>NC_087359.1:16155550-21155550 GCF_030014295.1 Loxodonta africana
ATTCTGGTTCATTCCTTCCACACCTAGTTATTGAGTATCCACCAGGTGCCAGGTACTGGGGCAGCCCCAAGCAGACAGCAAAGAACAAGACGCCCAGTCATGTTCAAACCCAGCCCCAGCTCTTGCCACTTTAATACTAGATCCTGGGCCCCAAACAGGAGAACTGAGCTCACCAGCTCACCAGGAGAGGTGCTGGCCGTACTGGCACCTTGAATCTATCAGAGGACTTGATAAGCTGGCAGGGGTGGAACGTGAGCCCCCCCCCCCACAGGCCAGGGTGAAGAACCCCATCTAGTCTAGGGTCAGGCTCACCAGGGGGTGCCCTCCAGCCCTCTACCTCCACTCCCATCCTAAACCCCACACTTGTGTGTGTCTTTATGCAAGACTTGCTTTATGCATTTTAATCTTCATTATTTGAAACTGGCAGAGCAGTATTTAATTAAAATTTGGCCCACTAAAGAAAACACATAATTGCAGAAGAAAATAAAAGCACAACAAAATTCCCAAACCCTATTTAAAGGAAGCTGTTAGAAATCAAATCAGAGAGGCAGACCTAAATCCAGGAAGGGGACTTAGGGCTTCCCCCCAAGGACAAGGGCCTCTCACAAACCACACCCCTGGCAGGCAGGAAGAGGAGATGCCATTCAGAAGGACAGGATGGTCCTTCACCTCACAGGGACCCCTGCACCAAATTCCACCAACCCTGGAACTGGGGTTCAGGCCCTGGGATCCCAAGATGAAGTCAGACAGGTATCAAGTTCACACACCCAGGGAGATCCCAGGGGGAGTCAGCTATTTGTCCTCCAAGCCCAAGAACAGGACAGAACCCACCCAGTTCAAGTTTCTTGTCCTTCACCCTGCCCCACCCCCACCCCAGCTATGGGGCTGTATTTAGAGATTGGGGCCTGGACTGTCGGGGCCCAAAGACCTGCAGCTGCCTGTTTCTCTTACCCAGCAACCCCCTAACCTGTGAGCTGGTGCCTCCACTTCCCTGGGGTCTGAATACCACCCCAAATATACCTCATCTGCCAGATTCCAATCTTGAGGTCCAGGGTCCCCCAGAGCAGCTGGGGTCATATACAGTAGGCAAGTTAAAATGGCTTCATCTATCCATGTACCCATTGTGGCAACACTGCAAAAGCCCCTACTACCGAGGGCCCTGCAGAGGCTTTGGGGAAACCACAGGGGAGGATCCCAGCTAGCCCCTAAGGACTGAGAAGCCAGGGATGTGATTGGAGCCCTGATCCCCTGTCTGAAGGGGACATGAAGACGTCACTGGTACCTGTGGGTCTCCAGGCAGCCAGGGGACACAACTACAGAACTTGGGAGGGGCCTTATGCAAGCCCACCTTAGTCCTGCCTTCAGGTAGGACCTGGGAAGAGCTAGGGCGGTGGGGATGGGAGCTGTCTGTGGTGCAAGGGGCCCACCAGAGATCTGTGCCAAGGGAAGCTCCAGAGAGCAGCTGGGATCAGTGGCTTGGACAGCGGTGCAGAGGGGGGTGTGGGAGACTGGCAAGGACCATCTCAGCTGTCCAGCAGGCCAGGGATTCGAGGGTTCCCCTGGAGGAGCAAGGCCCTTTCCAGAGACGCCTGCTTCCTGAACCACTTCCCATGGCAACCTTAGGCCAAGGGGTCCTGACACCCCAATCACCTGCCCAGGTCTCTGCGGCTCTGATCATCCCGTGAGCAACAGTGACCCAGCTTGACCCTTGCCGTCCTCGAGGCTGCCTCTCAGTCCCGCACAACAGGTCCAGCCTTATCCAGGGGCTGCACTTACGGAGGAAGGGGAGGAGCGGGGCGGGAGCCAGGTGAGCCAAGTGCCCCCCCCCCAACCCCCAGTCTGGAGGCGAGGGAGATCAGCGGGGTCCTGGGCGGGAGGCTGGGACCAAAGGGGCTCGAACTCGGCCCTCCGTGCAACCCATGCCTTGGGCGTCCCGGCGAGGCCAACTCCCACCCTGCAGGACGGCAGGCTCCGTCCCACGCCCGGACTCCACCTTTGGCGGTGTTCCGCGCCTCGGCGGCGCCGCCGCTCCCTTGGCGCTCCCGCTGCCCCGCTCCTGGGCACCCAAGCGCTCCCTCCCCAGCTCCGGTGCAGGCCGGGCTCCGCGGGCCCCTGGGATGAGACTGGCCCTGGTGTGAATTCCGGCAGGCCAGGGTTGGGGGTCTTTGCCTACGTCCGCCCCACGCTCCCGCACCCCATCTCGGATCCCGCCGCTTCTCCGTCCTGCGGTCGGGGCGAATCCCAGGCAGAACGGGTCTCGCCCCAGTCTCGGGGACCCTCTCGTTGGAGCCAACCCCCACGCCCCGGGAGGAGAAGAGAGCGCCAAAGGCAGGGGGCTGGGGGGTGGCAGGGAGGGAAGGCAGACATGGGGGTCGCGGGGTCCGGCGCCAGGGGGCGCCTCGGGCTGTACGCGCGAACTTGGCCATCTGTGGAGCCGTCCGGGGTGCGGAAGGGCCAGGGTTGGAGGGGCGGGAGGGCGCTCCCGGAGCGACCTTCCCCGCCCAGGCCTACAGCCCGGGTCCGTCCGCCTCCACTGCCACCCCCGCACCCCGCGTCCTCTCCAACCTCGACCAACTCAGGACAGGTCCTTGGAACTGCACGCCCCTCCCCGCCTGGACCCTGATCCCCGGCTCCATCCGCTGCCCCAGCCCCGCTGGCCATCACCGTCCCCAAGGCTGGAGCATGAACCGCCCCTCCGCCCCCCGAGACGCTCACCCTCGCGGAACCGACCTCGCCCATCCCGACCCAGCGCCCTCGGGGAACTGACCTCCCCACGCCCAACGGGGAGAACTTTACCGGAAGGGTCTCAGGGTGACCAGGCATCTTCTGACCATTATCTTCCCATCGGGGTTGACTGTGATCATCGTGCAAACTTGCCGGGCGATGAGCCGCGAGCGAGGCCAGGCACACTGTCCCGGGCCCGCCGCGACCGGGTCACGAACCGCGGGGCCCAGCCTGGGGCGCCGAGGCGGGGTGCGAGGCCTGGCTGCTCGGCTGCGGCCGGTGGGTCGGTGCAGTCCCGGAGGAAGGAAGAGAGGCGCGCGGTACCGGAGGGGCGAGGGCGCCAGGCCGGCCGTCTCTGCGTCTCCGCCCTCCTGCTCACATTTCGGGGGCCGGGAGGCGCCGCGCCCCCAGACCGCCGGCCGCGCGTCTACCTGCTCGGGCTCGCTTGCTGGGTGAGACGGCACCGCAGAGCGCAGACGGGCTCCCTGCCGCCGGCTCCCGCATGCCCGGCGTCCCCCTCGGAGCCGGCTAGAGGCGGCCCCGGGCCCGCGCCCCGGCCCCCCGCGCCCCCGGCCCGCGCCGCCAGTCAGCCCCGCGCCGCGCCGCGCCCATGGTTCTGGGGAGGAGGGCGCCCTGCGCCCGCGGCCCTGCGCCCGCCGCTGCCCGCTGCCCGCTGCCGGCTCCCCACGCTCGGTGTCCGCGTCCGGCCCGCGCCGCTACGCTCGGAAGCGCCGCATTGTTCCTCGGAGGAGGCGGCGGAGCCGCGGCTGGGCGGCCGGGGAGCGGCCGATGAGCGTCCTCGGCGCGCCGGCGCCACCTCGTGGCCACTGCCCTGCAGCGCGCCCCACTGCCCGGGAGGGGACGGGGGCGGGCGCTTCGGCAGGACAGGCCGGGCGGGGCAGCCTGCGTTCGGGAGCATCCCCCGCGCCACAGCCCGGAGAACCGAGGGCTGCTTCGGCTCCTGCAGGGCACGGGGGAGGTCGGCGATGGGAGGAGACCCCTCCCTTCCAAGCCCTCCGGCCGCTGCCTCGGCAACCCCGGGCGTCTCACTGGTCCCTGAATACCCGCTCTGACCTTGCTTACAACCCTCGCCGGTCCTCCCCCCAGCCTCACCCCGCCAGGACCCGCCGGGGCTGGGGGGCTTTGCTTACTGACCTGAGTCCAAACTCGGCCTGTGGCATCAGGTCCTTCGGAAGAGCCCAGAAGTGGGGGACTCGGAGAGGGGGGTGAAGGTGGGGGGTGAGGCTGGGGTCCTGGTCTCCCATCCTGCACTAACCCGTGTATAACGCGCTTAAGTCATGGGGTCTCCCTGGCCTCAGTTTCTCCATTATAAAATGAGAGTGATCAGAGGCTCACGAAGGCACTTTCCAACTCCAGAACGTGTGTTTTGTTAGGTGCTGTGGAGTGGATTCCAATTCACAGCGACCCGTGTACGACAAAAGAAAGCACTGCCCTGTCCTGTACCATCCTCCCAATAGTAGGTGTGTTTGAACCCATTGTGCCAGCCGCTGTGTCAGTCCATCTCATTGAGGGTCTTTTTTGTTTTCCCTGCTGACCGGTACTTTACCAAGCCTGATGTCCTTCTCCAGGGACTGGTCCCTCCTGATAACATGTCCAAAGCACTGAGACCGGGTCTCGCCGTCCTCCCTTCTAAGGAGCCTTCTGGCTGTACTTCCTCAAAGACACATTCGTGGTTCTTCTGGCATGTGTAGAATTCTGGTTTTCAGCATCTACATGTCCTTCCCCCCACTCTCCCCACTTCTTGACTTTGGAGACGAATTTGCAGAGCCTGGTCAGAAGCTCCTGTGAACACACGGAGCCAGGTGCCTCCCAGACCCCAGCCAGAACTCCAGCCTAGATTTGGGGAAAGCTCTCAGCCTGCCTGGAGGCCGCACCTGGGCCAAGTGCAGACCTCAGTGCCTCAAACTGGGAAGATCCCAAAGGCTCCGTGTAAAGTGATGACAAGGACCATGACCCTGAGGCTCTTTTCCTTCCCAGGCAGTGATATACTCCAGCCCAGCTAAGGGAAGAAAACCCTTCTCCCCCTCAGGTCCTTCCCTGCTCTCTTCCAACCAGCCCCCTCTGCTGCCCACCCCCCCACCAGCCCGCTTCCAGCCATTGCTCACCACCAGGCTCCCTGCCTTTCCTGTTCCTCCTTCTTCTTCATCGAAATTCATCTGTCCTGTGCACCATTATCTCATCGCCCTTCTCCTTGCTAATGTGGAAATGTGTGATAAATCGGTGTTGGCCGATTAATGTGTTACTCCAGCTAGGTGACAAATGTGCATTTAACAAGGACATGCTGACCTCGTGCGGTCATGTGGTGGGAAACTCAGGCATCAGGGAGGGCTGGCAAAGGCAATATTTGAGGGCAGGAGCCTCTAAATCACACCTCATGCCTGGGTGCCTGCTTCTGCAACAAATTTAGGCAATCGTTTAGTCTCTGGGTGTCAAGGCCAAAGCCACATCCAGACTAAGTAATGAAATGACCTTTGCAATGGTGTGTCTCCCTGGAAGCTCGGGGTGGGGGTGGGGGATGGGGGAGGGAGAGTTCATTTAGGCCTGGTTAGTATTTGAGGCCAAAGATGGGGTCTCCCCACATCCAGTTTCCAGGTGCCATTGAGTCAGCCGCAACTCACGGCAACCTCTCGTGTGTCAGAGTAGATACTGTGCGTCACAGGGTTTCCAATGGCTGATTTTTCAGAAGTAGATCACCCGGCCTTTCTTTCGAGGCACCTCTGGGTGGACTTGAACGTCCAACCTTTTTCTGTGAGCAGCTGAGCTCGTTAATCATTTGCACAGCCCAGGGACTGGGCTATTTTTGGTGTCAGTCATCTGGGGAGGAGGGCTTTCCTCTGCAAGAAGCCAGAATCAGAAGGTGAGAGAAGGTACTCCCCACTCTTTCTGGGTCTTGCTCTCTGGCATCTGGACTTTCAGATAGGGAGGGAAGAGACATGTCTGCCAGTTGACAGCAGGCTGGGGGCCAGGCAGGGAGGCGTCGCTGAGGCCAAATGAACAACAATATTTTATGTGTCAGATCATCAGCTGCCTGTTTTCCTTGAAATCTAGTTCGGTTTTGTCAGCGCCACGTCTGCCGTGAAGTTCTTATACACCGTCCTGTTTCTGTCCTGGTGCCGTGGACATTAGGAGAAAAATTGTGAATCCTCGCACTGGGCAGCCTTGGGTACAGCTTCTCTGTGCCTTGATTTCCTCAACTATAAACTGGGGCGGTTTATAGTACGTCCCTCAGGTTGTTATGAGAATTAAGCCTGTTAATGCATGTAAATACCCCATTGCCCGGCTCCTAATAAACCCTCAAAGCATGATGGTTATGATCAGGCTCAGACTAACCCGTTAGCAAAGTACAAACAGGCTTACAGTAAGCAAGGTACCACACACACACACAAAAAGACCTGTTGCCATCGATTCAATTCCGACTCCTAGCAGCCCTATAGGACAGAATAGAACTGCCCCATAGGGTTTCCACAGAATGGCTGGTGGATTTGAAATGCCGACCTTTTGACTAGCAGCCAAATGCTTAACCACCGCACCGCCAGGGCTCCAAGCGAGGTACACGTGGGCTTAATTGTGTTTACTTACTAATCCGTAGTGCACACTTGCACAGGGGTTTCACCACGTCTTTGGTTATTATGATTCTTGTTATGATTATGATTATTGTTGTTTACCTGCAGCAGATGCTTTGGGTGCCCCGCCCACATTCCCTCTAACATTCCCCTGTACAGGCAATTACTGAGACCACCTGTGACTCTCTGCCTGAGGGTTTTTTTCTGGCTGTGGGAACATTCACCGGGCAAGACAGAAGTGCCGGAGGGTTAATGCCCCCACTCTTGAGCAATGGATAAACACCCCAACTCTCTCTCCCTCAGGCGGGGTACTGTGAGGCATGACCCACACTGGCTCCCACTGGTCCCTAGCAGCATTGAGCGCCAGTTGCCCATGGAGTAACTGGCTTTGTAATATTGGTCTTCCTGGCTGGGCAGTGGAAGGCCTCTGCCAAAGAAGGTGGAGCAGAGCTTCACGGGAGAAATTTGGGAGAAGTGGGTGATATGGTACAATTCAGGAGTCCCATACATAAAACTGGAGCCCTAGTGGTGCATTGGTTAAAAGCTCGGCTGCTAACCAAAAGGTTGGCAGTTCGAATCCACCAGCCACTCCTTGGAAACCCTGTGGGGCAGTTCTACTCTGTCCTATAGGGTTGCTATGAGTCGGAATCTACTCGGTGGCAACGGATTTTTTATACTTAAAACCACCACTCATCTGTCAGTTTGTCATACTGCGGTGGCTTGCATGTTGCTATGATGCTGGAAGCTATGTCACCAGTATGTCAAATACCATCAGGGTCACCCGTGGTAGGCAGGCTTCAGTGGCGCTTCCAGACTGAGACAGACCAGGAAGAAAAGCCTGATGATCTACTTCCGAAAATGAGCCGATGAAAATCTTATAGATGACAACAGAACTTTGTCAGATATAGTGCTGGAAGGCGAGCCGCCCAGGTTGGAAGGCATTCAAAATGCACAATGGCTGCAAAAATAGTCTCAAGCACACCAGCAGTTGTGAAGATGGCGCAGGACCAGGCGACATCTCATTCTCTCGTATGTGGGTTCACATGAGTCAGACTGAATGGCAACTAGCAACAACATACTCAAAATACCTAAAGGGTGAGCCAGGCAAACAAGGGACAGGGACCTAGTGGCAGAGGACCTAATGGTTAGAGGCTGCCAAGAACCGAGTTCCCTGAAGACGACACGCGACTGTTGCTTTGTGCAAATGTGCGTCCGGTTACTTCAAGAGAAGCCAGAAATCTCAGCTTCTCGTGTGAAGTTGCATAATTTAGAAATGCAGGCAAAATATATTTAGAGCATTCTACAAGGCCTGCCATCTAGGCCCCTGAGAGTGTCACCAGAGGGCACAGCAGGGGTGCACCTGGCCAGCCCAGCCCACCCAGGAAGTCCTCCCCCACCCCCGGAGGCCAACCCTCACCCCCTCGGCCTTCAAGCAGATCTGTCCCTGGGAGGAAGGTATCCACTCCTAGGTGTGCCCTGGGGACATCACGGGCCAGCCATTACCTGGGGGCCTCCCTGTGCATCCCAGCAGGACTGCCACTCCCACCCTCTCAGGCCTCACGGTTGTTCCTGGAACTCACAGATGGGTTCTGGGGTGGGGAGAGCAGAAACAGAAACAAGCAGCTGTTTCGGAGCTCAAATGCTCACTTAACGTGCCCCAGCTACAGCAGCCGACAGCACGTTATGAGGCAACAGGCCGTTGTCCTCTGTGGAGTGCAGGGCATTAATAATGTCATAGCAGCCTTTCCCCACACCGAGCACACCTCACCGCAGCCAGTGGAGCACAGCCACCCACACCCTTGCAGGGAAGCCACCGGCTGGGTGCTGCCGCCATGCATGTTCCAGGCTTCTGTTTCCCAACACTGAGGCTAATCCTCCGAGGGAAAAGCAGCATCTGGGGCTTATTTTTATTTATGCCAGAAGGCCATCCTGCCACACAGCCTGTGGGAACCGGGAGCTGGGCTACTGTACTTTCTCTGTTCCCCAGGGGAGGTGGCTGCTGTGTTCCTGTGTGTCTGTATATCTGTGTCTGTGTGTACTTATGTGTCTGTGTATGTGTGTGTATCTGTGTGTGTATGCCCGTTTGTCTGTGTGATTGTGTCTCTGTGTGTGTATGCTTGTGTCTGTGTGCCTTTGTATGTGTCTCTGTGTCTCTGTATGTGTGTATATGTGTGTGTGCCTGTGTGTGTCTCTGTGTGTGGGGGGGGGTCCAGGCCCATGTGGGATCTTCCCATTCTGGGAAAATGATGATTACCCACCCACCACCCCACCACCCTCCACAGAATGAACGCAGGTGGGGGGAGGAGTCAGAGGCACTCCCAGCCTCCCCTGTGCCTCTATTTCCTGGCCACCTCGGCCAGCCTCCTGCTTGTCCAGACCATGTGGTGGCAGAACTGTGACGCCCTCTAGGGCCCTCGGGAGGTTGGAGGAGAAGGTGGGATGAGGGAGGCGTGAAGACGCCCACCCCCACAGGGAAGGGAGGACTTGGATCTCTTTTGTCCACTGATGTAGCCCAAGTGTCTTCAGCAGTGCCTGGCACAGCGACATCCCAGAGGAAGGTCTGAAGGGAGAAATGTCCCTGGGGGAGCAGGTGGGGGTTCTAAGGACACAGAGGGTCTGCTGGGACCGTTTCTTACTTTGCTTTCTGTGCCCCACTTTTACTTCGCAGGCCCCCTCCCCTCATGGGAGACCCTGGTGGCTTAGTGGTTAAGAGCTGCAGCTGCTAACCAAAAGGTTGGCAGTTCAAATCCACCAGGTGCTCCTTGGAAACTCTATGGGGCAGTTCTGCTCTGTCCTGTAGGGTCGCTATGAGTCAGAATCGACTTGACGGCAATGGGTTTTCTCCCCTCGTGAAATACCTGCCTCCACCCACCTGCCCTGTACCACCTCCCTACTCACTACTGCCCCAACCCCGGTCCCTCTGCAAACCCCCTCTCTCTGGGCATTACCCCTCGGGTGAGCCTCCCTAGGCTATTCTGGGCTTTTCTCTGGCCCTTCTTGGCCTCCCTTTCCACATCCCTTGGGTGTTTATCCCCCAGTCCCTGGGTGTGATCCAAACCCGTGTCCTGCCTGAGTGGGGCCGGCAGCCCAGGGAGGCAGCAATGACACACCCCCCTCCCCCCAGCCGCACCTCAGTGTCCGTGAGGTCTTCTTAGGCTTGGTGGCAGCTTCGTTGTTCTCTGCAGGAATCTTGAGTCACATTGGCCTGTGTTGTGGTCCTGGATCCCCCTCCTGACCCTGGACAACTTACCTTTCAAGACCTAGTTTCCTCATCTGTCAAGTGAAGTCTCGGCTGAGTGCTTCTCGCAGGGCCTTCCAGTCGATTTCAATTCACGGAATCCCAAGATGTGGCAGTTGGGTTCTGTAAAGATTACAGCCTTGGAAACCCTATGGAGCAGTTCTACTCTGTCCTGTAAGGTCTCTGTGAGTTGGAATTGACTTGATGGCAGTGGGTTTAGTTTTGGTTTGGAATCTTTACAGAAGCTGACTACCACGTTTTTCTCCCCCAGGGCAGCTGGGGGGTTCGAACCACCGACCTTTCAGTTAGCAGCTGCGCGCTTAACCACTGTGCAACCAGGGCTCCTTTGGGGGGTGGGGGACTAGGCCCTGAATAAACGCTGCTCCTCTGCCTGACCCAAAGCTTAAAGGAGAGAATTTGCTTAAGGGGCAAAGGGCGTGGAGTCCGCCCTAGCGATTTCGCGTGAAGACAAGCCCACGTCCCTGGCTTTTGACCGGCCAGCCCTGGTAAGAACCTCCAGTATGTTATTTTGGGCACTTAAAATTTTCCTCCTAGAATATGGGTCATAAACCTTCTCTCTCCCCATCTTCTGTTCTCCAACTGATGAAAAGAATCTTAATGAAGTACCCTTGGCTGCTGGTTTAATCTGATAAATATAAAATTGAAGCATGCTAATAAAGCCATCAGTCATCCCAGATTGCAGCAGTTCTTTGAGCTGAGGGATCTACTTTTCTTCTAAATCAGTTTATAGGATGATAATGAATTGGGGCTTATTCAGGAATATCAAGAAAGTGGCAGCTCACTGAGATGCCATTGGGGAGCTACTGGAGACCCAGGAAAAAGAGACCTCCTGAGAAAAGTTGCTGCTCTATTCCACCACCCATTCCTCTTCAGGACCCCAGAGCATCCACCCTGGCCCTCCACCATGAGACCCACCCTCACCCTCCACCATGAGACCCACCCTCCACAATGAGGCCCACTCCCACCTCTCCACCTGGCCCCATCCCCCTGCCTCTTTCTTCTTCCTGCTGTGTCGCACCCCAGCAGAAGATCAGGTGGCCTCTTCCATCTCCCAGCCTCGCTCCTGAAACTGTGCCCTCTCTTGACTCCACGCCCCCACTTCACCAGAAGTATTTTGTGTAACTTGTGATGCACACTTTGAGAGGTCTCGGAGAGACAACCGGCTCTGCTCCTGGGCTCTGCTCAGCCCTGCTGCTGGCACCTGGCCCACAGGTGTGGCCAATCCAGCCTTACCTTCCCAGAAGTATGATGACCTCGACTGTCTGAATTTTCTTTGTCCTCAGCATCTCTTGAAACACTTGACGGGGGGGGGGGGACCACCAAGGCACCTGAAGGCTGTCTCCTAAGCAGTGTCCCTCGAGTTATCCAAACTTCTACCTGTTTCATGGCTGCTAGCTGGCTGCCAAGGGCCCTTCATGGCTCAGAATCAACCTCTTCTGTCTTAGTTATCTAGTGTTGCTGTAACAAAAATACCACAAGTGGATGGCTTTAACAAGCAGAAGTTTTTCTCTCACAGTCTAGGAGGCCAGAAGCATGAATTCAGGGCACTGGCTCTAGGGGAAGGCTTTTTCTCTGTCAGCTCTGGGGGAAGGCCCTTGTCATCAGTCTTACCCTAGTCTAGGAGTTTCTCAGCACAGGGACCCTGGGTCCAAAGGATGCTTTTCACTCCTGACCCTTCTTTCTTAATGGTATAAGGTCTCTCTCCTCTCTACGTGATTCTCTTTTATGTCTCCAAAGAGATTGACTCAAGACACGACTTAATCCTATAGATTGAGTCCTGCCTCATTAACATAACTGCCTCTAATCCTGCCTCATTAACATGATAGAGATTAGGATTTACAACACACAGGAGAATCACGTCACATCACAAAATGGTGGACAACCATACAATACTGGGAATCATTGCCTAGCCAAGTTGACACACATTTTTGGAGGATACAATTCAATCTATAACATCTTCCAAAACTGCCACTTGCACGTGGTTGAAAGGGCTTGCCACACCCCGAGCTCACCCTAAAACTCCCCAATCTAGTACCTTGCATAAAAGGACAAACTTGGGGTCATACTGCCCTGGGTTCCAATCCCAGCACTGCCACTTACAGCTGCATAGGCACTTCCTGCCTCGATAAGACTCAGTGTCTGAAGCCATATGAATGGGTGGCACAGACCTCCACAGCCATGGTATGGAGCTGGTGGGACCCTGTGTATTAACGATCCTCATGGGGCCTGGCTCACCAGCTCACAGGAGAACCCCAAAGTCTGGTGCTTTCTCTCCCCCTCAATGGCGGACAGCAAGAAACCTTGTCCCAGGAAGCAGGGTCTGGTCCTCAGTGTGCTAAGTCCCCGGTTCTTCTAATATGGCTGGTTTATGAATGAGGACAGGCCCAGGGTAATCCTCAGGCTTAACAGAAGCAGATGAAATTATTTGTTCTTGGGGTTCAGGGGAGAGCAAGGGAGATAGGTGGCGCCCAGGGCATCTTTAGGGCAGTGAAGCTACTCTGCATGATACCATATGGGGGACACACGATATTATGCATTTGTTAAAACCCATAGGGCTGTACGACACATAGAGTGAACGCTGATGTAAACCATGGACTCTTTGTTGTTGTTAGGTCCCGTAGAGTTGGTTCCACTCATAGTGACTCTATGTACAACAGAACGATACACTGCCCTGTCCCTGTACCATCCTCACAATCATTGCTATGTTTGAGCCAGTTGTTGCAGCCACTGTGTCAATCCATCTGGTTGAAGGTCTTCCTCTTTCTCACTGACCCTCTACCAAGTATGATGTCCTTCTCCAGGAACTGGTCCCTCCTGAAAACATGTCCAAAGTATGTGAGACAAAGTTTTGTCATCCTCGCTTCTAAGGAGCATCCTGGCCGTACTTCTTCCAAGACAGATTTGTTCGTTCTTCTGACAGTCCATGACATACTCAATATTCTTTGCCAACACCATAGTTCAAAGACATCAATTCTTCTTCAGTCTTCCTTATTTGTTGTCCAGCTTTCGCATGCATATGAGGCAACTGAAAGCACCATGGCTTGGGTCAGGAGCACCTTAGTCCTTAAAGTGACATCTTTACTTTTCAACACTTCAAAGAGATCTTGTCCAGCCGATTTGCCCAGTGCAATGTATCATTTGATTTCTTGACTGCTGCTTCCATGGGCGTTGATTGCAAAGTCAAGTAAAATGAAATCCTTGACAACTTCAGTCTTTTCTCCGTTTATCATAATGTTGCTTGTTGGTCCAGTTGTGAGGATTTTTGTTTCCTTTATGTTGAAGTATAATCCATACTGAAGACTGCAGTCTTGGATCTTCATCAGTAAGTGCTTCAAATCCTCTTCACTTTCAGCAAGCAAGGTTGTGTCATCTGTATAACGCAGGTTGTTAATGCGTCTTCCTCCAATCCTGATGCCCCGTGCTTCTTCACCTAGTCCAGTTTCTCAGATTATTTGCTTAGCAAACAGACTGAATAAATATGGTGAAAGGATACAACCCTGACACATACCTTTCCTGACGTTGCAATTGATGAAACAGTATTGAAACTATGGACTCTAGTTAGTAACAACGTATCACAAATTGTAACCAATGCACCACACTAATGCAAGATGGGAAACCCTGGTGGCATAGTGGTTAAGTGCTACTGTTGCTAACCAAAAGGTCTGCTGTTCGAATCCGCCAGGCGCTCCTTGGAAACTCTACAGGGCAGTTCTACTCTGTCCTGTAGGGTCGCTATGATTCGGAATCGACTCGACGACAGTGGGTTTGGTTTTGGTTTGGCTTATGCAAGATGCTAATAACAGGAGAAACTAACAGGCAACCAGAAGGGAAGCAATGAGGATGTTCAGCATTGTGAAGGACGTAACCAATGTCACTGAACAACTTGTGTAGAAATTGTTGAGTGGGAACTTAAACTGCTGTGTATACCTTCAACAAAACAATAAAATATTATTTAAAATAATAATAACTGGAGAAACTGTGTGCAGTTTTCCTGTAAACCTAAAACTACCCTAAAAAAAAGAAAGTCTATTAATTAAAAAAAGAAAAATTCCTTCTTCCTGCCTCTCAGAGAAGCCAGGTGCTGAGTTAAGGGGCCTGCAGTAGATAGGGTGTGTGGGAAATTCCTCAGATGACCTGACGTCTTCCTTCAGCACAATCCATCTGCAAGCCACACAGCCTGGAGATGCAGGAGGCCTGAGGTTCCCAGCAGCAACTTTTGTCATTTCCTTGTGCATTTTGGAAACACAGTTATTGGTAAGGCATTGTTGGCAATTGGGCCCTAAGTGCTCGTTCGGTGGATTGTCGGTTAGGTATCTGAGTGGTATGCCGGTGAGTTTAATTCCCATGGTAGGTGTGAGCTACCGATGTACTGTCCTCTGTCTCTCTGGAACCCTGCAATGCCAGGGGCTGCAGACGGCACCTGAGCAGAGGCACCTGAGCAGACACACAGGGTGGCACCTGGTCAAGGCATGTGGGACTCCAGTCCCTCCAAGACCCACAGTGGCTAGGGACGCCGCCCTTCCTACTGAGCTAGGTCTTTCTGACATATATTATTTCTTTCCTTTTCTTGGTTAAAGATGTTTTACCAAAAGTAATACTTGAGTGGTTGCTGGGAATTCAGGGGGAGGGGAGAAGGATGGGTAGGTGCCACCGAGGGCATTTTTAGGGCAGTGAAGCTACTCTGTATGACACCGTCATGGTGGACACATGACATTATGTCTTTGTCAAAGCCCACAGAACTGTACAACACCAGAAGTGAACCTTGATGTAGATGCTGTTCAGTCGATTCTGACCCAAAGCGACTCCATGTTACAGAGTAGAACTATGCACCCCTGGCCTCTGGCTTGGAAGGCAGGGTGATCCTTCCTTCTGCCCAAGGAGGCTCCCCAGGGGCCCAGAGGGGGCAGCCCCGAAACCTGGAGCTGGGCCTTCTCCTCTAGCCCTGATATGTGGAAACATATGGTGACATCGGGGGGAGGGCAGTCATGCGTCTTATCTGGTCCACACACCCAGGCTCACTCCCGGCCAAGGGCACCCACACTAGGAGCCACTCACCCAGCAGTGAAGGGATGGAAGTTAGCAGCCGGGGTAGGGGGCGGGCTGGGGCGTGTGTGTCTACATTAAGCCCATTAAGTGGGAAGGACTGCTCCAAGCTCCAGCTGTAATTAGAGAAATTAAAGTCGGGGCTGAAGCGAGCAGGGGTGCTTCTGCCTTGTAATCAGGGTGAGACTGTGCTAACGCACAGGGGGACGTCTGCGCTTGCTGCTGCTGGGCTGTCATGGGCGGCAGCTGACTCCAGCCAGGGGCCTTGCCATTGGGCTCAGAATAGACCTGGGTGACGGTGAGGTGCTCGGGAAGGCAGGCCTGGAGATCTGCTTCCAGAAGGTCAGAGCCTTGAGAATCCTACGCAGCAGTTCTGCTCTGCACCATGGGGTCGCCACGAGTCTGAGTTCACCCAACAGCAACTAACAACTACCAAGTGACAAGGTGAGATGGTCCTGAAGCTGAAGGGAGGCAGGCCTGTGAGTTCCATTCCCGGCCAATACACCGCATGCATGGCTACCACCCATCTGTCACCGAGGCTTGCGTGTTACTCTGACAGGCAAAGACAGCCCCATTTTGGGAACCGCTGACCTACATTCAGCCCCTGGCACCATGCATGAGCTAGAACAACGTGTGCCCCTCCCCCTTCCCTCTGAACAGAGCTGGGTGGGGCTGTCCTGGGTCTCCATCCTCTAGGGACTCCGTCAGGACCGCATTGGCTGTGACCCTAACTCAGCAGCACAGGGGTGGCCTTGTCCCCAAGCCCAGGGACAATGACAATTGATAACATCGAGGGAGCAGGCTGGAAGATGGGGATGAGAGAGGCTAGAAGCGACCCCAAAAAGCAAACTTTGATTTGCTAAAAATATCTGCAAGTTAGGCGAGACGCCTCCTAACCGCCCCACCCAATACCAACCAACCCATGAAAAGCCCAAAGCAAGGCACCAAGCCTGGCTGGCAATCCGGCAATTAGACCATCTGAGGCCAGCTTTCAAAGCCCTCCGCCAGCTCAGCCCGCAGAGAGAATGTGCACTTTGTAGATACAATGGGAGCAAATTCTTCTCCCTTTTTTGTCCTCCTTCCCTGCCCCAGCGCGTAGACAAGCCACGGAGGAAAATAACCATGATTCACACAAGAAAAAAAATTAGTTTTGCAACAAAGGGAACTAAGGAGGCTGCAGAGTGGATGCACCACGTGAGGTGGGGGGGGGCAGCTTCCCCCTGGAGCTGAGCAGAGGCAGAGGGAGACCCGCATAGCATTCTGGGGGTCGGCCCAGCCCCTGGGGCCGTGGAGCCCCTCGGACCACAGGGAGGGGGAGGGGACACGTGCCCTGCTCTGGGTCTGGGGGAAGACCGGAAGGTACCAACTGGGGTCCACGGCAGCTCCCTGGGCATCCTTGCTGAAGCTGTAGGTATCATGAGGAAGCCCTCTGGGGCTACAGGGACCAATCTTCAGTCAGGATGAGTGGCTGCCCCCCAGACCCTCCCAAGAGGCTCACACGGTCTCTGTAGGAATGGAATTTGGAATCCAGTCACTGAAAGGATGGAATCTAATCACTGCCAAAGACACTCAGTCTGCCCTGGTTCTGAGAGGGCACCACATGTCAGGGTCTGTGACCCAGTCCCTTACGATCCCTCCACCCCGCCCCCACCTCTTCCGGAAGACAAGCAAGCTTTTCCCAAGAAGGGGGCATATGCTTCTGTCTAAGGAGTCTAAGTCCCAGCCTCTGACATCAAGAGATACCCTGTCATAACTCTGAACATCAAAGGCAGTGGTGGTGCAGTGTAGAATGCTCACCTTCCATGTGGGAGGCCCGGGTTCGATTCCTGGCCAGTGCACCTCATATGCGGCCATGACTCACCTGTCAGCAGAGGCTTGTGTGTTGGTGTGATGCTGAACAGGTTTCAGCAGAGCTTCCAGACTAAAGCAGACTAGGAAGAAAGGCCTGGTCTATTTCTGAAAATCAGCCAATGAAAACCCTGTGGATCACAATGGTCCAATCCACAACTGACCATGGGGATGGCGCAGGACTGGGCCATTGTGTGTGGGGTCGTCACGCATCAGGGCCAACTCGGAGGCAGCTACTGACAACAATTCTGAAAAGTGTTACCAGCACCCAGGGCTGAGCCTCGGGAGGGGCCACGTAGAAAGGCTCACAAAGCCCCCCTGGGAGGCTCTGGGCTGGTAGTAAACTCCCCAGAGGGGAATGGATTGGGGCTGTCATGGGGAGAGGGCTCGATCAATGTCGCAGCCTCTCTTGCAACTGGAAAAGACTTTTTTTTTTTCACACAATGCCTGCCAGTTGATAGCACTGTCATTTGCAGGAGACGTTCCTGGTATGAAATGCTAAGCAGAACAATGTTCTGTCTTCGAGATCTCTAGGAAGCCTCCCCAAGCCTCCCGCAAACACACAAACACATTCTCTACTTTTCCACACTTCCCACGTGAAAAGGAATGCCCCTCAGCCAAGACCCACGTGGAAAATCGGCATTCTGTATCAGAAGAAAAGTTTTGTTCTGTTTTATGGGAGGGACAGTAGGGAGTGGGGAACTAACTGAGAATCCAGGCGGCTGCTGCATGCCTGTAACTCTGCCAGGCCCTTGATACAAATTACTAAATTCTTTCACAAGTTCCTGAAGTTGGTGGTATTAGACCCATTTTACAGAGGGGCAGACTGAGGTCTCCCAGCTGAGAAGAAATGAGGCCAGGATTCTACGCCGAGTTGGTCCAGTACCAAAGCCACGTGCTTTCTACCACATCAGGCTGCCTCCCAGAAGAACTGGGACTTCCCCAGGTGGCGTGGTGCTCCTCTAAGGGGCAGTAGATTATGGGGGAAAGGAAAACTAAGGAAGCATCAATAATAAGTCTGGTCAGTGGTCCCAAACAAAAGTGGTCATTCTTGGGACGCTCCCCTGTCTTCACCTCCCTGCACTGCTGTAACACAAACACCGCGAGTGGGAGGCTTTGAAGAACAGAAATTTATTTTCTCACAGTTCAAGAGGCTAAGTGTTTAAATTGGCCTTGGCGGTGTTGATTCTTTCCTTGTTGGTAGTTATGGGCATCCCTTGGTTCCGTGGCTTGTGGACAGTCCTCATATGGCGTGTCTTCCCCTGTGTGTGTGCGCCTCGGTGTCCATTCTTCTGTTGTTACAACTGTGAAGAGATTAGGTTTAGGATCCACCCTACACTGGTACGACCTCAACTGACAGATAGATTGCATTAGATTGCATTATGGAAGATGATTACATTATATTAGGTGACATTACATCCACAGGCACAGGGATTAGGGTTCCAACACATATTTTAGGGTGACACAATTCAATCCATAACATCCCCTTTAGTTAAATGGAACAGGACAACATGCCCAAAGCATGCCCTGTGAATCCCTGGGGCTCTACTACACTGTGTTAAAGCGGGCACTTGTTCAGGAAAGGAAGCAGTCAGTGGCTGACTTGCCGTTTGCCTCCTCCACACTCTGCCCAGTGGCCTGAGGAGCCGGCCTGGCCTGCTCAGTGGGCTATCCAAGTCATTTCACCAGCAGTGGGAACAGAGAACCATTCAGCTTCCCCAGGTAAGCACCAGCCTGTGGATGCGCTAACATAGGTTGGGTCCAGCTGCCCTGGAGGACAGTCTTGCCCTGTCCACCTTTGAGGCTGAGGCTCCATCTGCAAATCTTTAACTGTTGGCAAAACATCACTTCATGCAGCCATTTCATAGCTGGCATTTCATAGATACGAGGCTACCTGCTGGTGGACATAGCTCATAACTTGGAGATGTGCTATCATAGGCAGAGACAAGTTGTGTGCAAAGTATGCAATTTGATAAAGTGAAATACACTAATGGCCTACTGGGACCTGGGAGGCAGGAGGCTATTCCAGACAGCCATAAAGAGAATGATCCTGACTGAAAAATCTACGGGATGTTAATAGCTCTTGCAAAACTGAAATCACACACCCAACACACTTCCATACCTGTAAACACAGAAGACCAGCTCTGCCTCTGGCATCCATGCCCTGTAGAATCTACTCCCCTTGATTGCAGGCTAGACCTAGTGATGCGTTTCTAACAAACAGAACGCAGGAAAGGGACAGGATGGTGTCTAAACTACCCAGTGCTGCTGTCACACAGCTACCACAAGTGGGTGGCTTTAAAGAACTGAAATTTATTTTCTCACAGTTCTGAAGGCTAAAAAGTCCAAATCCGGGTGGAGGCCATGTTGATTCTTTCCTTGTTGGTAGCTCTGGGTTTCTTGGTGATCCCTACCTGGTATCCGTCTTCCCTTATGTGTGTGTATCTGTGTCTCATCTGTTTTTTTTATAACTCAGACGTGATTAGATTTAACTGAACAACTTGTGTAGAAATCATCTAACGGGAACCTAACGTGCTATGTAAATGTTCACTGAAAACACAATAAAATATTATTAAGAAAAAAGTGATGAGATTTAGAACCCGTTCTACTCATGTAGGATCTAATTAACACAACAACGGAAGCCCTACTTCCAAGCAGGATTACATACACAGGTATAAGGATTAGGATTCCAATACATATTCTGGAGGGACACAATTTACAAAAAAAAAAAAAAAAGCTGTGATTTCTGACTTGTTTCCTCCTCTCTCTCTTACTCTGAGAGAAGCGAGCTAGCCACCATGTTGTGAACTGCCCCGTGGAGGGGCCCATGTGGCAGGGAACAGAGGGAGGCCTCTGACCAACAGCCAGGGAGGAACTGAATGCTGCTGACAACCACGTGAATGAGCTTGGAAGTAGATGTTCCCTCAGCTGAGCCATCTGATGAGAATGCAGCCCCAGCCAACACCCTGGCTACAACTTCACGAGAGCCCTTGAGGCAGAGACGCCTCAGCGAAGCTGTGCCTGGATTCCCAGCCCATAGAAACTGTGGAATAACAAATGTTTGTTGTTTTAAACGTCTATGTTTTGGATTAACTTGTTACACAGCAATAGATAACCGATACATAGACATATGCATATGACATGTGGACAAGGACTAAGTCTCACGTCCATTCTCACAGATATAGTCATGAACAGGATATGCATCAAAAAACAGGAGTAGAGGTTTCTAGACCAGTACTTCAGGGTTGGTTATTGCATTGCTGTTGTTTTAATATTGAAATCTTCCCGATTCTTCCAAAGCCAGAGAAATCTACTCAAGAGGAAGGAGAGCTGGACAGACATCTGTTGTTTTCAGATTTCTGAAGCCAGGAAGCTCATTTTGTCTGACTCTCCTGTGATGGTCCCTGTAGTATGACCCTAGGGCCACCATCACAATGGACCACAAGCTGGGTGGCTTATAAGAACAGAAATGTATTGTCTTACAGTTCTGGAGGCCAGAAGTTTGAAATCAGAGTGTCAAGCAGGGCCATGCTCTCTCCAAAGACTCTAGGGGAAGACCCTTCCTCGGCTCTCTCAGCTTCTGGGGACCCCAGGCATTCCTTGGCTTGTAGCTGCAGTGTAACTCCATTGTCAGGTGGCCATATTCCCTTTGTCTCTTCTCCTCTTTTATAAAGACATCACTCAGATGGGATTAGGACCCACCTGCTCCAGGATAACCTAATGCTCACTGATAACATCTTTAAAGGCCCTATTACCAAACAAGGTCACATTCACAGGTACCAGGGACTAGAACTTCAACATAAAAAAAAAGTTTTTTTGGAGGGTGGGCACAATTCAATCCCTAACACCCTCTCTCCATTTTCTACCCAAAAGCAGCAGTCTGGAAAAACTTTAACTACCAGCCCAAAGAGGTATCTACCCTGTTAACTGTGGGACATATTACTTCTATTTCTAATTCAAGCTTTGAGAAAATCTTTTTTGTTTGAATATCTTAAATACATCAGGAAAATCAATCCACAAAACAGACTCCTCAGATTTTCATTAAACGCTGATCCAAGTTAAATAATCCTGGACACTGTTGCATCCATCCCCTTAGCCAGGGGGGCACGGTATCAAGAAGGAGGAGCTGGCCTCATCTGCTCTGCCCTTACTTGCCCTCCACGCCCCTGGTGCATCCCGCTGACCTTGTCTTCCTCTGCAGGGAACAAATGAGTATCCATCATCCCGAGAGTGATTTCCTTAAAAAAGGGAGGAGTACCCACGTGACCACAGCCTGTCTTAAAAAAAAGTGTTACGCCCCAGGAAAAGCCCACTGGGATGGACACTTAGACATAAGTAACTGGACTAACCACGGTGACCCAAGTAGAGCTAAGCCTAAACCACAGAGGCAGCTTGGAAACGGTCTGAGGGGATGGGAAAGTGTGTAAGGAAAAGCAGGCCTCATCCAGGGTGGACGTGCAACCTTGAAAAAGAAACAGGACTGGGTACTTCCCAACAAATGATCAGTGAGTTCCAAGAGAGACCGAAGGAGGAGGCATTCCCAATAATGGCGGCACAAGAGGAAAACCAACCAAGGGCTTGGTCAAGGGACACCTTAGCGGAGACAGGGTAGGAAGCCAAAGTCGTCAGAACAGATTCAAGACCAAAGCGTCATGCTGCAGACTCAGACAAGCCACCTTGGCCCTCCCAGCCGCTGTGATTGGAGGTGGCAGGTGAGGGAGCTGGGCCTATGGATGGGGTAAGTGGTGTCTTCATCTCCTGGGGGGGCCATAAGAAAATAGGACAAAGCGCGCAGCTTTAAAGAATGGAAATTAATTTTCTTGCAGTGCTGGAGGCGGGAAGTCTAATTAGGGTGTAAGCTGGCTACTCTTCCTTTCCGTCAGCTCTCGGGAAAGAGCCTTCCCAGTAGCCCCGGGCATTCCTGGGTTTGTAGACGGATCTTTACATGGTGTCTTCCCCCGTTTGTCTCTCTCTTCTCCCATTTTATAAGACACCACTCGGAAGGGGTTAGGTCCCATCCCGGCTGAAGTAAAGGAGAATGGAGAAAACCAAGGGCACAAGGGAAAGATCAGTCCAAAAGACTGAGCCCAGAACAACTAGATGGTGCCCAGCTACTAACACTGACTGCTCTGGCAGGGATCACAGCAGAGGGTCCCAGACAGAGTGGAAGAAAAACGGAGAACAAAATTCAAATTTACACACACACGAAGACCAGATTTGCTGGTCTTACAGAGACACGAGAAACCTCAAGAGTATGGCCCCCAGACAAGCCTTTAACTTAGTATTGAAGTCACTCTCGAGGTTCACCCCTCAGCCAAAGATCAGACAGGCCTACAGGGCAAACAATAATACACATGAGGGACATGCTTCCTAGTTCAGTCATGTATATGAGACTAAATGGTCACACCAGCCCAAAAGCAAAGATGAGAAGGCAGGAAGGGACAGGAAAACTGGACAGATGGAAACAGGGAGCCCTGCTCCAGTATGACATCTGCAAAGAAAACCGCTGTTTCCAAACAAGGTCACAGTCCCAGGTACAGGGGTTAGGGCTTCCACATATCATTCTGTGGGGACACAATTCTATTCATAAGCATTGGCCAGGAGTGTGTTCAGCCCCCCTCTTCTTCTCTCTCACGAGCTGCACAAAGACACACATTACAAACCCACACACTCACCAAAAGCCACAGCCAGGCACACCAAACAGCTCACAGATACCCTCCCCTAAAACACACCAGTCTCACATAAACCCGCCACCGGGCACAGATGGCCACTGCCCCAGAGCAGCGGGATGAAAGTTGGCCTCACAGAGAGCAAGTCCTCGTCACTGAAAAAGGGAAGGAAGATGGGGCTCCTGTTTCTCTGTCAGAGGGACTTTCTACAGCCTTGGCCTGCTGACCTTCCCCTAGAAGAGGTATTTCCGATTCCCTGTGGCCTCCTGACATGAAGGATTTAAAGCCACCTCCTCCTCCAGTCCTGGGAGCACCCCCTCTATACTGCCCCCCTAGAGAGAGGCCCCCCCCACCCCGTAACAAGACACTGTGTGATTGTTTGGGCTCCTGGAAGCTGGTAAATAATTCATAAAGAATTCAGGAGACTGACTTGTCCGCTTTAATTAATCCACATAGAATTTCAGCAGTGGAAAGGCACACTCCTAATCAGGAAGCAGCTGGTATCGGAGCCTCGTCACCCGGCCTTTGATGCCAGCACGACTCGCCAGCTAATAGAGACTTCATGGAGGGAACCTCGAACTCACAGAAATGAGGAGTCCTTACTGGGCAGGAGTCCCGGGGCCTGGAAACCAACCAGGCCACACGCTCCACCTCCGCTTTGCCTTAAAACAGAGTGGGAGTGTCATGGACTGAATTGTGTCCCCCGAAAATATGTGTTGCAAATCCTAACCCCTATACCTGTGGTTCAAAACTCACTGCTGTTGAGTTGATTCCAACTCACGGTGACCCTATAGGACACATTAGAATTGCCCCATAGGGTTTCCAATGAGTGGCTGGTAGCTTGGAGCCCTGGTGGCATGGTGGTTAAGTAATACTGCTGCTAACCAAAAGGTCAGCAGTTTGAAGCCACCAGCTGCTTCTTGGAAACTTATGGGGCAGTTCTACTCTGTCCTATAAGGTGGCAATGGGTCGGAATCGACCTGATGGCAATGGATTTAGTTTTTGTTTTTTTTTTTAAATATATATATACCTGTGGTTATAATCCTATTTGGGGAGGGTTTTCTTTGTTATGTTAATAAGGCCATGTCAGTGTAGGGCGTGTTTTAATAAGACAGCCCCGACAGTACTGTATTAAGATCCTATTTTCTTTTCTTGGCTTCGTTCCCCCAGCTTTGCATTTGAATTCTGCATAGTATGATTAAGAATGTTGCTGATGTAACTTCTATGAACTCCCTATTTGTAAACTCCTTTAACAGTTACTTATCTGCCCGCCCTTGGTCAGCAGTCTTGGCAGCAGCAGCTCCAACTGACTCCTTTTCCTTGTACCACAGCATACCTGTGCCTTTCCTGCTCTCCCACCTCGGTCTCTCATTTATTGGCCAATACGAGTCATGCCGAGCAGGAACATGGGGTTTCCGCCTGGTAGTATTTCACCAATCACCTTTGAGATAGAAAAGGAGTAGGCTGGGACAGAGGAACAGGCAGAGATGAAGGAAGACAGACACCACGCCACATGAAGATCACCAAGGTACCAGGAAGCACAAGCTGAGGAGACAAGGATCTTCCTCCAGAGCCGATAGAGAGAAAAAGCCTTCCCCTGGAGCCAGTGCCCTGAATTTGGGCTTCTAGCCTCCTAAACTGTGAGAAAATAAATTTCTGTTTGTGAAAGCCACCCACCTGTGGTATTTCTGTTATAGCAGCACTACCTGACTGAGACAACAGGTGAAATGGAGGCTCAGAGAAGTTAAACCACTTGTCCAGGAGAACATCCAGGAAGTGCCAGAATGTGGCCCGAACCCAGGTCTGTCTCTCCAAGTCCCCCAACCACAACACTGGCACAGGGTGACAAAGCCACATTGGGTCGCTTCCTACTCTGCCCCTGGATGAGGGCCCTCGCCACACCTGCTCCCCAGGTATGGTGACTTTCTTGGCAGGCAGCGGAATGGAGGTCTGTAACAAAACATACCCCAGGGGTTAGGGGCAGGATGGTTTCTGCCGGGGCAAGTGCAAGATGGATTTGAGCAACTCGACTTTCTCCCACCAGGTTATCCAGTTGCTTATTGCTCTCTGCACCTGTGTCCCTTCCAAAGTCTCTGGGCAGTGCAAACGTCAACACACTCAGCTGCTGATAGGTTGGGGGTTCGAGCCCATCCAGAGGCACCTGGAAGAAAAGCCTGGCAATCTACTTCTGAAAAGTCAGCCATTGAAAACCATAGGAGCACAGTTCTACCCTGACACACATGGGGTGGGCATGAGTCAGAGCTGACTGGTCAGCAACTGGTTTTATTGTCCTACCACTGACACTCCATGTCAAGAGCCTACCCTTGACCTTAAAAAATCAAATCTCAATCCTACACAGTGAAGAATTAGAGAGGGAAACTATATTCAAGAGGTGAGTTCATCTTAGGGTCTTAGATTTGAAGAGTTGGGAAAGCAAAGTCAAGACCTTTACATGCACACACACACACACGCACACACGTCTAAGTTCTCTGCTGCTGTAACAGAAACAACACAAGTGGATGGCTTTAAAAAACAGAAATTTATCGTCTCGTAGTTTAGGAGGCTAGAAATCCAAATTCAGGGTCCCTGCTCTACAGGACGTCTTCCTCTCTCTGTCGGCTCTGGGGGAAGGTCTTTGTTCCTTGGTTTCTTGGTGGTCTTCATGTGGTTTGGCATCTACCTTCCCCCAACTGTGCTTGCTCACTTGCCCGTTTAATCTATCTCAAAAGAGATGGATTTAACCCTGATGGAGCAGGAGAGCAGTGGGATGCAGACCTCAAATTCTCATAAAAAGACCAGACTTAATGGTTTGATTGAGACTAGAGGGACCCTGGAGGTCATTGTCCTCAGACCCTCTGTTAGCTCAAGACTGGAACCATTCCCAAACCCAACTCTTCAGACAGGGATTGGACTGGACTATAAGACAGAAAATGATACTGGTGAGGAGTGAGCTTCTAGGTTCAAGTAGACACGTGAGACTATGTGGGCAGCTCCTATCTGGAGGGGAGATGAGAAGGCAGAGGGGGACAGGAGCTGGTCGAATGGACATGGGGAATACAGGGTGGAGAGGAGGAGCGTGCTGTCTCATTAGGGGGAGAGCAGCTAGGAGTACATAGCAAGGTGTATATAGATTTTTGTATAAGAGACTGATTTGATTTGCAAACTTTCACTTAAAGCACAATAACTAAAAAATAAAAAGATTGATTTAAGACACACCCTACACTAATACTGCCTCATTAACATACCAAAGAAAACTCATTCCCAAATGGGCTGATAACCACAGATACGGGGGTTAGGATTTACAACATATATTTTGGGGGAACACAGTTCAATCCATAACACCCCCTCCCTGACACACACACACCCCTTCTGCCACCCTAAGGACCTACACTTGGACCCATATGCAACTAAGAGGAAGAAAACAGCTTTCCAACACCTTACTCTTTCCTGCACGGCACCACGAGGGGAAGCTTGCAAGGCAATGTGACAGGCCGAACAGGTTGGCAAGGCTCCCTGCTCCCCTGCAGTGCCCTCCGGAGTCTCCCTAGCAACACAGCCCCCACCTGTTGAGGTCGTGGAGGTCTGTGCTATCCTGCAGGCCTATCATTTTCTGCACAGAGGTGGCCACTTGGAGCAGAAGGATCCCCATACTCTCAGAGCTCAGCCCCAGGTTAGGGCAAAAGGGAATCATTCAGAGTGGGGCTTACCGGTGCTAGAGGACACCAGGCCAGCAAACAGTGCCCTCTGGGGTGACCCTCACTATTGACTCTGTTCCGCAGGACGAATTGTCAGCAGTGCTTAAGCTCCTGGCCCCTGTATCTACCTAACAGTGTGGGACTGAGTAATTCTGGCAAGCTGAGAAGTTATTAAAAAGCAAATCCTATTTTCAGAAAATCAATAGAAAACCAAGGACAAGGTAGGAGAAAAGAGTATTAGCCCCTGGGGTGCCTTTCAGCTGCTGAGGTATGCTATGGACTCAGGCCCAGGAAAGGCCAAAAGAAAGGCACCACTTTTACCCCAGAGGGAGTCCCAGGAGCAAAGCCTGTGTGGAGACGAGCGAGTCTGGGAGGAAGAGAATTTGTGCTGGGATGAAGTCTGCCACGGCCCAAGGGAAAAGGGGCACAGAAATGGTTGTGCGAAAAGATGAAACCCAAGAACAAAAGTTATCCAAAGATGTGGGATTGTTTAACCAAGAGGCAAAGTGAGAGATGCCATTACACACCCCTGTGAAAGTTTTCAGGACTTGAAGGAGAAGGTATATTCATTTCCTGTGGCCACCATAACAGAGCACCTCAAACTGGGTGTCTTACAACAACACACATTTATTCTCTCAGTTCAGGAGCCCAGAAGTCTGAAATCAAGGTGTTGACAGGACTGGTTTCTTCTGGAGGCTCTGAGGCAGAATCCGTTCAGTGCCAGGGCTTCTGGGGCTTCTGACCCGTTCATTCCGGTTCAAAGCCCTGCTGAGAACTTGCATTTCCACCCTAGATGTACTGAATCAGAATCCACATTTTAACAAGATTCCCCAGGTGGTGTTAAAATGTAGATTCTGATTCAGAATATTGGGGTGGAAACACAAGTTCTCAGCAGGAGTTCAAACCAGAATGAACCAGTTAGAAGCCCTGTTCCGTGGCTCTCTCCCAGCTTCAGGTGGCTGCTGGCAATTTTTGGCATCCCATGATTTGTGGCTCATCACTCTCATCTCTGCCTCCACCTTCACAGGCCTTCCCCCTGTGTGGCTCCAAGTCTCGGACCTCCCTCCCTTTTCTCTTATAGGAGCCGTGGTGGTGCAGTGGTTAAGAGCTCAGCTTCCAACCAAAAGGTCAGTAGTTCAAATCCACCAGCCGCTCCTGGGAAGCCCTGTGGGGCGGTTCTACTCTGTCTATAGGGTTGCTATGAGTTGGAATCGACTCGACCTCAGTGGGTTTTTTTCTCCTACAAGGATACCAGCACTGGATTTAGGCCTACCCTAAATCCGGGATGATCTCATCTTAAGATATTTAACTTCACTACATCTGCAGAGACCCTATTTCCAAATAAGATCACATCCACAGGTACTGGATGTTAAGAGTTCAACATATCTTTTAGGGGGACATTTTAAGCAACCCATGGTGGAGGGTAACCAGCCGATGCTGAGAAGGAAACAGGGAGGCTTATCTGCGCTCCAGCAAGCTCAGTTCAGGTCAGAGGGCAGGTACATCTTCCTGATGGCAGGTGTTAAGGGATGGTGCTGGGGTTGGAGAATTAGTCCCCAGGACAAGATGAACCCCTGAGCCAGCCTAAGGGCTCCCATACCATGTTCATGGTGAGAGAGCAAAGGAGATCACTGAGAGCTAGGAAAAACGGCACTCGATTTTAGTTGCCATTGAGTCAGCTTCGACTCATGGTGACCTCATATGCAACAGAACAAAACATTCCCCAGACATCTAAGTCGATTGGCATAATAAAATCTATTAAGAAAACATTCTGCATCGCACTTTGGAGAGTGGCGTCTGGGGTCTTAAACACCACCTAAGATGCATCAATGGGTCTCAACCCACCTGGAGCAAGAAAGAACGAAAAACATCAAAGACACAAGGTAATTATGAGCCTAAGAGACTGAAAGGACCACATAAACCAGAGGCTACATCAGCCTGAGACCAAAAGAACTAGATGGTGCCCAGCTACAACCGATGACTGCCCTGACAGTGAACACAACAGAGAGCCCCTGAGGGAGCAGGAGAGCAATGGGATGCAGACCCCAAATTCTCCTAAAAAGACCAGACTTAATGGTCAGACTGGGACTAGAAGGACCCCAGAGGCCGTGGTCCCCAGACTTTCTGTTAGCCCAAGACAGGAACCATTCCCAAAGCCAACTCTTCAGACAGGGATTAGACTGGAATATGGGATGGAAAATGATACTGGTGAAGAACGAGCTTCTTGGATCAAGTAGACACATGAGACTATATTGACATCTCCTGTCTGGAGGGGAGATGAGAGGGCAGAGGGGGCCAGAAGCTCCCTGGATGGACACGAGGAGAGAGAGTGGAGGGAAGGAGTGTGCTGTCTCATCAGAGGGAGAGCAATTAGGAGTGTATAGCAAGGTGTATGTAAATTTTTGCATGAGAGACTGACCTGATTTGTAAACTTTCACTTAAAGCACAATAAAAATGAATTAAAAACAACAACAACAAAACGTTGCCCAGTCCCGCATCATCCCCCTGATCCTCGGATACTCCAGTCCATTGTTGTGGCCAGTGTGCACTTGGAGTGCCTTCCAA
Source organism: Loxodonta africana (assembly GCF_030014295.1). Taxonomy (NCBI): domain Eukaryota; kingdom Metazoa; phylum Chordata; class Mammalia; order Proboscidea; family Elephantidae; genus Loxodonta; species Loxodonta africana. The sequence continues at coordinate 16,183,938 of NC_087359.1, forward strand.
ACTAATGGGCTCATCTTCCAGCACAATATCGACATTATTCTGTTGCCATCCATCAGGTTGTCATTGACTAATCTTTGGAATGAGATCACCAGGCCTTTCTTCCTAGTCTGTCTTTGTCTGGAAGCTCCGGTGAAACCTGCCCACCATGGGTGACCCTGTTGGCATTTGAACTACCCGTGGCATAGCTTCCAGCATTACAGCAACACACAAGCCACCACAGTACAACAAACTAACAGCCAAGTGGTGGCCTAGAACTGTACCTCCTCAGTAATAAGGACAGCCACAGAGGCACTGGTGACAGTGGATATTAAGGTCCCTCCTCTCTACCCAACACCCATCATTCCAGCCCCTTCTTAGCAGCCTGTCGCAGTATTAAATGGCTCCGAGGTTGAAGATACATAAACAAATCTTCTGTTAGTTTCTAGGAATTCTAGTTCTGGGGGTGGGTGGGGGGGTGGGGGGATAGGCCTTTGGTTAAAAAAGAAATTTATGTATTTGTTTCAACTATTAATTTTCCAGGCTCCTTGCTGTGTGTTTTCTTCTCAGGTCAAGGGCAGCAAAGAGCTAAATGAATCACTCTTACTGAGTTAAAAATGTTATGTTTTTAGGCAAAACCACTTTCAAAAGAATAATGTCTGGGCAGGTTTTCAATTTCCCACAAATTGACTTCTCAGTGCCTTTCAAGGAGGAAATGAAAGACAAGGACAATCTATGAACTGAGAGGTTTAAACAGGAACATCGGAACACAGGCCACAGAGCAGTGATAGAGGCTTCCAGACCAACGTGGAAGAGAAGAACTGAGCAAGGAGGCCATCAGAAGAGTGAGCTAGAAGCTTAATTTGAGGGTCAAGGTGAAGTTTAAATTTCATTCTAATTTACTATGTCAGTTCAATTCCTTTTGTAGCCCGAAGCCCTCTGGGTTAGTCAGACATAAAGGGGTCAGGCTTCACAGGAACTATCTACAGATGAGAGCAAGCCAATCGTGAGAGCAGGGCGCTTTCCACAGGGCAGGACAGAACGTGAGCCTGGTTTCTGTGCCCCGGTTTCTTTCATGTGTGATTTCATAAAAAGTACAGTAATTCCTACACACTTTCTGTATGAAAAGAGATTCATTCCACCTGAAATTTGTTAATTTTGCAAGCAACGCAGAATTAGAGGGTTAGAAGGCCATGGCTGGAATTTTTGCCCAGACATTTGGAATTAATCAGAAGCTACTAGCTAAGGGTTTACGGTGTTCTGTTGGCCAAACCAAAAACCAAACCCATTGCTGTGGAGTCAATTCTGACTCATAGTGACCCTACAGGATAGAGTAGAACTGCCCTGTAGGGTTTCTGAGGCTGTAATCTTTACGGAAGCAGACTGAAGAGCAGCTGGTGGCCAAAAATGAAGAAATTGAAGATTTTTACCAGCTTCTACAGTCTGAAACTGATTGAACATGCAATCAGGATGCATCGATAATTACTGGTGATTGGAATGCAAAAGTTGGAAACAAAGAAGAAGAGTTGGTAGTTGGAAAATATGTTGTTGGTGACAGAAATGATGCCAGAGATCGCTTGATAGAATTTTGCAAGACCAACGACTTCTTCATTGCAAATACCTTTTTTCACCAACATAAATGGCAACTACACACGTGAACCTCACCAGATGGAATACATAGGAATCAAATTGACTACATCTGTGGAAAGAGATGATGGAAAAGCTCAATATCATCAGTCAGAACAAGACCAGGGGCCGACTGTGGAACAGACCATCAGTTGCGCATATGCAAGTTCAAGCTGAAACTGATGAAAATTGGAACAAATCCACAAGAGTCAAAGTATGACCATGAGTATGTCCCACCTGAATTTAGAGACCATCTCAAGAATAGATTTGACATGTTCAACACTAATGACTGAAGACCAGATGAGTTGTGGAATGACATCAAGGACATCATACATGAAGAAAGCAAGAGGTCATTAAAAAGAAAGGAAAGAAAGAAAAGACCAAAATGAACATCAGAAGAGACTTTTAAACTTGCTCTTGAACGTCGAGCAGCTAAAGGGAAAGGAAGAAATGATGAAGTAAAAGAGCTGAATAGAAGATTTCAAAGGGTGGCTTGAGAAGACAAAGCAAAGTATTACAATGACATGTGCAAAGAGCTGGAGATGGAAAACCAAAGGGGAAGAACATGCTCAGCATTTCTCAAGCTGAAAGAACTGAAGAAAAAATTCAAGTCTTGAGTTGCAATACTGAAGGATTCTAAGGGGAAAATATTAAATGATGCAGGAAGCATCCAAAGAAGGTGGAAGGAATACACAGAGTCACTATACCAAAAAGAACTGATCAACATTCAACCATTTCAGAAGGTGGCATAAGACCAGGAACCAATGGTACTGAAGGAAGAAATTCAAGCTGCACTGAAGGCACTGGCAAAAAAAAAAAAAAAGTCTCCAGGAATTGACAGAATACCAGTTGAGATGTTTCAACAAAGACACGTAGAGCTGGAAGTGCTCACTCGTCTATGCCGAGAAATTTGGAAGACAGCTATCTGGGCAACTGACTGAGAAAGATTCACATTTATGCTTATTCCCAAGAAAGGTGATGCAACCGAATGTTGAAATTATTGAACAGTATCATTAATATCACACGCAAGTAAAATATTGCTGAAGATTATTCAAAAGTGGCTGCAGCAGTATATCAACAGAGGACTGCCAGAAATTCAAGCTGGATTCAGAAGAGAATGTGAAACCAGGGATATCATTGCTGATGTCAGATGGATCCTGACTGAAAGCAGATAATACCAGAAAGATGTTTACCTGTGTTTTATTGACTAAGCAAAGGCATTTGACTGTGTGGATCATAACAAATTATGGGAATTCCAGAACACTTAGTTGTGCTCATGAGGACCTGTACATAAATCAAGAGGCAGTTGTCCAAACAGAACAAGAGGATGCTGCATAGTTAAAAGTCAGGAAAGGCGTGTGTTAGGGTTGTATCCTTTCACCATACCTATGCAGTCTGTATGCTGAGCAAATAATCCGAGAAGCTGGGCTATATGGAGGAGAAGAGGGCATCAGGACTAGAGGAAGACTCATTAACAACCTGCATTATGCAGATGACACAACCTTGCTTGCTGAAAGGGAAGAGGACTTGAAGCACTTACTAATGAAGATCAAAGACCACAACCTTCAGTATGGATTACAGCTCAACATAGAGAAAACAAAAATCTTCACAACTGGACCAATAAGCAACATCATGATAAACAGAGAAAAGATTGAAGTTGTCAAGGATTTCCTTTTACTTGGATCCACAATCAACACCCATGGAAGCAGCAATCAAGAAATTAAAAGATGCATTGCATTGGGCAAATCTGCTGCAAAAGACCTCTCTAAAGTGCTGAAAAGCAAAGATGTCACCTTGAAGACTAAGGTGCACTTGCCCCAAGCCATGGTGTTTTCAATCACTTCATATGCATGTGAACACTGGACGATGAATAAGGAAGACCGAAGAAGAAATGACACATTTGAATTGTAGTGCTGGAGAAGAATAATGAATATACCATGGACTGCCAAAATAAGGAACAAATCTGTCCTAGAAGAAGTACAACCAGAAAGCTCCTTAGAAGCAAGGATGGTGAGACTGTGTCTTACATACTTTGGACTTATTATCAGGAGTGATCAGTCCTTGGAGAAGGATATCATGCTTGGTAACGTAGAAGGTTGGCAAAACAGAGGAAGACCCTCAAGAAGATGGACTGATACAGTGGCTGCAACAACAGGCTTAAGCATACCAACAATTGTGAGGGTGGTGAAGGACCAGGCAGAGTTTTGTTCTGTTGTAAATAGGGTCGCTATGAGTTGGAACCAACTCGATGGCACCTAACAACAACAATCTTTACAGAAGCAGACTGGCATGTTTTTCTCCCATGATGCAGCTGGTGGATCTGAACCACCGACCTTTTGGTTAGCAGCTGAGCACTTAACCACTGCGCCACCAGGGCTCTTCTTTGGTTGACCAGGGCCATGCCATGGAAACCAGTGCTGGGCCTGGGTGCAGCAGGATCTCCACCTATATAAGAATCAGGCTACTTCCTGGCTGGAAGAAATCTTAGATTGGCACCAAATGTATGAGCAACAACAGAAAAAATGGGTAAATTGGACTTCATCTAAACGAAAACTTTTTGTGCATCGAAGGACTTAATCAAGAAAGTGAAGAGATGACCTAGAGAATGTGGCAGACTGCCACATCTTTCTCCTGCTGAGAGGTTGGTGGGTTCAAACCACCAAACTTTGAAGGCATGTTGAATATCTGTGACTTCCACTTCACACCCTCTTAAACAAACCATTGCCATGGGGTTGTTTCTGACTCATGGCAACCCCATATGTGCCAAAGTAGAACTGTACTCCAAAGAATTTTTGTGTGTGTGTGTGTGCTTTAGGTAAAAGTTTACAGCTCAAGTTAATTTCTCATACAAAAATTATACACTAGTTGCAATCCCTATAATGACACAGCACATTCCTCCTTTCCACCCCAGGTTTCATACGTCCATTCGACGAGCTCCTATCCCTTTCTGTCCTCTCATTCTGCCTCTGGACAGGAGCTGCCGATTTAGTCTCGTGTTTTTTTTTTTTTTTTTATCTACTTGAACTAAGATGAAGCACACTCTTCATGAGTATTATTTTAGGTTTTATAGTCCAGTCTAATCTTTCCCTGAAGAGTTGGCTTTGGAAATGGTTTTAGTTTTGGGTTAACAGAGAGTTCGGGGGCCATGGTTTCAAGGGTTCCTCTAGTCTCAGTCAGACCACTGAGTCTGGTCTTTTTACTCCACAATGGTTGTGACTTTTCAGAAGTAGATCACCAGGCCTTTCTTCTGAGGTGCCCTGGATAGACTTGGACCTCCAACCTTTTGGTTAGTAGCCAACCATTTGTACCACCCAGGGTCTTCACAGTTTCTTAGGCAGCTACACATTTTCCCCCAACACTGGTGACTGCTAGAGTATCTGCCCGGTACCAGCACTTGTTAGTACTTTATTGCTTCGAAGTATTTCTAATCTCATTTTTCTTCATATGAGATGAAATTCAGTCTGCACCTCCCAAGGTCACTTCATCTCCTCGCTCACAGCAACACTGGCAAAAGCAGCAATGAGACCTATCTTCAGCAAGCTCTGTCACTGTCCCTTCTCCAGCGTAAGCGTCAATACTCGCAGGCTCAGCTGGGTTTACGCTGGCTTTACTGTGGAGACCTTGCGTGGTAAAAAAATCTGCACGGGGGACCACAGCTTGGGAGGTAGAGACGGAAGAGGCTGAGTCAGCAAATGCCGGGCCCTGCAGGCTCACTTTACCTTCTGTTATGGGTTGAACTGTGTTCCCTAAAAAGATTTGTTGAAGACTAGGCCCTGTGAACCTGTGAACGTGACCTTGTTTGGAAAGGGCTTTTGAAGATGTTATCAGTCAAGTTAACTTGAGGTCATACTGGAGTAGAGTGGGTCCTGATCTAACATGAATGGTGTCCTTATAAAACAGGAGAAGAGACACAGAGACGCAGGTGGAAGGAAGGTGGCCATGGGAAGAGGGAGGCAGAGACTGAAGTGATGTTGCCACAAGCCAAGGAATGCCTGCAGCCATCAGAAGCCCTCAGAGAGAGCCCGGCCCTACTGACACACTGAATTTGGACTTCTAGCCTCTAGGACCATGAAGCAATCAATTTCTGTTGTTTTAGGGTACCCACTTTGTGTTACTTTGTTATAGCAGCCATCGGAATTCCTGGGGGGCACAAACAGTTGGCACTCGGCTACCAAGGTTGGTGGTTGGAGTCCACCCAGGGGCAACTCAGAGCACCTGGCAATCTATTTCTGAAAGGTCACAGTCATTGCAAACCCTAGGGAGCGCAGTTCTACTCTGAAATACATGGGGTTCCCATGAGTCGGAATTGACTCGACAGAAACTGGCTTGGTTTTTAGGAGTTAATACCCCTCCTGAACATTTAAGCCCTACATTTTAATTTCATATGCACTTGAGAAATTTGAACAATTTACTCCCTCCCAAACCATTCCAAAAGAGCCCTGGTGGCGCAACGGTTAAGTGCTCAGCTGCTAACTGAAAGGTGGGCAGTTCAAACTCATCAGTCACTCCGTGGATGAAAGATGTGGCAGTCAGCTTCCATAAAGATTACAGCCTTGGAAATTCTATGGGGCAGTTCTACTCTATCCTCCAGGGTTGCTATGAGTCAGAATTGACCAATGGCAGCAGGTTTGGTTCTCAGGTCCAGGATGTACTTCCCACGCTCTGATAAGGCAACACTCTAGTCTCTAAATTCTCTTGAACTGAATGATGAAGAAAATGGATACCCAGCGCTGAATTCGGGCCCTGGTGGTGAAGTGGTTAAGTGTTTGGCTGCTAACCAAAAGGTCGGCAGTTTGAATCCACCAGCCGCTACTTGGAAACCCTACTGGAATCGACTTGATGGCAATGGGTCGCTCAGTCGTGCTGAATTCAACTTCTACCCATGCAAAAGACCTGTTGCCTTCAAGTTGATCCCAACTCATAGTGACCGTATAGGACACAGTAGAACTGTCCCATAGAGCAACAAAGGCTGTGATCTTTACAGGTCTGCTCTGTCTTTCTCCCAAGGAGTGGCTGGTGGGTTTGAACTGTCAACCTTTCAGTTAGCAGCCGAGCACTTTAACCACTGCACCACCGGGACTTCTTTCAACTCCTATAATTCTAGTGACCCCAGCGATTTAGAGAGCACCCACAGAACGGCTGGAAACCCTGGTGACGTAGTGGTTAAGAGCTACGGCTGCTAACCAAAAGGTCGGCAGTTCGAATCTACCAGGGGCTCCTTGGAAACCGTATGGTACAGTTCTACTCTGTCCTATAGGGTTGCTATAAGTCGTAGTTGACTCGATGGCAACAGGTTTTTTTTTTTTTTTTTTTTTTTAACGCAACGGCTGTGTCAGAGCAGCTGGGCCAAGAGCTGCGGGAAGAAGCCTGTTCTGGAAACAGTGACCTCTCTGAGCTCAGGTCCGGATCCACGGGGCCAGGATTCTAATCCCTCTCCTCACTTCTCTGGCTCCTGGGAGGCACAAGGAAGAACACTTGAGAAGGTTCTGAAAATTCAGTTCTATAAATGTAAAGAATTGCCCTGCAGACGCCAAGGGGTCTTGTGCAGTTTCACTCAAATGCACAAGCAACAGCCTCAGGGCCTGGCCAACTTAGGGAGGATACAGCTCAAGCCAGACCCCGACTGAGCTGGCCCGAGTTCTAGCTGCAGTTTTGCTGACTCAGGCATACAGTTTAATCTCTCAGTGCCGGTGTCTTCACGTGGTAACAGGGTTAAGATTTGCTCCTTGCCTTTGGGGTAAGGGGCATGTGTTTCAACAAGGATGGGGCACTGTGCCAGAGTCAGTAGGTATGTCCCTCACGTCTTACCACCTTAGTCTCCTAGGGCCGCTGTAACCTAGATACCACAGGTGGGTGTCTTTAAAGAACAGACATTTACTTTCTCACAGCTCTGGAGGCTAAAAGTCCAAAGCTGGGTCTTAGCTGTGTCAATTCCTTCCTTGTTGTTAGCCTCGGCCATTCCCCGGTTCTTGGGGGTCCCCACAGGGTGTCTTAGGCTGGGTTCTCTACAGAAGCAAAACCAGTAAAGCATATAAATAAATATATATACAAAAAAAAAAAAAAACCCATCGCCATCAAGTTGATACCAACTCATAGTGACCCTACAGGACAGAGTAGAATTGCCCCATAGAGCTTCCAAGGAGCACCTGGTGGATTTGAACTGCCAATCTTTTGGTTAGCAGCCATAGCACTTAATCACTACGCCACCAGGGTTTCCAATATACATACAAATATATATATATAGAGAGAGATTTATATCAAGGAAACAGCTCATGCGATTTTAGAGGATAGACTATCCCAAGTCCATGGATCAGGATAGGGCTTCCCTGATTCATGTAGCCGCAGGGGCTCGCAACCCAAGATCGGCAAGTCGGAGAGCAGGACTCTTGCTCACAGGCTGTGAAGATCGACAATCCCGAGATGAGCAGGCAAAACCACAGGCTTCTCCTGATTCATGTAGCTGCAGGGGCTGGCGAACCCAAGATCAGCAGGTAAGCTGCTAGCTCAAGTCTCAAGAACTGGAGGTCAGACGAACAAGAGGCAGCTGCAGGATCCAGAACAAGCCGAAAGCCTTGGCAAGGCGAGCAGGAAGGAAATAGTCAGTGGAAGGCGGAGAGATGAAGGCTGAGGGAGCAGTGAGCCACCACAGGTCACATCCCCACTGGTACCACACAGCAGATTCCATCATGGGGGTGATCACGTATCAGATTTCAACAGGGAAGTGATCACAACATTATACAACTGCCAAAATACTGAGAATTATGGCCCAGCCAAGTTGACACACAATCTTAACCATCACACATGGCATCTGTCTTCCCCAGTGTGTGCCCACCTCTGTGTCTAATCTGCTCTTTTTATAACTCAGAAGTAATTAGGTTTAGGACCCACCTACATTGCATGGCCTCATTAATATAACAAAGAACACCCTATTTCCCAGCAGGATCACATCTACAGAAGCGCTGTGTTGTTATCAGTTGCTGTGACCCCTGTGTGGAGAGGAGAACTGCTCCATCAGGTTTTTCAAGGTTGTGACCTTTCGGAAGCAGTTCACCAGACCTGGCTTCCCAGGCACCTCTGGGTGGGTTCAAACTGCCAATCTTTCAGCTACGAGGCAAGCACTTAACCGTGCGTGCTACCCAGGGACTCCTAAGGGTTAGGATTCCATCACATATTTTGGGGTGATACAATTCAATCTGTAACACTTCTTGTGTTTTTTTTGTTAAGTGCCATTGAATCACTTCCAACTCATAGTGACCCTATGACAACAGAACGAAACACTGCCCAGTCCTGCACCATCCTATCAATCATTGCTATGACTGAACCCACTGTTGCAGTCACTGTATCAGTCTATCTCGTTGAGGGTCTTCCTCTTTTTCACTGACCCTCTATTTTACCAAACATGATGTCCTTCTCCAGGGACTGGTCTCCCGAGAACATGTCCAAATTACACGAGATGAAGTCTCACCATCCTTGCTTCTAAGGAGCATTCTGGCTGTACTTCTTCCAAGACAGATTTGTTCATTCTTCTGGCAGTCCATGATATATCCAATATTCTTCACCAATACCATAATTTAAAGGCATCAATTCTTCTGTCTTCCTTATTTGTTGTCCACCTTTCGCATGCATATCAAAAACCAAATCTGTTGCCATCCAGTCAATTCCGACTCATAGCGACCCTATAGGACAGGGTAGAACTGCCCCATAGAGTTTCCAAGGAGCACCAGGTGGATTCCAACTGCTGACCTTTTGGTAAGCAGCCATAGCACTTAACCACTACACCACCAGTGTTTCCCACATGCATACGAGGTGACTGAAAATACCGTGGCTTGGGTCAGGTGCACCTTAGTCCTCAGAGTGACATCTTTGCTTTTCAACACTTTAAAGAGGTCTTTAATATATATTCTGGGGAGACACAATTCAATGTTACACTTACCTAGTCTAAAGTCACACCTAGACCTGCCTACTCTGTTCTAAGTGTGTGTGATGCTTAAAAAAAAAAACAAAAAACCTAGTGCTTACACTGTAAATAAAAGCAATGCCTTAATATCACTTAATATCATTTTTTTTTTGTTTTTTTTTTAATATCACTGTATAGGTAGTCCCCGACTTATGACATACTCGAGTTACGACTATCTATACTTACGACCATCCGTCTGGGTGTTTCTTTTTTTTTTTTTTTGGTACATTTTATCATTAGTAATATGTACTATATACATTGTTGCAGCATGTAACTTGCTGATGTTATTGTCAGATGCTCACTCGCGGATGATCAGTTTTATGATTTACTGTTCAGAACACTGCCATAGAGATTCTGTTTCCTAAACTAAATCAGGGTCTTCAGTTGCTTGAAAACATGGACCCAAAAGCTGATCAGTTTGCTAAAGTCGACAGGCAGATTCAGGAAGCAGCGAGGTGTTTCTGTGAAATATATGAAGAAAAAAAGAAAAGGACCATATGGACAATCTCACTAATTTTCTTTCTAGAAACGCCATCCCCACTCCTAGGGATAACCCAGAACCCTCCACAAGTGAAGTTATTACTGCAACTCACAAAATGCCAACGTCAGCCAAGTCTTCATCATCAGAGTAAATTTTTATGATTTGTATATGGCACAGGACTAGGCAGTGTTTCCTTCTGTCATACATAGGGTTGCTATGAGTCAGAACTGACTCGACAGCACCTAACAACATTTTTTTTATGTACATTTTAAAATATATCTGTAAGTTTATATGAAATGTTTCCAACTCCCAAAGACAGAGATTGGATTTATAAAGATGCTAGCAAGAAAAGGCAATAATAATGAAAACTAAAAAAGTTAGAACCGACTTAGGACGGAGTCATCAGAATAGGACTGCGTGGTAAATGAAGGACTACCTGTATTTCCAATAGCAACATAACGAAGAGTTGGAATTTCGATCAGGATGGATGCATATTTACAGCCCTGGGTTCAAAATAGCTAAAGCAAGGAAAACAAGTCTGAAAAGGTAAGCCAGGGCTGGAGAAGCCCAGCGTCTTGAAAACAAGTCACATCTGCATTCACAGATAAATACTTAATGGCCCAGCGTGAATTCCATCAACACACGCAGTTTTCATTCACTCCCCACTGAGTTCTATGGAGTAGATATTCTCTCCTACTCTGAATTCCATTTCCTGAACACATTGTAACAAAAAGGGCAGATGAGTCCTTTTGTAGAACAGTCTATCCATCCCAGGCACTCACAGAAGTATCTAACACTTTGTCCTTTTAAAAACACTCACAGACCATTCACTTGCTCTAGGTGTACAGCTCAGTGACTTTTTAGTAAACGCACAGAGTTGTGCAGCCATCATACAATCCACTTTTAGAACATTTCTATCACCCCAAAAAGTCTTCATGTACCCTTCTGAGTTAATCCCCACTCCCACCCCCAGGCAACCACTAGTCTGCTTTCTGTTGCTGTAATTGCTTTTTCTGGACATTTCACGTAAACTGGATCATACTGTAGGTAGTCTTTTGCATCTGGCTTCTTTTACTTTTGAGGTTCAACCATGTTGTAGTATCAGTTCATCCCTTTTGACTGCTGAGGAGTAGTACAGATAGAATGAGCCCTGGGGGTGCAGTGGTTAAGCGCTCAGCTCCTAACCAAAAGTCCAGCAGTTCAAATTCACCAGCCTATCTGTAGGAAAAAGATGTGGCCCTCTGCTTCCGTAAAGATTACAGCCTTGGAAACCCTATGGGGCAGTTCTACTCTGTCCTGCAGAGTCACTATGAGTCAGAATTGACTTGACAGCAGTGGGTTTGGTTTTGGGGTTAGTATGGATAGACCACATTTCGTTTATTCATTCACGCTTTGATGCGTGGATTGTTTCCAGTTTGGAGCTATTAAGAATAATGGTGTTATGGACATCTGAGAACATGAACATGGACCGTCTCACCATTTAGGCAGACCTTCTTTAATGCCTCCCAGAGCCCTGGTGGCGCAGCGGTTAAGAGCTCAGCTGCTAACCAAAAGGTCGGCGGTTTGAATCCACCAGCCACTCTTTGAAAACCCTATGGGACAGTTCTACTCTGTCCTATAGGGTCTCTATGAGCCGGAATCATCTCCACGGCAATGGGTTTTTGTTTTTTTATTTCTTTCAGCAATGTTTTATAGCTTTCAGTGTTAGAAGAATTGCACTTTTTTGTTAAGTTTATTACTATTTTAGTTTTGGGATGCTATTGTGAATGGAACTGTATTCTGGATTTCATTTTCAGATTGCCCAATGCTGGTATATAGAAATAGAATTCTTTTTTTTTTTTTAAGAATTGATTTCTGTGTATTGATTTTGCACCCTGCAACCTTGCTAAACTCATTAATTAGTTTTAGTTTTTTTTTTTTTTTTTTTTTTAATGTGTGTGTGTGAATTCTTGGGATTATCTCAAGTAAAGACAGTTTTATTTCTTTTATTGTCTAGATGTTTTTTGATTTTTTTTGTCTTGTTTTTTGTCTTGGTCCTAATCTTCGGGAAATATCTTTCCGCTTTGGGTATGACGTGAGCTGTGGGTTTTTCATTAACGCCCTTATTAAGTTGGAGAAGTTCTCTTATGTTCCTAATTTCTTGAGAAGTTTTTTTTATTATTATTTTTATTTTCAATCATGGATGCATGTTGAATTTTGTCAAGTGCTTTTTCTGCATCTGTTGGGATGACTGTGTGGCTTGCGTCCTTTATTCTATTAATATGGTATATTAGTTGATACTTTGATGCTAAGCTAACCTTCCATTCCTGGGATAAATCCCATTCGGTCATTGCCTTAGTTTTCTAGTGTTACTATAACAGAAATACCACAGCTGGATATCTTTAACAAACAGAAATCTATTCTCTCACAATGTAGGAGGCTAGAAGTCTGAATTCAGGGCACCAGCTCCAGAAGGCTTTCTCTGTCGGCTCTGGGGGAAGGTCCTTGTCATGAATCTTTCCCTGGCCTAGGAGCTTCTCAGTGCAAAGACCCCAGGTCCAAAGGATGTGCTTTGCTCCTGGCTCTTCTTGCTTGGTGGTCATGAGGTCCCTCTCCTCTCTGCTTGCTTCTCTCTTTTATATCTCAAAGGAGATTGACTCAAGATACAACCTAATCCTGTAGATTGTGTCCTGCCTCATTAACATAACTGCGTCTAATCCTGCCTCATTAACATCATAGAGGTTAGGATTTACAACACCTAGGATAATTACATCAGATCACAAAATGGAGGTCAAACACACAATATTGGGAATCATGGCCTAGCCAAGCTGAGACATATTTTTGAGGGACACAATTCAATCCATGACAGTCACGGTATACCCAAACCAAACCAAACCAAACCAGGGTGTCATCGATTCTAACTCACGGCAACCCATGTGTGTCAGAGTAAAACTTTGCTCCATGGAGTTTGCGAAGCCGTGACCTTTCAGAAGCGGATCACCAGGCCTATTTTCTGAGCCGCTTCTAGTGGCTGTGAAACATCAGTCTTTTAGTTGGTAGTTGAGTGCTTAATGGCTTATGCCCTTACACCAGCCAGGGACTCCTCATCGTTTAGAATCCTTTTTATACATTGCTGGATTCAGTTTGCTAATATTTTGGCCCCTTGGCTGGTGAGGGATGTTTCAGGGCCACACTGGCCTAATGGAATGGGTTACGAAGTATTTTCTGAAGGAATCTGTGAAGGATAGGTAATATTTCTTCTTTAAATGTTTGATAAAATTCACCAGTGAAGCCATGTGAGACTAGGGTATTCTTTGTGAGAAGATTTTTTAATTACTAATTCAGTATCTTTACTTGTTATAGGTCTATTTAGAATTCCTATTTCTTCTTGAGTCAGTTTTGGAAACTTACGTCTTTCTAGGAATTGGTCCATTTCACCCAAGTTGTCTAACTGTCCTTTTCATTTTGAGGCTTTCATTAGTATCGGAACAATAACTTATTGATTCTTGTTGTTGTTGTTAGTTGCCATCAAGTTGATTCCAACTCATGGTGACCCCATGTGTTATGGAGCAGAACTGCTCCATAGGGTAGTTTTTATTTGTTCTTTTTTTTTTTTTTGGCTGTAATCTTAATAGAAGCAGGTGGCCAGGCCTTTTCTTCCGCAGTACCATTGGGTAGGTTTGAACTGCCAACCTTTAAACTAGCAGTCAAGTGCAAACTGTGCCACTCAAAGACCTTTATTTATCCTTGCTCACTCCTCAATTTAAAGCCACAACTCTCATTGGTCTTTGCAGATTTTACCAAGCCCATTGCCCTATCATACTTCTTGGGTGGGTACGGTGTCTTCAAAAGTACAAATACAGGAGATTCTGAGTCTACATTCTGCCCTGAAACACAGAAACACACCTCAGGCGACGGCACAGCAGTCCATCAGTTCTGCAGCAACAAGAGAATTATATAGAAGGCTGGGGGCATCCCTCATCGTTCTGCAGTGAGAAAACCAACAGCGACTCCCTACCGAGAAACCTTTTCAAACAGGTTACTCAGTGTGCAATTTTCCTTCTTCAGAAAGGTTAATGGCAGCAACAATCCATTGCAAGCTGGCTATTACCCACAGATGAATGGCCCATCCAATTCAGAGTGGCCGCAGCACAAAGAATGCTGTTTAATTGGGGATCATTTCACGAGTGACCATTACAAAGGCAATGCCTTCCTCTCTGTGTCAGAGTGAGTCATTTCTTACTGGACACTTGAGCCAGCTTTTTGACTTGTTGCCTCCTTTAAGGATGCCGCTTTAGTACTCTGGCGGAGAATCCCTTTAGCCAGATACTCTGTGACAAGAGAAAACAGCAAAACGTCAGGGTAAGGAAGTAACGGGAACAGCAGGAGGAAGGCAAGAGAAGTAACAGGGAATGTGAGACAATGCATCTAGTCAGATGCTGAGAAAACAGATGAGTTTTGTTTCCCAACAGAAGATTCCAGTGATGCTTTAAGCTTTGGGTAGGGGTCGGGGATGGGGAGAAGGTGGGAGAAGGTTTAGGACACAGATGTGTGGTTATTGGCTATCAGTGGGAAGGAGGAAGACGTTTATATTCCATCAGAGTGTCCTGGAGCCCTGGTGGCGCAGTGGTTAAGAGTGGTGGCTGCAAACCAAGAGGTGAGCAGTTTGAATCCACCAGCTACTCCTTGGAAACCCTATAGGGCAGTTCTACTCTGTCCTATAGGGTTCTTTTGAGTTGGAATCAACTTGATGGCAGTGGGCTTGGGTTTTTTTTTGTTTTGTTTTGTTTAATGGTATCCTAAGTTTGAAAATCTTCTGAGGTTCCTCCCATGTCTACACCTTATTATTCCAGGGCTGCCCAACTCATTGCTGTCGAGTCAGCACCAACTCGTGGTGACCCTGTGTGTGTCAGAGTAGAACTGTGCTCCATAGGGCTTTCAATCGTTCAGTTTTCAGAAGTAGATTGCCAGGCCTTTCTCCCACGATGCCTCTGAATGGACTCAAATCTCCAACCTTCTGTTAGCAGTGAGTGCCACCCAGGGACTCTAGGGCTGCCAGTCTGGATCTATTAAGTTCTCGTATTTTCAAAATCATAGCAGAGCAATAACTAATCAACAGTCAGCTATTTCCCAAGACCACCTTGGAGGTCAGTCCTAGGTAGAGGCAATGTAGAGGATAAGTACAAATCTACAGTCCTTTCCCCAGGAGTTAATCTAGTTGTGAAAACAAGGAAAAGCACGGGGAAAAGGAAGCAAGACAGGACAAGACAGGGTAGGGCCCACAGGAGCTTCACTAACGTCAAGGAGCTGCTGTGTTCAGGGCAGGCTTCATTAGGGAGAAGGGCCTTGTGCCCTGAAAGATCATTTAATTAGATGGAAGGGGGAAAGATAAGTCATTCCAAAAACAAATACAATATGAGTAAAGGCAGAGGGGCTGGAGTCAGTAGAAAGTATCCATTAGGCAAAAACAAAATCATCTAGAGAAAAGGGTATGTTTTAGAGGCAAATGGAGTGGAGATAAGGAGCTCTGGTGGCGCAGTGGAAAAGCATTCATCTGCTAACTGAAAGGTCGGCAGTTCGAATCCACCAACCACTCTGCTGGAGAAGGATGTGGCAGTCTGCTTCCATAAAGACTTAAATAAAGCCTTGGAAACTCTATGGGGGCAGTTCTACTCTGTCCTATAGGGTCACTATGAGTCGTAATCAACTCGACAGCCATGGGTTTGGAGCGGAGGTGGTTTTGGAGTGTTGAGGTAAAGTGGGGTCAGCTCTTAGAAGTCACAGAAAGCCAGGCTGGTACGGAATTAGGAACTACCAACATTTTCTGAACAGATAAATTTAATGAAAATTACAACATCCCTCATCTTTTCCCTATTGCCACTACTAAATAAATAGGTAAGAGTACATTTTCATCAGATAGTCCAGATTAAAAAAAAAAAAAAAATTCTGCCTGTGTTAGTTTCCTGTTGCTGCTGTAACAAATTTTGGGAAACTTAAAATAACACAAATTTATTATCTTGCAGCTCTGGAGGCCAGAGTCCGACATGGGTCTCACAAACTAAAATCAAGGTGTCATCAAGGCTGTGCTCCTTCTGGAGGCTCCAGGGAAGACTCTGTTTTCTTGTCTTTTCCAGCTTCTAGAGGCTGCCCGCATTCCTTGACTTTTGGGCCCCTCCTCCAACGGTGGGTTGAGTCCTTCTCACACCACATCACTCTGACCCTAACTCTCTTGTGATTGCATTGGGCCAAAGAGGACCCTTTTGACGACATTGGGCCCATCAGAAAATCCAGGATAATCTGCCCACCTCAAGGTCAGCTAATTAGCAACTTCAATTCCATTTGTAACCTTATTTCTCCCTTGCGATGTAAAGTAACATACTTACAGGTTCCAGTGATTAGGACATGGAGATCTTTGAGGGGCCATTAATCTGATTACCACATTCCCTTGGAAAACAAGTTGACTTCACACTGTCTTAGCCATGGCAATCCTGGTACCCTGCTGTGACAGCCACCTGTGGCACACAGCTGGAGCAGAGCTGTTGGTTGTACAGGCTCTGAAACAGACCGTCTGGGGTTGACTCCATCACTTAGCAGCTCTGCCATCTTGGGTATGTTACTTGACCTGTGCCTCAGTTCCCTCATCTCTAAGAATGGTATAATTTTATAGGGTGAGACAATGGTGGTTCAGTGGTAGAATTCTCATCTCTTATGTGGGAGATGCGGGTTCGATTCCCTGCCAATGCCCTTTGTGGGCAGCCACCACCTGTCTGTCAGTGGAGGCTTGCATGTTGCTAATGCTGAACAGGGCTCAGAGGAGCTTCCAGACTAAGACGGACTAGGAAGAAAGGCCTGTGGATCACAAGAGTCCCGTCCACAACTGATTATGGGCATGGCGCAGGACCTGGCAGCATTTCATTCCGTTGTGCATGGGGTCGCCATGAGTCAGGGGCCGGCTTGACTGTAGCTAACAGCAAATACAACCTTATAGGGTGGTTACTTGTGAACTGCTCAGAACAGTACCTGACATATAATATGCACTCAGTATATAGTGTAAGGAGCCCTGGTGGCACAATGGTTAAGTGCTCAGCTGCTAGCCCAAACACTGGTAGTTCAAACCCACCGGAGGCTCCATGGGAAAAAGACCTGGTGATTTGCTCCTATGAAGATTGCAGCCTAGGAAACCTGGGGCAGTTCTGCTCCGTCACATGGGGTCACTGTGAGTCCGAATCAACTAGCCAGCACAGTATGTACTAGTGAGGTCTATCAACAAAGGAAAGCAGGTTTGGAAAGTCAGCCTTGGAGGGTGGGCCGCCCTGCGTAAGCCTGCTGTGGCTCACGTAGCCTGTTAAGTAATGGGAATAGACATTAATCATGCCCTGTTTGGGGCTATTTTCCTTTCGCTGGTTTCGATGATGACGCTGATCCAGAAACGAGTGAAATAAAAGAGCTGATCTCTGGAAAGAGAACAAACTGTTTCTCAAACAATGCACCTCCGTCCTACAAATACTGGAACTTTGCCAAAATGGTTCCAAAGTCAAAGGGTTTGCTGGTGCCAAGGCATTGGCCTCCCATCGAATGCAAGCTCTGGACGCAAAATAAATCACTTCCTGGGAGCTGTGCACAAACAGTGTGGCTTTCGGAGCCTCCACCTGCAGGAGGAGAGCCAGGGAGGTGCCCTGCGCCCAGCCCCCAAAGACAGCACTGCTGCTTTGACAGACCGCTTCACCGATGTGCCAGCTGGAGACGTTCCCTGAGGTCCTCTTGTGTGTGGATGCTTGTCACCACAAGAAAGAAGTCGAGAAAAACATCTGTATTTCCCTCAATGAGTCATCAAGAGATGTTACTTTCAGTTCATGTGACAATTATCCCTAAAGCTCCTTTTAAAATGTAAAATAAAAAGAACTAAGCCAATCAAAAAAAAAAAAAAAACGTCAAACAGGCTTAGAATGTAAACAAAACAGATGGAAGAACTGGGGCTAGCTGATGACATCTTAGGGCAGAAAGAAAAAATGTGAATTGAAGTTAAAATTAAATGGCTGCGTGTGCCCACCCGCTTTGAGTTAGATTTCTCTAAAACTTCAATCAGCTGTTCTTAAATGACCTAAATTACCGCAGAACAACTCCTGATCAAAATACAAACCTTCCGGATTTAGTAGCAGCCCGGGAAAACCAAGTCATAACCAGGTTCACCAGGAAAGTGCTCATGGCACATTTGGACAATTTTGCATAAAAAGTTGAAAATTATGTCAAGTTTGAAAGCCATGAGGGAACATCATAATTTCTTAGCCTACCATAGATTAATAAAAATATACTTCCTAGTATTAACATTCCGTATATTACGGATCCACAAAAAGAAATCACACAAAATGCTGAGTCCACAGTTTTCTCCCAATTTAAAGATGTTTCCGTATTTCGTAAGAAATTTCAGTTGTAGTTTTCCAACTTTTTACTTGCTGATAATCAAACCAAAAGAACCCAACCAACTAAACAAACTAAAATATGTACTTACATTTTAATTCAACATTAACTTTTCAAACCTAATTATCTCTTAAGAATCAATGCCCACGTTCAACATTCATAACCATCTCACTGCTGACTGTACAACAAGAAATCGCAGCTAGTTACATTTATCCCCACCGTGTGGTGGAATTTGGTTCCATTTATCACCAATAACCACCTTCTTGGTGGACCCAAAGTAACAAAACTGGACGTCAAGACCATATTGCAAAGAATATTCTCTTTTAATTATGTAATAAATCTCCCAATTTGAGAAAGTATGGGAGGATACATATTTGCTATTGAAATGACTTAATTTGAGGTAAAACTTGTTCCAAGAACAGCCATGACGGTTTCCAGATCACTTAAATCCTGGCTTTACCAGTCTTTGATATTTGTACAGGAGCGTGCCTAGAAACAGGGGCTTTGGAGATGCGATTGTCCTTGAGAACATGCCCAAGATTCCCTGATACAAAGTCCTCATGCGAAACCTTAGTTAGAATGGCGGGAGGCACCAGATTCGTGATTCTCATCTTTTTTTTTTTAAATTGTGCTTTGAGTGAAAGTTTACAATTCAAGTCAGTGTCTCATACAAAAACTTATACACACATTGTTCTTTGACCCTAGTTGCTCTCCCTACAGTGTGACAACACTCTCCTCTGCTCCACCCTGTACTTCCTGTGTCCATCCAACCAGCTCCTGTCCCCTTCCGCCTTCTCATCTCCCCTCCAGACAGGAGCTGCCCACATAGTCTCATGTGTCTGCTTGAGCTAAGAAGCACCTTCCTCACCAGTATCATTTTATGTCTTATAGTCCAATCTAATCTTTGAAGAGTTGGCTTGGGGAATACTTTTAGTTTGGGGCTAACAGAGAGTCTGGGGGCCATGACCCCTGGGGTCCCTCCAGTCTCAGAACATTAAGGCTGATCTTTTTACTAGAATTTGAAGTTCTGCATCCCATTTTTATCCTGCTCCATCAGGGACTCTCCGTTGTGTTCCCTGTCAGGGCAGTCATTGGTAGTAGCCGGGCACCATTTAGTTCTTCTGGTCTCAGACTGATGGAGCCTCTGGTTCATGTGGCCCTTTCCAGATTCTCATCTATTAAAGTCACCTGTGATATACGGCTCCCCAAAGCAAGGCAGATCAATTGCCAGGATTGTGGACTAAAGGAAATGCCTGAACAAGTCCCTGACAACAATAAACCCAGGGCTAGCCCATAACAGATGAATAGATAAACTGTGGTACATACATACAATGGAGTATTATGCAATGATAAAGAACAATGAATCTGTGAAGCATCTCATAACATCAATGGATCTGGAGAACATTATGCTTAGTGAGGTAAGTCAATCACAAAAGGACAAATATTGTATGAGACCACTACTATAAAAATTCATGAAAAGGTTTACATACAAAAAGAAACAATCTGACAGGGATCACAATAGAGGGCCCTGGACAGAGCTGGAGAAAAATGTAGAACAAAATTCTAACTCAAAAAGAAAGACCAGTCTTGCTGGCTTAACAGAGACTGGGGAAACCCTGAAGAGTATGGCCCCCATAAACCCTTTTGGCTCAGTAATGAGGTCACTTCTGAGGTTCACTCTTCAACCAAAGATTGAACAGGCCCATGGAACAAAACAAGACTTTAAAGGGGCGCACCAGCCCTGGGGCAGAAACTGGAAGGTAGGAGGAAAGTGGAAAGCTGGTAATAGGGAACACAGGGTTGAGAAGGAAGAGTGTTGACATGTCATGGGGTGGCTAACCAACATCATACAACAATGTTGGTACCAACTGTTTGATGAGAAATGAGTTTATTCTGTAAACCTTCACTTAAAGTTCAGTAAAAGGAAAAACAAAACCCCAGGTCTAGTTCATTTCATTGCTAGGATGCTGAACAGGTTTCAGCAGAGCTTCCAGACTAGGACTAGGAAGAAGGGCCTGGCAATCTACTTCCAAAAATCAGCCAATGAAAATCCTATGGCACATGATGGTCTGATCACGGGATGGCACAGGACCAGGCAGCATTTCACTCCGCTGTGCATGGGTTGCCATGAGTCAGGGGCCAAGTCCATGGTCATTAACAACAACAGTTCAAGGCTTTTCCCCCTCTCAGATTTTTTCTATTACTGCTTGATACAGAAAAAATATTTTACCCTTGTTTATAAGACCACTACTTCACACTTTTGCAGCGTGCTGAAAGGGGTTCACAGAGCAGGCCTGGGCTGACATCCTGGCCTCAGAGTGGTCGCGACAGACAGCAGATATGAGCAGCTCACTGTGCCCACATGATACAAATAATGCGGTTTATGCCGAACTTCTGCTTACCTTCAGGAGCCTGGAATTCTGGTACATGCGAGGCAGGGGGTACCTAGATGACCAGCATCTGTTAAAACACCTGCAGACCCGGTCTGTAACGGGGTCCCCTGGGCAGAAATCTCCCACAGGTGTGGCTGCATTTTCGCTGCCGGGGGCAGGCTGCGCTGTGTGTGGGAGGGTGGGAGCGGAAGGAAGCTTCCCACGGACACCACCTGCTTTCTCCTCACGGTCCTGCTGTGTGTCCTCACCACACCACTAGGATGAATCTCAGCCATGCTGAGTCCTGTGAGCCCTTCTAGCCAATCTCCCAACTCGGGTGATCTTGAGGACTCCCAACACAGGCCCTTATTCAGCTCCCCAAAAACAATTAGCCGGCAACTTACTTGTATTCTGAGAACTGAACTCCCAGGGGATTTATTGTCTGTGAGTCTACAAATGACAAGCCAACAAAAATCCCAGAGGAAAGAAATCCTCTGTGTGAAGCCAAAGCCCAGGTTTAAAGGTCTTCAAGCTCCGGGTCCGGGGAACCCTGGGGATAGGGAACTCTTCATACTCAGAGAGAAACAGCTGTGATTCAATCAAGCTTGCTCTAGGTCTAAGCCAAATTTTAATATATACAATATGGAACTTGCCATAACAGAGTATCCCATCCATACTTACTACACACACACCCACACGAGACCAAGCTAATACGGCTTTTACTAATCTACAGGTGTGAAGATACAATTTTTTGACAAAGACAAACATAAAAATTCAACTCTTTATTTCACAGTCGCATCTCGTTTCTCACTAATTCTA
Organism: Loxodonta africana; assembly: GCF_030014295.1. Taxonomy (NCBI): domain Eukaryota; kingdom Metazoa; phylum Chordata; class Mammalia; order Proboscidea; family Elephantidae; genus Loxodonta; species Loxodonta africana. Next base: position 16,205,566 of record NC_087359.1, read on the forward strand.
AGAATTTAAAAGATGAGCTTTAGAAGGACTTCAAAGAATGGTATCCAGTCAACCAAAGAGCCCACCAAGAGCAATATTATTTATACACTTAAGAAGTGAGTAGAAACATAACAGAACCCAAAATACAAAAAATGGGAGTACAGGACTTGTAGTGAACGATATAGCACACAGCAAGTGGCGTGCAGCTGGGGAGTCATGTTCTGGACTGACCCAATAAAGCACCTTACTCCATAGTTCATTTCCCTTTTGACAATGACCACTGGGAACCCCACCAGTGGTGAGGAGATGCTGGGGCTTCCTTAGATTAAAATATAAAGTGTCATCAACACAGAGTATGGAAATTCTTCCTGCCAGGTCAGTGTGCAGATCCACGAAGAGCAAACAGGACAAGAGCCTGGGATAACGAGCAGCTCGGAGTGTAGGACACAGTTTAAGCTTTGGTATGGTGGGCAGTACTGTAAGCTGGCCCCCAGTGCTCACAGTCTCCTGGTATTCACACCCTTGTGTAGTCCCTCCCCTTGAGTGTCGGCCAGACCTACTGACTTGCTTCTAATGAACAAAATGTCACTTCCAAGATTCAGCTATAGAAGGCTTCACTCTGAATTATATATTTAAAAAATTGCTCAAGCAAATTAATATCTCCACTTATTTTTTTTAACTAATTTATTGGTTTCTGAAAGAATATAATCTCCAAGTACAATTGTTTAAAAAAAAAAAAAGACTCTCTCTGGCTTTTCTCACTTGCATTCTCTAATGAAAAGGGCTGCCTATGGAGGGGTCCACGTGGCAAGGAGCTGAGGGTGCCTTCGGCCAATAGCTCACAACAAACTTAGGCTCTTAGTCCAACAGCTCGAGGAACTGAATCCTGCTGTCGCCAGTGACTGAACTTGGAAGTAGATTCTCCCTTTGGAGCCTGGAGATGACTGCAGCCCCAGCTGACACCCTCATTACAGCTCGTGAGAGACCCTGAGCCCAAGGACCCCATTAAGCTGTGCTCAGATTCCTGATCCATGGAAAGTGTGACTTACTAAGTGTGTGCTGTCGTAGGCTACTAAGTCTTGGGGTAATCTGCTGTAATACATCAGGGTAAGTAGTAAGGTGCTTAGGGAGGTGACAGATAACTTGTAGTAATTCTGAAACAGCACTTACAGAGCATTTACACAGGGTGAACTCATAAGCCAACTGACTTCATCTGGACTACAGGAAAGAAAACCAAAGCTTTACAAGCTAGAACGAGACAGTACACTGTTCTGTACAGATGACACCTCTCCAAGAACTCTTGCAGGACTTTCTGACTCCCTGCACTTGCCATCAAAAGCTGAAAATCAAGCTTTACAACATTTCTTCAGATGTGTAAGCCTGCTATAAAATTTCTAGCAGGCTTTAAAAAAATAATATAGAACATTATTCGTCCTCCTGGCTGAACTGACTTTTCCATAAAGCTCTTGATTTGTACAGTTAAGTATCACGTTTAAAACTGAGTGCTTCCATTTATATGAAATGTCCAGGATAAGCAAATCCATAGAGACAGTAAACCTGTCGTTGCCAGGCTGGAAGGGAGAATGGGGAGTGACTGCTAACAGGTACGGGGTTTCTTTTGATGGTGATGAAACATTCTGGAATTAGGTAGCGGTGATGGCTGTAAAACCTTGTGACAACCCTAAAAACCATGCAACTGTACGCTTACGAGTGGTGAATTTTACGGTATGTGAATAGATGCCAATAAAAAAAAATTTTAAGTGAGTGCTTATGAAAGAAGGTTAACATTTACATTTAGGCATCTCCCCAAATATTTACACCCCGTTCCTCGACATCTGCACGGAGTGGCGTCTGCCCTAAGAGGTGAGTGATGCAGGTGGCCACCACAGCTCCAACCTCACCCAGGGCAGAAATCTGCATCTTTCAGGAAAATGACTAGAAAATGCTCTCCTCCAGTGAATGTGTTTGGATTTCTAAAACGTATTTTTGTTCACTTATAGATACGCGATTCACGTTTTTAAGACGTGAAACAATTTTACAGCAATTTGTAATACAGGTGGTCCCTGACTTACAACATATTTGAGTTACGAGGACCTGCACTTAAGATAGTTCATTTTTATTTTCTGGTACATCGCTATGAGTCGGAATCGACTCGACAGCACTAGGTGGGGGTGGCGTACACCTTACCGTTAGTAATACGTACTACATACAATGTGGAAGCACGTAATTTGCTGATGTTATCATCCTCATGCCAACTCTCAGAGACAAATACAGGTTGGATTTATAAAGATACTGATAATAAAAGGCAGTAATAATGAAAACTTAAAAAAAAAAATGAGGTATTTTGCTTAAGTCAGAACTGGCTCGAAGGAGCCATTGGAACAGAACCCTGTCGTAAATTGGGGACTACCTGCACTTAATTGTAGTTCCCTGCTGAGAGCTACAAGGTAAAAATACTTACTGGATGAAAACATTTAAAGAGGAAAACTGTGCAAATCTTTTCGAAGTTAAGATTTCCACTTCAGCATCTTGATACTTATTTCAATGTCCTTTGCAGACACTTATGTGGGTGGCATACACTCCCTGTTACTACAGAGTAACACATAACCCGTACTCTGCACCCAGCTAGAATCTTTCTATGACACATGGTCCTAGTAACACATACCCTGTACCGTGCACATGGCTAGAATTTTTCTATGACATATATGTCATTTAAAATACTATTAAATTGAGACAAGATCTGTCAACGAGAACAGGAGGGAGAAGAAAACGCTGACATTCTATAACATGATTGAAAGGAACTAGAGACAGATGAAATGAAAAACAGCGTCTCTGAACAACTACAATTGGTAGGCCAGGTTTCCCTTATCCCACTTGCTTTAAATATCTACTATCTGTAAACTTGAATACCGACTCTGGCTGATGCAAAAGTTTAAATTCTTTGATTTCCATCCTGAACGTCATCCGACGTGGAGGGGGAATGAGTGGTGGCCTCTCCCAGTGCACCTGCTCGGAAGAAGCATGCCTCTCACTGCCACCCGGGTCAAATACTTCGGTAGTCGGAGCCCCGGGCTACAATGGCAGCAGCTTCCCATTCCACAGCGAAGAATGAGATCGTTCCAAAGAACCCAAACATCACCATGACCAGGAGTTGCCAGTGAAGGAGAAGGTAGTTGCTGTAGAAAAACGCCACGGCTGCACAAATGGACTAGGAGCAAACAAAGTAAACCAGTCACAAAAGGCAAACAGGTCACTGAGCAAAGCGGCTCCACAGTTGAGTCGGGAGCACCACCATCATCTGACCCAACGGTTATCTCATCCTGGCGGTAGAGCTCTCTTCTCTCTGCCTCTAGATATAACTTTGCTAATTCGCAAATGTGCGCCGTAAACCTCCAATGACAGCTGGTAACAGTCAAATAAGCTGCAATCTTTGCTATTCAAAATAGCGCTTTGTGAAGAACTGGAGTTAAGGCAGGCCCCGGGTTATAAATGTCTGGCTTACGTACAACGCGTGGCTCCGAATCAATCCCCTCAAAGCCTGTTAGATTAAAAATTCAAGGTACGGATAACAGTTCTAATAACAAACTGGCGCTACTTTGTGATATACATCAAAGCATCATTATTCCTGTATTATTATGTTAAAGATGTTTTAGTGTATCGGGGAGTGTTTCTTTAACGTTTTTTATGCATGGAAAGGTACACTATATACTAAGACAAACATCTGATGTAACTGACATTAGATACAAACCATGCCTAACCATTCCGACTTAAGTACAAATTCAACTTAAAGACAAACTTAGGAACGGAACTCCTTTGTCATCTGGGGACTGCCTGTACTCTGGTTTTTTACACAGCGTACACAGTGGGAAATGCACTCTTCTATTACAAATGAGTGGAATTCGGGTGTCTAAGGCAGGAGATTTCTAACTTAAGCTGTACAGACATGAATGTAAAATCTCTTATCCAAGTGCGGGGGGGGAGGAATCACACTACTCATTGATTCCTAACTCTAATCGCAAAGCCTTTTAAAGGATGTCCCTTTCAGTTGAAAAAAAAAAAAAAAAACTCACAGTACAGAGCCCCTGGGTGGTACAGTTAATGTGCTTGGCTTTTAACCAAAAAGTTGGAGGTTTGAGTTCATCCAGAGGTAGATCAGAAGAAAGGCCTGGCAATATACTTCTGAAAAATCAGCCAGTGGGAAAAAATCCTATGGGGTACAATTCTACCCTGACACACACGGGGTCACCATGAGTCGAAATCCACTCAACAGACACTGGTTTAAACACTGATGGCATAGTGGTTAAGAGCTACGGCTGCTAACCAAAAGGTCAGCAGTTCAAATTCACCAGGCACTCCCTGGGAACTGTATGGGGCAGTTCTACTCTGTCCTGTAGGGTCGCTATGAGTCGGAATCGACTCGACAGCAACGGGTTTGGTTTTTGGTTATAAATCATAGATCACATACAAATATCTGGGTCAAAAAACCCCACAAAGAAAACAAAGCTAAAACACTAACAAGAAAGACTCGCCTTTAAACACAATCTGAAAAAGAAAAGAGGTTACCTGGACAAACTTGAAGACTGCGAAAGCCGGTGCACTGTCTTCAGAATAGAGAAAACCTAAAATGCTCAGGAGCTGCGTATTGAAGCAGCTGTCTCCAAGACCCAACAGAAAACTGCAGAGGATGGCAACTTCCTTGCTGGATAAAACACAGACGAACATAGTATGAGTAATACCAATATTTGCCAGAGTTCATTCAAATGTTACAGAAAAAAAAAAGGTACCCACCCATAAAGCAGTTTACCTTCAAGCTCTAAACACTACGAAACAAGAATAAATACTGGTGTGTATGAAGAAAGAATTTATATTCAAACTCACTCGCCTTCCCATTCTAGAAAACTGATCTGTTAACTATTTGAGAAACGAATGCTGTTTTTTGGGCTGGGCTCCCCCTGGATTTGTGGTTCTAGACGTGAATGTCTGCATCTGTAACGAACGTCAGCGCTGAGTACATTGAAAGGGTATCAGAAAAGCCTCTAGAAACAACTCTGAGATGACTCAAGGCCTGCCCAGCTGGTACATTTTCCCTTGTTCCTCTTTGTTCTTCCTCCAGGCCCCTAACTTCTGGATATTTCACCACTCAAAGGGCAGAGCTATGAGATTCAAATCAGATACTTAAGTGCTGCTTCACAGATTAAAAAAAAAACAACAACATTTAGTAGGCGGAAAAGGTTAACGTTACAAAAATAACTTGAGATTCTCTACGGATTCCTACTTAAACTAATCCTAATTCCACTAACGGAAGCCCTGGTGGCGTAGTGGTTAAGCGCTATGGCTGCTAGCCAAAAGGTCGGCAGTTTGAATCCACCAGGTGCTCCTTGGAAACCGTATGGGGCAGTTCTACTCTGTCCTACAGGGTCGCTATGAGTTGGAATCGATTCAACGGCAATGGTCACTTGATAGATGACCTTGTAAAAATAACAGACCTTCCAAGGAGGACCGACGGCTGCGTTTTAAATCTTGCCATCCATGGCCTCCCACCCTTCCTTAAATTACTAGAGAAGTGGCCACACTGTACCTGGAATTGATGTAAGCACTGCTATCAGTTCCTTCAACAGGAGCAATGGGGGCGTCGGCAGGCATGTTGAGAAATATTAAGTAAAAAGCTACAAAATGCACCAGGATGCCCAACAGCACAACCGGGTTCCTACCAAAGCGATTGTTCTTGCTCAGCAGGCCAAAGAGGCTGCCACCTGCAAAGTCAAGACGGCGGACATGTTACCAACCAGGAGTCCTGGGTTATAACCAAGAAGTCAAGGAATAAACGTTCTCAGATGTTCAGTATCTTTAAGAGATCCGATACCTCCACACTTGCAGACAACGATCGCAATGGCCAAACACCAACTATTATGACAAAAACAAGGTAACCAAATTACTCGCATTTCTATTCATTAATGCTCTTGTATTTCTTCTCTGTTAATTACTGTACCCCAAAAAGTATGCCCTTTGATCTACAGTGTAAAACAGCAATGAGGAAATAAAAAGGACGTAACTCAGCAACTTCTACCCATGGGGTCACCATGAGTCAGACTCAACTCAATGGCAACTTGTTTTACCATGTTTTTCTATAATCCTAGTCAAAGGAACTAATGCATCACAAAGTCATGGATCCACTGAAATTCCAGAACTACGTGTAAGCTTCCTAAGTGGGGTGAAAAAGGCTTAGGAAGGTTCAGCAATCAAAATGGCTTAGAATGCCTCAATGGCAACATGGAAACTGAAAGACAGTGGGGCAAGCCTTTACATTTTTAAGGAAAATGACTTCTACCCTAGAAATCTATACCTAGCTAACTCAGAAATTAAAAGGTTAACAATAATAATAAAAAAAAAAACCCCACTTAGAAAATGGGCAGAAGACATGCAAAGACTTTCATCAAGGAGGATATACAGAGGGCAAATAAAGGCATGAAAAGATACTCAACATCATTAGCCATTAGAAAAATGCCAATTAAAACTGCAGTGATACCACAACACACCTATCTGAATGGCTAAAATGAAAAATAGTAATAACACCAGATGCTGGAGAGGATTCGGAGAAATCGGATCACCTGTGAATTGCTAGCAGGAATGTAAAATGGTACAACCACTCTGGAAAACTTGCCATTCCTTTTGAAACTAAAAATAGACTTACCAGGTGACCCAGCAATTGCACTCTTGGACATTTATCTGAGAGAAATGAAGACTTATTTTCAAGTAGGAACTTGTACGCTAACGTTCATAGCAGCTTCATTTGTAATAGTCCAAAACTAGCAACTCCCTAAATGTCCTTCACAGGGCAGACGGCTAAACTGTGGCACACCCACACCACCGACTACTCAGCAATAAGAAGCAATGAAGCATTCACAACAACTTAGATGAACCTCAAGGAAATTACGCTCAGTGATAAACGTCAACCACAGAAGAGCACTACGTAACAATTGTGAAACAGCGTAATTACAGAGATGGAGCATAGATACTGGCTGCCAGGGTTAGGGATGGGGGGGGGCAGGCGTGGCTATCAAGATAACACAGAACCTCCGGAGGCACCACTGAAGTCGTGATTGTGGCGGTTACGCAAGGCTAGCCATGTGACAGAGCTGCACACGCCAACAAGTGCCTGCAGAAATGATGAAATCTGAGTAAGATCTATGAGCTGGACCAATGGCAATTTCTAGGTTTGGACATTGCGCTGTGGCTGTGTGGGATGTTGGAACGGGGCTGGGGCTGGGTGAGGGGTGCATGGGACTTCCCTTCATGTTTCTTCGCAACCTCCTGTGAATCTGTAATTACTTCAAAATAAATGTTTTGTTTTGTTTTGTTTTTAAATGAAGGTCAAATGACAACACTGAGAGACATGCAGAGTCAAAACTTCCCTCCCACACACTTTTCCTCACAGAAGGGAGGTGAAGGAGGTGGTGGAGGGCTCGCCACGTAAGCGCACCAGATGAAGAGGGCAGCCAGTTGGGAGAGGCGCAGTGTGACCCGAGATGGTGAGAGTCATCACCACCATGCACTCCGCCACCGGCAAAAGAAAAACTGGCGGCTGTGCTCCAGCAAAATTAAGATATCTTAGTGCGGCTGTAACATAAATACCACAAGTGGGTGGCTTTCATGAACAGAAATCTATTTTCTCACAGTTCAGGAGGCCAGAAGTCTGAATTCAGGGTGCCAGTGCTAGAGCAAGGCCTTCTCTCTGTCTTTGCTGGCTCTGGGGGAAGGTCCTTGTCTCTTCAGCTTCTGTTTCCTTGCTTCCTTGGCAATCTCACGTGGCGTGGCATCTATCTTCCCCATCTGTGCTTGCTTGCTTCTTTGCTTAACGTGTTCCTTTTACATCTCAAGAGAGATTGACTCAAGACACAGCCTATACTGATACTTCCTCATTAATATAACAAAAAAATCCACATTGCCAAATGGGATTATAACCACAGGTATATAACCTGTTGCCATCAAGTCAATTCCAACTCTTAGCAACCTTGTAAGACAGAAGAACTGCCCCATAGAGTTTCCAAGGCTGTAATCTTTACGGGAGCAGACTGTCACATCTTTCTCCTGAGGTGAGAGCCCGGACCTACTTCCCCAATTCCCTCCTCTAGTTCAGAGCCCACTGTCCCCCCCCACCCCCCACAGTCCAGGTCCTGCCTCAGGGAGGCCATCACGGACAAACCTCCCGCAAGCTGCAACCAGTATTACTGACACCACGCAGGTTGCCTTGGACTGTAACTTTACTTTTTTCCCCAAACACATATGCTTCTCAAAGGCAGGAACCTCATTTTAAAGATCCTTTTATTCCCACTGGAAACCCTCGTGGTGGTGTGGTTAAGAGCTCAGCTGCTAACCAAAAGGTCAGCAGTTCACATCTACCAGGTGCTCCTTGGAAACCCTACAGGGCATTTCTACTCTGTCCTATAGGGTAGCTATGAGTGAAAATTGACTCAACAGCAATGAGTTTGGTTTATTCCCATCAGCTCCTAATAGCACCACATATCTGGTAAAAATACCAGCTGACGCTGAATCAACACTGACTCATGGCGACCCCATGTGTGTCACAGTAGAAGTATGCTCTACAGGGTTTTCAGTGGCTCATTTTTCATAACAGGTTGCCAAGCCTTTCTTCTGAGGCACCTCTAGGTAGACCACAACCTCGAATTTTTTGATTAGCAGCCAAGCACAATAACTGTTTGCACCACCCAGGGACTCCTGTATATATGGTAGGTGTTCATCTAATCTGAATGTGGAAACCCTGGTGGCATAGTGGTTAAGAGCTACAGCTGCTAACCAAAAGGTCAGCAGCTCAAATCCACCAGGTGCTCCTTGAAAACCCAAAAGGGCAGTTTTACTCTATCCTATAGGGTTGCTATGAGTCAGAATCGACTAGATGGCAATTTTTTTTTTTTAAATCTCAATGTAAACAAAAAATTCACACTAAAAACATACAGAAAATTTAAAATCCTCAAGTTTCAAATTCATCATCTGACACAGGTGTTTTTTCATTGTTAAATTATAATAGGACTATCACTTGGGTGCAGGATCCCTGGTGGCGCAGTGGTTAAAGCACTTGGCTGGGAACCAAAAGCTCTGGGGCTCGTACCCACCAGCCACTCTGTGGCAGAAAGATGTGGCAGTTGGCTTCCATAAAGATTTACAGGCTTCCGTAAAGATTTACAGCCTTGGAAACCCTATGGGGCAGTTCTACTCTCTCCTATAGGGTCACCAGGACTCTAAATCGACCCAACAGCAGTGGGTTTGGTTTTTTTTGGTATTGTTCAGGTAAAACTGTTCACATGTCACACAGACACCGAAAAGCAGTCTAAAGAAAAGGGCAGGTGCGGGCCCAGAGCAGCCTCTGTGCGGCTCCATCCTGTCTGTGTGGCTCTGTCCTCTGTCTGCGTGGCTCTGTCCTCTGCGTGGCTCTTCCTCTGTCTGCGCAGCTCTGTCCTCCGTGTGGCTGTCCTCTGTCTGCGCGGCTCTGTCCTCCGTGTGGCTGTCCTCTGTCTGCGCAGCTCTGTCCCCTAGCCTGGCGTGTACAGAGACATCACCAGAGACCCGGGGGACCTGCTGTCACTCTCTCAAGGCTGGAAGGAACAAACACTCCAACAACACGATGGTCGGGAATACAGGCAGCTCCCGACTTAAGGTGTATTCGAGTTACGACAAGGTGTACGTACGACTATCTTTTTTTGTACATCTTATCCTTAGTAATATGTGTACGACATACAATGCTGCAGCGTGTCATTTGCTGACATCATCCTCAGGCATTCACTTGCAGATGTTCAATGTTATGATTTACTGTTCAAAACACTGCATGTAGCAGGCAATAATGAAAACTAAAAAAAAAAGGGGCATTTGACTTACATCAGAACCGACTTATGCTGGAGTCGTCAGAATGGAACCCCATCGTAAGTCGGGGACTCCCTGTAATGGGCTGGTTCTATGAAGATAAACTTCAGAGTAAGTGTAAAGAACCGCATGTGGATCTAAGACGTTAAATGCACAGACAGGGAAAACAAGACGACGATGTAACAACCGAGTAGGAATCTAGGTCCAAGAGCCAAGAGAAGTGCTCTAAATGCTGCCCAAGAAGGTGCCCACTGTTGCTGCTTCAGCAGAAACTGAGCACCCAGGCTCAGGGAGGCCACAGCCCCTCGAATGCCACACAGCCGAGACGACGTCCAGACCACGGTCACGGTGTCGAGAACCACACTTTGACAGACAAACAAGCTAGCCAGTCTCTCGAGGGCAGCCATGGGAGTGATCTGCCTGGAGAGAAGATGACTTGGCAGGGCTGTAACAACTCTTCAAACATGAGAAAGGCTGTTCTAGAGAAGGATTACACTCGTTCTGTGTTAAGAGCCAAAAACAGCCAGAAAAAGTAGATGGATGTGACAGGGAGAATCACAATTGGGAAGAATTTCCTAACAATTCAAACAATGCGAGAGTGGACAGGCTCTCAACACCTATATCAATAAAAACATGGGAACTAAAAATAGATTCCCAACTCAAAAAACTAGACAAAGAACAACAAAGCAGACGCTAAAGAAGCACAGAGAAGGGAATAATAATAGTCAAAACTAATGAAGCAGGGAACCCCAAAAAATGTAGATCAAGTTAATAAATCAAAATCCTGGTTCTTCGAAAAAGGTAAATAAGATAAACCTACAGCTCACTTAACCAAGGGGGGAAAAAAAGGCACAAAAATACAAAGTAAGAAATGACAAGGGGGGAGTAACTACTGAAAAGAGGAAACTTTTATAAATCGGTTCAGACTTCCCGGTAAGCTGGAGTCATAGGGACTAAATCACCCTCCTGCCTGAAAAAAGAAAATGTAGAAAAAGTGTGACACAGTACGTATCAGGTGATGAAGGACAGTGATCCCTGAGGGATGGTGGATAAGCAAGGGCAGCCCTATAACTGCTTGGCTTGCTGTTTTGACAGAAGCCGCAGGCCACAGGAGCCATCTGCCCCATTGACGCTGAGTTGGAGAGAGAGAGCCCTGAGCCAGGGGATACAAACAAGGCTGGAGTTCACAGGACAGTTTCGGAAGGAGAGCCGCACAGAGACCGTTGCAGAGATGGGCAGGGGCCCCCTGAGCCTTCAGCTGAGTACTAACCAATACACACATGTGAGGAAGCCAGCAGCGACCGGGAAGGAATCACCTGAGAGGATTACATAGAAAGCAGGTACTGGGCCTCACTCTGCGCTGGGAAAAGTGCCTGGTCCCACCAGCAGACTGGAAACCTTCATGATTCACACAGCCCTGGGTGGAGTCTACACAACGGTCCTCCCTCAGTAACGGAGTAATCAGTCCCTGACTAAGCACTGCTCTGATCCCGCCCAGCAAATTTTAAAAGCAAGACCTGAGAGGGTCACACTGTGCCAAGTAACAACTTCATCCAAGAATCAAGCTCAAAAATACCGCTAAGAATACAAAAACACCCAGCACGTAACAAGGTAAAATTTACACTGCCTGGTAGCCAATAGGAGCCCTGGTGGCACAGTGGTTAAGAGCTTGGCTGTTCTACTCTGTCCTACAGGGTCACTATGAGTTGGAATGGACTTGATGGCAATGGATTTTTTTTTTTCTTTTGTAGCCAACAAGGCACCCTGGTGGTACAACGGTTAAGTGCTTGGTTTCTAACTTCAAGGTTGGCAGTTTAAATCCACCACCTGCTGCACAGGAGAAATTATGGCAGGTGGCTTCCGTAAAGATTACAGCCTTAGAAACTATGGGGTAGTTCTACTCTGTCCTATGACTATGAGTCAGAATCAACTCGACAGCAATGGGTTTGGTTTTTTAAAAAAATTATCACGCAGAGAAGCAGGAAAATATGGCCCATAATGAGGATAAAAATTAAACATGGAGGTATCCTATGACCCAGCAATTCTACTCTTAGGTATATAGCCAAGAGAAATGAAAACGTGCCCGCACAGAAACACGTACACGAGTGTTCATGGCAGCGTTATTCGTAATAGCCAACAAGTGGAAACAATGCTGGGACCAAGGGAGAATGAAGAAAACTAAGCACATGAGGGAAAGATTAGTCCACAGGACTAATGGACCACATCTACCACGGCCTCCACCAGACTGAGTCCAGTACAATTAGATGGTGCCCAGCTACCACCACTGACTACTCTGACAGGGATCACAATAAAGGGTCCTGGACAGAGCTGGAGAAAAACTTAGAACAAAATTCTAACTCACAAAAAAGGCCGGACTTACTGGCCTAAGACTGGAGAAACCCCAAGAGTATGGCCCCAGAACACTCTTTTAGCTCAGTAACGAAGTCACTTTTGAGGTTCACCCTTCAGCCAAAGATTAGACAGGCCGAGAAAACAAAATGAGACTAAAGGGGCACAAAAGCCCAGAGGTAAGGACTAGAAGGCAGGAGGGAACAGGAAAGTTGGTAATAGGGAGCCCAAGGTCGAGAAGGGAGAGTGTTGACATGTCACGGGGTTGGTAACCAACCAACAGCACAAAAAAACACGTGTACTGTTTAACGAGAAACTCATTTGTTCTATAAACCATCTAAACTACAATAATAAAAAAAAAAAAGTGGAAACAGCCCAAATATCCACCAACTGACAACTGAACAGATAACAGAATGTGGTCTATCCAACGGTCTGTATACTTACGAAAGCAGATAAGCGGAGATCTTTGTTTTGTTTACTCACCGTAAGTACAATCGATATTTGTTGAATTGTTAAGTGCCTCGTATCTGACACAATATCCAACATACTACAGGTGGTGAACAAATCTCGGTTGAATGAAGGCGTAACTAGGAAGTCAGGGATCCCAAGACACTCCCCTTAAGTATTTAAGTGGAAAATTTAGGAGAGACCAAACGTGTTCTCGCTCACGGTTTCATTGTGAATTATTCGGCAAATGTTTTATTATTCATATTAGAATAGTGATATAACAGAAAAACAAACACCTACTAGCTTGAGAGAAAATAAATGTGGAATAGAAGAAAGTCAAGGGCGGAGAAAGGAAACACATTTAAAAGTTTGATTATCATGGACTGATTTTTTTTTAATGCAAAGATTTTGCTTTAAACCAACCTAAAATTTCTCCAATGCCGATGAAAATGCCAGAAAGTCCAATGAGGCTTTTCTCTTCTGTCCCAAATTTATTGACTGCACCGATACAGGTTCCATAGACACCAGAGAAGAAAGTCAATTCCAGGCCTTTAGGAAAAAAATTCAGATTTAACTATACAGTCACACTCTCCCTTCCTAGTTTCCCTTCATATCCAGTAATACTTGAGCTGTATACGTATAAAACACACACACAAAACAGATGTCACTGAGCGAGCCCGAAATGCTGCCAAGAGCATGACTTTATGCTGCAAGGCAGATGAAATGGAATTAGCCACAAGATGGCAGCTGCTGCACGTTCCATATAAAAATGTACCACTCAAACAAGCAAAAGGCATCCTTAGGTTAAAAACTGTCACCTCTGTGTGCTGACAGGGAGTGGGTGGAGGGTGTAATTAACATAATCTGGTGGGTGAACACTAACGTACCCATTATCCTGGTAAGAGCTTTCCCAGGGAACAAGAACATATGCCTGGAAACTAATGCATGCTACTCACTGTTGCTTAAAAGCATAAAAATGTTTCAATTAATCCTTCTTCCTTAGAACATTCCAAACATATAAATAACAACAACTCAGTAGAGGACCTTGACTTCTTCATGCTGTACATCTTGTCAATTTTAAAGATGTTTAATGTTTATTCTAAGGAGCCCTGGTGGCGTTAACAGTTAAATACTTGGCTGTGAACCGAAAGGTTGTTGGTTCAAACCCAACCATCAGCTTTGTAGGAGAAAGATGTGGCAGTCTGCTTCTGTGAAGCCTGGAAAACCCTACGGGGCAGTTCTACTCTGTGACATGGGGTCACTCTGAGTCAGAATCCACTTGATGGCACCCAATAACAACAACGTTTATTCTGGAGTCCCTGGGTGGTGCAAACGGTTAAGCACTTGGCTGCTAGCCAAAAGGTTGGAGGGTGGGTCTACCCAGAGGCAACTTGGAGGAAAAACAGGGCAATCTACCTCTGAAAAATCAGCCAGTGAAAACCCTGTGGAGCACAGTTCCGCTCTGAAACATGAGTTGGAGTCAACTCAACAGCAACTGGTTTGGTTAATGTATATTCTATTTCCTCTAAAAAGAACATCTTGTACCTACGAGGCACATAAAGGCAAAGGTAATAACAGGCACGTTAAAGCACTCTAACAGGGAACAGCTCCTCATCATTCTTACAACCTAAGAGTGACCACTTCTTGTGACATCACATCACCATGTGGTGATTCACAAAGCTCACTCCATTTCATCACAAACTATCTTAGTCCATATGAAGTTACAGGGATGGAGCCTGGGGATTTTCTGTAGTGCTCCATGTTGCCCTAAAATCACTACATGTTTGTGGTAGAAGACCCTCAGTGAGATGGACTGACACAATGGCTGCAACAACGGGCTCACATAACAATGATTGTGAAGATGGCACAGGACCAGGCAACGTTTCAGTCTGTTATACATGGGGTTGCTATGGGATCTAACAACAACAACAACGTCTCCAACGAGGGTTCCCAGTGAGCGACCCCTTCCCATTCTCATGCCCTTGCATAGAACCCTCCCCAGTGAATTTGGGCTGGCCCTGGGACTTGCTTTGACCAATGCAGAAGGCGGCAGAGAGTCACCGGGCCCGCTCCAGGCCTAGGCCTCAACAAGATCTGGTGGTTTCTCCTTTTGCCCTTGTTGGAGCCCTTCATCAGTACGTAGCAACTCTGGCTGTCCTGCTGCGTCCCAAGGAGGGGATCATGTGGAAGGACTAGCCAAGGGGCCAAGGCCCTGAGGCTACAGGGAAGGAGAGGCACAGCCTTACGGCTAACCCCGTCAAAGTACCAGATGTGGGACTAAGGCTATCTTAGAAGTTCCAGCCTCAGCCGCCCTCTGACAGCAGCCACAGAGATGCCAACTGAGACCACCAGAAGAACTGTCCAGCTGAGCCCCAGTCAATGAACAGAACTGTAAGCAATAACAACATGGTGGTTTTTTTAAGCCCTTATTGTTCTTAGGCAGTTAACAGAAAGGCAAAACGGCAATTTGCTCCTACCTGTATAAGCAGTTGTAACACTAAGAAGGAGCATCTCCTTGGTGACACATAACTTAAGAGACTTTTCTGTAAGGAAAAAAATTTGAATTAATGAAACAAATATTCTAAAACATCCCTTCAACCAGAACACCCCTTTTTCAATAATGCCAGTAAGCAAGTACTTTGGGACAAGGGTTAATGATTCGTGTTGAAACTCTTAAGGTGTGAACTACAAATATAAAATGTTTATTTCAACTGTTTAAATATATTCTAAAGTTCCATTTTCTCCAACACATTCTCTAGCTCATATAAACAAACAACATAAAACGGAAGAAAAAAAATCAAACAAAACAAAAGAATACACCAACAAGATTAAAGGTTAAGCTATTAAAGGGAGTCGTCGTCAGGTGCCGTCGAGTAGTGACCCTATGCACAACAGAATGAAACACTGCCCGGTGCTAAGCCATCCTTACAATCACTGTTATGCTTGAGCTCATTGCTGCAGCTACCATGTCAATCCACCTCGTTGAGGGTCTTCCTCTTTTCCACTGACCTTGTACTCTGCCAAGTGTGATATCCTTCTCCAGGGACTGATCCCTCCTGACAACATGTCCGAAGTATAAAAGACGCAGTCTCGCCATCCTTGCTTCTAAAGAGCATTCTGGTTGTACTTCTTCT
Organism: Loxodonta africana; assembly: GCF_030014295.1. Classification (NCBI taxonomy): domain Eukaryota; kingdom Metazoa; phylum Chordata; class Mammalia; order Proboscidea; family Elephantidae; genus Loxodonta; species Loxodonta africana. The sequence continues at coordinate 16,221,351 of NC_087359.1, forward strand.
AAGACAGATTTGTTCATTCTTTTGGCAGTCCATGGTATATTTAAGATTCTTCGCCAACACCGCAATTCAAAGGCGTCAATTCTTCTTCGGTCTTCCTTATTCACTGTCCAGCTTTCACATGCATATATATGATGCGATTGAAAATATCGTGGCTTGGGTCAGGCGCACCTTAGTCCTTCAAGGTGACAGCTTAGTTTTTCAACACTTTAAGGAGGTCCTTTGCAGCAGATTTGCCCGATGCAATGCATCTTTTGATTTCTTGACTGCTGGTTCCATGGGTGTTGATTGTGGATCCATGTAAAACTAAATCCTTGACAACTTCAGTATTTTCTCCATTTTTCATGATGTGGTTTATTGGTCCAGTTGTGAGGACTTTTGTTTTATGTTGAGGTGTAATCCATACTGAAGGCTGTGGTCTTTAGTCTTCATTAGTAAGTGCTTCAAGTCCTCTTCACTTTCAGCAAGCAAGGTTGTGTCATCTGCATAACACAGGTTGTTAACGAGCCTTCCTCCAATCCTCATGCCCCGTTGTTCTTCATAGTCCAGCTTCTCGTATTATTTGTTCAGCATACAGACTGAATAGGCATGGTGAAAGAATATAACCCTGACGCACACCTTGCCTGACTTTAAACGAATCAGTATCCCCTTGTTCTGTCCGAACTGCCTCTTGATCTATGTAAAGGTTCCTCATGAGCACAATTAAGTGTTCTGGAATTCCCACTCTTTGCAATGTTACCCACAGTTTGTTATGATCCACACAGTCGAATGCCTTTGCATAGTCAATAAAACACAGGTAAACATCCTTCTGGTATTCTCTGCTCTCAGCCAGGATCCATCTGACATCAGCAACGATATCCCTGGTTCCACGTCCTCTTCTGAAACCTACCTGAATTTCTGGCAGTTCCCTGTCAATATACTGCTGCAGCCGTTTTTGAATGATCTTCAGCAAAATTTTGCTTGTGTGTGATATTAATGATATTGTCCCATAAATTCCACATTCAGTTGGATCACCTTTCTTGGGAACAGGCATACATATGGATCTCTTCCAGTCAGTTGACCAGGAAGCTGTCTTCCATACTTCTTGGCATAGATGAGTGAGCACTTCCAGCACTGCATTTGTTTGTTGAAACATCTCAATTGATATTCCATCGATTCCTGGAGCCTTGTTTTTCGCCAATGCCTTCAGAGCAGCTTGGACTTCTTTCTTCGGTACCATCGGTTCCTGATCATATGCCACCTCTTGAAATTGCTGAACATCAACTAATTCTTTTTGATACGATGACTCTGTGTATTCGTTCCATCTCTGTCAGAAGAAGGCCAGGGGCCGATTGTGGAACAGACCATCAACTGCTCATATGCAAGTTCAAGGTAAAACTGAAGAAAATCAGAGCAAGTCCACCCAAAGTACGACCTTGAGTACATCCCACCTAAATTTCGAGACCATCTGAGGAATAGAGTTGACACACTGAATGCTGTGACCGAAGACCAGATGAGTTGTGGAATGACATCAAGGACATCAGCCATGAAGAAAGCAAAAGGTCACTGAAAAGACAGGAAAGAAAGAAAAGACCAAGATGGATGTCAGAGGAGACCCTGACACTTGCTCTCGAACATCGAGCAGCTAAAGCAAAAGGAAGAATTGATGAAGTAAAAGAACTGAACAGAAGATTTCAAAGGGCCTCTCAAGAAGACAAAGTAAAGTATTACAATGACACGTGCAAGGAGCTGGAGATGGAAAACCAAAAGGGAAGAACACACTCGGCATTTCTCCAGCTGAAAGAACTGAAGAAAAAATTCAAACCTTGAGTTCCAATCGTGAAGGATTCTATGGGGAAAATATTAAACGACGCGTGAATAGTAGACCATATGATTGTCTAATTCAAAATAGCTAATACCAGTTCATTTCAGCTTACTAATGCCTGGGATATTTATCTTCAAGTGTTCCATTTCATTTTTGACGACGTCTAATTTTCTTATAGTCACACTTCATGCATTCTATGTTCTGACTATTAATGGAAGTTTGCAGCTATTTGTTCTCATTTTGAGTCATGCCACATCAGCAAAAAAAGTCCTGAAAGCTTGACTCCATCCACATCATTAAGGTTGACTCTGCTTTGAGGAGGCAGCTCTTCTCCAGTCATATGCTCAGTGCCCTCCAACCTGAGGGGCTCACCTTCCAGCAGTACATCAGATGTTCTACTGCTATCCATAAGGTTTTCACTGGCCAGTTTTTTTCAGAAGCAGATCACCAGGTCCTTCTTCCCAGTCTGCCTTAGTCTGGAAGCTCCACTGAAACCTGTCCACCATGGGTGACCCTACTGGTACCTGAAATACCAGTGGCATAGCTTTCACCATCACAGCAACACACAAGCCATCACAGCATGATAAACTGACAGACGGGTGGTGGAGAGATATTATAGGACCCAGAAACTACATTCCTAGGAGAAATGAAAACATGTCCACACAAACACTTGTACATAAACGTTCATAGTAGCCTTATTCACAATATCTACGAAAAGTAAAAACAACTCAAATGTTAAAACATAGATGCACCTTGAAATCATTATGCTAAATAAATGATTTACTTAGTAAAAGACACAACAGACCACATACTGTATGGTTCCATTTATATGAAGTGTCTAGAACAGGCAAATCCATAGAGAGAAAAAATATGGACAGGGAGGCGTGGAGTCTGGGAGGAAACTAGGGGTGATTGCTAATAGGTATAGGCTTTTCTGGAGAGGTGATAAAAATGATTGTGATGATGGTCGCACAGCTCTTTGGGTATAATAAAAACTACTGAATTTTACAATTTAAATAGGTTAATTGTGTGGTATGTGAATTATAGCTCAGGAATGCTGCTATGTGAAGGAAAAAGACATATTCTAACACCTTAATGGACCTCGATGCTTTTTATTACAAAAACAAATTTCACCATATATACTATTTTGTAATTTGTCTTCACATAATAAATCAAATAGTTTCTAATATTCATAGAGAACAACATTTTAATGGCTAGTGTAATCTACTGTAAAAAAGTACCAATGCCTCAGAGCTGGATAAATTCTTTTGTTTCTCGTTAATAGAAACGTCTTAGGTAAATTTGGCAAAAAATTTTAATTATGCCCTGAGGCTAATCGTATTAGTTGAATTGCTAGATCAAAGGTTATAACGATTTTTAAGGCTTTTGATACTTACTGATAAATCATCCTTCAGAAGGTAATATAAAGGCATATCCTTATGAGCAGTATGGTCTTATGTACGTTAAGTTCCCGGCCCCGTAACCCTGAGAATCACTTTTTATCTTTTAATATGCGATAGAAAGCTTTTTAATTTGTATTCCTTATAATTAAGTTATAATAACTTTTTCCTTTGCTTGTTAATGCCTGTTTTCTACTGAACTGCTTACACTTTTCCTATGCACCCACAACAGCTCTCTACGGTGTGCATACCGCAGATATTCTCCCCAGACCCTCCCTGCCATTTTAAGTTGTGGTTGTTTTGACATTTTTTTTTTTTTATTAACTTTTATTAAGCTTCAAGTGAACGTTTACAAATCCAATCAGTCTGTCACATATAAGTTTACATAAATCTTACTCCCTTCTCCCACTTGCTCTCCCCTTATTGAGTCAGCCCTTTCAGTCTCTCCTTTCGTGACAATTTTGCCAGCTTCCCTCTCTCTCTATCCTCCCATCCACCCTCCAGACAAGAGATGCGAACACAATCTCAAGTGTCCACCTGATATAATTAGCTCACTCTTCACCAGCATCTCTCTCCCACCCACTGACCAGTCCCTTTCATGTCTGATGAGTTGTCTTCGGGAATGGTTCCTGTCCTGTGCCAACAGACGGTCTGGGGACCATGGCCGCTGGGATTCCTCTAGTCTCAGTCAGACCATTAAGTCTGGTCTTTTTATGAGAATTTGGGGTCTGCATCCCACTGATCTCCTGCTCCCTCAGGGGTTCTCTGTCGTGCTCCCTGTCAGGGCAGTCATCGATTGTGGCCGGGCACCAACTAGTTCTTCTGGTCTCAGGATGATGTAGGTCTCTGGTTCATGTGGCCCTTTCTGTCTCTTGGGCTCTTAGTTGTCGTGTGACCTTGGTGTTCTTCATTCTCCTTTGCTCCAGGTGGGTTGAGACGAATTGATGCATCTTAGATGGCCGCTTGTTAGCATTTAAGACCCCAGACGCCACATTTCAAAGTGGGATGCAGAATGTTTTCATAATAGAATTATTTTGCCAATTGACTTAGAAGTCCCCTCAAACCATGGTCCCCAGACCCCCGCCCTTGCTCCGCTGACCTTTGAAGCATTCATTTTATCCCGGAAACTTCTTTGCTTTTGGTCCAGTCCAATTGAGCTGACCTTCCATGTACTGAGTGTTGTCCTTCCCTTCACCTAAAGCAGTTCTTATCTACTGATTAATCAATAAAAAAACCTCTCCCTCCCTCCCCGCCTCGTAACCACAAAAGTATGTGTTCTTCTCAGTTTTTACTATTTCTCAAGATCTTATAATAGTGGTCTTATACAATATTTGTCCTTCTGCCTCTGACTAATTTCACTCATCACAATGCCTTCCAGGTTCCTCCATGTTATGAAATGTTTCACAGATTTGTCACTGTTCTTTATCGATGCGTAGTATTCCATCGTGTGAGTATACCACAATTTATTTACCCATTCATCTGTTGATGGACACCTTGGTTGCTTCCAGCTTTTTGCTATTGTAAACAGAGCTGCAATAAACATGGGTGTGCATATATCTGTTTGTGTGAAGGCTCTTGTTTCTCTAGGGTATATTCCGAGGAGTGGGATTTCTGGGTTGTATGGTAGTTCTATTTCTAACTGTTTAAGATAACGCCAGATAGATTTCCAAAGTGGTTGTACCATTTTACATTCCCACCAGCAGTGTATAAGAGTTCCAATCTCTCCGCAGCCTCTCCAACATTTATTATTTTGTGTTTTTTGGATTAATGCCAGCCTTGTTGGTGTGAGATGGAATCTCATCGTAGTTTTAATTTGCATTTCTCAAATGGCTAATGATCGGGAGCATTTTCTCATGTATCTGTTGGCTGCCTGAATATCTGCTTTAGTGAAATGTGTGTTCATATCCTTTGCCCACTTCTTGATTGGGTTGTTTGTCTTTTTGTGGTTGAGTTTTGACAGAATCATGTAGATTTTAGAGATCAGGCGCTGGTTGGAGATGTCATAGCTGAAAATTCTTTCCCAGTCTGTAGGTGGTCTTTTTACTCTTTTGGTGACGTCTTTAGATGAGCATGGGTGTCTGATTTTTAGGAGCTCCCAGTTATCTGGTTTCTCTTCATCATTTTTGGTAATGTTTTGTATTCTGTTTATGCCCTGTATTAGGGCTCCTAGGGTTGTCCCTATTTTTTCTTCCATGATCTTTATCGTTTTAGTCTTTATGTTTAGGTCTTTGATCCACTTGAAGTTAGTTTTTGTGCATGATGTGAGGTATGGGTCCTGTTTCATTTTTTTGCAGATGGATATCCAGTTATGCCAGCACCATTTGTTAAAAAGACTATCTTTCCCCGAATTAACTGACACTGGTCCTTTGTCAAATATCAGCTGCTCATACGTGGATGGATTTATATCTGGGTTCTCAATTCTGTTCCATTGGTCTATGTGTCTGTTGTTGTACCAGTACCAGGCTGTTTTGACTACTGTGGCTGTATAATAGCTTCTGAAATCAGGTAGAGTGAGGCCTCCCACTTTCTTCTTCTTTTTCAGTAATGCTTTGCTTATCTGGGGCTTCTTTCCCTTCCACATGAAATTGGTGATTTGTTTCTCTATCCCCTTAAAATATGACATTGGAATTTGGATTGGAAGTGCATTATATGTATAGATGGCTTTTGGTAGAACAGACATTTTTACTATGTTAAGTTTTCCTATCCATAAGCAAGGTATGCTTTTCCATTTAAGTATGTCCTTTTGAATTTCTTGTAGTAGAGCTTTGTAGTTTTCTTTGTATAGGTCTTTTACATCCTTGGTAAGATTTATTCCTAAGTATTTTATCTTCTTGGGGGCTACTGTGAATGGTATTGATTTGGTTATTTCCTCTTCGGTGTTCTTTTTGTTGATGTAGAGGAATCCAAGTGATTTTTGTATGTTTATTTTATAACCTGAGACTCTGCCAAACTCTTCTATTAGTTTCAGTAGTTTTCTGGAGGATTCCTTAGGGTTTTCTGTGTATACGATCACGTCATCTGCAAATAGTGATAACTTTACTTCCTCCTTGCCAATCCGGATACCTTTTATTTCTTTGTCTAGCCTAATTGCCCTGGCTAGGACTTCAAGCATGATGTTGAATAAGAGCGGTGATAAAGGGCATCCTTGTCTGGTTCCCGTTCTCAAGGGAAATGCTTTCAGGTTCTCTCCATTTAGAGTGATATTGGCTGTTGGCTTTGCATAGATGCCCTTTATTATGTTGAGGAATTTTCCTTCAATTCCTATTTTGGTAAGAGTTTTTATCATAAATGGGTGTTGGACTTTGTCAAATGCCTTTTCTGCATCAATTGATAAGATCATGTGGTTTTTGTCTTTTGTTTTATTTATGTGATGGATTACATTAATGGTTTTTCTGATATTAAACCAGCCTTGCATACCTGGTATAAATCCCACTTGATCAGGGTGAATTATTTTTTTGATGTGTTGTTGGATTCTATTGGCTAGAATTTTGTTGAGGCAGTAGTAGTGGTGTTAACTCTTCTCTGAAAGTTCGGTAGAACTCTGCAGTGAAGCCGTCCGGGCCAGGGCTTTTTTTTGTTGGGAGTTTTTTGATTACCATTTCAATCTCTTTTTTTGTTATGGGTCTACTTAGTTGTTCTACTTCTGAATGTGTTAGTTTAGGTAGGTAGTGTTTTTCCAGGAATTCATCCATTTCTTCTAGGTTTTCAAATTTGTTAGAGTACAATTTTTCGTAATAATCTGAAATGATTCTTTTAATTTCATTTGGTTCTGTTGTGATGTGGTCCTTCTTGTTTCTTATTCGGGTTATTTGTTTCCTTTCCTGTATTTCTTTAGTCTGTCTAGCCAATGGTTTATCAATTTTGTTAATTTTTTCAAAGAACCAGCTTTTGGCTTTGTTAATTCTTTCAATGTTTTGACATTTTGAAGCTTTACATTTCAGTTCATCAAAGAGTCTGATCTTTTCCTTTAACATCTGACTCCCATACTTGGAAGCTTATTCCCCATCCAATTATTTTCTCCAATTACTTTTATTGGTTTAATTTTTATATTTAATCTTTAATCTACCTGGAATTTTAGTGCAAGATATGAAGTGTGGACAAATCTTTAATTTTTCTCTCATGCAGTCAGTCCCATCCCACTTATCCAAGATTCCCTTTTACTGAATCCTATACTCCTGTATACCAACAGGAAACCCTGGTGGTGTAGTGGTTAAGTGCTACGGCTGCTAACCAAGAGGTCAGTAGTTTGAATCCGCCAGGTGCTCCTTGGAAACTCTATGGGACAGTTCTCCTCTGTTCTATAGGGTCGCTATGAGTAGGGATCGATGCGACAGCAGTGGGTTTGGTTTTCTGTTTTTTTTATACCAACAATCACGAAGACGGCGCAGGAACGGGCAATACATAAGGTTGCCACAAGTAGGAGCCGACTCAACAGCAACTAACAACAAAAACAGCAACAACATACTCCGTGTACACATGAACCTGATTCTAGATTTCTGTTCCCCTGGTCTTTCTATCCCAATACTTTCAAACAAATTCAAAATAGGTTTCAATACTTATTACCGTAAGCCTCTGCCTTCTTTTAAGAATTCTCTTGGCTATTTTCAAACAGTCTTCTGGACGAACTTCAGCATCATTTTGTTGAGATCAAAAAAAATTTTTTTTTAAATATCACTGAGAGATGTTCTAGAATCACATGAAAGTTACACATTAAGTTGAGGAACTGAGTGCTTCTGGATGCTCAGCTTCTAGGAGGCAGAGACCTTCTCTCTACGGCATCCATCGCAGCGCCAATGGAAGGACGCCATGATTAAATAATCAATGCAACACTGGTCTACAGACAAGTTGAAGTGCTGACATTCTTGCTTTCCGCTTTTGCCTTTGGGTTCTCTACCAGCCCATAACCTCATATTGTTCCCCAACTGCCGAGGAAACACCCTAAACCTGCTCGCCCTATAGCACCTCCTGTGCCTTACCTTTTACCGCTGCCCTTTCTCTGGTTCAAACCTGACATCCAATATCCCACCGCTACTGAGTGCTGGAGCCCTGGTGGCATACTGGTTAACAGCTTGGCTGCTAACCAAAAAAGTTGGCAGTTCAAATCCACCAGCCACTCCTTGGAAACCCTATGGGGCAGTTCTACTCTGTCCTATATGGTTGCTCTGAGTCGACGGCAACGGGTTTGGTTTGGTTTGGCTTTTGGTTTACTGAGCCCCACCAAGTAATCAACTAGCTCCATGATGAAAACTGTGCAGCCCTGATACGTTAGTCCCTCATGTACAAGTAGAGAAGCTGAGGCCAAGTCTGTCCCACAATCCAGGGAACACATTCAGAACCTGGTGACCTGACAGGGGACCGATTCTATGCTGAGCAGGGAGGCCGCACCAAGTCCTTCCGGGGCTGGACGAACCATTCCACAGCTGAAGGCCACCCACCTCCCTTCTCCTGACTCCACGCTCACCGAGTACACAAGCCACTGGATACCAACATGGCTCTCTAGGCCCCTGATAACAAGAAGGGAAATCTGTGAAAGGGCTCACTGAAAAGTACTAAACCCCATAAATTATTAAACGGTGACTTCCGTGAGTTTGCTTAGGGTCAGTCCTTTCCCCTATCAATAAGAGGTCTTCTGACAAACAAGTTTCTAGACCTAAAATGCTGAAAGACAGGCCTTTAACCACAGTGATGCCTGTCTTACTACAGTCAGGCTATACCCCTTCTAACTGTGACATGTAAACCAATTGATAATTATGAACGTATTCCTGAAACATAAATGCCTAAATCCAAAGCCTGATCAAATAGCCTTAGCAATGGTATACCATGTATGCACTGCGTAGACTCTCAGACCCCCAGGCTCTTCCTATAAAAAGGGCTATAGGAATCCCTTGGCCAAAAGTTAGCATGCCTTGTGTCATCTGACCCAGGTCAGAGCTAATTAGATGAAGAAGTTACACCCCTGCCAAGGACAACCTATAGGCTACTCATAAGGTCGTATGGGAGCTCAGTGCCCTAAAAGGGATTTACAAAAAGAAATGTAGCCCCAAAAGCTGCTCCCTGAAGGAGAGAACTGCCTCACTCAAGGTCTCTCTCCTGGGAGACAAAGAAGCTGAAAGAGCGATAAGCAGAAGCAAAGAACTGGCAAGTGTCAGGCCCTATTGCAATTGGAAGCCATGGTTGCCTGTTTCTGCAGAAGACACAAGATGACCATTATCAGATTTGTTCACGCTGTCTGACAGCTAGGGCTCAAATCCCGTAAGAGCAGCTTGACCTGGGATAAAGTACCTGATTTCTCTAAGCCTCAGTATTCTCTTCTGTAAAATGGAAATAATCATAGGCATATGTTACAACAGAGTCGCAGGGGACAATTAAATGAAATGAAGCACATGGAGAGTTTAGCAGCATCCTCGGCAAGGGGTGCACACTCGATAAGCGAACACGACTGACCTCACTAGCTACTGGGTCGCCAGAGCTACTGCTCTGTCTTGAGGAGTGACAAGACATGCCCTTCTGATGCCAGGAGGAAATGGTCTCCCACTGTCCTTCCTTCCTCCCGGTGAACCCCCATCTCCCAACAGTTCTCCGCAGCCTCTTAATGCCTCCGTCCCACACTCACGGGGGCGAGGAGGGCAGTGTATCTTCACACCCCACCCCCCACCTCCATTACAGAGACATGTACTGAGAAGGCTAACATGTTTCTTCATGTTTCGGAGCGGCACATCTGGGGAAATGAAAACCCTGGGGGATGTGCAATCCAAAGTGACCAGGGAAAAGGGGAAAGGCAAGGCCGGAGCTGTTCCTGAACAGTTCTTGCGTTTCAGACACAAAAAATACTTACGAAATGCATCTACTGCCTTTGTCAGATTGTTCTGCGGAGACCTGATTTAAAAAAAGAAAAAAGAAAAAGTTTTTCCCCCCGAAAATTGCAAAGAAAACAAATACGATCACATTTTCCTTTAAGTTTGCAAAAGCTCTGTCTGCTCCAAGGTTGGGCAAATAGCTGCAATGGCCCTCAGTGCCCTGGCCCCAGGGTCTCCTACAGGTCCCACGTCCTCATTGTAGAGTACGTTTGAAGTGTTCTTGGTGGCTCTTTATTCTGACTGAGAGCGACTCATAGCGATTCAGACTCATAGTAGCCCTATAAGATAGAACAGAACTGCTCCGTGGGGTTTTCATGCCGCTCCTTGGGAAAAAGATGTGGCAGTCTGCTTCCATAAAGATTACGGCCTTGGAAACCCTGTGGATGGCTCTACTCTGCCCTACAGGGTTGCTGTGAGTCAGAATCGACTCGATGGCAATGGGTTTGGTTATTTTTTGGAATCTTTACAGGAGCAGACTGCCGCATCTTTCCTCAACAGTGGAACATAATTCTTTCATGTTAAATTTAAATTTGTTGCATGGGTCCATGCACGTTTTTCAGACATGACACTTCAGCAAGACACAAATGTCCTCCACCCTGCTATTTTTAAACTGCAAAAACAATTCATGAGTACTTGGTTTTCCACCACCTCTACTCTGCAAGGAAACCCTGGTGGTGTAGTGGTTAAGAGCTACATCTGCTAACCAAGAGGTCAGCAGTTCGAATCTACCAGGCACTCCTTGGGAACTCTATGGGGCAGTTCTACTCTGCCCTATAGGGTCACTATGAGTCGGAATCGCCTCGATGGCAATGGGTTTGGTTTTTTCCTACTGTGCAAAAAGTAAGCTCTTTAGCTATACAACCCTTCCAAACAGTGAGCGTCCTGTTACACAGCGGGGACACAGTATAAACAATGGTTAAAGACACAGGTTTTGGAGTCCGAGTCCTGGCTTTGATACTTACTAAATTGTGTGATTTTAGACAAGTGACTTCATCTCTCCAAGTTTCATTTTCTCATTTGCAAAATAGGGACACTACCACTTACCTATGAGGATTAAATGAGATAACCTAACTTCAGTGTTGTTGTTTAGGGCGATTACGGTAAGAGAGAGTTTTTAAAAAGTTATTTCTTACCCTACGGTATGGATTGAATTGTGCCAGCCAAAAATATGTGTTATAAATCCTAATCCTTACATCTAGAGGAGCCCTGGTGGCACAGTGGTTAAGAGCTCAGCTGTTAACCAAAAGGTCAGCAGTTTGAATCCACCAACTGCTTCTTGAAACCCTATGGGGCAGTCCTACTCTGTCCTATAGGGTTGCAATGAGTTGGAATCTACTCAATGCAATGGGTTGGTTTTTTTTTAATATACATAGCTGGAATCTCATTTCGTAGTGGAGTTTTGTTGTATTAATGAGGTTATTATCAGTGAAGACTGTGTCTTAAACCAATCACTTTCAAAATATAAAAGAATCAGATTAGGCACAGAAACAAGCAAGCACAAATAGGGAAAGACGAATGCCATTTGAAGATGCCAAGGAAACAAGAAACAGAAGGTGAAGGGACAAGGATTTTCCCCAAAGCGGGCGGAGAACCTTCCCCTAGAGCCAGCACCCTGAATTCAGGCTTCTAGCCTCCTAAACTGTGAGAGAAGAAGTTTGTTCATTAAAGTTACCCACTTGTGGTATTTCTGTTATGGCAGCACTAGAGAACGAAGCCAACCCCCTAAGAACAGGGACCTTGTCTCTCCACGGCTGTGCCCTTCAGGTTTAGGACAGCGCTGGCACGTGCTCAGTGCTACTCGTAGACTAAATACCGAGCTTCAAGCTTGGGAGCAATGCAGTGAGAAAGGATGCTAAAAGGGCTGAGCACGTTCCTCAACCCAGCACCCCATCATGGTTGCGTAATCCCTCGTCTATCTCCTCCACTGGGCAGCAAAGGTCCTTGTAACAGGGAATGGGTTGTGTTTGCCTTCTTAGCACCAACACCTAAGATTAATTAATGAAGGGATATTAAATTTTGGTTGAATTTGTGGTATTCATCTTCACAGACACATTCTCCAATTTTTATTGGTTTGTGTCATATACACACATAAACCAAAACCAGACCAAACCTGTTGCCATCGAGTCGATTCTGACTTATAGCAACCCTACAGGACAGAACAGAACTGCACCATAGGGTTTCCAAGGAGTGGCTGGTTGATTTGAACTGCTGAACTTTTGGTTAGCTGCTGAGCTCTTAACCACTGCGCCACCAGGGTTCCATATACATACGTATGTATATACACATACAGAAAATATAATAAACCCCGCTGCCGTCGAGCAAAAGTACAATACACAACTTAATACGTAAAAAGTGCAAATACACACTACACAAAAACTTATATACATTACAACACATACATATTGAAACTTCTCTTTTGCTTTAAATAAATCTGTTGTAAACTAAATGCTCAATGAACCCATGACTGGAGAACTTTCGGCCCCGTTCTGGATAAATGGACAGCACAGAAGGCTTGATGCAGAAGTTCAGTTAACACGTCAAATGCTCTAAGGTAAACTTCACAACTTCAGGATTCACAAAGAAAGCAAAAGGAGGGTGGCAAAGATAAACCTGGCTTTCCCAAGTCTCAATTACACCTTCAGAGAAATCATCTGTGATGTTTCAAATAGTTTCACTTATAACTGGAATCTGCTCCAGGCAACTTACAACTTAGAAAAACTCAGGGCCGCACCCTCATTCCCCATTTGGACTACTTTTGGGAAAAACGCCTGAGTAGGTTATGCAGGGCCCAGTGCTGTAGGTAAGAACAGGGGTACAATCAGGGCTCACCTACAACAGACAGCCTGCCGCTCTCGTACCACGTGAGCGGAGGAATTTAAGAGCTGGGTCATAAAACACTGAGGGCAGAGACGGTTTTCTATTTAACTTTATAAGCCGACATCCTTACACATGAAAATACATGCTGAACCGCATGAGGTAATTGAGGCCTAGAGAAATTCAGAGGATTATTGCTACTGTCTAGTGTTGTACAACTTGTCAGTGGCAAAGCTGGGATGACACTTACTGTATTTTTTTTGCAAACAACCTGCCCACACAATAACATGAGGCATAGCTCACATACAAAAATAGCAAGGAGGGCAGGTCACGCAGTTGGCCAAAAAATGTACAATGTGTGCATTCTTTGTGTTAGAATACAGTACATTTCTGTACACCTTTTCACTACCCACCCCCCAACTTTTCCTTTTCCTCCACCAACCGCTCCTCATCTTCTTCCTTTTCTTATTTGCTTTAAAACTTTTCCCTCTTGTCTGCCAAGTTAACCACCAGAGTATCTGGTAACACTTAGGGCTAAAAAGCCAATTAAATCTCAAGGTTAGATATAGTCAAAATACATTTTACAACAGAAGGAATGTTTCCAAAGCTCCTTACTCATTGACTTCCAGGTCTTGGTCATCGGAAGATTCATCTTCTCCCAGGACATTTTCGGAATCTGGTTTCCTAATGAGAAAGAACAGAACTGTCCCCACAAGGCTAATCACTGTCAGGGCAATAAACACCGTCCTTCGGTCGCTCTCTGGGGGGAAACAAAAGAAGAGGAAAGTAGATAGCATCCACCATCCACACAGTTCCAAATCAGCATTGTGTTCAGAGGTGGTTTATAACTGCCAAAATTCGACCTCGTTAGATTTCTACTTTAGGACAAGGAGGTCAATGTGAGACCTCCATTTCTGTCTTTCTGCTAGAGTAATACCTGTACTCGTTATCAGAAAGAAAAATCCCACAAGAATTTAATCACATTCTTTTTAATCAAAAAAGTGTACAGACAATAGCTGAGAGTTCATAAGTCTGGCAGCTGGCGAATACATGCGTACATGGCATAACCTTCTCCCATTCCTGGAGATGCCACTTGACGCACAATCATAAACTACAGTCTAAGTTTAATAATTTCATCCAAGGAAAAAGGTGGCTAAATGCTAAAATCTGAGGAAACTTAAGGTGCCAAGGTTCATTAGAACAATGTTTTTTGAACAAAGCAATAACGAGTATTTATGGAACTGTGATTTTGCTTAGAACACATCTAAACGCAGAAAATGAAACAAACCTGATATTTGAGTTTTCCCTTGCCAAGCAAAATATATGTAGAGGTTTCCAAAGAACAAGCTGGCAGAAGAAAAAGAGAGGACATCAGTAAATTATTGTAATATTGATGGTTTTTCAAACACTTATTTCCAATGTCTGCTATAAAGAGAGGACCGCCAACTGACATAATTTAAAAAGTTATCTACCTGCCCTAGGTCACTCAAAAGTATCGACTCTGCTCTTTCTCTTTCTGAGAAATGTAACTGACCCAGATGGAATTTCGTCTCCTTCCACATGATGGTAATCTGATCTTCAGAGTATATTTGACTCACTTTGAAACATGTGATTTATTGAAACTCTGGAAATGACTTCTTGGAAACAAGTTTCTACTACAGTTCTTTCAAAATCCTAAATGAAAAAATAAAAATCCTAAATTCTAAAAAAATCTATGGAAAAAAAACCACGATACCGTTTTCTGCATCTAATCAGATACTTTACTGAACACACTTTCCTAGGGAAGGGATTATTCACTTACATTTACATTTCTGCCTCATAACATAAAACCAAACCCATTGTAGTCGAGTCGCTTCTGACTCATAGTGACCCTATAGGACAGAGCAGAACTGTCCCATGGGTTTGCAAGGAGTGGCTGGTGGGGTCAAACTGCTGACCTTTTGGTTAGCAGCTGAGCCCTTAACCACTGCGCCACCAGGGCTCCCTATACATCCCTTAAAGCTGAACATGGGCATTTGTTTTGCCTTATAAGTGCCCGCATTTTAGGCAAGATCTGTGAAGGCAAATCCTCAGAACAGATTACTGAAATCCGATGTCATGAGCACAGTCACCGTTTCTGCTTTATAACTAGAAAAACACGGTAACATTTTATCCTTCAGTATTAATATCATTAGTCTTTCTTTTGAATTTTAGCGTATTTGTTGGTAGCTTTTTATCATGTAGTGAGGAAATCCTGGTGGTATACTGGTTAAATGCTAAGGTTGCTTACCAAAAAGGTCGGCAGTTCGAATCCACCAGGCACTCCTTGGAAACTCTATGGGGCAGCTCTACCCTGTTCTATAAGGTCGCTATGAATGTAACTGAGTAGACGGCATTGGATTTGGTTTTGGTTTTTTTATCATGTAGTGAAGGAATCCTGGTGGTGCAATGGTTAAGCGCTCAGCTGCTAACCAAAAGGTCAGCAGTTCAAATCCACCGGCCTGCTCCTCGGGATAAGGGTGTGCACTCTGCTTCCATAAAGATTACATCCTTGGAAACCCCTCTGGGCAGATCTACTCTGTCCTAGAGGGTCCCTATGAGTCGGAATCAACTTGGTAGCAATGGATTTTTTGATTTATCAGGCAATGTAGTTCAGTGGGAAGGGCACAGCTTTTGAAGCCCAGATGATGATGATTTAAATCAGGTAAGTTACATTTTAAGCCTCTGTTTCCTCATCTGTAGAACAGGTATGACACCAATGAACTTCATGAGATTGTTGTAAGGATTATGTGAAATTAAGTAAAGAAACCATTGCCTTTGAAATTTGTTGTGGTGGTTGTGTGCCATCCAGTGAGTCCACTGCCACTCACAGCGACCCCATGTGACAGAGCATAGCTGCCCCAAAAGGCTTCCAAGGCTGTGATCTTCACGGAAGCAGACTGCCACATCTTTCTCCCATGGAGCAGCTGGCTGGTTGGAACTGCTGACCTTTCAGTTAGCAGCCAAGTGCTTAACCACTGTGCCACCAGGGCTCCTTCCTTGAAATATAAACCATTGCTGTTGAGTCGATTCCAAGTCACAACGACCCTATAGGACACCGCATTTCCAAGGCTGTAAATCTTTATGGAAGCAGACTGCCACACCTTTCTCCCGCGGAGCAGCTAGTGGATTTGAGCTGCTGACCTTTCTGTTCGCAGCTGAGTGCTTAACCACCACACCACCAGGGCTTCCTTCCTTGAAATATGGCAGGTGCTATAATAAATGGTGGCTAGTATTACTTTCTATTTACTAATTGGAGCCTTGGTGGCACAGTGGTTAAGAGCTTGTCTAACTAAAAGCTGAGCAGCTCCTTGGAAACCCTACAGGGCAGTCCGACTCTGTCCTACAGGGTCACTACGAGTTGGAATCGACTCAATACCAATGCATTTACAGGTTTATTTACTAATCCTAAGTTCCAATGAGGCAGATCTGTGCATTTCAAGCAATCCCATAAAATTTTGAATTTATACTATTTTTTCTTTTACTGCTATCCCTAACATTTTCACTGGCTAATTCATTTCAGAGGTAGACTGCCAAGTCCTTCTTCCTACTCTTAGTCTGGAAGCTCAGCTGAAACCTGTCCACCATGGATGACCCTGCCAGTATTTGAATACCATAACTTTCAGCATCACAGCAACCCACAAGCCCCCAT
Organism: Loxodonta africana; assembly: GCF_030014295.1. Classification (NCBI taxonomy): domain Eukaryota; kingdom Metazoa; phylum Chordata; class Mammalia; order Proboscidea; family Elephantidae; genus Loxodonta; species Loxodonta africana. The sequence continues at coordinate 16,237,893 of NC_087359.1, forward strand.
GGTACAACAAACTTATAGGCACATGGGGGTCTTCTGCCTTGCAAAAAGTGCAGCCAGAATGCTCCTTAGAAGCAAGGATGGTAAGACTATGTCTCACACACTTTGGACATATTATCGGGAGGGATCAGTCCCTGGAGAAGGACATCATGCTTGGTAGAGGGTCAGTGAAAAAGAGGAAGAATCTCAACGAGATGGACTGACACAGTGGCTGCAACAATGGGCTCAAGCATAGCAACGATGGTGAGGATGGTGCAGGACCAGGCAGCGTTTTGTTCCATTATGCACGGGATCACTATGAGTCGGAACGGACTTGACAGCATGTAATGCTACATGCAGCTAGGAACTTAGGTCACGTAACGTAGAGGATTTAAACTTTCCACAAAACAAAGAACTGAAAAGCGGTGGGACAAAAATCAAGGAAAATATTTAGCTTCAAAAGGACTATTACCTTGACTGTAAGAGTGCCCAGAAAATCCCGCTGTTCCTCCCAATAGTGTGTTCATCTGAATTCACCGTCAGGCAGTTTCCCTGTGCCGTCCAAAGAACTAGGATTCAAACCAGAAGTTTATCAGAAAGAATACAGAAGTCACTCGCCTGTAGGCACTGAACACATAAATGATACCCTGAGATAAGCCCCGGTGGGAAAAGACAAAACAGAATAAGGAGATAAAACCAAAGTGCTTACCAGCTGCTGCAATTCCAATGAAAACCGAGGCCGTGTAGAAGGACCACGGGAAAGGCTGGATAAAAACGGCAATGTACATGCTAAAATATAACAGGTCAATGCATTACAGTCAAACAATACCTGAAATAGAATGCCAACTATGCCTTCTAGGGATCAACTAGGAGGGTTCTCTTCTTTTAAACCTGAACCTGGAAAGGACCTCGCCAGTTTTGAAAAAAGGGACAAATGCAACCCACTCATTTCATAACGGAGCCCTGGTGGCACAGTTAAAAGCTTGGCTGCTAATCAAAAGGTCGGCGATTCAAATCCACCAGCTGCTCCTTGGAAACTCTATGGGGCAGTTCTACTCTATCCTAGATGGTCACTATCAGTCAGAATCAACTCCATGGCAGCGGGCTTGGGGCTTGGGCATTTCATAATTTACTATTTCAAATCTGTGAAATCAGACATTGGATAACTGGCCTTTGCAGATAGCTTGGCATATGATAAGGCCATATGTAGTTCTAGAGCCCCAAAAGAAAGTTTATTGCTTGAATATAAAAATTACGTTACTGGTATAAAGTTACATCCTTTCATAGCAAGTCCTTTTCGATCTTCCTAGAGATCTATTTTGGGTACTGTTTTCCTTAACAGTAAAACAAAAGCAAATAGCCACACATTCTGTCACATTAAAACAACATGGTGCTCCTGAGCAGTAAGTTAGTTAAGACTTTGCTGAAGAAGAGAGCCAAGTCCCCATATTCCAGTAAATTCAAGCCAGCAAGTTCTTATGGAAAGTTTACCGGTAGTCCCTGACTTACAAGGTATTCCAGTTATGACCAACGCCACTTACAACCGAACTGCACTTAACAACCTTCTGCTTTTGTTAATACATCTTATCACAAGTAATCTAACATGTACTACATACGTTAAAATGTACCTGCAAGTTCATATGTAACATTTCCAACCCCCAAAGATAAATAAAGGTTGGATTTATAAAAATATTGGTAATAAAAGGTAATAACGAAAACTAAAAAAAAAAAATGAGGTATCTGACTTAACGTCAGAACCGGCTTACGACGGAGTTGTCAGAATGGAACCCAGCTGTAAGTCAGGGACTTCCTATACTATGTGCTTGAATATAGTGAAAGTGTTCTAAAGCAATGAGTGAAAAAACGTTCCACTACTCACCTGTAAAATAAACCGCTAGCAAACATGGAGAGCTGAGGCCCCACAATGGCAACCACAGACGGTGTGATCAAATTTGAAGCAGAGAACACTCCGTAAATAATTGCCATGCTGTACGGACAACACACAGAAGGAAAGATAAAGACTTCTGAAGTTCTGTCTCAAAAGTTCACTTTTTAAAAAACTCACAGATTATTTTAACAAGCACTCACGGTTTTTAGTCAAAATTTATAAAAACCTATTACTAAGCTGAATGTCATATATTAAACTCTTCATCGTACAAAATATTGAAGTCCCATCAAAAGTTTGAATCAAGTTTGCCTGAATAATTAGTAATGCGCTAATATATTATAATAACAGCTAACGTTTAGTAAGCACGTTATACCTACTTTGGAGCCCTGGTGGCATAGTGGTTAAGAGCTCGACTGCTAACCTTTAAAAGGTCCGAAGTTTGTTCGAATCCACCAGTCACTCCCTGGGAATACTGTAGGGCAGTTCTACTCTGTCCTATAGGGTCACTATGAGTCAGAATCAACTTGACAGTAACGGGTTTGGGTTTTTTTTGTTGTTGCGGCTTTATATATATATTTTCTTCCAATCCTAACAGCTCTATAAAGTAGGTATTGTTATTACTCTCATTTTACAAAAAAGAAATCTGAGACACAGAAGAGTTAAGTAACTTGCCAAAAGGTCTAGCTGTATAGCTGATGTACGGTGAAGCCAGGATTCCAACCCTGGCAATCTGACTCCAGAGCCCCTGGTCAATCAATCTGTTCTCCAAACAGCCTGCAACTCCTGGAAATCGGATGAAATTTCTCTACTATAAATAACAAGCACAGAGTCATAATCTGGTTAAACCAGAATTTAACTTAACCTGATGGTATCACTTAAAAACTATTAGTCTGTAGAACCAGCCCTATACATGTACCTTACAGCAAAGTGTGAATGAAACCATTTCAAAGGTCCTGAACTAGCCACCGTTATTTATAAGGACCGTGAGGATAGCAAAAGACAAGGCAGTGTTTCATTCTGTTCTATGCAAGGCCGCTATGAGTTGAAATCTAATGATGGTATTTACAAATGCATAGTAAACTATTCTCTGGTTTTTATGGATCTTGCAGTGTCAACTGTTCTTTAGGATATACAGGAAGGCAAAGCACTACCAAAAGTTGTGGTATTATTACTAGCCACTTAAGACGGAGTATGTTATAACATCTCTTTATTCTCAAGGAAGGAGCACTGCTGACATGGTAGATAAGGGCTGGACTGCTAACAGCAAGGTCAGCAGTTCAAACCCAGCAACTGCTCTGCAGGAGAAAGATGTGGCAGTCTGCTTCCATGAAGATTACAGCCTTGGAAACCCTGTGGTCCTACAGGGTCACTATGAGTCACTATCCACTAGACGGCAACAGGTTTTTGATTTTACTCTCAACTATCACATAAAAGGTCAGGCTTAGGACAGGTAATAAAGAACCAAGTAACAGATGTGGGAGAAGGGAGGCTATGATCCAATACTTAATCACAAGGAAATAAGGAACTTGTTTGTGCTATAAACATGTATGTATTGTGTTACATTTCCAGCTTTTCTCACAATGTACTGGTGCCTCGTGAAGGTTTTTGTACTTCATTTTCAACATCTGTAAATGTGAGACTAACAACTAAAATTTAAAAGCTCCTGATGACAGTGTATTAGTCGTTATAAAATTACAAAAATAGGAAGACTAAATGTTTCAGAATCATATAAAAAATACTCTCCATTTAGGACTGGATAACCATCATCACGATGATACTTTTGTCAATTGCTGTCATGCCGGTTCCTACTCATAGAGACGCTATGTGCAACAGGATAAAACACTGCCCAGTTCCATACCATCCTTACAACCAATGTTACGTTTGAGCCCGTTGTTACAGACACTGCGTCAATCCATGTCCTTGAGGGTCTTCCTCTTTTTCCTGAACCTCTACTAAGCATGATGTCCTTCTCCAGGGACTCGTCCCTCCTGATAACAAGTCCAAAGTATGTGAGACAAAGTCTCACCATCTTTGCCTCTAAGGAGCATTCTGGCTGCACCTCTATTCAATGTTCTTTGCCAACACCATATAAACCTATTAAATGCGAGGCACTGTGCCAAGTGCTTTCACACATTATCTGAGCAGGGTAGCTGGACTCATAAAAGTAACTTGCCTAAGATCAAGCAGGAGTTAAGTTGAGAAGCCAGGATTTCAGACCCAGTGTCTAATTCCACATGCAATCTAAAGCGTATAACCTTTTATCTATTATGTCCCCCAAAAGAATCTAAACACAGAAAAAAGTAACCACCATTAATCCAATCATACTATTATATTGCCTCTGACTCTGATGGGAATCAAGCAAATCCTGTTACATGCAAAGAAAAACCAATTATAGGGTATAATACCTGGTATATCCACTGCCATGAAAATCCGTGCTGTTTAAGCTCCTGATGACAGTTTGCTGTGTGAAAGATAGAACTAATCAACGGCAACGTTTATGTAATCTCTGTCCCTGCTGAAATCTGTTTCCAGGTACTCAAAGATAGAAAATGAAGTCAAAATTCACAATCCGTCAATGAACATCAAGGCTTAAGAATGCTGAAAATTAACCAAGAGAAAAGACAAGACTGCACAACTGGAGACAGTAAGCTGAGAAGAGAGAGAACAGCTGTAACTGTGTCTTCAGTTTTATTTCCCTAACTATCCAAGCGCTAACGTATAGCTTAATGCAGACAATAAAATAACTAGGCCAACATCCATATCCCAAATTGAATCAGAGAGATAAACGGTAATGACAATCACACATTAAGAAAAAACGTCTGACATATAAAATCCAACCTAACTATAAAAAATGAGGAAGAATAGGTGAGAAAATAAATGGGGCAATTTAAATGCGCTCTTACATACAAAGAAAGCTTACTATCATCTTCGAATGCATTATGATAGGAACTTCAAAGGAAGAACAGATTCCAACTCACCGCCACATTTCCACAAGTTTGAAAGGCGGTGAACATAAACATAAAGGCAACTCCTAAAATAATGATGTTGAAAAGCTTTTTGGATTCCGGGGACATTTTGGCTCGGCTCTGCTGGAGGCCAGCAGCAGCAGCCCCGGGCAGTCAGCTCTCCTCGGGGCGAACCCACTGACAATCCTGAAGAAAATGAGATGGTCAGAAAAGGCGGATACGGGAGCAAGGCAACCGAGCTGTCAACTGCCCGTTCTTGGATCAGAATCCCGGGCTTAGAGTGAAGTTGTCCCCACGGAAAGAATTAGGACATTCCTAGGATAAGGTCCGAGCAGGAAGTGCCCACACCCGGAGAAGAGCCAATAACGTCGCTGCTCCAGGTTGAGGGGCCGGCGAGTGGATTAACAGGCCAAAGGGGAGCTCGCAGCTGCCGGCGCGGCCCCGCCCGCCGCGCCCCGAGTCACGCGGGTTAGGCGACCCGGTCACCTGACCGCAGCCGCGCTCGGCCTGCTGGGATATGTAGTCCTGGCCCGCCAGGGCAGAGACGGCGCGCGGTGATGGCGTCCGCTCCCCCAGTAGGGGAGCAGAACCGAGCCCCCGGGCCAAGATAATGGGGCTACAAGCGGGAACCCAGGGTTGAGGAGGCGGGGCTGCAGGAAAGGGCCTGGGGAGGAGGCGGCGTGGTCTGCGGAAACCCGGAACCCAGGGAAGCTAATAGAAGAGTAATTCTCTGAAAGAGGCGGAACTGAGGTCTAGAGAGAAAAGCAGCTCGGACCTCCGACACTAGCGTGGAAAAAAAGGCGGAGCCAAAATAGGAGCACGCCGCCTCTTCCCGCGGCCCGAGCGTTCCCGCAGCTGCCTTGCAGGCGGAAAAAGCGTTTGGCGGGCTTTCCAACCGCCCGCACACTCCGCTCCCCCCGCCCGCCAGCAGTGACTGCGCGCTTTTCGGCCAGGTCGCCACGCTCCGCGCAGGCGCGCCCAGCGGGGGCGGACGCGCGGCGGCAACGTTACGGGGCGGGGCGGGACGAGCCAATCAGGGGATTCATTTCCGGGTGGCGCGGGCGCCATTTTGTGAGCAGCCCTATAAACCGGCGCTGGCGGCTCAGCCCGCCCACTTGTCTCTCAGGTGGCGTCGGGTACGGAGTGGGTTTGCTCGGGGCTCGCTGCCAGTTCCTAAGCGTCTCCACGCGGGAAGCGGCTGCCTTCGCTGAGGCGCGGCGTCGAGCCGAGCGTTGTGAGGCAGTCCCGCCGCCTCAGCCGACGCGCGCGGCCCGTCCAGGGCGCCAGTTCCCGACGCGCAGCCCCGGGCCGCGGGCCGAGCCTCCGAGACCATGAGCTACGGCCGCCCGCCCCCCGACGTGGAGGGCATGACCTCCCTCAAGGTGGACAACCTGACCTACCGCACCTCGCCCGACACGCTACGGCGCGTCTTCGAGAAGTACGGGCGCGTGGGCGACGTGTACATCCCGCGGGACCGCTACACCAAGGAGTCCCGCGGCTTCGCCTTCGTGCGCTTCCACGACAAGCGCGACGCCGAGGACGCCATGGACGCCATGGACGGCGCCGTGCTGGACGGCCGCGAGCTGCGCGTGCAGATGGCGCGCTACGGCCGCCCGCCCGACTCGCACCACAGCCGCCGCGGGCCGCCCCCGCGCAGGTACGGCGGCAGCGGCTACGGACGGCGGAGTCGCAGGTGAGCGGCCCGGGGCCCAGCGAGGCGCGGGCGGGCCGGCGGGCGGACGGGCCGGCGGGCGGCGGGGACGCGACCCCCGGGCGGCGGCATGGCGGAAGGGCGGGCCCGCCTCGCGCCTCGGCAAATGGCGTCGCGGGCCCGGCCGCAGCCACATAATGGCGGGCGGGCGGGCGGGCGCGCGGTGGGGCGGGCGGGGCCTCCGTGACCGTCCCCTCCGCCCGCAGCCCCCGGCGCCGCCGCCGCAGCCGCTCTCGCAGCCGCAGCCGCTCCCGGTCCCGGAGCCGATCCCGCTACAGCCGCTCCAAGTCTCGGTCCCGCACGCGCTCCAGATCGCGCTCCACGTCCAAGTCCAGGTCCGCGCGGAGGTCCAAGTCCAAGTCGTCGTCGGTCTCCAGGTCGCGCTCGCGCTCCAGGTCCCGGTCCCGGTCCCGGAGTCCTCCGCCCGTGTCCAAGAGGGAGTCCAAGTCCAGGTCGCGATCCAAGAGTCCGCCCAAGTCTCCGGAAGAGGAAGGAGCGGTGTCCTCTTAAAACCATGGTAATGGCCACGGGGTCCGAGGCACACAAGCCTAAAGTCGTAAATGGGGCTTCGAGTGGTGTTGGAGAGCCTGTTCCTATAGAGGGGACTCCTGCCGCGAGGAGTGTGGCTCTGAGGTTACTCAGCTTTGGGAGTGATATGGAGAGAAGAGGGGTCTGCAGAGAGGCTGTGTGTAAAGACTAGATGATAATGGCTGTTTCGTGAACTGTTTGAGACCTATTGATGAAAATGACTATTTCTTGCTGTTTTTATCCAACGTCTGCATTTTCCCCTTTAAAGCTGCGGTCTCCTGTTTGATAAAAGAATATTGGCCAGTATTGCAGATTTTAACTGATTTGGCTGATCCTCCAGGGACCAGTTTCTGTGGGCGTGTATTGGAGCCAGGTTTGTCTTTAAACGTTAAAGATGCACTATCCTCTTAGAGAAAACAATCAGTTCAGCTATGGTACTGACTGGGACTTCATATTCTAGTGGATGTGGCAAACGCATTGCAATAAGAAGCACAATAAACTTTTGGAAGCCAAAAAAAAGTTCGCAGGTATTGCACTGGGTGGGGAAAGGATAGTGTGTCTTTAACTCAAATTGTTTGGTCCTATTTTTTAAAAGGAAAGGGCCCTAAGTAGCTCAGATATTAAAGCATTCATTCTCGATTACCAAATATTTCATTTGCAAACTAAAAATTTGCCTCACAAAGGAAACTAGTTTTCTGATTTCAATTTGTTTTTGTTTGAATACAGCCCTTTTTTCTTTTTCTCCCCTCACCTTTTTTTTTTTTTTTTTTTTAACCTTGGTTATTTGGCCAAGAATACACAAGCTCAAACTTGTAAACGCTGATGGTAGCCTTTGAAAGTTTCCTGATTGGGCCTTTAAAAATCTTGACAATGGCTGGGTGGAACCTTACTGTAATGTACTTGTTTCACCAGAGCCTTAGTAAGTACATGCCTGAGATTGAAACCACACACACTTTGGTACTTTGAAAGTAATGGAAGGTAAACTCAACTTATTTCTTTTCAAACCTAGATGTATCGGCAAGCAACATAATGGAGGACTTGGGGAGAAAGGACCACACAAAAACTCAGTCCATCAGAGTCCTTGGAACAAGCAACTGGCTATTGAAAAGGTTATTTTGTAACATTTGTCTAACTTTTTACTTGTTTTAAACATTGCCTCAGGTGGCAAACTTCATTTTATGTGCCATTTTGTTGCTGTTATTCAAATTTCTTGTAATTTAGTGAGGTGAACGACTTCAGATTTCATTATTGGCTTGGATATTTAAGGTAAAATTTCATTTTTGTTTGTATAGTGCTGACTTTTTTTGTTTGAAATTAAACAGATTGGTAATTTGTGGCCTCCTGACTTTTTAAGGAAACGTGTGCAGCCATTACTTGCTGAATAGCCTAAAGCTGTCAAGAGATTGACTCAACATTGCCTTCCTTAAAATTAAAAACCTACAAAAGCTGGTGTAAATTTGTATATGCTATTTACCTTCAGATCTAAATGGTAATCTGAACCCAAATTTGTATAAAGACTTTTCAGGTGAAAAGACTTGATATTTTGGAAGGATTGTTTACCAAACACAATTCTAATCTCTTCTCTTATGTATTTTTGTGCACTAGGCGCAGTTGTGTAGCAGTTGAGTAATGCTGGTTAGCTGTTAAGGTGGCGTGTTGCAGTGCAGAGTGCTTGGCTGTTTCCTGTTTTCTCCTGGTTGCTCCTGTGTAAAGCTGCCTTGTCGTGCAGAAACAAATGGCTGTCCAGTTTATTAAAATGCCTGACAACTGCACTTCCAGTCACCCGGGCCTTGCATATAAATAATGGAGCATACAGTGAGCACATCTAGCTGATGATAAACACACCTTTTTTTTCCCCTTCATCCCCGAAATGGTAAATCCAGTCATCTTCATGTATGAACTTAAATATGGAAAAAAAAAAAATGTTCAGGAAGCAAATGGTTTGTAACTTTGTAAGTACTTAACCCCTGGTGTACCTTTTTGCTTATGAATATTCTGTACTATAACCATTGTTTCTGTAGTTTAATTAAAACATTTTTTTGGTGTTAGCTTTTCTCAGAATATGTCTTGGTCTTTTTTTCCTCCCCCCCCCCATTTACTTGAAAAGACTTCTGTGCCTGTTCTGTGAAAATCACTGGCTGTATCAGTGTGAACGCGAGATGTGAAGTAGCTGACTTGCCCTAAAGAGAATTGGAACTGTTATGGTGGCACTTTATTGAGGTTCTTAGTCCACCACTCTCAAAACCTGGTTTGTGCCCTATGTAATGACTGAGGAACAGTCCAACTCCTTTTCTGCACAAGTCTTTTAATTTTTGTTTTCGTGATTGTTAGTCGTGAGTGTTGTCTAGGTGATCCAGCATAGTAATCGAAGGCCAGCAGCTGTTACCATCTTGAAATCGCACTGCTTTTACCCTCAAAGCTAAAATGGCCTCCTGAATGGTAGGTCATCAAGCCACATTGCTACTCAGTGAAACTGTTCATAGGTGTGAGTCAGAGGCTGCCCTTTGCAAAGGAGATGATCAGCATTTCAACAGTATGTCTTCCTGGGAGGGCAGACTCTGCTATATCTTCCCTGTCTGCATCAAAAGACTGCAGAGGAACGTGGACACATTTCATATCCCATTTATAGAGCAAAGCTTCAAGTGACCAGTCAGCGCTTTAAAAAAAAAAAAAAGTTTTTAAAAATCACAGATTTTTTGTTCTTTATGTATGTTTTTAAATTTTTTCTTGAAAGTAGGAGTTAGTAAGGCTTGAGTTTTAACACATAAAATTGAGAGTAAACCAGGATCATTCAGGCTCACCTTCTAACCTGGTAGGTAGACCACAATTGGACCTTTGGGTTCTTTTCCATCAGAAAGTATACTGTAGTTAAGATGTCTTCAAAGTCTGAGGAGAAAGGACTATTTAATAGGTTTTTCTGCTTAACAAACATTACATCTCAGTTTATGGTTGAAAAAAGCAAAAAGCTTACCTTCTGGTTCAAAAAATACATCAGATGCAAGAATAACATCCTGTGGTGGTAGAGCCAGAAGATCAGGAGATATGTGGCCCCATGTTAGCCCTACAACCTGGACCTGTGGCAGGTTATTCATTTGGCAGCTTTGCTGACAGATTTCTAGAGAATGAGGCAGTTCTTGGTTGTCTGACAGTATTACCTCAGCGCCACATTTTGCAGCCAGAATTCCTGGAAGGCTCACCCCAGCTCCAATCTAGAAGTTTAAAGATGGCATTTCAGAAGTATGCATAGAATTAAAAAGATTGTGCGATCTTAGTCTTGCAGCATTTCATCCTTGCTTCGGTCTTTGACAAACACCTGGTTGGTGTGTAAGTACAAGTTTAGGTTTGTGATGTAAGTATCTGTACCATAATTAAACATCGCATTTACTAAGTGAAGGAAGCTCAGACTTTGTATTTGACAGATGTGCTGTCAGAAATCAGTCAGGATCTAGTATTTATTTCCAAACTTATTGTACATTTTGTTGCTCAGTATGTACAGGGAAGAAGTTCGGGACACTTAATCTGTCTTGTCATGAGGAAACCCTGGGGGCACAGGCAGTTCTGTTCTGTCCTGCAGGGTTACTATGAGTCAGAATCCACTGGAGGACAACAGGTTTGGGCTTTTTTTTGTTTGTTTACTGATATGAAATACAAATTAAAATATACAATAGTTCTCATTCCATGGGATGCCAACTTTTCATATTTAAAAGATGCACAGGTGACTAGGTCATAAGCAAGTCTTGTCACTGGGTAACCAAGTACCAATTTTAAGTTAACTTCTTGTCTGTGCTTAAAACCTGACAGCAGCAGGGCTTTTGATTAAAGAGGCTTATTTCCAGTTTAGCTTCGAAAGTGCAAGCCACTTGGTAAATCAGCTGAAGGCACAAGTTTTCCCAGGACTGTTTACCAGGTATCCTGAGGTTAGCATTATACACACTCCTTGGAATTAAAACAGCAAATTTCAACTAAGTGTATCACTTTGTTGTCTTATTTGTGTTCTCTGGCAAGATGATCCTTTTAGGCCACTGGAAAAAAAGTGAAGTACTAACTTTTGGCTGAAATACAAGTTTATAGTTAAGAAACGCTAAGCTTCCAATTTGTCCGCTTTGGGGTTTAAGCACTGAAAATCTACCACTTCTGCACTCTTGAGAAAAGTTTCGAGGCTTCAGTCGAGCCAGGTGGGATGGTGAGAAAGGAGCTTGGGATAACATTTCTTAACGCTTAAAAAATGTTAAGTATTCTTAGTTCACAGGCCTTAGACACTGGCCCGAACTAACCCCTGCTTTAGAAGACAAGTTTCGTTGTTGAGAACATTTAATAAAAACCAACTGACTAGCATATGGACACAAATCTGAGCATAACCTAGTATTTTGGAAGCCTCCAGAGCCACTTTTACCTCCAATACTGCCTTGCCTGGCAGAGACCTTCTGTGAAACCACAGGTACTGGGCCAGGACCACAGCACAGGGCCAGACATACATTCCATATTGGAGATGCAGGACCTGTCAAGATATTTTGTCATAAATATCTGCTGGAAACTGGAATATTTATACAGTATTTACTGAGTGCAAACACCAGCATCTATTACAAAAATGGCGGTCCCTCATCCCAGTTAATCGGTCTAATGTGTTCAGTGCTTCTGTTCAGCCTCCTAGTTCTGTGTAACACCTGGGTCTTAAAAGCTTGCAAGCTGCCATCTAAAGCATGACCGCTGGTCTCTGTTCACCTGGGGCAACGGGAAGATGAGTCAGGAATAGGAGGATACGGAATGTGTGGCAAATTGTCTCCATGAACAACTGCCACCTTTGCCATAAGACTAGAAGAACTGAGTGGTGGCTGGCTACCATTACTGAACATTTTGATCAAATATCCTATGAATCTTCATCAAAAGGGGAGGAGGAAGGGAATGCAAAATAGAATTTCAAGTTCTCATGGACTCCAGACTTTCTGGAGCCTTGGAGGCTGGATGAACCTTTGGAACTAATCTTTAAACCTTAAACCAAAAATACCCCCTGCCTGAAGTCTTCTTACAACCAAATGATAGTTTAGCTTAACTAGTGTGAAAACACCTTGAGGGCAGTGCCCGACCTCATACCTCACAAGGGTGAAGAGAATAAAGGTCAACAGCCCAAGGCTGATTCTCATGAGCCGGAGGTCACACAAGCCCCTTTGCTCCGCCATCTTTAATTCTGACACCAACCTTCCCACAGCATTCTCTGTGAGGTTGGATAACTCACTGCAGTGGCCACGTAACTCACGGACCATACTCACAATTATGGGGCTTACTAGGAAAATAACAGAATTCAGGCTCAAAAACACTCAGGATACAGTTCTTCCATCAGGATAGCCTCTCCCTGGCCCTCAGTCTCTACCCAAAGGTACTCAGCTTTCTCTCTCCGTGGTCAGGAAGCCCACGACCAAGCCACTGGGTCTTCTTTGGTGGTGGGCTCCTCCCCCTCACTCAGAATTGGCTCTTTTAAGACAAAACTGACCAATTCCCCTAGTAGGCCACAATCACCCTATCACACAATCACCTGGTTGGGAGTTGCAAAACCGTGGCTAGAAAGGCCACACACAAAGTAATTAATCCACCGCAACTAGTAAGAAATGTCTGCCTTGAGCATTGTGCTATTTTAAGAACTATCTCCCAGTGGTTTAGCTCGGCTGCTAACAAAAAGGTCGGCAGTTTGAATCCAGTAACCACTACTTGGAAACCCTATGGGGCAGTTCTACTCTGTTCTATTGGGTCGCTGTGATGGCAATGGGTTTGGGCTTGGTTTACACAGGATTAAAGTGACAACAGCAACTCAAAAGATTAGATAGGAACCTCAGGGAGCAGTGAGTTTATGTTAGTGAGGAAGGAACGACTCAAAAGAGGAGGATGAGAATGGTTACAAAATTTGAATAATCAATGTAGCTGAACTGTAGAAACGGTGTACGTTTAGCTGTGTATAAAACAAAAAAAAAAAACAAACCAGGTGCCATGGAGTCGCTTCCGACTCATAGCGACCCTATAGGACAGCGTAGAACTGACCCGTAGAGTTCCCAAAGGGTACCTCGTGGATTCCAACTGCTGACCTTTTGGTTAGCAGCTGTAGCACTTAACGACTACGCCACCAGGGTTTCCATAGCTGTGTATAGTCCCAACGAAGTTTTTTAAAAAAGGAAAAAAATGGCAGTCCTTGCTCTCCCGGAGTTCACAGCCTACAAGGAGATAGATTTAGCTGCAGTACTATATGATAAGCACAGTTCATAATCATTCAGTGAGTATCCAGTGCCTGAGTACCAGGCACTGTTCTAGGCTGGGGATGTAGCTGTGAAAGACAAGGTCTCCGTTCTCATGGAGTATATATACTACCGAGGAGAGGCCGCAACGAGCATATAATTTTGGTTAGTGGTAAATGCTACGAACGAGACGGTGATGTGAGACAGTAAGTAATCCCTGGGAAGCCCAAACAGGTAAGCTCTAGACTGCTAACTGAAAGGCTGGCCGCTCAAGTCCACCCAGAGGCAGCTTGGAAAAAAGGCCCAGGAATCTCCTTCCAAAGATCAGCCACTGAAAACCCCTTTCAAAAAGTTCCCCAAGAGGATGATGCAGGCAAAGGCTCTGAGGCAGGAACTGGAAGGCCTCAGTAGCTGGAGCCTGGACAGCCCTGGCGGAGTGGGCCTGGGGGCTGGAGGCATGTTGTGCCTGTAAGTGAAGGTCAAAAGGGAAGGCCAGACCTTGGGGGGTTTTGTAGGCCACAGTAAGAAGTTAAGATTTTATTCTAAGTGCAGTAAGACACTGGAGGGTCTTAAATCCAGGCATAACTTGGTACACTAATGGAAAGCAGTGTGGTCCTAGAAGGCTTCCTAGAAGAGATTGGAGTAGAGCTGAATCCTGAAGTTAGGCAGGCAGTGTACAAAGCCTTTGGAAAGGCACAGAATCATAACAGTATGGTATTTAGGGAGGTCACATAACACAGCTCACACCTCTGCAATAAACTGCCTGAGTTCAAACTCCAGACCTGTCATTTACTAACTGTGTGACCTTGTACAAGTTACTTTACCTCTCTGTGCTTGTTTCCTCAAGGGCAAAATACTATCTCACAGAGTAACTGGAAGATCAAAAGCAAACCACTTACTTAGTACAGTGCCAGGCACAAAGGAGGCATTGAGTCCTCAATTATTACCTGAAATGGATAACCTCCCAACTCTTTTGTCATCTGGGGTGGTAGGTAGGGAGGCTGAAGAAGTATCAGAAGTAAAGGGCTTCATTGCGCTGTCCCCGGGGAACAGGACTTAATCCTTCAATCCACTCAACAAAAATATTAGTGCCTAAAACATGCTGTGGGCACTGTTCTAAGAATAGGCATACCGTGAACAAAGAACCAGAATGCCTCTCCTGCTGGAGCTCCCATTCTCCTGGATTTCACCCAGCAGTGCAATGAAGAGCCAAGGATTCTGACCAGAGAAACGAGTTGGGCAGATTTGGGTGTAAAGGGGTTTCTATACTCAGAGAGAGTATCTTCACCCCTAAATTTCGGGAGTAATCCAAAAGGGTATTTGAATGCGAAGGCGTTTGGAGACTCAAACGGATTCCACTTCAGCCTTTAACTTCTGGAGCTGTTTATGTTAAAATGCGACTAACACATGTACTTCACGGGCTCCTGATGTAATCAAATGAAATCTGCAATGTGGAAGTGCTTTGAACAACTGAACATCCGTAAGATTATTATAAGTGTTTTGTGACAGATGCGTGCTCAAAGTAGTGGGCGCCAACCCAAGAAACTACTTGGGCAGTGAGAGTTGGAATTCCGGGTCTCAGAATTTATTCAAACCCGAGAGAAAACGCTGAATTAGAAAGCCCTTCAGCAAGATCGAAGAAAACAACAGATATCAAGAATGCTACTGTCCTGGCAGGAAATATTTGGTATGGACAGCCCCCTTCCCGGCAGGGTACCCAGATTTCTTCCTGAGAGGCATTTAACCTGCCAAAGGACCTCACACCAAACCTTTCTGCTCTGCGGCACAACCTAAAGAAGAAAGCTGATGAAGCTGAGGGTTCTCTCCCCATCCATCTCTACAGCTACACCCAGCCACGTCTGCTCAGAACCGCTCCTGCTCTCGGCGCCACCGGCGAGGCACCGCTGGCCGGCCGGGGAGGAAGAACGCACCTGCGGGACGTGGACCTCCAGCACGGCCCCCTCGGCTCCCGGGCCCGGCTCCTCCGAGAACCGAAAGTGTTGGGCCCGGACCACATACCCTTGGAAGACACGCTCCCCGGGAGGGGCGTCGCTAGCGGCCCCCGGGGCGACAGGGAGCAGCGGAGGACGCCGAGCTGCCAGGCTGCGTGCGCGGAGACACGCGGGACCGGGTCGGGCCGCCACGCCGGCGCCACGTGGCCCTTCCACGGCCCCGCCTGCTCGCTACAACCTGGCGGCAAGAAGAAAAGCCCCACGTGGGCGACTTGGTCGCGCAGCGCGAAGAGCAAACCCAAACCAAACCAGAAAAGAAACAGAAAAACAGGCAGCGGTGGAGGGCCCGGCCGGAAACAGGGAACGGAGGGAGGCCGGAAGTGACGCACCCCGGAAGCGGGCGCAGGGAGGGCGGGGCGCCTGCTGGGGATGCGGCTCTTCCCTCTCCTTGACCTTCCCAAGATGGCGGAGGCTCGGTGTGGCTGAGGGCGGCCCTGCAGGCGCGGAGGCCAATGGATGACCGCAAGAGGCTCGGGGGCGGGGAAGACGGCACCGCACGCCCAACCCGAGGCTGGGGAGGTGGTTAGGGAGTGAATTTTCTGGAAGGCGGCTTTAAAGGCGCTGGGCCAGCGGGAAGGGCATTTGGGGGCCGCCGCCACCGCCGCCACCGCCGCCGCCCGGGCTGGGGAGGGGGGCGCCTTGGTGGCAGGAAGCGAGCTGCGCCCGAGGTCGTCGCGGAGCCAGCTGGTGACCCCGCAGGATGAACCACAAGAGCAAGAAGCGGATCCGCGAGGCCAAGCGGAGTGCGCGGCCGGAACTGAAGGACTCTCTGGACTGGACCCGGCACAACTATTACGAGAGCTTCTCGCTGAACCCGGCGGCCGTGGCGGTGAGCGGGCCGGGCACGCGGGGCCGGGCGTGGGCATCGGAGCGGCCACGCACTTTCCCAGGGCCCGCCCCGAGCGCGGCATCCCGGAGCGCCGAGAGGTTCACCTGCGCACCGCGGACTCGGGGACAGTCGAGGCCCGGACTCTAGGGCGGGCCTCCTTCCTCCATGCGGCAGCCACTCGCCTGCCTGGGCAACTGGGGTCTCACGCTTTTGGCGCCCCCAACAAGACTGTCTGTCGCCCACCACCCCTTTAGGCGGCGGGGCCCTAGGGGAGCTGGCTGGCAAGGCCCACGGGTGGGCAGTTTCGCGAAGTCCCCCACCCCTGCTGGGGTGGCGCTGGGTGCAACGTGTTCACACGCACGCGGGCTTCTTCCACCCCCACTGCACGCCCAGGAGGAGCCAGAACAAGAATCTGGCTCCTTAGGTTTGCTATTGCTGATTGGCCCAGGCAGACTTTTTCATCGTGCCACCGGACTTCTTTTTAACTGGTCGGGTCTTTTCTCGTTCTCTCAGGATAACGTGGAAAGAGCAGACGCTCTACAGCTGTCAGTGGAAGAATTTGTAGAACGATACGAAAGACCTTACAAGCCCGTGGTTCTGCTGAATGCCCAAGAGGGCTGGTCTGCCCAGGAGAAGTGGACTCTGGAACGCCTCAAAAGGAAATACCGGAACCAGAAGTTCAAGTGTGGTGAAGACAACGATGGCTACTCCGTGAAGATGAAGATGAAATACTACATTGAGTATATGGAGAGTACCAGAGACGACAGCCCCCTTTATATCTTCGACAGCAGCTATGGTGAACACCCCAAAAGAAGGAAGCTCTTGGAAGACTACAAGGTGCCCAAATTTTTCACTGATGATCTGTTCCAGTATGCAGGGGAGAAGCGCAGGCCCCCTTACAGGTAAGGCACCCCGCAGTTGTGTGGTTAAGCTTTATTTATGGCAGCGTCTGTTAGCTCACCTTTAGTGGTTTTTTAGTTCAGTCAGCTAACGTTTTTCCAAAAGAGCGAGTGATTCAGCTTTGGCTGCATGATGACCTTGCTTAGGGGGCTACTGATGTCTGCCTGGGTCCTCCTGCCAGAGAGTCTAATTGATCGGCCCGGGGTGCTGCCTGTACAGCAGGATTTCTTAAAGCTCTCCAGCTGATTTGTGTGTGCAACCAAAGTTGAACCACTGGTGTACAAGGAGAGTTCTAATAATGGGAACCCAGCAATCAGCCACATCTGCGGTTTTCCTTTTATCTGTTAGGGATTGGTCCGTGCACAGTGCATTCAGCGTTTCAATGTACTAGAATGTGTAGTCTCTGAAAGACAAAATGATACTGGTCTCTGCCCATTACACAGTCACAGCCTAATTGAAACAAATGGATTTGGGCTTTGTCAAAATATAGTTTCTGGGGCAGTCCACTGTTTGTAACCTAGTCACAGCAGCTTCCATTCGCATCTCACCATTGCTCCAGGGTCTACCCTGCTTTGCCCAAGGAGTTGTCAAGGCGTGTGCTGCAGATTGCAACCCAGGTCAGCAGCATGAGGACCCCGGTGATAATGGGCCCCCAAGCTAAAGTCTGTTCTGTGAGCCACCCAGGGGATCGGTGTCTGTAACCTTTCAAATAGCACCCTTGTTGGATGCAGCCTACAACCCAGTGGAGTCAAAACTCAGCTCATGTGACTGCCTGGGTGTGGCCCCGTGCCCCGTGCCTGTGCCTCAGGAAAGCTTTAGCTGGAGCACTCCCCTCCTTACAGCTTAGACGTTGGAGTCAGGCAGACAGGGAGAGGGGATAACCGACTGAGTGATTGTAGCAAGGCAGTTTAACCATTTTGTACTTTAAGGTGGCGTTAGTGAGGCTTCTTAGTAAATGAGAGAAAAACTTAAAGTAACAATATAACTGATTTAACGCCCAGAGTGCACGTTAAAGGGTTGATTTTCTTTCAAAAGCCCTTTATTCTCTTCTCTTGTTGGTTGCAAATAATTCATGCTTAATGTGAAGCTTCTGCAAACAAGGAGTAAAATACTGCATAAAAACGAAAAACTTAACATCTTGTGTGTGTGTATGTGTGTTTACATCACGGCTCAGATCTTGATGTTTCCATCCTACAGGTGGTTTGTGATGGGACCACCACGATCTGGAACGGGAATCCACATCGACCCTCTGGGCACCAGTGCCTGGAATGCCTTAGTTCAGGGGCACAAGCGCTGGTGCCTGTTCCCTACCAGCACGCCCAGGGAACTCATCAAGGTGACCCGTGAAGAAGGAGGGAACCAGCAAGACGAAGCTATCACCTGGTTTAACATCATTCATCCCCGGACACAGCTCCCAACCTGGCCACCCGAATTCAAACCCTTGGAAATCTTACAAAAACCAGGAGAGACTGTCTTCGTACCAGGTATACATGAACTAGAAGGAAGTACATCCTTTTATTTCAGTAGTTTATCATTTTGGAGCAGAGCTATAGAGTAAGAAGATCCCTTTGCACACTGACAGGGACCAGTCCCTAGAGAAGGACATCATGCTTGGTAAAATAGAGGGTCAGCAGAAAAGAGGAAGACCCTCAATGAAACGAATTGACACAGTGGCTGCAACAATGAGCTCAAATGTGGAAACAACTGTGAGGGTGGTACAGGACCGGGCAGTGTTTTTTTCTGTTGTACATAGGGTCACTGTGAGTCAGAGTGGACTCGACGGCACCTGACGAAAACAACCATCCAGACTTTGAACGATCTGACTCTGTATCCACAGCTGATAATTAACTTGTGTTAGCTATAGTCTCAAGTGCTCAGGAGGCTGTTGTCCACGTTTTCTGTAACCTAAGTATAAAATCGTTGAACTTCATGGCGCGTGAAGGTCCTGTTAATCTTTATCCATAGAGGGTACCTAGTGTCTTCTGTAAATGGGGCTTTTGATACAGTGTAGCCCTGGGTGTGTTGAGGCAGGAAACGTTGCTTCCAGCAGATTCCAAATCATGGCAACTCCATGGGTGTCAGAGTAGAACTGTGCTATGTAGGGTTTTCAGTGGCTGATTTTTAGAAGTTGATCACCAGACTTACCTTCTGAGGTGCCTCTGGGTGGACTCGAACCTCCAATCCTTCAGTTAGCGGCCATGCATGTTAACCATTTGGACTACCCAGAGACTCCAATTTAGAGTTGTTGTTGGGTGCTGTCAAGTGGATTCCAACTCCTAGTGATCCCATTTGACAGTAGAACTGCCCCGTAGCATTTTCTTGATTGTAATTCTTAACAGAAGTGGATTGTCAGGTCTTTCTCCCACAGAGCCACTGGGTGGGTTTGCACTGCCAACATTTTGGTTAGCAGCAGACCGCTTAACTGTCGTGCCACCAGGGCTAGCAGGCAGGAAATCCCACACCTGAAAACTACACAGTATCTTAATATGCTAAGCACACGAAAGTGAGAGTTTTTAAGACATGGGTATCCCTCTCCTGGAGCTCTTGGAGGTGCAGTGGTTCAGAGCATGGCTGCTAATCAAAAGGTTGACAGTTCGAATCCACCAGCCACTCCTTGGAAACCCTATAGGGCAGCTCTATTCTGTCCTACAGGGTCGCTATGAGTCAGAATCGACTTAGCGGCAATGGGTTTGGTTTTTATCCTCGTCCTAGAACTTGCTGCCTTTACAGTTTTGGTCAAAGATTTGGGTTAGCAGGAATCGGCAAACTTTTTACGTAAAGGGCCAGGTAGTAAATATATTAGGCTTTGCAGGCCAGACAGCCTCTGTCAGGACTACTCTGCCATTGTTGCACAGAAGCAGCCACAGACGTAAACGAATGGGCGTTGGTGTGCTCCAGCAAGACTTTACTTACAAAGGCAACATCGTCTGCCCATCCCTGGGTCAGAGTGTGTTCCCCATTCTAGACCCCGTGTTTGTGAGGCTCCCCCTTATGGATAGTTTCTGAAGTTTGTGTCGTGTAATAATTGTGTCCGGAACCAAACCTTGTTTAACTGTTTATTCTGTTGGATTTTAGGAGGCTGGTGGCATGTTGTCCTCAATCTTGACACCACCATTGCCATCACCCAGAACTTTGCCAGCAGTACCAACTTCCCTGTGGTATGGCACAAGACGGTAAGAGGGAGACCAAAGTTATCGAGGAAGTGGTATAGGTGAGAGAAATTTTTTTCTCTTAGGTTTGCTTTGTTCTGATTCCCACCCCAGAGATAAATGGAAAGTGCCCACTGCTGGAGGAGCGTGTGCCGATCTTAGCGGAGCCAGGGAAAAGCCAGGGCCGCTGAACCTCGTGGGTTAGGAGAGTGGGCCCGCAGTCAGGGCTGTTCTCCAGGCATTTGCCAGCCTCGAGGTGGCCGGTGGAGACTCTGCATGTTTGAGCAAAGCCAGTCACAGCGTGGTCATGATTGGGATTGTTTCTTTTTTTCTTTTTTGTTTTTCCAAAGCTAGCATTAATGAAATAAGCAGTTTTGTTTGAGTTTGGTTTTGGTTTTGGTTATTTCTTTTTCTTACCTGGAAGCACAGTTCCCATTTGAACGTATTTCCTCAGTTCTTGTGAGTGAGGTGACTGCCCTGGAGACTTAGCTCCTCTGTTTATCCACAGAACAGATACCGCACGGGCAGCGGCAGTGCAAGCCACCCCCAGCCACCCCGTGCCACTGTGTCCCAACCCTGACCTGGAGGGACCAGCTCTCGGGGTAAGAGAGGGGTTCCGGCTTGTTCAGGGCTCAGCCCCCCTGCTGAGAGGGCCACCAAGGGTGGTGGCTTCTGTTCTCCCTGGACTCTGGGGCGTCGGAGGCCCCCTCACTCTGCTCCGCAGGCCGCTGCATGCTGTGGTTTGGTCACTCCACCAGCCCTGCCATGCAGCAGGTCTTTTGTCACTGATGACAGTGGATGCCAGCTCAGGTTCCAGAAGGGGAGGCCTGCCCCTCAAAGTCCAGTTTGGTTTTATCTTCTGAGTACTGGGGGGCTGTCTCTGTTATTTGACACCTCGTGTTTCTGAGAAACTGGATTTTTTCACTCTTACAGATAGAATTTAACCAGGCATGACTCTAGTCAGTAAGTGCTGTGTTGTGGAAAGGAAAGGTTTTTTTGAAAAAAAAAATATATATATATAGGAAAGGCTCAGAAACAAAACTGGGGAAGGAGACTTGTTCCTTCCAAGGGGAATACCAAGACTGCCTCAGCGACCTTGGGTCCCGTGTGGGCAGCGTGTCGGCTCCTCTGTGCAGGTGGGAGCGGGTCGCAGGTAGTGAGCATACTGTCTCCTCTTCAGGGGAGTGTATGTGGAGGTTTCTGCTCCCAGGCTGCGGCTTTGTGTCCCCAACACTATGCAGGACCCGTTCTGCATGGACGCACCCAGCACCCCTACGTGCTTCTGAGAGACACGGGCCTCAGTTCTGTGTCTCAGTCATGTGTGTGGTGCTGCTGTGCATTGCAGCCCTGAGAACAGCCTCCTTGTCTCTCAGGATCTTGAAGCAAGAGCACCCCGAGCTGGCGGTCCTGGCAGACTCCGTTGACCTGCAGGAATCCACGGGAATCGCCTCCGACAGCTCCAGCGACTCCTCCAGCTCGTCCAGCTCCAGCTCGTCCGACTCAGACTCTGAGGTGAGGCCCAGCCCACCAGCTCGCCTGCCCTCCCTGCTCCTGTCAGCACATCCCAGTTAAAACCAGGTGTGACCTCTTCCTCCTGCTCGGAAATGGGAAGACACGAGTGTTTTTTCACTGTCTTCTAAAAACTGCACCCGCTGCAGGGTGAATGTTGCCATTTCATAGCATATGTTAATTGTGACAACAGCCTCAGGAGGTCAAGAGGGTATTTGGGGTTTGGGTTAAGTAAATGGCCCAGGATCACACAGCGAAGTGCAGGGCAGGGATTCAGACTCGGTCATTTAGATTCAGAGCCCATGTGAAGAGTTTCTTCTGTGGGTGGGAAAGTGTCAGCCTGGAAACACAGCAGATCCAGGGACTTGGCAAAGCTCACGTGGTGCTGGGTGAGAGGATCCTGCGCCTTTAGCAGACAAAATTCCTGTTGCCTGGCTCTACATGACCCACTAACGGAGCCTGTTCTCACTTCGGGAGTGTGTCTTATAAGTGTCGAGTGCTGTACTTTTTTCGGCGTGTCTAGCTCTGTGTTGGTGCAGTGAGATTCCAAGGTGCATTTCAGGGTGTTGACTGCAAAATATTTTACAAACTACTGTTCTGTCAAGTCGATTCCAACTCATAGCCAGTCCAAGTGACAAAGTAGAGCTGCCCCATAGGGCTTCCTAGGCTGTAATCTTTACGGGAGCAGATCATCAGGTCTACTCGAGGAGCTGCTGGTGGGTTCCAACTACCGACCTTTTGGTTAGCAGCCAGACTTTTAACCATTGTATCACCAAACCAAAAAAAAAGCCCATTGCTATGAAGTTGATTCCAGCTCCTAGCAACCTTCTGTGACAGAGCGGAACTATCCTATAGGGTTTCCAGGGCTGTAATCTTAACAGACGCAGACTGCCACATCTCTCTCCCACAGTGGCTGGTGGGTTCCAACCGCTGACCTTTCAGTTAGCAGCCGTGCACTTTACCAGCACCACCAGGGCTCCTATTTTAAGAATAAGCATCCTGACTTCAAACAGATAACCCTTCCGCTGGAGAATAACGGCATCTTAGGGGTGATTGCAGCTCTTAAGGAGCAGAATCACTGGACAAGGCGGAGTGAGACTGTCACAGGTTTACCGTAAATGACAGCTTTGTGCAGGGTTTGTTTCCTGAGGTCAGAGGTTCGTTCAATAAAGAAGTAGGTTGTACCTGGCTGACTTCCTATCTTTCTTCTCCATATTCAGTGTGAGTCTGGGTCCGAAGGTGAAGGGATGGTGCACCGCAGGAAGAAGAGGAGGACGTGTGGCATGATGGGGAACGGGGACACCACCTCCCAGGATGACTGTGTGAGCAAAGAGCGCAGCTCCTCCAGGTGACCATGCACGCCGCTGTCTGTGTAGAAGGACGCGCACGCAGAGGAGGGTAGGGCCCGGGGAGGCAGCCTTTTGGAGCCTGCAGCCAAGGGGAGGGCCGAGCAGAGCCAGAGGACGAGGATGCTCGTGGGATGGGGATCCGTGCACCTCACATCTGCTAGCAGTAGCTTTTCCCTCTGCAGCCAGTGCAGACGCATGTGGCTTGTTTCATGCGTAAAGGCAAGGATCTGTGTGAACGGTGCCAGGGAAACCCTTTGCATTGTTGAATAAAAATGGAATCCATTTTATATCTTTGAAATTTCTTTTCCTTTGAGAACACCAGACCCTCTCCTCATTGCTCTTCTCCCTGTTGTGGTCTTGGGGGACAGCAGTGACTCCAGGTGTGTGTCCTCGGGCCTGTGACAGTAGTAGCAGGGGCCTGGCCTCTTGCTTTGTCTCTGGGTTCGCCATTGGAGCTTTGAGTGCTCAGGCCGAGTCAGACAGTGGCAAAGCTCTCAGATGTTTTTTGAAATCTCAAGCTACCTATTACATCTGCAACTTTTTTTTTTTTTTTTTTTCTTCAGAGACAAGATTGGATCTTAGTAAGTTAAAACTTAAGATCAGTTTAAGGGAATTTTTTTGCCAGCTCCCGTCCTCGTGCTGGACACGTTCAAAGGCTCAGAGGCATGTGTCCGCAGTCTTTAGATCCCAAGGACCTTTTTCAGGGTGCTAGTTGAAGCATGTCTGTCTGTAGCATCAGGAGGTGAGATTGTGGGAAGACAGGAAAATACTGAAGTTCGTAGGATTCTAAGTGGCTCCCCTCACTGCCCCTGGTGGACGTTCCTGGTATGTTCTTGGTGTTTCTGATCAGCTGGGTGTTCTCTTAGATGTGTTATGAAAGGTTAGGACCCACAGTCTTTCCTGTTGTTTTTTCTGTGTTCTCTGTGGTCTGGGGAAAATTCCATGGAGAAATCCATGTGTTTTATTCAAGGGAATCTATTGGGCTGTGATGAGCATTTCTCAGCTCTGGTTGTCCTCACCACAGTTACACTGAGATTTCTCCTCTGGCTTCTTTATCTGCTTTGAGGTGCATAACTTTTTCCATTATTCTGTAGCTGTTTCTCCAGTCGTACATCACTTAACCTGCACAGTACGTTCTACGAAATAGGACGTTATGTGACCTCAGCGTTGTGTGAGCACCATGTTATACACAGACAACGCCCGGATTACAAATGCTGTCCATTCCTAAAGCTGCTTCTCAGTTGGAACAGTTAGGCACAGTTCCTATCCAACGTCAGTCAGTCACATGTTTGTCTTAGTACATAGCATATGGTGTGCTTCTCTATGCGTAGAAAACGTTAAAGAACATTTCCAGTTATGCTAAGAAATCTTTAAGGTAATAATAACGTTCTGACCCGTGGCATGAGATAGTGCCCGTTTGTTGTTATGAACCATTGCATGTAGCTCACAGTTTTAGTATCATAGGCTTTACAGGGGTTGGCACCAGGAATGTATGTGAGGCCTTTGCCTGAATGGACGTTTTGCAGCACGTGACTGTATTACGTATGTGTATCTGCTCTTGATGTGTGATTATGATTTGTAAGAAAAATTTTTAAAGAAAGCCCTGGCATTACTTTAGCATGGGGGTCCAGGGGTGGTGGCTCTGCTTTTAACCATTTTCTTCCAGCTTTGCACACCTGTGCTGTCTACATGCTGATTACAGGCAGTTGTACTTTCCTTGGCAGGATTAGGGACACTTGTGGAAGCCGGGCTCACCCCTGAGCAAGTAAAGAGACTCCCTGAGGTGGCTCCAGTGTGCACTGTTGGCAGCCCCCCAACTCGATTTTCACCTCTTCTGCTCCCACCTTCTTTGTCTTCTTTGAATTGGGACAGTCCTTCTCTGGTCCAAGCTCCTATCTTCCGTCAAATGCTGTTTGTACCGCTTACTAGGACTAGATTACCAGGAAGTTTGAAAACACGCCAAGCCCAGTGAAAATGCTGAAGGCTCACGCGGTGATGGGTATGAAGGCTGTGTGCTGTCTCCCGTAAATTGAGCTGGTGGTCACTGAGGCTGGAGGGCCGCAGTCCTTGCAGCATCTCGTTGTGTCTGTTAATGGAATTGACATTTGTAAAGCACGTCAGCTGTTCCCAGAGCCAGTGCATACAAGCAGAGACATCGCAAGTGGTGAGCCGACCATGACTCGTGTGAACCAATCATGTGTAAGAAGTGCTGGGGGTGTGAGCTCCCAGAGACGCATCCAATGGCAGTCACCCCGCCAGCTCCTCCAGCCGCTGCTCAGTACCGCTCATGATCTCTTATCTGTTCTCCACGATCAGAGAGGCTGCTCAGTTTCAGGCATTTTTATGTGGTGTGATTTTATTTGGGGAGGGGGGTTAATAATAACAACACGTTAGAGGTCTTGTTTAAGTACAGTTATGGGGAAGGTGTTCATGTGTCCTTCTCACAGAACTTGAATTATAAACGGGTGCAGTCTGACAAGTTTGTCCCACTCTTTACCACCACGCGATCCGGAAGTAGGAAGCTCTGTCAGAGTGCTTTATGTTTGGCTTGACAGCATAAAGTTGGGGGGCTTGTATTGTGTGCAGGGAATGAACTCAGAGGTGGTTCTTGTAGTCTTTGGGGATCTGTTTATACTCAAATAATTCTGGTATGAATATTTGGGGGTTGACCAGCAGGTTTCATCTCTTGCCCTCTTGATGCATCTACTTGCCTTAATCTCTCCCTAAATTCAACTAAAAATAAGAGAGGGCTCGTTAGGGACGTGCAGGCAGAAAGCACATTCTGGGTTGGAATGCAGGGACTGCCCGGCTGGAGAAGGAGTTCTCGTCGTAGTGTTCTGGAGGGTTTATGTGGAGGTGTTAGGATTGTGTGCTGTTGCTTCTCAAAGTATCCCGGAAGGTGGGTGTGGCCAGGAGAATCCAGGTCCCTTGTCCCATGTTAGGCTATTCTCATTTCCGGACCCAGGAGCACATGGCTTGGCTCCAGTCCACTGGTCCCTGTCTTGTATTATTCACCTTTCTTCCCCATAAAATGCCCACCCAGGTGTGTAGCTGGGTTGGTAGGACAGCTTCCGCCACTTTTCTCAGAGGCAGCACCCACCCCATTACCTGTGGTTGGCACTGCTCCCTCTCCTCCCACAAGGGCCTGAGGCCAGGGCAGCAGCTCCAGCTGTTCCCTGTTCTGGAGCATGGGGGGTTCAATGTGTGTTTGGGTGTGAGGAGAGTCAAACCCTGAATGTGTAATCTCTTTGTACTTGATATCTGGTTAGTGTACCACCTCCTGTGTTTTAAAAGAAGTTTTCTTATCTTCAAAAACCTTTTTTTGAAAAAAGGGTCAGCGAAAAAGAGAAAGACCCTCAACGAAATGGACTGACACAGCGGCTGCAACAATGGGTCCAAACATAGCAACAATTGTGAGGATGGCGCGGGGCCGGGCAGTGTTTCATTCTCTTGTGCATCCAACTCAACGGCACCTGACAACAACCACCACAAACAGTACAGGGGAATTCATTTCCCCTTGTTTCAATTTTATGCCAGCTTTTCAATTTCCTACCAGTTGTCCCCCTCTAAACTTCCCTTTAAACAGATGAAGAAAAAAATGGCTATTTGCCACCAGGGGGTGCGGTAGAGCCTGTTCGCCAGCAGCTGGGATGCTGGAGAGGGAATTTGAAGATGAGCGACCCAGTTCCTTCTCCATATGCTGAAGGCAATTCCTGTTTGATAAGCAACACTCAGAGTCAGGAGGTCCAGCCTGCCTGGCAGGTATGCAGTTGCCTCTCCCGAAAGCATCTGTGTAGCACAGGTCACGTGCTACTGTTTGGCAATTGCCCCCCCCCCCCGCCCATGAAGAACCACAGGACACATTTAATTTGTTCTAGCCACAGCCAGGGGTTCAGCTCCCGACCCATTTCCTGCCGCCAGGGGCCAGCTGAGCACAGAGAGAAGCAAAGCCAGAAGAGGCGGGAACCAAGGGTGAGAGGAGTGGTGGCCAAGGACCTGGATGGGGTAGTGAGCAGGAAGCCGGGATCTGTTTGTTCTCATGTCACCTGGCAGAAGCTTCTCCTGCGTAGTGTCTACGACAGGGAGGAGAAGGGTAAAATATGAGGCTTTCTGTAGCGGTTACTCTAAGATGGCAGCTAACCTGCAAACCAAAGTGCTGGCTCTGGAGGAAGGTTCTTGGCCTAGTAACTACTTCTGGGGAGGAGCCGGGTGGGAGGACGTGAGTGGGGACCCCAGACAGCCAGGGCATCAGGGGCCTGGGTCTTGGGGAACAGGGGAGGCACCAAGGCTTTACCATCAGCCTGGAGTACTCGTTCCCATGCACGGATGCCTCTGGGTGGTTTAGTAATTGTGTGATGGGAGAGCCCCTGAAAACAGGGACATTTTCAGTCATATCTGGCCCATATTTGGAGCTGCTCCTCTGTTACTACTTCCTGCGTTTAGCAGTACACGGGTGCCAGCCACCGTTCCAGGTGCTGGAGAAGCGGTGGTGAAAAGAAAAGCCCAGGTCTCAGGCCCCCCGTGACCCACATGCTAACGGACAGTGAAGGTGCTGTGTCCACAGGCCGCTGGTCATGGCTGCTGAGCTGTGCACGCCCATTTCTGTACCTGGAAAACAAATCCTTACGGAGCCCAGGCTTCTTAGCACTGCAGGAAAGAGCACAGTTGACACGGTAGCTGTGTGTGGACAGTAGCGCAGGGCTTCTCTGTAAATTAGCTAACGGTACTGGAGTTAAGGATCAGCCAGAAAGTGGCCGGGGTGGAGCGCTTTAGAAACGTATTAGGTGTTCAGCCTTGATATGATTTAGGTTTTGGAAAAGAGCATGGGCTAGAACAGGAGCTTTGTGGTCAGTTTCGTGAAAAGTGCTGTCTAGGAGGTAGATGTATAAGGACGCACCTGTAGGTTCCTTGTCTGTGTGTAGCGTTTCCACTCCTCAGTTGTTTTTGATATGTGTGCTGAGTACTGCTGATGGAATCCATGGAGAGTCTGATCTCCCCACCCCACCCCCGCCTGTGTCAGGATGTCACATTGATGTTACATTGTATACAGCAAAACCAGATGAGCTCTGTGTCCTCAGGTGGTGGCTCTCCACCTTGTCTCCTTGTTAGTTCAGAAACTGAAGTTATTTAGTGCCCACTGGATCTCGAGGGAGGAGAAGCAGCCCTGGGCTGCTGTCTGCAGGCAACAGGGCACTGCAGAAGAGCAGGACTGTCCTCGCACTGGGCCTCCTGTCATCGTCGCAGGATGCTCTGAGCAGGCTCCGAGTTCTGCTTCATCTGCTATGGGGTCCACCACGGAATGCCTGTGGGTCTGCCATTTGTGACTGGTATTTTTAACTTTGACATGGATGAAACTTGTTCATCATTTTAAATAAAGCAACTTGACTTGGAGATGGGCTTTTTGCATTGTTTTGTCCTTGTTTCTTTTCATTTTTACTCATCTCAAAGTCCATATAATGCCCCAAACCCCAAAACCCACACCCATCGCTGTCAAGTTGATTCCAACTCGTAGCGACCCTATAGGACAGAGAAATGCCCCACAGGGTTTCCAAGGCTGAAATCTCTATGGCAGCAGGCTGCCACATCTTTCTCCCATAGGGTGCTGATGGGTAGCAGCTGAGCACTTAGCCACTGCACTACCAGGGCTCCTTTCCCGTATAATGTAGACCTGTTTAAAATATACCTTAAAGCAAGGCGGACAGGACAGGGCACAATCAGGTCAATACATGCTGTCTGACAGGGCCTCGGTGGGCAAGAGCGAGCAGTAGCCTAGAGCTAATGCCCATCCCACGTTTTTTGTCAACCATCACTAAAGGGAAACATGTGTCCCCTTCAGTGTCCTGAGATGCCGGGATTCAGCTCTGCAGAGATCCTATTTGTCATCATGGAGCTTAGAAGAAGGCTGAGGGCAGCCAACTTGTATCTTCCATTTAGAAAGAACCCCTCGAATCTGGCCTCAGCAGGCATTACAGGACACTGGAATTTCCCCCCCCCGCAAAAAAAAAAAAGGTGTTAAATGTGAAAACTGGAGCCTTGTAACCAGACTTACTGGTCTGACAGACTGGAGGAACCTCCAAGACTGTGGCCCCCGAACACCCTGCTAACTCAGAAGTAGAGCCACTCCCAAAGCCCACTCTTCAGACAAAGATTAGACAGCACTATAAAACAATAACATGCTTGAGGAACATGCTTCTCAGTCCAGTCAAATATACAAGACCAAACAGGCAACGAGAAGACAAGAAGGGGCAGAAAAACTGGACGAATGGACACGGAATGCAGAGTGGAAAGGGGGAGAGTGCTGTCACATTGTGGGGATTGCAACCAGTGTCACAAAACAATTTTTTTATAAAGTTCTGAATGAGAAACTAACTTGCACGTAAACTTTACCCAAAACCAAACCCAGTGCCGTTGAGTCGATCGAGTCGATTCTGACTCATAGCGACCCTATAGGACAGAGTAGTACTGCCCCATAGAGTTTCCAAGGAGCGCCTGGTGGCTTCGAGCTGCTGACCCTGTGGTTAGCAGCCGTGGCACTTAACCACTACGCCACCAGGGTTTCCACTTTCACCTAAAGCACAATAAAATTCCAATAAAAAGGGAAAATTGGAGCCGTTTTTCTCACCAACAGGCCTAATGTCTGTCAGTACCTGACACACCACCTGCCCTATGTTTATTCACAATCACTAAGAGTGAGTGGGAGCTGTAGAGAAATACGGGTTTTTTTTATAACACATCTCAAACAACACTTCAGCAACAGGGCACTGTAACACTGGAAAAGCAACATAGTAGACTTCTCACTGTCCACACAGCACCCCCATATAGTCCAGAACTGTGCACAGAGGAAAAGTCGGGAGGGAAAGAAATAGTATTGACCCAACGCACCCCACGCTGCATGCTAGAAACGGGCCTTGGATCTTGGGGGGAAGCCGCGTGACAGCAAGACCTTGTGAAGCTGCTGCGGGGTCGCGCGCGACCCGGGAGGGGCAAGGGCCTGCGATGGGCTCTGGAAAAAAAAAAAAACCCTAAAACAGCCCCAGGAATGGACGAAGCGTTGGCGCGTCTGCACGCGGTTCTCACTGCCTTGCTCACAACCTACCTGGGCTTTCTGTGTCTTAACGTTCCCGAACAAGCGTTTGCGTTTCCACATTTTTCTAAAAAAGGTCGTCTGGACCTGGCTGGCTGGAAAGATACGGAGTGATGGCAACAGTCTAAGGGCGCCTGATACTGAGCCCTTCAAACGTGGTTTTCAAAATGAGCCTGAGCTCAGATAGCTCGGTTTTGCGCAGAGCGCCAGGACTGCCCTTATCGGGCCTTCCCAGGGCGGGGGACTTCGGCCCCCTGGATCCCAGTCACCCAGGGGCCGGGGGCGGGCCGGGGCGGGGCGCTCAGGGGCTCCGCCCTGGGGCGGGGCGCGACGGGCGGCCGAGCTCCGGTGCCCAGTGGCCAGTCCGGCGGCTGGCGGCGCGATGGAGGCGCCGGCGGAGCTGCTGGCCGCGCTGCCGGTGCTGGTCACCGCGCTGGCGCTGCTGCTCGCCTGGCTACTGGTGCGGCGCGGGGCGGCCACTGCGTCCCCGGAGTCTCCGGCCGAAGCCAGCGAGGCTCCCGTGCCACCGCCTCATGGAGCCCCAGAGCCCACGGCCGCGCCCGAGGAGGGGCAGGGGGAGCCCGCGGAGGAGGAGGAGGCCACCGAGGCCGGGCAGGTAGGACCAGGGCCCTCCCGCGGCGCCGGCCCACCCACCCAGGGGACTCCATCAGTGGCCCGGGCCGCGCCTCGCTCCCGGTCGCTTGCGGAGCCTCTAGGCCGCGTCCGGTAAGGGCAGGAAGGAAGGTCTGGCGCGCTCACCGCAGGCACGCACACTCACCGGCCTCCTCCCGCCCCCCCCCAAAGTGTCGCCGGGGACGAGCCTCTTGGACTTCTGCGGTTTTGCTCTCAGCCTGTCCTTGCCCAGAAGCCTTGGGCTTCGTCCTTCCCACCTGGGGCCCTGCTCCGTGCATCACCCCAGAGTAACGACCACCCCACCCTAGGAACTTGGCTCAAGAGCCGCTCACCCCTCCTGCCTGGTTTCCTAAAGCAGCGGGTTTGTGTCATATCGCCAGGCCAGCAGGGAAAGTGGCCTTGATATTGCAGTAGCAATAATACTTGCAGGGGAAAAAGGGAAAGCTGCCTTTTCTGTTTAAGCCCATTTGAAAACCAAGTTGCATAGTCAGCAATGTGGGAAGCACACAGACTGAAAGAAAAAAAAAAAAAAAAACCCAGTGCCTTGGAGTCAGTTCTGACTCCTGGTGACCTTATATAGATGGAAAGAAGGTACCCGTAATTGCCCCGATGTTTATTGTTGCTGCCAAGCTGTGCAAGCTTTGGCACATCTCCCTGGGGTTGCAGACAAGCCTGGCATGTACCAGTGAGAAAGGCAGGAGAAAGACCCCCACAGCACAGCTGGGCGCCCCAAGCAACCCCTCCCACCCTGAGTTAGGTGCATCCTTGGGTAGCTCTCAGATCAGGTCTGACCCCACTGTCTTGCCTAAGAACATCCAGAGGGGTGTCTTGTATTTCCAGGCTGCTCATTGGCCCGGCCCTTTTTTTTTTTTTTTTTTTTTTTTTGATGCCTGTATTTCCATTGGAAACCTACTTGCCAGTCGGGAAGTCCATGTTACCAGAATTGAGCACCCTCAGCCAAGGCAGGCCACCACCTTGGGTACAGAGTCACTTTGCAGTGGCTTCCTCTTCCTCATAAGCACCTGGTCTTGGAAGGCAGGAGGTCACCAGACAGTTAAAAATAGCGAGCGTGGTGCTTTGGTTCCTTGTCAGCTCTCTGCAAATGCCCACAGTGTCCTTTGCCGGGGACAATGGATGCTGGAGAGAAGCCCTCGGGTGGAGGAGGCATTGCTGGGAGGAGCCGTCTCTTTGCCAGACCCCCTCTGAGCAGGCGCTTGCTTGACAAGTGGATGACTAATTGTGTCTTTAGAGTGGATGCTAGCCAGTGCAGGGGAGGGCTGCTGTGTTCACCCCAGGCAGGATGGGGACTAGCGTTGGGCTTTTCACTCAGAACCAGGGCCCTGCTGTCCTTGGCTCTGGGCTCACCCATCTCGCATGTGTTATGGGCAGGCTGGTAGTCGGCCTGTGCTGACTCAGCAGACCTTTTTCCCACAGTTGGGATTCCTGCCTGCGCTCAGGGCCTCAAGGGACAAGCAGAGGTATAGAGACAGTCCTTCCAGCCTCCATTTGCCCCTACAGCTTACACGTTTGCCCTCTATCACACAGCACAGATTTTGAAGTTAAAAATGCCCTTTAGTGGTGCTCAGTCAGAACTTGATCCTCCACTCTGCATCTCTTCATCTCTTCTTAAAAGAATGTGTGCTATTGGGGTTCAGACCCACGCAGTGGCACCGTGGAAGAAAGGCCTGGCAATCTGCTTCTGTAAAGATTACAGCCAAGAAAACCCCTACTGTGTAACTCACGGGGTTATCATGAGTCGGAATTGATTCGATGGCAACGGGTTTGGTTTTTTTGGGGTTTTGAGCTTTAAGCCTACGTGATGTCTTCTGTAATGGGTTCGAGCTACTCAAGTGCCATTAAGGGTCCCCAGGGTAATGTGCCCTGTCTGGGCGAATGCACCTTCTCTGGGTGAATGGGTCCTTCGAAGGATGTGGCACGTTACAGGGATTTCCCGTGCCACGTGCCCTCCTGGAAGCTTCCGTACGCCATGCCAGCTGCTGACGAGGATGTTTTGAGACGCGAGTCTGCTCTCCCTAAACAATACCCAACACCCTGTACAATCCACCCAGTGCCACACATGTTGAATTCCATTTCCTAACATGGAGGCCTTGCCCTTCCCTTCTGGGTTCCGTTCCCCAGCCCTTTCTGAGCAGGCCAGGTTCCGTTCCCCAGCCCTTTGTGAGCAGGCCAGCCCCCCTCCACAGGAACTCGCAGACGGGCCCTAAGCAGTTACTGTGCGTGAGACTGTGGGTTAGTTGCTGTGGGGGGTGCAGACCCCCGTTGCTTCCACCCACCTTCCCAGGGGTGGGATCAACTGAAGGAAAAGAAACCAGTGCCCCCGTCAAGTCAACTCAGTGGCGACCCCATGTGGGTCAGGGCAGAACTGTGCTCCACAGGGCTTTCAATGGCTGATATTTCTAAAGTAGATTGATTGCCTGGAAACCCTGGTGTCATAGTGGTTAAGTGCTAGGCTGCTAACCAAAAGGTTGGCAGTTTGAATCCACCAGGCACTCCTTGGAAACTCTATGGGGGCAGTTCTACTCTGCCCTATAGGGTCACTATGAGTCGGAATCAACTTGATGGCAACGGGTAGATGGATTGCCAGGCCTTTCTTCCGAGGCACTCCTGGGTGGACTCGACCCAAACCTCTCAGTTAGCAGCCAAGTTCATTCACCATTTGCACTACCCAGGGACTCCCAAATGAAGAAGCTGCAAAGAAATTGTCTTGAAAAAGCTTAGGCATTTCCAAGAGCAGGGCCAGGTGCTTTCCTCTGATCATCACACCGCCTGAGCCTGAGGCTTACTTAGCACAATACTCCCGAGCTCAGAGGGTGGGCGGGAGGGCCCCTGGGGAAAATAAGTCAGGGTTTAGGAGGCATTGGGATGCCTGGGCCAGCCTCCTTGACGCTCACTAAGTGGCCGACAGCTTGAGAGAGGGAGGGCTGAGCCTGGCCAGATGCTGCCAGCGGAAATCTCTGCCCCTGCCCCCCGAGAGTGGTGGCTCTTAACTCACCTCTCCCCTCCCCCTTCATTCCTGTTAACGCTTCCCTGCTAATCC
Source organism: Loxodonta africana (assembly GCF_030014295.1). Taxonomy (NCBI): domain Eukaryota; kingdom Metazoa; phylum Chordata; class Mammalia; order Proboscidea; family Elephantidae; genus Loxodonta; species Loxodonta africana. The sequence goes on from NC_087359.1 coordinate 16,271,706, forward strand.
CATCGACTGCTTCCACGAGGCCATGGGGGTCCAGGACAGCAGCTGTCTCTGACTCACAGAGCCGATTATTGAGAAGAAGCCACACCCCAAGGATGCAGCCTTCACCTTTTGTCCAGGATCACTTGGAAAGCACCCACCACCCCATGCTGGGTGTCACGGAGCGGCGGGGCAGGGGGCAGGGAACAAAGTGGTGTGAAGGGTTGAGAGGTTGAGCCTCGAGGACAGCAGAAACCGAGGAGGGGAGAGGAGGTCAGCACAGGCCAAGGCCATCCCCTCCCTCCTTTCCCCTCCCCTCCTTTTCCCTCCCCTCCCCTTCCCACCCCAGCTAGGGCAGGGAGTTCAGTGGAGGGCAAATCTGTAGTACTTCCATTTCCTCCTGGGGATCAGTGAGGATGGGAAGTGAAGAAGGACAGGCAGGCCCCACCCTCACAAGGAGTCTGTCAAGAACAAGAACTGGTCCCTCTCAAGGCCAGGGAGTAGTGCATTTTTTATGCTGACGTGTAGGGGACTTCCATCACCAGGTGTGGGTACAGCAAGGCAGTTTCCTAGGGTTCCTCAGCAATGGTCATGGGAGTTCATACAATATTAGGGTTAATTCGACCTGTCGACTCTGATCTGAGTCTGCGCTAGGACTCAGACATCTTGGCGCTTGGTGTCAAAACAGAGTAGAGATTCTTGACAAGGCAGCTGGCCAGCGTCAGGAAACACAAAACAGGCAGGGAGACTCTTCTAGATTAAGAGAGAAGAGACAGGAGCCCTGGTGGCGCCATGGTTAGGCGCTAGACTGCTAACCGAAGGGTCTGCTCCGTGGGAGAAAGACTTGACAATTACAGCCAAGAAAACCCTATGGGGCCGTTCTCCGCTATAACAGAGGGTTGCTATTAGTCGGAATCAACTCAAGGGCACACAGCAAGAGACATGACAACCAGATGCAATGCCTGATCCTTGATTGGATTCTGAATGGGGGAAAGGGGAAGAAGGAATAAAAGACATTTTGGGGGTAATTGGGATTTTTTAATATGAATGGTTTATTAGATAATTTTATTGTATCAGATAAATTTATTATAAATTTCCCAGGTATGGTACTGGTATTGTGGTAGTTCAGCGGTAGAATTCTCACCTTCCGTGCAGGAGGCCTGGCTTAGATTCTCAGCTGATACATCTCAAGTGCGGTCACCACCCAGGCTTGCATGTTGCTATGATACTGAACAGGTTTCAGCGGGGCTTCCAGACTAAGACAGACTAGGTAGAAAGGCCTGGCAATCTACTTCTGAAAATCAGCAAATGAAAATCTTATGGATCCCATGTTCTGATCCCATTGTGCATGAGTTTGGGACCAACTCAATGGCAGCGAACAACAACAGTATGTTTTTAGGACGGTGCGTCCTGAAACGTTTAGGGGTGACGTGTCATGGTTCTAATAGTTCTGGGGAAAAAATTGTATGTGTTGGGAGGGACAAGGGGGTGCTAAGTGTATATGTAGAGAGAGAGAATGCAAAGATGGCAGAAGGTTGATAATAGGTGGGTCTGGGTGAAGCACACAGTGGTTAAGAGCTCAGGCTGCTAAACAAAAGGTTGAAACTTCAGAGCCCCCAGCTGCTCCTTGGAAACCCCATGGGGCAGTTCTACCGGGACCTGTAGGGTTGCTATGAGTCGGAAGCGACTTGACGGCAATGGGTTTGGTTTGGGTTTTAGGTGAAGGGTATAAGGGTTCAGTAGCTCAAGAGAGTATTTTTTGTGACGTTGTTTTAAGCTCATAATTCAGTTTATTTTTTCATATGAGAAGGAAGCCCAGGAACTTTCCTAGTAGCTAAACGTTGTTCTTTCTTCCAAAGATAGTCTTGGTTGCACACAAAAATTTTAGCCATCAGTGAGAATTTTCTACTTAGTGAGAAGTAGTAAATTTTTAAAGAAAATGTCTTGAGAAAAAAGCTGCCTAGCTTTTGGAGAGTTAGAAGTATAACCTCAATTCAAGCATGTTCACTTTTAGACAGTTCCCTTTTTGTAGCTGTCCTCTTTCCCAGATGGCAGGCCACAGTGTGGGAGGAGTGAGACCAGCTTGGGACACTGGTGGACATTCTTCCTGAGAAATGCGAAAGCCCCAATGACCAGAGCATTTCTGGAACAACTGGAGTTGACCACACCCAGTTTGCCACTGTTGAGGGACAGATACTTTGAGCGGGATTTATTGATCTGGTTCAGAACCCTGTAACCCGTTGCTGTTGAGTCAATTCCAACCCTACAGGACAGAGTAGAGCTGCCCCATTGGGTTTCCAAGGCTGTAATCTTTATGGAGGCAGACTGCTGCATCTTTCTCGTTTAGCAGCCGAACACTTAACCACTGTGCCACCAGGGCTCCTTCTTCCTCCTATAAGGGGTACTAATGCAGATAGCTGTTTCCTGGCATTCCTTTGTTGGCTGCTTGTCAGAAACTGAGGATGAGGAGGCTACAGCAGAGCTGTTCCTTCCCTTCCCTCCTGGGAGGTAGGAGAGCATCAGGCATTTTCTGCTGGCAGCAGGGACCCACTGGCTAAAGAACAGCTACATGATATTAAAGGGCCCAAAGGAAACTCATCGTAAGAAGTCATGGAACTTGTTTATCTAAAAAAGTTTGCCTCTGAATAGCCATATAGCTTGATGAAATGACTTAACCTTTGGGCCTCAGTTTCCTCATCTGCAAAATAACGGGTTGAATCCAAATGATCTCTGGTATCTCTTCGAGCTCTTAACAACCCATGATTCTCCAGACAACTCCTGTGTCACAGTATGTGTGTATATGTGTTTAATATTTTCAGGTGAGAACTCCTGAGGAACCCTTGCACATGTTATAACCGTCTGGCCATACCCAACCTCTGGTTGCGGTGACCCTGGCCATATTCTTAGCAAGGGCCTAATTCAGTGTTCTTGGTATTAACAGTTTTGCTCCTGACCAAATTCTCATTTGAGGTAAATCTCCAAGTCTGAGGTAAATCTCCAAGTCTGAGGTAAACCTCCAGGTCTGAGGTAAATCTCAAAACCAGATAATACCTCCAGCCCAGTGATATCTTACTGAAGATTAGCAGGAGGTCCTACTCTAGGGTCAAACCTTCCTTACCTTTAGTTCCTTGTGAAGTCTAACACTGGTTTCTCTTCCAATGTTTGAGGCCTCCTCAAGATATTTTAAAAAGTTGACCACCTGTCTTCTATTATTATATTTAAAGATGGCCCGGATCAAAATTTTTCAGTCTTGTTTTCCTCAACAAAATTATTTCATTTTCTTTAGCCCTCGTAGATCTAACCTTGTCAAGCCCTTGGTTTTCTTCCCACCCTAGACCATCTCTGTTTATCCCAAAATGTAGAGACTGGAATTCAACCTAATATTCACAGTAAGGGTTGGGTAGAGTGCAGACTGTTGCCTATGGGTGTTCTGTGGCCTGCTTTACAAAGCTTTTTGATGCGCTCTAAATCCTCTTTGTGGGAACAGTGCCAAAAACTGTTCATCTGATAGGATTGAATCCGGCATGCTCAGATCATCTGAACAAGAGAGTTTGTTTCAGGCTTGAGAATGTGCCCTTGAGTGGGATATGAGGTAGGCGTCTGTCTTGGTCTCCTTGGGCTACCATGACAAAATATCACAAAGTGGTGGCTTATAAAGAAGAGAAATTAATTTAACTTCTGTAAAGAAAAACCCTGTTTCCCCAAAAGAAGTCACATTCATTGGTGCAGGGGTTAGGACTTCAACATATCTTTTTGGGGGACACAATTCCATCCATAACAGCATCCAAGATGGTCATCTTGGGCTGGATATTTGAACACAGCAGTCCTATAGACCAACGACCTCCCTGCCCTGGGGTGTGCTGCTACTCTCAGTGTGAATGCTCAAGCTCTCCGCAGCTATTTAAAAATCAAACCCATTGCCGTAGCATCAACTCTGACTCATAACGACCCTATAGAACAGAGTAGAACTGCCCCATAGAGTTTCCAAGGAGTGGCTGGTGGATTCAAACTGCTGACCTTTTGGTTAGCAGCCGAGGTCTTAACCACTGTGCCACCAGGGCACTGAGCTATCTCTCTTGCTTCCTTTCTTTCTCCCTCTTGCTGTCTCTCACAACCTTTGAGTCAGCAGCTTACCCAGAACTCCCTCTTTGGTCTTTGCCCTCTCTAGAAGAGCCAGTGTCCATAACATCCCCTCCTGGTCTACCACCATCACTGCCTCCCAGAACACACTAGTCACCATCGTCCTGTTGATCAATAGTTGATGACGCCCAGATTGACACATCCAGCCCTCCCTTCTCCCTGAGCTCTGGCTCATACAGCCAGCTGCCTGCTGGACATATCCCCTTGGTTTTCTCAAGAGGCTACCTGTGCAATGAGAGTACTTAATCATCGACCACTACACCCTCCCCAACAGTCCTCAGGTGCTGAGCACTGAGGAACACTGAGCAGTTCTGCATCCCCAATATTAGAAGGAACCGTGGTGGCGCAACGGCTAAGCGCTGAGCTGCCAACCAGAATGTTGGCGGTTTGAACCCACCCAGCTGCTCCACAGGAGAAAGACCTGGTGAGGTGCTTCTGTAAAGATTACAACCAAGAAAACCCTATGGGGTCACCATAAGTCAGCATGAACAGAATCGGCATCAAACAACAAAAGAACAACGTTCCTCATCTCCGTCAGTGGTTCCAGGTGTTATCCTTGTCTCCTCTTTTCCCCTCGCTAGCTAGCATTCATTCCCCCATCAGCAAGTTCTATCCCCTCCATCTCCAAAATGCACCCGAATCCGGGCGCTGCTCTCCACCCGGCTGCTACTGCAGACCGTGGCTCATCTAGGGTATTCAGTAGCCTCATGACTGGTTTCCCTGCTCCGCCTCTGCCCACCCACTCCCCACCCAGCAACCAGTGTGACCTTTATAAAAGCAGCCACATTTTATGATCCCCCTTCATAAAGCCCTCCAGGGCCTTCTGTCCATTCCCCTCAGAATCCAAACCCTGACCACCACTTCTGAGTCTAGCAAGACTCTGCCCTCTTCTCCTAGCGTTCCCCCTGCGCCCTCACTCACTGCAGCCACAGCCACCTCTGGTGCTCAGACACCCCAGGTTTGCACCCGTGTCTGCGCCACTGTGTCTGCTATCCCCTCTGCTTGGTAGACCCTTCCCCTCCACGCAGTTGCTCCTCATCATCCATCAGGTTTTCACGTCCTTGATCATCTTAGCGGATGTGGAACCTCCCCTCCCCCTCCGGTGTGCATGTACACACGTGCACACGCACACTCTCTCTCTCTCATGCCTCACTGCGTTTGGCTTTCTTCGTAGCACTCAGCTCTTTCTGAGGTCATCTGTTGCCGTATTATGCATTGTCTGCCACAGTATAAGGTTCACTCATCAGAACCGGGGCCTTGCCTGCTGTACTCACTGCCACGTCCCTAGTTCCTACAACAGACCCCGCACACAGTAGGTGCTCAATAAATACTTGCTGGATGAATGAGCTGCAATAACAACAAAAAAGGAAAAAGTAGAAAATGCTGTCGTCTCCCAGGTAAAGGCAGGTGTGATCCCCTTGTAGGGCCCTAGGGGACAGGAAGGGGGCTTATCTTCATCTCCTAGGCCCCTCGGACATGGGCCCCTCCCACAGTGCCTTCCTGGTGCCCACCTGCAGTAAATACCCTGGAGCTGTGTGTTATGCCCCAAAAGAAGAGACTGCTCTGTAAGGTAGTGAGTTCCCCAGTTACTAGAAGTGTTCAGACAGAGGCTGGATAACAGTCAATTCATCAAAGATTTTATCAACCAAAATTCTGCATTAGATGGACAGTTTTCTAATACTTTTAAAAGCACTGGGTACCTTTTTCCTCTCAAATCTTATCTAGAACCCTGATACTTAAAGCAAAAGCAGAACTGCTTTGGGTGGGGGCAGTCTCATCCTCTCTCATCCCTCTGCCTTTGCAGCAGCCCCTCCATGGAGCTCCAGGGCTTGGCAGAGTGAGGTTGGAATACAGCCACTGAGCTACAATCCCTCTAAGGCCCTCTGAGTCAGACCCTGTGATTCGAAAGGACCCCCACCAGGACAGAGGGAGGAGAGGGCCCAGAGGGTGACATCAAAGGACAGATCACATTCCTGAGGGCTAGGGCCAAATGATCACCCTAAGTTCTAGCCCATCCTCCATCCCCAGGTGCACCCAGACACCCACCCCCAAGTTGTACCTAGGCCCCACCCATGAGGCGTACCCAGCCCCACCCCTGGAGGCACACTCAGACTCGAGGTGCACCCAGCCCCACCCCTGAGGTGCACCTGACAGGCACGAGTTGAGTAAGACACATAGCTCCATTGAGACATGAACTTCACCCCGTCCCACAGGAAATGGGAGACCTTCAGGAGCCAGCAGAGGGATTATTTGAATGGAACATGGCAGGCCACAGGCAGGTGTCTTTATGGGCTTTGGAGTAGTAAAAGCCTCAAAAAGTCTTATGCTAAGGTGTCCCCAAGCGGGGTGAGCTGGAGGGCAGTGCAGGTGCACGCAGGGATGCTGTGACGACCATGTTCCGTGGCTGTTGCAGGGAGAGTGGAGAATGAAGGCAAGACCTTTCAAGGGCACAGAGAGGAAGGAGCAGGATTTACACAATATTCTAGGCCACTGCGATGCCTTGGAGATGCTGTGGGGTGTTAGAGGGGCCAGTTTCAGACAAGACAGGTCGTTCATTAGGTTCTGGACGGAACTTTCCTGTCAAGTGGGACACACCTTATCCGGTTCAAATATGGTGCTGGAGGGTGGAGCCGAGCGTCCTCGTCCTGGAGCTGTCATTTGGCGGCAGGAGAGAGGTTTGTTGTTTTGAGGGTGCATGTATGGGGAACGGCGGTGACCTCTGCCAGTGGCGTCCCTGCCCAGCCCCATGTGCTGGCAGCTGACTCTCCCCCTCTGACTGGAAAACATGAACAGCCTGGTTGCTAACAGCAGCCTTTTGGGGAAGGAGGGAGGGCACCGGTGGCCGTTCTTGGGGTTACAATAGGGTGCCCTCGCCCCCAGGTTGCAGAGACAAACCCATTGCTCTCAAGTCAGTTCCTATAGAACACAGCAGAACTGCCCTATGGGGTTTCTTCCAGGGAGCAGCTGCTGGATTTGAACTGCTGACGTTTTGGTTAGCAGCCACGCTTTTAACCACCGCGCCATGAGGGCTCCAACGGCTGCAGAGAAGTGGGTGGGAAATCATCAGGCCCTCATTTTGTTCCTGTTATCTCCGTGGTCACCTGCTATAGAAGGCGGTGTGGAACAAGGAGGGAAAGGCTTCCCTGTGGGAGCTAGGTGCAGCCTTCCCACCTGCCCGACTCGAGTTGCTGGCCTCTAAGGTCATTCAAAGTTAACCAGCAGCAGGTAAACTGGACGAATGGACACCCGGGGTGGAAAGGGAAAGGAGGAGAGTGCTGACATATCATGAGGATGGGAGCCGACTTCACAAAACAATTTGTAAATTTTTGAATGAGATACTAATTTGTGCTGTAAACTTTCACCTAAAAAAAAAAAAGTTAACCAGTGAACCCATTTAGGGGTGGTCCCAGCAGGAAACAGCTCTGGTCGCTGGCCACAGGTTCCCAAGAGATCTCATTTGTAGGACCCCAGGGCCAAACCAGCCTCTCTGGCTGCTTGTTTCTGCTGGCTCTGTCTCTCTGAATCTGTCTCTCTCTGTGTCTGTTTCTCTTTGTCTCTGTCTGTCTCTCTGCTTCTCTGTCTCTCTGTCCATCTGTTCTCCCTGCCCCACCCCCAGGCCAATGCTCAGCATCAGCCTGGGGCCTGAGGCAGCCATAAATGGCAGTATACTGCTCATGGGCATGAGGCCACCCCTCTGGCTCTCGGAAGCCTTGCTGCCCCGTTACAGGACGCTGTCCCTCCTGGGCCCACAGCTGCCTGCCGGTCCCCACTGCCACTCTCACTGCTGCTCTCCTGGGGGCGCTGGCTTTGGGCTTGGAGGGGTTGTTGGAGACACTCCCTTTGCTGTACTTGCCCTGCCTCCCCCTCCCCTGGAGGAAGAGACTGAATCGGAAAGTCACCCCAGAATGGTGAAGGTGAGGCTCATCTCCATTCAGCAGTAAAGTGCGGAGCCCTGGCCAGTGAGGACCAGCCAGACGATGCCGGCTGTCTCCGGTTCACAGTGTTCATAACCTGGTTTACCTCCATGAGGAACGTGGGCACCCCTGGCACTCTCAGGATAGGACGCCAGCCCTGAGCATCACCTGTCCCGCTGCCCCAGGACCCTGCCTGAACTACCGCCAGGTGGGAGCTCTATACTCCTGGCTGAGCTCTGCGTGGCTTACCACCTGTAGGGGGCAAGATCGTGGGAGGGACGCAGACCCCAGACCCCTGAGGGATTACCCTTGGCCGGCTGCCGCCAGTCCTGCATAGATCCTTTGGACAAACACCAAGCTGAAGGCCAGGCTCCTGCACCTCCCAGTATAGTCCTCATCCGTCACCTAAGCTTTTAACTGTCTCTCCCTTCTTCCTGCCTATTATCTTGCCCCTCACGAAGATATGAGTGTAAGATCCATCACGGCTCTCCTGTAGACATAACCTTAGTCTGCAGTCCCAGCATTTGCTATGTGGTTCCATTTCATTCCTGCCCTTCATAATCGCACACACAGCTGCCCAACTGGAAGCAAAGAGCATTGGACTATGGCCAGAGAGCCACCACTTCCTGTACGTTTTCTCTCTCTGACTAGATTGCACTGTCTCTGAACCTGCCTTCTCATTGTTATCATCAGCATTTTTGTTTTTCCTTTGCACATTTAAAAAATTTTTTATTGTGCTAAACTATACATAACATAAAATTTGCCACTTTAAATTATGCATTGTAATTTGGAGATGAGAAACAGTAAATTGGTAGAACAGAGAGAGCCAATATTCACAACCAAGGTTATTATACAATTTTCTATTGTATGCCCAGTGAAACTGATCATTGTCACTACCAAATAGTCCAAAAATCTCTATTACTTAAACTCATGGATATTTTGACTAACTTGCTAACCTGATTTGTGTGTGTGTTTTGTGAAAATATACAGAACACGTCATCTCAACAATCTCTACACATACAATTCAAAAAAATTTTTTTGCACTTTAACCATTTTTAAATGTACAGCTTATCAGTGTTAATTGCATTCACCGTTTTGCGCAACCATCCCCATTATCAAGTTCCAAAACTTTCCCATCACCCCAAACAGAAGCTTAGTACCCAGGAAGCAGTGATGCCCATTCTCCTCCTCCTCCTAGCCCCTGGTAACCCCATAAGAACCATCGACATTTTTTTTAATATAAATAACCTTTCAAGAATCGTGTTTATACTTCTGATGTTATTAAAGCAAAAAGCCCTGCTAAGTCCTTGGCTGCACATCTTTTTAAATACTGGCAGCAACCTCTGAATTGGCGTTATGACTCATCAATGGGGTCATGACCACAGTTTGAGAAATGCCACACTTCAAGGGCAAGTGTGCAGCAGCCACAAGTACACGAGCCTCTCCCCAGGAGGGTGGGGCAGGTCAGCCAATGTCCTGTCCCTTTGAGATAGCAGGGCCGGCCTGGGCTCTTGAATTTCTCACCCTGGGTTGCAACCATTTGTTCAGATGTCTTTCCTATTGGACCATGAGTTCTTTGAGGGCTGAGAGTTTTGGTGTTGTTTCTAATCACTGTGCCCCTAGAACTCAATATGAGAATTTATCTCTTCCCCATTCATGAAAAACCAAAACACCAAAGCAGTTGCCATCGATCGATCCTGACTCATGGTGACCCCATGTGTTTCAGAGTAGAATTGCTCCATAGGGTTTTCATGGCTGCGACTTTTCCAAAGGAGATTCCCAGGCCTTTTTCCCAAGGTGCCTCTGGGTGGGTTCAAACCACCAACCTTTCGGTTAGTAGCCCAGTGCTTACCCACTTGCACCTCCGAGGAACTCTTCCCCATTCACGGTGGTGGGTGGGCCTCTTTCTGGGACACAGCCCTCAATGGGTTAATGACTGTCATTCTTTCTTTTTCTTTTCTCTTTTTTAAAATTTCATTTTATTTTTTTAAGAACTAAAAATAGTTTTTTTTCTGATACAAATTCTGAGACTTTCCATCAGAATTTGAAGTTCACCTTATACTGTTGCTGTTAGGTGCCATTGAGTCGGTCCTGACTCATAGCGACCCCGTGCACAACAGAACGAACCACTGCCCAGTCCTGCGCCGTCCCTACGATCGTTGTTATGCTTGAGCCTATTGTTGGAGCCACTGTGCCAATCATCTCATCGAGGGTCTTCCTCTTTTTCACTGACCCTTTCCTTTACCAAGCATTATGTCCTTCTCCAGGGACTGGTCCCTCCTGACAACATGTCCAAAGTATGTGATCACCTCATACTAATACATTTTAAAATCTAGATAAAGTAGATGATTTTAGGAAAAGAAAACATAAAAATTGTCTTTTCTGTTTTGTTTAAATACAGAAGAAAATAAAGGGGAAAAAATAGGCCCATCCACGTTGTAGCATGTGTCAGGACTTCGTTTTTCTATGTGGCTGAGTAATTCATGTTCCACTGTGTGTATGTACCATGTTTTGGTTTCGAGGCCTCCTTTTTTACACAGTGGTGTGTGACGTCCATGCACTGGAATAAATCTAGCCAGTTAATACTTTGGTTAGGTTGTTCGCAGTTTTGACATTGCACACAAGCCATGTCATTATACAGAAATCCCAATAAACATTTTTCCCCATCAAGGGCAGATTCCTAGAAGTGGATTTGCTCAGTCAAAGGAGGTGTCTCCTTTTCCTGCCGCCTGAAAAAGCTGCCCACCCACCTCAACCACAAAGACACTTTGCTGTGCAAATTGAGGGGCCCCTGGACACTGAGCCCCAGAGACTGAGCCGTGCCCAGGAACCAAGGCTGACATTTCCACAGTGTTGAGACTTTCTGTGCAGACTGCTTAAGGGGGACGGAATCGGCTCCTGTCTCCACCCAGCTCCTGCCAGGCAGCATTTGGTGCAGTGGAGACAGGACGCTCCAGGCCCTTCGGGCTTTGCCGCTTCCAGTACCCTCTTGGGCTTGTAAAAACTTTGCCTCCCAGCTCAGCTCACTGTCATACTTCGTGTTCCTAGGCCTCCCAGCTCTGCTAGACCACCCAGAATCAGAGTTGTAAAGGCCTTGATTTTTTTCTTTTGTGATTTATTTTATTTTTTCTTGTTGAGAATATACACAGTAGAACATACACCAATTCAGCAGTTTTTTTTTTAAGTTTTTGTTGTGCTTTAAGTGAAAGTTCACAAATCAAGTCAGTCAGTAGTTTCTACATGTACAATTCAGTGACATTAATTACATTCTAGTTGTGCAACTATTCTCACTCTCCTTTGCTGAGTTGTTCCTCCCCCTTTAACATAAACTCACTGCCCCCTAAGGTTCCTATCTAATCTTTCAAGGTGCTGTTGTCCATTTGATCCCATATAGATAACCAAACCAAAAACCAAACCATATAGATCTTAAAAAAGCACAGTGCTCAAGGCAGACATTCTTTACTAGTGAAGCTAAACTATTGTTTGGTTTTAAGAAGACTTCAGGGATATTTTTGGTTAAGGTTTAAGGATTATCTCAGGGCAGTAGTTCCAGGGGTTCATCCAGCCCCTTTGGCTTCAGAAAGTCTGGAGTCCATGAGAATTTGAAATTCTGTTCTACTTTTTCCCCCTGTTGATCAGGATTCTTCTATAGAATCTTTGATCAAAATGTTCATTAATGGTAGCCGGCACCATCCGGTCAAAGGCCTTGATGTGACTCTATCTTCTGAGCCATCTTCTTCACTGACAGCTTGTCCATGTTTGTGCACCCCTCTCTTAAGCCTGAGTCCCTGGGTGATGCAAACAGCTTGCACTTGACTGCTAATTAAAAGGTTGGCAGTTCGAACCCAACCAGTGGTGCCACAGAAGAAAGGCCTAGCAATCTGCTTCCATAAAGATTACAGCCAAGAATACCCTGTGGAGCTCAGTTCTGCTCTGTAACACAAGGGGTTGCCATGACTGACCGACTCGACTACAACAGGTTTCGTGTTTTGGTTTTCTCTTAAGCCTGCAGTGATTCTCATACTTGCCGGCTAGGCTTCTAAGTCACCATTCCTTGGCTGTGTCACCTGTACCCTTCAACCCCCACGCAGCTGGAGAAGATCCAGGATGTCCCTTTCACCCTCTGACATTCTTGAAAGTTGAAGTCATGACTTTCTCCCACCAAGGCCATCCAGAACATTCCTTCCAGCCATCTGTTCATGGCATCTAGGCATGGGGGAGAAAAGGGTGAAGGAGGTGGTGCTCCAGTGTTGGGAAAATGGCCACTATAATAGTTGAGGAATCAAGAATGACAGCAGAGGAAGCAAAGATAAAGCCAGCTACTCCTAACACAGCTTCTCTGTGATACTCAGCCTGGCCTGGGTCCCCAGTGCCCAGCCAGCTTCTCACTGGTCTTCTTGTGCTCTTCGTACCACTCACTGCAGCCAGGGGTGGAGTCCCTGCTCCATCCAGGTGCTTTCACAGGTACCCACCTGGTACAGGTAAAGGAACAGGTGTACAGAAGCATAGTTTCTTAGCCTTGTCCTCTCACCCTTGTCATCTGGCCCAGGTGGTAGTGTGTTGACATGGCAGAGTTCCCTTGGTGGTTGACCCTCTGCTCACACTCAGAGAACGGGCACTTGTGTGTCGCATCAGACTGCCCCTTCACTGCCCCTTCTTCTCTCCATTCTGCCCACTACTTCCCCATCCCCTGGAGGTAGGTGGTTACTCGTTTCTTATGCTCCTCCACGCACTTCTCCTGAGAGTGGGCCCCATTGCTGACCCTCCTTGTGCCTCAGACACTGACCCCTCTCCTTGTTTTGCAGGTGGAGGAGATGGACCCAGACGGTGAGAGGGGCCTGCCCCAAGAAGGGCCAGAGGAAGAAGACGGTGAGTGGGGCCTGGCCTCAGGCCACACCCCTCTGCCCTCACTGAGGAGGCTTTGTCGTATCTGGCCAGAGAACCTAGACTACACTGTGGTCCCTTGGAATACCTTCCTTACCGTAAGCGAAGGACGCAGGAGGAGGGGGAGGCATTTGGAGAGGAGCTGAGAGACGAGTCTACTGCAGCCCTGAGGGTGTCCCAGCAAAGCCTGTTCGCGGCTCACCCTTCATTCCATCATTCCCCTGCAGCTGTGTCCACCACCTCTGCACTTTCCGTCTTGGCTTTTCTGTCTGTAAAAGTGGGTTGCCTCCAGGTATAGGGACCGTCTCAAGAGTGAACTCTAAACATCATGTCCTCTGATGCCCTGACTGTCTCTTCTAGTGTCCTGGGGCTGCCCTGACAAAGGAACACAAACTGAGTGGCTTAAAACAACAGAAATTTATTCTTTCAGAGTTCTGGAGGCTGGGAGTCTGCGATCAGGGTGTCAGCCATGTTGATTCCTTCTGAAGGCTCTGAGGGAGACTGTGTTCCATGCCTTCTGGTGACAGCTGGCAATCCTTGGTGTTCCTTGGCTTGTAGATAGATCACTCCAGTCTCTGCCTCTGTCATCACGTGGCTGTCTTCCCTCTGTGTCTCTTCCCCTCTTGATAAGGACATCACTCAGGTTGGCTTGGGACCCACCCTATTCCAGTTGACCTCATGTTAACTGATGACATCTTCAAAGACCCTCTTTCCAAGCAAGGTCATGTCCGTTCACAGGTACCAGGGGTTAGGGCTTCAACATATCTTTTGGGGGGACACAATTCCATCTGTAACGCCATCTGTAGCCTGCGATGCCTCTGAATGCCCGTCTTTTGTCTTTCCCCAAGTGCCTCAGACCTGTTTTATAGAAACTAATGTCCTCACAAGGAGCCCTGGTGACGCTGTAGTTAAGCGCTCAGCTACTAACCGAAAGGTCAGTGGTTGGAACCCACCAGCCGCTCTGTGGGAGAAAGATGTGGCAGTTGGCTTCCATAAAGATTACAGCCTTGGAAACGCTATGGAGTTCTAGTCTGTTCTATGGGGTCGCTATGAGTCAGAATCCACTCGACGACTATGGGTCTGGTTTTTTTTTTTGGTTTAATGTCCTCACAAAACCTCAGAGCAGAAGCTCCCAGGAGGAAACGCCTCATTTCTGAACAGCTCTAGCTGACCAGTCAAACCTCCCTCAGCCATCGGATTCCCAGAGGCTCCCCAGAGGACACAGGGAAACCGATAAATCCACAGCCAGAGGCAGCGAGTTTGTCCGGATGGAGGTGAAGCAGGGGCAGGGCGTTAGCTGCGTCTCTCGTGTTTTATACCTTAGAAAACAAAAAAGCTAAAGTGAATAGCAAGATGCCAACATTTGTGAAACCTACGTGGCGGGTACTTGTGTGCACGTATGAAATATTTCATTATTTTAAGAAAGCCAGACTGCTGCTGGAACTTTTAAATACGCTCCTGGCAGGAGCCATGGACAGAGGGGGTGCAGAAGCGGGCCAGGCGGAAGAGCTGGGGGACCCAGGCTCCCCGCTGAGGCCTGAACAGGGCGGTTTCTATCAACACAGCCGCTGAGGAAGGGGGAGGGCTGGGCGCTCAGCGGTGGAGGACTCAACTCAGCCCTCGCTGGGGAGGAACCTCACTTTCCCTGATCATCCCAGTTCTCCCAGATCAGCTGCGAATCAGGGCGCACAGGAATTGTGACCTTGAAATCTGTCCTTGCCACGTTAGTGACTTGGGGACACGGAGGCCGACGCTGAGGCTGGCTGGGGCCTCTGTGTGAGGGCAGGCCACTCTTCCCAATATGGCCGTCGGTCCCCACAGACGACAGTGGTGTCACCAAACCCTTCTCCTTATCTGGGCTACTGCCCCTGGTTGTACCCGAGCCCCAGCTGCCTCCTGCCAGGGCTGAAGAGGCAGAGAGGGAAAGGCCTATGGCCCCAGCTGTCAGTAGAGACATCCGTGGGCCAGCAACCCAGTGTGTGACAGCTTGGCCTAAGGGTATAATTGATTAGTGTCTCGGAGCTGACTTCCCTGCATAGACTCATGCAAGTCAGAAGAGAAAGCCTTCCACCACCCTAGCCCCCAGCCCTGAGGGGCTCTCACAGGGAACCCTGGAGGTCTAGTGGGATTGGATGCGTCTGTGTACCGCCAGGGATGCCATGTTTGATGAAGTGAAAGCCTTTGCATTGTAGCTGGCTCAGAAATGGTGAATGCATCAGGCTTGCCCCAGAGACTGAAACCTAGGGTGGCCCCGAGCTGGCAGAATTTTTGGTATTTTTATTTTTTCTAAAACACGGTGACACACCTTCCTGGGAGATTAATTGGTTTTCTGTGCCAGTCGCCTGTCTGAGGTTGAGCTTGTTCTGAGAAGGCCGCTCCATGTAATTCAGACACCAGGGCTCCCCCATAACCTCAGACAAGGTGCGGACGGGCACAGCTCTGAGCAGCAGTCCATAGGACTCAGAACACGCCCAGAGCCCCTGTCCATACCCTGTACTGGGAGAGCTCTGGGTCCCACGGCCCAGGAGCGATGGTGCTTTCAGGGCCTTTGCACAGAGCTGGGCCTACAGGGGAGAGCTGGCTGGTGGGAACTGGGCTTCCCAGTGAAGGTGAGGGGAAGCAAACCCTGTCCCTGCTCCAGGCCCCCAGGGCTCTCATCTTGGGGTGAGGAAGAGCCTCACCATATCCACTGGCCCACACCCAACCCGACCTGCCCTCTCTCTGGTCCAGTACCCTCTGTCCCCTGGATCCCTCTGCCCCAATCTTGCTGGCCCCTGGCTGGTCCTCAGACCTTCCAGACAGGCTTCCCCAGCCCTTTGCTGGATCTGACCCCACCAAGCACCACAGCCTCACCTGCTATAAAGCATCCCCAACACCCCATTTAAACTTCCACGCAGCCCCTCCCACCCTCCTGTCCTCTCTGCTGTCCCTCTCTGGTTCTTGCTTGTGGCCAGCTGGCACGCTCCACATTGTAGCTGCTCGTGCTTGCTTACTGAATGCTTTTCTCACTGCTGCAGGCCCAGCATCTGGAACCAAACCCCAAAAACCAAACCCATTGCCATCGAGTTGATTCCGACTCAGAGCAACCCTAGAGGACAGAGTAGAACTGCCCCAAGGAGCGGCTGGTGGATTCAAACTGCCGACCTTTTGGTAAGCAGCTGAGCCCTACCTGGAACAGTGCGCTGAAAATAATTGTTAAGTGAATGAACACCAAATTAGTCCTTATACGGGTAGTAGATGCCCTGGTGGCACAGTGGTTAAGTGCCCGGCCACTAACCTTCAGTCAGCGGTCCGAACCCACCAGCTGCTCTTCAGGAAAAAGATGTGACAGTCTGCTTCTGTAAAGATTTCAGCCTTGGAAATGCTATGGGGCGTTTTACTCTGTCCTATAGAGTCACTGTGAGTTGGAAGGCAAAGGTTATTTATTTTTGGTTTTTCGAAGGTAGTGCCTGTGGCCTAGCCCTAGGGAGGGATCTGCAGAGGAGTGTGGGTTGGGGAAGCAGGCCGGCTTCTCCTTCTAAGCAAGGTTCTGATGAGCGAGAAACAAAACACCCACAGCATAATGTTTGGGTCTTGAATTTACAGGCAGAACTTACTTCCGCTCAGCCCAGAGGGAACTCTGAAGCCTACCTGCCTCTGTGATGACCTTGACAGGTGGCCTGGCTTTTCCCGTGGTCTGACAGACGTGGAGGTGGTTGCGACCCCTGACATTTGCCTGATGGAGAGGCAAACACTTCTAGAACAGCATCCATTGGGTGTGGGGGTTGCTGATCTCCCACTTGGCTCACTGGGTTCCTTTACATTAATGGAGGTCAGGTGAGACAAACCAGTCCAAGCTAGGTCCCCAGGGCCAGTTGGAAGCCTCTTCCTGGTTGGAGAATTCTCTCCATCAGCTTACGCCAAACCAAAGGCTTTAGAGCGGCTCTTCTCAGTTCTGCCCCCTCAGCCTTCCTTCTGTGAGACCTGCCTCTGGCTCCCAGCTCTGCACCCAGCACACACCTTCAGTCCCTGTCACACCCCTGCCTTCCCATCCTAGCCTCAGTGTGCTCCCCTCAGCCCCCCACCCACTTGTGCATTGGAGGCAGCTGCGGGCCAACTTCAGGGACTGGCAGATCCAGGGGGTCCTCTTTGTTAACACCAACCGGATTTGATGACTGACATCAAACTGACCAAAAACCCTGCGTGGCTCCCACTTCCCCCTGTGGTCTGGGTTTTTGTTTTTTCCAACTTCTACTAACTGTATATATACATGTGTGTTGTATTGTGTGTGTGTGTTGTGTATAAGTGTGTGTTGTATTGTGTGTATATGTGTGTATGTTGTGTGTGTGTGTGTGTTGTGTATGACACGGATTGTGTATATGTTGTGTGTGTATGTGGGGGGGGTTGGGTCCTGACTGACATTACGGGACTGGCATCAGATGAGTAGGATCCAGGATTTCCAGACTGCTGGGCACACCTGCCCAAGCCCAGGAGGTGGAGGAGCTGGGTGGGCGCGTGGCACGTCTGTCTGTTCCACGCTGGCAGGCCACCCTCTGGATCTGGGACCCCAGGAGAGGTGGAGAACCAGCGCCTGGACATCTGCTTCCAGAGATAAACCTCCGTCCGCCTGTTGGGCGGCCGCTGTCAAATTAGCTTGGACGGATGGTATGCTAAGATGGCAGGCAGACAGTCCTGTGGTCCCAACTGCGGTTTTGAGGGGGGGCGTCATTTAGCAGGTGGTGGGCTGAACAGAGACAGGGACTAATTCCTCTCTGGCTGTCTCACTTCGTCTGTGCCCCTGTTTCAAGATGTAAGGAGCTGGAGGATTGCGTGGAAGAGGACCTGTAAGGTGTGCGATGGGCTGAGAAGAAAATGGCCACTCTGAGGCCTGGGGACGTGCGAGGGGACCCGCAGCCCCTCTCTGAAGGGGGGGCTCTCTGACCTACTAGGTGCTTCGCTTGCAGTTTGACCAGGGGGAGGGGACTGGGAATTTGTGGTTGGGCCCGAATCCACAGCTCTGCTTTGCTCTCACTGTGCCTTCCTTTCCGCAGGAGAGGGGACCTTCTCCTTCAAATACAGCCCTGGGAAGCTGCGGGGGAACCAGTACAAGCAGATGATGACCAAAGAGGAGCTGGAGGAGGAGCAAAGGTAGGCCCGTCCCATCATGTCATCCGTCATCTGGCACTGACCAGCCTTCAGGCTCCAAGGAGCCCCAACTCTCTTACCCCTTCGTTTAGGAACCAAGACAGGAGGTGAGCTCCCATAAGACACGCCCCCATTGGCCCAGTCCTATTGTTAGGGTTGGGGGTTCTTCCTGTCCTCTAACTTTTCAGCCTAAAGGATCCCTGGTGGTTCAGTGGTTAGAGCATTCAGCTGCTAACCTAAAGGTCAGCATTTCGAACCCACAAGCCACTCCTCAGGAAGAAGACGTGGCAGTCTGCTTCTGTAAAGATTTCAGCCTTGGAAACCCTATGGGGCAGTTCTACTCTGTCACGTGGGGTCACTATGAGTGGGAATCCACTTGACAGGAAATGACAACAACAATCTTTAGCCAGGCCCGGTATCCCTGGGTCGCTTTGGAACCCATGTTGGGAGGAGGCAGCTTGTGCTAGGAGGGGAGGGGACGTAGTCCTTCCTTGGGGTCACCCAACCCCATGGCTGCCCCTCCCCCTCTCCCCTTAAAAAAAAAAAAAAATGAGATGCCAAGGAAGAGCCTGGAGATCCAGCTGCTCACTTACACGCAGAGCTCAAGACAAAACCAATTTCTCAGACAGGCCAAAGAGGGATTCTCTGGGCTCATCCAGGCAGCAGCCTCCCGCCCACCTCCCCCACCCCTGCCCAGTGCCCACACCCAGCCCCGCCTAGCACCTGTCCCCACCCCCCCAGCACCTGCCACCCACCCCCACCCAGCACCCGCTGCCTAGTTTTTTATCTGTTCTGCTCCGTGGAGCTCAAAAGGACGCTGCAGCTGCTCAGCTCCTTCCTTTTGGAATCTGGCTATTCCCCGCCACCCCCAGCTCCCTGAGGGCTTCCTTCAGCATTTTCTCTCAAATCTATGTTGTGAGGGTGGCCGGGGAACATTCTGGAACCAAGGTTGCAGGAGAGAGTGGGTGTTTGACCAGAGCCCAGCTCCACTCCTGTGCACACAGGCTGGCCGTCCACTCCGGAGCCTGGGTGGCCTTTCTGTAAAGCAAGAGGCTACATGGCAGCTGGGTTATTTTTTGAGCCCTGGCAACCTGGAGAGCCTTGCTGTGAGCTAACAATGCTCTAGAGTCCCAGAGCATTGGAAGGAAGGCTTATTATCTCAGAAAGCAGAACTCAATGAAGCTTTGATATTCTGCTTACCAGACCACCCATACCCCTCAAACATCAGAAACTGCCCCTGAGAATCCATTTCCCCACTGGGGCTGCCATCAGCTCCTTCAAACCACCCCAAGAAGGTGCCTCTCATGGGGTGGGAGAAAAACTTGCAAGAGAAGGCAGCCTCCACTGTGAGCCCCACCCCTCTCCAGCCCCCGCAATGCTGCCTTTTGGTGTGACCCCATCCGCTGCCTTTATGTTGCAGGATTGAGCTGACCTCTGACCTCACTTCCCTGTAGCAAGTTCCTTAGGTCCTGAGCCACAAAAATCCTTGAAAATCCTTTTGGTAAGGAGATTGGTTTCTTAGATTAGTTCCCGTCACACTGTGCGAATGTGTCCCCAGTACAGCTGATGCGGTCTAAACCTCCCCTCCCCAACCCCCTCTGTAACCAGTTAACACCCCGGTGTCCCACCTGAGCCCCGGCTCATTCTTCTCAAGCACGAGGATCACTGCAGAACAGGCCCCTGTTCCTGGAGGCCGGCTGAGTTAACTCAAGTGCCTGGTTTGGGCCTCAGGGGCTGGCCAGTTAGGGTGCTGCTGCCCCCTTGTGACGTGGGGGAGAACTGCCGTTCCTGGGACCTCAGGGGGACAGCCCAGTGTGCCGCCACCCATGCAGCCCTATTGGGCAGCTGATGTTGCTTTAGTCTTACCTCAAGAAGACAACGCACCTTAGTAAGGAGTGCCGGACCAAAACCCCAAGAACCATCTGTGCTCCTGAGTTGTGGCAGGTTTGTCTAATGAGGGTAAGGGCTTGCAAACTACAGCCCGAGGGCCAAATCTGGCCCACCTCCTGGTTTTGTAAATCCAAATGCCCACTCATTTTCCTATTGTCTGTGGCTGCGTTTGCGCTACAGTGACAGAGTTGAGTAGTTGTGACAGGGACCATGCAGTCCACAGAGCCTAAAATATTTACTATCTGGCCCTTGGAGCCTTGGTGGCACAGTGGTTACGAGCTTGGCTGTTAACCAAAAGGTCGGCAGTTTGAATCCATCAGCCACCCCTTGAGAACCCTATGGGGCAGTTCTACTCTGTCCTGTAGGGTCGTTATGAGTCAGAATCGACCCAGCAGCAGCCTTACCAGAAGCCTGCAGCCCCTGGATTAGAGGATAGAGTTTGGCACGCTGCCCTCCCTCCGGGGTCCCCAGGGACCTTGGCCTTGTTCTGTGTGCTCAGGCTGATGTACACTGTGCATCTGGAGGGAACAGAGCTGAAAGGTAGGCCTCAAGGAGGCCAGGCGGGGCTGGGATCAGACTCTGGTGTCACCCCGTGTTCACAGCTTGGAAAAGGGGAGGGGAAAATCCCTGCTGTTATTTTCAAAGACCCCAGAGTTTCTGTTGCCCAGGATGGCCTTTTCCAGCTGGACCCAGGAGTCTCTAAATCACCAGTTTATACTTTGCGATGCCATTGAATTGAGAGTGTGCCCAAGGTGCTGCTCTTCGGGTGAACGAGGCTCCCGCAATTCCTCATCTGAGTTATCACTGATGTGGCCCGGGCTGAGAAGGAGGGTCAGGTGGACTTCACGTCCCGTGAGCATGGTCCTCGCGGCAAGGCTGCGGTTCACATCCATGTTCATTACCGCCGGCCCAGCATGCTTCACATGGCTCCCTGACATATGTGGTGTGTCCTTGCCTGTGACCTTGACATCTGCTTGCTCCCTCCTGCCCTGCATGTGGTCAGTCCAGTGCAGGTCGGCGTGGGGCCCCCTTGGTGCCACGCTGCTCTGTGTGGCTGCTTTTGTCCCTTGCATGGTGGCGCTTGGGGTTGCAGAGGCTGGAAAGTGTGGCTTTGTCTTTTCATCTACAGCACGGTAGATCCCATGGGGACAGGAGTGCTGACAGGCATAAAGGAGCTGCCCTGTAGCCGTCGCTGTGAAGCGTCACTTGCATGTTAC
This sequence comes from Loxodonta africana, assembly GCF_030014295.1. NCBI lineage: Eukaryota > Metazoa > Chordata > Mammalia > Proboscidea > Elephantidae > Loxodonta > Loxodonta africana. The sequence continues at coordinate 16,292,851 of NC_087359.1, forward strand.
CGTCAGACCACCAAAAGCACAGGCCAGAGAGGACTGCTCTCCTTCGCCTGCATTAATTCTTCCTTGACCAAACTCTGGGCTTCTTTCTGATGCTTTCCTGGCCTCAGGGCCCCCCCTCAAGTTGCATACTAGTTAACAAATAAATGCTGCAAGTCCCCGACTCCAAATTTATCAGCTGGTCAGCATTGGTGTCTAGAACCTGACTCTTTAGTGGTTATTTCTTCCTGTAGTCAGTGCATCAGTGTCTAGAATGTCTTCCTGCTTTCCCAGAAGCCTCATTTCACACATTCTCAGGCCATGGCAATGAGCAACCAAGACTTAAAGCAAGAGACCCCACGTTACTTCTTCCACGTGTTTAACTGGGCGTTCTCGTCCACAGAATGGTCACAGATCACATTCCTTCGCTCAAGGGGCAGAAAGTGGGCAGGTTCGCAAACCCCGGAGCCTGCTGCTTAACAAAGGCCCGGCCGTGGCCCATCTGCCCTCCTCCCTTCCCGGCAGCCGCCCCACCTTGGCACACACTGCTTCACCAGCATCGGCAGGGCGTTATGGAGGGTCCCCAGGTCACCACCACAGCTGCTCCGGGAGGTGCCACCCCAGCTCAGAGTGCGGCGGGAATGGGTGGCTTGCAGACTCGTGACCACCCTCCCACCTCCCCACCAGCAGGACTCTGCCTCCTCAGCCCAGCTCTCCCACCCCCGAGCTAGTGAGGCTGGCAAGCCTTGGCCAGAAGGAAGAAAAAGCACAACCGTCCGCTCCTCTACTTGTACACCATCAGTTCCTCCCACCTTCTGGTCCAGAGGAGATGGAACCCAGGCTGTAGACCAGGCTGGCACTGATGGGACAGGACGTGAAGTCCCAGCGCCCATTTTCAAGGGACTGCCCTGACTTTCCTGGAGATGGAAACGGCTCCAGTGAAGGGGTTTTATGTGGTATAAACCCTGTGGGGCTCGGGAAGGGTAAGGGGAGTCGGAGGAGCCACAGGGTGGGCATGCTGTCCTGGGTTCTTCCGCCCATAGAGCGGATGGGCAGTGGGAGTTTCCAGTGCGATTACTGCAACACTCCAGAAGAGGGCGCCAGAGGACAGACCCAGGTGCCTGCATGCTGTCTGCTCACAGAGCACACAGTGGTTTGTTTCCCTTTATGCCTTTTTAGAAGGGGGGGCGCCCTGCTGGCCTCACCCCGGAAGCACACATCGCGGGGTGCCAGTATCCACAGAGGGGACAAACCGCAGCAACAGGACTAGGAATTGAGCTAGAGGGATAGAAACATCTCCAGGACAACCACGCAGCCATAGATCAGAAATGCTGACTCTTGAGTGCAGCTGGTGGGCTGTTGAGGGTCCGTGCAGGGTCGAGGGGAGCTTGTCAGCTCTGGCCAACATTGTTGAACAGACTATCTTGCTGCAAGAGATGAGAAGCAAAGTGCCATGTGTGGAGAAACCCACACATCTGGTGTGGCTTCTGCAATTCCAGACATTCTCCTTCCCCCTCACCCCCATCCTCCTCCCCATGCTACCTGAAAGCTGGAATGAGTACGAGTTACCTTTCTCTCATTTCTCTTTACAGAACTGAAGAATAATGAAGTTACCCCTAGCCTCCTCCTAAGGCCTTTTCCTTTTGGCATCTTAAAAGCTTGAGAGATAAAGCAGAAGCCCCCATCGAGGAGCTCAGGCAGGCTCCGGGGTGTATCTGGCCTCCACAGATCTGCTGAGACAGAGACCCGCAGTCAGGAATCTCCCCTGGGCCAGTAGGGTCCTGCAGAATGCCTTTGGCTCTGCTCTGTGTAAGATGGAGGGTTGTAAGAGTTTTATCTCAGACCCTGGACTTATATTTTTCTCACCACTTAATCTTGCTCTCCATATGCCCTCCACACCTTAAACCAGCTGCCATCAAGGCAACTCTGACTCACGGCGACCCCATGTGTGTCAGAGGAGAACTGTGCTCCATGGGGTTTTCAGTGGCTGATTTTTCAGAAGTAGATCACCAGGCCTTTCTTCTGAGGTGTCTCTGGGGTAGCAGCAGAGCACACTCACCACCTGCACCACTCAGGGACTCCCTTCACACCTTAGAGATCACCAGTATCAGCTACTTCAACGTTTTAAAATCAGAAGATAGTTTCATCCCAGCCCCTCCCACATTTCCTTTGACAGACAATGAAGTAGAGATCCCCTGGGCTCGCTGATGCAGTGGGGATGGTCACCCTCCACCTGTCCCTCGGGGGCTCACGTGGTCCCACTTCCCTCCTCTCTAGCTGGCCCGGTCTTCTGGGGGTGAGAGATACCATACTGATGGCTGGGCACCGAAGAGCAGGGCCAGGTGTTGACTTTGACCATGGCCCTTAGTGTTCCCTTAAATGAGGCTTGAACCCAGTCCTCTGGTTGCGAAAAGGCCTTTCCACTGATGTCCTTACCAGCTCAGCTGAATCTCCACCTTAACTCCGGCGGAAGCGATAATAATAGTGTTAATTTAAGATGGGTTTCTTGACTACGCCTTTTCCTAGAAGGTTTCATAGGTGAGTTAGAACTTCAGCAGATAATCAGATCAGCCACAGATTAGTTTCTTGGAATTTTATATTTGACAGTATTAGATTGGTTGGTAAGCTTCTTTTCCATTTAACTGAAGGCCTGGAAATGTTCGATGTCAACCCCTAGGGCATGTGACATTCCCAGTGATCTTCTCAGGGCCTAATACCACACAGTCAACGCCTTCGACACAGAGCCACGTGACAAATAGAAGTTGTACTCTTGTGACCACACATGGCCCCAAAGAGAAATAGCAATGTCCTTGTCCAGGCCGGAGACTACCTGATGCCACACATAGGTGACTCCTCAGGTTTGTCACAGGCACCCAGGCTTATCGACTCCCATGAACGCACATGGCTCGGATCTGTGCATTCAGCCTCGTTGAGTCCAATAAACTTTGAATAGCTGATTTCGGTTACTGTGTGTTTCTTCAGTTCTGGTTTGTTTTTGTTTCCTTTTTTAATCTCTTTTGAATCTGTTAAAATTTGAGCTCTTGTTCATTTTGATGCCTGTGAGTGCTGTGGAGGATGAAGTTATGTGCTCACTCTTAAAACACGCAACCGCCACAGCCAGTCCAGATGGTGTGTGTTCGCCGAGGGAGAACACAGCTGGGTTGTGGTTCCATCTTTGCCGCACAGCCCCTGTGGGGCAGGGTTCCATGTACTCACCTCAGGCTCCCCTTCTGCAGACAGGAAAACTGGCTGTAGAGGCAACCTGCCCAGAGCGACAGAGAGACTGAGAATGGGGAGTTGAGTATGTCAACTTCTAGATGCTGCTGTAGTCAGAAAACCAGCTTTTTTCTGGATGAAAGACATGGGGCGGAGGTAGCTGGGGCTATAGCAGAAGGAATATGTTGGAAAACAGCCAGACTTTGAGACTAGCCTTATGTTGGATGTTGGCCTGGAAGCTGCATCAAAGTCCTGCACTCTGGTGACCTACAGTGACTAGCGGCGGCCTGCAGCTTTGTGCACGTTCTGTGAAGGTGGCCTGTGCCCAGCGGTGGCGGGAACTGCAATAGTGAGCAAGAGCCGGGATGAGATGCCCAGCCATGCGGACAAGCACAGGCCACAAGCACAACAAACGAGCACCATACTGTTCCCTAGTTTGTACTACAGAATTTCAACCGTCTTTCCGTGTTTATGCTCAGGGGTGTTGTCCTGTGCTGGTCAGATGGCTGTGGGTGAGCCTTATAAAGATAACAGAATGTTGCTCCCAGCCACAGCCTACGTGGGGGAAATATTAAGGTTGGTCTTCAGCCACGCCTGTTAGCTGGTGAGAGTGGACAGGGCCCTGCTGGCCAGAGGGTGCCTGAGCACATAAGAAAAGGGCATCCCCTCCCGAAACCTCGCAGGCTGGATTCAGCCCACCCTCACCCTTGGCCAGGCACCCTTGTGTACGCATCCACGTTCTCCCCTCTTTCCCAGCCAGTAGTGTGGGTTTTCTTCTGCTTTTTAAACAAGGCTGTTTCTGACATACTGCTTCATCGGATCTCAAGCCACTTAATGGAACCTGTCTTCTTTCTCATGGCCTCATTTTGTGACGTGCAGTCAACATTAACAGGAGACTTAAGGGCAGACTGAAGCACAGAAAACCAAAGTGAGACTTGGGGTCCCCAAACCTCCAGGGTAAACTGATACTGAGAACCCCAGTTTTTAGAACCCTGTAAGAAGACGAGTCTGTTAGACCAAACCAGCTCCTATGTTTCAAGTGGGCTTTGTTTGATTTTCTTATTATTCTTTGATGTTCTCTTAGTTTTCTTCTTAATCCGAAAAGCAACCACAGCCATAGATGAGCGGGGAGAGCCCGCCTCTCCTGGTTGCACAGTCTCTCCACCTTGGGTCAGGAGCGTCTTCTTCCTCTTTGTCCTTTCTTCTTGACAGAGTTCAGAAAGAACAGCTGGCTGCCATCTTCAAGCTTATGGAGGACAACAAGGAGACATTCGGAGAGATGTCGGACGGGGACGTCCAGGAGCAGCTCAGACTCTATGACATGTAGGCCCGTCACCGCGCTCCATGCAGCCGCCACCACTGCCTAGCAAGACATCCATGACCCACCGCGCCGTGACTCTGTCCTGACCCTTGGCCCACTTGTTATTTCCAGACTTTTGTAGGCTTACTCTTATTTTATATACACGTATGTAGAGGTATATTAGATACAGACTTGATAGAGTTTTTGCAATTTCTATATCATTTTCTAGGACTCAGAATTGTTTTCTGCAGAGGAGAAAATCCCTGGTTCCTTTGGCTTCTGCCTGCAGGTGGGGTTCCAGCTGTCATAGGGGAAGCCCTCTGGGCTGTCTTGGGAGCGAAATTAAATCTGCCCTGCTGTCCCAGGGCAGGCAGCAGCCTTGGGGCTGGCTTGAAGGCACACAGCATGGAAAGAATTCAGGGGTTGGGGAAGCTGGGAGCCCTGGTGGCACAGTGGTTAAGAGCTTGGCTGCCAACCAAATGGTTGGCAGTTCAAATCCACTAGCTGCTCCTTGGAAACTCTATGGGGCGGTTCTACTCTGTCCTATAGGGTTGCTATGAGTCGGAACTGACTGGATGGCAGTGGGTTTGGTTTTGGATTTTCGTGGGGCAGATGAGTACCAGGTCCTGCAGCATGAGGATCCAGCCTAGTAACACTGCATGCTCATTCTGCCTTAGAGGGATTTCTGGAAGCTTCTGTGATTGTCAGAAAGCAAGCAGTAGGAGAGCATTCTTTTAGCAAGAAGTCTAATTCAGAGACTCAACTTCCATCCTGTAATAAACAGTGGTATCAGAGTTTGGATCCTTTAAGGGCTCTCTCATTTAAGCAGGAGACTTGCTTTAAACATAATTAAGCCAGAAGTGTTTGAGTGCTCAGAATGCTCTTAGAAGAACTAGGCCAGACACTGCAGACAGAAAAAGACGAGACACATCAAGCCTTGATGTTAGGTGCCATCAAGTTGATTCCAACTCATGGTGACCCCGCGTGACCCCAGAGCAGAACTGCCCCGTAGGCTTTCCTAGGCTGTCATCTTTATGAGAGCACATTGTCAGGTCTTTCTCCTGCAAAGCACCTGGTGGGTTCACAGTGCCGACCTTTCAATTAGCAGCTGAGCGCTTAGCCATTGTGCCACCAGGGCTCCTATATGAAATGTCTAGAATAGGTAGATCCATTAGGACCAAAGGGGATTAGTGGTAACCAGTGGGTAGGGGGAACAGGGAATGGGAATAAAAAGTTTCCAGTTTGGAACAAGAGGAGAACGGGTTGTTGTTGTCAGGTGCCGTCTAGTTGATGGCAACTCGTATTGACCCTGTGTGACAGAGCAGAACCCCCAATAGCGTTTCTGAGGCTGTAATCTTACAGGAGCAGATCGCCAGGTCTTTTTCCCCTTGAAGCGACTGGTGGGTTCAAATCGTCAGCTCTCAGTTGGCGCCTAATCGTTACGCCACCAGAGCTTCTATATTAGGTCTAGGTTGGCAGCCGTAGCTCGCTGTAGCTCTTAGCCACTGCGCCACCAGGACTCCATATTAGGTCTTAGAGATATGTACAAGGAATAGAGAACCTTGCCAGTCGGCATTCGATAAAATACTCTTCATAGAACAGTGCCTGGGACACGATAGGGGCTCAGTAAGTGTCTGTAGAAGGAGCCCTGGTGGCACAGCATTTCAGCACTCGGCTGCTAACTAAAAGGTCAGCAGTTTGAATCCACCAGCCAATCTATGGGAGAAAGTTGTGGCAGTCTGCTTCCATAAAGATTACAGCCTCGGAAACCCTATGAGACAGTTCTACTCTGTCCTGTAGGGTTGCTATGAGTCAGAATCTACTCAGCGTCAATGGGGTTTTGAAGTGTCTGTGAGTGAGTGTGTGTACGACCTGTTTCTGATCATCACCTTGGCAGAAAACCCCACAGTTCTTGAGAAAACTGACTTGGGGGGTATGCTATAGAGAGACCCTCTGGAAGTTGTTGTCAATGGTAAATGTTTTTATTTGCTGAAATAAAACTGAAGCAACGGAGAGTTGAAGAAAACAGTGGCACTTACACCTCTCAGGCTCGTCATCAGAGGAAGGACACAGTTAACTTACTTCCGTCATCTCTTGCTAGAAGTTTCTCCTGGCCCCTCTCTTCCCCTCTGTTGTCAGAGGTCCTTTTGGTTCTTTGCTGACGATGCAGTAGGAGGTTCTGTCTGTTATATCCAAACGTCAGTGCTTTTTTCTTTTATTTTTATCATTGTTGTCAATGATTTATTTCTTTACTTATTTTTGTCTTTTTTTTTTTTAATCAATGCTTTATTTTATGATTTGACAATTGTTTATTCCATTTCCCAAGTGCCAGGGATTTCCTTCCCAAACCACCAAACCACCCTTTGCCGTAGAGTTGATTCTAACGCCTAGCAAGGCCTGGTGGTACAGCGATTAAGCATTCAACTTCTAACTGAAAGGTGGGCGGTTGGAGCCCACCAGCTGCGCCGTGGGAGAAAAGACCTGGCGATCTGCTCCAGTAAAGATTACAGCCTAGGAAACCCTATGGGGCAGTTCTACTCTGTCCTATAGGGTTGCTATGAGTCAGAATCCACTCAGCACAGAACAACCACCTCTCCTCATGGTTGCAGGATGGCTGCAGGAATTCAGGCGTCACATCTAGAAGCAGAAAGAGAGCCGCCTCTCGCCTGTGTCTGTAGGTATCAGGAAACCTGTCCGATGCCCCACCCACAACCCCCTTCATGTTCCAGTTGGCCAGAACTATATCATGTGTGCATGTCTCAGCCAATCGTTGGCAAGAAGGTGGGGACCACCCTGATTGGTTGACACTCATCTGGATGCCCTCAGGGCCTAGGGCTAGGACTGGCATCCCCCAAACACGTGGTGGTGGGTGGCTGGCCCCTCACTTCCTGTACTCACGGGGCTCTGTGAGGAAAGGGTGGGACAAATGGGTGTTGGGTAGACACCAGCACTGCTGCCTTGGTACCTGAGTTTCTTGTGTGTTGGGGAGGTGGTTACTAGTTATATGCAGCCATCCTGTTGCTGGGTTGGAACTTGGAAGCCAATGTCTGTAGTACCCCACATGTCAACTCATACCTCCTGGGTGGAGTGTTCTGCTCAGGCTCTACCCCAGTCCTCGGAAGCTTCGCAGAACACTGCTGGCTCACTGCCACTATTATGTGGCTCTGATGCCATTTCCAGATAAGCCCTGGCGTCTGTTTGCTCCGTTTCTTCTGGCGCCTCACCCTGAGGTTGCTCACGTCGGCTCACCTGGGAACCTGAGTTCCCGTTCAGTGGAGACTCTTCCTGCTCACTGGGCACGCTCAAATTCCATGCGTGGCCGGCAAAGTCCTCCTAGAAATCGGCCTATTTCAGATTGACACACCTGTGTCCCACCAGACAGCAGTATTGCCACCAGTCAGGAAAAACCAGTGCCTTCTAAAGAATGTACCTACAGGCTCAGAACCCTTTCCTAAAAGCTTTCTGGAGTCAATGACAAAAACTTAACACAAAACTGTAAGATAGCATCGCATCTTACAAGCTGAAACCAAGAAGAAACACTCTGTTTGTTCACGGGGATCAGGAGGAAGGAAATCAATACCTTTAAGTGCCACTTAGAAGCTTGTGGTCAGGAAGAAAGAAACAGCAGGGAGGGAGGGAGAAAGAATGTGCAGAGGAAAGACACCTACGTAGCAGACTGTGGCAGGATACCACCAGTGTCTTCAAGGCCACCAGGGCCACGGGCTGGCAGAAGCCAGGCTGAAAAGAACTATCAGAAGCTGGGGGTTGAGGGAACTTTCAGGAGCTCAGAGCCTCTACCCAGCAATGGGAACCAGTCTCAAAGCCTCAGTCTTTCTCCTTCTGCACTCCCCTTACCATGCTCTTCTCCGAAACTCTGAGCACAGGCTAGCCTGCCTACATGACCCCAATGCCAGTGGCTTGTCAACACATCTCTCACACCTGTATTGGGTTAAAAGCCACGTCTGCCAACAGTTCACTTCTACATACCAAACATAGCTTGCTAGAAATTTTTCAGGGCTTCCTTCTCCCTAAGTGTCCGTTCTGATTTCTACCATCTGGACAAACGAGTTGGGGCCTAACTTCCTGAACTGTAAGTAACTCTTCCAGTGGCCATGGTGAAGGAACGTGCACTCAGCAGCTTTCAGAACAGCTTAGAACTGAGGGCTAACTTGCTGTGAACTCCCTGCGCACACAGCACCCTGCCACGCCGCCCCTTTTGGATGGTCTGTACTTGGTTTCCATTTTTTTTAATCTGAAAATGTAAATAATTTTCCTAAGACAGATAGATTGCTTTGGAATTGTTTTGTTTTCCCCTAATCGAAGAAAACACATTTGTCCAAGGCCCTCCCTGTGCTTGGAGTCTGACAAAGTCCCAGTTTATCCTCTGGGCAGCTCTCTGGGCCTGGAGGGAATAGGGTATGACAGGACTTTAATGGCAAGCCTAGCTGGGTCCCCACAGACTTTGCCTCCTGCCTCCTGAAGGCCACTCTATCATTTATGTGGACTTGGCCACTGCTGACAAACAGCAGCGAGAGGCTGTCTCAGTCTGCACCACCTCTGCAGGGCTGCTTAGGCACGGGGAGCCCCAATCATCCAGTCAGCCCTGTCCCCTTTACTATTTGGGATCACCTCTAATCTCTCCCTGCAGATGTAGGGGATGGGAGGTTTATATTATTATATACAGTAAAACCTGCAAAAGCTGGACCCCGTGTAAGGCAGAAACCTGTCAGAGAAGGAAAACTCAAATAGTTTCTACTAAAACAAACAATAGGAAAGTGATAAGACTGCATCCTGTCAAGGGAATAAAACTTGCTAGACCTGGAAAAACAAGGCAGCCCCACCTAGTTCCATTTCTCAGAGGTCTCACTGTATTTTTGCATTTGAAGCAGGGAAAAGTTTCCTTCCTCTCTCCCTTACAGCCTCCGGGGAAAGAAGGTCTTCCTGGACAGGGGTGGGGTGCCAGAAATCCTTAGGCCCGACTACAGTACGAATCCAGTTGTAAATAACCCAAGGCCACCCAGCTAAACACGCTTGTCCTCTCCAGGTGCCAGGCTACGGGAGCACAATGGCCAGGCTTGGCAAATTCCCATTGCTGCGTTTCCATTTGTTTGCTGTTATTACTCCCATCTCCTTATTTTTATTTTATTTCTCCCCTAGTGCCTCTACCAGATTTCTCCATCACCATCACCTCTATGCTTATGAGGAACCATTTTTATTAGTTTTCCTTTTATCCTTCCAGTGTTTCTTTTTGCTAAAGGTGTAGTAGGCTATGGGTGTCCCTGGGTGGTGCAAATGGTGAACGCACTCAGCTGCTACCTGGCAAGTTAGGAGGTTCAAGTCCACGGAGAGGTGCCCGGGAAAAAGGCCTGGCGATCTACTTCAAAAAAATCAGCCATCAAAAACACTATGGAGCACAGTTCTACCTCACACACGTGGGGCCACCATGAGACAGAACTGACTCAAAGGCAACTGGCAGCAACCAGCAGATGATGCGTAGCATTGTCTCTGGAAATCATTTCATAAGAAATACTGTCTTCCTTTTTTTTTTAATTGTGCTTTAAGTGAAAGTTTACAGAGAAATTCGTTTCTTCTGAATACATAAATTGTTTGGCGACATTGGTTGCCAGCCCCACCATGTGTCAACACTACTCCACCCAGGGTTCCCTGTTTCCATTTCGTTCAGTTTTCGTGTCCCTTCCTGCCTTCTCGTCTTTGCTTTTGGCCTGGTGTGTCCATTTAGTCTCATCTATGTAATTTAACTATGATGGACGTTCCTCATTTGTGTTAATGTTTGCCCTATACAACCCATTGTCATCGAGTCGATTCCAACTCATAGTGACCCTAAAGAACAGGATCCCATAGGGTTTCCAAGGAGCGCCTGGTGGATTCGAACTGCTGACCTTTTGGTTAGCAGTTGTAGCTCATAACCACTATGCCACCATGGTTTCCAATTTTTGCCAATTCAGAATACCTCTCTGAATAAAACTGTGTGCCTGCATTGCTTGGTATTTGGGGAAGTGTATTTTCAGAGTGGGAAGAAAGACCTGACAATCCGCTCCTGTAAATTTATCAGCCTGGGAATCCCTATGGGGCAGTTCTACTGTGTTCTGTAGGGTTGCTGAGTCAGAATTGATTGGTCGGCGCACAACATTTTCTGAATAAGATGCCTAGAAATGGTACTGCTGAGTCAGAAAATAAATGCATATTAGACACTGTCAACGGAGCCCTGGTGGCACAGTGGTTAACCATTCGTATGCAAACCAAAAGGTGGGCAGTTTGAATCCACCAGTCCCTCCTCGGAAACCCTATGGGGCAGTTCTACTCTGTCCTACAGAGTCATTGTGAGTCGGAATTGACTCCTTGGCAAAAGATTTGCCAAAAGAAGTTGGACCTATGAGTACTCCCACCAGTTTCTGCAGTCCTTAACAGACTGTCTTGTCAGACTTTTGGATTTTAGCCAATCTGACAGGTCAGAAATGTTAACTCAGTCAAGTTTTAATTTACATTTTTCTTTTTATGAAAGAGATTAAGCATCCATTCCAATTTTTAGAAGCCCCTTGCATTTTTTTTTCCTGTAAACTGTAATGTCTTTTCCCGTTTTTCGTGGACTACCTTTCATTTAATCTTAGTTTTAATTCAGCGAGCAGCGCCCCACACTTCCCATTATTTTGGAGGTAACTCGAGGCGCAGCGCCCGTCATTCCCCGCCTCATCTTACACGGGGAAGGCCTGTGCGTTACTACGGAGTCCAGAGAATCTGGTCATTCCAGGAAAATCCTACTAAATTCAAGGACCTTGGTGAAAGCTAAGATACTAAAAAATAATAATAAAAATAAAAAGTCGTCTCCACCACAGTTTCACTTAAGAGTTAGTGAAATAATCACTTATATAATTTGAGGAGCCACGCACAGGAAGACAACCGACCGCAGATTCGACACTCGCTTGCCTCGGTATCCCTTCGCGACGCCTCACTGGGTCGAGCAGCTGCCAATCTGCCGGGAGGGCGGTGGCCTAGATTGTCATTGGGCGTCGTATCTTCCATCGCCCCGCCTCCCCCGGATGTCCGGTCGCGTCCGCTAGCCGGCTCCATCCGTGATTGACCGGGGCTTCTGTCCAGTGAGGAACCAGGACTCTCAGGCGCAGAGGGTGCCGGTTGTTTTGGCCCCGCGCGGGCTCCCGCCACGACGCTTTTGTTGCCGTGGGTCGGGGTCGCTGTCGCGGGCGGGAGCGCGCCGTCGGGGCCTCGTCGGAGCCGGAACCCAGATCCGCCGCCCCCGGGTCCCTCCTCCCCCCGGCTCGGGACCCACCGTCGCGTTGAGGGCCTGGGCTGGCAGGCTGCCCTTGTCAGAGGCCGACTCCTGGTTTCCCTGCGGGACGGGCGCTCAGCAGACATTAGTTAAGCCATGCACAGTGCTAGGCCTCGGAGGAGAAAGATGATTTCGAACCTGGCCCCGCCTTCCAGGAGAGCCACCACCCCCACCTCTTCCACCCCCAACACTCCTGCACGTGCCATTGGGTGGACTCGAGAGAGTGGCCTGGGGTCTCAGACCACAGCCCTGCAGCGGAATCCGGGGCGCACATACCCCTACCTTGCTTTCGACGTCCCTGTTTATCCCCGGATTTCCCGAGTAGGTGACTGCAAACATCCGTTTTCTCACCACCCACGGTGTGTTTGGTGTTGGGCTGACCTTTAAGAAGGTGCAAGGCGAAGTATGAGTCAGATATGTCTTCACCTGCACTTGCCCTTACATGTTAGGCTCCAGGCACTTAAACGGAGTTTTACCAAAATACCTCTGAGTAAGCGTGAAATCAAGTTGGACTTGCCACTGGCCTGAGTGATCAAATAATTTCCATCCTCCCACCCAGATCTGACCCACGGAAGGCTACACGCCCCAGGGGAAACTGGAATCTTTGGGCATGAGGGTGGCCTGGGTCATCTACAAATGAAAAAGGGGGCCATCTCTCAAACCAGGCGGGGTCATCGCGGGTTACTGAAGATGTTAAATAGCTCAGTCAGTCTGCAGTCAGGCTTTTGAAAATCTCACTTTTCTCCTTCAAGTACTTTAATTACTTTTTTTTTTTTTTAGGTCTCCAAAGTGGGTCAGGTTATAGTGACAGGATGTCAGTCATTTAGCTCCTTCAATGGCTTATCATATTCACCTCAGAACTACGTTAGCCGTGTCTTGGTCCCCTTGCACTCAACTTCAATGATACTGTGCGTTAAATTCCAGCAGAGGAGGCAGCAGGTGAGGGGAATCAAATTAAGGAAATTGTCCCAGGAAGAAAGGTTCAATTAAAGAAATGGGGGGAAGAATGAAAGGAGATCGCATAGAATTCAGGTTGGACTATTGAGTGGCACGGGTTGGCGCATTTATAATCTCAGACATTTATTGAGCCTGCCTTCATCAAAGCACTTACGCTAGATGATGTAACATGCGGCATGAGCTGACCTCGACTTCTGCTTCAAGGCAGGGTGAGGAGAAGGCTCCATCAGAGCGTGTTCCAAGTACAGAGCCGTACACTGAGTGCCTTGCGAATGTTTCTCCTTAGTTCTCACAGCAGCTCTGTGAAGGATGTAACATTCTCCTTTACAGAAGAAGAAAACAAAATTCAAAAAATACCAAAGATAATTCAATTTAAAAAATAAGCAAAAGATCTGAATCTAGTACTGTCTAGTACTATGGCAACAGGTTTGGTTTTTGGTTAGTACTCCAAAGAAGATATGCAAATGGTCAATAAGCATGTGAAAAGGTGCTCAACATCATCAGCTGTCAAGGAAATGCAAATCAAAACTACCTGAGATACCACTTCATACCCACCAAAAAAAAAAAAACACCATTGCCATCGAGTCTGGCACAGTGTTAAATGTTCAGCTGCCAGAGGCTTAGGGAGGGTAACAGAGGCCCAGGGGCAGTCTCTTAAGTTTTTGACCTGCCTCGTTGATTAGGGTAGAGTGGGGGTATACGCCAGCCAAGTCTCCTTGAGGAGGCAGAGAGGAGAGGATGATTTGCCAGCTGACCTCATCCGTTTGCTGCTAACCAAAAGTTCAGTGGTTCAAACCCACCAGCTGCTCCACGGGAGAAAAAATGTGGCAGTTTGCTTCTATAAAGATTTACAGCCTTGGAAACCCTCTGGGGCAGTTCTGCTCTGTCCTACAGGGTCACTATGAGTATTAGTCACACCCACTAGGATAAAAACAACCAAAAACCAAACCCAGTGCCTTCAAGTTGATTCCGACTCATAGCGACCCTATAGGACAGAGTAGAACTGCCCCATAGAGTTTCCAAGGAGCACCTGGTGGATTTGAACTGCCGACCCTTTGGTTAGGTAGCTGTAGTGAAAAAACAGTAACAATTGTTGGGAAGATGTGTGGAAATACTGGAACAGTGGTACGTTGCTGATAGTCATGTAAAATGGTACCCACCTTTTTGGAAAACAGTCTGGAAGATCCTCAATCGATTAAACAGTTATCATATGACCCAACAATTCCAGTCCTAGACTCAGGAGACATGAAAACACGTCCACATAAGAACTTAGACACAAAATGTTTATAGCAGTGTTATTCGTAATAGCTGGGATAATGGAAACAATCCAAATGTCCATCAATTGACAAAGGGATAAATAAAATGTGGTATGTCCGTGCAGTAGCATAGTATTAATCAGCAATCAAAAGGAAGCTCAGAAGCATTATCATATTAAGTGAGAGACACCAACAGGACCAATACCTGGAGGAAGCGAGGGATCACGCAGAGGGAGAAGTTGAGCTGGGGCTGGTTGCAACAGGGACCTCAGCCGACCCCATGGGGAGCTCTAAAGGTGGCATAATCTTCAGAGTTGTCCCAAATGGAGGAGAGAGGGCTAAGCCGTTGAAAGTTCACTTGGACCATGATTGGATACAAGCTGCCTCCGGGCAGGGAGCTGTAACGATGACAAGGCTGCGCCCTTGGGCTGAGGGAGAGTTCTTGAGAATGACTTGGCTGGACAGACACAGCAGCTGGGGAAGGAGTACCTCAATCCTGGAGGGGGATCTGGGTAGCACCCCAGTGCTAGCTGCACTATGCTTTACCACGTTTCATGGTATGTGTGATTTGGGAGAAGACCCCAGGTGGGCTTTAATCCTTCTGGTTCCTTGGTGTGAATCATGTCTAGAACAGACAAACCTTCCTCTTGCTAATATTGTCTACCTCTTATGGTGTGCAAGTGTTGAACAGTCTTGGTCTGTTTTCTCCCTCTTACCAAAGACTCCCATCCAGGAAGGGGAATGGAGAGAAGGGAAGATGGTGAGGAAGAAGAGAATCCCATCCTGCTACAGGCAAATATTAAAAGTTATTCAAACGTGATCAGAATTGAAGAATAAACTTGTATTGTGCAACCTTTGGTAGAATTTACATGTTCTTATATATTTTTTTTTTATTTATTTCCATCCAGACAGCCACACGAGACTTGAGTATAATGCTTATGCGTTGTTTCCAGCCTTATTCGGTTTTTCATGTGTTCTTTCTTTGGTGTGTACCTGTTAACAAGAAGCTAATGTGCTTCTAACATAGCTGGAGAGTCCTTTTGTTGTTTTCTGGAGTAGAGATGCGTGATACCAAAAGATGTGCAACCTTGAGTGGAGTAAACTATATAGCTTAAGAGAAGAATGTACTCATGAGCCTGCTTCTTCAGGACTGCTTGAGCAAACCCAAACATGATTTTGAACTGGGAAATTATCTTCATCTTTCTGGAGCTTTCAATTAGTGAATAGATAATAATGCTCATTTGCATGCCACCCTCACTATGAATGGGATAAATGTGGTGGCGTTACAGTCTGCATGGGAAGATAAAGATGATATAAAATTCTTTATACAATTGAGTTTCTTCATATGACCAAGTGGTACCAGGAATGTGTATTGAAGGAGAAACTGGCAAATGACGTCATGTATTTAACAATTTCATATTAACTTTATTTGACTACAATCTGGGTTTGAAATTTAATCAAGCAATATTTCCAGTTAACAGGGGAAGGACAGGCCACCTCACCAACAGTTCTCCTTGGCGGTCATTCTGGCTCAGAAGAGAGGGAGATCAAAGCAGAGACCCCAGACCACCAGGCAAGAGCCAGGAAAGGACTCTGCAGCCATATTTCCTAAAGTCTTTTCCGGCAGGATAAAAGCTGTGGAACTAGTATTTTGAAATAATGGAATCTAAATTGCGATCCGCAGGGATAATTTCAATTGCATAACCCCATGGCTTAGAGATTTATCTTACTTAGCAAGTTTAATTTGTGAAGATATAAATTACTGTAAGGGATTTGGTTATCATCATGGAACTTAGGCTGTGAATGTTCAGCTCGTTGTTCTAAGCACCGGAGAGCATGACCCACACGTACAATCTGAACACACGCACCCTGACTACAACCGAATTGACAGATGAATACTTCAGTTTCCTGTGACCTTATTCATATTATGCCAGTTGTCCCCAAAATGTCCTTTATTAAAAAAAAAAAGTTCTGGTCCAGGATCCGGTCCAGGGTCAAACACAGCAAGTAGTTCTCCTGTCCCTTTAGCCTCCTTTAGCTGGAATGGCTCTCAGTCTCTTTGTCTGTCATGACCTTGACATTTTTGAAGAGCACAGACCAGTTATTTAACAGATTTCTGCGGCTGTTTAACATGATTGTTGGTTCTTGATCACTTCCTTGCTTTTTGACATGACAAGGTGTCCCAAGCTCCTCTACATTTCCTGTTCCAAACCCTCATCGGCCATTTCTCCAAAGAGTCCTGGTGTCTTTCCATGGGAAGTGACGTTCGGAGACAAGAGCTGAATTCTGGCGGCACTGCCGTTGGTTGGGATGAGGTTTGTGTGGGGGACATGAGTGATGTGGAGCTGGACTGGCCCTCTGACTGTGGCACGAAGCCTTATCTGCTGCAGTGGCCCTTCAGTTTGGCCTTGAGTGTCAGCTTTCCTGGCCCCTAAGCAACACCAGGAAAAACATGAGAATGGTCCTGGGTGCAGTCTGGCCGATGTACTTCCAGGGTTATGTTCCCCACCATTTTTTATGACAGATTCTATTTTACTTTATGGCTTGGGAGGTTTGTTTTTTCTATCTGATAGTACTTATTTATGCGCAAACACAGAAGTGGAGCTTCAAGAGGCTGTCACGAAAATGTCACCATACCTGTACAAACACTTGGTGACTGAGCAAAACAGAACTCAAATTACAAGTTGAGCAGTAAATACACAGTGCCACAGAGGGCTTGCTTTGGCCCCAGTGCTCGTCTCTGGAGGCCCTTATTCTTGGCCAAGTCCTACCTGCCGCCACGAACTGAGGGCAGACGTGTTCTTGCTGACCAGTGAGGAATGGCTGCTATCCTTCTCAGTCATCCTTCCTCTTCTTTTTGTGAATTCCCTAAAAGAGAAAATTTCTTCAGTGTTGGGAAGTGCTGGGTACTGGATTCCTACCATGACACACTCCCCCGGGCCCCAACTCCCAAGGAAACAGGGAGTCCGAAGTCGAAGGACAAGAAGAGGCCTGGTCTTGTGTTCCAAAGAGCCTGAGTTTTGCTTCTGAGTTTTCCAAACAGATGTGGGCGGAAGATGCTGTAGGGCTTCTGAGAAGAGGGCCTCAGGGCAGACCAACTAGTGTCAGGGGAAAAATTGGGGACATCAAGGGAGAGACGGGGAGCATGCAGCCTCAACAAGAATTTAAGTGCAGTTGTTTTATTGAGAAGCCTCAGCTTGCCTTTTAGCTGCTCACAGTCCTTGTTAAGGGTCTGGGGATGAGAAAGTTGAGTATACTTGGAAAGAATCCCGGGAGCTATTAGATCCTTGTTATCCTACCTTATCTCAGGTAAGTAATGTGGAATTTCCATCACACGTACCAGGACCGGAGAGCTTCAGTTCATTCTCTTCCCACACCCTCTTCCTGAACCAGGCTGAGCATTTCTGTGCTCACACCCAATCTTGGCATAAGGACCCCTGGTGGTGCAGTGGTTAAGCACTCAAGGGCTATCCAAAAGGTCAGCAGTTCAAACCCACCAGCTGCTCTGTGGGAGAAAAGACCTGGCAATCTGCTTCTGTAAATATGACAGCCTTGGAAACCCTATGGGGCCTTTCTGCTCTGTCCCATAGGGTGCCTGTGAGTCGGAATCAACCCGATGGCAATGAGTCACCATGGCATTTGGGGAGAAAAATGAGTATCTGATATTACCACTTACTTGCTTTTCATTTTCCTTCAACTGATCTACCAGACATTTGTTAAATGCCTACTGTGCACTAGCGGCTGTGCTGGGGGATGGATGCAGAAGTGAATTAGGATTCCCAACCTCAAGGAGCTCACTATGGAGTGCAGAGAAGAGGAAAAACCATAAAACAGCTTGCAACACCCGTTATTGGTGGGCTCTCGGTAGGGTACACATGGGTGCAAAGGATGGAGAGGTCAAATCTAGTCAGGGTGTGGAGGGGCTCACTGTCGTGTCCTCACACAGCCCAAGAATAGACTGACTCTAGAAGCTGACACAGGAGCCCAGGATGGCTTAATCTACTTTATGAATAGGGCAAGGCTCTGAAAGTCAGAGAGCTTTGGGAACCACTTGGCAGTGAAGACAGGTCCCACTTGGTTTCTCCTGCCTTTAGTGGTCTCTGAGCTTGTGTGCTGGCGTAAGTTCCAGGGGATGAATGGAGCTGACAAGGCGCATCCCTCTTCCACACTTACAAGTAGTGAGCCATTACATGGGGACCTTAGAGGGTATCTGTTTCAACTGGCTTGCGTTACAGATGACAAAACTAATGTCCAGCTGGTTTTGATTTAGATGTAGAGAGAAGACCAATTAACCCCTTGTTGTTAGTATTTAGGCTGCTGTTCAGAAAGAGTCAATTCTCTAAAACAAACACAAATAACAGCAGCAATAACCAAACGGCAAAAGAACAAAGACAAGCACAAGTGGTGCTTGAGCTCAGATGAGCAGGTTGAACCCAACAGGTAAGAATTAACTCCTGGCCTTGTATGCAGAAGGAGTCCTGGCGGTGCAATGGTTACATACTCAGCTGCTAAGTGCAAGGTTGGTGGTTCGACCCCACTAGGCACTCTGTGGGTGAAAGGTGTGGCAGCCTGCTTCCGTAAAGATTAAAAACCACACAGCCAAACCCGTTGCCGCTGAGTCGATTCCAACTCATAGTGACCCTATAGGATAGAGTAGAACTGCCCCAGAGGGTTTCCAAGGAGCACCTGGTGGATTTGAACTGCCAACCTTTTGGTTAAC
Source organism: Loxodonta africana (assembly GCF_030014295.1). Taxonomy (NCBI): domain Eukaryota; kingdom Metazoa; phylum Chordata; class Mammalia; order Proboscidea; family Elephantidae; genus Loxodonta; species Loxodonta africana. Next base: position 16,311,582 of record NC_087359.1, read on the forward strand.
TGCTGAACTCTTAACCACTATGACATCTGAGTTTCTCTCTGTAAAGATTACAACCTTGGAAACCCTCTGGGGCAGTTCTACTCTGTCCTACAGGTTTGCTGTGAGTCGGAGTCGACTCAATGGCAGTGGGCTTGGTTTCTTTTTTTTTCCTCTCATGCAGTGAGAAATCTCTCAGAGAACTTCAGTGCTGAATTCTATTGACAGTTTTGTGTCACAAGCGTAGAAGAAACTATGTGTAATGAGAGTGTTTGCTTCTCTTCATAGACCTGTTTGTTTAAATGGAGTATTTTCTGGCAAGCAGTTACAAAAGGAAGATGGTAGAATACCTGAAATAGAACTTTTTGGGGGCCTGATTTGGGTTGAAGCTGTTTCTTTGCAGCTGATATTCTGGAGCTGAGCACATCTACCCACGCTTCTAAGCAAACACCTACGGAGGCCAACCACCATTGTTTTAACTTTTGACTGTTTTTACAAGGGGATACTGACAAAGACGATTTCAACAAAAACAAAAATCAATCATTATTTATAGTTTGTGACCTTCCAGGCAAAATAAAATGAGACCTATGAAATCACAAAATCATTTAAAAAAATTAAAAAAAAAAAATCATTTACATTTCCTTAAAAATCACCAGGAGGGCCAGTGTCTCCAGGACAATAGCAAAGTCACCCAGTTGCTGTCAAGTCGATTCCGACTCATGACGACCCCATGTGTGTCAACATAGAACCGTGCTCCATGGGTTTTTCAATGGCTTGTTTTTCAGAAATAGATCACCAGGCCTTTCTTCCAAGGTGCCTCTGGGTGGACTCGAACCTCTAGCCTTTTGGTTAGCGGCTGAATGCATTGACCAAACGTTTATACCACCCACGGACAATATCAAAGTAGGGACATCAAAACATGTTTTTGGAAAGAACTTGACATTTTAACAAAATCACTGAAATAGACATCATGGAAAAAACAGACTATCGGACTTCCTTGCTCTGATTTTTGTTGTTCAGCATTATGTTTATTTTTAATTGCATACGGTAACTCAAAGGCATGATCACGTTTTCTGTGCTCGGGCCTCTAAAGGAAGTTCTTAATCAGACCTGGGTCTTCTCCCTTCCTTCCTAGTGCTTGGAGGGAATCTCTTAAATGGAGGCTTGAAGCGTTCATTCCATAAGAGAAGGAAAGCTTCCCCTGTCTCTATCTTAAGATGGGAAAAGACATCATTTTTTAAAATGCTGGTGCCATTATTTTCTTCTTTATACTTCCTCTGTATTTTCTGAAATTTTTTTTCTTTTTTTACAATAACGGCATCCTATCTTAAAGTCAAGAGGAAACAGTAAACTTATTTCCATCAAGGGGGTAGAGGGGCCCAGTTCAATAAACAGCAGTCACCAGTGCCTTTACAAAAGACGGTGGCCGTCTAAGGAACCGTCTAACCCTCAGGGTGAGGGAACCAGCCGTCTAAGGAACCGTCTAACCCTCAGGGTGAGGGAACCAAAAACGGGCAGGGGCACTGCTGACATGAACAGAGCAGAGCTGCGGGTTCACACGGTAGAGCTGACTGGACAAAGGTGGCTGTCCCTGCAAAACGCCAGTGAGCCAGGTATGTGTGTCCGGAAGGGGGACTCAGGGACTGAAGGTTAAATATTTACATCCTTGGGAGGAACCAAGAGGAGCTCCACCCTGGCGGCAAGAACATCCGTCTTTCCATAACTGCCCCTTGCTTTACCTTTCGTCTTTGCTCATTTTCCGGGGAGCTGGCCACTTTGGAAGGCTTGCTGGATGGTTGCTGAAACCACACCTTACTGTCAATATTAACTTGAGCCCACTGTCTTCAGTCGCCTTTCTGGACTCTTCCACCACTGTCCTGCACATGATTCTATTGTTCTTTACAAGAACTTTCCCAGAGGCCCCTCAGCTTTTCAATAGAAAGCATCAGGGGTTTGTGTCCAATAGTCTTTGAATCCATCTCCTCCAAATCCTCGCCTTGCTGTTTCTACCAGTTCTGGGCTGTTGTGTAGTGATTCTTACCCAATCCTAATCAAGCCCCCACACTGAAACTTAAATGAAACTTCCAATTCTTGATAAATTCCCACCTTACCCTCCCCCATCTGAGACATGCCCAAAGCTCTGTCCAGGTGGCATCTTCCTTGAACAAGGTGAGCAAAAACTCAGTTCATTTCATCAGCAGGTGGTGTGGGAATGCCTAGAGAGTCAGCTTTGGACACAGCACTCTAGGTCATAAGCTTCATTCAGCTTAGCATGTGCTGGTACAGTTTTTAAAGCATTGCATTTTGGGGAGAACATTATTCAAGCTTATATAGGAAGGCTGTGCCTATTTTTTTCTTTTACATAAAAAAATAGCTTCCTCAGAATTTTTTCCCCAGAGTTCTACTAATCTTCTCTTTTACCAAGAAGTTTTGAAATGTTTGTGAGGCTGTCCAACAGGAAAGACCAGTAATGTGGAAGAACAATGGCTGGTCCTCTAATGACTACATGCTACTCCTCATTCAGCAACTTTTGACTGATAAAAAATGTGCCCATGTCCAGTAAAACCACCAAACCCTCACCCCTATTGTCACAAGTGCTTTATTTACCAGGCCTGCCTGGCTCTTTGGTGCAAACTGAGAAAGGAAATCCACACCACATTCAACATCTCCATGTAGCACCCAGACGGAGCCTTTAAAGCACGCTTAGAAGAAACCAGAACTCCTCCATGAGGGACTTACAAGGCCCATAGCTCTGGTTTTTAGCTGTCCCTCCCTTCTGCCCCTTCCCTTTGTTCACTCAGCTGCAGCCACACTGGGCTTTGGATTAATCAGGTTTATAGACTCCTGACCCTATGTCTTGTATTTCTTGTGCCTTTGGCTCAGCCCAGTTTCTGTCCATACATGTCTCATGGCTGGTTTCCTTCTTTTACCAGGTATAACGTCAAATGCTAAACAAGCCTCTTGCCAGTCTCACAACTCAGGGATGTTTCCTCAAGGACCTGGGAGCCATCTCTTTGAAATGAAATCATCAAGGGAGATAAAGCCTTATCTCCCACTTTCCTAACATCAGCTGCAACCTGACTCCAAATTGCAAAACATACCTCCCGTCATGAAGATACGAGAAAATTAGCAATTTTATATTGAAAGCATGAATGTGATGGGTTGTATCCACTTGGCTACATCAAAGAGGAAGATTCCCTCTGTCTCTGTGCTCTCTCTAGCGGATTGCTGTGAGCTCATCACAGGCTGGTTTAATGGTTATTCAATAATAAATTTTTTTTTTCTCTCCTATCTTTGTGAAGAGGTGTTCTCGGTCAGGAGCAGATTTTGTTTTTAATTATATTTCCCCAACAACAGCACTGATTATCGTGACACTGGGCTGTCATGTATGCTTACCTTTCTATCGAACTCATTCCTCCAAAAGAAGAGTGCCCAGGAAGGTTAAATGACTTCCCATAGCTTAGGGAAGAGTAGCTATGACCTTAGAAAATGATCAAAGGGTTTTTGTTGATATTGGAGTCATAAGAGAACAAGGCATACTGTGATTGCATCCAGAGTCTGAAGTGTTACCAAATAAGCTTATCAGGACATTAATGGCCCTTTCTGCTGCCTTAAAAACAACTGCTACAGCCTCCCAAAGAGATCACAGTGGGTTGTCCAGTCTAGTACTCGGTCTCCAAGACAATGATACCGTGGCGACCATGGCCAGGAGACAGAACATTCTGTAAGAGAAATAGCCAGAAGCCAGCTTAATAATTATCTACTCCCTCATTAAACGATAAAGAGGCATGAATTAAAGCTCTGTTTTTTTTCTTTTCACCAAATGGCATTATCTTTGCCTTTGTGTTGCTGGGTGAAGCTTCTAAAAAATGGATAGGCCAGCTGATCCTATTATAAGAACAAATGTTGTTGCTTTAAGAACCCAGAGCATTCTGGCTGGAAAAAAGAAAAATTTGGCCAAAGAGGAGTGGCAAACAGTATCACCCTTAGACCCTTCTGCAGGTGCCACACTTTAGAAGGCCCCATATCACAAACATACCAGTGCCAGTCTCTTCACTGGTGAGTTCTATCACTTAAAGAAGAATTAACACTAATCCTTCACAAACTTTTTCAAAATATAAAGGAGGAGGAAGCATTTCCAAACTCATTCTGTAAAGCCATAACCAGACAAAGACATCACAAGAAAACTACATACCAATATTCCATAAGAATAAGGAAGCAAAAATCCTCAACAAAATACTAGCAAACCAAATCTAGCAACATCTAAAAAGGATTATACAGCATGACCAAAGGAGATTTATCTCAGGAATTTAAGGAAGATTTAACATCAGAAAAACCAACGAATGTAATATGACCTTATTAATAAAACTGAAGATTAAAAAACATGACCCTAGATGGTGCCCAGCTACAACCGATGACTGCCCTGACAGGGAACACAACAGAGAACCCCTGAGGGAGCAGAACAGTGGGATGCAGACCCCAAATTCTCATAAAAAGACCAGACTTAACGGTCTGACTGAGACTAGAAGGACCCCAGCTGTCATGGTCCCCCAACCTTCTGTTGGCCCAGGACAGGAACCATTCCCAAAGACAACTCATCAGACACGGATTGGACTGGACAATGGGTTGGAGAGAGATGCTGATGAGAAGTGAGCTACTTGCATCAGGTGGACGCTTGAGACTATGTTGGCATTTCCTGTCTGGAGAGGAGATGGGAGGGTAGAGGGGGTTAGAAACTGGCAAAATGGTCACGAAAGGAGAGACTGGAAGGAGGGAGTGGGCTGACTCATTGGGGGAGAGTAAATGGGAGTATGTAGTAAGGTGTATACAAGTTTATATGTGAGAGACTGACTAATTTGTAAACTTTCACTTAAAGCACAATAAAAATTATTAAAAAAAAAAAACTACATGATCATCTCAATAGACACAGAAATTGCCTTTGACAAAATCTTAATATCCTTCCCCGATAAAAGCACTCAACAAACTAGGACAGCAGGGGACGTCCTCAACCTGATAAAGGGTATTTATGAAAAAACGATAGCTAACATCATATTAAATGGCGAAAGACCGAATGCTTCCCCTTAAGAATAAGAACAAAACAAGGATGTCCATTCCCAACACTTGTATTCAGCATAGAACATAGAGGTTCTAGCCACGGCAATTAGGCAAAAAAAGAAATAAAAGACGTCTAGATTGGAAATGAAGAAGCAAAACTGTATTCCCAGATGATCAAACCAAACCAAACCCATTGCCTTCGAGTCGATTCCGACTCATAGCAACCCTATAGGACAGAGTAGAACTGCCCCACACGGTTTCCAAGGAATGCCTGGTGGATTCAAACTGCCAGCCTTTTGGTTAGCAGCTGTAGCTCTTAACCACCACACCACCAGGGTTCCACAGATGACATGACTTTGTATACAGAAAATCCCAGGGAATTCACTGAAAGACTGTCAGAACTAGTAAACAAGTTCAGCAAGGTTCCAACCCAAACCAAACCCATTGCCATCAAGTCAATTCTGACTCATAGCTACCCTATAGGATAGAGTAGAACTGCCTCATAGGGTTCCCAAAGCTGTTCTCTTTATGGAAGCACATTGACCCATGTGATGGTTACTATTAAGTGTCAACTTGGCTAAGCTATGATTCCCAGTGGTTTGGCAGACACTATGTAATCACCTTCCATTTTGTGACCTGATGTGAGCAGCGAAGCATTTGGACGGGGAGTTCCTTGCAGGTGTGGCCTGTTTCCAGTATATAAATGGATGTTCTAGCAAAATTCACTCTGTTTTTCTCGACCCTACTCTCTTTTCATCCCCTGATCACCAGTTCTTGGGATGTAAGCCAGCAGAGGCCTCCAGCCTGCTGCCTGGTTTGCAGATTTTGGATTTATCAGCCCCTGCAACGCTGTGAGCCAGCAGAGGTCTTCAGCCTGTTGTCTGTAGACTACAACACCACATCTTTCTCCTGCAGAGTGACTGGTGGGTTGGAACCACCAACTTTTTGGTTAGCAGCCGACCACTCAACCACTTTACCACCAGGGCTCCTTTCAGCAAGGTTGCAGGATACAAAATCAATATGAAAAAATCAATTGCATTTCTATACACTACCAATGAACATTCCAAAAATGAAATTTAGAAAATAATTCCAGTTATAATAGCAACAAAAAGATGAAAATATTTAGCAATAAGTTGGACTTAAAAAGTGCAAGTATCCTGTAACTACAAAACGTTGTTGAAAGAAATAAAAAGTCAAAATAAATGGGAGGACATCCCATGTTCATGGATCTGAAGACTCAATATTGTTAAGATGGTGTATTTGTTTCCCGGGACTAACAAAGTACCACAAACTCAATTGTCATACCATTCTGGAGGCTAGAAGTCTGAAATCAAGGTGTCAGCAGAGCCATCCTCTCTCTCAAGGCCCTAGGGAAAGATCCTTTCTTGCCTGTTCCTACATTCTGATGGTTCCTGGCAATCCTTGGTGTTCCTTAGTTTGTAGATACCTCACTCCAGTCTCTTACCTCTGTCTTCACATGGCCGTGTTCCCTGTATATCTTTCTGTCTCTGTGTCTCTTTTTCTAAGGACGTCAGTCATATTGGATTATGGCTCACTCTGCGCCAGTATGACTTTCATGCTAACTCATTACATTGGCAAAGATGCTATTTCCAAATAAGGTCATATTCACAGATATCAGGGGTTAGGACTTGAACATATGTTTTGGAGGGCCACAAATCAACCCATAACAGATGGCAATATTCCCTAATCTACAGATTCGACACAATCCTATCAAAACTCTACTTGGCTTTTTTTTTTTTTTTTTTGGCAGAAATTGACAAAGGGATCCTAAAATTTATGTAGAAAGGAGAGGGAACCAGAAGAGCCAAAACAATCTTCAAAAAAAAGAACAAAGTTGGAGAACTCATACCTCCCGATTTCAAAACACTTATACAAAGCTACAATACTCGAGACAGTGTGGTTACTGGCATAAGGAAAGACATATAGATCAAAGGAATAGAACTGAGAATCCAGAAATAAACCCTTTGACATTGATGGTCAATTGATCTTTGACAAAGGGGCTAAGACAGTTTAATGGGGAAAGAATCGTCTTTTCAACAAAGGTGCTGGCATAGGTGGATTGTTGGGGAAGTATAATTAAAAATAAAGCCTCCTGCCAACCCAGAAAACGTCTCCACAAAAGTAGAAGGAAAGAAAACAGCTTTACTATTGGATAAGCATTAAACCAACTGCAACGCGTATCACAGGCAATCTGATAGAGAGATTGCAAAGACACAAAGAAATGTTGACCTTTTATACGGCTGAACAGATACAACTCATTGCATACCCTGCTAACATGTACATGAGGTGAAGTCTCACCAGCCTCATTTCTAAGGAGCATTCTGGCTGTACTTCCTCCAAGACAGATTTGTTTGTTCTTCTGGCAGTCCGTGGTATATTCAGTATTCTTTGCCAACATCATAATTCAAAGGCTTCAATACTTTTTTGGTCTTCTTTCTTCATTGTACAGCTTTTGCATGCATATGAAGCAATTGAAAATACCATGGCTTGGGTCAGGCACCCCTTAGTCCTTAAAGTGACATCTTCGCTTTTCAATACTTTAAAGAGATCTTTTGCAGCAGATTTGCCTAATGTAATAAAAAACACGTAGTTTGATTTCTTGACTGCTGCTTTTGTGGGCATTGATTGTGGATCCAAGTAAAATGAAATCCTTGACAATTTCAACCTTTCCTCCATTTTTCATGATGTTGCTCATTGTTCCAGTTGTGAGGATTTTTGTTTTCTTTATGTTGAAATGTAATCCATACTGAAAGCTGTAGTCTTTTATCTTCATCAGTAAGTGAGTGCTTCAAGTCCTTTTCACTTTCAGCAAGCAAGGTTGTGTCATCTGCATAACGCGGGTTGTTAATGAGTCTTCCTCCAATCCTGATGCTGTGTTCTTCTTCATATAGTTTAGCTTATTGAATTATTTTCTTCAGCATACAGATTGTATAAGTATGGTGAAAGGATACAACCCTGATGCACAACTTTCCTGATTTTAAGCCACACACTATCTCCTTGTTCTGTTCAAATGACTGCCTCTTGAAGTATGTAAAGATTCTACATGAGCACAGTTACGTGTTCTGAAAGACCAAGCTTCGCAGTATTATCAGTAATTTGTTGTGATCCACACAGCCGAATGCCTTTGCTTAGTCAATAAAACACAGGTAAACATCTTTCTCATATTCTCTGCTTTCGGCCAAGATTCATCTGACATCAGCAATGATATTCCTTGTTCCAGGTCCTCTTCTGAATCTGGCCTAAATCTCTGGCAGCTCTCTATCGATGTAATGCTGCAACCGCTTCTGAAGTATCTTCAGCAAAATTTTACTTGCGTTTGATATTGATGACATTCCTCGATAATTTCTGCATCCTATTGGATCACCTTTCTTTGCAGTGTACACAAATATGGATCTCTTGGCCATACAGCTGTCTGTTGGCCAGGTAGCTGTCACCCAAATTTCTTGGCATAGACAAGTGTGCACTTCTAGCATTGCATCTGTTTGTTGAAGCATCTCAGTTGGTATACTGACGATGCCTTCAGTGCAGCTTGGACTTCTTCCTTCAGTACCATCGGTTCTTGGTCATATGCTACCTCCTGAAATGTTTGAACGCCAGCCAATTCTTTTTGGTACAGCAAGTCTGTGTTTTCCTTCCGTCTTCTTTTGATGCTTTGGCTGCTAACCAAAAGATTGGCAGTTCGAATCCACCAGGTGCTCTTGGAAAACCTATGCGGCAGTTCTACTCCATCCTCTAGGGTCACTATGATTCGGAATCAACTCGACAGCAATGGGTTATGTCATTCAACATTTTGCTCACAGAATACTTCAATATTGCAACTCGAGGCTTGAATTTTTTCTTCAGTTTTTTCAGATTGAGAAATGCTGAGCGTGTTCTTCTCTTTTGGTTTTCTAACTCTAGGTATGTGCACATTTCATTATAATATTTTACTTTGTCTTCTTGAGCTGTCCTATGACATTTTCTGTTCAGCCCTTTTACTTCATCGTTTCTTCCATTTCCTTTAGCTACTGTACGTTCAAGAGCAAGTTTCAGAGTCTCTTCTGACACCTATTTTGGTCTTTTCTTTCTTTCCTGTCTTTTTAATGACTTTTTGGTTTCTTCATGTATGTTGTTCTTGATGTCATTCCACAACTCATCTGGTCTTCAGTCATTAGTGTTCAATGTGTCAGATCTATTCTTGAGACAGTCTTCAAATTCAGGTGGGATATTCTCAAGGTCGTATTTTGGCTCTTGTGAACTTGTTTAATTTTCTTCCGCTCCGACTTGAACTTGTATAGGTCTGTTCTGCAATTGGCCCCTAGCCTTGTTCTGACTGATGATATCGAACTTTTCCATTGTCTCTTTCCACAGATGTAGTCGATTTGATTCCTGTGTATTCCGTCTGGTGAGGTCCACATGTATAGTCACCATTTTCATTGTTGAAAATATTATTTCCAGCGAGTAGGCTGTTGTTCTTGCGAAATTCTATCAGGCGATCTCCAGCCTCATTTCTGTCACCAAGGTCTTATCTTCCAACTACCAGTCGTTCTTCATTTCCAACTTTCGCATTCCCATCACCAGTAAATATCAATGCTTCTTGATTTCATGTTTGATCAATTTCAGATGTAGAAGTTGGTAAAAATCTTCAATTTCTTCACCTTTGGCCTTAGTGGTTGGTGGGTAAGTTTAAATAATAATCATATTAACTGGTCTTCCTTCTTTGCATATGGATATTATCCTATCACTGACAGCGTTGTACTTCTGGATAGATCTTGAGATGTTCTCTTTCACAATGAATGCAATGACATTCCTCTTCAATTTGTCATTCCAGACCATATTATTGTCCAATTCAAAATGGCCATTACCAGTCCATTTCAGCTCACTAATACCTAGGCTATCTACATTTAAGCATTCTATTTCATTTTTGACAGCTTCTGGCTTTCCTAGCTTCATACTTTGCATATTCCACATTCTGATTATTAATGAATATTTGCAGCTGGTTCTTCTCATTTTGATGCCACATCAGCAGATGAAGGTCCCAAAAGCTTGACTCCATCCACACCATTAAGGTCAACTCTATTTTGAGGAGGCAACTCTTCCCCAGTCATATTTTGAGTGCCTTCCAATCTGAGAGGTTCATCTTCTGGCACTAAATCAGATAATGTTCAACTGGTGTTCATAAGGTTTTCACTGGCCATTTTTTTAAAAGGTAGATTGCCAGGTCCTTCTTCCTAGTCTGTCTTAGTCTGGAAGCTCCCCTGAAATCTGTCCACCATGGGCAACACTGCTGGTATTTGAAGCACTGCTGGGATGTCTTCCAACATCACAGCAGTACACAAGCCACCACAGTATGACAAACTGACACACAAGTGGTGGCTTGGGTTACTAGAGGGAAGAAATAAGACCATGTGTATACATGCTAAGGAGCCCTGGTGGCACAGTGGTTAAGTGCTCAACTGCTAACCAAAAGGTCGGTGGCTCGAACTCATCAGCCTTGGAAGAAAGATGTGGCAATCTGCTTCCATAAATATTTTATAGCTTCAGAAACGTTATGGGGCAGTTCTACTTGGTCCTATAGGGTCACTGAGTGGTCTCTTTTGCAGGATGGAGCTAATGTCACCTGCTCACAGGGTCTAAGCCTCAGTTTTCTCATCTGCAGGATGGGGCTAATGTCACCGGCTCACAGTGTTTGGGGAGAAGGAAATGAAAGGGCTTCCAAAATGTTGAACTGTTATAAAAATCTAAACTGATGTGTTATGGATTGAATCATGCCCCCCCCCAAATATGTTGAAACCCTAACCCCAGTACCTGTGGATACGATCATGTTTGGAAATAGTTTTTCTTTAGTTATGTTAATGAAGTCAGACCAGTGTAAGGTGGATCTAAACTTAATCACTTCTGAGTTATAAAAAGAGCAGCATAGACGCAGACGCACACATACACAAACACACACATACACACGCACATATGCACACATGTGCACACACATACACACATGCACACACACATACATACACGTACACACATATACACATACGCACACAGACACAGACACACACGTACACACACCTACATACACACACTCACACACATGGAGGAAGACAGATGCCACGTGAGGAAGTCTACAAGCCGAGGAACGCCCGGGGCTGCCATCAAGGAAGGAACTGACGCAGGTGAGACCCTGATGTGGACTTTCAGCCCCTGGAAATGTGAGATGATAAACCCCTGTCTTTTAAAGCCGCCCACCTGTGGCATCTGTGTGGCAGCAGCACCAGGACACTAAGGTGTGATGTGACGATGACTCACCTGTCATACCAATACAACAGCAAGCCTTCGTGTGAAGCAGCCCGTAAGCCCACCCTGCACTCACCACCTGCCTGGGCAGTGGGGTCTCTGCTGTCCCAAACAGCTCAAATCTTGCTTCTGAGCTGGAGAAAACTATTATTCCGTTCCTTGCAGTTGCCTATTCCAGCCTTCAAAGCTCGCTCATACTGCCGGCAAACGTGGCACCCTGCTCCTCTGCACGGAACACAGAATCTGAGGGCGCGGCCAGCCCTCCTTGCCCAGCCAGCCCGCCCTGCCCCGTCTCGCCTCCACCCACTGGGTGCCAGGTAGGCCTGAGAGAAAGGAGACACCGCCACCACCACTCTGGCCCACCTCCACCAGCGTTTCACAGGAATTCCCTTTATAGTTCCAGATTTGAAGCACACAAGCCACTCCCCCTCTTTGCCCACAGCTGGCCCAGGGGAGTGACAGCATCTGCCAGCCTCTAGAGCTGCACTGTCCCGTAGATACATCGCACGAGCCAAGGTGTGATTTTCCATTTTCTGGTAGCCACATTCTACCACCTGTCGATCAGTTTGTCCTTCTGTGGTGGCTTGTATGTGGCTATGATGGTGAAAGCTAGGCCACTGGTATTTCGAATAACAACAAGGGTCAGCCATGGTGGGCAGTTATCAATGGAGCTTCCAGACTAAGACAGACTAGGAAGAAAGGCCTGGCCATATATTTCCAAAAATTAGCTAATGAAAACCCTACAGCATTCTTTAAAGAGATGGAAAAACTAATCATTAACTTTATATGGAAAGGGAAGAGGCCCCAGATAAGCAAAGCACTACTGAAGAAGAAGAATAAAGTAGGACTCACACTACCTGACCTCAGAACCTACTATACAGCTACAGTAGTTAAAACAGCCTGGTACTGGTACAATGACAGATACATTGACCAATGGAACAGAATTGCCAACCCAGATGTAAATCGATCCACCTGTGGTCACCTGATCTTTGACAAAGATCCATCAAATGGGGAAAAGACAGTCTTTTTAGCAAATGGTACCTGCAAAACTGGATATCCATCTGCAAAAAAAGGAAACAGGACCCCTACCTCACAGCACATACAAAAACTAATTCAAAATGGATCAAAGGCCGAAATATAAAACCAAAAACTATAAAGATCATAGAAGAAAAAATAGGGTCAACTCTAGAAGCCCTAAGATGCGGCATTGTTGTTGTTGTTGTTGTTGTTAGGTGCTGTCCAGTTAGTTCCGACTCATAGCAACCCTATGCACAACAGAACGAAACACTGCCCAGTCCTGTGCCATCCTTACACAAGTTGTTATGCTTGAGCTCATTGTTGCAGCCACTGTGTCAGTCCACCTCATTAAGGGTCTTCCTCTTTTCCGCTGACCCTGTACTCTGCCAAGCACGATGTCCTTCTCCAGGGACTGATCCCTCCTGACAACATGCCCAAAGAATATAAGACGCAGTCTTGCCATCCTTGCCTCTAAGGAGCATTCTGACCGCACTTCGTCCAAGGCAGATTTGTTAGTTCTTTTGGCAGTCCATGTATAGTCAATATTCTTCACCAACACCACAATTCAAAGCCGTCAACTCTTTTTCGGTCTTCCTTACTCATTGTCCAGCTTTCACATGCATATGATGTGATTGAAAATACCATCGCTTGGGTCAGGCGCACCTTAGTCTTCAAGGTGACATCTTTGTTCTTCAACACTTTGAAGAGGTCCTTTGCAGCAGATTTGCCCAATGCAATGCATCTTTTGATTTCTTGACTGCTGCTTCCATGGCTGTTGATTGTGGATCCAAGTCAAATGAAATCCTTGACAACATCAATCTTTTCTCCGTTTATCATGATGTTGCTCAATGGTCCAGTTGTGAAGATTTTTGTTTCCTTTATGTTGAGGTGTAATCCATACTGAAGGCTGTGGTCTTTGATCTTCATTAGTAAGTGCTTCAAGTCCTCTTCACTTTCAGCAAGCAAGGTTGTGTCATCTGCATAACACAGGCTGTTAAAGAGTCTTCCTCCAATCCTCATGCCCTGTTCTTTATATAGTCCAGCTTCTCGGATTATTTGTTCAGCATACAGATTAAATAGGTATGGTGAAAGAATACAACCCTGACGCACACCTTTCCTGACTTTAAACCAATCAGTATCCCCTTGTTCTGTCCGAATAACTGCCTCTTGATCTATGTAAAGTTTCCTCATGAGCACGATTAAGTGTTCTGGAATTCCCATCCTTCGCAGTGTTATCCATAGTTCATTATGATCCACACAGTCAAATGCTTTTGCATAGTCAATAAAACACAGGTAAACATCCTTCTGGTATTCTCTGCTTTCAGCCAGGATCCATCTGACATCAGCAATGATATCCCTGGTTCCACGTTCTCTTCTGAAACCAGCCTGAATTTCTGGCAGTTCCCTGTTGATATACTGCTGAAGCCGTTTTGGAATGATCTTCAGCAAGATTTTGCTTGCGTGTAATATTAATGATAAAAAAGGTATTATTCTATAATTTCCACATTTGGTTGGATCACCTTTCTTGGGAACAGGCATAAATATGGATCTCTTCCAGTCAGTTGGCCAGGAAGCTGTCTTCCATATTTCTTGGCATAGACGAGTGAGCACCTCCAGCACTGCATCTGTTTGTTGAAACATCTCAGTTGATATTCCATCCATTCCTGGAGGCTTGTTTTTCGCCAATGCCTTCAGAGCAGCTTGGACTTCTTCCTTCAGTACCATCAGTTCCTGATCAGATGCCTCTTGAAATGGTTGAATATTGACTAATTCTCTTTAGTATAACGACTCTGTATTCCTTCCATCTTCTCTTGATGCTTCCTGCGTCGTTTAATATTTTCCCCATGGAATCCTTCACTACTGCAACTCGAGGCTTGAATTGTTTTCTTCAGTTCTTTCAGCTTGAGAAACACCGAGCGTGTTCTTCCCTTTTGGTTTTCCACCTCCAGCTCTTTGCACATGTCATTATAATACTTTACTTTGTCTTCTCAAGAGGCCCTTTGAAATCTTCTATGCAGTTCTTTTACTTCATCAATATGCAGTGTTAACAGGATACAAACCATAAATAACAATACACAAACACCAGAAGATAAGCTAGATAACTGGGATCTTCTAAAAATTAAACACTTATGCTCGTCAAAAGACTGCACCAAAAGAGTAAAAATAGAACCTATAGGCTGGGAAAAAATTTTCGGCTATGACAAATGCAACAAAGATCTAATCTCTACAATCTACAGGAAAATCCAACACCTCTACCACACAAAGATAAATAATCCAATTAACAATAGGCAAAGGATATGAATGCACACTTCACCAAAGAAGACATTCAGGCGGCTAATAGTATATGAGGAATTGCTAGAGATCACTAGCCATTGCTGTTGTTGTTGTTAGGTGCCACAGAGTCAGTTTTGACTCATAGTGACCCTATGTACAACAGAATGAAACACCGCCCTGTCCTGTGCCATCTTCAAATCGTTTTTATTGTTGAGCTCATTGTTGCAGCCACCGTGTCAATCCATCTCATTGAGGGTCTTCCTCTTTTTCTCTGACCCTCTACTTTACCAAGCATGATGTCCTTCTCCAGGGACTGATTCCTCCTGATAACATGTCCAAAGTTTGTGAGACGTAATTTCACCATCCTTGTTTAAGGAGCATTCTGGTTGTACTTCTTCCAAGACAAATTTGTTCATTCTTTTGGCAGTCCGTGGTATATTCAACATTCTTCACCAACACCACAATTCAAATGTGTCAGTTCTTCTTTGGTCTTCTTTATTCATTCTCCAGCTTTTGAATGCATATGAGGCAATCGAAAACACCACGGCTTGGGTCAGGTGCACCTTAGTCTTCAAAGTGACATCTTTGCTTTTCAATACTTTAAAGAGGTCTTTTGCAGCAGATTTGCCCACTGCAGTGTGCCTTTTGACTTCTTGACTGCTACTTCGATGGGCATTGATTGTGGATCCAAGTAAAATGAAATCCTTGACAACTTCAATCTTTTCTCCTTTTATCATGAAGTTGTAAGGGTTTTTGTTTTGTTTTCTTTATGTTGAGGTGTAATCCATACTGAAGGCTGTGGTCTTTGATCTTCATCAGTAAGTGCTTCAAATCCTCATCACTTTCAGCAAGCAAGGTTGTGTCATCTGGATAACAAGGTTGTTAACAAGTCTTCCTCTAATCCTGATGCCCCGTTCTTCATATAGTCCAGCTTAGAGAAATGCAGATCAAAACCACAATGAGATACCATCTCACCCTGACATTACAGGCACAAATTAAAAAAAATAAATAACAAATGTTGGAGAGGCTATGGGGAGATTGGAACTCTTATGCACTGCTGGTGGGAATACAAAATGGTACAACCATTTTGGAAAACGATATGGTGCTTCCTTAAAAAGCTAGAAATAAAAATACCATATGATCCAGGAATGCCACTCCTAGGAGTATATCCTAGAGAAATAAGACCCATCACACGAATAGACATATGCACACCCATGTTCATTGCAACATTGTTCACAATAGCAAAAAGATTGAAACAATCTAGGTGCTCATCAACAGATGAATGGATAAATTATGGTACATACACACAATGGAATACTACGCAACGGTAAAGAAAAATGATGAATCTGTGAAGCATCTCACAACATGGATGAAACTGGAGGGCATTATGCTGCGTGAAATAAGTCAGTCACAAAAGGACAAATATTGTATGAGACCACTACTATAAAAACTCACACAAAGGTTTACACACAAAAAGAAACAATCTTTGATGGTTACCAGGAAGGGAAGGGGTGGGAATGGAAAAACACTAAATAGACAAGAGATAAGTGGTAACTTTGGTGAAGGGTGAGGCAGTACACAATAGTGGGGAAGCCAGAAAAACTTGTCCAAGGCAAGGTCATGGACGCTCTATAGACACATCCAAACTCCCTGAGGGACTGAATTACTGGGCTGAGGGCTGTGAGGGCCATGGTCTTGAGGAACATCTAGCTCAACTGGCAAAACATAGCTTATGAAGAAAATGTTCTGCATTCTACTTTGATTAGTAGCGTCTGGGATCTTAAAAGCGTGTAAGCGGAAACCTAGGATACTCCACTGGTCTCACCCCATCTGGAAAAAGGAAGAGTGAGGAAAACCAAAGACACAAGGGAAATATTAGTCCAAGTGACTAATGGACCACAGCTACCACCAGACTGAGTCCAGCACAACTAGATGGTTCCCGGCTATCACCACCAAATGTTCTGACAGGGATCACAATAGAGGGTCCTGGACAGAGCTGGAGGAAGATGTAGAACAAAATTCTAGCCCATAAAAAACAAACAAACAAACAAAAAAGACTAGACTTACTGGAGAAATCCTGAGAGTATGGCCCTTGGACACCCTTATAGCTCAGTAATGAAGTCACTCCTCAGGTTCACCTTTCAGCCAAAGATTAGACAGCCCCATAAACAAAACAAGACTAAATGGGCACATCAGCCCAGGGTCAAGGACAAGAAGGCAGGGAGGGACAGGAAAGCTGGTAATGGGGAACCCAAGGATGAGAAGGGAGAAGGGGAGAAGGAGAGAATGTTGACTTGTCACGGGGTTGGCAACCAATGTCACAAAACAATATGTGTATTAATTGTTTAATGAGAAACTTGTTTGCTCTGTAAACTTTCATCTAAAGTAAAAAAAAAAAAAAAAAGAATATTGTCTGATATAGTACTGAAAGATGAGGCCCCAAGTTGGAAGGTATTGAAAATACACAGTGGCTGCGCCAATGAACTTGAGCATGCCAAAGATCATGGGGATGGCTCAAGACTGGGCAATGTTTCATTCTATTGTACATGAGGTAGCCATAAGTCAGAGCCAACTTAAGGGCAGCTAACACTTCACTGATATTATTTACATTCTCCGTAATATGCAACCCTCACCACTCACTTTTCCAAATTTTTTTATTACCCTTAGCAGAAACTCAGTACCTCTTAAGCAATAACTTCTTCTCCACACCCTTAAAAAAACAAACCCAACCCATTGTTATCAAGTGGATTCTGACTCACAGCGACTGTATAGGACAGAGAACCGCCCCATAAGGTTTCCAAGGCTGTAATCTTTAGAGAAGCAGACTGCTACATCTTTCTCCCATAGACTGGCTGGTGGGTTCAAACTGCCGACCTTAGCAGTCAAGCGCTTAACCGCTGTGCCACCAGGCTCCTAAGATGCATTTACTTCATGTTAATTGTGCTTCAGCACGCATCATTTGAACCAGTTGTAATACCTGCCTGGTTCCTTCATAAGCACAGTAAAATCTTTAACACGCACTAATGTCTCATATCTGTATGAGGGTTATGATTTTACCCTTTTCTGAAAATTATCTTAACAACTCTTATCTGCATTCCAGAATTATCTTGCAACAACTCCTATCTCACACACCTGTTGGCTGGCGTAAAGAAGGGACTAAGCCAGAAGCTTTAGTTTTGGTTAGTTTGTTTAGTTCCTAAACTTGAGAATTGGGATAATGTTGGAAAACGGTGGAAAAACCAATTTCCACCAACACGTGTGTCTCTGGCTCTCATGTTCTGTGAAGGCATGTGCTACACAGCATGGGGCCAGAACCTGAGAACCAGGAAACCAGAGCTCTGGGTGATCCGCCCCCATCTGCGGGCTCTAACGTCTTCTAGTTCAGCCCACCCCTAAGTGATGAGAAACACAGATTGTACGCTGCAACACACCCGGATCTTCATGCTCTGTGGAAGTCAGGGAGAACCCTGATAGCCAGGGCCTCCTCAGAACACAGGGCGAGATGCAACAGACACTTGGCTGAGTGAAGCCGAGACTGCGGGTAAGGAAAGCCCTTCCCCCGTGCACATTGACTGCTTTAGCATTGCAAGCCGGCACCAGGGTAGGATAATTGCACAGTGCCAAGGACGTAGGAGTAAGGGGTCAGTTAGGGCAGAGTTACAACTTGACATAGGTCTACTCAGAAATGTTTATAGATCACGAATACTTCAGGCCCGATCAGGGAGAGAGAGGCTGATTCACTACTAAGATTTCTCCCCTTCTCCCAGTCCATTCACTGGGGTTGAGCCTTGCATTACTTGCACTGTCAGGTCTAGGAAACAGGAAGCCTATCTGTTTTCTGTATGTCTCTCAGCGACTCAGAAGCAGGTTCTTACCTTTTACATCCTCCTTGGGAAGGGTGGTTTAGGCATTCATTGGTACATGACCTGGATGAAGGCCAAAGGCGTCAGGTACAGCGTGGCTGGCAGCTGTGCGTCAGGAGGCAGGCCCACTGCCAGGTATGGGCAAGGAAGCAGCTCCTCAAACCTCCAAACCCCATTCTTCCAAGCTACAATTTTCATACCTCCTCTGCTTGAAAACACCCCCGTGGTTCAACTACTGTAAGCAATATTTTTTAAATGATTAACCCACAGTACTTTATGGTGCACTGCTTTTCTGAATGTTCTCGTTTTCCTACAACTGGCCTTGATTTTTCCCCAAGCGTTAAGGATATTTTTCAAATCAAGGTAGAATTAACCATGTCCCAGGAGCACTGTTGCCTCAGAGTAATTAAAGGTAGGAATGCAATCTCCAGCTGGCACCCCTGGCCCCCAAGCCAACACGTAGTCTGCTATCTTGGGCAGGGTGCTTCACCCTTGAGGTGCTTTCCTCAGCTGTAAAATGGGAACAATGGTAGCTCCTTGTTCTAGAGTGTCACATCCATACATGCCACACCTTCGCAGCGCCTGGCTCTGAGCAAGCCCTCATTCCCACTCTCCATTGCTCTGATGGCTAGGATTTCAGATGGAAGCAGGGATGGCAGAACAGCAATGGCAAATGCATGGTTCGTGGTACTGTGTATGACCCAGGCCCTTCATGTGGTGAGTTCACGGTGTCTCTGTAATCATCGCAGAGGTAGATGCCTCTGCTTTTCCCGTTTCCTCCTTCCCTATTGCTCTGCACAGGAAAGGAAAGTTGCAGGTCACAGAACTCTATAGAAAGTTCAGCAAGCGTGTTCTTTGCACCAGGTTCCATTCAGTGTTCTGTATAGTGGAAACTCGTTCATTTAAAACACTGCAGGGTATGGCAAACCCAATACCTATAGGTCAGGGCTTCTCACTTGGCTATACATTGGAATCATCTGTGGAGCTTCAAAGACCAGCGATGCCAGGACCCCACCCCCAACAATCCTGGTTTAATTGGTTGGGGTGCTGCCTAACTGTTACCGGAGAATGGCCTCGGTTTTTGAAGACAGGAGCTTGTAGGAGGGCCTTTTTTAGGTTTTCGAAGGTATGTCTCTGCTCTTTGGTCCACATTAATTCATTAGTTCCTTGTTGATTGTTTATTTTGAGGGGGTTAAATAGTGGCCTGGCTTTTTCACCGTATCCGAGAATCCATAGCCTGCAAAAGCCTGTTAAACCTAAGAAGGATCTGAGCAGTTTTGTGGTGGTGGGCTCGGGGATGTTTGCTATAGCTAAAACTCGTTGAGGAGATAATCGTTTTTCTCCTGGGGCCAGCCTTAGTCCTAGATGTTCTACTTCTTTTTGTAAAAGTTGGGCCTTTTCCTTTGAGACTTTGTACTCCTTTTCTGCCAGGTGATTTAGAGTTTGAATAATATGTTGGCGTCCTAATTGTTCTGTGGGGGAGCAGATGAGCAGGTCATCAACATATTGAACAACTTGCCCACCCCTCTCAAGTATTAGGTCTTTTAAGTCTTATGCCAAAGCTTGGCCAAAAAGGTGGGGACTGTCTCTGAACCCCTGTCCATGTTAGCTGTCATTTGTGACCAGCAGGGTCAGACCATTTGAAGGCAAAAAGAAACTGACAAGCCAGGTCTAAAGGGATGCAAAAAAAATGCATCCTTCAAGTCTAAAACAGAAAATCATTGGGTGTTAAGCAGTATTTCTCTGAAGATGGTGTAAGGGTTAGGGACCACAGGATGGAGAGGAATTACAGCCTCACTAATGATCCTAAGATCTTGTACTAGCCTATATCTCCCATCTTTCTTTTTAATGGGGAGAATGGGGGTATTGCAAGGGGAGTTGCAGGGTATTAATATCCTGTGCTTTACAAAGGTAGTAATTATGTTTTGCAATCCCTGCCTAGCTTCTAAGTTAATGGGGTCTTGTTTTTTTCTTGGAAATTTATTGGAGTCTTTTAACATTACCATTACTAGGGTGGCATTACGTGCCCATCCTGGTATCTCAGTAGCCCATGCCTGGGGGTTTAACTCTTGTTTTTCATCTATATCTATGTAAGTTCTATTTCTGTTAATTTGTAAGGTCATTATTTGGTTAAGAGTCAGATCTTGTGTTGAGAAGATCATTCGAGTTTTTACTTAATATGTCCCTCCCTAGAAGTGGGACAGGGCATTCTGGGAGGATTAAAAATTGGTGTGAGAAGCTTGTTGCACCCCACAGACAGCATAATGATGGAGTAAAATATTTTACCTTGGGCTTCCCTCCTACTCCCTGAACCGTGCTTTTGTTAGAAGAAAGGGGTCCTCGATAGGAGGTTAGTATGGAAAAGGTGGCTCCTGTGTCCAAAAGAAAAGTTACTGACCTTCCCGTTACATCTAAAGTGACCCTTGGCTCCTCTGCACCAATGTTGATGCTCTCCGTGTTTTCTCTGGGAGCCTCTTGAAGCCCAGGGTCCCATCAGCTTAAGGCCATTTCTATTGAGGATTGAGCCTGGGAGTCCTTCGACCCTCAGGGCACTCTCGCCTCCAATGGCCATGCTGTTGGCAATTGGGACAGGGCTTCTGGGGCAGTTTGTTTTGGGGGCCATCCCTTTTCCAGTGGCCAAGTTGGCCACATTTGTGACATGCGCTGGGTGGAGTGTCCTTGGGTCTTCCTGCCGGCGGCGGGTGGTGCCTGCCCTATAGGTAGGCTAGGAGACGGGCCTGTCTCTTCTCATCCTTTTTCTCCTATTCTCGGAGTCTTTCTTCTTCTTCCTGGTCTCTATTATAGAAGACTGAGGAAGAGACCTTCAACAGCTCATTTAAGGGAGTTTGAGGTCCTAGCCCTTGTTTTTGAAGTTGACACCTAATGTCTGGAGCAGTTAGAGTTGAAACCTATCCTTTAAGGCTAGTTTTTCTGGTGATCCTGGGTCTAAATTGGTATATTTTAAGAGGGCTTCTTTTATTCTTTCTAGGAAGGCCATGGAAACCCTGGTGGCGTAGCTGCTAACCAAAGTGTCGGCAGTTCAAATCCACCAGGCCTTTCTTGGAAACTCTATGGGGCAGTTCTACACTGTCCTATAGGGTCACTATGAGTCGGAATCGACTCGAGGGCACCGGGTTTGGTTTTTGTTTGGTTTTAGGAAGGCCATGAGATTTTCTTGGGGCCCTTGGTCTATGGTGGCCAATTTATTAAAATCGGTAGGTTTTTTCCTGCAAACTTTCATTCCCTCAACCAGGCACACTAACATGTGGTCTCTCGCCTGTCTCCCTCCTTGGGTATTATAATCCCATCACAAGTCTATGCCTGGGACTGCGGCGGTACCCATGGGGTAGGCCTGTTGGTTTTGTATATATAGCCCATCTGCAAATCGTCTGGCTGCCTCAGTGAGATTTAATCTTTCTCCCTGGGCAAGTATTTGGTTACAGATTACCATTATGTCTTTCCAACCCAAATCAAAGGTGAGTGTTAAGTTCTTAAATTTTTCTATATAGTTGTTAGGGTCATCAGAGAAACTTCCTAGCTCTGTTTTTAGTTTTCCTAAATCCTGCATTGAAAAGGGAACCTGTACCCTGACTGGTCTATTAGGGCCAGCCACTCCTTGAAGGGGGCACAGGTAAGGTGGTGAAGGTGTTGTGGGCAAGGAATTGGAGTAGGGAGGAGTAGGAGGAACAAACATGTCTTTAGTATTTAAGGATGGGGTTGCAGGGTTGGTAGGGTTTGGGTCTAAGGTGTCTATCGTTTGGTTTGTAACGATGGTCTATCTTACACTTTTTACACAGTTCTGGATTTTCCCTTAAGGCCATAAAAACCTGGACATAAGGGACTTCTGTCCATTTGCCTTGTGTCCGGCAAAACAGATCTAGCTGAAGGATCATATGATAATTCAAACTTGCCTGTTGTGGCCAAATCTGTCCATTTCCCAATTTATATTGAGGCCACGTGGTGTTACAAAAGAAGACTAATCTCTTTCTCTTCAGGGTTTGAGGGTCAAACCTGTCCCAATTTTTGAGGATACATCCCAGAGGCGAAGCCGGTGGTACTGAGTTTTGGTTTCCCATCTGGAAAGGAACAGAGTGAGTCATAGGGGGTAGGACGTCTCCTGTGCCCGCTATGTTAGATCTCTGCCCGGAGAAGGCATCCCTTCTCAGGCCTGGGCTTCCAGAATTAACTAGTCTTATTTTTTTTTTTATTGTGTAGCCCACCCTGAAGTTTCTTGCCTAGAAACTTCCTGCTGCCTCTGTCTCAGGGGTCCTTGTTCTTGTCTCTGTCTGCCGTCTTGGCCGGACATGAACCTGTATATTTGTTGATGTCCTTGTTCTGCCAAGAAAACTATCGCATATCCTGCTAGCCATTTTAGGGTGGGGGTCTTTTGTGCCTGTGTCTGGGAAGCCTTCATTTTATCGTCAAACTTTACTATCCATTGAAGCTGACACCTTTTCTCGCCCCCTAACATACTGCATAATCTAGGGGGGCCCTTGGAATTGGGCGTAGGAGATGATTTAGCATTTGTGGGAGCCCCTCTTCTGTCCACACCCAAGGAGGGGGTAACCTTATTATCTTCTGGGCCCTTCCCTTCCTTTTCTCTGCAGAACCAGCAAACCCATTTCTCATCTTTGCCCCTCTCTTTGCCCCTCTCTGTATACTTTATGAACTGTTCTTACACACTGAAAGAGAGAATCAGGACTGAAAGAGGGAATCAGCCCAGTTCTTCGTATACTCTCGGACATTCAAATTCTTTGTAAGGGGGGTAACAGATACAACTTTAGTTAGTCTGATGAATAACCTTAAGATTTTTTGATTCAATGAGGCAGACCAGAGTGACCTATTCATTCTTTTATAACATGAGAGCAGGAGGAGCTAATCAAGGAAAGGCTACCTGTGTTTAGCTTCACAATGGCGATATAAACAGGAAAGCGAGAGAGGTCCTTCGCTGGAACAATTATCCCTTAGCCTGTCACTAATACAGCACTGATCCCTTTTGCAAAGCACACACGGAGGATATAGATACAAGTAGGTTAGCCAGAAGTTGAATGGGGCTGAGAGGTGCAAAAGGTAAATGGGTGGCTGGTCCCTTAAAGAGACTTGCTGACTTGGCATGACTATTGCTGAGGTTAGTGGGGGTCAGGTGTCCTGGGTCAAAAATGTGCTGCTTTGTGAGTGGGACTCCTAGAGGATGCGACCCTTCTAGTCAGCCAGCGCTTCTCTTACGTGTCTTGGTTTCTCTCCTGATTGTCTAAGACAAACAGGGAGCTCAGAGCACTGGATGACCATTCCTTATGTATGCTCCTCGGAAAAGCCTGATTGTTAATTAAGTGAAGTTGGAAGTCTCTATCAGGCCCCGGACGTCTCAGGATTGACCCAGACACCCCCGCAAAGGGGAGGGAGGAAGTGCCTCTTCTCTTCGGAGTCTGAAAGAATCAGACACTCATTATTTTAGGTCACTATATCCTTTTTTTTTTTTTTTAATTCTTAGGGGAAACCCTGGTGGTGTAGTGGTTAAGTGCTACAGCTGCTAACCAAGAGGTCGGCAGTTCGAAACCGCCAGGCGCTGCTTGGAAACTATCTGGCAGTTCTACTCTGTCCTATAGGGTCGCTATGAGTTGGAATCGACTCGACAGCAGTGGGTTTGGTTTTTGGTTTATAACCTTATGACATGCCTGCATGTCTCAGGATTGACTCAGACACCTCTGGGAAGCGAAGGGAGGAAGTGACTCTTTTCTTCGGGAGTCTGAAAGAATCAGACACTCATTGTTACCGTATTCTTGTTAATAGTCAGACCAAGTACATACAAATCTTTCTAGCACCTCTCAGACCTCTCTCTCAAGAAGAAAGAAAACGCACACACACATACACACACAGAGGTAGGGATACCTTGGCGCTGGGCTGGAAAGAAAGAGCCCGCGCTCTGAGGTGGACTCACCACTTTCCGGATGAAGGAGGAGGAAGCTTGTTGCCTGAGTCACAGCACCAGAATGTGTTACCGGAGAATAGCCTCGGTTCTTCTCTTCAGTGTAGGAAAGAATTCAACCACTGAGACAAACAGTGCCAAGTGAGCAGAGGTTTATTAGCAAGCAGACGGTTAGTAGTAAAAGTACACTTGACTAGGAAGTGTCAAGTGGACTACTCAGGTAGAGAAAGGATCTGAGTGCCCCATAGTCATTTTCTTAGGGTTTTATACTCTTTTTTTTCCTCTTGATTTGTCTCTATTAACATTTAAAAGCCAGGATAAGACCCCCCTGTGAAGTCTATTTCCTTGGTTTAAGATTTAATTACCAAGTTAGAGATCTTATCAAGTTAAGGACTTTATCAAATCAAAGACCCCTGTAAAGATCATTTCCTTGGCTTAAAGTTTAACTATGTAGGGACCATCTTATTGAGGAATGTCACCACCCCCTGTCTCTTCGAGATTGTTTAATTGAGGAATGTCACTACCCCCCTCCTCTTCCCAAGTACAAGCTCTGCCCCCTCCCCATTACATAACCACTGAGATTATTTAAAACTCCCTAAGTGGTTCTAATGTGGTTCTAATGTGTACCCAGTTTGAGAACTGCCACTCCAAATACTTGGAAGTGAGATATTCTTGCCAAATCAGTGAAGTCAGCTGAAAAGAAGCCACAGTAGCAACGATAACCTAAGTTGCAGGGTCTAGGTTGGATCCAGGCAGTCTGCTGTTCACCGTCCTGCTCCTAGGTAGGGGCCATACTTTTCCTGGGCTGGGCTGCCCTGGGCAGCCCCAGCCTATGGGGGCATGACGGGCTTGTAGGGGAACACTGCTAGGAGACTCAAACCCAAGGGACTCCTTGTAGTTTTCTTAGAAAATTTGTATTGAGAGTAGAGGCTGTGCAAGCCTCTTCTAGACCATGCCCTCGCCCAGGGTTCCCAAGGGCTTGGACCCTGATGAAAGTTTGGTTTCATATAACGTTTGTATGTTTCTCATAAAATTCTACATCCAGAAATTTGCTTCTGAGACAAAAAAAACCAAGTGAACTTGTTGGAACAAAAGGAGTTTCTCTCCCTTCAAGCCATGCCAGCCGGCCAGCCTATGAACCTTCATAAAGCATTGAAGGCGGGTCCTTCTTTTCCTGGCAGCGAATGATAGCCACCAGAGTGGCTCCCTGTTGAGACAAAGGGTGTGTGCTCCTGGCCAGGACACCTGAGTGGTGGAACTATCTGCTGTCTGCATCAAAGCCCCCAGGATATAAAGAAAATCCCTCAAGGGCCCAGCTCACCACTATGAGGTCCTTCCCACGGAGATGCCGCTGCCTGGGCCAGGCGGTCCAGTGGCCCTTGCTTTTGGCTGTGCTGATCGTCTTCCTCTTCACCCTGCCCACCTTTGTTAAGGAACGTAACACAAAGCCTTCTAGGTAAGCTTCTGACCCTTTCTAAGTTCCTTATACTTCACCAGAGGGAACTGAGAAACTGTAGCCTGGGGTGGGAGCTGGGAGTCCCACGGTGCCTCTGTGTCCACATGTGAGTGTCAGGGTCATGACTGTGGTCAAGATCCACTGGGAAAGGAGAGCAAATGGAAGACACAGGGGAAAAGGAAGTGGTAGGGGAAGCCCAGAAGCCCAGAGGCCATGGGGCTTGAATAGAGAGGAAGTGGCAGTGGTGGGTTTGGGACTGGAGTCTGAGAAGGATTCTATGGGTCTTCAGAGGGCATAGTTAGAAACCAGGACTACTTCCCCCTATGAGACTGTAATAGGGCAAATTTAGTGTTAGTTCTTATGTGCCATTCCTGTATCCTATAAAGAGAGATTTATCCTGTGTGTTCCATTCATTTCAAAGTCACACCCCCCGCCCCCCAAAAAAAGTTTGTCAGTAAAACGAGAGATTTCCTATTTAGGGAGGCAGCTTAAATCCTGAGCCCCAGGTTAAATCTTCCAAAGGAGCCTTCTGGACCACTTTTCTTATAAAATAAACACATCTTCAGCAGGGAGGAAGCCTTTTCTTTCCTCAAAAAAAATTTTTTATGATTTTTTTTCACTGTTCTTAAAACTTGAAATTAATACATGCTCTCATAAATTTGAAAAAAATTCAGAAGGGTGAAGCAAGAAGTGAGGGTCTCCTCACTGTCCCCTCAGCACTTTGGTGTACATGTAACGGTTATACTATTACGGTATTAACGCTTCTACAGCACTTGCTACGGGCCAGGCACTATTCTCAATGCTCTGTGTACATTAATTCATTTAATCCTCAGTATTAGGAGGACGCTGAGGCACAGAGAGTTTAAGTAAGTTTCCCAAGGTCACATCGCTACTAGGTGACAGGGCCTGAATTCAAACCTAGGCATTTTGGTCCCATAAAGGCATTCATTGCCTTTATACTATACAAGCCCTCACAGCATATGTATGTCATACATACTGTTCTACAGGCTGAACTTTTTAATTTTTTTGTTGTGCTTTAAGTGAAAGTTCACAAATCAAGTCAGTCTCTCACATATAAACTTATATACACCTTACTACATACTCCCACTTACTCTCCGCCTAATGAGCCAGCCTGCTTCCTCCCTCCAGTCGCTCCTTTCATGACCATTTTGCCAGTTTCTAACCCTCTCTACCCTCCCATATACCCTCCAGACAGGAGGTGCCAACATAGTCTCAAGTGTCTACCTGATGCAAGCAGCTCGCTCCTCATCAGCATCTCTCTCCAACTCATTGTCCTGTCCAATTCATGTCTGAAGAGTTGGCTTCAGGAATGGTTCCTGTCCTGGGCCAACAGGAGGTCTGGGGGCCATGACCACCAGGTTCCTTCCAGTCTCAGTCAGACCATTAAGTCTGGTCTTATGACAATTTGGGGTCTGCATCCCACTGTTCTCCTGCTCCCTCGGGTTCTCTGTTGTGTTCCCTGTCAGGGCAATCATCAGTTGTGGCCGGGCACCATCTAGTTCTTCTGGTCTCAGGATGATGTAGTCTCTAGTTCATGTAACCCTTTCTGTCTCTTGTGCTCATAATTACCTTGTGATCTTGGTGTTCTTCATTCTCCTTTGATCCAGGTGGATCGAGACTCATTGATGCATCTTAGATGGCGCTTGCTAGCGTTTAAGACCCCAGACTCCACGCTTCAAAGTGGGATGCAGAATGTTTTCGTAATAGATTTTATTTTGCCAATTGACTTAGATGTCCCCTGAAGCCATAGTCCCCAAACCCCTGCCCCTGCTTTGCTGACCTTCGAAGCATTCAGTTTATTCGGGAAACTTCTTTGCTTTTGGCTTAGTCCAGTTGTGCTGACCTCCCTGTATTGATAGTGTTGTCCTTCCCTTTACATAAAGTAGCTCTTATCTACTATCTAATCAGTAAATAACCCTCTCCCACCCGCCCTCCCTCCCTCCTCTTGTAACCACAAAAGATTGTGTTCTTCTTAGTTTAAACTATTTCTCAAGTTCTTATGATGGTGGTCTTATACAATATTTGTCCTTTTGCAACTGACTTATTTCACTCAACATAATGCCTTCCAGGTTCCTCCATGTTATGAAATGTTTCACAAATTCATCACTGTTCTTTATCGATGTGTAGTATTCCATTGTTCTACAGCCATTAATAATTCCATTTATCAATCCATTCATCCGTTGATGGACACCTTGGTTGGTTCCATCTTTTTGCTATTGTAAACAGTGCTGCAATAAACATAGGTGTGCATATATCTGTTCGTGTAAAGGCTCTTATTTCTCTAGGATATATTCCGAGGAGTGGGATTGCTGGGTCGTATGGTAGTTCTATTTCTAGCTTTTTAAGGAAACGCCAAATCGATTTCCGAAGTGGTTGTACCATTCTACATTCCCACCAGTAGTGTATAAGTGTTCCAATCTCACCACAGCCTCTCCAACATTTATTATTTTGTGTTTTTTGGATTAATGCCAGCCTTGTTGGAGTGAGATGGAATCTCATTGTAGTTTTAATTTGCATTTCTTTAATGGCTAATGATCGAGAGCATTTCCTCATGTGTCTGTTAGCTGCCTGAATGTCTTCTTTAGTGAAGTGCATGTTCACATCCTTTGCCGCATTTTTAATTGGGTTGTTTGTCTTTTTGTGGTTGAGTTTTAGCAGAATCATGTAGATTTTAGAGATCAGGTGCTGGTCAGAGATGTCGTAGCCAAAAATTTTTTCCTAGTCTGTAGGTGGTCTTTTTACTCTTTTGGTGAAGTCTTTAGATGAGCATAGGTGTTTGATTTTTAGGAGCTCCCAGTTATCTGGTTTCTCTTTGTCATTTTTGGTAATGTTTTGTATTCTGTTTATGCCTTGTATTAGGGCTCCTAACGTTGTCCCTATTTTTTTCTTCCATGATCTTCATCCTTTTAGACTTTATGTTTAGGCCTTTGATCCATTTGGACTTCGTTTTTGTGCATGGTGTGAGGTATGGGTCCTGTTTCATTTTTTTGCAGATGGATATCCAGTTATGCCAGCACCATTTGTTAAAAAGACTATCTTTTCCCCAATTAATTGGCACTGGTCCTTTGTCAAATATCAGCTGCTCATATGTGGATGGATTTATACCTGGGTTCTCAATTCTGTTCCATTGGTCTATGTGTCTGTTGTTGTACCAGTACCAGGCTGTTTTGACTACTGTGGCTGTATAATATGTTCTAAAATCAGGTAGAGTGAGGCCTCCCACTTTCTTCTTCTTTTTCAGTAATGCTTTACTTATCCGGGGCTTCTTTCCCTCCCGTATGAAGTTGGTGATTTGTTTCTCCATCACATTAAAAAATGTCTTCGGAGTTTGGATCAGAAGTGCATTGTATATATAGATGGCTTTTGATAGAATAGACATTTTTACTATGTTGAGTCTTCCTATCCATGAGCAAGGAATGTTTTTCCACTTATGTAGGTCCCTTTTAGTTTCTTGCAGTAGTACCTCGTAGTTTACTTTGTACAGGTCTTTTACACCATTGGTAAGATTTATTCCTAAGTATTCTATCTTCTTGGGGGCTTCTGTGAATGGTATTGATTTGATGATTTCCTCTTCGATGTTCTTTTTGTTGATGTAGAGGAATCCAACTGATTTTTGTATGTTTATCTTATAACCTGAGACTCTGCTGAACTATTAGTTTCAGTAGTTTTCTTGAGGATTCCTTAGGGTTTTCTGTGTATAAGATCATGTCCTCTGCAAATAGAGATAATTTTACTTCTTCCTTGCCAATCCGAATGCCCTTTATTTCTTTGGCTAGCCTAGTTGCTCTGGCTAGGACCTCCAGGACAATGTTGAATAAGAGCGGTGATAAAGGACATCCTTGTCTGGTTCCCGTTCTCAAGGGAAATGCTTTCAAGCTCTCTCCGTTTAGGATGATGTTGGCTGTTGGCTTTGTGTAAATGCCCTTTATTATGTTGAGGAATTTTCCTTCAATTCCTATTTTGCTGAGAGTTTTTATCATGAATGGGTGTTGGACTTTGTCAAATTAGGCTGACTTTTTTAATCAACACTGTATCATGGACATCCTTCCATGCTGGAAAGTAGAGACCTACCCCTTCTTTTCAATGTCTGTATAGTATGCTATGGAGCCCTGGTAGCACCGTGGTTAAGAGCTATGGCTACTCACCAAAAGGTCGACAGTTCGAATCCACCCGCTGCTCCTTGGA
Organism: Loxodonta africana; assembly: GCF_030014295.1. NCBI lineage: Eukaryota > Metazoa > Chordata > Mammalia > Proboscidea > Elephantidae > Loxodonta > Loxodonta africana. The sequence goes on from NC_087359.1 coordinate 16,341,649, forward strand.
AACTCTATGGGGCAGTTCTACTTTGTCCTATAATAGGGCTGCTATGAGTTGGAATCGACTCGATGGCGAAAGGTTTTTCGTTTTGGTTTTGGTTTATAGTGTGCTGTAGAATGGATTTCCTTTCTTTAACCGGTCCCAATCCAGTGGATCCAGTGTCTGTGGATTAGCTCTTGGGTTACCACTGGTTCGTCACATATCTTTTTACACTGGTGCAAGGGTAGATTTGTAGAATTGCCAAGACAATTGGTGTGTTCACATTAGATGTTGATGAATACCATCCAATTGTCCTCTGAAAAGGCTATAGACAACAGGGTGAAAGTTAGCTCTCCCTCCCTCCCCCCACCCCCGCCCCTTGCCAACACAGGATACCATTAATGTTTCTAAGTTCTACAGATCTGCCGAAAGCAGGTTTCTCTTTTTAATTTGCATTTCTCAGACCACTGGTGAATATGGAAATTTTTTTATGTTTATTAATCATTTGTATTTTTTTTTCCGTGAATGACATGTTCGTATCTTTTGCTCTTTTAAAAATTCAATTATTTGTAGGAGTTTTTTTGTATATTAAGGATACTAACCCTTGTCTTTATTAACCCTCCTCTCGAAAAAAAAAAAAAAAAAATTTTTTTAGGTTGTCATGAATCCAAACTGACTTGATGGCAATAGGTTTGGTTTTGGTTTGTCTCACTTACTTTGAATATGTTATCAGGAGGGACCAATCCCTGGAAAAGGACATCATGCTTGGTAAAGTAGAGGGTCAGCAAAAAAGAGGAAGGCTCTCAATGAGATGGATTGACACAGTGGCTAGAACAGGCCCAAACATCAAAACAATCGTGAGGATGGTGCAGGACCGGGCAGCGTTTTGTTCTGTTGTACGTGGGGTGGCTATGAGTCGGAACCTACTTAATGGCACCTAGCAACAGCAATTCACTTCTGTCATATGTGTTATAAAATTTCAAATATTTTCTCCAGTCTTTTTTTTTTTTTTTTTACTTTGTTTATGACATCTTAGGTCATAAAGAAGTAACTCTATACAGATAAAATCTTCAATCTTTTCCTTTATGGCCACTGGGTTTTACTGGGTTTTATACAATTTTTATTTTGTCCCCATCTCAAAGGAGCCTGGGTGGTTCAAAGGTCAAGCACTAGGCCGCCTACCTAAAGGTCACCTGTTCACACCCACCCAGAGGCTCCTGGAGACAAAAGATCTGGCGATCCGCTCCTACAGCCTAGGAAACCCTGTGGGGCAGGTCTACTCTGTCCTATGAGTCAGAATCAACTCAATGGCACACAGCAACATCTCATTCCAAAATTATACAAATTTTCTTCTACTAATATTTTCATAGTTTTATTTCTTTAAACTTAAACATTTAATCCATCTGAAATTTATTTTTGTGTCTGGGGTGAGTGTGGGTTTGTATTTGTTAGAACTCTTCATTGCAACTGACAAAAACCCAATTCAGTTTAGCTAAAACAAAATGAGGAGAGACGCTCAGAGGAGTACAGTGTTCCTGAGAGGCACGTCGGGGTGGGAGTGGGTTGCAGGAGAATCACTTGGAGGCCCGGCGCCTGTGTCTCCTTCCCCAGCGGATGCCATCTGTCCGGGAGCTAAGTTTGAATCTGATCAGACGGGCGCATGTTTCTGGTCTAGAGATTTCTGAAGGTAGTGGGCCGCTGGAATACTGTCCCTGGTGTGAAGTGCTTCATCCCAGCTCTTCCTAGCCCAGGAGCCTGTGGAAGAGGAGATAGCACTTCCTGTGGCCCAGTGGAGGGACCAGAGCCCTGTGAGGCCCAGCTAGCTGCTCAAGTCAAGTTAATGGGACATCAGTATAGGAAAGTGTTTGGGGGTATTGACTGCTGTCAGGGGGCAGTAGGAGACATGGTCCCAGAGAGGCTCTTCCTGAGGGGTGAGCCCCACCTCAACGAACCCACTCTTATTGACTGTGCCGACCGCCACGTCAGCAGTGGCCCCCAGCATCAGACACCGGCTGAGTGAACCTCAGTGTGAGCCGGGGCCCCCATATCTCCCCATGCAGGTGGCCCCTTAAGAATGCCAGAAGAGCTAGGCCTTGAAAAGGGCCAGGAGCTTTTCTTGGTGCCTGACTGTGTTTCTCACTGGCCCTCTCTCCAGCTCTTCCAAGCCCCCAACCCCGGCACCCCTCTCCAGCAGCCAGAGTCTTAGCTGTGGCCTGGCTGAGGGGGGATAGGAAAAGAGCTTTGAACCAATAGGACACATAGAGCTTTAAAACGAACTAAACTGAATTTTTATGTGTTTTTTTTTTTTCATGTGATTTTTTTTTTTTTTTTTTAGGCTGCGTTTTAATAATTAGAAGTGACTATAGAGTTCTGAAATCTGAAGGAAGAGGAGTTGGGCACAATTGAGACTGCTTAATTAATTGTCTATACAACTGCATTTCAGAACCAGTGACAGAGAGCGTCACAGAGTGACAGAGAGAGGGAGTATGGGCAGGAAACGCCCCTGAGGAGAGGGTTTTGTGTCTGGTGAAGCCTTCAAAGGGAATCTGGAAGACGAGAGGCAGGCACGGCTCGGATGAGTGTTCAAGAACAGGCGTGTGTGCAGAGAGCAATACAAAATAAACAAGGAAGTTGGCCTCAGAGGAGGGTGTCAGCTTTGCTGAGCCACAGGAGAACTGGCCTCACAGAAACAGGGGCTGACTTCAGGGAGCCTGGAAGGACATTCAAGAGGGGCGGGGCCGCAGGATGCTGTTCCAAGCTTTTAGGCAGGGTGGTGGCCTCTTGCAAGTGATGTTTTAAGGTGATTAGGCTGTTGGAAAAAGCAGAATGAATTGGAAGGAGGCATGAAGCACCATTGGGGCCTGATCAGGAGGGCAGTCAGTGTGGGGGATAGGCAAATGTCACATGCAGATTATCCTGCCAGGAGGCTGGAGGAGGTGGGCAAGCGCTGTCCAAGTGAATGAGGACCTGGTATGGTTGCAGCTGTGGGAAAACAAGAGACAGTGTGCAGAAGAGGGTTGGAAGAAATGAGAGGCCAAAGTGACTAAGTGTGAAGCTTCAGACACTGGACAGAGGGTGGCAATCAAATCGGAAATAAAACGGACTTGTAAACGCCAACACCCTGTGTAGTTTGTCATGGTTCACAACAGTCATTGTCCCAGTCAGTATCATTTCAGCTCTTCAAAGGATTTCCAGACGATAACGCCAGCCCCAGGGGCTTTACCTGCATCATTTCTAAACTTCACCGTTGTCGTCCAGGATGAGTACTTTTATTCTTTTCCAAGAAAGAAGACTATGAGGCTCAAAAAAGAAGGTTAAGCCTAATTCCACCCAACCAGGAAGTAACAAAATGAGTATTCAGACCTAGGTCCAGGGTTCTTCCACTGCCTGATATGTGTCCATTCCCAAGGAACTTATAGCCAAGGAGACAGAACTGTACAAAGTAAATAAGTGCATGTGCTACTGCTGTGTCGTTGGGTACCATCGGGTTGGTTCCTACTCCTAGAGATCCATGTATACCAGAACGAAACACTGCCCGGTCCAGCGCCATCCTCACAATCCTTGTTACGCTTGAGCGCATTGTTGCAGCCACTTTGTCAATCCATCTTATTGAGGGTTTTCCTTTCTCTTTTTCACTGACCCTCTACCTTACCAAGCATGTTGTCCTTCTCCAGGGGACTGATCCCTCCTGATAACATGTCCAAAATATGTGAGAGGAAGTCTCGCCATGCTTGCTTCCAAGGGGCATACTGGCTGTACTTCTTCCAAGACAGATTTATTCATTCTTCTGGCAGTCCATGGTATATTCAATATTCTTCATCAACACCATGATTCAAAGACATCAATTCCTCTTCGGTCTTCCTTATTCATCATCCAGCTTTCGCACACATATGAGGCAATTGAAAACACCATGGCTTGGGTCAGGCTCGCTTTAGTTCTCAAAGTGACATCTTTCTTTTTAACAATTTAAAGATGTCTTTTGCAGCAGATTTGCCCAATGCAATATGTTGTTTGATTTCTTGACTGTTGCTTCCATGGGTATTGATTGTGGATTCAATTAAAATGTGCTATTAGTATTAATTAATAATATTAATTATTAATAATAATAACCACAACAAAGTCAAAAGTGACAAGTGCAATGGGAGCAAGTGGAAAAGATGAATCTCCAGTGGGGGACAGGGTAAGGAGAACATCCCAGAGGTGGTGGCATTTGTACCATGCCTTGAAGGCCATGTGACATTTCAGCAAGCAGGGATGTTGCAAGGGGAGGAAGTACCAAAAGCAACCGGACAGAAATGGAAAGAGACAGGACGTGTCCAGGAACGGGAGATTGATTGCCGATTTGGTCTAACAAACACTGATAGGGCTCTCACAGCGTGCTTCTCCATGAAAGAATGAGTTAGTGACCTTCAGTAACATGCCAAAAAGTTTAAACTTTATTCTCTAAAAAAAAAAAAATTCAGAGTAAGGGAACAACTTGGTAAAAGTTGTGCTCTGCACAGATTTCTCTGTCAGTAGATTACAGGATGGATTGGGGAGGCGTAGGAAAGATAGAAGGAGCCCTGGTGGTACAGTGATTAAGTGCTCTGCTGTTAACCGAAAGTTCGATGGTTGGAACCCACCAGCCACTCCTCGGGAGAAAGATGTGGCAGTCTGCTTCTGCAAAGATTACCGCCTTGGAAACTTTATGGGGCAGTTCCACTGTGTCCTGTAGGGTCACTATGAGTCGCATTTGGCTTAACGGCAACAGATTTTTTTTTTTTTTTTTTGGTTCAGGGAGGATAGATAGAACCTATTTTGATGGTTTATTGTTGTTGTTAGTTCCTGTCGAGTTGGCTAAGACTCATGGTGACCTTATGTATAATAGAATGAAATATTGCCTGGTCCTGCACCATCTTCTTGATCGTTGTTATGCTTTCTATGTCTATTACTGCAGCTATCGTGTCAATCCGTCTCACTGAGGGCTCTCCTCGTTTTCGCTGGGCCCCTACTTTACTAAACGTGATGTCTTTTTCTAGTGGTTGGTCTGGCCATCTCGCTTCTAAGGAGCATTTGTTTGTATTTCTTCTAGGCCTGATTTATCCAATCTTTTGGCAGTCCATGGGATATTCAATATTCTTTGCCAGTGCCACAGTTGGGAAGCATCAATTCTTCTGTCTTCCTTTTTCATTGTCCAATTTTCGCATGTATATGAGGTGGTTGAAAGACCATAGCTTGGATCAGACATACTTTAGTCATCCAAGTGACATCTTTTTAAAATGTTAAAGAGGTCTTTTGCAGTAGATTTGCCCACTGCAGTATGTCATCTGACTTCTTGACTGCTGCTTCCATGGACATTGATTTTCGAACCAAGTAAAATGAAATCGTTGACAGCTTCAATTTCTTCTCCATTTATCATAATGTTGTTTTTCAGTCCATACTGTATTGGGGCGGGGGGGAGGTGTGGTGACAGTGGGAATAGGAAGAAAGGGCTGAGAATAAATCAGATCAGCTGAATTTGGCAACAAATAGGATCCTGGAAGGATTAAAGAGGAAAGATTTAAAGACAATTCAATTATTTCAAGCCTAGGTCACCTCTCAGATTTCCTTAAGACAAACCCAAGTACATTAAACTGGCAAAAACTTTCGCCCCAGCCTCGAATTTGCTCACTTATGTGTAGGTGGAAACCCTGGTGGCATAATGGTTAAGTACTACGGCTGCTAACCAAGAGGTCGGCAGTTCGAACCCGCCAGGCGCTCCTTGGAAACTCTGTGGGGCAGTTCTACTCCGTTCTATAGGGTCGCTATGAATCGGAACTGACTAGATGGCAGTGGGCTTGGTTTTGATTTTATGTGTAGGTACAATCTAAGACCATGTCTCTGCCTACTTTTCTTTCCTAACCGTATGATTATATTTTGGATGGTCTGTGCCCATTTTAAGTTTTGAGATGATAATTAAGAGTGAACTGTAAAATCAGGCATACAGACTGTTTTTTGTTTCATTATCTTTTGGTGTAAGAAATCTAAGTTTATTTTTCTGTAATTTCCTGATATCTTATTCTAGAACACATTCCACCAAACTGCTGGAAAACTTAACCTCGGCTCTTCTTCCTCCTCTCGCCCCGCCCCCAGGATAGTGTAAAGGTTCCAGGACACCGGATGCAGTCCCAGGCATGGGAGAGGGCAGGTGACTCTGGGCCATCGAGGTGCTGCAGGGTCATCCCTTGTCCCTGCTCCTTAGTCTTTTCAGGTCAACCCTGCCTAGGCGTGAGAATTTTCTGTGACGCTATCTAATGTCCCGTCTCCCTACGGACAGCATACAGCCATTTCCTTTCAGGGGTCTTGTTAGGTCCTTGGGACACTGCCAGGAAGCAGGATGCAGGTATCCTCTGACCTTGGGACCCAGAGGTCACTCCCTTGTTTTCTTCCCTCTTCTGTCTTCCTCCTCCTCCTCTCACTCCCCAATCGAAGTAAATCTTTCTAATGAGGGGATTAGTGGTGGTAGGAAGTAGAAAAGTCTCCCCCACTCCCAACTTCTCCAAGATATTGTAAGCCCACTTGGGAGTTTAGGTATTGGTGGAAAAGAACCAGAAGGTCTTGCAGGGTATTCTCTTTTTCCCAGCTTGTATTTGCCACAGGTCTCCACAGAGGCAATGAACATGAACCCAAATCTTAACTCTAAGGAGGTGAGAGGATGGAACACCAATGGAGGAAGGGAGAAAATACAGGGAGGAAAAATCAAATAGCATTCCAAAATGTTACACAACCCCATCTGTAAGTATAAAAAAAAATAAACCCACTGCCGTCGAGTCAATTCCAACTCTTAGTGACCCTACAGGATAGAGTAGAACTGCCCCATAGGGTTTCGGAGGAGCGGCTGGCAGATTCAAACTGCCAACCTTTTGGTTAGCAGCAGTAGCTCTTAATGACTTTGCCACCGGGGCTCCATTTGTAAGCATAATTGGCATGAAAAGGGATCTGGTTGAGTATGCCCTAAGGTGCTTATAGTAGATGTCTTTGAGTGGGTGGGATTGCAGGAGGTTTATATCCTTTTATTCTTAGATGCGCTTTCTATTTTTTTGGTAATGAGCACGCATTGCATTTATAAAAAGAAAAGCAATTCATGAAAACTTATTTCAGAAGAAAGGCTCTGGAGAAAATGTCCCAGGTTAAGAATCACCTCCATATTGAAGCTCCCCCTTACCCAAGCAGAACTGGCCAATCCCTGCCTCCCTAGTTCTTACCCTCACTGCCTCCCACACATTTCACTGATGTCTTTGTATCCATAATTCTTTATTGCGGTTATTTATGTTCATGTTTGTTTCCCTGTTAGACCATGACCTTCTCAAGGTCGGTGATCATGGCTTTTGAATTTTTAATCCCATTTACAGGTAGCTCTAAACGCCTGGCATGTAATGGCCACTCAATGAATATTTGCTGCATTAGTTGCATTGTGCTTTCAAATTCCCGTAGAGTTTTCAATTAGATGCCTCTTTTATTTTTCAAGGATTTTCCCTTTAATTTTTAATTATAATCTTTTCTAAGTCAAATAGTACTACCAAGCTTATATCAAAATAGAGTAGTTCCCTTGTGTTCCCCCTACTCCAGAATCCTGGTTCACGGAGGCAACTGCCTATTTCTAAATAACATGCCTAGCCTGCTATTTCTTGACTTCTCAACTTTAAGTAGCTAAGTGCTGTAAATAAAATATGATTTACCTATGACCTTGAAGCTTGTCATCCGTTTAGATTTTCATTTTTGGGCACATGAACCCAAAGGGGAGCTGGTTGGGAGTCTAACTGTTGCTAAGCGTCACAGAGTGTTAACACCTAACCCAGTTCCAGTAGCCTACATATGTTAGGCTATATGAAGAACCGGGCATCAGGATTGGAGGAAGACTCATTAACAACCTGCCATATGCAGATGGCACAACCTTGTTTGCCAAAATAAAGAGAATTTGAAGCACTTACTGATGAAGATCAAAGACGACAGCATTCAGTATGGACTATACCTCAACATAAAACAAAAATTCTCGTAACTGAACCAATAAGCAACATCATGATAAATGGAGAAAAGATTGAAGTTGTCAAGGATATCATTTTACTTGGATCCACAATCAATGCCCATCGAAGCAGCAGTCAAGATATCACGTGACGCATAGCATTGGGCAAATCTGCTGCAAATGACCTCTTTAAAGTGTTAAAAAGCAAAGATGTCAGTCTAAGGACTAAGGTGCACCTGACCCAAGACATGGTGTTTTCAATGGCCCCTAAGCATGTGAAAGCTGGAAAATGAATAATGACGACAGAAGAAGAATCCATGCCTTTGAATTGTGGTGTTGGTGAAGAATATTGAATATACCATGGACTTCCAGAAGAACGAACAGATCTGTCTTGGAAGAAGTACACTCAGAATGCTCCTTAGAAGGAAGGATGGCAAGACTTCGTCTCAAGTGCTTTGGATATGTTATCAGGAGGGTCCAGTCCCTGGAGGAGGACATCATGCTTGGTAAAGTAGAGGGTCAGTGAAAAAGAGGAAGACCCTCAATGAGATGAATTGACACAGTGGCTGTAACAACAGGCTCAAGCATAACAAGGCTTGTGAGGATGGCACAGGACCGGGCAATATTTCATACTGCTGTACATGGGGTTGCTATGAGTCAGAAATGACTCGATGGCACTTAACAAAAACATGTATGTATAACATAGTGTTTTCCAAAGCTCTTTAATCCATTGGCTTGTAAAATCCTCAGGTATTAAGATTCTCATTTAGTGAATGAGGAACCTGAGGCTCAAAGTGTTCTTTAAGTTGCTCAAGATCACACAGCTAGTTAGTGGCAGGGCTGGGCTAGAACTCAAATCTTTCCACCAGCCTAGTATGCTCCATTGCCCATTTGCCAGGTGCCAAGAAATTAGTTTTCTCTGACTCAATTTAACACTTCAGATAATTGTGTAAAGCCAGTGGAGCTCAAGAAGTTAAGTCATGGCTAGGTGACAATAACAGCATGCAGAAGGGCTGCCCCTCATGTCACCTTGCAGGAGGCTGTCCCAACTTGCTCTAATAGCTCCCTGTGTCAACAGCAAGTAAAAACAGTGAAGTTACTGGGTGTTCCCAAAGCTTCAGGATTTTTCACAGAGGGACTCAGAGGGGCTGTTCCTGCCCAAGGAGAACAGAAAGTTGCCCGTTTTACCCTGTTCTCTTGTCCTTTCTCTTCTTTCTCAGTAGAAGACTTTTTTGGGGGGAGGGGAATTAGCAGGAGAGGGATGTTATTTTTTTTCCCCCAAAGATCATTATTCAAAAAGGCCAGAATGAAAATATCATATGAACTTGGGATAACTCTTGAAACACATTTTATTTTTATGTGTGATTATCCCCAAAGAAGAAAATCTGGGCTTGGGAGTGAGAATTCCCAGCCACTGGGGCACGAGCCTCTCCCTGTGTCTGTAGTTCTTGACCTATACTTGCCATTGGTTTGTTTCAAACATTTTGTTACCTCTTAGCTTGGCCCCACCCAGCCCTATTCCTGATCTTCCCTCGTCTCCTTAGTACTCACGATGGTGCTCACACCCAGGCCCCGAGCAAGCTGTTTTTGTGTACGCATTTATATATCCTAGGGATGCAAAACTTTGAATTTTCAAACATGGCCCACAGTCAGTTCACTTGGGCCAAGGGCAGCTCGAAGACAGCTGTGACCCCTTTGTTGGTGGGGAATTTTGAAAATGTGACCCACCCCAGGATCTGCAAGTAGAGCTGACCTGCAGCCCAACGGCCTAGTTTGGGTCAAAGAACTTTCTAGATTTACCCTCCCTAGCATTTCCTCAAGGAGCCCTGGTGGCACAGTGGTTAAGTACTTGGCTGCTAACTGAAAAGTTGGCAGTTAGAACCCACCAGCCTCTCCAGGGGAGAAAGATGTGGCAATCTGCTTCCACATAGATTATAGCCTTGGAAGTCCTATGGGGCACTTCTATTTTGTCCTATAATAATAGGGTCATTATGAGTCGGAATCAACTTGATAACAATGGGTTCTTTGTTTTCTTTGTTATTGTTGTTAGGTGCCATTGAGTTGATTCCAACTCAAAGTGACCTTATACGTAACAGACGTAACAGAATAAAACATTGCCTTCGGTCCTTCATCATCCTCACAATCGTTGCTGTTTGAGCCCATTGTTGCAATCACTGTGTCAGTCCGTGATGTAAGGGGATCACTCCTGAATATCAGTTTTGGCAACCTCTTCAACATCTAGTCAACAACGTCAGCATTCCCTCATATTATCACTAGTATTATATTCTTGGGAAAACACTGTTCTCCTTTGCCAACTTTCTACAGAAGACTCGGTTGTTTCATGGCTACGGACACAAACGGAACTTTGAGCCCTTTGTCGTTTCTTTACGTCCAGTTTCCCTTGGTGATACGTCCTTGAGAATATTGAGGGAGGAGGATGCCAGACGATTATTCTTTTGTTTGTTATTTTATTAGTTGGACACAGCTGTGTGCTCCCTGTTAATGATGAATTTATATGTAAAGTACAATGGTTTTTATTTTTAGATCAGCATTATGAAATTAAGCTGCTTTACACTTTAGATGTGATCATGACTGATTTTTCTGTTCCTCTCTGGACTGAACCAAAACCTGTAGTGACCCTACAGGACAGTGTAGAACTGTCCCATAGAGTTTCCAAGGAGGGGCTGGCGGATTTGAACTGCCGACCTTTTGGTTAGCAGCTAAGCTCTTAACCACTGCACCATCAGGGCTCCTCTTTGGGCTTGTTGTTGTTGTTAGGTGCTGTCAAGTTTGTTCCGACTCATAGCAACCCTATAGGACAGAGTAGAACTGCCCCATAGGGTTTCCAAGGAGCAGCTGGTGAATTTGAACTGCCGACCTTTTGGTTGGCACATTGGGTACAAACAGGACAAGTGTCGAGCACTCAGCATGTGGACACAATTTGAGCATTCAGTAAATACCACGTGTAAGAATAAAGAAATGCTTCTGTCAACACCCTCATCCCTAGCAGTCCTAGGTGTGTCCCTAGCAGTCCTAAAATGTGTTTAATTATAGGGCATGGAAATGAAACTTAATTACATAATTGTGTTGCCACCTGAGTCATTGCTGTGACTTCTTGTAAAAATTAAATGAGTCACCAGTAAACTGTAGCATTTGCAGGCAGGAGAGTTCTTCAAGGAGTCATTGGGCCACCCTTGCCTTTAGGTGGGATTCCACAAAGAAGTCTCTTCAGGCCCAGCACCACACATCTTAGGCAGACGACTAGCTGTTCATAAAGAGCCCTCATGGCACAACAGTTAAGCACTCGGCTGCTAACTGAAAAGTTGGTGGTTCGAACCCACCCAGCAGCTCCATGGGAGAAAGGCCTGGCCATCTGCTCCTGTAAAGATTACAACCTAGAAAAATCCTATGGGGCAATTCCACTCTATCACATGCGGTTGCTAGGAGTCAAAAATCAACTAGACGACACCCAACAACAAGCGGTTGTCCATGCTGAGCGGTTTGAGATGTGTAATGTAAACGACTCCACCTGTCTCCCAGTCACAACCACAATGAGGTGCCTGCTGGCCAAATAGCTACATTGTAAGAAATGTTACTAGGTGGGGAGAATCCTGTTTATCAGAATTCTCAGAAGAGAGCTACATGAGTTTGGAAGGAAACTTTTTTTTTATTATTGTGCTTTAAGTGAAATTTTACAAATCAAGTCAGTCTCTCACACAAAAACTTACATACACCTTGCAACATACTCCCTATTGCTCTCCCCCTAATGAGACAGCCCACTCCCTCCCTCCACTCTCTTCTTGTCCATGTCGCCAGCTTCTAACCCCCTCTACCCTCTCTTCTCCCTTCCAGGGAGTTGATGCCAACATAGTCTCATGTCCACCTGATCGAAGAAGCTCACTCCTCACCAGCATCCCTCTCCAATCCACTGTCCAGTCCAATCCCTGTCTGAAGAGTTGGCTTTGGAAATGGTTCCTATCCTGGGCCAACAGAAGGTGTAGGGGCCATGACCACAGGGGTCCTTCTAGTCTTAGTCAGTCCATTAAGTCTGGTCTTTTTACCAGAATTTGGGGTCTGCATCCCACTGCTCTCCTGCTCCCTCAGGGATTCTCTGTTGTGGTCCCTGTCAGGGCAATCATTGGTTGTAGCCGGGCACCATCTAGCCCTTCTGGTCTCAGGCTGATGTAGTCTCTGGTTTATGTGGCCCATTCTGTCTCTTGGGCTCGTAATTACCTGTGTCCTTGGTGTTCTTCATTCTCCTTTGATCCAGGTGTGTTGAGATCAATCGATGTATCTTAGATGGCCACTTGCCAGCGTTTAAGACCCCAGAGGCCTCTCTCCAAGGTGGGATGCGGAATGTTTTCTTAATAGATTTTATTTTGCCAGTTGACTTAGATGTCCCCTGAAACCATGGTCCCCAAACCCCACCCCTGCTATGCTGGCCTTCGAAGCATTCAGTTTATTCAGGAAACTTCTTTGCTTTTGGCTTAGTCCAGTTGTGCTGACCTCACCTGTATTGTCTGTTGTCTTTCCCTTCACCTAAAGTAGTTCTTATCTACTATCTAATTAGTGAATACACCTCTCCCACCCTCTCTCCCTCCCCCTTCTCGTAACCATCAAAGAACATTTTCTTCTCTGTTTAAATCATTTCTTGAGTTCTTATAATAGTGGTCTTATACAATATTTGTCCTTTTGCATCTGACTAATTTCACTCAGCATAATGCCTTCCAGGTTCCTCCATGTTATGAAATGTTTCACAGATTCCTCACTGTTCTTCATAGATGCGTAGTATTCCATTGTGTGAATATACCATAATTTATTTAACCATTCCTCTGTTGATGGGCACCTTGGTTGCTCCCATCTTTTTGTTATTGGAAACAGTGCTGCAATAAACATGGGTGTGCATATATCCGTTCGTGTAAAGGCTCTTATTTCTCTAGGATATATTCCAAGGAGTGGGATTTCTGGATTGTATGGTAGTTCTATTTCTAGCTTTTTAAGGAAGCGCCAAATCAATTTCCAAAGTGGTTGTACCATTTTACATTCCCACCAGCAGTGTAGAAGTGTTCCAATTTCTCCACAGCCTCTCCAACATTTATTGTTTTGTGTTTTTTGCATTAATGCCAGCCTTGTTGGAGTGAGATGAAATCTCATTGTAGTTTTGATTTGCATTTCTCTAATGGCTTATGATAGTGAGCATTTCCTCATGTATCTGTTAGCTACCTGAACGTCTTCTTTAGTGAAGTGTCTGTTCATATCTTTTGCCCATTTTTTAATTGGGTTATTTGTCTTTTTTCAGTTGAGTTTTTACAGTATCATGTAGATTTTAGAGATCAGGTGCTGATCGGAAATGTCATGGCTAAAAGCTTTTTCCCAGTCTGTAGGTAGTCTTTTTACTCTTTTGGTGAAGTCCTTGGATGAGCATAGGTGTTTGATTTTTAGGATGGAAGGAAACATTGATCGGTCCCTTGAGGTTGGGGGATGTGGGGGTGAGGGGTGAATCTACCAGGTGGCTCAACAGAATAACAAGAGTGTTTGTTTGCTAAAGGAACCCGGTGCACAGCTGGGCTTCTGGGATCCATGCAGCTTGGAGTGTAAACTGGATGCTTAGGTCAGAGAGGAGCAGAGTGAGACTCATCCTTAAAGCTTTCTACTAAAAAAACTTGAAACAGATAGATCAAGACCCCGTCCTTCATGCTCTCCTGATCTCACACGTCCCCCTAGGTGGACACACATTTGGCTGCAGTGCAGTTACTTTTTACAGGGCTGTCTCTTCACTAGAGTTTTCGTTGCTTATGACTGGGAAGCATACCTTTCATTGGTCATCTCCAGCATCTAACACAAGACTAATATTTCTATAGGTATATGTATGTATGCGTATGTCAATGTGTACACACACACACAAAAAAAAGCAAAAACCAAACCCAGTAACATCAAGTCGATTCCGACTCACAGCGACCCTCTAGGACAGAGTAGAACTGCCCCATAGAGTTTCCCAGTAGCACCTGGTAGATTCAAACTGTTGACCCTTTGGTTAGCAACTGTAGCACTTAACCACTACGCCACCAGGATTCCCGCCCTCCGCCCCGCCCCCCCCCCGGTCACGCACACACACATATATGTATTTCTTTCTCCTCACAGTACCTACAAGCAAGAGTTTGTTTTTAAGGGCACATTGACTCATTATAGTGCCTGAAATAAATCCTTAAGACCAAACCCATTGCCCAAACCAGAATGCTCCTTAGAAGCAAAGATGGTGAGATTACTTTTCACATACTCTGGACATGTTGTCAGAAGGGATCAGTCCCTGGAGAAAGACATCATGCTTGGTAAAGTGGAAGGTCAACAAAAAAGAGAAAGACCCTCAATGAGATGGATTGACACGGTGGCTGCAACAATAAGCTCAAGCATAACAACGATTGTGAGGATGGCGCAGGACAAGGCAGTGTTTCATTCTGTTGTACATAGAGTAGCTATGAGTTGGAACTGTGTCAATGCCACCTAACAACACAATGACGACATTGCCCTTAAGTTGATTCCGACTCATATCTACTCTATAGGACAGAGTAGAACTGCCCCATAGGGTTTCCAAGGTTCTAATCTTCATGGAGGAACCCTGGTGGCATAGTGGTTAAGAGCTTGGCTGCTAATCAAAATGTCAGCAGCTCAAATCCACCAGCCACTCCTTGGAAACCCTGTGGGGTAGTTCCACCCTGTCTTATATGGTCGCCATGAGTCAGAATCAACAGCAACGGGTTTGGTAATCTTTATGGAAGCAGACTGCCACATCTTTCTCCCGAGGATCAGCTGGTAGGTTCGAACCAACAACCTTTCAATTAGCAGCCGAGTGCTTAACCACTGTGTCACCAGGGCTCCTTCAATCCTTAAGGCAGACCTTTCAAACTCAAGGTTGGTGGTTGTAGGTCTTGACATGAATATGTCTTTTCCATTTCCTTGTGAAAAATTTACCTTTGTTACCTCCACTTCACTTAAAAAAGGTCAACTGAAATTACATAGATATCAGGTGACAGAACCAGGGTCACACAGACTCACTGCAGAATTTACAATCCAGAATGAGCGTGTACCCTGGGGCCACACAGGAGTAAGCACAGGTGGTTGGCAGAATACAGTAAGCACGTAAGCTCCAGTCTTGGCACCAACTAGTGGAACCCCAATCCCCAAGACATTGCCAAGTTTCTTGATTGGTCAGAGGGAAGTTTCCAGACCCTTTGCCAATGATTAATTTTTGATAGTGGATGGTGGTATCTCTTCCCTTCATCTCCTATGAAGACAGGTTTGAAGTCTGCCTAGGACCCAGGAATAAGTACTAGCTACGCTTCTAACCTGTTTTTATGATCTTCAGCCTTTATAAAAAACTATCTCTGCCCCTAGGTATCAAGATATAGAGAATATTAAAGAACGTTCTCCAGAAGCGAATTCCCAGGCACCCACAGTGGGAAGGAGGACAACCGCCCGTGTAGAGTCAGCTCAAGAGAAGAGTGTGCTCCGCAAGCAACACGAGAGTGCAGGCCATGCTGCTGAAGAGAACAGAACAGAGAAGCCCAGGAAAGACTCAGCGGTAGAGGCCTCACCTGGGGAGCAGATCAGAGTGCCCCCCACAGCAATGATGGGGTTACCAAAGAGTCCGGGAAAAAAGAAAACCATGGTGGAGACATTATCACCAGGAAGCCAAGACAAAAGGACGACCGTCGAGAGGACAGGGAAACCCTCACTGCAGAGTCAGGACATGAAGATAGCTAGAGGGAGAGAGAGCCAGCACAAGCAACTGACAACCGCAAGGAAGGTGCCCGTGAAGCATCAGGGCAAAGGGGCCACCACAGCAAAGACACTCACTCCAGGAGATCAGGGCATGATGCCGAACACCTCAGCAGGAGTACAAGGAGGACTTCTCTCAAAGAGGAGTAGAAAGAAGGGAACTACCCCAGCAGTTGTCCAGAAGAAAAGGACCTCAGTGAGCATCAGGGCTCAAACAAAAACCAAACCAGAGGTGCAGTCAAAAGGTCTACCAGCCAATGAGAGGCCCCCTTCCCAGAGTCCCACTATACCAAGAGCTCAGAGACTGAAGGCCACCAACTTCAAGTCTGAGCCTCGGTGGGATTTTGAAGAAAATTATAGCTTGGAAGTGGGGGGGCTACAGACGGTGAGTGTTTGCCAAAACCCCTTACCCTGTCATCTTTCTGCTCTGAAGCCCATCTGGGGAGGCAGCCCACCTTCTCCCTCTCCTCCCAGGCACTGCTTTTTGGCTTTGCCTTGTTCCCATGCTCATCATGAAGCAGAGCTCAGCCCTATCCTGCTCTCATCCTGTCCTTCCTTCCTATGAAAGCCAAAATGGGGGTGGAGGAGGCAGACCCCAGAGCCCTGGCCAGGACAGCATGGGGAGTTATGAGGGAGAAGGGGCCTGCCATGGAGTCTGCCTGGAGGGGCCATCAGGATGTGCTCTGGGGCTTGACATCCTCTGGTAAGGGGGGACGCGGTAGTCACAGGATGGTGGTAAACGGGGGCTAACAGACAAGAGCAGCAGCCTCATGCCCAGCCCCAATCCCTAGTAATGCCTTGTCTTTCCTGCAGAACCAATTCCACAGCCTTTGCTCCCTTCCAACCTTAAGAAAACAGGCTGGCCCCATGCACCCACACATGTGCCTCCTCGCGCTCCCTTCCACGGTGGGAAGCATTCAAATGTGTATGTTTACACCCATATTAAGTGCAGCCACGTGGACCCACTGCACACTGGACCATGGTGGGCCTGGGCAATGGAAGGGGTTCCGCAGGCCCTGGGAGTAGGAAGGAAAAGGGAGCTGCAGCACTGCCTTCCCAGCTTGGAGGCCTGCGCTCTGCTCCCTGCACCCCGTCCTTTGGTCGGTGACACCCCACCCCCCCAGCCTCACCCTGCCTGACCCTCCCTTCCTCCATATAGTACTGTCCTGACTCTGTGAAGATCAAAGCCTCCCAGTCTCAGTGGCTCCAGCACCTCTTTCTGCCCAACCTCACCCTCTTCCTGGACTCCAAACGCTTTACCCAGAGCGAGTGGGAGCGCCTGGAACACTTCGCACCGCCCTTTGGCTTCATGGAGCTCAATTACTCCTGTGAGTGCTGGCCCCAGGGGAGGCTGTGTGCACTAGGAGAGGGCTGAGGGCAGCAGGCTGTCTGTCTCTTCCCTGGGAGAAACGATGGGCCGGCTTCTGGTCCCTCCCAGGCTGAGTGGAGACACCCCCCGCTCCATTCCAGTGGTACAGCAGGTCGTGAGTCGGTTTCCCCCAGTGCCCCAGCAGCAGCTGCTCCTTGCCAGCCTCTCTGCCGGGGAGTTCCAGTGCATCAGCTGTGCCGTGGTGGGCAACGGGGGCATCCTGAACAACTCCCATATGGGCCGGGAGATAGACAGCCACGACTATGTGTTCCGGTGAGCAGTCCCACCCCTTGCGCCCGCTGCTGCCCCTCTCCAGTGGGCTAGGGCTCTTCTGAGAACTGAGGAGGAGTCCACACCTCTGCTGCCTGCATCTGGAAGGTGGGATTCCTAGTCTCCCCAGAGAATCTCAGCATACGACAATGGCTGCCTTCCTGCTTCTCCTTCCTCTCCTGCCCTAGCACCTTCCTCCACTCATGGGCTCTGTCTCCTGTTGTCTCTCTGGTACAGACTGAGTGGAGCTGTCATTAAGGGGTATGAACAGGATGTGGGCACTCGGACGTCCTTCTACGGCTTTACCGCCTTCTCCCTGGTCCAGTCCCTTTATTTGCTGGGCAACCTGGGCTTCCAGAGCGTGCCTATGGGGAAGGTGAGCAAAGAGCAAGGGGTCTGGTCATACCTAGACTTTGGATAAGAGAGCACATAGGTGACAAAGGGAGATGACACCGTGTGTTAGAGTCTAGTTGGTGCAAGCTCCATTCAAAGGAGGGAGCAAGAGCAGGGAAGGCAACCAGACCCTGCCAGAGATGAATATGGGGTCCAGAAGGCTGTCCTCCTGGCGCACTCCCTGTCCTTGGTCCTCAGAACATCCGCTACCTGCACTTCCTGGAAGGCACCCGGGACTATGAGTGGCTGGAAGCCCTGCTTCTGAATCAGACCCTGGGAAATAGCTTTCACTGGTTCAGGTACCCACTGCCCTCACCCTGACCCCCCCCCCCACCCCCACTGAGCTGTGACAGGTTCAGCTATCAAGGGGACAGCCTTAGTCATCGGCTGATGATGGGGCATTATCACCAGTCGTGCCCCTGACCCTGCTCGGCCTGCCCTAGGAGGTAAGAGAACTGGGCCTGAATGACCCATTCCCAACCTCAGGCGCCGGCCCCGGGAAGCTTTTCGGGAAGCCTTGCAGTTGGACAACTACCTGTTGCTGCACCCAGACTTGCTCAGATACATGAAGAACAGGTGAGAGTGGAAAGCATGGGGCCAGGCCAGGCCGCTCCTCCTTGCAGACTCTTGACAGCTGGAGGTCTCGGGTGTTTCATAGGTTTTTGAGGTCTAAGACCCTGGACACTACCCACTGGAGAATATACCGCCCCACTACGGGAGCCCTCCTGCTGCTCACTGCCCTTCAGCTCTGCGACCGGGTAAGGTTCTGCCTCAGGAGCAGAGGGACCTGGAGAAACAGTGCAGACTGTTCCTGGGCCTGCTCAGCCTGCAACAATGGCTGGGCTGCATGCACAGCCTCCTGGAGGGGGAGGTGAGTGTGGGTGTGTGCGACTGGGTGCGTATGAGTGCGTGTACATTGAGACCTGCACCCAGACTCCAAGGGATGGAAACAGAATAAGGGGGACCCCTCGCTCAACACATGCACACAGAGCCCATGAGAAGCAGCCTAGGAGGTAGTAACTGCAGGCCCTTCTCCTCCAACTTTCGTGTAGGTGAGTGCCTATGGCTTCATCACCGAGGGCCATGAGCGCTTCTCTGATCACTACTATGATAAGACGTGGAAGCGACTGATCTTTTACGCAAACCACGACTTCAAGTTAGAGCGAGCACTCTGGAAGCGGCTACATGACGAAGGTATAATTTGGCTGTACCAGCGCCCAGAACTTCCAAAGTCAAGAACTGACTGAGGTTGCAATTTGCTCTTCAACGCTTCCAAGGAACAGTGCGTGCTGGGAGCCTTGAGGCTCTCGTACCATTTTCTCTGGTACAAGAATGCTCACGACACCTGGGAGAACACTGGACAGAGGGGGAGTCTCACTCAAGAGACAAATCATGTATTGTGGTTTGAGAGTCTTTTTGCCACAGGGACTGATTCCTGAGACCAGAGATCTTCAGCAAAATGAGGTGATAAGTGGTCAAGTCCACAAATTTCTGCTGGGAAGCATCCTCACTGTCCAAGACCCATTTGATACAGTAGAAAGCATCTGAACTGATAGAGACATGAAGATTTGGACTTGAGTCCCAGGTCTTCTACTTGCTAGTTGCAAAACCTTGAAGACACTGCCTAATTTCACTACAGGTTGTCTGGGGGGCCTTTCAGACCCTAGCTGGTTGTAGAGGCTCTTACACTTCGGAGATATTTCACAGCTCTGTGGGTTGTAGAAAACTGATGTAATGTAGATAATTCTTGTCCATGAAGATGCAAATGAAGTTTGTACAATGAAGACGCAATTTACTGTCGCTCTGTGGATAGTGACCAGTTTTGCGTCTATTTGCAAATTCATTTTGGCCTTCCTGATTGCCTACATGTGTGTCTGTTCTTTGGATTCCCCTTTGAACCAGTTTTTACATCCTACTGGTTCCTTCATTAATGAGTTCAATAAAATCTTTGACATGCGTTCATTTTATATTTGTATGAAAGTCATGATTTTACCCCTTTAAAAATTATCCTTTAAAATAAGTCAATCACAAAAGGACAAATATTGTATGATTGTACGATTCATAAGATGACAAAAACAATATAAAGAGAGACCAACATATACAGAGACAAAAATGTATGTACAGAGACCACAGCTCATTGGTGGTTCCCGGGGTTGGGAGGAGGGGAGGAGGGAAAGCACTCTTGAGATAGTAGACACTGGTTATTTTGGGTGATGGGAATGGTAGCACTGAATGTGGGTAAAGTGCACACAGCTTGACCAAGGTAAATGATGTCACTGAGAAGTGCACAAGAGAAAAGGACATTTTTGGTAAAGGATACAACAAATAAAATTTTGTAACAACACCAACACCAACTAAAAAACATGCGTGTGTTTACACAAATATGTATATAGGCGTATATGTGAATGGGTATGAATATGTAGGTACGTATGTGTACACAAATGGATGTATCTATGGGCATATGTACATGCAGGTATGTGTGTGCATGCATATATATCCACATATATAATAAACATGGAAACCCTGGTGGCATAGTGGTTAAGTGCTATGGCTGCTAACCAGAGGGTCGGCACTTTGAATCCTCCAGGAGCTCCCTGGAAACTCTATGGGGCAGTTCTACTCCGTCCTATAGGGTCGATATGAGTCATAATAGACTTGATGGCACTGGGTTTTGTTTTTTCGGTTATATGATAAACCACATAGAGGAAATAGTTACTGATACTTCTTAGACATAACCAAACAACTCTCGAGATTGGTTTTCAGTGTTCAACGGTGCAGGACCATAGTCTCCTAGGACAACCCAGTCACGTGGCATATGTTGTTGTTGTTGTTGTTAGGTGCCGTCGAGTCAGTTCCAACTCATAGAGTCCCTATGCACAACAGAATGAAACACTGCCCGGTCCTGTGCCATCCTTACACTCGTTGTTATGCTTGAGCTCATTGTCGCAGCCACTGTGTCAGTCCACCTCGTTGAGGGTCTTCCTCTTTTCCACTGACCCTGTACTCTGCCAAGCGTGATGTCCTTCTCCAGGGACTGATTCCTCCTGACAACATGTCCAAAGTATGTAAGACGCAGTCTCTCCATCCTTGCCTGTAAAGAGCATTCTGGCTGCACTTCTTCCAAGACAGATTTGTTCATTCTTTTGGCAGTCCATGGTATGTTCAATATTCTTCGCCAACACCACAATTCAAAGGCGTCAACTCTTCTTCGGCCTTCCTTATTCATTGTCCAGCTTTCACATGCATATGATGTGATTGAAAATACCCTGGCTTGGGTCAGACTTACCTTAGTCTTCAGGGTGACATCTTTGCTCTTCAACACTTTGAAGAGGTCCTTTGCAGCAGATTTGCCCAATGCAATGCATCTTTTGATTTCTTGACTGCTGCTTCCATGGCTGTTGATTGTGGATCCAAGTCAAATGAAATCCTTGACAATGTCAGTCTTTTCTCTGTTTATCATGATGTTGCTCATTGGTCCAGTTGTGAGGATTTTTGTTTTCTTTATGTTGAGGTGTAATCCATACTGAAGGCTGTGGTCTTTGATCTTCATTAGTAAGTGCTTCAAGTCCTCTTCCCTTTCAGCAAGCAAGGTTGTGTCATCTGCATAATGCAAGTTGTTAATGAGTCTTCCTCCAATCCTCATGGCCTGTTCTTCTTCATATAGTCCAGCTTCTCAGATTATTTGTTCAGCATACAGATTAAGTAGGTATGGTGAAAGAATACGACCCTGACGCACATCTTCCCTGACTTTAAGCCAATCAGTATCCCCTTGTTCTGTCTGAACAACTGCCTCTTGATCTATGTACAGGTTCCTCATGAGCACACTTAAGTGTTCTGGAATTCCCATTCTTCGCAATGTTATCCATAATTTCTTATGATCCGTACAGTCGAATGCCTTTGCATAGTCAATAAAACAGGTAAACATCCTTCTGGTATTCTCTGCTTTCAGCCAGGATCCATCTGACATCACCAATGATATCCCTGGTTCCACGTTCTCTTCTGAAACCAGCCTGAATTTCTGGCAGTTCCCTGTCCATATACTGCTGAAGCCGTTTTGGAATGATCTTCAGCAAAATTTTGCTTGCGTGTGATATTAATGATATTGTTCTATAATTTCCACATTCGGTTGGATCACCTTTCTTGGGAATAGGCATAAATACGGGTCTCTTCCAGTCAGTTGGCCAGGAAGTTGTCTTCCATATTTCTTGGCATAGACGGGTGAGCACCTCCAGCGCTTTACCTGTTTGTTGAAACATCTCAGTTGATATTCCATCCATTCCTGGAGGCTTGTTTTTCGCCAATGCCTTCAGAGCAGCTTGGACTTCTTCCTTCAGTACCATCAGTTCCTGATTATATGCCACCTCTTGAAATGGTTGAACATCGACTAATTCTTTTTGGTATAATGACTCTGTGCATTCCTTCCATCTTCTTTTGATGCTTCCTATGTCGTTTATTATTTTCCCCATAGAACCTTTCACTATTGCAACTCGAGGCTTGAATTTTTTCTTCAGTTCTTTCAGCTGGAGAAATGCTGAGCGTGTTCTTCCCTTTTGGTTTTCCATCCCCAGCTCTTTGCACATGTCATTATAATACTTTACTTTGTCTTCTCGAGAGGCCCTTTGAAATCTTCTGTTCAGTTCTTTGACTTCATCAATTCTTCCTTTCGCTTTAGCTGCTTGACATTCAAAAGCAAGTTTCAGAGTCTCCTCTGACATCCATCTTGGTCGTTTCTTTCTTTCCTGTCTTTTCAATGACCTCTTGCTTTCTTCATGGATGATGTCCTTGTCATTCCACAGCTCATCTGGTCTTCGGTCACTAGTGTTCAATGCGTCAAATCTATTCTTCAGATGGTCTCTAAATTCAGGTGAGATATACTCAAGGTCATATTTTGGCTCTTATGGACTTGCTCTGATTTTCTGCAGTTTCAGCTTGTACTTGCATATGAGCAATTGATGGTCTGTTCTACAGTCGGCCCCTGGCCTTGTTCTGATTGATGATATTGAGCCTTTCCATTGTCTCTTTCCACAGATATAGTCAATTCGATTTCTGTGTGTTCCATCTGGCGAGGTCCCTGTGTGTAATCCCTGTTTATGTTGGTGAAAGAAGGTATTTGCAATGAAGAAGTCTTGGTCTTGCAAAATTCTATCATTCCATCTCCGGCATTGTTTCTATCACCAAGGCCATAGTTTCCAACTACTGATCCTTCTTCTTTGTTTCCAACTTTCGCATTCCAGTCGCCAGTAATTATCAATGCATCTGGATTGCATGTTCGATCAATTTCAGACTGCAGCAGCTGATAAAAATCTTCTATTTCTTCATCTTTGGTGGGTAAATTTGAATAATAGTCGTATTAACTGGTCTTCTTTGTAGGCGTATGGATATTATCGTATCACTGACAGTGTCGTGCTTCAGGATAGATCTTGAAATGTTCTTTTTGACAATGAATGCAACACCATTCCTCTTCTGGTTGTCACTCCCAGCATAGTAGACTATATGATTGTCCAACTCAAAATGGCCAATACCAGTCCATTTCAGCTCACTAATGCCTAGGATATCAATGTTTATGCATTCCATTTCATTTTTGACAATTTCCAATTTCTCTAGATTCATACTTCATACATTCTAGGTTCCGATTATTAATGGATGTTTGCAGCTATTTCTTCTCATTTTGAGTTGTGCCACATCAGCAAATGAAGGTCCCAAAAGCTTTACTCCATCCACGTCATTAAGGTCGACTCTACTTTGAGGAGACAGCTCTTCCCCAGTCATCTTTTGAGTGCCTTCCAACCTGGGGGGCTCATCTTCCAGCACTATGTCAGACAATGTTCCACTGCTATTCATAAGGTTTTCACTGGCTAATGCTTTCAGAAGTAGACTGCTGGGTCCTTCTTCCTAGTCTGTCTTAGTCTGGAAGCTCAGCTGAAACCTGTCCTCCATGGGTGACCCTGCTGGTATCTGAATACTGGTGGCATAGCTTCCAGCATCACAGCAACACACAAGCCCCCACAGTAAGCCAAACTGACAGACACGTGGGGTTACCTCACTCAAAGCATAAGATCTCATGGGGAGATCTAACACCAAAAGTCTCCATAAGGCTTGGTTGCAGATGGGTAGCTTTCACATCCTCAGCCTGACCACAAAGGGAAGCGTTTCCTTCAGGCAGGGTTGGTTCCTAAGCACCAGAGTTTGAATCTGTGTGAAAGGTTACACTGAGCCTCAGCATTAGTTCAGTCATTTTATTTTAGGTCAGATGCCTCTTGATTTTATATCCCATATCTGGAAAATTATTTATGTGGGATTTGTTTTAAAATAACCCAGAAAGTGGGAGGGAGGGCAGGGAGGAGGATAGAGATAAAATAAAATGGGCTATGTGTTAATAGTTGCTGAAATGGGGGATGGGTAAAACCATGGGGTCTGGTCATCCAATTTTCTCTGCTTTTATTCTATTTTTATGTTAGAAATTGTCCATAATAAAGAGTTTTACCATAAAAGAGAGCTGAGAAATGGAAAGGTAGCTGAATTAGAGTGTGTCATCAGGAGATGGTTTGGGTTTGGTTTGAAGGTAAGTTGTTTTACAGTAGGTTTGTATACAATGGAAATGACCTAGTAGAAAGGCAAAAATGGCTGATGTAGGAAAAAGAGGGCACAAGTATAGAAGAAAAGACTTTGAGTAAGTGTGAAGGGATAGCCTTAGGCACTAGTAGCGGATTAGCCCAAAGAATAAATTAATACTGAAATTAAAAACTATCTAGGAAGCAGCGAAAAGGTGAACATGTTACACAAAAACTATGGAACAAAGCAAAAGAGTATTGAAACAAAAATTTATCACTTTAATGCAGTCAGTCAAGATCAACCTAAAATTGTTGTTTCTTGTTGATCTTGTTGTTAGGTGCCGTCAAGTCAGTTCCGGCTCATAGCAACCCTATGAACAAAAGAATGAAACACTGCCTGGTCTGTGCCATCCTCACAATTGTTGCTAGGTTTGAGCCCATTGTTACAGCCACTGTGTCATCTCTTTGAGGGTCTTCCTCTTTTTTGTTGACCCTTTCAACCTAAAACTGGATATCATCCTTCCACAAATTCTCTTCCCTGGTCTATAAATTGCTCTTCTGCCCCTCAGGTGGTTTGTACCTAAAGGAGAACATTAAATAATCTCTGAAACATGATAAACAAATATTCAAATTCAGGTCATGTCAGCCTGGTTTCCTTCTCCCACACCTCCACTATGCTCAACCCTTCTATCTGTATTTACTGCTTCTCAGCAAATGTAAGAATTAGAAGCCTACAGGGATAAGCTAATAGGATCACCTGCTTATTTGCTGACGTGCTTTTCATCTGTGAACCTGTAAAAAGTGGTTTTGTTAATTAACATCGAGGACATAGCGCTGAGAAATCTTGTCTCCTAAAATCCTAGACTATTAGAAACTTTGCTGTTGGAAATTACACTGAGAACGGAACGTCCTACTCTTGCTTGGAGGATCTGAAACATGTGGTTCACTTGGACACAGAAGCAGCCCCAATTTCCAACCCAGGTGCAGCACTTCAAATAAAAAGTTTTTGGGTACGACAATCTACATTTACCTTAACTTTGTCAGATAAACAGAACCCTGAGTTGTCTCTTTTCAGCCCAGGCCTTTACTCACCGTCTTTTTTTTTTTTTTTTTTTTTGAGCCTACCAACAAACTGCTTCATTTAAACTTTACCTAAATTCCATCTTTTCCTCAAATCCTATAATAATGCTCCCCGTCCTTTGTGCGGTGAGGCACCCCACAGTTTCTGTGGTGTGAGGTGCTCCTTGCTTCAGTAAGTTAATAAACCTAACTTTTCCAAACTGCAGACAAGTGCCTGGTGGTCTTTTCAGATGGGTTTTATCACATCAATGGCAAGAAGAGTCATATGCCAAGACTACAGCTTCTCCCCCACCCTCACCTCAAACACTGGTTAAAAGCATGATCTGTGAATGTCGCAAAGGCACCCACCCCAAGCTGACCAGAACCCAGAAATATGGACACATTGAATTCCATCAAGAGACACGATGCTTCCGAGAAAAAATAAAACATTTGGGATGAAATATAAAACCACAACCAGGCACATGCAAGTCCTTTAAAAACAATAAGAAATTAAGCATGATAGGCTGATTCCACGTTTTTCTGTTCATATTGTTTTATCACCTGGTCACTAATTTTGTTTGGTGGCAGCAAGCGTCAAGGTTGTTTTTTTTCCAACTGAGTGAAAGGAAAAACATAAAACTGAGAAAATGATATCCACTAGTGTGTGTGTGTGTGTGTGTGTGTGTGTGTGTGTGTGTGTGTGTGTGAAGTATTCATTCATCTCTGCTTATTGGCACCGTGACTTGACAGCCATCAACCTATCAAATATTAAAGCCATGAGCAAATGAAAAGTCTAACTCAGTCGCCGATAGCGATTCTCAGAGATGATCCCAAGTCCACATTTCTTCGTACGCCCTGTTACCTATTTCTCTCTGTACTTGTGTAAGCAGAATTCAGAACCTTTACAAATCCGCTGTTACTCAACTTCTCACCAGCATTAAAGGACGGTGAGAACACCTAGCATCTGAGAAACCCGACAAGAATCTTCCTGCCAGATCCAGAAGTCTTAGCAAAACCGCCACACTCAAAAACTCTGGGTGGTTATAATCTCAGTTTAGAAAAAGGGAAATTAAGACAAAGAGACTAGAGTGACTGGTTTTAAATTCAGGTATAGTAAACATCTCGCATTCTGATTCGGAAAATCCCCACACCTGAAAAAAGCCCTCTAGAGGGACCTTTGGGTGTCTGGAGTTCCTTAGCGCGGGAAATTCAGCTGCCTCGAATCTTCCAGACGATAGGAAGAGGGAACTGTCGCTCAAACATGCAGCCAATAAAGAGAGGATTAGCAATTGGTTCCCGCCCCTTCCTGGGGCGGCCAAAGACAAAAGTCCCGGATGTCCACTGTTGGAGGCGAGCCTCAATGCCCCACCCCCCGGTGATTGACGGGGAGCCTTGTCCAATAAGCAAGGCGGTTTTCGAGGGCGCTGAGGTGGCGCCGAAGGTTGCTGACTCCTCAGAGGCTTGCGGTGGCCTCACAGATGCCTCAGCTTAGTCCTAAAGATGTACCTCTTTCTGGGACGCGGTTAAGTTACTTTGAAACAGTTTGATTCTTTCTAGTCTGGCTCTTAAAATTGTTAAGTGGTACCAGAGCGGTGTTTAGTCTAGAGCTGTTCTAGGGTACAAACATCACAAAGTTTAGTAAAGCAAAAAGTTATTCGGCTTATATTCAAAAAGGCAAAAGTGGGAAGTGGACAAGCATGCTGCCAGAGATAACCTCTGCCCAAATCCAAGGAAATATTATAGAATAAGCAAGAGTGGGGAAAGGGACAAGCACGCTGCTACATACAGCCACGTCTGCCGGAATCCAAGGAACATTACAGAGCTATCAGTATAAACATTACAAATGGGCAGAACCATTGAAAGCTTCATCCTTTCACAGATTGGCTAGAAATTGTGATCCTACATTTTGAATTGTCTTTCTTAGCAATCACTGGTACAGGTTTCAGTAATGTCAGGAGGGCCTTCATTGGTCCAACAAATTTTACAATTCACTAAATGCTAATAGAAAAAAAGAGAAGAGTGGAAAGAATTCGGATCATTTGTGCCCTTTTATGATTTGTTTATGTGAAAAGTTCCCTAAAAGATATTTTCCAAGATGGCTCTGGCTATTGTCTTTATACCTCAGGGCCCAGTTGATGTGTCCTTGTGAGTCATTGTGGGTCCAGTTCCAGGTGGGTCACATTTTAGGACAGGGAATAATGACTCCAAAATTATCTCCTAAATTAGACCTAGTACTTATTCTCCATTACTGAGGCAAGACCCTCCTGAGTACTCTACCCAATGCCCTGTGAATTATGAGTACCTGATGGGACAGTTACTAGTCCCTCTAATGCCTTCTGGTAGATCTCTCTCCCCAGCCTTGATAGTTTCCTCACATCCATGCAGATCAGTACTCAGCTTGAATATTTGAGGGTGGCCCTCTCCTGCTCTCCATCTATGTTCAGCCTCTCCTCTCTAGTGCTCTGTCTTGCAAACTACATTGTTGTTGCTGGTGTTAGGTGCCATGGAGTCAATTTGGACTCATAGCAACCGACCCCATGGGACAAAGTAGAACTGCCCCCGTAGTGTTTCCAAGGCTATAATCTTTACAGGAGCAGATCACCAAGTCTTTCTCCTTCAGAGCAGCTGGCGGGTTCGAACCACCGACCTTTAAGTTAGCAGCCAAGCTGGTGGCCACCAGGGCTCTCTTGATTTCCCTGGAGTGCCAACTTGGACTCAGTGAGCCCACTGGACTCCCCTCAGGTGTCTCCTCCACAGCCTGGTAACTCTCAAGGCATTAGTTGGAACAATCATGAGGCTCACTTCATTTTTTCCCATCTCTATGCTTCACTGTTGTTTGTTGCCTGTTGTCTGGAAAACCATTGTTTCATATATTTTGTCTAGATTTTTACTTGTTTCAGGTGGGAGGACTCCTTGTGAGTCCAGCTCCAGCTGGGTCACATTCTTCATGCTGAAGGACGGGATAATGGCTCCAATTTTATTTCCTAAATCAGTGACCCTATAGGACAGGGTAGAACTGCCCCATAGCATTTCCCAGAAGCAGCTGGTGAATTTGAACTGCCAACTTTTTGGTTGCCAGCCGAGCTCTTAACCACTGTGCCACCAGGGCTCCTTTTGGTTGTGCATTCCCCCTGAATGAGTCATTCTCTTTTGGCCTGCTTATAGTTTTGTATCTCCTTAGCAGTCTGGTCTGATGTCTCGGGCATCTCAAGGAGAGATATAAGAAATAATGGTTTCCACGTTTGTGGAAAAGAGATGACAAACGGCACACCAGTAACTCCCTGCCAAGGCACAGGCGACAAGTGCCACTGCTCCTATGTCACCCAAGGTGTAAGCAGTGCTTACAGTTCACCCCTTCACCCTATTTCCAGAGGTACAAGATCCAAAAATTCCTGAGCCTTTGGAAGGTTCTGTAGTGCCAACTGTTTTCGTTCTTGGCTTTCCCCACTAAGTCATTTAGCGTTCAGCTAGCTAACTCAAGCGTGCAAATCGGCTTTCAGTTTCCGGGACTGTGCTGCTGTGGTCTCTAATCTTCTCCTCCACAACCTTGTGGGTTTATGCTTTTAAAAAAAAACAAAACCCATTGCCATCGATTCTGACTCATAGCTACCCTAAAGGACAGAGTAGAACTGCCCCATAGGGTTTCCAAGGAGCAGCTAGCAGATTCGAACTGCCGACCTTTTGGTTAGCAGCCATAGCTCTTGACCACTATGCCACCAGGGTTTCCATGCTTTTAAAGTATCCCTATATTATCATTTTAGTGGAGTTCCAGAAGGGGACAAAATGAGATGCATATGTTCAATCCACCATCTTTATCCAAAGACCTAAGAGGAATGCTTAGCCTAGCGCTTTTATTTTAAGTCTGTTCTTTCGAAGTTTAATGTAAGCCTTCCTGGTCACCTGGGCCCTTAGGATCAAGCACTACCTTGTACATTTAGTGTCTACAGTTGTATTTATGATTATTTAGCAATCTCCTCAACTGGCATACTTTAATTTCTAATGTAGTGTTTCTCGAACTGGGGCACAGGGCTTGCCTGAACATGTGTCTTCACACTTCAGAAAATACTGTCGGTGGTATGGACGCACTAAGACTTTGTAAGCGGAAGAGAGATGTGGTCAGATCTGCGTTTTGGATAAATCTCACAGGCAGCTAGCAGAAGGGAAGGTGGATTTGGGAGGCCATGATAATCCAAGTGGGTACGGGGCAGTGGAAGTAGAGGCGGAGGGATGAGCACAGGCTTGAAAATATTTAGAATCGGAATGGCAACAGGGTTCAATTTGGAAGCCAAACTAATTAAAAACAAACAAACAAAAAACAACCCTGTGGACAGTTTTAAGCATCATGGATAGAAAAATAAAAAGTCACCAAGATTTGTGTAGAAATATTGAATGGATTACAGTAAAGACAATATTATAGCAGCACAATCAAGATGAATGATAAAATTGTTTCATCTTTCATAATTTAAACATTTTTGTTTCCTATTGTTAGCAAGACCAATTATCATTGTACAAAATGTCATCAACTGCACTGTGATCCGAGTAGGCAAATGATCCATTGTCAAAGCTAGCTTCTCACTTCTGAAAAAATAACATTTCAACTGGAGAAAATCTTCTCATTAATGTCTATAGAAAAGAATATTAGAAAGAAACTTTTTCGATGTTGAAAAGCATTAGGCTTAATTGTGTGAATCACAAGGGCTGATTCATATTCTGAGTGATCCGGAACAGCCCAGCTCATACTCAAAAGTATTCATCAACTATATTTATTTTTTGCAAACTCAGTTTCTACTGAGCTTCAATTCATTGCATAAATTTATCTCTTTTTAAATTCTTGAAATACAACTGGAACAATTTTCATCATGCTTTTTTTTTTCCCCATAAAATAAATTAATCATCTAAAAATGGTTCCAATGGAAATGGCAAAACCAAGGCCTTAATACATAATTGGAACTTCTAATAAATTTTGATTAGAAACTTGCTTGAAATTCATGCCAATTCAGATACTGAGAAATAAATTGATTTTAATGGAAAGATATTTTCACAAAGATGCTTTACATATGATTGTCTCTGAACATTGAGCCTTTGAAGTTTTCATCTCTTTGTTTTGTAAAACCATAATACAAAGACTGTCTTCAGTGAAAAATATGTGTATCTACTTTTTTTATATTTTAACTCAACTTAATGATGACCTTAGATTTTAAAACAATCTAATGAAGTACATTTCAGATGTAAGCAAAAGAAAAATTTTGAACTTTTTAACCCTTTGCTGTCAAGTCGATTCTGACTCATAGCAACCCTATAGGACAGAGTAGAGCTGCCCCATGGGGTTTCCAAGGCTGTGAGTTGTACTCAACTCATTGGCAACTGGTTTGGGTTTTTTTGTTTTTTTAATCTTTATGGAGGCCCATGTCTGTCAGTTTGTCGTACTGTGGGGGCTTGCGTGTTGCTGTGATGCTGGAAACTATGCCACCGGTATTCAGATACCAGCAGGGTCACCCATGGAGGACAGGTTTCAGCTGAGCTTCCAGACTAAGACAGACTAGGAAGAAGGACCCAGCAGTCTACTTCTGAAAGCATTAGCCAGTGAAAACCTTATGAATAGCAGTGGAACATTGTCTGACATAGTGCTGGAAGATGAGCCCCCCAGGTTGGAAGGCACTCAAAAGATGACTGGGGAAGAGCTGTCTCCTCAAAGTAGAGTCGACCTTAATGACGTGGATGGAGTAAAGCTTTTGGGACCTTCATTTGCTGATGTGGCACAACTCAAAATGAGAAGAAATAGCTGCAAACATCCATTAATAATCGGAACCTGGAATGTATGAAGTATGAATCTAGAGAAATTGGAAATTGTCAAAAATGAAATGGAATGCATAAACATTGATATCCTAGGCATTAGTGAGCTGAAATGGACTGGTATTGGCCATTTTGAGTTGGACAATCATATAGTCTACTATGCTGGGAATGACAACCAGAAGAGGAATGGTGTTGCATTCATTGTCAAAAAGAACATTTCAAGATCTATCCTGAAGCACGACACTGTCAGTGATACGATAATACCCATACGCCTACAAGGAAGACCAGTTAATACGACTATTATTCAAATTTACCCACCAAAGATGAAGAAATAGAAGATTTTTATCAGCTGCTGCAGTCTGAAATTGATCGAACATGCAATCCAGATGCATTGATAATTACTGGCGATTGGAATGCGAAAGCCGGCAACAAAGAAGAAGGGTCAGTAAGTAGCTGGAATCTATGGCCGTGGTGATAGAAACAATGCCGGAGATGGAATGATAGAATTTTGCAAGACCAACGACTTCTTCATTGCAAATACCTTCTTTCACCAACATAAGCGGTGATTATACACAGGGACTTCACCAGATGGAACACACAGAAATCAAACTGACTATATCTGTGGAAAGAGACAATGGAAAAGCTCAATATCATCAGTCAGAACAAGGCCAGGGGCCGACTGTAGAACAGACCGTCAATTGCTCATAGGCAAGTTCAAGCTGAAACTGCAGAAAATCAGAGTAAGTCCACGAGAGCCAAAATATGACCTTGAGTATATCTCACCTGAATTTAGAGACCATCTGAAGAATAGATTTGATGCATTGAACACTGGTGACTGAAGACCAGACGAGTTGTGGAATGACATCAAGGACATCATCCATGCAGAAAGCAAGAGGTCACTGAAAAGAGAGGAAAGAAAGAAAAGACCAAGATAGATGTCAGAGGAGACTCTGAAACTTGCTCTTGAACGTGGAGCAGCTAAAGCGAAAGGAAGAATTGATGAAGTCAAAGAACTGAACAGAAGATTTCAAAGGGCCTCTCGAGAAGACAAAGTAAAGTATTATAATGACATGTGCAAAGAGCTGGGGATGGAAAACCAAAAGGGAAGAACACGCTCAGCATTTCTCCAGCTGAAAGAACTGAAGAAAAAATTCAAGCCTCGAGTTGCAATAGTGAAGGATTCCATGGGGAAAATATTAAACGACATAGGAAGCATCAAAAGAAGATGGAAGGAATGCACAGAGTCGTTATACCAAAAAGAATTAGTCAATATTCAAACATTTCAAGAGGTGGCATATGATCAGGAACTGATGGTACTGAAGGAAGAAGTCCAAGCTGCTCTGAAGACATTGGCGAAAAACAAGGCTCCAGGAATGGATGGAGTATCAATTGAGATGTTTCAACAAACAGGTAAAGCGCTGGAGGTGCTCACTCGTCTATGCCAAGAAATATGGAAGACAGCTTCCTGGCCAACTGACTGGAAGAGACCCATATTTATGCCTATTCCCAAGAAAAGTGACCCAACCGAATGTGGAAATTATATAGAACAATACCATTAATATCACACGCAAGCAAAATTTTGCTGAAGATCATTCCAAAACGGCTTCAGCAGTATATGGACAGTGAACTGCCAGAAATTCAGGCCGGTTTCAGAAGAGGATGTGGAACCAGGGATATCATTGGTGATGTCAGATGGATCCTGGCTGAAAGCAGAGAATACCAGAAGGATGTTTACCTGTGTTTTATTGACTATGCAAAGGCATTCGACTGTGTGGATGATAAAACTATGGATAACACTGCGAAGAATGGGAATTCCAGAACACTTATATCATGCTCATGAGGAACCTTTACATAGATCAAGAGGCAGTTGTTCAGACAGAACAAGGGGATACTGATTGGTTTAAAGTCAGGAAAGTTGTGCGTCAGGGTCGTATTCTTTCACCATACCTATTTAATCTGTATGCTGAACAAATAATCCGAGAAGCTGGACTATATGAAGAAGAACAGGCCATGAGGATTGGAGGAAGACTCATTAACAACTTGCATTATGCAGATGACACAACCTTGCTTGCTGAAAGGGAAGAGGACTTGAAGCACTTACTAATGAAGATCAAAGACCACAGCCTTCAGTATGGATTACAGCTCAACATAAAGAAAACAAAAATCCTCACAACTGGACCAATGAGCAACATCATGATAAACAGAGAAAAGATTGATGTTGTCAAGGATTTCACTTGACTTGGATCCACAATCAACAGCCATGGAAGCAGCAGTCAAGAAATCAAAAGACGCATTACATTGGGCAAATCTGCTGCAAAGGACCTCTTCAAAGTGTTGAAGAGCAAAGATGTCACCCTGAAGACTAAGGTAAGTCTGACCCAAGCCAGGGTATTTTCAATCACATCATATGCATGTGAAAGCTGGACAATGAATAAGGAAGGCCGAAGAAGAGTTGACACCTTTGAATTGTGGTGTTGGCGAAGAATATTGACTATACATGGACTGCCAAAAGAACGAACAAATCTGCCTTGGAGGAAGTGCAGCCAGAATGCTCTTTACAGGCAAGGATGGCAAGACTGCGTCTTACATACTTTGGACATGTTGTCAGGAGGGATCAGTCCCTGGAGGAGGACATCACGCTTGGCAGAGTACAGGGTCAGTGGAAAAGAGGAAGACCCTCAACGAGGTGGACTGACACAGTGGCTGCGACAATGAGCTCAAGCATAACAACGAGTGTAAGGATGGCACAGGACTGGGCAGTGTTTCGTTCTGTTGTGCATGGGGTCGCTATGAGTCGGAACAGACTCGATGGCACCTGACAACAACAACAACAACATGGAGGAGATTGCTACATCTTTCTCCCTCGGAGCAGCTGGTGGTTTCGAATCGCCGACCTTTTGGTTAGCAGCCGAGTACCTTAACCACTGCGCCATCAGGGCTCCTTTTTAACTTTTTGGCATGGAATATTCCAAACATTACACAAGCAGAGAGAATAGTGACATGAACCCCCGTGTGCCTATTATGTAGCTACAACAATTTTCAACTTACAGCCAATCTCCTTTCATCTGTATCTCTCCCACCAACTCTCCTCCCCCAGCCCAGGCTTAATGATTTTTAAGCAAATTCCAAACAGTCCAAAAGCACAGCTGACAGATGAGTTTATCATAAATATTTGGCTCTGAGTCCATTTAGTATGGTCACAGAGGTTACTGAGTATACATACACAGTTTCTCCACAGCACTATACACCATCTTGTCAGCTGAAAGTATAGCCACAGCCCTGTCCCCCAGCAGATTTGTTCCCGCTTGTTCTATTCCTTACCACAAACATAGAATTGTCTATATTTGTAATAATAAAATCTGAATAGAAATTCAATTTCCTTGGTTCCTCCAAAAGTTAAACATTGAATTACCATGATGTTATTAGGTGCTGTCCAGTCGATTCCAACTCGTAGCTACCCTGCGTACAACAGAAAGAAATATTGCCCAGTCCTGTTCTATCCTCACAATCAGAGCTATGCTAAAGCCCATTGTTGAGCCACTGTGTCAATACATCTCCTTGAGGGTCTTCCTCTTTTTCAACGACCCTCTGCTTTACCAAGCATGATGTCCTTCTCCAGGGACTGGTCCCTCCTGATAACATGTCCAAAATATGTGAGAAGAAGTCTTGTCATCCTTGCTTCTAAGGAGTATTCTGGCTGTACTTCTTCCAAGACAGATTTGTTTGTTCTTTTGGCAGTCAGTGATGTATTCAATATTTTTTGCCAACACCATAATTCAAAGGCATCAATTCTTCTTTGGCCTTCCTTATTCATTGTCCAGCATTCACCTGCATATGAGGCAATTGAAAACATCATGGCTTGGGTCAGGCCCACCTTAGTCCTCAAAGTGACATGTTTGCTTTTTAACCCTTTAAGGAGGTCTTTGCAGCAGATTTGTCTAATGAAATGCGTCATTGCATTTCCTGACAGCTGCTTCCCTGGGCGTTGATTGTGGATCCAAGCAAAACAAAATCCTTGACAACTTCAATAATCTTTTCTCCATTTAGCATGATGTTGCTTATTGGTCCAGTTGTGAGGATTTTTGTTTTCTTTATGTTGAGGTGTAATCCGTACTGAAGGCTGTGATCTTTGATCTTCATCACTAAGTTCTTCAAGTCC
Source organism: Loxodonta africana (assembly GCF_030014295.1). Taxonomy (NCBI): domain Eukaryota; kingdom Metazoa; phylum Chordata; class Mammalia; order Proboscidea; family Elephantidae; genus Loxodonta; species Loxodonta africana. The sequence goes on from NC_087359.1 coordinate 16,376,973, forward strand.
TCTTCACTTTCAGCAAGCAAGTTGTGTTACCTATATATCAGGTTGTTAATGAGTCTTCCTCCAATCCTGATGCCCCATTCTCTTCATATTGTTCAGCTTCTCAGATTATTTGCTCAGCATACAGACTGAATAAGTATGGTGAAAGAATACAACCCTTACGCACACCTTTCTTAATTTTAAACCATGTAATATCCCCTTGTTCTATTCGAATGACCATTTCTTGGTCTATGTACAGGTTCCACATGAGCACGATAAAGTGCTCTGGAATTTCCATTCTCCTCAATGTTACCCATAATTTGTTATGATCCACACAGTTGAATGCCCTTCCATAGTCAATAAAAACAGGTAAACATCTTTCTGGTATTCTCTGTTTTCAGCCATGATCCATCTGACATCAATAGTGACAGCACTCATTCCATGTCCTCTTCTGGATTTGTCTTGAATTTCTGGCAGTTCCCTGTTGACGTACTGCTGCAACTGCTTTTGAATGATCTTCAGCAAAATTTTACTTGTGTGTGATATTAATGACATCGTTCAATAATTTCCATATTCTGTTGGATCACCTTTCTTTGGAATGGGTACAGCTATGGATCTCTTCCAGTCAGTTAGCCATGTAGCTGTCTTCCAAATGTCTTGGCATAGATGAGTGAGCACTTCCAGCACCGCATCTCAATTGGTATTCCATCAATTCCTAGAGCCTTATTTTTCGCCAATGCCTTCAGTGCAGCTTGGACTTCTTCATTCAGTACCATTGGTTCTTGATCATATGCTACCTCCTGAAATGGCTGAATGTTGACCAATTCTTTTTGGTACAGTGACTCTGTATATTCCTTCCATCTTCTTTTGAGGCTTCCTACATCATTTAATATTTTCCCTGTAGTGGAAGACAGCACAACTTGTCCAAGGCGAGATCATGGAAGTTCCATAGACACATCCAAACTCCCTAAGGGACTGAATCACTGGGCTTAGGGCTGTGGAGACTTTGGTCTCAAGAAACATCTAGCTCAATTGGCATAACATAGTTTATAAAGAAAATGTTCTACATTCTACCTTGATGAGTAGCGTCTGGGGTCTTAAAACCTCTTGAGCAGCCACCTAAGACACTCCACCGGTCTCACCTCATCGGGAGCAAGGGAAAATAAAGAAAACCAAAGACACAATGGAAAGATTAGTCCAAAGGACTAATGGACCACAACTACCACAGGCTCCACCAGACTGAGTCCAACACAACTAAATGGTGCCCAACTACCACCACTGACTGCTCTGACAAGGATCACAATAGAGGGTCCCAGACAGAGCTGGAGAAAAATGTAGCACAAAATTCTAACTCATAAAAAAAAGATGAGACTTACTGGTCTGACAGAGATGGGAGAAACCCTGAGAGTATGGCCGCTAGATACCCTTTCAGCTCAGTAATGAAGTCACTCTTGAGGTTCACCCTTCAGCCAAAGATTAGACAGACACATAAAACAAAACGAGACTAAAGGGCACACCAGCCCAGGGGCAAGGACTAGAAGGCAGGAGAAGGCAGGAAAACCGGTAATAGGGAACCAAAGCGGGAGTCCTGGAGTTGGCAACAAATGTCACAAAACAATGTGTGTACTAACTGTTTAATGAGAAGCTCATTTGTTCTGTAAACTTTCATCTAAAGTCCAATAATAAAAAACAATTAAAAAAATTTCTTTCCCCGTAGAATCCTTCGATATTGCAACTCGAGGCTTGAATTTTTTTCTTTAGTTCTTTCAGCTTGAGATATGTCATGCGTGTACTTCCTTTTTGGTTTTCTATCTCCAGGTCTTTGCACATTTCATTATAATACTTTACTTTGTCTTCTCAAGCTATCTTACGAAATCTTCTGTTCAGCTATTTTACTTCATCATTTCTCCTTTTCGCTTTAGCTACTCGATATTCAAGAGCAAGTTTCAGAGTCTCTTCTGATACCCATTTTGGTCCAACTCGTTTGGTCCTTCAGTTGTTAGTGTTTAATGTGTCAAATCTATGCTTGAGATGATTTCTAACTTTAGATGGGATATACTCAAGGTCATACTTTGTCACTTGTGGACTTGTTCTAATTTTCTTCAGCTTGAACTTGCGTATGAACAATTGTTGGTCTGTTCCACAGTCAGCTCTGGCCTTGCTCCAACTGATGACATTGAGCTTTTCCATTGTCTCTTTCCACAGATGTAGTTGATTTGATTCCTGTGTATTCCATTTGGTGAGGTCCATGCGTATAGTTGCTGTTTATGTTGTTGAAAAAAGGTATTTGCAATGAAGTCGTTGGCCTTGCAAAATTCTATCATGCAATCTCCAGCATCCTTTCTATCACCAAGGCCATATTTTCCAACTACCAATCTTTCTTCTTTGTTTCCGACTTCCACATTCCAATCACCAGTAATTATCAATGTATCTTGATTAGTTTGATCAGTTTCAGACTGCAGAAGTTGGAAAAAATCTTCAATTTCTTCATCTTTGGCCTTAGTGGTTGGTGGGTAAATTTAAATAATAATCATATTAACTGATCTCCCTTGTAGGCATATGGATACTATCCTATCACTGACAGCGTTGTACTTCAGGATAGATCTTGAGATGTTCTCTTTCACAATGAATGTGATGCCATTGCTCTTCAATTTGTCATTCCTGGCATAGTGGACCATATGATTGTCCAATTCAAAATGGCCAATACCAGTCCATTTCAGCTCACTAATACCTAGGATATCTATCTTTAAGTGTTCTATTTCATTTTTGACAACTTCCAATTTTCCTAGATTCATACTTCGTACATTCCACATTCTGATTATTAATGAACGTTTGCAGCTGGTTCTTCTCATTTTGATGCCTCATCAGCAGATGAATGTCCGGAAAGCTTGACTGCATCCACACCATTAAGGTCAACTCTATTTTGAGGAGGCAGCTCTTCCCCAGTTGTCTTTTTTTTTTTTTTTTAATAATTTTTATTGAGCTTTAAATGAACATTTACAGATCAAGTCAGTCTGTCACATATAAGCTTATATACACCTTACTCCATACTCCCACTTACTCTCCCCCTAATGAGTCAGCCCTTCCAGTCTCTCCTTTTGTGACAATTTTGCCAGCTTCCAACTCTCGCTATCCTCCCATCCCCCCTCCAGACAGGAGATGCCAACACAGTCTCAAGTGTCCACCTGATACAAGTAGCTCACTCTTCATCAGCATCTCTCTCCTACCCATTGTCCAGTCACTTCCATGTCTGATGAGTTGTCTTCGGGAATGGTTCCTGTACTGGGCCAACAGAAGGTTTGGGGACTGTGACCGCCAGGATTCCTTTAGTCTCAGTCAGACCATTAAGTCTGGTCTTTTTATGAGAATTTGAGGTCTGCATCCCACTGATCTCCTGCTCCCTCAGGGGTTCTCTGTTGTGCTCCCTGTCAGGGCAGTCATCGGTTGTGGCCGGGCACCATCTAGTTCTGGTCTCAGGATGATGTAAGTCTCTGGTTCATGTGGCCTTTTCTGTCTCTTGGGCTCATAGTTGTCGTGTGACCTTGGTGTTCTTCATTCTCCTTTGCTCCAGGTGAGTTGAGACCAATTGATGCATATTAGATGGCCGCTTGTTAGCATTTAAGACTCCAGACGCCACATTTCAAAGTGGGATGCAGAATGTTTTCATAATAGAATTATTTTCCCAATTGACTTAGAAGTCCCCTTAAGCCATAGTCCCCAAACCCCCACCCTTGCTTCACTGACCTTTGAAGCATTCAGTTTATTCCGGAAACTTCTTTGCTTTGGGTCCAGTCCAGTTGAGCTGACCTTCCGTGTATTGAGTATTGTTCTTCCCTTCACCTAAAGTAGTTCTTATCTACTAACTAATCAGTAAATAAACCTCTCCCAGCCTCCCTCCCCGCCTCGTAACCACAAAAGTGTGTGTTCTTCTCAGTTTACACTATTTCTCAAGATCTTATAATAGTGGTCTTATACAATATTTGTCCTTTTGCCTCTGACTAATTTCACTCAGCATAATGCCTTCCAGGTTCCTCCATGTTATGAAATGTTTCACAGATTCGTCACTGTTCTTTATCAATGCGTAGTATTCCACTGTGTGAATATACCACAATTTATTTAAGCATTCATCCTTTGATGGACACCTTGGTTGCTTCCAGCTTTTTGCTATTGTAAACAGAGCTGCAATAAACATGGGTGTGCATATATCTGTTCGTGTGAAGGCTCTTATTACTCTAGGGTATATTCCAAGGAGTGGGATTTCTGGGTTGTATGGTAGTTCTATTTCTAACTGTTTAAGAAAACGCCAGATAGATTTCCAAAGTGGTTGTACCATTTTACATTCCCACCAGCAGTGTATAAGAGTTCCAATCTCTCCGCAGCCTCTCCAACATTTATTATTTTGTGTTTTTTGGATTAATGCCAGCCTTGTTGGGGTGAGATGGAATCTCATCGTAGTTTTAATTTGCATTTCTCTAAAGGCTAATAATCGAGAGCATTTTCTCATGTATCTGTTAGCTGCCTGAATATCTTCTTTAGTGAAGTGTGTGTTCATATCCTTTGCCCACTTCTTGATTGGGTTGTTTGTCTTTTTGTGGTTGAGTTTTAACAGAATCATATAGATTTTAGAGATCAGGCGCTGGTCGGAGATGTCATAGCTGAAAATTCTTTCCCAATCTGTAGGTGGTCTTTCTCCTCTTTTGGTGAAATCTTTAGATGAGCATAGGTGTTTGATTTTTAGGAGCTCCCAGTTATCTGGTTTCTCTTCGTCATTTTTGGTAATGTTCTGTATTCTGTTTATGCCTTGTATTAGGGCTCCTAACGTTGTCTCTATTTTTTTGTTCCATGATCTTTATCGTTTTAGTCTTTATGTTTAGGTCTTTGATCCACTTGGAGTTAGTTTTTGTGCATGGTGTGAGGTATGGGTCTTGTTTCATTTTTTTGCAGATGGATATCCAGTTATGCCAGCACCATTTGTTAAAAAGACTATCTTTTCCCCAATTAACTGACACTGGGCCTTTGTCAAATATCAGCTGCTCATATGTGGATGGATTTATACCTGGGTTCTCAATTCGTTCCATTGGGCTATGTGCCTGTTGTTGTACTGGTACCAGGCTGTTTTGATACTGTGGCTGTATTATAGGTTCTAAAATCAGGTAGAGTGAGGCCTCCCACTTTCTTCTTCTTTTTCAGTAATGCTTTACTTCTCAGGGGCTTCTTCCCCTTCCATATGAAGTTGGTGATTTGTTTCTCCATCACATTAAAAAATGTCATTGGAATTTGGATCAGAAGTGCATTGTATGTATAGATGGCTTTTGGTAGAATAGACATTTTTACTATGTTAAGTCTTCCTATCCATGAGCAAGGTATGTTTTTCCACTTAAGTACGTCCTTTTTAGTTTCTTGCAGTAGAGCTTTGTAGTTTTCTTTGTACAGGTCTTTTACACCTTTGGTAAGATTTATTCCTAAGTATTTTATCTTCTTGGGGGCTACTGTGAATGGTATTGATTTGGTGATTTCCTCTTCGATGTTCTTTTTGTTGATGTAGAGGAATCCAACCGATTTTTGTATGTTTATCTTATAACCTGAGACTCTGCCAAACTCTTCTATTAGTTTCAGTAGTTTTCTGGAGGATTCCTTAGGGTTTTCTGTGTATAAGATCATGTCATCTGCAAATAGAGATAATTTTACTTCCTCCTTGCCTATCTGGATGCGCTTTATTTCTTTGTCTAGCCTAATTGCTCTGGCTAGGAACTCTAGCACAACGTTGAATAAGAGCGGTGATAAAGGGCATCCTTGTCTGGTTCCCATTCTCAAGGGAAATGCTTTCAGGCTCTCTCCATTTAGAGTGATGTTGGCTGTTGGCTGCCCTTTATTATGTTGAGGAATTTTCCTTCAATTCCTATTTTGCTGAGAGTTTTTATCATAAATGGGTGTTGGACTTTATCAAATGCCTTTTCTGCATCAATTGATAAGATCATGTGGTTTTTGTCTTTTGTTTTATTTATATGGTGGTTTACATTAATGGTTTTTCTAATATCAAACCAGCCTTGCATACCTGGTATAAATCCCGCTTGGTCGTGGTGGATTATTTTTTTGATATGTTGTTGAATTCTATTGGCCAGAATTTTGTTGAGAATTTTTGCATCTATGTTCATGAAGGATATAGGTCTGTAATTTTCTTTTTTTTGTGATGTCTTTACCTTGTTTTGGTGTCAGGGATATGGTGGCTCCCAGTTGTCTTTTGAGTGCCTTACAACCTGAGGGGCTCATCTTCTGCCACTCTATCAATGTTCTGCTGTTATTCATAACATTTTCACTGGCCAGTTTTTTCAGAAGTAGACTGCCGGTTTCTTCTTCCTAGTCTGTCTTAGTCTGGAAGCTCTGCTGAAACATGTCCACCAAGGGTGACCCTGATGGTATTTGAAATGCCAGTGGCAAAGCTTCCAGTATCCCAGCAACACGCAAGCCACCACAGTACAACAAACTGACAAACGTGTAGTGGAGAACTACCATATGATCCAGCAATTCCACTCCTAGGGTTATACTCAAAAGAATTTAAAACAAGGACTCAAACAGATACGTCTACATCAATGTTCATTGCAGCATTATTCACAATAGCCAGAAGGTGGAAACAACCGAAGTGTCCCTCAATGGATCAGCCAATGACAATGGGTTATGTGTTAAATCCATACAATGGAATATTATTCAGTCATAGAGAGAAATGAAGTTCTGGCACATCCTATAACATGGTTGAACCTTGAAAACATTATGCTGAGTCAAAGAAGCCAGACACAAAAGGACAAATACCATATGGTCCTGCTGATATGAAATATCTAGAATAGGTAAATGGATAGCAACCAATATTTATAAGTGGTCACCAGAGGCGGGTGGCAAAGGGAAATGGGGTGTTATTGCTTAAGGGGTACTGAGTTTGTGTTGAGGATGATGGAAATATTTGGAGATAGCAGAGAGAGTTGTATAACATGGAGAACATGTCATTGAGTCGTACATGTAAAAATGATTGAAATGGCAAATGTTTTGTTCTATATATTTCATCACAATAAAAAAAAATCTATTTAATTCAATTTCCTAACAATTCAATTCTTTCTCCATTTCTTTTTAAAATTGTAACTGAACTGTCTAAGTGAATTCATAAATAAGTAAAAGTTAAAAGACAAAAATCTTAGGTATTAATCAAATTATCTGGTGTAAGGAGCTTGGCTTGCCTGCCATCCCCAATTTGGAAGATAAAATGGGCACCATTTCTGAATGATTATGTTTGGTGGGTAAAGGAAGAGAGCCATAAATGTTGGCTTCAGGCTGGGTGACCACTGAGAGAGAAAATACAGAGGAGAAATGGTTTGAGAGGAAGAGGAAGTGTTCAGCGGGTGAGGGACCCTTAGGAAATCCAGGTCTCCAGTGATGCCACTTACCCAGCTGAGTAGGTGTGCAGCTGAGGAGAGGAATCTGGCCCGGCAATAGGCAGGACTGAGGATCCACTGCTGTAGAGCTGGCTGTTGAACCCACAAAAGCAAAGCATTCCAAGGTGGAGGGAAAGAGGAGCACAGTGTGATGTTCAGAGGCAGATCCTGCAGGATTAGAACTGGAGAACGTCCTCTCTGTCTGGAATGATGAAGACACCTAATGACCTCAGTGGGTACAGTTTCACTATGTAGCAGGCAAGGAAGCCAGATGAAGTGAATGTGAGAATTGGAGACAGAATAAACTTCTCCCCATGGAGACCCTGGACGAAGAGAAAAGAGAGTAGAGTAGCAGGGAGGGTGCCAGCTCAAGAGAGTTTTTTTGTTGGTTTCACTTTGTTTTGCTTTGCTTTTTAGAATGAGGGATTTGGGGCATGTTTACAGGCTGAGATCAAAACCCTGTAGAGAAAGAGGAGATGGCTACTAGAGATCCCAGGGCATGGGAGGACACAGCAGAAAGGTTGGTTTTGACTGGAAGGAGGGATGGAGGTGAGAATGGGTGTACGTGAATTTGTTGGGAGCCAATTCTCAACGGATTTGTTGCATTTCTGCAAAATCTTGAGAGCAGGGGCACTAACTGCCCTTTTGTTCCAGACTGTCTTTTTTTTTTTTTTAACAACAACAAAAAAACTTTATGTATATCTTCCCAAATTAATGGCTCTTCTTTGTCACTTTGTTGTTGTTGTTGGGATCTGTTGAGTCAGTTCCGACTCATAGTGACCCTACGTACAATAAAACATAACACTGCCTGGTCCTGCGCCACTAACAGCACATTTTACTTGGATCCACAATCAATGCCCATGGAAACAGCAGTCAAGAAATCAAATGGTATATTTTATTGTGCAAATCTGCTGCAAAAGACCTCTTGAAAGTGTTAAAAAGCAAATATGTCACTTTGAGGACTAAGGTGTGCCTGACCCAAGTCTTAGTATTTTCAAATGCCTCATATGCATATGAACGCTGGACAATGAATAATGAGGACCGAAGAAGAATTGATGCCTTTGAATTATGATGTTGGCAAATAACATTGAATATACCAAGGACTGCCAGGAGAGCAAACAAATCTGTCTTGGAAGAAGCACAGCCAGATGCTCCTTAGAACTGAGGATGGCAAGATTTCTTTTCATGTACTTTGAACATGTTATCAGGAGGGACCAGTCCCTGGAGAAGGACATCATGTGCAGTAAAGTAGTAGAGGGTCATCAAAAAAGAGGAAGCTCCTCAAGGAGATGGATTGTCACAGTGGCTGGAACAATGGGCTCAAACATAGCAATGATTGTGAGGATGGCACAGTGCCAGGTAGTATTTTGTTCTGTTGTACATAGGGTAACTATGAGTTGGAACCAACTGGATGGCACCTAACAACAACAATGACATACACAGCAGAACATAATCCATTCGTCAGTTTCTTCATCTATGATTCAACAACATTGGTTACATTCTTCACCTTGTATCACCACTCTAGCTATCTCTACCCATATTTTTTCATCACTGTTGACTTAGACTCACTACCCCCTAAGCTTCTCATCTATGTTTTAGAGTTACACTTGACCATTTGATCTCATATAGATAACTCTTTTAAAAAAAGCCAGATTATCTTTTCAAGAATGTTTGTATTGCAAATAGCCTTGAAAGATAGAGATAATGCTTCCTTCTAGAGCAGTCTATAGGTTTTCTTACTGTCCAGTATAATAAGATAATATCTTCCCTCCCCTCCCCCGGGCAAAGGGCAGGATTGCTTGCTGCCCACTCTAAAATATTCTGGTCCCCTGAGCTTGGGGTTTCACAGCTTTAATGCAAACCCACTTCCTGTGCAGCATTGACGTGGGCTCTCTGCACTGTCCTTATGGGGCTGGGGGACAAGTGACACAAACATGAAGCTCATGCTACTTTCTGTGTTGTGAGTAATAAAGTCCTTTGTCTCTGACCCAGGAGTCTTGTGTCTTCTGCCAGCATTCATGAAACTATGACCAGCCCACCTGCTGGCTTAGGAGTAGGGTGAAATCTCAGACCCTTCACAGTTCTTGACAGAAGACAGAAGGGGCATGGGAAGTTGAAGTCCACTTCTGACAGTCTCCATTTTCTCAGCAGTATGGCAGGGAGAAGAAGAGGCTTGAGGAAGAGGTAAAGTTCTGGAATCATTGTTGAGAGTGGGATGGGAGCCGAGCTGACCAAGGATGTGACTAGAGTGGAGAAGTCTGCTAAGGCTGAACTTATAGTGGTACCTTCTACTCTGGAGTAGGCAGCGTGGGGAGGGGCACATAAGGGGCCTGGGCAGATAAGAGCATGGATCCAGGTCGGAACTGTGCTGGGTAGAAAGCCAGGGACACAAGAGAATCTGCATTACTGATGAGAGAGTAGCCCAGATTATGACCATGGGGTCCTGCCTAGCTGGGTAGAAAGTTGCCAAGAGAGGGCTGACAGGCTGGGAGAAAATTGTGGATGGAGAGGCTGGGGGCCCTGTTAGGTTGAAGGAGTTGGAGAAAGAACTCCAGAAAGAGGGATGGGAGAATTTGGTCCAAGTGGGTATTGCCATTCATGGCATTGGAGGTGGGCCCACATCATGAACGCAGGCAGAGGATTGTCCTAGGCTGGGTTCTCTACAGAAGCAAAACCAGTGAAGTGTATATATAGAGAGAGAGAAAGAGAGAGAGATTTATCCCAAGGAAATGGCTCTTGCAGTTGTAGAGGCTGGCAAGTCCCAAGTCCATGGGTCAGGATTTAGGCTGGAGGTATCTGATTCACGTAGCTGCAGGGGCTCACAAACCCAGGACTGGCAGGTCAGACAGCAGGCTGCTGGCTCATGACTGCAGAGGCTCACAAACCCAACATCAGCAGGTAAGATGGTAGGCTGCTGACTCACAGGCAGTGGAGGCCAATAAATCTCAAGATCAACAGACAAGATGGCTGGCTCAAGTCCCAAGAGCCAGAGGTCAGACGATGATGAGCTGGATGCAGGATGCAGAGCGAGCAGTTGAGCTTTGCTAGAATGTTCTTATACATATTGGATGCAGGCCACACCCCCCCAAGGAAACTCCCCTTACAGATTGGCTGATCACATGAGATCACATTATGGAGGAGACTACATCATTACATAACTGCCAAACTACTGAGAATCATGGCCCAGCCAAACGGACATACAACTTTCAGCATCATAGGGATCAACTCCCCACAGGAGGAGAGTGCCCCCTTGAAGCTGGAGTCTAGGTGGGTAGAGGCTGGGTGTGGAGGTGGCCAAGTTTGTACTTTTAAAGATGGAACGTCAAAGAATTTAATAATAGCTAGTGATTCTCTTTTTGTCCGTGAAGCAGAAGATAAGGAATTTACTGAGAGTGAAGGGCAGGGGTGTGATTTAGGAGCTCAGGGAGAGGGTTTGAGGTTTTATTCACCGTTGAGAAAATGGGAGAAGGTGCTGAAAAAGGACTAAGTAACATCCACAGGGATTTTGGTGACGGAAAGCCATAAATTTTGAAACTGAAAGACTTAAAACCATAAATTCTAAATAATACCAATCAGCTGGAATCCCTGGGTGGTGCAAACAGTATTGTGCTCAGCCACTAACTGAAAAGTTGGAGGTTTGAGTCCACACAGAGGTGTCTCAGAAGAAAGGCCTGGCAATTTACTCCCAGAAAGTCAGTCATTGAAAACTCTGTGGAGCACAGTTCTACTCTGCCACACATGAGGTCACCATGAGTTGGGATCCACTCCACTGGCAACTGGTTCTGGTACCTATCAGCAGAGTAGCAAGGTGTGCCTCACTGCTCAGCCCTTGTGTGTGTGAGTGCCCTTCCAGGACCTTGCTCACTGGTAAGTGAGGTAAGAGAACAGGGTCTGAAGGTCTCATTCCTGACCTCAGGCACCAGCCCCACCCATTCCCAACCTCAGTTGCCAGCCCCGGAAAGCTTTTTGGGAAGCCTTGCAGTTGGACAGGTACCTGTTGCTGCACCCAGACTTGCTCCCATACCTGACAAACAGGTGATAGCTGAAAGCATGTGGCTAGGCCAGGCCCCTCCTCCTTGCAGACTCCTCACAGCTGGGGATCTGGGGTGTTTCACAGGTTTTCGAGGTCTAAGACCCTGGACTTCCACCCCGGCCCTTCTGCCGCTCCCAGCCCTCCCACTCTGTACCCAAGGCCTCTGCCTCAGGAACTTGGGCTCCCCAGTCCTTCCCGGCGATGCGGAGACCCCAGGCTGGCCCCCTTTTGTAAAAGGAACGCCCCGCCCCCCAGGACCGACTTCAGGGAAGGGGCGCACCGTCTGAGTTCCCGCGCCCCATCCATAGGCTTCCTACCGGCCCCTAGGGCTGGCCATCGGGTTTCGTCCCCACTCTGCGGGCTCCCCTCCCAGCTGTCCTGATGACCAGAGCCGCATTCCGCCCGCCCGCGTTCTCGAAGGACCCGAGGTGCCAAGGTCCACGCTGACAGGTCTCGAGGGTCCTTCTGAGGGGAGCGCGGCGGGCAGCCGCCCCATCTGCCCGGGGTCAGGACGCGAGGGACCCTGCCCGAGCGCGCCGTGCGAGGCCACTGCGGCAGGTGGCGTCGTCTCCCCGGGCCCAGTTCCCCGTCACCGTGGACCAGGGCTGGGCGCAGGCGGGAGCGGAAGGGGGAGGGCCCCCGCTGTCGACGGTCCCGGGAGAGGGCGGTCCGGGTGCAGGGGCAGCACTCCGGCTCCCCGCCCCGCAGCGCCGCCCCCAAAGAGCTACCGGGGCCAGGAGGCGCCGTGGTGACACGGGGCGGGCCGGGTGGGGCAGGGCGGCACCTCCGGGAGGCCCGCTACGGCCTCTGGGACCTCCCTCCCCTCCGCCCCGGCCAGCAGCGGGCGTGCAGGCAGCGGCCCGGGTGCCCAGCAGTCGGAGCTGCATGGGGCTCACGCTCGGCCGGCGCCTCTGGCTGCTGCTCCTGCTGGCCGCCGCCTGCTCGGGGATCCTCTTCGCCCTGTACTCCTCGACCGTGGGGCCGTACCCCGCGACCCCGGCCGGAGCCAGGTAGGGCGTCCGCTTGAGACCCGACAGGGAGCGGAAGCAGGAGCCGGGAGTTCGCCGGCTGCCCGCAGCCTTCGGTGCGCCCTCGGTGTCAGTCCCTCTGGGGATAGCACGCCACGGGGGCTCTGGCGGCGGCCCTGTGACCGCAGAGCCTCCGCCGGCGTTAATCTCGCGCTGTCGGATCCCACAGCCTCTGCCCGAGTCCACGAGGGCTCTGTCGCGTTGCGCACGGGTGAGGCGCCCTGACAGCCTCACGCAGTTGACTCCAGCCCTTTCTTTTTCCAATTTTGGCAGGGTCACATGCGTCAGATAAACAACAGTCCGGCGTGGATCGGGAACCCTCCCTTGGCAACGTCACATTTCCAGGCTTTATTCTTTAGGGCAGGGGCCCAAGTCTCCCGATTTCCAACTTTGCCGGAGTCCCTAGCGGGTACCCTGCCAGGCTTGCCTTCCCGGCTCGCTCTGGTTTCTGACCTGTCCGGCCCGCTCCCTTCTCTCCGAGCCTTTCTCTCCGGCGCTGTTTGCTCCTGTTTAGTTTGCTAAGCACCATCTGGGAGGACTCCCCAGGGAATTGGGGTTGATCCTGGGCTCAGTCCAAGTCCTCCTCCTGCCAGGCTCCCCTCCCTTCTGCTTGCCCAGTGCTCCTTCCTTTCATCTGCGCCCCAGGAGGAGAAACCTGAGAGTCTGCCTTTGGCTGGTAATGGTTGCAGTTACAGAAGAAGCCTCAGAAGGATTTGGCTTTCCTTCTGGGAAGCACAAGCATATCCCAGGCGGGGTTCGGGAGGTCCCCAGCGTGCCCACAGCCACTTGCCTCTCCTTTCTCAGGCCACACTCTTGATGCCTCACCAATCTTGTTCCAGGCACAATGAGATGAAAACAAAATTAGTACATTGTCTCTGGAGACAAGGCTCAAATCTGCACCCAGAGTTGCAAAACAATGTGAAACACAGTTACAGACAATTGAGTCCAAAGGGTGTTCTAGCCCGTGCTACCTGAAGTTACTAAATCTTGGAGTCAGAAATCTCATGATGAGAAGGATTGAGAAGGGTTAGGTGTTTTAAGAAAGTGTCAATTCTTTGTTAAAATGTTTAAAAACATCAAGTACACATCCTTTCCAAATATTGAATACAACTTTTAATGAGGTTTACTGTACGTACGGCTATTATACCTCTACAAAGCTTTTTAAAAAATTCATCTTTTAAAAATCAAGCACAACCCAAGCACCTGCCCATTTCCTTGTTGATTCTCAGTAGTGCTTGCACTGTAGCTTAAGCCCCAGGGGGACAGGTCAGGACACAGCCACCATGGAGAAGGTGGGTATTCAGTCCAGAAGAGAAGCAAGGTAGGAGGGAATGGCATTCCAGGCGGACTCCCTCCAGGCCAGTAGGCTGTGTGACCATCCGGAGCGAGGGACTTTGAACCACTTGGGTGGCTACAGTGACAAGTGCGTGAAGCCACAGAGTGGTGGGGATAGGATCCATGGAGTCTCTGAGCCCAAGGACAGGGCTCTTAGTTGCCAGTTAGAGTGGAATCCAGTCTGGGGATTTACTCATGGGTCACTGGTTCTGACACCGGGGTTTCTAGACTTGTAAAATTAAGGAGAAGAAAAAAAGAGAGAGGCCTAAGATTGACATAGGACTACCAGTTGCCGTCTATTGTAAACATTATTTCATAAAAGAAAGGACGTTTTAAGGCCAGAGAATTACTAAGAATATGACCAAGCGAAGCTAAGTGAATTTAGCTTTAGGAAAAGTGCACTACACTGTCCTTATTTCTCCTCGGGGTGGTAAGACTTCCTGGAAGGGTGCAGATGACTGCCTGCCTCCCCACTCTCTTCCAGGCTCAAAGTGCAGGGCTCAGGCTGGAAGTGCTCGGGCTTCCCCGAGGGAGGGGCTGGAAGGATGGCAGGGTGAGGGGCTGGTGGAGACCCTGAAAGCAGGTGGCTCTGGAGACACGTCAGGTCTCGCTGAGGCTGGGGGAGGCCGGGGCAGCAAAGCTGAATGTTGGGGAAGGTCCCCACCACCTCCCCTGCAATGCCCCTCCTCTTGTAGATACCCCGCCCAGTTCAGCATTCCTGCCACACCCTCAAGCCTCACTGCACCATAGAATTACTGGGTGGGGGGGGGTGCCCAGCCCCCAGCCCAGCCCAATCAGATCCAATCTCAGAGGGGAGGCCTGGGCATTGGTGTGTCAAAAGCTCCCAGTTGTTCTCACGGCAGCCAGCCCTGGCTCCTCTGCCGAGGGGTCATGCTGTATTCATGGTGAGGATCTCGGGGTTAGTGGCTACGTACACGGTGGCCGGCCCCAGGTGAACGAAGGGGTGGCCTGTCCCAGGGGAACGGAGGGATTGGGATTGGGGAGGGGACCTGCGCTGCTCTTTCTGGCCCACCCCTCCAGGGTCCTACTGAAGGGAGACAGGTCACAGGCCCCCTGGTTCCTCAGCCTGCCTCAGCATCTAGAAACAAGTGACAAAGGGCCTTTGTCTCCCTTGAAACTGACATTCCAAAATCCTCCTCCTCCTGCTCCCTTGTGGGTGTTGGGGAGAGGGAAGGGGTCTAGGAGAAGCCAGACCACCCTCTTGAATAGGCAAGGGCCCCATTCCTTCCTTTCTGTTTGCCCCCTGCCACGATGCAGGGGCCACCTAGAGCCTGGGAGTGGGGGAAGGGGAGAGGGTCAGTAACATTAACCCCATTACTCTACGCTCATGATAGTGCCTGACAACAAGGTACAGTAAAAACCTGCGGAAGGCAGAACCCATGTAAGGCGGAAACCTGCCAGAGAAGGAAAACTTCAGATATTTTTCCAGTAAAGTGAGCAATAGAAAAGTGGTAAGACGGGACCCTGTTGAAGAGACCCTGAAAAAGAAGGCAGTCCCATCAACTTCAGGTTCTCACAAATTTTACTATAATTCCTTCCCTTCCTCCTTTAGGTAAGGATGGCTGACATTGAGAGAGCACTTTTTATGTGAGATAACATCAGTTCTCTCTTTGAACCCTCCCTGTCAATCAGATGAGCTCGCTACGATTACCCCTACTGCACAGATGGAGAGTGAGGTTCTGAAGAGTTAAGTAACTTGCCTGAGATCATAGAGCTGTCCAGTGGCACGGCTAGTATACAAACCCGGAGAGGCAGGCATCAGAGCCCACACCCTGCCCCATGACCCAGACCACAGGAGACCCCGCAGATGTTCACAATTCCAGAGCACACAGTGGTTTTCCTTGTGGGTAACCATATTTTAATGACTATCTCACTGCTCCTATGAACTCCCCAGTCTTGCCACTTGCTGAAGGGTTTGATTTCAGGGCAGGACATAGTAAAGTGACAGTATTTTGTGTGCCTCAAGAGAGGGACGTGAGCAAGTCACCGAGCACAGATGTAGAGCATCCAGGGAAAAGACAATTTTGGACTCATGTGGATGGACTTTGTCAGCCCCAGAGCTAAAGGGGTCAGTCCAGGAGACCCTAAGGGGCAGGTGGGAGCCCCGGATAGGGTCCATTCAGACCCTCGCTCTACTTCTGTCTTCTCCCCCAGGGATACAATGACATCGCAAGCATTCTTTGGATCCAACGCATTGAATTTCGGGACAAGAAAGGTACAGCGCTTGCTACTCTAGGGCAGTATTCAGCATCCTCAATTCAGCGGGGGAGGAGGGGAATGAACAAATGAGAACATCCTCGTAAGACTGTGGAATACACAAACACACACCTACCTCAGTTCACTGTGTGTGCTATGACTGCATCCTTCCGTAGCTGGCGTTACGACTCAGTGCCTGATTTCAGACAACTCTCCTTCCACCACTTCCCAGTAACTCACAGGTCGCCGCCCTTCTGACACCCACTTCCATCAGCACACTTCAGGTCTTTTTCAAGATAAAGTGCCATGGGTTTTATAGAATGTATTTCTTAACCACTTAATAACTGTGTGTAAAAATGGCATGGCAGGGGATTCTGACATCCTCTAACCTCACAAGGAGGAAAGAGAATCAAGATCAACAGGCCAAGGCTGACTCCTATGAGAAGGAGGTCAGACGTGCCCCCACCCTCCAACCTTTTTACCAGTTCTAACACCAGTTGTCCCTCCCACGGCACTCTCTACTTCTCTGCTGTGTTCGATATTTCATTGCAATGACCACAAAGAACCCACAGACGATATTTAGGGTTATGGGGTTTATTAGGGAAGTAACAGATTACAGTTCAGGTTCAGGGCTGCTCAGGATACAGTTCTTCCATCAGGACAGCCTCTTCTCAGCTGTGCCCACAGGCACACCTCTCTGTGGCCCCTAGGCCACTGCCAAGTGTCCCAAGGCACCCCACTCCACCAGTAAGCCTTGGCCCGAAGGCATTCAGCTGTAGCTCCATGGGGCAGGATGCCCACTGAACCATCTCTTGCCAGTCTCCTGCTGCCACTGTTTCTCTGCTGCTGCTTCTCACTGTCTTCAGTGTCACAGCTCTCTCTTTTGGTCTCCTGGTTCCAGGAGCTTCTCAACTCAGGGATGCTGGGTCCAAAGGATGCACTCCACTCCTGGATCTTCTTTCTTGGTAGTGGTGAGATCCTCCCTTCCTGCCTCTGGGATGGCTCATTTTAAGGCTAGCGGTATGGCAAAACTGACCAATTCTCTTGGTAGGGTTTCATACTGCTTATTTGCATGGTCCCACCCCCTGACTACGTCTCGCATACTTTGGACATGTTATCAGGAGGGATCAGTCCCAGGAGAAGGACATCATTCTTAGTAAAGTAGAGGGCCAGCAAAAAAGAGGAAGACCCTCAATGAGATGGATTGACACAGTGGCTGCAACAATGGGCTCAAGCATAACAACGATTGTGAGGACTGGGCAGTGTTTCATTCTGTTGTACGTAGGTTGGCTATGTGTCAGAGCTGACTCGACAGCACCTAACAACACCCCCCACAAGGGTGCCATGCACCTTATTTACATTATTAGCAAGTTATCCAATCCCCTTGGTGGGCCACAAGTACTTCATTTGCATACCCCCATCCAGTCATTTGGTGAGAGTTCAAGACTATGGCTAGAAGAGCCATATTAAGTAATTCATGGTACTGCAGGACACTCCTTGCTCTTCTAGCCTTTGGTCCTTTCATACTTGAAGGATTAACTTCCTTCTCCCAGTCATTTCGCCAGTCCAAAACAGTCCTTAACAATTAGTCCTGCAGTAGGGCAGGGTCCTAAGAGGAAGGTTACTCAGGTACCAGCCATTCATGGCTGCTGCAGGTATCCATTTGATCTAGTCAGGTTCTCCAAAAGTCATCTCAGCTTCGCCCTCTCTGGCCTCTGATAAAGTTTAACTGAACTGAGATTATTCCCTCAGAGTCTCTCTCAAGGTATCAGCATAGCAAAACCTTTAAGAAACCTTAGGTTCGGCCACTGTACTTCAATTTAGCAGCGCCTCCCTTTTTTTACCCTTTTAGTCTCCCCTTTCCCGGTTCCTGCTTCTACAATTACAGTTTTTACAATCACAATTAACCTTGTTAACAATCAGCACTCACAACTGAATCACATAATCCTGTCAATGTCTTCCCCCACCTTCTCTTCCCCAGCTCCATTAGGAAGAGAGGAATCTATTCAATGGAAGCCCTCCCTTGCCCCCCTCGTTTAATGTAAGCACACTCAAGAAAGCATGTAAGCCAGCCACTTCATGCCTTTATTTCCCCTCCCCCTGCCCCGCCATTTTAGATAAAAAAAATAGCCAGTGTTTATCCCTATCAAACTAGTACTCTGAGGAGACAAGCATGTTCCTTGGCCTAAGAGTCTTCTGTTCAGTTTGCAACTTTGGGGATCTGCATCCATAAGCACAGTTCAGCCCAGAGTAAGCCATCAAACTGCAGCAATCTACACCAGCTCTTGGTGTCAAACATCTTTCATTCAGTCATATTCTGGTCAGCTCATCCCAAGCCATCCAAGCTGGGTCACAATGGGTACCAGCCATAGGCTTAGGAGTTCACACACCTCCCTGCACTTCAGACCAGCCAGCCCTTTCTCTCTCTCTCTCATCCCCAGCCCCCGTGGGTCAAGTCAGTGGGTCCCACCTGTAAGCTCAGGAGTCCACAGGACTCCCTGCACTTCTGACTAGCCAGCCCTTTCTCTCTCTCATCCCCAAGCCCCTGTGGGCTAGATCTACAGCTGCCAGTGGAACATGTCTAAACTCAGCCCATGTCTTCATTGCAGCACTTCCCCTATTTCCACTCATTGAGTGAACCCAAGTGGTCACCACAGTGAGCTTACCAAGCTGTCTACTCACTGGCTCCCTTTAACTTCCAGCCCTAGAAGGGGGGTTCTTCTGCCACCAAACTTTTCCTGCCTCCATGCATTGAAAGGCAAACTGCTTGCTCGAAATTCAAAAAGCAGAACAGTCATTTTTGTCTCCGCAGATCCTTCCTTCAAATGCAAATTTCCTGTTCTCTCAGCAGCTCTGGGTGGGTTTGTGTGTCCTTTCAAATGCAAATTTCCTGACTCCAAAGAGTTAGGGTGGGGCTCAGGTATACACAAGGCTACTGCATTGAAATGAACATGCTGTGTTTCTTTCAGACAAATCCTAGCTCCCCATTTAGCATATCCAATCAAGTATTGGCTGAAGGCGGAGTTACATGCTCTCTGTTATCTATAATACTCAATATTTATTTCCATCATATATTTAGGTCTGCTTTACAACACTATGTATTAGAAACATTCACTATCTAGAGTACATTCAAGTAAACACATAACCCTTTTTAAAACATTCCAGTTTCATCTTCTCCACCCCTTGACTATCTTACTGTTCATATGCATATGGATTCAGGCTTCTGGCTGGTTGGAACAAGTAGACCCTGACCTCCTATCAATCATCTTGCTTATCTGGCCTGGCTTTTGCGCCAACCCATTCCAGATGCAGCTTTTCTTCCCTCAGCTGCAGCATAACATCTCTTACTTTGCTTTTAGTCATTAGAGACAACAACCAAAGTAGCTATCTAAGAATCAGAAATATCACTTCCCACACCCCTTCATTATTTCTCTAACAAAGTTCCATGCTCCCATGAATCTGGAGCCATTGTGACAAATCCCCCTTCTGATGCCAACTATAAAAACGATGTGTCAGGGCGTCTGACCTTCTCTAACTTCACAAGGAGGAAGGAGAATCAAGGCCAACAGCCCAAAGCTGACTCCTACGAGCAGAGGTCAGACATGCCTCCACCTTCCAACCTTTTTACCAGTTCGGACACCAACCATCCCTCTCGGGGGACTTTCTACTTCTCTGCTGGGATAATTCCTTGCAACAGCCACATCAAACTCACAGACAGTACTCATGGTTATGGGGTTTATTAGGGAAGTAACGGGTTACAATTCTGATTCACGAACGCTCAGGATACAGTTCTTCCATCCGGACAGCCTCTTCTCAGCCATACGCATGCCTCTCCCTGGCCTTTGGCCCCCACCCTGCTTGGGCAAGTATTACAAAGCTCTTTTAGTTCTGCCAATAAGTGTCCCAAGGCACCCCAGTCTGCCAGTAAGCCTCAGCCTGAAGGTACTCAGCTCTAGCTCCATTGGTCGGCAAACCTAGCTCCACCAAGTGCCCAGAGGCACCCTACTCTGCCAGCAAATATCTTACCTGAAGGCACTCAGTTTTCTCTCTCCATGGGCCATGAAGCCCACTGCACTGTCCCCTGCCAGTCTCCTACTGGTCTCCTGGTTTGTGTTGCCACTGTTTCTCTACCACCATTTCTCACCATCTTCAGTGCTAAAGCTTTCTCTCTCAGCCTCCTGGTTCAGGAGCTTTTCAGTGCAGGGATCTTGGGTCCAAAGGACATGCTCCACTCTTGGCTCTTCATTCTTGGTGGTGGTAAGAGCCTCCCTTCCCACCTCTGCGATGGCTCATTTTAAGTCTAGTGGGATGGCAAAACTGACTGATTCCTTTGTTAGGTTTTATATACATTATTTACATGGTCCCACCCCCACAAGAGTGCCATGTGCCCCTTGGTAGGCCACAAGGACTTCATTTGCATAGTCCCACCCAGTCATTTGATGAGAATTACAAAACTATGGCTAGAAGGGCCATATTAAGTAATTCACTGCACTGCACTGTGGTATTATTGTTAGGTTTTATGGGTCACTGGCAAAGTTTTTGAGTATTGTGTCCCTAATCCCACTTCCACCACAAGCCTTGTGGTTTTGACTGCACAGTTTTGCAAAGTGCAGTGATTTTTAGGTACTCTTTTCTTAGATCACATTAGAGCAGAAATGACTGTGCAGCTATTTCCTGCATTGTCTTTTGATGAAACCCTTGTTGTTGCTGTGTGCCGTTGATTCCTATTCACGGTGACCCTATAGGACAGAGTAGAACTGCATCATAGGGCTTCCTAGGCTGTAATCTTTTATGGGAGCACATTGCCAGGTC
Source organism: Loxodonta africana (assembly GCF_030014295.1). Taxonomy (NCBI): domain Eukaryota; kingdom Metazoa; phylum Chordata; class Mammalia; order Proboscidea; family Elephantidae; genus Loxodonta; species Loxodonta africana. The sequence continues at coordinate 16,397,795 of NC_087359.1, forward strand.
TTTCCTCCCAAGAAGCAGCTGGTGGGTCTGAACCATTGACCTTTAGGTTAGCAACTGAGCTCTTCACCATTGCGCCACCAGGACTGATGAAACTGGCAGTTTAACAAAGGGCACAGTTTAGTGGTAACAGTAGCCTTATACAGACCAAGGGTGTGTGGGATTCCAAAATGATGGATTACAGGACCTCACATTCCCTTAAGGGCCCTGTGTGCAGAGGCACCGATAGGAGAAAGGCTGTCATGAACCTCCCCAGCAGCCCCCTCACATATGAATCATACAGCTAGTATCACACGGGCTGACCTGGACTCCTCTGCTGAAGGGCAGGAGGGTCATACCCCTTCACTGGAGAATACCCCAAAGTTTCCCCAAGTATGAGGTGAAGGAGTATGACAGGCCAGAGCCATCAGGCCACAGGGATGTGGCATTCAGGAGAGGAAGGGCTCCAAAAACCAAACCAAACCCACTGCTGTTGAGTAGATTCCGACTTATAGTGACCCTATGGGACAGAGTAGAACTGCCCCATAGCGTTTCCAAGGCTGTAAATCTTTATGGAAGCAGGCTGCCACATCTTTCGCCTGCAGAGTGGCTGGTGGGTTTGAACCGCCAACCTTTGGGTTAGCAGTAGAATGCTTAATCACTTGTGCCAGCAGGACTCCTTGAGGAAAGGCTGGGGAGGGTAGATCTAGAAAGTTCTTTGACCCTCACTGAGCCACTGGACTGCAGGCGAGCTCTGCTCGCTGATCCTGGGGCGGCCAAGCCTGGAGGGGGGTGAGCGGCTTTTCTCTCCCTCCCAGCTCTCCTGTGGGGTCTCTGGGCTCCTGGGCAGGCTCCCCACCTGCCTTTTCCCCCATTTAACTGTACTAAGCCCTCTTTTCTTCTCACCCACAGAGCCGGCTGTGCCGCTGCCCACTTCACTTCGCGATTCAGCGGCACCCCCACTTCCGGAGGCTGTTTAATCTCTCTACCCCAGTGCTGCTGTGGGGGCGCCCCTTCACGCAGGAGCTCTGGGACAGCCTGAGCCAGCACAAAGCCCCATATGGCTGGCAGGGGCTCTCCCACCAAGGTAGCCTCACATCGTCTTGCCCCCACACTCTTCCACCTCAGCTAATCCCTGCCTCCTGTTCTTAGCCTCACAGCACTAGTGATAGGGACCTCCCTGTCCCTGCTTTCCTCTCAGAGCAATTGATTGACTCTGGGCTCAGCTTACCTCAGGCTCTGAGGGGGTCAGTGAGAAGGGCCAGGGCTGCCCCTGTGGAGTGACTCTCACCATTCTGGGACCTTCCTGGAAACCCTGGTGGTACTGTGGTTAAGAGTGTGGTTGCTAACCAAAAGGCTGGCGGTTTGAATCCACCAGGGGCTCCTTGGAAACCCTGTGGAGCAGTTCTACTCTCTCCTATAGGGTCGCTATGAGTTGGAGTGGATTCAACGGCAATAGGTTTGGGTTTTGGTTTGGTTTGGCACAAAAGGTGGCCAAGGAGAGAGGCTGTGGGGACTCGAACAGCCTTGCTCATTGTACTGCTGTGGAAACCACCCCACCTCCCAGCCTCCATGTTAAATCTGCCCCGCCCTCACCTCACCCCATTCCTCAGATTACTTTCTTTTGGAATATACACAGGCTTGAAAACCAAACAAAAACCAAACCTGGTGCCATCGAGTTGATTCTGACTCATAGCAACCCTACAGGACAGAGTAGAACTGCCCCATAGAGTTTCCAAGGAGTGCCTGGTGGATTCAAACTACTGACCCTTTGGTTAGCAGCCGTAGCACTTAGCCACTAAGCCACCAGGGTTTCCACACAGGCTTGAGAGGACTCTTATTCTGAGTTCTTGAGGAAATTGAGAGCCCAGCCAAGCGCCCCCTCCCCCACCTTCCTTTTTACAGTTTTTATCCTCTCACCTACCCTCCGTGCTCTGAGTGGCTTCTGCTCAGGCCACAGGTGAGCTGGAGCACCACAACCAGGTGGTCTTTGCAAGGCCCCAGATGACCCTCTTGACACTCCTCTCTGGCCCTCCTTGTCCTACACCCACAGCCATTGCCTCTACTTTGAACCTTTTGAATGGCTCGGAGAACGCAGAGCTGTTTGCGGCCTCCAAGGAGCTGCGTCCAGACTGCATTAGGTGTGCCGTGGTGGGAAACGGGGGGATACTGAATGGTTCCCGCCAAGGTCCGAACATCGATGCCCATGACTATGTGTTCAGGTATGGGGGGCAGGGGCCAGGGAGTAGGTGGGAGAGAAGAGTTGGGAAGAGAGCTGGCCTTCTGCCAGCCCCTGGAGAGCATCTTCTCTGAGGGCCATAGGCCTGGGTAGCACCAGCCTTCTTAGGAACCAGCTTGGCAATACAGACAAGCATGGACAAAGGAAAATGCCAACAGTAGACCCTGCAGGCAGGCCAAGGAGACCCTGAGGAAGGAGTGGCTAGGGCCAAATTTACCCACTTCACGGGGAGACCCTGAGGTCTGAAGGAGTCAGTTTCGGAGCTGGTGCTGCTGGGCCAGTGGGGCAGTGGGAGTGGTCCACATAGGGGCACGAGGTCAGGCACGGGGGAACCGTGCGGCTGGAAGGACAAACAGACAATGTAACCACAGAGCCTGGTGGGTGTCTGTTTCCACTAGACTCAATGGCGCCGTGATCAAAGACTTTGAGGATGATGTGGGCACTAGGACCTCATTCTATGGCTTCACTGTGAACACGATGAAGAACTCCCTCATCTCCTACAGGAAGCTGGGCTTCACCTCCGTGCCACAAAGACAGGTGAGTCCTCTGATGGCACACCATTGTCATCGATGGTTGGCGCCTTTGTTCCTGGAACCCCTTCTGTGGGATGGGCCACAGGGGACATGAACCTGGGGCTGTGGATGGAGGTTGTGCCATGATCTTGGCTACATGTTTTGGAGTCACTGAGGGAAGGAGGGCCTAGTCGGAGACTCCCTGCTGTTTCAGGGAGGACAGGACTCTTCTGGAGCATGGCATGTGTGTGGATTGCTAACACTGGCTGAACGCTGTGTGTGCCAGGCACTTTATATATAGCATGTTGACCCCAGCTTACCGGTGAGGAGCTGGTGTCCAACTTTGCTCAGCAATAAGGGGTCAGGCCAGGATTCAAACCCCGATGCCCACCCCAGAGTTCACAGTTCTTGGGGAGATCAAACAGGGGGAAGGGTATTTACTGAGTGCCCAATCTTCCCAGAATTGTTCGAGAAACATATGTCCAGCCCCAAGTCAGGGCTACAGAGTTGCGGATGGCAGCTAACTTCACCCAGAGCCAGTGACCCAAGAGAGAGCCAAGAAGCTGCAGCCCTTTTATGACTTAGTCTCTGAGGCTCTGGGGGGTATGGGAATGTATCCAAAGTCACACAGCTAGAATTAGAATCCAGGCCCCTTTGACCTCAGAGCTAGGGTTGTTCCCATTTCCCCACTAGAAGAAGGTGTGGTCTCTGAATTCTCACAACAGCCCTGCGCAGGGAATTTTGTTGTTCAGACACTGAGGTTCAAAGAGGTTGAGGAACTTGCCCAAGGTCACAGTTAGTGAGTGGGGGAGCCAGAATTTGAGCCTCTGCCTGCTGGCCTCTAGCTTCTTTTAGCCACAACCAGTTAATATCACACCCTGCCTCCCCTCTTGAGTGCTCTGGGCACCATATGTATGGTTGGGAAGAAACCAGGATAAGGGCTTCTATGGTACTGGATGGATCCAGAGTTGAGTGTTCTAGAAATTTCCCAACTGACCACAGAATTCAGGCATGTCGCAGACATAGTGTCTATGCCACCAATCCCTCACCGTGAAACCTCTCTTAGCTCATGACAGGACAGAACGGGTGTAGCTTTATTTCAGGCGTGGCCACAGTGCTTCTAGGAGTTATCTACTGCTACCTAACAAATTTCCCCCATCTGTCAAAGCTTTAAACAACAAACACTTATTATCTCACAGGTCCTATGGGTTAGGAATTTGGGAGCAGCTCAGGGGAGTGGTTTAGGCTTAGGGCCTCTCAAGTGGTTGCAGTCAGGATTGGTGGGAGCTGCAGTCATCTGAAGGCTTGACCAGGGCTGGAGTCAAGATGGCGCACTCACAGGTACCACCGTGTGGGCCTCTCTAAAGGATATGAGTCCTCACCACAGGGCAGCTAATTTCACCAGAGTGAGTGATCTGAGAGTGTAAGGAAGCTGTAGTGCCTAGGTCGTAAATGACCTAGTCTCCAGAGTCACACACCATCGCTTCCACTTCTCTATTATTAGAAACAAGCCACCAAGTCCAGTCCACACACAAGGGGTTGGCCATTATGCTTCACCCCTTGCAGGAAGAACTATCAAAGGATTGTGAATATGTTTCAAAACCACCACAGCACCTCAGGGTGGGAATTACCCAAGGGAAATTATCCAGTCAAGCCAGGTAGCAGAGCTGGGAGGAGAAGGGTTGTCCACTCCGAGCTAAACGTGGTCTTGTAGCCATCAGGGCTCAATGTCTCTCTTGCCCTGACAGGACCTTCACTATATCTTCATCCCCTCAGACATCCGGGACTATGTGATGCTGAGATCAGCCATTCTGGGTGTGCCTGTCCCGGAGGGCACTGATAAAGGAGACAAGTGAGTAGCCAAATGGGTGTGGGGTGCTGAGATAATGTGGAACAGGGGCTGGGTAAAACAGCAGTCACCCCCTTGCTCCCAGGACCTGTGAGGTGCGGAGAAGTAGGTGAAGAGCAGCAGGGAAGGAAGGTCACGGTCTCAGGGGGCTTCTCGAGGCAGGTGGGGAAACCCCCAAGACGAATTCAACAGAGCTTTGGGGAACGATGCCCTTTTTTCTGCCCCTAGGACAGTCCAGGTAACCCCATGTCCCCAGGAACCCTCCTGATGAGGTGGGCTCGAGGGGCAGTGTTGCTGCTGAGAACATGGGCCTGGATCTTTTGCTCAGGCTGCTTGCTGTCCACGTGACCAGCCTGGCCCCCGGTTTCACTGGGGCTCAGGCAGGCAGTGCCCACAGACAGGGCTGTCCCACCACTGGGTGTGCGCACAGAGTTTCTGGCAACTAAGAGGAGGGGCCAGGGTCTGTGCCACTCATCCTGGTGGCCTCCTTCCTGGGGCTGTAGCGGTGAAACGGGAGAAGGACAATGCACGTGGGAACAAAGGACACTTTGTCTGTCTTCTCCCACCTTACTGCCCGGCCTGGGCCCAGCTCTTTTGAAACTTCCCCCTGCGGTAGGAGGCCGTGCATTTCCAGTCCTGATATCAGGTCCCAGGAATCTCTGCCGCCCCTGCTGCCAAGCTGACTAGCCCCCCTAGCTCAGTGCTCTCAGGACAGCCCACCCACTCCCCAAAGAGCAGCTTTGGAGGGGGTCCTCACAGCCAGGCCAGGGCCCCACCCAGCCCTGGTGATTACCCAACAATTGCTCCCTGTGACCAGGGGGGGCTTTGTGACACGTGCGGCCAGGCTCTTAGGGGGAGCTCGCTCAGAGCCATCGGGGTGCACCAGAAGCCTCCCCAACACCAATGAGCTCCCCTTCCCACACCCCTAATCCGTCCCCCACCCAGTCCCCCTCCCAGTCCCGGTCCAACAACATCGTCACCACTCCCACCCAGCAGCGCTCCAGCTCTGGTGGCCTAGCCCAATCCCCGTCCCCATCCCCCACCCGGGGGGGCTCCTCCTCCCGCCAGCCCTCTCACCCTCCCACCCCCACTGTCTCCCAGCCCTCCTCCCGGGCTTCCTCCCTGACACGCAGTCCCCATGTCCAACACGTGTCCCGAGGGTCTGCCCAAGGCCCCACTCCGCCCCCCTCCAAGTCTCCCTCCCAAACGGGTTTAAAATCCATCTCTAGAAACCCCCCCCAAGCCCCTTCTATGCCCGTCGCCAGGTCCCCCTCTCAAAGCCCCACCGGCTCGGCTTCCTTTATCGGGCCCATCCGGGGCATCCCATCCTTCATTGCCCCCTACGTGTCCCGCTTCATGAAGGAGCCCCCCTTTTTCCAGCCCCCTACGGCACCACTTCCCCAGAACCACTGCTTTCCCTGCTCCTTCCCCTGTCCGCCCCCACCCCCGCCCCCACCCCCAGACTCCCTCTACTTCCCTCTGCTCCCACCTCCTCCCCACCACCCTCCGGTCAACTGCACCTACCCGACCCCGCCTGCCCTCTTCACGCCCCCATCCTCCCTCTCCTACTCACCGCCCACAGAAGTCCTGCTGAGGGGGAAGCCGCACGTGGTACCCACCGTGCTGCCGGCCACCTTCTACACCCCCTTTTCCCGCTACCACTCCCAACCCCGTCCCCACCGGGCTGCCCGGCGCCGGCTCCCCTCGCTAGCCTTGACCCCGATGTCCCACGGGCCCACATATGACATGGGTTCTGGTCGCACTGTCCACTTCTTTCGTGGCTCCTAGGCCTCAGACCTATTTTGGACCAGAAGCCTCTGCCAGTAAATTCAAGCTGCTACATCCAGACTTCATCCGCTACCTGACAGAGAGGTACAGTGGGGGAAGGCGGGAGGGTGGGGAGCAGGAGGGCCAGCTGCCCTGGTTCAACCCTCAAGTCAGTCCACACCCTCAGCCACCGGCCTGGTTACTACAGCCCTTCCCACAAGCCCTGAGTCCTACGACCAGTAAGGAGAGTCCACTTCAGAAAATTTCATTTCACACTTCTAGGTACTTCCTTGATGGAGCTGGTGTTGTATCAGGCGGGGTCAGCAGGGGATGGACAGGAAAACTCAGCTCAGGATAACACCTGGAGGTTTATTTACAAAGGCATAGGCCAGGTACAGGAAACCAAAAGGTGTAGGGCAGTCCCGGCTATTGGAGGCAGAGCTGTCATCCCCTTTAGGCCCCAAGGGTGCAATGGTTAAACACGCAGCTGCTAACCAAGAGGTCGGCAGTTTGAACTCGCCAGCCCCTCCACAGGAGAAAGACTTGGCAATTACAGCCTAGGAGACCCTATGGGGCAGTTCTACCCTGTCACATGGGATTGCCATAAGTCAAAAATTAACCGGGCACCTAACAACAACAAATTAGGCTCGAACAGAGCCAGCCCAAGGGGACCCATGGTGGGGAGCCTGGGGGTCAAACAGCCAGATCTCACTCCCCTCCTTCCCTCCCTCCAGCAGGGCTTCTCACCAGTTCTATCAAGAGCCAGCAAGGGGGCCCAACGATGCTCAGTGTAGACCAGTGGTTCTCAACTGTGTGTATGCGGGGGGGTTTGCCCCCAAGGGTCATTTAGCCATGCCTGGAGACATGTTGGGTTTTTCTGGAGACATATTTAGAGGTCCCTAAGTGGCACAAACGATTTGCGCTCTCAACTACTAACCTAAAGGTCGGCAGTCTGAACCTACCCAGCGGTCCCACAAGAGAATGGCCTGATGATCTGCTTCCACAAAAATCACAGCCAGGAAAACCCTATGGAGCAGTTCTACTCTCTAACACATGGGGTCGCCACGAGTCAGAACTGACTCAGCAGCAATGGGTTTTTTTTGAAGACACTATTTGGTCGTCATGATGGGGGTGGAGTGTCTCTCTTGAGTAAAGGCCAGGGATGCTGCTAAACATCTTACAATGCCCAGGCCAGCCCCACCACAGAATAATCGAGCCCCAAATGCCAGCGGTGCCAAGGCTGAGAAACCCTGCTGTAGGCCATGGAGGCAAGCACCCCCAGACACAGCACATGGGGTGCTGCAGAGGAACCAGTGAGCGGGGTTGGGGGTCAGACTTGCTGGAGGAAATCAGGATGAGAAGGAGGGAACAGGCCTTCCCTATGGCCCCTGTGGGCTGTCCCCTTGCTCTTTCTTATCCCCACTCCCTTACCAAGAGGTTTAATTTTAACCAAATACCATTCCCCTGAATTTATCCCCCCCAAACAAGGAATCTGGTTGGCCAGAAGGGCCAGTTTTTGAGGTTGTCCAGCCCGTGTGAATTGGCAAAGCATAACGGGCACAACCACCGAGCTAGTGTGTCTACACGTCTTTCTGGTGTTTTAATCTCTCTCTCTGCTTCCAGGTTTTTGAAATCAGAGTTGATGAACACTAACTTTCGAGACTTATATATGCCTAGTACTGGGGCCCTCATGCTACTGACAGCTTTGCATACCTGTGATCAGGTAAAAGTTCTCTCCTTTTTCAGGCATCCACAGGACCTAATTTGATCCCGCACATGAGGCCTGTTGTCTCTACACATTGGACTCTGGGCCTCTCCCCTCTGGGCAGAGAACCCCCCAGCTAAAGGAGGTGGAGGGGGTGCCAGGGCTGATTGCTCCAGCAGTCAGGGTCCTCTGGGCGCCAGCTCCCAGGCCCACCTTACCTCCTCTCCTGCCTCCACCAATCGCACTTCCTTCCTTCACTCCCTCTCCCCCAAAGCAGCCACTCTGTGCGCAGAAGGCACAAATTATCCACCCTTCAGACTGCTCTTCTGAAAGCAAGGTCCTCTTGACAGAACTGAGCAGGGCCATCCTTTTATGGGGGCATTCTAGAGCTGGGGCTGGGCGGTAAGTAGGCTTAGCCTTCCCCACACAAAACCTGAAAAGTGTATGTGAATGCAACTGACATATGCATTGTGGGGGGGCAGAGAGGCTGAAAAGCGAATTTTCAAGAAAAGGCAGTCACCCCCACTAAAAGCATTACAAGAGCTAGAGGCCACACACCACTCAGACTCAGGCCCCCCACCTGTCCCCGTTTTAACGCAGGAGTCTCGCTAGGGTAGGAAGAGGTAGTCCTGGGCTTGTGTCTTCATCCTTGAGCTTCATGATCACGGCTTTGGGTTCAAAACCCAGCTCTGCCACTCACCAGCAATGTGACTAGGGACACATTTGTGGTCTCCCTGACCCTGTGCCTTTCTGAATTGGTCACTTCACTTGCATCTGGAGAACATCAGTAAATGCTAACTTGCTGTCTGTCCTCACACAGGTTAGCGCCTACGGATTCATCACCAGGAACTACCGGAAATTTTCTGACCACTACTTCGACCGAATAAAGAAGCCACTGATATTCTATGCAAACCACGACCTGCATCTGGAAGCCGCCCTGTGGGGGGACCTGCACAAGGCCGGCATCATCTGGCTGTACCAGCGCTGAGCCCCAGCCCCCCAGTCCTTTGCTTCCCCCTGCAGAGCTGTGGCTCTCGGGCCTTTCTTTCATCTTCTCAGCCTAAGGAAGGGGCTCCAACACCCATGACCCTCCCCTTCTTCCCAACAAAGGACCTAAAAGGCGGATTCACGAAGGTCGCGGAGGCCTGTTCCACGTGGGACACCTGATCTTCTCCCCCGAGATGGACATCCCAACCTTGGCCAAGAAAAATGAACCGCTTCCCACAGAACACTCCCAGAAGAGGGCATTCCCACCAGCAGGGAGCAGTCTACCTTAGCTGAGCATCTCAAAGCAGGCAGTTGGTAGTGAGCTACTTTAGGAACGTCAGTGAAGCGGCTCCGGGCAGATCAACAGTACCAAGTACCTACCAGCAGTGCCAAGTACAAGTACCAAGTATCTAAGAGTAAGACCAAGCAGCAGTACAGGCAAATGCACACCTCCCAGCAAAATCCTCCCGCTAGCCAAGTCAACATTTCAAATCTCACACAGAAACTCCCAAGTGATTCTTCGACAACTCAAGTCTTTGAGAACATGGTCAACTTATTTCTGATCTACGGGTAGGGGAAGCGCACTCCTTGCATGAGAAAGTGGGAGAAATGGAATTTGGCAAAATGTAATTCACGACTAGATTTAACTGCATAAACGATGAAATAAATGACCATTTTGTCCTTGTGTTGGGGATGTAGAGGAAGCAGTGTGTCTAGAATTCAAGAACCAGGTGGGTTCTGGGTACTTGAAGAGGATCAGTGCATGGAAACCTGTCTGCCAGAAGAAAATCCCACTCAAGGGGCATTACCACCTTGTCACCTAAAGTATGACATTAGTGGATGGTGAACCCTTGGCCTTAGGCATCAATAAATTTGAGCTCAGGAAGTAAGGCAGTTTAATAATTTTAGACAGGTAGGTTTTCAGTCGAGGTTTTAGCTGTCTCACGCCACGAGTGTACACCAGGTCCTGGGAATCCGTCCTGGTGACTGGTGGCTCTGGACACCTTGAGGGGCTACACCGTACATTACTGCAGAAGGTCTGTCAGGCTAGTAGTAGGCAAGAGACCTCCCAAGACCCAGGATCGGGCCTTGGAAGAGTGATTTTATTAGCACACTTAAAGGATGAACTTGGTCACCAAAATAAAAACACTGCTGCTTTAGGGATTCAGAGAAATTTGATAAACACAATGGACACTTGGGTTTTAATTACTAGAGCAAGCTACTTGGGAAACAAACCATGGCCCCCTGCTGCCTCCAGGGCAGGAATCAGATTAGAGGAACCTGTTGATGCCTTCAAAGTCCCTGGGTGGTGCAAACAGTTAACATGCTGGACTGCTAAGATAACAAAAGGTGGGAGGTTCAAGTCCATCCGGAGGTGCCTCGTAAGAAAGGCCTGATGTTCTACTTCTCAAAAATCAGCCTCTGAAAATCCTAAGGAGCAGCTGTACTCTGACACACATGGGGTCACCATGAGACAGAGCTGACTCGGCAGCACTGGTAGACTTAAGGGTCACTGGCATCAGGTCAGGGCCTCTCAGACCGGCTTTACTTGCCAACACCAACTTGTCCCTCTGTCTTGAAGCTGGCAGTGCCTAGTATGTTCCTCTGGATAAAATAACCTGCTTTAAAAAAAGGCGAATGTGGGCAATTTATTTCCTTCTGACAAACAGGGTAGCCTAGTATCTTACAGAATGATTTTTTAGTGAAGAATCTGCTTTGCTTTGTAACCCAACATTGCCCCGATGTAGGAGCCCTGGCCCCTCCTTACCCACACTTTCTGACTTTTCCCATTCCCAATCAAATCTGCAGATACAGACAGGACTTCTGTCAACCCTTATTAGATCTGAAATAAGAGAGCTAGGGCCATATGTGTGGGTTGCAACCCACCACTAGGACAGAAAAATCAATTTGAGACACTGGTGGTTCAGTGGTAGAATTCTCGCCTTCCATGCGGGGAGACTCAGGTTCAATTCCCAGCCAAGGCACTTCGTGCACTTGTGTGTTGCCATGAAGTGGAACTTCCAGAATAAGACCGACCAGGAAGGCCCGGCAATTTACTTTCTAAAATCAGCCCATGAAAACCCTACAAATCACAACGAAACTGTCCGATCCGCAACCAATCATGGCGATGGTGCAGGACCAGAGGGCAGTGTGATGTTGTGCACAGGTTGCCATGAGTTGGGGCTGACTCAACGGCAAAACACAACATCAGATTATATTCTGTGGAACTGGGATTAAGTGTTCTGTGAAACTTCACTCACGACAAGAAATCTGTGTGCTGACTCGCAAGATATAATGCTCTTGCTGAGAACCTCCGGCAGAGCCTGAAAACCACTATGCTAGTAAGTCAGGTTAAAAAAAAAAACTTTTATTTGTGTTTCAAAATCCACTCCAGAAATGTTTCTCTAGGCTGAGCACCTGTTCCCCCTACAGCCTTCTTCCAACAGAGTACATATGTGGTAACTCCTGAGCCTCCATTTACAATCCCCCTGTCCTCCCCACCTGTGAGAACACACCCAGCTAGGCCCTTATCTCACTACCTGCCAATGGCTTTCTGGGATCTCACTGCTGAACTCCTTGGCTACTTCTGAAAATGAAGCACACAGAGCTCCTGAATGATTCTCCCTTTTCCTCTGGCTGTTAGTAGCAGAGCTGTATCGGTCACCTCTGTGAACAGGTCTGAGGCCAGGAGCACAAGTCCTGTGCCTGGAGTCACAGCACAAAGGGGCACACAGTCCAAAGTGAGGCCACGACCTGTAAAGCCGAAGAACAACAATTTGAAATAATGGTCAACTGATTCAAAGCTGAAAGCTGAATGCAAAGGATGATGGAGTTAGGGGAAAGGGCAGTTTAGGAGCACCCATTCCAACCAATCCTGTGTGACGCATATGCCTCCGCTAGGGAGAGGGGCCCACAGTCCAGGCACCATCACGTGGCCTCAGAGCAAGCTGGTGCCATCCCAGGGTGGCTCCACAATGCAGCCTGTAGGAGCCAGTGCTGAGGGAGCCCTGACAGGTCTCCCGCAGAGCCCCTCGAGATGCAAAGCCTTAAAGTCAAACCTAAAGGTTGATGAGGCATCTGTGAGCAGTCAAGTCTACTCAGTAGTAGAGGGGAACCGGGGAAGCAGATTTTCTCACTGTTGGTATGCCCTTCCACTTTGTTTCACTTGCAGGCAGGAAGCTGCTGGGGCCAGTTTTCAAGCTCATGAAAGCTTGGCCCAAACACAGCCCCCTGGTGATCGAACAGAAACTGTGACCTTAGAGTGGGCACACGCCCCACAACTTCAGGAGAAAAGACAGCCATCTTTCTGTGCCCGTCTCAGGCCTGGCATTTACATGGAAACAAAGCCAGAGCCCTCCAAGTGCCACTTGGCTGTTCACATGCTCCTGTTTAGGAGCAGCCCCGCGCCAGCAGAGCCAGACATTTCTCAGGAGAGCTCCCTGTGCAGTAACAAAGCACCTGGCAACTGAATCGCTCTGCCAACACCACGGCACCTTCTCCTGAGGTGGGGGTCAGAGGGTCACGGGCACCTTCACCACGACAGCTGGCCTACATTCCACGTTCCCATCTCAGCTTCCAAGAGCTCATTCGTTTCCCTGCAATGTGAAACAAACACCCTTCATTCCACAACAACAGCATAAACCAGAGCCTGGTCACCCACCATTTCTGCCATCTCCTAGGGTTCCCTGCCCACCACTGCACATAGCCTATGCCCTCAGAGCTAAAAATTAGGGGCCTGGAGCATGACAAGAGGGCAGCCACGCACTGGTTTCCAAATTTCAGATGAATGATGCACTCAACCGGGGATTTACAATTCTCGTGGGAGTCCATTCAATTTGACCCCTTAGAGAGCCTGGACTTTTTTTAAGAGTGCAGGGCCTGACCCTTAACCCTCTGGATGGATTACTCTCCCTCAGTCACGATTTTCAGACAGAAGTAGCTAAACAACACAAGCTATGGCTTCTTAGGAACAGATGTAAACACAAAGCTTACAAATCACAGGCATTATCTCACTTGCCTCGGGCAAACCTGGCACAGAAAACAAGCCCAACTCAAGGTCTCCTTGCCACTCGGCATAAATCCCAAGGCCAGGGCAGGGAAAGACAAAAGGAATGCTCCAAAATAATTCTATTATGAAATCATTCTGCATCCCACTTTGAAATGTGGCGTCTGGGGTCTTAAATGCTGACAAGCAGCCATCTAAGATGCATCAATTGGTCTCAACCCACCTGGAGCAAAGGAAAATGAAGAACACCAAGGCCACACGACAACTAAGAGCCCAAGAGACAGAAAGGGCCACATGAACCAGAGACCTACATCATCCTGAGACCAGAAGAACTAGTTGGTGCCCAGCCACAATCGATGACTGCCCTGACAGGGAGCACAGCAGAGGACCCCTGAGGGAGCAGGTGATCAGTGGGATGCAGACCCCAAATTCTCATAAGAAGACCAAACTTAATGGTCTGACTGAGACTAGAGGAATCCTGGTGGCCATGGTCCCCAGACCTTCTGTCGGCACAGGACAGGAACCATCCCCGAAGACAACTCATCAGACATGAAAGGGACTGGTCAGCGGGTGGGAGAGAGACACTGATGAAGAGTGAGCTAATTATATCAGGTGGACACTTGAGATTGTGTTGGCAACTCTTGTCTGGAGGGGGGATGGGAGGATAGAGAGAGAGAGAAGCCGGCAAAATTGTCACGAAAGGAGAGACTGAAAGGGCTGACTCAAGAAGGGGAGAGCAAGTGGGAGTAGGGAGTAAGATGTATGTAAACTTATATGTGACAGACTGATTGGAATTGTAAACGTTCACTTGAAGCTTAATAAAAGTTAAAAAAAAAAAAAAAAAGGAACGCTCCACCCATGCCTGTTTGGACCCTCTCTGCTTCCGCACAGGAGCAACATCTGGCTCAGCTCCAGTCTCAGTGCTCAGCTCCCAGCCCAGGGTGGCAGACCCTACTGCAGCTAGTTGCTTCTCCTCCTGAGGGATGCGGTTCATCCTCAGAAGTGGTGGCCCAAACTGCACCTGGCGAGAAACAGAAGTTAAAAAAGAAAAATCTACTCAAGATCCATTCAGATAACTCTCAAGTAACTCTTTAAGATCGTGCCTGAATTTCCTAAAAACAAACGTGTGCAACTGAGCTTCAGAAAGCCAAGCTCCACACACAAACACCTCTGTCTTCAGACAGGGATAACTTCGTATCATCATCAACTCAGCTCCCACCAACCTGCCAGCCCACAGTACTGGCATCCTCAGTGCCAAAAACAAACAAAAAACCCACTGCCATCAATTCCAACTCACAGCGAGCGACCCTATAAGACAGAGTAGCTCTGCCCTATAAGGTTTCCAAAGAGCTGCTGGTGGATTTGAACAGCAATCCTTTTGGTTAGCAGCCAAACTACATGCAAACTATTTTCTTTACTCAAATTTTGCTTTACTTTCCTCATGAAAACTCTCAATCTTGCCTACTTTATTAGACTACACAATTCCTCAAGGGCGAAAGACCTGGCACAGCCACAGTTCCCTGCCCTTCAGATGGGGCCACTCGGCACAGAGCACCTGGAAGCCACGAGTACGCGCGCTCCAGGGTGTCAGGAAAATGCCCGACGGTGCAGTTCTCATCATCTCTGCCAGCCTGCTGACGACCAGCCGCACAAACAGTCGCTGCTGCCAAGAACTAGTGACGTCATACAAGGTCACTTCTTCACTCACCTGTGCACAAAAATACCCTGCAGGGCAGACCAAACATGTGGCCTTCAGGTTTTTAAGACAGAGGATTATAGATCTGCCATGAGAGCTACTTAAAAACTGCCAGCACTGTAATCTTGCTGTAATGGAATCCTCACGCTAAAAGCAGATCAGGTCATCTGATCGTCCCTACACGTCTGCTCTTGGAGTGGCCCTGCTTCAGAGCCATTCTCCCCCAAGGCTCCAAGGAGGTGGGGCCCAGAAATGTGGTTCTGACGTGTAGCCAGGTTTGGAAGCCACTAACCCAATCCAAGGGAGCCCTGGTGTCACAGAGGTTAAGAGCTACGGCTACTAACCAAAAAGTTGACAGATTTTATCTACCAGCCGCTCCTCAGAAACGCTATGGGGCAGTTCTACTCTGTCTTACAAAGTTGCTATAAATTGGAATCTACTTGAAGTCAACAGATTTTTTAAACTCAATCCATCATCCCCATTTTACAAAACAAGCTAAGGCTCTGGTGTGGTTATTTGCTAACAGAGCCGTGAGCAGAACCCAGATCTCTGGAGCTGGTCTAATACAGGGGCTCTTAACCTTGGATCCACTGCCACTTTGGGTGGAGAATTCTTTGTTGCGGGGACTGTCGTATACATTGTAGGATATTTCGCAGCACCCACTAAATACCAGTAACAACCCCCCTCCAGTTATGACAACCAAGAAAGTCTCCAAACACTGCCAAATGTTGGGGCTGGGGGGGTTCCCAGTTGACTACACAGCCATGACTACGATGGAGAGCCCAGCTTATTTACAGACAGCCAAAATGAGCCAGACTTCACACAGATCTGGGTTCAACCCCACCTTTTGGCATTAATCAGCTGTGTAACTTTGGGCAAGTGAACCCTCTAAGCCTTGCCCTTTTCTCGAGGTGCCCCTGGGTATGTTCAACCTTCTAACCTTTCGGTTAGTGGCCAAGGGCTTAACCATCTGCACCACCCAGGGACTCCTAAAGGGACCCTAACCTATGGAAGAGGTCAAAATCTTACCACCTACAGGTATTTTATCACGAAGCTCCTTATACTCAACATCTTGAGGTGAAGGTTTTCATGTGAATTTTTCAAAGTCCATAGTCAGCACCTTTAACCTAAAAGAGAAATAAGGATAACAAGCTTCGCTCTACAGAAATGACCTTGAGGTATTTATTCTAGAGATTTGTTATCAAAAAGCTGAGCCTCAGCAAGTCAGAACTCCTCACAAATGAAGTCATTTCAGACAGGGATAACTTCAATCATCCTTGGCTCAACCAATAACAAACATTTCTAAATCCCCACAAACCAAGATTTAATTTCCAAATGTCCCTTTCAGCTCTATGGAGTGCCATCCATTTTTGTTTCAAACAGTGACACCCAAAAACCTGCTGCCATCAATTCTGACTCATGGCAACCCTGCGTTACAGAGTAGAATTGTTCCATAAAGTTCTCAAGGCTGTGTCCTTTCAGAAGCAGATCATCAGGCCTGTCTTCCAAGGTAGCTCCAGGGTGGGTTTAAACCACTACCGACCTTTCAGTTAGGAGCCACATGCTTAACTCTCTGCACCACCCAGGGCCTCTTAAAGGGACCCTAACCTATCTAAACCTGTGAAAGAGCTCAAAATCTTACCATCTACAGGTATTTTATCACGAAGCTCCTTATATTCAACGTCTTAAGGTGACAGTTTTCATGTGAATTTCTCAAAGTCCACAGTCAGCACATTTAACCTAAAAGAGAAATAAGGATAACAAGCTTCACTCTACAGAAATGACCTTGAAGTGCTTATTCTCAAGGTTGGTATCAAAAAGCTGAGCCTCAGCAAGTCAGAACTCCTCACAAATGAAGTCGTTTCAGACAGGGATAACTTCAATCATCCTCAGCTCAACCAGTAACAAACATTTCTAAATCCCAGCAAACCAAGACTTATTTTCCAAGCACCTCTTTCAGCTCTACAGGGTGGCATCCATTTTGTTTCAAACCGAACCCCTTGCCGTAGAGTCGATTCTAACTCATAGCAACCCTATAGGACAGAGTACAACTGCCCCATAGGGTTTCCAAGGAGTAGGTGGTGGATTCGAACTGCTGACCTTTTGGCTAGCAGCCGAGCTCTTCACCACTGTGACACCAGGGTGACAACCAAAAACACGTTGCTGTCAATTCCGACTCACGGCAACCCCGTGTTACATAGTAGGACTGCTCCATAAAGTTTTCAAGGCTGTGTCCTTTCTGAAGCAGATTGCCAGGCCCGTCTTCCAAGGCACCTCTGCGTGGGTTTAAACCATCAACCTTTCGGTTATTGCCAAGTGCTCAGCTGACTGCACTACCCAGGGACTCCTAAAAGGACCCTAACCTATGCAAACCTGGGAAAGAGCTCAAAATCTTACCGTCTACAGGTATTTTACCACGAAGCTTCTTATACTCAACATCTTAAGGTGATGGTTTTCATGTGGCTTTTTCAGAGCCACCGTCAGCAACTTTAACTAAAACAGAAAAAGGATAACAAACCTCACTCTGCAGAACAACCTTGATGTGCTCATTCTCAAGACTGGTATTAAAAAGCTGAGCCTCAGAGAGTCAGAACTCCTCACAAAAGAAGTCGTTTCAGACAGGGATAACTTCAATCATCTTCAGCTCAGCCAGTAACAAACATTTCTAAATATCCGCAAACCAAGACTTAATTCCCAAATGTCCCTTTCAGCTCTTACAGGGTGGCATCAATTTTTGTTTCAAACAACGACACCCAAGAACCCATTTTTTCCATCAGTGGGTCAATTTAGCCGCCAATTCCAACTCATGGCAACTGTGTTACAGAGCAGAATTGCTCCATAAAGTTGTCACCGCTGCAACCTTTCAGAAGGAGATCACCAGGCCTGCTAGTAGGCCAATGCTTACCTGTCTGCGCCACCCAGGGACCCTAGGTGGCCCCAAACTACACTGGGACAAACCCTTCCCATTTTTACCATTAAAAGAATTAGCGTTCTGTGGATGC
Source organism: Loxodonta africana (assembly GCF_030014295.1). Lineage (NCBI taxonomy): Eukaryota > Metazoa > Chordata > Mammalia > Proboscidea > Elephantidae > Loxodonta > Loxodonta africana. The sequence goes on from NC_087359.1 coordinate 16,415,534, forward strand.
TAAGATTCTGGCAGTTTTGTTACACATCCCTAACTTGATTTGTCTGTGAACACGTATTTGGAGACTTGAACTTACTTCTGAACAAAGTATGAGGTAGATATTTACGACAGGCCTTCACGCCAGCTCTAGTTCCTCATTTTTGGTGACCACCCAGGTCCAGGGGCACCCATTCGTACTCATTTTCAGGGTTTCTCCATTATTTTTAACCCGCAGCTCTGCTTCTCCCCATCTCTTCAGATGCCAAAAAAAGGCCTGTGGAGATGAAAAAAATGAGCACGTTAAGCCTCGCTGTAAAACTACCGATTGTAAGAAAGGTCCACTGTCCCACCAACTCCTATCTGTAGAATTACAGAAAAGCTAACGGTTGGGGCTTGTCCTCAAGGCAACAGTCACCTGTTAAGACTCCCGATGCTGCATGAAAAACTGCACTCTCAGATCGTTCGCCCACTGGGCGGCCAGGGTAGACAGCACACAGGAGGCACAGGGGATCGCACAGGCTGCAGCCCGTCTCCCAAAAGGGGCTCTTTGGCGTCAGAGACGGACTTGAGCTCGCTCCCTGCCTCCACATAACATCAGCCCTCGACGCCTGGGCCGCGTTTTCTCATCCAGTATCTCATTAATTCTCCCAGTTACCTAGGAGGGGGAAGATCGGCCTTATCGCCACCATTTCTCCTCTGAGGAAGAGGAGGCTCTGAGAAGGCAAGTGGATTAGCGCCGTGTCAAGGGCGATCCCATTTCCCATCTCCGCAGCCTTACCGCCGCCCTAAGACTGAGCCTACCCGCCGCCGCCATGACTCCCAGCCACGCGGCGGGCCGCAAAAAGAACGCGAGACTGCGCCTGCGCGGAAGTCTTTCCGGCAGTCTCGTAGTAGCTCTCGCGATATTAAGGAGGCCTGATGGGAAATGCAGTTCAAAACAGTCCGCCGCCGAGGGCTGCCGCTTCTTTAAGAGGACTCCCGGCCGGGGTAAGACGATGGCCACCCCAAGGGATGCTGAGAATCTGGGGACTGTGAAGGGCTGCGGACGTTAGAAAGCGAAGACAGAGGTTCGCCTCAGCCCGAGAGTCATTTAGCTGCTGATTGGAGATTGGCCCTGGGCGAGATTGGTCCTGGGGAGGCGTAGAAGTTTCGAGGGGGAGGGGGCCGATGAGGAAGCGAAGGCCCGGCTGAATTTCGTTGTCGGATCTTTGTGGATTCTATTTGGGTCGAGGAGGGGTCGTTTGGGGTGGTCGGTCGGGTTAGTGAGCGGAAGGGTGGTGGCGAGAAAATTGTTCAGCGTCCCCCTCGGCTACTTTTAAGAGAGGCGAGGCTGTGGCGGCCCGTGGCGGGCGGCAGAGGGCGCCCGGGAGCGCGTTGACCCCAAGGCGGACCTGAACGACCCTGAAGGCGGGGTGGGAGCCTCGCACCTCAGGGACCCGGTGCCGTGTGTTTTTAATTCCTAAGAGGGGAAAAAGCAGCAAATTAAATTATGAGAACAGAATGATGTAACACCCACTGCTACTTTGTGAGTGTTACTTTCCAGACTACCTATTTGCCTTCATTTTTGCAATAATAGGACAAAAGAACTAGACTCAGGGCTAGAATTGACATGTATTTGGAAATGAGTTTAAATTTGCAAGTCCACAGAGCGTTTTCAGCATTACTCCCTCCCCATTCTCATCACCCCTCTAACCGTGATCTCCCTGTGGCAAGTGGCATTTTGTCTGGATTATATCACTCTTTATATGTAATTTTTTTTTATATGTAATATTGTGGAAACCCTGGTGGCCCAGTGGTTAAGTGCTACCACTGCTAACCAAAAGGTCGTCAGTTCGAATCCATCAGGCGCTTCTTGGAAACTCTGTGGGGCAGTTCTGCTCTGTCCTATAGGGTCACTATGAGTCGGAATCGGCTCCACGGAAACTAGAGTTATATGCGATATAGGAGCCCTGGTCGCGCAGTGGTTAAGCGCTCAGCTGCTACAGCGGTTTGAACCTGCCAGCGATGGGTTTGGACCACAAACTGGAAGTCCCTGGTGGGGCACATGGTTAATGTGCTGGGCAGCTAACTGAAAGGTTGGAGGTTCGAACCCACCAGCTGCGCTGCAGGAGAAAGATGTGGCAGTTCGCTTGCTTCCATAAAGATCATGGCCTTGGAAACCCTATGGGGCAGTTCTACAGGGTCACTGTGAGTCAGAATCTACTCCATGGCAACAGATTTAGAGAGCCCTAGTGGTGCTATGGTTAAGCACTTGGCTGCTAACCAAAAGGTTGGTGGTTCGGACCCACCCAGCAGCTCAGCAGGAAAAAGACCTGGCGATCTGCTCCTCTAAAGATTAAACTGATCCATGGCTGTCAAGTTCATTCCAACTCATAGTGACCCTATAGTGCAGAGTAGAACTGCCCCATAGGGTTTCCAAGGAGCAGCTGGGGGATTTGAAGTGCTGATCTTTTGGTTAGCACCCAAGCTTTCAACCACTGTACCACCAGGAGCCCTTGGGAAGATTACTGCCTTGGAAACCCTATGGGGCAGTTCTACTTTGTCTTCGGGGGTTGCTATGAGTCAGAATCCACTCAACGGAAATGAGTTTGGTTTTTTTATGTGGAATATGTTGTAAGACTAGAAATCTGTAGGGATTTACCCCCCGCAGGTTTGTATCCTGCCGACTACGGTCCTTTCCGGTTTGGAAAGCTAATTTATGGAGACCTGGTGGTGCAGTGGTTAAATGATTTGGCTGCTAACCAAAAGGTCAGCAGTTCAAATCCACCAGCCACTCCTTGGAAACCCTACAGGGCAGTTCTACTCTGTCCTCTAGGGTTGCCGTGGGTCGGAATCAACTTGACGTCAAGGAGTTTGGTTTTATGTTGCAGAAAGCTGTTTTCGAGTTACCACATTTGTTTATGTTTATCTCTCTTATTTGGTTGTGATCAAGAGAAGTGTCTTCTGGTTTTTTTAAGTTTCCAGCAGTGCCCAGTTTGGTATTCTGCCTCTGCTCACGGCAAGTGCTCAGCAAATAATCATTCACTCACCTAGTGGTAACTTCTAGCTTATGAAACGGACCCTTAGCTTTCTCTGTCTGACCTTGGAAGACAAATTATTTTGTATAATACTAAAAGAATGTGTTATCTTCCTGAAAACTAAGTTCCTTTCGTTTGAGAATTGTAAGTGTGGCATTTCCCAGAAGTTGTTTGTGAAACGGCTGGGCAGATGACCTGCTAGAGGCAAAATAATGAGAGCCATTACTTCATAGGACTTCCTGCATGCTTTAAACATATCAACCCATTTAGTCCTCACAACTGCACTGTGAACTACCATGACTACCCTCACATCAGAGATGAGGAAATGGAAGCGTGTTGAAAGAGTAGGTAACTTGCTCAAGTCCACAGATCTGGTAACTGGTGGACTCAGGATTTGATCCTAGCCTTTAGGATCTGGCTTTCATCACTAAATGATATTGCATCACATATATAAGTTGATATTCATGGGGGCTTTTGGTTTCAGGGGTGAAGGGTTCCACAGTTTTGAGCCACTCTATGGAAGGAAGAGTTGGGTGAGGGTATTAGTTTCTTAGCTGTAAAAAGAGGGTGAGGATGCGCATCCCAGCCTCGCAGGACTGTGTAAGATTGTGGTGCAAAGCACTTAGCACTGTGGCTGACGCAGGTCAGCACTCAGTGAGGAGAAGCTCTTATAACGTTGAACATACTTCTTGTAACACTCATTTCACTGTTTTTTGATTATTTGCTTGCATGTCTGGCTTTTCCACAAGGTCATGACCACGACAAGGATCAGGGCTTCATTCTTGGGTTTTTTGTTTTTTTTTTAAGTCAGCTTTTCTGCATGCATTTTAAATGTACACTGAATGTATACACCCACGTAACCTCAACCCCAGGCAAGATTTAGAACATTTTCATCACCTGCAGGAGCTGACTGGTGAAAGGCTGTGGGCTCCAACAGGGCTATCTTCGGCCCTGACTTGTTGGTACTCAGTGTGCAGTGAGGACCAGTCTTCATAGCTCCTCACTCCGCGTAGGCCACAGTGGCCCTGTGGCACCCAACAGCGCACAACTTCACCTGCAGAGCCCGGCTGTGCTCAGGGGAACAGCTGCAGACCCAGGGTGGATGCAGGTGCTGTGGGCAGCCAGGCAGGGGCCAAGAGGCTGGAGCAAAATACCCTAAAAAGCCTTGTGCCTAAGCACGTATGAGCACAGTGCTTAGGCAATCCACAGATAACTGGGGAGACTGCAAAGCAGAGGCCCTCCAAATCCTGAATGAGCAGGCCTGGGCTCCACAGTGTGGAGACTGAAGCGTCCATGTTTTCTGATCTTGTCTGCACTCATTAGTGGTGAGGCCTAGTACACTTGAGTTGTACGTACAGTGGAATTACTATATGGCCATTCCACACAGCAAGTGCAGCTCTGTATTTATTGACAGGGAAAGAAAGAGTCACACAATTACTGTTAAGTGACAGAAGCAGATCACAAGCTGAACAGGGCAGGAGTTCCCGGCTGTTTAGAGACCCAGGCTCTGAGTGCAAAGGGACAGTCTAGGTAGATGGGCCTGCTGTGTTAGGGCAGTCAGCTCATGGTCTTCCATTCACCGGTAGAATTTAAGACATGGTATCCGAAACTCACAGTCATAGAAAATAGAGACTCTGGGATATCGAAGTTAATTTCTTAACCTGGAAAAGAATCTCACTCTATTAATAAAAATGTGAAGGAGGGTAGGTAATATCCCAAGTAGTTGGCTGCTTACTTTTAGAGCGGTTGCCCCAGTGATTTCACAGGAAGTTCATCCTCATGGCGGGAGCTGTTTGTTGCCAAGCCAGCAGCCATCCTTCCTCCGTCTTACGAGCAGAACCTAGATTCTGTGCAGCTATTGGGCAGCCGTGTGCTTCAGGGAGGCAAGTCCCTCCCCAGGCCCAAGGGAAGAATCTTGATTAGTCTGCATCACACATGATGAATCTATTCCCTTTGCCGGGAATTGTTTGAGGAAAGAATCTATGATGCAATTATAGCCAAGGAAACCTAAGAGCAAGTCTGCCAGGAAACTTTGGGAAAGTTTTCTTGTTTTTATAAAGAGGCCAGCGAAGGAGCAGCCTCTCCCTGGTTTTGGGACACTGTGAAGATGTGATGCTTGAGGCCGCTGCAGCCATCTTGCACCCGTGAGGCTTGCTTCGAAGCAGGAGCCAAAGGTCTGTAGCTGGCAAAGTAGAAAGAAGAAATGAGTCCTTGAAGATGGCTGCTGAATTGCTGAAATAACCAGTCGCCAAGCTGCCTACTTTCGCACTTCTCATTTTGATTTGGAGACCTTTTTTTACATTTTAATATTTCTGAATGTGGGCTGCATCTTAAGAGCAATGCCATCTTAGTTTCAATTAAAAAAGAAATCTCTTAGCTGCATGGATTCTCTAGAGGAGCAAAACGAGTGAAATGTGTATAAATGTAAATATATAGAGAGAGATTTAATTCAAGGAAATGGATCACGCAGTTGTGGAGGCTGGCAAGTCCCCAAATCCATGGGTCAGACGTCAGGCTGGAGGCTTCTTCCAACTCAGTGGTTGCAGGAGCTGATGAGCCCAAAATCGTCAGGTCAGACAGCAGGCCGCTGGCTCACAGAACTGCGGGAGCTGCCAAATCCCAAAATCTGCAGGTCAGGTGGCAGGCTGCTGTTTCTACAATTATACGGAAATAAAAAAGGTTAACTTTAAAAATAAATCATCTTATTGTTCAAGCCATTTTAAGTTGAATGTTCTGTTAGAGTCAAACCATCTTAAGTGATTCTGTCCGAAGTGACTGACATTTTCCCTGGAAGTATGAGCTAGGACATGGCAAAGTAAAGAAAATGAACTGATGAGTGCGAATTACCTCTCTGAAGTAGTAACAGCTAACATCTGCTAAGTGTTTACTCAGCATGAGGCGCTGTTCTTAGCCCCTTCGATATGCGCTCTCACCGGACTCTCACAACAGACCTGTCATTATCCGCCCCATTTTGCCGCTGAAGTGCAGAGAGGGTCAAGTAAATAGTAAGTGGAAGCGTTGAGATCTGAATTCAGACAACCCAGCTTAAAAATTTATGGGCTTAACCACTATGCTAACCTGTTGCCGTCAAGTTGATTCTGACTCATAGCAACCCTATAGGACAGAGTAGAACTACCCCCTAGGGTTTCCAAGGAGTGGCTGGTGGATTTGAACTGCCGACCTTTTGGTTAGCAGCCGTAGCTCTTAACCACTATGCCATTAGGGTTTCCAGTCACTAAGCTATGTTTCCTGAAAAAATACACCATGAGTGAGGATCGTTTTTTGCTAACCCTGGTATTTTCAGTTCATCCAGATGGAAAGCCCGTGATGAAAACGGTGGAATTTTTTTCCTGAGATTCCTCAGAACCCTGACACAGTGGCGTAAATCCTGTCCAGCAGAAATCTGGGGTCATTGAGTGCAGCTTTAGCTTTCTGGAGGAGGAGAAGTGTAACAACAGGTACCTGACTGGATGCGAGTAGACCTCCTTGGAGTCGGGCTGGGTTCTTCTCTGTGCTTACCAGCAGTGCCGAGGAGAAAGAGCAACACATTTCACTTGCCTGTTGGACAGAGCTGATGCCACTAATAAAGTTATTACTTTAAAATGGACTTAAATACTTCTCTCCTTTAAAAAAAAAAAAAATCACCTCTGTGAGACCAAAAAGTCAATAATTACTTTAAAACAAAGATGAGAATGTCAGGGGACAGGGAAACCAGATGAATGGGAACGGAAGAACCAGAAGAGAGTCTGTGCTTTGCAGTCAGGCAGACCTGGGTTACGGCCCCTGCACTGCTGACTGTAGCGGAGTAGTCTCGGGCAGATCACTTGATCTCAATCTAAGGCTCACCTTCTTAGCTGTAAAATGAGGGTGAGGATGCGCATCCCAGCCTCGCAGGACTGTGTAAGATTGTGTATGCAAGGCACTTAGCACTGGGCCTGCCACAGGTCAGCGCTCAGTGAAGAGAAGCTCTTAAAACGTTGAACATACTTCTCATAACACTCATTTCACCGTTTTATGATGATTCACTTGCATGGTTTTCCTCTAGGCCATGAGCAAGACAAAGGTCAGGTCTTCATTCCTGAAAAATTTTTTAAGCACTTTATGTCAACTTGAGGTATAATTTACATGCCATAAAATGTATCCATTTTAAATGTACAGTTCAATAAAAGTATACACCCATGTATCCACAACCCCAATCAAGTTTGCAAACATTTTCATCACCCCAAAAAGTTCCTTCTGTACCCTTTTACAGGCACTCTCTGTATCTAAACCTGACCCCAGGCAACCATCAGTCTCTGGTTCTGTCACTGTAGATTAGTTTTGCTTGCACTAGAATTTCATATCAATGGAATCATACAGTAGGTACTCTGCATGTGTCTAGCTTGTCTCAGTTAACCCAGTGTTGTTTTGCTAGGCCTTTCTTCGGCATTGCTGGGTGGATTCAAACCGCCAACCTTTTGGTTAGTTGCCGAGAGCAAACTATTTGCTCCACCCAGAGACCTGGCTTATATCAGTAGTTCATTCCTTTTAATTGCTGAGTGTTATTCCGTTGAATGAATAAACCATAATTAGTTTATCTAGTCACATGTCGATGAGTATTTGGGTTTCCAGTTTGGAGCTATAATTAATAAAACTGCTGTGAACAATTTTATACAGATCTTTTTGTGGACCTAACTTTTCATTCCTCATGGATAACTTTATGAGAAATGGCCAAACTGTTTTCCCAAGTGGGTGTAACATTTCATACTTCTGCCAGCAATGTACGAGCCTCACAGTTGTTCTACATCCTTGCCAACACTTACTATGGTCTGTCTTTTTAATCCTAACTATTCTAGTGGATGTATAACCCAGTAAACCAACCCAGTGCCGTTGAGTCTATTACGACTCATAGCGACCCTTATATGTATAGTGGTTGTGAATTACACATCCCTGATGACTAAAGATGTGGAGCATCTTTCCATGTGCTTATTGGCCACGTGTGTATTTTTTTTTTTTTTTTATGAAATGACTATTAAAACCTTTTCTGTCAATATTAGTCCAAAGGATCAATGGACCACAGGTACCACAGCCTCCAGCAGCCTGAGCCCAGAAGAACTAGATAGTGCCCAGCTACCACCACCAATCTCACTGACAGGGATCACAACAGAAGGTCCCAGAGAGAGCAGGAGAAAAATGTAGAACAAAATTCAAATTCACACACAAAAAAAGACCAGACTTACTGGTCAGACAGAGACTGGAGGAACCCCTGGGACTATGGCCCCTGCACACCCTGCTAACTCAGAACTGAAGCCACTTCCGAAGTTCATCCTTGAGCCAAAGATTAGCTAGATCTATAAAACAAACATGTGAGGAATGTGCTTCTTAATTCAATCAAGTATACGAGACCAAAAGGGCAACGCCTACCCAAAAGCAGTAATGAGAAGGCAGGAAGGGACAGGAAAAATGGGCGGATGGAAACGGGGAATTGGAGTGTAGAAGGGGAGGGTGCTGACACATCGTGGGCATTGTAACCAATGTCACAAAACAATTTGGGTAGAAATTGTTGAATGAGAAACTAATTTGCTCTGTAAAGTTTGACCTAAACAAAAAAGCCCATTGCTGTGGAGACTCATAATGATGAAAGTTTCACCTAAAGCAGAATTAAAAAAAAAAAAACGTTTTCCTCTTTTTTAAGTAGGTTGTTTTCTTATTGAATTGCAAAAGGTTTTTTTGTATATTCTGAATACAAGCTCCTTCTCAGATGTATGTTTGGCAAATATTTTCTCTCAGTCTTTCCAAGAGCAGAAGTTTCATTTTGATAAAGTCCAACCTACCAATATTTGTTTTACGGTTACTGCTTTTTGGGCCCTGTTGAAAAGACTCACCTTTTCGCCATTGGATTACCTAGCCGCATCTGTTTTGGGATTCCATTGGTTTGTATGTATGTCCTTAAGACTACCACACTGTCTGGAACTGTAAGTTTGTCTTCTTCACTTAGCAAGACTGCCGAGGTCCCCTTGGGCATCCCTTTCCCGCACAGAAGGCAGGGAGCTGTGTCCAGGCAGAAGCTGCGGCAATTGTAGGGGTCACCGGCTAGGTGTGGCCTGCTGTCAAGTGTCCGTGCCTTATACGTTGTTCAATTTTCTGTTTGTTGTGGCAGGACGGTCTTAACCCATCTCTGTAGTCACCGTGCCTGGCACGCAGACACTGCACGTTTGCTGAGCCAGTAAATCTGTTAGCAGCTCCAGACACCATCCACTATAGCCTCTTAATTGGGAGAATCTGTGGGGCCGCTAGAGGTCATCTGGTCCATCTCCTTCGCTTGCTTGACAGTTCTCTTCCTGAGGATGGTCGCTTCCTTTACATCCTGTGGGTTCAACACATGTTTACTGGATGGGGAAACAGGTCCAGAGAAAGGAAGGAAGGTCACGTGACCAGGCAGTGGCTGAGCTGGCAGTCTGGGATTCCTCTGCCAGGGTCATTCTGTTGTGCCAGTCAGCTGGACAGGGATTGTCTCCCTCATCCCTGTATCACTCCTAGCACTTAACAGTGTTCGTCCATTGTAGACTCCCAAGACATGCTTGTTAAATAATCGAGCAGATGTAAAATTAAATGATTTCTGTTAATGCTTAGCTCCAATAGCTTCTGCCTGTGCATGTGGTATTAAATGGCGTGTGCGTGTGTGCACGTGTGTGTATGTTTTCACGGATGGACAGGACTGGCCGTTCCAACCTAGGCTCACAGCTTTGTAGTTTGCTAATCTTTTTATTTTTATTTTCTCCACATCCACCCTTTAGCCTCACTCCCCACTAGGGGGCGCATGTATCCCACAGAGCGGGTCTGTAGCTGCTAGGTACTAACCACTGCCGTCGAGTCGCTGCGGACTCATGGCGACCCTAGAGGACAGAGCAGAACTGCCCCCATAGAGTTTCCAGGGAGCGCCTGGCGGATTTTGCTAGGTACTAGGGCTTGCTTTTTTTTTTTTTAGCTCAAGCCAGTGGACACCTCTGGAAGGCACCTCCTGGGTCCGAAGCCCCACACCCTCCTCCTGCAAACACAAAAAAGCCTTCCTCCCCAAACTCCTTTCTCTCTCTGGGCTACCAGTCACTACCCTCTCCACTCCCCAGGGCTCTGCCCCTGATTGAGGGTGGAGTGGTGGCCTCAGTGACTAAGTGACACCACCTGATCTGGCATTGACTTTGGGGCAGCGCATCCTGGCCACTGATAAAACCTGGAGAGGCAGCTCTTTACGCCCTCAACCGCAGGTGAGCGTTCGCCTTTTGAGGGCCCAGAGTCTGGTCTCCCCTGAAATGATGAGTTCTGAAGAGAGAGTAGATGGGACAAGCCACGGGACCAGGCCCCTCCAGCTCGCGTTCCTGTGCCCTTGGAGACGGCTTGCAAGCCCAGCTCTCAGGCTGGGGTCTTCCCTGCTGGAATGGTGTCACCAGCTCTGGACTCAGGTCTCCAGGTGCAGGTTCTGGCCTCGCTGCTGGCCACAAGGGACCTTGAGCAGCTGTTGCACTTCTGTGAACTTCACTTTCCTTATTGGGTCAATGAGAATAGCAACAGTTATGGCCCCTTAGCCGAGACAATGCATGTAAACAAAGCCCTTCGCACGGTGCTTAGCACATAACTACCACATTAACCATTGCTAGTAGCAGTATGAGTGTCGTTATCGTTGCGCTAATGTAAACCTCAGTGTACGTCGCTTTGCCTTCTCCTTTCCAGACTCCCAAAGAAGCATTTCTTCCTCTAGCTCAAGGTCTTGGGCTTCTTCGCAATGGAGAAGCGCCCACTGAGGAACCCTGGCAACTGAGGGCCTGTGGTGTGTGCCTCTCTCATGCCATGCAGGCCTCAGATTGGGGGCCTCTGCTGTGTGCTCTGAGCCAGACTGTCCTGTGCGCACATCTGTCCTGTGTGCACATCTGCACCCCGGGGAGGCCGGGCAGCTGCTGCAGCTGCTATGCCACTTCCCTGCCCCCACCATCATTGGTTCTCTGGTCATGTTCCAATCGCCGGGGGAGACTGGCAGCAACCCCACTCTCCGCCACAGAAGGAGCAGATGACAGCATCGCCCTGCTCCTGCTGCTGTCCCTGGCCACCCGTAGCTCCGGCACCCTTGCCCCTGTCACTCAGGCTCCTAGCAGCCGTGAAAGGGACATTCAGACAGGATGGAAAAGCATGAGGGCAGCCACCTCCTGTCTCCTCCATGAGCTGAGACTCACTCAAGACACAGAGCAGGGGAGGGCCTGGGCGCAGAGGAGGCAGGACAGTGCTCTCAGGGAACCCCAATCTTCCTCCTCTCTCTCCCTGCAGGTCCTCTCTCAGCCCTCCTGTCTCCGGTCCAGAGATCAGAGATGCCGATTGCCCAGCTTCTGTGTATGTGGGGAGACAGCAGACAGGAGGCGTGGGAAGGCGATGGCTCGTCAGCTCTTCTAAACCTACCAGGGTTCCATAGTTGACAGTGCCCAATAAGCATACTAGCTCACTATATCGAGCACTTACTAAGCGAGGTAGGCACTTATCATGCTACCTAATTAACCCTTAAAACAATTTTCTGAGATAGGTACTCCTCCATTTTACAGATGAGGAAACTGAGCCACAGAGACGTTCAGGAACCCACCCAAGACCACAGAATAGGAAAGGTGGTAGAGTCGATTCAGACAGGCGCTCTGGCTCTGGACTCCTTGCTCCTCGATTCTTATTTCCTACAGCCAGCACCTTGGGCCTGGAGGAAGGAGACCCAGCTCTCTGCCTCCACTGGCTGGCTAGTCCCCCTTCACACCCTCTCTCCCAGCCCCTGACATCTTTGCTCCCGTTCCAAGCAGCAACTCCTTCCAAGGGCACGGGAGGAGAGAAGGCCTGGGACTTTCTGGGGATACTGTCATAGGATTTAAGTGACTCCCCAAACCCTGCTGTCACCATGGGCTTCACACTACCCCTGCAACGGGAGAGAGTGGGCAACAAAGGGGCACCTGGGCGCCGGCCAGTCTTCGGTAGCGGAGTTCTGGGCTGAGGGAGGCAACTTTCTGCAGCAGGAGCTGCAAATGTGCAGACCATGCTGAGAGCCTGGGGCGAGAGAGGACCGGGAGGAGAGGCGCATGGATGGGCATGTGGGGAGGTGTGAACAACCTGCTCCCACCAAAGCAGTCTGCACCCTGAGGAAGGGGCCTCCCACCCTGCCCACACGGCCCACCAGCCGCCAGGGTCCAGGCGGCCGCCTCACCTGTCTCCAGCAGCCCCTTCTCTGTCTTTCCCTCCCTTCATCTGGAAACTAATCCCTGGAGGAGCCACCATCTTCAGAACAGGTTCCTAGAACAGCACTGACAAGGGTTGTAGCCCTGGAGATGTCCGTCTGGGCCGGAAGCCAGCCCCAGTCCAGGGAGGTGACCTTGGCCTGGCACTGCCACAGACCAGGGGGAGGAAGCAGGCAGTCAGAACTGGCAGAGAACAGCAGCAAGGATGAGGTGACAGAAGCATGGCAAACAGATCAGAGAATGACTGCAAGATAGGATCAGGGACACAGACGGGGTCCCAGGGACAGTGCCCCGGCCCTCAGCCCAATGGTCCTGTTACCAGGAAGGCTGAGGCCTCTCTCAGGAGAACAACAGGCTGAGGGAGCTGAGACAGGTGGTCACAAACTCATGGTCCTCGCCAGGTGGGCCGCCAGGTTCTGACATGGTGACAAGCACGGGCTGCTTCCCCTGGCAAGACCTGTCCCCCCTGCCTCCTGCCTGCCTGACTTTCTCAGACAGTGACTGTCTGGCTCCCACAGAACTGCCTGTGAATGCCTGGGGAGCCAGGCTTCTCTTCAGCACCACAGCCCGCCCTGGGCGGGCCAGCGGGCAGGTAGGTAGGCAGGCAGCAGGATGCAGCTTCCCGGCGCTCCTGAGCGGGTTCCCCCTCCTGCCGCCTCCTTCCCTCCCTGCAGATCTGGAGCAGAGGCAGCCTGGCGTCGCTCTCCAGAGAGAACGCTTCCATCTCCAGCTGCCTCAAGGGCAGGGGCCAGCCAGGAGAGCCGTGCACCGGTGTGTTGGAGGACTTTGAAGATGAATGGCTCCTGAGACTATCGGGAGCAGCTGCCTGTAGGGCCTGCGGGGATCTCGGGAAGCAGAAGCGGAAATCTGCTTTTACTTCTGCTCAGGATCAGGCGGGATTGTGCCAAGGGAGAAATGGCAGAGCAGCTGGGGGCAGGGGAGGCAGCGCCTTTACTGAGCAGTCAGCAAACTGACAAAAACAAGTGTCAGGCCTCTTCCCTCCCCCATTTGGAGCGCTGGCACGTGTGTGCACATGCTCACACACACACACAGAAAATATGTTCAGAAGACAAGCTGTCAGTTGCTTCCACCCAGATGCAGGCAGACATGTTACAGATCCAGCTGGCATCTCTTGCTGACAATCTCGGCAGAGCAGCCAGTGACAGGATGAGCTCTGGGGGCTCGGGGGAGGGCTGGGCCACCTGCTGAGGTTTCATAAGGGCCAGGCCAGTAAACCCCTGCTTCCACCAGGCAGCTACAGACTTGCGCATAGGTTTCAGGAGGCTGGGCGCCATGGTGGTCATGCGCGTGGACTCTGGAGCCTAGATGGGAGCTATGTGTCGTCCACTTACAAGCTCAGTGACACTGACAAATGATTTCACCTCTCTTAAGTGTTTCCTTGTTTATAAAATGTGGAGATGACCAGTCTCATGGGTTATGGTGAGGATGAAATTAGAGAATGGATGGGAAGTCCGTATTTAGCAGACTGAGCTACAGCTATAGGCTGTTTCTAGAGTCTCCGGGCTTCCTCCTCGCACCTGCCTCCAGCCCGGGGACTGCTGGAGTGCCTCAGAGTTAGCTGATGGATCTCACTGAGTTCCTCCCCTGGGGCCTTCTCAGGCCCCATCCCTTAGAGGAGCCTCCAAGGATGCTAAGGAAAGGGGCTCAGTGCTAGAATGGGCACAGCTCGGCTCTCCTGCCAGCCCCAGCCAGGAGAAGTGAAGACGGGCAGGCCCATGGGGTAAAGGGAGGAGTCTACCTTCTCACCTGCTGTGTCTTCCCATTCTCTCTCTCATTGCTGTTTCTGCCACCACAGTGTCCTCCTGGGGGGACTTGAGCTGAAACAGAAAACCACAAGAGGTTGTCACACTCTCCCATGCCAAACAACAGAAGGGCTTCTATTTCAGAGACCACCCCAGAGCACTGCCCTCAACCCCAGTCTGGAATGTGCTCAAGACCACACCTGACTTTGTAAGGAGAATGAACCCTTGCCCTGTGGCCTGGAACATTCAGGCTCAAGGTACATGGTAAATAAAGGGGCCCACCCTGTACTCCTAACCTCCATCACTGACCTCAAGAGCTGAGGGCACCCTGCTCTGCCCCCACGTGGCCAGGTCTTCCATAGCTGTTGCCTCCTTATCCCAGTCTTGCCCTCTGCCCTCCCGGCTCCTGGCCCTGCCTTACCTGCCCCCGGGGCTTAGCTCCACCTGAAGAGATGAAGGCTTACTTCAGAGGCTCTTTCTCCCTAAAAGGAGCAAAGCACTGGAGTCAGGGGATGCAAAGGGGTGACCCTCCAGCATTTCCGGCTCTCTTCTTCCTCCACCCCCATGCCTAGCAACTCACTCCAATATTGAGGGGCAGGAGCACCAAAGGAACCAGTTGGAATCTATGACTGTGGAACTGCCCCAGGGTAGCCCTCTGTAGGAAGCCCCTACCGGCAGGCAGCTCCTTGATGTGAGGACAATTTTTCCAAGTAACTGGGTCCCAAGGAGTTAATAGGCAAGCTGCTTCCTTCTGGCCAGGCCACACCAGCTAGGCTTGGCCAGATGGTCCCCAGATTTGGCCTTTCCTCCTTGATGGGAGGTCCAGGCCCATTTCTTGTAGGGGAGACGAGTTGCTTGGAAGCCAGGGACCTGATACCTGCAACAAACTGGACAGACGGCCATGAACTAGTCACTCAAACCTCCCTGCTCTTTCATTTCCTCCAACCATCAACAACAGAAAAGACACTTGTTCTGCCAACCCTCCAGGCTTATGGAGACTTCCAAGGTGGTGTAGTGGTTAAGAGCTTGGCTACTAATGGAAAAGTTGGCAGTTCGAATCCACCAGATGCTCCTTGGAAATTCTATGGGGAACTTCTACTCTGTCCTATAGGGTCACTATAGTCAGAATCGACTCAATGGCAATGGGTTTGGTTTGGTCTTCTGGGAAAGAATAAAACGTTTTTAGGTGCCATCAAATCGGTTCTGACTCATAGCGACCGTATATACAACAGAATGAAACACTGCCTGGTCCTATGCCATCCTCACAATCATTACTATGTTTGAGCCCATTGTTGCAGCCCCTGTGTCAATCCATCTCGTTGACATTCCCCTTTTTTGCTAACCCTCTACCAAGCATGATGTCCTTATCCAGGGACTGGTCCCTCCAGATACATGTCTGAAGTACATGAGGCAAAGTCTCACCATCCTCACTTCTAAGGAGCATTCTGGGTGTACTTCTTCCACAACAGATTTGTTCATTCTTCTGGCGGTCCATGGTATATTCAGTATTCTTCACCAACACCATAATTCAAAGGCGTCAGTTCTTCTTGGGCCTTCCTTATTTCTCATCCAGCTTTCGCATACATGTGAGGCGATTGAAAACACCATGGCTTGGGTCAGGCGCACCTTAGTCTTCAAAGTGACATCTTTGCTTTTTAATAGTTTAAGTAGGTCTTTTGCAGCAGATTTGCCCAATGAAATATGTCATTTGATTTCCTGACTGCTGCTTGATTTAAAATTGATTGTGTATCTAAGTAAAGGGGCATTGATTGTGTATCTAAGTAAAGCGAAATCCTTAATAACTTCAGTCTTTTCTCCGTTTATCGTGATGTTGCTCATTGGTCCAGTTGTGAGGATTTTTGCTTTCTTTATGTTGAGGTGTAATCCATACTAAAGGCTGTGGTCTTTGATCTTCATTAGTAAGTGCTTCGAGTCCCCTTCACTTTCAGCAAACAAGGTTGTGTCATCTGCATAACGCAGGTTGTTAATGAGTCTTCCTCCAATCTTGATGCCCCGTTCTTCTTCATATAATCCAGCTTCTCGGATTATTTGCTCAGCATACAGATTGAATAAGTATGATGAAAGGATGCAACCCTGATGCACACCTTTTCTGATTTTAAATCATGCGGTATCCCCTTGTCCCGTTTGAACAACTGCCTCCTGATCTATGTAAAGGCTCCACATGAGCACAATTAAGTGTTCTGGAATTCCCACTCTTCACAATGTTATCCATAATTTGTTATGATCCACACAGTCAAATGCCTTTGCATAGTCAATAAAACACAGGTAAATATCTTTCTGGTATTCTCTGTTTTCAGCCAAGATAAACCTGACATCAGCAATGATATCCCTCATTCAAATTTACACACCAACCACTAATGCCAAAGATGAAGAACTTGGAGATTTTTACTGACTTCTGCAGTCAGAAATTGGTCAGACAACCAAGATGCATTTATAATTACTGGTAATTGGAATTCAAAAGTTAGAAACAGAGAAGGATCAGTAGTTAAAAAATATGGGCTTGGTGATAGAAAGGACATGGGAGATTGCATGTTAGAATTTTGTAAAACCAACAACTTATTCATTGCAAATCTCTTTTTTTCAGCAACATGAACAGCAACTATACACATGAACGTCATCAGACAGAATACACAGGAATCAAATCGACTACATCCATGGAAAGAGACAATGGAGAAGCTCAATATCATCTGTCAGAACAACACCAGGGGCCAGCTGTGGAACAGACCATTGTTGCTCCTATGTAAGTTCAAGTTGAAGCTGAAGAAAATTAAAACAAGTCCATGTGAGTCAAAGTACGACCTTGAGCATATCCCACCTGAATTTAGAGACCATTTCAAGTACAGGTTTGATACATTGAACACTAATGGACAGAAGACCAGACGAGTTATGGGATGACATCAAGGACATCATACGTGAAGAAAGCAAAGGTTATTAATAAGACAGAAGAGAAACTTGCTCTTGAATGTAGAGTAGCTGAAGCTAAAGGAAGACATGATGAAGTAAAAGAGCTGAATAAAACACTAATGACGTATAACACTGCAGCCAGAATAGTTCACATTTACTGAGCAGTTGGTAGGTGCCATCCGTTTGGTTCCCACTCATAGCGACTGTCTGTGTAGCAGAATTAAATGCCCAGTCCTGTGCCATCCTCACACTTGTTGCTATGTTTGAGCCTGTCGTCGCCAACCTGAGCAGCTCGTCTTCCAGCATTCTATCAGACAATGTTCTGCTGCTATATCCATAAAGTTTTCACTGGCTGATCTTTTTTTCATAACTAGACCTCCAGGTCTTTCTTCCTAGTCTGTCTTAGTCTGGAAGCTCTGCTGAAATCTGTCTACCGTGGGTGACCCTGCTGGTATTTGAAATAGCTTCCAGGATTACAGCAACACGCAAGCCACCACAGCCCTACAAACTGACAGATGCTGTGGCACGTGCTTAACAAGGATGATGTCCCATTTAATCCTCACAACCACTCTGTTATTAACCCCATTTAACACATACAAAATCAAACAAACAAAAAGTTGCTGTCAAGTCAATTCCAACCCATAGCGACCCTATAGGGCTGAGTAGAGCTGCCCCTCAAGGTTTCCAAGGAGTAGTTGGTGGATTTGAACTGCCGACCTCTTGGTTAGCAGCTGTATCACTTAACCACTGCACCACCAGGGCTCTATATATAATAAGGCTACACTACTAATCCCATTTACTATACATATAATAAGGCTATATTATTAACCCCGTTTAACATATATATAATAAATTCATTATAAGTCAATCCTAACTCACAGCGACCCTATAGGACAGAGTAGAATGGCCCTATAGGGCTTCCAAGGAGCGGCTGGTGGAGTCGAACTGCCGACCTTTTGGTTAGCAGCCATAGCTCTTAACCACTGTGCCACCAGGGCTCCATATATATATAACAAGGCTACATTATTTGCCGAAAGTCACTTGTTAGAGGGGAGTCAGGATTTGGACTCTGGCTGCCCAGCTCCAGGCGGAACTTGACATTCAAGTGCCTCCTGTCCATGAGCCAATGTTGCTTATTTTATAGGTGTCAGCCCATTTAATTACTAGCCTCAATTAGGCACTGTTATGATAGTCTTGGAGTCCCTGAGTGGTGCACATGGTTAAGCACTTGACTACTAGCTAAACGGTTGGAGATTTCAGCCCACCCAGAGGTGCCTCGAAAGACCTGGTGATCTGCTTCCGGATATGTCACAGCCTTGAAAACCCACTGGAGCTGTTCTACTCTGCACTTATGGGGTCGTCAGGAGTCAGAATCCACTAGATGGCAACTAACAACGACAGCACCGTGGAGAGGAAGGGTATTCCTGAATTGCCTCTGTTTCTCGTACATGTTCAGTGCTTCTCCCTGGGGCTTTTTGACACTCGGTAACTGGAGAATCCCAGGACCGAGAAGAGAGGAGCTGAGATATGGAGACAGACTCAAGTTCTCCTGGTTGGCCAGTTTCTGTACCTCTAAAGGAATCAACTCGATGGCACTGGGCTTTCTGGGAAGGGATACATTGGAGCCCTGGTGGCATGATGGTTAAGAGCTTGGCTGCTAACCAAAAGCTTGGTTGGAATCCACCAGCTGCTCCCTGGAAACTCTGTGGAGCAGTTCTATCTATCCTATAGGGTCGCTGTGAGTCGGAAACGACTCCATGGCAACGGGTTTGGCCTTAGATTTAAGGGATACATTGTGGCGGGTTCCCCACCCAGGAAGAGACACGGGTGTTCACAGACGTGCGGGCCAACCATCCCAGCCATTGGAGCTCCTGTGTGGGGACACCCTCCTTCAAGGGGCCGTGCAGCCTGAGGGGGGCCTGTAATCATTTTTGTTCTGTTTCTGTAAAGAAGAAATGCCCAGGGCCTAGTAGACACTTGCTTATAAGGTGACGTCACTCTTCAGACAGACATCCACTCTCCGGGGGTCTACAGGCCATAAAAAACATCTGACACCTATTTAATGCATATGAGTTGGGTTTTCAGTGATTTCTTGGCCACAGGAGCCCCTATCCAAGAAAACACTGGTCACCCAGGGACAGAAAAGCCTGTAAGTTGCCCAGACTTCACCCCCAAAGGCCGCATGGCCTCATCCCAGGGAAGAGTTAATTTTCCGGCCACAGGAGACCTGGTCCTGCCGGCAGGGGCCAACCAGCCAATGGCGCTTGATGCTGATGATGTCATGCTCCTCCTGTGCCTTCCATTGGGGACTGGACAGCGAATCCGGCTGGAGGATCAGGCAGTGGAGCCGCTGAGGCTGGGCAGGTCGAGGCGATGGGGGAGGGGAAGGGGAAGGCAAGCAAAGCCAGGCAGAGAGGCATCTGCCTTGTCCCTCTGTCTGCCGCCCCTGCCCCTTCCAGCAGAAGGTGCGCGGCTCAGATCAGACAAGCAAGGAGAGCAGCTTTGGTCCAGCAGTGGGGGCTGGGGCTCCCAGTTTGAGAAAACAGCCAGCCTTCCTACCAGGCAGACAGGGACCTGGGTGACTGGGGCAAGGGGCCTGTACCTCCTGGACAGCATACAGTACACACACACATGCACACACGCACACACATACTCACACACACATGAACACATACACCACGTGTGCACCCCAAGCAGGGCCACCATAGCTTCCTTTGCAGTAGCCTTACTCCCCCACCCACCTCTCCCCTGCCTTACCTGCCTGAGGCCTGGAGGTCAGCTTCCAAGCCGCTGCCCACCACTGCCCCGTCCACACCGCTGGGCTCTCTGTGGGAGGAAGAACAGCAGGCAGAGCTGTGCCAGCACCCACGCCTTCTCTCCTACTTCTCCAAGACCTCACCACCTTCCGCAGTGGGACTGGAGGCCTCGGCCCTAGTGCCTTCCAAGAACCCCACGCCCCCTCTTCCTATTCCAGGACTAAGAGAGAAGCTGAGACACAGAGAGGCTCCAGTTCTCCTGGTTCGCCAGTCTCCGCACCTCCACCTGTCTCCATTCTGAGAGTGAGCCTCTCAGGGATTCCTGGCCAGTACCCTCCCAACCTCCCTGGAGCCCAGGCAGCCCCTGGCCACCTTCAGGTTGGCTCTAGCCCAGCCCAGCCCTTCCTCCCCACCCCTGCCCCAGCCCATGGGCCCGGCAGTTTCTCACGGTTGGACCCGGTTGGCGAATCGGCGGCGCCAGAGCATGGCCAAGGTGCTCAGCAGGAAGAGGGTGGTGCACATGCCCCACCCCCAGGCCAGAACCCTGCCTGCAGAAGAAGGCCTCCGTGAGGGCCCAAAATGGCCCCCACCAGCTCTGATGAGCTCTCTAGCCAAGGTTCCTGGTGGTGATGGATTAAGAAACTCAAGCTGATTAGCCAGGTCAGCCGACCAGACCTTGTGAGGCCTGATTAACCTCACTGGGCCCAGGGTCCTCCCTGAGTGGCAGAGTAAACACACCTCAGTCGATGCGTTCAACAGACACTGAGCACCTATTCTGAATGTTAATACAAATGACACAGGGCTTGCCCTCCAGGGGCCAACAGTCTAGACAACTGCACTGTCAAGTTCAACAAATGCCTACAAGAGTGACAGAGGTGCTATTAAAGGTACCTGCAGAGCACTCGGGGAGTTGCAAGCATCAGGCAAAGCTCCCGAGAAGAGCTGGGGGCACATGAACTTACAGGTGAACCAGGAAGGATGGCCTTAGAAGGATCTGCAAGGGCTGGAGAGGAAAGGACTGGAAGCTGAGTGGTGTGGGGGACCGGTGGGGGAACACTGGTGTCCCAGTGGAGCCCTCGGGACGGGGAGGAGGAGGAAGAGAATATTAGATAAGGCCAGAAAGACGTGAGAGAGCAAGGGGCCCCAGGCGTCTAGCTCAGGGTCCAGTTTCATCCTCTGGACAGTCCTCTCTGAACTGTTCTGATGACACATCTTTTCAGTAAAAGGTGGAATTTAAGTACACTCACAAAACAGATATATGCATCCACTTATCAGGAGCCCTGGTGGCACTGTGGTTAAAGAGCTGAGCCACTAACTGAAAGGTCAGTGGTTCGAAACTACCAGCCACTGTGCGGGAGATGTGGTAGTCTGCTTCCGTAAAGATTTACAGCCTTGGAAACCCTACGGGGCAGTTCTACTCTGTCCTGTGGGGTCACTAAGCCATCGCAGTCGAGTCGATTCCAACTCATAGCAACCCTATAGGACAGAATAGAACTGTACCATAGAGTTTCCAAGGAGCGCCTGGCGGATTTGAACTGCTGACCTTTTGGCTAGTCCCAGTAGCACTCAACCACTACGCCACCAGGGATTCCATAGGATCACTAGGAGTCAGAATTGACTCAACAGCAGTGGGTTTGGTATTATAAGTTATATACTTTCCTACTGTGCAAATATGTTATATCATAAAACATACATAAAATTTGTAAAGGATGAGCTAAAAATGAATAGAAAGAGCTCTACTTTCTTTCCACATCCTCTTGAAGGCCAACATGCTAGCTTTGGGAAACTATCAGACCTGCACCGCCTGGAACATGGGGCCTGAGATGGCCATGGCTGTCCAGCCCGAGAGGAGAGCATGGGTTTGAGAGCCATCTGAGAACCTGAGTCACCCCTCTCCTCCACCCCCTCCCAGGCTCCTCGGAAGGCACTGGGTTTTCCTCCCCTCTCCTGGGGTTGGAGGCCTCCTACCCGGACTCTCACTAAGGTAAGCAGACCCTGAGCTCCGAAAGACCTGGGCCGGTGCTTACTGCACCTGTCAGTTCTCTACCTGGAAACAGGATTTTAAAAATAAACACAACCAGAACTGAAAGGAGCAGCCAGCCCCTTGCAATGCTTAGGCTGCGGAATACAGTCTTGCGAAAAACAAGGGTCACCAGGGTGCCTCAGGCAGGACGGCACAGCCCAGTGCTGTGGCATCCATTTCAGACCCTGCAGCCAGAAGTGGGACCTGGCAGTCCCCAGCACTAGTGACTTTTCACAAGGTGGGCACCCGGGGACTCTGGCCCAGTCTCACCCACACCTTATCTGTCCTGCTCCCCGGGCAGGGCCCACCAGGACCTTCCCTGATGGGGCCTTGGTGGTGGTGGTGAGATATCTCCAGCAATGACGCCTCCCCCAAGACTTCTCGACCCCCTGCTGCTCTTTGCGGCCGGCCTCTCCTTCGGACTCTGTCCACCAGCACCGCGGTGTGGGGGGTTGTGTTAGTCGGAAGGAAAGGGGGCGCAGGCCTCTGAGGGCCAGGTTCCGAGGTGTGGTCCATTTCCGACAGCCGTCCCCATCCCTGCAGCAGTAGTCCTAAACCCTGAGGGGCCCGGGGTCCGCGTGGGCCCAGCGCTGGATCCGGAGAGGCCCGGAACGAGGGCGAGCCAAGCCCCGACCGCGGCCGCTGCCGGAGAGGCTCGTGTGCGTCCCTCGGGCCGGCGGTGGGCGACTCGGCGCGAACGCCTGGCAGTGTTTGACTTTGAATCAGTGCCCGGCCTTGTGAAGCGTGCACACCCGCCCCGGGGCTCACTTCTGTGCGCTCGGCGCCTCCCCGCGCCTCGTGAACGCCCCCTGCTCCGGAGACCCTCGGCAGAGCGGCCACACCTACCCAGCGGCCAACTCCGCGGCGGCCTGGAGGGCGGGCGGCAGCAGCGACGCCCCCATCCCGCCCAGCCTTCACCTTGCCCGAATTGGCTGGCGACACGCGGTTGGGGATTTGGAGCGTCTTTATTTTTTTAAGGCTTTTTCCTGCAGACCAGACCACATCCCCGCCCCCCGCTCGCGGTCCCCCGCCCCCCGCACATATACCCTGCACACACACACACACACACACACACACACACACACACACACACACACACATGCACACACACATTCACTCACTCACTCACGCCCAGCGCGCACAGACACAGACAGACACGCTCCCGCCCTCCGGCGCGCTCTACCCCTCGCCCGTCCGCCGCGCACGCAGCCGGCCCCGCGCCCCCAGCCCCGCCGCCGCCGAGCCAGCCGGGCTGGGCTTGCAGCTGCTCATGGAGAAAGTGCCGGGCGAGATGGAGATCGAGCGCAGGGAGCGGAGCGAGGAGCTGTCCGAGGCAGAGAGGAAGGCGGTGCAGGCGACGTGGGCCCGGCTGTATGCCAACTGCGAGGACGTGGGGGTGGCCATCCTGGTGAGGTAGGTGTCGCCCTGGCCCTGGCGGGCCCGGGAGAGGGAGCGCGGCAGCGGCTCCGGGCACGGACGGACTCGGCCCGGGTCCGAGCTCCATCGCCACTTCCCCAGCTGCGATTGGGGCCAGGCCAGGCCGGTGAGGCTCGGGCAGCGTGGGTTGCCTTGGGGTGGGTGAAGTGCTGGCTGAGCCCTTCTTGGCTCCAGGGCGCGGGGCTCCCCAGGAACGAGGAACTGGACGCGGAAGGAGAGCATCTCTATCCTTCTCTCCTGGGCCTTAGAACTCCTGCCCAGGCAGCCAGTGCCTCCTCTCCAGCGATCTCCTCACCCGACCACCCAGCCCAGCCGTCACCCATACACATATTACTCTTGCTTCAGATGGGACTAGCCGGGTCTCCCATTTTAGAGATGAGAATACTGAGTCTCAGCCAGGAACAGGGGCAAAGGGGAGCAGCTCCCTCTCTCCAGCTCAGCCCCTTTTGGAAGCCTCGTGGAACAGTAGAGCAAAGATCAAGGGAGCAGAAATCAGGAGTAGATCTTGAGGTCCAGGGCTCCCAGCTGCTCCTTTTAGCCTGGAGCGGGTGGGCCAGCAGGGAGCTGGAGGCCAGGCACAGGTGAGTGGAGAAGCCCCCAGACCCTCCAGGTACAGTCCCGCTGAGTTGGGTGGAAGGAGACAGAGCCCCAGCCCAAAACCCCTACCCAGGGAGGAAAGACCCTATCTTGGGCTTAGGGGTCATTCAGGCACCACACTCCCCTCAGGGACCCAAAAACATAGGGTGACACGGTTTTTCACACACCTACACATCAGCCGCACGCCCCATTCCTATATACTTAATGTCACCAAGCCCCACAAGCTAGCCAAGCACAATAGCTACACACCAGTGCCTTCTTCCCACACGGGCTAGTCCCTGGGGTGCAGGCGGAGAGACTCCCACCCATGGTCGCCCTCACACCCTGTCCTTGGCAGGGGGAGCCTCAAATATGGGGCAGAGCAGGGCAGTCTTATTCTTTGAAAATAAGGGGGAAGCCTTGCTGAAATGCATACCCTGTTTCCCCTGGCCCCACTTCAGCTCCTCTTTCTCCCCCTCACTCACTCTCTTCTTTCCACCTCCCCCAAGCGGCCTGGGACCTACCCAGCTCCATACTGATATGCCCTGATTCCAACTTAGACACAGTTTTAGGGGAAAAGGAGTGAGAAGCACTTCAAAAGAGCTCAGGAGGGCCCCTGAGGAAGGGGGAAGCCATGTGGGCAACCCACGCCGTCCTCCCAGGCCCAGGAGCCCAGCTAGGCTGGGAGTGGGGATCGAGAGGGGGATTCAGATTGTGGAGCCTTCAGACACCAGAGACGCAGCCCCGCACGTGTGAGCACCCCACACGCAGTGGGGAGCAGAGTTGCAGACACACCACTCTGCCTTCGTGGGGGGCCCTGTGCAAGGCAAGGGCCCCAGAGTGAAGAGGCCCAAAGGACCTCTGGGGATCATTTGTCTCAACTCCTGCCATTTGCCAGGGAAGACAGATAGGGGACAGGTCCAAGATCCATCTCCTGAGGTACCACTGAAGGCCCCCAGGAGTGGAGCAGGGGGTGGGAGGCAGGAGAAGGGACTGCACGCTGAGGGCGGGGCTGTATCTGGATAGTGAAGTCCTTGGTAAGGTTTCCTGTCTCTCTCTACACCCCCTTTGAGTTCCCCACTCCCGACTCTTAGGGGAGACTGGGCCTGGGCTGGAGGGTGTTTACCAAAGTGCTCAGAGGTCCCGCATTAATCCCAGAAAGCGGGAGAGAGCTGGCAAGTCTTAATTAGAAAGGGCCTGCTGACACCCCCGCCCCCATGTACTTCACCTGACCCCACCCCTGTGTGGACCATTTCAATGCCTCCTGCCACCTTCCATCTCTTCTGTCTCCTGTTGGCTGCCCAGGGCCTGGCCAGTGGGGAGGGTGGGAGGGTTGACAGCATGGTTGATGAGCTTCTGGTGGGGGGGGTCTCCCCTCCCCAGATCCTTTGCTCCTGTCCTCACCCCCCTGTCTTGCTACAACTCCCTCATCACCCTTACATCCAGGAGGGCAAGGCCCCTTTAGAGCCTGAGACACACCTTCTGACCCCTCACTCCTCCAAGGCCTGGCCAGTGCCCTCAGCTCTCATCAGCCCGCAGGCCAAGGAGGAGGCAGCCAAGGTGGTAGAGGTGGAGGAGTTGCCTTAGGGGTCTGAGTCAGACCCCACACCTCCCTGCCTGGGAGGAGGGGGCAGTGAGGGAACACCCATGCTCTGTGAAGGCTCCCCTCCCAGTTGTAACTCTGACACCTTCCCCCTCACACTCAGACAAGCCTATTTCTGGCTCTCTTGGAAGTCCAGATGCCTCTGGGAGCTGAGAAACTCCCCAAGACTGGCTTCTCCCCAAGCTTCTCCCTGACAGCACAGGCTGGGCTGGGGGGTCAGGAGTAGAGGCACAGGGGAGAGAAGGGGCAGAGCTCGTGGCTCCCAGCTTCCCATGGCCCAGTGAGGGGCCCTGGGCTGGGACTCCCAGGTTGTCGTTGCTCAAGCCCATATATGCGGTGCTGGGCGTGGAGGCAGGAGATCTGCCTGGGTCCCAGGCAATGATCCCCCTGGCGCAGCATCTTATAAAGCAGGGGCTCTCTGGGTCGTTCCTAGTGCCACCGCCTACTTCACTGGGCCACCTTGGGTGACAATTTCCTAATTCATAAGATGGGGAGACTCCCTGGAGAAGGACATCATGCTTGGTAAAGTACAGGGTCAACGGAAAAGAGGAAGACCCTCAATGAGGTGGATTGACACAGTGGCTGCAACAATGAGCTCAAGCATAACAATGATTGTGAGGATGGCGCAGGACTGGGCAATGTTTTGTTCTGTTGTGCATAGGGTCGCTATGAGTCGGAACTGACTGGAGGCACATAACAACAATACGGTGGGGAAAGACAGTGCCACCCCCAGAAGGGTAATGCAAGGATTAATGAGATCATACAGTACAGGCTCAATAAATGTTTTTATTTATGGTTAAGAGCTCGACTGCTAACCAAAAGGTCGGCAGGGTGAATCCACCAGCCGCTCCTTGGAAACCCTATGGGGCAGTTCTACCCCGCCCTATAGGGTTGCTATGAATCGGAATTTACTTGATGGCAACAGGTTTTTGTTTTGTTTTTTTTTTTTGTATTGTTACTATTATTTTCTAAAGGAGCCCTGGTGGTGCAGTGGTTAAGCGCTGAGCTGCTAATCAAAAGGTCAGTGGTTCAAACCCACCAGCTGCTCCATAGGAGAAAGCTGTGGCAGTCTGCTTCTATAAAGATTATAGCCTTGGAAACGCTATGGGGCAGCTCTACTCTGTCCTATAAGGTTGCTATGAGTCGGAATCGATTTGACGGCAGTGGGTTTGGTTTTATAGCTTTTACAATGCATCTCCAGAACAATCCCGTGCATTTTCAGATGCGTTGCCTCATTTGTGAAGTTTGGAGCTGAAGGGACTCCTGTCTTTTGCAGCCAGATGGGTTGTGAAGTGGTTTGTCCAGGGTCATACTCAGCGTCTGAGGGGGGCCTCTCTGGTCTCCACATGGACTGAGCCCAGATCACTGTCCGAATCTCCCCTGCCAGGAGCAGCTTTGTCACCCAAAGGGACAGCCCAGGCCACATGCTCTCTGCATCTGCTCCAGCTCCCAGATCAGAGTCCTGGCCAAAGGGTTGGTTTAGCAAATTATCAACTCTGATCACAAAGGGGAACACTCCAAAGGTGTGAAACGGCCTGAAATAACAGGTCTGAGACACTCTCTGTATTTTCTGAGGATTCAGTTAAGTTATGTAAGTTCTGACTGAGTCCCTGCATACGCCTCACATGACAGGAGGCCCGGTGGGGAGAGAGGTGCCAATGTCATTAATGTCACTCCAGACCCTGGGCTGGGGTCATGGGTCGGGGACACGAGGCCTGGGCTCTGCCCTGGGGTTGTGGTAACTAGTCTGAGACACAAGCAGCAGCAGCAGGAAGGACACCTGAAAGGGACAGATGCCCTGGAGGAAAAGCAGTCGACCAGGCCAGCCTGGGCAGGGACAGGGGAGGCAAGTCTTCTAGGGAGAGAGAGTAAGAAAGGCACTCCACCCTGTGTCGAGGACACCAGCGCACGGGATGTTTTCCTAACAGTGAGCAAAGCTGTTGGGCTGAAGAGGAGATGCCTGGAGTGTAGGGAGAATGTGGACATCTTGCTGGAAAAGAGTGTGCGGGAGAGTTTGTAAGAAACCTGGAATTTCAGGTTGAGTTTTGACTTTGGTAAACAGTGGGAGTCATTAACTGCTCCTGAGCAGGAGAGCAACCTCATGAAAGTGGTATATTAGGGAAACTAGACAATTTAAGATAAACCGTAGGGTCGATATGAGTCGGAATCGACTCAACGGCAACAGGTTTGGTTTTGGTTTAAAGAGGGAAGAGGCAAGAGCTAGGAAGACCTGTTCTTGCTCCAAGTTCACAGACTCGTTGGGGAGGGAAGACTTTGCGACATGAAGTAATTAGAGAGCTTCGTAAGGCAGGTAAAAATCAATTGTTATCTTTAATTAAATCAACCAATCAGGCTAACAAGGGGAGCAGGGTGATGAAGAGCTGGGAGGAGGAGGGCTGGATCTCATTTCTTCCCCTCATTGACTGAGCTGCCTTAGCCAAGTGACTGGGCCCTTTCTTTGCTTATAAAGAACGAGGTGACCTTGCTATGTAAGGGCCTCCATGTGTCCAGCACTGTGATGAGGACTTTGCATGCAGTTTCTCATTTAATCTTCACAAGAGCCCATGAGATAGGAACAAAGATGCCCATTTTATGGATGTGGAAACTGAGGCTCAGAACATTAAATAGTTTGTCTGAGGTCACACAGGCCTGTAAATCCAGAACCCAAGCTCTTGCCCTCTGGGCTATGACTGGGGCAGGTCTTGAAGGGTGTGTAGGGTTTGGAAGAGAAGAAAAAAATCAAGGAAGAAGGACTGGGAGAGGAAGCCGGCAGCCTCAGCAAGTCTGGTGGATGGAAACGTCCAGATCCTGGGTAGGGACTGTATATAAACCAGCTTGGCCAGAGGGAGGGTCTGTGTTTGATGGGCAGCTATGTACAGCAGTGAAGATAATCACTGAAGCGGGGAAGGCTCTTGCCTCCTCAGCCCTGCCCTCCATTATCCTGGTCACTTTGGGGTGGGGTCCAAGCAGCCCCCTGCTTCAGCACTCACCCTCCTCCCTCCGACCAGGTTCTTTGTGAACTTCCCGTCCAGCAAGCAGTACTTCAGCCAGTTCAAGCACATGGTGGAGCCCCTGGAAATGGAGCGGAGCCCCCAGCTGCGGAAGCACGCCTGCCGGATCATGGGGGCCCTCAACACAGTCGTGGAGAACCTACATGACCCTGACAAGGTGTCCTCCGTGCTGGCCCTCCTGGGCAAAGCTCACGCCCTCAAGCACAAGGTGGAGCCTGTGTACTTCAAGGTATGTACCTGGACCAGTGCTGCCAACCTGTGCCGCACCACTCCGCTGCTCCACTCCAGTGCTCCCAGCAGCCTGCAAGCTGGGAGGGCTCCCTCAGGCAGCAGAGGTGACCATTGGACTGCCCTGCCTAGCCTTGAGCAGCTGCGATAGGGAGGGGTGGCAGGAGGAGGGCTGGGGCCCGGCAGCCCTTGTCTTAAGCATGCCTTGTTCCTTGAGCCACCAGGCTGTGTGCCCCGAAAGAGCCCCTCTGCCAGAGGCGAGGCAGACGGGGTGCTGGGGCCCTGGGCTTCCAGGGACAAGCGCCCAGGTGCTCACTCCCACTTCCTCCCTCTGCCCCCAGATCCTCTCTGGAATCATTCTGGAAGTGGTGGCTGAGGAGTTTGCCGATGACTTCCCGCCCGAGACGCAGAGAGCCTGGGCCAAGCTGCGTGGCCTCATCTACAGCCATGTGACCGCTGCCTACAAGGAAGTGGGCTGGGTACAGCAGGTCCCCAACGTCACCATGTGAGGAGGGGGCGGGTGGGCAGGGCACCACTGGGGCAGGACCACATCGGGGCAGCCGGATCTGGGGTCAGATGGTGCTAAGAACAAGCAAGATAGGAAATGGTCAGCAAGGCTGCTTCACCCAGGGGCTTGTGCTGGTCTGTCCAGGGCCAGGAGCCCCAGGCCAACACTTCCGTTTCCCTAGAGCACCCCAAGACAACGGCCACCAGGGCAGAGGCACCATAGTGGGCTCCTGGCAGGAAGGTTGCTCCTGAGGCTCCAAGTTAGCCCAGGCCAGCTCAGGCCACTTCCTCCCTGGGCACCAATCACATGGGGCTATGTGCTTATCCAAGGCTGACCAGTGACAAAGGACAGGGGCCAGGAACATCACGAGGCAGTGGCATACACGTGCACATGTGGATGCTGGCCCATGCAGCCCTGCGTGGAGGTCACTCACTCGCACACTAGCAGGCAGTGTCCACTTCTGGGCTGACCCCGGGGGTCCAGGAGATGGCTTAAGGAGGGTGACTGGCCTTGGGGATCCAGCTGACCTGGAGCACGAGCAGAGGGCCGCCACCACCACCCCACCCGATGCCATGGTGCCTGGGAACACTCCAGCCTCCCTGGGCCCCCAAGGGGCAGCCCGTTCTGGGAGCTGAATGGTGGGGCGGAGGCTGGGCCCAGTAGGAAGGAGCACTTGGAGCCAGAGCCCAGGAGCAGAGGAGCGGAGGCGGGAATGGGAACCAGGGGTCAGCCAGCAGCTCAGGACACATGTTGTCCAGAAACGTTCCCAGTGGTTTCCCATGGAAAAGGCCGGGGCCCCCTCCCCCAGCTCCATGCTGGCCCCAGAGCCCCCGGCTGCCTGCGTACCGGCCTCCCGGCCCAGCCCCTCAGGGGAGGTCCCATGAGGTCGGCCTGGGAGGCCAGACCTCCCGACCTTCCTGCCGCTGACCACAGTGGCCCCCAGCTGCTCCTGCCCCCGCATCGGCACCCCCAGGAGGGGGGCCTCGGGAATGGCTGGCTGCAGCCAGGCCAGCTCCAGATGTGCACAGCTGGCCCTGGTCGGCCCTAAGCAGAGTGAACGGGAGGCAGGAGGGAGTGTTTACCTGCCCGAGGAGGGCGCCGGCAGGACCTGGAGAGCTGAAGGAGGCAGCCGAGGGCCAAGGAGGGTGACTGAAGGGGAGGGGGCTCACCCTCCCACTGCCTCCCCCCGGCCAGGCTCTGCTGCCAGGGATGCGTTTGTTTACAGCAGGAGACAAGACTTCCTGCTTCTAGAGAAGAGGGCTTTTTACAGGGGCCTAGGGGGACGGGAGGGGGGTGTGGACACCACAGAGCTGGCCCAGCCAGGCCCCCATGAATCACAAACACATGGAAACGTTTCCCCGACATGACGCCCTCTCCCCCCCTCCCCTGCCCCAGCTGGACCCCAGGGACTTAGATCTCGCCAAGCCCCAAGCATTGGGAAACGGTCAGAATCTCCTGTCCGCCCCGGTCTCTGCTGCTCTGGAAGGAGGGAGATGGGCTGTGATAGGGATTGGCCTGGGCCCTGCTCCCCCAGCTGCAGCCCCCCTGGGCCTGGCACCCCACTCTTAGGTTATCCTCTTACACCCTAGACCCCCGACTCTGGCCTCTTGAGGACACAGGTGTGGGCCCCTGAGGAGGCTTGTCTCCCTGGACCCCTGGCCTGGCCCCAACACATGGCCAGGGTCCTAATGGGTACGATGGAGTTAAAGAATGGAGTTCTAGAAGGCTCCATCCAACTCTTCTTATCAGGGCGGCACTGGTGGGCCAGACGCCACTGTTTGCTGGACCGTCTCTGCTTGAGGGTGTGTGAGCGCTCATGTGGGTGGGGGAGTCAGGACTGTCGGGGGAGGAGGGGATGTGGTGTGCAAAGGGGGTTGCGTGTACAGAGGCAACGAGGAGGCATGCAAACAGACCACCTCGGAGGCTTGCAGAGTGGGTGGGAAAAGAGCTCCCATTTGTTTGGTGCTTTGCAGTTCATGTCACTAGATCTTCAGGGAGGTGGGCAGAGCAACCAACACTCACATTTTAGCGAGAAAGAGCCGGGGGCTTAGAGGTCCCTGTGTAGCAGGAGGGGGACTAGAACTTGCCTGTGGTGGGTGTGCCCTCAACTGCACAGTGCTGGGTCTCTTGCAGAGTGTTCTGGGGCCCCGCTGTGCCATCCCTAGATCCTGCCCCCTAGGTCTCTGGGCCCCATTCCCTGCCCCATGTAACCTATCACGGCCATCTTCTATCTCGTCCACAGCCCACCGGCCACAGTGCCCTCTTCCGGACCATAGGACTCCCCTTCCTCTTTCCCCCCTCCCTGGAAGCACCTTGAGCAGAAGGCCGAGTTTGGAAGACCCTCCTTGACCCTCCATCCCTGGGTGCCAAGAACGCAGGAGGAATCCTGACTCGACTTCCGGGAAGGGGGCCTCCGCCGTCGCCCGCAGTCCCCGGAGCTGCCTGGAGGTGGCGCCGGCTGCCCAGATGCTGACCCCAGCGGCAGGCCTGTGGGGTGGGGGGCCCTTCCTCCTGGCAGAGCTGGGCCCACCCTTCTTAGCTTTTCTACTCACTATTAGAGCGAGACCTAGCTGAGCGGCTGGCGGGGAGCAGGGGCAGGTCTAGAAACCGCTCCAGGAATAATCCAGCCCCGCATCTGTCGGCCCGACCGGCATGCAGGCCTCATCACCTATCTATAGTTTCATGTACACACATCTACCGTATATACAGATATATTCTATATACAATCTCTATATAAATATAATATATATATATAAATATATACACACATACATATCTATAATGTGTATCTGCAGGGCCCAGAGGCACCTGAAGGGCCTCGGCTCTGCCCATCTGTGTGTGGGTCAGGAAGGGAACCTGGCCGTGATCTGGGCAGAGAATGGAGGGTTCTGGCAAAGGCGGAGTCCCCCATCAGCATAGAGAGGATCTGGACCTGGATGAGCAGGGATAGGGTGACCCCACCAGCAGGCAAAGCCCAGGCTATTCTCTATGGCCCCAGCTCTCCACATTCCTGCATTCCTGAGGACCCTCCCCACAAAAGAATTTGGCTCACCAACTTGCCCCACAGTGGGCAAGGGCAGACAGAGGGTCTGAAGTTTCAGACAGGATGATGGAACTGGGACAGGGGCTTCCATGAAGGCACCTCAGAGGCCAACCCTTCCTGCCTTTGCCACTAAGAGCACCGGCGGGGGCGGGGTGGGCGGGGTGGTCCAGGCTGCAGGATGGTGGGTCCAGAGGCCAAGGGGCCTCCCCTCCAGCCTCCCTCCTGGTGACAGTCAGTCCTGTCCACCCATCTGCATCAGCCTTGTTGGGAACCCCCCATGTGTGCCCCTGAGTCACGTGCACCGTCCTCAAGGATGTTTTCTGCTGTGGTTACAGTGCCTGTGTTTCCGCCTGTCTCCCTCACGCAGCCATGCCTGTAACTGCCTGTCCTCTTTTTGTAGTTTCTGATGTTTGTAAGCAGACCCAACCATGTCATTAAACAGGCTGTTCTTCCCGTATCTATGCACGTTCTCTTGGTCTTCTTCCTGTCTCCCCTCCTTAGTCCTGGGCTCTGGCTTTTTCTTGAAAGTTCCCCCAACCAAGGCGACACCCCTCACCCATGTCTCAGCCTTAGCTGGTCATAGGTCCCTCTCTGAGTCTGGGGCTCTGCACCTGCTTAATCAGAAACACAGGGCCAGAGACTAGAAGCTGGAGTTTGGGAGCCTGAAGTGGGGTGGGTCTGTGCTTGTTAAAAAGTTAGGGTGATTCTTAGTTTTAGCCCTAGAAATCTCTTCCCTGCCGAGGATAGGCTCGGTGAAGAAGGAATCGGGGAGAAATTTTCAGAAGGGCCCTGTTTGTCCGAGTAGAGATTTTGTCGTTAGTTACCATCAAGTCGCCTCTGACTCATGGCGACCCCGTCTGTGCAGGATAGAACTGCTCCACAGGGTTTTCAAGGCTGCCACCTTTTGGAAGCAGATCACCAGACCTATCTTCCGAGGCGCCTCTGGGTGGGTTTGAACCACCAACCTTTTGGCAATAGTCAAGCTCTTAACCATCTGTGCCACCAAGGGACTCCAGTGATAAAGCCAAGGATCAGCCTGGACCTTCTGGACCTAAGCCTGGGACTTCCACATGGGGAACGCTGAGTCCAGCCCCAGTGAAGCCAGCTATTATCAGCCATAAACCCCCAACTCCCTCTCTGAGCTCCCAGCTCCCAGACCCCCCTCCCAAGCCCTCCACCCTGCACACCATAGCCTGCCCAGCCCCCGCCTCAGGATGGAAGCAGCAGTCAGCAGCGTCAGCTCCCCGAGGAGGGACCAGGAGGTCACCACCCCCGGGTGGGCTGCAGGAGAAGCAGGAAGTAGTCTCTCCCCCTGGGAGATCTCCGGCCGGCCTGGGAACATACAGCTGACACAGAGACGAGGCTAGTCTTCCAGACAGTGAGTCCTCGAATGCAGGCTTTGCCTTCCTCTCCTGGCCTGGCACGGCGAGGTGATCGAGAGATGTCCAAAGAATAAATAAATCCAAGTCTTAGAAAGCAAGACCAGCACATGGGCCAAAAGCGAGCCGTGTGAGACCAGGACATCCTTGCCAGAGGAGAGTGCGGTGTGGGCAAGGCTGTCCAAGACAGCGCACCAGCTGGGGGTGAGACTCGACCTTGGGCATGTCTCCCAACCTTCCTGAGCCTTGGTCACCCTCATTTAAAATAAGGGTTCAAAACATTACATTCTGTATGATTCCATTTATACAAATAAAACTTCTTGTTAAGTGCATCGAGTCGATTCTGACTCACAGCAACCCCATGTCACAGAGTAGAAAGTCATGAGGCTTTCTAGGCTGTAATCTTTACGGTAGCAGATCGCCAGGTCTCTCTCCAGGGAGGCCCTGAGTGGGTTTGAACCACCAACCTGTCAGTTAGCAGCCAAACACTTAACAGTTGTGCCACCAGGGCTCCTCAGGTAAAACTTACCTATAGAAATAAGATCAGTCGTTCCTTGGGGCAGGGTGATGGGGTGGGGTTATTGACTGTGAAAGGATAGGAAGGACTTATCTGGGGAGACAAAAATGGTGGCATATATTCATGAAAATCATCAAACTGACACTGAAAATATGTACATTTTTGTACATAAATTATACCTCAACTTGGATAAATGAGGCCTGCCTTACCAGGCAGACACCAGGGGAGGAAAAAGATATGCCACTGAGCTGTGCCGGTGCTGGGGACAAGGAGATGGTCAGGACATGGTGACTGGGAGGCCATCAGGAGGCCGTGGAGGGAAGGAGGGGCCGTGGGAGAGAAGGGGCAGAGGTGGAAAGGGGCCGAGAGGTGAATGAACCAGGGCAGTCTCAGGAGGCGGAGGGCAAAGGGAAACCCCGTAGAGGCAACCCAGGAGGCCTGCGAGGGAGGCCTCATGGCCGAGGGTGAACTCCAGCCCAGCCTGAGCTGGACTAGGGCTTGGGGCTGGGACAGTGGGAGGAGAAAGGGCATCTGAGGTCGCGGGTGGTCACTGGGAGGAACCCCCTCCCCCACACCCCCATCCACTTCACTTCAGCTGGCATGAGTGGATGAGAAGGAGCCTCTGAACCAGTCAAAACTGGAATCATTCTGGAATGTAGCCCTTGCAAAAGGCTCTCCCCATCCGCTAGATTGAGGGCGTTGGAAATGAGCCATTCGCCCCAGACCAGGGCTGGGGCTGCTGCTCGGAGCTGGAGAAGCAAGGCCTAGGGAGGGGATGCGGGGCGGGGGCAGGGCCAGGTGTCCCTGGAGGGCTGCAAGGGGTGGGCAGGGGAACAACGTATGGGGTTTTGCTTTGTGCTTTCCCTCCGCTCAGAGATGGCCTTCTCGCTGAAGAGCTGAGCATCTGGGTCAGCCATCCCCGGCGTGCTCAGGCTGTGAACGACGGGGTGTCAGGAGTGGGGCGGGGGCTGGGGTGGGAAGCTTCGCGCCTTCCAAAGCGGTCCGGGCCGCGCGCGGCCCTACAGCGACCCCTGCTGGCCCCGACGGGAGCTTCACCCGAGGACGCTTCTGCGGGAGCTGGTCGTGACCTTGCTACCTTCCTTCCTCTTGGAGCCTCGCCTCCCAAGGCCCCACCTTCCTCCTCAATTTTAAAGGGGCCTGCAGTCCTGAAACTTTCATTCCTGCTAGAGTTCCGGGGCAACCACTCCCAGCCTGTGGTTGCAGCTGACCACTGGCCACCTCCGTTCTGACTCCAGCGGTGACGGGTAGCTGGGGTCCAAAGTTTCTGCAGCTGCCCCCCCTCCTCTAAGGTCTTCAGTCTACATTTTTTAAAAATTATTATTGTGCTTTAGGTGAAAGTTTACAGAGCAAATGAGCTTCTCAATAAACAGTACACAAATTGTTTTGACACTGGTTGCCAACCCCAAGATGTGTCTACATTCTTTCCTCTTCTGTCTCTGCTTCCCCGTTTCCATTCGTCCGGTTTTCCTGTACCCTCCTGCCTTCTCCTCCTTGCCCCTGCGCTGGCATGCCCATTTGGTCTCGTATACATGGTTGAACTACATGTGTTATTGTTTGTTTTAATCTCTGGCTGAAAGTGAACTTCAGATGTGACTTCAGTACTGTTAAAAGGGTGTCGGGGGACCATACCGTAGGGGTTTCTCCAGTCTCTGTCAGACCAATAAATCTGGTCTTTTTTTTGTGGGTTTGAATTTTGTTCGATATTTTTCTCCCACTATGTCTGGGACCTTTATGTCTACATTTTAAAAACAGCTAGTTTTTTTTTTCTTTTTAAATACCTTTATTGTGGTAGAAATATATACGGAGTCCCTGAGTGGCACGAATTCAACATTTTTTTATGTGCACAACTCAGTGACACTGGTTATGTTTGTCGTGTTGTACAACCATCGCCCCTGTCTGTTTCCAAATTGTCCCACCACCATTAACAGAAATTCAGTAACCCCTAAGTGCCCCATTTCCCCCTTCAATCCCACCCTGGTAACCATGAGTAAACTTTGGTCTCTATACATTTGTTTATTTCATATAAACTGGTTCATATAATATTTGCTCTTTTGTGACTTATTTCACCCAGCATAA
Source organism: Loxodonta africana (assembly GCF_030014295.1). Classification (NCBI taxonomy): domain Eukaryota; kingdom Metazoa; phylum Chordata; class Mammalia; order Proboscidea; family Elephantidae; genus Loxodonta; species Loxodonta africana. The sequence goes on from NC_087359.1 coordinate 16,451,631, forward strand.
CGTTTTCAAGACGCACCCATGTTGTAGCATGTCTCAGGACTTCATTTGTCTTTATGGCTGGGTAATATTCAACTGCACGAATAGACCACATTTTGTTTGTCCATCTATTTGTTGATGGGCGTTTAGATTGTTTCCATCTTTTGGCTCTTGTGAATAGTGCTGCAGTGAACATTGGTGTACAAATATCTGTTTGTGTTCCTGAAAACCAGCTAGTTTTGGTACACGTAAATCCCAACTCCATCTGATGTCCTTCTTTCTTCACGAAAGGAAGCTTTTGTTTCAGACCATGTTGTGGGCAGCACCCTCCAGGATCATATTGGAGCCTAAAGTAAAATAAAAAAAAATGTGTACCCCTATTCACAGTTGGAGCCTTGGCGGCACAGTGATTAAGCGTTTGACTGCTAACAAAAAGGTCAGCAGTTCAAATCTACCAGCCACTCTTTGGAAACCCTATGGGGCAGTTCTACTCTGTCCTATAGGGTTATTATGAGCTGGAATCAACTCAACAGCAACAGGTTTGGGTTTTTGGGGTTTTACGGGCACTTAGCAAAATATTCTCCCATATTTTGAACCAAATGGGAAAAGTCAATAAACCTTCCACCAAAAAAAAAAAAAAAAGACTGTACATAAAGTTCCAAGTTGCCCAATCTATTAGCTTGTGTTGTCAACCCTTATAAACTCATCTGGTGGTGGAAGAGAAACCCTGGTGGCATAGTGGTTAAGTGCTACAGCTGCTAACCAAAAGGTCGGCAGTTCGAATCCGCCAGGCGCTTCTTGGAAACTCTATGGGGCAGTTCTACTCTGTCCTGTAGGGTCGCTATGAGTCGGGGTCGCTCGGGGTCGCTAGGAATCAGGAAAAACCACAGTACCTGCCCCCCTGGTCAAAGGGACGGCAGCATACTGCCCAGGAGCCCATGGTTTGGGAACTGGGCGGCAGACCAGGAGAGCAAAGCTCCAGGCACCGTCATCTCATGCCCGTCAGCAGTGGCACTGGGCCCAGTCCCTGGGACTGCCCCTCTTGGCCTGGCTTCTCAACATCCTCACTTCACCCCATTACCGAGGAAAAATCTCGCAAACTCCCCGGCAGAGAGATGCTGTTTGGTCCAGTTTTTCTCAGTTCCTTTGAGTGGACAAAGCTCTCATTCAAGGCTACCTTAAGGCCATTGGCTGCCCTGTGTCAGGTGCCCTCTTGTGGTCCAATCAGCTACAGCCAGGGTGCCAGGTCATATGATACAGAACATGGCTACTGCTACAGTACCAGCACCAAGGGTCAATTTCAATATTTTCTGGCAAAGCACAGAGACATTATCCCAGAAAACTTCTTGCCAGCTCCAAAGGCATGGTCATGACACCCCACCCCACAGGAACCAGCAGGCAAGTCCTATTGATCCCTCCTCTACCCCCAATTCTGACCTTCTGTCCTTTTCTTCCCTGGCCTCTGCGTCACCTGGTACAGGCCTTAGTTGTTTCAGGCCTAGCCCCAGCAGTAGTCTCCCTGCCAGCTCCATCTACTGGGGACAAAAATGGCCCTGCTCCTGTGGAAGAATCTCTAGTGGCTTCAGGTTACCTCCCAAAGACAGTCTGAGCTCCTCAGCCAGTGGGCACCCCACAATCTAGCACTGACAAACCAGGGAAGGTCCAAGTCTTCATTGAGCTCAATCATGTAAACCTGGTTGACCACCCACGTGGCTGACCTCAGTATCCAAACCCTCCGAGGGCTGTGACCCAATGCCACCACCCTTAATCACAGTGTTAGATTATCTGATATGATCCAAGGCCAATAGGCAAACCAAGACAAAGATACTCCTATCAGACATGACATTCCAAGGGCTTAGAGGTCACCTCCCAGGAGCCAGGACAAAGGCCAGATCTCTCTTTGGGCAAGCCTAAATCCTTTATTACACAGGGAGTGAAAGAGCAGTTGAGGATGAATCCAGGGTGTTGGGCTGGCTTCACATGGTGAAGGGAGCCGCCATGTTCCATGGGAAAAAACTAGGGAAGAATAGTTGGACAGGAGGAAAATCCAGCATTCTGCTTTGTCCATACTCAACATGAAGATGTCCGGGAGCCATTGGATATGCCAGCCTGAAGCCCAGCAGAGCCATCAGTGCTGGGGTCTAGATTTGGGATTGGATGAGATCACCAAGGAGAGACATGGAATGCGTGGGTAATTGCCTCCATGAACAACTACCTCCATTACCATGAGACCTTTACCACGAGACCAGAAGTGGATGGTGCCATTGAGCCTGGATAAACTCCTGAAACTATGGCCCTGAGATAATCTTTACATCTTAAACATTAAATTAAAAATAGAGGGTATGGGAAGGAAGGGTGAGGCCAGAGCCCTGGAGCACTGAACCTCCAACGGGCAGGAGGGAGGAGCACCAGCGAGTGGGAGGAGGCTCAAGAAGAGTGTTGGCAGGAGCTGTGGCCAGCTGTGCCAGGCTGCTATTCAGTCCAGAAGAGCAAGGGCAGATGGCAAGGTGGTGTCTCGTGGGTACTGGGGCAAGGCTGTTCATGGCAGCTGGAGGGGCTGGGAGGCTGACTGGGGGGAGGTGGGGGTGGGAAGGAGAGCCACAGGGCAGAGGAGGAAGAGGAGTCAGCAGAAGATACCAGTGAGGTGATGGGCCTGGAGAGGCAGGTGATGGGCCCAGGAGGAGGAAGGGGACAGTGGAGAAGGAGTGCAGGAGAGAAGTGCTGGAGAAGAAGGGACTACCCTTAAAGGACCTACCCGGTCAGGCTGGGGGAGACATGAGGAGGGCAGGCAAGGGCATCGCAGGCAGAAGGCCTCTCAATGAAGGACGAGTCGTTACCGCTGGATGTGGGTATTTAGGAGGCTTGAGGAGAGAAAACCAAAAAAAACAAACCCGTTGCTGTCAAGTCGATTCCAGCTCATAGCGACCCCATGGGACAGAGTAGAACTGCCCCATAGGGTTTCCATAGAGTGGCTAGTGTATTTGAACTGCCGAACCTTTGGTGAAGGGACGTGAGAAAAGTCTTGGAGCAGGGAGAGAAGTGAATTTACTATGCAAAGTGGTAGTACATATACAGAGGGGATGGTTCATGATTCTTGGAGATGTGTGCTATGAACTTGAAGGGAGAAAGCAGCCAGCAGCCAGCACCCAGCAGCCAGCACCCAGCGTAATTTTCTCCCCCTGGGAACAGCAAGTTTCAGCAAGTTCCTTGAGAGCCAGGGGGCCCCTAAATAACTGTGCAGGGGCAGCCTTGGCAGGTCTAGCGCTGGGTCTCTCACAAGATGAGCGATGGACGGGTTCAGCCCACATTTCCCCAAGGGAAGAACAACAGGCTTGCTGCCCACAGCAGCCCCCAAGTGTTACCCAGACACAGTGGGGATGTCTGAGTAATCAACCCCCTAGTTCAACGACAACCTGCATTTTGTTTTTCTGTGGGTAAAGAGACTTCAGATTCCAACTGGGGATCTGGGGAACCCACCTCCCCATCTTCCACCTCCCCCATCCCTTTTCTGCAGAGGGGTAGGTTATGATGTGGGGAGCAGCTGTCCAGGGAAGGGGAGGGGACATGAGTCCTTGGCCTCATTTAAGTCCAAAATGGAGAGTGCAATAATGTTCATTGTTAAAAGAACCAATTTTTTACATATAAATAAATAAATAAATAAAACGTAAGCGCATTTCAGAAAATGAAGAAAGGAGAGACAAAGAGCTCACCCACAAGCCATTGCCCTCAGCCAATCTCCCCAATTTGTACAATTTAAAACATTTATGATGCTTTAAATTTTTATATGTAATTTTAAAAATAGCATTCCTGGGGCTCTTGGATAATTACAAAAACAATGTATGATCATTGTGGGAAATTTGGGAGAAAGAAAAGCACAAAGAAGAAATAGAAATTACCTGGGTTCCCTCTGACCAGAGATGATCATGGTTAATGTTTTAGAATGAGCCCTGGTGGTAGAGTGATTAAGCACTCAACTGCTAACTGAAAGGTTGACAGTTGGAACCCACCAGCTGCTCTGCAGGAGAAAGATGTGGCAGCCCGCCTCTGTAAAGATTAAAAAAAAAAAAAAAATTTTTTTTTGTAAAGATTACGGCCTAGGAAACCCTGCCGGGCAGTTCTACTTACTCTGTCCTATAGGGTCACTATGAGTCGGAACTGATTCAATGGCAACCAGTTAATATTTTGGTGCGTATGAAGCCTCCACCAGGCTTCCCCTGCTCCGGAGCCGTTCCTCTCACTTCCGCTCATAGCCTGCCAAGCTGTGGTTTGGCCCTACTACACCGTAATTTGAATTTGGCGCTGGATTTCTGTGAATGTGCAAGCCAGAATCTTGGTGCATGCAGAGGACCTAAGGAACCGTGTCCTTACCTGACCCTGGACATGAGCATCACCGGAGGGGAAGAATCTGAGCCCCTTTGCAAAGCAAGATGTCTCACAATGCAACTTCCTTTGCCGCATGACTCAGCACCAAGATCTCCAATTTGGGCGTGGGAGGGCTGGGGGTTCCGGATGTCAGGCGCCAATCCCTGCCCCCTGGGAACTTGAGGACATAAATGCAGGGAGCTGATGGTCTTTTGGCTTCTAGGCCCCACATTGCTCCTTGTTTGCGCAAACAATAAACACCCACTTTCTGTTCCCTTATTTCAATCTGCTAATAGGACAGGACAAGAACCCCATTTGGTTACAAATATACTTTCGACTCGACAGCAGTGGGTTTGTACTTTCAGTTTTTTCTCTATGCACACCCAAATTATACATGGCATATATATACATACATGTATATGTACATGTATATGTATGCAATATTTCACAATAAGTCGAGATCATATGAGTTGGAATTGATGGCAATGGGTTTGGTTGAGTTTGGGTTGAGATCACGTCATACATACTGGTTTTGCTGTGATTCCTTTGGGGTCAGGAAGAAGCCCCCTTGAGCTCGCACAGTAAATGAGTTTGTGCTCAGCTCACACAAGGACGCTAAGAGCGGTTGACTCGGTGCCAGCACATATGTGCCTGTCACCCTCCTAGGGATTTCTGGCTGGCCCCCAGTTTTGAATGGACCAGGGAAGGAAGCCATCATCTCTCCCTGGGTGGCTGCAAAACTTCGTCACTGGCCTCCAGCTTCCACTGTTAGCCCCTTCAGGCATTCTCCACTCATCGGCCAGAGGATGCTTCCACTGTGTGACAGCCCTCCTGCCCCATCCAAACCCTCCCAAGTTTTCCTATTACACATTAACAGAATGCACAGTCCTGGCCTGGCCCCACAGGCTGGCGTGATTTGGCCCCAGCTTATCTCTCCAGCCTTATTTCCCCCATGCTCGCCCTCATTCTTGCCTCCTTGCTGCTCCCCAAACATGGTTGCATGTTTCTACCCCAGGACCTTTGCACTTGCTATTTCCTCTGCCTGGAATGCTCCCCCTGCATCATCTCATGGCTCCCTCACTCCCTTCACTCAAGCCACTGCTCAAATGTCACCTCCTCAAAGAAGCCTTCCCTGACCACCTCTCTGACATAGCACCCTATCCCTTTCTCCTCTTACCCTGGTTTATTTTTCCTCATTGCTCTGACCTTGACCTGACATTGTACTTTTGGTTTCTCTGCCTCCCCTACTAGCACATCAGGGGTGGGGCTAGGGTAAGGCGAGTGAGGCAAAATTTAAAGGGTACCAAAAAATTCAGGAGTCAAGGTGAGTAATATTTTAATGCAACTTAAAAGAGACTTTATTTTTATTTTTTTTATTGTACTTTAGATGAAAGTTTACAGAACAAACTAGTTTCTCATTAAACAGTACACATGTTGTTTTATGACATTGGTTAATAACCCCACAACATGTCACTACTCTCCCTTCTTGACCTTGGGTTCCCTGTTACCAGCTTTCCTGTCCCCTCCTGCCTTCTAGTCCTTGCCCCTGGGCTGGTTCGCCCTTTAGTCTTGTTTTATGGGCCTGTCTAATCTTTGGCTGAAGGGTGATGAACCTTAGGAATGACTTCATTACTGAATAAAAAGGTTTCCGGGGCCATGCTCTTAGGCTTTCTCCAGTCTCTGTCGGGCCAGTAAATGTGGTCTTTTTTTGTGAGTTAGAATTTTGTTTTACATTTTAGGAGACTTTATTTTTGAGAGCACTTTTAAGCAGAAACTGCAGAGACTTCCCATATATTCCACTCCCTTACTCAGTCTGTCCTATTAGCAACAGCCTGCGTTCGTGTGATACCTTTGTTACAATGGATACACCCGGTATTGATACATTACTATCATAAAGCAGTCCCTGGGTGGCCCAAACAGTTCATGCTCTACTGCTAACCCAAAGGTTTGCAGTTCGAATCCACCCTGCAGGGCCTCAAAAGAAAGGCCTGGCAATCTACTTCCATAAGATTTCAGTTATTGAAAGCCCTGTGGAGTGCAGTTCTACTCTGACACACACGGGGTTGCCATGAGTTGGAGTCAACTCAACAGCAACAGTTGTTTATGTGTTTGTTTTTACCACAGCTGTTAGCAGGAGTGGTCAGCAGTCTCCAAGACGATCTCCCTGTGAGCCCCACTTCAGGACCCTCACTTCTATCTGGATTGCTCTCCCCTTGCATCATCTCATAGCTCCCTCCTTCCTGTCACTTGGACCACTGCTCAGACGTTACCTCCTCAGAGAAACCTTCACTGACCACCTGTCCAACGTAGGTATTTATGCCCTTATAGCATCTCCTTCCCTGAGTGTGGTCTAGACCTAGTGATGTTGTTGTTGTTGTTTTGTTTTGTGAAAAATAAAATCTTCACAACTGTCCTAGTCATCTAGTGCTGCTATAACAGAAATACCCCAAGTGGATGGCTTTAACAAAGAGAAATTTATTTTCTCACAGTCTAGTAGGTTACAAGGCCAAATTCAGGGCAACGGCTCCAGAGGAAGACTTTCTCTCTCTGGTGGCTCTGGAGGAAGGTCCTTGTCCTCAATCTTCCCCTGGTTCAGGAGCTTCTCAGGCACAGGGACACTGGGTCCAAAGGATGTGCTCTGCTCCCAGTGCTGCTTTCTTGGTGGTATGGGGTCCCCAACTCTCTGCCTACTTCCCTTTCCTTTTTATCTCTTGAGAGATAAAAGGTTGTGCAGGGAAACTCCCTTTACCTTGGATCATGGAGGTGACCTGAGTTAGGGTCACCAATCACAAAATGGAGGACAACCACAGAATACTGGGAATCATGGCCCAACGTAGTTGACACACACATTTTGGGGGGGACATAATTCAATACATAACAACAACATTAATTTTTTTTGAATATTTTATTGTGTTTTAGGGGACAGTTTACTTACCAAAGTAGGTTCCCATTCAACAATTCACACACAAATTTTTCTGTGACATTGGTTACAATCATTTCCACCCCGCTGGCCCCGTTTCCATCCCTGCAGTTTTCCTGCCCCTCTTTGTCTTCTCATCTTTGCTTTTGGGTAAATGTTGCCCATTTGGTCTTCTACAGTTGATTGTTCTGAGGAGTATATTCCTGACAGGCGTTGTTGTTTATTTTATAGGCCAATCTATTATTTGCCTGAAAAGTTACCTCCGGGAGTGGCTTCGGTTCCAGGTTAAAAGGGTATCTGTCTGTGATGGTTAAGGTTGTCAACTTGGCTGGGCCGTGATTCTCAGTGGTTAGGCAATTATGATGTAGTTTGGCAGTCATAAAAAAACGAAAAACCAAACCCAGTGCCTTCGAGTCGATTCCGACTCATAGCGACCCTGTGGCACAGAGTAGAACTGCCCCCTAGAGTTTCCAAGGAGCGCCTGATGGATTTGAACTGCTGACCCTTTGATTAGCAGCCATAGCACTTAACCACTATGCCACCAGGGTTTCCTTTGACAGTCATATAATGTTGTGATTACCTCCACGATGACATCTGACATAATGTGATCGCTTCCAAGATGGGATCTGCTGTGAGTAGCCAGTTAGTTGAAAGGGAGTTTCTTTGGGGGTGTGGCCTGCAGCCAATATAGGTGGACTTTCTGGCATGGCTCATGGGCTTTTGCTCACTCTGGATTCTGCAGTTAGCTCCTGTTTGTCTGACCTCCAGTTCTTGGAACTTGAGCTAGCACCTTACCTGCCGTCTTGCCTCCTAATCTTGGGATTCATCGGTCTCTTCAGCCTGTAAGCCAGGGGCCTGCTGTCTGACCTGCCGATCTCGAGTTCACCAGCCCTTCAGCTATGTGAGTCGGGAGAAACCATCAGCCTGACACATGGACTTGGGACTTTCCAGCCTCTACAACTTCGTGAGCCATTTCCTTGATATAAATCTCTCTCTATATATATATTTGTATGCTTCACTGGTTTTGCTTCCCTAGGGAACTCAGCCCAAGACAGTATTTTAGGGCAATAGTCCTGGGGTTTCCTCCAGTCTCTATCAGTCCAGTAAGTCTGGTCTTTTTTATGAATTTGAGTTTTGCTCTACATTTTTTTCACATTCTAACTGGGGCACAATATTAAATTTGTATACGAACTCATCAGCCTTGTTTTTTCAGTTCATGAACCAGGTAAGGTCTGGTATGGAAGTCAGAGGAGAGTTCTGAAGATAAGAAGATCTCCAGACTCTTGTACCTCACGCCATCAACATCACCATGGAAATGGGGCCAGAACAGTGTTTTCATAGTAACAATTTACCCTGAAACACAGCTTCCCGTCAGACCCTGGAGCTTGTTTCCCGAAACTGACTGAATTTGGCAGATGAGCACAATGCCCACGGCAAAATGATCTTACTAATTAGCAAGACCACTGTTTGTCTTAAAGATTTCTTTTAGGAGACCAGTTTCTTCAACGCTCAAGGTTCAAAAGGACATCTAAGGTCAAATGGCCTGGGCGGGTCGCCCCAACGCCATGGACCCCAGAAATTTGGATTCCAAGAGAATTAAAACTGTTTCTCAGTTTTATTGAAGTAAAGTTCACATAACATAAAATTAACCACTTTAAACTCAACGATTCGATGGCATTTTGTACATTCATAATGTTGTCCAACCACCACCTCTATCTAGTTCCAGAACGTTCTCATCACCTATTGGCAGCTACTCCCATTCCTCCCTCCACCCAGCCCCTGGCAACCACTAGTCTGCTTTCTGTCTCTATGGATTTACCTCTTCTGGACATGTCATATAAATGGACTCATACAATATGTGACCTTTTCTGTCTGGCTTCTGTCACTTAGCATACAGACCCAGTGACTTGCTTCTAACAAATACAATAGAGCAAAGGTGACAAAATGTCCAAGATTAAGTTACAAGAAGACTGACCTCCATCTTGCTGGCCCTCTCTTGCTCACTCACTTGCTCCGATGATGGAAACCAGCTGCCATGGTGTGAGCTCTTGGATGGAAAGGCCCACGTGGCAAGCAGCTGGAGGAGGTCCCTGCCAGAGCCAGCTGCGTGCTTTCCAGGGACCAGTGCAAATGAAAACGTGGGGCCTCCTTGTTCAAAACAGCAGGAAAGAAAGAGTTGTTGTGGTGAGTTACCGTCGAGTCTGTTCCGACTCACAGCGGCCCCACGCGAGCAGAGTAGAACCGCTCCAGAGAGCTTTCAAGGCTGCTTCGTCTCAGAAGCAGATCGCCAGGCCCATCTTCTGAGATGCCTCTGGATGGATGGGCTCCAATCCCAACCTTCTGGCTAGTACTCGAGTGCTTAACTGTTTGCACCACCCAGGAACGTCTTCATTAGAGGTTCTAAAATATAAAGTTTTTCCTTTCTTTCATGGTCTTGCTCGACTTGTTTTTTATTTGCTATTTAATGCCATGCTAAGAAAAATAAAATTTTAAATTATTAGCATGAATTTTATTGTTCATCTTTATATTGTGCAATGCCAGTTTTTTGTATAATTTATTTTACTTTTATTGTTGCTGAGAATATACGCAGCAAAACATGCACCAATTTGACAATTTCTCCGTGTACAATTCAGTGGCAATGAGTACATTCTTCAAGTCATGCGACCATTCTCACCCTCCTTTTCCGAGTTGTTCCTCCCCCGTTAACATAAACTCACTGCCCTCTAAGATTCCTAACTATCTTTTTGAGTTGCTGTTGTCAATTTGATCCCATGTGGACAGAGCTTAAAATAGCACAATACTCAAGGCAGACATTCTTTACTAATCAAGTTAAACTATTGTTTGGTTTTAAGAAGACTTAAGGGGATATTTTTAGTTTAAGATTTAAGGTGTAAAGATCACCTCAGGGCAATAGTTTCGGAGGTTCTCCCAGGCTTCATGACACCATAAAGTTTGGATTCCATGAGAATTTGAAATTCTGTGCTGCATTTTCCCCCTTTTGATCAGGATTCTTCTATGGAATCTTCTATTAAAATGTTCAGTAATGGTAGCTGGGCACCAACCAGTTCTTCTGGTCTCATGGCCAAAGAGGCAGGTATTCATGGAAGCAATTAGCCACACGTTCCACTTCCTCCTCCTATTCCTTACTCTCCTTCCTCCTCTGTTGGTCCAGGTGAATGGAGACCAATTGTGCCTTGGATGGCTGCTTGCAAGCTTTTAAGCAATGACAGTTTTTAAATACAAATATGTTGTTGTTTTTGTTAGGTGCTGTCTAGTTGGTTTTGACTCATAGCGTCCCTATGAACAACAGAGTGAAACACTGCCAAGTCCTGCACCATCCTCACAATTGTTACTCTGCTTGAGCCCATCGTTGCAGCCACCGTGTCAATCCATCTCTTTGAGGGTCTTCCTTTTTTTCATTACCTTCTACTTTACCGAGCATGATGTCCTTCTCCAAGGACTAATCTCTCCTGATAACGAATGCAAGTATAGAGTCATTTAATTTGTATACAAAATCATCAAAATTACACAATTGGTAGTCCGTGACTCACACATGCATATTGTACTGTATTTTGTCTTTACCAGTACTGTGGAAAGGCTTCACAAAACAGACGCACCTGTTTTTATTTCGCTTCTTGATATGCACACATTTTATCCACACTCTGTGGAAGCTGGCGACTTCCTCAACACGCTTACATCATCTTCACCTTGAATCTTGCTGAACTCCCGTACAACGTGGGTCCAACTCAATCCCGTGCTTACAGGACACCTCCAATGCTTTACGCAAATAATGATGATGGCATGGCACGGGTCTCCTCTGCTTACCTGCAGGTTCCCTTGTCCCATTGGACTTCACTCACAAAGCACAGGTTCAAAGACAGAATTATTCAGAATTTCAAGATGGCGACAGCAGACCATTTAACGAAGCACGGGCCCCTTCTGAGCATGGGGCCTTCCCAGTAGGACTTCACAGGCCACCTGCCCGTGAAGCCAGCCTGTCTCTGGCCAACAGCCAGTGAGAAGCTAAGGGCTCAGTCTAGCCCCAGTGAGGAACTGAATCCTGCCAACAGCCTGTGAGTGAGTGAGCTTGGAAGCAGATCCTCTGCCAGCTGAACCTTGAGACAACCGCAGCCCCAGCAGACACCTCGTGAGAGACCCTCAGCCCGAGGACTCTGCTTAGCTGCCCCTGGATTCCTCCCCAACAGACACTGTGAGATAATACACAAAGGGTCATTGTTTCAAGCAGCTCAGTAATTTGTTACGCAGTCGTAAACAACTAAGGCCGCAGGGATTCTTCTACAAAGCACAGTTTGCTTTCCTTAACTGGGGCTATTTGGTTACCTTGAAAAATAGCTCCTACTGGGAAGCCGGGATGAAGGCTTGGTTTGGTCCCTTTATCAATTTTCAAAGGAAGACCCACATTTAATAAATGCCTCAGCAGGGCCCCAAGAGTTCCTCTGGATTTCTCCTCTTTGAGTTTCTTAAGGAAACATGGATTTTCAATAAGTCCAGTGTATTTTATAATCAATTACAATCATCTTTCTTTTGAAGGCTCAAGTTGCTACAATTTGGCCAGTGGGGCTCCCTGACAGCTGGTTCCTGTGTCCTTTTGACCCCATTAATCTTTGAAAGCTTCCTTGCTTTCTGCCTCAAACAAGCTACCCCAGGCGCCCCACGCACTTTGCCTGCCCCTGACCTGGAGCCAGCCCTTTCTCCAGGGAGACCTGGCTCCTTGGTGTCTACTACTTAGAAACCCAGATGCAAGTGTTAGGGGTTGGCAGAGGTTTAATTTGCATCTCCTTAATTACTAATGAGGTTGGACAACTTCTCTCATAAATTCACTTAATTGTCTGTGAACTACATGCTGTTATCCTTAGCCCCCCTGGCGGAGTAGTGGTTAAATGCTACCGCTACTAACCAGAGGGTCGGCAGTTCAAATTCAACAGGTGCTTCTTGGAAACTCTAAGGGTCAGTTCTACCCTGTCCTGTAGGATTGCTATGAGTTGGAACCGACTCAATGGCAACGGGTTTGGGTTTTTTTTTTTTTTATCCTTAGCCCAAAGGAGCCCTGGTGGAGAAATGGTTAAGTGCTTGACTATTAGCCGAAAGTCTGGCAGTTTGAAACCACCCAGAGGTGCCTGGTGATCTGCTTCTGTAAAGATTATAGCCAAGAAAATCCCATGGGGTCCTACTCTGTCACATGGGGTCACTCTGAGTTAGAATCTACTTGACGGTGCCCAACAAGAACATCCTTTGCCCAGGAGACCCTGGGAGACGAAAACAGTTAAGCCCTTGATTCCTTGCCGAAAGGTTAGTGGTTCGAACCCACCCAGAGTTGCCTTGGAAGACAGGCCTGGCAGTCTGCTTCCGAAAGGTCACAGCCCTGAAAACCCTGTGGAGTGGTACTACTTTACACACATGGGGTCGCCATGGGTTGGAACAGGCTTGATGGCAACTAAGAACAACACCCTTTGCCCAGTTTTCCCTTAGGCTATTTTGTTGTCTTTAAATTGATTTGTAGGATCTCTTTAGGTTCACCATATTGATCCTTTGTCGGTTACATGTGCAGCAAATGTTTCCTCCCATTTGCTGTGCTTTTAACTTTGTCCCCGGTGCCTTTTGTGGCATAGGCTCTGGCAGTGTCTATGTAGTCATATCTGCCCATCTTTCCGTTTAGGACTTGTGAGGGGCGCGTCTCCTCAGGGAAGCCTCAGCACCCAAGTTCAGGGAACTTGCCTAATGTCACAGGGCTAGTCAGTGGTGAGCTGGGTATATGTCCAAGGCCAGTGCCCTTTCCCCCACACCGCTCTGCCCTCCCAGGGGGACTGTGGGCTCCGAAGTGAGGGGAGGTAAGATGCTGAGTGTCTGAGTGGTCAGCAGTCTGCAGGCGGAGCCCAGCAGGATTGGGGGAGGCGACGTGAACAACAGAATCACATTTACAGCTTCTTCTCGAAGGTCAGTCTGAATGACCGAGCCTTGGGAGAGGCTAGGATGACCCGGTGGAGGGCTGATAAGGGGTGAAGCACCATGCAGCAGGGGGGAGACTGCAGGAGAGAGGTGGAGATTTCAAGGCCCCCCTAGGGGAGGGGACTGCCTCAGGCGTAGCCCAAGCAGAGAAGTACCCCTGGCACCAGGAGTAGGCTACATCAGCCTCCTCCCAAGTGCCCAGGATGCTGGATGCTCCAGCTTCTCCCTTGGGTGACAGGCAGCTCTCAGGGTGTCTGTGGTCTTGTAGCACATGAGCCCCCAGATAAACAAACGGTCATTGGTACCCCTTCCTGGACACGATGTCCTAAGCAGACAAGTCCGCTTAAGAACAAGCCCAGGCCCTTGTGCTTATAACTTGTAGGTGGACACCTTCTCTGTCTGGTGAGAAAGCAGGTGGAGGGGCCAGCAGGAATCGTGGCCGCCTCGGCTTACTCTGGAGGTCCCTGGATGGCGCAAATGATTAAGCATTCGACTACTAGCCAAAAGCTTGGCAGGTTGAACCCAACCAAAAGTGCCTCAGAAGACAGGTCGCAGCTTTGGAAATCCTATGGAGCAGTTCTACCCTGAGCACGCCGGGTGGTCACGAGTTGGAACTGGACAGCAACTGACAACAGCAGGTTTCCCTTACCAGCTGGGGCGCCTTGGTGCAGTATCCCTTGTTGACACTAGATGGCGACGCTGCACCATCAATACCAGCTGCACCATCCAAGGTGCTCGATCTTGGTTCTCTTCCGTGGAAAAAGTCTTCAACTTCACCCCACCTGGGTTGACTGACTGCCACCTGACTTTGCACTCTGGAGGTTCATAGGTGAGGGCACTGGCACAGGAGGCATATCTAGCTCACCACTAACTAGCTGTGTGACACTAACTAGCTGGGGGCTAAAACAAACCAAAAAAAAAAAAAACCCACAATGCCCTGGAGTTGATTCTGACTCATAGTTGGACTCTATGGGACAGAGTACAACTGCCCCAGAAAGTTCCCAGGGAGCGCCTGGTGGATTCGAACTGCTGACGTTTTGGTTACCAGCCATAGCTCTTAACCACTCCGCCACCAGGGGTTCCAGCTGGGGGCTAGTGTTGGCCAAATTCTGGAAAGAGGAGATGCCTTTTGCACCGCTCACCTCCCTGGGGCTCCCCGACCCCCTCCCCAGTTCCTCTCACCTAGACTTTGCAGGAACCCCATCACTGGCTTCCCTGTCTTCACCAGAACCAGTCCATGCTACCAAAACCAAACCCGTTGCCACCTGGCCAATTCTGACTCACAGCAATCCTACAGGACAGGGTAGAACTGCCCCACAGGGTTTCTTTTTTGCGGGGGGGAGAGGTTAATATTTTATTTTTTTGTCGTTTTCGAAAATATACGTAGCAGAACATACACTAATTCAACAACTTCTACATACACAATTTGGTGACATTGATTACATTCTTCAAGTTGCGCAACCGTTCTTACCCTCCTTTTCTGAATTATTCCTCCCCCAGTGACATATGCATGGAGCCCTGGTGGTGCAGTGGTTAGGAGCTCAGCTACTAACCAAAAGGTCAGCAGTTCGAACCCACCAGCCACTCCTTGGAAATCCTATAGGGCAGTTCTACTCTGATCTATAGGGTCACTACAAGTCGGAATTGACTTGACAGCAATGGGTTTTTTGGGTAGTAACATATTGGGTTTTTTTTGGGTAATATATCCATAGGGTTTCCAAGGCTGTAATCTTTATGGAAGCAGACTGCCACATCTTTCTCCTACAGAGAAGCTGAAGCATGTGTTGGGTTCGAACCACCAACCTTTTGGTTAGCAGCTCAGTGCTTAACCACTATGCCACCAGGGCTTCAGTCCATTTTAAGCACAGCCAAAATAATCCTTCGCAAACACGGGTGTGGTCCATCATGGTGGCTAAGAGAGTGTGGGCTTTGGGTCCTGTTTCCAGCTCTGCCGCCCTCCAGCTGTGGAGCCTTGGGTACACCCCCAAACTTCTCTGAACCTGGACAAGGAAATCAGCAAGCACTTATTCAACAGAACTTCATTCATGTGTTCTAAAAATTAGCAGTCCTCAGCTCACAAAGAAATCCTTAATATTTTGCTGCCCTGGATACATACAGGGACTTCGTTCAAAAGTCTGTTACCAGAGCCTCTTTGAGTCTGCTGACTTATGACTTCAAGGTCCTTCCTTTTCTACCGAGTGCCATGATGTCTCAACTTGGTCTGAATGTCATGAGGCCTTTCATCCCTGCTGACCACAAGGCAAGTCTTGAGGTGCTTTTGGGATTGCTTAGATATGAAAGCAAGCCTGTCATCCTGGTGTGTTGGGGAACTGAGCTGCTGGTGTCCCCAGTCTCTAGCTGGTGAGTGCTCTCCTGCTTTCCTGTCAGGCAGTATAAAGGTTTCCTTTTTCATTTTATTTTATTGCATTGAAAACATACAAAACAAAATGTGCCATCTCATCAATTTCTACATGATTAATTCAGTGACATAGATCACATTCTTCAAGTTGTACACCCAGTCTCACCATCCTTTTCCTAATCATTCCACCACCACTAACATGACCTCTGTGCCCTCTAAGCAAAAACCCCCTTTTCCCTCCCTCCCACTCCTGGTAACCACAAATAATCTTTCGTTTCTGTGTATTTGCATATTTCATATAAGTGACATCATACAGTATTTTTCCTTTTGCTACTGACTTTTTTCATTCCACATAGTGTTTTCAAGCTTCATCCATGTTGTGGCATGTATCATGACTTCATTTCTCTTTATGGCTGAGTAGTATTTCATTGAGCCCCGGTGGCACCATGGTTAAAGCACTTGGCTGCTAACGGAAAGGTCAGAAGGAGAAAGATGTGGCAGTCTGCTTCCATAAAGAGTACAGCCTTGGAAAACTTATGGGGCAGTTCTACTCTGTCCTATAGGGTCACTAGGAATTCAAATTGACTCCACGGCAGTGGGTTTGTTTTTTTGGTTTTTAGTATTCCATTGTGTGTAACGACCGTGTTTTGTTTATCCAATCATCTGTTGGTGGGCATTTTGGTGGTTTCCACCTTTTGCGCTATTGTTAAAAGTGCTGCAGTGAACACTGGTGTCAGGGCTTCTCATTTAAAACTGGGTCTATAACTTTTCTTCCACAACGGCCTCAGTTTCCTCATCTGCCCTGCCTGCTCTGTGGGATTGTCCTCAAGACCAGAAAATGAAATAGTGTAGGTGAACGCACTTTTCAGAGAGGGGGTACACAAGTATAAAATGCTACTATGCAACTTTCTGGTTTTAAAACTCTGCATGGCTCCCCATTGCTATCAGAATAAAGTCTAAGCATTTATCCTGGCACACAGAGCCTCCACCCCATGCCCGGAACAATGAGATGCTGCCAAACCAGGGACCAGAGGTTTCTCTGCCATAACCGGGGTTTCCCTGCTCCTGTGTCTTTGTTCTTGTTCTTTCCACCTGGAAACCCCTTTCCCCATCCCTACCTGCCAAGGTCCCCTATACCTTTCGGTCCATTAAAGAAGAGTTTAGAGTGTGTTTTTCTCTGAGTTATAAAAGCAATACATGCACATGGTGTATGAAATGAAAAGCAAGTCTCTGGCTCCCTTCCCCCCCCGCCCCCCACATGAAGGGTTACTCCACAAACACCTTCCAGAAAGTTTTGGTGGATCTTTGTTGTTGTCGTTGTGTGCTGTTGAGTCGATTTCGGCTCATAGCGACATTATAGCACAGAGTAGAACTGCCTCATAGGTTTCCTAGGCTGTAACCTTCATGGATGCAGACTGTCAGGCCTTCCTCCCCAGGAGCTGCTTCATGGGTTTGAACCACTAACCTTTCAGTTAGCAGCCCAGTGCTTAACCACTGGGCCAAGGCTCCTTTCTGGTAGCCACTACCACTGCCGTCGAGTTGATCCCGACTCAGAGCGACCCTACAGGACAGAGCAGAACCGCCCCATAGGGTTTCCAAGGAGCGGCTGGTAGATTTGAACTGCTGAGCTCTTAACCACTGCGCCACCAGGGCTTCACAAGCATATATATGGACTTTCTCCTTAAGTTTAGGTAAATGGAATTATACTAAGCATGCGCCCTGTTCTTTTTCACTTCATGTTTCTTTTTTCACTTAATAATTCCATATGGGCACAAAGCAAGCTGCCAGCTGCTAAATTGCTGTTGACAGCTGTGTGGTGTTACCGCCAGTTCTAACTGTGGGCTACCAGACACCCCTGCCTCCTGTTGAACTGTTGCCGCCAAGGCCGACCGTGATGAGCGTCCCGCAGTGTTTCTATAGGACAAATCCGTGACATCAAATTCGTCACCACCATGAATCCTCTATCTCTGCTCTTGGCATGAATCCCCCCTCTCCTCCGGGGGCTCCACTGAGCTTTCCTGGGGGCTGCAGGGGCACAACCCAGCTCAGGCATTTGGAACACCTGCTAGAGTCGAAGGTCGGATTGCCACAGGGTTAAAACCTCAGCTGCTCAACTAACATTGCCCCCTGCCTCAGTATCCTTATCCCTAAAACACGGACAAAAGGAGCCCTGGTGGCACAGTGGTTAAAGCACTCAGCTTCTAACCAAAAGGTCAGCAGTTCAAACCCACCAGCCTCTCCACAGGTGAAAGATGTGGCAGTCTGCTTTCATAAAGATTAAAAAAAAAAAAAAAATTTTTTTTTTTTTTTTTTTGTAAAGATTAGAGCCTTGAAAATCCTATGGGGCAGTTCTACTCTGTCCAGTAGGGTCGCTATGAGTCAGAATCAACTTGACGGCAACAGGCAAAACTGGGATGGTGATAGTAGTACCTACTTCATGGAGTTAAAGGAGGCCTGGTGGCACAATGGTTAAAGTGCTTGGCTGCTAACTGAAAGGTCAGCAGTTTCAACCCACCAGCCTCTCCAAGGGAGAAAGATGTGGCAGCCTGTTTCCATAAAGATTTACAGCCTTGGAAACCCTATGGGGCAGTTCTACTCTGTCCTATAGGGCCACTATGAGTCGGAATCAGCTCAATGGCACTGGGTTTGGTTTTTGGTTTTCATGGAATTATCCTGAGGCTTTGATGAGGTAACATATAGCAGCACTTCAGGCAGGAGGGCTTGGGAACGTCGGCTGCAGTAGGACTGGAGAAGCTGAGATGCTCCAAATATCCTTCAAAGAAGGGTGAAAGCAAAGTCTCCCTGACTAAAAAGTTCCAGGAAACAAGCCTATTGACCTGATGGTGAGGATGCCGGAGAGAGAAATGGGAGGTCGTTGTTATTGGGGTGTTTGCGTGGATTTTCTTGGGGGGATGATGCGATGATGGCAGCTTAGACCTAGATTCTCCGCTTTGACCAGGGACGGGAGAGGACGGAGCCCAGGGAAACTAGCTCGCAGGGAAAACGGGGTCCTACCTCAGTGGATAACATTGCGAAGAATAGGAATTCCAGAACACTTAATCGTGCTCGGGAGGAACCTGCACACAGATCAATAGGCACTTGTTCAGACAGAACAAGGGGATAGTGATTGGTTTAAAGTCAGGACAGGTGTGCGTCAGGGTTGTATTCTTTCACCGTATCTATTCGATCTGTATGCTGAGCAAATAACCTGAGAAGCTGGACTATATGAAGAAGAACGGGGCATCAGGATTGGAGGAAGACTCACTAACAACCTGCATTATGCAGATGACACAACCTTGTTTCCTGAAAGGGAAGAGGACTTGGAGCACTTACTAATGAAGATCAGAGACCAGAGCCTTCGGTATGGATTGCACCTCAACATGAAGAAAACAAAAATCCTCACAACTGGACCAATGAGCAACATCATGACAAAGGGAGAAAAGTTCGAAGTCGTCAAGGATTTCATTTTACTTGGATCCACAATCAACACCCATGGAAGCAGCAGTCAAGAAATCAAACAACGCATTGCATTGGGTAAATCTGCTGCAAAGGACCTCTTTAAAGTGTTGAAAAGCAAAGATGTCACCCTGAAGACTAAGGTGCACCTGACCCAAGCCATGGTATTTTCAATCGCATCATATGCATGTGAAAGCTGGACAATGAATAAGGAAGACCGAAGAAGAGTTGACACCTTTGAATTGTGGTGTTGACGAAGAATACTGAATATACCATGGACTGCCAAAAGAATAAACAAATCTGTTTTAGAAGAAGTGCAACCAGAATGCTGCTTAGAAGCGAGGATGGCGAGACTGCGTCTTAAATACTTTGGACGTGTTGTCAGGAGGGATCAGTCCCTGGGGAAGGGCATCATGCTTGGCAAAGTACAGGGTCAGCAGAAGAGAGGAAGACCCTCAACGAGGTGGATTGACACAGTGGCTGCAACATGAGCTCAAGCGTAACCACGACTGTAAGGATGGCTCAGGACCCGGCAGTGTTTCATTCCCTTGTGCATAGGGTTGCTATGAGTCGGAGCCGACTCGACGGCACCTAACAACAACAACCTCAGCGGGGATGGGCATGGACTCGAGTAGGTGGACTCTGCCTCTCCGGCGGACTTGGGGTCCCGCCCCAGGCCTCTCGGCCACGCCCTCCAGGAACACCAGGCCCCGCTCGGAGCCCGCCGGATCCGCCCCCGGGACATAGTCCCCGCCCAGGTCTCCCGGCTCCGCCCACGGAGCCTCCTGGCCCCGCCCCAAACCCTCCTGGCCCTCCTTCAGGCCATAGGCCCAGCCCAGGCCTCCCTGCCACGCCCGCCCAAACCTTCCTCGTGTCTGTACGCCCCACCCAGGCCTCCCGGACCCGCCCCCAGAGCCGCCTGGCCCCGCCCCAGGCCCGCCCGGCCCCTCTCTCGTGCTATAGGCCGCGCCCAAACCTCCCGGCCACGCCCCCGGGCACCTGTAGCTTCTCAGGCCTCCCGGCCCCGCCCCCGGGCCGCCTGGTCTCGTCCAGGCCTCCCTGCTCCGCCCCCGGGCCGCCTGGCCCCGCCCCGGGCCAGTCCCCGGGCCGCCCCCGCGCAGGTAGGGAAGAGGCGGAGCGCCGCGGCCCCGCCCCGAAGACCTCCGCCCAGCGATCTGCTGCGTCGCTTGGAGCTGCGTCCCGGGGACGTGGTGCCGCAGGGAGGTGAGCTGGGCGCCGGGCGGGGCGGGCTGACGCTTCAGGCCACAGGCGCCGGAGGGGTCCGGGGTCGGGCCCGAGCTGCCCGGGCGGCGGTGCGCAGCCGCGCGGCCGGCGAGGGCGCCCGCCCTGCGTAGACTCGGGGCCCACGTGGGTGCTGGCCGGGCCAGGAGCCGGGGCTGGACCCGGACGGCGCCTCCTCCCTACCCCTGGAGCTCGGTCCGGACCAGAAACCTAAGGGGTCCCTGGGCCACCGCTCACCAGATGTGGGGGGCACGACGATGGGGCAGAAGTTTAAAGCCCCGGGAGGAAGAGAGGGTCCTCGGGGCACCACGGCGCAGTCTCGCCTCCGTCCCCTAAGCGCCTGGAATTCGGACCCTCCTCTCCCCTCCCCTTTCTCCCGGATGAGCACCGGGGGGCCGGGGCCGAAGTTTGTGCGTTAAACTTGGCTGAGGTGGAAACAGGTGCGGGGGTGTGGGGGAGGGGACCACACAAGGAGGCTGGGCCGGAGCTCGGAATCAGAACCAGGAGTTCTGACTTCCTGGACTGTTCCTCCAGGGCATTGGGTTAGAGATTAGAGAGGGACAGGCCCCCTAGGGTACGAACCCCCACGCCAGGGCAGTCAGGACCTGCCTAACTAAATGAAAGACTAAGGGAGAAGGTATAGGGTTGGGGCGCTGGGGGTGGGGTATTAGAGGGGAGGTGTGGTGTGTCGAAGAGGGAAAGGCTTGAGAGTCGATCCGACATGTGGGCTACTGCTATTTCTCAAATGGCTGGATTTGGGACCCAGTGTGTGCGGCCTTTGCTCGTAGAATCCTGAGCCCAACATCCGTGATATGTTACCTCACTCTCCATAGAGTCGAGGGAGGAGAGGAAAGGGGAGCTTGTTTTTGAGCAGTGGTTCTCAGTCAAGGGGGCAGTTTTGCTCGCCACAGGACAAATGGCAATATTTGGAGACATTTTTGGTTGTCAAAACTGAGTAGTGCTCCTGTTATCCCATGTGTTGAAGCCAAGGATGCTGCTAAACATCCTACAATGCACAGGACAGCCCCCACCACAGAGAATGATCAGGTCCCAAGTGCCGACAGTGCTGGGGCTGAGAAAGCCTGCTTTAGAAGCTGCTACCACGGCACCTGATTCAAATTACTTCTCACTGACTTCCCTGCCCTCCCTCAGTTTCCCCAGGGTTAGGAGGAGGAAGTTGGAATAAACCTAAATGAGACAAGAGATCAGGAGGTGTGAGGACAATTGTGACCCCAGCATAGTCCCCTCTGGGGCCACAAGCCCACCTCTTCCCTGCTCACTGGAGGCCCTTCATGAAGCAGGTGTGGTGGCTGTGGGGAGAAGCTGAGCCACCCCCCTGCCCCCTCAGTTCCGGAGTACTTCATTCCTAGGGCAGCCTCCCTTGTGGGACAGCCCTGGAGCTCGAGAAGGGGGGGAGTTGAGAAGGCTGAGCTCCTCAAAGCTGGATGGCTGAGGCCAGCGTGGATACCTGATGCCAGGTGACCTGCTGGAATTTTCCCTTCTGAACTCACCTTACTTTCCAGCTACTTAAACCAGGAAGATAATAACATCCAGAGAATAACAGGGCTCCTTTAGCTGCGCTCCTTGTGGCTCCGCAACCTTCTTCCCTCCTGCAGTAGAAAATTCTACTATGGCTGTGGGACCCCCACGTGGGCTCAGCTGCTAGCCGGGTGAGGCACCCCCTACTCTGGGCAGTTGGCTGAGCCACTGTGAGAGGTGGAGGACAGCAATGCCACAGGCTGGAGGGACCCTGGTAGGGATGACTCAGCGTTTGAATTGGGTTTAGGGAATGTCCTCCCAGCTTGCAGGGGACGAGGAGGGAGTGGCCGTCACTGTGGGCAAGATGGGATGAACCAGCTTTGTCTGTGCCCAGGAGCCCAGGCCACCTACTGCTCTGGCTTCCATGTCCTTACAACACACAGTTCCCTTCTGGTCCCGGATGGACCTCCTTACCCTCCAGGCTTCCTGCCTGGGCACCCTGGGGGAGGGGGAAAGAGGGCAGGTGGTGGCTTTTGATTTGGCTTTTCATTTTTGGCCTTTTAACTATAAAAGGCTGGAATTGGCTGCCTGCCATGTGTCACGTGGTTCTCGCAGCTCAGGCTGGGCACACGCACCTGCCGGGAGTTGTTCAGTCAGTAAGCAGCTGAGCCAGCATCTGAACCCCACTGTCTGCCCCCAGGACCCGGCCCTAAAAACGTGGGCCACCTCCCAGTAAAGGAGCCACCAGATGCCCCTTGCCGGTTCCCTCATTTCTGCACCTTAGCTCTACCTGGTATACCAGACACACACCTGCACAGGAGAGAGACATGTGTTCCTAACAACAACAAAAACCAAACCAGTTGCTACTGAGTCGATTTTGACTCAAGGCGACCAACCCCATGTGTGTCAGAGTAGAACTGAGTTCCATATGGTTTTCAAGGCTGTGACCTTTTGGAAGCAGACCGCCAGGTCTTTCTTCTGAGTGCCTCTCGGTAGGTTCAAACTACCAACCTTTCAGTTTAACAGCCGAGCACTTAGTCGTTTGCGCCACCCAGGGAGGACTAAATCACACCCCAAATGCATGACAAGGCACTGAGGTCAGAGTCACTTGTGGCCTGAGTTCCTGACACTGCAGTGGGCTCGTCTGGCCTCCTGTCTAACTTGCTGTGTAAACTTTGCCCCAGATGAGAGCAGGAAGAAGTCAAGTGTGTGTGGGTGTGCGTGTGCTCATGTCCAAGTGACTTGGAGGAACCACCTCGCTGTTCCCTTTGGGTTGGGAATGAGTGCTGGTGGATGGAGGAGGGATGCCTTCCTCGTGCTGCCCTGGGGGCAGCAGTAGGTGAGATGTAGACACCAGGCTCCGGCCCCCCCGCACAGCCCCTTGGACCCAGCGCCACACTGGGGAGCAGACCTCTTTGTTGCCCTGGTCACTGGGGATTTCCAGAGTGAGCTCAGCGTCTGCAGTCTGCACTGTCGGAAGCTGCTCCCAGTTTCCTCTCCAGCTCAGCCAGGCCGGGTGGGGGAGGAGTGGCAGCAGCAGCCGATTGCAGGCTGATCTCATACAGGGTGGCCAGAAAGGGAGGGTGACCAGGCCTGGGCAGCTTTCAGGCCACAGGCCAGGAGGAGCCATCTGCCTGCCGCTTCCGGCCCTACCAGGCCTTTTCCTAGACTGCCCACTGAGTTACTTCTGTCTTCCTAAATTCTTAGGAGAATTAGGTATAAAGAAAAACACATCCTTTCTTCTCATCTTCAGGGAGGAAGCCCAGAGAGGCACCGCGTGCCTGTTCACTCTTTCAAGAAATTCATCCAGGTACCTGGATCCAAACAGTTTCCAGAAGCTGCTGGAAGCCATGTCCCGGTCCCAGTGTAGACCCATGCCCCTTTAGGAAAGTGGTTTGAGCTGAGTGGGCAGTGTAGACCAGGTGGGCCCGTCAGCGGTGCTGGCCTGAGGGTAGGGGGTGGGGGCAGAGACGGGGTGGGGGGAGCGGTGAATTCCGAGCTTGGGGAGCCAGGAAGTATGGCCCAGAGGCAGCAGGCACAGTGGTCAGCAAGAGTGTGGTCAGTTCGTCCCAGAAACCCCAGTGCCGTCGGTGGTCAGTTCGTAGGGGGTATAAAAGGTATGGTGGGAGAGGCGTCTGACCTTGAACTTCAGGACGGGGAGACAGAGTCATTGCCAGCAACCACAGCCCATGGCTGACTGCTGTGAGGTACAGGTCAGACATGCCTCCTCTCTCCAGTCTTTTTACCAGCCATCCCTCCCGCTGCACTCTTTACATCTCTCCTGGATTCAAAAACTCTGCAGTGGCTGCATGGAACTCACAGACCATACTCTTGATTATGGGGTTTGCTAGGGAAGTAACAGTTCACGATTCGGTTCGGGAATAGTCAGGCCAGCCTCTTCTCAGCCATGCCCGCAGGCACGCCTCTCGGGCCCTCGGTCCCTGCTCTCCTCCGGCAAGCATTACAAAGCTCTTTTAGTGCCTGGAGGCACGCCACCAGTTAGTCTCAGCCCAGCCTGAAGGCGCTAAGCTTATTCCTCTGTGGATCAGTGAGCCTAGTTCTGCTGCCAAGTGCCCGGATACACCCCCACTCCGCCAGAATGCCTCCTGCCCAAAGGCGCTCAGCTCTCTTGCTCTGTGGGTCAGCACACTCACTGTAACCGCCTTGCTCCATGGGTCAGGAAGCCCATGACACCATGTCATTCTGGTTTCCTGGTTCTCCTGGTTCAGCTGCCTCTGCTGCTGCCATTTCTCTGCCGCTGCTTTTTACCATCTCTTGCTGTCTCTGATGTTACACCTGTCTCTCTCCATCTCCTGGGTTTAGGAGGTTCTTAGTGCAGAGATCCCGGGTCCAATGAACACGCTCTATTCCTGGCTATTCTTCCTTGGTGATAGTAGGTACCCCCCGATCTGGGATTAACTGCTTTTTTAAGCCTAATGGTACAGCAAAACTAACCGAATCTCCTCATTAGGGTTCTGTACACCTTATTTGCATGATTCCACCCCCACAAGAGTGCCATATGCCTTATTTACATTATTAGTAAGCTATCCAATCCCCTCAGTGGGCCATAAGCACCTCATTTGCATACTCCCACCCTGCCATTTGGTGGGAGTTAGAAAAACTGCAGCTTGAAGGGCCATGTTAAGTAATTCACTGAAACACAGGAGGTCACTTAAATGATTCTTGCCTCAGTTTCCCCAGCCACACAGTCTACTTTAAGGGTTGTAAGGATTCTAGCGGGGATATGTGTAAAGGCCGGAGCCCAGCTGTGGTAGGAGCGTGGTGATAGGGAACTGTTGAAACAGTGGCCCGGGGCTGCCCCGTGTGTTCTGGCACAGGTTCGTAGTGATGGTGGTGGGCTTCCCTGCCGGGCTGCTGGGGGGACTAGATGGAAACCTGTACCCAGAGTGGTGGTATTGCTGTTGGGTTCTATCCAGTTGATTCCGGCTCATAGCGACCCCATGTATCAGAGTAGAACTGCCCGTAGTGTTTTCTAGGCTGTGATCTTTACAGGAACAGATCATCAGGTCTTCCTTCCGCAGAGCTGCTGGGTGAGTTTGAACTGCTGACCTTTCAGTTAGCAGCCCAGTCAGTGCTCAACCATTGCACCACCAGGGCTCCTTGAAGGTAGAGGGGCAGCCACTATTATTGTCCTGTGGAAGTGGACTTGTCTGTGGGTGGGGTGAGGGGAACTCAGTGCCACAGTGGCCAAGGGACCTGAGAGTGGTTTCAGTCAGGATGTGAACTGCCAACCCCGCCCAGGGCTTCCCAGCCTGCCAGCCTGTGTGTCACTGGTGGTGGGGTGGGTGTGTCAAGAGGCCAGACCCCTCACTCCTGGTCCACCTGCACTGTTGGCACCTTGATCTCTTTCCTGTGCCTCTCACATGGGCCCTGGAGCGTATGCCAGGAGCATCCTAGGGGGTGCAGGGTGGCTCCTTGACCCCACCCCCCAGCAGGAAGTGCCTTTCCCTCCCCAAATGGCTCACCAGGTTGTCATCTCCAGTGTGGCACCAGAAGGCCTGGAAGCAAAGGGTGAGGACAGTCCTGGGGCCTGGGAGGAGCAGGATTGGGAACTGGTGGCCTGCACCCTGCTCATTAGCTCTGCAGCCTTATCAGTCAGTCAGAATAATGGCAGTTGCCTGGCCACCTCCCTTCATCCAAACTAACTGAAACAATGTCTGTGAATGCCTCTGGGGAAGGGCTGCCCAAGCAGTGAGGTGTCATTTCTGCTTGATGGGCTGGGAGGAGCTCGGGAGTCAAAGGCCTCTACCCCCAGAACTACCTGGCAGCACCCTGAGTTATCAGAGTTGCCACCTGGCCCATCCTCTTGCTGCTTCCCGTCGCCAGTTCTGGGGTGGCCGGAGGTTGTGAGATGTGACAGACAAGAGGCAGGACTCAGGCTGGGGTCGCAGCCCCACCACTTCCAAACTTGTGTGGGACCTTGGGCCTCTGAGCCTCTGTTTCCCCATCTGTCAAATGGGGGCCTGTCACTCTGGGCCTCTAGGCTCAGATAGGAGGCCAAGTGAACTATGGCAGCAGAGGTCAACCAGGAGTAAAGAAGCTACCAGTCATTCACCACTGATGACGGGATAGGTCCTGTCCCTCCACAGTGTCTCATCACCTTGGTGGCAGGAGCCTTGTGTGGTGGCGTATGGCCCCATTTCACAGCAGAGAAGATGGAGGCTCAGAAGTGGTGACTTGCCCAAATTTTCCCTGCAGGTGGGTGGCCGAGCTGAGCTTTGAGCCTTGGTCTCAGCTCCCCAATCCTGCTCACCTCTGGTGGTTCCTGGTCACCCCTGGTGTGGGTGGTGGTCCCCGACCTCCAAGTGTCCTGAAGCCTGGCAGCCATCCAGGCCTCTTCCAGGGAAGCAAGGTGCCCTAGGGCAGGGTTCTGGGAAATCTGGTTTATTAGCTCCTTTTAATGACTGTTTACAAGCTGAAAAGTGTTTGCCTGGCCTGTTTCGTCTCTGCTGAGGGGTTGACATATGCAGAGCAGCCCTGGGCCTCCTGCAGTGAGGGCCTGCAGTGCCCCACACTGAGTATGTTCAGGTCAGAGGCCCTGGAGCTCAGGGGCAGCACAAGTGGGCAGCCCCGGTTCTGATGCCTAGCCATGTAATGCTAGGCACAGGACTTCCCTCTCTGTAAAAGAGGGTCGAGACTCACCCTCAGTGACCATGCTCCCAGGATGAGCCCTGGTTTAACGATGACAAAGCTGCCTAGACTTCAGAAAGCTTAAGACCCCTGGGAGGTTACCTAACATCTTACACAAGCAAACTGCAGCTCAGATTTGCCCAAGGTCACACAGCTGTTAAGCCTGGGTCTACTAGCTTGTCTCCCCCAGTCCAGCAGTATTTTCATGTCTGGAGCCAGACCATGAGGAGGTGGGTGGGAAAGGGTGGGAGGAACCCTTACCTTGAAAGCAAAGACCAAGCCCCCTGTCTATGTCTGTGGGAGGGTCGTGTCTGGAAGCAGGCCGGCCTGGTCACACCTCAGTGATGGGGAAGCCTCTGCTCCCACCGCACGCTATACCCCATCTTGTCCCTGACCACCGGGCGGGTGCCTGGCCTCTGCTGTTTACCAGGACCAGTGAAAACTCTGTTTCCCAGTATGTGTCCCAACGTCCTCATGAGTGATGGGAGCAAAGCCCCGCTGATACCAAACAGTGTGGTAGCCAGTGGTGTATGCTGCCTCTCCAGAATCTTCTGATGCCCTGACAGCCAGCCCCAGTATAGAGCAGGGCCTTCTGACCTCCCCCTTCAGAATGACACTGACAGAGCAGAACTAGGGCACAGGATACAGCCTTCAAGAGGCAGCCAGGCTGCAGGGCAGAGCATCCTGGAGGGATGCTGCAGTTGACCCCACCTGCAGGCTTGGGAGCTGCTTCTCGCTGGGGGAGCAGAAGCCTGCTGTTCCAGGGCTCCATCCAGGTCACCTTTATCGCTGCTCGGCTGCTGTCCCCTCACCTTTCTCAACCAGCAGCTCCCAGAGTCCAGAGGGTTCCAGAGGGACCTCTGGGAGGGCACCTGGTGGCACTTCCACTTCCTGTGGCTCTTGCCCCTGTATGTCGGTGGCAGCTGCTACACCTGGACCCCTCGGGCTTGGGGACCCCCAACTTAGTCGATCTAGTTTCTTAATGGCTGCTATAACAAAATACCGCAAAGTGGGTGGCTTTAAAAACAGAACTGTATTGTCTCACAGTTCTGGAGGTTGGAAGTTCAAATCAAGGTGTCGGCCATGTTGATTTCCTTCTCGAGCTCTGAGGGAGAACCTGTTTCATGCCTCTCTCCTAGACGTATCTGCACATGGCACCTCCCCCTGTGTGACATCTCCATGTCTGTCCTCCCCTTTTGTGACACTAGTCATATAGGATCAGGACCCACCCTACTCCTGTATGATCTCTTTAACTTCGCTAGTAATATCTTCAAAGAAAGACCATATTTCCCCAAACAAGGTCACGTTCACAGATACAGGGGTCAGGACTTGAACATGTCTTTTTGGGGACATGATTCAATCCACAACAGCCGGGGGCCAGGCAGAGGATGGGAGCCTTCCTGTGTCTGGAGCCTGGGTGGGTGGCACAGAGAGGCAGTGGGATCTGAGCCATTCCTAGAACATGGCACTGCCCCTGCCCCGCCCCTCCATGTCTCACACCGGGCTCCAGCGTCCGCTTCCCATGTCTGTGGTCATCCCAGGCCACTCTAACTGGATTTGAGGGGCGCTCCAGGCCTGGGGCAGATAGAAAAAGCACAGAGAAGCCAGTGGGTCCCCAAGCCTCAGGTCAGCCCTGAAACTGCCTCTCCCCAGTTCTTTATTTTCAGAACTGGGTTGGGGCAAACCCTCAAAGGATGGCAGGGGAGGCAGGTGCAAGCCCACAGGGCTGTTTCATTTACCCTCCCCTCAGCTCTGGGGTGGGGTGTGTGCCCTGGGTGCCATATAGATCTGCGTCTGCACTGACTTGCCAGCTGCTGCTGGCCTCTCTGGGGAAGTAGGTGAGGCCAAGAGGGAGGGCCGCTGTCTGGTTTTATTACTGTCACCACCCTCCCCCTTTCCTTCCCCCTCTCCCCCCACTCCCGTTGACCCCAGGTCCCTACTAGGGTGCTTGCTGCTGCTCACCCCCTTCCTTCCCTTTTGTTTCATTGTTGTTGGGTGCAGTTGAGTAAGTTCTGACTCAGTGACTCCATGTGACAGAGTAGACTGCCCCATAGGGTTTTCTAGGCTGTAGCCTTACAGAAGCAGATCGCCAGGAAACAGATTGCTAGGTCTTTCTCCGGCAGAGCTGCTGAGTGGGTTTGAACTGCCATCCTTTCAGTTAGCAGCCAAGCACTTTACCATTGCACCACCAGGGCTCCATCATCTCTTCATTATTCTTCCCCAGTTCTGCCCCCAGACCCTCAGCCTGCCTCTTACCACTTTCCTGCCCTTGGTCCCTGTCCCCATTGCCCACTAGCCAGGCCAGGAGGTATGCAGGGCTGAGTCACTGCTCTGTGGGGGACTGTGTGGGGAGCTGAGTTAGAGATGACAGCTTTCATTCACATCAGTGGCTCCTTCCGGGCCTGCATCATGGGGGCTGGGGCTACTCCCTGAGGTCAGCAGAGCGGGGGACTGCTCAGTGGCCAGGGCCCAGCTTCCTCTCTGCAGCTTTCTTAAAATGACCTGGTTTCCAGAAGGGCCATGGGCAGGGAGAATTGGTTTCGGTTTCTGTGGCCGGGAAGCAGGGGAGGGGAGCTATTTCCTCTTCCCTGGTCTTCACCCTGTTACTCTGTGATTCAGCGCGGGACAGACAGGTTCCCCAGGAGCCCCAGGCCCACTGCCCTGCCCTCCAGTGGTCCACTCTGCCAGGACGCTCAGCAGACTTGGGCCCTGACCAGGCTGGAAGGCATTTCCGGGGCCAGATTTTGGTTTCTTCACTTCCTCAGTTCAGGTGACTTGAGTACCCGTCCCCTTAACTTCCTGGTCATGTCTAGTCTGTTAAAGTGTCTCCCTCTTTTCTCTGCAGCGGGCGGGGCTGCTTGCCCCTTGCTGTCTCCCTCTCCCCACCCCCCCCCCCCCATTCTCATTTCTGGCCACATGCAGCAGGCTCAATGTCAAGCTCCTGCCAACCTCCTTCTGGGGTTACGGCTGCTGCTCAAGCCCTGCCCCCTGCCTGCCTCATGAGGTCCTAAGGGGCAGGGGTTAAGGGGGATCCACTGGTCATTAGTCAGGCCAGGGAGCCCCAGAAAGCTGCTAGAGTGAGGGGCGCTGGTGGTGGGCAGGAGAGAGGGAGGGTGTACCCCACGTGGGGAGCTGCAGCAGCTTGGGGAGGCTGGGCAAGGGGGGCCTGTGCCCATGAGTCTGGCCTGTTAGGCTGGAGGGGGCCTATGCCCATGAGTACGGCCTGACAGGCTTGGGGGGCCTGTGTCCATGAGTGTAGTCTGGGCCCATGAGTATGACTTGTGCCCATGAGTATGGCCTGGCAGGCTGGGGGGATGCCTGTGCCCATGAGTTTGGCCAGGCAGGCTAGAGGTGAAGCCTGTACCCATGAATACGGCCTGGCAGGCTGGGGGGGGGGGGGGGCCTGTGCACACAAGTATGGCCTGGCAGGCTGGAGGGGACCTGTGCCCATGAGCAAAGCCTGACATTCTGTGGGGGTCTGTGCCCATGAGTTGGACCTGGCAGGCTGGGAGGGCTTTCTAGTCAGGCTACTGGTGGTCACTGTTGGGGCCACTCCTGGGGTTCCCGTGCCTACCCCAGCTGCACTGGGACAGGGCTTGGCTGGGCGTGCCCAGCCCCACCTTTTGTGGGAAAACCGGATTCTCCAGCCGGCCGTTCCTGAGTCTGCATTTCTGCAGATGCTCACTGGCCAGAACCTCTTGCGCTATCTGGGAAGCTAAGGGGTGATGCGGACCCCAGGTGAGCTGGGGACGGCGCCTCAGCCTCTGGCAGCCTGGGGTACCCTGGATGACTGAAGCTCTGCATTTCACTTTTTCTATGGGCCTGCCCACCCCATGCTGGACCCCACCTTGAAGGAAGAGCACGTAGAGCCTGTCCCATCCTGACTCCACACGCTTATCCCGCCATGTCCCTCTCCCCAGGCCCCTTTGGGGTTTCCTAGCTACTCTGGGGCTGGCTACTTTTCCGGGACGTCCCCCACTGAGACAGAATCCAGGTTGGGCAGTGGTGGTGGCCCTGATGGAAGGAACAGCATCAGCGTGTGCTGAGGCAGGCTGGCTGGGGTCCTAGAGAGAGCAGCAGATGTGACTCTGTGGCCAGGAGGAAGCCAGGTCCCAGGATGGCACAATTTCCTCTGAGTGAGCAAGCATTTCTAGGCGTGGGGGATGAGTGCTGGGCGGGGCCTCTCCCAAGCCTGTGCGCTGGTCTCTGCCACCTGGGCCTGACGCCCCTGCCCTTACACCGGACACCTGACAGCCCACCACTGCCCCCTCCCTGAGTCCCGGGAAGGGGCTGGGCTTCTGGCCCGCCTGCTGTCCCCACCCACCCATTCCTGTGAAGGCAGCAAGCAGCAGAGCCGCCCCTCCATGGTGCAGAGGACACATGTGGAAGCGCAGCCGTGGCTTGTCTATCTCTTTTGTTTAACAGTGTGTGTGTGCGCGTGTGTGTGTGTGTGTGTGTCTAGCTCCTTAGAGGCTGTGGTTGTCGCCCAGAACTCTTGCTAAAGCCCGTTGCTATCAGGTCTATTCCAACTCATGGAGACCCTATAGGACAAAGAGAAGTGCCCCCATAGGGTTTCAAAGGCTGTAATCTTTAGGGTTTCAAAGGCTGTAATCTTTACGGAAGCAGAGAGCCATATCTTTCTCCCGCAGAGCAGCTGGTGGGTTCGAGCTGCTGACCTTTCAATTAGCAGCTGACTGCTTAACCAATGTGCCACGAGAGTATCTCTCAGGACTCGTACTACTGCCCCACTAAGGTGGTTAAATCAGGCCTCCTGGACACCATACTCTTTCTCCACCGGCCCTGCCACCACTCTCTGCACTCAAGGGCCAAACCAGTTGCCTCTGGGACCCCCAGTACTGCCCCAGGCTGGTCTTATCTCCCTGGCCCTCCAGCCTTGCATTGTGTCTGGTGCTAGCAGCTGGGCAGGGGTGCCAGCTAGGGGGAGGCGTGGCCTTGGAGAGGGCCTGGTGGGCCAAGGATCTGGGTGGAGAGTCTGGGTTGTGCTGGGGTTGGGGTGACAAGAAGCCACAAGGGACATCCTGAGACAGTATCCTCCATCCTCAGGCCTGCAGTGGGCACAGAGTTGGCGGGACGGGTGGCCCTTGCGTGGAGCCCTCCAAAGAGGGCTGCTTCCTGGGCCGGCTGATGGGTTGGGGGAGATGGCGTCTGTCCAGGTCTGTGTGCGCTGATCATCCATCCAGCTCCCAGCCACGTGCATGTCCACCCTCACTGGCCTTCTGTCCAACGAGCTGTTAGTGGGGCTAACTGTGTGCCAGACTCTATGCCACCCAGGGTTGAACGGGTACCCAGGGTTGGAGGAGGCAGCACATGATATGAGAGAGCAGGTGAGAAAGCAGTTGTTTCTCTTGAGTGGTGACCAGGCAGACTTCCTGGAGGAGATGACATTTTACTTTCCTGCATAGAGTAGCAGGCCTTGGCCAGGCCGGTGGGGTAGACTCTGGCTGCCAAGTGCAGGGCTTCAGCTGAGGGGAAGTTGGTGGATTGGGAATCGAGGTTGTCTGGTGTGGGTGGGGACAGCTTCTGAAGGACAGCATGCTCACTTGGGGAGGGGGTTGTAATCAGCTCTGAATTCCAGAAGGATCCTACTTGCTTGGTGTCCTTAACTGAGCTTGGGCCTGGTGCCCCCCACCTACCTTCCTTGGCTGGACCAACAACCACCACCCCCCATTCCAGTTTCCTGGGGTGATGCCTGCCCAGTGCCCTCTCCCTGCACCCTGGTCCCAGAGGAGGGAAGCTGGGGCGCCTTCTGTGCAGAGGCCTCAGATGAGGCTGTTGTCTTGGTACCATCCCCTGGGCGGTGCTGGACGTAGGAGCTGACTGCGGCTCTGGCAGTGTGGCATTCTTGGGGGGGCTTCCCAGACTCAGGGGACACACGGCTCTGTTTCCGTGTTCTGTACAGGTTCCCTTGTACATACCACTCTGCTCTGGGGTGTCAAGTCCGACTCCCCAGCTCCTTAGGGCCGAATGTGATGCCTGAGTCTGTTGGTCTGGTGCAGACGAGACAGCAGCGTCCCAGCCCAGGGCTCTACCTTGTGGCTATGTCTCGGTGTCCCCTTTGTCCCCATTGTCCCTCTTACCTGGAGTTGGGGGAGCTTTGGCAGTGGGAGACCCTGATCCAATATGTAAAGCATAAGGGGCACCTGAGGGAATGGGGGTCCAAACTCATCCCCCAGGCTTCGCTCAGCCCATGGCAGTCCGTCAGGCACCTCTGGGTAACCCCAGGCCTCTGAGGAACCTAGACTTAAAACCACTGGGAGTCTAGGCCAAGCTTCCCTCTCTGTATCAATTCCCAGGTGCTACTGTAGCAGAAATACCACAGTGGGTGGCTTTAAAGAACAGAAATTTTGTTTCAAAGTTTAGGAGGCTTGTTGTGGTGTGTGTCAAGTCAACTCCCACTCAGTAGCCACCCTATATGACAGAGTAAAACTACCCTATAGTGTTTCCTAGTCTGTGATCTTTACAGGAGCAGATGGCCAGGTCTTTTCTCCTAAAGGTTAGCTGCTGGTTTGAACCGCCAACCTTTTATTAGCAGCCAAGTGCTTAACCATTGTCCACCGGAACAAAACGAAACAACGACAACAAAAAAAAAAACCCATTGCCATTGAGTTGATTCTGACTCATAGGGACTCTATAGGACAGAATAGAACTGCCCTATAGGATTTCCTAGGCTGAAATCTTTGTGGAAGGAGAGCACCAAATTTTTCTCCCGAGGAGTGGCTAGTGGGTTTGAACCACCAGCCTTTCAGTGAGCAGCCAAGCACCTTAACCACTGCACCACCAGCGCTCCTTTTTAGGAAGCTACAAATCCAAATTCAGAGTGTGGCTTTAGGGGGAGGTCCTTCTTTGTCTCTTTCAGCTTCCAGTAGCTGCCAGCAATCCCTGGAGCTCTCGATTTGTAGGAATATCTGCCTTTGTGGTCATCAGATGGCATCTGTCGCCCCCATTAGTATTCACCTGTCTGTCTGTGTTGCTTCTTGTAACTCAGAAGTGATTAGATGTAGGACCCACCCTGTACGGATGTGACCTCATTAACATAACAAAACCCTGCTCCCAAATGGGATCACATCCACAGGTAGGGGGTTAGGGTTCCAAGACATGTTTGGGGAGGGCGAGATTCAATCCATAGCAGGTACCTTCCAGCTGCAATGTACCCCAGCCTTGAGTGTACCCCAGCTTTAGGGAGGGAGGTGCCTGTTCCCCAAAGAGTCCCCAGGCCCTAGAGTCAGAAGGACCTGAATCTGAGTCCCAGTTGTACCCTTTCTTGGCTGTGTGTGCTTAAGCAAGTTACTTAACCTCTCTGAGCTTCCATTCTCCATCTACAAAATGGAAGCAATGATAATGTCTGCTCAAAAGGGAGTTGGAAGAGAAATGGGATGTTGGCTTGGCATTAGCAAGGACTTGCCCCCGCCCGGCCTCCATCACCATCTCTCGGCAGCCCCTGGGGCGCCAAGCAAGGAAGGCTGTTGTGAATTTTGTTGTCCTGGCAGTCCCCACCCCCAAGCAAGACTTCTTAAAAGTCACAGGATGTCACTGGATCGTTCAACTTAAAATGGTTCATTTTGTGCTATATGAATTTTACTTCAATAAATTGTTTTTAAAAACTCAAAAACCTTCCAGATTGTTTGAACGGTGCCTTCAAAATCTGGCTTACTCTAATTGAAAGTAAATCATAATCAAAAGACATCCAACGATCTTGAATTTTTTAGTTAAATGTTTCTGTTAAAGTAATGTTGAAACAGAAAACCAAACCCACTGCTCTTGAATCGACTCCAACTCGTAGTGACCCTACAGGACAGAGTAGAACTGCCCCATAGGGTTTCCAAGGCTGTAATCTTTACAGAAACAGGCTGCCACATCTTTCTTCCACTGAGCACGCAGCTGGTGGGTTCAAACCGCCAGCCTTTTGGTTAGCAGCCTAGTGCTTTAACCTGTTGAAACAGAAAAAGGAAAAAAGTAGTGACATCTTGGCTTTTATGCTGGGCTCCGATTTGGTTCTGACCCAGCAGCCAAGCTCCAGAGTGGTCAGTTTTCAGGAGATTGAACGTAAATGCTCCCAGACGGTGCCCTGACCATGTGATGCTGTGGCGCCTGCCCAGCTCAGCACTACAAGAAGCGCTTCCTCACTCCAGGCGACTACAAGAAGCGCTTCCTCACTCCAGGCGACAAGGAAGAAGAGAATTTACTTCCTTTAATCCCTCACCCGTGAGGCAAGTGGACTGTCCCCATTTTACAGATGAGGAGACTGAGGTCAGGAAGATTAAAAGCTGTGTTCATATTGACACATTCCTTTGAGCCTGCCCTGCCTTTCCTATAGGTCGTGAGTGGCAGGGAGGCTGCCCTGCTTGACCTGGAGCCCACCCAGCCATCCTTTCATCTGTCTGTCCATCCGTCTACCTCCCCGCAGGGCTGACACTTGGCCCCAGAGCATCTGTGCAGAGTGAGGAAAGGACTAGAACATGCTCTGAAGACCTCTGCATCCAGACTGAGAAAGCAGCGGGCCAAGTCGCACACTCTGAAGGTAGGAAGCTGGGTAGCTGGGTGGGCTGGACCCAGGTACTGGCTCATTGATTCATTCACTTATATGTGTTTTCAACTAATGCATATTGATGCCTACTGAGGACCTGGGGCTCTCCTGACACTGGAGATACAGCAGTGAATAAGGGAGAAAACAGAGCAGAAAGGAATAAATGAAGAAGTTCAGTTCAGAGCATGAGGGAGATGACCAGGGAGAGACAGGAGGGTTCGGGGCCACTTCAGGCAGTGAGGGAGGGCTCTGAGGAGGTGGTGCTCCAGCTAGGGCCAGAATGAGGAGAAGGAGCCACCCGCTCCCCCCACCCCTCTGTTTGACAGTAGGAGGAGGCAGCCAGCACTCAGGGAGCACCTGCTCAAGGGCCAGACACGCACTTGCTGCTTTGTCCTCAAGACCCTTCTCTGAGGGAGGAAGTATTGTTATCCCTGTTGTAGAGGTGAGGACCAGGTGAGGTACCGGGTAAGGAGAGGCCAGGTGACTCGTCCCTGCTAGAAGCACGGGAGCTGAAGTTCAATACCAGGCTGCTACTGTAGTCTGCGCTTTAACCACTGCACCCCACTGCCTCCTAGTGGAGCTTGACAGGTTTGAGAAACAGCGAGGAGGCCAGCATGGCCGGGTCACAGGGAGCAAGGAGCAGGGTGGGAGGAGTGGAAGCCATGCAGGGTCTGGAGCTCCAGGAAGAAGTTTGGACTTTAAGCAGGAACAGGAAATTGCGGGACAGTGTTGAGCAGGGGTGTGACAGTGTGATTCAGGCCTTTAAAAGGTGACTCTAGCTGCTGTGTGCAGACTGGTGGGTAGTGAGTGCTTGGCAACAGCAGGTAGAGGAGACGGGAGGCTGGTGGTCTTCCAGGTGAGGGAAGGTGGTGGCCCTGGTGGGCCAGGTCAGAGATGGAGGGAGAAGGACAGATTCAGAATAAAGGTGGCTGTGTGTGGGTGGTGCAAATGATTAATCACTGACTACTAACCGAAAGGTTGGCAGTTTAAATCCACCCAAAAGTGCCTTGGAAGAAGGGCCTGGAGATCTTCTGAAAGGTCACAGCCTTGAAAACCCTGTGGAGCATTTCTACTCTGCACATGTGGGGTCACTATTAGTTGGAATCAACTCTGCAACTGTTTTGTTTTTGTTTTTTTGTTGCTTTGCCTGCCACCCCATACCTTGGCCCCACACATCCTTGGCCGAAGGGCTCCGGGTGACCCTCCCCCCAGTCTGTGCACCCCCAGGGTCGGCACCTACACTGGGGAATGAGTGTGGGGCCCCTGGCCTTGTAGCAGGGGAGGAACAACCAAAAGTAGCCTGCCCCAGGAGCTGTGGGAGGCAGGGGAGGGGGATGGCTAAGGATTTCAGCAAGAGAAAGGTCACTGGGCAAGAGATGAAGATAAAGAGAATAAAAAGAGACAGAGGCTGTTAGTGCTGCTGGGAGCTGAGGGAGCTGGGGACTGGTGGCTCAGTGTGGAAAACCCTGCACCAGGGCGGATGGCCACCTCCTCTGCAGGATGCCCCTGCCCTTCACCCCAGCAATCCTGCTGTAGAACTTTGTCTTATAATAACAGTCCAGCAAGCGCAGGCAGCATAGGCAAAGGCTCATGGCAACACTGGGCATCAGTTTAAAACACCAGAAAGATTCTAAATGACCATCAATAGGGGATAAGTAAATGGAACCTTCACAGTAAGGGTGACACAGGGAAGGATGGCCACCCTAGAGAATAAAAAGGTAAGAGAGAGAGTGAATGTGTGTGTATGTGTGTGAGGGGTATGTGCAAGTGTGTAGGTGGGTGAGTGTGTGTGTACGTGAGTGTGTACGTGTGTGTATGTATGTGTGAGTGTGAGAGTGTGTATGTATGTGTGAGTGTGAGAGTGTGTGTGTGTGTGTGTGTGTGTGTGTATAAAGTTTTAAAGTACGTTTCCAGGTGTAGTGAGTCTTCTGGAAGGGTATACACACCAGCTCTCTTCTCTGGAGAATGAGGCCAGGCTTTGACTTTCTGCTTTATATTCTGAAAAAAAAATTTTTATTTTTTTGGCAATGAAAATATATCACTTTTATCATTCAAATATTTTTCTACTGTAAAATGAAAAAAGCACTAGCCAGGGCAGTTTCTCTTCTCTCTGGAAAAGGAACTGGGCAGCCACAGGGACCAGGAGCAATGATGGTGTGGTTGTCTTCCTGGGAATTGGGCTGGGCCACCATTTCCTTCCACAGCCTCGGAAGCCTCCTCCAGGAGCTGTGTGTCCCTGCTCAGCCGGCCCCTGGAAGCTGCAGCAGACACCTGGCATGGCTGGGGATACCTTGTCTGTTGCTCAGAGCACCAGGGTGCCCTGGTTCTTCTCCTGTCCTTCCTCACACCTGGCCCAGGACAAAGGCAGGGGAAGCTCTTTGTCTACAGAAAGCCACTTTGTGGCTCCTGTTCACCCCGGGCAGGCTGTGAGGTGGCAGGAGTCATCCAGCACCACATCCTTCATCCTCACACACCTTGCTTGGTTTGGTCCTTGCCTAAAGCAGAGAGACCAGAAATGAAACGAGCTGGAAAGCTGGGGATCTCCCCTACCCCTACCAGTCTGGGATGCAAATGAAGAAGAACGGAAATAAACCTTCTCAAAATATCCCACCTGTCTCAGTTCCCTAGTGCTGCTGTAACAGAAATACTACAAGGGGGTGGCTTTAACGAATGAAAATTTATTTTCTCACAGTTTCGGAGGCTGGAAGACCGAATTCAAGGTGCTGGCTCTAGGGGAAGTCTTTCTCTGTCTGTTGGCCCTGGGGGAAGGTCCTTGTCTCTTTTCAGCCTCTGCTCCTCAGTTCCTTGGCAATCTTCATGTGGTGTGATATCTTTCTTCCCCCATCTCTGCTTGCTTCTCTGCGCCGAACCTGCTTGTTTTATATTGCAAAGATGATTGGCTTTAGACACAATTTACACTAATATGGTCATATTAACCTAACAAAGAAACCCTATTCCCAGATGGGATTATATCCACAAGTATAGGGGTTAATATCTATAACACGACTCAGTCCATAACACCACCCAACCCAAATTCCACCTCTGCCATGTTTTTGTTTGTTAAAGCCGCCCCCTTGTGGTATTTCTGTTGTAGGAGCTCTAGACGGCTGAGACAGGTGGGGTGTTGTCATTTGATCCCAAGTTAAATTCATGGTCTTGTAAGTTGGTTCTCAGTCTGAGCTGCCTGCCCTGGCACTGGCATCCCCATGTCCCCTCCAGCCCTGCCTCTCTCACCACACCCCTTCCCCTCCCTGTCTCCGTGCAGCCTCCTGTCCACCATGGCCTCTGCTGACAAGAATGGCGGGAGTGTCTCCTCCGGGTCCAGCAGCCGCCTACAGAGCCGGAAGCCGCCCAACCTGTCCATCACCATCCCGCCGCTTGAGACCCAGGCCCCTGAAGAGCAGGACAGCATGCTGCCCAAGGTGAGGGGCTACCCTGGGGCCTCACTGCCCTGCCACCAGGGACACGTGCCACCGAGACAACATCTCCTGGGTGGAGAGGAGGCTGCTTCTTTCTGAGCTGCAGGCGCGTGCAGCCCTCGACGCGGGCCTCTGCCCCCTCCTTCCTGGGTCTGCAATTTCACCGGGAGGGAGACCGAGAGCTCGGGAGCTAGTCTCTCGGTGGCTAAGGGACCAAAGAGCATGTTCTCCTCCAGGAACAGCTTGCCCGTTCAACCTGGGACTGGCTGTTTCCACCTAACCTCAGGCCCTCTTCTGAGGGAAAATGAGCTTGGGTGGCACAAGCAGTTTGCAACTGGCTGTTAACCTAAAAGTTAGCAGTTTGAACACACCCAGCGGCTCTGCGTAAGATAGTCCTGGTGACCGCTTCCATGAAGATGACAGCCAGGAAAACCCTGTGGAGCACAGTTACAAACACATGGGGTCGCCATAAGTCGGAATTGGCTCGGCGACCACGGGTTTGGTTTTCTGGGTGCTTCTGAGGGATGTGTGTGAGCGGGGACAGTGTCTCTACAGCACCAACGGCCTGACTTTGCAGCTCCCGTCTCCTCTGGTCCAGCGAGAATAAGTCACCGTTTCCACCAATCTGGACGATTGTTCCATAAAGAGCTCATTGAGCACAGGCCCCAAACAGCGTGGGCATCCCGCATGGCCTGGGACATAAAGGGGAGCTGTGTTGGGCCACCCCTCACCCCAAGAAATCTAGAACATGCAAAACCAGGCCAGGACATCACGGGGTAAGATCATCAAGCGGGAGTTAGGGAATGCATGCCAGGCTTGGCCCAGACACCTCAGAGAATGGTGGTTTTATGTTTGAAATGAAAGCAGCTCAGGGGGCGTCCGTTGGGATTGAGGCTTGTTCTCGCAGCGTGTTCATGTTGGGAGGCCGAAGAGGAACTGGCCCAGGGTCACAGCCCGCATGACCACTGCTGCCCTGACCTCCCTCCTGCCTCCCTGCAGAGGCCCAAGGTTCCCGCCTACTTGAAGAGCGTTAGCCTGCAGGAGCCTCGGGGACGATGGCCAGACAGCAGCGCCGAGAAGCGCCCCGGCTTCCGCCGCCAGGCCTCCCTGTCCCAGAGCATCCGCAAGTGAGCCCCCCTGGCCCCCCTGGCCCCCAGTGCCCTTTCCTGAGGTAGCAGGCAGGAGGCGAGCTTGAGAAGCTGTTACCTGTTTTAGGATGGAAACCGAGGCCTGGGGGGTTATGTGCCTTCAGAAAGTCCCCAGGTGGAGGCTGAAAGGGTCCAGGCTCAGTGACCTGGGGGTGGACTGTTGCCCCTCAGAGTGGCTCCCAGGGACCTCTCCTGCCTGGTCCTCCCACTCTGGACTTTATTCCACCTTTGCTCATTGGGTTCCTAGCCCCAGAGTTCAAGGGGAGGCTGAGCTTCTCCTCCCACTGGCCTGTGTGCCCATGCTTGTCACTCCCCATGTGCACACATGGGCACATGCACATCAGATGACACTCCCCTGCATGCACAGGAGGACACACGTGATTAT
Source organism: Loxodonta africana (assembly GCF_030014295.1). Taxonomy (NCBI): domain Eukaryota; kingdom Metazoa; phylum Chordata; class Mammalia; order Proboscidea; family Elephantidae; genus Loxodonta; species Loxodonta africana. The sequence continues at coordinate 16,492,040 of NC_087359.1, forward strand.
CACTGATGTCACTTCCTGCTTGCGCAGGAGGACACCTGTGTATTATGTTCCCACAGCATGCCCCGTGTACACACACAGGCACATGTGTCATATGTCACTTCCTACGTGCACACACAGACACTCACGTGCGTGATAACCTCCGCACGCGCACAGGTGTGTGCACATACACAAAAGCACGCTCTCCATGTCTGCTCTCACAGAGGCACAGCCCAGTGGTTTGGGGTCAGCGGCGACTGGGAAGGAAAGAGGCAGAGCTGGCAACGTAAAAGCCTGCACCACTGCAGCGTGCGCTACGGCAAGCTGAAAGCCTCCTGCCAGCGTGACCTGGAGCTGCCCAGCCAGGAGGTGCCTTCCTTCCAGGGCACCGAGTCTCCCAAACCCTGCAAGATGCCCAAGGTAGATCCCACCCGGGGCTGGAGGCGTGGCAGACAGCTTCCCCCAGGGGCCAGATGGGCCCTGCTCACCACCTCCATTCCTTCCAGATCGTGGACCCGTTGGCCCGGGGCCGGGCCTTCCGCCACCCCGATGAGGTGGACCGGCCCCACGCCCCACACCCACCACTGACCCCAGGCGTCCTCTCCCTCACCTCCTTCACCAGCATCCGCTCTGGCCATTCCCACCTGCCCCGCCGCAAGAGGATGTCTGTGGCTCACATGAGCTTTCAAGCTGCCGCCGCCCTCCTCAAGGTGAGAGGCCTCCCCTCACCCAGCCTCCCTCGCTCCCTCCCCTTCCCCAAGGGCAGGGCTGTGCAGGGATTCCAGACAGAGGCAGGGACACCAAAACCTGCAGCCAGGCCCTTACCCTTCTAGTCCCAGTTCCCTCCTGAGCCCCTGGGACCTCTAGTTTGGGAAGCGGGCATCTGCAGCAATATATAAACTGGGGAAGTAGGTAAACCACACACTCACCACTCCTCTACCCGTGTCTACTGAGCACCTACTATGTGCTGGGCACAGAGCTGCAGAGTAAATGAGCTGGAGCAGTGTGTGAGGGCCAGCATCTGCTCAGAGGAGGAACTCGCCATCACAGAGCCCAGAAAAATAAGAAAAAGTTCACCAGGAAAGGAAGGGAGGGAACAGCATTCTGAGCAGAGGGAACAGCATGTGCAAAGGCCTGGAGCAGGAGGAGTGTGGTGCTTTGGGGTGCAGCAGATGGAGGTTTGATGTGTTTTGAGTGAGGGGTGGCTCCAGAAGGCATGGCAGGAAACAAGGGGCCTGGGATGGGGGGGTGATGTGAACCTGGGAGTGAGGATGTAGGACATCCAAAGCCAGCATGGGGGTTACTTGAAGTGCTGGGGTGCCAGTTGCCCAAGCCAGAGGGGCGGGGGGTCATTGGAGAGAAGATACACCAGGCCCTGGTGAGTGATGTGTTCAGGGCTGGTGAGGAAGTTCTTGGGGGCTCCTTCCCTGGCTCCCAGGCTCCCGGGCTTTGGGCAGGATCACCTCGCCCATGGTGGTACCCCGGGGGGATGGGGCTTGATGACCCCTTCAGGGTCGGGAGGCTGGGGTCCGGGGTCTCAGGCCGCTGGGTCAGCTGGAAGGGGCTGGGGTCCTGACACCATGGCTCTGTCCCGTGCCAGGGGCGCTCGGTGTTGGATGTTGCTGGACAGCAGCCCCGGGTAGTCAAGTGCAGCTTCGCCTACCCCAGCTTCCTGGACGAGGATGTGGTTGACGGGGCAGACACATTTGACTCCTCTTTTTTTAGTAAGGCAAGCATGGGGTGTGGGCCCTTGGGGACAGACTGGGTGGCCTAGGAGCTGGGAAAGGTGACCTGGGCCTCAGTTGCAATTACCTGGGAGCCCCCAAGAGATCCCGAGGCCCAGTGATGGGGTGGGGAGTGCCGTTGCATGGAGCCACCAGGCCCTTCATTCTGTCTTGGGCTGGGCGAGGATTTGGGGTGAGGTGGGATGCCAGCTGCTGAGTCTCCCACACAGCCGATGGGCATGTGGCTCCCGCCTCCCTCCTGGAGAGCCAGTCTGTCTAGCCTCATCCTGGGCCAAGTCCTGCCCTTGAGTTGGGGTGTTAGGGACAGTGTTTGGCGTTGGCGGCTCCTTACACTGTTTTTTGTGCCCCTCCTGTGCCCCCAGGAAGAAATGAGCTCCATGCCCGATGATGTGTTTGAATCTCCCCCCATCTCTGCCAGCTGCCTGCGAGGGCTCCCGCACTCAGCCTCCCCGGTCTCCCCCGAGGGGGTGCAGATCCCTCTGTGAGTACAGGGCTTCCTTCTCCAGGTGGGGGGAGGCGGCACTGCAGGGAAGGTCTCCAGGGCCCTCAGCAGACACCTGTCCCCATCCTGCTGCCCACCCCCACCTCAGGCTGCTGCCCACCCTACGCCATATCCCAGCTGGGGCCTAGTCTGGGGGCCTCCTACACCCACCTCTGGCCCCCAGCCCTGCCTGAGCCCTCTTCTGGGGCCTGGGATGTGTGGGAAGGATGTTGGAACCTATAACCGCCATCCCAGCAGGAGGGAGTATGGCCGCTCGGTGGTCCCAGCGGCCAGGCGTGGCAAGCGCATTGCCTCCAAGGTGAAGCACTTTGCCTTCGACCGGAAGAAGCGGCACTATGGCCTGGGCATGGTGGGCAACTGGCTGAACCGCAGCTACCGCCGCAGCATCAGCAGCACCGTGCAGCGGCAGTTGGAGAGCTTTGACAGCCACCGGTTAGCAGCTGGGGCGGGCACGCGGGCACCGTCCCCGGGCCTCCATCCCCTCCATTCAGGGTGGGGTGTGGCCACCGCCTTCGAGAGCCCCTCACAGTTGCAGGCAGGGAGGGGGATAGAGACCTACCAACCCCTCTGGCCCTCTCCTGGAGGCCCCCGCCCCGGTTCATTCAGGGTCCCATGAGCACCTCCGAGGGCCAGGTGGGCCAGACCAGCGTGACAGCACCCTGTCCTCAGGGAGCATGCCCTTCACCTGGGACGGGTCCTTGAGGGCTCACTGTCTCCCTCCCCCAGCTTCCCTGGGCCTGCACCCACCACCCAGCTCTCAGATGCAGTCAGTCAACAAGCACCCATTAAGCACCAATGCATGCAGACTCCGGGAGCGACAGAATGGGCTGGGAGTGCAGGGTGGGTCCAAGGGACAGTTAGAAGCTGTGACCATGAGGGAGAAGTCCGGAGGTACACGGACACCCTGGGGGAAGCCCGAGGATTGGGCTGCAGGGTGACTCTCAAGAGTGTGCAGTTGGCAGTGACCTGATAGATGTTGGACCCAAAATTACAAACAGTTGGGTAGTGATAGGTGTGGGGTAGTGACAGGTGTGGGGTAGTGACAGGTGTGGGGTAGTGACAGGTGTGGGGTAGTGACAGGTGTGGTGACTGCTGCAGAGGAGGACAGAGAGGGTGAACAGCTGGTGGGGAGGGGTGCAGGCGGAATGAGCCGGAGTAACCTCTCAGGCAAAGGCAATGATGTGCAAAGGCCCTGGGGCTGGAGGGAGCAGATATTTTCTAGGAACAGGCTGAGAACGGTGGGCGCCTGGGCGCAGCTCAGCCCTGTGGCCGGCGGGAGGGTTCTGGACTCCATCCCCAGGGTGTCAGGAGCCCTTGCAGGGTTTGACCACACAGAGGGTTGTTTTAAAGTGCGCTGGCTCCACTTGCAGGCCATACTTCACATACTGGCTGACCTTCGTCCACGTCATCATCACACTGCTGGTCATCTGCACATACGGGATTGCGCCCCTGGGCTTTGCCCAGCATGTCACCACCCAGCTGGTGAGTGGGCCGCAGACTCGGGGTCCCGGCCTTCCCAGATGCTTCTGCATAGCAGTCGCTAGGCAGGGGGATGTGCAAGGTTCACCCTACTCCCCCCAGCTGGGTCCTGGGGCTCAGTGTCTAGAAGAGTGAAACTGCCTGCCTCCTGCTGCCCTGACACACCCAGGGGTGGGGAGCTTCACTGGAGGGCTCTGAGGCTCCTGGATGCCCTCCCCGGATCCTCACTGTCTCACCTCCCCCCTACCCCCGCCTCTGTACCAGGTGCTAAGGAACAAAGGTGTATACGAGAGCGTCAAGTACATCCAGCAGGAGAACTTCTGGGTCGGCCCCAGCTCGGTGAGGGCCCACCTGGGGGCATCGACCAAGTAGGACCCCTCTGCCTGTACCCCAACTGGGCAGGTCTGCCCACCCGGTGGCCGCCGTCATCAGGGAAACTCTCATGGTGGCATGAGCCCCGCTCAGACCCTCTTCTCCCCCAGATCGATTTAATCCACCTGGGCGCCAAGTTCTCCCCCTGCATCCGGAAGGACCAACAGATTGTGCAGCTGGTGCGGCGGGAGCAAGACCTGGAGCGGGACTCGGGCTGCTGCGTTCAGAACGACCACTCAGGCTGCATCCAGACCCAGCGCAAGGACTGCTCGGTGCGGGCAGGGTGCCTCTTCCGGCCTGCGATGCTTGGCACCTTGCCCCAGCTATGCCCAGTCTCCCCTCACAACCCTGGGTCTCAGGGAGTCTTGTCTCCTGTTGGGGTTGGGGCTGTTCACTGGTAGTGACCGTGTCCCCACCTCCCTCCCTTTCTGCCTTCCCCAGCCCCACACACGCCTGGCACAAGAAGTCATGGGGACCACTGCCCACTTGCTGGCTGAACTGCCCCAGCCAGAAAAGCAAAGTGGGGTCTTTGGGGTGTTAGGGAGCCATGGGGGCTGGCCTGGGGGCTGGGCCTGAGCTCTGTCCTGGGGGGAGTCCCCTGCCTACTCAGACAAGGTGACCTTATCCCAGCATGACTAGCCCTCCTCCCTTCTCCAGGAGACTTTGGCCACTTTTGTCAAGTGGCAGGGTGACACCGGGCCCCCCATGGACAAGTCTGACCAGGGCCAGAAGCGGACGTCGGGGGCTGTGTGTCACCAAGACCCCAGGTACAGAGTGGCTGCCCCTAGGCTCTCAGGATGGGGCTGAGTATCTCATCACGTTGTGCCACCCCCTGGGGTGCTGATGGGCAGCCGCGGCAGGCTGGGGTTCACAGCCCCTCACTTTGCCCCCTCTGACCTCTGCCTCCAGAACCTGTGAGGAGCCTGCCTCCAGCGGTGCTCACATCTGGCCAGATGACATCACCAAGTGGCCGGTGAGTACCATGGGCGGGCAGCAGTCGGGGGGGGGCGGACAGGGTGCTAGTCCACTGTATGGGTCACCCCTACCATGGGTGCTGCCCCACAGATTTGCACAGAGCAGTCCAGGAGCAACCATACAGGCTTTCTGCATGTGGACTGCCAGATCAAGGGCCGGCCCTGCTGCATTGGCACCAAGGGCAGGTGAGCTGCTGCCCCACCCCAGGAGCCTCCTTGAGGCCTTGCTCCTTCACCCGTACCTATACCTCCACCAACGCTGAGGCCCCCGCCTTGCTCTGGGGCTACCCAGGGTGTGAGCAGCTGGAAGGGGAGCTTCCCCAGAGCCAGGGTCTCTGCAGAGGGGCCCTGCTTCCTGCCAGGAGTGCCTGCTAATGGCCAGGTGTGGGGCCAGGGCAAGGTGGGCAGAGGCAGGGGTTCCCCAGGGCCTAATGCCCCCTTCCTCCTGCCGTACCCCAGCTGTGAGATCACCACCCGGGAGTACTGTGAGTTCATGCACGGTTATTTCCACGAAGAAGCCACGCTCTGCTCCCAGGTGAGCTAAGGCCTGGTGGGGGCTCTAGGTGGGGAGACAGGCTTCCAGCCTGGCCCGAGGAGCCTGGAGGCCACGCTGCAGTCAGGACTCAGGCATTGGCTGCTGCAATGTGTGCTTCCCGGGGCACTGACCACCATGCGCCGCCCTCCCCAGGTGCACTGCTTAGATAAGGTGTGTGGGCTGCTGCCCTTCCTCAACCCTGAGGTCCCTGATCAGTTCTACCGGCTCTGGCTGTCTCTATTCCTGCATGCTGGGTAAGAGGTGCCTCGTGCCACCCTCCTGGACCTCCCCCCCGCCCCCCCGCCACCCCGCCAAGGAAGGGCTCCTGGGCCAGTGCACCACCGGCACAACCTGATGCTGGCAGCAGCCATGGGCCAATGCGGGAAGGCCCATGCCTGGTGTGTCCCCCCACCCCAGTGTGGTGCACTGCCTGGTGTCCGTGGTCTTCCAAATGACCATCCTGCGGGACCTGGAGAAGCTGGCCGGCTGGCACCGCATCTCCATCATCTTCATCCTGAGTGGCATCACTGGCAACCTCGCTAGCGCCATCTTCCTGCCATACCGGGCAGAGGTAGGGATGCAGGCAGGGAGATTGGGCCTCTCCATCCTGAAGCTTTGTGGCCTGTGGGGAGGCCAGTGGGGAGGCCAGCTCTGCCGACCCTGTGCTGCTCCTGCTTGCCTTCTGGCCCGGGACCTGCTGGAGGGACGCACACCCACCCACCTCGCTCTCCTGCCGGGTCACCAGCGGATGGAGGCTAAGCCGGGGCTTATTGGCTGGTCCCTTAATCCCTGGAGAGGGAAATGCTGATGCTCCTGAGTCACCAAGATCCCTGGCCCTCCCCCATGCTCAGACATCACCCCCAGAATGCCCTTCGCTGATCACGGTTCCTCAGTATCTTTACCCTGCTTCATTTCTGTTCATATCCATGACCACTGCCTGACAGCGCCTTATATAACCAAACCCATAGCCGTTGAGTCAATTCTGACTCATAGCGAATAGAACTGCCCCATATAATTTCCAGGGAGCACCTGGTGGATTTCAGCTGCCTGCCTTTTGGTTAGCAGATGCAGCTCACAACCACTATGCCACCAGGATTTCTGTACCTTAAAACACAAAAAAACCTGTACCTTATATAGCTATAAAAAAGCAAACAAACCCAAACCCGCTGCAATCAAGTTGATTCCAGCTCATAGCGACTCCATAGGACAGAGTAGAATTGCCTCATAGGGTCTCCAAGGCTGTAAACTTTATGGAAGCAGACTGCCACATCTTTCTGCCATGGAGCAGTTAGAAGGTTTGAACCGCTGATGTTCGGTTAGCAGCCAGGTGCTTAACCACTGCGCCACCAGGGCTCCTTTATGTAGCTGTAGGTTGAGCAATATGAAATTGCCAACGTCTGGCCGCTCTTGACCTACAAAAAGAGCAGTTTTCTTATTTTCATTGTGGTAAAATATGTATAACATAAAACTTGCCATTTTAACCATTTTTAAGTGTACAACTCAGTGACGTTAGTTACATTCAAAACGTCATACAAGCCCCCACCCCTGTCTGTTTCCAAAATTTCGTCACCCCAAACACAAGCCCAGTACAATCTGACCAGTTCACCCTCACCTTTTGCCTGCTTGTTCAGTGCCTGTACACGCCCCACTGTCCGTGTTCAGAGCAGGCTTGTCTGTCTTGCTTACTGCACTTGGCCGGATGGCGCTGAGCACACAGTAGGTGTTCAGTGTTTGCTGGAACGATGGATACTGAGTGCCCAGCTGCAGCCCAGCACCTTCTGTGGACCCCTGACCCCTCAGCTTCAGGGCAAATTCTCCTCAGGGGCTCACAGACAGCATGGCCGGGGTCCTGGGGCCCCCTCCCAGGCCCCTGGAGTGATGCGGCCCTCTCCCCTAGGTGGGCCCAGCGGGCTCGCAGTTCGGCCTTCTGGCCTGCCTCTTCGTGGAGCTGATCCAGAGCTGGCAGCTGCTGGAACGGCCCTGGAAAGCATTCCTGAACCTTTCGGCCATCGTGTTCTTCCTGTTCATCTGTGGCCTCCTGCCCTGGATCGATAACATTGCCCACATTTTCGGCTTCCTCAGCGGCCTGCTGCTGGCCTTTGCCTTCCTGCCCTACATCACCTTCGGCACCAGCGATAAGTACCGCAAGCGTGCCCTCATCCTGGTGTCCCTGCTGGTCTTTGCCGGCCTCTTCACCTCGCTGGTCATCTGGCTCTACGTCTACCCCATCAACTGGCCCTGGGTCGAGTACCTCACCTGCTTCCCCTTTACCAGCCACTTCTGTGAGAAGTACGAGCTGGACCAGGTGCTGCACTGACCTGCTGGCCCAGCTGGGCTCCAGCCGTTTATTCTCAGAGTGGCGACAACTAGCCTGCCATGAGGTGCCAGCTCCAGGGCACTCCACCCCCATCCCAAAGACCCCCGGATGGGGGTGAGGCTGGGGTGCCTGACTTCAGGGGAGAGGGCGGATAACAGAGGTCTCTTGGGAGAGTAGAGCCCCCCCATCCTCTGGCTGTGTGTCCCTGGCCCAGGCTGGAGACACCCAGAGCACCTGATTCTCAGCAGCTTTGACCACAGGCCTGACCTCCATTCCCACTCCCTGGCTTTGGCTTTGGGGCCGCCTGCTCGGGTGGGATCTGTGCTTCCAAGGTCCTGAGGCTGCTGTCTTCTCCCAGCTCAGCCTCTGCTGGTGCCTTCTCCCACCGTTACTGTGAATGTGCACTTCCCAGGGACATGGCTGTCCCCTTGGTTGGCCCAGGGCGGCCTCAGGCTGGGCAGCTGCCTGGGCACCCAGGTTTCCACTCCATCTCACCACACCCACCAGGGCCCCCTTCCTGCTTCCCCTCCTACCTGCCCCCCCACAGCCCTGTGAGCCCGGCCATCCGTGGACACTGAGCTGCACTCAGCTCCTGTGCTTTGGCCATGGGCTGTGATGCCAAGAGCTTTTAGCAAATGGGCTGTACACCTAAAAGGGGGGAGGAGGGGCCCTGGAAGGGCTGAGGCTTCTACATCCCTGCCCCATCCTCAGGACGCCTTCAGTGTTCTGCTCCCCGATGGGGCTGGTGCTCTGACGGTGCCACCCCAAGACCCACTACCTCACTCACCACCCGAGTGGGGGGGGATGACCAGGCCACCCCAAGGACCTGCCCTGGGGGTTGCTCAAGGCTCAATCAGGTCTGAATTTTTTTTTTTTTTACTGGTTTATATCATGGTCATGATTTTTAAAAAGTAACGCTAACTTTATATGGATGATGTCTCAAAGTATTAAATGTTCTTTATGGAAAAGGTAGAGTATCGTGTTGATTTGGAGGCCTGGGGTAGGATGGAAGTCAGAGGAGGGTCAGAGGCAGCAGCTTGGCTCAAAGGGGACAGTGAGGGACTTCGAGGGATTTGGTTGGACCAGAAACTGAATCAAGGTCCAACGTCACACACAGAACCTCAGAGGGTCCCTTGAGAGGGCTGGAATGAATCCTTTGACTCCTGGGGTCCCTACCCCCAGCTTGCCCTGCCTTTGCTCAGGGGCGGTGAGGGGGCTGGCTGGGTGGGGGGTGCCTGCACTGGCCAAGATGGTGCCAGGGAGAAAGGGCAGCACCTCTTCCTTCACTTCAGCAGGGGGATGGCCACACTTTGCTTCCCGATACCACGCCTCCCCTACAGCCCTTCCCACCACACTAGGGAGGCCAAGGGGGCATAACCACTTTAATTAGCATGGGCAAAGGGGTCGGGGGGGAGTCATCTGGTAGAGGAGGGCTGGTCTGGGGAGCTGGATGGGACACAAGACATCCAGGGGAAAGGTGGAGAAGTAGACCAGCACCTCCCTGCCCCAAGACTGACACCATTATGCAGGTCACTGGCCTCCATCCCCCCCCCCCCGCCTCCCCGCCAACTCCAGGGGGCAAGGAGAGGGAGGGTAGCCATGAGGCTGGGAGAGTAAGGGATGCTGCCCTGGTGCTGAGCCCCTTCCGGCCCTCCTGCCCGGAACACTGGCCAGTAGTTCCTGACAGTCAACTGTGGTTCCTCCCCGTCCCGTTTACCAAACCAAGCCGTGTCCGAGGGGCTTGTGAGGACAGACTGGAGGACGTGCCACCCTTGCTGTGGATGGCAGCCCAGGCTGGGGAGGAGCCACCCATTCTCTCCATTCACCTGCCCTCCCACCCTGCCTGTATCTCCGCCGAGCTGGGGTGGGGCCAGGTGGGCGGGCTCAGCAGCCGCTGTTCCTGCGCAGGAAGGCGTGGCCACGCAGGCTGCACTGGAGCTCGATGAAGGCCAGGGAGACCACGGTGACTGCGCAGGGGCCCACGGCCCGGAAGCCAAACTTCTCGTAGAAGGGCACCAGTGGGTCCTCACACATGAGCACGACGCGGCACAAGGCCGGCTGCCTGCCCAGGTGCTGCAGGTAGCGCCACAGCAGGACGGAGCCCTTGCCCTGCTGCCGGAAGTTGTGGTTCACAGCCAGCACGTGCAGGTGGGCTGTGCGGCCCCCGGGCCTGTGCAGCGTCAGCGACTCCTGGGGACGTGCAAGGGACGAGAGTCCAGGTGACCTCTGAAGACACCTGCCCCCACCCACCCCACCCAGGCCAGGGGAAGGCGTCCCCTGGGTGACTCCAACTGGGGCTCCCTCCCACCCACAGCCCCATGGAGGAGCCTTCCTGCGGGGCTTTGAGACTCCCAAAGGGCCCAGCTTTTCTTGCCCTGGGAGGGTTATGTCTCCGGTTTTGGAGGACGAAATGCCAGCCTCCGTCTGACTGGCAGCTCTGTGCCTGCCTCACCTGAGTGAGTCTCTCCTCGTCCCACAGTGAGCCAATGATGAAGGCAACAAGGCGGCCCTCCTCGAACCAGCCCAGGGATAGCTCTGGACACATAATCAGGAAGTGCCGGATCTCATCCAGGTACAGGGGGCAGAGGCCAGAGACGGAAATGAAGGCTGAAAAGGGGCGACATGTGTGTGACCCAGTGGTCGTTGAGCCCCCACCCACTGCCCACCCAGCATCCCCTTTGGGTATCCCACCCCAACCTTCACCACAGGAAAGCAGAAGATTCAGGGAAGTTGTTTTCCCCAATTTCTCACCCTGAACATGCACACACATGCATGCATAAGTGCATACGCACACACACACAAACACACATGCACACACCACACTCGTGCATGCACATGAGCACACATCACACCACACCTGCACACACCACACCTGCGTGCATAGCTGCACACCCACACACACACAGTCTGACACTCTGAGGACCCAGCCTCCGAAGACAGGAGATCAGCTGGGGAGCTGGGATGTGAGGGTCTCCTCTCTGCAGGGCCACTGGACAGGAGCTGATCAGAGGCCTGGAGCCTGTGTGGGGGCCGCCCACCTTCCCGCTCGACCTCAAACACGCTGGTGGCATCCTCTGGGGAGAGGCAGCGGAACTCGCTCGCCGGGAGTGTGTGGCGACGCTGGCGGCTTGGGGAGTCGGGGACCTCAGGCGGGAGCCACAGGGTGGCCAGCTTCAAGGCGTGGACACTCTGCGTGGACATCCTGGCCGCCGGTGTCTCCCTGGGGCACCCCTGTTTTGGAAGTGGCCTGCGTGGCTGAGGAGGGACCCCAGCACCTGTAGAAGAGCGAGTGTCTGATGACAGTGCACCTCGCTTCTTTTGTGCCTGGAACTGGGGTGGAGCCAACACCCAAGCAGAGTGAGCTCCTCCCCCAGGTGTCTGCTGGGCAGTTTTGAGTCCGGTCAGAAGGACTTGAGGAACAGCCCCCCACGCCTTCAGCCTCCACTTTCTGGTGTCACTGACCTCCAGGTGTGTCTGAGCCCCAGGAGGGGTGAGAGCAGTGGGCAAGGCTTGATGGAGCTGGGGTATTCTGCACTGCTGGGGTGGGGTGGGGTGGGGACATGAGTCCCCACTAAGCAGCTGCAGGACAAGTTGGTAAATGGCTGTCCAGGCCCCCGTACCACCGCTGGGGGCCATCCAGAGCTGCTTACCTGCCCAGGGGAGACTTTCGGGTCCTTTGGGTGCAAGATGGTGTGACTGGGGGATTTTTAGGCAGCCCTCGGCCCCAGGCCCTGGAGAAAAGCCCTAAATCTAGGTGAGCCCCAGGGAGCCTCTACGTTTACCCAGGTGGCCTCAACGTGGGTCGGGCACACAGGGCTGGGGTGGCTAGGGGGACTTGGGACTGCAGGAAGTGACAGGGGGTTCAAAGCCTGGCTGGGGGAGTGGGGAGGAGCAGACATGGGGGCACACGCGATTCCTCCTGCTTCACCCTGGCTTATCAATGTCCCCTGTAGCATTTTTTTGTCTCTCTCGTGACACCCTATGGTGGGCAGTTCTGAGCATAGGCCACCCTCCACCTCCAAGGGACACTAAAGACCTCCCATGGTTCCACATCCACCCTGCTCTCCCTCCTCCACCTCCTCTCTTCCTTCAGCTAGAAGCTCCAAGTAGGTAGCTCCTGAGAGCCAGTGGGGGAGGTCTCACTCACCAGGACTGCAGGTGGGGGCCCCAGCATTGCCACACAGGTGCAGGAACTGGGAGAAGCCTGGAGGCCTGGGCGTGGGGCTGGAGTCACCGGGGAGCATGTGATGTTGCTCCCAGAGGTCTCTAATCCCTGCCCCGCCTCCCGCCTTACACAAGCAGAATGGGGCCCACAGATCCTGGCAGCTCTGCGCCTGCCCTGCCCAGGGTGGCACGTCAGCACTGGCACCCTGGGCGGGAGGGATTACAGCGAGTGGCCAGACTCAGGCCTGGACCTGGAGAAAGAGTGGGGCTAAACCTCGAGTCCAGTTCTAATCCCTGCTCTGTCGCAGACTTGTGGGTCTGTGTACCTGCCTGCTGCCCCTCAAGTTTAGGCAAGCCCATCTCTGAGGTTCCTTGTAGCTCTGGTGGCCTGCTAACACCCTCATTTTATAGCACTTGCTATGTGCTGAGCCCTGGGTAAGGGTCTCCTTTAATCGACACAACCAGTCAGCAAAGTATTAACCCTGGGCAGCACAAACAGTTAAGCACTTGACTACTAGCCAAAAGGTTGGCAGTTCAAACCAGCCTAGAGGTGCCTTGGAAGACAGGCCTGGCGATCTGCTTCCAAAAGGTCACAGCCTTTAAAACCCTAGAGTGCCGTTCTACCCTGCACACATGAGGTCACCATGAATTGGAATTGACTTGATGGCAACTCACAACAACATAGAGAAGGAAGCTGAGCCTCGGAGGGGTGAAATGACCTGCCAAAGCCACCCAGGAAGTAGGCGAAGCACAAGAGGCAAACGCAGGTGTGCCTCCCTTGGCATGCTATTACTGCCATGGTTGCTGATTCCGTTGGATTTCACAAGGCCACGTTCACGTCTTCACAATTCTCCTACCGGTTCTCAGACAATGCTCTCAAGTCAGGGTCTATAGAGGGAAGGGAGTCAGCGACCTAGGGGCCCTGGGGAGAAAAGCCCACGTCTGGCTCTAAGTCGTGTAGGTGGAGTGGACGAGCCCGGAGGGAAGGTAGGGCTAGACTGCACAGGGACAGGGTGCTAGTGGTGGTATGGCCTTTGCTGTGTAGACCCTGGCAAGCTCACGAAAGACTTGATCATTGTGGGTAAATCTTCTACGTCCTGTCCTGCTTACAATGCTTCCCCCATCGTGTCTGTAACCAAAGTCTGGTTCCCCCACGGCATCCCTTCCCAGAGTGCTCTGGGGAAATTCCCAAGTCCAGAGGTGGGAATCCATCTTCATCCTCCTTGCTTTCCATCATCACCTCCATCATCATTCCTCCCACTAAACCAGTGTCCTTAGACACCCAGGCAGGCCATCCTACCCTCCCCCTCTCTACCTCACCTTATCTCTTGCACCCTGAAGTACTTAAGTAACTATGAGGTGGTGCAAGGCCACTTTGGAAAACAGCAGTATCTACTAAAGCTGGGCTGACCCCTGCCCTGAGACCCAGCAATCCCTCTCCTTCATGTACCCAAGCAAACACTAAAAGAATAAGAATGTTCCCAGCAGCCTCTTTAGGTTGTTGTTAGCTGCCATTGAGTCGATTCCGACTCATGGCGACCTTATGTGTGCAGAAGAGAACTGTCCCATAGGGCTTTCACGGCTGTGACCTTTCAGAAACAGATTGCCAGAGCTGCTTCCAAGGAGCTGCTGGGTGGGTTCAAACCACCAACGTTTCAGCTGGTGGTCGAGGGCTTAACCATTTGCGTCTCCCAGGGGTTCCTTACACCTTTGCAGCCCTCTTTAAAAAGTGCCTCTTCAAGAATTCCAAATTCTCATGGAATCCAGACTTTCGGGAGCCATGGAGGCTGGATGGATCCCCAAAACTACTGCCCTGAGATAATCTTTAAATTTTAAACCAAAAATATCCCTGAAGTCTTCTTTAAGCCAAAAACTAGCTTAGCTTAATTAGTAAATAATGCCTGACTTAAGCATTGTGCTGTTTAAAGAACTATGTATATGGAATCAAACTGACATCAGCAATTCAAAATACTAGGTGGAAAACTTAGGGGGCATTGAGTTTAGTTCATGGAGGAGGACCAGTTCAGAAAAGGAATATGAGAAAGGTTGCACAACTTGAAGAATGTGATGAATGCCAATGAGTTGTACATGTAGAAATTGTTGAATTGGTGCATGTTCTGCTGTGTATCTTTCAACAACAAAGGAAAATAAATTATTAAAAAAATAATTTTCTGATTACTAATTTTTTTTTTTTAAAGTGCCTCTTCATAATAGCCCCGAATTAGAAACAACCCAAATGACCACCAACATTAGAATGGACTGTGGAATATACACAAAATGGAATACTCTTCAGAATTGAGAACAGAGTCTTCCATTTACGCCGGGGCTGCAGGTGTCTGCAGGGTTGTCCACATGGTTACCCCAGCCTGCAGGGCAGTGGACACTGCTGATGACCCTCCCTCTTGAAACTCCCTCTTCTGCTGCTGCTCTGTCTCTATTTCTTCTGGGTCTCCTTCCTGATTTCTCCTTTCCTGTCTGCCCCTTAAAAGTTAACATCCTTCAACAGTTGAATGGATAAACAAATTGTGGCATGTACATACAATGGAATCTTATTCAGCCATAAAGAAGAATGCCGTACTGATACATGCTACTGTGGGGATAAACCTTGAAAACATCACGCTGAGTGAAAGAAGCCAGATAGTAAAGGTCCATAATGTGCAATCATCCCCTTTGTATGGAACAGGCAAATCCATGTAGACAGAATGCAGATTGGTGATTGCCAGGGGCTGGTTGCTCTTAGGTGCTGTGGAGTCGCTTCCAACTCCTAACAGCCCTATATGTACAATAGAACAAAACACTGCCTGGTGCTTTGCCATCCCCACAATGGTTGTTATGTTTGAGCCCATTGTTGCAGCCACTGTGTCAATCCATCTCCTAGAGGGTCTTCCCTGTTTTGGATGACTGTCTACCTTACCAAGCATGATGTCATTTTTCAGGGACTGGTCCCTGCTGATAATATGTCCAAAGTACATGAGACAAAGTCCCCCCATCTTCTGGCACTCCGGCTATACTCCTTCGGAGACAGATTTGTTTGTTCTGCCAGTCTATGGTATATTCAATATTCTTCGCCAACACCATAATTCAAAGGCATTAATTCTTTTTTGTTCTTCCTTGTTCATGGTCCAGCTTTCACATGCATATGAGGTGATTGAAAATGCCATGGCTTGGGTCAGCCGAACCTTAGTCTTCACAGTGACATCTTTGCTTTTTAACACTTTAAAGAGGTCTTTTATGCAGATTTGCCCAATGCAATTGATTTCTTTTGATTTCTCAACTGCTGCTTCCATGGGTGTTGATTGTGGATCCAAGTAAAATTAAATCCTTGACAACTTCGATCTTTCCTCCGTTTATCATGATGTGGCTTATTGGTCCAGTCGTGAGGATTTTTGTTTTCTTTACGTTGAGGTGTAATCCATACTGAAGGCTGTGGTCTTTGATCATCAGTAAGCGCTTCAAGTCCTCTTCCCTTTCAGCAAGCACGGTTGTGTCATCTGCATATCACAGGGCGTTAACGAGTCTTCCTCTGATCCTGATCCCGATCCCCTATTCTTCTTCATATAGTCTGATTTCTCAGATTATTTGCTCAGCATACAGACTAAGTATGACGAAAGGATACAACCCTGATATACACCTTTCCTGACTTTAAACCACGCAGTATCCCCTCTTGTTCTGTTCGACGGACTGCCTGTTGGTCTATGTACAGATTCTGCATGAGCACAATTAAGTGTTCTGGAATTCCCATTCTTCAAAATGTTATCCATAAGTTGTTATGATCCACACAGTCAAATACCTCTGCATAGTCGATAAAACACAGGTAAACACCTGTTACCCGATTAGGGTACATGCCCTGGAGCAGTCGAGCCAATGAAACATATACTCCAAGTCAAAAAGTGTGAGAAAGTTTCACCGCGGACCCAGCAGCAACACAGGCTGCCTCTATCGACTCCCAAAGAGCAATTTTACATTAGAGCTTATACAGAACCTTACAAGGGTTCGAAGTGTCTTTTTGTTCCCAGATGCCCTGGCCAGAGGAGTTATGCACTACAAGATAGTGACAAAACACTCTTTATCAGACTAAAGAGATACATGCAGGACATCTCTTTATCAGGCCAAAGATATACAAGTCAGACACCTGGGTGGGGTGTTGTAAGTCACAGGTGGTCGATCAGACAGAACAAAACAAAGTTATCTGCATCAGATTAAAACAAGAACAAAGTCATTAACATTAGGTCAAAACAAAGTTATTAACAAAAGTATGTTGAGGAGGCAGAGGAAGGAGAAAAACTTACGGGTTCTTCATGGCATTAGTAATGTCAAGCTCTCAGTTGCCCGTTCTGAAAAAGGAGAAAACATGCTGGGGAGTATTGGGGTCACACACCCTTCTGGTATTTTCTGCTTTCAGCCAAGATCCATCTGACGTTCCCCCAGGGACTGGGGGAGGGGTAAATAGGGAGTGTCTTAGTCATCTAGCACTGCTATAAAAGAAATGCCACAAGCGGATGGCTTTAACAAAGGAAAGTTTATTTCCTCACGGTAAAGTAGGCCAAAAGTCCAAATTCAGGGCGTCAGCTCCAGGGGAAGGCTTTCTCTCTCTGTCGGCCTTCTCATTAACCTTCCCCCAGGCTAGGAGCTTCTCAGCGCAGGGACCCGGATCCAAAGGACGCGGTCTGCTCCTGGCACTGCTTTCTTGGTGATTTGAGGTCCCCCCTCTCTGCTCTGTTCCTTTTCCTTTTTATCTCTTGGAGATAAAAGGTGGTGCAGGCCACACCCCAGGGAAAGTCCCTTTACTTTGGATCAGGGATGTAACCTGGGTAAGGCTGTTACAATCCCACCATAATCCTCTTTAACATAAAATTACAATCACAAAACGGAGGACAACCACACAATACTGGGAATCATGACTTAACCAAGTTGACACATGTTGTGGGGGGACACAATTTAATCCATGACAGGGAGGGATTACTCAAAGCGTATGGGGTGCTCTTCTGGGATGATGAAAATTTTGAAAATAGAGAGAGGAGGTGGTCGTGCAATGTCGTGAATGCACCGAATACCACTGAATAGTGCACTTGAACATGCTTAATTTTATATCATGTGAATTTCACCTCAGTTTAAAAATAAAAGTTAACATCCCCAGGATTAGGAGCCAAGGTTTTGTCTCATCTCACTCTATGCATTTGCTCCTGGAAATTGTACTCACAATTTTAAAAATTTGTTGTTTTGAAGAGTTGATGGTTCAAAAATCAAATGTATTCACCGGGAAGCCTTACCCCCTCCTACCCTCATGTTTCTGTATTTTCTTCCATGAAACTAGCGTACTACATACACTTCGCTTTTTTTAACCTAAACCTGGGAAATCATTCCTCATCAGTTCACAGAAAGTCTTCATTCCTTTTTTTTTTTTTTTTAATAACTGCATGGTATTTTTAACCAATCTCCTGGATTGTTTCCAGTCTTTTGCTATGTCAATAACCACAGGTATGTATCATTTAAAGGAGCTCTGGTGGCACAACAGTTAAGTGCTCAACTCTTAACCAGAAGGTTGGCTGTTTGAATCCACCCAGTGGCTCCACAGGAAAAAGATTTGCTGCCTAATGCTGGGTTCTCTAGAGAAGAAAAGCCAGGGTAGTGTGTAAATATATATATATACATCTTGCAGTCCAGTGGATTCCAACTCTTGGTAACCGTTTAGAGTTATACAGAGTAGAGCTGCCCCATAGGGTTTCCAAGGAGTGGCTGGTGGATTTGAATGGCTGACCTTTTAGTTAGCAGCTGAGCTGTTAACCACTGCCCCACCAGGGCTCCAACATATATGGAGAGAGATTTGTGTCAAGGAAATGGCTCCTACTGTTGTAGAGGCTGGCAAGTTCAAAGTCCATGGGTCAGGCCAGAGGCTTCTCCTGACTCGTAGCCGCAGGGGTTTGCAAATCCAAGATCGGAAGGACAGACAGCAGGCCTCTGGCTCACAGGCTGTAGAGGCTGATGAATCCCAAGGCAGGTAAGCTGCTAGCTCAAGTCCCAAGAACCAGAGATCAGATTAACAGGAAGGAGCCAGCCACAGGATCCAGAGCGAGCAAAAGCCCAGGAGCCTTGCTGGAAAGTCCACCTAAGCTGGATGCAGGCAATGCCCCCAAGGAAACTCCCTTTCAACTAATTGGCTACTCAGCAGATCCCATCATGGAGGTGATCCCATATATCAGAGCTCATCAGGGAAGTTATCACATCATTACACGATTGCCACACTACATCATAACTGCTCAGCCACTGAGAGTCATGGCCCGGCCAAGCTGGAATACAATCTTACCCATCACAATCTGCTTCCGTAAAGATTACTGCCAAGAAAACCATATGGGGCAGTTCCATTCCATCAGTGGGGTCACTATGAATCAGAATTGACTCAACAACACAAAGCCACAATAACACCATATATCATTTAAAACATGTACATATCGTCTTTTTGGGGGGTGCACCATTCTGTGCACCATCAGCAATGGGGGAACCTTTCTTCATTCCAGTCACCATCATATGCTAACAACTTCCTCATCGATGCCTCCAACTCAGATTCTCTCTTGAGCTCAGACTCATATATTCAACTGTCTACTGGCCAGCTCCCTGACACTCTTACATCTAAAAGTCCTTGCTGAGCGTACAGGTCCAGCTCTGCCCTGGTCCTTCCTTCTGCAACTTCATCTCTCGATACCCCAGACACACGTCCTCACTTTGCCACACACAGTCGCCTGCGCTCCAGGCACCTCCAAGCTCCTTCATCTTTCTGTTCTCTGTCCACACTGCTCTAACTAACCTGTTCACCTGGTAAACGCTACCCAGCAGAAGAGTCCACTTACTATGAACATGTCCTCGAGTTATTTGGTGAAACAGATCAACCTTCCCTTGTGAACCTCATGCCCCCTGCACCGCCTCTGTAGACACTACTACTTTAGCACTTGTAATATTTTGTGGAATTTGTTAGTCTCTGCATTTCTTTCTCCCTACAAACCCAAATCAGTTGCTGTCGAGTTGATTGTGGTGTGTATCAAACCCATGTGTGTCAGAGTAGAACTGTCTCCGCAGGGTTTTCGAGGCTGATTTTTCTGAGGTAGATCAACAAACTTTCTTCTGAGGTGGTTCTGAGTGGACTCGAACCACCAACCTTTAAGTTAGCAACCAAGCGCCAACCACCCAGGAGTTTCTTTCTCTCCCTACAGAACCGTAAAGTCTTTGAAGGCAGGAATGTGGAGACAGACACACAAAGAGGCATCTGTAGAAGCTGGGGTAGTCAAATGCCCCCCACGTAGGGGTGTGAGGACATATGGGAGTATGAGGGGCCATCAACTCATGGATGCTTCGTGAGGACATATGGGAGTATGAGGGGCCATCAACTCATGGATGCTTCTTTTCAGATGCTATTGATACGGTTTTGCTCTTAATGCCACAATCTTCTTCCTCCATCACCAACTCCCTTGAAAGGGTAGTCTGGGCAGTAAGGACAGACCTAGCACGGCATTATCTCTTCCTGTAACAATTGCTTCCTTATCCTCTGGCCGCTCCATCTGTCCCCTACCATACTTCTCCCCACATGTTGACTCCCCCTCAGTGGTCCCACTGTCACTCTCTCCAGGCTGGTCTCCTTCAGGACCACCTGGTCAAGCAGACAGGTCTATACTTGTCTGAATACCTGCTGTGAGCTGGTTTGGAGTTTTCTCCCAGAAGGCTCTTTGATCCTATGCAAATCATGGGCCACAGTTGGGCTCCTCTTCAGGGCTCCAGAACATTCTATGACAGTTTGGAGCCAAGCTGTCCAGGGCACAAAAAGATCCCCCAGGGGGCCATGTTGCCTACATCCCCACCTGCCCTAGCAGGTGGGCTGAGCCGCCATCTCTCTAATGATACAAAGTGGCAAGGACAACGGACAATGGCTATACAGTTGGCTGTCCTCGTGGTTTAGTAGATAATTGATGTCACAGTAGCGAAAGAACATTCTGAGGGACCATTTGTTGCCCCAGGAAAGTTGAGAACTGAGCTTTGGAGATGACCACTATTTGGGGGCAGGCCTTTTTGCCCTGTGTTAACCTTGGGTGGGGCAGCTTCCTCCGTCAGCTGAGGGTAGTTCCTGGAGAAGAATGCAGCCGTGAGTCAGCAGCTGTCCTGGCACCTGGTGGTACGTGTTCTGCATCAGTTTCTTCGAGCTTCCAGGAGCCATCCTAGCAGTGTGTTCACACCGACTTTCAGGGACCTTGCCAAGGTGTTAAATTCTGTAGCGTGGGAAAGTGCTCCCATACCAGCACACTCTTCTAACCCAACTTTATGCTGTGCACCCCTAGGCCCAGCACTCCCAGATTCCAGTCCCGTGCTCTCCTGACTCCTGCCTGCACTCATCGGCTAGGACCTGCAGCTCCTTTGGGTTACAGCCCCTGTCACCTCTTAGCTGGCCCAGCAACTAGATCTAACTTTAGTTGTTGGTGGAAGTCCCTGGGTGGTGCAAATGGTTAATGCGATTGGCGGCTAACTGAAAGGTTGGAGGTTCGAGTCCACCCAGAGGTGCCTCGTTTTAGAAAGGGCTGAGAATGTACTTCTTAAAAATCAGCCTTTGAAAACCCTATAGACACTGTCTGCTCTGATAAGGATCACAAGAGATGGTCCTGGACAGAGAGGGAGAAAAATGTAGAACGAAATTCTAATTCAGGAAAAAAGACCAGACTTAACTGGTCTGACAGCTACTGGAGAAACCCTGAGAGTTTACCCCTGACACCTTTTTAAACTCAGTACTGAAGCCACTCCTGAAGTTCACCCTTCAGCCAAAGATTAGATAGGTCTATGAAACAAACGGAAACACTGGGGGCATAGTAGTTAAGTGCTACAGCTGCTAACCAAAAGGTTGGCAGTTGGATTCCACCAGGCGCTCCTTGAAAACTCTATGGGGCAGTTCAACTCTGTCCTAGAGGGTCGCTATGAGTCGAAATCAGCTTGACAGCAACAGGAACAGGATCAAAACAAACGATAACATAACATGAGGAACGTACTTCATAGTTCCATTATGTATATGAGACTAAATGGGCACACCAGCCCAAAAGCAAAGATGAGAAGGCAGGAAGAGATAGGAAAACTAGATGAATGGAAATGGGGAAACCAGGGTGGACTAGAGGAGAGTGACAACTGGGGGCCGGGGGGGAGGTTGCAACTAATGTCACAAAACAGTTCGTGTGTTGTTTAATGATATACTAATATGTTCTGTAAACTTTCACCTAAAGAACAATAAAAAAAGAAAACGCTCCGGAGCACAGGTCTGCACTGACACTTGCGGGGCCACTAGGAGTTGGAGTTGACTGGAGGGCATTGGCTTTTTTTGGTATGGGTCTAGTGCACAGAGGGGAGGTGGGGGAGGCCGTAGAGGGAGGGTGTGCTGTGTTCTCCGTTGTCCTCTGCCTGGGAGGGAGGAGGGAGCCACACCTGAAGATCCAGAGGCTCAAGGGCAATCTGGTGCCTTAAGATTTTTGAGTGCAGTGGCCCAGATATCCCCGGGTGTCTCAGAGTTCCCCTTCTTCCCAACCAGGACCCTCCTGGGCCTAGGAACTACTTGCTGAGCTTGAGAACCGGACCTGGTCTGGAGCTCTGTTGCTCTTAGAATGATTGAAGTCTGGACCCTGCGCCTCAGCCTTTCTCTGCTCCCCAACTTCAAGAGGTGAGTTTCTCTATGGGCTGCTAGAGAGTAGAACTACCCCATAGGGTCTCCAAGGCTGTAATCTTTATAGAGCACATTGCCAGGTCCTTTCTACCTCAGAGCAGCTCGTGCGTTCCAACTGACATCTTTTGGTTAGCAGCAGATGAGCACTTAACCGTTGTGCCACCAGAGCTCCTTCACCCTCAATTGGCAATTCATTACCCACAATGCAGCCATTACCCCCAACAACAACTACCTGATCCCATAGTGCTAGTAATTTCTACTTCCCCTCAAACACCTAGATTCAACATCGCCCAGTGCCTTTCCTTCCACTGGGATTCCACCCCAGTTCACTGGTGATGGGAATTTTAACACTTGCACGGCCACACAGGGGAGGATTAACCAAAGATATGGTGAAACCCATGTGAAATTGTGCACTACGGATTAGTAAGTAAACACAAGTAAGACCTTGCATGCCTTGCTTACTGGGCAATCTGTCCCTGCTGCCACGGCACGCCAGCCAGCATACCACTTACCACTAGTGGTGGGGTCCTCGTTAGCCAGCCGGTGATCCAGCTCCAAAATCCCACTTACAGCCTCTCTCCTAGGACCACTCCTGGCATCAGCTGTGACAGGTCTGATTCCCCGGGAAACAGACTTCAAGATACTAAGATTTGCATGAACGAGTTTATTGTGAGACTTCTCAGGATACCACCTGTAAGGGAGCCAGGTAAGCAGAATCGGGCAGAGGAGGACATTTAACTCTTTCAAGAGCCAATTATTTTTTACTTTGATTCTTTTTTTTTTTTTGATACCATGTGTTTTCATTCATGGAAGCATGCTGAGTCATGGAGTGTGTTTTCATTTTTGGTTGGTAATACGGATTTTGAGAAATGCTATCTGGTTTTTACTATAGGGTTGGAACCCTGGTGGAGCATTGGTTAAAAGCTCGGCTGCTAACCAAAAGATCAGCAGTTCGAATCCACCAAACACTCCTTGGAAACCCTATGGGGCAGTTCTACTTTGTCCTATAGGGTCACTATGAGTTGGAATTGGCTCCACGGCAACAGGTTTGGTTTTGGTTTGGTACTACATCGTTGCCATAGAACTTTTAAGGTTCTTGATCCCATAATTAGCGGGCGCCCATCTGTACTTCTTTGCCTTGGTGGCTGATGTTTTTTGTGGCACCTTCCATTAGGTTACATGGGGAATCTCTGGTTTTTCAAACATGACACAAACAAACAAAACAATACCCACCACGGCTCCCTAACTATCACACAGGAAACCGTAGGCATGCTTACAAGGCTTATCTAGGGGTACAAATGCCAAAAGAGACAGAATGTTTACCTAATCACACTTCCTGGTTGCACTACCTTGCTTGTAAACCTCACCAAACCCGTTGCTGTTGATCCAAGCCATGGTGTTTTCAATCGCCTCCTATGCATGGGAAAGCTGGACGATGAATAAGGAAGACCAAAGAATTGAAGCCTTTGAATTGTGGTGTTGGAGAAGGAATACCATAGACTGCCAAGAGAACAAACAAATCTGTCTTGAAAGGAGTACACCCAGGATGCTCCTTAGAGGCAAGGATGGCGAGACTACTTCTCACGTACTTTGGGCACGTTATCAGGAGGGATCAGTCCCTGGAGAAAGACGTCATGCTTGGTAAAGTAGAGGGTCAACAAAAAAGAAGAAGACCCTCAATAAGATGGATTGACACAGTGGCTGCAACAATGGGCTTAAGCATAACAATGATTGTGAGGATGGCGGAGGACCAGGCAGCATTTTATTCTGTTGTGTACAGGGTTGCTGTGTGTCAGAGCCGACTTGATGGCACTAACAACAACAGCAAGTCCTCACTGGAGGGTAGCACATACTTTCAGTGGTAAAGTATACATCCAAAGAACCTGAGAGCTGGAAAAGGTAGCTGGGGTGCTGTATGTGGAGAAACCCTGGTGGTGTAGGGGTTAAGTGCTACGGCTGCTAATCAAAGGGTCGGCAGTTTGAATCCACCAGGCACTCCTTGGAAACTCTATGAGGCAGTTCTACGTTGTCCTACAGGGTTGCTATGAGTTGGAATCGACTCGACAGCACTGGGTTTTATACTGTATGTGGAGCCCTGGTGGCACAGTGGTTAAGGGCTACTGCCGCTAACCAAAAGGTTGGCAGTTCGAATCCACCAGCCACTCCTCGGGAACCCTGTGGGGGCTGTTCTACTCTGTCCTGTAGGGTAGGAATTGGCTCCACGAGAATGGGTTTGGTTTTGGTTTGGTTGTACCGTATGTGTCGTGGGTCACGAAAGGCTTAGCATACAGTTTGTACCCAGGGTCACGGAAGGGATGACGCAGCTGCAACAGAGGCCTGAGCTAACGTGAGCAGGAGCTCTAAAGCTGGAGCGGCCCTTCACAGACCTCCTGAACGAGGTGAGAGGGCAGGCTTGTTCCCCCTAGGGGCAGTCATTAAATGGATGAGGCGTCTTCCTTCAGCCAAGGGCAATCCTTGGACAGGGCCCCAACTGTGAGCCACCAACCCCAACACTCAGCAGCTGGGGGAAGGAGTTCTTTGGACCCAAAGGGGAACTTGGGTGGTGTACTACATACCCATCTCCCCACTAGGCTTGT
Organism: Loxodonta africana; assembly: GCF_030014295.1. Lineage (NCBI taxonomy): Eukaryota > Metazoa > Chordata > Mammalia > Proboscidea > Elephantidae > Loxodonta > Loxodonta africana. The sequence continues at coordinate 16,516,383 of NC_087359.1, forward strand.
TTAAAAAACCCAAACCCATGGCTGTTGAGTCGATTCCTATTTATGGTGAGCTCATGTGTTACAGAGTTGAACTACTACATAGGATTTTCTTGGCTATAATCTTTACGGAAGCAGATGGCCAGGCCTTTCTTCTGTAGTGCCACTGGGTGGATTCAAACCTGCAACCTTTAGGTTAGTATTTGAGCAAAAACTGTTTGCCCCACCCAGGCCTTGTTGTTAGGTGCTGTCGAGTCAGTTCTGACTCATAGCGACCCTATGCACAACAGAACGAAGCAGTGCCCGGTCCTGCGCCATCCCTACAATCATTGTTATGCTTGAGCCCATTGTTGCAGCCACTCTGTCAGTCCATCTTCTTGAGGGCCTTCCTCTTTTTCTCTGACCCTCTATTTTACCAAGCATGATGCCGTTCTCTAGGGACTGATCCTTTCTGATAACATGTCCAAAGCATGTGAGTGCAGTCTGGTCATCCTTACTTCTAAGGAGCATTCTGGTTGTACTTCTTCCAAGACAAGGGGCCTTATAAGTCCCTGGAAAACAGAGACTGGGTTGAAAGTGTGGCATCGTGCCCCACGCAGGGTAGGAGTGTATTCACAAGGGGTTGGTGGATCGTTCTGTTGAGGGGGATAGCACTCAGCTTCCTGATTTCCTGTGGATTTGTTTCCAGGCCTACTTTGCAGATGGGCTGCCTTCACTGCTGGGCTGAGTGGGACCCTATCCTTATTTGTGGTTCAATATCTGCCATATTACACACGCAGTTTCCTCAGGAATCTCCCGGAGCCTTCTGGAAGTGAAGTCTGGAAGGCAGGGAGAGATCGCCACCTCCTGGGGAAAGTAGGTACCTAGGGTTCCCTGAGCACCTGGACCCGAGCTGTCCAACAGAAAGATACGGCGAGCTCCATCTGTGATTAGTAGCTACATTAAAAAAGCAAAAACAGATAGACGAACCTGATTTTAACAGTAAGTTTTATTTAACCCAATATATACAAAATATTGTCGTTTTAAAAGTAATTGATATAAAAATTATGAATGAGATATTCTATATTCTTTTTTCTTGTACTGAGATTTCAAAATGTGTAGTGTATTTTACACTTACAACACGTCTTCGGTTGGACCAGCCAGGCCTTTCTTCTGTGGCTCAAGGGTCGCGTGTGGTTAGGGATTACCATATTGGGCAGCAGCAATCTAAAGGCCGAATGAGAGAGCAATAGTGTGTACCAGTGCACGTTCGTGTGTGCACGTGTGTGTCTGTGTGTGTGAGTGGTAGATGTGGGTGTGTGCACGTGGGGTGCTGTGGGCATGCATTTGGGGGCGTATTTGGAGTGTATGCTTGTGGGGTGTGGCTGTGTCTGTGTGTGGTGTGTGTTGTGTACATGTGAGGATGTAGGGGTGTGTATGCATGTGTGAGTGTGTGTTTGTGGAGTGTGTGTGTGTGTGGTGTGTGTAGGTGTGCATGTGAGGATGTAGGGGTGAGTATGCATGTGTGAGTGTGTGTTTGTGGAGCGTGCATGTGTGTGGTGTGTGTAGGTGTGCATGTTAGGGTGGATATGTATGTATATACGTGTGTGTAGGTGCATGCGCCTTGTATGGGCATGTTTGTGGAGTATGTGGGGGTGTGGAGTATGTGTGTGCACTTTTGGAGTGTGAGTAGTTGTGTGCGTGTGTGCACGCATAGCTGAGAAAATGAAGAGCTGGGGGCAGGGGAAGACAGAGGTCCCAGAGACCTGTTGGCTGGCATTCAGGGCTGCTGGCAGATGTCTGGTTTTGTTCATTTATTCAACACAAATCTGTTGTGCACCATGTGTCAGACCTCTGCTAGACACTGGGATACAGAGATGAAGAAGTCACAGCCCCTGTCCTCAAGGTGTTCACAGTCCCTTAGGGAGGGCAGTGTGCAAACAAAGGGTTATAATACAGGGTTATAAATACAACGATGAAGGTATTATCACATAAGATGCAACGGGATGGGATGGGTGGCACTTGGAAGCCTTCATAGGTAAGAAAGGCCATGCTTAGTCTTGTAAGATGAAAAGGAGTTCTTTAGGTCAAACCAGGGGTGCAAAGGCACCAAACAGTTGGGATTGTGCGCAGAAGCGCTCATGGCTGGAGCGAGGAGCATGCGTGCTGGACGCAGGGGTGGAAGATGGGGCTAGAGAGAGAAGTAGAGGGAGCCAAGGGCCATGTGAGCCACAGGAAGATACTGAAGCTGAGAAGGGAAGTCCAACAACCATGTTCATATTTTCAGTCACCCTGGAGACAAGGTGGTGGACAGACTGGGTGAATGGAGGACCAGTGAGGGGAGGGACCACAGCAGCGGTCTAGGCCAGAGAAGAAGATGAACCAAGAGGAACAGCTAATGTTTATCACCCTCTTACAGTGTGCCGGCCCTGGCAAAGCACTTTATCTTCATTATGTGATTGGAACTCCCAGCAGCCCTATAAAGTAGTAGGTGCATGCCTTAGTCATCTAGTGTTGCTCTAACAGAAATACCACAACTGGATGGCTTTAACAAGAAAATTTATTTCTTCACAGTAAAGTAGGCTGAAAGTCCAAATTAGGGGCATCGGCGCAAGGGGAAGTCTTCCTCTCTCTGTCGGCCTTCTCATGAGTCTTCCTCCAGACTAGGAGCTTCTCTGCACAAGGACCTCGGGTCCAACGAATGCACTCTGCTCCTGGCACTGCTTTCTTGGTGGTATGAGGTCCCCTATCTATCTGCTCTCTTCTTTCTTTTATATCTCAAGAGATTGCCTCAAGACACAATCCAGCCTTGCAGACTGAGTCCTGCCTCACTAACACAACTGCCGCCTATCCTCCCTCATCAACAAAATGGAGGCAGGATTTACAACATGTAGGAGAATCACACAATACCGGGAATCATGGCCCAGCCAAACTGATACATGCATTTTTTGGGAGACATCACTCAATCCATGACAGTGCTATTATTATTCCCACCTTACAGGAAGGAAACCGACTGAGAGAAGAAAAATGACCTGCCCAAAGTCACATAGTGAGTCAATGGTAACAGAACCTTCAAACCCGAATCTGTCTGACTTGGGGCCCTCACCCTTAGAGCTACTGCATCACCACCACTCCCTGGAGCTGCCTCGGTAGAGTAGATCTAGACCTGGGAGGAGGTGTGAAGCAGGTAGAGGGGCCAAGACCTGGCCTTTGGACGTGGAGGGCTGACCCTGAGTTGACTAACTCAGGGCCTGGGTGGGAGATGCTGCTATCAACCAGGACAAGGATGCTGGGAGACGGAATGCATCCAGGGAGGAGATGAGGGTCCACTTTGTACCCGTGGCCTGTCACATCCAGGAAGCACCCACCAGCCAGAGGCACCTGGCCTGGTGATTGGGGAGTTGCCAGTGAATAGGTGGCATGGCGAACGACAGCAGCTCTATTGATATTTTATTTTATTTTTTGATTCTCATTTAATTTTATTTTAATGGAAATATCAGCATGACACAGATAATCCCATGGCAAAATTAAAAAGATGCTTCAATACCCACCAAGGATAACTGTGACTGTTTCCAGTGAAAATAACTTCGAACATAGATTTAAAATATCATTCCAGTGACATTTATCCTGTACTGTGTCTTGTCCTTTCATTTTAGGATATTTTGAGCTCGTAATTCATAATACCTCAGCAAGTAGGCAGAAATCCTTAATTTCATGACAGACTTCAAAGTCCTGCCTGTGATTTATCACATGACCTTGACTGCAGGAATTGCTGTAAGTTATTTTTAAGTGAGTCCATAAGACTCACTGCCCTATTTGCTTTTGAAGCTGGTCTGGTGGATTTGCTTATTCCTTTCCCCTGCGTCTTCAGGAAAGATGGAAACAGGATGGGCCTGTAAGGCCGGGGCTCCCTGCTATTGCTCAGCTTCTCATTGTTGAGTGAATTGTCCGGCGCCAGGTATGTCGCCTGAGGTAGGAGTCCATCCTCAGGTGGGGAGTAAGAACTGCTAACAGCCAGCAGATCTGGCTCCTGACCCTGACTGTGCCACAGGGTGGCCATGGGCATGTCCCACACTTCTCAGGGAAAGGGGGTTGAGCCTTCAGGGACAAGAAAGACACTTTTGATGCCAGAAGTCCACAATTCTTTTTTTTTTTTTTTTTGTAGTGTTTAAGAAGATATTATGTTTATTTATTTTTTTTTATTGTACTTTAGATGAAGGTTTACAGAACAAATTAGTTTCTCATTAAACAATTAATGCACATACTGTTTTGCAATATTGGTTGCCAATCCCACCATCTGTCAACACTCTTCCCTTCTCGACTTTGGGTTCCCTGTTATCAGCTTTCTTGTCTCCTCCTCGCCCCTGGGCTGGTGTACCCATTTAGTCTCATTTACGAGCATGTCTAATTTTTGGCTGAAGCGCGAACCTCAGGAGTGAAAAGTCCACAGTTCTTGACTGGCCTTCAACTGGAGCCCCAGGCAGGGGCATTTCTCCAGCTGGCCACATGGGGGCTTGGGAGGGCTCCTGAGGCAGCTCCACTCTCTTGTACCTTCCCAGCTGTGGCTCCGGGTGCTGAAGGCACCCTGTAAGACCGACTCCAGGGTGGAAAGAGCGATGCTTGGAGAGGCCAAGCAGTCTGGGGCTCCCCCAGGGGCAGTGTGGGGCCCGAGGACATTTTGTGGGTCTGGCTGGTTAAGATAGGGGACGAGCCAGGGCCTGCTTCCCCAAGATCAGTTCACTCTGCTGTCCCTGCACCCTGCCCACCCCCTAGCAAGGGGAGTGGCCAGGCTGGCTCTGTATCTGGTCCGCTTATTTGTAAATAAGCAAAATACTCTGAGAAGCAAGCATCCCTATTACCCATAAAGGGCTGGGTGTTGGGGCTGTAAGAGAACAGGGATTTCTCCACTGAGGGGTTCAGTCTTTTTTTCCCCTTCCTGCCCCCTAACATATAGGGTTGTTATGGGTCAGAATCAACTCAATGGCAATGGTTAATCCCCTAACAATTGATGAAAAGGGAAAACCAAGCAGTGGCTTCCATCCACCTTCACTCCACTAGCCGTCTGGGTACACAGATTGTGGCTGGGGTGCTGAATCTGGCCAGAAGTCAAGCTTTGAACCTTGCCCAGAGCCCCCCAGGTCTGAGAGTGGTCACTGAAGGATACTGGGAGGTGGGGGGAAATTTGCTGAGCCTCTTGGCCCTCTAAATGACTAAGATGTAGCCCCAACTGGGGACACTTGGAAAGACTTGGAGGTACATCTCACATCTGAGAACAGGCAGGAGAGGACCAAAGTGTGCCGCTCCCCCCACCCTAGCTTCCTCTTGTTGCTTGTGTGTGCGGGGAGTGGGGCACTGACCAAGTGGAGGTTCAGCAATCTCAGGCCTTTAGCCAGTATGCTGCATTATTGAGCATGAACGCTGTGCCGGGCACCATACTAGGCACCAAGGTAAAAACCCATTGCTGTCAAGTCGATTCCAAGTCATAGCGACCCTATTGGACAGAGTAGAACTGCCTCCAGAGGGTCCCCTAGGATGTAAATCTTTAGGACAAAGACCACTACGTCTTTCCTTTGCAGAGTGGCTGGTGGATTCAAATGGCCAACTTTTAGGTTAGCAACCACTGCACCACCAGGGCTGCGCAGAGCTCACCCATTACATAAATATTGCTGTAAGAAATATTTTCTTATTTCTGTATCAGCCACCTGGGAACATTTGTAGAGGCTGAGCTCAAAGTATGGAACTTCTTATGAGAATCAGCCTAAGAGCTGGCGAGCTTCTGGGGAGTAGTCAGGAAGGTAACAGGCATAAATATGACCTATTCACGTGCTCAGAAGGAGGGTGAGGGCAGCATTTGAAATCAAGGACTGTCACCTACAACCTGGCAGGTTCTTGGGGGTAGGTGGCAGCACAGCGTGGCATGGTGCTTCACGAAAGGCGGACCATTCTCCCCTCCTCATGGGGACAGTTGAGACTAAGTAAGATAATCTGTGTAAAGCACTTAGTGTGGTACCTGGCTCAAGTGACGGCTCAATAATGGTAGCTATTATTAGCTGTTATTACAAGAAGCCACCGAATAAGCATGGTACATCTTCCTGGAGGGAGAGTTCTATCAGCAATTAGGGAGAAAAGGACATTATTTTTACATTGACGCAAACACAGGCATAAGGTTAAGTAGAATGTAAAAGTCACTTGGGTTTTTGACATAAAACAAGCATTTCTGGGCCTGCATTGTGCTGCCCCTTCAGTCTACCAAACCTGCTCACACCTTGATATTCCCCTGCAGAGGTACACACAGACATGGGCTCCCCACAGCAACCATAAGGAGAGAAGCCCCTAGCACTTAAGAGTCAGGCGACCTGAGTTTCCATCTTGGGTCTAGCAGTCACTAGTTTCTGGACTTACCTACTGAATTCTTTGGGCCTTGTTTCCTCAATGCTAAAATAGGTTTAACTACACCTATATCCAGGTTTGTGACAACGAACAAGATAATGTAGGTGAAAATGCCTACCTCAGTGCCTGGTCAAGAATTTGTACTCAAGAAATGTTAGGTTATCAGGGTCAAGGAGACAGGGCTAAAGGGGCATGGTAGGAGAACAAAGGCTACTATGTCTTTGCTGTGAAGACTCCCAGGTCCTCATGGAGAAGGAGGAGCGAGTAGGAACAATGTCCTCACAGTAGTGATTCCAGATGGCCATCACGAAGGGTCTGCAGTGTGGTCTGGGATGGGAAGGGCATGATCTGAGAGCCCAGCTTTGCCCCTAAATATTATCCTAACTCCCCTTCAGCTCACTTAGCCCCCCCCCTTTTTTTCTATATCTTAGCACATGCATTTTATAAGGTCGGGGTCCAGTGACAACTGCCCCAAGCCCGATATTACATCAATACTCTACAGGTACTTGGCTGTAACAATAGTGTGGTGGGTGCATCTGATCTCCTCCGTCTTCACAAGAGAAAAGGAGAATCATGATCAACAGCCCAAGGCTCATTCTTGTGAGGCAGAGGTCAACATGCCTCCTCTCTACAACCATCTTACCAATTTTAACACCAGCCATCCCTCCCATGGCACTCTTTGGTCCTCTGTTGGGTTGGATAATTCCTTGCAACGGCTACACAGAACTCACAGATAATACTTACAGTTATGGGATTTATTAGGGAAGTTACAATTCAGGATCAGAAACACCTCAGAATACCGTTCTTTGGTCAGGACAGCTTCTCGGCCATACCCACAGGCAGGCCTCTCCCTGGCCACTGGTCTCTCAGTCCCTTGGCCCTTGGCCTCTTGGGTCTCTTGGGCTGGCCAGGCCTCTGCCCTGCCACAGCAAGTGTTGTGAAGCTCTTTAGTTCCACTGACAGGTGCCCGGAGACACCCCACTCTTCCAGGAAGCCTCCTGCCTGAAGGTGTTCAGCTTTCTTGCTCATGGGCTGGGAAGCCCACTGTGCTATCTCCTGCTGGTCTCCTGGTTCTGCTGCCTCTGCTGCCTCTGTTTCTCTGCCACCGCTTCTCACCGTCTCCAGTGTTACAGCTCTCTCTCTGTCTCCTGGGTCTAGGAGGTTCTCAGTGCAGGGATCCTGGGTTCAAAGGACAGGCTGTGCTCCCATCTCTTCTTTCTTGGTGGTAGTGAGGTCCCCTCTTTCTGCTTTGGATTGGCTCATTTTAAGCCTAGAAGGATAGAAAAACTAACCAACCCCCTTGTTATGGTTCCATCTACCTTATTTGCATGTTCCCACCCCCACAAAGGCGCCCCCCCCCCGTTGCCGTCGAGTCGATTTCAACTCATAGCGACCCTATAGGACAGAGTAGAACTGCCCCATACGGTTTCCAAGGAGTGCCTGGTGGACCCGAACTGCTGACCTTTTGGTTAGCAGCCGTTGCTCTTAACCACTATGCTACCAGGGTTTCCAACAAGGGTGCCATGTACCTTATTTGTATTATTAGCAAGTTGTCCAATCCCCTTGGTGGGCTGCAGGCACCTTATTTGCATAGTCCCACATAGTCTTTTGGTTGGAGTAATAAGAACAAGGCGAGAAAGACCATATATGAAAGCTACCCATTGCACACATCAACTCAGAGCATCTTATGCACTCGGTCTGCATGAATCATATCCATTGCCATCTGTGCTTCATACATATTCTTATAACTTTTCTGTGAGTCTAGCTCCATATTCTCAGCCACCTTGAAACTACCCAAAGACTGGGAGCCTGCCTTTTGGAAGAACTTAAATACTGTAATATCCAACCATCCTACTAATCTGTCATTGACAATCTTGCAGAAGAATGTAGAAAAAATGATTTTGACTGAGAAAGGTTAGGGCCATTCCTTCAGCATTCTTGTTTTCCTTTTAACAACTTGTTATAAACCTGCCCTCTGAGAATGTATCTAAATCTTTTGCAACTTACTTGGGTAACACATTAAATTAGTATAATTACTTTTTATGTTTTAAAATGGCAACATGGAACAGGCCATAAGCATATCGGTTCTGCCAATTTAGAATGTTAGTCCTGGCAGGATGTTTTGAAATACAATAATAGTTAAGCTGTATTGAATGAGTTGTATACCAGACACAGTTCCATCTCATTGAAATCCTACCAATTGCCCTGATGAGCTGGGAACTACTATTATCATCCTTATTTCATAGATGAGAAAATTAAAGGTGAAAAGAAGTTTATCAGTTTGCTTAACTTGATCCCTTGGTAAGTAGCAGGGCCAAAAGCTGGAATACGTGGCTCCCCCTCTTTTAACTGCGTATGGCCATGCATACTGAATCTCACAGAACTTTGCTCTCATGTTGCTGTGTTTAAAGCCAAACCACTGGGGTCAATGATGCTCGTTTCTCTTTTTGACTCTTCTCTAGGCCTCCGTCACTAACCTTATGACTCATCCTTGAGGGATCACGAGCTTCCAAGCTTTGCTTGACCTTCCCTAATACACACAGAGGACTCTAGATACATTCTATACCTATCTGTCATAGCCTCGCTTGCAAGCTGCCTTGGAGTTGCTTTTTAGCTATTTAATGTATATTTGTTTTGTCCCCACAGCTAGACTGTAAACACCTGCAGGGCAGGGACGGTATCTTTTTCTTTCCGTGTCACTTGCAGCTCCTAGGACAAGGCTGGAGACGCCCAAGGAGCTCATTAAATGTTGCTGACAGTCTCCCGACCGTCCTCTGCCCCACCTCGGCCACTCCCCTTTTCCTCGGTGACACCTCCCTCCTCTTCCTGGGTCCTCAACCCTTTCCTCTCCCTTTACGCCTTCCCTTTTCCCCCTCCGGCCCCGCCCACCCCGTAGATTCCATCCCTTGTCCCCCACAGCATCTTTAGCGTCCCCTAGCGACGACGCGGTCGCTCCTAGCAACTGCATCTCGGCTCCCTGACGACGGCGGCACGTAGGGCACGTCAGCGCGCCGCGGCTCCGCCCCCGGCGCCTGCTGGTCCCGCCTCCCTGCGCCTCGCTCGCCGCAGCTGCCGCCGCCGCCGCCGCTGCCGCCGCCCGAGACTCGCGCACAGCAGTTATGGCGGACCCCGCAGTCCCCGCGCCTGCAGCTCCTGCTCCCGCCCAGGTCCCGGCCCCGGCCCCGGCCCCGGCCCCGGCCGCGGCCGCGGCCCCGGACGCGACCCCCATCCCGGCTGCGGCCCCCGGCCCAGACTCGGCCTCCGGGCCGTCCTCGGACTCCGGCCCCGAAGCCGGCTCGCAGCGCCTGCTGTTCTCGCACGACCTGGTGTCTGGCCGTTACCGCGGCTCGGTGCACTTCGGGCTGGTGCGCCTCATCCACGGCGAGGACTCGGACTCGGAGGGCGAGGAGGAGGGCCGCGGGAGCTCGGGCTGCTCCGAGGCCGGCGGCCCCGGGCACGAGGAGGGCCGCGCCAGCCCGCTGCGCCGCGGCTACGTGCGGGTCCAGTGGTACCCAGAGGGCGTCAAGCAGCACGTGAAGGAGACCAAGGTGCGGGCCGGGGGCGACGGCGGGGAGGCCGAGGCGTGGCGGCCGGGGCGGGGGAGGGCGGCACGGGCGGTGGGTCCCCCCGGGGTGCAGGGCGCTGGGGAACCGCTGTCTGGAGGTCGGAGGGAGAAGAGAGCTCGCTGCCAACCCCCTGGGCCGTGTACGGGAAGGCGTGCCAGGGCCGGCCCGGTATGGTGCGGCTGCAGTGGGCCGAGTGAGTGGGACGAGGCTCAGCCGAGGGGACGCTCCGATGCAGTGGGCCAGTGCAATGTCATTGCACCAGCTCCGGGCGCGCTCGGCCGGCTGTGCAGGGCCGGCCTGGGCCCGGGTTTGCCGACTTGAAGGGGACTTTTCACAGCGTGGTGTGCCGTGGTGCCGGCTTCCAGATTAGATACGTGCACCGACGACAGCGGGGAACTCTTCTGGCTGCGAGGTGCGATCGGCATTACACCAGTGTGGCATTTTGCTGACCCACAAGGAGCCTCATACTGCATTGTGCATCCAGAAAGGAGGGCCGGGCCGGGCCGTGTAGGGAGGGGTGTAGGCATTCCAAAACAAAGCTGGAGGTGAAAATTCTGGCCGCCATAAAAATCCAAGAAGTTCGCTGGATGACAGAATGCTTTATGTTCTTTTTGTTTTACCTTACTGCTCTGTTAATGGCCGCGGGGAACTTTGTGAGTAAAATCCTTCACAGAGCCAGGGTATTAATAGTATTGGGGGAGAATGTGGCAGCTGCTACTGGGATTGATGACTGCTGTAAAGTGCATTTGGACTTCTTGAAAAATAGAAAAACAAACTATAGAACCTTGGATGAGGAGAACAACCAAGTTGGAAACCTGAAGGGTTTTCTTCCCGCGGTGGGGACTGTTAAGCAAACATCCCAACTCCCCTGTGTTATTGGGGTGAAGCTGGTGAACATAGTAGTTTTACAAAACAAAGGGGTTTGTCATCCTAGACCTGGAACCTTGAACCTTCGTTTGGTGGCTTTTCATGGCCTGTTTTCCTGAGTGTGAATTCCTATCAGTGATTCACACGCGCATACACGCCCCTTATATCTTACACCCCTTCTTCCTCTCCTCCTTCCCCTCCTCTTCGAAAAAACATTTCTAAGCAGGAATCAGGTCTGGACTGTGTGAGCCGTGGGCCGTTGCGAGGTCTGATTTCAGGGGAGAGCACTTTAGAAGTTAATCTGGGTCACTCACACACTGAGAGACAAAGGAGGTGGAGGAGCAGGGCCTCATGCCCCACTACAAAGGGGGTCTGTGACGAAGAGTCGGGCAGGGAAAAAGGGCCTACTCCTGGGAAGAGCCTTCCATCCATCTCCTAGTGGGAGAAGCCACTGCTGGTCCCAGCAGGGTCTTTTCCCGCTAATGCACATGCATCCGCAGACACAAATCTGCGCCCAGGACCCCCAGCTTCCCCCCAGAGAGATGCAAATCAGACAGCAGCTTTTCTGACTCAGAAAGAGCGATCTAAGTTCATTTGCAAAAGTCTCTGGAAAACAGTGTTACTTCTCAAAGCTACCACGGTATTGCTATGTCAGGAAGAAAGGAGAACTGCCACTCCGAATACTGTGTGTGCATTGTCTTTCTAGCAAATGGTTGCTGGTGTCTTTCTGTGGGTTTTTAAGAAATGTCTTTTTTCCCCAACCATCTTCTCCAGAGGGTTTTGACTTTTGGATTTTAACTCCTTTTGACTCCTGTTTTCTGTGTGTCGTGGCCTCCTGCAGTGGGACTCAGAGCGAGGCAGGCCCAGCTCGCTGCTGGGAGCTGCCATGTTGATCAGTTGTCGTTCCTGTCCATCCTGACTTTGGTGGTTAACTTTGTTTACAGTTATGTTCTGTCAGCTCCCCCACCATGTGTAATTATACAAGTTTGGCTTCAGCTACTTATTTTGGAGCTTTGGGGTTGAATAGAAAGCGACTTTCAGGCACCGGCTTGGATATGTTTTGAAGCTGCCCACTTTGGACTTGCTGTGAGTTGGTTGACATCTGTTTTGTGGTGTGGGTGGGAATATTTTCTTTGCCATTGCACTTTCTGAGCTTCTGAGTTTAACAAAATGCCAAGGGACATAGAAATTCCGAGGACACCATGGATAGTAGTGTCTATTTGTGGGTGGGTGGCAGGGCCCAGTTCTTTTGGACTTGGGAATAGGCTTATTTGGAGTGGTGGGGAAGAGGAGGATGTCTATCCCAGAAGTGTATACCTGGTATGTAGCTCGCGGCCACCATGAGCTGTAGGCGCGTATGACCCTCATCTGCTGAATGCATGTCTCTCCTGCTTTGCTTCTGGCCACTGACTAGAGTGGTTGGGTGGGTCCTGGGACCTTGCAGACTTGTGGTTTAGGGAGATTTTCTCCCTCACCATCCACTTCTTATAAGTTTTGCCGAGGTAACTGTGTACTGTGATGGAAGGACCGTTAGACCAAAACCTCCTCCATCACTAAGCTGGCGATGAGATTTGAGAACCCGACTATTGATTGAATAATGTAGTGACAGTCTTGGGAAACTAGTTCTAAAAGCCGCCACCTATTGGGATTTTAAAAATACTGTTTATTTAATGTTGGGGGGGAGGTTAGTAGGTCCTGGAGTATTTTTGTAGTCTCATGTTAATTTGGAGGACAGTGAGCGAAGGCTTAATGTTAGTCTCTTAATTTCTTTCAAGTTACCAATGAACACATTTACAAACGGAGATGGAGAGGCTGGCCAGCAAACCCTACCCTTTCTCTGCTACTTCTGTGAAAATGATCAACAGACGTAAAACAAGAAATTCTTGAAACTGTGGAATTTGTGGTCCAGGTCCTGAGGCTTCCAGCAGCCAAAATGAAGGTTCCTTAGGACCTAAAAGCAGCAGCTGGCCTGTGCCTCTCATAGGCTCCGCCTTTTCCTCCTTCTCCCGACCCCTTCAGTGTGGTAGCTGGTTTATCCACTTGAAACTTTTCCCATCTGGCCACGCGACCCCTGTGTGTCTGCTCCATCAATGGTCATCCTTTGAGTAAAATTTTGGAATAAAACCAGATGCTGGCAGCCTCCTAAACCTTCGTGAGAGCTGGCCAGACATGGCTCGTCTTCCTGGGCTCCACCTGTTCGTGGTTGCACAGAGTGGCCCTTTGTGAATAGGCCTTCTTCCTGTCAGTTCAAGTTCAGCTTCCCTTTTGGAGGTTTCCTCTGGGTGTTTTAGCTTTCCTTTGCTTTCCCATCTCCGGAGCATCGTCATTTACCTGGAGTTGCCACAGCATTCAGAGTTTCACTGGGCTTGAGACTTCATGTCTCTATGTTAAAGCTGTGTTTCTGAGCTTACTCTGCTTTTGTGAGGCTGTGTGTGCGTGTGTGTATGTGCGTGAGAGAGAGAGAGTATGAGTGTGTGTGATGACAGGTCCCTCAGGGACTGGCTTTTTGGTTTATTTTTGGCTCCCACTCAGGCCAGCATTTCCATGGGGAAGGCTGCTTAGGTGTGGCATCAGGGCACATGACGTTTCATCAGTTGCCCAGGTGTTAGGCCCATAAAAGCAGTTGTCCTTAGTGCTGTAACAGGAAGAAGGTATGTAAGGTTAGCCAAGATATAGGACTAAGTGCATCTAGTAATTGCATTTTATTCAGATAGGATCACAGCTCTTGTGGACACCACCAGCTGTTCTGTGATTTTTATTCTCTGTCCCTCAGTCCCTCCCTCCCGCAACTCCTGGCCTCAGAGCCTTGATGGTGCCTCTGTCTGGATTGCCGCCTGACTCAAGGGCACTTTCACCGGGTGAGAGCCGACTGTCTTCTGAGGGACGTGTTTGTGTCATGCATCTGACTGGAAGTCAGAGCACTTGGGTGCTCTTCCCGGCTGCCACCTACTCTGACCTTGGCCAAGTCACTGCCTCGTTTTCTTGCTCTGCAGTAAACTAAGAGGTCTTTCTTTCTAGCCTGAGTACCAGGTGGAATACGAAGTGTGGCAGGTTGGGCTGGGTCGCCTCTTGGCCTCTGGCAGACACCATTCTGATGTTCACGGGAGAGCCAGCCCCACTCCTCCAGGATCCACTTCATGCGTCACAGGGTGGTATTCCACCAAAGCAGTGCCTTGGGAAACGAAAGGGACACCAGAGGAGTTTGTTCCGTCGGCATTGGAATTCCTAGTTGGTCATGTTGTTGCTTGTGACCAGCGGGATTGTAGATTTTTTATATACTTTATTAAGCCTCTTCCATAAGAACTCATTCACTTCACTCCTTGTTACTTTGTAAGAAATCCAGTAATGGGCATTTAAAGTCAAACCTGCCAAAGACCCAAGGACCTGGAGGAGGCTGGAGTGAATGTCTGTGAGTGTTCTGTAATCTGGGAGACATCTTTTGAAATTCCCGAAAGACAGGTAATGAGATTATGAATTACAAGGATGGTGAAGTACTGCTTTTATATTTTAAGATAATAGTAAGAAGAATAAGAACAAACATTATACAGGCAGTCCCCAGATTATGAACACGTTCCTTGCCTAAATCTGTCTTTAAGTCAAACGTGTATGTAAGTCAGAACAGTTAGGTATGTTTCATATCTAACATCAGCTAGTCAAATGCTTGTCTTAGTATATAGTGTACAGTGTACCTTTCTATGCTTAAAAAACTTTAAGCACTTCCAGATACACTAATGTAATAATACAGTAATATAATAACAGTGTTTTAATGTGCATCACAAAATAGCGCCCGTTTGTTATTATGAACCATTCGTTACGGGCTTGGTTTGGAACTGTGGGCTGTACAGGTTGTGTGTAAGTTGGACGTTGGTAACCTGGGGACTGCCTGTTTAGTGTTACAGGTACCCTGAGTGCTTTATGTGTCTTGGTCATTTAATGCTCACAACAGCCCTGTGAATTAGGTTCTATTATTATCGTCGTGGGTTCCTCAAATATGGAAATGGAGGAACAGAGAGATTAAGTAACTCGCTGATTGTCACACTGCTGTTAAGTGGGGGAACCTGAATACAAATCGAGGTAAATATAGCGATTGTTCTTACCTGGGAATATTGAAGTAAGGGATTCACAGATCACTACTGCCCCAGACTGCCCTGGTCAGACATGAACCAACACCCTGGGCTTGGCATGAATCATCCCGCCTCTACACATCGAAAAGTCTTAGTGGAATGGGAGGTAGCTACAGGTGAGAGAGAGAGGGAGGAGCAGGGTGTCCGGAGGGTTGGAGGTCGTCCCAGTGCAGGAGCGGGGAGCACATGGGTGGGGA
The DNA here is from genome assembly GCF_030014295.1 of Loxodonta africana. Taxonomy (NCBI): domain Eukaryota; kingdom Metazoa; phylum Chordata; class Mammalia; order Proboscidea; family Elephantidae; genus Loxodonta; species Loxodonta africana. The sequence continues at coordinate 16,531,482 of NC_087359.1, forward strand.
GTGTATGGGAGAAGTGCCATACTTCATGGGTGGGTGTCTGCTCTTCCACATCTTTTGTTCCCTGGCCCCTCAGTCATTCTCAAAATAACTGTCAAAAACACATGGTGTTTCCAGAGAGCCTTAGCCTTGGGATGCTGAATGAAAACGACCTCTGTAGTGTCGTTTCATGCCAGCACTGGTTTTATTGCCCACTTCACCTCTCAGAGCAGAAGCCATGGGCAGCCAGTCCACATGCCTGGGGTCTCTGTTCTGTCCTAGACGGGTCGGAAGCAGGAAGTCCAGCCTGACCTCCTGTTCCCCCTGGCTCCCGTGGGCTGCCATTCCACATGCCTGCGGTCTCTGTTCTGTCCTAAACGGGTTGGGAGCAGAAAATCCAGCCCGACCTCCTGTTCCCCCTGGTTCCCGTGGGCAGCCTCCCACTGGGACTGCTGAATCATGAAACAGGTTCTGGAAAGATCCTTGGAGGGGGCCCTCCATCCCAGGCTCCCTCGCCCTCGGTTTTGTTTGGGTTGTTCCCCGTATTTGACAGCATTGCTCCACATGGTTTCCTTTAGGACATTTAAGGTCTTTTTGCTCCCTCTGCAACTCCATGTCACTGTCATCCCTGCTTTGCTCTTTTTCATTTCCCTGCTCTGTCAAAAGGAATTTTCTCTCGTTTTTGCTCATTTTACCCACGGGCCTCATGGAATCCAATGGAACCTGTGGGGCCAGTACTTGAAAAGGGGCTGGGTAAGTGGTGTGTGACTGACCTGCCATCATGACAGCACTGGCACGTGATCAGTGTCAGCTGCTGCCCTGTGGTCCCCTTGGGGCAGGTGTTGGCGATTCCCCTGCGAGAGGGTCTCTAAAAGCACCGCCATCCTGGGGTTCTAACCTGGGAGGGCGCGGTCTCTGCTGCTCTTCTGAGGATAGGCGCTCTCAGAGTTCCCCTTCCCAAGGTTTGGGAATTGCTCCTGGGATTGAGGGGGAGGGTAATTTCAGTGGCTAATTAAAAAGAGAGAAATAATAATCAGGATCATTTGTAAAGTGCTTTCCAGGTCTGTGGTCCTGTCATTTACATCTGGGGGCATTAGCAGTTCAGTGGTAGAATGCTTGCCTTCCATGCGGGAGACCTGGGTGCGATTCCTGGCCACCGCACCTCATGCACAGCTGCCACCTGTCTGTAGTGGAGGGTTGCACATTGCTAGGATACCGAACAGGTTTCACTGGAGCTTCCAGACTAAGATGGACTAAGAAGAAAGGCCTGGTGATCTGCTTTCAAAGATCAGCCAGTGAAAACCCTGTGGTTCACAACAGAACGTTGTCTGATCCACAACTGATCGTGGGAATGGCGCAGGACTGGGCAGCGTTTTGTTCCATTGTGGGTGAGGTCGCCATGAGTCGGGGACTGACTTGACATCAGCTGACAACAACATCATCACTTACATGACTTCATGGGATTTCGGTGTCTTTAACTGTTCTTCTGAAAGCTCCACTTGCCCATGGGGTGGGTGCCAAGCCCCGAAGGGCTACGGTTTTCTCACTGCGGCACCCACCCCGGCAGCCCTTCCCCAACAGGGATGCAGAGTCAGAGCAGCTGCTGTTTCTGACATTTCTGCCAGCCTCTGGGGGCTCTATTAGGCGCCACCTGACGTTGTGGTTGCAGACAGGGAGGAGTGAAATGCTTACTGGAATTTGTTGTAGTTCAAAGTAAGATTGAATCTTGTTAATGGCTGGCCCTCTGAATTGATCCTTTCCGAAGCTATCTGCCCTTGTTTGCTCCTTTGACCCGGTGGACTGTATTGAGTAGATCCTCAGGTCACTTCCGTCCAGCCCACCCCGAGCACTGGGCAGACACGGGGACACTTTGGAAAGCACATTTTTATGATTCGCGCAGGGCAGGCAAAGGACATGAGTTCAGAAGAATCCAGCTGGGCGCTACGTACTGGAACAAATGTCCTTCTTGGGTTAAATCTGGTTGGCTGTCTGGTGAGGAATTTTTGGTTTGTTTGCATTTTTGAGAGACTGCAGCATTAAGTCATCCGCAGCTAGGTCAAAGGGAAAGACACTTACAGGTCACTTTTGTTTTAAGATGGGTAGCTTGGCTATACCTGGTAAAGATTCCGATTCTGACAACTGAAAATTGGAAAAATAATTTAAGATACTGAGTCATGCTTTAAAAAAAAATGAAAAAGGAGTCACTCCTCCCGACCAATAAAACGAAAACTCCCAGCTAGCACCGGCAGGGGAGGTTTCCTGCAGTCAGCTTCCGAAGAAGCATCTTTCATTTGGGTCCTGTGAGGGAGAGCCTGGTAGCTCCCTGAAGATGCTCTTCCCTGTCCTTTAAGTTTTGATCCTTTTTGTGGGAGGTGCTGCGGTGATGGGCTGCTGAAGTGCTCTTGACAGGTGTGTCTGCAGGGGTGTATTTGCTGGACCCCGAGCATAGCTGGGAAGGTCTGCAGACACACACATGCGCGTCTCTGGTGTGGCTTCTGGAAGCATCAGGACTTGGCACCTGCAGAGCTGAAAGCATCCCTCCGGCTGTTTAATGACTTGAGGGATTTGGAGGCCCCGAAGGTTGATGACTTCATCTTCGAGCATCTCTCCCTGTGCCCCAGTGTGCCCCAGTGTGCCTTGGGGCCACCCCGCACCCCCTGTAGAAATGGGTGGCTGCCTCCATCTCCTCCAGACCTGTTCCACCTTAGCCTTTCTCCACCCGGCTTCTCACACCACCGATGGGAACGGCTTCTCAGACGACGCCTGGTCACAGGGGAATTCCTGGTCGCTGCCTTTCCTGGTGTATCCTCAGAGCTCATTTTGGCCCATCAGCCTGGTCTGAGATCACTGATCATGCCTCCTTGATGGAAACTCTTCCCTTGGGTTCCGTTACACCAGGCCGTGCTGGATGGTTCTCCTCCTCTTGCTTTTTGTCTTCTTCCTTGCCTTTAAATGCGAGACTTTTCCAGTGATCAGTCCCTTTCCCTCCTCTCTCTGCCCTGTCTTCCCTTCAGAGATCTCGTCCACTCCTGTAGCTGCAGCAAGTGCCTGCCCTCAGGTGACCTCCATGTCTCTGTCACGCATCTCAGCTGCTTACTCAATAGCGCCATCAGGTTGTCTAGAAAGAACCTTAGACTTTGTGGGCATAAATTCTTAAGATTGTGGCTACCCTCCCCACCCTCAAGTTCTTCATATGTGTATATATATTGTATAATGCCCAAGCCTGTTGCCATCGATTCTGACTCATAGCAACCCTATAGGCTAGAGTAGAACTGCCCCCCGCAAAGGGTTTCCGAGGAGTGGCTGGTGGGTTTGAACTGCTGACCTTTTGGTTAGCAGCCACGCTCTTAACCACTGGGCCACCAGTTCTCCATATTATATTTTATATGTACATATATAAAGTTTCTTTTCTCAACATTTTATTATCAAAAAAATTTTAAGCATTCAGAAAGTCAAAAGACTAGAACAACTCAAAACCAAACCCACTGGTGTTGGTTCAGACTGATTACCAACCACCACGAGTCAGCAGTTAACATCCTGCCGTATGTATGCGTATGTTTGTGTGTCTGTGTGTGTGTCAGTGTTTTTTTTTGAGTCATTTGTAAGTTAGTAGCAGACATCCTGGCATTTCACCCCTAAATACTTATGCTTGCGTCTGCTAAAAATAAGAACATTTGAGATCATTTTGAATTTGCCCTCTCTGGCCCCTGTTCTAATTTGTTGTCAGCTCCTTGTTTGAAACGCCTCTTGCATCCTCTGCTTGCATTTCCTTTCTGCGGTGCTGGTCTGCTCTCTGATGGTCCGCTCTCTGATGGCCCTGTGGCCAGGCCCAGCATGCACCACCCAGGCTGTCCCTCCCGAATCCCTTATTGGGTTGGGCCAGCACTCAACTTCTCTTCCCCTCTTAGGTTGTCATTCAGGGCCCTCTCCTGCATTTCAAGCTTTACCTCCTGCTTCCTCAGTTTGCTCCGGCTGACCTGGTTCACCGGTCTGTTCCCTGCCTCTAAAGGCCTTCCACTTACACTGAACACCTCGTTCTCCCTCCTGGATCAGAAGCTCTTGGGGAAACAAAGGCAGTGACTGCTAAAGCTTGTCACGTGAACAGCGCACGTCTGGATTCTGGGAGGCATTTGCATGAATGGCCAGTTTGCTCCTTCCCACTCTTCCCACTTCCCTGTAAAGAATAGTCTTAGCCATTTTCCAGGTGCCTCATGGTCTGCTGGGGCAGGGCCCCTGGCCAGCTGACACCCCGTCAGGGCTCTAGGGAGGTTGACCATGTAACTTATTGCCCAAACTAGGCTCCTCTGAGAGCACTGTGAATAATGACTCCAGGACTGGGACGTGTATGGGCATCCTGCTACCTAGGTGGAGCAGATGAACCAAAATGTACCGTGTTGTAGCTCCTGTTTAGCAGCTTCCTCTAGGAACTCCTCCAGGCACAGTGGCCATGGGCACTGGGGCTGAAATGCCTCTGGGCCTGGGGTTAAAACCCAGCAGAAATAAACTGAGACTCTCTTTTGGCCACAGGGTTCCCTAAGAGCCGTGGGCTGGGACAAGAACTGGAAGGCCGTGTTTGTTTTTTAATCGAGGTAAAATTCTTAAAGCATAAAATTAACCATTTTAAAGTGAACAGTGGCATTTCGTGCAGTCACGGTGTTGAGCAACCACCACCTCCGTCTGGGTCCAGAACATTTTTACCACCACCACCCCCTCCCCTGCCCAAGGAAGCCCCGTACCCGTTAACAGTCACTCCCCATCTCGCCTTCCCCTAGCCCCTAGCAACCACAGTCTGCTTTCGGTCTCTATGGATTTACCTATTCTGGATATTTCATATAAAAGGAATCATACGCTGTGTGGCCTTATGCATATTTTGGGGGTTCACCCATGTTATAACATGTATCAGTATCTCATTCATGTTCATGGTTCCGTTGTGTGGATATACGGCAGTTTGTCCATCCGTTCCTTGATGCGTATTTGGGACGCTGTGTCTTTTGAAGCCGGTGTCCCTGGTTGTTGCACTTTGAGCTCTGTTCCAGGCCTTGGGACCCTGCAGCTATGAACGATTTGGCAGAAACACCAGTTGCACCTTGAGAAGCCACCTGAGCTCTAGTGTCTGTAGTCAGTGCAGCACCTTGGTGGAGCCACCCACCCTCTCTGAGCTTCAGCTTCTTGGCTTATCACATTGGGGTGATGCCTACCTCGCAGGGCATTCATGAGGATCAGATGTAAAATCACCTATCTGGAAGCACCTGGCAAATGATAAACTCCCGCAGGTGGGAGTTTAGTGAATCTAATCACCACTCAGCCTTCACCTTAGAACAGGTCTTCAAACCAGTTTGAACACCTGTTGAGAGTTTGCATTTCTACCTCAGATATCCAAAAAAAAACCAAACCACTGCCATCAAGTCAATTCCGACTCTTAGTGACCCCATAGGGTTTCCACAGCTGTAAATCTATGTGGAAGCAGACTGCCACATCTTTCTCCCTCAGAGTCCCTGGTGATTTTGAACCGCTGACCTTTCAATTAGCAATCGATCGCTCTAACCACTGTACAACCAGGGCTTCTACCCCAGATATACTGAATCAGAATCTACATTTTAACAAGACCGCTAGGTGAGTCTTGTGTCTAACTTCCTGTGAACTTGCTAGACATGCAGACTCTCAGCAGGGAGCTTGTTAGAAGTACAGATTCAGCAGGGGTTCGAACTGGAAAGAACCAGTTTGAAGCCCTCACGTTAGATGAGACCCCTCTTTTGGAGAAAGAATGCCAGCCCATTAAAGAGGAATGTGACTTGAGTTTTGCACCCCATGTATCAGGACCCTGGGAGAGTCTCAGAGAGCACTGCACGGAGTTGCAGCAGTTATGCCAGGCCTATTGCTTTGAAGGAGCCCTGGTGGTACAGTGGTTAAGAGATTGGCCGCTACCCAAAAGGTTGGCAGTTCGAATCCACCAGCCGCTCCTTGGAGACCCTATGGGGCAGTTCTGCTCTGACCTATGGGGTCACTATGCACCAGAATTGACTCAAGAGCAATGGGTTATATTGCTTTGAAGGAATCAGGCTCTGTCTATTTAAAATGGATAGAACCATCCGTAGTTTATCAGTGGTGGGAAGCAGACTGCCACATCTTTCTCCTGTGGAGCTACTAGTGGATTTGAACTGCTGACCTTTCAGTTCGAAGCTGAGTGCTTAACCCACTGTGCCAACAGGGATCCTGAGCTGATAAATAAGTCCTTCAAAAACTCAGTTGATATTGATAGGTTCAGTTTTCAGTTCCCCCGAATTTTAAGTATGCGATTGACTGAGGTTTGTATCTTTCCTCTGCATATTCGTCTAGTGGCTGTGTTCATAACACACATTGGAGGGGAGAGGAATTAAGTGGCCCTAACACTTCGGTCTCGTGAGTTGGAATCAACTTGACAGCAGCTAACAACTGCAACTATCAGGCAAGGCAGTGGTGGTTCGGTGGTAGAATTCTTGCCTTCGATGTGGAGACTTGGGTTCAGTTCTCAGCCAACGTACCTCATATGCAGCCGCCACCTGTCTGTTGGTGGGGATTTGTGTGTTGCCGTGGTGCTGAACAGGTTTCAGTGGAGCTTCCACACTAAGATGGAGTAGGGAGAAAGGCCTGGCAATCTACTTCTGAAAACTAGTCCATGAAAACCCTATGGATCCCAACAGTCTGATCCACAGTCGATCACGGGGTTGGCTCAGGACCAGGCAGAGTCTCATTCCGTTGTACACGGGGTCACCATGAGTCGGGAGCAACTCGACAGCAGCAACAGCAGGAACGAGGCAGAGCTTTCCTGCCATCAGCCCCTCGTCTGTTCTTGTTGTTGGAAAGATCTCCTTCCTCTCTACCCTCCCCATCCTCTACTGGCCATTAATACAGTAGCTGTTAAGACATTTTACTGGATTTCACTTCTTTTTAGGATGAAAATATGATGGTTGTTAGGAGTATAATGCAGTCAGTCCAAGAGGAAAATGATTTATTCAGCATTTTCATGGAATTTGCTGTATTTTACCCAGCCCGGCTCAGTGCCTTGCCAGGCTGTGTAGCACATGCTTGACGTGTGTTGTCTTTTTCTTAGAGTAGCCAGTACTCCCATTTTAGAGAGGAAGAAACAAACCCAGAGACTGCCTGGAATCCGCCCCAGGGCACACAGCTAGCGAGGGACAGAGCCCAGCTTCAAACCTAGGCCTCTTATGATGCCAAAACACAGGCCCTTTTCCCTGGGCAGCATGGCCATCCCTGCACGGGGCTGGGTGCCATGGGGTCTGTGAAGATGCCATCAGGGGCCGGCCGACTGTTTCTGTAAAGGGCCACGGGGTAAATATTTTAGGCCTTGCAGGCTGTACTGTCTCCTCCACAACAACTCAGCTTTGCACTGTAGCACCAAAGTAGACAGATGGGCGTGACGGGGGCCAATAAAGTTTTATTAAATAAAAGGCAGGCAGCAGGCATGGCCTGTGTGTGTGAGTTTGCCGACCCCTCCTCCCCCGAACAGAACTGAGCAATAGAATATAATGCAAGCCACATCTGTAATTTTAAATTTTCTAGTAGCCACAGTTTAAAACATAAAAAAAAGGTGAAATTAATTTTAATAATCTGTTTTACCTAACTCAATATATCCACAATATTATGTCACCATGTAATCAATATACAAAAAATGATTACTGAGATATTTTACGTTTTTTCCCCATTCTGAGTCTTCAAAATCTGGCATGTATTTCAAACTGAGAGCGCATCACTAGCCCCATTTGAAGTGCTCAGTAGCCACGTGTGGCTGCTGGCTCTGTATTGGACAGCAGTAGGAGAGAGATACGGCCCTCTAAACCCTTCTGTTATGACACGCACTTTGCAGATGAGGAGGGATCTGAGGCTCTTGCCCGAGGGAGACCTGGTAGTCAGTGGAAGGGCTTAAGTTAAACCCCGGTAGCCTGCCCACAGCCACACAGTCCACCGGAGCCTCAGTGGCCTCAGTGACTTTACGTCGCACTGCCCCTGTTGTGTGATGGCCTTCGAATGGTAGACCTCGGAGTTTGGATTTGTTTTTATGTAATGAGGATCCTGTTTCAGAGTTTGTGATGCGCTCAGGCGGCAGTGCACAGGGTGGGCTGGGCAGGGGAGCTGGGAAGCCTGGGGACCAGACTGGAGGGTTTCCTGTGCAGGTGAGCCGTATCTTTTGTGCATTCATTGGCGTGACCCCACATAGCTATGCTTGGCACTGAGTGTTGAAAGGATTGATTTTTCGTACAGAATGACCCCTGGATGTGAAGGATCAACTTCATCTGGCACCCAGTGGAAGGCAAAACTGGTTGTGTTAGACCCACTGACAGATTTAAGGAATTCTTCAAGGATAGTTTTGATGATGCTCAGTTTTGATTTTAGGACCTAGCCTCCTGGTCAGATAAGGACTCTGCTTAATATAGGTACTAAAGCTTTGAATTAGTGGAGATGGAGAGGAAGATGGGACTGTTGGGGGAGATTTCTCAGACAGGCTAGTAGGCACAGAGCTGCTGGGACTAGCAAGCGGTTCACAGCCTGGCGCACAGCAGGGACTGGGTGGGTGCTGGGAGGTGGAGAAGGGGGCTGGAAGGGCGGGCTTTGGCCTGCCTGGGGTTTCAGATGATCAGGAGGGAGAAGAGGAGCCATTAAGTTTTGTGGCTTAAAAAAAATCTTTTGAAAAAAAAAAAAATCTTTTGCACAAGTGCTAACATGTTTACTGCAGATGTAGGTCGGACAGGGAGTGAGAAAGGGAAGCATGGCAGGAGACTCAGGCTTCCTGTGTGCTGACCATGCTGACAGTCTCTCCAGAATAGCAGCGTGGACAAAGGAGATGTGTGAGGGGGACACGTGTGTTTTGGATGCCTGGAGACATCCAAGTGAAGGGAAACGGGCCTTCAGCCCATCTGCCATCTTTCTTTTATTCTTACTGCTACCTTACTTTGTTCTCTCATAATTGCATTTTTAAGAAAACAAACTGTTTAGATTTACAGAAAAGTTGCAAAGATGGTACAGAGAGTTCCCAGTCTACTCTTCCTCGAGCTTCCCTAGTGTTTGCATCTTAGCTAACCATGGTACATTTGTCAAAACTAAGAGATTAACATTGGTACCACACTGTTAGCTAAACTATAGACTTCATTTGGATTTTGTAAAGTTTGTCAGTTAATGTCCTTTCTCTGTCCAGGATACCACCCTGCATTTAGCGTAATTACATTTTGTATATTAGAAAAAGCTCTCGTAATTGATCTTTCTCCTCATCTAATCCATACTCCAAACTCTGTCCTGAGAGTTACCTTTCTGAAGAATTTTGCTCAGGAAGGAGGGTGTTGGCTAATAGTTTGTAAAGAAACCTGTAGAGAAAACCAGCTGCCGTCGAGTCTCCTCCATCCAACTCATGGTGACACGTGTGTGTCAGAGTAGAACTGTCCCTCCATAGGGTTTTTAGTGGCTGTTTTTTTGGAAATAGATCACCAGGCCTTTCTTCCAAGGAGCCTCTGGGTAGGCTCAAACCTTCGGTTAGCAGCCAAATGTGTTCACTGTTTGCACCACCCAGGGTCTCCCGTTGCTAGAGAAAAGATGCTTTCTAAAAAGAAGCAATTCAGAAGTTCTGAAGGTGGAGAGCACTTTCAGCCAAGAGGGGCAGCTGGAAGCCAGAGGCAGCGGTTGACAAGTGAGTGCAGAGGGGAAGGGGAGCATGGGTGCGGGCTGGGGTCAGGGAACGGGGGAAATCCACCACACGTTTAGTGGCCTGTCGTTCAGTCCCTGAAGATCCAACACTGAAGAAAAATTGCTGGACCATTCCCTTATTAGTCTTAGATAATAGTTTATTTCCTGATTGCTAGGGCCCTGGTGACTCAGTGGCCAAGAGCTCAGCTGCTAACCAAAAGGTCGGCAGTTCGAATTCACCAGCTGCTCCTTGGAAGCCCTATGGGTCAGTTCTACCCTGTCCTGTAGAGTCAGCTATGAGTCAGAATCTACTCAAGGGCAACGGGCTTGATTTGGTTTTGGTTTTAAGTTATACTGCTTCATGCAGAAAATGAAAGAAGATACAAAAAGGGGATTAAAAAAGTTACCTGTAATTCCAAAAAAAAAAAACTATTGCTAGTCATAGTTACCCTATAGGACAAAGTAGAACTGCCTCCCAGGGTTTCCAGGGCTGTAATCCTTACGGAGGCAGACTGCCACATCTTTCTCCTGCGGAGCAGCTTTGAACTGCTGACCTTTTGGGTTAGTGCCGAGTACTTTAACCACTGCACCACCAACTACTTTCTATCATTTCAGTGAATGGTTATTCTAGTCTTTTATAAGGGTATAAATATTTTTGTTGACAAATATCATAGCGTGCTAACTTTAGCCCCCCTTCCCCCAACAAACTTACAAACAAGTTGGATACCAAAAGACTTTGCCTGGGTCTCAGAGGTTCAAGTTTACAGTACCCTTATGTATTTCCACTCTTCAGCGGGAGCTGTAAAACCAGGCATCATCTTTTCCTCTGCTGATGTATTTTCTGTAAAAGACATCTTTCCCAAAACAGACCAGAGTCATCTGCACTGACCTGTCAGACACCCCGCCCCCCCCCACCCCCCGGTGACCTCAGAGAGTGTCTCAGGAAACCCCTCAGCAGCTGAAGACCCAGCCTTTGGCATTTCCAGTCGCTTTGATATGTCGTCTCTCATGGCTGTGAACCTAAGGAATCATCCCTGGCCTGTATTTGAAAAATGAAACAAAAACCCCACTTTTAAGGTTCCTGGGCTTCAAGGTCTCAGTGTCCTGTTGTTTTCCTGGCTCCTCAGTCAGCCTCAGGCCGAGGTGGAGCCCTTACTCCAGTTTCCCCATGTCTGTGGTGCTCCCTGGTCTGCTCAGGGTCCTGTCGCACCCCACGGGACTCAGCCCACTGCAGCCTACTCCTGGTGACCAGCTCGCTCCTGTACCTGGAGATAGTTGGCAAGCTCTCGCTACTTCCCCTTCTTTTTTTAATTGTTTGTCTTAGATGTCACAATTAGGTGGCTTTAACAAACAAACTTATTTTCTCACCGTTAAAACCAAAAAACGTGTTGTCATTAAGTTGATTTCAACTCATACAACACTATAGAACAGAGTAGAACTGCCCCATAGGGTTTCCAAGGAGCAGTGGTGGATTCGAACTGCCCACCTTTTGGTTAGCAGCTGAGCTCTTAACTACTGTGCCACCAGGGCTCCGTTGTCACAGTTAGGAAATTAAAAGTACAACAAACCAAAACCGTTGCCTTCGAGTCGATTCTGACTCACAGGGACCCTATAGGACAAAATAGAACTACCCCATTTCCAAGGAGCAGCTAGTGGATTTGAACTGATGACCTTTTGATTAGCAGCCTGAGTTCTTAACCATTGCGCCACCAGGACTCCATTTAGGAGGTTAGAAGTCCTGAATTCAGGGTGCTGGCTCTCTCAGTCGGCTCCTGAGGAAAGTCCCTGTCTTTTTCTGAGCTTCTGCTCCTGGGCGATCTTCATGGGTTTAGCATCTCTGCTCCTTTATTTCATCTGCTCTTCTGCGTCTCAAAAGAGATTAACTAAAGACATACCCTACACTAATACTGTCTCATTATCATAACAAAGAAACCCCTTTCCCAAATGGATTTATAGTTGTTTTTTTTTTTATAGGAGTTAAGGTTTACAACACATATTTTGGGGGGACACAGTTTCAATCCATGACAGCAGAACATGCACCGATTCAACCGTTTGTACATGAACGGTTCAGTGACGTTGATTACATTCTTCAAGTTGTGCAGCCATTCTAACCCTCCTTTTTCCAGTTGTTCCTCCTCCATTAACATAAACTCGTTGCCTCCCAGGCTTCCCGTCTAACCCTTTAGTTGCCTTTGTCCGCTTGATCCCACCCATTTAGATAGATCTTAAAAGAGCACAATGCTCAAGGCAGACATTCTTTACTAATTAAGCTAAACTGTTGTTTGGTTTAAAGAAGACTTCAGGGGATATTTTTGGTTTAAGGTTGAAAGATTATCTCTGGGCAGTAGTTTCAGGGGTTCTCGGTTTACTTTTATGGTAATTATCATCATCTGTACTGGGAGGGGGGCTTCAGAATCAAATTCCTTTCCAGCAGTTGTAGCACCCCACCGCCTTTGCTCTTTTCGGATGTGATGGGGCTTATGTTTGTGAAACACCCAAACCAAATACTGACACAGGTTAGAAAGGCCACGAAGGACCACGTTTGTTCTGGAACTTTGGTCCTGTCTATGATGTTCTTAAGTTGGACGTTCATAAGTGGAGTTGTTTCTGTAACATTTTCTTCCCATTAAAAGCATGAGTTTTGGAGAATGTAATTTTTAGTGAGTGCATATAATCCCATCAGACGGGTGAGCCAGTTTTCTTAACCAGCCTTCTCTTGACAGGTTGAATTGTTTCCATTGTTTCACTATTTTAAGTAATGGTAATAACATCTTTATGTATATATCTTTGTCTACACCTTTAAGTTGCTTAGAGTAAATTCCTAAATGGAGGTCCTGGGCCGAGGAGTGGGAACACATATTTAAGACTTTTGATTCATTTCACCAAACTGCATTCAGGAAAGTGGCCCCGATTTGTACTTCCCGCTCTGACTGCCCTTTTCCCCGCTTGACGAAGAGCTGTTACTGTGGCCCGAGCAGGGTTCCCCAGCTGCTTAGCGCACACAGAGCATTAGAACGTAGGTCTCCTGGTGGGCGTTTTTCTGACCGCATTCTGTTGCCTCTGGTAAGTGAGCCCCTCTGCTAGGGGGTATCTCCCGAGCTTTATGGGGCGGGCCGGTCTGTTGTGCCTTCAGCTCCAGAGATGCATGCAGGAGTGAGCAGAGGGCTGGTCTACCAGGCAGGACCCAGTAAGTCAGCCAGGGGAGGCAGCGGGGGGCTCAGACAGGGGACTTGGGGCTGGCCCCTACCCCTGAGATTGCGGTGTCCATGGCTGGCAGAGTAGGCCAGAACCTCGTATGTCCTTGGGAATTGGATGAGCCCTGCTGTGTGGGCTTCCTGACCGTGGCGACCACTGCTGGGAGCAGCCTAGCTTGGCTGCAGCCACTCCAGCACGGAAGCCACTCGGTGCATCTGAGGGCAGGTTTTGGGGAATGCTGCTCATAAGCTAGCTTGTCTGCCCCTTGAGGCTGACTCTAAGTCTACATCTTAATCTCTGTGTAGGTGTATCTCGAAATATTTAAATAGATGATATATACAAATGACACAACATTCAAAGGGTTTGAAAGAGCACGTAGTGATATAAACGTTTGTCTCCTTTCTACCCTCTCCACTCCCCAGAGACAGCCACTAGGACCGGACATATCCTCTGTGTATTCTAGCCTGTGTGTGTGTGTGTGTGTGTGTGTGTGTGTGTTACATAACTAGAGAGCCCTGGTGGTGCAGTAGTGAGGCACTCAGCTGCTAACTGAGAGGTTCGGTGGTTCAAACCCACCAGCGGCTCCACAGGAGGGAGATGTGGCAGTCTGCTTCTGTGAGATTACAGCCCCGGAAGCCTTCTGGGGCAGCTCTGCTCTGTCCTGTAGGGTTGCTATGAGTCGTAATCGATGACTGGGTTTGGTTTGGTTTGGCTTAGTACATAAGTAGTAGCTTTCTGGACGACAGTTCCGAACTGGGCCAGCCAAAGCTTTGGGTTCAGCAAGCCTGGGTTCAGGTTCTGACTAACTAGCTCTGTGGCACTGACTTGGGAGGCTCTACTGCAGAGGCTGGTGGGGCCTCGGGAGGAGTAACTTGAAGGGCTCAGGGTCACTCGCGGCTCTGCATGTCGTAGTGAGTCACCTCTGCTTAGTGCCTTTCTTCCCTCTCAGGGGTGTTGCCCTTCGGACCAGGTTGTTGAGTTGGATTCCGTTTGGTGCCACTCCAGGGAGAAACCAGCTCTCTTCGGGGGCAGCGGAGGTTGGCATCAGTTTTTCCTTGGTGCCAGCTCCTAAGCGCCTCTATTAGGGCAAGGTCTTCCCACTGATAGTGGTGGGGGGCTCACAGAGGTATTTGAATCTAGAGGACCTTGTGAGGGGAAAAAAATTTTAAAAAGCTTAAGTAAAAACACATTCCCAGAAACGTCCCCAAGCGCCTTTCAACCCCACTCCTGGCATTTTGCCCCAGTCGGAATTGCTGAGTTGTCATTAGCTTTCTGCTGGGGCTACCACTACAGCTTCTTGTGGAAGCAAAGGCACAACTCTAAATCAAAGACCCTTCCAGAACCCAGCGCGGACCGTGGCTGTCACGGGTGGCCCTGTGTCCTTTCCCCAGGATGCAGGAGTCATCCTTGTCAATGCTTGGAATCCAGGGTCTTTCATGCGGCTCCAGGGAGAGATCCATCCGATGACACGGATGACACGGCTCACAGTAGGACCATGAACGTGTCCTTCCCGTTTCCCAGGAAGACCTGTGCACCCAGTGTGTTTCCACCTTTTGAGGTTTCCATTCTCTCTCCTCTACTGTAGGCCTTTGTACCCTTCAGTGCTGATAACATTGGGGTTCAGGGGTGTCTAGTTGCCGAGTCCTCAGGCGGGGGGGTCCTCGACCTAGCCGCTGAGGGTGATGCTGGCTGTGTGCTAGTGTGAGGGTATCTCTGGGCACGTAGTGGTGGGACTGGAAGGGGTCCTAGGGATGACTTGGTGGGAGCCCCTTATTTTATAGTCGGGGCACTGAGGCCCAAAGAGGCTAAGTGTTTGGAATGAAGGTTGATAGAAGCCACAGATGAATGAAGAATGCTAAGGCTTAGGAAAGAAAAGTCCACAGGAGGAAATGTATCTAAGTGATGGTGCCAAGTTTAGTTTTCTGGTGATTTAGTTATAGTTAACATAGACACTAGTATTTGACTTGAAAAATAAAATCTATAATGCAGAGAATTTCCAGGGAATACTATGACTCAGGAGACTTAGCCAAGAAAACATCTGCTAAAAACCATAGAACCAAGCAGGGTCAGTAATTAGTTCCTATCTGAGACACTAACTTGCCTTGCCGTTTTTTTTTTTTTTTTTTAACAACTTCATTAAGATATAATTCATACACTGTAAAATTTACGCTTTTAAAGTACCCTATTCAAGTGGTTGTCAGTATATTCAGAGTTGTGCAACCATCACCACTATCTCCCTTTAAGATATTTTCATCACCCCAGAAAGAAAGCCCATACCCGTTCACTAGCAGTCCTTCCCTCTCCGTTCCTACACTTGGCTCCTGGCAACCTCTTTCTGTCTTTCTGGATTTGCCTGTTCTGGACATTTCATGTAAATGGAATCATACAATGTGTGGTCTTTTGTGACTGGCTTCTTTCACTTTGCATAATGTTTTCACAACTTATTCACGTATCAGTGCCTTATTTCTTATATGTGGTTCCAACTTATATTCATCATCACCCGAACCATAGTACGCCAGTTAAAATAATTTTGAGTTTTTTGAAGGCAGAAACCATTCTGTTTCTTTTCGGTCCCCCTCATAGTACGGAATATAATACTTGTATGCAGGAGGGTGATTAAATACTTGTTGACGGATGTGCATGTACCTTGATGACCGAGTCACGTTTCTGCAGCCGTTGGGCAGTTTTCAGACGCGGCAATGCTGCGCCAGCGCTGTGTGTGTGTGTGACACGCGGTGCTCGGTGAAGAGGCCGTGAACTTCCTCAGTGTGTCTGGCTGCCGCTCCTCACGGGTCCCCCCCCCGTAAACAGCACGGTTGTCTGCTGAGGGGCGCATGTTCTGCTATTTCTGTTCTGTGACTTTCTCGGTGATTGTTTTTAGTTCTGCGTTCCAGAGGCTAATTTAATTGTGTGAGTGTGCAAGGTGTTGATTACCCACATCTACCGCCTGACACTGGCAGCGATTCTCTGCCACTCGGGGCCCAGCTCAGCCCGGGACCAGATCTAACGTGGTTGAATCACAGCAGTCTGTAGAATTTCAACTTTTGTTTGACATTTGAAGCAAACTGCCATCAGTAGGAGCACATGGTAGCTTCTTTTTCAGGAGATTGGGGTGGTTTCTAGTGAAACTGTGCTCTCTCCCCACATCAGCTCAGCTCTTAGAACAGCAGAACTGGGGAGCTCTTCAGAGAGAACTGGTCTCTGAGTCGGTGAGTGTCTAAACGAAGCGTTCCTAATTTTTGAAATTGTGAACTGCTTTTGTTGGCTTATTATCATCATCTCTCCTTCATCTTCAAATATGTAAATACCTTGCAAAATGAGGGTTACAATTGCTGAATGGTATAAGAAAATACTGGAGGTAAATGTGGTAGATTGAACACATTTACCTCCACTTCCTTCAGAAACGCTGCTAAAATGACAATAAAAGGATTTTTTTTTAATGTGTAAACTTATGAGAACAAAGAATGGGAGAGAAGAGAATAAGAGACAAGGAGTTCCAAATTTTTAGAAGCTGGAAGGTAAACGAAGACTGAGCAGAACAGAACAGGGGAAGTTGGAATATTGGTGCCTACAGAAGCAAACCCATTCACCCCGGAGCGCTTAGAAAGCCTACGGAATTGGAGGCAGCCGGTATCACCACTGGTGGTGCAGTAGTTAAGCACTCGGGTACTAACTGAAAGGTCAGCGACTAGAACTTACCAGCTGCTCTGTGGGATTGAGGCGTCTCAGGCAGAGCAAAGAGCAGCGACCCTGGACTGACAAGACGGTCCCGAAAGGCCTCACACTCAAAGGAGAGCCCCCCAGCCATGTCCCCACCTGCTCCCAGAGCGCTGAGACCAGGCATGAGGATTACAGGAATCCTTTCTGGAAAAAATGAACAGCATCAGTGTCACTATTGGTCAGGAGCAGCTCAGTGGCAATGGGTTGGGTTGGGTTGGGTTTATTAGAGGCAAAGGCCTGCAGTTGCTAGCATTTGGTGGTTCCTCAAAGAAAAAGCTAATTTTCTACCCCAGCTAATGTGAGTCTACCCTAAAACGGTCCTTACCAGTTCACAAACTTGCTTGTGTTCACACAGCTTCCAGTGTTTTCATTGCCTCGCTTTTTTGTTGTTGTTACCTTTTATTTTGAAATAATTACAGATTCACAGAAAGTTGCAAAAGTAGTAGAGAGATCCCCTGTACCCTTCACCTAATTTCCTGTAGACAGTATCAAAGCCAGGAAATTGACATTGGTGCCGTGTGTGTACACAATACAGGTGCCATTTTATTGCATATGTAGATTCGTGTAACTACCACAGCAACCAAGGTACAGAACTATTCCATCACCACAGAGATCCTTCAGTGCTTTTAAATAGAAATGGACAGCCAAGGATCACTGGACATATTCGAGAGCTTCCAGCTTAGAAAGTAGAAGCCAGAATAAACAAATTGAAAAAGGTCTCTCAGAAGAAACAGAGTTGATACAGCAAACAGAAGAAACCCTCAAAACACATAGTGAATATACTCTTAGAAATAGGAGTCATTATTGCTCTAAGGTTGGCTGAAAGTCCCCAGTCCAACCCAGTGTTACGTGGGACTCAGGGGCCTGATGTTTATCATATGTGCAACAGAATTGCTCTGTAACCCACAGTACTGCTCATCTGTGAACCGGAAAGAACAATGTCTTAGCCTCAGATCTTGGGTAGGAGGAGGGGCAGGCTCTGGGGACTCTGGAATTTTTGTAAGGAGTCTGCGATTTCATGTAGGTCCCAAGCATGATCCGAAGCCTAAATAGGCAAAACTGAAATAACTGTTGTGTAGGGATCCACATTTTAAAACACTTACATTAAAAAGGCATTCTTATTTTCAGAAAGTTCACTAACTACAAAATTAAAATAGTAAACTTTGTATGGGGTACCTGGATGGCACAAAAGGTTAAGTGCTCAACTAATGGCTGAAAGGTTGGCGATTTGAAACCACCCAGAGGCATCTTGAAGACAGGCCTGGCGATCTGCTTCTGAAAAGTCACAGCTGTGAAAGTCCTGTGGAGCATTTCTACTCTGCACACATGGGGTCGCCATGAATTGAAATAGACTCGATGGCAGCTAACAGCAACAAACTTTGTGTGGTCTTTCCTCTCCCTCCGTACCCACTTCCCCATGATCTACCCTGTTACCCCCAGCAGGGGCCTGGCACCCACTACACAGTAAGTTTTCCACGAGACTGTTTAGTCCATATTTTACGTTGTTGGGTGCCGCTCAGTTGATTCTGATTTGTGTTGACCTTATGTGATGGAGTGGAACTGTCCTGTAGGGTTCCTAGGCTGTGATCTTTACAGGAGCAGATTACCAGGTCTTTCTCCCAAGGAGCTGCTGGGTAGTTCAAACCTCCAACTTTTCAGTTCACAGTCAAGTACTTAACCAGTGAGCCACTAGGGCTCCTTCCACATTTTATGGATTGATTAGAATAGTCTCCTGCTTCTTTCCCTTCCTCTTATATCTCTTAGAACAAAATTCCCGTATGAATAAAACAAAACAAAACCAAAAAAAGGAAACAACAACAAAAAAAGAAATAAAAGGCAATATATTATCCACGAAATAAAAGCTTGGATGCTTTAAAAATCAGAATAAGAAGGAGTTCTTAGAAATTAAAAAAATAATTTTTTTTTTCAAGTTGACAAAGTCTCCTAGGAAATAAGAAAAATGTTTAACACCTAGGAGATCTATGAAGAGAGAAAAGGCAAAAGAAGAACAGAAATGTATCAGAGAAACAGGAAATCGTTCCAGAATTGATAGTCACAAGGTTCCAGAATGGTGGATGGAAAAAGTCGTAACTATGGCACATTGTGAAGTTCCAGAACACTGGGGATAAAGCTTCCAAAGACAGAAAACAGGTCATGCACAAAAGATGGGGAGAATAAGAATGACATGGGGTTTTCAATCACATTGGAAGATTAAACTAATGTAGAACTACCTCTACTACCATCACTTAAAAATGATGTATAAACTATAACAAAAAGATTTTAAATATAGAACTGACCTTATAAGAAAGAAAGGGATAGCCAAGGGACCAAAAATGGAGGGAACTTAAAGCCAGAGTAGGCCTACTGATGTCATGGCAGCTCTGGGGGTGTTTCTTGAACCCAGAAATAGGTCCTATAACAATAATAGAGATTTGGATTTTAATGAACATGTAAAGTATGGAATTGAAATGGAAATCTTCTCAGAGGTCCATTCTCTGGTCAAAGGGACAAACCCTCACCCACCCCCAAAAAGACCCCACCAAATTTACTGCTGTCAAGTCGATTCTGACTCATAGTGACCTATAAGTCAGAGTAGAACTGCCCCATAGGGTTTACAAAGCTGTAAATCTTACGGAAGCAGACTGCCACATCTTTCTCCTGTGGAGCAGCTGGTGGGTTTGAACCACCGACCTTTTGGCTAGCAGCCCAGCACTTTAACCACTGCACCACCAGGGCTCCTTAAGGAGCAAAAGGAGTACCAAAAAATCTCTCCTGTTGGACCAGAGAAATGGCGAGGAAGTTCATCGTTGCCCTATACTCTGGGTAGTATTAGAGAAGTCTTCCATGAGCAATGGAGACATCGAAGTTTGAAGTCCATATTTATAATACTCACCTGGTGCAAGAATTTCCCAACTAGCAGTGGATGGTGAAACCCCTGGAGCTCCCTGCAGAAGCAAAGGGAAAACTTGTCTAGTGTGACCCGTCCACAGTTGCAGGCCACCTGGAATCTTACAATCCTCGTCAACGACGAACTCATGCTAGGAAATTACAGAACACATAGAAATTATAAGCAAGAGTCAACTGCCATAACAAACAGAAGAATTCCCAATGTAAGAACTGAGATAATATAAATATTTAAAGTGATTGACGAGCTAAAAGAAGGAATAGTGTCTTAGTCATCTAGTGCTGCTGCAACAGAAATACCACAAGTGGGTGACTTTTACAAAGCGAAGTTTATTCTCTCACAGTCTTGTAGACTACGAGTCCAAATTCAGCATGTCAGCTCCAGAGAAGGGCTTTCTCTGTCGGCTCTGGAGGAGAGTCCTTGTCCTCAATCTTTCCCTGGTCGAGGAGCTTCTCAGCACAGGTACCTGGGTCCAAAGGACACACTGTGCTCCTGGCACTAGTTTCTCGATGGCATGAGGTCCCCCGTGTCTCTCTGCTTGCTTCTCTTTTTTATATCTCAAAAGAGATTGGCTCAAGACACAGTCCAGTCTTGTAGATTGAGTCTTACCTCATTAACATGACTGCCACTCATTCCATCTCATCAACATTATAGAGACAGGATTTATAACACATAGGAGAATCACATCAGATGACAAAATGGTGGATAATTACATGATACTGGGAATCATGACCTAGCCAAATTGATACACATATTTTTGGGGGACACAATTCAATCCATAACAAATAGAAATCAAAGGAAAGACAATGCCTAAAAAAAACTGTGTATTAAAAAAAAATTCAGAGATGAAAACTCTAATCATTGAATTTAAATCCAATGGAGATGTTAAATGGCAGAATGAACACAATTTAAGAGAGAATTTGTGAACTGGAAAACAGGTCTGAAGAGATTAACCAGAATTCAATATAGAGAGATAAAGAGATGGTTTTTTAAAAAAAGAAATTACGGACATGGAGGATAGAATGAGAGGATCCAACATATGTCTAATGGGAGTCCCGAGAGGAGAGAATAGCATGTTAGAATCAGCTTGAGAGAAAAGATTACCCCAAAGGTTCACCAGTCAAACTCAGCAGATTTCTAAGTAGCAACAGTAGAGGCCAGACCACAGTGGAATAAAATCTTCCAAGTGCTAAGGAAAAGAAATTGCAGGGTTAGTTTTCAGTAACCTGCTTAAGTTACTCAAGAGTGAGAACAAAATACATTTTCACAGAAAGAAAAAATGGAGGTTGTCCCTAACAGACTCTTACTGTGTTTCAGGGAGATGGAAACTAAAACCAGGACAAAAAAGGAATGTTGTGCAAAGGCTGGTCCCCCCGATGACATGTCCAAAGTGCATGAGACAGAGCCTCACCATCCCTGTTTCTAGGAGCACACTGGCTGTACTTCCTTCAAGACAGATTTGTTCGTTCCTCTGGCAGTCCATGGTGTAGCCAATATTCTTCACCAACACCACAACTCAAAGGCACCAATTCTTCTTCGATCTTCCTCATTCATTGTCCAGCTTTCGCATGGATATGAGGCAATCAAATATACCGTGGCTTTAGTCAGACATTCCTTTGTCCTCAGAGTAACATCTTTGCTTTTTAAGATTTTAAAGAGGTGTTTTGCAGCAGATTTGCCCAGTGCAACAATGCATTGTTTGATTTCTCGACTGCTGCTTCCATGGGTGTTGATTGTGGGTCCAAGTAAAGTGAAGTCTTTGACAACTTCAGTGTTTCCTTCACTTATTGTGATGTTGCTTACTGGTCCAGTTGTGAGGATTTTTGTTTTCTTTATGCTGAGCCACTGTCCGTCTGTAATTTAAATTCTCCACGGACGTTAATTTGATCGCTCTTCCCAAACAGCATGAATATTAGTTCTTAGGTCTCAGCCATCTGTGTCCTGCAGTTCCTTTTCTGATCATGCATGTGTCTAGTCATGGGTTTAAAAATCCTGCGCATGCTCCTTGGTGGATTTTTAGAATCATGGCATCTTAGGGCTTTATCCCCAGAGAGGGCTAGTGGCACAGCCAGTCATTGTGCTGAGCACAACTTCCCCAATGCTGTCTGGTGAGGGTGGGCTAGGGCTGTCTCGTACGAGTGGTTGGCTTGTCGCTGACAACTCATAAAATGATTGTGAATGTCTCACACTGCACATCTCTGGAGATGGAACTGCCTTGAGGACTGAATCGTCCCTCCGCTGGCTGGGTTGTGCCTCAGGCTGCCCTTTCTGTCCCACCTTCTAACTTGGGGGCTTTGGCCCACATTAGTGCAGTCTCGGTTGGAGGAATTTTGGAACTACGTTAGTCCCTCCTCCTGGATTAAGATGGATTTCCGAGGCCAGAGCAGTGCCACCGCTGGCCGTTATGGCCTTTCTTAGGGTGACCCGGGACCAGGAGAGATGGTTGCTGGCACCCTTCTGTAGAGAATGGAATTTTAATCTCATACCCATATCTGCACCACATCTGGTAAAAACGTGAGGATCTGCAGTAGAGAAGAAAGTTTTCCTAACTGCTGGATTTCCTCCACCAGGTCCTTTTCCACTGGTCTGTCATGGTGCCAGTCCCCACTCTGTGCATTCGGCAGTTAGTAAAATGAGATTTTTGCTCACCTGTACACAGGTGCATTAGAATAACAGCATGTGTGTTGTGTCCATAGTGGCTGGGCAGGCAGGAGGCCCATACGATACTTCAGCTACGTCAGAGCCTCCAGAAGGTAGTGGGACTTCTCTTGGTTTTGCAAACATAACATTGAGCTTGTAGTGTTAAGAGTAGAGATTGAGTATTAATATTTAACGGTCTGTTTCTTAAACTGGATTCTTGGAGCTCAGCCCTCACATGTAAATCAGTGGGAAGCGGTGGAGTGGTTTGGTTGTTGTTGTGTGTGTGTGTGCGTGTGTGTGTTACTAACATTGGTTTGGGTTGTACCTCACCTGTGCTGACCTCATTCTAGTGACTTGGGACACTGAAGGATAGGGAAGGCATAGCTGTCATAGTTGGGGAGTTCAGGAAGTTGAGGGACGAGGCTGTCTGTGCTCTCGGTTGGGGTCAGCCTGTCTGTGGGGCTCTCTGGCCAGGGACTTCGGCAGTATGGATCGGGCAGGTTTTGAAGTCTGTCCTTGGTTTTGGGACTGGCTGTTAGGACCATAACCGACTGATGCAAGACTCCAATTTGCCTTCTTCAGATCCCAGGCGTCTTGTCTCATTCTCCTTGGTTTCCTGTGCTTTTACCAGGTCCCTGCTTCTCTCTGAAAAAGGCGTCTTTGCAGCACACCATCTCAGCGTGTTGTGGAAAGATGTAGTTTTAGATTGTAGCTAATGGAAGAACCAGTTGTTTTGACATAGTCACTCCTGGATGGGTCCTGACATCTGCCTGTCCCTGCAGGGTGGAGTCTCCTGATCTGCTGTGTGTCTGTCCTGGTGCAGCTCGACTGTGTGTCTGTCCTGACGTGACTTGGCTGCATGTCTGTGTCCTGGTGTGGCTGTGTGTCTGTCCTGGGGGAGCTGTGTGTCTGCCCTGGTGTAGCTGTGTGTCTGTCCTGGTGGGGCTCATTGTGTGTGTGTCCTTGTGGGGCTGTGTGTCTCCTGGTGCGGCTCGCTGTGTGTCCCTGGCTTGCTGTGTACTGTCTACTCCGTCCACTGGTATGGGTCTGAGCCTCATAGGTATTACAAAAGCTGAACGCTACTGGAAGCCAGAAGTCAGGAACTCCATAGGAAGATCAGACACCCACCCCCACCCCCACACCTCAGCCCAGCCCTGCCTCAGTGAGGACCGGGCCCCTGGGAATGTGTTGGCCAGGCTCCCTGCCTTTTTTCTCTTACTGCCTTGTTCTACCGTATTTGCATTTTTAAAAATAGCAGTGCTGAGTGCATCCCTTTCTGTCCCAGTCTGCCTGGGAGGTGGAATGTGTTCTGCAGAGCGTGGCTATCGATCGAGCAAGTTCCTAAGCTTCTGGGGGCGTGGACAGCGCCACACCGTGGACGTTCTGGGCAGAGGCTGAAACTGCGCTGCAGGAGGGATGCTGGCAGTTAGGAGGAAATGAAAGGGGTCCTGACCACCGTGGGGTGGGGGGACTGCACCAGCGACACGAGTGGGCGTGTCCACCCCCAGGGTGGGTCTGTCTCAGGTTGAGTTGTACAACGTCCTGGGTGAGCTGTATTTTACCTTACCCCCTTGTTCCTGCCCAGTAACCCTGTTCTACATGTCGGGTTCACATGACCTCTGTATAAGCCCGGAGGCTGCTTTCCTGCCCAGTGTGAAAGCACAAGAGTGTGAGGTCTGCCAAAACCTCCTCTTGCAGTGGCTGATTTTAGGGCCTGGCGTCCAGAAGTGGGGTATTCTAGAGCTCAGATGCATTTCCATCTGTTGTGTTAGTTGTCACCGAGCTGGCCCCGACTCGTGGCGACCCCATCCATAACAGATCAAAATGTTGCCTAGTCCTGCACCATCTTCACGATCGTTGGTATGCTCCAATCCACCCTGACGGCTGTGTGTCAGTCCATCTCACTGAGGCTCTCCCTCGTTTTCACTGACCCTCCACTTTACCAACCATGATGTCCTTGTCTAGTGATTGGCCTTTCTTGATGTCGTGTCTGTTTTTAGTCTCCAGAAAAGTGAATTCCTTCAGGTTTGTGATAGAATGAGTTCAGGCTGCAGGGGCCTTCCTAAAACAGTCAGAGCAAGAGGAGCCCTCGGTGGGCTGTCGCCAGCGACGCGGGTTTAGTGGACGAAGATTTAGCATGTCCATACCTGGGCGTTTCCTCCACTGGTGTTGTGTGGTGTTACTAAGTATTGCCCTCTTTTTCTCCTTTTAAAATGCAAGGGGTTAACATGCCAGTCGCCTTGTGTGTCAGGTGGTTGGATTTGAGGTTCCTTCCTGTAGGCGTGGAGCAGTTGTGGGAGTGGCTAGGATAAACTGGGCTCAGGAGGAACGGTGCAGAGACCCGCTGCTGCGCCGCTGCAGTGAGAAAGAACAGCCCTGCTCAGTTATGTAGAAAAGATTTTAGGAAGCAGGGCCCTGGGTCTTGCATGCTGGGGTCTGGTTTCTAGTAGGGGGAACTGGGTGTGAGGGCTTACCCCAGGGCTCCCCGCTGAGGATAAAGACCTTCCTCCTGAGCTGGTGATGAGGATTCAGGTGGCCTGGGAAGCCCACTGGGATCTGCGACACTCAGGCCTCTTCCCTCCTCCGTCTGTGCTGGGTCTGAGCTGGTGCCTGCTGTGCAGCGCTTCCCCATCCCCTCCCTGTCCCCTCCCTGCCTGGCAGGTCAGTGGCAGCCTCTGCAGACCCAGCTCAGCACCCCGCTTCCAGCACTGACTCCCCCTTAGCGTGTGTCCCTTTACCTGGTACAGGTGTGTCTGGCTTCAGAATTAAAAAGGGTAAAAAAGTTTGACCCTGTACACGAGTGGTGGCTACTTGCATACTGTAAGATTTTCTGTAAGTAAGAGTCCTGATGGCACAGCGGTTAAGAGCTTAGCTTCTATGGATTGGACTGGACAAATGGGTTGGAGAGGGATGCTGGTGAGGAGTGAGCTTCTCGGATTGGGTGGACACTTGAGACTATGTTGGCATCTCCTGCCTGGAGGGGAGATGAGAGGGTGGAGGGGGTTAGAAGCTGGCGAAATGGACACAAAAAGAGAGAGTGGAGGGAGAGCGGGCTGTCTCATTAGGGTATATGGGTTTTTGTGTGAGAGACTGACTTGATTTGTAAACTTTCACTTAAAGCACAATAAAAATTATTTAAAAAAAAAAAAAAGAGTTTGGCTTCTAACCAAAGGTTGGTAGTTCAAATCCACCAACCACCCCTTGGAAACCCTATGGGGCAGTTCTTCTCTGTCCTGTAGGGCCACTATGAGTCGGAATCAACTTGACGGCAACAGGTTTGAGTTCTTTAAGTAGCTCCCCTGGTATACCCCAAATCCCTTCAATTTGTAAAGTTCTTTTTCCATAAGGCTTTTTAGTAGTACATCTAAATCCAGGCACGCCTGTGCGTGGTGTCCATTCTTTGTACAGGCTACCTGATGTGGCTCTGACTTTTCCAGCTGAGCCAGGACCTCCTTGGAGAGAGGCTGCTAGAGCCCGTGCAGGCCTCTCCCCAGTGCGCAGCCTGAACCCGTCCAGGACTTCTCCCCAGTGCACAGCCGGAGCCCGTCCAGACCTCTCCCCAGTGTGCAGACGGAGCCCGTCCAGACCTCTCCCCAGTGT
This sequence comes from Loxodonta africana, assembly GCF_030014295.1. Taxonomy (NCBI): domain Eukaryota; kingdom Metazoa; phylum Chordata; class Mammalia; order Proboscidea; family Elephantidae; genus Loxodonta; species Loxodonta africana. The sequence goes on from NC_087359.1 coordinate 16,557,190, forward strand.
GCAGCCGGAGCCCGTCCAGGCCTCTCCCCAGAGCCCCACTGTGGGCGCTTTTGTAGCCCACATGGACCAGAAATATCTCTTCCCTTAAGCCAGCCTGTGTGGGGGTCTGTGAGTGGGCGCTCGGAACTGAGCTGACAAAGGTAGAGAGAGGTGTTAAGCAGGTAGAAGTCAGAGGCCCTGCAGGCATTGCAGACAAGGAGCTCTGGAGTCGTGGCTGGCAGGGGTGTTGGAGCTTGTCTAGTCCAGGACACCCATCCCAGCTGAGGCGTTCAAGAGCCCAGCAGGTGGTGAGACGTCAGGGGCATGCGGCCCCATGGCAGCCTCTGCAGAGACCTGGTTCTCATGTCTGGCCTGCAACCTGCACGGGTCTGAGTGGCACAGGCTGCCTCCGAGTGGTGGCTGCAGCCTCTTCCTGTGGCTTTAGACTTGGACTTGAACATGCTTTTCCCCCTGTTGTCAGTGGTCTGCTTTTTGGTTTTTAAGTGTTTCTGCCCCATCTCGTGTCCCAATATGAGGAGCCGTGGGTAAGCCTTGGGAGAGTGTTCTTAGGACTTCATGATCAAACCAAGAGGTGACATCAACCACCAGGAGCTCCCGGGTCTGCAGAGTCACCAGGTCAGCAGATGCCCAGTGATACCTGTGCCCAGCACCCAGCAACTGGACGGGTGTCCATTTCACCTGCCTCGAAATTGTAACTGCAGGTGCTTGATAAACACGCAGGAGGCTGGTTTGGGTTCAGGGGGGTGTGTTTCTGCACACGGGGTCCCCCCTGGACTCAGATGCAACCCCGCCAGGCCCCCGTCCTCCTGGACAGCACATCCCAGCACTGGTGTTTCCCCCAAACTGGAAAGTCCCTCAAAGCAGCTCAGGGAGGTGAAGTCGCCTGTAACAATTCTCCCTCCTCCTCCGCCACCTTTCAGACACTAGTCGGAGGGCTGGGGTTTGGGGTGTGCATCCGAATCACTCTGGGAGCTTGTTTGAAATACTGTCCTAGAGGCTGTGGAAGAGGTGGCGGGTTGTAAGTCTGGGACCCATAAAAGGCCCCCCCGCCACATTCCGATGCCCTTCTGTTGGGGAGCACTGTTCCGTGAGGTCACTTTTAATGTGCGTCGGATATCCTGGAAAAGTTGCTGACATTCAGGTGGGAGCCTGAGACTGCATTTCCAAGAACCTCCCAGGGGACGTGGCTCCAGGGTCCCCACTGGCAGGGTCAGCACTTCTGGTCAGCAGGCTTTTATTGCCCCGGGCGGGGTGGAAAGGCTGTGCTGGAGAGCAAAGACTGGTTAGCAGAACCAGGCCCTGGCCTCTGGCCCTGGCTGACCTTGGCAGGTCACTGCCTCCTCTGTGGCGTGAGAGCCAGAAAACGGTGTCTCTCTTCTGGAGGTGAGGGTCGAAAGAGCCAGCACACCGGGTTCTCCTCAGCACAGGGCCCTGCAAGGGGCAGCCCCATGATCACTGCCCGGACCCTCCTCCGTAAAGTGACCTGACAGCAGCAGACCAAGGTCTGGAGAGCAGTGTTAAGGCGCTGAGCCCTCTCTGTTGCCTGGACAGCTGGTCTGCTCTCTGCTCACTCTAGGGGATGCCTTCCTGGTCCTGTGGAAAATGGCCCCTCTGGGCCCACTAGCTGGGTGGGATAGCCCCTCCAACCGGACGTGAACAGAATGGGAAGTTACTTCTTGAGGAGGGAGGGCTTCTCCTGAAGATGTCGTCTATCCTCCCCTTGAAGCGCAAAGGTCCCAGACAGTCCTTGTCCCCTTTAAGCCAGGCTGATAAGCCCAGGGCCCAGCTGAGGGGGGATAGCGCTGGGCTCCTTCTCGGGGCCGGCCCCTGCTGCTGGAATGCCACGCTGCGGGCCAAGCACACAGACTCTGCAGAGGCTCTGCAGCCCGGGCACCAGCTGGCCTCTTGCCACGCGGCTCCCGGTCCTTCCCCTCACTTAGCAGACAGCTGGCGTCCGTCCCCTTTCTCTGTCCCCTTGGGCAGGCTGCAGCTGCAGTTCCAGGCAGTGATGCACACTTGTTGCGTTGCCCAGCCCTGATTGCAGCTCTGCAGTCATTGGGAGATCAGGGAGAGGGTTCCCGGGGTACAGGGTGGCCCTGGGGCGTGAGAGTACGAGGCCGAGGGTGAGATGCATCCCATTGCTGCCCCCTGCCTGTATCTCTGGTGAGCAAGACCCTGTGCAGCATGGCCCTTCCTGGCTTCCCCTCCCTCAGCCATTGGAAAATAAGAATGATGGCCATTCATGCCCTTGTTTTGGACTGAATTGTGTCCCCCCAAAATATCTGTCATCTTGGCTGGGCTGTGAGTTCCAGTATTGTGTGGTTGTCCATCATTTTGTCATCTGATGTGATTTTCTTATTTGTTGTACATCCTGCCTCTGTGATGTTAATGAGGCAGGATTAGAGGCAGTTACGGTAATGAGGCAGGACTCAATCTACAAGATTAGGTTGTGTTTTAGGTCTATCTCTCTTGAGATATAAAAGAGAAACAAGCAGAGAGACAGAGGGACCTCATACCACCAAGAAAACAGCATCGGGAGCAGAGGTCGTTCTTTGGACCCAGGGTCCCTGTGCTGAGAAGCAACTAGACCAGGGAAGGTTGATAACAAGCATTTTCCCCCAGAGCCAACAGAGAAAAAGCCTTTCTCTGGAGCTGGCACCCTGAATTTGGGCTTCTGGCCTCCCAGACTGTGAGGGAATAAATTTCTTTTTGTTAAAGTCACCCACTTACGGTACGTCTGTTATGGCAGCACTAGATAACTAAGACGGTCTCCTACACAGTGCAGCATTGTGCTTGTTATCACTGGGTGCTGTCCAGTCAATTCCGACTCGTAGTGACCCCATGCGACAAAGTAGAACTGCCCCACAGGATTTCCTAGGCTGTAATCTCTACAGAAGCGGATTGCCAGGTCTTTTCTCCTGAGGAGCCGCTGGTGGGTTAGCAGCGGAGCCCAGCAGGGCTCTTAGCATTGTGTTTACTTGTGTGTGAGTATTGGCAGATATTTTTATTTTGCCTCCCCTATCCAGGTGTAAGTTCTTTAAAGCCAAGACACGTTCTTTATTGTGTATTTATATTCTTGTCTAGCCTAGGACCTATAGAAAACACCCTCTAATTATTGAATTAGTTGATGTCCGTCTTTTGTTTTAGCTGAGCAAACAATTTAGTTTCTGCTGCACACAATTGACAGAATTTTCTTGTTTGGGGCCCCAACGTTTGTCTTGTCTTCACGTGTAGTTATGAACCAACTCCGTGAAGCCTATTATATTAAAAAATCAAGGTACATACAGTGGTTCTAATAACAAACGGGTGCTACTTTGCAATGTGCGTCAAAACACTATTACTGTATTATTATGTTAAAGATGTTTTATTTAGTGTATCTGGAAGTGTCTAATGTTTTTTATGCATTGAAAAGAGCAGTATATACTGTATCCTAAGACAAACATTTGACCAACTGACATTAGACACGAATGTACCTGACTGTTCTCACTTGCGTACAAGTTTGACTTAAAGATAGACATGGGAACAGAACTTGTTCATAATCCGGGAACTGCCTGTATGTGCATAAGGGAATGTTTTCCCACACAGTACTTACCCTTAATACCTCTGAAGCACTCAGATCTTTTCTTTTTCACGGTTGGCCCTGACCCGCTGAATTGATTTCATAACCCAGGTGTGGGTCAGAACTCACAGTCTGAAAACATGCTGCTCTAGGGAGCGTTCCATTCAGATTTCCAAAGCACTTTCAGAAGCCCACACAGGGATAACCTTTGCAGTCTGGTAGCTTCTTGCCAAGCCATCTTAACATGGTGGGGTGGGGGCAAAGTAGAGAAGGTTGACCATTGCTGGACCTGCCCTCCCCTGTCACCCGTGCCTGGGCCTGCTCCCTGTACCCTCTTTACTGACAGTGCACGCTCCTTGCTTTATGCTTGTGTTCTTGTCTAGCCTTGAATCTGTGGGAAGCACTCAAAAATTATTTGACCCCATTTGTAGGTTCCAGCAGTTTCTCTGCTCCCACCTCCCACAGATAGGTTGGGTTTCTCAGTTACGGAAGTGTCCATAAGTGTGCTCACACACGTCCCCCACCATGTACCGTGCTGAACAGGGTAGTGCTGCTGGCTTAGACCGCTGCCCGCCATAGGCAGGGCACCCAAGCTCTGCACGCTCACAGACAGCATCAGAACTGCAGGAGCCCCGTCAGTGCCCGGGAGGGACCTCAGTGGGGATGGGAGGAGTTGGGTAGGAGGCCCTGAAGTCACCACACAGTTGGAAGCCTGCCCCCCACCACTGATGATACCCTGAGTGTACCCTGCGTCAGTGTATCTAAGACTCAGCTCAGAGTAGGTGGTGGGGCTGGGGTGTTTCTCAGATTGCTTTTGCCCTCTTGAGGAGTAGCAAGCCTTCAGAAACCCCGGTGCTGCTCTGACCTTTCAGGAATCTGCTTTGAGTCCTGGCCTGGGCAGACAGCTTCACTCCTGTGTGCCTCTGCCAGGCCTTCTCTTGCCCCTCTTGCCACACAGAGCATCGGAGGTGGTTTGTTTTTCTTTTCTAAAGAAATAGCCTGTTTTCCTTGCTGAGGGCTGCAGGGCTTCTGCACACCTGGGGCCTGACTCGATCCAGCGAAGGTAAGGCCTCACTCGGAACCCAAACCAGGGGCCGTTGCAGGCGGTCCTCAGTTTTCCACTCAATTTGGCCCAGTGTGGGGTCGGCAGGTATCATGTCCCTGGGATCAGAGGCTGCTTATTAAGCACCCAGTGGGTGCTGGGCATGATGCTGAGCCTTTTGTGTGTCACGCTGCTCCCAGTTGTGAGCTGAAGACCTGGTATTGATAACATCAGTGACCCCCAGAAGACACTGAGACGTTTTCTTTCTGGGACGGAGGAGAATACCCACATCCCCCTCTGGCTTGCCCTGGTGTGTGACAGGAGATGACAGTGGTGTGGCCAGTGGCTTCCAGCCTGTGCCGTCAGTGCCCAGCCATCACAGGGCCCCTCCTTGGCCTTTTGTGGGGTTTCCTGCAGCTTCCTCTGTGGCACTGGGAAGCTCTATAGTTTTCTGGAGGCTGGGGGGCCAGTGACAAAGTGAAATCCCACCTTCTTCCCCTCAGGCAAGTGGCCTGCAGTGACCTGATGTTCAGAACCACTTGGAAGGAGCCTCTTAAATTGGCTTCCTTGTGTTTCCAACCTGTGGATCAACTGACAGCCTCAAGATTCCCTGTTTCTATGCCGGGAATGTTTTTTGTGGTGGACTTGTGTTCCTCCAGGTCAGTCAGGAGCGGGGTTACTCTGGACCGGGAGGTCTGGGAAGAGCTGGTTGCTTCTGCTGGGTTGTTGGCTGTAGGCCTTAAGATCACGGTCTGGAGAAGCATGTGTGCCCCAGGGCGCGGGGAGCAGCGGGAGCTGGTGCGGGCCTCCAGGGAGCTCCCTGTTCCTGGGTACAGGCTCCCCAAGCTCAGACGGGACAGGACCTGCAGCCATCCCCACCCTACCCCTCCTCCCTTGCCATTTTGTTTCCAACTTGGAGCACCTCATTTGCTCTACCTTCCAGATAAATCCAGAGGGTGGTCCTTTCTCCCGCCTTCTCCACCCACGCTCTGGTCTCAGCACCTCATTTGCTCTACGTTCCAGGTAAATCCAGAGGGTAGTCCTTTCTCCCACCTTCTCCACCCATGCTCTGGCCTCAGCACCTTTGTGCTCTGAACAGCCCAGCTCCGGCGTCTCAAACCTCAGCGCCACTGATACCTTGGGCCAGGTTATTCTGTGTTGTGGGGCTGTCCTGCATATTGCAAGATGTTTAGCAGCCCCCCTAAACATCAAAAGCACCGCCACCAATTGTGGCAACCAGAAATCTCTCTAAACATTGCAAATGTCCCCTGGGGGAGGAATTTGCCCCCAGTTGAGAGCCACTGGGCTAACTTGTCTCGCTGCCTGTCTCTCCACAGCCAGGCACTCCTTTAACCTTGTTCTCACGCGCGCCTCTGCTTGGGCCCCGTGGAGCGTCCATCTCACTTAGAATAGAATCCCGAGTCCCCACCGTGGTTCTCTCAGGCCAGAGCAGCCTGACCGCATCCCCACCTCTCTCCTGAGAGCTTGCTCTACCACTGCCGTTGTGGCCCCCTTGCTGGTCGGGACACCCCAGGCAGACTTCCACTTGGGGCCTCCGTGGCTGGCTGTGGGTAATGCTCACCCCCTCATTTCACTCAAGCCTCTGGTCAGTGTCACCTGGAGTGGCCCTTCCTACCTACCCATGGAAAATAACTCATTCGGGCTCCCCCTATTCTGGTCACTCTTTACTCCCCTCCGCCCACATATTGCCCTCTTTTCTCCATGTGTTCAGCTCACTTGATCTGGGTGTCGGCCCGTCTCCCCCACTGCACTTGAGTGTGAACATCCTGGGGCAGGGTCTTGCCGCCCTAGCACCCGGCACGTGGTCAGACAGGCACCTCCTGACAGCCCGGCTCGCCTGCACCCTTAGCCCTGCAGAGGGCAGGTCTGTGGTGTCATGGCCCCTCTTCCCAAAGGATGCCATGGAGTAGAGGATGCCGGCTCTTGGGTCCCACCAGGCGGGCCCACAGCCCTGTACAACGATGTCAAAGGCACGCTCGGTTTAGCAGATACTCGAGCAAAATCTAAAAAGCACCCATAATCCCTCCACACTCAAGAGATTCAGTTTGCGTTTTGGTTCTTTACCTTTCTCATCATTTTTCTGTTCAGAAATCTCTGGCAGCTATAGCTCTCCCTCAAGAATTGCTAATTCGTGACCCCAAGTTGGGGGGGGGGTGGGGTTCAGAATTTAGAGCTCATGGTGACCGTGAAATCTGTCCGTCCCTCACCCCAGGAACCATTTGTGAAAAACCCCAGTATATTCAGGCTGCATGAGCGGGTGCCTATTGGCAATGGGGGTGTGGGTTTTGTTTCATGGCTTAGTTTTAAGCTGGAATCTGTTTTCTGAGAGCAGGCACAGCATCCTCTAGTGTTGACAGCCTTCCCGGCCGTCTAGTGCTGTGATTTGGGTAACCCACCGCCATCAAGTCGATCCTGATTCATGGCCACCCTAGAGGACAGAGTAGAACTGCCCCATAGGGTTTCTAAGGGAGCAGACTGCCACAGTTTTCTCCCATGAAGCAGCTGATGGGTTCGAACTGCCAACCTTTTTTTGGTCAGCAGCAGAGCGCTTAACCGCTGTGCTACCAGGGCTCCTTTGTGATTTGGATACTTGATCCTTTATAAGTGTAGTGGGAAGTGGGGGCAAAATGCTGGCCTGAGCGGCCCCCACACTGCCTTCCACATGCCCCAGGCATGAATGGAACATTTACAACTATACAGCTGGGGAAAGACTGTCTTCAACAAGGCTAGCATTAATCCGAAAAACATAAAATAATAAATGTTGGAGAGGTTGTGGAGAGACTGGAACACTTATACACTGCTGGTGGGAATGTAAAATGGTACAACCACTTTGGAAATCGATTTGGCGCTTCCTTAAAAAGCTAGAAATAGAACTACCATATGATCCAGCAACCCCACTCCTTGAAATATATCCTAGAGAAGTAAGAGCCCTCACACGAACAGATAGATGCACACCCATGTTCATTGCAGCACTGTTCACAATAGCAAAAAGATGGAAACAACCTAGGTGCCCATCAGCAGATGAATGGATAAACAAATTGTGGTATATTCACACAATGGAATACTACGTAACAGTAAAGAACAGCAATACATCTGTGAAACATCTCATAACGTGGATGAATCTGGAAGGCATTATGCTGAGTGAAATTAAGCAGTCGCAAAAGGACAAATATTGTATAAGACCACTATCATTAAGAACTCAAGAAAAGGTTTAAATACGGAAGAAAATATCCTTTGATGGTTATAAGGCTGGGGTGGGAGGGAAAGGGGTTTTCACTAACTAGATGTAGACAAAAATTACCTTAGGTGAAGGGAAGGACAACACACCATAGAGGGGAAGTCAGCACAGCTGGACTAAAGCAAAAGCTAAGAAGTTTTCTGAATACAACCAGACACTTCGAGGGACAGAGTAGCAGGTGCAGGGGTCTGGGGTCCATGGTTTCAGGGGACATCCAGGTTAATTGGCAGAACAAAGTTTATTAAGAAAATGTTCTGCATCCCACTTTGATGAGTAGCGTCTGGGGTCTTAAAAGCTAGCAAGCGGCCATCTAAGATGCATCAGTTGGTCCCAACTCACATGGAGCAAAGGAGAATGAAGAACACCAAAGAGTCAAGGAGAATTTTAGAGACAGAAAGGGCCATATAAACAAGAGCCTCCATCAGCCTGAGACCAGAAGAACTAGATGGTGCCCTGCTACCACCAATGACCACCCTGACAGGGAACACAACAGAGAGACCCTGGCGGAGCAGGAGAAAAGTGGGGTGCAGAACTCAAATTCTAGTAAAAAGACTAGACATAATGGTCTGATTGAGACTGAAGGAACCCCAGAAGACATGGCCGCCAGACTCTCTGTTAACCCAGAATTAAAACCATTACCAAAGCCAACTCTTCAGACAAAGATTAGACTGGACTATAAGACATAAAATGGTACCCGTGAAGAGTGTGCCTCTTAGTTCACTAAGTAGATACACGAGACTACATGGGCAGCTCTTGTTCGGAGGTGAGATGAGGAGGCAGAAAGGGACGGGAGCTGGTTGCATGGGCATGGGAAATCCGGGGTGGAGAGGGGGAGCACGCTGTCACATTACGGAGGAAGCAACTAGGGTCGCATAACAATGTGTGTATATATTTTTTATGAGAAACTAACTTGAGCCGTAAACTTTCACTTAACGCACAATTTGAAAAAAAAAAAGAATTGCTGTCTTTTAGAATGTATGAACCTTCCAGAACTCTCTCTACAATTCTGGGGAATTACTTATTTTCTGTCTCAATTTACCTATATCTGTACAGTGGGGATGGTAATAATACCTGCCTTATAAGGTTGTTGAGGGTTTCGTGAAATTAGCACACAGAGTGCTTAGAAAGCAGCCTGACTCATGATAAGCACTCGGTTGGACTCTTGTTACAAGGCAGAGGTCCCCGGGAGCACAGCCTTCTTCTAGGCTGAGGGTGCCGCCAGGCTTCGTGATGCAGGCAGTTTGTGAGGTGGTCAGGGAGAGGAAGGCCCCGACAGGTAGAGGGGCACATGGAAAGGCAGTGCCCAGTATGGGTAGAACCCAGGGAATTATGTGCCAAAGTCCTGAAAGACGATGGAGCTCTTCTGTACACAGCACGCTTTTCTCATTTTCCGGAGTTCCCGAGGGACGGGAATGTAACCAACACACGGCCGCTCCTCTCCCGTCACTCCCACCCTGCTCCCAGCACCGTCCAGGCTGTAGAGAAATGGAGAGTAACTGTGTCGGGAAAGATTGGAGATCCCACCCCAAAGATGCAGAGCCTCAGGTGGAGCCGAGCCGACGCCTGCAGGCTGTCACGCACCAAGGGTAGTCGGACAGCCGTCAAACCGAGGACAGCCTCGTCCCCTCGGAGCATGGAGGAGATGCCTGCCTGCCAGCCGGCCCTGCAGAGGTCAGAGGGAGGCGCTGCCTCTCCTTTGCAGTGGTGCCAGTGTCTCTCTCCAGCCACTCCTCTCCGCCTCTGCCAGCGCAGGAGTCTCAGCTTCCCCGTGCGCCAAGGCAGGGTCTCGTGGCCAGGGCGCAGCGGGGCTGGTCGGGGTTCCACCAGAGACGGTACCTGTGCTGCCCCTCTCTCTCCTGTCAGCTCTCAGGGACGAGACACAGATGCCACCACGGAGGGGGTCTGTGAACAATCAGGAGCGGCCCAGGTGTGTGGGGAGCCCGCACCCCCTGCTGCAGTTCGGTACCAAGGAGGGTACCCCCTCCTGACCCACACAGCCTGGCCTCTCATTGGATTTCCTGGTACTGCAACTTCTGGTTTCTATGGCAACTTGGAAAAACCCGCAATTGTGGCTTTTTGGAGTCTAAAACAGGAGCAGGGGGCCGGGGTAGGGTGGGGCAGCACAGAAAATACCAGGTCCTGACCAGAGTGGAGGGTCACAGGATAGAAAGTTCTTTGTGGTAAGAAAGTGGCACCCTCATCCAGCAGGCCCATAGCAGAGTTCTCCCGGCCCAGCACAGCGTCATGCAGTTTCTGACCAGAAGTGAGAAGAGCCTGGACTTGCAGAGGGTCTTCAGCATCCACGACCCGGGGCACAGTGGAGTCGAGGGATAGTAGTCCCCACCAGTATTTGCTGAGCGCTTACTTTGCACCAGGCGCTGTGCTGACATTTCTGCCTTTGTGGTGTCATCAAATCACCCGCCCACTCTGAGACAGCACTGCTGTCCTGTTTTACACCTGTGGAAACGGGCCTGCAGCCATGAGCCTGGGGTTTCCTAGCTGGTAACGTCCCAGCGTCCAACTCTAGAACCCGCACACGTGGGCCTGTTCTCACCTGGAGCATGAACCTGTCCCTACAGGAACATCCCTGCTGGTGGGACGGTGCGGTCTGCTTCCCCTTCATATTTCTCCTAAGAATCACATCTTACTAACAGCAGGGCTCGTTTCAGTCATCACCGCAGTTCTGGGGACCATGAGCCAGGGTCTCCCTCTGTCGCTGGCTCTGCCCTCCAGGAGGGCGCCTCTCCCTGCCCCAGGGGTGGATAGTGTAGAGACCTCTGGGGAGGGGGATGCTGTTGTGTCCTGTTTGGGGAGCAGCCCTTCCACCCCAGAGGTCGTGACCTTGGCATCCAAAGGAGACCGACAGCACCGTGACGTCAGTGAGGAACCAGAGGAGCGGCCCAGGTGTGGGGAAGCAGTGACAGACGCCCAGGCCCTCTGGCCTGTGGAGACCAGCCCTGGCCCTCCTCTTGGAAGCCACTGCTGATGGGTGTTTGTGAGCGACGGGTCAGGTGCTTGTACCTGGACAGACTCCAGAAGTGCGCAGTCCTGGGAGTTACTCAGCAGCCCACCGGCCCGTAGTGGGAGAGATAAGGAGCAGGCACAGGTGGCCAGGAAGGATAGCCCAGATTAGCACATGTAAGGTCGGGGGATAGCAGACCTCCAGGGTGACCCTTACGGCCCAGCACTGCAGCCCTCCCCACCCCACTCTCCTCTGCACTGACCCCACCTCTGAGGGGGCACCTGCAGAAGGTGGAAGGCTGGGATCCGTCACTTACCCACTTTGAGTGTGATGAAGGTGCCCCCAGCAAGCATCGTGCTTGCCTTTGGAGGGAGGGGGGCTGGGGGCGCGGGGGGGCTGACAGGGTCTGTCTCTGGCCTGGCGCTGGTGGAAGGGGTGGATGTGACACTTGAGTAGACGCTGGGGGAAGAGTGCAGGGTGGTGGCAGGGGCCCACCTCTCATCTGTGTTTCCCCTCACAGCTAAAGCTGGAGGACCGCTCCGTGGTGCCCCGGGACGTGGTCCGGCACATGCGCTCCACCGTGAGTTCTGGCAGCCCCCTCATTCTCTGCATATGGGGGTGCTGGCCTGGGCACTGCCCAAGGCAGGGTCCCCAGGCCCTTGGGTGGTGGCTGGGGCTGCTGCGCCTCCTGTGCTTCTCACCGCAGGTTCCCTCTCACTGCAGGACAGCCAGTGTGGGACGGTGATCGACGTGAACATAGACTGTGCTGTCAAGCTCATTGGCACCAACTGCATCATCTACCCTGTCAACAGCAAGGACCTGCAGCACATCTGGGTGAGCCTGGGCGGGGCTGCACCCACCCTGTGGCCCTTGCTGACACAGCCTGTTGCCAGACAGTGGCCTGCCCGCTCCCTGTCGACGAGTGCTGCTGCTGCTGCTTGAGAGGGGGCCGTGTAGATCCGAGGGGGCAGCGTAGACCACAAGGGGGCATGTAGACCTGAGGGGCCATGTAGACCCTAGGGGGCCACATAGACCCGAGGAGCGGGCTTCCCACTCCCCCACCCTCACCCACCTGAATGGCAGATGTGGCTCCTTTACCTGTTTTCCTTCCTCCTCTAACATTCTTCCTTTTTAACAGGTTTCTTTGTAATAAGCTATTTTTAAACAATTTCAAACTTAGAGAAAAGTTGTAACAGTACGGAGCATTCCTGTACCCCACCTCACCTGGGTTCCCCAACTATTTTGCTTCATTTGTTCCATCAACTGCCCTTCTTCCCTCCCCCACCTCCCTCCCTCTCTAGTCTTTTTTTTCTGAAACATTTGAGAGCAAGCTGCTGCCCCGCGGCCCCGAAATACTCCAGGGTATATTTCCCCAAACAAGGACACTCCTCGACAGTCCTCACAGTCCAGAAACCAGCACAGCTACACCCCTGCCTGGTCCACAGACCCCATTCGCCGTCCCAGCCAGGTGGCCCCGCTCTGGGGCACACTGTGCATTCATTGTCTGTGTTCTGTCCCCTCCTGTCTGGGGCTGCTCCTCTGTTCTTCCCCGTCTCCATGCACTGGGCAGTGTCAGATTCAGCACGACTCCCCTTAGCCTGGTCCCTCCGGTGCTGCCTCATGAGTTGCTTCAGGCCATGGCATGCCCTCTTGGCGGGGGGGACCACAGAGGCACCCTGAGTGCTTCCCAGCCTCACACCCGGGACCACGGCATAAAGTGAACCCACCGCCGGGCATCCACTTTGCTCCCTGGTCATGTTGGTGTCTGCCAGCTTTCTCCACAGTGGTGTCTCCATTTACCTATTTTTAACTGATTATATTTTGTGGAGAGGTATTCTGAGATTAGGAGCAGAGGTGGTTTCAGACCTCAGCTGCTAACCAAGAGGTCGGTGGTTCGAACCTACCAGCTGCTCTGGGAGAAAGCTGTGGCAGTCTGCTTCCATGAAGATTACAACCTTGGAAACCCTGTAGGGCAGTTCTGCTCTGTCCTGTAGGGTCATTAGGAGTTGGAATCAACTCAACGGTGATGGCTTTATTCTAAGATTGTGTCAGTATCCCATCTTTGTCAAACCCCAGTCCGCCAGCTCGGCCTCCATAAGCAGCCCCCACCTGGGCCTCCATGAGCACCTCCAGTTGCTAAACGGAGATCTGTGGCTGCTCATCCCTCATATTTATAGCTGGTGTCTGGCTGCAGGGACAAGCTTTACCCTCCCTCTGTTTACCTAGTCACTTCATTATGTCAGTATGGGACTCATAGGTGCCTGCTTTATCCAAACACCAAAACCAAACCCGTTGCTGTCGAGTCGATTCCAACTGAGCTACCCTGTAGGACAGAGTAGAACTGCCCCATAGGGTTTCCAAGGAGCGGCTGGTGGCTTCGAACCACTGACCTGAGCTCTTAACCACCGTGCCACCAGAGCTCCCTGTTTTATTCAGTTGGTTGTAATCCGTTCTCTACCACCATTTACTTTATTGCTGAAATTATCCCAGATTTGGCTCATGGGAACCCTTCAGGCTGGTTCCTCTGACCCTCTGACTTTCCGGTCATTTCCTGAGCACTTTCTTACTTTGTGACACACTGAGATGCTCCAGGCTCATCTTGTATCTTCTCTGTCCCTGCCCTGGAATCAGCCATTTCTCCAGGGAGCCCTGGCTCCTTTCAGAGGAAAGCAGTGTTTAAAAACCAAGATCTGGGTGCCAGTGTGCCAACTCCCATGAGGCCCTTTCAGGACAGCCCAGGGAACTATCTGTATATCTGAAAAAAAAAAAAAAAACAACCCATTTCCATCGAGTCGATTCTGACTCATAGCGACCCTGTAGGACAGGGTAGAGCTGCACCATAGGGTTTCCAAGGAGCAGCTGGTGGATTCGAACTGCCTACTTTTTGGTTAGCATCCATAGCTCCTAATCACTGCACCACCAGGGCACCTGTGTGTGTCTGCACGTGTCCATATATTTGCGTGTATACACACAAATGCCCCAGTACCTATTCTGTGTATGCATACATACATCTATGAGCCCCTCCTGATGCTTCCAGTTCTCAGGTCGATCCTTCCCATATTCACGGGTACCTTCTCCAGCAGTTCTTGTTATCCTCAATGTATTTAAATATTTACTGCTCAAATCACTTCACTCATTTGGGCAAGTAACCAGTGTCCCCACCGCACAGCGTCTGCTCTGCTGCCCCACCCACAGCCCCTCCTGCCAAGTGTCCTTAGATGCCATCACACCCACTGCCTCTGGGTGGCTCTCCCGCACAGGGGAAGAGAAGTGGGACCCAGCTGAGAGCTCTTGGGAAGGGGACCTGCTTCGGCAGTTATTAGGTCCAATGTTGGACCCGTCCAGGCAGTAAATACTCTGGGCCCTTCCTCTCCTGCCTCAGTGAGCCCATGAGGGGTTCCCTGCCCTGGACAGCAGCACTGCCTCCCATTCTCACTGCCCCTGTCCACTTGGCCCACAGCCCTTCATGTACGGGGACTACATTGCCTATGACTGCTGGCTGGGGAAGGTCTATGACTTGAAGAATCAGATCATCCTGAAGCTGTCCAATGGCGCCAGGTAGCACCTCACCACAGGAGCCGCTGGCTGGGGGAGGGCGGCCCAGCGGAAGGAGACGGGGCTGTGATGACGAGTTTTATCAAGGGCAATGGCAGCTGCTGCAGGCACGAGGGCCTTGTGTCCCAGGCCTGACCCTGTTCAGCCACTGTGGCCTCGTTCTCTGGCTCAGTCTCTGGTCTTTGCCCTGTCTTGACTTGGGAAGAGAAGCATTGTCGTTTAGGATATCTGCTAGGGCTGGTGCTTTATTTTAGCCACTTTAATGGTGGTGAGGGCTCAGCCGTGGAGTCAGGGTCTTGCTGAGTGTAGGAGAGTTCCTTGTACCAGCGAAGAGGCTGAGCTGCTGGCACAAGATGAATTGGGCCACCCTAGGGCACTGTGACATATTGGCCCCTCTGGATAACTGCTGTCTGCTGATCAGCAGCTGTGTCCTGGCTGTCGCCCCTTCCGGGACTGCAGTCACTGCCCACTGGTGGAGACAAGACTGTGTTCACTGTTCCAGGTGCTCCATGAACACAGAAGATGGTGCCAAGCTCTACGACGTCTGCCCCCACGTCAGCGACTCGGTGAGTTGGCCTGCCAGGCCTCCATCACCCCTGTTCCCACACCCTGGACTGTGGAGGAGGGAGAACCGGCCTGCAGCTCGTCGCTGTCCAGGGCCGAGTGCTGGAACCAGGGAGGTGTGCGCCAGGCATGCTGAGAGCCTGGGTGTAGACAGAGCGTTAGAAATGTCATCTGCACTTACGTTCACTTTTTATCTCAGTCTTTGTAGATGTCATTTCTCTGTCTTAGCATGTACACGACACTTTGACACACCACACTATGGCAGCACAGTAGTGCTGCGCCCGGTTTGTGAGTAAATACAAAGGGGTGCGTGACCGAGCAAGTTTGAGGACCCTGCTCTCTCGAGCTTTACTCCTCATAATGTGATCCCATGACCACTAGCAGGGACAACTTCTCAGGAACATAGACTGTCACAATCTGCATGTAATAAGGCCCCTGGCTGGTTCGTGACTGCATCGGGGTGTCAGGGGTGTCTTAGGGAGTGTGGAGCCTATGAGGTGCGGCTGTCGCCTGAGGGGTACTGTTCACAAGGACTCTTCTCCCACCCTGAATCCCTCAGGGCCTCTTCTTTGACGATTCCTACGGCTTCTACCCGGGTCAGGTGCTCATCGGCCCAGCCAAGATCTTCTCCAGTGTCCAGTGGCTGTCGGGGGTCAAGCCTGTGCTCAGCACCAAGAGCAAGTTCCGAGTGGTGGTGGAAGAGGTGGGACCCAGGGGCCAGGGAGGTGGAACCCAGCTTCCACCTTGGCCCTCTGTCATCTGAGGGTGCAGCCCTGCTGCTCAACCTCTGGACTCTTGATCTGAAAGGGCTCTGAGGGGGAAGGGACGCCGGGCTCTGGCCATGGAGCAGCTGACAGGCAGAACCCGCACCACGGGGCCAACAGAGCAAGGCCAGGCCAGAGGGTAGCTGTTCCTCTGGGCCCTGACTGGTGGTGAGGTGGCAGCAGGGGCCCCAGGGACAAGGAATAGAACCTCCTCCTGTGAGGGGGGTGTGGTTAGTCACGGCTGCTCCAGGTGTGTTGGTACTGGTGCTGCCTCTGACGACTGGCTCTCTGCCCTGGCGGTCAGGTGGGGCTGGTCCATGAGCCACCCTGCCCAGCCGGTTAGAGGCAGTGCCATGGGAACCTGCCTTGACTGTGCTTCTGTCCCTCTGCCTTCCCAGGTGCAGGTCGTGGAGCTCAAAGTCACATGGATTACCAAGAGTTTCTGTCCAGGGGGCACGGACAGCGTCAGCCCCCCGCCCTCTGTCATCACCCAGGAGAATCTAGGCAGGTGAGCTCCAGAGGCCATCCACTCCGCCAGGGCCTGCTCTGGCAGGAAGTGCAGCCTGGCCATGCCCCACTTCTCCGCCTCAGGGTGAAGCGTCTCGGATGCTTTGACCATGCTCAGCGGCAGCTGGGGGAGCGCTGTCTGTATGTCTTCCCAGCCAAGGTAGAGCCGGCCCAGATTGCCTGTGAATGTCCAGAAAAAAACTGCGCCCAGGGGGAGGGCTCTATGGCCAAGAAGGTATGTCCTTGGGGCTGGGAGTTGGTGGGCGTTTGAGGAACTGGCCTTCAGCCGTTCCCACAGCAAGGACGGCCACCACCTTGTGGTGGGCAGCTCTGATGACTCTTGCAGGCCACCGAGGGTGACTCTCTGCTGCCCACCCAGACCGAGATGCCTGGGGTCAGGCCAGCTGGTTCCACCCAGGGTGGGGCCGATGGCAGCCCCACACGCCCCCCACAGTGCTCCCACTCCTCCACCCTCGCAGGTGAAGCGCCTGTTGAAGAAGCAGGTCGTGCGGATCATGTCATGCTCCCCGGACACCCAGTGTCCCCGGGATCACTCCATGGAGGACATGGACAAGAAGGGGGACGCCAAGGCCAGGAGCGAGCCGGGCTCCACCAGCCCTGAGGAGACAGTCGACGGTTCTGCCAGCCCAGCAGAGGTGCAGGATGAGGGCCCTGAGGAGTCCCCCGAGGCTGGCGAGCACCTGCCCCCCTTCCTGCTGAAGGAGGGCGGAGATGATCGGCTGCACTCGGCAGAGCAGGATGCAGACGACGAGGCCGCCGATGACACGGATGACACCAGCTCGGTGACGTCCTCTGCCAGCTCCACCACCTCCTCGCAGAGTGGCAGCGGCACGAGCCGCAAGAAGAGCATCCCACTGTCCATCAAGAACCTAAAGCGGAAACACAAGAGGAAGAAGAACAAGATCACCCGTGACTTCAAGCCGGGGGACAGGTGGGGACCGGGGTGCCCTCCGCCCTGGTCACCTATCCAGCCTGAGGCCGGGCAGGGCTCACCCCCACGCCCCACAGCATGATCACTCAGGGTGCCTGGGCAGGCCCCGGGGGGAGGAAGGAGGCCCGGGCGGGGCGGTGGAGTTGGCCCTGACTGGGCTGTGCGTGAAAAGCCCTGGTAAGCTGTCCGAGCGTCATGACTCTCGTCCCGCAACCCTTCTCCCCTCCTCTCACACGTGAGGGAGTTTTGGGGTCACCAAGTCCCCGGGGTGGGGTGGGGGCAGAAAGGCAGTCTGCCCTTCCCCTGGGGAAGCAGCCTCATCGCCAGCCCCACCTGCAGGGTGGCCGTGGAAGTGGTGACCACCATGACCTCAGCGGACGTGATGTGGCAGGATGGCTCCGTGGAGTGCAGCATCCGCTCCAACGACCTCTTCCCAGTGCACCACCTGGACAACAACGAGTTCTGCCCGGGGGATTTCGTGGTGGACAAGCGGGGTATGCCAGCACCCCCCAGAGGGCCGGGCAAGGGGAGGGGTGGGAGAGTGTCAGAGGTCACCTGAGGTCAGCAAGGAGAGGCCCCTTGCGAAGGTGTCTCCCTCTGGAGGGCTAGTGGGAGGGCTTTGCTGGGTTCTGTGCCCTGTTGGTTTGAGGTGTGATGGGCAGGCTCGTGGCCGGTGGGCGGGCACCACCAGGGCTCCTTCTGCCCCCAGTCCAGAGCTGCCCAGACCCTGCTGTGTACGGCGTGGTACAGTCTGGGGACCACATCGGCCGCACCTGCATGGTGAAGTGGTTCAAGCTGCGGCCAAGCGGGGACGACGTGGAGGTGTGTGTGCACCATCCCCCCACCGCAGGGTGGGCTGGGCGGGAAGGTGGGCAGGGGCCCTGGCTGACAGCCACCATCACCATCTTGTGCCGCAGCTGATCGGAGAAGAGGAAGACGTGAGCGTGTACGACATCGCTGACCACCCTGACTTCCGGTTCCGCACTACGGACATCGTCATCCGCATCGGCAACACTGAGGATGGGGCCCCTCCCAGGGAAGACGAGGTACAGCGCTCCCCTCTGGGCACCTGCTCCTGGTCTATGTGGCAACTGCAGTCCCTGAGAGAGCCACCAGGTGGCTCCAGGACACAGGACTTGAAGTCCTGCCGTACCTCTTGCCGCCTGGGGCTCAGAGTCCCCCAGAGTAAGTCCCCTGGGCTCCCAGCCCTGCCTGAAGCACCCTCCCCAGGAGAGCAGCTGCCCACGGTAGAGGTGCTGCTCAGCCCCAACACCCACAGAGGAACCAGAAGGTCAGGCTCTATTCGTGCAGCTGCTCCTGAACCCCCCGGTGGTGTCTGTTAGGGAAGCTGAGTCCTTTGTCAGACGTGCCATGAGCATGGTGGAAAACACCATACCATACAGGAGAGGCTTGTGGGGGCGCTCCCTGGGGGAGACAGGAGCATCGTGTGGGAGTGGATTCTGGAGAGGAGGAGCAGGAACAAAGCCTGAGCAAGGCAGGAGCCCTCATCCTGGGAGTAGCGGGAGGCCTGGAGGGGCTGGGGCTATGAGTGTGAAGGGAACCCGTGGGTGCCTGCTGAGATTGGGGCAGGCACCTGGACTCAGTGGGCAGTAAGCTGGGAGGTGTGAGCGGGGTTCCCACACCCACGTTGTCTCAGGACAGTGGGCTGGGAGGTGTGAGCAGGGTTCCCACACCCAGGTTGTCCGAGGACAGAGAGCTGGGAGGTGTGAGCAGGGTTCCCACACCCAGGTTGTCCCAGGACAGTGGGCCGGGAGGTGTGAGCAGGATTCCCACACCCAGGTTGTCCCAGGACAGTGAGCGAGGAGGTGTAAGCAGGGTTCCCACACCCAGGTTGTCCCTGGCCCTAGTTACACCCATTCTTGGGCTGGTGTCTACACGTCCTCACTTCTCGTGGCCTTGTCCCCTGCCATCCACTGCTGGGGCGCCCTTTCCCAGGGGTCTGGCGCTCACCCCTCCTGGAGAGCTGTGCCCTTGACTGTCCTGTTTGCCTTGCAGCCGTCAGTGGGCCAGGTGGCCCGCGTGGATGTCAGCAGCAAGGTAGAGGTGGTGTGGGCTGACAACTCAAAAACCATCATCCTGCCCCAGGTAAGGCTCTGCCAGGACCCAAAGCTTGCCTATGTCCATCGCCTACCCAGAAATGGGAGAACTTGCTGGCAAACCTTACCAACAAGAGCCTTCCTGTGGAAGGGTCTCAGAATCCTTGGGGCTGGGAGTTGGTGGGCGTTTGAGGAACTGGCTTTCAGCCGTTCCCACAGCAAGGACGGCCGAGAAGGACAGCTGTTACGAGGTACCAGGTCAGGGAGGCCAGGGGAACGAGGGCCCACCCACAGCCCGCCTCGCCCAGCAGGTTCTCCAGCTCACCAGGGCATGTGGGTTTCCACAGACCTCCATGTTGCCTGGCTTCCCATCTCACTGTGCTAAGCAAATGCAGGTTACTTCCTGGGTGGGTGGGGGTTTCCACCGATACTGCCAGGAAAACACAGCTGAGGCCCAGAGAGAGGAAGGCCCGCTCACTTGGGCCCTGCTGGTATGCTCACTACTGTCCTCTGCCCCCAGCTCTCCTTTCAGGGTGCCAACACTGGGAGTGGGGGCACGGCTCTCCCCCTGTCTAGGAGGCCATTCCAGGGAACTAGACAGGACACGGCAGAGGCCGGCTCCCCCCTGTACCCCTATCACGTGTTCCATATCCCCTGGTGCAGCCCGGAAGGTCATCTTCATCCCCACGGCAGCTCTCTGAGCCCTTGGGTAGGGCTGGATTTGTCAAGCTGTCCCCTTGGGCCCCTTGGCCCCGGATGCTGGCCACAGGCACAGAGGCAGGGGAGGCTGGGCTCTGGTCCTGTGGGCGAGGGGTGGGCAGGTGGAGGGTGGCTCCTAAGGACGAAGGAACCCTGCTAGCACTGAGAGGTTCAAGGTCCAGAGCAGGAAACGGAGGTAGGGAGGACGGAGTTGCCAGGGCCTTGGTGAGCCCAGTCATCTGCTGTGAGGATAAGGGGCCCCTAAGCCCCCTGTGGTGGGAAGGGGCTTCCTGTCATGCACCCCCACATCTGAACCACCTTTGTGTTTCACTCACACACCAGCACCTGTACAACATCGAGTCCGAGATCGAAGAATCCGACTACGATTCTGTGGAAGGCAGTACCAGTGGGGCATCCTCGGACGAGTGGGAGGACGACAGCGACAGCTGGGAAACTGACAATGGGTTGGTGGAAGATGAGCACCCCAAGATTGAGGAGCCCCCCATCCCCGCCGCCGAGCCACCAGCTGCCCCTGAGGAGGACAAGGGCGTGGTCATCAGTGAAGAGGCCGCCACGGCTGCCATCCAAGGGGCTGTGGCCATGGCAGCCCCCATGGCGGGGCTGATGGAGAAGGGGGGCAAGGACGGGCCCCCAAAGAGCTTCCGGGAGCTGAAGGAGGCCATCAAGATCTTGGAGAGCCTGAAGAACATGACAGTGGAGCAGCTCCTGACGGGCTCGCCCACCTCCCCCACGGTGGAGCCAGAGAAGCCAACGCGTGAGAAGAAGTTTCTGGATGACATTAAAAAGCTTCAGGAAAACCTCAAGAAGACTCTGGACAACGTAGCAATCGCTGAGGAGGAGAAAATGGAGGCGGTGCCCGACGCAGAACGCAAGGAGGACAAGCCCGAGGGGCAGTCCCCCGTGAAGGCAGAGTGGCCCAGCGAGACCCCTGTGCTCTGCCAGCAGTGCGGTGGCAAGCCCGGCGTCACTTTCACCAGCGCCAAGGGCGAGGTCTTCTCCGTGCTGGAGTTTGCCCCCTGTGAGTTCGCCCTGCCCTCCCAGCCTGCTGCTGCCCGGGACCTCCCCCGACGCTGATGCCGGGAGGAGCGGGTGGGAAGCAGGTGGGTTGCCTCACCTGCCTGGGGACATACGGCAGTTGCTCACCCAGGCCAGGTTCTGAAGGGTGGCAGCCGCCTCACACACAGAGCTCCTGGGGCCCTCCAAGCACTACTGACCCCTCTCTTCCTCCCTCCAGCAAATCACTCTTTCAAGAAAATTGAGTTCCAGCCTCCAGAAGCCAAGAAGTTCTTCAGCACAGTTCGGAAGGAAATGGCACTGCTGGCCACCTCACTGCCCGATGGCATCATGGTCAAGACCTTCGAGGACAGAATGGCAAGTAAACTGCGTGGGCTTGGTGTGGACCCAGTGTGGGTAGGTGCTGCACTCGAGAGGCTGCCAGCCACCTTCCTACAGGCGAGGGCACAGGCCTGGTCAGGGGAAGTGCTGGCAAGAGCCCACACCTGTCCCAACCAGATAGTTCTTCCCTTTTTTTAAAAATAGTTTTAAATTATGTGATTATTACCTCGGCATTTTTGGGTATCACAGACTGTTAAGTGCTCAAATACTAGCCAAAAGGTTGGCAGTTCCAACCCACCCAGAGGCACCTTGGAAGACAGGCCTTGAAAACCCTGTGGAGCAGTTCTGCTCTGCAAATGTGGGGTCACCATGAGTAGGAATCAACTTGACGGCAACTCACAGCAACAATTAATACCTGAGTGTACTCTCTTGGGAAAGTTAGAATAGCACAGGAGAAACGTTTCTCTGAGCCATCCCCCTCCCCCACAATCTATCATGAGGAGTTAGGGAGTCTCCTTCCAGACTTTATTCTTGCATGTTCCCATGCGTCACCATGAGCACGCAGTACGGTGTATGGCTTGTTTTACGTAACACCATGCCACCGTACACATCTGTAGTTTGTTTCAGTCACTCAGCAGGATGATTTTTGAGACCTGCTGATGTCACTCTAGTTCCCTTTAACTAAGCAAAGTAGGCCGCCGGGCAGTTATGTCCCGTTGTGCGCGTTTCCATGCCTCCATTCGCAATCTGGCCTGGGGTTTTCTGAGTAATGTTTGTGGCGGGAGGCGGGGAGTGCTTCGTCATTTGCCCCAGGAGCAGGCAGCCCATTCCACTTGCCTTCTTCTGTAGTCACCAGGCTTGTCCTGGGCCCCTGCTGTGACCTGGGCCCGAGTGCAACTCTAAATTAGAGGCTGACTGACAGTGGCGCCAGCTCGGCCCTGCCTAGAACGAAGGGCCAGAGAAAAGAAGGGGAAGGAGCTGGGGACAACAAAGTGGGGCTCCATGTGCTCGCAGTTTTGATACCTTCACTTGTGGGTATTTTGGGGTTCAGTAAAATTCCTCTTGAGAATTCCACCCTGCCTTAGCTCTGCTGAGGGAAGCAGGGATTGGCCTTCCCACGTTGTTCTCTTGTTCCCAGGCATCTCACGAGAAGGGGGCAGTGCGCCTCTGTAGGCGCACGGGGTGGGGCTGGTAGGAACACAGGTAAAGGGATCAGAGCTCTTCACTCAGCCTTTTACCCATGCCCACACCGAGCTCACCCTCTCCATGCGCATTACCTGGCACAGATGGCCTCATGTGATGGTGCCCTTTCCTGAGCCCAGCTTACCCTCACCACACACTTTGCCTGGCACTGATGGCCCCTCATGATGGCGCCCCCTCCTCTCCTGCACCCAGCTCACCCTCACCATGCACATTGCCCACACTGGTGTCCCCGCGTGATGGCAGGTGTTTGTGGAGTGACTCCTCATGACTTAACTACTTGAGTTTCTGGCAGTTTTCCAACATTTTCCCTTGTCTTTCCTCTGGTGTGAGGCCATCCCCTGGCCTCCAAAAGCAAGTACACCCACTCCTCACTTATCAACATGGTTATGCTCCAAAGACAGGTCATTGTGCCAAACTCATCATTATGTGAGAATCAGCCAGTCTTTGCTGGGCCCCCCTTCCCCACTACTCCTTCCCCACCACCATGGAACCCATAGGGGAGAAGGTGATGGTGGTCAGGGGTTGTCTATCGCCTCTGGAACAGCAGGGGTCCACTATCACCTGGCCATGCTCCAGGACTCCGTGTGGACTTCCATACCTCAGCTGTCCACCTTCCCGCTCTGCCAGCCCTAGATATGGGCCTTGGCAGCAGGCAGCTCCTGGGGCTGGGAACAGGCTGCAGAAGTGACAGACAGTCCTCTTTGGATGAAGAGACTTCCAAGACCCTGCCCAACTTCTATGGCCCCGGCTCCTACCACCTCCTCATGGCCTAGCTGCCCCTACCTCTTGCCCTCCTCCCGCCTGCCCCACACTGACTGCAGGCAGGCCTAGTTCCTCTGCCTCACCCGGGTGATATGAACCGCCAGCAGCCTGAGCAGCCTGCCTATCACAAACCTCACCCTCCTCTCTCTCCTCCTCCCTGTCACTTCAGCTCCTCATTAGCGTGCAGAATACTCGGACAGTAGATTTTCCTGTTGTTGTAAATGGGAAATGTCAGGTACTGAGAGCGTCGACAAGTGAAGGATAGGTGTACCGCTGCACCATTCCAGAATGTTCTTTCACTTGCTGTTATTGTTGCTTACCTTGTTGAGGGTCAGGGCAGGTATCCTGAGGGATAAAAGTTTAAGTAATGTTTTATGAGGAAAAAATACTGATGTAACACCCAATTTGGAAAATTTCCCAGTGTTGAAAGGCACCAGGTAGGTCTGCCTAGAGGTACCTGTGTCTAGCCTCTTGGTGGCTGGCAGTCTCCAAGTTCTAGGCGCTGCAGCTTGGCCGGATGCCGCCTGGGGAAGCGAGCACCGTGCGTGTGTGCCAGGCCTCTGCTGACCTCATCCCTTTCCCTCCCTCCCACTGCAGGACCTCTTCTCTGCCCTGATCAAGGGGCCCACCCGGACGCCCTATGAGGATGGTCTCTACCTGTTTGACATCCAGCTGCCAAACATCTACCCGGCCGTGCCCCCCCACTTTTGCTACCTCTCCCAGTGCAGCGGCCGCCTGAACCCCAACCTGTACGACAACGGGAAGGTGTGCGTCAGCCTCTTGGGCACCTGGATTGGAAAGGTGAGGGTGGCACCAGCACCCCGGCCAGGTTAGGGGAGAGCAGGGCAGGGCTGGGCCACCAGGACGGTGTGACGGTGCTGTGTGTCGTTTCAGGGAACAGAGAGGTGGACGAGTAAATCCAGCCTCCTCCAGGTGCTCATCTCTATCCAAGGTATAGCAGGCCGGGTGCTGGGGCAGAGGGAAGGCTAGGGTGATGGAGGGCCCTCCCTGCTCCTGCCTGTGCCTCTGCCATCCCCTGGGCGATCAGGCCAGGCCTGCCCTGGTGAGCTTCTCCCCACTGAGGGAGGGCCTTGCACTCCCGCTCAGGCCTAATCCTGGTAAACGAGCCATACTACAACGAGGCTGGCTTCGACAGCGACCGGGGCCTGCAGGAGGGCTACGAGAACAGCCGCTGCTACAACGAGATGGCTCTGATCCGCGTGGTGCAGTCCATGACCCAGCTGCTGCGGCGGCCCCCCGAGGTCTTCGAGCAGGAGATCCGGCAGCACTTTAGCGCTGGCGGCTGGCGGCTGGTGAGCCGCATTGAGTCCTGGCTGGAGACCCACGCACTGCTGGAGAGGGCCCAGGCCTTGCCCAATGGGGTCCCCAAAGACAGCAGCTCACCAGAGCCACCTGCGGGGGCCGAGCTCTCAGACTCTAGCCGAGACGAACCTGAGGACGGCGGGCTGGCCCCTGGTGAGGCCTCCCAGGGCTCAGACTCGGAGGGCGGTGCCCAGGGCCCGGCCTCGGCCAGCAGGGACCGCACAGAGCAGACTTCAGAGGCCGCGCCGGACACATCGGTGCCACCCAGTGTCAAACCAAAGAAGCGGAGAAAGAGCTACCGGAGCTTCCTGCCGGAGAAAAGCGGCTACCCTGACATCGGCTTCCCCCTCTTCCCACTCTCTAAGGGCTTCATCAAGAGCATCCGGGGAGTCCTGACGCAATTCCGGGCGGCTCTGGTGGAGGCGGGCATGCCTGAGAACGCAGAGGACAAGTAGCCACCACCCTTGAGAACAGAGCCACTCGGTGGGGAGGGGCTGGATGCTGCCCACTCACACCTCCGGGAGTCTCCTCTGCCCGTCTCCCCACCCCTGAAGCTAGCCCCCCACCGCCCTCTCCCAAGGCGAGTTTGATGCTGAAGTGCAAGAAGTCTCTTGAGATGCTGCCGTTTCTATTCTGAAGCAATCTTTTGAGCAGGCGGGTCCCCGTGGCAAAGGAAGCCTGAACCCCTCTGCATCCCAGGCAGAATGTCTCAGCTCTCGTCCCTGGGCAGCTCCATGTCAGGTCAGAGGCAGAGGCTCCGGGGCTGATGCTGGTTCTCTGGGCCCAGGTGCACCGCAGGCCAGCAGCAGGATGAGTGGGTGTGCCTTGCATGAAGTGTGGGCTGCTCCAGCAATCCCCTGGTTCCCCTCAACCTCGTCGGCTCGACCTAGCTTCCCCAGTTCCTGAGCCCCCTGCTGCCACTGCCCCTGGCCCCCAGCATCAATGCTGTCCCCTGGGAGTTGTAGGTGCTGTCTGGCTCCTGGCTGACTCTGGCTTCGTGAGATTAGAACGCTTCTGCCTATTGGATGTGTTCTCAGAAAGGACGAGAGCAGGCTTGGTTTGGGGGGACCCCAGGAGAGGGGGAGTGGGAGACCTAGGGCTGCTGGGAGAGAGACGGCAGTAGGTGCCTTGTGCTTCCTGTCTGAAGCCGGCCAGGGGGAGCTCGGCAGCGCTGGCTTGCCGGCCTTGCCCGCGCCCCGCTCTGCCGCACCTCAGGGCCTGCAGGTGCAGGAGCAGCAACACAGAGCCAGGGCGAGTGCTGGGGCCGCTCCCGGAGATCCGGCCCTCCCCTCAGAAGATGCACTGAGAGGGTCATGCAGCTCCCAGGACAGCCACCCTTGCCCCTTGGGTGGGAAGGAGGCACCCCATCAGCCCTTGGCTTACAAACTCCATCTGGGGAGAGGCGGCCAGCGGGGCACTCCTCTTGGAGACCGGCCGAGGTTTACAAGTTTTCTAAGCTTTTGATAATGTGAAGCTCCAGGCTCAGAGGCTGCTGTTGCGCAGTGCAGCTGTGTAATTTTTGGTGTACCTATGTAACATTTAAGGTTGAAAAAATAACAAAATCTCAAGAGCAAAAATCTTAACACTTAACTAGGGAAAAAAAAAAAAAGCCAAAGCATGCTGCGTTTCGTTGGCCTTAAGCTGGCCCGGCGCCTGTGCTGTGCCTCCCCAGCTGCTGGCGCGGGCGCTCCGGGCCCATTCGGGAGCTTGCTGGAGAAACCCGGAGTGACTGATGGGGCTGTGCTTCCGAGTACGTCGTCCACGTGGAGATGTGAATGCCTGCTGCTTACGGTGTCTGTATAAAGTGCAGTGTGATGAAACTTTTTTTTACTTGCATTTTTTCTTTTTTTTTGTTTGGCTCATTACAATGTACAAGACAAGGTGACACCATTAAACCTGCCTCTGCCATTCACCTGGGCTCATTGTCCTCCTTCCTCTTGGGGCCCTTTGTGCTACACCTCCCTCAGACACCCCCTCCCCAGTGGAAGAAAGAGACCCCATGGCCGGGAAAGTACACGGTGAGGGGGCACAGTTTCCCTGGCCCGGTGGGGAGGCCCCTGCAGACACTTCTTCCCACCCAGTTGGCATCAGTACCTCTTGCTTTTCTAGCCCTAGGACCTCGGGATCCAGGCCGGCAGGTTGACCCTCTTGCCTCTCTGGGCAGGGTTGTCCTCAACACCCAGCAGCTGTGGCCACCAAATGCTTATAGTTGACCAATTCAGCCCATTCCACTGCTTCCAGCTGCTGAGGGCGTGGCAGGTGCCCTCTCCTGGGCTTTAGGCCAAAATGGTTGCCCAGGTTGGGAGACTGGCAACTGTCCCTCCCTGCTGCTTCCTTTGAGGCTGCTGCCCAGCCCCACTACAGGGCCAGGTGGAGCGGGGAGGGGCAGGAGAGGCAAGTGACCCTGGGGTGGACCGCACAGTCCTTCCCTGTGTGACATCAGGCTTTAAAAGGGAGCAGCCCCCTGCCACTTTGCTTTCTGCCACCTTCACCTCTTGCTCCTTGCCAAGTTCCCTTTCCTGCTCAATTATGGAGTCTGTGCAGGGCTCCAAGCAGATTTGTCAGACTAGCTGGCTGTGTGGCCTTCGGCGAGACGTAACTGGCTCCCAGTCTCAGTTTCCTAGTTGGTCGAGCTCTAAAGTTAGTTCCAGTCCCAAAGAGTATGATTGGTCTCTGGGGGAGCCCAGCTCCAGCCCTGTGCCTGCCCCCAACCGTGGGCGTTCCCAGAAGCCAGCACCATTGGGCATGGTTAACACTCTATCCTACAGTTAGTTACAGCCCTGTCTAGAGCAAAACCCCACCCTACCCAGCCCCCAGGACAGGACGAGCAACTGGGAATGTCACTTTATTGAATTTGATTCATGGGGTGGGGCTCCCCAACAAGATGGAGCAGCTTCCGCCACAGCTGGGCCCAACCAGCTGGACTCCAGGCCCAGCTTCATTCTGGCCTTCATGGGTACAGCCTGTCCTTTCCAAGTAGGGCCTCCACCTCCCAGCCCTCTGAGGATCCCTCCTCCTCCTCCCCATGTGAGCTACAGCCAGGCCCTCCAGTCCCCGGGAGGGAGACAGGGTTCTGGTCTCCTGGTTGACCTTGGAGTAGACTTTGACTATAAGGCACAACAAGACCCATGGAGTCACAGGGGCTGAGGTGGCATCTGCCGAGGCCCCTGGCTGGACGAGGGCTCCACGCAGCCACTGACCATCCAGCAGCAGTCTGGATGCACCTGACCCTGCACTGGCTCACTGACCATCAGCTCCCCATCCACGGCAAACATGCCCCTCCGGTCCTTGGGCTCCAGGCGGAAGGCGACCACCGGCACATACACCAGGTGGGGGCAGTCATATTCCATGTGTCTGCCCTTCTCCATGGCCAGGAAGAGACGCAGCAGCATGGTCCGGGACACACCGGCTCGCACATAGAACAGGTGCATGACGCCGGCCGCACAGCGGCCCATGGGGGCTATGAACATGTTGCTGCCCAGGTGTGAGTGCAGGAGCGCCAGCACCAGCACAAAGTCCTCCTCGGGCACCACAGTCCAGTGATCGGGCACCGGCTGGTCCAGAGGTACAAGGAGCGTGTTTGCAGGGCCCCCCTGGCCCAGGGCAGGGGAGGTGGGCATCCTAGAGGCAGCCCCTCCAACGGGCAGGTAGGCCAGCCGGCCCTGGTAGGTGCGTAGAGAGATGAGGCGGAGAAAGGTGCCGAAGGTGAATCGAATCTCACCCAGGCGCCGGTACTTCTCACTCTCCAGGTCCACGTCAGCAACAAATCCCCAGGCCAGGCTGAGCACAGAGAAGAGGTGTAGCCCCGAGGCCGTGTGCAGGGACAGCAGGTTCATGGGTGACAGCAGCCGGCGGCACAGCAGCAGCGTACAGTTGATCAGGAGCTCCTCATTAGTCACCTGCTGGTACCTGCAGGAGGAAGGGCAGATAGGCAGGGCAGGAGGCCCGTGGACCCTCCCCTTCCTCCTGGAGAGCTGGGGGAGGTAAAGCAACATCTGGACTCTGGGCTGCTGGCAGGGACAGTGGCAGACGGAGCGTGGAGGTGGCCAGCTGGGGTCACCAGGAGAGGGCCTGGAACTGAGACTCAGGAGAAGGGAATGGAAGTTACCAGGGAAGAAGGCCCTGGGCGGGGTAAACGGTGAAGTGCTCTGCTGTTAACCTAAAGACTGGCAGTTCCAACCCACCTAGAGGCACCTTGGAAGAAAGGCCTGGCCATCTGCTTCCAAAAAAATAACCACTGAAAACTTTATAAAGCCTAGTTCTGTTCTGACACATGGGGTTGCCGTGAGTCTGAAGCAACCCCACAGCAACTGATTTTTTTTTTTTTTTTTGGACAAGAACGAACATACAAGTTGGCAGTGGGACGGCACAGAGGATAAACGGAGGCTGCAATGGCCTGAGCTCTCACCCTGAATAATGGTTCACTGAGGCTGCCAGCGCGTTGGCAGAGCCGGCAGGGAGGCTGCACAAAGGCATCCGGATGGCGGTCTCCCAGTCAGGCCTTTCCATGAGCCCGTTCACCACCTGTGGGCAGGGCGCCTCAGCCAGGGAAGACGCACCCTGCCCGCCCTGGGCCCCTCCAGGGCCCGCCTCACCTCATGCATCAGACCGTCCCCGGACATGACCACCAGTGCGTCCCAGCGGCCCAGCTCCTCGTGGCGCACCAGCTCCCGCGCGTGGTTCCGCCATTCTGCTGGGAGACGCTGCGGTCAGGCCCGGGTGGGACCCACCCTTCCGGGGCCCGCCGCTGCTGGGGAAGCATTCACCGGTAAGCAGCAGCGTGAAGGACACTTCGGCCTCCACCAGCAGGGGCTGCACGTGGCTCCGGAAGAGCTGCAGGGCCTTGCCCTTGCCGCCGCGGGGGTTCAGCAGCACCAGCACCCGGCAGGGACGCGGGAGCAGGACCCGGGGACACTGGGGGCCGCCTGCTGGGGAAACAAACCCAGAGACGCTGCGTCCCCAACCGGCCAGTAGAGGGCTAAGGATGACAGCAGGGGTTCTGCCTGCAACACCGGGTAAAAGACCAAACTGGGAGCCTGGCCAAGGAAAGGGTCCGGGGGGCGGGGGGGGCGCGGCGCCGAGCGCAGCAAGGGGCCGAACTGCCCTTCCTTGGCTCTGGGCCGGCCGCTTCCGGTCGCGTGGGAGAGTGTTTCTCCAGAGTCCCCAACCCCTCTCCTTCGTCCCTCTGATCCCCAGTCATCCTCCCTGACGGAGGGAGAGAGGGGTCCTGCCCACAGTCCTTCCCGCCAGGCCCTACAAACCTGGGTCCATAACCTCGACCCCCGGCTCCCTCTGCCAGGGGATCCCCAGCGCTGTCGGGGAGCTGCCGGTGGCAGCGGCTCCTGCCTTCAGCTCCTTATCGGTGCTGCCCAGGCGAGCGTCGCGGGGCCGGCTGTAGGGCTCGCCCTTCCCGCCCAGGGCCGGGGCTGTGGGAGCGCCTGCGTCATTCCCTGCGGCTGCGGGATCTGAAAGGAGACGGCGCTGGCGGAGGCCGGAGCCGCGGCTCGCCGAGGGTGGGGGCGGCCGGCTCGGTCCCGGGGCCATGCGCGGTAAGCAGGTACGCTCCTACTATCGCCTGAACCGCGCGTACAGCGGACCCAGTTTTCCGAGTGATCCAAGGAGCTAAGAGCAGGTGCCACCAAGGGCGCCCAGTCCCGGGAAAGAGCCCCCACGCCCCGAGGCGAAGGGTCTCTTCCTGGGTGCTTTCCTCTCCGGGGCTTCGGGCTCCGGCCCGACGCATGTGTCAGAGCCGCGTGGCTCTCTTCGTCTGCCCAGCTCTTCACCCTGCGTGGCTGCCAGGGGGAGAGGGGTCCACTTGAGTAAAAATTCCAGAACCTGGGCGGACACCGCGGGGCAGAGTTTGGGTGAGTGCTGCCGCCCCGAGTCAACCTGGTCGTCGGGTCCCCCCGCCCTGAGCTTCAGAGCCACTGGGGCCGCCTGCTCACCTCCAGGAGCCCCGCTCCGACGGGCCGCTCGCCGTGCCTAGGGAGCCGCGCCGGGGTCGTGCGAGCTCCGGGCCCGGGCCTCCAGCCTCCCGCCCGCCCTCGTCCAAACGCGGAGGGGGCGCGGCGCGAGGCCCAATTCCTGGGGCCGCGCGGGGCGGGTTGCCCGGGAGCCACAAGCAGGGGAGGCAGGGCGGGCGGTCCGACCCAACCGGTCCTGTTTGCCGGAAGACGCTGGGGTCGCTCCGTTTGGTGGCCTGGGACTGAACGAACCTTGTCCCGACTCAGCCCGCGCCTGAGGTACCACCTGAGCGCCCGGCTGGCGCGGACTGCCGGCCTTGCTTCCCCTGGCTTTGAATTTTTCGCTCAACTTGTCTGCCCCGCGCCGGCGGGGGAGGGCGCTGTGGGGGCGCGCCGGCCTGACCACGCCCCGCGCTCCGGGGGGTGGACCCGGCAGGGCCCGGGACGCGGCCACGCGCCCGCCGCTCGGAGGAGGCTGTCCGGAGTGGCGCGCCGCGAGTGCACAGTCCAGCGCAAGGGGTGAGCGCAGCGCTCAGACCGAGGCGCTCGGTGTCGCAGCAGCCGGGCGGGCGGCACTAGGTTCCTGGCGCGAGCGGCCTGGCGCTCCCGACGCCCCTCGGTTGCACGTCGCCTCCGCGACCGCGCCACCCGCGGCCAGATGCAGCGCCCTGCGCAGGCCGGCTCCAACCCACCGGAACTCGAGGCTTTCCCTCGCCCAGGGTGCTCGCTGGCGGCCCACCAGGTCCCCTGCTTCCCCTGCCCCTGCTCTACAGTGGAGGGCTATATTTAGCTCACTGATGCTGGAGCTCGGTCGCCCAGCCACTGAGCGCAAAGCAGCCCAGGCGGGCGTCCCAGGCGCGGCCGGGAGGAAGGCGCCTTGTCAGGAACCTCACAAGTTAGCAACTTCCCCAGCGGGCAATCTCGAAGTCACCTGGGCCAGAGAAGCTGCCCCGCAGCGGGTGACCCAGGTCCACGCCGCCCTGTCCCCGGAGAGGAGCCTGACGGTATGGACAGGCCCAGGGGGCCCGCGGTCATAACTGGAGAGCAAAGCAGTGGGGGCAGGCCACCCCCGCCCCCGCACCGGCCCCTCCGGGGAGATGCAAAGGCGCCCGAGAGGTGCGCTCTAGTGGAAGCAAATGTGGACGTGTCGTGTGTGTGTGTGTGTGTGTGTGCGCGCGCGTGTGTGTGTCTGACCTAAACGTGTTCACGAACGCCCCTGGAGTGAAACCCCTAGAGGTTTCTTTTCAGAGACGGGGAGGAGAAAGATGCGAGGGGCCGACTTGGTGACCAGACCAGGTAGGGCCAGTGTTAGAAAACACCAAACCTGTACAGAAGGCAGAGGTGGCGCGGGCCTGGCTGGGAGGGTCCCACACCCACGCTTACCCGTCACTCCGCCGCACACACCTCTCTGCTGGGCACCTCTTCGCGAAGTCGGGAAGAAATACGTCCGGGAGGAGTGCGGAGCCGATTAGCCTGATCCCAGGCATCCCGCCGCAGTATCTTCTCATTTGAGGACCCTGGCAACCCGGCCGGGTTTCCCAACCTTTGAGGGTGCGGAGTCCCAGAGCGTAGGCTGCGAGGCGCTGGTCCTGGGCCGACGACTCCGCGCGCGTCCCAGCGGGGCGCGCCTCCGCCCTGCGCGGCCCTGGGCAGCCCCGGCTGGGTCTCGAGCGTCCCGAGCGCGTTCCGGGACGGTGACTCAGCGACGCGCTCTTGGGTCCAGAAACTCCAGGAAACAAGGAACGAGGGGAGGGAGCTGGGGCATTATCCCCGCCTCTCAGCGCCGCAGCCCACGCCGCCCCATGGAGGTCGGGTTCTGCACCGCCCGCTCCGCAAGAATCCTGCGCGGTGAAGGAGGGCAGCGCCGCCGCCGCAGCGCCTGGGTCACGGGATGCGGGGATGCGGACGGCCGCGGGAGGAGGGGGCTCCGCGCAGGAGCTGGGGGCCGGATCCCGGCTAAGTCCCTTCCCTCCCTGTCCCTCCCCTTACGCGGGGGCCGAGAGGCCAAGGTCACAGCTTTGGCGCCTAAAAGACGCAGGGTGGGGAAGAGGTCGCAGCCGCGGGTGGGGAGGCTGAAACCGGCCAGAGCGGCCTCCCCTCCTTCGCCGCCGCTCGGGGGCACTTATTGCCCGGCACAGCTTGAACGGCCACGGTTCTGCCAAGATTCATGCACCCAGCTTTGCCCGAGGATCTCAACAACTATGACGTTTCTTCCAGGCCTGAAAACCCTTGGGGTTTGGTCAGGGGAAACTGAGTCTGGGGAAGGGAAGACTGCCTATCATTAGTCGGTGGTGAGAGAGCTCGCCGGGCGTGCGCGGGGTCTCCCGCTTCTTCTCGGCGCCCCAGGCTAGAGCCCTTGGAATCCTCCCGGCGGGGCTGCCTGGGGAGCGGAGGCGGGTGCAGCCTGCGCGGTCCTTTATCCCGCAGCCTCCGGGGCCCAGTGGGAGGGAGGCGGCGAAGGGCAGAGCCCTCTGGCCCCGGTTCCCGTCTGCACAATGGCTCCTCTGTCCTCATGGCCGCCTCCTCCCTGCCCCCTCACCTCCACTCCTCTGCTTTGCCCCCCCTTTCGCAGACCCAGACAGCCCTTTAGCCCCTTTCTCCTTTCTAAAGGGCTTTATCTGTTCTCCAGAAGTTTACTCCCCATCAGCAGCCCTGGCCCAAAAGACAGATTGGGCAAGATGCTTCTCCCCTTGTGACAGCTGGGGGAACTGAAACCCCAAGAGATGAAAGGTCTTGCTCAAGCCTCTGAACCAGTTTCCAACAGATCCTGGAGTCCTGACCCCAGCCTGGGAAGCCCCCTTATCCTGTTGAGCCCTGCCAGGCTCCCTGCTGGGCCTCCCCAAGTCCCAGGTGTCTCACTGAACTTGGTATCTGTTGGCCTGGTGGGTTGCTTGGCACAGAGCTGGCCCGGGAACCCAGCTGCTGAGTTTCAGTTAGAAACAGGGAGGTGCCTGAAGCCCTCCTTGCCAGGCCTCATTCCCCAGGCCCTGATTAAGTAACCCACCACTGTGCCTGAGGCATACCACAGGCCTGGCGGTAGACTTGGGCCAGCCTAGAGCTCAGCTGGCAGGTAATACCTGTCTCACAGGTGAAAGGTACTGTTTCTCTCTCCTAGCCCCTGCCTCCTCCTCATGGGCAGTCTCTCCCAGGAGACACACCTGAGAACCCTTTTATTCTCAGGGAAAGAAAGCAGGCATTCACTGGGCCTGGCCCCAGCTCCCTGGAAACTTGGAGCTAAGGCCGCCAGATGGCAAATCACTTGCTTTTGTTAGGAGATTTCTGCCATTTCACCCTCCCCTGACGCTGCCTTCCCTGAGAGACTTCAGCTCCTGAATTGCAGGGCCTGCAGGCCTCCCCTGACCTCAAGGTTTTTCACTTGTTATGGTCCTTTGCTTCCTGGGAGGCACAAGAGCAGGTGGAGGGAGGTGCTCAGCTCTGCAAACCCTTTGTAAGGGTGTGTTCTAGGACAACCCAGATATGACTTTCCATTCTGAGTTTCTTCCACGTAGTTTCAAGGCTGACCACACCAGGCATTGGGGTGTGTGCCACCTCAACAGTGACCTGGTTCCCAGTATGTGTGCCACCTGTGGAGAGCCAGGGCACAGACTGGTAGCACAGGATTCTTGGCTGCTCACTGACAGCATATGGGAGTGTGTGCTTTACCCATGTTTCCAGTTTTTGCAATGGTTCAGCTGCTCTGGGCATGTGGTTGGGGTGACCCTACTTGGGTGGCCTCCAGCTGGCCTCATAGGTATCCTTGCTGAGGCTGGGGACCCAGGTTTCTCAGGGCTTCTGGGCTGTGCTGCCCACACCTTCACCTTCGGGCTGCAGCTCAGCGTAATTAGCTTCCAGAACTTTCTCAGTGTGAGAGACAGTCCATTTTAGACACACTCCAATCACTCCAGCTGCCTGCCAGCATGTGAAGGCCTGGGAGTTTGCAATCCCTAGTGAATGCCTCTTCTCTAGACCCCTTGGAAAGATGTGGGTTTCACCTTCCTGCAGCCCATTGCATCCCCAGCCTCCTGGCTGGAGACTTCTCAGCCAGACTTTCTCAGGACCAGGGTCTCCGTTGCCAGTGACCTGCCTGGTATGGTTTGAGACGTCCTCCCAATTTAGGGCCTGCAGTCTTATATTTCATCTGGAGAGATTTGTTCTTTAGGTCTGCATTACTTTCTGTGGACATGCTCTTTTTCAAGTGCAAACAACTCTAGGAGGGGGAAAAAAAATGAGTCATTAGGACCTGGCTTAGTTAGCTAGAGCTGCTATAACAGAAATACCACAAGTGGATGGCTTTAGCCAAACAGATTTATTCTCTCATGGTCTAAAAAAGTCTAGGAGACTAGAATTCCAAATTCAGGGCGCCAGCTCCAAGGGAAAGCTTTCTCTCTCTGTTTGCTCTGGGGGAAGGTCCTTGTCATCAACCTTCCCCAGCTCTAGGAGCTTCTCGGAGCAGGGACCGTAGGCCCAAAGGACTTGCACACTCCTGGCTCTTCTTTCTTAGTGGTAGGAGGTCCGTTTCTTCTCTGCCTATTCTCTCTTTTATGTCTCAAAAGAGATTGACTCAAGATACAACTTAATCCTGTAGATTGAGTCCTGCCTCATTAACATCATAGAGATTAGGATTTACAACACATAAGATAATTACATCAGATCACAAAATCGTGGACTACACATTACTGGGAATCATAGTCTAGCCAAGTAGACACACATTTTGGGAGGAAACAATTCAGTTCATAATAGGATCTTATTGTTGTTGCTAGTTGCCATCATTTGAGTCAATTCTGACTCATGGTGACCCCATGTGTGTAGAGTAGAACTGCTCCACAGGGTTTCCAAGGAGGTGAGTTTCCAGAAACAGATCTCCAGGCCTGTTGGTGGGTTTGAACCACCAAGCTTTTGGCTAGTATACACCACCCAGGGACTCCATTAGGACCTTAGTATGAATTAATATATCACTTTTAATGAAAAAAAAAAAAAAGGAATAATGCATGTTCATGTGGGCAGAGGAGGAAAGGGGTTTCTGGAAGGAAGCCTTACCTCTTTACACCCTTGTCAGTTTGTGATCTCTTGGGAGGAGTTTATGTCTGCACTGGCAGCTAGACTTCATCAGCCCAGCAGCCCACGCTGCTCCAGCTCCCTTGACTTTCAGTTCTTACCCTACACCCTGGCTTACGGCATCCTTGGATTCCTGAGTAGATGGATTTGTGCCCCAGTCCTTGGAAGAACAAAGCTGAATGGTGTGTTGGATGGTGTATCAGGTTCCTATTGCTGCTGTAACAAATTACCACAAGTTTCGTGGCTTTAAACAGTCCTAGAAGTTAGAAGTCTAAAATGGATTAGCTGGGCTGTTTCCCTTTGCCTTTTCCAGCTTCTGGGGATCCTCTACTTTCCTTGGCCCGGGACCCCTTCCTCCATCTTCAAAGCTGGCAGCATAACCACTCTCTGTCAAGTCAATGCCAACTCCTGGCAACCCCATCTGTGTCAGAGTAGAACTGTGCTCCCCTAGGGTTTTCAATGGCGGAATTTTTGGAAGTAGACTACCAGGCCTTTCTTCTGAGGTGCCTCTGGGTGAGTTCAAAGCTCCAACCTTTCAGTTAGTAGCCAAATGTGTTAACTGTTTACACCAGGGACTCCGCCAGAAACATGAAATCCCTTTCTGTCTGTCTGTCTGTCTCTGGGCTCTGCATCCATGGTCAAATCTTTTTTTCTGACTCTGACTGCAGTGCAATGGACTGCTTTTATATGGACTTTTTGGCCATGATCTTGTAACTCCCACTGAAAAATTGGGTGAGACCATGCAAATAAGGTACTTGTGATCCACCAAGGGGATTGGACAACTTGCTAGTAATACAAATAAGGTGCATGGCACCCTTGTAGGGGTGGGGCCATGCAAATAAGGTATATAGAACCCTAAGGAGGGGATTGGTCAGTTTTGCCATCCTGCTAGGCTTAAAATGAGCCATCTCAGAGATGGCAACGGGGGACCTCACTACCACCAAGAAGAAGAGACAGGAGCGGAGCGCATCCTTTGGACCCAGGGCCCTGTGCTGAGAACCTCCTAGACCCAGGAGACAGAGGGAAAGCTGTAACACTGGAAACGAAGCAAGACAGTGGAGAAGTGGTAGCAGAGAAACAGCAGCAGCAGAACCAGGAGATTGGCACAAGACATTGGAGTGGGCTTCCCAGCATATGGAGCAAGGCAGTTACAGTGGGTATGCCGACCCGCAGAGCAAGAGAGCTGCGTGCCTTCAGGCAGGCTGAGGCTTCCTGGTGGAGTGGGGTGGCCTCGGGCACTTACCGGCTGAGCTAAAGAACTTTGTCAACATTTGCCTGAGCAGGGTGGAGGCCAGGCTGAAGGGCTGAGGTCGAGGGCCAGAGAGAGGCCTGCCTGTGGGCACCGCTGAGAGTAGGCTGTCCTGATTGAACAACTGTATCCTGAGTCCTTTCTGATCCTGGATTGTAACCTGTAACTTTCCTAACAAACCCCATAACTGTGAGTGTGGGCTGTGAGTTCTGTGTGGCTGCTGCAAGAAATTATCAAATGCAGCTGAGGAGTGCCGTGGGAGGGACAGCTGGTGTCAGAATTGGTAAAAAGTTTGGAGAGCGGAAATGTGTCTGAACGCCACCTCATAAGAATTAGCCTTGGGCTGTTGATCTCGATTCTCCTCTCTCCTCCTGAAAGTAGAGGGGGTCTGAAACCACTGTGCTATTTTTACACTGACCCTCCTACCTCCCTCTTATGAGGACCCTTATAATTACACTGGACTTACCTGGATAATCCAAGCTAAGCTCCCTGTCTCTAACGCCTTTCCTTAAATTAATCACAGCTGCAAAATTGCATCCCTGGCCTCCTGGCTGGAGACTTCTCAGGTAGACTTTCTCAGGACCAGGTAAAAACCCAAAACCAAACCCATTGCCGTGGAGTCTGTTCCAACTCATAACCACCTTCTAGTGTGAAGTGATATATTCACAGACTTCAGGGATACAACATGGACCTCTTTAAGGGCCACCATTCTGCAGGCTACATATGGGTCTGGAAAGAGTCTGGGGATCGTGCCCTTCCTCAGCTCCTGGGTCTTCTTTTCTTGCACCCCTTCTCTCCACTCTCTCCACTCTCTCCACTCTACCCAAGTGAGCAAACACCTGGAACTTGTTTTCTTCCAAATAAGTATTTGTTGTGAAGGGCTGAAAACATACGTTCACTGGAATCCATATGCGATTCTATAGACATCATGAACTTTTGTTCATCTACAGAGCCCCCCTGCCAAAGAAAATTGGTTTCCATTTTTAAAAAAATCACCCAAGCAGAAATTGACATTTTTGCTAAACACAATAATTACTAGATTCCAAAACCCCAACTTTTCACCTGAGGATGGGGTGGGAAGCAGACCAACCTTCCATCTTTCATTCTAGCTGTGTTCCCCACAGAATGTTGCAGGGAGAGGCTGCGGCAGGGCTCAGGGGCCCCCTCGATACCAGACGGAAATGTGTGGCGTTCCCAGCTCCTGTCATGTGACCTAACGGTCCCTCCGTTTTTTACTTCTCTGGGAGGAAGCAGGACCAGACCAGCCACACTGAGACCCTCAGCCAGTGGGAAGAGTTGCCAATTAGAACATTCCATAGGCTCTCGCTGACATCAGCTCTGGTTTGGTACAAGTGGGCTCTGGAGTAGTCTCCGATATACAATCCCACATCCTGGATATTTTGAGGGAAAAGACAGTTCCCCTTCCCAGCTCCTTACCCCACCCCACCCCATCCCTCCCAAAGGTGCACTGTGCTCCTTGCTTGTTCATCCCAGTTCGGAGGCTTCCAGCAACTGGTAAACGTCCCCCTCCAAGGGCAGAGAAGCCCATGTCGAAATGCCTCGAGTGATTCCCAAAAGGACAACTTGTGGGAACCAGGAAGGGGAGCTGGTGTCTCTGGTTGGGAGCGATGAGTGGCCGCTATTATCCTGTAACAGCACAGCTTCGAAGCTGTGGGAATGGGTGTGGACACCGTTTTCCGGGTTTTTTTGTCTTGGAGTTTTCCACTTTCACTCCTTTCCAAAGCTAAAATGTGTCCTTGGATGGTTCCCAAAGTAAACAGACCTGAATCTGGACCTGGCCCCAAGCGGGGCAGCACGCTGCCTTGATGGTTTGTGGCTGTTTCCACTCATCTGAGGGGGGCCCACTTCCACCTTGAAGGACAGCGAAGTCCTTCCTTATCCTGGTCCCTGAAAAGCTCCAGCTGCCTTTGGGGATGCTTGCGTGAGGCACCCTGCTGGCCCCTGGCGACTGCCTGGGGGCAGCATCCTTTGCTGTTTATCTTAGCAGGATGGCCACTCAGGCTTCCTTGATAGAAGCCCATTAGTGGGGGCCTCAGAGTCAGAGCCACATCCCAAAATAGAAATTCCTCTTCCCTGGAGGCTTTTCTGAAGGTCAAAGCCTTCGTTCATGCAGGACACAGACAGTAGTGGGGTGCGGGGAGGGGCGCAGACCGGGGCCCTTAGGGCACCGTGACCTCATGCCACACGCTCCCCGAAGCCTTCGTGAGCCGATCCGACAGGGGAGCCAGCTCCGAACGCAGAGCGCCCTGTCCGTTTGCCCCGAATTCCTGACCGCAGCGACGGGATCAGCATCTGGAGAATGAGCCAAGATGCTGTTTGTCCTCGAGGCACGGTCAGATGATCCTAGCAGCCTCCTTGGCAAGGCACCGATTCAAATCGGAACAGGCACCCCCGTGATTACCTGTCCAGGTGCTGCAGATTTTGCTTAGATATTGCAAGGCTTGCAGACTAGTGAATGTTAGTGAAATTATTTAACAAATGAAAACAAAATTGCACAGGCTGGATAGTGCTCCCGAGCAGCTTCTAAGCCACTGGAGGACACACCTTTCTGTTTCTCTTCTGCTTCCTCCCCAGAACAGCAGTCAGCGTGGTCGTGCACACACAAGCCCTCCAGAAAGGCATGTGGGCTGCCCTCCCATCCGTGTCCCTCTGGCAGACAAAGCAGAGCGCCCCAGGACGGAGCTGCATATGGGCGCTGCTGCGGAGGTACAGAGAGCCTAGGGAGGGCTCCGCCCAAACCCCCTCCTCCCGGGCAGGATAGATGGCTCCTAACACAGAGTTTAACAGGCACATCGGTCTTCCTGACTTGGCATGGCCTAGAAAAATCCATAGCATCAGGCTGGCATTTGCAACCCAGCACAAAGAGCCTTCCGTTTTTAGGCTGGAGTCCGGTTGCCATGTGACACGGATCTGCAGCTACTTGGTTCTCAGGCTGAGAATTCTGAGCACTTAAAAAGGAAAAGGCTCCACTGCAAAATCTGATTAGCAGGGGATCGGATCTGCCTCTCTTCTGCTCTTGGCAGGCACAGGTGTTACCCCCAGGGACGAGGTGCGTGGAACACTACCAGTGGATCTGTTCTTACCCTGATCTGCCTTGCTGCCTTTGGCTGAACAGAAGCTGCCCTGGCCAGGGGAGCTGTAGCTCAGTGTTAACAGCCATGGTGACAGCAAACCACATGGCACCACAAAGGGCACGTCCGGCCTTCAGGGGAGCGCCCTGTCTCTGCGATCTCAGAGACATTTTTAATGTAGTGACTATTGTAAATGGAACAGCAGGAGCCCAATTCTAGTTCTAAACCAAGACCCTGAGTGTTGTTAGTGCCCAAGGAAGGTTACCGTGTCAATAACCAGCAGCCATAAAAAAAGGTCTTAGGAGATGCGGAAAACAAAGCTGGGATACCTCCAGCCTGGAGATAAGTATCTTTAAAAATGAGAAACTCAGGGAACAGCCATGAGTCTTTCAGGATCATTCAACTGCAAGGCACAAAATGCCCATTTCTAAGACTACGGCGGAATTCTGATTTGGGCTGGAAAGTGTGGAGTCCCCACCTTCTCCTACGACCAGTTTCTCCTTAAACCCAAAAACCCCAAACCCTTTGCCATCGAGTGGATTTTGACACATGGCAGCCCCATGTGTTACAGGATAGCACTGCTTGGTAGGGTTTTTTGGCTGTAATCTTTCCAGAAGCAGATTGCCAGGACTTTCTTCCACAGAGCTGTTGGTTGGGTTCAAATTGCTTACCAGTGGAGCACAAACTGTTTGTGCCACCTAGAGATCTAGTTTCTCCTTAACACTAAACTATTTGGAGTCCAGTATTTTAGTCTCAGGGATCCCTGGTGGTGCAACGGTTAAGCGCTAGCTGCGAGGTGCAAACCTACCCAATGGCTCCGTGGGAGAAAGACCGGGCAATCTGCGTCTGTAAAGATTACAGCCTAGAAGACTCTAGGTGCCAACCTTACAAGAATAATTTTAGTCCCATGGAACTACTCAGAGCCACATCCCCTCCCCTTACAAGGGGGAGGGGTTGCACTCAACACCCTGGTGGCGCTATTTGGAAGGATTTTACCTTGTCTCAAAAGTAGTGTCCTAGCTTCTTGGATCTAGTAGACACGTGAGACTATGTAGGCATCTCCCATCTGGAGGAGAGGGAGATGAGAGGGCAGAGGGAGTCAGAAGCTGGTGGAATGGACACAAAAAGAGAGAATGGTGGGAAGGAGTGGGCTGTCTCATCAGGGGGAGAGCAATTAGGAGTGTATAGCAAGGTGTATATAAATTTTTGTATGAGAGATTGACCTGATTTGTAAACTTTCACTTAAAGCACAATAAAATTTTTTTTTAAAAAGGGAAAAAGAAAAAAAGAAAGTAGTGTCCCGCTACCACTGATGACTGCCTTGACAGGGAACACAACAGAGAATCCCTGATGCAGCAGGAGAGCAATGGGATGCAGACTTCAAATTCTCATAAAAAGCCCAGACATAATGGCCTGACCGAGACTAGAGCGACCCCGGAGGTCATGGTCCCCAGACCCTCTGTTAGCCCAAGACAGGAACCATTCCTGAAGCCAACTCTTCAGACAGGGATTGGACTGGACTATAAAACAGAAAATGATACTGGTGAGGAGCGAGCTTCTTGGCTTAAGTAGACACTTGAGACTATGTGGGCAGCTGCTGCCTGGCGGGGAGATGAGAAGGCAGAGGGGGACAGGAGCTGGCTGAATGGACTCGGGGAATACAGGCTGGAGAGGAGGAGTGTGCTGTCTCATTAGGGGGAGAGCAGCTGGGGTTACATAGCAAGGTACGCATAAGTTTTTGTATGAGAGACTGACTTGATTTGTAAACTTTCACTTAAAGCACAATAAAAAAAAAATAGTAGCGTGCCTGGTGCTAATCCTGGTCGTTACCGTTATTTTCTTCTTTTTACTTTTCTATCTTTTCCTAATAGGCGTGTGATTTGTGTATATGTGTTAACTCTTCATTGAAGTATAAATACATACAGAAAGCACACGAGTCACAAGCTCTGCGAATTTTTAAAAATCTACACACAGTGAACAGGACGATAGCACATCCCAGAAACGCCTCGTCCCCTCTTCCAGCCACTCGCCCCCACCAAGCATAACCGCTCCTGCAATGTATTCTTATATTTGGAAATGACATGTAAAGATTAATAAA
This sequence comes from Loxodonta africana, assembly GCF_030014295.1. Lineage (NCBI taxonomy): Eukaryota > Metazoa > Chordata > Mammalia > Proboscidea > Elephantidae > Loxodonta > Loxodonta africana. Next base: position 16,599,211 of record NC_087359.1, read on the forward strand.
AGTAAGCCTGCCCTTGTTGTTGTTAGCTGCTGTTGAGTCCGCCCCTGACTCGTGGCACCCCCACGCCCAGCAGAGACACTGCCTCGTCCTGTGCGAACCCTGTGATTGGTTACAGATCAGACTGTTGTGACCCACTGGCTGATTTTTGGGAGCTGATTGCCAGGACTTTCTCCCTAATCCATGTTTGTCTGGAAGCATCATAAAAAAAAAAAAAAAAAAATTTGAAGCATCATAGCAACGTGAAATTTTCCACCAACAAACGGGCGGTGACTGTGCCTGAGGTGCATTGGCCAGGAACCGAACCTGGGTCTCCAGCATGGAAGGCGAGGGATTATACCACTGAGCCTCCAATGCCTCAAACATACATTGTTGTTGGTCGGTGCTGTCGAGTCAGTATTGACTCATAGCAACTCCATGTGACAGAGTAGAACTGCCCCATAGGGTTTTACTGGCTGTAATCTTTATGGGAGCAGATCAACAGATCTTTCTCCCAAGGAGCCACTGGGTAAATTTGAACCACCAATCTTTTGGCTAGCGCTGAGCGCTTAATGGTTGTGCCACAAAAAAAACCCACAAAAACGCCAAATCTATTGCCATCGAGTTATTTCCAACTCATAGCCACCCTATAGGACAGAGTAGAACTGCCCCACAAGGTTTCCTAGGCTATGATCTTTGCAGAAGCAGAGGGTCACATCTTTCTCCCGCAGAGCGGCTGGTGGGTTCAAACCACCAACCTTTCGGTTAGCAGCCAAGCGCTTAACCACAGTGCCACCAGGCTCCTTAAATATATGCTAGAGATGGACATTTTAAAACACCCATCCTTCTTTATTGCTGAAGGCTTTACCAAATGGCGCACAGGTCAAAAGTTTGAAGGGGACTCAGTAGTGAGTTTGATCTTTGGATTCCTTCAAAAGAGCAGCTCTCGAGAAAGGAGGCAAGTCTCAGATAAGCGTGGGTGCGAGTGCCTAGGGATCTGCTGGTGGCCAAACCCTTGGCCCTATGGTTTCCAAACTAGGCCGCACACTGGAGTCATAAAAAAGTGAAATATCAAAAATCACTGCTGGCAGGTCCCACCCCCAGAGATTCCCCTTTATGTGGTCTGGAGTACGTATGGCCTGGGCTTTGGAATTTTCCAAAGATCGCCAGCGATTCTGATGTGCCGACAAGTTTGGGAACCACTGACTCAGCATAAAAGGAGGATCCAAAGCCTATTTTCAGGCTGGTGAGCAAACTAAAAAGACTCACAGAGATTTCTGGAAATGCCACAGAAATTTCTTCTTGATGGCGTCATGAACTGTAAATGGTCCTGGTGACTATTTCATGTCTGGAAATGGATCAGGCATACTGCATAAATCACACACATTGTTACAGACAGCCTGTCCCCACATCCTCCCGGGGATGGACAGGGGAATGTGGAAATAGTGACAACGCTGGCTGCCACCCAGGCTCCCAGAGGGGCCAGAGCTGGTTCTGCAGTCATGACAGTCACCTCCACTAGATGGCGCTAAAGCAGGCACTGTATGTGGGCTGAAAAAGCTACATTTAATCCTATTTCCTTGTTGAACAGTAATACAATTTCAGAAATACTCTCTCCTAATTACCAGGGGATTCTATTACCCTTTGTGTGTGAGATAAAGATCAACTTACCTCTCCACTGTGAGGACTTGGAACCTCACCCTGGTGCCTGGCTGTGATTATTGTTACCATCCCCTGCCCTGAGCCGATTTTGACTCATTGTGACCCCATGTGAAAGAGTAGAGCTGCCCCACAGGGTTTCTAGGCTGTCATCTTTATAGGGGCAGATCACAAGGCTTTCTCCTGTGGAGCCACTGGGTGGGTTTGAACCACTGACCTTTCACTTAGCTGCTTAACCTTTGCATCACCAGGGCTTCTATCTTGGCTAGGATGTTAGCCCTGAATTTTCCCGCTCTCTCCACTTGGCTACACTGTATTTTCAGATACGGGTCAGATTTCTAAGAACCTGACTGTGTTTCTATGGTGGCTGCTCTGGAGTAGCTGTTTGAAATCTGTGAACGAATGGGAAAGGTGTGATAGGAATTGGAGAATGGAAAGGAGGAAGAAAGAGGATGGTGGAGAAGGGGAGGGAGGCACTGGAATGCTCCTGTGTTAAAGGTTACCTGGCTTATGAGTTTGGACTCTGCATTTTGGGGCTTATAATGGTGTTTAATTCACGTATTTCCAGCAGGCTTGCTATCCCATTGTGCAAATGCTTCCTGGACAATCACTAGAAAGACAACTAATTTTTCATCTAAGAAAGGAACATATGTTTCTGAAAACCGTTGATTCCCTAGGGAAGTGTTCCAATTACCTGTCGCTGAGAAATAAACCACCCTAAAACTTAGTGGCTTAAAGCAACAATTTATTATCTCTCACAGTGGGTTGTGGGTTATCTGCGCTCATCAGGGTGGTCCTCACTTGGAGTCTGTCATGTGGTTGCAGTACCAATGGAACTGAACATCTGAGATGGCTCCCTCAAGCGGGGACAGTTGATGCTGGCTCTTAGCTAAAAGTTGAGCTGGGCTGTCAGCTGTAGTGCCTATGTGTGGCCTCTCCATGTGGCATGGTGGCTGGGTTCCAAGAGGAAATGTTCTGTGAGCAAAGATTCCAAGAGCCAGGCAAAAGCTGCAAGGTCTTTAAAGCTCAAGCCTCAGAAGTCCCAGAACTTCCCTTCTGCTACATTCTATTGATCAAGCAAGTCACTAAGTCCAACCCAGATTCAAAGGGAGGGAATTAGACCGCACCTCTTTTTTTTTTTTGTTTTAACACAACCTTGAGATTTTATTATCTTTAGTCTACACCAATCACAGCCTCATCTACCCCAAGACCAGAAGAGCTAGATAGTACCCAGCTACCACTACCAACCATTCTGATCAGGGCCACAATAGATGGATCCTGACAGAACAGGAGAAAAATGTCAAACAGGACTCAAATTCTTAAGAAGTCCAGCCTTACTGGACTGGTTGAGACTGGAGGACTCCCTGAGACAATCACCCTGAGATACTCTTTAAACCTGAAGCTGAAATTATCCCTTGAGGCTACCTTTTAGCTGAGTAACGGATTGGCTCATACATAAAGAATATCACCAGTGAGCAACGAGTTCCTTTAAAAAATCATCTCTATGAGACCGAATGGTCAAAAATTACTGTAAAACAAAAATGAGGAGTTAAGAGGGCACAGAAACTAGGGTACTGGAAATGGTATGACCAGAACGGAATGAATGAGAATGATGATCCATTGTGAAAAATGTAACCAATACCACTGGGTAATTTGTGCAGAAATTGTTAAATAGGAACCTAATTTGCTGTGTAAACTTTCACCTTAAACACAATAAAACATTATTTAAAAAAATGTTTTGTTGTCTTGATAGTAAAATAAAAGGACTGCTGGAAATATATGAATCAAACATTATTATAAGCCCTTTCTCTTAACCCCTCCCAGTCCAAAATGCTTGCATCTCTTAATACCCAGCGTTCTCTTAGATCTGCAGTTGGGCTCAACACATTCAAGCCCGACACAATCTTCTTGGTAGTTTTCACCTTCTTCTGGAGAACTGGCTTGGTCTGCTCACCATATTCACTCTGCTTCCTGTCACAACACCGCTTTCCCTGGGCCTACGGAGAATCCCTGCCTTTCTTGTACTTTGTGGGTTGGTGCTTGCCACACTCCTTACAGAAAGTTTATCAGGTTTTAGGAAGACTCACCGCATTTGCAGGAGCACTATCAGCACGAAAAGACGGAAACAGAAGTCTATAGCTAGTCTCCACCTCTTGAAGCAAGGAGCGGCATGTGTACTGGGGGGGCGGGGGGGACTGATGGTGGCCATCTTTGAAGACTACATTAGTTTCTTGGGGCTGCTGTAACAAAATACCACATAGTGGGAGGCTTAAAACAACAGAAATGTATTCTTACGCAGTTCTGGAGGCTGGGCCATGCTCTTTCTGAAGGCTCTAGAGGTGGAGCCTTCCTTGCCTCTTCCTAACTCCTGGTAGCTGCCAGCAATCCTTGGCTTGTAGACACACCACTCCAGTCTCTGCCCCCCCTTATTACATAGTGTTCTTCCTGTGCATCTCTCTGTGTTTGTTTCCAAATGTCCTCTTCTTAAAGGATACCAGGGGTTGGATTTAGGGGCCACCCTAATCCAGTATGATCTCATCTTGACTTGATTACATCTGCAAAGACCCTATTTCCAAAGAAGGTCCCACTCACAGGTACCTCTTTAGGGCTTGAATATATATATCTTTTGGTTGGGGGTGGGTAGGGACACAGTTCTACCCACTACTATAAAGACTCTAGACTTCAGGAAGTAAGAATTGGGACAACTTTAAGGAACTGCTTCAGCCTTAAGGTTTGTAGCTTAAGATTACCCATAAAAAACCCTTTTGGCATCAAGTCAAGGGGAGTGTAGAACTGCCCCACAGGGTTTCCAAGGCTGTAATCTTTACAGGTGCAGATTATCACACCTTTCTCCCACAGAATGGCTGATGGGTTCAAACTGCTGACCTTCTAGTTAGCAGCCCAGTGCTTAACCACTGCCCTACCAGGGCTCCTTAGCTTAAGAATACCAAAAAACCATGTTGCTGTTGTGTCAATTCTGATGCTAGTAACTGTAGGACAGAGTAGAACTGCCCCATAGAGTTTCCAAGGGGTGGCTGGTGGATTTGAACTACAGCCTTTTGGTTACCAGCTGAGCTCTTAACCACTGTGCCACCAAGGCTCCAGCTCAAGAATAGAGGCCTTCAAATGCGTTTTCAGAAACCCCTGTGCCCATTGATAAATGATCCAGTTTCTTGTTCTTGCTTTAACTGAAACCCACGTATCCCTGAATGACAATACTCACCCGTTATGGATTGAATTGTGTTCCCCCCAAAATGTGTATCAACTTGACTAGGCCATGATTCCCAGTATTATGTGGCTGTTCTCCATTTTGTGATCTGATGGGATAATCCTATGTGTTGTGAATCCTAACCTAGATGATGTTAATTAGGCAGGAATTAGAGGCAGTTCTGTTAATGAGGCAAAACTCCATCTATAGGATTAGGCTGTATCTTGAGTCAATCTCTTTTGAGATATAAAGGAGAGAAGTGAGCAGAGAGGAGAGGGACCTCATGTCACCAAGAAAGAAGAGCTGGGAGCAGAGCACATCCTTTGGACCCAGAGTCCCTGAGCTGAGAAGCTCCTACACCAGGGGAAGATTGATGACGAAGACCTTCCCCAAGAGCCCAGAGAGAGAGAAAGCTTTCCCCTGGAGCTTCTAGCCTCCTAAACTGTGAGAGGATAAACTTGTGTTTGTTAAAGCCATTCACTTGTATTTCTGTTATAACAACACCAGGTAACTAAGATATTATTCTTATGCTCTCTCTCTGCATTAAAAATCTGTGACTGTTGAGTCGATTCCGACTCATAGCAACTCTATAAGACATAGTAGAACTGCCCCATAGGGTTTCCAAGGAGCAGCTGGTGGATTCAAACTGTGACCTTTTGGTTAGCAGCCAAGCTTTTAACCACTGCTCCAGTTTTCCACTTCTGTTTTATCACAAGTGGGTGACATTTATCAAGCTCTTTGATGCACTGAGCAATGCGCACATGTAGCCAGTTTGATTAAGCAGACTTGTCTTTTTGAAGTGGTTTTACTTTTTCCAGTAACTACTGCCAGCTGTACTCTGTCAAAATTCCCTACTCTCCCAATGAGAGATCTCAGTCTGATGCCACGCTTTTCCCACAGATTTTGTTTAAGACAGCCTCGCTTTGGTTTTTAAAACGTATCCATTTAAAAAGCCTCAAAGTATGCCCCTCCTGCCCTGGGCGGGCCAGGCCTGAGGCTCCAGCTCTGGGGGGCAGGGGGTGGTATGTCTCTCCCACACCCCTGGCTTTCCTCCCTGCCTACTTCAGTGGGGCTGAGGCGGGGAGGAGAGATGGAAAACAAATGTGTCATCCTGTGGCGATGTTGGTGGTGGTGACGTTGCTGTGGGTGGTCTATAATGGTGATCTAGCTCAATCTCCAGAGCAGGCTTTCTTTCTCAGCCTCAGCACTGCTGATGTTTCGGATGGGATAATGCTGTGTTGTGGGGCCTTAGTCTGTTGGGCTCCCCGGTCTCTGGCTCGCAACCTTCTTCGCTCCAAATCTTGCCGAGACATTGCAGGACCTTGGCTTCTGGGAGGTGGGTCCTGCCACAGTCTCTCTCCCACCTAGAACAATCTACCTCCTCAGTGGGGGACTTCAGGCACCACTCTTGTGGCTGCAGCCTGCCCCTTCTAGAATGTTGGGCTCCATTATGCCATCTGTCCTGTGTTCTCACTTCTATGGCCACCGCTGTGATCCTGGCCTGGGCTGGAAGCTGATCCCTAATGGTCTCATCCCTCTGACCTTTTCCAGACCACCAACCTCAAGGCTGCCAGAGGGAGGCCAGCTGACACAGTGTAGAGTCCAGACAACTCCCTGCTTGGTTGTACTGCAGCTGGGACCCGGTAGGTCATACTTCTCCTTTGTCGGCTCCCCCCTTCCTGGCTCACCAACAGGGGGCACTGGAGGGACCTGCAGGCTGGGGGAAACAGGGCCCACTGCTTCCTGCCCATCTCACGTTCTACGGCAACTCCCTGGCAATGGTGACCTTTGATTCCAGCTCTCAGTTTCCCTGTGTAGCCTCTTTGTGCCTCTCAGAGACCAGCAGGGGCTGGGCAGTGCCCCTCCTCAAGGGCCTGAGTCCCTGCTCCAGGGGACTCTTCCTCCAGGCTTCTAGGATCTGACTAACTCCCCCTCGGTTCCTTCAGCCCTAGGGTTGGGGTAGCCACTTCCTGCCCTTACTCTATCTGTGCCCCCAGCGTCTGCTTTCTGCCATTTCTGTTCTTTAATACCAACCTAACCAATTCCTTGACTTACGACATATGGGATTTACTACGAACCGAACTTTAGACCCTCCCTTTTTTGTGTGTGTGTGCGTCTTATTGTTAGTAATAAGTACTACATACGATGTTGCAGCACGTGATTTGCTGATGTTATCATTTGCAGATGTTCAATTTTTTATGATTTACTGTTCAAAACACTGCCGTATAGCAGGCTATGGCCTGGTCTGCAATGAAGTTGGTGTCAGGAGTCCTAACTGATTGAAAGTTAGGCAACGTTTGACTCTAACGACATAAAACAATTGAACTTCTCATGCGCCTGACAGCGTGCACTCAACATCTGTTTCAACTTTCTCTTCATTGTTACGACACTGATGCCAACTTCCCTGTAGACCAGGCCTATTTCGTGATCTTATTCAGTGTTTCATACCATAAGAAGCATCAGTTGTTAATTTGAAGCCTAGTTACTCAAGATTCTCTAACTGTATTACCTGCACTGACCCAAGCCATTGTGTTTTCAATTGCCTCATGTGATCGTGAAAGCTGGGCAATAAACAGGGAAGACCGAAGAAGAATTGATGCCTTTGAGTTACAGTGTTGGCGAAGAATGTTGAGTATACCATGGACTGCCAAAAAAACGAACAAATCTGTCTTGGAAGCAGTACAGCCAGAATGCTCCTTAGAAGCAAAGATGGCGAGACTTGGTCTCACATACTTTGGACATGTTATCAGGAGGGACAAATTCCCGGAGAAGGACATCATGCTTAGTAAAGTAGAGGGTCAGCAAAAGAGGAAGACCGTCAGTGAGATGGACTGACACAGTGGGTGCAACAATGGGCTCAAACATAACAACGATCATGAGAATGGCACAGGACCGGACAGTGTTTCATTCTGTTGTACATGGGGTCGCTATGAGTTGGAACCAACTCGAGGGCACCTAAAAACGAAACAAATACTTGCACTGCTTATATGCCCAACATACAACTCTCACTAATTTTCTGACTAGAAATGCCATCTCCATTCCCAGGGATAAACCAGATAATCCAGAACCTTCCATAAGTGTGGAGTTATTACTGCAACTGACAAGACCCAATGTCATCTAACTTTTCTTCATTTTCAGACTAAATTTTTATGATTTGTGTAATTTTTTTATGTATGTGTATCTATTAAAACATGCAATCAAATGGATTGGTAATTACTAGTGATTGGAATGCGAAAGTTGGAAACAAAGATGGATTGGTAGTTGGAAAATATGGCCTTGGTGATAGAAACAATGCCAGAGATCACAAGATGGAATTTTGCAAGATCAATGCCTTGTTCACTGGAAATGTCTTAATAACATAAACGGCAACTACACACATGAACCTCACCAGATGGAATACACAGGAATCAAATTGGCTATATCTGTGGAAAGATATAATGGGGAAGTTCAATATCCTCAGTCAGAACAAGGCCAGGGGCTGACTATGGAACAAACCATCAACCGCTCACATGCAAGTTCAAGCTGAAGCTGCAAAAAATGAAAACATGTCCATGAGAGCCAAAGTATGGCCTTGAGTATAACCCACCTGAATTCAGAGACTATCTCAAGAATAGATTTGATGCATTGAATACTAATGACCAAAGACCAGATGAATTGTGGAATGACATCGAGGACATCATACGTGAAGAAAGCAAAAGGTCATTGAAAAGGCAGGAAAGAAAGAAAAGACCAAAATGGATGTTAGAAGAGACTCTGAAACTTACTTTTGAACACAGAGCAGCTACAGTGAACAGAAGAAATGATCACACAAAAAAGCTGAACAGAAGATTTCAAAGGTCAGCTCAAGAAGAAAAAGTATTATAATGAGGTATGTAAAGACCTGAAGTTAAAAAACTAAAAGGAAAGAACATGCTCAGCAATTCTCAAGCTGAAAGAACTGAAGAAAAATATTCCACCCTTGAGTTGCGATACTGAAGGATTCTCTGAGCAAAATATTGCACAACACAGGAAGCATCAAAAGAAGATGGGAAGAATACACAGAGTATTGTACCGAGAAGAACTGGTCAACGTTCAGCCATTTCAGGAGGTAGCATATAATCAAGAACCGATGGTACCGAAGGAAGAAGTCCAAGTTGTACTGAAGACATTGGCAAAAAACAAGGGCCCAGGAATTGACAAAATACCAATTGAGACGTTTCAACAAATGGATACAGCGCTGGAAGTGCTCACCTGTCTATGCCAAGAAATTTGGAAGACAGGTACCTGGCCAACAGACAGTTATATGGCCAAGAGATCCATATTTGTGCCCATTCCAAAGAAGAGTGGCCCAACAGAATGCAGAAATTATCAAATGATATCAATATCACATGCAAGTAAAATTTTGCTGAAGATCATTCAAAAATGGTTACAGCAGTACATCAACAGGGAACTGCCAGAATTTCAAGCTGGATTCAGAAGAGGACATGGAATGAGGGATATTATTGCTGATGTCAGATGGATCTTGGCTGAAAGCAGAGAATATCAGAAAGATGTTTACCTGTGTTTTATTGACTATGCGAAGGCATTCGACTGTGTGGATCATAACAAACTATGGATAACATTGCAAAGAATGGAACAGTTAATTGTGTTCATGTGGAACCTGTGCATAGACTAAGAGGCAGCCATTAGAACAGAACAAGGGGATACTGCATGGTTTAAAATTAGGAAATGTGTGGGTCAGGGTTGTATCCTTTCACCATACTTATTCAGTCTGCCTGCTGAGCAAATAATCTGAGAAGCTGAACTATATGAAGAACACAGCATCAGGATTGGAGGAAGACTCATTAACAACCTGCGTTATGCAGATGACACACCTTGCTTGCTGAAAGTGAAGAGGACTTGAAGCACTTACTGATGAAGATCAGAGGCTACAGCCTTCAGTATGGATTGCACCTCAACATAAAGAAAACAAAAATCCTCACAACTGGACCAATAAACAGCATCATGATAAATAGAGAAAAGATTGAAGTTGTCAATGATTTCCTTTTACTTGGAACCACCATTAACGCCCATGGAAGCAGCAGTCAAGGAATCAAACGATGTACTGCATTGGGAAAACCTGCTGCAAAAGACCTGTTTAAAGTGTTAAAAGCAAAGATGTCACCTTGAGGACTAAGGTCCCTCTAACCCAAGCCATGGTATTTTCAAACGTCTCGTATGCATGCAAAAGCTGGACAGCGAATAAGGAAGACTGAAGAAGAATTGATGCCTTTAAATTATGGTGTTGGCAAAGAATATTGAATATACCACGGACTGCCAAACAAAACAAAACAAATCTGTCTTGGAAGAAGTACAGCCAAAATGCTCCTTAGAAGCGAAGATGGCAAGACTTCATCTCACATACTTTGAACATGTTATCAGGAAGGACAAATTCCTGAAGAAAGACATCATACTTGATAAAGTAGACAGTCAGTGAAAAAGAGGAAGACCTTCAACGAGATGGATTGACACGCTGGCTGCAACAATGACCTCAAACATAGTAATGGTTGTGAAGATGGTACAGGACCAGGCAATATTTCGTTCTGTTGCAGATGGGTTGCTATGACTGGGAACCAACTTGACGGCACCTAAGAACAACAACATGTATTAAAATGTATCTGCAAGTTTATATGTAATATTTCCAACCCCCAAAGACAAATAAAGATTGGATTTATAAAGTTACTGGTAACAAATGGCAATTATAATGAAAACTAAAAAACAGTGAGGTGTTCAACTTATGTCAGAATCAATTTATGATGGAGTCATCAAAGCTGAACCCCATTGTAAGTCAGGGGCTATCTGTATTAAATACTTTGTTAAAATAACAAGTCTGGTTTCTGCTGTTCTGATTGGCCCCTGACTTATTAATAATTGTGTCCAGACACTTTCTTTCACCTAATAGCTCATACATACCAAGCCTTGTTCTAACTGCTTGACATGTATTAACTCATTTAACCCTCACAGAATCCTAACCAGTTGCCATTGACTCAATTCCAACTCATGGAGATCCCATGTGTGTCAGAGTAGAACTGTGCTCCACAGGATTTTCAGTGGCTCTTATCTTTCAGAAGCAGATTGCCAGAACTTTCTTCCAAGGTGCCTCTAGATGGATTCAGACCACCAACCTTTCCATTAGTAGCTGAGTGCTTAACCATTTGCAACACCGAAGACAGCCCACAAAATCCTATAAGGAAGGAATTATTATCATCCCTGCTGTGTAGGGGAGCAAACCCAGGCAAAGGAAGGCATAAACTATTGTCCAAGATCACAGAGCTAACAAGAGTTGGCTCCTGGAGTCGGGCTCCAAAGACAGCTCATTCCAGTTTATGGACCACAGCTGTTGGGGACATTTTTATTGCTTGAGGGTTTTTAGCTATTATGGAGACTGGTTCCCCTTGAACCTGACAAATTTGAGTCAAGAGCCTTGTGACTTCCTGAATTATTTGGTTCATGAGCTGTTATAACCTATCTCCGTATTACCTTCCCAGCCCCTATCTCCCCTGACTCCTGGCCTTTTTCCTTCCTTCATTTCCTCCCCTTTGATTTCCATCTTGCTGGTGCTGCTATAAATCTGGCAATATGAGCAAGGAAATGCCTCACTGCTTGGCAGGAGCGTCTACAGTGCACAGAGAGAAAGCACTAGAAGGCACCAAATGATTTCTACTTGAACCGAAGTCTTGCACAATGTAAGGGTGTTTGTGACTCTGAGATGCCTCCAGAGCCTCTGCCAAGAGTGACAGAAAACCGCCCGAGTGGGTGAGAGCCCTGCCCAATAAGGAGTCCCTCCTTTTGGATGTTCAGCGGCCATCACTGGAGCTGCTCCTACCACCGTCCTTGCTGATGTGGGGAAGGTCACTCCCAATGTGCTTGGCTCTGTCTGCCCTGTATTTTGCTCTTGCCCCCAGCATGGTTTCTGGTATCCCATAGAGAGAATCAGCTTAGAGATCCAAGTTGGTATTATTTTTAGAAATAAAGATCATTCAGACTCAGCTTGCTGAGACCTGTTCACACAACGAAAACAGAGAAAGTCCTCATATTTTCCCAAAGTTCAAGCTGAAGGAGCCCAAAGCAGATGCAGAACTCCGGAATTGTTGCCTGAAATGTTTTCTTTTGTTGCAAAAGCTGAGCTTGTCTCCCAACAGGGCTAGGGCTGAGCAGTCCTTACACTCTGTCTTAGTTCTCTAGTGCTGCTATAACAGAAATACCACAAATGGAAGGCGTTGACAAGCAGAATTTATTGTCTCACAGTTTAGGAGGCTAGAAGTTTGAAATCGGAGCTCCAGCTCTTGGAGAAAGCTTTTTCTCTCTGTCCGCTCTGGATGAAGGTCCTTGTCTCTTTTGAGTTTCTGGTCCTGGGTGATCTTCGTATGGCTTGGCATCCCTCTTCTCCATTTCCCATCTCTGCTTCTTTCCGTTGCTTGTTTTCTCTTTTATATCTCCAAAGGGATTCACTCTAAGACATAAAAAATTACCCTACACTAATCCCATCTCATTAACGTAACAAGGACAACTTATTCCCAGATGGGATTATAACTACGGCCATAGAGGTTAGGATATTGTTGGGGGACACAATTCAATCCATCACACGCCCCCTCTTTGTCTCGTTCTTTCCAGCCTTGGGCAGGTCTTCATGTTGATGGTGAACCTGTGCTGTTCTCTGTCCTCTAGTTTTTAGAACAGAGGAGACTATGTTTCTGGAATTCACGCTGAACCTGCAGCCCCATTAACAACCAGATCATTTTTTTTTAAACACTTGAAAACTGAAATTGGGTTGTAGATGGAAAATGTCACCTTGTGGCCGGTAAAGCTGTTCTTCTTTCAAGAGTTGTCCAGCAGGTCTGGAGACACAAGGATATGCCTGGGCTTAGAAAGAGGAACACGAAAAAGCTGGAGCTGGTCAAGCCCAGTCTCACTTCAGACTTCAAACTTCAAAAGAAGACATTCTTGTACAAAACTGAACCAGGAATCCCTGGGGGGTGCAAATGGTTAAGGTACTCAGCTGCTAACTGAAAGCTTGATTTGAGTCCACTCAGAGGTGACTTGGAAGAAAGGCCTGGCAATCTACTTTTGTGTGTGTTTTAGGTAAACATTTGCAGCGTAAATTAATTTCTCATTCAAAAATTTATACACAAGTTGTTTTATGACATTGGTTTCAATCCCCTCAATGTGTCAGCCCTCTCCCCCTTTCTCTTTCACCCCGAGTTCCCTGCTTTCCATTCGTCTAGGTTTCCCGTCCCTTCCTGCCTTCCCAGCTTTGCTTTTGGGCAGGTATTGCCCATTAGGTCTCCTATACTTGACTGAACTAAGAACTATGCTCCTCATGTGTGTTATTGTTTATTAGATAGGCCTGTTTACTCTTTGGCTGGAAGGTGGACCTCAGGAGTTGCTTTAGTTCTGAGTTAGCAGGGCATCCAGGGGCCATAGTCTCGGGTGTCCCTCCAGTCCCTGTCAGACCAGTAAGTCTGGTCTTTTTTGTGTGAATTTGAATTTTGTTCTTCATTTTTCTACCACTCTGTCCAGAACCCTCTACTGCAATCCCTGTCAGAGTGGTAGATGGTGGTAGCCGGGCACCATCTGTTTCTCCTGGTCCAGGCTGGTGGAGGCTGTGGTTCATTGGTCTATTAGTCCTCCGGACTGATACTTTCATCTTTGGTTTTCTTCATTCCCCTTTTCTCTGAACGTGATGGGACCAACAGATGTATTTTAGACGGCTGCTTGCAAGCTTTTAAGACCCCAGATACTCCTCACCCAAGTAGGATGTAGAGCATTTTCTTTATGAACTATGTTATGCTAATTGACCTAGATGTCCCCCAAGACCATGGTCATCAGGTCTCAGCCTCAGTAACTCAGTCCCTCAAGGTGTCTGGATGTGTCTAAGAAGCTTCTATGGCTTTGTCTAGGTCAAGTTCTGCTGACTTTCCCTGTACTGTGTGTTGTCTTTCCTTTCACCAAAGTTAACATTTGTCTACTATCTAGTTAGTGATTTCCCCGCCCCCAGCCTTCCCCTCTCTTGTAACCATCAAAGATTTTTTCTGTGTGTAAACCTTTTCTTGAGTTTTTGTAATAATGATCTCATACAATATTTGTTCTTTTATGATTGATTTATTTCACTCAGCATAATACCCTCCAGATTTGTCCACGTTGTGAAATGTTTCAGGGATTCATCGTTGTTCCTTATCGTTGTGTAGTATTCCATTGTGTGTATGTACCATAATTTATTTATCCTTTCATCCGTTGATGGGCATTTAGGTTGTTTCCATCTTTTTGCTGTTGTGAACGTGGGTGTGCATATGTCTATTCATGTGATGCTTTTATTTCTCTAGGATTTACACCTAGGAGTAGGATTGCTGGATCATATGCTATTTCTATTTCTAGCTTTTTAAGGAAGTACGCCATATCGTTTTCCAAAGTAGTTGCATCATTTTACGTTCCCAGCAGCAGTAAATAAGAGTTCCAGTCTCCCCACAACCTCCCCAACATTTGTTATATTCTGTGTTTTTTATTTGTGCCAGTAATGTCGGGGTGAGATGGTATCTCATTGTAGTTTTGGTTTGCGTTTCTCTAATGGCTAATGATCGCGAGCATTGCCTCAGGAATCTGTTAGCCATCTGAATGTCTTCTTTGGTGAAGTGTCTGTTCATATCCTTTGCCCATTTGTTAATCGGATTATTTGTCTTTTTGTTACTGAGGTGTTGAAGTGTTCTATAGATTGTAGAAATTAGACCCTCGTTGAATTTGTTGTAGCCAAAAGTTTTTTCTCAGTCTGCAGGTTCTCTTTTTACTCTTTTGGTAAAGTCTTTTGATGAGTGTAAGTGTTCAATTTTTAGGAGCTCCCGGTTACCTAGTCGATCTTCTGGTGTTTATGCATTGTTAGTTATGGTTTGTATTGAATTTATGCCATGTATTAGGGTCTCTAGCATTGTCCCTAAATTTTCTTCCATGATCTTTATCGTTTTAGATTTTATATTTAGGTGTTTGATCCATTTTTAGTTAGTTTTTGTATACGGTGTGAAGTATGGGTCCTGTTTACTTCTGAAAAATCAGCCACTGAAAACCCTGTGGAGCACAGTTCTACTCTGACACACATAGGGTCACCATGAGTCCGAATCAACTCCACGGAAACTGGTTAATGTCCAGGATGAACTTTAGTTAATAAAAATTTACCATTCTTTGTTCATCCACTGTAACAAATGTACCACACTCATGCAAGTTCCGGTGGCCTACTTCTGAAAAAATTAGCCAGTGAAAACCTCATGAATAACACCAGAATGTTGTCTGATACAGTGCCAGAAGATGAACCCCTCAGGTTGGAAGGCACTCAAAACACAACTGGGGAAGAGCTGCCTTCTCAAAGTAGAGTAGACCTTATTGACGTGGATAGAGTCAAGATTTCGGGACCTTCGTTTATTGATATGGCACGACTCAAAATGAGAAAAAACAGCTGCAAACATCTATTAATAATAGGAACACAACAAACTATGGATAACCTTACGAAGAATGGGAATTCCGGAACACTTAATTGTGCCTGCGAGGAATGTGTACATAGATCAAGAGGCAGTTGTTCAGACAGAACAAGGGGATACTTCGTGACTTAAAAATCAGGAAAGGCGTGCATCAGGGTTGTAACCTTTCACCAAACTTATTCAATCTGTATGCTAAGCAAATAATCCAAGAAGCTGGACTATATATAAAGAAGAACATGGCGTCAGGATTGGAGGAAGACTCATTAACAATCTGCGTTATGCAAATGACACAACCTGCTTGCTGAAAGTGAAGAGGGTTTGAAACACTTACTGATAGAGGCCAAAGACTACGGCCTTCAGTATGAATTACACCGTAGCATAAAGAAAACAGAAATCCTCACAACTGGACCAATAAGCAACACCATGATAATGGAGAAAAGGCTGAAGTTGTCATCTTACTTGGATCCACAATCAACACCCATGGAAGCAGCAGTAGAGAAATCAAACGATTTGGGCAAATCTGTTGCAAAAGACTTCTTTAAAGTGTTCAGAAGCAAAGATGCCACTTTGAGGAATAAGGTTCACCCGACCCAAGCCATAGTGTTTTCAATCACCTGATATGCATGCGAAAGCTGGACAATGAATAAGGAAGACCAAAGAAGAATTGACGCCTTTGAATTAAGGTGTTGGTGAAGAATATTCAATATACCACGGACTGCCAGAAGAATGAACAAATAAATCTGTCTTGGAAGAAGTACAGCCGGAATGCTCCTTAGAAGCAAGGATGGCAAGACTTGGTCTCACATACCATGGACATGCTATCAGGAGGTACCAGTCCCTGGAGAAGGACATCATGCTTGGTAAAGTAGAGGGTCAGCGAGAATAAGGAAAACCCTCAACAAGATGAATTGACACAGTGACTGCAATAATGGGCTCAAGCACAGCAACCATTGTGAGGCTGGTACAGGATCTGGCAGTGTTTCATTCTGTTGTACACAGGGTCGCTATGAGTCAGAACTGACTCAACAGGACCTAACAACAATGCAAGATGTTAATAATAGGGGTGAATGCATAATGTCTTGAATAATTTATTTTATAAGGATCAGCACAAGCTGGTTCCTATGAGGCAGAAGTTAAAGGTGTCCCAAACGTCCAACTTTCCCAAACTGCTGTCCTACTCTACCATCTCTAATATCAACTACTCCTCCTCCCCTCAGCACTCTCCCTCCTGTCTTTGGATTCTGCTTCTTTGCAACATGTCAATCACAGAACTTGCCAACCGTATCAAAGAAATGGCTCACATGGTTGCGCATGTCCCAAATCGGTGGATCAGGCGCAGGCTTCTGCTGACTCACGTGGCCACAGAGGCTGAGTAGCCCATTGGCTGATGGCTCACAAGCCTGCAGAAGCTGGTCAATGAGGTCAGACAATAGGCTGTTGGCCCATGAAGCTGAGGAAGCAGGTGAACCCCAGAATTGGCAGGTCAGACGGTAGGCTGCAGGTTCAAGCTCTAAGAGTCTGAGGTCAAGATGATGACAAACCGGATGCAGGACCCAGTGTGAGAGAGAACTTCCTAAGAGCATTCATACACATTTGATGCAGACCACACCTTCAAGGAAACTCCCCTCACTTGAGAAGGAGGTGAAACCCCAGTCACTGCCCTTTGGTAAGAGTAGTGACTGGAGTAAAGGTGGTGACTTGAGTTACACCCTCTAGTCATGTGGTGACTCAAAATACACCCTAATCCTGCCTCATTAACACAACCACCGGCATAGAGGGTAGGATTCACAACAAAATGGAGGACAACAATACAACGCTGGGAATCACAGCCTAACCCTGTTGCCATATAACCCCAACCATCGCGGGTTCCACACACCTTATTTGCATGTCCCACTCAATCGCTGCATACGAGTCACAAAGACCATGGCTAGAAGGGCCATGTTAAGTAACTCATTCCACCACGAGGACAAACAGTGGGGGCAGGGAGAAGGTTATATGGCAACTCTCTGTACTAACTATACAATTTTTCTGTAAACCTAAAACTGCTCTGAAAAATACAGTACATTTAAAGGGATTGATGGAACAAGTGCGACAAACTCTCATAACTGATGAAGTGAGGTGATGGTCTGGGAGTGTTCTTCAGTATTCTTTTTGAACATTTTCCTAATAGAAACAAATTTTAAAGAAGAAAAAATGACACTCACTACGAAACAAGCAGGGGCCTCTTTCTTTCTTTTTATTGTGCTTTAGATGACATTTTACAGAGCAGATTGGTTTCTCATTAAATAACACACATATCATTTTGTGACATTGGTTGTCAGCCCCACGATGTGTCGACACTCTCCCCTTCTCGACCTTGGGTTCCCTATTACCAAGCTTTCCTGTTCCCTCCTGCCTTCTCATCCTTGTCCCTGGGCTGGTGTGGCCCTTTAGTCTCGTTTTGTTTTATGAGTCTGTCTAATCTTTGGCTAAAGGGTAAACTTTGGGAGTGACTTCATTACTGAGTTAAAAGGGTGTCACAGCGCCATACTCGCAGCGTTTCTCCAGTCTCTGTTAGACCAGTAAGTCTGGTCTTTTTTTGTGAGTTAGAATTTTGTTCTACATTTTTCTCCAGCTCTGTCCAGAACCCTCTATTGTGATCCCTGTCAGGGCAGTGGGTGGTGGCAGCCAGGCACCACCTGGTCTTGCTGGCAGAAGCCTCTTTCTCCTTGCTTCAGCCCCTTAGAAATTTAGACTCGGAGAAGAGAAACAGCCCCATAGGAAACTGGGGCTCAGTTCTACTGGGGAGCTTGGGGAGACAGTGAAGAGTACACCTCAGAGTTGTCCCTAGTGGGCAGTGAGGAGCTGTGTGTTAACTCCCCCGGTCCTTCTGGCCTGCCCTACAAGGAGGCCAAGAGGGTTCTGGTGGCCTAAGAAGCAGTTCAAAGTTCTGTGGTGGGAACTAACTGGTTGTAGCCCTAGATGGGCTCTCTGCTTTTCCCTGGGCACGTGCAGCTCAAGACGACAATCTCCAGCTTCCTCCACAGCCAGGCTGACCCCGGGGCTGTGTTTGGCTAACAGGATGTGAACAAGACTCGTTATGTATAACTTCCTGGCAGCTATAATTTTTTTTTTAATTTAAAGGAAATCCCTTGTCCTGGACTTCCCTCTCCTCCCAAAGGCTGGGTAAAGGGGATGACTGGAGAAGGAGCCCTGGTGGTGCAGTGGCTAAAGCACACGGCTGCTAACCAGAAGATTGGCGGTTTGAACTCACCAACCACTCTGTGGGACAAAGGTGTTGGCAGCCTGCTTCCATAAAGATCACAGCCTTGGAAACCCTATGGGGCAGTTCTACTCTGTCCTACAGGGTCGCTATGAGTCAGGATCCACTCAGTGGCAGTGGGTTTTTTTTTTTTTTTTTTTGGCAGAAGCCGTGTGCTAAGAGTGGCAGAGCTACCCACTCACCCGGATCACTGGATGATTTCATGGAGCAGAGCCTGCCTATTGCCCTGCACTGGTGCATGAGAGAAAATCAGTGGATGTGTCCTTTAAGCTCCTCCCTGTATTTTGGGGTCTCTCTGTTACTGCAGCTTATCTTTTACCTAAACTAATAAAGACAGAGGCATGCAAACTATTTCAATAAAATGAGGTTAAAAAAAGCGTGAGGAGCAGTGTTATGGGTTGAATGTGTCCCCCCAAAAGATACGTGAAAGTCCTAACCCCTGTCTGGAAATACACCTACTCCTCAATTTATCAAAGGTCTCATTATCCAACATTTCACTTTTATAACAATAGTAAAAAATCCACTATTTGGACTATTTTGTACATTAATGATGTACGTCTGGCAACGACAAATGCCAAGGTATGAGGTGAGAGTTACACTGGCTGTGAGGGTTAAGGTTATGTGTCAACTTGTCTGTGCCATAATTCTCGGTGGTTTGGCAGTTGTGTAACGATGTATTTTCACAGTTATGTAATGATGTAGTCATCCTCCATGTTCTGATCTGATGTCATCATCCTCTGTGTTTGTATAACACTGATTTTCACATAATAACCTGGTCTTTGGAAGCCAACCATATCCGTAAGTGAGAAGTGGGATGTAGTGGTTTTCTTTTGCTGTGTTAATGAGGTCATACCAGTGCAGGGTGAATCCTAAGCCTAATCCCTTCTGAGCGATGTCTTATAAAAAGAGCAGAATAGTCACAAAGACACAGAGTGAAGAGAGCAATTGAGGAACTGTCTATAAGCCAAGGAATGACAAGGAACTTCCAGGGCTACTGACAAGGAGGGACCCTCCCCTACAGTCAATGCCCTGATTCAGACTTCTAGTCTTTCAAGAGCTATGAGATAATAAATCTTTAAGACACTATTATCAGGGCAGGGTGTGTCCTAAACCTAACCACTTTCAAGATATGAAAAGAGCAGATTAGGCACAGAAGCAAGAAAGTACAGATAGATGCCACACCACATTAAGATTGTGAAGGAACTGAGGAACAGAAGCTGAAAAGAGACAAGGACCGACCTTCCCCCAGAGCTGACAGAGACAGTTCCCCTAGAGCTGGTGCCCTGAATTGGGACTTCTAGCCCTCTAAACTGTGAGAGAATATATTTCTGTTCATTAAATCTACCCACTTGTGGTATTTCTGTTACAGCAGCACTAAGCAACTAAGACAGGTCTTGAGTGCTGTGACCCCTGAGAGAAGCGAGACAACTGAGGCAAGTTCTACAGTCACCTCAGCTTTTCCTGTGAGGACATTTTCACATTCGTGCTGTGAGGATAAAGTCCAAGCAGAAAGCAGAAGTTTCAACAGGCTAAGGAGATAGATGTCAGAGTCTGGGCCACCAGTGTGGCTGGGACTTGAGGGAGATATTCCTGGAGAGGACAGAACCGCAAAAATCTGTGAACAAATTATTTTGAAGTTGCTTGCTGACTTCTAAGCTGTGTGTGTTCATGGCAAGCCTCTAAGAAACCCGGCAGAAACTAGCAAAAGAGACACATGGGACATGGTGAGAAGGTCTAACAGAGGTGTAAGTGCTCCAGAAAGAGAAGAAAAGGATGAGCAGAAGCAATATTTGAAGAAATACTGGCCAAGAATTTCCAAATCTGATGAAAGACATCAAACCCATGGATTCCAGAAGCTCGGTGAGCTTCAACAGGATAAACACAGAGAAAGCAATACTTCAGCCTATCATAGTCAAACTGCTAAAAACCAAATTTAAAAAAGAAAATGTATCACAGCGACCGGGGCGTGGGTGGGGAGGATGACTAGGACCGAGAGCTGACTTCTCAACAGACATGATGGAATCTGGAAGGCTTTAAAGGAATGACATCTTTAATGTGATGAGAGAAAAATAATGTAAACTTAGAAATTAAACACCCTTAGGAAATAAAGGGTAAATACATTCTCAGATAAATAAAAGCTGAGAGAATTTGTGTCCAGTCATCCTGCACTAGAATACCAAATGAGTTCTTCAGGCAAAGGAAATGATTCCCAGACAGAAGCCTAGAACTGCAAAAAGAATGTAGAGCAACAGAAGTGGTAAATACAAACAAATACAGTGAAACCTCTGAGGGCTGGAACTCAAAGGCACGGTCTTGTTTTTCTGAATCTGGCATGTTTTCCACCTTTGACAGGGTACAGTCTTATCACTTTTCCATGAGTCCTTTTATTGAAAAATGTTTTTTTCCTCCTTTGACAGGTTTCCACCTTACAGAGCTTCCAGCTTTGACAGGTTTTATGGTATTGACTGATAAAAGGAACAAGAGATAATGACTTACAAAGTAAAATATTTGACAACAATAGCATGAAAGGTGGGAGGGGACAAATAGATTAGACTGTTGTGAAGTTCTTAGGTCATTTGGGAAATGACAAAACCCCAAAAACCCCAACCAGTTGCCTTCAAGTTGCTTCCAACTAATGGTGACCCCATGTGTGTTGGAGTACAACTCTGCTCCATAGTGGCTGACGTTTCAGAAATAGATCCGAAATGCTTAGTGGTGCCTTAACAGATATACCACAAGTGGGTGGCTTTAAAGAACAGAAATTTATTCTTTCACAGTTGAGGAGGCTAGAAGTCCCAATTCAGGGCACCAGCTCTAGGGGAAAGTTCTCTCCTTTATTCCGAGGCACCTCTGGGTGGGTGAGAAAAAGCACTATATTCCCCTGGACGCCCTTTTAACTCAGAACTGAAGTCACTCCCAAAGTTTGCCCTACAGTCAAAGATGAGACAGGCCTACAGAGAAAACAATAACACACGTGAGGAATGTACTTCATAGTTCAATCATGTATCCAAGACTAAATGGCACACCTGCCTAAAAGTAAAGACGAGAAAGCAGGAAGGGACAGGAAAACTGGATGAATGGAAACGCGAACCTGGGGTGGAGAAGGAGAGAATGTTGATACATCACAGGGTTGGCAACTAATGTCATAAAACAATTTGTGTATTAATTATTTCATGAGAAACGAATTTGCTCTGTAAGCTTTCACCTAAAGCACAATCATTTTTAAAAAAGCAGTATATTAAGGTAAATTGTAAAAGTCAAGGATACGTTTTTTAAATTTTATTATATTGTGGTAAAAATATACGTAAGAAAACATACGCCATCTCAACAATTTCTGCAGGTAAAATTCAGGGAAGGAGCCCAGCTGGCACAGTGATTAAGTGCTTGGCTGCTAACGGAAAGGTCAACAGTTTGAACCTACCAGCTTCTCTGCAGGAGAAAAGACCTGGTGACCTGCTGCTGTAAAGATTACAGCCTGGGAAACTCTATGGGGCAGTTCTGCTCTGTCCTGTGGGGTTGCTATGAGTCAGAATCAACTAAATGGCACACAACACCAATTCAGTGACACTGATTACATTCAAGTTGTACAACCATCCTCAGGGATACATATTTTAATCTCTAGTATCATCACTAAAAGCATAATAAAAATGCATAACTAAAAATTTAATAAAGGAGAAAAAATAAAAATATTTGATCAATCATAAAAAGACAAGAGGCAGAAAGGAACAAGGAACAGAGGGGTCAGATAAAAAAATAAATAGCAAAAGGTAGCTTTAAATTCAGCTATGTCGGTAATTACATTAAATGGAAATTTAAAAGATTGTCAGACTAGATTTTAAAAAGAAACCAACTATGGAGATACAGATAATAGGGGCACATCATGGAAAATGTAATCAATATCAGTGACGTATCTAGGGTAAGACACTGGCCCTGGGTGTCACTGGGAAGTTTCTATTAATCCAGACCTTCCAACGTCCCTCCTCAAGCAGGATAATGTGTTAATTAAAAGATTAACGAGCTTGACTTGTATTTTTGAGCTGATATTATGGTAAAGTTACTGAAAAGAGGGCTGTCAAATAGTTGCACAGCAGGGCAACTCCAGTGCCTGTCACAGGCGCCATTTTCTGTAGATATGCTACCAGCCATACCGGTTTAATAGAAACTGCTCAGTGGTGCCGCTGGTGGCGCAGTGATTAAGAGCTATGGCTGCTAACCAAAAGTTTGGCAGTTCAAATCCATCGGGCGCTTCTTGGAAACTCTATGGAGCAGTTCTACTCTGTCGCATAGCGTCACTTTGTGTCGCAATCAGCTTGATGGCAATGAGTTTGATCTGGGTTTTTTTCAGTGGTGCCACGTGCGCAAGGTCAGTGCAAAACCTGCTATATCCTAGTTACGCCTCTGCTAGTTGTAAGCGTGGAAGTTGCTGTGTTGGAGGATGTTTTGGTGTGTTTTCACCATAAAAAAGAGAGGGGGAAAAAAAAAGAAACCAACTATATGTTTTTACAAAAAAATCCCACACTTTAAATATAAGAACACAAAAAGTAGGAAGTAAAAGTATAGAAAAAGATAAAACATGGAATATTAATTAAAAGATAACTCGTATATTAGACTCAGAAGACTTAAGTAATATTAATACCAAAACCAAACCCTTTGCCATCGCATCGATTCTGACTCATAGTGATTCTATAGGACAGAGTAGAACTGCCCCACACGGTTTCCAAGGAGCACCTAGTGGATTTGAACTGCCGACCTTTTGGCTAGTAGCCGAACTCTTAACTTCTAGAGATAAAAAGGGACATTTCCTAATGAGAAAAGGCTTAAATTCAACAGACAGGTATGTTGCTGTTGTTAGTTGTCGAGTCAATTCTGACTCATGGAGAGTAGAATTGTGCTCCATAGGTTTTCAAGGCTGTGACCTTTTAGAAGCAGGTCTCCAGGCCTATCTCCTGAGGTGCCTCTGGGTGGTTCACACCTAAAACTTTTTAGCTAGTAGTAGAGTGCTTAAGGGTTGTGCCGATAACAAAAGGTTTAAATTCAAGAGAAAGGTGTAACAGACTAACTCTGCATACTCCCATGTTATGGGTTGAATTGTGCAAATAAACATGTGTTGTAAATCCTAACCCCTATATCTCGGCAGTTCAAATCCACCACCTGCTCCTTGGAAACCCTATGGGTCAGTTCTACTGTGTCCTATAGGGTCTCTATGAGTCGGAATCCAGTCAATGGCAACTTTTTTTTTTTTTTTTTTTGTATACCTGTGGTTATAATTCCATTTGGGAATGAGTTTTCTTTGTTATGTTAATGAGACAGTGTTAGTATGTGTCTTAATTCAGTTTCTTTTGAGATATAAAAGAAATCAAACAAGGAAGGAGGCAAGCCAAAATGGAGAAGATAGATGCCAAGCCACGTGAAGATTACCAAGGAGCCAAGGAACGAGGACCTTCCTGCAGAGCCAACAGAGAGAGAAAGCCTTTCCCTAGAGCCAATACCCTGAATTTGGACTTTAGCCTCCCGTAAGAAAATAAATTTCTATTTGTTAAAGCCACCCAAAACCAAAAAAACCAAACCCATTGCCAATGAGTTAATTCCTACTCATAGCGACCCTATAGGACAGAGTAGAATTGTCCCATAGGGCTTCCAAGGCTGTAAACTTTACGGAAGCAAGCTGCGACATCTTTCTCCCACAGAGCTAATAACCAACCTTTCTGTTAGCAGCCAAGAGCTTAAGCACTGTGCCACCAGGGCTCCTTTAAAGTCACCCACTTGTGGTATCTCTGTTGTAGCAGCACTAGAGAACTAAGACAGCCTAATAACACAGCTTCGAAACATATAAAGTAAAAGTTAAAGAACTAAAATGAGAAATAAACAATCACAGTTTGAACATGCTGCTCTCAACAACTGACAGAACAAGCAGACAAAAACATCATTAAGGTTATAGACAATGAACAAATTTGATCTAATGGATATATATAGAACATGTACCCAAGAGCTGCAGAAAACATTCTTTCCAGGTGCTCATAGGGCATCTGGAAACCCTGGTGGCGTAGTGGTTAAGTGCTATGGCTGCTAACCAAGGGGTTGGCAGTTCGAATCCGCCAAGCGCTCCTTGGAAACTCTATAGTGCAGTTCTACTCTGTGCTATAGGGTCACCAGGAGTCGGGATCTACTTAACGGCAGTGGGGTTTATAGGGCATCTACCAAAATAGACCGCATGCTGGGCCACCAAGTGAATCTCAACCATTTCAGAGAATTGAATTCACCCACTCTGTTCTCTCACCACATGGAATTAAAGAAGAAATCAATAATAGATCACTAGAAATTTTTCAATAGCTTAGAAATTAAGCAACACACTTCTAAATACCTCGCGAACAAAGAAGAAATTGTGAAGGAAATTGCAAACATGCTCAGTGTCATGGATTGAATTAAGTCCTCCAAAAATGTGTGTATCAATTTGGTTAGGCCATGATTCCCAGTATTGTGTGGTTGTCCTCCATTTTGTGATTGTAATTTTATTTTAAAGAGGATTAGGGTGGGATTGTAACACCCTTACTGGGTCACATCCCTGATCCAATGTAAAGGGAGTTTCCCTGGGGTGTGGCCTACACTACCTTTTATCTCTCAAGAATAAAAGGAAAGGGAAGCAAGCAAAGACGGGGGACCTCATACCACCAAGAAAGGAGTGCTGGGAGCATAGCGAGTCCTTTGGACCCAGGGTCCCTGTGCAGAGAAGCTCCTAGTCCGGGGGAATGTTGATGAAAAGGCCAACAGAGAGAGAACAACTTCCCCTGGAGCTGACGCCCTGAATTTGGACTTATAGCCTTCTTTACCATGAGGGAATAAATTTCTTTTTCAAAAGCCAACCACTTGCGGTATTTGTTATAGCAGCACTAGATTACTAAGACACTCAGTTATGAAAAACCATGCCATTTTCAGCAAATGGTCAACTGTTCAGAAGCCTCCCACCCGGAGTGTGGTCTAAGTGGAGAAGCAGGAGACGGGGCTGGAGACTTAGGCCAGGCTACACTTCGGAGCTGGGGCTTGCAGACAGTGGAGAGTCCTGGCGGGTTTTAATCAGGGACCTAGGGTGTTATGGATTGAATTGTGTCCTCAGCAACGTTGTTGAAGACTTAACCCCTGTACCTGTGAATATGGACTTGTTAGGAAATAGGATCTTTGAAGATGTTACCGGTTAACCTGAGGTCATGCTGGAGTAAGGTGGGTCCTAGTCCTTTTTTTTTTTTTTCTTTCTTTTTTTTTTTTTTCGGTCCTATAGGGTGGTCCCTGGGTGGCACAAACGGTTTATGCTCAACTAATAACCAAAAAGGGGATCTGGTGGTGCAGTGGTTAAGCACTTACTGCTAACTGAAAGTTTGGTGGTTTGAACCACCCAGGGGCTCTGTTTCCATAAAGATTATAGCCTAGAAAACCCTATGGGACAGTTCTACTCTGTCACATGGGGTTGCTATGAGTTGAAATCAATTTGATTTTTTTTTTTAACAACAGCAACATCAACTAACCGAAAGGTTGGTGGTTCAAACCTACCCAAAGGCACCCTAGAAGAAAGTCCAGGCAATCTGCTTCCATAAAGATTACAGCCAAGAGAATCCTATGGAGCGCAATTCTTCTCTGTAACACATGGGGATTCTATGGGTCAGACAGGAAAGCAAGAGTTTTTTTGTTTTTTGTTCTATATGACTGGCATAGGGTCACTATGAGTTGGAATCGACTTCATGGCAACGGATTTGTTCTTTTTTTTTATACAACTGATGTCCTTATAAAAGAGACAGACTCACAGAGAGAAATGACTGCCATCAAAAGATACATCTGCAAACCAAGGAACACCTAGCACTACCATAAGCTAAGAGAGACAAGAAAGGATCTCCCTCTAGTGCCTTTGCAGAGAACAGGGCCTGGCTTATCCCCTGGATCCAACTTCCAGCCCACAGAGCTGTGAGACAATAGAAGTAGTGTTACCGGAATAAGGTTCTTGCCTCTCACTGGTCAAGAGTGAGCAGGTAAAACACGTAGACTTTTCCACACGAGCAAAGCTTTATTGAAGAGGCTTGCAAGCAGAGACGAAGAGAGCCTAAGCTATGCATACCCAGTCTCACAGAACAAAAGGTGGGCCTGGGTTTTTAAAAGTTCTTTGGGGGGAAAAGATTCATGTTTATTCATAGGCGCAGGCAGGGATATGTTAACTACCGTGCCCTTGCAGCAGCTTTCCAAGATGGCTCCTGTCCCAGAGGCCTCTGGGATTCGTAGCAGGGTTTATTATGGGGTGTCGCATCTGTGCAGTCTCTCAGCTGCTACTGCAGCCCCTCATTGCCCCTGGTGGAAGGTCACACAGCGGTCACAGGTGCATGTTCTGTGCGTGTCCCTGCGGCTGATTTTCTCCAGCTGCTTCTGAAAGACAACTTTAAAGAAGTTTGTGGGCTATTTTCTGATACCCTGCCCCATTGTTCTGGGGAAGGGCTTTGTTTCTGCACCCCGGCTCATTTCTTGTTACTTTCTTTGCAGATTTGGGGGCCCTCTGTTCCCTGTCTTAGTAGGTCAGGCTGCTGCTGGCCCCAGGGCAGTTCAGTTTCCAAATCCTGAAACTTAGGGCTGTGAGGCTTCATGTGAATATGATGAGTTGCCATCTCATTGTTCCCTCACTGGCCCAATGTCACAACAGAGTCCCTAGGGGATATTTTCAGAAGATGGTAGAGCCTATGTGGGAGGTGCCATCCTTGCAGATCTCCTTGTCCTGGAACAGCTGATAACTAGTGACTCAAATGCTTCGCTGCTCTTCTTGGACCTAATTCAACCGGTATTAATTTCGGGCCTCTGGCACACAGAACACTGCTGCTGTTGTTAGCTGCCATCAAGTTGGCCGCCATAGAATGGTGACCCCTACTTGTGGGGAGCCTATGCAAGAACAAAATGCTGCCAGGTCCTGTGCCATCCTCATGACCGGTTGTGTATCTGAAAATGTTTCCTCCTGACTATAGGGTTTTCACTGGTTGTTTCAGAAGTGTGATTTCCAACACAACATATTGTGTTTAAAGATGAGCCCAGACATACCAATGATCATAAAGATGGTGCATGACAGCAACGATTGTTACGCCTAAGATCGCCATGTGCTGGAGCCAACTAAACAGGCACAAACAGGCAATACACGAGCCTTGCTTTAGGAGGGCGTCCATCCTAGTTGGGAAGACAGGTGTTCACAAAGGTAGATAAAAATACAAGCAACTACACACGGAACAGTACAGCGGGCGGAGGCGGATTATTTGTGGGTGAAAATTTCCTGAAGCAGATGCAATGCTAGGGGTCTTGAAGGATGCGGGCATATGGAAGGCAAGAGGAACCACAAGAGCAAAGGTTGGCAGGGGTGCTTCTGACACGTTCAGGGAACCTTGTCTTATAAGCAAGTACAAGGTTGGAGAGTGTTTGGGGGAAAGCCTTTTAGATCACGCTCAGGAGTCATTTTGGTATTAAAGGCTACTAGCTGAAAATAACCCCGCCCTTCACTTTTCAAATAAAATCATAGTTGAACGCATGCGCCTCGGAGGTCGCAAGCGCTGTGTTATCATAGAGGTGCAGAGCTAGATCGTCTAGTCGTCCCCGGCGGCAGACATTTTGGGTCCTGGCAAAAAAGTTGGAAAAGTTTGGGACCTCTACTAAGTCAGGCTGCACCGGCCAAGAACGTGAGGATAAAAGAACTCCGGCCGAAGCGGCAAAATCAGGGGGCTGAGGGAATCTATGATCCGGCCCTCGGAAGAACGGGCTTTTAAGGAGTTGCCCACCTCCCTGCCCTCATCTGTGATGGCGACTCTGCGGACGCTCTAACCAGCGCCCCTCAGATTCCTGGAGGGGGCGGTGGCGGCGACGGCCTCACCTCTCGTTCAGAGGTGGCTAGGGGCTGGTCACAGCGCGCGTGGGCTCTGCTGGAGCTCTTTGTGGCCTTTGGGGCGAGGAGCTTGGGGGTCTTAGGTCTCCGCCTCCAGTGCCGGGTCTTTCAGCGCCTTCCCCTACCGGACCCCGGGCCTCGCGGCCGGTCAGTCAGAACCGCCCCCGGTCGAGCCCGGCGCGGGCCGGCTGTAACCGCGCCTCGGGCCGGCGATGCCCAAGAAGCTGCTGCTGCTGCCCCCGCTCTCCGCGTCCTCGGCCTTCCGCGTCCCGCGACCCCGCCCCGCCGCCCGCCCTGCCATGAACGCCGCTCGCACCGGCTACCGAGTCTTCTCGGCCAACTCCACGGCCGCCTGCACGGAGCTGGCCAAGCGCATCACCGAGTGAGCAGGGCTGGGGGCGGCCGGGGCGGGCGGCCGGGTCCTCCGCTCCCGCACCCCACTCCTAGGCCCAGGGGTCATTTGGCCTCGAGGCCCTGAATCTGGGAGAGGGGGTCGCAGAATCAAGACGTTTCAGAGCTGGACAAGCCCTTGGAGATGACAGGAGCCACCCCCCAAATTTTGCAGCTGAGAAGCGTCAGGCTGACTTAGGGACCCCTCTCACCACCCGATTTCTTGGCTTTGCTCGCTTTTTCTTCGTCTCCCCCACTCCCACACCACAGGCGGCGGTGAGGATGGGTTGGGGAACTCATTCTGAGACCCCCGGAGTGAGTGCCTGGGAGAGAGAGGCTCTGTGGGTTTGGCTCCCTTTACCCCTTTCTGACTCTGTTTATCTTTCGATTCCCAAGTCCCGTTTATGGAGACGGGAGCAGGATGTCATTATAACCGGGAGGACGTGTTGGGAGGGTGCAATGGATGGGGGTGGCAGGAGGGCCATCCAGGTGGAAGGCCCTGAGGTGCACATTGCAGCAACAGAAGCAAAGGAGAACAGGGCAGCCTCTAAGGAAGCCGATTTGTTGAAGTTAGTGTTAGAAATGGTAGGCCTAACCATATTTTGTAAGTCAACTTTGGCCCTGGATAAGTAAGTCATTTGAAGGAGGCCCTGGGTGGCACAAATAGTTGTGTGGGGGACTACTGGACAAAACATGGTCCTGCAGAAGAAAGGCCTGGCAGTCTTCTTCCAAAAGGGCAGCCATTGAAAACCCCGTGGAACACAGTTCTACTCTGACACACAGGGGGTCTTCATGAGTTGGAATCGATTCCATGGCAAGTAACCACAACAATAAGTCATTTGAAGTAGAATCTTTGCCTCTTTGTTTTGTTTAAACCCAAGGAACCTGTTGGTCTCAAGCAGCTTTTGGAGTCTGACAGCTCTGAGATGCCTTCCCAGCCTTGACACTTACTAGCTCTCTGTGACACTAGGCAAGAGACTGTTCTGGACTTCATTTGTAAAATGGGATTGAGTCTATCCAGCGACGATATTGTGACTATGGAAGAGATAATGTAGATCAAGCATCTAGCTGAGCAGAGGCTCATAGTGGACCTCTGAGCAACACCTGTTTACTAATGGCCTGTTTCTTCTAGTTGGCTTTTCAGTCTTTTGGAGGATCCCAGAGTGCTAATGGTAAAGGAAGAGCCTTATGGGTCCTCTCTTGATAAATCTGCTAGGATATGACATAAACAGTAGCTTGTCTTTTAACATTTAAAGGCATTGTCATATTTTAAGCACTTAATGTATCTTAATGCTTCTCTGAATTTTCCATAATTGGCAACTAATTACATGAATTGTATTTTTAAATCCTAGGTGATGACATCAAAGAAGGAGGAAACTTTAGTCCTGTTTTCTTATATTCTTATTTTCTCTTCAGTTAGAGTTTTGAGATTAGAAGACTTAAAAGAAAAAAACCTTTTTCAAAAGTTCTGCAATCTACTATCTAGTTTCTATTTCAAACCTCTGATTATTTGTCTTTTCTTTCTGAGGCCAACTAAAAGAACTTTAAATATCAAGCTTGTGTTTGTTTACATGAGGTCAGATTTACTCCACACTGACCTTGGGGAGAGAGACTGAAAACAGGGGAGGAGGGTGGATTTGAAAAGTGTTTTTATTTTTATCTTTGCTTTTTATATTAGGTTCTTCCCTGCTGTGTTCCAGGAAAGTTTTACATTATTGCAGATAACAAGTATTTATAAATAGTTCCCTTATCTGCTCTTTGTATTGAGTTTCTCTGTAAGATTTAATTTGAAAAATGTTTTACTGCTGAACAAAGTTTGAAGAGTAGATGACCCCCGAGGCTATGACATTCCAGGATTCCCTAAGCAGTGGATCTTAAGACTTTTTGAATGATGCAGTGTAATCAATAAAAAACAGGTGTATACTTTCCCAGGATGTGTATATGTATTTACAAGTCGTGTGTGTGTGTGTGTGTGTGTGTGTGTGTTATAATTAACAGGAAGGGACCCTCCTCTCAATTCCTACATTTAGTGGCTTTTTGCTAATTTCGTTTCATCCGTTCACCCCTCACTCTTTTTCTAGGGAGGCGGGGCTTGATTATTTTAAAACCGATTACTCCCTAACATGCAATTTCACTCCTAAAGATGATAATGGGAACTGAGAATTTTTTAAACTACCCTATTGCAAAAAAATTAACATTAATTCCTTAATATCATCTAGTATCTAGTCCTTGTTCTTATTTTTCTGATTGTCTGAAACATGGAGTTTTCCAGTTGGCTTGTTGGAATCAGGATCCTGCGTGTGGTTGATGTCACGGCAGTCTCCTTTAGTCTATCTGCTTCTGACAGTTGAGACATTTATCTCTGGCTTGTGTGTTTGGAATCATTGCTGCTAGTGACCAAGCATTTGTTTGGGGGCGATTTTCACAGACAGGCGTTATATTCAGAAAACAATGACCCAGACATTACCCTTTGGTTGTGGGCTCTTTGCAGTAACGAAGTGAATTATTACAAAATGTTGAGCCCTGGAGGTTGCTGTGGTGGAGTGACAGTGGGCAGACATTTAGTTCCTCCTGACTTTAAGCTTCCTAAATTGCTTATTGGCAATGAATGCCAGTCTGGTATAGTTTAGTCTTTCTGTTGAAGGTATGCATGTGATTTTTTTTTTTAAAGAGAATTATTAATTGCTATTTTTTTCTGCCGGTAGGCGTCTTGGTGCTGAATTGGGAAAATCTGTTGTGTACCAGGAGACCAACGGAGGTAAGTTAAAATTCTACCTTAAACACGCTTTATTTTTTGAGCTATGTTTAATCAGCTTTTTTTTTATTGTTAAATATGTATAACAAAATTTTTAAGTGTACAGTTCATTGGCATTAATTAATCACATTCACAATGTTGAGCAATTGTCACCACCCTCTACTTCCAAAACTTTTTCATCATCCCAAACAGAAACTCTGTACCTATTAAGCAATAGCCTCCCCCTTCTTTCCTCTCCTCGCCTCTGATAACCTCTAATCTACTTCTTTTCTCTATGAATTGGCCTATTCAAGGTTCCTCCTTGTCTTCGTAGCATGCATCCGAACAGTGTTCCTTTTTATGGTGGAGTAGTATTCCATTGTATGGGTATAGTACATTTTGTTTATCCATTCATCTGGATGGACACTTGGGTTGTTTCCACCCTTTGGCTATTGTATAAATAAAGTTGCATTGAACACTGGTGTACAAGAGTTTGTTTGAGTTCTTGCTTTCAGTTCTTTGGGGTGTATATTTAGGAGTGGAATTGCTGGGTCATGTAGTAGTTCTGTGTTTAACTTTTTGAGGGACCGCCAGCTGTTTTCCAAAACAGCTGCACTGTTTTACATTCCCACCAGCAGTGCACAAGGGTTCCAGTTTCTCCACCTCCATGCCAACACTTGTTATTTACTGATGTTTGATATTTTATAGTAGCCCTCTCGGTGGGTATGAAGTGGTATTTGTATTTTCCTAGTGATTAATGATGTTGAGGATCTTTTCATGTGTTTATTGGCCATTTGTGTATCTTCTTTGTAGGTCTATTCAAGTCATTTGCCCATTTTTTAAATTGTGTTGTCTTTTTATAGGAATTCTTTGTATATTCTGGGTATTAAGCCCTTAGCAGATACATGATGTCTAAGTTTCTTTGTGCTACTATAACAAATTATAGAACAATATCATTAATATCACACACACACAAAATTTTGCTGAAGATCATACAAAAACGGCTGCAGCGGTGTATCGACAGGGAACTGCCAGAAATTCAGGCAGGTTTCAGAAGAGGATGTGGAACCAGGGATGTCATTGCTGCTGTCAGATGGGTCCTGGCTGAAAGCAGAGAATACCAGAAGGATGTTCACCTGTATTTTATTGACTATGCAAAGGCATTCGACTGTGTGGATCATAACAAACTGTGGATAACACTGCGAAGAATGGAAATTCCAGAACACTTAATTGTGCTCATGAGGAACCTTTACATAGATCAAGAGGCAGTTGTTCGGACAGAACAAGGGGATACTGATTGGTTTAAAGTCAGGAAAGGTGTGCATCAGGGTTGTATCCTTTCACCATACCTATTCAGTCTGTATGCTGAGCAAATAATACGAGAAGCTGGACTGTATGAAGAAGAACGGGGCATCAGGATTGGAGGAGGATTCATTGACAACCTGCATTATGCAGATGACACAACCTTGCTTGCTGAAAGTGAAGAGGACTTGAAGCACTTACTCATGAAGATCAAAGACCACAGCCTTCAGTGTGGATTGCACCTCAGCATAAAACAAAAATCCTCACAACTGGACCAATGAGCAACATCATGATAAACGGAGAAAAGATCGAAGTTGTCAAGGATTTCATTTTACTTGGATCCACAATCAACAGCCATGGAAGCAGCAGTCAAGAAATCAAAAGACACATTGCATTGGGTAAATCTGCTGCAAAGGACCTCTTTAAAGTGTTGAAGAGCAAAGATGTCACCTTAAAGACTAAGGTGCGCCTGACCCAAGCCGTGGTATTTTCAATCGCGTCATATGCATGTGAAAGCTGGACAAAGAATAAGGAAGACTGGAGAAGAATTGACGCCTTTGAATTGTGGTGTTGGCAAAGAACATTGAATATACTGTGGACTGCCAAAAGAATAAACAAATCTGTCTTAGAAGAAGTACAACCAGAATGCTGCTTAGAAGCAAGGATGGCGAGACTGCATCTTACATACTTTGGACATGTTGTCAGGAGGGTTAAGTCCCTGGAGAAGGACATCATGCTTGGTAGAGTACAAGGTCAGCGGAAAAGAGGAAGACCCACAACAAGGTGGATTGACACAGTGGCTGCAGCAATGAGCTGAAGCATAACAATGATTGTAAGAATGGCTCAGGACCAGGCAGCATTTTGTTCTGTTGTGCATAGGGTCGCTGTGAGTCGGAACTGACTCAACAGCTCCTAATGACAACAACAGAAGTACCGCAAGTGGGTGGCTTTAAATGAACAGAAATTTATTTTCTCATGGTTTAGGAGGCTAGAAGTCTGAATTCAGGTCTTCAGATTTTGGGTAAGATCCTTGTCTCAGCTTCTCCAAGCAGCTGGAATTCCTGGGCTTGTAGACTGGTCTGCCTCCAAAATCTTCAAATAGTGTAGGTCTTCACCTCGTGTTTGCTTTCTTCTGTGCCTGACCTGTACTTTATATCTCCAAGTGATTTCCTTAAGCCACACCCTACAGTGATAAGGCCTCATTAACATAACAAAAAACCTGATTCCCAATGGGATTGTGTCCACAGGTATATTTTGTTGGGTGCCACCTAGTCCATTTCTGCTCATAACGACCCCATTCTGTAGGTCATCTTTGCACTTTCTTGATAATGACTTTGCTACAAAAGTTTTTAATTTCGATGAAGTCCAGTTTATTTTTTCTTTAGTTGCTCATGCTTGTGGTCTTATCTAAGAGTCCACTCTCCCCATTTCCACCCCAGGTTCCCTGTGTCTGTTGATCTATTGCCCGTCCCTTCCCGCCTTCTTGTCTTGCTTTTGGACAGGAGTTGCCCATTTGGTCTTGTATATTTGATTGAACTAAGAAGTATGTTCCTCACGTGTGTTATTGTTTGTTTTATAGGCCTGTCTAATCTTTGTCTGAAAAGTGGGCTTTGGGAGTGGTTTCAGTTCTAAGTTAGTAGGTGTCCAGGGGCAGTAGTCTTGGGGGTTCCTCCAGTCTCTGTCAAACCAATAAGCCTGGTGTTTTTCTTGGTGGATTTGAATTCTGTTCTACATTTTTCTCCTGTTCTGTCTGGGACTCTGTTGTGATCCCTGTCAGGGTGATCGGTGGTGGTAGCTGGGTACCATCTAGTTCTTCTGGGCTCAGGCTGGTAGAGGCTGTGGTTTATGTGGCCCTTCAGTCCTTTGGGCTAATATTTTCCTTCTATTTTTGGTTTTCTTCATTTAGCTTTGCTCTAGCCAGGATGGGACTGGTAGATGTATCTTAGATGACCGCTTGCAAGCTTTTAAGACCCCAGACGCTACTCACCAAGGTGGGGTGTAGACCATTTTCTTT
This sequence comes from Loxodonta africana, assembly GCF_030014295.1. NCBI lineage: Eukaryota > Metazoa > Chordata > Mammalia > Proboscidea > Elephantidae > Loxodonta > Loxodonta africana. The sequence goes on from NC_087359.1 coordinate 16,634,129, forward strand.
GTGAACTATGTTACTTCAGTTGACCTAGATGTCCCCTGACACTGTGGTCCCTGGCCCACAGCCCCGTTAACTTGGTCCCTCAGAGTATTTGGATGTATCTAGGAAACTTGTATACCTTTGCTTTAGTCAAGTTGTGCTGATTTCCCCTGTATTGTGTGTCGTATTTCCCTTCACCAAAGTTGACACTTGTCTACTGTCTAGTTAGTGATTTCCCCTCCTTCTTCTTGTAACCATCAAAGAATGTTTTTTTCTGTGTGTAAACCTTTTCTTGAGTTCTTATAATAGTGGTCTCATCCAATATTTGTCTTTTTGTGACTGACTTCACTCAGCATAATGCCCTCCAGATTCATCCATGTTGTGAGTTGTTTCGCAGATTCATCATTATCGTTGCTTAGTATTTCATTATGTGTATGTACTGTAACTTTTTTATCCATCTGTTGGTGGGCATTTTGATTGTTTCTATTTTTTTGCTTTTGTGAATAGCGCTGCAGTGAACATGGGTGTGCATATGCCTATTTGTGTGATGGCTCTTATTGCTCTAGGATATATTCCTAGGAGTGGGATTGCTGGATCGAATGGTATTCGTATTCCTTGCTTTTTAAGGAGGCACCATATCATTTTCCAAAGTGGTCGTACCATTTTACATTCCCACCAGCAGTGTGTAAGAGTTCAATCTCCCCGTAGCGTCTCCAGCATTTATTTTCTGTTTTTTGGATTTGTGCCAATAATGTTGGGGTGAGATGGTATCTCACTGTAGTTTTGATTTGCATTTCTCTAGTAAGCCCACAGAAACCCTGGTGGTGTAGTGGTTACGTGCTACGGCTGCTAACCAAAAGGTCAGCAGTTCGAATCCACCAGGCACTCCTTGGAAACTCTATGGGGCAGTTCTACTCTGCCCTGTAGGGTCGCTATGAGTCAGAATTGACATGACTGCAGCCGGTTTAGTAAGCCCACATTTTTTACAAAGGCAAATTGGTATAAAATAATTTGGAATTATTTTTGCAAAGTTGAGAGCCTGAGTCCGTGATGCTCTGCTTCCCCTTCTCTTTCTTTGGTATAAGTAGTTTTGAGGAGCTAAATTACTGAGATGTAATGACATTTGGGGATTTAAAAAAGCAAAGGGGCTGAGCAGGGGAAAGAAGGTTTAATGGAGACTTACTTGGTGACGTTAGAGACATTATCAGCTGCCAGGGCGAGTCAGGAGTGAGGTATAGATATTTAAAAACCTGAAGATGAACACATATAGGTGAGGCATTCTATTTAGCAATTCACAAACTTAAAAAATTCATAGTGGCGATATCGGGGGCGGAGGGGTGTCTCATAAAATGAAGCTGTCCTGCAGGAAAAGGCAGTTTAGTGAAGACTGCTTCGTCCCCAGCTGCGGCCCCAGCCCGGCATCGCTGCTACAGCCCTCGTAACATCTCGCTTTGGCTGTTGGCGTAGTTTCCCAAAAGGTCCTCTACCTCCATTTCTGCCCTCTCTAGCCCACTGTACACCTCAACTAGGATCTTGCTAAAATGCAAATAATTTTGGCTTACTGCAGCTTAAAGCCATATGCAATAGAGCCCCAACTCCTCAGCAGTCACTTGGGCCTTCCAGATCCAGGTCCTGCTTCCTCACTGGCCTCGTCTTCCGTCCCCTCCTTCAGTGTGTCTGTGCTCTCTGACCTTAGAGTACAGCTGAAATCTCAGCACTTCTCACGACCTCCACTGCTGCCACCCTAGTCCAGCTGCCATTACTGCTCGCCTGGACTCCCTAGGAAACAAGCAGCGTGGTCTCCTGGAGCCTGTCTTGCCCCGCCTCATTTTCTTCTCAGGGCATTCTGGTCTTTTAAAACAAGTAGATCATGTCTTCCCATCCTCAGTTCCTCCAGTGGCTTCCCTGTCACTCTAGCAATAAAGTCCAGACTCTTGTGTCTCTGGCCCCTGTTGGCTCCCTGACCCCTCTGTCCCTCTTTGCCCTTGCTCACTCTGCTTTTCAGCGACTTCCAGTGCACTGCCTGCTCCTCTGCCCGGCACACTGGGCCCCACAGCTTCACATGTTCCCTTCCTCCCCTCCACCCTGCACAGTCAAGCCGGCAGCGAGGCCCTCCATCTCAGCCCTGTTACTCTTTCTCCTTCCTCATGGCTGCTCTGTCCTTGGCAGGTAGGATCTGGAGAGTTTGCTGGCATCTCTGGTGTGATACTGTCTCCCCTCAGCCATTCTTCATCCCCGTAGCCCAGGGCCTCCCCTTTGGAAGCCTAGCACAGGGCCTGGCACAGAGCAGGTCCTCAGCACTTGCTGAGAGAATACTAAGGTTATCAGCCTTTTCCCTCTTTATTTGCTGTAGACTTTTCCCTGGGTGTCTTGTTTGTGTTTTTATTTTGGTGATGGGCTTTCTTTATTCAACTTTAAGATTTTATGTAGACTTGTTGGTGACTTTTACCTTCTATTTTTGGCTAATTTTCCTCCTAGCTTTGCTATTTCTTATATGTGTAATGTAATTCTGAAATCTATGGTGGTACGGTCGTTAAGCGCTTGGCTGCTAACGGAATGGTCAGCGGTTGAAACCCACCAGCCACTCCGTGGGAGAAAGATGTGACAGCCTCCTGCTTTCATAAGGATTTACAGCCTTGGAAACCTATGGGGCAGTCCTGCTCTGTCCTCCAGGGTTGGTAGAGTTGGAATCGACTCGACAGCAGCAGGTTTTTTTAAATTGTTTATTTTGGTGTACCAAGTGAGGTGTTGGTTTAAAAAGATTTTTTACTCCAGATTACTACCTACGTTATTGCATCATAAGGTGCTTTTCCTGAAGCTTGAGAACATTTTTATTTTTCAGAGACAAGAGTTGAAATAAAAGAATCTGTGCGTGGCCAGGATATTTTCATTATACAGACAATACCCAGGTAAGAGTCAAACCAAACCAAACCTGTTGCCAGTGAGTTGATTCCGACTCGTAGGTAAGTTAGTACTACTTTATTTACCCTTTTCTTCCCAAAACTTTAGTAATTCATTATCTTTATATGAATAGCAATTCTTTTTTTTTTTTTTCCTTTTTAAGTATAAATTCGTTTGCACATGAAACTAGTTGCTTTCCAAAGTATAGTTATGGATTTCTGGAAACATTTGTCCCCTGCCCCCCCCCCCGTTTGTCACACTGTACTGCTAACCCTTTACTTAACCCTTTACTTGACCATGTCCTCTGTTTTAAACTCCAGAACAAGTATCTTCCTTTCATACGCAGAGAACCTAGGTCAGCTTCTGTCAGCTCAGCAAGTATGTGCCTAGCAGACTCTGCTGAAAAGCTTTTGGTTGTTGGTGTTAAATGCACTGCATAACTGCTACCAGGTCAGACAGTTTTTGTCCCATGTTTTGTTTTGCACAGTGGTTTATTTCTAGCCTGTCTCCATCCCAGGTATCACTGAATCTCCTCTCTTAGAGCAGGAGGGCTTGCCTATTTGAGTATTAGCCTCCATGTAGGATTCTCTATTTCTCATCACCTCACAGGGCATGGGGTGTTTAGACCCTCTGTCTTTGGAAAAATCCAGACCTTCAAGTCCTGATCAATTGTTAAAAATTTTATTGTGGTGGAATAAAATAGCAGAAAGCTTGCCATTCTAGTCATTTTAAAGTGTGCAATTCAGTGGCATTAGTTACATTGACCGAGGTGTGCTACACTGTCGTCACTATTTCCAAAAGTTGTCATCACCCCAAACGGAAATTCAGTCCCCCTTCAGCTATAATGCGTATCATTTTTAACCCTTCAAGTAAATCCTCCCTGGCAGCTGTTCTTAGGCCCCATCAAGGAGATAGAGAAAACTGAGTCTGGGAGAGACTGAGGACCACAGGGTCACAGAGTGAGTAACTTAACAAAATCCTTCTCCACTGCACTATGGGCAAATAATAAGTATTTTATTTTTAATACTTTTTTCTGATTCTAAAAATTACATTCATCACTAAAAATTCAGGCATAATAGAATTGTGTGTCAGAAAATGAAAACTTCTCCTCAGCTCCCATTCTTCTGAGAGAACCAGTTTAAATAGCTATTTATTCCTCCATATTTTTATATGTGTGTACAAGTGTAGGCGCCATAGTTCAAGGGATCCTCAACACCAAAGCACAGTTACTAGACTGGTAGAAGCTAGAGGAACCACCAAAATTATTGCCCTGAGATACACTTTAAACTTGGAACTCAAACCATTCCAGTGGTCATCTGTCAGCCAAAGAGAGAGTGACTCATACAATAAATAATATCACCTGTGAGTACTTTGCTCCTCTAAACAATTATCTGAATGAGACCAGATGGTCAACATTTACCCTAGACCAAAGACGAAAAGGTATGGGGGTGGGGGGGACACAACAAAAAAACAAAACCAAAACCCACTGCCGTCAAGTTGATTCCAACTCATAGCAACTGTATAGGACAGAGTAGAACTGCCCCACAGAGTTTCCAAGGAGCGCCTGGTGGATTTGAACTGCTGACTTTTTGGTTAGCAGCCATAGCTCTTAACCACTACGCCACCAGGGTTTCCAAGGGAGGACAGGGAAGCTAGATTAATGGAAACAGAACAGTCAGAATGAAAATGAGAAAGCTGACACATTGTGAAAAGTGTAACCGAAGTAACTGAGTAATATATGTTTAAACAAAAAAAAAAACAAACCTGTTGCCATCGAGTTAATTCCGACTCATAGTGACCCTATAGGACAGAGTAGAACTGCTCTATAGGGTTTCCAGGGAGCGCCTGGTGGATTTGAACTGCCAGCCTTTTGGTTAGCAGACGTAGCTCTTAACCACTGCGCCACCAGGAGTCCTTGAATAATGTATAGAAATCGTTAAATGAGAACCTAATTTGCTATGTAAATTTTCTCCAGAATCATAATAAAATATTAAGAAAAAACCCAAAGCACAGATCTTTTTAATTTTTTAAATTTTGTTTATACAATAAACATCCACATGTTCACATTTCCAGAGGGCATGTAAGGAAGCCTCCCTCTGATCTCTGTTCCCAGGTACCCAACTTCCCTACCCAAGGCAGCCAGTGGTACCAGTCTCAGGGATTCTTCCAGAGACTTCATGCATATTTAAGCAAGTGATTACATATTTTCCTTCAGTTTTACATTTAAAAAAAAAAAAAAAACCAAACCCGTTGCTGTTGAGTTGATTGAGTCATAGCGACAAAAGGAGTTTACAGTTCACACTGGTGAACTTTTAAAGAATAAAAATACTATATCAGTACATAAAGACCTACCTCGTTTTTTAAAAAAGAAATACTTATTTTGAAACAATCACAAACTTAGAGGTTATTCAGAGTAAGTGGCAAACCTGGTGGCCCCCCCCGCCCCGAAATAAGTGTGCAGTTCCTCCAAGCAAAGAGTTTCCCTCACATAACCCTAACAGAGCAGTCAGAGTGAGGACTTTAACGGTTCACGACTGCATCTGGCCCTGAGGCCCCACTCAAGTTTTGCTGGTTGCCCCAGTAATGTTCTCATAGCAGAAGGACCCAGTTCAGAATCACAGGTTGCCTTTAGTTTCAGGTCTCTTCAGTCTTCCTCAGCCTCCTTGACTTTGACAACGGTGTTTTGTCTAGTGTCCCTCACATTGGGTTTGTCAGATATTTCATCATGATGAGATTCAGGTTAGACATTTTTGACAGGAATATCACAAGAGCAAAGCTGAGTTCTCATCTTAACCTTTTGCAGCTTTATAGTAGCCTGTATGGATGTGTCAAAATGTATTCAGCTGTTCCCCGTCAGGCAATTCCTAGTCTTGTGCTGACACAGGTGTTGTGAATGTAGGAACACAGGAAAGAGCTGCATGTGGGCCTAGGGCCTTGGTGGGGCCACCTTAGACTAAGAGCCCTCTAGGAGTTTATCGAGGAGTAGAGAAGAGTGAATCTCAGCCTTGGCAGCCACACGGGAGGCCTAAGTCTAGAAGGCAGTAGTGGCTAATAAAAGTTCCTGGTGTCACAGTGATTAAGAGTTTGGCTGCTAACCAAAAGGTTGGCAGTTTGAATCCATTAGCCACTCCTTGGAAACCCTATGGAGCAGTTCTACTCTGTACTATAGGTCACTATGAGTTGGAATCCACTCTAGGCAGTGGGTTTGGTTTGGCTCACCTCTGAGAAAACAAAAGAATGTGTGTCTTGTGAAGAAGTGCTGATCTTTAAGGAATCCTGTCAACACGGCTTCATTGCTCCCCACCTTAACCTGGACTTTGAGCTTTGGTGGCAGGCTCTTCTCCAGGAAAAGAATTAACTTGGTCAGTGCATGATCAGCTGTGGGTGGGTCTTGTGCCAGCCTATGAGCCTCTGTGGTCCTGGGCCCTTTGTTCTGTGACATGTATTTAGAGACCACTGCGAATCGGGAGGAACTAAGAGATTCTGACCCCCTTGGGTGAGGTAGGCAGCACAGCATAAATGATAGTGGTCACAGAGGAGGCTCTGAGCCACCAGCAGGAGGGTGGCTGCTCTGCAGTCTGCCTTCTGTAGACCACTAACATGTGGTGAATTGGGATAGCTATGCCTTTAATGCCTCATGAAAGTGTAATCTTTTTAGATCAGTTTCCTGTTTATTAATCACAGGAGCGACCCTAGTGTCTTAGTCATCTAGTGCTGCTTTAACAAAGAGAAATGTGTTTCCTCACGGTAGAGTAGGCTAAAAGTCCAAATTCAGGGCCTCAGCTCCAGGGGAAGGCTTTCTCTCCCTGTCGGTTCTGGAGGAAGGTCCTTGTCCTCAATCTTCCCTTGGTCAAGGAGCTTCTCGGTCACAGGAACCCCAGGTCCAGAGGATGCACTCTGTGCCAGGTGTGCTGCTTTCTTGGTGGTATGAGGTCCCCAACTCTCTGCTTGCTTCCCTTTCCTTTTATCTCTTGAGAGATAAAAGGTGGTACAGGCCACACCCCAGGGAAACTCCCTTTACATTGGATCAGGGAGGTGACCTGAGTAAGGGTGGTGTTATAGTCCCACCCTAATCCTTTTAACCGCAGGCAGAGATTATGATTTATAATGCACAGGAAAATCACAAAATGGAGGACAACCACACATGGCCTAACTTGAGTTGACACATATTTTGGGGGATACAGTTCAATCCATTACACCTAGTAAGACCAAAGAATTTTTAATAGTGGTGAAAAATGCTTGACAAAACATACGTCTTCTCAGCAGTTTCTCCACGTACGATTCAGCGACATGGATTATATTCTTCAGGTTGTGCGGCCATTCTCACAAGACCAAAAGTGTTTTGTTTCCTTGTATTTGTTTTTTGTGCCAATATACACAACCCAGCATAGATCGATTCTACATGTACAGCTCAGTGACATTGATTACATACTTCATCATGTCACCTTTCTCACTGTCTCTCCCTGTTTTGTTACATCACTTTTAGACTCTGCCCCTTGAGGTTCTCATCTGTGCTGTAGGTTAACTGTTGTCAGAGTGAACTCACACAGGTCATTCTTCGTAGAGCATGTTGTTCAGGGCAGACTTTCTTTATTATTTGAGCTAAACTGTTTAGTTTAACAATGGCTTCATAGGATAGTTTTGGTTCAAGGTTTAAAGATTATTTCTGGGCAGTAGATTTGGAGGTTTCCTGAGACTCATTGGATCCAGTAAGTCTTTTTTCCATATCAATTTAAAGTTCTGTTCCCCAATTTTTTTCCATTTGGTCAGGGTCCATCTGTTGAGTCCTTGATCAAAATGTTCAATAGTGATAGCCGGGCGCTGTCCATTTCTTCTTGTTTCATGGCATAGGAGGTAGCAGTAGTTCATGGAGGCAGTTAACCCTGCAGTCCACATCCTTCTCTGACTCTTGGGTCTCTTCCTTCCTCTGCCGTTCAGGTGAATAGAGACCAGTTGTGTAAGACCAAATGTTTTTAATAGCACATTTTCCTGAGGCTGTCAAGTATTTTTTTCCTTTGCTTTTATTTTGGTTTTAGGAAGTAGGGAAGAGACATACCAATAGAAATAGCTGACGTTAGAGTGGCTGATATGTGCCAGGTACTGTTCTCATGCTTCAGATGGATTACCTCACCACAGCCTGACAGACTGAATCAGGAACTCAGGTGTGCAGTAACTTGCCCAGGGTCACACAGCTGCTGGGAGGAGTAGCTGGACTCAAACCCAGTTGTTCCCGACTCCCAGGGCCCTGCTTTCACTACTAAGCTATATCCTGGTGGCATAGTGGTTAAGTGCTACCACTGCTAACCAAAAGGTCAGCAGTTTGAATCTACCAGGTACTCCTTGGAAATTCTATGGGAGCAGTTCTATTCTGTCCTATAGGGGTGCTATGAGTCAGAATCGACTGGACGACGACGGGTTGTTTTTTAGTTTTCCTACTGCTCCAGGCATTCAGTGTTCGTTTTTCATGTGACTGAGGGAAAGGGCAACCTTTTCCCCAGCTCTTTACCACTCAGTGATAGTCTTTTGAAAAATTCTTACCTTCTGGTTCCCATCTTTGTTCTTTAATCATAAAATCCTTGATGTCTACATTTTGAATGTGCACGTGTATGTGTGTGTTTGTGACTGTAGGGTAGAAGGACAGCCATACCCGTAATTTCTCTTCCATGCCCCCGTTAGAGTATAAGTTCTAAGAGGGTAGGGACTTTCTTTGTTCACTGCTAGGCCTCCAGCGCCCAGAATAGTGTCTGGCCTGTAGTTGGCGCTTGATGAATTTTTGTTAACGAGTACTTGGATCTGGCCGTCTGCTCCCATGAAGATTACAGCCTAGAAAACCCGATGGGGCAGTTCTGTTCTGTCACACACTGTCACTGAGTTGGAATTGACAGCACCTGGCAATAGCAACACAACAAATACAACTATGATACATTTCTATCATTTCTTCATCTTCACAAAATAATTGTGATTCCCCTCTGCTGCCCTTTGAGCTCAGTGCATCTCTACTTGATGATGGTGTTACCTCCTTCCCTCCCGGACCTCACCTGAAATTGAAAAGACCTTTGAGGCTTCTATTTAGAGATTCCTGTTTTTAGTTCACACTTGCCTTAACATGTCATAAAACAGTCAACATTCACAACCTGCTGGCCTGGCAAAATAATGGGTATTGTTAACACTTCGCCCTCTTAGGATCCTTTCCAGGTCCGCAGTCGTGACAAACAAGTCAAGCAAAGAAATGATGTGTTGTCAGTCTCCTTTGTGGTAGGTAAGACTTTGTACTGTATGTATGATTCTTGGTTTTTATGTCTCTTGGTAACAGGAATAAACCAAAAGCCAAACCAAACCCATTGCTGTCAAGTCAATTCCAACTCATGGTGGCCCTGTAGAACAGAGTAGAACTACCCCATAGGGTTTCCTAGGCTGTATGTAATCTTTGTGGAAGCAAACTGCCACATCTTCCTCCCATGACGTAGCTGGTGAGTTTAAACTGCTGACTTCTGTTAGCAGCCAAGTGTTTCGCCACTGTGTCACCAGGGCTCTACCCAAGAATACTCAGTGTGAGTAATGCACACAGTCGCAATCTACAGAGAAGCCGGAATTTACAAATGAAGGAACCAAACTAGCAGAGGAAAATGTGCTGGTTAATGGCGAATTGACATACACGTAAAAACGTTATGAATAGCAGCAGAACACTGTCTGATATAGTGCTGGAAGGTGAGACCCCAGGTTGGAAGGCACTCAAAAGATGACTAGGGAAGAGCTGCCTCCTCAAAGTGGAGTCGACCTTAATGACGTGGATGGAGTGAAGCTTTCTGGACCTTCATTCGCTGATGTGGCACGACTCAAAATGAGAAGAAACAGCTGCAAACATCCATTAATAATCAGAACCTGGAATGTACGAAAATTGGAAATTGTCAAAAATGAAATGGAACGCATAAACATCAATATCCTAGACATTAGTGAGCTGGAATGGACGGGTATTGGCCATTTTGAATCAGAAAATTATATAGTCTGCTATCCTGGGAATGACAGCTCGAAGAGGAATGGTGTTGCACTCATTGTCAAAAAGAATGTTTCAAGATCTATCCTGAAGTACAACGCTGTCAGTAATAGGATAATATCCATACACCTACAAGGAAGACCAGTTAATACGACTGTTATTCAAATTTACGCACCAAACACTAGGGCCAAAGGTGAAGAAATAGAAGATTTTTATCAGCCGCTGCAGTCTGAAATTGATCGAATGTACAATCAAGATGCATTGATAATTACTGGCAATTGGAATGCGAAAGTTGGAAACAAAGAAGAAAGATCAGTAGTTGGAAGCTGTGGCCTTGGTGATAGAAACAATGCTGGAGATGGAATGATAGAATTTTGCAAGACCAACGACTTCTTTATTGCAAATACCTTCTTTCACCAACATAAACGGCAGCTATACACATGGACCTTGCCAGGTAGAACACACAGAAATCAAATTGACTACATCTGTGGAAAGAGACGATGGAAAAGCTCAATATCATCAGTCAGAACAAAGGCTAGGGGCCGACTGTGGAACAGACCATCTATTGCTCATATGGAAGTTCAAGCTGAAACTGAAGAAAATCAGAGCAAGTCCACGAGAGCCAAAATATGACCTTGAATGTATCCCATCTGAATTTAGAGACCATCTGAAGAATAGATTTGACGCATTGAACACTGGTGACCAAAGACCAGACGAGTTGTGGAATGACATCATCCATGCAGAAAGCAAGAGTTCACTGGAAAGAAAGAAAAGACCAAGATGGATGTCAGAGGAGACTCTGAAACTTGGCTCTTGAGCGTCGAGCAGCTAAAGCAAAAGGAAGAATTGATGAAGTAAAAGAACTGAACAGAAGATTTCAAGGGGCCTCTCGAGAAGACAAAGTGAAGTATTGTAATGACGTGCAGTGAGCTGGAGATGGAAAACCAAAAGGGAAGAACGCGCTTGGCATTTCTCAAACTGAAAGAACTGAAGAAAAAATTCAAGCCTTGAGTTGCAATAGTGAAGGATTCCATGGGGAAAATACTAAACGACGCAGGAAGCATCAAAAGAAGATGGAAGAAATACACAGAGTCATTATACCAAGAAGAATTAGTCGATATTCAACCATTTCAAGAGGTGGCATATGATCAGGAACCGATGGTACTGAAGGAAGAAGTCCAAGCTGCTCTGAAGGCATTGGCGAAAAATAAGCCTCCAGGAATTGATGGAATATCGAGATGTTTCAAGAAACAGATGCAGCACAGGAGGTGCTCACTCGTCTATGCCAAGAAATGTGGAAGACAGCTTCCTGGCCAACTGACTGGAAGAGATCCATATTTATGCCTATTCCCAAGAAAGGTGATCCAACTGAATGTGGAAATTACCGAACAATATCATTAATATCATAAAAAACTACACAAGCAAAGTTTTGCTGAAGATCATTCAAAAACGGCTGCAGCAGTATATCGACAGGGAACTGCCAGAAATTCAGGCCGGTTTCAGAAGAGGATGTGGAACCAGGGATGTCGTTCCTGCTGTCAGATGGATTCTGGCTGAAAGCAGAGAATACCAGAAGGATGTTTACCTGTGTTTTATTGACTATGCAAAGGCATTCGACTGTGTGGATCATAACAAACTATGGGTAACATTGCGAAGAATGGGAATTCCAGAACACTTAATCGTGCTCATGAGGAACCTTTACATAGATCAAGAGGCAGTTGTTCGGACAGAACAAGGGGATACTGATTGGTTTAAAGTCAGGAAAGGTGTGTATCAGGGTTGTATCCTTTCACAATACCTGTTTAATCTGTGTGCTGAACAAATAATATGAGAAGCTGGACTATATGAAGAAGAACAGGGCATCAGGATTGGAGGAAGACTCGTTAACAACCTGCGTTATGCCGATGACACAACCTTGCTTGCTGAAAGTGAAGAGGACTTGAAGCACTTACTAATAAAGATCAACATAAAGAAAACAAAAACCGTCACAACTGGACCAATGAGCAACATCATGATAAACGGAGAAAAGATTGAAGTTGTCAAGGATTTCCTTTTAGTTGGATCCACAATCAACAGCCATGGAAGCAGCAGTCAAGAAATCAAAAGATGCATTGCATTGGGCAAATCTGCTGCAAAGGACCTCTTCAAAGGGTTGAAAACCAAAGATGTCACCCTCAAGACTAAGGTGTGCCTGACCCAAGCCATGGTATTTTCAATCACATCATATGCATGTGAAAGCTGGACAATGAATAAGGAAGACCGAAGAGCAGTTGACGCCTTTGAATTGTGGTATTGGCAAAAAATATTGACTATACCATGGACTGCCAAAAGAATGAACAAATCTGTCTTGGAAGAAGTGTGGACAGAATGCTCCTTATAGGTAAGGATGGCGAGACTCCGTCTTACGTACTTTGGACATGTTGTCAGGAGGGATCAGTCCCTGGAGAAGGACATAATGCTTGGCAGAGTACAGGGTCAGCAGAAAAGAGGAAGACCCCCAACGAGGTGGATTGATACAGTGGCTGTGGCAGCGAGCTCAAGCATAATGACTGTTAAGGATGGCACAGGACCAGACAGTGTTTCGTTCTGTTGTGTGTAGGGTCGCTATGAGTCGGAACCAACCCAACGGCACCTAACAACAACAATGGCGAATTGGGAAACATTTGCCGATTTTTCCCCATACTTAGGGTGTTAGAGAATTGAAGGAAGAGCTGTCCACTGAGGTAAGACGGACAGTAAATCCATAACAGTAACTTTACACGCATAACTTACCTTTGAAGAAGGAGCATAGGTGTAGGTGGGGCTTTGGGAAACCAGAGCCCCATCCTGAAGGTGGTGAAGTTCCCTTGTCTGTAGTAGGGTGAGACCACGGGGTAGCCGCGGTTCTCTTCCCGTGGTTTAGTTTGGTGCGGTATCAAAGCAAAAATACCTTCCCCTGGCAATTCCCATATCTCTTGGGATATTGGGGATGGAAGGAGAAAAGCATTTGGAGAAAAGAAAAGGAGGATGTGTATCAAATATGTGTATATGTATACATGTACATATACATGTACATATATGTGATAATGCACATGGCTTAAAAAAGTGGGGTTTCAATTAAAAAATAGGCAAAAGATATGAATAGACACTTCACTAAAGAAGACATTCAGATAGCTAACAGATATATGAGGAAACGTTCACGGTCATTAGCCATTAGAGAAATGCAGATCAAAACTACGATGAGATTTCATCTCACTCCAACAAGGCTGGCATTAATCCAAAAAACACAATAAATGTTGGAGAGGCTGTGGAGAGATTGGAACACTTCTACACTGCTGGTGGGAATGTCAAATGGTACAACCACTTTGGAAATCGATTTGGTGCTTCCTTAAAAAGCTAGAAATAGAACTACCATACGATCCAGCAATCCCACTCCTTGGAATATATCCTAGAGAAATAAGAGCCTTTACAGGAACAGATATATGCACATCCATGTTTATTGCAGCACTGTTTACAATAGCAAAAACATGGAAGCAACCAAGGTGCCCATCAACGAATGAATGGATAAATAAATTATGGTATATTCACACAGTGGAATACTATGCATCGATAAAGAACAGTGAGGAATCTGTGAAACATTTCATAACATGGAGGAACCTGGAAGGCCTTATGTTGAGTGAAATTAGTCAGTGGCAAAAGGACAAATATTGTATAAGACCGCTATTATAAGAACTTGAGAAATAGTTTAAACTGAGAAGAAAACATTCTTTTGTGGTTACGAGACGGGGGAGGGTGGGAGAGGGGTATTCACTAATCAGATGGTAGATAAGAACTACTTTAGGTGAAGGGAAAGACAGCACACAGTACAGGAGAGGTTAGCACAATTGGACTAAACCAAAAACAAAGAAGTTTCCTGAATAAACTGAATGCTTCGAAGGCCAGTGTAGCAGGGGCAGGGGTTTGGGGACCATGGTTTCAGGGGACATCTAAGTCAATTGGCATAATAAAATCTATTAACAAAACATTCTGCATCCCACTTTGAAGAGTGGCGTCTGGAGTCTTAAACACTACCAAGCGGCCATCTAAGATACATCAATTGGTCTCAACCCACCTGGATCAAAGGAGAATGAAAAACACCAAGGACACAAGGTAATTACGAGCCCAAGAGACAGAAAGGGCCACATGAACCAGAGACTACATCATCCTGAGTCCTGAGACCAGAAGAACTAGATGGTGCCCGGCTACAACTGATGACTGCCCTGACAGGGAACACAACAGAGAACCCCTGAGGGAGCAGGAGAGCAGTGGGATGCAGACCCCAAATTCTCGTAAGACTAGACTTAATGGTGTGACTGAGACTGGAAGGACCCCGGTGGTCATGTCCCCGAGACCTTCTGTTGGCCCAGGACAGGAACCATTCCCGAAACCAACTCTTCAGACATGGATTGGACTGGACAATGGGTTGGAGAGGGATACTGGTGAGGAGTGAGCTTCTTGGATCAGGTGAACACTTGAGACTATGTTTGCATCTCCTGCCTGGAGAGGAGATGACAGGGTGGAGGGGGTTAGAAGCGGGTGAAAAGGACACGAAAAGAGAGAGTGGAGGGAGAGAGCAGGCTGTCTCATTAGGGGGAGAGTAATTGGGAGTGTGTAGCAAGGTGTATATGGGTTTTTGTGTGAGAGACTGACTTGATTTGTAAACTTTCACTTAAAGCACAGTAAAAACTATTAAAAAAAAAAAATCAAAGCTATAGGGACAGAGTACAGGTCAGTGTTTTCCAGGGGCTGAGGTGAGATGGTTGACTACAAAGGGGCAGCAAGAGGAAATATCTCGGGTGATGGAACTGTTCAATATCTTGATTATAGTGGTAGTTACACAACTCTATGTTTGTCAAGATTCATAGAATTGTACACTAAAAAGGTTGAAATTTACTGTATGTAAATGACATCTCAATAAGCTTTACTAAAAAAAGAAAAAAGTTAAAAGTACTGGTAATTTTGTTGGTTACTGCCAAATTCCCCTCCATAGGGGCTTGTGCCGTTTTGTGTTCCCATCAGAAGTGTAAGGCATGTCCTTTTCCTAAGAACGAGGAAAACTTTCCCAGAAGCCACCAAGCAGATGTCCCCTGATACCTCATTGCCCAGAATTATGCCCCTTGCCCATTCCTGACCAATTCACTGGAAAGAATACTGAAGCTCCCTGTCTTCCCCAGGCACACAACTGTCTGATCTTTAATGTCTTTAATGATACCAGAGTTTTTCCTTCAGGGAAGGACAGAGGAAATGACTGTTGGGCTGGCAACCAACAGCGCCTACCTCAAAAATGTGTAGAAATTATTTGCAGAAAAGGATTTATCAACTTCTTAAAATTCCAAACCCTGTCCTGGTTTCACGGAACAATCCAGTTTATCGGCTTAATAATACGTTCAGTGCTTCTGTTCTACCTCCTAGTTCCTTGTGTAGTGCCTGGGGTCTTAAAATCTTCTAAGTGGACACCCAAGGCATAATTGGTCTCTATGTGGCAGGAGCAACAAAGGAAGAAGGAGAGTCAGGATTAACAGGAAGAAACAGAATGTGTGGCCAGTTGCCTCCATTAACAATTTCCTCCTTTACCACAAGACCAAAAGAACCAGATGATGCCTGACTACTATTACTGAACATTTTGATCCAAGATTCTATAGAAGAGTTCTGACCAAAAGAATGAAAAAGCAGAACAGAATTTCAAATTCTCATGGAATCTACACTTTCGGGAGTCATGGAAGCTGGATGAACTCCTAAAACTATGTAGCTCTGAGATAACCTTTAAACCTTAAACCAAAAATATCCCCTAAAGTCTTCTTAGAACCGAACAATAGTTTAGCTTAACTAGTAGAGAATGTCTGCCTTGAGCATTGTGCTCTTTTAAGATCTATCTATATGGGATCAAACTGACAACAGCAGCTGGAAAGATTAGATAAGAACCTTAGGGGGGCAGTACTTTTATGTTAATGGAGGAACAATTTGGAAAGGAAGGGTGAGAATGGTTGTACCACTTGAAGAACGTGTTCAATGTCACTGAATTGTACATATAGGAATTGTTGAATTGGTGTATGTTTTGCTGTGTATATTCTCAATAACAACAACAAAAATAAAATAAATTATATATACAAAAAAAAAGTGGGGTTTGCCACAGTGACCTGTTAATACTGTTAGCACCTGAGCACCAAATACTACTAACTGAAGATCCCAGAGAATTAATGTTTTTTAGTAGTATCTGCTAAATAGTTACCTCGATGAAGGAGTGTATCTCACAGATTTATTCTTTGGGGGAGGAGTGTTACCTGATGTGAAAAAGCTGATTCTAAACCAATAGCCCGGAGCTGGAACAGTCTGTGTCACCTCGGAGCAGTCTCCCCAAGGGACCACGTCTACTTGGATGGGGCTGGCGTGGCTCAGAATTGCCTTGGAATTCCTCTTGTGAAACAGCCTTCAGAACTTATGTCATGTTTCTTTTCACCGCTCCAATAACAGTCAAGTTTTGGTCCTTGAGGATTGTTTTGTTGTGGAAGTGGCAAAAAGCCACTCTGAGTGAAGCAATTATTGGGTTCGTAAAATGTGTGGCTCTCAGGAGGTTCCAAATATACTGCGCAGTGGAACTCTGTAAGATAAATGTGGAGATTAAGAATAGTTTCCGAAGGACAATTTCATGTTTATATATGAGCTCTAGTATGTTGATATAAACTAAGACTCGTTAGAGTTTATAACTTACTTGCTACAGATTGTCGGAGTTGGAGATGGTAAATCTACCGTATTACCATGTTCCCATTACTTCTGGCTATGGTGTTGGTCTATCTTTGCAGTCCTGGGCAGTGTAAATAAAAACACACCACACCAGATGTCGTCGAGTCAGTTCTAACTCATGGAGACCCCCTGTGTGTCAGAGTAGAACTGTGCTCCATGGGGTTTTCAGTGGCTGATTTTTCAAAAGTAGATTTCCAGGCCTGTCTTTCAAGGTGCCTCTGGGTAGACTTGAACCTCCAACCTTTGACTAGCAACTGAGCTCATTAACTGTTTGCACCATCCAGGGACTCCCGTTTTTACCTATCCAAAATGATAAAGCAGTAAGGGCTGAGTTTAATAAGTAAGGGTATGATTATCTCGAGGAAAAGAAAAACAGCCGGTTGGGAAAACCATTAAGATTGTCCTGTTTAGATACAAGGACCATGAGAACCAGCCAGGATACAGTTGGAACATTCTTAGGGAACAGATAAACAAAGCAGAGACTGCCAGCCAGCTTCTTTTCACTCTGCTAGACCACAAAGTAACTGCCTGGTGTCCAATTTGTCCTCTCTCTGTCAGTGAATGGGTAAGCCAGTGTGACAAAGGCCCTTTTGTCCTCTCCTGACCCAGTTGGGTGGGGGACGGGACGCCTTCTTTAGCCTTGGGCTGGAGGATGTTGAACCCCTTGGCCTAGGTTATCGGGAAGAGGAAAAGTGGAAAATAAAACCTCATGGGGGAAATTAGTAATTAACGAAAAGAAAGTTATCCTTAAATCAAGGCTCCCCTGAAATTATTCATCTCATTACATTAATTTTTTTTTCTTTAATATTCCGTTCTTAAGGTGAGAGTTTACACAGCAAATTAGGTTCCCATTTAACAATTTCTACACAAATTATTCAGTATTGTCAGTAGCCATCAAGTCCTCTGTGACTCATAGCAGCCCTGTGCACAACACAACGAAACACTGCCTGGTCCTGTGCCATCCTCATGATCGTTGTTATGTTTGAGCCCATTGTTGCAGCCACTGTGTCATTGCATCTCATTTTCCTCTTGTTCGCTGACCCTCTACCAAGCATGATGTCCTTCTCCAGGGACCGGTCCCTCCTGACAGCATGTCCCAAATATGTGAGAAGAAGTCTCATCATCCTCGCTTCTAAGGAGCATTCTGGCTGTACTTCTTCCAAGACAGATTTGTTCGTTCTTCTGGCAGTCCATGGTATATTCAGTATTTTTCACCAGCACCATAATTCAAAGGTGTCATTTCTTCTGCGGTCTTTCTTATTCATTGTCTTGCTTTTGCTTGCAAATGAGGCGGTTGAAAATGCCCTGGCTTGGGTCAGGCACGCCTCAGTCCTCAAAGTGACACCTTTGCTTTTTGAACACTTTAAAGAGGTCTTTTGCAGCAGATTCGCCCAGTGCAGTATGTCGTTTGGTTTTTTTGACTGCTGTCCATGGGTGTTGATTCCGGATCCAAGTAAAATGAAATCCTTAACAACTCCAATCTTTTCTTCATTATCATGATGTTGCTTATTGATCCAGTTGGGAGGATTTTTGTTTTCTTTTTGTTGAGGTATAATCCATACTTAAGGGTGTAGCCTTTGATTATCATTAGTAAGTGCTTCAAGTCCTCTTCACTTACACCAAGCAAGGTCGTGTCATCTGCATAACGCAGGTTGTTAATGAGTCTTCCTCCAATCCTGTGCCCCGTTCTTCTTCATATAGTCCAGCTTCTCGGATTATTTGCTCAGCCTGCAGATTGAATAAGTGTGGTGAAAAGATACAACCCTGAAGCACACCTTTCCTGACTTTAAACCATGCAGTATCCCCTCGTTCTGTTCAAAGGACTGCCTCTTGATACCGGTGACGTTTTTCACCATGTGTCATTATTGTCATTCATTTGTTCCGGTTATGCTGTTTCCAGTACTCGAGTTTCCCTGCCCCCTTACCTTCATATCTTTGCTTTAGAGCGGTTTTTGACAGATTAGATTGTTACATTAATATCTTACTAGCTGGGTCTCCCTTGTATACCCTAAACCTCATGGTAACATACTGTTGTTGTATATTAGAAATGCCATCACAGAGCCAGCTAAACACCCACTAGGGACAGCTACTCTTCTAGGCTCTATTAGATTACCCTCAGCTCTAGACATGTTGTTGGCATTGGGGTCTGGTTTAAGAAGCCAGTCCAGTAGAGCTTTTATTTTATAACATCATACAAGGAAGGTAAAGAAATGCCTGCATTTTATTTCTAAAGTTGACAAGCCCAAAAACCAAACCAAACCAAACCCGTTGCCATCAAGTTGCTTCTGACTCATAGTGACACTACAGGGCAAAGTAGAGCTGCCCCATAGGGTTTCCAAGGAGGGCTGGTGGATTTGAAGTGCTGACTGGTTAGCAGCCAAGCTCTTAACCAGTGCAGTACCAGAGCTAAAGCTAACAAGCACTCTATAAATGGCAGAGGACTTTTGCTGTAGTATGACGGGAACTCCTGAGTTATTTACGTACGCCCTCTAAGTACTATGCAGGCTCCCAGTTTAACCTTCAGAGGCCACCAGCATCTATTTAGATGATCCGGTGCGGGCAGGTATGCTCTTCCTTCTGTGGCATAAAAGCCTTCTTACATGAGTCGAATGTGTTCTTTCTTGGGACAAATAATTACCATGACAGTGATCAAAGGTGGGCTCTGGCCTCTAAGATGGGTCTGCCTTGTTTATCCTTTCATTCCTATCAGCAGTCAAAAAGGAATGGCTTAGTTATCTTGAAGTTGAGCCCGAAGTGTTTTTATCATTAAAAACTAAACCAGACCCATTGCCTTCAAGTCAATTTGGACTCATAACGACCCTGTAGAACAGAGTAGAACTGTCCTATAGGGTTTCCAAGGCTGTAATCTTTCCGGAAGCAGACTGCCGCATCTTCTCTTGCGGAACAGCTGGCGGGTTCAAACTGCTGACCTTTCAGTTAGCAGCCATGCGCTTAACCACTGCGCCACCAGGGCTCCTCGTGTTCCCCATTCCCCTAAAAATCCTTCCTGGTGATGCAGCTAAGTATGAGGTTGGGTGGGTTTTCCTTGGCATTCACAGGAAAGGTGCCTGTGCACGCCAGACCTGACCCTAAAATCCCTGCTTGGTGTCTGCAGGTGTCAGTTACCTCTCTCCTCTAACTCTGGTCCCCCGCTGGCAACACATGCTTCATGTCCTACCGCAGCCACCATATCAGTGATATAGAAGACCCAGGCACGGGATGCTGGGAAAGGTGGTGGTGGGTTAGCTGTGCTCTGAGTGTTGCATTTGCTCAGCCACAGAAGAAAACTGGAGTTTACATGGCTAAAAAGAGTTAGTAAGCTTTTCCCTGCGCTCACGAGATGCTCTCATAGGGACAGCCTGATGATCAAATAAATACCTGTAACACCCATCTTGGCAGCCCCTGTTAAAATTGCTCAGGTTGAGCTACTTTCTAGGGGTTAATGAATGAAACGGATCCTAAGATACAGATTTCAACTGTTTCAGAGATGTGAACACCGCAGTGATGGAGTTACTGATCATGGCTTACGCGCTGAAGACGGCCTGTGCCAGGAATATTATTGGGGTTATCCCTTATTTCCCCTACAGCAAGCAGAGCAAGATGAGGAAGAGGGGGTCCATCGTGTGCAAGCTCCTCGCGTCTATGCTGGCGAAGGCGGGTGAGTGAACAGAGAGCAACCTTGGCACCCCCCCCCCCCCACCCCGCCCCGGTTTGATGACTTCATACCTCTAGTATTTAGTTTGGGACTGTTTTTTTTTTTTTAAACTCTTGTTCACTTTTTCTTTATTTGTTTCTTTTGCATATACTTTTTCTTAGAGATGAGAGCTTGGGTATAAGGTCTTATTTTTTTCTTTGTCGTACTGTTTAGGAGACATGGTCTGCTTCAGTGTTCTCCGCTCTTTAATGCCGACATTTTCATTGTTCTGTCACTTTTCCATTTCATCTTTGTATCAGAATTTTTGCTAGTGGTCTTGCTTTTCTTATGGGATTTTTGAGTTTTGTATCTAGATGTACAGATGTATGTATTTGTCTTAGTTAGATTATTTGATTCCACAGTATTAAAACTGAATTTTTCTTCTGTGTCAACTTAGACATTTCTTTGGATGACCTTTCTGTATAGCAGCTCGTTTTCATTGCTTTTATTCTATCTCAGGCCTGTCTAGCGGTGGTATACTTCTTGGCCTTTAAATCAAATGTAGTAACATTTTACAAGTATTACGTTTTTGTCTGATGTTTCTTAAAGATGAATATATATTTGAGTCCTTAGAAAGAAACGTATTTGAATTCTATTCACTCTACAAAGTATAATGTTTTTGGAAAGATGAAGTAATCCGGGCTCTTTGTTCTGGAAGTCTTGCAGTGACACTTTGGCCAATTGCAATGCCTTTATATATGTGCTTTTTTTTTGGCACTGTTGATTTTTAGAGTCGTCTTCAGTATTTCTCTGTAAGAACAGTTTTTTATTCATTCTCTTATCACATGCAGAAATTGTTCCAAGCTCTTCAAATACCTTGTGAATTTCTTTCTTTCCAATACGCATATTACCTTTTTATTCTTTGCTCTCTTGTTTTTTTTTTTTTTTCCTCTCTTACCCACAGACCTTTAACGTTTCTTCTTTGATTCTTTAATCGAGGCCCTGCTGTTGTTCACATCAGTTATTGCTTTGGTATTTATTAATTCCATATTTAGAGTTTTATTTTTACCTACTTATTCTTGTCTCACTTTCCAGGCCCAAACTAAATATTAATAATAGAGGGAGCACTGTCCCCAGCTTTCTTTCTTCGTACACACAGAAGGTTACAGGCGCCTTGCCATTAGGCTTCTCATGTTCTTTAGTCCAGTAAGTTCTGTTCAGGTTAAAAATAAAATCAATAGTTGTGCTTATCACAATACCCCCCGCCTTCATCTTTCTGTTAGGAAACAAGAGTTAGGCGTCTCGTTGTGTCCACTGTAGCCTTTGACTTGTAGGGGTGAACTTTGTGATTTTTTGTTTTAAAATTTCAGGTTTAACTCACATTATCACTATGGACCTTCATCAAAAGGAAATACAAGGCTTTTTCAGCTTTCCAGTGGACAACCTCCGAGCCTCCCCTTTCCTGCTTCAATATATCCAGGAAGAAGTGAGGAGCCACCAGCAAACACCCCATTGTCCTCAAAAGAGAGCCTATTTAGTTTTCCTCTGGTATCAGATTTCCATATCAAAAGGCACACCCAATGCTCTTTCCCTGTAGTCTTAATACCTGAGGCAGCCAGAGAGGGCCAGCAGGGAGTCAGGGAGGATTTTTTTTTTTTTTTGAAAGACATGAAAAGTTGATATCCTTTTAAATACAGTTAGCAATTTGCTTATGTTTTCTAAAATGAAGGTTTTAAGAATTATTTTTTTAATCTTCTTGGTGTAGCAGTACATTTTGCGATGATGTTTATGGATAAATGTGGAAAATGTAAAACCGTGTGAACGAAATTCTTGCATATTTGATTGCTAGTTTGAATCGTTAGAAGAGGAAAGAAGGTAGTCCCAGCATCCAGATGTTATTTTGATAATGTTTTCGGTATTTTCTTATTTTCCCTCCAAATCTAGATTCCAAATTACAGAAATGCAGTCATTGTAGCTAAGTCTCCCGATGCCGCAAAAAGGTAAGTAAGCTGGACATTTATAAAAGCCCCCTTGGGAGCTTCTGGAGTCACAGCGGGCTGTATGGGAGTGGAGAGCCTGTGGATGCTCCGTGGCCCAGCCTCCCCCGTGCTGCCGCCCTCTCCACACAGCTCTCTGGTCTCTGAACAGGGATTGCTTCCCCTACCACTCAGCATTTTCCTCCGGGAGAAAGGGAAGTTCTTCCCCAAAAGCCCTCAGGAAAAGGAAGATAGTAGGACGCTGAGCATCTTCCAGGAGATTGTTTTTTATTTTTTATTGTGGTAAAAAATATGTATAACAAAACCTTTGCCATCTCAACCTTTTTCCGTGTGCAGCTCAGTGACATTAATCACGTTCCCATGTTGGGCACCGTCACTGCTGTCTGTCTCTAGGTTTTATTGTCACCCTTCACAGAAGCTCAGTGGCCCTCCTCAGTCCAGCCCCCTCTTCCTCCTCCCCACCGCCCTGGGCACTGCTAAGGAACTCTGCTCTCCACGCGTTTGCCTGTTCTGGGTAGTTCATACAAGTGGATCATACAGCACCAGGCAATATTTCAAGACCCCACTGGAAGCAAAATTCTTTCTTCGGATGGTGACTGAGAGAATAGTGGACAAAGGATAGAAATAAAATTAGACACTAGCCCAGACCCCAACTCCTGTTCCTCTTGGGGCGCTTCCATCCCGACCTGGCCTCACATTGTGTACCCCTGAAAGGTTGAACGATGTTTTCGTTTTATGATACTGAAGCGATGAAATGGCCTTTCCTCCACAAATGTCACTGTTTCCCCTGGTCTTTCTCCTAGGGCCCAGTCATACGCTGAGAGACTGCGTCTGGGGTTGGCTGTCATCCACGGAGAAGCCCAGTGCACAGAGCTGGACATGGACGACGGACGGCACTCTCCGCCGATGGTCAGGAACGCCACGGTGCACCCGGGCCTGGAGCTGCCGCGTGAGATGAGCTCTGACCTTGTTTTATTTGTAAACAGTAGAAAGCGTTAAACAGTGTGAGTGGCTAGGAGTCAGCGCCCATGTGGACGTATGCTGTCTGGCCATTTTAAATAATTGGGTGGTATTGCATTGATGTCGTCTTTTGTAAGAGGAGACTGCATGCAATACACACATTTGGGGACCACATAAAAGATCAAACCAAAAAAAAAAAATCTAACCCATATCTATGGAGTCAGTTTCGACTCATGGAAACCTTGTACGTTACAGAGTAGAACTGCTGCATATGGTTTTCTTGGCTGTAATCTTTATGGAAGCAGGTCGCCAGGCCTTTCTTCCACAGCACCACTGGGAGGGTTTGAACCACTAGCCTGTATGCCAGTAGTTAAGTGCAAACCGTTTGCACCACCCAGAGACCTTGTAAGGACAGTTGAGCTAATCTGGGTGGCATTTAGCACCCAGAGGGCATTAAATAATTTTCATATTAGTAAAAAATGTTTTATGTGTGATGATGTGAAATCTTAAGCTTTTACACTTTGCTGAGATGGGTGAGAGCAGCCATTGATCAGATGTCAGGTTTTGGCAATCAGGTCACTCTTGCACTTATTTTAGTAATCTGTCCCTTTTTCCTGATACCAGTGAGAGCTGGAACTCGCTGGGACTGCCTTGTTTTTCCAGGTCTCACAAGTTTCCCACCTTTGACAGGGTGCAGTCTTACCACTTTTCTATTGCTCATTTTATTGGAAAATACTTGGGGTTTCCTTCTCTGACAGGTTTCCGCCTTACACAGGTTATGGCTTTGGCGAGTTTTGCTGTACCCAGCTCACTTGCCGTTACTGATCCAGCAGCATGGAGGCTCTTTACTTCACGGACTGTTGAGCAGCGTTAACTGCCACCCTGGACTGGGAGATATTTTATGCTTTTTAGAGGAAGGAGGTTATTTATTTTCAAAATCTGTATCTATTTGCCATTCCTCAAAAACATACAGAGATGAACTGAGATGAAAACTTCTCTTTTGTGGTTACGAGAGGAGGGAGGGTGGGAGAGGGGCATTCACTAATTAGTTGGTAGATAAGAACTACTTTAGGTGAAGGGAATGACAACACACAATACAGGGGAGGTCAGCAAAACTGGACTAAATCAAAAGCAAAGAAGTTTCCTGAATAAACTGAATGCTTCGAAGGCCAGTGTAGCAGGGGCAGGGGTTTGAGGACCATGATTTCAGGGGACATTTAAGTCAATTGGCATAACAAAATCTATTAAGTAAACATTCTGCATCCCACTTTGAAGAGTGGCGTCTGGGGTCTTAAACGCTAGCAAGCAGCCATTTAAGATGCATCAATTGGTCTCAACCCACCTGGATCAAAGAAGGATGAAGAACACCAAGGACACAAGGTAATTACAGCCCCAAGAGACAGAAAGGGCTACATGAACCAGAGACTACGTCATCCTGAGACCAGAAGAACTAGATGGTGCCCGGCTACAACCGATGACTGCCCTGCCAGGGAACACAACAGAGAACCCCTGAGGGAGCAGGAGAGCAGTGGGATGCAGACTCCAAATTCTCATAAAAAGACCAGACTTAATGGTCTGACTGAGACTAGAAGGACCCCGGTGGTCATGGCCCCCAGACCTTCTGTTGGCCCAGGACAGGAACCATTCCCAAAGCCAACTCTTCAGACATGGATTGGACTGGACATTGGGTTGGAGAGGGATGCTGGTGAGGAGTGAGATTCTTGGATCAGGTGGACACTTGAGACTATGTTGGCATCTCCTGCCTGGAGGGGAGATGAGAGGGTGGAGGGGGTTAGAAGCTGGTGAAAGGGACACGAAAAGAGAGAGAGGAGGGAGAGAGCAGGCTGTCTCATTAGGGGGAGAGTAATTGGGAGTGTGTAGCAAGGTGTATATAAGTTTTTATGTGAGAGACTGACTTGATTTGTGAACTTGCACTTAAAGCACAAAAAAATATATAAAAAATAAAAGAATGAAATAAGAAAAACATACAGAGATTGATAGGGTGAAGAACCATTAGAACAGTGACACCTCAGGTCCTTTCAGACAGGCTCCTGTCCAAGGTGTCACCATTCTAGTTTTTTGTTTTTTTACTTTGTCTTCAATCTTGGAGATTTTTATACAGGAGAAATAAGCAATATACTCTTTTTTTTTTTTTATGTAAAGTTTTGGTATCATTATTTTATTTATTTTTTGAGGATTTTGTAATTAAAGTTTTTGAATAGCTAATACATTCACATATTTCAAAACTCATAAAATATAAAAGTTTCCACGGTGGGAAGCCTCTCCCCCAACTCTTCTCTTCCCCTAGCTGCTTGGGTCTTCTATGTGGTGGGTTTCCTGTGTGTATCCACAGCCGACGTGTAGATAAGCACCAGTACATTGATTTTTCTCTCGTTGTCCCCCAGATGGTAGCATATTATACACATTGTCCTGCCCCGTGCTCTTTTTATTCAGTAGCTCCTTCCTTTCAGTATGTGAAGATTTCTCAGTCTTTTTTACAGCTTTACGGAGGCACAGTAACTTATGTAACCAGTCCCTTGTTGAACATGTAGGTGTTTTTCTCTTTGGCCGTGAAAAGCAAGCTCTAATAGTCATGAACATCTGTCGAGCCCTTCTCATGGGCCAGGAACTGTTCTGAGCACTCCATGTGTGTCATCACATCTGGTCCACACACGACCCTACGTGGAGGTACTTTTATTAGCCTCGTTCTGCCGCAAGGGAACAGATGCACAGCCAGGAGCGTAAAGCTGGGTTTGGGACGAGGCTGCTGGGCTACAGAGTCTACACTTCTTTACTTAGTTTAGTATTTTGAAATAATTTCAGACTTAGAGAAAGATTGAAAGAATAATACAGAATTGCATCATACCCTTCACTGAGAGTTCCTGGTTGAACACTTGTCCCACATTTCCTTGATGGTTCTCATCTATATACGTGTTGTTTTTTTCTACACCATTTGAGAGTGAGCTGCAGACTTGATGTCCCTTTATCCCTAAACACTCCAGCATGAATTTCCTGGAAACAAAGGCACTCTCTTACTTAACCACAGTGTAATTATCAGACTTGGGAAACACTGTTATCATATTATTATCTAATCTGCCAGTCTTCCTTAGATTCATCCTTTGTCCTGGATCCAATCCAACATGGAGCGGATCCAATCCAAGATTAAGTAAGCCTTACATCTAGTTGTTATTTCTCTTTAGTTTCCTGTAGTCAGTGATGGCTCCTCAGGTCTTTGTTCCGACCTTGTTACTTTTGAGGAGGACAGACAGGCCAGTGCTTTTGTAGACCAGCCCTTAATTGGTGTTTGTTTGGTTCCTCGTGATTAGAGTCGGCCTCTGCATTTTTGGCAGGAATATCACAGGAAGCACGCGATGTTGATTGGGATTCCTTGTTAAAGGTGGTGTCTGGCAGGTTTCTTCACCATCAGGTTACTCTTCTTTTTCATTAATAGTACATTATAGGGCCACTATGGGTAGGAATTGGGGTTTTTTTATGGGGGAGAATGTTGAGACTGTAAATGCCCTGTTCCCCATCAAACTTAGTACTTTTTGATAGTTCTTGCCTGAAATGATTATTAGATTGTTGTGAAATGGGGATGTTTCAGATTCCGTCATTCCTTCTTTATTTATTGGTTGATGTTCTAGTATAAGAAAGTTTCCCCTTCACCCCTTTCATTCATTCATTCATTCATTCATATCAGTATGGATTCATAGAATCTTCTTTCAGAGGGTTATAATCCATTACTAGTATTATCTATTTTTTATTTTTCTCCATTATTTTATTTAAAAAAATATTGTGTTTTAGGTGAAAGTTTACACAGCAAGTTAGGTTCCTGTTGAACAGTTTTTATGCAGATTGTTCCATGACACTGGTTACAATCATCACAATGTATCAGCATTCTCATTATTTCCCTTCTGTTTGCTCTTTTCCATTGATCTAATTTCCCTTCCCTTCCTTGCCTTCTTGTCTTTGCTTTTGGTTCACTGCTGACAGTTTGGTCTCATATAGGCGATTGTTTAAGGGAGCACATTACTCCTGGGTGTTACACTCATTGCCGTCAAGCCGATCCCGCTCATAGCGACCCTATAGGGTAGAGTAGAACTGCCCCATAGGGTTTCCAAGGAGCGGCTGGTAGACTCAAACTGCCGACCTTTTGGTTAGTAGCTCTTAATCACTGTGCTGCCAGGGGTCCTAAGCCAATCTGTTATTTGGCTGAAGGGTGACCGCCAGAAATAGCTTTAGTTCCCACTGCTAATGAGTCAATTCTGACTCATAGCAACCCTATGGGACAGAATAGAACTGCCCCATAGGTTTCCTGAGGCCGTAATCTTTACGGAAGCAGACTGCCCCATCTTTCTCCCACTTTATAGACCTAGCTAAGAGAATTCTGAAAAACCTTACTTCTTGAATATGTCATCGTATCTTTCAAATGAAATGTGCCTTATATTCATATGCTAGTTAAACAATACGTCTCCATAGTTCATTCATTAGTAGTGAAGATTAAGGTATTAGAATGTATGGCAAGGCCGAAAGAGATTAATTCACCATTGGAGCCTTTGCCTTTTTTAAAGAGATGAACTATAATGTATTTTTATATTTTATCTTCCTTTAACCCATTCTTTTAGCCTAGTAGTTCTCAACCGAGGTCAATTTTGACAGCCAGGGAGAACATTTGGCAATGTCTGGAGACATTTTTGGTTGTCAGCAGGTGTTAGGGAGGTGAGGGAGGGTGCTACTGGCACCTTGTGGGGTGGATAGAGGGCAGAGAAGCTGCTCAACACCCTAAGAGAAAAACCAAACCTGTTGCCGTCGAGTCAGTTCCGACTTGTAGCAACCTTATAGGACGCAGTAGAATTGCCCCATAGGGTTTTTGAGGAGCGGCTGCTGGATTTGAACTGCCAACCCTTGGTTAGCAGCTGAGCTCTTAACCACTGTGCCACCAGGCTCCTAAGATGCAGCAGAGAATTATCCAGTTTAAAATGTCCATAGTGCTGAGGCTGAGAAGCCCTGTTTGAGAGCAGGTTATAGAAAGTGAAGTCATGTAAGTGAAGGAACTACACCTGAAAGTTCCTCCCTGTCAGTGAGGTAGACTCGATCCCTTGTTCACAGCAAGGGCCGTGAAAAACTTGAAAGGAAGCATGTGGGTGGTTCGGGTAGACTGCTCTGTATGTGCCACAGTGGTGACAGTTAAGAGTTTGGGTTGCAAAAATGAAAGGAAGTTATCTTTTCTGGCTTTTATTAATTTTAAAAGTGAAAACAGACATTAGCTCCTCTTGAGTGTCTGTTAAATATACATTTTGGCTTGTTTGCTTGTGGATAGTGTTGTGAGCTTGAAATCAATTTCAGTTCTAGTTCTTGGTGTAGACTTTATTTTATTTCCTATAGCTCTTTTTAACATCAGCCTGTTGGTAAAGTTTGATATTCTTCTGTTGAACTAGAAATGGACCAGCATCAGCACAGATAAGGAATAAATCAGTCCCCTAGTCCTTTCTTCCTCTTTTTAGTGGGAGAAGGTTTGGCTGATTGACTCCAGGGGAAGAGCAGTAAGTGCGTGTTCCTTTCGTAATCTAAAAAAAAAAAAAATCTGATGGTTGTAAATTCAGCATTGTTTTACTTGGAAAAGGCTAACTTCAAAAAGCAAAAAACAATTTCCTACTGCCTTCCTAATGACATTGGAAGTCATTTGATGAAGACATTTTACTGCAGTAAGTTGATTTCGTTTTCACAGTGATTTTTGGCCACAAGTCATGTCGCACAATTTATTTTATTCTTAAATTTGGTTTTGTTGGAGAGAGCAGAATCTTAAAGGTAGGGTAGTTTTAATACCCTTTGTCCTTGACCTTGAGTGTATACATTACTTTTACTTAAAAAAACAAAACAAAACAAAACAACCCCGGAACTCTTAGTGTTTGCTTCCTGGGTCAACTATTAGCATTACCCCGCTCCTCACCCTGACAGGATAGCCTTTGGGGTCTTGCCCCTTGCAGTAGCTACGTTTCTTATTTCAGGTTCATAGAAGTGTTTGGCAAACAGGCTTGCGGAAAAGGTACTCGCTAATGCTGCGGTGTGTCCTGTGTCCGAGTCTCGCTGAACACCTCTGGCTCTTTGACGATGGAGGGATGTTGGCTTGTAGTCTTTTTATATATAATTGCCCTGGCTTTATTCTCGTTCCTTCTCCCCCACCGCTAGTTTAATAAATACTTAAGAATAATAACACACTTCCAAAAGATGTTAGAATACTTAGCCCATTCTTCTGAAATATTCTTTTTTTTTTTTTTCTCAATTTACTGACCTGTTTTGAGAGTGAACTCAGCGTTTCCTTTCTCTTTGCTGTAATTTGGTAAGTGCACCGATGGGCCTTTTCCAGGTACCGATTCCGTACTGAGATAAGAAGCCTCTACGTGAAGGGCCAGTTAAAGTGGGAGAAGATGATAGACTTGTGGTTATTGGCTTCAAGTTCCTAATTTTCAGGAAACTGATTATGTCAGCGGTGCAGTTATCTGCTAACAGGTTGTACTATCAGAATAAGGTTACATTGTATTCAAGGGAAGTAAAGCCATCTCTCTTTATCTCATTTTTGTTCTTTCTGAGGATACACCAGATCATTTCTACATGTACAGCTCACTGACGTTGGCTACATTCAGGTGGTGCAGCCATCCTCAGCCCCCTTTTCCGAGTTGTTCCTCCCCATTACCATAAACTCGCTGCCCCGTAAGGCTCCTCTTTGATCTTTCAAGTTGCTGTTGTCAGTTTGATCCTGTCTAGATGGATCTTGAAAGAGCACAGTGCTCAAGGCAGATGTTCTTGACTAGTTAAGCTAAACTTGTTTAGTTTTTGGAAGACTTCAGGGGATACTTTCAGTTTAAGGTGTAAAGATTAACTCAGGGCAGTAGTTTCAGGGGTTCGCCCAGCCTCCATGGGTAAAGCTGGCTCTTGGTCAGGCAACCTTTACCTGTGTGGTTTTCTGCAGAGCGGCATTGATTCTGCGTTTCTGTATCCTTCTCAGTGAGAGCGAGATCTTTCTATTTCGGTGGCGTTGCAGAGCTATGTCTCTGTTGGTGAGCTCTTCCATGCTCTGTCCTTCAGTCATCACAGACCTGGTCACGAGTGGCTATGAAGCTCTCAAACTGCGGTTAGCCTGTACTGAGACGGGCCGTATGGGTATAGTGCATACCAGATTTCAAAGATTAGTATGAAAAAACCAATGTAGAAGATCTCGTTAATAAAATTTTATATCAGTTACATGTTGAAATTATAATATTTTGGAAATACTGGGTAGAAAAAAGTATATTAATATCACCTGTTTCTTTTTTCTGTTTAACATGACTACTAGAAAATTTGAAATAGCCTATATAGCTCACGTTCTCTTTCTGTCAGGCAGTGCTGCTCTAGACAGTTCTGAGAGACCCCGGGTTCATTGGCGGGTCTGCACTTTTTTGTTTATACAATGGCTTCCTCACCACTTCAAGGGCACTAGGTTGCCACTACAGTTATCTAGTGACACATCACTGACTGGGGTCTTGTGATTTGTTTTTCTAGTGATGATGGCTAAAGAGAAGCCGCCCATAACTGTGGTTGGAGACGTCGGCGGACGCATCGCCATCATTGTGGTATGACTACATCTCGGTCTTTGTCGCTGTGCGGAGGTGGTGCTGCTGGCTCTGTCAGGCTGTTCCCATTGGATTCCACTGTCAGTATCAGTGATAAACAGGCCCGGCTGTACTTTCTCACCAAACTCCCTTAGGACAAGTAGCAGGAATTTTTATACAGACAAACAGGGATGGAAGTGTAACCGACCTACGTAAAAAGAGCACAGTAACTCCCGTCAGAAGATTCCTCCCCATAACCTCTGTCTTACGGGTTCTAGGTGCCAACAAAACCCACTGACCTCAGCAGCCCTAAGCACAGGAGATGAGCAGTTCTGTTTTTGCAAGTGAGCGTGTGTGTCGCAGTGCAGACTCCTTTTGTACTAGACATGCTGTGTTTGCTCCCGGCTCGCAGTGGCTTTGCTGGGCCAGAGGGTCAGCCCTTTACAGCAGCTCACTTTGTTTCTATTTTCCTCCCATTTAACTTTCTTTTGGGAAAAAATGGCTTTGCCAGATTGGTGGGAAATACAGAACTGTGTCTTGACAATCCTAAATACCAGCTGTAAATGTCACCTGCGCCTGCCAGAAGGCTCTGCTGCTCTGTGCTCTGACAGCCACACGAGGCGCGACGGGCAGTACCCTTGGTTGCCACTTCCGGATACTCAGACTTGGGCCCAGGCCAGCAGCTCTGATTTTTGACTGGTTGCCCTCAGCACCTGAGCTCTGAAATGAAGTGCAAAGAGGTGTGTGTCTGATTTGGGCTGAGGCGGGCGGGGGGTTCCCTGACTCTCAGTCTGCTCTTCTCTCAGGATGACATCATCGATGACGTGGAAAGCTTTGTTGCTGCTGCAGAGATCCTGAAAGAAAGAGGTGCTTACAAGATCTACGTCATGGCCACGCATGGCATCCTGTCTGCAGATGCCCCCCGCCTGATAGAGGAGTCTTCTGTTGATGAGGTCGGCCTGCCTCTGAGGGGCTGGGACATTCAGCCTTAGCCAGCCCTGCTGCTGGATTTTCTGTGAATAGTAAAATGACTCAGTCAGTGTAAATTGCTTAGTTAATGAAATACCAGAAAAACCAAACTCATTGCCGTCGAGTTGATTCCGACTCCTACCGACCCTATAGAACAGGGTAGAACTGTCCCATAGGATTTCCAAAGCTATAATCTTTACAGAAGCAGGCTGCCACATCTTCCTCTCGAGGAGTGGCTGGTGAGTTTGAACCACCGACCTCTCAGCTAGCAGCCAAGCACTTAACCATTAAACCTCCAGGGCTTCTTAATCTATGAAATAGCACTGCTGCTGGCTAGCGATTTGCCGGGGCAGATGTCTATTTAGAAATATATGTCTATCTGCATAAAGATTTGCTTAATACTTAATATAACTGGACCCTAGTTAGTACTTAATATAACTGGACCCTACAGCAGCATTTCTCTCAAGACTCGAATGCTCCCCAATAACATGCAACTTTTTCACGGTGTTGGGGCCCACCTGCCATTGTGGCATGCAGGCCCATGACCTTCTAGGACTGGAGTTTCATGGTTTGAGCCATGTGACCTTTCCCTGGTTAAGCTGAGTTTGTAAAAACTACACTCAGTGCCGTGAGGTTTCAGGGTGGGAACTTGGGCCATAGCCTGGTACCGAACGTGATACAGACAGCTCCGGGTAACAGGGTTGGACACACATAAGTCACACAGTTTATTTTCTCTTACTGTATACCCAGGTGGTGGTCACCAACACCGTTCCTCATGAGGTGCAGAAGCTGCAGTGCCCCAAGATAAAGACTGTGGACATCAGCTTGATTCTCTCTGAAGCAATTCGGAGAATCCACAATGGAGAGTCCATGTCGTACCTTTTCCGAAACATCACTGTGGATGACTAGCTTTCGCAGTGGCCTCGATCCTGGAACTCCTTCAGGAGACATGTAGAAAGCAGTGCCGTCAGTTATGTACACAGTGTTTCCTTTTAAGGAAGGACTGGAAATAGCCCAGAGTCAGACAGTGTCTCTCGCCAACCTTGGTAGGAGGCATTAAGATAATAGTCAACGTGACAGATAAGTGTCTGCCATCGTCATCCCTGTTCCTTAAACAAAACTTACAGGCTCTTTCCTGGAAAGAATCTGAAAATCTGGTTGGTTTTGACAGGAAGTTAAAGGCAGGTAGTCTCAATTCTGTACCATTCACTCAATGGTTTAAACTCCTGGAGATGCAGGAGTCACTGTGGCTGCTGTTCAGGGAAGCTGGGTGCCCCTGGCACTGTTTGTGTTTCAGGTGTCCTCGCTCCAGTTAACTCCATGTCAGGCTTTTGTGGAGAATCATATTTTTCTTCCAGAAACTGCTGTGCCTACAGCCAGTGAACGATGAAGTGTTGTTACTCGAAACAAGGATGCCTGGTTAGAGAATACTGTCCTGTGTCTGGATATCTGTGTTGCTCTTAGGTTGCAAATAAAAGAACTTGTCTCGCTGGTCTCTGTAGTACGCGGCCAAGTACTGCTCCCCTGGCGTGATGGGGGCCGACGTCTGTCCAGACTGTACAGAAGACAGTGGGTGTTAAGAAAGAGAGGCCAGCGGCCTGACGGTTGAAGACCCTCGGCAAAAGTCTGCTGCGGCAGGTTCCATCCCCTTCAGAGCATTGACATTAAATCCTATTTGAGGCATATGTTAAAAAAAAAAAAAACTAATTGCACTTTTTCCTGTGTGGTGGATGACAGACGCTTAGGTCAATCACACTTCTTTTTTATTTCATTATTTTTGTTGCTGTTGGGAATAACACAGCAGAACATACACCAACTCGACAGTTCGATTGCACTTATTAGTACTGCATCCAGATGTTTTACCCCATGTTTTAAATGGCATAGTCATAATTCTGGTTTATGCCACCTTTGTCAGATCAGGCCTTGCTGCACACATACCAAAAACCTGTTGCTGTCGATTCCAGCTCGTAACCGCTCTGTAGGACAGAGTAGAACTGCCCATAGGGTTTCCAAGGATGTAATTGTCACAGAAGCCAACTGCTACAACTTTCTCCCTCAGAGGGGCTGGTAGGTTTGAACCACCCACCTTTCGGTTAGCAACCAAGTGTGTTAATCATTGCACCACCAGGCTCTTTGCTGCACACGCAGGCTCTCCTTTTGGTCTGAGCCAAGCCAAGACTTGATGTAATAGGAAGGAGGAGCCTCTGCTGGGAAGTGAACTGGGATTGCTTATTGGTCCTGAGAGAAAAGGGATAATTTATTTGTACAGTTGTATTTCTTTTTATTTCTTTGCAGGGAAGCTTCCTTTACATTCCCTTTCCCAATGACAAGAAAATTTCCCAGCCCGTAATCAAGCCTCAGAGCACATTAGCTTTTTCAAACACACAAACGAGTCTCCTGGTAGCAGTCCAAGCATGGTGGGCGAGGAAGACCTGCGGCTTACCCTGAGGTGCCAGGCCAGCGAGCCTGTTGTGGGCCTCTGGAGGGCCTCAGTTGTACTAAAGGAGGTTTGGGACTGAAAACAGGTCCTTTTCAACTCTCCAGGTACCTCCACTTAATGTTCTGTTTCTTTCCCGATCTCTCACAGTGGAGGGTTTTGGATGTACTTAGCAAAAGCATTCAGTAGGATATACAGTACTTCCTAGGACTAGAATCTACTCCCCTTTCCCTGGGCATTTGGTGAGTCCTAGTACCTGCCTGGTGCTAAGACCTCGGTAATAGAAAAGTGGAAACAGGACTCCAGGAGCTGACAACTAGTCAGAGCTAGTGCAGTAATGTGGGCTGCTAACATTTTTCTGGAAAACTGCTGAACCTAGAATTGAGAAAGCGGACCCCTGGGTCCAGCCAGCTGGCTGTTGGCCCCGCTACAACTGATGCTCAGCTCCCAAGGGTTTAACTTTGTGGCCGTGGCCCTAAGCTGGAGTGAATGCATCTGTGCCTGAGAGACCAAGAAGTTCTTTTGGTGATTGATCCATTTGTTCAAAGACCATTAGAGGGCCTGCTACGGGAGCAGTGCCACCCTTATGGAGCTCAGAGTAACTGAACTCTGCTCCCAACAGACAGCTCGGTACTAATGAGCTTACACTTTTTTGGGGGGCGGGGGGTGGGGGGGGGGTTAAAATACCAACGCTGACCAAACTAAAAATCTGATTTTTGAAAGTTAATAGGAGCACATGGTACAGGCAGGCTCAGGTTTTATTTAAGTAGCATTAATACATTCAAATACTGTTCGTGAGGTTTTATTTACAGGTTTTCTGCGATGGGGAGGAGCTAGGCCAGAGTTGCAGAGAGGGTACCAGGTTCTAGTGTAGTTCTGCTCTAATGAGCAGAAGTGCTGGTACCTGCCAGGAGGAGTCTGTTTCCAGACAAATGAGGCAAGTGCCCACAGAAAAGTTCTGTCATCCGTGGCTAATTGGAGCCACCTGGGTGATGAAAGGTCTTCCAAGTTGTCCTCCCATTTGCTTGAGCAAAATGACACGGGAACTGTCCCCAAAGGGCTGGGATCTCAGGACTGCATCCCTTGGATATCCACCACTGTCCTCAGGAACAGAAACGACTAGGAGTTCTTGGTTGCCACGATTACCCTTAAACCTTACCATTCCTAGTAGGCGCCGGAGGGTGAGTCTAGAGCCTTTTCTAGCTCAAGGGGATGCACAGAATTTAGTTTGAACTTTGGGAGGCTTCCCACCAAAATTGATGCGGACCCCCAACAAATGCCTTGGCTCCTCGGTGCCTTCTTTGGAAGCGTTTTATGAAATAAAATCAGTGGTGCCTTGGGATCTGTGCATAGCTCCCCCAGATTCTGTGGCACAGCTTCCCCTTTTGAGTTTAAAGGTGGCCTTTGCCCCGGCGGGGCTGGGCCCCAACCCCCCGCGCTGCGCCCGGCTTTCTGAGGGGCGCGTTTTCACGCCGAATCCTGCGCGCGGGGGCGACCACAACCGGAAACGAACGGGTCGCCCTCGTTCCAAACGTCCGCGGTAGCGAGCAGCGGGAGGCCGGGGCGCGATCGCGGAGGGTCGCAGTCCCCAGACCCCGCCCCCGCGGGCGCGGACCCGACGGCTCCCAGGTCAGCTCTGTGCGGTGACTGTTCCCGGCGCTCTGAGCACAGAGGCAGGGGCGCCCCGGGGCCTCGCACGGTCCCCCAAAGACCCCATTGGCCTGGCGAGTGAGAGGCCGGCCGCCACTCCCCTCGAGGGTGCGAACCGCCCCCCGGAGGGCGTACACCGCTGCCGGCCATGACGGCCACCAAGGTTTCCCTCCGGGAGCTGGCCGACTTGGCCATCGGCACGCCCGAGGTGGGCGCCGTCAACTTCACTGCGCTCCATACGCTGATCGTGGCCATCCTCAAGAATCTCAACCTCCATGAGGCCCAGATCGACTTCAAGTCCCAGGCCCTAGAGCAGGTCCGGTACCACGGGACCCCCCGGCCCTCCGTCAGCGCTCCCCAGCTGTCCCTGCCCAAGGAGAGGAGGAGGAGCATGAGCAAAGTGTTACCCCAGGTGCTGGAGAGCCAGGTGAAGGACCTGGGTGTGCAGGTCCAGGACCTCAGCAAGCAGCTCAAGACCATGGAGACCCAGGTTCAGGGCATCGTCACCCATGTGCAGCACTTTACCTCCCAGGCCATCGGGATCAACCCAGACACCCGCGAGTGGCTGGAGGAGAAGTTGGTGACCACGATGATGCCCGAAAAGGCAATGGCCACCCTGATGCCTGAGAAGAAGGTGATGATGACCACACTGATACCTGAGGAATCAACGACCACCGCAATGCCTGGGAAGAAATCAACAACCACGGGGATGCCCGAGAAGTTGATGACTTTGGGGAAGCCCGAGAAGTTGACTACCTCGGGGATGCCAGAGAAGAAGTCGATAACCACACTGATGCCTGAGAAGCTGACGACCACAATGATGCCCGAGGAGCCACAAAGGGGGTCCTTGAGAATCGTGAAGGACGATGAGGAAGCCGAAGTGAGCATCACCCAGGTGAGCGAGCAGGGGTGCAGCTATGCAGTCCTTCCGCAGATTTGAGCCAGCTCTCCAGCCCCTGCTGGAGGTTGGTCCCTCCACCCCGGCTACTGGTCTCCAGTCTCAGAGGGGCACAAGGACAGCAGGGCTCAAGCCTCAGTGCAGCCTGCTTCCATCTGCCCACAGTCTCCCTTGCAGGCCATGGGGCTGCTCCAGGACACCATACAAGAGGTGCAAATCCTGCAGGAAGCCCACCAAAAGGTGCAGGAGCTTCCCGAGATGAAGGCCCAGGTGAGGGACCCCTCCCTGTGACCTCCCTCCATCCCTGTTTACATGTGGTTTACCAGCCATTATCAGACACCTAGGGGTCTCCTTGAACTGACCCAGAGTCAGAATGTTCTCAGAGCGAATTCCCTTCTTCAAAGAATAAAGAAATAAGGTGATGGGTATGGAGAGATAAAGCGCAGCCCAAGAGGAGGAGTGTCAGTGGGCAGAGTCTCTGCCACCAGCTCCCTGAGGTCATGGGCAGCCGCAGCCCACAAAGACTTGCACTGGGCTTTTTGTCTTCCCTGAGAGAGGACAAATCGTTCCACAGAAGCATTTTCAAATGAACAATTGGAAACAAAGTGTGCTCTTAGCAACCTGTTGCCGTCGAGTCAATTCTGACTCATAGTGACCCTAGAGGACAGAGTAGAACTGCCCCATAGGGTTCCCAAGGAGCACCTGGTGGATTCAAACTCCTGACCTTCTGGTTAGCAGCCGTAGCCCTTAACCACTGCGCCACCAGGGTTTCCATGCTCTCAGAAGTGGCTGTAACAATGCTCCCCTTTCAGACCACTGGGCCTGGATAGAGGACTAGGAGATGGAAGGAGAAGCAGGAGGAACTGGGAAGAAGGCAATAGGGGAGTCTCCGTACTGCGGACCTTCTGAAGCAGTTGAACTTTTGTTCCTTGAGAGCTGAACGTGGCCTCATTCTACGGTGCCTGAGGATCTCACTAGTGGGGAGGATGAGATGAAGCCCAGAACCAAGGTTCCCACAATGCATTAGTGCGCAGTCTTGACACGCTGACCCCCGGGACCACCTCAGCCCACCCCGGGCCCCCTCATCGGTGCTGGCTGGGCAACAGGACGAGGAGCTTGGTTTTGTCGGTCGCCTTTCTACCCTGCACTGCCCTAGCAGCCTCGGACCTCCTTCCCCCTTCTCCCCTGCACTGGGCCAGCACGCACGCATGGGGATGTGTGTGTGTGTGTGTGTGTGTGTGTGTATGGTGGGTGAGTGTGGGTGTGTGAGCAAGACGGTGGATGTGAGTGTGTATGAGCCTGTGTGTGAATGTGTGTGCGAGTACCTGTGCATGTGGGAAAGTGTGTGAGCGTGAATGTATATATGCACATGGGGGTGTGAGTGTGTGGATGTATGTGCGTGTATGTGTGTGTGTGTGAGTGTGTGTAGGGGCCACACAGGAGAAGCTGCTGTGGTCCTCCACCTCCAAACTCTTCTTCCAGATTGCCCTTGAAAAGCGGGTTGAGGAATTGGAGAAGCAGGCCAAAGAACGGGACCACATCCTGGTAATATCTGCCCCTTCTGTGCAAAGGGTCCTCAAGAGGGCGGGGAAAGGATGGGTGCCCCAGCCTGGTCTCTCTCAGGAGAGCCTCCAGACTCCTACTCTGGATGTCTGCGTCTCTTCAAGCAGGGTGGTGCATGCCCTCTGCCTCTTGGGGCGCCGCCCCTGGGTTGAGGGAAATCTCTTCCAGCCATGCCCAGTGCTCCACCCAGGGCCCATATGAGTCTGAGAACAGATCACCCAAGACTTGCTGGCCACTTGGACAGTGAGTTCTTCCTGGGGTGAAGGCTGTGGAAGACCCCACCCAATCCTGAGAGCCCCACGTCTCACTGAAGCTTCCCAGGATTAAACTAGGAGTGTGTGTGTTTTTTTAAAAATGGAAACCCTGGTGGTGCAGTGGTTAAGAGCTACAGCTGCTAACCAAAAGGTCAGCAGTTCTAATCCACCAGGCGCTCCTTGGAAACCCTCTGGGGCAGTTCTACCCTGTCCTATAGGGTCGCTATGAGTCGGAATTGACTCAATAGCAATAGGTTTAGGTTTACAGGTGTGTGTTTGGGGGTCCTGGTGGTGCAGTGGTTAAGAGCTCGGCTGCTAACCGAAAGGTTGGCAGTTCGAATCTACCAGCTGCTCCTTAGAAACCCTATGGGGCAGTTCTGCTCTGTTCTATAGGATCGCTATGGGTTGGAGTTGATTCAGTGGCGACGGATTTGGTTTTTCTTGGTGTATGTTTGGTGTGTATGTCTGTTATTGTCAGGACCAAGTGATCCGGAAGCTGAGTCTGATTCCTGTTGGAGACGAAGTCACCATGGTCACTTGGGAAGAGCTGGAGCAGGCCATCACTGACGGCTGGAAGGCTTCTCAAGCGGTGAGC
Source organism: Loxodonta africana (assembly GCF_030014295.1). NCBI lineage: Eukaryota > Metazoa > Chordata > Mammalia > Proboscidea > Elephantidae > Loxodonta > Loxodonta africana. Next base: position 16,673,305 of record NC_087359.1, read on the forward strand.
AAACCAGGAGGCCTGGGCAGGGGTCTCAGGTGCAGCCCACAGAACCTCCTCCCTTCTCAGAAAGGCATACCCATTGCTGTTGAGTCGATTCCGACTCATAGTGACCCCATGTGACTGAGTATAACTGCCCCATAGGGTTCCCAAGGCTGTAATCTTTACAGAAGCAGATGCCACATCTTTGTCCTGTGGAGTGGCCGGTGGGTTTGAATCACCAACCTTTCGGTTAGCAGCCAAGTGCTTAACCACTGTGCCACCAGGGCTGCTTCACAATGGCAACATATTCCCATATATGGGTGTTCCTAATTCATTTCACGAGTTCACAAGGTCCCTGTTATAGATATTTTAAATGTTTTTCTCCAATCTTATAGCACAATGCTCCAACATAACATTCGCACATGTGAATATGCTCACAAAATAAATTACTAGAAATAAAATGGACATTTGTGATTTTGCTAGCTCTTGCCCAGTCGCCTGCCATGGATGTCGCTCCAATCTAGACTCCCACCAGCAACGTAGGAGAGAACCTGTTTCTAGGACGTCCCCACCAGCTCTCTGTGTCGGCACCCAATGTTTTGAGCTTTGCCAGCCTGTTGGGTAGACAATGGTACTGAGTGTAGTTTTAGTTCCCTCGTGTAGCTTTTCAAACTTCCTTTCCAGTCTGTCCTGAAATACACGAGTCCTTACACTTTTAGTGCACAAGGTGAAAAGCCTGGAGATAAGGCCTCTTTAGGGCCCTTTGCTGATGGTGACTTTTGCACATGGACATGCATCTGTCTGTCTGTCAAGAGGCAGTACACAGGAAGGCCAAATTTATTCCAATCCTCAGCCTTTCTTCATCCGAATAAAATCAACCTGAATGTTTCCAAATGGCCCTCGAAGGGGAGGAAGAGCTGTACTTCCCTTCAGGATCCCACAAATACAGACATACACAGGGGATGAAGGGAACTTTGGGCACCACCATGTGGCCATCTGGGGAGCGGCAAACGTTGTTGGGTGCCATCTAGTCGTTTAGCGACCCCATGTGACAGAATAGAGCTACTCCGTAGGATTTTCCTTCCTTCTTTTTCTTTTAAATAATATTTTATTGTGTTTAAGGTAAAGGTTTATACAGAAAATTAGGTTCCCATTTAACAATTTTTACACAAATTATTCAGTGGTGTAGGTTACATTTTTCCCTACGTGTCACCATTCTCCTCCATTCCATTCTGGTTCTACCATTTCCAGTGCTTTAGTTTCCCTGCCAGCTTACCTTATTGTCTTTGCCTTAGAGAATACATGATTTTTAAAAGAAGCTCATTACTCACAGGCGATAGTCTTTATTCCATGAGCCAATCTGTTATTTATCTAAAAGGCGACCCATAGTGTCAGGAAGTCCTCTAGTCTCAACTGGTCCAGAAAGTCTGGGGTTTTTAAGAATTTGTGTGCTGTCCCACATCCTTGTCTCTCTCTGTCGGGATCCATCTGTTGTGGCCCCGCTCAGAACGGTTGCAGTGGTAGCGGGGCAGCACATATTTCCTCTAGTCTCAGGGTAGACGAGGCCATGGTTTGTAGTCTGTTAGTCCTGTAGACTACTTTCTTCTCTGAGTCTTTGGTCCAGAGGGTTTTCTTGGCTGTAATCTTTACAGAAGCAGATCACCAGGTCTTTCTCCCGTAGAGCTGCTAGGTGGATTCAAACCACTGACCTTTCGGTTAACAGCCGAGCACTTAACAATTTGCACCACCAGGGCTCCTTTGGCAAACATTATCTGGGTACAAAAGACCGTCTGCTACTCTCCAAGGCTGTTTTCTGAATTTGGGGCCCATCCTCAGAGTATAATAGTGTCAGAAAGAGTTGCAAGAACAACCTGGAAACAAAAGGAATGGCCTAGAAAAATGTTGCCACTGCTTTTGCTGTTTTTTTTGTGTGTGTGTGTGTGGCCAAAGCTCTCTTGCACACACTGTTACATTATGTTTAGTGAGCCTCACATTTTCTCTCGGTGGCAGCAGAGGACACCTGTAAGATCTATAAGTAAACGTCAACATGGGTCCCTTTAGATGGTCTTACTTCTCCAGAGATAAGGGAGCATCTGTGTTTTGACAGTTGCTCAAAGCCATGAACAATCCCCACAGCAAATGTGAATAGCTATCCATATGAAAAGATTTTTGAGAAGCAAGGACATAAAAAAAAAAGTTGCAGTCATGTCGTCTGATTCATGGTGACCCCATGTGTGTCAGAGTAGAACGGCGCTCCGTAAGGTTTTCAGCGGCTGACCTTTCGGAAGTAGATCGTCAGGTGCAAGGGAACAAGCTCTGGCCAGACAATGAGTTCCGCAGCTGGACAGACTGTATTGAAAACAAAGGGGAGCACACACAACACACCTGAGCCAGTTCCTCTTGAATGCATCGTTGGTGGGACTCTTTAACATGACTATGAGGTCAGGATCTTGAGGCTGGATGTTTTTAAGGAGCCCTTGTGGAGCAGTGGTTAAACTCTCGTCTGCTAACTGAAAGATTGGTGGTTCGAACCCACCAGCAGCTCCGTGGGAGAAAGATGTGGCAATCTGCTGCTGTAAAGATGGCAGCCTTGGAAACCCTATGGGGCAGTTCTGCTCTGCTATAGGGTTCGCTGAGTTGAAATTGACTCGATGGCAACAGGTTAACCTTTGTAGAAGCAAACTGCCACATCTTTCTCCCCCGGAATGGCTGGTAGGTTTGACCTACCAACCTTTTGGTTAGCAGCCAAGCACTTAACCACTGCACCACCAAGACTCCTCATGACCAGCACAGAGGAGTAAAATTTCATATTTGGTTGACCAGACAATAGAAAGGAGTTGGATTTTGATCTTGAGCAAAGAGCCTGCACACGTAACAGCCACAGTGAAAGGGGTTCAGTATTAAAGTTGTTAGTTGGATTTGAATCAGCTCCAACTCATGGTGACCTTCTGTATAACAGAACAAAGCGTTGCCTGGTCCTGCACAGTCTTCACGATCATTGAAATGGTTGAGTCCATTGTAGCTACCGTGTCAGTCTGTCTTCCCTTGTTTTAGCTGACCTTCTGCTTTACCAAACATGACGTCCTTTGCTAGTGATTGGTCTTTCCTGATGATGTGTCCAAAGTAAGGGGCCAAGGTCTTGCCATCCTCGCTTCTAAGGAGCATTCTGGATGTATTTCTTTTAAAACTGATTTGTTCGTTCCACTGGCAGTACTGGAGAGAAGGACACAAAGCAGCTGTTTCCAAGGGTTTACCCCAATCAGTAACTGGGCAGTCCTTCACAACTTGGTTCACAAACCAGAAGATATTTCTTCTTCTTCTCCCCCTCTTCTTAATGATAAAGGGTAAATATTTACCATAACCAGGGGGATCCAAACCCAGTGCTCTAGCAAAATTTACTTAGGGTGGAAAAAGCTTCCCCAGTTACCTGTGACCAAAATAATGAACCCTGGTGCCAGCTAGTGCAATCATGACAGATGTTTAACAATGGAAGAATCTCCCAGTGCCCTTTCTACTGGTCCAGGGACTTTGAGGACAGATGATCTCTTGCAGAAATAGCATGTCCAAGGTGAAAGATACTTCCTCTTTGGATCTTTGTGGCCTGACGGTCTAATACAGAAAGCAAAATTTAAAACTCTTATTTTTAGACCTCCATTGATGGAGAGGCAGAAAAAAGTCATTTGTATATTGGACAAGTTTAAAATGGCTAGGACACAATATTACCCTCTATTATAACCTTGAGGAGTCCAGGTCCAAACATGCTGGGGATCTAGAAGGCAAATAAAACTGGAGAGCAGGTTGTGGGACAATCCAGTCAATTGGCTTAATATGGTTTTTAAAGTTTGTGTTCTATCTCCCAGTATGGTGAGTAGTGCCTGGGGTCTTAAAAGCTTACCAGTGGCCAGAGATACAACTATTGGTTTCTATTCATTTGGAATAAAAGAGAAATAAGGAAGCACAAGAATCAGAGAAGGAACCAGAATATAGGACTGTCTTCATGAACCGCTGCCTCCTCTGCCTTGAAACCAGAAAAACTAGATCGTGCCCAGCTACCACTGTTCTGATCAGGGACACGATAAATGAATCCTGATAGAATGGGGAAAAAATGTGGAACAGAACTTCAAATTCTTAAAGAATCCAGACCTACTGTATCTATTGAGGTTGGAGAAGTCCCTGAGACTATGGCCCTGAGGTACTCTTCGAACTTTCAATTGAAACTATCCCCTGAAGTCATCTTTAAACTAAGTAACAGTTTAGTTCAAAAAGTAAGCATTGTCACACAAGACCAATGGACCACAACTACCACAGCCTCCACCAGACTGAGTCCAGTACAACTAGATGGCATCCGGCTACCATTACTGACTGCTCTGACGGGGATCACAATCGAGGTTCCTGGACAGAGCTGGAGAAAAATGTGGAACAAAATTCTAACTCACAAAAAGACCAGACTTACTGGCCTGACAGAGACTGGAGAAACCCTGAGAATATGGCCCTCAGACACCCTTTTAGCTCAGTAATGAAGTCACTCCTGAAGTTTACCCTTTAGCCAAAGATTAGACAGGCCCATAAAACAAAACGAGATTAAAGGGTCATACCAGCCCAGGGGCAAGGAATAGAAGGCAGGAGGGGACAGGAAAGCTGGTAATAGGGAACCCAAGGTCAAGAAAGGAGAGTGTTGACATGTCGTGGGGCTGTTAACCAATGTCATAAAACAATATGTGTACTAAATGTTTAATGAGAAGCTAGTTTGTTCTGTAAACCTTCATCTAAAGTACAATTTTAAAAAAAAGTAAGCACTGTTACCCTTGAGTATTGTGTTCTTTAAAAAAAAAACTCTATATTAAGACCAGGTGGCTACCTATTGTTGTCAAATCAATTCTGACTCAGTGACTCTAGATGGCAGAGTAGAACTGCTCCATAGGGTTTCCTGGGCTGTAATCTTTATGGGAGGAGATCACCAGGTCTTTTCTCCCAGGGAGTGTGCCTGGTGGGTTCAAACCCCCAACCTTTCCATTAGCAGCTGAGCACTTTAACCACCGTTCCACCAGGGCTCCATAGACCAAATGGGCAACAGCTATTCTAAAGCATAGAGGAGAAGGTTGGAGGGTAGGGAGTTTAGGTTAATGGCAGTGAAACAACTAGAACAGAAATAAAGAGAATGTTGACACAATATGAAGAGTGTAACCAATCTCACGGATCATTATATCTAGAAACTGTTAAGTACGCATGGGTTTTGCTGTGTATATTTTCACCAAAAAAGAAAACAAAAGTGAAAAAAAAAAAAAGCTGGAGAGCAAGGCAAATAAGGATGGAAAAGAAGCTGAGTGTGAATCCACCCGTGGGAATACTCTGCGGCAGCTGGAGCAAGTGCATGCCAGTGAAGTCACCAGATTCGGGGCTACGGAATCATATATTCCTATTCCTGTATTAACTGAATCCAAATTTTGAACAAGACTATATATTATGTATTTTCAGAATATTGGGGACATTAACCAAAAACCAAATCAAACCTGTTGCTGTCGAGTTAATTGTGACTCATAGTGACCCTATAGGACAGAGTAGAACTGTCCCATAGTGTTTCTAACGCTGTAAATCTTTACAGAAGCAGACCATCACATCTTTCTCCCGTGGAGAGGTTGATGGGTTCGAACTGCCGACCTTTTGGTTAACAGCTGAGTGCTTAACCACTGCACCACCAGGGCTCAAATAGCTCTTTGAATTACGGTGTCGGCGAAGAATATTGATTGTACCATGGACTGTTAGAAGAACGAACAAATCTGTCTTGGAAGAAGTACAGCCAGAATGCTCCTTAGAAGTGGGGATGGCGAGACTTCATCTTATGGACTTTGGACATGTTATCAGGAGGGGCCAGTCCCTGGAGAAGGGCATCATGCTTGGTAAGGTAGAGGGTCAGTGAAAAGGAAGAAAACCCTTGACAAGATGGACTGACACAGTGGCTTCAACAGTAGACTCAAGCATAGCAACGATTGTGAGCATGGTGCTGGACCAGGGCAGTGTTTCTGTTGTACATAGGGTTGCTGTGAGTCAGAACCAACTTGATGGCACCTAACAACAACAACAACAACAACAAATAGCTCTGGTTGGAATTAGGATTTCCTGTAGCAGAGAAAAGGTGATAACTAGTTGGAGATCTTCTGCTTCCTGACGCAAAGGGTAGTGGTGCAGTTTCGGAAGGGGCTTGACAAGATTTCACCTGGCTTTAACTAGCTGGGCAGATTAAGCCTGACGTCATGGCATGTCCCCAGGGAAACAGAAATAAGAATTTTGCCTTGTACTGAGGCTATGGAAATAGAAGGTCAGGGCTTTCAGTTAAGGCAGCAAGGAGAGAACGCACAGTTTGGGAAGAACTGCTGGATCAATCCAGGAGATCACATACTGACAGGTTAACAGGCAAGGAGGAGCTTGAAAGAAATGCATCTTGATCAGATTGACAAGAGCAAGTCAGAAGATTAGATAGGAACCTTAGAGGGTAGTGAGTTTATGATGAAAGAGGAGGAACAGCTTGGAAAAGGAGGAGGAGAATGATTGCACAACTCGAAGAATGTAATCAGTGTCACTGAGTTGTACATGCAGAAATTGTTGAATTGGTGTATGTGCTGTTGTATAGATTCTCCACAACAACAACAAAAAATAAGATAAAATAAATATCTCTTGCCTCAAAATATCTTATTCATTGATTCTAAGAGGAACCTTTTTTCCCCCTACATTTTAACATCTTCAAAATCAGCATGTGTCTTAGAGTTGATGGTGTTTTATAATTAATTAGTGCTGTTTTTTCTTTCCTACTGGTTCATAAAATAATGGTGCCTCTTAAGACAATACCCTCTTAAACCCTCTTAGACTTGCTGAAATATGGTGAGAGATTGCATGTGACAGACGTAGAAAGTTCTATGAGTGCAATGATCTTAGAAGGTATGGGGTGTTGTCTTGGTCATCTAGTGCTGCCGTAACAGAAATACCACAAGTGGATGGCTTTAACAAGGAGAAATTAATTTTCTCACAGACTAGTAGGTTACAAGTCCAAATTCAGGGTGTTGGCTCCAGGGGAAGTCTTTCTCTCTCTGTCGGCTCTGGAGGAAGGTCCTTGTCCTCAATCTAACCACAGTCAAGGAGCTTCTTAGGCGCAGGGACCGACCCCAGAGCCCACAGGATGTGCTTTGCTCCTAGTGCTGTTTTCTTGGTGGTATGAAGTCCCCAACTCTCTGCTTGCTTCCCTTTCCTTTTATCTCTTGAGAGATAAAAGGTGGTCCAGGTCACACCCCAGGGAAACTCGCTTTACCTTGGATCAGGAAGGTGACCTGAGTAAGGGTGGTGTTACAATCCCAGAAAATCTTCTCAACATAAAATTACAATCACAAAATGGAGGACAACCACACAATATTGGGAATCATGGCCTAACCAAGTTGACACGTATTTTGAGGGGAGACACAATTAAATCCATGACAGATGTTGAGAAATTGTCTTAACGTAGAGTGACTGACATCTATGACCCCACGACACTTGACTTCAGATGCAGAATGTAAGGGCCAAAGCAATGGAGGGGTGTTTCTGGTCTCCAAGCTTTCCTCCCAGGAAGGTGATTATTTAGATGTTTAGAAGATGAATCTAACACATGGACTCTGTTAGGAGGTCAATGTGGGTACTTTTATTTTCAATTCCTGTCATCCTCAGTAAGGACACAGGCCTCAGCCAACCAACACAATTTATGAAAACTGTACCAGCTTTTCTAGGGCCCCACTTTTCCCCTTACCTGTTGTATTTGTTTTCTTAAAATTGCAGTGTTTGTTCTGTAAAGCCATGAGTTTGATTTTAATCATTGTGGTAAGCTGAATAATTGTCCCCCAAATTATCCACGTCCTAATCCCTGGAACCTGTGAATATTACCTGGGAAAAGGGACTTTGCAGATGTGATTAAGTTAAGGATCTTCAAATCGGGGAGATGATCCTGGATTATTCAGGTGGGCCCTGAAGGTAATCACAACAGGCCTTATAAGAGGGAGGCAGGGCAACTATTGATCTCTATTCGTTTGGAGCAAAAGAGAAAAAAGGACTCAAAGACTCAGAGAAGAAACTAGTCTATAGGACACATAGTCTATATGAACCACGGCCTCATCTACCCTGAGACTAGAAGAACTAGATGGTGCCCAGCTACCACTACCGATTGTTTAAGGCCACAATAAATGGACTCTGATCGGATGGGAGAAAAATGTGGAATAGAACCTCAAAATCCTAAAAGCAAACAACAACAAAAAACAGACCTAGTGAACTAGTTGAGACTGGAGGACTCCCCAAGACTATTGCCCTGAGATACTCTTCAAACCTTGCACTGAAACTAACCCCTGAGGTCACCTTCTAGCTAACAAATTGGCTTAAAAAATAATGAATGCCACCCATAAGTACTGTGCTCCTCTTAAAAGAAAACCACCTACATGAGACCAAAAGGTCAATAATTACTTTAAAACAAAGGTGAGAATATAAGGGAGCAGGGAAAATAGATTAATGGAAATGGAACAACCAGAAGGGAAATAGTGAAAATGCGCCTGCATTGTGAAGAATGTAACCTATGTCACTGAAAGACTTGTGTAAAAATTGTTGAATGGGAGCTTAAACTGCTGTGTAACCTTCACCAAAAACACAAAAAATATTATTTAAAAAAAAAAGGGAGGCAGAAGCACGCGCTGCTGCAGAAGAGGAGGAGGCAGTTGATCACAAAGGCAGACATTGGAGTGATGCAACCACAAGCCAAGGAATGCTAGCAACCACCAGAATCAGGAAAAGACAAGGAAAGGGATTCTCCTCTCAGAGCTTCCAAAAGTCAGACTGATTTCGGACTTCTGACCCCCAGAACTGCGTGATAACAAATTTGTGTTGTTTTAAGCCACTGAGCTTGTGGTAATTTTTTTACAGCAGCTGTAGGAAATTAATACACTCCCCCTTTTCCTTTTGGTTCATGAATGATTGCCTAGGCTTGTAAAGCTTAGCAGGATTTTTCCTGCCATTTTCTGATATTTTTGTTTCTGAACAGTGGGCAACAATTGGGGCAAGCTGCCTGAAATAATCACCCCTGGAATGATGTTCTGACTTTGGTAATGCTTTGAGGATCTTTTTTTTTGGGGGGGGGGTTAATTTTTATTGTGTTTTAAGTGAAAGTTTAACAAATCAAGTCGGTCTCTTATACAAAAATTTATAGACACCTTGCTATATACTCCTAGTTGCTCTCCCCCTAATGAGACAGCACACTCCTTCCCTCCACCCTCTATTTTTGTGTCCATTCAGCCAGCTTCTGACCCCCTCGGCCCTCTCATCTCCCCTCCAGACAGGAGCTGACCACATAGTCTCATGTGTCTACTAGATCCAAGAAGCACACTCCTCATCAGTATCATTTTCTGTCCTATAGTCCAGTCCAATCCCTGTCTGAAGAGTTGGCTTTGGAAATGGTTCCTGTCTTGGGCTAACAGAAGGTCTGGGGACCATGACCTCTGGGGTCCTTCTAGTCTCAGTCAGACCATTAAGTCTGGTCTTTTTACGAGAATTTGAGGTCTGCGTCCCACTGGTCTCCTGCTCCCTCAGGGGTTCTCTGTTGTGTTCTCTGTCAGGGCAGTTGTTGGTTGTAGCTGGGCACCATCTAGTTCTTCTGGTCTCAGGCTGATGTAGGCTCTGGTTTATGTGGCCTTTTCTGTCTGTTGGGCTCATAATTACCTTGTGTCTTTGGTGGTCTTCATTCTCCTTTGCTCCAGGTGGGTTGAGACCAATTGATGCATCTTAGGTGGCTGCTTGCTAGCGTTTAAGACCCTAGGCACCACTCACTTTGAGGATCTTTTAAAGATTTGCTTTAAAAAAAATAAAAGTCTTTCCATGTGGTCAGTTTCCTTTTCTTCTTTGTTTTGTTTGCAGTGAAAGATATTAAGTCCGGTAAGACTTTCCAGGCCACAGGTGGTAGACAGAACTCTAAGTCGGCCCCCGAAATGCCTGCCCCCTTGTATACAGGAATTGTATAATCTCCTCCCCTTGGGTATGGGCAGAACTTGTGAATATGATGAGACATCACTCCCATGATTCAGTTACTAATCAGCTGACTCTGAGTTAGTTGGAAGGGAGCTTCTGCTGACTGAGTCTGACCTAACCAGGCAAGTCCTTTCACAGAAGTTGAAACATCAGAAAGACACCCTTCTCCTGGCCTTGAAGGAGCAAAGTACCCAGGGAGGGGGCCACATGGCTAGGATCTGAGGGCACCTCTAGGAGCTGAGAGTGATCCCCAGCCAACTGTCAGCAAGAAAATGAAGACCTCATCCTACACAACGAGGAACTGAATTCCGCCAACAGCCTGACTGAGCTGGGAAGACGACCCCGGGCTCCAGATGAGAGTGCTGCACTGGTCGGCACCTGGGTTGCAGCCTGGTAAGACCTTGAGCAGAGAACCCAGCTGCCCCCACCTGGACTCATGGCTGCTGGGAAGTGTGCAATCATACACTTGTGGTGCTTTAAGCTTGTCATGGATTGAATTGTGTCCCCCCCAAAACGTGTATCACCTTGGCTAGGCCATGATTCCCAGTACTGTGTGGTTTACCACCTTTTGTGAACGGATATGATTGTCCTATGTGTTGTAAATCCTAACCTCTGTGATGTTAATGAGGCAGGATTAAAGGCAATTATGCTAATGAGGCAGGACTCAATCTACAGGATTAAATTGTATCTTGAATCAACCTCTTTTGAGGTATAAGAGAGAGAAGCAAGCAAACAGGAGGGGGATCGCACATCACCAAGAAGGAAAAGCCAGGAGTGGCATGTGTCATTTGGACCCAGGGTCCTATGCTGAGAAGCCCCTAGACTGTGGAAGATTGATGACAAGGACCTTCCCCCAGAACTGACAGGAAGAGAAAGCCTTCCCCTAAAGCTGGGGTGCTAAATTTGGACTTCTAGCCTCCTAGACTGTGAGAGAATAAATTTCAGCTTGTCAAAGCCATCCACGGTAGTATTCCTGTTATAGCAGCACTAGGTAACTAAGACACCCACTTGTGGTATTTCTGTTATAGCAGCACTAGGTAACTAAGACACCCACTTGTGGTATTTCTGTTATAGCAGCACTAGGTAACTAAGACACCCGCTTGTGGTATTTCTGTTACAGCAGTACTAAATGAGTACGAAAAAGCTGCTGTGTGTGTGGCAATTTGTTATGCAACAGTAGAAAGCAAATACAGGACACTGTGCTGTTGCTCTTGTGACGTTGTTTTGGGCATCACCAAAGAGAGTCCTAGGGCTAGGATTACAAGGCAGTTTCTCACCCCCAAGTCAATAAGGTTCTGACTGTGGAAGGTTATTTTCGTTAGGTGCTGTCGAGTCGGTTCTGACTCATAGTGAACCTGCGTACAACAGAATGAAACTCTGCCTGTCCTGCTCCATCCTCATGTTTGAGCCCACTGCGCCAGTCCATTAAGTAAGGTAATAATGTGTTGTAAATCTCTAGTTCTCCCTGGACATTTGTAGGTTCGTTCTGAATATTTGGGAACCCCCTTTGCTAGGGTATTAAGGTCTCCCAGTGTCCAGAGAGTGTGCACTACAACTAGGGGTGCCGCCTTCACCCTGGCCAGAAAATCTCCTTAAAAAGGGCCAGGACATTTGCAGGACTACAGGTGCTGCGAGGTGGATGTGGACCAAATGGCGGGTGACTTTTAAAATTGGACCCTGAGTAAACTTAACTGTGATGGCTGTTCCTTCAACCTTGAGTGGTTTCCTTGCAAGCATGTGCTGGTCATCTCTGGGCTAATGCTAGGCAGATCTCTGGAGCGGCCTCTTCTTTACGGTACTGTGCTGTGATCTCTAGCTGCCTTAATTTCCCCAAATGCTCAGCCCTGTCTCCGGAACGCAGGAGTTCCCTGGGCTCCACCTGAGGTCCCCTCTGCCTTGCAACCTGGAAACTCTCCAGGCAGGCAGCTGAGCATAAGAAGGCCCCCGTTGTTGGACTCCCCATCTCTCAGGGACCGTTGTCCTTCAATGCCTGATGTCCGGTGTCTAGAAAACCATTGTTCCATGTTGGTTGGTTGGTACAGACAGGAGGGTTAATCCAGCCCCTGTTATTCCATTTTGCCTGGAAGTAGAAACAGTTCATCTTTTTTTATTTTTAAATCAACTGTTTTTTTCAAATTTAAATCAACTATTTTCTTCAAATTGTGGTAAATATATGTATAACCTTTGTCATTTCAAAATTCATGTGCATGTACAATCAGTGACATTAGTTACATTCATCTCGTTACAGTCATCACCCTTATCTGTTTCCAGATTTTTCCATCACCCTTAGCAGATGCTCAGTGCCCCCCAACTCAGCTGTTTTTATTTCATTTCTTGATACACACACATTCTACCAACACTGTCTACCTTCAACTTAGTAACGAGGAAGGAAGGACTGAGAGGACAGGAACTGTGGGTAGCCGTATCTTTTCCTTTCTTGACCCTTTTGGGCCCAGACCAAAACCAAAAACCAAACCCATTGTCGTCGAGTCGATTCCAACCCATAGTGACCCTATAGGACAGAGTGGAACTGCCCCACAGAGTTTCCAAGAAGTGGCTGGTAGATTTGAACTGCCGACCTTTTGGTTAGCAGCCGTAGCATTTACCAGTGCACCACCAGGCCTCCCAGCAAATGCCACTTTGTAATCAGACTTTCTGCCTTTGGCCATCAGACTGACACCTCAATTAGTCACAGCTGCTAAGCCTTAAATTATGAGCCAGATGGATGATGCAACTTCACCATAATGCAGTTGTGCAATTTCATCTTTTATTTTATTTTGTGTGTTGAAAGTATACCCAAAGCATACACCCACTCAACATTTTCTACATGTATAATTCAGCAACATAGATTCTGTACTTCAAGTTGTGCAGCTATTCTCGTTCTCTTTTTCCAAATTACTCTACCACCATTAACATAAACTCAATACCCCCTAAGCAAATCTCCCCTTTCCCCTTCCTTCCCACGCCTGGTAACCAATAATTTTTGGTTTCTGTATATTTGCTTATTTCATATAAGTGAGATCAGGCAGCGTTTGTACTTTTGCGACTGACTTATTTCACTTAGCATGATGTTTCCAAGGTTCATCCGTGCAGTGGTGGGCGTCAGGACTTCATTCCTTCGTATGGCTGAATAATACCACATTGTATTTATATGCCATGTTTTGTTTATCCATTTGTCTGTTGATGGACATCTCAGTTGTGTCTACTTTGGGCCATTGTGAATAGTGCTGCAGTGAACATTGGTGTGCAGGCTTTTGTTTGCGTTCCTCGTCTCACTTCTTCTGGGTATATACCTAGGACTGGGATTGCTGGGTCGTACGGTAGTTCTATGTTCAACTTTTTGAGGAAGCACTGGACTGTTAGCACAGTGGCTGCAGTCTATCATTTCTTCTGGCTGCATAACATTCTACCTTAGGGATCTACCATAAACCAATCCATCCCCTATTGAGAATCTATTTTTGTAAAACAATGCAGCACAGTCCATTTTTGTACCTGTATCTCAGCATCCTTTGGTGAGACTCCACGGAGAAAATTCCTAGCTATGGGATTTCTGGGTCCCAGGGTTTATGCATTTACATTTTTAACATATGGGTTACCTGCCCTTCAGTGTACAGGTTTATCATCAGCAATAGGCCTACGATGGGGGCGACTTTATATTGGAAACTTCGTAAATGATTTATGTTCTGTATTCATAGGCTCAGAGTTAGAGGGGCTCACTTGTATTTTGCAGTCCTCCCGTCCCACAGGCACACGTCTTTTAAGAAGGCAGTGACGTGTTCTGCTGCCGTTTGTAAATGTGCAGATTCTCAACCATCTGGTGGCCTACCCCTCAAGAATTTCGAGGTCTCTTTATGTCCTGCTTAGCTTTGGGGACCAGAGGTTTTTTTCTGCCAAAAGCCCTAAATCACCCTAGTCAGATACCCCAAACTTCCTTCCCTCCACTTTTCTAGTTACTGTGTGCTGTTCTTTCTTTCTTCCTCTTCAACTAGACCTCGGAGACATCGACAGTTGCTCCTAAGCACAAAGGGCAGGGTCCCTTGACTTCAGCTGATACGAGTCAAAGTGGAGTCTCCACCAAGCACCCGAGCACCGATTCTACTGGTGGTTTTGTCCTGTCTAAGACCTTATCAGGATCCAGTGGCACAGGACACCCTTCTGACAGGACTTCTAGCAGGGATCGTAGCAGAATTCCCTCCATGATTGGGTTTCCTATGAGAGAACAGCACTCAAGGACCCGTGATCAAGCCGGCATGCCAAGACCCCATCACCCCTCTGTATCTCAGTTCAGAATAGATACAGACCGTCACAGGAGTCGAGAGCAGCACAGTTCGTTACACCCAGGAAGGGATGAGCCAGACGCACACCCTGGCCTAGTCCAACAGGATTCAACCTTGTCTAGAGATCAGCTTGGTTTGGGGTACCCAGATCAACTAAGCAGGATCTACTTAAGCCCAGATCAAGTCTATCTAGGGCAATCTCAGTATGGCTTAGGGCCACCTGGCATGGACCAACCTAGACTGGTATATCCTAGCATTTATCCACATGGTGTGGTACCACCCAGCACGGGTCAGCAGGGTGTGGCACCAGCCGGCATGGATCAGCAGGGTTTCATACCACCATTGGTACCTGGCAGAGATCAGCAAGGATTGCCACCTAGCACAGAGCAGCGTGGTATGGTACCTCCTGGCATAGACCACCATGGTGTGGAGCAGATTGACATGGATGCGCATGGATTTGTACCACTTGGCATGGATCAGTATGAGTCGGTTATACCTTTTATAGATCAGAGTGGTTTGGTACCACCTGGTTTGACACAAGCTGGTACAGATCAGCGAGCTTTTGTGCAGCCCCATTTGGAAGCACCTGGTTTCATACAACCTGGCACAGAACAGCATGATTTGGTCCAGCCTGGCTCAGACCAGCGTAGCTTGGTCCAACCTGGCACAGACCAACGTAGTTTGATACAGCCTGGGGCAGATCAGCATGGTTTGGTGCAGCCTGGGGCAGACCAGCGTGGTTTGGTGCAGCCTGGGGCAGAGCAGCGTGGCTTGGTCCAACCTGGGGCAGAGCAGCGTGGCTTGGTCCAACCTGGGGCAGACCAGCGTGGTTTGGTGCAGCCTGGGGCAGTCCAGCGTGGCATGGTCCAACCTGGGGCAGAGCAGCGTGGCTTGGTCCAACCTGGGGCAGACCAGCGTGGCTTGATGCAGCCTGGGGCAGTCCAGCGTGGCATGGTCCAACCTGGGGCAGTCCAGCGTGGCTTGGTCCAACCTGGGGCAGACCAGCGTGGCATGGTCCAACCTGGGGCAGTCCAGCGTGGCTTGGTCCAACCTGGGGCAAACCAGCGTGGCTTGATGCAGCCTGGGGCAGTACAGCGTAGCATGGTCCAACCTGGGGCAGTCCAGCGTGGCATGGTCCAACGTGGGGCAGACCAGCGTGGCTTTGTCCAGCCTGGGGCAGTCCAGCGTGGATTGATCCAACCTGGGGCAGACCAGCGTGGCTTGGTCCAGCCTGGGGCAGTCCAGCATGGCTTGACCCAACCTGGGGCAGACCAGCATGGCTTGGTTCAGCCTGGTGCAGACCAGCATGGCTTGGTTCAACCTGGGGCAGACAAAAGTGGCTTGCTGCAGCCTGGCACAGATCAGCGTGGCTCGGTCCAACCAGGTTTGGTGCAGCCTGGCGCAGACCAGCATGGTTTGGTGCAGCCTGGTGCATATCCACATGGTTGGCTGCAACCTGGTACATATCCACCTGGTTTGGTGCACCCAGGTGCCTATCTGCCTGGTTTAGTGCAGCCTGGTGCATATCCACATGGTTTGGTCCCACTTGATGTAGATCAGCCTGGTTTGGTGCAACCTGGTGCAGAGCAGCATGGCTTGGTACAAGGTGATGCAGAGCAGCATGGTTTGGTACAACCTGGTGCGTATCCACCTAGTTTGGGGCAACCTGGTGCAGATCAGCATGGTTTGCTGCAGCCTGGTGCAGACCAGCGTGGTTTGGTGCAGCCTGGTGTAGATCAGCATGGTTTGGTTCAACCTGGTGCATATCCACCTAGTCTGGGGCAACCTGGTGCAGATCAACATGGTTTGCTGCAGCCTGGTGCAGACCAGCGTGGTTTGGTGCAGCCTGGTGTAGATCAGCATGGTGTGGTTCAACCTGGTGCGTATCCACCTAGTTTGGGGCAACCTGGTGCAGATCATCATGGTTTGGTGCGTCCTGGTGCCTATCCACCTACTTTGAGGCAACCTGGTGCATATCTACCTATTTTGGGGCAACCTGGTGCATATCCACCTAGTTTTGCACAGCATGGTGCATATCTACCTAACTTGGTACCACCTGGTACAGATCAGCATGGTTTGGTCCAGCCTAGTGCAGATCAGCATGGGTTGGTCCAGCCTGGTGCAGATCAGCGTGGTTTGGCACAACCTGGTGTAGGTCAGCTTGGGTTGGTGCAACCTGGAATGTATCATCATGGCTTGGCCCAGCCTGGTGCAGACCAGCATGGCTTGGTGCAGCCTGCTGAAGAGCAGCGTGGCTTGGGGCAGCCTGGTGCAGACCAGCCCGGCTCAGTGCAGCCTGGTGCAGACCAGCCCGGCTCGGTGCAGCCTGGTGCAGACCAGCCCGGCTCGGTGCAGCCTGTTGGAGCCCAGCCCGGCTCGGTGCAGCCTGGTGGAGACCAGCCCGGCTCGGTGCAGCCTGGTGGAGACCAGCCTGGCTCGGTGCAGCCTGGTGGAGAACAGCCTGGCTTGGTCCAGCCTGGTGCAGAGCAGCGTGGTTTTGTCCAGCCTGGTGTATATCCACATGATTTGGTACAGCCTGGTGCCTATCCGTTTAGTCCAGTGCAAGCTAGTGCCTATCCGCCTGGCTCTGTTCAACCTGGTGCCTATCTGCCTGGTTCGGTGCAACCTGGTGCCTATCTACCTGGCTTGGTGCAACCTGGTGCCTATCCACGTGGACTGGTGCAACCTAGTGCCTATCCACCTGGTTTGGTCCAAGCTGGTGCCTATCCACGTGGATTGGTGCAACCTGGTACATATCCACATGGTTTGTTGGAGCCTGGAGCATTTCATCGTGGTTTGGCACCCCATGGACTTTATCAGCAAGGCTTACTACCACCAGGCACAGAGCTTAGTGACTTTCCACCATTACAAGTAGATTCTCCACTTTTGGTATCATCACGCCCATATCAACAAGGCATTGTACTTCCTGGAAGAGATCAATATGGCCAGGTATCGCCACTCGTAGCCCATCCAGGTTTGACACCACCAGTGATAGACCAAGAAGGTTTGGTACTACACCCAGATCAACAGCATTTGGTATTACCTGGCCCAGATCAGAGTGGTCATGAGTACCCTGGCCCGATGTATCCTGACTATCCTGGTCCAGGGTACCTGCGTGTAGATCAGCATGGGCAGATGGGTTTGCTTCCAAATCGAATAGGTGCCTCATACCAACCTGGGATTCCTGACCAGACTGGCCCAGGCCAGGATACCACCTCCGTCGGAAGGACAGAGTCTTCTGGCATTCTCTACAAAAGCTCATCAGAAAATGTTGAAGACTCTAGTGAGCGACGCGATTCGCTGGATAAATTGGCTCCAAGCTTCCCCATGGCAGTGGAGACACTTCGTCTGATGGGAGAGCTCATTGGCCTCTACGTGGCACTAAAGGAACATATAAATGACCTGGAAGGGGAGCAAACTGGCCAAACAGATCTGGAGAAGATACAGTACCTGATTGCACAGATGGGTGGGTACTGCTTGCCCATGGAGGGGAGACCACCGCCTTAGTCCTAAGCTGATTGCATCCTTTCCTCCCTCTGGCCTCCACTCCTGGCTGCTGGCCTTCTTCCTGAGTCCCTGAAGACAGCGTGTCCATTCTTAGTCATTCTAGGGGGTCCTATGGTTTTCAGGGTCCAAATGCATAGATGGGCAAAAAAGGCAGTGAAACAAGTGGGATCGAAGCAGCCTCAGGAAAGGAATGAAGCAGGTTCTTCTGTCCTTGTTGGACCCTCAGGGAGTAGCTGGGGAAAGTGCTGGGAAAGGGAAAACAATAGCACTGGGGCAGGGGGAAAGAGAATATTGAAGGATGAATCCTAACCGTGGCCTATTCACAATTCTTGGCCCAGAAAATAATAAAGATTTTAGAAATATGTGGAAATGGTAGGCCAGAGATCCCAAAGCCCTTTAGGACAAAGTGTTAGGTGAAATTTTTATGAGCTTTTTTTTTTTTTTTTTAAAGACAGTCCTTTCTCCCTTCTTCTTGTCCCCTCCCCCCTAGTCACCAGGACAAGCAGAATAAGTTACATGTCCTGTTGCTCTCTGGGTTACCTTCATTGTTATTGGGCTGGAAATGGGGACTGGGAGGCCACTGGCAATTGAACCACACTGACTATAAGGCTTCCATTTTCCATAGTCAAAAAGAGCATACCCCCTGACCTGCAGGAACAGATGAAGGGCTTAAAGTCTGTGGCCAAAGAAGTTCGGCAGGAAAAAGCAAAAGTAAGTAAGAGAGGATCAGCCTGCTTTGCCCTTTCGTGCTTACTAGTACCATGTTTCATTTGTGTTTTGAAGGACTACACAGCCCTTTCCCACACATCATTATCTCACTGGATCTTTACAGTCCCGTCAGGTAGAAAACGCACCTTGGGAATTATCACGCGCATTTCCTAGATCTAAAATCTGATGCTCACCGCTGTTATGAGTCAGTTGAGCCAGATAATGAGGACTTGGCTCCTTTCAGGGCCCTGGTGGCTCGGTGATTAAGAGCTTGTCTGTAACCAAGAGGTCGGCAGTTCGAATCCACAAGGTTTTTTGGGTTTTGGCTCCTTTTATTACGTGGGGCCATTTCCAATAAAAACTCACTATCTTTGGAGCAGCCTTGGAACCGAGCTTGTGGGACCTTGTTTTTCTGGGGTCAGACGTCATGGCTAGAGGCTGCTAGATCTTCAGCCATTGTTTTAATGCCAACTGTCTACATCCATGGGTACTTATGAGGTGGATGGATGGATAGAAGCGTGGATGAATGGAAGGGAGGGAAGGAAGGAGAAAGGGAGGGAGGGAGGGATGGAGAGAGGGAGGAAAGGAGGAGGAAGGAAGAGTGAATGGGTGGATGGATGAAAAGACAGGTGGAGGGGTGGATAAATGGGTAGGTGAATAATAGATGGGGGTGGGTGGATAGATGTCAGGAAGAGAACTTGGCTTTTGTCACAGAAAATTGCATTACAGTTAGGGAATAGGTGAGGGACTTACTTGGGCTGCAGGGGCACATTCAGAAAGTGGAGAACTCAGGCTTGTCTGATCCTCCTTTCCATTGGGTTTGTAGCTGGACAGGCTGCAAAGGATCCTGGAGGGTGAAGGGATGCAAGAACCAGGGAAGGAAGTGAAAGCTGGCCAACTGAGCTTGCAGCTGGGCGTTCTCAGGTAACATGCCCCTGCCAAGTGCAGTTGAATCTTGCCATCACATTTTCTCAGCCGTGGAAGTGATAGTGGCCTTTGGTTCACTCAAGTCCCTGAACTGACCACTTCCTTTGACCTAAATGGTGTCTGCTCTTCAGGTTGCCCATATCTAGCCCAAGAAGCTTATGGAGGTTTCCCAGGTTCCTAAAACCTAACATCAGGGCTTCCTAGCCTAGCACCAGGGCTTCCTAGGAAGAGGAGAAGCTCCTTAGCCTCTGTCTCAGTTGGAGGAGAACACTTTCTAGAGCCCTTCAGAACCCAGTCCCACCCCCTAGAGCCTTCCCAGGCTACCTTGCTGGGCACCTAACTACAGGGCAGAGCCAGAGCCTTGGACTCCCTAGATGCAGATTGCCAAGGGTGATGGGAGAGCCGTCATCTGCATCCTCCTCCATCCCTGATGGGCAGAGCCAGCACTGGTGGCTTGTGTCCCTGGGCCGGTGGCGAGGCCAGGCACTCTCTTGTGTTCCACAGAGTGACTGTGGCTGACATTGAGAAGGAGCTGGCCGAGTTGAGGGAGAGCCAAGAGCGGGGCAAGGTCAGCATGGAGCACTCGGTCTCTGAGGCCTCTCTTTACCTACAGGATCAGGTGAGGACTGCCCATTCTTCAGCCTCAGGGACCAGGGCCATTCTCAGGGCTGGCAGTGGACAGTGGGGACAACCCTGCCTCCCACCACTCATCAGTGACCAGACCCCTCACTTCCATCTGGGGGGAGGGAGTGACCATGTCTAGAATCCGGTCCACTCCTGATCCAAAGTCAGCTCCAAGACCACAAGTACATGGGCAAGTGTGTCCCCTCTGGCAAGGGACAGGACTCCTTCAAGACCTGCCACTTACCTGTCATTAAACCATATATATATATATATATATTTTAATTGAGATATAATTCACTAACTAAATTCAGCCCTTTAAAACGAACAAGGTGGCTTTTAGTAGATTCATAAAGTTATGCAGCCATCACCACTATCTAATTCCAGAACACTTTCATCACCCCAAAAAGCAACCCTGTACACGTTAGAAGTCACTCCTCATCCCCCACTCACAGCCCCTGGCAGCCATTAATCTGCTTTCTCTCTATGGATTTGCCTAATCTAGACATTTCCTATAAATGGAATCATACAATATGCAGTATAGTCTTTAGCACTTGGCTTCATGCATCAGGTTTTGGGTTTTTTTTTAATTTTTATTGTGCTTCAAGTGAAAGTTTACAAATCAAGTCAGTCTCACCTGTAAAAATTTATATACACCTTGCTATATACTCCTAGTTGCTCTCCCGCTGATGAGACAGCACACTCCTTCTCTCCACCCTCTATTTCCATGTCCGTTCAGCCAGCCTCTGTCCCCTTCCGTAGCAGGTTTTTGAGGGTCATCCACATGTAGGCGTATACCAGTACTTCTTTCAGGTTTGTGGCTGCATGATATCCCCTTGTGTGGCCATACCACATTTTGTGTGTCCATTCATCTGTTGATGGACATTTGGGTTGTTTCCCTTCCTGGTGATTATGAATTAACGGGGCTGTGAACATTTGTGGACAAGTTACACATGAACCTGTGTTTTCATTTCTCTCATTTAAATACCTGCGAATGGAATTGCTGGGTCATGTGGTAATAACTCTGTTTAACCATTTGACAAGCTGCCAGACTGTGTTCCCAAAGGGTTGTATCATCTTGCACTCCTACCAGCAGTGTTTGAGGGTTCCAACTTCTCCAATCCTCACCAACACATGTTATTATCTGTCCTCATAATTATAACCTGCTTACTGGGAGTGAAGTGGTATCTCATTGTGGTTTTTATTTGTGCTTCCCTAATGGAGCCTAGGAAACCCTGGTGGCGTAGTGGTTAAGTGCTACGGCTGCTAACCAAAGGGTCAGCAGTTCGAATCCTCCAGGCACTCCTTGGAAACTCTATGGGGCAGTTCTACTCTGTCCTATAGGGTTGCTATGAGTCGGAATTGACTTGACGGCACTGGGGTTTTTGGTTTTTGGAATGGGGCCTTAGGAGCCCTGGTGGCGTGGTGGTTAAGAGCTTAGCTGCTGTCTTAGGAGGCTGGAAGTCCAAATTCAGGGCATCAGCTCCAGGGGAAGGCTTTCTTTCTCTGTCAGCTGTGAAGGAAGGTCCTTGTCATCGATCTTCCCAGTCAAGGAGCTTCTCAGTGCAGGGAACCCGGGGGCCAAAGGGCTCGATATTCTCCTGGCTCTTGTTTCTTGGTGGTATGAGGTCCCCCATCTCTCTGCTTGTGTCTCTCTTTTATATCTCAAAAGAGATTGACTTAAAACACAATCCACAAAATGGTGGATAATCATACAATACTGGAGCTCATGGCCTAGCCAAGTTGACAGATATTTTTGGGGGACACAATTCAATCCATGACAGCTGCTAACCAAAGGGTCAGCAGTAGGAATCCGGCAGCTACTCCTTGGAAACCCTACGGAGCAGTTCTGCTCTGTCCTATACGGTTACTACTAGTCGGAATCAACTCGATGGCAATGGGGCAACGGGAATGGGGCATCGGTGGTTCAGTGATAGAATTCTTGCCTTCTGTGTGGGAGACCTGGATTTGATTCCTATCCATTTCTGGAGAAATGTCTACTCAAATCCTTGCTCATTTTTAAGTTGGGTTATTTGTCTTTATATTGTTGAGTCGTACGAGTTCTTTATATATGCTGAACACTAGACCCTTATCTGATACGTGATTTGCAAATATTTTCTCCCATTCTGCATGTTGTCTTTTCACTTTCTTGATGGTATCTGCCATTGAATCTTGAATGATGCTATTCTTGGTAACCCCAGAAGGAGTGTCTGAACCAGGAACAGCCCTCTGAGCAGTCTTAGAAGGACCAGATAGGAAAAGCCGCTGGGGTTCGTGTCAGGAAACATTTTGTGCTAAAAGCCACATTCTGGGTCCCCTCCCAAGTTTGCTGGAGCAGCGACATGTAGCGTGTCATGACCGCAGGCCCTGATTGCCCAGTGCTGGACTTGAAGGGCAGCAGATAGTGTGTGCAAGAGCCACCTGTTGCTCCAAAGTGCTTGTCTGCTCTTAGCAGCCTCCCGGAAGTGTCCTACATTTCTCTGAGCACACTCCTGCTTCATCATGCTGTTCCTCTTCCTGGAACGTCCTTTCAACCCTTATTTCTGTGCTGCTGCTGCTTCTTTAAGAGTCCACTCAAATGTCCAGTTTTCTAGGAAGTCTCTTCCTCTCTTCTAGAAAGAATTCATTCACTCCTTTGTATCTGGAGGCCCTGTGACATGCTGGCCACTGTTTAGGCTCTTCTGGTTGCAAGGAACAAAGCCCCAGTGAACTCAGAAGAAAGAGAGAGGTGTTGTGAGTGTGTACACGTGTAGAGCATTGGGAGAATGGAACTTGCAGGCCACAGGAGCAGCTCTGGGCGCGGGCCACTCCCTGCTGTCCCTTTCTGTCTGTTTTTGCATCTGTCTGTGCCTCTGTCTCCCTGTCCTTGTTCATCTCTCTCACTCTGACTACATCACTCTTCCATTCTGCTTGCAATCAACTTTCTTACCCCTCAAACATGGTCCAAGATGGCTGCCCCAGCCCCTGCAACATCTTTTCTGCTTCATTACCCCCTACCAGCTTAGGGTTCTCTCTACATCCAAGAGAAAGGGGCACGGGTTGCCTCAGCTCCTCTTTTTAAGTTTTTTTAACAAGTCACAGGGATTGGTTGCCTTTGAATCTGGTATCCACCTGTGGACCCATCATTTGTGGTGACAAACTAGGACCAGGGCACACAGAAGAGAGCAGGCAGTGTATGTGGAAGGGTTTATACCCACAGAGACCGTGAGAGACCGCTGTAACAGCCTGAGAACTTTCCACATTCGTTTATTGTTAATAATTTACATGCTAGATTGGGACAGAACGTATGTGAGTCCACTCACCCCCACCCCACCCCTCCCACCCGGTGTCCTCAGAGCCTGGAGCAGTGCTCTCATGTTGTCAGGGTGCTCTACGTGGTACAGACTGACTGACAGACCATCACCACTTTAGGATTCAGCTAAAGGAGATCCGTTCTCACGCCAGACCAATGGGCGGGCTGGCTGGAGAAGCTTCCGGAAATATCCCTCCTGCAAGAGCTTTATTCAGCATTAATGCTACACTCCCTGAGGACTCTGTTCACTACCCAGTGGACACACACTGAGCACCTACTATGTGCCACTCGGTGACCCCTGAGGAGGTGGCAATTGCCTGTATCACAGCAGGGCAGGCAGCGCACCATGCTAGTGGTGGGGCCTGGGCAGAACACGGCCATGTCTCACCTCACTTCCCTGCCCCCGACTTCCCTGCTGCACCCAGCTGGACAAGCTCAGGACGATCATCGAGAGCATGCTGACCTCCTCTTCCACACTGCTGTCCATGAGCATGACCCCTTCCAAGGCCCGGATGACCTTGGCACCTGGCCAGATTGACCCTGAGGCCACCTGCCCTGCCTGCAGCCTAGACGTGAGTCACCAGGTCAGCACGCTGGTACAGCGCTACGAGCAGCTCCAGGACATGGTCAGCAACCTGGCCGCCTCCCGACCTTCCAAGAAAGCCAAGCTCCAGAGCCAGGTGATACTCCACCTTCCCTCCTGGAGGAACAGACATGGCCCCCGGGGAAGAGCTGTTCCAAGGCCCACAGAAGAAGTGGCTGATAGAGTGCCCCAGCCAGGGCGTGTTTAAGCCTGAGGGTCAGTTTTCCATGTTGGAGCCCCTGGTCCATTCGCAGAGTCACATTGAGGGCAGGCAGGGCTAGGTCTGGGGACAGGAGACTGTGGGGGAGAGCTGAAACAGGCTGGCTAGGCACGGAGACACACCATTCGCATGCCCTTGGGACACTTGTCCATGGTAGGGGACATTGGCACCCTTACACACCACTCTTCTGGAACCTTGCCAACTTCCTTCAAAGGGTAGGCTGGTGAGAGGGAGGAGGGTGGTGGGGATGGGAGGGCCGCGAGTTCTTGAGTCCTGCCTCTTGAACTCAAGAATTCAGAGTCAGCCCAGGTGAGGGGAGCAGGCTGTAACCCATACCCCAAGTCTCGGGAGCTGGTTGCAGGACATCTTGAATCACCTGTACTAATCACTCAGGATCCCAGGATCTGAGGGGCAGGGAAGTAGAACTAAGCCAGGCAGCACCCCACACCAGGGTTCAGGGTCCTGGGCGGACACAGGGAAGGAGTAGCACAGCTTTCTCCACCATCAGCGGGAAATTGCTAAGGCCACGGACAAACGCCAGAAGGGGGTGGGAAGTGAGCTCGTCTGTGGGTGGTGTTGTAAGGGCTGAGTCATCATATAGGGGGGACGGGGATGGGGTGCCCCAATAACCTCAGATAGGTGTCCTCTGTCCCTCCTGCTCAGGACGAGGAGCTTCTGGGCCATGTGCAGAGCGCCATTCTGCAGGTGCAGGGCGACTGTGAGAAGCTCAACATCACCACCAGCAACCTCATCGAGGACCACCGACAGAAGCAGAAGGACATTGACGTGAGGGCCAACGGAGAGGGGGTGGGGCAAGGCCAGGTTCCACCCACCCCTTCTGGCCCCCTGCCCTATCTTCCTCCCTCTTTATTCTCTGCTCACCCCGCCTCCCAGGTGTTGTACCAGGGTATAGAGAAGCTGGAGAAGGAGAAGGCCAACAGGGAGCACCTGGAGATGGAGATTGATGTGGTAAGCTCAGGCCCCTGAGGGCCACCTGTGTCCCAGGACCATCTCACTGGGTGCTCTTTTTTTTTTGTGGTGGGGGTTAAAATGGGGTTGTGGCAGAGCCCAAGTGGTACAGCGGCTAAGCGTGCAACTGCTAGCCAAAAAGGTTGGCAGTTCGAATCCACCGGCTGCTCCTTGGGAAACGATGAGGCAGTTCTACTCTGTCCTATGGGGTTGCTATCAGTCGGAATCGACTCAATGGCAACGGCTTTGGTTTGGGGTTTTTTTTTATTATTATTATTGTGGCAAACTACATATCACAAAAACAGTTGCTCTTTCAACCAGTCTTAAGTGTACAATTTGGCGACATTAATGACATTGACCATGCTGAGCATCCACCACCACTATCCATTTCCCAAAAAAATTTCATCACCCCAAACAGAAACCCAGTACCCCTCAAGCAGTAACCCCTCACTCCCCTCTCCCCTCAGCTCTTGGTCACCACTGATGAACTTGTGTCTGTATGTACTTCCTATTCTAGATAGCTCATACAAGTGGGGCCATACCGTATTTGTCCTTTTGAGTTTGACTTATTTCACTAAGCCTAATGTTTTCAATAACAACGATTGTGAGGATGGTGTGGGACCAGGCAGTGTTTCATTCTGTTATACATAGGGTCGCTATGAGTTGAAACCAACTCGACAGCACCTAACAACAACAAACAACATTTTCAAGATTCATCCATCCGGTAGCATATAACACAACTTCATTCCTTTTTATGGCCGTGTAATATTCCTTTGCATGGATATACCACATTTTCTTTATCCATTCATCTGTTGGTGGACTTTTGGGTTGTTTCCACCTTTTGGCCACTGAAGGATGAACATTGCAATGAACATTGGTGTGCAGATACCAGCAGTCCCCAGGTTACGAACATTCAACCTATGTACAATGCATAGTTAAGAACCAACCCCCATAAAGCCTGTTATATTAAAAATTCGAGGTACATGCAATGGTTCACGATAACAAACGGGTGCTACTGTGCAATGTGCATAAAAACATTATTATTATTATCACTGTATTATTACGTCAAAGGTGTTTTAGTGTATCTGGAAGTGTTTAGTGTTTTTTATGCATAGAAAGGTACACTATATACTAAGACAAACATTTGATTCGTGTTGGATATGAACCATACCTAACTGTTCTGGCTTATGTACAGATTCAATTTAAAGACAGACTTAGGAAAGGAACTCATTCATAGTCCAGGGAATACCTGTATTTGTTTGAATCTGTGCTTTCAGGTCTATTGGGTATATACCTAGGAGTGGAATTGCTGGGTCATATGGTAGTTTTTAAGGAGCCTTGGTGGCAAAACAGTGCTAACTGAAAGGTCGGTGGGATAGCTCTGCAGGAGAAAGACTTGACAATCTGCTCCATAAAGATTATGGCCTAAAAGGGGGAAAATGTAGAACAGAACTTCAAATTCTCATGGACTTCAGACTTTCTGGAGCCATGGAGGCTGGATGAATCCTTGAATCTGTTTCCCTGAGATAATCTTGAAACCTTAAACCAAAAATATCCCCTGAAGCCTACTTAAAATCAAACAGTAGTTTAGCTTAGGTAGTAAAGAATGTTTGCCTTGAGCATTGTGCTCTTTTAAGATCTGTCTATAAGGAGCCCTGGTGGTGCAGTGTTAAGTGCTCATCTGCCAACCGAAAGGTCAGCAGTTGGAATCCACCAGCCTTGCCACTTGAGAAAGATGTGGCAATCTGCTTCCATAAAGATTTACAGCCTTGGAAACCCTATCGGGCAGTTCTGCTCTGTCACATGGGGTAACTATGAATCAAAAATCGACTCAATGGCTCCTAACAACAACTTGGTAATTTTATATATTTTTTTAAGGAACCACCAAACTGTTTTCAACAGTGGCTACACCATTTTACATTCCCACCAGCAATGCACAAGGGTTCTAATTTGTCCGCTTCCTACCAACACTTGTTTTCTGTTTTCCTAATAACAGCCACCAGAGTAGGTGTGAAATGTCACTGGTTATTCTTTGGAAGGCAGGCGTCAGGGAATGTGGGCTCGAGGAGACCTGCTGAGTGTCAGTGTCAGGGGTCGACCCCTCCGGGGCTGGGCACTTCCTGGCCCTGCTCCCATGAGGGCCTTCTCCTCTCTCCTGGGCAGAAAGCTGACAAGAGCGCCCTGGCAGGCAAAGTGAGCCGCATCCAGTTTGACGCCACCACAGAGCAGCTAAACCACATGATGCGGGAGCTTGTGGCCAAGATGAGCGGGCAGGAGCAGGACTGGCAGAAGATGCTGGACAAGCTCCTACTGGAAATGGATAACAAGGCGAGGGCAAGGGGGCTCCAAGCGGGCAGGGCTCTCACTGTACACCTGCCCAGGGACTGTACCACCTTCTCCTGGGCCAGGTCCCACCACCTGCTTTCTTAGTCAGCACTCACCTGGTCCCCCCCGCCCCCACCCCTGCAGCTGGACCGCCTGGAGCTGGACCCAGTGAAGCAAATGCTGGAGGATCGCTGGAAATCGCTGCGGCAGCAGCTCAAAGAACGTTCTCCGCTCTACCAGGCCGACGAGGCAGCTGCCATGAGGAGGTGAGGCCAGAGATGGCAGGGAGGCTGAGGACAGGTAGTGGGCTGGGGTGGGGTCCCCCAAATGAACAGCTCCAGGGTTGGAGGGACAGAATTTCAGAGCTCGGAAAGGTCTTCTAGCCCAGACCACTTCATATCACAGGATAAAGGAGGCTAGATTCCTGCTGGGGCGGGTTGGGAGGCATCAGGCTCTCTGGGCAGGCCTGTGCTATGCTGGGCCTTCCGGTGGAGGGGGCCCAAGACCATCACAAGCTGAGCTAGCCCCTGGGGAGCCCTGGCCTGTGGCAGGCTTGCATCCAGGCCTTCCTGCCTTGGCCACCAGAGGGCCCTGGAGAATCACAAGGCACCCTTGGGAATCCCCTGGGAACCTGCTGGCTTTGGGTCAGCAGGATGTTCCTAGAAGTGGGTATGGGGAGGTGGAGGTGGACGAGCAGGTGAGCTTCTGAGACCAGGCCTGTACCCGCCTCTGTTGCCTGGGGCCCAGCACCAAGGAGCCGAGCTCCCAGCCTGTCTGGCTGCACGGGGCCACACCTTCCCAGTTCTCCAAGTCTTCTACCCCCACCCCAGGCCCTCCCAACAGGCGCTTACCTGGTGTGCACCCCATTCCCAACAGGCAGCTCTTGGCACATTTCCACTGCCTCTCGTGCGACCGTCCCTTGGAGACACCTGTGACAGGACAGTGAGTGCCCACACCTGGCCGAGTCCTGGCTCCTCTGTGGGGCCCAGCTGGTGGCTGTGATGCGGAGGACAGCAGGCTCCATCTCCTCCATTCCGGCTTGCCCAAACTTTTCTCTCATTTCCCTTCCTCTGTGGGTCGGCTCCTGTGTGCCTAGCCTGCTTTCCATTGCTCTGCCTTCCCCAGCAGGCCCCTCCTGGGCGGCTCCATCCCAGGCAGTGGGAAAGGTCCTTAGGCAGGTGGGGTGTGGGGAATGGGCGGTGTGTTTGGACGCTCATCAGGTTTCTCACTGGGACCCACCACCTCTCTCTGTCCCTGCCCAGAATCATCCCCGTGACACCTGTAGGCCCAGGCCTGCCCTGGCACCGGTCCATCCGGCCCTATACCATCTTTGAACTGGAGCAGGTCCGGCAGCAGAGCCGCAAGTATGGGCCACGGAGGGAGTCCCAGCAGCTTTGGACAGGGAAGGCAGGGAGAGGCCACTCTGAGGGCCTGCAGTTCTGGGGAGAAGTGTGGAGACCTCCTCCTCCCGTGAGGTCACCCAGGACTCCCCAGCACTTCCCAGGACTTGAGTACCAGGAAGGAGAAGGAAGAGCTCAGAATAACCTTCCTTTTTGCCCCTCTTTGGGAGTTATGGGAGGAGGCTGGGGGGTGCAGTGGTTAAGCACTTAGCTGCTAACTGAAAGGTCAGCGGTTCTAACCCACCAGCCACTCTATGGAAGAAAAGATGTGGCAGTCTGGTCCTGTAAAAACTGCAGCCTTGGAAACCCTATGGAGCAGTTCTCTGTCTTACAGGGTTGCCGTGAGTCAGAATTGACTCTACAGCGACAGTTTTGGGAAGTCATGATGAGAGCTGTTGCAGGGCAGGCTGCCCTGGAGAGCGCTTCCTTCTACCTCCTTCAGCTGCCTCAGCAAACCTGGGACTGGAGGAGGTGGAGGGTCCTGCTACACCCAGCTGGAGGCAGGGCTCAGTGAAGGGAGGGTCTGGCAGTGGGGCACCCCCTGTCCCCCCACTATCCACTCCCTTTCCACCTCTTCAGGATGGGATTCAGCCACAATGGTGGTTTGCAGAGTGCATTTTGGTGCCCCAGGAGCTCTGGGTATGGGGGGCTTGGTGTGCAGTGAAGGTGACAGGGAGGAGCAAGTGGCCGACTTCCAACTCTTCCACCCTGGCTTCAGCTAGAGCTTTCTCCCCTTTGACTGGTCCACACTTTACCACCTGAGGAAAAGCCTCCCTAGCAAGTCTGGCTAAGGGTCCCTCAGTATGTGGGGCTGGTGTGGCCCCACAGAGTCCTACCTTAGGGGGCCTGGAGCTGGCAGGAGGGTCCATGTCTACAGTGGGCTCCAGAAGGTGCAGCCCTGGCTAAGGTCTGGGTGGAGCTGGCTCCTGAGGCCTGGCCTTTCCCACTGTTCTTCCCTGCCCTTACTTACAGCCTAAAGCTGGGTGGCACCTTCCCCCGGGGTGACCTGGGGCAGATGGAGCGGAGCGTGGGGCGCCTACGTACTATGCACTCCAAGATGCTGATGGACATCGAGAAGGTGCAGATCCACTTCGGTGGCTCTGTCAAGGCCAGCAGCCAGATGATCCGTGAGCTGCTGCAGGCCCAGTGCCTCAGCTCGCCCTGCTACAAGCGGTAAGAGGGCGAGAGTCCATGGTGGGGTGGGGAGCCCTGGGTGTGGTCCTGGGCTCCTGCCCACACCCGGCAGCATGAT
Source organism: Loxodonta africana (assembly GCF_030014295.1). Taxonomy (NCBI): domain Eukaryota; kingdom Metazoa; phylum Chordata; class Mammalia; order Proboscidea; family Elephantidae; genus Loxodonta; species Loxodonta africana. Next base: position 16,703,385 of record NC_087359.1, read on the forward strand.
GCCCACCCCACTGCAGGGCAGAGCCCTGAGAGAGAGAAAGTGAGTACACGTGTATGAGTGAGTGAGAATGTGTGTGAGGGCAAGTGGGTGTGACAGTGAGAGAGTTGAGTATGAGTGTGAGAGTGTGAGAGAGCTGAGGGTGAGTGTGAGAGTGTGAGTGTAAGAGAGTGTCAGTGTGTGTGTGAGAGCTGAGAGTGTGTGTGAGTGTGAGAGAGCTGAGAGTGTGAGTGTGAGAGAGTTGAGTGAGTGCTTGTGAATGTGTGGCAGTGTGAGTATGTGTGTGTGTCTAGGTTACCTCCCACAGCCTGGCAAGGCAAAAAGGGGCGGATGGAATGAGGCCTGTTTCCTTGGGGCTTCAGTTTACTCTCTGTGTGTGTTGGATGTGCATCTAGCCTGGGAGTCTAGTAGAGGGGTCTGGAACCATGCTGGGGGTATAGAGGAGCATTTGAGGAGCAGGAGAGTGAGTGTGTGTGTGTGTGTGTGTGTCCATGTATGTGTGTGAGGGTGGGGGCATATGTGCAAGAGACTATGGGCGTGCATGTGTGTGTATGGGTGTGTATGTGTGAGTGTGTGTTCCTCAGAATGACCTGGCCTGAGGTTTCTCTGCTCCCTTGCCTGCCTGCTCCTGCTCTGGTTCCCAGAGACCCCTGAAGAGAGCTGCCCCATTTACCTCTGGCCATTCTCCCCATAGGTGTGTCTCTGGTGGCCTGCACCAAGTGACTCCATGGCTCTCTTCCTCACAGGGTGCCGGACATGGCCGACTATAGCTACGCACCTGTGCCGCGGCGCTGCGGAGGCAGCCACACCCTCACTTACCCCTACCGTCGCAGCCGCCTGCAGCACCTGCCACAGGGCCCATACCCCACCGAGGAGATCCAGATTGCCATGAAGGTCGGGGGCTACCTTGGGGAGGGAGGGCCCTTGTCCCCAGAGATTCTCAAGTCATTCGGGAAAAACCACCAGAACTCACCTCAACAGCCGTCTGCCTGGAGGCAGTTTCTTAAGCTGACCCAGCTAAAGTCTCAGGGTGTTATCCTCCGTCAAGAGAAGAGGCCAAACAGGCCCCTGCCCACACAGCACAACTGCCTCCCACCACAGGTCCTCAGAATGAGACTGCCTCCACTTCTTTTCACCTTACTGCTCTGCCCTGGTACCACCCCGAATCCCCAGGAAGTTGGGAGTACTGTTTGTTGCCAAGAGTCAGGGGAGGACAGTGCTCGAAACCCTGGCCCTGCAGAGGAAAGCTCTGGGAGCTGCAACAGTAATGAATGTGTGTCCATCTCCACAGCATGACGAGGTGGACATCTTGGGTCTGGATGGACATATTTACAAGGGACGGATGGATACAAGGCTGCCAGGCATCCTGACCAAAGATGGTGAGTATCCGGGGTCCCACAGGGACCATCCATCTCTTAGCAGACCAGGCACTTCTTTGGGCCACTGGGGACTCTGGGCTCCTTCCTTCTCTAGTTCCCTGACTCCCAACATTCAAGTCTCCAAAAGCCACCAGGTAAATGCTTGCAGGTGGAGGACAGCTATCCAGCCTCGGCCAATTAGCTGGGATGTTGTGGCCCCATCTTTTCTTGTTGATCTTTCATCTTCATGCTGCAACTGTCATGCTGCCCTGTCTCAGCCTTGTTCACAGCATCACCATAGCCAAGCCCTATGCCTTCTTCAAAACTCAGCAAGATGCCCTCTCCTGAGCCCCCATCCCTTAGTGATTATGCATTTCCCTGAAGGCCCACTGCTAGTTATCCATAGCTGAAGAGTGCTACTTCTCACTTCCCATCTTGTATTATAGCTATGATGCACCTTTCTAGTTGTCTCCCCTCTAGAGCTATAAACCTGGGGTGAAAATTCACCCAGCACCCGGCACAGGGCTGATGTGTGTATATCCTCAGAGAATATCTGAGTAATTGGATGGATGGATGGATGGACGGACAGATGGGGGGGCGGGCGGACGGACGGACGGGCAGACGGACGGATAGATGGATGGATGATTGGATGAAATGATGGATGGGCAGGTGGATGGATGGTTGGATGGATGGATGGGTGGGTGGGTGGGTGGGGGGGTGGACGGATGGACAGACTGATGTTTGGATGAAATGATGGATGGATGACTGGATGGATATGTGGACAGATGAATGAATGATGGGATGAAATGATGGATGAATGGGTGGGTGGGTGGGTGGGTGGATGGATGAATGGACAGATGGATGGATGAATGGATAGATGACTGGATGGATGTACACAGACGGTTGATGGATGGACAGACAAGTGGATGGATGACTGGATGGGTGGATGGACAAGTGAACAAATGAAGTGCTCATAAGGGTCGTATCCATGAATTCAGATCAAGAAGGGACCCAACTGAGGCTGGCTGTAACCAGTAGCCCTGCAGCCCTCTTGCCATCCCCATGGGTACCCACAGAGCTCTCCTTTGGTGCCTCACAGCACTGACCCTTTCCTCCCACTGTCGTCGTCAGCTCCAGGGGTTATAAAGCACAAGTCCCAGCAGTCCCGGCTCCACATTCAACGGCAGCAGCCCATGGGCAACAGTGGCCAGCTGCCCTTACGGCCTCAGAGTGCTCAGATGTTGGCTGGCAACAACTCAGGTAGCTTCCCTGTGGGTGGAGTGTCCTTCTGGGCAGCCTTAGCAATATGCCTGGGCCTCTCCTCCTTGCTTTGCCAGCCCCCTTTCCTGCTTACTGCTGGTTTATACCTTTATTTCCCGGAAAGAGGAGGGGCCGGGGAGCTGAGGGATGGGGTGGGGAGAAAAGGGAGAAAACTCATAGTTACCAAGTGCCTGTTGTGTGCCAGGCTGTTGGGTAGATATTGTTGCTGTCTCCATTTTACAGAAGAGAAAATAGGGACAAGATTGCAACCCAAGGCTCTGGCTCCAGGCCAGAGTCCTTCCCCTGCTCCGATGCACTGACTTTCTCAGGTTTAGCGCTCACGGGCTCTGTGTAGCAGCTGGTGTGCATGGGGTCATGGCACAGCCCCCAAGAACTCTTTAGCCTGACCCTATCCTCTCCGCCCCCAGGCCTGGAAGAACCCCAGAGTCCTTATTCTCACCAGGAACTAAATCATGCCTGGAAGCCTGGGAGCCTAAGGGCCTGGGGACATTGTAGGACATGGGGGCCAAGAGGGGCCCACGCCCTGAGCCAGCAGGCTGGTTGTCTTATAGAGAGAGTGACTCTGAGCATCTCCCCTCTCCAGGCTTAGCTTTCTCATCTGTCCACAAGGGGTCACTAGATCAGTGCTTCTTAGAGTTAGGCCTTCAATGAGAATTTAATGAAAGCCATCCACCTTCATGTACCCACCATCCAAAACCAAAACCAAACCCATTGCTGTAGAGTCAATTTCCAAGGCTGTAAATCTTTACAGGAGCAAACTGCCATATCTTTCTCCCACAGACCACCGGTGGGTTCAAACCACTGACCTTTTCGTTAGCAGTCAAGCTATTTAACCACCGCACACCAAGGCTCCTTCATGTACCCACAACACTTTGCAAATACTTTCAGGGGGCTCAAGGGTCCCCTGAAGTCCACACACAACCCTCCCAGGTTCAGAGCCCCAGCCCTAGATGCTGTCTAACCTGCCTCCCAGCTCCAGCATTTGGTGTCTCTGGCTGACTCAACGGCAGTGGGTTTTTGGTGGGCTGAGGGGTGGAGGACGCAGGAAAGAAATAAATGCTAGTGGTGGTCCCAGCTCCTCGCCTTTATTGAGCGCTCCTCACCAGCTAGTCACTGTTTAGGAGTTTTACACATATGAGCCAATTTTTAATCCTCACACCAGTGAAGAGGTAGGGATCATTGTTAGCCTCATTTATAGTTGAGAAAACCAAGGCACAGGGAGATCAAGGCACTTGCCCAAGGTCACACAGGGAGGAAGTGGCAGAGGTGGGATTGGAAGCCAGGCTATCCGGCCCTAGAGCCAGCACTGGTAAGTGAGGCATGGCTGGGCCCCACGGGCAGTTTGGGTGGAGGGGACAGGTGGCAGACAGTGGGCCCAGTGCCCCTGGCTCCCAGGACTCTTATCTTCTTGGGGTACTTAGCTCCCTTCTCCCCAGCACTTCACTGTCTACTAAAAAAAAAAAACCCAACCCATCGCCATCAGGTCAAGGAACAGCTAATGGATTCGAACTGCCAAGCTTTTTGCTAGCAGCTGAGCTCTTAGGCGCAACACTTAAAATGTTAACGGAAACAGGAGAGCAGGGGAGGGTAGTCTTAGCAAAAACTGCCATCTGCCTGTGTAATGGAGTCCCTGGGTGGTACAAACGGTTAACTCAGCTTCTAACCAAGGGGTTGGAAGTTCAAGTCCACTGACAGGCACCTCGGAAGAAAGGCCTGGGGATCTACTTCTGAAAAATCAGCCATTGAAATTGCTGGGGAGCACAGTTCTGCTCTAACACACATGGAGTCTCCACGAGTTAGAGTCGACTCAGCGGCAACTGCTTTTTGTTTTTTTCTGTTTGAATGTTGCCTTAATAGTTTCTGTATTTATGGAGAATGGAGGAAACGTCACCAACAAGGCAGACTTTTGCCCCAGAAGGGGCCTTGCTTATTTTGTTGTTTAATTCACAAAGATTATAAAGGAGCCTTCACTGTTTACTCAGAGGCCAGAACCCCGGGCTTACACTGAGGTCCCGGGGCCGTTAACTCTCTCCATCCTCAGGTCCCAGCTCCGCCTGGCTAGTGAGGCTGCTCTCAGCTTCCCTGGGCCTTGGTCAAGCTGGGGTGGGCAGCATGTGGCCTACAGGGGGCGTGGGGAGTAAGGCAGAAACCACCTCAGTGCTTCCTCTCTTTCAGCCCCTTCACGTCAACGGAAAGACAGACCCGTCTCCTCCGAGGGGCGCCTCTCCCAATTGAACGTGGTGCACCCACCCAGCCCTGACTTGGCAAACCTTCGATCAGGCAGCCCCGTGGGGCTAGAGATGCACACGGACATGCCTCCTCAGGAGGGGCTTGAGGAGCCCACCCGGGGACCTCGGTCCACTGCTGCACACTGAGCAGAGTTGTCAATAAATGTTTAGGAAGACACTGGGGTCGGGAGGCTCTGAAGGCGATGCAGAGGGAGGGAGGGAGGTGCCCACTGCTGGCCAGGAGACCCTGGAGCACCTCCAGTGTTGCCCCAGGCCCAGGGGGCAGATCTCCTCTCGAAAGGTGGGTCTGGAACAGCCTGAGAACAAGAGTCCCGCCCGGGCAGATGGAGCCATTCTCTGAGGGTGCTGGACTCTGGGACTGGGGACGGGTTTGGCCTGAGTGGGACCTGTCCTCCTACCAACCAGCTCCCTCGTGACCTCAGCTAGTCTGGGGTGCTGCTGCCTTCCCTGGCTCCAGCCCTGCACTCTGGTCCGGGGTGCCGGCCTGAGGACGGCCTGCTCACGGGGGCATGCCGGGTAGGGTGGGACCTGCGGTGCCGTGCGCAAGCTGTACCTTGGCATGAAGGTGAGGGTGGCAGCTGCCTGCTGCCCTCCCACTGTTAGCTCAGGGCAGGTCCCAGCGCCTGGCATGGGGCCTATGGGAGCAGTGCCACCAACCAGAAGTAGACGCCTTCAGCTACCTGGGAAGGGTGTTTGCTGCCCTTACTCTGCAACAGGCGGCCCCATAGACAGCCCGGCCTGAAGGCCACCCAGGAGCTGCCACGGCCATTTCCCCTTCTCTCCCCAAGGAGGACAGAGACGAGGTGTGCAAGGGTGGGGGGAAGGGGTGGGCTCAGTCCAGCTCAATGTGCTCTCCACACTGGCTGCGCCCAGAACCAGCCCCCCAAAACCTGTGGACTAGAGGACTCACTTCATCCGTCCTTTGTGCTAAAGGTCGTGGAGGTGGGAGGAGACAGAGGGGCCCTGGTGGGGCTGCGCTAGGCTGGTGCAGGATCTGCAAGGACAGCCCCTCCACCCCGCACTGCCTAACCCCAACAGAGGAGCCCTGGGTGTGGAGGGTTCTCCAGCCCCCTTCAGCTAGACTTTGGGGTGCCCCCGATAAATGAGGGCTGCCCTTCACCCCAAGGCCTATAAAATCCTAACATCATCAATGCGGGTTTTTGCCCTCAGCTCTGTTCCCATGGCTCAGAGGGAAAGTAGTAGTCGGAATCAAAGGCGGGGCTCCCCCCACCCCCATCTCACCTGTGACGTGGGAAAATGAAGCTGGGGGCCTGAGGCTTGCTTTAGGGTGTGAGGAGAGGGGGCGGCGGAATCACACAGGAAGGAGAGAGTGGCAAGGGGGGTGGGTTGGCTGGGTGTATTATGGGGGCACAGTGGATGTGTCTGACAGGAGGGGCTGCCCCTCCTTTGCCCTGATCTACCAGATCCAGGTGATCTTTAGGCTTCTGGTTGGGTGGGAAGGGTGGTGCAGCTTGAACACCTCCACTTCTGTGCCCTTTTCCCTGCAAGACAGGGCCACCCCTCCTCCACGCCTGCCCCAGCTCCATTTCTGTCACTCAGGCACCACCCCTGCCCATGAAATGTCAGAAGGTCAGCCAGCTCAGTTTCCCTGTTCTCAAGTCCAAATTCACTTGCTTGGCAAGGAGACCAACCAGCCCTCCTCACACCCACAAAAGGCCAAGGACTGACATCCCCAGCAGCCCAGACCAACCCCAATTCCCGCGCCCAAGCACACCACCGCATTCTCACCCAGGGCCTAGCATGACCACCCAAGGGCCTGGCCTCCAGGCCTCCCCACCGGGAGTTGCTGGGGGCTCCCCCTCCTCACAGGGGAAACCACAGGTGGGCAGGGTGATGGCTGTGGTGGGAGGACTCTGAGGGTTCCCAGCAGGGCCCCACCTCAGGAAACAAAACTGAAAGGCCAAACCCAGCTTCAGAAGACACAGATGGGTCCCATGCAGAAGGCAGGCATGGGCAGCTGGGCCGAACGTTCTGCTCTGCTAGAGGAGGGGTTGCCCCAGAAACAAGCTTGAAAAGATCTGAGAAGACCCAGAAGCAGAGTTGGGAGACTGGCTTGGCTGGGCCTTTCTCAAGTTTCACTTCACTTTGGGCCAGAACCTGCTGGGCCCCCACCCCCAACTGCGTCTCTCTTAGGCCTAGGGAGAGGGTGATGGCAGGAGGGCAGAATAGGAAAGAGCATGCCTCCAACCCCAGCAGTGGAGACCCCAAAGGGTGTGTGTGTGTGTGTGCATGTGTATAGGTATGTTACGTGGGTGTGTAGGTGTATTACGTGTGTGTAGGTATGTTACGTGTGTGTGTGTGTATTTTACAGAAGGGCTCAAGGAAGAATCCCACCCTCGTGCCAGTCACCCACTCCCACCACAGGTGGAGACCAGATTCTTCCCCATCCCCCTGACCACCTGCCCGGAGAAGCTGGGAGGGGTTGCTGGGCCAGTTGTCAACATCACCTACGTTCTAACACCTGGGGGGTCACAGGGAAGGTGGGGAGCAGGGAATGGAAGCAAATCTCTTTGGGGAATGGCCCTATCGTGATAGCTCCCGTCAACCTTGGCTGTCCTTTGGGTCATGGCCATACAACACGTACACAGGGACACACCACCTCAAAGGAAGCTGAGGGCAGGACAGTAGAGCTGGCCCAGTAGGGAGATGCCTGGAAGGGGGGGGCCAGGGAGAAGGGGTGAGGCTGCCCTCAGGAGGCCACCAGGTGAGCCAGGCCTCAGGTGAAGAAACTGGCTTCTGAGGAGAGCATTGAGGCTCTGCTGGGGAGGTCCTCCATCTTCCCTCGAGGGCCTCATGTCATCCATGGGCCAAGGAGGAAAGAGGTTAAACAAGTCAGGACTTGCCTTTCTCTCTTCCCTACACTGGACCTCAGTCCTGCCTATACCATCAACCCCCTGAACCAGACGTCCCCTCAGGAGAAAATGCCCAAGCCAGCAAAATGGCGGAAAACATTGATCCCTCCCCAGTGCGATGCAGCCGAATGCCTCCACTCGCCAAGAAAGCCACGTCTCCCAGAACGGTAAATGAAAGCACTGCAAACCAGGGAAGTTAGAAAAGTGTTTTAAGTTTTTAAATTAAAATTTCACCATGGTGAGATGAGATTCTGATTTGAGAACGAAACCCAAAGGCGCACTCTCCGCCAGGCCCATCTCCTCAGACCCTGGACACGTGGCAGGAGAGGTAGGATGTCCATGGGACAACCGTGGGATGGGACAGCAGAGCCTGGGCTTTTGTCTCAAGCCAGCTCCTCAGTCCCGTATCCGCCTCCATACCCAAGGAGAGGTGGGATGAGCCGCAGAGCCACCTAGGGCTCCTGGGTCTAGGGGCTCCCAGGCTGGAGGTGGGGGGAGCCTCGGGGTGGCACAGGGGGCCTCCACACTTCCGGCCACCAGGCACTTCTGGGAGCCCCTCCTGCAACTGCTACTTGGCTGCCCCTGGTCTGGAGGGGTGGCGGTCCCCCTTCTCCCAATTCCAGGTGTGACTTTTTAAAAGAGGCAGCCAAGACACCAAGGCTGCAAGATCATGTCATGTGGCTTAGAAGCAGCCACTGGGACTGGGTACAGGTAGGGGTGCTGGCCCAAGGGAAGCATTCTCCCAGCTCTTTCTCTCTGACCTCAACACCCCAGGTCTGCCAGCCCCATACTCACGTACATTAATTATAGTCATATATTTATATATATTATATGTATTAAAAAGAGAAAAAAAAAAAACAACTTGCCTGAAGAGACACTCCTCAAGGACCCAAGAGGCTCAGGAAGTTTACTGCCCCCCCACCCCCACAAAAATCCTTTTATAAAATCTTCCAGTGCGATCTTCAGGAAACCCCCGCCCTCCCTGGCTCCCCCCTCCCCGGCTTCCCCCAGTGCCCCCCAGCCCTGAGCACCCCCCAGCGCCCGCCCGGCGGCATCCAGTCTCATCTCTGGCCATCCATTGCCGCCATGGCTTTCTGCGGGGCACCCCCCTGCTGTGCTCCGGGGGGCCACGTGGGCTGTGGGTGGTGGAGGTGGTGAAAGCTGTGGGCCGTCGGGGAGGAGGGTGGGATCCAGGCCGCCTGGTGGCTGGGAGGGGATGAGGCCCAGAAGGGGCTGAAGTTTGCAGGGGGGGAGCAGGCCACGGCCGTCATGGGGTTGTTGCCGCTCTGCAGGCTCTCGGAGGTGCGAAGCTTGGAGAACATGGCCAGGGCATCAGGGAAGTTGGGGGGCGTGGCAGGTGTGTTGCTGGGAGTGCACATCTGTGGGGAGAGAACAGTGTCGGGAGGGCTGCCCGCTCCTCGGTCCTAGAGCCTACCTGTTGGGCTCAGCTGCCAGTCCTGCCGTCACTTCCATTTCTTTGCCCACAGGCAGCTTCAACAGGACAGATGCCCTCCTGTACCCCCGCCAAGCCAATAAACCAAAAAAACCAAACCCGTTGCCGTCGTGTCGGGTCCGACTCATAGCGATCCTATAGGACAGAGTAGAACTGCCCATAGAGTTTCCAAGGAGCGCCTGGTGGATTTGAACTGCTGACCTTTTGGTTAGCAGCCGTAGCGCTTAACCAGCATGCCACCAGGTTTCCACTAAGCTCAGTAAGGGGTTTATTTTGTCAGTATTGGCTGGGCGTAGTGGTTAAGCGCTACGGCTGCTAACCAAGAGGTCGGCAGTTTGAATCTAGCAGGCGCTCTTTGGAAACTCTATGGGCAGTTCTACCCTGTCCTGTAGAGTCACTATGAGTCGGAATCGACTCAACAGCAGTGGGTTTTGGTTTGGTATTGCACTTAGGAGCCCTGGTGGCACAGTGGTAAAGTGCTCGGCTGCTAACCAAAAGATTGGCTCCGACCCACCAGCTGTTCTGCAGAAGAAAGATGTGGCAGTCTGCTTCTGTAAACATTACAGCCTTGGAAACCCTATAGGGCTGTTCTCTGTCCTATAGGGTCGCTATGAGTTGGAATTGACTCATCAGCAATGGGTTTCATTTACTGAGCTTATTTGAAGGAGCCCTGGTGGTGCCATAGTTGAGCACTTGGCTGCTAACTAAAAGGCTGGTGGTTCGAACCCACCAGCTGCTCCATGGGAGAAAGATGTGGCAGTCTGCTTCTGTAAAGACTACAGCCTTGGAAACTCTGTGGGGCAGTTCTATTCTGTCCTGTAGGGCCACGGTGAGTGGGAACTGACTCGACAGCAGTGAGTTTTGGTTTATTGAATTTATTCAGTGATGCTTTGGAAATGACGTCCTGAGATATCATCAGAAAAACCTGTTACCATAGAGTTGATTCCAACTCATGGCAATTCCATGTGCGTCAGAGAACTGTGCTCCATGGAGTTTTCAATGGTGACTTGGGACTTGGATTGCCAGGCCATCCTTCCAAGGTGCCTCTGGGTGGACTCGAACTGCCAACCATTGGGTTAGCAGCAGAGTGCATTCACCGTTTGTACCACCCAGGGACTCCAAGAGTATCAGAAGTAAATGGTTAATTCAGACCAGAAGCTCAGGTGTCAGATTAAAAGGGAGAGGACAAGGGAGCAGCCCAGGACACCGCTGCTCAGCATCTCACCCTGGGTAAGGAGACCAGCTGGCTCCCTGGATAATCCACCCTCAGATGTTCCCAGCTCAGCGGGCAAGGGAGAGTGGCCAGGTGGAGGGTCTCCCTCCTGTGCCAGCCACAGAGAAGCTACACTTGCTTGGTGTTTTTAGTTCACACTGACAGTAGTGACAGCCAGGTCTTGGAGCCTGGGCATCTACTATCTTACTTCTCACAAAGATGCCTAGGGGAGCGTTATGATTATTCTCTGTTACAGATGGGCAAACTGAGGCCCACAGCTCAAGTCACTTGACCCAAACACCCATAGTAAGCTGTGGAGGTGCAATGCCAGTCTCCCAGGTTTACAGGCCCAAGCTTAACCCCCATCCTGCCCCCCATAGTCTGCATTGTCTGAGTCAAGTGCAAGGCTGTGCCTGGACCCCCAAGGTCAGAAAACAGGGCTTTCCTGTTCCCCGGCTCTTCCCCATGCTTCCTGCCTGGGCTTGGCCAGGGTCTGCAAGTATGTCTGTTCAGCCCTCTTCCTGGGGGTAGTTACAAACATTCCCACATCTGTAGTCTTCTGCTCCTACACTGGGAGAGGGGTTCCCCAAATTCCTTGCTCTCCCCCTCCCTTCCTTCCTGCAGCACAGCAGCCCCAGCTAGGAAGGGCAGGGGTTTAGAGTCCACAGTGTCCTGTAACTCAGGGGCAGCCTCCAGATGGGCCGGGTCCAGACCCACTGGCACGCCTGATACAAACCCCAGGGGCTTCGTGCTCTCCCAGAACCCTGCTGTTCAAGGTTAGTGGCTCAGAGATCCTGTAGCAGGGGTGGGGCTCATCCAGTGCTGGGTCTCACTAGGGACGTGGGGAAGAGGCAGGCAGGAGACCTAAGACCACCCAGATCCGGTCTGGCCTCATTGTGGCTTCTCCCTTTCCCATGAAGCCAAGGGAGTCCTTCTTTGAATTTCTCCTAATTTTAGCAACAGCAGCCCCTCCCTAGGCTCCAGGGTGGGGAAAGCAAGACTCTCTCCAGCTCTTCACCTTGAAAGGAGGGGAGCTTTCACAGCTCTACAGCTAAACCCAGGCCAAAACTAAGCAGCAGAGGGGGCATGAGGGAGGGGGATGACACCCCACCCTGCTAACTAGGGCCAGCAGCACCTGAGGACTCAGAGAGCACCCAGGGGACCCTTGTGGTCCTCAGGACCAGTGAAGGACTCCGTGCAGAGGCCTGGCCCCACCCAGAATGCTTCCCTCCTCCCTTCACACCACCCCCCCAGGGCTGACTTCTCGGCAGCAGGAAATAATGAATGGGGGGTGGGGGCAGAGGCCAATTGCATCACAGCATCGTGACCAACTTCCCCAGTTCCCCAAGCCAGGGCAGTCTCCTGTCGCCAAACGGCCACCTCGTCAGCAGACTGGCCCAGATGGGTAACAGGGCCCCTCTGTGGCCTGTGTCTGCCTGCCTGGGTGACCTTGGGCAAGTTATTAAACCTCTCTGGAGCTTCTTTCTTTAAAATCAAAGGCTTGGGCAGATGCTCTATGTGTTTCTAGCAACTACTGGGGGAGCCTGGTGTCTGTGGCCCCCTCTAATCTCCTCAGCCCCACTGCTTCCGGTCTGCGATCTTTCTCCTCCTTTGTTGTGTGCCATCCAGTCGGCTCCGACTCTTAGCGACCATGTAACAGAGTAGAACTGCCCCATAGGGTTTTCTTGGCTGTAATTTTTACAGGAGCAGATCACCAGGTCTTTCTCCCGCAGAGCTGCTGAGTGGGTCTAAACTGACAATCTTTGGTTAGCAGCCAAGAGCTTAACTGTGGTGCCACCAAGGCTCCCTTCTCCTCTTCTGAGCCCTTCCAAATCCAACTCAGAAGCTCTCCTTAACCATCTGGGGAGTTTCCTCCAGAACCTGCAGGAAGCTAAGGGCCGATCACTTGCCAGTTATTCATGATTTGGGCCACTTTTGGTATTACTATGATGCCACAACTGGTCTCTAGTGCTTTTATTTAACTTTTCCCTTTGATTTATTTCCCCAAATAAACTGCAAACTCCTCAAGGAAGCATGAAGTACTCAATACTTGTGCACTGATGGATACCTCAATCGGTAATGTCTGTTACAAGGCCTGGGGCCTCCCTTGAGGGAAGCTTCAAAAAAGGACAATCCTGAGATTTGCAGAGGAGTAACAGGACTTAAACATGAGCTCCGTATTTACTGCACCGCACGTGGACTGGCCAGGCTGGGAGCCTCAGCGGCAGGAGCAAACCTCAGGGCTCTTTTGAGCGGAAGGAAAAGCCAGTGAGCTGGAGGCAGGGAGCCCGCAGGCTCAGGCACGAGGTGGGAGCCAGAGATATCCCACGCTCAGGTGCAGGGGAGGGTCTCCGGGAGACAAACCCCCCTTGGGTTAACAAAATGCCAGGCCTCAGCTGCCATCGCCCTGCAGCTGGCACATTCTCCCATCACACTCCAACCGCAGTTTTGTTTTTGTTTTAGATACAGCATGAGCCATTCCAAGGGAAGAGTTAGTTAAAACGGTCAAGATGGACACAAACAGGGAGCCCTGACCCAGCCGAGGAATGTGTAACCCCCTGGGCAAGGCTGGAGGAGGGAGCCATGGCCAAGGACATACAGGTTTAAAAATGCCAGAAAATCTCTCCAGAAGCCACACACAACAGATATCTCTGGAATAATGTTTTACAAGCCCCACCGCTGATGACCGGCGTCCCTCCTCCACCAGGGCTAATGGGTAACTAGTGGGGGGAGGAGGGAGGCAGCTATGGAGAAGGCATTCGGACTTCTAAAGCGAAAGGGTAGAAAGCAAGGTGGAGGGGGGCCAGGAGTGCAAAGGCTCCAGCCAGGGGCCAGGGTTGGAGCTAGGGGCCAGGTTGGAGGAGGCCTGAGGCACTACCACTTCAAGTACTTTATGTATGTAACATACTGAGATTAAATGCAAATTCTCAGCCTTGTCTTAGGTCAAAAGTCTGCGAACGCCATGCCTAGGGTGCGTCCATTCTCCACTATGAGGCAAGACCTTCCTAGCCCTTTGGTCTTTAGAAGGTAAACATATACTGTGGGTACAGACTCCAGCTCCCTGAGCCCAGGTCTGTGATTCCTTTCCTGTTCCTTTTAAAGCTGGGTGTGTGTAGGTGGGAATGGGGGTTCCCCATAAACACAAACACCCCCAACTCCCATGCATTTCTCAGGGCTCTTCATTTGGGCTTCCGAGTTCCCCAGAGGTCTAGGCGTCTCCCAGTCTCCCTCCCCATTCCCTGCCACCAAGCTACTAGTGGCTTCCGGCTCCTGGCTCCTGCCTTCTCCTCGGGCTACCTTTCCCTCCTCCTCCTGCCCCCCAACTCTGGAGCCCCTTCCCTCCCGGAGCACAGCGGAGGGCTCGAGGCCTGAGGTCAATATGCAGCAGCCCAGGAGGCCAGATCCCAAAGTTGGTCAAGCGGGTGCCGGCCGTGGGAGCTGCTCTTTCCTGGAAGACATTTTGGCTCTTTGTTTACATTCGCGGCGCGGCGCTCCCCGGCAACATGGCTGTCACCGCCTGCGGCTGACAGCGGCCCTGCCCGCGCCCCTCGGCGGACCGGGGTGGGCTGGGGGCTAGGACACCCACCCGTCGGGCCGGGACAGGCCCACACACCCCCCTCCCCCCGCCTACTCATCTGCTCGCCCTCCCGGGTCCGAGGCTGCTAAGCAGGGCAAGGGGGTCTGGGGTCCCATCCGCCCCCTCCCCGACGGCACTTACCATCTGGTGGTGGTGGTGACTGTTGGGAATGTTGGTTTCTTGGAAAAACGTGCTCAGGGCGGTCTGTGGACACACATGCAGAGCGGCGGTTAACGGACCCGGCCCGCCGGACCACCAACCCCGCCAGACTTTGCCGTCTCCGCGGCGCCGCGCTCAGGCCCGGGACCCCGACATCCGAACACCGCGAGCCCCTAGCCCCTCGGCCTGCCTCCCCCTCCCCCCACCGACGGCGGGACCGACGGCTCTTCCCTGGCCCGGCGACGCTAGAGATGGGCCCACGTGCGAGGACCCCCTGAGCGTCCCCCGGGCCCTGAGCCCCTGCAGGCCCCTTCCCCGCGCCCCACGCAAGCCCCGGCGGCCACGGATCGTCTTACCCGGCCGATATAAATAGAGTCCCCCTCCCCGCCCCCCGCCTGCCCAGCTCGCGGCTCCGCGTCCCCGGGGGATCTCCCCCGACCCTGGCCTGCGATCCCGGCCCTGAGGACCCTCCAGAGCCCGGCCACCCGCGACCCCGACCCCTGACACCCCGCCGCCGCCGGGGCCGGCCGGTGGGGGAGGGGCGGCTTACAGCGGGGCCCGGCGGGCGCGGCCGCGCTCACCTCGAACTGCCAGTGGGCCGCCTGCAGCAGCTGCTTCGCCTGGTCCGCCGCGCAGCCCGCGGCCAGCACGAACTGGTTAATCATGACCTGGTGCCGCAGCTCCTCCATGTTCACCGACATGGCGAGACTCGAGGCCCGGTGCTCGGCCGGGCGCCGATCGGGGCTCGCGGCCGCCCTGAGCTCGCCCTCGCCGCCCGCGGCCCCCGGCCTGCTGCCGCCCAGCCGCTCCGCCGCGCCGCCCGGCGAATGTTGTGGTTCCGCCGCCTCCCCCGCGGACACCACAAACAACAGCGCGGGGCGGGGCCGGGCTGTCCCAACGTTCGGGGGCCGCAAGCCGCCGCCGCGGATAGGCCGGTGCTCTGCTTGGTCACGCCCCCGCCGCTGTGGGGGACGTTCGATTCGAATCCTGCGGCCTGCGGGGCGGCACTGTTTCTCTTTTCCCCGGGCCGAGCCCATTGGAGAAGGGCCGCGCCGTGCGGCTGCCCGGCATTGGCCTGCCGCCGTGTTTTGGCTTTTCTGGGCTTGTGGTTGGCCAGAGCAGGGCTCTGGGGGCGGGACCGCCAGCGCTGATTGGCCTCTCGTGGTCCTGTTTGAACTCAACTTGAATACCTTGAGTGCCCGCTGATTGGCCGACGGCCCTCTGTTTGCTGTTGTAGGCTTGGGGGTGGTGCGGCCAAGTTCATTCATTACTTCATTGAAACTGAACATGCTCAGCTGGAAAAGCGAGACAGAGTGGCTTTGACTCATTTCCTCTGAAAGATGTGGTCATCTCGAGAAACAGAGCGATCAAAATAGAAAACAGACGTAGCCTGTGCAGCTGCGCCAATCTCAAAAGTATTTAATTTTTTAAAAAACTTTCAAGCGGCCCTACTTTTTTAAAAAACCTTTTATTGAAATATAACGTACATAAAGGAAAGTGCACGTGTCACAGATACAGCTCTCAGACTTCACAAAGTGAACACTGCCGTGTAATCAGCACCAGGATCAATAAACAGAACATGAGCCACACTCCAGAAACATCCTTCCTGCCCCCTCTCGGCCACCCACCCACCCTGAGGGTCAAGCCACCTTTTCCTGTGTTTTTAGACCAGAAACTTTGCTCTCTAAAGATGTAAGCCAATGTTATGTGCAACAACTATAACTGCAAGGGGGAAAAGTGAGACTTTCTCAGTGACGAATATCTCGAGCCAAGAATTTTTTTCTTAGACTGATGAAGCTTTAATTTCTACCATCCTTTAAAACTAATGAGCGTTTCTACATAGCAGGCGGTTGAACAGGAAGTTTGTTTTATATACACTAAACTTCCACCTCTGGCTTAGGATTTGAAATTTAGGGTTTGCCTTTGGGAATTGCGGGGGGTGGGAAAAGAAACAGGAGTTTAAACAGATTGGGGAAGGGGCAGAAGGGATTTAAAAAAAAAAAACAAAAAACCACTGCCAGCAAGACAAGTTGATTCCGACTCGTAGCAACCCTGTAGGACAGAGTAGAGCTGCCCCATAGGGTTTCCAAGGCTGTAATCTTGACGGAAGCAGACTGCCCCATCTTTCTCCTGCAGAGCAGGGGTTTAGGTTAGCAGCTGAGTGCTTAAGCCGCTGCACCACCAGCGCTCCTTCAGAAGAGGTCAGTAAGGTGAATATTGCTAGGGACTCACTGTTAAGAGATTCTGTTTCGGGAAAATTGAGTATGCTTTCTCCCTGAACTACTGATTACAGAATGTTTTAACGAGTTAAGGGTGTGCAGGACAGAAGGAGGATGATGCTAAGCAAGCCAAAGTTCTATTTTGACTTTGCCTAAAGTGGATTTGGTGTCCCTGGATGGCAAACGGATCGGCTGCTAAATGAACGGTTGGAGGTTCGAGGCTCCTCTGAAGAAAGGTCTGATGATCTACTGCCTAAAAACCAGCCATTGAAAACCCTTCGGAACACAGTTCTACTATGACACACGTGGGGTCACCATGAGTCAGAATCAACTCCACGGTAACCAGTTAAAGTGTATTTCAGATCACCATCTAAGAAAACTTGACCGTATAAGAAAATAGTACATAAATAAGGAAAAGATTATATACCCAATGTTTATGTTCTGATGGAAAACAGCCTCAGGCATTATGAGTGGCTCTCCTTTAGTTAGTCTTCTTGTTTGGAAGGAAGGAATAGAGTCAGCTTTTTGCCTGCTGAGACCCGCTTAGGAATTGAAGTCTCTCTGGCTGTAATTGCACTTGTTATTGTTGTTGTTGTTGGGTGACGCCCCACAGCGAGCCTACCTAGGCTGAGATCCAGAGGGTGGCTGCAGAGGCAAGTGCCGCCTTCTCTTCCAGTAAGTGCCAGGTGAAAACAAAAGTGAGCAGCCACGGAGCTCTGGCCACAACAGCCCCAGAACGAGGAAGTATTGTCATTGTGTGGGGCTCCAGTTTTCACAAGTACATACAGGTGTCAAGCATGCCAGGGCCATGAGTAGTAGGATCTGCCCTGGGCTGAGATGGTTCGGGCTCCA
Organism: Loxodonta africana; assembly: GCF_030014295.1. Lineage (NCBI taxonomy): Eukaryota > Metazoa > Chordata > Mammalia > Proboscidea > Elephantidae > Loxodonta > Loxodonta africana. The sequence continues at coordinate 16,720,616 of NC_087359.1, forward strand.
GCATAATGACACCCCTGTGAAGCCCTAGGTCTTAAATAAGTCCTCAAGGGAGGCAAGGGTCCTGAAAATGCCCAAATTTCCAACTCTGTTATTGCCTGCACGTCAAGGAAGTCCATCCCCAAGGTCTATTAATGTTTACCATTGCAGAGCACAGGTGAGGGCACCTGAGAGAGGTACAGAGGGCAACCCCCCCTCAGCTGAGGGACTTGGTTCTGATTTTCTTCTGTGGGCATAATAAGGTCCCTCAGGGGAGAGGGAGGGAGAGCAGCAGTGTGCCACCTGTGATTTGTGGTCAAGAGAGGTGAAAGCACTTAATCAATACTTTGGCTTCTGAGAATCTGATTTGAGATGAATGACGGGGGTCAGGCTTCCCTTTCTTGGCTGTGAAATGTAGGAACGTCCCCCTCCTGGGAGCACAGGGGGAATGAGTGAGGTCATGTTTGTAGAGGGCTTTGAGTTGTCAGGATGAAAGCAACTCCCCAAGCACAAGGTATTATTAGCCGAAGGTATTATTATTTTAATCTGAGAGCACAATGTGAGGCAGGGCTATAAACACATGTCCATTAATAACAAACAAAACACAGTGGTAGCCTCGAAAGAACAAAATCCTTGTTACGTTAATGGTCTGGGGTGCAGAATGAACAATGATGCAGCAACTGAGACCCTCTTAGCTGGTATTTCCTAGGTGCCCAGGACAAGAAGGGTGTTGTGAATGCAGGTCATAGAGTCAGTCCTGAACCAGGCACACAATACCTGAACCATAACCAACAGCTGCAATTTACCATTACTTCCTGGGAGCCAGGCCCTGTTCCAAGAGCTTTATGTCTATTAACTCCTTCACCCCTCATCACAATCCAGAATCCAATTTCATAGAGGAGGCACAGAGGGGTGGAGCAGATAACCCGAGATCACACAGGAATAAGAGGTAGAGCCAGGCATTGGCCCAGTCTGTTCTAGAATCTTGCAGCTAACCACTACACCATACTGCCTCCTTTAATGCTGCAAGTGCCTCCTTGGCGGGCCTCACAAGGGGGCCCCTTGTAAACCAGAGCTATCAAGGGCACTGGGATTTCCGCTGGGGATGCTTGAAATGAGTGAGCTCTGGATGGCCCAAAAGGGGGAGGAGCTGTCTTGGGCAATGATGTGGGGAGAGGTGGTGAACTGGCATTCCCAACCTCTATTTCTGCCTTGCATTCAATTTCTGTTCCCTTCCCTGCCTCCACCCCTTACTTCCCCATCACAAACAGATCCAACAATGTTGAGAGAGGAAACATGAGTGTTCTCAGGTATGGAAGTCCACCATGTGTAGGCTCCTGTGGGAAGCTTTTTATAACCTCTGCACACCTTGTTTGACTTAGAACTCCTGATGGACAATGGAAAATTCCAACATATAAGATCACACGGATGTATATATGTACATATATGGCTTTATATGTAATCCATGCTCATTGTAAGAGATTTGTAAAATAAAAGCAACCTAAAATATTATCCATAACTCCATCACCCAAAAATTATTATTATTAGCCTTTTTTGTGGCTCTTCTTTCAGAGCTTGTTAAAATCTATCCACATGTGTATTACTACTTTCTGGGCCCCACATTTAACATCTCCTGAACATTTCACTGCCTTGTTAAGTAGTCTCTGATAACATCATTTTGACTGGCTGTAGAGTCACCTGGTATCTCCTGAACATTGCATTACACTGTTACATAGAGTTGGTAAATGTCCTTTGATAAGCAGCATATTATTCCAGAATCTGCCTAACCAATCCTGGTGTTGGGTATGCAGGCTGTTTCCAACGTTGAACTGGTGTAAACATATCTCTTGGCTATGACTTGCCTTTTCTCCTTCCTCATGCTTCCTACTTGTTTGCCCTGTTATACCTTTCTCCTGCTCTTGAAGTCTAACTTCCATTCATCCTTCAGGTCCCAGCTTGGATTGTGTTTCTTCTTGGGAGCCCTCCCTGATCTCCATTGCTAGACTGATGCCTGCCCCCAGCACCTCCTTCGTTTCCTCCCTTGGAGCACTAGTCCCCGTGTGGGGTATGTGTGTTTACCACCTGTCTCAGGCAATGTGATGGTTAAGGTTGTGTGTCAACTTTGGTTTTGCTTCTCTAGAGAACCCAGCCTAAGACAGGCAGTAAGGATGTTCCTAGTCATAGCTGAGCCATCTTCACCATCCTTGGTACACTTGAGTCTATTGTTGTAGACACCGTGTACTCTGAGTGCCTTCCAACCTACATGGCTCATCTACTATCACTAGATAGGCTTTTTATTGGAAGTAGGTCACCAGGTCTTTCTTCCTAGGCTGTCTTAGTCTGGAAGCTCTACCAAAATTTGTTCATCATGGGTACCCTGCTGATATGTAAGATATTAGTGGCATAGCTTCCAGGATCATAGCAACATGCAAGCCACCGTGGTATGACAAACTGACACACCGGCAGTGGTAATAATAGTCACTCTCTGGAGAGAGCATACTATGATCCCAGCTCTGAAATCAGCTCTTTTTTGGGATTATCTCATTTAATACTCACTTGGAAACTCTGGTGGTGTACTGGTTAAGTGCTAAGGCTTCTAACCAAAGGGTCGGCAGTTCGAATCCGCCAGGCGCTCCTTGGAAACTCTATGAGGCAGTTCTACTCTGTCCTATAGGGTCGCTATGAGTCAGAATCGACTCGACAGCACTGGGTTTGGTTTTTGTTTTTTTTTTGACTACCCAATGAGGAAAACCTGGTGGCGTAGTGGTTAAGTACTAACCAAAAGGTTGGCAGTTCGAATCCATCAGGTGCTCCTTGGAAACTCTCTAGGGGAGTTCTACTCTGTCCTATAGGGTCGCTACGAGTCGGAATCGACTCAATGGCAGTAGGTTTGGTTTTTCGGTTTTTGTACTACCCGATGAGGTGGGACGGTGCATATTATCATTTAACAAATGAGAAAAGGGAGGAAGTCGGAGACTTGCCCAAGATTACTCAGCTAGTTTGAGGTGGAGCTGAGATTTGAACCCAGACACGGCGTTAACTCCAGAGCTGGAGCTCTTGAATATCACATTCTACTTTCTAGCCCTTCCCACCCCCTGGAATCTACCTTATCTCTCCCTCAGTGGAACCCAAAAGATACAAAGCTTGTCTGCATTGTTGTAAGTAGCCAGTCCTAGATGATGAGTTCCCGCTGGTTTACACCAGATTAAGTTTTCCTTAAATGTCGTGGTGTGTTCTAAAGGACAAAGGCCACACCACTCCCATCATAAAACCCCCCATAGTTACTGGCATTTCCCCAAAGCAGCACTCATGGTCTGCACACTCTGTCCTGTACCTGCCAGCCCAGTGATAAGGTAGCCCTTCCTCTCGTTGCTAGGTGTGTCTTCTGGCAGGTGAGTCCCTGGTAGTCATTTCAAAGGGATGTTTGGGCAGACCAGGGGTGTAGGAGAAAGGAGGGCAGAGAAATGGCCATCCAAGAAGGGTTCTCCTTCACAGAAGTCCTCAATTGTCTGATAGGGCTCAGGACTCCCAACTGCCTTCTCTTGGTGGGACAGGACTTGATTGGCCTGGAGCTTGTCCCCTCTAGCTCCACCATTGTGTCCAAACCACAGGAGCCCTGTTACTGCGGCAGCTGTGACTCCAGGGATAGACCTGAGCCGCCTTCCTTCCTGACCCGCCTTTTTTTTTTAACTTGAGAAATATAATGTCCACCAAATGCATGTATATAACTTATCTGCACAGTTTAAAAAATAATAAACCATCACCCATGTACCCACCACAGAACTTAAGAATGCCAAGACCAGTTCCTCTGAAGCCTCTTGTGTGACCCACCCTGAATGCACGCCCCCTTTTCCTCCCCAGAATCCTCTATCTTGTATTAACCACTCCCTTGCTTTTCTTTGTCATTTAATCCCATAGGTATGTATTCCCAGACAACGCATTGTGGGTGTGGTCGACGGATTCCACTGCATAAGCCACTCACTTTTCTGCCAAGCCCAAAGCTCTCTCCACCTACTGTGGTTGGTGGCTTCAGTGGTATCACCTTACCTTGTGGATCACTCACAGCCAGGGCTGCTCTCTTGCTCCCTCTTCCAAGGGCTCAGACAGTGACTCGGACCCAAACTAGCAATCACCAGGAGATAGGCTCCTTAGAGGAGGGAAAACAAGCTGGGAAGGATTTAGACAGAAAAGAGAAAACAAAAGAAAATGATAAAGACCATTGCCATCGAGTTGATTCCTACTTATAGCGACACTACCTGACGGAGTAGAACTGGGCCATAGGGTTTCTACGGTTGTAATCGTTATAGACGCAGACTGCCACATCTTTCTCCTGCTGAGTGGCTGGTTTTGGTTAGCAGCTGAGCACTTAACTCACTGCACCACCAGGGCTCCTTCAGAAGAGGTTGTTTGGTGGGCTTGAACCACCAATCTTTTGGTTAGCAGCCAAGAGCTTAACCACTGCGCCAACAGGGCTCCTTTATTTTCACTTACTTATGTCTAAATCCCAGAGTCACAGAGGGAATTTGAATTGACTAGGACTCATCTATATGTTGTACTGTGGTGGCTTGTGTGTTGCTACGAAGCTGAAAGCAGTGCCGCCGATGTTGCAAATACAGGCAGCGTACCTCACGGTGCACAGGTTTCAGCAGAGCTTCCAAACTAACACAGATGAGGAAAAAAGACCTGGCAATCTCATGTCCAAAAATTAGCCAATAAAAACCTGATGAATCATAACAGAGTATTGTCTGATATTATGCTGGAAGATGAGCCCCCTGGGCTGGAAGGCCCTACACAACAGCCACAACGATGCACTCAAACACGCCAACAATCATGGAGATGGCGACGGACTGGCCGACGTTGCCTTCTGTTGTACCCGGGGTCGCCATGAGTCGGAGCAGACTCGACAACAACTACCAATACAACGCCAGCAGGCAGGAGAGAAACGCTGTTAAAGTGGTGGGGAGCTCTGCGGAGATACTGCTGGGGGGTCAGAGGTTTTCAGGAACACCCATAGAAAAACCCGTTTCCAATGAGTTGATTCTGACTCATAACAACCCTATAGGACAGAGTAGAACTGCCCCATAGGGTTTCCAAGGAACGCCTGGTGGATTCAAACTGCTGACCTTTTGGCTAGCAGCTATAGCTCTTAACTACTACTCCACCAGGGTTTCCTTCAGGAACACAGGAAGCCAGAATACATAGAAAAATATACACATATTAAAGAAATTAAAAAGGGAAAGTAAGCCCTGCAAGAGAAGATTTTGTTTAAAATAAAGCCCCTGTAGCTTCGTAAGTTTGGCAGTGAGAGGACTCCTTCTCCTTCAGTAGCACAGCCCCTCAAGGCCAAAGTGACCACGTGCTATCCTGACCCCAAGTGCCCAAGCCACACTGAGGAGCCTTTGGCCCCGCCCCCTGCTCTGAGAGGTGCCTTTAATAAACACAGGACCATGTCCTGCATAAAGAGGAAGGAAGCATTTACTGAGAACAAGAGCACTGAGCTGTACACAACAGAATTGGGAAACCACCAGAATGTGCCTCATCACCAACAACATCCGTGGCATGCTGTCCTGTGCCCAACATGTCCTGGATCCTGGGAGAAGCTGGAGAAAATCCCATGTCCTGCCTCGGGGAGCTTCCAGACCAGAGCTGACCCACTGACCAGCTTGTGTGTGGACCCAGTCATCAGAGGGGACTGAGCATGGGGACAGACTCCCCCCAGCAAGGTCTGGTGCCAAGGCAGGCTGTTACGTAAGCACAGGGTCACTGATCACCTCAGCATTTGGAGAAGGGTAGATTACTTCTCTGCCAGGGGTCTTGAGAAGTTTAAGACCCAAAAGGACTTTCCTAGAAGAGAGAAGAGGGAGGTTCAAAGGGCTAGTTGAGAAGCTGATCCTAATTCTGATAAGGAGATAAAGTAGAAGGAAGTGGGTAGGATAAGGAAGCGAGATTAAACTTGGAGACAGGCAAGTTGCAGCGGGGAGCCAGGGAGGAGAACAATCGAGAAGCCCCTGCATTGCCCTTTAACCCTGGCGCCAGTCTGGAGATACCTGGACAGGTTTTCCACATAAGAGCTGGTAGGGTTAGTTGTCAGCGGGTGTGGTTCCGTGGGTAAGAGCTAGGGTTTCCGACTCAGGCAAACCTCAGGCAAATTCCTGCTCTCTTCTGCTAGCTGAGCTTCAGTTTCCTCATCTGGGAAATGGAAACAATAACAGTATTTTTCTCTCAGGGTTGTTTTGAGATAATGATTCAAAAGTGCTTGGACGCAAAGATCTTCATTTTTTAAAAACTCCCCAGGTGACATTAATGCACAGCAAGCATGTGCACACACACACATACACCACATGGGTACACAGAGAGATACACAGACAGAGATACACAGACACACACAGACACAGATATCCTCATACACAGATACACAGACAGACACACGGATACACAGATACATACCTATACACACACAGGCACTCACATAGATAAATGGACATACAGACACACAGATACACACATGGACATACACAGAGACACAAAGACACACACAGATACACAGACTCTCACACAGAGACACACAAACACACACGAATACACAGGCACACACAGTTGCACAGACACATAGATATGCAGACACACAGATGCACAGATACTTACAGATACACATTCACACACACAGACACACAGACATACACACAGATACACACACACGGATACACAGATACAGACACACACAGACACACAACACACACACATAGACATACACAGACACATATACACTCAGATACCCCCACACACAAACTCACACACAGATGCCCTCACACACAAACACACCCACACAGATACCCTCATATACACAAACACTGGTACCACACACACACTTACAACACATACAAAAACAGTCACACAAGACACCTTCACACACGAACACACCCCTCACACAAACACTCACACAAACACACACTTGCACACAGACACCCTCACACAAACACCCTCACACACACTCTCACATCCTCACACATGGACAAACACACACTCGTACACAGACACCCTCATACACAAACATACAACACACAGATACCCTCACACACACATATACACAAACATTCACACAGACACCCTCACACACAGACACCCTCACACCCTCACACACACAAACACACACCCAGAGATACCCTCACACCACACACTCACACACAGATACCCTCACACACACAAAACACACTCACAAACACACACTATGCTGGGGGGGAATGTGCTTGGACAGAGTCTTTGCTCAAAAATGATTACCCTTAATAAGCATTTAAATAGCAGTTTATTTAGTGAGCACTTACCGTGAGGGGGAAACAATGCACCCAGCCCTTCTGGGGGATTTGCAGAAAAAAATTTTTTTTTTAAGGCCAGGGGCAGGTGGTGGTAAACTGGCTCTGGGGAGTGGAGGGAAACCTGGATTTGCAGCCTTTGACGTTTCTATGGTGTAAATACTTTCATTACAGCCGATTTCAAACTACCAACAGTTTAACAACTGGCTGGCAAAATTCCTGAATATTTTAACATTCAGTTCTCCTGAGTGGCCCCAACTCAACGTGCTTTCTCCTAGTTAGCAAATGACATCTGAGTAAGAAGCTAATAGTGACTGAGCCCTCTGACTCAAGCAGGCACACGCTCAGTCCACAGACCCCGATGCAGACCAAAGGCCCTCAAAGGGCCATTTAGGGGCTGTGGTCACTTCTAGAAGGCACCTGGTCGTGCAGTGGTTAAGTGCTCAGCTGCTAACTGAAAGGTCAGAGGTTCAAACTCATCAGATGGCCTGTAAGGTCCCTTCCAGACGTGACATTCCATCCTGGACAGGCATTTTCAAGAAACCCTGGGAAAAGGAAGAGAATTTGTTCTCATTTTTTAACTCTGCTTTTCTAAGTAACTGCAGTTGCGCTCTTGCTTTGTTAAAGAGAGGTGCAGACTGTCACCTCCCTGATCCTCCCACATTCCGCTTTCTCTGGGCAGCAGGAGATCGAAGCGGAGCTTTTCCTTTGCTTTTTTAAACTCTATGGTGGTAAAATATATATATAACAAAATTGTGCTATTTTAGCCATTTTTGGTGTAAAATTCAGTGATATTAATTACATTCACCATGTTGTCCAACCATCACCGCTCACTGATCCGTTTCCAAAAGCTTTGCATCATCTCACACGAAAACTCAGTACCTCTCAAGCAATAACTCCCCATCCTGATAACCACTAACCAATGTTTCTCTCTATGCATTTGCCAGTTCTAGACATTTCATATAAGCAGGGATCATGCAATATGAGTCCTCTTGTGTCTCACTTATTTCGCTCACCATAAGGCTTTCAAGGTTCATCTATGTTGCAGCCTGTGTCAGAACTTCATTTCTCTTTACGGCTGGGTAATATTCCATTCAACTGTGTGGATCATAACAGACTATGGATAGCATTGCGAAGAATGGGAATTCCAGAACACTTAAGTGTGCTCATGAGGAACCTTTACATAGATCAAGAGGCGGTTGTTCAGATAGAACAAGAGGATACTGATTGGTTTAACGTCAGGAAAGGTGTGCATCAGGGTTGTATCCTTTCACCATACCTGTTTAATCTGTATGCTGAGCAAATAATACGAGAAGCTGTACTATATGAAGAAGAACGGGGCATCAGGATTGGAGGAAGACTCATTAACAACCTGCATTATGCAGATGACACAACCTTGCTTGCTGAAAGTGAAGAGGACTTGAAGCACTTACTAATGAAGATCAAAGACCACAGCCTTCAGTATGGATTACACCTCAACATAAAGAAAACAAAAATCCTCACAACTGGACCAATGAGCAACATCATGATATATGGAGAAAAGATTGAAGATGTCAAGGATTTCATTTTACTTGGATCCACAATCAACAGCCATGGAAGCAGCAGTCAAGAAATCATAAGATGCATTGCATTGGGTAAATCTGCTGCAAAGGACCTCTTCAAAGTGTTGAAGAGCAAAGATGTCACCCTGAAGACTAAGGTGTGCCTGACCCAAGCCATGGTATCTTCAATCGCATCATAGGCATGTGAAAGCTGGACAATGAATAAGGAAGACCGAATAAATAAGGAAGACTGAATAACAAATCTGTCTTGGAAGAAGTGCAGCCAGAATGCTCCTTAGAGGCAAGGATGGTGAGACTGCGTCTTACATACTTTGGACAGATTGTCAGGAGGGATCAGTCCCAGTAGAAGGACATCATGCTTGGTAGAGTACGGGGTCAGTAGAAAAGAGGAAGACCCTCAATGAGGTGGATTGACACAGTGGCTGCAACAATGAGCTCAAGCATAACAATGGTGCAGGACCCGGCAGTGTTTCGTTCTGTTGTGCATAGGGTCACTATGAGTCGGAACCGACTTGACGCCCCTAACAACAACAATATTCTATTGTATGTATGTATATCATGGCTGGACTTTCTGCCTACCTGATTAGCTTGCCAGATAAGCCCAACGGGGCAGATGAGTCAGTGCTGGGCTGAAACGTTAGTGGCTTCCTCTCTTCACACTGACTTTTCCATGCAAAATGTGCAGCCCCAGCTCAAAAGCAAAAGAAGGACAGGGAAACTAATGAGGAAAAAGGAAGGCAGGAGTAAGCATACAGGGTCTGATATTTGGTAGAAACAATCTGACTAAACGAAAACTAGAGTAAAATACAATCCACTCTCCTAATTTCTTTAAACTAGTTCTCGAATAGAATGAACGTCTCAGACCTTGCGTTTCTCCAGACGCTAGATGCCTAGGCAGCAGCGACGACAGATTGGTGAGGCAGGTTAGGCATCTGCAAGGCACTGAGAGCGAGCATCTTCTTAAATTTTACAGCTTAGGTGCCTCACTCTCCTCACCCTAGGAGCTGTGCTGGGCCGTGCAAACATTGCCTCCCGTTTTGGCCTGAACTTGAAAAGTAGATGAAGAAGCTACAAACCCAACTGCAGCTTGCAGCCACTGGAATAGTTCTTTGTTAGCAGCACACGGGGAAGTGTGAAATTAACAATAAGGAATTCGCATTAGGCCAGAAGCAAAATAGGAAAGTCAGATGGCTGAGTTCCAAACGGACAAGGTTATTTTCTTCTACAGAGAGCCTTAGGTTTGCCAGCAGAACCGTTTGCAGGGTTCCAAACCATGTATGTTCATCAGACACCAGTCTGGAACAGGCTGTGAAGTTCTCTGCTGGTGGTTTCAGCTTTAACCCCCTGAAGCCGCACGCAAGCCAGGACTGAGAGAGGGGATCAGGGTCTATCTTCTGCTGATTGGCCTTATCTTTTGGACTGCCCCTACCCTTATTCAAGGAACCCTGATGGTACAATGGTTAAGTGCTTGGCTGCTAACTGAAAGGCTGGCAGTTTGAACCCATCGCCAGCTCCAAGGGAGAAGAGACCTGGTGATCTGTTCCTGTAAAGATTACAGCCTAGAAAACTCTATGGGGCAGTTCTACTCTGTCACATACGGTGGCTATGAGTTGGAACCTCGACAGCATCCAACACTGCCCTTACTTAGAACAGCCTGGACTCTAATCTTCCTCCCCCGCAGGGAGTAGGGCAGAAAGGTCAAGCAAAGCGCCGAGAAGAAGCAAGGAGCCTGTCACAGCTCCTCTGGGTCACCCAGGCGCCAGCTTTCTGGCCTGCCCAGCAGCCTGCAATGCTGTACTGCAGGGCGGTGTCTGTCAGCTTCTCACCTGCAGGCTCTCCTCCCTGTTACAGCGAACCTCTGGAATGAGTGGATGTGTTACAGGGGTGGAGAAGGCACATTTGGGCTGAAATCAGGACAGCCAAAATGAACAAAATTAAAAGCTCCAAGTGACTAGCTGACCTACAAATCATTTGTCCCCATGCCTCCCCATACTCTCTCCTTTCTCCCTTAGAGAAGAAGCGCTGGGACCTGATAAAATCCTCGGCTTTCACCCGCCTGCCTCCTGCAGATGCTTACAGAAAATCCCCGAGATCCATAAATGTTGGGTTCTCCACTGGGATTCTCCCAAGGGCTGCATCCACAGCAAGGAGATGGATGGGATGCTGTGAGGCTAGTTACATAAAGGACACATGGTGTTTGGATGTAATTTCCCTATGCCCACTGTGCAGCCCATCCCCAGGCCATTTTCCAACTGAAAAGCATTTTTATCGCTCTCTTGATGGCAATTGCTTCTGGATTTTTCCTCCTCTCTGTGCCCTCTTGTCCTTCAGGCTCACTCCCTGGCCCAGATCTCTGGCCAGAGAGCCAAGTGGAGCCGAGGAATAGTCAGAGAAGAATGTGGCCCTTGGCTGTCCCAAGGGCTTGCCGCTTATCTCGCCTTTGCCCTGAGCACTCTCTTTTCCAAAAGAATAACACGAGCTTACATTGTAGACTGTGGAACTCTAACTCAATTAATACACAGAAAGATCCCTTTGATCTAGGAGATTCTTTGAACTACATCTCCCCCCTCATCCTATCCTTTTCTCTTTTGCCTCTTGACCCTGGACCACAGGTCATCACTTCTTTTTCAACTGAGCCTTGATTCTCAGATCTTATCGCATCTTTGCAATAGCCAGTGAGGGCTGTGCTATTTTGTAGACCAGGAAACTAAGTCTCCAATATTAAGGGCTTAGCCCAAAGTTGTTGTTGTTGTTAGGTGTCATCAAGTCACTTCCAACTCATAGCAACCCTATGTACAACGGATGGGAATGCTGCCTGGCCCTGCACCATCCTCTCAATCTTTGCTATGTTTGAGCCCATTATTGCAGCCACTGTGTCAATCCATCTCATTGAGGGTCTTCCAAAGTTACACGACTGGTTAGGGTCTTGAGTTGTCCAGCTCAAAGTCCTGTATTCTTTCTCTATTTCAGTTTCTTCAACTGTAAAATAGGGGGGTGTGAATAACTGTGAGGGTTAAATGCTTAAATCTGTGTAAAGCATTCACTACAGGGCCTGGCACGTTCAGCACGCTCAGCAGATGCCCACCGATGTGATTGTTCTCCTTTACTCTCCCAGGCGCTGGAGTTGTGATTCAGTTGTGGAAGGAGAAACCAAGTTTTAGACTCGGGGAATGTTAGCGAAGATGGGGAATGAACCCAGGGTCCATCTTCCAGGCTCAAAGCAGACCCAGATGGGACCAGATCAGCTTCCTTGTAAGAAACAGGACTGAGCTTCCGATAGAACCACATCCCTGCCCGGCCTTGGCTAGGCAAAGGAAACCCTTAGACATGGATAAACCCAGAAAGGGAAGAGATGACACTTTTATGACATGAGGACAGGAAGAACAAAGGCCTTTAAGCAGAGGCCAAGATTATAAAGCAACATTTTGCACTGGGATGTGCTGAAGGCCTTTGATTTTGAGGCAGTCCCGGATTCTTCCTTTGCCCAGCAATAACAAGGCAGGAACTTGTGTGGTGAAGAGGGTATCAAGGAGGATACCTGCTCCCTTCCACAAGTAGGTCTGAAAGCCTTCTAGTGGTTAGCTTTGAGGGGGGCAGGAAAGGGGATGGGGGAATGAGGGGGCAGCTCTGAACTCTGCACAGCTCCCCTGCTTGGGAGAGGCTGCTGTTTGGCTTGTCTGGGCAGGTATAGCAGTCAGTATAAACAGCCTTCTCCAACATAAATGAAGACAACCAAGGCAATTGGGTGTAGATGCCTTTTAGCATGAGGTCTGTTGGCTACTGCTGAAAAACCAAACCAAACCTACTGCTTTCTAGGTGATCCCAACTCATAAAGACCCTATAGGACAGAGCAGAACTGCCCCATACAGTTTCTAAGGCTGTAAATCTTAATGGAAGCAGACTGCCACATCTTTCTACCTCAGAGCAGCTGCTGGTGAGTATGAACCGCTGATCTTTACAGTTAGCAGCCAAGCACTTAACCATTGTACCACCAAGGCTCCTTACTGCTGAAATCCAAAAACCCATTGCCATGAGTCGATTCCGATTCATAGTGACCCTATAGGACAGAGTAGAACTGCCCCATAGGGTTTCCTAGGAGTGGCTGGTGGAAACTGCTAACCTTTTAGTTAGCAGCCATAGCTCTTAACCACTGCACCACCAGGGCTCCTCACTGCTGAAAAATACAAAGTATAGTCAGGAAAGAATTGCTGATTTTTGCTGTTGAGTTGGCTCCAACTCATGGTGACCTTATGTGTAACAAAATGAAATATTGACTGGTCCTGCACCACCCTTACAATCTTTGCTCTGTTTGAGATCATTGTTGCAGCTACTGTGTCAATCCATCTCACGGAGGGTTTCCCTCATTTTCTCTGACTCTCTACTTTATCCAACATGATGTCATTTTCTAGTGATTGGTCTTTCCAGATGAGTGTCCAAGTAGGCAAGATGAAGAGTCACCATCTTTGCTTCTAAGCAGCATTCTGGCTGTGCACCCTCCGAGACAAATTTGTTCATCTTCTGGCAGCCCAAGGTCTATTCAAAGAACTAGGCTCTATCAAATGACTTTATAACCCTAATCAAGGGAACTAGACACCCAATGCTGGACTTCAAAAGTTGTCAAAAGGAAACAGGAGCCAGTCATGTTCTAGCAGTTGAAATTTGTGCTGATTCGTCTACTCTTTCAGAGAAAAACACCTGACCCACAAATAAGGGAAAGGTTTAAAGCACAAACATCTGTAATTACGCTTTGGAATGATGTCTTCTCGTTGTCCAAGCTTCCCCCTGCTTTGTGTGTTTTTATCAAGAGAAGCCCCTGGCTGCCTGGCCCCATTCCCTCTCCCCAGCTTGCTTCTCTTCTAAAGGAAAGCTATAGGTCTCAAAGGTACAGTTTCCAAGGTGCAGTCCGAGGCTGAATATCTTGATCTTGAGTTGATACTCTGCTAACTCTAGGACTACATAAGCTGTCCAAAGGATCTATAAACAGGAGCTAGCGAGAGGGATGACATCTTCTTAGTTGGTCATCAGCATTAACTAGTTAATCTTACTGACCCCTGGGAGCTCGGGTCCAGGCGTTGGAGGGCATGAGAGATGTGAATACTACAGAATTCTTTATTCCTAGCCCACTGGAACGGCTGTAACTTCAGCTGCGGTTGTTGAGAACGCGTGTGCCCCTCTCCTCCCACTTTGTGAGGTGTCTAACCATTTAGATTTTGCAGATTCTGAGGGTGAAGGATGGAGGAAGCTTCTTTCAGAGCAGGAAGCTGCAGCGGGAGGGGGCCGCACAATTTCGACGTTTGGAACAATGCTGAGCAAACTCCTGGAGATGGCCGCAGGAGGCGGCTCCCTGCGCGGTAATTTGAGCCGGGGGTAAACAGGGTCGGAGGGGGCAATGCTTCCTCACCTTCCCAGTGGGCCTCTCCAGCTCCAGCAGGGTCTTCGGGCGTCCTTTTCCCGCTGGCCCCGCCCCCTTCTTGCTGGCCCCGCCTCCGGGCCCCGCCTCCGGGCCCCGCCCCTCCACACAGACCCCCGCCTCCATCAGCCGGGCCCCGCCCCGACAGCGCGCCCCGAGGCAGCGACCCCGCGCGCCTGGCCGGGCCGCGACTCCCCGAGCGAAGCACACGCCGCCGGCCCCTGCCGCATCCCACCGCCCATTGGCTGGCCCGGCGCGGACGCTCCCGCCCCGCCTCGCCATTGGCTGGCGCTGCCGCTGTCCCCGCGCGCGAGCCGCCGCTGACATCACGCGGCCTGGAGAGGCGGTGGTGCCCCCGGCCCAGCCCGCACCCCCCCTCGGCAGAGGCACCGCCGCGGTGCCCGCGGAGGATGGTGCGCGGCGCGCCGGGGGTCCCCCGCCGCCACAGCCGCAGCGCCGCCGCAGAGCCGGCCGCGGCGGGCAGCCGAGTCCCGCACCCGACGCGGGGCGAGCGGCCGCGGTGAGGCGGCGGGCGAGGCCGCCGCAGCGGCCATGGGGGCCCTGACCAGCCGGCAGCACGCGGGCGTGGAGGAGGTGGACATCCCGTCCAATTCCGTGTACCGCTACCCGCCCAAGTCCGGTGAGGGCCTGGGGGCGGTGGGCGCGGACGGGCGGGCGGGGGCCTGGGAGCAGGGACAGAAGTGGGGATCCGGGCCGGGCTGCTCCGGTGCTGGAGCCCAGGGGTCCTCGGGGACGCGGGGGGCGAGATCGCTCTAAAACGTCGAGGGCGAGAACGGAGGGGGGTCCAGGCCCCCGGGCGAACCAGAGAGGCAGCTTTTGGAGCCTGGCGGGGTCACCGAGGTCACCGAGCCCCCCAGCGCAGGACGTGAGCAGCCTCCATTGTCGTCTGTCCTGAGACCGTCTGCTCGGTGGGGATGCGGCTCCGGAGAGGTGGGCGCCCGCACAGCCCGGCCCGGTGGGCCACAGAGCTCGGGTCGCCTGCCTTCTCACCCAGTCCCCTATTTCCTCGCAGGGGTGAGGTGAGGCGGGCTTGGCATCTGCCTCAGGTACCTGGGCTAGGTGCTGTCCTTGATCTGCTGCATCCAGCCCTCCGCAAAGGGGACAGCTTCGAATTAGGTTTCTCGTGGACAAGCTTCCATTGCACGCTGGAAGATGGAGGCCGAAATGCGTTTTTGCAGTACTGGTGCTGCTAAAGAGGCTATCAGAAGAAGGAAAAAAGTGTCTAACAGAAGCGTTTGGGAATCCAAGTATCACAGTCACTCCATTTGTCCCTTTGCCAGAGTAGCGGCAAGCCTGGTTTTTTGGAATGGGGTTAGCTCTTGGACCAGGCGGAGGTATTTAAAATGTATAGAAGCGTTGTGCTTGTTTTCCGAATCATTCGTTCAGTTCAAAAGGTAAGTGTTTGCAGCGTCCGGGTGGTGGCATAGCATTGGAGATGGAAGATTTGACAGCAAAGGAGAGAGGATCACCAGAACGTAGCCCACCTGACCAAGCACCAGTCAATTCTAAACTGTTAGTGCGTGACCTGGCTGCCTGCTCTTTGTCATCTTTAATTGCTATTCCAGGACTTTCCTGGGGAGACGACTACCAGCCTCTCTGGCTTAGGACCCCCTGGGGATTTTGGTAATCTTGCAGCCAGGTGTCAGAACTGGAGCGAGATATTTCTCCTCTGGTTGAATGTAGACACACTAATGGGATAAGCTGGTCTCAACAGTGTATCCAGTCTCTGCCAGGTGAAGGCAGGGACCAGACAATGAACCTGCATCCCTGCAGAGCGTCTGGCAGAGCCATGCTTCTCATGGCTTTTATGCCAAAGAATGAATCCTTGCAGAGAGGAATGAGATTAAGAGCTGTTTTAGAAGAATGGCTGAAGATAAAGCTGTGGATCACTTGTATTTTAATAAGTGGAAAAAGAAAACCTTGGGCTAATTATGACTCTGAAGCCAGCAGTAAAGAGGGCATGCATTTTGCAGGAGTATTTGTGGGTTTTTTGGTTTTTTTTCAAATCACTTAGCTTTTATTGATCCGAAGATGGAAAAGGTTTTGCTGAGCTCCGAGTTTTCGATAGCACTTGCTACCTCTGGGGAGTATTCACCTCTCTATCACATATGGGAATTAACATAGAAATCTCTGGAAGCCTATTCCCCAAAGGATATTAATAGAAATATGAATCTTGGATGATGATAAATAAAAGAATAGTTTTATTTTAACTAAAACTTTTCTTAACACTCAATACTTACAGTCTTAAATAATCCTCTCTGCTCTACCAATCTTTTTACCTAATTGTAACTGGCTTTTAGTCAGAAGTTATGTTTGAGGGAAAGCTTTACAGTAAGTGGATAAATTATGTATGTTGAAGGTAAACACAGAAAATATGTCTGAGAACATTCATTTCCCGGTCAGCAAACCCTTGTAATACTACCTGAAGAGATGTATGAACTTGCCAAAATGTTTAAGGCTAGAGGCATTTCCTACCCTTCATCTGACCTTTAAATTGACCTGGTTCTTTATGGGATTATAGTATTTTAGACCTGAAAGTGATCTTAGCATTTGGCCAGTCCTACTTATTTCACAGGTAAGAAAATGAATTGGTATGGCAAGGGTCACACAACAGGCTAGTGCTCTTTTTACGAAGCTGTTTGCCTCTGCCTTTTACATGGAATTGGATTTTGAACTTGTCCTTTATGATTTGTGGAATGGAGGCTGATCTATGTCAGAACTGAAACAAAACTCGGAGGGCTTGTCCCTGCTGAGAAATCAGACTGGGCTGATTTTGAGAAGTCTCTCTCTTCTGGGTAACGATAATGGGACAAAGTAAGAACAGAGTGTGACTGAACGTTGTTGGCTAGGTTCTAAACTGAGCCCATCCTCTGGCACATGGACAGTCGCTAAAGCTGTACCACCTGCGGGATGGTTACTATGGAAAGAAACACTGCCATCTGTCCCTGTAGTGATGGTCACAGCACCACATAGAAATTTCTTTTTCTTTTTTTTATTTTCAATGGCACCTCTAGCTTTTATATGTACATTAAACCTGAAACATCTAAAGTTGCAGAAAATAGCTGATTTCATGTAGGAACTTGGGTTTGTTATCTCATGAAATGGAAAAGTGGCCTTTTCTTTTCTAAAAGTAGGTGGAGATAAAACAGGTTAAATTATTTAGATTGTTTACTTTTTGACTAGGTTACATGGCTCAAAATTTAAAAGAATGAAAAGGCGTACGGTGAAAATCGTGTTCTAACCTCTGTAGCCCATTCACTCAGCTCCCCGTCCTCCTCAAACCCTTCCCATCCTGTGTAACCACTGTTACTGGTCCCTTTGTGGTTAGTCCAGAGTTTCTTGTGTAAATACAAGGATAGCATGCTATTTAGACTGTTGTTTACCTTGTTTTTTTCACTTTCAGAGATGTTGGAGATCTTTTTATACCGTTTCCATATCTGAGCATTTCCTTATTCTTTTTTTTTTTTTAACTGTATAATATTCCTTGTAGACATGTGCCATCATTGTTTTACATAGCCTCCTATCGATGGATACTTGGCTTTGTCCCAGTCCTTTACTATTGCAGGTAACCAGCAATGAATAATCTTGAACATATGCTCTTAGATGATTTTTAGCGCCGTTAATAAATGCATGAATATTCCTCATTTAAGAAACAGGAAAAATGGTGGGAGTTAGTTTCTGTATAGTATTTCCATATTACAGCAGCAGGCAATTTGACTGTTCTGCTGCACTATTCCACTGCATTTGGTTGTGCCCTTGCGATTTTTGAGTTAGAGCTCATCCATGCTTTTAAAGTCTTCTCTAAGACCTTTGCTTCTTTGACAGCCCACAGATCATTTGTTCAGCAAAGGTGAGGCTTTGCTGAGTTGTGTGTTTTTATGCCCATTTTTTGACAGGAACATCCACATCGATAAAAATCACTAGACCTCCTTCCTCTGGCCAGGAAAAAGTAGGCATACTATAAAGAGAGTTTAAATTGTTTGAATTCAGTACCTGATAAATCTAGTTCGTTTCCTTCTACGTATTTCAGGAAATTTGAAAATAGAGGCAATTTATTTTGCTTAGGTCTTAAGAGGTAAACCTGCAGCTTTTAAAAGCACTGTAAATATTCAGAATGGGAATCAGCATCCTGAGCAGCTAATAACATCATCATTCTCTAAATTTTTGTTGTATCGGAGACATGCATGCTTGTCCCATGGGCCTGTCCTACGGCCAGAACCGCTGTTAAAACCATGAATAAAAAGTCTTTGCCTGTCAAATAATTATATAAAAGTTTCTCTTAGCTTTTAGGAGCATCAATTTAATATTAGTTTTGAAGCCAGGGATTAAAAGTATGGAATTTACTACAGAATAAAGAATATGTGGTCTGCCACAATTTGTCTGATGCTCCCTCAAATTCATAGTAAATATACTTCATACTATAAAAACCTAAATATTGCTCCATTTAATGATGAAGACATCATGGTCAAATGCTAGGATTTTTTTTTTACATTTAAAGTGTCATTTTCTTACTTTGCAACCCCCAATATTTTTGCTTTATTTGTGCTTCATTGAGAGTAGACTGATTAGTTTCAGTTCTTTGTCTTAAGACTAAGGGGCTTTGATTTCCTTGTGATGGTGGTTTGTATTGTTCTTTGGCATCTCTCTTTCTATTTATTGTCATTTACACACATTATTGAGCAATATTTTATGGATTATGCTACCCACAGCCATCGAGTCGATTCCAACTGATAGTGACCCTATAGGAGGACAGTATAGAACTACCCCATTGGATTTCCAAGGCTGTAATCTTCACAGGAACAGACTGCCACATCTTTCTCCTGTGGAGTGGCTGGTAGGTTCGAACTGCCGACCTTTCGGTTAGCAGCCAAGTGCTTTAACCACTGTGCCACCAGTATATAGAGGCACCAGTATATAGAGTCTGATTCTTTTACTCCGTTATTTTGATGCTTCTGGAAGACAGCAGGATAGAAGCCCTCAAATCAGCTCTCTAATTCATGATGTGGGTCACAGATGCGGGTATTAACAACACTAGCTATTTAGTGGCTTCCTATTTTAACTAATTATTCTTGCCAGCCAGGTGCTAATCTCAGGTTTTTAATTGCTGAAAGATTGGTTATGCTGCAAACATGTAAAACAAATTTTAAAATTACATAATTTTTATTAAAAACCATTATTTAAAAATGATGTTTCTTCCAAAATTTTAGTGTTTATTATCTAGTGTCAGAGGTAGAATATATGCATACAGATAAATAATAATAGAGAATACAACATGACCAAGCAGGAATCTATCCCAGGAATGCAAAGTGGGTTTAATTTCTGAAAGTCGGTTGATATAATACACCCTGTTACTAGAATAAAGGACAAAAACTACATGATCATCTTCATATAGAACAACCATTTAATAAAATCCAACTCTCATCCATGATAAAAACTCTCAACAAACTAGGAATACAAAGGAACCTCCCTCAAGCTTATAAAACGGATCTACAAAAAACCCACATTTAACATCACACATGATAGTGAAAGACTGCATGCTTTCCTACTAAGTTTGGGAACAGGCAAGGATGTTTTCTTTCACCACTTCTCTTCAATATTTAGGAGTCACCAGGTGGTACAAACAGTTAACTTGCTTGGCTGCTAACTGAAAGGTTGGTGGTACACATCCCCCCAGGGGCACCTCAGAAGAAAGGCCTGGTGATCTACTTCTGAAAAATCAGCCACTGGGAACCCTGGGGAACACAGTTCTATTCTGACACACGGGGCCGCCATGAGTTGGAATTGACGGCAACAGGTATTCAATATGTAGCGGAGATTCTAGCTAGAACAGTAAGGCAACAAATAAATAAAATTTTAAGAAAATTAAATCCATCCAGGTTGTAAAAGAAGTATAAAAGAGTAAATCGTAAAAGAAGAAGCAAAACTTTCTTTATTCAAAGATGACATGATCCTGTATGTAGAAAATACCAAGAAATACACACACAAAATATTAGAACAAATAAATGAGTTTAGCAGGGTTGCAGATGCAAGACCAAATACAGAAAGAAACTATTTTTTACCCAAACAATAAACAATCTGAAAATTAAACAAAACAATTCCATTTCCAATAGCATAAAAAAATAAATTCTTAGGAATAAAATTAACATAAGAAGTACAAGACTAGCACACTGAAAATTCTGAAATGTTGCTAGATTGATGCTTTACTGAAGAAATTTTAAAAGATATGAATAAACAGATAAACATTTCATGTTCATGAATTGGAAGACTCAGTATTGTTAAGATGCCAACAATGTTCCTCTTGATCTATAATTTTAGTGTCCCCCAACCCCAGTGCCGTCGAGTCGATTCTGACTCATAGCGACCCTATGGGACAGATATAAATTTAGTGTATCCTCCATCAAAATCCCAGGAGGCTTTTTGTAGAAATTGTTAAACTGGTCCTAAAATTTATAGGGACATGCAGAGGACCTAAAATATCCAGTACAGTTTTGGAAAAGAAGAACAAAGTTAGAGGATTCCATCACCCGGTTCCACTACCCAATTTCAAATGTTCCTGTAAAGCCACAGTAATCAAGACACCATGGCGTTGGCACAACTTGAGGCATATAGATCAATGGAACAGAATTGAGAGCCAAAAATAAATGCTTACATCTATAGTAACTGATTTTTGACAAAGGTGCCAAGACAATTCAATGAGAAGAGGATAGTCTTCTCAACCAACGGTGCTGGCATAATTGCAAAAAAAGGGAATTTTGATAATTTCTTCACATCACCAAGAATTAACTCAAAATGGGACACAGAATGAAAAGACAGCCCACAGAAATGGGAGAAAATATTTGCAAATCATATATTTGATAAGGAACTCATATCTGGGCTATATAAAGAATAGTAAAAAGACAACCCAATTAAGAAATGGGCAAAGGATTTGAATAGACATTTCCCCAAAGAAGTCATAGAAATGGTTAATAAGTACGTGAAAAGATGGTTAATATCATTAGCCAATAGGGAAATGCAAATGAAAACCACAATGAGATACCACTTCTAGGGTAGCAACTGTTGATAAGGATGTGGAGAAACTGAGGCCCTCATAGACAGCCGGTGGGAATATGAAATAGTGCACCTGCTGTAGAACACTGTTTGGCAGTTCTTCAAAAGGTTAGTTATATGATGCAGTAGTTCCATTCCTAGGTATATACCCAAGAAAAATGAAAACATGGTCCACACAAAAACTTGTACATGAATGTTCATGGCAGCATTATTCATAATGGCCAAAATGGAAACAACCCAACTGTTTTATCAACTGATGAATGGGTAAATAGAATGTGGTAAAGCCATACAATGGACTATTATTTGGCAATAAAAAGAAATGAAGTACTGATACATGCTACTACATGGATGAACCTTGAGAACATGCTAAGTGAGAGAAGGCCACATATTGTATGAAATGTCCAGAATAGGCAAATCTATAGAGATAGAAATTAAATTAGCAGTAAGCAGGGGCTGGGGGCTGGGGAAAATGAGGAGTGAGTACCGATGGTACAGGTTTTCTTTTCAGGGTAATGGGAATGTTCTAAAATTAGATAGTAGTGTTGGTTGCACAACTCTGAGTATACTATAAACAATAGTACACTTTTAAATGGGCGAATTGTATAGTATGTGAATTATATCAATAAAGCTGTTAAAAATATGGATCATAAAACTAAATGTAAGAGCTAAAACTATAGAACTTCCAGAAGACATTGTGTTGGGTGAAAAGTTCTTAGGTATAACACACCCAAAGTGCAATTGAACTTCTTCAAAATTAAAAATGTTGCTTCAAAAGACAACATTAAGAAGATGAAAATATTTGCAAATCATGCAACAAATTTGTGTCAAGAATGTATCAAGAACTCTTACAACTCACTATTAAGAAGGCAAACAACCGTATTTAAAAATGTATAAAAGATTTGAGTGGACATTTTACCAAAGAAGATTTAGAAATGGCTAATAAGCACATGGAAAAATGCTCAACATCATTAGTCATCATCATCATTGTTGTTAGTTGCCATGGAATTGTTTCCTACTCGTGGCAACCCTTTGTGTGCACAGCAGAACTGCCCCGTAGGATTTTCAAGGCTGTGACCTTTCAGAAGCAGATCACCAGGCCTGTCTTCCGAGGTGCCTCTGGGCAGGTTTGAACTGCCAGCCTATTGGCCAATAGCTGAGTGCTTAACCATTTGTGCCACCCAGGGACTCCTTGCTTGTCTTAGGGTGAGAGTTCCGTTCTCTCCCCATCCTTGCCAACGTGTGTTGTTTTCTGTTTATTTTATCATAGCCATCCTGGTGTTGGTGGAGTGGTATCTCACTGTAGTTTTGATTCGCATCTCTGTAATGGCTAATCATATTGAACATCTTTTCATGTGCTTCTTCCCCATTGGTGTATTTGGTGATGTATCTAAATCTTTGCCCTTTTTTTTTTTTTGATTGCTGTCTTAGGCTCAGTTCTCTGGAGAAGCAAAACCAGGAAAGCATATAAATAACTGTATAGAGAGATTATTTCAAGGCAGTTGTAGAGGCTGGAACACCCCAAGTCTGTGGGTCAGGCTGGAGTTTCTCTTGATTCATGTAGCCACGGGGGTCAGTGAACCCAAGATCAGTAGGTCAGACAGCAGGGCTCTTGCTCACAGGCTGCCAAGACCTATGAATCCCAAGATCAGCAAGCAAGACCACAGGTAAGCTGCTAGCTCAAGTCCCAAGAACCAGAGGTCAGATGAAGAGGAGCCAGCTGCAGGATCCAGAGCGAGCAAAAACCCACGAGCCTTGACAGAATGTCCACTTATTTTCAATGCAGGCCACACATCCAAGGAAACGCCCTTTCAACTGATTGGCTGCTCACAGCAGATCTCATCATGGAGGTAATCACATTATATCAAATGTCAGCATGGAGGTGGTCACGTCATCATACAACTGCCAAACTACATCATAACTGCCAAACTACTGAGACTCATGTCCCAGCCAAGGTGATACACAACCTTAACAATCACACTTGTCTTTAGGGAAATACAAGTTAAAACCACAGTGAGATACTACTTCAAACCTACTAACATGGCTAAAATGTAAAAGACAGTATCAAATGTTGGTGATAATTCAGAGAATTTGGAAACCTTGTGCATTGCTGGGGCCCTGGTGGTGCAGTAGTTAAGAGGTTAGCTGGTAACCAAAAGATGGGCAGTTTGAATCCATCAGCTGTTCTTTGGAAACCCTCTGGGGCAATTCTACTCTGTCCTATAGGGTCACTATGAGTCGGAATTGACTTGACAGCAATGGGTTTGGTTTTTTTCATTTTGTGCATTGCTGATGGGATTGTAAGATGGTACAGCCACTTTGGAAAACAGTTTGGCACTTTCCTAAAGATTAAACATAAATTTCCCACGTGGCCCAGCAATTCCACTCCTAGGAAGCTACCCAAAAGAAATGAAAATGTGCGCGCAAAGACGTACACAAATATAGTAGCATTATTCATAATAGCCCAAAACTGGAAATAATCCAAGTGTCCATCATTTGGTGAATGGATAAAAAGAATGTGGTATATTCATACAAATGGAATACTATTCAGCAATTTAAAGGAATGAACTACTGATACATGTTACGATGTGGATAAACCTCAAAAACATTACACTTAGTGAAAAAAGCCATATGGAAGACTACATATCGTATGAGTCCATTTATATGAAATGTCTAGAAAAGCTAGATTTATAGACACAGAAAACAGAATAATGGTTGTCTTCGATCTGGGGAGGGCAGGGGATGGAAGTGGGGATTAATTGTAAACAGGCATGAGGGAATATTTTGGGGTGATTGAAATGTTCTGAAACTAGATTGTGATGGTTATTAAAATCGTTGACTTTTACAATGGGTAAATTTTATGCTTTGTCTGTTGACCTCAGTGAAACTGTTAAAAAACAGTACAGAGGGGTTTATGCCAATTGAATAAAAGAGAACCTCTTGATCCACGAGGGTGAGGTTTTTGGGAACAGATGGCATCGGAGGTAGACTTTGAGGCAGAGCAGAACTTTCAAATAATCCACTGTGAAGAACAGTTTTAGTAATGACCTGGAGATTGGAAGTGTTCTTGATGGAATCAGGGAAAAATGTATAGGTTAGTTGGGTTGGAGCAGAAAGTTCTCCTAGAAAGGTAGTGGGAAATAAAATTTGGGAGGTGGGTAGGGGCAAAAATTGAGAGGGACCAACTGGTGTTCTAAGAAAGATTTATCTGTTAGGGTTATGAATTGTAGAGAATAGACATGATAACCCATTGTGACTGAACCTGGAAAGGGTTGAGGGTCTTGACCAGGATGCTTTGCACAAAACACATGTTCAATGTTTTTGTTGTTTTGATGACTATGATGTTTTTAGCCTGGATGACCAAAGAAATGAGGCACCATTGATAGAAATTAGACATCTGGTGCAGAAGCTGCCCTTGAAGTGAGTCAGCTGGGGCTTTACTGCTCCTCAAAGTCTAGGCAAATTAGAAATCCACACATTTCCTAAAATCATAGAACGTGGGATTCCAGTGCTTCTCCGTGATTTCTGCAGAAGTCCCAAGGTGCTAATGTTCTCATGACCATCTTGGCTCCTAGGTTCCAGCTTGCTGCCTTTGCCTCACACAGATGTGACATCAGCCCATTCTTCAGTTTCTCCAAAAAATTCCGCTGACGTAAAGTATTCAAAGTATAGATTTTATAAAAAAATTTGTGGGGATGATGGAGTTGTGATTACAGTGTAGAAATGCAAATAGCCCCAAAAGAATAATAGACATTATTACCCTTAAACTGTACGTCAGCCAGGAAGTTGTACTGGCTCTTAAGCTCACCAACCCCAGGCTTTCTCTGTCTTAATGTCTCCTTTCTCTTATTTCTCCTTTTTCCCCTCTTCTCTTCACTCTTCCCTCTAAGTAGGAAAACACAATACTCTTCATGCCTTAGATGGAGAAGTTTGGGTTCCATCAACAAGCAAGAAAAACATCCATGCCCTTATTGCTTCACTCTTCATCCTAAATAGCTCATTAAAGTATATCCCCAAAAAGATAGTGCCTTCCCTAAGAGGAATTCTGGTGCCAGCTCTTAAGATAAAATATCCCACCTCCTTCCAGAAGGAAAAGTTATTAATTCAGTGTTAAACATTGAGTTTGAGGCAAAGATGGGATATCCATATGGAAAGATTTGGCAGCTGGTTAAAGATTTTGACTGAAACTCAAAAAAAAAAAAAAAGACAAACATTTGTGAGTCAAGTGTGGAAAAGGAGAAGCCAATATTAATTGCCTACTAGGCCTAACGAGCTACAATACACACGTTACCTTATTTGATTCCAACAATAATCCTTAAAAGGACATATTATCTCCGCTTTACAAATAAAGAAACCAAAACTCAAACAGGTTAAATAATTTGTCCTAGATCAAACAGCATCAGGATCAAACCCAGTTCTGTCTTAAACCAAAGTCTTTGATTTAATGCTATGAAGAGGAGAGAGAGAGAATGTAGAAAGAAAAGAGGACTGAGCTCTTAGAGACATGCTCATGTTTATGTGTTTATGGGCTGTGGGAAAAATTGGAGCAAGTGAGAGAATGAGTGATCTGAGAGGCAGGAAGAATATTCGAACTTCCTCGGGGTTATGAAAGCCACGGGAAAAAGAGAGCTTCAAGAATGAGTGTTGAAGTTTGCTGAGAAAAGACTGTTGGTTTAATGTTCCAACGAACAGTTTCAGTAGAGTGGTAGAAACTATTGTAAAGATTTGAGGAATTATTGCATGTGGGATGGAAGCAGAGAGAGGAAGAATGGATGGATGGTAGGTGAGTGGATGGACATTTAAGGTATGGCAGAGGAAAGTCTTTTTGTATTTGTTTCTTAAGTTGGGGAGACCAGAATATGTTTGTATGAGAGGAGTAAAAAGCCCGTGGAGAGAAAGGAATGAAAGTATTGAGGAGGCAGGATGGTTATTGATGAAGTTTCTGAGGAGGTAGAGACAGTTGGGAATTAGAACTCGGGCAAAGAAGCTGACTCTGGAGTGTGGAAAGGAGGAATACTTCCTTGAGACCAGAAGAAAGTGTGGATGGAAATATAGGGAAGTTATAAGGTGTTGAAACTTTTGCAAGGGTGAGAAGGGAGCTTCACACAGTCAAAGGGGTGAAAGCACCCCAAAAGAAGAGAAGAAGAAGGGCAAGGGCACACAGGTTGGGGACTTGACAATGTGGAAGGGGTTTGGATTTATTGATGTGTACTGAAAAGCTGCCGTTTTTAAAACTATATTGTACTGGTTCAGAATAGAATAAAGTCTAGATCTAGGCATATATGGTATAATAAAAATAGCATTTCAAATTAGTGGAGGAAATGGAATATTCAATAAATGGCGTTGGTAAAATTTTCCATTCGAGAAAAAAAAAAAAAAAGGATTAAGCCCTCATCCCACACAGCCCACAGAACAAATTCCAGATGTAAAAACAATCAAATAGCAAAAAAAAAGCAACATAGACTGCAAAGAGCAGGGAATGTTTACTAGTAGGGAAATGGTTAATTAAATTAGGGTACTCAATGGAAATACAGTGTAATGGTTAAAAGCATGCATAGGCTCTGGAGTAAAAATAGCTGGCTTGGGGACCTGACACTTCTCTTACTAGCTGTGTGACCTTGGACAAATGAACATTTCTGTGCATTAGTTTCCTCTTCTGTTAAAAAAAAATAACAACACCTACCTCATAGGGTTGTTATAAAAATAGTGTGGGAGCAGTGGCTGACCTCCTGTAACTTCGCAAGGGGGAAGGAGAATCAAGATCAACAGCCCAAGGCTGATTCCCGTGAGGCGGAGGTCAAACATGCCTCCTCTATTGCCATCTTTACCAATTGTGACACCGACCGTCTCTCCCACGGCACTCTCTGCTTCTGTGTTGGGTTTGATAATTTGTTGCAGTGGCCACGCAGAACTCAAAAACAATACTCACGGTTATGGGGTTTATTAGGGAAATAACAGTTTACCACTCAGGTTCAGGAACGGTCAGGATACAGTTCTTCCATCAGGGCAGCCTCTTCCCAGCCATGCCCACAGGTACGCCTCTCTCTGGTCCCTCAGCCTCTGCCCTGCTTGGGCAAGTGTTGCAAAGCTTCACCAGTCAACCGTGGCCCGAAGGCACTCAGCTTAAGCTCCTTGGGTGGACAAACCTAGCTCCAACAAATGTCCAGAGGCACCCCACTCCTCCAGCAGCAAGCCTCCTGCCCAGCGGCACTCAGCTTTCTCACTCCATGCCCACTGCACCATCTCCTGCTGGTCCTCCCATTTCTCTGCCACTGCTTCTCCCTGTCTTCAGTGTTACAGTCTCTTTGTCTCCTGGGTCTAGGAGGGCTTCAGCATGGGGATCCCAGGTCCAAAGGACGAACTCAACTTGCTCCTGGCTCTTCTTCCTTGGTGATGGTGATGAGATCCTCTCTCTGCCCTGAATTGGCTTTCTTTTAAGCCTAGTGGGGCAAAACTGACCAAACCCCTTGTTAGGGTTCCATGTACCTTATTAGCATAGTCCCTCCCAGTCAGTTGGTGGAAGTTACAAGACCATGGCAAGAAAGGCCACACAAAAGTGACCCATCACACCACATTTGTGAGATCCATGTAGTGCTTCTTGGTATAGCACCAGCACTGACTAAGCACTCAATAAGGACTTATCATTACCATATGGGACAAACTCCGGGTGGTGGCTCAAACGGTTAAGCGCCTGACAAGATTGGCAGTTTGAACTCACCCAGGGGTGCCTTGAAAGACAGGCCTGGTGATCTGCTTCCAGAAGGCCATACCCTTGAAAACCTGATGGAGCAGTTGTACTCTGCACACACAGGCTCACCATGAGCCGTAATCGATGCTGACCAACAACATCAGAGTTTATTACACTTCTTTCTTTCTAATGGAGCTTTGGAAAGTAATGATGTTGAAAACAGTACATGTTGTAAGTTTTTTATGTAGGTCTGGAGGTCTTTGCCTTTGTTTCAAAAATACAAAGTCAGGCAATGCATACCATGTGTTTTGTTTTATTTTCATTATACATATTGTATTTTGGTCAGGGAGGGCATACCTTGAACTAATGAACTTATCAGTTCTTCCATTAGACATGGAAAACAAAATATTTAAAATTGATGTGGAAAACAAAATATTTTTGAAACTAAAGTGTCTTTGATTTACAGTTCCTCTTTGCCAGAAAGGAAAAAACTGGGGCTTTTCTGGTTGAACATTCTATCATCAAATGCATTGTTCCTCTTTTTGCTATCACAGTACAGGAAAAGGAATAGGCAGATAATGTTGGTGTCGTGGAGGACCCCGAACACTTGGCTTCTCCTCCACATACATGTGAAATCAGAGGCACAGTTTCCGTGCTCTCCCCCTCACTCTGTTCTTTGCCTGTGGCTTATAGGGTACAGTGTACAGTTTATGGTAAGGGTTTTGGAGTTGGCCAGATCTGGGCTCAAACCTTGCTTCTGCTGTTTCTTAACTGTGAGACTTTATGTAAGTCACGAACTCTTCCTAGATTCTTCACCTGAAAAGAGGATATAAGAAAACCTGTCTCACAGATGACATTTAAGAGGGATAATTTGGTAAAGTTTTGTATCTTGTTTACAACGTTGTTGTTGTTAGTTGCTGTCTAGTGGATGCCAACTCATGGCAACCCCATGTATGCGGAGTAGAACTGCTCCATAGGGTTCTCAAGGCTATGACCTTTCCATTTACAGTATGAGCTGGCAAATTAAAGCTAAAATTCAACTTATGACAACCACATAAATGTGACATGTGCCAATTTCCTCCTGCCCATATGATTTGTTTTTTACTGAGGTGAAATTCACATAATATAAAATTAACAATTTTAAACTGAGCAATTCAGTGTCCTTGAGAACCTTTACAATGTTGTGCAAACTCCACCTTTGTCTAGCTCCAAAACCTTTTCATCACCCCAAAGTAAAACCCTGTACCCATTAAAAGAAAAAGAGGAAGACCCTCCACGAGATGGATTTACACAGTGGCCGCAACAGTGGGCTCAAACATACCAACGATTGTGAGAATGGTGCAGGATTGGGCAGTGTTTCGTTTTGTCTTACGTGGAGTCGCTATGAGTCAGACCGACTCAATGGCACCTAACACCAACAACCAATTAAAAGCAGTTACTCCTCAGTCCCACCTCCCCTCAGCCCTGGAAACCACCAATCTCTTTTCTGTCTGTATGGATTTACCTATTCTGGGTATTATATAATATAAATGGAGTCATACAATAAGTGGCCTTTTGTGTTTGGCTTGGTAATTAGCATAATGTTTTTGAGGCTCATCCATGTTGTGGCATGCATCAGATCTTCATTTTCTTTATGTCTGAATAGTATTCCATTATGTCGCATTTTCTTTAGCCATTCATCTGTTGATGGACATTTGAGTTGTCTCCACCTTTGGTTATTGTGAGTAGTGTTGCTATGAGTCCGTATGACCTTAATGTTTATTATTTCATTTCTTACGGTTATTTATTTATTTATTTATGGTTATTTTAGACCAACCAGTAAAGGACTATGGGCAACAGCTCGGAAAGCCCTGGTGTTTGCTGATCGTGTACTGTAAAATATGTGGCAATTACAAGTAGATTAAAATAAAGTTTGTACTTCGAGTTTTCTGTTGCTGTACCCCTCCCTCCCCCACTCCCACCTGCTTTCAATGTATTTATTGAGGAAACGGGGTCATTTGTCTTGTAGAGTTTTCCACGGTCTGAATTTTGCTGATTGCATCCCTGAGCTGTCATTTATCATGTTCTTCTGTTCTTTGTAAACCTTGTAAGTTGGCAGTTGGATCCAGCAGCTCAATCAAATCCATGTTATCTTTAAAATTTTTGAATTGTACATATGTATGTCTTATTTAGCAAGATACCTTGTTGTATTTTACATCAGTAGTCACATGTCCGGTTGCCTTTTTTGGTTTAAAAAAAAAACCTGTTGCCATTGAGGCGATTCTGACTCATAATGTCCGTATAGGACAGAGTAGAACTGCCCCATAGGGTTTCCAAGGAGCAGCTGGTGGATTCAAACCGCTGATCTTTTGGTCAGCAGCCAAGCTCTTAACTACTACGCGGCCAGGGCTTACTTTTGGTTTGGGGTGTTTTTGTGTGTGTGTGTGTGTGTGTGTGAGTGATGAGTTATTAATTTATTAAGGGTTGTAGAACAGTGATATTCTAACTTTATCGGTCTTTTTTTTTTGTTTATTAGCTGGAATATTTCTGTAAAGAGAAACTTCTTCTCATCTGCTAATTGGCCACTGACCCAGAGGTTCAGATTGGACGGGAAAGGCAAGATAGGTTGCTCACTGCTTTTCCTTTACCTCCCAGTTTTCCAAATAATGAATCGGTTCACTAGCATCCTCCAGTGGTGACCATCTTTTAAAAAAATTAATATTATTATGAACTCATGAACTTAATGCACAAATTTAATGATTCCAATCCTTGCAGTTATTCTGACCGAAGCTCAAGAGGCCCTATCTTCGGCCAGTGGGAACCTTTCCAAGTCGGCTTCTGAGTCCTGTTGATGTGACCTTGGTAGTCTTTGATAGCGTCCTTGTTATCTTGTGCGAAAAGATCTTCCAGGCTAGTCTTCTACATTTCCTGCCCCAAACCTGGAATGTGTCCTGCACAGAGCCCTGGTTCCTTTTAGTGCAAAATGGCATTCGGAGACCACAGTCTGGGTGCTGGAGGAGCTCACTGCTGCTCTGTTGGTCATTACCTCCAGGCCTTTTGGTGGACACAGCTAGGAAATAGTGTTTGTCTGTAAAGATAAAATACATCATGCGTTTTATAGATACTTCTTTTTTTGAAATAATATTTTATTGTGTTTAAGGTGAAAGTCTACACAGCAGATTAGGTTCCCATTAACAATTTCTACACAAATTATTCAGTGATATTGGTTATGTTTTTCACCATGTGTCATCATTCTCATTCATTCTGTCTGGTTGTAACATTTCCAGTACCCTAGTTTCCCCGCCCCATTACCTTCTTGTCTTTGTTTTAGAGCAGTTTTTGACCATTTGGTCTCACATGCATGGTTTTTTTTAAAGGAGCTCATTACTCATGGGTGATATTCTTTATTTTATGAGCCAGTCAGTTATTTAGCTAAAAGTTATAGATGCTTCTAGTTCAAATTCAGGACTGTATGTTTTTTTTCCTTAATGTAGTCTTTCTTTAACTTTCTCCCAGGTGAGAATTCCTGATTCTCAGTGATGTCAGGTATGATAAAATATCACATCATTACTCATTTGCTTTATATCACAGTCTCAGAATAATAATACCAATATTACTACCAATAATATGATTACTATAAACAGTTTTTTTTGCTCTTTTTTCCTCATTCCATGAAGAACCTATTGCTGTTGAGTCGATTCCGTCTCATTGGGACCCTAAAGGACAGAGTAAAACTGCCCCCATAGGGTTTTCAAGGAGCATCCCGTGGATTCGAACTGCTGACCTTTTGGTTAGCAGCTGTAGCTTTTAACCACTATACCGCCAGGGTTTCCCCATTGTATATGTTATAAATTAATGTTTAATTTGGTTTAACTTATGTAAAGATAAACCATATTTTTTTTAAAATGGTTGTATGTGGAGAGAGGGAACAAGTTGGAAGATACAGAGTTAGAAACTAGGTTATTCTTGGAATATGCATGGTTTTGTGTAGTTAACGCTGGAACCATGTAAACATTTTACATAATTATAAAATTTAAAAAAGCAATCCCTAAAAATCAAAAATAAATGAAGCAAATTAACCTAAATTAAACGTTTGTTTTTTAAAATATTATGGATATGTATATGTATTCATAAGAAGCCCTGGTGGTGCAGTGATTAAGTGCTTGGCTGCTAACTGCAAGGGCAGTGGTTCAAACCCATCAGCCGCTCCATGGGAAAAAGATGTGGCCCTCTGCTTCCGTAAAGATTACAGCCTTGGAAACCCTATGGGGCAGTTCTGCCCTGTCACGTGGAGTCGCTATGAGTTGGAATCAACTTGACAACAATAGCTTTGTTTTTTTTTTGTATATATATTCATACTGTTAAAAAGTAAAAAAATAATAATTATTATATGTGTGTATATATA
Organism: Loxodonta africana; assembly: GCF_030014295.1. Lineage (NCBI taxonomy): Eukaryota > Metazoa > Chordata > Mammalia > Proboscidea > Elephantidae > Loxodonta > Loxodonta africana. The sequence continues at coordinate 16,753,011 of NC_087359.1, forward strand.
TAAGTTGACCAGAAGGTAACTTTTATAAGGATTGTTACGTTTTTGGTGTTGGTGTCTGTCGATGTGGCAACGGTACATAGCTGTGTGCTGCCACTATAGAGAGCCTAAACAAGAGACAAAGAGCTTTACCCAGTCTGTCAGTGGGCAGTTTGCTCTATCTCACCAATCCAGTTGAGAGCAAGTTGTTAGAGGGATCCATTTCAAAGAAAGGAAGAAGAGAAATTTTGATTGTCTTAAATTATTTTTTTTCTTTTTACTGTTAAGGGTCTTAGAAGCTTATTCTACTTTAATTCATTACAGGTCTACACATTTAAAGTACCTCCCACTTAACGGCCAAGAGTCTAGAAGAAAACAGCATCAAAGAATTACTAATTAAGTTTTGAACCGGGTTCACGTTAATTTTAAACTAGAAGTCACCTATATAATTTTGAGAAAATCATTCCCAGTTACAAGTATAAAGCTAGCTCTAACACTTTATTCAATGCATTTTTTTCCTGAAAGGTTGGCTACATTGAATGTTTGTAAATATCATAATTTCAAACTATAAATGAAATTGTATTTTAAGCGCAGCCCGGAAAATGAGGCATTTAAAGGAACTTTGCTTTTTTTTTTTTTTAACTGAAATGAAAAATCCTTTTATCCATGATTTATTGACCCTAATTTTAGAGTTTTGTATATCTGTGCTCTTTATTTTTAATGCAAGGCAAAACCATCATTGCCTCTACACACCTTTTTTCATAACTTCTTTTAATATTATGGGAAAAAAGACATTTCCAATAGAACGCGGTCAGCTTCTTTAACCTCTAAGATCCCGAGTCATTAGTCCTCTCCTGCTAGGGTCACCCACTTCCACCTGCACACCAGTGATCATGGATTTGATTGCCCCATGTCCCAAACCTGAGTGCTCACAGGTATTGGAAACTCAGTGCTTCCTACACTGAACTTGACGTGTACAACTTCAGGCACCAAACCTGCTTCTTTCTTTTCTTTACTGTGGAGCAAGGCGAGCCATCCTTCAATGTTAACTCTTTAGCGTTTCTAATTTCATCTACTGTATAATAGATATATAATCCCTAATATATAGAAAATATATTTTACTAAGGTTCAGAGGTAAGTGACTCTTAAATTGTTTGAGATGACTGCTGGTACTTAAGGCAGCTAGGCACTTTCCCTCTCTATAAATTATGCACTTGGAAAATAGGGCTAGCAAGTGCTGACATAAATAATTGATAATTAAGCTTTCCTAAATGATCAATTGCACTGTTGTATCACTGCAGATGGGTGGTGTAAAAATGGCACGATGATGGAGGTGTCTGACCTCTTCTACTTCACAAAGAGGAAGGAGAATCAAGATCAACAGCCTAACGCTGATTCCTATTAGGCAGAGGTCAGACATGCCTCCACCCTCCATACCTTTTACTGATTCTGACACCAACCATCCCTCCCAGGGCACTCTCCACTTCTCTGCTGGGTTGGATAATTTGTTACAGTGGCCACACAGAACTCACAGACAATACTCACACGATTATGGAATTTATTAGGGAAGTAACAGGTTATAATTCAGGTTCAGGAATACTCAGGATACAGTTGTTCCATCAGGATAGCCTCTCTCTGGCCCTCGTCTTCTTGGCCCTTCGGACCCTCAGCCTGGCCTCTGCCCTGGTCAAGCAAGTGTTACAAAGCCCTTTTAGCTCTGCCAGTAAGTGCCTGGAGACGCCCCATTCCATCAGAAAAGCCTCCCGCCCGAAGGCACTCAGCTCTCTCGCTCTGTGGGTCAGCACACCCACTGTACCCACTTGGCTCCATGGGCTAGGAAGCCCACCATGCCGTCTCCTGCCAGTCTCCTGGTTCTGCCGCCTCTGCTGCCACCATTTCTCTGCCACTGCTTCTTGCCGTCTCTCGCTGTCTTCGGTGTTACAGCTTTCTCTCTGTCTTCTGGGCCTAGGAGGGTCTCAGCACAGGGATTCCAAGTCCAAAGGACATACTCTGCTACTGTCTCTTCTTCGTGGCTACAGTGAGGTCCCCTCTGCTTTGGGATTGACTGTCTTTTAAGCCTAGCAGGATGGCAAAACTGACCAGTCCCCTAATTAGGGTTCCATACATCTTATTTTCATAGTCCCACCCCCACAAGGGTGCTGTGCATCTTATTTACATTATTAGCAATCTAGCTAATCCCCTTGGTGAGCCACAAGTACTTCATTTGCATAATCCACACCCTGTCATTTGATGGGAGTTATGGAGACTGTGGTTAGAAGGGCCAAGGGTCTTACTAAGTCACTGTACCACAGCTGGTCTTTGTGTTTTTAAGCTTGGTGGGTAACTTTTAAGAGTTCCTCAGTGATAGCATTGATTTTGGCTGCTGTAACTCTCAAATAATGTTTCCTTGCTTATGGTTTAATTCAAGAATTGCCTCACTTTGTGGTGATTTTATCCACATTGTTTTGTTTACGTAATAGGTGTTTCTAGGCTAAAGCTCCATGTGTAGAAAATCCAAAAATGAATGTTTGGTTCACTTTTTCTTCTCTGTCTTCCTTCTCCACAGTTCGATACTAATTTTTTAGTTTCCTGTAAATCTTCAGCAAAAATTGCAACTGACTTAGGGACTTTATATATATATATCCTAGTAGTATAACATGTAAATAAGCTTTTTGCCATCTTTTTAAGTTCTTTCTATTAATTTGAGAATTTGGGGTCTATGAGAACATTGATAAGGCATGTTATGGCATGAGTCCCTCACTTAGAACAGCTTACCTTAATGGGAGAATTAGATTCGGGTAAGAGGCATTCGTTTAGTTGTCAAAGTTGAAAAGTATTCCCAGATAGAATTTGCAGTGTTACCTGAGTCTCCCTTTGTTACTCCTCAGCACCATCACATCCTGGCATGGTTCCTGGTCCGTCTGAGTGAGGTTGGTGGGAATTCTGACCTGATTTCATCTGGTAGTGTTGACGGTATCCCTGCCTCCTGCCTGGCTAAGGTGGGGCAAAGGGGACCTACCATGACTCATGTCCTGCAGCTCTGGCCGTCAGCGCTGTTAGTGAATTTGAGGCTGAGGCTTGGCATGCTGTGTGGTAATTGGTAGGTAAAGCCAGGGACAGCTGTATTATTTAAATTCGTATTTTCCTATGGAACAATCATTTATATCTTTTGGAGCAAATTAAAGTATAAAGAGACTTTATTGTAGAGGGTTATGGAGATGTAGATACAGTAGTGGCTGGGTACTGAGACATCTGTGTATGCGTATGAGCTGGTTTATGAAAATCTAACTGAAGAAAGGTATGTGTGTGTACACATGCTAGTACCTGTGGTTAAGATCCCTGGGATAACCGTTTCAAGTGTAAGAAAAAAATCGGTAACAAAATACATATATATGTTCATTAATGTGGGTTGTGTGGCGTTGCTGGTCTTTTACAGACTGATTATGATCAGGAGTCAATGAACGAACGTTGAAAGGAAAACAATGATCTATTTTATGTTTGGTATTTTGGATTCTTCTGCTGTGATTTTACTCATTTTGTGCCATTGTCCAAACTCAAGAAAAGAAGACACTTCTGGAGTTAGGAATTGTTCTAATTATTTGTTTGAAGGGTTAGAAATTTTTTTTAATCAGTGTTTTTACTTCGGTTTGCCTGGTTTCCCTGTGTTTGATTTTTCTGTTTGTCCCACTCCAGGGAGCTATTTTGCCAGCCACTTCATTATGGGAGGAGAGAAGTTTGACTCACCTCATCCTGAAGGTTACCTGTTTGGAGAGAACAGCGACCTGAACTTCCTGGGAAACAGACCAGTAGCGGTATGGTTGTGATCAGCTTACTTCCACATGAAACTTAAGTGGCCAGAAAAACATTCTCACAAAAAAATTTTGCACCCACTGGTTCAGCAATGTTTGTAGCTTGGTCTGAGTTGAGAGGGACCCTAGCAGTCACACCACAGCCTCTTTGGTCATGCTGACCTGTGGAAAGGCTACCAGAGTCTGCCTGAGGGTCAAGATAAGTCTCACAAAAAGAAGCCATCCCGAGGATTCGGCCCTCGACCTAAACGTCAGCTGGAGAGCCCGCCCCCAACCAGGCCAGCCCTCATCTTGCTTTTTTGTTTCTTCTTCACAGCACTTAACACCTTTGAAGCATTTCTTTACTCGGCTCCTTCTATGTTAATTGTCTGATTTCCCTTTCAGAATGTAAACTTCACAGGTCGAGGACTGTTTTCACTGTTGTGTCTCAGCACTTAGAATAAAGCCTGGTACAAGATAAAAACCCATTGCCCTTGAGTCGATTCTGACTCATAGAGATCCTAGAGGACAGAGTAAAACTGCTGCATAGGGTTTCCAGGGAATGCCTGGTCGATTCGAACTGCTGACCTTTTGGTTAGCAGCCATAGCTCTTAACCACTGAACCACCAGGGTTTTCTGGTACATAGTAGTAAGCTCTTAGTAAATATTTGTTGACTAAATGACTGAAAAAATTTCTCTTGATAGCTTAGTTGATATTAGCATACGTCTCTCCCAGCTATTCATCCAGCTTATTCCGTTGACTTTTACCGAGCCCCTCTCGGCACCCGGCGTGAGGCCTTGTAGTGATGGCAGTGATGTGGCGATGAGGGGCTACTGTGTGCTGAGGAAGGCTCAAGAGGTTTTCATACACTTCTCATCCTTCTCATGAAGACCCACCTGACAGAAGATTTATTCTTACTCCCATTTTACACGTGAGCAAACTGAGGCTCTGGGAAATGAATAATAGTAGTAGCTAACACTGATGAAGTGCATATCATGTCCCAGGCACTGTTCTAAGTTTTTAACATAAAATTTCCCCGAAGCACATAACTAGATCTGTCTGGTGACAGATTAATAACCTTTTCTCTGACTCCCTCTGCCTCAAAATATTCTGTCTTCTTCAAGAAACTCCCAGTTACAGCCGGGCAGACAAAACACCCAAACAGGAAATGTTTAAATGAGAATACAGGATCTCAGGTGATTTGCATTCCATGGGAATTGAGAGTGGGAGAAGAGAGCGGCAAGGATGGATGAGTGCTGCTGCTGAGGAGAGGTGGAGGGAGCGGAAGTGAAGAGGGGTTTTGAAGAATGGCTGGGTTTTGACTGGACAAGCAGGAAAGGGGCTTTCCAGGAGCCAGGCACAGGGAGCGCAGGCCTGAAGGCACTAGTTTTTTGTTGAATGGGCAAACATTTACTAGTAACTACTGTGGGCCAGGTACTGTGATCCAGGTACTGTGATAGGCGCTGGGGAGAGAAAGCTGAAATGAGCATGCTCTGTTCTTCCCTGGAACAAGGAAACCAGTCTGGTCGGAGTGGACATTTCTTGGTGACCAAACAATATTGGAAAGGTAGGTGGGGACCCTTTCCTGTAGTGTGGGGAATAGCTAAGATTTTTTCGGCAGATGACTGGCCTGGAGAAATTGTTTTTTTTAGGAAGATAAATCTGGTGTGGTGATGATCTTCCACCTTCAACTCTAATTGAAAAAAAAAAATTGAGGGGTCGTGGTCATTTATTATTTTATCCTTTCTATCTGGAGTGACCACTCTTCTAATTCTTAGTCCAGTAGCACTCTTTTCAAAATACCAAATCCCTTCTTCAAATTAAATTATGCCAACAAATACTTATCAAATGCCTGCTCTTTGTGCTATTTCTGCCTGAGCCATCAGAGTGGAAAGAGCTTTCCGTTTTTCTGATCGAGCTGGGTAGGAATTTTCCTCACTCACCAGGAGTCAGTTCAGGCTTGGAAAATGGCCTTTTCTTCTTACACAGACTTAACATTTCCATCCATTTCTTCCTTTCTTGGTTCTCTCCTCTGGTGTCAGAGGAGTTCATATGCTTTTAACACTCTTGACCTTTCAGTCCGTAAAGACTATTTGAAAACAAATAAATGCTTCTTTACGTTCATTTTGAGGTTTATGCTGGTTGACAAACTTTCTCAAACTGTGGTAGCCTTGTGTACATTTCTGTGTAGGACAATGAATGATAGAATTCTTCCTGCCGCACTGGACGGCAGCCTTGACCTTAAGTTTGAGGATTTTTTCCCAAAGAAGCATCAACATTGGAGTTTTTTTTTTTTGTCATTGTTTCTATGCAGCAGTCATTAAGTATGCTAAATGTCATACAGAGCGATTTTTTCTAAAGACATCATAATTTTATGTTAAGAAAGCAAATCTTAGAGTAACCTCAAATAGGTACTGTCTACAGATAGTATATAGAACAAATCTAGCACATTTTCCTTGTCTTTCGCCATTTGCTTTTTAATAATAATAATGGCTAACATTCACTAAACACTCTTTGCCAAGCCTTGTTCTAAGCGCTTCATGTGTGTAACCGCATCTTGTCCTCACACCCTAATGAGGCAGGCCTGTTTTCCTCATTTGGCAGCTGAAGAACATGAGACACAGAGAAGTTAATAAAGGTTACAAGGCCTGTAAGTGGTCGACTCAGGATTTGAACCCAGTCAGGTCAGTGCCAGAGCCTGAGCCACTCCACCATTTCTGCTGATAAGGTCAGGTGTACTGAGGCCCTCTGCCCACATCCTGTCCGTGAGTTTATTTGTGTAGATCATCCAGTGCAATTTGTGCCGTATGGGTGGATATCTCAAGGGAGAACCGTGGCAGTGCTATGTTCCCTTGGTGTAGCTCTTCAGAGTTCATATTTGGTGTGTAATTCCATCTGTGCCGACCTCTGGGTTTGGCCATTACTGCACATTATACTTGTTTAGGGCAAGGCCCATTGACTGAAGATTGATATATAGCTTGTGTTCTGAAGACCTGACTTCTACTCTCTAGTAACAGAGCTCGGGTATCATCAGCAAGTAAGCATCAGGCTACAGAGGAGATGGAACAGCCTTTTAAAGCCATCAGCAGCACAAGGCAAGAGCAGCTCCTCTTTCCAGAGAGAATGAATATAGGGAGTGGAGTGTGTTGAAATCAATTGTTATATTAAAATATGAATGCCATGGACTTCTGGCTTTTGGGACTTGTGGTATTTCCTGTCATTCTGAATGGCCAGACTGAAAAACGGTATCATTCAACTGAGCTATCACTTAGCCTTTAGGATTTACTGGAGCACTGCTGATCTACCACCAAGGATAATCCATCAAAGCCAAATTCATTACCAATTCCTAAGGGTCAAAAAAAAAAAAAAAAATTTTTTTTTTTTTTTTAAGGGTCAGGTTTAAAGAAACTAGAGCGTGTGTATATATAGAAAAGTGGTTGGAATCAAGATTTCAGGTTTTATTTACATCTTACAACTAAACTCTGTAACCTTGGCTCTCAAATTACCCATTTGTAAAGTGGGAATACTTCTGACTTGGTAGGAATGTAATGCTTAAAGAATGACTTGAGATTGCCAGATGAAACGCGTCTGGAGCAATGTTAGCGGTGCTTGCTAACATTTCATGTTGGTTATTTCTACATCTGATGGCTCTGGGGGAGAGAATATACATGGCCTTTAGCATATAACTCTCATAAGTATTGCTGTATCTGTAAGTGTTTCTGCTTTGGTGCCTGTAGAGAGGAGCTAAAGCCATTGTGTTTATGGATCAGATTCATTTGGCAGACGAAGAGCATATGACACAGATAAGTTAATAAAGGTTACAAAGCCTTTAAAAGTGGTGGACTCAGGATTTGAACTTAGGCAAGCCGGTTCCAGAGCCTGAGCCACTCTGCGTTTCTGCTGATAAGGTCAGGTGTACTCAGGCCCTCTGCCCACCCCTCCCTGCCCTAGGTGGTAGAAGAGCTGGTGCTGTTTTTTGCTCCTTTATTGAGTTAGATCTTGTTCTATTGAGGTAGATTAGTCCTAAAACCCTAAGTTATTTAGAGGATTTAAACCCAAATCCTAAATTAGTGACTTCAGGCTTCTCAGATTCTCAGGTGGCACCTTGACTCTACCTGCCTTTTGCAGCCAGGAGCTCAAATCCTTCCTCTGATCTGAGAGGGAAAGTAGCTGAGCTGTAGTTTGTGCTCAGTGGCTCACATCGCTGTGTCTTCTCAAGTCAGCCCCCATGGATGCGGTTTCTTCCTGCCCAGGCTCCCTGCAACCAGGGCTACCACATCAGAGGCATGCACCGGTGTGTTTTCCCGCTTCCTCTAGTAGAGACAGACCAAAATGTACTTCAATTCAGTTTCTGTAAATCAAATCCTTTTATTCACATGTGCTCAGGGAGAGGATGTTATTCAAAGGAACTTGACAAGTATATCCGTTTGTGAAGTAGAGTTTTGAGTTGATGTAGGGCCAGTGGCATATCTAGGGCATTGCATCGGCCTTGAGCACGTGGCACTACTGAACAGTTCCTGTTACCCCACTCTGGCCCAACGTCCTTCCTCAAGCATGGTAATGTGTCAGTTAGAAGACTAACAAGCTTGACTTCTTTTTTTGAGCTGATGCTATGGTAAAGTTATCTAAAAGAGGAGTGTCAGATGTTTGGACAGGGGTACCATTTCAGTGTTTGCCATAGGCACCCTTTTCCATAGATAAAGCCACTGGCCTTACCAAGTTAATAGAAACTACTCAGTGGCGCCACAAGTCCAGGGCTGGTGCAATAACTGCCATACCCTAGTTACACTTCTGTAAACGTGTAGAGGTTTGTGGCAAAAAAAATAACATTATTTTATCAGTCATGTTACCACTCATTCATTGATTCAACAGGTACCGTATTTGAGTCAGACACTGATAGGAACAGGGAATAGAAAGATGAAAAAGACATGGCTGCTGCCCCAAAGGAGCTTGCCCATCCCCATTTTTGAGCCTCAGTTTCCCCATTTATAAAAATATTTTAAATTCAAAAAGTGGTAACTGTTATGATCTGATTTGCAACTTAGGAAGTTAACCGTGTAAATCAGCTCACAGTATAGAGACTGGATCACAAAGACAGGAGGTAGGGAGACCAGTTAGGGAATGGTTTAGTTTGGCTAAGACACTGAGGCCGGAGCCCAGGTAATGGCATTGGGAATAAAGACAGTGCAGATCCAAGAACTGTGGGCAGTACAAGTTGAGGGGGAGGGTAGTTAAGGCAAAGGGTGCTATGAGGGGCAGCCTGTGCGGTTTGTTTGGAGATTTGTGTGCACCCAGGCCCCAGTGTAACTGGACAAACTGGGCACGTCACAAATGCCCTGACACCTATTGCCTTACAGCCCGAAAGCCCTTGCAAGGAAGGGGTCTCTTTTCCATGTACGTGTGTGTGTGTGTGTGTGTGTGTCTTCTATATTGGGTTATTTACCTTTTGCATCTTATCTTTTTCCTTTTCCTTCCTTTATGATTGTGCTGCAACTGATTCTGGCCTCTGGTTTGACAATATTTATTAAATTTCTAAATGTGCATACTAACTCAGCTATTTCACTTCTCTTAATCTCTTCTACAGAAATACTTCTGAGGTGTGAAATGTCTCGTGTTTACCATGTATATTGTTTACAGTGTATATTGTAGTGGTGAAAAATTAGAAACAATCTAAATGGCCATTATAGGGGAATGGTTAAATAAACTATAGTACGTCTGTACCATGAGTTATCATTCAGCCAAAAATGAGGCCCATCTGTGTATACTGACATGAAAATACGTCCATGTCTTCTTCATTCACTGAAAAATGCTGCTTGTTAATTCTGTACAGTATATTGTATGGAGTCTGATTTAATTTCTGATAAAATGACATTATATGTATACATTTATGTATACATATATGTGAGCATAAAAATACATATAGAGAAGAATGCATTTTAAACTGTTACGGTGGGAACTCTTGGGGCGCATCAGAGATGGGGTATTTGCTTCTCACTTCATGCTGTTCTGTGTTGTTTGCATTTTCTGCAATGAGCCTGTTTTCGTTGTATAATTAAAAACACTTAACTGTTTAAAAAGCGAGAGTGGGAATACTTCTGAGCAGAGGAAGGAAACTAAGAGAATATATAGAAGGAGGAAGATGAAGGAAGTTCACAGAATAATGGTTTTACCTTTTTTAAGCGAACTGCAGGAAGGGCGAGGTCCGCTGAGTGTGGTTGGGATGTGTACCAGGAAGCGGCTGGGGGCTGTGGGGACAGCAGAACAACGGAGTAAACGTGGCGAGCGGTGGCGCCCGGGGGCGTTGGTCTGGAGGTGTCAGCATGCCATGATTCACCTTTAGGACATTTGATTCAACATGGAGGCCGCCTGCTTTTTAACAACCTGAGAATAAAAGAAACCCCAGCCTTGAAAAGGGCTAAACTAAGGAATGAATAACCATACTTTATTTTTCTTTTTAATTGTACTTTAGATGAAGGTTTACAGAGCAAATTAGTTTTTCATTAAACTACACACATATTGTTTTGTGACACTGGTTCCAACCCCACGACATTTCAACACTCTCCCCTTCTTGACCTTGGGTTCCCTGTTACCAGCTCTCCTGTCCCCTCCTGCCTTCTAGTCCTTGCCCCTGAGCTGGTGTGCTCATTTAGTCTAATTTTGTTTTCTGGGCCTGTCTAATCTTTGGCTAAAGGGTGAACCTGAGGTGTGACTTCATTACTGAGTTAAAAGCGTGTCAGGGGGCCATGCTCTCGGGGTTTCTCCAGTCTCTCTCAGACCAGTAAGTCTGGTCCTTTTTTGTGCGTTAGAATTTTATTCTCCGTTTTTCTCCAGCTCTGCCTGGGACCCTGTATTGTGATCCCTGTTGGAGCAGCCTATGGTGATAGTCAGGCACCATCTAGCTGTGCTGGACTCAGTCTGGTGGAGGCCGTGGTAGTTGTGGTCCATTAGTCCTTCGAGAATATTCATGCTTTTTAATGGTTTAGGGCTTTCTGGAGACTTTCACTTCAGGGTTTTTTTTTTTAAACAAAAAAAAAAAAACAGCATTCTTAACAATACTAGTCTCCCTACTCCCAGTCTCTCTCTCCAGAGGCAACCGACCTATCAGCTCAGTACGTGATCTTCTCTGCCTTTTCCACATCGGACGTTCAGTTGTTAGGGCAAGCACGTATGTACGGTGTATGACACCAGTATTGGACTGGGGAAGAAATGACTGTCCAGTCTTAGGAAAGTATGTAAGTGAAAGTATTGTAGGTTTTCAGTTTTGAAATTTAACTTGTTTTGTGTTCTTACGAAAAAAATACCAGAAACTAGACTACAGACGCATTCCATTTATATTACTTTTTATCCTTAATAAAGATGAGGAATTCATTTCAAATGCCTTCTTCTGCAGAAGGTTGCCTCCTGCCACTTAGCTGCTAGAAATGGGTAATTACTAAATATAAAAAAAAAAATATATATATATATATATATATATATATATGCAGAGGCTATTTAGCAATGTGCAGATAACCTCACCATCATATTTCCAAATACCAAGATTTTGTTTTACAGATTTTGCTCAAGAGTTAGTTTCAACTCTCTTGATTCCAGAGATAACACTAAAAAGCTGATGACTTTTATATGGATAGTAGGAGTGGTATTTTTTAGGTAGATCAGAGCAGAGAATGTGAGATTTAATGGTATGTGTTTAGAAAACTGTTGGGTCCAAGCACTTGCTACCTAGCCCTATAAAAGGGATTTTTACGTGGTTTCTGTTCGAGGACAAGGGGTTGGGTTTGGTTTTTGGCCTATCCTAGGAGTTCCCTGACCTGAGGCATCTGTATTTGTGGAGCTGGATTTATGAATTAGACGGGTCAGCCAAAAGGTTAGGCCTTCCACTGACGGGAGCGGGCCGCAGTGAGATGGGGAGGATGAGTGCGCCCCCAGTGCAGTGAGGGGGGCGGGTAAGTGCACCCCGAGTACGAGTGCGGCGAGAGGGATGCTCTTAGGAAGCCTGACAGATGAGATGACTCTCCCTGCCAGCTGTGCCGTTTTTATTTTAACTTTCATTTTTGAAAACAAACAGCCACTTTTAGTATGCTCTCCGTTGTTGTTTTTTCTCTTCACCTTTTTACTGTGAAATATTTATACATGGGTGTATAAACCACGTATGTGCAGTTTAATGAATTATAAAGCCAACACCCTTGTCACCACCACCAGATCCAGTCAGGGGACATTGCCGGTACACTGCATGCCCTGCTCTTTATCAACAGCTTTGTTGTTGTCAGGTGCTGTCAAGTCAATTTCGACTATCACTATGAATAACAGCTTTGTGGAGATATAATTCACTGTGGGGTTCTCTGCCATAGAGTTGCCCTCTTTCCCTTTGTAGTTGATACATATCTTGGGGGAGACACTTTGAGACCACTGCCCGGATTTTTTTTTTCTAAACCGTTTCTGTACGTACCATTTAGTGACATTGATTACGTTCTTTGGTTTATGTAACCATTTGCAGCCACCTGTTCTGAGTTGTTCCTCCCCCATTAACATACATTCACCGCCCCTAAGGATCCTATCTCACCTTCCAGTTGCTGTCGTCAATTTGATTCGTATAGATAGATCTTAAAATATCATAACGCTAAAGGCAGACATTCTTTACTAGTTAAGCTAAACTATTGTTTGGTTTCAGGAAGCCTTCAGGGGATATTTTTGGTTTAAGGTTTAAAAATTATCTCAGGGCAGTAGTTACAGGAGCCATCCAACCTTCACAGCTCCAGGAAATTTGGAATCCATGACACTGCCTGGATTTTTTTTTTTTTTTTCCCTTGCCCTCTGTATTTATTCTTTTTTTTTTTTAATTGTACTTTAGACGAAGTTTTACAGAACAAACTAGCTTCTTATTAAACAGTTAGTACACATACTGTTTTATGACATTGGTTAACAACCCCACAACATGTCAACACTCTCCCTGCTCGAACTTGGGTTCCCTATTACCAGCTTTCCTGTCCCCTCCTGCGTTCTAGTCCTTGCCCCAGGGCTGGTGTGCCCCTTTAGTCTCATTTTGTTTTATGGGCATGTCTAATCTTTGGCTGAAGGGTGAAGCTCAGGAGTGACTTCATTACTGAGCTAAAAGGGTGTCCAGGGGCCATACTCTGGGGGTTTCTCCAGTCTCTGTCAGGCCAGTAAATCTGGTCTTTTTCTGTGAGTTAGAATTTTCTTCTACATTTTTCTCCAGTTCTGTCCGGGACTCTCTATTGTGATCCCTGTCAGAGCAGTAAGTGGTGGTAGCCGGGCACCATCTAGTTGTACTGGACTCAGTCTGGTGGAGGCCGTGGTAGTTGTGGTCCATTAGTCCTTTGGAGTAATCTTTCCCTTGTGTCTTTAGTTTTCTTCATTCTACCTTTCTCCTGAAAGGGGAGACCAGTGAAGTATCTTAGATGACCGTTCACAGGGTTTTAAGACCCCAGACACTACTCACTAAAGTAGAACGTAGAACATTTTCTTTGTAAACTATGTTATGCCAGTTGAGCTAGATGTTCTCCAAGACCATGGTCCCCACAGCACTCAGCCTAGTAATTCGGTTCCTCAGGGACTTCCTGGGTTTTTTATGCAAAAACATCAGCTAAATTTGATTGACTCTCTCTTTAGCTAAAAGTGCTGCGTTGGCTGAGGTTAGTACGGTAGAAGGTTACTCATGAGAGTACACATTGCTTTGAGATGTGAGAAAGTGAGTCATGGTTTTCTCTCTCTGGCATATAGATTTGTGGATTAAAGATATAGAAGGGGGTTGGAATGTAACCTAAAATTATAAGAGGAGGAAAAAAAAATTCTCTGGAGATGACACTTTGCTGGGGATGAATGAAGATTAGGATATGAGTCTTCAGTAGCGATGAACCTGGTAGATTATTTTTTCTATATATGGGCGTATTTTCATGTCAGTGTACTCAGATCAGCCTCATTTTTGGCTGACTAATAGTTCATAGTATAGACGTACTATAATTTATTTAATCATTCTCCAATAGTGGCCATTTTGATGGTTTCTAATTTTTCACCACTGCAAGTAATGCTACAATATACATTGTGAACATGAAACATTTCACACTCTTAAAAGTATTTCTGTGAAAGAGATTCAGAGAAGTGAAACAGCTGGATATACACATCTAAAAAGTTAATACATACTGCCAAACTGAAGGCCAGAAACAGTTGTAGTACAATTTTTGCATATAGCAATAGTTTTTCATTCTCACTGATACATAGTTCCGTGATGTGAATACAGTGGTATTGTTGTGGGCATTTGAACTATCATGAGTATTACTGCTATGAACCTTCTATTACATGGCTTTTGATAAGCTAAGCGTATGTGTTAGGGATATCCCTAGGAGTGGAATTACTGGGTCACAGAGTATGCTAAGCAGTTTTCCAAAGTGATTGTTCCAGTGTCCACCCTTGCCAGCAGTTTGAGAAGTTCCCAGCACTAAGTATTTTCCGTCTTTTTCTTTTTAGCCCCTCTGGTGGGTGTGTAGAATTAATTTGCATTTTTCTGATGACTAGTGGAGTTTCTTTGTGAAGTGTCAGGTCAAATCTTTTGTTATTTTTCTATTAGCTTATCTTTCTCAGTAAGGAAGTGAGTCCCATCAGATAAATATATTGTAGGTTCCTTCCTCCAGTCTTGACTCACCTTTTCACTTCTTGCCGGTGTCTTGTGATGAACAAAATTCTAGGTATGAATAGTCCAGTGTATTTTTTTTTCTTACTTGGTAGTGCTTTTTGTATCCTGTTTAAGAAATCTTTCTTTGCCAAAATCACGAAGATACTTTGTTTCCCTCTAATAGCATTATTTTAACTTTCACATTAAGATTACCAGCCTTCTGTACAACCGATGACTGCCCTGACAGGGAACACAACAGAGAACCCCTGAGGGAGCAGGAGAGCAGTGGGATGCAGACCCCAAATTCTCATAAGACCAGACTTAATGGTCTGACTGTGACTAGAAGGACCCCGGTGGTCATGGCCCCAAGACCTTCTGTTGGCCCAGGACAGGAACTATTCCTGAAGCCAATTCTTCAGACATGGATTGGAGTGGACAATGGGTTGGAGAGGGATGCTGGTGAGGAGTGAGCTTCTTGGATCAGGTGGACATCTGAGACAATGTTGACATCTCCTGCCTGGAGGGGAGATGAGAAGGTGGAGGGGGTTAGAAGCTGGCGAAATGGACACGAAAAGAGAGAGTGGGGGGAGAGAGTGGGCTGTCTCATTAAAAAAAAAAAAAATTTTTATTTTTTTTTGTAATTGGGAGTGTGTAGCAAGGTGTATATGGGTTTTTGTGTGAGAGACTGACTTGATTTGTAAACATTCACTTAAAGCATAATAAAAATTATTTAAAAAAAAAGATTACCAGCCTTCTGGAACTGATTTCTGGGTGTGCTACGAAATACCGTATTTTTATGAAAATAACACGTGCCTTCTAATACCTGGGGCAGAGGGGGCCAGCAGTTGGCAAACAAACGTAGAGGACACGCATTATTTGCATAAAAATACAGTAGGGGCCAGGAGTCTTTTTTTTTCCCCAGTTGGCCCAGTACCAGTTATTGAAAAGACCATCCATCCTTTGCCCACTGCTTTGCAGCGTCACCTTTGTCGTATATTAGGTGACCATGTCTCGTTTCTCCAGTGACGAATCCTCTCATTTTCACAGGGGTAGGGGATGAAATGCTGGGGAGGATAACAAGACTGATTACCAGCAAGCATTCTGGGAGCTGAGTGGGGAGTAGGGCTGAGAAGGAGATGTTGACTTCCCCCTCTGTTTTCAGAAGAGCCCCTGGCCCTCGCCTGGTATCCCTGGGACAGAGTCCCTCTGGTTTCCTCTCTGATAAACCTCCAGTCTTCTGTTAGATGGGAGAGAGGTGGTCTCCTGGCTGCGTGGTATCTGGGAAAAGATCTAGGGGTCTAAATGTTTTCCTTACAGACTTGCCAAGTCTCCTTGTTTAGCCTCACTCACACCCCCACTTCTAGCAGGGCCTGCTGCCTCCAATTCCTAAGCGTTCCTGGGCTTCAGTGGCACGAAGGTTTCTGCCCCATTTAGACGTCTTGATCGGTTACCACTTGTCTGTGTGTTTCAGCTTCCAAATTTTCGTTGTTACCATTTCCTCTTCCATTCTCTTTGTCCTGGTGGTTTTACACTTTCTTTGTTTAATCCCTCCAGGGTCATTTCAGGAGGAAGCAGGGGTAAAAGCGTGTGTTTAATCTGCTGCGTTAACAGGGTCCTGGCATTAACCTTCACGTCCATTTTTCCAAAGTTTCAAGCCTGTGTAGGGAGGGGGACTGCAAAGCATTGCTTGATTTTAAATGTTCTCTCATTTCTCAAAATGACATCTCAGAATTTGATAACTAAATCCATGTATATGTATATATATATATAAATGCATAAATAATTTATTGCTTAAGATAGAAAGGGAATGAATAAGCAATACAGTTTAGGCTTTGACAGGATTTTCCTTCTGCAAAAAATAAATAATAGCTGTAGGGTGATCTTTTGTAATCACCTGAGGTCTAGATTTGCAGCAGGGCCCCTGTAATTGTCCCTTTTCTGCCTTCGTACGTTTTTTGTGCTTTCTTTTATGTTGGCCTTGAATTGTGCAGAAGGCTTTTGAATGTTCTTGCGGAAATCAATAAAACTTCAGTATTTCACTAGGTACACAGTAACTCCATGTGAGGTGGAGCCAAATCTGACAGGAGGGGAGGAACATTCTATTGAAACTCCTGCTTTTCAGCTTGACAGAATTTTCTTATTAATCTATATTCAGCTCCAACTACAGTAATTTGTTTTCTTTTAACGCCAGAAATTCATCTTAACTGGAGGGAAACCTAACTGTGTCCAGTACCACACAATCATGGAAGGGGGAACCAGAGTATTTCCATAGGAGTAATTTAAAATAAGAGCTCTTTGCCTGTGGATGTAAACCAGCCACTTCTCAGCTCACTGAGAAGCACCCTGCTTTTCAGGGGCCTTCAGCTTTTTTTTTTTCAGTTTACAGCGATTTAGCTGCCAACCCCACAATCCCTGTGTTCTCCACTCTTAAACACACACACACACACACACCCCAGTCCCTGTGTTCTCCACTCTTAAACACATACACACCCACACGCACACATCCACACCCACACACCCCCACCCACCTCCTATGGCAGCTGGATGCCCAGTGTTCTGGCTGAGGTGAATGAGGCGTTTGGTTATTTTTTTTAAGCTTTGTAAAGAATGTGTCTTGTCTTTCTGGAAAGGGCAAAGCTCTAAGAACCGAAAGCAGATCAGTGGTTGCCAGGGACTGGGTGTGGAGGGAGGACTTGACTACAGAGGGGTTCGAAGGAGCTTTTGGGGGTGATGGAAATGTCCTATAGCCGATCCTAATGGTGATTACACAATTGTATGTGTTTGTGAAAATTCCAAGAACTGTACACTAAAGAGGGTGAATTTTCCTGTATGTAAACTGAAACTCTATAAACCTAACTTTAAGAAAGCAATATGCCTTGGGAAGGAGGCGTGGCTAATGGAAACACCGTTGCTTTCTGTGAGGTCTGATTTCCTTGTATCCAGGACTCACTGTCCTCTGCGGACGTGTGCTAACAAGAGACGTAGAAGCCACCCACATGTTCTGTGTGGATGTGGCAGTGGGAGAGGGCGCAGGTCAGCCTTGCTTCTGAGTTGGCAGCCCTCAGCCAGAGAGCTAATCCCGAGTCTCCAGAGTAGCTTCTTAGGTCTCTGCTTGCCAGAGAGCTGTGTGTCCTAGCCTTGGGCTGTTTTCTTCACTGACCTGGATGAGGATTGTTTTGGATAGTGCTGTAGCAGTTACTTTTGTTTGTTAGTTCACTAGGGTCACAGTAGGCAAAAGGAGAGCTTGCTTAACTCTGATTTTATTCTAGATAGTGTCCCCCATTTCCCTTCTCATCATAAACCCCAAATCAAAAAGGGGTTTTCCTTATTGTGGGAGGAATTTAGATGTCTCCATTGGGGGGCAGGGGTTGCTGTTTCCCAGAGCAAATTCCAGTGGGGTATATGGCAGCTTTACAATTACTCTCTTAGCTCATGGCAAAGTGAGATCTGTCTTAATTGTATTTACTCCAGGTGCTTTGGGATTTATAGATAAGAGATACTTATCTAATTGCTGATGTTTTGTTTGTTCAGTCCTTTTTTTGAGTATTCAAAATTGTATTACAGGTAGAGTTCTTGAATGAAGATAACAATATTAATATTATCCATGAAAACCAAAAAGTAGCCCTGCTGGTACAGTGGTTAAGCACTTGGCTATTCAGACTCACCAGCGGCGCTGCAAGAGAAAAGACCTGGCAATCTGCTCCCGGAGAGATTACAGCCTAGGAAATCCTATGGGGTAGTTTTAATCTGTCATATAGGGTTGCTATGAGTCAGAATCGACTTGACAGCACACAACAACAACGATAACCAATATTTCCATAACACTATATGATTTTCACAACATTTTTATTTAATTATAATCACTCTACAAGATGGACAGTGTTCCACTGCTATTCATAAAGTTTTCACTGGCTAATGCTTTTCAGAAGTAGACTGCTAGGTCCTTCTTCCTAGTCTGTCTTAGTCTGAAAGCTCAGCTGAAACCTGTTCTCCATGGGTGACCCTGCTGGTATCTGAATACCGGTGGCATAGCTTCCAGCATCACAGCAACACGCAAGCCCCCACAGTACAACAAACTGACAGACACGTGAATACCAGAGAATACCAGAAGGATGTTTACCTATGTTTTATTGACTATGCAAAGGCATTCGACTGTGTGGACCATAACAAACTATGGATAACATTGTGAAGAATGGGAATTCCAGAACACTTAATTGTGGTCATGAGGAACCTTTACATAGATCAAGAGGCAATTGTTCGGACAGAACAAGGGGATACTGATTGGTTTAAAGTCAGGAAAGGTGTGCGTCAGGGTTGTATTCTTTCACCATACCTATTTAATCTGTATGCTGAACAAATAATACAAGAAGCTGGACTATATGAAGAAGAACGGGGCATCAGGCTTGGAGGAAGACTCATTAACAACCTGCGTTATGCAGATGACACAACCTTGCTTGCTGAAAGTGAAGAGGACTTGAAGCACTTAATAATGAAGATCAAAGACCACAGCCGTCAGTATGGACTGCACCTCAACATAAAGAAAAGAAAAATCCTCACAACTGGACCAATGAGCAACATTATGATAAATGGAGAAGAGATTGAAGTTGTCAAGGATTTCATTTTATTTGTATCCACCATCAACAGCCGTGGAAGCAGCAGTCCGGAAATCAAAAGACGCATTGCATTGGGTAAATCTGCTGCAAAGGACCTCTTCAAAGTGTTGAAGAGCAAGGATGTCACCCTGGAGACTAAGGTGCGCCTGACCCAAGCCAGGGTATTTTCAATTGCATCATATGGATGTGAAAGCTGGACAATGAAATAAGGAAGACCGAGGAAGAGTTGATGCCTTTGAATTGTGGTGTTGGCGAAAAATATTGAATATACCACGGACTGCCAAAAGAGCAAACAAATCTGTCTTGGACGAAGTGCAGCCAGAATGCTCCTTAGAGACAAGGATGGTGAGACTGCATCTTACGTACTTTGGACATGTCAGGAGGGACAGTCCCTGGAAAAGGACATCATGCTTGGCAGAGTACAGGGTCAATGGAAAAGAGGAAGACCCTCAGCAAGGTGGATTGACACAGTGGCTGCAGCAATGAGCTCAAGCATAACGATTGTAAGGATGGCGCAGGACCGGGCAGTGTTTCGTTCTGTTGTGCATAGGGTTGCTATGAGTTGGAACCAACTCGATGGCACCTAACAACAACAACAATACAAGATGGACAAAACCAAAAACCAAACCCCTTGCTGTCTAGTCAATTCCAATTCACAGCGACTCTATAAAAAAAAAAAAAAAAAAAATTTTTTTTTTTTTTCTATAGGACAGAGTAGAACTGCCCCATAGGGCTTCCAAGGAGCAGCTGGTGGATTCAAACTGCCAACCTTTTGGTTAGCAGCTGAATGCTTAACCGTGGTGCCACCAAGACCCCTACTAGATGGACAAGGACTGTAAGTCCCATTTTACAAATGAGTAGACTGATGCCCAGGGATGTTAAATGACTTGCCCAAAGACTTGATGTATCAAGTAAGTGGAAAAACCAAGGCAAGAACTCAGCTCTTCTGGTTCCTGGTGTTACTCTTCTTTTACCATCCTTTGTCTTCCTTCTGCAGCCTTGTACACAGCTCACTAGCGCAGCCAAAGGGGCTTGGCTCCTAGTTGAACTTAAGGCAAATTGCTTCACAAACTCTAGAAATCACTTAGTGGTCTCTGTTTTCCAGTTATTTTGTGAGCATTAATGGTGCTATCTAGTTTAAGGGGCGAATATTCAAAACCCAGTGTCCCCATGAGCACATACTGTACTCCTTTGAAGACCGTACCAACCAAAAACCAAACTCGTTGCTGTTGAGTCGATTCTGACTCATAGCGACCCTACAGGACAGAGTAGAACTGCCCCATAGGGTTTCCAAGGAGTGGCTAGTGGATTCTAACTGCCAACATTTTGGTTAGCAGCCATAGCTCTTAACCACTGTGCCACTAGGGCTCCCTGAAGACCTTATCGCTCATATATTTCTTCTGCAGGTGTCCATTTCTGTCCTTTGTGTGTGCTGATCTAATCCTCCTGGGTGATACGAAGATGACTGCAACATGGGTTTTGTCCTTGAACTTATCTCACAAAAAAGGTCAGACACACACACACACGGCTGTAACATAGAGGAGGAAGTGATATCTGATATGTAGACATAGTCTTCTAGGAGCTCAGAGAAAGGAACGTTCCTCTATAATACACATTTTTCTGACTTGAAATAAGTGTCCCACTGGGCGCTTGAACTTTTGGTTTGTCGTTTAACAGCGTGTTTCTCACCAAACCAGCGCACAAAGCCCGCGGTGGAAGTCAGCAGTGAAACTACAAAGTCTCTGTGTTGTAGGAATTTCCTCGAAATTTCTTTGAAATGTACTGAAACCAAATGCACGCATGCTAACCCCTGTTTCCTGTTGTCATGGTACACCCCATCTTACGGGAAACTGTACTTACTGGTGTTACATTTCAAAGAGAAATTTGGTTACCTTTTTCAGCTCTTAAAGAGAAGCGTAGTAGCCTTAAATTTTAATGAAAGTGTTCTACAAAAGTCTGTAATACCCTGCCTCAAAAAGTCTGTAGTACCTTCCTCCCCCAAATAGTTTATAATACCCAAAGTCTTCTGGGTCAAACAGCTTAACAGTTGGCTATAAGCAACTAGCGTCCCTAAGCAGTACACTTATTTCATTCTCTAAAATAGCCTTGCCTGGCCAATCAGGTAAAAGAGAACCCCTGATAATTAGAGCAATTAATCAAACACACGCTTTATCTTTACTTTATTATTTTTTGTAGAATTAAAAAAAATTTTTTTGTTGCGTTTAAGGTGAGAGTTTATACAGCAAGTTAGGCTCCCATTTAACAATTTTTACACAAATTATTCAATGATATTGGTTACATTTTTCACAGTGTGTCATCATTCTCATTCATTCTGTTCTGGTTGTACCATTTCCATTACTCTAGTTTCCCTGCCCTCTTACCTTCTCATCTTTGCTTTAGAGTAATTTTGACCATTTGGTCTTGTATAGATGATTTTTTAAAGGAGCTCATTACTCACAGGTGATAGTCTTTATTTTACGAACCGATCTGTTCTTTAGCTAACCGTTGACCTCAAGGGATAATTTCGGTTTCAGGTTTAAAAAATATCTCAGGATGATTGCCTCAGCCTGTCCAGGAAGTCTGGACTTTTTAAGAATTTGAGTTCTGTTCTACATTTTTCTCTCTTTCTATCAGGATCCATCTCTTATGACCCTGATCAGAATGGTCAATAGTGGTAGCCAGGCACCATCTATTTCTTCTGGTTTCAGGGTAGATGAGGCTGCGGTTTGTGTAGACTATTAATTTGTCCTATAGGCTACTTTCTTCCCTGAGTCTTTGTTTTCCTTCTTTCTCTTTTGTTCTGTACTAGTAGAGGCCAATAATTGTATCTTAGATGGCTGCTCTCAAGCTTTTAAGACCCCAGACACTACTCACCACGTTGGGATGTAGAACATACACTTTATGAAGTGTCTTATGCCAGTTAATTGAGTTGTCCCATGAGACTATGTTCATATTCCTAAGCCTTCAAACTGAAAACCAATCTTGCCAGGTGTTTGGTTATGTCTAAGATGTAGCTGTACCTGTGTCCCCTATGTGGTTTATTATATATATGGATATACATGAATGCACACACATACCTGTATGTACATATGTCTCTAAATACTTCTGTCTTTGCATATTTATGTATCCACATAGTCATACTTATATATCCACATATTCATACTTATGTATCCACGTATTCATACTTACATACTTATATGCCTATATACATATTTGTGTAACCTCACCCATATTTTTCATTGTTGTTGCTGTTGATGTTGTTTCCAAATTACATTTGTCATATCCTTTACCAAATACGCCTTTTTCTCTTGTGCACTTCTTAGTGACCTCATTTACCTTGGCCAAGCTGTGTGCACTTCACCTATATTTCATGCTGCCTTTCCCACCACCAAAACTAACAAGTGTCTACTGTGTTGAGAGTGCTCCCCCCACCCCATCTCTGGTAACCACGGATGCGCATTACAGACAGACACATGCTTTATCTGTAGAAGGCAGCACTGATAAATGAACTTTGTGATAAAGGCTGCTATATTTACAGAATACAATGTAGTCCTTAGCTGTATTTTTCATTTATTACAATTTAAAATGCTGACAATAGCAAGGATTTATGTTCTTTGCTAGTCCATATTGTAAAATATTTTTAAAAGAGAGAGAAGAAGGAGTTAGCCTAGGCACTCAACAGAAGAAATAGTGATAATAATAAATGCTCATGGATAGCATTGATGGTTTATAAAGTTATTTCACCTTTGTGCCGGTTAAGCTGCTGTCTCTTGCCCCAAGCTTCCCTCTGAACTTGGCTTGGTGATGCTGGGCTAGGTCTCTGAAAGCCACGTTTTTCCTTTGTCCACTGGTCCCTGCCACACGCTGCCAACAGGGGGCGCTAGAGGGATCTGCAGGGCTGAAGGAGGAAAAGGGGCCTGCTGCTTCCTGGTTGCTTGCTGTTCCTATTAGCATCAATTCTGCAATACTTCTTCACCAGGCGGCTACAAGTGGTTCCAGTCTACAGCTTAAGCCCACCTCCCCCTCCCAAACTCAGAACCAGCTGGAAGATACCTCCTCCTCGAGGTTTGAGTTCCCTTCCAGGCTAGTAGAATCTGATTACCCCATGTCTCTCCTTTGTTCCCCCCAGCCCTAGGGGGTGGGGTAAGTAGAACTGCCCCATAGGGTTTCCAAGACTGTAATCTTTAAGGAAGCAGACTCCCACATCTTTCTCCTGTGGAGCAGCTGGTGGGTTCAAACTGCCAACCTTTTGGTTAGCAGCTGAGATCTTAACCACTGTGCCACCAGGGCTCCTTTTTGGAAGTTTAGCAGGCCAAAATGGAGCAAATGTCACTTTGTTAAACCACCTGCAGAACAGATTTTTCCATCAGGGTTTCCACAGGTCTTAGTAGGAAACCCTGGTGGTGTAGTGGTTAAGTGCTGCGGCTGCCATCCAAAAGGTTGGCAGTTCAAATCCACCAGGCGCTCCTTGGAAACTCTATGAGATAGTCCTCCCCTGCCCTATAGGGTCGCTATGAGTCGGAATCAATTCAACTGCAATGGGTTTTTTTTGTTTTTTGGGTTTTTAGTATTAGTAACTTAAAAATTGAAATTATCAATCACATGCTATAAATTTTTATTTTTATGCTACTTTTTTCTGATTACACGAGGTTTCCATATCTCATGATTAACCCAGCACAAACCAAACCCAGTGCCATCGAGTCGATTCCGACTCAAAGCAACCCTATAGGACAGAGTAGAACTGCCCCATAGAGTTCCCAAGGATCGCCTGGTGGACTTGAACTGCTGATCCTTTGGTTAGCAGCCGTAGCATTTAACCAGTACACCACCAGGGTTTCCATCTCATGATTAGCTAAAGCAAAAAATATCTCTTTAGGAATACTGATTCAATATTGGTTTTCTTCCGAGGCCTGTATCTGCCAATATATAGCCTAGTCAAAGTAGCCAGGCCTTGCCAGGGCTTAGAATTCTGTATTTCATTGGCTTACAGACTTAATTATTTCTAGATTTAATAATATTATTCTTTTTCTCAAGCCAGAGGTGAGATTCATAGCCTAGTAGACTTCAGAGTTTTTTTCCTTCCAGAAATTTGGGCGAAGGAGACTTGACAACTCCTGTAATTAATCTTGGATTTCACATAGGTAGTTGGAGAGTCAATCTATTTCAGTGGGACACAGAAGGACAGCTTGGAGTTTTTCTACCTGAAGACCAGCTTACTGTTTTTTGTTTTCCGCTTTGGAAATGTGGAGGGGACAAGATTTTGGTTCTCTTGCGCTTCTTAATAATCAACTGTTGAAAACGCCTCTGTTCTTTAGTGACCAGAGAACTAGTACTTGGTGGCATTAGAACATTCAGATGCTTCTTTGAAGAAAAAATATGTTGACTATTTAAAAGTACCTATTCTGACCGATATTGGTGCTTGCCTCAATGAGCATATTCTTCACGTACAGTATCAGGCATCTGAGAAGCACTTGCTTTAAAAGTGGGCTCTTGTTTCTGAGCTGGGTTGCGTCTCCTGACCAGATGAAATCAGGAAGTCAGGCGTCTAGAATGGGTTGCTTGTCTGAAAGGAGTAGTTTCTCTGGCTGTTAGTCCTTATTTACCAACTTGCCGGAGGGAAAGGATGACTGTATCCACTTGACTAAAAGCACTTCTTTTTCCCTTTTATTTATTTATTTCTTTAAGCTAAAGCACAATAACATTTATGTAGATTTAAAATATACACACATACAAGAGCACTGTCTAATTTCCCAAGATACACACATATCCAAGGCCATATGTTAAACGCGTTGGTCAGTGTGCAGCAAGGGAACTGGAGTAAGTTGGGGGAGGATGGCAAAAAGTACAATAAAACAGAGCTGTATTCGTTTCCTGTGGCTGCTGTAAAAAATTACCACGAACTTAGTGTCTTAAAACAGCACAGATTTATTCTCATTCAGTTCTGGAGATCAGAAGTCCAAAATCAGTCTCACTGGGTGAAAATCAAGATGTCGGCAGGGCTGGTTCCTTCTGGAGGCTCCAGGGGAGAATCTGTTCTCTTGCCTCTGCCAGCTTCTAGAGACTGCCACATCCCTCGGCTCTTGACCCTTCTTTCCGTCTTCAAAACCAGCGGCGTAGCATCCTCACATCTCTTTCTCTGTCTATGGCCCTCCTGGTTCCTCCTGCTATTAAGGACCCTTGTGATTGTATTGGACCCACCTGGGTAACCCATCTCAAGATCCTTAACGTGTCTGCAAAGTCCTTTTTGCCATGTAAGGTACTAGGTTCCAGGGATTAGGACATAGACATCTTTGGGGAAGGATGATATTCAGCCTACCACGGGGCCTAGATGAGGACAGAATGCCATGAACAAAAGAGAATAAATTTCTCCACTCTCCATAATCCAGTTTTAAAGCACAGTGCTCTGAAGGAGGAGCGTGGGGTGCATGTCGCTGGAACTGTGTCCCTCTCAGAAGGCTCAGGATGGCTTTCCTGAGAATGTGATGTTTGAGCAGATCTCTGAAGGATGGGCATTGAGCAGGGCCAAGAGGGTGAGAAAGAGAAAAGTCTAGGGCCTACTGGCTGTGAGTCTCTTTCAGGAATTCTGTGTTCCTGTGGCCCTTTGTCCCCATCTGGGCTGCTGTGGTGGGATCACTTGCTCACAGGTCTGTCCCCATGCTGGGCACCAGGGACCCTTCCCAGCAGAGCTGCCTCATCCACCTCTCCTCCTTCCCTACTCCTTCCATGGGCTCCAGGTCCCAGCCCCTCTTGCCTTCTCACGGACTGGTACCTTTCTTTATCTCTCTCTTCCTCCTGTGTTCTCAACCTCTCCTTCCAATTCTACTGGGGGTGCAACATGTTCAAGTCATTCCCACCTTAAAAATGAACAAACTCCCCCGTAGTTCCTCATTCTCTCCCCATCTGTATATTCTCCCCCCCTTCCTTCCCTGGCCCAATTCTGGACAGTTGTCCACACTCATGGGGCTCACCTCCTAGCCCCACAGCAATCTGACTTTTGCTTCTATCTCTTGTAGTGAAACATCATTTGCCAAGATTACCAATGACCTCCTTGTCAACAAATCTGAAGGATATATTTCTTTTCTCATCTGACTTGACTGCAACAGCATTGGACACTGCTGGCCCTTTTCACCTTCTGGAATACCCCTTACTTGGCTTCCATGAACCCTCTTCCTGTGGTTTCCCTCCTTCCTCCTTTCTAACCACTGCTTCCCAGTCTTCCTGGGTTCATTGCTTAAAATTTGATGTTTCTCAGGGTTCTCCAAGGACATTTTCTCATCTCCCTCTGCATATGCCCCCGGGAGCCATCTCCATGGCTTCCAGTACTCCTTATATGCAAAAAAACTTCCAAGCCTGTGTCTCCAAAACTCCAGACCACACATACAGATGTTACAACCATTCACCAGCATCTCTATTTGGATGTTCCTCAGGCATCTGAAACTCACCACATCCAGGAATGCAGGCATCTCCTCTGCCAGTACCCCATTGCCATTCCAGAACTGTAGGAGTCCTTTATTTCTCTTCTGTCTCTCTTGCCCACATCTAATCAGGCACCACGTCTCCTCCACCCTTCCTCCTCTTGTCTCAGGAATCACCTGCTTTTCCCAGTTTGCATTTACTCTGCTGCTTGTGTAGTCCAGGCCACCATCATCTTTGTCTGTTTCTCTCTGTCTCCTTTTTTTTTTGATAGCCCCTTCTACTTAACTACTTAGTACCCAGAAGCAAATTCCTAGATAGAAAATATAATATCTCTGGTAGAAGTCTGCTCTTTTTTTTATTGTGGTAAAATATACCCGTAAAACCTGTTGCCATCGAGTCTATTCTGACTCATAGCGACCCATACAGTTTCCAAGGAGCACCTGGTGGAAGCGAACTGCCAACCTTTTGGTTAGCAGCCGTAGCTCTTAACCACTATGTGGTACAATACAGATCACAAAAATTTTGCTATTTCAAGCAGTCTTAAGTGTACAATTCAGGGACATTAGATACATTCATCAAGCTGTGCAACTGTCACCACTATCCATTTCAAAAAAAATCTTTTTATCATCCCAAACAGGAACCCAGTACCCTTTAAGCAATTTATTTCCCTCCATTTCCTCCTTGCTTATCCTCTGGTAGCCACTGATAAACCTGTGTCTCTATAGATTTCCTGTTCTAGATCATTCATATAAATGGAGTCAGACAGTATTTGTCCTTTTGAGTCTGACTTCTTTCACCTAGCGTAATGTTTTCAAGGTTCATGTGCATCGTAACATGTGCCAGGACTTCATTTCTCCCTATAGTGAATAATATCCCGTTGTATGCGTACACCTCATTTTGCTTGTCCATTGCGCTATTCATGGACATTTGGGCTGTTCCCCCCTTTTCGGTATTATGAATAATGCTGCTATGATCATTTGTGTATGAGTCTTATGTGCACTTATGTTTTCACGTCTCATGGGTATATACCTAGGAGTGGAATTGCTGGGTCATATGGTAGTTCTGTGTTTAACTTTTTTGAGGAACTGCCAAACTGTTTTCCACAGTGGCTACACTATTTTACGTTCCCAGCAGCAATGGATGTAAGTTCCAGTTTCTCCACACATCTTCATCAACACTTGTTTTCTGTTGTTCTGATAAAAGCCATCCTAGTGGGAGGGAAGTGGCTTTTTTCCCTTTTAACTGTCCTTAAAATTAGCTAAGAGTCGGCATCGACTCGACAGCAACGGGTTTGGGTTTTGGTTTTTTTTTAAATTAGCTGGTGTCAGGCAAAATCCTTTGCATCTAAAAACACCTCATATCCAGGAAGGTATTTTAGGAAGCGCAGCATGATTGGGTGGCATTTTATTCTGCTGGGAGGGGCCTGTAACTTGGCAAAGGCCTCATATAAATGGTGACCCAGAAGTTGAATAAGCTTCATTCGTCATTGAAGCAGTAGACACAGCCATGTAGGTGCGTTTGATGTCAGAGCGGTACTGAATTGGTGTTACCAATCTCAGTACTCCTAAACGTGAGTCAAGACCAGACCTTGAGACCATTGCCGTTGAGTTGATTCTGACTCACATTGAACCTATGAGGGCAGAGTAGAACTGCTCCATAGGGTTTCCTAGGCTGTAATCTTTACAGGAACAAATCACCAGTTCTTTACTCCCACAAAGTGGCTGGTGGCTTCAAACCGCTAACCTTTTGATTAGCAGCCAAGCACTTAAGCCAAGAACCAGGGCTTCTTAAGAAGAGGGAGAAAAATGGGTCTGTGATGGTCATTAGCTGAGATCTCTGGAGTTTAGGATGTGTGCTTTACTTTGAGGTGGGGTTTTCACAGTGTTGGCGGGGGCTTTTCTTGTCCTCTGTTAGAATGAACAGAGGGAATTGGCTAACTGGGCATGAAAAACCCGTTGCCGTTGAGTCGATTCTGACTCATAGTGACCCTATAGGACAAAGTAAAACTACTCCGTAGGGTTTCCAAGGAGCGGCTAATAGATTTGAAGTGCCAACTTTTGGTTAGCAGCTGAGCTCTAAACCACAGCACCACCCGGGCATACTGTTGTTGTTAGGTGCCCTTGAGTTGGTTGCAACTCATAGTGACCCTAAAGAACAAAGTAGAGCTGCCCCATAGGGTTTCTCCAAGGAGCAGCTGGTGGATTCGAACTGCCAGCCTTTTGGTTAGCAGCCGTGGCTCTTTAACCACAGCACTACCAGTGCTCCTACCAGGGCATACGAGAGTTTAAATATTTTTGAAAATGTCAATATTAGGCATGATGTTATATAGCCATGGCATTTATCCTGACATTTGCCAGGAGAACTAGCAGAGATGTTAGCAGACTATAAATGGACTGCTTTCTTGGGTCGATTTCTTTGGTAACCAAGCCAGAAAACAAAGCTCTTTTGTGTTCATGTTCAAGGTCATCTTGCGACAGCCTCTCGGTGTCTCCTTCATATCTTTGATTTTGAGTGGAAAAAATGTCTTGCGTCTTGTCGCTTTGTGAATTACACATGCTCCTAAGCTCTGGCCAATTGACTCCCCGTGAAG
The DNA here is from genome assembly GCF_030014295.1 of Loxodonta africana. NCBI lineage: Eukaryota > Metazoa > Chordata > Mammalia > Proboscidea > Elephantidae > Loxodonta > Loxodonta africana. Next base: position 16,782,022 of record NC_087359.1, read on the forward strand.
ATTGGATGGGAAGTCAGTGAAAAGTGGTTTCACTGCTGCTCATACCACTCCCTCAAGCTCTGGTCTGCAGCAGGCAGGGTACCGTCGGCCAGCTCCGGGCTGCAGCCAGTGAAGGGGGCCCACTTGTGTTCATGTCGCAGCAGCCTTCTCCCCGATGCTGATCGAAGAAAATGTTCTGAAGCATCACCGGTCTGAAAATACCGCCAGTCAGCCTTGGGCACACTCCGTGTGTGGGGGAGGAATGGAGAAAACTGAGAAAATAACCTGGTGACGGGGAGGGCAGGGCTACGGGCACCTTTTCCTTCCCACCTTCTCCATTTCTGTTACAACTGAATTTTCCATAATAGCCATGGATTACTTTTTAGGTGAAAAAAACAAAGATTTTTTTTAATCTTAAAAAAAAAGAAATTTTGTTTAATTTATTTTTGTACATAATGAGGTATTACTAATGCAGAATCCCAGCATCTTTTTTTTTCAGTGTGGCCTCTGAATCTCCTGCATCAGAATCGCTCGGGATGCATATTAAAAATACACATTCCTGGTTCCAACACAGACCAGCTGAATCAGAATTCTAAGGGACGGGGCCCTGGGATCTGTGGTTTTTAAAAGGAGCCCTGTGACTCCCGGCCCCTCTCGAGAGTCAGGAAATCACTGACGCAGAGGTGAGCTGGGTGAGCAGAGGTCAGGAAACCATATGTAGACTCTTACTGCCTCTCTGTGGCCACAAAGTGCGCGCTTCCTCGTGCCTCCTCGCGAGACCTTTAATTATTTCCAGAGATGCCCAGACTGTTAACTGTAGTTAATAACGCTGACCTGTCTCTCAAGGACGTATTGGGTAGGTCGACTAAACAATTAATATTTGAATGGTTTATATTAACTGAAGAAAGCTGGAGCTTTCTTTCACCTGTGTGATATGTTACATACCTTAGAATTGACAAGGACAGAATCATAGTTCCCACTTATTTATGCTATAGGAATGTGATCAGGCCTGAAGCTAATCGCAAATGTTAGGAGATTATTTACTTTGTAAAAGCTTTTTATTTTTATTTTAGTGAATGAATTATAGTCCTTTTTATAGACTACTGGGAATTGCTCAGTAATTTAGAACTGGGATAAGGTATTCTCTCACATGCATTGTAACCGTATTTTCTGTACCAAAATTGGGGTGTTTTAACCCTAGGGGTAGGGGATAGTTTAGCAAAATACTTGAAATCAGAATGGTAAAAAAGAAAATCCAGTATATATGGCTGATATGTACCTACATGTACATGCATACATATGAAAACAAACTCTTTGCCGTTGAGTAGATTCTGACTCATATTGACCCTATAGGACAGAGTAGAACTACCCCAAAGAGTTTCCAAGGCTGTAATCTTATGGAAGCAGACTGCAATATCTTTCTCTAGCTGAGCGGCTGATAGGTTCGAACCACCAACCTTTTGGTTAGCAGCTGAGAGCTTTAACCACTACGCCACCAGGGCTCCTCATACGCATACATATACATAGGTGTACATATCACTTCCATTCAGACTGTGTGTGTGTGTGTGTGTGTGCACATACATACATATACTTCCATTCAGATCACTGTCTACACTGGCAGTTCCACATTCGGTCACCAGGTGGAACTTTGCCGATGTAAAGCATATGCAGAAGGAAACTGATGAACACCAGGGTAAAGGGCCAAAGAGGAATTTGCTCTGTATATACACAGGACCTTGGCTGACAAACCCCTGCGGCCCATCGAAAGAGTTCGTGGCTAAGCCAGTACTCTCCTGGTTCTCCTGTCCTGGCCTTGAGGTATTTGAGATTTTAATTCTGAGATGTGGGCTTATTTCAGTGCAGACACAAGCAGGCCAGTCCTGGGAGGGTGCAGGTGCCAGCTACAAACCCTGTCACGGTTCTGGGCCCCTTTGCAGATGGAATTCGGAGAGGTTGGCTTGGTTCATCACTGTGTCCCAGGCCTATGCTGTATCCAGGCCATGGAAGGTACCCAGTGAGAGTGTCGACTGAATGGGTAAATGTCCTTGTTTTTTGAAAGTAATTTAGAGGAGAATGCATGGTACTTTAGAAATGTCTATCAGTAACGTGTATTTGAGCATCTTGGGTGGAAAGTGAACAGTGACTAGGACATCCACTGCTTCTGCTGTGGCTGCTGGCGGTTCTCCGGACATCATCCTGCCCCAAATGTACGTGGCCATCTTCTGCAAGTGCTGTTGGAGCTTGCTGACCAAAAAGTTTTGCTATGCGATGCTCCAAAAAGGCTTTTCTCTGAAAATTTCTTAGGTCCTCTTGTTAAAATTTAAAAGAAGCGTGGCTTTAGGCATGCTTTCATGTACACTGCTGACAAAGCATAAGGTGTGATCCAGAGAACTTCCACCAGCTTCCAGATCAGTCCTGTTTGCAGTGGACGTGTAACTTTCAGCCTCCCTATACGCTGCTCAGGTTCCTAGAACACTCCCCGTATCAGAACAACCTGTAGAGCTGCCTCACAGTTGCCAAGGCAACTGCAATAGACGGAGCATGGCTTTTGGAATCAGACATGCCTGGGTTGAAATCCTTGTTCTGCTTGCTACTCATTAGCCCTATTGTTGTTGTTAGGCGCCGTCGAGTCAATTCTGACTCACGGCGACCGTATGTACAGCAGAACAAAATGCTGTTTGGTCCTGCTCCATCCTCACAATCGTTGCTATGTTTGAGTTCATTGTTGTAGCCACTGTATCAATCCATCTGATTGAGGGTCTTCCTCTTTTTCATTGATGCTCTACTTCACCAAGCATGAGGTCCTTCTCCAGGGACTGGTCCCTCCAGATAACATGTCCTTGGATAATTAATTACATGAGTCTTGAGTCCCAGTTTCCTTATCTGCAAAATCGGGAAGTTAATACTGACATTCTTCAACCATGAACATTGGTTGGTTTATTTGGTCAACCAACATATTCTGAACTCCTCTTGTGTTCCAGACTGTCCTCAAGAAGTTTACAATCTGATGGGAATGGCAGCCATGTCTGTTAGTGCTGGGAATAGTAAATAGGAATATATCTAAAGAACCTAGCTCAAGTCTTGGCACATAGTAGGTCCCCAGTAAGCTTTTCTCAACATTTTCTTTTTCCACATATAGGTATTGGCAAGCTGTAATTGCAACAGTTATCCAAATTTTACCTGCTGTTTTGGGGCAGCCTTTGCTGGCTAGATGCCTAGATTGGGGAGACTGGAGCCTTACTTCTCTGTCATACAGATGCTGACCCATAGGTGAGGTCTTAAGTCCCTGAGAAGACCATATTTTATTCTTTGTCCATTACTCTTCATCTAAGGCCTATCCTCTTGAAGAATGAAATTGAATTCCAGAAGCTGCATTTAGGTATCCTGTGAAAGACTGTTTAGAGTTTATTCACTCCCGAATGAAGCAAGAAGACATTCCATAAGCTCATAATGAGCTCAGTGAGTGACGTCAGGATACTTCTTGCAGAAGGCTTGTAGACCTTCTGTGTACAAGACAGAAAGGGCTACTGCTTTCCCTTACTGGTCTCGTGCCAGGATGTGTGTACTGAAGAGAAAATAGTTTCTCTGGTCTTCCTCGTCACCACCCAGTCTCCAACTTAGTATACCAAAGGCTGAGAAAATTAACAACTTCACAACGATAAGAAAGCAAGTAGAAACTCTGTAGAAGTGACCTGAGAAAATGATTATTAACACTGAGTACAGTGGTTATTTCATTCAAGGGCTTGGGCAGTAATCTGTCCTGAGCTTCACCTTTTTCACCCCCGAGATGACATGACTTTGCTTTCATTTCATAATTATCATTAGCACATGAATTAAATCTTTGGTTTGAAATTGAAAAAGATACTTCTTTCCTCTTAAGTGTAACTCAGTTATGGTACACCTTTCTATATCTCCAGTACACTGGGGAGATATTATAGGTGAACAAGAAAGTTCATCAAGGTCTTGATAAGAACTGTAATGAAAAAAGAGTAAGCAAAGAAATAGTTTTGTGTTAATACAGGGGAAATCAGCACAACTGGACTAAACCAAAAGCTAAGAAGCTTCCTGAATACAACCAAACACTTCAAGGAACAGAGTAGCAGGGGTGGGGATCTGGGAGCCATGGTTTCAGGGGACATCTAGGTCAACTGACATAACAAAGTTTATTAAGAAAATGTTCTGCATCCCACTTTGGTGAGTGGCGTCTGGGGTCTTAAAAGCTAGCGAGCGGCCATCTAAGATGCATCAATTGGTCCCAACCCACCTGGAGCAAAGGAGAATGAAGGACACCAAAGACACAAGGAAAATATTAGCCCAAGAGACAGAAAGGACCACATAAACCAGAGACTCCATCAGCCTGAGACCAGAAGAACCAGATGGTGCCCAGCTACCACCAATGACAGCCCTGACAGGGAACACAGTGGAGAGTACCTGATGGAACGGGAGAAAAGTGGGGTGCAGAATTCAAATTCTAGTAAAAACACCAGACTTAATGGTCTGACTGAGACTGGAGGAACCCTGGAAGACATGGCCCCCACACTCTCTGTTAACCCAGAACTAAAACCATTCCCAAAGCCAACTCTTCAGACAAAGATTAGACTGGACTATAAGACATAAGATGACACTCAGGAAGAGCATGCTTCAAGTAGATACATGAGACTAAATGGGCAGCTCCTGTCCAGAGGTGAGGTGAAAAGGCAGAAGGGGACAGGAGCTGGTTGGATGGACACAGGAAATCCAGGGTGGAAAGGAGGAACGTGCTGTCACATTATAGGGAGAGCAACTAGGGTCACATAACAGTGTGTGTATAAATTTTTGTTTGAAAAACTGACTTGAGCTGTAAACTTTCACTTAAAGTGCAATAATATATATATATATATATATTTTTTTTTTAAATAGTTTTGTGTTCTCAGATCTTTTAGTAACCTGCACTTTAATCCTTGGAAGGCTCACCTCTAGACTAAGAAGCTGTGCCTAGGACCATCCTAGGAAAAGATAGAGGTAGGATGTGTTCAAACCGCAACTCCGCCTTCTAATCCTTGTGGGATTTTGGGCTAGTTAGGTGAACCTTTTACTACTTCAGTTTGCTTATCTGCAAAATGGGAACAACCATATCTATCTCACAGGCTTATTCCAAAGATCACATCAGATAATGTATGTAAAGGGCTTAGTGTAGTGCCTGGCACATAGTAAGCACACAATAAATGGTCATTATTAAAAAAAAAAAAACTTAAAGATGGTGTGTAGAGAGGAAGAGGAGACAAGTCTAAGGTCAGAGAAATACTTTCTTCACTTTGCCTCTGTTTCTTCCCTGTCCTCTCTGAATTTACAAATTCGTTTACCCTTCAAGATGCTAAATCAACTGCAGCCTCATCCATGAAGCCTTCCAGATTACCTCAGCCAGATGTGATCGATTCCTTTATTTTTGCCTCTTTTGTGTCATTTCTTTCTCTCCAGTATTACAGCTGTTTGTCTAACTATGTCATCTGCTTTATAATGCAGGTTCCTGAAAGAGCAGGACCTTCTCTCTGTACCTACCAGGAACCCTGGTGGCGTAGTGGTTAAGAGCTACAGCTGCTAACCAAAAGGTCAGCAGTTTGAATCCACCGGGCACTCCTTGGAAACTCTATGGGGCAGTTCTGCTCTGTCCTGTGGGGTCGCTATGAGTCGGAATCGGCTCAACGGCAATGGGATTTATACCTAGCACTGAGCATTGCGTGTAGATTATGATGGGATAAATGATGAAATGCCACCAAGAAAGAAACTTTGGTAGGTTGGAGCCCAGAAACAAGGTTAGATTTTTTTGTTTGTTTCTTTTTTTTATTTTGGAGGGCCTTTAAAGTATAGGAGTAGATTAATTATCTACAAAGGATAATTCTTACAGAAACAATTGATCCCATTAATACTTCTTGAGAGCTGAATAACTTGCTCTTCTTTGCCCATTGCCCATTGCCGTCCAGCAGTCTTTACGGAAGCAGACTGTCACATCTTTCTCCCAAGGAGCGGCTGGTGGGTTCAAACTGACCTTTACAGTTAACAGCCAAGCACTTTGACCACTGTGCCATAAAAAAAAAAAAAAAAAAAAACCACTGCCATCGAGTCGATTCCGACTCATAGCGACCCTATAGGACAGAGTAGAACTGCCCCATAGAGTTTCCAAGGAGCACCTGGTGGATTCAAACTGCCGACCTCTTGGTTAGCAGCTGTAGCACTTAACCGCTACACCACCAGGGTTTTGTTACCATAGTTATTATCATCAAACGTAATACTCAAAATGGAGGCCGAGAGTGCTAGCTTTTTCTTTCATTTTCATTTTCTTTTTTTTGAGGGGGGATGAAGGAAGAAGTGTGAAGAGCGAGGGAAAGCATCTTTTAGTTTGTTTTTTTTTTAACTCAGGTGGGAGGTATGGCTAACACCCAAGTACTTGTGCAAATGAAAACAAATAACTTCACTACTCCAGAAAAAAATTTTAATCCCAAAGTCATTTATTTTGGCTTTAGAATAGACTAACATTTGTGTCAGATTTGCCTGCCTAATTACTTTTTGCTTAAGCTTATTTTAAAGTTGGTTTAAATTCCTTTAGTACGACAGCTTAGGAAAGTGCGGGGTGCTGGGGGATGGGCCACAGATGGGATCTGAACTAGAATTTCTGGTTTCCTGTATAAAAGCCTCCTGACACTGCTGCTAGGAGAGCAGAATTGGAATCCACTTTCTAGACAACAGCTTGGCAAAATGTATCTTAAAGCCTTAAAAATATGCTTATCCTTTGACCTAGTAATTCCACTTCTAGGAATTTGTCCTGAGGAAATAGTCAAACAAGAGTAGACACAAGGGTATTCATCACAACATTTATATCAGCCAAAAAAAAAAAGAAAAGAAAGCAATTAAGACATTGAATAATAGGGAATTGATTAAATAAAATATTTTTGTCTCTACTATGTGCAGACTTCACAAAATGTTTACCATGTCTTGCTAAGTGAAAAAGAAACTAAAATAGCATATACAGTTTTATACAAGATATAGATAGATAAGTAGGTAGATAATAACCTGTTGCCGTCTAGTCGATTCCAACTCATAGCAACCCTGTAGGAATGGGTAGAACTGCCCGATAATCTTTACAGACGAGCGATGTCATTGCTGATGTCAGATGGATCTTGGCTGAAAGCAGAGAGTACCAGAAATATGTTTACCTGTGTTTTATTGACAATGCAAAGGCATTCAACTATGTGGGTCATAATAAATTATGGATAACATTGCAAAGAATGAGAATTACAAAACAATTGTGCTCATGAGGTACCTGTACATAGACCAAGAGGCACTCGTTAGAACAGAACAAGGGGATACTGCATGGTTTAAAGTCAGGAAAGGTGTTCATCAGGGTTGTATCCTTTCACCATACTTATCCAACCTGTATGCTAAGCAAAAATCCGAGAAGCTAGGCTATATGGAGAAGAACACGGCTTCAGGACTGGAGGAAGACTCATTAACAACCTGTGATAACAACCTTCCTTGCTGAAAGTGAAGAAGACTTGAAGCACTTAGTCATGAGGATCAAAGACCACAGCCTTCAGTATGGATTACACCTCAACAAAAATCCTCACAACTGGACCAATAGGCAACATCATGATAAATGGAGAAAAGATTGAAGTTGTCAAGGATTTCATTTTACTTGAATCCACCATCAACACCCACGGAAGCAGCAGTCAAGAAATCAAAAGATGCATTGCATTGGGCAAATCTGCTGCAAAAGACCTCTTTAAAGTGTTAAAAAGCAAAGATGTCACCTCAAAGACTAAGATGCCCCTGGCCCAAGACATGGTATTTTCAATCGTTCATATGCATGTGAAAACTGAACAGTGAGTAAGGAAGACTGAAGAAGAATGGATGCCTTTGAATTATGGTATTGGCAGAGAATATTGAATATACGGTGGACTGCCAAAAGAATGAACAAATCTGTCTTGGGAGAAGTTCAACCAGAATGCTCCTCAGAAGTGAGGATGGCGAGACTTCATCTCACATACTTTGGACATGTTATCTGGAGGATCCAATCCCTGGAAAAAGACATCATACTTGGTAAAGTAGAGAGCGAAAAAGAGGAAGACCCTTAATGGGATGGATTGACACAGTGGTTCCAACAGTGGGCTCAAGCATAACAACAATGTGAGGATAGCACAGGACCAGGCAGTGTTTCATTCTGTTGAGCATAGGGTCACTCTGAGTCAGAATCAACTCTGTGGCACCTAACAACAACAGTCTTTATGGAAGGAGCCCTGACGATGCAGTGGTTAAACTCTTGGCTACTAAAAAAAGATTCAAACCCCCAGCCACTCCGCAGGAGAAGGATGTGGCAATCCGCTTCCATAAAGATTACAGCCTTGGAAACCCTGTGGGGCAGTTCTTCCCCTATAGGGGTTGCTATGAGTCGGAATCACTCGATGGCAACGGCTTTGGCTTTTTGGTTTGAATCTTTATAGAAGCAAACTGCCACATCTTTCCCCCACGGAGTGGCTGGTGGGTTTGAACCACTGACCTTTCGGTTGGCGGCCAAGTGCTTAACCACTGCACCAGCAGGGTTCCCTGGTAGATAGATACTTAGAAAAAACCTGCAAGGCCACATTCTGCAGTGTTAACTTCAATATCACTGAGTGGTGGAATTATGGCAGATTTTGTACTTTTTTTGTGTTTTTTTAAGCTTTCTGCTTGAATATGTACTGCTTTTGTAATTAGAAAAAGCACCTTTCATATTTAAAAGAATATGTGTTTAATATATCAATGAAAAAGTAAGCTGTTGCTATGTAACACCCAGGAAGTGAGTAATGTGAATGCAAGTGATCTAGATTGAATGTCGTTTCTCAAGGGTCACACTCCTGCACGTGAATTCGCAGCAGTCACAGTGAGTACGTGAAGTCAGATGCACCAGAGGCTGAATTATGTTTCCCTAGTAAAATGAGCACCTTCAGCAAAGATCTATGAAGACACAATTAGATTATAAATGGATGTTCTTGTTTTCTGATGCCAGCATTCTAGAGGCAGGCTCTTCTGTAGCTAGCAGTACCGTGGTTTTGCAATTATATGTAAATTATAATACACACATGTGACTTATACGTAAAAGTTTTGTACTGTCCAAGTATGATTATAACCATACTGGGAACATTTTAAATCATCCTTAGTCTTCTGAAAGCTGTTCTCCGTTAAATTTTTTACTGTTTGCCATTTCTTCATGATCTCTTCATTATTATCAACTCAGAACTCCAGACCCAGAGTTCCGAATGAGGAAGGAGTGTAAGGAAATGGTGAAGACAGCCATAAACCTTTGCTGACCCCAGCGGAGTGCTTGGCCCATGGGGTACAGAGCTCTGCTTTATATGATCAGCTGCTGGACGCCTTTGTCTTTGGCTGTTTGCAAGCTCGGCTCTGTACACAGGATGGCTTCTCCTTTATTTGCAACCCCTAAATTCCTGAGAGGCCTGTGGCTCCACGGGAGGAGAAGGCTCGCAGGTCTCCTTCCTGCCGTCAGAGGTCAGATCAAAAAGGATGTTGTGATTAATTTGGCCACAGTGTGTCCTTTGGTATTTGGAACTTTAGTAGGAGTTTTTGATTATTATCCAAGTTGTAAACGGTACCCCAAATAAAAAAAGAAAAATTCAATAAGCTGCATATAATAGAAAAGCAGATAAATCTGGCTCTTTGGACTCTAAATCGAATCCCAGACCTATCGCTAGCTGTGACCTTGACAGCAAGCTCACTTAGTATGTTGGTGTCTCGGTTTCCTCATTTCAGCAGGAGCCTGGTGCCTTCCCGCCTCCCCTCTGGGTTTTGTGGCTGTAAAGCTGTGCGGGTCTTGGATACATGCTGACTGCCTGCCTTCTGCCACTGTTTCCAACAGTTTCCTTATGCCGCCCCACCTCCCCAAGAACCCGTAAAGACTCTGAGGAGCCTGATCAACATCCGAAAGGACACACTGAGACTAGTCAAGTAAGTTCTCCAGGGCTGTGGCCAGGGCACGGGTCGCCTCCCTGCAGGGACAGGGGGCTCACGAGGAGACACACCAAGCAGTTCCTGCCAGACCTGGAGCCTGACTTTCCTGACCACCAACTCGTGACCCTCCATGGTGTTGACAGCAGCCAGCTCAGCTTCCTTAGGTTAGGCCGGCCAGACCTGTGTGGTTCAGAGCTTGCTGTGATAGTCTGTGTTTGTGAAGAACTTTTCCTCTCCTGGAGCTGGCTGTTATTATCCCCACTTATGGATTAAAAAAATGAATGATGGAGGGCAAAGGTGAATTTGGCAGCACCACTGGCAGACCTATGCAGAAAGGGCACATTTGAACTTACAGTATGAAGTCCTTAGTTTATGGCTTACTGTACAGAGTTTACTTTTTAATTTATCCTTAATCTCATGTGCTCTTTCTCTTAGGAGCACATGGTGCCCTGGGTTGGTTGTTTAATCACCATCGTCAATATTAATCATCATTAACATTTGCCATCTTTGTGCTACCCAAGGATACTGCCCCCCAGGCCTCCAGTCTACTAGGCTCATCGGTTCCCTGGGAAGACAGATTTGGTTAGGACAGATCTGAGCCCGCATTGTACCCAAATGGACAAGGATGATGACTCGATCATCTTACGCTTGCATACCCAAACCAGTTGCCGTCAAGTTGATTCCAACTCATAGCGACCCTATAGGACAGAATAAAACTGCCCCATAGCATTTCTAAGGAGCGGCTGCCGACCTTTTAGCAGCCGAGGTCTTAACCACTGCACCACCAGGCACCAGGGCTCCTACGCTTGTGTAGGTCAGCCATATTAGCATTACGAAGTTCATTTCTCTCTGTGAGAAAAAAAAAAAATTTAACATAACAACTTTCTTGAGAGATAGTTCGCATGCAATACAATTTACCCATTTAAAATATAAATTCAGTGGCTTTTAGGGTATTCAGAGTTGTGTAACCATCACCATTCTCTAAGTTTAGACCATTTTCACACCCCAGAAAGGAATCTCCTCCCCAACCCTAGGCAACCACTAACCTACTTCGTCTCTCTCTGATAATTTTTTATATTTTATTTGTCCCTGAAATGTTTTGCTGCTTCTCAGCTTGAATTTTTCCCATCCCTGGGCCCAGCTCAAGGAGGAGGGCGCCAAGGAGGCCCTTGTCTATGGCAGAACAGTCTGCGCTGGGCTGTCAGCCTCACCGGGCAAGCCTGACAGGAGCAGACTGGACTGAAGATCAGCCAGGCCTCAGAAGCTGCTGGCTGCCAGTGCTCTGTCCTCTTTGTCTCCCTCATCACATGTGGCATGTTCATGTACTTGGTGGAGCTGGGGCTCAGGCCCTGCGCCCTTGTGAAGTCCTGGCCTCTGGCTCAGCTATGTGGCAGCAGCTCTAGAATGGAGTGGAGTGGCTGTGATGTGTGAGGGGAACCGGACTCAGAGGCAGAAGGCCAGCCTGCTTCCCAGCCCTCCTGATGCTCACTCGAACAATCTCTGAGCTTCAGGTGTCTCATCTGTAAAATAGTGATTGTGAGCCCTGCCTTTCGGGGATGTAGTCAAAATTACACACGATAACGGGAGAGAAAAGACCTGTGTTCAGTAAGTATTCAGCGGAAGAGTTTAGCTTTGTTCTTCTGAGATGATGGGGATAGAGTAAATTCTGATTCTCAGATTCCCAGGCAGAGATGGAGGATTGAACAACTACTTTTGCTCCCTCTCAAAACCCGGCTAAATAACACAAAAGTATTTTTAAAAGACAGAGCTCCACAAGCATAGGGAGAGGAGCAACAGTGACAGATGTTAGAAGCTGGGAAGCAGATGGTGAGTGTTAAATGACCTCGGAGACCCAAGAAATCCAGGCGCTGAACTGGCAGTAGGAAGAGCTGGGACTCAACCAGTTTATGCTGAGATGCCCCCAAAAGTCTCCCCACTGGCAGTGCCAGGCACCTCTGGAGGTGGGAGGTGGTGGGAGCCAAAATTAGGAGGCTCGGGGAAAGTTCTGTGTAAGAGCAGTCAGTGCATTCCCTCACATTGCACCGCCAGACGCCTGCCCCTCTTACACGATGGCAGGTGATTCTCACTGCAGAGGTTAAAACAGAACCTCTAGGCTTGGAGGACCCAGGCCCAGCTAAGGGTCAGACTCAGGAGGATTAAGTGAATTTAGCATCCTGGAGGCTGAGCCCTCCAGCCTGCCTCGCCACCCTGCTTCCAGAATGCCGGCAGCCAGGCCTTTGTCAGGAGAGAGGAAAACTTTTCTCTGGGGAACCTGACCACCCAAGTGGACTGACATTGAGGTCCTTCAACAAGCAGCCCAGCCTGATTGACCCTCAGTGAAACTTAGAGTCCCCAAGCACCACTGTGTACTCAAAGTTCCAGTCAGCCGTCCCAGAACTCTTAAAGACGAACAGACAACCGAAGATTCCTAGATGGGTAAGGAATGCCTATAATACAAAAGATGGTGACAAAACAAACCAAGAGCAAAAAAGCAACTAACCAGAAACAAAACATGTGCAGGAAGAAGAACCCTTCATTAATAGCCTCAGAGACTAACAGAAAATAACAGAAAATAGCCTCTTTTTATTTCACAGACACAATGACACAAAGCATTTAGGAAACAAAGTAGGACTCATAAATTAAAAGCAATCACAGAAATGAAAAAGTCAGTAAGAAGTTGAGATATTTTAGTAAATGGAGCAAAAAGGCAGAGATGGAAAACAGGAGAGGAAAGATATGATTAATAGAGGACTAGTTTAGAAGATCCAGTCCCCAATTAATAGATCCAGTCCCCAATTAATAGTTCCAGAAAGAGTGAACAGGGAATATAAAAGGGAGAACTCACCAGTGACCTACATAATTTAAGAACATTTTCCAGAAGCCAAGGGCACATGTTTGTAAATTGAAAGGATCTGCGAGTGCCCAGTGCGGTGGATGATAAAGAGGAGGTTCTATAAGCTTTCAAAGGAACAAAGTAGCAGCAGTTGGAATGGCTCACAATTCTTGAGAGCAACACTGGGAGCTAAAGAGTAATGGAGTAATGCTTTCAAATGGGTTTTAAAAAGTGCTTTTACAACCTAGGTGCTTTACTCAGCTAAACTTGCCACGAAGGGTGAGAGTGGAATAAAAACCCCTCAAAAAGCAGATGATAAAAAGATCGTGGCATTATCGCCACTGACCTTGGCATTCCACTTTCCATTAGTCATTTAAGTGAATATTGACTTGGGGTAATGTTTATTTCATTTTCTCTTCAGAAAAAAAAATTCATGTCAAGTTATAACATGACTTGAATGCAAACTTAAAGTGTGAAAAAGAAGCTCTCGAAAGTTTATCCCCTCAACACACCCTCTTTCAGGAAGATAAGCTCCACCAAAATGAACAAGTGGCCCAAGAAAGAGGAAGACACGAGACGCAGGAAAAATGAAGGTGCACAGGAGAGGCAAAATGACCAGGGTGATGTGGGAAGAGAGATTCCAAAATGGCGCTGTGTGCCAGAGACAGAAGACCAAGGGCTCAGAGCAGGTCAGAGGGCACCAGATGGTACATCGGAATATCTTGAGAGATTTAACCAGCCAACAGAGAGCTTGGGTTTGAATTAGTGATAAATACATAGACAACTGAGCAACTGAAAAAAGAAAAAAACAAAAAACAAGATGAGTGTTAACTCTGAGAGAAAAAGTTACGCAGGAAAAGAAAAATGATCACAGGTAACTCTGTGGCCAAGCTGTGGAAAATGTTTCTATAATCACAGCAATGTGGATACCTAAATGGGGCAGAGTGAGGGAACAGGGAGAAATCCTCGTTTCCATAGTAGGAAATCAATAGAAAATGCCTAAAATTGAAAAATCAAGTAGTAACTTGAACATGTTGTTCAGGAGCATGTGGGTAAATGCCAAAATGATCAGCTAAGAGAGGTGAAAGCGGTTTCCTCTGGAGAGGAGGAAAGGGGGAAGGAGTGGAGCCTATTGCTTTTTGTAACAAGCCTCGTGGAAACTATTTAAACTATGTGATTAACAATTTTGATTAAAAGAAAAACTTAAAAAAAAAAGTCTGGCAAATGCACAAGGATGTTAATTGTAGCAAAAATAACTGTGAAATATCAGAAATAACCTGAATGCCCAACAATGTATAGTGGTAATGAGATACTCTGCAATTATTCAAAATGAAGATCAAGACCTATGTTATGATCATTGAGAGAAATCCACAATAGATTGTTAAGTCAAAAATACAAGATGATGACAGATTTCAAAATGTTAATGTGCTCCCTCCAAAATGCCGAGTCTTCTATTTGTCTGGAACAAAAGAAAAAGGAATCCAGAAATCAAAGAAGGAACTGGACTACAGGACTAATTGTCTCCAAGAACCACTGTTTCTCCATCTGGAGACCAGAAGAACAAGATGGTACCCGACTACCATTACTGAACATTCTAATCAAGGACACAATAGAAGGATCCTGATAGAAAAGGAGAAAAATGTGGAACAGAACTTCAAATTTTTAAAGAATTCAGACTTACTGGGCCTGTTGAGGCTGGAGGAGTCCACGAGACTATGACCCTGAGTTGCTATCCAAACCTTGAATTTAAACTACCCCCCAGAAGTCACCTTTAGACCAAGTAACAGTTTAGCTCAGAGTAAAGAGTGTCACCCTTAAGTATTGCATTCTTAAAAAAAATTTTTTTTTTTTAATCTATATAAGACCAAAGTGTCAACAGCTATTTTAAAGCAGGGAGTTTAAGTTAACGGAAGTGAAACAAGTAGAACAGCGATAGCGAGAATGTTGACACATGTGAAGAAGGTAACCAAGGTCACTGATCATTATGTCTAGAAACCATGGAATGGGAGCAGATGTTGCTGTGCATATTCCCAACAAAAATAAAATAAAATATGATTTTTTTTAAATGCTCAGCCTTTTGTGGTTCCCTAGATGCACTGAGGAGGTGAAGAGCCCCGGCGAAGAGGCTGGCAAATCCAAGGCCCACTACAACGTGGAGTTCACCTTTGACACAGATGCTCGGGTGGCCATCACCATCTACTACCAGGCCACCGAAGAGTTCCAGAATGGCATTGCCAGGTAAGAGGAAAAGAGACCAGGTGAGCCACTTCCTTCCCGGACAGCTTAGGGTCGTGCCCTATGTGCTCCCCTGGGTGGGAAAACAGTCTTGTCCTACCCAGGTGAGATCTGGTTCCCAAATTCAGATGTTCTACAAAGCCCCACTCTCTTACTTTTCCCCTTCAAATTGTGCCATCTCAGTGGCAGATGGCAGTGCGGCCCTTCAGGTCATTAAGACGCTGTTAGAAATATATTACGCGACCAGTGGATGGTGGGTTGAATAAAAAAAAAAAAAAACCCACTGCCGACTCATAGCGACCCTATAGGACAGAGTAGAACTGCCCCATAGAGTTTCCAAGTAGCACCTGGTGGATTTGAACTGCCGACCTTTTGGTTAGCAGCCATAGCACTTAACCACTACACCACCAGGGTTTCTGTGGGTTGAATAGAGAGGTTTAATAGCATTATCAAGCAAGAGCAGAGGAAATGGATTATCAAGGAGGCCTTTTCTATGCCTAGGGCTTGTTGATAATTGAGAACAGGAGTGAGACAGAGGAAATGGTCAGATCTGCTGGGCTGGATTCTAACCTTCGCTTTGCTTCCTGCTTTCATCAATAGCTACATCCCCAAAGACAACAGCCTACAGTCAGAAACGGTGCATTATAAGCGAGGGGTGTGTCAGCAGTTCTGCCTGCCTTCCCACACCGTGGACCCCTCGGAATGGGCTGAAGAGGAGGTAAGCTGTCTACCAGCTGTTGTCAGGTTGACTTCTACTCATGGTGGCCCCATGTGTGTCAGAGCAGAGCTCTGTTGCATAGGATTTTCTTTTTTTATAATTTATTTTGTTGTTCTTGAGAGTATACACAGCAGAACATATACCAATTCAACAGTTTACATGTACAATTCAGTGGTATTGATTACATTCTTCAGGTCATACAACCATGCTCACCCTCCTGTTCTGAGTTGTTCCTTTCCCATTAATATAAAACTCACTGGCCCCTAAGTTTCCTATCTCATCTTTCAAGTTGCTGTTGTCAGTTTGATCCCATATAGACAGATCTTTAAAAAGCATAATCCTCAAGGCAGACATTTACTAGTTAAGCTAAACTATTGTTCGGTTTTAAGAAGACTTCAGGGGATATTTTTGGTTTAAGGTTTAAGGATTATCTCAGGGCAATAGTTTCAGGGGTTTATCCAGCATCCATAGCTCCAGAAATTCTGGATTCCATGAGAATTTGAAATTCTGTTCTGCATTTTCCTGCTTTTGATCAGGATTCTTCTATAGAATCTTTGATCAAAATGTTTGGTGATAGTAACCGGGCACCATCCAGTTCATCTGGTCTCATGGCAAAGGAGGCAGTTATTTATTCATGGAGGCAGTTAGCCACATATTCCTTTTCCTCCTCCTGTTTCTGCCTCTCCTTCTTCCTCTGCTGCTCCAGGGGAGTGGAGACTAATTTTGTGCCTTGGATAGCCACTTGCAAGCTTTTAAGACCCCAGGCATTATGCAATGAACTAGAAGGTAGAACAGAAGCACAAAACACATCATTAGGCCAATTTACTGAGGTGTCCCATGCAACCATGATTCTAAACATCCAAACTAAGGAACCAAGTCCCATCAGCTGTTGGTTGTACATAAGCAGCCTCAGCATCTAGTCGTTTTTGTTGTTGTTGTTGTTGTACATAGATCTGTCACACAGCTTTTGCCAGTTCAGTTTTTTGCAGGTGTACCTCCATAGGGTTTTCAGTGGTCGGTTTTCAGAAGTAGATCACGAGTCCTTTTCTTCTGAGGTGCCTCTGAGTGGGCTTGAAACTCCAGCCTTTTGGTTAGTGTTAACCATTTACACCACCCAGGGTCTCTAGGGAAGGTGAAAGACGGCTGGGAGAAAACAGTGCAGCGGCCTCACAAGACTCAGAATGGTCTGCCTAGACAGAGGGCTGCTCACCTTTCAGCCTCGCACTTTCTGCAGGCCCTTATTTCCCGTAGGGGATATAACTAACGTCATTAATTTTTCTATTCCAAAATAGTCCATTTTGAAAAATCTGTGCTCAGAGAAAAGAACCTGCAGGTTTAAAGGCTTTCCTTTATCTCTGAAATTTTTAAAATGTTGCTGATGAGTAGCCTTCAGTGAAATGGACTTGAGTATCATGAGGTTGATGAGTGAGGAGCAGAGACAAGGTTACAGCTTCTCAACTGTGCCGCCCTTCACGAGAGGCGCCTGTTCCATTAAATGTGTTAAGTCGTGTTTTTCTTCTCTTCTTCCCCTGCAGCTTGGCTTCGACCTGGACCGGGAGGTTTACCCCTTGGTGGTGCATGCTGTGGTGGATGAAGGCGATGGTAGGGGTGATTGATGTCTTCTGGGGCCACACACACTGCCCTTCGTGGTTCATAGTCCTGGCAGCAGCTGCGGCCCTAGAACAGCACACCTGCTCCGAGGGGACCAGCCGGGCAGTTCCCATAGCCTCCTGCATTTGGGATCGCAAGTTCCTTGGGCTGAAGGAACGGTATTGGGTTACATACATGCCTCTTCTGGTGACGGCCTGGCATGTTTAGGTTCACAAGACGATGGAGCATTCAGGGCAATAAATGGGCATCCAGTTGTGGTGTTTGGCGTCCTTCTTCCTCATCCACGTGCCTTTCTTTCTTTCAGAGTATTTTGGCCATTGCCATGTATTGCTGGGCACTTTTGAAAAGGTGAGTGCATAACCCTAGAGGGCCTTGCTTTATTATGTCAGCTCTTTCTTTCGTGTTCGCTGGCTGCCTGGGCTCCGAAGAACAGGCCTGCTGTGAGAGGCTGCAGTGGAGTGGAATGAGCACCAACTGGGGGCTGACCTTGGGTCTGATTCTGGCCCTGCTCCAACTGCTATGTGACCTTCACCTCCAATGACCTCAGTTTCCTCCTCTTAAAATGGAGGGGTTAGGCTAAATAACTGTAAGGCCCTTACATACTAACTAACCAGTTGCTGCCAAGTTGCTGCTGACTCATGGTGACCCCCTATGTGTCAGAGCAGAACTGCTCCATAGGGTTTTCAGTGGCTGAGTTTTTGGAAGTAGATCATCAGGCCTTTCTTCTGAGGCACTTCTAGGTGAACTTGAACCACCAACCTTTTGATTAACAGCCAAGCATGTTAACCATTTGCACAACTCAGGGACTCCTTCCTTATATATTGTTGTTTGCTGTCAAGTTGATTCCAACTCATAGCAACCCTACAGGACAGAGTAGAACTGCCGCCATAGGGTTTCCTGGGCTATAAATCTTTACAGGAGCAGATCGCCAGGTATTTTCTCCCACAGAGCACCTGGTGGGTTCGAACAGCTTAACCATTGTGCTACCAGGGCTCCTTTCCTTACATATTAGAATTCTGCAATCCCAACTGTGGAGACCCTGCTGGTATAATAGTTAAGAGTTCAGCTGCTAACCAAAAGGTCAGCAGTTCGAATCCCTTAGGTGCTCTATGGAAACCCTGTGGGGCAATTCTACTCTGTCCTATAGGGTTTCTGTGAGTCGGATTCGACTCAACAGCAGTGGGCTTGGGCTTGGGCTTGGAATTCCAGTTGTGGTTGTCTAAGAGCACGTGTAATTGGGAGAAGTGACAAGAGCATCAGGTGTTTTATCGCCCTCCTTTCTTTGTCGTAATGTCGTGTTTTCATTCCAGCACCCAGACGGAACTTTCTGTGTCAAGCCCCTCAAACAGAAGCAAGTAGTAAGTATTTGAGGGCCAGAAACTATTGGTTGGTGCCCCTTCCCTTTTTTTTTTTTTTTTTTAACTTTTTTCACTAAATACTCTTCTTCCTCCTCTCTCCCTTTTTAAAATTTTTCCTGCATTTAAAAAAAAAAAATTTATGGTAAAGTATATGTAACGTAAAAATTTGCCATTTTAACCATTTTGAGTGTCCCATTCAGTGGCATTAACTATATCCACAGTGTTGGGTAACCACCACCGCTGTTTATTTCCAAAACGTTCTCATAACCCAAAATAGAAACTCTGTACCCGTTCCGTGGTAACTCTCCATTCCCTCCTCCCAGCTCCGGTAACCGCGGATTCACTTCGTCTCTAGGCGTTTGCTGCCCTAAGTATCTCATCCACGTGGATTCATACGCTCGTTGTCCTTTTGTGTCTGGCGTATTCCGTTTAGCATGTTCTCGTGGTTCATCCATGTCGGAGCGTGTATCAGAACTGCATTTCTCTTGATGGCTGAGTAATATTCCACTGTATGTATATACCACATTCTGTCTGTTCATCTGTTGATGGACACTTGGGTTGCGTCCACTTTTTGGCTATTGTGAATAGTGCTGCAGTGAACACTGGTGTCCAAGTATTTGTTTGAGTCTCTGCTCCCCCTTCTTTCATCAGAGAATAAAAGAAGGACAGGGAGTGCTTTTGTGTGTTAGAAACTACTTGGGTGGCCTGAAAGGAATACTGATTGTTGGCGTCTTTATTGTTCCAGAATTGTTGGTTTCGAAGCAGCCATTATCTGAGCAAAGAACTTGAGAAATGAAAGGCGATTTGTCTCCTGACTTTAGGTTGAGGGAGAACTCTTTTTATTTAAAATGCCAGACTGAAAAACATTTCCAGCAAAGGGATAAAGTATTAGGGTCCAATTCAGGGCCAGTGAGTGCCCATGGCTTAATGTATCCTACCATTCATTTTCCAAAATTTAAGATTTACTAGCCATCTGGCCCTACCAGAAGGATCAGCAAGTAATGCATGTCTGCTAGATGTCTGACCCCCGGTGTGGGCCAGCACTTTCCTCTCTTGTAGAGGTAGGAGGAGACATCAGATGTACCCCTGGAGTTAATTTGGTCAGGGTGGGCAAGGAGGGAAGAGTGGTGCCTGTGGGAGGGTGGATGAGGGGTAGGCTGTCACAGGGGGGATGTGGATTGGGTAGGAGGCAGGGCATGCCTCTGCTGAGATGCCAACAAAGGCCCCTGCAGATGGCTGGAAGATACCTGAAATTCTTCGTTATTCATCTTTTGAGTTAAGTATTCTCCCATCTTTTAATGGGGTTGATAGTAGTCAATAATGCTTTAGTATAGATTAGTTAGCAATATCCTTTCCAATACAATCATGAGGTTAAAACAAGTTTTGAGAGGAGCAGAGGAAGAAACAGATCCTGAGCCAGAGTACTACGTGGAAAGGCCAGGCCTTGGTGAGTTGCCTCTTGGGAGAGTCCTGATTCTCCCTCCAAGAGGCAGCTTGAGGTCCTGGCCTCGATGGAAAGGGTAGAACAGCTAAAGGTAAATGCTTTATCTGTCTTCTTGCTGCAAGACTGGTGTTAGCAACAGACTTTCAAACTGGAGAAGAGGAATTGAAGTCGGTGAGAGGCTAGGTCTTAGGGGAGGGGATGACTAGGAGCAGAGGCTGGGCAGATGAGAGGAGTGGGCTGGCAAAAAGGAAAGAAGGGAAGAGCCAGCTTTGGTACGGATATGTCCCAGCTCGTGGGAGGGGGTGGGGCATTGGACATTTGGGTTTTAAGAACCAGATGCCCAAGAAGGTGATTTTGTGGCATGTTTGGAATGGGGGGTGGGGCCTAGGGGGCTGAACTGGTCTCTGCTTCAAGATTCTGCTCTTTCTTTTTGCTTCTTCATTTTTTCCTCGCTATTATTCCTTGCCCACATCATCTCCTTTTTTTTTTCCTGCGTTTATTTTTTTTGTTGCAACACCTCATTGTGGTTCAGGTTAAAGTTTGCAGAGCAGATTAGTTTCCCATTCAGCAATGGGTATGCAGCTTGTTTTGTGACATTGTTGCAGTCCACTCAAAGTGCCAGCACTCCCCCTTCCTCCCTGGTCCCCCGTTTCCGTTCACCCAGCTTTCCTGCCCCTACCTGCCTCCGGAACTTTGCTTTTGGGCAAATGGTGCCCTTTTGGCCTCATACAGTTGATTGTTCTGAGGCGCACACTCCTCTCTGGTGTCGTTCACTTTATAGGCCTGTCTGTTGTTTGGCTATAACGTGATCTCTGGGAGTGCATTCAGTTCTAAGTTTGAAGGGCATCTAAGGCTCCTGCTTTTATTTTTATGTCTAAGCATAAATTTTATTACATAGCTAATGCTTATTGTATAAAGATTAGAAAATTCAGATAAGCAAAATGAAGAAAGACTTAACCTGTATTTCCACTGCCTACCACTCTGGTAAAGATATGCAAACATGAACGTTCCCTCCCTGTTTCTGGTCTCTGCCTTTCTCAGCAGTCCATGATAGGGGGTGTAGGACTAGCTTTATGGTTGTATTTGTGAAGTTTCATGGTCCCCGTGGAACATAATGGTGGGTGAATTCAACAATGGCTTATTTTCCTCCCTCAAAGAGAAAAGCTAAGTAAATAAAAGCACCTTTTGCTTGTCCAAGCCTTTGATTTTTTCCATTGTGAGTCAGTAGTCCTTGGTTACCCAAGGAGGGTCGGGGAGTGTTCCCACTCTTGCCTCTCAGGGCCAGCCTACCCTTGACCTTTTCTGTCTGCTTTCCAGGTAGATGGGGTCAGCTACCTCCTCCAGGAGATCTATGGAATTGAAAACAAGTACAACACACAAGATTCTAAGGTGGGTTTTCCAAACAAGCTCTTCCCTGGAGGTAAAGTAAGAACTTCTCTGGCCTCATGTGTGTCACAGTATAACTGGGCTCCTTAGGGTTTTCGTTCACTGATTTTTTGAAAGTAGATCACCGGGCCTTTCTTCCGAGACACCTCTGTTGGACTTGAACCACCAACCTTTTGGTTAGCAGCCAAGCACTTTAATCGTTTGCGCCACCCAGGGACTCTATTCTTACATATTGTTCTGAACCAGAATCTAAGAATTTTGTGTGCAAGCTCTGGAATCATTTAGGTCCCAGGAGGGTACTTTCCTGTTCCTCATTTCATATGGTTATACTTCTTTCACTTTGGCAAAAATAGCCTGGGAGTTGGTTTGGGTTGTTCTTTCCAGCTGTTTCCCAGCTGGGTTCCTTCATTCCTCTTCCACCGTTACCTGTGCAGTCTCCTGGGTCCCTTCAGCTCAGACTGTCAGAGCAGACCAGAGCTGAGCCCCAGAGGGCGAGCTTGTTAGTCCCACCCTCCCAATTTCCTGTAAACATTCCCCAGAATCGGTAAACTCAGTACGTGAAGGCACTTGGTAAACTATAAATAAAAAAAAAAAAACTATGAAGTCCAGAGTAAATGCAAGATTTGTGCATATTATTTGTCTCAGCTCCTCAGCCAAGCTGCCTTGTCAATAAAGTGTGTGGCGTGAAGGTCTTTGTGCCATTGGCGAATTTTCTGTTTCCCTGGCAGGTGGCTGAGGACGAAGTGAGTGATAACAGTGCCGAGTGTGTGGTGTGTCTGTCAGATGTCCGGGACACCTTGATCCTGCCCTGTCGCCACCTCTGCCTCTGTAACACCTGTGCAGACACCCTGCGCTATCAGGCCAACAACTGCCCCATCTGCCGGCTCCGTAAGCCCCAGCAGAAGCAGGTGGGAGTGAGGCCGCGTGTCTGCAGACACTGAGACCCAGGCCACTGCTGGGTTCTGGCAAACTGGTGCACGTCTGGGAGGAGCGATACTCCTGGTTTCTGTCTGGGTTCTTGTTCATCCTTTCTCCTGCATCAGGATGTCCTGATTGCCTGCTTTCTTTGCAGCTTTCCGGGCACTGCTCCAGATCCGAGCCATGAGGAAAAAACTGGGCCCCTTGTCCCCAGCTGGCTTTAACCCCATCATCTCATCCCAGACTTCAGACTCAGAAGAGCATTCAGTAAGTCAGGCTCCGAACCACGACCCCCTGGGAAGCAAATGCTCTATAGTCTCCTTGCTGCCTTTTGTCACCTTTCCTTCCTCTTTATGTGACACTGTAGTGTGTGATAAAACCCTGGCATACTGAAGTGGCTGAGATTGTGTTGTGTCAGAACCAACCGATATTACAGCAGAAAATTGGATCCTGGTCGCTACGGCTCCCTTTACCTCCTTGGCCCTTGGTATCTGGTTAATATTTACCACTTCTAGAGCCTTCTGCTAATTGTGCACTCCAGGGGATCTGGCTCTGGAGCTCCCACAAGCAGAAACAAGGGAATGGTTGTCTGGCATCTGAATACAATTCATTATCTTTCTGTGAATGCTTGAAGAAGGTAACCTTTTCTTTCTCCCATTTCTCGGCTTCAGCAGCTGAGAGCCAGCGGACGAAACCACCGACCTTACTTTCACTGTGTGAGCAGTAGTGCTGGGGCCTAGCCTCAGAGCTGGCCCTGACAGCACAGCAGGTACTGCCTTCTGAGGATTAACCTGCAAGGGAAGGCAGCTCTTACTCTGTAAATGGTCTTGGGATAATTCGTTAGCTATTTAAGGAGGAAAATCAGTTTAGTGCTTTACTGCTTACCAGATAATAAATTTCGGAGGGACTAACTAGTTAACTATATTAAAAACCCAGCAAACCAAACAAGACACTAAAAACTGAGAATAAATTATAGATGACTCTTTAGCTGACTTTGGATGAAGGGGACTCTTGAAACGTAAAAGCAATGGAAAACTACAGACAAAGAGAAAAGAACCTGTACATTTTACTACATAAAAAATTTTAAACTTCAAAAGAAGTCGAAAAGCAACCAAAATTAAAAGGCAAAACAATGAATTGATTTTTTAAAAATGTATTCACAACATATATGTCAGAGGGAAGGCTAATTAACATCTTCGATAGCTCATGTGGATAAAAAACATGAAAAAAACAGTAGATGAGTGGGCAAAGGATGTGAACAAGAAATTCTCAGAAGTATAGCTGGCTAACAATCATAGAAAAATAAAGTCCAGCCACACTAAAAATAAAAATGATGCAAATCACAATGAGATGCCATTTTTCACCTTTCAAATTGAACAAAAATTTAAAGACACTCCATGCCAGCAGAGAAGCAATCAAATAGGCTCTTGGTACTGCTAATAGGAGTGTAACTAGGTAGATCATTTTTAGGGTGGGAAAAAAGACAAACACACAAAAAAACAGCTGTATATATCAAGAGCCTTAAAAATATCCATCCTGAGAGTAGAGGAACCCCCAAGACTATTGCCCTGAGATACCCTTTCAACCTTGAACTGAAACTACTCCTAGAAGTCACCTTTCAGCTAAATAACAGATTGGTTCATAAAATAAACAGTATCACCTATGAGTACTGTGCTCCTTTAAAAAAAAAATTGTCTATCTGAGACCAAACGGTCAGCATTTACCCTAAAGCACAGGAGGGGTGCAGAGAAGATCAGGGCGACAGAGAAGCTGGATTAATGTAACCAGAACAACCAGAGTGGAAATATGGAGAATGTTGACACAATGTGGAAAATGTAGCAATGTCACTGAACGATATGTATAGAAATTGTTAAATAGGAACCAGATTTGCTGTGTAAATGTTCACCAAACACTCAATTTTTTTTTAGAAATCCATACCTGATAATCTAAGGTCTAAAAATTTCATAGCAAGAAAGAAATCTGGAAAAGAAAGATTTGTGCACAAGGATGTTCATCAAAGCATTGTTTACACTAGGAAACGTGGGACCAAACTAAATATCCAGCACGAGGAGAACAGTAGGAGCCCTGGTGGTGGTGCAGTGGTTAAGCACTCATCTGCTAATCAAAAGGTTGGCAGTTTGAATCCACCAGCCGCTCCATGGGAGAAAAAACCTGGCAATCTGCTGCTATAAAGACTACAGCCTAGGAAACCGTGTAGGGCAGTACTCCTCTGCCACATGGGGTCGCTATAAGTGGGAATCAATTCGGCAGCATACAGCAACAATAATAGAACAGCTAGGAAACATGTTATTTGAGAAAAGAGGACATATATGAAGAGGTTTCAGAAATAAAAATATTAATGTTTGGTGAAATAAGCAGTTATTATTTACAGTGGATCATAACTATATAAACAGTACAGAGGGAAAAATTGCAAGAAAATACACTAGAATGTTAACCAACGTTATCATTGTCGGGCGGTTTGATTATTGGTGATTTTTTTTCTTTTATGTGTTTACCAAATTTCCTGTGATAAACATGTATTTCTATCATAATCAGAAAAAATAAACATTAAGAAAAAGCTCTTCCGTGAGCAGGCTCTAGGAGCATGCAGTCTTTGACGTTTTATCTTTCCTCTGCCTCTAGCTGCTAACCAAGAGGTCGGCAGTTCGAATCCGCCAGGCGCTCCTTGGAAACTCTATGGGGCAGTTCTACCCTGTCCTATAGGGTCGCTATGAGTCAGAAACAACTCGACGGCAGTGAGTTTGGTTTTGGTTTTTTCTGCCTCTAGTACAGAAGCTGCCTTCGCCAGCACCCAGACCAGATGTAAAAGAAAACACTTTTCCAGTATACAGTAAGAAACATGAGCATGCCACGAGAAGAAGAGTATTTTAATTAATTTTTCAACCTGTCTCTGGTTCCCCTAGTCCTCAGAGAACGTTCCACCAGGTTATGAAGTGGTGTCTCTTCTGGAGGCCCTCAACGGGCCCCTCACACCATCCCCAGCGGTCCCTCCACTTCACATGCTTGGAGATGGCCACCTCTCAGGAATGCTGCCTTCTTATGGCAGTGATGGTCATCTGCCCCCTGTCAGGACGCTCTCCCCCCTCGACCGCCTGTCAGACTGCAGCAGCCAGGGACTCAACCTCAAAAAGAGTCTCTCCAAGTGAGTGCCAGCTCTCAACAACGTTGACTCTGGAATTCTTTGTGAGACACCTTCAGCCCATCTTTCACCCCCTGGGTGCTGGCTCACATCCTGATCCCCAGGGCCTGGTAGACCCTTGGGATCTCCTGAGAATGTCTCAGTCTCACTGAAGACCTGAGGTTAGCCTTTGGAGGGGAAGGAATCCCATCTCTGAAGACAGGAAAACAAGATGGCATATGGGTACTTAGGAGAATTTGGATTAGACAAATCTCTTAAAATAAGTACTTTTTTTTTTTTTTAATGGGGATAGAAGAGAAGAGGAGGTTAAGTGCTGTGGAGGTGGAAGCACCATGAAGGTCACTCAGGCGCTGGGGGGCATCACTTAGTATGAGGGCTGAAGGAACTTTGTGATCTTGAACATTTAAGTCCAATTTAGCACAAATCATAATATTTCTGTGGTACAATGCAGGAAGGTATTTTACAGATGAAAATATTGAGATCCTGAAAATGTCAGTGTCTTTTCCCAAGTTCAGACAGCAAGTTGCTGAAGGAGCTAAAGCTAAAACTGAGACCTTCTGACCCCCAGAAGAGGTCTCAGTCCATTTCCACTACTTGGTTCCCACCTCCCTATCGTTAAGGTTTGGTTTCCCCTTAATCCTCCCAGCAGCTGTCTTCCTCCGCGAAGTGTGGTTAGTAAGAGCACAGGTGGAGCTCTGGTCTTGTGGTAGGTATTGGATACAGCAGATACCCGCCTGCCTTCTACAGGTCCGTTTCCCAGAATTCTTCTGTGTTGCACGAGGAGGAAGACGAGCGTTCCTACAGCGAGTCTGAGATGCATCTCCCTCAGAGGCGGTCTGCACACCATCTCAGAGAAGTAACGTGCACTTTTCTCCCGTTCTTGGGTATTGGGCTCCGGGCACTTTCCTCCAACCTGCGCGCCTCATCAGGTCCTCTGCTTTCATCCATTCATCAAACACCTTTCTAATGCCCTCTGGGTAGCAGCAGAGGTTTCGTTAGATTCATTCATTCAACAAGGCAGTGAGCCTGTATTATTTACCAGGCACTGTTCTCTGTGCTAGATAGTGGTGGTTCAGTGGTAGAACTCTCACCTTCCATGCAGGAGACCAGGGTTCGATTCCCGGCCAGTGCACCTTCATGCACATCCACCCACCCGTCTGTCAGTGGAGGCTTCCCATCTAGTCCTGTTGTGTATGGGGTCACCACGAGTCAAGAGCCGAATCAGCAGCAGCGAGTAAGGACATTCTCTGTGCTGAGAATAGTAGCAGCGGGAGAACTACAAAATGCCTACCCTCGTGGAGCTCATATTCTTGCCAATTGGGGTGGGTTGGGCATTAAAGACAGTAAGTAAAAAATGTGTGTCAGATAGTTCTTAGATAAGGGAGAATGGGCGTGTCAGGGTCAGAGTGGGCCAGGGACGGGACCACGGAGGTGGGAGAGCGAGCCGTGCAGATGTCTGAGAGAGGAGGCTTCCAGGCAGCAAGAACAGCAAGGGAAAGAGCTCTGAGGGAGGGTGTTCTTGGAGCCCCACAGAGGCCAGTGGGAGGCCAGCGTGGTAGAGTGGAAAAGACTGGGATTTCTCCCCATGCATCCCTCCCAGACTTGATTAACCAGAGAGGTTTATTATACACCCTCCTGGCACCATGGTTAAGAGTTACGGCTGCTAACCAAAAGGTTGGCAGTTCAAATCCACCAGCCACTCCTTGGAAACCCTATGGAGCAGTTCTACTCTGTCCCATAGGGTCACTATGAGTTGGAATCGACTCGACAGCACGGGGTTCTCTGAAAGGCGAAGTACAGTGGAGCAGAGAAAGACAATCAAATGGTTCCTGTCATTAGGAGCTCATGGCCCATGAACACCAGCCTCATACTGGCACATACTTGCTGCTCAGTAAATATTTGTTTCCAGAGTCCCTGGGTGGTGCAGTTTGAGTCCACCCAGAGGTACCTTGGAAGGCTGGGCTATCTACTTCCAAAAAATCAGCCACTGAAGAATACCCTATGGAGCACAGTTCTACTGACACACATGGGGTCACCATGAGTCAGAATTGATCCACGGCAACTGGTTTTTAAGTATTTGTTGAGTGAATGAATTTTAACTACAGAAAATGATAAGCGCACCCCAAACAAGGACAATAAAGTGCTGTGGCAGAGATGTGAAAGATTCTATTAAGTGGAGGAAATCGGAAAAAGTGCTAAGGGTAGCATTTGCGCTGAATCTTGAGATGGTTAGACGTGAGGAGAAAGGCAAGAGGAATGTTCCAGGGGACAGTACTTGCCCAGGCGCAGAGCAGGAAGCCGGGCTTTGAGCCGACCAGTGATATGGGGAGAGCCTTGCTTCACCAAGGCCCACCTGAGAGAGGGAGGGGGGAGGGGATTCGCCAGGGGACAGACCAGGGGCAGGAAACAGTTCACCAAGCAAGAGCCAATACCTGAGCCAGGCTGAAAAAGAACGCCTGGAGAAAAGCAATGGGTTTAGAGATAGACTCGACCCCACTTTGCACCCTGCCTGAGTCTGGGTAAGGCCTTGTGTCCAGGTAACTGACAAGTGGGCATCAGGATCAGAAGTGGGAGGAGTGGTTGGGGAGGCAAGGCAGTGTATGTTTTAGGTGGACCGACCTTGAACTCACACCCATTCAATCGGCAAGCCTAGCAGGCGGGGCCCCTGCTGGTGTCTCTTCTTTTGCCTTCAGAAGGAAAGCAGTTCATAATCCTGGGGAAACCTGGGGTGTCCCCAGTGGGATCACCAGGGGCGTGTGGCCCACACTGGGTGACACTGTCAGAGGGGGTGACATCATCAGAGGGGGTGACACCGTCAGAGGGGGTGACACCGTCAGAGGGGGTGACACCAAAATGACTGTCTATAACATTTTTGTGCAGTGTTTCAGCAGAAATTTATTATTTTTTATAAAAATGTCCCTGTAGTTATAACTTTTTACTTTTTGAACCTTGTAATGCGCTCTGGTCAGAGCTGTTGTTATTACCCAATTACAGCAAGACTTTGAATCACGTGGTTTTGTCCTCCTGTGCCACAAGCACGTGCTGTTCTTTTCGTTGCTACCTGTGTTTTTATAGTTGCTGATTTTGTCAAATTCCCTGGTGTTTTAGCTACAATATTGTGGTAATTAGCATGGGGGCGGGTAATACCATGAGTTACCGCACGAGGTAACACCAACCCTGCTGACGCCACTGGATGTCCCCATGTCCCAGCTGCTGGGTGACCTGTGTCACTTGAGCCTCGGCAGCTGCTGCGCCTCAGGCGGAGGTGTGCTGACTGAAGTCAGCTCATCCCCTGGGAGACACCGTTCAGGCCAGGGATGACAGAAGGAAGAGCAGCTGGCTGGGCTCTGAGTGTCACTCAGTCCCTGAGCTCCCAGCACCCCCTTTCCTCCTCATCCTCACAGAGCCCTTCCTTCACACCCCTCCTCCACACATTTGCCTTGAGCTTACTCGCTTTCCCCTTGTGTCCCCCACCCCACAGGAATGTGGCGAGACTCCAGAAAGTGAGAATCTGACCTTGTCCTCGTCAGGAGCTGTTGACCAGTCGTCTTGCACAGGGACCCCTCTCTCATCCACCATCTCTTCCCCAGAAGGTACCTGAGGGAGCGGGGAGCGGTGGGCTTGGGAGCAGCATGTTAATACCCAAGTTGCATGAATGAAGAGGCCCCCCTCCCCCGAGAGGGAAGGGAGGCTTGCTCTCCTGAGATGAGAGGGCGGTCTGTCTGAGCTGTAAGAGTCATGGGTCTTAAATCCTGCCCTACTGTAAGGTTTTCCTGTAACATGAGCAGGAAAAACAAAACTCTGGTTCCTGAGGTTGAGTTCTGAGCTCTGAAATGTAAAGTCACAGAGTCTTGGAAAGCCTTCAATCTCAAACCTTTTGTAGGTAGGGCAAGGTAAGGCCACTACTCCTGGCTGCCTGTGCGCAGGGAGAGAGCACTGCTCCCCGTTAAGCTAACAGAAACCGTGCGACGCCAGTCTCCTGCCTGGTACTGATGCATGGGGTTCCCTTCGACTCTTGTCTCCAAAGACCCTGCCAGCAGCAGCCTGGCCCAGTCGGTCATGTCCATGGCGTCCTCCCAGAGCCAGCACTCCCAGATCAGCACTGACACCATTTCCTCCATGTCCGGCGGCTCCTACATCGCCCCTGGCCCGGAAGAAGAGGGAGAGGCTCTCCCTTCCCCCCAGGCTGCCAGTAGGGCCCCATCAGAGGAAGGAGAGGTAAGGGGAGGGAGACAGGAATCACTTTGCTTCCCTGTAAAAGGTCTGCCAGGGGCTCTGCAGAGCACTCAGAGGAGTGCTGGGGAGAGCAAGGTAATGGTGCTTCACTCCAGGAATTCCTTCTGTGGACTCTCCTGTATCCAGAAATACCGTCTTAGCCCGTTGGGACCAATTTTGTAACTGAAGCTGCGTTGGGTTTGGGTGTGCTCTCTGCTGTCAGGAGAGCTTGGTAGGAGAGCCCTTGATCTTTGTTTTGCAGACGTTGCCACTGGAATCTCCAGATGTCAACCTTGTTGACCTCCCAGCCGAAGAGCAGGATGCAGAGGTAGTGCTCCTGGCGTTGGTTGGGGGTGAACCAAGGCTGGAGAGCTGTGACTCGAAGCCTTCCTAAGTGGCATGCTTGGATTCAGCAAAGGGAGATGTGGTGGAAGCAAGAATGGCCCAGGCTGAGGTCCAGGGCTGTGGGATAAATACTAGAGGGCAGCAGAGGGCACCCTGACTTGTGGTTGCAGTGATAGGCCTGAAGGGAGTTCAGCAGGTAACTCTTCCATGCCAGACCCTGTTGTTGTTGTTGTTGGGTGCCTTCAAGTCGATTCCGACTTATAGTGACCCCATGTGACAGGGTAGAACTGCCCCATAGGGTTTCATAGGCTGTAATCTTAACGGGAGCAGATGGACAGGTCTTTTTCTCTCGGAGTTGCCGGGTGGGTTCAAACCACCAACCTTTCAGTTAGCAGCTAAGCCAGCACGTAACTGTTTGGGCCACCAGGGCTCCTATGCCAGACCCCAGACCTGGAGAATGTGTCCTTCGTTCACTTAGTGGTATTGACACAAGGCGACCCTGTCGCAGATACGTCCTGGCACTGGGGACATGAAGGCATGAGTGACATGGTTTCTGCCTGAACCCCACCCAGGGGGAGGCAGGATGGCAGTGTGGGAAATCCCTGATGGAGGTGTGGGAAGTGCTGCGGGAGCACCCAGCTCACAGGGGCACTGGAACTTTCTCTTGAGCCAGATAGTCTCACAGGAATATTTGGATAGGGCTTCGGATCCTAAGGGATTTCTGAAGTTTTATGATCAGCTAAGCTATAACCAGGGTATTCCTGGCAGACCACTTCAAGTCTCCATCCGTAATGTGGCTCAGACCTGATCCCTATCAGCCAGCCGGGCCTTCCTGAGCACAGTCTAGCCGGCCAGGGTCCAGCCTTGTGGCATGTTAAACCCTAGTGGGAAGTGCATACTTGTGACGTACACCTGGAGTCAGGCACCAGGAAGATGATCAGCCCTATCTTCAGCCGATCCTTGGACTCACTTGACTGCCGTAGACCCAGAGCATCTTTCTTCTGTCCTAGGGAAATGACGTTCCAGAGGAAGAGGATGGATCCCCCACGCGAGAAGAGGGTAAAAGACCTGGTCCTTTGCTCCTTCTTATGTTCCTTTCTTGGGTGCTCCTGAAAGGGGGAAGAAGGAGTGTGGGTGTGACTCAGTGGCACAGCTCAATGCGTGGTTGCTGGGGGAAGGCTGTCTCCTGGATGACGTATCGTAGCAGGATACCCAATGGTCTCAGGGACTTCCCAGCTCTTCTGGGACACAGAGCCCAGGTTGTCAGGATGAGGATGCTGCAGAAGACACACAGTTCTGTGTTCACGTGTAGTAGATCCTGAAGCTTCTCGGGGACCTCCCCTCACCCCCTTCCTGCTGCAGCTTTTCAGCTGAGCCCTGCGGTGCCACTCTAGCAGCCCTGGCGGTTAGTAGAAGCAGGAAGCCAGTTTCTTCCACGTGGAGAAAGGACTATTTGGCAGTCGGTTTGGCTTCGCTTCAGTTGCGAAAACTGTTGACATTTGCTGTAGAAGAGGGATTTAGGAGCCAGCAGACACACTAAAGAGGTGGTCAAGACAGCAGACACACGTTCCTTTAGGAGCTCAGCTCAGGCAGGTGCTCTGTAGGCTGCTGGAATGGTTTCTTTACCATAATTCAGGCCTTAATTCTTTACTGGAAGAAGTTTGTTTCCAGTAAAGCTAGAAAGGAAGGAACAGCCTGCAGAGAGAGGAACTAGGAAGAAGAGGGGCTGGGAAACTCACCCCAGGAAGGAAATCCCAGGTGTTCTGGAACCAGACTTGCTCCCCCTGCTGCTCCGAGGTGCCTCCCTTGAAGGGCACCTCCAAGGCACTTGGGGCCCAGCCTGGACGCAGACTCATCTGCAGATGTCAGCCTAGTTGCTCCTGCTTTAGCACTGGCCGCTGCTTGGGGGGTTTCAGTGCATGTGACCTGACGACTCCCACCTGGCCGGCTGATGGCAAGGATGACACTAAGGCTGTGCCCACCAACCCAAGAGGGGTCTCAGAGGGTCATCAGCCCAGTGCTCGGGACTTCAGAGTCACCTTTGTCACTTCCCCCATAAAATACCTGGTCCTAAAACATGTAGGGTTGTGGGTTGTTCCCCTGACATGCCATAGCCCACACGTGGATTTATGCTTTCTCCTCTCTCTTTCACCAAGAAAAAAAGGGAAGCTTGAAAAAATAAATTCTAAAACATTCCCCTTCACCTCTTAAATGTCAATCACTTAAAACATACTCGAAATTACAAAATAAATTAAGCCTCAACCAGGAGTAAATCTCAATTCTGTAAATGTGGTGATTCCGGTCTGATAAGCAGAACTGGGGAACCTGAGACCATTAACTGCTGTCAGACGTATTTACTCATTTTGCAGAGCGTTATGGTCATAAACACACCTGCCCCGCACCAAAGACAGACACAGGCGTGGACAGGAGCAGCTTTGCCAGCCTCATTCTCGTCGGCCTCCCTCTGGCACAGCTCTGTCCTCGGCAGTGGTTCTGTTCCTGTCGAGCCCGTGGGTCCACGTGGCCCTCCTCAGTGACCTGACTTATTCCCTGCAGAACAATGGATGGAAACGGGCCAACTAGGAACACAGAGCAGGATGGCTTCGAGAACACAGACATACCCACCCAGCCTGATGCCTTTCTTGTCCACTCTTTACCTACTTAGTTATTGTCTTTTTTTTTAACATGTGATTTGATTTGTGTGTCTCCATCCTTAAGATTTTTATTTTAAGGACAGCAAAGCAGAGGAAAATAAAGCCAGCTCCACGCTAACTGAATTAACTCCGTTACAGGCCAGAGGACAAACGCATTCCTAGGTATGGAGTGTGACAATAACAATGACTTTGACATCGCAAGCGTGAAAGCACTGGACAATAAGCTGTGCTCTGAGGTCTGCTTACCCGGTGAGTGGCAGTCTGCTGAACATGAACTTGGTGGGAGACCATCCGTCTACTCTGACCCCTGCTCTCACCCTGGCCCACCCCATCTCCGGCCCTGCAGTTCCTGGGAAGAAGGCATAGGGTAGGCTAAGATGCTAGAAACAAAGGCCCAGAAAAAGTGATAAGGCTTTGGGGGAGTCTTTGAGCTTTTTGCAAAGAGCAACCCCTGCTGTGAGTGAGAAGCGAAAGCCCCTCTCCTTCCATTCTGCCTCACCAGGCCCCTCTGTCAAGAGCATACAGGAACCATGTCAGGTGGCCTGGACTTGCTTTTATCAACAGGAAATTTGAGGCAGACAAACAACACCTCTCTATGAGGGTCTTAGAAAGATAGCCTGAGCCCTTCCAAAGAGAATCCAGAGCTCCTCTGGAAACGTGTTTAAGTTAGGATCAGAGAGGAGCCTGGAAGCTAACTTTCACAGGCTAGCGACTAAGCTGTGCGATCCAGTGAGTCTTGGGTTACCAGTTTTGCTGTACATACTAGACTTGGATCCCAAAGAGGTCAGGGGTCGAGGGTGACTTTGCTCCCTGGAGCCCTAACTTCAGATTTGATCAGGGTGTGATTTGAAGAAACGTGTCTCATGATACTGAACTCTGACTCCAGGGTCACTTCTTATCAAAGAACCGTGTTCATCACGCTCTGAGCACTGGCCTCCTCCGATTCTGCGTGCTCGTTCCACAAACTCCAAGGACAACTTCTTTAGAGTTGAGTCTTTCCCAAGTGGGCTAGATCAGAATTCCCCCTCCTGGTTCCACTCTAGATTGTGCCCCACATTGTGTTGTTTGTAATCCTCTTAAACGTGCCCCAGAATGAAGACTTATTTCACCTTCAGAACAGCCACCTCATGGGTCCAGTGCTTTACTCGCTCAGCGAAGTGGCCGGAGGGGTTGGAACCTCTTGCGGATTGCCACTCTCCATCAGCCGTGTGGGAGGCGCTGGTTCCAGAGACTCAGCCCCGCAAGGCCTGTGGCAGGACAGCTATAATTCTTGGGAGACCATCCTCCAGCCTTGCAAAGGGCTCTTCAGCCGCTTTCTAGTAGTTTGTCCTGTAGATGTTGCCCAGGTCTCTCAATCTTCAGTGAGGCCAAAAGAGGTGGTTTCTGTCCACCTGCCTCTCCACCCTGGGCACAGGGAGGGAGTGTGGCCCCTCAGCCAGTCAGTCCAAGGTACACTTCCCGCCTTCCCACTGCTTACCTTGCCTCTGTCTGTCTATTTGTTTTCCACGTCTTTTTGCCAAACATGAGTCTGTCTGTCTGGTTTATTTTCAAATTCATGTGTGTTCTCTAGACTGCGTCTGAAAGTTCATGTTCCCTCTGTGCCACAGTGTCCTCCCTGCCCCGCTCAGCCCCTGACACCAGGCTTTCGGACCTTGCAGACAGCGGGGAGCCTTTTGCTTAGAGCTACAGACAAGGCTTCTATTCCCAACCGGCAAGGGCCTGGAGCCAGTATGCTAAAGTGTTCCCAGGAAAAGTATTTGTGAGAATAAACCGACCCCTGACCAACAAAAATAAATGGGGACACTTCTGTGACAAGGACTACAGGGCGGGTTTGTTTTCAATTGGCATCCTCGGTTGATAACTGGGTGAAGGTGCTAGTGGCCACTCTGCCCTAGCTCTGCCCTGTGTCTGTGGCAGCTCTGCGCTAGTCCTCTCCTCACACTGGGCTTAGGAGAGAAAGCCAAGTTCCTGCCTCCCTTGAAGGCTCCCCCACCCCCACCTTTTTTGGGCAGGGGGAGCTGCTGGGAATTGTTTCAGCCAACCCGCTTGTTGATATTTATTCCACTTATGGGATTGGGGGAGGGGAGCAAAGCCTGGAAGGAAGAAGCCCTGGGCTTCCTTGTGGTGATTGAGCTGGGTTTCCATTTGGGGTCAGACCAGGTATAAGTCCTTTCAGTGTTCGCTGTATTCTCACCAGAGGCCTCCAGGGCTCTTAATGGGAGGGGGTCGGAGTATCTGCTCTCTGGGGAATATGTTTCTCTGGTTCTGCTGTTAGCATCATACTGGTAGCAAAGCACTGGAGAACTCTGGAAGTATCAGTGGGTCAGTGACAGGAGCTGCCACCTTGGTAGGTCCCTGTGGAATAAATAGGCCTCTTCAGCCCCAGCTATAAGTTCAAATGTCCATCTTACGACTAGGATACTTGTTGGGTGGCTTGGCTTCTCATGCCTGTGGCCAGCTAGTTCCTCATCTGGACAGCCTCTCACGCCTGTGGTCTCTGCTTCAGTCTGTTTCAAGTAGATGCACACTCCTCATGGAGGGCGATGAGAAGTGGAGCCCAGGGGAGGAGCATCCGTGCTCTCCCTGTGCCGAGCACAACCCTCCCACGCTCACAGGTGCTCTGCTGGGAGGCCCAGCTGGTGGCCAGACTGCTCAGGCTCCCTTCCTCACCACTCGTCACCTTTGTGAGATGCTGAGAGGACGCCTGTGTCATTCTGGCCCCTCTTCCCCTAAGAAGCTTCTGGTTCCTCTTGGGCCCCAAGACCAGGGGTCAATTTCTGGTTCTTCACATTGGGCAGGTGGTGTGTTCTGAGGCTGCTTCCAGAAGGTTCTAGCGGACAGGTGTTGGTGGTAAGAAGATTAGAATTGCAAGACCATAATAAGTAGATGTGGTTCCAAAGAACCTGATGGACTATTACACAGGTGGCAGGTTAGTTAGCGATCGGGGTGGGCGGGGGGAGAAATGATAGTTCTTTAAAGGAAAGCAAAAAAGACAGTTTGGGTCGGTTAGTGGAAACACAAATCTATTTTTAACTGACTGAACTGCACAGGAGTGAACATATCTAGTAGAACCTAAAAATATTTCTGGAGACTGAAATTCAATTTATTCCTCCCCCCTCAAGCTTCATAACCTGAGACAGATGCTACTAGGAAAGTTTTTCATGATGTTAAGAAAAAATCAGAATTAAGTTTCTCTTTCACCTGGAGAGAAGCTGTACAAAGAAAAACGAACTATTATAGCCTTAACATTTACTTAGTGGCTTGGTAGAGGTCACTGGCCTAAATTTTTTCAGAGAAGGGATGTGTACAATTTCCCTAAATGTGCTCCCAAAATCTACCTCTAGAGGTCTCTTCACTCTCCTAGTTCTTTCCCCAAAATGGGAATCCGATGGAAAGTACCTTTATCTTTCTCCCTCAAAGGATTTCAGATCTCCAGGCTCCATTTTCTGGCTGAAGGGCATTGGCTTCGGCCAGACAAAATGGTTAGCACTTGCCTCAGGAAGCCTCCCTCAGCATTCCTTCCCGCAGCCAGGCTGGTTGGCTGAACAAGGCTGAGGAGAACGGACGCGGCAGCAGGGTGTTGCTGTGGGCCCTTTAGAAATCTTGTCAGGGGGAAGGGTGCCTCATCTTCGCTGCCAAATCTCCCCTCCCCAGAGTGTGTCAGGAAGCTAGGGAGAGCAGAGACTTCTGATCCATGTCTTGGGTCTGTTCCAGAAGGAGCTGGTTTGGAGCCCTCGTTAAGGGCTCTATAACTAACCGTGGAGTCCGTAGCACAGACTCAGCGATTCCAGCCAGCCTCCGGCACAGCGTCTCAGGCCCACGGTCACGGCGTGCTGGTGGCAGTGATGGAGGTGGTGGTGATGTGGCTGCTGCTGCTGCTTTTACTTCGTGCATGCATGTGTGTCTTCTCTCTCGTTTACCATTTGCTTTTGGTCTTTCCTACTGAACAGCCGCAGCTCCGGAGTCCTGCCCCATAAACATTGAGGAATAGGTATGAGATCTAACAAACTTATAAATGAACTCACAAGTCATTTGGTTTTGGGGTTGCTAAACTGTAAAAGGCAATACTGACTGCCTCGTATCCATCCCATCACACCGAGAGTGCCACCCTTAGAGGGGAAAGGCATTTTTGACCCATGTCCCAGACTCCAGTCTGGGTGTGAAAGATACCCAAGAGTCTCCTGCTCATCTTGTTCCTCTTCCCTTGGGGTCCCCCCCTCCCATGTACTGTTAGAGCCTGAGGAGGTAGCATCACACCAGGACGTTTGCAGTGGGTACCTGCCCAATCCTAGTGTTTCTGCCCTCAAAGGGTTTCGTGTCTTAGGCTGGCCTGACCTCTTAGGCTGACCCCAAGGAGTCATGAGTGCACTCCCTGGAACTTGTGATACAGTGAGCCCTGGGACTACCTCTTGCAGTTGGTCCGTCCGTCCATGGAGTGCACACAATGCTGGACTAGACCCCGTGCTAGGGTCTGGAGACACAGCATGAATAAGACATGCCCTGCCTAGAAGGAGCTTACAGTCTAACGGAGGAGCTTGAGGATTAACGGTCTCTGTGCAGTGTGAGGAGGGGTGGGAGCGCAGGGGGCTAGGGTGCACTCAGGGGAGCCCCTGGACTTCACTGGGCTGAGGTGTACGTGGTGAGGGGAGGGTGCTGGGAGACAAGGCTCAAGAGGTCCACTGTGGCCAGAGGAGGAAAGGCCTTCTGAACCACCCCAAGAAGTGAGGCCTTTACCCCCAGGGCTGGGAAGCCAAGGCCCTACCTTTGCTGGGGAAAGGACCTCTCCAGCTGTCCTGTAGAAAATGCTTCCATAGAGCCAGTCTGTGGACAGGAGAACAGTGAAGAGGAGGAAATCCAGGCTCTAGATGGTGGGGGTGGGACTGTGTTTCCTACCACGCATTGAGCGCACCCTGTGAGTCAGGTACTTTGCTTACCCCCACCCCCCAAATTATCTCACATAATCTTCAAAGCAATCCCATGAGGTAAGTACTTATCTCCCATTTGATGGATGAGAACACCAAGGCTCAAAGTAAAGTGACTTCCCTAAGGTCAAGCAGTTAGAAAGTTGTAAACAGGGACTTCAGCCCAGACTGGTGTGATGACAGAGTGTAGACATATTAGGAAGCAAGCAAACGAGAGCCCGGATGGACTGACATGAGGGAGAGACACTCGGAGGGTGAAACCTGGGTTTCGTCACACAGGAGCAGCTGCAGATTTGGGG
Source organism: Loxodonta africana (assembly GCF_030014295.1). NCBI lineage: Eukaryota > Metazoa > Chordata > Mammalia > Proboscidea > Elephantidae > Loxodonta > Loxodonta africana. Next base: position 16,820,077 of record NC_087359.1, read on the forward strand.
CAGGGTGATGACCTTTGGGGCCCATACCTGTGGGACCCTGAGGCTCTTGGACTAGTGTCTCCTCAGCCTGTTGCTGAGACACAGACAGAGATGGCAAGAGGGCAGGGCAGCTGCCCTCAGCAGACCGGCCTTCTGCAGTATGCCGCTCTGTCCCTGAGCCTGTGGGCAGCTGCTCACCTGGGGCCCATCTCGCTCCCAGTTCCCATGGCAAACACTAACACTTGGGCCCAAATTAACATACTGTTCTCACTCCCTCCACCTCTTCCTGTCCATGGTGGAAATCTCAGCTAGACCCAGTTTCTTTTTTCTTGTTACCACAACATATAGGCAAACTTCAAAACCAAACAATTAAGACATAAAAGTGTATCCTAGGGTAAGTTCACAAACAAGGAACTTTTCCATGTTCCTCTCTGACAGTGGCCCCCATGGCAGTGACTGTGCCTGGCCCCATGGAGGCCTCCTCCCAATTCTTTCTTTATGCGAGGTGGCTTGTACACGCATAGCTGTTTAGGTAATACATCCTGCCAGCTCCAGGCCGAACTCTTGGCTGCCCGCTGGAGACCCTGTTTGGACCAGGCCAGAGGTCTGGCTCCTGTAACCTTCCTTTTCTCTTCTCCAGGCACCTGGCAGGCTGATGACAACACTGTCAGTCGGAGGAACACCCGGCACCGGCGCTTATCATCCAGCAGCCTGGAGGACCCCGAGGACAGGCCCTGTGTGTGGGGTCCGTTAGCTGTCTGAAGAGCCCCAGGCCCTGTACCAGGGCTCCCCTGCTGTCCTCGAAGTCCGTCCTGTCCTCACCAGGTCACTGGGCTCCTGGGCTTCCTCATCAAGACATGTGTCGACTCATCCTCACGTGAAAGCTGGATGGTTAGGCCAGCCTGCTCCTTCTCCCAGCTTCGCCTCCTCCTATAACCATGGCCCTTTCCCTTGCAGAGGGACTAGAAGCCCTGCTTTCTCCTGTGGGCTGAAGTCACTCAAACTGTGGCTTTTGGGACCCTTTGTGGACTCTCCAGACGTCTCTGATCTTCTGGTGGAGCTGGTTGTTTCTTGTGCACCGTTTTTCTTCCCTTGGGGGTAAGCCCAGAAGACTCAGAGTTTTGGCGGCTTCCGTACAAACACCCATCTGGCATTTTTGGTCTCTGGAACATCAGAAACAATCCAAAACTTCAGTTTGGGTGGGGTTGGGGATGACTCCAGTGAGAAGAGAGCAGCCACATTGCACCATATGTGGAGCCTCCCTCAAAGAGCACTGGGAGCTCCTTCCTCAAGAGCTGTGGTGGCCACCAAAAGGTTGGTTGAAAAAATAGTTCCTCCTCCTAATACCAGAGCTTATCTCCCTTGGCCTTGGTGCCTGTCTGCTTAGGAGGACCTTGAATCTGAGGTCAAGATGATGACCCTTAAGAAGGACCCTTATGATCAGGTGCGTTCACAAATGGCTGGGAATCCATTTCAAGATACACGTCTTCTGACCACTTCTGTGTGCCAGGCACTGGTAGGCACTATCATATATTAGCACTTTCGTCTTAACCACAGCCCTGTGAGGTGGGAGTATTATCCCTATTGCCCCTATCTCCACCCTCTGTTAATAGTTGAAGGAATAGGCTTCCAGCAGTATAGACCTGTGATTCTCAAATCAGTGCCCAGGAATCCCAAAGGAAGTGGTGGAGAGCCTGTGCTAAATCCAGGCAGCAGCCTGGGGCCAGTGGCTGTGGTCTGGGAACTGCATGGCTGAGGCCAGGGCCTTCACCTGGGGGACCCCCTCTCCCTACAAGTTTTCCTCTCCTGCCTTCCAGATCCACTGAACCCGATGGGTGGAGAGGTTGAGTCCCTACTGCTCAAGGAGCCTTCCACAGGCACATTATTTGAGAGATTTAGACATAGTGTCCTTGAAATCATGTGTCCTCACCCTACCCCACCCCAGTGGAATAAACCATATAAACCAAAGCCTTGAAAAAGCAAGGCTAGACGAAGCGGAGTCACTCCCTTCCCAACCCTGGTGTTATCAGTGAAGCCCACTAGCTCTTGGAGAGATACTTTGTCCACAGGCTTTTGGAAGATGGTGTTATTTAGTGGTGCATGAGATTATTTGAGAAGCAAAGTTAGATTCAGCAATTCCTTGTGAGGCTGAGGTGTGGATCCTCTTAGTATTGGGCACTGTTACCCTAGAAAACCTTTGCCAGGCTTTTTCCGAGAGTCTTCCTCAAAAAGAGCCCAGCGCCCAGGGGACCCTTTGTACCTTGTGTGTGGCTGCAGCCCTGGAGGGAGGGAATGGCCTACACTGCCCTGGTCAAAAATGGGAGGACTGTTGTCCCGACTGAGATGTGACATAGCCAACCCTGGATCGGAGCAGCTGCCTGGAGTTTCACGTCCACCCTCTCTGGAATACCTCAGTAGACTCTGCCGTTGAGGCTTCACTTAATCTTCTTTATTTCCGTCAACATTTTACAGTCCCTTTTGTATTTAACCAGGATAAGTTGAGCAATAACCCCATTTCTGATTTCCTTGAAGTTGGAGTCCCAGAAGCACCAGGCAGTGGGGAGCTTCCCTGAGCCTGGGGCAAGGCACACAGACCCGCCTCCCCTCCCTGCAGGTAGTATTCACAGTGTGGTGTGACCTAGGAGGATCCCAAGGAGAAGCTGAGATGAAGGAGAGTCAAATAAACAGTAGCCACAGGGCCAGGAACCCTAGGAGGAAGCAATTATCGTCACCCCTTCCTTGAGGATCTGGGTCCTTCCTCACGGGATGTGCTTGGCCCTCTCCCAGGACAATCATCAGAAAGGTCCCTGAAGGCTCTACACTGTTGGTGGGACTGTAAAATGGTATAACCACTATGAAAAATATGGCACCTCCTCAAAAAGCTAGAAATAGAAATACCTTATCCAGCAATTCCACTCCTAGGTATAAGAGCAGTGACACGAATAGATATATGCACACCTCAGCATTATTCACAATAGCAAAACGATGGAAACAGCCTAAGTGCCCATCAAGGGATAAAAGGATAAATTGTGGTACATACGCACAATGCCATACTACACAACTATAAAGAATAATGACGACTCTGAAGCATTTTATAACATGGATGAATCTGGAGGACACTATGCTGAGTGAAATAATTCAATCACAAAAGGACAAATATATGGCATCCCATGAAAAATCAAGAACAGGTATACCCACAGAAAACAATGTGCTTTGCTGGTTACTGGGGGAGGGAGGGGGAACCACTTTCTAGATAGTAACCAAAAAAAAAGAAAAGAAACCGCTGCTGGCAAGTCGATTCCTACTCATAGCGACCCTATAGGACAGTAGAACCGTCCCATAGGGTTTCTAAGGAGCAGCTGGTGGATTCAAACTGCCAACCGCTTAGAAGCCAAGCTCTTAACCACTGTGCCACCAGGGCTCCTTCTAGATAGTAAAAACACTGGTAATTTTTGGTGATGGGAAAGGCAGTACCCAATATGGGTGAAGTCTGCACTTGTCCAAGGTAAATGAAGACACTAAGAAGTACCTAAGAATAAGGGACAATTTCAGTAAAAGATCCCTGAAGGAATCTTAGGGGGAGCCTGGCCTTGGGCCCACTCCTCCTCCTCAGCCCTTAGTAGCAGATAGACACACCTGGGTTAGAAGTGGCTGGTTGATCCTTGTTTCTCAGTTTCTATTTCCTCTTTCTTTTTTTAACCTCGTTTTCATGTAGCTCTTTGGCAAGCAGAACATCCCATGCAAAGGGCCTGTCCCCTAGTCAGCCTGATGGGGACCAGGCCAGAGCCCACCCTATTGTCCCAGTCCTTCATCTGCAGGGACACAGTCATGTCAAAAGCAGATCACCAGAGAAAATGGGGTGGGCTTGGCTTCTAACTGGAGGATACCCATGACCTGACCACAAAGGCCAGGGGCTCCTTCCTGCCCCTCTCTGATGGAGCAAGTGACCCCACCAAACCACTGTTTTCCCTTCTACCCAGTTCCACCAAACCAGAGTTTACACCCACACTGGGGGGGGGGGGGCGTCTCCTGGGCACACACCCGCACACAAAAGCTGCCTCACCAGGGAGTTAGGATCCTGACCACCTGTATCTGGCATGCTGGTTGCTCATTCTGTGCAGGTGTGTGTGTGTGTGTGTGCGCCACCATGCATCCCTTACTCCCTGGAGGATGCTCATGGGCACACTACAGTGGGGACATCAAGGACGTAATATTTATGTATTGCTGCATGATTCTCAAAAATGAATAAAAGTGCTTACAAGGGAAGGAGAGCTGCTAACTGGGAAGGTGGCTTATTTGTGAACCGTTCTGTCTGGTTTTCTCCGGTGTTCTTTGTATTTTTTATTCAAGAGACTCTAAAGGTGAAGGAGTGGAGAGAGCAAGAGGTAGGGAAGACATGCTCCAGGGTGGAAGTTACCTGGCCATTCCCTGGGTTTCTCGGGTTTTCTGGGCAGCATCTTCTGGCTCCCCCCTCCCCCAGCTGCTCTGCAGAGGCCAGAGAAAGGCGCCCCACCCCACGCCCTCTGCAGCCGCCTTAAACCGGAGAACTGCCGACACGCAGCCCCTCAATAATTAAAGAGCGGGGAAGTCAGTAACAGGAGGGAGGCCAGGGCAAGGGAGGGGGGCTGGCCACAGTCCCTGGTATCCCTTTACCCCTTAGTCCCTATTGCTTAAAGGTAGGTGAAATTAATGGGGCAAATGACCCCGCTAAGACAACTTGGCAGCCCGTGGCTTTTCTGAGTCTCCCCTGCCGGCTCTGCTTCCTCAGCTACCTGGGAAGGGGAGAGAGCACTTCCGCAGAAACCTCTGGAATGTCAGCTCCTGGGATTGGATAGGAGTGGGTAGGGAGCCGCTTACCGGGAGACACTGGTTGCCCTACCCGCCTCGGTGTGACATATCTGCGGGCATGAGCGGCAGGCGGCATCGTCGGGCACCAGAGACGACATTCGGGGTCGGGAGAGAGGGAAGGCCGCGGAAACATGAGAAAGTGCCACTCGCGGCCCAGAAGCGAGGAAAGAAAACCCCGAGGATACGGTTCCCGAGCCTGAGCCTCGCGTCGCCCTCGCGCCCGGCTTGGTCCCAGGCGCCGCCGACACCCAGGGCGGGCGGTCGGGCGGCGGCGGTTCGCGGCCTCCGGCGGGAGCTCGGGGCCCGCGGGCGGGAAGGCGCGGCGCCGGGCGCGGGGGGCTGGGCGGGCGGGAGAGCGCGGCCGGAGGAGGGAGGTCGTGGAGAGTTACCGCCAGAGAGCGTGGCAAGTGCAGATCTCCTAGGAGACGTGCTGGCCAATGGAAACAGCGGAAGCTGTTTATGGGGGCGGAGCGTCGCCATGGCAGCAGGAGAAGCCTTTCGGAGCGGCTACTTAATGCAGGTCCCGGGGCCGCGGGCGCTCAGTGAGGCGCCGTCGGGCGGGGGTACGACGAGGGGCGCTGACCGGGCCCTCGAGCTGGGGGCGGAGAGCCACAGGGGGTGGGAGGAACTTCTTCCAGAACCTTCCTTTGGCCCGGGCTGCGCTCTGAGCCAGGTAAGGGACTGGGAGGGCTGTGGACCAAGGGCAGGGAGGTCGTCTGTACCAAGCCCGCTCTCCCATCCGTCCCCGACGAAAGTGGGGATCCCAGGGGCTGACATTTGGGGAGTTAGGGTAACTCACCGCTCGCTCCCCCGTAACTCTATGCTGTTGCCGTCCTTTCCCGGGACCCCCTCATTCTAATGTCACTTTTCAAGGATCTGACGACCTCCCACTCCCTGCCCCGTCATAATTGCTTTCGCTTCGCTCAATTTCCATTTGTTGGGGAGGGTACAGATTTCCCGCTCTTCTGGAAAAAGGGGTGCCCCTACCCTCTTCCCACATTTGGCCAATAAAGTCTCCTCTAAAATGGAGAGAGAGGTAGACGCCCGGGGGCTGGACCCGAGGGCACTGTTTCTGCTTCCCTGACCCCGACACTAACAGGTTCTCTCCAGCTTGGGGGCGATTTGAGCAGAGCCCCCCCCTTACACACACCCTATCCCCTGCGGGTGAAGGAGAGTGCCCAGCCCCCTGTGGTCCCCGCAGGCGACCACTCACACTTCCGGAGGCGGCAGCCCTCAGGCCGCGGGATGGACGCGCGCGTCCGGGCGGCAGTGTAACTGGAGCCGTGGGGTCAGCGACCGGCGAGCGCGGCGCACCCTTCGGCTCAGACCGTGGATGGTGACCGCCCCCTCGGAGAGCCCTCGCAGACATGGCGGAGAGCTGGCTGCGCCTCCCGGGAGCGGGGCCGGCAGAGGAGGCCGCGCCCGAGAGCGGCCTAGAGGAGCCCGACGCCCTGGATGACAGCCTTACCAGCCTGCAGTGGCTGCAGGAGTTCTCCATTCTCAGCGCTAAGGCCCCCGCCCTGCCCCCGGGGGGCGCCGACCCCCACGGCTACCACCAGGTGCCAGGCTCGGTAGCGCCCGGGTCCCCCCTGGCGGCCGACCCCGCCTGCCTAGGGCCGCCGCACACGCCAGGCAAGCCCACTTCGTCCAGCACGTCGCGGAGCGCGCCCCCGGGAATGCAGGCCCCGCCCCCCGACGACGTGGACTACGCTACCAACCCGCATGTGAAACCGCCCTACTCGTACGCCACGCTCATCTGCATGGCAATGCAGGCCAGCAAGGCCACCAAGATCACCCTCTCGGCCATCTACAAGTGGATCACGGACAACTTCTGCTACTTCCGCCACGCTGATCCCACCTGGCAGGTAGGGGAGGCGCGGGCGGCGGCCGCTCCTTCCCCACCCCTCCCTATGCCCTGATCTGGACTCCGTTCCCAGCACTCCCACCCTAGGACGCCCATCCCAGATCCGCCGGTTACTGCGGGGTCGCGGGGCAGCGGGGGCAGGACGAAGGCCGTCGAGGAGGTCCTCCAAGGAGCCCTGTTCTTGGAACTGCCCATCCCTTGCAGAGAGAGAGGAGGGAGAATTCAGGGCGCAGAGAGCCTTAGGGTGCAGATGTTGAGGCTCAAGGGAAGAACTTGTCCTTCATGCAGCAGGCCCAGTCTAAGACAAGGGCTAGACAATGCCTGGAACATAGCCTCCTGGAAGAGGTGGGGTGAGGGGGCACAAAATATTCTTATCCCAAGTCCTAGAATTCCTAGACACAGCCTTGCCCAAGGACAGTTTGTCAGGGCTGGACTCCAGAACGGAAGCTGGGGCATGGCCTTCCCCGCCAGGCGCTGCGAGGCGTGGCCTTTGCTGGCACTGGGGTCGGGGGAGGGCTAGGGCTGTGGGGTGTAAAGACCAGCTGTCCCCACCAAGGAGCATGGGGTCTTCATAGAGCTGCCATCCCAGCCCCGCGCTCCACCCCTGCCCAAGCTTCCTGCCTCTACTCTCCCCACCCCTCTTCTCAGCCAGCCTCCCCTGGGGGACAATTACCTGAGCCAGGTGCTCTCCACAGGGGCTCTGCCAGCCGCTCTGGCTTCATGTTCCAAGTCTCCAGAACCTGGCACAGAGCAGCCAAGGGGCCCTGGCCACCATATAAACATCCCAGCCTCACCAGGGGGACACTACCCACCTATACATCCCACTGTCCTGGCCCCAGACCCACTCCTCCCCCAGCATGGTTTCCACAAACCAAGTACCTACAAACCAATGAGGCAGGACGGTGGGCTTGAGACCAGACAGACACTGCCCTGAGAGTCTTCCATCAGCTGGATCAGAAGCTAACTGGGGACACAGGCCCCCAAGGACACCCAGGCTGGGCAGGGTGTCTTCCCTGGGTCCCTCATGGGGGCAGGCCACGGCATCCCAGTCCCAAGACTTCCTTCGTTTGCTTGGGCTCTGACCATTAGGCCCTGGGAAAGGAAGCAGAGACCCACATCCTGCCATACCCCAGGCACGGACCTGGGCCCTGGGAATGAGCCTGGGGCCCAGGAATGAGCACTATGCCATTGGCTGAGTAATAATCAACGAAGAGGGCCCTAGAGGGTGAGGGCCCAGGCCAGCAGCTGGCTCAACAAACAAGGAAAGTCACTAGTTCCCCCGTACCACATCCCTGCACGTGCACACATGGACAGACGTGCACACGCACACACACATACCCCATCGGTCGCCTAGCCCCCTCCTCACCCCACCCACTCACTTCACAAACAGAGCCAACCAGGCCCGGGAATCTGGAGATGGGGTCCAGGCCCTGGGGGAGCTGAGGGCTTTGGCCAGAGGCCTCAAGTGGTGGGGTAAGGGAGGGAGGGCAGGTGGTGGGAGGGTTAGGGGGCACTGAGAGCCACCCTGCAGCTCAGGCTCGGATGACTGAGCAAGCAGATATCCCGGCAACAGGGACAAAAGCCCCCGACTGCACTCCCGGCTCCCCGTGCCCTGGCTGGTGTCCCAGCCGCCCAGTCAGACCAGCTCATCCATCCTCCCCTCCTCCTCCTCCGTCGGGGAGGAGATGGCGGGTGCAAGAGAACCAGGTGCCACCCCACCACCAGCCCTTCCCACTGAGCTGACGGTCACTGTCTCTCTTCTGCTCTCTTTCTGTGCTCAGAATTCCATCCGCCACAACCTGTCCTTGAACAAGTGCTTCATCAAGGTGCCCCGGGAGAAGGACGAGCCAGGCAAGGGGGGCTTCTGGCGCATTGACCCCCAGTACGCAGAGCGGCTGCTGAGTGGGGCCTTCAAGAAGCGGCGGCTGCCCCCAGTCCACATCCACCCTGCCTTTGTCCGTCAGGCCTCACAGGAGCCCAGCACCGCCTCCTGGGCCAGGCCGCTGACCGTCAACACCGAGGCCCAGCAGCTGCTTCGGGAGTTCGAGGAGGCCACAGGGGAGGTGGGCTGGGCTTCCGGCGAGGGCAGGCCTGGGCACAAGCGCAAGCAGCCGCTGCCCAAGCGGGTGGCCAAGGTCCCAAGGCCACCCAGCACCCTGCTGCTGACCCAGGAGGAGCAGGGTGAGCTGGAGCCCCTCAAAGGCAACTTTGACTGGGAGGCCATCTTCACGCTGGATGGAGAGCTGGGCTCCCTGGAGGGCCTGGAGCTGAGCCCGCCACTGAGCCCTGCCTCACATGGTGACGTGGACCTCACCGTCCACGGCCACCACATCGACTGCCCCGCTACCTGGGGGCCCCCGGTAGAGCAGGCTGCCGACAGCCTGGACTTTGATGAGACCTTCCTGGCCACGTCCTTCCTGCAGCACCCCTGGGACGAGAGTGGCAGTGGCTGCCTGCCCCCAGAGCCCCTCTTTGAGGCTGGGGATGCCACCCTGGCTGCCGACCTACAGGACTGGACCAGCGTGGGCGCCTTCTTGTAAGAGGCCAGGCCCCACCCCACCTCGGGACAGCGCCCAAGTCAGGGCCCAGAACTGTCCCCCAGCACAGGCTCATGGACACCCCACCACTGAGGCAGAGTCTGTGCCAGGCCTCCCGAGTCTGGCCCCAAGAGGCCACACCGTCCCAGCCCGGGTGGCCTCAAATTCAAGCCCAGGAGGCTGAGAACTGGGAGCCCCGGATAGTGCCTCCCCAGCCCCACACATACCATACACACAGTGTTTCATAGAGCGCCTCTCCTCCACCCCAAGGACTGACCACAGGACCCTGTGCTGTGCCAGCGGGGCCTGAAGTGGCCCGGCCCAGGTGGGGAAGAACAGAACAGAGGCCTCCCCAGAGCACCCCAGCCTCAACACTGCTTCTCTCCCCCCACCTCCCCCCTTCCCCAGGTCTCTATCCAGAGAAAGTTCCCAGGTACAACAGATACTAATTAGGTGACAGCAAATTAAGCCCTTGGAGGCCTCTCAGGGCAAAGCCTCCCCGGGGTGGGGGGGTGGGGCAGCGGATGGGGGAGGTGGGCAGAGGACAGACATGGGGGCAGGGCAGGCAGAAGAGACAAATGCCTGGGAGTGCAGGGGGGACAAGGAGTTCTCTATGCCTCTGGGGTCTTTGCCTGGCCCCATCCTTAGGGGTCAAGCCGAGAATGTAAACGCTAATCTTTACATACTACTTGAAGCTGAGCACAGCGGCAGCAGGAAATTGGGGCTCTGGGTGGTCAGGGGTCAGGGGCAGCCAAGCTGAGGGGGAACAGACAGACTAATGTAGTGCACATAGCGATAGCTAGGACTTAACTGAGGGGAACGCCAAGCTGGCTGGAACCACTGGGACCAAGGGGGTGGGCAGTGGTCCCCTCCCCTGCCTGCACTTCAGGGGTGGGGTCCTCTCACACTTAGCCTCATGCTGTGTTCCACATCCACTCTTCTGCCCCATGGGACAATTTAACCTTTTTCATGGACAGTTATTTACAATAAAAAAAATTTAAAAATAAAATTTTTTAAAACCTGAAAATAAGCTTGCTCTGGGCTTTTTTGGGAAAAAAAGAAGGGAGGAGTTTGGGGTGGGGGGCAGGGGGCCTTCTCTTCCTGTCAGAGGAGGGCTTGGCTGGGAGGAAGGTGGGGGTGGCTACCGGGGGCCTCCAGAGGGGCCCGTGACAAACTCCCCACAGCCTTACTTTCCCCAGGGAGAACACGAGGGAGAGGTGGCCCTCGGGGGTGCCCTGAGTCCTGGGCCTCAGTGACTCCATCTGCGCAATGGGGAGAACTGCCCACAGCCCTGGGGGGCAGGCGACAAAGCAAGGAGGTGCAGGTCCCTCCACCCTGGCCCCTAGGGAATCACAAAGTCCCAAGTGTGCCCAGAGCCTGTCCCCCACCTCGAGGGCCTGCCCGGGCTCGCCCGCTCAAGCCCTGCGCCAGGCTCGGGCCTGCCTGCCCTGCTGGCCTCCCTTGGTCCTCTCCTGCATGGCGGGGTGTGAGGTCAGAGGCCCCAGCTCCCTGGGCCCCCACTACCCACCCTGGTGTGTGCACCCAACCAGTGCCTTCCCTCCTAGGCCCAACGCAGGCTTGAGGAACACCACCGGGAAGTTGGGCTGGGTGCTTAGACCCTTTCCCCCACTTACTCACTCACTCACTCACTCACTCACTCACTCACTCACTCCAGTAGGCCCCCTCTGTGAGGGACCAGCCTGCCTGCCAGAGTGCTGATCTGGAAACTAAGGCACACCGTGTTTGGGGGACACTTTACCAGCAACTTTTAATCCCCTCATCCCATCTTGACCTGGAATCCACCTCCCTAGCCAGCACCTCCCACCCCCAGCCCCACACACACCCCCGCCAGCGCAATTGTGCACGAGTGTGCATACACACACACACACGCACATTCAGAGGCATGCTGTCCCACACAGTCCTGCCCAGTCTCCACTGACCCCCTTCATTGCTTCTTTCTTTTTCTGCCCTCAGGCAGGCTCTAGGCCAAGCTGGCATTCACTAGGCTAACTTGCTGCTTTCACTTGCTAATTATTCCAAATATTTCAGCCTTACTGAGCCCAGAGCCCCCTCCCCACCACTGAGTAGAGTCCCTTCACTCCCCAAGCACCTCCTTCTCCCTCTCTCTCTCCCCACTCCCACCTGGCTTCCTTCTCCATTGCCCCAGCAAAGGCGACGCCAAGGGGGAGCAGGGGGGTTCCAGCCTTCTCCATATCAGCCTCCAGCCCTGGATTGATGGATGGGGCTTGTCACTGCTGCCCCTTCATCACCCCTGTGCCCTAGGCCCATGCTGGGAAGAGGGGCAAGGCCAGGGGCGGGCAGAACCGCCCCAGGGGATGAGCCAGCGCTGAAGAAGCAGAGCAGGGCGGTGTTCTCATCTGGGTACATTTGGGAATCACCCTGCTATGGATTGAATTGTGTCCCGCCAAAATGTGTGTCAACTTGGCTAAACCATGATTTTCAGTATTGTGTGGTTGTCCACCATTTTGTCATTGATGTGATTTTCCTACGTGTTATAAATCCTACCTCTGTGACGGTAATGAGGCAGGATTAGAGGCAGCGATGTTAATGAGGCGGACTCAATCTACAAGGTTAGATTGTATTTTGGCTCAACCTCTTTTGAGATACAAAAGGTAGAAGCGAGCAGAGAGACAGAGGGACCTCAAACCACCAAGAAAGTAGTGCCAGGAGCAGAGAGTATCCTTTGGACCTGGGGTCTCTGTGCTAAGAAGTTCCTAGAACAGGGGAAGATTGATGACAAGGACCTTCCTCCAGAGCTGACAGAGAAAGCCTTCCCCTGGAGCTGACGCCCTGAATTCAGACTTTAAGCCTCCTAAACTGTGAGAGAATTAATTTCCATTTGTTAAAGCTAGCCACTGGCAGTATTTCTGTTATAGCAGCACTAGATAACTAAGACACAGGCAGAAGTTTCTGAAAACCTGTATACCCTCACTCCTAGAACATTCTCGCAGTCTCTAGGGGTTGGACCCAGTAGTTTTTGAAGGCCCCAGGTGGTTCTGAAGTCAGGTCAAAGTTGAGAACCCTGCTCCAGGGGGGCTTCAAGCACAGGCTTCCCACCAGCCTTTCTGCCCACAGCACAGGGGTGGGAAAAGCACAAGTTTTAGAGCCGGTCTCTCCTTTTCAACAGAAGCCCTGGTGGTGCAATGGTTAAGCACTTGGCTGCTAACCAAAAGTTTGGAGGTTCGAACCTACCAGCAGCTCTGCAGGAGAAAAGACCTGGCAATCTTTCCCATAAAGATTGTTGTTCTCGGTTCTGACTCACAGTGACAACAGAAGGAAACACCGCCTGGTCCTGTGCCATCCTCACAATCATTGTTATGCTTGAGCCCATTGTAGCCACTGTGCCAATCCATCTCATTGAGGGTCTTCTCTCTTTCACTGACCCTCTATTTTACAAAGCATGACGTCCTCCTCCAGGGACTGGTCCCTCCTGATGACATGTCCAAAGTATGTGAGACAAAGTCTTGCCTAGGAAACCCCACGTGGCAGTTCTACTCTGTCATATGGGGTTACCATGAGTTGAAATCGACAACCGCTCCTGTTCGTCCCTGCCCTGTCCCTCAGTTATGTGGCTTTTTGTTCGCCCAAGATGTTCGTTTCCTTCACATTTATTTATAGGTTCAATGCAATCCCAACCAAAAATAAATTTTGCACCTTTTGTGAATGCATTGCACCCATGACGCCCATTAGAAACACTTCAAAACAACGACACCCCTACATAGCCACAGTCCAAAAACCAGTGAGTTACCAAGGAACCAGCTGAGACTCGTGGTGACCCCATGCGCCTCAGAGTAGAACTATGCTCCATAGGGTTTTCAGTGGCTGATTTTTTGGAAGTACATCACCAGGCCTTTCTTCCGAGGCAGCTCTGGTTGGACCTGAACCACGTGGGTAACTGTTTGCACCACTCAAGGACCCCACATAACCATGGCACAACCATCAAAACCAAGAAGTCGACACTGGCCTAACAGTCCCATCCAAGCCACAGAACCCATCCTTGTTTTGCTGATTGTCCTGATGACATTTCTGTCTGTCCCAGATCCCAAACCAGGATCACATGTTACATTGAGCTCTCCAGTCTCTTTTGAGCTGTGTGGCACGACTCCAGCTCTCTGAGCAGGTTCCTCACCAACTTTCATCCTAACCCACAAGCCCCACCTTTTAGGTAACAAGCCTCTGAAACACCTCATTCTTGGGTGCTGGGGGATACCACTTCTCAGAGCAACATCCCCCAAAACCCTGCCTTTTCCCCCATCCTCCCACCATCCCTGCCCCGCTCATCCTTGTATCCCCTGAGCCAGAAATGTTGGGGATGAGGGGACAACAGGGAGGGAAGGCAGGAGCTCAGGGCTTGGAGCCCCTTGCCTCCACCCCGCAGCCCCAGAGCGTGTTGTGTTCCACAGGACAGGCTAACCCAGGCTCCGGGGCATCTCGGGATGTCTGGAAGGCATGGGATCCCCCTGGGCCTGCACTGTGCCCCTGGGACAGACCGGCCAGGCCCCCTGCCAAGCAGAGCTGGAGGGCGGGGATTGTTCTCAGTCACCCATTACCCCTGCAAACACACACACACAAACACACACACACATACACGGAAGGAAGAGGGTGAGCTGGAGGGCGGTAAAGAAGGATTGGGAGGAGGGGAGGTGATCAGGAATCTGGTCAGGTCCATCCTGGGCTGAGGCCCAAAGGTAAACAGATATATTTGGCTTCCTGGCAAGGGGCAGGAGGCTGGTCCCTGGGGCAGGCCTGGGCCTGTCAGGTAGGGGGTAGGGAGGGGCCTTGCCTGATTTGACAATGGGGTGGAGATGGCCCCAGTCCTGCCGCACATTCCTGTGTGATGAGAAGGAAAACACAGGTGGACCAAGACTTAAACAGAGTGGAGGCCCTGCTGGGGCAAGGCAGGGGGCTTCATGAGGCCACACATGCTGGACTGTGCTGGCCATTGTGAGCCCAGGGCACACACCAGAGCCCTGGGTCGCCTCCCCCCTCCCCAGGCACCTGTGTCCTTTCTACTCTGGGGCTCCCAGGTGGGACAGGTCAGAGCCACCACGGGCATGCTGGGGCCTGAACTTCCCCTGTGTGCGTCAGGGGTGGGTAGGGGTCAGCTGGGAGGACACTGGTCACCAGACAGGCAGGGCTTGTGGGAGTCAACCAGCCTGAGCAGGCAGGGCAAGGAGAGGTGGGGCTGTGCACCACCCAGGGAAATAACCAGGTCTCCCAGGTCCTGACCCAGCCCCCACCCACCCTGTGGGCCACATCGCACTGCCTGACGCTGGTCCAGGGCAGGACAGCAAATGGCAACGGGCTGAGCCCCAGACCCTCTATCCCCTTGAAGGAAGCAGATGCTGGAGTCCCCAGGAAAGTGAGAGTTCCAGGGGCTGAGAGGAGAGGCCAGAGCCTCACCGCCCCCCCCACCCAACCCCTAGGGCCCTTTGAAGCCGCAGCCACTGGCCAGATTTCGGGGCAGCCCTCCAGAGTTGCTGTTTGTCCAGGGAATTAAGCGGAGGCTGGGAAGCTGCCAGTGTTCTCCCCACATCACCACCACCCACTTCAATGGCTGCTGCCCACACCCGCAGGCTTGGGCTGCTCTGTCACCCTGCTGTCCCATTTCTGGATACCGAGCCTCTGCCCCATGCCCAGAGCATCCCAGTTCCCGCCAATGTGCATAAAAGGAACATTGGTTGGGGGGAAGGTGTATGTGGGGCAGGGGGTGAGGCGGGGTGGGAGTGGGATAGCTGTCCATCTTGTTCACCCCTATACACAGAGCATCAAGCACAGAGCCCAACCTGATAAGCACATGTTGAATGAACGAATACACATTGGCTGGGCAGAGGGATGAAAGGCAGAAAGCTGGGCATTGGACCTGAGGGTGGGCAGAGATTGGAGACAGCACTGCAGGATCAGGGAGAACTGTGGAAAGCCCCTGCTGCCCTGTTCTGGAAACGAGTGAGATGCCAAACCTCTGTGCTTGGCAGGTAGTAAGAGGGGCGGAAGGGACCCTGAAGGCCAGCCCTAGGCTGTGAGTGGGATCAGGGAAGGAGAAGAGTCGGGAGGGAAGGGACACTGGGTGAGAAGGGAGAAGGAAGGTACAAGTGGCCAGCCTGCTTCGTTCTCTCCCTTCCGTCCCCACCATCTGCTCAGCCAGTCCTGGGCGTTGAGGTCACAGGCATTCAAGAGGCTGGGCTGGTATGGTGAAACCAGCATTCAAGACCCCACCACCTCAGATCACCCCACCCAAGCTTACAAGGTCAGCAAACAGACCTCTTGCCTGGCCACAAGTTCGAAGGACAGCAAGGTGCCCAGCCCTCTGCACCAGCGTAGGCGCTGGGGCCACTGAGCCTGATGACCCTCGACCAGCTGCCCAAGCCCACACAGCCCAGAGTTCTAAGTTGAGGGTGGGGTACCTGGCAGGAGCCTGAGAGACCCCAGCGCCTGGCTAAAGATTAGCCCTGGCCTGGTGGGAATTCCCTGGGGGGCTAGGGCAGTAGCAGGCACTGTCCCACCATTGGGACCACCGGGGGCAAGGCCAGCTTTGGAAAGAGGTAGTGGGATGACGATGGATCTCACAGAGAGACCAAGACTCCCACCCCATTGACACCCCCTAGGCCCCCTACTTCATGTGTGGCATTTTAGGGGGGCATTGAGGATCTCCCAACCTGAGAAGGAATTCAAGCAGGGGAGGAGAATAAGCAGCCAAAGATTGCTACCCAACTGGGGTCACAAAGAGAGTCACCCCCTCAACACAACCCCTACGCAAACACTCAAGCACAAACCCTCCACCAGCTCCTGTTTGAAAGAAGTTGAGAGAAAATTGGGTGAGGGAGGGGAAGAGGAGGCCCCTGTGACACCCTGGTTCTACCGGGTTCCTCAAGTTTCTCCCTGGGCCTGGCATGTCCTCTCCCCAATCTCTGCCATCCTCAGGTCAGATCACCACCTTTCTACCTTTTATCACCCTGCCCGGCCAAATCATTCATTCATTCATGGAGGAGACAGCAGCCCAAATGCCCTCGTATTGCAGATGAGGAAGCTGACTGGGTTTACACTTGTCTCTCCCCTGGTGTTCCGTGTACCCAAGGGCCTGTGAGCAGATCGAAGCCCCACCGAGGCCCATACAGGCAGAACCCTCCTTCCACTGAGCTTGAACTTTGACATTCAGCCTGGTCTCTCAGTCCTCAATTCCAACTGCTTCTCAGACCCTTCCTCCTGGATGGCCTGCAGGCACCTCCAACGGGACCTGGGAGAGGAATTACAGTCAAGAAAAGAGCTGAGATGCAGACACAAGTGACCATGCAAAGACACTTCCGAAAAATGAAAATTAATCCTGCCTGGGAAAATTGATGGTTTTAAGGAGCAGAAACTGAACAGATAACTTGATGAATTCACAAATGAATGAATAACTCCATGAATTAATAAATGAAGTGGAGCCAATATAGGTAGGGGGGAGATGATGCTGGCTTTGGCCCCATCCTGCGGAAGTCATCGCAGGCTATTCAGTGGGGGACGTCTGTCGGAGGCTGGATACCAGAAACCGGAAGGAGTTAGCACCAGGGCTAAAGACAGTCACAGGAGCAGCCATGATGGAGGCAAACGCTAAAGCCACAGTTGCCTGAACCCTTCCAGGAAGTAGAATGGAGTTAGGCGAGCAGGGAGCAAGGATTGAGGCTTGGGGAATGGCCACCATTGGGATTTGAGAGCAGAGGAGAACCAGGAAAGAAGACCCACCCGAGTCGGTCAGACAGGGAGGTGACGACCCCAGAAGCCCCAAGTCCTGGGAAACTGAGGCAAGAGGGCCCATCTTGCACCTGTTCCCAGCATGCCCCACCCCGCCGGCCCTGGAGAGAGAGTCAATAATGGTGAGTGTGGCTGAGGTACCAGAGTGGGGAGGACAGGAGGGAAGGAAGCCAACATTTGCCCCAGAGGTCATTGCTGGCCTCCCACAGGGCTTTTCATTCTCTTGGTGGACGTTTGACCCAGAGTCAGCAGGACACCACCCAGTACCCAGTGCCATCCAGTCGATTTCGACTCATAGTGACCCTATAGGACACAGCCGTGCTCAAAACAGAGAGAAGGGAAGGAGAGTGTTCATAAAAGGGAAACTTTTTAAGATGGGGAGACCTGAGTGTGGTTGAAGGGAAGAAGGGAAGAGCTCAAGAGAAGGGTGGATTGAAGATGCTGGTGGGATGGGAATGTTGAGACACCAAAGGACAGGGCCTTGGGGAGCCCCTTCTTTTGGGGCTCAGAGAGTGGGGAAAGAGGAAGGTCAGGCCAGCGTAGGATCTGCAGATGGGCACCTCCTGCCTGCCACTCAGGTGGAAGAGTAGACCATGGGGCAGCCCAGGCCAGGAGGTGGCTCCTATCCTGACCCCCACCCACCCAGCTCCCCTTCTTGGAGGCAAACACTCTTCCTAGTTTCTTGTGTAAACTTCCAGCTCTGTGTTCTGACCATTTTCAGATTCCTTGTAGGATGGATGACCTGGAGTTTTTGTTGAGGAGCCCTGATGGTCAGTATCCAAAGGTCTTTTCCCTGAGGCCATTTTATTCCCCCAGACAAAAACCTCTGAGTCTCTTCCTGGAGAGTATGAGCCTGGCAAGAAGGTAGCGGGACCAGAGAAGGAGTCTGGGGTCTCGTTTTCCAGGAACCAAGCTTTCACTTTATTTTCCTGTGTTTCATCCAGTGCCTCATCACTGCCCCCCCAAAAGTGGCTGGTATCCCCTGGTCCAGAGCTCGTTCAACTGCTTCAGAGAAGAAACCTCCCACCTTCTGTGTGTGTGTGTGTGGAGGGGTAGTAATAACCTCATCGTCCAGGTGTGGGAAGGTAGAAAATCAGGGTCTAACTCTTTCCTACACAAACTTCTAGCTCTGGGCTCTGACCTTTTGTGGGATCTGGGAAGGAAATCACCCAGCTTCTTTTCGGGATCCCCTCCTGCAGGCCCCTAAGCCTACCTCCTCATTTCTCATCTTCACCCCCATCTGTTCTCAGCCCAGGTTTATTGAAGTCACTCACTGTGTTGTTTTCTCTTCATTTTTTCTTGTGGATTTATATGTTTGTATTAAGGTAATATCTACATACAATAAAATGGTCAGATCTTAAATGTACTGCTCAATCAGTTTTGACAAATGTATATCAAGACAGAGAACCCTAGAAAGTTCCTTTGAGCCCCTTTCCAGTCAATTCCTTCCTCTCTCTCCCCCTACCCCAGCAACCACTAATCTGATTTCTATCACAGTAGCTTCGTTTTACCTATTCTAGAATTTCCTCTAAGTGGAACCATACAGTATGTGCTTTGAACTTAGCTTTTCTCGCTCAACATATTATTTTAGAAATGTGTCCACGTTGTTGCACGCATCAGTAGTTTGTTCCTTTTCATGGCTGAGTAGTGTTCCATCGGGTGATTATAGCTGTTTGTTTACCATTTTCCTTTTGATGGATATCTCGGTTGCTCCCAGTTTGGGGCTATTGTGGATAAAGCTCCTAGGGACATTCTTACACAAGGCTTTTTGCACTATAGCTTTTCTTTCCTCTCCTTTTCATTTGGATGGGGTTTGAGAAGACATAAACAGGTATAGCCCACCTGGCATATTTAACTGGACTAGCCCGTGTGTCTGTCAGTTTGTCATTCTGTGGGGGCTTCCGTGTCGCTGTGATGCTGGAAGATATACCACCGGTATTCAGATACCAGCAAGGTCACCCATGGAGGACAGGTTTCAGCTGAGCTTCCAGACTAAGACAGGGTAGGAAGAGGGACCCAGCAGTCTACTTCTGAAAAGAATCAGCTGGTGAAAACCTTATGAACAGCAGCAGAACACTGTAGCAAAGATGGCGAGACTGCATCTTACATACTTTGGACACGTTGTCAGAAGGGATCAGTCCCTGGAGAAGGACATCATGCTTGGTAAAGTACAGGGTCAGCGGAAAAGAGGAAGACCCTCAATGAGATGGATTGACACAGTGGCTACAACAATGGGCTCAGGCATGACGATTGTGAGGACGGCACAGGACCAGGCAGTGTTTCATTCTGTGGCACATATGGTCGCTATGAGTCGGAACCAACTCGACGGCACCTAACAACACCTCTGAGTTGATTCCTTTTTTCTTTTTTAAACAATTTATTTTTGTTATGGTTGAGAATATACACAGCAGAACATACACCAATTCGACCGTTTCTATGTGTACAATTCAGTGACATTGATTACATTCTTCAAGTTGTGCAACCATTCTCACCCTCATTTTCCAAAGTGTTCCACCCTCATTAACACAAACGCTCTGCCCCCTAAGTTTCCTACGTAATCATTCTCACACAAGTTGCTATTGTCAATTTGATCCCATTTGAGTAGATGTTAAAAGTGCACGGTGCTCAAGGCAGATGTTCTTTACTAGTTAAGTTAAACTATTATTTGGTTTTAAGAAGACTTCAGGGATTTTTTTTTTTTAGTTGATTCTTAAAAGAGTAGCCACAAGTATTCAGCAGGAGTGCAATGACGGACAGGATTTACAGGTAGAAGTACCGGAGTGGGCACAGGCGTGGAGGTGGGAAACCACCTGGCTTGCTCAGGGAGCTTCTAGCTGCTCTGTACACTGGAGGGTAAGGTACTAGTGGGACCCTTCTCAAGTGCCACTTATCTCTTGAGGACATAGCAACGACTTCCCTCACCTTCAGAAGAATCTTCAGGCCCCCGTTAAGATCCGACTCCTGCTCACCGTTCATCTTCTTACCTTCCCCTCACCTCTGTGACCCAGTCAGACTAACGTTATTACCTGGAATCACCATTTCCATCCTTCCTTTTTTTTTCTCCTACCCCTGCCCTCGGCTCTAGTTATTGCCCTGGACACTGGGGTGGCCTCCTGACCTGTATCCCAGCCTCAGTCCCCCCTCACCCCACAACCCTCCCCTGTGAGGTGCCTTACCCAATATATCCAAACCTTAGCCTTTGATTCCTGGTCCCCACCACCTCGCTCCCCCAATCCCCACCACTCCAGCCAAACTCAATTCTCTACTCTGAACACCCACGACCACTGCCCTACATCCCAAAATGTGGCCCCGCTTCCTGGGGTCCCTCTTTTCATCCTTCAAAATCCAGTCCAAGCACCTGTGAGCCCCTAGGCCTGTCTGGTCTACAGGGTGGAGGTGGGGGGATGTTACCCCACTCCCCAATGCTTGGAGCCCTTTGTCCCTCCTGTGGCCTGTTTCAAGAGGCCACAGTGCACCCAAATTTCCATGAGGAATATCTTCTTATCTCCAAACTTAGTCTGAGGGAGGGGCCAGGAGACGCTTGTCCAGGCTGTCAGCCCTTGGCCCCCTCTCCTCTGTCCTCAGGCTGCCCTCAGTGGGCTCCCCAAGTAAGCTGCGTCCTGAGCTAATGAACAAATGCATGAAACTGCCCCCTCCCCGGGAAGGGCATTTGGGGGGCACTTCCTGGGCTCTGTCCCAGGGAAGGGACACCGCTATCCCCGAACCTGCAGTTGGCTGGGTGGGGGCCCGGGGTCCCAGGAGACCAGGACGCCGGGAAAGCGCTGAGTCACGTTCCAGGCACGAGGTCCCCAAGGAGCCCGCCTGGGGAGCCGGCTGGCGCAGCACACCCCAGGCCACCCGCCCAGCACCCCGCCCGGCCGCGCAGACCCGGTTCCACCCGGTCCGCCTGCCGGGTGAGCCCGGAGCGACCGGGCCCAAGGCAGAGAGGGGGCAGCAGTGACGTCCTGGCGGACCTCCAGCCTCACGCCTTGGCCCGTTGAGAGGAATGGGGCGGCGTCAGTGGGAAAGCTCTGTGCATCCGCGCGGCGCCGTCGGGCGCCTACACCGGCTCCCCTCATCGACTGTCCCCGCCTGCCCCTCGCCCGCACGCTCCTCCTGCCGTCCCCTCTCGATTTCTCCAGTTGCTCTCTCCGTCCCCGCGCTCCTTTCCTCCTCAGGGCCCTCCTCTCTCTGCTTCCCCCTTCCACCTGCCCTTGAGTCTCCTTCCGCCGGTATCTGCACCCCCGGGACGTTCGCAGAGGTTCTGACTCCCGGGGCTGCTGTCGAGCGCCCCCTCGTGGCTCCGGTGGCTGGGCTGCCTGCGTGGGAGGGGCCGGGGCCCGCCCCAAAGTGGGCCTGTCCTCCCAGCGCCGCTGGCCTACCCAGGCCCCATCCCTTCTGGGCTCTACTCCTGCCAAGGAGGCGCCCCAGAGGCAGAGCCAGGTCCCAGGGAGGGGCCTTAAAGTGAGAGGGCTGGGGACAGTGGGGAAAGGAGATGGTGCTAAAAGAGATTCAGAAAGAAGAGAACGTTCTACTCCCAAATTCCTTCGCACATTTTTCCATAGAGCCAGCAGAGAGAGGCTGAGAAGTCTGTGTGTGAGAGTGTGTGAGGGTATATGACAGTGAGTGTGCATGTGAGAGTGTGTGTGTGAGCATATGACAGTGAGTGTGTGTGCGTGTGAGGGTATATGACAGTGAGTGTGCATGTGAGAGTGTGTGTGTGAGCATATGACAGTGAGTGTGTGCGTGTGAGGGTATATGACAGTGTGTGTGAGAGTGTGTGAGGGTATAGGACAGTGAGTGTGTGTGTGTGAGGGTATAGGACAGTGAGTGTGTGTGTGAGCATATGACAGTGAGTGTGTGTGTGTGAGGGTATATGACAGTGAGTATGTGAGAGTGGTGGTGAGTGTGCGTGTGAGAGTATATGACAGCGAGTGTGTGTGTGTGTGTGTGAGGGTATATGACAGTGAGTGTGTGTGTGAGAGTATGTGTGGGAGAAAGCATGTGTGTGTGTGTGTGAGGGTATATGACAGTGATTGCGTGTGAGTATGTGTGTATATATGACAGTGAGTGTGTGTGTGAGAGTATGTGTGGGAGAAAGCGTGTGTGTGTGTGAGGGTATATGACAGTGATTGCGTGTGAGTATGTGTGTGTATATATGACAGTGAGTGTGTGGGGCGTGTGTGTGTCAGCATGTGTGAGTGAACGTGTGAGAATTTGTGTGGGTGTGGGTGGGTGAGTGTGTGTGGGTTAGAGGTGGGGATCTGAAAGCTGAGAGCTGGGAAAGGGGACAAGCAGTGACCCCCCTGGTCCCGAGAGGCTCCCTGCCCTTGGAGATGCCCCACAGTGGTGAGGAATCATCTGCTTTGTGTCACCTGGGCCTCCCAGCCAGCTTCCTGCCTGGCCTGAACCATTCCAGCTCCAGCCCAGGAACCAGAAGCAAGCCCCTGTCCTCCTCCAAGCTGGGCCGATGAGAGCAGTTTAAAAAGTTAATGGAAAAATTTCCCTCAGGTGTTGGTCACCCTCCAAGTCCAGACATTGGAGAGCTTTTGGCCTGGGGGCTGGTGTCAGAACAGGCGGTCAGTGGCCAGGGTTTTCCAGTGTCCTGAGGCAAAGGTTAACCAGGCCCAGGGACAGCAAAGGGGCTGTGGCACATGGGCAGCTAGAAGCAGAATAATGGCTGGGTGTCACTTCAACTCAATTGGTCACCTCTCCGTCCACCTTGACTTGGGTTCTCATCCACCTTAGTGTCTAAAAGGCCCCAAGTCAGACTAAGGGCTCCAGTATCTCCCTATGAGTCTGCCTGAGGTGTTCACTGTCCTGATTTGTAACTCCAGGGACACCATTTGCCAGGTGAGACTGTGGCCCTGGAATGTTCCAGCTGATCCCAGGAGGACCATTCTGACTTTTTTGTGTGAGCCAGCCTGCAAGAGCATGCAACATCACGACTGAGGAAATGGAGCATCTGCTTTCCAGGCTTAGCTCTGGCACTTTCTAGACACGTCTCTGTGCCTCAGTTTCCCTGTAAGGACAACAATGCTACCCCATAAGATTGTTGTGCAGTTTACTGGAGAAAACCATTGTAAAGGCTCAGCGAGGTGCCAGGTACGTGCTGATACTCAGATGCCACTGGCTCTGTATACACATACCCCAGGCTTTCCTCCTGAGTGGTAAAATGTGGGGAATGTCACTCCCGTGTCCCCTCAGCCAGTGCCTTATGGCCTGTGTTCTTTTAATAAGCCATCCAGCGCTGGGCACGCACTGCCTGGTGATTATGGTTTCCTTGACCTTCAAGAATGATCCCATGGGCAGCTCGGGATGCTATCAGGGGCTCAGGACTGTCTTGGGGCAGGTGAGGTGAGGACTGCAAAGGTTCTGGATAAGTTAACTGTTTGGAATCAAAACACAGTTCTAAGCAATAGGCTTCCAAATTCACTGCACAGTCTGTTTACTTCGTAATATACTTGAATTCCAGCTGGAAAGACCATGAGGGCCAGGCAGGTGCTGGATAACATTTCTTGAGCACCTACTATGTGCCAGGCCCTTTATGTAGGTTATGTCACTTAATTTACCTGAAATCCTTTAAGGTGGGGTCTTTTGGAACACTCGGTGTTTTAGTTATCTGGTTCTGCTATAACAGACATACAACGAGTAGGTGGCTTTAACAAAGAGAAATTTATTCTCTCACAGTCCAGGAGGCTAAAAACCCAAATTCAGGGTGCCAGCTCCAGGGGAAGGCTTTTTCCCTCTGTCAGCTCTGGGGAAAGGTACTTGTCATCAGTCTTCCCCTGGTCTAGGAGCTTCTCAGTGCAGGGACCCTGGGTCCAAAAAACGCACTCCTCTCCAGGTTCTTTCTTGGTGGTATGAGGTCCCCCTGTCTCTTTGGTGGAGTCTCTCCTTTATATCTCAAAAGAGATTGATCCAAGATACAACCTAATCTTGTAGATTGAGTTCTCCCTCACCAATATAACTGCTGCTAACCCTACTTCATTAGCATCATAGAGTTAGGATTTGCAACACATAAGACAAACACATCAGGTGACAAAATGGTGGACAATCACATAATACTGGGAATCATGGCCTAGCCAATTGACACACATTTTTGGGGGACACAGTTCAATCCATAACACATGGTCTATTATTCAAAGAGGCCCTCCCTTGGCTGAAGTCACACAACTAGTAGGTAGCAGGCCTTTGGTCAGTGGAGGCCTATCTGACCTCATACCTCAACTCTTTCTCTTTCACTCTATGCCTTCCATGGCACTAGAACTAGGCATCACATGACATACTCCCATGGGAACACATATCCACGGTTCCTGACCTCAAAGCCAGAATCCCGTTGGCCTCACAGACCTCTCCTGGGACCTACCCTGAATAAGATGAGAAGTGGGGATGGGAGGCAGGGGATGCTGGTCCCTGGTAGAGAGGGGTAGGAAGGGACGCAGAGTCTTCTCAGCCACATCTTTTGGTATGGGTTTTTCTGCTGGTCCTGACGCTGTTGCTGTGATCCTCAATTTAGAGAGAGTTCACCCTTGTCCACTTGGTGATTGCCTCAGAAAGCACACCCCAACCTCCTTCCCGTCGTGCCCTCACTCTCGACGTGTATCCATGAGTTCACCTCTCCCCTTTGGTCCTCCTCCCATGCCCCTGCTCCTCCCTCACACTTATGGCCTTGGCCCTCATGCACTCATCAGTTTATTTGTTCATCACAGACATATCGGACACCCGCTCTGGGTTGGGCCAAGGGAGCTGGGGAGACAGGCTTTAGGAGGCGGGCTGACATCTTCTGTTTGCTCAAGGTGACGCCATCAGCTGTGCTGACCTGACTTGTCTCTTGCTTGTGTATGAGTCCTTTCTTGGAAACCAAGAGCAGTCACTCAACTGCAGTGACAAGTGGCCCTATGGCTGCCTTTGATCTGCCCTCATTGGGGCTCCCCCAACCACTCCTCTGCTCCACCTCTTGTCTGTGAGATTCAGGAATTGGCCCTTCTTCCTGGCAGAGGCCCCTCTCCCTGCTTCCATCACTCAACTGGGCATGGTGCCCCAAGTGACATCCCAGCCTCTCTGAGGACCTAAAGAATACACTGCCTTCCTGCTTTCCTGCCGGCCTGCCGTCCATTCTCTGTTCCACCTCCCCACCTACCTGTGAGCTAGCAGTGGGGGGCTTGGCTATGATTGGCACCTATGTGTTCTGCACAAGCTTATGGATGAAGTCAAAGGCTTCTGAGGCTGCAGCTGCAGTTTGCTCCTTTTGCTAAAGCAGCTTGTGCTGAAGATAGTTGGGGAATTACAGCTTTTATGGAATCAATGTCTGCTTATCAACACACGTTTTCATTGGGTTGAGAATAATTTAAACTCATCTTGCCATTCTGTCAGGTCCTTGGTTGGCCCAGAATTTGTGCTCGACTAATAACTGAAAGGTTGGCAGTTTGAACTCACCCAGCAGTGTTGTGGAAGAAAGCCTGGCGATCTGCTTCTGTCAAAGTTATAGCCAAGAAAACTCCATGAAGTACAGTTCTACTCTGTAACACATGGAGCCACCATGAGTTGGAATCGATTTGATGGCAACGGGTTTGGTTGTTTTGGTTTTCATTTTGTCTACGTTTTAGTTCATGTGGTTGTCATAAATAAAACCTGCTTTTCACAGTGGATTTTCTTAAAAATCAGATTGGCGGCTTTTCATGATCACAAATGAGACTCTTGAGCTATTCAGCATGGTGAGGTAGAGGAACACAGCCAGGGCTTTACCTGCTCTGGCTGGCCAGGTGGACTTTGTACAGCTTACATCTCCAAGCCTGAGCTTCCTCATCTGCACAAGGAAGACAAGAGTGGCACCAGACTCATAGGTTTATTATGAGGATTAGATAACACTAGGACAGTTATCTGTATCAGAGGCGGGCAAACAGAAGGCTCTCAGTAAATGGTAGTTGGCTACCAAATTATATACTTGGACTTTGAAGGAAATTGAGACTACAGAAAATCACACACATACGTAGTTTATTTACAAAAATGCAATAGCATTGTACAAACTTTAAAATGTTTGCTCGCAATCAGAGAGGATACCCTTCCTCAAACCTAGAAAGCAAGATGTTATTTTTTCTTGAGCATCTACCATGGGTTAGTGCTGTTCAGAGGCTCAGAGAGGTTAAGCGCTAGGGTGCTAACTGAAAGGTTGGAGTTCAAACCCACAAGCCACTCCAGGGGAGAAAGATTTACAGCCTTGGAAACTCTATGGGGCAGTTTTACTCTGTTCTATAGGGTCACTATGGGTCATCAGAGTCGACTGGAAGGCAACAGGTTTGGTTTTTTTTGTTTGGAGCTCTGAAGAGGGGGTCCTGTCATCCTCCCAAGCCCATCTGATTTCCCCAGAGCTCCTGTGAGCCATGCTCCCTGCCTGTCTAAACACCTGCAGGCAGGCCTCTCTCTCCCTAGCTGGTAACAGTGCGCTTGCCCTGCAATCCCTCAAGCAGGCTTGGGGCCTTTCAGCCTTCCTCTTGCTGCTCTCCTAGACCTATGAGTTGGAGTCAACTCGGCGGAAATGAGTACGGTTTATTTTTTTGGAAGTAGGCTCTATCAGAAGTAATTCTCTACCACCAGGGTGGTCCACACACCCTGCAAATAAAATAGCTCTCTCCAAACCAGGCACCTAGGTGCGGCTTGGGGAGCATGCTCCGAGGCCCCAGGATGGATGCCCCAAGGACTCTGCCACCCCAGGTACCTGGCTGGGCCGTGCACAAGTTAGGACTGTGCTCAGGACCCGCTCAAGGGGAAACGACTACACCCCCAGGTTCATTAAATGGGCATGCAGGCGTCTATTGTGTGACACGCTCTGTGCTGTGCTCTGTAGGGAACGCAACGTCGGCGCCTCGACCCTGAATGCAATTGGGGAAGCGAATTCGTCGCCTTCCCAACGGTCTCTGTCAAAACGGTCGGTCTTCTCGCAAGGCCGGCAAGTGACCTGTAACTGTCCTGACAGCCGCAGGTAGCGTAACACAGTTCCGGAACCTTCTCTACCGAGGCAGGGATCCGCACCGACGGGAAACTGCAGTGCGCCAAGCACGCCAAACTTTCCACCCACACTCGCGATGGCCACTTGCTCTGCTGGGCCCCGGGAGGCGCACTTCCGCCTGCCACTCCCAACATGGCAACCAGCGCTCCCCGGGGCGGGGCCAAAAACGGAAGTGGGTGTGGTAGGGACGGGAGCCGAGCGGGACCGCTGTGACCCCATCCTGGGGCTTGGGGTCCGCAGGGTTTGGAGAGATGATCCCCCCGCAGGAGGCCTCCGCCCGGCGGCGGGAGATCGAGGACAAGTTGAAGCAGGTGAGGTTGGGGCTGGGCATAGCGGGGGAAGGGGTGAGGGAAAGGGGCCGAGATTGGGGCCCGGGCATCTACTCCCCGAGGAGACAAGTGGGAGGGGGCACTCCTAGCGAGGAAATGGGGTCGGGGCGGGGGTCGAGACAGGGGCCGCAGACGCGCTGATCTTCTTTAGTCTCTGGCTCCTGGTCATGTCCTTCCCTCCGCTTCCCCCAGGAAGAGGAGACGCTGTCCTTCATCAGAGACAGCCTGGAGAAAAGCGACCAGCTCACCAAGAATATGGTGAGTTACTCCTCAGCTGGGAGAGGCAGATGGGGCTCCTACCCTACAGGAGAGCGATGCGACCCTGCGCTCCCTGGGCACCCAAGGCCTGGGGTTTTGGCATGGGTGGCGATGGTTGGACCGTGTGGAGTTCTCTGGCAGTAACATGGCATCTAACTTACCTAGCCCCCGTCCCCATGTTCTAACCCGTGTGGAGGATCCTGCAGTCCCCGCTAGTCTGGACTTTCTAAAGCTCTCTGTCCAGGCTTTCCATTTTCCCTTCTCTCCTTCAGCAAACATTTAGTGAGACGGACTAGGTGGGCTAGTCACTGGTCATATGCCACCTCCAACTCAAGTGACAGAAAGTCCCTTATAGGGATGGCATTTTGAGATTACTTAGGCCAGAGAAGACACAACTTTCACTCCAGAGGACATTAGGGGTAGAAGGAGCTTTGAAGTTGGACAGATCTGGGATCTAGCCCCTGCCCTGCCGCTTACTGGTGTGATTCTACACAGGTAAATCTGCACCTCAGTTAACTTGTGTCTTAGTCTTCTAGTGCTGTTGTGACAGAAATACTACAAGTGGGTGGCTTTAAAGAGCATAAAATTATTTCCTCACACTTTAGGAGGCTAGTCCAAAATTAGGGCACCAGCTATAGGGGAAGGCTCTCTTTGAGCTCTCAGGGAAGATCCTTGTCTCAGACTTTTTTCTTTCTTGGCAATCTTTGCATGGCATCTATCTTTCCCCGTTTGTGCTTGCTTGTCTCTGTGTCTGTGCTCCTGCTTATAACTCAGGCAATTAGGTTTAGGACAAACCCTACACTGATATGACTTAGATAACATAACAAAGACAACCCTATTTCCATATGGGATTACACCCATAGGTATAGAGGTTAGGGTTCCAACACATATCAGGAGGACACAGTTCAATTTCTAACAACTTGTTTGCTAAAGCAGAGACAGTGCCAGCCTCTCAGTGTGGCGTGAAGGGTGTATGAGCTAATGCATGGGAGCACATCTTGCGCAGTGCCTGGTATACAACAGGTGCTCAATAAATACTAGTTTCCATCTTTATTCCTAGGTGAGACTGCTGTTGTTAGGTACCATCAAGTCGGTTCCGACTCATAGCGACCCCATGTACAGCAGAATGAAACACTGCCCTGTCCTGCACCATCCTCACAATCGTTTTTTTGCCTTGACCCCATTGTTGCAGCCACTGTGTCAATCCATCTGGTTCAGGGTCTTACTCTTTTTCGCTGACTCTTTACCAAGCATGATATCCTTCTCCAGGGACTGGTCCCTCCTGATAACATGTCGGAAGTATGTAAGATGAAGTCTTACCATCCTTCCTTCTAATGAGCCTTCTGGCTGTACTTCTTCTGAGACAGATTTGTTCGGTCTTCTGGCAGTCCAAGATATATTTAATATTCTTCACCAATACCATAATTTAAAGGCATCAATTCTTTTTTAGTCCCCCTTATTAATTGTCCAGATTTCACATGCATATGAGGCAATTGAAAACACCATGGCTTCTGTCAGGCACACCTTAGTCCTTAAAGTGACATCTTTGCTTTTTAATACTTGAAAGAGATCTTTTGCAGCACATTTGCCCGATGCAATACATCGTTTGATTTCTTGACTGCTACTTCCAAGGGCGTTGATTGTGGATCCAAGTAAAATAAAATCTCTTACAACTTCAATGTTTTCTCTGTTTATTATGATGTTGTTTATTGGTCCACTTGTGAGGATTTTGTTTTCTTTATGTTGAGGCATAATCCATACCGAAGACTGTGGTCTTTGACTTTCATCAGTAAATACTTCAAGTCCTCTTCACTTTTATCAAGCAAGGTTGTGTCATCTGCGTATCACAGTTTGTTAATGAATCTTTCTCCAGTTCTGATGCCATGTTCTTCATATTGTCCAGCTTCTCGGATTATTTGCTCAGTGAACAGATTGAATAGGTATGGTGAAAGGATACAACCCTGATGCACACCTTTCCTGTCTTTAAACCGCATAGTATCTACTTGTTCTGTTTGAATGACTGCCTCTTGATGTATGTACAGGCTCCTCATGAGCACAAATAAGTGTTCTGGAATTCCCATTCTTCATAATGTTATCCATAATATGTTAGGATCCACACAATCGAATGCCTTTGCATAGTCGGTAAAACGCAGGTAATCATCTTTTTGGTATTCTCTGCTTTCAGACAGGATCCATCTGACATCAGCAATGATATCCCTTGATATTCCATCACCAATGAGATTCCACACCCTCTTCTGAATCTAGCTTGAATTTTTGGCAGTTCCCTATCGATGTACTGCTTTTGAATGATCTTCAGCAAAATTTTACTTACGTGTGGTATTAATGATATTGTTCGATAATTTCTGCGTTCTTTTGGATCACCTTTCTTTGGAATGGGTACAAATATGGGTCTCTTCCAGTTGGTTGGCAAGGCAGCTGTTTTCCAAATTTCTTAGCACAGACAACTGAACACTTCTAGTGCTGCATCCAATCGTTGAGGCATCTCAATTGGTATTCCGTGAATTCTTAGGTAAGACTGGACAGGAGCAATTTGAGTAGATGTAGACTCGGCATTTGTATTCAACAATAAAACGAGTCAGAATCAACTCCAGAGCAGCAGGTTTGGTTCTTTGGTTTTTAGTCCTTATTTAATGAGATTTACTCTCAAAGAGTGAGGGTTTCGAAGATGCCAGCCATGCATTTGAGATTACTCTGAATGAAAAGCTTTCCCGATCGGTCTAAGAAAGGTTCAGAGAGAACAGAAATTGAGATTTGGCTTCAAAGGGTGAAAGGGAAGCCATCCTGGGATGATTGTCTTAGCAGAAGTTAATTTAATGCTTGCTTGGCTTGCCTTCAAATCAAATTTCAGCTGATCTTTTTTTCACCACCTAGCATGTGCCTGGTACATGCAAGGTGCTGGGGATACAGCGGTGAACCAGTAGACCCTGTCCCTTCCCTCATTAAGCTTATTGTCTAGAAACCCAGAGAAAAGGCAGGAAATGTCAGAGGCCTGGTGGTTGGATAGAAACAGAGCTGGGACAACCCTAAGGCCTGAGAGCCCGAAGCTCTCCCCCTGCAGGTGTCGATTCTGTCATCCTTTGAGAGCCGCCTCATGAAGCTGGAGAACTCGATCATCCCTGTGCACAAGCAGACGGAGAATCTGCAGCGACTTCAGGAGAATGTGGAAAAGACCCTGTCCTGCCTGGACCATGTCATCAGTTACTACCACGTGGCCAGTGATACTGAGAGGATCATCAGGGAGGGGTAAGCCAGGCCCAGGGGGCCACATCTCTGTGCCTCCCAGACCACCGATTCTAGGCCTTTGACGGGAAGGCGAGAATGTATTGGAAACCATAGTCCCTTGTGTCACTTCTCTTTTGACCTTTCCAAGTACTGCACCCTTTGTCCTTTCTCTTTACCGCCCCAAGCTGATCTGGCTCTTTTCTTTCTCAGCCCCACAGGTAGGCTGGAGGAATACCTGGGAAGCATGGCCAAGATTCAGAAGGCTGTGGAATATTTCCAGGACAATAACCCAGACAGCCCAGAGCTCAACAAAGTGGTAAGGGGCCAGCAGAGTAAAATGAGAAGTTTAGGGACCTCAGACCCTGCGCTAGTCTCACAAGAAGACTGGACCAGCTTAAAGGCATATATAGTAGAATAAACAGAAGTGTGTAGTAGAATACAGATCCTGCCTGAGGGCTAATGAGGTCAGTACCATGGTATACCTGTAACCCAGTGGGCGCACACCACTATAACCAGTGTGTATACTGCAGCCTGGAGCCCTGGTGGCGTGGTGGTTAAGAGCTCGTCGGCTAACCAAAACGTCAGCAGTTCGAATCCACCAGCTGCTCCTTGGAAACCCTATGGGGCAGTTTTCTGTCCTGTGAGGTCGCTAGAAGTCGGAATCGACCCAATAGCAATGCGTTTGGGTTTTTTTTTTTGTTTGTTTTACTGCAGCCCATGAGTTGAGAGCCTGCATCTCAGCGATTGGGATGTCAGGGGCTGGAGAACGTTTTCATAAGGGTCACGACCATGTTTTCATCACAGCATGCAGAGCTTTGTGCTAGAACTTGGGTGTGAGGATGGGATGGAGAAGGAGAATGTAAAAGATGAAAAACTATTGGTTTGCCCTAGGAGACTTACTTTTCACTTAATAGGAAATATTCTAACTCCTTTCTCTTTGTTGTTGTTTTATAACGTCTTAATCGAGATATAATTCATACGCCATAAAATCTCCCCATTTAAAGTGTAAAACTCAGTGATTTTAATGGAGACAGAGTTGTGCCCTGTCACCACAGTTAGTTCTAGAGCATTCTCATTACGACAAAGAGAAGTCCCGTACCCGTTAGCAGTCACTCGCCATTCTCCCTCACCGCAGCCCCTGACAGTCACTGTTCTATTTTCTGTCTCGATAGATTTTCCTACTCTGGGCTTCTCTTATAAACAACGTCATGCACCATGCAGTCTTTTGTGATGGGCTTCTATCACTCAGCATAATGTTTTCAAGGTTCATCCATGTTGCAGTGTGTGTCAGCACTCCATTTTGTTCTTTGGCTAAATAGCATTCCATTGTATGGATACAGCACATTGTATTCATCCATTCGTCAGTTGATGGCCATTTGGGTTATTTCTACTTTTTGGCTATCATGAGTAATGTGGCTATGAACACTTGTGTCTAAGTTTTGTGTGGACACGTTTTCATTTCTCTTGTATAAATACCCAGGAATGGAATTGCTGGATCATATGGTAAGCATTTGAGGAACTGCCAGACTTTTCCAAAACAGCGGCACCATTTTACACTCCTACCGGCAGTGAGGGTTCTAAGTTCTCCACATCCTCGCTAACATTTGTTATTTTCTATTTTGTCTCGTTTGTCTATTAATTAATTAATTATCAAAGCCACCTCGTGGGTGTGAAGTGGTATCTCGTGGTTTTGATTTGCATTTCCTTAATGGGTAGTAATGTTGGGCATCTTTTCATGTGTTTATTAGCCATTTGTGTACCTTTTGTTTGAGAAATGTCTATTCGAATCCTTTGCCCATTTTTTAGTTGGGTTATTTCTCTTTTTTACTGAGTTGCAGTAATCTTTTATATTATTCTGGATATCAGTCTCTTATCAAATACATGATTCGCAAGTACTTTCTCCCGTTCTGTGGGCTTTCTTTGCACTTTCTTGGTGGTATCATTTGCAGGACAAATGTTTTTAATTTTGATGTAGTTCTATTTCTGTTTTTTGTTTTGAAACCCCTTTCTAACAAGACTGTTTAACAAACAGTATGGTGAAAAAATATCCAACCAGTATTTATCAGCATCTACTTGGAGAGCTCTGGGGTTTGACCTGTGAGCGTACGTTTTGAGAGAATGTGGGGTAAAGGAACAATCAAAGAAGGGTTCCTGGTGATTCTTGTCTGGGTGTAAGGGGGGTGAAGGCAGAGAAGGGCAGAGGCCCAGAGTCAGGAAGGCAGAAGCTAGGGCCAGGCCACATGCATTCCCAAGCGACAGCAACACTCTCCCTCCTGCCATCCGTGTAGAAGCTGCTGTTTGAGCGGGGGAAGGAGTCGCTGGAGTCTGAGTTCCGCAGCCTGATGACGCGGCACAGTAAGGTCGTCTCTCCTGTGCTCATCCTGGATCTCATCAGTGGCGAGGACGAGCTAGAGGTCCAGGAGGAGGTGCCCCTGGAGCACCTGCCCGAGGGCGTGCTTCAAGACGTGATCCGCATCTCCCGCTGGCTGGTGGAATATGGCCGCAACCAAGGTGAGAGCAGCAGGCCTGGCTGCTGATGTCACCTGCCTGCCCGCCGCTGGCCTCACCTGCCTGCCACTGGCCTTGCCTGCCCACCTCTGGCCTCGCCTGCCCGCCGCTGCCCAGGCCTGTACGGCAGGGCCGGAGGGTAGGATTTGGTCCCCTTTATTTCTTTAATCCATCTTTTTTTTTTTGATAGAGGCTTGATAGGAAATAATACAAGCAACGAATCTGCAGCTTACGTATCAAATTGTGAACCTAGACATGTCCATACTTTTCTTTGTATGCCTCTTATGCTTCGTAACTTTTTTTGACTCGTTGTAAACGTTCAGGTAGTACAGAACGCCTTCGGGGAAAAGTTAAAGTCTGTCCCTCACCCCAATGCCTTTATCAGACCCCAGTGATGCGTGTCCTTAAGGTTTTTTATACCTTTCCAAAAAGTCTTTACATAGCTGTCTGTGTGTGTGTGCGTGTGAGAGAGAGAGAAAGGGTCCCTGGGTGGCGCAGCTTGTGCTCAGCTGCTAACCTAAAGATTGGCAGTTCAGTCCTACCCAGCAGGGCTGTGGAAGAAAGGCCAGGCAATCTACTTCCATAAAGATTACAGCCAAGAAGACCCTAGGGAGCAGTTGTGCTCTGTCACATGGGGCCGCCATGAATTGGAACCCACAGCAATGGGTTTGTTTGGTTTTGGTGTGTGTGAGGGAAAGATTAAATGCCTGTGTATCCTCACCTTGCCCTGAAATGGGATCACACTAAACTCTCCTACAGGCTTTTCTCTAGTGAGTGATATAGCTCAGCATTGTTCCGTGTCAGTACATTTTTGCTTTGCTCATTTTAGCGACTGCATACTATTCTGTGGTATGGTGGTGCCATCATTCATGTAACCAGTTCTAGGAATTAAAAATAAACATCTTGAGGTAAGCAAAATTTTTAGAAAGTAAAAAATCCAGTGAATACCGAGTTTTACACTTTTTAGCCCTGCAATGTTGTCTTCTCTTTGTTGATGAGTACACAGACCACGTTGACGAGTGCATGATCTCATCTGGAGTTGTTCCACTTCCCGTGAGGACGGTGTGGTGGCAGCTCTTATGGCCACAATGTCTTCCCTGGAAATACACCCTCAGCCCATGAGCTGTCTAGGGGAGCCCAGGGCTTGGCAGAAGTTAGTCAGGGGCTCCCTTGGGATCCCAAATGAGGACAAGTGAACAGGCTTCAGACCCCTCTGCGTCCTTCAACCAGAGCCGCTCGGCTTTTGTCTGTTTTTACATTGGGATTCTTTGTAAAATATTTGTTAGAAATTGCTGAAATATGCCATGTGTCTTAGTTCACCAGTGCTGCTGTAACAGAAATACCATAAGTGGGTGGCTTTAACAAACAAATTTAATTTCTCACAGTTTAGGAGGCTAGAAGTCTGAGTTCAGGGTGCTTAGTTCCTGAGTGATCTTCATGTGACGTGGCCTCTTCCCTGTCTCTGCTTGCTTGCTTGCTTGTTTAATCGTTTACTTCTCAAAAGAGATGGATTTTAGATTCGCCCTGCACTAGTACTGTCTCATTAACATATCAAAGAAACCCCGTTCCCAAAGGGGATTATAACCACTACAGGGTTAGGATTTACAACACATATTTTGGGAGAACATGGTGAATTCAATCCACAACACCATGGTTTCTGTAGCTGTTTGCTTGCTCACGTACATGTTGGGATTTTCCAGTTTTCCGTGGCAAACTGGTTAAGTGCTACAGCCGCTAACCAAAAGGTCTGCAGTTTGAATCTACCAGGCGTTCCTTGGAAACCCCAGGGGGCAGTTCTACTCTGTCCTATAGCAAGTTGCTTTTTTATATTTTTTATAGTACGTTAGATGAAGATTTACAGAGCAAATTGGTTTTTCATTAAACGATACACATGTTGTTTTGTGACATTGGTTCCAGCCCCACGACATTTCAACACTCCCCCCTTTTTTCACCTTGGGTTTCCACTAGTTGCTTTTTTATTTAGGGACTTCTTTGGGGTATATCCTCAAAGGTACCATAATCACATAGAAGTGTCTAAACAGATCTGTAACCTCCATCCTGTCGCAAGTTCCTCTCCAGACAGTGGGGGCCGTTGTCAGACTCACCAGTGGTCCCACTGCCATTGCTCTTTGTTAGTTGTAGTTATCTTTGCTACTTGATAGGGCTGTCATAAGGAGCCCTGGTGGCACAATCGTTGGCGGTTCAAACCCTGCCAGCAGCTCAGTGGGAGAAAGATGTGGTGATCTGTTTCTGTAAAGATTATAGCTTAGGAAACCCTGTGAGGCAGCTCTACTCTGTCACATGGGGTCGTTATGAGTCAAAATTGACAGCACCTAACACCAACAACAGGGGTGTCATGGTCCTCTAATTTTTTACTTTGCATTTAATTATAATGGTACCTGTTGTCTCACTCACTGATGTTTGCTGTCTTTCTGTCTCATGTAAATTGCTCACACCCTTCGACCCAAGTTCAACCTAAAGGTTAACTTTATGTTTTTTATTTTAAAAAGTGTGATTCCAAAGTTACAAATAATTATTTGTCCTGTTGGGAGTGGTTTTCTATTTGAAGATTTTGCCTGTTTGGGGACGAGGCCACACGGGTGGCTGAGACCTGTTGCGGGTGCCAAGAAGGGTCTCACACATAGTAATGGTGGGTTTGGCCGCTACCCCTGGAGCTGCACCTAGTGGGAAGGGAGAGACCATGGGAGAAGGCAGAGGCAGGGACCCAGCTGCCGCTCTCTGTACTTCTCTCCTTAGATTTCATGAACGTCTACTACCAGATTCGCTCCAGCCAGCTGGACCGCTCCATCAAGGGCCTGAAGGAACACTTCCGGAAGAGCAGTTCTTCCTCTGGGGTCCCCTACTCCCCTGCTATCCCCAACAAGAGGAAGGACACACCCACGAAGAAGCCCATCAAGCGGCCAGGTGAGCCCCCCCATCTAAGGACAGGCAAAAGGCTGGCTGGGCCTGGTGGCTCTGTCCCTCCTACGGTTAACAGCATCAGGCCCTCCAGAGCTTGTCTTCTCGATACCCCTCAACTGTAGGTGTCCGGGGCAGAAAGCCAGTGTTTACCCGCCTAGCAAGACCCCAGAGAGCGAGGGCCCCTCCCCTCCACCCAGCAGAGCTTGGAGATTACACAGATGGCTTTGAGGGTCACAGAGATGTGCTCTGTTTTCAGTCCTGAGGCGCAGTGACAGTGGGGCACCAGGGCAAAGCCACTTGTTGGGAATCCTCTTCCTCACTCCATTGCCCTATCAGGAGGCCAGGTGTGCTGCTGCGGCAGACAGTGGCAGAGGGGAAGGCACTCCAGCTGCTGCCTTCCAGAAGGCCAGGCTGAGTCAAAGTGATGCATAGCGGAAAAGTAGACGGGGAAACTCACACTCTGATAGAAGGGAAAAGACCCCAGACCATTCTCTCTGCAGAATTGACTCTAGCTTGGGGGCTTCACCGTGAAGTCAGTGCTTTGTTGTGAAAAAGCCCAGGAGGGACATTAAGTCACAGATGCCTGGACTGTGGGGCTGTGGTGTCCTGGTAAACAGCCCTGTCTGTGTCCTTCCCCACATCATCATGTGCCCCACGTGCGGGCCACGGCTTGGCAAAGATGCACCCTCAGCCGTCTCCCCTGAGGCGCGGTGACAGTGGGGCTGGCTGGCTGCCGAGAGGTGCCTCGGTCAGTTCAGGGAAGGACTGGGCTTTGTTGAGGGAGGGGCCGCTGCAGGCAGTATTGGGGACAGAAAGGGCAATAAGGCTGAGGCTTGTTTATCTGACTCAGCTGGACCCTACTGGCTCCTCAGGAGGCACGTTGCCCAGACCTGGTGGGACCCACTGCTCCTGACCGCAGGCTTGGGGTAGAGCTCACTCCCTCCGTTTCTCCCTCCCTGTGTCCTTCAGAGAGCAAGGTGTCTGCTCACACATACTCAGCAGAGTACCTGCACGCCCACAGGCCTTTGCTGGGGTGAAGTCGGAATTGGCAGAGAGGAAGCTGTCCTCTGGGGCCCAGGCGGGCAGAGCGTTAGGGGAGCTGGCCTGGCGGCCCCGCAGGAGGTGCTGCCTTCCCTCGGTGTGGATATCCTGGCCACAGCCCCAGGAGACCTGCCACAAACAAGGAATCTACCGACCCAGCCTGCTGGGCCGCAGCTGCCCGTGTGACTGAAGGTTCTGTCCTATGCATTGAGGGCTGTCTCTGTGAGGCTGCCGGGGGCCTGAGCCTCAGGGGCTGTGGGTGCCTCCTCTGTGTCTCTCTCTAGCAGGCCCACTGGAGCCCCAGGGCCCGATTGGTGCTGCCACAGGCATGCTTGTGGCCCATGCAGGGATGAGGCCTTTCAGGGAGGTAGGGCCTGGTCTCAGGGGTCTCCTGGAGGACCTCATCTGCCCTGGGCTTCTAGACACCAGGGAACCAAGGCTGTGAGGATTCCAGGGGTTTAAGAGTTGTCAGGAACAGGTGGGCACAGGACCAATATCAGAGGCTGGGGAGTCAGGCCCCTTGGATGTTAGTTCTGGGATCTGGGGACAAGAACAGGGAGCCCTGGTCAGTACAAAACGCCAACCTTGGCATCATCTCTGATAATTGGGCACCTGAGGCTTTGACAGCTGCAGGGTCAGCATCCCCGAACCACATCCATGGCCATGTGGTAGTTAGGCTGCTGCTGGTTGGCCGTCGGCCCACCTGCTCCGGGCTGGGTGTGAGGTGCTCGGTTCAGAGCACACGGGATGCGGATGCCGAGCAGCAGTTACCGCAGAACTGGGTTATTAGAAGCTAACTGTGGTGCCATACAAACAGAAAGAGCTGGGCAGGTCCAGACCGCGTCCCCTCCTCCCCAGCCTCTGGGAGCCATCCAGAGCCCTGCGGCCTCACTATGCTGGGGCGGGAGGTGGGTGCAAAGTCTCCAGGGAAGGTGGAGTAGAGTCACACGCCCATGTCCCTCCCGTCCTCAGCACAAACTGTATTAACAAGGCAGCTGTATTTGTCTATTTTAAATGTCATTTTATTCCCCTCCCCCACTTTCTGCCATGAGATGCCTCGTTCCCCTAGAGATGGCTGACCCAGGAGGCTATGGGTGCTGCATTTTTGTTTTTATTGTTTTAACTTGTGATACTAACTGTTGTTTTTTTCCCCTGTGCCAAGAGCATGTCCCCTCCCCTATGGCCCTCCCTCTGCACTCTGTGTGGTGGCTTCTTGTAACCCCTTCTTGACTTCTGCCATTTTCTCCCTTGGCTCTGAGTGGTTTGGGCAGCTTCTACCATGGGCAGGGCCTGATTGCTTATCTCCAGCCTCTGTCTTGGGCGCTGCTCTTTCCGGAAGCTCCTCTCACCCAGGTTCAGCTTCCCTCTGACTGGTGTTTGGCTCTGTCCCAACACTGAGCACACTCTAAGAGCTCGGCCTGGCATCTGGGGCTGCAACGCAGGCCTGCTGGCTCCTGGTGCCCCCACTGGGTCTGAGAGCTTTGCCATCAGCTCCATCTCAGGCGTCTCGGTATTCTGGTTAAGATGCCGCTCGGGAGTATTTTTTATTTTTTACTTCTCCTGGTGGAACTTGCCCACCTTGCCTCCTTCGCTCCCAAAATGAACTCACATCCTGAGTATTAAGAGCCAGCAGCAGACTCGAGCTCCATTTGGAGAACAAGCGTTTCCTTTCCTTGGTCTCCGTACTCAAGGTCCCGAGTGGTCCTGGGGTAGGGCCTGCTGGGAGAGGTGGATCAGGGGCGTGCTCACTGTTAGGGGCCAGGGTGGGCCTGGGGTTGGTGGAGGGCCGCTGCTGTTTTCTCTCACTCATTTCCTAGGTCTTCTTATCTCCTCTCTGTGTGGCTCTGGTGACAGGGACGATCCGTAAGGCTCAGAACCTTCTGAAACAGTATTCCCAGCATGGTCTAGATGGGAAAAAGGGGGGCTCTAACCTCATTCCTCTGGAAGGTAATCACCCTGTGTCCTTTCCTTTCTCTTCCCTCCCCACCATGTGTCACTGGGCAGGGCGGAGCCTCCAGCCATCCAGGAGGCCTGGGGAGTAACCCCAAGGGGGGCAGGGCGGGGTACGAAGCCCCCTGACTCCGCTAGGGCTCAGGCTGGTGCAGGGGTGGGGTCTTGGCCCTCGGCCTGGTTCTGTCTGGCTGACGGCAGCTCTGCCCTTCCAGGCTCCAAACCCTCGCCTCCCTGTCTCTGTCCTTGTCTCTTGTTGGAACTCAGAGAATGTTCTTTGTCCTGGGGCAGCCCTTTCACGCTCAGACCAGCAGTGGCAGGACCAAGCTGGCTCGGGCCTCCTGGCCACCCCCAATGCTCCCAGCTTTGGAAAGGGGAGCGTGTGCAGCCAGGGGCCCGGCAGCTCGTAGGCCATGTCCCTCCCCACTGCCTGCCAGAGGAGGAACAGGCAGGCCACCGCCCTGGTGGGTCTACCCTCCTTCAAAGGAATGGCCCTGGGGGACAGAAGGCTGTCCCCTATCACACCACAGTGATGCTTCTCTAACTGTATTCAGGGAGAGGCCCAATATGGTGAGGCCAGGAAGCTCCCTGGGCCAAGCACCAGATTCTCCACAGCTACCGAGAGCCCTGGCCACCAGGCTTGGGGAAGACAGCTCCCAGGGCAGGCCTGGGCACTGCAGGTCAGGCTTGAAACGGCTGTTCCCAAAGTGGTTTGGCACGGCGGAGGGGCTCAGAGCCCCCCCTGCCACCCCTTCCCTGTACCCCATCTCACACCTCCCTCCTGGAGATCAAAGGCTTCTTCCCCACCCCCGAGGGGCAGCTGTCTGGCCCCTGGATAAACCGCTGCTTGTGTTTGTGCGGCTGACATCTCGCTAGGTCACGAGCATGATTTCCGAGTTAAGCACCTGTCCGAGGCCCTGAACGACAAGCACGGGCCACTGGCCGGTGAGTACCGCGGCCCAGCCCGAGCACAGCTGCTGCTGCCACCACTCCCCTGGCAGCAGCCCCAAGCGTCTGCTCTGCCTGGGCCGCCCGGGCCTACTTGCTACTCTCTCTCTGCCCTGATCTCTCTTTTGAGCACCAAGTCTCCTTTCCTTGTGCAGTCACTCTCAGGGCCCAGGCCCAGGGGAGACGCTGTGGCTGGTCAGGAGGCAGCTCACTCGAGGGCAGGCCATCCCAGCATCTTGACTCCAGAACAGCTCCACAGCTGTGACCCAGGGAGCTGTTCCCTTGGCGCACAGAGCCAGGCTGTTCTGTCACTGGTGTCAGCCTCCAAGAGTGGGACCCGATCTCCTCTGGGGCAACTGACAACCAAGGAGCCTCCCGCTTAGGGGCTCACATTACCACTTCTCAGATTTTGACTCGAAGCTAGCTAGCCAGGCTCATAGCATATAGCCCACCTCCCTCTTCTATGTTCTAGAAGGCCTGGCCCGGCTGGTCATTGCCTTCAGAGGCATAGTGTTTCCTCGATGGCTGACCTTGGTGCCCGCCGCCTGTCCATCCAGCTGTCTCTTTCTGGGGCAGTTCAGGCTCCTCAGCCCTGCTGGCCAGATATGCCTTGTTCAGGAAGTTGACATAGGGATCTTCCCTCCTGATCCTTTCCCCTTTCCCCACTCTGTCTGGGCTCAGATGCTCTGGGGACTGAACAACTGTCCAGGCGGAGCATGAGGGCGGGACCAAGGCTGGGCTCCGCTCCTGCGTTTCCCCTTGAACCTGGTCGGGCCAATGGCATCCTCTCGGCTTCCTGCCACAGGCCTGTGGCCTCCTCCCCATCTGCTGCCTGTCTGGGCCGCAGGTCAGGAGCTGGGGAGAGCCACATCCCTCCCCACAGAGAGGCTCAGGGGCCGTACCGTGCCCACAGGGAGAGACGACATCCTGGACGTGGAGACTGATGCCTACATCCACTGCGTCAGCGCCTTTGTGCGGCTGGCCCAGAGCGAGTATCAGCTGCTGACCGACATCATCCCCGAGCACCACCAGAAGAAGACCTTCGACTCCCTGATCCAGGTCCCGCCCACTGCCCTGCCCAGAGGGCTCCCTCAGCACCATGAATCTTCAGTTTGGGACAGGCCTGTTTTCCCTAGTCCTGGGGGTCTCTCCAAGGTCCTTGGGTGGTGCAGACAGTTTGTACTTGACTACTAGTCTAAAGGTTGGTCATTCGAACCCACCCAGCAGCACTGTGGAAAAAAGGCCTGGCAACCTGCTTTCATAAAGCTCACAGCCATGAAAACTCTATGGAGCAGTTCTACTTTGTAACACATGGTGGGGAGGGACACCATGATTCGAAATCAACTCGATGGCAACGGGTTTGCTTTTGGTTTGGGGGGCCTGTCCTGGGCAGTGTGCCCCAGTTGATGCTTCCCTGTGGCTCCTTCCTTGCCGTCGTGTGCTGGCTCTCCCAGCTCCCCCAACTCCCTCCCACCCCCGCTGTGAGGTGCCCTCACTGCTCTGCCCTGCCCTAAGCTGCCCCGGCCTCTCTCTCTCTCAGGACGCGCTGGACGGGCTGATGCTTGAAGGGGAGAACATCGTGTCAGCTGCCCGGAAGGCCATCATCCGGCATGACTACTCTGCCGTACTCACCGTCTTCCCCATCCTGCGGCACCTCAAACAGACCAAGCCTGAGTTTGACCAGGTGCTCCAGGTATGTGGGCAGGGAGCCCCTGGGGACCTGGGAAGGAGGGACCCTGCTGCCCATGTGGGCTCCCAGCACCGTTCCCTGGAGAAGCTGGCGCTGTTCTCCGCATCTCTGTTCTGAGCACAGACAGCCAGCAGCCTCTGCAGGGCCCTGGGCAGGTTGAGATGCCCACTGGTGGGAGAAGACCTGGTGGCTCCCTGGTGCTAGAGAGGCCACGTCCTAGGGCAAGGGGCAGGGCAGCAGCTGGGAAGGGGAGCAGAGAGCTGCAGGGGGAGCTGGAGGTGTGCATGCAATGAGCCACGTGCTTCCTCAGGGCACAGCCGCCAGCACCAAGAACAAGCTGCCCAGCCTCATCACCTCCATGGAGACCACTGGTGCCAAAGCCCTGGAGGACTTTGCGGATAACATCAAGGTGCTGCCCTCCCCAGTTCCCGCCCAGGCCCAGCCCAGGGTACTGTGGGCCCAGACCACCCATGACCTGGCTCTGGGGAGCTCCTCAGAGAGTAGGCCTCCACAAGGGCCAGCTTCGCCAGTAGGGAAGCTGGCTACGCTGCTGGTTTCCTATCGATGCCCACTCGCTCCCCTTTCTTTCCTAGGGGGCTCCTGAGCCCTCTGAGGCTGGAAGCTCCCTCAGCCTGAGGGTGTCCTGGCACTTGTACACCAGGAGGTGGTGCCATGATCAGGCCAGACCTGGGGTGTGGTGGAGGGGGCCCGAGGTGATCAGGGAATTAGGGGCTTTTTTTTTTTTTTACTCAGAGTCCCTGGGTGACACAAATGGTTAGTGCACTTGGCTGCTAACCAAAAGTTTGGCGATTCAGGCCACCCAGAAGTACCTTGGAAGAAAGGCCTGGCAATCTACTTCTTAAAAGCCAGCCATTGAAAACCCTGTGGAATCCCGATCAAAAGGAAGAAAACGTAGAACAGAATTTCAAATTCTCATGGAATCCAGACTTTGGAGCCATGGAGGCTGGATGAACCCCCAAAACTATTACCCTGAGATAATCTTAAACCTTAAACCAAAAATATCTCCTGAAAGTCTTCTTAAAATCCAGCAAAAGTTTAGCATAACTAGTTAAAAAAAAAAAAAAAAAATCTGCCTTGAGCATTGTGCTCCCCTAA
Organism: Loxodonta africana; assembly: GCF_030014295.1. NCBI lineage: Eukaryota > Metazoa > Chordata > Mammalia > Proboscidea > Elephantidae > Loxodonta > Loxodonta africana. The sequence continues at coordinate 16,863,071 of NC_087359.1, forward strand.
GATCTGTTTATATGGTGTCAAGTTGACAACAGCAACTTGAAAGATTGAATAGGAAACTTAGGGGGACCAGTGAGTTTATGTTAATGAGAGAGGAACAGCTTAGAAAAGGAGGGTGAGAATGGTTGCACAACTCAAAGAATGTAATCGGTGTCACTGAATTATGCACGTAGAAACCATTGAATTGCTCTACGTCCTGCTGTCTATATTCTCAGCAACGACAAAAGAAAATTATATGTATAGAAAAACACCATATGGAGCACAGCTGTGCTCTGATACACGTGGGGTTGCCGTGGGTCAGAGTCAAACTCAGCAGCAACTGTTTTGTTTTGGTTTTTCCCTGCAGAATGACCCAGACAAGGAGTACAACATGCCCAAGGACGGCACTGTGCACGAGCTCACGAGCAATGTAGGTGCTGTCTGAGGGAGCCGGGAGGGGAGGGTCCCAGGCCAGCAGCTGGGCATGGACACCATGGAGGGACCCTGCCTAGCCCAGGCATGCTCCCTACCTTCATGAGGTTGAGCTGATGACAGGATGGACAGGAAGTGCTTACTGTCCCCAGCAGACAGGGCCTTTCCTGGCAGGCTAAAGCCCCACGGGTGAAACATGGGGCTCCCTGGGAAGTGCCCTGGCCCTGGCCTTGCCCTGGTGTGGTTGGGTTGTGCATTGTGGAAGGCACTCAGACCTTCAGGTCCTGCCATTGACCTCGCCCTGGACCCGTTTCTCCCCACCAGGCTATCCTCTTTCTGCAGCAGCTTCTGGACTTCCAGGAGACAGCGGGTGCCATGCTGGCCTCCCAAGGTACTGGGCACCCCTCAGTGTGGCGGGCCCTCCCCTGCCCTGCTCCCACTCTCCCTCTTGTCTGGAGACATGGGGTTAGGCCCCCAGGTGGCACTGACCCCTCTGGGTGAGGAAGGTTTGATGGCACCTTTTGTAACCCTATCCCCACCCTCTGCTCCTTTTACCCTCCTCGCTTCTGGGAGTGGCCACACTCGTTTGCAGGTGCCCTTCCCACCCTGTCCCCCTCCATATCTCTCCACTTCCTTTCGTATTCTCCTGTTTTCCTAATGAGTCTGACTCAGCTGACCTTTCAGTGGGTGGCATCTCAGGGCCAGCTTGGTGTCTTCCCGTGGACCACTGCTCTAGGACTGCAGCTTGGAAGGTCGACATGGAAGCAGAAGTGTGTCCCTGGGCCCTTCCGAGCACTGAGGCCAGCCCAGCCTGCTGAGGCCCCCAGGCTTTCCCTTTCTCCCCCCAGTCTGGGAGCAAGGAGCCCAGGGGCAACTCTGGCCTGTGGTTCTCCAGTTCTCCAATTCTAGTGGGTCCCGTGGTCCTCAGTGGGTTGGGCCTGGGTGTGTCCTGTCCGTGTGCTGGCTGTCATGGGGTGAGGTCTGCGTGAGTCGGGCTAGTGCGGCCGTTTCTAACCTGTTTTTGCACTTTGCATCTTTCTCCCTTCTTGTCTCTCCCTCCGTCCCCTCTGTGTGCTCTGCCTCTCACTCCGTAGTTCTTGGGGACACATACAATATTCCTTTAGACCCCCGAGGTAAGCAGTGGGGCTCTGCATCCCCTCCCTTCTCTGAAGCCCCTCGGGTGAGGTTCCCTGGGAGAGAGGCGCCTTGACAGACTTAGGACAGGGCCTGCTGGGAAGTGGGGGTCACAGGCAACATTGGTTCTTACAGGGTGCTCTTGACCCTCTCAGCACCCTTCACGGCCACTTTCTATCTCTGAGCCTGTCTGGGCAGCACCCTGCTGTGTCCAGCACCATGAGTACACCTCTGGCTCACCCAGCCCCGTCCTCTGCCTCCCCACCCCACACTTTTGCCTTCCCCTTGGTCTTCTGCTTTTACGCAGGCAGCAGGCTGTCTGTGTGGAAGGGCCTGATAAGAGGGGCTTGGGGGAAGTGAGGGGGAAGTGGGGAGCACATCCTGAGACTTCCCCATTTGACAAGTGGGGTGCGTGGCCCTTGTGGCTACCACCGAGCATAGGCTGGGGCTGAGGGTCGGCAGAGGGCATTGGCACCCACTCCTGTCCTGCCAGCCTTCCTGACAATCGCAAGCCAGGCCCTTAAGCACCCATGCCATCCCACAGAGGGTTTGCCCGGGGTTCCCAAAGCAGCCCATGGGCAGTGTGCCCTGAGGCTCGGCAGGTGCCAGCTCTGCCTCTGGAGCTTTCTGTGCCCCACCTGCCTGAGGAAGGTCTCCTCAGATTTCTCCGGGGGGAGGGCACGGCTGAGAGGGATTGTCAGCTCTGCAGCCGCGATAGATAACAAGGCATCCCTTCTCACAGAGACCAGTTCTTCAGCCACCAGCTACAGCTCCGAGTTCAGCAAGCGGCTCCTGAGTACCTACATTTGTGAGTGCTCTCAGCACTGACCTCTGCTCCCTGCCTTCCCGACCTTCTTTGCGCTGTATGCTGGGGCCCTCTCCCAACCATTGGAGTTGCAATGTAACCTCTAGTTCAGGAACCAAAGGGGGTTGGGCTCAGGGCTCCTGAGGCCCGTGGAGCCAGGGACAAGGAACGATGGATGGGAGTCGGTGTGTGGGTTGTCGGATTGGGTTGTCTTGGTCAGACTGGCATGTGGGCGTGGCCACATCCTTCCCTGTGCAGGTAAAGTCCTGGGCAACCTGCAGTTGAACTTACTGAGCAAGTCCAAGGTGTATGAGGACCCGGCTCTGAGTGCCATCTTCCTGCACAACAACTACCACTACATTCTCAAGTCTCTGGAGAAGTGAGTGGCCTGCAGGGCTGGTCTCGGCTCTCACCTTCCCCAGGCCTGGCCCATGCAGGTGCTGGCTGTGCCCTTGCCCAGGTGGGGGGTGGGGGGTGAGCGCTGCCCTCTGCGAGCTCTTGCAGCTCGGGGCGCCATGTGGGAGGCCCGACCTCTGGCATCCTGGCGCTGCAGCACAACCAGTGGTCTTTGTTCTGTCCCCGCCCGCATCCCCCTCCCCCACCCCAGGTCTGAGCTGATCCAGCTGGTGGCCGTGACCCAGAAAACTGCAGAGCGCTCCTATCGGGAGCACATCGAGCAGCAGATCCAGACCTACCAGCGCAGGTGAGAGGCCGGGCCACCCCAACACAGGCGCTGGGCTGCCTCAGTCCCTCCCCTGTCCCTGCCCACTGCCCACCCTTCCTGCTCAGCTGGAGTGGGGCTACTTGGGGAGGGGGGCTTCTGGTCTATGGGTGCCCAAACCGCCACTGGTTTGTCAAGTTCACGGGGGGCGGGGAGGCTTTCTCCCTCCCCATCTGCTCTGTTGGGGACACTATTATAACTGTCCTCTTCGGAGATAGTCTATCACCTATTGAGGCTCATTGAAGAGTTTTCTGTCAGAGGTGTGGATAACATCTAACCTAAGCGAACAGCAAGGTTGCACAAGTTATTGACTAATATATATTCATGGAGGGAGCCCTGGTGGCACAATGGCTAAGCACTCAGCTGCTAGCCAAAAAGTTGGCATTCTGAACCCACCAGGGGTTCCTCAGGAGAAAAAGACCTGGCGACCTGCTCCCATAAAGATTACAGTTTAGGAAACCCTGTGGGGCAGCTCTACTCGTGTCACATGGGATCACTACGAGTCAGAATTGACTAGAAGCACCTAACAATAATAATATATTCACTTAGAATTTGCTAAGTCTTTCTCTGCAGGGTTCTCTGGGCTTCTCCAGCCCCCTTATTTCCCTGATTTGTCTCTGTCTCCCTTTGAGTGTGTCTGTCTTCTTCCCATTTGTCTGTCCTTTGCTCCCTGGTTTCTTTTTCACCTGTTCCTCTATCTTGACCTGCCATTATATATATATACGTGAAGTTCATAGAATTTGTTCAGCCTATGGAATGCAGTTTCCTGTCCTTAATTTTAGAAGCTAGCAACTTAAACATTTTATATTTGAAAACAAAAAACCCTGTTGTGTTTTGCTGAGTTATGACCCAGACTGATTCCTACCCTCCCCCAGTAATTCATGAGATTTAAAAAAAAGAAAAAAAGGGATGAAATGGCTGCCTCAGGGTTGCCCGTCCTGCCCTCACCTCTCTTCTGCTTTGGCAGCTGGTTAAAGGTGACCGACTACATCACTGAGAAGAACCTGCCTGTGTTCCAGCCTGGAGTCAAGGTGGGCTAGGAAGGGCTGCTTAGCAGCTGTGATGCTTTCGTCATGTCTCTGGGGAAGATGGGCAAGCATCCTGGGATGAGCGAGGAGGGCGGGGACACAGGGACATTTGGGGGATGAGCGGGGGTGGGGAGGGCGCCTGGTTCTGAGGAAAGCTCTCTGCCCTGTCTCGTCTGCCCCCAGCTCCGGGACAAGGAGCGGCAGGTGATCAAAGAGCGCTTTAAGGTGAGTCGGGTCCTCTCTCCTTCACTCCTTGCTCCTGCTGCTGTGGCAACACAGACCCAAAACGTTTGTCTCTGGGTCCCTTCTATCCCTTCCTTTCTGGTGAGCAGGGCTTCAATGACGGCCTTGAGGAACTCTGCAAGATCCAGAAGGCCTGGGCGATTCCAGACACAGAGCAGAGAGACAAGATTCGCCAGGCTCAGAAAAACATTGTCAAGGAGACCTACGGGGCCTTTCTGCACAGGTGAGCAGAACACCCTCCTCCCAGCCCTGGGGTCCCACGCCCCACCTGGGCCTCAGAGCCCTGCTCTTCCCCAGGACAGAGGAGGGGTAGTGGCTGTGGGTGGCTGGTCTGCCTTGGGCCCAGATAAAGACGTCAGTCAGGGACATGGCTGTCCACTTCTGAGATCATCAGGAGTGCCTGGGCCGAGGGTGGAGCTGGGGGCTGGGCCTCTGCCCCCCTGACCTCAGTGCCTGCTCAGGTATGGCAGCGTGCCCTTCACCAAGAACCCCGAGAAGTACATTAAGTACCGCGTGGAGCAAGTGGGTGACATGATCGATCGCCTTTTTGACACCTCCGCCTGAACCTGCTGCTATTCCTGCCGGATGCACCACTAACCATGTTATTGGACAGATAAACCACTGTTAACTTGCCTCAGCCGGGTGAGTTTGAAGTCATTTGGGACAGGGACCTTTCTTTGCTGCCCTAGCCAGGAGCCCCACCCATCAGCCCTCGAGCTCTGGTTTTCACGTCTTTCCTGAAGCCCATGTTCCCAGCACTCTCCCCAGACACTGGAGACCCATCACAGCTTGGGGTTTGTGACCCTGACTGCAGCCTGAGAAGCCACGTGGTGGCTTGAGACAGGAAGGAAGAGAGAGGGAAGACAGAGGCCTTGGGCCCACAGCTGCCTCCCCTGTGTTCCAGGAGCAGAGGGCAGAACAGCCCCACCCCCATCTAGTCAGAGCTGGACTCCCCCTTCTACCTAGAAACCTGGGCGGGGCTCAGAGGAGCAGGCCATGTAGCAGCCAGAGGAACAAGCAGGGCAGACCCACTCTCCCAAAATTTGGTGCAGTCCTGAGGGCTGGGATGTTCCCCCAGGGGCACCCTGGGTAGCTGGAGGCAGCACTGCTTTCCCTCCACGCCCTCTGGGGGCTGGCACACACAGGGAGGCACTTTCTGGGCCCAAGTCTCAGGCCTCTGCCTCCTGTCCCCAGTGTCAGTGCCTCCTGGCCCAGGGCCAAGCAACAGTGGTGGCAGAAGGAACCATTAGTCTACCTGGATGGGGGCTGGGTGACTGGTGGACTGTGGTAGGAAGTTCAGGGCGGACTGGGGGTCAGGGGCAAAGTGGGGCCCCTCCTGCTTAGGACGAGAGTGAAGAGCTGAGTTCGGTAAAAACTAGACCCTGGGGTGCACTTGCACTTGGGAAGTAGGTTTATTTTCCTCTCTGCTGGCATGCTGACAGAAAGGAGACCTGGGGCATGGGTTTGGAAAGAGAGCCGACTCCTCCTCTTCTCTCCAGAGACCCTGTCAGGCCCTCCCCCACCCCAGGGAAGCCAACCCCATCTTCAGGTTGGCAGCCTGGCACTTAAGGGCCCTCCTGTGTTGCTCCAATCCGGCCTGGGCTGCCCGCCATGGGGCACAGCCATGCCAGGGGCTGGGTCTGACTTGCACACTGCCCACATCCAGATGCCAACAAAGATGACTTGGCTACACACAACCCCAGCCGCATACACCCGGAAAAAGATGCGGTCAACGGCTTCAGCCCAGCTCCTTCCCGGCCCCTTTCCTCCTCTGGGGGATCCTGTGGGGGGAGATGCAGGGAAAGAAGATGACCTTCAGGGCTTCCCCAGACGAGGTAACCCATCAGAGGGTCACCTTGTAGCCAGTGCGCTCAATGGCCCAGAGGAGTGGCGGCCTCCACCCACAGAGCCCCAGGGTAGCCAGCCTGTGTGTGCTGTCTTAGGTTCGCTGACTGAATGGTCTGGCCCCTTCTAGACCATCTCGTGTTGAAGAGATACCCCCACCCCAGAGAGGCTCTACAGGTACAGACGTATCTCGGGGAGTCTCACGTCTCTGTGGGCCCTCAGGAAGGCTGAGCTGGTCCCTGCTCCAGACCTGCCTCCTCCAGAGGAGGAATAGTAGAGCCCAGGACAGGAGAGCCGGCAGAGTGCTTACTGGGAGCCTCTGAACTCAGCCTAGTCACCCCCAGCCCCTGGAGTGCAGCCTGCCGGCTCTGCCCTGTCAAACCTGCTCCCAGGCCTCATTCTGAAGCCCCAGGAAAGGCCTCAGCCACCCTCCCTGGGCCCTGCCCACCTGGATTCCCGCCAACTTGCTGCTCCCCTCTTGAGGTGGGGCTGGGGCTGGCCTCAGTCCCCTGCCTGTCCCGGGCCAGCAACGCGGCCAGCAGTGCGGTCTCTATGGTGCTAAGGAAGAGCAGCAACAGCAGGACGGTGAAGTAGTAAACTGGGGGGGACGAGGAGGGAAGGTCAGGGGCCAGCACCTCTGGGGCCCAGGAGGCTGGGCGAGCCCCCCCGGTTCGGGGGACAGCAGCGTGGGGGAGAGGAGCAGGCCAGGCAGAGCCTCGCTGCACAGGGCCCACAAGGGTGCCAGGCTTACTGAGCAGTGGGTTGCACGAGGAGGAGCTGGGCAGTGCCTGCACCAGGGACGAGTGGAAGACCAGGTAGCTTAGCAGCAGGGTCACCTTGTAGCCCAGGCGCTCGGTGGCCTGGAGGGGCAGCAGCCCCCCACACAGGTCGGCCAACAGCAGCGCCTCCCCAGGGACCAACAGAGCAATGATGGTCTTTAGCGCTGTGTTCTGTAGGCGCAGCTGGAAGGAATGCAGAGGGGGCTTTCTGGGGGGTGCGGGGGGGCAGGCAGCAGGAGGTGGTGTCCTGTCCCTTGCTCTGCATCCTCCCAACTCACCGTCACCTGGAAGTTAGGCACCGGCTGCCAGGGTGAGACTTGGGCTTTCAAATCCTGAACCACGTACTCCCTCTTGACGCTCACAATCTCGTTGACCGCGTGGGCCTGGAACTCCAGCTCTGTCACTGGAGGGATGGGGATGAGAGGGGCCAACTAGGAAAAAGATACCCCAGCCCAGATGGCTGTGGGGAGTGGGGGCAGGGACAGACTGGAGCCCGGGGTGATGGAGATTCCTGCAGAAGGATAGGATTTAAGGCAAGGGGGTCTCGAAGATAAAACTGCAGCCAAGAGGGCTTCCCAAATCTTATTTTGTCTCCATTTAGGGGAAGGGGCCTTATGAGATTCATGGATGAATTTTCATTGTACAAATAAATGCACTGTGTACCACCTCATTGAGGTGTGTGGTTACAGACTAACAACCAGCACGTCATCTCACGCATGGATGTGGTTCTTCACTGAGGAGAGAGTACAAGAGAATGATGAGACTTCTCTGCCAAGCTGGAGGTGACCTGACCAGCCTGTGGCCTAGTTACAGGGTGGCTGCACCTTTGGGAGGTGTCTAGGAGAGGGCTCAGCAGCCTGAGCCCCTGGCTTGACACTGGCACCTGCTAGTGCTGCTCAGCCCTGGCTGTGCAGGGCCATGGGCTGGGGTACCAGAGGGGGAGGTGAGAAGACGGATCACAGGATTGTGGGGCTGCTGCAAAACCTGTTTGGGACCGAGCCCCTAGAGAAGGGCTCCTGGGCTACAGCTGAGTGCAGAGAACTAGGATGTGGGACTGCTGGGAAGTGATGGGAGGTGAAGGGTGAGAAGCATGTTCTGCTCTAGGATCCCCTCAGCCCCGCTAAGGCTGGGGTAACTGGTGTGAACACAGACCCGGGAGCCCCCCACCCGTCCTGCCATCTACTCCAGCCCCAGGGCAGCACCAGAGTTGCTCAGTGCGAAGAAGCTGAGGGTACAGTCGCTCTGATCCCAGGGGAATCGGAGTAGCTCGAAGTCGCAGTTGGTCTCTGTGGTTAGGGCTAAGTAGAGCTCCACGTTGCCGTCTGGGTCCACTCGAGCCCGTGGGCTCTGATCCCGCCAGTCCACCCAGAGCCTGCGGAGGGAGCGGGGGGAGCCCCACAGCCGGAGGCCCAGCCCCGCAGGCCTGGCTATCATCTGATTCAGGAGAGGAGGGCAGGCTGGGGGCCCCAGAACCAGGTGTTCACAAAGATGCCTTGGGTTGTAGATGGGGGACAGCATGCGCAGCAGGGTCTTAGGACCAGCGTCCTTGTCTCACTTACGACTCCTGAATGATGAGTCCTGGGGTCCAGAGTGAGTCCCAGGGCAGCGTGACCATGTGCCACGGGTGTGCACTCTTGTTCCAGGCCAGTCGGGTATCCAGCCAGGACTGGGGACACAAGGCTCCCTGAGGCTTGTGCCCCGGGCAGGTGCATGCCTGTGCAGCCCGGCGGGGTGCTGAAGGCCGCTGCTACAAAGCTGCACTCAGAGCAGGATTCTCCTACCCCCTCCCCCATGGGCACTCACCAGCCGAAGCAGCAGCATGGAGGACACTGTGTACCGCAGGATGTCCTGGGAGAGGGTGGCAGTGGGTCACCTTGGGGGTGGGTGCTGCATGCCAGAGGAGGTGGGAGAGCCCAGCACTCTCGGGTCTGAGGCCTGCACTGACCCCAGCCCGGCCTTAGGCCCGCACCCTCCCAACCTGTGTGCTCACCACATTAAACACGTTGGACATGAACACCTCCACGGCCACCAGCAGCGGTGCGCTCCCGTTGCTCGGGATCTGGAGGGATTCCTGCGCCTTCTCCAGTGAGTCGAGGCTGAAGAGGGCTGGCCAGGCTGGGGGATGGAGGTAGCAGTCACCCAGGTACCCTAGGAACCCAAATCCCGAAGATCTGACCTCGCCCCTCCACCCACCGGTTGTGGGCACACAGGGGCTGTGCCCCTGAACCAAGAGCCAATGGCTGCTGAGCCCCAGGAAGGTGAGATGGAGCAGCAGCCACAGGGCCATTGTAGGGGCTGCACCAACGGGCTCACTGGGACAGCGAAGCCTAAGCTATGACCTTTATCCCAGTCACTTGGGGACTGGGCAGTTGGTCAGAGGGTGGACAGAGCTGTGGGAGGCAGCTGTTCTGTGCAGGGACTTTGGGGCCTTGGACTTGGCACCCTTACCCCCACCCTCGTTTGGCAAACACTGAAGACAAAGCCTAGGAACCGCCCCACGCATCCTGCACCTGCTATGTTTCCCTGTCCCGCTTCATTTCCACCACCTGGGACCTGTTGCCATTCAAGGGCAGGACCCCCCCGCCCCACACACACACCTCTCCCTGACTGGGTCCTTCCAACCAGGGCAAGATTCTGCAGGCCTCAGGTTCAGTGGCTGGCAGCCTCCTAGCTAAGTACCCCATCCGTTGGCCTAAAGTGCCCTGCGCTCAGGTATGGGCACAAATTCCAGAGTCTCCCTATTTCCTTAAACATTGAACCTATTTCATGTAAAGCTTCTTCGCTCAGAAACTCCGGTAGTGAGGAAAATCCAGGGGCAGGCAGCGGCCAGCTCAGGAGCAAAGCCCTGGATCTTTACTCTTGCCGGGCTGGGAGATCAGTCAGCCCCAGCCCTGCAATGCCTTGGGGCCCCTGCTGTGTGCCTCAGACCGCAACCGGCCTTGGGGAAGGGTTTCCTGGCCCGGAGAGACGGAGTCACTGGAAACCTGATCCAGGCCGAGGGCAAGGAGGGATGGAACCCCAAGGCTGAAAGTTGGTGGGTGCTGATTGGGCTGCCGAGATTCAAAGTGGTCACAGGAAGCTGGGAGCCGGCGAGGGTCCACCACACGCCAGCTCACAAACGCGACTAGAATACAGGTAGTGTCTGAGTCTGTCATCCATCGACCGACTTTATCGAATGCGTTTTAAATACTCTGCCTGTCTCCGTCGCACGCGATGGCTGCTGGCTTGGCGATCTTTGGCGTCTTCTTAACCAACACGCGCAAAAGGCCTTGGCTGGCCATCCCACACTCCCAGCCTCAGAGATTTTTGCTGCCTTCGGTGGAAGGGGCACCTCTCTAGACAGTTAAGCAAAACGCCCCGCACCCACCCATTGAGAGCAGCCTGTGGAGTCCCAGAGGCTCTTCCCACGACCAGGGCCTCAGGACACACTGCGTCGCTGCATGTGAAATGGTTTGTGCGTTTTATTAGCAGACGAACCCCCCTCACTACCCCACAACCTACAGCTCCAACCCTTCAGTACCCAAGTTCCCCCACCCTCCAGCCCCCCAACCCCCCGCCCAAGTGCCCTCAGGTCAGTTGACTGTCAGGACGGCTTTGGAAGCCTTTTGGTCCAGCCAGACGGGAGTCTCCGGGGCCGGGGCGAGGGGCGTGGCCGCCTCGCTCACGTGCGTCAGGTCTGTGGACTCGCGCTCCAGCATGCTGCAGCTGTGGGTGCCGGGCGCGGCGATACACACGCGGCCCAAGGCGCGGCGAGGGGTTCGGCGCAACAGGCCCGCGCAGGTCTTGGGGAAGCCCTTGCGGAAGTGCTTGGAGAGGAGCTCGTAAACGATGGGGTTGACGCACGAATTGGCGTAGGAGACACGATGCGAGAGAACGCGCAGCGCGTAGGTGGCACGCGTTACCGCGAAGCGGCCGAACCAGACGCAGAGGATGAGCGCGCGGTGGGGCATCCAGCACAGGCAGAAGAGCGCGGCCACGAGGACGATCATGCGTGTCACTTTGCGCTTGGCGCGCCAGGAGCTCCAGCCGGGGGACACTGGATCGACGGCGCGCCAGAGGTAGCGCAGTGTTAGCGCGTAGGTCAAGCCGAGCACCAGCACCGGCAGCAGGTAGCTGAAAACGAAGGTGCAGGGGTCCATGGCGCGACGGCGAGGAGCGCTCCACGCCGGGTGGCACACGGTCAGGTTGGCCAGCTGCGACTGGCGGTAGTAACTCAGGTAGGGCCCGGAGAAGAGCAGCGACAGCCCCCTGATGAGCCCGATGGCCACCAGCGCGTTTCGGGGCGTGCGCAGCGCGCGGGAGTGCAGCGGGTAGCGGATGGCCAGTACCTGTGTGTCAAGCCCAGGGGAGACCTCAGATGAGCTAGTCATTGGCGCAGGCGGGGCCGCGACTCCTGCTCCTTGAGCCCCAACCCTCTCTCTCTCTCTCACTCCCAGCGGCGCCGAGACATTGGGCGCCCCGATTGTAGGAAAGGCGTGAGTCTAGGCCACTCACCTACTTCCCCAAGGATTCCGAACAAGGACAGGCTTCACTCGGGAGGACACGCCGAAGCCACGGGGGGCTAAAGGTTGGAGCACCGGCTTTGGAGCTCTGAGGGCCTAATTGTGACTACCCACCCGTGACTGTGCCATAGGAGGCAGGCTCTGGAGCCTGCGGCTCTAGCAGGCCGCCTGGAGGCAAGTCGGGCAAGGTAGAGCGAAGGAATCCCCGAGGCAAGCCGACGCTCCAGGGGTTTCAGCAGCGCAGTTGGAACCCACTTCGCGCTCAAGGGGAACTGGACGGGGCGGGGGGCGGGGGGGGCGGGGGGAAGGGGAGTATGGGAAGTGTGGCCTCACCTCACCGCGCTGCTTCTCCTAGAGAGATGTGGAGAACAAGGGAAGGGAGTGGGCGGGGGTATACCGGGGGAAAAAAAAAAAGAGGCGGACTCCAATTTCCTCCCAGGAGGGGTCCTGGTTCCCTCCAAGCTCCACCCTCAGTCCCCGCTCTTTCCCGAAAGTGCCTCTCAGACAGCTCGGCTCCTCTTCCCTCCCCCGTCCCGAGGTCAGGAGGTCGGGCGCAGAGGGGACTGGGACGGAGCTAGAGGCCCCAAGATCCACAGTCTGGACCTGAGCAGGCTGCGCGGAGCAACCAGACTTTGGTTTCGAGGCGAGTTCGACCGCGGTGGAGATGGCTGAGTTTGGTGTTAAGAGACCGACCTTTGGCTTCAGTCACACAACTACTGGCGACTCTGAGCAAGTCACTTTCTCTATAAATTGGGCACAGTAACCCCTCCATCCCAACATCCCATTCCCATTGCTGTAGAGTCAATTGGGTCTCACAGAGACCCTACAGAACAGAGTAGAACTGCCCTATAGAGTTTCTAAGGCTGTAAACCTTTACAGCAGACTGTCACATCTTTCTCCCGCGGAGCAGCTCGTGGGTTCGAACTGCTGACTTTTCGATGGGCTGCTCCTTCACATCCCAACATGTAGGGTGTTAAGCCTAAGCTTGAGGAAGCATGCAGAAGCGCTTTGTAACGGGAAACGTTGCGCTTTGTAAAGCGCCAGCTGCTCCGGGGAGCAGAGCGCTCCAGCCTTCGAGGCCCGGAGAACGACGCACATATCGAGGAACGCTGCGGTCCCCCATTCTTACTCCTCCTTCTCCTGGGTCCCCACCTTTCTTCCACTCCCTCCGGGTCCCTTTACTTTCTTAGCGCCCCCTCCGACTCCCAGAGCGTCCCTCCTTGACCTCCAGGCCCGCCACCCCTCACCAGGTGCCGCCTGAGTTCCCGACCTCCGGGGCCGCTAGAGCTCCTGCTCACCTCTCCAGGGAGACGGCGGCCAGCGTGAAGCTGCTGACCTGCATGGTGAGGAAGAGGAGGAAGTGCACAGCCTTGCAAAGCAACCAGCCAAACACCCAGCCGTCCAGGGTGTAGATGGTGGCCTGAAAGGGCACGCAGCACACGATGAAGCCCAAGTCGGCCACGCCCAGGTTGAGGACGAACAAGTCGGTGGTGGTGACCGCCTAGCCCCCGCGCAGCAGCACGGCCAGCACTAGCGCGTTGCCGACGGTGCCCACGAGGAAGAAGAGCGCGAAGACGCGTGGGCACGATGACCGCCCCTGGCTGCCAGCCGCCACCGCCTATCTCTCTGGCGTCCTCCACGCCCGGGCCACCCGAGCCGTTCATGATGCCCCCGAGCTCGCGGCTCTCGGCTCCCGCCGCCGTCTGGGTCTCGGCGAGCGCGCAGCGCGGGTGGCTCGGCCACTGCAGGGCCCAGCGCGACTCCGCGAAGCTGCCGGCGGAGGGCGCCTGGCCGCGGCCAGCTGGGCTCGGGTGAGGGCTCGCTGGGGCAGGGGGAGAAGCGAGCCTCCCGGGGTGGGATTGTCCCCGCGGCAGCCGGCTGCGCGGGGGGCAGGGGTCAGGGCGGAGGGCTGGCAGCGCACCGCCGGGCCGAGGACCGCGCTCCTGCCTGCACCCCTGCCCTCCGGCCTCGTCGGCGCGCTCCCGCCCCGGGGCCAAGCTGTGCCCGGCTGAGCTCGAGCGGCTGAGGGACCGACCTCTGGGACTGTGTGTGCGCCGCAGTGAACGAGCTCCCGCCCGGGTCCCTGCGTGCTTCGGCGCTTCCACGCAGCCTGACGGGCGGGCAGGACCTGCGGACACGGGAAGAGGGGCGCCCTCGAAAGAGTTTCCGATCGCCCCGGAAGGCTGGGGAGGGTGACAAGAGGCAGGCGAGGGCGAGGGGCGCGGGAATGGGCCCGCGGAGTGATCCACGCCTCTTCCCATTTCTAATTCCTGGGACGCAGGACTGAGCCCCAGGCTTCGCAGGAACCCCAGAGAACAGCGGCGGGGAGGAGGGAGGGAGGGAGGTTCTGAGGAAACTTGATTTGCGTCATCTCTTTCTCTTCTTCCTGCCATTGAACGTTTTTCTCTCCAATTCAATGTAATAAATTTCTACTGAGCATCTATTGTGTGTCAGGCTCTGTCCCTGGTGCTGTGCCTCAGTTTCCTCAGCTGCAATATAGGGATGATAGTACCCCCTTCTAAGAGGGCTCTGGTAAGAGTGGAAAGAGATGTACGTTAGAAGCTGAAGCCAATTAGGTGAATCTGAATGAAACAAGTTCTTCTCTCCTTTCTCTAATGTACCCTGTTCAGATACCTCAAAAGAACTTGGAGGAAATACGAAATAGAAAGAAGGGAGTCAAAGTTGGCCTGCACCAGCACGTGTTCCCGGGTGCCCAGGTACCTTGCACAGGCTGCGAAAACACTCAGATATTTGCTTCTGAGCTCGAAGTGTCCTGTGTTCAAACAAGTCGTTTCGGACTCATAGCAACCCTATAGGGCAGAGTAGAACTGCCTCATAGGGTTTCCTAGGCAGTAATCAGACTGCCACATCTTTATTCCCAAAGCCACTACTGGTTTTGAACTGCCCACCCTTCACTTAGCAGTTGATCGCCTTAATCACTGCACCACCACGGCTCCTTGAAGATTACAGCCTAGGAAACCCTCTGTGGCAGCTCTACTGTCCTATAGGGTCGCTATGAATTGACTCGACGGCAATAGGTTTGGTTTTTTTCTTACCGAAGATTGCCAGATCTTTCCTCCCTGGAGGGCTGGTGGGTTCGGTTTGAATCGCTGAGCGCTTAGCCATTGCGTCACCAGGACATACGATATTTGTGATGCTGAATCATTGCTGTTTCTATAAAATTTAACCCCCCACGGTTCACTGGGTCTGAAAATTGCCACCTTCTGCCACTGCAGCTCGATCTGTGCCTCACCTCCTCCTGCCCTGTTTCATGGGTCCCAGTCAAGAATATGCTTTTTCCTCTTTTCCCCAGGATCTCAATCCCTCAGGAGCCCTGCTCCCCACTCCACTTGGTAGGGAACCTTACCCCTCCCTTGCCTGCCTCTGCACTGACCACGAAGATAAAGACCATTTATGTTTATGAAGTGCTTGCCATTAATTTCTTCAGTAAATATTTATTAAACACCTGTTCCTTGCCAAAGGTCCCTGGGTGATGCAAACGATTTGTGCTCAGCTACTAACCTAAAGGTCGGAGGTTCGAACCCACCCAGCGGTACTGTGGAAAAAAAGCCTGGTGTTCTGCTTCCACAAAGATTTCCACATTGACCCTGAAGCAAAGATGAGAACTTAAGGGGCGGGGGGAAGGGAAGCTAGATTAATGGAAACAGAATGACCAGAATGGAAATAATGAGAATGCTGACACATTGTGAAAAATGTAACCAATGTCAGGGAACAAAATGTATAGAAGTTGTTAAGTGGAAACCTAATTTGCTGTGTAAACTTTCACCAAAAACACAAGGAAATATTACTAAAAAAAAAAAACTCTATGTGATCTCACTTTTTTTTGGCAAGAGCTTCATCGAGATATAATTTATAATTCACATACTACACAGTTCACCCCTTTAAAGTGCACAATACAATTTTTTTAGTATATTCAGGGTTGTAAGACCATCACCACCATCAGTTTTTGTTTGCCCCGAAAAAAAACCCTTACCCTTAGCTATCACCCTCCAATCTTCCTGCTCCCCCTCCAAGCCCCAGGCAATGACTAATCTACTTTCTGTCTTTATAGATTTGCCTATTCTTGACATTCATATAACAGACTCATAAATTATGTTTTGTGTGTATCTGGTTTCTTTCACTTATAATGTTCTCAGGGTTCATCCAAGTTTTAGCATATATCAGAACTTCACTCCTTTTTGTTAAAAAACAAACAGACAAACCCATTGTTATCTAGTCGATTCCAACTCATAGTGACCCTGTAGGACAGAGTAGAACTGCCCCATAGACTTTCCATGGAGTGCCTGGTGGATTTGAACTGCCGACCTTTTGGTTAGCAGCCATAGCTCTTAACAACTATGCCACCAGGGTTTCTTCCTTTTCATTACTGAGTAATATTCCATTGCATGCATATATAGGTCCCTGGGTGGCATAAACAGTTTGCACTGAACTACTAAGCTAAAGGTTGACAGTTTGAACCGACCCAGCAGCACTGAGGAAGAAAGTCCTGGAAATCTGCTTCCATAAGATTATAGCCAAGAAACTCTATGGAGCAGTTCTACTCTGTAACATGTGTAACATTGACTAGATGGCAAAGGGTTTGTTTGTTTGTTTGTTTGTTTTGTATGGATATGTTGTTTTTGTTAGCAAGGGTGGCTTATCCAATAAGCAAGGTAAGCACAGGCTTACTTCTGCTTACTTACTAATATGTAGTGAGCAATTTCACATTTTTTTTTTACCACATGAAAGATTCTGCTTCTAGGTATGGCTGGCATCTGTCTCCCAACCCCACAGCACCTTCCTACAGAATCAAAGCCCCTTTTCACATTTACAATCCCTGACAGGTGCAGATGACTCAGTAAACAAGGTAAGCAAAGTAAGCACAGACTTACTTGTGCTTACTTACTAATCTGTAGTGAACAATTTCACACGGGTTTCACCACATCACATCAAAGTGAAACCCATGTGAAATTGTTCACTACAGATTAGTAAGTAAACACAAGTAAGCCTGTGCTACTTTGCCTGTTAGATAACCCACCCCTGGTCGTTACATGCCATCATTCATCAGTGATGAACATTTGAGAGATCTACTTAAAAAAGAAAAAAAAAAAATAAGGAGCCCTCGTGGCACAGTGGATAAGTGGTTAGCTTAACTGCTAACCGAAAGGTCAGTGGTTGCAACCTAACAGCTACTAAGTGGGAGAAAGATGTGGTAGCCTGCTTCCGTAAAGGTGACAGCCTTGGGAATCCTATGGGGCAGTTCCACTCTGTCCTATAGGGCCTGTGATGGTTAGGGTCATGTGTTAACTTGGCTAGGCTATGAGTCTCATTGGTTTGGCAGATATTCTCTAATCATTCTCCATTTTGTGATCTGATGTGAGCAGCCAAACACTTGAAAGGAGAGTTTCCTTAAGGGTGGACCTGCATCCAGTATATATGGGTGTTCTGGCAAAGCTCACCCCCTTTCGATCCTGCATCTGATTCGTCATCCTCTGACCTCCGATTCTTGGAATGTGAGCCAGCAACCTGCTGCCTGACCTGCAGATTTTGGGACCTACCAGCTCCCACAACCCCATGAGCCAGCAGCCTGCCACCTGACCTGCTGATTTTGGATTTGTCAGCCCCTGCAACCACATGAATCAGCAGAAGCCCCCACCCTGATGCTTGACCCATGGATTTGGGACTTGCCACCTCCATGACTGCATGAGCCATTTCCTTGAATAAATCTCTGTATATTTATATATACAGTTCACTGGTTTTGTTCCTCTAGAGAAGCCAGCCTAAGACATTTGGTACCAGGAGTGGTTCTAGAGGAGCAAAATTGTAAGGTTGAGTTTTTTTTAATTGATTCTCAAGTCTGGCTAGTCTTAAAGGTACCGATGGCTACTCTGCTTCCAGTAGTGAAGAGGGCATTGTTAATCCATGGCATGAGGTGGCAATAGAAATATGAAAAATATCACCACCGTTGGATCAAATATTTGTGAGACACAGGCTCTGGGTAATTGCATGTTTGATACTATTCTACAGTTTTGTCAGGCTGAGAAGTGTAAGAAAGCTGGTTGGTTGGTCTTACTTTCACTTGAAAAAGTGGTGAAAGAAATGGATGAGCTCAAGGCTTCAGAGTTACCACTCAAGCACCACATAAAAGACCCAAAAGTTGCCAGTTGTGCCCTGAAAGAAAGCATTATTTCTTGTAGTAACAAAGCTGATATTGCCGAAAACCAACCCATAGTCTTAGCATAAGAGTGTCTGAATTATGTCAATTGAATTCCCAACCTCGAATGGTGTCTGAAGTTAAAGTGAGGACGTTGATTGGGAAGAAATGGGATCCTAAAACTTAGAAATGGGGATATATGGTTAGATAATCATGAAGGTACGGACATTGAGGCCCTAAATTCCATTGAATCACTCCTGCCAACAGAACCAGACCAGCGTTCTTACTCCCATCTGAAGGCATTACTTTGTCTTTGTCTCCTAAGCCACCCTTCCCAATAAAACCATCATCTTTCCCACCTCCGTCTGATGAGATTAACCCAGCCGTATGTGAAGAGTCTTCAAGGTATTGCCTCGGGTGGCACCTGGGGCATCGCCTGGCGTATAGCCTGAGGCAGATGCCTTATAAGGCATTGTTGAATGCCACCAGGACCCATTGCCACCACCCATTTTTGCTTCCAGATCTATAACTAGACTTAAGTCCCAGTGAGCCCTGAAAGGTGAAGTGCGGTGTGACCCATGAGGAGGTATGTTACACTCCAAAAGAACTGCTTGACTTTTTTAATATAAACAAACAGACCTGGGGAATATGTTTGGAAATGGCTACTAAGGGTGTGGGATAAGGGTGCAAGGAACATAAAGTTGAGTTAGCCTGAGTTTATTGATACAGGTCCACTAAGCACAGATTATCCATTCAATATTTTAGCTTGAGAGGTTAAGAAAGGGTCTCAGTTTATTTGGGTGGTTCTCTGAATGGATTAAGTGGTTTGTTGTTGTTCTTGTTAGGTGCCATCGAGTCTGTTCCGACTCATAGCGACCCTGTGCACAACAGAACGAAACACTTCCCGGTCCTGTGCCATCCTTATAACCGTTGTCATGCTTGAGCTCATTGTTGCAGCCACTGTGTCAATCTACCTTGTTCAGGGTTTTCCTCTTTTCCGCTGACCCTGTACTCTGCCAAGCATGATGTCCTTCTCCAGGGACTGATCCCTCCTGACAACATGTCCAAAGTGTGTAAGATGCAGTCTCGCCATCCTTGCCTCTAAGGAGCATTCTGGCTGCACTTCCTCCAAGACAGATTTGTTCGTTCTTTTGGCAGTCCATGGTATATTCAATATTCTTTGCCAACACCACAACTCAAAGGCGTGAACTCTTCCTCGGTCTTCCTTATTCATTGTCCAGCTTTCACATGCATATGATGCGATTGAAAATACCATGGCCTGGGTCAGGCGCGCCTTAGTCTTCAGGGTGACATCTTTGCCCTTCAACACTTTGAAGAGGTCCTGTGCAGCACATTTACCCAATGCAATGCGTCTTTTGATTTCTTGACTGCTGCTTCCATGGCTGTTGATTGTGGATCCAACTAAAAGGAAATCCTTGACAACTTCAATCTTTTCTCCGTTTATCATGATGTTGCTCATTGGTCCAGTTGTGAGAATTTTTGTTTTCTTTATGTTGAGGTGTAATCCACACTGAAGGCTGTGGTCTTTGATCTTCACTAGCAAGTGCTTCAACTCCTCTTCACTTTCAGCAAGCAAGGTTGTGTCATCTGCATAAAGCAGGTTGTTAATGAGTCTTCCTCCAATTCTGATGCCCCATTCTTCTTCATATAGTCCAGCTTCTCAGATTATTTGTTCAGCATACAGATTAAATAGGTATGGTGAAAGAATACAACCCTGACACACACCTTTCCTGACTTTAAACCAATCAGTATCCTCTTGTTCTGTCTGAACAACTGCCTCTTGATCTGTGTAAAGGTTCCTCATGAGCACAATTAAGTGTTCTGGGATTCCCATTCTTTGCAATGTTATGCATAGTTTGTTATGATCCACACAGTCGAATGCCTTTGCATAGTCAATAAAACATAGGTGAACATCCTTCTGGTATTCTCTGCTTTCAGCCAGGATCCATCTGACATCAGCAATGATATCCCTGGTTCCACGTCCTCTTCTGAAACCAGCCTGAATTTCTGGCAGTTCCCTGTCAATATACTGCTGCAGCCATTTTTGAATGATCTTCAGCAAAATTTTGCTTGCGTGTGATATTAATGATATTGTTCTATAATTTCCGCGTTCGGTTGGATCACCTTTCTTGGGAATAGGCATAAATATGGATCTCTTCCAGTCAGTTGGCCGGGAAGCTGTCTTCCACATTTCTTGGCATAGATGAGTGGGCACCTCCAGCATTGCATCTGTTTGTTGAAACATCTCAATTGATATTCCGTCAATTCCTGGAGCCTTGTTTTTTTTTTGCCAATGCCTTCAGAGCAACTTGGACTTCTTTCCTTCAGTACCATTGGTTCCTGATCATATGCCACTTCTTGAAATGGTTGAATATTGACTAATTCTTTTTGGTATAATGACTCTGTGTATTCCTTCCATCTTCTTTTGATGCTTCCTGTGTCATTTAATATTTTCCCCATGGAATCCTTCATTATTGCAACTCGAGGCTTGAATTTTTTCTTCAATTCTTTCAGCTTGAGAAATGCCAAGTGTATTCTTCCCTTTTGGTTTTCCACCTCCAGCTCTTTGCACATGTCATTATAATACTTTACTTTGTCTTCTTGAGACGCCCTTTGAAATCTTCCGTTCAGTTCTTTTACTTCATCAATTCTTCCTTTTGCTTTAGCTGCTCGACGCTCAAGAGCAAGTTTCAGAGTCTCCTCTGACATCTATCTTGGTCTTTTCTTTCATTCCTGTCTTTTCAGTGACCTCTTGCTTTCTTCATGTATGATGTCCTTGATGGCATTCCACAACTCATCCGGTCTTAGGTCACCAGTGTTCAATGCGACAAGTCTATTCTTGAGATGGTCTCTAAATTCAGGTGGGATATACTCAAGGACATATTTTGGCTCTCGTGGACTTGCTCTGATTTTCTTCAGTTACAGCTTGAACTTGCATATGAGCAATTGATGGTCTGTTCCACAGTTGGCCCCTGGCCTTGTTCTGACTGATGATATTCAGCTTTTCCATCATCTCTTTCCACAGATGTAGTCAATTTGATTTCTGTGTGTTCCATCTGGTGAGGTCCATGTGTATAGTCGCCGTTTATGTTGGTAAAAGAAGGTATTTGCAATGAAGATGTCGTTGGTCTTGCAAAATTCTATCATTCGATCTCCGATATTGTTTCTATCACCAAGGCCATATTTTCCAACTACTGATCTTTCTTTGTTTCCAACTTTCACATTCCAATCGCCGGTAATTATCAATGCATCTTGATGCATGTTCGATCAATTTCAGACTGTAGCAGCTGATAAAAATATTCTATTTCTTCATCTTTGACCCTAGTGGTTGGTGTGTAAATTTGAATAATAGTCATATTAACTGGTCTTCCTTGTAGGCGTATGGACATTATCCTATCACTGACAGCATTGTACTTCAGGATAGATCTTGAAACGCTCTTTTGGACGATGAATGCAACACCATTCCTCTTCGAGTTGTCATTCCCAGCATAGTAAACTATATGATTGTCGGATTCAAAATGGCCACTTAAGTGGTAATCTATGCTAAATCAAGTTGAAATGCGAGCCTGCTTTGGTATACCGTAGAAGAAGCTATCCAAAGTCTTAGGGAAATTGGCATGTTACAGTGGATTTATCAGGTCGGCCCCACAGACCCACCCATGGAATGCCTGGAGGACATACCTTTCCCCACAACGGTGAGGAACAAATTTGTGAAGGGAGCCCCAGTGTCCTTGAGGATTGCTATGATTGCTATTTCATGTAAGTCAGATTTGACAATGGGAGATGGCCTAATTGAATTAAGACACCGAACTACAATGGGGATGATTGGACCCTGTGGTGGTAGGTGCTAAGTGGTGCCATTCAATCAACAAAGACAAGGTGGGCATGGTTACCATAATGGATAGCGGAGTCAAAGGAGTAATCAGAATAGTCTGCCTCGTGTGGACTTATGGCATTGGCTACCTAGTCATAGTGTCCCTAAGAGTGAAAGAGACGTGAAATCTACTAAATGTTTACTTGATCTGTACAAGTGGAAGAATTCTAGATCAAGTGAATAGCAGTCTAATTTGATAGTGGATTATTGTAAATTTTACTAGGTGGTGACTCCAAGTGCAGCTGCTGTTCCAGATGTGATTTCATTGCTGGAGCAAATTAATACATTTTCTGGTAGCTGGTGTGCAGCTATTGACCTGGTCAATGCCTTTTTCTTGATTCTAGTTTTGTAAGATAACTAGAAGCAGTTTGCCTTCAGCTGGCAAGGCCAGCAATACACCTTCAATGTCCTACCTCAGAGGTATATCAGCTCTCCAGTCCTATGTCATAATTTAGTCTGCAGAGACCTTGATCACCCTTCCCTTCCACAAGATGCCACACTGGTCCATTACGTTGATGACATTATGTCTCCCGGACCTAGTAAGGAAGCAGTATCAATGACTCTAGACTTATTGGTAAAACAGTTGCATGCTAGAGGGTGGGAAATAAATCTGACAAAAATTCAGGCACCTTCCACCTCAGTGACATTTCTAGGGGTCCAGTGGTGTGGTGTGGGCATTCCATTACTTATTATAAAATATAAGATATAAACAGGGCTAGTGCATTTTTTATTGTATCTATGTTAGTTGTATCATGTTAGGTGCAGGTATGACTTTATCACTGTTTTTATTTAGAGATCATATACAGTTTATGGAAATGTGTACAGCTGCCAAGTTGACAAAGGGTGGAGTGTGTTGGTTAAGGTCATGTGTCAACTTGGCTAGGGCATGATTCTCAGTGGTTTGGCTGGTATTATGTAATCATCCTCCATTTTGTCACCTGATGTGAGCAGCCAATCGGTTGAAAGGGGAGTTTCCTTGGGGGTGTGGCCTGCATCCAATATATGTGGATATTCTGGCAAAGCTCTTCTCTCTGGATCCTGTATCTGACTCATCAACCCCTGACCTCTGGTTCTTGGGACATGAGACAGCAGCCTGCTGCTTGACATGCAGATTTTTGGATTCACTAGCTCCTGCAACCCAGTGAACCAGCAACCTACTGCCTGACCTGCCAATTTTGGGTTCGTCAGCCCTGGTAACCAAGTGAGTCAGGAGAAAGCTTCCAGCCTGATGCCTGACCCATGGATCTGGGACTTGCCAGCCTCCACAACTGCCTGAGCCATTTCCTTGAAGTAAACCTCTATCCATTTATGTATGGAGCCCTGGTGGTAGTTCTACTCTGTTCTATAGGTTTGCTATGAATCCAAATTGACTGGAAAGCAACTGACTTGGTTTTTTTGTTTTTGTATTTATAACTTATGTATATGCTTCACTGGTTTTGCTCCCCTAGAGAACCTAGCCTAAGACAGGGTTGCCCAGAAATCAAATCAACTCAAAGGCAATGGGCCTTTACACATGAGTTTTTAAAAAAATTTAATGTTTATGAGAACTGTTTTAATTGGTTATCCACATTTCACAGAGGAGGGGCCCAACTGCAGGAAGATGAAGTTACTTGCCCAGTATCTCACAACCAGTAGTGGCAGAGCTGGTATTGGAGCCCAGGACTAGACATCAGAGCCCTCAGTGCCCTTTTCAGAGCAAAGATTCATATTCTTCCTCGCCTCAACACTTCTCCGTACTTGGATGGTCTGCTCCAAAGTTCAGAGAAGGGTACAGGTCTGGAGCAGTCCAACAAAGTCCCCACATCCGGACGCTGATGATGAAGCCAGTAATTGCTCTGGCCACCTCTTTCTCACACAGACAGTGGGGGCTCCCTCACAAGCGGGGTGTGCTTAGTCCCGGAAGAGTGGGAACCCCATCTCTCCAGTCCCTGAGGAGTTAACGGCACCCAAAGTCCAAGGCTCCTGGTCCACTCCCCCACCCCCGCCTCGCCCCCTCAGTGCAGGACGTGCATTGAATCCCCTGATCTGAGATGCAGGACATAGGGGTCCATCTCTGGGGTCTCCAGCCCTTGTTAAACGGGTGGTAGGGAACGCCCTTGAGTTAATCCCAGCAGCCACTGTCTGCAGGTTCCCGCGAAATCCCCGCACATTACGCGCCCGGAGAGCCGAGGCCAAGCGCAGGCGCGCTCCTACAAATGGCTCCTGCCTGCGGGCCGGTCCGTCTGAGGCGAAGTCCGCCGCTATCCCGTCAGCCCGTCCGGGCTGGTCCTGCTCTCCGGAGTCCCCAGTTGCCCCGCCTCCTCTATCCCGTCATGCTCTGCGGCGCAGGGCAAGATGGCTGCTGAGAAACAGGTACCTGGGAGCGGCGGTGGTGGTGGCGGCAGCAGCGGGAGCGGCGGTGGACGCGGTGCTGGTGGAGAGGAAAATAAAGAAAACGAACGGCCTTCAGCCGGGTCAAAGGCAAACAAAGAATTCGGGGATAGCCTGAGTTTGGAGAGTATCCTAGAGGAATCTGGCCTAACACGAAATGATTACGTGTCGATCTGGCGGGCCGGGGGCGGGAGAGGCTGCGGGTCCTGGCAAGTCCTGGGCAGGAGAGGCCGAGGGTGCAGTTTCTCTGTCCGAGTTTCAGGGTCTGCCTTCCAACTGGCCTTTACTCGCATCCTCCTCGGACTCCAGGCTGAGGAATGCCCTTTTCTTTCACGCGGCACGAGGATATCGGGCAGGTTTTCTGGCTGCCCAGTTGGAGGGCTTGTGACGGGGATGACACTCTGGCCACCCTGCTGAGCTCTTGCCTTGGCGTCTTGAGCCACCGAACTGGGGAGAGGAAACTGCGGTCTTGATGTTTCAACTTAATACTCTTGTCTGACAGCCGTCCTAGACTGGGTAGTAAAAATTACAGCTTGATGCTGTGTACGTGGAGGCAAAGATTGACTGCTTTGAGGAAACGCTTGTTGTCTATTTTGAATATAAATTATCATGCAGATCCTAATGGTCCCTAGGCATTTTATTTAGCTGGGAGTTGTTCACATGAGCTGAAGGAATCAGATTCTAGTTTTCATTAATGTGTATCTTAGCAGAGCTTGTGATGTTAGTCTGTAGCTTTTTGAAATGAATAACAAATGGAGAAAATATGAAATAACACATTTAGCTTGACATCTTAATGTAGTTAAATTTTCAGGGGTTTAAGGTTTTCCTTTTTAAAAAAGTTTACAGCGTTTTAGGTGTGGGATTTTACTTTTTGAATTGGTGGTGCTGTCTAAATGGATGTCAGAATACCTTGATTTTACTAGCAAACATATATCTCTTTGTTCCTTTTTAGTTACTGGTATAGGCCTTTTAGTGCTTGTTATTTAAAAATACATCTATAGAGAAGCACTGAGAAAACTGAAATTGTAGATAAAGGTCACTGGACTTCCTAAGTTGGATGAATCTTAAAAAAGGAGAGAGCGTTCAGGGGTTCTTCCGAAAGGAGAAACTTTAGCATAATATCACTATGCAGTTTGGAGCTTGGCTGACATATGGTAGTCCTGGTCTCCTGCAGTTAGGGGAGTTACACTTGGCAGTTGTCGGAGGTTATGCAAACAGAGGTGTAGTGCACATCACTTATAACCCGAATTGGCTTGAGTGGGTAGAATGCTGGGTCCAGGTTGGAATCAATGGTATCCACCTTGGTGACACCAGCTTTTAGAACCCAGCAGCTTTATTCCAGCTGTTGCGCTTCAGCAGTCCAAAATGGCTAATAATGTTCTCCTTTTTGTGTGTGACAATATTGACAGCTCAGGCAACCACATTTTCTCCATGCTTAGCCCAATCCCATGACAAGTTGACAGTTGAAAACGGTTACAAGAAATTTTACTAGTTGATGTACTAAGTATTGCAGAAGTGTTTAATGTGCTGTAGGTTGATATGAATAGAAACTAATGGGGACAAGTTTTGAATTATTTGGATTCTTGCCACTGTAAGCTTTTCCTTAATCTTGGCTCTAGTTCTCCAGATTATTAAGGACTCTCAGCAGCAGCATGGTTTACGGCACGGAGATTTTCAGAGGTACAGGTCAGTATCCCGTCAAGGCGTGTGGAGAGTCTCGCACTTGGTTTGGGCTTGTTAATATCCCAGTTACTCTGCTTGTCAGAAAGTGTACTTTGGGAGCCTAGCTCTGAATTTATGTTGAATCCTCAACAGGTAATTATTTTTTGTTTGTTTGTTTTTCCTTTAATTTTTGTTGTGCTTTAGTGAAAGTTTACAAATCAAGTCAGTCTCTCATGCAAAAATTTATATACACCTTGCCGTATACTTGTAGTTGCTCTCCCCATAATGAGACAGCACGCTCCTTTTCTCTACCCTGTATTCCCTGTGTCCGTTCACCCAGCTTCTGTCCCCCTCTGCCTTCTCATCTCCCCTCCAGACAGGAGCTGTCCACATAGTCTCATGTGTCTACTTGACCCAAGAAGCTCGCTTCTCACCAATATCATTTTCTATCCCATAGTCCAGTCCAATCCCTATCTGAAGTGCTGGCTTTGGAAATGGTTCCTGTCTTGGGCTAACAGAAGGTCTGGGGACCATGACCTCTGGGGTCCTTCTGGTTTCAGTTAGACTTTAAGTCTGGCCTTTTTATGAGAATTTGAGGTCTGCATCCCACTGCTCTCCTGCTCTCTGAGGGGTTCTCTGTTGTGTTCCCTATCAGGGCAGTCATCGGTTGTAGCCGGGCACCATCTGGTTCTTCTGGTCTCAGGCTGATGTAGTCTTTGGTTTATGTGGCCCTTTCTGGGCTTATAATTAAAAAGGTAATTAATTTTTAAATTTTATAATGACTAAAAGGAGCCAATCTTTTTATCCATTTTGCCTTACAGTATCAAAGATAACATTTATAGGCTTCTGCTGAAAATGGCAGTTTTGGTAATCATTTTTTAACTTAACCATATTGTAGCATCTTGGTTAAATTCAGTGCTTTTCAGTATTTTAAACATATAAAGGGAATTCCTATGATATTGGTAAATTTTGATAACAGCTTTTAAGTTGGAAAACAAATTTAATATGAATCTAAAAAATTGAATAGATGCCTAATGTGTAGTACAACTCAGTACTTTGAAAACAGAAAAGTGATACCAAGACATTCGACATCTCAGATTTTTGTTGTTCATTCATTTATTTGAAAATATTTAATGAGTATCTACTAAGTGCCAGACACTGTTCTTTGCACAAAACCAAAAAATCAAACCAGTTGCAGTCGAGTCAGTTCAACTCATGGTGATCCTGTGTGTGCAGAGAAGTGCTCCAGAGGGATTTTTTTCTTTTAATTTTATTGTGCTTTAGGTGAAAGTTTACAGTGCAAATTTGTTTCCTTATTCAAGAATTTATGCATAAATTGTTTTGTGACGTTGGTTGCAATCCCCGCAATGTGTCAGCATTTTTCCCCTTTCCATCCTAGGTTCCCTGTGTCCGCTCGTCCTGTGTTCCTGTCCCTTCCTGCTTTCTCATCTTGCTTTTGGACAGGAGTCGCCCATTTGGTCACATATATTGATTTGACTAAGAAGCACATTCCTCATGTATATTCCTGTTTGTTTTCTAACCCGAAAACCCTTTGCCTTCCAGGTGACTCTGATTCATAGCGACCATACAGGACAGTGAAATTGCCGCATAGAATTTCCAAGGGGCAGCTGGTGGATTCAAACTGCTGACCTTTTGGTTAGCAGCCGAGCTCTTAACCTCTGTGCCACCAGGGCTTCTGTTTGTTTTATAGGCCTGTCTAATCTTTGTCTGAAAAGTGGGCTTTAGGAGTGGCTTCAGTTCTGAGTTAGCAAGTGAAAATTCCGTAGGGTTTTCAAGACTCTGACCTTTTGGAAGTAAATCACCAGGCCTTTCTTTCAAGGAGCTTTTGAGTAGGTTTGAACCACCAGCCTTTCAGTTAGCAGCCAGGTACTTAACTATGCCACCCGGGGACTCATAGAACAGTAAATAACACCTGTAAGTGTTCTTACTCTCAGGGAATTTACATTCTGATGGCTAAATAAGACAAAAATGTCTACTTAGGGTGAGAAAGGTGGTAATATGGAAGGGGGTGACCTGGAAGAGGCGCTACTTTAGATGGTTGGTGGTGGGGGTGTCAGGAAAGGCTTTCTGAGTGAGACATTTAGGTGGAGACCTGAGTGCTAAAGAGTCAGCCATGTTGTGAAATGGGTCAGCACAGCTAGGCAAGAGTGAGGAAGAGGGTAGTGGTATGAGATGAAGTTGGACTGGGCAGGGCCAGACTGTATGGGGCCCACTAGGGCAGGCTAATGAGCTCTGGTTTTAATACCAGTGTGGTGGGAAGCCATGAGAGAATTTTGAACAGGGAACTACTATGACTTTTTTTTTTTTTTAATTATTAAGGAAATTTTCAAACAGAGATGCAGTAAAACTCCTGAACTCATCACTGAATCACTACAGCGATTAATTTCTGCCCTTCTTGATTCATGTGCTTCCCCCGCTGTAGAAAGTGATGAACTTCCCGCCACCCGAGTGTATCCTTGCAAACTTGCACCATGACTAAGAGATAGAACATTAACATTTTCATCAGTACTCCAGTTTATCTTCAATAGACAAGGACTTTGAAAAGCACACCCGTAATGTTACCATTCCACCTAATCATATTAACACTAGTTGTTCTATGTCATTTTATCTAATGTTGTAAATGATACATATACATACATATTGTTGTATAAAAGTCATTTATACAGTTATGTAAATTAGTCTTTATTCAGTTTTTCATGATTTTCTTTAAAATGTCTTTTAATAGTTTATTTTAAGAAGGATCTGAACAAGGTCTTCTCATAGCATCTGATTTTTTTTTTTTTTTTAATATTGTGTTTTTGGTGAAAGTTTACACAGCACTTTAGGTTTCCATTCAACAATTTCTGCACAAGTTGTTCAGTGACATTGGTTACATTCTTCACAATGTGTGAACATTCTCATTATTTCCATTCTGGTTGTACTGTTTTCATTAGTCTAGTTTTCCTGCTTCTGTACATTCTCATCTTTGTTTTAATGTAATTGTTGACCACAGGTGATTTTTTTTTAAGGAACACAGTATTTACAGATGATATTCATTATTTTTTTGAGTCAGTTTGTTATCTACAGTGTGACTTCAGGGGTTAGTTTTGGTTCGGGATCGAAAGACTATCTCAGGGCAGTGGTCTCAGGAAGTCCTCTAGTCTCAACCAGTCCAGTAGGTCTTTTTTTGTTTGTTTGTGTTTATAAGGGAATTTGAGGTTTTGTTTCACATTTTTCTCCCATTTTATCAGGGTCCATCTATTGTAGCCCTGATTAGAGTGGTCGGTAGTGGTAGCTGGGCACCATCTAGTTCTCTTGGTCTCAGGGTAGATGAGGCCATGATTCATGCAGACTATTTGTCCTGTAGACTAGTTTCTTCATTTTCTTAAAAGATTATTCTGGCTGCTGTTTGGAGGATGGATTATAAGGGAAAAAAATAAGGATAGCTTAACTAGGAGGCAAATTCAGCCCAAATGAGACGATGGGAGCTCGGACTAGGATTTTAGCAGTGGAGGTGTTCAGAAGTGGATGGGATGAGTTTGGGATATTTTGGAGGATAAGTTTGGAGTATCTATGGATTGGATGTGAGGGGTCAGGAAAAAAGGAAGTGACAGTAAATTCTGGTTTTGGGGCTTGAAGATTGCTTTGTAGGATTACATTATGTGAGTTAATCACAGTTTATGTATCACTCTCTTGATGGGCTTGAGCTTGAGTTTAGCTTGAACTTGGATGAGAGCGCCATTTATGGACATGAGAAAAGACTGAGGAGCAAGTTGGTGGAGAGGGAGCAGGTGATCATTTCTATTTTGGACATGTTTGAGGTGCCTGTTAGATATCCAAGTGGAGATGTCAGATAGGTACTTGGAAATAGAAGTTTGGAGTTCAGTGGAGAAGTCAGGAGTGAAGATAAATTTTGGCCATCACGGACATGTAAGTGGTATTTAAACCATGGGGTAAATGAGATTATCTGGGGAGGGAGTGAAGTGTCTTTTTTCCTCCACCTTGCTGCCAAGAAAGGGGATTGAGAAACAGAAGCTAGAAAGGGAGGAGGAAGCCGAGAGGAGAAAATGCTCCAAGAAGGATCAAGTGGTAGGTTTTCAGACACTTCTGAGTGGTCTCGTAATAGAAGGCTAGGGAAAGACTGTTGGTTTTGGTAATAGAGAGGTCATTAATGATTTTTTTAATTAATTTTTTTATTTTGAGAATTACAGATTTACATGCAGTTGTAAGAAATGATACAAAAAGATTGCATGCACGCTTCATCCAGCTAATGGAAATGGCTCCCTTGATTACTAACCTGGAGTTTGGCGGTTCGAACCCACCCAGCAGCACTGCAGAAGAAAGACCTGGTGATCTGCTTCTATAAAGATTATAGCCAAGAGAACCCTAAGGAACAGTTCTACTCTGTAACGCATGGGGTTGTCATGAGTCAGAACTGACTGGATGAAAATAGGTTGTTTTTTTTTTTTTTAAATACGGTATCAGAACCTAGGATGGACATTTATACGGTAAAGATACAGAACAATTTCTTCATTTCAGGGGTCCTTCATGTTGCCCTTTTATAGCCACACCTCCTTTTTCTCACCCTCACTCTCTCCTTAATCCCTAGCAACTACCAATCTGTTCTCTATTTCTATAATTGTGTCATTTCAAGAATGGCATATGTATGGAATCATACAGTATAAGCTTTCAGGGTCAGCTTTTGTTTCACTTAGCATAATTTTCCGGAGAGTCATCCAAGTTGTTACACGCGTGAATAGTTTGTTCCTTTTTATTTCCGAGTAGCATTCCATGGTGTGGATGTACCACAGCTTGTCTAACCACTCACCCGTTGAAGGGCATCTCTGGGTTGTTTCCAGGACTTGGGTGTTGTGAATAAACCTGCTGTAAGCACACGTGTACAGGTTTTTGTGTGGACATAAGTTTTCATTTGTCTAGGATAAACGCCCAACAGTGCAGTTGCATGTCTGGTTTTTTAAGAGACTGCGAAATTGTTTTCTAGAGTGGCTGTACCATTTTATATTCCCCCAGCGATGTCTGAGTGACCCGGTGTGTCTGCGTTCTTGTCAGCATTTGGTGTTATCTCTATTTTTTATTTTAGCCATTCTGATAGGTGTGTAGTGATAGCTCATTAATTTGCATTTCCCTAATGGCTAGTGATGTTGGACATTTTTTCATGTGCTTATTTACCATTGTAAATCCTTTTTGGTGAAATGTCCCTTCATGCCTTTTACCTGTTTTCTAATTGGATTGTTTAGATTTTTTTTTTCATCTTGGGTTTTGAGAGTTCTTTATATATTCTAGATGCTAATTCTCTGTCAGTTACGTGGTTTGCAAGTATTTTCTCCCACTCTGTAGCTTGCCTTTTCATCTCACAGAGGTAAAATTCTTAATTTTGATGAAGTCTAATTTATCCTTTTAGGGGTCTTGCTTTTGGTGTCAAATCCGAAAACTCTTTGCATAGTCCTAACTCATGAAAATTATTTCTGTTTTTTCTAAATGTTTTATATTTTTCCATTGTTTGTGATCCCTTTTGAGTTAATTATTGTATATTGTATGAGATTATGTCAAGAGTGATTTTTTAGCCAATGGTTATCCAGCTGTTCCAGCACCATTTTTTGAAAAGCGTATCTTTCCTCCATGAAATTACTATTGCACTTTGCCAGAAATCAGTTAAGCAGGCTTACAGCCATGATGAGTCTATTTCCGGGCTCTCTATTCTTTTCCATTGTTCTGTGTCTTGTCTCTCTACTAGTACCACGCAGTCTTGATTACTGTAGCTATACTCATTGCTGTTGGGTCGAATCCAACTCTACGATGGAGCAGAACTGCCCCATGGGTTTCCAAGGCTGTAATCTTTACAGGAGCAGACTGCCACGTCTTTCTCCCGTGAAGTGACTGGTGGGTTCAAACCACCGACCTTTCTGTTAGAAGCTGAGTGCCTAACCACTGCATCACCAGGGCTCCTTACTGTATTTATAGAGATCTTGAAATCAGATAGACTGATTTCTTCCATTTTATTCCTCTTCAATATTGTTCTAGCTATTCTACTTCCTTTGCCTTTCCATGGGGCCCTGGTGGTGCAGTGGTTAAGTGTTTGGCTACTAACCAAAAGGTCGGCAGTTTGAATCCACCAGCTGCTCCTTGGAAACTCTGTGGGACAGTTCTGCTCGTCCTGTAGGGTCACTACGAGCCGGAATTTACTCCACGGCAACGGTTTTTTATTTGCCTTTCCATGTAAATTTTAGAGTAATCTTGTCTGTATATGAAAAATCTTGCTGGCATTTCAATAACAATTGTGTAAAATGTGTTGATCAATTTGAGGAGAATAGACATCTTTACTGTGTTGAGTCTTCCAAGCCGTGAACTAATATGTCTCCATTTATTTGGGTCTTTGATTTTTGTACATCATTGTTTTGTAGTAGTTTTCATCATGCAAGTCCTGACCATGTTTTGTTAGATTTACACCGAAATATTTTCTTTCTTTCTTTTTTGAGTGATTGTAAATGATATTGTATTTTTAATTTCAGCATCATTGATGACATTTTAGGAACAGTTTAAAGGAATTAGTGGAGACGGAAGCCTGAATGGAGTAGGTTGAGGAGAGAATGACAGGTGTGAACGTAGAGACGGCAGCTATAGACCATGAGCTGAAGAAGTTTGACTGTAAAGGAAGCAGAGGAATGGGGAGGCAGCTGAAGTGCAGGCATGAGGTCAAAGGACAGGTTTTTCTCTCTGTGTGTATTTACTATAAGATCCTTTGGTAACTTCTGTATTTTACCTAGGTATCACACGGCTGCCAGCTACATTTACTGTTCCTTAATTTGTTGAATTTCTCCCCATTGGAGAATAATAGCCTGTGGTCATGTTTTGTTTTACTCTGCTTTTGATTGCCCTAGGTTAGCATCTGATTACTGTGTGTAAGATAAATGACTATTACCTTGGGGGCAAAAGTTGCTTAATAGGAATGAACTATTAGCTTGCTGATTGTTGAGAGAGATTCTCCAGTTTTTTTTTTTTTTTTTTAACACAATAGATTCTTCATGGAAAATGTTACTCTCTAGGCCGACAGCTGCTAGTAAACATAAGCTTATTTATTGCTGTCCTTAGGTTGGGTGATTTAAATCATCCTGAACTTGTCTTGTTAAACCAGCTGGTAACCAAAAGTTGGTGGTTCGAACCCACTAGTATCTCCTTGGGAGGAAAGACCTGGCAACATGCTCCCGTAAAGATCACAGCCTAGGTGGCGTCTGGGGTCTTAAGAGCTTGTGACCATCCATCTAAGATATGTCTACTGGTCCCCACCCCGACTGGAGCAGGAGAGAATGAAGAAAACCAAAGACACAAGGGAAAGACTAGTCCACTACCACAGCCTTCACCAGACTGAATCCAGCACAACTAGATGGTGCCTGGCTATCACCACTGACTGCCCTGACGAGGATCACAATAGAGGGTCCTAGACAGAGCTGAAGAAAAATGTAGAACAAAATTCTAACTCAAAAAAAAAAAGGCCAGACTCACTGGTCTCACAGAGACCGGAGAAACCCCAAGAGTATGGTTTCTATACTCCCTTTTAACTCAGCACTGAAGTCACTCCTGAGGTTCACTCTTCAGCCAAAGATTAGACAGGCCTATAAAACAAAGAATAACATATGTAGTTCAACTACGTATATGAGACTAAATGGGCACACCAGCCCAGGGTCAAGGACAAGAAGACAGGAGAGGACAGGAAAGCCAGACGAATGGAAATGGGGAACCCAGGGCCGAGAAGGGAAGAGTGTTGACATGTTGCGGGTTGGCAACCAATGTCACAAAACAATATGTGTATTTATTTTTTAATGAGAAACTGATTTGCTCTGTAAAGTGTCACCTAAAGCACAGCTTAAAAAAGAAAAAAAATGACAGCCTAGGAAACCCTATAGGACAGTTCTACTCTGCCTGTAGAACCACTATGAGTTGGAACTGACTTGACAGCACCCAGCAACAACAGTATAGAAGTAGACTGTTGGTTCAGGGTGTATGAACATTTTTATTCTTGATCTTGATAAATGCATCCATATCGCCAGAAAAGTTTGCCAGTTTATACTTGTGTCCATGTATGCACATCCCGCTTGATTTTTATGTAAAAAGGTAAGCGATGATTAAAGGTCATACTAGGAATCGAGGGAGAAAATCTGGTTCATCAATTCAACCCATTGTACTGTTGCTTCTTTTTAATAACCTATGCCCTGGTAGCTTTAAGACGGAGATGCTGAAGCATCATTTAAGCATCTTCTGATTGTAAAGGGTCTACTGTATCATTTTGATTTAAGGGTTGGTAAAATCTCATCAAGGATTTCATTTTACTTGGATCCACCATCAGCACCCATGGAAGCAGCAGTCGAGAAGTCAAACAGCATATTTCATTGGGCACATCTGCTGCAAAAGACCTCCTTAAAGTGTTAAAAAGCAAAGATGTCACCTCGAAGACTAAGGTGCACCTGGCCCAAGCCATGGTGTTTTCAGTCGGCTCATATGCATGCAAAAGCTGGATGATAATAAGGAGGACCGAAGAATTGACGCCTTTGGATTACAGTGTTGGCGAAGAATACTGAGTATACCATGGACTGCCAAAAGAACGAACAAATCTGTCTTGGAAAAAGTGCAACCAGAGTGCCCCTTGGAAGCAAGGATGGTGAGACTATGTCTCAAATATTTTGGACATGTTATCAGGAGGGATCAGTCCCTGGACAAGGACATCATGCTTGGTAAAGTAGAGGGTCAGTGAAACAGAGGAAGACCCTCAGCAAGATCAGTTGACACAGTGGCTGCAACAGTGGGCTCAAGTGTAATGATTGTGAGGATGGCGCAGGACAGGACCGTGTTTCATTCCGTTGCACATAGGGTTGCTATGAGTCAGAACTGACTTGACGGCTCTGACAACAACAATCGGAAACCATGGTGGCGTAGTGGTTAAGTGCTACAGCTGCTGACCAAAAGGTCAGCAGTTCAAATCCACCATATGCTCCTTGGAAACTCAATGGGGCGGTTCTACTCTGTCCTATAGGGTCGCTATGAGTCGGAATCAACTCGATGGCAACAGGGTTTTTTTTAAACAACGACCACACAATCTTATATGTACTTATTACTCTCGTTTAGTCAAAATACATTTATCGAACATGCGTGTGCTTGACTCTGCTAAAGCTCTGGGGGAAATTTAAAAACCACATCATACCTGCACTACAGAGTTTATCCTCTTGAGGGGCCAGATACGTGTGAACATAACCGTGACGCGGTGTGCTGTAATAGAGCTGCAGGAGCACAGCCCAGGGAGGCAGCTCCCAAGAGGTGATGTTTGCAGGCTTCCTGGTGATAGCCTAATTGCTTTTCCTTCAGATATGCTTGTAGGTCCTTTCTCCTTTACGATGTCTCTTCGCCTTCTTTACTTCCACGAGAACCTGACTCTTTCAGGGCCCAGCTACAGGTTTTTAGAAGAAAAGACTGACTACGCCTGTCATTCCCATCCAATTTGACATTGGCCTTGTTTTTTCGGGTTGTCATTTTGTCTGCATGATCCTCCCCAGCTAGAGTGTGAATTGCTTGAGAGTGGGTACTGTGTCCTGCATCTCTTTGTTTCTGTAATACCAGTCATTGCCCTGCATGTTTCAGTTGTTCAGTAAATGTTGGCAAGATGATGTGTGGTATGTATAGTAACCATACGTGGAAGACCCCAAACCTTTGACCTTGCCTTATTACAGAATTTACTATTCAAAACACTGTCAGCATGGTTGAATGATTTTTGTTTGTGCTTTCTCGTAGGGGCTACTGTTCCCGTAGACAAAGACGTCTCCGCAAAACACTCAACTTCAAGATGGGGAATAGACACAAATTCACAGGGAAGAAAGTAACTGAGGACCTTCTGACTGATAACAGGTATTGACCGTCTCAATGCGAGGTGCTAATAACTGAATTTACTAATGCATTTATTGAACACTTCCAAGGCAGCAGACGTTGTGCCTAACTCTTTAACTATCTCATGTGATTCTTTTAGGAACTCTGTGGAATGAGCATTTTTATTGTTCCTGGCTTATAAGATGAGGAAATTTTGAGTCAAAAAGATTTAGTAACTTGTTGAAGATCAGTAATGATATGGTAAATACTAAAGTCAGTGATTAGAACCTAATCAGTTAAGGTAAGGTTCTAGCATGTAAATTTCAAGGTCTAAGTGCTTAAATCAAGCTCTTAAATCCTATGTGAAATCTAGCTGTTCCTAAGAGTTCCGTATTTTAGTGCAGATTACAGCAGTGTTTCACATTTGCTGAAGGATTAACCTGTCAAGCAGCATGTATTGAAAGTCTCAAGGTTAATTCCTTAAACTGTGGCCTGCAAGCCAAATTGGCTCTCTTAACATCTATTTTTATAAATAAAGTTTTATTGGAACACAGCCACGCCCATTCGTTTAGCAGTGTTCATGCTGCTTTTGTGCTACTGTGGCAAAGTAGTTGTAGCTGTGTAGCCTGCAAAGCCTAAAATATTTACTACTGGGCTCTTAGAAAAAATTCGCTGCTCCCTGGTCGAGTGTGTGGCCAGGGCTGACAAGACTCCATATTGAATATAAAAGAGGTAGGAGGCCAAGCTCTTGAACCATGTTGACTGTGGTCTTGCTGGTCAACATGTAAAACCAGGAAACACTATAAGATAACGAAAGTGCCACATTGTGTGTCATTTACTCTTAAGAATTCTGAAGTCTTGGAAGGGAGGGCTTAGCTCAGTGTACTTGACTGGGAAGCCCGGAAGCCTGCCTGGAGGAGGCTGGACTTGGTGGATCGGTGAGAGGAAAGGACATTCTGTGTCAGGGGAAAGCACTTACGATGGTTTCTGGATGCAGCCCAGGAACTGTAGAACTCTGGATAGGTGGATGTTGAGGAAACTGACCTGGTTCGTGGAGGCACAGCCAGGAGCCAAGCGTGGGGATGCTGATGGAAAGTAGCAGGTGATGCTTCTTAAGTTCCGATGAGATGAACTTAGGAAGCATCAGAAACTAAAAGATCTGGGCTCTCTTTTGATAGAGAGATATTTTATTTTGTAGAGGCAAGGTAAAGCTGAAATTTAAGGAAAATTAAATATGTAGATTAAAGAACGACTCACCAGGATAATAATAAAAACAGAGTAACTAACTCTTACTGAGCCCTCAGCAAGTGCCAGGCTCTGTTCTAAGATGTTACATGTACGTTAGATGCGGAGAGCAAGGCACAGAAAGATCAGCACTTTGCCTGGAGTCTCAGAGCCAGTAAGTGATGGTAGGAAGAGTAGAACCCAGGCATTCTTGTTCTAGAGCCCTCCCTCTTACATTGCAACCACTCCCTCTTAAGAGTTTGGTTTCTAACTGAGTTGGGATGATGGAGGTGTTGATGTGCGCCCCTCCAGGCCTCTGATAAAATTTGGAAGGAGTATGTCAAGAGTCTGAGTTTGCCGAGTTTGAGGTGGTAGCAGACTTTTCAATGAGTAGGTGGTGAGAAATCAGGTAGAGAGTGAGTTGGGATCAGTCACGGCTGAGACTGTGAGAAGAGCCGTTTCTGAGGGAGGAGTGAGAGGGAAAGTGTAGAGAAACGTTGAGAGGCCGAAGATTGCTCCTCAGAGAATGTGTTTGAGTCTCATATTCCTGGCCTTTGATGTTCAGCTCTCCCGTTCTTGTCTCTCTGTGTGGTCTAGATACCTGCTGTTGGTTCTGATGGATGCCGAGAGAGCCTGGGGCTATGCCATGCAGCTCAAACAGGAAGCCAATACCGAGCCCCGGAAACGGTTTCACTTGTTGTCTCGTCTCCGCAAAGCCGTGAAGCATGCGGAGGAACTGGAACGCTTGTGTGAGAGCAGTCGGGTGGATGCCAAGACCAAGCTGGAGGCTCAGGCTAGTGTCTTACACCCAGCTTTGCTGTACTGTGGGGCTTAGAGACTCTGTTCTGACTTAAACAGAACAGAGTTTCTTACATTATAAATTGATATTCAGGAGAAGGAAAAAAAACTTCAGATCTTATTTTTAAAAGGCGAAGTTGATACCTCTTGCTTTTGTCTTTGAGCTCTTGGTTTTTCATAATTAGCTGTAGCTTTTCAAGAAAGGTCGTGCATCTTTTAATGTGTAGATGGGAAACCTGCATCTTATACGAGTCCACAAGATAAAGAAAGCAGTTACTTTATTGAATTTTTTAAAAAGACATGAGGATAATGTCCTCCAGGTTCACTCATGAGATGTTTTGTAACATGGATGGAATTGGAGGATATTGTACTGAGCAAAGTGAGTCAGTCACAAAGGTACAAGTATCGTATGAGACCACTGTTAGAAAGAAACAAGAAAAGGTTTACATCAGGGGGCAAAAAAAGAGAGAGATGATGATGTATTGCAATTTTATGTACAACTGTAGATTCTTATAGCCAAGAAGCTGGTTTTTAAGTGAAGAAAACAACTTTTGTTTATTTTGAAGTTCTCTTCTGGAAAGTGAACTGAATTACAACACATTACCTGTGTATCGCATCTTATTGGTCAGATAAGTTTTTAACTTTAAAAATCAGCCTGGATATGTCGATACCCTTGATAGCAGAGTTAGAAGCAAGTAGCAGAATAGTGAGCCGCAGTGCTGGCCCCGTAACTTTGAAGCCGTTTCTATCTTCTCCGTCACTTTACAGGCTTACACAGCTTACCTCGCAGGAATGCTGCGTTTTGAACATCAGGAATGGAAAGCTGCTATTGAGGCTTTTAACAAATGCAAGTAAGTTCTCTTGTCGTAAATCTGTTGGTTGGTTTTGATTATCGATCATCAGATTCAGGATGCTAGTAAGCTAATGGCTTATGCCTGTGAAAGATAGAACAGTTCCTCTCGTTCTTAGAACATACTGCTTAGTCATCTAGTGAGGCTGTAACAGAAATACCACAAGTGGGGGGCTTTAGCAAACAGAAATTTACTTTCTCACAGTTCAGGAGGTTAGAAGTCTGAATTCAGGGCTCTAGGGGAAGGCTCTCTGTTGGCTCTTGGGGAGGATGCTTGTTCCTTGTTTTCTTAGTGATCTTCATGTGGTCTGGCATCTATCTTTTCCCGTCTTCTCTCACTGGCTTGGTTAATCTCTTATATCTCAAAAGAGATTGAGTTAAGGTACACCTTACGCTAATACCATCTTATTAATGTAGCAAAGAAAACCCCTGCCCAAATATGATTATAACCATAAAAAAAAAAAAAAATAGGTATAAAAAAATAAAAAACCATTGCTGTCAAGTTGATTCCAACCCCTAGTGACCCTATAGGACAAAGCAGAACTGCCCCATAGGGTTTCCAAGGAGTGGCTAGTAGATTCGAACCGCCAGCCTCTTGGTTAGCAGCCGAGCTCTTAACCACTGTGCTGCCAGGGCTCCACCACAGGTATAGGGGTTGGGATTTAGAACACGTTTTTTTTTGTGGGAGGGGCACAGCTCAGTCCATTACACATACCAGTCGTGGTAGTTGGTAAAAGAGCTTCAAAGGGCTGAATTTTGTTTTTAGCCACAATGTCCCTCGTGAGTGTATTTTTTTCAAAATAAGGCTGCTGTGAAACCTGCGGTTTCTCTCCTCACAGAACCATCTATGAGAAGCTGGCCAGCGCGTTCACCGAAGAGCAGGCTGTGCTGTACAATCAGCGTGTGGAGGAGATTTCACCCAACATCCGCTACTGTGCTTACAACATCGGTGAGCAGGGACCCAGGCTCCCACTTGACTTGAGGATTGGCACATGGCTCAGGGGTAGCTCAGTCTCAGCAAGCCTGGAGAATTTATTTAACTTTCTTCCCCTTCCCTTGTATCCACGTTTGGTGTGGGTTTTTATGGCAAACATGTGACTATCAAAGTCAGCCCTGCTCAAAGTTATAGAAGGCAGTTGATTTGTTTGCATTCCTTCCTGCCATCTCCTGTACTTCCCAAGAGCAGTCTTGTTTTTCTCCAGTCAAGTTCACTCTTTGTAAAAGTACTTGTTTTCAGAGACTAAATCATAGCACTGTATTCATTTAAATGTATTTGTGGAGAGGGACGAGCTCCTGTAAGTCTCAGTTGAACCTAGTACTTCTGGAGAGAACAGACCCTTGAAGATCTCTCTCTCTGTCTCTCAGGGGACCAGTCAGCCATCAGTGAACTAATGCAGATGAGACTGAGATCCGGAGGTACTGAGGGTCTGCTCGCGGAAAAATTGGAGGTAATCTAGTATGTACATTTTTGTGACAAGTCTTTTACTGGGTTTTGAAAACGTTATTGTTGTCATTAGGTGCCATCAAGTCGGTTCCGACTCCTAGTGACCCTGTATGTACAACAGGACAAAACACTGCGTGGTCCTGCGCCATCCTCACAATCATTGCCATGTTTGAGCCCATTTTTTCAGCCACTGTTGTCAGTCCATCTTCTTGAGGATCTTCATCTTCTGCTGACCCTCTACTTTACCAAGCATGATGTCTTTGTTTGGGGACTGGTCCCTCCTGATAATATCCCCAAAGTACAGGAGATGAAGTCTCACCATCCCTGCTTCCAAGGGGCATTCTGGCTGTAATTCTCCTGAGACGGACTTGTTCGTTCTTCTGCTAGTCCATCCTATGTTCAATATTCTTCATCAACACCATAGTTCAAAGGCATCAGTTCTTCTTTGGTCTTCCTTCTCTGTTGTCCGGCTTTTGCGTGCATGTGAAGCGATTGGAAATACCATGGCTTAGGTCAGGCGCACCTTAGCCCCCAAAGCAACATCTTTGCTTTTTAAACACTTGAAGAGGTATTTTGCCACAGATTTGCTCAATGCAATATGTTGTTTGATTTCATGACTGCTGTTACTGTGGGCATTGATTATGGAGCCACGATTATGGTGTTAATTAGGGAAGTAACAGCTTATACTTCAGGTTCGGGAATGCTCAGGATGCAGTTCTTCCATCAGAATAGGCTCTTCTCAGCCTTGCCCACAGGCACGCCTCTCTCTGGCCCCTTCAGCCTCTGCCCTGCTTGGGCAAGTGTTACAGAGCTCTTTTAGCTCTGCTGATAAGTGCCCAGAGGCACCCTACTCTGCCAGTAAGCCTCGGCCCAAAGACGCTAAGCTTTCTTGCTTTGTGGGCTGGGAAACTCACTTTACCATCTCCTGCTGGTCTGGCTCAGCTGCCTCTGCTATTGCCATTACTCTGCCGCTGCTGCTGCTGCTGCTGCTTGCTGTCCCTTGCTGTCTTTGGTGGTACAGCTCTCTCTCTGTCTCCTGGGTCTGGGAGGGTCTCAGGGCAGGGATCCTAGGTTCAAAGGATGTGCTCCACTCCTGTCTCTTCTTGGTGGTAGTCAGTTCGCCCCTTTGCTCTGGGATTGACTTCTCTTTTAAGCCTAGCAGAGTGGCAAAACTAACCAATCCCCTTGTTAGGGTTCTGTACACCTTATTTGTATGGTCCCATCCCCACAACGGTGCCGTGCATCTTATTTACATTATTAGCAAGCTATCTAATCCCAAAATTCATAGTTATCTAGTGCTGCTGTAATAGAAATACCACAGGTGGATGACTTAACAAACAAATGTATTCCCTTACACTTTAGGGAGGCTGGGAGTCTGAATTCAGGGCACCAGCTCTAGGGGAAAGCTTTCTCTCTCTTATCGGTCCTAGGGGACGGTCCTTGTCTCCTTTCAACATCTGTGGTAGGCCTGGCATCCCTTGGAGATCTCCATGTGTCTTGGCATCAATCTTCCCCTAGGTCTAGGAGGTTCTCAGCACAGGGACCCTGAGTCCAAAGGACATTCTCTATTCCTGGCTCTTCTTTCTTGGTAGTACAGAGGTACCAGGTCCTTCTTCCTAGTCTGTCTTAGTCTGGAAGTTCCGCTGAAATCTGTCTACCATTATTGACCCTGCTGGTATTTGAAATACTGGTGGCATAGCTTCCAGCATCATAAAAACACGCAAGCCACCACAGTATAACAAACTGACAGACAAGTGGCGTGTTCAACTTTTTTACCTCATTACATTTATCTAAGCAAGTAGTGTAGGTTCATTATAGAAAAAATAGGAAATATAGAAAATTGGGAGAAAAATCCAATCATGTGTTCTCCTGCCACTTAAGAGGTAACGCAATCAGTGTGATAACTATCTTGCAGACTTTTCTGTGGATAGAAAAAAGGCATATTTTTAAAATATCTCAGTTTACACTGTTAAGTAACCTGCTTCTGAATTTTAATATCATTGCATTTTTTCCATTTCGGTAAATATATTTCCACACCGTTGTCTTTCCATGGCTGCGCGGTACTCCTTTGTTTGGGAGTCTTTGTTAGATTTAACCACTTCAGTATTATTGATTGTTTAAGTAGTAAACAGGGTTACCATGAGCCCCCTGCCCCCAGGTTTTGCACACATTCTTACTTCATTAGAGAAAATTCTTATAAGCGGAATAGTGTGTTTTGGAAGCTTCTGATACATATTGACAAATGT
Source organism: Loxodonta africana (assembly GCF_030014295.1). Lineage (NCBI taxonomy): Eukaryota > Metazoa > Chordata > Mammalia > Proboscidea > Elephantidae > Loxodonta > Loxodonta africana. The sequence goes on from NC_087359.1 coordinate 16,905,049, forward strand.
CTTTAAGTAAGTTTCTATGTTACATATTTACTTGCAGCCTACACAGATGTGGGTGCCACCTCACAGTCTTACCTAGCCATGACATGGCTCTTTTTAACCTTCTACTGTACTTCTGACATTTGAGTTTCCATAAAAACTAAGGTAAATGATATGAAGTAGGAAATTAAAGTAAACATAAATTTGCATATACCCTACTTTATAATGTATGATACATTGGTTATAGAAAATAAAGGTTCAGTATATGTATGTCAGGAGCCCTGGCGGCACAGTGATTAAAGTACTTGGCTGTTAACCAAGAGGTCAGGAGTTCGAATCCACCAGCTGCTCCATGGGAGAAAGATGTGGCAGTCTGCTTCTGTAAAGATTTACAGCTTTGGAAACCCTATAGGGCAGTTCTGCTCTGTCCTATAGGGTTCTTATGAATTGGAATCGACTCCGTGGCAGTGTGTTTTTTTTTTTTTTGAAGGTACGTATATATAGGTTTATGCACGTGTGCAGTGAAACCTGTGAGAGCCAGAGCTCGACGGGACTGCCTTGTTTTTCTGGGTCTCACAAGTTTTCTGCCTTTGACAGGGTGCAGTCTTAGCACTTTTCTGTCATTCTATTAGGGGAAAATATTTGCGTTTTCCTTCTCTGACAGGTTTCCACCTTACATAGATTCTGGCTTTCACAGATTTTACTATATGTCTATGTACATCTGTATATATGCATCCATGTGATTGTGTGCACATATATTCGTGTATATAATAAAGCGCATAGGGAACACAGAGAAGGATACCTATTAGACATAACCAGACATCTCACAGGATTGGATTTCTGGGTTTGAAAGATTGGGACCATAGTCTCGTGGGACATCTTGGTCAATTGGCATAATATAGTTCAGAAAGTTATGTCCTACATACTAGTTTGGTGAGTAGTATCTGGGGTCTTAAAAGCTTGAGAGCAGCTGTCTAAGCTCCAACGATTGGTCTTTACTCGGAGCAAAAGAGAAAGAAGGAAACCAAAGACTCAAAGAAGAAACCAGTCTGCAGGACAGTCTACGCGAACCACAGCCTTATCTACCTTGAGACTAGGAGAACTAGATGGTGCTTGGGTACTATCACGAACCATTCTAGTCAGGGCTATAATAGATGGACCCCGACAGAATGGGGGAAAAATGTGGAACAGAACCTCAAATTCCTTAAGAAAAAAACAAAAAAACAGGCCTACTGGACTGGATGAGACTGAAGGACTCCCCAAGACTATTGCCCTGAGATACTCTTTAAACTTTGTAGCTAAGTAAGAAATTGCCTCAAAAAATAATGAATATTATCCGTAAATACTGTACTCCTTTAAAAAAAAGTCACCTATGTGAGACCAAACAGTCAACAATGACTTTAAGACAAAGATGAGAATGTGGGGCGGGGGGGTGGGGAGGCGGGGGGTCGGGGGTCAGGGGACTAGATTAATGGAAACGGAACAGCCAGAAGGCAAGTCATGAGAATGCTCATGCATTGCAAGAATGTAACCAATGTCACTGAACGGCTTGTGTAGAAATTGTTGAATGAGAACCTAAGCTGCTGTGTAAACCTTCACCAAAGTCACAATAAAATATTATTAAAAAGAAAAGAAAGGGACAAATAGTAGGTTCCAGTTGTTTTCATCTGCTGTCACTTATACCCAAAGTTAAAGCTTTGATTTTTTAAAACTACTTTGCAGGCGCTTATCTCTCAGACTCGAGCCAAACAGGCAGCTACCATGAGCGAAGTGGCGTGGAGAGGGAGAACGGTCCCAGTGAAGATCGACAAAGTGCGGATCTTCTTGCTGGGGCTGGCTGACAACGAAGCAGCCATCACCCAGGTGAGGCGGAGTGCCCACTGCAGTCTCCTCTGCAGGAAGCTGCTTCTCCTCATGTCTTAAGATGTAGGGGTTTGTGGGGGCACATTTCTTACAAAACAAAAAATTATCTTAATGCTGTTTGGAATTTGATTACAGTCTGAAGATGCACCCTCTTGAGTAAAATTATTTTGAAAACTGAGTTTATAGGGGAGTTCTTACGTTTGGAGGGCAAAGAAATTGTCAATAACAGTTGTCAACATAAGGACGAGATCAATAAGGCTGTTTGAAGTGAGGGCTCAGATTGGGCCCAGTAGGTGGTGCAGCAGCTTAGTGATTAGGTCTCTGGTGTTTGTCTGACCTCTTGTCCTGGCCTTCTAGCCTTGAAGGACCCACCTCTTGTACCTGAGCCCTTTCAGGAGAGCCTAGCTAAACCAGAATGTCTTGTTTTAGGTATGGGATATATGTGATGTTCATGCAAAGCTGTACCACTTGACGTGACTTACTAACCTGATTGCTACCTATTTGTGAATGTGGGCAACCAGACGAGTCCCAACGGATGGGGGATTTGGTGACGTTGGTTCACATGAAACAGACAGTGATTGGGCACTTTCTAGAGCTCCTTCTCCATCTGAGGTGAAACAAAAAAAAACCAAACCTGTTGCCATCGAGTCGATTCCGACTCATAGTGACCTTATAGAACAGAGTAGAACTGCTGCATACGGTTTCCAAGGAACCCCTGGTGGATGCTAACTGCCGACCTTTTGGTTGGCAGCCATAGCTCTCATTTACTACATCACCAGGGTTTCCATCTGAGGTGAAGGACATCTTAAAAAATTCGACTGCTAGTTGTGTCCACTGCCTCCCCAAGGGCCAATGGTGTTTCATAGAATTCCCAGTAAGCTGTGGGCCCCTGAGTAATGTGTGTACATGTGTGCTTTTTCAGTTGAGCTGATGAGTTGTGTTAAGTGTCTGTACTTTTCAGTGATTTGTTCCAAAATGGTTAATCTGTGTTGGGGACAGCTTTCAACAACTGAAGAATTGATTAGTGCCCTAGTCTTGTGTTGCATATTGGATGCCCCCCTCCCCCCATTTCCCTTTGATTTGCTTTAAGAACAGAAGACCACAATATCAGTTCCTTAAACTAAAAGACTCGGTAACTTTTTCTGAGCGCATCTCATCGGCACTGCTGTGTGACAGTACCTCCCCTGGACTGGGGTTCTCGGAGCAGCCTTTCAGGTTTTGTGATTGGGTCAGTATTTTGGTTCTGTTCTAAAATGCTGTGTGCTTCGAGGAGAGAACCACCACAGTTTCCTGTGAGGCATTAGTGACAACGGAGCAGGAATTCTGGTTGGAGCAGGGCTGGGGGAGAGGGCCATGGGGACAAAGTGAGTGGGGGGCTCCTTACGGAATAAGAGGCAGAGTTGTACCAGATAAAAGACAAGAAAAACTATCATTTATTAAGTAATTTTGAAGGGTGATTCATGCTTACAGTTTAGAAAACAAAGTTTTTAAAGAATCTAGCTATATTCTTACTTGAGTCTCATATATCTTCGCATAAAAGAATGCATTCCTTTTCGTCTTTTTTATATTCATTAGAGGTTTTTATGTATTTTTAATATTTTTTACCTGTTAGAATTAATACTTGATACAGTTTTGTGTCCTGTTTTTATTAACATGTTGTAATGATTGATTAACATGTAAGGATTTTTCATGTTATTACATATTCATTTCGTAAATATTTTAACACCTGCTAGTCACCTGTTCCGTTCTGTTGTACTTAGGGTTGCCGTTGAGTTGGAACCGACTCGACGGCACCAACAACAGTCACCTGAACAGAGATACCACAGAGATGAATGAGGAGAGTAGTTATCCTGTGTCCCAGATACACTGCTTAATGATTTGTGTTTTATGTTTTTAAACCTATGGGGTGAGTGCTATCCCATTTTACACATGGGGAAACTGGACTTAGAGTGACGTGTAACTTATGCTCAGTCATACACCTAATGGAGGACCAAGCCCGTTTTTTGTTTTTTTTTTAATTGTGCTTTAACTGAAAGTTTACAAATCAAGTCAGTCTCTCATACAAAAATTTTTATACACCTTGCTATGTGCTCCTAGTTGCCCTCACCCTGAGACAGCATACTCCTTTTCTCCACCCTGTATTCCCCATGTCCATTCTGCCAGCTTCTGTCTCCCTCTGCCCTCTCATCTCACCTCCAAACAGGAGCTGCCCACATAGTGTCATATGTCTGCTTGAGCCAAGAAGCTCACTCCTAACCAGTATCATTTTCTAGCCCATAAAAAAAAAAAAAAATTAAAAAAAAAAAAAATCCCATAGTCCAGTGCAATCCCTGTCTGAAGAGTTGGCTTTGGGAATGGTTCCCGTCTTGGGCTAACAGAAGGTCTGGGGACCATGACCTCTGGGGTCCTTCTAGTCTCAGACCATTAAGTCTGCTCTTTTCACAAGAATTTGAGGTCTGTATCCCGCTGCTCTCCTGCTCCGTCAGGAATTCTCTGTTGTGTCCCCTGTCAGGACAGTCATCGGTTGTAGCCAGGCACCATCTAGTTCCTCTGGTCTCAGGCTGAGGGAGTCTCTGGTTTATGTGGCCCTTTCTGTCTCTTGGGCTCAGATTTACCTTGTGTCCTTGGTGTTCTTCATTCTCCTTTGCTCCAGGTGGGTTGAGACCAATTGAAGCATCTTAGATGGGCACTTGCTAGCGTTTAAGACCCCAGACGCAACTCACCAAAGTGGGATGCAGAATGTTTTCTTAATAGATTTTATTATGTCAGTTGTCCTGGGTGTCCCCTGAAACCATGGTCCCCAAACCCCTGCCCCTGCTGCTCTGGCCTTCGAAGCATTCAGTTTACTTAGGAAACTTCTTTGCTTTTAGTTTAGTCCAGTTGTGCTGACGCCACCTGTATTGTGTGTTGTCTTTCCCTTCACCTAAAATAATTCTTATCTACTATGTAATTAGTGATAGCCCCCTCCCTCCCTCCCTCCCTCCCTCCGTCCCTCCCCTCTCTTATAACCATCAGATATTTTCTTCTCTGTTTAAACTACTTCTCGAGTTCTTATAATAGTGATCGTATACAATATTTGTCCTTTTGCAACTGACTAATTTCACTCAGCATAATGCCTTCTAGATTCCACCACGTTAAGAAATGTTTCATGGATTCATCATTATTCTTTTTCGATGCATAGTAGTCTGTTGTATGCATATACCATAATTTATCCATTTATCCGTTGTTGGGCATCTTGGTTGCTTCCATCTTTTTGCAGTTTTAAACAGTGCTGCAGTGAACATGGGTGTGCATATATCTGTTTGTGTAAAGGCTCTTAATTCTCTAGGATATATTCCAAGGAGTGGAATTGCTGGATAGTATGGTAGTTCTATTTCTAGTTTTTTAAGGAAGTGCCAAATCGATTTCCAAAGTGGTTGTACCATTTTACATTCCCACCAGCAGTGTATAAGTGTTTCCAGTCTCTCCACAACCTCTCTAACATTTATTGTTTTGTGTTGTTGGATTAATGCCAGCCTTGTTGGAGCGAGATGGAATCTCATTGTAGTTTTGATTTGCATTTCTCTAATGGCTAATGATCATGAGCATTTCCTCATGTATCTGTTAGCTACCTGAATGTCTTCTTTAGTGAAGTGCTTTCTCATATCCTTTGCCCGTTTTTTAATTGGGTTATTTCTCTTTTTGTAGTTGAGTTTTTGCAGTATTGTGTAGATTTTAGAGATCAGACGCTGACTGGAAAAATGTTATAGCTAAAAACTTTTTCCCAGTCTGTAGGTAATCTTCTTACTCTTTTGGTGAAGTCTTTGGGTGAGCATAGGTGTTTGATTTTTAGGAGCTCCCAGTAATCTAGTTTCTCTTCTGCATTGTTAGTAATGTTTTGTATACTGTTTATGCTATGTATTAGGGCTCCTAGCATTGTCTCTATTTTTTCTTCCATGTTCTTTATCGTTTTAGAGTCTATATATAGGTCTTTGATCCATTTTGAGTTAGTTTTTGTGCATGGTGTGAGGTATGGGTCTTGTTTCATTTTTTTGCAGATGGATATCCAGTTATGGCAGCACCATTTGTTAAACAGACTATCTTTTCTCCAGTTAACTGACTTTGGGCCTTTGTCAAATAGCAGCTGCTCATATGTGGATGGATTTATGTCTGGATTCTCAATTCCGTTCCATTGGTCTGTGTATCTGTTGTTGTACCAGTACCGATCTGTTTTGACTACTGTGACGGTATAATAGATTCTAAAATCAGATAGAGGGAGGCTTCCCACTTTGTTCTTCTTTTTCAGTAATCCTTTACTTATCCGGGGTCACTTTCCCTTCCATATGAATTTGGTGATTTGTTTCTCCATCTCATTAAAAAGTGTCGTTGGAATTTGAATTGGAATTGCATTTTATCTATACATCGCTTTTGCTAGGATAGACATTTTACAATGTTAAGTCTTCCTATTCGTGAGCAAGGTATGTTTTTCCACTTATATAGGTCTCTTTTGATTTCTTGCAGTAGTGTCTTGTAGTTTTTTTGTATAGGTCTTTTACACTCTGGTAAGATTTATTCCTAAGTATTTTATCTTCTTGGGGGCTACTGTAAATGGTATCGAATTGGTGATTTCCTCCTCGATGTTCTTTTTGTTGGTGTAGAAGAATCCAACAGATTTTTTTATGTTTATCTTGTATCCTGATACTCTGCTGAACTATTAGTTTCAGTAGTTTTCTTGAGGATTCTTTAGGGTTTTCTGTGTATAAGATCATGTCCTCTGCAAATAGAGATACTTTCAGTTCTTCCTTGCCAGTCTGGGTGCTCTTTATTTCTTTGTCTAGCCTAATTGCTCTGACTAGGACTTCCAGCACAATGTTGAATAAGAGCGGTGATAAAGGGCATCTTTGTCTGGCTCCCAATCTCAATGCTTTCAGACTCTCTCCATTTAGGATGGTGTTGGCTGTTGGCTTTGTGTAGATGCCCTTTATTATGTTGAGGAATTTTCCTTCTATTCCTGTTTTTCTGAGAGTTTTTATCATGAATGGGTGTTGGACTTTGTCAAATGCCTTTTCTGTATCCATTGATAAAATCACGTGGTTCTTGTCTTTTGCTTTATTTGTATTATGGATTACATTAATTGTTTTTCTAATGTGGAACCATCCCGGCATACCTGGTATAAATCCCACTTGGTCATGGTGAGTTACATTTTTGATATGTTGTTGAATTCTATTGGCTAGAATTTTGTTGAGGATTTTTGCATCTACATTCATGAGGGATATAGGTCTGTAATTTTCTTTTTTTGTGGTGTCTTTACCTAGTTTTGGCATCTGGGATGTGCTGGCGTCATAGAATGAGTTTGGGAGTATTCCGTCATTTTCTATGCTCTGAAATACCTTGAGTAGTAGTTTGATAGAACTCTGTAGTGAAGCCATCCGGACCAGGGCTTTTTTCTGTTGGGAGTTTTTTGATTACCTTTTCAATCTCTTCTTTTGTAGTTGGTCTCTTTAGTTGTTCTACCTCTGTTTGTGTTAGTTTAGGTACGTAGTGTGTTTCTAAGAATTGATCCATTTCTTCTAGGTTTTCAGATTTGTTAGAGGACAATTTTTCATAGTAACCTGATATGATTCTTTTAATTTCAGTTGGGTCTGGGTTGTAATATCGCCCATCTCATTTCTTATTCGGGTTATTTGCTTCCTCTCCTGTTTTTCTTTGGTCAGTTTGGCCAATGGTTTATCAATTTGGTTAATTTTTTCAAAGAACCAGCTTTTGGTCTTGTTAACTCTTTCAATTATTTTCCTGTTTTCTGTTTCATTTAATTCTGCTCTAATTTTTATTATTTGCTTTCTTCTGGTGCCTGAGGGTTTCTTTTGTTGCTACTCTTAAAATTCTTTTCCTTTGGTTTTGGCAAGGTTGATTATAATATGTCTGGGTGACTTTCCTTTAAAATCTGCCTTATGTGGAGTTCGATGAGCATCTTGGATAGGTATCTTCTCATCTTTCACGATATCAGGGGAGTTTTTTGCCAACAAATCTTCAACAATTCTCTTTGTATTTTCTATTGTGCCTCTTCTGGTACTCCCGTCACTCGTAGGTTATTTCTCTTGGTAGAGTCCCACATGATTCCTAAGGTTTCTTCATTTTTTTTTAATTCTTTTATCTGATTTTTCTTCAAATATATTGGTGCCAAGTGCTTTATCTTCAAGCTTACCAATTTTGCTTTCCACTTGCTCAATTCTGCTCCTCTGACTTTCTGTTGAGTTGTCTAATTCTGTAATTTTATTGTTAATCTTCTGAATTTCTGATTGCTGTCTTTGTATGGATTCTTGCAGCTTATTAAATTTTTCATTATGTTCTTGAATAACCTTTTTAATTTCTTTAACTACTTTGTGTGTTCCTTGGCTTGTTCTGCATATTGCCTGATCTCCTTCCTAATCTCGTTCTTGATGTCTTGAAGAGTTCTGTGTATTAATCTTTTGAATTCTGCATCTGGTAATTCCAGGAAGGCACCTTCATCCAGAAGATCCGTTGATTGTTTCGAGAGCTTGTTGAAGTTATCATGGCCTGTTTCTTTATGTGACTTGATATTGATTGTTGTCTCTGAGCCATCTGTAAGTTATTGTATTAGTTTATGTTTGCTTACTGTATTCTAGCACCTTGCTTTGTTTAGTTTTGATATGCCCAAATGGGTTGCTCGAGTGAGTTAACTTGATTATTTACACCTTTGGAGCTCTGACGTCCTGTCCCTGGATTGCTAGAGCTGTTATCAGGTCTGTCAGTCTAGGAGTCCATTCACTTTTCTTGTATGAATTCAGCTCAGGAGTCCAGGTAGCTGATCATCAGGTGTGTGGTACAGGCTCTGTCCTACAGTCTTAGAGGGGCAGGGGTGATTGGTGTAGGTATCAGTATGTGGTTGCAGCAGGGGGTCATGCTTTGAACAAGGCAGGGGCTGAGAACCATCCCGAGTGTTTGTGAGGAAAGCGCATCCCTGTTGCCTAGAGCATACGGGTGGGTGGTTCTGCAGACGGACGATGGGCACCCAGTGCTTTTGGTTGTAAGGACTGGGAGGTACCAGTTATCCTTGGACCCCTGTCGCGGGTGGCTGGGTGACCTGAGTGGAGCCACCAGTACTTATGCCCCTGATGTGGGTAGGTAAGGATCCTGTTTAATAGGCAAAGCGGTGTCAAATATCAAACACCCACCTCTTCACCGCATAGCTGAAACAGTTGCAATCTGCCAACAAGGGCGTATTCTCCTGAAATAGGCCCACACAGGTCCATGCAGTGGGGAAAGGTATTCGAAGTCCACAGACCATTTATGCCTGGACAGGGGCTGCATCTGTCCTGAGCTTCCCCAGTTAGTGGAGCTGGCAAATTATCTTTTCCCCCAATTGTGAATTTATTCCTACTCCAAGGCTGGGAGGAAGGCTCAGGGTGCTCAACAGGGCCTTTCTCATGCCCAGGGAAATCAACAGCCACTGAAGCTGGCTTGGGGACTGGGGGCGTGGTAAAATATATGTAAGTATTTAGCCTTTGCCTGGAGTGTGGTTCTTCTCTGGTTCCGGAGGTGTGTGTAGGCTGTGTGGCCAGCTGCTTCTCCCTGAGGAAACTGTGGCCGAACGCTACTAACAGCCGCAGCCGCTCCCAGTAATGGTGCCTGAGGGATCCTGGCGATTCAGTTCCAGTAACTCCTCTCCACTTCTGAACCATCTCTCCCTCCCCCTGCCACTCAGCCCATTTTCTACCTTTGCCTTTGATGTTCAGAGCTCCTAGCTTGTTATAAATATAATCGTTTCACTTGTTTTTCTGGGTCTTTGTTGAAAGAGGGATCGCAGGAAGCATCTGGCTATTCCGTCATCTTGGCCCCGCCTCGAAACTTCTTTCCTTTTGAAAACCAAGCCCTTTTGACTCCAAAGTCCATGTTCCTTGAATTTTTCCACATTATCTCCTCAGAGTTGTCAGAAAGGCTGGTAATAGGATCATGGGACTGACTACATGCCATTTCACTTCTCAGAGTAAACGCACGCGCAGTGCTGTGCCCCTAGTAAAGACTAAATAAGCAGACCTGTAATTGAAACAACTGTTTAGTCCTTGCCAGGTGAATCATCTCTGATTCAGTTGGTGTGGTGGTGATGGTGGGGGGATTGTTTCCCAGGTGGGAGGAGAAGGAGTGGGGGGATGTTTTAACTGAACTTATGTTTCTCTTGCTTTGTATGCATAATTAGGGAATAAAGAGCTGTATGGAGGGAGGTCTTTTTGCCATATTCCCAAAATCATTCCGCTTGGGCTAGATTAGACCACATGAAGAAACCGTTTTCTAGCTGCTTGTGAAGCCATCGCTTTTACAGTTAAACACATCACTTCAATCATGTGATGACTAGTTGAGCTCTATGCACTGTTCTAGTGAATCACTCTCAAACTTGATTTTTATTTTAGTTGAAGGGTTGGTTTCTGGATCCCAGGTCATAGCCACCCTTCTAAAGGAGCTAAAGATTGAGTAAAACTTTGATATTGGCAAGAAAACACTGTGATATTATTTCAAATTTGAATAGGTAAAAAAGAAAATACTCATACTCAACCATCTCAGCACAACTGCTGCTAATTCTGTGTTCCCATCTTTAGTGTGCATGTCTGTGTAGTTGGAGTAAATATATTCTGTTTGACATCCATCTCTTACATACACAGATAATAGGAGGCACATACAGTTTTTAATGTCTTTTTAATCAAAGCTCGTCTGTTATTGGACATTTGCATTCCGTAGTTTTGAAAAAGCATTATAAATGATGATGTAGTGAATCTTTGCCTAGATGGATTTTCCACATTTTGGATTACTGCTACAGAATAGATTGCCTAAAGTGACAGTACTGGGTTGAGCCCTTTTCTGATACAAGTAAAGTTACCGTTTTACATTTACGTTTATGATATAAAAGATAATAGGAGATGAAACAAAATGTCTGCTAACCCTAGTAAGATTTTAGCATTAAAAAGATAAATATCTGGCCGCCTTCATTTTGATTGGCCGCCTCCTGCATAGGTCACGGGCATTCTTGTCACATTATTGATTGACCTGACATGCCCTTCAAGAACCATCAGCAAACGAATTACTACTGAGGTCTGGGATTTCTGGGAAATGGAGTCCTTTGTGTAGCTTCTGCATCCTAGGATGATGTCCTACACTTGGAACTTATAAAGTTGTTCTGCAGTTTAATATTTATTGAATTACACATTTGCTTCACTGGTATGATGAACAATACCACAAATTTGAGGGTTTTCTCATTAAAAAAAAAAGTTTAACTATCTGTTGTCCTATACCACACATATGCCAAAGCCTTAGATGTTATGTATAGCAGTGTAGGTGGCTAAATGTCTGTTGAATGAACCATGTGTCGTAAATATGGACAGTGCCTTTTGGCCATTTGAAGTTAATCTCAAGAAGAGCCACATTGCCCATTGGTACCACTGTCAGATCATTGGGCTGCATGTAACAGGCACCCTTGTCAGTTCTCTTTATTGTGTTGAGTTGTTCTCTGTTCTGGAAACCAAGAACTATGCCTTAAAGATATGGGGCCTTAATTTCAGTGTCTCTTAACCTAGCTCCACCATGCATCTCTCAGTTTGTCGTACTGTGGTGGCTGACATGTTGCTGTGATATTGGAAGCTATGCCACCTGTATTTTAAATACCAGCAGGTCACCCATAGAGGACAGGTTTCAGCTGAACTTACAGACTAAGACAGACTAAAATAGACTTTACACATTGAACACTAATTGACCAAAGACCAGACGAGTTGTTGGATGACATCAAGGACATCATACATGAAGAAAGCAAAAGGTCATTAAAAAGATAGGAAAGAAAGAAAAGATCAAAATGGATGTCAAAAGGACTCTAAAACTTGCTCTTGAACGTAGAGTAGCTAAAGTGAATGGAAGAAATGAGGAAGTAAAAGAATTGAACAAGAGATTTCAAAAGGCAGTTCTAGAAGACAAAGTAAATGTGCAGTGAAATGTGCAACAATGTGGAGTTAGAGAACCAAAACGGAAGGGCAGGCCCAGCATTTCTCAAGCTGAAAGAACTTACAAGCTTCAAGTTGCAATTTTGAAGGATTCTATGGGCAAAATGACAGAGGAAGTGTCAAAAGAAGATGGAAGGAATACACAGAGTCACTGTACCAAAAAGAATTGATCTATGTTCAGTCGTTTCAGGAGATAGCATATGATCAAGAACCCATGGCAGGCTTTGGTGAAAAACAAGGCTCCAGGAATTGATGGGATACCAATTGAGGTGTTTGAACAAACAGTTGCAGTGCTGTAAGTGCTTGCTCATTTGTGCCAAGAAATTTGGAAGACAGCTACCTGGCCACCCAACTGGAAGAGATCCATATTTGTGCCCACTTCAAAGAAAGGTGATTCAACAGAATGCATAACTTATCAAACAATATCATTAGTATCACATGTAAGTAAAATTTTGCTGAAGATAATCCAAAAACAGTTGCATCAACAAGGAACTGCCAGAAATTCAAGCCAAATTCAGAAGAGGACGTGGAATGAGGGATACCACTGCTGATGTAAGATGGATTTTGGCTGAAAGCAAAACAGAGAATACCAGAAAGATGTTTGTGTTTGTTTTATTTACTATGCAAAGGCATTCAACTGTTTGAATCAGAACAGATTATGGATAACGTTGCAAAGAATGGGAATTCTAGAACACTTAATTGTGGTCATGAGGAACCTGTACATAGACCAAGAGGCAATTGTTTGAATTGTTTGAATGGAACAAGGGGATACTGTGTGGTTTAAATCCAGGAACGGTGTGCATCATGGTTGTATCCTTTCATCATACTTAGTCTGTATACTGAGCAGATAACACTAGAAGCTGGACTATATGAAGAAGAATGGGGTATCAGATGTGCAGATAACACAACCTTGCTTGCTGAAAGCAAAGAGAACTTGAAGCACTTACTGATGAAGGCCAAAGACTACAGCCTTCAGTATGGATTACGTCTCAACATAAAGAAAAACCCTCAGAGCGGGACCAGTAAGCAATATCATGATAAATGGAGAAAAGATTGAAGTTGCCAAGGATTTCATTTTACTTGGATCCACACTCAACGCCCATGGAATCAGTAGTCAAGAAATCAAACGACCTTTTGCACTGGACAGATCTGCTGCAGGAGAGCTCTTTAAAATCTTAAGGAGCAAAGATGTCACTTTGAAGACTAAGATGGGCCTGACCCAAGCCATGATATTTTTAATCACAGCATATGCATGCGAAAACTGGACAATGAATAAGGAAAACCAAAGAAGAATTGATGCCTTTGAATTGTGGTGTTGGTGAAGAATGTCGAATATACCATGGACTGCCAGGACAACGAACAAGTCTGTCTTGGAAGAATTACAGCCAGAATGCTCCTTGGAAGTGAGGATGGTGAGACTTCACCTCACATACTTTGGACATATTATCAGGAGGTCCCAGCCCCTGGTGAAGGACACATTGCTTGGTAAGGTAGAGGGTCAGTGAAAAAGAGGAAGACTCTCAATGAGATAGATTGACACAGTGGCTCCAACAATGGGTTCAAACATAGCAAGGATTGTGAAGACGGTGCAGGACCAGGCCATGTGTTGTTCTGTTGTACGTAGGGTTGTTATGAGTTGGAACCGACTTGACAGCAGCTAACAACAATTTAACCTAGCTGGTATTGGTATTTGCCACCCTCTAGGAACTGGAATGCAAGAATTTGGTAGCCGCAGCTTAATTGGTTGCTTTTAGAGGTTTTATGGTCTTTAATTTACTGAAAAGCAAGGAAGGAAGAAATAATTCAGGGAGATAAAATATTAGACTGGAAATACTTGAGCTGAGAATTAATCAGCCGCCAAAATCCAGTTATAAAATCCTTGGTCTCATTAGCGAAGCTCTACGTCTTCACACCCTTAATATTGTCTTACTTTGTACTTTATTTCTATTTTGCTTAATACTTGATCACACTTGAATTGTCACTGGGGTTGCATTGGGAGAACACTCTGGGCAGCAGTTTTGGGGAAAGGGCAGGTTTAAAATGTCTGCAGATTCTTATCTTCAAGTTATGGTCAGTGTTTGAGTAGAAGGAAGACCTTTATCCTTTTATTTAAAAAAAAAATCAGTTCTCAAGTAAGAGGTTTGTATCCTTTACCAGGTTCCCGTGTGCTTTTTCCTAGACTTCAGTGGGCCTGGGGGAGGTTTTGTTCGGTTCCCCAGTTCTCCTATGGGTGTGGTGGAGAATGTGGTCAGACTTGCCTTGTATGTCTCTTATTCATGCCACCACTTTCCAGAAATTTCTGTAGATTAATGAAAATCATATGGGAACCTAATAATTTTAGTAGCAGCCTATTTTGCCCTGGACCATTCAGCTTTGAGCCATGTCTTGAGGAGATAGCCCGGAGCCATAGGGAAGCACATCCTGGAATGTTTGGAGTTTTATAAAAATGGATCTAGAATCTGTTTATTAGGACTAATAAGTAGCACATTACCTCTGGGTTTGAGATTTTTGTGCGTCATAGACACAGCTGAGAAAACAGTCTTATGTGGCGAGTTTACCACTTGTGTTTAGGAGCACCTTCTTTTTGGTTCTGTGGCCAACTGGGAAATACAGATGGTGAGAAGTCTCTAATATTGAAAGGTGTTTCATGTTCCATTGGCCTTTCCAGAATTGTCTTGACCTCAAAGATAAGTTTATGGACTAAAAGTGTAACTAGTGAAATATTCCTAAGGAAGGTGGGGCCTCCTCTTTGAAAACCATTTTGCCCTGCCCAGGGAGAGGCATCTGCACTTCTCTCCAGAGATTAGCAGTCCGTGAGTCACTGTGCAGTGTGGGTGTCATGAGAAAAATACAGCTGACTTAAATCTTACTCTTGTTGCCAGATTAGGGTCCGTGCCTTGGAGCAGTGGAGCCAGTGAAATGTACTCCAAGTCAGAAAGCGTGAGAAAGTTTATCTGGGAGATGTACACCACTGGGGACCCGACAGTAATACAGACTGTCTCTCTGGAGTCCCAAAAAGCAGTTTTACATTAGACTTACATAGAATTTTTACAAGGGTTAGTTAGAAGTGTCTTTATAGCCCCCAGATGGCATAGCCAGAGAAGTTATTTATTACAAGATAGTGACAAGAGACTCTTTTTCAGACTAAAGAGATAGTGCTGGACATCTCTTTATCAGGCTAAAGATATACATATCAGACCATTTCCCTGTGGGTCACAGGTGGTCAGAACAAAACAAAGTTATTAGCATTAGATCAAAACAAAGAACAAAGTTATTTGCATCAGATCAACACAAAGTCATTAACAAAGGTATGTGGAAAGGAGAAGGCAGGGAGAAGGAGAAAAACTTACAGTTCATCATGGCGTTAGTTATGTCAAGCTCTCATGCTGGAGAGTATTAGGGTCACACCCTTCAGGTATGCTTTTCCTCCACTGTTCAGACTTCTGTAAAATTCCCAGTAGAGCTTAGAATTGTTTGGAACCTGTGGCCAGGTTTGCTGTGTTCAGCACCTGAAGCAGAGGTGTACTTATTCAAAGGGAGGAAGGCTGATACATGGCAGGAAAGAGGGTGAGCATGTTAGCATCTTTTAAATTTCCTTATTTGAGCTATGCTCTACAGGAAAGGAGACAGATCTTTGTCCATTTCTGACTTACCAACCCACCGTTGATTGGACTACTGAACCCCACACATTGTAAAAAGAGTGTTGTTGACATATTGGTTGGGTTGCAGGCTATCAAAACCGACACAGCGGCTCATCCTGCCTGCAAGTGATGCGGCTTACGTGTGAGTGTGTGGTTGGTTGGTTTCTTAAACAGCGCCCACCAGGCCACTTGCATGTCTCACCTACTTGTTAAGCTACTGAATGGCTGCACCAGTCCATGGGATTCATACTTTGAGAAATTTGCCCAGTGTGTTTGAGTAAATGATTATAAAGACTCTTACTGACTGGAGGTGCTTAACAATTGCTTTTCATTAAGTGTATTTCTCTAGAGCTGCACTGTTCAATACAGTAGCCACTTGACATATATGGCTATTTAAGTTTAAACTACAATGTCAAGTGATGGAGTTGATAGGAGTTTTTTGGCTGGGAGTCTTTAAAGATTGTGAATTTAATAGAGATTGATATGTGTAAAATCAGTTTTTCCCTTAAAAATCACACTGCAAAAGAATATTTAATGGCATGGAAAATACTCAGGAAATTGTTAAACAGATTATAACATAGCATGCCAGGTGTGATTCCTTTTCTGATAAAAATGTATGTATGTATGTATGCATTAATATTAAAAAAGTCAAGTGCTCAGCCAGGCATGGCTGTTGAGTGCGCGGTAGCACCGTGCAGATAGGGAACATTTTCATCAGTGCAGCAGCTTTGTGGGACAGCTGGTGGTTCCGTGAGTTCAGGTGGCTCCCTAATAGCACTAATAGATTTCTGGAGTGTATAAGTTATCTAGTGCTGCTGTAACAGAAATACTGCAAGCGGATGGCGTTTTCAAAGAAAATTTTATTCTCTCAGAGTTTAGGAGGCTCGAAGTCCAATTCAAGAGTGCCAGCTTCAGCGAAAGGCTTTCACATTCTGTCAGCTCTGGGCGAGGGTCCTTGTCATCAATCTTCCCCTGGTCTATGACCTTCTCAGCACAGGAACCCTGGTCCAAAAGACCGACAGTTCTCTTGCTCTTGTTTCTTGGTAGTATGAGGTCCCCCTGTCTCTCTGCTCCCTTCTCTCTTAAGAGATTGACTTAAGACACAACATAATCTTGTAGATTGAGTCTGCCCTATTAACATAACTGCCTGTAATCCTGCCTCATTAACTCATAGCGGTAGAATTTACCACACAAGGAAAATCACATCAGATCACAAAATGGTGGACAACCACACAATACTGGGAATCATAGCCTAGCCAAATTGACACACATTTTTGGGGGACATAATTCAATCCAAAACATAGATTGACTGTGCCCCTGGTTTATTCCTCAGGTAGTAAACAATGGGAAAGTCAAGTAGCTTCTAAGTAGAAGAGTATGCCTGGTTTATATTGCGTTCTTTACAAGAGAAAAAAAAAAATTTTTTTTTCACAATGGAAACTAGGAAAAACTTAAGAGTTCTTAAGAGAAGGGAAGTTTGTCTTAAAACCCTACCCAACCATCTCTTACAGGAGTGGTCAGTGCTGGATTTTCTTCTGAGCTTTCTTACAGGTCAATTTAATGTCAAGAGGTTTTTTTTTTTTTTCCTCCCCCAGATTGGATGTTACTTTCTGTGGGAAGTCAAATATAGTGATGGAATGTTGGCACTTTGATTTCCTAGTGGGTCTGCCAGTAACACCAGTTCCCCTCCTTTACCTCCTTTTGTCCGTTCCCACCTGCTTGGCCAGATTCTTCAGGATGCTAATGTGGTTTGGCAGGTATTCAGGTAATGAATCACGTTTTCACTTACCCAGCAGCCTAGCAGAGGGGCGACGCCCTGTACTTGTGCGGAGACTGTCACCTCATGCTTATCATCCTGCTTCTGCGCTAAAAAAAACCCCTCAGAGTGGCCGGATGGAATATCTGAGTGCAGAAGGTCTGGTGAAGGGAACTGAGTGTGGTGTATTATATCAGAGGGAATGTAATTCTGATCGGGTGCTAGTTAGAAGTGTTCATTATCACTTGCCTGGACCTTGGAGAAATTCAGAATCTGCAAGTCTTTTGAATTAACATTTGTCAAGGGTAATTCTGCTGACATAAGTAGAGATTAAGACAGTTCCAGAGGGAAACAGGGAAAGGAGCTTCCAGTGTGCTATACTTCTGTGTGAAGAAGCTGTATTCCAAGTCTAGTCTGGAAGAGTCCCTCTAGGGGTGCCCGATGATGGTCTTGGTTGGAGATGGAAACCTTGGAGGAAAGTACTAGAAAGTTCTAAATGCTCTGTTGGTAGGCAGATAAAGTTTAAATCAGTTATACAGATAGCTCTTTCAGTATGTTCACTTTTTGAAAAATAAAATTCCCATCCCATACAAATAGTGAATAAGACGGTAAGAGAACCTTCGGTGGTAGAGAGTAGGAACTGTTGAAATGATCTCTGATGTGGGACTTTTTTTTAAGTTAGATGTGTATGTGGAGGGGATGGGAATCAAAGCTCTCTTGTCCCTCTTCCTGTCAGAATACCGTGGCTTAGTCAAAAGACAGTCTTTTTCTCCCTCTTGCCTCTGTTCAGGCTGAGAGCGAAGAGACGAAGGAGCGGCTGTTCGAGTCCATGCTCAGCGAGTGCCGGGACGCCATCCAGGCTGTTCGAGAGGAGCTCGAGCCAGATCAGGTAGGACAGTCGGCTGAGTATTCCAGGCTGGGATCCCCCTTCATCTGTGTGTCCTGTTCTTGGGTGAGGTCCCAGTGGTGAGTGCATTTACTGTCTCAGTTTTTTCTGAGCTGCGGGGGTCAGCTGCCCATCTCAGCAAAGCCCCTGGGTTCAGTCAGACTGAGAAATTCTTTTCCCTTTACCCTGTTCCTCCGAATAGTTTCATACATTACCTGTTAGGCCTGGGGTCTTAAATTCATATCCCCACAAACTCAGTGGCTTGAAACACAAATTTATTATTTCACAGTTCTGGAGATCAGAGTTTATAATGGGTCTGAGGGCTGTACTCCTTATGGAAGGTCTAGGGGAGCCTAGGGGAGAATTCGTTCCCAGTGTTCCAAAGAAAGCCTTTTCCAGCTTCTAGAGGCTGCCTGCGTTCCTTGGCTCGTGGCCCCTTTCCGCAACTTCTAAGCCAATCGTGTAGCATCATCTTTCCTCTCTGACCTCTGCGTCAGTCCCTGCATCTTCTTTCTAACTCTGACCCTCCCACCTCACTCTTTCACTTATGAGGACCCTTGTGATTACACTGGGCCCATAGGATAATCCGGGATAATCTCTTCATCTCAAGATCCTTGAGTAATACCACTTGCAAAGTTTCTTTTACCATGTGAGGTAACATTCACAAGTTCCAGAGATAAGAATGTGTGTACCTGGGGGGCGCGGGCATTATTTAGCTGATGACAAAAGGCAAAAGCTACCAGCACAAGGGGTAGGATTAAGATCTAAGCACAGACCTTAAAATGAAGTGGTGGACTGTGGCATCTCTGACTTGAATGCTTTGGGACTGGACACTGGCAGCACTATACAGGAAGCCTTAACTGGCCACTGCCGCTAACCTTCTTACTCAGCGGCAGCAGAGTGGCCCTGTCGTTCTATAACATGTCAAGTAGATGTTTAATATTTGAGGACCCCAGCCTCACCCGGGTCTTGCCTGTATCCAGGGCATTTGAGGGACCATGCCACTGAGTGTGGTGGTAGCGCCAGAGATCAGGCCAGCTGATTTATCTTTACCTTTTTCACTTTCTACAGAAACAGAGAGATTACACTGTTGAAGGGGAGTCGGGGAAGGTGTCTAATCTGCAGTACCTGCATAGGTAAGGGTTGTTTTTATTATTTTACTTTTTAACGTGTAATATCTCATTGAAACAAAAGCATATATAAAATATCATTTTAACGATAATTTCTTAGTACATAATGAATAATAATAGTGCGTGTGTGTACATGTATCTGGTTTTCTGTTTGCATGGTCTTTTTCTGGACTCTGTTCTATTGATTTCTTTGTACTTGTGCCAATACAATTCATTACTGTAACTTTTCAGTAAGCCTCGATAGCAGGTAGAGCAAGCTCCCTTATCAGATTTTTCCTTAGGTATATCTTGACCTATCTTGTCCAAATTTGCTTCCTCCTGCTCATTCTAAAATCACTCCGTCAAGTTTCATTTAAAAAAAAAAAACCCGGGATCATTTTGTTTCACAGAAGAAAGGAGGAAGAGTAACATTTTTTGGAACTTATTGGAGAGAACCAAGATTGTTACTTGAGAAAATTCCGCTTCTCATCAGATTCTCTTCTCCATGTGGCCTTGAAATTTTAATCTTAGTGGCAGCTTGTAACTTCTATATAGTGAACCTGCCAGTATCTTCAGTCTTTCCCCTGCCCCCTCCTTTTTTTTAGGAATAAAGGAAAACACCCTTCCTTAACCTTAATCTCCATTCTTGTGGCATTTGGTATTACGTGAATGTCAGATTGGCTGCCTGATGGCTCAGATGCATAGAATGCTGGTCAAGAATGGACCTTCAGCGTTCTCTATTTCAGCAACCCAGTGAGAAAGCTGAGATTCCAGGAGGGTGAAGGATGATGGTTGTAGATAACGGCCACAGAGTGCCAGAGTCAGGAGTCCAGTCCTCTTTCCTAACATTGAAAAGACTCCGACAGCTCCAGTAAGGCCCAGGAAGTTCACGTTTTGAAGCCTCTTGTCTTGCATCCGTTCTTCCACTTTTGAATCTAGATAATATCAGGATCTTGGAGTTTATATAGGATCGGGAGGTCAGCTTTGGGATAAATTCATGAATCTGGAACCTGAGTAGGAGAAGGCTAGGAGGTCAGTGTTTAGAACTTGAGGTTCACTTATTCCACCTGTGTTCATTATGGAACCTCAACACCACACTTCCCCAGATCAGTCCCCACTTTTAGTCCAGTGCTCTCCCCAGAGTGTCATCTTCCCTGAGCATAACCCAAGCTGACATATGGTGCTTTTCAGCTACCTGACTTACATCAAGCTGTCGACAGCAATCAAGCGGAATGAGAACATGGCCAAAGGGCTGCAGAAGGCCCTGCTGCAGCAGCAGCCGGAGGACGACAGCAAGCGTCCCCCCCGGCCCCAGGACCTGATCCGACTCTATGACATCATTCTACAGGTGACCCTGGAGGAAGGGCTATAACAGCCAGCACTATGCTGAGCAGTCTGAGCCCAGATGTTTCACATCTGTAGATGCGTAGATACTAGCAAATCTGCAGATATTTACTGAGCATGTCTCCTGCATCGGATACTCTTCTGGATGCTCTGAAGCCTCCTGAGGCCTGAGTTTCCAGTCTCGGCCCTCGGGAAGTTTGTCGGTTGGTAAGATTTGTGAGTCATCCACACAAACAAGGCATCTGTATAAATGCCAAGAGAGTGGGCCACTCTGCAATAGAAGTCTAGAGCCAGGAGCGATCCCTTCTAGCTGAGATGGTCTAAGAAGTCCTTGAAGGAGGAGAGATGTGAGCTGAGTGTTAAGAGGATCAGAGAGGAACAGGTGACACCAGATGGGGCTGCTGCCATATCTGCCTTCAAGGACGTTACCATTACTTCAAGCCTAGGCTCGCTCTTTTGCCCTTGTCTGTTCTTAAAAGGTCTTCTGCCAGAAACTCAGTTTGAGGCTTTCACAGATTTTTTGTTGCATCTGTTGTACAGAATCTGGTGGAATTGCTCCAGCTTCCTGGCTTAGGGGAGGATAGAGCCTTCCATAAAGAGATAGGCCTGAAGACCCTGGTGTACAAGGCTTACAGGTAAGGTCCTGTGGGAAGGGTAGTGGTTCTATGGGCTTTGGGAGCATGTCTCATACCCGGGGAGACTGGGCTGTCTGTCCTTGACGAGATGGTTAACTTGCCTGGGATCTGAGAACAGTTCAGCCCAGCCACTGAAGATTGTGGCTGGTAACTTCCAGTGTAATAGGATGTGGGGAGTCAGAGAGCACACACCTCAAACTTGTCTTCTCCCTCCTCTCATTCCTCCTTCCTTCCCGTGGAAAACCGACGGGTGTTGTTTGTAACTTGGAAGGAGGCGTTGCAGCAAGATGGGGGTTAGAATGGCAGAATAGAGCACTGCGCACTCTCCCCTTCCTTTTCTGGCCCTCGCACCCCAGCGCTGTCTGGCTCTCCAGGGACCCTCTGTCCCACTCCCATCGCCCTTTCTCCTCCTGGCTCCCATGGGCCCTTCTGAGCTGTGAAGGCCCAGCAGCACTCCCGGCTGTAGATCCCAGGAAATAATCTCAGTTAGGAGGAGGCTTCTGTCAGTTTTGTCTTTGAAAAAGCAAAGAAGAGAGGTGAATGATGTATGGCTGTGTGGGTGGTGGAGGGTGGGACTTACATGTCAACCAGGCAGTGTTCCTCCCACCGTGCTCCTTTTGGGAACTGACTTCTTTACAGAGTCTTAGTACATAAGGTACAGGGTGTCATTGTGGCCTTGCACTGTTGTCCGTGATGGCCTGGGCAGAGTTGCAGGTTGGCCTTGCCAACCTGAACATTTAGAATATAGGGGGCTTCCCATGCAGTGGTCCTCAGATTAAGAAACCTGTTTCCAAAGTTAGTCTAGACTGTGCTGAACGCCTTGATCTGGAGTGATTGTCACTTCAGGGTACTACGGCTCTCTTCCCTGTCCCCTCAGGTGTTTCTTCATCGCACATTCCTACGTGTTGGTGAAGAAGTGGAGCGAAGCCCTTGTCCTGTACGACAGAGTCCTGAAATATGCAAATGAAGTCAACTCTGATGCTGAGGCCTCCAAGAACAGCCTAAAGGTGAGATGTTGGCCTCTCTTTGTTCCCAAAGCCCTGAGAAGCTGTGCAGAGAGGCTCTGTAGGGACTGAGAGGGTAGAAGCACCGAGGAAACCTTCCTGCGCAAAGTGTGTCCAGCATCACTGGGAGCTAACCAGAAATGCAGGCTCTCAGGCCCCACTCTAGACATGCTGGGTCAGAATCTGCATTTTAACAAGATCCCTAGGGGATCCAGGTGCACGTTAAAGTTGAAGAAGCATTGCTCTGAAGTACAGCCATGGCAAAGACTCCCTGGTTTGGTTTATTTTACTGACTGTCGAACGACAACTAGCTTTTTAAGCTTGTGAACTATTGCAGTGACGTTGAGATTATTAAAAAATATATGTGTATTTTACAAATAGAGACTGTTTAGGAAAATGAACTCGTTACAGGCCAGGGAGAGCAGCTGCCGGGGACACAGCTCTTGTTGCCCTGAGGAGCAATAGGCTCCATGGGAATGAAGTGTAAACCTGGCTGTGCCTTCAGGGAACAGTGGGGAGACTTGGATGTGGGAACCCATCTCCGAATACAAAGGAAGTACCAGAGGCCATGAGCAAGGGCAGGAAGATAGGAATAGATGGGTGTGGGCAAAAGGGAGACCCATGTCGGCATTATCACAACCCGACCCATCACGGTGAAGTCAATTCCAACTTGTAGCAACCCTAGAGGACAGTGTAGAACGGCCCCATAGGGTTTCCAAGGCTGTAATTTCTGCGGAAGTGGACTGCCGCATCTTTCTCCCGCAGAGTGGTTGGCGAGCTCAAACTGCCGACCTTTCAGTTATCAGCCGAGCACTTAACCACTGCACCACCAGGACTTCTTAGCATCATCACAGTGGGATGTAATTTTGGGATGCGGTGCCACACCAAACCAGTGGGGATCCTTCGTCTTAAGAGAGAATAAAGCAGTGTTTTACGAATACCCCTCTGACGCGGTGTGTCCCAGAATGGAGGCGCTGATTTTGTAGCGTCCAGACCTCGTCAGATCATTCCTGTTATTACCAAGTTAGAGGCTGAGGCCAAAGCATGGCTTCGCCCTGGTAGAAGCAGCAGGGGATTGTGGTGATGAAGCGCTTAGGCCCTTGAGCCAGTTCTGCCTGGATCTGAGTCCCAGCGCTGCTGCTCCTAGGTGTGTGACTGAGCAACTCGCTTCACCTCTCTTGGCTTCAGTTTCCTCATCTGTGAAATGGGTGTACAAACTACCTCAGGGGTGTTGTGAAGACTAAATTAGTAATTATGTAAGTGGCTTAGAACAGTGCCTAACACATAATACACATTTAGTAATGGTAAAGTTGTTTATTAGTATTTATAAATTTATTAGTTAAAAAGTCATCCTAATGACTACTCTTTCCAGGCGTTATTACATCAGCCTTGGCAGAGCCTGTCATGTTTGAAACAGGCTAGTTTTTTGTTTTTTAATAGGAAGAATTGTTTGTTTAATCTCAAATCCTCTGAACACCAGTGGGCTCTCTCAGCTAAATGGGGTTCATTTGCTGCGCTCTCCTGCCTGGCCCGGGGCGGGAGTGCATGTTTTCTGAATTCTTTCAGGACCTGCCGGATGTGCAAGAGCTCATTGCTCAGGTGAGGTCGGAAAAGTGCTCTCTGCAGGCGGCGGCCATCCTCGGTAAGTCTCGGCCTGCTCACACAGCGTGTGTGCCCCGATAGCCTTCCTCGCGCTGCTCTTGTCTCCCGCACACTTCACTACAGTTTGAAGACCGGAAGGGCTTGTTTGGTTCATCTTTGTTTATTGATTGGTCTTGTGTCCTGCAACCTTGCTGAGCTCTTTTCTTAGTTTTAACAGTTTTTTAGTAGATTTCTTAGGATTTTTCTTATATAGAATCATGTTATCTGTGAATATAGTTTTGCTTCTTTTCTGGTTTCAATGCCTTTTATTTCTTTTTCTTGCCTAATTGCCCTGAATAGAACCTTCAGTACAATGTTGAATAGAAGTGGCAAGAACAGACATCCACGCATTGTTCTTGATCTTTAAGATTTTTATTTTTGGTTAATCTGTAAGATTTTTATTTTTTCCCACCTTCTGCCCCATTAAGCATTAAATCGAACTATGTAGAAGGATTTAGAGAAACACTCTTATACCGTCCTTTTTCCTAATATCACCTTCTGTACAACTGAGTTAGCTGTGGTGGACGGCAGCACTGCTTCTGGGACTTATTGGCTGTTATCTGCACCACTTGGAGCAGAATCGGGACCCAGAAGGGAGAGAGCTAACTTCCCCGCGTGCTGCTGCCTTTACTCTTGGAATTTAGAACCCTGAGTTGTCACCCATTTGGGACTGCGGGGTGTTAAGTCCCTGTTCTTACTGAATCCCTGTGAAACTTTCAGATACAAGTGACTCCCACCAGACAGAGACGTCCTCCCAAGTCAAGGACAATAAGGTGAGTCTGAGCTGTGGCTTCTGGGGGATGAAGGGCAGGATTAGTAACTCACTAGGGATGTACTCTGCCTTTGTAGAATAGAGGAGCCTTGATTTCTAAGGAAACACCCTGCTCTCCTCCCTTCTCTTAAAGTTCTGGAAACTGCCCGTCTGAAGTTAGTTACATGTCTAGATTGCTCCAAAATAGGAAGGTGGAAGGCTCTGTTGCTGTGCAGAGTAGCACCCACAGTTAGGAGCTCTGACTTGGATGTCCAACAGACCTGTGCTTTAATCCCTGCCCACCCCCCTCAGCACCTCTAAGTGTCAGTGGCTCTGATCTAGAAAGTGGGGGCGTGATGACACCTCCTCATAGGGGTTGGTGAGGATAGAATGAGATGAGGCATGAGAAGCACTGGACTAGGGGTTCAGCACACAGTCAGTGTTCCACAGCTGATCTTCAGTGCTGAACGCCCAGACTCCTCCCTTTGGTTTGCCTTCCAGCCTCTGGTTGAACGGTTTGAGACATTCTGCCTGGACCCTTCTCTCGTCACCAAGCAAGCCAACCTTGTGCACTTCCCGCCGGGATTCCAGCCCATCCCTTGCAAGCCTCTGTTTTTTGACCTGGCCCTCAACCATGTGGCTTTCCCACCCCTTGAGGACAAGTTGGAGCAGAAGACCAAGAGTGGCCTCACTGGATATATCAAGGGCATCTTTGGTTTCAGGAGCTAACCAGGCTCTTCCTTGGGGGCGGGGGGAGAGCCTGACTTTTAATCTGTGTTGTGAGGAAATCCCAGCAAGTTCCATGATATTAAATCCAGGTCCGCATTGGCCCAGGGCGGGAGCTTGACGTCCTCAGCCCTGTGTTCTACATCTCGTGTGTTTGTGCACTTGCATCCTTACCCCTGTGCAGGAGGGCGCCTTCCTGTAAATGTGTGCAGGTTCACTCTGTCTCCCGCACCACCTGGGGAGGGTCACTGCCATCTGATCCCGTGTGAGCCGTGACTCCCTTTGGTCAGTAACACATTCAGGGGGAGTCCACACCATCTCCAGTGGGCCCTGAAGCTGTGCTTCATCGGTACCGTGGATTTGACATTGGCTTGTCCTTGCTGTGGGCCAGCTGGCGAGCACCAGCACCCTGGAGGAGTTTGTCTGTAGCCATGAGCATTGGCCCGTCTCTCCAGAATTACAGCCGGCCTTACTCCCCTTCACCTCCCAGGGAAAGAAGAGAAGAGAGCTCTATTTTTAAAAGAACTATGTTGCACTCAGAAATGATTAAACCAAATCTTATATTAAAAGGCAAAGATGATGGAGACTCTGTCCAGTTTACATGACCTCACCCCATCTCCAGCCCCAGTCCTCTCCTGGGGTGCTGTGTGTGACCCTGTGGGGTCAAGCTTATCCAGCTTCCAGGCAGTCAGGTTATTGCTGAGGCCAGGTAAGGCTGTGTTAGAGGCACTGTTTTTACAGAGAGTTCCCAATCTAATTTTTAGATGCCATTATATTTTAAACAATCTCCTTCCATATTCTTTTATTTTTTTTCCTGAGTCATTCTTTTTTATTTCCTTTATATCATCAACAATAGAAGTGACAAAAGCAATGTAAGAAAGCAAGGAATAAAAGTGATTTAAACTTGAGACGTCCGTGAAACCTCTGAATCCCTCTGAAAACCAAAACCCACCACGGGACATGGCAGTTTAGACGTGGTTCACACGTCAGGCAGACCCAAGTGTCTGGAAGGAGGTGGTTGGATGGCTAAAGATCTGCAGATATTATTCCAAAATGGAAACCCAGTGTGGGCAAGACAGGGCCTCTTGTTTTCTGAGTACGTCGCACAAAGGGCTTGCCAGAGTTAGAAAAGGACGGTGGGACTACAAACTTGACTTTTTTGTTATGATCGTAGATAGTCAAGGAGCCTTGAGATGCTCAGTGGTGTGATCAGTGTCTTCTCTCCCAAGATCCACTTCGGATCAAAGAGCCTTAGGATCTTGATTTTTTTTTTTTTAATTGAAAGTTTTATCGTCTGTGCCATACAACTGTTATTGTATGCCGTCCAGTCGATTCCTACTCATAGCGACATTGTATGACAGAGTAGAACTGCCCCAAAAGATTTCCGAGGCTGTAACCTTTACAAAAGCAGATCGCCAGGTCGGTCTCTTCTTCCGTGGAATTTGCTGGGTGGGTTTGAACCGCCCACGTCTCGGCTATGATCCATACAATTAGAGGTATTATATTTTTCTTTTTCCCTGAGAAGATACAGCACAGCTCCTGATCTTGGGTTGAGGTCCGGGATTTTGATCCTCAAGACTTGGGTCAGTGTCCTTGATGGACTGAGGGGGCGTGGGGAGGGTTCATTATTTTCCTCCCCTCACCCAGCTTCCCAGTGCATCTGAAGGCAGCAGCACCGGGCTGTGGTTTAAGGTTTCATCTCTCTGCTTCAACCTGTATGCTGACCTCCACCTCCAAGAGCCCCAACTCAGCCTCGGCAGGGCAGCCTGTCAGCATCCGTGCCATTGCCGGGTAGGAAGGGGCTGCAGAAGTGCCTTCAGGACGCCGCTCCTCCTTTTGTCCTCACCTTCCTTGGACAGTGTCCCTCTGTCACTGGCCTTTCTCACTGCCCCTCCGGCCCCTGCTGCTCTTGCTCACCTTAGAGCCCTGGCATGGGAACTCCACAGCCTGAACCAAACCAAACCCACTGCTGTCGAGTCGATTCCGACTCATAGCAACCCTGTGGGACAGAGTAGAACTGCCCCATAGGCTTTCCAAGGCTGTAATTTTTATGGGAGCAAACTGCCACATCCTTCTCCTGTGGAGCACCTGGTGCGTTTGAACAGCCAGCTTTCGGTTAGCAGCAGAGCCTTTAACCACTGCGCCACCAGGATTCCTTATCCTCAGTCTATACAATAGAAATATGGGAGCAGCTCTGTCCCGATCACACCTTCCATTTTAAAATTGCTTAATGCCGTCTGTCCTTCCCAGGTTCACTCTAGAAACTCTCCTTCCTGGTGTCTCTGGTGGTGCCCCGAATAGTACTGGCTGTTGTCAGCTAACGAGGCCCTGACTAGTGGCGTGTGTGACCGTGTTTAGTGTTAAAGCACATATTTACAGAAGGAGACAGACCTGGCAGGGACAAGGTCTCAGAGAACTTGCACACCCCTTCACATAGCATCACTGGACATTAAACAGGCCATGTCATGGGGGACAGAGAGCCAAGAGCAAGGGGCCTGTCCTGCCCTCAGCCCATGAAATGGCTCTCGCCTGCAACGGGAGCAGGCTCAGGGTTAGGCCTGGGCCGCTGCTTGGCTGGCACTCCGCCTCCTGAGAGTTTCACAGATGAGACTCAGAAGCCACACAGCCCTTCCTTCGCACTGCGTGGGAGGTGAAGATGGGCCTTGAGGTTTAACGGATGGAGATGCACTTTGTTTTCACTGGTCCTGTTCTGTTGTTCTGGCTCAGGTCTCTCCTGCAGAATAAACCTGCCCCTGACAGCGGGCCCTGAGCCTGTGAGAGTCTCCTATCTCCCAGGACTGAGAGGAGTGGGAGATGCTCAAGTCAGCCTATATTTTAAAAACATGCCTGAGGTCTGCTGTGAGAATGTTTCTTATTTTCTACCTGTTGGGCGATGGCCTTCATCTGAAGAAACACTAGAGGCTAAAAGCTAACTTTTAGTTAGCAGGTGATGATGCTGAAGGGGAAACCCTGGTGGCGTAGTGGTTAAGTGCTATGGCTGCTAACCAAAGGGTCAGCAGTTCAAATCTGCCCGGCGCTCCTTAGAAACTCTGTGGGGCAGTTCTACTCTGCCCTATGGGGTCACTATGAGTCGGAATTGACGGCACTGGGTTTTTTGTTTTTTAATGCTGAAGGAGTCCCTGGATGGGCCAAACGGTTAACAGACTCGGCTGCTAACCCAAAGGTTGGTTCAAGCCCACTCAGAGGAGCCTCGGAAGAAAGGCCTGGCGAGCGACTTCCGAAAAATCACTGAAAAACCCTGTGGAGCGTGGTTCTGCTCTGACACACGTGGGGTCGTTTGCCATGAGTGGGAATTGACAGAAACTGGTTTTTGGGATAATGCTGAACATCGGATAAAGACACAATTTGACCAAGTTTGTCTGGCTTTAGCCCTGTTGGTTCTGTTTAGAAAAGTGTTAGAATGTCAGGCAGCTGGAGTCTGGGTAGCCCCTCTGGCCGCCCTGTCTCCCTGCTTTTTCATCCTTTCAGATACATTGTTTTGATGTACTGTCTCCTTTCCAGTTTTGTATTAAATCAAGTGAGAATTCCTGGTTTCTCTGTTTGAAATGAAGTGCTGCCTGGCTTGGCTCCCTTCGTCCCCTGGGGGATACCCTGAGGTGACAGCTGAGATGGCAGCACTGTCCCCAGCCCACGGTGACCCTGGCTCATAGCTGGGTCTTTCCTCCCAGGAGCTGGGGCAATGGCCTCACCCCCTCCAGGAGAGGACGCTTGGCTTCGAGGGTGATGTCGACCCTCCTGCTCACTGTCATCGCTGTGACGCTCCTAATTTTTAGCACACTGAACATCATTAGCTACACAAAAAAGCTAAATGATCACAGAATCCTAAAGAGCACGTTGTTGTCTGCAGCCTTGAAACACTTGGAACACTCAGAGGTCTAAGAAAATATCCAAAGATAGCAAAAATATGTGTTGGTTCTATTTTTTTTTTTTGAGACACTTGTTGCTATAGAGGAGATTTAAACCAGATTTACCTGTAAAATGTATCGATCTTCCAAAGCAAAAAGAATAAATTGGGAATGGCCTGCATGCTGACACCACCAGGGGGAAGGACCCAACCTGTTGGTCCGTTGGAGACGTGTGGCGTGGGTGTGGGAGCATCGGGGGGGAGGGGGAGAGGCCATGGTTTCCGATGCTACATGTGACGTGTCCCTGGCCACATGGATCTGCCCTGTCCTAGCGTCATCTGGAGCAGAGTACGGCTTTACAAGTGT
Organism: Loxodonta africana; assembly: GCF_030014295.1. NCBI lineage: Eukaryota > Metazoa > Chordata > Mammalia > Proboscidea > Elephantidae > Loxodonta > Loxodonta africana. The sequence continues at coordinate 16,934,596 of NC_087359.1, forward strand.
GAGCTGGCAGTGTGATTATTTGTACAAGTTAAAGAAAATACTGTCTCAAGCGGCAAACCCTGATGAAACACCTGTGGGAACCTGTGGTCCGGAGTTGCCAGCTCTCCAGGGGCTGTGATGGAAGGCAGGCAGCCTGGGGTTCTTGTTTTCGTTTTGGTTTTGCTTGGTGGGCAGGTTCTGCCCCAGGGACTCCATTAGAGGCGTTGGTGTCGGACCACAGGGAAGTTCTCCAGGCAGTTGGGGGCCTGCTTCGCCTCCCTCAGCCCACCCTTTGCCCTGGCCATCTTAGTTGTGTTGGACACGGCGGCTTTGCTTCTCTAGCCCTGTTGTCAGCAGATGGTCTCGTTCTATCCGTCAGCTCCAAGTATCTGTTCCCGTGCTCAGCGGTGGTTGAGTGCATCCTGCCACTTGCTCTAGGGGTCTTCTGGCAAGAGGCAGGGCAGTTAAGACACAGGCCCACAGCTGGCCATGAGCTCTGAGTGGCATTAGTTCTGGCTTGTCTGTGAATGGAGCGGGGCTGTGGGTGGACGAAGGCACTGGTACCCCAAAACCACCCACACTGCCCAAGAGAGTTGTGTGGTAGGGAGAGCAGGAGCCCAGCATCTGATGAGCGTTTGGATCACTGCTCCCTTGCTTATTGGTATGTGACCTGCGCAAGTGGCTCAGCCCCTGAGCAGGTTTCATCCCTCGTAAAATAGGAATGCCTGTTTCCAAACTTGCTGGAAAGAAGAAAGTGCAGAGGCTTAGCAGCTGGTATGTTAGAGTCTGTTCTCCCCTGTGGGATGGGTGGGGAGCTGGCCTTAGAACAGCACACCCCCGACTCCTGCTCCAGGACCCCTTCTGCACGGAGCCCAGGCCTGGCACTGATGGGCCCTGTGGAAGGAGCCCCTGCAGAGCTAGGACTGCCACTGTCGAGAAGTTGCTTCCTCCTCACCATAGCCCTAACCAAAGAAAAACCAAACCCACCGCCATGGAGTCAATCCACATGTACAGCGACCCTATAGGACAGAGTAGAACTGCCCCATAGGGCTTCCGAGGCTGTCATCTTTACGGAAGAAACCCTGGTGGCATAGTGGTTAAGTGCTACGGCTGCTAACCAAAGGGTCGGTAGTTCGAATCCACGAGGCGCTGCTTGGAAACTCTATGGGGCAGTTCTACCCTGTCCTATAGGGTCGCTATGAGTCGGGAGCGACTCGACCGCACTGGGTTTGGTTTTGGTTTAGTCTTTACAGAAGCAGACTGCCACATCTTTCTCCCGTGCAGCAGCGGGTGGGTTCCAATTACAAACCTTTTGGTTAGCAGCTGAGCACTTAATCACTGCACCACAAGGGCCCCTCTAGTGCAACCCTAAACTAAACCTGTTGCCATCGAGCTGATTCCAACTCTTAATGACCCTATATGACAGAGTAGAACTAGCCAATAGGGTTTCAAAGGAGTGGCTGTTGGATTTGAACTGCTGACCTTTTGGTTAGCAGCTGAGCTCTTAACCACGGCACCACCAGGGCTACTGCAGCCCTTGGCAGAGGAGATTCTCCAGGGAGAGCCTGGCCCAGGACCCAGCGAGTTTGGCCTGCTGTACAGCGAGAAGCTGGGGCAAACGGAGCAGAGACTTCGGGGGGCTCCTCTCCCCCCGCAGGTCCCAATGCCTCTCCCCCTTCCCTGGGCTGCACCCTGTTCAGTCTTGGCGATATCACCGGGACGACAGTGAGGCTCACGAGCTGCCATGTGTGTTTGGCAGTGCAGTCCTGCCACTGTCCAGTTTCCTGGCAATGACGACTGTTAGGCAGCCCTGCCCTCAGGGACAGACTGCTGTTAGTTTGTTCTTTGTCTTTATGAGCCTTTTTCTCTGTCAGGCGAGTGAGCAGCTTAGTGCCACTAACCACCCCCCCCACCCCACCCCTGCTGCCGGGGCTGTTTACCCTGCGATTCACTCCATCACAGCTCTGGTCAGACCTGAATTTCTCCATAACAGGCCCCAGGTTCCCAGACCAAGCATTTAGGCCTCTGGCCGTTTGTCTGAAAGGTGTCAGGGAGGCCCAGAGCCCCTGGGCAACATGGGGAGGCCTGGAGGCCCAGCACTTCCCAGTGAGAGTGAGTGGGCTAAAGACTTCTGGAATGCAAGCATGGCTGGCTGGTGCAATGGCAGCTGCTGGGGCTGGGAAGCACAGACTGCGCTGGTACTGCCCTATGATGAACTGTGGCCAGCTGGCTGGCTGGCCGGCGCCCAAGGCTCGAGAAAGGCGCTCATCACTCATGCCTAGGGAGGAACAGAGCCACAGACAACCTTGGGCCTGCCCTTCTAGGCCAGATTCTTGCTATCTAGCATATGGTATAGGCAGGATTTTCTTTCTTTCTTTTTTTTGAGTTGCTACCTCTGAGCCCTCCATGTGGAAAGCCCAAAAAGATTAAGCCAGAACATTTTTTCTTTCCAAGCTGCGGCCCCTTCCAGCTCTCTCTGGGTAGGCCTTCACCTCTCTTCTTACTAGGGCCGCTGGGCAGACGTGCAGCCAGAGAATTCCTGAGGCGCAGCCCCTGCCTTCCTGACGCCTGAGGAACCCTGTAGTTCCCCTCCCCATCAGCCCTCAGACGCAGGAAGTGCACAGGCAGAGAGGTTATTAGCCTTGGCTCCAAGGGTCTGCTGGAGAGCTTTTGTACAAACAGCAGTTTCCTGCCGGGGCAGGCTCAATCAGGGAGCATATGGGAGCCTCGCAGCTTATGGCTCCCAGGGCAAAGTCGGCAGTTGCCACCATCTGCTCCGGAAGGAAGGAGGGTGCCCCTGGCCCACAGGACCCCTCAGAGCAGGAACAGAGAGTGGGCACCTAGGGACTTGAGCCCTGACACCTTTTCCAAGTTGCCACCTAACATCACAGCTGGCACAGAGTTGGAAGGAGCCTTGGGGACCACTGAATCTCATACCTCTCAATCCACAGATGAGGAAGAAAGGGCCAGGCAGGGGAAAAGGCTCACCAAGGTCTTGGGCAGGACAAGAAGCCAGGTCCTGGGCCACCTGCCTCATCGAAGGGGGGAGACAGGGCAGGGCCGAGGCCTGGGAAGGCCAAAAGTTGGGGAGCCCTGGAGAGCTTCAAGGTCAGAGAAATACAGTGCTAGCCACAGATGCAAGTCAAGCTGTAACCTGTCAATTTTCTATAAGCACATTAAAAAGGTAAAAAAAAGATGAAATTAATTAAAAAAGTTTTTATTTAACTCAGCATATCCAAAATAGCATTTCAACATGTAATCAATATAAAAAAATTAGTAAGATCGCTTACATTCTTTTTCTCATCCAAAGTCCTCAAAATGGGTGTGTTTTCCATGAGTTATGGCCCATCTCGACTCAGACTAGCCACGTTTTAAGTGCTCGCAGCCATGTGGGCCTCATGGCTACATGTGGACAGCATCAGCCCCATCCTGGCCTTCCAGCTGAATGACTGTTTTCCTCACTTGTTTAATATCCTACCTCTTCCTAGATGCTTCTCCAAAGAGTGAGAGGCCGAAGATGAAGCAAGAAGATAACCAGGCCTCTTTCTTCGTTCCTGTCCTTTCTCCTGTATTTTATTCTTGAGGCCAGGGCACTGCTCTGTGAACGGGGGTAGCCACTGGCCCGCAGTGACCAGCTGCCCGGAAATCCAGGCATGCCAGCCAGCCTTGTCTGGGTAGCCAGGCCTGATTCATCTCAGCATTGGAAAGTCACGCCAGGAATTCAGCTCTTGTTTTTCCTCCAGTGAATCAATCAGCCCTAATCTCTGGGGTGTGTGAGGGCCCCTACAGTGCTCATTTATTTCCAGGAGGCAAAGCTTGAATGTTCCAGGTCACAGCCTCCTCGCTGCCTTCCACCCTCAGCCCTCTGCTAGCTCAGCAGGGCCTCACCTGGACATTTTGTCCCCTCTGGGACATGGGGAGGCAGCAGAGTGGGCAGTGGATCCGCTGGGAGTTTGGCCTGGGTAACATCCCAACTCAGCTCCCTGGGACATTGCCATCACCTCCCAATCTCAAAGATGAAGGACCTGAGCTGACTCCTCGCTATTGTCGGGTCGGGTGTGCTGGCTCCGGGAGCCCAAGCAGCCCCTTTCTGGAAACAGCTGATTGCAGGCATGCTACTAGTAGAAGAAAATTGTTACCCAGGAATAAAGTGCAGAGGGGCTGGGGACGGGGGCTGAGTGGCCTCTCAACTCTGGCTTCATCTCCCGACTCACACGCGCCCAGCGCGGAGGACACTAGCAACCTTCCCCATTCAGGTGCTGGCCGACCACCCTACTTCTGTTCCTACTTGGCCAGGAACCGAGGGCCAAGTTCAGCAGCTTGTCCATGGGATGCAGCCCAAGGGGACTCAGGCCTTCTCTGTCTACTGGTGAAAGTGGTCAGGCCCAGGCCACTGTCCCTAGTCTCTCCCTTGCTGGGCCCTTCATCTCCCCCCTGGCCCCCAGCTGTGTTCTGTCCTCAGCGAGGCCTGCCAGGACAGCCCCAGGGTGCCCAGCCCCCTGCTGCCTCACTCTCCCCTCCCCTTGCTACCCCTTGAACCCTCTTCCACCAAAACCGCTTGCTTTTCACAAATGAGTCCAGCTCTGCAGAAGAGGCTTCTAGAGCTGAGACGGTGAAGAGTGCATGGGGACCCTGGGACCCTCATAGAAGGAAAAGGTCAAAAAGCTGCACCCACAGCCACAAAAGTCACTGGGGCCGTGTCCAAGGTGAGGGTGGGCTGGAGGGGAGGCAGGCAGTAAACCCAAGCACAGTGGCTTCCACGTAGGGTCAATCAAGCCCTCGGCATAGCAGCACCTGGTGTGCCTGGGGCAGGGATGGATGTGGGGGGTGGACCCCCTGGAGCTGGCCTGAGAATCTGAGGGTCCCTGCCACATTCGTCCTGCTGCGTCTGGCTCCAGAGCCACATACAGGTGTGCTGACACCTGGGGAGCCAGGCTGGGTGTGGTTGACTTTTAAAATCTTTCTTGTGCCATTAGTCTGAGGGTGTGTGATCCCTTATCCGCCCTATCATGTCAGTGAGAACACAGGGCAAAGAACTGGGCTCGGTAAGCAGGGAGCCTTGCTTTCCGCCTGCCTGGGGCTGCCAGGAGCTGCCCCACCTCTCCTGGTGTGGATGGGGGCCTGCCTGATAGTGGGGCCTCCCTGTGCGGCAGGAGGCATTCATTAACCCTGAGCCTGCGCTGGCTCTCCCTGGGGGCCTCCAGGGCTGAGCCAGTCTGTCCCTGGGCCTGCATGAGTCTGTCTGGGGCGCTGTCCCTTCCAGCCAGCTGTTTTTCCATCTGGGTGTGATCTCTGGGCATGTGGGTGTAACAAGCCTGGACCTTCCCTGGGAGGCGGCAGCCTGGCTGCCCCGCCTCTGGGTGCTGCCCTTTCCTCCCAAACTGGTTGTGCTGGAGTGGGCGGGGTAGGTGCGCCTGGGTGCATGCGCGCCAGCTCCAGGCTTTGCTCACCTGCAGAGGTGCCTCCCAGAAACTGCCTGGCCCCTGAGCCCGCACCCCACCTTGCCAGAGCCAACTGCCCAGCCAGCGAGGACACACGCCGCTGCCTGCCACACGAGCTGGCTGAGCCCAGCCTGAGCCAGCACTGACTTCGCCACCATGTTCAAGGGGTTGAGCAAAGGCTCCCAGGGGAAGGGGTCCCCCAAAGGCTCTCCGCCCAAGGGCTCCCCGGCCAAGGGCTCCCCCAAGGGCTCTCCCAGCAAGCACAGCCGGTGAGCAGGGCCGGGCAGGGAATGGCTGGGGCGGGGGTGGTGCAGGCACTTCAGCCACCTGAAGGCGGAGGCCGGGAGTCCAGGACCAGCCCAGCTTTGGCATTTGGTTTCCCCAGGCCAAAGGGCCTGAGGGTGGTGCTCCTCCAACAGGGAGCTGCTGGTCCAGGCAAAACTCCAGCCCTGGGCCTCCCTGCATTCTCCAGGGGGCCTGAGTCCCAAGGCTGAGGCCACTAGGAGAGAGGTGCTGGACAGGGCCTGAGCAGATGTCTGCCCCTGTGGGCAGCTGGGAGGCTGGGGTGGGTGTCTGGCTTCCTCCCCACAGTGCTGTCCCTGGGCTCAGCTTAACCTGGGGAATGCCCCGAGAGCCTCGGTGCGGGGTGGACCCAGAGAAGCTGAGAGGGGGCGCCCAGGGGCAGGGAGGCAGGGGCTGTGCTGCCCTCCTGCCTAAGCTGCAGCTTTTCCCAGAGTTCTCACTCTGGCCTTGGGATTTTGTTAGAGTTGCGGCAACTGCTTTACTGAGTGGGTATATAAAGGGGGTGCTGTAGTGCAAAGGGGAGGGTCCCGCGGCCTGGGACACCAGCAGAGCCTCCCTCAGCCCCACTTCCTGCTCATACTGAGGGCTTCTGGGCAGCTCTCTGCTGGGGCCCAGTCTGCATGACAGCTGGGGACCAGGGCCTTGGGCTCCTGGGAGTCCCCACCCAGGAGACTTGGTTGGTGTTCTTCCCACCCACTAGCCCCCAGGCCTCTCTGCAGAGTGTAGGTGGTAGGTCACCCGGGGTCTGAGATGAGAGCAGAGATGAAAAGCTGGAGTTGAGGGTGTGGAGAGCCCATTATCCTGATAGGGATCAGGGTGATGGCGCCCAGCTGGGCTTCTGGACAGATGGGAAAGATGGCAACTAAGACTCTCTGTGGAGTAACTTGTCCTCCCTGGGGCACCTGAGCACTGCCCACAGTGGGTCATGCCTCTCCCATGGGGCCAGACCCAGGACCAGGCACAAGGGCTTAGTGCTCAAAGGCTCCTCCCCAGGCAGGGCCACTGGGCAGGATTCCTGGCTAAGCCAATCGGTCCACACGGCCATGCTGACTCTGGCTGTAGCCGCCCAGAGAGGACTCGTCATCCCCCTCACATGCAACCCACTCATTCAACAAGCATTTATTGAGCACCTACTGTTCTAGGCACTGGGGGTACCACCGTAAACAGAACCAACAGCCTTTAAGGCACGTACTGGGTACCGGCTGTGCACCAGGACCTGCACTAAACACTTCAATGCATTAATTCTTTTAACGCAAAATAACCCTTTAAGGTAGGTATTGTTATTAAAGCCCTACTTTCCAAGTGAGGAAGCAGAGGCACAGAGAGGTTAGGTAACTTGCCCAAGGTCACACAGCAAGTAGCGAGGGAGAAGGCTCAAACTTGGGCCACTTGGCTACAGAGTTCCTTTGCTGGCTGTCCCTCTGCCTGGGAGGCCTGTCTTTTGACCCCTGATTCAAATCCCAGCCTTCCACCCTTCCCCCTACCCCAGGACAGGCCTGTGACCCCACAGGGCACTGTGTCTTTTATGAGGTCTGCTGGACCCCCTAACCAATGTAGCAGGCCTTCTGTAGAGAATCCAGAATGAATGTATAGAAAAGGACCCTGGGGCCCGGCCCAGGCACATGCTGACTCCTGAGAAGCTGTGCCACCCAGAGAAAGCCAGGACCAATCTGCACCTTGAACCCCAAATCTGGAGAAAGTTGGGGTGCCCCAGCAGTCTGTGGACTCCCCTTGCTCCAGCACCGTGTGGCTCTTCCAGATGGTTGCCAAGCCTGGGCAAAGCTTTTGGGGCACAGGGCTGGAGGTGCATGGGGGCCTGTGCTGCTGCTCCCCTGTCCCCAGCAAGCCCAGCCGCCTCCCCCAGGGCCCCGCCTTGCTGTCTTGGGTGTTAGTGGCTGAGCCAGTGATTCACTTGCTCCCTGGGCCACCAGCCCGCCAACCAGAAGAAGTGGATGGGGAGCTGGGGCGGAGGCTGGGGAGCTTTCTGCTCCACGTGACCCACACAGCTGGGACAGTGGTCCGAGCTTTCTGCTCCACGTGACCCACACAGCTGGGACAGTGGTCCTTGCTTTCTGAACTCTCCTGCTGGGGACAGTGCCCCCCACCCCAAGGACTCGGTGTCTCAGAGTCTCCTGCCAGGGAAGTACCACAGAGCACCCCCAGGTCATGGGCTCTACCCTCTCAGACAGTGAGCCTGGCTGTAGGGTGGCATGGGGCAGAGGTGGGCCAGGTGACTCACCTAGGTGGACAGACCTCCTTCCCAAGGGGACCAGAGAGGCCTTTTCTGACTGTGGTACCCTCTGTCCACCCCCACCCACCAGGGCTGCCGCCCAGGAGCTGGCCTTGCTCATCTCCCGCATGCAAGCCAATGCTGACCAAGTGGAGAGGGACATCTTGGAGACCCAGAAGAGGCTGCAGCAGGTGATGCTGCATAGCTAATGGCTGGTGCAGGGGCAGCCGGATGGCACCAGGAGGCCCAATGCTATGCCTGATGACCTCTGGGGGTGCACATGGGTTACTCCCTTCTCCTGCCCATTAGCGATAGGGGAGATGGTACAACAGCCCCTAGTTCACTGCCCACAATCCCTACTGCTCCTCAGACCGCATAGTTGAAGAGAGGGCTCAGCCTTCCTTCTCTATTGGGCTCGCAACATTGGGGGCCAAAGGGGTTTGCAGAGGTGGTCCAGGCCCACAGATGCCCTGGGTCTTGAGGTTGGTCAGTGTGGCTGAGATCCCCTCAGGGTGGGGTTCAGGCCTGCAGAGCCAGGCAACAAGGATGTGGGGGCCTCTGGGCCTTGACGAGAACCCCTCCTGTCCCGGCCACGCCCCCAGGACAGGCAGAACGGTGAGTGCAGCCAGCCTCTTCAGCACCAGCAGGTGACGGGCCGCAACCTGAAGGAGGCAGAGATGCTGCTCAAGGACCTCTTTCTGGATGTGGACAAAGCCCGGCGGCTCAAGCACCCACAGGCCGAGGAGATTGAGAAGGAGTGAGTGGGGTGGTGCCAGGAGGCAGCGGGGGGCCTGGGGAGACCCCCACTCCAACCTAACACCCCCCACCCACCTCCCTGCAGCATCAAGCAGCTGCACCAGCGGGTGACCCAGGAGTGTGCCGAGTACCGTGCCCTGTACGAGAAGGTGGTGCTGCCGCCCAACGTAGGGCCCAGGGTGGACTGGGCACGTGTGCTGGAGCAGAAGCAGGTAAGACCGCCCTCAGGTCTGAGCTGCCCTCTCAGAGCCCCAAGTCATTTCCTGCAGCAATTAGAGAACAGTCCAGAAGTAGCTGTCTTTAATCACTGGCCTGCTGGGACCTGTGGATGGTTTGGGGGTCTGAGAAGGCAGAGAGCAGAGGAGGCTGCAGTTAGGGAAGTCTTCCTGCAAGAGGAGGCCTGCAAAGAGGGGTGGAGTGGTGAGGAGAGAACATTCTAGAAAGAAGAAACCAAGGCTCCTGCTGGGAGGAAGCCTGGGGTGGGATGTGAAGTGGGGCTGTCTGAGCAGGTGGGCAAAGCTGGGTCACAGGGCACCCTGAACGTCAGGTAGGGACTTGCTCTTTGATGCCACAACAGAAGGGATGCCGTGGTGACAACGAAGGAACAGTGGGGGAGGGGAAGGGCGGAGCAGAGCGTGCACAGGTGGCTGGAGGTGTCCAGGCAGGAGGCACTGAGGAGGAGGCAGGGAGGGAGGGGGCTTTTCAGAGGCTGAGCCCCAGTCCTGAGACCAGTGGGACACAGGGAAGGCAGCTAGGGTCACTGCAAGGTAGCACGTCCCATGGATGAGCTGCAGGCCCCTCACCTGGCTGCTTACCTGGCCTCCCATCCTCTGCCCAGCTGATCCACTAGCTCCATTACTCCTGGTGAGGATGCGGGTGGGCAGGCAGCGTGGGCCCTGTAGCAGGGGTTCTCTGGACCCCGCACCCTGCCTGCCGAGCACTGGCTCCTTCTGCAGAAGCAAGTGTATGAGGGCCAGTATGGGCCGGGCATGGCGGAGCTGGAGCAGCAGGTGGCCGAGCACAACATCCTGCAGAAGGAAATCGAGGCCTACGGGCAGCAGCTGCGGAGCCTTGTGGGGCCGGTGGGTGCGCCAACCCTGCCCCTTCCAGCCCCTTGGCCCATCAGAGCCTGAGTTAGGCCCCGGATGGCCTCAGGGAGAGGGATGGGGAGGAGGGCCCCAGGGTGGGCTCTCTGTGCACCCTGCCTCTCACTGGGCCTGTGTTTTCTCTCCCTTGGTTGAGGCAGGATGCGGCTACCATCAGAAGCCAGTACAGGGACCTGCTGGTGAGCAGCGGAGAGGGCGGGGCCGGGGAGGCCGGGGTGACCACAGGCAGTCTGGTCTCGGAGACTTAGTATACAGGGTGACAGAGGGCAGGGTGAGCCGGGAGGCCGGAATGATGGGATGACCATGGCAGAGTGAGCTGGGCGTGAGGTGGACCCAGTGTTTCTGAGCCTGGCTGATGGTGCTTCTTGCCACCCCCTCTCTCCTTCTGCCCATCCTGAGCGCAGAAGGCAGCCTCGTGGCGCGGCCAGAGCCTGGGCAGCCTCTACACACACCTGCAGGGCTGCACACGGCAGCTGAGCGTCCTGGCCGAGCAGCAGCAGCGCATCCTGCAGCAGGACTGGAGCGACCTCATGGCGGACCCCGCAGGCGTGCGGAGGGAATATGAGGTCAGGGGGGTGTGAGGGGGTGGAATGAGTGTCAAGGACTGACCTGGTCCTGACTGCCCCCGCACGGTTTCACCCAGCACTTCAAGCAGCACGAGCTGCTGAGCCAGGAGCAGAGTGTGAACCAGCTGGAGGATGATGGGGAACGCATGATGGAGCTCAGGCACCCAGCCATGCGGCCCATCCAGGTGCAAAGCCAGACCCTCCCACTGCCTTGGGGACCTGAATGGGGCTTCCAGGAGACTGCTGGCAGGGAGAGGGATGGCTGGGTCGGGCACAGTGGGCAGGGGGCGGATGGACAGGGCATGGTCGAGGCTCTGTGCCACTGTCCCCAGGCCCACCAGGAGGCCCTGAAGATGGAGTGGCAGAACCTCCTGAACCTATGCATCTGCCAGGAGAGCCAGCTGCAGCACGTGGAGGCCTACCACCGGGTAAGCCCGAGGGCAGGGCGGGTGCCTGGAACAGGGCCAGGCCGGAGGGGCCTAAGGGACGCCACAGGACACCAGTACCAGCTGCCTTCGAGCAACTCCAACTCATGGTGACCCCATGTGTGTCAGAGTAGGACAGTGCTCCATAGGGTTTTCAGTGGCTGATTTTTCAGAAGGAGATTGCCAGGCCTTTCTTCCGAGGCACCTGTATGTGGACTTGATCCTCCAGCCTTTCAGATAGCAACCAAGCACAGTAACCATTTGTACCACCCAGGGACCACCTCTCATAAATAAAATAGCTGCGTCATTGTGACTCGGCCCCAGAAGGAGATGCTATCATGCAGGCAGTCTCACCACTATCATCCCCAGGGGTATGACAATCGGTTCTTGGAAGTGGAAAAAAATCTTACTCTTTTTCTGTATGAAGCACAGACACACATATAGTTGTGTGCCATTGAGTCAATTATGACTCATACCAACCCTATAGGACAGGGTAGAACTGTCCCATAGGGTTTTCTAGGCTGCCATCATTACAGGACCAGATCTCCTTTGAAACAGCTGGTGGATTTGAACCACTGACCTTTTGGTTAGCAGCCAACCACTTAACCACTGCCCCACCAGGGCTCCTTAAACATAGAGTACATAAACAGATATATAGTACACCTGCGATATTAGCACTTCATTGAAAGAGGGGAAATTAGGAAAAATCACATAAAGTCTCCTTTGGGGGGCAATAATGGAAAAAGGACTGAGAAACACTGATATAAGATACAACTGGGTTTTTTTTTTTTTTTTAATTTTCACCCAAAATGTTTCATATACTTTTGAGAGAGACAAAAGCCAAGGATTTCTCTCTCATTCTTGTTTTTTGTTTAGGGGCACCCACTCCCACTGACGATAATTCCAAAATACCATCCAATGGTGGGAGTCCCTTTAAGCAGTTTCCAGCTTCCGCCCTGAGGCAGGGACAAGTTAGCCCACAAACACGCACCCCACAAACAGCTCGTTTGGATTTAGCGTGGTTTGGTTTAGCTTGTTTGGATTTCATTGGGTTGGGTTCAGTCAGTTCGAGTTTAGGAGGTTTGGGCTTATCTGGTTTGGGTTTAGCTGGGTTGAGTTCAGGCTGTTTGGATTCAGCTCAGACTGGGTTCAGCTGGTTAGCAGGGTCAGCCTGGGTTGGGCTCGGCTGGTTAGCAGGGTTGGCCTGAGTTGTGTTCATCTGGTTAGAAGGGTCAGCCTGGGGGTTGGGTTCAGGATGTTTGTTTAGGTTTAGCTCAGGTTGGGTTCAGGTGATTAGCAGGGTCAGTGGGCAGCGGGCTGCCCTGGGCTCTTCCTTGACCACCTTATAACCTCAGTTCCAGGAAGAGGCCGACTCGATCAACCAGACCCTGGTGAAGCTCAACTCCAGCCTGGACACCAAGTACAGCCCTACTCCAGAGGGCCAACCCAGCGCCCGCACAGAGCTGCTGCGACAGCTGGAGGTGAGACGGCCCCACCCAGCCACCTTCCCCCCGACTGCACCCCACTGCTGGGGACCGGGAGCGTCTGTCTGTCTGAGCCTTCCCCTCCCCCTCCCAGGTACCCAGTCCTGCCCTGAGCCTGGGCCTGCAAGGCAGAAGGGAGTCCACTCCCAGCTCTGTAATCAGCAAAACCTACCCCCCGGGCCACAGTTTCCTCAACTGTAATGTGAGGGACGCGCCTGGGACACTCTGAGAGCTCTCCAACTTCCACTCCGGAGGCCTGCGTGCTGGGAAGCTCACACCTCAGTCACACCTGGGGAGGGGCTCCTTTCCCCTTGCCGGCCTAGGCACCTTGCCTTCATGGAGGCAAGGTGTGGGAAGGTGGGTCTGGGCTTCAGTGGAGCCTGAACCCCCGCTGTCTGGACTGGTAGGCAGAGGAGAAGCAGCTAGCAGTGGCCGAGAGGACCGTGGAAAACCTGCAGCGGCAGAGCCAGGAGGTGGCCCCTCTGCCCCTGCGCAGGACCCCACCCCAGCAGCCCCTGCACGTGGACAGCATCTGTGACTGGGACTCTGGAGAAGTACGGGTGGCTGCCCCAGCCTTGCCCCACCTCACCCAGCCCCACCCCTCTCCAAGCCCTGCCCTCCCCTGATTAGTCCCCATCCCACTGGCCTGGGCCCCTTCTGCCTGTGCCCCTGCCTGAGCCCCTTTCTACCTGCCCCCAGGTGCAGCTGCTTCGGGGTGAGCGGTACACGCTGCTGGACAACTCTCACCCACACACCTGGGTCGTCCAGGGCCCCAGTGGGGAGACCAAGCATGCCCCGGCTGCCTGTTTCTGTGTCCCAGCTCCAGATCCTGATTCTGTGGCCAGGGCCTCCAGGTGGGCCACCCTCAGGGTCCCCACAGTGACACTCAGGGACAGGAGGCAGGCCACGGGCCCAGGCTAGGCCTTGTGGTATCTGAGGCCCCCTGCCCAAATGCTGTCCCCATAGCCAGCAGAGAGTGCTGGGGTTGGGAGGGGGCAGGCCTTCCTCTGACCCCCTCCTCATTCCAGGTTGGCCTTGGAGCTGCAGGCCCTTAGGCAGAAATTGGCCACCATCCAGAGGGACCTGAAGATCAACATTGAGGAGCCCATGCAGCCAGGCCAGCAGGGTGCCAGGGACTGGCCAGGGTGTGGGGTCTGGGCATAGAATATATGTCTACTTCAGCCAGTGCTGGGGGCTGCAGTGGGCAAGGGGTGGCTCTGGGTTAGAGACAATATCTCCAGGGTTGGCAAGCCCCTGGGGCCGCCTCTCCCCTTCTCCACCACACCCCGCATATGCCCCTTGGGTAGATAGGGGGTAGGCCCCGAACCCTTACCATCACCCTCTGCTCCCAGCTCCTACCAGCTCGGCCCTGGCTGACCCGCAGGCCCAGAAACTCCTGACACAGATGACCCGGCTTTATGGGGACCTGGCACAGATAGAGAAGCAGGTGCTGGATTGGGCCCGGGCCCCACTGAGACGCACCTCGCCCCTGGAGGACCTGGAAGGCCGCATCTGCAGCAGTGAGGTGGGTGAAGGCAGGACAGGTGCACGCACTTTAGCAGGGGCTAAGGCACGGATGGGAACAGCACTGCCTTGGGCTGGAGCAGAGAGAGCCTAGGGCTCAGACAAGCTGGGTCCCACCCCAGCCTCGTAGCCTCTCTGGACCTCGGTATTCTTATCTCTGACACAGACATAATACTACCTAGCTCAGTTGTGCTGAGGATGAAATGTAGTAACATCTGGGAAGGTTCTAGAAGGGGCCAGGCCAGAGTAAGTGTGTCCTGACCAGGGCCCTGAGGAACCCGGAGCATCTAGGCTTGGGGAGGGGAAGGCTTCCATCCCAGAGAGGCCACTGCACCCCGTAGACACCGCTATGAAAGCTGAACGTGTTCTCTGCAGCTCCCTGCTCCTGAAGAGCTGAAAAGAAAGCCGCCCTTGCCCACACCTGGGGGAGCAATCTGGGTGATCTCTTCCAAATCGGTTTCTATTCAAGCCTATTGTCTGTGTTTGATTTTCAAAACAGTGAATCACGCTGTTCACGTTATTGTGCAACTTGTTTCTTCCACATACTCCACGGCGTACTGTCGATTTTAGGATATCGCCTTTCAGCTGGGCCAGGGCGCCGGGTGGGGGTGGAGGTGACTTCAGAGGTAGAAAAGGGTGAAGGTGGGTGTTGCAGGTTGGGTCCTGGGGTGCACATAAGCGAGTGGGGGAGGGATGCCTGTGGAGTAGGGTGGAGGCAGGACTGCAGAAGTAGACGCTGCCCCTTGAGACAGTCTCTGAGGCCAGCCCCAGGGAGCTATGGTAGGGCAGGGGCTGAGCCTTTACACCAGTGTTCCTGAGTCACTGTTGACAAGATGTCCCTCAGCCCGGCGAACCCCACAGCGAACAGAGTTAAGCACTGCTTCTCAGCAGCACCCGAAAGGAATACATCTTTGGGTCCTGAAGTCCCAGCATCTACCGCCTCAGGGGTGTTGAAGGACCATGAGAAGTTTGATGGGAGTTAGGCAGTGTCATAACTTGTGGAACAGATGAATGAATGAGTAGAGGAATGAGTACGGGTAGACAGCCAGGGCTTGGTTGCCTCATCCAGGAATGTTACCGTAGGGGCCTGAGGTTTTGCGACCAGGTGACAACAGTAGCTAACTGAGTGCCTGATGCTGCTAAGCTCCTGACATATAGGATCTCATTTACTCCCTCCATTCTGTAGATGAAGAGACTGAGGGTCAGAGAGGCTGACTTGCCCAGGGTCATCCACATGGTAACTAGCAGGGCCAGGACTGTACCTGGCTCTCTGGCCCTGAGCCCAAGCACAGTCACCAAGCTCTCCAGTCTCCATAGGGTGAAGAGGGGTTGACCTGGCAGGAGGGCTGGGTGGAGTCTGTCTCTCCCACGTGGACCAGAGCAGAGATCCTGACCCCCACCTGCCCCTGCCAGGGCACGGCGGAGCGCCTGCAGAGCCTGGGAGCTGAGAAGGAGGTGGCCCAGCAGGAGTGTGAGGCATTCCTGTCAGCGAGGCCCATGGGTCCTGCTGCCCTGCAGCTGCCCGTGGCCCTCAACAACGTCAAGAACAAGTACAGTGACATGCAGGTTCTGTGCAGCCTCTACAGGGACAAGTGAGTGCCAGGGACAGGGCTGCAGGCGGGCGGCGCCCTGTGGCTCAAGGCTTGCCTGACCCTGGCCTCCTCCATGCAGAGCCAAGGCTGCCCTGGGTCTGGAGCGGCAGATCCGGGACACGGACCACATCATCCGGGGCTTTGAGTCTGCCCTGGCCCAGGAGGCCCCCATCCCTGATGGCCCGGGCGCACTGCAGGAGAGGGTCAGCGAGCTGCAGGTGAGGCCCAGGCGGCGTCCTGCGGGAGGCTCAGCCTGGCCAGCCACCAGGGCAGGTGGAGGGCGGACAGGGCGGTTTGCCAAACCGCTCAGGGTGCGTCGCCGCTGTGTTCCCCCAGCGCCAGCGGAGGGCGCTGCTGGAGCAGCAGGCCTGCGTCCTGGGGCTGCACCGCAAGCTGAAGGCAGCTGAGCACGCGTGCGGCGCGCTGCAAAACAACTTCTGTGAGTTCTGCCAAGACCTGCCGCGCCAGCAGCGCCAGGTGCGAGCCCTCACCGACCGCTACCATGCTGTGGGGGACCAGCTGGACCTGCGGTGAGTGCTGGGCTGTCAGGCATGCGGCACAAACCCACGGTGGACAGGCTGGGTGCTGCTTCAAACTGTGTGACCTTGGGCTGGTGACTTAACTTCTCTGTGGCTCAGTTTCCCCACCTGTGAAATGGGATGATAGCAGTACCTGCCTCCCACAGTGGTTGGTACCAGGCAGAGGCTGTCAGGACACAGTAGGGAGAGCATGGCGGGTCACTGAGGCCTCCTGACCTATCCCAGGAACGGAGGCACCCCCTAGCCACCTCCCTACACCCCTCACCTGTTCCCAGAGAGCTGCTCACCTCTGGCCTCATCCCCCTGCAGGGAGAAGACAGTGCAGGACGCTGGCCTCACCTACCAGCAGTTCAAGAACTGCAGAGACAACCTGAGCTCTTGGCTGGAGCACCTACCTGAGAACCAGGTGGGGCCCCGCGACGGGTCCAGCCACATCGCCTACAAGCTGCAGGCGCAGAAGGTACAGTGCCTGGGCCGCAGGCGACCTGGGGACCCTGCCCAGACCTGGGTCTCAAGCCACCTCTCTTGCCGCCTCCTCCACATGGCAGCTGCCTGTGTGCGTGCTGCCCCCTAGTGACCAAGGCTCAAAAGTGCTCTATTGTTAGGTGCCTATGAGTCGGTTGTGGCTCATAGTGACCCTGTATGACAAATTAGAACTGCCCCATAGGGTTTCCTAGGCTGTAAAAAAATATATATATATATATATATTTTTTAATCTTTACAGAAGCAGATAACTAGGTCTTTCTCCCATTGAGCCGCTGGGTGGGTTCAAACCGCCAACCTCTTGATTAGCAGCTGAGTGCTTAATTGTTAAGCCACTGGGGCTCCTTAAAAGTCTGTAATGCATTGGCTGGGAATTGAACCCGGGCCTCCTGCGTGGCAGGCGAGAATTGTACCAATGTACCACCAATGCAAGCAGGGGGCTCTTCAAAGCTCAGACCACCAAGCCCTCATGTTCCCACACCCCTTCCTCCCACCCCAAAATGCTCTCCTTTTCCCACATAAGCCCCTAGCCCATCCGTCTGGTCTGAGGTGGGCAGCAAGCTTCAAGCTCAGGCCACAGAGTTGCTGTGACTTCCAGTCACTACTGTGTTCTCTTCCTCATACTTGTCAGGCCCCTACTTGGTGCTAGGGGCTGGACCAGCGATTGGGGGTACAGCCCTGCTCTCAGGCAGCTCCCAGTCTGGTGGGCGGGACTACAGGTCACAGGCCATGAGGGAAAAGCACTTCTGTGGATAAGCACCCACTGCCGAGCATGGCTGGGGGTAGAGAAAGTGGTAGGTGCCGGCTATCTACCAAAAACCTGAGGGATAAATGGAGTAGCTGTGGGGGTGGAGTGAAACGTCCCAGAGGGCACGGTGAGTCAGGGGACAGGACAGACCAGAGGCGAGGACCAGGTGGTATGGCCCTTGCAGGACACAAGATGACACTGGACATCTCCGAGGGCACTCGGATGCTGCTAGGAGGGGACCCTTCAGATTTGTGTGTACTAAGCTCGCTCTGGCTGCCCAGTGGACCTGGCTAAGGGGTGCGGGGCTGAAGACAGGGAGACGTATAAGAGCCAGGGTAAAAATCCAGGGGAAAGAATGGTGCCTGGATGAGTGGGAAAGGGGCCTTAGGGTAGGAAGAGGTGGGGGGATTTGAGATATGCAGATGGCTGTACTGAAAAGTCCCAGGGTGCCCAAGGTTCTGTCTGGGACACTCGGGAAGAGGGGGTACCCCCACCTGAGGTGGGGAACACAGTGCATTCGGGGAGAAGGAATGAAGTTAGCTGGGGTCATGCTGAGCGTGAGGTGCCGGGGGAGGTGGGGAGTTGAGTTGGATCTGTGAGAGGAAGGTGTGGGCCGGGAGTTCCCATGGGGAGGCCTGAGGGCAACAGGCTGGGTCCCAGGGCTGCAGGAGACCGAGAGCGTTTAGGGAGAGAGTAGCAGGTAATGCCAGGAAGAGGGCCTGGCTGCAGATTAGAATCACCTGGGAGCTTTCAAAACACCCCCATGCCAGGAGCCCACCCCAGACCAATTAAGTGGGAATCGCTGGGGCTGGAGTATCGACATTTTTTAAAAGTTTCCCAGGCAACTATAAGGATAGTGATTCTCAGAGAGTGGTTCCCAGACCAGCAACATCAGCATCACCAGAGAACAAGTCAGAAATGCAAGTTCCCAGGCCCACCCCAGACCTCCTGAATCAGAAACTCCGAGGGTGGGCCCAGCAATCTGTGCTTTAACAAACCCTCCAGGTGCTCCCGACGCAGGCTAAAGTTTGAGAGCCACTGTGCTAGGACAGAACTCTGAGGGGCACCAGGCAGAACAGGACTCTGCTAAAGAGAGGAAGGAGGAAAACTAGGAGAATGAGGTCAGGGAAAGAAAGACTGCCAACCAGGCCTCCGGTCCCACCATTCCTGTCCTGGGCCACACTGGTTGCCTGTGCCTGGCTGGAGGGGAGTCAGGGGGAGTGGCTTCCTAGACTCCTGCTTCTTCCCTTGCAGAGGTTGGTGCAGGAGATCCAGGACCGAGAGCAGGACAGGGCCATGGCATTCCGCCTCTCCCAGGACCTGCAGACAGCTCTCCAGGTAAGCAGTTCTATGTCAGTTCGTCCATCTCCCTCCCTCCCTCCCTCTTCCACTCCCCTGCTCCTGCACACCCAGCTTCCCCCACTGACTTCCAGTCTGTTGTCTTTTCCTCCCTGCTTAGGACTATGAGCTGCAGGCAGACACCTACCGCTGCTCCCTGGAGGCCACCCTGGCAGTGTCAGCCCCCAAGAGACCCCGAGTGGCTCCTCTGCAGGAGAGCATCCAGGCCCAGGTGAGGCAGAACCCAGCAGGGCTCAGCGTCCCTCAGCGCCAGCTCCGCAGCCTCTGAGGCAGAACCTGACTGCCTCCTTCTCCCTCTCTTTGACCTCTCCAGGAGAAGGATTTGACCAAGGCCTATACTGAGGCTGCAGCTGCACACCGGCAGCAGCTGCACCAGCTGGAGTTTGCCAGAAGGATGCTGGAGAAGGTAAAGAGACAATGCCCACTCCACTCCCCTAATAGCCAGCCTGGCCTGGTCGTTAACCTGGGAGTCTTCCCTCCCGTCAGTCTGCAGCATCCAGCCTCTGGGCAGGCTCAGCAGACAGAAGGTGCTGCCTCTCTCTGCCCCCCCATCCCATCTCTCCCCATCAGTTCTAACAGGCTGGTATCCATCCCAGAGGTAGGCCCTGGGGACGTCATTCAGCGTGACCACAGCTTAGCCACTGGGAAGTCCTCCAATGGGGCCAGGACCTCTTACCCAAGAAAGCAGAGAAAATCCTCAAACTGGGCAAGAGGCCACCAAGGTCTCCATCCTTGGGAGACCAGGAGCCAGGAGCTCTCTTGGTGACTGACCAGAGGACTTGCCAGCCTTCTATGACCCTCAGCCATATTTCAGCGCCCCCAGAGGAGTATGGGGCCCATTTCTGGGAAGGGTTTGGAAGGGAGAACCTGCACTATCTGCACGTTCTAGTGCAAGCTTGGCCTGAACACCGTCTTGGGTCCTAGCCTCATGGACATTTACCAGATCCTCTCCAAGTCCTGCGACCAAGCGTCTCAGGTCTTCAGAGCCATCTCCTAGGACCTACCAGACAGTCTCAGGAAGCAGGGAGAGGTCTCTGATATCAGAGGGGGCTGGAAAGATGGGGCCCATCCATTTCCTCCACCTCACCCCAGTACCCTCCCCTCTTCCACTCTCTCGGCAGAAGGAGCTCAATGAGGACATTCAGGTGGCCCAAGATGCAAAGCAGGGGTCTGAGAGCCAGGCGAGAGCCAGGCAGGAGTCAGAGGTGCTGATGTCCCAGCTGGAGGAGGAGAGGAAGCGGGTGGCCCAGGTGCAGTGCGAGCTAGAGAAACAGAGGGACCAGCTGCTACAGCTAAGGACCCAGCGGCCCTTGGAGAGGCTGGAGGAGAAGGAGGTGGTGGAGTTCTACCGGGACCCTCAGCTTGAGACCAGCCTGTCCAAGGTCAAGTCCCAGGTAGAGGACGAGAATAAGAAACGAGCTGGCCTGCAGGCAGACCTGGAGACCGTGGCCCAGAAAGTTGTCCAGCTGGAGAGCAAGAGGAAGACCATGGAGCCTCATCTGCTGACCAAGGAGGTCACCC
The DNA here is from genome assembly GCF_030014295.1 of Loxodonta africana. NCBI lineage: Eukaryota > Metazoa > Chordata > Mammalia > Proboscidea > Elephantidae > Loxodonta > Loxodonta africana. The sequence continues at coordinate 16,954,652 of NC_087359.1, forward strand.
AAATCGAGCGGGACCCTGGCCTTGACAGCCAGGCGGCCCAGCTCAGCAGCGAGATTGGGCACCTCCGGGGGGAGAACACCACCATCTCTGCCCGGCTGGAGGAGCTGAAGAAGGAGCTGCTGGCCCTTGAGCAGAAAGAGCCAAACGTGAAGGAGAAGGTGGTGGTGAAGGAAGTGGTCAAGGTGGAGAAGGATCTGGAGATGGTCAAGGCAGCCCAGGCCCTGAGGCTGCAGATCAAAGAGGACGCCGCACAGAGGAAGGCGGCTGAGGAGGCCGGGGCTAAGCTACAGGCTCGCGTAGAAGAGCTGGAGCGAATGATCAGCTCTGTGGAGCCGAAGGTCATCGTGAAGGAGCTGAAGAAAGTGGAGCAGGACCCTGGCCTTCTCAAGGAATCCTCCAAGCTGAGAAGCCTCCTGGAGGAGGAGAGGAGCAGGAATGCAGTGCTGGCCCGGGAGCTGAAGGAGCTGCGTGGAAAGCACCACGAGGTGGAGAAGCAGAAGCCCAAAGTGGAGCTCCAGGAGCGCGTCCTCCAGATCTTCCAGGTGGACCCAGAGACAGAGCAGGAGATCGCACGGCTCCGGGTGCAGCTGCAGGAGACCGCTGGCAAGCGGAGCAGCGTCGAGAAGGAGGTGGAGAAGCTGCTGGCCGACCTGGCTGTGCTGCGGGCCCAGAAGCCCACCGTAGAGTACAAGGAGGTGACACAGGAGGTGGTGAGGCACGAAAGGAGCCCCGAGGTGCTGCGGGAAATCGACCGGCTGAAGGCCCAGCTCAATGAGCTGGTCAACAGCAGCGGCCGCTCCCAGGAGCAGCTCATCCGGCTGCAGGGTGAGCGTGACGAGTGGAAGCGGGAGCGCTCCAAGGTGGAGACAAAGACGGTGAACAAGGAAGTGGTGCGCCACGAGAAGGACCCCGTCCTGGAGAAGGAGGCCGAGCGGCTGCGCCAGGAGGTTCGAGAAGCGGCCCAGAAGAGGCGGGCCACGGAAGACGTGCTCTATGAACTGCAGAACAAGTTCCTGCTGCTGGAGAGAAGGCGGCCTGAGGAGAAGGTGGTGGTGCAGGAGGTGGTGGTCACCCAGAAGGATCCGAAGCTCCGTGAAGAGCACAGCCGGCTGGGCTGCAGCCTGGATGAGGAGGTGGGTCGGCGGCGGCAGCTGGAGCGGGAGGTACAGCAGCTGCGGGCCAGCGTGGAGGAACAGGAGGGCCTGCTCAGCTTCCAGGAGGACCGCAGCAAGAAGCTGGCTGCGGAGAGGGAGCTGCGGCAGCTGAGCTTGAGGATCCAGGAGCTGGAGACGAAGCCACCTGCAGTGCAGGAGAAGATCATCATGGAGGAGGTACTCAAGCTGGAGAAGGACCCGGACCTGGAGAAGTCCACGGGTGCCCTGCGGCGGGACCTGGAGCAGGAGAAGGCCCGGGTGATGGAATTGAATCGGGAATGCAAGAACCTGCAGGTCCAGATTGACGTCCTGCAGACCACCAAGTCTCAAGAGAAGACCATCTACAAGGAAGTGATCCGGGTGGAGAAGGACCGAGCACTGGAGAGCGAGCGGTCGCGTGTGTGGGAGCTGCTCCACAGGGAGCGGGCAGCGCGGCAGGGCCGGGAAGAGGAGGCGCGGCGGCTCCGGGAGCGCATTGACAAGGCGGAGGCGCTGGGCAGAACCTGGGCCCGGGAGGAGGCCGAGCTGCAGAAGGCACGGGAACAGGCGAGCCAGGAGCGCAGGCAGCTGCAGCAGGAGCTGCAGGAGCTGGAGCGACAGAAGCAGCAGAAGGTGCTGCACCTGGAGGAGGAGTCGCGGCTGGTCAGCCAGAAGACAGAGAGCGAGCGGCAACAAGCAGCCCAGTGTGGCCAGGCACTCTCGCAGCTCGAGGCGGCCATCCTCCGTGAGAAGGACCAGATCTACGAGAAGGAGCGGGCCCTGCGGGCCCTGCACACCAAGGTCAGCAAAGAGGAGCTCAGCCAGGAGACCCAGACGCGCGAGACCAACCTGTCCACCAAGATCTCCATCCTGGAGCCTGAGACAGGGAAGGACATGTCCCCATATGAAGCCTACAAACGGGGTATCATTGACCGGGGCCAGTACCTCCAGCTGCAGGAACTCGAGTGTGACTGGGAGGAGGTCACCACCTCGGGGCCCTGTGGAGAGGAGTCAGTGCTCCTGGACCGCAAGAGCGGGAAGCAGTACTCCATCGAGGCTGCCCTCCGCTGCCGGCGCATCTCCAAGGAGGAGTACCACCGGTACAGGGACGGCCGGCTGCCCATCTCTGAGTTCGCCCTGCTCGTGGCAGGTGAGACCAAGCCCTGCTCCTCGCTATCCATTGGCTCCATCATCTCCAAGTCCCCAATCGCCTCTCCCACCCCCCAGAGCACCAGTTTCTTCTCACCCGGCTTCTCCCTCGGGCTCGGCGATGACAGCTTCCCCATCGCCGGTGTCTACGACATGACCACAGACAACAAGTGCAGCATCAAGACGGCCGTGGCCAAGAACATGCTGGACCCCATCACTGGGCAGAAGCTGTTGGAGGCGCAGGCAGCCACAGGCGGCATCGTGGACCTGCTCAGCCGGGAGCGCTACTCGGTGCACAAGGCTATGGAGCGCGGACTGATCGAGAACATCTCAATGCAGAGGCTGCTCAACGCCCAGAAGGCCTTCACAGGCATCGAGGACCCAGTCACCAGGAAGAGGCTGTCGGTGGGCGAGGCTGTGCAGAAGGGCTGGATGCCCCGTGAGAGCGTGCTCCCCCACCTGCAGGTGCAGCACCTGACCGGCGGGCTCATCGACCCCAAGCGGACCGGCCGCATCCCTGTGGCCCAGGCCGTGCTCTCTGGGATGATCAGCGATGAGCTGGCCCAGCTCCTGCAGGATGAGGCCAGCTATGAGAAGGATCTGACTGACCCCCTCTCCAAGGAGCGGCTGAGCTACAAGGAGGCCATGGGATGCTGCCGCAGGGACCCCCTGAGCGGTCTGCTCCTGCTCCCAGCTGCGCTGGAGGGGTACTGCTGCTATCGCTCTGCCTCCCCCACGGTGCCGCGCTGCCTGCGCTAATGGGCCCAGCAGTCAAGGGTGCGTGTGTGTGTGTGTGTGTGTGTGTGTGTGTGTATATGAGGGCCAGGGTGGGGTGACGTACCCCTCCCCGCAACAGGCTGATCAATCCCAGGGAGTGGGCTTCCCACTGTGTGACCGCTGTCTCATTATTCAGCCGTTCTTGGTGTTGGGCTTCCTCCCTGATTCTGGTGCCCAATCCATCCCTGGATGCAGGCTCAAACCTATTCTTCCTTCTTCCTCCCCCACCCGGTGCTTCCAATAAACGCATCCACCAAGCCTCTCATTCCCATCTGGGGACATGGAGTCAGTTTGTCTGGGGATGGGCACTGGGCAGCACTTCTGGGCGTGAACATGCCCAGCTCTCTGTGCAGGCACCTGGAGAGGCTGTGGTTCTCTTGACTCTGGGAGGTCAAGGAAAAAGATTGTGGGGCATGACACAAACCCTCCCATAAGCCCTCCCTCCACCCTTCCTCCCCGGTTTGCCCACTGTCTCTATTCTGTTCTGGGTCTCTTGGGTCAGGAACTGCCTCGAGCCCTCTTGTCAGTCTCCCCCTTATTGGCAAGTCCCTGCATCCTCCACAGTGGAACAACCCCAGGAAATTCAGAAAGGTGTCACTTTTATTTCCTGTTCTTAAAGCCAGAGGCAAACTAACATAAGCATATCGTAGGTGAACAGACAATTCCTTGGATCAGCCACATGCTCCCTGACCCCCTCTGGGTCAGGAACACATCCTCTCCTCTCCAACACCCCGCTTCCTGTTAACTTGGGACTCACTCAACTGGAACTCAACTCTTCCCCCAAACAGTTTAAATCCAAAAAGACCTGCAGGGGTCACCCTTTCCCTCGCATCTGGATCTGCAGCTGAGGGCTGGGGCAGGTGAGAGGTGCTTGGCTACAGCCCAGGCAGCTTCCTGCCCTCTCTCTGGCTCCTGAGCCTGGGGGTACAGGCTCTAACACAAGCCCCTTCTGCATGGAGCGTCTGTGCCTCATCTTCAAGCAGCGCTGCCAGACCCAACAAACAACACAGGAACTCGCTAACCTGCTGGCGGGACTAACCCAAACTCAGCCCTCTCCTGGCTGATGCCAAATTCTTCAGAGCTTTTCTATCTCCCCAGATTCATTCTTTTTCTTGGGTAGTGGGTGGGACAGCAGCTGGAGAGAGGGCTGCAGGTGGTGAGCCTCATATTCTCAACGACAAAACCGCTCCAGCACACACTGGCGGGGGGCCAGGGAGGGCTCCGCAGAGGAGAAGTACGGGTGGGCCAGGGCCGCCTTGGCTGAGATCCGCCGACTAGGGTCGTACTGCAGGAGTTGCTGTGGAGAAGGAGATCAGGCCTGAGCGCAGTCACGGCAGAGAGGAATCAACCTCCTAGGTACCAGCTGGAGGGCCCCGAGCCCCCAAGCGGCTGCCCTCAAACCCACACCTGCACGCAGCCACCACCTCCTACCTCATGAGCCAGCTCTGGACACTCTCAGAACCTGGGGACAAAGAGCCAGTTCTGGTCCACCCCGACTGAGTAAGGCCCAGTCTCCTTCAGGCCTTCAGGCCACTGAAGCTGAGTCAACTCTCCCCTCCTTTTTGAGGGTTCCAGATCCCAGTCTGCTTCTGGTTGAGACAGACTTCTCTCTGTGCACTCGTCAGGGATTCTGGAAGCCGAGGGCCAGAGCTGGCCTAGAAGCACCCGGGAGGGTGGGGACAGGAATGTAAAGAGCAGGGAGGAGGATGGAGAAGCCCAGGCCATGCCCAGCTCTCACGTTCCCATCCCGCTGTTGTCAAGTTGATCCTGACTCACAGTGACCCCACAGCACAAGGTAGAACTGCCACATAGGGTTTCCAAGGCTGTAATCTTAATGAAGCAGATTGCCACATCTTTCTCCCGCAGCGTTGCTGGTGCGTGCCCACTGCCGACCTATTGGTTGGCAGCTGAGCGTTTAACCACTGTGCCACCAGGGCTTCTTGCTCTAGTGCTAGAGTCTCTAAATCTAGCCAGGATGTGGAGTCCCCAGGATGAGTGCTAAGTGGGAAGTCCATGCCATTCCAATGATGAAAATCCTGCCTGCTTTTCCCAGATCCAACACCAGATTCAAGAGAGAATGTGGCTTCGGGGCCTTTGTGAGCACAGACTCGGGGCTCTGCTTGACACCTCCTGGGCAATTTGGCCTGGGGCTAGCCCAAGGGGTCACGATGGGCAGCAGAAGGGGTGGGTGAGGACTGTAGCGGAGGCCCAGGCAGCAGCGACAGCCTGTTGTGCACAGACGAGCCACCGTGGAAGGCACCGAGGGGAATACCGAAAAAGGAGGAGACGGTCCCCTGCCAGGAAAAGCTGACAGCGTAGATGGGGTCATAACCTCCCCAGGGGAAAAGCACCAGAAACACAAGACAACTAGGAACAAAAGGCAATTCTCATAGTGCAAACACAAAGCTAAGTCGGAGAGAGGAGTTTTCAAAGATGAACACTGGACTCACGGGGAGAGGCTTCCAGGTTGAAGAATCAGTACAGGGGCAGAGACAAGCCAGTTGTGTACAGGGATGAGAAAAGTGATTAGCTTGGACTTACAGAAGGAGCCAGGGTTACGTAAGAGGTTGGAGGGCAAAGGGCCACTGGCTGGAGCAGCAGCTAGCCGAGAAGGCCCTTCCTGCCCTCCCCTCCCGGCCTCCTCTCCCGCCCACCTGTACCTACCATGAGCAGGTCCCTGCCCTCTGGCTCCAGACTGGGCACAATCTCCTCCAGCCCCTTCCTGGTCCACTTGGGGAAGCTGCCCTTATAGTCTGGCAGCTGGGTGACTCCTGGCCACGTGGCTTCACTGGGTGTCCCCAGGGTCCGAAAAATACGAAAGAGCTGGTCAATCTCAGAGTCGCCAGGAAACAGGGGTCTGCGAGTTACCTGGAATGGAGAAGAGGCTGTGTGGAGTCCACAGCTCTGTCAGGCCCATTCTAATGCCAGACAAACAGCCGGAACTGGAGGGGGGCCTTCAAGATCTCTTTCCAAAGGCTGTACGAAGAATCCTGGCTTTTCCTGGGATAAAGCCCACTTTATCAGTCCTTTAGCCGGTCCCAAACACCCCTTAAAACCAGCTGCCTTTGAGTCAATTCAGACTCATGGCGACCCCACGGGTGTCGGAGTAGAACTGGGCTCCACAGGGATTGCAGTGGCTGATTTTTTGGGAAGTAGGTCACCAGGCCTTTCTTCTGAGGCCCCTCTGGGAAGACTCAAACCTCCAACCTTTCGGTTAGTAGCCAAGTACGTTAGCCGTTTGCACCACCCACAGACTCCTAAGTACCCCTTAATCCACTTCTAGTAGGAATATCCAGGAGCCCTGGGGGTGCAGTGGTTAAGCACTCAGCTGCTAATCGAAAGGTCCACAGTTTGAACCCACTGGTTGCTCCATGGGAGAAAAATATGTGACAGCCTGCTTCTTTAAATATCTTAGCCTGGTCATCTCTGGAGACACCTAGGTCAACTGGGGTAACATAGCTCACAAAGAAAATGTTCTACATCCTACTTTTGTGAGTAGCGTCTGAGGTCTTAAAAGCTTGCGTGCGGTCACCTAAGATACATCTATTCGTTCCATCACGTCCAGAGCAAAGGAGAATGAAGAAAAACAAGGACTAAAGGACTACATGAACCAGAGCCTCCATCAGCCTAAGCCCAGAAGAACTAGATGGTGCCTGGCTACCACCATGGACCATTCTAACAGGAATCACAATAGAGGGTCCCAGACAAAGCCGAAGAAAAATGTAGAACAAAATTCAAATGCACAGAAAAAGACCAGACTTACTGGTCTAACAGAGACTGGAGGAACCCCTGAGGCTATGGCTGCTAGACACCCTACTAACTCAGTACTGAAGCCCTCCTGAAGTCCACCTTTCAGCCAAAGATTAAACAACACACGTTAAAACAAACAACACACGTGAGGAACATGCTTCTTAGTCCAATCAAGTATACGAGACCAAATGGGCGACACCTGCCCAAAAGCAAAGACGAGAAGGCGGGAAGGGAGTGGAAAACTGGACAAATGGACAAGGGGAACCTGGGATGGAAAGGGGGAAAGTGCTGACACATTGCAGGGGTTGTAACCACTGTCACAAAATAGTTTGCATATAAATTTTTGAATGAGAAAATAATTTGCACTGTAAATTTTCACCTAAAGCACAATAAAATTAAAAAAAAAAGATTACAGTCTGGGAAACACTATAGGTCAGTTCTACTCTGTCTATAGGGTCACCATAGTTGGAATAGGCTCAAGAACAATGGGTTTGGTTTGTTTTTTTTTTTGGTTTAGTTGGAGTAGCAGGGTGCCCCACCCCCCAACCCAGCAGGACACTGCCTGTGGCCTCCCTGTGGCCATGCTTTGTCCCTCCCTCTACCATCTCTGCAAAGATGCAACCAATGCTCCAGACATCCACAGCAGTGGAATAGAACTTGCAGCCCAAGAGGATTTCAGGGGCACGATACCACAGTGTCACCACCTATGGGGACAAGAAAACAGTATCAGTCAGGGGGACTGAGTGTGTGGGTGACATTCCTTCAGCTGCCCTTCTCCCCCCTTTGCCCCAGCAGTACCTCGTGGGTGTAGGTGCGCAAGGGTACCCCGAAAGCTCGAGCCAGCCCAAAGTCCGCCAGCTTGATGGCTCCCAACTCATTAATGAGCAGATTCTGGGGTTTCAGGTCTCGGTGGATGACCCGGTGAGAGTGGCAGAAATTCACCCCTTGCAGTAGCTGGTAGAGGTAGCTCTGGAATAGTGAGCATGAAAAGGAGGTGGCTAAGCAGAAGGGGCCTGGCTGAGAGAGGTGTTAGCTTATCTTCCCCATCAGTCCCTTGGTACCTTGACTAAGTGCAGGGGGAGCTCAGAGGCCGGGGTGGAGTCCATGTACTTCTTCAGGTCCTGGCTGAGGAACTCAAAAACCAGGTAAAGCTTCTTCTCACTATGCACCACGTCCAGCAGCCTGGCAGGGAGATGCTGGTGAAAACATGGCTCTCAGCAAGACTGAGATGGGTACAGGGTTCACTGTCTCAGCTTCCCTTTCTCCTTCCCCAACTCACCTGACAATGTTGGGGTGCTTAAGTTCTTTGAGAAGGGAGATCTCCCTGATGGCGGTGCTTGGGACACCCTCGGTCTCCCTGTAGGAAAGGAGGGTATAGAACAAGCATGGACTCAGGGAGCAAGTAACACTCTGGAGGCAGAAGGGTGTTTCTGGGGGGGGATCGTCACTTCCATGTGCCTTATTCCCTAAGGGTAGCTCATCTCCTAACGACGGGGACCCTGTGCTCCTCAGCCCATATTTATAGCTCACAGAACAGGGCCCAGGGGCAGCCCCTAGTCAGTGTGAGGAAGGGGGCAGTGAGATGGGGTAAGGATGAGGAAGGGCTGCACCTTTGCGACTGTCCCGGTATAACCGGGCAGCACTCAGAAAAGGAGCTGGATGGAAAATTCTGAGGTGAAGGAACGGACATGGCAGCCCCTGGGCTGTGGCTTGCTCCTGGGCCCAGGCGTCTCAGGGGCCATCCCAGCACTCACAGGTCCAGCCTGATCTTTTTGAGGGCCACCAGCTGCCCAGTCTCCTTGTTTTTGGCCTTATACACCACTCCATAGGTGCCCTCTCCGATCTTCTCTACCTTCTGGAACACATCCATGACCGCAGAGCTGCCCGGGAAACAGACAGCACCTGGGGCATTCGCCCCCATGCCCAGCACCCCAGCTCCCCTCTCTAGCACCCATATAACACCCCTGCCCAACTCCCAACCATATTTCCCCAGCTCCCAAGGCCTGTGGCCCAGCTCCCCTCCCCCTGCCCCCAGCCCATCCCTGGGAACCTGGCTTGCAGCCCCTGGCCTAGCCCAGGCAGGAACCCTAGTCCTCAGGCCCTGCACCCCGGGGGGGCCTGGAAGCCTGCTGCACCTGTGCCTGCTACGGCACGCAGGAGGGCCCAAACTTCCAGTGCGGCCTCCTTCTGCGCTGGCTGCCAGACTCAGGTTCTGGGGACGGGAAGGCAGCCCAGAGGGCCTGCCCAGGGGCCAAGGCCAACTCGGGTCAGAGATCAGGGATCGGAAAGAGTTTCTGAAGCCACCATCCTGTCCTAGGCTGCAATCAGGGCTGAGGGGATAGGCCCGGCCTGTTTGGCGACGCCTGGCCTCCTCTGAGGCCAGAACTTCGGTGGGGCAGCCCGCCTGCCTCCTGAGCCCCCCACCCGGCTCCTCTGCCCGCTGCACCCTCCCCTCAGGCCCCCAGCCCAGAGTTCACCAGAAACCCAGCGTTCCCTGCAGCCTCAAGGCCAGGCAGACTGCCTGTTCCACAGCTCCCCCTCCTGGCCCCAGCCGGCGCTGCACCACGTGCACACATTGAAAGGTCATGCCCCGAGGCCTTTATTCAGGAGGACCTTCTGGAACTCTCCATGACTCCACACAAGGTACAGGATGTCTGTGGCCCTGAGGGCCCCAGAGCGCGGCCTGCGGGAGTAGGGGTGCCAGGCTTTGATGACTGTTCTCCGGGCTCTCGTTGCTGGCACAATTGCAAATTAGGGGAAGGGCTGGTTTAACAAGCCCTCCTCTCTACTCTCAGGTCTCAGCCAAAGGCTGTCACTCTGGGGAGAGCTCCAGCACCTTCTGAGCAGCACACCAGAATCTCCTGTGGAGCATGTGACAAAGGAGGGAGCTGTCATTTCCTATCGGCTGCTGTCCCTCTCCTGCTGGTACATCCTCTGCTCCCGGATGGCTTGTTCCAACAAGGGTAGATTCATTCCTTCCACACAAGTCAGCACCCGGGCCTTCACCATGGCACCTCCGTCTGAAAGACAAATGCCAAGGCCACAGCAGTGATTGACTGGAGTGTCAGCGACACACTCTACAGATGCATTCTAGCTGTTTTCCCTCAATTGGCTTAGTCCTGAGTTTTGACAGGAAGGGGTGAAGGCAGAAAGGATGGCATTCAGGGTAACAGCAACTTGTCTACTTGGGCCTCAGAATGGTGGGCCTCCCACTATGTGCCTGGAACTTATGGAGTGGCCTGAAAATTCTACTTTTCCAGGGAGGGAGGGCAGGAAGTAGTACAGGATTCCTGGGCATGTCCCTCCATTGTCACCTTAATTCCTGCCATTTTCTCCTTAGGCCCCAAGAGCCCAGGGTTGAGGAGAGGGGTCTCAATCACCATCCTAGCTCTCCATTTACACTGAGGGAACGGTCCCCTTTGGCATCCTGGAACCTACTGGCATTGAACATTGGGGCAAAGAGAAACACCCATTTAATTATTTTTTTTAAGGGGCTGAGCTCAGGAGAGCTTGGCCTTATAGGGGTAACTCATCCCCACTCTGGGTGAGGGGGCTGGGGGGGCTTCTAGCAATTAGCAGGACCTGATGGATTATGGGAAGGTCTGTCAATGTTCACGTGACAGCATCTGGGGTTTGCCCTAATATACTTTTTCTTTTCTTTTAAACTCATCTTCTCTTTTGCTCTCTGGGCACTTCAACAAACACACTCACTGTTCTAGGACATTTAGTCTGTCTTCTTTTGATGCAGTTTGGAGATAAAAGCTCTCTGAAGAGATAAAGTGTACACCTGGATTTTCTTCTAGTCTAGGCCATCTCATGGATTTAACACAGCTGGGGGCCAGTCTTCAGAATGTCAGGCTGGCTAGGTCCCAGCTTTCAACACATGCTTCCCTTGGAAGATGAAGTCATTTGAATATGAGGTTGTCCATGTGTCTTCAGCTTCTTTTAGCACTACAGCCAGGCCGCAGTGACTGACAACATGGCCTTGAGTGGGTGGGCGTGGCACAGTATCTGGATCAACTGATCAGGGCAGATTGTTGATTCTCATCACTCAGGCCTCTTCAGGAATAGCTGCGTTATCTATACGATCAATCAAACAAATATTTGCCTCATCTTCCCTTAGAACTGAGAGGCCTAAATCTTCCCTTGTCGCATGTAGCCCTAAGTAATTTTCACAGAGCAGCCATAGATGCTCAGGACAACACAGAGGGAACAAGGACAAAATCTAATCGCAGTTGGAGCTGTTACAAACCTCAAAAATTGGATCCTATGTCAAATGTTTCCAAACTTCCTGTACAGAAATTTTCTTGACCTGACTAAAGTTCATAAAACTTCCCTTCCTTTGTGTACACCAGTTCCTTGTTTCTTTCTTCCCCTCATCCTGGGGAAACCCACCCCTCTAGATTTAAATTGTGGAACACGTTCCATCACTCTATGAATGGCAGAAGTTACTAAATATGAAAGCAAGCTTCAGAAACATGATTATTGTATGGGGCAAATTAATAATACAATAATTATATTTCTGAAGCTCTAATGACTGAAGACCTGATGAGTTGTGGGATGACATCAAGAACATCATATATGAAGAAAGCAAAAGGTCATTAAAAAGACAAGAAAGAAAGAAAAGACCAAAATCGATGTCAGAAGAGACTCTGAAACTTGTTCTTGAACACAGAGTAGCTAAAGTGAATGAAAGAAATGATGAAGTAAAAGAGGTGAAGATTTCAAAGGGCAGTTTGAGAAGACAAAGTATAATGAAATGTGCGAAGACCTGGAATTAGCAAACCAAAAGGAAGAACCCACTTAGCATTTCTCAAGCTGAAAGCAGTGAAGAGAAAATTCAAGCCTCCAGTTGCAATATTGAAGGATTCTATGCACAAAATATTGAACGACACAGAAAGCATCAAAAGAAGATGGAAGGAATACACAGAGTTACTGTCCCAAAAAGAATTGGTTGATGTTCATCTGTTTCAGGAGGCAGCAATGGTACAGAAGAAGTCCAAGCTGCATTGAAGGCACTGGCAAAAAACAAGGCTCCAGTGACTGACAGGATACTAATTGAGATGTTTCAAAAAACAGATGCAATGCTAGAAGTGTTTACTTGTCTATGCCAAGAAATTTCAAAGACTGCAACCTGGCCAGCCAACTGGAAGAGATGCATCCATATTTGTGCCCATTTCAAAGAAATGCAGAAATTATTGAACAATGTCATTAATATCACGCACAAGTAAAATTTTGCTGAAGATAATACAAAAATGGTTGCAGCAGTACATCGACAAAGAACTGCCAGAAATTCAAGCTGGATTCAGAAGAGGATGTGGAATGAGGGATATCATTACTGATGTCAGATGAATCTTGGCTGAAAGCAGAGAATACCAGAAAGATGTTTACCTGTGTTTTATTGACTATGCAAAGTCAGGGACTGAATTGTGTCCCCCCAAAATATGTGGCAACTTGGTTAGGCCATGATTCCCAGTATTGTGTGGTTATCCTCCGTTTTGTAATTTTCCTATGTGTTATAAATCATAGTCTTTGCCTGTGGTTAAAAAGGATTACGGTGGAATGTAACACCCTTGCTCCAGTCACAACCCTGATCCAATGTGAAGAGAGTTTCCCTGGGATGTAGCCTGCACCACCTTTTATCTCACAAGAGATAAAAGGAAAGGAAAGTAAGCAGACAGAGTTGGGGACCTCATACCATCAAGAAAGCAGTGCCAGGAGCAGAGTACATCCTTTAGACCTGAGGTTTCTGTGCTGAGATGCTCCCAGACCAAGGGAAGACTGATGATAAAGGACCTTCCTCCAGAGCCGACAGAGAAAGAAAGCCTTCCCCTGGAGCTGACGCCCTGAATTTGGACTTGTAGCCTCTAGACTGTGAGAGGATAAATCTATTAATGCCATCCACTTAGGGTATTTCTGTTATAGCAGCACTAGATGACTAAAACAGCATTCAACTGTGTGGATCATAACAAATTATGGATAACACTGCAAAGAACGGGAATTCCTGAACACTAAACTGTGCTCATGAGGAACCTGTACACAGACCAAGAGGCAGCTGTTCAAATAGAACAAGGGGATACTGCATGGTTTAAAGTTAGGAAAGGTATGCATCAGGGTTGTATCCTTTCACCGTATTTACTCAATCTGTATGCTGAGCAAATATCTGAGAAGCTGGACTATATGAAGAATAATGGGGTATCAGGATTGGAGGGAGATCATTAACAACTTGCCATATGCAGATGATAAACCTTGCTTGCTGAAAGCCAAGAGGACTTGAAGCACTTACTTATGAAGATCAAAGACTGCAGTCTTCAGCATGGATTATAGCTCAACATAAAACAAAAATCCTCACAACTGGACTAATAAATAACATCATAATAAACAGCAAAAAGATTGAAGTTGTCAAGAATTTCATTTAACTTGGATCCACAATCAACGCCCATGGAAGCAGCAATCAAGAAATCAAAGGATGCATTGCATTGGGCAGGTTTGCTGCAGAAGACCTCTTTAAAGTTTTAAAAAGCAAAGATGTCATTTTAAGGACTAAGGTACGTGTCACGGACTGAATTGTGTCCCCCGAGAAGTATGTGTCAACTTGGTTAGGTCATGATTCCCAGTATTGTGTGGTTGTCCTCCATTTTGTGATTGTAATTTTATGTTAAAAGAATTAGGGTGGGATTGTAATACCACCCTTGCTCAGGTTACCTCCCTGATCCAGGGTAAAGGGAATTTCCCTGGGGTGTGGCCCACACCACCTTTTACCTCTCGAGAGATAAACGGAAAGGGAAGCGAGCAGAGAGTTGGGGACCTCACACCACCAAAAAAGCAGCACCAGGAGCAGAGTGCATCCTTTAGACTTGGGGTTCCTGATCAGAGAAGCTCCTAGTCCAGGTGAAGACTGAAAGAAAGACCTTCCTCCAGAGCCAGCAGAGAGAGAAAGCCTTCCCTGGAACTGACGCCCTGAATTTGGACTTCCAGCCTACTAGCCTATGAGAAAATACATTTCTCTTTGTTAAAGCCATCTACTTGTGGTATCTCAGTTATAGCAGCACTAGATAACTAAGACAGTGGCCCTGACCCAAGCCAAGGTATTTTCACTCTCCTCATATGCATGTGAAAGCTGGACAATGAAGAAGGAAGACTGAAGAAGAATTGATGCGTTTGAATTATGGTGTTGGCAAAGAATACCGAATATACCATGGACTTCCAGGACAATTAATAAATCTGTCTTGGAAGAAATGCAGCCAGAATGGTCCTTAGGAGCCAGGATGGCGATACTTCATCTCCCACACTTTGGACATGTTATCAGGAGGGACCAGTCTCTGGAGAAGGACATCATGCTTGGTAGAGCATCAGTGAAAGAGAGCAAGACTGTTTACAAGATGGATTGACATAGTGGCTGCAACGGTGGGCTCAAACAGTGAGGATGGCACGGGACTGGACAGTGCTTTGTTCTGTTGTCCACAGGGTCACTGTGAGTTGGAACCAACTTGATGGCACCTAACAACAACATGGGGCGAACTGGACCGTGGTGCTGGTCCATCTGTGAAAGGCCGGTGTAAACAGAACTAAAAGGACAGCATTTGAAGAAGGGCTGCAGGGAAGTGGGAAAGGAGTTTCTGGGCAAGACAGGAAGAAAAACTATATAGATGGGGAAATGGTCATTTGGGGGATTTCTTTTTGCACGAACAATCTAGAGCAGAGGAGAAGGCACTGAGGTCAACAGTGCCGAGCAGAAGCTAAGGAAGGGCCGAGGAGGACAGGTATCCTTTTGGGAAGCTGATTGTGCAGGGAAGGAGAGCCAAAGCTAGGGGGCATATAGAGTGAAGATGACATTACTGCTGCTATTTTCAGTTTAAGATCAAAGAGGCTTGGGTGCATTATATGCTGAGAGGAAAGAACCAGTTGCGAACATTAAGGACACAGTAGAGAGAGCAAAGCCCCTGCAGGAGGGTAGGCTAGGATTGGAAGCACAAGGCATGGGCTCGGATGCCCCCCCTTCCTCTCAGACTGAAGAGGACTTAACCATGGGTGTGGGTGGATGCATATACTTTTAGGATCAGGTTCTGCTGCCTGAGGTGTCAATCTTACTTGGGATGTAAGAGGTGAGTTAATTTGCTGAGGGGAGGCAGGTGATGAAGTCAGCTGTTTTACATAACAGGTAAACGCCTAAACACACTGCTCTGGAGCCTGGAGAGGGGGTTGACTGGGACACACTGAAGGATTTCTAGGCAGTGCTGAAGGCCCAATAAGATTGAAAACACAGTTGCTGTTGACTCTGACTCATGGCAACCCCATTTGTGTCCAAGTAGAACTGTGCTCCATAGGGTCTTCTATAGCTGAATTTTCAGAAGTAGATTGCCAGGCCTTTCTTTTGAGGTGCCTCTGGGTGAACTCTAACCTCCAACCCTTCAGTTAGTGGTTGAACATGTTAACCATTTGTATTACTCAGGGCCTCCTCCAAGAGATTTAAAAACAAACAAACAAAAAACCTCTTGCCTTTGAGTTGATCTGACTCATAGCGACCCTATAGAACACAGAACTGTCCCACAGGGTTTCCAAGATTGTAATCCAAATGGAAGCAGAGTGCCTCATCTTTCTCCCGAGGAGCGGCTGGTAGGTTTGAGCTGACGACCTTTTGGTTAGTAGCTGAGCTCTTTAACCACTGTGCCACCGGGGCTCCCTTTAGAGATTGAGAAATCATTGTGCTAGGAATCCATCGAGCTTTGTGCTTCCTCCCCACTCTCTGGTGAAGGGCGGAATCAGAGAAGGTGGAGGCTGGGGTTCAATCAGGCAGGAGAGAGGGAAGGAAGGGCACAGGCTTGAGACTTCTGCCAAGAAAATGATTGAAATGATGAGCCCTAGCTGAAGAGAAGGAAAGTAAACAAGAGTGAAGCTTCAAGAGAACCAAGAAGTTAGTCCAAAGCCGACAGGTTCAGATAAGGCTGAAGGAAGATGCCTGGAGGGGAGTGAGAAAGCAGAAGGAATGCCGTCAGGTCTGGTATCGGAGGTGGGGCGGTTCCAGGGAAGAGGAGGCCTGAGGTGTGGCGAGGGTGAGGAGCAAATGGGGCAGAGGGTCTGTGGTGGAACCACTTGGCCTCAGAGGAGAAGGAGAAAGGTCTGCAACGACAAACCTGAGGAGCCAGCAGGACTCTGGAACCCCGCCTCTGGGTTCTGGGGTGTGTGTGGCTTGGAGGCTGAACAGGCTCCACATAGAAGGATGGGAGGGCAACTGCTGTCCTGGGGGAAAGCCAGATTTCAGGAAAGTTCCAGTGAAGGCAGGAGGATAATAAGGCTGGAAGGCATGGAGCAAAGGTTCCAGAGGACCCAGGAGAAAGGTTTAGGCGGGCAGGCAACAGGGCTCAGACGGGAGGAAATGAATGCAGATGATTTATGGTGAGAAGTGGGGGGCAGCCACTTGTAATCAAGTCGTCTACAGTGTGGGTATTAGGCATTACAGCAAGGACTCCAAGCAGAGCTGGGCAAAGGCTATCCCCACGGTTAGTCCCTAGACAGGAAGTCCTGCAGCCCTTGGATGGTGCCAGAAGGCTTCACAGGGCTGGCACAGCTCCACCTTCTCAGTCTCACTTAGCTCCATATGCAAAAATCTCAGAAAGGTGGCTTGAAGTAGCCTCTCTGTCCTCAGAACTGTCCAGGATTCACATCTGACAGACCTTTGCACCCCACAGGGCTTGGGGTCAGACACGCAGACTGGGAGACTCAAGGCAGCCCCACTTCCTACTGGAGCCCACACTCTGCTCTCCCCCCCACCGTCTTAGTCCATGTTCAGGTTGTGAATGATGAGCAGGTATTACTTAGAAAATCAAGGAAAAATGTTTAAGAAGGAAAAATACAGGTTGTAGTGCAAACAATGATAAGCAGTGAGGTGCAGGGCAGTTAAGAAAGCTGTTTGACCTGAGGCTGTATTAGGTTCAGATTCAAATTTTTTGGGGGGGGGCGGGGGCAGGAGAAAACTTCAAAGGAGGTGCTGGGTACTTCCAGGTGGATCAAGGCAGAGGCACGTGCCGTCCACTCTTTGCAAGGTTGGCAGTGATCAGGCAGGTCCAAGGGGGTGGCCTGACTCCTGCTTTATCCACATTCCCATCAACCTTTCACCTACTGATGTTAGTACCATCAAGGATCCTCTCCTGGGTTTATGACTTCATGAGGGCTTTTAAAGTGGCAGTGCTCTAACGTAATAATTTCTCCTGCATTTGTTCACTGTGATTCTTCTAGAAGGGATGCTCTCTTCAACTATTCGGTTTCCCTGAGACACATCCATTCAGGAAAGACAGAATAAACTCAAGGGAAATGTAAACTTTCACCGAAAACACAATAAAACATTATTTAAAAGAAAAGAATAGAAAACCCAGTGGTCCCGTCTGCAACTGGTCATGGGGATAGCACACGACCAGTCCACGTTTAGTTCCGTTGTGCAAGGTGTCGCCATGAGTTGGTGTCAACTTGAAGGCAGCTAGCAACAATAATGAATTCCAAGGGACCAGGAAAAAAAAAATAAGTAAGAGAAAGAGAAGCATGTTTAATGCAATCAGGAGGAAAACTGCCAATTCCAGGCTCCAGCAAATGCAATAGGACAAATGGCCCCGGTTCTCCAACAAATAAATGACATTTAAAAAATAAAAACAAAAATGAAGGCAGAGCTGTGAGAGCTTAATAAATTGAGAGACATGTAAACCAAACACAATGCCTGGACCCTGTCTGGACCCTGATTTAAACCAGCCAACTGTCAAAAGCTATTTTGTTTTTGCTGGCGATTGAGGGAAACTGAATATGGACAAGGTATTAGATTTTATGCTAAGTAGCTGCTATTCATTTTCTTGGGTGTGATAATGGCAGTGGGACTATGTTAGAGATACATATTGAGGTGCTTATGGGCAAAATGAAATGATGTCTTAGATTTACTTTAAAATACACCAGCAAAAAAACAAATAGGTGAGGGTGGTGTGAAGCAGAAGAGCAGGAGGGGGTCACTGTTGAACTTGGGTGATGCACATGGAGGTTCCTTATATCACTCTCTCTACTTTTATGTAGTTTGAGAGGAAAACATTAAATTAAAAAAAATACGTATTTGGGTTGAATTTATACTTGAAAGTTTTTTTGTTCTTTCTCCATTTTTCTTCCCATAAATAACCCCATATGTCTACTTCAGCCCCTGCCCATCCCCTTGCCTTCAATCCATCCCCCGTGTTTGCAACTGGGCTTAAAGTTGTAGACTTAGGGCAACTGGTTCCTCAGGGCTCCCAGCCTCACTGTAGGAGCCAGAGGGCCAGGGGAGGGCCACAGCTGATTCTGACCCATAGTGCAACGGTCCTTTGTACTCACTCTTATCCTTCCCCCTGATGCTGCTCTCAAATCAATTGTGAGGACTGGGACTCTGTGAGCTCAAAGGTTTAAGCCTGAATAAAGATTAACTTTTATTAAATAAAATTTAATTAAAGTACCTTGGAATTAAAGTAAGTACCATCTAATCACTTTTCTTTTTCTTGGTGCATTTCATCCAGAGTTAAAAACCACTGTGACTTTTAGAAACCAAATTGTTGTGTAAATCAAAAAACTTATACATGTTCGTATCTTTTAATCTAGCAATTCTACTTTTAGGAAACTACCCTAAAGAAATAATCAGAAAATGAGCTTTAAGATTAGTGAGTGAGGATGCTAATTACAGCATTAAAAAAAAAATTTTTTTTTCTCCCCATTGGCTGTAAAGGCCCCATCCTATATGAGCCTTGGTTTCTTCATCTCTAAACCAGCAGTAATAAGACTTGGATTAGGGTTACTATGCAGAGTCAAGAAGATCCAAGCAAGCCATCTAGCACCAGGCCTGTCATGTTGTAGGCCTTCAGAAATTATTGGTTTCTCTCCCCCTTTTTGCTTACCCTGGGGACCATCTCTTCACTGTCCATCCGCTTAACTTGGTACCACATGGTAGGTCCACTCTGAGTCCCTCAGTAGAGCAGATCTCTCCCCATGAGTCTATGAACTTCTACGCCACGGCGTGGTGCAAGTCAGACCCTTCCTAACAGAGTCGCCCAAAAGACTGCCCCAACTCAGGACCCAGGGTGAGAAAGGGGGTATGAGACTCTGGCTTACCCTTCTGGTGCTCAAGCTCCCCAAGAACAATGTACAGGGAGCCCACCTGGGCTTGGAATGGCTCCACCAGCTTGGTACAGACCAGGATGTGGTGCTGATCCGATCCGTGCTGAGCCATCAGGGTCACTCTGGACTGGGCCATGTCGTAGAGGCCCAACCTGGAAATCAGGGAAAATGCAGTAATTTCTGTCTATAAAAAGGTCTTGGGAAAATGTTCAGTCTCATT
Organism: Loxodonta africana; assembly: GCF_030014295.1. NCBI lineage: Eukaryota > Metazoa > Chordata > Mammalia > Proboscidea > Elephantidae > Loxodonta > Loxodonta africana. Next base: position 16,973,798 of record NC_087359.1, read on the forward strand.
CTGATAGAGAAATAGAAATTGCAATAACAAATCAGGAATAATTTTTCAGTCCTCGTTATTGAGGTATAATTTACATGCAATAAAAAGCACCTGTTTTAAGTGTACAGTTCAATGACTGTTGACAAACATACAGACATCTGTAACCACCACTCCAATCAAGATGTAGTTTATTTCTTAATTACCTCCATGAACAACTGTCTCCTTTGCCACAAGACCAGAGCTGGATGGTGCCTGGCTACCATTACGGAATCTTTTAATCAAAGATTCTATAGAAGAATCCTGATAAAAAAGGAGAAAATGTAGAAGAGGATTTCAAATCCTCATGGAATCCAGACTTTCTGGAGCCGTGGAGGCTGTATGAACCCCCAAAACTATTGCCCTGAGATAATCTTTAAATGTTATACCAAAAATTATCTTCTTAAAGCCCCAAAATAGTTTAGCTTAACTAGTAAAGAACATTTGCCTTGAGCATTGTTCTCTTTCAAGAACTATCTATACAGGATAAAACTGACAACAGCCAACTCAAGAGATTAGGTAGGAAACTTAGGGGACAGTGAGTTATGTTAATAGGGGAGGAACAATTTGGAAGAGGAAGGTGAGAATGGTTGCACAACTTGAAGAATGTAATCAATGTCACTGAACTGTACATGTACAAATTGTTTAACTGGTGTATATTTTCAACAACAAAAAATAAATTACATATACGAAAAAAATGTACTATATTTCCATCACCCCCAAAAGTTCCACTGTGCCTGTTTGAAGTCAATATCCCACCCAAGGTAACCACTGATCTGCTTTTGGTCTCTATAGATGAGTTTTTCCACTTGAGAACTTCATATAAAATGGAATCATAATAAAGTGTATCCTTTTGTGTCTTGCTTCTTTCACTCAGCAAAATAATTTTGAGATTTTCAGTAGTACTTCATTGAAGGGATAAAGCACAATTTGTTTATCCATTCACCAGCTGATCTGAGCTGCTTCATGAATTTTGGAATGTAAGTTTTTGTGTAGACATATGTTTTCATTTCTCTTGGGTAAATACTTAGGAGTGGGATTGCTAGGTCATATGGTAACTGTCTGTTTAACTCTAAAAAAAACTTCCAAATTGTTTTTCAAAATAGTTGTGCCGTTTTACACTCCCACTAGCGATGTATGAAGGTTCCAGTTGCTCCACAATCTTTGTCAACACTTGGTATTGTCAGTCTTTTTTATTTTAGCTATTCTAGTGGGTGTGTGATGGTATCTCATTGTGGTTTTTAGATTTCCCTAACGAGTAATGATGCTGGACAAATTCTCATGTGTTTATTTGTTATATGTATATTTTCTTTGGCAGTATCTGTTAAAATCTTTTGCCCACTTTTAAATTGTTTTTCTTGTTATTGAAGTATAAGAGTTCTTTGCGCACTGTAGATACAAGTCAAATGTTTTCTCCTAACTCGTGGCTTGCCTTTTAATTTTCTTAATGATATCTTTTAACGAGTAGAAATTTTAAATTTTGTTGAAGTCCAGTTTATTCATTTTTTTTTCGTGGTTATTGCTTTCTGTGTCTTATCTAAGAAATCTTTGCATACCCGAAGGTTATTAAGATTTTATCCTGTTTTCTTCTAGCCATTTTATAGATTTAGCTTATACATACATCTGTGATCCTGTTCAAAATTTTTTGGTGAGGTGTGAGGTAGGGATCAAGGTTTTTGCCCCCTACACCATAAGTATATACAATAGTTTCAGCACCATTTGTTGAAATGACTATTCTTTTCCCACTGAATTACACTGATATTTTTGTCAAAAATCAATAGAAGAAAGGTAAATAAATAATGGTATATCTGCACAAATAAAGCGCACCTATTAAAAGTGATGATATAAAAAAAAAAATTTAGCATGGAACTAGGTCTACGATATACAGTTAAATAAATAAATAAATGGTACAAAATGGTAAGACAATTGTTGTTGTTGTGTGCCACTGAGCTGATTCCAACTCATAGCAACCCTATGGGACAGTTGAACTGTCCCATAGGGTTTCCAAGGCTGTAATTGTTACAGAAGCAGATTGCCACACGTTTCTCCCAAAGAGTGGCTAGTGGATTCAAACCAACAACCTCTCAATTAGCAGCTGAGTGCTTAACCACTGTGCCATCAGGGCTCCTTAATAAGACAATATGATCAAAAAATTTAACATAGGTTAGAATACCTCTATGTTATGTACTTATATGTAGTAGCCAGTCCCCAAGACGGCCCCCAGTGATTCTCTTCCCCTGGTATTCACATCCTTGTATAATGCCTACCACATTGAATAGGGTGAACCTGTGTAATCAACAGGATATTGCAGAAATGACAGAGGACAGTTTCAAGACTAGGTCATAAAAGACATAGTGGCTTTCACTTTGTTCTTTCTCTTGGATCACTTGCTCTGGGGAAAGCTACAATATTATGAGGCCCTGTGGTGCAATCCACATCGTGAAGAACTGAGGCCTCTTGGTAATAACTGGCATAAACCTGCCAAACACATGATTGAGTCACTTTATAAACAGACCCTCCAGTCTCAGTCAAACCTTTAGAAGCTGGCAGCCCCAGATGACATCTTGACTGCAACCTCATGAGTGAACCTGAGCCAGAACCACCCTGCCAAACAACCTCCAAATTCCTGACCCACAGCAAAGATGAGGTAATAAACATTCATTGTCATTTTAAGCCACTAAGTTTGGGGGTAATTTGTTATACCGCAATAAACAACAAACATAGTATATATGTCTATGCATATATTGTATGTATACACAACCACCCACATGTGCATATATACATACATATACACATGAAAAAGTCTGTAAAGATAATCACCAAAAGGTTAGCAGTGATTGGATAGTGGGATTAGAGGTGATTTTTGCTTTCTTTCTTTGCACCTTTATGGATGGTCCACATTTTTTACAATGAATACATAGTAATTGTTCAGCCTTTTTTAAATAATTAGACAAAATTATAATAAAACTATTTTAACTGTTTTTTGGGGTGGAGAAAGCCACTTAAACGTCCCCTCACCATGTGGGAAAACCACGATTCTCACCTGCCAAATGTTCTCAGTGAGCCCCCATCAGGAACTTGGCCACCACTGACCTCCCAGGGGAAGTAATAGATCCCAGGTTCAGGCAGCATCATTGGCTCCTGTAATCAAAGAGTTGAGATGGATTTTTAAAGACTCCTGATAACCTGTGAAGACCATATGACCTTGGAGATTAGCAGATCACTGAGACCAGCAGCATCTAAAAGCCTAGTTCTAGCGGGTGGCTTTTTACAGTAAAATAATATTTTAATTGGAACACAGCCATACTCATTTGTTTATGTATTGTCTATGGCTGTTTTTGCACTATGGTGGCAAAGTTGAGTACTTGAGACAGAAACCATATGGCCTGCAAGCTTAAAACTATTTACTATGTGCCCTTTACAGACCCCTGCTCTAGAGGGCTGGGGACGGAATGGGCTCCACGGGGACTGGAGTGGGAACAACACTTCTCAATGTAGATTTTACATCTTGTTTTGGGCTCAGAAGCCTTAGGGAAGGTTCACTCTTTGAGGTGAGGAAGAACATTCCAACCAAGACGCCTCATCCTTTGGCTGACCGTCCTCTGCGCAGGAAGAGGCACCTCAAGGCCTAACAGGAGGAGACGCAATGCGAACAGAAAGGCACTGGTAGGGCCACTGTCTACTGACCCACATGATCAAAGGCAGAAAAACAAACAAATGTTTTTGAAACGGAGCCTGTTCGCTGGGATGAATGACCCCTCAAAGAAGAAAAAAAGGACACGTGGCTGTTTTCTAACCAAAACCAAACCAGTTGTCAGCAACTCGATTCCAACTTGTGGCAACCATGGATCACCAGGCCTTTCTTCTGAGAAGGTTCTGGGTAGGTTCCGACCAACCTGTTGGTTAGTGGTCAAATACTTAACTGGTTGTACCACCCAAGGGCTCCTCTAACAATTAACAACCATACACTGAACAGCCCCTTGCCACAAAGCAGAGTACACTGAAGCTGCCCAGAAGGGTGGTTCCTACCACTCTCTTAGGGACACCTGGCTTTTTTGTGTCTGTATGTGTGCTTTAGGTGAAAGTTTACAGAGCAGACTAGTTTCTCATTAGACAATGAATACACATGTTGTTTTGTGACACTGGTTGCCAACCCCGTGACCTGTGAACACTCACCCCTAGGTTACCCATTTCCATTCGTGCAGCTTCCTGTCTGCTCCTGCTTTCTCGTCTCGCCCCTGGGCTGGTGTGCCCAGTTCCTAGTCTCGTATACATGGTTGTTATTGTTTGGTTTATAGACCTGTCTAATCTTTGGCTGAAAGGTGAACCTCAAGAGTGACTTCAGTACTGAGATAAAAGGGTATCTGGGGGCACCTGCCATTTTTAATGAAATAAAACATAACTAACATACCAGAGAAAGGACCTACATAAAGAATCTCTGTAGAAGTCCCTCCCTTTTTTGTAATACCCCCAAATACTGTCTCACCACATCAGTTTTCCTATACTAGATCTTCTTTAAAATACTAGAGAACTGGGGTTTGGGGAAAATTGTTCAATGAAGAAAGAAACCTGGAAGTGATAACCTTCAACCACTCCTGGAAAGGATAAACAAGTGGAGATATGAAGAAAGATAAATGGTGATTAGATAACCCTAAGTAAGATCCTCCTAGGAAGAGATGACACAGCTTCAGTCCCCAAGTTTACTATAACCTAGAATCTCAAACAATTGGTTGCCGTGTCCTCTAGCAAAGAAGTCATTGAGCAGTGCTGCAGGTCCATGTATGGTGGCCATTCCAAGAAGGAGTGCGAGAACAGGCCTGGCTTGTGCAGCTCAGGACTGGCTGGCTGAGGCTAAGCTGCCGCCCTTCTCTCAAAGCTATCCTGTACTGCTGTGACCAGGGAGAGGAGCTGTTTCTGGCACCAGAATTGAGACAGCCCCCTAGTCATTTCTGGCATGACAGAGAAGAAATAAACAAAGAAATTAAATCAATGCAGTGGTTCCTGTTTCGGATCATGGGGGCAATCCCATTCAGTTGAACAAAAAGCTAAAGCTTTAGAATCTTTTTTTAAAAGTAATTTTGCTTCCCTCAAGTGCCATCTATATTAGAAGTTAAGCTATAAGTAATTACCATGCTCTTATTTTTATTTTTTAAATTATCATACAATAAACTCCTTGCTGTTGAGTTCATTCTGACTTACAGCAACCCTTTATGGAAGCAGACTACCACATCTTTCTCCTGCGAAGTGGCTGGTGGGTTCAAATTGCCGACCTTTCAGTTAGCAGCCTAATGCTTAACCACTGCACCACATGAAAAAAACCCAAACCCATTGCCATGGAGCCGATTCTAACTCACAGTGACCCTACAGGACAGAGTTGAACTGCCCCACAGGGTTTCCAAGGAGCAGCTGGTTGATCTGAACTGCCAACCTTTTGGTTAGCAGTCAAGCTCTTAACCACAGCACCACCAGGGCTCCTTTATCACATAATAGAATTAACTTTTTTGGGTTGTGTACATTTTTATGAATTCTAACCTTATTAATTCCTTGTTAGCCTATATTGCTAAAGGCTAACAATGAATCTTTAACATTAAAACAAGTTATACCATATGTTTTCAGCTACGACCTCAAAAGGTCCCATCATACGGGAATTACCACAAATTTTAAATATAATCTCAAATAAATAAATGCCAAAGAAACCAAATAAAAGGATCATTTTTAATCCTTTAAAAAGTTTTGCAATCAACAGAGTGAAAATGAATTCAGGGAAGAATCATCAATGAATGTTAGAAATACTGGGTAAAAACTTGATGAGGAATAGGATATTTACATGGTCTCAACATACATGCCCACAGATTACTTATTAATTATAAAGGGAAAAACGGTGCATTTCCCAGTGGAGAAACCTACTGAACATGACCTTCCGGTATCTCCACTGAGAAGGACACATCACTTCTGTGGTATTCCTGCCAAAAATGCATCATCTCCCCAGATAAGTAAAGGACTATTGAAGAAGAAGAATAAAGTAGGAGGACTCACACTACCTGACTTCAGAACTATATACAGCTATAGTAGTCAGAACAGCCTGGCACTGGTACAATGACAGACACGTTGACCGATGGAATAGAATTGAGAACCCATATGTAAATCCATCCACCTATGGTCACCTGATCTTTGAAAAAGACCCAAAGTCCATCAAATGGGGAAAAGACAGTCTTTTTAACAAATGGTGCTGGCAAAACTGGATGTCTGCCTGCAAAAAAATGAAACAGGACCCCTACCTCACAGCATACACAAAAACTAATTCAAAATGGATGAAAGACCTAAATATAAAACCAAAAACTATAAAGATCACAGAAGAAAAAATAAGGTCAATGCTAGAGGACCTAATACATGGCATTAACAGGATATAAACCATAACTAAGGATACACAAACACCAGAATATAAGCTAGATAACTGAGATCTTCTAAAAATTAGACACGGTCATCAAAAGACTTTATCAAAAGAGTACTTTATCAAAAGACTAAAAAGAGAAACTACAGACTGGGGAAAAATTTTTGGCTATGACAAATCTGACAAAGGTCCAATCTTTAAAATCTCCAGGGAAATACCACACAGCTACAACAAAAAGACAGATAATCCAATTAAAAAATGGGCAAATGATATGAACAGACACTTCACTGAAGAAAACACTGAAGTGGCTGACAGATACATGAGGAAATGCTCAAGATCACTAGCGATTAGAGAAATGCAAATCAAAACCACAATGTCACCCTGTCATTACTGGCACAAATCAAAACATCAGAAAATAAATGTTGGAGAGGCTGCAGGGAGACTGGAACTCTTAAACACTGCTGGTGGGAATCTAATTTGGTTCAGCCATTTTGGAAAACGATACGCTGCTTCCTTAAAAAGCTAAAAATAGAAATACCATATAATCCAGCAATTCCACTCCTAGGAATGTACAAAGAGCCATCACACAAATAAACATATGCATACCCTTGTTCGTTACAACATTGTTCACAATAGCAAAAAGATGAAAACAGCCTAGGTGACCATCAACAGATGAATGGATAAACAAACTATGGTACAAACATACAATGGAATACTATGCAACAATAAAGAATGATGACAAATCTGTGAAGCACCTCACAACATGGATGAATCTGGAGGGTAGTATGCTTAGTAAAATAAGTCAATCACAAAAGGACAAATATTATATGAGACCACTACTATAAAAACTCATGAAAAGGTTTACACACAAAAACAAACAGTCTTTGATGGTTACGAAGGAGGGGAGGGTTGGGATAGAAAAACACTAAATAGACAACAGATAAGTGGTAACTCTGGTAAAGGGTAAAACAGTACACAATATTGGGGAAGCCAGCACAATTTGTCCAAGGCAAAGTCATGGAAGGTCCATAGACACATCCAAATTACCGGAGGGACCAATTTTCTGGGCTGAGGGCTGTGGGGACCATGGTTTCAGGGAACATCTAGCTCGATTGGTATAACATATTTTATAAAGAATATGTTCTACATTCTACTTTGGTGAGTAGCGTCTGGGGTCTTAAAAGCTTGTAACCAGCCATCTTAGATACTCGACTGGCTTTACCCCATCTGGAGCAAGGGAGAATGAAGGAAACCAAATACAAAAGGGGAAGATTAGCCCAAAGGACTAATGGACCACAACTACCACAGCCTCCACCAGACTGAGTCCAGCACAACTAGATGGTGCCTGGCTACCACCACAGACTGCTCTGACAGGGATCACAATAGAGGGTCCTGGACAGAGCTGGATAAAAATGTAAAACAAAATTCTAACTCACACACATAAAAAACAGACCAGACTTGCTGGTTTGATAGGGACTGGAAAAACCCAGAGAATATGGCCCCTGGACACTCTTACAGCTCAGTAATGAAGTCACTTCTGAGGTTCACCCTTCAGCCAAAGATTAGACAGGCCCATAAAACAAAAGTAGACCAAATGGGCACACCAGCCCAGGGATAAGGATGAGAAGGCAGAAGGGGACAGGAAAGCTGGTAATGGGGAACCCAAGGTCGAGAGGGAGAGAATGTTGACATGTCATGGGGTTGGCAACTGTCATGGATTGAATCGTGTCCCCCAAAAACATGTGTATCAATTTGGCTAGGCCGTGATTCCCAGTATTGTGTGATTCCCAGTATTGTGTGATTATCCACCATTTTGTCATCTGATGTGATTTTCCTATGTGTTGTAAATCCTATCACTATGATGTTAATGAGATGGATTAGTGGCAGTTATGTTGATGAGACCTACAAGATTAGATTGTATCTTAAGCTAATCTCTTCTGAGATATAAGAGAGAAAGGAGCAGAGAGACATGGGTACCTCATACCACCAAGAAAGCAGCTCCAGGAGCAGAGTGTGTCCTTTGGACATGAGGTTCCTGCTCGGAGAAGCTCCTAGACCAAGGGAAGATTGATGACAAGGACCTTCCTCCAGAACCAACAGAGAGAAAGCCTTCCCCTAGAGCTGGTGCTCTGAATTTGGACTTCTAGCCTCCTAAACTGTGAGAGAATAAATTTCTCTTCATTAAAGCCATCCACTTGTGGTATTTCTGTTACAGCAGCACTAGATAACCAAGACAGCAACCAATGTCACAAAACAGTATGTGTACTGTTTAATGAGAAAATAGTTAGCTTTGTAAACCTTCATCTAAAGAACAATAAAAATTTTTTTAACGCATAGTCTGCATATAATTATGAAGAAACAACTGATCAATCCAAATTAAGGGACATGCTAAAAAGCTGATGCACTTTAAAAGAGTCAAAATCATGGAAAACAATCTGTTAAGACAAAGAAGAGACTAAAGCAAAACTAAATGTAACTCATGATCCCATACTGGATACTAGATTGAGGGAAAAGATTGTGATAAAGAAATTAATGCACAATTGGCAAATGATGAAAAGATCTGTAGATTAGCCGATAGTATTGTCACAGTGTTAAATTTCTTTAATTTGATAATTGAACTGTATATAAGAGAATGTCCTTGTTTTTAGGAAATACACTTAAGCATTTAAGGGAAAGGGGCATGACTTCTGCAATGTGCTCTCAAATGGTTCAGGAAAAAAAGCCAATATACAGGGTTGACTGGCATGAGACAAAGTAAATGCAGCAAAAGGTTAACAATTGGGGGATCTGGGTGAAAGGTGTACAGATTTCTCGTTCTAGTCTGCCAATTCTTGTGTAAAATTGAAATTATTTCAAAACAAGAAGAAAAAACTCCCTAAGTCCAGGTCTTTGTCTGAGCCTATTCTACTTAATGCTGAGTATACCCATCGTTATTAGATTTGAGAGCAACTGATTTTCAAGAATGTTGGAACTAGAAAAGTCTTTGTCAATTAGCCATTCGTTAATTCAATAAAGATTTGTTGAGCATCTTCTTTGGGAAAGGCACTGGGCACTGTGCCAGGAGGGGGGAATTAACAAGACCCCATCTCTACTTATAACCCAACCCACTGCCATTGACTTGATTCCAACTCATAGTGACCCTATAGGACAGAGTAGAACTGCCCCATAAGGTTTTCAAGGAGCGGGTGGTGGATTTGAACTGCTGACCTTTTCGTCGGCAGCCGAAGGCTTAACCACTGTACCATCTCTACTTATGAAGGGTCCCAAACTGACACCTTAACATAACAAATGAGGACCCGGAGGCTTGAGTTGTCACAGTTAAAGGCAGAGCCAAAACTAGAGCCAAGTATTAAAAAATATGTTCCTGTAGAGCTCATACTCCATTTAGCTTTGGAATGTGTTGTTTTATTTCATATGATAAGAATGCTCATTTGAGATTTAGCAACAGTGGAGGGTGGAGGGGCGAAGTGCAGTGGGAGGTCCCAAACATACCTAGAGTCACCTCAGGAGCACGGGTGCTGTCTGTAAATGCCACTATTGGTGTTTCTGATGATGGTCTCTCCTTTTATCAGTTTTATTGCCAAACCACTAAAACAATATTGACACAAAGGAAATATTTACTGCAGGGAGAAATCACTTTAAAAAAAAAAAAAAAAAAGCAGGAGAAGCTATGCTACACCAAATGAAAAAACCAAACCCATTGCCGTCGGCTTGATTCTGACTCATAGTGACTCCATAGGACAAAGTAGCACTGTGCCAAAGGGTTTCCAAGGAGTGGCTGATAGATTTGAACTGCCAGTCTTTTGGTTAGCAGCCAAGCTCATAACCACTGTGCCACCAAGGCTTTCCTATGCTACACACATATTTTTAATGACATCATCCACTTTTAAATCATTGACTTTTATCAAAGGCATTGAGAAGTGGGAGTATGAAACCTACACCCTATTCCCAGCTCAGTCACTTAATAGCTATGAAATTACCTTACCTCTCTGGGACTCAGGTTCTTCTTTTACAAATTAAAGGTGCTAGTTCAAGACAGAGAATTTGACACATTGAATTGTCTACTTCTCTCTATCTCCAAGATCGCAACCCAAGCTTCATCATCTCTTCCCCTGAATTAGGGCAACAGCTTAGTAACTGGTCTCCTTATTTCCAGTCTCACCCCCTCTATATTCCTTTTTTTTTTTTGTAACAACCACAGTGATAGTTTAAAATGGAAAATATGTCATAGGAGGTATTTTTGGCAAAAATTCAAATCTATAATAAAGACTCTAGATCTATCCAATAAAAAAATAGCTTATGGAAAATACAGAAAGAGGAACATGTTAAGCATACCACCCAAAACCAAACCAAACCCAATGCCGTCGAGTCAATTCCAACTCATAGCGACCCTATAGGACAGAGTAGAACTGCCCCATAGAGTTTCCAAGGAGCGCCTAGTGGATTCTAACTGCTGACCTTCTGGTTAGCAGATGTAGCTCTTAACCACTACGCCACCAGGGTTTCCAAGGACACCACAGAGAAGGTAAAATCCAAATGTGCGAAATTCCACAGGAAAATGATCTAGTTTCTTCAACAAATAAATTGGAGAAAAAAATATATAGGGGAAATCTATACATTAAAAGAAGCTTAAAATTTGTATCAACTCCCTGAGGGACCAAGTTACTGGGCTTAGGGCTGGAGACCATGGTCTTGGGGGATATCTAGCTCAATTGGCATAACACAGTTTATAAAGAAAATGTTCTACATCCAACTGTGGTGAGTAGTGTCTGGGATCTTAGAAGACTGTGAGCGGCCATCTAAGGTACATTTACTGGTCCCATCCTGGCTGGAGCAAAGGAGAATGAAGAAAGCCAAAGACATAAGGGAAAGATTAGTCCAAAGGCTTAATGGACCACAACTACACAGCCTCCACCAGACTGAGCCCAGAATAACTAGATGGTGCCCAGCTACCACCACTGACTGCTCTGACAGGGATCATAATAGAGGGTCCAGGACAGAGCGGGAGAAAAATGTAGAACAAAATTCAAATTCACACACACACACACAAAAACCCTGGTTGGTCTGACAGACTAGAGAAACTCCAAGAGTATGGCCCCCAGACATTCTTTTAACGCAGTACAGAAGTCACTCCTGAGGTTCACCCCTCAGCCAAAGACTAGACAGGTGTTTAGGGCAAACAATAACACACGTGAGGAATGTGCTTCGTAGTTCGATCACATATATGAAACTAAATGGGCACACTAGCCCAAAAACAAAGACAAGAAGGCAGGAAGTGACAGGAAAACTAGACAAATGGAAACAGAATGCAGGGTGGAGAAGGGGAGAGAGCTGACACATTGCAGGGTTGGCGACCAATGTCACAAAACAATTTGTGTATTCATTGTTTAATGAGAAACTAATTTGCTCTGTAAGCTTTCACCTAAACCACAATTAAAAAAAAAAAAAAGATACATATCAATGGCAATGCGTGGACCTTGTTTGGGTCCTGATTTGAACAAATCAACGGTAGAACAACTTTTCAATGAAACAATTGGGGAAACTCAAATATGGACTGAATTCCATGATGATATTAAGAAATTTCTGCTAACATTTCCAGGCGTCATTATGGTATTTTGATTATGTTAAAGGTATTTTAAAGATGCATAATGAAAGTATTTATGGATGGTATGATATGGGTTTGCTTAAAGTTAATGCTGTGGGTGGGTGGGTGGATGTATAGCTGATAATTGCTGGTGTTGCGTGATGAGTACGTTGGGGCTCATTGCATTATTCGCTCTACCTTTTACACTGTTGAAATATTTCAAAACGAAGTGTTTAAAATTATAAATCAGATCACCTATTTCCCTGCTTATAATTTAATAAAAGCTTCTTTGCATTATACCTATTAAAACCCACTGTGTTTACCGTGGCCCACAACACCATGTAGGGTCTGCCCTTGCTTCCCGTCATTTTACTTTATCCTCACCTGAAGACCTGTACAGTTCCTTTCCCTCAGGCTTGGACAGTCTTCCCCTAGACCTTCACGTGGTTGGTTTGTTCACAATCAAGTCAAACACCTTTTCCTCAGCAAGGCCTTGCTTCTCTACCCCACCTAAAATGTCATTCTCCACCATGCCCTTACCTTTATTTATTTTCCCTTACCTTGATTTATTTTCTTTATAGCATTGTGATAAATAATACACAGTGTGATTCGTTTTCTTGTTTAATGTCTACGTCTCCCACTAGACTATCAGCTCTATGAGGGCAGGGATTCTGACTTATTCCCACTTTATCCTCTGTGCCTAACACACCGTCTGTCATTGCAGTGCTTAGTTAAGTTTTTATTGAATGGATGAATGGATTCATGAACAAGAGAGAAACAAAAGTGTCTACCCCTACACTCAGCCTAGACAGGAAGAATCAAAATCACATCAGACCCTATGTTAACGTGACTTCACTGTTGCTCTGCCCTCATTTGCATTTCTGTTCTTCCTGGACTGTCCTGCTCAAGCAAACGGGCAGCATCAGTAAGGGCCTTGTTGAGTATTGAAGCCTGAGACAAATACTGATCCTGTCTTACTAAAAAATTTGGTATTTTGCTCACCGTGGATTGTTTTTGCATTTTTTATTTTTAAAATGTTGCCTTGAAATACTATTTATCTTGATTCTTCTTTTTTTTTTTTTTTTGGCACTCCCTTAAATTTTGAGCCCGAGGTGGATGTCTCACTCACCTCACCCTATCCCGGCACTGGTTTTACTAAAAACCGATGCCAATCAAACGGAGGACTAAGCATTTAGTTTAAAAAACCGGGAATTTAGTACATTGACTAAAGTTACAAAGGCAAATGAGGGAGGGCTAAAGAAGGGATTAGAGTGCTGTATCTTTATTATCGTGGCATGAAGGGAAAAGATAAAACTAACAAATCGAAAGAGAGCATATAAGCATATTGTTTATCAATTACTGAGCAACTGGTTAAAAACGGCTGCCTCTGAGGATGAGGCACTGTAGGTTTTCATTGCAAACCCTCCTGTACTGAGTTTTTTAAAATACTGGATCTTATTACTTTGATGATAACGATGATAATCGTGAAAGCAAACGAAAACGTCTGGATTCCAAGACCTTTAAACACACTTCCCGCTCAGTCACATTCTAAGTCCACGCCCATCCCAAAAACAGGGGGGAGCGCCACAATCCCACACCCAGGTCCCCACAGCCAATGCCCCTAGGAGGAGGAGTGCCAGTATCTTAACAGTTCACTGGAGCCTGTCTCCATTGAGCCTCTGTCCCCGTCCCTTTTTTTCCAGTCTAGTAGGGTTTGGGGGAATTCCACGACCGCCCCATGCAATTCCGCAAAGCCCGAAGGCTCACCACCCCCAGGTCCTTCAATGTCCTTTCCCGTCTCATTTCCGGGGGAGGGGCGGGGCGAGAGAGTCCCAGAGCGCAGGCGCAGCCCTCCCACCCTCGCCCCGCCCCTCCCCGGCATCCCGCCAACCTGGTCCTGGCGTCGCCGGCCGACCGGCCTCCCGACCTGGTTTTCCGCCCCGCGCGGTCACGTGACCCACAGCGCCCGGCTTCCCTGTGCCCCCCACCCCTTGCCCGGCAATTTCTTGACCCCGCTCCTGGGTCCTCCCCGCAGGCGGCCGCTCGGAGGCCTCCGTTGGCCAAGAGCAGAGGATTGGCCGGCCGCGGGCCACGGCGCCGACGTCGGACCGCGTCCGCCTCGGCCGGTCACGCGCCGAGGCCCCGGTGAAGGAGAAGGGGCGGGCCGGGCCGGCCGGGGGCGGGGACTCCGCTGGGCCGGGCTGCTCTAAGGGCCCAGCCTGGGGTGGGCCTGCGGATAGCAGTCGTCGCCGCCAGCGCCCCCGCCACTGGCCGTCACCATGAACCCGGACCTGCGCAGGGAGCGGGCCGCCGCCAGCTTCGACCCGGAGCTGCTCACGAACATACTGGACGGCAGCGCCGAAAACACCCGGCGCCGGCGCGAGATCGGTGAGGGCGGCGGGCCCGGCCTCACGCCTTCCCTCCCTCGATGGGGGGTCGGGGGTGCTGTAGGGTGCAGCCCCCAGCCCCTCGCCCGGCTTTAGGGGAGCTGAGATCCCCCACTGGGAGGGGCGGTGGAGGGCGGGGGAGCACATCACCGCATCCCGAGAGGGGAACCTCTGCGCGCACCTGAGAATCAGCCCCTGATCCAGGGAGCCCTGAATTTGTCTTCCTCTTGGGTGCTTCAATCTCTTCCAGAGAACTTGATTCTGAACGACCCCGACTTCCAGCACGAGGACCCGAACTTCCTCACTCGCAGCCAGCGGTACGAGGTGGCGGTCAGGAAGAGCGCCATCATGGTGCAGAAGATGCGGGAGTTTGCCATCGCAGACCCTGAAGAAATCATGTGGTTTAAAAAGTAGGTGTCTTAGCATAGAACAAGTGCATATTTTCACGCCTCTTGAAAGCCATATGTGTGGAAAGTAAGATGACATGTTTGTAGAATGCTGGTAATGAATGGAAATGCTTGAGTTTTGCTTCTCAAAGATCTTACCCTGCAAAAAAAAAAATTCTGTAGTCTCAATGTAAAAGGACTTTGCTCTTTGTAAGAAGGAGGCCTGCCAAACTCAGAAGCTGAGTGTCGAAGAATTTTTGTTGTATGTTTACGTAAGTCCAGACATTTAAACATTTTGGAGCAGTAATGGATTCTATTTTCATTTGATAGTGTAGATCTTGAATTTAAAATAATGGAAAATATGGGGGTGGGTGAAGAAACATCACTCAGAACTCAGAATGAGTGTATTCTAAGAACCTAGCATTGTTGAATCTGGTGGCAGTGTTTAAACGACACTCTTGTCCATAGGAGACCGGAGAAAAACATGCCTTAGTCCTGAAGCTGAAGATAGTGTTTTTTTAGGTCATCCGTTTCTTATTAGTTTTTTAATTAAAAACAAAACGTGCAGTTTTTGCCTTAATCTAAACAACCAAAACCAAACCATACCCACTGATGTCGAGTGGATTAATCTAAACAGACATGCCATTATTACCTGATTTTAGTACAGGCTTATAGCATTTCTTTTACTTTTCATTTATTCCTGGGCATTTCCTCTTTGAAGTTTCTGCATTTTAGAAGAACTCCAGTGTTTTCATCAGTAAAGATTAAATTTTAAGAGTGGTATATATTAAAGAACCAAGAAAAGTGACGCTTATTACAAGTTCTGTTTTTATGTAGCAGTAGCCATTCTTTTGTGATAGTAGTGGTTCTATTACATTTGGTATCTAATTATTTGCAATTTGACTTGGTTATTATTAAGATAAAATAAAATGTTTTTCTTTTGGGGGTAGCCCAAATCAGAGTACTCAACCAATTTGTAGATGCTGTTTTTAAAGTTTGTAACTCCTGGCTGTGGAAGTATAGAGGTCGGGTAACTTCCTGAAGCCTGCATTTCTAAATTACCTGAGCTGATTTTTGTAAACGTTTTAAAAATAGTGAGATTTGGTCTCTCCTGAAAATGACACTCAAGAAGAGGTTTTTTCGTTTGTTTGTCTTTTAAACGTTGATAGAATATGTTGTTTCGGAGTTCTGGAGAAGATTTTCTAACCTGTAGTGATCGATGTTGTGTAACCAGACTCCAGTGATGTCACAATGAAGTAGAACAAAGTCCTTTATGCGGGTTAAAGATGAACAGATACTGGCCAGTTTGTTTTGTATATCATCTGTATGTGTGTTTGTGTGTGAAATAATGTGCAAACTTGATCACACCATTTGACACCCTTCCAATTTCACTAGGATTTGACAGGGAGATCAGTTTAGGTTAAAGAAAACCAAAAGCCAAACCCAGTGCCGTCGAGTCGATCCCAACTCATAGCAACCCTATAGGACAGAGTAGAACTGCCCCATAGAGTTTGCAAGGAACGCCTGGCGGATTCAAACTGCCAACCCTTTAGTTAGCAGCCGTAGCACTTAACCACTATGCCACCAGGGTTTCCAAGGGGATTGAAAGTTAATCTTGCCAATCAATGAATGCCATGGAGTTTAAGACTTCCATTGATTATGACTCACACCAGTGTTTTATTAAGAAAGAGAAAATGCTGCCAGTTGACTATCATAATGCCATCAATTGTGGGCTGCTTCAGGATTTCTTAAACCCTAAAACATACAGTGAAAAAGAGGGTAGAATCTAGATACGGTAATATTTCCCTTTCTGGAGATTTTTGGCATTTACTGGTCTCTCACGTTTAGTTTTCCTGTCCCAAGATAAAACTCATTTATAAGAACACTTTGAAATTGATCCAATATTAGTAAAATATTTTGAGATTCTCAACTTGAATATGAAAGAACTGTTTCCTCCAGTCCTTGAGAAAACAGACCTTGTGTTTGGGGAATATTAAGGTTTTCTTAAATCTTCTCCTTTCTTGTAAATTTTATCTATTAACTATATTGTTTACTTTGTCTTTAACTCTGTTGTTAGGAAAAAAAACTAGAATGTTCTTAAGAGTAATTTAAAATTCTGATGAAAATCAGTCATGGTTTTTGTTATCCTTTTTTAAAGCTGCTTGGGAAAAAAAAAGACTTACAGGTGATAGATATTTTTCCATCAGGAGGCATATAATGTTCTTGAAAAAAATTTTTTTAATTCTTTTTTTGAAAAGCATCTCCAGGAGGGATTAAACATAGCTGTGAAACTAGCTCTCAGATTTCGTTCTTGAATTGATTTTCAAGTGGCCTGAAAAAAATTCAGTGCATTAAAAACATAGATGTTTGACAGTCTTTATTTTGTGTCACATTTTCATTCTCAGTTTTTTAGAATTCTTTTTGTATTAGCATCATGATTTTATTATAAACCTCAGAATACTTTCCTGAGTTGCTCAGCCTTCTCAGTTCCACCACGGGTATAAGTGTCTTGTATTTCCACCATTTTTAGCACTTAAATTTCTGCTTTTATTTCTCGGAAATTCTAATGTATTTATTTCCCCTTTATAAACTTATGCAAAGAAATAGGAAAAGTGTTAAGTACTTGCTGGTTTAGTGAGACGTGATTGCTGGGGGATGCTGTGTTACTGTTGCCTTTGAGGGGGTGATTCGTACCTGCATCTGCCTACTCAGGCTCTTGGCTCCCACTGCAGCGAGGCATGGTGCGTTTGATGAAGTGGGTTACTTCCAAACCAGGGTACTGAGCTGCTGCTAATCTGAATTACTTGGAAGCTAATTAATTCACCTCTTCTTATAGTCCTCCTTTCTCTTATTTCTGTCCATTCAGTTTAAATGAACTTCTTCGTATTCAAACCAAACCCATTGCCACTGAGTCAGTTCCAACTCATGGCAGCCCTGTGTGTTTAAAGTAGAGTTGCACTCCATAGTATTTTCAAGGCTGTGACCTTTTGGAAGCAGATGGCCAGGGCACCTTTGTTCCAAGGCACCTCCACATGGGTTTGAACCACCAACCTTTTGGTTAGTATATAGTCGAGCACCTGACCATTTGCACCACCAAGGAACTAGAATCTCAGGGTTGAAAAAGGATTTTAGGCGTTAGCCAGTCCAGGCATTCCTTTGATAAATTTAAATAAGTCTGTCCCCAGCATTCCCAAAAAGTGATCTTCCACTCTAAACCTATGCCCGAACACTGTCAGCAGCAGCAGACATTTTCCACTGATGCTAATGAGCCTCTTCTGTTGAGTTTTACACATGATTTAGGACACAAGTCATTATGGAATCCATAATTATTACGTTAATTCACTTTGGTTGATTAGCAGTATCCTATATCTAAGAGCATATGTGGGGAGAGTTATTTCCAAGTGGATAATGGTAGAAGGTAGAAAAGGAAATGAGCATAGTGTGTGTTTAGGAATAGGAAAATAAGATGCTGTGTTGTGTTTACTGTTGTTTCTTTTAGGCAGTGGGATGGTTTCAGGGCCTCCCCAAAAGTGAATTGGCAGCCTGCCCTTCCTCCCCTTAATTTGTGCCCTGCTCGTTATACAGAGCAGGGTAAGCTGGCAGTGCCACCCTTCCTATTCATCCCTGAGATGTCACGAAGATCAGTTAGAAGCTTATTTTGTACCTTAAGCTCTTTGGGTAGACACTGTGTTGATACATAAAATAGACCCTGTAAAGCCTGTAATTCGACATAGCTGCTGGGTTTGTTTTAAGGCATTCTAGCCTGTGTAATTTTTGTTTTGACTGTTTCACAGATTCCGTTTTATGAGAAAATAGTCGAGGTCTGAATTTCATTGTGATGTGAGAGTCCCTTAATTTGTGATGATGCTCACAGACCATTGGGGAGTGAGTTTTTAAAATTCTCACATTACCCACTTAGTGAGTGTAAACACTGACAACCCTGGGAGATCTGTGATTCTGCCCTCAAATACGCATTTACCATCCTCGATGTTTGCTTAGGTTATCTAGGGAAAGAGAGTTTAAAATTGATCTTCTTTAGGAGCTTTTGTTAACAGCTCTGCAAATAAAAGTGTTCCTATGGAGTTCCTTTTGATCTACAAAAACAAACCTAAAAATAAAGCAAAAAAAAAAAAAACCACACTCCAAAAAATCCAACCAGTCAAATAACAAATAACGCCAACAAAACCAAAAACAAATAAAAGCTTTCTAGGTGAAAACGTGGGTAGCATTTCCTTCTTGGATTAAGTATAGAACTTAAAGAGGAATTCTGGCCCTGAAACGGCTAGGGGAGGAAGAAATGCCTCCAGGTTCTGCTGTTGTTTTTTTAGGTAGTAAAATGGTACATTTTACGTATAATTTCAAAATAAAGGGGTTTAGATTTTCCCTAGCCTTTGTTCTGAAGGCCAGAGCTGTTTGACACGAGGGGGTGGTGAGTGCAGTTTCTGGAGTAAGGCTGAGATCCTTTTCTTTTCTCTCCTGTAGACTACATTTGGGCAGTTTTGTGGAACCTGTGGGCCTCAATTACTCCATGTTTATTCCCACCTTGCTGAATCAGGGCACCACTGCTCAGCAAGAGAAATGGCTGCCTTCATCCAAAGGACTCCAGATAATTGGCACCTACGCCCAGACGGAAATGGGCCACGGTTAGTCCACCTTCAGGGTCAGTGGGGGACCCACCTCAGGACTTCAGATAACAGTGACACCTGGCGTTTGATTTTTCTGCTGCCATGCACTGGGGCTTTTATTTTTAAATTGCTAAATCTTAAATTCAGCTTCTTTTCTCGTAGGTGATTTCCCCATAACCTGGTCTAGGACTCTGGGATGTAAACCTCCTTCAATCTGATTTCTTCTAGCCTTTAAAAAAAAAAAATTTTTTTTTTTTTTTTTTTTTTTGTCATGGCAGCACTATTGTGACCCCATTTTAAGGAGCTCTGAGCTGTTTGGAAAGATGAGGCTTACAATGTGGCAGGATACCCCCTGGTGTTGATGTGTGTAATTACTGAAGACGTGGGAGTTGCTGAGAGGGTTTATGCCTCAGCAGTGTCTGGAATTTTTTTTTTAGTGTCTGGAAGGTGCCCCTTTGCTTGAAAGCGGTTACAGATGGGGGTTTTAATGGGGACAGAGGGCTATAGCAGTTAAGTGTCTTACTTTGTCTTTGTCCACTAGCAGGGTTATAAAGCAGTCTGGAAAATATTCCATGATTTTCATCATCTGATGCCAGCAGTCTTGTTTTACAGGGTTTATGTTTTGTTTTTGTGCTTCAGGTGAAGGTTTACAGAGCAAATTAGTTTCTCATTAAACAGTTAACACAAATTGTTTTGTGATGTTGATTGCCAACTTTTTTTTTAAAAAAAAAAATTAAAAAATGCATGTCCTTGGATTTTGTCTTGCCACTGATTCTTGATTAATTGTTCCTAAATGCCTGGCTACCTTCAAAAAGTTTTGTTTTTTGGTCTTGATGTGGAACAGGTTTGTTTTTGTAGACACTGGCAGGTACGAGTGTCTAGAATCTGAGCTGCCCAGCTTCATTTCTAATTATGGCAGCGAAGGAGTAAAGAAAGGGAAAAGAAAAGGAGAGATGCAACTAGTAGCAAAAATGTGTCATTTGTGTTCAATTTGGTGGTTTCTGATTTAGGAATTGCTTTAAGGAAAATGGTACTTATCATAAGCCATACGGGAACTGCAGTTTGTGGTCATGGTGTGATGTTACCAACACCCTGCTAAATAGTCCAGACTTTATCTTCAGGATGGCCCATACTGGGATAGTAAGCCTGAGCAAAGGTTTCTGATTTCCTAAGGAAGGAGGATGGCACTTATACACGTACTGTCCTTCTGTCTTGCACTGTGTATTTGTGCGTGTGTGTGTGTTTTTGAAATAGCTTTTGGCTTAGAGCTCTTTCTATTCTTATTCCTCATTGTAGAATTGATTTGACTTCATAGTCATGTGATTCATAGTAGGGGTAAGATGTGAAATAGTCTAAGCCTAGTGGGTCTGTTATGTGTCTCTTGTTGGTCTAATCTGCTGCCTCTGTTTATAAAGTGCAATTATAAGTATGTATTTGTCCTCAATTTTGAAGGGAGAGAGGAAGAAATGAGAACTTGAACTTTACTGGTTTGAGGAGTTCAGAAATTGAACTAAGAACCTGTCATGGATTGCATCGTGTTCCCCAGAAATATGTTTCAACTTGTCTGGGCCATGATTCCCAGTATTGTGTGGTTATCCTCCATTTTCTTGATTTTATGTAAATTATCCTTCATTTTGTGATGTGTTGTAAATCCTAACCTCTGTGTGTTAATGAGACAGGATCAGTGTGGAGTGTATCTTGAGCCTTACAAGACTTAGGCCACCCACTTAAGTCATACCCTTGTTTGAGTCACACCTTTTATCTTACAAGAGATAAAAGGGGAGGGACCTCACTACCACCAAGAAAGAATACCGGGAGTGGAGTGTATCCTTCAGACCTGGGATCCCTGCACTGAGAACCTCTTAGACCCAGGGGAAGCTTGATGCTGAGACACATGGAGATCTCCAAGGAGCACCAGGCCCACAGATGTTGAAAGGGGGCAAGGACCTTCCCCCAGAGCCAACAGAGAGAGAAAGCCTTCCCCTGGAGCTGGTGCCCTGAATTCAGATTTCCAGCCTCCTAAACTGTGAGAGAATAAATTTCTGTTTGTTAATGGCATCCGCTTGTGGTATTTCTGTTATAGCAGCGCTAGATAACTAAGACAGATCTTGTATTTCTCTAGGTGAGTTTGCATTTAACATTTTCTTTCCATGATTGCTTCTAGTTGTAGGATATTTTCTGGTATTTCAACCAATTTTGTCCGACTCTCTATAATTACTTATTTTGGAGAACAAAGTTTTAGCGATAGGTCTTATTTCTTGTTGGAATGGTGTTAATTCGTATCAGAGTGAGTTGTGCTTTATTAACTATGGTTCAGTTAGTTAATTTGTGTCACATGACAGTAGAGCTTTGTATACAATTCATAAAATGTCCTTCAACATCCAGGAGATTGGTGACAGAGCAACTTATATAGAATAAAGATCTTATTGTTCAAGTTCTGAGACTTTGGAAAATTAAAGATTCTGACATGATGGGCCAACAATGATTATGTAAAGTATTCTCACAGAATTAGCTGTGCTTGGAGTTCAGGTTCTTTCCCCTCTGGGTAGCTGCTGAGACGTGTAAGAACTCCTCAGAATTGCTCAGGCCCCTTCCAGGTTCCTTCAGAATCTTACAGTCCAGTCAGCTGCACAGAGTCTTGGTCGCCCAGTTTCATCTCTTCCTTCCCCTGAGGGCACACCCATCTGTGTAGGTACCTGAAAAAATCCCCCCTGTACATACCTTTCTGGGGGTCTGTGACTTGGGGCCGGGCCGGAGCTGAAGAGGGCTCCACTCCCTGGAATTCCGGCATTGAAGGGACAGCCTCCAACTGTGCTGGTCGCTGGCAGTCCAGCATTGATCATCCTGACCACACGTTTCCGAGGTCATAAGGTAGGTAGTCTGCTTGGTCTTCACAGATACTTGATCATTTCGAGTCCTGGCCACATCATAGGGATTCTTCTTGACTTTTTGTTAATATCATTATCATTATTATTATTTAGAAAAACAGGGCTCATATAATGTAGAGTTATTGTCCTTGATGATACACTATCTTTGCAAATCCCCATCATTAATACTCGGATATGAAATAAAGCAACTCCTTCTTGCTTTGAAATTTGAAAGATAGGCAATGGACTTGATTCTGAGTCATTCATCTTTCTCTCCTGCATCTTCAACTGCTATTTGCTGATGCTGGATTGTCTCTAGTTCTCTTTCCCAAATGATTCTCTTCCATGTTGGACTTGTTCCCTTGGGTATTTGGGCTGTTCTAAGTTTTCCACTGTTACTAATAATGCTACTGTCAACTTCTTTGCAAAGCTATATTCTTTGGGGTTGTACTTTTGGATAACCCCAGTTCATTCTCAGAAATGAATTGTTACATCTGCAGCTTTTGTGACATAGTTTGAGACTTTCCTGAAGCATAGAACCAGTTTATATTCAGCAAGTTATTAGTGTAGCAGTGTCTGCATAGCCCCATCAACATGGTTACTTTAGTATATCTGAGGTTTTCACTGGCTAACGCTTTTCAGAAGTAGACTGCCGGGTCCTTCTTCCTAGTCTGTCTTAGTCTGGAAGCTCAGCTGAAACCTGTCCTCCATGGGTGACCCTGCTGGTATCTGAATACCTGTGGCATAGCTTCCGGCATTGCAGCAACACGCAAGCCCCCACGGTACGACAAACTGACAGACATGGGTATTTTCAGTCGCATCATATGCATGTGAAAGCTGGACAATGAATAAGGAAGACCGAAGAAGAGTTGACGCCTTTGAATTGTGGTGTTGGCGAAGAATATTGACTATACCATGGACAGCCAAAAGAACAAACAAATCTGCCTTAGAAGAAGTGCAGCCAGAATGCTGCTTAGAAGCAAGGATGGCGAGACTGCGTCTTATATACTTTGGACACGTTGTCAGGAGGGATCAGTCCCTGGAGAAGGACATCATGCTTGGCAGAGTAGAGGGTCAGGGGAAAAGAGGAAGACCTTCAATGAGATGGATTGACACAGTGGCTGCAACAATGAGCTCAAGCATAACAATGATTGTAAAGATGGCGCGGACCGGGCAGTGTTTCATTCTGTTGTGCATAGGGTTGCTATGAGTTGGAACCGACTCGACAGCACCTAGGAACAACAACAAGTATATCTAAGAGTTAAAGCTTTGGTTTTTTTTTTTATTGTGCTTTAAGTGAAAGTTTACAAATCAAGTCAATCTGTCATACAAAAATTTATATACACTTTGCTATATACTCCTAACTGCCCTCCCCCTAATGAGACAGCCTGCTCCTTCCCTCCACTCTATTTTCGCATCTGTTCCACCAGCTTCTGACCCCCTCTGCCCTCACGTCACCTCTCCAGATAGGAGGTGCCAACATAGTCTCATGTGTGTACTTGATCCAAGAAGCTCATTCTTCACTAGCATCTTTTCCTATCCCATAGTCCAGTCCAATCCCTGTCTGAAGAGTTGGCTATGGGAATGGTACCTGTCTTGGGCTATAGGAGTTAAAGTTTTAATTTTCCATTGCCAGTGAGTCTGGACATTATGACATGTTCTGCATTTCCTGTGTATAAAATGGGCCTTTCTCCTTTGAGTACTGATTAAATAGAATCTGCATATTGACCTTCTATGATTGTCTCCAAATTTTTTTTTTATTGCCTTGTGTTTTCCTAAAATTTTGGCCTTATGTATTCAGTACATCCCTCTGATCTCTTAAGTAGCTATAAATTTTCTGCCTCCCAGAACTTGGATCATCATCTGTTTTCTTCCAGTGTCTTTGTTTGCTTTATAGTTAATGCTATGAATTGGGTAGGATATGGAGTGAGGGGTGACTCCCATATTGTTCTCTAGATTTCTAGCATGTATTAACCAGTGGCTCTTTTCCCGTTGTTATGTTTTTTCTGGTTTGTTTTAGAGTTATTTGGAAACCCTGGTGGCGGGGTCTTTACAAGTTGGGATTAGCTCAACGGCAACAATGGGTTTGTGGTTTAAATGTGTTATACTAATTTATTTGTTTCTTTGTTTTTCTCCTAGCATTATAAATTTTCGTTCCTTGCTGCTTTGTAAAATATTTTAAAATCTGGTAGGCTAAGCTTACGTTTAAATGCGTATGTTAACAGGTATTCTTGCCTACTTAGTCTTCTAGATGAATTCCAATCTCAATTTGTCAAGTCTGAAAAACTATTCTACAAGAATTTTAAATGACTGTTATATAAAATCCATGTATTTTCTTGGGCAGTGTTACTGTTACTAAATTTAAGTGCTCTCAGCCAGGAGTTAGGTACTTCTTTCCAATTATTCATACCTTCTTTTATCCATTCTATTTTTACTTACATTTTTTCCTAAGTGAATCTTTAATATCTCTATCTTAAGCCAAGTTACTTCACAAATTTTGAATATTTATTTTTTTGTAAATTGTTTTTCCCTTTGCGGGGGTTTCCACTTGGACGATACTAATAGATAAGCATGCTGTTGATTTTTTTCCCCCTTACAACCTGCAGCTTTTCTAAATTTCACTTATTAACTGCTGCTATTTGGCGTTTGTTGCTGATTTCCTAGGTTTATAATCATGGTAGGTAGGTATAATTATGCCACCCACAGAGGTGCTGTCTTTATTTCTCCCTTTCCCACGTATTATTAACCTAATCGTTTTCTCCTCAGTAATGGCTGCCAGCTTCCCATCCCAGTAGCAAGTGGAAGGAGGGATGCCTTTGGGTGTTATGATTTTCAAAGAACTGACTCTAGCACTTCACGTATAATGTTGGCACTTTTGTGATTTTTACAATAAATTATTTTTAAATAGTATGTTATCTTTTTTGTGCATAACCAACTTTTAACAACAAATACTTGATTTAAGTTAAAAAAAAAAAAAAAAGCTACCCAGATCACTTTTTCCATGTAACATTTCTAAATTTTATCTACTTCTGCATAATCCTTATCTAGTCACAAGAGACATTTTTCTCCTGAAAACATTCTCCAGTCCCAGAACAGACTCCAGTTGTAGTTGTTACACCCCCCGGCCCTGCCCTAAGTGTATTTTGTGGTGGCTCTTAGTATTCATTATCATTATTTCACAACACAGTGCATTGATAGCAGCCCCTTCCATGAATTTGATGTGGTGTTTTGTAGTGGCCTTTCCTTCACCAGAAATTGGGCTGATTTCCAGTAATTCAAAATAGCCTTGCAGTGCTAAGGGGGCTGGTCCCAGGCCACGGTTTTTGGGCCAAGTTCAAAGAGTTTTCTCCTCTCAGGTCCTAGGGCCACATTCAGCTTTCTTTGTAGACACTCTGTTCATTAAAATTGGGCACAGTTGTGATTCCTGCTGGCAAGTGACAGGCACCCTCCCATCCCATGAATGTGTCTTTTCTGAGTCTTCCACATTCTACTTTAACTTTTAAAATGATTGTAGATTCTTATGGGATTGCTATGAGTTGACAGTGACTCAGTGCTCCTCAAAACAGCGATTATTCAGAAGTTGCAAAAATAGTAGAAAGGCCCGTGTGTCTTCCCCAGCTTCCACTTGTGCTCCATGTAAGGGGAGTGCCACCGTTGACTCTGGTCTGAGCAGGCCTTTTTAGTGTCCTCACCAGAGGCCATAGCCCATGTTGCATTTGTACGATACACTGTCCAGCTGGAGGCCACCGTGATGAGGCGGTGAGGTGCTTGTCCTTGTTTCGCGATTGTCTTTTTGATGAGAACGATGTAAAATGAGGGAGTCAATCAGGCATTCTTTAAATTTTAAGTGATTTGTTAGCTTAAAGCACAGCCACCTGATTGGAAGAAATACAGGTAGTCCCTGACTTATGACCTATTGGAGTTATGGCAAACCACACTTGTGACCGTCTGTGGCTTTTTTTTTTTTTTTTTTGGTACATCTTATTGTTAGTAGCATGTACTACATACAGTGTTGCAGCACGTAATTTGCTGATATTATTCTCATATGTTCATTTGCAGATGTTCAATGCTCAAATTTATAAAGATACTGATAATAAAAGGCAAAAAAATGAAAACTAGAAAAAAAATTAGACTTATGTAAAAACCTACTTAGGACACAATTGTTGGAACGGAATCCTGTTATAGGTCGGGGATTACCTGTAGTTGATCCGTCCTGGCCTGAGTAGTATACCCTGGTGGTGTTTTGGAGTTTTTTTTGCCTCCTTACCTTACCTGGAAACCCTGGTGGTGTGGTGGTTAAGTGCTGCTGCTGCCGCTGCTAACCAAAAGGTCGGCAGTGCGAATCCACCAGGCACCCCTTGGAAACTCTGTGGGGCAGTTCTACTCTGTCCTATAGGGTTGCTATAAGTCAGAATCGACTTGACAGCAACGGGTTATCTTACCTTATGTGGAACAAACTGAGAAACGTTGGTCAGATTTATTTCCAAGGTATTAAAAAGAATAATGAGAACAATGTGAAGTGGGTTAATTTAGAGCTTAAACAAAGTATCAGTAATGTGGAAAAATACAGAGGTGTATAGAACTATTTCCTATTCTTAGAAATAGAAATGAATCCATGCAGAAGTCTAAGGCATCTGCAAATTTTAATGGAAAAGAATGACCTTCTCATAAAGTGGATTTAAAATGGACTAAAATCAAGATGTTCTTTATCATTTGTGATAATTCCCATATAATTGTGGAGAGCTTGCTATGCATGAATCTGTCACTTGTAATTATAATAGCCTTTGCTGGAAATCTTTTTATATTGGAAATATAATTGGGGTGAAGAGCACTGTCAGTTTTTGTATTGTTTCTGTAGAGGGTGGGTGAATATTTGACATCATGAATCTGAAATGATCAGAGTTAAGTGAGGAAAGTGGATCTCTGCTGGATCTTTTGTGGAGAAACAAAAGGTTCTGGCCTGGAAGCATTATTGAAATGATGTATAGGAAAAATATTATTCTGGGGGATCATAAAATTACCATTCTGAGAGAACCACTGTGTTCTCCTGTCTCACCTTCTAGTCAGAGTCAGGCACTCTACAACTTAAATTCTGCATGCCATGCCACTTTTCCAAATTGTTTACTGCCTTTGATTTAATTGCTGAGCTGTGATCCTCTGTCTTGCTCACGTGGTTTTGTGCTGCACAGGTTTTGGAATCAGCAGCCATTCACTGCCAAGATTATTTTAGAGATGAGTAGCATAAGAAAACACTCCTAGCCGACTTAAGAAAAATGGAAATTGCCAAGATGTATAAAGTAATACAGAAAAGGGCAGTGCTCCCATCCCTGCTAAAATCCACACAACTGATCCGTACTCACAGAAGGTTTTGTTTTTGTTTTTCTCCTTTCCTTATTCTGTCTGTTCAAATTGCTGGTTCTCTCCCACCTGATGGCTTCTCTCAAATGCCCACCCTTGGTATCTCTTCGAAGCTTTGTGCACCGTGGGCAGCCTGAGCCTCTGGACCTTCACTTGGGCATGTTCCTGCCCACCTTGCTTCACCAGGCAACCGCGGAGCAGCAAGAACGCTTCTTCATGCCTGCCTGGAACTTGGAGATCATTGGCACTTATGCCCAGACAGAGATGGGCCATGGTATGGTGCCTTCAGACTACCTTCTGGGCTGGGCAGGGCTCCTGCGAGCTTAGTGTGTACAGAGTGCCCACAGGGACCTGCGAAGACATCTCGACAGACACTGCCTATTTAAAAATGAGACATTTCTGCAGAGTCCAGGTGGTTCATGCATACAGGTCTTGGCATAGACATTACTCTGATCACTGGAAATGAAAGCTCATATGATCACAGAAATGTGCTGAATTTGTTTCTTTTGATTCCTATTCAGAAGGTCAAAGATTGCAAGTCAGGCATTATCTGCCAAGTGTTTTTTCAGGCTCACTGAAGTTGTGTTAGCCCTGGTGGCGCAGTGGTTAAAATGCTTGACTGCTAACCAAAAGGTCAGTGGTTTGAACCCACTAGCTGCTGCACAGGAAAAAGATGTGGCAGTCTGCTTTTATAAAGATTATGGCCTTAGAAACCCTAGGGGGAAGTTCTGCTCTGTCCTAAAGGATCTCTGTTAGTCGGAATTGACCCTACAGCAACAAGTTTGGTTTTGAAGTTGTATAGAACCGATATGAGTATAGACTCTGAACCTGTCTTTTTTGCTTTCCTCGTTTGTCTGATTGATTACCTTTACTACTGATAATCTTTATGAACTTTACAAATTCCAGAAGAAATACAAATGAACAGTATGTGCATCCTCTGACATGCTTAAGGGAAATGATTTGTTGATGTGGCTAAAATATGTCAGATTTTGTACCTTGAAGCTATTTGTACCTTAAATGCAGTAAAGCTCTGTAGGTGGCCTGACCAGAGCTTAGGGAAAATAAAATAAGCCATATTTCTTTTTTCATAATGAGGCTGGAGGCAGTTTCTCCTATCATTGGCTCTGGATCGCTCTCTGTGTTTGCCATTCTTTGGCTTCTGGCTTCTTTTTTTCTGCTTTTAGGTTTCAGAAAAACCCTTCTAGTGTATATTTGCTACTTGCTTCTCATTTCAGTATACCTCCATTTTAATTTTATAGCGAGTTTGGCTCTAGGCTTGGGTGCTGAGTAGTATCTCACAGTCCTTTCACAAGGCTCAGAGTGGGAGATATCTGCTTCAGTTATGCATTTAAAAACATTTTGTCATTGTCCCGTTTAATGTATTGCCTTTTTTTTCCTGTTTAAAAAAAAAAAAAAGGTTTCTTTGGTGAAAGTGTCTGGTTCTTTGATTCTGACTCGGGGAGGGTTGTGGATGACACACAAGCTGGCCATTTCTGTTCAACGTGTCAGAGTTTAAGGGTTTAGTGAAGGCTGGCATTATCAAAGCAGTTTGATAAAAGGTTCTAAGTATTTGCTTCAGTATACTATTATTAGGGAGAGGGCCAACTGGAAGGTTTTTCTGTAACTTTTCAAAGAATTTTGGCATATTTGTATTAGGATTTAAAACATAAATCCCTGTCCATCTCCAGTAAATATGGGAAACTGAGAACTCTTCCTAGTCACACTGGTGAACCAGCTAAGGCGATGTTAAGGCCAGGCATTGGAAATCTGCAGGGTAAACTCGGCCCTTAGGAATCCAAAGGAGCACTGTTCTAGGTGTTTTTCCCTGCAATAATTAGGCCTTATTTTCCATTCTAGCAGTTATTCTGAAATAAATACTCAATTTACAAGAACTTTAGCTGGAATCTCTTCTCATCACATGTTCTCTAATTCTTCACTGTCGTTCAGAATTGCAGAGTATTGAGTTGGAGTGGTTTAAACAAAGTTCCTATGAGCTGAGGATGGCATACTTGGAACTTACAGAGGGGGTTAAAAGGACAGTTAACTTCCCTGTTAAGTTCATGTGCTGTGATCTTAGGAAACTAAGATTCTGAGCTGCCTTTAGACTTTCTTTTGGTTCATCTAAGTAAATGTTACAAATTCACTGCAGTAATAACAGTGAGCTAAATCGAGTACAGTGCGCTTGCCATTTATATTTTCAGCTTAATGGGAAGCTATCTGATTTAAGGATAGAGAATTAAATATCTTGGTTTTCAGCCTTTTCTAGCTCATCTGCAAATGTTCTTGTTAGATTGTGTTTTCTTTGAGAGCCTAGAGCTTAAAGGACTGGGCAAGAAATTTTACCTTGTAACGATTTTTCACCATATTCTACCTAAAGGAAGTGTAATTTATTTCCTTAGGGACTCATCTTCGAGGCTTGGAAACCACAGCCACTTACGATCCCGAAACCCAGGAGTTTATTCTCAACAGTCCTACTGTAACCTCAATTAAGTGGTGGCCTGGCGGACGTAAGTGAATTTTCCAGCATTCTGCTCTGTCGGGCTTTTCTGCTCTGTCATCTGAGGTCACTGTGAGTCAGAATTGACTGCGTGGCACACAACAGCAACATGACGATTTGTTATAAGGTGGTGTTTAGAATGTGGAGCTTATTTGAAAATATCATTTTGAAATGTAGAAAACACCTTTAAATTCTTCTACACTGTTCTAGATTCTCTTGTGTCATGGTGTGTATGTTTTCCAGAGTTGACATCTCTCTTATTCTGCTTTTCTTTGTTTTTCATCTAAGCGTTCTCGTGCGTTAGCATAGTTTACATACTCTGTATTTAAACTCACTTACTATTCCACCGATTGGTTAGTCATTTCCATACTGTCAAGCATTTGACTTGTTTTCAGATTTTTATTATAAATAGTTGTGGTGTGAAACTTTAAATATCTTCTTCCTTCTGTTCTTTTTTACTGTCTTGGGATATATATTTCAGATAGAGTCAGTGGTTGAAAGCTTTTGCTGCTCATGTTACATATTTTAAAATGTGACATTACATTTTCTTATCAAAATGAGAAAAAAAAAAAAACTAACATGCAGAAAAGATCAGTCCTTCTGGATATACGAACCAAAAACCTCTTCAGGTAGACCTATCCCATAGAACTTTCTGCAGTGGTGGGAGTGCTCTTTGTCTTCGCTGTTCGATATGGTAGTCACTAGGCACACGTAGCTGTTGAGCACTTGAAATGTGACTAGTTGATTGGGGGAACTGAATTTTTTATTTAATCATGAAGAATTTAAGTTGAAATAGCTATACATGGCTATTGGCTACTCTTTTGGGCAGCACAATCTTAAGGAAGAAAAAGGATGTTATTTAAGTTAATGCTCTTATTCACCTAACATTTCTGTATGTTAATGATCTAGAAATAAGTGAAAAAGGAAGTAAAGCTGTCTTTTTTGGAATAAATTATTACTTTGCCGCAATTCAGTGAATTTTGATAAATATTAGCTTCAGTGAAGTTTCTTTCTGAAAGCGAGGTTTTGGAAAGTGGCTTTCTGGGTACTCTGTTGAGGTAGTCTGGTGTAACATTTAGCATGCTTTTTTTCCCCTTTTGTTTCTACCCTTGGAAAATGAAAGTGAACGTTTGCTCACCTCTTGTTCTCTTTGATGTTTCAGTTGGAAAGACTTCAAATCATGCGATAGTTCTTGCCCAGCTCTTCACTCAAGGCAAATGCTATGGGTTACATGCCTTCATTGTACCTATTCGTGAAATCGGGACCCATAAGCCTTTGCCAGGTAAGAATTGTTCGCCCAGTGCTGAGATGAAAAGTTAATCTGATCACTTTCCTCTGCAGAAAGTACAATACACAACTAAAGAGGAGGGGAGGAAGCCAGGCATCCCAGCACCTAAATATCTTGTGACTTTTGTCTGTGGTAGGTATTACCGTTGGAGACATCGGTCCCAAATTTGGCTATGATGAAATAGATAATGGCTACCTGAAGATGGACAACTACCGTATTCCCAGAGAAAACATGCTGATGAAGCACGCCCAGGTACCTTCAGACAGAAAATAGGGGCAGGTACATCAGACATGGGCGTTTCAGTGGTGGGTGGTAACTACAGGGTTAGAAGATCTGTTCTCTTAGGTGAAAATATATTTTTACTTCAGATGCTCCTTTTACTGTGACAGTGAAATCAGAAACAGTTGGCAGGTGTGTAGAAGCTCATGCTGGATCGCCAAACCAGTGGTTCGCGAGCTTTAGCGGCATTAGAATCGCCTGCAGGGCTCACTAAAGCGCCAGTCGCTGGGCCCCACCCCAGAGTTTGGTTGATTAGGTCAGGATGGGGACAGATTTTGTATTTCAAAGAAGTTCCCACGTGATGCTGACGCTATTGTTCTGAGGGCCACACTTTGAGAACCATTGGCCTAGCCTACCACTTGGCTTCAGCAGAGGAAGCATCAGTCACATGTTACTCTTGCAGGTGAAGCCCGATGGCACGTATGTGAAGCCCCTGAGTAACAAGCTGACCTATGGGACCATGGTGTTTGTCAGGTCCTTCCTCGTGGGCGAGGCCGCACGGTGTCTGTCTAAGGCATGCACCATTGCCATCCGGTACAGCGCTGTGCGGCACCAGTCTGAGATCAAGCCAGAGTAAGTGGGTCTGAAGTGGGGGCCGCTGAGGGCCTGGCTTTGTCCCAGGTGTGGTTTAGAGAAGACAGATTGGCTGTGCAGAACAAGCTAGGATGGCAGCGTACTAGACCTCCTACTTAATGTCTAGGTTTCTTTAAGTGGAAAGATGAGAATAACCACCTTCTTTTTAACCTAAGAAGAACAGTAATATCATTTGAGCTCTAGAAATGAAATGTTCAAAACACGTAAGGCAGTTTGAAAATTCTAATTATTCCTAAATAAACTACAAATTCAGTGTAGTGAAAATGGCATTAAATTGGATTCCCTTTTGTGTTCATGGAGCCCTGGTGGCACAGTGGTTGAGAGCTGTGGCTGCTAACCAGAAGGTCGGCAGTTTGAATCCACCAGCCACCCCTTGGAAAACCCAATGGGGCAGTTCTACTCTGTCCTGTGGGGTCACTATGAGTCGGAATCAACTTGACGGCAGCGGGTTTGGATTTTTTTGTGTTTATGGCCATGGTTTATTTTTAGTACTGCCTTTCACTTGGGCATGACTCTCTGGTAACCTTTTTACTCTCAAAGAGGGGAGAAAGTAATTGATAGGAGCAGAACTTTGATGCTCATTCTTATACTTCAAAATACGTAACTTGGATTTTGTCTTCTCCAAAGTAGTGGTCAGAATATAGTTAATTCCACCATGTGGTGTCTTAGACTTCTTTAATATTTCCTTCCTCCTATGAAGTTTGCTGACTTTGGTTTTGTATGTTGCTATGAGATATATTTTCCTTAGTCACACTGGAAAGATTAGAAAGATGGATTTCACAACTAGAAAATTCTGTGCTTCTGAAGCAATACAACAAGGTGGTTACAAGTATGGTCTCTGGAGCCAAATAGCCTAGATTTAAATCCAGGCACTACCACTTAATACCTGTGTGACCACAGGCAGGTTCTTAGCCTCTCAGTTTCCCCGTCTGTAAAATGGAGATAATAGTAGCTACTTCACAGTGTCTTTATGAGGATTAAATAGTTTAGTATGTATAAAATACTTAGAGTAGAACTTGGCACATAGTAACTTCTGTGTAAACGTTTGCTTATTTTCTTAACTTTTTTTTACATATTTTAGTGAGCCAGAGCCACAGATCTTGGATTTTCAGACCCAGCAGTATAAACTCTTTCCGCTCCTGGCCAATGCCTATGCCTTCCAGTTTGTAGGCGCATACATGAGGGAGACCTATCATCGGATCAATGGAGACATTGACCAAGGTGACCTGCGTGAACTGCCTGAGGTACACGTCTGGCCTCTCACTTGCGGGCGCCCTTCTGTTTCCTGTTAGTCTGTTGGGTAATGTCCAGAGAAAACCAAATGATGGGAATTCCTGAAAAGAACCTATATGTTCTCCAGAGAGTCACAACTTTTTCTGATTGAAAGTGGGTTGGGTGTAGAGATTTGTGGGTTTTGTTTTTGATGTTTCAGAAGTATGTCAGTCAAAGTATGTTGGTTATTTGTCCATCAAAGAGACATAAGCGGTGACTTTATTGCCGAGTAGAATAGTTCACAAGGGACTGTGGGGACGTCACTAATTCAGGCCAGTTAGAAGGCCAGGCTTCTTCAGTCTCTAGGCATGGCAAGTGATTTCACAAATGAGTAGTGCTCTTAGGTGAGGCCAAGTGTTTTCTCATCAGAACATGGACTTTGGCCACTACAGGTGTTCTGATGGCCTTGGGCTTTTCCCTTTTCAGCTTCATGCCCTCACCGCCGGGCTTAAGGCTTTCACTTCCTGGACTGCTAATGCTGGTATCGAAGAGTGCCGGATGGCTTGTGGAGGGCACGGCTATTCTCATTGCAGTGGCCTTCCTAACATTTATGTTAATTTCACCCCGACCTGCACCTTTGAGGGTGAAAACACGGTCATGATGCTCCAGACAGCAAGGTGAGAATCAAATTTCTGATTTATCTGCTACTAAGGATGCTTGAGTCCTTTTCACAGGCTCCTACTCTCATGCTTTGTCTTCACACGCATTTGTTCCTGAAAGACAGAGCTTTGCCTTCCATCCTTACCCACTGTTTTTATCTCGTGGTCAGACTAAAAACCAAAATCCAACCAGTTGCTGTCGAGCCGACTCCGACCCATAGCAACCCTAGAGGACAGAATAGAACTACCCCCATAGAGTTTCCAAGGAGCGGCTGGTGAATTCGAACTGCTGACTTTTTGGTTAGCAGCCAGAGATCTTAACCACTGTGCCACAGGGGCTCCATGGTTAGACTAGAGAGTGTGAAACACTTGTCCCATAGCTTAAAGTCATTTCAAGAGTTTGTCTTATTTTCTTTCACGAGACGCACAGTTCCTAAAGGCATGTGTACTGGTGACATTTAGGTTCCTGATGAAAAGTTATGACCAGGTGCACTCAGGGAAGTTGGTATATGGCACAGTGTCCTACTTGAATGACCTGCCCAGTCAGCGCATCCAGCCACAACAGGTAGCCGTCTGGCCCACCGTGGTGGATATCAACAACCCCGACAGCCTAACTGAGGCATACAAACTGCGTGCAGCCAGGTGAGCTCGCCCTCAGGAGCTAGAGGCGGCAGTTGTGTGCCCCTCTGGGGCAGCCTCTGGGACAGGGAGGTATGAGTGTGGGTGGGTGGTCATTTCCTCAGAGCTCAAGTTGTCTTTCACTTCTGAGCAGATTAGTAGAAATTGCTGCAAAAAATCTTCAAGCCGAAGTGATTCACAGAAAAAGCAAGGAGGTAGCATGGAACCTCACTTCCGTTGACCTCGTACGAGCAAGTGAGGTTAGTGATAGTTCTCTCTCTTTCTTTCTCCAGTGCAGAAACCCTTATCACTGTATTTTGAATCTTTTTCAAAGGCTCTCTTACTGTTTTCTTTTATCTAGGCACATTGCCACTATGTGATTGTTAAGCTCTTTTCAGAAAAACTCCACAAAATTCAAGATAAATCCATCCACGCTGTCTTAAGGAGTTTGTGTCTCTTGTATTCTCTGTATGGAATCAATCAGAAGTCCGGGGACTTTCTTCAGGTCAGTAATTTCTAAGTTTAAGCCTTACCTTCTTTTTTTTGCAGAAAGCTAATTGTGGTCTAGTGTATAGTCGTGTTATCGTTGTGTGTGTATCTGTTATTTTATACACGTATATATGTGTATGTTGTTTCTTGGTTTCTTACAGGGGAACATCATGACAGAGTCTCAAATTAGCCAAGTAAATCAGCGGATAAAGGAGCTGCTGACTACAATCCGCCCTGATGCTGTCGCCCTGGTTGACGCTTTTGATTTTCAGGATGTGACGCTTGGCTCTGTGCTTGGCCGCTATGATGGGAATGTCTACGAGAACTTGTTTGAGTGGGCCAAGAAATCCCCGCTGAACAAAACAGAGGTAAACAAATCAAGGGCTTTTCTATGAATTAAAAGTGTCTTGAGCCGTGGACACCAAAATGTTAACAGTGGTTTCCCCAAGCAGTGGAATTACAGTAGATTTGCGGGGGGGTATTTGTTTGCCTCTCTGTATTCACCAAGTTCTCTCCATTGAGCGACTAGAAATGCTATTTTGTCAGTAAATATAAAAAAAAAAATGACTAAAATTAATAAGTATGAAATGAGCGAATAAAACTAAAATGATTTTAAAAAATCAAACTTTTTTTCAACTTTTGAAAGTCTTCATTTAGAAATGTTAAGGCAGGGAAGACCACCAGAAAATGATTCATCTAGGAAAGCTTTAAAAGCGCTTGTAGCCTCTTTATTTGAGCAGCACGTTCAGAAGGGAACTGAGACATCCTTGCATTAAGCAGGTTTTCAATTCTCTCATACATTTAATAACTAATGGAGTATTTTCAAACACACAAAAATAGAGTCCTATAATGCACCCCAGGTACCGTTGTCAGGCTTCACCAACCATCACCTCATGGCCAGTGTGTTCCATTGCTTTGAATCAGGATTCAAATAAGGTCCAGATAATTTCTTGATGAAAAAATCGCAAACTCTAGTTACCAGTAGTTTCTTCTCCTCCCCTTCTCTGCAGGTCCATGAATCTTACTACAAGCACCTGAAGCCGCTGCAGTCCAAGCTCTAAGTCTGGAATGCTGTGATAATGAGTTTGATCTGCTCCAGGAGGCGTCCTTCATACCTGACACACACACATCTGGCGTGGGATCTTCATGGAATTCAAACAGCTATAGAGAAAATGATAAATTGACCCCTTTCCTTTTTTAATGAATGAACGAAAAAAAAAAAGACATTTACAAATTTCAGAGATTCGATGAAAAATGGATGTGTTTTAAGTGCAATTACCACTGGAAGAGACCCATGAAGCATTCAGACAAAGCTTTGAGAAATGCAGTGTGGCTTCCTTCTGTAATGCTGCTGATCTCAGTAGATAATTAGTAGAATGTAACTACTAAGTAGTTAATTTTCAGTTTTTAATCACTAATCACGGGATATATAAATGTTTTAAAGCAAAAGTATTTTTCAAATGGTATAGAACCTTCCAGGCTTTCCTGCTACTGTCGCACCACACCTACCATGGGGCCTGGCCTGAAAGCAGGGCTGAGGAAATGGGACTGGGGGAAAGTTAACTAATCAGGAAGCTTGATGTTGTGAATTTGTGCTTGGCAAGTTTTCTGCGTGCTCGCCTTCCTTTGCCCGTGTATTGCTCCCATCTGACTATGCATAATAGCATTTTTTCCAACACAAGAACTTCTTCAGCACAGGTCTGCTGCAGGACTATTGTCTCTCGTAATTAGGAATTGGCCTCCTGTTCGAAGGATCCCTAAATTGTCACTTCAGTAGCACAACTTCCTTTGTCCCTATCTTCTTTAAAAGGAGGAGGTAGCAAAGTCATCCCTACATGTGACTTTTGCAACCGAGGGAACTCAATGGTACTGAGATCTCGCTGTCTTTCCCTCCTTCCCTACCTCCTCATTTCTCCCTCCCTCCTGCTTTCCCTCTTGAAAGAGATACTAAAGAGGGGTTGGGGGCGGTTGTCCCGGAATCACAGTTCCTCTTTAATAGAATAAGTGTAGGAAGAGCTGTCACCTAAGGCACTGCTGTTACTTTGGTGACCTTAATTACTTGGGTTTTCTGGGACAATCCAGATTCCAAATACTCTGTCATTTTGACATAAGCTATTAAAATGCCTGAAGGCTACAGTATTGGGCATTAAAAAAGCATTGCACCTCTTACACCCAGAAGTAGCATAGCAATCCTTCCCAAACCATATGTTCTGGTTTTTGGTTTAGAAAATATAATCATTTAAACTCCGGCTGAAGGGTATATGGAGGTGCCATAGAGTCTGGTTCTTACTGTATGTCTGCCTTTGTTTTCTGTGTGTTTCTAGGAGCTTTATCTGAATTGCTAAAGGTCCTTTTGGTCGAAATGTAATTGACACAATCATTCTATAAAGGTTAAACATGTACCTCTTAATGAATTTTTTCCCTTAAAATCAATGTAAAGCAACACAAGTCATTTGATTTGTCTTAACCTGTTAAACTGTATCTTTGACATCTGCCTCTTAAAACCGGTTGTTCTAGAATCAATCTTGACAATACAGTGTAATTCAGTAGCAGTGTAATTTCTTGACTGCCACATCACGCCATTATCCCGGGACCTGATGTAAAATCCATTCCAGTGCAGCTGGTCACATGAAACCTTTCAGTTACAGCAGAAATACTGTGTGTTAACACAAGCCTTGATCTTTCCATCGGGAGAATTAATTGATAATTTCACGTTAAGATTGAAGTAGAAAGCACTCTGTCTTAATCTCATTTGGGCATTGCTTGACAGTAATTTAGATTCTGGGAAATAACTGAAAGTAAGTTTAAATTGTTTACTATTGACTTATTAAATGTAGAATTATTTCAAAATTAGTGGTTAAATACCTTGTTCACAGGTGGATATCTGTGGGCAGGATCCGAAGGTGCTTGAAACGACACTGTCTCATCCAGCAGCATACATCCAAGATCTTAGCACGTCTGAAGAAACTGTAGACATGACAGCCACCTTCAGTCCAACCAACACCTTGGGTTTTACTTAAAAACTAATCTGACATTTAACGCTGTTTTCATTAAGAATGGAATGTTTTGTCTTGAACTGTCCTCAGTGTAATCAACGAATAAAGATGCAGTAAAATCTCACTGATTTGTCCTATTAAGAGAGAAGAAGTGTGCTACGTAATTAAATGTAAGTTTACATTGTGGAGAATTTTAAAATGCAGACTTATTAGGTTTAGGTAGCAGTAAGACCAAAAACAGAAGGAATGAGGGCTTGCCTGAACAGGTAGCTGTAAAGCAGCCGTCATCACTGTAGTTGCTGCTGTAAATGGGCGATGCCATGGTGAGTTTAGGAGTCCTTGGGTCCTGAGAAATGAAGCAGCCAATCCAGTTTTTCTCCAGGCAGAGCCCCATAGTGAGGAAAATGGAAGAGTTAAGATCTAACACCCCAGCCTTAGCAGCGGGTAAGTCTGGTTTGGTCGAGCTCTTCGGTGAACCATCACACAAAAAGTGCAAACAAATTTCAACCTAGTTTTCTCCAAAATGGTAAATGCTGAGTAGAATTAATGAGATTTTTCTGTATTAGCTTTTCTTAGATTATATTGACATAAGCCTTTTTTTTAAGAGTACTTAGCAGCGTACAAAAGCTGAAAATTGGATTTTCTATCTGTAATGGCTCAAGGTTGATCATCCTGTGTTTGGAGCATGGTCTTATGCTCTACCAGGTACATACTGAGGTGTGTTTCAGTGTTGGGACGTGAGTGACCTCAAAGCACCATTGTTGCAAAAGCCTTTGGGGACCTTAATGTTCTTGTCTTTGGAATGTACCACTAAAAAAAGACCAGACTTAATGGTCTGAGACTGGAGGGACCCCAGAGGTCATGGCAGCCAGACTCTCTGTTAGCCCAAAACTGAAACCATTCTCAAAGCCAACTCTTCAAAGATTAGTCTGGCCTGTGAAACATAAGATGATACTGGTGAGGAGTGTGCTGCTTAGCTCAAGTAGACACAGGAGACTATGTGGGCAGCTCTTGTCTGGAGACGAGGTGAGAAGGCCAAGGGGGGCAGGAGCTGGTTGAATGGACTCGGAAAATACAGGGGAGAGAAGCAATGTGCTGTCACATTGTAGGGAGAGCATCTAGGGTCACATAACAACGTGTGTATAAGCTTTTCTATGAGAAACTGACTTGAATTGCAAACTTTCACTTAAAGCACAGTAAAAAAAAAAAATTGTAACTGATATGTACCAGCTTATCTTTAGAACATCTTAATTGCAATATTTTTATGTTCAAATGCTTTCTAAAAACTCACTGTAACTTCAGATTTCATATACCTAAAGGCACTTTATAGTTAGTTCCTAAAGTTAATATGTTAGATCTTAACTCTTAAGTTTTCCTCACTTGGGGGCTTTGGCTGGAGAAATACGACTAGTTTCTAAATTCATGATTCTGAGGAATCCATAATTCTTCAGACAACTTGCTTTCCTCAAAGTACCCCTCCCCCATTTCTGAAGGCTGTCCATCCATCTTAGGAAGGAAGTGAATTGGATGCAGATAGTCTATACCACCTGTTGTATGTGGAGGGTACACGTGGGCTTGCAGGGTGTCTTCCTGCAGGAGCTGCTGCTGCAGCTGGGGAGCAGCAGCGTCAGGAACTTGCTTGTTCTGAGACCAACATCCTAGAGTCTACTGACTCAGATAAAGGCTTTGATCATTTTTGTGGAATAACGCAGGGAGACCATCTCAGCTAGTTAAACATTTACTACTACAATCTCAGAGTAGAATGGTTAAACCAAGCCACACTGTAAATAACTATTTGAAATTAATTTTCATTTTAAAATATTGTTGGGGTTGTGCTTTTAGCTGTCCAAAACTACTAAAAATTTCTGTACCTATTCCTGTGGCCCCTGAAAGTAAACAGCCTTCTAAGGAACCATTAGAATTATCGGATGTGAGCTGTCACAGATCAGAAAGTTCCTAGAAGTCCAAGGGTTTTTTTAGT
This sequence comes from Loxodonta africana, assembly GCF_030014295.1. Classification (NCBI taxonomy): domain Eukaryota; kingdom Metazoa; phylum Chordata; class Mammalia; order Proboscidea; family Elephantidae; genus Loxodonta; species Loxodonta africana. Next base: position 17,014,024 of record NC_087359.1, read on the forward strand.
TTTGTTTTTGCCCTAAAAAGGGGCCATTTTGTCTTGGGAAGATGAAGTTAAATGGAGAGCGATTTTAAGAATTCTGAACCAAAATAAAAAGCTACAATACTGTTTTCATAAATTTTCGGTAATATGTGATCTTCAATATTCAGACTGCTGATAACTACTTGTAAACACTTATTTCCAACTGCTATGGTTTCCGTGAAATTACTTGTGTTCTTTGGAGCGTGTAATTGCTTTGCTACATTTTTTCTTTCACTATTGTGGTTTGAGTATGGGTCCTACTTAAGAACCTGCATTTACGATGTATTTTTACCCAACCCTGGCTGGACATGTCCTTCGGGGCTGGGAGTTCCGAGGAGGTGCCCGGGCCGGAGGGTATGAATCCCGGCGACAGCGATGACCCGCTAGCACTCCTTGGCCAGCGGTAAGCCAACGACTAACCCCTTTTGTGAAACTGAATAACCCTTAATAAAATCTGTATTTAGCACACAAGTGTACGTGTCTTTGTTGGGTGTTGGGTTACATTCTGGTTTCGCAGATTGGGGATTTCGTTAAATTGAACGTCACAGCCGCCTCCCTCAAGCTTTAAAAAAAAAAAAAAAAATCAAGCTTTAGGTGTGGGATAAATACGGTTTCACAGGTGAACCTTTCGATTTTAACCTATTTCTCACCGCCGTGCCCCGCTACCCACCGGAGTTAGCCCTCGAAAGAGAGCCGGAAGAACTTGAACTGTTCTGTCTTCCAGCCCAGTTCCTGACAGTCATTCAGGGAGGGGCGGAGAGAGAAGCCGAAGGGGCCTCCAGGCCGCGTCGCTCTTCCCTAGGCGGCGTCGAAGGAGCCCCTAGCAACGTTCGGAGGCGCCAACAGAGGCTGGGCCCAGGCTAACGGCCGCGGCGCGGCTCCCTGGGAAATGTAGTTTGTCTTGGCGCTCCCGCTCCCTTGGTTCCGGCAGATGAGTGACCCGCGGACTACAATTCCCAGGATGCCTCGCGACTCGCCTTTCTGCCAGAGGTTGGTGTTCACCGGGCTCCGAGGCGGGAGGCCTGACAGAGCCAGGTTCCAGGGGAGGTGGACCTGCGGCTATGGCTGGGGCAGTCCTCTAGGACCGCGCCTCGGAAAAGAATGGCGCGTAACGGGGGGCTCCAGGGGCTGGGAGGATAGAGGCTGCGCTCTGGGTCGAGGTAGGCTGAGCGCGCAGGGGTGGCGCATGGCTGGGCGCGGAGTCCCGGAACCGAGGGGTTCAACGGACAGGGCCTTTGCCAAGGGGCGGGGTCGGGATTTGAAAATGCCTGGCCTGGGGCTGGCTGAGTAGATGAGATGACGTGATGGGACTCTGGTTCTTTGGCTTTTGCAAAACCCAGAAAACCCACTGCTGTCGAGTGGATTCCGAGGCATGGCGACCCTGTAGGACAGAGAACTAATCCATAGAGTTTCCAAGGCTGTAACCTTTATGGAAGCAGACTGCCACATCTTTCTGCCGCGGAGCGTGGAGCGCTGGTGGGTTCCAACCGCTGACCTTTTAAGTTAGCAGCCAAGCGCTTTAACCACTGCGCCACCAACGCTCCTTTGGCCTTTGCAGACCACTTAGGAAATCTCTGTGGTTTGGGAAACTGAGGCAGATTCCCTTTGGATGGGAGATGGCAGAAGTTTCTTGATGTTATGAGACAAACTGCTTGGATTGTAGGTCGTGAAAATTGCTATTACAGACACTAACACTCAGGGTAGCCTTTGTCCATCCCCCCAGATAAACTTCAAATTCTCATAACAGGGCAGACAAACACTTGAGAAATAGTGATGACCATCTCTGACTCCTTCCTTCCAAGGCATGCCAGAGGTTGGTTTTGGTCAAGTGCGAGTGAGGAGGTATAATTCTGAGGAAGACTCTTCTCTGTTAATGAGGTGAGTGAGACTTGCAGTTAGTGTGAATGGGGGAAAAAATTCCATTGTTAGTGAAAGTAGTGTGAAGCCATGGCCAGGGATCACATCCGCTCCTCCTTGTGCTGGATTGCTATCTAGAAAGTAATCATGGGTGTTGCCTGGGAAGCCAGTAGGCCATGGGCACGTACCCACCTCCTTTCCAAAATGATACGTACCTGCCATTTCCCTCATCCTCTTCGAGAATAAGGGATGAGGACCGCTGCACTTTAATGGAGTAATCTGAGTGTAGGCCTCAGTAAACCTATCACGTTACCCAGAACACTCTGGTTCTCATCTGAATTGCTCCCCCCATAAGAAATGTGTAATTTATGTAAATAAGCTTTGATCTCTTGGATGGGTAAAGTGAGAAAAACCTGGACTGGCCTTGGACTCGAGCACTATTACAGCCACAGCATTTTTAAGCAACCACTTTAATTTTCTTCACTAGGTGAGGAGGAGCCTGATGTAGATGGAATTCAAGTGAGCTGGACAGTGCTGTGAAGCAGACCCAGAGCCTTGAGATGGTAGGTGGAATGCGGAGTAAGACGAATGGAAGCGTGGCCTCTTCTCCCCCAAGATCTTGACTAGATGCAGTAATTTGGGAGGTGGGTGACAGGACCAGGGTGTGGTCCCTGGAGGAGAGTAATGGAAAGTAACATGGCTATCAGACTTCTCATTAAGTAACGAGTAGGTTTCTTCTGAGCCTCTGAATGTCTAGCTGAAAGCGTTTTTAAACGTCTGTCAGGATCGAGGAGTCAGGTGTGTGGAATGGAAGAAAAGATGAACAATCACGTATGTTACATCCTGGCTGGAAGGGGACTCGTGTGGCGTCTGGAGGTCAGGGAAAAGGAGAGACTTCTGCCCACCTGATGACATCCCCTGCTGGCTAGTGGGGACTGTTGTCATGTTCTGAACGAGTCCATTTTCAGAAACTCTAGGCAAGCATAACAGACTTCTGTCTTAAATGCCGTTGGGTCTCCTTTTTCTCTGGTGACATGACAAAAGGCAAAACAGTTCATTCTGCATTCCCAGCCTTGGGTTTCCTCTGTTTCAACACACTGTTGACTTTTGATTTTGTTAATGTGATTTCTTTTTCCATTTTAGGCAGCAAAAGCCAGGAAGGGATTAAAAGGTAAGCAGAGAAATGGAACATCACCCTTAAGCCAAGTACGTGTGTGTGTGTATTCCTCCCCCACCCCCACCACCATGGCTTCAAAAAGAATTTAAACATGTTTGCGTTTAAATGTAAGGAGCCCTAGTGGTGCAGCGATTAAAGCACTTGGCTGCTAACCACCAGTTTGATGGTTCAAACCCACTAGCTACTTCTGGGAGGAAGATGTAGCATTCTGCTTCTGTAAAGATTTACAGCCTCAGAAGCCCTATGGGGCAGTTCTACTTGATGGCAGTGGGTTTGGTTTTGATTCGACACCTAAATATTCTTGGTGAGAGTCTTGTTGTTTTTCCCATAATTCCATAGGCAGCCTTGGTCTTTCTAGGGGACCCCTCCTTATGTTGGCTCATTGGCCCTCAGAGTAATTCAGAAATAATTAAGGGATGGGACTTTGGAGAAAATCCTTCTTGTTGGGTTCTGTATCCAGAAGTAGATGGTTGAACCATAAACCAGTAGACAGCAGTGCTGAGGTGGATACGATCAAAAATATCTGCATTCTCCTTTTCGTCTCTGTCATATGAAGCTTTATTCCAATTACTTTTCATGGAATGACATATTTCGCATAAGTAGTTTCCTTGATAAGAAAGAATATATAGAAATCTCCCTGCAATTAATTCCCAATGTTTATTTTTTTAAACTGGACTGTGGGATTTCTAAAGATGAATAATATGGAGCCCACAGTCCATTTATGTGTTCGCTGTCCTGTGGCTGAAACCACGTTTGTCTTTTAAACACTAGTTTAAAGCTCCCAATAAACATGCCTGTTGCTAACAGCACAGAAAAGTGGGAAAAGCCTCAGGCACAATCTAGCTGTTCTACTAAAGCCTTTTTAAACATGCGGTCACCTTCTGTTTGCACGTCTCTCCCCTGAGAGTCTGTGCCGGCAGTGCCATAGAGTGCCTTCTCCGTTTCCTGGGGGCAAACGATGAAGACTGCGCCTCCTCAGTCAATTGTGCTCCAGTATTTTAGTGGAAATGGATGTAAAGTATATAAATATTCAAACCCGCGGCCTGACCACCCCTAATACAGCCTTTTGAATTTGTTCCATGTACATAGTTGTTAGGTGCCGTTGATTCTATTCCGCCTGGCATGACGGAGCAGAACTGCTCCATAAGGTTTTCTTGGCTGTAATCGTTACGGAAGCAGATTACCAGGTCTTTCTACTGTGGAGCCACTGCGTGGGTTTGAACAGTCAACCTTTCCTTCAGCAGCCAAGCACTTAACTATTGCACCACCAAGGCTTCTTAGTTACTTGTATAGATAATTCTTCATTAAAAAAAAAGAAGAAAAAGAAGGAGGTGTTTGAAGTTCAGAGTGGTAAAGACCCTGAAGCTAGATACAAGTACTAACTCAGTACTCGTGCTCTACCCCCATCAGAAAGTGGGCAAGGAGGTGAGCGTCCAGACCAGTGCTGGGGAGGTCTCGGATGGAAGGATACATGGAGGCTGTTGGTGTGGCAGAAGCTTGTATGTGCCCAGAGGTCTTGGACACTTTTCCCAAAGGTCCACACCAGGCTTTGTTCAGAGTTTAGAGGATGGCGCATTGGCCAGTGTCTCATGGGGGGAGGCACATAGAATGTGGATTATACTGAAAATCTTTACCATCATTCTTTGAAAAAGTTATTTTTAATTTCTACCCTGAGGCCTTTCACCAGTGCTTCATGACTTGTTGCCAGGGGGTTAGAATATAGCATGAGCAGTGAAGGGAAAACTAAGTGTTAAGACCCAATATCTGAGAGCTCTGAACCCCTGGGGTGAGCTTGCAAGAGTTGAGGCTTGTGAGAGCCGTTCTTCTTTTCTCCTGAAATCATGACAGCTCCTTCTCTGTTGCAGGCTCCATTGATGATGTCCTGGGTGACCTCTTAGGGGATGACAGTAAGTGTCCCCTGGTCTAGGTTTATTCTTTTTTTACTTGATATATAATTCACCTACCAAAGAGCCCTGGTAGTGCAGTAGTTAAGAGCTATGGCTGTTAACCAAAAGGCCAGCAATTCGAATCCACCAGGAGCTCCTTGGAAACCCTCTAGGGCAGTTCTACTCTGTCCTATAGGGTTGCAATGAGTCAGAATCGACTCGACAGCAACGGGTTTGGTTTGGTTTTGATTTTCACCTACCATAAAATTAGCCATTTTAAAGTAAACAATTCACTGGTTTTTAGTATAGTCACTATGTTGTATAACCATCATCACTATCTAATTCCAGAACATTCTCATCAATCCAAAAAGAAACATATTAGCCCTCAGACAAATAATTGAGTTATTATTTTTTTTTCTTGTTGAGTTGTAAGAGTTCCTTATATATTGTGGATAGTCGTCTGTTATCTTGTATGTGTGTGTCTGCCATACTGAGGAGCAGGACTTCAGGGTCACCATGGACAATGAGGTTTAGGGCCCCCTCACATGGCCTGGGAGAACCCACAAAGCACCAGTCCATGTGTACCAACTTACAGTTTTGGGGAGTGGAAGTGGCATTGTTCTCCCTGCATTTCCTCGGCGTGGCGTGGGGTGGAGTGGGGCTGGGTACTTCATCCGGCATAAGCTGACATTTAGGATGGACTTCCACTTGGAGATGTACCACTTCCCCTCCATTCAGGCTTTTCAGAGAGTAACTTAGGACCTGTGGATGGAGTTAGTTCCTTCCTCCAAACAGGTCTTTCTTTCAGTAGAAGGGCCTGGGAGACAGTTTGGTGGGGGAACTGGGATCCTTTTCATTCTGACTCCAGGTGTCTTGCTAGTAACACCTTTTCTGTTTTCTCTTTTTCCAGTGGCCCTACCTGAGACGCCTGTAAAACTAGCTCCACGTGCCAGAGACACCGCAGGCAGGCCTCAGGTGCTCCCTTCAAGGGCTAGAACGAAGTAAGCAGTGGAGTGGCTTCCCAGTGATCCATTTCAGTCCACATGTGCTTGGCCCCTCCACAGCCTCACTTCTCACTTAGCGGGTACCTGCTTTCAATGTCGACAATCTCCACCCCTTTCCCTCAGCTCCTGGTCACTGAAGGAGCCTGAAGTGGTGGGAAGAGAACTAAACTGGAAGTCCCGAAGTTCTGGCTTGTAGTCCTACATCTGTTACTTACTGTGTGACTTCAGGCAACTGTCCAAACTTCTCTGAGCCTCAGTTCCCTAATCCTTAAAATAAGAGGATTGTGCTAGATCAGTGGTTTTCAAATTGTGTTTGCTCTTCTAAGGCTCTCATGATAGAGGAGAGATAAGGGGAGAGCTTTGTGACTTTAGGTGATGGGTGAAATTCCTTTTAGCAACTCTTTTCTCCCAGAGAAGAGTCTATTCAAGGTCACTGGACTCTCTAAGCCACTCTCCCTTCCTAAAAATTCCCTAATGCCGCCGGGGATGCAGGTGGAGCTGATTCCGCCACTTTGCAGGTCCCTTCCAGAAGATGATTTCCTCAGCACCATGGCAGGCCTGGCAGGAGCTGATGGTGAGGTGAGCCTGGCCCGTTCCCACTCCCTCACCCTCCTTACTCCTCACCAGAAAAAGTAAGACGTTGTGGCCAAAGAGCCCGTCACAGGAAGGTTTAGAAGTCCTTTACAAAGCCAGCTTCTTCTTAAAGCAATACCCAGGGACTGCCGAGTGGACCCAAAGCAAATTCCTCCTCCCTCCCACGAGTGAGATTAGCTAGAAAGTAGAACTCCTAGGAACTCTGGTGTCTTGGATCCTTTTCGTAATAAACTTGATATATATCCATAACATGGGTGGCAAGAAGCACCATCGGAGTGCCTGTGATGGACGCGCCCTCTCCACTGGGAGGAATGAAAAGAGGCGGTGATTTCTGGGTCTCCACAACTGGGCACCTCTGGCTTCAGGCAGCAGCTGAGTCCTACGAGAGGGGAATGGAGGGACCTTCCTGTCTATGTCCCATTGGCCAAGCTCTTCTCCGCCCTCACAGAAACAACCATGGACTCAAGCCCTGAGTTCTGTGGGTCCCTGAATAACATGTTCCTTGTCTGTGCCCTTGCCCTCCTGTGCATTTAGGTTTCAGACATCTCGGATGCAGACCCGCAGGCTTTGCTCCAGGGCATGAAGGTAAAAAAGCAGCTTACACACTTCTCAGATCCAGGGGTGGGGGTGGCGTCTTGGTGTTTTGTGCCAAGGCGTCCTTCTCCCTCTAACTTCTCCCTTTCATACTTGTGTTCCCGAGCTCCTCCTAGTGCAAGAATGGAGCTCATCCCTGAGCTGTTGCCTGTGCTGCCCCTCTGGGTATAAATCAAACCCAGGGGAGGAGGCTGTCCATCTCTTCCAAGTGGACAGAAACTCCCCAGCCTGAGATACAGTCCACGCCACAGGTCTCTGTGAGATGGGGACTCCACCACCCCCCACCACCACCTAGGGGGCAAGAAGGGAAGACCTTCTCCTCTGCTGTTGGTTCTTAACTTTTCTCAGGATTTCTCCTCACATCTCCCGCCTGTCCCCTAGCACAGCCATCCTTTCATCAGATCAAGCACAAAGCCAACCTTGGTGATAGGATTTTAAGGCACAATTTCTGAATGGCTTACAAACCATGACCTCACAGCACTTGGGTTCATAGGCCGCGATCTCACAGCCCGAAAACACTGTCATCTCTTGTCCGCACTCCCCTTCCAGTCAGCAGCAACCTCCTGCCTGCTCCTCTGGGCTCACCATCCGTTTTGGTTAACTCTTTGGTCCCCCAGCAGGGCTCTAAAGAATTGGAGCCTGGCTCCTTCTTGGCTCCAGAATCAGTTTCTTTGAAATCTCCCACCCCCAGGCCGGGTGGGACCCCTGACATGACCTTCGAGTCCTCTGACTAGGCCATTTCGGTGCTGACTTCAAGTCTCATTCTGGAACTATGACCCGAACGCCATCCCACTCAGCTTACCTTTGGTTCAATTTTCTTTCCTAACTCATCTTTTCTTCTCAACAGTTTTCTCATAGTCTTTTGTCTCCTCATCTCAAGTTCTTCCCCATGGGGCGCCAGCCCCCTTCCCCAGGTGGAACCCCCACCCCTACAGCAGCTTCCAGTGAGTCTTTATACTGAGGCCTCTGTCACGTGACCAGAGTCCCTGACTGCCTTATGTCCCTGCTTGGTCCAGGGTATTTTTTAGTATGTCATCCCACAGAACAGGCATTGACCTGAACAGCCTCCTCATCCCACCTCTGCTTCTAATGGCAGCTCAGGTGCCCTGACCCCAGGCAGACTGAGGAATCCAGAATCCCCCTTGACTTTGCACACGAGGGATCTCTTTGCCTTGGGCCCCTTCTCACTGCCCAGGGGAGGTCCCCTTGGGAGTCTTAAATCCCAGAGTCCTGCCAGTTCACTTTCACTGCAAGCTGAAAGTTCCCATATCTGCTAAGCCTTTGAGGGAAGCTGGTGGAAGCAGATTAAAGTCTTCCCTCCTGGTCCAGCATCCTGGCAGCCGTTGCTGGTCACAGCCAGTGGAACCTAATTTGCTGTGTAAACTTTCACCAAAAATGCAAGAGAATATTATCATATATTTAAAAAAAAAAAAAAGCCAGTGTAAGTACCAGTCTGAGACTATCCAGCTTCTCTGAGGCCAAGCACGTGGAGACTGTGTTTTACCCTGCCTCTGTCCTTGTTCTTTAACTGTGTCTGGGTCTATCCCCATTTGTCCCACATAGAAAATGGAGGCAGTGTCACTGCCGACTACTTGAAGTGGAAGGGGGTCAGCCACCACCAGTTGACTGAGTACCTTTGGGACTTCCTCCTGCTTTTCTAGGACATGGACGACATGGACGCCGACCTCTTGGGTCTGAAGAAGTCTAAACCAGCCTCTAGCAAAACAGCTGCAAAGGGTTCTGGAAAAGAAGAAAAAAAAAAGGAAGAGCTGCCTGTTATTCCCAAGCCTGCTGGCAACGAGAAAGGTGAGTGGAGAGAGCTCCAAGAATGAGGAAGACTGGGGACCTGGATGATGCTTGGGGGAGCTCTCATGCCCTGTGGTTCTTCTCTGCCTAGGAGGAGGAGGCTGAACGAGCTAATTATGCATGTGTGTGCGAGCTAGTTATGCATGTGTGTGCGTGCCTGTACCGGTGCACGTACGTAGAGGGGGCGGGGGGAGACAGGCTGAGCTTCCTCCCTTAGGGCTCTTCCCGTCCCTTGAAGCCCAACATGGGTAGCTCCCGGAGAAACCATTTGAGTTCAAGTGGGAAATTGTAGGTAGCTTTTGCATCTCCCAAACCCACTGCTCTGTTTGGAGTGACTTGAAACTAGAGAGGCTGTGTGACCAGGTTCAGGAAGTAGCTTCCAGACCATATTGCCCTGCCAGAAGCCTGTGTGAGAACGTCCACGGACCCACAGCTTCTTGGGAGAAAGTGCACCTCATACCAGGGTCCCTGTCTTGAGGCAGGAGAACCTTGGCCAGTGGAGACCGAGGCCTGTAACCAGGCCTTCTCTTTGCTTGGCTGCAGGAGATGCCGCTCGCACCAGGAAGCCAGCTCCCTCCCCCGGCAGCTTTAAGCATCAGTCCAGGAACTTTTCCTTTGAAGGTAGGGAGGCATCACTTCACGGTCATCTTTCTGAGACGCTCTGTAAGGCTTGCTTGCTTGCCTGAGGCAAATCCCGTGTGTATCAGACAGGGAGGATCAGACCATCCCACTGATTTAGTTCCTCTTGAGTTCAAGGAGGGACTAGTTTCATTGTATTGGCTGGAATATTTTGGGAACTTATTTGCAAGGGCTTTGAAGCCAGAAGTCAAAAGCCAGATTTTATAAATTATATGGAAAGTCCTCTTTCCTTTTGTGAACACGCTCATGTTTTCATTGCCTCCCGAGGCCTCAGGGGCATTTCCAGTGGGCTGTGCTACAGGGAGAGTCAGAGGGCCACGGGCGAGCCAGGGGTGGGCACGCTGGGATGCAGCCTGGCAGCCAGCCCCAGCTCTCCCGACTCCCTTGCCCCTTGCTGCCCAGGCCTGGCCTTCCAGATGCTGAGGGGCTTATTTGTTAGTATACCAGAAGCAGCTAATAGCCTCAACTGGAGGGATGACCCCAACTCAGGTCTTGCTTTTCCTGAACAAAGTGCTGCAGTCTGACTGTGCTTTCCCTCCTGACTGTGAGATGTGGAAGACCCATTGGCAGGACTTCTCTCAGATGACGAGGAAGGAACTGCCAAGCAGCCGCCCGTGACAGAGAGTAAAACAGCTTCTGACAAGAGCCCCAGCACCATCAGGGACCAAGGTAGGGGCAGGAGTGGGGTGGTGCCGGGGCAGGTTCAGTTGGCACAGGTGGGATGCCTGCCACCTCGCCCAAAAGGTCAGGGTTGCAGAGAGCACCCCCCATAAACCCATTCAGATATCACAGTTGGGGACTGGGAGGCTATGGGTCTCGTGCCCTGTGTTCTGTCTTGTAGGTCCCTCTATTCCTCTAACTCCTGGTGACACCCCCATCCGAAAGAAAGGAGAACTGATGTTTGATGATGGGGACGACATCATGGCTACCCTGGGGTTTGGAGACAGCCCCGAAGCAGAGAGGGGGCAGACGGGAGACCAGTAAGGAGCCTTAGGAGCGAAAGCCCCTGGCCATGCTTCAGGCTGGGGAAGCCAGCGGGGTACAGTGTGGGCCATCGGCGGTCCTCACAGTCACACGTGCCTCTCCTGTGCCCGTCCCACAGGGAAGGGCCCCGCCCCGCTCGTACCAAGCTAGATGAGCTGCTGGGTCGAGGCACTGCCGCCAAACTCCTGGCGCGCCCGGGCACCGGCGAGCACAGAGAGATCAAGCCGGACAGGAGTTACCAGAGGTTGCAGGGTGAGGTGACTCGGAGTGGGCTTCTAGACCAGTGCTTTCCCATAACCCGTAATAACAAATAAGTTTCACATTATGACACTCACGTTATTGTACATGCTTATCACTGAGGAAGATGTTTCTTGAAATAATACTTACCATTACCACATCCAGAGCCCTGGTGGCACAGGGCTCGGCTGCCAACCAAAAGGTTGGCAGTTTAAATCCACCAGCTACTCCTTAGAAACCCTATGGGGCAGCTCTGCTCTGTCCTGTAGGGTCACTATGAGTCAGAATTGACTTGACGGCGATGGGTTTGGTTTTGGTGGTTTGGTATTACCACATCCAGTATGCTGTTATTCTTTATTTATATGCTATTCGGTTTATAAATTCACTGGTGTGACAGTAAGTTGGTTTCTTGACCAGCTCATAGGTGGCCCCTCACAGTCTGAAAAACACTGCTCTGGACTAGTGTTTCTCAAAGCAGCAGCCACAGGCCTTCCAGGATCGTTACTTGTTACTTGGTACTCCCACAGCTTCTTGGGCCTTGCCCTATAGAATCTCTGGGGACAGGGCCCCGGTGAGAGCAATTTTAACAGCTCCGAGGTGATTCTTGAGCATGCTGGAGTTTGAGCAGCTGAGTTTCACACAGTGCCAGAGCCCCTTTAACGCCAAACCCCTCACCCCTGCCTCCTCAAGACAGCAAGCTGCTCATTCAGCCACAAAGGCTTTTGGTCACAGATTTCTTAATTTACAGACAAAGAAGATACCTGGGGCATTGAAGACTTCACCTTTGGGGCCTATCAGCCCACCGTGGGCTCCTTAGAGGGCCGGCACTCCCGCCGGCAGTCGGTCAGGTAAACTGGGCCTGCCAGGGGTGTGACCTCAGGGACATGTTGCCCACTGGAAAACAGGCTCCCTGCAGCCTGTTGAAGGCCATGGTGTGCAAGACACTAGGCTCCATGGGTGCTGAAGGGAGAGAGAGCTTTCCCAGGCCCTGTCAGTCCAGACAGGTAAGGGGATGGCCTCAGAAGGGAGCCTGGTCCCAGATTCTGCTCCTGGTCTGCCCATACCCAACCCGGTCTCAGAAGGAAAATGAGAAGGTGGGCCTGACCCTGCCTGAAGCACTCGAAAGCCATAGATGGCTGTGATGTCACAGTTTGTTCCCCTGAGGAACATACAGTTCACAGGACAGGTAAGGCCATTCACCTGCAGCTACCTTTCAAGCCATGTTCCCAGACAACACTGCTGGATGGGCCTGCTGTGCAGTCACCACAGTGGTCTCTTCTGAATTTGCAACAAAAAATTAAGTCTGTGGATAGAATTTTCTGAATTTGGCGTTTTTCCGCCAGTATGTATCGTAAACTTTTTATCTTGAGGCAATTTCAAGCTTAGAGAAAAGTCAGGCACAATACAAAGAACTCCCAGCCTCTCCGTCTATCCGGCAGCTCACCCATACATAGACATTTCTTCCTGGGCCCCGTACATCATTAAAGCTTAGAGCCTACTGGCCCTAGTCAGGAAGGAAAGGAGGCGAAGGCCAAGCAAATGAACTTGATCCGACCAGTTTTTCTTTGGACACGTGTGCCTGTGGTTGTGATTGGTCATATGCTCTGTGGAGGCACGTGGTCCGTGGTTCAGGCGGTGGAGTTCAAGATGTCTGTATTCAGTGGCATTCAACAGAGAGTTCTTGTCGCTGCCTTTGGAGCCTCAGGCTGGCTCTGCAGGCCCCGGGACATTACGGAGTCCGTGGTGTGGGCCTCGTAGTCAGCCCCCAGCAGTGAGGAGAGGCTTTAAGGGGGCTGCTGGGATGGGCTGCTTCCCCAGCCTCAGACACCCTTCTCTCTTGTCTTGAAGTAGGTTCTTACCAGAAAGCAGCACAGACCTCAAGGGAGACCTGGGCTCCAGACAGAGCACTCCAGCCGTGTCCAGCCCCATCCACCCCAGAAAGGGAGGTGCCGACTGGTTGGGCCTTAAGGATGATGACTTTGACCTGCTCCCACCCTCTCCCACCAGAGAGGCCCAGAGGGGCGGCTCAGCACTTTCCACGCCCTCAGTGCCCCCTCCTGCCAGCCAGCACTCGGCCCCCAGCCGACACTCAGCCCCGGCTGGTCTGCCTGTCTTAGGGGCAAAGCCTCCTGCTGAGGGTGCAGCTTCCCCTTCCAAAGCCAGCCGGGCCTCCAAGCTGGGAACATCAGAGGAGAGAGAGGAGGAGGACTGGCTGAGCCATGCCTTGTCTCGGAAGAAGTCCCAGGGCCTGGTCAGAGAGGAGCAGGCTGGGGCCTCCAGGGGCAGGTACGGACTCGGTCTGCTGTAGCTAGTGGATGGAGGCTTGGGCACGGGCACCAAGGACCAACCTTGCCCATCAGCCTCAGTTGGAGCCCAGGCAGTGCCCTGGGCACACCCCTCGTCACAGCTTTACCATCACTTCACTCTGGGCACTAGCTCTTACATTTACAGGGAGCCCCGTCTCCCTGCCTTCACCCAGGTGCAGATATGAGGGGTCAGGGTGGCTGTTGCACACCCATGTCCTGACCGCTGTTGGGACTAGGTGCTGAAGAGAAGACAGGAGCACTCCCCATGGGGCTCTGGGCCGTGCAGAAAACCCAGTATCCAAATTGTTGGTGCTTCTGCTGGCCTAAGTGGAATGCTAAAGAAGCCCAGGGGCCAAGAGGCACTCCTGAGGGATGCCACGGAACAGTGGTGCTGGAGGCAGGACAGTGAGCGACTTCGGAGGCTGGGCAGGCCGTACACACCCAGAGGTGGTGACAAGACTGCTGTGCGGCCAGAGCGAAGGGGGGGTGAACTGGGGTGGTTCTGAGATGGAATGTCACAAGTCCTGGGGCTGGCGTGACAGTGAGGGGGCAGTTTGACCTGAAACCCAGGGGGCCTGAGGCCAGAACAGAAAAAACTCTGAGAGCAGAGAGGGGAGGTGAGAATCAGACAGACAGCTAGAGAAGAGAACCACCACCGCAGGGTGGCTGGACTTGGGAGGTTGAGCAGTACCTTAGTCCAAAGCTGAGTGAAGCTAAGCGGGGTCAAAATGAGGCATTGAACTTGAACTTAACGACCGTATAACGTGTCCCTGTGACTCCTTTGACTGTCTGCAGATGGTCAGTGTCCATTCCCTGCAGTATATGGTCTTTTGGGTGGTGGGGAGGGGGAGGCATACTGCCAGGGGAGGAGGCAGCATCCCTCACATCCCAGGAGCTCAACCCTGGGAGAAGAATCCCCACAGCTAGGTGGTGGCAGCAGAGGGGAGCTGGGGGAAGCAGGACCAGGAACAGCCACGGGGCTGTACATCTGGAGCTTGTCCTGGCCTGTCCCATCCAGCCTAGCCTGGACCTTTTGCTCCCTTCACTGTTAACATTGACTTCCAGCCAACCTGCTGGCACCCAAAGGCCTGAGCAAGCAGCTCCTGAAGGGACCTCAGGAACAACAGCGCAGGAAGTGCCACCCGCTGGGCCTGACGAGTCCAGGTGCGTCTGCATTGGGGGCAGAGGATGAGTGAGAGGCTCATGGGGGTTGCCAGGATTTAGAGATGGAGGGTGGGTGGGCTCCTGACGTGGCTTGTTCGGTGCAAGGTGTTTGATACCTCATAACAGCCCTACATAGGAGTCCCTGGGTAGCACAACAGGCCCTCAGCTACTAGTGGAAAGGTTGGTCATTTGAACCCACTTAGAGGTGCCTCGGAAGACAGGCCTGGAGTTCTGCTTCCGAAAGGTCACAGCCTTGAAAACCCTATAGAGCAGCCCCACTAAGCGTTCTGAAGCGGGGTGCCCTAGCCCTTTACCCAACTACTGGACCTGACTGAGACCCTCCATCTGAGTGCACCACTAGCCTCCAGGCCTGGTCCATCAGTTATTTGCACCTGAGATTTTCCTGTACAGCCATGCCCACCCCGCCTTCTCTCCCTGTGTTCTGCACAGAATGCTTTCAACCTACACCCCCCCACCCCTGTGTCCTCAGGCCTCCTGTGACTTGGAAGCCAGCCACTACGGCTCCCTCTGCAGGCGATCCAAAGAGAGAACCAGCCCCTGGAGAGCTGTCCAGCACCGGTATGCTTTCTGCTCTGTTTGGGGTTTAACTGTGGGTCAGAAAGAGAGACTTGCGGCTTCTTTAGGGGCCACTGGAAGGTCAGTGAGGCTTCACTCCCCCAGACACATACAGGTCTGGGGTCTGGGCCTTTCAGGGCCCCCTACTCATTTCTCTGCTGTTGATTTTCCAGAACCTGCCGTTTGTTTCCCAAGCTCCCAGGAACCCCCAGGGTTTTCAGTGCCTGTACAGGTAAGGAGAGTGGACAGAGAAGGAGGTTGTGGGCCCGTGGGGCAACTCTGCCCAGCTCAGGCAGTGCCAGCAATTTGTCCTGTCAGCCAGCCAAGAGGGACATGTCTTGATGTCAAATCACTCAACTGGTGCTCCCACCACCACGTTTAGCTTGGCGGCTCCCAGGCAGAGCTGAGTGCTCATTTGCTGGCACGTGGCACAGTAGGGGATAAGAGGAGGCCCAGGTGAGGCACTGGGAGTGTTATCAGAATGCAGGGCTGCTGTCATCCTGTCACTTCATCTAGAAAGCCTCTGTCCCCACCGTCCTCCCAGCCCACCTCCGTCTGCTTCCCAGGTGTGACAGTCACCTCTGAGACCTGGGCCAGGGAGGAGCAGCTCCACAGGATCATATCTCTAGGACCCAGGAGCCCTTTGGGAGATGGTGGGTGGTGGGCAACTCAGGAACCAGGTTGGCTGCCCACATGGGACTTGGGGCCAGACAGAAAGGGCCAGTACCAAGCTTCTGTGGTAGCTAAGACTCGGCGGAGACTTAGCTGTTTGTGTAGGATCTGGAAACCTCACTGGGGAAGGTGTTTGTAGGGAGGAAACAGGACTTGTTTACCTGAGCACACCTGATGGGGGAGGCACAGTGCTGCTTGCACAGGCAGTAACTGTGACCTCCAAGGCCTTGTCCTTGGCTCCAGTTGCTTCGTCCTTGTCCACATCCAGAGCCACAGAGCAGTTGCAGGGCTTGGGATTTCCTGGAAACAGAAAGCCAAGCAGTCACTGAGCTACTGGGCCCTGTCACCACCTAACCTGGAGCATCTCTCCCCGTAGTCCCTGCACCCTGACCCCCTGCCAAGGAGCCAGATGCCTGGCGCGACGTGCCAGAGGCAGGTCCTAGCGGCACAGGCACCGCTTCAGGCAGAGCTGCTGCAGAGTCAGGCCCAGCTGGCTGAGCTGGAGGCCCAGGTGAGGGTGGGCGGCTGGCAGGGCCAGGGTGTGATGGGCAGTGTCGCTGTTCATAGTGGAAGGCCTCCCCAGCGGGGAGGAAGGATGAGAGCACCAGGTAGCATGGACCATAGACTGAGGGGCCAAGGCGCTATCGCTCTTCTGCCGTCTCCTAGGTGCGGAAGCTGGAGCTGGAGCGGACCCAGCACACGCTGCTGCTGGACAGCCTGCAGCAGCGACACCAGGCCGACCTGGAGCTCATCGAGAGTGCACACAGGTACCCGCTCCTGCTGCCTGGCCCTGCCCTCCCCTCACCCCCCAGCCCCGACACCCCTCTCCAGAGAGGCCTGGGCTCCCCACCCCACTTCCCGTCTGGCTCTGTCTTGGAGAGCCCCCTGCAGGGGCACCGCTCTGCCCCCAGAGCCCCACGGCTGGGTGTTCTGTTGGCAGAAGCCACGTTAAGGTGCTCGAAACGTCATACCAGCAACGGGAAGAGCGGCTCCGGAGGGAGAATGAGGAGCTGGTGGCTCGATACCTGTCTCACTGCCAGGAAGCTGAGCTGGCCCGCACTGAACTGGTCGCCCAGCATCAGCGGCGCTTAGCAGCTGCGGCACAGGAGAAGGACCAGGAGATGGAGCGGCTGAGGGAGCTGCAGGGGTGAGGGGCGGGGCCGAGGGGCGGGCAGGGCGAGGTAGCAGCAACCACCAGGGACCCTGACACCCCCAGCACGGCTGACAAGTGCCTGAGCACAGGGTCCATCCACTCACCTGCAACCCACCGGAGTCCAGTGGCCAGATGGACCCTGGAGAAGGACTGCACCATTGTGCCTGGTGCATCGATGTGGTTGCCTTTCATATGAGCATAAAACTACGGGGAGATGCACAAGGCCTCACTGTCGATGAGGCCAGATTAGGCCTTTAAGGCCATTCAGCTTGGCAGACACAGAAGGGTCATCGACAGACCTTTCTCTTCCTGCCTTTTCCTGATGCCATGCCCACCCTCAGCTGCTTTAATTCAGAATTCTTCCTCTGTGAAGTGTCTTTTGCTGAGGAAAAGACAGAATCTCTTCTGTAGAGAGTAGATGTGGCATTGAGGCAGCAAGTCAAATACGACAGGAGGCCAGGGAAACGGAGGCAGTGCCTGGAGTAGGGGGAGCACTGACCACTCTGGAGCTCTGGCAGGAGGAGCTGCCTAGCGGTATTCTCTGCACCACCCCATGCCAGACCTGGCTCTGTGGGTGCTCAGCCTCGTCCTGCCCACCCTTAGCCTCTCCCCACCTCCCTCGGCCTCTCACCTTCATCCTCCTTCTCACCCCCCACCCCCAAGCCTCTCCTCACCCTCAGCCTCTCCTTACTCTCTCCTCACCATTGGGTTCACCTCACCCTCAGCCTCTCATCATCCTCAGGTTCACCTCACTCTCAGCCTCTCCTCACCCTCAGCCTCTCCTCAGCCTCACCTTCTCCTCACCCTCAGTCTCTCGTCACCCTCGGGTTCACCTCACCCTCAGCCTCTCCTCACCCTTGGGTTCACCTCACCCTCGGCGTCTCCTCACCCTCACCTCTCCTCACCCTCGGGTTCACCTCACCCTCAGCCTCTCCTCACCCTCGGGTTTACCTCACCCTCAGCCTGTCCTCACCCTCGGCCTCTCCTCACCCTTGGCCTCACCTTCTCCTCACCCTCGGCCTCTCCTCACCCTCAGCCTCTCCTCACCCTCGCCTCTCTTCACCCTCGGCCTCTCCTCACCCTCGGCCTCTCCTCACCCTCGGGTTTACCTCACCCTCAGCCTGTCCTCACCCTTGGCCTCTCCTCACCCTCGGCCTCACCTTCTCCTCACCCTCAGGTTCACCTCACCCTCAGCCTCTCCTCACCCTCGGCCTCTCCTCACCCTTGTCTTCTCCTCACCCTCAGGGCATCCATCCTGGAGATGCGCAAGGACCATGAAGAGCAGCTGCAGCATCTGAAGCTGCTGAAGGACCGTGAGATTGATGCCGTCACGAGCGCCACCTCCCACACGCGGTAGGTGCCCGGCCAGGCCCTGCCCACAGAGGGATGGTGCTAGGGTTCTCAGCATGAGGTGACCTGCTCCTCTTCCAGGTCCCTGAATGGCGTCATCGAGCAGATGGAGAAGTTCTCCAGCAGCCTGAACGAGCTGTCCTCCCGCGTGGAGGCCTCGCACCTCACCACCTCCCAGGAGTGGGAGCTGGGGGTCCGGCAGCGTGATGAGCAGCTCCGAGGTACCATGTGGTGGGGTGTCCCCTCTGGCATTCTGGCTGCTACCTCACTGGAAAGGGCCCACCTGGGAGGAATGAGGTAGGCAGGCAGTGGCCTATGTGGCACCCTCAGCCCTGCAGGAGAGGCTGGGCCGGCAGCAGCGGGACATGGAGGAGGAACGGGGTCGGCTGCAGGAGGTCATCGCAAAGATGGAGGCACGCCTGGGTGAGCAGAGCCGGCTCCTGGAGCAGGTGAGGGGCCATTTCCCAGTGCCTGCCCTTGCGTCCCCTGTAGCCAGTCAGAAGGCCTGGGGGCTTCCCTCTGAGGTGCCTCTCCTGCCCTTCCTGCCCCTGTGCCTCCCAGCCAACCCGCCCCGGCCCTCAGCACCACCTGGCTGAACACACACTGGCCTCCTGACCGGGCCCCACCTGGACGCTCTCGGCCTCTTCACCCCACCACCCACACTTGCTCAACAGCCACCTCCAGGGCCACCTCCATGGTCTGGCCCCTGGCTGTCAAGCCACTTTTCCACTTGTCCTTCCCTGCAGCAGCTGACACCTGGGACATGGGAGAAAGGCACTTGCCACTAAGTGCCATTCTAGACGCCTGAGTTAGCTGACAGATTTTTAAACTTCCTACATATTTTTCATCTCTAAGAGCAAACTTTTATTTCTCTTGTAGTGATCATATCCTAATAATGTTCACTAAAAGAAAACTCAAGTATGGGCAACAATAGAGGAAAAAATAAAATTACCCACTAGCCAGAGATACCTGTGGTGACATAATATATATCCTGTAGGCACGTCACTATGTAGGAATTTTATATCTTGAGTCATATTTATTCACTCATTCATTTGTAAACCTCATCAAGCCCCTGCCTCATGCCAGGCACAGCTCAGCTTCTTAACCACAAGGACTAGCCTTGGGCCAGCACTGGGTGAAGCTGCCCTTTGTGGCTTGGTTGATGGGAGGCAGCCTGAAGCCAGCGATTCCGGGGCAGGGATGTTGCTCTTCTTTCACCCTCCTGAGCCACCAGGTGCCTCTCAGCAATGGTTCCGGGGCCTCAAGCCTTGGTGTGGTGGGAGGCCTGAGATCCAGCTGGGGCCCCGTGGGTCCTCGTCCCAGGCAGAATCCCAGGGATGGGCCCAGCAGCACCTCTCAGGCACCCCTCACTGTCGCCTCTTTGGAAAGGAGTATTTGTGGCATGGAGTGGGAGGTGGGGGTGGGTTGGCCCAGTCCCTTGAGAAGTGGGGAACGGGCGCTCAGCCTGACACGGTACCGGCAGGAGCGATGGCGTGTGAGTGCCGAGCAGTCCAAGGCTGAGTCTGCGCAGCGCTCCCTGGAGGAGCAGAGGAAGGTCCTGGTGCAGCAGACAGCCATGGAGAGGGAGGAGCTGGAGCGAGCCAAGGTGAGTCCCTGCTGCAGCTGTCCCCTGCCTCCCCCTGGGCCTACCTGGCCTCACACCATGCCCCTCTCCCCCCAGAGCGCCCTGCTGGAGGAGCAGAAGTCTGTCATGCACAAGTGTGGGGAGGAGCGGCGGCGCCTGGCCACCGAGTGGGCCGAGTTCTTCGCGCAGCAGAAGCTGAGTAAGGAGCGGGCAGAGCGCGAGGCTGAGCGGGCGCTGCAGGCGGACACCCAGCGGGAGGGCACCCTCGTCAGCCTGGCCAAGGTAGAGCCCAGGGCCTCCGGGACAGCTGAGGGCTGGGGAACCTTGCCCTGTGGCGGACCCCTTTCCCGTCCGCCCCTCTGTCCAGATGCAGCACCTCCCACTTGGGAAAGAAGCACAGAATGGGATGAGAGTATAGGTGAGAAAACAGTAGTCACATAAGAATAGTAACAACTTCCTCTATCGTCCTAAGTGTTTTACACACGTTTTCTCATTTGATCCTCGCAACGTAGACATTAGAAATAAGGGATGACATTCAGAGAAGTTGAGACCTGCCACAATCTCACGGCGTATAAGCGGCCGCACACACCTGGCCAAGGCCCCCCAGCCCCTCGTCTGAGCCCCTTGCTGCGCCACCTCCTGTGCACTCTCTGGGTGGATGGAGCTGCAGAGATGTGGAGGCCGGGCACACCAGAGGAGATGCAGCCAGGCTCTCTGTCTCCAGGAGCAGGCGGAGCTGAAGATCCGGGCCAGTGAGCTCCGGGCCAAGGAGGACCAGCTGGCAGCCGAGAGGGAGGCACTGGAGCGAGAGCGGCAGGAGCTGCAGCTGGAGAAGGAGCGAGTCAACGCGGCCGCCTTGCGTGTCCGGCTCCGCGCTGGGGAGGTGGAGGCCATGAGCAAGGTGTGCGTGTGGCCAGGGCACAACAGGGGTGCCTGAGCCCAGCCACCCCTCTGACCCCGCCGTCTTCCTGCAGGTGGCCTCGGAAAAGTATGAGGCTGGGGAGCGGGCACTGCTCGAGGCCCACCAGGTACAGTCGGAGCACCAGGCACGGCTCCGGCAGGTGCAGCAGCAGCAGGAGCAGCTGCGGCAGCAGGAGCAGCACGTGCACCAGGCAAGGCGCCGCCCCATCTCAGCCCACCCACCCTTCCTCCCTTCCCCGGCCACCCACCCTCACAGCCGCCCTTCTCTCCCGGGGGACGGGGACAGGAACATCTGAGCCTGGCCCAGCAGAGGCTGCAGCTGGATCGCGAGCTGGATCGCATCCAACAGGACCTGCCCTCCGGCCTTGTGGGGCTGCTCTCCAGGCTGCAGGGTCCAGCAGCCCCCAGCCTGAGCGGTGAGTGGGCTCTACAAGGAAGCGCGTGGGCCCGGCAGCCTTGGCAGAGCAACGGCAAGAGAAGCTGCCCGTGTCCAGCTGCAGAGTGGGGAGGCCTGCCTGCTGGGCTTTAGAACACAGCTTGTTATTGCCCTTTACACAGTAAGGCCTGTCAGTTATAGAAAACTAAGTCAGCAATAGGGGGAGAATAATTTCAAAAATTTATCACCCTCAACTCCACTCTCTAGCCTGGAGAGAACCACTGTTAACATTTTGGTGCATAACGTTTCAGGCTTTTTGTGTGTATGTTTTTAAAAACAAAAATGGGATCCTGTCATATGTTTTATAACTTCATTTTTTCATTCAATAATATACGTATGGAGTTCCTGAGTGGTACAAGCGGTTAACATGCTCAGCTGCTAAACAAAAGGTTGGAGGTTTGAGTCCACCCAGAGGTGCCTCATAAGAAAGGCCTGGCAATCTACTTTCAAAAAATCATCCATTGGGAACCCTATGGAACACAGTTCTACTCTGACACATGGGGTCGCCATGAATTGGAGTCATCTTGACAGCAACTGGTTTTAATATACACATGGGACATGGTTTCATGTCAGTAATTAAACATTTAATCATATTCCCAATCAGCATGATTTTCCATTACAATTCCCTACTGAATTTTTTCACTAAGGTAAGCACCACATCGGTGGAAATCTTTGCGCATACATCTTGCAGCCTTGTCTGATGATTTCCACTGAATAGATTCCTAGGAATGGGCTTGCCAGGTAAAAGCACCTGAGTGTCTTTAAGGGCCTTGTGCCCTCTGAAAAGTTTATCCAGGCGACCCACCCCCCAGCCCCAGCCTGGGAGGCAGCCTGGGGAAACAAGTCTGCCCATCCCGCTTTTCCCGCTCACCATCTTGTCCCTGACTTGCTCCTTGGCCTGTGCAGCCGTTGGGACTCTTGCTACCACCAGCCCTCCGTGCAGCCAGCCCCTGGCCAGCCTCGGCCCCTCACACCTCCATGCCAAGCTGGTGCTGCTGAGACACACGGCCGAGCAGGTGAGCATCCTGGAGCAGAGGCCAGCCAGGCCCGCTCCCACAGGGCTCGAGGCAAGCCCTGTACACACTGTGGTGACAAGCAGGGTCTTCCCAGCTCAGGGCAGAGGAAGGAAGGGGTGCACCTGGCCCCAGGGCAGGCCAGCACCATGCCCTGGAGGAGAATAGTAATGCAGATTGCTTAGTTAGCACATGGTAAGACCTGTCCCATTAGCCAGGCTAGCGTCTGCACCAAGCAATTGTCACTTCACAGTCCCCTGTAATGGCAATAATAAGGGTAAGCACATACTGCACATTGCCTGTGTACCAGCCTCTGTGCCCAAGCTTGATGTGCTTTTTAAATTTTTATCCTTACACAGCCCTGCATGTAGGTGGTCATCTCCATTTCACAGACAAGGAAACTGAGGCTAGGAGAGGTAAAGTCAGTACTGATAAGAACACAGCTAATAAGTGGCCTTACCAGGACTGAGGGCCTGTGTCCTCCAGGCCCTGCTGCTTCCCTGAGCCAGGCAGAGACAGGGAGGGAGTGGAAGTGGCCCCCAGGGAGGGCCAGCTTAGCCACCACCCTAGGACCCCACCTCTCACTCAGTCCGGAGAGCCGGTGTCTCTGTTCATAGAGGCATGTACAGGGGCAGCTAGAAGGTGACCACTCACCAACTCTGTCTTTCAGGACCGAGACTTCTTGGAGAATGAACAGTTCTTTCTGGAGACTCTGAAGAAAGCGCCCTACAATATGACATCGCATTCAGCCTGAGCGGCTCCCTGGCTGCACCCTCAACCTACGGCGCAGGCCTGGACTCACCCACTGCCCCAGCAGGCAACCAGCTCCATGGAGGTGGCACTGCCTCCCACCAGGTGCCCAGGGAAGGCTCCAGGTGCCTAGGACTGATTACAGCTCTTCCTGTAACGGAGTGCTGGCACTTTCTTTCTGAGCGTCTCAGCTATGGCCAAGAGCAGGCAGCCTCCTGGGCTCCAGGAGTTGGGGGTGCAGCAGCCTCTGGGAATGGCATGGTGGTGAGGGCTTCTCAGCCACACGCCCACCTTTAGCAACAGCTTCGGTTCTCCTGCCCCACAGCCATCCAGCCCCACAGCTGTCCAGCTCACACGCGAGAGTCTAACCGGCAGTGAGTCCACCCAGAGCTGCCTGGGCTCTGTGGATCCTCCCTTCCTCCACAGGCATGTGGTCCGGGGTCTTCCTCTTGCTGGGGCCCAAGGAAGGGACTGTTCTCTAGGGGTCCATGAGGAGCCCTCCACCCGACCCCATCCCTGAGGAGCTGGCAGAGATGACATGAGGCTCCTCCCGAAGGCGATGTCGTGTCTTGCAGGCCTTGTGAGGGGCCGTGAGGAAGGGGAGGCATCCCAGGCAAGGAGGGTGTGCCCGGCCCAGTGTGGCCTGGCATTTGCTGTGCTCTTGGAATTCAGCCAGCCCTAACTGTCCCAGGTTTGCCTCAGGGTGCCCTCTTCCTTCCTGGCACTGCCTGAAGAGTCTACTAGCTCAGCACAGACACTGGCCTCACGGCTTCTCCTGAGGGGTGCCCACCGGAGATGGGGTCGGTACTGTGCGACAACGACAGGGACTTGTGGGGTACAAGGAGAGAAGTCCTCTCTGGGCTCCTTGCTTATGTGAAGCCACGGCGTGCTGGCAGTGAGGGTGGGCAGCCTGAAAGCTCTGCCCTTGGGAGGAACCCCAGCATCCAGGGACCCAGGAGGTGGCCTGCTGCTCAGGCCACTGCTACCCACAGGTGCCTTCTCAGTTCTCCACTTGTGTGCCCAGGCTGCTAGCAGGGAGCCAGAGGGAGAAGGGACAGGAGAATTGGCGATTACCCCAGCAGACCCACGGACAGACCAACTCAACCAATCACCATTACTTCCAAAGCAGCTTCCATCAGAGACTAGTTTATCCCCTTCTAGTGGAGAGGAGAACACCCACATGAGCTGGCACCTACATGCCTAGTGGGCTGGAAGCTGTCAGCTTCAGAGGGATCCTGTTTATTTACCGACAATTCACAGCTTTGTTTTGGACCCATTAAATTGCTATAGTCCTAATGACCGAATTCTTATAATTTGTCATGTCTAATCAGAGTTTGTAAGGAACCCTGGTGGCACAGTGGTTAAGTGCTCAGTTGCAAACCAAAAGGTCAAGTTTCAAACCCACCAGCTGTTCGGGAGAAAGGCCTGGCAATTTGCTTCCATAAAGATTACAGCCTAGGAAACCCTATGGGGCAGTTCTGTCTCGTCCTACAATGACTATGAGTTGGAATCGACTCATCGACAACAGGTTTGTTTTTTTTTTAAATCAGAGTTTGTACTTATTTATCAGAAGTGGTCGTTTGGTAGCCCTGTTATTTGCTGAAAAGCAAGTCCCAAAGAGCAGGCCGGCATTCCTATGAAAAAAGCAGCCAGTAAAACTTGCCAGGCTTGGTGCCCCTGGCAGGCACTGACTGCTGCAGCACGCCTGTAAAACGTCCTTATCATCATCCCTGTTTCAGAGATGATGAGACAGAGGGGCAGAGATTAAATAACTTGCCCAAGATGATGTCACAGACAGCAGAGCCTGGGTTGGGCTTCTAGTTGAACAGATTCCAAAGCCCCAGGCCTCAGCCACATCTCCTTTCTGGCGCCTTCTAGAACAGCTACACACAGTGCTCCTGGCAAGTAAAATTTGTCAAGATGCTTCCCCGGTCGGTGCCTCCACTGACCAGGGAAGCTCCAGGTGCCCCGGTAGAAGCCTTTGTTGAAGCGTGGAATTCCTTCTCTCAACACACCCTTAGGCAGTGCCCGCCACGAGCCAGCCGTGTGAAGAGCTGGGATCCGGTGGTGGGCACACAGCATCGAAGCGGTGACTGGAGGATGTGGGGTGGTCCGCACATGTGTGTTGGGGGTTGGTGCGGGGAGGCCAACCTTCAAGGCAGAGGGTAAGGATTTGATCTAGAATTAGGGCCGGGTCAAGATGGACTTTGTTTATTTTATAGAGTTTGACCTTTTATCTTTAGAGCAGTGGGTAGTTGTCGAAGGACTCTGAACAAGGTTGGATCTTATTTGCATTTTAGAAAACCCATTCCAGCTATGAGGTGGCGAACAGAGGGCTGCTTGCAGCTGGGTTGGAGAGAGGACAGGCCACAGTGGACTGTGGACAGGAAGGGCCAGGAAAGGAGAGGGGTCAGGAACCCCAGGCTTCTGGGATGGGCAGCTGGGTGGTGTCAAGAACACAGGGTGCCCGTGAGATGGCCAAGCGGAGACAGTCCAGGGGCACTCATCTATAGTGACACTTTACTCAGTGCCTGTAACTGTTAAACTAGCATTAAAACGAGGCAAGTCACCTAATTGTCCCCTTGTGGATAGCACTAACTTCCTCCCAGGCCACAGACACTGAAGAGCCACGTGCAGGGATAAGTGTCCTATATCTGCTAGTCTTTCTTTTCCCTGCAGAACTGTGAACTCCTCAGGGCCGTAGGCCTAATGCTTCATTCAGTCCCCAGAACTGAGAAATACTGGTGGAGAGTAAGGAGCCCTGGTGGTGCAGTGGTTAAAGCACTTGGCTGCTAACCAAACGGTCATCGATTCAAACCCACCCGCTACTCTGCGAGAGAAAGATGTGGCAGCCTGCTTCCATAAAGATTTACAGCTTTGGAAACCCCCCAGTGAGGCAGTTTCTATTCAGTCCTATAGAGTTGCTATGAGTTGGAAGTGGCAACAGTCGGTTTGGTTTGGGTCTGGTGGAGAGTAGCAATGATAAAAGACCTGTGGAGCCACTACTTCCCGTTTCAAGTTATCATTCGTGTTATTTGCTTAAAACTGAGACGTGGGAATCTGTGCAAAGCCTTCCAAACAGTTAAATTCTAAGCAAGCCCCGCTTTTTTTTTTTTGGTGCTTTAGGTGGAAGTTTACAGCGCAAGTTAATTTCTCAAAAATTTTTACACCTACTATTTTGCGACATTGGTTGCAATCCCCACAATGTGACAGCACTCTCCCCCTTTTCCATTCCAGGTTCCCTGTATCCATTCATCCGGTTCCTGTCCCTTTCTGCCTTCTTGTCTTGCTTTTGGGCAGGAATTGCATATTCGGTCTAGTATATTTGATGCAACTAAGAAGCACCTTCTTCACATGTGTTATTGTTTTTCATAGGCCTGTCTAATCTTTGTCTGAAAAGTTGGCTTTGGGAGTGGTTTCAGTTCTAAGTTAGCAGAGTGTCCAGGGGCCATAGTCTCAGGGGTTCCTCCAGTCTCTTTCAGATCAGTGAGGGTAGTCTTTTTGTCATGAATTTGAATTCTGTTCTACGTTTTTCTCCCATTCTGTCTGGGACTCTGCTGTGATCTCTGTTAGAGTGGTTGGTGGTGATAGCCAGGCACCATCTAGTTCTTCAGGGCTCAGGCTGGTGGAAGCTTCAGTTCATGTGGACCTTTTGTCCTTTGGGCTAGTATTTTCCTTGTGTTTTGGTTTTCTTCATTCTCCTTTGCTCTGGACAGGATGGGACCAATAGGTGTATCTTAGATGGCCACTCACAAGCTTTTAAGACCCCAGACACTACTCACCAAAGTGGAATGCAGAACATTTTCTTTGTGAACAATGTTATGCCAGTTGACCTAGATGTCCCCAAGACTATGGTCTCCAGCCCCAAGCCCCACTCTTAAGGGGTTCTGGGACAGTGAGAGAACAGTAAAAATTCTCAAAACTAGGGAGCAGTGGAGGAATACCAGCACCCGGTTGACAAGCGTCCATGCCTGTGACTCTGGAGGGCCTGTGTGGCTTCCTTTCTTGAGAAGCAGGTTGGGAGAACTGGGGGCTGGACTGGGTGGGAGGAGGTGAGATTACAGGCAAGTAGAAGACAATTCAGAAACAAAAGGAAAGACAGAACAAAAAGGAAAAGGAGAGCCCAATGTAAATATAAAGTTAAGACAAGCTTCTCAAGGCCAGAGGCCCAAACCAGTGCTACCGAAATGGAAAATGAGGGAAATTCAAAGTGAGGGAGACAGGTTTAGCTGTTTGGACACTGTTTATGCAAACCAATTTCACAACTGCCACTTCTTGCTGGATAGAGAGACCCCCTCATCCTGTTGTAGCACAAATGTGAGGATCCAGGCCTCTGCTGGTGCCAGACCAACTCAGCTGGTGACACGTCCTGGCTTGAAAGCATCTTGGAGGGACCACTCCAGTGGGGCTGGGAGGTAGCCGGGCCACAGGGATAAAGGTGAGGGGGTGGAAGGCAGCAATGGCAGCATGTGCAAAGGCCCTGTGGCCACAGGGAGCAAAATGTCAGAGTGAATGAAGAAGGTTTAATGTAGCAGAAGCTTGAGTTCCAGGACAGAGGTACCAAGTTTTCCCTTAGAACTGGATCCTAAGAGCAACGCAGAGCCTTAGTTGGAAGGGTTTGGGCAGGGACACAATTTCATTTCTGTCTTCACCAGGTCACTTACGCCGCTGTGTGGATATTAACTGGAAAGTGCCAAAAGCGAACAGAAACAGTACTTTAAGTGCTTCACATAAACTTACTTCACCCTCCCAACAACCTTATTTGGTAACACTATTACCTGCTTTTTTTCTTTCAAATGAGGCTAAATCATAGCAAGGGTAATGGGAAGGTCACAATCTGGAATCTGAACTCAGGCAGTCTCCCTCCCCCATGATGCAGCACCACGGGGAGTTCGGGGTGCCCCGTTCAGGGCTTGGGCGTGTTCGCTGAACTGCACCGACAGCGCCGCGGGGCGGCTGGCTACTCGCGGCTTCTGCCTCCCCCTGGTGGCTCGCGGGAGGCCCGGCCGCTCGGAGCTCCGCCCAGCCGTACAGGCACTTCCGGAGCCGGGGCCCTCCCCCCGGGAAGGGGAGGAGTCTGGGGCCTGGGCGGAGCGTGACTCGAAGGTCGAGACGCGAGGTGGGGCGGGGCCAAGGCGGGGGGCGGGGCCGCCGCCGGCGCGCTCAGGCGCTGTGTGGCCGCCTCTGCGCGGGTCCTAGGAGCGGCGGCGTCGGCGGCGACGGGGGCGCAGAGCTGGGCGAAGATGGCGGCGCCCTGGTGGCGAGCCGCGCTGTACGGAAGTCGGAGATGGCGGGCTTTCAGCACCTCCGGTGAGGGGGCAAAGGGTGGGGGGCTGCCGAAGGACCCTAGAGCCCGAGCCCTGGGCTCGAGCCAGCGCCGCCGCGGCTCCCGAAGGGCCGACCTGACGCCCTGCTTTCCGCCCGCAGCCGCCTGCAGCCGCCGGACCGCCCCGCTGGGGCCGATGCCCAACGAGGACATCGATGTGAGCAACCTGGAGCGGCTGGAGAAGTACCGGAGCTTCGAGCGCTACCGGCGCCGCGCGGAGCAGGAGGCGCGGGCCCCGCACTGGTGGCGGACCTACTGGGAGCATTTCGGGGAGAAGTCAGGTGCGGGGCGCCCTCCGCGAGCACGGAGCGACCTTGACGGCCCTGTGGACGTGGGTCACCTGGCTGAACCCTGTGGATGCTTTTGACGATTTAGTCCCACCAGCCATCCTCACACTCCCTACTGGAGCGTTCCGTCCCGCCCCCAGTAGAGTTCCGGCTTAAATAAGTCTATTCCTAAAATCCTTTCCTGGCCCCCGAATTCCGTGTTAGGACATCCTTCTGTGTCCCTAAAATACCCTGTATGTAGCCCTGGCCACCCTGAGGCCTGACTCTCTTCTCTGCTTCCCCCGGAGTGTAAGCTCCCTGAGGACAGGGATCCTGTCGCCGTGCAGTGCCTGGCGCATTTGTGTACATTTTGCTGAATGCAGTTGGAAGGCCCTGGGGAAACTTGACTTAGGGACCCTGTCCTCAGCTTACCCTTCCTGAGTACGTCCCTTCTGAAAGCATTTATGGAACCAGTGCTTATGGTGGTACGGAGTGTAAGTAGCCTGACTTAAACTCTTGCCGCACCTTTCAGAGGTGACTTCCCTGAGCTTCAGTTTCCCCAATTGTAAAGTAGAATGATTGTATCCACGTCACCAAATTGTGAGAATTAAAGGATGTAATCGTTAGAATTCTTAGACAAATGCCGTCCCTGATAAGGGTTCAAAGAACGTTAGTTAGTATTGTCAGTGTACTGGGCAGATGGATGAAGGTGTTGGGTTCCAAGTTCTCTAGGGCCTTGCCACTCACTGTGTCACCTAGGAGACTGTTTGCAATGCAGAGTCTCAGGCCCCACCACCACCTACTGAATCAGAATCTGCATTTTAATAAATTTCCCTGTCGATTTGTATGCTTTGCCCATTAAGGGGTGGGAAGTTCTCTGAAGTCCTTCTAACCTCAGCCATTAATTCCCCCCAGGGACACAGGTGTGTCTATGCCAGCTGTGAACAGGGCTCAAATGTGATCCCAGCTGTAGTTGGGATGACCGTGCACCATGATTTCCCATGACCCAGAGAGTCCTAGGAGATGGTGTGACTCGGTTTGCCAGTTGCCGTCGAGGCGATTCCAACTCATGGTGACCTTATGTATGTCAGAGCAGAGCTGTGCTCATAGGGTTTTCAGTGACTGATTTTTAGGCAGTAAATCACCAGGTCTTTCTTTCACAGAGCCAGTGGGTGAACTTGAACCTTTCAGTTAGCAGCTGAGAATGTTAACAGTTGCACCACCCAAAGACTCCTTGTGACCTGGTTTAGGGATCTCAAGTTGTATCCAGTTTGCTGAGCAACCGGGCCCTTTTCGGGTCTGAAGCAGATTGCACAGTGTTTTAGTTGTGTGAATTAAAGACAAAGCTTTAGCAGCAGAGCATGGGGGAGTAAGGGGACTCAGCAGCCGACCTGGCCCCACTCACCCAACAGACCCCAAAGACAAGATTGACATCGGGCTGCCTCCACCCAAGATCTGCCAGACCCAACGGCTGCTGGAGCGGAAACAGGTCCTCCGGGAGCTGCGGGAGAACATGGAGGAGGAGCAGGCTGCCCGCCTCCGCACAGGTAAGCCCCCGGGGGTGGGACGGGCTGTGTGTACCTGCCCCCACCCCCACACTGCATCCCAGCTGGCATCTTCCTTCCCAGCACGGATCCCACTGGAGGAGGTGTGGGCCGAGTGGGAGAGGACCTGCGGCCCCTACCACAAGCAGAGGCTAGCCGAGTACTACGGCCTCTACCGAGATCTGTTCCACGGTGCCACTTTCGTGCCCCGCATCCCCCTGCACGTGGCCTACGCCGTGGGTGAGGAGGACCTGATGCCCGTATACCACGGCAATGAGGTCACTCCAACTGAGGTAACACACGCCCACAGCCTGGTCTCAGACAACTGCTGAGCAGGGGGATTTGTTGTGCTCCTTGTTTTTCTCATTTCCTGCTAACAATACCAGAAGGAGCCATGGCGGTGTAGCAGTTAAGCACTCAGCTGCTAACCAAAAAGTTGGCAGTTTGCACTCACCGAGGAGTTGTGCAGGAGAAAGATTTGGCAATCTGCTTGTGAAAGATTACAGCCAAGAAAACCCTATGGTGCAGTTCTGCTGTGTCACGTGGGATCAAATGAGTTGGAATCAACTTGATTCCACCTAACTACAAACAACGCCATGGTAATTTGCAAAGAAAATAATAAAAAAAAAAATGGAAGGAAAAGAAGATACATTTTCAGGCACTCCTATGACTGTCCTGGTGTTTCTGGAGTCCCCTCCCAGCCCCTGTTCCCCGGCTCTCGGGCCCCTGTGTGGCGCAGATCTATGGACAGAAACTCTGAAGGTCCCTTCCATGTACAGCTCTTTGCGCTCCGGACTGTGGGGGGCTGCCAAGAGCTCTTGGATCAGAGTGGCCTCTCCCTTCTCCCAGATTCCCTCAGGCTACCTCCCATTTGCAGGGGTCTGTTGAGGAGCCCTGATGGTGCAGTGGTTAAAGCGCTCAGGAGCTAACTGAAAGGTCAGCGGTTCCAACCCACTACCTGCTCTGTAGGAGAGAGATGTGGCAGTCTGCTTCTGTGAAGATTTATAGCCTTGGAAATCTATGGGGGCAGTTGGACTCTGTCCTATAGGGTCGCTATGAGTCAAAATCAACTCAATGGCAACGGGTTTGGTTTGCAAAGTTTGTTCCTGGCGGGGATGAGAGCTTCCCTGTTCTCTCCCCACCAGGCCACCCAGGCCCCAGAAGTGACCTATGAAGCAGACGAGGGCTCCCTGTGGACACTGCTGCTCACCAACTTGGGTAGCTGTCTGGGGCTCCCGGGAGCTGGGAAGCAGGGGAGGGGCCGGTGGAAAGCTGTAGCCCCAGCTTCTTCTAGAGGAGCAGGGCACACACTCAGTGGGTGTGTTTTTGTGCAGATGGACACCTACTGGAGCCAGACGCCGAGTACGTCCACTGGCTGGTGTGAGTACCTGGCCGGGAGTGGGTCAGGCAGGTGAGGAGGCTCCGGTTTCCCAAAAAGAGCTCTGGACCTGAATCTTACTCTTAGCCCCACCAAGGGTTAACTGTGTGATCTGAGACTTGTCTCATCTCTGAGCCCCCTTACTCATCTTTAAAACTAGGGTGATGCCTTACCCACCCTGAGGCCTGCTGTGAGGATCGCGTGGGGAAAGGAACACGAGCGTTCTTGTCAACTGTGCCATGCTTTCTGAGGGCGCGCGGAACCCCTGGGCAATCCCCGCAGCACTGAGGCTGGGCTGCCTTTTGCCTTCTCAGTAGCCCCTGGCTCTGAGTGGGCAGAGGTCAGGCATGTGACCCCAGCTTTGGGGCACATCAGGGCCAGTGGCTGAGAGGCTGGTTTCTGTCCTTTTTTATCAGCTGCACTTGTCAGCCCAGACAGCAGGGCCCTTTGGGGTCTTCCTGGGGCGGGTACAGTGGCCATCCCAGAGCCAGGCTGAACGAACATGCCCTGTTCAGACCCCAGAGCTTTCAGGAAACAAGAAAGGCAGAGCAAATGGCTGGGGCGGACCTGCCGGCTCCCCTAGTAAACAGGCAGCTGGGCCTCACTCTCATCCTGACACTTTCTGGAACCTTGTCCTCAGCCTCTGAGCCCCACCCTCCCCACGGAGCTGGAGCCGTACATCCATGGATTCTTGGAGCTCTGCCTCCTACTTTATGGGATGATAAAGATGGTTCTAGGGTCTGTCTCCAGGAGCTGCCACAAAATCTAGGGAGCCAGAGGGTGGAGTGCTCCCTCAGATGGCCATTCACAGATCTTCCTTCCCACCAGAACCAACATCCCGGGCAACCGTGTGGCCGAAGGGCAGGAGACATGTCCCTACCTGCCCCCCTTCCCTGCCCGAGGCTCTGGATTCCACCGCTTTGCCTTCCTGCTCTTCAAGCAGGACAAGCCAATCGACTTCTCCGAGGACACCCGCCCCTCACCCTGGTAATCCACACCCCCCAGGCCTCGTGCCAGCTCCCCAAGAATGTTGGTTTTGCTCAGTTCTCCTGTCTCTTGACTTTGGTCTTGAGACTGGTGAAGCATAGTATGCCAGGCAGACCCTAAGGGGCTTCTCTAGGTGGCGGGATAGGGGTACGGGGCTCCAGGGCCCCTCTCGCCACTCCCAGATGCACCCTTCTTACAGCTACCAGCTTGCCCAGCGGACCTTCCACACTTTTGATTTCTATAAGAAACACCAGGAAGCCATGACTCCAGCTGGGCTAGCCTTCTTCCAGTGCCGCTGGGATGACTCAGTCACCCATGTCTTCCACCAGCTTCTTGGTAAGCCCAGCATGGGTTGCAGGGGTGCAGCGCAACTGTGTTCACAGACCTCTCCTGGACCTACTAGGGAGAAGGTTCTGTCTAAGAGGGCCACAGGAGGCGGGAGGCTCTTGGGGGGAGGGGGGGGCATGGCGGGACTGGCTCTTCTAAAGGGCAGGCCCTGCCTAGGCCCCAGTAGCAGGCAGGGCACGGGGCTACCTGCTGCACCCTCACCTGTGCCTGCTGTCCTCTTGCAGACATGCGGGAGCCCGTGTTTGAGTTTGTGCGGCCACCCCCTTACCACCCCAGGCAGAAGCGGTTCCCCCACCGGCAGCCCCTGCGCTACCTGGACCGGTATAGGGACAGTCACGAACCCACCTACGGCATCTACTGAGGGCCTGAGTGCCTCCTACCTGTGTGGGTGGGCTGGGCCTCTCAGGCCATCCTGCGTGGTTCTGGCTGGCAGGAGCAATAAAGACGGCTCTGGAGGGCCAGGCTGGCAGAAGCAACAATGACAGGGCTCTGGAGGACCAAGCTGTAGGCTTGGGCCTGGCTTCAGGCCACCCCTCTGTGGCCCTCCCAGCAGGCTCAGGGACGGTGTAGTCAGGTAGAGGATGTGAATAAAGATGGTTTCTGCTGTAGGTGGTCTGGGTCTGTGTTCTGGGAGCGGCCAGAGCCCCCTTGGGTGGGTTGTTTTGCTTCCTGGGTGGTGAGAGGCAGCCTCCCCTCGCAGGAGGTAATGCCTCACCTGGGCCTCCTGGGGGACTGGTCCAGCCACTGGAGACGGTGCAGAAGAGAACGCAGTCAGGGCGCCTTGGCCAGTTCCCACAAGCTCTGGAAAGATTTCCAGTTTAGCATCAGCCCCTGTGCCTGGTGCTCACTGTGTGGGGGCCAGTTCCTGGCCTCCCACCTGAGGTAGGCCCTCAGCACCCACCTGTTGACAAACCTGGCACTGTTGGCTTGTTCAGGCTAGGAGGTGAGCAGGGCAGGGCTGAGCTGGCAGGCTGAAGCCTCTGGCCCCCCATGTGACCAGTGGGCCCAGGTTTCCGTTTTGGAAAAGGAGACCTGCTCCCTCCCACCTGCCTCACGAGTCACATGAGGCCAGACTGATGAGCACCAGTGAATGGAGTAGGCCCTGCTCTGGCCCACGGGTGCTGAGACGCTGTCGTGGGGCATCACCTTCATGCTTCTCCTTTCTCCCAAGGCCTGGCAGAGGCGCCACACACAAGGGTCAGAGAACAAGCCCATAACTGGTTTCCCTTGAGGAACGGGTGTGTAGCCTCCTTTCCAAAAAGTGCACAAAGGAAAACATCCTGCTTCGTTTCCTGCCTTGGCTGTCAGGGAAGCTGAGGTCCAAAGGCAAGCTCAATTTTGGCAGCCGTTAGTGTCTCGTACTTGTTTTCTTGGTGCTAGTTGTCTGTTAACATTTCTACCTTACTAGTATTGTTGTCCCTGTGGTCAAAGGATTTCTCAAATCATTTTCAGAAAGGGGCAAAAGAAGAAACCTAAAAATAGCTACTGAAAACTTAATGGCCAAAAATAAAATTTAAAAAACAAAGATACTACACACCTTCAGATATTTCTGTGGTGTGGCTCAGAGAAGGTTGAGCTGGCACCATGAGGAGACAGGGCTGGAGATGTGGGGGATGAATAGCCTTGCCTGGTGGGCAACAACAGAGCCTTCTGGGTTGACTCCCTGCTCAGCCGAGAGAGCCCTGGACCCTCCCTGCACAGTTAGGATTCGTTTTCTTCTCTAAAGGAAAAGGGTGCCGAAGTCAAGGCAAGGTCTGTGCACTTTTTCCAGAAAGATAAACTTCACATATTACAACAGAGAAGCCACATGCTTGCTGCATGGCCGAGAAGATCCACAGCCCCACCAGCCTGGTGCTAACTGTTGTCCCATTCAGGCTTGAGAATATCACCCTGGCCCAATACACTGACCAGGGAGTCAGTGGGTAAGGGTCAGGCCCCCTTCTGTTTGCTCAGCTGCAGGGGAAACCTTGAGACACCCCTCTAATATGTGGGATTCCAGAATGGCTTGGCCCTCCTGACAACCCTCGTGGAACAGGGCCCACGGCAAGGGGACTCTGACTACAGTTGAAAGTTGCTTTGGTTATCAAAGGGGCGTAGAGACACGGGGACTTTTCTGTCTTGGTGACCAGAAATTTTCATCTCACCGTTTAAAAACCAAAATCAGGCACAGCCCAGGGAAGGGAGAGACACCCCAGCCTTGGCAAATGCTTGAAACCCAGCTCCAGGAAAAAGTGCTGCGGCAGTTCCGGTGAGGAGGGGGCGTTTATCGAGCACCAACCATGTCCCTTGAGCTCTTATCACAGTTCAGCTTAATCCCCCAAACCTTGAGCGATGGGTGTTATTAGCTCCCTTAAAGATGAGGAGCCAGGATTTAAGCCTGGGCTTCTTGAGGCTGCACCAAAGGGCTGGCTGGGTGCCTGGCCCAGGAGTCGGCATTGAGGGTCCACAAAGGGGGTGCAGATGCCAGGACAGGTCCCCCAGGAGAGCCGGACCCCAACACCCAGTCTGCCTAGAGCAGGTGGAAACCGTCCAGGCGGGCAGAGGTGGACCTGGCGCGCTGCAGCGCTGGTGTGGCGGCTGCTGTGCGGCGGGCCATTGGAGACCAGCCCCGGCTGCCACCCAGGCTCCTCCCCAGGCGCCGCTCCCGGCCCCTTTAAGAGCCCGGAGCCGCGCTTTCCGGACCGGCCGCCGCCGCCGCCATGGCCGCGCAGCAGCTCGAGGAGAAGCTGACCTGCGCCATCTGCCTGGGGCTCTACCGCGACCCGGCGACGCTGCCCTGCGGCCACAACTTCTGCCGGGCCTGCATCAGGGACGGGTGGGCGCGCTGCGGGCGGGAATGCCCCGAGTGCCGCGAGCCCTTGCCCGACGGCGCCGCGCTGCGCCGCAACGTGGCTCTCAGCGGCGTGGTGGAGCTGGTGCGCGCCGCCGAGCGGGGACCCGAGCCCGGCCCCCAGCCCGCCGCCGAGCCCGGACCCGCCGCGCGCTGCCCCCGCCACGGCCGGCCGCTCGAGCTCTTCTGCCGCACCGAGGGCCGCTGCGTGTGCAGCGCCTGCACCGTGCTCGAGTGTCGCCTCCACGAGCGGGCGCTGCTGGACGCCGAGCGCCGCGAGCGCGAGGTGACGTCCCTGCCGCGGGGCAGGAGAGACGGCTGTTGGACGTTGACACCCCCAGAACTGGGAGTTAGCAGGGAGAATCCCTCGGCGGGTCCGAGGAGATGTCTTTGGGGTGTGCCAGGGGTGTTAGACAATGACTCGTGTCTGAGTATAGCAGATGTTCAGTAAACATTCAGTTTTCTGAGCACCTACTACGTATGCAGGGGCCACATACTGGTAACTAACTCAGGAGGTCTCTGCCTTTAAGAGGCTGGCAGTTTACCTAAAGGGTGAGACAAGCCGAGTAAAGACAAATTACAGCAGACTACAAGGAGAGGAGCCCCGGGTGCTGCCAGACAGACAACATAGGGCTTTGCTTAGCGGGGCCGGGAGGAGGGAGTAGGGTGGCATTTGAGATGACACCTGAAGGCTCAGGAAGCATCGCCAGGAGTACGACTAGGAAAGAGCATTTCAGGCAGAGGATGTGCTCGGGCTAAGTCTCTAGAAAAGAACCGGGCTCGTGGGTTTTCCGGAGGCAGACTCTTGAGACTCAAGGGTGGCAGGCAGGGAAAGGAGTAGGGACCAGTGGAGGCCCTCAGGGTCAGCAGGAGACAGATGACCAGGGGCCATGTGGCCATAGTGCGGCATCTGGGCCTAAGGGCAGTGGGGAGCCACTGCAGGATCTAGGCAGGGCAGCGAGGTGGTCAGATTCAGACTTTAACAGGATGGATCACCCAGGCGGGTGTGTGGTGCATGGACAGCAGGGGCAGGCGTGAGACTTGGAGGTCAGGTAGGCGTCCGTGGCAGGAAAGCAGGGAGACAGGCCAGCTGGCACCAGGGTGACCGGGTAGGGATTCACAATACCTCGTAGAGGTGGCACAGATAGGATGGACCAGACGTGGGGACTAAGAGAGCACACCAGGGAGGCCGGGTTTGGTGCTGTGTGCGAGAAGTGCAAGTGAAGAGCAGAGTTTGGTTTGGGACAGGTTGGGGCTGGAGGTGCCTGGGGGACAAACAAAGGGTCATCGGCATCTGGGACCAGAGCTCAAGAGGAGGTCCGAGCTGGGAGTAGAAACCACAGGGTCATTAGCATATGTTAGGTGCCCTCGAGTGGATTCCCACTCATAGCGACACTATAGGACAGAGTAGAACTGCCCCGTAAGGTTTCCAAGGAGCAGCTGGTGGATTCCAACTGCCAACCTTCTGGTTAGTGAAAGGAAGAAAAGTCCTGGGAAGGGGTGGGTCACCTGCGGAGTGGGGAGAGAGGAGGTGCAGCCTGGGCCGGGGCATGCCAGCCAACAGCTGGGGCAGAGGGCCCTGGCCTGCCAGTGAAATCACAGGAGCTGTCTGTGAGATAGGAGAGATACAGGAGTGGGTGGCGTGGTTCCCGGGAGATGGGGTAACAGGAGGAGAACGTGGTTAACGTGCCCCACGCTGACGAGATGTTGAGTCCAAAAAACCAAAACCAAACCCGTTGCGGTCCGGTCAATTCTGACTCCTAGTGACCCTATAGGATAGAGTAGAACTACCCCATAGGGTTTCCAAAGAGCGGCTGGTGGATTCCAACTGCCAACCTTTTGGTTAGCAGCTGAGCTCTTAACCACTGCATCACCAGGGCTCCAAGATATTAACTGAGAGGACAGAAAACACCATCAGAGTTGGCACAGCAGAGGTGGTCGGTGACCTTCGCCTGGGCAGTTTCAGCCCAGAAAGGGGAGGACCCTGCCCCAGGCAGCTCAGCCAGCACAAGGTAGAAGCAGAGCTGGGAATCAGGTCTTCTCCCAGGATTACACCAGGGCTGCCAGCCTCGCCCGGGATGGCACGAGGAGGGGACACCTACGTCTACAGGTGTTTGTTGACTGACTGAGGGGGACTGCACACCAATCCTGCCCTCTCTCTTCTCTCCTCCCGTGGATGGGTACTGCAGGCCCAGCTGAGAGCCAGGCTGGAGGTGACCGCACAGCAGGCCGCCCAGGCCAGGGCCCAGCTACAGGAGCTACAGCAGCAAAGAAGCCAGATCCAGGTATAAGGCCTGCTGGCGGTCTGCACCACGTCCAAACTCTGTGTCCTTTGGGCAGCCACCCCTGGCTGGCCCCCGGGACACTGGGCAGTCAGTGTGAGCCACCTTGAAAATGCCCCTGGCAGGAGGGATTGAGGGCTAAGCAGGAAGCCAGGCCCCAGGAAGAGGTTCCAGAGGCCTAGGCTACTCACATCCCAGTCCCCAGCCCAGCGGGCCACCCTGGCCCTGCCAACCCGGGTTCCTCCTGTGCTCCCCAGAGCTCGGCCTGCACCCTGGCCTCCAGGGTCTCCAGCAAGTTCAGCTGCTTCCTGCAGGCCCTGGAGATGCAGCGGGCCTTGGCTCTGAGGGGCATTGAGACAGCCAAGGCCCAGGCACTGGCGAAAGCCCGGGACGGGGAGCAGCGGCTACGGGGCCACCTGGAGGCCCTGGTACACCATGACTGCAAGGTTCAGGACCTCCTGGGGCAGCTGGACGACAGGATCTTCCTCCAGGTAGCGGCCTTAGGGTGGCAGGTTGGGGAGCAGCTCCCTGCCCCTTGCACCCAGGCTGACTGTAGCTGTCCCTGGGGTTCAGGAGTCACAGCTCCTGGTGCCCCCAGAGCCTCTTGGGCCGCTGACCCCTCTGCAGTGGGATGAAGATCAGCAGCTGGGGGGCCTGAAGGAGACACTGCGCCAGCTGAGTGGCCTCCTGCTGGAAGAGGGGGGCCACTCAGGGCTGCCTGCTGAGGCTGCTGACTTGGGCCCCATGGGTAAGGCGACTGGGACCCCTCCTTACTCCTCTGGGCCCACTTGTCCCTCCCACTGCGGGTGAGAGTGGGGTCAGGGTCCATCATTCCTGTGACCTCCCCTCTCCATCCATCCTCTAATGCTGCTTTGTCCCTTAGAGGCCTCAGGTCCCCTGGCACCAGTCCCAAGCCCGGCATGTCCACTGAGGAGAGAACTCTGGCAGAGTAAGGAGGTCCTGCACGTGAGCATGTGTGTGCAACATATGTGTGCACACATGTATGCGTGTACCATGACATGTGTGCACCATGTGCAGAGAGCACATGTGTGCATGTGCACGTGTGCAGTGTCTGCACGTGTGTAGGCATGCATGTGCCTTGTGCACAGAGCACATGTGTGAGTGTGTGTACATGTGTGAAGTGCCTTGTGTGCACGTTTGTATGCACGTGTGCATTGTGTGTGAACACATGTACCTGTGTGTGCGCTGTGTGTGCACACACACATGTG
Organism: Loxodonta africana; assembly: GCF_030014295.1. Classification (NCBI taxonomy): domain Eukaryota; kingdom Metazoa; phylum Chordata; class Mammalia; order Proboscidea; family Elephantidae; genus Loxodonta; species Loxodonta africana. Next base: position 17,052,933 of record NC_087359.1, read on the forward strand.
AGTACATGAGTGTCACACGTGCTGTGATTGGATCTGTCCAAGAGGACTTTCCTGGGTCTGGCCCCACTCCCGTGCACACCTGTTATGGACGTGAAAGATTCTGCCCCAGAGGCTGCAGCACGGACTCAGTGCTGTATGGCGTCCAGTGCTCAGCATGCCATGTGTCTGGCTGCCGTTTAGCACTTGGTAAACGGCAGCTGCGTGGCCCCCATCCCCCACCGCGGCCTGGACATATACAGGCACCCTCACCCGCTCACCTCTATCCCTCTCTCCCACAGATTACCGCAACCTGACCTTTGACCCAGATAGTGCCAACCGCCACCTCCACCTGTCCCGCCAGAACCAGCAGGTGAAGCACTGCCGCCTGCCACGGGGCCAGGCCAACCCAGGCAGCTTCGAGCTGTGGCAGGTGCAGTGTGCCCAGAGCTTCGAGTCTGGGCGGCACTACTGGGAGGTGCGTGCCTCCAACCACTCCGTGACGCTGGGCGTCGCCTACCCAGAACTGGAGCGGCACAAGTCGGGGACCCACACGGACAACATCGGCCGTGGGCCGTGTTCCTGGGGACTCTGCGTTCAAGAGGATAGCACCCAGGCCTGGCACAACGGGGAGGCCCAGCGCTTGCCAGCAGTGTTCGGGCGGCTCTTGGGTGTGGATTTGGACCTGGCCTCAGGCTGCCTCACATTCTACAGCCTGGAGCCCCAGGCCCAGGCCCTGCACACCTTCCATGCCGTCTTCACCCAGCCCCTCTACCCCGTCTTCTGGCTTCTCGAGGGTAGGTCCCTTACCCTGTGCCATCGGGCTAGGGCCAAGCTTCTTCCAGGCTCCCAGGAAGAGGCCTCAGGGCTCAGCTGAGACTGCTCGCTTCACCCCAGGAAGGCACAAGATGGCCCTCTGGGCTGGGAACAGGTGCCATCATCCTTGTGTGCCCAAGAGCTGTCCCAGCCCCTGGCCTAAGGACCAAGGTCACAGCTATCACAGGACCAACTGCTAGGCTGAAGGCTGACTCAGGACCAGGCCAGGCCATTTGGGCCATTTCCAAACTGGAAAAATAAAAACAAACCTGTTGCCATTGAGTCAGTTTCGACTCATGGTGATCCCATGTGTTACAGTGTAGAACTGCTGCATAGGATTTTCTTGGCTGTAATCTTTATGGAAGAATACTGCCAGGCCTTTGTTCCATGCCACAGCTGGGTCAGTTTGAACTGCCCCAAACTGAAACTGAGCTTAAACCCAAAGTTCACTTTTCTGGCCTCTTTGAAGGGGACGGACTAGGACGAGAGTAAAATGGAAAGTCCCCACCCCAACCAGAGGCCACTTCTGGGGACCACCTGGGCCTTAGAGGCTGGAGCGCATCTTACAGAACACGTGCAGACGGGTGCACACACAGTCGTAGACGTACCCCAGTTTACCTCCCAGCAAGACAACGTGGACAAAGGGAGCAGGCAGGGCGTGGGCTCGAACTGTGGAAGGTTTCTGGAGAAAAGAGATGGCTCACATCCTCCCTCTCTCTCTTTCTTTCTCTTTCCATCGTAAAACATTTTGGTATAGTTTAGTCCTGTTTTTTTTACTTTTATACAGCCTTGTGGTTGTAGTCTATAAGCAATTTTATTTTCTGCATTTTTGACTCAATATAAACATTTTTCACGTTATTAAAAATTTTTCCCTGAATATTTGTGTGTGTGTGTGTGTGAGAAATAGTCCTTCTAATGACTATCATACTTTTTTTTACCCATTCTTAGACACCTAGATTGTTTATTTTTGGCTATAAAAATACTGCTGTGAAGATTTTTGAGCAAAAAGATTCATCCGTGTGCGGTGTATGCGCAGAGGCTAAATGGCCTAATGTGGAATTACTCACTGCAAAACAGTGAGCACTTCGAGGTTTTTTTATGCGAGAGGACAAAATGAGGCAACCTCGAGTCAGCCTGTCACCTATCAGCTGAGCGACTTCAGGCAAGTTACTCCGCATGGTGGTGCCTCAGTTTCCCCATCATTCCTTCCTCTTAGGTTTGTGGAGATTAAATGAAGTGATGCGTGTGGGGACCACGCCAGGCACATTACCAGCTCCTTTGTTTTCGTTTGGCTTTTAGCATTGACAACATGGTTCAGCAAAGATCCCTAGACATGTTCGTCTTAGTCATCTAGTGCTGCCATAACAGAAATACCACAAGTAAATGGCTTTAACAAAGAGAAATTTATTTCCTTTCTCTCTCTGCGGCCTTCTCATCAATCTTCCCCAGACTAGGAGCTTCTCTGCTCAGGGACTCTGGGTTCAAAGGACGTGGCTCTGCTCTTGGCACTGCTTTCTTGATGGTATGAGGTCCTCCAGTCTCTGCTGGCTTCTTTTATATATCAAGACATTGTCTCCAGACACAATGCAAGCTTGTAGATTGAGTCCTGCCTCACTAACAATACTGCCACCCATCCTCCCTCATTAACATCAAAGAGGCAGGATTTACAAGGTAGAGGAAGATCACAGGATACCGGGAATCATGGCCCAGCCCAATTGATACATTTTTGGGGGGACACAATTCGATCCCTGACAATGATGTTGCTCATATTTCTAGAGGCAGGATTTCTCGAAGTGGGGCTGTTCGGTTGGACGGCAGGTATAATTTTTGCACTTAAAATGTTCCACTTCTCGATCTGAGTGGTGGTTACAAATGTATTTGCTTTATAATTCTTTACACTGTACAAGTGTTTTTTATGTACTGTATAAATATTTCACAATCAAAATATTTTTATAAAGGGTAACACATGCAAAAAGACATAACCAAAAAGCACAATATTTGTAAAAAATATAGCTCCCTGCTACAATGTTATCTGGCTCCAGCCATCTCCTGGGTCTGCTTCTCAACCTCAGGGCTCTCCGTTTAAGGTCTAGGGCAGGACAGCTCCTTGGTGCAGCCTGGACTAGAATTCCCCAAACATGGGAAGGCGTTCTAACACCAGGAAGCCCAACAGAACGACAGCCAGGAGGCGCTTGGAGGCATTTGGAACCCCTGTTGAACAGCTAGAAACCCTGGTAGCGTAGTGATTAAGAGCTACTGCTGTTAACCAAAAGGTCCGCAGTTCAAATTCACCGGGCACTCCTTGAGAACTCTATGGGACAGTTCTACTCTGTCTTATAGGGTTGCTATGAGTTGGAATTGACTTGACAGCAATGAGTTTTTTAACTCATACAAATTCGAACCATTCCTCCAGCTCCAAGGCCACAGCAGAGCATCCAACTCACGATTCGCACACTCTGCCACAGAGGGAGAATCACCCCCTTTCTGCTTCCATAGTGGAAGATGTTCAGGGTCATTTATTCCAGGAATTTCCTTTTTCTATCAGGTTGTCTGTCCCTTCCGTGTTGTTCTGTGGGAGTGCTCTATGTTGTGAACAGTAGCCTTTATTTACACAGGATGAGCTGCTACTGCCATTTTCGTGGAACATGGTCTAGAGAAGCACTTCAGAAACTCTTGGAAAGCTCTTTCAAACTAGATTAACTGCCCCACATGATCTTGCTAGAACTCCCCATCTCCTCTCCAGGAAAAATGCACTGGTCTAGAGGGGAAAAAGCATGGGCTTCGGGGTGTGGCATTTGTCAAGGGGACATGGATCAGCCTACGGGTGTTTTTAGCATTTCTGTGTCTTCCAGACTGTCTTACAATTTCTGCGTTTCTGTGAGGCAGAATTAGGAGGACAGGCATAATGAGATAGAAGAAGAGTGGGGGAGGGTAGGCAGACCTAAAAAGATAGGGGCCTTAAAGGCCAGTGGAGTTGGGGTGGACAGCAGAGAGGTGAGGGGCTGCTAAGCAGCTGCTAAGTGGGAAGGGCTAAAGAGAAACAAAATGGTGACTAAGATATGTGGTGTCAAGTGACCCCAGACAGGAAGCTAGAAGGCAATGGAACCATGCCTTCAAGATTCTGAGGGGAAGGATTTCCAATCTAGAATTTCATACCCAACCAGAGTGTCAGTGGAGAATGAAGCCTGCATAAAGAGTCTTACAGGCACTTCAGCATCCATTCTCAGGAAGCTCCCAGAGGAAGTACTTTTCAAAAATGAAGAAATAAACCAATGAAGGAAAAGGAAGGTCTGGAATCCAAGAAGCAGGAAGTTCAACACAAAAAGGAAGTGATAAACTCTCCATAAATATGAGCACAAACATCCACATAGATGTCCAAAGATTGTAAGCATGTGGTTTAGAGATGTGGAGGTAAATACTAAAAGAAACAGCTAAAAGAGTTGAAACTGGTCCATGGGAAGCAAGAATCTGGAGCAGGGTGGGGCATGGGACTGCTATTTTTTCTTACAAAAACAAACAGTTGAGTCTATTCCATCTCCTAGCAACCTCATGTGTTTCAGAATAGAACTGCACTCCATAGGCTTTTTGTTTTGTTTTGTTGTTGCCCCATAGGGTTTTCAAGCCTGTGACCTTTCTGAAGTAGGTCATTGGGACTTTCTTCTAAGATGCCTCTGGGCAGGTTTGCTCCAGTGCAGTAAATTACTTAAAATGGTCCTTCTACCCTTGGTCTTTGTAACGCCCACCAAATGACTGGGTGGGGCTATGCAAATGAAGTGCTTGTGGCCCACCAAGGTGATTGGAGAGCTTACTAATAATATAAATAAAGTATATGGCACCCTTGTGGGGCCCGGGCCATGCAAATAAGGTGTATGGAACCCTAATGAGAGAATTGGTCAGTTTTGCCATCCTACTTAAAAGAGAGCCAATTCCAAAGCAGAGAGAGACCTCACTACAATCAAGAAAGAAGAGCCAAGATGGAGTGTGTCCTGTGATCTGGGGTCCCTGCGCTAAAAGCCTCCTATATTCAGGAGACGGTGAGAGCTGTAACACAGAAGACAACAAGAGACAGTGAGAAGCAGCAGCAGAGAAATGTCAGCAGCAGAGACAGCAGAACCAGAAGACCGGCAACAGATGGCGTGGTGAGCTTCTGGACCCGCAGAGAGAAAACTGAGTACCTTCAGGTAGGAGGCTTCCTGGCAGAGTAGGGTACCTCCAGCCACTTGTTGATGGAGCTAGGCTTGCTGACTCATGGAGCTAGAGAGCTGAGCGCCTTTGGGCAGCGGTTTACTGGTGGAATGGGGTACCTCTGTGCACTTATTGGCAGAGCTTAAGAGCTTTGTAACATTTGCTTGAGCAGGCAAGAGGCCCAAGGGGCAGAGGGCTAGGGAGAGGCCTGCCTGTGGGCCCGGCCAAGAAGTTGTTGTTGCCCGATTAGGGTCCGTGCCCTGGAGCAGTCAAGCCAATGAAACGTACTCCAAGTCAGAAAGAGAAAGTTCCTTTAAGGGGTGACACCAGTGGGAAGTCTGGCAGCAACACAAGCTGTCTTTATGGAGTCTCAAAAGGAATTTTACATTAGAGCTTATATATTGCTGTTGCAAGGGTCTTTTGGCATGTAGCCCACAGATGGCGTGGCTGGATGAGTTATTCCTTACAAAATTATTACAAGAGACTATCAGACTAAAGAGAGATATGCAGATCATCTCCTTATCAGGCTAAAGATACATATGTCAGATTAAAAAAATAAAAAATTTTTTTAGCTGGGCTCTAATCTTCATGTGGAAATTGTAAATCACAGGTGGATAGACAGAACAAAGCAAAGTCGTTAACAAAAGTATGCAGGAAGGAGAAGGCAGGCAGAAAAAAACTTACAGATTCATCATGGCATTAGTTATGTCAAGCTCTCAATTACCCACTTTGAAAAGGAGAAAACACGTTGTGGAGTATTAGGGTCATACTGTCCTGATCAAAGAACTGTATCCTGAGTCCTTCCTGATCCTGAATTGTAACGTGCTACTTCGTTAAGGTTACCTCCCTAATAAACCCCATAATTGTGAGTACTGTCTGTGAGTTGTGTGTGGCCGTTGCAATGATTTATCAAACCCAGCAGAGAAGTAGAGAGCGCGTGGAAGGGACAGCTGGTACCAGAGCTGGTAAAAAGGTTGGCGGGTGGAGGCAAGTCTGACCTCTGCCACACAGGAATTAGCCTTGGGCTATTGATCTCGACTCTCCTTCCTCCTTGTGAAGTTAAAGGAAGTAAAAGGCCCCTGCCACAGCACCATTTTTCTGTTTGCACCACACGGGGACTCCTTGTTAACTTTTTAAATAAATACATTATTTTGATATACACAAAAATTAAATTTAAAAAAGTGCATCAAAGACATGCCACTCTGGGCCTCAGCTTGGATTCCCTTTCAGTTTCTTTCAGAGATACAAATAAAGCTAGGAACCAAAGAAAACACTCAGGAGACTAACATACACATAAATAAATGCTAGCGATCACTAGCCATTAAACCTAGAGCCCATTACAGAGATGCAAATCAAAACTACAATGAGATACCATTTCACCCCAGCAAAAGTGACACTGATTAAAAAAACAGCAACAAATGCTGGCGTGATTGTGGGGAGATTAGAACTCTTATACACTGCCGGTGATATTCCAAAATGGTACAACCACTATGGAAAATGGTATGGCACTTCCTCAAAAAGCTAGAAATAGAAATACCATATGATACAGCAATTCTACTCCTAGGTATATATCCTAGAGAAGTAAGAGTAGTGACACAAATAAACATATGCATACCCATGTTCATTGCAGCACTATACACAATAGCAAAAAGATGGAAACAACTTAAGTGTCCATCAACAGATGAATGGATAAACGAAACGTACATATATAAAATGGAACGCTGTGCAAAGATAAAGAATAATGATGAGTCCACAAAACAAGGGTGAATCTGGAGGACATTATGCTGACTGTAATAAGTCAATCACAAAAGGACAAATGTTTTGTGATACCACTTCTATAAACAGTCAAACTGTCAGTTTGTCGTACTGTGGGGGCTTTTGTGATGTTGAAAGCTATGCTACTGGTATTCAAATATCAGCAGCATCACCCATGGTGGACAGGTTTCAGCTGAGCTTCCAGACTAAGACAGACTAGGAAGGAGGACCCGGTGGTCTACTTTTGAAAAGAATCAGCCAGTGAAAACCTTATGAATAGCAGCAGAACACTGTCTGATATAGTGCTGGAAGACGAGTCCCTCAGGTTGGAAGGCACTCAAAATACGACTGGGGAAGGGCTGCCTCCTCAAAGTAGAGTCGACCTTAATGACGTGGATGGAGTCAAGCTTTCGAGATCTTCATTTGCTGGTGTGGCAAGACCCAAAATGAAAAGAAACAGCTGCATACATCCATTGATAATTGGAATATGGAATGTACAAAGTATGAATCTAGGAAAATTGGAAATTGCCAACAATGAAATGTAGTGCATAGACATCAATATCCTAGGCATTAGTGAGCTGAAATGGACTGGTATTGGCCATTCTGAATCAGACAATCATATGGTCTACTATACCGGGAATGACAGCTTGAAGAGGAATGGTGTTGCATTCATAGTCAAAAAGAACATTTCAAGCTCTTTTCTGAAATACAATGCTGTCAGTGATAGGATAATACCTACTAATACAAATATTATTCAAATTTATGCACCAACCACTAAGGCCAAAGATGAAGAAGATGAAGATTTTTACCAAATTCTGAAGGCAGAAATTGACTGAACATGCAATCAGGATGCACTGATAATTACTGGTGATTGGAATGCAAAAGTTGGAAACAAAGTTAGTTAGAAAATATGGCCTTGGTGATTTCACTATGAGTCGGAATCAACTCGACGGCAGTGGGTGGGTGGGACATACCAGAGATTGATGATAGAATTTTGCAAGACCAATGACTTCTTCATTGCAAATACCTTTTTTCACCAACAAAAATGGCAACTATACACATGGCTCTCACCAGATGGAATGAATACACAGGACTCAAACCGACTACATCTGTGAAAAGAAACGATGGAAAAGCTCAATATCATCAGTCAGAACAAGGCCAGGGGCCAACTGCAGAACAGACCATCAATTGCTCATATGCAAGTTCAAGGTGAAACTGAAAAAAATTAGAACAAGTCCACAAAAGCCAAAGTACGACCTTGAGCATATCCCACCTGAATATTTAGAGATCACCTCAAGAATAGATTCCATGCGTTGAACATGAATGACTGCAAACCAGATGAGTTGTGGAATGACATCAAGGATATTATACATGAAGAAAGCAAGAGGTCATTAAAAAGACAAGACAGAAAGAAAAGATCTAACTAGATGTCAGAAGAGGCTCTGAAAACTTGCTCTTGAATGTCAAGTAACTAAAGCAAAAGAGCTGGACAGAAGATTTCAAAGGGTGGCTCAAGAAAACAAAGTAAATTATTATAATGAAGTGTTCAAAGACCTGGAGTTAGAACACCAAAAGGGGAGAACGCTGAAAGAACTGAAGAAAAAATTAAAACCTCGAGCTGCAATATTGAAGGATTCTACAGGGAAAATACTGAACAACACAGGAAGCATTAAAAGAAAATAGAAGGAATACACAGAGTCACTATACGAAAAAGAATTGGTCAATATGCAACCATTTCAGGAGGTAGTATATGATTAGGAACTGATGGTACTGAAGGAAGAAGTCCAAGCTGCACTGAAGACACTGGTGAAAAGCAAGTCTCCAGGAATTGACAGAATACCAATTGAGATGTTTCAACAAACGAATGCAACTCTGGAAGTGCTCACTCATCTATGCCAAGAAATATGGAAGACAGCTTCCTGGCCAACCAACTGGAAGAGATCCATATTTATGCCTATCCCTAAGAAAGGTGATCCAACCAAATGTGGAAATTATCGAACAATATCATTAATATCACACATAAGTAAAATTTTGCTGAAGATCATTCAAAACCAGCTGCAGCAGTATATTGACAGGGAACTGCCAGAAATTCAAGCCGGATTCAGAAGAGGACATGGAACCCGGAATATCATTGCTGACGTCAGATGGATCCTGGCTGAAAGCAGAGACTATCAGAAAGATGTTTACCTGTGTTTTATTGACTATGCAAAGGCATTCAACTGTGTGGATCCTAACAAATTATAGATAACATTTCAAAGAATGGGAATTCCAGAACACTTAATTGTGCTTATGAGGAACCTGTACATAGATCAAGAGGCAGTTGTTCGAACAGAATAAGGGGATATTGCATGGTTTAAAGTCAGGAAAAGTGTGTGTCAGGGTTGTATCCTTTCAGCATACCTATTCAATCTGTATGCTGAGCAAATAATCTGAGAAGATGGACTATATGAAGATGAACGGGGTATCAGGATTGGATAAAGACTCATTAACGATCTGCACTACGCAGATGACAAAATCTTGCTTGCTGAAAATGAAGAGGACTTGAAGCACTTAGTGAAGAAAATCAAAGATCACAGACTTCAGTATGAATTACACCTCAACATAAAGAAAACAAAAATCCTCACAACTGGACCAATAAGCAACATCATGATAAATGGAGAAAAGATTGAAGTTGTCAAGGATTTCATTTTACTTGGATCCACAATCAATACCCACGGAAGCGGCAGTCAAGAAATCATTGAATCATGCAATCAAAACCAAGATTACATTGGGCGAATCTGCTGCAAAAGATTTCTTTAAAGTGTTGAAAAGCAAAGATGTTACCTTGAAGGCTGGGGTGTGCTTGACCCAAGCCATGGTGTTTTCAGTCGCCTCATATGCATGTGAAAGCTGGATGATGAATAAAGGAGACCGAAGAAGAATTGATGCCTTTGAATTGTGGTGTTGGTGAAGAATATTGAATGTGCCATGAACTGCCAAAAGGACGGACAAACCTGTCTTGAAAGAAGTACAGCCAGAATGCTCCTTCAAAGCAAGGATGGCGAGACTGCATCTCACATACTTTGGGCATGTTATCAGAAAAGATCAGTCCCTGGAGAAGGACATTATGCTTGCCAGAGTACAGGGTCAGCGAAAAAGAGGAAGCCCCTCAACGAGATGAACTGACATAGTGGCTGCAACAACGGGCTCAAGCATAACTATTGTGAGGATGGCGCAGGACTGGGCAGTGTTTCGTTCTATTATCTTTAGGGTCACTGTGTGAGTTGGAACTGACTCAATGACACCTAGCAACAACAACAACAAAGATGGAAGGGGAAACAGATGGGAGGGGAAAGAGGGAGAATCACTAGACAGTAAAAAAAAAAAAAAATTTTTTTTTTTTTTTTTATTACACGTGTTAATTCTGGTGAAGGGAAAGACAGTATGGGGGAAGCCAGCACAAGTGACCAAGGTAAACGAAGACACTGGGAGGTAAGGAAGAATAAAGGACAACTATGGTAAATGTAATAACATATACAATTCTGCAACAACTGTAATAACAACCAAAAATTTGTGAGTGGTTACATAGGTAGACAAGGATGCTATCTAGGTGTGGGAAGGCATGTGGGAGTACATGTGCTTGCGTGTATAGGTATAGTTGTGAGCGTTTGTATATATGTATTTGTATGTGCTGCATGTATGTTCAGAAACATAATAGAGCACATAGGGGCACAGTTATGGAAACTTCTTAGACATATCCAAACACCTCGTGGGACTGAGTTTCTGGGCTTGAAAGGTAAGGACCATAGTCTCAGGGGACATCTAGGTCAATTGGCATAACATAGTTCGCGACGGTAATGTTCTACATCCTAGTTTGGTAAGTAGCGTCTAGGGTTTTAAAAGATTGCAAACTGCCATCTAGGGTACAACTATGGGTCTCTTCCTGTCTGGAGCAAGAGAGACTGAAGAAAACCAAAGACTCAAGGAAGCAATTAGTCCACAGGACTAATGCCCCACAGGAACCACAGCCTCTTCTAGCCTGAGACCAGAAGAACTAGATGGTGCCTGGCTACCACTACCAACCACTCTGACCAGGGACACAATAGAAGGCCCCAGTTAGAATGAGAGAAAAATGTAGAACAAAACTCAAACTCATAAAAAAGACCAGACTCACTAGACTGATTGATAGAGACTGGGGGAACCCCCCAGACTATTGCCCTAAGACACCCTTTTAACCTGGAACTGAAGCTGCTACCAGAAGTCATCTTTCAGCCTATAAAATAGAGCGCCCCCAAGGCAAGTGCTCTTTAGAACAATCAACTATTTGAGACCAAACAGGCAACATCTGACCAAAAGCAAGCATAAGAAGTCAAGAAGGGGCAGGGAAAGTGGAGAGATGGAAAGTCCGAAGGCAGGGTGGGAACGGGGAGAGTGCTGATGCATTGCAGGGATGGCAACCAATGTCACAGAGCCATTTGTGTGAGTTGTTGAATGGGAGACTCCAACAACCGCAACAACAACCAAAAACTTGTGAGTGGTTACACAGGTTGATCTGTATAGATTTGCTGTGTAAATTTTCACCTAAAACACAATAAAATGTTCAAGAAAAAAGAATATACAAATAAAGCTAGGAATGGCTTTTTAATTACTTTCATTTGCCGGACTGTTGTTTGTTTCTGTTTCACTTTCGGCTTCTTTCTTTCTTTTTTTTTTTTTTTTAAGCAGTACTGCAGCCAGACAAAGCTGAATATGTGGGTGAGGATGATTCCCGTTGCACCTTCTGAGTCTGAATTCTGCCTCTTCTCAGGACTAGTCCTGTTCCCATCTGTTATGGACTGAAGTGTGCCCCTCAAAATATGTATCATAAATCCTAATCTCTGTACTTGTGGAGGAAACCCTGGTAGCATAGCGGTTAAGAGCTACAGCTGCTAACCAAACGTCAGCAGTTCGAATCCACCAGGCGCTCCTTGGAAACCATATGGGGCAGTTCTACTCTGTCCTATAGCGTCGCTATGAGTCAGAACTGACTCGATGGCAACACTTTTTTTTCACACGTACTCATGGAAAGGAGCTCTGGTGGCAAAGTGGTTACACACCCAGCTTCTAACAAAGATCGGCAGTTCAAACCCACCAGCTGCTCCACTGGGAGGAAGATGTGGCAGTTTGCTTTCGTAAAGATTACAGCCCTGGAAACCCTATGGGGCGGTTCTCTTCTGTCCTATAGTGTCACTATGAGTCGGTATCGACTCCACAGCAAGGGGTATACTTGTGGATAGAATCCTATTTGGTAATAGGGTTTTCTTTGTTATGTTAATAAGGCAGTATTAACGTAGGGTGTGTTTTAAATCAATCTCTTTTGAGGTACGATGTAGGAAATAATACTGGAGTCATTAGTCCCTGTCCTTGAGCGTAGAGAATGTGACCCAGCTGGAGCTGGGCTCACAAGGGCTCACAAAGACTCCCAAGGACATACCAACTGGGCCCTGAGGTATAAGGACATCAGAACACAAAAGACTTTCCACTCTTACCTTTTTCTATTAACATTTACGGGAAACGAAAACCCAGTGCCGTCGAGTCGATTTTGACTCATAGCGACTCTATAGGACAGACTAGAACTGCCCCATAGAGTTTCCAAGGAGCGCCTGGCGGAGGATCTGAACTGCCGACCCTTTGGCTAGCAGCCGTAGCACTAACCATTAGGCCACCAGGGTTTCCATCAACATTTAGTGAATAGAAATTTGTTGAACCAAAGAAGACCGTCCTGGCTGTCGTTACTGAAACCTGTACCAATGATTGTTAAGCAAGACAAATCAAAATGTAGGATGACAGTTTCTAGCCAATCTGTAAAAAGTGAAGCTTTCAGTGGTTTTGCCCATTTGTAATGTTAATGTATACTGATGACTCTGTAATGTTCTTTGGCCCCGAGCAGACATGGCTGTGGCAGCATGCTTGTCCCTTCTTCCACCTTTGACTGTTCTGTAATATTTCCTTGGATTCGTGCAGACATTAGCTCTGGCAACATGCTTGTCCACTTCCCACCTTTGCCTTTTTGAATATATGCCGAATAAAACTTTCTTTTTGCTTTACTAAATTTTGTGATTTTTTTTTTACCCTACAACAGATATAAAAGAGCAGATCAAGCAAGCAAACAGAGATGGGGAAGTAGATGTCTTAAACCACGTGAAGACTGCCAAGGAACCAAGGAATAAAACCAAAAACCAAACCAAACTCAGGGCTGTCGAGTCGATTCCGACTCATGATGATGACGAACGAGCCAAGGAATAAGAGCTGACAAAAGAGACAAAGCCTTCCCTTAGAGCCGGCACTCTGAATTCAGACTTCTAGCCTCGTGAACTGTGAGAAAATAAATTTCTGTTTGTTAAAGCCACCCCCTTGTGGTATTTCTGTTATAGCAGCACCAGGGAGCTAAAACAGTGTCCTACAGCAAACGCCTTGTAAGGATGGAGCAAGACCACAGGCGTAAACACACTCCTCCATGCTCCAATTTCTAATTACTCTTTCCCTTTAAGAGTTCATTCGTTTCTATCTCTGATACATGCTGCAACATGGACGAACCCTGAACACAGTATGCTGAGTAAAATAGGTCAGACACAAAGAACAAGTATTGTGCAATCCCGCTTATTATGAATTATCCAGAACAGGCAAATACATAGAGACCAAGGTTTATTGGTGGTTACCAGGGGCGTGTTGGAGGGGAAACAGGAGGTCCTGCCAAAGGGTACAGGGTTTCCTTTAAAGGTGATGAAAAGACTTGGAAACGGGTAATGGTGATGGCTGCACCACCTGGGGAACTTTATGTCACTGTAAATTAATTAATGCACATGTAAAAAAGGTTGAAATGCAAAGGTTTTATTGTATATATTTCACCACAGTAGAAAACATTTTAAAGAGTTAATTCATTCCCCAAAGAATTAACATATTGGGCAACTTTAAAACTATGAGGTTGGAAGTGAAGTCTCATAAGCACACTGCCCTGACGAACCACGTCTTCATGCTTTCTTGCTGGAGGAGCTGAGCTTCCCGAGCAGAGAGGACAGTGGCTGCAGGGTGGGGAGTGGAGGGCTGGCTGGGACTCATCTCTCAGTATCTCTTGACTCTCAGGCGCCCATCATCCCTCTGGAACCAGGTGGGCTGTGGTCTCAGCAAGCCCAGGCATCCTGGCTGCCACGCCACGGAGTAGTGTGGCACCAATGCCTGGGCCTCCTAACCATTTCTGTGTATTGGCAGATGAAGGACAGTCATGATCAAGTGCTCCTTGTGGAAACCAACGTATGGAACTCATTACCCTGCCTTCCTGCCAAACTGTGCACACCCAGGCCATGTCCCTCAGTTTTTCCCTCTGCCTGGAAGGCCTTTTCCCGCCCTGCTTTCTGCACTTTTGAGTCCTACCAGTCCAAGAAAGCCCGGTTGAGATGGCACCTCCGTCACATGGACCTCTGCAGTCCCCCAGCCTTTCCATGGACCCCCAGAATGTATCGTCTCTCTCATAGGTGCCCTTCCCCCAGCCAGGAGTGTGGTTATTCAGGTTTGGGACACATTTCCCCGATTGGCTGGACACCTCCTTGCCTTATTCTTCTTTGTTGCCCCCACGGCTCATCACACCCCAAAACAAAAAATCAAACCAAACCCTGTGCCGTCGAGTCGATTCCGACTCATAGCAACCCTATAGGACAGAGTAGAACTGCCCCGTAGAGTTTCCAAGGAGCACCTAGCGGATTTGAACTGTCAACCCTTGGGTTAGCAGCTGTAGCACTTAACCACTAGCCACCAGGGCTTCCAAAAGCCAAACTCGTTGATGTCGAGTCAGTTCCAACCCCCCCAGGCCATCAAAAAAGCCTGCTGGCTGACTGGGGCCAAAGGAAATACAGCAAGAAACAAAGGAGTCTATAAGAGGTTTGGGAGGACAAAGCTTTGGTGTCTACAGAGGGAAGTGGGCTCTGCCCAGGTGTGGGGTGAAGGGTAGGGGGTCCTACCTTCTTGTAGGATACGAGTAATTGTAATAACCCAGTTGCCATCCAGTCAGTTCTGACTTAGGGAGACCCCATGTGTGTCAGAGTAGAAAGTGTGCTCCATAGGGTTTTCAATGGCTGATCTATTGAAAGTAGAGCTCCTGGGTGGTGCAGATAGTTAGCATGCTCGGCTGCTAATGGAAAGGTTGTGGAGGTTTAAGTCTACCCAGAGGTAGTATGATTTTTGGCTGGGCCATGATTCTCAGTGTTTATATGTGATCACTCCCATGATGGAATCTGCTGTGAGTAGCCAATCAGTTGGAAGGGAGTTTCCTTGAGGGTGTGGCCTGCATCCAAATATAAGCAGATGTTCTGGCTTTTTGCTCACTCTGGACCCTGTGGCTGCCTCCTTTCATCTGACCTTCCTTCGGCTCTTGGGACTTGAGCTATCAGCTTATCTGCAGGTCTTGGAATTCATCAATCTTCACAGCCTGAGAGCAGGAGCCCTGCTCTCTGGCCTGCCAATCTTGGGTTCGCCAGCCCCTGCAGCTACATGACTCGAGAGAAGCCACTGTCCTGATCCACGGACTTGGGATGTTCCAGCCTCTACAATCACAATCTCTATATATATTTATACGCTTTAATAGTTTTGCTTCTCTAGAGAACCCGCCTAAGACAGGTGGCTCAGAAGAAAGGCCTGACTATCTACACCTACTCCTTACTTATCAACTATCTCATTATCCAACATTTCACATTTAGATAATAGTAAAGAATCTACGATCTGTTTTGCCCATTAACGATGTACGTCTGGCAGTAATGTTTTCATGACCAGTGGGACAGAGAGCACCCACCTATATTTTCTGCCTCTCAGGTCCAGAGGGACACATGTATCCCACATACTGTATGGTGATCTGATGTGGTCATCTTCCATTTTCACATAATGGGCTTGTTTTTGGAACTTAACCATGCCAATAAGCGAGGAATGGGTGTACTTCCAAACAATCAGCCATTAAAAACCCTATGGAGTACATTTCCACTCTGATGCACATGGGGTTGTCATGATTTAGAGTCTAATTGGCAGGAAGTGGAGTAACAATAGCTGCCCTGTATTAGCAAGGGGGAACACCTGCCATGGGCCAGGCCTTGTGCTAAAACAGCTATTCTAAACTGGGCAATTTTGTCCCCCAGAAGACATCTGGCAATGTCTGGAGACAACTTTCACTGTCATGACTGGGAGGATGCTACTGGCATCTAGTCAGTTGTGGCCAGAGATGCTGCTAAACCTCTACAATGCCCAGAACATCCCCCCACAACAGAGAGTTATTCAGCCCAAATGGCAATAGTGCCTAGGTTTAGAAGCCCTGTGCTAAAGGATTTACAGGTGTTACCTCATCTAATCCTCACAAAAACCCTACGAGGTAAGTATATTCATTTCCTAATTGTGCGGTCAAGGAAATCAAGCTCAGAGAGGTTAAATAACCTTCCCTGGGGTCACACAGCCGTAAGGTAGTGAAGCAGGCATTGGGACCCAGGTCTGGCTCTAAAAAGGTGCGGTCTTTCTTCTGCTCAACAGTTCATGGAGGTGAAAGAGGCTCTCTAGAACATGTTGCTTTTATAATATATAAGTGCCAAAATGATAACATAATAGCATTAGAATTACTGTTTCCCTGGAGAAAGCAGGGCTTTGTTGCCTCTGGAATAAAGTGTTTAGATTGGGGACCCCTGCTCTCCTGGGGCAGGAAAGGAGTTAGCAGGCCCCAAAACCAGGGCAGGAACACCCAAAACACAAGCCACAAAAGAAAAAAATAGATAAATTGGACATCAAACTTATAAAAACTTTTGTGCTTCAAAGGACACCATCAAGAAATCGAACACATGGGCCACTCCTGCCCAAAAGCAAAGAAGAGAAGGCAGGAAGGAACAGGAAAACTGGACTGACAGACAGGGAGAGCCCAGGGTGGAAAGGGAAAGGGGGAGAGTGCTTACACATTCCGGGATTGCAACCAATGTTGCCAAATAATTTGCGTATAAATTTTGAATGAAAAACTAATTTGCATTGTAAACTTTCACCTAAAACAATAAAATTAAAAAACAAAGAAATTGAAAACACAATTTTTTTTTAAATTCTGAAGACCATATATCTGGAAGGGGACTTGAATCTAGAGTATATAAAGAGCTCTTACAACTCAAGAATAAAAAGACAAATAACACAAGTAAAAAATGGGGAAATGTTCAGAATGAACGTTTGTCCAAAGAAGATATACGAATGGTCAGTAAGCACGCGAAAAGATACTTGACATTGTTAGTCTTCGGGGAGATGCGAACCAAAACCACAATGAGAAACCTCTTTATCCTACTAGATGGCTATTATCGGAAAACGGAAAACAACAAGTTTTGGTGAGAATGTAGGCTACTGGAATTGTAAAATGGTGCAGCCACTTTGGAAAACAATTTGCCGGTTCCTCACACAGTAAACAGAGTTACCATAAATTTCACACAGTAAACAGAGTTACCATAAATTCCACTCCTAGGTATATACCCAAGACAGTCGAAAACGTATGTCCACACAAAAACTCATACACGAACGTTCATACTTTCGTCACAGCTGAAGAACCAATATTGATTCATTCTTTATCCTATTCATACTTTACTCATATTTCCTTAGGTTTTCCCTAATGTCCTTTTTCTGTTACAGGATCCCACTCAGGACACCCCCTTATATTTAGTTGTCCTGTCTTCTTAGGCTCCTCTTGGCTGTGACAGTTTCTCAAACTTTCCTTGTGTTTGATGACTTGAAAATTTTGAGGAGTGCTGGTCAGGTATTCTGTAGGCTGTCCCTGAACTGAGATTTGTCTGAGTTTTTCTCTTGATTAGACTGGGGTTATGGATTTTTGGAAGGAAGCCCACAGAGGCAGAGTGCCATTCTCATCACACCATATCAAGGTGCCTACCATCTGCATGACATCACTGTTGATGTCAACCTTGATCACCTGGCTGAGGTCACGTTTGTCAGGTTTCTCCACATAAAGTTACTCCCCCCCCCCCCAGCTTACATTTTGTGCTATTGGGAAGGAAGTCACTACGCAGCCCACACTTAAGGACCGGGGAGTTGGGCTTCACCTCAGAGCAGCTACAAAAAGTATTTGGAATTCTTCTGAATGAGAAAATTTTTCTCTTCTTCCCTATTTATTTATTCCATAATTTATTTCCACCAGTATGGACTCACGGATATTTATTTTATACCTCAGGTTATAATCTAATGCTACCTTATTTGTTAGCATTCTGGTTTTTTAGTCAACATTATTGAGACATGATTTACACACAATGCACCCCGTAAAGCGCACAGATAAGGCCTTTTAACAAATGCCTGCGCTTGGAGAATCCCAGCCTCAGACTCCCGCAGGTGCCCGTGAGAAAAAAATAGATAAATTCCACTGACCAGGACTGAACTCCTCACTGAGGGCGACTTGGAGAATGATGTCAGCTTCCCTTCTAGGTCTAGAAAAGTCCTGAGTTCCCCACCAGGGCTAAATAAAAAAAAATAGAATCGCTAAACGGCAAAAACACACGCCCATCAGCAGTTTCTTTTCTCGGCAGCCAGCAGCTCCGGAACTGTGCTGAGCCGTCGGCGGGGAGAGGTCTGGAGCCCGAAGGCCCGCCCAGCGCCTCCCGAGGCCCGGACCCGGCCAAGGATGGAAGCGTAGGGAGGGAATGCAAGTGTGAACTTCCAATTCCTTCTAGGGTGTGCCACTCGCATTCTCTGCCATCCCCTCGCGCAAACCCCTTTCAGCAGCCCCTCCGAGCCGGCGGGGGTTCCTGCAGAGGGGTTGGCCGCGCAGTCTGGGCTGGGCTGAGTGTCCGCGATGGGCGGTGCTGAGGGGCGGGCCGAGCCAGGCGGCGGGGGCTGGACCCTTGGCCTCCATCCCGGGAGGGCGGTGCCGGGCGCGAACAGGTCGGTCCCTCCCAGGCGGGAGCAGAACAGGCGGTGCCCCCGGCAGCCTTGGAGCTATGGACAGCCCCGGGCCCTTCAGCTGCCCCATCTGCCTGGAGCCGCTCCGGGAGCCGGTGACCCTGCCCTGTGGCCACAACTTCTGCCTGGCCTGCCTCGGTGCGCTCTGGCCGCACCGCGGCGTGGGCGGCGCCGGCGGTCCGGGGAGCACTGCGCGCTGCCCTCTGTGCCAGGAGCCCTTCCCCGACGGCCTGCAGCTCCGGAAGAACCACACGCTGGCCGAGCTGCTGCAGCTCCGCCTGGGCTCGGGCCCGGGCAAGGGCCCGGCTCCGGGCCTGGCTCCTGAGCCATCAGCGCCCAGCGCGCCGCCCAACGCCCCGGAGCCGTCTGCTCCCTGCGCCCCTGAGTCGTGGCCGGCAACCGAAGAGCTGGTGCGATGCGATGCGTGCCCTGAGGGCGCCGCCCTGCCAGCCGCGTTCTCCTGCCTCTCCTGTCTCGCCTCTTTCTGCCCGGCACACCTGGGCCCTCACGAGCGCAGCCCCGCGCTGCGCGGACACCGCCTGGTGCCGCCGCTGCGCCGGCTGGAGGAAAGCCTGTGCCCGCGCCATCTGCGGCCGCTCGAGCGCTACTGCCGCGCGGAACGCGTGTGCCTGTGCGAGGCTTGCGCCGTCCAGGAGCACCGCGGCCACGAGCTGGTGCCGCTGGAGCAGGAGCGCGCGCTCCAGGAGGTGGGAGCCGGCAGTCCCCGCGGCCGGGCGGGGAATCCAGGGGGGGCCGGGAGGGCCTTACTTTCCTCCTCTAAATAGTGAGGATCGTTGCGTTCCCTTCCAACTTTGACAATGTCATCAGCTCACGGCCGTGGAGATGGAAATGGGGGAGATAGGAAGCCAGTGTGAACGCTAAAGGGAAGGGAAGGGCGGGCAGGGTATCGGAGCGGGGTCAACGGGGTCTAAGCCAGTAAAGGAGCCGGGTTAGGCCCGTAGGGTTCCCGGCGCATGGTTCCGCGCGGATGCACAGGGCTAACGGTCCCATCTCAGATTTGTCCTGGGCTGAGGCAGCGGGTGTGGATGGGTGTGGCAGGCGACAGGCTCTGCCGGCATCAGGGCACGCAGATCCGCTCTGTCCAGCTGTTCTGGGAGCCGGTGGTGGGGAGCATGTGCTCAGCCTGTCCCGCTACCTCCGCCCCCAGTTTCCTTTGGATTCCAGCCCGGACTTGGCGCCTCTGGCCTTGGGATTTTCCGTCTCTCCTTTTTTTTTTTTTTTTTTTCCTGCCTGGAGCTGTGACTCATAAGACCCAAGGGATTTGCCTGGAATCCCCTGTTTTCAGGTCTAGATGGTGAACCCAGACCCTTAGGGGACATTGATCCCCAGGATAGCTGGGTGTCTTCTGATACATTCCCTCTGGAACTCGCTCACCCCTGCCTCCTCCTCACTGAAGGAAGTTCTCAAATGAACTCTAGCCTCTCATCCATAGGAGACCACCAATGGCCCCTGAACTTGACCCCACTGGTCAGAGAGGGAGGCAGACAGCCCACTACCGGCCTGTGCCCCCCATTGGCATTTGGGAATGGCACCAGCCTGGACTGGAGGCACATCTGCTCCATCTGCCTGGAGCTGCTGCAGGCTTTATCAGACATCATGGTCACTCCCAGTCCAACCAGTGTGCAAAGTCACTCCTGGTCACCCCTCTCCTCTCCCCTGGCAGGGCCCCTGGTGCTGGGCTGTGGCATCTGCCAGACCGTGTCCTTACGGGGTGTCATCCACAGGCCGAGCAGCCCAAAGTCCTGAGCGCCGTGGAGGACCGCATGGATGAGCTGGGTGCTGGCATTGCCCAGTCTCGGCGCACCGTGGCCCTCATCAAGGTCAGAGCCCCCTCCCACTCCTGCAGCAGGGTCTTGACGGGAAGAGCACTCAGGGTAGAATGATCCAGTCCAATGATCCACTGGGCAGGAGAACCTCCCTGACCTGGTACAGACCCAGTCGGGCTCGGGCTGCTCCCTGTGACCTCCAAGACAAATGGGCGAGGGGGTGGTGTTGGGGAAAGATGGATCCAAAGCTGTCAACCCTGCTCCCATGTCGTCCTGTGCAGAGTGCAGCCGTGGCGGAGCGGGAGAGGGTGAACCGACTGTTTGCGGAGGCTGAGGTAACCCTGCAGAGGTTCCAGGCCGAGGTGCTGGGCTTCATTGAGGAGGGGGAGACTACCATGCTGGGCCGCTCCCAGGGCGACCTGCGGCGGCAAGAGGAACAGCGCAGCCGCCTGAGCCGAGCCCGCCACAACCTCAGCCAGGTCCCTGAGGCCGACTCGGTTGGCTTCCTGCAGGTGAGGGGCAGCTCTGCGGGCCAGAGAGGGAATAGGCTGGTGAAGGCAGGCAGGGTGGAGGGACAAAGGGCTGTGGGCCTCCTGGTGAAGCTGCCCCCTGGGCAGGTACAGCTTGGCCAGCAGAGCCTCAGCTAGCATTTGTCTGGTGCAGGAGCTCCTGGCACTACGGTTGGCCCTGGAGGAGGGGTGCGGCCCTGGGTCTGGCCCCCCAAGGGAGCTCAGCTTCACCAAGTCATCTCAGGCGGTCCAGACAGTGAAAGAGCTGCTGGCTGCTGCCTGTGCCAGCCAGTGGGAGGAGCTGCAGGGGCTGGGCAGTGACGAGGACGGCCTGCAGAAGATGGGGCCAGAAGGTGGGTGTTGCCCCTCACTGAGGTGACTCACCCTCCCCCAGGCTCTCTGCACAGGCCCCTCAGCCTGGTGCCCATTCAGTAGGGGAGAATGGAAACTGTGTGCCTGGCATGGGGTGGGGCCAAACCCGAACAGTGCCTGCAACCATCACCCATGATGACAAGGCAGCCACTTTGCCACAGCCTAGGGGGCAGGGGGGCTTCTCCTAGCCCACCCCCTAGCTCAGAGGGGTTTGAGGAGCAAGTAGACAAGAGGCAGAAGCAAGGGACTAGGGATGCACAAGGACCAGGGTGCCATATCTGGGTGTGTGTCTGTCCCCAGGTGGCTCAGGACCCTGAGAGAAAGGGGGAGGAGAGGGCATGGCAGTCACAGGTTTAGGCAGGACCTGGCCCAGCAGCCCAGCCCAGTTTCTCAGCTGCAGCATCTTGGGCAGCCTGTAGAGACGCCCCTCACTGTCCCTTCTCCTGCAGCTGAGGCTGACTTCCAGGACCCTGACAGCACTGGCCGCCTAGAGAGTGAAGCTCCCCGAGATTATTTCCTCAAGTGTAAGTGGGCGCCGGGCTCTCACCTCTGATGATCCCAGAAGCAAGCCCTAGCAGGGCCCTGGCACACTGGGGCTTGTATTCCCTTCCCTAGTTCCCGGGTGAAGGCGATCAGCTCCCCAAGTGGTCTCCTGCAAGATGGAGTTGTGCTTGTAGCCAAGGCGGGAACAGGCCTGAATTCTGGGGAGGTGGGCGCGTGGGGGAGGGTGTCCTGCCCGAGCCTGGCTCTGACCCCTGCCTCCCTCTCCTGCCCCTGGGGTAGTTGCCTACATCGTGGACTTGGACAGCGACACAGCAGATAAATTCCTGCAGCTGTTTGGAACCAAAGGCGTAAAGAGGGTGCTATGTCCCATCAACTACCCCGAGTCACCCACCCGCTTCACCCACTGCGAGCAGGTGCTGGGCGAGGGCGCCCTGGACCGGGGCACCTACTACTGGGAGGTGGAGATCATCGAGGGCTGGGTCAGCATGGGGGTCATGGCCGAAGACTTCTCCCCACAAGAGCCCTATGACCGGGGCCGGCTGGGCCGCAACGCCCACTCCTGCTGTCTGCAGTGGAATGGCCGCAGCTTCTCTGTCTGGTTCCATGGGCTGGAGGCACCCCTGCCGCAGCCCTTCTCGCCCACCGTGGGCATCTGTCTAGAATATGCCGACCGTGCCCTGGCCTTCTATGCTGTACGGGACGGCAAGATGAACCTTCTACGGAGGCTGAAGGCCTCCAGGCCACGCCGGAGTGGCGCCCCAGCCCTGCCCATCGACCCCTTCCAGAGCCGCGTGGACAGCCACTTCATGGGGCTCTTTACCCGCAGGCTGAAGCCGGCCTTCTTCCTGGAGAGTGTGGATGCCCATCTGCAGATAGGGCCCCTCAAGAAGTCCTCCATATCTGTGCTGAAAAGGAGGTGATGCTGGGAGCCAGGCAGAGGCCTCCTCTCCAGTGGTCTTAGCTCCAGAAGCTTCCTTCTCTGGACCCCGTCTCCCTCCAGGGAAGGCACCAGCCTTGGAGTCACCTCCCCCACAGCTTTATCTCTAGAGGCCCCCCCTTGCATCCACCTGGCCATCCACCTCTCAGGGAGGAGGCTTCCCAGGGCCCTGTGCACCCCCAGTCCTTGTTTAGGGGAAAGAGCCACAGCTGGGACAAGTCGGGGCTAGTCCCACTCCTCTTCTGGGTTCCTAGAACAGGGCCTGGCACATAGTAGGTGCTCAATAAACATTTGTTGAATGACTGACTGACTCCCTTTTCCGTCCTCTCTGCCCACTGAGAATTCCCAGGATGTCTCTTCTTTCAAGAGCTGGCCTTGTGGGCAGGCTAGACTGGGAAACAGGGCCCCATCCCAGGATTCTTTTTGGGAAGGAGAGCCCTGGCCCAAGAGGAGGGGGCTGAAGCAGGGTGCCCGGCCTCTGGGCCAAGAGGTGCTCACCCCACTTCTGGTCCAGCAGAGGCAGCCTGAGGCAGCTTCTTCACACGGTCCAGCCCCATGTTGTCCTGGCAGCCCAAGTGTTTGCTTTGGATGACCTGAGTTCCCATCAGCTATTTTCATCCTGGATGCCACAGCCTGGTTCTGGACCCACCTTTTGGTGTTTGTACCCAGGAATAAATGTACACATCACACCCTTAAGAGCCGGGCAGGACTCCTGGGAGGGGGCAAGTGAATTGGAGACCTGGAACCTCCTGCTTAACACACACACACACGCACACACACACACTCACCCCTTCTCAGTTTGTGGAGAAACATGCCTGAGACCACCCAGGGGGTGACCTACAAAAAATGGACCCATGTCCTCTGGAGTTGGCCTCATGTCTCTGCTCTCAGCTGTGCAGTGGGAACAGCGGGCCTCAGCGCTGGGGGGACCCAAGCCCTGCACTCAGCAGAGCCTCTTCTATCCTTCCAGGAAATCCCAGTGGTCTCTGCTGCCCAGAGTCCGCATCCTCTGGCCTGGAGTGCCCAGGGCCTACTTTCAGGCCCAGCCTTGCTCTCTGAGGCCACAGGGTGAAGGTGTAACCAGGCCAGAACCACCCCCCGCCACCATCTCACCAGGTCCTCTGTGGCCCCGGTGGTCCCGCACCCCGGAGAGCAGGAGCAAACAGAGAGCCTCCCACACAGCGCAGGGTCAGGCAGGACAATGGGTGAGCTGTGCAGCAGAAAGCAAGGCCATACAAGTCCTGCCCCCCCATGAAGCTAAAAATAGCCCCTCCCCAGCCCAGCTCTCCCCAGCTACCAGGATGTTGTTTTTCCAGGCGGGGCCTCCTTGCTCCTCTGTGCTTTGTGCTCTTCACACGGTTCCCTTGGTAGCCGCTGCAGGTCCCAGCTCACCCGGCGGGGCGGCATGGGGACAGGGGCGGGGGCAGGAGGGCCCCTGCTGTTGCCATCCCAGCGAGGACCGGTGGGGGCTTCCTCGAGCCCCTGGCCACCTGCTGCGATCCTCTGCCTTTCACAGAGCCCCTCCTGCCCCTGGGCCTGCCCTATGTGCCCTTCTCTTCCTAGCTCCCTACTGCCCCTGACGCAAACCCTTGGCCCCTGACCTTGCAGACAGCCCAGAGGGTCCGGAATGTGAGCCAGTCAGGGCCCTGCACAGAGCCGGGCCTCCTTCCTGGAATTCGGGCCTGACTAGTCACGTCTGCGGGCACAGCCATCCCTGCCACTGGCAGGGTGATTAACAACCTCTGAGACTCATTAGTGAAACAAGCACTTTCATCCCCTTCACAGCTCAGCAGCTCTGGCTGGCCAGGGACACAGCTCACGGGGCACTGTGTCAGCCTAACCCCAGTGTTGCTACCAGGGCTAGGGCTGCAGGGGAGTCTCTGTTTGGTATGTAGAGTATATGTGTCTGTCTGTCCGTCTGTCTGTGTATGTGTCTGTGTCTGTGTCTCTGTGTGTCTGTGTGTATAAACGTCTGTGTGTGTCTGTGTATGTGTGTGTCTGTGTATCTGTGTATGTATATGTGTGTGTGTCTGTGTATTATGTGTGTGTCTGTCTGTATGTGTATATGTCTATGTATGTGTGTCTGTGTATGTGTATGTCTGTGTGTGTGTGTATGTATATGTCTGTGTGTCTCTGTGTGTACATGTCTCTGTGTGTCTGTCTGTCTGTGTAGGTATATGTCTATGTGTCTGTCTGTATGTGTCTCTGTCTGCGTGTGTGTGTCTGCTCTGCCTGCGTGTGTGTGGTCCAGCCCAGGGATTTGCACACAGTTCTCTGAGAAGCCCAGGTTCTGAGGAGGTGGGCTGAGGCCAGTGGGCTGGCAGAGCGGGAAGGGCAAGCCGAGGGAGACTGTCTCCTCACTGTATCTACCAACACTTAAATCAGAGCAGATTTGAAAAAAAAAAGGAAACTGTTTAAAAGAAAAACAGTTAGAAACTACTGATCTAGGCCAAAGCTTCTGCCACCATTTTACAGATGAAGAAACTGAGGTCCAGAGATGTCAAGCAGCTGCCCAAGGTAACCCTGTCCAGAGCACTGTCTGTTACTCCATGGCCTAGGTATGGTCTGTGCTTAGAAATGTGTGAAGACACACACAGAGACACACACTCACTGACACACACATTCACACTTCCACACACACACCCTGCTTCTATGCAGTCGCCTGTATAAGAGCTGCCCTCAGCTGGGGCCCAGTTCCCACGGCCACCAGGGCCCTTGGCAGAGCTGGTCTCAGAAGCTGCCCAGAGCCCGGCCAGTCACAGACAATGGCGGGGGGTGTAGAGCGTCTCAGGGCTGGTACTGTGAGCTGAATCTGTCTCCTTTCGGCCAGGCGGGGAGCCAACCTCCACTTGAGCTTTGTTTCTGTGGGAAAATGAGCTCGGATCTCCAAACAACCGAGGGAGAAACGGACTTCAACCTCAATTCCCTGTTGGCAGCTGCAGACCAGCTAGGCCTACATCCCTCAGGGCTCCCACTCGCTCTCCCACTCCCACCCACACCGTCACTCCAGGAGGTGGGGGACTAGGCAGACAGTCCTCTGCCCTACCCCTGGCCCTCCTCCTTCCCCTCCAAGGCCCAAGGAGCTCTCACAGAAGTGGCTTTTTTGGCCACCTTTCTCCCAGGCAGAGAGGGTGAGGCTATCCTGAAACTGTGGCTAAGGAGGGCCAGGCCAGGAAGATGGGGCTGAACTGGGAGGGGCCGGGGTTGCCAGCCCTCTTTACTGAGTCTGAGCTTGTTTTTGTCCTCGGGGAGGAAAACAGCTTTTAGCTGTTGGTTCTACCTGCCATCCAACCCACACCCAACACACACATTCACATTCAGCGCCAACATTCAAAATCTGGAGCATGACGCCATTCCCTTCTACACAGTCTCATCTTCTGGAAGATGCGGTGGGTGGACCTCATGGGCTTCACTCAGGATGGATAGCCTCAACCACCTTCCTGGCTGCCTTGGAGAGGGCGCCGGGAAAGGCACTCACACTGCTGGATGCAGGCTCCGGGGTATGTGGAACCAAGAGCTGGGCAGGCAGGAAATCTTCTTGGAGGTCTTGTGTGCTTTTTCTTTAAATGACATTCAAATTTTTCCTTTTACTCCAAAAAGTCTCCGATTTTCATTTAACATAAAAAAATAATCCTTTTCTGTCCCAGCATTGGAGAGTGGATTTGTGTTTGAGTCTGGAACCAGAAAGCCGTGGCTAAAAAATTCCTCTTTAGTCGCTTCATAGCTGTGTGCCTTTGGGCAAGTTACTTAGCCTGTCTGTGCCTCAGCTTCCTCACTTGTAAAATAAGGGTGAGACGACACACAGCATTGATTTCAGGACTAAATGAGACAGCGCAGGCAAAGTGTAGCACAGGTCCTGGCCCAGAGCAAGCTTTCAAGAACTGTTATTATTACCATTCCCCTGAATAATTGAGTAAAGTTGATAGATAGAAGTTGGAAGATATGTCAATCCTTAGGGGATCCCCAGAACTGATTTTCAGGAGCTAAGGTTATCCCAGACCTAATTTGCCAGGACATTACATTTTGGGCCACTGCTAAGCTTGGACACTTTCATGCATTCATTCAACAATATTTATTGAGTGCCAGACACAGTGTGGGTGTTGGCAATACAGCAGTGGGTGACCCAAACAGAGGTGTCCACACCCTTGTAGAAATCACAGAAAGCTGCATGATAACCATAGCTGTTGTTGTTGTTGTGTGCTATTAAGTCAGTTCCAACTCATGGAGACCCCACGTGTTACAGAGTAGAAGAGCTCCATAGGGTTTTCTTGGCTATAATTTTTATGAAGCAAATTGTCAGGCCTTTCTTCTGCAGTGCTGCTGGGTGGGTTTGAACTGCCAAACTTTCAGTCACCAGCTGAGCACAAATCATCTGCATCCTCCAGAGATTTCTACCCTAGCTGTGATAAGTACTATAAAAGAAAAGGACAGGGACTATGAATGAGAAGGGGCTCCTAAGGGGACTGGGGGAGGGACATTCCCTGAAGAAGGGACAGCTGAGGCCTGAAGAACAAGGGGGAGTTAACAAGACAGAGTGGGCGGGTGTGGGTGGGTCAGGCATGGGGACTGGGTTGGAACACTCCAGGAGGCTGGAGTGTAGGGAGAAGGGGCAAGTGGTAGAGGTGAGGTGGATAGCCCAGGTGTGGCAGGGCAGAGCCTGGCGAGGACTCTGGACTTTTCTACAGAGCAGTGGGAAGCTATGGCAGTATTTTACATGGGGAAATGACACAATCATATTTTCATTTAAATTTTTTTAATTAAAAAATTTTAAATTCATCCTATCATTTAGGTCGTTATGAGTCAGAATCGACTCAA
This sequence comes from Loxodonta africana, assembly GCF_030014295.1. Lineage (NCBI taxonomy): Eukaryota > Metazoa > Chordata > Mammalia > Proboscidea > Elephantidae > Loxodonta > Loxodonta africana. The sequence goes on from NC_087359.1 coordinate 17,080,508, forward strand.
CAGCAAAGTTTTTTTGTTGTCGTTGTTTTTTAATTATTTAGGTTTGGAAACAGGTTTAAAGGGACAAAAAAGAGGATGAGAGAGACTGATTAGAAAGCTACCCCATCTTGATCATCTTTCCAGGAGTACCCAGAAATAGCAGTGAGGGGCCGAGACCCACAAGGGTCCCTCCAAGAGAGGGGAGGGCAGAGGGGTCCCTCTAGCTGAGGCTCCTCAGTGCTGGGCTGGGGGCACCTTGGGAGGCGCCTGCCTCTTTCTGGATTCCTAGGGTTCGGGAGGCACAGAGGTGGACTTGGACAGCAGGAGGTTTGTGTAAACACCCTGACAGACAGCAGGAGTTGCTCAGAACAGGCTTTGCAGCTGTGTCTGGGGAATTGAACTTGACAGAGCCTGGTCCTTGTTGGGAAACACGGGTGGAGTCATTCTCCATAGCAACCAGAAACAGCCCCAAATGTGTCCTGGCTCTGCCTCCTGATGGACTAGCAAGGAACCTATGTTGCTGAAATGCCCACGGCCAGAAAAGACCCACCCGAAATAGCGCCCTTCCAGACCATGAGAGCTTCAGGTGGCCTTTGCACCCAGCTCCAACCAGCTCCCTCAGCCAGCAGTAAAAGGCAGAAAGTTTCCAAGAGTTTTCGTTCTCTAGCTGGCTTGAGAGATGACAACTAGCTAAGGATAAGATTTTTCCAAGTGAAAAATCTGATGTTTCAGGCATGAATTTTTTCCATAACACTCAGGTGCAAGAAATGTAAAACCAGACCAAATAAAATCTGGTTATGATTCTCCCTTCACCAAGATGGCAAGAAATTCAGTCTCAGGCGTGTTTGGGGGAAGTCTCTGGGTGGTACAAATGGTTAGAGGTTTCGGTCCACCCAGAGCTGCCTAGGAAAAAAGGCCTATCTGCTTCTGAAAAATCAGCCACTGGAGACCTTATGGAGCACACTCGCAGCTCCACTCTGACACACATGGGGTCACCGTGAGTCAGAATGAATTTATCCACCTGACAGTAACTGCTCACTGGTCTTCCTCAGTTGAACAACCATCTGGGGTTTACGTGGTGCCTGGAGGGTGGGGAGGGCTTCTCATCTCCCCACTGGGGTTGCTGTGAGATGTTCATTGCCTGAGCCCAAGTGGTCCTCAAGGTTCCACTCCCTTGGGCCAAGGCAGGGTTTGGGGATTGTGCCAAACTGTTGTCTCAGCTCCAAAAACCAGTCAGTTGCCAGTTGTCACAGTAGAACTGGGCTCCATAGACTTTTTGGAAATAGATCACCAGGCCTTTCTTCCTAGGCACTGCCGGGTTTACTCAATCCTCTAACCTTTTGGTTAGCAGCCAAGTGTGGCAACAATTTGTATCACACAGGGACTCCCATCCCTCCCTAGGTCTGGCCATTTTGCCCCTCCACCCCTCGAGTTATAGCTCCAGCTGCACACACTAGGCCTTGACTCCCAGCAAAAGCCTAGGTAGAGGGTTATCCTCTAAGTATCTGGCAACATCTATGTTCACCAAGAGCTGAAAAACAAAAGCTGTTAGACAGCCCTGAGAAAAAGAAGGGTTATCTACCTTCTTGGATGAGAATAAAAAATATCCCTCAGACATGAAAAGAGAGAGTAGAGAGAGGGAGCGGGCTGTCTCATTAGGGGGAGTGCAATTGGGTGTATGTAGCATGGTGTATATAAGCTTTTGTGTGAGAGACCGACTTGATTTGTAAACTTTCACTGAAACCACGATAAAAAAAAAAAAATCCCTCACTCTTTTGAGTCACCTACCACATCAAAAAAAAAGAGAGTTGTAAAATGGTATGGGGGCGATGTCTGACCTCCTCTAAATTCATAAGGGGGAAAGAGAATCAAGATCAACAGCCCAAGGCTGATTCCTATGGACAGCCCCTTCCCAGCCGTGCCCACAGCCCCTTCCCAGCCGTGCATCACTTTGTCTTCAGACTTCCTTATTCAGACTTCCTTATACATCTTTCTCTAGCCCTCAGCCTCTGCCCTACTCCAGCAAGTGTTACCAAGCTCTTTTACCTCTGCCAATTAAGTGCCCAGAGGCACCCTACTCCACCAGTAAGTCTTGGCCCAAAGGCACTCGACCTTCTCTCTCCGTGGGCGGGGAAGCTCACCATGCCATCTTCTGCCATTCTCTCCTGCCGCCGTTTCTCTGCCATTGCTTCTTGCCATCTTCAGTGTTACAATCCTCTCTCTTTCTCTCCTGGTTCCAGGAGCTTCTCAGTGCAGGGATCCCAGGTCCAAAGAACGCGATCTGCTCCTGGCTCTTTTTCCTTGGTGGTGGTGAGATCTTCTCTTCCCACCCCTGGGATGGCTCATTTTAAGCCCGTCGTTGTAGTTAGGTGCCGCCGAGTCGGTGCCGACTCATAGCAACCCTATGCACAACAGAAAGAAACACTGCCCGGTCCTGCGCCATCCTTACAATCATTGTTATGCTTCAGCCCATTGTTGCAGCCACTGTGTCAGTCCACTTCATTGAGGGTTTCCTCTTTTCCGCTGACCCTGTACTTCACCGAACATGATGTCCTTCTCCAGGGACTGTTCCCTCCTGATAACATGTCCAAAGTATGTAAGATGCAGTCTTGCCATCCTTGTTTCAAAGGAGCATTCTGGTTGTACTTCTTCCAAGACAGATTTGTTTGTTCTTTTGGCAATATGTGGTATATTCAATATTCTTCAACAACACCACAATTCGAAGGCATCACTTTGTCTTCAGACTTCCTTATTCATTGTCCAGCTTTCACATGCATATGAAGTGATTGAAAATACCATGGTTTGGGTCAGGCGCACCTTAATCTTCAAGGTGATGTCTTTGCTTTTCAACACTTTAAAGAGGTCCTTTGCAGCAGATTTGCCCAATGCAACGCGTCTTTTGATTTCTTGACTGCTGTTTCCGTGGTATTGATTGTGGATCCAAGTAAAATGAAATCCTTGACAACTTCAATCTTTTCTCCGTTTATCATGATGTTGCTTATCGGTCCGGTTGTGAGGATTTTTGTTTTCTTTATGTTTGGGTGTAATCCATACTCAAGGTTGTGGTCTTGAGTATGTAAGTAAGTGCTTCAAGTCCTCCTCCCTTTCAGCAAGCAGGGTTGTGTCATCTGCATAACACAGGTTGTCAATGAGTCTTCCTCCAGTCCTTACGCCTGGTTCTTCATATAGTGCAGCTTCTTGGATTATTTGCTCAGCATACAGATTGAATAGGTATGGTGAAAGAACACAACCCTGACACACACCTTTCCTGACTTTAAACCAATCAGTATCCCCTTGTTCTGTCCAAACAACTGCCTCTTGATCTATGTAAGCACAATTAAGTGTTCTGGAATTCCCATTCTTCGCAATGTTATCCATAATTTGTTATGATCCACACAGTCGAATGCCTTTGCATAGTCAATAAAACACAGGTAAACACCCTTCTGGCATTCTCTGCTTTTAGCCAGGATCCATCTGACATCAGCAATGATATCCCTGGTTCCACGTCCCCTTCTGAATCCGGCCTGAATTTCTGGCAGTTCCCTGTCGATACATTTTAAGCCTAGCAGGATGACAAAATTGAACAAACCCTTCATTAAGTTTCCATAGACCTTACCTGCATATTCCCACCCCCACAAGGGTGCCATGAACTTTACGTGCATTATTAGCAAGCTATTCAATCCCCTTGGTGGGCCACAGTTACCTTTATTTATATAATCCCACCTAATCACTTGGATGGGAGTTATAAGGCCATGGTGAGAAGGGCCACACAAAAACCATCCATCGCACCACAAGAGCGAAGCAAAAAACTGTTATCTAAAAAACTCTCCTGTCACACCAGGGAGTTGAGAATTACCTAAATCACACCTATAGAACCCTTTAGGGTCCTTCTTTGGGCACCATAAGTACGGGACAGCTTTAGCGCCAGGAGTTGGATGAGTGTGGGCCCCAGCCTTACATGGGATTGGGTGCTGACCTCAACTTCAGCACCCTCCTTCACTCCTGCTCTCCAACCACTCAACCCTAACTCTGGTTTTGCTTCTGAAACAGGGATTTTCAAACTGTGGATTGCAAAGGCAATTTTGCTGTTGTTTTTAATTGCCATTGAGTCAATTCTGACTCATGGCAACCCCATGTGCGCAAAGCAAAACTACTCTATAGGGTTTTCAAGGCTGTGATCTTTCAGAAGCAGATGGCCAGGCCTGTCTTCCAAGGCACTTCTGAGGGGGTTCGAAGTGCCAACCTTTCAGCCATTAATCGAACCCTTAATCACTCTCACCAAAACTGAAAAGAAAACAAACCCGTTGCTGTCCAGTTGATTCCGACTCATAGTGACCCTATAAGACACAGTAGAACTGCCCAATAGGTTTTCCAAGGACCAGCTGGTAGATTGGAACTGCCAACCCTTTGGTTAGCAGCTGAACTCTTAACCACTGCACCACCAGGGCTCTGTCATTTGCACTATTCAGGGACAAAAGCCAATTCATTGAGTAGCAATTAGCATTTTTTTAATGACAAAAATATAACAGAAAATATCAGAGTATAAAAAAAATATCACACTATAAAATAAAAATGGTTCCAAACCTGGTCTTAGACAATTTTTTTTTTTTTAATCTGTTGGAATTCACAATCTCCTTCTGGGAAGAAATTAGTATAGATGATAAAGTGCTTAAGCAACTTTTAGATAAACTTTAATGGGATTAAGATTTGTTCTGGGAAACTCCTTACCCACCCACCCAGCTGTTGTTCAGGAGCCCGGTGACCTCTGGCCCAACAATGGCTCTCTGACAGTTACTTCCCTTTTCCTATAAACTGTTCTTTCCAAGTGAATCCTTTTTTTTTTTTTTTAAATAGAGCTTTAGACGAAGGTTTACAGAACAAACTAGCTTCTCATCAGTTAGTACACACATTGTTATATGACATTGGTTAACAACCCCACAACACGTCAACACTCTCCCTTCTCAACCCTGGGTCTCTATTACCAGCTTTCCCGTTCCCTCCTGCCTTCCAGTCCCTTCCCCAGGGCTGATGCGCCCCTTTAGTCTTGTTTTGTTCCATGGGCCTGTCCAGTCTTTGGCTGAAGGGTGAATCTCAGGAGTGACCTCATTACCGAGCTAAACGGGTGTCTGGGGGCCATACTCTCAGTGTTTTTCCAGTCTCTGTCAGGCCAGCAAGTCTAGTCTTTCTTTCTGAGTTAGAATTTTGTTCTACATTTTTCTCCAGCTCTGTCCGGGACCCTCTATTGTGATCAATGTCAGGGCAGTCAGTGGTGGTAGCCAGGTACCATCTAATTTTACTAGACTCGGTCCAGTGGAGGCTGTGGTAGATGTGTTCCACTTTCCCTTCTCTCTTTAGGTTTGTTCATTCTTCCTTGCTCGAGAAGGGGGTGAGACCAGTGGAGTATCCCAGATGTCCACGCACAGGCTTTTAACACCCCAGATGCTACTCACCAAAGTAGAATGTAGAACATTTTCTTTATAAACTATGTTATGCCAGTTGAGCTAGATGTTCCCCGAGACCATGGTCCCCACAGTCCTCAGGCCAGAAGTTCAGTCCCTCAGGGAGTTTGGATGTGTCTACAGAGCTTCCATGACCTTGCCTCATACAGGTTGTGCCGGCTTCCCCAGTATGGTATACTGTCTTGCTCTTCACCAAAGTCACCACTTATCTATTGTCTATTAAGTGTTTCTACATCCCCCTCTCCTCCCCCCACAACATCAAAGATTGTTTCTCTTTGTACATAAACCTTTTCATGAGTTTTTACAGTAGTGGTCTCATACAACATTTGTCCTTTTGTGGTTGATTTATTTCACTCAGCATAATGCCCTCCAGATTCACCCACGTTATGAGATGTTTCACAGATTCATTGTTGTCCTTTATCATTGAGTAGTACTCCATGGTGTGTATGTACCACAGTTTGTTTATCCGTTCATCTGTTGATGGGCACCTAGGTCATTTCCATCTTTTTGCTGTTGTGAACAATGCTGCAGTGAACATGAGTGTGCATATGTCTATTCATATGACAACTCTTATTTCTCTGGGATAGATTCCTAGGAGTGGGATTGCTGGATCATGTGGTATTTCTATTTCTGGCTTTCTAAGGAAGTGCCATATTATTTTCCAAAACGGTTGGATCATTTTGCATTCCCACCATCAGTCCATAAGAGTTTGGATCTCCCCACAGCCTCTCCAACATTTATTTCCTGTTTTTTTGATTCGTGCCAGTAATGCAGGGTGAGATGGTATCTAATTGTGGTTTTGATTTGCATTTCTCTGATGGCTAGAGATTGTGAGCATTTTCTCATGTGTCTGTTGGCCGCTTCAATGTCTTCTTTGGTGAAGTGTTGGTCATTTTCTTTGCTCATTTTTTGGTTGGATTATCTTTTTGTTGTAGAGATGTTGGGTTTTCTTGTAGATTTTAGAGATTAGACCTTTGTCTGATTTGTAATAGCCAAATATTTTTTCCCAGCTGTAGGTTCTCTTTTTACTTTTTTGGTGAAGTCTTTTGATGAGCATAATTGTTTAATTTTTAGGAGATCCCAGTTATTTAGCTTATCCTCTGGAGCTTGTGTATTTTTGGTTGTGGTTTGGTTCCTGTTAAAGCCGTGTATTAAGGCCTCTAGCGTTGATTCTATTTTTTCTTCTATGAACTTCATAGTTTTTGGCTTTATACTTACATGTTTGATCCATTTTGAGTTAGTTTTTGTACAATGGTATGAGGTATGGGTCCTGTTTCATTTTTTTGCAGGTGGACATCCAGTTTTGCCAGCACCATTTGTTAAAAAGACTGTCTTTTCCCCCATTTGATGGACTTTCGGCCCTTGTCAAAGACCAGGTGACCATAGATGGATGGATTTACATCTCGTTTCTCAATTCCGTTCCGTTGGTCAATGTATCTGTCATTGTACCAGTACCAGGCTGTTTTTACTACTGTAGCTGTATAGTAGGTTCTGAGATCAGGTAATGCACTTTATTTTTCTTCTTCAATAGTGCTTTACTTATCCGGGGCCTCTTCCCTTTCCATATAAAGTTAATGATTAGTTTTTCCATCTTTTTAAAGAATGTTGTTGGTAGTTGGATCTGTATCCAAGAGTGAACCTTGGAATTGGTTCTCCAAGGGGCTTTACCTTTGGATGCAAGATGGCAACAAAACTTTCCCATGTGCTCAAAACCGAAGAAACAAGAACATTTTCTTAAGCAGCACACAGTATAATAAGGGTAGGTATTGTTTCAGGAGCCTTGGTGGTGCAGTGGTTAAGTGCTCAGCTGCTAACTGAGAGGTTGGCAGTTGGAACCCACCAGCTACTCTGCTGGAGAAAGATGTGGCAGTCTGCTTCTATAAAGATTACAGCCTTGGAAACCCTATGGAGCAGTTCTACTCTATCCTATAGAATCACTATGAGTCGGAATCAGGTTTGGTTAATGGGCTTCCTGAAAGCAAGTTATGGATTGGTTGGTGTTTCTAGGAGGATTAGAAAAAGCAGGGGTTAATAGGGATTGAACTGGAAGGGGTCCTGGTGGGACAGTAGTTAAGCGCTTTGCTGCTAACCAAAAGGTCAAACCCACCAGCTGCTCATTCCACAAGAGAAAGATGTGACAGTAGACATCCGTAAAGATTACATCTTTGGAAACCCTATGGGGCAGTTCTACTCTGTTCTAAGTGTTGCTTTGAGTTGAAATTGGCTCAGTGGCAACAGGTTTAATGAGGATTGGGTGCTGTCACAATGGGAGTGCTTTATCCATAGGGCATCCCCGGTATCAGCCCAGAATTGCGAAGTGGGTCTAAGGGTGTCCTTGTTAAGAAAGCAGGCCTTGCTCAAAGGGGCGGTCATTATGCCATGTGTAGCTGCTGCGTGACCTCGGGAGAAACACTGCTTCCTCCTTGCTGAGGGGTTATCTGTGTCTTTCCTCCCAGCCTGATTAACGCAGGACTGCCTTTTTTCTGGTTTTTACTCTTTCAGCCCCAAACAGGTTTTTACTCTCTGCTTCACTTATACATGTGTGTGTTGGTCCTGATATAAAATGTGTTTCTTACTGTGGGTAAGGTTGAAAAAAGAATCAAAAGCCCCCATCTGGTTAAGTGCCCTGAGCCTTTGTAATATGGCACTCACAGAAAACCAGATTTGTTCAGCATAAAGCATGATATTTGTTCAGCTTACATGGGGAAAGAGATGAAGCTTCTTGGGGTCAGGAGGTGGCTGGCTCAGGGGTTCTACCTAGCGGTTGGCCTGGGGGTGAGGGGGGCGATATCTCAAGCACCCCTTTACCCATTCTGAGCACAGGGGCAATTACGTTGTTGTCGTTACTTGCTGTTGAGTAGATTCTGACTCATGACAACCCCGTATGTTACAGAGTAGAACTGCTCCATAGGGTTTTCTTGGCTATAATCTTAACAGAAGCAGATCACCAGGCCTTTCTTCCATGATACCATGAAAAAAGATGATTGTTACTGGAAACAGGCTCATCATCTCTCATCATCATCATACAGAGTTGCTTTGAATCAGAATTGGCTCAATGGCAATGGGTTCGGGAGACCCGGTGGTGGAGTGGCTAAGTGCTCGGCTGTTAACTGGAAGGTCCGCTGTTTACCCATCAGCTGCTCTGCAGGAGAAAGATGTGGCAGTCTGCTTCCGTAAAGATAACTGCCTTGGAAACCCTGGTGGTAGTGGTTAAGTGCTACAGCTGCTAACCACAAGGCGGGCAGTTCGAATCCACCAGCCACTCCTTGGAAACCCAATGGGGCAGTTCTGCTCTGTCCTATAGGGTCTCAATGAATTGGAATTAACTCGAGAGCAATGGGTTTGGGTTGTTTTTTTGTTTTGGTTTAGAAATAGGCAGCACCTATGAGATGCTGTGTAGGATAGAAGGCAGGAGGGGTCAGAGTTCTGAGGCCCAGGCCCAGAGAGAGGCTGTCACTGCTGACTGGGTTCAGCAGTGAACTGTCACCGAGCCCTTCAGTGTGGGTGCTGGAAACAACAGGCCCCATCCAAGGCCTGGGAGTGGCCCTAGCAAAGTGTTCACATAGCTATATGTTTTTATAAAATTTGCGTAAGTCAGACATTTTAGCCGAAATCTCTTAAGCCTGCTATCTCTTTCCATTCCTACTTTCTCTTCATCGAATTTCCCCTCCTGTCAGGAGGCCTCAGTGTGGCCACAGGTATTTTGTACTCACCGTTTATTTGTTCTTTAAAGAGGGACTCCGAAATCATATAAGCTCGGGTCCCACCAAACCTAGAGCTGCCTCTGCCTCCAACCTAGTTTGGCAAAGGGGTGAGGGTGGGGCTGGACTGTTGTTCCCACCTTCCTTTTTATGATCCTTAGAGCAGACATTCTTGCAGACCCAATGCTGGGTGGATGTTCTCTTTCTTTACGAAATTTATTATTATTTAAAAATGTACATAGTAAAAAAAGCCAAAGAGTATGTAATGCAAATTGGGTCACTAAACCAAAAAAAGAAAACCCAAACCCATTGCTGTGGAGTCGATTCCGGCTCATATCGACCCTATAGAACACAGTAGAACTGCCCCATACGGTTTCCAAGAAGCAGCTGGTGGACTCGAACTCTTGACCTTTTGGCTAGCAGCTGACCTCTTAACTACTTCTCCACCAAGGCTCCAATTGGGTCACCACCCCACCCCAAACTGCCGGACCCATGTCTCATAGGGATAATACCACATTTTCTGGTGGATATTTCCAGAAATTAAATATATATTATATAAAACTAAACCAAACCCATTGCCACTGAGTCAATTCTGACTCATACTGATCCTATAGGACAGAGAAGAACTGCCCCATACGGTTTCCAAGGAGTGGCTGGTGGATTCAAACTGCCGACCTTTTGGTTAGCAGCGGGAGCTCTTACCCACTTTGCCACCAGAGCTCCATATGTACATATATACATAAAAGCCAGTCGCTGTCCAGGTGAGTCCAACTCAGGGAGACCCCATGTGTCAGAGTAGAACTGGGCTCCACAGGGTTTTCAATGGCTGATTTTTTGGAAGTAGATCACCAGGCCTTTCTTCTGAGGTGCCTATGGGTGAACTCAAACTTCCATCCTTTCAGTTAGCAGCCAAGGACATTAACCATTTACGTTAAAAAAAAAAAAAAAAAAGTTGCCATCGAGTCGATTCTGACTCATAATGACCCTATAGGTCAGAGTAGAGCTGCCCCATAGGGTTTCCAAGGCTGTAATCTTTACAGAAGCCGACTGTCGCATCTTTCTCCCATGGAGCAACTGGTGGGTTCAAACCACCGGCCAAATGGAATGCCTAACCTCTGTGCCAACAGGGCTCCTTACCATTTACATAGCTCCTATTTTTTATATGAATGGAAGCATATTTATGCACCATTCTTTACTTGATATACCTTAACAATTTTTCTAGGTCACCACCCAAACCAAGAAACCAAACCAAACCCAGTGCTGTCGAGTCGATTTCAACCCATAGCGACCCTATAGGACAGAGTAGAACTGCTCCATAGAGTTTCCAAGGAGCGCCTGGCGGATTCAAAGTGCCGTCCCTTTCTTTGGTTAGCAGCCATAGCACTTAACCACTACACCACCAGGGTTTCCAGGTCACTACCCAGAGTTAGACAATTCTTTTTAACCCCTGCACAAAACCCTGGTGGCCTTGTGGTTAAGTGCTAAGGCTGCTAACCAAGGAAAGGGAGGGCACTTTGAATCCGCCAGGCGCCCCTTGGAAACTCTATGGGTCAGTTCTACCCTGTCCTATAGGGTCGCTATGAGTAGAGTCGACTCGATGGCACCGGGTTCGGTTTATAGATCACATGCACCAGAATTAATGTAACCAGTTGGGGTAGATTTCATCATGTCCATCCTTAATTAATTACAGTTGTCCTCATGGTCCAACTTGATCTTGCACAAGACTTCACAGAAGACTGTTGTCTGTTTCATGATCTTGTCTGGTGAGGTGGGTTTTCGATCCTTTATCTAGGAAATCTCACTCAAATAGCCACGCAGGTGGATCACGAGGTTGGTCATGACGTGTTGGGAAATCTGCAGTCTGCTTAAAAAAAAACTAGGCTCCCTTAAGATTAAAGATAGACCAGAACCCTCCATGAGACAGGTCCCCACGTTCCCCCTCAAAGATCCGCCTCCGGGTCGCGGGGTTTAGATATCCAAAGCCGTCAGGCACGCCCAGTGCTGGGTCACAGGCTGAAATGAGCCAGCCCTATTTTGTAAAGGACACGGTCTGACTGCCGGTCTCTCATTCAGTTTTTCGGAGTTTATATCTTCCAGCCTGGACTCCGTAGGGCGGGGCCGGAACGCAAAGCCAGAGCATCGTTCTAGAGGCAGCAGCGCCGCCGCGAGGCCAGCCGTGGTGGAGGCGGCGGCGAGGTTGGCGCGCTCCCAGCCGAACAGTGGCTCTTGGGGGTGATCACGTTTGGGCGCCAGAGCCAGCCTCCGCTCCCCACCTACGGCCTTGGTGGGTCTGTTTGATTTGATTAAAGGGATGACGGTTTTTCTGATCCTTTCTTCTCTGCCAACCAGCCACCCCACCACTCTCGGAACAGACCCTAGCGACTACACAAGTCCGGGAACACTGTTGTTGTTAGGTGCCGTCAGTGGGTTCCGACTCATAGCGACCCTATGCACAACAGAAGGAAACGCTGCCTGGTCTTGCGCCATCCTCACAATCGTCCTTATGCTTGAGCCCATTGTTGCAGCCACTGTGTCAATCCACCTCTTTGAGGGTCTTCCTCTTTTCCGCTGACCCTGTACTTTGCCAAGCATGATGGCCTTCTCCAGAGACTGGTCCCTCCTGACAACATGGCCAAAGTATGTAAGGTGTAGTTTTCGCCAACCTTGCTTCTAAGGAGCATTCTGGTTGTACTTCTTCTAAGACAGATTTATTCCTTCTTCTGGCAGTCCGTGGTATATTCAATATACCATGCTGTAGCTCTTAACCACTAGACCTCCAGGGTTTCCATTCACTATAAGTCGGAATCGACACGATGGCAGTGGATTCTCACTGAGGGTGAGGGTGGGGAGTTCACAAGATTCAAAACCAAAAACCAAACCCCTTGCCGTAGAGTCCATTCCGACTTAAAGTGACCCTATGGGACAAAGTAAAACTGCCCCACAGGGTTTCCAAGGCTCAAATCTTTAGGAAGCGGACTGCCAAATCTTTCTCCCAAATATCCTCCCGCCGACCTATCAGTTAGCAGCCAAGCACTGTAACCACTACGCCACGAGGGCTCCTGCACACAGGTCTTCTTGTTTGTTGTTCGGTTCCCACACAGGTTTAGGGTTAGTCAATCCAGGCCTCTTATCTGGGAGACTACAAGTTCCAGAATGCATCCTTCATTAGCATAGGGAGAGGTCGAGGTTGCCAGAGCATTACCTCCTGGGACTTGTAGTCTTCACCTAGTTTGTGACGCAGGCGGAAGTAGAAGGAACAGGGAGTAAACCATAGCACGTGACGTTAGGGATCAGGTGGTTGGCCCAGCCTCCGCTCAAGACCTATGATTGGCTGACTCTAATACGAACGACGCCACTGGGGGCGGGCCAAAGAGGGGCGCAAGCGCACTGCACTGAGAGTCTCGGGACCCGTTTCCGAGACTATGGCGCTCAACAAGAATCACTCGGAGGGTGGCGGAGTGATCGTCAACAACACCGAGAGGTGAAAACACTGCGGAAGAATCCTGGGGGGCTGAAGGGCGGGTGTCTATGGCGCAGCCAGTGGGCGGTGGGATGTGGGAAATAAACCCATAAGGAGGAGAAACTGATGAGGTGCGGCGGAGGCGGGGGAGGGGTAACGGCTGGGGGGAGGGCTGGAGGGAGGTGGGTGGGTCGCGGGGGTGGGGCCGGAATGTTTCGATCAGCTGCGGAGGGGACTCGGCAGGGAGGGGACGGGGTTTCAGGAGAGAGATGGACCCCAGGGGTGGGTGTTGAGCCCCTTTCCTAGAGTTGATGACTTTAATAAGAGCTGGGAAGAGCCTTAGACAAACATAATTGTCATTTATCGGTTGTTTACTACCTTGCTACGTGTCGGGCCCTGCGCCTGTTCTACCCAATTTAATACATACCATTTTGTGCGGCAGATACTATTATACACATTTTACTGGTAGGAAATCTAAAGAACAGAGAGGGTAGATAACTTGGCGAGATCATAGAGCTGTAAATAACAGAGATGGGATTCCAGGAAATGAGTCCTGACCCAAGTCAATAGGCTTAACTGCAGAGAAGCTGAGGCTCCAAATGTGAAATAGATACTGTTTATCAAGTGTCTGACAGTTCCTGGCACGGTGCGGGTCCTTGTGAAGGTTGGTCCCTTGCCTCTTGTCACATGCTTGCCCAATTGATTCTTCCCCTCCTTCAACGTGGGCATGGCTCTCTGCCCTCTAGATTTTTGGCCACTGAGAATCAGACCAGCCAGCCCTCATTTGAAACGTGCTTATCTTGGAGTCAGAAGGAGCTTAGGAACCTGAGTCACCAGAGGAGAAATGATGGAGTCAGGGCCAGCATCCAGCTCGGGACCTGTCACCTGGGAGTGCTCGATGAGTCAGAGGAGACAGTTAGGATGAACTCGGACTTCCGAATTCTGACTCCCCCTCCATCTTAACCTACCCAGATACCCCGACTGTTTCTAGTCATTTCTGTGAGCTGTGCTTTTCTATTATCAGTTCTCTTTTCCACTTATCCCGCTCCCCTCCCCAGTCAAGAATGTTATATTTGGGAGGTGGAAGGAGACAAATGGAGCCATGTGAACTTGACCTTTTTGTTTTATAATCAGAAACCTCATACTGCTCACTGGTTTGTAGCTGTCTGTGTGCAGCCAGTTCCTGGCTCTGGGCCAACACTCTTGGGAACATCTCCTGGGGCTGTTTTTCTTTCTCTCTCAGCAGGACTTTTCTGAGACAAAAATCTATTTTGCTCGTCCTCCTACCTGGTTCAGTGCTCCATGAGTATTAAAGTAGGGTGTGCCTAGCTTTAGGAGATTCTTCGGCCTCATTTCTGGGAAAAAAAAAAAAAAAATGTATATATAATAATTGAAATTTAAAGCCAATGTTTAAAATAAACCAAACAAGTTGCCATTGAGTCAATTCTGACTCATGGTGACCCCATATGTATCAGGGTAGAACTGGGCTCCATAGGGTTTTCAGTACTGATTTTTCAGAAGTAGATCACCAGGCATTTCTTCCGCAGCTCCTCTGGGTGGACTCAAACCTACAGCCTTTGATTAGCACCTTAGCGTGTTAAGCGTTTGCATCACCCAGGGCCTCTGATGTTGAAAACAGTGAATCTTAATCTTCGTGAACCCTTTTGAGGGTAATGAGACCAAGGGGCCCTCCCAGAGCAAGGAACATGCGCAGTCATTTCAAGGGCTCCCCGATCCGGTCCTGGTGGGCCCAGGTAAAGAATCTCAGGCTTAAAGGAACCCTAAAGGAAGCCTTTTTTTTAAGCTACAAAGTCACATCTTAGAATTTTTATATAGGCATAAGAAACAAATCAAGAAATGGAACAGAACACCTATCACAAAATAGAAGCATTAACCCAGATCATCCATCCTGCCTCTGGAGGGGCTTTGGCGTCTCGTGACTGCGCTGGTCACGTGAGGGCTGTGTAAGTGAGCTTTGGAGGACGTCTCCGGAACTCCACCTTGTACATGTCGTTGACGGGTGTATTAATGGTTTCCTCCATTTATACGAGAGGGGGTGCCGGACAGCTGCTAATAGGCGACTGCTCACCTGGAAGGCCCAGTCCCAGGAGGTCCAGAACCTGTTTCCACACAGTCTCATCTCAGCCTGTCCCCTCTTGTCACAGCATCCTGATGTCCTATGACCATGTGGAACTTACATTCAGCGACATGAGAAACGTGCCTGAGGCCTTCAGAGGGACCAAGAAAGGCACTGCCTTCCTGACCCCGTACCGGGTGAGTCGCATAGAGGGACAGTTGGTTTTGAGGCTCGTTGCCCTTGAAAGGGGGTGTGAGTCTCAGGTCCGCCTTGGCCTCGTGGGTCCACTGGCCTCTGAACCCTTGCTCTGTGTTTCTCAGTCACACGCTCCCAGATTCTAGACCCACTGACCTCCTTATGTAGCTGACCTGGTCTCTGGGTAACGGATCCACGCAGATTCCAAAGCTGCCACTGTGAAGTCTCTGTGTCGTTGGATGTGGCTGCTAGCATGACCCAGGCCTGGAGTAGAGAGGCTTTATTATCTCGTTTTCTGTCAGAGTAGCCGGTGGGGCTTCCATGTACACTCAGAGTGACAAATGTGCAGCCAGAACCCAGCAGCATGGCCTCGCCCTCTGGACTGGATAGAGAGCCTGGCAAACCCACAGAGTGAGAAGTGGCAGGGCATTCCTGGGGGGGTGGAGAGTTACCCACTCAGACTCTGAGAGGTTTCCGGAAGATAATGCCTATAGCTCCCCAAGGGTTAGCCTTATAGACATTGAAGGAGAGAAGCAGGGAGTGGGGTGTCACAAAACCCCGTCTTTGGGGGTTCAAGTTGGCATCTTCGCTCACACATTCTAGCCATGGTTATAACACCCAAGGGTGTTACACCGAGCAGGGGGTGGATGGCTCTATTGCTGTTGGGGCAGAGTGGCATGCTGTAGGGATGGCAGCCCATTTGCCAGGAACTGACTGACGCTGCCCTGCCACTTCACCGGTCTCAGTTCTGTGAAGCTCAGGCTAGAAGCAGACCTCCTTTTCAGGAATCCAGGCCTCGCCCCTTCCTGGTCTTCCCCGAACTCCGCAGGCCCGTTTACTTAGGCACCGCTTCCACCACCTCCTTATCACCACTTAAATTAGAGAACAGTCTATCCTTTTCACAGAGACTGCTACGTGCAACACATTTTTCTCCAGCTAGACTACGCAGAAGGCCATTTACTTTCAGAAGCTACCAGGAGTGTCCGGAGCTCTGGGGCCACTAGATCCTGGCATGGGCACCCAACATGCAGAGAACCAACTCATTGCACACAGGAAGCAGGCAGGAAGTGACAGCAAAACGGGCTCTAGTCCAGGTGGTGACAGCCTTGTTCTCTCTCCCTGCAGGTCATTTTTCTGTCAAAGGGGAAGGACGCCATGCAGTCCTTCATGATGCCCTTTTATCTGATGAAGGACTGTGAGATCAAGCAGCCTGTGTTTGGTGCAAACTACATCAAGGGGACTGTGAAGGCTGAAGCAGGAGGTGGGTGACAGGAACTCAGGGACCCAGGCAGGGCTCCCAGAGAGGCGCTCCGGGGCTCTGACTGATGCCTTATAGGCGTCCTCTGTGGACCCTTGCCACCCTAGCTGTGACATCTAGATCTGTATTAACTCCCAAGACCTACAGGTGGGCTGGCAGCTGGTCAGCAGAGATGGGTCTTGGTTGCCAAGAGCTGAAATGCCTTGCAGACAGTGAGATCAGCAGAAAGATTGACAACTAAGCACAAAGGCTTGCTGTGCCCCTGGGCATGTCTTCAGGTTTTAGATATGGAAGGAGCTGGATCCTGCTCTTGAGAGGGGCCTTTTGGTAGAGCAGGGAAAGGGAACTTCCCCTTTGTGACAAGCCGGGCATGTCCACAGTCCCAAGACCTCTGCGGTGAACTCGCCTCCCCTACACCAGCTGGGCCATGCCTTGCGACTGAGAGCTCACGGCCTCCTCTTGGGCCGAAGCCAGGTTAGAGGGGCCAGAGGTCCACCCCCAGACCTCTGCAGGCTGAGAGGTCTGCTCTGAGCTTGAATGCCAGCTGTTACTGAGTGCGAAGCTGCCAGTTGCTCTATAGAAGGTGCTGAGAAATCCCCTTGACGTTAGATCCAAAACCAAAACCTTGTGGCCTTAGCACAAGCATGCTTACAGGGGTGGGGGCGGGAGGTCAAGCCCCTGTTCCAAAGGCCCCAGCAGGCACGAGGAGGTACTGGACAGCAGGCCCAGAGTGGCAGGGGCCGGGAGAAGTACCTGTCAGATCCCACCTGCTGTCTAGCCAGCCTTTTCCCAGAAGCCTCCAGGCGATGAATGGGGGGCCTAGAGAGGCTAAATAGCCATCTCTCTGGACATAACCTACTGTGATTTCCTAAGCTGTTTGTTCACTCTTCTCTCTTTCTCAGGTGGCTGGGAAGGCTCTGCTTCCTACAAGTTGATCTTTACGGCAGGGGGCGCCATTGAGTTTGGGCAGCGAATGCTACAGGTCGCATCTCAAGGTATTAAAAAAAAAAAAAAAAAACTCTGAAAATTAGGGGCCAAGAGCACCCTGGATGTGTGTTTTTTTTTTTTTTTTTTGCTTGTTTGTTTTGGGTTTTTTTTACTATTTGTTTGTTTGAGTTTGCTGATTCTTCATTTTGTTTTTTAAGCACTCAAGAGCTAATCTCTGGGCACTGGGCTGACCAGGGCTGGGAGTTGGAAGGAGCTTGTAATTAGCATCACCTCTGTCCTCTACCTCACAGTACACCCACCTGGGGCAGGTTTACGGCATTTTGACAAAGCTCTTTGGGCCCAAGGACATTTTAACAGACTTCATACAAACAAACAACTGAACCATTAAACAGGCGCCTTTTTTTTTTTTTAAGTTACCAAGTGGTGTGTTCAGCAGACATCCTCGCCTCGTTCCGACCCTCACCCAGCTCCTCCTTTACTCCTTTCACAGTCCTTCCCTCTCTCCGTCCTCCACCCCTGCCCTTGACCCCTCTGTCCACCCCCCACCCCTGCCGTGGACCCCTCTGTCCACCCCCCACCCCTGCCCTGGGCCCCTTGTCCACCCCCGACCCCTGCCTTGGGCCCCTCTCTCCACCCTCCACCCCTGCCCTGGGCCCCTCTGTCCACCCTCCACCCCTGCCCTGGGTGCCTCTCCCCTCGTCTCTGCCCTCTCTCCCCACCCTCTGTCCTTCGCCTCATCCCTGCCTGAGGCCGACTCAGGTGTGGGGTGGGGAGTTGAGTGGGGTGGGGTGAGGGACATCTGCTGTGCACACTCCTGGACCCTGCAGCTCCTTCAGCGGTCGGTGGTGCCCCCCTCTCCCCAGCCACCTAGGCAAGTGACGCTCACGTCTCTTTCCCCTTGTGCTTATAGCCTCCCGAGGTGAAGCCCCCAGTGGAGCCTATGGGTACTCTTACATGCCCAGCGGGGCCTATGTCTTTGCCCCGCCCGTCGCCAATGGAGTGTACCCCTGCCCTCCTGGCTACCCCTATCCACCGCCCCCACCTGGTGAGTGTCCTTTGCTGCCCACCCCTCACCCCACCCACCCAGTAACCGCCCCTACTCAGGCCAGGGGGTTGTCGAGGGAGACTTGCTCTTTGACCCGCTTCAGGAATAACTGAGGAGCTGACTAGACCTCGGAAGGCCTGGCTGAGGAGTTGGGCTGCGTGCGGCTCCAGGGGCAGCCTTCCCCAGGGAGTGGGGCCAAGGTGCTCACTGGGTCCCTGTCACTCTCTTGCCAGAGTTCTATCCAGGACCTCCCATGATGGATGGGGCCATGGGGTACATGCAGCCCCCGCCACCGCCCTATCCTGGGCCCATGGAGCCTCCTGTCAGTGGCCCTGACGTCCCCTCCACTCCTGCAGGTAAGCGTTCTGCCGGGGGGCCCCAGCTGGCTGGAGCCCCACATGATGAACGAGCCCAGGCTTAGGGGCTCCCCTAAGCTTAGGGACAGGACACTTCTGATCAGAACAGGCTGTGTGGCAGCCTGATGGTGAAGGGCTGGGGTCCGGTCCCCACTTTATTCCTTAGCTGGTCAGGAACACCTCCCTGCTATATCTCAGCTTTTTCATCCACAGAACAGATAGTAACAGTTATTAGAGTCCCTGGGGGGTGCAAACGGTTGACTCTCAGCTGCTAAGCAAAAGGTTGGAGGCTCGAGTCCATGCAGAGGTGCCTTGGCAGAAAGGCCTGGCAGTCTGCCTCTGAAAAATCAGCCATTGAAAACTGTATGGAACAAAGTTCTCCTGTGACACATGGGGTTGCCACTGAGTCAGAACAGACTGGTGGTTCACAGTTCCGACCCCGTAGATTCGTGGTGCAGGCTAGGTGAGGGGAGACACACAGAGAATCAGGAAAGGTCAGTGCTTAGCACGTGGAAAGCACTGAGTGAATTCACATTGCTGTTTTTATTGACGGGACTGGGTCCCTGAGCAGCAGGCGGCCAGGGGTCAGGCCCGGCCCTTCCACCCCAGGCTGAGCTCAAGGGGAAGGTGAAAGAGGACGGGAAAAGGGCTTGTCGCCTGAGCTTACTGTGCATGTGTTTGCTCTCCTGCAGCTGAGGCCAAGGCCGCCGAAGCAGCTGCCAGCGCCTACTACAACCCAGGCAACCCACACAACGTCTACATGCCCACGGTGAGTGCGAGGTGGCTGGAGGGCCTGGGCCCAGCCCCTCTGCCACTCTTTACTGGGACTGAAGGGTGGGAGAAACTGTGCCTTGCTTTGAAACTTCTAACGTGATCTTTCTTTTCTTCTTCAGAACCAGCCTCCACCACCTCCCTACTACCCCCCGGAAGACAAGAAGACCCAGTAGACCCCTCACGCTGCACTGGCACCCACCACTCATTGCTCCTTCCTACCCCTCCCCTGGGACCAAGTCTGGGGCTTGGGGAGGCGTAGGGAGGGCCTTGTTTCTTCCAGTTTGGATGATAAACAGCAAGCAGGAACTAGTGTTGGGGGAAGTGGGGAACCCTTGTCTGTAGAGAGGTGCCTCCCAGCTTCCCACACTAGCTCAGAGCCCATGGGCACTGTCAGCCAAGCTTCCCCCTCCATCTCTGGGGCTCCCTCAGGAGCGTGGGTGCCCCCTTGTTCCTGTTTCCCTCGAGTAGCTTCTCCCCAGGGAGGGACTCTCTGGCCACCTCCTCCACTGCAGTCCAGTCTCTCATCTTGATAGCCACTGTGTATCAGCTGCCTTTAACCCCCTGAGCTCAGCAGACCAGGCCTGGAAGGGAGTCTGGCGCCTTCCACCGAGGGACCCCTGCCAGGTCCACCCACATTCCCTCCACTGGCCTGGCTCTGGCCGTGGGAGGCTGCAGTCCCGCCTGACTGACTGTCCACATTCCATTCCCAGCCCAGGCCCAGCCCTGGCCACACCACCTTCCTTTCCCTTTCCTGTCCTTGGTCATTCTGTTGCCACCTCTGCGTGACTTTGGAGCTTTAAAGTGAGCTGCCAGGGCTTGGGTGGCATCAGGCCAAGGCCACAGTAGCTGAGAGGAAGCCCCTCAGCTTCCCTGCTCACGTTTCTGGAATTTGTTTCCCTTGCCTTTTCTCATCTCTTTTCCTGTAGAAGGGGTTCTCAGACTGGAACTGGAGAGTGCATGTCCATCGCATCATGCCCCCAGGGCTGCTGGGGGCCTGTGAGAAAGGCCCCTGACTCCTGGGGCTGGGCCTGGCCCTGTGCCGGCCCTTCCCTTTGTGCTTCCTGCCTGGTTGGTGATAGGCCTCCAGTGCACTAAAATTTGCTCTCATTCGCTCCTGGACTGGCCTTGAAGTGAGAAGATGGTTATTTAAAGAGAACTCCCTATTTATTTGACAGAAATCCAGTTAATATATTAATGTGAAATAAACCCTGTTTGCACCTTGATTTGTTTGCCGAAAATGTGAAGTAGCAAAAATGAAGTAATGACTGCCTGGCTCTGTGTGGTGACTGAGGACAGCTGTGGGGAGGATAGCTGTCTGGCTGCTGAGGGCTGGGAGGGGGCTCAGGGTGGCTCCCTTCCCACGAGAGTCCCTTGTTCTCAGGCACATCTGGTCCCCACTGGGCCTCAGCCTCCCTTCTCCCTGCTGGCCCTCTCCTGCCTCTGTTCCCACGGAAGTTGCTATCCAACTGGCCCCCCCCTCCACCCAGTGTCCCCGGGGCCTGGCTAGAAGGAGGGTGGCAGAGCCTAGGAAGTGCCTGGGCGGGAGGCCTTTGGAGGCAGGGGCCTGGCCTAGGCCAGGAGTTCCTGTGCCTTGGCAGCTATGCTGGCTTCACTCATCATGGAAGCGAGGCCCCAGTCTTACCAAGAGTCTGAAGGAGAAGGCAGCTAATGCCCTCCGGAGTGTGCCGGGACTTGAGTGCTGGCTGCCAGTGTGCAGCGTCCCTAGGCAGCGTACCCTCATGGGGCTGGGTGGGGGGAACCCCCGGAAACCAGCCTGGAGAGAGGCCTGGGCACAGTGTCAGCAGGTCGTGGGTCTCTGGGAAAGTTCTGAAATGTCCATTTTCTCCCCCTTCTGGGCCAAGCCACTGTTTCCGGAGGGATGAGGCAGCACCACCTCCTGCCCCTTCCCTCTGTGCAGCCCCGCTCAGGAGCTCTTGGATTTGGCTAAAGACGCTACAAGGGCATTTGAAGGGAGCACCCTCATGAGGTGGTGGGGTGGGGGCTGGGCAGCAGGGCCGTCCCTTTCCGGCACAGCCCAGCCCCGCCACCTTGGAGGAATGTCACCTGTGGGGTGGAGCAGGCTGAGCAGTCTCTGCCTGCTGGGGAGACGCCTCCCTGGAGCCCCCACCCCCACTTGAACCCTCACCCCAGCTCTGGGGCTCGTTCAGGGAGGAGCTGTGGGGGAGATCCCCCACTAGCCTAGGCCAGCTTCCCCAGTGCCAGCCAAGTTGCAGCACCTCTGGTGGCAGAGGCGTTGCCCGCCAGCCCCTGGCGCCCCCTGGTGGGAGCCCTGGATCCTCCCCAGGGCCTCTGTGGGAGTGGGTGGCCTGGCCCCGCCCCTTGGGTCCACCTTCCTCTCCAGCCCTGAGCCATCCCAGCAGGATCCCTCCCACAGGAGGAAGGCGCAGGGGGCCTGGGCCTGGCTCCTCGCTGGGGAGCCCTGACCCTGCCACCCCACCCGCCCTCCTCCACCCGCACTGGCAGAGGTGGCAGCCCAGGGACTCTTTGCACAATCCTGCGGCTTCACTGTCTTCACCCAGTGGCAGCGTGGACGGCAGAGGGAAAGGGCAGAGCTGGCCACCATGGCGACACCCTTCTCCCACCCCCAGCGGCGCCCTCCCCTCTTGCGCCAGGCCATCAAGATAAGGCGCCGCAGAGCCGAAGATGTGCACAATCCCCTGCCCCGCAAGGCTCGGGAGGTAGGAGAGACCTCACCCACCCGCCTGCCGCCCACAAGGAGGACAGCGGCCTGGGTGGGGCTGGGGTGCAGGAGCCGCTGTCTGGCCCCACCTCTCAGAGGCTGAGGCTGAGGCAGAGGCCGAGGGCCTAGCTGGAGGTCCCCCGCCCCCAACCCCGTTGCCCCTGCCCTGGGCAGAGCCTTTGGGTCAGCGGAGCAGGGTGGTCCACATGTCCCTGGGTGCCCCTGGCCTCAGGTCAGGGGCCAGAGCCTCTCTGGCCCTCTCCCTGTGGTGGGCTGATCCCTCCATCATGGCTCCTCCAGCTCCAGAAGGGCTGGCTTCACTGGGCTGCTGTGGGGGGAGGGGGCGGGGGCTGCGTGGACACCAGCCTGCAGCCCCCAGGCCTGCCCAGCGGCCCCCCCTACTCTCCCACCTCCGCTGCTGGGCCTCACTTCCGCCGTAGGGTGAAGAGCGCAGCCCCAGCCCGATAGATAAGCAGCGCTGTTTCCTCTGGGGAAGGAAGGAGGGTGGGGGAGCGGGTGCAGAGACCTTGAGCTGGGGCAGCTGAGTGCCAATGGACCCCAGCCATGAAAGGCCAGGGGATGAGGAGGCTGGCCCGGGGAACAGACCCTCGGAAGGGCTGCTGCAGGAACAGGTGCAGGGCCCTGGGGGGCTGAGGCTGGCATGCCGGGGCTCCCACTGCCGGGGGCCCCGCCTCTGAGGAGGAGTTTCTGCCTGTGGGGCCTGGTCCTGGCCTCCCAGGACACCTGGATTTCGTCTTGCTCCCCAGGTTGAGCCTCCATCCCACCACTTCTCCCCTGAGGAGGTAAGAAGCAGAGTCTTGGGGTATGAAGAAGTGCTGGGGACCAGCCCTGTACCCCATGAATGCCTCCCAGCTAACCAGGCCCAGGGCAGTAGCCTGGTGGGGGGTGGGGACTTCTGGGGTCCAGCTCCCTCCCCTGACACGGGGGGCCTTGTTCCTGCTCTGGGCTTGGTGCTGGGGGGCTGGGGGCTCAGTGCAATGGGAGGTGGATGAGGGGGCCCTGAGGTCACCCTGCTTATCTCAGCGGACCCTGCTCTATGAGGAGGCACTCTACACAGTCCTGCATCGCCTGGGCCAGCCAGAGCCCAACCACGTGGCTGAGTCCTCTGAGCTGCTGCGGTACCTCCAGGAGGTGAGCCAGCCCCCGCCCCACCTGCCCCGCGCCCACACCCCAGCTGCCCAAGGCACCCACCCACCCTCACCTCCCCACCAGGCCTTCCAACTGGAGCCAGAGGAGCACCAGCGGATGCTGCAGCAGGCCCTGGAGCTTGAGGTTGAGGGATGGCAGGGCCTGGGGAGGGGGCCTAGGGGGCCCAGCACCTCTGATACTCAGGGCCCCCTCCTGTCCCTCCAGAAGCCAATGTTCTTTCTGAAGGCCACGGTGAAGCAGGCCAAGGGCATTCTGGGCAAGGATGTCAGTGGTGAGTGGTAGCTGGAGGAGGGGAGGGCTCCTTCCTCTCCTATCTCTGTGGGGACTCTCCATCTCCCAAGGGGCCCCCAGGGCCTACCTCCAGCACCTTGGCCCCTTGGACCAAGTCTGGGAAGTGGAGAGGCTCTGCCCAGCAGCCATTCCCTTCCCCCTCCCCAGCAGCAGGCTCAGTCTGGGAGGTGGGGGGCCATGAGGGACTCTCCCAGTGAGCACAGGTGACTCCTTGGCTGCCTTGACCTCTTCTCCCCCACAGGGTTCAGCGACCCCTACTGCCTGCTGGGCATTGAGCAGGGGGTGGGCGTGCCCGGGGGTAGCCCTGGGGCCAGGCAGCGGCAGAAGGCGGTGGTGAGGGACACCATCCCGGAGGAGCAGACTCACCGCACCCAAGTCGTCACACAGACACTCAACCCAGTCTGGGATGAGACCTTCATCTTGTAAGTTGCCTGCGTCCCTCTTGCTCCCTGCTTGGGGCTACTCTCAGTGTGGGGTGTCACCAGGACAAGAGAGCATCTTTCTGGCTCAGGGGAGGGGCTAAGCACTGGGGGAAGACTGGAGAAGGCGCCCTGCTCTTGAGGTTTGCTAGACTGACAGCTGGCCAGACAGGACAAAGACATAAATGCCAGGTGTACAGGTTGGGCAGAGAGGGCTGGGCCCTGGCCGGGTTAATCTGGGGGTGGTCTGAAGTCTCGGCTTAAAGGAGGGAGGGGAACAGCTGTGGGGGGAGCTTGGCAGGGAGGGGCTCTCATGGTGGGTGATACTGGGGATGGGAGCAGCTTTGAGGGACAGGCTCTGGGCTGGGGGAGCATGTAGCCTGGTCAGGGCCACCCCTCCAAGGCCTTCACGGTGCCTTCTCCTTCCTGCAGGGAGTTTAAGGACATAGCCAATGCCAGCTTCCATCTGGACATGTGGTAAGTGGGCATTCCTCACCCCAGGGATGGGAACAAAAAGGCGTGGAGGGGGCAAGGGCTGCAGGGCCTTCTCCTGGAAGGGGTCAGGCCCTCTCTGCCTCCTGCTCAAACCACTGCCAACCAGGGACCTGGACACAGTGGAGTCCGTCAGACAGAAGCTAGGGGAGCTGACAGACCTGCATGGGCTGCGCAGGTGAGCACTGTGGGCTCCCAGGAGGAGCAGGGCTCCACCTGCCCCACAGCTCCTTTGGTACAGGGTCTGGGTGCAGGCTCTGTCAGGCCTAGACTGAATCCCCTCCTGGAACCCCTCCCTGGAACAGGATCCTTAAGGAGGTCAGGAAGGACAAGGGCCAGGACGACTTTCTGGGGAACTTGGTTCTGAGACTGCAGGTGAGTGGGGTGGAGAAAATGGTCCAGGAGAGCAGGCGAAGGGCTCTGGGGAAGGGCCCCAGTCTACACCAGGGGAACCTGGGGTCAGCCTCCTGTTGCTTCCCTGCCCCGGACTTGGTGCAAGGCTCATGCCATTCCTGGGTGTGGGCATCTCCTGCCTGCCCCACCGGCCCATGCCCCCCAGGACCTGCGCTGCCGCGAGGACCAGTGGTACCCTCTGGGGCCCTGCACCGAGACCTACCCAGACCGTGGCCAGTGCCACCTCCAGTTCCAGTTCATCCACAAGCGGGTAAGTGTGCGGCCCAGGCCGGGCCCTGGCTGGGTTGGGAAGAGCAGGCTGCACCCGGGATAGTCCTGTCTGCTCACAGCCATGCCTGCCCTTGCAGAGAGCCACAAGGGCCAGCCGCTCGCAGCCCAGCTACACTGTGCACCTCCACCTTCTGCAGCAGCTTGTGTCCCACGAAGTCACGCGGCACCAGGTACTGCCCTCCCAGGGCTGGGGGGCCAGGGCCTACTGTCAGGTCCTGACACCCCTCCACCCATCTCTCTCAGGCGGGTAGTACCTCCTGGGACGGGACACTGAGTCCCCAGGCTGCCACCATCCTCTTTCTCCACGCCACGCAGAAGGACCTGTCCGACTTTCACCAGTCCATGGCGTGAGTGCAAAGCCCTGCCCGGACCACCTGGGCAGGCCACGTATGCAGCCACCACCCTCTCCCACCCACCTGCCCTCCCATGGACCAGTCACTACCAACTGGCATCCCAAAGTCTAGCTCTCAGGAGAGTCCAGGAATGAGTCTTCAGCTTTTAAAACTCAGGAGATTTCACGTACAGGTCTGGATTGCTGTATTCTTACAGGACACTGGAATTGCAGAGCCAGCATTTTGCTGACCTGCCACTGTCCCCTGTCTATCACCTTTGCCTTTGAGTCACTCACTGCCAAGCATTTGAGTGGAAGGTGGAAGGAGGCTGAGGGAGGACACTCTAGGGGTGGGGCAGTGTGTCCAGGACAGTAGGCAGGAAGGTATTTCCGGATGGGGTCTAGCGGAATGGCACTGCTCATGTGGGACCTGGTTTCCAAGGCAAGCAGAATAGGTAGCAGCTGTATCTTGGTGGGGACTGTGCGTGCATGTCCCTGGACTGCTCCTCTGCCCCATTCTCCTTGGCTCTCCCACTCAAACCTCTAGTCTCAGCTCAGTCGGCACCTCTGGGAAGTCCCCCTGAGCTGCCCAAAAGGAAGTTCTAGATGATTCTTGCCATGTGGGCGTTAAGGCTCAAATCCCCAAATTCGATTTTGCAGAAGCAGCAAAAAAATCCTGAATGTTTAGAATGGCAGACATCCTAAAGTAACCCTGAATTAAATGAAATTAAATCCTAATTTAAGAGATTGGTGATTAATTTATGTTTCTGAAAAGCACCTTGTGGGAATCCACCCCCCCCACCAAAAAATATCCTGCAAGTCACCTTCAGCCATGAGTCTGCAGCCTGTGATGGCTGAGGGCACCCACAGGAGGCTTCAGGCAGTGGGGGTGCTGTCCCTCCCACCTGAGCCCAGGTGAGCAGTGGAATGGTGGTACCCACTGGACGGCACTGCTGAGGGTGTCGTTTCTGCTGCAGGCAGTGGCTGGCCTACAGCCGCCTCTACCAGAGCCTCGAGTTCCCCAGCAGCTGCCTCCTGCACCCCATCACCAGCATCGAGTACCAGTGGATCCAGGGCCGGCTCAAGGAAGAACAAGTGGGTTTGATGGGTGAGGGGTGCCATGCAGACAGGCTTGGGAAGGGGGAGGAGAGCAGCAGAGGACACCCAAAACCAGCTCCACTGTCACGGGACATCTTTGCCTGCAGCTGGAGGAGCTGGCCACCTCGTTTGGCTCCCTGCTGGCCTACGGGCTCTCCCTCATCAGGAGGTTCCGCTCTGTCTTCCCTCTCTCTGTTGCTGACTCCCCAGTCCGGCTGCAGTCTCTCCTCAGGTGAGTGGCTTGCCCTTCATCATTGGGAACAGGAAAGGGGGAGCAGCAGCTGGGGGCACCTGCAATGGGGGAGGGAGCCTGCAGGCGGGTGGAAGTGGGAACAAGCGGCTGGCGTTTTGGACACGGCCACTGTTTCTCCAGAGTCCTGGTGCAGATGTGCAAGATGAAGGCCTTTGGGGAATTGTGTCCCGACAGCGCCCCACTGCCCCACCTGGTGACTGAGGCCCTGCGGGTATGGTGCCCACCTTGGGGACAGGCAAGGTGCATGCCTGGGTCTGGCGGCCCCTCCCTGTTCATTGCCTCTTTGCCCGCAGACTGGCACTGTGGAATGGTTCCACCTGAAGCAGCAGCACCATCAGCCCATGGTGCAGGTGAGGGGCTGGGGCAGAAAGCAGGGGTGGGGATGGATGCGTGGGGGTGCCTGCCCCTGCAGCCCTGCTCAGCCAACTCTGTGCCGGCCAGGGCCTGCTGGAGGCGGGCAAGGCCTTGCTGAGGCTGGTACAAGACGTCACTGGTGACCTGCACCAGTGCCAGCGCACCTGGAACAAGATCTTCCGCAAGTGAGTGGCGCAGGGGCTCAGGGCTGGGACCCGAGGGGCCTGGGAGGGCGGCACTGGGTCATGCCCGCTGCCTTTCCTGCAGCGCCCTCAAGATCGACCTCTTCCCCATGGCTTTCCTGGAGCTGCAATGGCTGGTGAGTCCCTGCGCGCCTCCCTGGCCTGGCCCTCGCCCTGGCTCCGCACGGTTCACCCTCCTTTCTCGGCGCAGGTGGCCAAGCGGGTGCAGGACTACACGGCGGCGGTGGGCGGCCAGGTGTCCCCGGAGATGGGGGACACTCTGTTCCAGCTCTACATCAGCCTCAAGGAGTTCTGCCAGCTGGGCCCGGACCTCTCGGAGAGGTGGGCTGCAGGCCGGCTGCGGGCGGAGGAGCTGGTGGGCGCTGGGGAATGAGGGTCGTGGAGGGGCTGGAGCCTGTGCCTTGTCCAGGCTGAGCCCCGGCTCTCCTCAGGGAGGGAGTCCTGGCTCTGGACGGCTTCCATCGCTGGTTCCAGCCGGCCATCCCCTCCTGGCTGCAGAAGACGTACAGCGTGGCCTTGGCGCGGGTGCAGCGTGCAGTGCAGATGGACCAGGTGGGAGCGGCGCTGGGCCGGGCGGGGCGGGGACCGAGGCCGGGAGAAGCTGGAGAAGGGCGGGGCTAGGGCTGGGGAGGGGCAGGGTTGGGCCTGGGGAGGGGCGAGGCCAGAGGGGGCGGGTGGGCGGGGCCAGGGCTAGGGAAGGGAGGGGCTAGAGGTGGTTGGGCGGGGCCGGGTTGAGTCGGGCTCTGCCGGCACTTCAAGGGCGCGGTGGAAGCGGGAAGCCAGTTCTGGACGCCTCCTCAGGGAGCACTTGAGACCAGTTTGCGAATCTCTGCTTCTTGATATCTTTGGGATTAACTTTACAGGCTGCCACTGCAGCCCGGGCTTTGGTTTGGCCCCCCGAGTAGCCGCCTGCCCAGCTCTGTGCTTGGCAGTGGTAGGAGCTGGTGGATGCTTGCTGAAGGAGGGTGGGAGGGGGTGGACTTGGCAAGGCCCTGAGCCCTCGTTTCTACTCCCCGCCGTCCCCCACCAGCTGGTGCCTCTGGGAGAACTAACCAAGCATAGCACCTCAGCCGTAGATCTGTCCACCTGCTTCGCCCAGATCAGCCACACGGCTCGGCAGCTGGACTGGCCCAACCCAGAGGAGGCCTTCATGATCACTGTCAAGTTCGTGGAGGTGCAGCGTCTTCCATGATGCCTCTCCCGCCTCCCCCAGGATAACCTCCCCACCTCCCCACCCTGTGAGCGTACAGTCTGCCCCACCTGTGCTACCCATCCACTGATCCATTCTCTCTGATCCCTCTCGGCCCCAGGACACCTGCCGGCTGGCCCTGGTGTACTGTAGCCTCATCAAGGCCCGGGCCCGCGAGCTCTCTGCAGGCCAGAAGGACCAGGGTCAGGCAGCCAACATGGTAAGGGCCAGTGCTGGGGGCTAGGGCTGGCGAGGGTGGGGGTACAGCCTGCCAGTCCTGGAGCTGCCCAGGAAGCCCTGCATCTCTGTGCATGTGCTGCCCCCAGCTGTGTGTGGTGGTAAACAACATGGAGCAGCTTCGACTGGTGATCGGCAAGCTGCCCACCCAGCTGGCGTGGGAGGCGCTGGAGCAGCGGGTTGGGGCTGTGCTGGAGCAGGGGCAGCTGCAGCACACCCTGCACGCCCAGCTGCAGGGTGCACTGGCAGGCCTGGGCCACGAGATCCGCACCGGGGTCCGCACCCTGGCAGAGCAGGTACCTTGTCCGGCCCTAACAGGACCCCCACTCTGCCCCACCCACAGCCTGAAGCCTGGCCCCAAGCAGGGCTGATGTCCCACCACCACCCTTTCCTGACCCAAAACCAGGCCCCCAGCACAACCCCCCCCCCCGGCCCCCACTCATGCCCTGGCTGGCTCCTTCTACCATGTTGTGTCCCCAGCTGGAGGTGGGCATTGCCAAGCACATCCAGAAGCTCCTGAGCATCAGGGAGTCCATCCTGCCGGAGGACGTGAGTGCCCCTTCCTGCTTGCCACCGTTACTGCCTTGCCAGCTCCTTGGGTCTGGGATTGTGAGGGGGCTTAGGGTGAGCCCAGGGCTGAAGGTCCTGGGGTGTCAGAAGTAAATCCCCAGACTTTGGGCAAGGTATGCTGCCTCCTGTCCTTAGGCCATATATGTATGGGCTGCAGCAGGGAGGGCTGGGGCCGTGCAGCCAGGCAGGCCCGGGTACAGATTGCTGCCCTAGCCTCAGTGCCGTGTATACAAGCCGACTGGCCTCAGTTTCCACATTTGTCAACAGGGGTAATAATGCACACCTTTGATTGCATTAATTCATCAACCATTAATTAAGCACCCAGTTTTGGAAAACTTGGTGGCATAGTGGTTAGGAGCTATGGCTGCTAACCAAAAGGTCAGCAGTTCAAATCCACCAGGTGCTCCTTGGCAACCTTATGGGGCAGTTCTGTTCTGTCCTATAGGATCGCTGTAAGTCGGAATCGACTCAATGGCCATGGGTTTTTTTTGGTTTTATGCCAGGCATTGGTTTCAGGGATAGATCAGTGAAGGACATGACAAACATCCCTGCCTCCCTAGTGTTCACATTCTAGTTTCCATAAACCTGATTCTAACGCGTAGTGACCCCATAGGACAGAGTAGAACCACCCCAGAGTGTTTCCAAAAGGACTGTAAATTTGTTTGTTCTGGTTCGAACCCCTGCTGAGAATTTGCATTTCCATCCCAGATATACTGAATCAGATTCTACATTTTAACAAGATCCCTAGGTGATTCCTGGAAACTTGTTAGAAATGCAAATTCTCATCAGGGGTTCCACCTGGAATAAACTGGTTCAAAGTCCTGGTTTCCAAGGCTATAATCTTTATGGGAGCAGATTGCCGGGTCTTTCACCTGCAGAGGGGATGGTGGGTTCAAACCAATAGCCGAGTGTTTTAACCACTGCCCCAGCAGGGCTCCTTACGTTCTAGTAGGGAAGATGAAACAAGAGATGAATATATACATTTACACAGTGTGTTAGATAAGTGCTAAGGAGAAGGGGGTGGAAAGGGTCAGAGTGTTGTATTTTTAGATAGAGTGGCCAGAGAAGGCCTTACTCAGAGGGTGACAGGTGAGTCAAGAGTTGGAAGAACCAAAGGAGGGAGCCATGAGGGTTTTTAGGGGAAGAGCATTCCAGGCAGAGGGGACAGCATGGGCAAAAGCCCTGAGGCAGGGCCATGCATGGTAGGTTGAAGGGCCAGTGTGGCTGCAGCAGACTGAGCAAGGGGGAGAGGAGGGCAGAAGGGGCCAGGTCATGTGGGGCCTTGGAGCCAAGAATTTCAAACGATGCACATATGAGCTCTGGGCCCTGTTTCCTGGGACTCAGGAGGTGGTAACTCCTGGGTGATCAGGGCAAGGGAATAGGGGTGGGACCTGAGTTGGTCAGATCCAGACGTGCTCCCGCCCCCTTCCCAGGCCATTCTGCCCCTGATGAAGTTCCTGGAGGTGGAGCTTTGCTACATGAACACCAACTTGGTACAGGAGAACTTCAGCAGGTGTGCAGCCACTCTGCCCTGCGGTGCCCTCACCTTGCCCTTCCTCCTGTGCCCTGGGTAGCCATTCTCAGGGAGGAATCCCTTTTGTGATCTTCCACCAGCCTCTGCTCAAATGCTTGCTCCCAGGGAAAGGGAGCTCACTAACTACATCACAAGCCTGCCCATGTCACAGCTCTGAGTGTTACAAGTTCTTCCTTGGACTGAGCCGATCATGGCCTCCCTGACTGTGTCTTTGCCCTCTGACCAACTGAGGAGACTTCTAGCTAGGGTCTCTCTTAAAGCAGGGACCCCCAGGGCACAAGGCGGCAGGGAGTAGAGGTCAAGGTCTGGGCTCTGGAGCCAGAAGCCTGGGCTCATACTCTAGCTTCACTGCTGCCTGGTGGCCTTGAGCTAATTAAATGAGTTCCATAAAGTGCTGGGAGCTCTGGTGGCACAGTGGTTAAAGAGCTCAGCTGCTAACCAAAAGGTCTGCAGTTCGAATCCGCCAGCTGCTCCTTGGAAACCCTATGGGGCAGTTCTACCCTGTCCTATAGGGCCACTGTGAGTCAGAATTGACTCGATGGCAACAGGTTTGGTTTTTTTTTTTTTGGTTTTGTAAGGTGCTGAGAACAGTGCTTGTACAAAGGACAAGGCCAATGACAAGTACATTGATGACGATGATGACAATTCACCCTCTAAATGGAATGGGGGCCTGAGGAAGGCTGCTGGCCTCTTCCTTCCCTAGACGTCTGATCTACTCCCATTGGTGTAGGCATGGCCTACCTTCTGTTTTTTAGGTCGTATTATGCCATTTGTTCAGCTCTTCTTCACATAAACCAGGACCTGATCCCCAATGAGGCAGGAATTTTGGTTAGTGCTGTCTCAGAAGCCTTTACAACAGTGCTTGGTGCGTTTAAAAGAAAAAATTGCCATCGAATTGATTCTGACTCATGGCAACACCATGTCAGAGTAGAACTGTGCTCCATAGGCTTTGCAATGGCTGATTTTTTAGTAGATTGCCAGGCCTTTCTTCTGAGGCACCTCTGGGTGAACTCGAGCCTCCAACCTTTCAGTTAACAGCTTAAGAACATGAACCGTTTGTACCACCCAGGGACTCCTGGTACATAGCAGGCACTTTGAGGTGCTGAATAAATGAACAAGTAAACTAGTTTTAACACAGGCCTTCCTCCTCCTTAATTACACAATACATTTATCTGTTGTGCTTAGCTGCCGGACTTGACTTTGGTACGTGTTGAATTTCAGTTATTTCAGGTAGTTGTTAGGACTGGGTCTTGGCCACTGTTTTAGTGTCTCTCCCAAGGTATTAAAAAAAAAAATCAGTTCCTGAGTCGATTCCAACTCATAGTGACCCTAAAGGACAGAGCAGAACTGCCCACATAGGGTTTCCAAGAGTGGCTTGTGGATTTGAACTGCTGACTTTTTGGTTAGCAGCTGAGCTCTTAACCACTGGGCCAGCATTGAAATCTTATTCATTTTGGCCACTCCCACCTTGAGTTATGATTGTGTCATCTGGGGGACCAGCCTCTCCGCCCTCTCTGCCCCCTGGTTTGAGAAGGGTTCTTCACTTAGGTGGACAGGCAGGTGGGACAGGACAGACTCCATCTGTACCCTGCTTGCCTCCCCTTCCCCTAGGACACTAGTCCTCGCTCCATCCCCTGCCAGCCAGCCCGTGCCTGTGAAGCAGGGGGAGGTGCAGGTGGAGGGCGGGACTGGTGAAAGGGAAGAACTGGGGGTGGGCTGGGTTCCATGAGGCCTCACTTTTCTCAAGAGCACCTCTGCTTCCTCCTCTGGCCTCCTGTCCTGTGTCCGGCCACTCGTCTGCTCTTTGCCCCAGCCTTCTGACTCTGCTCTGGACGCACACGCTCACAGTGCTGGCGGAGGTGGCCCCCTCCCAGCGGAGCTCCCCCCTGGCCGCGAACAGGCTGAAGATTGCTCTGCAGGTAAGGATAGCAGCAACAACAGTAACTGTGGTAGGAGAGAGCCTGCGGTCACCCCTGCTGTCTTACCACCTAGAACCTGGAGATCTGCTTCCATGCCGAGGGCTGTGGTCTGCCACCTGAGGCCTTGCACACGGCCACCTTCCAGGTGAGCTGGTGGGGTGGGAGGAGTCCACCTTTGTGTGCTCACCTCTGCCAGAACTGGCAACATAATTGTGGGGCCCAGCATAAAATGAGAATGTAGGGCCCTGGCTCAAAAACCATTAAGAATTTCAAAACGGTGAAAAACTGATTGCCAACAAGTTGATTCCGACTCAACAATCCTAAAGGAGAGAGTAGAGCTGTCCCATAGGATTTCCGAGGCTGAACCTTTACGAAAGCAGACTGCCCCATCTTCCTCCTTTGGAGTGGCTGGTGGGTTTAAACCGCTGACTTTAAGTTAGCAGCCGAGTGCTTAAACCAAGCGTAAGGGCCTCCTAGGCACAAGGGCCCTGTGCCGCCCAGGTCGAGTGTACATGAAGTTGGTCCTGCCTGTGCCTGTCTGCCTCGCCATCCCTGAGGGTTTGTCCACCTGCCTATGATCCCATAAGACCCAGCACTTTCCGTATCAAACTGGCGTTTCCCCCTTGGCTGTGGGCTCCTGAAGGTTCAGCAAGAAAGTTGCAGTGACTTCCTGGGTGTGCCCTTCCCCAGGCTCTGCAGAGGGACCTGGCACTGCAGGCGGCCTCCAGCCGGGAGCTCATCCAGAAGTACTTCTGCAGCCGCCTCAAGCAGCAGGTGAGGCACCCCTCCTCCCGTCACACCCTACTGCAGGGGCCCCAACCTGCACTCAGCTCTGCCCAAGCCCACACTGCCCCTGCTCCCCACTGCAGGCAGAAACCACCTCCGAGGAGCTGGGGGTGGTCACAGTCAAGGCTTCCTACCAGGCCTCTGAGCAGAAGCTCCGCGTTGAGCTGCTCAGCGCCTCCAGCCTGCTGCCCCTGGACTCCAACGGTGAGTGGAAGCTGCCAACTGGTCACCCCCGAATCCCCAGCCTGGCCCCCGTGCCACCAGCACCCCCGGGGACTCAGCTGCCCTGCCAGCTGGAGCATTGGGTGCATCTCCCCATCACTGAGAGGGGTCAGTGCTGTGGGGTGGCAGGGGGAGGTGCTGCATGGCTTCTACAATCCCCTCCCCCGGGCTGCATGCCAGGCTCCAGCGACCCCTTTGTGCAGCTGACCTTGGAGCCCAGGCACGTGTTCCCTGAGCTGGCCCCCCGGGAGACCCAGAAGCACAAGAAGGACCTTCACCCGCTGTTTGATGAGACCTTTGATTTGTGAGCAGCCCGCACTCCCACGCCCTCTTCTAGCCCCTCCCCTCTCCTGGCATCCCCAGCCCTGCTCCTCTTGCTCCCCTGTGGTGGGGACCACATTTGGGCCCCAGTGAGGGGGCACCTGGGACAAGCGTTTGCTTGCACAGGCGCCAAACCTGCTCCTGGGAGGCCAAGCAGGACTACTGGGGGAGGGGTGGATGCCTGCATGTTGGACTCAAGAGGCTCCCAGGGAAAGGTCCTGTCCCTGAGCTCCTCTCTATTCCAACGAGCAGCCTGGGGACACAGGACCCCAGTTTTAGAGTCAGCCTGTGGTCAGAGCAGGTGTCAGACCATATGGCCCAAGAATGCCAGCTCCCCATCCGTCCTTGGCTGGTTCCTCTCACCCTGGCCTCTCCCCATGTATCTGGAGGAATGGCAGTGAGCAGGGCAGGCAGCTGAGCCTGTGTCCCCTGCCCAGCCTGGTGCCCGCAGAGCCATGCCAAAAGGAGGGGGCATGCCTCCTGCTCACCGTGCTGGACCATGACACGCTGGGTGCCGATGACCTGGAAGGCGAGGCCTTTCTACCCCTGTGCTCAGTGCCGGGCCTTCCTGGGAGTGAGGAGCCCGAAGAGGTGCCGCAGACTCGCCTGCCCCTCACCTACCCCGCACCCAGCGGTAGGCCCTGGGACAAGGGTGGGGCCGGGCCCAGCACAGGGTGCAGGGTGGGGGGCCCTGTTGGGGCTCGGGCAGGGCGCCCCTAGAAAAGCAAAGTCAGGGTCAGAAAAGGCCTCCTTGGCGGTGGAAGCTGGCGGAACCAGCACGGTGGCTTTGGCCTAATTAGGAGACGGGAATTTAAGCCAGGCAAAGTGTAATGTGACTTCCCTGGCCAGGGAAGGTCCCCCAAGGGTTTACCCGGGTCTCTGACCAGGACACACCACAGCACAGCGCTCCCCAGGTGCTACAATAGTAATCCTCTGTTTTTGTGCACCAGTTACGGCCCAGTCCTAAGCACTTTACATAGGTTGACTCAGTTCTGCAACAACCTAACGAGGCAGGTATTATCTCTATTTTACATAGGAGTAAACTGAGGCACAAAGAGGTTAGAAAAATAGCCTAAGGTTCTCAAAAATGTGACAGTCACAACCACAGGCCGGTTGTCACCTCTCACCCCACAAGTGGGTCAGTGTACCTGGTCCAGCACTGTGGTGCCAGGGGACCAAGAGGGTGTTCAGCCTTGTCAGGCGGTCTTGTGAGCCTGGCTGGGGTGGGCCCACCCACTTGCCAGGTCAGCTGGGGGATGGGCAGTGCTGTGTCCCTCACTACCACCCAGGCCCTGGGTTGGGGGGGTCCTGTGAGTCTGACCTCCAAGCCCCTCTCTTCACAGGGGACCCAATCCTGCAGCTGTTGGAGAGCCGCAAGGGGGACCGCGAGGCCCAGGCTTTTGTGAGGATGCGGCGGCAGCGAGCTAAGCAGGCTGCGCAGCATCCCCCACGGCCAGGGCAGTAGTGGGGGGAGGTTCCCTATAGGGGCCAGCTTTCTTGGGAGGCCTGGTCCTCCCCACCACGGTGCAGCCCACCTGCCTGGCCTAGCACTCCAGAAGGATCCTGCAGGCCTGGGAGCCCCAGCACATGAGCCCAGAATGCAGACCCCCCTGGCCCGCCCTCCTGCCAGACAGAACAAGGCCCCGTAGATGGGCCGCCATTAGAAAAATCTATACTCCCTCCAGCCCCAGAAGGGGAGGCAGCTGTGCCCCTTTCCCCTTTTGGAAAATCTGCTCCAGCAGAGCAGGGTCTTGGGGGTGGGGGTGCAAGCTCCCTGGTCCTGTTCTTCAGCCCCCCACCCAGGCTTACTGGCTGTGGCTCAGATCCTCCTGTGGGAGGGGCCCACCCTGCAGCTGCCTGAGTGGAGCCCCCCAGGGTGGTGGCGTCACTGAGGGGTGCTTCTGGCACCCTGGCTGAGGAGCCTGGAGCCGAGTGAGAGCTACAGGCAGTGGGCTGGCACTGAGGGCAGAGCAGAAAGGAAGCTTGGCTAGCTGTGTATCCCTAGGGCAGTACCCGACACCGGAAACAACAGATCAGCAAATAACCTATCCATAAATAGATTAGCAAATAAAATAATTAGAAAAAAGTAAATAAAAATCCACTGTCCTCCTTAGGGACACTGAGCTTCTGTTAAGGATGACTGAAAAATCTGGAAATGGACAGTGGTGATGGTTGCACATGAACGTAATTAATTTCACCGAATTGTACATAGAAACAATGCTGAAATGGCAAACGTTTTCTTATATACTTACCACACACACCAAACCCTGTTCCTCTGAGAAACAGTGAGGCCTTGTGGGAAACCTCACAGCTGGAGAGAGCAGGCCCAAGAAGAGTCCCGGGCCTGGGAGATCTCTGTGCGCCCCCCAGCCCCAGTGGTGAGCTGCCTCTAGGGCTCTGGAGCCACCTTGGAGCCTAGAGGGGCCCAGGGAGCCTCGAGACCTCTCCTCAGCAGCTAGGCACATCCCAGGGGTGGGGGCTTGTAGGGTTTCTGAGGCTAAGGCTGGGCTCCGGGACTCCGGTAAGGCTGGAAGCTGCTGGCCTAGCTCCTAGCTCAGAGGCCCTCCTCAGCCTACCCCCTGACCCCATGGAAATGAGCTACCACTGCAAGTTCATATTTTTATTCCCAATAGGTTTGGAGCTTTGTTGATTTTTGCATTTTCGTAAAAAAAGAGAAAGTTTTCACTTAATTCATTGAAAGCCCTTTCCTGCTGAGCCCAAG
Source organism: Loxodonta africana (assembly GCF_030014295.1). Lineage (NCBI taxonomy): Eukaryota > Metazoa > Chordata > Mammalia > Proboscidea > Elephantidae > Loxodonta > Loxodonta africana. The sequence continues at coordinate 17,117,256 of NC_087359.1, forward strand.
GGGGGGCCTGGGCTGGGGCCAGACCCTTCCCAGCCCCCTTGCTCCAGACACCAGTGCTGGGAGCGGGGTCACCGCCTTCCTCCCGCCCTGCCCTCCCGCCCCACGGCACCTCTCTATACATGACAATTTAAAAATGGAAGCTAAGACACACCATACAGTGGACAGGCACGCACACACATGCACACAGGCGTCCGCCCTGGGCCGGGCAGGACGTCAGCTGCACTCAGAGAGCACCAAGGAATGCACGCGGGCCCTCCTTCCTGGGCCAGGCTGCAGCCCCTCCCACCAACTGCCCTGCTAGCTGCCAGAGGGAGGGGTGGACAGCAGGTGGGGGGGAGGGAAGGGACGGCTGGGGGCCAGAGGGCACTGCCAGCCTGCTAGGTGGCCCTGGGGACCTGGGGGGTGCAGGGAGAGGACCGAGGGTGACCCCAGGCCTCAGGAACCTGAGGGACAGAACTCGGGGCCCTGCCCCTCCAAGAGCCTCAGGCCCAGGTGTTGGGAGAGGAGTCGGCCCTGCAGCCTTGGCCCGCCAGCCCCTGCCAACTCTCCTTAGAATGAAATACACATTTGGTAAAAAGCCCATGAGCTAGGCTGGTGTGTCCCAGTGCATCCCCTACGTCCCCTTGTGGCCCTCACAGCTGGGATTCGGGTCTGCTCCTGGGGAACCAAGTCCTCCACACCAGCTCTGCTCCCCTGGCCTAGGGGGTGGGTGAGCAGGGCCTGCCCTGAAGGCTTCTCCCCACCCCCGGCCCTTCCAGCCTCCTACCCTTCCCTGCTCAGACCCAGGAAGAAGTTAAAAATAGTTAGTTCCTACATAAAAAAGAGACACAAACAGATTCCCTGCCAAAGGGCAGGGGGGTGGGGGGGGGCTTTGTCTCTGCAGTGGGAAGGGCAGGGGCGGGCACAAGGGGGGACTGCAAAATAGTTTTTCTTTTAAAAAGTGCTTGGTAAGTCGGTTTTAAAGTGTGTGTCTATATCTATGTACAGATATACACACAGACACTGTTCACACGCTGGCTGCCCACGCATACCCGCACACATACAGGATGTATACATATACAGAATCATATACATATACATACATACATACATATATATATCTATATATACTTTAAAAAGTCCTAGGTGAGCAGCGGGCCGAGCGGCCAGGCGCGGGGTCACGACTGCAGGGTGTGGGCCCGGCCGGGCTGGCAGACAGGACACTCGCCACCCTCAGCACACAGCTCGCACAGCACAGCATGTTGGCATGGCAGCACCGCCCGGCTCTGCTCTTGACACTTAAGGCATTTCACCGACTGCACGTGGAACACGGCCTGCGGGGAGAGACCGCCTGCTCACTGCTGTGCTCTCTGCCGCTAGCCCAGCGCCATGTCGGGCCAGGAGCTCCTCGACCCTCACTTCAACCCCCCTAGGATGGGGAAACTGAGGCCAGAGGCGCTCAACAGCATGCTGCTCAAAGCCCACAGCTGGCAAGGGAGAAGCAGGAGAGAGTGGGGGAGTGGGTGCTGGGCTGCCCTGCAGTGCAGCACCCATGCCTGACGGGCTCTTCCTCACACCGAGGCTTCTGCCTTTGTTGTCTCATTTGCTCTCGCGGTGGCCGTAGGTCCCCAAATGAGAAAAAGGAGGCCTGAAAAGCTGTGACATGCCCAAGGCCATATGGCCATGCTGGGGGGCTTGTCTAAACCCTAGTGAAGGCAAGAATACCCTTTCCACTGCAGCATACTGTGTGGGGACCCAGCAGAGTGCCTAAGATGCAGACAGGGCAGCCCCGGGGGCCTGGACCATTCTGGAATGCCTGCCGGTTTATGGAGAGCATACAGGAGTAGCCCTCAGGACCACAACTGAGGGCCCAGGGCTATTTAAAGCAGCTCTGGTTAGCGCCTGCCCTGGAAGTTCCAGAATGGACACTGACAGTCCTTGACCTCCAGCTGTCTGACCTCCTCTCCTGGCCCCCTGCCAGCAGGCCGGCATTTTGAGTGTTGGAGGTGCTCAGAAGAAGGGGCACTGTCCTTGGAGCAGGCTTGATGTGGTCGGAGTCCAGCGGCTGGCTGAGGCCACTGCCCACCCCTCCCGCCTGAGGCTCCCCCAACCTCCCGCTGACCTTGTCCACTTGCTCCAGGTGGGCCCGCAGCTGCTTCTGGAGGGAATAGAGGGTGGAGAGCGAGAGGGCCTCCAGGTCGGAGAAGGCGGGCAGGGCCGGTGGGTCAGGCCCCGCGTGCAGCCGCTCCAGCTCCTCCTGCAGTTTCTTCACCTGCACCTCCAGCGCATCGCGCTGCTCCCGGGCCAGCTCGCACTCGGCGCCAGCCGCACTGGCCCGCTCGCTGGCCTCCTCTGCCTCCTTCTTCCAGGCATCACAAGCCTGTGGGTCCAATACGCAGAGCCTTGTCACGAGGGTGCCCCTTGCACCTGCCCCCTGCTACCCCAGAGAGCATCTCTGGGAGAACTGTGTGGGCTGCTCAGGTGAGGGCCTGCAAGGGGCTGGGCTACTGTCTGGGGATAGGACTGGGGAGGAGGCTGAAGCTGCCTGTATAGAAGAGACATTTCAGGGTGTTCTACAAGAGCCCCTCTGGGCAGGGAAGGGGCTGGGCCTAGCATAGCACAGCACTAGGCAGAGCCCAGCTCCTGGCCAGCATCTCAGGGGCAGCTGGGGCGCAGCTGGACACAGGGCCCATCTCAGAGCCTGGCACCCTTGACCTGGAGCCCTGGAGAGGCAGGGGGTCCCGTGGGAACAGGCTGCACAGCAGCTTACAGAGGGAGTTCAAGGCCTGAGATGCCAATCACCCAGAGTCCTGACCGGCAAGGCAGATCCTTCCATGGGAGAGAGAGCAAACAGAACTAGATGTATGCTCTGTTCTTCCAGGCCCCTGCCCACCCACCCCATGTCCTCTCTGTGTAAGACAGGCTCAGCTGTACAACCCCAGGGACTAGAAAGCAGGCAGTGGGGGGCGCATACCTGCTTGGCTTGCTTCCAGGACTCCTCCCACTGCTTGATGGTGCAGTTGGCTTCCTCTAGCTCTTGCCGAAGCCGGGCCAGCTCTGCAGCCCCCGGGCCTGACAGGAAGGCAGGAGATGTGCCTGGGGAGAAGCTTCCAGAGGCAAAGTGCTCCCAGATGCTGCTGTTCATCCCGTTCAGACCTGCCCCAGGAGGGGAGGGACACCAGGGCTTTAGAGGTTCCTGGGCCCCGTCCCTGGCCTGGGCCACCTGTCATTAGTGCTTCACTTATTCTTCCATTTAATCTTCATAACAGCCTGAAGCAATGGGTGCTGCCACCATACCCATTTTATAGCAGAGGAAACTAAGGCAGAGAAGTGAGTAACCTGTCCAGGGCTGCACAGCTACGGAGTGGTGGTGCAGGGACTTGACCCCACCTGAGTCCAGAGCCCCTGCTCATAACCCCTGCACTATGCTGCTGTGGACAGAGTAGACAGAGTGGCCAAAAACACTTTCTAGAAGCCAGGGTTCCAGCCCCAGTCTCCTCAGTAAGCCATGTCCCCTCTTACCCAAAGATCCATGTGATGCTGAGGTCCCCAAAAACGTGTTTTCTGACTGGCTCAGGTGGCTCTGGGGCTGCTGCAGGAAATGTGAGGAGAGACTGACAGGAGGGGACGGGGACGCTGAGTGGAAGGAGGCAGAGCTGCCCAGGGAGCCAGGGATGTTCACAGGTGCAGAACTCTGCAGCAAACTGCCGCCTGCAAGAGAGGCCAGAAGGGGGTGAGGGTGGGCCAACCTCGTAAGGCCACACAGGCAAAGGCTGCTCAAAGCCAGCCAGCTGGACCCCTGGGAGCCCTCCCATGCCACTTTGCTGCCACTGTCCAGTACCGATTGTGATGCTGCCCGGGTGGGGCACTGTGCTGCTATCAAAAGTCTTCTCCAGGGCGGCCACCCCAAACTCGTTCAGGTCCAGGTCATCCAGGGCTGACTCTAGGTACAAAGTGACCAGGGTGTCAGCCTTCTGGCCTTCCAAGGGGCTACACAATCCCCAGGCTCCAGGGCTCAGCTCCAGGACCCACCTGACCTTTACTACCTCATCCCCAGTGCCCTCACCACATCTTTGACCTCAAGCCACACTAACCAAGCTCTCAGGCCTCTGGACCTTTGCTTGGGCTGTTCGCTGACCCCCACACTGTCTGCCTAGTGAAGGCCAGCTTTGATACCCTGGAGAAATCAAGTCCCAATGTGGGACTCCTGCCTCTGACAGAGGTCTTGTCTCCACATTACAGCTAGCGTGTCTCACCCAAGCTTCCTGAGGGTGGGGAGGCCTCTGGGCCCTCCGTGCATACTGCACGGGAGTGCTCTACAAAGGTTTGCTGCCCTATGCTGCCTGGACAATGAGGGCAGGAACAGTATGTCTTCATCTCTGTCTTCCCAGTCCTGCCGTAAGACCTGGCACAAAGTGGGCATCACCAGGACTGCTCAAAGAGGGGCAGTGACTTCTAAGGGCCAGGAACTCTGAGGACAGTTGTGCGGGTTGTTCACTGCACAAGGATATCTAGTGCAAGAACAAGTGCAGGCTGAGTGACACGTGGCTTGGGGTGAGGCTGCACTTGCCCAGGAAGAGGTGATTTACTTGAAAGGACTCTAAGTCTTGGCCCTGTGCTTTAGGCTCATTTTCTCTTTAGCCCAAAGGGCCCAGACCACCCGCCCTCCACCTCTCCCAAGACAGCTGTGTAAGGTGACCGGTATGCTGATTTGAGTCTCACTCCAGAGACGTGAGAGCCTCTGACTCCAGGCCCATCCTGGGCCCGGCAACAGAAACAGCCTAATTACCTATGACCGACTCTACCGTGTCGCTGGTGGGGTAGAAGGGCAGTGCGTTTGCATTCATGCCAGGGATGCTGCTGGTGCCCACAGGGCTAGGGGGAGTAGCTGCCAGGCTGGACGTGATGCTAGAAGAGATGCTTGAGGTCAGGGGGCTGCCCACGGGGAGGAGGCCCAGCACGTCCTGCAATGAGAGAGTGAGGAGAGGCAATGAGGCGCAGTGTGCAGAGGCCGTAGATGAGCTGGAGAAGGTGGCTGGGAGGGCCAGGGAGAAATGGCCCCAGCCAGCCCACACCCTGTGGAGAGGCTGGAGTTGGAGAGCGGTGATTGCGGTCTGGAAGTAGGGGAGGGCGAGGCAGTAGTGTCGGCCCGCTAAAATACTCAGTGCCTACTGCTCTGACTGACTGATGGGTGAGTCCAGGAGGGGAGGGAACCAGGGCCTGACCCCACTCTCTGCTCTGGATTGCTCTGTCCTCAGCTGGGCCCTCATTTGTCAGCCCCTCTGGGAAGCAGGCCCCCACACCCTGAGGCCTCCTGGGCTTCTGGCCTGTCCTGTCCATAGTGGGTGCCACCAGGGAGGAGGGACTGAGAGCTCTATACCTGTTTGGGCTGTAGCAGAGGCTGCTCTTGACTTCTGGGCTCTAGGGAATGGGATTTTATTTTGGCCTGGAGAGAAAAGTCAGGGGTCAGATGAATGTGGTTACAGAGAGGCCCCTGTCAGGATTCCTGGGCCCACCATGCTCATGGAGGCTGCAGGGATGGGGTGGGAGGCTGCAGATATGGCCGTCTGTTGTGCCCCCCGCAGTCCCCCTTTACACGCACACATCCCCTCCCTCCCCACCCCCACTCCTCTTCCTCCCCACAAGACCCAGAGGAGCTGCTCCTCTCCTGCCCGGAGACTCTTAAGCCCAGAAGGTTTCTCTCCAGGCCCACCTGGACCCCTCCGTCTTGCTCCCTAGGCCTGCCATTCCACCAATGTAGCTCGGGGCGGGAAAAAGCTGCTGTGAGGTCAGAAGGCCTGGGGGATCCCCTAGTCACTAGTTCTGTGACACTGGGTAAGTCTCAGCCAGGCTAGGCCTTCCTGTCTTCATTTGTACAACAAGGCTCAGTCCTGCATAGGCCGAGGACGGGGCTCCTAGCTCCCAGTCGCTCCCCCAAAGCTGGGTCAGGTCACCCTCAAGCCATCCCTTGCCCACGTGGAAGAAGGTCACCCACACTGGGCATGAAGCATCCTCTGTTGCCCCTTGTCCTTACCTGGCATTTGAAATTTTTCAGGTACTCAGCTCCCACCTGGTCTTCCCTCTCGAAGCCAGGAGCCTTCTTGTAGCTGCTGGGGGCAAGGCTGGGCTCCCCAGGGAAGACAATGCCCTCCAGGTTGGGGGGCTTCCTGATGGAGCCCGGCGGAGAGCCGCAGAGGTTCGATGGGCTGCCCAGGCTGCTGTTTCTACAGAGCAGCTGCAGGGAGGACAGGAGGGGCTGGTGGGCACAACACGGGCCGAGTGCAGGGCCCACACCCTACCGCCTCCTCAGAGAAGGAGTCTTCAGCAAGGGGCTCAGGTCCATTTCCATCTGCCACTGGGCAGCGGCAACCATCCAGGAACCCCTCTCCTTGTGAGGGGGTGGGGCATGTGGCAGGTGCCTTTGTCCCTTCAACCAGCTCCACCCAGGTTGACCAATGGAGGCTTGGGGACCACCCCCCATCCTGGCTCTGGACAAGAGTTCAAAAAGCCGGTAGTCCTGGGCCAGACACCAGGGCCTCTTCCCCCCACACAGGCTGAGGGCCTGGGGGCAGGAGAAGCAGGTGTTGGGTTCCTGGACAGGCATGGGGCCGCCCACCACCCCAAGTCTAGTGGGACAAGACCCCAGGCCCCCAGGCCAGGCACATACGGTGCTGAGGTCAGGGGCGTGCGGGCTGGAGGGGCTCACAGGCACCGAGTCTCCGGCAGCAGACGGCATGTACAGGACGGGACCCGGCTGGGTGGGGCTGGATACAGCTGAAGAAGGCTGCAGGTCATCACTTAGGGGTGGCTCTGCAAGAGACCGGGCAGCGTGTCGGTGGACTCCTGAGCCAGCTCCGTCCTTCCATAAGCACGTTGGGTCTCTTCCAAAGGAGACCAGCATCCCCTGATTCTATTATCATGTATTACGCACTTACTGTGCCAAACAACTTGCGATAACTTACAAATCTTCACCATGACTGGAAGACACAGGTCTCCATTTGACAGAAAAGGAAACTGGGGTTCAGAGAGGTGAGGTGAACTACCCAAGGTGACAGGAACTGGGGAACAGAGGGGCTGAGATTTGAACCCCATCTGTTCCTGAGCTGAGTCATTTTTCTATGCTGCCTCAACCAGATGGAGCCAGTATCCATGGCTAGGGACCACCTTGGTGCCAACAACAGGCTTTTCCCTCCCCCTAACAGGGCCCTTGGTTTATGTTGCACCCTGATCCCAGAGACAGGACCCAGAGCAGTGGCTTGAGCTGTCAGCTGAGGGGTGGTGACAGGTTAGTAGTGGTGGTCTGGGGCGCAATGTTGAAGACCTAGACCTGCGCTGTCCAGGCCAGCAGCCACAAGCCACACATGGCTATTAAGCAAATGAAGTGTGCTGGTTTTAACTGAAATGTGCTGTAGGGATAAAGCAGGCCCTAGGTGGTACAAACAGCGAATGCACTCAGTTGCTACCCGGAAGGTTGGAGGTTCAAGTCCACCTAGAGGCATTTCAGAAGAAAGGCCTGGTGATCTGCTTCTGAAAATCCAGCCACTGAAAACCCTGTGGAGCACTGTTCTACTCTGACACGCAGGGGGTTGCCATGAGTCGGAATCAGCTTGGCGGCAACTGGTGGTTATTGCAGGTATAAAATACATACCAGATTTTAAAGACTCAATATGGAAAACAAAAGCGAAATATCTTTGTAAATTTTCATATTGATTGTGTCAACGTGATGTTTTATATGGGGCTTAATAGATATAAGTTATAACTAACATAGCCTCTTTCTTTTGCCTCTTTAAATGTGGCTCCTAGAAAACTTAAAATGACATACAAGGCTCACACTGCGTCTCCACTGGACAGCTCTGCAGGAGAGGCCTCTGCACAGTGCTGTGCTCAATCAGCAACGTCTGCCACGGGCAAGCCCTGGGGTGGCTGGGAGGGTGCCCTGCCCTGCCAGGACTCTGTGTGCCTGATCATGACAGTCCCTGCGGCCTCTGTGTCAAAACCTTGGGAGCCCAGGGCTTCACAGTCACTTCCAGAGAGGGGTGGGGAGTGGGACTTTTGAGGGGGAGGTGTTTGTCCGACACACAACCCTGTGCACAGCGTGTGGCTGGCAGCCTCTCCCAAAGGAGCATGAGCAGAGGGGAGGGGAGGGCAGAGAGGGTATCCCCCGGGGACAACATACGTTCTACATGGGCAAAGGCGCAGAAGGGTCCGCGAGGACAGCTACCCGACTGCTGCATGTCGTTGCACTTGGTGGATTTGTAGATCTAGGGAGGAGAGTAGAGCAGAGCAGAGCAGGGCAGGTCAGGCTGTCCTTCTCCAGCATGGGGGAGAGCTGAGTCATCTTGTCTCCTGTATCCTCCCATCCCATTCCTTCCCTGAGTCACTCCCTACCACCTTCTTCCTCAAACTCCTGGAGAACTGCAGACTAGCCCACTGCCACCCCCAGTGCCTTCTGGGGCCGCAGGCCCACCAGCCCTGGCCTGGCCCTCACGCAGGCACCTCCACCGAGCTGCTTCTCATCGCGGTCCTGGCAGGAAGGGAGCTGAGATCACAGGCCCTGCCCCCTCTCTCGCAACACACCCCCCAGGGTACCTTGGGGTGGGATCGATCTACACAGGGTCCACCTTGCCACACTGCTGTCTGCAGCCCACATAGGGTAGACTCTGTCCATGTGTCTACCTCAGGGTGTCCTGGTTTCCATGGAGCCAGGGGCAGGGACAGCCTGTGCCTCTCTGTACCCTGCATGAGACCTGCGCACATTGTTTGCCTCAGGGCCACAACACAGGGCTGGTGGGCCAGGGAGCTGTGTCAGGGAAGTTTCTGGTACCCCAGGCTATGATCTGGGACAGACAGCTAGAAGAAGCTTTAAAAAAAAAAAATCCTGATGTCACCAGATTAGAAGAACCATGAGCGGTACAAATAACAGAATGGCCAGGTCACTGTGCCCAGTCCATGTCCTCCCCGTGAGGCCAGTGTAAAACAAAACTGGGAGCAAAGGGCCTCCTGGTGAGTGTGGGCTCAGAACAAGGGAAGCCACCAAACGAGGGTACAGGTCTCCCGCACTGCCTGGTAGGTCCCCCCTACCTGTGGGGAAGGCCTGTGATTCCAATCCTTCTTCCAGAATCGTATCTGGGTAGGCTCTGCCAGCATCTGCCTGAACCCTCCTCTCCTTTCTTCTTGCTTCCCATAGGGGATATTTAAGCTACCCACGGCCCCTGCTCTGAAGGCCCACCTCTGGGTGGAACTGCTGCTCCGTGCGGGTGTGGCAATACTGGCAGGCATCTCCATTCTCACACTTGCCAGGGTCTCCCCACTCGTCCCCGTGTTTCACATTTGGACACGGAGATGACCTGGTCCAACGATAAAGTGGGATCAGATGGAAGCAAGAAAGGTGAGATGGGGCCTAGGGGTGCCCACCTGGACACCTTCACGAGGCCCCTCCGTCTCCAAGCCTCTCAGGACTAGATGCAGAGATGGAAGAGACCAGTGTGAGGGTCCTGCTCGCGCCAAGGCCAGCTCTGCCTCTCTGGCTCACGCTGGCTGTATCATCAAAGACACTGTTTTGTTCCCCTTGGCTGGGACCCTCCCACCAACCACCACCCAAGCCAAGGGAGAGCTCTAGCCAAGCTCTAGTCACTGCTACACCTTCCATACCTGCAGCTTGGCCCTCTGCAGTGCGATGGATCACTTCCATATGGCCTTTCTCGCCATGATCTTGTAACTCTCACCAAATGACTGGGTTGGATTATACAAATGAGGTGCTTGTGGCCCACCAATGGGATTGGATAGCTTGCTAATAATGCCAATAAGGTGCATGGCACCCTTGTGGGGGGTGGGACCATGTGAATAAGGTACAGGGAACCCTAAGGAAGACAGTGGTCAGTTTTGCCAACCCGTTAGGCTTAAAAGCAGACACGGAGAGAGAGGAGGAGCTGTAACACAGAAGACAGCAAGAGACAGCAGCACAGTAGTAACAAGAGCAATAGTGGCGTGAGATGGCAGGAAAAAGGAGACTGGCGGAAGATGGCTGCCGTGGGGCTTGCCAACCCATGGAGCTAGGAGCTTTGTACCACTTTCCTGAGCAGGGCAGAGGCCAGGCTGGCCCAAGATGCACAAGGGGCCGGGAGGCCAAGAGCCAGAGAGAGGCCTGCCTGTGGGCATGGCCAAGAAGCTGTCTTGACCAAAGTAGAACTATATTCAGAGCATTCCGGATCCTGAATTGAAACCTGTTACTTCCCTAATAAACTCCCTAACTGTGAGTATGGTCTGTGAGTTCTGTGCGGGCCATATTAACGAATTATCAAACCCAGCAAAAATGTAGAGTCTCATGGGAGCGACAGCTGGTGTCTGAACTCGTAAAAAAGGTTGGAGGGTGGAGATATGTCTGACCTCTACCTCAGACATCAGTCTTGGGCTGTTAACACTAATAATGATTCTCCTCCTACCTTGTGAAGTCAGAGGAGGTCAGATGCCCCCATCGTGCCATTCTTAGAGTTGGTGTCAGAGCAGGGATTTGTTAATAGCTCCAGATTCATAGAAGCATAGGACTTTGTATGAGAAAGAAGAGCTGGGAAGTGAAACTTTTGATTCTTAAAAGGTTACTCTGGTTGTTGTTACCTGTAATGGCTGAAAGTAAGAGATGTCATGCTGCAGCTGAGGGGAGAAACCACCCCCCTTTCCCCACATCTGAAGTGGCTTGGGGCAAAAGCCAGGCTGGTTAAACAAGATGATTGATAGGGAGCCAGGGTCTTTTACTTCCAGACAGCCAGAGGTCCAAGGCCATATGCACATGAACGGGTAAACAGTCAAAATGTGGACAAGATGAAACGGGAATTTTTTAAAAGGGCTCCGTGTTTTTTGAACGTACTATGGATGCTGAATGTTTCTCCTACCTAGTGTTATAAAGCAAACCTACAAGTATGATTGAAATGAATATTGGGTACTATAATAGCATGTAACTCTGCCTTCAGCCAGTCACTGACTGGATATGCTAAAAGAGGAACTAGGGTTTGCCTGAAAGAAACACAGGCTGTCTGAATGCAGCAGCCCTTTACGTTGAGTATTGGGGGCTTAGGTCAAAAACCTCAGCCTCACCCATAACTTTTGAATTTTGACCAAGTGGTTTGTCATTGGATGCATCAAGGCAGAAAAAGTCAGTGTTCATCAGAAGAACCCCCTTCCAGAACTGGAAGTTAAAGGGAGCTAGTGAGTAGACAGACTGGTATGCTCGTTTGAGGTGACCACCTGGGGCCACGAGATGAGTGGAAGTGGGGGAGGACATGGCAATGAAGAGATAGGCTGACTTTGGACATGTTTAATTGGCACCTGTTGACTTAGCCCATCAGGGCTAGGACTGAGAGACAGAGCTGGGTCTGAAGTGCAGGAAGGTACGTGGACTCCTGAGCCTAGGGCTGGTATCTACTGACTTGGCCCACGGGGGCAAAGGATGAGCTAACCAGAACCTGACCAAATGAAGAAGAAGAGAGAGAGATGTTTGACACCATGAGTTGGCATAAACTGGTGCAATTTGATGGCTTACTCTGGATTGGACTTTGCTTATGGATGTTGTTGTTAGGTGCTCCTGAGTCGGTTCTGACTCACTGTGACCCTATTTACAACGGAACTATACAGTGCCCGGTCCTGTGCCATCCTCACAATTCTTGTTATGCTTGAGCCCATTGTTGCAGCCACCATATCAACGCATCTCACTGAGGGTCTTCCTCTTTTTGGCTGACCCTCTACTATACCAAGCATGTTGTCCTTCTCCAGGGACTGATCCCTCCTGATAACATGTCCAAAATACGTGACACAAAGTCTCAACATCCTTGCTTCTAAGGAGCATCCTGGCTGTACTTCTTCCAAGATGGATTTGTTCATTCTTCTGGCAGTCCATGGTGTATTCAATATTCTTCGCCAACATCATAATTCAAAGGCATAAATTCTTCCTCGGTCTTCCTTATTGATTGCCCAGCTTTTGGATGCATATGAGATGACTGAAAACACCACAGCGTGGGTCAGGCACTCTTTAGTCCTTAAAGTAATATCTTTGCTTTTTAACACTTTAAAGAGGTCTTTTGCAGATTTGTCCAAAACAGTGTGTCGCTTGATTTCTTGACTGCTGCTTCCATGGGTGTTGATTATGGATTCAAGTAAAATGAAATCTTTGCAACTTCAATCTTTTCTCCGTTATCACGATATTGCTTACTGGTCCAGTTGAGAAGATTTGTGCTTATGGATGCGCGTGCTCAAAGTTCCAACCAAAACAGAAGATTCTTCAGATCAAGGTACATGCTTCTCCCCTCAGAGTGCTGGTTTGATAGGGACGGGTATTTAGAAATTGACTATGTAAAATGGAGGGAGATAAAAGGCATGAAGTGGCTGGCTTACACACTTTTGTGGGTGTGCCTACATTCAAAATGAGGGGGACAAGGGACGCTCCCCACTGAATAGATTTCTCTTTTCCTGATGGGTCTGGGGAAGAGAGGGTGGTGATGATGCTGATAGGATTATATGATTCAGTTTTGAGTGCTGACTGTTCACAGGGTTAACTGTGATTGTAAAATACTGTAACTGCAGAAGCTGTAAGTATGAAAGAGTGGATTAAGGGGAAGGCACTGCTAGACTGGGATACAGTGGCCAAACCTGAAGTCCCTTAAAGGTTTTGCTATGCCGATACTGCGTGAGGCTCAGTGCAAGGGAATAATCTTCTCTCAGTTAAATTGTATCAGACAACGGAGAGGGCGAAGCCAAGATGACTTTTGGAGAAACTGACCAGATCAGATGGCTATCTGCAGCAGACCTGAATATCTGGTATCTGAGTAACCTCACTCTGAGGACTCTGCCCTACTGAAGGACTAGCTGTTGATGACTGTTTTGAACTGTAAAATGATTGGGAAGGAGAAGTTATCCTTCAACTCTGAAAGAACCATGACTAGGAAAGCCAGGGAGTGGCTTACAGTACGGTAAATCACTTTTATATGGCTTTTCTGGCCATGGTCTTCTAACTCCCACCAAGTGACTACGCAAATAATGTGCTTGTGGCCCACCAAGCTAATAATGCAAATAAGATGCATGGCGTCCTTGGGGGGGGTGGGGCCATGCAAATAAGGTGTATGGAACTGTAACAAAGGAATTGGTCAGTTTTACCATCCTGCTAGGCTTAAAGAGAGACACCGAGAGAGGAGGAGCTGTAACATGGAGACAGCGAGAGACCGCAGCACAGCAGTAGCAAGAGCAATAGCGGCGCGAGACAACGGGAACCAGGAGACTGGTGGGAGATGCTTACAGTGGGGCTTGCTGACCCACAGAGCTAGGAGCTTTGTTAACACTTGCCCAAGCAGGGTAGAGCCTGGGCCAGCCTGAGGGCCAGGGAGAGGGCTGCCTGTGGGCACAGCTGAGAAGCTGTCCTGACAGAAGAACTGTATCCTGAGCTGTTCCGGATCCTGAATTGAAACCTGTTACTTTCCTAACAAGCCCCGTCACTTTGAGTGTGGTCTGTGAGCTCTGTGTGGCCACTGCAACAAATCCTCAAATTCCACAGAGAGGTGGGAGGGAGAGCTGGTGTCAGAGACAGTAAAAAGGTTGGAGGATGGAGATACACCTGACCTCCACCTCACAGCAATCAGCGTTGGGCTGTTGACGTTGACAATGATTCTTCTCCCTCCTTGTGAAGTTAGAGGTCAGACACCCCCACCATACCGTTTTTACACCCTCCCTGAAGATGCCACTCCAGATCAGAACTGGAAGGATCTCGGAGACTGTCTGATCCAAGGCCCTCATCTCATGACAGGAGGACCTGGGCTCCCATCGTTCAGGCAACCTTACTCTCCCTTTCCCTTGTGCCCAGGCTCTGAGATCCTCTCACCCCCAGGGCTGGCCTCCCTGCCTCCCTGAGCACTGCACTTGTAGTGGCCCCCTCCTTGGTCCCTTCCCTGCCATCCTCCCTCCTGTGGCCACCCTCCTAAGGCCCAAGAACCTGTATTTGTGCTTCCGGGGACTCCGCCGCCGGTCCTTGCTGTTGTGGTAGTAGGGACAGGCATAGCCCTGGCGGCACAGCCGCGGGGGCTTCTTGCACGGCTCCGTCTTATAGTTCCCCAGCACATAAGTAGTCTCTGCACAGGGGGTCAGAGGGCAAGGGTAAGGTGGATGGGGCTGTGGCACCAGGAGTAGGGGAGATGACTCTGCCACTAGGAACGCCCAGAAATAGCCTTCTGTGAAAGGTGAGAGCAAGGCCACCTCACAAGCCATGGGCACTCTGGGGAAGCCAACGTTGACACTGAGACCCAGGAGAAAGGGAAGGAAGGCACTGTCCCTGGAGATGCCCAGAGCTCACAGGAGAGAGAAGTCACCCTTGAGGGCTGACAACACACGTATGTGCACTTACACACATGCACACATCCACATGTGTGGAAACCCACAGAAAGATCTGGGAGCACCTAGGGTGATAGGGGACCCCTGGTGGCACAGTGGTTAAGAGTTCAGTTGCTAACCAAAAGGTCGGCAGTTTGAATCCACCAGTCACTCCTTGAAAACCATATGGGGCAGTTCTACTCTGTCCTATGTGGTTGCTATAAGTCAGAATCAGCTTGATGGCAATGGATCTGGTTTTGGTTTTAGGGTGATGGGAGCAAGGCAGGGTACACCTAGGGAAACTCCCCTAGAAGTGACTCTTGAATGAAAGGGCTGTGGCTTCAACGGGATGATACGAGGTGACTTGGCAGAGGTGGTGTTGGGGAGCCAAGTCCCAGGGCAGCTACAGCAGAGGGGAAGAATGGCGGACTGCTGACAAAACAATGTGGCCACTGTCACCGTCACCTTGCCACCGTGGCTCCTCGCTAAGGATCTTCTCTATCATGGCATGGCTCGCAGCCCCAGCCGACTGGCCCTCAATGCTGCCCTCTACTGTGGTCTGGCCATTCTGCAAGGCCTCCATGGCCTGGAGCTCCCTGGGAGGACAGGAGAGGACAGAGGGCGAGGAGGGGGGTAAGGGCCGGAACCAGAGCACGGTCTGTGGTACTCACCATCCTCAGCAGCCAGGCCCTGACCCAGTCCCCCTCCAGCCATAAAACCCAGCCCCCGGCCCACCTGATATCGTAGACAGGGGAGCGGAGATCATGGGGCCCGTGGGCGAAAGCGCAGTGTAGGCCGTTTTTGGTGCAGTTGCCTTTGGAGTCTGTCTCGTGGATGCAGATTCCAGTTTTGTAGTAGCGTAGGTGGTACCTGCGCTCAGTGTCCCCTGTGGTCCTGTGTAGGAACGGGCACCTGGAATGTGGCAATGGGTCACTCAGCTTTGTGCCTGTCGTCTGGGCTACACCCTGCCCTTCTCCAGCTGTTAGAAGGGGTTTCGCCAGGACCCAGGAAGGATCGATGATCTGGATCAAAGAGATCCAGTGCCAGGAGTCCTGCTGTGAAACCAGAGCTGGCCTCCCTACATCGGCCTGCCAGCAGTCCGAGGTCCACTCAGCAGGGCCTGGACTGCCCTCAGGAGACACCCCAGAAGCCGCCCTGGGTGAAGCAGGCCTGAGAGGACGCGTGCTGCCCAGCTGGGGTCCTCCAAACAGCAAACGGCCCACTTACAAGCACGGGCAGCCCTGTGCCTGGAGGGGGGTCAGCAGGCCTCTGGCCCCTGCGAAAGATGAGCTATTGCAGGGCGGGGGTGGTGAGCCGTACCACAAAGCCTGACAGTGACTCCAGAACCTCTGCAAAGCTGAAACAGATTACCAGCAAGGCCAACAGGGTCCCCTCAATGATCTCCCGGGCTTGGAGCCTCCTCCTGACACCTGTGCTGTGTCCTGTCTCTCTACAGGGGTTTGTGGTCAAATATTTAGGGTTAGCAAAATAGGAGGTACTGTCTCTAAACAGCCAGCCTTGTGGGGCCTGTATCGGATGGCGTAGGGGTGGAGGAATGGGAGGGAGTATCTGTGGTCTTCCTAGCTAGGTTCAGGGATGTGGCTCTTAGGCTCTCCCCAAAGTGGGGAAAGGGAAAAGGGATCCCCAGAGAATGGCAGGGCCTGAGCCAGGCTTGGGCTGTAGCAAGGGGCCTGGGCTTGTTCCCAGGCTCTGCCAGCCTACTGTGAAGGCATCTACCCAGAAGGAGATGGGGGTTCCTCCATGGGAAGCTGGGCACTCACTCGTCGCCCTCCGGGCAGAGGCCCGTCGCCTCGTCGTATTTGGTGCAGTAGACGTCGGGGCTGTAGTTGAAGGTGCCGTCCCGGCGGCGGATGGACCGGCGGCGCCGCTGGTTCACGAAGTGCCAGTGGAAGCAGGTATAGGGCCGATGCTGAGTGCATTTGTGCTGCACAAAGAGTGGGCACTGCTCCGTGCGGAACTCCTTCAGGTACCTGAGGGGAGAGCCCGCATGGCAGGCCGGAGCAGAGAGTGAGGCCCTTGCCTCCCAGCAAGAAGCCAGCCACCAAGTCCCCCGGGGGCCCTACCCTGGGGTGCTACTTGCACAGGGACATAAGGAGAGGCCCAGGGCTGAGGCTGTGCCTCGGCATTAGGGTCTCTCCACAGCCAAATCCCAAGCTAGCCTGCAGGGCAGGAGCCAAAGACCACAGGGCCTTCCCAGCCAGCTGCTCGTCATGGTGGCCGGCTGAGGTCCTCACCAGCAGCTGGGTTCCCTGAGCCCTCCCTGAGGTTTCCCAGGCCAAACCACTAATCACAGACAAAAGGCCACAATCAAGGACATGAGGCATCTTTCTCAAACTTTCTGCGAGTTCTGCTGCCCAGATCCACCTGCCAATTCTTGGAGGCCTCACCTGCCCGCAAGCACAGCTGGGGCTCTGGGCCAGGGCCCGGGAGACTTAGGCCCCGAAGATCTGAGGACAAACACGAAAGGAAGGCTGCTGCTTTGAAGCTGGAAGCTCAGGTGACCAGGCATCTCTTTGGGCTGCTGGCTCAGAGAATGACTGTGGTCTCCTCCCCGAGCTGCTCCTTGGACCACCCTGGTCAGTGGCTTGGGAAGCCACTCCTATGAGAACCATTCTGAAGAGCCCCGCCCTCTCAGCCCCACGTGTCCCCAGTAGTCTCACCAAGGAGCATCTGCAGAGTGGGGGCTATTTATGTCCTGACTAACCTGGGGACTTGCCATCTGTCCTTTTGGCCTCCTGCCAAACTTCCCTTGTCTCAATCTCCTCTGCCCTGCGTATAATAGACAAGACACCCCAAGGCTCCTCTCCCATGCCCTGCCCAGTGGAGGACCCCAGAGCCACTTACCCCCTGACAGAATGTACTGTCCGTTTCTGCTTACTATGTGTGTCCAGGTCAGGGTCTCTTAGAGTGGGAGTCCCTGGAGGGGATGGGAAATCTGTGCAGTTCTCTTAATTCATTCTCTTTGTCCCTAGCAACAACACAACAAATGGCTTGACAGAGGGCATTTGATGCCAGTGAGGAAGAAGGTTCCAAAAGGCTCAGCAGCTTGTGTGGGAAGAGTGTGGAGGGAATAGCACTGACAGCCTGGGTCTGGAGGGTGGGGAGCAAAGTCCACAGGACCCACACCTAACACTCAGGCCTTACTAGGCTGCTCATAAGGAAGGTGCTGGGACTTTTGATAGGTTTCTTTTTGCAGAGGAAACGTGTGAAGTCTGGGTATGTGCACTGGGGGGTTGATACGGAGTGCCCTTGCCTGAGCCGCTGTGAGGCACCAAGGGCACTGATGAAGGCGCAGGTCCTTGTCCTCAGGAAGTACACATTTTCATGGGAAAGACACACAGGTAACAGTGAGGAAGCGGAGTCAATCAAGTGTGGGGAGGGTTATGAGAGAGGTCTGCTTTGGGAACCCAGAAGAGGGATCCCTGACCCAGGCTGGGACGGGGGAAGAGAGAAGAGGAAGAGCAGACCTCTCAGGGCAGGTGCCAGTGGGTGACAAAGGCAGGGCGGTGTTTTATGCAAAGGAAGAGAATGAACTTAGAGACACAGCATGCATCAGTTCCAAGAGCACCCTGTACCTCTGTGGGCGAGTGAGGTAGGAGTGGCCCTGGAAGGCGGATGAGGAGGTGAGGTGCAAGAGGGGACTTCAGGGATATCATCTCCTGGCCCCAGGTGCATCCTAGAAGGCTCCAGAAGGCCCGATACTCTCCTGTCCCGTGACATTTGAATACCTTCTCCTTGGGTCCCCAGTCAGATTAGACAGAAAGCTGCATCCTCAGGCTGCACACTGGGACCAAGCCCCAGCACCTGAGTTGGGACATCCATCCCCCAAACTCTTCCGCCCACCCCTCTCCTGCGCAGCACATACCCTGACTCTTCTGACCCACCAGAGGCTAACCCAGGAGGGAGCGGATGCAAAACGGGGAGAGGGGAAACTTCTGTGAAAGGAGGAAGCTGAGCCCAGGGCCAGAAGCAGAGGAGGGTGTGAGGAGAGACACCAGTTCAACTGGAATTTCAGATAAACAATAATAGTTTAGTGTAAATATGTCCCAAATACTGCACGGGATATACTCACACTAAAACTTATGCTAAAACATTATCACGCAGTTCATCTGAAATTCCAACTTAGCTGGCATCCTGTATTTGTTATTTGCTAAGTCTGGCAACCCTTGAAGCGGTACCGTCCACTTGCTTTCAGGCCTCAGTGAAAACCCAGGGAGACAGGCAGGGGATGAAATCTAGGATGTGGTCACCCCACTTTGGGCACAGTCTACCCTCCTGGAAGAGAGGCCCCAGAGGGCAGTAGCTCTGCCTGGTATACCGGCTTACTTGGGACAGAGCCACATGCAGACAGGACTCAGCATGGGCCCTGGCTGGCAGAGGTACCAGAGGTTAAGGGCAGACACTGAGGCAATGAATGCCCCATTTTATGCTTCTTCTCTAGCATTTCTACTGCCACTGTCCCCAGTCAGGGACTTGGTACCTTTTAACAAAATCAATGTCTCTCCTTCAGCCTCTCCCCATCCTTTTTACACCACACAGGACTCATTATTCCTCCTAGAACCCAAATTTAATTCTCACTTTGCCGCTTCAAAGCCTTCAGCCTCCCCCACCCAAAACCCAGTGCCCTCAACTCGTCAGCCCGCCCCCCCCCCCCCCCAGTAGTCACTAAATAAGCACCAACTACTTAGCCTGGCTCTGAGTCCATTGGGTTCCATGGACTCACACCACAATTGTGAAGATGGTACAGGACTGGACAACATTTCATTCTGTTATCAGAAGGTTGCCATGAACTGCAGCCGACTCGACAGCAACTAACAACACTTAGCCTGGCATTCCAGGCCCCACACACCTGGCCCCACGTAGTTTTCCAGCCTCATTTCCTTTGACTCCCCTCTATTCCACCAGTTATACTGGAGTCCTTGGTGTCTTGCAAATAGACCTTTAACTTTCCAGCCTTTGCTCATGCCCTCTTGTTTCCCTGCAGAAATCTTTCAAGGCTCAATTCTGAATGAATCTTTTGATGCTACCACCTCCACAAAGCCTTCCTTGATCTCCATCTATCTCCCCCCTCCCCTTGCCCTTGTCCCCAGCTAAAAGTTATCATCCTCTAAGTTTTTAGATAAGTTTTATGGCCCTTATCCTGCATTACACATTAATAATGTGCATACTTTTTTCTACCACTAAATCATGAATCCCTTGGTAGCAAGCTCTTAAGAAACCAGTACAGTGCGTTGGGTAAGTGCACCGAATGACTACATCAAGAACTAACGTCACAAAAGGGAAAGCTCACAAAGCAATGCCACCAGTCTCACGATGCCACCCACCAGGCAGAGCATTGGAAGTGGGAAGCCTAGTTCTATTCCCTTGTGAAATGCCCTACAGTACAGGGGACCTGTAGCTCCGCAGACAGGGCTGGGCTATCCTACTTTGGAAAAACCCCTTCATGAGAGGAGCTATTCAGACAGGACCCTGATGACCAAATTCAGGCCAAGCAGAGCCCACTTTCTGAGAGAAAATTCTAACCTCTCACTTAAGTCATTCATGGACCTGGACCATCATCCACCACCTAGAAACCAAAATCTTTGATGAGTATTTCCCATCCTCCCTGTCCCTCTCCAAATGCACAGGCAGCCAGTGCCCAAAGGGCAGGGGGAAAGCCACTCAAGACATCACTCTTTCCTACTTTTCAAGGATTGAAATGAAACCTAAGTTTTCAGTGGGAATGTACTACTCCGTCTGAAAGCACAAGATCTAAGAAACCAAATAGGCTGAAATCTACTTTTCAATTTAACCAGCTCTCAGGATACCCAAGAAGTTCTGGAGTGTAAGCAAGGAGGGAAAAGATTCACCCCTCTTTACACTCCCACCCCCTAAAACTACCTACACCCAAGGACAAATGACAGAGAATACACACTAGCTTCGAATTGACACCTACAGTGGCCCTGATGAATCAAGAGACCACTCAGGACCTGAGGAAATGAGAAGTAGCGAAAGCTACATCTGAGACCAGGAGGAAGGGACCAACAGACCCTGGATACACTGTGACTCGTCAGAGCTTCGGTGGTTGGGGAGTACCTTCCCGTTTGCCCCACTGGTGCTGTCTTTAAATCAAAGCTACTTTTTGCCTCTATTTAGAACATCGTATTAATCACCCTAAACCAAACCAAAACCATACCCAGTGCCGTCGAGTCGATTCCAACTCACAGCGACCCTATAGGACAGAGTAGAACTGCCCCATAGAGTTTCCAAGGAGTGCCTGGCGGATTCGAACTGCTGACCCTTTGGTTAGCAGCCGTTGTACTTAACCACTACACCACCAGGGTTTCCATCAATTACCCTACTAATGGTTTATGTATAAATGTAAAATATTTTTTGAAAGTAATGTTCCACTTGCCAAAAAACTGGAAAACAGAGAAAAGAGCAATCACCCTTAATCCCACCATCCACTCTTGACCTTTTGGTAAATTTTCTTCCAGTATTTTTACACAGATATAATCATATCATATTGCTCAATTTCTTTACAAACCTATGAATACTCTCTCTCCGAAACCTTTTAAAATCAACTACATGTACCCATTTAAAAAAAAAAAAATATTT
Organism: Loxodonta africana; assembly: GCF_030014295.1. NCBI lineage: Eukaryota > Metazoa > Chordata > Mammalia > Proboscidea > Elephantidae > Loxodonta > Loxodonta africana. The sequence continues at coordinate 17,138,199 of NC_087359.1, forward strand.
TCTACGCTTTTAAAATTATCTTCATTATCCAAAGTTCTAAAAAATATCAAGAGCCAGGCTACATGGAATCTAAAGTCAATCATCTGTCCCACTAAACCAACCAAACCAAACCCACTGCCGTCAAGTCAATTCCGACTCATAGTGACACTAGAGGACACAGCAGAACTGCCCCGTAGAGTTTCCAAGGAACACCTGGTGGATTTGAACTGCTGACCTTTTGGTTCGCCGCCGTAGCACTTAATCACTACGCCACCAGGGTTCCCACTAAACCAACGGTGGTAACAAATTAAGGATTAACAATAAATCAGGTAAATCACATGACCCTTAAGAAGGTGTTAAATCAAGTGCTAAGTTGCTACCAGCTCCATTTCCAGCTAACCCTATCCAAGTTGTTGGAACAGATTCATCCTCTTCTGGGGAGAAGTGTGAGAATTTTAACAAACTGAATAAACAGAAAAGTATTAGAGATGACTAGGAGAGGAATTCGAGGCAATGGAGACAAAGTTGTTGCTGTTTCAATGCACATCTAGTTCCCCTACTCCTTCCAGAACAATCTTCATGGACTCACTGACTGTACCTCCCCTGCTGCCAGTAGTCTCCTCTCCTCCCCTCCCTTCTCCTCCAGCAAACCAAACTCCAGGGCAAGGGTCAGCAAACTTTATCTGTGAAGGACCAGACAGTGTTAGACTTTTCAGGCCAAGAGGCAAAACTGAGGATATTGTATAGATACTTACACAGTGAGAAAAAAACAAATTTCCACCCGTCTGTTATTAATGAAATTCAAAATGTAATAACTGACAATTTTTACAGTTCTACTAAAGAGAATGTATTTTGGCAGAGAGATAACATTTCACAAAATTGAGGCTGTTTCATCAACTGACTGCAAATATTCATTTTTAATGCTGATTCTGTAATGAGATTTTATGTATTTTGCGTATGAAAGTGTCTCTCCACATAGATAAAACAGAAAACCAGCCACCATCAGCCAGAGTTGACGCCAGCTCATGGTGCCACCATGTGTCAGCAGACCTGCGCTCCATGGGGTTTTCAATGGCTGGTTTTTCCGAAGTAGATTACCAGTCCTTTCTTCTGCGATGCCTCTGGATGGACTCAACCCTCCAACCTTTCAGTTAATCATTTGCATCCCCCAGGGAATGCCAAACGCTGATATATTCCATGAGGATGTGATTCTAACTGGCCATATTTGTTGCTTAGAAGACATTCATGGAATCCTACTATTGTCTTGACATTGGCCTTTTAATCACTTCCCACCGAAGATTTGGTGTAAACTCCTCATACAGGTAAATGAATTCTGAAATACGGACATCTCCTTTGTATGCGTACTGACATCCAAAAAACACTGCTAGAACCAGTCTACATCTGGGAAATATACCCAGGGTAAATTTGTGTGTTTAACTTCTGACAGCACAAGAAGTGTACAAAGCAGCTTGACGTGACTTGTGACTCAAACATCATCAAAATGACTACAATATAAGACTTGCATATAAACACTGTCTTACCGAGTTTTAGGTTGAATTCATTAAGAAACATTACCAAGTCTGCAGTAAGAGCTAATTTCCAAAGCCTTTCAGTGTTCAAAGCTAGTGGTCTGCGGGCAGTTCTTCACATTCAGAAAAATTTCCATCTCAGCCCTAGGCTAAAACACTTGCAGAAAACTTTACCACTGCTAAGCCATCAACTGGCTGTGTGGTAGGGCAAGGCAGAATATTCAGCTTCTATTTCTGACAAAAATTCACGGAACCAATGCTGGCAAAGTCCACAAGAGCAACCAAAGTGGACTGGTGATGCTACTGATTCAGTAACACGTGATAAATTGAAAGTCTTTTCCACAAAGTACCTGCTGAGGAATAATACAATGAATAACCATGGGCTTTACGTACCTTACACTCACGTGCTTTGTAAATTTGTCCAACTAAATCTTTCTCTGCTCCACACAAATTTTTACCACCATCAGTTATAACACATTAGCAAATTACACTTAAGGTTGAATTAGTGTTTTCCTAGAACTTCTTCAGAAATACTCTCACCTGTAGTTATTCCTATTCATACAGGTTAATCCTCAGTCACTTCGAACCCGGCACTAATGCCACAAAAATAAACAACAGTACCAGTAACATCTGTTTACTCATCAAGTGCCATGAAATCATTTGCCTTGTTTTTCTTGGTTCAGTATCGACGTTGCTCCCAATCTTGCCAAAAGGCTGACAATCTTGAACAAGTTTATTTTCTCTGGACATGCTTCTTCAGCTGCTGCAATCAACACAATTTAATTAACTCAACATTGGTAAATGGCTTTCCTTGCTTGGCTAACAAATGAGCCGCTCGGAAACTTACTTGGGCTGTACCCTCATCTCACTTTTTGTTTTTGTGAAGAAATTCTGCTGTGATGAGATACTGACTTTGGAATTTTCTCATTTTTCTGACCATTGCTTTGCTAGGAGCTGGGAACACCACGAGAAGTGCTCCGGCTGGTAATGCTGATATAGTCTCAGCACAGCTACAGTCTCACCGTGTAATAAACACAAGGCTGTGCCATCTGATATCAAAACAGTCCACACTGCACCGCGCCTTAAAAGCATGACATTCCAAGTTCATTCTTCTCCTTGCTTTGAAAGGATAGGTATGCGCTGGTAATAAAAAGTAAATAAAATGTCGTCGTACACTGATACATGTGGCATTGGAAACACTATGGTGCTCTAACTGTATCACTGTGATTCGCAGTGCAGCAGGCAGCAATACAAGGTGATGAAGAGTGCCACGTGTGGTCTCAGTCGGTGAAGTGCAAGAGCAGTCAATGAGTGAGCACTGGTCCCAATAAAACTTTATTTAGGGAAACTGAGATCTGAATTTCATATAATCTTCACGTGTCACGAGATACTATTCTTTTGATTTTTTTCCCAACCATTATAAAATGTAAAAACCATTCTTGGCGCACGGGCCTTACAAAAGCAGGCGGTGGGCTGGATTTGGTCCGAGAGCCACAGTTTGCCGACCCCTGCTCTGAAGAGTTGGTATTCCCCAACACGTCACAACCTCACCTCACATCACCATACTTTCCATCATGTTGTTCCCTTTGTCTGGAACACCATTCCAGCTTCTCCTCTGCCATGAGGGGTTCCCTGGCCCTGGCCCTGGCCCTCTTCCATGCTCCCATTGCACTGTGGGATCATAGCCAGTGGGGCCCCTGCCACTGCTCATTTTCACTGCGTTGCCTGCAGCCACGTCTACTCATCTTCGTAGCCCTGCACACAGCCAGCCCAGAGCAGGGGTTCAAGTCCTGTTCACCAAGTAAAAGCAAAAGCACAAAGCACCCTAAGTGGTGCAAGCCAGTGAACAGCAGTTATCCATGCACCCAGCAAAACACAGAGAAGCAGCTCTCATCTCCAACCCAGATGCTTCTCCTGGCAATTACGAAGCCGATACCTTCCCTACCTCCCACCCACACAGTGTCTGCCCACCCTTGTTCCTCACCCTGGACACTAAAACTGAGCTCTTTGGCCTCCCATGCAGAGCAGAAAAGCAACAGTGGACCAGTGAGATGGCTGGTGCTCGGCTCCTGTTATGACTGTTGCTGGGAACATGTGGAGACCGCTATAAAGGAACTAAACTCCCTTTTCCATTTCCTCCAAAAACCAAGGGGTATTATGACAGCTTAAACCAAAGATATATTAAGTGAAAGAGAACAATAAAAGTATGTACCTGGACTACAACTAGGTTAACTACATGCAGACAGAATACCTAGAAGGAAAAATCCAGCCAGTTATTGATTTTAGCAGTTACTTTGCCTTTTCTTTGTTGTAATTGTCATTAATTACTTTTAGAATTAAAAGCAAACAAACTTGTTAGGGAAGACATCCACGGTGTTAGTGAAAACTTGACAGGGAGTCTATGCTGATCCAAAATGAAAGGAAAGAGACACGTTGCTGAGCTGGAAGAGTGCCTTTAAGCTAAAAGTGAACTGTGGTAAGTCATTTTGTAAAGCCAGTTACTGAATGTCATCCTGTTCCTGACTTGAACAATCTGATTTGCACACATCTAGCGAATGGTCAGACAAGACAACGATGGCCTCTGGAGAGCTAAGACAAACCAACAAGGAGAGACAGGGCTACAACCTGGGTTTGCTCAGGGCATGGTGAGTCCGAATACGCAGAGACAAGCAAGGTATGAGCCCAGTAAAAAGAGGGACAAGCTGAGCCGACAAAATAAGCTCACTCCGGATGCCCCTCAGCCTGGAGGACAGGGCTCATGGGTTTTATAGCTGGAGGGGCCTGAGGGGCCAACGAGCACAAGGAAGCACCTGCCCTGGGGGCACGTCAGTGATCACCACTCTCAAGCCTGGCACAGCAGCCTGCAGAGATCAGGCAACTTGATAGCTCTGCTCATCCTTCTAACCAACCACCAATGTTCAAGCTAGTCTTGTAAAGCATGAATTCCAGCTTCTTAAATAAACACATACAAGCTTTCCCATGGGAATGGGATCTGCTCTTAAATATTCTTTATTGAAATCTAACCACGATGTGATAGGATTCTGCAACTAACACCAAAGGAAAGAAAGAAGTCACTGTTGAAGATTATGTTGTAGCATCCAGAGGCCCAAACAGTACTTACCTATGATCTACTGGTTTACACAACCTTACTAGCTACTTCTTTTCTTCCTCATATATAATTCCTAAAAAGAAATCCAGTCACAGAGCTCACAGTTTGTGATCTTATCAAATTCATTTTAAGTTTGAGAATAAAATATTTTTTAGCTTGGATGAGGTTATTATAAAAGCATACAAACAGATTAAGAGTCCTAAATAATTTGCCAAGTGTGTGTGCGCGCGTGTGTGATGTCTTATAATCTGCTGAAAATCTTCACTCGTTTTTGAAGAACTAAAACTATTAGCAGATTCAGTGTTAAAAGGACATACATATACATTATGTTTTGACACCAAACATGACCCACAAACTGTATAACTTTATAACAGTAACCACACCAGTGGGAGTTATCAAAAATGGCATTTAAAAAACAAGGTCAAATAATACGAAAGCTGGTGATTGGCAAACATCTGGATGATTCTGATAAACCACTATATAGCTATGGGGATTTCGTGTCCAACTCTTCTGAAGTGATCCTGGTTTAGAACATTCTCTCTGGCAAAAAAGGAAGCCCAGATAGTATTATTCAGGCAAACAAAATGTGTCTAGTGAATTTGAGTGTGTCTGAACCTTTAGGTCAGGCTTTGATCACATAACTGGCCTTTAGCCAAAGAGTAGATAGAGTAAGCTCTTGGGGCCGGCATGAATTTCCCAGATACAACAAAACAATCCTAACGCGTAGACACACATACGAGAACCCCTAGTACAAGTGCTACAGACACTGAAGCAAGCAAGCAGCTTTAAGGGGTGAGGAGTCACTCACTGGCAAATGATTTCAGCCCACTTCTCCTTGGGGCTCACTGGAAAAGATCTGACAGCTGTGAGCTGTCCTGGCCCCAAGAACCAACAAGAGCCACGGATGGTACAATGTTGGCATGCAACTAGTCCTAGGTGTCCCGAGTTCCATCTTTCTGTAATTGGCCCCTTGCCCTGGAGCTGGTGAGGTTGAGGAGAGAGTTCACGTAAGGGTCACTCATGTCACTGATCTGATGATAAAGAACACGTGAGGAATAGTAAAAGCCTCGTTCACTCCTCTCCAAATTTGGTAATACCTTGACTCTATTCAAAATTTATCTGTACTCCTTATGGCATAGTTGCCTTGAAAAACCTCCAATTTTATGAAAAATTTAGTGTAGCCACTGTTTCTGTACAACAAACCATTTGGCCCTGTAAGAGCAGATCCATTTAGGACACAAACCTATCATGTGAGACATGGACGGTGTGACGGAGGCTATACAAAGAACGAGGCTGAAAAAACCTCCTCTACGGGTTGTGCCCTGACCCACACATGCCCCGTGAACTGAAGAATCTGCTTTAGTGTAGATGCAGCTAAAAAAGGTATCTGACTAAGGCTGTAAAGGAGGCAGCTGCACAACTGAAAACAGTGACTTGGGTCTTGTTCAAATATTGATGAGAATAATACTTACATTGTGCAAATAAGTACTTCCCATACAATAACTCATCTAATCCTCACAACAACCCATGAGACAGGTACGGTTGATGTCCCCAGGAAACTGACACCCAAAAAGCTAAGTCACTTCCCCAAGGTCACACAGCTAGTAAGTGGCAGAGCTAGGCTTCAAACTCAGGCAATCTGGTCCTCAGTCAGCACTCTCAACCTCCACACTGACTCTTAACTAAGCTTTTCTTAATCAAGCTAAGGGAAAAACAGCAGGAAGAGCAACTAAGCATTAGTGGCTCTCTACAAGTTGTTCAGTCTGTCAGGGAGAACTGTGGGCGGGCCATAATTACACCACCATATGAAAAGTTACTAAAACAAGAACAGAAAGTTACATTTTCACATCATCTACTGGTTATTTAATATTTATCTCTTATATTCATGATACAGTACTTACTTAAATAGTAAAATTTAGTTATTTTGTTTTTAATGAGAAAATACAAATACTGACCTCTAATTTTGTTCGGCTAGGTTTGACTTACATGAATCCTCAAGTGACAGGCCACCAAATGCCTGGCACCTCTTAGCAGTAAAAGTGACATCAAGAAGATACAGTAATGTTCTTACCAAAATTAATACTTAGACAAAAACTATTACTAAAACTTCAAGTCATAAAACACCATGCCAAAGGTTTTTATCAACCTCTTTTTCTCTGAACCTACCCTTCAATGGGGGTCATTTTGTGAGTAAGCCAAAATTTCAGGGGAAGGCACAAACACAGGCCTTCCCCTCCTCATTAGAAGTCATTCTGTTAGGACTCATGGTGGCCATATGGTGTTTCAAATACTAATATGAAACAAATGAGTCAGTTTATGAACACGTAAAGCAAACTGTGATATAAAGAATAAGGGAAGGGAGGAAACATTTCAATAAGCTCAGATATGACCCGACGATACTGCCACAGGCCTTAGTATCTTCTTTATTTCCTAAACACAATGAGCCACCAACAGGAAAAAGGTCACCTCACAGAGAATGCTATGAGATTTTAAGTTGCTAGACTCCTTTCCATCTTCTCCTCCTCCTCAGCTCGATACTGCTGTCAAACTCTACACACTGGCAAAGAAAAAAGGGGTGAAAGTTGAGGGATTTTACTGAGAAATCATAGTTTGTTGTGATTATTTGAACTAAAATATTATAGCCTTTGACATCATCTTAAATGTCTAAAACACACGGACTGTTCTTAAAGAAATGCCCATGTGAACCTTAAAATCATCACAATACCTAAAGAATGGAATCATTACATTTTAGCAGGACAGCATCCTTCCCTCCCACCTCCCACCCACCCACCCACCCAAGGATGTAAATATAATTCATTTTATAAATACACTGGGAAAGATCTGCTTGTTCCTTTCAAATTCAGAGACAACTTAGAGGACAACTACCAACAACTTGGCATCTCAAACTCGCTGTGAGTAAGCCCTTGTTATCTCAAAAGCGTCCCCACAGACTTAGAACATGGGCACCTTCACCTAGAATGGATGCTCAGGGCTGAGCCATTGAGAAGGCTGGGAAAAGGGCATCCAGGAGGTTTATACAAACTGCAGGCAGTGCCATACTGAATCCAGGCTGCAGAGACCTGGCTACCCTCAGGGCTCTCTAGTACCAGCGGCTCATACGTACTTTTTTTTTTTTTTTTTTTAACTGAGATACACCTCACAGAACATAAAATCTGCGATTTTAGAATGTACACAGCAGTGGGATGGGGAACACAATCACTATGTTGTGCAACCATCACCGTTATCTAATTCCTAGATACTTCCATCACCCCAAAAATAAACTCCATACCTACTATAATATCATCGATTTTACTCAAACTTTCTCCACAGATATCTCTGTTGTCCCAGCAGGTATTTCAAGATGGCTGGCTTGGGGTCAATCTACAGAGTATCTATACAGTAAGAAAACAAGAAAGCTACGTTGTCCAGAAGGAGACTGAGCCTAAATTCTTGGCATTTTTAGCAATTAGGCTAATGCAATTTTTATATATCTACTAAGAATGGCAGAGAAACTTACATTCAACATCCATCTTCACACTACAATTCATCCAAGATGTTAAAAGAAGGGAAGACAATCTACTAGGATTAGCCATTAACTGTCCATAGTTGCAATTTCAAAATACAGAAGATGCATATGGGTAGTAGGAAAACCTTCTTTAATATCAAGCATAACTGGATTAAAGAAAAAAAAAAACAAAAAACTTAATCAAATATAACTCAGACGGAGGAGATCATCACTAGATCAATTCACTACTTAAAGCACTGTAGCTCTCAATGCAACCTTACTTCCATCACTCTTCAGACCTGGGGTCTCTCCTACTGAGAAAAACGATCTTTAGGAAAGGTCTGACAGGCTGCAGGTGTATGTTGCTCAGGCTATGGCAGGGCCCTGCTGACCTACTACGTGTGCTCATGGCTTCTAAGACACACAGGAAGGAGACCTCACCTTCAGGCATCAGGGTGTTGAAAGCGGGAAGAAGTAGGTCCACGAGGGTGTCTTGCTTTTGTGCACTTATCTGGGGTGCTATTTCCAGAGAAGGAGCTCCTTTACAGAGTGTGCCCAAGATGGATTTCTCTAAGTTGCTCTCAGAGTTGTCCAGCTCCCCTCACCAATAAGGCCCAGTCTTTGTAGGTTGACAGAAACCATCAGCCAAAGCAGATGCATATGGATTGTGGGAAAGCCTTCTTTAGAATCTAACATAGCTGGATTAAAACAAAAAAACTTAACCATTAAGCAAATCTCGACTTTAACCATTAATTTAGATTATAGTAAATATCAACTAGGTGCTAAACTTAAGAATCTATCCTTAGCATGGGCACTTAACATTAATAATGGCCATTTTGTGGGCTTGATTGAAAGCCACAATGAGCTCTTAATTTCTGTCCTGGAAGAAAATTAGCTTTACTTGATAAATAATACAATCCAGAAATGTTTATTGGTAAGTTAACTCATTCTCAGCAAGGCTGTTAGGTAACACTTCCCAGTGACTTCCATTATGCAACAAGTTGTACTCTAGCAATGTATTCACAATTGTATTGCAATTTGCAATAATGCTGTAAATACATGCTCATTTCCTAGATTTTCCAAACACAATCAGATCCAATCAAGTAAAGTTCATGATGTTTACATAAGGTATAAACAAATCTGCTTCAAAATAGTTATCTATGGAAGTAGTGCTATGTTATCCTTGTTTGAAGATTCCCAGGAAACAGTCTTAAAGACACCTGGGTAAATGAGGCTATAAAGACCATTATACCATATATCTACCAAGGCAGACAAATGATTTCCTACCTATAGGAAATTACCCAGGGACCAGAAAACTCCAAGGAACCGTCACTAAACTGGAATTTCACTTTAAGAGTAGGTCATTAAGAAGTCTGAGAATCAACTGCAATGGAACGAATTTAAAAATAATGTAATGTCTATTTCCAAGGAGCAGTTGGTGGATTTGAACTACCGACCTTTTGGTTACCAGCTGAGCTCTTAACCACTGCGCCACCAGGGCTCCATACTTCCTCTTAAAACCAAACTAAACCCATTGCCATTGAGCTGGTTCCAACTCATAGTGACACTATAGGTCAGAACAGAACTGCCCCATAGAGTTTCCAAGGAGCACCTGGTGGATTCAAACTGCCAACCTTTTGGTTAGCAGATGTAGATCTTAACCACTGCACCACCAGGGTTTCCTACTTCCTCTTACGGGGTCAAAATAATGAGGTCAGAAACCTGGATGTTTTGGATGACAGTTTTTTGTGGCCTCTCAATTATAAACTTTTAATAATTATTATGCAGTAAAAAGTCCAAAGTTAGCTAAACTTGTAGATACATTTCCAGATGAAATTTCTCCAAAACTTCTCATTCTTACATAATTTTATAAAAGTCCTCTACTACACAAGACGGACCTGTTCTGAATAGAGCTAGATTATACTTAGTCTTTATCAAATAAAAAGATGAGGAGGTCATATGGCTCTTGTATGTGAAGAGTACTAATGCATGCATACTATTATTTTACTAAGGGCTAATCAAACACTTGGAGCTGTAAAACAGAGAACGCAGACATAAATGAGTGTCCTCTAGGAGGGTCATATTCCGCAGGCCTAGCACAAGCGCCTGCCACACCAATTTGCTTCAAACAAATTAAGTTTCCCTTAAAGCAACATAATTCAAGATTTTAAGAAAAAAATGCCAACAAAATAATTATTCTTAAAATATGTTATGAATAATCCTCGTTCTAAGAAAATGAAGGCTCAAGCTCTAGGACTTTAGTTGTGGCCCACGTATAAAGGGCAGGAAACCAAGCATCTGCGAAGGCAATTTCTGCTTTTGGTGGATTCAACTGTTTCCCAGGACTGTTTGTCATTATGCTGAGTGAGAAGCAATTTTAACACAAGTTTCTTCTGGGTTACTGCATGGACGACAGCATATCACATAGTCTCAAATAACATTAGCCATAAAAATTCACAAAATTAACGTAATTCATGTATAAGAAAGTCAGGTAAACTTTTACGACAGGTAAAAAAAAAAATTTACGGGGCCTAAATCTATATTCAACGATGGAATCAATGCAACAGATATATGCCATATTCAGAACAAATTCTGAAAATTCACGCTGCAAGGGAGTATGAAAAAATGCTAAGCAGCTCAAAATTTTATTGAAATTGAAATAAAAATCAAAATGTTCCTGTTCCCCAATCCCCAACAACAAATGGGTTCACCTAAAAAAAAAAAAATCAGAGCCACCAAGTGTACTGGTGCCATTGTCAGTGTCCTCACGCCCCTTGCTCCTCAGACTGGGGATGACAAGGGGATGGACGTTTTCCAGATAACCACAGCTTCTGAACTCCCCTAAATATACTAAGGAAGACAACTGATTCCTAGCTCTGAGTTTTGAAGATAAAGACATTAAAAAACAAAACACATACAAATTAACAAACAGAAAACAAAGAAGCTAGAGTACCTACAACCTCCAATCACCCATCAAGCTTGGGCATTTCATCTACTGTTAGTTTACTAAAACCTGAGGAATTGAAAGAGATTTTAAACAAATGAACATCAAGAGGACAAAGATATTGACATTTACACAGCTGTTAACTTGTCCCATCAGCCAATTCCAAAATGATCAGAAAGCCTGTGCAATATAGACTCCACGGTATACTGAATAACACCACAACATAGAGTCACATCAGAAACACAGCTGCTGAAACCAAGGCTCACGCAACTCGAAACGTTGTATTTTATTGAAAAACCTGCAACATTTCCAAATCAAGATTACACAGTTGCGTGACATCATTCAAGTCGTCAGTATTCTCTGAGCTAAGACCACACCAAAACCAACAGAAGAACTTCAGAGAGAAGTTCACAAGAAAGGACCAGCAAAGCAATGGCCACATTAACAAAAGTTTTAGATAACATGAGTCAGACCTGCGGTCAAGAAAAAGCCTCAATGATTTCATCCAGTAGCAGAGAATCCCACAAAGAAACCAATCCCGTTCCTACAACCAATGTTCCCCAACCCTAGAATGGTTTTCCAATTGGTCTTACTTCTGTAGGTGAGTGACAAACAAGAGCTCCTCCTTCCCGTCTACTTTTTAGTTCTTTCTTTATTCCAACAGATGCTTCCTGCTCTTGGTTCACAAACTGGCATCTCAGTGTGGCTCTTAAGGGTTGTCCAACCCTCCACGTTCCAAAATCTCCAGCAAGTACAGCTGGGGATCCTTCTAAATAAGCACATCACTCGGGAGCCCATGGGGATGAGACGCACTCAAAAAGCATCAGGGAAAATGGAAAAGAACGTTTTGCTTAACAGGAAAGACCACCTCTTTTTCATTTCGCTTTCTCCCAGGACACCTAGCCCTAGGGAGTTGAGTAATATGCCTTGGAAGGAAATTGAAAAAAGAAGGACCTACACTTAGACTCAAGCAGTTTCCCCGGGAAGAAGGTTTTCCGTCTTCCCGGACTCTGGTAATGTCAGCATCTGGGGCTCCCTCCGATGCCACATTTCAGTGGGCCTGCGGACATCCTCGAACCCCATCACCCTCGGGGCCCCTGACTCTGGTTGGGTCAGTTCAGTCCCAGAGGACCGGTCATGGGCGCGCACCGACAGGATTTCGTCTTTGCATGTTTATCTAAGTTAACCGTCCAAGTGAATTCAAGCAAGGGTGGCCTCTGTAGACAACATCCGGGCCTTCTGGGCACAAAAGGCCTCCTGTGCACATTACATGGAGTCTCCTGACAGGACTTCTCATTACCCCTCACTCATAGGCAGCTCTAGGGAGAGCAACTACGGAACTCATCTTGGTCGTGTCTTGGACTTGGCATCGCCCCTAAAGTGCCTGGTATTGTGGTTTTATGGTCTGAGGAACAGTTAGGCCTCGAACGCCTGGCTTAAGATGTGTGCGCTCCTCATCCCAAGCTCCCGCCTTCCCCACTAAGCGGCTGGGACCGAGTTTCCCGCCCCACAGCCCTACTAGAGGATGGTGGCAGTTGGAGGCGGTTGGGACCGGCCCCAGCAGGTTGGAACCGGTCTGGGCCGGGCCGGAGGAGGAAGGGGGGAGGGAGATGCCGCCTCGCGCTCTCCCTGCGCGCGTGACTCACGCTGGCCGCTGACGTCAGGCGTGCGCGCGCGGCGGGGGGGGCTCTACGTACGTGTAGTGCTGCGGTTTCTCGGGCTGTGCCTGCAGCACCTGAGCGGTAGCGGCCGGGGGCGCCGAGGAAGCTGCGGAGCCGCCGGGCCCGGGGCCCTTCGACATGGTCCTGTCTTCCTGCCTCTTCGCCGCTCCCCTTTTATTATTCAGTCTGCGCGGTCCGCGCCGAGGACCCAGTGCGCCTGCGCCGCGCCACGAGAACGTGAAGACCCCCCGCACTGCAGTGAGGGGTGCTGGGAGTTGTGGTCCTCTGCTCGAAAGGAATTTTACCGTCGGCAGAGGGTTGCTGCCAAAGGAAGGGACCACAGTACCCAGGGATCCTTGCGGGCGGTGCCCCGGATGCTGAGGGCCCGCGACCGCTTCTGGGGATTGTAGTCCGGCCGCGTGTTCTTGCCGGCGCATTTCCAGTTTCGTAGGGGAGCCTTTCCTTGAAACTGAAGCTTCTGAATTAGAAGGCGGTCTAGAGCTAAAGAGGCCCTACCGATTTCGGTGAAACGTTATTGAGCCTCCATCCTTGCTACAACCTGGCTGTTCTAACGGTGGCTCAGAGCAGGGCTCGGAGCAATAAAAGACCCTTTATTGTCCCTTCTTAGCGCTTATCTTTTGTACAGCAGGCACCTGGGGTCAGCCCCCGTTCTCCTTATACCTGCAGCGGGGCTACTTGAGAGGCATGAAGGAAAAAGTGGGGCCTGCTGGAAGTCAGCTTGAGAAAGCTTTGCTAAAGAAGAGCTACGCTACAATACTACTACGTTGCCACACCTTTGCTGAGGCGCTGGATGAGCCTCTTGTTAGGTGCTGTCCAGTCGATTTTCCACCCATAGCGACCCCATGTGATGGAGTAGAACTGACCCATAGGGTTTTCTAGGCTGTAGTCTTTTTAGGGGAGGAGGCCTCGTGCTGCAGTGGTTAGAGCTGCTAACCAAAAGTTCAGAGGTTCATACCCACCAGCTGTTCTTCGGGAGAAAGGCATGGCAGTCTGCTTTCTAAAGATTGACAGTCTTGGAAACCCGATGGGGCAGTTCTACTTTGTCCTGGACGGTCTCCGTGGGTCGGAAGCCACTCGACGGCAACGAGTTTTTGTTAATCTTTATGGAAGCAGGTCACCAGGTCTTTCTCCCGAGGAGCTTCTGGGTGGGTTCAAACTGCTAACGTTTCGATTAGCAGCTGAGCGCTTAACCGTGGCCGCACCAGCTCTCACCTTTAAACCTTTACTAACCCTGAAACCTGGAGCTCCACGACTTGGGTCCCATCTCAACTTGACACCTGGCCTGACCAACTTGTTTCCAGTATTTTAGGGGCCAAGGACGAATTTAATCTCCATCTAGAATAGTCTCAGGTACACTGGCAAATTGCAAGTGTGTCGTGAAGCCTTACAGTAGTGTCCACAGGGAAGGTCGGGGTTTGGGTAGAAGGCGCAACTAAATCCACCCCAGTTGCCTTTCTGGACATCAGCTTTTTTTTTTTAATAATTTTTATTGTGCTTTAAGTGAAATTTTACAAATCCAGTCAGTCTCTCACATATAAACTTATACACAGCTTACTACATACTCCCATTTACTCTCCCCCAGTGAGTCAGCCCACTCCCTCCTTCCAGTCTCTCCTTTCGTGACCATTTCGCCAGTTGCTAACCCCCTCTACCCTCCCATCTCGCCTCCAGACAGGAGATGCCAACATAGTCTCAAGTGTTCTGGACATCAGCTTCTTTGTGAAAAGAATGTGCCTTTCCACTCCCTACTCCCCGCCAGTCAGGTGAATTCTTCCCTTTGTGGCCTTTGTAATATAAGCCAGTCGCCCCAGACCTAGGCATTTGATTCTGTGAGCTTTTGAAAGCTCCTTTGTATTTTAACATGTCATTTTACTTTGTTTTTCATATTGAATCTATTACAAATACATTGCTATTAAGACTGATTTACATGTTATTGCATTGAGGGTCTCGTTAAAAAAGGACATCCCCAATAACCCTAGAGAGTGAGGGAGGGTGGAGTGAATGGAAAATTGTTAGTATTTAAAAATGACAAATACTTATTTTCTTTAGTTCCACATTAGAAGCCAAATTGTTAGCCTATAAAGTCGAGAAACTGGTATTTCCTAACCAGGCCAAACCAACTGTTGAGCCAGTAGGAAGTTTGAAGATGAAAAATTCCAAAAGGACAAATGAAAGTTGTAGTGCATTGTTTTAATCCTATTAAGTGCAAACCGTTCATTTATATGCTGTAAAAAATGGTGTTGGGCATCAGACCTCCTTGTCTAACTTCACAAGGGGAAGGAGAGAGAATCACAGTCATCTTCAGCCCAAGGCTGACTTCTGTGAGGTGAAGGTCAGATACCTCCTCTCTCCAGCCTTTTTACCAGTTCTGACACCAGCCATCCCTCTCACTGTGCTCTCTACTTTGCTGGGTTAGATAATTCGTTGCAATGGCCACACAGAGCTCACAGACAATACTCGCAGTTAAGTAGTTTATTAGGGAAGTAACAGGTTATAAGTCAGGATCAACAGGTACAGCTCAGGATCAGGATCAGAAAGCCTGTAGGCAGTCTCCCTTCTTTAGTGCAGGACAGCTCTCTCTCTCACCTCCTCTCAGTTGCATAGGCCTCCTCTAAGCCCCTGAGGACAGGCCTCCTTCCTTGACCTTTGGCCCCTGCCTCCGGCCTGGCCCCTGCCCTGCTCAGGAAAGTGTTAAAGAGCTTTTAAGCTGTACTGATAAGTCCCCAGAGGCACCCCACTCTGCCAGGAAGCCCCCTGCCAGAAGGCACTCAGCTCTCTTGGTCCATGGGTTGGCATGCCCACCGCAGCAGCCTTGTTCTGTGGACCAGGAACCCTACTGTGCCTTCTCTTGCCAGTCTCCCAGTTCTGCTGCTGCCATTTCTCTGATGATGCTTTTTGCCATCTTGTGCTATCTCCAGCGTTACAGCTTTCTCTCTCCTGGGTCTAGGAGGTTCACAGCACAGGGACCCTGGGTCCACAGGATACGCTCTGCTTCTGGCTCTTCTTTGTTGATGATAGTGAAGTCCCCCTTCTGCTCTGGATTTGGGTGTTTTTTCAGCCAGCAGGATGGCAAAACTGACCAGTCCCCTCATTAGTGTTCCATACAGCTTATTTGCATGGTCCCACCCCTCCAAAGGGGTTCCATGCACCTTATTTGCATTCTTAGCAGGCTGTCCAATCCCCTTGGTGGGCCACAAACACCTTATTTGCATAGTCCCACCCAATCATTATGTGGGATTTACAAGACCATGCATGGTTAGAAGGGCCACATGAAGTAATTTACTGCACAGCATATGTTATCCCCAAAATACCTGAGTGTGATTTGACTGAGGAAAAATAGTTCACAACATTAGATTTTAAATTATATATGTGTATATATACACACATATATATCATGAGTTTAGAGCTTTGGCTGCTAGCTTACAGGTTGGCAGTTAGAACCCCACGAGCCAATATGTAGGAGAAAGATGTGGCAGTCTGCTTCCATAAAGATTTACAGACTTGGAAACCCTATGGGGCAGTTCTACTCTGTTCTATAGAGTCCCTATGAGTCAGAATTGACTTGATGAGAACGGCGTGTGACCATGAACTTCAGAATAAGTGTGTACTGGTAGAATTGGGAGACGATATCATCCAAATACTTAATTTATAAATAAGAAAACAAACCCAGAGAGGTTAAGAAACTTGCTTGAAGTTACTCAGCAAGTCAGTGACAGAACAGGAACTAGGACAGAAATCTACACCCCTGCATCACACAATATTGTTTTGATTATATAGACATTTCCAGTTCTTCCCCATTTACTATGTTGTTTTTCCTCCTCTGTGCCAACTTAGGAAATGCAACAATAACAAACCTGCCTCGATGACTACCAAGTAAGAGGGACAAACTATTTCTTTAAATGGCTGCTTGGCATCGTATTGTAGATTCACACCTTGCTTCTCCGAGAGCAGCTTTTGTTTCCTTCTAGTAATTACCAACACTGGGAGAAAGGTAACTGGACTGTCCCTGCCATTGGAGGCATAGAAATTACAAGGTTCTGGGCCTCCAAAAAAAACTGTGGAATGTTAATTTAGGGGCCCATTCTTTCTCCTGGTCCTTGAGCAGTCACGGAAGGATGACGGTGTATGGCTGGCTACATCCCAGAGCATTTGACAGCCTCCTTCCTATTTGAGATGCAAACAACTCCCTTGTCTTAGCTTTACACAGGCTCTGAGAACCTCCATCTTGGCTTCCCTTCTTGATATGGCTGTGAATGAAGTAGAAAGTTTTTCTTGTTCTCTACCCCACATTTTGAGCAGAAAGCAGAGATTAAAGTTGATTAAATTGTCACATGAAAGTTTTGGTATGTGAAAATGAGAGAAATTAGGTACCAGAGATTGTACCAAAGGCATTTTTGCCCAGGGCTTCCAACTGATTCATTCAGGTTCCAACCCCTGACGAGAATTTGCATTTCTAACAAGTTCCCAGGAGGTTATACATACGAATCACCTGCGGACCTTGTTAAGCTGTAGATTTTGATTCAGTACATCTGGGGGTGGAAATGCAAATTCTCTGCAGAAAACTTGTCAGAAATGCAAATTCTCAGCAGGGGTTCAAATTGGAAGGAAAGTTTCAAAGCCCTGTTTCTGCCATAGCTGCTTTTTCAAGTTGTAAATTTCTTTCACTATTGCCACTGGGACCTTTGATGTGCTAAATAAATATTGAAGTATTTGTACTAAAGGTACTAATACGCAGTCATTCTCTAAACTGACATCTCTATGCACCTGGTTTTGCTACTTTTTATTTGAATAACGTAAAAGAATCTGTGAACCCTGAAAAGGATCTATGGAGTAGAATGCCCAAGGCTCTATTTCAATTTTCTGGGCTTTGCTTGACTGTTCTTAATCTTAAATCTACTTTGGTATTTTATATACCTGAGTTATCTGGAGAACTGAGTATTGCAATCCATTCAAGACATGTATTTAGGTGAAGGTAGGGATTAGCATTTTTAGACATTTGTCATCTTTCTTCAGAAGTAATACCGGCTAAGACATACCATAAAAACAAGGGCACATACTTAATTTACCTATCTCTCATTTACTCCTTATACGCATGTCAATGCTGTAGTAGGACTATTCCCTTTTTTGCCCAGTAATTTCATTCAGTCAAATTACGTAATTAGAGAAATACAGTATGTTGCTTAGCAGGTTACTCCTTGTTTAACTCCAAGGGTACTAAGATCACAAGGTATTTTGCAACATAATCTGAAAACATATAAAACTATTTGTAAACTCAATTACAAATCAGGAATGGTGTGCATCAGAGTTGTATCCTTTCACCATATTTATTCAATCTGTCACCATATTTATTTAATCTGTATGCTGAGCAAATAATCCAAGAAGCTGGGCTATAGAAGAAGAATGCAGCAACAGGGTTGGAAGAAGACTTATCAACAACTTGCAACATGCAGATGACGCAACCTCGCTTGCTGAAAGCGAACAGGACTTGATGCACTTACTGATAAAGATCAAAGGACTACAGTCTCAGTATGGGTTACACCTCCACAGAAAGAAAAAGTATTCTCCCAACTGTACTAAGAAGCAACATTGCGATAAACAGAGATAATACTGAAGTAGTGATTTTACCTGTATCCACAATTACCACCCATGGATTTTATTTTATTTGTAGCCACAATTATCACCCATGGAAGGAGCAGTCAAGAAATCAAAGGACATATTGCATTGGGCACATCTGTTGCAAAAGACCCCGTTAAAGTGTTAGAAGCAAAGATGTCGCTTTGAGGATTAAGGTATGGCTGACCTAAACCATGGTATTTTCAGTTGCCTTATATGCATGTGAAAGCTGGGCAATGAATAAGGAAGACTGAAGAAGGATTGATACCTTTGAATTATGATGTTGGCCAAGGATGTTGAATATACCATGGATTGCCAGAAGAAGGGACAAATCTGTCTTGGAAGAAATACAGCCATAATGCTCCTCAGAAAGGAGGATGGCAAGACGTTGTATTACCTACGTTGGACATGGTATTACCTACTTTGGACATGTTATCTTGAGGGACCAGTCCCTGGAGAAGGACATCATGCTTAGTAGACAGTCATTGAAAAAGAGGAAGGATCTCAACCTCAAAGAGACGAATCGATACAGTGGCTGCAACAACGGGCTAAAACGTAGCAATGATTGTGAGGATGGGGCAGGATCAGGCAGTGTTCTGTTCTGTTGTACATAGCTTTGTTATGAGTCAAAACTGACTCGACAGCAACAGGTTTGGTTTTGGTTTTTTTAACAGCAAAAATCTCAATTATTGACATTCGTTTCTTTCCATGTATTATTTACCCCTCTTACCCCACCAATAAAATTACCCCACTAATAAAATAACTGCTTTTTTGTTAAAATGCATCTGTTGTTGTTGTCGTTACGTGCCACATACGTGATACATAAAATACTTCATAACGTAATATGATTTACTGAATTCTAATTATCATTCATACTTCGAATTTAACTATAAAAATGTTATGAAAGTAAATAATCAGGGAACACATTTTATTTTACATTGGAAAATATTTACAAAAAATTTTGTTAAAATACCCTCTCATTCTCCTACATCGCATTAGCTTAATGCCAGTAAGCTTAGACTCGGCCTTACCAGGCTCTAAGTCCTGCTTGGGACCAATGCAATTCATTTGCATTGACTTTCTATTGTAGAGCTTTGGAACCAAGGGAAGGATCCAAACATAGCTCCATTTTATCCAATCAGAGGAGCCTCTTAGTGCTAAACTCTGATTCGTCCTTTTCTGTTTGCATCTACCCAATCATCAGGCCACTTTAACAGCCAATCAGCGATCCAGATATCTACCAATCAGGGAACAGGGCCGAAGCACGGCCTTTGTGTCGGGGGATGTCAGCGCGCCGGCGAAAGCGCCCGCCAATAGAAAAAGTCGTTGGTGTATGCAAATGAGGGGTCTATGACGCAGAGACGCAGCGTGAAGCGTGCGTATAAAAGCGGAGGCGTCGGGGGGGCTGGGAGCGCAGAGCGGTTTGGTCGTTTGGTGGGGGGTTGTCGTCTTTCTGCTTAGCGACTGCGGCTCTCGTTTGGGCAGCAGGAGCGGCGCGGCAGTCCGAGAAGCGGCCCAAGACTTCGGCGTTTGGTAGGCGTTCGCGGGGAGTGCCATGACTGGGTGCCCCGCCAGCCGTTGATGGCGCGGGTCGCGGCCGTTGGGAACCGAGTGACGGGCGGAGGGGGCTGCTTGCCCGCTGGCGTCGGGCGTGGACCGGCCGGTTTGTTCTCGGGGCTCCGGGTCGTCCCGCTTCTCCGCTCCTGGCCTAGTGGTGATTCCGAGGTTCCGGCGCCTGGTTCCGGACGCTCGGGCTCCGCCCGGCGAGGAGGGGAAGTGACTCCTCCCTGCGCCCCCCTCCCGGGGGAGCCTGCTGCTCCGCGCAGCCTGAGTCATTAGGGGTGGGGGGGCTCCCCGGCCATCTGCCGCCGCGAGGTGGGGGGCGAGGGCGCGGGCGGGGCCGGCGGAGGTCGGCACTCGCTCCGGCAGGGGCCCGGGTCGGGCTCGGTCCCCCTGCGCCCCCGGCGGCGAGCGAGAGGGGGGCCGGGCTGGAGGGGCGCGCGGCCTCACCGTGGGGGTGCTGTTCCTAGGTGAAAAATGGCCCGGACCAAGCAGACTGCCCGCAAGTCTACCGGGGGGAAAGCCCCCCGCAAACAGCTGGCCACCAAGGCAGCCAGGAAGAGCGCTCCCTCTACCGGCGGGGTGAAGAAACCTCACCGTTACAGGTAGGCAGAGCGGGGAGGAAACAATGGCCTGGCGGCCGCTGGGCTTTGTTCGCCAACTGTCCGGGGCTCCGCCGGGGCTGCCCATCGGCGTCCGTTCACGCGCCCCTCCGCTCGCTCCAGGCCCGGAACCGTGGCGCTCCGGGAGATCCGCCGTTACCAGAAATCGACCGAGCTTCTGATCCGGAAGCTGCCTTTCCAGCGGTTGGTGAGGGAGATCGCCCAGGATTTCAAAACGGACTTGAGGTTTCAGAGCGCAGCCATCGGCGCCCTGCAGGTAAGGCAGAAAGGCGATTTTCCTTCAGGGGAGGGGCTGTGTGTGCTTGGTTCTCTCCGCGGGGTTTAACTGTGTGGCTCTTGTCCTCAACAGGAGGCTAGTGAAGCGTACCTGGTGGGGTTATTCGAAGACACTAATCTGTGTGCCATCCACGCCAAGAGAGTCACCATCATGCCCAAAGACATCCAGTTGGCTCGCCGGATACGGGGGGAGAGAGCTTAAGTGAAGGGCAGTTTTTATGGTGTTTTGTAGTAAATTCTGTAAAATACTTTGGTTTAATTTGTGACTTTTTTTGTAAGAAATTGTTTATAATATGTTGCATTTGTACTTAAGTCATTCCATCTTTCACTCAGGATGAATGCGAAAAGTGACTGTTGACAGACCTCAGTGATGTGGGCACTGTTGCTCAGGAGTGACAAGTTGCTGATCTGCAGAAGGGATGGGTGATATTTCCTGCTTCTCATGATGCATGTTGCTGTATGTTACTGACTTGTTGGGTAGCTATTAAGGTACTAGAATTGATAAATGTGTACAGGGTCCTTTTGCAATAAAACTGGTTATGACTTGATCCAGGTGTTTAACAATTGGGGCTGTTAAGTCTGACCATACATCACTGTGATAGAATGTGGGCTTTTTCAAGGGTGAAGATACAAGTCTTAACCACAGTGTAACTTACAGTTTCCTAAGAAAAAAGAAAAAAAGTAAACTTGGCAGCTATAGAATACACTATGTGCATTTATAATAGCTATTTTATATATTGTAGTGTCAACATTTTTAAATTAAATGTTTTACATTCACATGTGGTGGGAAGTCTTGTCATTGAGATGTGTGTAATTTAGAGTCGAGTTGGTTTGCCTTTAACTAGACTACACTTGTTTTCACAGTAAGATGCTGTGCTGCGTTGTACCTTGCATAAGTCCTCATTCTACCACATGTTAACTAATCCTCTAGTTGATAATGCAGACACTGATGGGGGATTTTATTTATAAGGGCTCTAGAGTATATAATACCAGTTACTCACACCAGCATCACCTGTTACTAATTTCCAGAACTAGTTAGTGCAGCTTTTCGTTGTGTTGTGGTCTCATAACTAGGTTGAGTTTTTCTCCACTGAGAGGAGTCAATTCTGAAATGTTTTTCCTTGTGGAGTTTGTGTTTTAACTTAGTGTAAACTTGCTGTGGGGGAGGGGGATGTAGGTCCAGCTTATTGAGTCCTCTGCCAATTAAGGTGGTGTTGGCTTTAGGTTACATCTGGTATACTGTCCTGGGAAAAAATCACTTTTAATAGAGGTGGCCTTCCAAGTGGTTTTAAAATTTATCCTTCTATTGAAGTTTTTAGGTCAATTATGTATGTTGACTAGATTTATCAATAAACTTGTTATGTAACTGTCAAAAATCTAAATTGAATGTACAGAGCCTTAATACATCTATTGTCTAGGCTTTTTGTGTCCTAGAGTTTGAGCTTTTGTATTTTAGATTTTGGTTGGTAGTTAAGGAACTTTATAAAAGTAGTTGTAGAAAGCATGTAAACTAATCCCATGAGATAGTTCTCTTATCTATAAAAACGCCACAATTGCCATATTTGCAATGTGAACTTAGGACTAAAAGTTTATCGGTAGGCTCCTCCACCCCCCATACTGTCAACCAGTAAAATACTTTGGTCATATTCATGGTACAGCACAGACCGAGAGACAAGTATTTTAAAATTTTAGAATTC
Source organism: Loxodonta africana (assembly GCF_030014295.1). Taxonomy (NCBI): domain Eukaryota; kingdom Metazoa; phylum Chordata; class Mammalia; order Proboscidea; family Elephantidae; genus Loxodonta; species Loxodonta africana. The sequence continues at coordinate 17,160,716 of NC_087359.1, forward strand.
AACTTCGGGATCTTGTTCCATGAACCTTTTTTGGGTTGGGTTTGTAGAAATGTATATAGCAAGTTTATTTTAACAAGTTCACGGGCATGGAATTGTTTGTTGGGCTAAGCCACCATCTCAGTACAAAACTGGTTTTTTTGACCAGTGATCGTCTCCATTGGAGCATAGTCATGAATGTCAAGAAATGGGCGCAAGAGCAACCAGTCATCAGAAAACCAGATTGTATGTCCAAAGCTGCTAGTTGTAGAAATTTTTGCTGTATTAAAACAGCTTTTTGAAGAAAAAATTTTGGATTAGTTTGAAGTTGAAGGAGCTTGTTGAGAGGGAAGCATACTAGAGTTTTGAAGTCAAGAGGCTTTGGTGTCTTCCTAACTTAAGTCTTACAAGTTTTCAAAGGTGGGGTTCATTACAATATAAAGAAATGGTTTTCTGGAACATCTTAACCAGGCTCTAGAACAAATGTCAAATCTGACAGTTTTGTTACATGGTACTTAGAGATGAGATAATCTAGATGCTGGAGTTGTCCAGTGGTCTCCAAGTACACAAATGGACACAAACAGAGAGATGATGATGGGTTAGCTGCTTATGACTACATGTGATAATCCAAATGGGTGGCACTGTTGAGCTTTCTCCCTCGGTCTGCAGCTTCTTGGGTTTTGTTAGAATCTGCTGAAGTGCAACTCACATCACACTGCTTAGACACATTTAACCAAAGGCTTTGTGGTTCTTGGAAGCTGTGCCCACACAGGCTATCACTGAGAAAGGGTGATGGAACAGTCTGTAAGGAAAAAAAATTTGGAGCCGATGAAGGTACCCTGTGCCCTTGACGGATGAGACAAAAATAAAGTTGTTGAAGTTAGACTTCCTCATCTTGTTTATGGTTTTCGCTTGAATGACAAACTTCTGTTTCTTTCACAATTTCCTGTGGGGGAAATGTCCAGAAAGCTTTGTCTCCTGATTCAGGAAGGGTGGGGGCACATATAATGATGAAACAGGTAGATGCCTGTTATGAAGGTGACGTTTGACCAGGATGTTGCCTGTTTTACGCTTGTCGAACTTGGGTGTTAATAATAGTGCCTGTTTTTACTCATTGTCATGTTGCGATGATAAAATGTGGTTGCCCCACTTAACCAAAGCACTTGGTGGCGTGGGATGGGGGCCAAGTGAAGCTTTTGGGTAAGAACAGACTTAAGGAAAGCAAGCCAGGTTTGAAGTGCCCGAGGGCACTGGGTGAGTATATTTTGCCCTTTAGCTTTTTTTGGTCCATGCGAAGCAAAAATGTTTTACCCAGAAACGTGGGCTCAGGGAGTCAGCCCAAACTACACTGAGGGTGACCGATAAGAGAAAGGAGGGATGGGGCAGAAGATAGGGTGAAACCAAGTGGGGGGTGGGGAGGGCAGTGGGTCTTTCCTTACCTGAGGTAGCTAGTGGTGCTCTAGGGAGAAGGGGATGACTTGGTTTAGAACCTCTTGGGAGCCAGAATGGCGGGGGGGGGTACATTAGTATCCCAGGCCCTTGTCAGGTCCCTGGTGCTCCTGTTTTCCCCAGCTTACCTGGCCCACTCATGTCTGGGAACATTGGCAGACAAGGAGCCGAGGGAAGAACAGAGGCCAGCAAAGAACAGTCCATGTCCAGAACCAGGAATCTGGCGAATGGCTCTGAGTGTGAGATAACAGGTCCTGAGCTGGTTGGCTGGACTGGAAATTTATACTTTCCCATTCACTAATTCTCTCTGCTGGGGCTTTCCCGCCTGGCTGTGCAAGTATGGGCTCATGTTCTCAGGATTGGGGTTTGTGCAGCGGTTGGAACACAGGCCCTTTCTGGATCATCTTCAGGCAGGGCAGCAGAAGGGGGAACATTCCCAACGGCTGCCTGCCAGGAATGAACAGGAAACCAACTGAGGTTGTGGTTCAGTTTCAGCAGAGCCTGTGCTCTGAATGACCGTTCAGGGCCAGGGGGCAGGGTCTCGGCCTAGGGCCAGTCTAGCCTGCAGTTTTTTCTAACTTCTGCCAGTTTTTGTCTCAAAAGAGTAGTATGGTCCACCTGGGCATGCAGTGCCCACCCATGCCATCAACCATCTCCTAACTGTTTCTTAGAAGCTGCTCCACCCCAGGCACTGATCTAAGACCTCACCTGGACTGGTACACCTTGCCTTGGCCCTTAGAACTTTTTCCTTCACCCCAGCGGTGGTGCCCTTGTCTACCTATACCCTGATCTCACCAGCATGGATCACTCCAGCCAGCTGGGCCTGACTTATGGCCAGCAACTTCAACACATGCTGGAGAAAAGGAGGAAAGGTCAGGCCCCGGCAACACAAATGCCGCAGCACCAACAAAGAGAAGACTGAGGATGCCCATGCCCTCTTGGGTGAAGTGGCTGTCTTTTGGCCCCTTCATTGGTAGGTCTAGTGAGTGAGGAAAAAGGCTTTGGGCGTTAAGCAGCCATGGAGGCAGGTGTGGCTGGAAAGTCTTTTGAGTTTATACACCGAGGAAAGGGCAAAATGGCGATGTCCTCTGTTCTGGTGGGGGTGGGGGTTGGGGAAGCGCCTGTGCCCTGTGGTCTTTTTGAGTAAGCAGCAACCCCAGGCAGCTGGGGATCTCACGTGAGCATCACTGTCCCTCCAGGCACAGAATCATGGAGCTCCCCCGTGTGATGCACCCTTATGCTCAGTTCTGGCAGGGATCATTCTCCCAGGTCAAGTGCACCCTGGAGCAGGCACTTCTGGCTTTCTGAGCAGAGGATCCTCTGCCTCCGCCCACAACTACCCTACTGCCCTTCCCCAAGGAGGGAACCAAGAGCTACTCCAGTCACAACCCTTACTAAGGGGAGGGGGCCTCAAGCTGTGGCTCTTGGGGTGGCTGTTAGGCCAAACATCATCTAGAAAGGGTGCTGGGGGGGGGGCACAGTTGGGCAGCCAGGGTCTGAGGTGTTCTTAGGGCAGTGGCCAGCTCTCAAGGAAGCTGCAGTCCCAAGAGTACACACGGAAGGAAGATGCCCAAAACTAGCCTGGGGAGTGGGTACCCTCATTCAGCACCTGTAATGCCCAGGGAGGGCTTGGCAGACACAGGCTCCCCATAGGCTGCATCCCTGTCATGACCCCCACAGCTAGTCTCTCCTATCACACACCTGTAACTCCGGGGAGAAATCCCTCTTAAACACCACCAGTACCAGCGACAAGAAGGGCTCTGGGAAGGAGAGGCCATGAGCTGAAGTCTTAGGGCAGATGGTCTTTTGTTGAGACTGGGCATGTCCCCATGGAGGTGGTACCTGGGCTCCATTAACCCCAACTCCCTTCCCTACTCCTCTCTGTCGGACATACTGGGCCCCAGGACCTTACTCATAAGCTCCTCACAGCTGAGGGGTCAGCCTACAGAAGGGGAAGGATGGAGTTGGGTTCAAGGCCTAGACATCACAGGTCCGAGGGTCCTGCTGCAGCCACAGACCTCTCCTTTGCCACCTCTGGGCCTCCAGCCAGTTTCAGCCCTCCTGCTCACCTCAAGCAGCCTGGAGGCCTGGGCCAGCTGCTGAACAGTCCCAGCCAGCAGCTTCTGGGCCAGCATGAGATGCAGGGAGAGGTGGCTTCAGCCCTGAGCTGTCATCTCAGTAGCTGAACTATCTTCATGGCCATTGACAGCAGAGTTGTCAGTCTAGAAGGCAGGAGCTTTGGGGGCAAGATGGGGGTACCAAGTAAAGACAAGGCCTGCAACTGGCCCTCTTAGCAGATGTGATTGGGGCCAGAGAGGGACAAGAAGCTCCCGGCAGCCTGGCCTGCCTCTGGAGTTGTGCCTGGCACATGGCAGAGGTGCCAGGCATGTTTGCTGGTGAAAGCGAAGGTTCCTGGCAGCACCACACCCCAGCTGGGTGGATCTGGAGCTAGCACAGGAGGCAAAGATTCAGTCCAGTTCCCAAAAGGCTTGGTTACTGGTCTGGGCTTCCAAATTGGGGGTGTTCCAGGTAGAAACTGGGGCTCCAGTGTTGTGGGAAAGTGACTCCCCCACCCCATCGGCAGTAGCAGAGGCTGAGCTTTCAATCCTGACCTCACTAGCAGAGACTGGTAGAACACAGGCTGCAGCAAGCCAGGGTGCTCATGGGGGCAGGGTGGTGGCTGAGAGAACAGGTGTCAGGTCAGACAGACCCAAGTTTAAGGCCCAGAATTCTCAGATGAGTTCCTTGATCTAGCTGTGCCCCTTTCCTCATCTGTAAAATGATCATAATAACAGTGCCTACCCAATAGGCTCGTCGTAAGGACTTAACAAAAGAATCTGTACAGAGCCCGGTAATGTAAGCTCTAACCTGCTGCCGTCGAGATGATTCTGACTCATAATGACCCTATAGGACAGAGTGGAACTGTCCCACAGGGTTTCCAAAGCTGTAATCTTGACTGAAGCGGACTGCCACATCTTTTTCCCACAGAGCAGCTGGTGGGTTCAAACTGCCAGCCTCTTTTGGTTAGCAGTGGAGCACTTAACCACTGTGCCACCAGGGCTCCTATTTAAGCTCTGGAGGGGACTTTAAAAATATTTAACAATAGAAGTGAAGAGTGCTGACCAATCAGAACAGACACTGGTGGGACACACCAGTACTGCCCTATGGTGCGTTCTGGCTAGAGATCAGCCCTGGTATCAGGGCTCACTTAACCAAGTGCTGATTAGGATTATCAACACTACAGAAGCTATTATTATTAATAGGAGCCCTGGTGGCACAGTGGTTAAGTGCTCGACTGCTAACCAAAAGGTTAGCGGTTCGAACCCACCATCTGCTCCACAGGAGAAAGATGTGGAGGTTTAGTTCTGTAAAGATTCCCAAAAACCCAAACCCACTGCCATCGAGTCGATTCTGACTCACAGTAACCCTGTAGGACAGAATAAACTGTCCATAGGGTTCCAAAGTTGTAAATCTTTACAGAAGCAGACTGCCACGTCTTTCTTCCGTGGAGTGACTGGTGGGTTGAAACCACCAACCTTTTGGTTAGCAGCTGAGGTCTTAACGGGTGTGCCACCAAGGTTTCTTCTATAAAATTACAGCCTTGGAAGCCCTGGGGAGCAGATTTTCTTTGTACAGTAGGGTCGCTATTAGTCAGAATTTACAATGGTTTTTATTTGTATTGTTATTAATGGAGTCCCTGGTGGTACAAAAGGTTAATGAGCTCGGCTGCTGACAAAAAGGATAGTTCAAGTCCATCCAGAGGTGCCTCAGAAGAAAGGCCTGGCAAGGTACTTCAAAAAAATCATGTGTTGAGAACCCTCCAGAGCACAGTTCTACTCTGGCACACGTGGGGTTGCCGTAAGTTGGAATCAACTCGACAGCGACTGGTTTTGGTATTATTAATAGTATAGAAGAGCAAAGGAGCCCAAATCAGGACATAGATTAACCCTCTGGGAGCAACAACAAAAAGTACCTCTGAGAATAGGTGAGATGGGTGGGCCATCTGCTGAGAGCGAACATTTTCAGGCTGGCTGGCTCGCTGTAAATATTGGCTTGGAAGATGTGGATCCAGGTCCCATCAGGCTGGGATTGTAACGGAGAAGCCAGAGGTCTATCAAGGGAACAGAATTCCATTGCGTGAAGAAAGACAGTGTAGCAAGGAGGGCCTGTCGTTAGGTGCCATCGAGTTGATTCTGACTCACAGCAACCCCATGCGACAGACTAGAACTGCCCCTTATGATTTTGTAACCAAAAGGCCGGCAGTTCAAATCCACCAGGCAATCCTTGGAAACCCTATGGGGCAGTTCTACTCTGTCCTATAGGGTCGGTATGAGTCGAAATCGACTCAACGGCAATGGCTTTAATATTTATGGGAGCAGATCACCAGGCCCTTTCTCCCATGGAGCTGCTGGGTGGGTTTGAACTGCCAACCTTTCGGTTAGCAGCCTTAACCGCTGCGCCCTGAGGGTTCCTAAGGAGGGCCTAAGGGGTAAGAATTTGGTGCCGAAGACAGACATAGAACCTGGTAGAGAAGGGCGAATCTCAGCGGTGGGTCAGGTCTCACCATGACCTGTACAAACAAATGTTCCTTGGCATCTCTAGGCCTGCCTAGCCCACCTGGATACCTTGACCAAACATGGTATTCCCACCACTGGACAGTATGTCCCTGTGGTTGATGTTACTGGGAAGCCTTTCACCATGCCTCAGCCCTTCTCAGTTGGACTTGTGCTAGTCGGTTCTGGCTAGGAGAGTTTCTCAGCCTTCAGAGCAGAGAACAGACCCTGGGGTGCAGTGTCCCATGAAGGCACCACCTCCTCCCAGTCCTGTACCATCTGGCCAGGAAATGGGAGGGAAGGTCAAGGGTCAAGATAGACTTTCTTTTGAACAAATTGCGGGTAACACACTAGACAGGATTCAAAAACGGAGAGTAAACACGTCTCCCAAATCGATGTTTCAGAGTCCATCTGAACAAACCAGGGGCACTTCCCCTTAGATAAATCCAGGCTCTCCAAGAAAAACTGCACAATACAAAGGATATATAGATGGGTCCAACGGGAGTGTTTTCAATAAAAATGAAACAACGGAAATAAACAGGGGTGTGGGCTTAGAAAGATCAGGATTCCTCCTTCAACTTTTCTCTATTGAAAAGCTCTTTATCCCCTCATGGGTCACAGCAAGGAGCCTTGATGCCGCAGTGGTTAAGAGCTCCGATGCTAACTAAAAGGTCTGTAGTTCCAAACCACCAGCTGCTCCACCAGAGAAAGATGTGGCAGCCTGCTTCCATAAAGATTACAGCCTTGGGAACACTACAGGGATGTTCTACTCTGTCCTCTAGGGTCACTATGAGTTGGAATTGACTCAACAGCAACAGGTTAGGTGTTTTTTTTTTGGGTCACAGCAAATGAGCCGTGGTGTCGCAGTGGTTAAGGGCCTAGCTGCTAACTGAAAGGTCAGTGGTTTGAACCCACCAGCCCCTCTATGGGAGGAAGATGTGGCAGTCTGCTTCTGTAAAGATTACAGCCTTGGAAACCCTATGGGTCAGTTCTACTCTGTCGCTATGAGTTGGAATCAACTTGACGGCAGTGGGTTTGGCTTTGTTTTTTGAGTCAGAGCATTTATCTTAGTGGGAGGGTCAGATCTGTGGCTATGTGTGCCTGCCAACCAGCCCCTGGCAGCCTGAGGCTTTATCTGGCCAGTTGACACAGGAGACCCCAATAAGGCCTGCTGAATGGATGGATGGCTGATAACAGTAAACACTCTGTGCTTCCTGAGTGTTAGGTGCTGGGCTGGGCATTTTATAAAGATGATCACTCCAGTTCTTAAAGACAGTGCTTCGGAGAGGAATCACTACCCACATTTTACAGATGAGAAACTGAGGCTCAGAGAGGTTGAGTCATTGACTGAGATCACATAGCAGTAAGGATAGAGCTTTGGGCTCAGGTCTGTTGCACATCCAAGCCAAGGGGGATCAGAGATGCATAGAGAAAGGGTTACTGGAGAAAGGGGTTGCCAGCATTCACTCAGGACTACCCCAACAGAGCTGGCCTCGCAGGGAGGCACAGTTTGTGAGTTCTGTTGACATTCCCAAGGGCCACTCATATTTCGTTTTTTGTTTTGTCTTTGGGCTTTTCCTTACTATGCCAAAAAGTGGTTTAGTGAAGAGTGCTCAAAATAAGCAGGCTATCAGATGAAATTAGCAATTGCTTTTATTCCCAGTGTTTTGTTTTTCAACATTACATTGATGACACCATGATGATCGGACCAATAAGGATGGAAATACCAATGCCTCTCAACTTATTGGTAAGACATTTACATGCTAGAGGATGGGAAATTAACCCAACAAAAACTCAGACACCTTCCACCTCACTGAAATTCCTAGGGGTCCAGCGGTGTGGGGCATGTCGAGATATTCCTTTTAAAGTGAAGGGTAAGTGTTACATCTGGCCCCTCCTACAACCAACTAAGAAGGAGTCACAATGCCTGGCGTGAACCTCCTTAGATTTGGAAGGCAACATATCCCTCATTTGGGTGCGCTATTCCGGCCTATTTATCAAGTGACTCAAAAAACTGCTAGTTTTGAGTGGGGCCCAGAACAAGAGAAGGCTCTGCAACAGGTTCAGGCTGCTGTGCAAGCCACCCTGCCACTCGGGGCATTGATACGGCTGATCCAGTGGTTCCTGAAGTGTCAGTGACAGATAGAGATGCTGTTTGGAGTCTTTGGCAGGCCCCTGTTGGTGAATCACAGCACAGACTCTTAGGAACAAGCTCAACCATCCTCTGCAGATAACTACTTTTCCTTTTTGGAAACAGCTTTTGACTTGTTACTGGGCCTTAGTAGGGACTGAATGTTTAACCATGGGCCACCAAGTCACTATGTGTATGGAGCTGCCCATCATGAACTGGGTGTTGTCTGACCCACAGAATCATAAAGTCAGACATACACAGTAGCACTCCATCATTAAATGGAAGAGGTATATACAAGACTGGGCTTGAGCAGGACCTGAAGATGCAAGTAAGTTTCACGAGGAAGTGGGGCCGAGTGCCCATGGTTCTCACACCTGTCACATTACCTTCCCTCTCCCAGGCTGCACCTAGGGCCTCATGCGGAGTTCCTTATGATCAGTTGACTGAGAAGGAGAAAACTTGTGCCTGGTTTACAGATGGTTCTGCACAATATGTCGCACCATTTGGACGTGGACAGTGGCAGCATTGTTGCTTCTGACCTCCCTGAAGGGCAGTGGTGAAGGGAAATCCACCCAGTGCGCAGAACTTCGAGCAGTGCAACCTGGTTGTTCATTTTTCTTGGAAGAGAGATAGCCAGATGTGCTATTTTGTATACTGATTCATGGGCTGTGGCCAGCGATTTGGCTGGATGGTCAGGGACTTAGAAGGAACATGATTGGAAAATCAGTGAGAAGGAAGTACAGGGAAGTGGCATGTGGATAGACTTCTCTGAACGGGCCAAAGAAGTGAAGATATTTGTGTCTCATGTGACTGGTCACCAAAGGATGTCCTCAGCAGAGGAGGATTTTAACAATCAAGTGGATAGGATGACATGTTCTGCGGATACCAGTCCACCTCTTTCCCCAGCTACTCCTGTCATTGTCCAGTGGCTCATGAAAAAAGTGGCCACGGTGTCAGGGAAAGAGGTTATGCATGGGCTCAATAACACTCACCAAAATTGACTTGGCTACAGCCACTACTGATTGTCCAGTCTGCCAGCAGCAGAAATCAACAACGAGTCTCCAATATGGCACCATTCCTAGTGGCAATCAGCCAGCAACCTGGTGGCAGGTTGATTATATTGGATCACTTCCATCACGGACAGGGCAGCGTTTCATTGTTACTGGGATAGACACTTATTCTGGATACAGATTTGCCTTCCCTGCATGAAATGCTTCTGCCAAAACTACCATTTGTGGACTTACAGAATGCCTTATCCACCATCATGGTATCCCACACAGCATTGCCTCAGATCAAGGAATTCACAGCAAAGGAAGTGCAACGATGGGCCCATGCTCATGAAATTCACTGGTCTTACCACATTCCCCATCATCCTGAAGCAGCTGGCTTAATATAACAATGGAATGGTCTTCTAAAGACAATTATGGTGCCAGCTAGGTGGCAATACCTTGCAGGGTGGAGGCAATGTTCTTCAAAAGGCTGTATATGTTCTAAACTAGTATCCAATATATGGCGCTGTTTCTCCCAGAGCCAGGATTCATGGGCCCAGGAATCAAGAGGTGGAAATGGGCGTGGCACCACTCACTATTACCCCTAGTGACCCACTCACAAAATTTTTACTTCCTGTCCCCATAACCCTATGTTCTGTGAGTCTAGAGGTCTTAGTTCCAAAGGGAGGAATGCTCCCACCATGAGACACAACACTGATTCTATTGAACTAGAAGTTAAGGATGCCACCTGGCCTCATGTTTCTGGATCAACAGGCAAAGAAAAGAGTTACCATATTGACTGGTGTGATTGATCCTGATTACCAACGGGAAATTGGATTGATATTACATAATGGAGGTAAAGAAAACTATGTCTGGAACACGGAACATCCCTTAGGTTGTCTCTTAGTGCTAGCATGTCTTGTGATTAAAGTCAATCAAAACCTACAGCAATCCAATTTCAACATGACCACTAATATCCCAGACCCTTCAGGAACGAAGGTTTGGGTTATCCCACCAAGCAAAGAACCACAACCAGCTGAAGTGTTTGCTGAGAGCAAAGGGAATACAAAATGGGTGGTGGAAGAAAGTAGTTCTTCATGCTGTCTATGACCATGTGACCAGCTGCAGACATGAGGACTGTAATTGTTTTTAGTATTTCTTCTTTGTTTTCTTGCACATGTATGAGTATATATATATGTATATAAACCAAAAACCAAACTCGTTGCTACCAAGCTGATACCGACTTATAGTGACCCCATAGGACAGAGTAGAACTGCCCTACAGGGTTTCCAAGGAGCGGCTGGTGGATGCAAACTGCCAACCTTTTGGTTAGCAGCTGAGCTCTTAACCACTGCATGTTACCATATATATATGTTGTCGTTGCTGTTAGGTGCTGTCAAGTAAGTTCTGACTCATAGCGACCCCACGTACAACAGAATGAAACACTACCTGGTCCTGCAACATCCTCACAATTATTATGCTTGCACCCATTTTTGCAGCCACTGTGTCAATCCATCTCGGTAAGGGTCTTCCTCTTTCTTGCTGACCCTCTACTTTACCAACCATGATGTCCTTCTTTAGGAACTGATCTCATCTGATAACATGTTCAAAGTATGTGAAATGAAGTCTTGCCATCCTTGTTTCTAAAGAGGATTCTGACTGTACTTCTTCCAAGACAGATTTGTTTGTTCTTCTGGCAGTCCACACCAAAAACCCAAACTCATTGCTGTTGAGTTGAACGGACTCATAGTGACCCTATAAAACAGAGTAGAACTGCCCCATAGAGTTTCCAAGGAGCGGGGTGGATTGGCAGTCCATGGTATATTCAGTATTTGCCTACACCATAATTCAAAGGTATCAATTCTTCTCTTGTCTTCTTTATTCATTGTCCAGCTTTTGCATGCATATGAGGCAACTTAAAACACCATGGCTTGGGTCAGATGCCACCTTTGTCCTTAAAGTGACATCTTTGCTTTTTAACACTTTAAAGGGGTCTTTTGCAGCAGATTTGCCCAATGCAATGCTATATATAACCCACTGCCGTCCAGTCAATTCCAACTCATAGCGACCCTATAGGACAGAGTAGAACTGCCCCATAGAGTTTCCAAGGAGCGCCTGGCAGATTTGAACTGCCGACCCTTTGGTTAGCAGCTGTAGCACTTAACCACTACACCACCAGGGTTTCCGCTATATATATACATACGTATATATATGTTGTTGTTGTTAGATGCCATCGAGTCGGTTCCGACTCATAGCGACCCCTGTGCACAACAGAATGAAACACTGCCCAGTCCTGAGCCATTCTTACAATCATTGTTATGCTTGAGCTCATTGTTGCAGCCACTGTGTCAATCCACCTCGTTGAGGGTCTTCCTCTTTTCCGCTGACCCTGTACTCTGCCAAGCATGATGTCCTTCTCCAGGGACTGATCCCTCCTGACAAGATGTCCAAAGTATGTAAGACACAGTATCACCATCTTTGCCTCTAAAGAGCATTCTGGCTGCACTTCTTCCAAGACAGATTTGTTTGTTCTTTTGGCAGTCCATGGTATATTCAATATTTTTTCCAACACCACAATTCAAAGGCATCAACGCTTCTTCGGTCTTCCTTATTCACTGTCCAGCTTTCACATGATGTGATTGAAAATACCATGGCTTGGGTCAGGCACACCTTAGTCTTCAGGGTGACATCTTTGCTCTTCAACACTTTGAAGAGGTCCTTTGCAGCAGATTTACCCAATGCAATGCGTCTTTTGGTTTCTTGACTGCTGTTTCCATGGCTGTTGATTGTGGATCCAAGTAAAATGAAATCCTTAACAACTTCAAGGATTGATGTTGCTCATTGGTCCAGTTGTGAGGATTTTTGTTTTCTTTATGTTGAGGTGCAGTCCATACTGAAGGCTGTGGTCTTTGATCTTCATTAGTAAGTGCTTCAAGTCCTCTTCACTTTCAGCAAGTAAGGTCGTGTCATCTGCATAAAGCAGGTTGTTAATGAGTCTTCCTCCAAGCCTGATGCCCTGTTCTTCTTCATATAGTCCAGCTTCTCATATTATTTGCTCAGCATACAGATTAAATAGGTATGGTGAAAGAATACAACCCTGACGCACACCTTTCCTGACTTTAAACCAATCAGTATCCCCTTGTTCTGTCCGAACAACTGCCTCTTGATCTATGTAAAGGTTCCTCATGAGCACAATTAAGTGTTCTGAAATTCTCATTCTTTGCAATGTTATCCATAGTTTGTTATGATCGACACAGTCGAATGCCTTTGCACAGTCAATAAAACACAGGTATACATCCTTCCGGTATTCTCTGCTTTCAGCCAGGATCCATCTGACATCAGCAATGATATCCCTGGTTCCACGTCCTCTTCTGAAACTGGCCTGAATTTGTGGCAGTTCCCTATCGATATACTGCTGCAGCTAGTTTTGAATGATCTTCAGCAAAATTTTCTTGCGTGTGATATTAATGATATTGTTCTATAATTTCCACATTCGGTTGGATCACTTTTCTTGGGAATAGGCATAAATATGGATATAGGCATAAATATATATATATATATATATATATATATATATAGCAATATCCCTCTCTTATTCCATTACTTATTAGAAAATATAAGATGTAAATAGGGCTGGGGTGTTTTCAGTTATATGCATGTCAGTTGTACTGTGTTAGGTGCAGGTATGAATTTATAATTGTCTTTATGTATTTAGAGGTTATGCAGGTTTAAGGAGATGTGTATAGGTGCCAAATTGACAAGGGGTAGACTATGATGGTTAAGGTTATGTGTCAACTTGGCTGGGCCATGATTCTCAGTGGTTTGGCAGATACTGTGTAATCATCCTCCATTTTGTGATCTGATGTGAACAGCCAATCAGTTGAAAGGGGAGTTTCCTTGGGCGTGTGGCCTGCACCCAGTAGACGTAGATGTTCTGGCAAAGCCCCCTCTGGGTCCTGCATCTGACTTGTCATCCTCTGACCTCCAGTTCTTGGGATGTGAGCCAGCAGCCTGCTGTCTGACCTGCCAGTTTTGCATTCATCAGCCCCTGCAACCATGTGAGTAAGGAGAAGCATCCAACCTTACATCTGACTCATGGATTTGGGACTTGCCAGCCTCCACAATGGCGTGAGCCATTTCCTTGAAATCTCTCTCTCTCCTTGGAAATTCTATGGGGCAGTTCTACTCTGTCCTATACGATTCGCTGGTTTTGCTCCTCTAGAGAGCCCAGCCTAAGACAAGGGGTGTACAACTTATTGACAGCAGCTGCAATAAATAGCTGTGCCACCCTACCCTTGATCAATGTGATTTTCAGAGCTGTCTTTTGAATGCAGTTCCCCATCTTTGGACAAACCCCTGAGTAGTCCCCAAGCTACACACCTTCCCACAAAGCCCCCACCCTAATCCCAGAGGCTGCTGACATTTCAGCCCCTTCTGCTGTATTAGCTCCAAGGTTTCTAATTGGGTGGGCAGCTGTGGATAGATGTCCAGGCAGGCTTGGGGCGAGCCTGAAGCTTCAGGATGCAGGCTGGCAAGAAAGGCAGCAAATGTCAGACCCTGAGCATGAGGGCATGCCTCTGAGACCAAGCCTCCTGGGCTGAGGATACATCTGCTAGGGACAAAAGCCCAGCCTTCCTTGGCAGCTGCAGTAGGTCCCTGGAGGAGTGGCTGGGCTCATGTTGGCTGCTGTAACCACCTTCAGTCCTCCATTACTAGCAGCTATGACAGAGGGTCCACCCCAGACAGGCAGCCTGTGATAAAGTGACTCCCTGGTCATCACCACACTTGACCTTCCTTGTATCTACTTACACTGAGTGCCAGACCACGCTCTTGGAGACCCAGGATCAGGGCCAGTAATGGGCAGCTCAGGCCTCCCAGTCCTGCCGAGTACCACTCAGGGACATACCTACTGGAGGGGCACCAGTGGGCATCATGGGGCACAGACAGGGCAAGACACTGGCCCTGAGCGTTCACTCTTCCCTCACACCCGGTGTGGGAGCAGGGTGCTGATTTCCGCCCCGCGTGCCCTAAAGATAATAGCAACAGGAGGGACCTGGCAGAGGAGGAGCCAGCTCGGGCCGCGGGGCGGGGCCGGGGAGAAGTCGGGGTCCGCCCCTCTTTCTCCAGCTCCGCAGCGCCGCGTCGGGCACGCGGGTGGTAAGGCTCCTGGCTCGGGGTGCGCGCGCCCGGGCGCGAGCGGCGGCTGGCGCTTCCCCGGGAGAAGGGTGGCGCGTGCAGGAACCTGCGTCGCCCGCTGCCGTGGCCCCGCCCCGAGCATCCAGCGCCAACTGGGCCAGCCTGGCGGAGCTGAGCTGCACGCGGCGGGAGAGCGTCATGGCTGCTTCCAGCCATCCGCAGGTCTCTGAGCTGCTGGCCGAGGCCCGGCGGGCCTTTCGGGCGGAATTCGGGGTCGAACCCCAGCTGGCCGTGTCGGCGCCAGGCCGCGTCAACCTCATCGGGGAACACACGGACTACAACCAGGGCCTGGTGTTGCCCATGGTGAGGGGCTGGGACGGGACCCCTAAACCTGCTGCCCGCTGCCCCGGCCACCTCTCCGGCCAAGGGCAAGGCGCAGGGGCGCAGGGAAGCTAATTCCCTCCGCGCGGGATGCTGGGTGGGCATCACCAAACCTCCTACCTGGAGTTTGCGGGAGGAGCACTTGGGGGAGAGTCTGGGACTGGCGTTTCCCGAGTTGGAAGTTGGCTGGGAGAGGGCGTGTGGATGCCTCCTTGAGCCGCCCAGCGATTCACAGGTCCTCGTCATCAGCCTGGGAGCATGTTGGCCTCAAACTGTGGGCCCCGATGCTACATGCAGAAGGGGCTATCCGGGCCTGCAGCCCCGTGTAACTCCAACCGCAGGAGGGCACACACTAGCCCCGAGTCTCCTGGCCCAGCCCGGCCAGTTTACAGAGGAGGAAACTGAGGCCCAGAGAGGGCGGGTGACCTGTTGAAGGTCACACAGCTGGCTCTTGGTGGGACTGCAGCTACAGTCAGGCCTCCTTTCAGACCCAGGGCTCTTTCCACCCCACTGGCAGTGTGGGGTCACCATGAGTCGGTATCAACTGGACGGCAGTGGCTTTGGTTTTATTCTTGGTGCAGCTTAGCAAGTGAGTGGGTACAGTGCATCCAGCCAACACCAAACCGGTTGCCGTTGAGTCGATTCCGACTCATAGTGGCCCTTCCAAGGAACGCCTGGTGGATTCGAACTGCGGACCTTTTTGTTAGCAGCTGTAGCTCTTAACCACCACCCACCAGGGTTTCTCCACAGTGCATCCAAGGCCACCCCCAAAATAGGAGGGCATCGGTCTCCTTTGGTCCTCTTTCTCTTTGCACTCTCCCCCTTGCCCTACATCTGGGAGCCCAGCTTAGTGCAGAGTCCAGAGTCCAGGTCTGCCCTCAGGGCCTCAGCTGGCTGGCCCCTGAAAAGCCTGGGGGCAGGGCCCAAGCCCCTAAGGCCAGCTCAGCACTCTTCCCCGACCACTCCCATCCCCTCCTTGGTGAACCTGGAGTTCTGCTGCAGGGCAGGGTGGAGCCTCTCACCTGGCTCCACCCTTTCCTGGTCTGTCCTGAGGCCCCATGTTCTTCAGAGCTGGGTGGTGTTGGAGTGGCTTATCCCTCTCTCCTGCCAGGCGCTGGAGCTTATGACTGTGCTGGTAGGCAGCCCCCGGATGGATGGGCTCGTATCCCTTCTCACTACCTCTGAGGATGCCGACGAGCCCCGGAGGCTACAGTTCCCGCTACCCACAGCCCAGCGGTCCCTAGAGCCTGGGACACCCCACTGGGCCAACTACGTCAAGGGGGTGATTCAGCACTACCCAGGTATGGGCCCAGGCCTGAGTTAGTTCGTGCTGGTACCAGGAGCGCCACCTCACAGCTGGGTAATTAATTAGCTTGTCTGATCCATGGGGAAGTAACATTCCCACTTTACAGATGAGGACACTGATGCTCCAAGAGGTTCTAGAACTTGCCCTGGGTTGCCCATTATGTGATTGGAGGAGCCAAGATTCCAACCCTAGCCTGTTGGCATCCAGAGCCCTAAAGTAGCAGGAGAATCAGGAAGACTGTATCCCAGAAACCACAGAGGCTGGGAGATAGAGGGCAGTTGGCTCCTTGGCTCAGCAGGTTGGTGGCGGTGGCCTCTAACAATTGAGATACACTCCCCAGAGGCAGCCTGCCAGGCCGTTACCTCCCTTCATGCCAGGACACATGCCCTTCCTGCGCCCATCCTCCCAGGCAGCCCATCTCACCGTTACCCACTCTTCCCTGCAGCTGCCCCGCTCCCTGGCTTCAATGTGGTGGTGGTCAGCTCAGTGCCCCTGGGGGGTGGGCTCTCCAGCTCGGCATCCCTGGAAGTGGCCACGTACACCTTTCTCCAGCAGCTCTGCCCAGGTACCACCTAGGCCCCAGTCCCAACTCAGCCCTCTTCCTGAGGTCTGTGGTCAGTGCTTCTTCCCTTACTTCGACTTAGGGAGTGGGGTGGGAATTTCCCTGCAGCATCTTTGGAGCTACTGCTGCTCCCACCCACCTACCCCTGTGCCCCCTCCTGGCCCCCAGCCTCCCCACCACACCCCACCCTGTGCTGCAGACTCGGGGACAATAGCTGCCCGTGCCCAGGTGTGTCAGCAGGCTGAGCACAGCTTTGCGGGGGTGCCCTGTGGCATCATGGACCAGCTCATCGCCCTGATGGGGCAGAAGGGCCACGCGCTGCTCATTGACTGCAGGTCAGGGGCCCCCCTCGCCCCCTCCCACCTTACAGTCCAGAGCTCCTGGGTGGAGTGTGCCCACCACCTGGCATGGCAAACAGACATTTGGCCTTGTCATCTCTCCCACTCCATCTCCACTCCAGGTCCTTGGAGACAACCCTGGTGCCGCTGTCGGACCCCAGGCTAGCAGTGCTCATCACCAACTCTAATGTCCACCATGCACTGGGCTCCAGCGAGTACCCCCTGCGGCGGCGCCAGTGTGAGGAGGTGGCCCAGGCGCTGGGCAAGGAGAGCCTCCGGGAGGTGAAGCTGGAGGAGCTTGATGGTGAGGCTGGTCAGGCGCACTCTGTCCTGGAGGTGGCTGGGCACCCACTGTGGCTGCTTCAGCCTACGTGTGGCCTTGACTCTGACCTTCAGGGGCCCCCTGCCATGCCTTTGCCCACTCCCCCAACCCAAACACTGCAAGCCCAGGGCTCTAGCCTCGGCAGGGCTGCTTGGACATCTTAATCTTGGTTTTTTTCTGATCAGAGAATTAGATTTCCATTGTGGAAGATATAGAAAAATACAAAGAAGAAAATTAACATGCTACCAGGCCACTCTTAGCATATTTCCTTCCCATGTTTTTCCTCTTCCATCTCAATTTTCAAAATTGAGTATATGCACTGTTCTCACCTGCCCCCTCCTTTTAACTTACCATTATCTCAGCACCCTGTTTTATGCCATGGAAAGCTCATTGTCAACATGATTTTTAAAATGTACGTGATCTTTCAGCACACAGATGCCCTGTCACATGCACTGTCTTCCAGTACCACACCCCACCCTTCCGTGGACTGCATGCATAAATCGTAATGGCATTCTGTTATTATTTTCTCACGACTTGGTTCCTAGGAGTAGGATTCTTAAGTCAAAAGACAGAAGTATTTTTAGGATTCTTGATACACCTGGCCAGGAAGGTGGTACTTATTTCACAAGGTTCTAAGGTCGCATAGAAATGAACTCATGTGATTCTCTTACAGCTCTATAGAGCAGGTACTGTGACTGTCCATTCAGGGGAATGTATGGAAAGTGGCAGTCCTGGGATTGAAGCCCAGGCCGACCTACTCAAGCCCACACTGTGAACTGTGCTGCTGCCCACTAGGGGCGTTGCCCTCTCCCTGCCAGTGTGAGTGTGGCCCTTTCAGGGACACTGGCCAACCTGAGGGCCCATCTCACCTTCTCCAAAGAGAACATCACCTTCTCCAAAGCCGCCATTCGGCCCTGCCCGGCCTGCTCTGTGCAGACGGCCTTGGCTGAGGTTTTCCCTCCTCCAGGCCTTTCACTCCTCTCATGCTTCCCCCCCTCCACCAGCTTCTCCAGAGTCCACCTGGCAGCCCCGCCCACTCTTGCACCTTCCTTCCTTCCTTTCCACTACCTACTCCTTCCCTTCTGCCTTGGGAACAAAACGTGAAACACACTCAGCTTTCTCCTCTCCCAGAAGTGTTTCCCTCCCCTGCCAAACTCTCCGGAAGAGTCCCTAACTAACACGTTTCCCCCACTTCCTCATCTCCACCCATTTCCTAATCCCCCAGTCGGCCTGCCCCCTGCCCCGCCTCCCATGACACTTCTCAGGGCTGACCAATAGTTTCCCAACATAAATCTTGTGGATTACACTCAGTGCCTCCCCATGCCACTGCAGCAGTATCCACATTGGCTTGCTTTTTCCTCCTGTTTCTCTGACTTTCCCTCCAGACATCATCCCAGCACATGGCATCAGCCCCTACTTTGCCACTAAAGCCTCACACCTGTATCTCCAGCCCCCGCTTTCCCAGCCATAGCATATCCACCTGGGTGTCCTGTGACCCCCTAAAAGCCTTCCTCGCCACAGGCTCCCCTGGACTTCCCCTTTTCTGTTATTTTCTCACCCTCATCACTCCTCTTTGAAACCTCAGAGTCAGCCTGAGTCGGCGTTGTTCCCGCATCTAAGCCCTCTTCCTACTCCTGTCTCTGATCTTGGTCCCCATCAGGCCTCCAGTTAAATATGAACCCATTCACAGCCACTGCTCCTGGGTGCTGGCTTCTCCCAACCTGGCCCTCCTGCCCAAGTCTGTCTCTTGTGTCCACTAGGGCTCAGCCCTGTCCTTCCTTCCCGAAAGTCCATGGCTCCGCTGCACATGGAATTAAGTAGCAAGCTCCTCTTGGCACTCTGGGCTGCTGTTACAGACCGCTCCCGCTACCCTCCCCCACACCAGTAGGACAGCGTGCTGACTCCCTAGCATGCCCCACCTCCTGATCTCTGCCTGGGCTGTTCTCTGTCCCCTCTGGAGCCCCCAGCCCTCTGGTGTAAACGCCAGCCCAATTCCCCCCTCCTGCTCTGCCGGGGCTGCTAGAGGGTAAGGCAGTGTCCCACTCACCCTGGAAGCAGCTGCAGGGCCTAGGCCTTAATGTGATGTTCATTGAGCACTTGCTGTGTGCCAGGTACCCTGCTGGGTGGTTTCTACGTATTTGGTCCTCTTAGCACCCAAATGAGGCAGCATCCTCCCATTTTACCATGGAGGAGAAGGAGGCCCTGAAAGCCTAGTCATCTGCTCAGGGTTCCACCTATGACTTAGTCGCAGGTTCAGAGCCAGGTCTCTGCCTTGGAGGTTGCCCCTGACCCATGGGGCTCTCCCCCCTTCACTACGTATGCTCAGCAAATAGCTTTTTGGTAACTGGCCGGGGGCCACTGCCCTGGAGCCATTGTGGTCCCTCCCCCACATCCCAGGGGTGGGGGGAAGTGGTCTGCTGACTCTCTTTCTTCCCCAGCTGGCAAAGAGCTGGTGAGCAAGGAGGGCTTCCGGCGGGCACGGCACGTCGTGGGTGAGATCCGGCGCACGGCCCAGGCTGCGGACGCCCTGAGCCGTGGGGACTACCGAGCCTTCGGCCGCCTCATGGTGGAGAGTCACCAGTCACTCAGGTAAGGCCCTCTGGGCACCCGCACCTCCCAGGCAGAGGCAGTCCCAGGCCAGTGCGTCCCAGGTCCGGCCCTCTGTATCCTCTTTTCAGGGATGATTTTGAGGTGAGCTGCCCTGAGCTGGACCAGCTGGTGGAAGCCGCACTGTCTGTACCTGGGGTTTACGGCAGCCGAATGACAGGTGGTGGCTTTGGTGGCTGCACGGTGACACTGCTGGAGGCTGCTGCCGCATCCCGCACCATGCAGCACATCCAGGTGAGTGATTGCCCAAGCCTGGGAGGGTGGAGGACACACCAAACAGGTGTCCTGGGCCCGGGGATGGGATGGGGCCACTCAGACCCCTCTCACCCCCCCACAGGAGCAGTACAGCGGGACCACCACCTTCTATCTCTCCCAGGCGGCTGATGGAGCCATGGTGCTGCCCTTGTGAGGTGCTGCCCTGGATGGGCGCACGACGGGCATTGGGCCTGCCTAGGCTGCAGGTCAGCCCCAGGCCTCTGGTGTCTGCTCTCCACATCTGGGTGCTCAATAAACTTGTGCCTCTGACCATGAGCCTGCCTGCCCCAGCAGTGGGTGTGTGCTTGGGTATCAGAGAGGGTGGGCGTCAGAACTGTCCCCTACTTGGGGTGGTACCTCTCAGGCCCCAGAAGCATGAACAAGGCAGAGCCAAGTAATAGCTAAATCTTTTATTAAGTGCAGGACAGAGGCTGAGTCCTTGGCATGCGGGTCCAGCTCTTTGGTTACAAATGGTTTTGGGGCCGGTGGGGAGGTGGGCAGCCAAGGGGGCTTCCAGGGCCTCTGCCCCCTTCATGCCTCCCAGAGGACGCCTGCCCCCTGCTCTGTGACTGAGGCGCTCACCCTGGGGAGTGAGCTGCATGTGGAGGGGGGGGTGCTGGGCCCCCAGGAGTCCTAGGGTTAGAGTAGCTGAGGCAGAGGAGAGGAGGCAGGTGTGGGGGTCCAGGCTCTAGGGCACTGCTGGGGTGGTGTGGGCTGGGCTGGGGGACTTAGGTCTGGTAGAACTGGTGGTCCACCTGTGTGCTGAGGGTCCCACTGGTGGTCAGTGTCCGGCTTACAAACTCCTGGGTCACATGCCGGGTGAGGGAACCACCCATCTCCAGGTGCTGAGACCCCAAGGTCAGCCCATCTGCAGGGGAGGAGGTGTTGAAGGTCATCTTCCCCTTCCCCT
Source organism: Loxodonta africana (assembly GCF_030014295.1). NCBI lineage: Eukaryota > Metazoa > Chordata > Mammalia > Proboscidea > Elephantidae > Loxodonta > Loxodonta africana. The sequence goes on from NC_087359.1 coordinate 17,181,631, forward strand.
CTGCTTGCACCCCTGGGAGAGCCAGGAGCCCCAGCTGGCCACTCACCCACTAGGAGGGGCTCGGTGGTGCTGGTGTGGGTTGTGGTGACGCTGCTGTATTCCCCTGGAAGTGAGTGCTGCAAGAGTCCAGGGTGGCTGCCCAGCTGCGGGAAGGGGCCTGGAGGAGGCAGAGGGGCCAGTCAGCTGATGGAGCCAGGAAGAGGCGTGGCCTGCGAGGGGGCGGGGCTGAAGCCGTAGCCCTACCTCCATCCTGGGACTCGATGGTGATGATGCCTTCGCGCTCAGGGCCAAAGCCCTGTGTGGTCTTGGCCTGCACCTTGAACTTGTAGGGCACGTTCTCACTGAGGCCCGGCACTGTCAGCCGGCTCTCGGGGCTGTCTCCATCCACCAGAAACGTTGTGGCTGGCCCTGGGCAGGGGAGACACCTTCAGGGTCCGCGTTCCCCCTCTCCAGCCAGCCCCTGCCAACCCCTTCCCCGGAGGCGGGCAGCACCTCCTCCGTGGGCTATCTCGCAGGTCACCAGGTAGCCGAGGATGTCCCCAAGGGGCCGCCGAGGCCGCTCCCAGCTCAGCTGCAGCGAGTCGGGGCTCAGGGCCGTGAACACTAGGGGGCCCGGCGCACTGGGGGTGCTCAGGGTGAAGGCGGAGCCTGAGGGAGCGGAGGAGGAGTGTCACCGTGTGTGGTGGGAGGCGGTGGGCAGATAGGGGCGGTCGTGGGGGTGGGGGCAGCTCACCTGGCAGGGGGCAGAGTGGGCTCTGTGGGTGCACCTGCGACTCGATGGTGATGACGCCCTCGCGCTCCGGGCCCCACCCCTCCTGGCTCTGGGCACGCACGCGGAACACGTAGGAGTGGTTGGGCAGGAGGTCCTCCACGAGCACCGAGGTCTGGCTGGGGTTGGGGATGTTGAGCCGATGCAGCTCACCTGGGGGTGGGGTGGGGCAGAGGGTGGGGCAGTGTTCTTCCCACCCCTGGCATCATCCCACCCTTCCCCTAATCTGCCACCAAGACCTGGCCATCACCCACCCGGACTAGCTGTGGTTAGGTACAGAAAGGGTCAGCCTAGAGTCACCAGATACGGCTGGTTGTTCAGGTTGTGCATTATACAAGTGATGAGTGGAGCCTGAAAATCCACCCCTGCTCTGGCCAGACTCGGCCTTGCCAAGGGGCCAGGTCAGACTGCTTTGAGTGTGTCTGCCCAGAGGTGCCATTTCCAAATTCCCACACAGGTCAGCTGAGGCCCTGGGTCTGAGGTTAGTGGCGCCTTGTTAGGCAAAACCTAGCAGAGGAGATGACCAGGAGAGAGGCCCAGGGAGATGGATGAGGCCAGAAGAGACAGTGAAGGGGGGGGGGGCATGGGGTTAGGGACCCTCTCAAAGGCTGGGTTGGGGTGTTAGTGCTCAGGGGACTTGGGCAGTTCTTGACACAGCCAGGGATGCCCTTGTGTGTGGGGGACTGAGCCTCCAAGGGCTGCACCCCACAGCCAGACCATGTGTGCTCACCACCGTTCAGCAGCTGGTACTCCACACTGTAGCCCTGCAGTGCTCGCTCACACTGTGGCTCCTGCCAGCTCACTTTCAGGGATGTGGGTCCCAGGGCCGAGAACACCAGACGGGTGGGGGTGTCGGGCACACCCGCAGCCGTGCGGGAGTCTGGGGACAGAGGGCCAAGTCAGGGCTGAGGCAGGGGTCTCTGGGCAGAAGTCACAGGTCTGCCCTCTAACCTCCCTCACAGCTGGCGTGTCTACACTGACCACCTGCTGGCAGTCTGGGCATCTCACTCACCCTGTAACACCCTGTTCAGGCTGCCCAGCACCTCCCACTCATCATCAGAGTAGGTATGAGCCCTGCCTATGCCGAGAGGGTGAGCACCCTGAGTTGGCCAGCACCCCCCAACCTCAGCTGGCCTGGTCCCTCCCCAGCCTGGCCCGGCACCCCCACAAGGGCAGAGGCTGTGTTAGGCAACAGCACTGATGGGATGGGGCAGGTGGTTAGCTCCTGCGGGTGGGCCGGGGTCCTGCGGATGGGATGGAGCATGAAAAGGTGGTGGCACGGGTGGTGGCTGCATGGATGGATGGTTGACAGATGGAGCAGGTCAGCCATGGAGACAGGGTGGCTGCCCTCGAACTACCTGGGCCCCAAGAGGGCGCTGCTGGCTGCCCTGCCAGGATTATAGAGTCTCGTGAGTCCCCGGAGGGGGGCAGCACCTTCACCCGAGCCCGACTCCGGGCCCCCAGGGCCCAGGACAACGGAAGCCTGCTCCTCCCAGCTTCCCAGATGGGAGGGAGGCCTAAGGCAGGATGAAATGAGAGTGAGAGAGGCAGGGAGTGTGCACGTGTGTGCATGTGTGTGTGCTGTATGTGCATGCGTGTGTGTGTGTTGTATGCATGTGTGTGTCTTGTGTGCATGCGTGTGCTGTGTGCATGTGTGCTGTAGGTGTATGCATGTGCTGTATGCACGCGTGTATGTTGTACATGCATGCGTGTGTGTGCTGTACGTGCATGCATGCGTGTGCTGTATGTGCATGCATGTGTGTGCTGTATGCATGTGTGCTATACGTGTATGCATGTATGCATGTGGTTGTGTGTGTCTACATGGTGTGTGTGTGTGCTGTGTGCATGTGCATGCATGCATGTGTGGTTTGTGTGCTGGAGGGTGGGCACTGGGGCACCAGAGACCACAGCCTGAGCCTCCAGGAACTGGAAGAGAGGGGTCAGCAGAGGCGGCGTTCTTGGGGCACTCACCGTGGGAGGAGAGGGAGGTGAGAGTGGAGTAGTCCCTGGGCAGCGTTGCGGAGTGTGAGTGTGAGTGCTCTGTGCGGGTCAGTGAGTGGTAGTCCCGCGTGAGGGTGGAGGACGTGCTCAGCACGCGGTGGGGCAGGTGTGGGCTCAAGTGGGTGCCGTAGGCGGCGTTTGCTGCAGTCATCCTGTGCAGGGAGTTGGCGCTGCCCGGGAAGTCCATCCGCCCGTTTACCAGGTGCTCTGTAGAGAAGAGCAGGGTCACCTGCAGGCCTGGGGCAGTGGCCTTGGGAAGTCCCGGGATTGCCTACCCTCTGGGAGCCTTTCCGTAAATATAGCCAGCCTCCCTTGGCCTGCCAGGGACAAAGGTCCTGTGTCCCTAGAGGAGTGCCGCCCTGCCTCTGGCAGATCACACACGCTTCCTAAGCCCCCTGGCCTGGCATGACGCCGTAACCCGCCAGGGTCTGAACACAGTGGACCCCAGTTGGGAGACCTGCTACCCCGCCCTCCGGGAGCCAGGGCATCTGCCCTGGTGGTTCATGGCTTCCGGGTCTGCCTCCTGGGCAGCCTGAGCAGCAGACGAGCTGGGGGCTGTCTGCCCGATCTCCGACGCAGCCCGCCCCCGGGCTCCAGACGCGGTCGCCGAGTGTGCCTATGTGTGTGCGGTCGGGGCGCGGCCCGGGAGGGCGCCGTCACCTCCGGGGGGCCCGGGCGTCGTGCTGAGGGGCGGGCCACCAGCCTCGGCGCCCCCCGCGCCCGCGGCGCCGTCGTCCGGGGGCGCAAGGGGAGCCTCGGCGGCCTCGGAGGAGCGCCCGCTGCTGGCCGACAGGCGCGGGATGAGCTCCGGGGGCAGCCGCCACGTGACGCGCCTCAGGTCCAGCTCCTCCCCCAGCAGGGCCTCGAACTTCCAGCCGCCACCGCCTTCGCCTTGGGAACAACGAAGGGCCGCGTTGGCACCGCCGGCGGGGGGGGCGGGCGGCTGCCCAAGGAGGGGCCGGCAGACGAGGTGGGCGGCGCCGCGACGAGGCCCATCCTCCGGGCTCGCTGGGATCCAGGTGTAGGGAGGCGGGGAGCACGACGAAGGGGGGGGAAATCCCAGACAGGTGCGCCTCTCAGCCCCTCAGCCCCGCCCAGCCGGAAGGAGAGCCCTTCAGAAAGAGCGAGTGCAGCCCTTCCGCCGTTCCCCGTGTGAGCTACAGTGTGGCACCGAGGACAGACCTCTGGACCAGCAGGGAGTCCCGGGGCAGCCTTGTGAGGTCTCCCTCAAGTCGCTTCCCGACTCTGCCTGCCTGCCAGGGACGGTCCAGAGCCAGAGGGCTTCAGGGGTACAGGACAGAGCCGGTAGTGGTACAGTTGGGACTTCTGATTTACACCACCCGTTCTTTCTGCAGCCCCTCAAAGCGGCTCTGTACAGCCCCGTGGGGACCAGTGTATTCACTGGGGAAACTGGAGGCAGGAGAGATACAGACTGTAGACGTGTCCCAGAGGATTTTGACTCAGGACATCATGTGATTGGCATCTCATTTTACAGATCTGGAAACTGAGGCACAGAGAGGCTCACAGGTTCATCTGATGTCCCACAGCAGGGCCAGAGCAAGGACTGAGCTCAGGAGTCCCAGCAAAGGGCTCTTGCCATTACATTGTGCTGGGAATCAAGAGAAGCACACGGCCAATGTGTGTGCATGTGTGTGAGGGGTGGCACTGCCTCGCTGGCACTGGGCCAGGTGGCTGCTGATGGGCCATGCCTGCCTCCTCCCACCAAAGCCCTGCCCCATGTGTCCTGATTCCATGGCACTGCCTGTGAGCCCTGGAGCCACAAAGCTGTTTCTACCTGGCCTTTGTCATGAAGCCACGTACACCGAAGCCTGTGTGCATCAGCCCCCCCAGCACACATCTGTATGCTCTCATACACTGGCTGCACACGATTGCACATGGATCGTGTCTGCCTTGTCCCCTCTGTGTCCCCAGCGCCAGTACAGTGCCTGCCAAATCATGGGCTCACCAATATTTTCCTGGGACTCAGAGGGGACTTCCAGTCTTCACTGAACGCCCAAGCCCCTCTGCTCTCCTGGGACAGCAGTGACACGGGCCCCAGGCCCACTCACCAGTGTCGTCGGAGACGCTGGGCCTCTGGCTGCTGCCCGGGGAGCGCAGCACCTCGTCACTGTACATGAGGAAGCTGTTGTAGTCTTCTCCACTCTGGGCGTCCACGATGGGGATGTCGGGGATGATAGGGACTGCAGGGTGGGGGGAGGTGAGCCTGGGCCCAATCGCAGCCTCCTGGCCTCCCCGTCCACCCTGCACCTCTCCGTCACCACTCACTGGACATGGGCCGCTTGGGCTGGGTGGCCAGGTTGATGAAGGCCTCCCGCTCAGGCCCCCAGCCTGCCCCATTGCGCGCCTTCACCGTGTAACGATATGGTTGGGACTCCCGCAGGTTCTCAATGAGCAGCATCCGCCTCTTGGGGCTGTCCACCAGCACCTTCTTCATGGGCCCGATGGGTCCTGGGCCAAGGAGAGAGCTTCAGAGGGGTCCCCCAAGTTCTGGCACCATCCCAGACCTGCCTGACACAGCAGGACCATCCCACAGCCCCTGGACAGCTCCCAGGGGTGCAGAGAGCACAGCAGGGAGCATGACTTCTCTCAAACTAGTGGCACAAGAGGTGTCAACACCTGTCCAAAGGGCACATCATCAAGTGAGTGACAGCCAGGACTGGGCTCAAGTCAGCCTTGCTTTCACCTCTACCCCCAGTAAACCTGTCCAAACTGCCTCCAAGTAAGGCTTGCTCAAGAGGCATGGGCACTCGAGGGTGACATTTCACCACCTGTGCCCCACTGTCCACAACCAAACCCCAGTCGCTTCTGTTGAGGAAGCACAGGAGGGGGCCTCTGAGCACCCCCACAGTTGTCCTTGGGGAGCTGTGCCCGAGTGAGCAAGGAGTGAAGAAGAGGAAGGAGTAGGCTCAGGCAGCTGAAATTTAAGATGAACTGAGGCTTGTGAAGGTTAAGGGTAGAGGGAAACAGTGAAGAGGGAGGGTGGCTTGTGATGCAGGAGTGCCGCAGCTATCACATTAGCAGAGGACAACCCAGGGATCTCACACTGGGAAGGGTGGACATGCAGCCGCCAGCTGTGCTGCAGGACTTCTGGGGAACGGAGAAAGGACGGAAGAAGGGAGACCAGAAAACTCCCAGTTTCCAAAAAGGGCCAAAGGAGTATTTTGGAAAGACGACCAGTGATAAGCTTGATGTCTACCCCCAGAAAACCCTGTCTTCAAGGAGTTGGTGGATGGAGGCCTATCAGCCTGGAGGGGGCATTCTAACAGCTGCAATGGGGGCTGCCCTTGGGCCATCCGCCCACCCACTGCAGATGCCTAAGGAGTTGGGAGGGCTGCCTGGTACATCCATGACACAGGTGAACCTATGGGGCAGAAATTGTCAAGGATGAACTTCTGGAAGATACAAGTCACTCCTGGGATGACAGGCCTGGTCAGAGGAGGCTTTCCAACACTGGTCCATGGGACACACTCATGGCTACCCCATGTGTGGCAGAGTAGAACTGTGCTCCATAAGGTTTTCAGTGGCTGATTTTTCAGACCTTCCTCCTGAGGCACCTCTGGGTGTATGAGAACCTCCGACCTTTTGGTTTAGCAGTTAAGCATGTTAATCATTTGTACCACCGGGAACTCCTATGGGTGGTCTAGACCTTATAAACTCAGAAGGAGCCAAGGGCTTGAGGCAGCTGCTGAGAGCGTTGGTGCTCTCTCTGCCTGATTATTAAACAGTGAGGCAGCCCCCTGCTCCAGAAGCCTGATGCCCAGAACAGCCCCACTGCCCTCCAGGAGGGTTAAGCCTGACCTGCTGGAGGGTCTGCAGGTTGTACGTAGGCGTGAGAAATGTGGACACCTAGTCTAGGCCCTGCCCCTTCCTGGGGTGTGACATTGGACAAGCCACTGAGCTGGACTGCCCTTACCTCTTGGGTGGGGGTTGTCCTACTTCCCTCACAGTTGCCGTGAAGATTAAATGAGATGATACAGGTGATGACTGGAGGCTTTTGTTATTAACGGTTAGCCAAGAGAGAAGTGGGGGATGCAGGCTATCCTGAAATCCTTGGCAGGAGACCATGTGGAAGGGGACAGAGTCATTCTCAGAGGAGGGAAGTCAGAGAAAGTCTGGTTCCAGCACAGCCTCTAAAAACGGCTGCTCTGTGGAGTGGTGAGCTCCCCATTACTGGGACTAACCAAGCAAAGGCGAGGATGGGAGGAGGCGGTCCCTGCCCCAAATGAGAGGTGGGACCGACTTCCCTCTAACCCTTTCTCTCTGGACAGTTGGCAGGGATCAGCCACCCATTCTGCCAGGTGGAAAAGAATAACAGGTCTGCCAGGTGCTCATGTTGCAAGAAACATACTAAAAAATAATTTGTTTACCTGAAATTCAGGGTGCCCTGTGTTTTTGTTTGCTAAATCTGGCAACTCTACTCTGGCCCTAAGAGAACCATATAAAATGAGCCCCTCTGGTTACCTGTATGGAAAGGTGCCCCCACATGATAATTCTAGGCCTTCGGCCCCACCCTACCCCATGGGAGACTGGGTCATGGCCTTGGAATACAACCTAGCCTAAATCTGACCCGAACTTACAGATGCCTCAGGCCTCCAGAACTGATGGCCTCAGCCCCCTGTGCAGCAGATCCAGGGGGCTCAGACCTGGCCCCAGCCTCCCTCTGGCTCCTTGCCCCCTCTCTTTCCACGGCTGCTGTCCCAGGGGCAGGAGAGGGGCCCAGCCCTTACGATTGTCCTCGTTGACTGGGCCATAGCAGACCTCGTAGGCCGTGATCTCGCCATTGGTCTCAGCCGGCTCGGCCCAGCTCAGCTGGGTCACGGTGGAGGAGACTACATTGAAGGCCAGGCGCCCCGGCTCGCTGGGTACTGGGGTGGGGGAGGTGCAGGAAGAGAGTTGTCAGTGGGGGGGCGGTGGTTGAGTTCTGGGAGGCAGAGAGGGCAGGCTGGGTGCCCTGGCACCAGGGAGGCTGGAGTGGACGTGGCAAGCCTCACCTTCCTGGTGGGTGCGGCAGGTCACAAGGGGGCTGTATGGGCTCTCGCCCTGCGGCCCGTAGGCACACACCTTCATCTCGTAGTCGCAGTACGGGTACAGGTTGGTGAGCTCCACAGAGGGCACCTTGCTGTCGATCATCTGGGCTTCAGCCTCGGAGTCGCCCTGGATCCAGTACTTCACCTGCTCTCAGGGAGGGACAGTCAGTGGGGAGTGGGGGTCCAAAGCTGCCCCTCCCGCCCTTGGAACCCTGCCCTATGGTCCCATGGTACAGGTGAGGCTCCAGAGGTTGAGTGGCCTGCCACGGCAAGGCTCTGGCTGGGGGGGAGGGGTGTCCCTTAGGCAGGGGAGGGGAGCAAATGTCTGAAAAACTCAGGAGCAAGTCTTCCCTCTTCCCTGGGCCCAGATGGGGCTCCCTATGTCCATCGTGTCCAAGCATGCCATCTCTTCGCTCCAGGGGCCATCAGGCTGCCCACCTCCCCAGTCCAGACCTCCCCATCCAGCCCATCACTACCCCACCTCACCTTGTATCCCATCGGCTTGCCAGGAGGGGGCAGCCAGTTGAAGTGGATCTTCCGGGACCCGGCAGCCTTGGCATTGGGGTTCTGTGGGGCCGCTGGGTCACCGCGGAGGAGCGGGGTTGATGACACAGTCCGGCTGGTTAAGCTCCGGTCCAGTTCATCTGTAATGGGTCAAGTGCGGTGGGGAGGGGGGCTGGTGACCAGCTCAGACACCTTCTTGAAGAGGGGCAGGAGCCCCTCCTCCTCACCACCAGGGGGCGCCAGAGACTGAAACACAGAGGGCTCTTCACCGGCAATTAACTGAGACTGCCCCTAGGGACTCTGGGGGTCAGTACCTCAGAGGGCATCACACCAAGCTTGATAGAGGGCCCAGAAGGGTCTCCTGAGGAATGGGGGAGGAGGGAATTCATCTGCCCGTCTCTCTCCCTTGGCAAAGGAAATGGTTCACAGGAGAACACTTGCCCCTTCCCCCATTAGCCCCTCAGTATCCTCCTTCCTGTCCTATCTTCCCAATAAGGCCTCCTCCTGGGGAGGGACTCATGGACACCACTATAATGGAGGCTGGGACTGATACCCCTCCCAGGAGCCCCCACATTTTAGTTGGAACTGAGGCTGAAGTCAGTTCTCGGGTAGAGCAATGGTTAAGCTGAAAAGTTGGGGATGCCTTGGCAGACAGCCTTGGCGGTCTGCTTTTGGAAGGTTACAGACCTTGAAAACCCTATAGAGCACAGTTCTACTCTGCACACATCGGTCACCGAGAGTCAGAATTGACTTGATAGCAATTAACAACAATGAGGCTAAAGTCAAAGGGATAAGATCTAATTGGAATTCAAGATCCCAGCAGCAGGCCCCAGGGCCAGAGCATGATCCCAGCCTTTGGTTGCCAGACAAAACACAGGACACCCAGTGAAATGTGAACTTCAGATAAACAATGAACAGTTTTTTAGTCTAAGCATGTCCCAAATGTTACATAAAAAAAAAAAAATTGCATAGGATGTACTTATATTGAAAGTGTTCAGTGTTGATCTGAAATTCATACTCAACTGAGTGTTCCCTATTTTCATTTGTTAAATCTCCCTCCCCACGTGTTTCAGCTGACGTCCAGTTTTGCCCACCTCCGTCCCCCATGACGACAGTGGCTGAGTGGGGCTGGCCCAGGCGGGCCCCGAACTTGGGGTTGCTAAGGTGGATGTGGAAGCGGCGGGTCTGGCGGCCCCGAAGGAGGGAGTCCATCTCTTGCAGCTCCAGGAGCTTCACCTGCAGCTCCTTCCAGGTCTCCCCAGCATGGAATAGCAGCTCGCCCTCCACGGGGATGTAGTCCTGGGAGTGGGAAGGGGTCAGAATCAGGCCAGGGCTGGGGATGTGGCAACTCAGACATTAGGGTCCTCCAGGGAACGCATTGAGTCATGGCCACACAGCCCACCCTGTGCACACGACACTGCAAAGCCTATCACATGCAGACTGTCACATGGACATGAAACAGCTCCTGTGATTCTAGAGCACCTCCTGTGTATCGGTCAGGTCCCTGAGTGGTACAAACGGCCTGCACTTGGCTACTAATCTAAAGGCTGGCAGTTCAAACCCATCCAGTGGTACCATGGAAGAAAGGTCTGGCAGTCTACTTCTGCAAAGATGACCATCACAAAAACCTTATGGAGCTTAGTTCTACTCAGTAACATATGGTGTTTCCATGAGTTAGAATTGTCTTGATGGCAAGAGGTTACAGGTGTGTCAAGCACTTTACAAAGATTAGCTCATTTGATCCTCACAATGGTATGGGTTTGATGATGTTATCATCCCCATTTTACAGATGAGGAAACTGAGGCATGGAGACCTTAAGAAGCTTGCCCAAGTTCCCACACATAGTTGTGGTGAAGCCGGGATTTCAACCAGGGCTTAGAGAGACACAAGAATGCACTGGCAGCTACAGAATCCCCCACACAAGCAGGCACTCAGCCCTTTGTGAGGCCCCTGGGGGCTGGGATTTGCAGGCCCCACCCAGGAAGGGAAGAACTGTCCCCACACTGTGGCTCTGAAGTCTGGGATCCGAGCAGGCCACAGGCCCTACCTGCTGGGTGGGTGCTTCCATCGGCTCCAGCTTTTTTCCCCAACACTCCAGTTTTCCTGAGCTTCCTAGGATGAATATGTGTGTGTAGTGTGTGTGCGTGTGTGTGTGTGCATGCGTGTAATGTAGATCAACTGTGAGCAGCCAGGAAAAAAAAAAAAAAAAAATCCCTCTCACATGAGACCACTAGGTGGCGCTTCAAACTAATGAGTTTTAATTCCATGGTACAGCTGTCTAGGGCGAGAGCAGGGGACACAAACTCAAAAGATACAAAGAAAGTTCAACTGCTGATGTAAGAAAAACAGGGAATTGCTCTGCCAGACAACTCTCCTGGACCCTTCCGAAAGTGTCCATGTCATGAAATACAAAGCCAGGGAACTGTTTCAGATTAAAGGAGACAAAAGATCATGACAACAAAATGTAATGCCAGACCCTTGATTGGGTCGTGGATTTTGATGGGGGCAGCTATAAAGGACACTACTGGGACCCCTGAATATGAACTGATTATTAGGTACTAGTATAATGGAGCCAGGTGGTGCAGTGATTAAGAGCTTGGCTGCTAACCAGAAGTTTGGCAGTTCGAATCCACCATCCGCTTCTCCGAAACCCTGTGGGGCAGTTCTCCTCTGTCCTGCAGAGTCTCTTTGAGTTGGAGCTGACTGGACGGCAATGGGTTTAGTATGATCAACATGAAGTTTCTTAAGTTTGATACTTGTGTTGTAGGCACGTGGGAGGATATCCTTGTCCTTAGGAAGTGCCTACAGAAGTGTTTAGGGGCCTGTGTCATGATAGCTGCAACTTACTTTGAAATAGTTCAGCAAACAAAACAAAAAACAACTCTATATAGATAGATAAATATGGATATAGATGTATTATCTCTGTATCTAAGCTGTCCCTATTTCTGTATCTAAAGGGAACCCTCGTGGTGCAATGGTTAAGTGCTCGGCTGCTAACCGAAAGGTTGATGGTTTGAACCCACCCAGTGGCTCTGCGGGAAAAAGATATGGTGATCTGCTACCATAAAGATTACAGGCTAGAAAACCCTATGAGGCAGTTCTACTCTGTCACGTGGGGTCACTATGAGTCGGCGCCCCGAAACAGCAACATACCTATCTACATCTAGAGAAGGCAAACATTAGCAATGAGTGATCTATGTAAGGGGTAAGCAGGGCTTTTCTGTACATTTGACTTCTTTTTTTTTAAAAAAAGTTGAGACATAATAAAAATCTTTAAATACCAAGACATCTTTACAAAAGCATAACAGGATAGCCAGTATTTCTTGTATAATGTGACATACCAAAGGAAACTTACGAAAATACAAATATGTCCTTGGAATTTTTATTGGGCGCATCAGAGTGGTAATGAGAGATGTTCCTACCAATAAAAAGAAGTAGAGGAAAATGGGGCGTGGCCAAGCAGGGCAGGCCTGGAGAGTGCCAGCCTGATGGGCCAGGAGACCCTGCTACCTTGCTGGTGAGGTTTGCCAAGTGGGCCTGCGGGCTCAGCGAGGCTAGCATTTCTTACTTTCTGAGATAATTTTTGACAGATAATTGTTAAAGTTTTAGATGCTGGTAAAAAATTCAATGGTCCCTGGGTGGTGGAAACAGTCAAGTGCTTGACTACTAGCCGAAAGGTTGGCGGTTCAAACCCACCCAGAGGCCTGGCGATTTGATTCTGAGAGGTCGCAGGCTTGAAAACCCTATGGAGCACAGTTCTACTCTGACACACATGGGGTCGCCATAAGTCAAAATTGACTTGAAGTAACTAACAACAACAATAAATTCAAAATTAAAAACAATCACCACAAAACAAAACCCATGCAAACCAAACCCATCAACCAGCTGGAGTTGGCTGTTCCCTGCTGCTGGGGCCAGTGAGGAAGGGGATACAGGCACAGATGCCACCCCCTGCCTTGAAAGGCCACTCTTGCTGGGCAGAGCCTGTCGGGCAAACAATGAAGGCCCTTGGGATGTCGGGCCCAGGGACAAGGGGCTGGGACCCCAGGTCAAGCAGACGGAAGCCCCCAGGCCTGGGCCAGCCAGAGAGTCCATTTCCCTTGGAAGAGTGTGGCTGCCCTGATAGTAATCCTGGGTTGTTGGGGGAGGGGGGTGCTAAGAATGTTCTGGGCTGAGTCCCTGGCAGTGATGGGCTCTGGCCTGGCCTCACAAGGGAAGCAGGAGTGGGTAGGCTGTCTGGGAGGCCAGGCCAAGGACTCGGATAGCTGCCATGTCCTCTGTCCTAGGAACCCAGTGGGGCATCTTTGGACCTCTGGGACGCACCCACAACCCTGCTGGGGACCTCACCCGGTTGCCATGTGCTGTGTTGTCCTGTGTGCGGTAGGAGACTTGGGACTTGCCACTGTCGATGATGCGCCGGATGATGGGAATGCGGGCCACCTGCTCTCCGCGGCTGACGAAGTACTCGGGCTTCTCAAAGGACACCACCCCACTGGCTGCAAGGAGCCCGCACCGGTCAGGGGGTCCTGGCCTCAGCCCCTTTCCTAGCCCTTTCTCTCTGGCCCAGCCCAGCCCAGACTCAAGGAACCTGCGTGTCCCCCTCACCCCCACATCCCTCTGGGGAGGGTGGAGGAAGTGGGTGGAGAAATCTTCCAGAGAGCATTGAGGGGGCTGGAACACAGGGTCCAGCAGACACCCTAGAAGGGTCAGGGCAGAGAAAGGAGGCTGAGCAGGACAAAGACCTGTGGGTCCTGGTGGGGGGGGGTGTGGTGTGTGTCGCAAGGGCCCTGGATATGGGCAAGGCAATCGGGGCCAATGGTGCAACACCTGGCCCATCCCTCCCCAGTCTGGCCTCAATTCCTCATTTGCCCAAGAGGGGCTTGGACAAAATGAACACCCAATTCCCTTCCACTCTGACATACTAGGCAGCCTGTTTGACCCCCTAAGTTCAGAAAGGCCATGAGGGAGAGAGGAACAAGGGGACGGGGTGATTATAACAGGCGCTCCCGCTTCTTGCGCGTTTATCACGTGCCAGGCACTGTGCAAAGGGATTTACAGTCACCAATTCCTCACGAGAGCTTGATACCCATTTTGCAGATGGGAAAACCAAGGCTCATAGGGGTTAAATGACTTGCCGCAGGCCATGTGGCCAGGTCCCATTTCTACTGGGATAGCAGGAGGAACAAGGTGCCCCAGGAGTCCCTGGGTAGTGCCAAACAGTTAAGACTCTTGGCTGCTAACTGTAAGGTTGGAGGTTTGAGTCCACACAGAGATGCCTTGGAAGAAAGGCCTGGTGATCCAATTCTGAAAACTCAGCCACTGAAGACCCTTTGGAGCACAGTTCTACTCTGACACATGTGGGGGTCACCATGAGTGGGAGTCAACCCAAAGGCCACTGGTACTGGTTAAGGTGCTCCTTTCTGCCCCCCGCTGCTCTTCCCAACCCAACCTTGCTCCTTGATGACGGTGATGTTGACCAGGCGGCGGCCAAGGGTGGCGGTGCCGGAGGGCACGTCGATGGCCTCCACCAGCAGCTGCTTCTCGTCATCATCCTCAGGCCGGATGAAAAGTGGCACGCGCACGTCCACCAGCTCCACGCCCTCCTGGAACTCCACCATGCCCCGGGCATCTGGGTGGGGTGGGGGGCAGTCAGACGTGGGTCAGGGGGCTGCACAAGGGCTGGGGTGTGAGGGTGTGGCGTGGGAGTCTGCCACCTACCCTGGTCTGCAGTGAGGGTGTAGTAGCCAGGGGCCACCTTGAGCTCATGGAAGGCCCCCTGCTCTACCTGCTTCTCCGTCAGGCTCAGCAGGGTCTGCTTGGCCGAGCGGGGTGCCATCAGCACTGTGTCCACAATTGTATGGTCCTGCCTGGGGTGGGGAGTCAGGTGGGGATGGTGTCAGGCTAACCTCTCCTCCTGCCTGTCCCCCTCTGCCAGGGGACAAGAGGCAGGGCAGCAAAAGCACAGGGTGGTCTGGCCAGGCAGACCTGGAGGCCCATGTGGCCTCGCCACCCTTGACCTGCAGCCTTGGCCAAGCCACGCAGCTCCCTGAGCCTCGGTGTCCTCCTCCATTAAATGGGCTACCCATTCCCACTCACCAAGAAGGGCTGGTGATGTGAGGAGTAGGGGAGCTAAGACGGGGACAGGACAGCAAAGATGCTCAGAGTGGAGGCTGCAGGCAGACTCCTACCCAGCCACCCCACTGCCTGGGTTCAAATCCTGGTTCTACTTCCTGACAGCTAGATAACCATGGGCAAGTTGCTTAACCTCTCTGGGCCTCAGTTTCCTCATCTGTAAAACAGGGACAGCAATGGTAGCTCACAAGGTTGATGAAAGGGTTGGATAAGATAACACACACACACACATAAAGCCCCTAGAACAATGCCTGGCACGTCGTAAGCACCCAAAATTCTGGTCTCAGTGATTATTATTGATGGTGACTCCACTGTTCTGTTCTCTCCGCATTGAGGCCCCCCTTCTCTCCCCCTGAAAGGCTGGGACTTGGTCAGGAACTGGGGAAGAGGTGGTGACTTGGGTCCATCTACTTGGTAACCTGTCTGGTGCCCAGAGGTGCCTCTAGGATCAGGCTCTCAGGGTCTGGAGGAAGGTCAGAGCAGGGTGCTGGTGGCGGGCAGGGACTGTGTCTGTCTGGTTGCCTGGGGTTTGGCTGTTCTTGGACAGGGCTCATAGTCAGGGCTCCCCACCAGTGTTTGTGGAATGCATGGTCAAGTAAAGGAATGAATAAGGGTCCTAAACCATGACAGGTATCCGGTTCCCTCTTCCTATGGGATGGAGATGGGGCAGGGGGCTGGGGCTGGAGCCAGGCCAGCAGTAGAATGGGGCAGGGGGAAGTTGGGACAGGTAGCTGGGGCAGCAGACAGGCGTGGCAGGTTCTGGGCAGAGGGCAGATGGGGCGGGTGGCTGGGGCCGGGGGCTACCAGCCCCCCATGTGTCTTCCACTCACTTTTTCCCGGCATTGGGCTGCTGCCTGTGGGGGATGAAGAGGAGACAGTGAGTCAGATGGGCAGAGGCGAGGGCTGGGTGGAGGCAGGGTCGGCCTGAGAGCTTAAATCCCCAGGCACCAGGCTGCCCCACCTGCCCCTAACTCACCGGAACGTCGTTTGCTGGAGCTTTTGGGCGCCTGTGACCTGTCTGTACACCTCATTCAGCTGCATGGCAGGGGGCAAAATGAGTCTGGGACCTCAGACCAGGCTGCGCATTGGTCATCCCTTCACCCTGGCCCTCATGAGCCATGGGGGCTCCCCACCCAGAGCCACCCAGGCCAAGAAGACCTCTCAGGGTGGGCTGGGTGCATGCCTGGGGACATGTCCTGACACCCAGGCTCTGCTGCCTTTCCCCTCTCCAGAAACATTCACAGGGACAGATCCCATGTGGACCCCCTAGCCAAGGAAGTCCCTGTTTCCCAACTGGAACAGTCAAGGCAGCTCTACTGCTGTTTCCCTGCCCACCTACCATCCCCTGGTGCCTAGGGAGCCTACCGCCTGAGCCCAGCTCCTGTGGTTCTTACATTTTCCTCCACCTCCTGGCGCAGCTGGTCACACTCACGGGTGTCAGGCTTCAGCAGGTTCTCAGTGCAGAGGCGGGCAAGGCGCAGGGACAGCCCGTAGGGCACTGGGGGCAGGTGGGACGGGGGTGTCATCAGCCCCCTGCACAGTGGGCACCGCAGAGCCCGCTCTAGGAACCACACTAGGACTGGGGGACAACTCGCCAGTGAGGGGCAGCCCGCCTGGCACACTGAGGCCTGCGTTCGGTTTGTAGAGCCATTGGCAAGGGGCAGTGGGTGGCCACACCTGTGCCTGCCCCCAGTACCCACAGCAAACAGAAACAGTGTGATCCTGGGCCCAGGCCCAGCAGTGAATGTGCCCCGGGCCCCCACCGCCAAGGGCTGCAGCAGCCAGCCCACCCTCACCCAGCTCTGTGGGGTTGGTGCTGGCCGAGCGGGTGGCGAAGCCAGGTCGCTGCACGTTGTTGGTGATCTTCCAGCGGACGGTGTCCCGCCCCTTGAGGTTGCCGCTGCGCAGCATGGGCGTGTCCAGGTGGTCGGAGGCCATCAGGTTCTCCCGCAGCATGTAGTGGTCTTCCTTGAAGCCCACCATGTGGCCTGCGGGACAGGGAGCTCAGCCTGCGCCCCCTAGACCCACCTGCCACACCCCATCAGGCAGGATGCTATTCCAGACTCAGCCCCCATGTCCCTTCCACCCCAGCTGGGGGGCACAGAGCAGTCACAGCCTCCTCCCCCGCCCGATGCCAGGCCCATACCTTGGTTGCAGCAAGGGAGCAGGGCCAGGCAGGCCTAGAAAATGGGGGAAGGTGAGGGTGGGACAGGCTGTGGTGTCCGGCTGCTGCAGCCCTGGGAAGCCGCTCTGCCCACGCGCCCCAGGCCAGTGGCCCAGAGGGACCACAGTGCCTTCCCTGGGGAGATGGGAGCCCTGTGTGGGCAGGAACCCCATTGGGGATGGGGACCCTGAGGGGGTGGGTACACTGTGGGGACCGAGGACCCTGTAAAGATGGGGACCCTGGGGGGGTGGGGACCCTGAGGGGGTGGGGGCCCTGGAAAGGTGGGGACCCTGGTGGTCGGGGACCCTGTGAGGAGGTGGGGACCCTGGTGGTCGGGGACCCTGTGAGGAGGTGGGGACCCTGTGAGGGGGTGGGGGCCCTGCGGGGGTGGGGACCCTGTAGGGTGGGGACCCTGGGTGGGGTGGGGACCTGTGGAGGTAGGGACCCTGGGGCTGGGGACCCTTGGGGACTGAGACCCTGTGGAGGTGAGGACTCTTCGGGGCGGTGGAGACCCTGTGGGGGTGGGGACACTGGGAGGGGTCCCTGGGAGGGGACCCTGTAGAGGTAGAACCCTGTAGGTGGGGACCCTGAGGGGGTGGGGATTATGTGTGAGGTGGAGACCCTGGGGAGGTGGGGACCCTGTGGGGGTTGGAGACCTTGGGGGGGTAGGGGCCCTGGGGGGGAACCCTGGGGGGATGGGGACCCTGTGGGAGTGGGACCCTGGGGGAGTGGGAAACTTGAGAGGGTGGGGACCCTGTGGGGGTGGGGACTCTGCAGGGGTGGGGACCCTGGGGGAGCGGGAAACTTGAGAAGGTGGGGACCCTGTGGGGGTGGGGACCCTGGAGGAGTGGGAACATTGAGAGGGTGGGGACCCTGTAGGGGTGGGCCATGGGGGGTGGGGACCCTGGGGGTTCACCTTGCAGCAGGCGCAGTACTTCCAGCAGAGCAGCAGCAGCAGCGCCAGGAGCAGCAGGAGGAAGATGAGTAGGGGGATAAGCCACCAGAAAGAGCCGGGAGGGCAGTCTGGGGAGGAAGGAGGAGGAGGAGGAAGGCGGTGCCCACCTCCCACTGAGTCTGACAGGCCGCTCACCACTCCCCCCCGACAGCCCGCAGGCTCACCCTTCTTCTTGTGCACCAGGACGGTGCTGTTGGGCCCTGGCTCCCCGTCGCCCTCCACCGTGTAGCTGTAGGTGCAGTCGTCATCCTCGTCCCGGAAGGAGCAGTACTCCACAACCTCCTCCGCTGCACCCACAGGCAGTCAGATGGCACCCAACCCACCCTCCACCCTGAGCACCCCTCCGCGGCACCCACAGATGGTCAGATGGCATCGAACCCACCTTCTACCCAAAGCACTCCAGGGCCTGGTGAGGTGTTCCCTATGCTGGGGCACTCTTGGTTCCCCCAGGCCTGAGGCACCTCCCTGGGAAAGATCGAGAGTCCCCAGCAAATTGTGCCCCCTCCCCCAACACAGGGATGGGCATGATGGGGGGCTTCCCTGGGGCCGGGCTCAGGATTTGAACCCAGCAGCATCTAAGGATGCAATCTGTCCCCCATTTCCCTGCCCTGGGCATCCTGCAGGGCTTGGAATCTAGAAAGTCGATTCTAACCTAGAAAAGAGGAGGCTGTGTGCCTGGCCTGATTATGTGCCCTGCTTGGCCCATGTGCCCTGCCTGTCTATTTGCCTCTTGCCCAAGCCAGGTGCCTCCTGCCCAGACTCTTTGGTCCCAACTCAGCTGTGTACCCTCTGGTCAGACTGTGTGCCCCTGGTCCAGGTTTTGTGTTCCCTGGCCAGACTGTGGGACCTTAATCCAAACAGTGAGCCCCCTGGAAAGATGAGTGACATTCCTGCCTATTCGGTGCCCCTGCCTGGACTCACTGCACCCCCAGCCCCCAGCCCTGCCGCACACCTTTCTTCAGCTCATCCACCATCTTGACCTTGAAGCTGCACTCCTCACATGCATGCCCCTTCTTCTCTCCAGTGCCCCAGGCCTGGCACTGCACACAGGAACGCAGATCCTCACAGAGGCCCAGGCGGATCTGGGTGGGAGGGGAGGGGACAGACAGGCACTGTTCTGGGGGTTCCAGGCCCCAGTCTCCTGCCCTTGGCTAGCTTCTACAGCACCAGGTTAAGCCTCCCGTCCTGCCCTGTGCCCCTGGGTTGCCATGCCTACACACCCCGCGCTGTCCTAGCCTTACCGCCGAGTAATTGATCTCGCAGGTGGTGTCCGTGTACAGCGACTGCTGGTTGCAGTGGCAGCGTCCACACTCGCAGTGGCCACGCCCATTACAGATGCCCTGGGGCAGAGGAGGCACCAGTGAGCCCGCCGTGCCCCCATCCCTGCCCTCTCCTTTCCTTTCTCTTCACCGGGCATCCTTCTAAGGATGACCCTGACTGGGCACCCCCTTGACCACCCTGCCCTGCCTGCCCCTATGCCCAGGCCTACCCCATTGCTGTCAGTGCAGGTGGCATTGCTGAGGGGGCAGTCGCAGCTTGGTCCCGTCCAGCCAGGCTCACACACACACTGGCCCATGGTACAGTGTCCCCGGTCTGCAGAGAGGGGAGGAAAGGAAGAGGAGAACAACATTCCCACCTGCAGTCCCAGGCTGTCTACCTTCCAGGGAGGAACTGTTGGAGCTGAGCCTTGGAGCTAGGATGTCTCTGGCCAGGGGCAGAAGTTATCTCTTCCTCCTTCTCCTGGAATGTTCTTCTCTTCATCTCTCCCCCATCCAATCTTCTACCTCCACCTTGCAGCCAGAGTAACTGTCCCAAAACACAAATCCAATCATATGGCTCTCCTGTTTAAAAACCTCTAATGGGTCCTGGCCAATGCAATAAGCTATCAAAAATAAATAAATAAGTAAAAGGTATACATATTGGAAAGTAAGAAATAAAATGGTCATTTGCAAGTATCAGGTCCACCCAATAAAACAGAAGAATCTACAGACAAATTATTAGATTCCATAAGTGAGTTTACCAAGGTGGCTGGATACAAGGTTAATATACAAATAGTTAGAAATGAAATTAAAACTCCCATTGATTCCCTTTTGCCCAAAGGACAAATTCCAATAGAGCCCTAGTGGTACAACGGTTAAGCATTCAGCTGTTAACTGAAAAGTTGCCGGTTCAAACCCAGCCGGGGGCTCTGTGGGAGAAAGATCTGGCGATCTCCCGTAAAGATTACAGCCTAGAAAACCCTACGGGGCAGTTCTACTCTGTCACGTGGAGTTGTTAGGAGTCAAAATCAACTTGACGGGACCTAACAACAACGATCCCTGAACTAGAATAAGGGTCAACTAACTGTGGCCTGTGGGTCAAATCCAGCTTATCACCTGTTTTTGTAAATAAAATTTTATTGGAACACAGCCACACTCATTTGTTTATGTATTGTTTCTGGCTGTAGAGTTGAGTAGTTGTGATAGAGGCTGTATGGCTTATAAAGCTCCAGATATTTGCTCTCTGGCCCCTTGAGAAATGTTTGGACTAGACTAGAACTGGACCAGCCCTGAACTAGAACTAGCCCTTCCCACTCTGGCCCTGCCTTCTCCCTTCCTCCCCATGCCTCCACCTGTACCAACTGCCTGCCTTTCTCCACATGTGCTGGATTCTTCCTTTCATTTCTCTGAGCACCTTCTGGGACTGGCAGTTGGAGTGAAGAAATGGCAGGGAAAGCAGGAATGGAAGAAAGGGTAGAAAAGTAGGGACTCGACCCCCAGTGCCAAGTATACCAAAACAAAAAACCAAACCCATTGCCGTTGAGTCGATTCCAACACATAGTGACCCTATAGGAGAAAGCAGAACTTCTCACAGGAGTGGCTGGTGTTTTCGAACTGCTGACTTTTTGGTTAGCAGCTGAGCTCTTAACCACTGCACCACTAGGGCTCCATCAAACATACAGTGGAAGTTTAATAAGTATTCAATGAGTTCAATGTTCACTGAAGCATTTGATGAGTCAAATTTCATTCCTCCTCCTCCATTCAACCACCAAATCCATTCACGTGCCAATGGATGTGAGTTCCTTGCCCCCCTGCCCAGCTCTGGAGCCCCTGGCCAGACTGTGTGTCAACCACCTTGGCCCAACACTGCGTCAGGCCCTGTGAGGACACAGAGGAGGCATAACTCCAGCCCTGCTGCTACAAGTGCGGCATCTTCCAGAAGCAAGACTGTCATCATGCACTTCACCCGCCAACCGTTGAAGGCTGAGCTGAGTGGTGCTGGCCCTAATGAAGGGGAGGGGTTGGCACAGACTGGAGCTGCCAGAGAGGATCCCAGGGGAGCCAATGTCTTAAAAGGAGAAGGGAAGGTCAAGCTGGCAGGGGCCTGGGGCATCAAGTTTGTGGATGAGATGAGTGAGGTCCGGGGTGGGGCAGGACTTGGGAAGCACTCAGGGTGGCCGGAGCAGGGCTTGGATCACCCGCACTGGGTGTTGAAGGGAGAGTTCGATGGGGCGGGGTGGGGGGCGGACACCCAGGTCGCCCCGCAGCCGCCAAGCTCACCGTTACAGAGGAAGCCGGAGGTGCGGGGGCACTGGAAGTTGTCGAACTCGCAGAACTGGCCTTCATAGCGGCCCTCGCCGTAGCACACGCAGCGCCCACACTGGCACTCGCCATGGCCTGAGCATGGCTCGGTCTCCCCCTCCCGCAGACAGGGCTGCTTGTCGCTCAGCGAGCCGGTGGAGCAGTTGCAGGTCTTGCCACTCCTGGGGGAGAAACCAGTCACTTCCCAGAGCCCACAAGAGGGGCTGGGCTTTTAGGGTCCCATTTCACAGACAGGGAAACCAAGGCTCTGAGAGGGCCGCAGTGGCTGAGCTGAAGCTCAAACCTCAGTCCCCTGATACGCCCGCCCCCCAGTGTTCCTTTCTCACTGCTCTTGAAGCTTTAAGTGCCTTGGTGTTGCTGTGTGCTATCGAGTCCATTCCGACTCACAGAGACCCCACGTGACAGAGCAGAACTGCCCCATAGGGTGTTCTGGCTGTAACCTTCGCAGGAGCAGCTCCACAGATCTTTCTTCTGTGGAGCTGCTGAGTGGGTTTGAACCACCAACCTTTCGGTCAGCAGCCAAGCCCTTAACTTTTGCACCACCAGGGCTCCCCAAAAGTCCTTATGTTCATGTATGACTCTATTTCTGAGGAAGTAATTTTAATATATAGGCTTATGGCTCAGAATACGAAAAGTACCAGAGAGAAGGAGTGTAAAATAACCTGCCCTTCTACTCCAGCCCCCGACACCCACTCCACCCCCTGAAAGCTACCACTGTCCCAATTCTTGTGTTGCTTTGCAGAGACAGTCTATACATCTATCCATTGCCAACTGCGTTTCACTGAGCGCCCCCAACAAGTGGGTGCCCCCTCTCCTACTGCCCCTCCCCCACCCTGACAGCATCAGGCCCTTGTCGGGCCCCAAGCCCCTCTCGGGTCAGCTGAGTCTGCCCCACACTCACCAGCCCTCATTGCACACACAGTGTCCACACATGAAATCCCCGTTGAAGGTGCAGAAAGGTGACTGTATCTCTTTTTGCTGGAATGAGATGGTTGGGGTGGTGTACGGTGGGGAAGGGGAACGTGGGACACTTTCACTGCCCTCTGCCCCTCAGGGAACATGCGAGGGCCATGTGGTCACAGGAGGCTCTGCTTCGTGGCTCAGGGCTCAGCACGTTGGCTCGGACCCTCCTGCCCATCAGCAGGGCGGCGCCATACCAGCTCGCAGGTGCACTTGTCACAGATGATGCCCACGTCCATCTTGAGACCGTCAGAGAAGGAAGGCTTCAGGTGGACGTTCCCTCTCTGGTCACCTTCTGACAGTTGGCACACGTGGGTCCCCTCCACGTCCTCAGCGGCTCGCAGCTGCACGTGGTATGTGCCCTGTGAAAATGCTGCTGTCAGCTAAGGCAGACCCTGCCCTCAAGCTCTGGGCATGTGCCTTTGGATGAGGCTACAGATAAACTGAGACATGTGCCAAGCTCATCCGAGTCACCGACCCAGGAGGATTTGAACCCAGGCCTGTCTAACTTTCCGAGGCCACACTCTTGACACTGCTTGGAAAAGCCCTGCCCCTCGTGGGCACTGTGCCAGTCCTCTCTGCCCGCTGCCCCCACCAGACGTGTACCACTTTCCCACGCTCGATGTGGAAGGACCCAGTCTTTGTCTTTTGGAACATCTCGGAGGTGACCTCTGTCCGCACCCCTCGGGGGCTGTCCAACGCCCGGATGTCCAGGTTGGAGCGAATGGCCTAAAGGAGGGTAGGTGGTCAGTGGTCTTTGGCAGGGAGCCTAGGCTTCCCCACTCTGGCCTGGCCTGGCTCCCCTCCACTTCTGCCTGCGTGGAGGATTTGGGGGTGATATTGGAAGGGTCATGGTGGCAGAAGCCCAGAGGAGTCTGGGGTCAGCCCAGCTTGGTTCCTCAGCTCCCCAGGGACCGCCAGAGACCCTTCATCACTGGCCCAACTCAGGACCCCTTTCTTAGCTGTGACCTGCCCGAGACACTCCTGGCCCATTCCGCCTCTTCTCCAGCCCCACCCCAAAGGGCTCAGCCCAGGAGGCCTCATCCGGCCAGCCCTTACCTCGAAGGCCTCCTGCAGCAGCTCCACAATGTTGGATGAGTCCTCCTGCAGCACGCCCAGTGAGGAGACGGGAAAGTATGTGTGCAGCTTCTGCGGAGAGGGATACCACACCCGACTCAGCCCTCCATAGGCCTCACCCTGCTGAGGTCATCTACATTAGGCAGGGTTAGCCCCATTTTGCAGGTGGGAAGACTAAGGACTGGAACCTGCCCGGTGTATTTCAGAGCCTACCCTCCTAGCCCCCGCTTGCTTGGGAGTTAGGCTGGGGGATGGGCACACCAACTCCCCCTCCCACCAGGGCCCACTCTCAGGGGACCCAAAAGCTTTGGGGAGTGTTATGGATTGAATTGTGTCCCCCAATAATATGTATTGAAAATCTTAACCCCTATATAGGTGAAACCCTGGTAGCCTAGGGGTTAAGTGCTACGGCTGCTAACCAAAGGGTTGGCAGTTGGAATCTGCCAGGCGCTCCTTGGAAACCCTATGGGGCAGTTCTACTCTGTCCTATAGGGTCGCTATGAGTCGGAATCGACTCGACGGCAATGAGTTTGGTTTTTTGGTTATATAGGTGAATATAATCCCATCTGGGAACGGAGTTTTCTTTGTTAGATTAATGCACTCAAATTAGTGTGTGTCTTAAGCCAATCAGTTTTGAGATATAAATGGAACAGTTTAGGCACAGAGAAGGAAGCACAAATGCAGCGAAAGATACATGCCACACGAAGTTCTCCAAGGAACTGAGAACAGAAGCTGAAAAGAGACGAGGACCTCCCCGCAGAGCTGACAGAGAGAGAAAGCCGTCTCCTAGAGCCAGCTCTCTGAATTTGGACTTCTAGTCTCCTAAACTGTGAGAAAATGAAGTTCTGTTTGCGAAAGCCACCCAGCTGTGGTATTTCTGTTATAGCAGCACCAGAGATGGAAGACAGAGAGGGAGGAAGGCTGTCTGAGCGTGACCCGGCCTCCCTACCTCGTAGTAGCTGTAGGAGTGGTTGGTGACGGCAAAGATGGGGATGATGTTGTGTTTGCCAAGTAGGCGCACCAGGGTGGGCACCGATGGGTAGTCCTGCGTCTTGTAGTGGGTGTAGGTGCCTGAGGCATCCAGGTGGCAGTCTTCGTCATTGCGCCTCATGATGCCCGCCAGCACGTTGGCGCCATCGGACTCGTAGTGGAAGGCCGACTCGGTGGAGAACACCAGCAGGTGGGTGCTCTCTGGGCGCCAGCCGATGTTCCTCTGGGGAGGGGAAGGAGGGACATGGAGGACATTTAGCACAGTGTAGCATAGGGCAGTGAAAGTGGACTCCAACCGGGGGTTAGGCCAACGGGTTAATGCTACGTCCCCATCATAAATGATGACGAAGGTGAGGGACGATGAAGGAAACCAGAGACAAGGTGTGGGGGGATGGGAAATGAACGCAGGGCCTGTGGGCACAAAGGGCCCCACGGAAGATCCGAACCAGGCTCCTCCGAAGCCCACTCAAGCTCTCAACCATTTGGTGGGAATATGTTCACAGCACAGGAAAATGTACACAATATAACGTTAAATGCAGAAAGGGTAGATAAAATAGGTGCAGTGGTGTACAGCGGCCTGTTAGAAAAACATACTTGGTGACTGGGAACTATGGATTACGAGAGCAAATGCTTATGTTCAGCGGAGAAAAAGGAGGTTTCGGGATTATAAGTACATGGATTCCAACAATATCAACGTAAGGAAAAGAGAACAAGGTAAGTTGACGGGGTAACCAGTGGCTGTTTGATGATGGTGAAATGACGGCAACTTCTGGCCTTTGTTTACTAGGCTGCAGAATTTTCAAAATGAAAAATAAAATTCATGTACACGTGAAAAGAAATGCTCTCTTTAGTTGTCCAGCACAGTTGGAGACTGGGCAACTCGTGGGTCCTGGGAGACTGGCATTAGTAGGGGGATTGGCTGGGAGGCTGGCCTCAGGGCACAGAAGATTCTGGAACCCCAAGGCCCATGTCTGCCTTGCTGATTAGTGTGATTGCTCAGGTTGGAGACCTTGGCTCCCAGCATATCTACACTGGGATTAAAATTCAGGGCCATCCAGAGGGTCTGAATTTGTTTTGGGGCCTGGGGTATGCAGGCTCATGGCTGTCCCTTCAGGAGCCCCCTGAGCCTGGCACCAGGGCAGGCCAGCAGCAGCTCAGGTCCTTGCAGAGAAGTTGCCGGTTCCAGTTGGGCTGGCAGTGGCCCCAGCGCTCACCGTGCACACAGCTGTCTGCAGGATGGCATCAAAGCCTCCTTCTGGAGCATCCAGGTTGCCTGAGATCCGCTCTCCCTGCAGTTTACTCCGGAACTCTTCCACATCTTGAGTCAGGCTGATGACGTTCTTGAAGGAGAAGGGGGGGTCACTGTGGGGCCAGGGCTCCTTGAGCCTGGGCAGAGGTGGGAGGGAGAGAGAATGCGTCATTAGGGAGAAGGCTCCACAGACTCCAGGGCCCACCCTCTCTGGCCAGTGCCCCCTCCACTCATTTCACCCAAAAGAAGAATTTCAAGGGTGTGGGTGAGCAAGGAGGCGGGCCACCCAGTCAGGACCCCTGCCCACCTGGGGCCCACTGAGTCACTCACTTCTCAGGCCTCATGTCCGTCTGGGGAACGCTGACTTTGTCCACAAACTTGCCGAACCCGATAGTGTAGTCACTGGTGAGCTGTCTCAGGACCTGGGCTGGGCACCCATAGGAGAAAGGGGGCAGCTGATCCAACAACACCAACCACCACCACCAACTGCCACGGAGTCAATTCCAAATCATGGCGGCCTCACGTGTGTCTGGGTAGAACTGTGCTCTGGAGGGTTTTCAGTGGCTGATTTTTGGGAAGTAGATTGCCAGGCCTTTCTTCCAGGGCACTTCTGGGTGGACTTGAAGCACCAACCTTGTGGTTAGCAGCTGAGTGCTTAACTGCTTGTGCCACCCAGGGATACTGAGCCCCAATACTCATACCCCCAAATAAACACAAGGGCCCCGGGGCAGGCTTGGGAAGCAGGAAGAAGGAGAATAACATCTTACTGCCAGCACTCTACAGGCTGGACATCAGGTCAGGCTCATAATAGCTCTTGTCCCTGTTTACAGATGAGGGAAATAGGACTCGGGGGACCCAGAGCCATGAAGCTGGCAAGTTGGGGGCTAAACCCAGCTCTGTCTGCTGAGCTGAGACCTCAGCAAGCCTCATGAAGGGGGTCCTCCCTTGTCGGGGCTAGATGGCTCTGGTGCTCCCCCGGGCCTTTCCTGATGTCCCCAGTGGTTGGGCAGATCTGGTCGGAACCCTTCCCTGATAATGGGGGAGGATGTTCTCTTGGGGCTCAGACATCCTGTCTCTCCTTGTGGGGTGGGTGCAGCTGTCCTGAGTGCAGGCCTCCTGAGCAGCTATCTGGTTGAGGCCACCTGTTCTCCGAGCCCCCTGTCCTCTACACTGGCCCAGCATACCCAGGTTCTGCCCCATCTGCTTGAGGTTGGCCAGATCGTCGGACATGGAGTTGGAGAAGTCCATGAGGATGTACAGGTCCACGGGACTCTCAAGGGGTTCAAACACCTCAAACTCGAAGTGCCGCTCCTCTCCTGGCCGCAGCCGGACCCGCAGTCCTTGGGGTGACACCTGACTGCGTTTCAGGCTTGTGTCAATGTGGGTCTCCTGCGTCCAAGGGAGGAGGACAGCTGGCCTGATGGGGAGCTTCTCAACCCAGCCAAGGGACACAGCACGCCCCTGGGTTTGGAGAGCCCACCTCCCTCAATCCCCGCACCGGGCACCTCTGTGATCTCAAAGCTACTCTCCATGATCACCACGCTCTCCTGCCGGCAGCCCGCAGCCAGCAGCTCTGCCTGGGTGTTGCAGCGCCGCTCCTTGAACATCTGGCCAGAAGGAGATGGGGTCAGCAGGGACAGTGCCTATCCCCTGGCTGTCCTAACCCCTGGATTTTACTTCCAGAGGAATGTTCTGGACCCTTGCCTGTTCTCTCACACCCACCTGGCCTGAGCCTGGGCTGAGGGTGTGGCCAGTGTAGACTTTGCCAGAGCCAGGGTTTGGTACGACAAGGTGGGGCATCTGGGCTGGGGAGGTGGCCCAGGCTGGGGAGGTGACCCGGGCTGGGGAGGTGGCCCAGGCTGGGCCCCGGCTCCAGGGGGTAGGTCCTCACCTCATCGGTGCAGTAGGCGCAGTCCTTGTCCACGCGGATACACTCAGTGCAGCTCTTCACCTGAGCCTTCTTGCAGCGGTTCCCTGGGGGCAGGGACAGCATCACGTTGGGATAGACCTCAGCAATGGC
The DNA here is from genome assembly GCF_030014295.1 of Loxodonta africana. NCBI lineage: Eukaryota > Metazoa > Chordata > Mammalia > Proboscidea > Elephantidae > Loxodonta > Loxodonta africana. Next base: position 17,209,081 of record NC_087359.1, read on the forward strand.
CACGCCCTTCCCACGGGCACCCCACTTGAGAGAGGTGGGATTCTCTCCCGTTTTTACAGAGAAGGACGCGGAGGAGACCCAGGGGTTACACAATCTGCCTCAGGTAGCACTGGTAGGAACCAGCAGAGCTAGGTCTCAAACCTGTGACTTTCTGCTCAAGTCTGGAGGGAAAAATAGGGGGCTGGGACAAAGTGCTGGTCATTCACTGCCTGGAACCCTGGCTGTCTCCTCGCCTGGTAACTCCTCGGATCCTGCAAAGTTTCCACCACCTTTCCCGAGGCCTGGGATGAGCCGCATCCACCGTGCAATCTCTCCCCATCACAGCCCGGCCTCGCAGCACAACTGCCATGTGACTTGTCTGTCATATGAGCCTCCTCCAGAGTCAGGGGACTGTGTCTGTCTTATCACTGTGTTCCCTGGGCCTGTCTCCGGGTGGTGCAAATGGTTAATGTGTTCAGCTGCTAAATGAAACGTTGGCAGTTCTAATCCACCCAGAAGTACCTTGGAAGAAAGGCCTGGAGATCTACTTCCAAAAGCTCAGTCATTGAAAACTCCATGGAGCACATTTCTATTCTGACACATGTAGGGTCACCATGAATTGGAATCAACTTGACATCAACTGGTTACTGGTTCCCAGGGCTAGCACAAAGCCTGGTACCCAGTAGGTCCTCAGTAAACAAATGAGGTAAAACTCCAGTTTATCCCTCAAAAGTTATTGGGATTCACTTTGACTCTGTTTTGTTAAAAACACAGTAGGGACCTGCTAGGTACACCCAGTGTACACAGTGGGTAGTCTCTTGGGCTCCAGGCAATAACGTGCTGGTCAATGTTTAAAGATGATTATGCTCTTTTAAGATCTATCTGTATGGGATCAAACCGACAACAGCAACTCAAAAGATTAGATAAGAACCTGGGCGGGGGGGGGGGCAGTTTATGTTAATGTGGGAGGAACAACTCAGGAAAGGAGGACGCAAATGGTTTCACAACCAGAAGAATGTAATCAATGTCACTGAATTGTACATGTAGAAACTGTTGAATTGGTGTATGTTCTGCTGTATCCTCAACAACAACAAAAAGTAAAATAAATCATAAAAAAAATTGGTGGGGACCAAATCAGTAAGAATAAAGTTGCAATAACTACCTTCCCTGTTAAAAAAAAAAAAAGCCTGGGTGGGAGGCGCAGGGAGCTCTGATTGATAATATTTGCCAATTTCCCTAGTGTAAATATTCCCACCAAGATCTAGCTCAAGCTCTCAGCATAACCTCAACTGACAGGCAAAACTCAAGGCGTAGGAGCTGGCCCAAGCCAGCTGAATGGAGACACTCAGAGAGCAGGTGGCATGGGGTCAGAGGCCTCTCTCTCCTCTGAATCCCCGTCAAATGTTTCGACTTCACTCAAGGCCTCAGCATATCTGGAGTTGCTCATTCTCAGAGTGAGTCTCACTTCTCCTCTAGACAGAATCCCTCTGTCCCTGGATTCTCAGGCCACACAGCCCAAGGCTCCCGATTCCACAGGCTGAGGGGCAGGGAGCCTCGAGCTCCCCAGCCCCTGAGCGCACTGTTCACTTGTAAGATGGCTGAGTGTCTGGGTGAGCGGAGGCACCATGTGAGGTGCCTGCCCTGAAAAGTGGGTCCCTGCCGCACTCACCCATGTGCCCGGGGAAGCTGACGCTCAGCAGGGCCACCAGCAGCAGCCTGGTCCATAGGCTGGGGCTCAGCCCTCCCATCCTCTTCCTCCTGTAACAGAACAGCCCACATATGACATCTCCACACTGGTCCATCCTGTCAGCTCTGCAGGGGAGCTGGAGCCATTGCCATCGGGCCAGTGTGGAAATCGAGGCTCTGAGCGCTTCCGTGACACCATCAAAGCCACACAGCCAGCAAGGGCAGGCGCAGAGACCCAGAGTGCTGGCTTTCCCACTGCCCCTCACCTGTCGCCCTGGAATGGCCAGATGTCCTGCAGGCCTGCGCCCACTGAGGGAAGCCTCACCCTTCACCTCTGAAGGCTCCGGGCTTCAAGCTTGTCCCAAGGCTAGGCTCTCAGTACTGGTCTCCAGAGGGCAGGCCAGGTCTTATTCTGTCTTTGCCTTTCAGACTTCAGCAGGCCTGGATCAGGCTGGATAGGGAGAGAGGGGGCCCTAGCCCTACCTTCCTGCCACTCTCCGTCCTGACCCACTCACCTCTTGGTGAGGGGTAGCATGCCCAGGAGGAGAGGGGCCCCATGAGCTGTGAGGCCTGGGAATGGGGGGAGTCAGCTTCTGCGATGGCTGCCTGGCTCTCCAGGGTGGGGCCTGAATCCCCTGCCCTACCGCCCACTGTTGCCACCCCAGAGTGGAGTTTCCGGGGACCCTGAGCTCTCCGAGCAGGCCACTCCTTTCTAGAGTCAGCCCAGAGCTAGGTGACAAGCCCCTTCCTGCACACACTCATACTCACTGAGTCAGCTGCCCCAGGAACCCCCACCTGTCTTGTGTTCACTATCAAACCATCTCAAGTCAGCAGGACACTCGGGGCAGCCACACGCATCCCTGAGGCCTCCAGAGAGAAGGGACTGGCCAGCACCACGAGGCCTGCAGAGCTGAGGACAAAGGTCCTTGCCTTGCCTCTCTCTCCAAAGAGAGTCTTCCCAGAGGCCCGAGACCACATTGTGCCCACTGGCCCTCCCACCTGAGTCTGTTCTCAGTCCCCAGCGTGTGGGGCAGGGGCAGCCCAGGCCAGGCCCAACAGAGTTAGGGAGACTTGTCTGTGCTTTGGGGCCAGGAAGACATTGCCTCCCTCCCCAAAAGCATGTGGCCTCAGGAGGTCATGACAACTTCAACACATCCACAGGCAGGACCACCTGGGCACCAGCCCCACCAGAGGCGGTGGCTAACGAGGACCCTGGGCAAAGTGCCCTGAGCCTCCAAGGCAGGGCTCCTTGGGGGAAATAACTTTCCTGCAGCCGTGGGGTGTGGGTACCACACCCACAGGCCACACAATGCAGCTTCAGCCCCGGAGGCACCATTACACACAGGTACAGCTGGGGCAGAGCCAGCTCTTGTTTGCCCTCCCCGTGCCCACAGCCGGGCACTCCGTGAGCACACCGTAAACACGGACCCCCTCTCAGTGGTGACAGCCAGCGTGTGCCCTGCGCATCACATTCATGATGGCTACTTAATCAGCTCGGGACCCTGTACAAAAATTCTCGCGTTCTCCCCATTTCACAGATAAGGAAGTGGAGACACAGAAGGCTGCAGGGCTAGCCCACCACACAGCCAGCTGGGGGGGAGCCCAGACAGGCCCCGGCAACCCCAACCCCCATTTACCAGCCAGGTTATCCCCAGAGGCTACAAAATGGCAGAGATGGGCCAGATATCCACTCGGAATTGTCTTGTTGGACTCAAATTTTGTTAAAAAAGTTTTAAAAGTAGTTGCTAACATTACAAAAGATGAAATTTCGCATAAAAATAAAGCTTTCGGGTTTATCGGCAAGTGTGGCCGAGATGGGCTGGGCAGAGGTTGCGGGACATTCACCCCCTCAGGCCCCCATGGACCACACATACAGGCTGGGCTCTCCTCACACCCCACCTCCCTCTTCACCCCATGGGACCCCTGCTTGGCACACCGAAGCCCCCTGCCTCAGCTGTCCCTTCCTGCTGTCCCAAGTCCCTACCCTGGAGAGCCCGGGTGCTCACCCTCAGGGTCAGCTGCTGTGAGAACCTAGGACCGTTGCCCCTAGGCTGCTGTCACCATGGGAAACCAGGGCTAAGGAGGCAGATACTTCTTCCCAGTGTCCTTCCACCTCTCCCTTTAGCCCCCAGAGCGAAGATCCTCAGCCCGTGGGGGTAGCAATGACTACTGCCTAGGCGCTGTGTTCAGGGTGTGGCAGGGCCAGTGGAGAGGTCAGGCCCTGCCCTTGGGAGCCATCTAGGGCCCCTGTGCCCACATTCAGAGCTCACCACCAGGGGCCGATAAGTGGGAAAAGGGGTGGCATGGAAGAGCTTACAGTGGTAGGCATAGCCTCCAGGGCTGTTGAGTGAGGTCAGGAGAGCTTCCTGGAAAAAACGGTGCCTACAGCCGACTTTGGGAGGAGGGCTGGTGTGTGCTCGCCTGAGAGGGAAGCCAGGGAGTCCCCAGGCCCTGAGAGAACTGTGGCACCACACACGGCAGCCCATGCCCAGCTGAATGGGGGGTGCTCACCTCTCTGGGTGGCTGCTCCTCTGAGGACCCAGCCTGTAGGCCTGCCAGCTGCCTGGCCTCTGCCCAGTTCTCCCCACACCCTTCCAACACCCAGGCCTCTTCCTGCTGCCGGCCTCTGGTTGTCCCAGCCCCAGGATCTGCCAGCCAAGAGCCTTTTCTGGCTTCTCCTGGTCTCTGCTCCCCGGCACACCCTGGCATGCTAGGCACCTGCCCCGGGCAGAGTCTGTCAGCCTCCACCAATGGAAGAGCCCAGGAAACAAAAGCCACCGGCCCTGCCCCACCAGCTCCCTGGCCTGGCTGCCCAGTGCTGGGTGGGCATCCGCATTTTCCTTCCTCTGAGGCCCAGACTGGGCACCCAGCTCTGGGCCCCGGGGCCCCCGGCCGCCTTCCTGCGCTGCGTCTGCTGTCCCTGGCGTCTGCCCCGGGAGAAGCTGTACCTACCTTGGTTGGGCTGCCCGCGTTAGCGTCTCCCGGCTGCAGGGGCGCGCAGATCCGAGTGTCCGGAAAGGGAGGGAAGGCGCGGCGGCAGGGAGTGGGGCGCTTTATGGGCGGCGGGCGGGCAGGTAGGCAGGAGGCGCTGGTGAGTCAGGCCGGCAGCATTCCTGCGCGGCGCGCACCTGTCGGGGCAGGAGCCTAGCCGCCACCGCCGGGCCCGCCCCCCGGAACAGGCTGCTGCTCCGGGCGCCCCGACCTCCGGCGGCGGGCAGGCAGGGCTTGTTTTCCAGGGGAGGAGCCACCCCTCACGCTCGCTGTCCAGCGCAGCCCGGGTGTGCCTCCCACCCCTCCAGGCTGCAGACGCCGGGGCCCGGCTGCCCCTGCCCGGGGGGTGACCTCCTCCTCTAACCCTGGGCCACCTCCAGGCCATGCTGCGGCTGCCCCGACGGCCTCAGCTGCGCGCACCACCCCCCACCTCTCCGTGCCACCCCGAGGGATTGCCCCAAACCGGGTGGGGAGGCCTCGGCCCAGGTCCCAGCTCTGCCATTTACCGGGTCCTCTCAGCTCACACTCCCTGCGTGGTGTCCCGAGGGAGGTCTGAGAAGGGCTGGGTTTTCTGTGTCTTTGGACAAGTTACTCAAACGTCCTTAAAATGGATCTTAATACCCATGAAGGACCAGCCAGGCTGGCATGAAGTGGGCCCTCGGTGGTTCTCCTAACGGATGCACGAATCTGACCCTTCGGTCCTCTTCTGCTCCAGTCTCAGGTGTGCTGATGATTACCGCGATGGGACGAGTGGCATTCTAGTCTGAGCCTCCCGGCACCTGGATTTGGAGCTCCGTGTCCCTGACCTTATTTCTCGAGCCCCACTTGCCAGCAATGCCGGACGACATGGATTACCAGCTGGCCCCTGCCTGGACCAAGCAGCTCTGAGTGTCTGCTTCAAGCGGGCCCCTCTGCCTGCAGCTCCCTTCCCCAACCTCAGCCTGGCATAACCTTTTTTATTGCCGAAGGTTACCTGCCGATGCCATGCGCTCCAGGACGCCTTCCTTGACCTTTCCCAGCATCCAGGTTGGACTATGTGTCCCCATAGCCCCCCGGGGCATGGCTTTTTCATGGCACTTGCCACATTGGTTTGAAATAATTTGTTTAGGGGGTCTCTCCACCTCATTGGACTGTGAATCCCGTGGGCAGACGCTCCCTAGTCAATCCTTTCATCCCCAGCGCCTAGGACAGTGCCTGGCACCTAGCAGCTGCTCAATGGTTGAACAATGGTTGCTCAATGGGATTGCCACATGGCCTCCCTGAGCCTCAGTTTTCTCATCTGTAAAATAGACTAGTGCCCTGCTGACTCGCACAGTGATTGTGGGAGCAGCTGGGACTGGATATGGAAGTGCTGTGGCGAGTTTACACCACAAGCCGCCCAAGTGGGCTGTGTGTTCTCTGGGGGTGTACCAGGTGATCTGGTGCTTCATAGCATATGGCACTTACTGGTAGAGTGGTGAATGGTTTTAAGAAACAAATAAGTTAGACCACCTTTTTGGGTGTCCACGTTCAATTCTTTTTCCCCCCAGAAAGGACATGTGGTCCAAAAAGCTGAACCAGCATCAACCACAGGTTCTGAGGGCAGAGTTAACATTTTGCCGTATTTGCTTTATTTATATTTTTGTTATGTGTTTATACTTATTTTCTATCTGAACTTTATGAAATTTCATTATCACACCTAAAATAATTGACAATGACTAATATCACGTATCCCCCGCGTGTCTGTCAGTTTGTCATACTGTGGGGGCTTGTGTGTTGCTGCGATGCTGGAAGCTATGCCACTGGCATTCAGATACCAGCAGGGTCCCCCATGGAGGACAGTTTCAGCTGAGCTTCCAGACTAAGACAGACTAGGAAGAAGGACCCGGCAGTCTACTTCTGAAAGCATTAGCCAGTGAAAACCTTATGAATAGCAGTGGAACATTGTCTGATACAGTGCTGGAAGATGAGCCCCCCAGGTTGGAAGGAGCTCAAGCATAGCAACGATTGTGGGGATGGCACAGGACAGGGCAGTGTTTTGTTCTGTTGTGCATAGGGCCGCTATGAGTCAGAACTGACTCACCGGCACCTAACAACAGCAACAATATCATGTATAAGGGAGCCCTGGTGGTGATAATGTTTAAGAGCTAACGGAAAGGTTGGCAGTTTGAACCGATCCAGTGGCCCATGGGAGAAAAGCCTGGCGATCTGCTCATGTAAAGATTACACAGCCTAGGAAACCCTATGGGGTAGTTCTACTCCGCCACTTGGGATGGCTTTGAGTTGAAATTGACTCAATGGTACCCACCCAACACCAACAGTATCCTTTATGGTTCAGTTGATATCCAAATTTCTTTCTTATTTATTTCTTTTATTTTACTTTAGGTGAAGATTTACAGAGCAAACTAGCTTCTCATTAAATAGTTAATATACATATGATTTTATGACATTGGTTGCCAATCACATGACATGTCACCACTCTCCCCTTCTCAACCTTGATTGTTCTATCTCTTTTTTTACTCTAAAATACTCTCCCACTTTCCCTGACATTGCCTTTTTAAAGACATAGGCCAGTTGTCCTGTAGGATGCCCCACTTTCTGGATTTGTCTGGCTGCCTCCTTCTGATGTCATTGGACTGGTTCTTTCATCCCCCTTTAAACTGGTAGCTAGGGTCCCTGGGTGGCAGAAATGGTTTGCACTTGACTACTGAAGGTTGGAAGTTCGAACCCACCTAGCAGTTCTGAGGAAGGAGGGCGTGGTGATCTGCTTCTTTAAAGATTACAGCCAAGAAAACCCCATGGAGCTCAGTCCTACTCTATAACACATGAGGTCACCATGAGTCTGAATTGACTCCATGGCAATGGGTTTGTTTTTGAACTGGAAGTTAGGTCTAAAGGCCTGATTAGATTCTGGCTATGCATTTTGGTGAGGAGGGTCACAGGTGCTGTGGGTCATTATAGCGGGGCTGCAGGACATGCTCACTCTAAGTGATGCTCAGCTCAACCATCTGGACAAGGGAGCAATCGCCCAGTGTCTCCATTGTAAAAACACTTTTCTCCTTGTGATGAAGAAGTAATCTAGAATGTAATCAATGTCACTGAACTATACACGTAGAAGCTGTATGTTCTGGTGTGTACACTCTCAACAACAGCAAAAAATAAAATCAATTCTATAAAAAGGTAGTAATCTGGAGGGGGTGAAGATGCTATGTCACCCTGAAAATGTCCTGCTTCCCGACAGCCTTGCAGGAGTGGTTTTAGCATCTACTGTTGATCCTTGTCTGAACCCATTATTCTTTTGGGGTTGGTTGATGAATGATGATTTTCTGTTTCTATCTTTCCTTCTACGTTTAATAGGTGTTCTTCTGATTAAAAAAAAAAAAAAAAGCTTTCCTACATCAACCGAGGGTGAACTATGTTCCTCCAAAAATGCAAAAAAACAAACCAAACCAAACCCGTTGCCGTCGAGTTGATTGCTACTCAAAGTGACCCTATAGGACAGAGTAGAACTGCCCCATAGGGTTTCTGAGAAGCAGCTGGTGGATTTGAACGGCTGACCTTTTGGTTAGTGGACACTTTAGTTACCAGAGAAAGAAGCTGATATAATATTCCACTCCAATGGTTGCAAGTATATTTCTTCCTTTTTCTCTTTTTGCAAGTATCACTATGGATGAATGGATTTTTTATTCACCAGCTTAAAATCAATTATATTCTTAATGTTCACATTAAACCAAATCTGGCCAGTGGGGGATCCCTTTTGAAACACTCCTATTAGTCTTCCCTGCTTTCTAGAACAAACTGGCCCAGTCCTGCTTAGACTTCCTTTGCCCCAGCCCTGAAAGCAACCATTTCTCCATAAAGCCCTGGTCCCTTGTAGCAGGAAATGGTGGAGAGATCTGGGCGTTACATATGCTTATTGTTACTGGGGCGTCCAAGTTCTAGGTCCTTTCAGTGGACAGAGGTAGGAAATGTTTTCTTCAGACATGAGTTCCTATTAATATTTTCAACTCAAATTTAACATGAGTTTTTTCTTAATTTCTTTTTTCTCTCTTTCCTCCTCTTTATAATTTTGTTTTGTTTTGCGAAGAAGCAAATGGGTTCGTCCACACTTCTCTCCTTGCACACTTCGCTTTCATCTCATCTCTCCTGGAGATCACTCCCAATCCACCCATGGAGATCTTCATTCTTTTCTGTGGCTCAATGGCCCTTAAAAAAAATTTTATTACAGAAATTTTCAAACATATACAAAACTAAGAGAGACAAATGCACCCTTACGAAGCTTCAGTGCTAACGCGCGGCCAGTCTAGAACGGGCCTTCTGGAATCTAGCCATACAGGATTGCAGGAGGCGGTGGGCGGGTGACGTGGTGGGACAGACGCTTTCAGTCCAGTGTCCACTTTCAGTCTGGTGTCTGTGGGGTGAGGACCAGCCTCCCATCCCTCCCCCCGCCACTCACCTGGGTGTTTACCTCATGCCAGGAACTAGGGACACAGTGTGCTTACGACTGGTTTGTGCTCACAAGGAAAAATATGAGACACTGGTGGGCTGAGCCCACTGATATATGGACAGGATTCCAGGCAGCAGGTAAGAAAGTGCTGAAAGCCCCGAGAAACGAGGGGCCACTGCCCAGGGGTGTTAGGAAGCTGGATCTGGAAGTCTCTTCAGGGGACATGGGAGATCATCTGACGCGGCAAGAGCTGGGGTTTAAACATGACTGTTGACAGGATTGGAGCCTGGATGGGAGTGGGAGAAACTGAGACTGCAGGCTGGTTAACCTGTGGCTGTCGATGCTGACTCAGGGCAACCCCATGTGTTACAGAGCACAGCTGCTCCATAGGGCTTTCCGGGTTGTAAGCTTTCCAGAAGCAGATCTCCAGGCTTTCTTCTTTGGCGCCATTGGGTGGGTTTGAACTGCCAAACTTCAGGATAGTAGTCAAGAGCACGCTGTTTGCTCCATGCAGGGACCTGCTGGCTGGTTAGGCCAGTACAATCTGCTACACGAGGAGTGAGGCCTGAACCAGGGCAGGAATAACAGGGATGGAGGAGCGACGTCCGAGGTCAAAGTGACCCATCTGATATGGGGGCGAGAGCAGAGGGTTCCTAGGTGTGCAGCTGTAGAACTGGACAGATCATTAAGTCATCACCCAAGAACAGGACAAAGGGTACGGAGTGTGTGTGAAACCAGAAGACCTGGTTAAAGTTCAATTTGGACAGAGTGAGTTCTCCTTGTGAGCAGAGATTAGCTATACATAACTTTGTGTCCTTAACACCAGGGACTCCATCTCCACAGAAACTGTTAAAAACCCATCAGTGAGGCTTACTCACTGCCCTCGCGTTGATTACAACTCATGGTGACCCTACATGTTTCAGAGTAGTACCTCTCTCCATAGGGTTTTCAATGGCTGTAACCCTTCAGAAGTAGAACGCCAGGATTTTTCTTCCAAGGTGCCTCCGCGTGGATTCAAACAGCAAACCTTTTGGTTAGCAGCCCAGCAACACCCACAGACTCCTCAGTGAGATTAGGTAGGTAACCCCGTTTTAACATGCCAACCTGCCGCCATTGAGGGTAAAACTGCTCCATAGAGTTTTCTTGGTTGTAATCTTTATGGAAGCAGATTGCCAGGCTTTTCTTCTGTGCAGTCACCGGGCACATTTGAACCACCAACCTTTAGGTTAGCAGCTGACTGCAAATCACTCGCACCACCCAGGGACCTTCAATCCCATTGTAGGGAAGAGTAAACAAAGTTCAGAGGCGTTAAAGGCCTTGACCAAACACAACGCTCTTGTCTGCTCACCCCAGGCCTCCCCTCAGCTGGGCTCTCGGGCATACAGCCCCAGGCCTGTCATGGCTACTCCAGCCAGGACAGCCCAACTACAGGGCTTAACAGAGGCCAGCACAGGGCCTTGGCCCGGGTACCTCAAAGGTAAGACCCTGGCCAGTTCCATCATCTCTAGTTTGACTCTCCTCCTTGGTTGAAAACAAAAAGAATTGGATCGGCCAACGACAATTGCTTGTAAAGTTTTATATGCTTTATAAAGTTTTTGCATAAATCAGTTCACCGATTCCTCATAACCACCTTCCAGAGCTTTATTACCTTGATTTGACAGAGAAGGCCATGGGCTTACATAGGTGAAGGGCCCAAGCCCACAGCACCTGCTTTAAACTGGGACTCCAGACGGAGGCTCTGACTCCCCATTTACTGCCATTTCCCCTGCCCCACACCATCCCCCGCAAACCTCCACAGGCCCTCTGGGCTAACAAGAGGCCCCAGCTGGAGGCCGAGGGCAGGAAACCTTCCCAGAGACTCTTGGCGCTGAGCGAACAGCTAGTCTCCCAGGGCTGCACAGTCCTGCCACTGGAAGGGAGGGTGAGAATTAAGCTCCTCTGGTGTCGACTACGTGCACGTGTGAAGTGGGGGAGGCAAGAGTGACTCCAGTTTTATTCTTGGGACCTGCGGGCAGAGTTCATCAGGCCACATAACAGCATGACTGGTCGGCCACAATTTCAGGCCCACCTTTCCATACCCCTGCCCGCCCGTGGAAACAACACGGCTCTTCACAGCTTGGCTTCCTCCTCTGACAGTCGGCCCTTCCGCTGGTGGGAAGGAGAGTTGCCAAAGAACACGGAAGATAAATGAGCCCCCTGTGGACGCGGCAGGCTGGCCACAGCTGGAAAAGCAGCTTAGGCCCCCGGAGGAACCCAGCAGCCGTGGGAGCTGCCAGGCAGCTGTGGGGCAGAGATAACAAGTAGAGGAAGGGTGGGGTGGCAGGATCTCCCAGGAGCCGGCCTTCATGTAAACAATAAGCTGTAGCCCCGCCAGGGCGGAGGTGATTCATGTCCCCCACCACTTGGAGCCAAGGAGCTGGGCAACCCCATTCCGGGCACCAATGCACAGGTCAGCATCTCCCCCATCTCTTCTGGTAACTAGCTTGACTTCAAAAGGCTGGGTGTGTCCAAGAAGTGGTCTGGGGGTGCTCCATTGCCCCAGGAGGCAGAAGCCCCCGCTCTTGCCTGAGAACAGGCTGGGTTTCAGGATTGAGGCAGCAGAGAGCAGGAACACGTGTTCTCACCCCACTCCCTGGAATCTCACCTGTGCCCCAAAGGGTGTCACACTGAGTGCCAGTGAATGACTGGGGTGACTTTGCAGGCTGCTCCTCTGAGCAGTGTCACAAGTGTTGGTTACCCCATTTCAACCCTGGGGTAACAATCCCAACCAAAACCACAGAGCACCCCAGCTCGCACATCTGTCTCGAAACAGACAGTGGTGGGGGCGGGGGGGGGCAGCGCACCTGAGAGGCCAAGTGCTAAAAAAACAGTACGTTTAATAGGGTGCAAACCCCAAACAGTATACACATGTCCACAGGCCCCACTCTTCGGCCGCACAATGTCCTTCTTCTGGCTAGAATGCCAGCTAGGGGCTCTTCTCGGGGAGGGCGGTTGTTAGCAGGCCCCATGTCTGGAATAGAGAGTGGCGCCCCCCAGTTACGGGCGACACAGCCTGTTGAGTCCTGGAACAGCTCCTTCTCTCGATGGGAAGGGGAAGGTCCACTCTGACCCTGTGGCCCCACTGGTCACTGCTTGGCCTTCTTCACAATGGTGCCCACAGCAGAGATCACCGTGGTCTTGGAGCCACTGGCGCTGGTGGTCACTGTGACGACGGCAGGCAGGGTGGCAGTGGTGGTGAGGATGGTGGGCTGGGCGATTGTCGTCACCGGGATGGCTGAGTCCCACTTGCTCTTCCTCTTCTGGGCATCTGGAGATAAAACGAGAGAGAGGTCAGGACTGAGATGAACCCGACAGCCACAAACCCTTCGGTCCAAGCTTAGGGAAGAGACCATGACGGGACCTAGCCGTGGAGAGCACGCAGGGCTCCAAGGCTGGTTCCCCAACTCCCAGGCACAGACAAAAGTACAGCCAGGCCAAGGCAAGGCCTGGACCCATGAGGCAGAGCCCGGCCTCTATATATGGGGGTGGGAAGCCGCGGAGCACCATGCTGTGACAACAGCCTTTACCTGCGACGGCTGTGCTGGCGGTGGTGGTGGTGGTGGCTGTGGCGTTGGTCGTGGTGCCTTTCTTGGTGCCTGTCACAAACTCAATCTGGAAGGGGAGGGAAGAGAGTGAGACCTGTGCAAAGCCGCAGCTCCACACCTTCTGCCAGCGTCTGCTCCCAGGGACAGGAGCTTGGCACTAAACAAAGGAGGCACTGAAATCAACTCTGCTGTAACCATCTGGGGGAGGGAAAGGTGTCTAAGAAGAGCCTGAAGGGGATCGTACGTCTCTTAAAAGAGCTTCCCAAACAGATATCGGGTCCCTCCCAGCCTCACCTTGTTCAGCACAGGCCCGGCTTCCGCCCCACCCGCCGCCCCACCTCACATGCCCAGCACCGTTTGGCCAGGCCCCTCCTCCTCACACCCAGGAGGAGGTGGTGCCCGCCCGCACAGGGGAAGGACAGCTCCGGTCCCCAGGCGCTGCAGACACGTCCCTGCAATAAGCCTGGGGTGTGGAAGGGGGAGGGAAAGAGAGAGAAGGGAGATTCAATCAAGGGTTAAGAATGAGAAACCAGATCACACCCTAGCACCAGTTCCCACACTCCTGGCCGACAGCCAGCGCCTTGCCTCCGAAGGCCCCCAGCTCACCCAGCTCACCCGGCCACGCAGCACCCCTAACCTGGGGCTGTATCCCAGAGGCCACACGGCTGCTTTGAGGAGGGTCAGGCCAAACCAGAGGGAGGGAGGAGCTGGTGGCCTGAGGGCCCGGCGTTCTCTCGGTGCCCAGAGGGCAACCCTTGATCTCAAAGTCACACTTTCCCTGAAGGACCCAGACCTCATTGCTCAGGAAGAAGTGGTGTTCAGGGTCCTACGATGAGGGGTCACCTGACATCTGACATGGAGTACAGGGGCACTGGAGCCAGCTCTGGGGGCTGAGAACACACAGGCTAGAGCAAGCTGGGCCCAGCAAACTAGGAGATGGCCAGAGTGGCTCCAACGACACGCAAGGAACAAAGCACCAGGGCTCTGTGGGTCGTAAGCGGGGAGGGAGGTGAAGGAGGTCCAATGCACCAAACTAAGACACCAAGAAACCAAACGGAAGCCACAAGGAAGCATCTTCAGGCTGAGGTAGAACGAGGCTGGGCGTCGACAAGGCCTATGAGTCCAGGAGGCACCTCCACGGCCGCTCAGAACATCACCAGGCGCCACTGTGGGGCCAGGGCTGGGAGAGCCGTCTGGAACCCTCTAGGCTTGGCCAGCGGAACCATGCACTCCAGACGCCTGCCCTTTCCATCCGGGTATCTGCCTACCACTCACTTTGGTTCGCTCCTTCTTGGCCTTTTCCAATTTGTCCATTTCAATCTTCTGGGCTTTGGCTACAAAGACAAGACAAGCTGTTACAAGAGCAGACCCCGTTACAGGAGACAGTCTAGGCCACTGGAACTGAGTCCAGCAGCCCGCCTCCCTCCATGTTCTTGCGATATGGACTAAAGCAGCCTCCAGGCCTCATGGGCGTGAGGTCCTTTTGTGGGAGGCAGAATTTGGGGTTGGCTCTGGGCCAGTGGAGAGCAGGGGCTTCAAACCCAAGGGCCCAGGGCTGCAGACTGTGCAGCCCTGTTGGAAGGGGCCAGCTGCTCCCAGGCTCCAGCTGAGCACTAACATATGGAACTGTGGCCCAGTGTGGCCAGGTTTTCCCACTGACCAAGAGAAACAGGAATTATGGGTTATGTAAAATGCTGGCAACTGGTTCAAATTAAAACAAGACAAAACACATCTACAGGCCAGATCTGGTCCACGGGCTGCTGGCTTGAGACCTGCCTATGGCTGAAGGGCTTGGACCATTTGAAATTCCTCCACAGCCTCCCAAAGGTGCCCCTAAGAAAACACGTGCTCTTGCTGCCTCAGCACACACAGGCCTCTGCCTACATCTGCTTGGCTGGCCCCTCACAGCTTCAAACCCCAGCTCCAACAGGGTTTCCTTGGTGAGGCCTTCCTACCCCATGAGCCAGGCTGGGTGATCCCGCCTGCCAAAGGCTCCCCCTCTGCACTCGGCAACCCCAACACCACCAAACTTGTCACTGCTGGAGTTGCCTGTTCAACCACTTGCCCTCTCTATTGCATTCTAAGTCAAGGGTGGGGTGTGTCTCGTTCAAGGCTGGAGACCCAGCCCCTTGGGCACAGCCTGACATAAAGGGGACCCTTGAGTATGTGTTGGATGGATGGATGGCTGGATGGATGGACAGCTGGATGGGGGGATGGCTGGATGGGCAGATGGATGGATGGACGGAAAGAAGGCGACTACCTAATGCCTCATAGTAGGAGTCCTCGGACCAGCCATGGGGGTCAAACATATCCTGAAAAAAAAAAAAGGTTAAAGCCGCAGTCAGAAGGGACCATCAGAAGACAAGACGACTTAGAAACCCAAATTCCCTTACCCTAAGTCCCTCCTTGGGCTTTCCCAGCCTGGAGTCCCTTCCCCTCGAGGGATGGGGACAAGGACTCAGCTGTCATCCCCAGCCTCCACCCAAGGGGTGCCAAAAGCTTTTAGGAACATGAGAGTGGTCGTATGCCTGTCCGGCAATACCTCAGGCTATTCTATAGGGCCGAGGCCACACTCCAAAACCAAAACCAAACCCAGTACCGTCGAGTCGATTCCAACTCATAGCGACCCTACAGGACAGAGTAGAACTGCCCCATAGAGTTTCCTAGGAGCACCTGGCGGATTCGAACTGCCGACCCTTTGGTTAGCAGCCGTAGCACTTAACCACTACACCACCAGCGTTTCCAGGCCACACTCAGACCCTAATTAATCAGGGCCCAGGAACGTGGTCTATTGCTGGGATCTCTTTATTGGACTATTCCAGAACAACAGGAATTCAAACAAGAGATAAGGTGTGTGCTCTTCAGCCAGCAGTGCTACTGCCCGAACCTTCTGCGGCTCTAAGCTAAACCCAGCAGAGTGAGGGGCCCTGGGCACCACCCCACCAGTCTCAAACGCAAGACGCACCTTTGGGTAGTTGGTGCCAAGCTCGTCAATCGCACAGAACTGGATCAGCTTCTCATAGATGCTGAAAGAAGAATGCAAAAAAGCAATGAGTGGGCACTAGTCCCATGGCCTGCATGGCACCAAATTCCAACACGTTACCAGAACCATCCAGCTCCCGGGCTGACATGAACCTTAAACCCAAACTGTTCTAAGCAAGCTTCCTGCTGGGAGGGGAGAAGTCCATTGGCCTGACATAAGATGACGTGGACCCTTCCACCCTTGCAGTGAGATGGGGCTGTGAGCTAGGGGCCGGAACGAGGACAGCGCCATGTTGATGCCTGGGTTTGGTGTTTTACCTGGACGTCTCCGACCTTCCATCTGTGGCTGGGTCTGAGTCACGTACTCAGGTTCAATCTGGGCCAGGGCAGAGCCCTGCGATCACCCCATCAGGCTCATTCCTGGGGGTTTTACTCACATGAGCACTGGACAGAGTAAGACCCAGAATAGCCCTATCCTTTAACCTGGCACCAGCGCACAGGATCAACGACTTCTTAAGAGTTGGAAGAAGCCAGTGATGGCCTAGCCCAACTCCTTCCTATCACATATGAGGAAACTGAGGCCTG
Source organism: Loxodonta africana (assembly GCF_030014295.1). Taxonomy (NCBI): domain Eukaryota; kingdom Metazoa; phylum Chordata; class Mammalia; order Proboscidea; family Elephantidae; genus Loxodonta; species Loxodonta africana. Next base: position 17,225,314 of record NC_087359.1, read on the forward strand.
GAGAGGGCATAGGCTTTCGGAGCAGAGTGGAGACAGGAGGCCAGCCAGGCCCCCTCCCCACCCCAGTACAGTGCAGGGTTCTTGCTTTCACTCTACGGTCTGGCTCACTGTGTTTAGTCTGGATGGTGTGAATGCTGTCAGCCATGTCTCATAGTCTAGTGTGTCTCACATGCACTCAACATACCCACAGTCTGGGTGACGGCCCCTTTGGCCCAGGTGGGATCTTAGCTGGGCCTCTCCTCTCTTCCCACCACCTCCATGTGGGCACCCTGTTCCCCGGTCCAACATCAACGACTCAACTGGCCCTGCAGGCTCTCGGGAAACTCACCTGGGGTTCCGAAACTCCTTCTTCCTTTGGATAATGTAGTTCATGTCCATTCCCTCCTTTATCTTCCGCTCATACAGTTTCTGGATCTTATCCTGCAGACAAAGAGCAGAAGAACGCTTACAATGGAAGCCCACCCACTCCATCCCTGCATGTGGTCCTGACGTGCTGGCGAAGCAAGGACAGTGGGACCCATAGGGCCGCACGGAGCCCTGCACCAGCCATCATATTCTCCACCACTGCCTCTGACCAGAGCTGCCGGTCAGCGAGACCGAGAACAGCCTGTCTTCACTGACTTCCCCTGGAACCCTTCTGGGGGCCAGGACAGTGAGCAGTGAGAGATTAAGGCGAGTGATGGATGAATGACATGATGAATGTAAGTCAGTGTCACTCAACTCTGCCCGTGAAGAATGTTGAAATGGCCAGTGTTTGTTACACGTTTTTACTACACACATAAAACAGGATAACAAACATCCCAAATTGGTCAACCAGCTCCTGATTCATCCGAAGGTGAGCTTAGGGCATAGTCAGCATGCAAGGACTGAGCAGTGGTTTTACATTTTCACACATGGTTAAGTCTTCAGTGGATCCGTGAGTCACAGAGACTTGGGAAGGGCTTTGTTCTTTTGGAGGAAGGCAAGCATACAGAGCTTTTTGGATTTGGTCTCACAGGCTTTCCAGAATGTGGGCAAAGCTCAGAGAGAGCCAGTCCCCGCCAGCCTATCAAGGGCCTAGAGCTCCCCTCTCACCTTCATCAGCCGCCCCCTCCCGCCCCCTGGCCTGGCGCTGGATGGGAAACAGGACAGCCACCTGGTAGAGAGCCAGGCTCATGTGTGGGACCAGTGCCACAGGTGTTCTGAGGCTCAAGGAGACAATGTCCTTGAGAGATGGGATCAGTGTTGCCCAGTGTCAGCAAAGAGGCCCAAGAAACTCGAGTACCCATGATGGGCCCAGGGCAGAGCCACCTAGGAAGAGCAGGCTTAGCCAGGAAGGTTGGTGCTGGCCCAGCTCAAGGCCAAGCTGCAACCTCCCCACAGTGGCAGCTATGCATACAGATTCTCCCCAAGGAATACACTGGGGCTTGATTCACCTGCAAGAGGAGGTGGGCAGGGCTCACGTCAGGAGACGAGCTCCCCCCCCCGTCAGAGGCTGGTTCTTTCTGCCGAGACTGGGCTGAGGAAGCATGAATTGCAGAGAGGTCTGTAACATGTTTCCCAGGTATGAGAGAAGCCAAGAGTGACAACCCTGTTTCCTCAACCATCACCTCCTCCCTGGCCTTATGCAGACAGAAGGCTCAGCAGCTGGAGGCGAGCCTCGATTGTACAGATGACCTGTCTGCGTCTCGCAGGCCACCAGCTTGCTCTATCACCTCAGGGGACTGAACTATTTGCTCAGTGTCTTGCTTCTACCATCAGGAGGATCTAAAAAGAAGGAACGTTCTACATTCAAGAGCTGAGCCGCCTGGTGGTTCTGCCTGGCAGACGGCTGGGGCTGCTCCTCACATGCTGTAGCTTGCTGCCTGGCACGGTGGGGTGACGCCACCCTGGGCGGGGTGGTGGTAGGGGCTGACGACTCAGCATAGGGAGGAGTCTCCCGGGGGAGGAAGGGAACCTGCGCTGTGCCCCCAGCCCTGACCCTGGCCAGCCTGCTGTATTCCTCAGCCCCAGGGCCCTTTAGTCACCCATCCGGAGGGCGGTGCCACGGGCTCGCGTGTGGCCAGAGGCGCCCAGGAGATGCTGCGGGGCGAGAGGTAGAGAGAGCCACTGTTGCCTGTTCTGTTGTTTGTCACAAGGTCCCACCACAGGCGACCCGCAGAGGGGCAAGGAGACACAAGCACAGAGTCTGAAAAGGAGGTGGAAATCCCAGCTGTCCCCTGAGGTTCTGCTCGCAAGGGATTAACAGCACTAAACTTTCTAACTCTGGGATTTCCAAATCTCAGGTCAGGTTTGTATGAGGCTTTGTCAGGCAGGAAGCTAGTGAGTTGGCAGTTAGAATGGGTACGAGGGTAAGAATTTTATGCAAACACATGCTTGTGTTTTTGCATTTCTATAATCTGGCTACTTTAAATTCTGATTGGCCCCCAGTTTCTTAGCAAAGTTGCTTCGGAGGTTCCCATTGGCTTGGCTGGGCTGTATGGAAAGGTATGTAATTATTTTTTCTGTCTAGGCCAAGGGTGGGCCAGGGGGTCCCAGCGAGAGCGGCACCAGGGGATAGGCAGAGCATGGACTCCTGAGGTCAGGACAATGGGAGGCAGCTGGACTGCCGGTCCTTCTTCTCTGGGCTGCTTCCCCTGCAGAAGCCTCGGTCCCTTTCCCAGCCAGGCCTTTGGATATACGACCAAACCAAATACCCCAATGGGCCACCTAATCCACAGTGGCCTCGGCAGCCCAGGCTTGTGCTTACTTGTAAGTGATTTGAACATCTGCCAGGGGGTTCTGGCGGGATCTTGATTTCATCAGGTGACATGTTCCGGACTCTTTCAGAAAATGAGGCTGTTGAAAGAACAGAGACAAAAATTCAGCAGGTGAGGGGCTGGAATGGGAAAAGACATGGACAATAAAAAAGGAAGCATGTAAAATGTTCTTGGGGAGGAGTAAATGCTATGAAAAGAGTTAAGATGGGCTGTTCAGCTGTGGCTTTTCTGAGAGGGGGTCATCTAAATCAGACCAAATGACCAGAAGGAGCCAGCCAGTGCAGTGAGGGGAAGTAGTAGTTTGGGCATAAGTCACAGGTGCAAAGAATACATACTCCCAAGCCTCAGCAGTTAACTTTCAAAGAAAGGTGTGTCAGTCGTGTGCTGGTAAACACTTAGCAACCAGCTTAGGAGAGAGGGGGAGCCGGGATCTGTAGCATTTGCCAATTCCCATGGTGTAATTTCTCCTTCAGTGGTCAATTTCAAGTTACCAACATGAAGTCACTGACCCTAGAGCGGGGAACGGGTGTGTACAATGTAAGCGGGTCCCGCCCGCTCCAGCCCACCACTAGGCATATCCCTAAAACCCCTCCAAGACTTGTGAAACTCAGAGTTGCTTGGAGCCATCCTTCTTATCCCAGGCTGACCTGCCCAGGCTCTAAGTGAAAGAATCTAGGGCTCCTGAGGCTCTGGGTCCCAAAGCATCCAGAACTGCGCCTTGAGCATAAACGACATTTAAAAAATTGCCTAAGTTAAGAATTAACTTAGGGACTTCAGAAGAAAATAAAACACCAATCAACTCTCTGTTGGTCCACCTCATTCTTGGGAACAAAAGGCCTATTTCTAACGTGAAAAACCCCAACCTCCAATGGACAATTCCCACAGAGATTTGCCACTACCCACCCAAGGCTCTCTCTCCACTCCCTTCCCTTAGCCTCTGGCCACCCTGGCAGCTGCAGAGTTGTGCTCTGGAGCGCTCAGACAATGTGCTGTTTGTTTTAAGATTCTGTCTGTGCTCTTAAGAGCATTCTCTCATGAAAAGAACCATACAATGTGCAAAAAGCAGGCAGAGTTGGGTGGGAAAGGATGAAGGGAAAGAATGAGCAAACCACCACCAGTTAACATTCAGCAAGAACTAGGCACCTACTGTGTGCCAGGCCCCGGGCCTATCCATTTCTCAGAATAGCCCTCTGGGGCTGAGAGGCTGCCCAGGGCTGGCCTAGCATGGCTGGCCCCATCTCCTCTCCAAAAGCTGGGTTAATATTTTCTCAGCAGATAAGGAGCTTTGATCTCTGCCTCGGGTTTCAGTGTTACTGTAAAGCACACCGTGCTGGGCAGGGCTGGGGTAAGGCCCCAGCAGACTTTGCCATTCCATGTGCTGCCATCCAGGCCCGAGCACACTGGAGGTATGTCAAGACTGGCAGAGAGCTCGAACCCAGGGCAGTCTCATTACACTGTACATGTGCGATTATCCCTGTTATCATGGACCCTTGCTGGATGTGCCCCAAGAGCACAGCACTGAACAGCCATTTCGGGTGAGGGCAAGAGAACAGAGACTGGGCAACATGGAGACCAAAGGTCCCGCCTGGACCTGACCCACCAGTGCAGACCAAGGACAGCTTCCATGGGGGCTATGTGCTTCTCTTGCCCAGCACCTTCCTTCTGCCTCCTGACTCAGGGAGCAAAGGTGACACCCAGGCCTGACTGGAGTTCAACTCTAGTCTTGAATTCCTCCTTTCTCTCAGCCCTGGGATAGTCAGGAGCTCTCAGCCCAAGGCTCAGGTGGGCTGCAGAGGCCTGTGAAGTAGAGTTAGCTGGGGTGGGGTGGCCCTCTGATTTTGTGGGTATCAGCAAAGACAGCCCTGGGCACACACACAAGCGGGGTGAAGCGCTGGGCTGAGAGCGTGCCTCTGTGTGAGAGACAAAGAGTGTCCTTCGGGATTTGCCAGGAAGGCCTTTGGGATAAACATGGTGTGGCCATGCTGCCACTGCAACCCAACCACACTCTGGGGCTCATATGGTCCAGTGTGACAGGATGGGGAATGCCCCCGAGCTCCCAGTCTGGAAACAAGAGAATTGCCAGGAAGTTACTGGCAAAAATAAAGACACATTCCGTAAAAGCAGAGGAAAGTTTACTGCACAGGATAAGTCAGGGGCAATCTTCCAGTGATTCCTTTCCTAAGTCCCAGAATATGTCTCACGGAGAAGATGTAAGACCCACAAATGCTGTTATTTGAGCCACCACGAAGCCTCAAGCATTCTCCCGGGAAATGCATCCCCAGACCCTTAGAGGCAGTGGCGGTGTTGGGCTGCTGCCTGGGTCTGCTAGGGGTGTTCTAGAAGGGCAGTGCACTTAGAATCTGAGAGGCTTGTTGCCGGCGTGATTCACCCTGTGCACGCCCAAGCCAGAAAACAGTCACGGCATCCACAGCTGCCAGGTAGGAATCTGAGCAGGAGCCGCCGGTCAAGTGGGCTTAGGTAATGGCTAGGAATGAGCAAGACTGGAGATGCCAGGGGTGCCTGGAGGGCTGGAGGTGGCTGTAGGGCAAGAGGCAGCAGTGTCCCTCGCTCACCAGCAACATGCAGAAGCCACTGGATCAGCATGCCAAAAGTGTAACCTTATAGGACCCCGGTGGGGTGCTGGTGCGGCACCAGGAGAGGGGGGACGGGGTACCACTCTGCTCTGCCAAGCAGCTGCGATGCTGACAGCTCGTGGGCTGGCTTCTCCGTGCTCTCGTTTGCTCACTAAAGCTGGGGCTGTCCACACATACGAAATGCTTTTCAATCCAAGCTGGGCAGCCTGTGAGGCCTGACATCCAGAAAGAGTCACAAAAGGAGCTGAGTTCAGGCTGAGGGACCAACACCCAGGGATGGCATCATGAGTGGAAGCCACTCTGTCAGCTAAACCCCTCACCTCCTCAACGAGAAACAGGACAAGTATTCAAGACTACTGGGCTTCAAGATGCATCTGTGTCTTTGGTGGGTGAAGGGATAAACGAACCGTGGTGCATTCCTACCACAGGGCATTACTTAGCAGTACAAAGAAAGAAACCATGGAGATGCTCAACGACATGAGTGAATCTCAAAAGCATTATGTCAAGCGAAGCAGCGACACAAAAGACTGTATGATTTCATTTGTGTCAGTGGTTCTCAACCAGGGGGGATTTGGCTCCCCAGGGACACTGGGCAACGTCTGGAGACATTTTTCATTGTCACAGCTGGGGACGGGGGTGCTACTGGCACCTAGAGGATAGAGACCAAGGATGCTGCTAAAGATCCTTGGCCAACGAGGCCTGGGTGAGGGAGCCTGATTTCTATGAAATTATAAAAAAGAGAAAACCGCAGTGAAGAAAGAAGATCAGTACCTGCCTGAGGCTGGGGGAGGAGATGGTTCGCGGCGGGGGGGGGTGGCGAGGGGACATTTTAGGACAATGGAGGCGCTCTCTACCATAATGGTGGTGGGGGCTAATGTCACTCAGTACCTGTAGAGCTCGGGGTAACCCCACTGTATGTAAATTATACCTCAATGAAGCTAGTAAAGAAAAGGGGCAAGAGGAGAAAAGTGCCAGTGCTGTGGGAGAAGCTGGCGGCAGGGCAGCTGGTGCCCACACACATTCCCCTGGCTGCCCACTCACCTGCCTGGGCACTACTGTTACTGTGTCCTGGCAATCCTGGCATGCAGGCAGGCTGCTCTCTGGCCCCCTTTACATAGGTTCTCGGTAGTAAACAGCAGGGGAGGTTGGCCCCAGTCCCCTGGACTGTGGCTCAGGCCCCGGGAGAAGCCGCTGGTCCCTGGCAGGCACCGGCTCTGCATCCTCCACCCACAAAGCCAACTGCCATACCCCTAAAGCACCATTTTCTAGAGAGCAAAAACTAGGTCTCCAGGAAATGCTGATTTTTGTAGGATTTGGAAGACACACACCGCATTCACCAGGAAACCCAGGGATGAAGGTAGAATCCTGCCAGGGTTTTCGGCTGCCTACAGTGTCAGTTCCTACCAGTCCCTCCTCAACAAGCAAATCTAACGAACAGTTTCCAGCTCCTTGAGTTAGGGAAAAACAGAACGGGCTCCCTTCTTCCACCCCAGCAAAAGGAGCCTATTCAGAGAAAGGATAGGTTAGCAAGAGACAGGAAGCAGCACTCCCAGGCTAAGTCCTGGACTTTGAGTCCCTGGGGCTGGTGTGTGTGAGTCACGGCTCTGAAAAGGAAGCACAGGAATGGCTCTGTGGGCTGCCATCCAAAGCAGAGCCGAGCGAGCAGGAGTCTTGTTTTGTGAAGATTCAAGGGACAGGCCAGGAGAGATGGTAATGGCCACCAGAGAGAGGAGGGTTCATTCCTCCTTAAGGTTTGGATTCAGACTGCCAGAAACTTCTTCTGGGTCAGGCCCTGGGGAGCATTACAGAGTCCATGGCCAAAGTCAAGAACCTGAGGGGTTTTCTAAGAGGATCAAGAGGCTGGGGTCAACACAGGGCTTGGATGGCCTATGGCTGTTTTCCAGAAACACAACCTCCCTGCTCCTTCCACGTCACAAAGGGTCCCAGTCTCCAGGGTTGTGAGGCATGTTCCTGCCTGAGGACAGAATGCAGTGCCAGCAGAGGCCACGTGGTCACTCCCCGGACAACACAAATATGCCAGCAGAGGGGAAAGAGGGGTGCCAGAACAGAGGGCTGGGCCCGGGGCACAAGAGTCAGCTCTCAGCTGAAGTGGGCCCTGAATTCTCTTTTGACAACACTGGCAACTGACCAGAGCCCAGTGAAATGCACCATGAATCTTATGTTAAAGGAAGAATTGTTCCCTGGTGTCTTACCCAGACATCTTAGGGGATGCCAAGGGCCCCAGAGGGAGTGCTTAGAGACGGCTGCTCAAGAGAGCAGCTGCTTTGACAAAAGCAGAAAGAAGCCTGGGGGGCACAGGCACTGAGGCTTCCCCAGGGGACTTACCAACTAATTCCTGGGGATCTCGCTTTTCTACCTCTGCGTTATCCTGCAAAAGAGAAACAGAAACACAAGGAGGTGAGCCTGGGCTCCCGAACCACGGTTACTCCCTTCACTGGGACCGTCAGTGCGGTCCAAGGAGGAGAAAGATAGGTAAAAGCACTGCAGGAGCAGTGACGTGCCAATGTCCTGGGGCCTCGGGGCCGGGGGCTCTGCCCCCTTCTCCCATATCAGAGCAGCTGGAGGCTCCAGATTCACTTCCAGCTCGCTGCTCCATGGCCTGCAGCAGTGGCTGATACCCACTCGCCAAGGAGAGCCAAGGCCAGCAAGCCCCTCGAGCCCCTGCACCCTGCCCTGTCTTTCCCTGGCCCCTAGGAGCATGCCGGGACAGTGCGTGGCCAAGGCCCAGCTACCAGGAGTATCACTGCCCTGGCCACAGGTCCCAAGGAAGCACGAGGCGACCACTTTATAATGTCAGAATCCCATGACCACGATACAAAAGATCAGCTGCTCCCAAGGTTTTTTTTTTCCCCCTTTGGTTTAAGGAAAAAGGAGAGAAGTTCTTGTGAGGATAAAGAGCAGCACGTGGAAGCCTGGAGCAGGCCTTGAATGAGTGGCCAACGAGGCCTGGGAAAGCATGACAGCCGGGCAGCCTGTCCCTCTGGCTCTCACCTCTCAGCTTGCATCGCATCGGGCTTTATATTCTGCCCCGTTCCTTCATGCGCCTGGCTGCCCACGCCCCCACCTCCCCACGTCCTTTAGCTCAGCCACAAGCAGGAGCCTCATAGCACAGGCTCTTATCGACGCTTCTGAGACATGCTCTGTTACTGCTGCAGAGTAAACTCTTCACCCAGACCAAGTCAACAAGGAGCAGGCTGCAGTCCAAGTCCCACATTCCAAACTCCTGGAAGGCCAGGGACGGTGTCCTTCCCTTGCCTCCACTTTCCCAAATGTCAAATGGGGAGAACACATGCGCTTCCCCCACTTCTGGGCCCCGGATGCCCCATCCCTCACAACTAGAGTGGGCTCTCGAGTGCCCACAGGCTAACGAACAAAATGCAAACGGTGACTTCGCAGAAAGCGGATGGTAGTGAGGGAGGAGAAAGGACTGGCGAAGTTGGGTACCTACGCTGCAACAAGGCCTTCAAATGACAACAGCACAGAGCTCCATGGACCCCTTACATGAAGAAACGTCACACCAAGTACGTCACAAAAAGGAAGGTGCAAGTAAGGCTACCTAATCCCCTCCACAGCCATGGCTCCACACAGAGACTAGAATATAGTGCCTAGCCCCCTTCCTCAAAACGTTCTCCCTCGCGGGTTTGGGCACCATGGTTTCAGGGGACATCTTAAGTCAAATGGCATAATCAAAGCTATTACGAAAATGTTCTGCATCCCACTTTGGAGAGTGGCGTCTGGGGTCTTAAAACGCTAGCAAGTGGCCATCTACGATGCATCAATTGGTCTCAACCCACCTGGGGCAAAGGAGAATGAATGACACCAAAGACACAAGAGAAATATAAGCCTAAGAGACAGAAAAGGCCACATAAACCAGAGACTACATCAGCCTGAGACCAGAAGAACTAGATGGTGCCCAGCTACAACTGATGACTGCCCTGACAAGGAACACAACAGAAAACTCCTTAGGGAGCAGGAGAGCAGTGGGATACAGACACCAAATTCTTGTAAAAAGACCAGATTTAATGGTCTGACTGAGACCAGAAGGACCCCGGTGGTCATCTTGGCCCAGGACAGGAACCATTCCCAAAGCCAACTCTTCAGCCAGGGATTGGACTGGACTATGGGATAAGAAATGATACTGGTGAAGAGTAAGCTCCTTGGATCAAGTAGACACATGCGACTATGTGGGCAGCTCCTGTCTGGAGAAGATGAGAGGGCAGAGGGAGGCAGAAGGTGGTCCATTGGACACAAAAATAGAGTGTGAAGGGAAGGAGGGTGCGGTCTCATTAGAGGGAGAGCAACTAGGAGTATACAGCAAGGTGGATATAAGTTTTTGTATGAGCGACTGACTTGGTTTGTAAACTTTCACTTAAGCACACACACACACAAAAAGTTCCCCCTGATTTAGGACAGGCCAAACACCCCTCATTCTTCTCACACTGCGGCTATTCATTCAGCTGAGTGGAATAAAGCCCATGCCAGGCTGCTCAGCTACTGTTGCTTCCAGCCACCACTCCCCACCACTGCCAGTGAGGTGGGCAAAGGAGCTGGGGCCAGGCTGGTCAGAGGGTGGGGCAGCCTGGAGGACTGCCATGCCCAATTCAGGGTGGATCATAAATCAGCCGCTTTCTAGAGCTGGCAAGTCTCTGTGGACCAACAGCAATCCCTTTGTGGCAGTGACTGAGGAAATCAATGTTAAAGAGCATGTCAGTCACAAAATGTGGGACTGTAACAGTGGTTAAGAGCTCGGCTGCTAACCAAAACACTGGCAGTTTGAATTCACCAGCCGCTCCTTAGAAACCCTGTAGGGCAGTTCTACTCTCTCCTATAGGGTGACGATGAGTTGGAATCGACTCATCAAGAGGTTTGATTTTGAACATTTCCTCAAATGTTCCCTCTAGGGGACAGCTTTCTGGGTACATCCTACTGTTAACTCTACCTAAAGGCCCCCGCGCCCTGCCATTCCCCAAGCGCTGCACTGTGCCAGCCCCTGTCCTGGACCACAGCTGAGCCAAGGACGAAGGGGCAAGTTGTCCACACTGGAATTCTAATGTGTCTACCCAGAAAGCACAGGGATTTAGTCACCAAACATGCAACTTCTCTTCAAAGGGGACAGCATTTGTTTACTTCAGCGGTTCCTTGTGAGGAGGGGGCGTGTAAGGATGGGGGTGGGGTGGATTCCTATGTTCCACAAGGCCCCTGCCTGGCTGAGCTGAGGCTGTCCAGTCACATCTCTGGAAGAGATGACTGGGCAAAATCACAGACCAAAAACCCCAAACCAGTAGCTGTCGAGTCCAAAGTATCTTTTTCCCTTCTTTTAGTCTCTTCCTATTTCTGGTTCGGCTCCTCATTCCAAAATTAATCTCTCTACTCTTAAAAAAAGAAATAAATGGAGTAGCTGGTTTCAGTGTGCTACCTAGTTTAGTCTTTGCTTGCCTACTCCTAGTCCAAAAAAAAAAAGGTGGGGTATGCCCAGAGTACACCCTGAGCACTATGGAGCTACGGACCCTGGACCTAGTACCACAGATACAAGTCCACCCAACGTCCCACATGGAGTCCAGCTCTGAGGCCCCTGACCTTCAGTGCCTCTGAGCCAAGTGTCAATCAATGGAACAAAGACTCAACTCCTATAAGATTCTCACACTTTGAGAGAATCTTATACACCAGCCTTATAAATGAGCCTTCACCGACTGGCAGCCAACAGTCGAGAAGCCTCAGAAGTACCAGAACCACTGCACAAAGGTCCCCTGGAAGACTCTGGAATCTCCCATTTATGTCACAGGCTCCTGTGGGACTTCGAAGGTTCTGGAGAATCAAACAATAGAAATCTGTGCCTCCTGGTGGTCACGCCTTGTCATGTCTTAGAATTTCCTCCTCCTGACTTCCGAGTTGAATGAGCTGGGCTGTAAGCCTGCTGCACCCTGGGCACCCGTGTTGCTGCACTGAGCAGGGGTCTGGATAGATAGCTGCCCTGGAAGAAACTTCTCACTCAGGAAGACAACAACTCAAATGCTTTTGGATTTTAAAGTGCTCACTCAGCCAAAGTAGCTTGCCACCACACCCTGTCCTGAGCAGGGCCAGGAGCCATGGAATCACCTGCTCCTCAGATGGAGGTGGAGCCAGGGCTTTCAAGCAATGAGGAGGAGAGCTTAGCAAAAGGCAGATGGGGTATCTGGTCATGACCAGTGAGGGCTATGACTAGTACCCCAATGATGTTTTTCAGAACTATTGATCCTCAAGTGTCCACTGAGGCAAGTCAAGTTCCACTCAATGAAACCCTTTATTCATACCCTGACGGTATTATTCCATCATGACCCCCTGGACCATTCGGCCTGGCAGGGAAGGGTAAAACGAAACCCAGTGCCCTCGCAGGGAAGGGGAGAATAGGGGAAAAGATCATCCCCAAAACAGACCCACAGACACCCTCCCACCCATCATGCCTCAGGTACCAGGAATTCAGTGTGAAATGGGCGAGGCACCCATGATTGTTATCTTGGAAGGCAGTCACGGTGTGAGATACAAACATTTGATGAAATATTTAAAATGACAGAGCTAAGGAAATGGAAGAAAGATTCATATTATCAGATAGCCAGTCGCTCCAGAACCGGTTTTACAAAACCTGCTGCAAGGAGAGAGTCTCACTATGCCATTAATGAGGCAGAAAAGAGGGGGGTTAGGAAGACGCAAGGAAAAAAAAAAGAAACCACTGTTCCACTTTTCTTCGCCCAAAGCAGTGTTTTGGAATGCCCGGGATACCTGCCCTGACTTGTTAAATCCACCCTCTGGCCTCCGGGTGGGTATTCTCAGTTTGTCAGAGTGATGAACTCAGCCTGGAGATCAAGGGCTCTCTATTTACCAGACAGTTGTCTGCATCAGCGGAGGCCTGGAGCCCACAGCCCGGGGACATGAAACAGTGGCCCTCCCCTCCCCGCAACGTAACACCACCTGGCTCCTCCCCCCAGCACAGGCCAAGGGGGTTCCCCACTCATCAGCAAGATGAAAACAGAGCATCTCCTTCCCCAGAGAAGGAAAAACACTCCTGGGGAAAAAAAGATCAGCTCCTAGTTCAAGTCCAATTAAAAAGGGAGTCATTGCTTCTGTTAAGGATGATGGAACAATCTGGAAACGGATAGTGGTGATGGCTACACAACATGGTGAATGTAACTGAACTGAACTGTATGTGTTAAAGATGTTGAAGTGGCAAATGTTTCAGATATAAAGCCCACTGCTGGCGAGTTGCTTCTGACTCACAGCAACCCTACAGGGCTGAGTAGAACTGCCCCATAGGGTTTCCAAGGCTGTAAATCTTTATGGAAGCAGGCTGCGGTATCTTTCTCCTGAGAAGTGGCAGGTGGATTCAAACCACCGACCTCTTGGTTAGCAGCTGAGCACTTAACCACTGCGCCACCAGGGCTCCTCTATTTTAGATATACTTACCACTATAAAAAAAGGAAAACAAAAAAACAAAACCAAGTAAACACAAAGCAAAACCCAGAGACTCCCAACAGAAGCCAAGTGAGAGTGGAAAAGAGGAAAGTGGAAGAGCTGTTCAAATGCTGAACTGGTCAAAGAAACCACACTCTGGGGACCAGGGCTCCCTCCTAGCCTGGCCTGGACCTCACCTGAGACACGCGCACAGGAGAGCCCTGGAGAAAGCCCATCACCAGTATGTTTCCTTCAGTTACATCCTGCTGGTCCGGACTGGGCCACTGCCATGGGCACCCTGCCTGCCCAGGATGGAAACACTCATTTTACCTGAAAAATGGGCGGAAGCTGGCGGGGCACTTCGGATGCAATGGAAATGCCTTCGTTCCCGGACAGCCTGCTGAGAAGAAGGCTCAGTTCCCCAGCCAGAGAAGGTTTTTACAGGAAAGGGTTAACCAGGAGTCTTGCCAAGACAAATTAAGCCAGCTCTAGAATTAGTCTTGTAGACAGAAAAAAAGGCAGGGAGGGAGATGGGAAACAGTCCCTTTCTCTACCTGAAAAATCCAGCTGAAACAAAGCCACCATCATCCTGTGTGGCTGTTCATGTTCCCTGCCATATAGAACTTGTTCAGACCAACCCGCCTTCTATGCCAACGCAACACTCTGGCCCGGAACCATTTTCAAAAGGGAAACTTCTGTTACCCAACTCTTCCAAGTGCAAGCTTAGATTTAATTAAAGGCACGTGAAAAGATTGAGTTTTTTGAAAGCTGTAGAGAAAGACGGTCACCGAGGGCATCTCTTCCTCTTTCCCTCCCCAGGGCGTCCGGGGTGGGCTGCGTCTGGGGAGAGGCTGCCTCACCCCAAGGAGGGAATCAATCCCTAGGTAGTGGCCCAGGCTGCGTTCTTCTCTGAAAGGCTTCTCATGGGAACAGCGTCTCTACACTTCAAGTTGACGTTTTAGGAGAAAGCTTGGAGCCAGACAAGGACAAAGGAGACAGCTTTATGAGGCTGGAGATAGCAAAACAAAGTCTTTGAGACACACATTCTGCTTTCACGGGGCCCTGGATACACGGCCACCAAATTACAAAAGCATTACTCCCCTGGTGCATGGAGATGTCAGGAAGCCAGGGCCGTGCAGTGATCTACACGCTGCCAGGAAGGAGAGTTATGTACCCACTGGGCCAGAAGTCAGGACAGCAAGGTTAAGGCACTGCTCAGAAAAAATATACCTGACTTCAAAGTCAGAAACATAAATGAGCAAAGTCCTATGGAACCCAGAAATCACCCAGCAGCATTTCCAGGAATACGGATGGTGGTGCAATGGATCGTTTTTATATGGCCTTTCTTGCCGTGGTCTTATTAACTCCCATTAAATGAATGGGCAGGACTATGCAAATAAGGTGCCTTGGCCCACCAAGGGGATTGGACAGCTTGCTAATCATGCAAATAAGGCACATGACATCCTTGTGGGAGTGAGGCCATGCAAATAAGGTGTATGGAACCCTAACAAGGGGATTGGTCAGTTTTGCCATCCTGCTAAGCTTAAAGTGAGCCATGCCAGAAGCAGATGGGGGGGGGCCCTCACAAACATCAAGATAAAATGGGAGCAGAGTGTGTCCTTTGGACACAGCATCCTTGCGCTGAGAGCTTCCCAGTCTCAGGAGACAAACAGAGAGAGAACTGCAACACCAGAAATGGCGCAAGACAGTGAGAAGCAGCAGCAGAGAAACAGCAGTAAAACCAGGAGATCAGCATGCGATGGCATGGTAGGCTTCCCAGCCCATGGAGTGAAGTGGCCACAATGGGGGAGTCAACCTAGGGAGTGAGAGAGCTACGCATCTTTGGGCAGGGGGTTTCCTGAAGGAGTGAGGTGCCCCTGGGATCTTGTTGGTGGAGCTAAAAAGCTTTGTAACACTTGCCCAAGGAACGACTGGTGTCAGAATTGGTAAAGCGGTCGGAGAGTGAACATATGTCTGACCTCCACCTCACAGCAATCAGCCTCGGGCTGCTGATGCTGATAATAATTCTCCTCCCCCCTGTGAAGTTAGATGAAGAGGGCCAATGCCCCCATGCCCCCATTTTACAGTGGACAAAAGTACAGAAGGAAGAAAGGTGGGACGCGCCAAGTCCCTCAGGACAGGCAGCTTTTTGTTTTGTGTAATTTCAAAAAGATGTATCCCAACCACAGGAGGAGGCACCTAGCCACACCTTGGTGAGCAATCTGTGGCATGTGGCCCCGAAGGGAAGGCAGGATGTTGGGGCTTGCACTTTTGAAAGGAGGGTGGATGGGGCACACAGTGGCTCCTTTGCGGCTGCAGAGCCATCGCATAGCAGGTGGGGCTTCTGGGAATTTCAGTTTCAAGTTTACTGGGAGCAAGAGCAGTCAAGAAAGTCCCCTGGCAGTGTGGTGGAGCGAGGAGGGGTCGGAGGAAGAATAATGGCTGCTCTTCCCCTTTGCATGAGATCACGACTTCCGGCATTTACCAAGATTTCTACCACTGAAGTGGCTGCTGGGAACAGACAGAAAACCCAATGGCGTAATAGGTAGTGAGTTCCCCGTCAGAAGGTGGTATAACAATGGGTCTGTCCTGGCTTTCTTTTAACCCAAACAACAGAAGAGGAACTCCCCCAGCCTGCCCTCGGTCTGCTACTCAGTTCTGGTCACCACCCTTGATGCAGCTTGGGGTAGGCTCTCCCCAGCACAGCCACTCTAGGAGCTCCCAGAAAGTCCCTGTCTCCCACGTCCGCAAGGGCAATTCTAGCCTTGCTGAGGCCAACTCCTAAAGAAGGCCGGCTATTGTGTTGAGCAGGAAAATGCCAAATGCTAGGCAGGGCTGGACATTCTCAACAGTTCAACAGCTACATTACCATTTACAGCCCTAAGTTCCACTAGTTAAGAGTGAATGGCTCACAAACCAGCAACGGTCAAGTGTCATTTCCTTTTCCTTGCTTCTAGATGAGTCATGCTGTGATTTTTTTTTTTTTTTTTTTTCCAATCAGCACTCAAATCTAAGTTCATGGGGTACGGAGGCAGAACATATGGGGCAGGTGGGACAGATGGAGGGACAAAGCATATACGTATTCCCCCACTCACAGAGCACACTCTCAACACAGAATTCACTCCAAAAGCTTCCCTTTGAGTACAGACATACGTTATGCGAGACTCACCACAACTACATGAGGCAAATGTTATTCCATTTTGCAGATGAGTAACCTGAGGCTAAGTACAAGCAAGCAGCTTGCCCAGCTAACGGCCATGCTGGAATTCAAGCTCAAGTCAAACTGCAAAGCCCAGTTATCCCACCTCCCAACTTCTCACTTCTGCCCTCTAGACTAGCAGGCTGCAAACAGTAACAGTCTGCATGAAGCCCGTGGCAAACTATCCGGGAACCTAAATACCTCTCCAGGAATGACTCCTGCAGGTCAGAGAGCAAAGCAGGTGAGAAATCCTCAACTTAGAGTGAAGACAGCCAGATTCATTGCTCTTTAACTAGTACTGGGGGAGCAGCTCAAGAGCTCATGGCTCCCTAGTGAGTAATATCTGAGTTGTCTTAAATGGAGGAGCTAGTCCTGAAGACTTAATCACACAATTGGTGGTGCTGCCACCCCGGTCCTTGGCCTAGCGACTTCCTGGGTTCACAGAAGAAATGCTACCAAATCTTAAACCCTAAGAGCCCTTTTCCCTTCCTGGGTGTACAACATGTGGACTTCCAATGAGGGCTTGGATTTTAAAAGATGAGTTATTTCTTCTGACCGAAGTAAAGAGCACAGCACATTTCCTGTCTAGAGAGAATTCAACTGGGGACAAACCATATACACAGCATTTATTCCATTACCAATTACAAAAATATAGTCAAATTTTGGTACTATAATGTACCAAATGGATTTTATTCTAGGTAAGTAAATAAAACGCAAGTAGGAACGAGAGAACTGATGTGAAACAATGTGTTGCTAATGACTGGTATTACTACTGGGAACATAGGTTGGTGGGCCTCACCAGTTTTTTGGATCATTCCTTCATTTGGAAAAACTTTAATTTTATAAGCATTTGTTTTCTTAGTAACGGTTTTGCTGAGATATAATTCACATACCATATCGTTTTCAAGTGTTGAATTTTTCTCTGTGCCTTGTTGCTTTAACTATATAGACTACGTAGCAACACTGAAGACATTTATAATACAGACGGAAACAAAACTGGATGCAAAATACAGCGAAACCTGTGAGAGCTGACTCGTTTTTCCAGGTCTTCCAAGTTTTCCGCCTTCAACATGGTGCAGTCTTACCACTTTTTTATAGCTCGTTTTAGAGGGAAATGTTTGGGTTTTCTTCTCCGACCATTTTTCTACCTTACAAAGGATCCAGCTTTCACAGGTTTCACTGTAAGCAGCTATTATTATAGGTAAACAATCAAGAAAGATGGGAGACTGAAAATGGTTGTGCTGTTAGGGTTGCAGGACTACTGGAAGCTGACTTCTTTTACAAAATATTCTATCTTGCTATAATAATAATAATTTGACAATAATAAAAATATGCACAATCTAAAAACAAAACAAAGCCTAAGAGGACAGCCACACTGCTATGTCACCCTTTCCAGGTCAAACACCTGCACGGAAAAGTCTATGATTAAGCTCTGAGAGAGAACCTAGCCTGTCCCATGCAGAAAAGTAACTTCTCAGCAGAACTTCCCACAGCCAGGCTTCCCCAGCTACCAGGCAAGGCCCACAGACGTCTTCTCCAGCTACCAGGGCAAGGCCCACAGACGTCTTCCCCAGCTACCAGGCAAGGCCCACAGATAGCTTCTCCAGTACCAGGTAAGGCCCACAGCAAGACTTCTCAGCTCACCAAGCAAGGCTCACAGAAGGCTTCTCCAGCTACCAGGCAAAGGCCCATGGGAGGCTTCTCCAGCTACCAGACAAGGCCCACGGGAGGCTTCTCCAGCTACCAGACAAGGCCCACGGGAGGCTTCTCCAGCTACCAGGCAAGGCCCATAGACGGCTTCTCCAGCTACCAGGCAAGGCTCACAGACAGCTTCTCCAGTACCCAGTAAGGCCCACGGCAAGACTTCTCAGTTCACCAAGCAAGGCTCACAGAAGGTTTTTCCAGCTACCAGGCAAAGGCCCATGGGAGGCTTCTCCAGCTACCAGGCAAGGCCCACAGACGGCTTCTCCAGCTACCAGGCAAGGCCCACAGATGGCTTCTCAAGCTACCAGGCGAGGCCCACATATGGCTTCCCCAGCTACCAGGCAAGGCTCACAGAAAGCCTCTCCAGATACCAGGCAAAGGCCCATGGGATGCTTCTCCAGCTCGCCAAAGGCCCACAAGCTACCCATTTCCAAAGGCCATAAAGAGACTTCCGGTTCCCATCCCACCCCTCCCAATGTGTCCTCTTCCATGTTCTGTAGGATGAAGAAAACCTATGCCCCTTAGGTATGAGAACCATGAGCCTCTTCCTTTCTGGTCTGAGTCCTGGAGGTACATAAGGCTCACACATGCACAACTCACAGAGGAGAATATGCTACCTGGCAGAGGTCCTGCAAAAGCTGGCACCTGGTCTGGAGCCCTTGTACTGACAGGATCAACACAGATTTTTGACCTGTACTACTGCCCACGTGCAATGGCTGGCCGGCTCCTGAAAGTTCTTCCTACAACCAGTAGTCAACAGCAAATTCCTGGGAAATAGGCTGCTTGGGTAGTTTTTGGTTTCCAGAGCTTTGATTCTGACACTTGAAAAAGGTCAATAATGCTAGGTCAGGGTGGGGGGAGGAGAGAGACATAAGGAAATTACGGAGTCAGTTCCGCCCAACACAAATCCTTCGTCTAGATGCATGGTCAATGAATAACCCATGATGACTGAGCCACTTGACCTTCTTAAGAGAATTCAGGGCGTGTATGTACAGATACTCCAGAACAGACCATTAATTGCTTGAAGCTGAAGAAAATTAAAACAAGTCCATGAGAGCCAAAGTACAACCTTGCGTATAGCCCACCTGAATTTAGAGACTAACTCAAGAATAGATTTGATGCACTGAACGCTAAAGACTAAAAACCAGACAAGTTGTGGAATGGCATCAAGAATACAGGGACGGATTACCCAATAAGCAAGACAACCATGGGCATCAACAAAACAGGGGCACCAGCTGTCCAAAGCAAAGACCCATAAATGCCAAGCAGATAGGACACAAGGAAAAGCTACCACCTCAATGGAAGGGAACTGGCAGGGCTTTTTGCCGAAAATGTGATATACAGTAAAAATCTTAGTACTTCACTTCTACTAAAAATTTTATAAACCAGTACATTTCATCTTTCTAAAATGGCATATGCCACTTCTGTGTTCAATCGCGAATATTAGTCACATTTAAAAATAACTTGCATCACGGATAGCTAAAACATACACGCATACACACACATATATCTGAACCTCACATATCCTGCTAGAATGTGTGAGTAAGCAGAGGGGGCATCACAGATGATCAATGCTTAGGGTCCACACAAGCCTTAATCTGGCTCTGCAAGGACAACATACGTGAAAACAGCAAAAGGTCATTAAAAAGACAGGAAACAAAGAAAAAACCAAAGAGGATGTCAGAAGAGACTCTGAAACTTGCTTTTGAACATAGAGTAGCTAAAGGATGACTCAAGAAGACAAAATAAGGTATTAATTAATGAAATGTGCAAAGACCTGGAGATAGAACACCAAAAGGGAAGAATACGCTCAGCGTTTCTCAAGCTGAAAGAACTGAAGAAAAAATTCAAGCCTCGAGTTGCAACAGGAAGGACTCTATGGGGAAAATATCGAATGATGCAGGAAACACCAAAAGGAGATGGAAGGAATACACAGAGTTACTGCATCGGAAAGAACTGGTCGACGTTCAGCCATTTCAGGAGGTAGCACATGATCAAGTGACGGTACTGAAAAGAAGTCCAAGCTGCGCCAAAGGCACTGGTGAAAACAAGGCTCCCGGAACTGACGGAATACCAACTAGACGTTTCAACAAATGGACGCAACGCTGGAAGTGTTCACTTGTCTATGTCAAGAAATTTGGAAGACAGCTACCAATTGGAATAGAACCATATTATCTATGCCCATTCCAAAGAAAGGCGATCCAACAGAATGCGAAAATCATTGGACAATATCATTAATATCACATAAAAGTAAAGTTTTGTTGTAGATAATTAAAAAAGTTGCAGCAGTACATTGACAGGGAACTGCCAGAATTTGAAGCCAGATTCAGAGGAGGATGTGGAACGAGGGATACCGTTGCTGATGTCAGATGGATCTTGGCTGAAAGCAGAGAATACCAGAAAGATGTTTACCAATGTCTCATTGACTATGCAAAGGCAGTTGACTGCATGGATCCTAACAAATTATGGATAACCTTTCCAAGAATGGGAATCCCACAACACTTAATTGTGCTCATGCAGAACCCGTACGAGAAAATATTGAAGTTGTCAAAGATTTCGTTTTACTTGGACCCAGAGTCAATGACCACGGAAGCAGCAGTCAAGAAATCAAATGATGTATTGGACTGGGCAAATCTGCTCCGAAACACCTCTTTAAAGTGTTAAAAAGCAAAGACGTCACTCTGAGGACTAAGGTGTGCCCAATCCAAGTCATGGCATTTTCAACTGCCTCGTATGCATGCAAAAGCTGGACAATGAATACGGGAGACCAAAGAAGAATTGATGCCTGTGAATTAAGGTGTTGGCGAAGAATGCTGAGTATACCATGGACTGCCAGAAGAACGAACAAATCTGTCATGGAAGAAGCACAGCCAGAATGTTCCTCAGAAACAAGCATGGCGAAACTTAGTCTCACGTACTTTGGAGGTGTTATCAGGAGGGACCAGTCCCCGGAGAAGGACATCATGCTTGGTAAAGTACAGGTCAGTGAAAAAGAAGACGACCATCAACGAGACAGACTGACACAGTAGGTCCAACAATGGACTCAAACAGCAATGATTGTGAGGATGGCGCAGGACCGGGCAGCATTTTGTTCTGTTGTACATAGGATCTTAGGAGCCAGAACCAGCTTGACGGCATTTAACAACGGCATGAAGGCACCCCAGGCACCACGGCAAACTCACAAAGGTGCCACAGGATATTTAAAAATGTCCAAGGGAAACATGGCATGACTTGACATGTGTTGGACACTGACACAAGTGTGTATTTTTTTTTTCAAGCAGCTACTGCACTGTGGGAGTCCCTGGGTGCTGCAAACAGTTAACATGCTCAGCTGCTAACCGAAAGGTTGGAGGTTCAAGTCCACCCAGAGGCACCTCGGATAGAAGGCCTGGTAATCTACTCCCGAAAAACTGGAGCACAGTTCTACTCTGACACACATGGGGTCGCCATAAGTTGGAAGTGACTCAATGGTCACTGGTTTTACTGAGTTGCGAAAACAGTAACACTCAGTTGTTGGGGGCTAATTCCTTAATAAACACAACTGTCAGGTATTTCTTTTGGCCTCAGGCATCTAAGACACCAGGGGCACTGTGACCTGAGAGAGAGTGGGAGCTTCTGACCCACAGGAAGAGGGCGGACACTCAAGACTTGTTTTACTGAAAAAGCTGAGCATGACTAAGAACTGCGTTTGTGTGAAAACCACCCTCACGTGCATCCTCTCACACCATTGTCACAACAGCCTCGTAAGGTGGGTACCATCACCCCACTCCCCAGAAGGGGAATGAGGTTTAGGTCATATACTAGCGCTCAGCCCAGGCCCCGGGCCTCCAAGCCCAGAGCACTGTCTCCTCCGCTGGCTCTCAGTCAGGAACTCCACATTCAGGACTAGGAATTTTAAAACTGTTTTCTTTTTATTTTACTTTAACTAGGGTCTTTTTTAAATGCCTGACCAATTTTTCCCCACTCAGTGTCACCTCCTTGACCCAGAGACATCGTTTTGTTTTCACAGACGTTTGCTCTCAGGCCAGGAGGACTGCTTTCCTAGGTGGGAGCCTCGACTTCAAGCCCTCAGAGAGGCCGCCGCCAGCCCACCAGGGAGGCAGACCCTCCTGCTTAGCTGGCAGCTCCCGCTCCAATTCCTGCTCCAGGTCATCAGTCCGCATTTGTTTTCAAAGGAAGGGTGTGTCGGGGACTAAGTGAGTGGAAATACCTTCCTCCACAGGAACAGTAGGAGTGGAGAGAAAAATAAACAAGGGAAAATGTTCCAGGGCAACCGAGGTAAAACACAGACAAAGGAGAGCTATGCCGGAGGCTCCAGCGCCTGGGGTAAAGACTAGCCCTTTCCCCAAGTGAGGAGCTGGCGAGCGTTACCACTTGCCTACTTCCAGTCTCTGACCTTTTCTGGGACAGCAGTGCCACCTGCTGCTGAGTAATCCAAACATATGAGGGTTAGGCTGTATACCCAGAAGAGAGAAGACCAGGAAACAGAAGTGAGAAAAAAATTGATGAAACAGAAGGAGAGGATGAACCAGGACGCAAAGTACGCACAGGCTTATCTATGTTTACTTAATAATTCACAGGCGTACAACTTCACATGGGTTTCACCACATCAAAGAAAAACAGGTGAAATAACGCACTATAGGTTAGTAAGTAAGCACAAGTAAGCCTGTGCGTACCTTGCTTACTGGGTAATACCATCCCTGAACAGAAGGGCCAAAGCGCTCTTTTTCCTGTGGAATGATCAGCTGCCTCCACCAACCTCCTTCTCTCTCATTTAGGCAAAGCCTGCAACTGCAGGGCCTGACCCCTGGCCCCTGCCAGCCCAGGTTGGCTGACCAAAGGCTGCCTGAAGAGTTCCATCTGGACTTTTCATTTCTTACTCAAATTCCCAAACACGGGACTTTGTACTTAGAGAGAACCCAAAACATCAGAGGGATGAAAATCACAGCAATTTCTACAGTGTTAGCTTTCAACACTTGTACTTAAAGTCAGCAGATACACAAGGTTAGAGAACGTTCAGTATTGCTTACCCACAATGCCTGGTACTCAAGCTCTTTCCCAGGAGGTTCCCAGGGGATCCCTTGGTGGTTTACTCCAACCCCAACCCACGCATTTCTTTCATGACATTTTTGACAAATGGTTTTTGAAAACTTGTCTGAAAAACATCCAGAAACAGGGAGCTCACTACCTCATGAGGCAGTTCAACCTACTTTTGGCCAGAAATGACAAAAGGTTTTTCAGTATGTGACGGCAAATTTCTTCCAGGTAATTTCTACATAATTGCTTCACGTTCTACATCTGGCTGCCACTCCCTTTCCCTTGCTGGACCTTCAAACATCTGAACATAACAACCGATCTTCCCAAGTCTTCTCTTCCAGCTCCTTTGACTTTTCCTCACCTGATGTGGTTTCCACTCCTCACCTTTATGATCGACCGTTCTTCCCTAAGCACACTCCAGTTTATAACACAGAATTCAATGTCCCAAACAGGCCCAAGACATGGTCTGAGTAGCATGGGAAGTGAGCAGAGGAAGTGCTGGTGGAGGTGGACATTGAAACTAATGTTACTGAACATAGGAACATAGGCACTATGCCAAGTACGTTATTTACATTTACCTAGTTAACCCTCGTAAGCAAACGAGGCAGGTTTTACTATGATGGCCTCTGTTTTATAGATGAGAAAAACTGAAGTGTGAGGTAGGTAGAGGGACCGCCCCAAGCAAAGCTGGGATTCAATCCAGGTCTCTTGACTCCAGGGCTTTAATCTCAAGATCCAGCGCAGGATCCCATAAGGCTAAGGGCTTCATGGATACTTCAGGAATGAAGCAAACAGTTATCCAACAACTATTTAATACCTCTGACCTAAGGTTTCTGTTTAGAAGAACAATGGTCCTCCAAGGCGATCTGTCACCCCTGGGGGTCTGCAAGGTCAAAACTATTTTCAGAACAATCCTAAGACACTGTTGGTCTTTTTTGCAGTGTTGACATCTGCACAAGCAATGGTAGGTACACACTCTGGCACAAATCAAGGCAGTGGTGCCAAACTGTCATTGTATTCTCAGGTCTTAAAAAAAGCCAATTTCCCTTAAGAATGTCCTTGAAAAGCAGTAAAAATGATCAACTTTGTTAAATCTTGACCCCTGAGTACAAGCCTTTTTAACATTTTGTATGATGAAACAGGAGGCACACATAAGCAGCTCTTCTGTACACCCAAGTACCATCCCTGCCTCAAGGAAAAGCATGTGAGGATTCGGCAGACGTCTTCTCAGAAATGAAGCAAGCCTGTCACTTCAAAGAAAACTCTGAAAGCACTGATTGGCAATGACAAATTCAAGCTTCCAAGCAAAAATCTGAATTTCAGAAAATGTGGAGTTCCCCACTGTGAGCACAACGGCTTTCCAATACTTACTGGCTTGTCTGATGAGGCGGGTGATGTTTTTAATAAACGCATAACACAGTGAACCAATATTTTCCAAATCACCAACACCTGATGTTATAAAATCACATATGAGAAAAAGATCCCTTCAAGATAGACTGTTGGATTTTACTGAAGCTGAGTACAGGAAGCTCACTGGAGAAGTTTCAGATTCCACACTGCTACTAAGCTTTAGGAAACTACCACTTGTTGAGTTTTGGTGAGGCATCAAAGAATATTCACAACTTTCTGAAAGGCTATTCAAATGCCTCTCCCTTTCCCAACTACCTATCTGTGTGAACCCTGATTTTCTTCATGTACTTCGACCAAAACAGCCTACTGCAACCACAGGCTGATTGCAGAGACAGATGTGAGAGTCCAGCTGTCTTCTATCAAGTCAGACATCAAGGAGACCAGCAAAATGATAAAACGATGCCACTCTTTTTTTTTTTTTTTTTTAACAATGCCACTCTTTGCACTCGTTTTCTCTCTGTCTTGGAAATAGCTGTTTTTCATTAGTAAATGCATTTTATGTGCACCTAGTAAGTTTATTAGTGTTACTTAAATTATTAAATATTTAAAAGCTTTCTCAATTGTAACTTGTAAGATTGTAAATATCAGTATGGTAACACCAAAATGAATAAATGGTCTTTGGGATTCTCAATTTTAAATTGTGGAAAGAAACCAAAATGTTTGAGAACTGCTGCACAAGAAAATTAAAAATAGATCTTAGAAAGTGAGAGTAAGCGGGAGACTGCCACCTAGTGGAAAAGCCAGTTAGAACATCAATAGGTTCGCTAACAAAGATCCATTCTAGTGATCTGTCCTAGTCTTAGAAACGTCATACACTGGATTAGAAATACCAGAGACATGCTCTGAAGTATCCAAAATATTGTTAAATACCAATTAGAATAAAACTTAAATGTGCCAGAAAAGTTCTGAGGCGGGGGAGTGCGGAGGGGGTAGGGGCAGACACTACCTGCACACAGTCTGACCCACACTTAGGCAGGAGAGGAAGCCAGGAAGGGACAGGACAAGGGCAGAAGCCTCTCCCCCAGCACTGAGGATGCTGAGCAAAAGCCTTGTTCCCCCAAGGCTGTGCCCTTCCACTCTGGGGTAAGCCCTGCGGAATGGTCTCTTTTGAAACAACATAGCCATTTCTTCTATTTCTATCCCACTAGCCCTTCTTCACTTCTAGAAGACTAAGTGGAACCCAGAGCATGCAAGGCCACTCCTATGGCTCCCCAGCAGATTCCAGAAACATTCCTGCATCTAATCTACTGCAGGGGAAGGGGCTCCACAGTGCCCCACCTGGGATGTACAGCACGGGTGGGCTGCTGGATTCAACCAGGCCTCTCCTTTCTACCCTGAGCTGTGGGACTAGCTGCAGGGCTGGAACTCCAATCAGCCTCGGGACTTACTCATCCCTCTCTTTATAAAGCTTGTTTCATGCCAGAATATGTATACAGGGTTGCACAGTGTGTTAGTGGGACAAACCTCGACCAGACATAAGCACTGAGCCATCATGTTAAAACGCCTTGTTCACATCCAACCACCCACCGCAGCCAACACCAAATACCTTTGGGTCATCAGCCTCAGGTTTTTCAGTCTCTGAATCGTCATCTTCCTACAAGACAAAGAATTTACAGGATTAAGCTTAAAGGAGTGGCCTGAGGGCTCTCACATACATAATTAGGGTGGGAGCCAGTAGCCCAGTTCCCCAGCCTGAGTCACCCCACCAAGAACCGCCCCCCAGCATAGGACCTGCAGCTAGAGAAAGAGAAGGGGGGAAGCAGATGCTCTGAAGAAAGAACGAACATCAGCATCTCTAAGTTGACAGCTGTGCCAGGGGTGCCACAGTCCACGCTAAAGAAGATGCCCAAGAGATTAAAAGTCACACATAAAAAATGGAGAAAGGTCGCAACATGCTTCCAAAAAGAGTAAGATCAGCTTCACAGGATAAGACAGGCACGGAGTTTCCAATGAAATATCAATTATTTAAAACCAGGATCGTGAACCTTCTTTACCCTCCTCCGCTTTTCACACACACAAATACATCGGACTTGGCCCCCCCCATGACATGACTCATCGGTGCCAGGACTCCACACAATTATTAATTATACTCCAGGACCTCAACCCAGCAGCGATATGAACAGCAGGAAAGGAGGCATCAAATGACCAGGGCACGTGACCCCAGAAAGGAAGGGCTGAAGGGCAGTCCCCAGCTTTTCCTGTATCTGGTTCAGTGGGCTCTGCCCTCCACCCAAGCTCTGACACAATTGCCACTGACTCATTCTATTCAGACTTGTTCCTTATCCATATGAGGCCTGCTGGACACAAAGCACAGTGTGGGCAAGGCCTTCCTCAAGCACGCGCTGGCCACAGCCGAGCTGGCCCACCGCTCCAAAATATCCAAACCAAACCGACCGCCTTCGAGTTGATTCTGACTCCGTATAGGACAGAGTAGAAGAGCCCCACAGGGTTTCCAAGGCTGTAATCTTTACGGGAGCTGACTGTCACATCTTTCTCCTGCAGGGTGGCTGGTGGGTTCTAATTGCCTGTTTTTCGGTTAGCAGCTGAGTGCTGTAACCACTGAACCACCAGGGCCCACCAATCCACTGATCGCTAATGCCGATGCTATGAACACCAAAGACCAGGAGCAGAAGCTGGATCAGCCACCCTACTAGCTAGCTACATTCATGTTCACTTCTGCTCCCCAGAACACTCCCAGTGCCTACGAGCCTTCAGCTAAACACCCAGAAAAAAAATGAAGTTTCATTTGAAATTGCTATTTTCAGTTGAGCTACACTTTAACCCAAACATTAAATAGCACTCCATATGCTAATACAAACACCACATAAGTGACTTCAATAAACTATACTGATAGCTTTGAGATGTAGCTGTCACTTAAGGTGCCAGTGAGCCAAAGTTTTAAATACCATCTTCATAATTTCCTTAAAATAAAATCAGTCATGCCAAAATGAAATCACAGACAGAGCTCGGCAAATTCAATCACATTTTAGGATGTCTATACTTGCATTTGATGATTTTGATGAGAGGATTTACTAAAACATGAAGTAGTTTAAATATGATGGAAAGTCTAAGCAAAGCAAATATGGAGCAACATTTCAAAAACATGCAAATTTATTAGAAAAACGTTAGAGATATTAAAGCAGCACGTACGTACTTGAGAAAAGTCAAAAAAAAAGAGAAAACAACTTGCAAAGAGTCTAAATTATCGGCATTAATGGATGGGGTTAAGAGCATAAAACTATCTCCCAACAGAACATAATATAAAATGCCTGTTTGCTTTATTTGAAAAGCATTTTAACATTAACATTTAAATATCAACGTGTAACAATACGTTCAAACAAGTACTAAATAACACTGTGTTTCAATTGAAGCTGTTGCTAAGTAGCCAACTCTATGCCTAGATTCAACAGCTTTATTTTGCTGAGCACCAGCCTGAGATTATCTTGGTCTTTCTCTAAACCTTTAAATTCTGGCTCATGTTCCTCAGGTGATTGTGTATCTCAAGTCTTTCTTGCAATAAAGACACAAATTCCCTTTCCTTTGTTAGCCAACACTACTAAACCTCAGGTGAGACTTGTGATCAAGAATCAAGGGCACCCTGATAAAAACTGCCCAGTAAAATGTCAAGAAAGAAGTGAAGAAAGATGAAAGTGAGTGAAAAGAAAATAATTTTCCTTTATAACCTTTTTGATAAATTGAATGATTTGAATGAGCCCCAATCAACATTAAAAATAATAGAGTTGACTGCAGATATAAATGATACACTAATTGGGATGAATACATTGTTGCGAAGGGAATAAATTATCTGAACAGGGAAAACCAACATAAAATACCTCTATCAATGGGTGTTTTGTGTTGGTTTTAATAGAATAGTCCACTACCTTTTCCCCCAAATTCAATTCAAAGATGAATACAAAATGGCGCAGGTAAACACGTTTTTCTTTTTTTATTATTGTTAAATAGAACTACTGACATTTAACCCAGTTTCTTCAACTGATACCAAAAATTACATATGCAGGTGGGGGCTGGGGGTGGGAGGATGAAGTTAGCCATGAAATCGAACACTGTGGGTACAGTTCATAAAGTTTCCGACAAATGGAATGGTGCTTTGAGCAGCTCTGGAATTGGGAAGAGATTTACCTACCGACTGTTTGCTGTTTTCATCATCTTCTTCTTCATAACCATCTTCATCACCCCCGAGGCGAGAAAAGTCATCTTCTCCATAGGCTTCAGATACCAATCCACCTTTCTCCTCTGAAAGAGAAGAAAAAAGAAAAATGAAGGGGGAAAAGAGTGCAAGAAAATCCTCCAGTGACTTGAGTGGCTAGGACCATCTCTGAAGATAAAAGGGGAGCCTAAATCTCATGTAAGTAACTGTAGGCCCAGAGTCTGCCCTTGGGAGGCCACAATTTAGTGAATGAGGTCAACAAAAGAACAGAAAAGAAAACCCAAGTACTAAACATAAACGTTTCTGATGGTTTCAGTCCATCTATTATGCCAGTTGATGCCTGCCCTTCTCTGAACTACTGTTGCACATTCCTTGAACACCTCTGGACATGCATGTCTCTACTTCGTATCCATCACTGTGAACTTGTCTTCTCCTAGAAGACAGGGACTCTGTTTTCCTCATTTCTGTGTGTTCTCCCCAGGAACGGAACCTGGCCATGGGGCATTCCAAGGGTTCCCAATCGTACCTACTTGAGAAGCGAAATCTTTTTCTACGTTTAAAACAAAACAAACACCCCTACATGTTACTGGAAAGTCTCCTGAGTGGAAGAGATCACACAAAACAACAAAATGTGAAAGGCGCTAATCTATTTCATAATGGGCTCAAACATACCAAAGATCATGAAGAGGGGTCAGGGCTGGGCAGAGTTTAGTTCTGTTATACATAAGGTCGCCATGAGTCGAGGGATGAGTTCACCGCAACTGGCAACAACTTATTTCAACCGTCTTCACTTTTCAGTTGAGGAAACCAAGGCCCAGACATGTTAGGCAACTTGCTCTCTAGCTCCCAAAGAAGTCTGCTTCCATTCTCTAACACTGATTCTCAGTTTGGGCAGGGCAACAAAATCACCGGTGGGCTTTAAAGAACTCACAAAGCAAAGGATCACAAATGCCCAGGCTCTGTCCCAGAGCTACAGAATTAAGACTCTGCAGGGAAAACCAAAAGCGTGCATTAAAAAAAAACTCCAAAATGCGGCTGGGGCACACTTAAAAGTTACAAATTTAACAAGACACAACTTTTATCTCGCTTCATGGCTTTCTCCCATCAAACAACAAGCCCGGAGGGAATAAGGAGTGGTTCAGTAGCCCTGGATTCCTCCCCCACTCTTCGTCCACCCCTCCGCCCAACACGATGCCCGGCACAGAGAAGAGTTTCAATAAGTTTCGGCAGAATATCCTTAACAACGAGAAAGAGACTTTTACTATAGAGCCTCTAACGCTTTGTCCTGCTCAGGACCCCAGCCGCGGTTTGGGGATCCGGGGCCCGATACCCGGGGCACAAAGACCGTCTTTTCCCCTCCCACCCTCTATGTTAGCACCATTCCGGGCAGACATCTGATTCTCTCCTTCCCACTCCCGACTTGGGCCTCACCAGCCGCGCTGCCCGCCGTTTCCACTCCACCTTCGCCGTCAGACTCAGGCTCTGAATCCTCCGCGTAAACTGCCAGAGACGACAGAACATTCTTCTTCCCCGCCATCTTACTGCCTCAGCCCCTGCCCGGCTCACTTTTCTGACTCAAAGAAGCTGAGTTCCTTGCGGAAAGGCGAGTTCTTCCGGATCTCAGGAGATCTCGCGCCCCTTGCAGACGAGGAACCAATCAAAACGGCCGTTTCTGCGCATGGACCTGCCCCTGGTGCCAACGTGTTCGGTACGTCATCACGGTGCGCCGGATATAAGGTTGTGTGGGTTTACAGCACCTTGAATTCCCTGCGGTTTGGCTTCTCAGGGTTAGGGTTCGCGTATGGGGGCCTTCGAGTAGTTCCCGAGCCAGCGGGCAGCTGCGACCTGGCAAGAACCCTTCGGTCCCGGGCGGCCCACGGCCGGCTCTGATATCTTGGGGTGAGGGGAAGGAGGCCTCGGTTGGAGAAGGGGAAAAGAGCGGATCTGGGGTTCAGAGGAGGAAGAGGAAAGAGCTCTCCTTTGAGGGGTGGGAGGAAAGGGTTGGGGTCTTGAGGAGAGGAGCTGTCGTCATGGTTGTGCTTATCAAAGAAGGAGCAGAAGGTGGATCTTAGAAAAACAATTCCACATTCCCCAAACTATTCTGAAGACATTTGTGTTTCTTTCAGCTCTGTGCTACGCCGTGGTCTGGGATGGTTCAATTGTTTTTATTTTCACTGAGCGTAAAAGCAGAGATGTGAATTACTCAGGGGTGTTAATCACCCGCAGCTATATCACTTGAGTATACTACTTGAGTGGATTCCAACTCAGCGACCCTATAGGACAGAGTAGAACTGCCCCGCAGGGTTTCCAAGACTAAAATCTTGAGGAAGCCGACTGCTACATCTTTCTCCCACCGAGCGGCTGGTGTGGGTTCAGGCCTCCGATCTGTCGATTAGCAGCGGAGAGCTTTAACCCCTGTGACTAGGGCCCCTTACTTGAGTTCAATAGGGCAAATTTATACTCAGAGGAAAATAGGCTGTATTTTTAAAGCATAACAGAGGGTTCTTGTGGCAATCATATGATCTATCACCTTTGCCTTAACCTTTGGCCACTGTCTGTTGGTAAGATGAGCACCCACCCTGCCTCCTTTCCCTTTGGCCCTGAACGTCGAGTCCAGAGCACGTTGAAGAAGATCTTTGGGTTTGATTCTTTTAAGACGCCGTTACAGGAGAGTGCGATCATGGCTGTAGTGAAAGGTAACATTACCAAACTCCATGTGTTTCAATTTATGCTGGCTATACTTTACCACTGTAAAGAACACCCTCCTTCTGACCCTCCCTGCCTCCCCATCCTTGGTTCATAACTGGGTTTGGAAATAGTGTCAACTTGTCACCCAAGGCATGCAGTTTTAATGGCAGAACCACCTAAGCGTTCTGCTTCTTACATTTCATAGCCAGAGCTACAGATTGCCTTTGGAAACAGTTCCCAGATTCCCATTCTTGTGCATTTCTGTGTAGGCAATAGTAGAGGTGGCCAGAATAGCCCAGTTAAGTCACTCACCTGGCCTGGGTTCCTGATAGGACAGAGGAGAACTGCCCCAGAGAGTTTGCTAGGCTGTGATCTTTACGGGAGCAGATTGCTATGTCTTTTCTCCCATGGAGTGGCTGCGTGGGTTCAAGCTGCTGACCTTTTGGTTAATAGCCAAACGCTTAACTATCGTGCCACCAGGGCTCCTAGTTTAGTATTAGTGATATATTTATAAATGAAAGACATCTAAGCAATGTTGCTTCCATGTCTACGCAGATATGTTCATTCATCAAGCAGTATTCTGCTTTCATAGCTGTTTAGTTCAATCATCCATTTCCCAGCAGTAGTTTCCTCGTAGTTGTTATTGCCATTACTGGAGATGGTTATGTGTTTAATTTGTGTATATTCTAAATATCTCAGGATTACTGCCCTTTTCACATACCTCTTTGACAGAAAGGATAGCAAGAGAATAAATATTATACTGAGGCCCTCCCACGTGTCAGATACTCTACTAGGTGTCTTTCCTACATTCTTTTTAATTTTAGACAACCTGAATGCAGGAAAAGGCAAGAAGGATTGAGATATTGCTGTCTTGTGTTTTTGTAGGTGACAAGGATGTCTTTGTGTGCATGCCCACAGGGGCAGGAAAATCCCTCTGCTATCAGCTTCCTGCCTTGCTGGCCAAAGGCATCACCATCGTTATTTCTCCTCTCATTGCTCTGATTCAGGTGAGGCTTCGGGGGATGGAGATGGTAGCCAGAAAAGACTGAGGGAAGGTTTTTTATAGCCGGCAGTTTCACTTCTCCTTTATTTGAACTGTTGTCTTTTATTTTCTCTGGTTTGCTTACCTCACTGTCTTTATTGGCTTTCTGAATTGCCAAATGTGGGGTTCTCCACCAGTGCCTGTCACTAGGGTGTGTCCTGGATTCGTCTTCTGTGTTTTGATGGCCTGAGGTCCGTCACCCTACTTTGTTACTTTTTGTCTAGAGGAGGCTGGGACAGTATCTGTACACACATACACACTGTCACACGTACATACACGTGCTGTCATGATGCTGGGGATAGAAGATGCAGATAGATGGATAGAGAGCTGAATTGATAAGGAGAATCCCTCGTGTCCTGCTTTCTTCTGGCAAGGGCACAGGTACGTGAGACAGAAACAAAGAACAGAACCTTACTGGGACCTTGGCAACATCTGCTTTGTACCTTCGGCTATATTTAGGGCTTGCAGATGGGCTGGTAGGGTCAGAATTGAGGAAGTGTGGCACTGTAGTTAAGGGCCACCCACCATGAAGAGGAGGAGATAGGGACCAAGGATAACAAGAACAATACTTTGTGCTTACCAGGTCTTAGTTTTTGTGCTCAGTGTTTTGCATACACTATTTCATTTAATCCTTTAATAGTCTTATTAGGTGATTGCTGTTTTTATCCTCAGTGGAAAAAGAAAGAGAGAAAGAGAAAACGGAGTCTCAGAAGTTTGTTGCTATTGTCATTGTGTGCTGTCAAGTCAATTCTGACTCGTAGTGACCCTATATGATAGAGCAGAACTGCCCCATAGGGTTTCCTAGGCTGTAATCTTTATGGGAGCAGGTTGCCAGGTCTTTTGTCCTGCAGAGCAGCTGGTGGGTTTGCACTGCAACCTTTAGGTTAGCAGCTGAGCACTTACTTAACCATTGCACCACCCGGGCACTTTTAGAGGTTTAGAACCAGCCCAAGCACATGTGGTGATTATGTGAGCCAGGATTAAATCCAGGTATGTCAGACTCCAGAGCTGTCCGCAGCCACGTCATGTTCCATAGCCACGACATGTTGTGCAATCTTTTTATTCAGAGAGAAGATGTGCTGGAGGGTGGGAGGCAGACATTTGGACCAAGAAATGCCCCAGGGAGTCCCAGCGACGTGTGCCGTTGAGTCCTGAGGGTCAGTCACCCTTCCCTCTGTGACCTGTCACCCTTCTGCCCTCAGGACCAAGTGGACCACTTGCTGGCCCTGAAGGTCCACGTGGCTTCCTTGAACTCAAAGCTCTCAGCACAGGAGAAGAAGGAGGTGCTCTCTGACCTGGAGCGAGAAAAGCCCCAGACCAAGCTTCTGTACATTACCCCAGAGATGGCCGCTTCTGCGTCCTTCCAGCCCACCCTCAACTCCCTGGTGTCCCGCCATCTGCTCTCCTACTTGGTTGTGGATGAGGCTCACTGTGTTTCCCAGTGGGGGCACGACTTCCGCCCTGACTACTTGCGTCTGGGCGCCCTGCGCTCCCGCCTGTCACACGCCCCATGTGTGGCTCTGACGGCCACAGCCACCCTGCAGGTCCAGGAGGATGTGTTTGCTGCCTTGCATCTGAAGCCACCAGTGGCCACCTTTAAGACCCCCTGCTTCCGGGCCAACCTCTTCTATGACGTCCAGTTCAAGGAGCTGCTTTCTGATCCCTATGGGAACCTGAGGGACTTCTGCCTTAAGGCTCTCGGGGAGAAGGCTGATAAAGGGGTGAGGCACTAAGCTTGGGGGGCCAAGGTACATCGAGAGCAGTGGGGTGCTCTCTGCAGCATGGGTGGATATCGGTTTCCTAAGACCTTTTCTTTTTCCAGCTTCCTTAGTCAGGACTGGCCATAGCTGCTTAAAACTCTGGCACAAAGAGGGTTGTCCCCTTAACTTCCTGGCATTGTCCCCCTTTTTGGGGTTCCCTTGTCTGGATCTTCTGTGGATGGCAAGCCGGCCCCTCTGTGAAGCCTTTGCAGGGTGATACCAGGGTTAGAGGGGAGGAGGTAGAGGTGTTCATGGGCCGTGTGTTGTCAGAAAGTGGCAGAGCCTGCTGGTGTCCTGCCTCAGAGGATGCTGCTGAGGCTCCCCAGAGGAAGAGTGTGCGGCTTCTTTTTAGGCAAGTCACACTATAGCTAGAAGCCCAGGTAACACAGTGGTTAAGCACTCGGCTGCTAACTGAAAGGTTGGCACTTAGAATTCACCAGCAGCTCCACAGGAGAAAAATGTGACAGTCTGCTCCTGTAAAGATTACACCCTTGCAAACCCAATGGGGCAGGTCTCTGTCCTGCAGGGTTGCTATGAGTTGGAATTGACTTGATGGCCATGGGTTTGGTTTTTGGTTGTGGTCATGCTCTGACAGGCTGCTCTTTCTATTCTTCCCAATGCTAATTTTCTTCCCATGTCTGCCCATTCAGCCTTCAGGCTGCGGCATCGTGTACTGCAGAACCAGAGAGGCTTGTGAACAGTTGGCGATAGAGCTCAGCTACCGGGGCGTGAACGCCAAGGCTTACCATGCAGGTAAGGGCCACCTAGGCTGCGTAGCCCTCGTCATTCTCAGTGGTCTCTTAGTGGATGGTCAGAGTGGATAGTGGGTAGTCGGCTGATTAGGGATCCTGGATAATCAGGTGAACTGTTACCTCTTTACAGATTCTCAGACGGACCTAAAGTGATTTATTTAAAGCTCCTGAAAGGAGCTAGACAAGAATGGGGTCTACCACGAGAATTGTATTCCCGAATTTTTTCCCATCCTCCTCATCCCAGCAGCTGGTGATGAGTTTTTTTTTTTTTTTAATACTTTTTTAGAAATTATTGTGGTAAATATACAGGTAGCAAAACGTTTGCCATGTCAATGGTCTCCACATGTCAGTTCAGTGACATTTGTTATAGTCATCATGTCATTCACTCATCACCATAAACCATGCCTGAGTTTTTCCGTCACCCTTCACAGAAGCTCAGTGTGCTCTAAGGGATAGACACACTTTTAAAACAGCCACGTGCAGCCTATGTTTGGGGGAGATTTCCTGACCTACGGTAGCATTTAAGCTAATTTCATGTGGAGCAGGCCCGAAATCCACTCACCATCCAGCAGTGATCTTTGGCCCTCATTAGGCCTAAGACTGGCATTGGCAGTGACTTTCCTCCGTCTCTGGAGGCTCTTCCAGTGGTTGTGGTAGTGTCTAGCTTTCTGCAATATGTTGAGGAGAACACCTAGTGGTGAGTTTTTATAACCCTAGGTCTCAGTGTTGTAGGAAGAGTGCAGGCTTTGCATCTTGGTTTTGCTCCTTACTAGTGGTGTGACCTTGAGCAAATTGTGTAACCCTCCCAAACCTTAACTGCCCTTTGTATAAAATGGGGGTAATACTTACCTTAGATTATTGTGAGAATGGGGACGATGTTGCTGCTTGGCTCATATTTGCTGAGCACTCTGCCACGCATAGGCTAGGCTCCGGTGTTTTTAAGCTGAGGCTCAGTGAGAGCCAGTGCCCGGCCTGAGGTCACATAGCCGGTAAGGGGAGGACTCAGGGGCTGTGAAATGCCCAGCACAGTGTAGACCCCGAGTCCGCCCACGAGAATGTGATTTCCTCCCTGCCCTTCTCCTTTGCAGGGCTGAAGGCTCCTGACAGGATGCTGGTGCAGAGCGAGTGGATGGAGGAGAAGGTCCCTGTAATTGTTGCCACCATTAGTTTTGGGATGGGAGTGGACAAAGCCAACGTCAGGTGAGCTATGGTGCCTTGCCTTAGCATCCCAGTCAGGGCCTGGCTCAGGGTAGGCTGCTTGGTGTACTGCTCAGAGGACCAGGTCTGTGTGTACCTTCTAGGGTCAGAGGGGAAGGAGGGTCCAGGACTTGGGTCCCTACGACGTAGCGTGAATGCTGAAAGTCCCTCTGTACCTGCTCCCAGGTGACTCTGCACAGCCTGGTTCCACTACTCCTCCAGGAAAGCAGGCAACACTCAGACCACGAGGCTCATCCATCATCACAGCCCATCTTTGCATGTCTTAGCCAACGGGGCTGGGCTAGGTGGCTGGAAGGAAGTAACTATTTTTAACTGCTCCCTGCAAGAAGTCAAAGGCAAAGATCTAATTACCGCCATTCCTTGTTGCCACTTACTGACAGTCAAGAAGAAATAGGGGCACCCCTGTCTCCTAGCCCCACCCTGGCAACTGTTAGGGAGTGTTTTACCTCCAGCCCAGCCATGGCCCTGAGCTTTGGGAGACGTTTTGGGCTACAGCCTGGTGCCCGTTGCTCTGATTAACACCAATAATAATGCCTCATATGGTTTAGGGAGTGCTTTTGCACACAAGATCTTCTTGAGCCCCACAGTGGCTCTGAGTTAACCAGAGGGTTGAGCCCCACAGTGGCTCTGAGTTAACCAGAAGAGGAATTATTCAGTGGATTATAATGGAAAGAACACGGACTTTGGAATTGGAGTTTGAACCCT
The DNA here is from genome assembly GCF_030014295.1 of Loxodonta africana. Classification (NCBI taxonomy): domain Eukaryota; kingdom Metazoa; phylum Chordata; class Mammalia; order Proboscidea; family Elephantidae; genus Loxodonta; species Loxodonta africana. The sequence goes on from NC_087359.1 coordinate 17,261,775, forward strand.
GGGTCCGCTGTGTCTTATTAGAAGCCACCTTTGAAGTCAGACACTGCTAGGCTCAGATCCTGGCTCTACCGGCCACGCACTCCTCGCTGTGTGACCTTGTGCAGATTTACCTCTCTGAATCTCAAGTTTAGCACCGGTAAAATGGGACTACCTCGCATGGTGGTTGTAACAATTAAAGGAGACAAATGAATAAATTGAATAGTTGACATACTTGGGGTCACCATGAGTTGGCATCAATTCAACAGCAGCTGGTTTTCTGTCTTTTCGTTTTCAAAGACGTTAAAGAACTTATTCAAGGTTGTGCAGCTCGTAAGTGACACAGCCTAATCCTGTTTTTTTTAAGTTCAGTATTTTTTCCATTTGACGTCTGGCTGTCAGTTTTCTGGGGTTCCCCATGGATGCTGAAATTGCCGCCTTAACTCCTCCTATGGCCTCTAAGCTGGGCAGCTGCTTGGTAAGGAGGCCTGCTGATGGGCCGCAGTCTCCCTAGCCATGCTTTCTCAGGGTCCTCTCTCTGCCTCCCACCTACTAGCCTCCTTGCTCCTGGGTGCTGTGAGAAAGCCCCGCCAGGCCGAGTCAGCATCACTGCTTCGCTAGCTCTTGTGCCACATCTCAGGCTGCTTGTCCCTTTGGGCCCTGCAGGTTTGTTGCCCACTGGAATATTGCCAAGTCTATGGCAGGGTACTACCAGGAGTCTGGCCGAGCCGGCAGGGACGGGAAGCCTTCCTGGTGCCGTCTCTATTACTCCAGGAGTGACCGGGACCAAGTCAGCTTCCTAATCAGGAAGGAAGTAGCAAAACTCCAGGTACGTCCTGGCCAGTAGGGGCCCTTCCTGTCTGAACCCCACTCTTCTTGTTTCACACAGCATGTTTCTGAACCCAGATGGGGCTGTAAGTACAGGGGGTGTTCCTGGGCCTAGAAGGTATGGTGAGGGTGTCGCTGTGTTTTAAAGAAAAAACCTGTTGCCGTTGAGTTGATTCCACCTCATAGCACCCCATAGGGTTTCCAAGGCTGTAATCTTTATGGAAGCAGATTGCCGTATCTTCCTCCTGCAGAGCAGCTGGTGGGTTTGAACCGCTGACCTTTTGGTTAGCCGCTAGGCTTTTAATCACTGCACCACCAGGGCTCCTTACTGTGTGTTAAATGGGAGAGAGAAATGGTGTGTTGGGTGGGTAGACACCTTGCAACAACCTAGGTAAGACTTTTTTTTCCCATAAATATGTATATTAATGAAGTGTTTTGATTGCTTGTCATCTTAAGTAGTCAAGATCAATCTTAACCTTGTTTTAACTGGCGTTGTTATGTAAGCATTTTCCCATATCGTTATAACTTCTTTGTTTTTGTTTTTAACTATTTTTCACTGGTTATATGTTCTTTGTGGAGAGCCTAAAACAGACCCAAGTATATCAGGTCGTTTGGTAAATGGCAGGTAGCATTACAAATCAACAGGAAAAATACGAATGGCTGAATAATTGGTGTTGGAAGAAGATAAGATTAGATCCCTATCTCTTATCATACACAAGTAAATAACAAATGGATTAAAGACGTAAACATGAAAAATGAAAAATTTAGGAGGAAATATTTTATGACCCTGAGGAAGGGAAGAGTATGTCAGGATTTAAAAAGCAGAAACCCTAAAGGAAGACATGATCCGTTTGACTAGATTAAAACTAAAAACTTCTGCGTAAGAGACACCATAAACAAATGGAAAAAAGGAGCCATTATTGGGGGAGATACGTGCAGTACAGATAATTTACTGACTATTTAGAGAACTTCTACAGGTAAGTAAGAAGAAGGTACCCAACTGCAGAGCAGAAAGTATGGATGGGCATTTCTCAGACAGAGAAACTGGAACACCTGACTCAAAGCAACCCCATGTGACAGAGCAGAGCTGCTCAATAGAATTCTAGGCTGTAATCGTTACAGGGGAGAAAGATGTGGCAACCTGCTTCCATAAAAATTTACACAGTTGGAAACTCTATGGGGCAGTTCTACTCTGTCCTATAGGGTCGCTATGAGTGGAAATTGACTCAGTGGCAGTGGGTTTAGGTTTCTGGTTTTTAATCTTTATGGGAGCAGATCACCAGGTCTTTTCTCCCATGGAGCTGCTGGTTCCAAGTTCGAACTGCCAGCCTTTTGGTTAGCAGCTGAACACTTAACCATTGTGCCACCAGGGCTCCTTATGCTTAGATGTATATGTTCATATATAAATAAGGACACGTAACCGTGCATATGTTTACTATATAGAATTAGATTGTATCATACAGCGGTTCCCAAATGCCAGTCCGTGGGCCATTGTAATATTTTTCTCCCACATAATTTTTGTTGTAGTCCAAATATGTAAGACTTTTGCTGAGTGACCATTTCTTGTCTTCAGGAAAAAAGGGGGAACAAAGCATCTGATAAAGCTGCCATCTCGGCCTTTGATGCCCTGGTGACCTTCTGTGAAGAACTGGGGTAGGTGACTTATACATGGAGCAGAGAAAGCGTTGGTGAGACCATTTCCCCTACCAGCACCAGCAACTGATTAGCCAGCTACCGCAGGGCAGTTCTGGGCTACCCAGGGGCCCCCCGCTGCAGAAGGCCGTTGGGTAGGGCGTTCCTGTCAGGCAGCTCTTTTCTTTGGGAGACCCCAGAAACTCTGACCGTGTGAGGATTTTTTCAGTATTTTGGGTGGTCATCCAGTCCCCCCTACACCACCCTCTTGTGGAATGGCTGATGCTGTGAGTGACTCAGTCCAGAGCAGTGGGGCCAGTTCTGAGCTAGTGGCATTGTGGTCATCACATTCCAGTGAGCGGGGCTCTGGCTTGACTTGAAAAATAGGTCACCCTTTTATCTAAGGCCCGCATAGAGCACATGAGCAGCTTACTTTTTTTGTCTTGTGGGGAGAGGGGCAGTAATATGTTTTGAGAGAAATAACTCTCTTTTCTAACAGAACACAGCCCACCCACTTGGAACCCACTGATCTATTTTATCTGCCCCGATGATAGTGGCGGCATGGAAGGATAGGCTGCGGCAGGGTGGGCTGCGGGAGGGTGGGCTGCGGGTGGGCAGGCACGGCTTTCTTTGTTGTTGCTGTTGTTAAAAGTAAAAGAAGTTTTATTTGGTTGGCCAAGTGAAGGAGCACACCAGGACTTGGCATTGCCAAGATGGCTCCCTGAACAATGGCCAAAACCGTATTTATTAGGGGAAAGGTCCTGACAGGAAGGAACAAGGTCATTGATTGACATTCTTGGGGCGGTTCTGCCATCGGGCAGGTACAGCTTTGTGTGTGCATGGTGCGAGGGACATCATATCCCAGGGAGATTCTTCGTAAGCTGGGAACGCCTTGCAGTTGTGTGGTACTTTGTGTGGTACTTTGACTCATCTGATCTCACGGGTTCTAAATAACCCTGTGAGGTAGATGAGGCAGAAATTATTGCTTCAGATTTATAGATGACTAGACCAAGGTCGAGAGCGTTCAAGGTTGCAAAGCTCATGGTAGAGAGAAATGTTACTAAACCTGGGGCTCTGATTTTCACACACCTGGGCCATCTTAGGTTTGTGAGACGAGGTTCTGGAAGCTTGGTGCTAATTAAGTACATGGTGCTGGCATCTGGCCAATGTCTAGGACTCTCCTCTGGAAACTGTTGTTGTTAGGTGCCATCGAGTCGGTTCCGACTCAGAGCGCTCCTGTGTACAACAGAAAAAACACTACCTGGTCCTGCGCCATCCTCACGGTCATTGCTGTGATTGAGGCCACTGTTGCAGCCACTGGGCCGATCCATCTCATTGAGGCGGTTCCTCTTTTTCTCTGACCCTCCACTTTACCAAACATGATGTCCTTCTCCAGGGACTGGTCCCTCCTGATAACATGTCCAAAGTATATGTGACAAAGCTCGCCATTCTTGCTTCTAAGGAGCATTCTGGCTGTACTTTTCCCAGATAGATTTGTTTGGGCTGTAAGTTTTGATTCCCGCCTCCTCCTGGGGTCAGCTATTGTTCCCACTGGCTCTCATGAGTTGGTGGCTCCTGGACTGAAGCTTTTTCCTTCTCTAAATCAAAATGAAACCAACCCTGTTGATGTTGAGTTGATTCCGACTCATAGTGACCCTATAGGACAGAGTAGAACTGCCCCATAGGGTTTCCAAGACTGTAATCTTTACAGAAGCAGACTGCAACATCTTTCTCCCTTGGAGTGGCTGGTGGGTTCAAACTACCGACGTTTAGGTTAGCAGCTGGGTACATAACCATTGTGCCACCAGGACTCCTTCCTTCTCCATACAGCCATCTCTATTTTGGCCTCTGTGGTGAGACCATACCTTGCAGAGGGGGTTGGCTGTAGAACCAGGCCCACCCTTGCTCACAGCCATTGTGACCAGCAGCCCTTTTCAGGTATTAGTACAGGGAGTCACCGTATTGGGCCTTTTTGGGCTCCTGAGCAAAGCTCTCTGGTGAGGAATGAAAGGGCCAGTATTCTTGCCAGTTGTCAGAGTCCCCTCGGCTGGAAATAACCTGGCTGGGTTCTTGTCTTGGGATGAATCTGAGGCTCTTTGGCACTCTCTGGGGGTTGTTGTTCTTGGATGCCATCGAGCAGGCCCTGGCTCATGGCGACCTTATGTATAACAATGAGTCATTGTCCCATCCTGCGCCATCCTCATGACTGTTGGTATGTCTAAGCCCATTGTTGCAACTTTTGTGTCAGCCTGTCTCACGGAGGGTTTCCCTCATTTTCGTGACCCTCATTGGGCTTATCTCTGCTACAGCCCAAAGCCTGCTCTCTAAGCAGCCCACCAGGCATGGAGAGAGAGTCCCTTAGGAGCCACTCCCCTTACTCCTCCTCTCTCTTGTGGGGAGCTGGGGCTTCTTAGAGCACCAATGGCCTGGGGAGTCCATGTGATGGTCCCCACTACCCCAGTCGCCGCTGCCCCAGGTGCAGCCTCATTTCTACATATGAGGCTTCCAGATTCCAGGACCTCCAGGCCCTGCGTGGATTAAACACTGCTGGCTTGGCTGGATTCGAAATTGCTCCTTGGATGAAAGGGAATGTTTGTTGCATAAATGTGTGTAGTGTGTGAGGAAAAAGACCCTCCCCTACCAGATGTTTGCCTCCTTTCTAAGAATAGCCCTGGTTTGAGGTTGAGGATGACGCAGCTGCTCCCACAGGCGATCAGTGGGGAGAGCACCTGGCATGGAGGTACAGAGCTGGCCCTCAGGACTCAGAAGAGGCGAGTACATTGCTTCAAAGGCAGCTGTTGTGGGGTCTGATGCATGGGGAGGTGGGCCCTGGGAGGGATACCCAGGTCTTTGGGACCAATGTGAAGAGGCTGAGGTCCACGTGAATGAGCCGGGTGGGGTGGCCTGTGGTTTTCCCCCTTCTCTGCAGATAGCTGCCTCCTCAGAGGTACAGCCATGGCTGAGAAGCATTGATTATTCATGACAGAGTTTTTATCCTGTAGTGTCACAGGGAATAGTAACCAGGTCTAGCACAGCATCGGGCCTGGAGGCCTGGGGGCTTTTTCTGAGTTGGAGAATGGCTGGGATTTTAGGCCGGGATTGAATCAACTCCGTCGTCTCCTGGGAGCTCCGGGTTCAGGGAATCCAGCAGTCCAGCATCCTCCCATTTATCCATTTGTTCTCTCGTTTGTTCATTCACTCATTTGTTCAAGCAACAAATAGGGATTGATACCGATTTTCTGCCAGGCACCGTGCTTTTGGCATTGGGGGTACACTGGTAAGCAGAAGGAGACCCAGCCCATGCTTTTATGGCGCTCGTCCAAGTGGGAAGACATCAGATAAACGCCTAAAAATGTATAATTCTAGGTTGTTCAAGGCTTCGAAGAAAAGGTACATGGTGTTTTGAGAGCGTATGACAGGTGGCCCTTCCCCAGCCTTGGGTGTCGGGGAAGACCTACCCGAGGACATGAGGGGTGGACTGAGAACTGAAGCTGGGTCAAGGAGTGAGGTGTGACATGAGGGGAGGACCCCCGTTAACGGAAAGAGTGCGTGCAGAGGTCCCAGAGAACACGGCATATTCAAGAACTGAAAGAAATGCCAAGAGCGGGGGAGGGGGAGGTCTGGCTGGAGAGCAGGCAGTGGCCAGACCACGCAGGCCTAGCAGGGAAGGTCACCCTCATGCTCCATCTGGACAGAAAATGAGTTCTCACGAGTTAACAGATTTAAAAAGGAATTTTTACTTGATCTGGTTGTTTTGTGTTTCTCTTCTGCCGCACCTTGCAGAGTTCTGGCTGAGCCTGTGAGTGCATGAGAGGGCCTGGCTGGCCATCACTGCTTTCACCTGAGGCAGCGCGGGAGCCCTTCATGTGCTCTCAGGTGTCTGCTGGCAGCAGGGTGCAGAGGCCCTCAGTCAGTCTCAGACCAGCCTTTCTACCTGGCTACTCTGGCAAACCCCTAAGCCAGAGCCCACATTCGACTGGCTTCATTCCTAAAGGAGAAGAAGAAACAAGGACTTAGTGCCCGAGCCAGAGGGGACGGCTGCTGGTAAGGCTGAGCAGGTCAGCCTACCTCCTCTGATGCCTCCGTAACCCTCAGGGACCCAGATTTCTTCTCTTCACAGGGATTGGACGTAGCAAATGGAGGGAGTAAACCAAACACAATAGCAAACAAGATGAGAAAGAGGACCGTGGTGAGGAATAAGCAAATCACAATCAGGCCTCCCAGGTCCCAGGGGTTTTGCCAGAACTCAGCTTTCCAGCTTCGATCCAGACTTGCTATCAAGTCACCCATGGGAACCTAGAAGAGAGGAGAGATTGGCCCTGAGCACAGAGCACTTCCAGGCCCCATCCCAGCTCTGACTGTCCAGTCCCCTGACCTGTTCTGAACAGTCTCAAGGACAGTCGCTGGCTTCTGCAACTCCTGGACAAGGAGGGGCAGCAAGTCTGTGGGCTAATGCCTCTGGGCAGCAATAGGTGGCATTTCCTGCTCTGTAGGAACAGGAGCAGGGATGGCCCCAGGAGAGGCTGCCTCTGGCCTCAAGAGAATCAAGGATGTTCTCTGTTGCCCCTGCGACCTACTCAGCTAGAATCTAAAGAGATCTACCCTAGAGCCACCCTGCGTTTCCTGCCCCATTTGCCAGACATTTTGGAGGCTTCTTGAGAGATCAGCATAGGAGTGAAGGAGCGGCCTGCCTCAAGCTGAGGCCCCATGAACATCCCAGGAGGCAGCGGAAAGCAGAGGGACTAACCAGTCTTCTCCAAGTGGCTCTAACGTTGCCCAGCTGGAGCCTGCAGCCTGTAGAAGTGAGGCAAGGTAGAGAAGAAAGGAGTGGTGACCTGATTCTCCAGTTACCTTTCCTGTGATCTGCAGGAAGGCAGACTAGGGTGGCCCCACAGGCCCCACACTTCGGGGAGGCCCAAGCAAAAGAGGCCAACAGATGACCAGAGCCTCGCCCTGACTCAAAGAAGCAGCTGGTAGGGGGACAGGTGTTAACGTTGCCACTGTCCTGAAAGACCCTCATTGCCATCCCCAAAGCCAGACAAAGCTGGGCTAGGGCCTGTTGCCCAGCAACCCAGTTCTCTTTCTGTCTTTCACACTTGCCCCCTCAGTTGTGCCCCGTCTTTTTGTGATGTCATTTTGGGTGGCTGTTCAGGGTACCTGTGTTAAAGAGTTCTCCCTGAGAGGAGGAAGTCCTGCGGTGGGTGGGAAGAGGCTGGATCAGGGTTTCGCCCAGGCCACCCCCTCACTTGGGGCTGGGTCTTGTTCTCTTCTCCGTCCAGATGGCCTGCTGACTGAGAGGACTTGACAGAGCTCGGGGCACCCTGGGGCTGGCACCGCCTCATAGTCCACTTGTTTCCTGCGGTGTGGGGTGAATGATTAACGAAGTGCTGGCTGGCACCTCCTGGAACTAGCGCTGGGTGGAAGTGTTTATCTCCACGGAGGCCCCTGGCTCCTGGAGTGGCCCAGCTTCTCCCTTGGTGCCTTTGTCTGCCTTGGTGCTGCTGCTTATGGTTGGTTTCTACCCACTGGTGAGAGAGAGAAGCTAGCAAGAGGGAATGGAGCACAGGCCCTGGTGTGTGAAACCCACTGGCCACCATTCCTTTGAAGGCTGTGATTTGAGCACCTGCGATGACTAGGAACTGTGCTGGGCACTAAGTCCAGTTGTGAATCAAGAGCCACAGGCCCTGCCCCCTGGAGCTCATGTTCTCACGTGCTGGTGCTCTAGCCTGCGTGCTAGAATCATCTGGGAGTGTTCCGAAACGCTGATGTCCAGGCCCTGCCTCGTACCACTTAGTCTCAGGGTGCCAGGGCACCTGTATTTTTTAAATGCTCCTCAGTGATTTTAGTGTGCATCTAGGGTTGAATGAGACAGACGATAAATAAGCTCAATGAAATCATCCCTAACTAGCACGGGCTTAACTAACCTCTGGCTTGCCTGATGCCGTCCGTGTCCCTTGTAAAACATACGGACGGACATCCGTTGGCGTGCTGAGTGTCCGCTGCCTGTGGGCTAGTCTCCAGCACCATGTACTCAGCTTATCAGTTAAGATGCTCAAGAGTCACTTGTTTGTCGGGGAACCTGTTCGTGATAGCCGCCCTTGTTACTGTAATCAGCCGATGGAATTTAACACTACATAAACAAATGAAACAACCGGAATAACCCAAATCCCAGTTTTCAGATGGGAAACAGGCACAAAGAGATTAAGGAACTCACCCAAAGTTATGCAGCTAATGAGCGACTGAGTCGAGGCTTGAACCCAACTGTCCAGAGTCTGCGCTTGTAAGAACCACACTGTACTGCCGAGCGAGTAAAGAAAGAAGGTTGTTCTATTTGAACACTTTGGCATGACTTTGGAATTACTCACATGGTATCCCTGTCAAAATGGTGTGGACAAAACAGTTGTAAAACATTGGGGCCATTTTGTAAAAGTCCACCAAGATCTCACAGTCAGATTACTTTGCAGATAAGTGTCTTTTACGTTCTTGTTCTGCTTTAAAGAAACCAACCTAGAAAACAGACAACTCAGGTTTCTGGCCAGCAGACCTGGGCTCAGAGAAAAGCCTCTGGCCCTATATCAGAAGACTGGTTAAGGAACAGATGAGTGTATTTATTGTATTTGTATTAACGTTTTAATGTAAAGTGAGACGTACAGAGAAGGATGTGTCGTGTACACAAAAGTTGCGTCAGCCGACTTTGCAGATGAATTCTACTGTAATGGAAACTATGAAGAGAAAGCCGTGATGGGGAGAGGTGGCCAATGCTACGGGCACGTACAGCCTGAGGGTGTGGGGGGCTCACCCGTAAAGAAGTGATGTTTGTGTTGAGACGTGAAGAATACTTAAGCACGTCAGAATTAGGGGGATAGTGTTCTGTGGGAGGGACCAGGTCCCAAGGAGAGTGGGAGAACTTTTTTTAAGGGCAAATTAATTTTGTCCTCCATGTTTTATGATCTGAAACTTGTATCACCCATAAGCAAGTAAGGTGTTGGGAAGGTTTTTATTGTAGGTTGCTTTCAAATGTTAGGGTTTAACTTTAAGAAAACAGTTTTGCACAAGCTCTGCCAAGTTTTGCTGATGAGATTCTTGCACTGGTGGCTTTGTTTTAGTTTCTAATATTTACAGACGGAGTCCCCAGGTAGCAGAAATTGTTAATGCACTTGGCTACCAACTGCAATGCTGGTGGTTTGAATCTACCCAGAGTTGCCTTGCGGTAAAGACCTGGAGATCTGCTTCTGAAAAACCGACCATCGAAAGCCCTTTGGAGCACAGTTCTACTTTGACACACATGGGGTCGCCATGAGTCAGAGGTGACTCAGTGGCACCTGGTTTGGGTTTTTTGGTAATGTACAGACAGTAAAATGTGCAGACCCTAAGTGTGGGATGAAGTCGTTTTGAAGAACCGAAAGAAGAAGGCCTCTGTGTGATGGAGCAGAAAGGCCCCAGGTGGGGAGGCCTGGAGAGGCTCGGGAGATCAGATGGAGGCCGGCTAGGACGCTGCTAGCGGTGATCCCACACAAACTCCAAGGGTGGCTTGACAGGTGTGGCGGCCAGAATGGGTCACACGTTCTTCAGACCCATAACGAAGCCTGTGGCCACCATCTTCCGTGGCCACCATCTGTTTTGGGCAGCCCAGGTCTGCAGCCCCTTGCTGGGCCTCTCTGTTGATTTTTTTCTAGGTCAGGACCCCAGTTGGGAATTGGTACCTCCTCTCCATGCCCATCCTCCCCGGAGACTCCCATGCCAAGGACTGCCCATCCGGGGATGTGTGCCCTAGGCTGCTGTCAGCTGGGTCAAACATGGCTTGTTACTGAATGTGATTTGAGCCTGCCCGGGACTGTGCCCAACACTGGGGGAAGCCATCGGTGCCCGGGCCCACTGTGTGGGGAGGGGTAAGCCCTCTGAGGGCAAGGGCAGCACCTTATTGGACTCAGTATCACATCCTGCCTGGCATGGAGAAGGAGGATGTGAATGAACCACTACTCCGTTGGTCGACATCCGCTTGTCCATGCCCTACTCCCCACTGCTGGGCCAGACAACCAGAAGCTTTTCTAGCAAAGAGCCTCAAGGGGGACATTTTCAGTGCTGAGCAACACTCGTCAAAGGAAAAGTCAGCTGGGAATTGGGCAGCAGCACTGAGCCGAGGGTTCCTGGACACCCTCCAGCCTTGGTGGCAGTGCTGGGACTGAAGAAGGCGGGGCTTCCGCATCCCTGCCCAGCCCTGAGCCTGTTTTTCTTCTGGGAGGAGACCTGGGTGGACCCCACCCAGCCCCTACCTGCTGGGTTCCACCCACTGATAGATAGGAAGGCGATTTTGAGACAGAGTTTGGGGTGTGTGTATTTGGGGTGTAGGGCTGGTTGATGGAGGGTATGGAACAAGAGCTTTATCTGTACTTCACCTGGGAGGCCAGGTGCCCTGAGTGTAGAGTTCAGAGCAGGGCTCTGGAGCCAGGTGGGCTGGGCTCAGGCCGGCTGTACCACTTTTAGCTAGCTGCACTGAGACAAGTCACCCTGCATTGCCAAGGCTCCACATCCTCACCTCTGAAATACAGGGGTGATGATGGTATCTACCCCGTTGAGGTGTGGTGATGATTCAATGAATTTATCTACATCAAAGTGCTCATTAAAGCAATGCCTGAGCAGGTGTCAGCCCTCAGTGAGCACTGGCTCCCTGTTACCACCACTGTCACCATCACCGCCATCATTATCGCCATCCTCACCATCACCATCATCACCAACACCCTCATCACCATCACCACCATAACCATCATCATCACCATTATCATTATTGCCATCATCATCATCATGGATTCCATTCTTTGGTGGTGGTGAGGGTAAGGCACATTCTTGAATTTTTATATTTTGTGTGGAAACACTTCCTCTCTGGGTCTTCACCCTAAACCTGTTGGGCAAGTCTGTGGAAACCAGGAAGTGAAACCAGCCAGGATGTGAAACCAGTGCATCACCTGCCCAGCCTGTCCCTGCTGGTGCAGCCTGGATCACCAGCTGGAGAGAGCAGGGCTGGCATCCCCTGCCCACTGACTGTTTTCTGGTGAACAGAGCTCCTCTCCCCCGTAGCCCAGGCTTGGGCTGCATGGCCCAAGATGACAGAAACATGTAGAAAACTGACTATTTGTGGCTCTGGGGGACCCGTGGGGACAGGGGGGAGTGCTGTGGATGCTCTGCCCTGCCCCATTGGCATTGATGGAGCCTTGTGCCTCCCCTTGCCACATTCCTGGGCTTGTCATTCCACCTGTAAAGGTCTCTGAAAGACAAAGTAAACTCGGGGGAGGGGACAGGAAGGGTATTGCATTTCACAGGACCAGTCATCAGCATGAGGACCCTGTGGCTTTGGGTTGATGCTGCTGTCTTTAGAGGGGCAAACATAATGATGGCTCATGTTTATGGAGCCCTCCCAGTATGTCCAGCATGTGCCAAACGCCTGACATAGGTCATCTCAGTTTATCCACACAATTGTGTCTTTGGCAGGAGGTGCACGCATCACAGGGAAGACACGGTGGCACAGGGGTGATGTTGCGTGCCTGCAGGCACTCAGCCAATCAGTGGCGGAGTGAGGATTTGAACCCTGACAGTTTGATACATAAACAGGTGTCATAAGGGCAAGGGGGTCAGCATGCAGGCTCCAGACAACACTAGGGACTGTACTCCTCTTACTTCAGAAGTTTGGGGAGGCCCAGTCACCTGAACCTGCTGGTGGGGCTTGCGGGGAAGTGAATGGCAGGCAAAAGTGTTCCGTGGCTCCTGAGCCTGGCACCTGCCTGGGCTCAACAGCCCTGGCGCTCAGGGCAGGTGTCTGGGTGCCAGAGAGAAGTGGCAGCCCTCACATGACAGGTTACCCCTCCCTCGCGGGGCATTCTCTCCCATCCCTCCATGTCACCCCTGCCTGCATGTTTTCCAACTCTCACGGGCACAGGGAGCACAGGGGCCTGGGAAGGCCGGTCTCTGGTCACACCCTGGAGTTCTGGCACACCGCCCTCTCATGCCTGGAGCCCAGCCCAACCTGCAGGGAGTCTGGTGCCGCAGAAACACGTAACTAAAAGCTTTTACTTGGAAAGAAGCAGGCAAGCACTGAAGTAGAATACTGACTGACATGTTCCCACTTGGGCAGGGATCTTGGCGTCCAGTAGTTACTGCACGATGTCCCTCTGATTGGCTTGCGCCAGTTCTTTGGCAGAACCCTCAGGGCCAGCTCCCCACAGGTGCAGTGGGCTCTTCTCCCTCAAGAGATGGGGCCCTGCTTCCCTGTTTTGTCAGAAAGCACAAGTAGGCAAAGAATGCAGGGTGGTGTACTCAGTTTTGAGACAGCTGCCGCCTCTTCGGCACCTGGTGTTCACTGGGAGCTGAGAAGTTTGTGCCTGGAACAGTCCTGTGTTCTCAGAAGGCTCTGGTGTCCAGATGCCTGGGCAGGGCCCGAGCCGGGTCAGTGGCTGTCTGTCCTGGGCTGAGGGCTGCAGGGTGGCAGATCGCCTGTGTCGTGGCTGGAGCCCAGGCCGCGGCAGGCTCCTCTCCAGTTTCTCCTCGCTCATCCCACCATCTCTTACGGTGGGGTCATGGGCCGCACTTGGATCTTCCTGCCACGCTGCCGGGGGCAGCAGCAGTGGGCGCAGCAGTAGCTGCAGGCAATGAGTAGAAGCAGCAGGACTGCAGCTGGAGGTTAGGGAGGGAGGAGGTAGAGAGCACAGGGAACTCAGAAAGCGGGGAGGAGGAACCCTCGGGAGGAAGCCTCTGGAAGTGTGGCAGGCCGTTCTCAAGGCCTGTTCAGTGGCCAGAAACCCCAAGTCTGATGGGAGTCATCTCTTTCTCCTCCACTGCCCAGAGCTTTATTTTGTCCTGGGATAGGAGTGTTGGGTGCTGCTGGGCGGTGGTCCCCACCCTGCGTGTCACTTAAGCAGCAGGGATGGGGTCCCCTTTCCTCGTGAGCTTAACCTGCCTGCCAGACAATGCGGGGAAGTCCTTTGTCTGCTTCTCCTCGACCACTCTGTCCCCCTCCGTCTGGGAACCCCCAGCCCTGGCGGGGCTTCCCCAACTTACCTACAAAAAGGAGGATGACAGAGAAGGCCACCACCTCCACGGGCTCCGCCTGAGGCAGCCTCTGCAGCTTGAGCAGCAGCTTCTCACCCATGGCATGCATCTCTTGCGCGAAGCTGGGGGCCACCATGGTACGCCAGGCGCCCGCCAGGCTATGCTAAGGCAGAGAGAGCACCTGACGTTTCCTGGGGCTGGCAGCACACTCCGAGAGCCACCCTCTCACCGCCCTCCACCTGTGGAACGAGTTGGTCTGGTCTCACCCATTGCTCCCTGGTGGCTCACAAGGGAGGGAGGGAGTGGGGGCCCTCTGCTAAGCCGTGGCCCTCGGCCCCCACCTAGCTGGCACTGCCCAGGGGGAGTGAAGCTGGAGGGCTGCTGCTCAGCGGAGTGGGGCACTGGAGGCTCTGCCCACTGGCCAAGGTCAGAGAATTTTCTGGCTGCAAGATGGATGACTTCATGGCTGCATTCCCTTGTCCCGAGACTACTCTGAGATTCCGTCACGCGCCCCTGACTGGCACGTTTCCCTGTTGGCCCATGGGTCGTTCAGTGCTTTGGGTGCCTCCCCCCAGATCCCGCCGGGAGCTTGTGCTCCTCGTCATGTGCAGGGTCGTGGGAGCATTGGTCCAGGGTCAGCCATGGGTGAGAATGGATTTGGGGAAGTGTCCTGCCTTCGAGGATGCACACTTGAGCCCCCCCCCCCGGGGCTCCCCACCTCTCCCATTGGCCTAAAGACCTTCCCTACCAGCCCAATTTCTTTACTCATACTCCTTTCTCCTGGGAGGATAGAGAGATGCCACAGCATCCCTCCAATTTTTGCCAAGAGGCCCTCACTCAGGCTGGGATTGGCCGTGAGTTCCAGGACTGGTCAGGCCAGTTCATCCCCTGCCGGCTCTAGCCTGCCCCGCACCCACTCTGGCGCAGGTATGTGGCAGCTCAGCTTTCCAAGCCTGTGATCAGAGCTGCCTCCTGTCTCGGGAGGCAGAAGGGGAAGGTCCAGGCCCGAGTCTGAGGTGGGCCATGTGGTGCATCAGAGCACACTTTCCCCCACCTCCTCCTGTGGGCTGAGGGAGCCAGTGCCTCTGAGGAGAGGGACCAGGGGCAGCTTGTGTCTACCAGCCTGAACCATCCCACCACACAGAGACTCATCCAGGGGGCAGAACAGACAGGCAGGGGCTGGTGCCAGGCCACCGCTTGCATCATTGCCCACCTTGTCCCTCGTCCTAGCTGGGCAGGTGGGCCCTCTGCTCTGATTCTTCCAAGGTGACTGCAGTTTGAGAAGCCAGTCACTCTGGTGCTGCTGCCCCTGTTGCAGCTGCTTAGAACCAACCAGCTGGAAGGTCACCTCACCGACCCTTCACATGTTCATGCCACCTTTGGGTCTCACTGGCATCAGAGGTGTCACTGCCCCCGTACAGTCAACCAGCCCTCCCACAGCACCTTTAGGGAGTTTCATCTGCCGCCTTTGTTCCCTGGATATTTACGGTGTATGTATTGAAGGAAGATGTCCGGGGCAAGCTGGAGCTGAGGGACTGTTTTTTAAAGTAATGATGGAGATTGCAGGCAGGGGGGCGCTGTAGAAAGGTAGGTGGGGTTTCCTGTCCCAGGTGGGAGGCTCCTTGAGTCAGATTCCCCTAGCTTCTCTCACACCTTACCCCTGGGCTAGGGGTGAGGAGGAGATTAGGGTCCCAGTTGTCAAATATGCTAAGAGGCAGAGCACCTCAGATCCTCTGTTACAGCCATGTTTCTTTTACATGTGGGAAACTGAGGCCTGGAGGGGTCGAGCGACTTAGCCAAGTCGCATAGCAGGAAAGGGGTCCCAGCCACCGCCCCTCCCCCTGCACCATGCTAGTGGCATCATGGGCAGGCTGCTCATTGACCAGCAAGATACGTTACCCCAGCACGAGAGTCCAGAGCATAGCTTTGAATGGGCACGTCTCTTATCCTGGTGGCACAGTGGTTAAGGGCTCAGCTGCTAACCAAAAGGTCAGCAGTTCAAACCTACCATATGCTCTGTGGGAGGAAGATGTGAAAATCTGCTTTGGTAAAGATTACAGCCTTGGAAACCCTATAGGGGCAGTTCTACTTTGTCCTGTAGGGTCACTGTGAGTCAGAGGTAACTTTGGTGGCAATGATTTTTTTATCTCGCCAGGTTGGAGCCCCCCACCCCCCAGTCTCTGAGGACTGCATGTGATACTTGTCACCAAAGAGGCAGGTCTTGTGTGCCGTGTTAGCCTAAGCATAGACCTGGTCCACGAGGCAGACAAAGGGACCCCTCCTCCAGCTGGTGCACATGGTAGGAGGCCGGCCCTCCCTTGTTCTGGGGCCTCTGTGCCATCTAGTCCCCCAGGTTTCCAGGTGCATGGGGCCCTGTCACCTCACTGTTGGAGGAGGGACTAAGGGTGCTGCCTGAAGCCTGGGGGTTCATGTGCACATTGCAGAGCTGGGCGCTCTTCTCCTCCTGATTCGCCGTCCTTGCTCCAGCCTCTTCAGCTTGCTGGCCCTGGGCCTGAGAGGCCTAATGTGGCCCCACAGAGATGCTCCTCAGAGGAGGGTTGGAGGGCAGGCTTGTTCTCACCGTGAGCTCTCACACCCAGAGACCCCAGGAGAGACAGAGGGCACCCTCATACCGCAATTGAGGAGACGCGGCCATGGAGAGTGGGTCAGGATGGGGACTGAGGTCTCCCAGAAGGGAGCAGGAAGGCTGGGCTGAGGCGGAGTTTGCTGGCAGCAAAGGCAGGTGTGTGGGTCAGAAGCTTTGGATAGAAAGCTAGCCATCCTCTGGGAGTTCTGAAACCAGGGACGCTGGGGCTCTGGGAGAACTGGTCCACACCCGTGGGAGGCGTCATGGCCTTGCATCCAGGGCCTCTCGAGGGCTGACCACCCTGTCCTGAATTAGCCAGCTGGAAGGCCAGCTCTGGGGTCTGACCAGGGCTGTGCGCCAGTTCTGTCACACGTGTGAGAGGAGACGGTGTCTCTGCCCCATCTGCTTTCTGCTGGTTTCTTGTGGCGGCAGGCTTGGGCCCCTGGGGGCGTGGGCTGCTGAAGGGATCCAGGCCCTGTCCTGCTCCCGCTCTGGAGAGATGCACATTCCACTAGGCCCCCAGCACTCTGCCCAGCAGATTATTTACAGCAAGTCCAAGGGAGTGCTAGAAGCCTGGCTGCCCAATATAACCCGAGTCAGGTGACCGAGTGGTATGTGCCCTGAAGGAACCCCGGGGGAAATGCAGACCTTGGTCTGGCCGCCGGCCCTCGTCCCCTTGGCCTCCAGGTTTGGAGGGAGGAAGGCAGGGAAGCCCAGTCAGGCTACTGACAGCTCTGTGTCTTTCCAGTCTCTCTAGCTCAGGATCAGCACACTCCTTCCTCCAGAACCGTCATTCTGCCTGTAAGCCAGGGAAGCCTCGGTAGTGCCTGGCTTAGAGCTTCTCAGGCTCAGAGCTTCCCCAAGAGGCAGCCACAGGCCCCATGGAGAGCAGCCATCAGGCCCTCCTGCAGCCCGGGCTGCCTGTGCAGTCCTTCCGCAGCCTCTGAGGGTGCCGCCACCGGCTGCAATGGGAGCAGAGGAGACGGGGGACCAGGACAGAGAGGGAGCTGGTAGAACCAAGGGGCTGGAGACATTCCTTGGTGTGGCATCTCCTGGCACAGAGAGCCTAGTGGTGGTGCAGACGGGCATCCTTCAGGCCAGACAGCTGCCTGGGTGCTGGGCTTCCCGGTCTCCTTGCAGAGTCAGTGCTTCCCTTCCCAGCTCCCGGTGAGGAGAGGGCAGGCGTGCTGTGGCTGATAAGTGCCACTGCGCGCTGCAATGGCTCAGGGCCACAGAGGGCTGCTCGTTTCTGCCCAGTTTTTTATTGTGGGCTTTGGCCACACATGCCACACGTGTTATCTTGCTGGAGCAATCGCTAGAATGAGGCGGAACTGACAGTTGTGGATGACTCGTGGGCCCAGAGGCCTGACCACAGGCACCGGTGCCCACCATGAGCCATGCTGAGTGTTTGACGACTGCTTCCTGCCTCAGCCCTGACTTGAGATGAAGAGTTGCTGCTGGCTCTTCTCGGTCCCCACTCACCCAGCCTGTAGCTTTCCAGGGCAGGGGGCCCTTCCCTGCACTGCTGGGCATCCCCCTCTGCCCTCCCAGCTCAGGGAACATGTTCAAGGGACCCCGGAGCAGACCTCCGTCTGCCCTGTAGCGTGCAGGGATGGCAGACCCTGGCCTGCCAGCGTGGCTCACAGACACATGCCAGCAGATGTCGTAGCGGCTCCCGCCATACCCTCCCTCGCCTGACCCTCCCGCCACCGCCTCACGTCAGCCCGGCTTCTGTCCCCGGTCAGCCATGTGGGTCCCATTGCTGCAGGAGTTTCTTCGCCCAGCCACCAGCCCAGGCCAAACCCCACAGCCTCTGCCGAGCCAAGAATACTTGGACTGATCCTTGGTTTTCTTTAGGAGGTTGTTTTCCTTACTTATTAGATACCAGCTTGTTTGCTCTGAGGAAAACAGCTGGGGGATGTGGTGGAGGGGGGCTGACCCTGGCGTGAGGACGGGTAAGGGGTGGCACCAGTAGCGGGGCTCCAGGGCCTGGCCCACAGGGGCTGCTCGTGGTGCTGTGGGAGGGCGGCTAGAGCCAGCCCCACAGTGGCGGCAGCAGAGCCCAGGCACCAGGGTGGTGCCTCCCCCAGCCTCATTTCCACTGTCACCTTCCCCCACCTGACCCTGTGGTTTAGAGACCTCTCGCATTCCTGGGGCAGAGTTTGGGGCTCACTGTCAGCAGGGAGGTGTTAGTACTCACGGGACCTAAGTGGGCAGAGCCTGAGCTGAGGGCAGCCTGGCAGAAGTAGCCGAGCCCCACTGAGGTGCCTCGGCTGTTCCAGCCCCGGAGACAGTAGACCAGAGCCGCTTCGGGCCCTGCGTATCCTGGGGGTTTGCAAGCTGGCTGGGCAGACCCTCCTAAGCACCTCTATGGGGAAGCCAGCAGGGCACAGGGAGAGCCCATCTCATCTGCCTCGATCCTGGGGAAGGGCAGCTCAGTGCACACGTGGTGGCTGGGCTGGGGCAACCAATCCCCACTCTTAAGCCCCCTGAATGGAAAAGGCTTAGCCAAATCTGCAGAGTAAGCAGGCCCTTTGTGCCCGGCATGGCACAAGCAGAGGAGGAGCCCCTCTGAGTGGGGTGTCCCTCCTGACAGAGGGTGGCTTGCTTTGAACGGGAGGCTTCCTGGCTCCCTGCCCAGAGACCCCAACTAGATGCACCCCCAGGTGCCTTCTCCCTGTTGTCATGCAGTTGGTGGCCTGTCACCCCACCCAGCACCACTCACCAGGAGCTCAGGTGTTGGGGCAGGGGGCCTTGCACAGGAGCACCCCGTGTACCAAGCCCCCACTTGCCTTCTCAGCTCTTGGCCGTCCCTCTTCTCGTACTTCCACCTTTACTTCCTCCTCGAACACCTCTTTTCTGACCCACTGTTGCGCCCCTCAGCGCTTCCCCTCATGCAGAGCCTGGCCGCTGACAGCCAGCTGTCTTGGCTTTTTTGTTGTTGGTCGTCCTGGAGATCCAAGTGTCAAATTGCATAGGCTGTGCCCAGCGCAGGCTGCTCCCCAGCACCGGTGACTCCACTGTGTAAAAGGCCTCTGCAGGCCTCTTCCGACGGCTTGTCTCCGTCCCTTCTCCCCTCCCACTCCCCCGCCCTCTGCGGCCTGTGTGTGGTGAGCGCCAGGGGCCGGTCCTGGGCTGGGCTGGCTGTGCACTGATGGAAGGAGAGGTCGTGTTTCTAGGCAGAGATGACCCCAGGGACGCTCTACCTAAGGGTGTGGAGGGAGGGAGGGAGGGAGGGAAACCGAGCAGCCCCAGTTCTTGCCCCGCAACCCCAGTGGACATCTCCCTGCCAGGCCCTTGCCCTCTGTCCCCTGACCACCCTGCCCTGTTCCTCAGGCCACTCCCTGCCGGGACCTTCCTCTGGCCTCTCTTGAAAGGAAAGTAAATAGTGGAGGAGCTGCCTCTGGCATCCAGAGGCATCTTGGGGAAGAACTTAGGTGTCCAAGGAGGCCTGCAGGCCAGGGAGGAGCTTCCCATTCCTCAGGGCCCTGGGAGGAGAGGAAGGAAACCCGCTGGGCTCTGTGTGCCAAAGCACAGTGTCTGCAGGGCTGTGTGGGCTGGCTCCCGTCCTCAGCTGGTTCTCAGGGAGGGGTCCAGGGCGGGGGCCACCCAGCAGGCCAGGGCACGCCCGGAACAGGAAGAGGACTGACCCCAGCCTGCTGTCAATGGAGCCCTTTGAGTCTGAGTCAAAACCCTACTGAATCAGGGCCAGATAGAGGGGGTTGAGGGGAGGCAACCAGCCTGCGCCCCCCACCCCGCACTCAGATGCCAAAGCCTCTCGGAGCAGGACAGGCAGGCACTGTGTAGAAGACCCACTTGGGTGGAGGGGGGGCTTGAAGGGTACAGATTCGGCCCCTGCACCGACAGAACCAACAGAAGAGTCCCTGAGTGGAGCCGAGGCATCAGGAACAGCACCCTCTGGTGGCCATGGCATCCACTGCTCTCTGAAGCCCTAGTCTGGCCTTAGAGCTGCCTTCTCCACTTGGCCAAATAAAATGTACCAGACCCTCCCCCACAGGGGTGTTAACAGTCAGCTGTTGTCCCTGGAGCCTGCCTCTGGGGTCTTGGTCCCAAGTACTGCCTGTGGTCCCTGGCAGGCTCACTTTGAGAGGAGTTCAGTCAGAGCCTTGGACACCAACTGTTCTTGTCTCTGGGCTGCGGTGCCTGGCGGCCCTGTCTCTGCTCTGGCATCTCTTCTCGGGCCTCCTACCCTGTGCTGGATTCCAGACGGCAGAAGTGACTACTGTCAAAGCCCTGATAAAGCCAGTGTCCCCTTCCGGGCCTCTCACCTGTCCCAGGATTGACCTCTGTCCCCAGCCTGGGGAATCATAGGAGAGCCAGAGCTTCAGGGGGCTGCTGCCTGCTCCCAGCTGTCACCTCACCAGGGCTGTGACAGGGTGGGGCAGTGGAAGGTGAGATGAGGAGACTGGCTGGGCCCTCACCAGTGGCCGGCTGTCAGGATCACCTGTGTCCCTGCGTGCAGAGGCTTGGTGGGGACAACAAGGAAGAGACCAAGAGCCAGAAGCAAAGCAGAGTGCTGAGGGGAGTGGGACCCCTTCCTGCTGCCCCTCCATCTTCTGCCCCCAGACCAGGGCTTAAGAGTGGGGCTTGGTTGTCCCAGCCCAGCCACCTGCTGTGTGCAAGGCCCTGTGCAGAGCGCCACAGAGCATTATCTTGTTTGCTTCCTACTTG
Organism: Loxodonta africana; assembly: GCF_030014295.1. Classification (NCBI taxonomy): domain Eukaryota; kingdom Metazoa; phylum Chordata; class Mammalia; order Proboscidea; family Elephantidae; genus Loxodonta; species Loxodonta africana. The sequence continues at coordinate 17,282,530 of NC_087359.1, forward strand.
GCCCCATGAGGTCGGCGGCGCTTCTCTGGCCCTTGTTAAAAGATGAGACCATGTTTTCCCTAAGGATACACCCTTAGTCAGCCCAGAGCCCCAGCTCTCCTGGGTGCCACTGTTTGAGAATGGGGGAAGCCTCATGGGCCAGAGGAGTAACCCCTGGAGAAGCACTTCAAAGTGGAGGCTCAGCCAGGCTCCTCTGGATGTTCCCATGTGGCACATGGGAATCAAGGCTGCCATGGGTGGTGAGGCAGGTGAAGTGCTGGCGTGGAGCCTGATGCAAGGGACACTCGCCGGGGTGGAGGTATGGGGTGAGTGAGCATCACTGGCCTGGGCTCCTTACCCCTTACCTCTGCTATGCCACTGCCCCAGGTGTCGCCACGCTGCTATCGCCAAGTACTTTGGGGATGCACCCCCGACCTGCACCAGAGGCTGCGACCACTGCCAGAACCCTGAGGCTGTGCGGAGGCAGCTGGACGCTGTGGAGCGCAGTAGCAGCTGGAGCAGGACCTGCATCAGGCCTCCCCAGGGGAATGGCTTTGACCCTGAGCTGTACGAGGGAGGCCGCAGGGGCTACGGGGGCTTTAGCAGGTGAGGGGTCATGAGTCCACGGCCCCAGCCGATGGGAAGAGCCTGTTCTCCCCCGATGCCAAGGGCAGACCAGAGGTGACCTAATACTGTCATCCGCCCCTGGCCCTGTGGGCCACATTGGGTTCTGGACCCTGGCGTGGCCCTGAGCACCTGAGGGTAGGCTGTGAGAGAGCTGTCGGGGATGGCAGGGACCCCACCACCTGCCAGAGGCTGGTTGAGGGGGCCAGAGATGAGGCTCTGGGCTGCTCACGCCCAGCCTGCCCCCAGGTACGACGAAGGCTCCGGAGGCAGTGGGGACGAGGGCCGAGACGAGGCCCACAAGCGGGAATGGAGTCTCTTCTATCAGAAGCAGATGCAGCTGCGCAAGGTGAAGAGGGCAGGGCTCGGGCGGGTGGTTGGTCTATGCAAGCCCTGAGCTGGCCGCAGGTGGGGTACCTGCAGATAGTGGGGTCCCTGGTGGCCCCTGCTGCCCACATCCTCAGCCCCATTCCTGGCCAGGCCTGGGAGCTGCCCTACGAGGGCCTCAGGGGTCCTTCATGACTTTTCCAGGGTAAAGATCCCAAGACAGAAGAATTCGTACCCCCAGGTGAGTTCAGGGATGCCTTGGGGCTGGTGAGGGGTAGGGGTGAGGGTGAGGGGTGTGTGGATGGAACACACCTCACAGAAAATAGTGTGGAAGCGCCCACCTGTTCCCTCCCCAGATGATGACTGTCCCCTGAAAGAAGCTTCCAGCAGGAAGATCCCCAAGCTCACTGTGAAGGTACAGGGTGGGCAGCTCCTCACCGCCCCCAGGACGCTCCCCCAGCTGCAAGGCTCATGTGATCCTCTCTGTCTCCCGTACAGGCCCGTGAGCACTGCCTGCGGCTGCTGCAGGAGGCACTAAGCAGTAACCAGCAGGCTGCGGGTGCCATTGAGGGGTGAGTGTCCCAGACTATGGGAGCTGGGGATGTGGCCAGGCACCCCGGGTTGAGGTCTCCCTAAGAGCTCTTAGTCTTTTGGAGACCTCAGGACCCCCATCTCAGAAGTGTTCCTGGGATGTTCAGCTACCCACATCCCCAGATGGTAACCAATTCTACTCCTGGGGGTGTAAGTCATCACAGCCCCACTTGGGGGCAGGCTTGGCCACGACCTAGCAGTGACCAGTGGCTGCTGAAGACTACCCAGAGAGTGTCACAGAGTCAGGTGGGAACCCATGTGCCCAAGGCCACTCCCACCAGGCCCTGACTCCGCTTGAGGGAGAATCCAGCAGAAGCTCTGCGGGGTGAGGGCTCAGGCCTGGCTGATGTCTGGCTCACTTCCCACAGAGCCGACCTCCAGGCCAAGGCTGTGGAGCTAGAACATGAGTTGTTCCGCAGTGCCAAGGCAGCCAACCTGTACAAGGCCAGCGTGCTGAGGAAGGTGGGCCTGGACAGGCGGGGCAGGCACACTCACCAGGGGCTCTCCCCAGGGCTCCCAGGAGGCCACTTATTGGGGCAGAGCCTGACTTCCCTCCTTTGCCGGCTGGAGGAGGTTCCACCCAGCCCCCTGAGGACCAGAGTTTGTCCAGTGTCCAGTTGCCTGGAGCCATTGGCCACAGAAACCTACTTGGGGGAGGTTTGGGTGGGGCCTTTGGGGAGGAACTAGTGGCCCGCTGCATCCCATCTGTTTCTGCCCCAGGTGGCTGAGATCCACAAAGCCTCCAAGGACAAGCAGCTCTACTCCGATGTGGTTGGCAGGGCCAGGAGCTGCAGCACCCAAGCTGGGCCCCCAGAGCCCAGTGAGCATGACATCCTGCCGGCCTCCCAAGTGTACTCGGTTTGTGGTGACCTGGGTCCCCTCTGTGTTCAGGGCAGGCATAGCCCAGGCCCTGGGGTGCCCAGGGGAGACCCTCTAGTGTTCCTGCTCTGCTGGCCGCCCCCCACAGCCTGTCATCCTCTCTTCCTGACGCCTGAGTGGCAACCTGTCTTCCCCACCCCTCCCACACCCCAAGATCCTGACCCAGTGGGGCCGTGGCTGGACCAGCCAGTGAGTGGGTCCCGAGGGGCCTGTTGGTCGATCCCTCTCTCTTCCTTGTAGCTCAAAGCCAAGCGGGTGGGAGCCGGCTTCCCCAAAGGCTCCTGCCTGTTCCAGACAGCCACTGAACTGATGGAGAGGATGCCGTCCGAGGCGCCAGTTCCCCAGTCTGTTCAGGGAAGCCAGCAGGAGCCCCCCAGGCAGCTGCATGGCTTCCTGGACGAGGACAGGGCTGAGCCCCTCCCTGGGCCCAGAGGAGCAGGCCCTGGAGGGGTTGCTGAGAGTGGGGAGCCCTCCCCCAAGAAGAAAGCCAAAGACTCTAAGGGCAGCCCCCTGGCCAAGGCCCGGGCCAAGAAGAAGCAGCAGCTCCTTGCTGAAGCAGCCCACAAGGACTCTCAGAACATTGCCCGCTTCTGCCAGAGGGTGGAGAGCCTATCAGGCCCCCTAGCAGCCCCAGAGAAGTGCGCAGGGGATGACAATGGAGCCCCGGGGTGTTTTGCCACCCCTCTGCACACTGAGGAGCCCACCAGGGAAGGGCTGAGGTGAGGGTGGTGGGTGTACTAGGACCTTTGGGAGTATCACCTTGGCTACCCGGGTCCTCCGGAGCTCAGGGCTTATTCCCAAGGTGGCCTATGGGCTGCCTGGGATGCAGGAGCACCTGGAGCCCTGATGCCTGCTCTTCCCCCGGTCAGTGCCTGCCCACTCGGTGACCAGGGGCCCCCTGGAGCCCAGCCCACGCCCCCACAGGAGACCCAGAGGGGCAAGCGGCCCAGACCCCAGCAGGTTCGTCAGGGCCAGGCCCTGCGGGATGGAAAGTAGCATGGCTGTGCTCTGCTCTAGGCTGCAGGGTGGGGAAAATCACGTCCTTATCTCAGCAGCAGATGGCTAAGGAACAGGCTGGAGGGAGCCTGTGGGTGCAGAGGACCAGTCTTCCAGAAGGAGGGGAGGGGCCAGTGAAAGGGAGCCTGGGAGTGACTCCACTGTGGCCCTACCCAGGAGAACCCAGAGAGCCTGGCTCAGAAGAGGCCTCGCCCCTTAGCCAAGCCCTGCGTCTCTGCTGAGGCCAGGGGCAGCGTTTCAGCCAGGGACCAGGGCGCCTTGTACCCAACGACCCATGGCCCCTGCCAGCTCCCAGCTGCCAGCATCTCCCTGAAGGAGGCTGCGAGTGTTGTGGTCAAGTGCCTCACCCCCTTCTACAAGCAGGGCAAGTTTGCATCCAAGGTAGGAGGTTTGGGGGCTCTGCTCTACCCTCTGGCCTGGGACACCTGAGGGCCGGGTGGGAGGCAGGGCAGGAGTGGGAGTCTGCCTCACCCTTGGGTGCTGTTGTGGCTGCTCTGGGGGCAGGGTAGGGCCTAGTGCCCTCCAGGTCTCCTCACCCTCTGCTGCCCAGGAGCTGTTCAAAGGCTTCGCCCGCCACCTGTCACACCTACTAACTCAGGAGATCTCCCCTGGAGGGAGCGGTAAGTACCTGAGGGCCTGCATCACCAGGGCAGGAGGCACTGGGTGGGAGGCTCTGGAGGGGACTGGCCCTCATATACCCCCACCCCCACAATTCAGTGACAGAAGAGGCCCAGAACCTCATCAGGCAGTTCTTCCACGGCCGAACCCGGTGTGAGAGTGACGCTGACTGGCAGGGCCTGTCCGGCCCTCAGCAATGACTGACCACTGCCTGGGACTAGCGCGCCCTCCTCATACTCTACCTTGGGGCCGGCCTCGGCCTTGCTCAGGGAGGGGGAGGTGGACAGGCCTGGGGTGTCACCTTTTCTCAGGGTCCTTCCAACCACACCTTGCCTTGGGGATGGCTCCAGGCACCTCCCAAACCAATGTCTAGGTCAGGAACCAGCCCGCCTTGCTCGCTGCTTGTGAAGCCTGGGGTCCTCTCTCCCAGAGCCTCCTGCCTCACCTGCCCCACATGGCTGGTTTTCTGGGTCGGCCCCAGGTGAGAAGGTGGCCAGGTAACTGCTGCCAGGGCAAGAGGAAGAAGGCTGAGCCTCGCTGCTGCTTCTGCACTTAAGTTTTAAGCTAGAGGTGAGGCCCCCCTGCCCTAAGTATTGGGGCCTGTTCCAGAGAAGCCCCTGCTGGCCTCAGCACCCACCCCCCGCCACGCACTACCCCCTCGAGATGCCTGCCTGCAGCCTCCACCCAGGTGCAGAGCCCGCGGGGAGCAGGCAGCCAAGCAAGGCCGCCGGACTGAGAGTTTATGAATAAAGTCATGTTTGTCCTGACACGCACACACATCCCTTTTCTCTTAGGAGTTTATTTCCTCAGCAGCCGCTGCTCCCAGGCCTGGGTTCTTGCTGATGTTGAACTGGGGCAGCGGTGGGGGGCCGGGGTCGGGTGAGCATGTCCCCCAGACTAGGCATCCGAGCTCCTGCAGCCCACCCCAGGCCAGCTCTCCCCAGCGGCAGCCCCCGCCTCTCAGCTTCCCAGCCACCACGTGAAGTCCAAACCAGCATGGCCCAGTAGCAGTAGCAGCAGGGGAGAGCGTTGGGATGAGACCCTGGCCGCAGCCGCCACAACTCTAGTAAGGTGTGCTGGTGCTGCTGTCCAGCAGGAAGGCAATCGTCTGCTGTAGCTCCTGGGCCTGTGGGCAGAGGGGCCACCACGGGTTCCCACCAGCCGCGCACCTCTGCCCAATGCACACTTCTGAGCCTGGTGGCCCTGGGTTCCCACCCAGAGCAAGCAGTGCGCCTCACCTGCGGCAGCTCGAACCAGATGGTTTGGGGGCTGTGGACCGAGCCATAGTTGAGCTCCAGGCCCGGGGCCCCACCCTCCTCCCGGGGGCTCAGCAGGCGGAGCCGCTGGATTTCATGCAGGGCGACAGAGCAGTACAGTTTCTGTGGGCGGGCCGGGAGAGGTCACCAAGAGGCCTGGGAGGGGGGTTGGCCCCCCAGGGCCCAGGCCAGTGCTGGGGGAAAGCCTTGTTACCTGGGAACTGGAGTCCATGAGGATAAGGTGCTGGCGATTGAGCCCCAGAAGGCCAGGCCCAGGCAGGGCCAGCTGGCTCACACGCAGCACCACGTACACAGTGTAGCCAAAGAGGGGCAGCTGGCTCACGGCCTCTGGAGATGAGAGGGCAGGGTTCTGGCCTCGGGGCCCTGAGGGTTGGCGAGACCCTGCCCTGTTTGTCCCCCCAGGTGTGTGAGGGCACCTCTGCAGTCCTCACCCTCACCTGTCCCTCCTGGGCCTGTGGCCGCAGCTCCCTACCTCCATCCCAGACCCACCAATGAAGCTGATCTGTGCGTCCTGCAGGCTGTGTCGCTGCAGCTGCCTCAGCTCTTGGTCCATCAGGCGCTTTATGGTGGCCATGTTCAGCTGCCGTTGCAGCTGCTTCGGCACGTAAAGCAGCAGGTCTCGCCTAGGACATAGGACGGGTCAGTTTGGCCCGTGACCCCTGACCATCTAGTGCAGGGCTGGGCATACAGCAGGTGCTAAATAAATGAGCAAGTGGCTCCTGTGGGTAAGGGTTCCACCCCCAGGAACGCATCCTTACCTGCCCTCCAGGAGCGTGGGGTGGGTGGGAGGACAGGCACATGGCCAGACTGGTTGGGGTCTGAGGCCTCAGAGGAGGGGGTGGGGGTGCTGAGGTGGGCGTCGGCACCGGGGGGCACAAAGAGGGGTGCTGGCTCTGGGGGCAGGCACACACTCACTCTGTAGGTGGGTCCTTGGTATTTCTGCTGAGGTGCTGCAGGGCTGCCAGGTGGGCGAGCTGGGCATCTGCCTGGGCACTGACCAGCAGCTTCCCCTGGAGGTAGTCCCACAGCACCTGAGGGGAAGCAGTGAAGGGACCATGTTCTGTGAAAGCGAGAATCAGAGCCCCTTGGTGGGGATGCAGCCCACCAACTGCCCGGCACCAGAAGCAGGTGGCTGACCTGGCTGTAATGGATGCAGATGTAGGTGGGATGGTCAAAGTGTAGTGGTGTCTCCCAGCCCAGCCGCCAGCTGTGCAGGCTCAGGTCCTGGTCCACCATCACACTGTTGAGGTACTCGAAGGGCCGAAGGGGCCGCACCAGGTCACCTGCCACCAGAGCCCACAGTCCACAGGCTGCCCTGCCACCTCAGAGCCAGTGCTGGGCCTCTGCCCTGCTGCCTGCCCTGCTGCCCGGGCCAGCACTGCCCACCACCCCAGTTGCTGCCTGCACTGCTCTCCAGCCCCGTCCCACCCGAGCCTGCTCCACCACAAGCCACCCGCCGCCACTGCGTGGGGCCTGTCCTGCCACCCCCAGTGTAGACACAGCCTCACTCATGGGCAGAAGTGGGTGTGGGGCCCAGCAGGTCAGGACACCTCCCTAACTACCCAGCCACCCTTCCTCCAGGTGTGGGGCCTCACCTTCCCCTCTGATGAGGAAGAGGGCGAATTCCTGCACCTCCTGGGGGTCCGCGACGCCCATGTGGCTGCACAGCTCCTCCAGCACTTCTGCGGCCACCTGGCATGTGGACAGGCCATGATGGGGGCGGGGTTCTCCCTGCCTTTCCCTCCACCCTCCTGGGTGCCCCGTGCTCACTGTGAACATCTGGATGTTGGTCCTGTAGTCCACGCCCCCCGGCAGGTGAATCAGAAGCATGTGGACCTCCTGGCCTTTCTGCAGAGGCAGGGAGTGGGTCAGAGTCTACCAGTGGCAGGGGCTCAGCGCTCTCCCACGGGATCCCAGGAGCCCCTCCGCCTGTACCCCCAGTACCAGGAAGGCCTTTATTTCACCAGGCATGGGTAGTCGTTGGCGCCCCCCATACTTGACTGTGCGTTGGAGGTGCTCTTGGCTGCTGCAGGCCAGCTCTGCAGAGAGGAGCCAGGCGGGGGTCAGAGCACCCCAAAGCCCCCCACCAGCCAAGCACCCACCTTCCTGCCAGCCCGCCAACAGGCACCTTGGCTCAGGCCTGCACCCTGCAGGAACTTAGTCACGTAGGGCATCAGGGTAGTGGATGGCGGGAAGAAGCCCGTGAGCAGGCTGAGGAACTTCCAGCCTCGAGTGCAGTGTTCCCTGCAGGCAGAAGGCCAGGACGTCAGGCCTCCAGAGCCAGAGTTCTGCTCCCCTAGAGGCCCTGAGCCACCCCAGCAGGTACCCCCACTCACGGCTGGGGATGTTCCGTGACCTGCTTGATGACTTGGCAGTAAATCTCATCCCTGAGGCTCTCCTCCCGGCACAGCTGTGGGGACAGGAGGGGCAGGGGGGCAGGGGAAGGCCTCAGGGCAGAGTGGCCATGTGGATCGGGGAGGGAGGGAAGGGATCCGAAGGTGGAGAGACAGGCTTGGGGGGTGACAGCTAAAGTGACACACCAGGGGGCCGCTATCAACAACACCTGCACAGCAGGTCAATTTTACCCTAAATCTCTCTCTTCACTTGGATCCTGGGATTTGCTTCCCCTTGGCCTTCCCACAAGGACCCCTGGTGGTGCAGTGGTTAAAGCACTCAGCTGCTAACCAAAAGGTCTGCAGTTCGAACCCGCCAAGGAGAAAGATGTGGCAATCTCCTTCGGTAAAATTTACAGACTTAGAAACCCTATAGGGCAGCTCTACTCTGTCCTATAGGGTCGATATGAGTGGTGGTGGTGGCTTGGGCCAACATCTTGGAGGTAGCCTTGATCCCCCCCATGCCTGCCACTTCTCCCCTCCGTGGCTGCCTCTTGGCCCAGGCCAGCTCCATCTCTCACCTGGGACCACACCCCCATAATGTCTACAATAGCCAGAGCAGTTCTACAAGCCTAAGCCAACCCTCTCTGCAAAGCCCTTCAGTGCTGCCCCACAATCCCCTCCCCATCCCCATCACACCCTCTCATATCAGGATGGGTGCACCAGCCCTTCTCTCTGCCCAGATGCTCTGCCTGATGGCTCTCTGCTCCAATGTCATCTGACCACGAAGCCCAGAGAGGTTAGCTGATTTGCCCAGGGTCACACAGGAGCTAAGATTAGAATGCTATGTAAAACCACAGTTCCTTCCCCTGCTTTATTATTACAGTGAAGTAACACAATAAATAATGTCAGCTAGGACCTCCCTACTGAGCACATGGCAGCCCCTGTTGCTGACTGTCTCCTCCCACTGGAGTAACAGCTCTCTGAGAGCAGGGTCTCAGCCCCAGCACAGAGCAGGTGCGTGAACAGTGAGTGAGGGGAGGCAGCCCTCAGCCCAGGCAGGAGGACGGAAGCAGCTCTCTGGGCTGGTGGCCCCCGGCTCCCACGCACACAGCCCGCTCACCTTCAACAGCTCATAAAGCAGCTCCACCTCGTCCTTGCCCCGGGGCTTGGACTGGTCACCCATGAACTGCATCAGAGCTGTGGGCAGAAGAGGAAGTACCAGGCGTTGGCCACTGCCCACCACCCGCTCATACTGCCCATACTCTCAAAACACACATGAGCTAGGCAGGCCGCCTGGTGCCAGCTTTATACCCCAGGGAACTAGGGCTCAGGGAGACAGGGGCACCCAAGACCACACACAATGCGTAGTGCTGCCTGGAGCCACCCGCTGCCTTCCAGTCCCAGACTCCACCACAGCCCTTGGGCAGGAGAAGTGGTTGAGGGCAGGGGCACAGGACCCACCCCGAGAGCTTCCCTGAGCAGGCAGAGCCAGGCAGGGCTCAAGGAGAGAAGAGGCCATGGGTCCCAGGGCCCCATGCAGACCACCCAGCCCCAGACGTCAAGGCCCAGCATGCCACTCACCCCGGAAGCTTTCCACAGCCTGCTTGTTCTTGTCCTCGTCACTGAAGCTGATGAGTGATTCCTGAATGGGCACCTGCAGCCACAGAGGTGAGCCATGGGGCTGGGGTCCATGCAGGGCAGAGGGGAGCCACAGGCCAGCTCCTCCCCACTGCTCCCCCTCACCTTGGTGTACTGCACCAGGCTGTCCGTGGCCTTTACCTTGGCATCTCCATCTGTTGAGTGCAGCCTGTGGGGACAACAGGACGACAGCCTTGCTTGCCTGGCCCTCCCGCCCTTGGTCTGGGGTATGTAAGAGACTGGGGTAGGAGCAATAGCCTGGTGGCTCTGAGCAGGGAGGCTCACCTCCGAGGGACCGTGGAAAGCCAGGCATGGGGGTAGGGGTGGGGCACTCACAAGGTCCGGGGCTCCCGGAAGAAGCGCAGGGCGAATTCCTGCATACTGTAGTTGTGGGAGTAGGTGGACAGAGAGCCTGCTGAGGGGTGCAGGCTGGGGGCCTCCAAGTCCTCGCTGTGAGCCTGGTTCCAGGGCTGGGCAGGGCACTAGGAACACAGGAGACCTGCTGCCACCCTCGTGCCCCCTGGCCTGTCCCAGAGGCCCTGCCTGCCCCACCCAGCCAGACCCTAGAGAAACAGGAGGGGCAGCCAAGTCAGCCAACTCAGGGAGCCAGGACAGTCAGAGCTGTTCATTGAGCAGGGTCTTCCGTGGCGGCAGTAGGTAAGTGCCCCATGGGACAAGATGGGGACAGCAGCCCCTGCCCACAGAAGGCTTACAGTCTTGCTGGGGAGAGGGGCAAGAGACAGTGAGAGGGTACCGGGGCAGCCTCAGACCAAGTGCCATCCACCAGGAGCTCCTTGGAGCCCGGCAGGCCTCATGGTGGATGGTCGCACCCTGTCTGTCCTTCCTCGACTACCAGCTAGGCCACCACCGTCACCCTCACCTCTGAGGCCTCGGCCCCCGGAGCCAGCCCTGGCTCCCCACGCTGCACCGCACTCCTGCGCCTGCTGCTCTGCTGCTTCATCGAGAAGTCAGGGGCAGCTGCCGGCTGCACCATGTCTGCAGGGAAGAGTCCAGAGCGGCCCCCGCAGGAGCCGAACTGCCAGCCTAGAAGACAGCCACGGAGGGCACCTCAGCCACCTGGCCCCTCTGCACACCAGGCAGGGGCCCTCCCTGGGCCAGCCAACTGCCTGTCCCCGGGGATACCTGGCTCCAGAGTGGCCACAGGCAACAGCTTAATGAGGTCCCCGCGGTGGAAGCTGAGAAGGCTGCTGTCATCGGTGATGTAGCTTCGCAGGGCGATGACATAGTCAGAGTCCTGGTGGGCAGCACTGGGTTTTTTTTTTCTGGTGGGCAGGTGGGTGAGTGGGGAGGGGGCGGGGCAGCTGTGACTCCCTGTCCTGCGGACCCCTTGGTTGGCTTCACCCTCTGCCTAGCACCCAGAGTTCTAGGGAGCCAGCCCACCCCTGCAGCATGAAGAAGCCTGGATGACACTCCCAGCCCAGCCGTGACACCTGGGTGGAGGCCCCGACCCCGGCCCACACGTGCCTTCTTTAGCTCATTCAGGTACAGGTCAACCATGGACTTGATGGTGCCCGCCCGGACCGTGTACAGCACCAGCTGCTCGCTCTTCAGTGACAGCTCCAGGGTGGAGGTGCCCCGGCACTCCACACCCAGCACCTCAGCAAAGCTGTGCACAAGGTGATTGTGAGTTCAGGGTCACCTCACACTCATCTCTCCCCTCCCAGCCCTGGCCCAGCTCACCTGTACGAGCAGAGGGTCTTGAGCTGGTCAGGGTGGAAGCTGGAGCCTTGAGTCACTTTGAGCAGTCTCAACCCCCGGTGAGACACACCCAGCAGTTGGACATCACTGCCACTCTCACCCTGCGGGGAAGCAGGTGGGTCACGGCAGGCTCCTGGGTCCCCACAGAGTCCTGGGTCCCCCACACCAAAGAAGGTGTCCTGGAGCTGCCCTTCCATGGGGTCCCTGCCTGCCCCCCAGCTCTTGTCCTTGCTGCAGGGGGCTGTGCTGGCAGACCCTACCCCCACCCCATTGACCCTGGCGTCCCTGACCGAGACTGGGAAGATTCGGGAGAAGTAATTGGCCCAGTTGTCCCGGGCTGCCACCACGATGCGCTTCTTGACGCTGTCTTCAGTGGAGGCGATGGAGTCTAGGCCCACCTCCAAGTCCCCTGTGGGCAGGAAACAGCCCCATTGCCCTCTGGCTGCCCCCTCCCCCTGCCCCATACTCACACAGGGAGACCCCAGGGGTGGCTCCCACCACCCTCAGGGCTGGCCCAGTCCAAGCACTCAGTCCCAACCCCAGGACCCCCTACCCAGCAGGTCCTTCATTCTGCTCCTCTCCTTCTGGGAGATCCGAATGCAGGACTCGGTGAAGGTGTCCCGCAGAATCTGGGGCAGAGCCAGGCAGTCAGCACAGGTCCTGGGAGCAGCCCCAGGCGTGTGGGGCAGAGGAAAGGCTGGAGAGGCCCTGGACGGCGCCCCCATGCCTGGGTACCTCTGGTGCTAACCTGCCCCTAGGACCCCTGGCGCATGGGTAGGGCAGAGAGGGTTTTGGGACTTCTGAGCCCAGAGCTCCTCCACTCAGAACTTCCCACCTGCCCCCTCCCCATGGAGGGAAGAAGGGAGGCTAAGTGCAGAGTCTGGGGGCAAACAGGCCGAGCCCCTGGAGCCTCCAGGGCGGGGGGCAAAGTAACAACCACCATTTATTAAGCACCTATTGCATGCCCGGCCCTGGGTTGTGCACTGTATATACTTTGTTATCTCAACTTTTTTTTTTTTTTAGGTGAATTTCACGTGACATAAAATGGACCAGTTTAAAACACTTGGGGAGCATTTAGTGTATTCTCCATGGGGTGCACCCACCACCTCCATCCATTTTAATCCTCGTCTATAAATAAGGTGGTGGCATGGTTGCTCCTCAGAGATGATGTGAAGATTAAGTGGCAAATGTGTTTAGGGTGCCCTGTGCGTGCTGGCTCTAGTTATGCCCCTCACGCTGGTGTTGACCTGGCCCAGGTGTTCAGCCAAGGGCCTGGGGACACCATCTGTCTGCAAGTGTTTCACAGGTGGGCCTGCTCTCACCTGCTCACAGAGAAGCCGGAGGCAGTAGGGATGGCTGAAGTTCTCCCGGGGGTAGAACACCTGGAGGTGTGGTAGATGAGCCAAGGTGAGAAGGGTTCAGTGCCCTTGCCCCTCTCCCCAGACTCCCCTACCACCTCTGCCCTCCCAGGCCCAGACCAGAAAACCAGGCCTGAGAAGTTGGCTCAGGGAAGCAGATCCCAGTGTTTGAGCATGGGGAGGGGGTGCCTGGGGTCCCAGGTATGTCCTCCAGAGCCACCCCATGCCCACCTCCTTTCGTAGGAACAGCTTCCAGGGCGCACCAGTGTAGGAAAAGCATACACTGCCCGAGGGCACAAGCAGCTGGGTGGAGACCCCCTGGTCACTCATGGGCTCTATCAAGACTGGGGGAAGGGTATCAGGTGAAGGGCCTGCCAGAGATCAATGACTGGGCCCCAGGGAGTGAAGACCCTTGTCTCCCAGGAGCCCCTGAGGGCCCTCTCAGCCTACCGCCACCTTGCTACTGCCCCAGGCACCCTCTCCTGCCTCCATGTCCTGCTCTTAAGCTTCCCAGGTCCTGTGCTCCCAACCATGTCAGCCAGGGCCACTACATTCCCCACGGAGGTATCGGATCTGCCTGCAGGACAACACCCTGTGAGGCACAGCCCTTGGCATCAGGCAGGCCCCAGGGGTGACAGCCCTGCCCTGGGTGGGAACGCGGAAGCTGGGGCTCCTCCCTGATGGCTCCGAAGTCCAGAAGCCGGTAGCTGACCTCCGCCCTGAGTACCCAGAGTCTGTTGGGAATCCTGCCCCCACCCCACTGAGCCCGCCCCATGGGGATGAGAGGTCCTTACCACGGGGCTCAGCTGAATGGGTCTCTGGGTCCCCGAGCAGAGGCAGTGGGGGTGCTGGCGGAGGTGGGGGTGCGCCGGGAGAGGGTGGGGTCTGGCCAAACAGGTCCCGAAGGGGGCCCTGCTTCTCCTTGATGGAGCTGGAGGTTCCTGGCTGGATGGGGGCCTTGGGTCGAGGGGCCACAGCTGGCGGGGGGCCCTTCCCCAGGCTAGGGGGCTGCGTCTGGGAGGTACAGAGAAAGCGCATAGGCTGTGTCTAGAGGGCAAGGCCACATAACCAAGAGTGGAGGAGGCTTCAGGCCTGTTTCTTCCAGAGACCTCAGACTCCTAGCAGCTTGTGGCCTGAAGGGGGCAGCGCAGAGTTCTCACCAAAGGTGGCGAGTAGGCACCGTTGATCCCCAGCTTAGCCAGAGCCTCGTCTTTGGGGTCGTTTTTCTTCACAAAACTTTTAGGAAGCCTCCTGGAAGCAGGAAGAGGTCACCTGGGGTCCTTGAGGCTGGAGCAACCCCACCACCTCCTCCAGGGAGCCCACCTGGATGGCTGCACGGGTACAGGCACAGGCCCTGGGCGGCTCTGGTACATGCGGATGATGTTGCGGATCTCCCGGCTGGGCTCTAGCCGTTGGACCGTGGGCTCCGTGCTTTGCGCCATAGGCTCTCTGCCCCTGGCTGGCCCTCGGCCACTGACAGGCCTGGCCTCCTCCTTGCCTGGCTCAGCCTCAACCTCATTTGCACTGCACACTACAGGCCCCCTACCCCCGGCTGGTCCTTGGCCACCGCCAGGCCCGGCTTCTTCAGCTGGCTCAGCCTCAGCCTCATTCGCAGCTTTGGCCCCACCTTGTTTCAGTGGCTTCCTCACTACTGGGGGAGGAGGAGGGGATGGAGGAGACGCTGCACAGAAAGGAAAGATGAGGATGAGATGATGAGACAAAGTGCTGGAGCCCACAGCCCCTACCCATCTCCTCCCACCACCTGCTCTGGCTTCCTCCTCTTCTTCCTCCTCCTGCTCCTCCGCCTTTGCGATCTGGACCTTGGCCGGAGGCTTCACCACCTTCACCTTGATCTGCTGCTGCCCTGTAAGTGCCCCAGATGGCCCTCTCCATACCTGTGTTTGCCCAGAGCCCCCACCTGGCGTGCCCACCCAGGCAGCTGGACAGACAGCTGGGCAGGCTGCACTGACGCTTGGAGCACAGTGCACAGGCTGGAGGCAGTGGCAGGCTTCTGCACAAGCCCACCTCCCCGCGTGCCCTCACCCATCTTCTGGAAGTAGTCCCGTTTCTGCTGGAAGCTCTTGGGGTGCCAGGGCCTGTCCTGAGCCTCCTCGGTGGGTTCCTCCTGGCAAGAAGGATAAGTGGATGCGTGGTTCTAGCTGGCCACGTGGCCACACTCACAGCGTACCCCTCAACCCCTGGGTGGCCTGGGGGCCAGAAGCCTCTTCTCCCCTCCTTTCTGCTCATCCTCACCCCGTGTCTCCCATCCCTGAAGCCCAGGAATCAGCAGCCCCCACCCCAGGCCCACCATCTGCCTGGCTTCCACTCCTTACCCTCAAGCTGGCACTTGCTGACTCCAGGTCACGTGCTGGCTCCTCCCGGGGGGTAGGAGGCTTCCTGGGCTTGGGGGTAGTAGCTGGGGGTGGAGCCGGGGAGGCAGCCCCGGAGGCCTGGGTCTGGCGCTGCCGCTGCTGCATCTGCTCCAGGGTCAAGGTCATGGCCTGGGTGGTCATCTGCTGGGCCTGAAGGGGAAGAGGTGAGAGCCCTGGCCTGGCCCAAAGGCCTGCCACCGCCTGACCCCGCCCGGGACCTGCCCACCCTCACCATGATCAGCGCCTGCTGATTGATGAAGTTCTGCTGCTGAACTGCCAGCTGACTGGCATCCAAGCTGGGAAGCACGGGCTGTGGGGGCTGTGGAGGCACCATCATGGCTGGGAGGGAGGGAGGGAGGAAGGCGGGGCCTGGGCGCTGAGTGCCGTGGTTTAGCAGGTGGCCCTCGCCCACTGTGCCCTCAGCGCCCCCGGCAGGACCCTCCCTCCACCGTTCCCCAGGACCCCCAGCCTTACCTGGCATGGCGGGGACTGCACCCATCGCTGGCATCACGGGTACAGGTGCAGGCACCATGGCAGGCTGGTATCCGGGCATCTGGATTATCCCTGGGTACACTGAGGGAACAGGCCCCGCAGGTTGGTGCCTCCTGGGCCCACGTACCACCTCCCTCCAGTCCCAGACACAGAGAAGAGATTGGTCCACCAGGGTGCTGACCAGAGCTCTGACCCCAGGCTGCATCAGTGAGACCCTGCCAGGGCAGGGACCTGGAGCCCCTCTGGGTTCAGCCTGCACTCACCCATGGGGTAGCCACCCTGCTGCATGGGCCCAATGGCGCCCCCTCCCTTTATGCGGCCTCGAAGTGCCCGGCTCTGCTCCAGATCCTGGAGGGACAAAAGTCACAGGTCACGGGGTCCCAGGGCGAGAGCCAGAGCCAGAGCCAGGGAGAGATGGGAGGGGCAGTCAGGCCCCAGGAGCGGGCAGGGAACTCACACTGAGGCCAGGGGAGAGGACTGGCTCAAAGAGGTAGTCCAGGAAGCCATCCAGGCTCCCCGATGTCCGGGCCTGCCCTGCGGAGCAGAAGGTTGGTGCCATCCACCCGGGCCGTGGGACATCCTGCACCCAATTCCCAGCCCTTTGCCAGGCCTCCATACGCCCATTCCAGCCTTACCTGTGTGGCTCCTGCTGGGCAGTGTTGGGGCTGGATCTGGGGGTGGTCCCGGGGGCAGCTGGGGGGCCTGGATGCCAGGGGCAGGGGGGATGTCTTCAGAGGCTCTGAAGGAGAGTGGGTCCAGCTCACTGCCTTGGCTGGTGGGGGGGAGGGGTGCCCAGGCTGGGATGAGATCTAGAAGCTGCTGTGGGACTGCCCCCACGGGGTGGGAGGAGGGTTAGGTGGGAGGAATGAGCCTGCAGCACCATGAACCAACCACAGGACACAATAGGGTGGCTGTGGAGGCCACCACCCCCAGGGGCAGGGGCAGGGGTAGGGGTGCTAGGCGGCACCTACGAGGTGCGGGAGGTGATGGGGTAGCTGTGGGAGGCAATGGGGAAGCTGCGAGGGCCACCCGGATCCCCCAGGTCCTCAGTCTGGCCGATCAGGTCCAGCACGAAGTCACAGCCAGCCAGGTCCTGCCAGGCCTCCCTGGAGTGCAGTGATACAGACCAGCCGCGGGGGGGCACCTCCAGACCTCTGGAGAGGGCAGGGGGTGACATAGGGGTGGTCAGTGAAGCAGATGACCCCCCACAGGGGAAGGGACCACAGAGCTAGCCGAGATGGAAGGGCTGGGACAGAGGTGCAGCAGACGATGCCCTGAGGCCCTCCCAGCCCCAAGGAGCCCAGTTTTGCTCAGCAGCTGAGACAGCTCCCAGTTACTTGCGGCTCACAGCCCTTCCTTATGTGCAGGGGCTCTTTGATGGGCCTGTTTCTCCAGAACCTGAGCTGCAGGTGCTCTCACACCTTTCCCTACCGTCTCTACCCCTTGCTCCCTGCTGGAATCCACACCCTGCCCCCCGACTTATGCCCCTACCTCCCGGCCCCTTGGGGGAGGCAGTCTCTGGGCCCCGGAGGAGGAAAGTGGGCTGCAGGAGGAGGGCAGGGACAGTGGTCAGCGCTGACCACACTGTCCCCCCATGCCAGGCCCCCCATACCTGCTCTGCAGGATCCACCCTGCAAACTGCTCCCCTGTGGTCCAGGACTCCACCTCCGCGGAGTAGCACTCCTCTGCAGGGCCAGGAGGGAGGGCAGATGAGGGACCACAGGAGGCCACCCCCATGGAAAAGGGCTGCTGTTCACGGGGCTCCAAAAGCAGGGAAAGAGGGAGAGCAAGGTCCCAGGAAGCGGCTGCTGTGCCACCAGAGGCTTAGCAGGCAAGAGCAGGGAGGGTGAGGCGAGGGCAGGGCCCGGGAAGGCGAAGTGACCCCCTGGGGGCAAGTGCAGTAGGGGGCATCACCATTGAAGGTGAAGACATCCAGTGCCATGCGGCCCCGCCGCCATCCGGCAGTCCACTCAAGCTGGGTGGGTGGGTGGGCCCGTGTGGCCCCGGGGGCCAGCTGCGTCTGCTCCAGGGCACCTAGAAGCTTGTGCTGGCACAGGGCCGCCATGCCACTGGGTGCCTGGTCGGACACGAATCTGCTGAGACAGTCCAGGGATGCTGTGGGGGCGAGGCAGCCTGCTGAACCTACCCCGCGCGCCCCTACCTGCTGGGGCCCTTACTTGAGCAGTGGCTTCTGCAGGGTGGGCATGGGGGGGAAGGCGCTGAGCAGGACGGCCATGAGGGCCCAGCCACGCTGGCTCTGCTGCTCGTCCGGGTTATGCCAGAGCTGGGCCACCAGCTGGCTGAAAAGCTCATCCCTCAGCCCTGGCCGCTGCTGCCCCTGCCGCACCAGGTACGCCCCCATGGCCTGTTCCTGCCAGGATGGCAGGGACGCGTCCCCGAGGAGCCGCAGCATCTGCCAGTACAAAATGAGGGGGGTAGGGTGTGTCTCCATGAGATGAGCCAGCACCCCGTAGCTAGGCCCAGCCCCGGAGCCACTGCCCTGTCCCTGCTGTCACGTGTCACGCACCACTTTGTTGATGTCCAGGGCAAACTGAGGGCTCTCGCCATCCAGCCGTGTCAGGGGCTTGGCCAGGGGCTGCCCAGGGCGGGGCAGGGAGGGCTCCTGCTGAGCAGAAGGGTGGCACAGTGCATGGGCAGGGCCGTCTGTGCTGACTGCCAGGGGACAGCGCTCGGGGGACCATAGGAGCATGCACGGGGGCGGGGGGGACTGATGGGGAAAACCACCTTAGAAATGCACCTTAACTGCTTGTTCTGATTAGAAATGGAGACCCAGGCATGCAGACAATACCGAAAATTTGGAAAAGTATGAAGAAGAAAATCAAACCCACCGCTAACATCCCCTGGCCCCAGAGTTAACCACTGTTGGCGTTGTAGTGTCTTTCTTTCCACCCTTGCTTTCTATGCACAGACACATACATTCCCCACCCCTACTGGCTTTGAAAGAGCATTAGGCTTTGGATCCTGATTTTTTTTATTGTAGCAAAGTATATACAACAAAACATTCGTCATTTCAACCATTTTCACGTGTACAATTCAGCGACATTAGTGACCTTCCCCATATTGTACAACCGTCACCACTATTCATTTCCAACATTTTTCATCACCCTTAACAGAAGCTCTCTTAGAGCCCTGACGGCGCAGTGGTTAAGCATTTGGCTGCTAACCGAAAGGTCTGCAGCTCGAATCCACCAGCCAGTCCTTGGGAACCCTATGCAGCAGTTCTACTCTGTCCTATATGAGTCAGAACCGACTCAATGGCAATGGGTTTGGCCATAAGGGATGACTTCATTTTTTCTTCCTCCCACCCCTGAGAACCACTAATAAACTTTGGTCTCTCTGCCATTGCCTATCCTAGGTATTTCGTATAAGTGGGATGATACGTTATTTGTCCGTTTGTGGCTGACTTATCTCACCCAGCATAGTGTCTTCAAGGTTCATCCCTGTCACAGGAGGTGTCATGAATCCTGCTCCTTTATTTAACATGGCAGTATGGACAGTTTCCTTTGTCATTAAATGTCCTTTAAGGACATGCCTTCAATAGCAGGGCAACACCACTGGTATAATAAATAATATGATGTTGTTAGACATTCAGGCCCTATGGATATTTCAGTACAATTCAGCTCCATCCACGGCTCCAATCACCAGAGAAGTCCATGGAAGGTGAGGACAAGGGAAAGGACAGTTTCTGCCTAGCAACGGCTACCACTTGGGGAGCTGAGGAGATGGCCAGGATGCGCTCAGGTTGGGGGAGGCCTACCTGGAAGCTGTTGGAGATGAAGCTGGAGAAGGGGAACTGGTCGATGTCAGGTGGGAGGGCCAGTCTGGGCCGGGCAGTGACTTCTGGGGGCATTGACTCAGTGATGCTCTTTGCCAGGGCGGGCTGACGGCCTGGGGATGAGCACCGGGAGACATGCCAAGTGCCTAGATGTGGGACCCAGCTTGGGTCCTACATCTGTTCCTTCCCGTGGGCAACCAGCCCCCTTAGGGAGAGCTGGGAGAGTAGATGGTGAGCTCAGGGGAGCCCAGAGCATCAGAGGGACCACAAGTGACAGACCCACACCTGGGGGAGAGGTCAGGGCAGAAGGGACACCCCCAACCAAGACTCACCTTCCGCAGTCTTCAGCATGACAGCCAGCTCAGCCGGAATCTCCAAGCGCCCCAGCTCCTGGCAGGGAGGACCAGTTGACCCAGGTACTCAGGGAAGGGTCAGAGGGACCCAGTGCCTCTCCTCACCCCCAGGATTATAAACCTCCCTTTCCAAGATCAAGGATTCGGACCTGGACATTCAAACAAATGGGGCCCCGCAAGCCCTCGGAATCTGAAAGCACTGAAGGGGCAAGGCAGACCCACCCATGTCTCAGGGGACAGGATGGAGGTGCCCAAGGGACAGGACCCACATCGGCACCCCTGGCACCCCACCCTCCTCCTCAAGCAGTGCCAGGTTCAGGAGGTTCATACCTCAGTGTAGAACCCCCTTCGGCTCCCTGGCTACCTACCATGTTTGGTACTTTCTCCGAGGCTCCACCACTGTGCCAGCCACACCAGTGCCCAAGCTGTTAGGGAGATGCAGGAAGAGCTGATGCCCCCAT
Organism: Loxodonta africana; assembly: GCF_030014295.1. Classification (NCBI taxonomy): domain Eukaryota; kingdom Metazoa; phylum Chordata; class Mammalia; order Proboscidea; family Elephantidae; genus Loxodonta; species Loxodonta africana. The sequence goes on from NC_087359.1 coordinate 17,302,367, forward strand.
TGGGGGGGTTGCCTTGAATCTCCTAGTGGCACCTCCCCAGCCCAGCTGCCCCCTCCTGCTCCTGGGGGTGTCTGGCACCAGCAGAAGAAAGAACACAGACCCAGAGGTGCCAGCTGCCTGACAGTGAATCCGTCCCTGCCTGCCCTGGCCCTCAGAGTCCTCACTGGCCTCAGCACTGTGGGTGTTATTGCCTGTCTGCCAGGGTACCAGGAAGAGGGCAGGAAGAGGGGAAGGATGGTCCCAGGGGACAAAGTCCAGCCAGGGAGGGGCCAGAGAGGGGTTGGGGGGGTAGTATGTGGGCACTGACCTTTGAGATGCTTTATGGCTCTCAGATTACAGTCATCAGGCAAGGGGGGGGCAAGGGAAGGTGTAAGTGGGAAGGGTGAAGAAAGACAATGAGCACCCAGAGTCCCCGCCTACAATGGCCAGATAGAGGGAAACCGAAACAGCTCAGTAAACAATGGCCTCTTGAGGCCTCAGCCATGGTATAGTTGGGCTAGGAGGGTGGACACTGCAGGGGTTCTGCCAAAGTCCACAGCCAAAGCTGCCTGCCTTCTACCCTGAGCTTCCCCAGTTCAGCAGCCCCACCCAAACCCTTTTCACCTGTAGCCTCTGGCGTCTCCAGAGGAGGGGCCGGGCCACCAGCAGAATGGTGTTCAGCTGTATCAGAGCTGCCTGCCGCCGGAGGTATTGCTTCCTGGAGGCCAGGGAGACAGGAGTCCAAACTTACACCTCCTGCCTGGTGCTTGACTCCTCCTCCACAGGGTCAAGAAATTGACGTGAAAACTAGCCTAGACTACCGAAACTCCTGGGTGTTTAGCGGAAGCAATATGTAAAGAATAGGATATTATGAAAAAGGAACAGGTAAATTGAGAAACTGTTTAGTATAGGCATTAAGAGTTTAAGCGCTGGAGCCAGACCAAAAATAAACAAACAAATCAATAATCTATTGCTGTCAAGTTGATTATGACTCATGACAACCCTATGTGTTACTGAGTAGATCTGCTCCATAGGTTTTTTTAGGTTTCACCAGGCCTTAAATCTGTGGCACCACTGGGTGCAGAGGTTAGCAGGCAAGCACAGACTCTTTGCCCCACCCAGGGACCACAGAGCCAGATTACCTGGGTTCAGATCATTCTCCTACTATTTAGTCATTGTGATCTTAGAAAAATTACTTTACCTCTCTGTGGTTCATTTTCATCATCTGTAAAATGGGAATTATCATAATGCTCATCCCATGATAAGATTAAGTGAATTAATAGATGCAGGCACTCCTTGGGAACTCTATAGGGCAGTTCTACTCTGTCCTGTAGGGTCGCTATGAGTCAGAATTGACTCGACGGCAGTGGGTTTTTGGGGTTATGTTTAGAACAGAGGCTGGCACATTATTATTTGATAAAGAGCCAGGCAGAACATCTAAAAATAAAAAAGAGTGTCATTGACAATCTAGTAGATGATTTTGGAAGAGGCAATGTTCAAATAAAATATCTTTGAGGATTTTCCAGATATAAGACCTGACTTCTTAATGAAGAAGTCATGAGCAGGATAAACATTTAAAAATAAACAAGTACCCAGACATGTCATAATAAAAATGCAGTACTCCTGATACAAAGAAAAATCATATAAGCAACCACAAAAAAAGACAGATTACCTACAAAAGAATAAAAATTAGACTGACAGTAGGCTTCTCATCACCGAAAGGAGAAAACAGAAGACAGTGAAGTAATATCTTCAAAGTAATGAGAGAAAATAATTATTAACTTACCATTCTATACCCAGCTAAACTGTGATTCAAGAATGGAAGTGAAAAGACATTCTCAAAGACAGAGAATTTACCACTCTCTAATGCTTGTTGGAAGAACAAGAACAGAATGTACTTTTACATAACAAGGTGTGTGTAAGTTTTTGTATGAGAGACTGACTTGATTTGTAAACTTTCACTTAAAAGCTCTAAATAAATAAATAAGAATGTACTTCAGTAAGGACACAGACCTTAGAAGGGTGGTTTGAGCTAGAAGAAGAACACATGAAGAAAAAAATCAGTATCTCTAAATAAGTAACTGTAAAAACAGACACACATATTTGTAATATCGTATTTTTACATAAGTCACACATGCGTTCTTTTTACTGACTGCGCCCTCCCACCATGAAGTTATTCTTGTAAGCACACTATGCTAATTCAAAAGTTAATTTAATACATTTAAAAATTAATTTTGAAAATGAATTAAACTTTAAAAAAAATTATCTAAGCACACTTATGAAAATACCTCTGGGAGGAAAGCACGGTTGGCAAAAAAAAAAAATGTAGAATGAGCACGTTATCTGAGTAAAAAGTATAAGTTTCACTAATTTGTAGTGTCTGAATCTGACTCCCCAGCTAGCCTGGGAGGTACCATCTCTGCCTTCTTCATCCCTGTCCCCAGTGTCTGGGCTAGGGTAGATGGGGCAGATGATCAACTAACAGTTGCTGGATGAAGGCATGAAGACAAGCCATGAAGGGTGAGTAGGGGTTGATTGGGCGGAAAGGGGCAGAGATGCCTCATAGGCAGCAGGAACCACGTGTGCAAAGACCAGAAAACGGGGGAGCATGGTGAGTCTGAGGAAGCGAGAGAAGTCCAAAGGACCTAGGATGGAAAAAGTCTGCTTAAATAGAAGCTGGAGAGGTAGACAGAGCCTTACAGGCCAGGCAAGTTACATAACCTGATTCATGCTTTTTAAAAAATCATTCTTGCTGCAGATTGGAGAACAGACTCGAAAAGACAGAATTCAAGGAATCAAGACTGCAGGTTTGGGCAGGCCTGGACAGGTGATGAGCTTCTTGTGACTAGGGGTATGCAAGCAGAGGCTACATGGTATGGGCACGGATGCTGTCAAAGATAGCTTGAGTGCTCATGAGGTGGGCACGGGGGCAGGTAGACTTGCCCTGACACCCCACATCTCCCTGACCTTGACCCACTACTGTCAGGAGGAGCCCCGGCCTCACTCTACCCCCTTAAGCCCATGGCTCATTCCTTCGCCTGCAGACCTGGCCTGAAGCCTGCACACACGAGCCTGTATCCGAGGCAGGAGGCGGAGGCGTTGACGGGAGATGCAGGTTCTAAGGCTGCGATGCAGGGTGAGCAGGGCCTGGGCACGCTGCTGGGCCTGGTGCTGTTCCAGCTGCTGCCAGCCCTGCTCCCGCAGCAGAACCTGCAGGCAGAGTGGAATGGGGGTGCCTTCCCCCCACCCTCTCCCACCGCCCCACCACCCAGGAGGCACCCCCCCAAAGCCAGAGTTGGTCACAGTTTGTTCCAGAACGCTTGTCTCCTGTTCACTCATGTGTCCCTGTCACACATGGACACATGCACCCACCTTAGTGCCTCCCAGGTGATAGAGGGGTGACTCAGCTCCCAGCACCTGGCTCAGGATGGCGCCACACCTTTCTTGCTCAGAGGGCTCTCCCTGCCTCTCTGAGCCCAGGGACCGGAACCTGCCCAGAGAGGGAGGGCGGAGGTCATGTTGGCAACTTGACACCCGGCACTTCCGGTGGTCATGCAGTCTAAGTCACTCAACAAGGAGCCCTGGTGGCACAATGGTTAAGCACTTGGCCACTAACCTTAAGGTGAGCAGTTCAAACCCACCACCTGCTCCTCTGGAGAAAGACTGGGCAATCTGCTTCCTTAAAGATCACAGCCTTGGAAATCCTACGGGGCAGTTCTACTCTGTCCTACAGGGTTGCTATGAGTCAGAATCAACTCAACAACAACTTTTTTTTTTTTTTTTTAAAGTCACTCAACAGTGGGTTTTAAGTGCCTACATGTGCAGGGCCTTCAGCAGGTGAGACTCCTGCCCTCCTGTGGCTCATGGTGGGGGATGGATTGTGAGAACACGGTGCCAGGAGAGGGGGCAGAGAAACAGGAAGATGTGTGTTTGTTCAGGCTTGTTCGCTGCCATCTCCTCAGTGCCTAGCACACCCCAAAACGCAGTGGGCACTCAATAAATGCTTGTGGGAGTAAGACGGTGATGAATAGCGAAAGGAGAGAGAGGTGGAGGGAGAGACAGAAAGAGGACTGAAAGGAGGGAGACGGGGGAGGGCCGGGCGATAGGAATACTGGATGCCAGAGCCGGGGTCCCTGGCAACGTGGGTCCATGTCCAACAGAAGGAACTCTCAGGCTCTCTGGTCACTGAGGGGCCTCCTTGTCAGTCCTGACCCTGAGGTGCCTGGGCCCCTGGCCGCCCTGTCCTGGGCCCCTGGCCGCCCTGTCCTGGGTCTCTACCTGGCCAGGAAGGCCTGGAAAGGCACACGCACGGGGAAGGTGGCGCTTCGGATGCGTATAGCCTCCAGGGTGCCCGTCTGGCGCAGCTGCTCAGCCATGTGTCCTACATCAAAGAGGCCTGGAAGCTGGGCAGTGGGGACAAGGCCAAGGAGAGCAGGAGTCAGGGTTGGGTCCAAGGGCTAAAAAAACAGGGCTAAGGCTGTGGTAATTTGGGGCAGGACACAAAGGAGGGAAAAGAGGGGCACAAGGGCAGGGCAGGGGTCAGGCTCTGGGAAAGGAGCAGTGCCCTCCCCAGCCTGGGACCAGGTGCTGAGAAGCTCACCTTTCCAGGGTTAGGGTTGAGGCACTGGATGAAATAGATGTGGCTCCTGGTGGGTGGAAGTAGGGGGGTCACCAGGGCACAGGCCAGCCCCCATCCAACTGCCCGGGGTTGGGTGAGGGGCACGGTTCTCACCTGCGTAGCCGGGCTATGAGGTCCCCCAGGGACTGCTGGAAGCGAGAAGCCAGTGTGGATTTGCTTTGCCCTCCCCAGGGCTGGGGCTCTGCTTCCTGGAACTGGCTGCCCACCAGCTGTGGGCAAAAGGGGGCTGGGCCCATAGTCCAGGGTGCCCCTCACCCCCACTGCCCAGGGAAGCTGGTCCAAAGTGCCAGGCACTTGAGGGTGAGCCCCTTGGGCAAGGGCAAGAGTGTCCAGGGGAGGAGGATAGTCAGGGTACAGTGTGTGGAGTGGTTGAGGGCCCAGGAGGGCTGGCATGCCACCTGGAGCTGGCTCTGGTCAAGCATTTCCACCACGGCAGGGTCAAGATGATCCTGGTTTCTGTTTAAGAACTTGTGAACCTGCAAGGGACCATGTGGGGAGGAGAGGGAGAGCCAAGAAAAGAAGGCTGGGTTTGGAGGCCGCTCCTTTGTCCAATGGTCCATCCTTTCCCACTGGTTCAAAAGGCCACCTTTGTCATATATTCAATTCCTCTATATTCCCTTGGGTCTCTTTTTGGATCTTTGATTCCATTCTACTGCTCAGTCCATTCCTTGTCAATGCCATACTCTTCTAATTACTGGAGCTTGAAACTATGGTTTAATATTTGGTAGCACAAATTCCTCCTTAATCTTCTGATTTTTCAATATTTTACTGGGTATTCTGATGCATTTCTTCTCCACATAAAACTTCAGAATTATTTTGTCAAAACCCATTCCCCCTCCTCCCATAAAATTACCACTGGGGTATATTGATTGGAATTGTATTACTTTTCTAGATTAACTGGGAAAGAATTGACAATATTAAGGCTCCCAACTGGAAGGCAGTTTGTCTCCATTTTTAAATCTTTTGTGACTTTCAATACAGTTTCATAGTTGTCTTTATTCAAACTCCTTTCTTGTTCAGGGAACTCCTGGGTAGTTGTATTTTTTGTTCTATAGCTACAGCATACCACCTCTTCCAGGGAACCTGACCTGACTGGACCCACCTCAAACAAGTCACAGATCCGTACCCCTTTATACTGGGATCATCCCCTCAGCAGTTCTCCTCTGAGGGTAGGAGGTACCCAGTCCCCAGTAGACATAGAGCCCGAGACAGGGGATGGAAAGTCTATTCGGTAAGCACCTACTATGTGCCAGGCACCTGCCAGGCCATTTACATGTTATTGCATTTATCCTTCACAACAGTGTTGCAGGAGAGTTTTCATTTCCATTTTACAGATGGGAAGATGGAGGCTCAGGACATGAAGTAAACTGCTCAAGGTTATCAGAAGCCATGCTTGTACTCTGCCCCTCTTGGCTGGAGGGTCCCAAGACCTTAACTCCCCCTCCCCCTCCCCCCACCCAGAATGCAGTCAATTGTGGTCAGAACTGAGGGGGCCACCAGGTGGGGACATCTGCCAAGTCCTGGAAGGGGCCTCCCCTCATCCACTCCTCTCACCTGTCCAGGTGACTCTGCTTGGGGACGGGACAGCAGGGTCACATTACCCCCCTCACTGATTCCCCCTGAGGTGACAGGTACCTGGTACGTGACGGTCCCAGCATAGTGCCGCACAGTGAAGATGGGCAGGGGCAGCTGGGGCTTGGTGTAGCACTGGTGGTTGCCATGGTGATAGTGGCACTTCTGGAGGAAGGTGTGGTCCGTGGCCTGATGGGACCCAAGGTTTCTCTCAGGCCTTTGTACTCCGTGTTCCCTCCCAGGGGCCCCAGGTACCGTGTATACTTTAACATAAGATGAGGTTTTTTTTTTTTCCTCAAAAAAGTTATTCCTTAGAAAGAGTCACTCTATATTTGAGTCCTTAAAAAGTGTGCGCACTCTTCTTCATTGGCTTTATTTTGATCAAGCAAGTACTATTTGAGAAAGACACAGTAGCCTCGGACACAGAAACCACCTCAGTCAACACCAGACTTGGTGGCTTATAGAGGACCCCTGATAAAAATCATATAAAAGGGAAAACTGTTGCCAGAGAGTCAAATCCGACTCAGAGCGACCCTACAGGACGAAGCAGAACTGCCCCATAGGGTTTCCAAGGTTGTACAGAAGAGGCTGCCATACCTTTCTCCTGCAGAGCAGCTAGCTGATGGGTTTGAACCACCGACCTTTCAGTTGTGTTGCGCCACCAGGAAGGGGGAATGTTAAGGCGATGGGAAAATTTGGCAACAGGTAAGGGTGATGGTTGTACAACATGATGAACGTCATTAATGTGGCTGAATTGTACACGTAAAGATTGTTGAAATGACAAGTGTTATATTACGTATATATTTACCACAGTAAAAAAAAAAAAAAAGAGGGCGGGGGACTTTTAGATTTAACAATTATTTCTAGCGTTCATAAACACGTCTTTATTAGCAAGTCTTTCAAAGGTCACTTTTTAAGAGCAATCCACTAAAAGATTATTTTATGGATATAATGAACCTATAATAAAAAAAATGCATGGGGGGGAAACACCTGCCCCAGTGTTAACTAAATGGGAACTTGTGGCTTGGGTCAGCACCCAACATGGCCTCAAAAAGTGCTACATTTCAAATGACTTAGACTTTAGTGATGTTGCCGATCCCTGGAAAACCATGTTGGGTGACCCCAAAAGTGTCTCTGGGACACCAAGAATGTCTGTGAAAAAATTTTAGTAAACTTTTATGAAATATGAGGCTGGGAAAATCAGTGATTTACAAATTAACACACTATGTTATCCAAAACACATTTCATATGTGTATGAGTAACTAAATTAACGGAGTCCCCAGGTGGTACAAACCCAGGGTTACAAGCTCAGCTGCTAACTGAACAGTTGGAGGCTCAAGTCCACCAGAGGTGCCTTGGAAGAAAGGCCTGGCAATCTACTTACAAAAATCAGTCATTGAAAACCCTATGGAGTGCAGTTCTACTTTGGCACACATGGGGTCACCATGAGTGGGAATCAACTTGACGGCCACTGTTTTTTTTTTTTTAAGCTATATTAATAAATGAAATATTGTAATCATATGTTTGACAGCCTCTGGTCAAAATCCTTTCGTTTTCAACCCCTAATTGAAAAAATTGGGGAGGGGGCCCCTTATATTTGGAGTCATGGTATATTTTAGCTTATACAGAAACTCCTGCTCTTCTTGGTCTCAACAGAGCAGAAACTCGGTTTCAGCTCCCAGGGGAGGCTCAAGCTCACAAGCTCGCCCACGGAACCCACACCACATGTAATTTTATATTTGTTTCTGGGTTTTGTTCTGTTTTATTAACCTCTCTCTCCTGCTATACCCTGAGCTCTGAGAGGGGAGGGGCTGGGTCTACTTTTGCTCACCTTTTTATCCCTAGCACAGCCCTGGCACACATATTCATTCATTCACTCGTTCTTCGTCCAATAAATACTTGGTGAATCCTTAACACAGGCAGGCACCCCAGATAGAGTGTGACCTACTCCGACAAGGATGCAGCTCTAACGGAGCTCAGTGTAGCTCAGGGGAAGAGTAAATGAATAAATGTACAAAGTAATTGCATATGGACATAAGCGCTCTAAAAACATAAAGGAGAGGCTGCAGTGTAACTGAGTGAGCTATTTAGACAAAGGGGCAGGTGGAATGGATGCACCAAGGCCTTGAGTCTGCCCCCTACTGGCCAGAGGCCTGAATGGCTCCTGGCCACAATCAAGGCATTTGCTCCAGGACCACCGGGCCCATCAGGTACCACTGTCCCCCTTCTGCAGCCAGAGATGCCAGGTATCTTGCCCATGATCATCGAGAAACAGGCTTTGAGCCAGGTCTGCAGGAGCCCAGGGCTCTCTCCCTTTGGCCGCTGCCTTCCTGGGCTGGGCTGGGCTGAGGTGGTGTGGACAGGGTCTCTGGGTCCTATAACCTTGTAGCCAACCTGGGAGGCCCTGCTGGCCATCCCGTCCCCACCACTTGAGTGATCTTTGCCCCTGGCCCTCACCTGGGGCAGCCACGTCTGGGCATCCAGGATACTCAGGAGGCTGTGGGGCTGGTCTGCGAGGAGGTCCAGGCAGGACTCCTGCGGAGTCTGGGGGATGGGCACCCAGGACAGCAACTCCTGCCGACACTCCTCCTGGGACAGCCAGCACTTGGCCTTTACGGAGCCATCCACATTCGTGGGGCCCTCGTCTGAGCCAGAGCAGGGAGAACACTCCCATTTTACAGATGAGCAAAGGGAAGTTCAGTTCAGCCCCCACAGCAAGGGGGCTTTGGGAAAGAGCTCTCAGTTCAGTGCTGTCTTTACCAAGGACGGCCTCTGCTCCTGGCAGCGCCAGGGTGCCTCCCGCCCCCATCCGTGCCATGCAGCCCCCCATACCTCCTCCTGGGCCAGCAGTATCTGGCTGGAGAAGTGCTGCAGGCGCTCACTCGCCAGGTTGCTGCACAGCTGCTCCAGGCTGTTCACCTGCAGCGCCTGGGGGCACGTAGGCAGTGAGGTGAGCATGCAAGTGAGGCAGGGACCCAGGGCAGGGGTGGAGAACAGGCACACAGGCCTGGTGCCCTTCACTCCCCTCCCGCAGGGCTGCCATACTTCAGGCCTCCCTCTTAAACCCTGTCTCTGCTTCAGCACCATTGTGAGCCTTTGGGCCTCTGGTCACAGGCATCCTGTGGTCTGGAAGGCCTCTTTTCCTACCACCTAGCTGGCTATCAGAATCCTCATCCTCATAAGCAGGACTCCGGGCCTCCTCGTCCAGGAAACCTTCTGGCATTCCTCCGCTATGCATACAGATCTGTCCTCTGGTTCCTCCAGCACTCTTTGGGTAAGCCCCATGAGCCGACACTCCAGGCAGTTTTGTACAGAGTTTTGACATCTCTAAGACACACACACAACACACTTGTCACAGTCACCTCCCTCTTCAGGGAGGGCTGATGGTCACTGAGGACAAGCTGTGGAGAGCAGGATGGGGAGGAGATGGCGGACAGTACCCACCTAGGGACCACCTCCTCTCCTTCTGGCCCCTCCTCCCTGCCAAGGAGGCACCACCTTCTTGAAAGCGGGGAAGAGCTTATGAACACTCAAGAGATTTGGGGCATTCTCCCTCCTCCCTCTCCTGGCAGTGCATGAGAGGTGGGGCGGCAGGTGGACTCATCCTAGCATCCGCTGCCTTTGAGGCTTCTGCAATTGCTGCAGGACAGAACTGCCTGGAGGCTACATCAGGGTGGACAGGGCAAGGCAGAGGGGCTGCACCTACGAGGTGCTCAGCTCTCTCCTGGCCCATCTCCTTTAAGCCTTCCACCACCTGGGAGGTAGATCCTCGTACAATCCCACTTTATAGATGAGAGTACTGGATTGCAGAAAGGTTAATTAACTTGCCCTAGGCCACACAGCTGGTGAGGGGCAGGACTGCAGCCCGGGGCTTCAGGGCGTCCACAGCCCCTGTGCTCTCTCACTTGCTGTGTCAGGGAGGATGGCACGGGCTGAGACAGGGGCTAAGGGTGGGCTCCCGCCCTCACCAGGGAAGCCTTGAGGGCTCCCACGCCCCAGGTTGGTCAGCCTGGGTGCCAGAGAAGGAAGCAGGTGTCCTGCTTGGAAATAAACACAGGCATAGGACGCGGACATCCTTCCTCGGCAATCTGCAGCTGAAGGTGAGAGATGGAACCCCAAGTTCTCTGCCAGGCTGGCTCCTCACCTAGACTGCACAGTCCCCGGGAAGGCCTGCTTCTTTCCTCTCCATCTCTGCACTACCCTCCCCTAGTCCCAGGCCCTGGTGCCAGCTCAGCACAGCCATCACCCCACAGACGTAGAAGTCAATGAAGACACATGTGAGGCAGGCAAGTGGTCACAAATGTCCCTACAAGGAGAGCTGCAGCTTTTGAGGTCTCCCAAATACACTAGGATTAGGAAGACCCCTGTCCTGTGCCACCTAACCAGGTCTCTGGGCCCAGCCCAGGGGTGACCTCAAAGCCGTAGACGTCCACAACAGTGATGGTGCCCACGCTGCCTCCTTCCCTAGGCGATGCCAGCTTCGTGTTGGCTCTTCTCAGGAGCCAGTCAAAGAGCCGCGAGTACAGGGCCTTGGCCAGGCCGTCCCTGTGGACACCGTGAGTAAGTGCACAGTCACACGAAGCACAGCGCCAGGGGTCTGCTCACTCCTCCCGTCCCCAGGCCCACTGCAACCTGGCATTGATGGCGCTCTCCACGGGCAGGGATCGTGAGACCCGGCCATAAGGTGTCTCCTGGAGGGCAGAGCAGGTGCATGTGGGTACATCCAGCTCATAGTACACATGGGCGCTCATCAAGCTTGTGGATGGTCCAGGTTGGCCCACCTACCCATACCCGCGGGCTCACCAGGACCCTCTGGGTGACAGCACCCTCTAGGCGCTCGGGTGGCACCCGCAGCAGCCGGGCTGCAGTGTGGATCTCTGCCCAGCTGGACACGGCAGCCACCTCCTGGGACTCTCGCTGGTTAGAGAAGGGGCAAGGGCAACAGCAAGAGGTGAGATCCAGGCAGGTAAGAGCCTGGGCTTTATCTCCAAGCAGAGCTCATACATCCTTCTCTGGTACCCAGGCTGGCCAGATGGGGCCCGGGAACCCTGGAAGCTTCTCTCTGGTGAGGCCTGGAGTCTGACGCACTGAGTTTGAGTCCTGACTTCACCTCTTTACTAGCTGTTCGGCTTTGAATGTCTTTTTCCCTCCCTGAGCCCATGTCTTTACTGTTACAGGCAAAGCTACGATAGTCATGTTACAGCGCTGTATTGAGAAGCAAGGTAGAAAATATACGTAAAATTATTTACACAGCGCCAGGTACTTAGTAGGACAGGTGTGGGGATAGAGTCAGAAGATCCAGGTCTCTGTTTTCCCATCTCTACAACGGGGACCTGCCTGTTGTCCAGGGCAGCCCCGAAGCCCCAAGTAGCCCAGGGGTCGGTCCCTCGTCTGCTCCTGATACACAAGGGTTTGGCATCATTGTACTGCCCTGACTACGTAAATAAGCCACCGCCAAGCCAGCATCCCACTGGCCCTGCCCACAGGGGCACCCACCTCTGAATAGGAGAAGCAGATGTTACCCAGCTGCAGGATGGTGGCCAGCACAGCCCAGACTGTGGCCAGCTCCTCGGGCCACAAGCCCAGAGCCTGCAGGGCCTTCACCAGCCCATGGAAGTCCTGGGCGTCCTCCTTGCCCGGGAGCCTGCAGGCCCGGCCCTGCGGAGCACGGCAGGGTGAAGGCCAGGGCCACCCTCCTCAGGCTCCTCCTGGGCCGGGAGCCCAGCCCCTCTCTGTCAACCCACCTGGTTGAGGTAGTAGTAGGTCTCGGGTCCCTGCAGGGAGAGCTGCTCCCGCTCCTGTGGGTCCAGCCCTGCCAGCAGCTCGTAAAAGACATGGAAGCTTCGCTCAGCCTGGGCCTTGGGGAGAAGGACTGGCTTAGAGAGAGCAGTGGCCTGGCCTTGCACCCCAGCGGAGCCAGGACAAGTCTTGGCGACGGCAGGCCTGGGGGCTTAAGGGGCCAGGACCCCCTACAGTGGGTCCTCTCTCTCTTTCTCACTTTGGGAGCTGGAGGGAGATGGGGAGCAGGGTCTTACCTGAAATACCACCCTCGAGGTCTCAAGCAGATAATGTGACACGGAAGCACCTATGATGACTCCACTGTGGGCACAAGAGACTGGGTGGGGGTGCCTGGGCTGCATGCCACCCAGGTGCCCCACTCAGAAGGGGATCCCCCATGGCCTGGCCCCAGGGGCAGCAGTATTAGGTTCCCAGCTGGGCCAACTGACCGTAGGTGCCCTGTGCCCACCTGGACCCCTGCCACTCACTGCTGCAGGTAGAGGCATGAAACCTGGCCAAAGCGGCTGGCGTTGGGATTGAGGATGGTCTTGGCATGGCCAAAGCTGCTGACCATAAGCAGCACGTCCTCCAGCTGTGTGTGTGGGGGGGTCATTCATGTGGTACCCCAAATTGGCCATTCCAGCTAAGAGTACTCTATGGCTAGGGGGCTGTGCTGGGTCCACAGAGGAGGTCAGTCCCATCAGGACAGCCCCACCCTACCCTGCCCCCCAGAAGCAAGAGGCCTAAAAAGCATCCTTGTCTTGGCTCAAAGAACAACTCCTCCTGGATCCCAGGGAAATGGCTCTGCCCCGCGCCGCCTGCAATGCACCTCCAGCCTGCCCTCACCTGGCAGCCTCCATCCCTCATCTGCGCCTGCTCCGGGCTGCTGAGGAACTGCATGATCTTTCTGGCAGCTTCCGTCTTTCCTGAGCCACTGTGCCCACTGCAGGAGGGAGGGGCTAAGGAATCCAGGCTCCCAGCAACACAGAAAGATAGGCTTAGAGCCTGGATGCCCAACAGAAAAAATGCTCAAGATGCCACATTCTAGGGGCACATGTGGTGACTTCAGCCCCTACGCAGCCCAGAGCTGCCACCCCACAGGGAACCAGACCAGTAGTTGCAAATGCAGACCTCAGGCCCACTTCTTGACCAGCCTGCAGTGTGGCCTGTGGGCACCCACACCAGATGTTCAAGCCCATTGTAGGTACAGTCAAGGGGGCAGCCTCTACTTACCTGAGAAGGATGCAGGCTTCCTGCCCAGTCCTGTGAGACAGGCTATGGGCTGCTTCTGCGATACCAAAGATGTGTCTGGGCGCGAGGATGGAGAGATAAGAAAGTACCAGAGCTGGGCATCTGGGGCCCTCCTGCCAGCTCTAGGTGTAGGCAGGACATGCCCCATGAGCCCCAGGACATTGGGCAATGGGACATGCTGGGGCCCAGCACACCCTGGCAGTGAGCAAGGGTCTGTGGGGCAAGGTCACATACGGGGTGCTGCTAGAGGCCTTCCCAGAGCGGTAGCTGGCCAGGACCTCAGGCGTGAAGAGAGGCAGGGGCCGGCAGGGGTTCAGAGCAAGTAGGAGGGGCCCTCCAAAGGTCTGAGGAAGAAGGCAGAGGCCTCATCACAGCATGGACAGATCAGGAGAATGCAAATTCAAAAATGAGGCAGGGCTCTGATACACACCAGCCTGGCTACCCTCGTCCCACACCGTAGTCCCCAGAGAGGGTCCACCACCCATCCATTGGAAGAGGAGGGGCTCCAGGGGTGGTAAAGAGCCCTCTGTCCCCATGGGAAAGCCTGCCTCTGGGGCCGTCCCCTCCCCAAGGCCCCCATACATAGATTCGATCCAGGTGAAACCTCTTCTTGAGGCACAGCAGCACGGAGCTGTCACACACCAACCTGGGGGGATAGCAGGGAGGAGGAGCAGGGAGTTGGGGGGTGGAGGAGGTGCTGGGTTAGCTCCGGGGCTAGCTGCAGGACTTCAGGGGCAACTCATTCAACCTCCATAAAATAAGGGCTGGTCTGTTAAGTAAGTTACCTACCGTGGGGTGCAACAAGCAGGACCAGGACCCCGCTAAGCCTGAGGAAAACTTCACGCCAATTAGAGAGGGAAGTCTCAGACAATGGTCCCTGGATTTCATCCTTCACCTGCCCCTTCCACCAGAAAACCCCTTGTGGGACACAACCCCTCTTCAGGGCTCAATATGGGTGTGCGCAGTTTATGAATATTGGGTGTGGGGGGGTAGGGTATATGGAGCAGTGTTTCCTTGTTGCACATAGGGTCGTTTTGAGTGGGAACCGGCTCTAACACACATAAAAGCAACACGGGGAATATGAGGCTATGCGGCCCGGGGCCTCGACTGCTGGGATGGCAGATTTGGAGCCGCACGCTCACCGCAGCCGGGCCAGGTCCTCGGTGTCCTCCAGGCCTGCCCCCAGGCTCCCGCGCTCAGCATCCGGGACAGGAGGCAAATCCAGGCCGGGCCCCAGGCTCAGCTCCAGGTCCTGCTCCAGCGCCTCCTCTGCCTCATCCTCTGGCTCCCACCGCTCCGTTGGGGACCCGCAGGGGCCCAGGCGCCTCTCCCGCCCCAAGCGGGTTTCCAGGATGAGCCGAGGCAGCAGTGGGTCGGGGCCAGGCCCAGGGTCCTCGCGGGGGTCGGAGCCCTGCGCCCAGTGCATCGGGGCCTCGGCTTCCAAGGCCCCGGGCTCCGCCTCGCTGCTGGAGCCGCTCTCGTCGAGCGGGGATTCATCGGGGGGAGTCGGGGCGAGGAGGGAGCCGCGGTGGGGCCCGGCAGCCCCTTGCCCACTCACCCTGGGCCCCTCACTGTTCGGCGCAGCCTCTGCACGAGGCCAAAGGCGTCCCTCCGCGTTGAGGGCGCCCGCGGCCGCTTCCCTTGAGCTCCGGGTGCTCGACGCCCTCCTTGCCCTGTGGATTCTGGGGAACACGACCGCGAACTTGGGGTCACCACCCGGGATCTCCTCGTCCGAGGGGTCGTCGGGGGCGGGGCTCTTCGAGGCTTGCGGGAAGCTCTGGTTGCCGCCAGGGGGAGCCCTCAGCCGCCCCCCCAGACCCGAGAAGCCAGCCAGACGCAGTGCTAGACGGCGCCGCAGGCCAGGCTCGCGGCTCCACCCCTTGCCCGCCCTCGGCCCCACGCCCGGCCCCTCGCCCCCCGCCTGCCCCTCGCCCGCCCCCGGCCCCGCCCAGGGCCCCTCGCCCGCCCCCGGCCCCGCCCAGGGCCCCTCGCTCGCCCCCGGCCCCTCGCCCGCCTCCACCCCCTTTCCTGTCCGCGGCCCCCTTCCCCGTCCCTCGCTCTCTGGCGGCCGGGTCCGCCACCGCAGCCACCGCAGCAGGCCCAGGGCGTGCACCACGCTCAGGAGCCGCTCCTTGAGTCCTGCGCGGCGAGGGCCGGCGGCCTGGGGAGCAGGGCCTGGCGGGGGCCTCGCGCCGAGCCTGCGGAGCGCCATGAGGGTGGCCAGCGGCGTCAGGTCCCCGGGCGTGTCTCCCCGTCCAGCCTCCGCCGCGCTCTCGCCAGCCGCCAGCTGCACCTTCCCCACCTGGCGCCTCTCTCGGGGGGTTTCTCCGGGCTCGGCGCCTGGTGACTCGCCCTCGGGCTGCACCCCATGGTCACTCGCGCCCCGGGCCGGCCTGCTGTCCCGAGGAGCCCCCGAGCTCCGGGGGGCGCGAGCACGGCTGCTGACGAGGTTGTTGGAGTTCGGGGTCCTGCCGCCGGGCGCGGCCGCTTCGTCCTCAGGGCCCCGGCTCGCTGTCCCCGGGGCTGCCCGGCGGCCGCGTCCGGGCCTGGGCCGCTCCAGACTTGGGTCTGTCGCTGTCCCCAAATCCTCCCTCGCTCCCCGGGGCCCCACCTCCGAAGACCCTTCCCGGCTCGGGGGTTCGGCTGGCGGCTCGGCGGTGCTCCGGCGCTCCCCCGACTCCGGCACTGACTCCAGCCCAGTTCCTGTCTCCTCCGAGCCCGTGTCCGGTGTCTCCGACTTGGGCCGCAGCAGCGGGGCCCCGCCGCTCTGGCTGCCGCTCTCCGAGGCCTTGCGGGCTTCGCTGTCCAGGCAGGAGCTGCCCCTGTCCCCGCCCGAAGTGTCCCCATCGAGGCTCCGGGACTTGGAGCGGCCCCGACGGGTCAAGGATCCCTGCCCTCTTCCTTTCCTCCTGCGAAGAGCGTGCTCGCCCGGCCGCCCTTGTCTCGGGAGGCTTTCCTCCACGCGCCCCCCTCGGCCGTCCCCGGGCTCGTGGTTCTTCTTGGGGCCGCGTCCCCGACGCCGCCCGCTACCTCGCCTCCCCCGGGACTCCGGCCGCTGCCCGGCCCCTTGCCCTCCGTAGCCGCTGTTCCCATCTGCCGAGGGCTTCCTGTAGCTACCAGGGGTTTCCCGACCTCCAGCGGCTGCTACGGGCTCCAAAGCGGGTCTCGCCCTGCGGGCCTCGCGGCCCAGTTGGCGGTCAAGGACCGGCGCGCCGTCCGTGCTGGCCGACTCGGACTCCTGCTCCCCCGCCGCCGGCCTCCGGGATCCCGCTGCGCGCCGGGTCACTTTGCCCTTGCTCCCGCCCATGGCGTGCCCAGGGAAGAGGGGCTGCCCAGCGTCCTGTCTCCTTTCCGGGAATCTGGCTGCCGCGGGTACCTGGCCTTCTGGGAGTGCACCACACAGCTCTACCCTGGCGGGGCCACAGGCTTAATCTCCACCCCCCCACCCCGGGGCTCCTGCCTTACGCAAGGGCATCAATAATGCAGGTGGCGGCTGGTTCTGACCCCCTGAGCCAACAATGGAGTACAGGCCACCCAGGAAAGAAGAGATGCTTCGGGCAAAGGCCGGGGACAGGGCAGGGCAGTCATGCCGTCTGGAGCCGCTGTCAGCCAGACCAGCACCACGGGAGGCTAAGAGGGGCCGTGCTCTGCTCCTGCCTCAGCTTGGCTTGCCCAGCGCCGAGGGCAGTGAACCTGGAGCAACCTCCAGGTCCCGGGGTACCCACCCTCCTTCCTCGACCTTCTGGGTTGCTCCATGAGGCTGTACCATGTGGATCTTCAGGCACTCCATGAGTATTGTTATTTTTTCTTTTCAATTGTGATATATAATTTACAGAAAAGTGCATCAAACATAAATGTACCCTTTAAACTGATGTAAATCAGATACCTGTGTACCCCCACCCCCTTCATGTTAATGAAGCCTAACCAAAAAAAAAAACAAACAAAAAAAACGCGAACCCCTTGCCAGGAGTGGATTCCAATTCATAGCAACCCTGTAGGACAGAGTAGAAGTGGGTTTCCAAAGAGTGGCTGGTGGATTTGAACTGCCAACCTTTTGGTTAGCATCCAAGCTCCTAAACCAGTACCCCTAAAATCCCAAATCGCCCTAACGTGTGATTTATTTATTTATTTATTTATTTTTGAGCCTTGGTGGTACAGTGGTTAAAGCCCTGGGCTGTGTTCCGTGGGAGAAATGTGGCAGTTTGCATCTGTGAAGATTACAGCCTTGGAAACACTACGGGCAGTTCTAACTCTGTCCTATAGGGTTGCTATGAGTCATAATCAAGTCAGTGGCAATGAGTTTGGCTTAATACGTTCATATAGTTCAAAATTCACAAGGTAAAAGTCTCCCAACTCTCTTAGCTACTCAATTTTCCCAGTGAAGTTATCAATTTCCTTTATTTCCTTGGAGAAATACCCATGCAGAAAAAGATCAGTATTTTATTTTTCCCTTTTTAGCACAAGTGGAAGCTTATCTAGCTCTCTGCTCTTCACCTTCCTCTTTAATGCACAGTCCCCCTCCTTTTTTTTTTTTTTTTTTTTAACAGCTATGCAGTGTTCCAGAAAATGGCTGCACCATCATTTAACCAATTGCTTATCGGAAGGGTTTTTTTTCCCTTAGAGATGAATATGCCTTTATTTTTATTACCTTGGGAAAATGTCAGGCATGTTTACAATGCTGTATGATACATACTGATTTAACGCCGCTGTCCTCACTTTTCTGGTTTTAAAAGCCTTGTAGAAAACAGATACTGCAAAAAAGGAGAAGATGCAAATATTAACATTTTAAATCCTTAATTTTTTTTATTGTGGTAAAATAGACATAAAATCGACCATCTAAACCATTTTAAGGAGCCCTGGTGGCGCAGTGGTTAAGCACTTGGCTGCTAACTGAAAGGTTAGCAGTTCCAACCCATCAGCCGATCTGTGAGAGAAAGACGTAACAGTCTGCTTCTATAAAGGTTGCAGCCTTCGAAACCCTATGAGGCAGTTCTACTCTGTCCTATAGGGTTGCTATGAGTCGGAATCAGTTTATCAGCAACAGGTTTACCCACCTTTCTATTGGATGTGGGCTTGTGTCATGATGGTTATTGTTGAACCCAGGCAGGATTGGTGAGCCCAGTAAAACAGCCCTGGGGCAGCTGTTGCAGGGCAGCCTCGGGGGCACCAAAAGATGGCAGCCAGATGAGACTTCAAGCCAGGGCCCGACCCCACCAGGGGCCCCTGTGTCCCCGCTGACTGCCTGTCCTCACGGGCAGCACCACCCAGTAACCTGAGCAGGGAAGGAACACTCCAGACTGCGGCACTTCTTCAGAATGCCAGCCAGCCCACACGCACTTGCCGTACCACCACCCATCTAAATATCTCCGGATTCAGCCTCAGACCCCGGTGGAGCTGCTGCAAGCGCTCAAGTGTCCTGGGCAGTCCACTTGCAGCCCAGAGGCCAGTTTCAAGCAATGAGTTGAAAGTGAGTTAGCCTTTCCATCTGCATTCTCAAGGAGGCAGCCTTCTAGAGGAGGCAGCTGTCTCAAAAGACCATAAGCTCCTGGGTAACATCAACCTGTAAAATAATAGAAAAAAAAAAAAGACCAAACCTGTTGTCGATTCCGACTTATAGCAACCGTATAGGACAGAGTAGAACTGCCCCATAGGGTTTACAAGGTTGTAGCCTTTATAGGAAGCCCTGGTTGTGCCTGCTTAAGAGCGTGGCTGCCAACCAAAAGTTCGGCAGTTCGAATCCACCAGTTGCTCCTTGGAAACCCTATAGCAGAAAAACCCAAACCTCTTGCTATCGAGTCAGTTTCAACTCATAGCGACCTTATCGGGTAGTAGAACTGACCCACAGAGTTTCCAAGGAGCACCTGATGAAACCCTATGGGGCAGTTCTGTTCTGTCCTGTAAGGGTTACTATGAGTCGGAATTGACTCAACAAGAGCAGTTTTGTTTTGTTTTTTAACAGAATCATATTGCCACATGTTTCTGCCGTGGAGCGGCCAACGTTTCAGTTAGCAACTGAAAGCTTAACCACTGTGCCACCAAAGCTCCTTCAACACCAGCCCGTAGAAATCTATAAACTCCAGTCTCCTGCCCCCCAACACCAACCAAGGACAAAGGGCACTGGTTACCACAGAGCCCGGATGTTCAGAAGCCTTGTTTTACCTGTAAAAAAAACCGAACATGGGACTTGTACACCAATGCTCATTGCAGCGTTACTTATAATTGCCAAAAGGTGCTGCCCATCAACAGATGAATGGATAAACAAAACGTGGTATTCCATACAATGAATTATTCGGCCGTAAAGAGAAATGAAGTCCTGATACATGCTGCAATATGGATGAACCTTGAAAATGTCATGCTGAGTGAAATAAGTCAGACACAAAAGGACAAATGTTGTATGATCCCACTTATATGAAATAGCTAGAATAAGCAAATGCATAGAGACCAAAGTTTATTAGTGATGACCAGGGGCTGGGGGTGGGGAAGATGGGGAGTCTTTGCTGAAGGGGTACTAAGTTTCTGTTTGGCGTAATGAAAATCTTTTGGAAATAGCGGTGATGGATATAGAATGTGCTGAATGTAATAATGTCACTGAGTTGTGCACTTCATATTCTATTGAATGGAGAGGCCACCTTTGTTTATCCATTTATCTGTTGATGGTAATCTGGGTTGTTTCCATCTTTTGGCTATTGTGAATAGTGTTGCAGTGAACATCGATGTACAAGTATCTGAGTCCCTGCTTTCAAGTTTTTGAAATTGCTGTGTTATAAGTTAATGCTGTTCAATTTTTTGAAGAATTACCAAACAGTTTTCCACAAGCAACTGTACCATTTTACATTCCCACAAAATGGATGTGGGTTCCGATTTCTCCACATTGCCTCCAACACTTGTTTTCCACTGTACATAGACTTCTAACAAGTTCTTCCTGCCCCTGATGGAACATCTAGTGTAGCCCCATTATTTCCCCATTCACCTCATGGACTTATATAAACCTCGCAACAGCCTGGGAGGGAAGGACTCTTAGCAGGCCCATTTCACAGAAGAATAAACTGACTTGGAGCAGTTAAGTAATTTGCCTGAGGTCACACATGTCAAATGGGATTTGAATTAGAGTGATCTTTTTTTCCCTTGAAATATTTTTATTTATTGTGCTTTAAGTGACATCAAGTCAGTCTCTCGTACAAAAACTTATACTCACCTTGCTAGGTACTCCTAGCTGCTCTCCCCCTAATGAGACAGCATACTCCTTTCCACCCTGTATACCTCGTGTCCATTCAACCAGCTCCTGTCCACCTCTGCCCTTCTCATCTCACCTGCAGACAGCAGAGCGATCTTTAGAAGAACCCAAGCGTACCTGGGTGAAGCAAACGGTGAATGTTCTCAGCTGCTAACCAAACTCGACTGCTAATCAAAAAGTTGGAGGTTTGAGTCCACCCAGAGGTTCCTCGGAAGACAGGCCTCTCGATCCGCTTCCGAAAAACCAGTGGAGTACAGCTCTACTCTTTGCACACGGGGTCACCATGAGACGGAGTTGACACAAGGGCAATAGGTGGTAGAACAAACCTCTCCGTGGCATTTCCCTCTTTCAAACTCTTCAGGTTATGTACTTCCTGTTGCCTCAGGATGAAGTCCAGACTCTTCAGCTGGTTTACAGGGTGTGGCCCCAGCTGTGGCTTTTTGTTATCTACCCAGCCTCTCTCCCCCACCTCTTCCAGGGACAGTGTTCCTCCTTAGGGAACTGGTCCTCCCTATTCCTTGTGGTTCTCAGCCCTTCCCTTCTCGCCCCTCTCCACACCTCTCACAGAGAAACAAGGCTCAGTCAAGTGGTCCAAATTCCAGAATCCAAAGACTTGAGCTGGACATGCCCAGGGTCAGAAATGTGTCCTGGTTATCTGAGTAGCCCTGGGCCTGCCTGTCCATCCCAGGACCTGGGTGCTCAGCTCTTCTGGCCCCTGTGGCTCAGTGGTCTCATCAGCTCTTCACTCTTCCCATAGCAACCAGGCTAGTTCCCCGCATGGCCTCCCTCTGTCCTTTGTCCAGAATGACCACCTACCCACAATGCCTTCTGCCCAGCCAACTCCTGGTCACCTCTCAGGTCACAGCTTAACATCACCTCCCAGATGCCCCTGAATTGTAGTTTGGTGGTAGAATTCCCACCTTTCATGAGGGAGATCCAGGGTCAATTCCCGGCCAGTGCATCTCACGTGCAGCCACAACCCGTCTGTCAGTGGAGGGTTGTGTGATGCTGAACAAGTTTCAGAGGAGCTTCGGACTAAGACGGACTAGGAAAAATGGCCCGGCAACCTACTGCCAAAAATCAACTGATGAAAACACTATGACTCACAATGGTCTGATCCTGTTATGCGTGGGGTCGCCATGAGTTGGGGGCTCACTTGACAGCAGCCAACCAAACTTGTAACACTTGTAACTGCACTTGTAACAACTGGGAACCCCACAAGGCAGAGGTATAGCCAGGGGTTATTAGAGGGAGGCATTTGCCCCCAGGTGCAAGTCCAGCGGGCACCAGACAAGCCCAGCCAGTGAATCACCCCCCCAACGAAGGGGGGCGCAAACTTAGAGACTGACCCGGGTGTCCGTTACCCTCACTACACCTCTGCCACAAGGGCAGGGACCGTGAGTCTTGGCTGGTCACCTCTGAACCCCAAGCCCCTGGCACATAGTGTGTGCTGGACAAAGACTGGTGAATAAAGATACATCCCAAGTAGAATCAAAACCTCAGGGTTATAAAGACCTTAAAAAGCCAAAAAAACAAACCTGTTGCCATCCAGTCGATTCTGACTCATAGTGAGCCTATAGGACAGAGTACAACTGCCACCTAGGGTTTCCAAGGTGTAAATCCTTATGGAAGCAGACTGCCACATCTTTCTCCCTGGGAGCAGCTACTTAGCAGCCGAGCCTTTAACCATTGTACTACCAGGGCTCTTCCATAAAGACCTTAATGACTGTTTAATCCAGGGCATGAAGGGGAGTAAGCCCTTTTGCCTCCAGGCACCCCTCTACCTTGGCACAACCTCCCTGTCTTCCTTTGATGTCTAGATGAAGCCAGTCACCAGGTGTGAGATATTTGGGGCCTCCTCCTGTCATGACAACAGGAAAAGGCCAGCAGGGGTAGCGAGGGCCCTTCCTTTCCTCCCTCCAGGGATACAAGTCAGACAGACTCAGGATGGTTAACTCTTGCCATTTATTCCTGAAGACAGAAGGCGCAGCGGTGTTCAGATACAGTTAGGTACAGTCCACTCTGATTCAAATGGCTTGACAATGAGATTCTCCTGAGCACCGACCTGGTCTGGGAGCAGATCGGGGGCAAGGCAAGGCCCTGGCTGGCGATCATTTCCATCCATAGGGACATTTCTACACCATGAAAAACTACCATCATTGGACCAGTCCAATAAAGAGGTAATAATGTGTTTATTAAAAACTCTTTTCCACCCAGAGGCAGTTAAATTTTATAATTTAAAACCCAGCCCACTACAAAAAGGGAAGAGGAGGAATAAAAACTGTGCAACATTGACAAAAGGACTGAGACAGACGGGCCCCAGAAGGGGCGGCCCCAGGGCCTGGGATCTCTCTTCTCTGGAGGCCAGGAGCAGCAGCAGCAGGGTGGGACCTGGGGTGTCCCGGCACGGCCTAGTCCTCGGCCTGTCCAGGTGGGGGCAGTGCCCCAGGACGGGCCCTCAGTAGTGTGTGTTCACTGAACGCTGTGGACGCCCCCTTGTTCACTCTGCTGTGGAAGGAACACGGCTCAGGGCCTCCTGGGAGGGACAGGGTCTCAGCCACCCATCCTGAGCCCAGACACAGAGGTTTCCAGGACAACTGGGGTATGTGTCAGGGCTAGGATAGGGGAGGGGAGAAGGAAGTTCCTCCACCTGTCTGCTCCCCACCAGCCAGCAACAGTCCCCTAAGCCCTTACCTCCTCCATTGCTGAGGCTGTACCCCACCGCCATTCTCCGGGAATGCCAATCCCCATAGCTCCTGCATTTGCAAAGACACAGCAGTCAGTGTCCGCAGGGCACTCGGTCGCCAGACAAGGACCTTCCATCCGTGGTGCCCCTCCCAGAGCCTCAGCCCAGCCGGGCACACCTAAGCAGGTGACTTACGCTCGGTCTCCCTCCAGTGTGCTCTGGATCTCCTTCAGCACTCCTAACGAGTCAGGTGGGAACGGAGGGCTGTAAGGCCAGTGGGGGCTGATCCAAGCCCTGCTCCCCCTTCTACTGGGTGCTGGATGAGCCCGTCCCCTCAGGGAAATGGCCCTCTGTCCCACCCTGGCTTTCCAGGTCTCCTGGGGAACATTCCCCACCCTGCCCCCAGACTCACTCTCGTCATTGAGCAGCGCGTGCTCCATCACGGGGCCTGGCATCCTCTCTGGAAGGCAGAGTCCTGGTCAGCAAGGCCCATGCTGGGCCTCCCTTCCCCTGCTCCCTCTCACAGGGTGGGGGTGCTTGAACCCAGAGCTCAAGGCTGGAAGGAATGCTGTTTCCATTCCAGCTGACCTGGGACCCCACCCTTCCTGCCCCTCCCCAGGTCTGGGCTGGGTGTGGCTCAGGTGTGCACGTACAGCCTCTGCCCCTACAGAGGCCTGTCTTACCCTCTCCATCACTCTGGCTCCCTGAGTTCCTGTTGGGGGAGAGACAGTGAGGACAGGGCCACTAGGCTCCCCGCCCAGCTCTAAAGGCCTTGTCCCATGGCATGAGATGAACTATGGGCCAGGCCTGCCTGCACTGAGGCATCTGAGAGGGAAACAGCCCCACTGGGATTGGCAGAAGAGATACAAGAGCTGGGCTCACAGTCACCACTTACCAGGGGGACTCTGATCAGTCCCTAGCGGGCACCTCAGGATGTGCAGGGAAGGGAGGAGCTGTGGCAAAGGCCTCCCTTTTACCCACCTGGCTCGGCCCACAGCCTTCTCATGGCCCGCCCCATTGTGGGGGCAACTGTGGTTCTTGGTTTCTGCTGATTCCACCAGACACCGGGGCTCAACCAGCCACTTAGTGGAGAGAGAGAAGCGCTCAAACTCCGAGGGGGAGATCAGGTAGAAACCTGGGGAATGGATGGAAACCTGGCAGGTAAGATTGGCCAGGGTCTCCGGGGTCCTGAGGCTTCAGAAGGTGTTTCCCTGGGCAGCGGGACGAGTCAGGGTCCCAAGCCTCCTGGCAGTTCTCCGCCTGAGGCCAATCCAGCCTTGCCTTGTCTGCATGCAGTACCCCTGGCTGCCCTTCCTGAGGCTGAGAAGCCCTCCTCCACGCCCACCCCCGTCCCAGCTAACACCTGCTGCCTACACACCTTGGCCATATTTGGTGAAGACACAGGAGGCGATGCCACTAACATCCTCCCGGCGGATGCAGCTGAAGCGCACCTGGGGCTTGAGCAGGGGCAGCGAGACCACCTGGACGTCGCCCAGGTTGGTGAGGACAGCCAGGTGATGCTCCCCATAATCCTCAGTTCGACAGCTGCCGAAGTGGGCCACGCTGACCCGCCGCACCCGCGAGCCCTCCAGGGCCGTCAGCTTCAGCTTCAGCTTGGCACTGACCTTGGGTAGTGTAAACACCTGCAGGTACGGGGTGGCTGGTCATGCCACGGCCGGAACACAGCTCCACCCTGCCAGGGAAGGACCCCTTGCCTTCCTGCCTACTGCTGCCACTGGCCTCTGCTGGGCTGGCCCGGCCGGCTTTCCTCACACATGGTTCAGCCCTCAGGCTTCCCAAGCTCTCAGATGTATGGTCACTGGCACTTGGGCCAGCAGAACACCAAGGCCACTTATTTCCTTGTCTAGGTTTGGTGTCCCTTCCATAAACACAGGTCCTGCTTCGGCATCCCCACCTCTGCCCTGGGGCCTAGGGACTCCACACAGACCCCTCATTCTTTCCTGTGCCCCTGCAGCCCCACCAACACCAACATCAAATAAAATCTTACCCAGATGAATCCCAGCCATCATCAGCTATGCCCAGGATGAGTTCCCAGATGTCCCAGGGACTCCTGGGAACCCTGCCTTGCCCCCCATGTGGCACCTTGGGGAACCCTACCTCCCCCTACACAGCACCTTGAACTGCTCCTCCGACACAACCAGTAGCTGGTGACTTCCTTGCATGTCTGGGCTCTTTGACAGGTCGTGGGCCACCTCCAGGGGCTCTGGAAGGGGCACGCTGTGTCCGTCCAGCACTAGGATGCCCACCACAGGTGCACGGTGCATCAGCTGGATCTCCTTGGCTACAGGAAGGAGCAGGTGGTGGGCTGCGTGGTTGAGGACACCACCCACCCTGGCAAAATCAGCCAAGTGCCCACTGCCCTCACCCCTGCCAGCACTCACTCTGCTCTGCCCGCACGGGCTCATCCATCCTCCGCTCGGCAGGGGGCACGCGCAGGGAGAAGGCGTAGACAGTACCGCCATTGGTGCCAGCCCACAGTGACGGGCAGTGGCGGGAGCCTGCCAAAGGGAAAAGGCTTTGGGTGTCTGAGCCCGGCTCTGGGAAGAGGGTCGAGAAATCCCCTCTAGGAGCCAGGTGGAGTCAGGCAGGCGACCTGGGCTCACATCCCACCTAGCCACGCACTACCTGGCTGCTCCTAAGTCAGTTTCCTTCTCTGTAAATGGAGGCACTGTGGTCCTGCCTAACCCCTGGGGTGCAGGATGGGGTCAGACAGGGAAGGCTCTCTGACAACCACAAGGGGCCCTGCACAAATGCCCCCAGCCAGGATGCCTCAGTGGCCACTCAGATAGTGGTGGCCACCCCCACTCCACCCTTGCCCTGTGAGGAGGGACAAGCTGAGGCCCAGAAAGGTCAAGAGATATGTCCGACTTGAGACTGTGTTGGGATCTCCTCCCTGGAGGGGAGATGTGAGGGTAGAGGGGGTTAGAAGCTGGCGAAATGGACACGAAAAGAGAGAGTGGAGGGAGGGAGCGGGTTGTCTCATTAGGGGGAGAGGAATTGGGAGTATGTAGCAAGGTGTATATAAGTTTTTGCGTGACGGACTGACTTGATTTGTAAATTTTCACTTAAAGCACAATAAAAATTAAAAAAAAAAAAAAAAAGAGATGTGTCCGAGGTCACACTTCCAGAAAATGGTGGAGTCTGAGGTGCCCACGGCCACCTGACTCCAAAGCCCAGGCAGGCAGCAGCATCCAACACACCCTCATGCTAGGGATGCCCACCTGGGCCCCCTCACCCTGGCCGACCACTCACTGTCCCTCAGGTAGGTGTCGGCAAAGTAGAGGGTGCGGACAAAGCCGGTGAAGGAGTCCTCGGCCGAGCGGGCCTCGATCTTGCGCTGCACAGGTGCCAGCTCCATGTTCTGCAGGCCAGCGCGCTCTGTCTTGGCCTCTGGCACCTGCGGTGGATGGGTCAGGCCTGATGCGGGGCTCTCGCTGCCCCTCCCTAGGGCACTGTTGGCTCAGTGCCATCCCACCAGGGGAAGACTGGTCCCAGCCCAGTGCCAACTCCTGCCTGGCCTGGATCCCAGGAGACCATATCTAAGTGCAAGATGCCTGGGTGGAAACGGGGGCGGGGGGGGAGGGGGATCCTCTGTCCTCCCCGCAGACTATAGGGAAAAAGGGGCAGGGGAATACCAAAAAACAGCTAAGAGGTACTGAGGACTTACCCCTAAGTATTACAATGATTCCCAGTTTGCACTTGGGGAAGTTGAGGCACAGAGAATCAGTGAGACATATCCAAGGTCACAGCAGGTGGTGGGGCAGGATATGACCCTCTGTATCAGGACCCAGGGGCTGTGTTGCAGCCACTGAGCAAGCCCAGGGGTGGGGACAGGGTAGTGGGGACCCACTGCTGGCAGCTGGGCTGTCGCGGGCTGAGCTCATGCCTCACCTCTCCTGGGAGGCCAGCTGGCCGCCGCTTCCGGGTGGATGCCCTGCTGCGGCGTATCCGGCGGAATGACTGGCGCAGGGATTTCTTCAGGGACTTCACACGGGACAGGGGGCCCTCCAAGGCCAGCTGGTCACTGGGATGCAGCGTGCACCTGGGGTAGATGGCAGGCGTGTCCACTGCCAGGCCCAAGGCACCTCACCTGGCCCCACCCTGGCCCCACCCACCTAGGAGGGCCGCTCACTTGACAAAGACCTGCCGCCGCTGCTGGTGGTCGACGAGGCCGAAGCCATGGCTGGTGCCAAAGGCCACGAGCCGCCACTCGGAATGTAGGGCCAGGGAGGTGACAACGGCCGGGGGCTGGCACTGCACCAGCACAAAAGGCTGGAAGCCGGGTTCGAAGTGCACAGGCCCCCGGCGGGCACACAGGCGTTCGTGCCCCTTCCAGCGGTAGCCCTCCTGGTCCTGCAGCAGGTCTGCCTCTACCTGCTCCACTGTGTGCTCCGCAGCCTCGTCGTTCAGCTCCAGCACCAGCACCTGGCAGGGCAGGCAGTGGGACCTCAGGGACCCTGACTGCTGGGGCAGAAAAGGGCCCAGGACCCAGACCAAGGCCCAGAGTCCAACCTCCACCCTTAATTCTGATTCCTGGAGGAAATCCCATCACCCTGAGACCAAAACCAAACCGGTTATTATTGAACTGACTGACTCATGGCAACACTACGTGTGTCAGAGTAGAACTGTGCTCAATAGGGTTTTCAGGGGCTGATTTCTCAGAAGACCACCAGGCCTATCTTCTGGGGCACTTCTGGGTGGACCTGAACCACCAACCTTTTGGTTAGCAGCTCAGTGTGTTAACTGTACTACCAAGGGACTCCAGCACCCTGAGGACCTCCCTTTAATGGTACCAAGCAACCCCTGCACAGGGGGAAGAGCACAGAGTGGCAGGGACCTGATGATGCATCGGGGTGGGCTCTCGGGCTGACTCCTGTCCCCTCTTTTCCCCTTTCATGAAAAGGAAGCTCCCAGGCCTGGGTGCTGCCCACGTCACCAACCCCTCCTCCACCTGGGACCAGCCTGCTACCTGCCCTGCTGTGCCCGCCACAGCCAGGTAGCCGCTGTATTTGCAGAGGAAAATCTTCTGGATGCCCAGCCGAGGGTCATCACTGTAGGGGTCGAAAGAGCCCACCTAACCAGGGGAGAGAAGCCCTTGAGCCGTCCGTGGGGGCCAGACCCGGCCTGTCCCTGTCGTACCTGGCTCCCAGGCATGTGGCCTCACCTTGCGTAGTGGGGGCCACTCATCCTCGCCCTGAGTGTGGAGGCTCTCATTGGGGTCCGCATCAGTGAGGAACACTGGTACGGTGCTGAGCTTGTAGAGGAGCCGCAAGCAGACGCCCGAGGCATCCCAGAACCGCACAGTGCCGTCCTCATGCCTGTAGGCAGAGCCCGCCTGCCCGCCCTTAGAGGGATGCAGGGCCTGGGGCCTGGCCCGCAGACACTGCTTCCACCCGGCATATCCCGCTAGGAGGAGAGTGGCATCAAAGTCACCTACCCCGTGAGCAGCAGGTCCCTCTGGGGTGGGGCTGGGGCCAGGTTGGTGCCCCCATCAATGGGCCACTCCTGGAGAAGAGACAGGCATGTCCGTGGAGAGCTTGGCCCGGAGGCTGGGGGTATGGTGTGGGGCTGGACCTACCATGCTGGAGAACTGCGTGCTCTGCCGGCTGCCGGCAGTGATGACGCGCTCCCACAGCTTCAGGGGGATGTTGGAGACGTGGTGGGAGCAGGTGATGGCGGAGCAGTGCAGGGAAGCCAGGTAGGGTGGCTGCACTAGTGGCCAGCCGGCCACCTTCAGGTCAATCACCACCAGCTCCTCCTCGGCCAGCACCACCAGGGCGTAGGGGTCGTCAAAGGCTGGGGGAGAGTCCAAGGGTCAGGGGGCACAGGAGCCAGTTGGAAGCAGCTTGCCCCAGTCTGCCCCTGCTGAGTCAGAGCTCCAGAGTTGGAGCCAGGAAATTTGCATTTTAAAAACAAACTCCCTGGGAGATTCTGCTGCTCAGCTGGTTTCAGGGCTACAGCCTGGGGCCCCAGGGAGAGCCTCAAACCACACGTGGGGACCTGGCTAGAAAGCCCCTGCTCTCAGCTGCTTGAGTGGAGTCCCTTCCCTGCCAGGAGGACAGTGGGTGTCGGGGAGCAGCCCTGTCTCACAAACTGGTGAACGTAACTGGCACAGGGCGAACAGGCAGAAGACACTGGCCCAGAACTGGGGTCAGGAAAGGGGCCCAGGGGTCTGCCAATCCTCTTCCTTGGCTCCCTCCCGTGAGATGCCTGTCTTCCCTACTTGCAGCCAACAGTCCTGGCTCAGGTGTGCCTAGTAATGCTCTCGCCACACCACAAGCTGCAGAGGTGGTGTGTTGTCTGGCCCTGGGTGCACCAGGCTCTAGGAGCACCTAGTTGGTGCTCAATAAATGTGTTTGACAACTGACAGACAGGAGGCCTTAGGTTAGAGTAAGGCTCTGCGGCCCTGTCCTGCCTGTCCCCCAGGCTTCTCGCAGAGTGGGGCTGGGCACCTCCAGGCATCTTCCCCTCGGCCTATTTCCCAAAAGATCTCTGGGAAAAGAGGAGAGCAGGCCTCCCTCCTTCTTTTCCACTCGGCTTCCTAAGCCCTTCCTCCCTGGACTAGGCTGGTCTTCTCAGGCTCCCATCTGGCCTGTGGCCGTGGGCCCCCTCAGAGCCCAGCCTGGGAAACCACCTCCAGCCCACCGTCTGGGGCACCTGCCTAGCTGACAGCCTCGATACCGCCCTTCGTCAGTATGTTCCAGAAGCCTGGCTGGGAGTGTGGCCCTCACAGGCTGGCACATTCCCTCCAGGCCCAGGAGAGCCTGCGTCAGCTCTTTGGGACACATGTCTATCCCTTGCTCCCCTACAGCACAGACTCTGGAAAGAATGGCCCATCCTCTCTGCAGGCCAG
Organism: Loxodonta africana; assembly: GCF_030014295.1. Classification (NCBI taxonomy): domain Eukaryota; kingdom Metazoa; phylum Chordata; class Mammalia; order Proboscidea; family Elephantidae; genus Loxodonta; species Loxodonta africana. The sequence goes on from NC_087359.1 coordinate 17,332,380, forward strand.
CAGCTTCCCAGCTCTGAATCTCTGTCCCCAGGCCTCTGCAAGGCCGGCCCATCTGGGTTTCTGTTCAAATATGTCCCCACCTCTGGGAGGCTTGCCCTGATACCCTGTCTAATCAGCACTCCCCTGCCCTCCACTGCTCTTACCCGGCCATTTGTTCTTAGCACTCAGCCTCTGTCAACCTGTTCACCGTCTCCCCACACTCGAAGCTCAGGCCCTTGAGGGCAGGGGCTTTGTCCGTTTTTTCCTAGCCACAGTAAGTGTTCAATAAATCAGAAAGCTTGCCCAGGACAGTTCAGCCAGAGCCCCAGGCCAGGCAGGGCCATCACCCGGGAGCCTCAGGGCTGAGGGGTAGTGCCCCTCACTATGCACCCATGTCACAGCCCTTTGGAGCTTGGAGGACAATCACAGGAGGGCGCTGGCCCTAGAGGACTCCACTTAAACATACAGCTCAGCTTCTCTCCCGCTTCCGCCTCTGCTGGGGATCAGATGACCCGGCCAGCGAAGGGGGGTGGGGCCACCATAGCCCAGGCTTCTTGCCCAAGCCCAAGGAGACCCCAGGCTGTGCCAAGCCCCTGCTCAGCAACCCTGCGTCAAGTATGAAGAGGGTGAAGAGGCTGAGAAAGAAGGAAAAGCGAGTTGGGGAGTCTCTCTTGATGATGATGAGGCCGGGAGAACACAGATCTGCTGCGTCCTGGAGCAGCCATCTCTCCTCACCTGGGGCCCTGGGGCATGTCGGGCAGAGTCATTGGAAAGGAGCCCCTCCCTCCTGGAGTGCCTGCTCGGCCGCCTCTCCAGATTTCGACATCAGCCCTTTCTGGTCTTGCCTGTCACTCAATTTTTGAAGCTGAGTCAGGGCTTTGCTATCTGCCTGAGCTGCAGGAGAGCCACTCAGTGCTGGCCCCGCTGCCACCCCATGCCCCACCCCAAAAGGGAGGCTTCGAGCAAAAAGGAGCCCCTTGCCTAAGCTGGTGGACCGTTAAATCCAACCATACAGACACACCCAGAACAGAGGCCCACCAGAACCCCTGGAAGAGCAAAGAGCTTACAGGCAGGCAGAGTGTGGCCAGCGATGACAATGCCACAGGCCAGCCCCTGATGGGGAGGCCGACAGGGATGGGGTTAATGGGACTGACCCAGGCTGCTGGCCTCGGTGACACTAAGAAGGGACGTGGTGAGGCTAAGGGTCCCCAGACGGTGGCGGGTTGGCAAACTCCAGCGCAGGACCCTTCCTGCTTATTTATGGCTCCGTCCCCTTCCCCACAGCTCCCTACACCCACTCCTGAGGTGCACCCACCAGCCGTGGGGTCCGCCTCGGCGAGGACCGTGAAGTCAATGACACGGGAGGTGAAGTCAAAGGCCGTCTGCTGGCTGCCATGGATCACCGAGATGCAGTGGCGGTCCCCATAGCTGGCCCTTGGCATGCCACCCTGGAAGATGGTGAAGGGCAACCTGGGGGCACAGAAGGGCAGCGTGGGCCTGGGGTCCCAACACAGCCCCCCAGGCTGGGCTGCCAGTGTGGGCTTCTCTGGAGTCCAGAGGGCAGTGACTGGCCTGGAAGTCCCCAGGCCCCCAGGTCCCAGTGCTGGGCCCTTCTGTGCAAGGTGGAGAGGCCAGCCTCAGGGCGAGAGCTCACTCAGGGTACCCAGGACAGGTGGGGCTGGACCCCATCTCTTCCAGGGCTGGGACTGCCACTGCCCAGGAGAAATTGGGGTGGGTGGGGGAATCTAGGCTGGGGGTCTGACTCTGTCTTCTCTGCTTCAACCAGGGCACCCCCTTAGCCACTGATACATTGGGGGTCTCCCTGTAAGGTTTTGTTTGAAGAAACTGGTCTGCTGCTAAAACAGTCTGAAACCCACTGATCTAAACCGTCTCTTGGAGGTGGAAAAGAAGGAGGGGACTGGATTGTGCAGGAATTGGGTCCTTGAGAGGTTTGAACCGCCAGCAAGTCTGCCCTCCTCTCCCTGCCTAGATCCAAGATCTCCATGTGGGACCCAAAGCTGTTCATGAGGCACTATCTCCCCTAGGCAGAGGCCCGAGTAGCCCTCCCAGCCCTCCAGGAAGGCTCTGGAAGGGGAAGAGGACAGAGTACTGATACCTACCCCTTCTTGGTAGTCAGCCAGAAGATTTTGGTAATAGCTTTGCAAGGAAAGGGACCTAAAAGAAAAGGAGCTTGAATGGACCCTCGTGTGGAAGACTCCCCGAGGCCAGGCCTTGCTCCAAGTGCTTCCTGAGGAAGCTGTGCTGGGGATCAGTGCACCGCTTGTGGGGCTGGGGACAAAGCCGTTCCTGCCCTCTCTGGGCCCCACACCTAAATCCAGGAAAGGCTGACTGGGCAGAAAGGACCTTGCTTTGCATGCTGAAGGCGGCCCTCGGATGGTGGACAGCACTGACCGTAAGGCATGTAGCTGGGCAAGGGCTCTGGTTGCTGGACATCACCAGACACGGGCCACTGGCAGTAGCTGCCGTCAGAATGGCAGCTGACAATCAGACAGCCATCACGCTGCCAGCAGACGTTCTCCAGTTGCTTCAGAGGAGGAGGAGGAGGAGAGAGAGCAGGCATGGGTCGGGGGGCAGAGATGGTGTGTGTGTCTGGAGAACCACCACCCCCTAGCCTGGCCACCGGCCCCACTCACCTGGCTGCTAAGGAAGTGGTAGAGCACACGGCTGCCCCGCAGGTCCCAGACAACGACGAGGCCCCGGCTATAGCCGACCAGGATCTGATTGGGGTCTCGAGGGTGCTCCTGCAGGGCCTCCACCATCTCAAACACCCGCCGGTGACGGGCCTCCTCTGGCAACCTGGGTGGGCGGGGGAGAGCTGTGAGTCCATGCCGCTGGGCACTGACTGGGCAGTGGCCGAGGGCACAGCCGCACGCTGGCCCTCCAGGCAGCACAGGCACCATGTGTGCCCGCGTGGAAAGACAGCTAGGATACACTGCTGGGGGCAGGGCAGCAACGAGTAGAACAGGACAGTGACGTTTATGATCTAAAACCCCACAGGATGCACGTGTAGGTGGTAAAACCAAAAAGAAAAGCAAGGAAGTGATCTGCAGAGAAGCCAGTGTGGGCTGCCTCCAGAGGAGGGAGAGAGCTTTGACTGGGAAGAGGGCGGGGTCTCAGGATGCTGGCAAAGTTCCATTTCTTCACCTGTTAGGGTGGTGGCTGCGGGGGGACCCACTTTACAAGAATTTGTCAAACCGCATACTTACGTTTAGTGCATTTCTTTAAGTAGGTGGTATTTCATAATAAAAACTTTTACTTTTAAATTGTTATGAAAATTATATGCCAATTCAACAATAAAAAGGTTTTAACATCCACAAGACAAAAATCTCTACGTTAGTCTGAGCCTTGACCCTCCAAGTCCCCCTCTGGGCCTGGAATGAGGACATAAAGCCCACAGCAGCCAACAGAAGACTACAAGGTGGCAGGCCCGAGACAGAGAGCCAACACTAAGGACAAAAAAAAAAAAAACACAACCCAAACCTGTTGCTGTCAAGTCGATTCCAACTCATAGTGATCCTATAGGACAGAGTAAAACTTCCCTATAGGGTTTCCAAGGAGCGGCTTGGTGGATTCAGACTGCTGACTTTTTGGTTAGTAGTCAAACACTTAACCACTGCACCACCAGGGCCCCAAACACTAAGGACAGTGAGTGGAAAATGGAAACAGCCCCGAGGGCACCCCTACACAAAAACAAACCCAACCAAAGCCCTTGGCATCTACCGAAGTCCCCACGACCAACCGCTAGCACTGGCTTCCCTAGAGTTGGAATTGGCAGTGGGGGGGCGTCAAAGGGGACTTTAACCTTGTAAAATGGCAGTGGTGGCAGTGAGATGGTCAGAACCTGTCTTACCTCAGGGGGGATAACATGACTCAGGGTTGGCCCAAGTCTGATCCCTATGAGACAGCTCCACCCTCCAACCTTTCTACCAAGGCAAAAGGCCACACGATGGAACTCATTTCACCACAAGCCTTATCTGTAAAGTTCTTAATTTTTGAAAAGGATTCTATAACGATGTAGTACGTAGACAATTAAAAATGCAAGAACTGCACCGTCTTGGGAAATACAGAAAAGCATCTGAGACAGTGTCAGAAGGCAGCTCGATACAGGATTAATGGCGGCTGCTCTGTGTTCAAGTGCTGCCCTCCCCTGACCTTTCCTCTGAGGTGCGTGCTTGTACATCTACCCTCGTTTATTTATATAAAAATTGGAATTTTGGTGCCCATACTGTTGTATAACTCACTTTTTTCTCCACCTAAATAGACCATGGCCATTTTCACATGTGTTTACATATTCTCCAAGATATTAATGACTGCAGAAATGCCTTTACACAGATGGGAATTATTGAACAGTTAGATGGTTTCTGACTTTTTGCCATTAAAATACCCTGTAATGATCAGCCTTATGCCTATGTCTTTTATATGCACTTCCCCCGCTTTGGATGGACACCTTCTCAGAGCTGTTAGACTAAAGAGGTAATCTTTGAAAACATTCAGATAATTGTTGACAAAATGCAGCTGAACAGAACTTTGCTCGATGAGGAGGAAGGGTCCCAGGGCCTCAGGCCAGAGAGCCCAGTTGGGTGGCTAAGTCCCAGGGAAGGGCCCCTACCAACCAGATTCCATCAGGTGGGGCCAGGTGGATTCCCAGGTGCTGAGGCCCAGGTTCTCCTCCCCACCTCTCTTGCCTACAGACCAGGCATCCACGCTAAGCTCCGGCTGGGCCTGTCCGTCATCCTGCAAGCTGTTTACTTTGACCATGGTCACACTGCCTGACCCTGCCCTGCTGGGCAGGAAGAGCACAGGAGAACTGTACTCACAGGGACCCAGCCCCATACAGGAATCCCAACTCAGCCAGGCCCTGCTTCATCATCACCACAGACTAGATAGCTGTGTGTGTGTGTGCCAGTGCCCCTGCTCCCTAGCCCTTGGGGACAGGTCCAGCCTCGTGTCACCAACCCAGCACCCTGGGCTTCTCCCTGCCCCTTGGTCCTGCAGAACCGTCCACCACTACCTACCAGTCCCCACAAGCTCCCTCCAGACTCCATCTCCCCGCCTTTTGAGTCCCACCCTTCCTTCTCCAAGTCCACACCCCATTAGACTCCCTCTTAACACCATCAACTATTTCAACAAGCTTACAGAATTAATTTGGACATGTTATCAGGAGGGACCAGTCCTTGGAGAAGGACACCATGCTTGGTAAAGTAGAGGGTCAGTGACAAAGAGAAAGATCCTCAGCAAGATGGATTGACACAGTGGCTGCAACAATGGGTTCAAGCATTAACAGCCATCACGAGGATGGCACAGGACCAGGCAGTGATTCATTCTGTTGTACACGGAGTCACTGAGTTGGAACTGACTTGACAGCACCCAACAACAGCAACACAGGATTGTGGCTGTCAAGGCTGTTTAGCCACGCAGCCTGTGTGCACGTGGAAACTCAATACAGTGCCCCAAACACAAAGCGTCAGCAGCATGCTGTCCTAGCTCACGCAGGGAGGTTTGAGTTTGGGGGTCTGTCCACAGCACTGGGGTTTGAAAAACATAGTATCAGTGCAAAGAAAACTGGACTAGGAGTTAGTGATGCTTCCTAATCATTTTGGGCCTCAGTTTCCTCACCCTAAAAATGAGGTAACAAGTTACCCCCAAGTTCCCTTTTGGTGCTGTGATGTTAACACATTATGGGCGATAGGTTCTGAGTTTAGGGGTCAAGTGGGGAGCTGGGAGTCCCCCCTCTTGCCCCCTAGACTTCACAGGAGAGAAATTAAGATCCTGAGAGTCATTACTGGAGACCAAAGGGAGAGGCCAGGCCTCATTCAAGGGGACGGGTCCCCCAGGGCACAGGGGTTTGGGCTCACCGCTGCAGCACGGCGTCTGAGCTGACAGTCTTGTCCTCTAGCGCGCGGAAGGCCGGCAGCTGCACCACAAACACGTCACCACTCTCAGTGCCCAGGTACAGCAGCTCACGGGAGGAGTGTGGCAGGACCACAGTGATCTGTGTGGCACTGGGGGCGGCCCTGTCAGTGGGAATGGCTGCCCGTGAGCTTCCTGCTGCCCGGGTGGGGGGGACCCCATGCATAGGGTCCCCCGACTCCCAGCTCTCTCACCTCCCCCAGGGAAGGCCACGCTTAGGGGAAAACAGGTCCTCGAGGTCCTTTAGTAGGGCCTACAGTGTCTTGGGCCAGGACAAATATATTGGCTACTCTCTGCCAAGATAGGACGGAGATGGCAGTGAGCTTGGGCTAGGAGGTAAAAAAATGCCATACTGCGTGGGGATGGAAGGAGGCCCACCCACTCCTCTCAGGACAGTGGAGGATGGAGACACTCAAAAATACCCCAGGCCTTGCAGGGGCTCAACAGCCACAGCAACTGACAATGACCACCACCTCAGAAATCAGAATAATTCATGTACTGCCTTCCTCAGATCTAACTGAACTTCAATTAACTGGTTCCCTGTATTGACTGATTTTTTTATGCTAGACAGTATACTGACAGTTCAATATGAATTGCCTAATTTAATACTTAAAGCATCTCTATAAAGTTAGAACTATATTTACACCTATTGTACAAATTTAAAAAACGAGGCTTAAAGGTGGAGTTATTGGCAGATGCTTAAATAGGGCCAAAACCAACTTGGAAGTCTAGAGTTGTGTTTCTCCAAGGCTCAGGGTGTGGCCTTAGCCTTAGTCTAAGAGTAAGGGACCTTCAAAGGGTGATTCCCCCTCCCCTCCAGAGTTGGGTGCAGGGGTCAGGCTAGCTGGGAGAGGAAGGGGCCCCAGTCCTTACCCCGGGGGGCTGCGCAGTGTAAAGCTCTCCTCCTCCTGCAGCTCCGAGACCCCAGCCTTGACCTTCAGGCTCCAGAGATGCAGGCTGTTGTCGTCCAAGAGGGTGACCAGCTGGCACTAGGGAGAGAACGGGGCAGGGGACAGGGAAGGTGCTGCCTCACTAGCCAGGAAGGGCCAGATTCACCATGGCGTCTACATGCTGAAGGTCTAGCCAAGAGCCCCAGGGACTAAAAGCCCTCCACTACTCTTAGGCCAGCCTGTGGACCCCCAGGTGGGTAAGGGGAGGTGGTCTCAGACCCTCCATCAGCACTACACCCAGGGCCACCAACGTCTGTCTGTCCCCACCACCCCTTCTGGAGGATGTGAGGGTGAGAAGGCATGGGGGAGGCCCCTCACCTGTCCAAGCAGGAAGTGGATCTGCACCACGGCGTTGTTCTCACGATGCAGTCCCATGAATTCTACCCCAGGGGCGCCGTAGCTTGGAGCAGACTCAGGAAAAATTGGGGAAGGCTAGACACCATCCCCACCTGCCCCCAGAGTGGAGACCTCTGGGCCCACATGGCAGGAACCGTCAGCACCCTGGCAGCAGAGCAGGCTTGCCCACCCCTCCAAGACAGCAGGACCTGGGTCCAGGCCACGGCAGGTAAGAGACAGCAGTGGTCCTGGCCCTGTGGGTACTCGGCCAAGGACCTGGCCTCTAGGGTGGAGCCAGCTCCACCTGGGAAAGCACCCCCGCCAAGGCAGGTGGGGCCACTCCCATAGAACAGAGCTTTGAACTGGATCAACACCCCCTGCTGAGAAGTTGCCTTTCCATCCCAGATGCACTGAATTAAAATCTACATTTTAATAAGATCCCCTGGTGATTCTATAAAGCAGTGGTTCTCAAAATTTATTATACATAAGAATCACCAGATCTTGTTAAACTGTAGATTCTAATTAAGTATATCTGGGGCAGAAATGCAAATTTTCAGCAGGAGGTAGAACCAGAATAAACCTGTTTGAAGCCCTGTCTTGGAAAGGTGAGGCTTTATTTTGGCAGCTGCTAGTTTTTTTTAGCTGCTGCAGGCCCCTGCCCCCACCAGAGCTGCAACGGACCCATCAGCTCCTGCCTGCTGGCACCTGTGAGAAATCACAGGCGGGCATCCCCCTGGGCCCAACTAGCAGCCACACCCACATGTCTTGGCAGCAAGGATTGGCAACCAGGATATGGTCACAGCCCGGCAATGATTAACCAGCTGAGGTCAGGCTAAGCCGGTAGCAGGACTGGGGCCCCTGCCCTCCTGTGTGTACACCACCTGTGGCCCAGCGCAGCTCAGCCAACCCAGGTGTCTCCGGCCCAAGCTGCAGGAGGGAGGTATAGCTTCACTGGAGGAGGTGGGTTCTGTAAGGGTAGCTCCCATCTCTCAACGTTCCTAGGTTCCACCCTGGAGGCTCAGGTCAGATGCAGGACCTGTGTGTGTGTTCCAAGACCTCCAATCCAGCCCAGCCCAGGCCAACCACAGCCAAGGAGAAACCCAAAGGTGACCCTCCGTCCTGGAGCCCATGGGCTGCCTCTAAGGTGGTCAGAGCCCCCAGTCCGCCCCAGAGCCAATCCTCTGGCTAAAAGAAGACCCAAGGGGACCTGGTCTAGCTGCAGGCCATGGAAGGATTGTCCCTGCCAACCCAGAGTCCAGGGGCACCCTACTCCTGGGTGTGGGTATGTGAAATCTGAAGAGCAGCCGACCCCCAACCCAAGCCTCAAGTCCCATCCCCCCACCCCCGGCCCGCATCTCTGGGCGTGTACACCACCCTAGTCACTGCTCTGACTCCTGGGTGGGGGGAAAGGCAAGCAGATGCTTCTTGGCCACCACTGGCTTTCACTCCCTGCATTCAGGACAGGCTCCTGAGGGGACATCTGGAACAACCCCAGGGATGAGGGATCATTTGCAACTTGGTTTTTTTGGTGGGGGGAAGGGCTGGGAGAGGTAAGGAGGCAGAGGAGAAAGGCCCATGGCTCCAGACCCGGCCTGGTGGCCCCTGGAAGGGCACATCCCTACCTGCCTTCAGGGGATCCCCCAAGAACCACCCCACTGCAGCTTGAGTGAATGAAGAATCCTGCTTTTATCCCCACAGACCACATGGATTAGGTGGTTGACATCCTTCCCCAACGTCCCCTGATCCTGGGGTCCTGTCCCTTGTACACCTTGCTGGCTGGGAGCTGGAAAAAGGATACAGCTTGATGGCTCCAGAGCGAGTGCCAATGGCCAGCAAGCGCAGTGAGGGGCTGTAGCCGAGGGCGCTGGGCTGGTGCGGGAAGCCATGCTCCACGGTCTGCAACGAGACCCACACGGTGGCGGCACGGCCTCAGCGCCGGCCGTTCTGTCCCCCACGGGTGGCCAGACCAGTGCCAGAATGGTGGAGCCACAGCCCAGAGCTGCCCCCCAGCCTCAGGCAGACATCTGTGGCAGCCGTGGATGGCAAGAAGTGGTTACTTTCAGGGTTCTACCCTGGCACCTCTGAGGATTGGGGCCAAATCTAGGCCCATCTAGGCCCCACCCTTTGCCCACTCCTGAGCCTGTCCTCGGCTGCGTGGCCACCTCTGCGAGCACCTTCTCTTCCAACACCACGTCGGCCACTTGGCCTTTCTAGGAAAGCTGACCTGGTACCTCCACCACCCACCCCGTGGGAACTCACCCAGACCTCCTGGGTAGTTGGGGGCCTGGTAGGGGATGTGGAGGCAAGGGAAGCTTTGGGGGACTGACACAGTGGTGGCACCTGGCCACTCAGGAAGCCAGGTTGCAACGCAGCTTCAGGCCCACCCCCATGGACCAACAGTTCCTAGTTCTGGACTCTCCAAGGCCCCGCCAACCCTAAATGTCTGATCCAAGCGCCCTTGTAGACACTGGGAGTCCTCCTTCACCGGCTTCCCAGAGAGGACATCTCTATAGTGTTATTTGCATCTCTGTAGTAAAGATCACAGCCTTGGAAATCCTTTGGGGCTGTTTACTGGGACCTATAGGGTCGCTGTGAATCAGAATCCACTTGACGGCACACAAGTGTCCTATATGCTTTTGTCCATCTCTTACTATGGAATTAGTGTATTAAAAAAATAGAAAATTTGGAACATACAAAAAAGTTTGATAAAGAAAACAAAAATTACCCATACTCCCACAGCCAGAAGTAACTTATTAACATCATGGTGTCTGACCTGAGTCTTTTCCGTGCTTGTGAACATATCTATGTTTAAAGCACGTTTATTTAATCTATATAAAAACACATACTTGGGATCACGCTATATGTATCCATGATCATCTTCAGGTGTGTGTATAGCTTTGTAGTCTTTTTCCCACTTATGTCCAGCCTAGGTTCTTAAAAGCCCTAACATGATTTTTAAATGGCTGGAGAAGACTCCCTGGAGAAGGCTCCACGGTTGAATATTTACTTTGTTTCTAGCATTTTTGCAAATAGTGCATTGATGATCATTTCTGGGCTCAGATCTTTACCTGCAACTCTGAGTACCTCCTGAGGCAGATGACCCAGAGGTGAAAATTACAGGTTAAAAGGTACAGGTGTAAACGATACAGATTTCCACAGTCTCCGGGAAGGTGTTTTGGTTTTGCTTCTCAAGCAGCTGCCCCCACCTCCCATCCCCAGAGGACAGGGGACTTGTACAGCTAGAGAGGAGCGGAGCAAAGAGATGTCAACCAGCTGCTTTAAAGAAAAAGGAACAAGTCTAACCATGGGGACTCAGTGATTTTGCCCTGCAGGAAAGGGTGCAAAAATGAGGTGCCTTGAGGGCCCACAGCTCTCTCCCTTTGACTGCGTCATTGAGCTGCTATTGAGCCTCAAAGCAGCAGAAAGAGATAAGACCCTGATGACAGCAGGCACCATGGCCTAGCAAACTCAGCAGCTGATTGACGCCTTGTCCAGTCTAGTCTGAGTGGTTCATGGGAGGCGGCCCCATGTGGGGCTCAGGCCAGGGAGGACAGCTCTGACAAGTGCCTATTCTGGGGATGCTAGGGGCCCACAGGGTGTGTGGTCCCCATGGGTCTTGCTCTTTGCTGGGAACCCAGCTGCTCTCCAAATGGCCTCACCTGCAGGAGACCAGGCCAGTCCAGGTCCCTGTTCAGGTATGTAAAAAATGCAGGGCCTGAAAAAACCCTGGTGAGATAGGGCAGTATCTGGAATGTAAACACTTCCCAGGAAAGCGAGGGCAGGGGACGGGATGGGGCACAGGGGACAAGCTCAGCCTCAGCCAGCCCCAGGTTGCTGAGGCCTCGGGAACTCAGCAGTCAGAGTGGCAGGATGTGGTGGCCTTGAGAAGGCTCCTGGGACAGCAGCAGCTCAGGGCAAAAGCCTCTGGAATTTGGGAGGACTCAGGTAGGGAAAATGTCCTGCAGGAGCCAGGTGACCAGTAGGAGGCCCCAGGCCCTGAGCTGTCCAGTAGAGTAGCCACCAGCCACATGTGGCTATTGTTGTTGGTAGGTGCCATCTAGGGGGTTTCGACTCATAATGACCCCATGTGTCAGAGTACAACTGCCCCATAGGGTTTTCTAGGTTGTAATCTTTATGGGAGCAGGTTGCCAGGTCTTTCTTCCAAGGTGCTTCTGGGTGGGTTCAACGGCCAGCTAAGTGCTGAACCTTTGTGTCACCAGGACTCCTTATGTGGCTGTCAAGCACTTGCAATGTGGCTAGTGCCACCAAGGAATGGAATTTAAAGCATTATTTCATTTTAATGAACTTAAAAACAGATATTCAACTCAGTTGCTAGAAAACTTTCAGGTCTGCTTGGAACAACTAGGGTTCCAAAAGAACAGGGGCTGGAATCAGGCTGACTTTTTTAGTTGTAAATTGCATGAAACCTAAATGCAGATCAAAGATTTCCCAAAAAATCAACCACTGAAAACCCTACGAAGCACCATTCTATCCTGAAACACATGGGGCTCCTGTGAGTTGGCGTCGACTCAACGGCAATTGGAACTAGTGTTTCCAAAAAAATTTCATATTTGAAATGAGATATGCTATAAGTTTAAAATACACACCAGATTTTAAAGACTTAAAAATATTTTAAAAACTCCAGAACATCTCAATAATTCATACTGATTATACGTTAAAACAATAATATTTTGGATATATTGAGTAAAATAAAAGGTATTTTCAAAATTAATCTCACCTGTTAAAAATTTTTTATAATACCGCTTTGAACAAAAACCAAAACCACAAACTCATTGCCATCGAGTTGATTCAGACTCTTAGCGACCCTTTAGAACAGAGGAGAATTGCCTCATAGGGTTTCCAAGGCTACGATTTTCACAGAAGTAGATTGCCACGTCTTTCTCCCGCAGAGCTGCTGGTGGGTTTGAACTGCTGGCCTTTCAGCCAGCACCTAAGTTCTTGAGCGCTGCGCCACCAGGGCTCCTTTTAATATGACTTTTAGAAAATCTAAAATGCCATATGTGGCTCACATTGTGACTGCCACTGTCCTGCCTCAAGAAGGAAAGTTAAGTCACAGAGACAACCTTCTGCAATTAGGAGCCGGCTGCTCAGGCCACATATTATCCTACCAACTCATCCCCGGGAAGTTCTCCTCACATCTCACCTGAATCACTCCTGCTGGGATCAGCCTCCTTTCTCTGACCCAGAGGAAGACAAAAGATCATTCGATCACTTGTACTCATCCCCTTCAGGATCTTGGGGACACGGTGGCTACCCTCCCTCCCACCCCCACCCTCTCTCCCACCCCCACCCTCCCTCCCACCCCCACCTTCTGTCTGCTTGGAAAGAAAGGGCTGAGTTAGGCTGATTCAATCCCCAATCCCCCTCTGCCACTTTAAAGGTGTCTGGAGCCCTGGCGGCACAGAAGTGAAGTGCTCGGCTGCAAACCAAAAGGTCAGCAGTGTGAATCTACCAGCTGCTCCTTGGAAACCCTACGGGGTGTTCTGCTCTGTCCTATAGGGTTGTTATCAGTCTGAATTGACTCGGTGGCAGGTGGTTTGGTTTGGGGACTTGGGTGAGCTGCTTTGCCTCTAACCAGTTGCTGCGGAGTCGACTCCGACTCCTGGCGACTCCACGTGTGTCAGAGTAGAACTGTGCTCTGTAGAGTTTTCAATAGCTGATTCTTCAGGAGTAAATTGCCAGGCCTTTCTTCTGAGGCACCTCTAGGTGGACTCGAGCCTCCAACCTTCCAGCTAGCCCCCTCAATGGCTCCTCTAGGAGCTTTGTTGTGTATCTGATAAATAGGAGAATACCAAGGAAAGCATTTAGCAGGGTGTCTTCTGTACTGAACATGATACGCATTAAGATCACCTAACAGCGACTGGGAGGACCCCTGGTGGCACAGTGGTTAAAGCACTTGGTCACCAACCAAAAGGTCTGTGGTTCAAACCCACCAGGTGCTCTGTGGGGGGTGGGGGGGAAGATATGGCAGTCTGGTTCCATAAAGATTTACAGCCTTGGACACCCTACGGGGCGGCTCTACTCTGTCCTATAGAGTTGGTACAAGTCGGAATTGACTTGATGGCAGTGGGTTTGGTTTTTGTTTTGGAACAGAGGCTGAAAGGCTCAGCTCACCCCACAGCACACATAGGCTTTGCCCCACTAGTTTCCTTCTGAGGCTTTCCATTATTCTGTTAGTTGTATCCCTTCGGACATCTCCAAGCTAGCAACTCTAGAGCGACCAAGGCTCCCTCAAGAACGAAATAAGGAGAGTGAATTTCACAGAGACCCTACCTGGACAGAGCCCAAGAAAGATGGTTCAAATGCAAATACTGTGGTGACCTGGCTCCTCCAAGGGGACTCCCCAAGTCTGGGGAAGGGGGAAGCGGGCACCCGGTTTAACATGCAAATAAGACCTACAGATCTCTGAATGAGATAATTAACCCAGGAGGCAAAGCAGTCCTGAGCAGAGGTCTGGAGGCCAGCAGGAGAGGCCCAGGGGGTCTCATTGGGATCAGGAAGGAAGGGCATTTGGATTTGGGGAGAGAACTGTGGGCAGCTGATCAATGGGACAGGGAGGAGTGTTCTCAGCTCCTGATGCCATCCTTACCCCCCACCTCCTGTGCTCAGCACTCAGCCTACCTGTGTCTGGCCCCCAGCCTGCTACCTGGCTTAGGTGACCTCTGCCAGGGGAGGAGAGAACAATGGACTCTTTTGACAGGGAGTTGGGAAAGGAGAACAAAGATTCGCAGGCCAGGCTGCAACCCTAGCTGGTGTGGAGAGAGAGCCCATCTGTCTTGTCCTGGCTCCAGGACCCCATTTCGGGCTCCTGGAATGGGGAGAGCAAAGGTTGTCAGACAGCAGGGCCTTCATCCCACCTGAGCAACGGGGAGCCCATGCAAGAGAGAGGGCCCTAGCACTCATCAGGGTGAGAAGGAGAGAACACAACAAGGACCAGAGCCCCTGGAGGCTGCGGGGGGGGGGGGGGTGGAGGGGTGGGGGGGTGCCCGCCTAGCTGGCTGAGGTGGGTGGTTCTACCTGATACTGGGTGTGGTCAGCTCAGATTCCTGGTGGTGGCAGTAACCTGGCCCTCCCTGTGGGACTGTCACCTGACACCAGAAGCCAAGACAAAACCACGTGGCCCTGGGCAGGGGCAGCCAGTCAGGAAGGCACAGTTTGCTTAGGGCCCAGAGGTGGGGGAGGGTGGGCATGGACAGGAAGGGCCCAGGAGCCTTGGTGACAGCCCAGGACAGACAAGATGGGCCAGTTCACCCTTATCGACTTGGCTGGTTCGGACATGCTTGGGTTTCACCAGGGAAGAAAGCTGGCTGGGAGCAGTTTTCAAGGAAGGTAATGTTCTTTTATGAAGCCAGTTTACTCCACTGAGGTAGGTACCCAACAGGTCCCAAAGACCCCTTAATTGGTACTGTTTGCCTGACTTTATCTGTCTCCTCAACTGGTCTGAGGACCCAGTATCCCCCACAGATAGCAAACAGCTACTTTACAGGTGAAGAAACTGAAGCTCAGAGAGGCGAAGTCACTGGCCCTAAGGTCACATAGCTAGCTGACAGATGGAACTACAAGTCATGCCACAGTTCTCCTCCTCCCCAGCCAGAACCCTCAGTTATATACTCAGACTATGCAGTCTGCAGGCCTCAGTTTGCTCACCTGCAGAATGAGAACAATACCCATCTGAGCCGTGGTGAGGATGAGGCAAAACAATGACAAGGCAAACCCTGGAACGGTGCTGCCTTTGAGGGAGGCACCATTCGAAGTAATTTAACTCATGGAGCACCTGAGACTACCATGATGCCCATTTTACAGATGAGGAAACTGAGGCACAGAGAGGGCAAGTAACATGTCACGGTCTTACATCCAGGAAATGGCAGAGTTGGAGGTCTAGAATGCTGGCTGCTGGCCTCAGAGCCCCTTTCCCTAATCACTGCACTACACCGCCCTTCTGATGCCTGGTACTCAGCATTGGTGAGCTGGCGTTGCCCCTCCAACAGCTGACCCCTGGCAGAGTTGGCTCAGAGATGTCCACAGTCACAGCTCCTGCCCAGGCACCCAAGCCAAAGGAACAGGACATGCTGCTCCCCATTCCCTGGGGGGCAATGCTCCTGCCCTCTTTGAGGCAGCTCATTCAGTGTGGGTAGAAAGAAGTTTGGCAAGAAGGTGCTAGAACAGAGGCCCAGCTCTCATTGGTTCGGAAGCCAGTGTCTGTAAGCCACTTGGGATTGGGCCTGTGACAGTGATAACGCACACCACCACGGTGACAGTGCACCAGCCACCTTGCAGGGTCCTCTAGGTGCAGGGCTCCTTCATGATGGAGCTCTTGGGAGGGATGGCCAAGGTCACCGGTCTGGCCTAGACACTGTTTACTCCTGGCCTTCAGCAGGGGTAGATATTCCAGGGGGCTGACCTCACGTACCCCAGCAGCCTAGGTACCCCTCAGGGCCCTAGCTCTGTATATCCCACTATCTGCTGGGACCCTCCCTCTCCTGCAGGTCTCAAGACTATCCAAATCCATTGTCAAGGCAGATAAGGCCCATAGAGCCTAGAGGTCCAATATGGTCTCACCTACTAGCATCTAGTCGATTCTGACTCATGGTGACCCTATAGGACAGGGTAGAACTGCCCAACAGGGTTTCCAAGGCTGTAAATCTTTACAGAAGTAGACTGCCACATCTTTCTCCCACGGAGTGGCTGGTGGATTCGAACAGCTGACCTTTTGGTTAGCAGCCAAGTGCTTAGCCACTGTGCCACCAGGACTCCACTTCCAATACTGTAGCTACCTGTACTTTTATGCACTAACTCCCTTAATCTATACCACAGCTCTGCGAGGCAGTCACCATTGTCATCTCCAGTCTCTAGGTGACTGACCTTCCCAAGGTCATCTAGTTGGTGACTGGCAGAGCTTTGAACCCAGGCAGTTAGGTGCTGGGGTTGGCACTATTAACCACTGGGCAAACGGCTTCTCGAGAAATAAGTGGAAGCTGTGGCTGCTGCTCTTCTGTTCAAATCAAAACATAGAACATTTCATCAAACAGGCTCCTCGCTCCTCCAGGTTCCCCATCTTGGGCCTTGGTATCACCATGCACCCAGGAAGGAGACCCTACGGTCATCCTGGACACGCAGCTCCCTCCTCTATCTCCTTTCTAGCTCTCTCCACTCCCAATACTGCATTTATCACCAGGTCTCATCAGCCAAAACCAAAAACAAACCTGTTACCATCAAGTCGACTCCAGTTCTTGGCAATCCTACAAGACAGAGTAGAACTACCCCAAAGAGTCTCCAAGGAGCAGTTAGTGAATTCAAACTGATGACCTTCTGGTCAGCAGCAGTAGCTCTTGACCACTGCACCACCAGGGTTCCCTCATCAACCTCAGGCCCTAAATAGTCTTTGATTCAGTGGTTTTCAAACAGGGGTGATTGTGTCCCCTACGGAACCTCTGACAATGCCTGGAGACATTTTTGGTTGCTACAGCTGGGGGGGTGGGATGCTACTGGCATCTAGAGGGTAGAGGCCAGGGATATTGCTAAACACCCTACCATGCACAGGACGGCACCTGTAACACAGAATGGCCTGCCTCAGATGCCACAGTGCTGAGGCTGAGAGCCTGTTCTGTTCATAGCCTCCTCACCAGCCCCACCACTGGGGCTCTGACTCCTTCATCTCCTTCGTTCTGGGCTCTCAAAGACTAGGATTTTAGCTGCTGCTTTCCTCAATAGGTAAAAAAGCCCCCAGGCTTCCCAATTTCAAAACTTACTACACAGCTACAATAATGAAAACAGTATGGTGCCTGGCACAAGGATTGAGAGCCCAGAAATAAACCCTCACATGTATGGTCAACTGATTTTTGACAAAGGCACCAAGACCATTCAATGGGGAAAGGACAGTCTCCTCAACTAATGGTGTCGGGACAACCGAATCTCCACATGCAAAAGAATACAATTAGACACTTACCTCATATTATATGCAAAATTATCTCAAAATGGATCTAAGACATATATTTAAAGGCTAAAACTATAAAACTCTTAGAAGAAAACATAGGGGCAAATCTTCATGACCTTGGGTTTGGGTTTGGTAATGGTTTTTTGCAACAAAAGAAACAAATAAATAATTAAAACTTGAGTGCCTCAAAGGACACTATCAAGAGAGTGAAAAGACAATGCAAACTGTAGAAAATATTTGCAAATCATGTATCTGATAAAGGTTTAATAACCAGAATATATAGAGAACTCTTATAGCTGAATAACAAAAAGCCCCCAGAGTTATCTTATGGGGTAAGTGGAGTGCTCACAGCTGACCAGGGCTGGGGTTCCAGTTGCCCCTCTGACAAGCCATAGTTCTACCCTACAGCCCTAGGACAAGCCTGGGGCTGCGGAGGAGGGTAGTGTGGGTGGACCACCCAGGATCCCAAATCCTCCAGGCTTTGGTCTCACCCTTCAGTCCTACCCCCTCAGAACCTTCCCTCCTCCTTCCCACTCCCACATCATGGAATTGCAGGCCACCAGCTCCCTCCTCCCCTCTAGGCTGTGAAGTCCTGGAGGACAAAGGCTTTATCACTGTCATCTGAGACTGCAAAGCACCCAGCCCCTGGGCTGTACATACAGTAGGTACTCAAGGCTTGTTTCTTGCACATGAATGGAGGGAGGAAGGCATATCAGGAGAAAGGAATTCCAGAAGCCAGAGCCAGGGCAAGTTTGGGGATCACCAGCAGGCCTCCACCCTGGCCCCACACCAACCTTACCCCACCAGGGGAGAGAAGTTGGGGCAGGGGTCCACCCCTCTTTGCAGACCCTGTTTGTCCAGTTTCCACTGGAATTGGCCACCTTTTCAGGGTATAAAATCCCAGTGTCACCATAGGTGATGGCGGCACATGGCACTTGTCCAGGCCTGCCCCCCCCTGCCCTGCCCCAAGGTCCCAAGAGCCCCAGGAGTGAGGGTAGCAGGTCCCATGTAGCCCAAGACCCTCATTCCCAACACCCACACTCTTAATTCCCCTGAGGCCCAAAAGCCCTGCCCAAAGCTTCCTTCCCTAAGTGGAGGAGGCCGTAGCCTCCAGAGGCAAATGGCCTCACAGCAAAACTCACACCAGGAACACATGGTCAGGATGTCAGACTAAACCCGCAGGTGAGGTGAGACCCCAGCCTGCTTCAACTGAGTCCCTAAGGCTCTCCTAGTGAGATCTGGAGAGCCCTGGAAAACAGCAGTTGACGTTCCTGGGCCACTGGGCCTGGCACTTGTTTCCTTAATTCCAGTCACCCCTCAACAAAGCCCGTGGTGGGGTGACCAGCACAACATCACCCAGTGTCTAAGTGGCAAAGCTGGATTTGAAACTGGGCAATCTGACTTCTCCGCTTCTCAACTCAGCAGAAAACAGCCAAAGGGGAGATTTTCACATTTTCTGCAAGGACACACAACTTTCTAGACCATCCAGACCAATATCCATTGGTTCTTCTGGGGTGGGGAGGGGGGAGAGTGGAAACCACACCTAAGCGCCGCCCCCCCATCCAGAGTCAGCTTCCCTGCCCCATCAGCCTATCCTGGGGGGTTCTGGACCCCCAGGCAAGAGCAGAAAGATGCCCTCCTTCCTACATTCCACCTTCCGGGCAGGGAGCAGAGGGACGCTAGCAGAGAGGCCAAGGGCCTAGATCAAAGCAGAGGTAAGCAAGGCCAACCTCTTTTATTACCCAAAACAGCTCCAGATTGCTAGGTGGTCATGAGCTCATAAACCCAGCTCTGCTCCCTGGTTTACAGGCCAGCGCTGGCCTCCCTGGGGAAGCCCAGGAGAGACGCCCCCTCCCCGTAATCTCGGGTAACAGGACACTTTGGCTCAGGGGGCCTTAAAAAAAACCAAAACCCACTGCCGTTGAGTCGATTGCGACTCATAGTGACCCTACAGGACAGAATAGAATTGCCCCATAGGGTTTCCAAGGAGCGCCTGGTGGATTCAAACTGCTGACCTTTTAGCTGTAGCTCTTAACCATCATGCCACCAGGGTTTCTGGGGGAGGGAGGGCTTAGGAATACATTTAGTGTTGGTTGGGGAAGTCAAATGCCCATTCTGGCACATTCTCCCAGACATCTCTCCCACCCACCCAGCCTACCAATGGGGAATCCAGCATTTAGCGTGCAGGGAAAGCTGCGTTCTCTTTCAGGGACAAATGGAGGAGGGAGGAAACAGCCAGCCATGGCCTGTGGCCCCTAGGTCTCAAGTGACCTGGCATCGCAGGCACCTCGTCATCCCTTGCAGGATTCAACATCCTTTCATCTTCCACCTCTCCAAGTCTCCTCTGTGACAAGGTAGGCAGGGCAGATCGTTCTAGTCCCATTTTACAGGTGGGGGAACTGAGGCTCAAAGAAGCAGGGTGATTTGCAGAGGCCACACAGCTGGTGAGACTTGAGATAAGACTCCAGGAATTCCAGCGCCCGGCATCCTACCGCCCTTTCCCAGAAAACCCCTTTAACCAGCCCCTAGTCCCAAAACCAGAGCCCCCTACCACCTTTTCCTAGAAAACCCCTCTAACCAGCCCCTAGTCCCAAAGCCACAAGGCATTTCAAGCTGTGCCAAGGTAGGTTTTCAGGTAAAGGAAACCCAGCCAGGATGCAGCAAGCCCCAGACTCAGCCTCGACCCCACCCCTCCCCTGCCCTGAAGCCTGGTCCTGTCCGTTTCCGCCTCACCTTGTTGAACTGGAAGAGTTCCCGCTTAAGCCTCTCTCGCTCTGGGTCAGGGCCTGACCGCAGGAACCGCCTCATCTTGCTATCGTTCACAGCCCCCTTGGAGACCTAGAGGAGAGAACCAGAGGAGCTGTTGAGCACCAGGGCATGGGCCAACACGTGGTCCCCTTCCCCAGGGACAGAGCTGCCTGCCACCCAGTCACTGGCCTGGCAGCCACGGGGCTCTCTCCCCTAGACCAGTCCAGCTCCACCATCTACCACTCAGGCCCCGACGCTTCCCTAGGATCTGTGGTGTGGGGTGCAGAGGTACCTGGAGGCCGGGCCTGTCTTGGGGCTGGCAAATGTGCTATCGCTGGTTCCTGGCAACCTGTGGCCTTATAATGCCTGGCTTTATAGGAACAAGGAAGACTGGAAGGCCCCAGGGTTAATTAGCTTAATCGTTAACCTGTTTTCTGAAAAAACCATAAAACTCCACCTAAACAGAAAGGGAAACTTCAGCAGCTTCTCTCTTCAGAGTCAGAAGGAGGGTAGAATGCAAAGATTGCCTGGCACTGACTAGGTCCCCAGATCAGAGCCCACGTGGGAGCTGGGGAGAGGCCAGGGCAGTTCCAGGCCAGGGAAGGGCAGGGACACCCGGGTACTTGCACACCTGGTCTATTCCCGTTCCTCACTCTTCGTGGCTGAGGCTGCTGCAACCAGCCACAGCCGCCAGGAACCCCAGTGGGCAAGGAGACAGAGAGCGGACATGGGTGCCAGGCTGCCCGCTGCGCGTGGGAGACCCTGTAGGGGGAGGATCTGATGCTACCAGGCCCCAGGCTCCCCAGCTGACCTGCCCCACCCCCACCGGCTCCAGCTCTTCCAGCCCCAACTCCCCTGTGCTCAGATTGGGTGCGCTGAGAGGCCCCCTTTTCCAGCGGCCCAAGTGGAAGCCATCTGAGACTAAATCTGCTCCTGATAAAGAAACCAGATCAGGGCCCAAAAATGTCCACCCACCGTAGGACGCATTCCCAACCGATGGGAAACTATTTCTGGATTAGCCATGGGGGAGGGGAGGATCATCTGGGCTCCAGCTTCCTGCTCCAGGAGCACAGCCACCCGCTGGCCACAGGCTCCACCGCCGGGCCTGTGCTGGAAACACTGAGCGGGACCCACCCCGGAAATGGCTCCATCCCTCTGCGTGGGGCTCCGGACTGTCTCCCAGCTGGCTCCGTTCATTCCATACTGGGGTGTAAAGGGAGGGGACAGTCCAGCCCTTGCCCTGAAGGAGCTCACTCCAGAATAGAGGCAGGTAGGGACGAGACAGTGCAGGGTGGGCATTTGATGGAAGGGCCAGAAGAGGCCCAGAGCAAATGTGGGGGTGAGGGGGGAAGGCAGTACACCCTAGAAGAAGATACCTGAGGGCTGAAGGACGTCCCAAAGATTCTGGCTTTTTGGGAGGTGGCAAAAATTAATAATCAGGCAGGACTTTGCATACAAAAAAGGACCCTATGTGGTCTAAGACTGGGGGCTCCAGCAAGCCTGGAGGGGCCAGGGAGCTGGCTACACCCAGCTAGCATGCCACGCCAAGTTGGCAGGGTGTGGAGGCTTGCCATGTGGGAAGGGGTCACCCTATTCCATACTCTTGTTGCAAAAAAGAGGCTGAGACTTATTCTGGCCAATGACTAGGACCTGCGCGGTCAGTGCCCTCCAAACCAAACGCCACCCCAGCCAAGACCACGCGGGACCAGCCCTCAGAGCTGCCATCAGTAGCCTTCTGGGGTAGCCAAAAAGGCCACCAATTGTGGGAGGGTCGGGTGACCACAAGAGGTTTGTGGCCTCATGGTTTGGGGGAACCAGAGCCTTGGGTGGAAGCCTACCTGGTGGGGTCAGTCTAGAGTGGGGAGCCTCCCACTTGCCCAGGAACAGCAGAGACGGGGGACTCCCCTCCCAGGTACCCACTTGCTCCAGGCCTCCAGGGAGTACAGAGAACAAAAGTGGGCTGGGAAAGCCCTGGGGGTTCCTGGGATTGGCCAAGAAAGCAGACTCAGGGGCCTGCAGCCATCTCGGCTGCCTTGACAAACAGCCCTGCCAGCCTCCTTGCATTCCAGCCATAGGGGAGGGCGGCGCAAGCTCATAAATCAGCTGCTCCTGGGACGCCCCCTCCCCCTTCGGGGCTCGGAAGGAAGTCGAGGGAGTGAGAAGGGACTCCTGGAAAAGGCAAGGGACCAGCAGGCTCAGGGAGGCAGACCTGGAGTCCACCCTGCAA
Source organism: Loxodonta africana (assembly GCF_030014295.1). Taxonomy (NCBI): domain Eukaryota; kingdom Metazoa; phylum Chordata; class Mammalia; order Proboscidea; family Elephantidae; genus Loxodonta; species Loxodonta africana. The sequence continues at coordinate 17,354,506 of NC_087359.1, forward strand.
GACTCCTACAAGCCGTGGGAGCCCAGAGGGCAGGGAGGGGGCAAGACGGCACAGAGCCATCTGTGCCAGGGGCCCCACACAGGCTCAAAGGAGATGGCATTTGCTCCAGGAATCCGAGGTGGTGCCTCCCCCACAAGCCTCTGGGAGAGTGGGGGTGGGAAAGAGACAGGCTCTGGAGAGGCCTCAGGAGACTCCCCGCTCGGCCAGAAGGGCAGGACGCCCAGTATCTGCATTTAGGCAAATCCCCCTCGGAGCACCTGCTGCACCCCAGGCATTGTACCAAACCCTCTGCATGTTGTTTTTATTATTATTATTTTAAAACTCTTGCTTAGGTAATCCAATGCCATTGTAGAAAAAGCAAACATTACAAACAACCCTCGCTAAGTCCCACCACGCGGAGGTAAAGCAACCCCAGTAAGGAGCGGGCAGACCCTGGGCAGCATCTGCCCCTGATGTGTGTGAGCATGTATGCCAGCTTCCTAACAATGAAGCCATACTGAAAGAAATCTATCTCCTCACTTGACTGATGAGGAAACGAAGACCACAGGGGCCAAGCAACTTGTCCAAGGTGATCAAGTAGCAGGTGGCAAAACTTGGATTTGACCCTGCATCTGGCTAACTCCGAAACCAAAGGGCTTTGGGAGGCAGCAAAGGATGGATCTTCTAAGACGGAGGATGCCTAATTATAACCCTGGAGTTAGAAGGCAGAACCCTGGTGGCGCAGTGGTTAAGTGCTTGCCTGCTAACTCAAAGGTCAGCAGTTCAAACACACCAACCGCTCCATGGCAGTCTGCTTCCATAAAGATTACAGCCTTGGAAACCCTATGCGGCAGTTCTACTCTACCCTATCGAGTTACTATGAGTCAGAATTAACTCGACAGGAACTTTTTTTTTTTTTTAAGTTAAAAGGCAGGGCCATGTGCAGGCAGATATACACACACACACACACAAATGCCATCAGCTCAGGGCCAACCAAGTGGTTTGGGGCCCTGGGGCTCGGGCCTGGCCACTATATACAGGGGCTCATGGGGCCTGGTTGAGCAGAACTGGGTGGCCTTGTATGGGCCACTGCCCATCCCATAGGGGCAGGGACCTCAGTGCTGCAGGGTGACAGCACCAGGACAAGGTAGAGCCGCCCTGGCATCTGCTCCCCACCCCATCCCACCCGAGTGATAATACAGAGATAACTGCACAGGTCAAGGCGTGGAAGAGCGCCGTTCCTTCTTGAAGTGTGGGACAGGTTTGGATCTGGTTGGGCTCATCTCCAGATGCCCCCTTAGCTCCATCAACCCCATACAAGCAGGTTCTGCAGAGAAGCTTCAGGAACCCAGGCCCCGAACTTCCCAGTGTGGAAGAGATCCCCCACTCGGCCCACACCTGGAGGGAGGCAGGGATGTAGGGAAAGAGCCCAGGTCTTGGGGTCCACAATTCTGGACTCAGCCATCACAGCACAGCACAGTCCCTTCCAGGCTCCAAGACCTCACCTGCAAAGCGGGGTGAATGCCCTGTTGCCAGGTGTGCCGAGAGGAATGGCAGCACAGGGCTTGGCAAGGAGCAGGCGCTGTCTGAGGTCTGGGGACATGGCAATGACAAACAGACAACCCTTACTTGACCGAGCTTACCTCCTCTCAGGGTAGATGAGGGTTCATAAGTACACACCGAGTGATTTCAGATGGAGAGACAGGCTATAAGAAAATACAGGAAAATGCTAAGATAGAGGACCAGGGCTTGGTGGTCAGAAGGCCTCAAGTGAACATTTCTGTGTCGGGACACTTCTCCAGAACTCATCTACCTCCCTCCCTCACCTCCTCAGGTCTCTACCCAAGTGTCACCTTCCCACGGAGGCCTTCCCTCCCTTCAACCTCCCCTGATGTTCTGTCTCCTACTTCCCTGCTTTGTTTCTCTCTTTAGCACTTGTCATGATTTAATACACTGTATATTTTACTTATTAACCTTGTTTATCACCTGCATAATCCCCCGTAAGAAGTCACATTAAGGACAGGGACTTCTGTCCTTTTTTTCACTGCTGCATCCCAAGTGTACATCCTAAGTGCTGTTTATCTGTTGCATGAATGAATGAATGGAGGAGGTGATATCTCAACCGGAGGCCTCAATGACAGGAAGTGATTGGCCATATTAAGATTCCAGGGCAGAGGAAGGGGAAAGAAAGACACCATACTTAGGGGACACTGAGCTTCTGTTAAGGGTGATGGTCCAACAACATGATGGATATATTTAATGTCACTGAACTGTGTACACGAAGAGGTTGAAACGGCAATTTTTTTTTACCTATATATTTACCACAGTAAAAAAGGACATACTTAAAAAAAAAAAAAAAAACGAAAAACCAACCTTCCAGGTAGAACATGTCAGGTAGAAGGAACAATAAGTGCAAAGGCCCTAAGGCAGAAAAAAGCTGGCAAGTTCCAGGAAGACGGAAACTTTGATGGGGTTGGGCGCAGGGAACAACGGGGGATGGAAGGAATTTGGGTCAGAAAGGGAGGCCTTGTGGACCACGCAAGAGCTTCAGTTTGACCCCACTGGGAGCCTACTGCCTGCCAGTCCTGAGCAGGTGACTGATGTGGCCTGCCCTTCCCACCCCGTCCCTCCACTTTGCTTGGGTGTCAGGGCCAGCCAGTCCATCTGCTCACCCCACCCCGGGCCCTGTTCACTGTGGTCTCTGCCATTCTGTCTGAAACCCTCCTTGCCCCAACCAGAAGCACTTTGCTCTCACCCCTCCCAAGAAGCCCTCCCTGTCTGGACCCACCTTACCTATTGTTACTGCCCTCCCTCAGCCCTTGACCACATCGTGTGCTAAAATGGTCCCTCAAAACCACCATGGACGTGGCACTCACCCAGTCACATGAATGTCCACCCCAGCCTTGTGGTACAGATTATTAAGCCATTGGGGAAAATTAGAAGCCACCTAATGTCCCACCCCATGGGACAGGTTAAGTGTGTTGAGCCCCACAATGGAATGCTTGCGATGGTGAAAAGGGTAGGTGACTATTTAGTGACGTGGAAGCACACATACTATGTACCCTAGAGTCAGGTGTGACTGTATAACGTACCCTAGAGTCAGGTGTGACCTAGTGAAGATGTTTCCACGGAAGACAACATACTGGATGGGTGATGGGATTAGAGGTAAATTTCTTTCTTCTTTTGGCTGATCTGTCTCCGGGAAGGGAAGGGTTAAGAGGATCAAATGGGGGAGAGGAGGAAGCCCCAGAGGATCGTCCTAGGCTCACAGTTGGCACTCATGCTCCTGTCCCCAAAGAGGGCTGGGTTCTTTTCCACCATGTTAACCTGAGTAGGGAGAGGCATCTGCCAGGGACACTGAACAGGTACAAAGGCAGGGAAAGCTGGGTAGACCTGTACGACCATGGCCATGTCCCATAAGCTCTCTGGCTTCTGGGTTTGGGGTCTGGGGTTAAAAGGATGCTACTACTTCCTAGGCTTCAACAGGAAGGCCCAAGAGATGGTCTGGCAAACCCCCAGGTGCCACCGCTCCCAAGAATCACCTGTGAGAAGAGACAAGTTCAGGGTTTCCCCACAGGCTGAGAAGCCCCTCCTGCTTCCCCAAGTCCAATGCCAGGAAGGGTCTGGGGCAAAGTCAACAAGGACTTAAGGAGCACCAAGGGTTGTGGCGTCCTGCTCTGGGGACTCCACCTGGCGAGGGCCCAACCCGAGAGGTGGGCTCCCTAAGACGAAGCATGTTCTCCACCCCTTGACTCGTAAAGATCGCCCCAAGTTCGGCCTCCATTCCTGCCCAGCTCACCCTCTGAGGCACGGGGCCCTTCTTTGCTACCTCGTAACCCTCACCCTTGGGGGTTCCTGGACTCTCTCTACTTACCGACCTCCTTCTTCCTCCTTAAAATGGAACACACAACAGCCCAGAGCCCTTCCTGCCATGTCCTCTGTCCCACAGGAGACAGCACTCAGGGTTGATGCAGGGCCATGGAGCCTTGCCGACCTGTGGCTGGTTCCCCTCCTTTCCCATGCAAGTCTGAGCTCCATGTGTGCAGCTGATGGGCCACTCCCTTCCCTTCTCATTGCCCCAGTCACCACTGCCACCAGCCACCAGAACCATCCTGGGTTTAGGACAGTTCTCCCCACACCTGATGCCCACTCTGGAAAAAAACAAGAGAGCTATTTGGTGACAGGCCAGAAAATCCACACCCTGTCTTTCCTAACCATCCGTGCCCTGCTGGAACACACAGCTAACCCCCTCTACATCTCAAGGGCTCAATAAAGAACCAGGGGAAGCAGAGAGGGAGGAGCTGCATGGGGCGGGCTTGTCTTGGGCCTCTGCTCTAGCAGCAGATTTGATTGTGCCAGGATGGATGAAGGAGGTGGGCAGCCTGGGCTGGCACTGTTTGGAGTGCCTAGGCTAACTTGTCCCCATGAGACCAAGGCTTGGCCAAGCTGAGCCAGACTGTCTGTCCTGGAGGTGTGAGATGGGCCAGCCCCACTGACCTGCTAGGAGAGTCTACACCCAGTGGTAGAACTCCACACTCCTCCTGCCCAAGGGAGAAAAGGCCCCTCAAGCCACACCCAGCCTCCACCCATGTCCGTGACCTCCAGCAGCCAACACACAAGTGCACATGACATCCAAGTGCTCATTTTGTCTCCCCTTGGCTCATGCTCCCCACAGCCCTGCTGCTGATAAAGAAGCTGCCCTGCCTTCCCCAACATCCTGTGTGAGGCCTATGTGTGGCTTTGGCCTCCTGGCTGACGGATGTGAATACGCCCCTGCACCACCTACCAATGGGAGTGGTAGGGCAGGGCTCTAAGCGACAGAGGCAGCTGCTGACCCCTCGGCCTTTGCCCATGCCAACCCAGATGCCCAGGGCTGCTTTGCAAGGGTCCGTGTTGCCCTGGGAAACCCAATCTCCCAGCAGCACAGGCAGCCCTCTGACCAGCAGCTTTGCAACCAAGCCTTAGCTGAAAGGGTACCTCTATGGAGGTGGGACCAAGGAGACCACACACACACGCACACAGAGAGAGAAAGAGAGATAGAGAGTTAAAGAGTATTGGGGAAACCAGAGAAATCACTGTTAGGCAATAGAAGGAACTGAGAACTTTCTATGTGCTGCGCTTTACTTTAAGCACTGCACATGCTTCATCTTATTTAATTCTTATGACAATTACTTATGAAATAAATGATTCAGAGAGACATCAGGCCAGCAGTTAGGAAGCGGCCACATCCCAATTTGAACCCCAATCTGTTCAGTTCGGGTCTCTCTCCCAGGACAAAGGGGCTAGCTGAGATTAGGTTGAGGGGGAGTTACTGCTTAAGGGGCACTGAGCTTCTGTTAAGGGTGGTGGGAAAATCTGGAAATGGATAGTGGTGCTGGCTGCACAATATGATGAATGATGTCCAGGTAAGAAAGGTTGAAATGCTAAAAGTTGTGTTATTACATGTCTACCACAGTGAAATATATATATACATATATGTGTGTATATGTATACATATATATACACACATATATATATACATATATATGTATATACCTGGGAGAGTCACTCAAGGCTCCTAAATGGTTTCTGTCCTTGCTGCCACTTCTGGGCCCGTGAGGATGGGGTGGGGAAGTTGGAGTGAAGCCCCAGCTCCCCATGAATCTTCACTTCCCCACTCCCATTCTGGGGTCCCAGGTCCCTTCTGCAATACAACACGAATGGCTTTCCAGGGAAGTGACCAATTGGGTGAGGCTAACTGTGAGGAAAAGCAAAGCCAATCTTGGGAAAAAAGGCCAACTTGCCTGAGGTTGGGGTGGGTGGGCCCTCCTACCTGCCCCCAGACTTGAACAGCTGTCCCAAGGAGCTTCTAGAAAATGTCATCTTCAGGGGGGACAGATGTGCCTACCTAGTTCATGGTTGTGTCCCCAGAGCTCCGTGACCCTGAAACACAGGAAACACTCAAATACTATTTAAAGAGCCCCCTCACCTCCTTCAAGTCTTTGCTCAAAGGTCACCTTCTGCATGAGGCCCACCCTGGCTACACTTTGCAAAATTACAATCTGCCCCCTACCACCCACACCGTTGCCGTCGAGTCGATTCCGACTCATAGCCACCCTATAGGACAGGGTTTCTAAGGAGCAGCTGGTGGATTCGAACTGCTGACCTTTCAGTAGCCTTAGGTCTGAACCATTACGCCACCAGGGTTTCCTACCACGGGAGTTTCAAATTCTCTGCTCTAGATCTCCTTACTCTCTATAGCTCACAATGCTTTTAACACATTATTTATTATTTAGGCTCACACTTCCCACTCACTTTAGAATGTAAGTTCCATGAGGGCAAAGATGTTGGCTCTGTTTACAGGTTATCCCATGCCTTGCACACAAGAAGCACAAATAGATACTTATTGAAATGAACAGCTAGGATTAATAACTAGACAAGGTCTTCCGTCAGAGGCCACTGGCCGCAAAGAGCACTGGGCTGGGGTTCCACACAGTCCCGCGGGGTACTTGCCCACTCTGTTCTCAAAGACTCTGGACAAGCCAAAGGCCACTGGACGCACACTGGGGATACCTGCACCCTCGTGGACCCTGCCTCACTTAGACTGAGGCTCCAGGACATGTAACTCTTTGGCAAGGTGAATCCCAAAATACTACTACTGACCAGAGTCATCGTCCAGTACCCAGATGTCCCTCTTGCCAGACCCTGGGACAGTGGGTCAGGAGACTCAGAGAAGACTCTGGTCTCTGCTGAATTCTTGAAGGGTAGACTCAGGTGCCTGGGAGCTTCCCTGACCCCACACCCCGTGAGCCTCTCCTAGCTCAAGAATTCACTGTGGTTCCTGGGAAGGGGTAGGAGTGGGGTGACTCCTGCTTCCTCTCAGAGGCAAGGCTACCCCAAAGGGAGCTGGCCAAGGCCCTGGCATTGGGCTATGGGGAGTGTCTCCAGGGGAAGGGCAAGCAGTGCTGGTGGCCCCATCGGGGAAAGCCCATCTCCTGGCCTCACCCCGTTTCTTCCCTGTGACCTACTCCTGGGCAGAGGAAAACCAAGTCCCCAAGCAGACCCGGCTTGCCTCGACTCAGAAGGAGCCCTGATAACTGTATCACCCGAGTGAGATAAGAAGATAACTGGGAGCTGAGTACTCAGGGTAAGTGTGTCCAGATGGCCAGTGCTGCTTAAAGCGGCCAACCCAGTAGCAGAGGCCATGGGTCCCCAACCCAGGTGTCTCAAACAGCTACCTCTGGCACATCTAGAAAGCCCAGGAAGGCTGAATAATCCCCCAGGAAACCAAGCCTCCCCACACGGCTCTTGGACACTTCTGCCAGGGATGCTCAGTGTCCCCAGTGGGGCAGGCAGGGGTCACAATGAGGGCAGAGGCTCCCAACATTCCAGCTCCATGCACCACTTAACAGTGATGGGAGGGTTCTGGGAGCAGGAAGTCCCCCCTCTCAGATGAGGACACCCCCTCCCTAAACGAGGTTGAAAGCAGGCACTACGGAGTTCCCAAAAATCTCCTTAATGACGATGGAGCGGCACAGGGGTTTGTTGCCACCCAGCACCCCCCCCAAAAAAAAAGACAGGGTACAGACAGTGCACACAGCCAACTGGAGATTCTGCACACCCTCCTCCCTACCTCCAGCCTCAGCAAGAAGGGCCCAGCCAGGGTCCATAGGTCAGAAGCCCAAGGAGCAGAAGTGGCAAGGGCCGTGGGGACATATATGACATTAAGAGAGGACACTGCCATCTACCTCTGCCCCCCACCCCCCAGGAACAATGTCCTGATTTAAAAAGCTCGAGCTCCAGAGGCTTTCAAAGATCACAAAATTATAACCTCTTTGCTGATCCCCGGATGGAGAAGCCAAATTCCCTCACAACACACTAGGCAACTCCAAAAAGCACAGGAGCTGCCCAAAGGCTTGCAGGGTGAAGTTCAGCCTTACTGGCTATGTGCTGGGCCACACGTGTTCCTGATATGTTTCACCCTCTCGTCAACATGTGTACAAACAGAGCTCGCCGAGGCAGACACAGTAAGTGACTGAGCCAAGGGCACACAGCAAGACACCAGCCAGGCCACGACTCAAAACTCCCCTGGTATCTGGCAAGATGCTAAAAAACTTAATGAACGGTATGTTTGAGGGAGAATTATTTTCCCTTATTTTATACTTTCATATAATGCTTGACTGTTCCTGCCATGCACTTCTATTACCTTTTTGATTTTTTTAAATAAACAGGGACCATCTAGTATTATGAGCCTTTTCTCATGGTGTAAATGGTTAAATGCTAGACTAATAACTGAAAGGTTGGCGGTTCAAATCTACCCAGAGGCACCTCAGAAGAAAGGCCTGGTGATCTACTTTCCAAAGGTTACAAGTCATTGAAATCCCTACAAAGCAAAGCTCTGCTCTGGAATACAAGGAGTCACCATAAATTGGTTTTGTTTGTGTGTGTTAATGGGCTGATGAAAATGTTCTGGAACCAGACAGCGATGACGGCTGATTGTAGTAAATGCCACTGAATAGTATACTTTAAAATAATAAATTTTGTTATGTACATTTTATCACAGCTTTTAAAAGCTACTATTTCTTTAAAAACACAACTAAGCCAAACAATAGTTCAGCTTAAGTAGTAAAAAATGCCTGCCTTGAGCATTGTGCTCTTTCAAGCAAGATCTATCTATATGGGATCAAACTGACAACAGCAACTCAGGGGAGCAGTGAGTTTATGTTCGTAGGGGAGGAACAACTCAGAAAAGGAGGGTGAGAATGGTTGCACAACTCAAAGAATGTAATCAATGTCACTGAATTGTACACATGGAAACTGTTGAATTGATGTATAAAACACCAAAAAAACCAAACCCAGTGCCGTGGAGTCGATTCCGACTCATAGCAGCCCTACAGTACAGAGAACTTCCCCACAGAGTTTCCAAGGAGTGCCTGGCAGATTTGAACTGCCGACCCTTTGGTTAGCAGCAGCAGCCGTAGCACTTAACCACTATGCCACCAGGGTTTCCGAATTAATATACATAATACATAAAAAACAAACAAACAAAAACAGAAGAAACAAGTGTTGGTTACTTAAAGAAACACAACTATTAATTGTCACCAAATGAGGGCAGCTTTCTCCTATGCTCCATTGTCTCAGGGAGGACTGGGGGCCCAGGGTGGCCTCCCACAGACTGGCTCAACCAAAACTCGGTGAAGAGGGCCGGGCTCCGAGAGCTGAGTTGGGTCCTGGCTGCCACAGGCAGGTCACTTAAGCAAACCAAACCTGAGTCCCACATGCACTAAATAAAGGAAGCGAAAACATCTCTCCAAGGTCCCTTCCGGAGCTGAGCCCAGCCCACACGCATCTAGGATCTTTCTCAAAGGCCACTTTCCACCTTGGTTCCCCCTGGGCTGGGCCAAGCACTTCTCCAGCGTTGCTCCTGGGCTCTTCCCACTCGGGTTTCCTTGTCCTCCTGACACGCCCATTCCCTCCCTGCTCTGAATCCCCTCCACAGCACGATTGGATCTTGAGTTGCAAACTCCTGCAGACGGTCCCGAGAGCCTGGTCGCAGAAGCCCTGCATCAGCACATGTATCCCCACGGGAGGGGACGCTGAATCTAAGCCCTGCCCGCCTCACCCAAAGCTCACCTGTCTCAGGTGAGGGCCTCAGGAGGCCATACCGCGGCTCCCCTGGTTACGCTCAGCTCTCTCCACAGCCAAGGCCCAATCTGTCCAGGAACCGTCCAGCTGGACCAAACCAAGAACAAACTTTGAACGCTTTCTTTGGCAAGGCAGAATTTTCCACCCCTCGCCAAGTCCGAATGTCCCACAGAGCAATAATCCCCGCCCCGGCTGGCGTGGAAAACAGACCGGGTCTCCGCCTAAAGGTGTCCAAAACCGCCTCCGGCGGAGAAAGGCCCTGAGACCGAAGTCCCTCCGGCGGGCTTCCTGCGACCGGGGATTAGGAGGCACAAAGGCCTGGGAGGGAACGGGCCCAGATGGCAGGGGCTAAGCCGCCGAGGTTACGCGCTCCGGCCGCCGCTCGGGGACAGAGGGCCAACCGGAGACGCGCCTCGCCGACCTCCCGGTCAGGAGTCTTGCACTTGGGGTCAGAGACCCGGGGGCCCCGTCTCCGCTGCAGTGTCCCCGCACCCAGCCGGGCCGGGCACCTGTTTCTCTGCTCCCCAAAGCCAACACTATTGTGCAAACCCGAAACCCAGATTCCGTCATCGCGGGAGGATTAGGCAGAGAGAAGTTCCCGGCGGCACTTTCTACAGGTGTCTTTCTCCCAAAGGAGCCAGCGCTAGGGCGCGGCGGTCGGACCTGGGTGCAGTCCTCCCCGCCCGGCCTGGGAAGCCCGGGGGTCTCGGCCCTCGCCGGCCTCCCCGCCCCTCTGGCGGGCGCCCCAAGGGAGCGGGCCCGGCCAGGTGGGTCCCGGTTCCGCGTCTCACCTGGAACCCCGCGCCAGCCCCGCCCGAGGCCTCTGCGTCCTCGGCGCCCGCCGCCGGCCCCGCTCGCTCCGCGCGCCGGCCCACGGACTGCTGGCGGCCTCTCCTTCCTGCTCACCTCCGGCGGCGGGCAGGGCGGAGCCGCCGTATTTACATAAAGAGCCAGCCGGCTGCCCGCGGAGCCCGGCCCCGCCCCCGCCCCGCCCCGCCCCTACGATGACCGGGCGAGGGTGCAGCCGGGGCGCCGCGGGGCAGGGCCAGGTTCGGGCCAATCGCCGGCCCCAAGGGCCCGGGGCGGGGCTAGGCTCGTGAATATGCACGATGCCCGCTGGCCCGCCCCGGTCTCACCTGCGCGTACCTGCGTCGCGGGACTAGGCGCCGCACCCCGTGTCCCGCCGCCTCCAGAGGAGGAAATAGTTCCCGGAACGCGCGGAGACACCGGGGGCACCTCCCGGCCCGACTCCAGAGGGCAGCCGTCCCTCCAACAGCCCGGCCCAACTGCCGAGGGAGGGCCCAGCCCGATCAGAGCCGCGTCCCGAGGACGCGGGACAGGTTTCGGGATCCCGGAGCGGTTATGGGGACGTTGCTGCGAGGCACCTCCCCTCGGAGAGGGCCCTAAGAACCCCCTCCACTCTGTCGTAGTGGCGGCGGGGTCCGCGACACCGAGGGGCAGCGGCTGGAGTTTTTAGCACCAGCGAGGGAGGGCTTGGAGTGCAGTGGAGTGGCGAGGGGCGGGAACGGAAGGGACGCGGAAGCCCGTCCCGAGGCCTAGGGAGCGAGAAGGGGGCGCGTCTTCTGCGCGCCTGCAGGCGGCCCCTCGGAGCGTCTAGGGCTCCAACCTCACCGACAAGGCCACCCTTCTACCCTGACCCGGCTAAGCCCCGGACTCCTTCCTCGAACTACCCTTCGGAAACCCAAGCCAGCTAGAGGTCTGTGACTTCCCATCCCCGAAAAGGGCGGGACGCGTTCCGGCCTCCCGCTGGCTTCCCTCACTCTTTAGGTCCCGCACCAGAGCAAGCTCTTCGTGTGTTTGTGTTAGCCCCGCGGGCAACAGCGTGTGGGGGAGGGGAGCACTGCGGGGCCTGGACTGAGTTGCCTCATCCAATATATCCAGCCACAGCAGGAAGAGTTAACTTTTTAATGGCTTTGGCTTTATCGCATGAAGCAGGCACCCTCTGGGTTAAAGGCACGGAGTCCTCTCTTCTGCCTCACCTTGCTGGGTCTCTGAAATCTAGTCCTGAGTCCCAAGGAGGTCACTGCAAAGCAGGAACCTCCGGCTTGGAGCGTGGAAGCGCTGCAGTGGCCAGGCAGAGGGGCAAGGCTTCGCTCTCCTGCAAGCATCACACACCAGGGCCAGGGCACAGACTGGCTCCTGTGGCTCCAGGCACAGGATGCTGGAACAGTCCCTGAGAGCAGACAGTCCAGGTCTGAAGCACAGGCCCCAGCCTTTCCCTGAGAGAGGAGCTGCATGGTCACTGCTCCAGGTCCCTGGGCAGTGTGAAGTCCCGGAAGCTGTAGAAGGAGATGTCACCATGATCCACCAGGGCAAAGATGAGGGGGACATCCCCACTCTGGTAGGACAACCGCTTAAGGGTGGTGAGGCCTGGGACTGGCTCGTCAAATCTGCAGGGAGAAGGATTAGACTGAGACTTTGGCACAGCCCACCTGTGAGCTCTGAGACCCCAGCCGGGGTTGGGGGTACAAGAATGCTGGCCCCTGGCCTGCCTTCTCTGCAAGCAGCGTGGCTCTGATAAGTGCTCCAAAAAAGGAACCGGAGCCCTGGTTGGGGCTCTGATAAGCGCTCCAAAAAGGAACCGGAGCCCTGGTTGGGGAGGGGGCTAAGAAGAGGGAGGCTCTCACCACTCTTAGCCTGTAAATCCCTCTGCTTCTCATTCCTTCTGCTGGGGGAGCCTGGGACTAAAGTGACTCAGGAGAGAGCCTACCCCTAAATCCCAAGAGGAGCTAAGAATTGGCAAACCTGGGTTCCAACAGCACTGACAGGCTGTGTGGCCTCACACGGAGGCTGTCTAACCTCTCTGGGCTCAGGTTCCTCTCGGACTGGCCAGGGGTGGGAGTAAAGAGAAGGTGCACATGGCTTCACAAGGAACCGGGAGTGGTACACACTTGCTGGTCTCGTACCCACTAATGCACATCCGAGCGTAGGGCTTGCCAGGGTTATTCTTTCGGAAAGTGGCCACAGCGCTGGCCTGGTAAACGTCGAAGCTGATCTCCAAGCCCCCCGACTTCTCCAGCAGCCTGAGGACAGAGTAAGAAACCTTCAGAAAACAGGGACTCTCCTGCCCACCTTTCCATCTCACCTTTTCCCTCCACTGGTTCCAGAAGGCAGCCTGGTCCAGGGGAGGTATGAGGGGTAGCGGGGAGGTGAGCTGCCCTACCTCAGAACCCTTGGCATAAATCCACCCCATCTGTGGTTCCTCCCTTCCTGCTAGACACACGCGAACATCAGATGCTGCTCAGCTCAGAGCGAGGCAGGTGGGTACGGGGCCCTGGAATGAGTTCCAACTGATGCCCAACTTTGCTGTATGCAAACTCACCGGGCCCCTCCGTCAGCCAGGTGTGTCGTCTGCAGCACCGAGATATGCTGTAGGACCGCGGCTACAAGGACAGTGAAAACAAAGGTTTGGAGATCAGTCAACCATTTATGGAATCCCTCAACACTTCTGAATCTGCCAGCTAGTTTAGGATTGCCAGGTTTAGCAAATAAAAATACAAGATGTCTTTATTTTACCTGGCAGCCCTAATCTGGTCCCTTAAAATCTGCTACGTCCCATAAGGATTTTAAGGCGTTCTAAATCCGTTAATGCAGTCAGCCAGGGCTAGTCTTGCCCTGAGGGTTCCCTATACTTGACAACAAGAGCAGAAGGTAAGCCTTCGATGTGGCCAAGATGGCGCCTCCCGCTTCCAGTCTGATGAGACTGGGAGGCCCAGCTGGTTGGTGGCGAAGCCATCACATTCATCTTGTATCTAGTTTATGACTTTAAGAGCGTGGTCGTAGTTTTCATTCCTCCTCGCCTCTCCTCAGTCGCCAACCAACCATCTCTAATGTCCCCATTTGAGCCCTCTGCTGCTGCCCTGGAGTAGACAGTCCTTGTGGGTTCCACTCCACCGGGCAGTCTCTCTTCCCCCATCCTCCTTAGCCTGGCTCAGTCCTGGTCAACCCACGCCCCTTTCAAAGTCTTGTGACTCCTCCGCTACCAGTGCTGGCAGGGCTGTGGCACAGTGGGGGTACCTGGGGAGTCTGCCTGGCCAGGGCTCAGCAAGGGGGTGACAGGCTGGTCCCACAGGTGTGCAGGGCAGCTCTGGGTCTTCTGCAGGTGTCGCCTCTGCAGCAGGGCCTTGTACTCCTGCCAGCTGGAACAGCGCTGCACCTCAGGATCCATGCTGACATCTTCCCGGAAGTGCCGGGCCCCTGCCTGTTGCTCCCGTCGGGAGAGCTTCTCCTTCCGTTGGTTCAGCTTCTGGCACCAGGACTCGGCGTCTATCTCCCGCCCAGAGATGTTGGCTGGAAGCAGCTCTGGGGCTGGGGCAAGCAGGAGGGTGTGACGGCTGTCTGAAGCCATGTTGGGGAAGGAGATCTGCTCAAAGTTCCAGCGTGGCTTACAAACCTCCATGGCTCCATTCTCTACTTTGCCACTCTCTTGGCTGCATTCCACCCTGTCCCTGGCCAGGCCAGGCCAGGGCTCCAAGGACCCTAGAAGCTCAGGGTCCTTTCTAGGGCTTGATTCATGGGGTTTTTCCTCTGGGCATGGGCTGTTGTAGCCGCAGGGAGATGGGCTTGAGGCTGCCTGGCTCTCAGGTGTCCCATTCACCTCCTGCAGGGGGCTCTCCAGGGTCCTGGGCTTCTTGGGAAGGGACCTGAGGGATGCGGGGAGGAAAGGCAGCTGCTGTGCTGATGTGCACACATGCCAGTGTGTGCTGGGAGGGACAGGTGCCCCACTGTCTACCCCGAGCCACCGTAGGAGCTGCCGAAGCTTCAAACATCAGCACTCCCCCAACAGCTCAGCACCCCCACCACTCACTGGGGGCTGGGGGAGCGGCAGGGGGAGCATTACTGAGAGCTGGAGCTCCTTCTCCTCCTCCTGCAATTCCGATCCTCCAGGTCCTGGGCGCTGCCATCCAGGTTCAGCTGCCTCTCGTAAGGGGACAGGACAGAGCTGTGGGGAGAGGATGGGGCGGGTCACAGATCCACCTTCTCTGCCTGGGCAGGGGATGGGGCTGAGAGGACAAGTCATGGGGCCATAGTGGGGGGCGGGGCCTAAAGCCACAGAGCCTGGGCAGACCTGCACTCAGGACATACGGGAGCAGCCACAGGGCCTAGCCATGCCACTCTGCCTGGGCCTCTGGGCCTCACCAGTGGCACCTTTGAACAGAGGGTTCCCTGGAATTGGGGTCCCTGCTATGAGTCAGAATTGACTTGACGGTAATGAGTTTGCAGAGCCAGCAAGAAATGATCACTGTGACAAAAACCAAGAGAAACTAGAAAACTTGAAAGATACAGGAAAATAAAGATGAAAATAAAAATCACAGATAACCACTGTTAACGTTTTTGTGTCTCACACACACACACTCCATGTGTTTTTCTCTCTCCATGTTTTTTCTAATACAAATGACATTGTTCTAGCATTTTGTTATTCTTAGTTGCCATCGAGTGGATTCTGACTCACGGTGAACCCGTGTGTGCGGAGCAGAACCGCTCCAAGGCTGCGACCTTGCAGAAGCAGATGACCAGGCCTGTCTTCCAAGGAGCCTCTGGGTGGGTTCAAACCACCAACCTTTCAGCCAGTTGTCGAGTACTTACCGGTTTGTGTCATATAAACACGGCCCCTCACTGCCACAGCATTCTTCTCTGGCGTGGGTTGTTTTTTTTGTTGTTGTTCTAAGGCTGTACTGCCCAATATGCCACAAGTGGCTATGGTGGAACAGTGGTTAAGAGCTTGGCTGCTAACCAAAAGGTCGGCAGTTTGAATCCACCAGCCGCTCCTTAGAAACCCCATGGAGCAGTTCTACTCAGTCCTATAGGGTCGCTACAAAAACTCGCTGAGTTGAAATTAACTCAAAGGTAATAAGTTTGGCTTGGCTTATGATGAAGTTAAACATTTAGTTCTGTGGATGCATAAGGCACACACATTGGACGGCGCAGGTAGAGACCATTTTCATCATTGCAGAAAGTTTTATCAGGCAGGGCTGCTCTGAAGGATCAACTCTAATGTAGGTGACTATGTCTCCACTGTTGGACTCCTGGGTTGTTTCTAAGTTCACTAGCCTTGCGAAGTGATGCTGTGCTGTGCTAGCTCCCCAGTAAACGCAAGCTCCATGGGGGCAGAGATTTTGCTCTGTGCTGTGTCCTCAGCTCCTAGCACAAGGCCTGATACACGGTAAGTACTCAGTAAACATCTGACGAATGAATGGATGAACGTTCTCACCATCAGTCTCTGCACACATCACGATTACTTCCTTAGGGTATACTCTCCTTTCAGAAATCAAAGGACGTGCCTGTTGCACAGCTTTTGTCACAGACTGTGAAACTGCAAAGCCTGTATCACTTGCCGCTCCAAGTCTGCGGGGCTCTGTGGCTCCTAGCAGTACTAGATTACTAAGGGGGTCATCTGCAGAGGCCACACGAGAAAAGACCATCTAGCCTAATATAAGAAATGTGAAATCCTTCTAAACTCCCCACTCTGTCCTTCCTTCACTCAACAAATCTGCGGCACACCTACTAAGTGCTGGGCACTGCTCAGGGCCACATCTCCAAGCTTGCCATGCCTGGCAGGTGCTCGTCATCACCAGTGGAGTGAGCCAGCTGAGGTGGGTCCTAATTTGATAAATTGAAATAACTCGGATTCTTCCAGCAGAGGTCAACCCATGTCCAGGGAAGGTTCCAGAGCTCCAGGCAAGGATTCCAGGTAGAGGCCACTTTCCCACCTTGGGCTAGTCAGCTGGGTCCCAGGGTTAGATTGAATGGAAGGGAAAAGGGATGGGGATTTACCTTGGCTGGAATCGTCGAACCACATAGCCCAGTCTCTTCAGGTGGCTGAAGACCTCAAAAGAAAGAAAAGATTTAGGTCAAATGTCTCCTCTTGAAAACACCAAATAGTTGCTCGAGACAGAAGCCACTTACTTCTCAGGCCCCTCCCCTGTCCCTCCTGCACACGTGCAGATTCCAAACCCTGGTAGTGGTTGGGCCACAGTCCATTATAAACACACTTCCCAAAGTTGGATCTCCACCTCTGAATTCCTGTCCTCCTCACTTATCTTACTTTGGGAAGAAAGGACTTTTAGTAGTTTGACTTAAAAGCTGATAACAATAGACCAAAAAAAGAACCATGCCCCAGAATAACTTGATATCAAAGCTGACAAAAATGAAGCTCCTGACTATGACTTAGACAAGATGACAGAAAGTGGTGGACATTCTTCCCACCTCCAGACATGGGTGGGGTGGGAGTGGTCTCTGAAGAGCCACATGTTTGTCCTCATGTCTGTGTAACCATGTTAAAGGGACATATCCAGGGATGTCCCTCATCTTGCTTGAACTCTACAGCCTTTGACATAGCGACCCCTTCCTCCTCAAAAGACCTTCTTTTGGCTTTTATGCCACCACCTCTCCTGGTTTTTCCTCTGTTGCCGAACACTCCTCAGTCTGCTTCTGGTCCATCAGCCTTCTTCCAGCCTCCTCATGTTGGAGAGCTCAAGGTCTGAAA
The DNA here is from genome assembly GCF_030014295.1 of Loxodonta africana. Lineage (NCBI taxonomy): Eukaryota > Metazoa > Chordata > Mammalia > Proboscidea > Elephantidae > Loxodonta > Loxodonta africana. Next base: position 17,371,616 of record NC_087359.1, read on the forward strand.
CCCAGCTCTCTACACTTGCCATACTCTCATACAGTCTCGTGGCTTTAAATAGCATCCATGTGCTCATGAAGTCCACATTTTATGTCTCTTGCCTTGACCTCCCCTGCCCTTCAGGCTTGTGTATCCAATTGCCTACTTGACCCCATGTCCCCCTCCCTGTGTACACTGTGCCAGCCGCCATGTCTATGTTCCACACCACCTGCCCCCACCCCAGCTTGCCTTGTCTCAGAGCCTTTGCACTTGCTGTTTCCTCTGCCCAGAGTACTCTGTCCCCAAATCTTTGCATAGCTTGCTCCTTCTCAACAAGTCTCTCTCTAGACGTTAGCCCTTTAGTGATACCTTTCTGGCTTCCAAGTCTAAATCAGCATCTTCCACTCTCTATCACTGTCCCCCTCTGCTTCATTTTCTATCTAGCACTCAACTCTCTCTGAGGTGAATAATTCATTTGTCTGTTTACTTATTATCCAATTGGCGCCACTAGAATGTAAGCACAATGAGAGCAGAATGCTTGTTTGTCTTGGGGCCCCAGCATGTAGCGCTGTGCCTTGCACTTTGTAGTTACTTGTAAATACTTGCATATATATTCACTGACTTGACAGATGAGTGGCTTTTGTCTCTGCAGAGGGTGGCAGATACCTGGTACTGCAGGAAAGTCACAGTGTCCTCAGTCAGGAGCAGCTGGTAGGCTTCCTGGATGGACAACGGCAGGTCTTGGTAGAAGAGCTGGATGGAGCCCTGGAAGAGGGGGACAATAGCTCTGGCTGTGAGCCATCTCCTGCACTGGCACAGCCAAATGGGGTAGCTTCCTGGCTCTGCCATGCCTTCTCTCCCCAACGTCACTACAAAAATATGGCCAACCCAGAAAAGGGGTCTGTGGCACTCATTCGGTCTGGAACCCCTGTTCTCTATATGGCACTCTGTCTCCTGCTCCTGAAGCCAGGTTACAAACTCCTTGGAAACTCAGTTGTGTATACTTTTCCCAATGTGTCCTTTGGGTTCCTTGGTCCCAAATCCTTCCCCGACCTCCCGGGCCCCACTCACACACTCCAGCAGATACAAGGCCTCTTCGGGGTGAAGCCGTTGCCGGCCCTGCTGTGAGAAGCCCATGGTCTGCCAGAATTTACCCTGCATGAGGCCCAGAGAAAGCGTCTGTCACAGAAGAGCCAGGAGGGCAGAGAAGGCGGGTCCCCTGCCCCATCCCCACCGCTCACCGCAGGAGACTGCAACTCCACGAAGCCTTCCTCTGGCCTCCAGTCTGCGGCCACTAAGCTGCCCCTGGCAAGGCGTGGGGAGGGGTCGTCTCAGCCCATCCGAGAGTCGCAGAGCCCGCCAGCCCGCGCCCACCCCGCCCCGGCCGCCCGACCGCTCACAGGCGCTCCACGCGCTCCTCGGCCAGCAGCTGCCAGAGCTCCTCGCGGCATCGGCGCAGCCGCTCGGCCTGGGCCTCCGAGCCGTCGGGGAGGAAGTCCTTGGGGCCATGAGAGCGCTGGGGCAGCTTCTGGGGCCGCGCGCGGGCGGCGAGCAGCTCCCTGGCGCTGGGGAGGAGGGACGTGGGTCAGCGCCACGCGGCCCGGCCGCCCGCCCCGGCCGCCCGTTCTCCTCCCCGCGTTCCCCCGGCGACCCCACGCCCCCCACCCCTGCCCCGGCCGCTCGCACCTGAGCACACGCCCAGCAGGAACATCCACATCTGCTGCCTCGGCGTCGGGCTCCATGGGGCCGCCATCTGCGGTTGTGCGCGCGCACCGCCCATGCCCCGCCCACCCCCGGAGCTCCGCGCGGCCCTAGCGCCGGCTTCTGCAGCGTCGGTTCCGGGAGTCCCACATCCCCCACCCGGCTTCTGCCTTCGGGGTTATTCTGAGTCTTCGCGCCGGCTTCGCACGTGTGCCTCGAGTCCCGGAGGCGAGCGTTTGCAGGTGGCGCGACGGTTAAGCGCTCGGACGCTAGCCGAAAAATTGGCGGTTTGAACACGCCACCGGCTTCGTGGGAGAAAGACCTGGCGATCAGCTCCTGTAAAGATTAAAATATGAAACCACACCTGTTGCCTTGGAGTCGATTCCGACTCAAAACGACCCTATAAGACGGAGTAGAATTGTCCCGGAGGATTTATGGAGGAAACACTGGTGGCGTAGTGGTTACGTGCTACGGCTGCTAACCTAAAGGGTCAGCAGTTCGAATCCAACAGGTGCTCCTTGGAAACTCTGTGGGGCAGTTCTCTGTCCTATAGGGTCGCTATGAGTCAGAATCGACTTGACGGCACTGGGTTTGGTTTTTGGAATCTTTGGGTTTTTTTTTTTTTTTTTTAATGGAAGCCAACTGCTACATCTTTCTGCCCTAGAGCAGCTGATGAGTTCGAATCGCTGCCCCCTTGGTTAGCAGCGAAGCATTTAACCACTGCGCCACCAGAACGCCTTCCGTACAGATTAAACCCAAAACCAAACCCGCTGCCGACGGCTCATAGCAACCGTATAAGACAGACTAGAGCGGCCCTGTAGGATTTCCAAGGCTGTAAATTTTTTTTTTTTTTTTTTAATCTTTACGGAAGCCGACTGCCACATTTTTCTCCTGCGGAGCTGCATGCTGGAGGGTTTGAACTACCAATCTTTCAGTTAGCAGCCGAGAGCTTTAACCGCTGCGCCAAAGGGACCGCTAAAAATGTTAGTGCTTTCCCATACCGGGAGTCGAACCCGGGCCGCCTGGGTGAAAACCAGGAATCCTAACCGCTAGACCATATGGGAAGTGCTGCTCTGAGCGCCCTGTGGGGCAGCTCTACTCTGTCACCTGGGGTCGCTGTGACTCAGAGTCCGTTTGAAGGCACCCAGCAGCAAAAGTTCCCCGTCTCCTGCCCCCAGCCCCTTCTGGGTTCTTCTCTAGTAAAACTTCAGAACCTGGCACCTGGGAGTGTTGAACAGTCAGTCACCTGTGTGACCCTTTCCTCGGCAACCCTGGGCTTCTTAAGTCCCCATCACTCCAGGCTGCAAGGAGGGAAAAAGAGGAATCTTAGGGGAGGGGAGGGCAATTCCAGCTTCGCAAACCGAAGGCCACCCGTGGCTGTCACGTGCAGTCCGCAGAGGTTTGGAGTTCCTTCAGGGTCTCCGTTGGCTCCCTGCCCAGGGGCTCGGAAGCCCAGAGCTCCAAGGCCTGGGGTGGGAGGCGCTGTCCGGCCCACGATGGTGCTGACGCGCCTCCCCAGCCCTCCATTAGCCCCTTCTCGAGGCTGGGGTCTGGCAGCCGCCGCCGTGGGCCGTTCCGAAACCTTCCACTAGGTGGCACCATTGCTCCGGGCAGAGGCTGTGGCTCTGCGACTCCGGCTCAGGCAGAGATCGCTGCGGGTGTCCCAGGACAGGGGAGGGGGAAAGAGGAAGAGGGGTTTCCCAAGTGGGTCCTTGGGTCTCGGCTCCCGAGCCCCTTCAGGTCACGTCTTCTGTTCCACCCAGAATACCTCGCCCCTCAGTCTGGACTCTAGAGCCTCAGCTGGCCCCAGCTCCACAACCGGGACGGAGTAGCGCGAACTCACCGGGATGGAGCCCCCAACCCCCGGCGCGCGCTCCACCTGGGCGCATGCGCAAATCCGACCCGCGCCCCCGGTTCGACCGGGAGAATGGGGCGTGGTCTGGAGCGGATGGGGGTGGGGCTGCGGGCTCTGATTGACAGCCCGACTGCGCGGCCGGGACGGTCCCTGCGCTCCCGATCCGGCGGGAGGGGGGAGGGGCGGGATTTCCTGCGGGAGGCGCCGGGCCGGCCTTGGAAAAGGAGGGGAAGAGGAGAAAGGGGGCAGGGGGCAGTGGGAGCCACCGTCCGGAGTGCCGGGGACCGCACCGGGCCAGCCGGACCCCGGCCAGGCGGTCGCGAGAGGTAAGGCTGTGGGGCCCGTGCGGGGGTCAGCGCCCTGGGGGGCTGGCACAAACTAACTTTTCCTGCTGGATCTGCGGGCGCCTCCACCTCCCTGCTCCTTTCGTCCTGCTCGCGCTCCCATTTTCCGTCCTACCGCACCGATCGCTCCGGTGCTTGGCCCTCCCGATCCTTCCCGCCGCTTTGTTCCTCCGTCGGCCTGGGCTGGGCTGGGCTGGGGGTCGTGCGGCGCTGGAGGGGCATTCCGGGGGGCGGGGGAGCCAGCCCAACCCCAGGCACTGCTTGCCGCGGGCCATGACGGGCAGTGCCCTGTGGTTTGGGCTTGGGACGTTTTGGGGGCGAGGCGTCCCCAGCCAGGGCCCCAGGCCTGCACGGTCTCATGCCACAGGACTCGGGTAGCAAATTCGCGGCCGCTGAGCAACTGATGGGAGCTTTTCTGCCGTGGGCCTCAGGTTAAGGTTTGGGGGGCCATGGAGCCCCATTGGCCAGCAGTGCCCCAGCCCTTGTCTCTGCTGTCTGCCCAGCTGCTCCCCCACCCCACATAGGGGCAAGGATGGGTCAGCAACAGGTGCTGGAAAGCCTCAAAGTCACCAGGCAGACCCTTCCAACTTAAATGGGGGACCATCAGCTCCCCACGCCACCCCCTCAACTCAAAGAGCCCTGGGGTAAGGGAACCCAGCTATTAAAGTCAGGCTTAGGTAGGAGGTACCTGGGGTCAGGCTTCTTCCATGGGAGTGACCCCTTCCCCTTACCATGCCTTACAAGCCCAGGCCCCACCTCCTGGCCCGCCACTTGCCTGTGGGTGTCAGGGCCTCAGGCTGTGGAGAACAGGCTGCTGCCTGGCCTGCCTCTGTGTGTCCTTCTGCCAGGACTCTCCTCCCAAGGTTGAGGTGCTGCCAGGTACCCTGGGGGCCGGGTGACTCAGCCTCCCCCTCCCAGCACATCACCTACCCTCTCCACATTCTCCTCTCCTGACAACTCCCTCCCGGCTTGAGGGGCTCAGCCTCTCCCTTGACCCTGGGGGCAGCCAGGGTGGTTTGAGGCCTCCCTGGAAGCCCTGCCCTGCTTATCCTCTGAGCCTTGCTTCTGGGACCCTTGCAGGCCAGAGTCCTGAGACGTGTCCACGGCTGCCGCTCGAGGCCCAAGGGAATGCTGGCTGCTCTCTGGGTGGGCACTGGTGCTCCTGAGCCAAGCTGGGCAGAGTGGTGTGCCCAGTCGCAGCCCATCCCAGGGCCATCGGAAGCTGCAAGCTGATATCCGTCCAGATTTCCATGCAGCCTCCACACCCTTAGAGATCAGCTTTCCTGCTTGTGGTGGCAGCGCTCGAAGCACCTTGAGGGAGTACCCTCAGCACCTTTGGAGGAGCCCACTGCCTGGGGCACCAGACGCACCCCCAGGACTGCTGGCCCTCCAGGGCCCGAGGCATGGCATCCTGACTCCTCAGCTTGGACCACCTTCCCTGCCTCTGCCCTATACCTCTGAGCCCAGAGCCCTGCCCAGGGGCCGGGATGGGTCGTGAACAGGACTTGATCCTTGCTGTCAAGAATGGGGATGTGACTGGTGTGCAGAAGCTGGTGGCTAAGGTCAAAGCTGCAAAGACCAGTGAGTATCTGGTGGGGTGACCGTTAGCTGAGATGTGTCCCTACCTCAGAGACGCATCTCTGAGTACCCAGGCTGCAGAGAGGCTTGGGGCCTATAGGGATCTGGAGACTTGGGGTGGAAGGACTGTTCTGGTCTGGACAAGAAAGTGCCTCTGGGTCAGAGAATCAGAGAGGAAGTCGGGTGCCCTTACTTTGTGTCCTTGGGCAAATCACTTAACTTCTCTGGTCGTCCATTTCTTCACCTGTAAAGTGAAACGTTTGAAGTACGTTCATTCAGATTTTTATTGAGTGCCTATTGTGTGCTCGGTTCTGCTCTGAGCACTGGGCCACAGCATTGAACAAAACAGACAAGTCATTGCCCTTGTGGAGCTGCTTCTAGCAGGTGGTTTTAAAGATGTGTTCTTTGGAGCCATGGGGTTTCTGGCTGTGGGTTGGGGGAGACTGACTAGATAGAGCTCCACCCCTGCCCGTCCACACATGCACTCTTCAATCGGAGCATCTCTGCATTTATAACTGACTTCGTGGGATGCCTGCAAGAAGATACCTTTTAAAAAGAGGGTTTTACTACTTAAAAGAAAGTTAAGTACTTTCTAACTACTTGCTAACACCGCTTTCCCCCTGTTATATTTGCCTGTGTCCCCTGGGGATATGCGGCCGAAGCTCATTTTCTGGAGTTTTCTCCACAGCCTGGGAGCTCTAGTTCTGACAGGGTTGTGGGGACCACACCTAAGCCTCCTCCCCTGGGTCCCTCTGTGGAGAGACCCCCAAGAAGAGCAGTCCTCTGAGCTTCAGGGTGGGCTCCCTGAGTCGTCCCAGAAGGTCACTAGACTTGTCACCTTGAGTTCCTAGACCAGGAAGGGCAGGAGGTGGTGCCTGCCGCCAGATGGGGGCTGGGGGAGGAGTTTGCTGGATGGGAGGGTCTCCTCCAGGGTGCCTGGGCTCTAGCCCCAAGACACATCTTGGCCCTATGCACAGGAAGGCGTCCCCAAGCTACCTAAAAAAACAAAACCAAACCCAGTGCCAATGAGTCGATTCCGACTCATAGCGACCCTATAGGACAGAGTAGAACTGCACCATAGAGTTTCCAAGGAGCACCTGGCGGATTCGAACTGCCGACCCTTTGGTTAGCAGCCGTAGCATTTAACCACTAAGCCACCAGAGTTTCCCAGGCTACCTGAAGGTATCTAATTATCCCCACACACATCTGGGGGTATGGGGAGCTGGAAGGAAGCGTTTTCAGGGCTGGGAGCCCAAGGCTCCCTGGGAGTTGTACACACACGTGCGTGTACCCACTTGCACACCAGCGCTGGAGACCCAGGGGATGGAGAGATGTGGGAGTGGTCTCTGTGCCCTGGGGAAGTGGGTACAGGGTGAGCAGCATGGGGAGAGATGCTCAGAGGCCCCCAAGGGAGGGCCCTGGAGTCCTGAGTGGGTGCCACTCCCCCACCCCTCCCGTGTTGTTTCTGGCCACCTGCCCAGTAGGGCCTTGGTGGAGCTGCTGCTGCCTCACAGCTCTGGGCCTCGGAGTGAGGCCCTCGGAGGGCAGACAGGTGGGCTGCGGAGGCTGGTGGTGGGAACCTCAGGCGGCTCCTCAACTCCAAGAAGTCTCCCTGAGTCCTGCAAGAACAGTGTGTGGAGGAAGAGGTCTGTCCCATAACCCTAAAGGGGAGAATTCGCCCCTGCAGATGACTTGCACAGTGTGGCAGGGCCCCGGGACTCCTCCCGAGCCCTCCCCTCCCAGTCGATCATTGGTGACATTTGCAAGCCTTAAAGTTTGCGAGAGGAGCCCTGGTGGTGTAATGGTTAAAAGTTCCATTGCTAACCTAAAGGTCATTGGTTCAAACCCACCAGCCATTCTGCTGGAGAAAGACCTGGTGATTTGCTTCCGTAAAGATTACAGCCTAGGAGACCCTGTGGAGCAGTTCTGCTCTGTCACGTGGGGTTGCTATGTGGGAATTGATTTGATGGCACACAACCACAACAGTGTGTAAAATGCTCTAATCCCCTCCACACTCCTGTGAGATGCTAGTTACCATCCAGTCAATTCTGACTTCTGGTGACCCCATGGATGTGTCAAAGTAGAACTGCACTCCATAGGGTTTTCAATGACTGGGTTTTCAGAAGGAGATCGCCGGGCCTTTCTTCCTAGGCACCTCTGTGTGGACTTAAACCTCCAGCCTTCCAGTTAGAAGCTGAGCACATTAACCACCCAGGGACTCCCCCTGTGAGACAGATATGTCTATATCATTTCACAGATGAGGAAACACTCTCAGAGAGGGTTAGTGACTTGCCCAAGGTCACACAGCCATGTGTCGTACATCAGAAACAAGCCTGTGCCCCCTCCCCCTTGGGCTCCCACACTTGGCTGTCCATCAGAATTACCTGGGGATTGTTCTACAAATGCACACTCCCTGGACTCCCCTTAAAACTGGAACCTTCCAGTAGGGTTGAGACTCTGCAGTTTAGAAAGTTTTGCAGGGGATTCTAAAACAGTTCTCAGGAGGGCTGGGAACTCCCGCTCCATACCACAGAGGGGCAAGGAAGCTGCTGGAAGGCAGGTCTCGGGGTACCCTCCTCTCCTTTCAGAGCTTTCTATCTATCCAAAGAGAAAGCAGGTGAGAGGGGCACCCTCGGCCTCCTCCATTTGCTCTCTGGTCACAGGACTGGCATTCCCTGCCCACCCCCCAGGCCATCTTCAGGGAGCAGGTGGCTGGAAGGAGAGGGTACAGTTACCCCTGCCTTGTCCCTGCCCCTGCCCCTCCCTCCTCTCTCCCACCCTTTTCTAGCTGTCCCCTTCTCTGGTCAAAGGAAGTGGAGTGGGCTGGGGGTGACCAGTCTGAGTTCACATCCGCTGCCCAGGCCTAAATCAGGAGTGACCCTTCCACCCCACCCCCAGGCTAGGGAAGAAGTTTGTACTGCAGGGGAAGTGCCTGGAGCCACTGGCAGGAACCCGGGCCACTCCGCCCTTCACCAAGGTCCCCAGCCCAGTCACTGAGCCTCTCCGGGGACTGCCTTTCCGGCCATTGTTCTAGAAGGGCTGGAGCCACCCAGCCTTCCCTGCCCTTGTTCCTGTCCCTCCTGTCATGTTGTCCTGCCCCTTCTGGAGGGGCCGCATCCTGCCATCCCAGCTGCCCATCCCAGACTGTCCAGGCTGGTGGCAGGGTGGCGGGATGAAGGGCTTTCTGTGTCTCTTCCCTGCCAATCTTCCCTGATGACCTTCACGGAGGTTCCAAGAGGTGCAGGGGCTGGCCAAGGTGACAGCCAGCAAGAGGCAGAGCGAGAATTTGAACGGTGCACTCCCTGCCCCAAAGCCCCCGTTCTTCCTGCTGTCCTGAGTGGTTGTGGGAGGCCTTGTTTCTCCCCCTGCTCTCTGGTCACTTCTGACTCTGTATTTACCTTTTTGGAGTAGCGTAAGCTCAGCTCAGCCCTGAGTGTAGTTGTCCCCTCCCCGCCTACCCTATGCTCTCCCTGCGCCTAGTCCCTCCCTGTTGGAATGAGGCCCTGTCTTGCTCAGGCTGCTGGGGCATTCGGGGGCCCACCAGGGCCGGGGGGCAGGCCTGGACCAGCGTGCCTGGCACTCTGCCTGACCCGGGGTGAGCCAGGCCTCCTCCTTCCCAGCAGGGGTGAGCTGTAGCAGGAGGGCAGGCTGCCTAGGACAGGCCTTCCCCTCTCCCCTCCCCAGTGCTCATCAAGGACTGTTCCTGCCCTGCCAGGCTCCCACACCTGTGCCAATCCTGGCCCGAAAGACGGATGAGCCAGCCTCCTGCCGTGCCCCTAGCTCTTCTTGCCACCACCTGAGGAAAGCCCCCTGCCCAGGGTGTGGATAGCTCAGCTTGGAACCTGCGGCGGGAGTTAGCAGTTACCCCGGGGCAGGCTGTGAAACCACCGGGATCCAGGGGACAGTGGGGGATTCCACGAGGTTTTCATGGAGGATAACATCTGGATGATAGTGGCTAACGAATAAAGATTGTTCAGTGGTGATAAAAAAAGAAACCAAACCCTTTGGAGTTGAGTCGATTCCAACTCATGGTGACCCCATGTGTTACAGGGTACAACAGAGTTCCATAGGGTTTCCCAGGCTGTAATCTTTATGAAAACAGATTGCCAGGCCTTTCTTGTGCAGTGCCACTGGGTGGGTTCAAACCATCAGCCTTTCCATTAGCAGCCGAGCACAAACTTTTGCCCCACCCAGGGACTAAATGCTCATAGCTCCCATCTTTTGCATGCTGGCAAGGGCCAGGCAGATGCTATAATCAGCCCATTTTACAGGTTAAGACATTGAGCCTGAGAGTTTAAGTGACTTGTCCAAGATTACATGGCTAGTCCGTGGCAGAGCCAGGGCTGGGTGCATGTCTGTCTGATGCTGCCTTTACCACCACACACCACTCAGTGGTGTACCACAGCCAGCATGGTGCCCTTGACTCCAGCCCCAGCATCCATCGGCCCTTCTGCTCTTACTTATGAACACCTAGTGCCCCCTCTCCTTTCTCTGGGGCCTCCCCTCCTCTACCCAATAGGACAATGGGGCTCCCTCCCTGGCCCATCCAGACAGGAATGCTAACCATGCACTCCGTGGGCCTGTCTGGCCCAGGCACAGTGTGCCAGCCCCACCCACCCCCTTCGGCTCTATAAGCGAGCTGGGCCCTCGGGCAGCGGTGGTGGCTCCCTGCAGGCTGTGCCTGTGCCGGGCAGGCAGGCGGGCAAGCAGCGGGCCAGTGGTCAGGCTGGGGACCCACAGGGCCAGGAGAGGGCCATGGGGCAGGTACTCTCCTGTACCCCGAGAGGTCAGTGGGGCTCTGAGAGGTGGGTAGGGAGGGGCCCAGGGGAGGGTGGAGATAAGGGCAGGATCATTTGATAGTGCCCTAATATCCCAACCCTGACCCCCAGAGCTCCTTGGCTCCACGAAAAGGCTCAATGTCAACTACCAAGATGCTGACGGGTGAGTGTGAGCCCCCCCAGCTGTGGGAGGGGGGGTCCTGGGGAAGGGGGAAGGGAAGAAGACCCTGGGGCCCGAAGTCAAACTTGGCGCATCTCAAATTTGGTCCTTGAAGTGTGTTTGCTGAGAGCTCCAGGCCCCCCTGGGTAGGGTGGGAGGGAGGTGTCTTGGCCGCCCCCACCCGCCCTCCTGCCTGCCTGTGGAGCAGGCCCTGAGCAAGGGACAGGGACCTTGGTACCTCTCCGAGGGGCCTCCTGGGGTCAAATTCCCACTGGGCCCCCTTTTCTCCCTGGAGGGTAGGAGCCCTCAGGCCTTGCTCCCACGGCCCCCTCCCCTGGGCCGGCCAGGGGGAGGCAGACAAACAGGCCTCTCAGCGAAGACACTGGGCCCTTTCATGCCGGGCCCCGCGCTCCCACGGCTGGGCGGGCGGAGGCGGGGGTGGGGATGTCAGGCCACAGTGGGCAAGTCACCCACCCTGCCAGCCCTTGGGATGGAGTTGGGGTGTGGAAGACCAGGATTTGGGGGGTGGGGCTGCTGGCTGACACCCCCGCCCTGGCCCCCTCCATGCCAGGTTCTCCGCGCTTCACCATGCGGCCTTGGGGGGCAGCCTGGAGCTCATTGCTTTGCTGCTGGAGGCTCAGGCCACTGTTGACATCAAGGACAGCAATGGTGAGACCCCGTGTGCCCCCACCCGGGCAGGTAGGGCCCTCTCAGACCCTGGGATCAGAGGGCTCACTCCAAGTACATCATTGAACCAGTTGCCACCAAGTTGGCCCTGATCCCTAGTGACCCCATGTGTGTCAGAGTAGAACTGTGCACATAGAGTTTCCAGTGGGTAATTTTTTCACAAGTAGATCACCAGGTCTTTTTTCCAAGGTGTCTCTAAGTGAACTTGAACCACCAACCTTGCAATTAGTAGTCAAGCACGTTAGCTGTTTGTACCACCCAGCGACCTTGTAGCAGTACTAATAAATGTTTGCAGAGCTTCTCTGGGCTTGTAGATGGCCTTTACCTCATTCATCGCCATAGTCTTCTGGGATGGTACATGGTGCTGTTGTCCCATTATTCAGATGAGAGGGTTGGGGCTCAGAGGTTACGTCACTGTCATGGGTTGGGTGCAGTGGAATTCTGCCTTTTCTCTGTGACTGTACCTGGATAAGACCACCATCCCTTTGGTCTGTCTCCTCCCAGACTGCTCAGTCCCGCCCTGTCCATGCCATCCTGATCCTCCCTCAAAAACCCCTTCCCTTCCACCAGGCATGCGCCCACTACACTACGCAGCCTGGCAGGGCCGGCTGGAGCCCGTGAGGCTGCTACTGCGGGCCTCTGCAGCCGTCAATGCCGCCTCGCTGGATGGGCAGATCCCACTGCATCTGGCTGCGCAGTACGGACACTATGAAGTGGTACGGGGTCTCCCGGGGAGGCTGGGGGACAGGGAGCCAGGGCGGCATGGAGGCTGGCCTGGCTCACCTGGTCCCCCCGCCCCCCCAGTCAGAGATGCTCCTGCAGCACCAGTCCAACCCATGCCTCGTCAACAAGGCCAAGAAGACACCCCTGGACCTGGCCTGTGAGTTTGGGCGGCTCAAGGTGAGGCCTGAAGCTCCAAGGTGTGGGTCCTGGGCATGTGGGGAGCCCGCGAAAAGGCTCTAACTGGTGCTGCTTGCTCCAGGTGACCCAGCTGCTACTCAACAGCCACTTATGTGTGGCACTGTTGGAGGGCGAGGCCAAGGACCCATGTGACCCCAACTACACCACACCCCTGCACTTGGCTGCCAAGAATGGCCACAGAGAGGTCATCAGGTACCTGCCGGCACCCACACTTCCTCCTCACTCTCCTGTGGGACCACTGATGACCCCTCGGTGCCCTCCCCTGCTGCCCTCTTTGTCCTTGCTTGAGACCTATCTCCCAGCCCCTGCAGTGGCTTCTTGTCCTGCCCACCCCCCTGTGACTCACTCTCCCCACACAGGCAGCTCCTGAGGGCTGGGATTGAGATCAATCGCCAGACCAAGGCCGGCACAGCCCTCCATGAGGCAGCTCTGTACGGCAAGACCGAGGTTGTGCGATTGCTCCTGGAGGTGGGTGTGAGCCTCAGAGACACGCCCTGGGAGATGCGCCTACTGCCAGGCTGCCCAGCAGGTGTCCATGAGCCTCTCTGTGTGCCGGGACTGGCTGGCAGCATAGGGCGGGGCTCGAGGCTCGGGATGTGGGAGGGAGGCTGCCACAGCAAGCATGGCACGTTGCACGGGCGGCTGGAAGAAGGCTAACTTCCCTGTGAGCGGTGCTAAGGCCGGTGGATAAGGGTGCTGGCTCCAGTCCCAGCTCTGCCTCTGACTGGCTGAGTGACCTTGGCCTAGGGCTTAACCTTGTCTCTGTACTTCAGTGTGCTTACCTATAAGATCTGAAAGCAGAGATAGGACCTGCTCCAGGGTCATGGGGAGGAGTCTGGGAGAGATGACACGTGAGAACTTAGGCGCTCACCCTGGTCTGCTCACACAGGGCGGGGTGGATGTAAACATCCGGAATACATACAACCAGACAGCACTGGACATCGTGAACCAATTCACCACTTCCCAGGCCAGCCGGGAAATCAAGCAGCTCCTGCGGGGTGAGTGCCTGGGGATGACACCACCCAGGGCGAGGGCGGGGGGCACCTGGAGCCACCCTCGTGGGTACCAGAAAGTGGAGGAGGAGCAGAAATGCATGGGTGGGCTGTCACCCTCTGGACTTGGGGCTGGTCACAGGAAGGTGCTGCAGGGATGGCAAGGCAGGGGCCCGGGAGAGGGGCATGAAGGAGACAGGAGGGGCAGGAAGGTGCCCTGAGGCCCTTCAGATGATGCCTGTCCTCCCCCTTTTCTTAGAGGCCTCTGGGATCCTGAAGGTACGAGCGCTGAAGGATTTCTGGAACCTGCATGATCCCACAGCACTCAACGTCCGGGCCGGGGACATCATCACGGTAAGGGATCCAGCACGGGAGTCCTGCACGGAGACAGACGACCCCGTTCCTTATCTGGCGCCGACTGTGTATCAGGCACTGTGCTCAGGACAGGGAGTGACCGTCCCACCTGCCGCAGGTGCTGGAGCAACATCCCGATGGCCGCTGGAAGGGCCACATTCACGAGAGCCACAGGGGCACCGACCGCGTGGGCTACTTCCCTCCAGGCATCGTTGAGGTGGTCAGCAAGCGGGTGGGCGTTCCCACGCCCCGCCTCCCCTCTGCGCCTGCTCCCCTGCGCCCCGGCTTCTCCAGGACACTGCAGCCTCCTGCAGATGACCTGCTGCACCCCCTCTCCTGCAGCCAGCTCCCTTTAGGGGGCCTCAGCCCTGACAGCCCAGGTATATGCCCCCGCAGGGTGGCACTGGCACCAGTATGAGCATCTGGCTTTGGCAAGCTGCCTGGCAGCTGTTGGCAAGGCCAGCTGGGGCGCTAACCCTTTGCCCCTGCCCTTGCAGCAGGTGACAGGAACAGTGTGGGCAGCGAAGGTAGCGTGGGCAGCATCCGCAGTGCCGGCAGCGGGCAGAGCTCCGAGGGCACCAACGGCCACGGTGGCGGCCTCCTTATTGAGAATGCCCAGGTAGAAGGGAGGGGAGCTGGGTCATGTCCAGGCCCACCCCTTGCTACCAGGTTATCAAACGCTGAATCAGCCCCTCCTCTCTCTCTAGCCACTGCCCTCTGCCGGGGAGGACCACGTGCTGCCAGGACTGCACCCCCTGCCCCTGGCAGGTAGGAAGGGCACAGGGGCCTGGGTGGCTGGCAGAGGGGCAGGTGAGAGGCCGGGGGCTTGGCACCCCTTCCTCCTGCCATCTCTGATTTCATTTCCCTTCCTCGTTGAAGACAACCTGAGCCACCACCCTCTGGCCAGCTACCGCTCTGGGGACCAGATCTTCACCCAGGACATGAGGCCAGGACAGCTGCTGGAGGGGAAGGTGCACCCCCCACTGGGGTGGGTGTGGGGGGAGATGGCAGGGCCTAGCATGGATTGAGTGCTGCTCAGCCTGGCCTCCAGGGCAGGGCTATGGAGGGGACAGGGCAGTACACTAGGCCAGGCCCCTGGGGGAGGCAGTGGCATAGGATGCTGGGCCTCCCGGGCTGGGCTGGGTTGGGCTGTGGCTTCAGTCCCCCAGCGGGGCCTTGGCTCATCTCCCGTTCATATCTCTCCTCCCCCAGGATGCCCAGGCCATTCACAACTGGCTGAGTGAGTTCCAGCTGGAGGGTTACACGGCCCATTTCCTGCAGGCTGGCTACGATGTGCCCACCATCAGCCGGATGACACCTGAGGTAGGTGCCATGGCAGGGAGGGGCCTGGGAGGACCCAGTGGCCCAAGGAGGGGGCCTAATGGCCCAGCTGTGTGGCAGGACCTGACGGCCATTGGGGTGACCAAGCCTGGGCACAGGAAGAAGATTGCCTCTGAAATCGCCCAGCTCAGCATCACGGAGTGGCTGCCCAACTACATCCCGGTGAGGAGCGGTCAGGCTCTAGCTCTCCCCGTCCCGTGGCTGTGGCTGCTGGGGCCAGGGGCCAGCACTGACATCGTGCTCTCCTAGGCGGACTTGCTGGAGTGGCTGTGTGCGCTGGGGCTGCCACAGTACCACAAGCAGCTGGTGAGCAGCGGCTATGACTCCATGGGGCTGGTGGCCGACCTCACCTGGGAGGAGCTGCAAGAGATCGGTGTCAACAAGCTAGGTGAGGACTGCTCTCAGGGGGCTGGGCCATCACATGCTGCAGGGAGTCTCCAAAAAGTTTTCAGGGTCCAGGCGGAGAAGAGAGAACAGGGCTCAGGAGGGATGTGGGGTGACCCTCCCAGCCCCGCTGACCCTGTCACCTCTCTCCCCCTTGCAGGGCATCAGAAGAAGCTCATGCTGGGGGTGAAGCGGCTGGCGGAGCTCCGCCGGGGCCTGCTGCAGGGGGAGGCCCCAGGCGAAGGCGGGCGCCGGCTGGCCAGAGGCCCCGAGCTGATGGCCATTGAGGGGCTGGAGAATGGGGACAGTCCGGCTGCAGCCAGCCCACGTCTCCTCACCTTCCAGGGCAGCGATCTGAGCCCAGAGCTACAGGCAGCCATGGCGGGGGGTGGCCCTGAGCTGCTGCCCCTGCCACCCGCTCGCTCCCCCAGTCAGGAGAGCATTGGGGCGCGCTCGAGAGGGTCTGGTCACTCACAGGAGCACCCAGCCCCCCATCCCAGTGGTGGAGACCCCAGCACCCCACAGGAAAGGAACCTTCCTGAAGGCACAGAGCGGCCCCCTAAGCTCTGCTCCCCACTTTCAGGCCAAGGGCCTCCCCCTTATGTCTTTATGTACCCCCAGGGTTCGGCCTCCAGCCCAGCCCCAGGGCCACCTCCCGGTGCACCCCGGGCCTTCTCTTACTTAGCCGGCACCCCTGCCACACCCCCAGACCCACCTCGGCCAAAGCGTCGGTCCCATAGCCTAAGCCGGCCTGGCCCGGCAGAGGGGGAAGCAGAGGGGGAGGCTGAAGGGCCCGTGGGCAGCGCCTTGGGCAGCTATGCCACCCTCACTCGGCGACCAGGGCGCAGTGCCCTCACTCGGACCAGTCCCAGCCCCACCCCGGCTCGAGGGGCTCCCCGCAGCCAGTCGTTCGCCCTTCGGGCCCGCCGCAAAGGACCCCCACCCCCACCCCCTAAGCGCCTCAGCTCTGTCTCCAGCCCCACTCCTGAGCCACCTCCACTAGACGGGAGCCCTGGACCCAAGGAGGGGGCTGCGGGGCCCCGGAGGCGGACACTGAGTGAACCTGCTGGGCAGTTGGAGGCCCCAGGCCCTCAGGCCCCAGCAGGCCCTGTGTCGGACACGGAAGAGGAGGAACCGGGGCCTGAGGGGACACCCCCATCTCGGGGCAGCTCAGGGGAGGGGCTGCCGTTCGCGGAGGAGGGAAACCTGACCATTAAACAGCGGCCGAAGCCGGCCGGACCCCCAGCAAGGGAGACGCCCGTGTCCCCTGGCCTCGATTTCAACCTCACAGAATCAGACACTGTTAAGCGGAGGCCCAAGTGCCGGGAGAGGGAACCTCTGCAGACAGCGCTGCTGGCCTTCGGGGTGGCCAGCACCATGTCCGGCTCCTCGGCCCCTCTGACCTCCCAGACCTCCAGTGAGGCCCCCTCCTCAGCATCTCCCCCTCCCCGCCCTGACCCTAGCAGCCTTCCAGCTCCAGGAGCTCCAGCCTCTGTATCTCCTAGCCCCCTGGCTGTGCCCCTCTGCCCTGGGCCAGGTCTAGAACACTCAGTGGGCAGTCCCAGGAATGGGGAGGCGGAGCCCCTGGCTACCCCCTCAGCTCTCATCAAGGTGCCTGGAGCAGGTATGAGGCAGAGGCCTGTGGGGAGGGAACACTTGTCTGCAAGTGTGTGTCCAGCCTGGTTGAGTCACAAGCCAATCTTGTCTGTGCAGGAACAGCCCCCAAGCCTGTGTCTGTAGCCTGCACCCAGCTGGCGTTTTCTGGCCCGAAGCTGGCTCCCCGGCTTGGCCCCCGCCCAGTGCCCCCTCCGAGGCCCGAGAGCACCGGGGCTTCGGGCAGAGGCCGGGCCCAGCAGAGACTGGAGCAGACCAGCTCGTCCCTGGCTGCTGCGCTGAGGGCAGCAGAGAAAAGCATCAGCGCTGAGGAGCAATCAGGGTGAGAGGCCAGGCAGAGAGGGAGAGAAAACCCAGGTGTGGGAGCAGCCCCTTCTGGGGGATCCTGGAGCTTGGGAATGCTGGGGTGGGGGCAGACTGTGGCAGAGCCTCAGGGTGGGGAGGCCACACTGTGAAATGGGAGCAGCCTGGGCTCTGGAGCCACCGGATGTGATCCACAGGGAGCTCTGGGGACAGAAGCAGAGAGGTTCGTGTGCTTGGGCTCTGAGCCTCCGTGAGCTTATCTGTCAGGGAGGGATGGCTTCTGGCTGGGTGGGTGTGGGGATTAGGGACCAAGGCACACAGAGTGCTAGCCCCAAGCAGGGCCTCAGGGACAGTTAGTTCCTTCCTGGGGCACAGGGTGTAGGCAGCACCTGAGTGGGCCCTTTCCACTCTGCAGCCCCCCTGGGCCCTCCACCAAGCACATTCTGGATGACATCAGTACCATGTTTGATGCCCTCGCTGACCAGCTAGACGCAATGCTGGATTGAGCCGGGCCCACCTCCACCTGTGGTGTCCACTGCCTTGGCCCCAGCATGGAAGGAGCTCCTGCCATCTGAGGGACAGACGGAGGGCTGGCGCCTCTCCCCAGCACGGCCCCCTCCTGCTCCTCCAAGCCAACTCCTGCCACAGAGCCAGGGAACTTGCCAGAACCTGACTAGCTGAGGGGCCTCTGTGGCATCTCAGCAAACCACCCACCCCTGCCAAAGCCCCCCGTGTAATCTAACCACAGCCCTGATAAGAGCTTGCTCCCCAGGAGAGGGGTGTGGCAGTGTGGCAAGGCTTCTGGGGTCATACTCTGCCTGCCCCACCCCCCCATCTCAAGGCCTCTTGCCTCCTACCGTGTGACCCTGGCTGCACGCCAGAGGCCAGAGGCGGCCTGTGGGCTGCTCGGCTGCAACCCTGGTGTCTGTCAGGCATCTCTCACAGGTGTACACAGGACATGTAAATAAGACGGCAGGGGTGGGCCTGCAGTGGCAGCGTGGTGCCCAGGCTAGCCGCCCCCACCTCCGCCCCCCTCACAGTGGGATCCCTATCTCAAAAGTCCGAGCTTTTTCAACTGTAAATGTTATTTTTTAAGCAGAGAGAAATGCATATATTTTAAATGGAATTTATTCTATCTATTAACTGCCTGAGAAGACACAGTGGGAGAGCCTCCGGGCCACGGCAAGAGCACCCCTGGCCCCTTGTGGGGCTGGAGGTCAGATCTGCTCGGCCCAGGCTCCGGCTCTGTAACCATTAACCTCCTCCCCCAACTAACACCAATGAAAGTGTCATTCCGCATGGTCGGCTGTGTGTGTGCGTCTGCGCCACGGACCTGGGGTTCAGAGCCCAGTCAAGGCCCCACCCAGGTGGATGGAAGACTGCGTGGGCCCTCCCCTCCTGCCTTTTGGCCCCCTCACTGGGCCTTAGGCAGAGCCCCTGGTGGCGGCCTCACGTACCAGCTGCAGGCTTTTCTTAAGCAATTTACAAGTTTTAATACAAACCATCTACATTCATTCCTAAAAGGCTCATTTCCAGTAGAAAATATACACCAGTAAAAACATTCTCACATAGGAGAATTAGGGGAGGGGATAAAAGGGGACCCAGCTCCAACCCCCAGGACAGAGTATCACCGTGGCTTGAGGGTGGCACAGGCAGAGGGGTTTGAGCTGGTGGGGCTCTGCTCCATCCTCAGGTCGGAGTGGAGAGGATGGACCCTGGCCAGGCACGGCATCAGGCCCTGCCCAGGGAGACTGGATGAGGGTGCAGGGAGGTACAGGAGCCCTGCCTGCAACAGCCCAGCCTGGAGGGCAGTGCCCCCTGCTGCCACTGTCCACGGCTCAAGGCTGCGCCCACACGCCTAGAAACAAGGTGCTGTCTTCAGGGACCTGAAGGGGACAGCCTGCAGGGGCAGGGGTGGAGGCCTCTACCAAGCACATGAGGCCATACATTCAAGAGTACCCTTGGCACGGCCAGGGAAGAGGCCAGGCCTGGCCTGACCGGCCAAGGCTCTGAGGCTCCTCCACAATAAGTGCCGGGATCTGGAAGACGGTGGGCCTGAGCCGGAAGCTGGGCCTGTAGTCCCTGGCGGCATCTGATTGGTTTAAGGGGCCCAAGAGCAAACCCTGAAACATTCATGATACCAACTCCCCATGCTCAGAAACAGTCTGGTTCAGTCCTGTGAGCTGGGGCTACAGTGGCCACCACGGCCAATGGCTCAGAAGGGTGAGTTCATGCCCAGTTTCGTTTCAAACTGTAGCTTCTGTCGCTTCTGGTAGCGGACCCGGACCCTGGGGGGCAGGAGGTTGAAGTACAGGTTAGTGCAGATCCTCAGACCAGGAGACAGGTGGCGGGGGATGCTGCCAGGGAGGGGATAGGTGTAGGGCCCTCACCGGATCTCGTGCAGCTTCACGACCTCGTTGGTGACCACCACTAGCATGAGGGAGAGGCAGCCCAGGAGCCACGTCAGCAGAGGTACGTCCTCCAGGCCAAAGTGGACACGGCTGTCCCTGTGCGTCCACAGCTGCAGGTCCACTGCCATCTGGACCACTTGGCCCAGCAGCCTGCAGGAGAGGGACAGCACTGCCTGAACCCCAAGTCTCCCCTGCTTTTTTCTCGGTGCAAAAATTAGCTTGAGGTGGGCACAACGGAAGCTCTGGCCCAGCTCTCAACCTCACATCCCAGCCTGCAGAAGCCCCACTCCTCCTCTTCCTCCTCCCGCCCCTCCCACCCCGTGATACTCACACCACAGGCACCGTCATGGCCCACCAGAGGTTTGTCAAGGGGCTCTTTCTCCACAGGGGTTTGGTGCGATGCACATGGGTGATAGAAATGAACACTGGAGAATAGGGGATCAATGTGGGTGTCAGGGTTCCCACTGCCTGCCCCGCAGCCTCACCCCCAGCTACAGCTGAGGCTGAGCAGCCCTCACAGTCCCTACTCCCAAGAGGCCCTCACCTGTGTGCAGGACGATCAGGGCAGCAGTGAGCTTCTGGGCCAGCAGCAATCCATTAGCAAAGTCCCCAAGCCAGCATGGAGCCGTGTCAGCGTTGCTGCCAAATCAGAAGTGGGCTCAGCCTTCTCTGGGGCCTGAGGGAGGCGTGCAGGTGGGTGGGAAGAGCCCTGAGTGGGTAAAGGGCATCCCCGGGGGTACACTCACCTGGGCAGCATGATGGAGGAGCAGTTGGTGAGGTTGCGGGTCCGAGAGCTGTCGCAGAAGCTCTGCAGCGTGAAGCCAAAGCAGATGAGACAAGAACTGATGGTGAGGCTGAACTTGAGCAAGAAGCAGAGCAGGAAGTAGTGCTGGGTCTGTAGGAACAAGGGGGCCCAGTGCTCAGGAGGGTGTCCTCTGCCCCCAGCACCAGGCCTGACGCCCAGCAGTTTCTGCACATAGTCACTCGGCTCTGCAGTAAATGGTCCCAAGGGGGAGCACGGTCAGGCCTGGGGAGACAAGGAGCAGGCCCTCCGCCCCCAGCAAGGATCTTTCTCAGCTCTGTGCCATGTCCTCTTTGATCTGGCAGAGGACCAGGAACCAAGTGATCAGCTTCCTAGTCCTGATGGAATGCACATCTTGATCTTTCCAGAATGTTCAGGGTTAGGAGCCCTCTCCCCTCACCACCCCAGCCGCCTCCCATGAAAGGCCCAGGCTCACAGGGCCCCACTTTGCTTACCTTCTTAGGGATGGACTGAAGGTTTTTCCCGGTTGCCATAGACATGATGGAGCTATGGGGGGGTTTGCCCAGCAGAGAGATGCTGAAAGCAGGGTATGGTTGACGGGTCAGTGACTGTGGCCCTCTGCCCCTCAATTCCCATATGGGAAGTCTTTAGGGAGTCTTGGGAAGAGTGGCAGGGAGATGGGATAAGAAAGCGAGGACAGTTCCTCTCAGTTCCTCCTGTTCCAGAGGAGGCGAGCACCCGGCAGTTCTTCTAGAACCTGGGCTACCTGGGCATCCTCTGTGGTCCTCAATCCCACCTGCCTGACATGGCAGGGCTGCATGGCCTCTCACCTGAGCAGAGGGTAGCAAAAGCAGGACAGCCACAGGATGTCGGTGGTGCTCAGGAGTGGGGGCAGCTGGACTAGGCAAGACAGGAACTAGACCAGGAAAGAACCGGAACCAGAATTAAATTCTGGCAAATAGAGAGATCCTGGGAGCCCCTGGGCTGCTTCGCCCCCTCCTGACTGAGAGGAGCTAGGGCAGAAAACACCATTCCGCCAACAGGGACTGTCTCCAAATGCTCAGGGCTTTCACAGGGGCCCTGGGAACCCCATGGCTGTGCTGTCTCCCTCCCAGTCCTCCCCCCAGACTCTCAACTGACCTTTGAGCAGCAGAGGAGCGAGGAGGGGCACTACCTGTGCTGGCCCCACTCACCTGGATAACCACGAGCATCAGCTGGCACTGCAGCAGGAAGAGGAAGCACTTACGGATGCCATAGGTGGCATGTCGAGCCTGGAACCAAGACAGACAGGTTATGCGAGGCCTGGCTGGCCCCTCTCAGGCCCCACAGCTGACAAGCTTCGGCCAAGAACCAGAGACCCGACAAGAAGCTCCTGCTAGAAAGGGGCAGAGGCAAGTTAAACAGCTGGGAGAGCTTCACTCCAAGCTGATGTGAAGTTGCCTCTGAGGACACACACAGGCCCTGTGTCCCACTCCACCCCCTGGCTCCCCAAAGCAGGCCCCACAAACCCCTTCCACACACCTGCTCAATGAGCCGGATGATGCTGATGGTTTCCTCCTGGCGGAAGGTCAGGGAGCAGGGCAGGCTGTTGAGCTGCCCCGAGAGCTGCAGAGGGGAAAGGCCATCCGAGGCCTGGGCCATGCTTGTGCTGGTGGCGTAGCCAAAGGTCTCCCAGGAGCACCGGGACGGGTACAGGGGATCCAGGGCAATGCTGCTCGCAGGAGTGGGGTGCACCCATCAGTGGCACTCTTTACCAGGATCCGGCCCCACACAACAGAGCACCGACTCCCCTCTCCTCACTCCACCCAGGTGCCATGGAATATGCCCCCCATGCAGCCCCCGAGTCTGGGTCTCTGGAGGCACAGCCGCCCCCAGCTTGGGTCTGGCCCTGACCTGATGTCGCTCTGGAGAAAGAGGCGGCTGTTGCGCAGGTTGGCTGAGCTGCCCAGGCAGCAAGTCACCTCACCGTACTCCTGCATGATCTTAATCATCTCACACATGGCTGAGGGCAGGGCGAAGGCACGGAGTCAGGCAGGTGATGGGGTGCTGGGCGGAGGCCCGGAGGCCAGCAGACAAGGAGTGGCTCCTTTTTGGGGCAATGGCACCCGCCTCCATAGCATGAATATTGTATGAATATTGTTGCTTCTGGCTCCCTACTGTGGGCACGCCCATAGCTCCACCCCCCAGATTCCCAGCCCAGGATCCTCCACTCCCTGTGTGGGAAACCAGCCTCCCCACCAGAGCCCATGGGGCGTGCAGGACCTGGCAGTGCTGAAGGAACGGACCAGGCTGCTGGAGTACTTGTGGCCCCAGTACTCACTCTCGGGGGTGCAGTCGGTGAAGAGGGGCACCAGCAGGGGCACATTGTCGATGTTCTGCAGGTGGGGCCGCACCTGGTGGATCCCCCGGGGCAGCTTGGCCTGCAGAAAGCAGAGGACAGTGGCCTCAGCAGAGGGGGAGGTGTGCCCCTCGTCCCTCCCCACCCTCACCAGCCAAGAAGCCACTGCAGGGGCAGGGGGCATAGGTCCTGTGTCGTAGTACCCTGTTGCAGTCCTCCAGGAAGCTGGGGATGTCGCTGTCGGTGGGCTGGAAGCTAATGAGGTCCGAGTGCCCCTCCTCTTCCATTAGAAGAAGCCCTTCTGCGTCATCTCGGGACACTGTGGGGACAAACGCTGGTCCCTCACCTTGGGGCCAGCTTTTGGAGGTCCTTCCCTGCACTGCAGGTGGCACAGAACTTCCTGCGTCCAGGCCTCTGTGCCTCCCCTGCTGACGGCTGTTATCCGAGGGGAGATCGCTGCTCATCACCGGGAGCTCGGAAAGCTGTTTCTAGCTGTGGCTCCCAGGAGGGGAGACCTCCTACCCCACGAAAAGGCCCGAGGGCTGGGTCCTCACCCTGGTTCAGGTCATCGTGCAGGGAGCCCGTGTGGCTGGGGCTGGAGGGTGGGATCTCAGAGCCGGGTATGTCCCCGTTGGGCGTGAGGGAGATGTGGCAGTTCCAGCCTGTCTCCAGGCCCATCTTTTCTGCAAACACCTGCAAAAGGAAGACAGTAGTCAAGAGACGGGCCTAAGAGCCGGCGAGGAGGAGGGTTGGGGTAGCCGAGGGGCTGGCCCCCCACCTTGCTTTTGAGCTCATCCTCCAGGGAGAAGTAGACGAAGCGGATACAGGCGTTGACCAGCCCGTCGATGAGGCGCACAATGTCCAGCCGGGCCTGGTACTGGGATGACACCATGCCTATGAAGATCTGGCCGCTTAGGGCCTGCATGCAGTCCTCCTTCTCCAGCGCCTCCCCGATCCCTTCTTCATGTGGGCACAGGGCACCAGCCCAGCCGGGACATGGCACAACACCCAGGGGCCAGGAGATTCCAGAGGCAGCCCACGGCCACACACACAGAGGCCACACCCAAGTCAACGTGCCGGAGGGCACACAGGTCCCAGGAGACCACACACAACCGTAGGCACGCACACAGCCAAGACACACAAGGGAGCCAACAGACGTGGGAGAAAAGACAACGAAAGGTGCTGTCAGTCAGGCGGCGGTCCTGGGTCCTCCCAGCCATGCTCCCCACCGTCAGAACTGCTTCACCCCATGGTCTCCTGGGTTCATAAGACCACACAGGCTTGTGTGTTTGGCAGGGCAGGGAGGGGTGGGGGAAGGTGTAGCTTCTATTCCCACAGTTTGTGGCCCCTGTCTGACTCTGAGATGGCCAGGGCTCCGTGAATGCACGCTGCTTTATAGCTTTTACAGCCAAGGTCCCATTTGAGATTACCACAGACCTGAAGAGGGCAGGACAGGCGCCCATTTAGAGATGAGAGAACTAAGGGACGTGCCCATCACACAGACAGTGAGTGCCCTGCTGGCACTCCAGGCCCCAGGCTGTGGCCGCTGTCCCCTTGGCTTCAATCAAGGCCCTCTGGAAGCCTCTGGGGTCACACATGGTAGGTACCGTCGGAGCTCCAGCTGTTGCGACGGGTGTTCTGCTTGATGGGGACGGTGCTGGGCAGCTCGCACAGGGTGAAGATGCTGCTCTGGCCGGGCACCTGCACCAGTTCGATGCACTTGCCATTGAGCTGAGAGGACAGGGCGCAGCTCATAGGCTTGTAGGCGAAAGCGGAGCAGTAACCAGACAGGCAGGCACGCTGGTAGAAATCCAGCACTTTCTTTCTGCCGGGGAAGCAGGGGAGGAGTGAGGTGGGGGCCTGCACCCAGATGGTGCTGGGCCTGTGGGAGGGGTGGGCAGACCGGCGAGCTGACGGCTCACCCACGTGTCCCCTCCTCACGCACCTGTCAGACCCAGAGAGAGGGTAGATATCGGCTCCATCCCAGAAGTCTGTGCAGGCCTCCAAGACCACATCGGCTGTGCCATGGGACAGCATCTGCTCTGTGCCTGAGGGGCACAGGGAAGAAGGCCAAGCCCATGGGTGCCCCGGGCCACCTCCACCCCTGACTCTGACCTGGCAGGAAACACACTGCCATTGTCGACAAGGGTGGGAGCTCAGCAGGCCCCAGGGCTGCAAGCCTTTATGGGATGCCTGCACTGGCACCCACCGCTGGGCTTATGACACAGACACCGTAGTTCCTGTCCTTCAGTCAGTCCAAGCACCAGACAATCCTACCTTCCCAGGCCCTCCCCAAGTCCAGCTCCTGCCACATTCAAGGCCTTGGGAAACAGTCTGCTTATAGAATGGACAAGGAGCAGAGTGGCTCCCCACCAAGCTCTGGAAAGGCTTGGCCCGATGCTGGGTGGGGTGGGGGCGGGGGCTCACTGGTGGTGGTGTCCTTGATGAAGAGGCTGATCATGTGGCTGAGTGGAGGGCGCCGCTTGGTGACACAGGAGAGCCTCCCCAGCAACGTCTCCTTGACCGTCTCGGCACTGGGGAGGCGGTAGAGAGCGATGTGGTTCTCCTGCTTGAAGAGCTCCTTGGCCCCAGGAGTGAAGCCTGCAGGAGCGGGGCGGACATTCAGGGCCTCAGAAGGAAACGCAGCCTGCCTGCAACTCCCTTCCTGGCACAGACCAAAGGCCGGCCAGCCTGGGCTGGCTCATCTGCCTGTCCATCCCAACAACCAGCTCTTCTCCAGACTGGGAAGCTCAGTCACACATAGCTGTGACTGCTGCACGGGCAACGATCAGAAGCTAAGAAAGTTTACAGTACTCTTGACAAGCAAATAGCCTGCCACGGACAGGGATGCTCAGCCACCCGCTGCCCGCTGGGCCGTACCAATGAGGCGGGCCAGCTCGCAGAGGCCCCAGGGCACGTGCACTGGCAGCACGGCACTGTGGCTCTCCTGCAAGGCGATGTTGCACAGGTGGTCCGAGAACCGGCAGAGCCGCTCAGTGACGCTGGAGTTGCACAGGTTCAGCAGCACGTTCAGGCCCAGCGGCTTGAGGGAGGTGAGGTGCAGCTGCCAGTTGGAGTCATCGAACTGGATGCAGGAGGGGTTCTGCTGATCCTGGGACAGGCTCAGCATCTCCAGGTGGTAGTCACACACGAAGTCCTCGGCCTCGGAGGGCTCACCTTCCATCCCAGGTTGGGTCTGTGGGGCCGCGTGAGGGGAGGGAACGCCTCAGATAGCCTGGGAGGCCATGGGGAGTAGGCTTTGGCTCCCCCTCCTCCCAATGTGGGGAAGGAGCTGGTCCTGAGAGAAAGTGTGTGCTTCTCGGCAGAATTCCTTCCCCCAACCCTCCTCCTGCCCCTCCTTCTTGGATTCCGTCTGGTTCTAGTAGCCAGACAGGTCCTCTGGTCTGCAGGAGAGCCCACAGATGACACTGGCCACACCTAAAAAGAGGGGAAACCAGACCAAGGACGAAACAATAAAGGCCTTTTTCAGCCAGGGGAAAATATTTCAGAGGAAGTCACTGGCTTCGTCTTTAGAAGGTTGTAAGTAGGAGACAGGGAGTCTGTTAACTCGCTGCCCACAAGTCAATTCCGACTCATAGCTACCCTGTAGGATAGGGTAGGAAACAGGGTTTCCAAGGCTGTAGTCTTTACAGAAGCAGACTGCCACATTTTCTCCTGCAGAGCAGCTGGTAGGTCTCAACTGCCAACCTTTCAGTTAGCAGCTGAGCGCTTAACCACCATGCCACCAAGCTCCTTATTAGATAAAGGACTAAACAAAAAAAAAACAAACTCATTGCCACTGAGTCGATTCCAACTCATAGTGACCCTATAGGACAGAGTAGAACTGCCCCATAGGGTTTACCAAGGAGCAGCTGGTAGTTTCGAACTGTTGACCTTTTGGTTAGCAGCTGTAGCTCTTAACCACTTCACTACCAGGACTCCAGACAAGGGACTAGCCCTAACCAATTACCTTCCATAAGACCTGGAGAGGGGGAAATGGGCCAAATTACAGAACTGAAGTGGGCAAGGCACCAGGAGACAGTCCTGAGCAGCAAGCCTGGGGCTCTGCAACGAAGGGCATCCCTCTGCTCGCTCAGGCTCCAGCAGTCCAAGCTGGCCGTGCCCCAAGCAGGAGGCCACGACACCCCAGCTGGGTGAGGCGGCTGTGCCCTCTGCCTCCCCCTCACCTTGCTGGGCTCCTCGTCCCTGCCCTCGATGTCCCTGCTGAAGCTCACATTGGAGCCAGATGGGTGTTTGCTGCGGCCGTGTGGCTTGTGGTGAGAGTGGGGCTCAGGTGGCTTGCAGCCATCGCCTGGCCAGTCGCCACGCTCCTGCTCATTGGAAAGGTGCAGGGTGTTGTTCAGTGAGCTGGCCAGAAGGGTGTCTCGTTCGTGGGGCTGACGAAAGGAAGGAGCACAGGCCTGTGATCATGTCCTGCTGGATCCTGGGCTGGGAAGATGGTGGTTCTGGGCCCCTTTACTGTCCTGGCTGTGGCTTTGCCTTAACCGTTCAGAAGCCGATCCCAATGGTGCCTGGGCCCTCCCCCTCCTGCCTACAGCTCACCCTCCCTGAGGCTACTGGCCAGGCTCCAAGGGCAGCCCCTGGGAGCCGGCCGTACCTCCTCCTCTACCTCAGGGTGGCAGAAGGAGCGCGTGGACAGGTCATCTGTCAGGTCCTCGTGGCTGCTGTGTGGGGGCTCCACCTTCCCACTGAAGAACAACACCGTCTCGGGGCTGGGATTCGGCCAAGACAGGATGCCCTGCTTGTCTACACAGCACAGGACCTGCAAGGAGAGTGACTGGGATTGGAAAGGGGACCTGGCAGTAGCCCGGCCTGCCAGGGACCGCTTAAACAGCAGGCACAATCAGATACAGCTGGCTGGGAGGCCGGGTGGCAGTGCCTCCTGTCAGGGCCCTGGCTCACCGTGACAGAGCCCAGGCTGTGCAGCAGGCTGGAGCTGTGGCTCAGCGTTGGTGATGTCCCTCGGACCACCCTCAGGAAGTGGCCCCAGATGCAGCGTAACATTTCCTGGTAGGAGAGAGAAAGTCTGTCAGGATGTGTGGGGCTCAGCCCTAATCGGCCTGCAGATGCTTCCAGGGCCAAAAGAGAGAAAGTCGGGGCAGCCTTGGGAAGTTGGGATGGAAACGTGTCTCTCCAGGCGAGGGCCCTGACATGTTGCAGGCCCAGACCCAGGTGTGCCCACATAAGATGGGGTACTGGTGGCTTCGAGGGCCTGACTAGGAGCTAGAGGACCATGAAGTAAGTCCTGGGGACCTGGGAAGAGCCTGAGGGAGCTCAAGTTCATAGCTACAGGGGCCTGGGGTAGAATTATCCTGAGTTAGGATACCTGAGAGGAGACAACTTCTGTGTAGCTGCTGAGGGTGTCCTCTGAAAACTTGGCCAGCTGTGCAGAGGAAGGGGTGACAGCCTCAGTGTAAGGAAAATGCCACCTTCACGCAGGCCCCCCTGCTGGCCAGGATGGGGGCCCCATGCCAGCGAGGCTCCCATCCCCTTTGTGAATGACACCCGGGCTGTCCTTGAGTCCCTTGTTTAGGGGAGCAGGATGGTATTCACCCTCACCCAGGCCTGGCCTGGGGGCTCTTCTGGAATGGGGGGCCGCAGCCTTGGAGGGTGCCCGGGGCCTCCAGTGCACTGAGCCCATGGTAGGGCTGGCCTGCTGCCCCTGTTCTCTGGGGCACAGCCGACCCCCAACTTCTTCATTCTGCCCTGGAAGAACCTACCAAGGAGCTGGGTGAGGCCTCACTCATCTGGGCCAGGGTACGGGCTTCTCCACAGGCGGTGGCCAGAACCCAGAGGACTGGGAAGAGCAGAGGCAGGATGGGCAGGACACCATTCACCTGGGGAAGAGAGGGCACACTGAAGGCCCACACTGGCCCACATGGAGTACAGAGGAAGGGGCTTCCCTGGCCGTGTGGCTGGTCCTGGGTAGAAAGGGCAGCTGTCCAAAGGCAGGAAGGGAAGAATGGAGTTCTTAAACTGGAGCCCGAGGGATGGACTTCAGGGCTTCAGAGAGGAAGGAACAGTCAGGGCACCATGAGGGGATAGAGCCCCCTCATGGGGAAGAGGACAGCACAGCAGGAAAGAAAGGGCAGCCCTTACCTGGAGCTGGAGTAGAGTGTACTGCCAGGAGGTGACCCCAGGGGCCTTGAACATGAAGCGCAGCGCGTTGGTGATGAGGAAGCCAGCCTGGTGGAAACAGTAGGGCACAGCCTTAACACCCTCCCTGGAGAGGGACCAGGACCAGGTGCCAAGGCTCCCCTTCCTTTGCCTGCTCACACCTCCCCAGTGTACCTGGGGACTCCTGTCCTCACTCGCACACCTGCCTGGGTCTGGCCCTGAGGCTTGGGAAAGCCCTGTCTCCCCACCCGCAGCTCTCTCCTTGCCCGACGACCCCCCCTCACTCACCAGGACCACGGGCACAGCATAGTGCAGCATCACTGACTGCACGGTGAACCTCTCGTTGTCCAGGGCAGTGACCGGCCGGGACAGGGCCATGTCCAGGCACCATCTGCAGCAAGAGGCGACCCTCAGCCCTGCTCAGGGGAGAGACCAGAAACTCCCTCCTTGGAAGGACTCTTAGTCTCACGAGCAGACACTACTTCTTGGAGCACCACCAGGCCCCAGAACCCCTTGCTATGCCCCGGCCCTGATTGAGTGACCCCCTGGGAGAGTGGCCAATGGCCGGCCAGCCTCCAGAGCTGTGCCCTCAGGGCTGAGATTGGGAGGGGAGCATTCACCTAGTCTAAGGATGCTCCCAAAAAGCTACAGAGAAGAGCCTCAGGAGATACCCAGTCTCATGAGGGCCCGTATGAACCAGGCACCTTCCCTGCAAGCCCTAACACCCTGTTCCTGGGGGGGGCAGGGGTGCCAGGAAGAGAAGTCAGGAGGGCAGCACCCCTACCTGATGTTGTCAATCACAGGGGTCTCAAGGACACGGAAGAGCCGGTGCTGCTGGGGGTTCTGGGGCCCTTTCTTCACTTCTCCCCGGGGAGACGGGGGTGGGGAGAAAGGGGGAAACAGGTCTCCGGGCTCCAAGACAATGTGTTCATCATCCTGCCGGCAAGGAGGGAGGGGGGTGGGGTAATTAAAGGGTCTATTGGAAACCACTCTTCCTGGATTATTCCGGCTACACGGAGACACATCACAGGGGCAATTTACAGAGGGTCAGTTGGGGGACTGGAGTCCTAGCAGCTTGAGGATTGAGAGGAGAAAGGGCTCCATTTCACAGCCCTGCCAAGAAGCCCACCAGCTGGCCAGGAAGCCTCCCACCGTTTCCTGTGGGCACTCCCACATCCCCAGGAAAGGAGGAAAGCCTCGAGCTACCTTGATGCCCCTCAGAGAGGCGAAGGACTCCTGGCCCGGCCTCAGAGCTATGACATCGCCTTCCACCAAAAGGTTGACTGGCAGGTTCACCAGGTGTCCGTCTCTGTAGGCCCAGTGCAGGGACCAGGATGGCGCAAAGGGCATGTGGAGGTCGGGGTACATGGCATTGGGCCACCTGGTCTCCTTGCCATCCCTGAGGGCATCTGATGAGAATGGAGAGAGGGAAGCAATCTCCTCACCCACCGCTCCATGCCCCAGCCAGGCCCAGCACATACTCTTCCCACACCATTCATTCAGATGCTTCCCTTCACCCCAGCCCAGCCACCTCCACCTCCTCTGAACCCCAAGGCTGTCGTTCTCTGCACCCCCACTGCATTCAAACCCCCTTCATGAAACCTGCTGAGGGTCTTGGGTGGGTGCTGAGCCCTGTGAGGGGTACAAAGATGAAGAAGACACAGTCCCTGCCCTCAAGGAGCTACGACCCATCAGGGAGGTGAGACACACCAGCGAATAACTCCAACCCAGGCCAACACACGCTCAGCAGTTAGGAAAGATGTCAGTGCCATGGGAGGACAAAGAGGGAGTAAATGAATCTGGGGGGGGTGATCAGAGGTGGCTTCGGGAAATGCACATTTGAAATGGTCCTTGACGGGCGGGTGGGATTGTGCCCATGGAGATGAGTGAGGGAAAAGCATACCAGGCAGAGGAAGAGCGGAACAAAGATGTGGAGGCAGCGAGGGGTTGACCCCAGTGGGGTCAGCACTAGTGAATAGCTGTAACGTGAGAATGAGCACCAAGAGAAGGGGTTGGGTGGGGAGGGCAGAGGCCCCAGGAAGCCATGGGCAACATCTAAGGTGACTTTGGTAAGCAAGAAGGAGCCACCAGTAGTTCCTGAGCTAGGGAATAAGCTCCTGGAGAGCGGGGCCCCTCTTCCTCAGTCACCGTTGTACTCCCAGTGCCTGGCACATGGCTGGCACTTGATGAATTGTTTCAGAATGAGTGAACAAGTTCTCACTTAGCTGTCGAACCTCCACTGCTGGGACTGCTGGAGAAAGCCTCATCAGAGCAGATGCTGCTCCCATAACAAGACCACATGCTCCAGAAGCAGGAGCCACTGTCTCCCAAAGAGCCTAACATATCCCCCGGTCTACTGCAGCTTCGTCAACACCGACTGAACGGAGCACGGGCAGAAACCAGGCTCTGAGTCCCACCCTTCTTCAGGACTGGGCTGCCCCTACCCCATTCTTGCAGGTATCTCAGACTTCTTTGGTCCGTCTTGCCACCTCTCCTGGCACCTGGTATAGTATGACCAGACAACACAGACTGGAAAGAGGAAATCTCCACTGTCCTCCGGCCAAGAGAGTGTGTCTTCCCTGTTGGTCTCCCAGTGCTAACAAGCCCACAGCACTGCCATGAGCGTTCCTGCCTACCCAGGCCACCGCTCTCCTGGCCCTGCTCAAGGACAGCTGGGCTCCTGCCTGGGGCTCTGACGTCTCCTTGGACATCTCCTCCTCCCAACCTGCTGACCCTTAGGCTCACCTTGGATTTGGTCAATGATCCCTCGGAGTCTGTGCTCCACCTCCTGACGCTTCAGCCGATCCTGCCACCCAATGAGGACGAGGTTGAGAAGCAGCAACAGGGACAGCGCCAAGGCGTTCACCAGCTCCACCCCGTGGCTGGGCAGAAGAAGCAGAGGCTGTACTGCCAGAGAAAGAGGATCTCCGACCCAGGCAACCCTCAGAGCCCAAGACTCCCCTTCCTACCCCAGGCCCTTCTGAAAAGAATGGAATGTTCTGATTCCTGACACCAGCCAGGCCTCTGGCCCAGTCAAGGGGCTGAAGCGTTTCCTACTGGGGAGCAGCAGCCCCTCTCCCCTGGCTGTCCTGGTGGGACAGCAGAAAACCTGTGCTGAGGCAGGACAGGAACAGGCGCCGGGCCTCAGTTTGGAGCTTTGGGAACTGCCCCTTCCCAGGGGCTGCCGGGAGCCTTGTTTACCTCCCAGCTGGCTGGCTCCCATGGCAGCCCAGCAGCAGCAGCACCGCCAGCAGCATGAGCCAGGCTCCCGGCCAGTGGAAACAGGAGCAGCGGTTACTGTGGTGCAGGAAGCTGCTTCTCCACATCTCCTGCAAAGGAATGACAGAGGCTGGAGGGAGAGGCCCAGGGACCCAGGGACGGGGCAGCAGGAAGGAGGCCAGCTTCCCGTCCTACTAGACTCTGGCCGCCTTCCCCCACTTGCCCACCCTGCCCAGTCCCCGACCAGCTTTGTCTTCTCGTTCTCATTTTGGCTGGGGTCCACCAGCCTGTGGAGTTAGGACTCCACCTCTTTCTGATTTTTCATGATGCCTAGCTGGGTTGTGTGGCCCAGGTTGACAGGGTGAGTCTCAGCCTAGAGAACAGGCCTCCTGCCTCTGCCATCCTGGCTGGACTCGTTGCTCTGGGAAGCAGCTCACCTTCCATGTAAGACGTTTCTTCCGCTCCTTCAGGTGTCCTTCCAGCACTGCCTCCAGCTGCTCCTTCAGGATGCCGAGCGCCTTCCTGGTAGACAGGCCCAGGGCCAAGGGAGGCTCGCCCTGGGGAAGCAGAGATACCTCAGTGACTCCCTGGAGGCCTGGACCCCCACCAGGAGGGAGCTCAGCCTGCAGGCTGGGCCCCCCTCTCACCGCCCTGACCTTTCTCCTGAAGGAAGCCGCCCTCCTCTTTCTCCATTAGCTCCGGCCCCTCGGGGTGTAACCATATTCCAATCTCCACCAAATTAAACAACATTCGAGTACACAGACCCCTTCTCTTCAAAGCCAAGTTTATCTCAGTGTTATCTAACTCCCCTTCACTCAACACTCAACCCACTGCCTTCTCCCTGCCCCCTCAGACTGTTCCCACCACTGGTATCCCAATTTATTTATTTATATTTGCTTTTAATATAATTTAGTTGTATATTTATATAATTTAATTTTTAATAATGGCTGTTTAACAATTAGCTTGCAAAATTCCTGAAAATTTAACAATTGATTTTTTTTCAAATTTTATGTTTCATTTATTTAGTTTTACTTTTTGAACATTTTATTATGCTTTAGGTGAAAGTTTACATAGCAATTTAGTTTTCCATTCAATAATTCACGCATAAATTGTTCCATGACATTGGCTGCAGTCCCCACAATATGTCAGCACTCTTCCGATTTCC
The DNA here is from genome assembly GCF_030014295.1 of Loxodonta africana. Taxonomy (NCBI): domain Eukaryota; kingdom Metazoa; phylum Chordata; class Mammalia; order Proboscidea; family Elephantidae; genus Loxodonta; species Loxodonta africana. The sequence continues at coordinate 17,404,632 of NC_087359.1, forward strand.
ACCCTGGGTTCCCCATTTCCATTTGTCAGCTTTCCCTGCCCCTCCCTGCCTTCTCATCTTTGCTTTTGGGTGAATGTTGCCCTTTTGGTTCTTGTACAGCGATTGTTCTAAGGAGCACATTTCCACAGGTGTTACTGTTTATTTTATTGGCCAGTCTATGATTTGATTGAAAGGTGGCCTCAGGCTTCAGTTCCAGGTTAGAAGCGTGTCTTGGGGCAAGAGTCTCAGGGATTCCCCCAGTCTCTATCAGACCAGTAAGTCTGGTCTTTATGAATCTGAGTTTTGTTCTACATATTTCACTCATTCTAACTGGGACCTTCTATTGTGATCCTGGTCAGAGCAGTCTGTAGTGGTAGCCAGGCTAGAGGAGGCTGTGGTTCACGAGGGCCATTAGTCCTGTGGACTAATTGCTTCCTTGAGTCTTTGGTTTTCCTTCACTCTCCTTTGCACCAGATGGGAAGAGACAAACACTTGTATCTTCGATGGCGGCTCAATAGCTTTTAAAGACCCCAGATGCTACTCACCAACCTAGGATGTAGAACATTATCTTTATGAACTATGTTATGCCAATTGACCTAGAGTCCCCTGACACTATAGTCCTTAACCTTCAAGCCCAGGAGCTCAGTCTCAGGTGTTTGGTTATGTCTAAGAAGTTTCTGTAAGTGTGCCCCATGTGCACTATTACATATATGAATATATATGCAACACATACAAATACGTATGTAGAAATATCCACAACCATACCTATATAAGCAAGCAGGTGTACTCCCGTAAGACCTCTCACATCTATTGAGCATACGTATCTACCTATGTATCCACTCACAAATAACTGTTTGTTATTGCTGTTGTTGCAGGATTATATATGTTATAGTATATACCGCGGTTGCCTTTTAGTCTCCCATACCTCTCAGTGTCTTCCTTTGTCTTGGTTACGTTGTGCTGACTTCTCCCATATTGTATATTGGCTTTCCCTTCACCAGAATTAACACATGTCTGTTATCTAGTTAGTTGACCTCCAAATTTAGCTCAGTGGTTCCAGGCTTTTAGATTTCATAGACCAGAAAATACATACATATTAAATGGGGGAGAGGGGGCTAACAGAGATGTGAGCTTTTTATTTTCCTAGTAAAGAGATTAAAAAAAAAAAGACTTCTTCAACTTTCTACTTCTTTATACTTCTTAAAATCAGCCAGTGAAAACCCTTGGGTCACAATGGTCTGATCCCAATGTGCATGGGACCGCCATAAGTTGGGGGCTGACTTCACAGCAGCTAACAAACCATTTGTCATGGATTGAACCATGTCCCCCAAAAGTATCTGTCAACTTGGCTAGGTCATGATTCCCTTGTATGACTGTGTAATTGTCTACCATTTTATCATCTGATGTGATTTCCCTATGTGTTGTAAATCCTATCACTATGATGAAATGAGATGGATTATTGGCAGTTATATCGACGAGATATACAAGGTTAGATAGTGTCTTAAGCCAATTTCTTTGAGATATAAAAGAGAGAAGCAAGCAGAGACATTGGAACCTCATATCACCAAGAAAGCAGTGCCAGGAGCAGAGCACACCCTTTGGACCTGAGGTTCCTGTGCTGAGATGCTCCCAGACGAAGGGAAGACTGATGACAACAACCTTCCTCCAGAGCTAACAGAGAGTGAAAGCCTTCCCCTGGAGCTGGGACCCTGAATTCGGACTTCTAGCCTACTGGACTGTGAGAGAATAAACTCTTTGTTAAAACCATCCACTTGCGGTATTTGTTATAACAGCACTAGATGACTAAGACATCATCTTCTATCACTACCATTTCAAAGAAGGACATTTTAACAGTAAAATATTAGGAAGGGTAGGCTATCAGAAAAAGGACAGCTTTTCCCAGGAAAGGACCCTCAACAGACCACCTCATTCTCAGCCCCTGCAAGGATGAGGGAAGCACAGCCATGGATAGGAAGTGGTCCCCCAATGAGCCTGGGGAAATGACCCCATTGTGTTACATGACCTCACAGGCCGGCAGGCCCCCTCTTACTGAGACTCACCTATTCCCTGGCTTCTCTCTGGCCTTCCTCTTCTTCTCTGTTCTTTTTCCTCCATCTAGTCCACAGTCCATCTAGGACGTCTTCTTTCCAACTGGATGTACGTTTCTAGGGCAACTTCATCCATATTCGGGGATTCACCTACCACTTGCAAGCTCACAACTCCTAAAGGTTACCTCTAGCCTGACCACCACTTTGAATTCAGGCCCGCTTATTCAACTGCCTCACAGCTGTTTCACAGACACCTCTGGCTCAGTACGCCCCAAAAGTTCAATATGTTTAAAATGCTGACATCACCATCTGGGTCCCCCCACCAGTCAGCTCTCCCGAAGCTACCACCTCACCTGGTTACCCAATCCAGACCCTGGGCCTGACCCCCATCCCACTCCAACCCTATCTCCAGCCTCCACCTCCAGGCTCTTCCTTTTCCAAACCAACTGCAACACTGCAGCCAGGGTCAATGCATATCTCATCAACTGATCCCCCTTTACCTTCGAAAGTCCAAACGCCTGAGTGTGGGCTGTAAGGACGGCCCTCAGGATCTGCTGCCGTCTCCAGCCCTGTTCCCTGCTACCACACCAGGCTCCTCTGGCTTGTCTCAGCGCTGAGAACCACACCGCCCCAAGATAACTCTTACTTCTCCTTCAAGACTCTGCTCCAACATCACCTCCTCCAAGAAACTTCCCCAAACCCAGGGTGGCACTTAACGGGGGAGGTCTGTCTCCGACAGCACCCGGGGCAGCCTGGCTCACAGCCCACATCCCACAGAACAGCAATTACAGGTTGTCATGACTACCTCTCCCACTAGACTGCAAACTCCTTGAGAACAGGTACTGAGGCACTAAAGTCTCCCATCCCCACCCGACTCCCGACAGCTAAGGCTACAGTAGAAGCTCACTGAATAGTTCCTGAATGAATGAGTGCACATGTGGCCTCACTGATCCCATTGATGACTTAATCAGGGGCTTCTGCAGCAGAAACACCTGGAGCTTTTAGAAATGTTTATGTCCAGCCCCCCGCCTTACATACTGAATCCAAACTCCTAAGGGTAAGGCCTCTCCAGAATGAATCTAAGGCACAGACCCCCAGCTTTGGGGGACGCCAGGAAAAATGATGCCACCAGAAAGGCAGTGCCTGAGGAGTGAACTCTCCCAAGGGCTGCCTGGGAGCATCACTGTGATTCATCAGGAAAAATCTGAGCAAGTGGAATGCATCCCTAGACCTGGGCCAACCAAGAAAGGGCTTTGAGGTTCCCTACTGAAGGTCCTGACAAAGGGTGGCTGAGCTGGGGACCTGGCATGCCCTGGCTGCCACGTCTCATTCTCCTCCCTCTTCCACACCTGCCGCCCACAGGCCTGCCTTCCTGCCTCCTGCCCTGGCTTTGCCAGCCAACGTTCTGGAGCTCTTCCTCTCTGCCTGGCAACCTGGCCTGGTCCCTCGCAGGACACACCCCACACAGCAAGACTCCTGGGTGGAGGGGCAGGATCTGCCTGCTGCAGCCCTGGCACCTGGGGGGCATCTCACTGGAGCCCCTACTGCTGGGCCTGCTGCCAGTGCCCTTGGCCCAAGGGGTGCGGAAGCTTCTAGAAGACCTGGCCCAAACACCTCCTAGCTCCCTCCCCTAAACCTCAGCTAATCCCCGCTCTCCACAGTGGCTTTGGGGGATTATGAAGATAAAAGTTGCTTCTTACCAGAGGGGATAAACTGGTTGTTTCAGCTCAGGAAGAAAGGGCCCTCTGGGCAGGGGGCCGTACCCCAGCATGGTTAAACACTGTGCTCCAAGGCACTCACCCCCTTTAGCAGGGACCCTGGCCCCTGCCCACTGGGGAGGCTGTGGTCCAGGACAAATGGACACCAGGGAAGGAAAGCTAAGGCTACACCTCGGCCTCCATGACTTCCTGCTGCTATGGAAGGGAGAAAGTCTTCAGGGAGAGTTACCCGCTCCCCCCCCCAAAAAAAAACCGAACCCACTGCCCTCAAGTCGATTCCAACTCATAGCGACCCTATAGGACAGAGTAGAATTGCCTCATAGGGCTTCCAAGGCTGTAAATCTTTATGGAAGCAGACTGCCACACCCTTCTCCCAGTGCAGCTGGTGGGTTCGAACTCTGACCTTTCGGTTACCAGCCAAGCGCTTAACCACTGTGCCACCAGAGCACCTTCAGGGAGGGTTGGGGGAAAATAAAAAGGAAAAGGGAGACCGCAGACTTTCTCAGGTCTAAGGGCAGGACCAGAAGGGGTGATACTGGTTCTTCCCATCCATCTACGCCAAGGAAAGACAAGAATTGGAAGGGCATCAGATGGATTAGGGCCAGGGGGATAAGCCAGGGCTTCCAGTGTCCCCCCGCTGGTCTTCCCTCCACCCCAGGCATAGACCCTGGAGCTCAGAGCTTACTCTCCACAGCCACAGAGAGTTATGGGATGCAAAGGAGCCCCCAGGACCGAGTTACCTAAATCAGGCCTCAAAAAATGATAAAGTGAGAGAAGTCTGGAAGGAAGGAAAGGCTCAAGCCAGAGACTGGGATGGGGAGGAAGAAGAGAAAGAAGGGCTGGGTTAATTCCACAGGGCTGCGGCTCACCTGGGACGCTGCTCGCCTGGGACAAGGGCACTGCCAGGTCCGGGAGGAGCACCATGCTGAGGAAGCATAATGGCTAAGAGGGGCACCTAGAGAGCCAGGCACCTGCTCTAGCCAGGATTCAAACCTTGGATGCTCATCAATTCCTATCTGCTCACACTGTTCAGAAAGTCTACAACCCCCCACCCATGGTCAGCCGTCCTGACACTGGCCACCTTATTCAGGCAGCCCCTAAACTCAGGGTAGCCCCACCCCAAACTGATTCTTTTTCTCTCTGTGTCTCCAGCTACCTAGGCCCTGCACACTGTTCTTCTCCAGGTGTGGGAGGTGTGGGCCAAGGCTGGCAGGTGCTGGGGCAGAGCCAGCTGAGGGGGGAGGGCCTGCCGTGCTGACCATGGGCTTTGGCCCCGTGTGTTGTGTCTGGCTGGGAGCACCAACCTCCAGACTGACGATGAAAGAACACAGCAGGGGAAAAGCAAACCATTCTGTAATTACACGCCTTCCAAAGAAAGCTCCTGCCTGCACAGGCTGGCCCCAGGGCCAGGAGGCAGCCTTCAGGGCCAGCCTACTCTCCAGGGCCCTCGACGCTCACCAAGGCGGAATGGCAACGCCTCACCCGTCCCTGTCAGGAAGGTCAAGTTAGGGTAAAATCACTGCTTTCTCACTGTGCCTCGGCTTTTCCCCTTGGGGTGTTAGAGCCAAAGCTGCGGAACTCGGAACTCGCTGGAAGAAGCCCTTTATTTACACTTTCTGAAGGAAAGTCCAAATGGGCTGAGAGAAAGCTGATCTGCTGGTGGGTGGGTAGGCTCTGCCAGCATCTCTCAAAGGACAGAGTTGGGCCGAGTCCCCTGGCAAGGGAGTGGGTATGGCTCACTTAGAAATAAGAACCCGAGTTGTACGCACTCAGTCTGCAGTCCAGCACACTCCTTGGACTATAGAAGCCAAGAAGGTCAAGGGCCTTAGGTACCCAAAGGTCACTTGAGATTCCTCCTGCTTTCCCGGTGCTCAGATACTCCCACCCCATCCATCAGTCACCGCACAGCTGTTCCTGAGCTGATGGCGAAGGAAGGTCTCTCTACCTACACGGACCTGCTCTGATGCTTTGCAGGGGGAACCAACACTGCTCCTCTGGTTTTAACTGCTCCAGCTCTACCGGGGCAGCAGAGGGAATTGCTGGGGCACCCCGGGCTCAGGAGAGGCTGGTGCAGAGGTGCACTGCTACCTTTGTTGTTCTCCTGCCGTCACCAAACGGGGAACACCGGCGGGCGGGGGGTCTGGGAGGCACGGTAAGGCTGGGGAAGGTTGAATCAGAACTGCACAGACTCTGCTTGGAAACAGGACCAGCCCTGCAAGGTCCAAGGCTAGGCATTCTGTATCTCTCTAACGAGCCTCTCGTAGCCAGCACACCTGAGGCCCCTGCCGCTCACTCAAACAGGCTTCTCAGGTGAGCCAGCCTGAAGCCCCCAGCCTTTTGGGAAATCCTCCCAGCAGCTGTTTTTCTTCCTACTCCCCGTGTTTTGGGAACAAGCAGAATAGACATCCCCCAGGCTCAGGTAGACAGGCTATGAGGGCAGGCCTTGACCTAGGTGGCCACTGACAACAGCAGATGACCACTGAGTAGGACTGGCTGGGCCTGGCATCTTCTCTAGGTCCCACTGTCACAGCCTCCTTGGCCAGGGCAGGTAGGAAGGGGCACAAAGCTGAACTTTACACAACGCCCAAATCACTGAAGCAGAGATTCAGCCGCTAGACACTTGCTCTTTTTAGCAGTCATGAGACATCCTTCTGGAATTGGCCAGACACAGGCTGGCTTGTCTGCAGGCAGGTCAACCAAAGCTGAGCAGAGGGGCTTCCTCCTCCTTACTCTTCCAGACTCAGGCTGACGGGAGCACTTCCACCACCTTCTTCCCCACCCCCCGCAGCCCCGAGACCCAGGGTACACTTGCCTCAGTTACCCACATGGTCCAGCAAGAAAAGCCCGATGGCCTCAGGGAGGGCTGGTATCCATGCCCAGCACCCGTTACCAAAGCTGCCTGTCACCTGTCCTCCTGCACGCAGGGACTAGGTCCTAGCATACCTGGACTGGATGTCCCTCAGGAAGGCCCAGCCTCCAGTCCTGCACAGGGAGGGGCCGGTCTGGGGGACCCAAGGGGAGCCTGCTGGCAGCAATCTAGACACACTGGCTTTCTGGCTTCGATCCCCATCCCTTCCAAAGTGCACGCCCCCTCATCATCACCTGAGCTGCCTCCAGTTCCGTACCCTGTCTTCAGGACTCGTGACAATTGCTAAGCCAAAGACTCCAGCACAAAGCGGGGAGCAAGCCAATTTCAGCACCAAGCTGGAGTACTCACTTTGCTGCCTCTGCCCTGCTGGGGCATCCATAGCTCTGCCTGCTTAAAGAGCATCAGGGGGGAGGAGTCGGCTACTGGAACTTCTAACACCGCTCTCCAAAAAGGAAGAGAGAAGCAGGGAGAGAGCTGCAGAGACCAGGCGCAGCAGAGAGGAGCTTCAATCTGCTGATTAATTCAGCCTATTTCCAGTCATGCTGCAGACTGGGGAGGGAGGAGGAGGAGGCAGCAGGCGGCCTGGGAGAAAGGGAGGGGAGGAGGGAGAGAGGGAGGGAGGCGAGAGGAGAAAGTTTGTATAAGGCTGGGCCAGACGTCCAGGAGCTGAGGCCGTTCATCAGAGAAGGCTCCTGCAGAGGGGCTGCCAGGTCCACGTGAGCACAGGGCCAGAGGCAGCAGAGGATGTGGGCTGACTGCTGGGCAGACGAGAGAAGCTGCACAGGAAATAGCTGCTGTCAGCCTGGCCAGGGTGCTGAGCACAACTGCCAGAATCAGAGAGGACCCCGGGGTCTGCCGAATAGTGGCTTTCTTCCCAGACCTCCTTCCCTTTGCCTCCACATCACTGGGCAAGGTTAGGGGCCCTGTTGTGGGTGAGCCTGTCATCTGTGAGTGCTCCCCTGAACCACTTGGAGACACCCCAGCACAGAGCCAGGCCAGCAGCAGCTCTTTCCGGTCATAACTGCAGGAAACAGAGCAGAGGGCCTTGAGTTATTTTATTAACAGCAGCATACCCTTCGAGGAGGGGAGGGGCTGGAGGGCTGGCTGCAGTGGGGAAGACTGGCTGTGGGAGGGACTCCAGCGAAGATATCTAGGAGGGCAGACAGTGGGCCAGGAAGCTAGCAGAAGAACCCAGCTGAAGGGAAGAGGGGAATCAGCTAAAAGGAAGGCCTCCAACACCCAGCAGCCAACACCTTCCCATCAGGTGGTGTGGGGATGCTGACAGCAGGTAATCAATGCCTGAATGCCCGGCCACAGGCGAACACCCTGGGACCAGGAGACCGCTTGGGGGACACCCTGGACCCCTCATCTCCAGTTCCCTGGGGCTCCAGCCCCAGCACCTCCCTGAGCATCAGGCAGAGCCTTAGGGAGTCGCAACAGCAGAAGTGTTGCTCTGGGACCCCAAGTTTGACATGCAGGAAGCTCTCTGCACAGATGCCCTGGGCAAAGGGGGATGAAAGGCACTGGGAGTGGGCTGGAAACTTCTCTGCCTAACCCCAGGCCGCCATTCGGATGGGGCCTCAATCACCGGAGAGGAGTAGCCTAACAGTCCCACCACCAGAGCTCGGGCTGGGGCCTGAGCGTGTTTCTCCAGGGCCCTGCCGTTTCCTAGACGACACTGTCTGGAGCTGCAGGGAAAGGAAGACAGAGCCTCAGCACCAGCAACAGGCCTCGCCCCTCCCCCTTGGCTAGCACAGCTCCTTGTGGGCCACCACACCAAGGAGCTGAATGGGAACAGCAAGGAGGGCCTGGGGTCCAGAGGTGAACAGCAGGAAGTCTCCAGGAGATTCAGGGAGGGGTAGGCAGGGTCAGCGCCCTGACGGCCACTATGAGGATGGAGCTGCCAGTGCAATGGGGCTGCAGCCTCAGAGGAACAAGGAGAAAGCCTCCTGCCCTTGCTCCCAGTCCCCTCAGCTTTATGCTAAGGCTCTGCTCACGTGGGCCGACGGAAACCTGCACTCTCCCTTCTGCGGCAGGCCATGGATGGAACAGCTCAGGAGGTCTAATCCAAATGTCTACAAGACCCCCAACCAGTCCCCTCCTGTCCTGCCTCCCTTCCTACACTGCCACTGACAAAGGGGGCCTTGCAGAGAGGCTGCAGAGGCTGCCATGTACAACCAAACACCTCTCGGGATTTGGTTTCTTAGTTTGGAGGTTTAGGGTCATGGTTTCATGAGACATTGCAGTTAACTGGCCTGATATCATGTTCAGTGCTTCTGTTCTATCTCCCAGTCTGTAAAACTTAAAAGCTTGCAAGTGGCCATCCAAGGTACGACAATTGGTCTCCATTCACCTGGAGCAACAGAGGTAGAATGACAGTAAGGGATAGCAGGAAGAACTGGAATGTATGGCTAATCACCTCATGAACAACTGGCTCCTTTGCCATGAGACCAGAGGAACTAGATGGTGCCTGGCTATCGTTACCGAACATTTTGAAAAAGCTGCTATTGAAGAATTCTGATCAAAGTAGGGAAAATGCAGAACAGAATTTCATATTCTCATGACTCCAGACATTCTGAAGCCATGGAGGCTGGATGAACCCTAGAAACTATTGCCTTGAGATAATCATTATACCTTGAACCAAAAATACCCCCTGAAGTATTCTTTAAAACAAACAATACTTTAGCTTAACTAGTAAAGAATGTCAGTCTTGAGCACTGTGCTCTTTTAAGAACTATCTATATGGGATCAAACTTACAACAACAACTTGAATGGCTAGATAGGAACCTTACAGGGCAGTGAGTTTATGTTAATGGGGGTGGAACAATTTGGAAAAGGAGGGTGAGAATGGCTGCACGACTAGAAGATTGTAATCACTGTCGCTGAACTGTACATATAGAAACTGTTGAATTGGTGTGTGCTCTGTGTACATTCTCAACAGTAACAAATAAAACAAAAAAAATTTTTAAAAAGAGGGCCCTGCATCTAAGGAACCAGACCTCACTGCTGTAGCACACCACCATGGGCTAGAGAACAGGAGCCAGTGGGGAGGGAGGCAAGACAGGAGAGACTAACAAGTGGGAAATCAGAAAGAGAAGTGGGGACGGTGCAGAAAATCATCCAGCAGCAGACAGCAGACCACTTCCCCATCAGTCACTGTCACGCCAGCTTGCCCCAGTCCTTATCCTCTAAGGAGCCTTCTGACTGTCCCAGGCCAGTGGGATTATCATTATTATTATTTTAATTTTTCTTGTGCTTTAAGTGAAAGTTTACAAATCAAGTCAGTCTCTCACACAAAAACCCATATACACCTTGCTACACGCTCCCAACTACTCTCCCCCTAATGAGACAGCCTGCTCTCTCCCTCCACTCTCTCTTTTCATATCCATTTTGCCAGCTTCTAACCCCCTCCACCCTCTCATCACCCCTCCAGGCAAGAGATGCCAACATAGTCTCAAGTGTCTACCTGATCCAAGAAGCTCACTCCTCACCAGCATCCCTCTCCAACCCCTTGTCCAGTCCAATCCATGTCTGAAGAGTTGGCTTCGGGAATGGTTCCTGTCCTGGGCCAACAGAAGGTCTGGGGGCCATGACCACCAGGGTCCTCCCAGTCTCAGTCAGACCATTAAGTCTGGTCTTATGAGAATTTGGGGTCTGTATCCCACTGCTCTCCTGCTCCCTCAGGAGTTCTCTGTTGTGTTCCCTGTCAGGGCAGTCATCGGTTGTAGCCAGGCACCATCCAGTTCTTCTGGTCTCAGGATGATGCAGTCTCTGGTTCATGTGGCCCTTTCTGTTTCTGGGGCTCATAATCACTTTGTGTCCTTGGTGTTCTTCATTCTCCTTTGATCCAGGTGTGTTGAGACCAACTGATGCATCTTAGATGGCTGCTTGCTAGTATTTAAGACCCCAGACGCCACTCTTCAAAGTGGGATGCAGAATGTTTTGTTAATAGATTTTATTATGCCAATTGACTTAGATGTCCCCTGAAACCATGGTCCCCAGACCCCTGCCCCTGCTACGCTGGCCTTCGATGCATTCAGTTTATTCAGGAAACTTCTTTGCTTTTGGTTTAGTCCAATTGTGCTGACCTCCCCTGTATTGTGTGCTGTCTTTCCCTTCACCTAAAGTAGTTCCTATCTACTATCTAATTAGTGAATGGCCCTCTCCCACCCTCCCTCCCTCCCCCTCTCGTAACCACAAAAGAATGTTTTCTTCTTGATTCAAACTATTTCTCGAGATGTTATAATAGTGGTCTTATACAATATTTGTTCTTTTGTAACTTACTAATTTCACTCAGCATAATGCCTTCCAGGTTCCTCCATGTTATGAAATGTTTCACAGATTCCTCACTGTTCTTTATCGATGCGTAGTATTCCATTGTGTGAATATACCATAATTTATTTATCCATTCATCCGTTGATGGGCACCTTGGTTGCTTCCATCTTTTTGGTACTGTAAACAGTGCTGCAATAAACATGGGTGTGCATATATCTGTTCGTGTAAAGGCTCTTATTTCTCTAGGATATATTCCAAGGAGTGGGATTGCTGGATCATATGGTAGTTCTAACTTTTTAAGGAAGCGCCAAATCGATTTCCAAAGTGGTTGTACCATTTGACATTCCCACCAGCAGTGTAGAAGTGTTCCAATCTCTCCACAGCCTCTCCAACATTTATTATTTTGTGTTTTTTGGATTAATGCCAACCTTGTTGGAGTGAGATGAAATGTCATTGTAGTTTTGATCTGCATTTCTCTAAAGGCTGATGATCGTGAACATTTCTTCATATATCTGTTAGCTACCTGAATGTCTTCTTTAGTGAAGTGTCTATTCATGTCTTTTGCCCATTTTTTAATTGGGTTATTTGTCTTTTTGCAGTTGACTTTTTGCAGTATCACGTAGATTTTAGAGATCAGGCGCTGATCAGAAATGTCATAGCTAAAAACTTTTTCCCAGTCTGTAGGCAGTCTTTTTACTCTTTTGGTGAAGTCTTTGGATGAGCGTAGGTGTTTGATTTTTTAGGAGCTTCCAGTTATCGAGTTTTTCTTCTACATTCTTTATAATGTTTTATATACTGTTTATACCATGTATTAGGGCTCCTAACGTTGTCCCTATTTTTTCTTCCATGATCTTTATCGTTTTAGATTTTATATTTAGGTCTTTGATCCATTTTGAGTTAGTTTTTGTGCGTGGAGTGAGGTATCGGTCTTGTTTCATTTTTTTGCAGATGGATATCCAGTTATGCCAGCACCATTTGTTAAAAAGACAGTCTTTTCCCCATTTAACTGTTTTGGGGCCTTTGTCAAATATCAACTGCTCATATGTGGATGGATTTATGTCTGGATTCTCAATTCTGTTCCATTGATCTATGTATCTGTTGTTGTACCAGTACCAGGCTGTTTTGACTACTGTGGCAGTATAATCGGTTCTAAAATCAGGTAAAGTAAGGCCTCCCACTTTGTTCTTCTTTTTCAGTAATGCCTTATTTATCCAGGGCCTCTTTCTCAGTGGGATTATTTTTAGAAGCCCACTTCTACAACTCACATGGCATCTCAGGTAGAAACCCCGTCAGGTTCTTTTCCCGAACTATTTGTATATCAATTGCCAACAAGCCTATCCACCTCTTCAAACCAGGGCCCACCTCCCCGGTGCCTAGAGCTCTACCAGCCCAAAGTAAGCATCCCACAAAGATGGGTTGGTAAGGATGGCGACAGTGCTTTCTAGTTCAGGGCTCATCTTCCAGAAAGAGAGGGAGCCGAGCAAAGAAAATTCCTCCTGGAAAAAAGTCCCCTGAGAGCAATCCGGCCTGGGCTCTCCTGTGCTCTCTCTCAGGCTCAAGAGACGCCAGCCCAGTTGGACCACAGGACGTTGTTTTCTGCATTCACTAGGAGGTGGTGTTTCAGTGTAGGCAGCAACCACAGGGCAATACTGTCCTCTGTTTTTGAGCCCTTCAGCCTGTCCCAGGCAGGCCACCGATCTGCACAACATCATAGCCTCTGGGAGCTTGTTCCCTGGAGTCGAGCAGTGCACAGCCCTTGAGGCTTTATGCAGCAGCCTTGCACCCAGGCTTGGGGACAGGCAAGTGGAACTTTTCCCTCTGTGCCAATCACTGTTAAGATGGAGACCTGCAACGCAGCTGGAGGCATCTTCGAACACACCTGCTTCAAGTCCACAAGCCTGGTCCAGAGGCACAGGAAGTCAGGCATCATTAAAGGCCCAGTGTGTGGAGTCCCAGCCCCTTCTTCAGACCTCTTCAAAGTCTCTTTGGCAGGAAGATCACTACCCACAGTTCAAGTCAATAAATATTTACTAAGCCCTTGTTACATGCCAGGTTCTGTGCTAGGGGCCAGGGATATTGACATAAAGTGGGACAGATTATTTCAGTACCGCATGGAAGTACGATGGTGGAGATACAGCGAATGCTGACAGGCACGAGGAAGGAGGATCTATCTGGAGAAGATGATGCCTAAATTAAGGCTTATAGGATTTAGCAGGATACAGGGTGGGGAGCACTTCAGAGGAAGCTGCCTAAATATGATGTGTGGACCCAAACTCTGAAGTGTTCAGAACTACTAGTGGGAGGGAGAGGGCAGGGGAGGCTAGAGATGCTGGCAAGATGGGCCGGGGCAGGTAGGGGAGGGCTTTGCCCACCACACTAAGGGTTGTGTCCAGTAGGTGGCAGGGAGCCACACACCGGTGTTCAGCACAGGTGACAAAATGTTGGCTCTGCGTTTTGGATTACACTCTGGCAGCCATATGGAGGTTGGAGACCAGAGGCAGACAGATCTGTTAGGACGGTGGAGCAGAAGTCCACGCAAGGGGTGAAATGAGCTCCTCTGGGGCAGTCTTCTTTAGGTTTTTGGAAAAACTATCACAAAGGCAAAGTGTCCTTCTCATCGCATCGTTATCAGGCTACTGAGATGCACATGACATCACTGACGATGTTGACCTTCATCACTTGCTTACAGCAGTGTTTGCTAGATTTCTCTACTGTAACATTGCGGTTTTTTCCTTTTCTTTTTTATTTTTTTGAGGGGGCTGGGGCAGTCTTTGTCTTGGGAGAGGGCTATCCTGACTGACAAATCTGGGCTGCAGAAGGCTGTGAAGAAGAGGCTGACCTAGTGGATGACTTGGACCGCCTGGCAGCTCTCCACCAGCTGATGAAGCAGCTGGGCTTGGAGTCTGGTTGGGGAGCTTTTCACTAACCACAGAGAGGGTGCCCAAGTGAACTCTCCATGGCTCAGCAGGTCCAGGCACAGCCCCAGCAAAGAGCAAACAAACTAAATTACACATCCCTGGGCAAGAAGTGGAACCCCGGCTCGGTGCCAGACCAAATCAGAACCCTCCCTCCATGCAGTGTCTTCGCTGCTCTACCCTTTATCCTTTAGACAAAGTTCCCAAGTCTGGGCTTTCCAGCCAAATAATGGCACCCTCTCAGAGGTCACATTACATATCCTGGCCTCAGAACCACATCCCCACTCTCACTTTTGGTTCAAAGCCCCCAAATGAGGCCCCCCGCCAGGCCAGCACAGGTAGGGAGAGTTCAACAGAGACACACGGACAGATGCTCATCAGGTAACAGAATACAGCCTACCGGAAGCTTCTCCTTCAGGTCCATGGGGCCGGAGTGCTGCAGGCATGCCCAGATGAATGTGATCACCCCTGAAAGGAAGGCTCCTCCCCAACATGTACAACCTCAGTGAGTCTGTCAGTCATAGCATCTGGGGAACAAAAGAAGACATCACATAAGTCTAAGTTGCCAGGCGGGACTGCTGCCTGTCACACAACAGTATCATCTAAACAATAGAGTGGTGGATGGAAAAGAACTGGTCCCACTTACCACCAGTGCCCTGCCTGCCCTGTCCTGGCAGCAGAGCTTCCTTTCCCCAAGCAATCAACTGAGGACCAATTCCACCCTCTGAGGCAAGCAGTGAGTGGGCTACAGAGGGCACTGTGCGAGGGTGCGAGCTTTCTCTCCCTTAACCCAAAGACTACAGCCTTCAGGATGGACTACATCTCAACATAAAGAAAAGAAAAATCCTCACAATCAGACCAATAAGCAACATCATGATAAACAGAAGATAATTGAAGTTATCAAGGATTTCACTTCACTTGGATCCACAATTAATGTCCATGGAAGCACCAGTCGAAAAATCAAATGACGTATTATATTGGGCAAATTTGGTGCAAAAAAACCTCTTTGAAGTGTTAGAAAGCGAAAGTGTCATTTTGAAGACTAAGGTGCACCTTACCCATGCCATGGTATCTTCAATCCCCTCATATGCATGTGAAAACTGGACAGTGAATAAGGAAGACCAAAACAGAATTGATGCATTTGAATTATGGTGTTTGTGAAGAATACTGAATACACCATGGGCTGCCAGAAGAGTGAACAAATCTGTCTTAGAAGAGGCATAGCCAGAATGTTCCTTAGAAGCAAGAATGGTGAGACCTCACCTCAATTACTCTGGACATGTTGTCAGGAGGGACCAGTCCCTGGAGAAGGACATTATGCTTGGCAATGTAGAGGGTCAGTAAAAAAGAGAGAGACCCTCGACAAGATGGATTGGCCCAATGGCTACAATGATGGGCTCAAACACAGCAACAATATTAAGGATGGCACAAGACCAGGCAGTGTTTCATCCTGTTGTACACGGAGTCACTACGAGTCAGAACTGACTTGACAGCACCTAACCACAACAACAACAAGCCTAATTTGGAAAGGCTCACTGTTTTGTTCCACATGCACTGTCTTACTTGCTGACTTCCAGCAGGCAGGAAAAGCAATGGCTGATCAGCATTTTAAAAAACAAAAGTTAAGGTTAGGATTAAGGTGAGCTGGAATCTAGATACAACTCTATCAGGGGAGTCCCAGGGAGAGCAGTGGAAGGATGGAAAAAGAGACATGTTCACTTCCTACTGCTGCCACCAGGAGTAGGGCACACACGTCACACATACTCAACACACATCCATGGACACCCAAGTTCCTTGTGTCGCTTCTCGACAGGGCAGTACTCAATAGGCACCTGGGCAGGTGTCCAAAAAGATGGGCAATCAATCTAACAGCCTGTCTGACAAAAGGTGGCTAGTTACCTGGCAAATAAAGATCACCCCTAGCTCCCTATCCTCTACCACCCTCCCCACACATCCCCTGACCCTCATCCATCCACCTTGGGAGCCAATCCAACATTAATAATTTCAGACCAGGGCGTTTTTGGGTAAAGAGTGCTACTGACTAATCTGGTCTGGTGCCAGGTGACTCCTAGTGGAGAAAGCCCTAACCTGCTGACTAGGGCAGTTCTCTCTGACCTGCAACAAAGCCTCACTAACAGGAGCCAGGAGGCAGGAGCCCAGGAAAGCTGATCCATAAAGGAGCTGTCAGAACACAATAAAAATGCTGTGTCCAGAGGATCCCAGCCAGGACGCCAGGCTTTGCAGCCACCAAGTCCACACGGAAACTCCACTCTGATTCCTTGCAAGGAGGTGGCAATGCTGATTTCACATCTTGCACGGCCACGTCTCTCCCTACCCCTGCCTTTCCAGCCAATGCTTGCAAAGCTGAGCTAGCCCCAAAGGGTCAGGGGCAGACAGTGAGGCTGGAAGCAGCCCTATAGTACAGCCAACTGAAATGGGATCCTGAGAGACCAGACCTGCTCCTCCCCAAATCCCCTCTCTGACTCAGGTTGCCCAGGCCCCATTTACCAGTATGGCTCAAGGTCCTCATGACACCCTTCCAGCAGGGGCTGGATGAGGAAGTCCTCACACCAGGAGCCAGCTGGGGACTGTGCCTATTAACTCCTTCCGCCAACACTAAAAGGGTGAAATAACTCTGCATCCAGCTGGAACCACAGCAGTTCAGAGAGGGCAGCCAGGAACAGGAAATTTTTCTAAGATACTCTGTTTTCCCATCATACCATACGTGGGATTCTGGGAGAAGGCTGTTTTTAACTGTCTGATCTGAAGCCAGCAGCTGTATCCTTAAAGGGCCAGTTTGATTCCTGGCCCACTGTGGGAAAAAAAGCACAGGCTTCAAAGCCAAATATTCCTGGGTTCAAATTCTGGCTCTCACACATATCAAATGTGCGACTTTGGCAAATTGTTTGTTCATCTGAGCCTCAGTGTCCTCGTTCATAAAATGTAAGTAATAGTACCTATTCCACAGAGATCCTGTGAGAATTACATGAAATACATGCAGAGGGTCTAGTGTGGTATTTGGCACACAGTAGGTGCTCAATACCACCACCTGTCTCAGTTTGTCATACTGTAGTGGCTTATGTGTTGCTATCATGCTGGAAGCTATGCCACCGGTATTTCAAATACCAGCAGGGTCATCCATGGTAGACAGGTTTCAGCAGACCTTCCAGACTAAGACAAACTAGGAAGAAAGGTTTGATGATCCACTTCCAAAAATTAGCCAATGAAAACCCTATGGGTCACAGAATATTGTCCAAGACTTTGACCTACTTACTTTGGATATGTCATCAGGAGGGACCAATCATTGGAGAAGGACATCATGTTTGGTAAAGCGGAGGGCCAGCAAGGGTGAGGGAAACCCTCAATGGGATGGGTTGATACAATGGTTGCAACCATGGACTCAAACATACCAACGATTATGAAGATGGCGCAAGTCCAGGCAACACTTCATTCTGTTATACGTGGGGTCACCATGAGTTGAAGCCAACTTAACAGCAACTATTAACAACAGGTTCTCAATAAATAGTTGCCATTACTATCTTATTACTATCACCAGCAAACAAGAAAAATGAACTACCTAGGTCAAGAATAAGGATTCAAAATAAGGTAGAAGAAAAATAAATGAAAGGCATAAAGATTGAAAGGAATAAGTAAAATTGTCTTTATTTGTAGAAGACTAGATCATATACGTAGAAAATTCTAAGGAATCCACAAATAAGATATTAGAATAAATAAGTGAATTTTAACAAGCTCACAGGATACAAAGTGAAAACACAAAATACAAACATAAATTGTATTTGTATATGCTATAATAAAATATTTTTTATAATAAAATATTAGAAAATAAGGCTTTTAAAAATCATTTATAATAGCACTAAAAAACCAAAAAAAAATACTTGGAGATTACTTTACAAAAAAATATATGCAAGACCTGTACACTGCTGGTAGTAATTAAAGAAAGTCTAAATAAATGGAGAGCTATACCATATTCATGGACTGGAGACACAGTATTAAGATGTCAATTATTCCCAAATTGATTTACAGTTTCAATACTATCTCAACCAGGATCTTTCGCAGCTGAAAAGCTAATTCTAAAATTTATATGGGAAGATAAAGGGCCTAGAACAGGCAAAACAATTTAGAAAAAGAAAGATAAAGTTAGAGGACTTGTTGTTTGCTGTTAGGTTCCGCTGAGTTGGTTCCAACTCATAGTGACTGTCATAGATTGAATTATGCCCCCCCAGAAATGTGTGTATCAACTTGGTTAGGCCATGTGTGGTTGTCCTCCATTTTCTGATCATAATTTTATGTTGAGAGGATTAGGGTGGGATTGTAACACCACCCTTACTCAGGTCACCTCTCTGATCCAAGGTAAAGGGAGTTTCCCTGGGGTGTGGCCTGGACCACCTTTTATCTCTCAAGAGATAAAAGGAAAGGGAAGCAAGCAGAGAGTTGGGGACTTCATACCACTAAGAAAGCAGCACCAGGGACAGAGCACATCCTTTGGACACGGGGTCCCTGCACCTGAACTCCTCAACCAGGGGAAGATTGAGGACAAGGACCTTCCTCCAGAGCTGACAGAGAGAGAAAGCCTTCCCCTGGAGCCAATGCCCTGAATTTGGAATTGTAACCTATTGGCTGTGAGGAAATAAATTTATCTTTGTTAAAGCCATCCACTTGTGGTATTTCTGTTATAGCAGCACTAGATGACTAAGACAGCAACCCTATGTACAACATAACAAAACACTGCCCGGTCCTGTGCCATCCTTGCAATCGCTGTCATGCTTAAGCCCGTTGTTGCAGCCATGGTGTCAATCCATCTCATTGAGGGTCTTTCTCTTTTTCGATAACCCTCTACTTTACCAAGCATGTTAGAGGGCTTACACTACCTGATTTCAAGACTTGCTATAAAACTTCAGTAATCAACACATGTGGTACTGGTGTAAGAGGAGAAATACAGGTCAATAGCAGAGAACCGTAAGTCTAGAAAAGGACCCAAATATATAAAAACTGAACTTTGACGCTTACCTTATATCATACAGAAAAATTAACTCAAAATGGATCATACATCTAAACCTAAAAGTTAAAACTATAAAATTTCTAGAATACAGGATAAAATTTTTATGACTTTAGGGTAAGCAAAGATTTCTTAGAACGAACACACACACAAAAACCATAAAAATAAAACAATTGCTAAATTGGACTTCAGCAAAATAAAAACTTTACTCTTCAAAAGATGTCATTAACAAAATAGCAAGGTAAACACAGATCAAGGAAAAATATTCACAATACATGTATATGACTTGTGTCCAGAATAAAGAATTCTTGTGACTCAATAATAAGACAAACAACCCAATTTTTTAAATGGGCAAAAGATTTGGACACTTCACGAAACAAGATATACAAATAGCCAATAAACATACGAAAAGATGTGCGACATCATTAGTCAACAGGGAGATGCAAATTAAAGTCACATATTAGAATGACTAAAAGGAAAAGACGAACAATACCAAGTGTTGGCGAGGATGTGAACTTAAATTGCTGGTCGAAGTGTAACATAGTACAACCACTTTGAAAGCAGTTTGTCAGTTTCTTATAAAGTTAAGTATACACCTACCATATGACCCAACAATCCCACTCCTAGGTATACCGAGAGAAATGAAAACTTATGACCTCAAAAAGAATTGTATACAAAAGTTCATAGCAGTTACTCATAACGGTCAAAAACAAAAAAACACAAATGTCCAATCACAGGTGGATGGATGAACAAACTGTGGTATACCCACTCAGTGCAATAAAGCAAAATGAAGTACTGATATCCACAACGGTATGCCTGACTCTCAGAAGCACTTACTGAGCAAAAAGGAGCCAGATACAAGACTACATACTGTATGATTCTATTTATATAAAAATCAGAACAAGGAAAGCTAATCTACAGTGACAGCAAGCCAACCAGTGGTTGTGTGGTTGCCTGAGGTGGGGGAAGTGAATAGCTGCAAAGGGCATGAGGGATCTTTCTGGAGGAATGGAAATGTTCGATATTTTGATTGTGGGTGATGGTTACATGGGTGTACACCTTTGTCAAAATACTTCCAACTATACACTTAAAATAAGTGCATCTTATTGTATGTCAATTCTGCCTCAATAAAGTTAACTTTAAAAGGTAAGTGGAACCTCAGCTCCAACTAAATCAACTCAACCAACTCTTAAAATGCCTAGCGCATGCAAGATTTCGGGATATAAAAGAGAAGGGACCAAAAAAAACAACAGAGAAGGGAAGTTGAGGGAAACAAACATTTCTCAAGAGCCTACTTGACAGGGTAACACTATGCTAGGCAACTGCATATATTTAATAAAAAACTATAAGGTATGGTCCTATTTTCAAAGAAGTATAAGATATGGTCTCTTCCCCCAAAAGATAAATAAAATTCAAGCCGGTATTGAAATACTAAATGAGAATTACAAGCAACAGGTGCTGGAGGGCTGGAGGAGCAAGGGAAGAAGCAAGGCCTAAGCCCAACCAAGAACTAAAAGTCCCAGCAAAGACGCCAAGAAAGAAATGCATGTAGCCTTTTTAAAGGACAGCGACGGGACCTATTTGGATTAGACAGAGGCCTGAGTATGTAAAAGGGAAGAAAGAAAAGACCACATAGGACAGGCCATCGGGGCCAAGATGCAGAGGCCCGTGAAGGACAAACAAAAGAGGATCTGAGGAGTCACTCAAGGTTTCTGAGTAGGCGCCAGTATTTTAAGAGGGTGGAGAATAGATCAAAGGGAGAAGGCAAAGAAATGGCAGGCAAAAAAGTTAAAAGAAAATTACGAAAAGTTTGGTTTGCCATATGTATCTAGCCCTGAAAGCAAAGGAATGGATGGTTCCTGCCACTAAGCTCAAACTAAGAGTCAAAAGGCTACCTGAGGCTCAGTTTCACAGACAGCTAAGAAACAGTTTGTCCTTCTAGTCCATTTTGTGTGTACGCGTGCGTGCCCTTTAGGTGAAAGTTTACAGCTCAAATTCAAAATATATACACACATTGTTTTGTGACACTGGTTGCAGGCCTCACAATGTGACAGCATGTGTCCCCTTTCCACCCCGGGTTCCCTGTGTCCATTCATTCAGTTCCTGTCCCTTCCTGTCCTCTTGTCCTGCCTTTGGACAGGAGCTGCCCATTTAGTTTCCAATATTTGATTGAACTAAAAAATACAGAACGCTTCACGAAATTGCGTGTCATCCTCGTGCAGGGGCCATGCTAATCTTCTCTGCATTGTTCCAATTTTAGCATTAAAAAAAAAAACAATTTTAGCATATGCGCTGCCAAAGCAAGCATTCTGGTCTGTTTTAACGCAATCTTCATTCACTGTTCTTATACTCTAGTCTAGGGCTTCGAACCGGTTCGAACCTTTGCTGATAATTTGCATTTCCACCCCAGGTATACTGAAACAGAACCTACATTTTAACAAGATCCCCAGGTGATTCTTACATATGATAAAATTTGAGAACCACTGCTCTACTAGCTGTTCTCAGCATTGGTCCCTAACCAGCAGCATTGGCATCACCTGGAAACTTGTTAGAAATGCAAATTTTCAGCAGGGTTTGAACCTGAATGAACCAGTTCCAAGCCCTGCTCTAGCCCTACCCCACACACCAGAACACATTTGGGAAACTTGTATGCAGCTGAATAGCTGTGTCCAAAGGGTACTAATTGATGAATCAATGTTAACCTAGAGGGAGGTTTTTTAATAGCAAGCCTCAGGGTTCTATCCTTGGTCTCCTCCAAGTCAATATTTTTATCAATGACTTGGGTGAGGAAACAGATGGCATACTAATCAAATTCTTGGATAGCATAAAGCTGGAAAGGAGAACAAAGTCAAGATCCAAAAAGATCTCAACAGGCTGAAATGATGGGCCAAATTTAATGGATACAATTTAACTAGGGAAAATACTAAGTCCTGCACTTAGGTTCAATAACTATTGTATAAAACTACTATAAGTGGCTTAGATAGGTACAATTTCAACATAGGTCAACGTGGCTGCCCAAAGTTCATTCGCATTTAGCCTGCATTATCAGACATGCTATGTCTCCGACAAGAGAGGGGTAAGTCTGATTCTACATGTCGGGGCATGGTGGAATGTTTTGTCCAGTTCTGCATTATACACTTGGAGAAAGACATCAACAAAACTGGAGTGCTTCCAGAGAGCAGCAAGCAGGTTGGAGAAGTTACAGCATGAGAAATGGTGGAAAGAACCAGAGATGCTCAGCTAGTAGACAAAAAAAATACAGGGTGAGAAAAGGGCTGGACAGGCATGATGGTCACCTTCAAATACCTTTAGGCTGCCAGACGGCAGAAGGACTAGGCTTATTCTGAAAGGATCCATCCAAAAAGAGGGACCGGTATCAGGAGGAGGAAGCTAAAGGAGGCAGATCGGGGCTCATCACGAGCAAATATTTCTAAATTATTGTTGTTGTTAGTTGCCGTTGAATCAATTTCAACTCATAGCAACCCTGTGTGTCAGACTAAAACTGCTCCATCAGGTTTTCTAGGCTGTAGTCTTTACAGGTCCATTGCCTTCTAGTTGATGCTGACTGGTGCAGTGGTTAAGCATTCGGCTGCTAACCGAAAGGTCAGCAGTTCTAACCCCCCAGCCGCTCAGTGGGAAAAAGATATAGCAATCTGCTTCCATAAAGATTTACAGCCTTGGAAGCCCTATGGGGGTAGTTGTACTCTGTTCTATAGGGTCACTATGCGTTGGAATCCACTCAACAGCAATAGCTTTAATCTTTACGAGAGGAGATTGCCAGGTCTTTCTCTGGCAGAATGGCTGGATGGTTTCAAACTGCCAAACTTTCAGTTAGCAGCTGAGCACTTAATCATTTGCCCCAACAAAGCTCCTAATATTGCAATAGACTGTACCATGTGTTACTCAGCAATATTCCTCTCTTGGGTTACACATTTACTTTATGAATGTTTATGCTCTTCAAATATTCCTTTGAGTCTCTGTCTAGTAGTCATCTTTTCCAAGTTTCTTAATATTTTTCCCTTCACCTTCCTACTAAGGAAGACTGGTACTATGAATCTCTTTTTCAAAAGGATCCTGACTTCTTAAAACCAAACAAGTTTAACCTCACTAGTAAAGAATTCTGCCTTGAGTATCATGCTCTTTAAAGAACTATCTATACGGATCAAGTTGACAACAGCAACTCGAAAGATTAGACAGAAACCTTAGGGGGCAGTGAGTTTGTTAATGGGGGAGGAACAACTCAGAAAAGGAGGGTGAGAATAATTGTACAAGAGGATCCTGAAATTTAGAAAATTGAGTTGAACAAGGGATATCATTGCTGATGTCAGATGGATCTTGGCTGAAAGAGAATACCAGAAAGTTGTGTACCTGTGATGTACTGACTACGCAAAGGCATTTCACTGTGTGGATCATAACAAATTATGGATAATGTTGCAAAGAATGGGAACTCCAGAACATTTAACTGTGCTCATGAGGAACCTGAATGTAGGAACCAAGAGGAAGTTGTTCAAACAGAACAAGGGGATGCTGTGTGGTTTAAAGTCAGGAAGGGTCTGGGGCAGGGTTGTATCCTTTCACCATACTTATTCAGCCCGTATGCTGAGCAAATAATCTGAATATGCAGATGACACAGCCTTGCTTGCTGAAAGTGAAGAGGACTGGAAGCACTTACTGATGAAGATCAAAGACTACAGCCTTCAGTATGGATTGCATCTGAATATAAAGAAAACAAAAATCCTCAAAACTGAACCAATAAGCAACATCATGATAAAGACAGAAAAGATTGAAGTTGTCAAGGATTTTATTTTACTTGGATCCAGTCAATGCCCATGGAAGCAGCAGTCAAGAAATCAAACGACGTAATACATTGGGCAAATCTGCTGCAAAAGACCTCTTTAAACTGTTAAAAAGCAAAGATGTCACTTTGAGGACTAAGGTGAGCCTGACCCAAGTCATAATATTTTCAATCGCCTCATATGCGTGCAAAAACTGGACAATCAATAAGGAAGACCTAAGAAGAATTGATGCCTTTGAATTACGGTGTTGGCAAAGAATATCGAATATACCATGGACTACCAGAAGAATGAGCAAATCTGTCTTAGAAGTACAGCCAGAATGCTCCTTAGAAGCGAGGTTGGCAAGACTTTGTCTCACATACTTTGAACATATTAGAAGGGACCAGTCCCTGGAGAAGGACATCATGATTGGTTAGGTAGAGGGTCAGCGAAAAAGAGAAAGACCCTCGACAAGATAGACTGACATAATGGCTGCAAAGTATAACAACAATATTGAGGAGGGCGCAGAACGGGGCAGTGTATCCTTCTGGTGTACACAGGGTCACTATGTGTAGGAACTGACTTGACAGCAACTAACAACAACATAATTACACTCAGGCTTCTGGTTTTCCAAACATTGCCTAGCCCTTAAAGGTTCTGTTTCCCTTGGGTACTCCACCAACCCTCCATCACTTCTGGTCTTTGGAGCTAGCATGATCCAAAGCAATCAGTGTTAGATTTGCCTGGTCTTATGAGGACATCAAGGGCTAAGTTTAAATCTGGCCCTTACTACTTGCCATGCCATGTGGCTGATAACTGTTTACTACTGTTTCAGCAGCCACAGGCAGAGCTTATTATTATACCAACCCCTGATCACCAAACCATACATTCTGTTTGGTGGACCTGTTCAGAAGAAAAATCTTCCTGCTTCAGCCACGGCCTGCCCTTTAGTTCACTTGTTCTGCCGTAAACAAATCCAGGCCTGCTCGGAAACCAGGGTTTAAAAACATATTTTTAAAGGAACCTATCTTTTAGGTAATGAAAGACACTATCGTGAAAACAACACTGACATAATAACAAGATAAAAAAAATATTTATACACATTTACCGGTGGAGAAGTGCCAAACATCACCTGGAATCTTCTGGAACACCAGGAGTGGACTTAGAGGCTTTGTGTCTTTCCAGCTAGGACTGCTATCACAAAAGCTCATACTCAACTCACCAGGTTAGGTTCAAAGAAGCCCTGGGTGTAGGTAGTAATTACATTTGTGCTCCTCCCTTTACCCCTTGAAATTGTTTCCTGAGCCCGACATTAGGGAAAGGGCAGTGAGAAGTAACTGAAGGATTGTGACCTTTATTTCTCATTAGTTCTGCAGGAGTTAAGCTTTCCAAAAGGCTGATTCTCAACACTTGGAGCTGGCACTCCCTAGCAACTCCTCAAAATAGAAATGTGAAGTGCTTTCTGTTTTCTTCCATTTCACTGCCCAGCCTTGGCTCTCCCAGGCCAAGGGAGGGATGGGGGTGGGAGTTCAAGGGCAGTCATCTTTCAGCTTGGTGGCTTGATTATCAAAAGAATCATTTGTGACAACAGCAACGCGAAAGGTTAGAGAAGAAGCTCGGGGTAGTAAGTTCCTGTTAATGGTGAAGAAGTAATTTGGAAAAGGAAGATAAGAATAGTCGCACAACCTGAAGAATGTAATCAATGTCATTGAATTGTCCCTGTAGAAATTCTTGAATTGGTGTATGTTTTGCTGTGTATATTTTCGACAACAACAAAAATAAATTATTACAAAAAAGTAAAGGGTCTTTTTAATAAATGGTACTCACAAAACTGGATGTCCATCCATAAAAAAATGAAACAGGACCGGTATCTTACACCATACACAAAAACTAATTCAAAATGGATCAAAGACCTAAATATAAAACCAAAAACTATAAAAATCATGGAAGAAAAAATAGGATCAGGGCTGGGGGCCCTAATATACGTCATAAAGAGGATATAAAGCATAAGTAACAATACACAAACACCAGAAGATAAGCCAGATAACTAGGATCTTCTAAAAATGAAACACTTATTCTCATCAAAAGACTTCACCAAAAGAGTAAAAAAGAGAACCTACAGACTGGGAAAGAAAAAGTTTTGGCTATGACATATCTGACAAAGGTCTAATCTCTAAAATCTATAGGAAAATCCAACACCTCTACAACAAAAAGACAAATAATCCAATTAAAAAATGGGCAAAGGATATGAACAGACATGTCACCAAAGAAGACATTCAGGCAGCTCAACAGATACATGACAAAATGCTCACGATCACGAGCTATTACAGAAACTCAAATCAAAACTACAGTGAGATACCATCTCACCCTAACATTACTGGCACTAATAAAAAAAAAAAACAGGAAATAACAAATGTTGGAGAGGCTTCGGGGAGATTGGAACTCTTATGCACTGCTGGTGGGAATGCAAAATGGTACAACCATTTTGGAAAACGATATGGCGTTTCCTTAAAAAGCTAGAAATAGAAATACCATACAATCCAGCAATCCTACTCCTAGGAATATATATCCTAGAGAAATTAACAGCATCACATGAATAGACATATGCACACTCATGTTCACTGCAGCATTATTCACAATAGCAAAAAGATGGAAACAACCTAAGTGCCCATTTACAGATGAATGCATAAACAAACTGTGGTACATGCACACAATGGAATACTACAAAATGATAAAGAAAAATGATGAATCTGCAAAACATCTCACAACATGGATGAATCTGAAGGGCGTTATGCTGAGTGAAATAAGTCAATCAGGAAAGGGCAAATACTCTATGAGACCACTGTTATAAAAACTCCTGAAAAGGTTTACACACAGAAAGAAACAATCTTTGGTGGTTAAAAGGGAGGGGATGGGTGGGGAGGAAAAAACACTAAACAGACAATAGATATGGTAACTTTGGTGAAGGGTAGACAGTACACAATACTGGGGAAGCCAGCACAACTTGTACAAGCCAAGGTCACAGAAGATCTTATAGATACATCCAAACTCCCTGAGGGACCGAATTGCTGGGCTGAGGGCTGTGGGACTACGGACTTGGGGAACATCTAGCTCAATTGGCATAACATAGTTTATAAAGAAAATGTTCTACATTCGACCTTGGTGAGTAGCACCCAGGGTCTTAAAAGCCTGTGAGTGGCCATCTAGGATACTCCACTGGTTTCACCCCTTCGGGAGCAAGGAAAAATGAAGAAAACTAAAGATACAAGGGAAAGATTAGTCCAAAGGACTAATGGACCACATCTACCACAGCCTCCACCAGACTGAGTCCAGTACAACTAGATAGTGCCCGACTACCACCACTGACTACTCTGACAGGGATCACAATAAAGGGTCCCAGACAGAGCTGGAGAAAAATGTAGAGCAAAATTCTAACTCAAAAAGAAAGACCAGACTTGCTGGCCTAAAAGAGACTGGAGAAACCCTGAGAGTATGGCCCCTGGACACCCTTTCAGCTCAGTAATGAAATCACTCCTGAGGTTCCCCCCTCAGCCAAAGGTTGGACAGGCCCATAAAACAAAATGAGAACTAAAGGCACACACCAGCCCAGGGGCAAGGACAAGAAGGCAGAAAGGGACAGGAAAGTGGGTAATAGGGAACCAAAGGTTGAGAAGGCAGAGTGCTGACATGTCATGGGGTTGTTAACCAGTGTTATAAAACAATATGTATACTGTTTAATGAGAAACTAGTTTGTTCTGTAAACCTTCATCTAAAGTATAATTAAAAAAAAAACTCATGAAAAGGTTTATGCACAGAAAGAAATAATCTTTGATGATCAGAGGGAGGGGAGGAATGGGAAGGGAAAAATACGAACTAGACAATAGATAAGTGGTAACTTTGGTAAGGGGTAAGACAGTACACAATACTGGGGAAGTCAGCACAACTTGACCAAGGCAAAGTCATAGAAAATTCATAGACACATCCAAACTCCCTGAAGAACTGAGTTACTGGGCTGAGGGCTGGGAGCCATGGTCTCAAGGGACATCTACCTCAATGGGCATAACATAGTTTATAAAGAAAATGCTCTACATCCTACTTTGGTGAGTAGCACCTGGGGTCTTAAAAGCTTGTGAGTGGCCATCTAAGATACATCTACTGATCCCACCCGGTCTGGAGCAAGGGAGAATGAAGAAAACCAAAGACACAGGGAAAGATTAGTCCAAAGGACTAAAGGATCACAACTACCACAGCCTCCACCAGGCTGAATCCAACACAACTAGGTGGTGCCTGGCTACCACTACCAACTGCTCTGATAGGGATCACAAAAGAGGGTCCTGGATAGAGCTGGAGAAAAATGTAGAACAAAATTCAAACTCACAAAAAAAGACCAGACTTACTGGTCTGACAGAGACTTGAGAAACCCCAAGAGTATGGCCCCTAGATACCCTTTTAACTCAGTTCTGAAGTCACTCCTGAGGTTCACCCTTCAGCCAAAGATTAGACAGCCCCATAAAACAAAATGGACTAAATGGGTACACCAGCCCAGGGGCAAGGATGAGAAGGCACGAGAGGACAGTAAAGCTGCTAATGGGGAATCCAAGGTGGAGAAGGGGAGAATGTTGACATGTTGTGGGGTTGGCAGCCAATGTCACAAAACAATATGTGTATTAATTGTTTAATGAGAAAATAATTTACTCTGTAAACTTTCACCTAAAGCACACACACACACACAAAAGTGAAAGACAAGTAAGCGAAAATGGAAAAAAGCAATGGTTTGTACTTCACTTTCCTGGTCAATGCACAATTCATAGTACCCCTCAGTTTCCTTGTTTGTAGTTATGACCAGGGCTTCCCCTGCTGAGAATTTGCATTTCTAACAAGTTCCTTGCTGAAAATTTGCATTTCTAACAAGTGCCCAGGAAGGTATACATAAAAATCACTGGGGATCTTGTTAAACGGTAGATTCTGATTCAGTACATATGGGGTGGAAATGCAACTTCTCAACAGGGAACTTTTTAGAAATGGAAACCCTCAGGAGGGGTTCAAACTGGATCAAACCAGTTCTAAGCCCTGCCTGACAAAAAAGAACTAGTGAGTGAGGAAGCTAAAATAAGACTTGCAGAGAATTTGTGGATTTTATTGGAACATGCTCTCCCCTGTTCCAAGGTTAACAACAGTCTACTTTCTGATGTGTTCTGGTCTTTATGGTAATTTTCAAGCTTTTTTATTCCGCGGATCACTTTAATTTGATTCTTTAGACAATGAACTTTACCTGCTGCCCTTGCTTTAAAAAAACAAAAAGTACCTCTTTAGAATACTAAGAATGGCTCTTCTTTTGCCAAGATTATCATGAAGAGACACCACAGTGGTATTTTTCTTTCTTAAGTGGTTTCTCTGCCTCCACACTGTTCTTATACACAACACATTCCCATTCATCACATCTCTAATTACACTACAATGATTCCCAAAAAAGGAGGAAGGGGCATGCCTTGCTCCTGACTCTGCCCTTTTCAGTCCTCTCAATCAAGAATTACTGTAATAACTTATACCTCCCAAAATATAAACATTAATACAAGAAACAAGCCAATGATCTACTTGGTGGCTACTTAAAATTAATGAATGCAAAAATGTATGGAGAACCTTCTCAAAAAGTTGAACATAGAACTACCATATGACCTAGCAATTCCAATCCTAGGTGTATACCCAGAAGACATGAAAGCAGGAACAAACAGAAACCTGTGCACCATTGTTCATTATAGCACTGTTCACAATACCCAAAAGGTGGAAACAACCAAAATGTCCATCAACAGATGAATGGATAAGCAAAATATATATACAGACAATGGAATATTACTCAGCCATAAAGAGAAATGAAGTCCTGATGTATGCCACAACCAAAATATCCATCAAGAGGTGAATAAAATGTATATATACACAATATAACATTACTCAACCATAAAGAGAAATGAAGTCTTGATGCATGCCACAACTGAAATGTCCATCAACTGATGAATGGATAAACAAAATGCATATACACACAATGGAATATTACTCAGCCATGAAGAGAAGTCTTGATGCATGCCACAACATGATGAACCTTGAAAACACTATGCTGAGCCAAGTAAGTGAGCTGCAAAAGGACAAATACTGTAGGATCTCACTTACATGAAATATGCAAATATATAGAAACTGAACATTTTTTTTTTTTAATTTTTTTACTAGAGGTGGGAAAGAGTGGAAAAGGGGAAGTTTTTGCTTAGGGGGCATTGAGTTTATGTTAATGGTGGCAGACTATTTTGGAAAAGGATATTGATAATGGTTGCACAACATGAAGAATGTCATCAATGTCACTGAACTGTAAATGTAGAAACTGTTGTATTGGTGAATGTTTTGCTGTGTATATTTTTCCTACAGAAAAAGGCACTTCTTATCCTGAAGAGATGGGCAGAGCTCCATTCTTTTTTTGTCCTTTCTTTTTAAACAACCACAACAAAATGTATGGAGGACCTAACAAATACTAGACACCATACTAGGGATCCTATATAAAGCATCTCATTTAGTGCTCACAACCAGCCTGCAAAAGGCTAGAGAAGTTATAGAACTTGACTTCCCATGATCATACCTGGAAAAGAATTGGCTCTACTGGATAAAGAACTCAAGAATCTGGGCTTTAGGATTCTAGTCCTGGCACTGTTCCCAGGTAACCACGACTCTGACCCTTTGCCTCTCCAGTCTCCCCATCTGTAAAACGAAAATGTTAAAACTCCCCAGGCCCCCACTTCCATCTTCTGAGTACCCAGGGAATAACAGAAGTATGTCATTAGAGCTGAATGTCTTGGATAAAGTGTGAGAAAACTATGCCCCCCCCCCCGCCAGTGCACAAAAAATCACCTACCATAAGGAAAAGTTGCCTCCTTCTTTGCCAAGAGCTACAGAACAACTCAGAAGAGAGGGTGGGAAGCTGCAGCACGTGACCGAATCAATGAACACGCCAAAGGACTGCCTGTGGTCACACACCAATGAGAGTAGAGCAGGGTTTCCCTCGCATTGGGCGCCGGGTGCCGTGGCACCCAGGGGGCTGGCAACTGGACTACAGAGGCGCGTGAGTCGAGGAATAAAGGCACAGCACAGAAATCAGTATTAGGTTCCTAGGATTGCCTCTGAGGAGTCTCAAAATGATCCTGGAAATACCAAAATAAAAAAAGGCTCTTCAAACTGCAACGTCGCAGCTCCAAGCGAGAGAACACCTGAGGCAGCTGCGTCTGAGGACCAGGGACCGGAATGCGGTCACACGAGGCCGAATGCCTGCCCAAACGACAGCAGCTGAGAACGCGCGAAGGCGACACAACCGCCTGAATTTGGGCCGGGGATGGGGACTCCCAGCGGCCTATAAATACACATGACATCAACCCTGGGAACCCTCTGGGCCAGGGCCCGCCGCGACGAACCTGGGGCAGGGATTCTTTGTTGGTGGGAGGCTTTGATTTCTAACGAGGGGCGCTCAGGGGGCCAAGGCAGGAGTCTGAGGGCCTAGGAAAAGGAAATGGCCAAGTGCTGTAGGTAAGAGCCAGGCCCCTGACTCCCCTTGAGAAGGGATCCTCCGAGGCCATTCCCTGGATGCAGACCCCAGACTCCCCTCGCCTTGACCAAGAATCCAGAGGACGCGGAAGGCCGAGCCCACGTCCCGTTGTTCCCCACTTTCGGACCCCGGGCCTTCCCATACTTACCGGGACCCGGGGGCCTGTCTTCCTCGCCCGGGTCCTCTCCCCTCCCTGCCCCCTCCTCACTTCACGTCCCCTCCTCCAGGGGCCGCAGCCATGTCCGTTACTGGCAACTCTAAAGGAGCTTGCCTCCCTTCTCGGACGACGGAGGTGCCGGCCGGCGAGCTAAAGTCCGGGGTGTCGATTGGTCGGGATGAGAAATGGGTGGGGCTACACGGCTTCGGATTGGCTGAGCATCGCGCGAGGCTGTAGCTGCAACCGCCCCTGTGGGAGCCTGGCGGAATTGTGATCGAAGTGATGCCGGCCGGACGGCTCCGAGCCGCTGTCCTTTCCTGGGCGTGAAGGCTTAAACCAGAAGCGAGGGCACGGCTTTCACCAGCATTCGTTTTCCTACGGAAAAAGGCACTTCTTACCCTGAAGAGATGGGCAGAGCTCCATTCTTTTTTTGTTCTTTTCTTTTTAAATAAGCCCCTTGCGGAGCGCTTGTCTCCCGCTTTCACTTCTGAACTCGCTCCTTGTTGCCGAGAATAAAAGCCTTAAGAGACGCCTTGCTCAGGGACCTTGAAGGGAGTCCTCAGGGACTAATATTGCGTCCAAAACAAAGCTGCAGAATCTGAGGCAATACTGCAGTTTTCCCTTCAGCTCAGCCGAAATCTAAAGGGAAAAAACAAGTTATATTTTTCTGGACAATTAAGAGAAATCGCCTGGGAGACCTCTCTTGGGAAAACAAATCAAGCCTGTGTCAGTATTTACTTCTGTTTTCCCAGAGATCTAAGTTTGGAGACTTAAAAAAAAAAAAATGTTTATCAGATTGGAAGCGGAACTTGGTTGGCCCTGGGAATTAAGAGCCCTTTCCCCTATTAATGCATTTCAGCAGGAACCTAGTTAAAACCACTCTTTCTTCTCAGCTGGATAAGAGGTGCCGTTTTAGCACCTAATTTTGCATGTTTGATCCACTTTAACTCTTGGTTGGCGTGGGTAGAATTATATCACTTTCTGCACACACAAATCTTCCCGCGGTCTATCTTTGCAAAGTCCAGTTCTCTCAACCTGACAAGTCCTTCATAAATCAACTCAGGCGTACATTTCCAGGCTTAACTTCCCACGGGTCAAACTACTCTTAACAGCCACAGAGATTGACCACCATCCCTTAATGGTATGTGGGACTGTCCACTTCTGCTCCTTTGTTCAAACAGTTCTCTGTGCCTGAAGGTCCTTTCCTACCCAAAAAAGCAATATTTAAATGCTCGCCCATCCTGAAGGTCCACCGAAAACGCTACACTCCCAAAAGCTTTCCCTGACTTTTAGTCATTGTGCCCCTTTCTTTGTATCCATTGTCTTTTTTACAAAAGTATGCTTTGTACAGCATTCTGTTATATTTGTTAATATCTCAAGCTCCCTGAATGCAGCACCTTACTTGGTACCTTGTACCCAATAAATGTTTGTTGAATTGAACTAGTCAATTGCCTGTATTTTATGCCTTTCCACATCATTCCGGAAGATATACATGGTTATAATTCCCCCTTTGGCCTATGCTGCTTCTTTGCTCCTCTTGGGCTTTATGAATATTACTCAACATACTTGAACCTACTTACCAGTTACTGGGGCTATACTACGCTCTTTCGTCTACTCACCGTCTCCTCTGACAGTCCCCCAAGTCATCAAACTTTCCTGAAGAAGTAAATCAAATTACTAAAGCCAAATGCCAATAGGCCCACTCTAAATTCACACTAACTAGCCTTTCTGTGGCTCTTCGGTCCCTTTAGCTGTGTTTGTTTGTTTGTTTTTAATTGTACTTCAGTTGAAGGCTTACAGAGCAAATTAGTTTTTCATTAAACAATTAATACACGTATTGCTTTGTCACATTGGTTGCCAACCCTACAACATGTCAACACTCTCCCCTTCTTGACCTTGGATTTCCCATTACCAGCTTTCCCGTCCCCTCCTGCCTTTTGTCCTTGCCCCTGAGCTGGTATGCCCATTTAGTCTCGTTTTATTTTATGAGCCTGTCTAATCTTTGGCTGAAGGGTGAACCTCAGGAGTGACTTCAGTACTGAGTTAAAAGGGTGTCCAGGGACCATACTCTCAGGGTTCCTCCAGTCTCTGTCAGACCAATAAGCCTGGTGGTTTATAGTGAGTCTGAATTTTGTTCTACATTTTTCTCCAGCTCTGTCCAGGACCCTCTATTGTAATCCCTGTCAGAACACTTGGTAGCAGTAGCCAGACACCATCGAATTGTGCTGGACTCAGTCTGGTGGAGGCTGTGGTAGTTGTGGTCCATTAGTCCTTTGGACTAATCTTTCCCTTGCTCCAGACAGGGTGGGACCAGTGGAGTATCATAGATGGCTGCTCACAAGCTTTTAAGACCCCAGGCACTACTCACCAAAGTAGGATGTAGAGCATTTTCTTTATAAACTATGCTATATTAATTGAGCGAGATGTCCCCCGAGACCATGGTCCCCAGCCATCAGCCCAGTAATTCAGTCCGTCAGGGAGTTTGGATGTGTGTGAAGCTTCTATGACCTTTCTTGGTCAAATCGTGCTGACTTCCCCAGTACTGTGTACTGTCTTACCCTTCACTGAAATTACCACTTATCTATTGTCTAGTTAGTGTTTTTCCCACCCGTCCCCTCCCTTATAACCATCAAAGATTGTTTCTTTCGGTTTGTAAACATTTTCATGACTTTTTATAATAGTGGTCTCATAGAGTATTAGTCCTTTTGTGATTGACTTATTTCACTCAGCATAATGCCCTCCAGATTCATCCATGCAATGTGTGATGTTTCACAGATTCATCCTGTTCCTTATTGTTGTCTAGTATTCCATTGTATGTATGTTCCCTAGT
Source organism: Loxodonta africana (assembly GCF_030014295.1). Taxonomy (NCBI): domain Eukaryota; kingdom Metazoa; phylum Chordata; class Mammalia; order Proboscidea; family Elephantidae; genus Loxodonta; species Loxodonta africana. The sequence continues at coordinate 17,438,794 of NC_087359.1, forward strand.
TTGTTTATCCATTCTTCTGTTGATGGGCACTTAGGTTGCTTCCATCTTTTTGCTATTGTGAATAATGCTGTAATGAACATGGGTGTGCATATGTGTATTCGTATGACACACTTAATTTCTGTAGGATATATTCCTAGGAGTGGGATTGGTGGATCATATGGTATCTCTATATCTAGCTTTTTGAGAAAGCACCATATTGTTTTCCAAAATGGCTGTACCATGTTACCTTCCCACCACCAGTACGTAAGAATTCCAAGCTCCCTGAAGCCTCTCCAACGTTTGTTATTTTGCTTTTTTTTTAGTCCCGCCAGTAATGTTGGGGAGAGATGGTGTCTCATTGTAGTTTTGATTTGTATTTCTCTAATGGCTAGTGATCATGAGCATTTCCTCATGTGCTTGTTAGCTGCCTGAATGTCTTCTTCAGTGAAATGTCTGTTCATATCGTTTGCCCATTTTTTAACTGGATTTTTTTTTTGTTGTAGAGGTGTTGGATTTTCCTGTACATTTTAGAGCTTAGACATTTGTTGAATTCGTCACAGCCAAAAATCTTTTCCCAGTCCGTAGGTTCTCTTTTTACTCTTTTGGCAAAGTCTTTTGATGAACGTAAGTGTTTAATTTTTAGAAGATCCCAGTTAACTAGTGGTTGTGTATTGCTAATTATGATCTGTGGGTTGGGTTATCCTATTTATGCTGTATATCAGGACCGCTAGTGTTAAATCCTACTTTTTCTTTTGTGATCTTTATAGTTTTTGGTTTTATATTTAGGTCTTTGATCCATTTTGCATTAGTTTTTGTGTATGGTGTGAGGAATGGGTTCTGTTTCATTTTTTTTGCAGATGGACATCCAGTTTTGCCAGCACCATTTGTTAAAAAAGACTGTCTTTTCCCCCATTTAATGGACTTGGGCCTTTGTCAAAGATCAGGTGACCACAGGTGGACCCTTTAGCTATGTCTTATTGATTGTCTAACAACCTCAGACAACTGTTCCATTCCTTCTTCAGTTTCCTGAAGTCTCCCCTGTCTCTCCCTACCAAGATGATTTTGATGAGGATACCAAGGTCTTCTGAGGTGGCATTTCTCATCCACTCCATCTACTTTTCATTCGCTCTGAACTTATCTCCAAGGAAGAGATATTCCTTCTTTTCAAACCTATATCCCCATCTGTGTTCTCAGTCTTTTCCCCTCTAGCCTCCTCATCTGTTGTTGTTGTGTGCCGTCAAGTCAATTCCAACTCATGGCAACCCCATGTGACAGAGTAGAACTGCTCCATAGGGTTTTCTTGGTTCTAACTTTTACAGAAGCAGATCGACAGGTTTTTCCCCTGCAAAGCCACTGGGTGGGTTCAAACCTCCGACCTTTAGGTTAGCAGCCAAGTATTTAACTGTTGTGCCACCAGGGCTCTTTTCCTCAACTGTAGGCATTAGCTTATGATGGTTCCTGTGGCTGAAGTGCCCTTCTCATCTCCTTTCTTCCTGGCTAACTCCTTATTATCCTTTAAGGTCAGACTGGGTTGTCCCTGCTCTGTTTTCTCATAATTCTTTGCAGATTTTTCACTCTCCACATTGTTTTTAAATCTTTGGCAGGAAAATAATATTAGTAATACCTGAATATCCAGAGTGTCTTTCCCTCCACCTGCCTGCTAAGGAGGATTCTGCCCGTGCTTGTTAAGTTCCCAAATCATTGTACAGTATAATAGGTGAAAGTTAGGACTGAGAAAGACCAAGCTGTGAGTGGTTTGATTTACTTTGGGTAGGATGGGGAGTTACCAGAAGATGAGAGAAGGTAGGTTTTAAAAGAGGGCAGGAGGGAGGTGAAGAGGGAAGAGCTAGGATGGGCTGGATTAGGGAAGAGTTGGAGGAAGTTTAGAGGGAGGAAAAAGACTTTAGGGCAGAGTGAGAAGTACTTTAGCTGAATAGATGAAACACCATTCACCTATTATTCTGATACGGTACAATCATCTGGGAACCTAACAGGCAAAGACAGAATCCCCCTTAGGAGGCAGGAGGAAGATTTTAAGTGGGTTTAATTTATGTAATTTCCCCTTTGGCATCTTTCTCAAAAGACTACAATATAATTTGAAGTTGCTTTGTGATTATTTTGGGAAGCCAACTAATGTTTCTATGTCCACGAATCTGTGTAGAGACTGGACATATCATGGCAAGGTTTTATTTAATGAAAAGAATTATCTAGCCATGTGTCAATTCCCCTTCACTAGGCTGGGAATCCCTTGAGTCCAAGAACTGTGCCTTATTCACCTTTGTGTCACTATTGATAAGCAAAACACCTGGCACACAGCAGGTGACTGATGAATGTTTGTTATCAAACGAGCTGGTACACAATTATCCTCACTCTAGGATCTTCAGTTTTTTCCTTTCCATTGGGTCTTTTCCCCTAGCTGGATAAACATTCATAGTTCTCTCTCTAGTCAGAACAAAAGAAGGAGGAAGAGAAGGAAAAGGGGAAGGGAAAGGAAAAGAGGAGAGGTGGAAAAAGAGAGGCAGAGAGAGGAAGGCTTTCCTGAAGAAGTGATATTTCAGCCAAAATCTGAAGAGTAGCTACAAATTAACCACGGAAAGAGAATAAGGAAAAATGTTCCAGATAGAAGGAACAACATGGTAAAGTCCATGAGGAAGGAGGGTATGAGTTTAAGGAACTAAGAGGGCTCCAGTGTGGCTGGAGCAGAAAAGACGAACAGCAGACAGGTGAGGGCAAGGCTGGAGGAGAAGTCAGGAGTCAGACCATGTGGGGTCTCCTTCACCAAGGTAAGGATTTTGGATTTCATACCGAGAGCAATGAAAAGCTATTGGAGGCTTTTAAGTGAAGGAATTCCACAATCTGATTAGCATGTGTAAAAATACTCAGCCTGGCTGCTGAGTAGAGATGCAAAAGCGGCTTTGAGTAGCCCTACAGAAGAAGCTTTGCTGTAGTCTCAGCAACTGAGGCCCTTGACAAACGTGGTAGCAGCATGGGTGTCACAAAGTAGATGTCCTTGAGAGATATTGAGCAGGTAGAAGAGGCAAATGTTAGTGACTGGTTGGATTTAAAGTTTAGGGAGAAGAAGGAAGGGCTGGCTTCTAGGTTTCTACACACTGGACCTCATATAACCTCAATTATAGCAACAGAAACTACCTTTGTACAGCTCCAGGGTCCCTAGAAAAGGTAACCTTAGAGCAAAGTACGGGACAGAGAATCAGGCAGAAAACATTTATTTCTAAGACTTCACCTAGATGGAGGTAGGAGAGGTAAGTCACAAGATGTGAGTCATTCGGCAGGACTGATTCAGGGTTTGAATAAGGAGTGACAGGCTGAGTCACCAACGAGCAGAAACAAGCTCCACCTACCACCCACCTGGCTTCTGCTGGATTGCACCATCCATTCAGCCTAATCATTTGTTTAAAGGCGACAGGATGAAACTGTGACAGTTTAAGATTCCTGGGCTGAAATCCTTTTAACTCGACTGAGCTGAACAGCACAATCAGAATTAGAATCCCTTGCCAGAAATAACAGTGTCAGGATCCTAGAGCGGCTAATGCGTTATGAAACTTCTGTTGGAGCAGAAGTTTCAGATCAACCCACAGCACTTTCAGAATCCTTGAAAGGCAACTAACCAAATGATCAGAGGACATGAATAGAGAGTTTGCACAAGAAGAAATACGAAGATAAAGAATTATATATTGACCTTAAACCAAAACTATCCTCTGAAGTCTCCTCCGAACCCCCAAAATAGTTTATATTAAAAGTAAAGAATGTCTACCTTGAGCATTGTGCTCTTTTAAAGAATTATTTATGTGAGATCAAACTGACAACAGCAACTTGAAAGGTTAGGTGAGGAGTTAGGGGGCAGTGAGCCTAAGTCAATGGTGGTGGAACAATTCGGAGAAGTATAGTAAGAATGTTTGTATAACGTGAAGAATGTAATCAGTCACCGAGCTGTGTGTGTAGGAATTGTCAAACTGGTTGGTGTATGACTGTGTATATTTTCAGCAAAATTAAAAAAATAAAAAGGAATTCTACTTTGGAGAAATAGGTTCAATCTTACTAATAAGTCAAAACCAAATCAGGGTGAAGAGCCAAGATGGCAACTTAACTGGATACGTCACACCATCCTTCTACAGCAAAGACCTGAGAATCGAAGAGAAACAGATGCAGATAAATCCTGGAACCTTGAACATCAAAAAGAAAGAATAAAGACTTGAATCAAACACCAACTGGAAGAAAAAATTGAATGAATACAGCAAAAGAGGAGTGACAAGAAGCAAGGCACTCTGCCAGACGTCCATCTTGAGACAAACCAGTAGTGACGCCGGGTGAGGACAGAAAGGCAACTTCACGGGATTCCATAAGAGACAAAGAAGCTAAAAATACTCTCAGAGAGCAGCAAGGTGAGTGGATGATGACCTGGATCTAAGGAAGGATAACACACAGAGGAGGGGAAGAATTCCAGGGATTCTGCTGTCCACAGAGCAGGGAGGGAGCCAGGATCTAGTGTCATGGTACGTGCCTGAGCGCCAGTCCCTGAACTCTGGGGTGGGTGACACACATGAGGTGGTGAAACACCAGCATATTGGCAAAAGGTCCCCCACCCAACCAGACTCCAACTCAGTCGGGGGCAGGTCCCAACTGCTGGCTGTAGCGAACAGGAAGTGCCTAGACACCCATGTCTGCGAGCTGAAGGGGCATACTTCCCCTCCACCACCCTCCTGATTGGAATGGAGGGTCCCATACCCCAGCCACGCTGCCTGACCAGAGATCATAATTCGAGCCACCCCTCCTCCCTCACTCAGCCCCACCTGCCACCCCCCCCCCACCTACCTGAAGAGCAGCAGTAAGCGCACTCCTGTGCACTCACCTGCCCTCCACTCATCCTCCGCTCTCCCCACCTGGCAAGTGGCGGCGATAGCATGATGTGTGCATGCCTGCCTTACACCCACTCTCCCCCCAGCAAACTGGCAAGCAGTGGAGACTGGGCAACGGAGCAAGCACGCTCCCACCCTCCATCCATTACCACCCACCCCAAACCAGTGAGCAGCAGTGACCACATGACCAAGTGTGCACCCACCAGCCACTCACCCCCCCAACAAACAAACGGCAGCAACCGCACAAAGGCACATGCATACACCTCCCACCCACACCACCCCCTCCTGACCCTGCGAGCAGTGACGACCCCCCCCAGGTCACCCGCCACACCCACCACACCTGCCACCCCAGCCACCCTGCAAGTACTACCGCCTGCTCCCGCACCACTGGATTGAAGACAGATGGCGGCCAACACCCACTTGCAGCTAACCTCCATGACCAGTGAATAGAGACCCTCGCTCACTCCCAGTCACTGCCCCGCCCACCTGGAAACAGGCAGTGAATGCTCCAGTGATGCCAGACAAGCAACTAGAATGGCATGCCCACCCTCCTGCCCAGATATATCGAAAGAAAACGAAGAAACAGGCCAAAGCAAACAAACATACAATTACTAAACAAACACAGTAACACCTTAATGCCTCAGACTCAAGAGATAATATTAAATTACATAAAGTAGCAGAACAAGGTGGCTCAAGCAAGTGACCAAAATAAAGGGCCAGAAAACCCTCCTGAGGAAGAAATGGTAATGAAACTGCCTTATAAGGAATTCAAAAGACTTACACATAGGACCGTTTAAGAGATCAAGAACTAGATCAAGGAAAACACAAACAAAACCAGGGAGACCACAAACAAAACTCTAGAAGAATTCAGGAAAACAATAGAAGAACAAAATGACAAAATAAGTGGGCAATTAGAAACCATACAAAAATAGCTATTCGAAATCCAGAAGATTAACACTAAAATTTCGGAAATAGATAACTCAATAGAAGGATACAGATGTAGAACTGAATTAATGGAAGACAGAATCAGGGCATGTATACAAAACCAACAGCCAACAGGATGCCTTTATCGCCACTCTTATTCAATATTGTACTGGGAGTCCTACCTAGAGCAATAATGCAAGAAAGAGAAATAAAAGGCATACAAATTGGTAAGGAAGAAGTAAAACTACCCCTATCCGCAGATGATGTGACTATATACATAGAAAATTCCAGAGAATCTACAAGAAAGCTACTAGAACTAATAGAAGAGTTCAGCAATGTGGCAGAGTACAAGATCTACATATAAAAATCAGTTCACTTCCTCTATACCAACAAAGAGAACTCTGAAAAGGAAATCAAAAAAACAATACCGTTTATAATAGCCCTCAAAAAGATCAAATACTTAGGAATAAATCCAACCAGGGATGTAAAAGATTTATACAAAGAAAACTACAAAACTCTATTGCAAGAAACCAAAAGAGACCTACATTAATGCAAAAACATTATACTCATGGATAGGAACACTTAACATTGTGAAAATGTCAATACTACCCAAAGTAATTGACAAGTATAATTTAATCTCAATCCAAATTCCAATAACATTCTTAAATGAAATGGAAAAACTAGTCACCAACTTTATATGGAAAGAAAAGAGGCCCCAGATAATTAAAGCACTGTTGAAGAAGAAGAATAAAGTAAAAGGACACACGCTACCTGACCCCAGAAGCTACTATACAGCACAGTAATCAAAACAGCTTGGTACTGGTGCAATGACAGATACATTGACCAATGGAACAGATTTGAGAACCCAGATGTAAACCCATTCACCTACGGTCACCTGATCTTCAACAAAGGCCCAAAGTCTATTAAATGGGGAAAAGGGTCTTTTTAACAAATGATGCTGACAAAACTAGTTGTCTACCTGTAAAAAAAAAAAAAGAAAAGAAAAGAAACAGGACTCATACCTCATACCATACCCAAAACTAATTCAAAATGTATCAAAGACCTGAATATAAAATGAAAAGCTATAAATATCATAGAACAAAAAGCAGGGTCAATGCTAGAAGACCTAAGACACGGCATAAATAGGATATAAATCATAACTAACAATACAAAAACACCAGAAGATAAGCTAGATAACCGGGATCTTCCAAAAATTGAACACTTATGCTCATCAAAAGACTTCACCAAAAGAGTAAAAAGAATTGGAAATTGAGACTAGTCTGCTTTGCCTACTTCGGCTGGATGGTTTGGTGCGTTGTATGAAGGGACTGCAGCCAAAAATAATACTAGAGGAGGTTGCGGCCATTTTCTGAGGAGCCACGTTGCTGTTCTCGTCAGCTGCCATTGAGTTGGCTTCCAACTCACAGCAACCCCATCACAACAGAATGGAACACTGCCCAATCTGTGCCACCCCTATGATTGGTTGGAGTTTGATCATTGCGATATATAGATCACCCAATAAGCAAGGTACAATACCATTTATAGTAGTCCTCAAAAAAGATAGAATACTTAGGAATAAATCCAACTGGGAATGTAAAAGACTTGGTTGTGTGTACTTACCAAGCTGTGGTGAACAATTTCACCTGGTTTTAACATCTGTCCATGAAACCCATGTGAAATTGTTCACTACAGAGTAGTAAATAGCCATGCATGCCTTGTTTAATGTAAGCTGGTGTATACTGTGCTTACTGGTTAGTCTGCCTCTGTCCATAGGGGTTTTCATTGGCATTAGCAATCATGAAATTTATTATCTGCTAGTAAAGGAGACCGCCCCCCCCCAACATTTTTACATAAAGAAATGAGACAATCAGGTTTGGGAAGAAGAAAGATAAATTTGTGGAAGATGAACTAGAAAAAGAACCCAATAGAGAGGAATCCAGCTGTGGTGGTCCAGGCATAAGCTGAGGAGGCAGCCAGCCACCCTACACCTCCACCCTAGCCCCAGGACTTCTCCATCACTTCGTTTCCCAAACACCAATCCCAGTCACCTCTGTCTGGCATTTAGGACTCATTTTTACACTGCTTTTGGAGCCGTGGTGGTGTAGTGGTTAAAGCTCGGCTGCTAACCAGAAGATCGGCAGTTCGAATCCACCAGCCACTCCTTGGAAACTCTATGGGGCAGTTCTACTCTGTCCTATAGGGTTGCTATGAGTCAGAATCGACTTGATGGCAACTGGTTTGATTTTTTTGTTTGTTTTTTAGTAGCATTTTATGTGTAAATGTCACTTTATTAGTGAAATTGTAAGCTCTCTGAGAGTATGGACAGTGCTTAGTACATTTTAGTCCCTGGCAGATTAGCAGGGGGAATGTTTACATGTCCACTTGTGACCTAACAGTGGCACCAAAAGTCCTCATAGGAAGGAAGCTGTCTTTGTTTAGGAAAATCCCTTGATAAATATTTTAAGGAAAGATGAGGCCCAAATGGCCTAGGTCTCCAGGAGCCAAAGCAATAGCAGAATGAGTCCAGATGCTCTGCATTATAAAAGGGACTAGAATTTTGAAGTTAGAAGAGGAAGAGAGGGAAGAGCAGAGAGAAAGGCTGAGCAATGTGGAGGAACATTGGAGCCTGAGCTGTGGAAATGTGGCAGAAGACTTTCAGGAAAAAAATCTGGACGTTGAACTTAAAGTTGCTCGTGTTGATTGTGCTCTTTTAAAGAACCATCTCTATGGGGTCATATGGATAATCGCAACTCAAAAGGTTAGATAGGAAGCTTAGGGGACACTGAGTTTGTGTTAACAGTGGAGAAATAATTCAGAAAAAGAATGAGAGTGATTGCACTGAATTGTACATGTAAATTCACTGAATTGTAATTGTAAAAACCCTTGAATTGGTGTACGTTTTGCTGTGTATATTTTTAAAAACAAAAGCAAGTATTAAAAAATAAAAATATAATTATTCATGTTTCTATGGTGTAAATTCCTGCATCTCCTCAACTCTTCAATTAGAGATGTCTTCATAGATAGATAACTTGTATGAGTGGTTTGTTCAGTGAAAATTGAGGGGTGTGGATACGTTTTACTTCTCCACTGTATCAGGAGCTACACCAACGGAATTATGTGAGAACCCCTGATGTAAACCCAGCTCAACTGGGAATCATGCAGAGAACTCTTTGGAATGGGGTTTTAAGTGAAAGTTGTCTAGATCTAAAAGGGCCAAGGAAGCCCATTGGTGATATCTAAGCCACATTTACATAGCTGTCACAAGGGGTCTTCTGAAGTTGGGTCGGTCTAACCTGGTAAGTACGCTAATGAGAGGAGCAGCCAGCTTCCTCCCAGTCAGGCTCTTCTATACAGGCAGACACATTAGTCAGAAGGATGGGGAGCATTTAAAAAAACAGTAAAACATCATGCAGAGAAACGCTCTTTGTCAGTTGAGTTAGGACAGTGTAGGGTAACAGACATGCTTTCTGGAATACAACCAGCTATTCCTCTCCCTCACCACTCCCGCTTGGAAATAGTTTCTTCTGCTGGCTTCTGGTCACTACTCTGTCTGCTTCTCCTCCCACCTCACTGGTTACTGCTTCTAAGTCCTTCTTGCTAGCTCCATCTCTGATCAACCTCTAGATATCAGAGTGAGCAGGGCCTCCCCTCTTCTCTGTAGTCCCTTTCTAGGTGGTTGAATCCAGACCTGTGGCCATAAATACCATACAAGTCAGAATTGACTCAACGGCAATGCGTTTGATTTTTTTTTTTTTTTTTTTTGTCTTTTTTGGTTTTGTATGCCGATGATGGCCACATTTTTTTCAGTCTTGACTTCTTCCCCGAACCCCAGACTTACTTATTCGGTTGCTTAATTGATATCCTCCCTTGGGCATCTAATAAGCATCTCAAAATTAAAACATCCAAGACTAAGCTCATGGCCTCTTTCCCATAAAAGTTTCCTTCTTCCAGGCCTTCTCTTTTCAGTAGATGACATTACCAAACACCCAGACGCTCCAGGCAAAACCTAGGCATCATCTGCATTTTTAAGGCCCTCCCTTTCCTCACTTTCCACATTCAATTACCAGCAAATTCTTTGCCCTCTAACTCCAGATTATACCCTATTCTATCCTATTCTATCGTCTCTTATTTCCAACTCTGTCACCCCAGTCCAGGTCACCATCAACACCAGCTGCATTATTGCAATCGCTCCTACCTAAGCCCTTGCTTCTTGCTCCCCCTACAATTCAGCAGGGACACAGCAGCCAAAGGGATCTTTTCAAAAACTGAATCAGATCATGTCACTCCCATGTGTGAGCCCCTTAAATGGCTCCCCATTTCAGAGATGAGAAAACTGAGGCCCAGAGGGTCTATGTATCTTGCAACCAGGTCACACAGCTCAAAAGTGGTAGAGCAGGCTTCAGATCAGGCCATCTGGCTCCAGAGGCCAGGGTCTTTTTTTTTCCCAACAGTTTTATTGAAATATAACTCACATACCATATAATTCACCCACTTAGAGTATACAATTCAATGGCTTTTAGTATATTCACAGGATTGTGAAACCATCACTATAACTTCTTTTAAAACATTTTTATTATTCCAAGGAGAAACACTGTAACCCTAGCAGTCACTTCCTGTTTCTCCTCAACTGCCCCCTTCACCTCCAGAAAATCATTAATCTACTTTGTCTATGGATTTGCCTGTTCTAGGCCTTTTATATAAATAGGATTACACAATATGTGATCTTTTGTATCTGGCTTTTTTCACTCAACATAATGTTTTCAAGGTTCAACCATGTTGTGGCATGTGTCAGTAGTTCATTCCTTTCATGGCTGAATAATATTCCTTTGTATGGACATACCACCTTTAGTTCACCCATTGGTCAGTTGATAGACATTTTGGTTGTTTCCACTCTTTGGTTATTATGAATAATGCTGCAATGAATATTCATGTACAAGTTTGTATATGGGTGTGTATTTTTATTTCTCCTGGGTAGATGTCTAGGAGTGGAATTGCTAGGTCATGTGGTTACAGAGGGCAGGTTCTTAACTGCTTTGCTATTCTGCCTCCTCCTAGTAAATGAATCTATCATTAATTTGGTTTATATATAAATCTTCAGATTTTTAGTTAGCATAGTTTTTTTTTTTATAGTTAGCACTTGCCTCACCTGAGGGTCTAATCATTTTGGGGCATGCTGAAATGGAGAGGTAAGGGGTTGCCCCTGAGAAGAAGGCTTGACAGAAGATCCCCTCAAAGGAAACCCTGTTGCCACTGTTGAATCCTTGTGTAAGGTCATTCCCCCATAGGGTTGATGCCAGTTCCTTTTCTAAGGGACATGTCATGGATTGAAATTGTGTCCCCCAAAAATATGTGTCAACTTGGCTAGGCCATGATTCCCAGTATTGTGTGATTTTCCACCATTTTGTCATCTGATATGATTTTCCTATGTGTTGTAAATCCTACCTCTGTCATGTTAATGAGGCAGGATTAGAGGCAGTTATGTTAATAAGGCAGGACTCAATCTACAAGATTAGGTTGTGTCTTAAATCAATCTCTCTTGAGATATGAAAGAGAGAAGCGAGCAGAGAGACGTAGGGACCTCATACCACTAAAAAACCAGTGCTGGGAGCTGAGCTCATCCTTTGGACCTGGGTTCCTGCGTGGGGAACCTCCTAGGCCAAGGGAAGACTGATGACAAAGAAATGCCCCCAGAGCTGACTGAGAGAAAGCCTTCCCTTGGAGCTGGCACCCTGAATTTGGACTTCTGGCCTACTAGACTGTAAGAGAATAAACTTCTGTTTGCTAAAGCCATCCACTTGAGGTATTTCTGTTACAGCAGCACTAGATAACTAAGGGTGTAATTGGTTTGTATCAACTTACCTGCACCTTTTTGTTCATGGCCCTTTCCAATCAAGGGCAGCAATTTGTGAGGTGACTGCTTGGAGTCTGGAGGTGCTATCGATCCCAGGGAACATAATTTTTCTGTTTAAAGAAATTGGGCATTTTAGGGATCAAGGCCAACTGAGGGCTCATTAATACCTTTGGCCCCTTCATGTGGTGTTCACACCACATTATCAGCCCCTTGCTACCTGGGCTGTGTCCACTACAATTGTGAATGTTTCTCCCAGGAAGCTGGTCACACCTACTTGGATTGGGACATGTAGATAAACAGAAGTTAGCTATGGACTTCACAGGAGCAAGGGCCCTCGAATAAGGGCCTGGAAGGTCTGCAGAGGGTGGCTGCTTCGGGATTTGCCCGAGGGTAGCACGTGAGAGTTCCCCTTCAGGTTACTCTGCATCCCAAACCCAGTGGGGGTTTGGCAACCCCTTGCCAGCTTGATGATCTCAGATGTTTAAGTTGCTGCTATTCCTTCTCTGAAGGAGCCTTAGTGGTGCAAATATTTAAGCGCTTAGCTGTTAACTGAAAGGTTGGTGGTTCAAACCCACTGAGTTGCGCCTCAGGAGAAAGACCTGGCAATCTGCTTCCGTAATGATTGTTGTTGTTTTTGGGTGTCATCGAGTTGGTTTTGACTTATAGAGACCCTATGTACAACAGAATGAGGCACTGCTCAGTCCTGAGCCATCCTCACAATCCTTGCTATGTTTGCGCCCATTGTTGCAGCCACTGTGTCAATCCAACTATAAAGACTACAGCCTACTCTGTCATATGGGGTCACTACTAGTCAAAATCGACTCGACAGTACCCAACAACAACATTCTTCTTCATTGACGTCCTGCTCACCTGAGGTGGCCAGACTCAGGAGCCTGTTGGCACCTGAGAAATGACTGTGTGATCAGGGTCAGGTAATAAACACAGGTGCCCTCCCCTGGAAAGCACTCCACGGGCACCCAGGAGAAGAAAACTCTGCGGCTGAGCAATTTGTTTTAGGTGAAGAGGCCAATAAACATTGGACGTTACCTTGGTTTTGTTTTGATTTTATCATGGGGTGTGGTTAGTGTGTTGTTCAGAACCAAACGAACTTTGTAACTCCCTGTATATCTTTATTGGACTGAAGTTCAGATCTCTTGGCAGTTGTAGTAATAAGCTCTCAGTTTACACGCCATCTTTCCTTTGGGTTTTTTTTTTTTTAAACCAATGATCTCCCCTCTTCCTAGGACATCCCTGTGAAGTGGGCTGCAGATTTAGTAACATCACATCCGTATCCTAGAAGGCAGAAATGTGCAACAACCAGGCTAAGTGGTTTTGCTCAGGATCACAGATCACACAATAAATGCGCTGTGGGCTGAAGCCGAAAATAAACCCCAAGCTTGTCATTCATCACTCCCTTCTCACAGCAGGAGAGATTTAAGCTGCCTTTCCATTGCCCTCTAGATTGCACGGGGAAAACAAAGGAGGGGCACGTTATTTAGGGAGGGGAGGCCTGCTGCACACACCCCCGGGGATCCCAGCTGATTCAAACGTGCCATGCCAGCTTCTAGACTAGAAGGGAAAATCCAAGCTAAACTTGAAGGTACAGTATGCAACCTTGTTTTCTTTATCCTTCATGCACAACCAGGCTATTCCAGGCTTCCAGATGGGCACCTTGGCTAAAGATGTCCATACGCAGGACACAGATTTTAAAACTGGACAAAGTATGATTAAGACAAAATCTACCTGACTGGGGAAAAACAAAAGTTAAATAAGAAAAAATATACATGGCAGTTGCCAGCATGGTTAATGTAATTGTTCACTGAATTAGACATGTAAAAAATATTGAATTGGCAAATGTTACAGCAATTAAAAAAAGAAATAAAAAACAGAGAAAAAAATATACAACAAACTTTAGTATTATTTTCAGCATTTTTTTTAATGCCAGTTGTTCAACACAGCTCGTAATTGTCAAGTTAAGAATGATACATAAGTGGCCCTCTACGGAGAAAAATTATGTTCCTTAAAGATGAAAGTATGAATTTTTCTCTATAAAATGCATTCACAACGGAGGTGATATCGCCCCCAAGGAGGAGAAAATTGGTTCTTGCAAGATGAAAATACCTTAGATATTATGATAATTTGTGGCCCTCCAAAGCTCAACTCTATCTGATGAAATCTTATTCCTTGTATTAAATGTCTCTCATTAAGGAAAATTTAAATTTTATTTAACTTTTCTCCTTGGGGAGACAACAATGAAAAAAGAAAAAAAAAAGGTTTAAAACACTGCTCTAAAACCGTGAGCAAGAGGGAGAGGTGATATACGGACGGGAACTCTCTGCACTTTCTGTGCAATTTTTCTGTACCTAAAACTGCTCTAAAAAATAAAGCCTATTAAAACAAAAACAAAACATTGCTCTATGAGAAGGCTCGGTTTCCTCAAAGACAGCCCCCCATCAGCCACGGTACATCTTTAGCTCCGATCTTTTCTAAAATTCTTAATTATTTATTGGGAGTCAGATTTCCCAGGTGAAGTTATTAGAATCACGGCAGTTCCGCACAACCCAGAAGTTGGCATCCTGTTGGGATTTATTGGATAGGGATGGGTGAATACCAGGAATTAAGGTGTCGTGGCTCAGGCTTACCTGTGTTTCTTGGTCACGTGGCTTGCTCAAGTGGATGCTTCTGTTTGTTCTTGGTTAATTCCAAGAGTGTTATGAATGCAAATTTTGAAGAAGAAGGTTGGAGAAATTTCTTTTTTATTTTGTTCTAGTGCCAACATTGAATCACTGTGACCCTCATTGTTTAAAAAGGAGTTGTTAGATGCCGCTGAGTCGGCTCTGACTTATAGCATCCTTATATCTAACAAAGCGCAATGTTGTCCAGTCCTGTACCATCCTCACAATCATTGCTATGTTTGAGTCCCTTGTTGTAGCTACTGTATCACTCAATATTACTGATGGTCTCCCTCTTTTTCGATGACACTCTACCAAGTATGATGTCCAAAGTAAGTCAGATGAAGTCTCACCATCCTCACTTCTAAGAATCATTCTGGCTGTACTTCCTCCAAACAGGTTTGTTCATTCTTCTGGAAGTCCATGGTGTACTTAATATTCTTTGCCAACATCACAATTCAAATGTGTCAATTCTTCTTCATCTTCCTTTTTCATTGTCCATAAAATTGAGTGTTGTTGTTCTTAGTTGCCATCCCATCAATTCAGACTCATGGTGACTCCATGTGTGCAGAGTAGAGCTGCTCCACAGGGTTTTCAAGGCTGTGATCTTTTGGAAGAAGATCACCAGGCCTGTCTTCCAAGGCACCTCCGGGTGGGTTCTAATACCAACATTTCAGCTAGTAGTTGAATGCTTAACCAATTGCCCCACCCAGGAGCTCCTATAAAATTGAGTAGATGTCCAAAAATACTTTACACTGAACAGAACCTGCAGAGATAGAACCCAACCCTGCTGCTGCTATTCAAAGGCAACCTGCCTCACTCAGAAGCTTGTCTGAAGAGAGAGGTTGTTGAACCCTGAGACTAGAGAAGGACAAGAACCTTCATTTGATCAAATGAGAGAATGCAATTGAAAATGCTTTTGAATGCAAAGCATATAAAGTATATTCTTATAAGCGCTCCCCCTAACAGTTTAAATAAGCTCCTCGAAGGAACCCATTAAAACCTATTGCCGTTAAGTCAATTCTGACTCATTGCGACCCCATGTGTTACAGAGTAGAACTGCTCTGTAAGGTCTTCTTGGCTGAAATCTTTACAGAAGCAGTTTGCCAGGCCTCTGGGTGGGTTTGAACCACCAACCTTTAGGTCGGCAGCCAATTGCAAACTGCTTGCACCACCCAGGGGCCTTACTTGAAGGAAGGCAGGTTTATTTAAGGACGATTATGAAATCTCTGCTTCCATTTCCACCACAAAACGTGGGAATAATTGATGGCTGTTTATTAAAACACTTTTCTATCTTTGGGTGACAGGGGCTTTGTGAGGGTGTGTAATATATTATCAGCTGTTACTCCACCTGGCCTTTTCCAGCCTCGTCTCAAATTGCTGGCTGCCCAGTTATTTTTCATTGCAATCCTGTCCTTTCTTCTCCTGTCCATAGAAACTACCAGTAACTCAGGGGCTTCTCCTTTCATGGGTCCTCCAAGATTCTCAACAGCTTTGCTCTGAGCCCAAGCGAAACCAGAAATAGGACCAGTGTGTCTACTGGTGGCATCTTCTAACTCAAACCAAAAGGATTCTCTTTCCATCTGAATACTGCTTCAGACGCATCCCACTGAGAGGGTCCTCACCCGGGGGTCTTGCTGTGGGGGATCACTGGCCCCATACTTTGATAAATTGGCTAGCTTATCATTCTCCGGAATCATCTCCTACATAAAAAGGCACCCGCGCTGCCGACCCAACAGAGCACTGCTATAAGGCAAAGAACGTGCATTCAATGTGTTTCATCACTTTAGTGCTGTTTAGGGGTTTGGTTGACAAAGGAATTGGTGAGAAAGTTCCTAATATGTTTGATGGAGTTTAACACTTCATTCTTCTTAGAGATACTGAGGCAGTATGTTGTGGGGGTGACAAGCTCAGGCTTCTCAGCCGGAACTGAGTTTGAATTCCAGATCTGATACTTACTGGCAGTGGGATCTCTCTAAGGTTTGGTTTCCTCACCTGTAGAAACTGGATAATCATGGAACTCCTCACTGGCTTGTTAAATGAGATATTGAGATCACGAATAGATAATACCGAGTCCGCTGCATAGTACCTATAAACCAAAACAAAACAAAACAAAAAATCAGTTGCCATTGAGTCAATTCTGACTCATGACTATCCCACGTGTGTGTTTTCAGAGTAGAACTGCACTCCAGAGGGTATTCAATGGCTGTGACCTTTGGGATCTTCTGAGGACTCATTGGGTGGATTTGAACAACCAACCTTTTGGTTAGTAGTCAAGTGCTTAACCATTTGCCCCAACCAGGGACTTCTGGGTATTTGTAAGTGGTCTATAAAAGGTGGATGTGGTCTTTGTGATTATAAGTGATTTGGAGAGCTGAATAAGAAAGAGAAACCTGATTTGGAAGAGAAGGAGCTAAATTAAATTCCACATAAAATTTTACATAACCTTAGGTTTAAAAAAAAAATCATATTTATTTTAGAATAGGTAATACATGCACACAGATAATCCAAAAGATACAAAAAGATCCACAGTGAAAAATAGGTCTTCCTCCCACCCTATCCTTTATCTCCTCCTTCCTCTCCCCAGAGGCAACTAATATTACAAGTTTCCTGAGTGTCCTTCTAGAAATTTTCATTAATTTGAAAAGCTACTTCTGAGGAAAATTAGTTTTTGAAGAACCGTGATGGGAGTACTTGTCTGAAATGTTTTGCTATGCATTAGGCAGAACATTTTGATAATAATAACAATAAAAAGAGAACAGCTGCCCGTGTGTTCTTGTCGGAGCCCAAACTGAGGGAGTATTTGACAGCATATTTTAGCTCTCTGCAGCCTGAGCTGGAGCTGACAACGTCTTTCTCACTATATGAGGTACATGGGCTCAAAAAAGCAATATGATTCAGAAGGAGGAGCCAAAGTTCCCAAAGCAGAGAGCCCCTCACCAGGAGCTGCCTGGCTTTGTTGACGGAGAATGTCAGGGCAGGGTGAAACCAGGCTGAGAGATCTGAACTCTGGACTGTGGCTTCATTCCCAGCATTCCCCATTTGCCAAGCCCACATTTCCAACATTCTCCTGGGGCTTAGGTTCTCTCCTTTCCTCCTGGACAGAGCTCTTTAGGGTCACATAGCTTCCCCTTCAGCTGCTGGAGGGCCCAGGGCACAGGCTTGGGGAGACAATGATGAGAGGCCATGTTTCCCAAGTTTTCCTTCTGGCCCTTTGGGGCCCAGTTTCTGTTCTGTAAAATGCACAGATCTTATCTTTATCCAGGATGGACTTGGCAAATTTAACCCTGCTCCACTCGTAAGATGCACCTGTTGACTGGATAAACAGGGCTATTTGTTGCCATCCTCCTAATAGAGTAGAACTGTGTGTATATATAGAGCTAAGAGAGCTTGCTCACTTGCCTCCAATCTTCTGCCAAACAAGCAGGTATCAATTATCCCAACTGCAGGAGATTTCAAGATCTCAGCAACACGTTCCAGTGCTTAACTCTCCTTAGGTCAAAAAGTTCCTACTTGGATCTAACCTGAATTCACTAAGCTGGAATTTGTCCAGCAGACACAATAAATAAGGGAAACGGTGGTGATCATCTTCCAAGTATTGAAGACAAGACGCTCATTAACTCTTTCTCCCCTTCATTTTTTTAAAACTTTTTTTAATGTGATAAAACTTACCATTTTAACCTTTTTAAGTGTACAATTCGATGGCATTTAGTACATTCACAATGTTATGTAACCATCACTACTATGTATTTCCAGAACTTTCTCATCACCCAAACTCTGTACCCATTAAGCAATGACTTCCCTCTTCCCCCCACCTCTAGTCTACTTTCTGTCTCTAGGGATTTGCCTGTTCTAGGTATTTCATGTAGATGGAATCACACACAGGTTGTCTTTTTTGTGACTGGCTTCTTTCACTCAGCATAATGTTTTCGAGGTTCATCCATTCTTCCTTTAATTCTAAATGAAAATCCATCCAAGTTCTTACACTTTCCATTTGCCTTCACGGTCTAACCCCTCAGTAACTCCTGTGGTTTAGGTCCGTGTCCTCGCCTTTTGTGGCCTCCAAACCAGGCCAGAGGCCAGAGAAGACTTTCCCCGTGCAGAATACCAGGAAGGACCCCTGACATGGCATTATTTACTGTTTTTCACTTCCTTTGCATCCTTCATGCCTTCAGAGCTGCTTGCCTGATTCATTTTCAGCTCATGTGTACATAAGCACAGCTATATAAAGCAAAAGGTTTTCCCCATCTGACATACTTAAATAGCAGAGTGAGTGAGTAATAATGCTCCCTTCTGGCTTCTAGGCAGTTCTGGTATTTATATTGATGTTAGCACACAATGCTTGTAGAGGTTTAATTTTCCTAAAGCCCAAACACTCATGTCAATTTGGGAGAGGACAGAGATTTGATTTCTGGAGCACAGCCAAAGATTTGGGAACGAGGTTGATTCCTAGACCCACAAAGGGGAGATTTTGAAGCAAGATGCTTTATTTCTTTGGCACACAAGAGCAGAAGAATAGAGCAGAGCTTAGTAAACTTCCAGAAGCTTTGTAATTAGATGAAGTTTCATAAAACACTCAGCTAGACAAAAAAGAAGAGATTGGAAAAATCAAAAAGCATTAGAATTGACTTGCAAGCAATGCTATCCTCTCTTTCAAGTAAAATGAACCCAATGAAAGCAAGTAAATGTCCATTATTGACAATTTCTCAAGCATCCTGCTGTTATTATGGATGAAGACTCTAAGGCTTAGTAAAGTTAAATGAGATGGTATGCCAAACAGCTAGCAAAGGGCCTAAAATGGTCAAGTCGGTCCCTGAATCATGGTGACCCCATGCACAACAAAATTAAACGCTGCCCACTACTGCGCCATCTCCATGATTGGTTGCAGATCAGACCACTGTGATCCGTAGGGTTTTCACTGGTTGATTTTCAGAAGTAGATCACCAGGCCTTTTTTCCTAGTCTGTCTTAGTCTGGAAGCTCCGCTGAAACCTGTTCAGCATTATAGCACAAACCTCCACTGACAAAGGGGTGGTAGTGGCTGCGCATAAGGTACATTGGCAGGTAATTGAACCTGAGTCTCTCGCATGGAAGGCAAGAATTCTACCGATGAACCACCCCGCCCCATAAAACACAGCAGGTACTCGTTACAAGTTAGATCTCTTCCTAACTGTATTGCTGAAAGCAAGAAGGGTTAAAGGCATAATTGAGTTGAGATTATTCTTGTTGCTTATTAAAATCCTTAATTACACTGTCATATGAAAACCAGCCAGTAAATGGCATCTGCTAACACCAAAATTTTGGGTTTTCATTACGCCACGCTACCTCACCTTCTCCTGTGGTCAGGCTGCTCAGGGGAGGGCTAGTTCCTGGAGACACCCTGGTTTAGGTACCCTGCCACCTTGGAAAGGGTTCTGGGGTGGCGTTGTATCCCTGCAGTCAGTCTTATTCCTCTTGGTCCTGACTGACAATTATCTTCCGTGTCCAGACTCAGTAATCATAATAATAATAGGCAGTGTTTCTTAAGATCTTACTGTGGGCCAGGCTCAGAGTTAAAAGTGCTACGTCCATTATTGCATTTAGGCTCCTGAGCTAAAATGTTCAGACATTGAGGATCACTGCCAGCTAGGAAGACACCAGAAACCTTGCTAGTGAACTCTCCAAATCTGAAAAAGTTTACAAAGTGAGGAGAGAAAAGTTTCACAACTCTCTGACCCCGGGCCCTGAAGTCCAAATAGTAGTCTATTAGAGACAGAAGGTGTGTTCCACGCAGGAAGGCAGAGAAAATGCAGCTTCTGAGTTCATTAAATACATGCGAAAATAGCACTTCAGTTCTTTTGTAACAACAAAGAATTGAAAACTGTGGTTAGCAAAGATTTCGGGGTTAGCGAGGGTGAGGAGGGAGGGTAGTCTTGTTCACTCCTGATTTCTCGTTGGTTCCAATGAAGGAGGGTTTCCCTCGTATAAGATCCAACTCAGTATTTCCTCTCCGCTTCATTGCTGGGACCTGGTGAACAACAATGGTTCCTGGCACTCTTAAGAGTGGCAAGTCCCGGCAGCGAGGTCAAATCCATTTTTGGAGCCAAAAGGACAGCATTCCTTTACAGTTAGTTCTCCAACTCCTTCCAAGGAAGCTCTTGCCTGTCTACAGTGACATCTAACGGCAACAGAAGGGAGTTACCCCGTTTCACGGTGGATGGAAGAACTGCCCTGCTTCTGCCAGCAGAAGCGTCTTGATCCTTTCCCTCACTAATTGCCCTGTGGTTGAGAAGGGTTGACAACATGAGCAAGTTGAAGTTCTTACACTTGCTAATTAAAACTGTGCGTTATGCTTTCATATAAAACACAAAACCACTGAGTATATTTGGATGTACCCAAGCGCCTGACCTTGGCAGGGATTGTCCTGAATTCTGAATGAGTTGTTTGTCTTACAGGACGACAGCCTACAGAAGTGAGAAGTTTCTTCTCTAGATGGGCATTAAGACTTCATAGAGATGACAGTAATAATCTACAGTTTTGAGATCATTGGATGATTGGGAATATACCAAAACCAAACGGGTTGCTGATGAGTTGATTCTGACTCATATTGACCCTACAGGACAGAGTAGAACTGCCCCATAGAGTTCCCAAGGCTGTAAATCTTTAAGGAAGCAGACTGTTACCTCTTTCTCCTGAGGAACTGCTGGTGGGTTTGAACTGTTGACCTTTCGGTTAGCATCCAAGTGTTTAACAACTGTGCCACCAGGGCTTCTTGACTGTAAATACAGATATGCTCAAAAGACAACAGCTAAAAGATGTGGCTTGATAAATTTTTTTTTTTTTAATTGTACTTTAGATGAAGGTTTACAGAGCAGATTAGTTTCTCATTAAACAGTTGATACACATATTGTTTTGGGACATTGGTTGCCAATGCCATGACATGTCAACATTCTCCGCTTCTCAATCTTGGGTTCCCCATCACCAGCTTTCCTATCTCTTCCTGCCTTCTCTTCCTTGCCCCTGGGCTGGTGTGCCCCTTTAGTCTCGTTTTGTTTCCTAGGACTGCCTAATCTTTGACTGAAGGGTGAACCTCAGAAGTGACTTCAGTACTGAGTTAAAAGGGTGTCTGGGGGCCACACTTTTGGGGTTTCTCCAGTCTCTGTCAGACCAGTAAGTCTGGCCTTTTTTTGTGAATTTGAATTTTGTTCTACATTTTTCTCCTGCTCTGTCCAGGACCCTCTATTGTGATCCCTATCAGAGCAGTTAGTGATGGTAGCCAGGCACCATCTAGTTGTGCTGGACTCAGTCTGGTAGAGGCTGTGGTAGTTGTAGTCCATTAGTCCTTTGCACTAATCTTTTCTTTGTTCTTTGGTTTTCTTCATTCTCCCTTGCTCCAGATTGGGTGAGACCAGTGGAGTGTCTTAGATGGCCGCTCACAAGCTTTTAAGACCCCAGGCACTACTCGCCAAAGTAGAACGTAGAACATTTTCTTTATAAACTATGTTATGCCAACTGAGCTAGAAATTCCCCAAGACCATGGGGCTTGATGAGTTTTTAAGAACAATGGGCACGGATCCATGTGAGAGTAAGACTAGGAAGGAGAAAACTGAAATGTGAACAACCATTTTGCAACACTTTTAATATGTCTTATCTTTAGTTTTTCATGACAACTCTGCTTTGAGATGTATTATTACCCCCCATTTTTTCCAGAGGGACAAATTAAGGTACAAAGAGGTGACATGACGTATTAGAGATTACACAGCCAGTTAGCTGAAATGCTTACCGTGAAATCCTCTCTCCTACATATCACATGGGGCAGTCCAACTCTGTCCTATAGGTCGTTACGAGTCAGAATCGATTCAAAGGCAACAGGTTTGGTTTTGGTTTGGAAAGACTAATTGGAGTCTCTGGGTTGTACAAATGGTCAATGGGCTCTCAACTGCTAACCAAAAGGTTGAGGATTTGAGTCTTTTTAGAGTCACCCTGGGAGGTAAGGCCTGGGGATCTTCTGGAAGTTCACAGCCTCGAAAACCCTATGGAGCACAGTTCTACTCTGCACATATGGGGTCTCCATGAGTCAGAATTGACTTGATGGCAGCTGGTTTTATACTTGCTGCTTGCACTTCCTTTCTTCCCATCTTCTCACTTTCCCCCATGCTTTCTTTTCCTCCCTCAAGTCAGACTTTCACCTACCACTCTACTGAAATTGTTCTTTTAAAGTCACCACCAATGTCCATCTTGTCAAATTCAATGGTTGCTTCTCAGTACTCATCTTATACATCCTCCTTAGTAACCACTGAATGAGCTGACTACCCCCTCCTTCTTGAAACACTTAATTTCCCCATTCATAAAATGGGCAGTCATGATATCTACCGTATCTGGCTGTTCTCTACCATATATGGTTGTTGTGAGGGCTAAATGAGATCATGTGTATAAAGCTTTAAATTTCTCCTGGCCCCAAATTAGTGCTCAATACCTGCTGTTGTTGTGTGCTGTCAAGCTGATTCTGACTCACACCAACCCTATATGACAGAGTAGAACTGCCCCACAGGTTTTCCTAGGCTGTAATATTTATGGGAGCAGATTACCAGGTCTTTTATCCCTTGGAGTCACTGGGTAGGTTTAAACTGTCAATCTTTTGGTTAGCAGCCAATCTCTTAAGCATTGTGCCACCAGGGCTCCTTTCAACACCTGCTGGTTACTCTTTAATATTTTCATCTTTCAAAGGGAGAATGGGTCCATGTTACACGTGTCTGGTTAAAACTCAGTTTGTAAAAAATAAAAAAGTAAGTGCCTGGGGTCTTAAAAGCTTGTAAGCAGCCATTCAAGGCAAAACAATTGGTCTCTGTTCACCTGGAGCAAGAGATGAAGACGGATAGTCAGGAATAGGAGGATATGGAATTTGCGGCTAATTGCCTCCATGAACAACTGCATCCTTTGCCATGAGACCAGAAGAACTAGATGGTGCCCGGCTACCATTTTTGAACATTCTGATCAAAGATTCTGTAGAAGAATCCTGATGCAAAGGGGGAAAATGAAGAACAGAAGTTCAAATTCTCACAGACTCCAGACTTTCTGCAGCCATGGAGGGTGGATGAATCCCTAAAACTATGGCCCTGAGATAATTTTTAAACCTTAATCCAAAAATATCCCCTGATGTCTTCTTAAAACCAAACAATAGTTTAGCTTAACTAGTAAAAAAGATCTGCCTTAGGCTTTTTTAAGAACTATCTACATGGGATCAAATTGACAACAGTAACTCAAAAGATTAGATAGGAACCTTAGGGGCAGTGTGTTTATGTTAATGAGGGAGGAACAACTCAGAAAAGGAGGGTGAGAATGGTTGCACAACTTGAAGAATGTAATCAATGTCACTGAATGGTACCCGTAGAAATTGTTAAAAAAAAAAAAAAAAAGAGAATGTTGACAGATTGTGATAATGTAACTAATGTCACTGAAGAGTTTGTGTAGAAATTGTCAAATGGGAACCTAACTTGCTGTATAAATTTTCACCAAAAACTCAATAGAATATTATTAAAAGATGATAAAAAAAAAATAAAAATAAAACAAAAAAAAGCAAAAGACATCGAGGGCTCTGATGGATTCAAAATGGGAGCTGTTAAGGGAGCATCTCTTATGCAGAGACGCTTATTCTTATTTTTGAAATATAATAAAACCAACATTGGAGAAGCTTCCTGGTACAAAGTTGCTAATGCTTCTTCCTTGCAGGGTTAGGGAGAGTGGGAAATTTCCACACTTTGGATGCCTCAGTCATGCTTTAGCTCACAGCCAAAATGGAATTGACTTCGTCTCCTTAATGATCAGGATGTGCCCTAATGAAACAGATGTGGAGACCAAAACAGAAAGAATGGAGAAGAGCCAGTCTCCCCTAAACTTGATCCTGGCATTGCTACAGAGAGCTGTTGGGACCAGAGTCCATTTTCTTACCTGGGCTCCTATTTTTATTTATTTGCACTGTGGCACTAGGAAGTGCCACCCAGCCAGACCCTGACCACACCAAGGCACTTTACTGACATTTCTCAGTGGCAGAAAGCACAAGATCCCAGGGAGTGAACTGGGCTGTGTCCCCAAGGTCTCCTCCTCCCCCACAGCAATTCATATTCTGATTCCGGTAAGCTAGGACACATTGGGAAGATCCGGGAATTCCCAAGACTCAATTATTCAGTAAGCATTGTCTCTCAAAGTATGGTCCATCTGCTTATTTAAAATGCATATTTCTGGGCCCTACCTCAGACCTGATGACTTGAATATCTCTGGGACCCTGGAACCTGCATTTTAAACAGGTCCCCAGGTGATTCTCTTGTATACTAAAATTTGAGAACTGTTCCATTAGAGGAGAGTTGTTGATCTTTTCCTCCATTTAAAAAACTTGCTCATAGGTCTCAAGGGGCTTCAACCAGGCTCTATTGGCATGCTAGCTATTCTTTAAGACAACTCAGATGCCACCTCCTCCATGAAGCCTTCCTGGACTCTCCATTCCCAAGTTAACTGTCTCTCCCTTAACACTGAGTCACAGTGCTCCTAAAGCACCTGTCATGGGTATCACATTATTTGGGGTCAGGTTTTTATCATCACTGTTAGTTTATAATGTTTGTGAGGATACCGACTTGTTAACAAATCACCTTCGTATCTGTCTGCTGCTGTCCCTAGTTTCAAAACTTGCACAGTGTTAACGCTTAATAAAAAAAAGTTGAATAAATGAATAATATTTGATAAAACTGACTTTGGGAATGACCAAATAGAAAAAAGAGATCGATATGAAAGAAATTACAAAATTTTAACTGGTTAAGGTATCATACCACCACCCATCTGTCAGTTTGTTGTATTGTGGTAGCTTACGTGTTGCTGTGAGGCTGGAAGCTACGCCACTGGTAATTCCAATACCAGCAGGGTCACCGATGGTAGACAGGTTTCAGTGGAACGTCCAAACTAAGAGAGACTAGGAGGAAGGATTTGGCAGATCTATGTCTGAGAATTAGCCAATGAAAACCTCAAAGATCACAACAGAAGATTACCTGATACAGTGCTTGAAGATGGCACAGACCAAGCAACATTTCGTTGTGTTATACGTAAGGTTGCCATGAGTCAAAGCTGACTCAATGGCACGTAACAACTTTATTATAATGGTTAATGCATAAGAAAAACAGAAGTTGACCAACATTTTAGGAAACGATAGGATACCTTAGCATTAATGTCTTTTAGTGATACTCAGGAAGGTCAAGGAGTTCTAGTTGTCGCCATCATACAGACCTCTTTGTTTCTCTTTTCTCTTCTTTCCCTTTCTCCATTCCTTTTTTCAGCCTTTTTTAATCTATTCTTTGTCTCCCTTACTCTTCCATTTCCCCTTCCTTCTATCCCTCCGTAATGCCTTAGTCTAGCCAATCGTTAGGTAGCCAAATATTTATTGGGGTGTACTTTTGCCAGGCATTAGGCTAGGTGTGGGGAGCCAAGAAAAACAAGATCTGGCCCCTGTCCTTGAGGAACTCAGAGCATAAAGGAGGAGAAGAACAAGTAAGTAGATGAGCAGCATACAGCCTATGAGAAGAGTGATGATGGAGTATGCCAAGAGTGCTGTGGAGTGACCAGAGCATTGGAGAAGGCTTCCTAGAGGAGTTTGCACCTAATCTGAATGTTGAAGGACAGACAGAGCCAAGTAAAGATGGTAAGAAGTGGGGAGAAGAGGCATTCCAGCCCCAAGAAACAGTATGTACAAAAATGTGGAGGTAAGAGAATTATGTGAAGAAGAACATGGCATCAGGATTGGAGGAAGACTTATTAACAATCTGTGATATGCAGAGTACACAACCTTGCTTGCTGGAAGTGAAAAGGACTTGAAGCGCTTACTACAGATCAAGGACTACAGCCTTCAGTATGTTTTGCACCTCAACATAAAGAAAACGAAAATCCTCACAACTTGTCCAATAAGCAAAATCATGATAAATGGAGGAAAGATTGAAGTTGTCAAGGGTTTCATTTTATTTGAATCCAAGTCAGCGCCCATGGAAGCAGCAGTCAAGAATTCAAACAACGAATTGCATTGGGGAAATCTGCTGCAAAAGAAGACATCTTTCAAGTGTTAAAAAGCAAAGACATTACTTTTGAGGACTAAGGTGTGCCTGACCCAAGCCATGGTATTTTCAATTGCCTCGTATGCACACGAAATCTGGACAATGAACAAGGAAGACTGAAGAAGGATTGATGCATTCGAGTGATGGTGTTGGTGAAGAATGTTGACTATACCATGGACTGCCAGGAGAATGAACAAATGTGACCTGGAAGAAGTATAGCCAGAATGTTCCTTAGAAGCAAGGATGCCAAGACTTTGTCTTATCTACTTTGGACGTGTTATTAGGAGGGACAGTCCCTAGAAAAGGGCATCATGCTTGGTAAAGTAGAGGGTCAGCAAAAAAGAGGAATACCCTCAATGAGATGGACTGACCTAATGGCTGCAACAATGAGCTCAAGCATAACAACAATCATGAGGATGGCGCAAGACCAGGCAGTGTTTCATTCTGTTGTACATGGGGTTGCTATGAGTTGGAACCAGCTCGATGGCACCTAACAACAAGAGAATTACAGAGTTATTTGGGAAACTATAAGTAGTTTGGAAGAGCAGGAACAAAGAGTTCAAAGTGAGGTGGCTGAGTTGAGGTTGGAGTTTTTGACAGGGGCCCAGCTGTGGAGGGCCTTATGGAGAATGCTAAGGTCTTTGAACCTGATCTGTGACCTCCTGTTTTGCTTTGTGTTTTAGAAAGCCCACTCTGGCTGCAATGTAGATAACGACCTGGAGGGATAGGCTGATCAGTTAGGAGGCCATAGTGCTGACTTAAGAAGGCTGATTATGTGGACTTGGTCAGGCGACAGAAATGGAGTAGGACACTGAGGACAGGAAGTCAGGGGACTTGGTGTCCCTAATGTGGGGCTAAGTATCAAAGGCGACCCTCAAAGCCTGAGAGGTGTACGAAGCTTTGGCTCCCAACTTGAGAAAAGGAAATTCTAGATTAGTATTTCCAGGTCAATGGGATAAGTGGGAGTAGAGTTTCAAACGACCAGGTTTAGACTGTCCTTGGCTGTCTGGTTCCTCCCACAGAGAAAAGCTCAGAAATGTGCCTGAGATGGTCTTGAGCCTACTTCTAGGGGAGAAGGTTAGATGTAAGGCTAATTGTATACAGGCCTCCAAAAAAAAAAAAAAAAAAAAAATTGCGGTGGAGCAAATTTTGACTGAGGGCGACCCCATGTGTTGCGGAGTAGAACTGTGCTTCATAGGGTTTTCAATGGCTGACTTTTTGGAAGTAGGTCTTCAAGGCTTTTTTCCTAGCGGCCTCTAGGCCAATGCAAACCACCAACCTTTCACTTTGTAGCCCAGCCTGTTAACCGTTTGTACTACAGACCTTCACAGACCTCCAAGGTAAGTAAATTTCAGGGCAATATCCAGTTTTCACCTCGAGGTGGCAGTACCATAACTCCCAGAAAGCAAAGCAAGATACTCTACCTGTCGACTAAAATGAACCGCAAACCCCAAAGAGAGACTTTTTGATGATTAATTTATGCATTATGAAATAACTGATGTGGCCAGTTTGTAATCAGCAAGCTTCGCAACAGTTATAACAGGTTTTCACATCAGGGCGTGACTTTGACTTCACAGCTTGCTTCTTCCCTCGTTTTCAGAATTTAACGTTGGCGGCCATACGCATTCAAAACACTACTGCCTCTTCTGTGTTTTCTCTGTGGGGAATGATCTCTGGCAATGCTCTCTCAAGCTTCAGAGTCTGCGTCTGCAGAACAATAACAAAAAGTAATGAAAAGATAATGTAGCACTGTTTTTTTTTTTTTTTTTGGTCACCCACAATTGCTCCATTTCAACACAAATATTTTTATTTTTAAATATTCCCTTCCAAATCTGGTCCATATGCATATAATTTTACATAGGAATACTCAGAGACGGTTTTATCAATGCTGCATTTTAAAAGGAAGTACATAACTTTTTTTTTCTGCTCTCTTAGGCATCTAGTCTCTTCTGAGATCTTACTTCCTTAGCTTCAAATACCATCATTGCACAGAAGAGCAGCCACAGGTTTATCTCTAGTCAACCTTCATTCTTCAGCCATCCATCCATGTGTTCATTCATCCATCTACTTAGTCACTCTGTGAATCCTATTTTGTACCAGGCACTGTGCTGGTTGCTGGGAATACAAACATGAAAAGGTGTTTGTCCTGGAGCTTGCAGACCATTAGGGGGCAGGAAAGCAAGCAAATAGTAATAATGCAGTGAAATGAGATGTATGATGGGAATTCTGGAGAAGGAGTCCTAAGGCTGACTTGGAGAACTAAAGAAGGGGAGAAGGCCAACCAGGCAGAGGAAACAGCATGTGCAAAGATAAGGACACTCAGAAGATCTGACACTCTCCGGAAACCACAAAGGGTTTAGTATTGGTGGAGCCTGTGTTGGGGGAAGGGGGGAAGGTTGGGTTGGTTGAGGAAAGGTGGGTGGGGCTGGGGAACAGGGGCCAGATATCAAAAAAACAAGGGCCTCAGAAAGGACTTGAGATACTATCTTGTAGTTGATAAATATCTCAGTTCCAATTGATTTTCCACTCTGCAGCCAGCATGACAAAGAATTTTGAAGTATCTGACCATGGCCCATCTCTGCTTGAATATCCCAGAGAATCAAGTCTCAAGTCTTCAGCAATGCTGAAAAGGCCCCACATGAGCTCTCTGACCTTCAGACATATGCCACGTTCTTCTTCCCTTTGCCTTCTTCTTCGCAGCTAGAACTGGCATCCTTGAGTTCTCTCTTACTGTCTGGCCCTTGCACATGCTGTACCCTCCATCTGGAATACTCGTTCCCTCTTAGACTGGCTAACCAGGGTCTCAGAGCCTCTGCGTGGTGCTAACAGTTAATGCTCTTGGCAGCTAACCAAAAGGTTGGAGATTCAAGTCCACCCAGAGACACCTCAGAAGAAAGGCCTGGTAATCTACGTGATAAAAGTCAGTCACTGAAAACCTATAGAGCAGGTTGAGGATTGCGGTCTCGGGGAACATCTAGATCAATTGGCACAGCATAGTTCATAAAGAAAATGTTCTACATCTTACTTTGGTGAGTAGTGTCTGGGGTCTTAAAAGCCTACAAATGGCCATCTACATATATTGGTCCCATTCCATCTGGAGCAAAGGAGAATGAAGAAAACCAAAGACACAAGGAAAATATTAGTCCAAAGGACTAATGGGCCACATGGACCACTGCCTCCACCAGCCTGAGACCAGAAGAACTGAATGATGCCCAGCTACCACCACTGATTGCTCTGGCAGGGATCACAATAGAGGGTTCCAGACAGAGCAGGAGAAAAATGTGGAACAAATTCAAATTCACAAACGAGATCAGACTTATTGGTCTGACAGAGATTGGAGGAATCCCCAAGACGATGGCCCCTGGACACCCTTTTAACTCAGAACTGAAGCCACTCCCGAAGTTCACTTCTCAGACAAAGATTAAAAAAAAAAACAAACCCAGTGCCGTCAGGCCTATAAAACAAACAGTAACACACGTGAGGAGTATGCGTCTTAGATCAATCAAGTATAGGAGACCAATTGGTCAAAACCTGACCCAAAGCAAAGACAAGAAGTCAGGGACAGAAAACTGGAAGAATGGAAAAGGGGAACCCCAAGAGGAAAATGGGGCAGGGCCGACACACTGCAGGAATTACAATCAATGTCACAAAACAATTTGTGTTTGAATGAGAAACTAATTTGTTCTGTAAACTTCCTCCTAAACTGCATTAAAAAATAAAAATAAAAAAAGAACCTATAGAGCACAGTTCTACTCTGACACACAGGGGGTCATCGTGAGTTGGAATGGACTCTATGGAAATTGGTTAACTGGTTATGGTTTAGTCCTTCCCTTCCATGTCTATTTTTCTGGCCGCCATTCTAGAACAAAGTGTAATAGTGGGGGGGGGGGGGGGGAACATGTGTTTTTGAAACAAGATGGGTTCAGATCTTGGGTCTGCTATATGTGGGTTTCTTTGGGTAAGTTACTAACCTCACTATGCCCCAGTTTCTAAATTTGTAAAATGGGGATATTAACCACTCTATACATGAACTGGGAAACCCTGGTGGCGTAGTGGTTGAGAGTTCCACTGCTAACCAAATGGTTGGCAGTTCGAATCCACCAGGCGCTCGTTGAAAACCGTTTGGGGCAGTTGTACTCTGTCCTATAGGGTTGCTATGAGTGGGAGTCAATTCGACAGCAATGGGTTTATACATGAGCTGTGACTTTAGTACACATCAGGTGCTAAATAGATGGTCCTCTTGTTATTACCATCTCACGTCAGATATCTACTTACAAACCATCAGAGGTTGCACATCACTTAAACCTAAGCTAAGCTTCTTGGCTACTATCTCCTTATTCCTTCCCCAAATCCTGGGCTATGGCCAGTCTGAAATATTGGCTGATCCATCATTTTTCCTCTCTGCTTTCAAATTCCAGCTGAAACACCACCTCCTCCCTGACTACTTCAGCACGAGAACTGTAATGGCTCCCTCCTCAGCAGTCCTATAGGTCGTTCAGTGGTACTTGGTGCCAGCGACTTCGACTTGCAGACTAGGCAACTCTTCTCTAAATCGTAAACTGCTGAAAGCGGAGGTTCTGTCTGGTTCATCTTTTAGCCTGCAGAGTGCATTGCCAGCAGTTGCTGATCAATAAATATCTGGTGAAAGAACAATTCCTCTTCCTTATTTCAATAGGCTTATTTTCTCTATAGAATCAGATGTTTGGTTATTCTCATCACCATGCCATTTTGCCAGTTTCCAGAGAGCACATTCACGTTAGATGTGTTCTGTTGCCTCCTTTAATTGGAATACGCGTTTGGAACTGAAAAGAGGAGTTTTTTCTCCAAGTCTCAGCTTCTGCCACTCCAGGGTACTCACCCGCCTCGTGCAACCATCGAACTACTTAGCATAGCACAGCACAGGACATTCTCTCACGCCTCTGTTCCCGTTGCCTGGGATGCCCTTACCCTGGCGAACTCCTACTCGTCCTCCAAGACTCAGCTCAAACGTCACATCACCTTTTCTGTGAAGGTTTTCTACCGTGGGCTGAATGGTGACCCCTCCTTCCATCCTTTTCCCGTTTTCCGCAATCCCCAAATAATTACAGCAGTGCTTATAGCATTATTTACTTACTTTTGTTCAACTTCTCTAGGCTGTGGATTCCTCGAGGGCCGGATTTTTGTTCGTCATTGTATCTTCTATACTTAGCACATAGTAGGCACACGATTCCATCAAAGTGAACCAGAGCGTTAATTCACCCAACACTGCAGTTTGTATGGACCGGACTCTCAAACATTTCAAGACCTGGTTCTCTATTTGGAGAAGCTTCATACTGCAGGGAGCGTTTTTGTTTTTGTTTTGTTTTGTTTCATTACCTTGGGTTGCTAAAAGGGAAACGGAAAGTGATTACGGTCTGGCAAGAAGTACACCTTCAGGTCTGAGGCGTAATTTACTCGCTCTGGCACCGAGCGGGTTTCAGCGGCCCGGGGGCGGAGCCAGCCCGGTGCCACGGGCTGCGGGGCGGTCTGACGCGTGCGCCCTGGCACGCCGCTCGGCTCCATTCGCGGAGGCCCGGCCGCGGAGGTGCGCTTGCGCTTTGGGCCTCTTCCGCCGGGGGGAGTCTCGCGGGGGCGGTACGCGGCAGTTCTCGCGGGACCCCGACGAGGAGCGGAAGCGAGGCGGCTCTGCTGCTTCTGCGACCCGGCGGCTGTGGGGGTGACGGCGGCGGGAACAGGAGCTGCCCTCGGGGAGTAGCAGCGGGATCGGCGGCCGCTCGCACCGCTCGGAGGGGCCGGTCGGGCTGGAGCGGAGTCGCTGCGCCACGGTGAGTTCGGGCGGCGTCGCTCGGCGCTGCTCCGATGCTTCTTCCTCCCCGCTCGGCAGCGGGAGGCGGCACCCGGCCGGGCCCGGGAGTCCGGGCGGGCGACGAAGGGCGGAATCCCCGAGGCTCCGACTCCATGCTTCCCTTTTTGGGGTGGTTCCTTTCTGGGCACCGTCCTCCCACGGCTTTTGGCTCTGGGCAGAGTCGCGACCCGGGGGAAGGGGCCGGGGGCTCCCTGGGTGCCTCTCGGTTAAATCTAGTGCCTTCATGGTGAGGGTGTGCGCAGATGGGGCCCGGGAGGAGCCGGAGAGGCCCTGGGTGCTAATTCTGTGAGTCAGCCTGACTTCGCCCTGGAGGTGGGGGATCCGGATCAGGCTGCAAGCGCGGGGATGCTCCTGCGACCTGAACGGCCACCACGTCACCATCTCTCGGTGTCTTTGGCCCGAATTTTGCAAGGGAATCCACTAACCCTGTTAGTACCGGGAGCTAGAACGTTTGCTGCCGGAGCCAGTAGAAAATCAAGCCCAACCCGTTGCCGTCGAGTGATTCCGACTCATAGCGACCCTATAGCGAGAGTATAACTGCCCCACAGTGTTTCCAAGGAGCGCCTGGTGGATTCGAACTGCCAACCTTTTGGTTAGCAGCGGAACTATTAACCACTACGCCACCAGGGTTTCCGGAGCCAGTAAGGATGCCCTTTATTTCTATCTCTAACTTTTCGAGCGTCTCTTTAAAAAATATGTCAGGAAAAATAAGCAGCAGTTGGCTGGCACGCTCCGAGGAAAGATTTCGGCCAGAGGGAAGTCCTGGTATTTGTCGTTTGGAACGCTCTGCGTGTATATATAGCTGTAAACTATCTGACTTACGGCTGGTTTAGAAACTTATCCAAGGCTGATTTCAAATGTTATAAAAATGCAATTTGCAGAGGAGCTGAAGTGCACTGGAGGTCTAACTTTGGGTACTGTTGACTCGGAAAAGAGTCAAAGAGACGAGAGAAATTAGCGTTAATCTATTTTGGTTTTCTTGTCTGTCGTGCTTTTTCAGTTATTGCCTTCCGTTTATTGCTGCTTCTCTCACTTGCCCTACAGACGCTAAATGCTTACTTGTGTAATGCAAGTCATTTGCCTCCCCCCCCTTTTTTTCTTCCCTAACCTACTTCCCCTTCCTCTTTCCTCTCCCCTCTCGGTACAGTTTTTCTTTCAAAAGAGGTTTCTGCCGTTGGGCGCAGTTCGTTTTCTCCCTCATTTAAAGATCCCGTTTTCTTGCACGGGAAAACACCCGCTTTCCTGCTTTCATTCCTTTACTTTTAAGCTTCCACTGTGTTCCTTCAGTCAGCCAGCAGGGTTGCTAGAGAGCCGTGTGACACTGGAGTTCTCCCCCTGGGAACTGGTAGGCTCAAAGAATTGAATTCATCAGTAAGCAATCGATACTGCCGCTAGGTCCAGGTGTGGTTTGCTTCTGTTACGTGTGTTTTCGCTTTTCCTTCACTTTATGGTCGTGTTTTTGTGCCCGCTTTTGCTTCTCTTCCTGTGTGTCTTTTATACTTGTGAGGAAGATGGGGTCCATTTGGGGCTTAGATGACTTCTTTATAATTTTTAGTGGGGGTGGTTAATGCTAAAAGATGAAAATCGGTTATAAACCTGTGTTAGAATAAAGATAATGAGAAAA
Organism: Loxodonta africana; assembly: GCF_030014295.1. Classification (NCBI taxonomy): domain Eukaryota; kingdom Metazoa; phylum Chordata; class Mammalia; order Proboscidea; family Elephantidae; genus Loxodonta; species Loxodonta africana. Next base: position 17,472,633 of record NC_087359.1, read on the forward strand.
ATGTATGGGAATAAAATTTATTCAGACCATTGATAAATCAGTTAAAGCCAAGCCAGTGTGATTGTTGTCAGTTGCCATCAAGTCAGTTCCGACTCACAGCGACTGAACACTGCCGGTCCTGCGCCATCCTCACAATCTCTTTGCTGTGCTTGAGCCCATTGTTGCAGCCACCGTGTCATATAAAAACCAGAAAACCAAACCCCTTGCTGTCGAGTCGATTCCGACCCATAGCGACCCTATAGGGCAGAGTAGAACCGCACCGTAGGGCTTTTAAGGAGTGGCTGGTGGATTCAAACTGTCGACCTTTTAGTTAGCAGCTGTAGCTCTTAACCACTGGGCCACCAGGGTACTTCTTTTTTCTTTATCAGGCTCCTTTCTCTATCTGTTGTAATTAGTCTTTTTTTTTTTTTTTTGCCAAAAAGAAATACCTTGATTTGTTCTGTTGCCCCTTCCGGTGTTTATAATTTATGAATCCCAAGATTAAAAAAAGACATTAATTCTTGTAATCAGCCTTCTTTGATGCCAAAATCAAGCGTTTAAATAAATGTTCGAGACAGTTTACTTCCTCAGCAAGTGTATTCAGATTTGGGAGGCGTACTTTTTAAAATTTTTGAATGGTATTAGTTTTTTTTTTTAATTTGAATGCTATATTAGTTAATGATAACTTTTCAGTGTTTCTTATTATCATGTTGGCTGTGCAGCAAGTGTGTTCTAATTGTTGCGTAAATGAGAAGAGTCACGTATTTTGGAGAAATGGGGTTAATACAGAATTGAAAACCACCATACTCTCCTGAGAGAAATGAAGTTCCCTGACTCCAGAAGTATCCTGCAGCACTACTGAATGACCATTGAGATGCTTTTTTTTTTTCTTAAATTTGTCGAGGCTGCCTTTTTCCCAGTTGTGCCAGTTGAATACGTATTATTTTCACTTTATGCAAAAACATTGTAGTATACTATCAGGAATGCAAATTTTAACATTTGGTTAAGGCACCCTTTTGTAGTACAGCAGCGATTCTCAAAATTTGGTATGCATAAGAATCACCTGGGGAGCTTATTTAAAATCAAGTTTTGGGCCTAAGGCCACTATGTTGTAGAACTCCAGGGGGCACCCCACGGTAAATCAGTCTCTGAATGGGGTGATTTGGTGCAGATGGTCTGTGGGCCCAAACTGTTAGGATGCAGCCCTAAAGTAATGAGAACTGGAGAGTGGCCTAAAATTATTCAACTTACTTACACTTCATGGATATGTATGTATGTATACAATATATAGCCACTTACTCTGTTAGAAGTCTAAGAAGTGACCATAGATGTGATTAGTTTTTATGTATGTAAATATCTGAGCATTGTTAGGACTGTGATGTGGAACAGTTTATTTTTTTTTTTAATAATTTTTATTGTGCTTCAAGTGAAAGTTTACAAATCAAGTCAGTCTCTCACATGAAAACCCATATACACCTTGCTATACCAATTACTCTCCCCCTAAAAAAAAAAAAAAAGTTTTTTTTTTATACCAATTACTCTCCCCCTAAAAAAAAAAAAAAAAAGTTTTTTTTTTTTTTTTTAATGAGACAGCCTGCTCTCTCCCTCCACTCTCTTTTCCTGTCCTTTTCGCCAGCTTCTAACCCCCTCCACCCTCTCATCTCCCCTCCAGGCAGGAGATGCCAACATAGTCTCAAGTGCCCACCTGACCCAAGAACCTCACTCCTCACCAGCATCCCTCTCCAACCCATTGTCCAGTCCAGTCCATGTCTGAAGAGTTGGCTTCAGGAATGGTTCCTGTCCTGGGCCAGCAGAAGGTCTGGGGGTCATGACCACCGGGGCCCTTCCAGTCTCAGTCAGACCATTAAGTCTGGTCTTACGAGAATTTGGGGTCTGCATCCCACTGCTCTCCTGCTCCCTCTGGGGTTCTCTTTTGTGTTCCCTGTCAGGGCAGTCATTGGTTGTAGCTGGCTGGACACCCTCTAGCTCTTCTAGTCTCAGGTTAATGTAGTCTCTGGTTCACATGGCCGTTCCTGTCTCTTGGGCTCATAATCACCTTGTGTCCTTGGTGTTCTTCATTCTCCTTTGATCCAGGTGGGTTGAGACCAACCGATGCATTTTAGATGGCTCCTTGCTAGTATTTAAGACCCCAGATGCCACTCTTCAAAGTGGGATGCAGAATGTTTTGTTAATAGATTTTATTATGCCACTTGACTTAGATGTCCCCTGAAACCATGATCCCCAGACCCCTGCTACGCTGGCCTTCAAAGCATTCAGTTTATTCAGGAAACTTCTTTGCTTTTGGTTTAGTCCAATTGTGCTGACCTCCCCTGTATTGTGTGCTGTCTTTTCCCTTCACCTAAAGTAGTTCTTATCTACTATCTAATTAGTGAATCCCGCTCTTGTAACCACAAAAGAATGTTTTCTCCTCAGTTTGAACTGTTTCTCAAGTTCTTATAATAGTGGTCTTATACAATATTTGTCCTTTTGCAACTGACTAATTTCACTCAGAGTAATGCCTTCCAGGTTCCTCCATGTTATGAAATGTTTCACAGATTCCTCACTGTTCTTTATCGATGCGTAGTATTCCATTGTGTGAATATACCATAATTAATTTATCCGTTCATCTGTTGATGGGTCCCTTGGTTGCTTCCATCTTTTTGCTATTGTAAACAGTGCTGCAATAAACATGGGTGTGCATATATCTGTTCGTGTAAAGGCTCTTATTTCTCTAGGATATATTCCAAGGAGTGGGATTGCTGGATGGTATGGTAGTTCTAGTTCTAGCTTTTTAAGGAAGCGCCAAATTGATTTCCAAAGTGGTTGTACCATTTGACATTCCCACCAGCAGTGTAGAAGTGTTCCAATCTCTCCACAGCCTCTCCAACATTTATTATTTTGTGTTTTTTGGATTAATGCCAGCCTTGTTGGAGTGAGATGAAATCTCATTGTAGTTTTGATGTGCATTTCTCTAGTGGCTAATGATCATGAACATCTCCTCATATATCTGTTAGCTACCTGAATGTCTTCTTTAGTGAAGTGTCTATTCATATCTTTTGCCCATTTTTTAATTGGGTTATTTGTCTTTTTGCAGTTGAGGTTTTGCAGTATCATGTAGATTTTAGAGATCAGGCGCTGCTCAGAAATGTCATAGCTAAAAACTTTTTCCTAGTCTGTAGGTAGTCTTTTTACTCTTTTGGTGAAGTCTTTGGATGAGCGTAAGTGTTTGATTTTTAGGAGCTCCCAGTTATCTGGTTTTTCTTCTATGTTCTTTATAATGTTTTCTATAGGAACAGTTTAATTTTAAAGTTTATACTTAATGCAACCCGGTTACGGTCGAGTCAGTTCCGACTCATAGCAACCCTACTTAATAGGGCTGTTAATTAGCCTATCAGAGGGCTCTTCTGATCCCCTTCTAGACAGAAGGTCTAGATTTACCGTTAGGCCACATGGACTGCTGTTTGAAGAGACTGGTTATGCTAGTTAACGCTTCCTGAGCACTTACTATGCCAGAGACTGTGCTAAGCGTGCATCATTTCTTTCAATGGTCAAAATGACCTTATAAGGTAGATGCTGAAAATACTGAGGATTAGAGAATCTTTAACTGTTTCCCCAGTGCCAACCACCCAGTTATTAAGTGGCAAAGCTGCAATTGAAACTAGATCTAACACCAGAGTATCAGTAAGCCTTTGGGTTTTCATTCTTTCTGACTAGAAAGTAGCACGTACTTACTGTAAAAACAATGAAAATACAATTGAGCTGTATAATGTAGAGTGTGAAAGTATTCTGTGGTCTGACTCCCAGAGATAATCATAGTTAACCTTTAGAACTTTTTTTAGTGCACACTTATATATGTTATTTTGTTTTACAGAAATGGGATAAGCTGTATCTTCTGCAGTTTTTTTCTTTCTTTTTTTTTGACCCTGGTGGCGCAGTGGTTAAGAGCTACTGCTGCTAACCAAAAGGTTTGCAGTTGGAATCCACTGGCTGCCCCTTGGGAGCCCCATGGGGCAGTTCTACCCTGTCCTGTAGGGTTGGAATCGACTTGACAGCAATGGATTTTAACGTATTTTGGTACTTACGTAGAAAGATATTCCAAAGGTACACTTGTGGATACTGGTGAGGTATGTTATGTATTTCGTACACTGTGTTTCAGATTTTTTTTTTATTGTGGTAAATATGCAGGTAAGAAAACATTTGCTATTTCAACCATCTTCACGTCCACAGCAAAGTGACACTAAGTATGTCCATCATGTTGTTCAGCGTGCACATTGTGTTTCTGTCACTGGTTCAGTGAGATAAACCTTGGAAACGGGATTGCTTGACCAAGGGTATACATTTAAAAATTGTCAGTGGGTATTACCAAATTACTCTCCAAGAGATGGACTGATTGATTCTCTGCCAGAATGTACACTCTGTGATGGTTTATTATTACAATTCAGTACCAAGCACACTGTCTGGCATATAATAGCCGCTCAAATATACGTTGACTGAAGCAACACTGGTAGGGTAATTTTTACTTGGCACAGCCACAGAAGTATTGAGTGTACTTGGTCTTTATATTCTATCAAACTATGTCACAAAGCAGTAGTTGCTTGAAACGCGAATTTCAGAACACAGATTTCAAGAGTATTCATCTGTTTAAGCTTTTTCAAAGAAACCTGTGGTAGATAAGTTGGGGTAGCAGCAGAAAAATTTCAGTTAATAAACAAAAATGTTGGAACTATTTTTTTTTTTTGCTGTGGTTGTTCAATTACAATGCAGTTGTCTTAAATACTGAGTGACACAAATTTATGCCGTTACCTTTTGGGTTTCTGTCTGATTTCTATTTTTCAAAACTGAAACTCCTGATTTTTTCGTATTTGCTCAGTGACTCTTCAGCTTCCCATCGTTGATACATAGGCTCAAACAATCAGACCTGAAGACCCATTAAAATGGACAGGAAATGAATGCCGGGAAAACTTGAAGGGTTGTATAAAAAAAGGAAGCTTGGTTGTAGTTCATATTTAAATCATCAATGAATAGTATATCATAATGTGATACTACTAAGCCCAAGTATGTGACATTGCTGAGACAAGGCAAAGGGGGGAAATTGGCAGGGGTGGAACAGCTCAAGCTCAGTCCTCATCTTCTAGGTGATAGGTAATAGCTAGAATAAGTTCAGAAACAGCAGTAGAAGCATCTTGTTTAGAAATACTGGAAGTAAATACAAAGAGAAAGCTAAAAAAAAAAATGGAGGGTGTTGGCATAGGGAACTGCTCTTTTGATACTTTGACTTGTAACATTTTATACTGGGTTAGTTTGGTAAAAATGAAGTAACTATGGGGAGTGTAAGTAAAGGGCATTTAAGGACAGAACAGTGAATGCTGTGAGACTGATCTTTGTGTTTTTGTGTGTTTGCCAGAACTCTGCTTTGCTCTGTTACAGAGCTGCGTGGGAGAGCCCAGGTGAGGCCTGGTAGAATACACATTGGTTTAGTAGTTCCCTGCAGCAGACTGTTTGCCTTTCAGAACTTGACCTAAGGACTTTTTTGTTACCAGGTGATTTCTTTCCTCCTTGGTAATACTCTTCTCTGCCTCATCTCAATATCCCCAGTTGCTTTCCTGCCTAGTTCATCTGCAGCTATGCTTGATTAATGCCCTGTGGTTAACTAACTTTAGGACAAAAGACTAATAATCACTGGTGCCCCTGAAATGTGCTCTCTGCTAGGTGATAATTATTCAGGAGAGGTGTCACTGTAAATGTCCCCATTCTGCCAGTGTGGTTTGCTGCTTTTGTTTAGCATGCATGAAAACAGTGACTGAGCAAACAAGAGGAGGCTCTATTTTTCCTGAGTTACGCAAAGGCAGAGGTTGTGCCCCATCTTTGTGGTCGGAGAGACGCCTTACTACAGCAGGGGTTGTCGCGCTGCCCACAGGTCACCATCACCTGGGACACTGAGGGTCTTTACAGAATCTTCTCCGAAATGCAGTTTGGGTCGGCTTAGTATTCCTCTTGCTCTGAGAAAAGAAGCTGCTGTCAGGGTACCTAATTGAGAGAGACTTCTGTTTGACCTGCCATCATCCCCCTGCGTGTTCTTTCCCCATACAAGGTTCTTCGCAGCTCAGATTCTGAAAAGGGATTCCTTTCCAGTAGAAGTCAGGATTTGAGCTTTGCTCCTTAGGCTAGTTAGAAATAATGTGGCCATTTCTGGAATGCTCAAGTTTACTCATCTATTTCAGGGATTGGTGGGGACCCCAAGAATGTCTTGTATTCAAGGCCAAGGGAGCTTTATAGCAGAGCCATCTCCACCAGCAGGAAGCCCCGGTGACCTGAGCTTGCTGATCGTAGTTTGGAAGTGGAAGCTGGAGGGCCACCTGTGCCCATCGTAGTACCAGAAAAACCCACTGCCGTCGAGTCCATTCTAACTCATAGCGACCCTACAGGACTGAGTAGGGCTGCCCCACAGAGTTTCCAAGGAGCGCCTGGCGGGTTCGAACTGCGGACCTCTTGGTTACCAGCGGTAGTACTTAACCACTACGCCACCAGGGTTTCCGCCCACCGTAGTAGATGGCATGAAAAAGGAGTTTCTAGGTCCGCTTTCTCCGTTTTCTTAGGAGCCGACCAAGGTTTGGTTGCTAAGAGTAAAGCAACTCAAGACCAAAGCCTGCGTTGCTTGCTCTTGATTGTGCAGTAGGGGACCCAGCATTTTCCGGAAACCAGAAGGGGTGGGGGGGTTAGGGAGCTAGGCCTATTTAACCGAGGCCAGGGGGTGCCATCCCCAAGAGGAGGTGCAGAGCAGAGCAGAGTGCAGCTGCGAGGGAGGAAAGGCGGAGACTGCCCGGGACCACGGCTGGTCTGTGCACCGCGCACACCCAGTGGGAAGGAAGAGGAAATGTGCGCTGGGAGCGCTCAGCAGCCGCCGCCATTGGCCGCCGGGCCTGTCAGTCGCCTGGGGGCTGAGGCTGGAAAGAGGAAGAAGGGGATCCGGGCTTCTGCCTGGAAGGGAGGGAGGAGGCCGAGCCCGGCGAGCCAGGGGGCGTGGGGGCTGGGACAGGGGCTGAGCGGCAGGGCGGGGCTGCCGTTGATCTCCTCCACTTCTCTTAATGGTCCCTCTTCTGCTTCAGGGTGGCATTGTGTGTCCCAGAGTGCAGGAGCGCGTCCCAAAAGAGAGGCGAGGCCGGGCCGCAAGCACTGGGTTGCTTCAGCAGGGAAGACTCCCTTCCCCCTGCTTCAGGCTGCTGAGCTCTGAGCAGCGCTCAGAATGGAAGCCATCGCCAAGTATGACTTCAAAGCTACCGCGGACGACGAGCTGAGCTTCAAAAGGGGGGACATCCTCAAGGTAAGTGCCGAGGCACGCTCGGTGCAGAGCTGGCCTCTCCTTGTCCTCCCCTCCTTTCTCTGCCCTGGTAACACACAAAGAAGCCTGCTCCTCCTCTCACCTCACACCTTAACATTTACCTTCCTGTTGGATCTGGATAGCTGGGGAGAAGGGCTGAGTAGAATATTAAGTGTGACTTAAGTGAGTTGGTGTGGTGTGTGGGCTTTAACTGCCTTTGTGTGGCTGCCTCGAGTATTTCTGCTTGCTCGTTGGTACTTGTGATATTGCAAGTAAAGGCTGATATGGTTGTGGTAAGAAAGTGTAAAAATCAGAGGCGTCTTTGTTTCTCTTTAAAAGACTTAAACTTGAAGCGTTTATGTAAAAGCATTTGATCAGTGTTTTACAGAGCCCGAAGATTGTGGTGGTTCAGACATAATTTCTCCTAGTTCAGAGGTGATTAGCAGGATGTGCCAGAACTCAGTAAAGAACCTCAGTGTGTTTTTATTCTCGGTGAAAAAGCAAGTGGAGCTCCAAATGATAAGGCTCAACTTGCTATTGTATGCATCAGATTTTGATTTTCTTAAAAGAAACTTGAGAAGCAATTATCCCACGTTAAAGTCTAATTGCAGAAAAGAAACCTGCTGACAGTTTAAAAATAAGCCTCTTTACAGTTTGCAGCTCATTTTGAGCCCCACTATTTACCCAAGGATTTGCTCTTGACCTGGCACATGTTAATTATGTTGTTTACCCAGTTGACTGAAGCAGTTTGCCCTTTCGGAGATGTAATTTATTCTTACAAAGGTGGGTGTTATCAGTGTGTCACCTTTCTTTTTATTATCATTATTCTGCTTTTGGTAAAAATGTACTTGTCAACACATGCTTTAACAGTTTCTACGTATAGCATTCAGTGACACTGGTTACATTCTTTACATTGTGCCAACATACTTGTTATTTCTGCTGTAGTTGTTTCATCCCCATTAATGTAGACTCACTGCCTCTTAAGCTCATCTCTCCTTTTAGAGTTACTGTTGTCCCTTTGGTCCCATGTAGATACTTTTTTAAAAGATCACAATACTTAAGGTGACATTCTTTACTTTTTGAACTGAATTTGTTTGTTGGAAGAGGACTTATGGGAATAGTTTCCAATCCAGGTTCCAAGGATATCCCAGGGCAGTATGTCAGCTTTAAATGAGGAAGACCCCAAGTTTAATGTTTAAGTGTTCTATGTGTCTCAAGTTTTGACTTTTTTTCCCTCTGTCTGATTATTAGGAAACCCTGGTAGCATAGTGGTTAAGAGCTACGGCAGCTAACCAAGAGGTTGGCAGTTCGAATCCACCAGGCGCTCCTTGGAAACTGTTTGGGGCAGTTCTACTCTGTCCTGTAGGCTCGCTGTGAATTGACTGAACGGCAGTGGGTTTGGTTTGGTTTTTTTTTTTTTGGTCTGATTATTATTAGGACTTTGCCACCCATTTGTTTAACCCTAATGAAATTCTTAGAATTTTATAAAGAAGACAGTGAAAATGTAAAAATATGGTCCTTTATAAAAGGACTTTTCTTTCTTTTTTTAAGTTTTATGGACCTACTTATAGTTACCATTTTGCTCTCATTGGCCAAAAAGAAAAGTTCTACTCTGAGGTTGCCTGCGCAGTAGCTTCTTAGTGTTAGAAACGTAGATGGCACTTCGTAGGTGATACTGAAAAGCCGTTTAAGGGGAAGAAAACTGTGTGAGTGTGTGCGCAAGCCTGCATGCTTTTGAAAGCTATTTTTATGACGTATAACTCTTTTGAAGGTATTCTCAAAGTCATTACTAAATTGTCAGGAAGCAGACAGGCCACCTATGAGTTTTAGGATGACATAGATCTTCTGTTTCCTTAGAGAGCTAGAAATTGGAGTAAATGTAACTCCATAGTGCTAAATTACCCTGTATCATTGGTGTACAAAGGGGATTATTTGATATTTTCATAGCGATTACAGATTTCAGCAGATAATCTGCTCACGATATAATAAGATTGGCTTCTCAAGTAACCATGGTGAGTTCTGTATAAAAACTCTCGGGGCCGAGTTTTTTTTTTTTTTTTTAACACTTAAAATTTCTCCATTAAGCTTACTTTAGAACTTGAACCTGGAAAGCTGGCAGTTCATACTTTTCTCTAAGTCTAAATATGTTGCCTGTTTAGCACTGAAGCAACAAATTAAAACAAAACCAGCATGTGGGGTCTCTTTAAGAATTTTTAGACAAGAACTTTCCCTGGTGGCTGTCACTGAAGCCTGTCTAGATGGTGAGCATTTTCTGCATTGTCCAATTTAAATTTCTAAACTTCTAGACAGGCATAAAACTCTGCTCTTCCATCCTGTAATTACGGCAGATGACTCTGGACCATTCCTCCAGCAGCACAAATTTTTCAGAAACTTACATAATGGGGGAGAAAGTGAATCAGAGTGCTCACCTTTATTTTCAGGTTTTCTTGGGGGAGAGAGAAAAATACATACATTTGGTTTTTTCCAATTTGGTAGATAACTGGGCCATGAAGTCATAATGCCGTTATTGCTTTTGAACAGTGGCCATGAGCTGTTTGTTAGTAATCTTGTGGCTTCACTCCAACAACAGCAAAAAAAAGTGACGATACAGTAGTTGCCCTTTGTCTACTAACTATGATACAGCTGAGTGAAGAGGAGACATTGCTTTATTTTAAGAGCCATTAGTAAAACAGCAGAGTCTTCCTCATTTGATTCTTCTAGGAGTAACTGGCTTCATTTGAGTGGCTTCGATTTCATTTGATAACTCTTTTGAGCCAAAACCTGTTTAGAAGTGACTAGAATAGCGCTGACTGGTTTAACGTGATTGAAATGGGGATATATTTGCCTTCCCTTAACGACGAGGATGTGTGCATTTGGGTGTGGGATACATTTTATTTGAAGACATTGAAATAGAGAAGTGCGTAGCCCTCTACTCTGACCTGGAGTTCAGAAGGGTCACACTACCCCAGTGTTCCTGGTTAACTCCAGGTTAACTCTTGGTTAACGTTGACTCCTGTGCACCAGCAGACCACCTCTTTACTTTCTACCTACACATTCACCTGTACTCTCTGGAGAAAAGAGAGGAAAGTAACATTTTACCGGGAGCCTAAAATGGAACAGAATGCTTCAGTATATACCTGCCTTTGTTACTTTCCCTCTTACAAAAGCTTGTTTTTTTCCTTGCTTAGGAGTGGCACACTGGGGCAGAAAAATGGGAGGAATTGCTCTTCTCTTGTAAGTTTTAGGTTTTGCATGGCTGAAATGAACCTAAATTTTGTCACCACCATAGGGCAGGCTTCAGAAAACCCAGAGCCCTGGTGACGCAGTGGTTAAGAACTTGGCTGCTAGCCAGGAGGTCGGCAGTTCAAATCCACCAGCTGCTCCTTGGAAACCCTATGGGGCAGTTCTTACTCTGTCTTGTAGGGTCACTATGAGTTGGTACTGACTCAATGGCAGTGGGTTTGGTTTTTGGTGGTTTTGAGATAACCCGAAGGATTCTCTGTGATGAGCTGCTCTACCTTCCGGTTTTGCAGCCAAGCGCTTTAACCATTGCGTCACCAAGGCTCTCCAGTAAACAAGACCCTCAGTAATCTACCGTAGAGCACCTAAGAATTGTAGTTGCCGTTTAGAAGCTGATGTACACTAATCTCAGACGGTGCGGTGCAGGAATGAAAGATAATCTTGAGCACGCAAACCTGTGTTCATTCCGTTCTTGCTTTCTGTCGGGGCAGACCTTCGACTCCAGAAGAGAGCCAGTTTCCTGCTTAGAAATAGGTCTAGAGTTCACATTCGGCTCTATTCTGCGTTCTTCTATCACACTGTAGTCTGGCCTGTTTCAGTCCCTCACATTTACCAGGCATCTCCTTGAGTCAAGTCCTGGGGCTGGGGAAGAAATAGAAGATGTACTTTTTCCCTTCAGGAACCCTAAAATCAAATAAGCGGTGTAACAGTACAAGGCAGTATATAAAATTAGAAGATTTGTGGAACAAGAAGAAATCTTTCAAAAATCTCTTAATCTGGATTTTTACCATTTTACGGATGAGGAAATGGTGGCCCAAGAGGCTCCATGATTTATCCAAGCTCACACAACCATTAGTAGTAGTGAGGTGGTGTTGATGGAATGCTAACATTGTGTCCCGCACTGTAACTGCTAGAGTAATTCAGGAAGGGAAGAGATTGCTGTGAGCTGACATCAGACAAAGCTATATGTGTATGACTTGAACACATAGGTGTGACTTGAGCAGGACCGTGTGAGATGCATAGGACAGGGCTAGGTGGAGAGAGGGGAGGACATCTCAAAGGGGATGGGGAGATTGTGTTTGTGATCGAGATAGGAATGCTAGAATAAGGTTGTAAGCTGGGACATGGTGGAAACCAGGGTCGAATTGGGAGTCAGATAAGAAAAACCCAGGAAGAGTGGAGGAGATTTTAAAGCTGATGATGCAAGTGTTAAGTATGTAAAATGGACTGGGATGAGGGAAGCCTGGAGGTGGAGCTGGGAAGGTTGAAGTAGTTCGGTTGTGGGTTGAGAGATGCTGAAAGGAAAAAATAATAGAATTCCTGCCTGTCCGCCCAGCGTACTTGAATACTTCTTCTGTGTAACTGAGAAGAGAATGCCTGTTGATTGGCTGGTTGCAGTTTTCCAACAGCTTTAAGTCCTGAACTTCAGTGCGTGAGTTGCATTTTGAGTGTTTGAATCAGACATAAAAGATAGATTGAAGTGGAGTTTTTTCCCCACAATTTTTTTTTTTTTAATTATGCTTTAGGTGAAAGTTTACAGAGCAGATTAGTTTCTCACTAAGCAATTAATGCACGTAGTGTTTCATGACATTGGTTGCCAACCCCGTGACATGTCAACACTCTCCCCCTCTCAACCTTGGGTTCCCAGTTTCCATCCATCAGCTTTCCTGTCCCCTCCTGCCTTCTTGTCCTTGCCCCTGGGCTGATGTGCCCATTTAGTCTTGTATACATGGTTGAACTATGTGTGTTGTTTGTTTGATAGGCCTGTCTAATCTTTGGCTGAAAGGTGACCCTCAGGAGTGGCTTCAGTACTGAGTTAAAATGGTGTCCGTGGGCCATACTCTGGGGGTTTCTCCAGTCTCATGTCAGACCTGTAAGTCTGGTCTTTTTTTGTTGTTGTTATTTTCACAAAATTTTTTTTAATTTTATAACATAAATCACTATCATTTATGTTGTGAAATTTACCGCCTTTTTTTTTGTTTATTGTGCTTTAGGTGAAGGTTTACCGAGCAAATCAGTTTCTAATTAAACAATTAATACGCATATTGTTTTGTGACAATTGGTTGCCAACCTTGTTTCCTTCACTAACTCAAAGTCCTGGTTGTGAAACATTCCTGTGCCTATTGAAGAATTCTTATCAATCTTTTTTTTAGTATTATTGTTGTTGAGAATATGTACCACAAAACATACAGCAACAGCTTCCAGTGACGTTGATGTTGATTACATTCTTTGAGTTGCGAAACCATTCTCACCCTCCTCTGAGTTTGTCTTCCTCCATTAACATAAACTCACTGTCCCCTAAGGTTCCTATCTAGTCTTTCAAGTTGCTCTTGTCAATTTGATCCCTTATAGATAGTTCTTAAAAGAGCATAATGCTCAAGGCAGACATTTTAGACTATTAAGCTAAACTGTTGTTGGGTGTTAAGAAGGCTTCAGGGGATATTTTTGGTTTAAGGTTTAAAGATTACCCCAAGGCAATAATTTTGGGGATTCATCCTCCCTCCATGGCTCCAGGAAGTCTGGAGTATATGAGAATTTGAATTCTGTTCTGCATTTCCCCCCTTTTGATCATGATGCTCTACAGAATCTTTGTAATTCTTAGTAATCTTGTTAATTAAACCCATGCTGTTGCATTTAGTCTTTAAGAATGACGACAGCTTTTTGTTTGAGTTCTCTTACAGCAAATGATTTGTGTGCCTTTCATTATATTTATTTTTTCTCCTGTCAGCTAAATAGACTACTTCCAAGTAGGTGCTGAGAATGAACTTTCAGTTCCTATGCAAGACTTTTTTGTGGAGCTGGTTGAAGACCAGTCCTGCCTCTGTTTTGGGGAAAGAAACAAGCAAGGAAATTATCCCCCCTCCATGTCCCTCTGAGGTCTTTAAAGTTTCAAGACATTCCGATTAAAGTTACCATTGAATGTGGAGCATAAACTGTATGCCACGAAGTTATACGTTATTCCTCATCTTGCCAGCACTGACAAGTTGCTATTATTTGCCTCATTTTATGGGTGCGGAAACAGGTTCAGAGAGGTTAAGTAACTTGCTCAGATTCACACAGCTCTGTTGCTGAAACCAAACTCATTGCTGTCAGGTCCATTTCAACTCATAGCAACACTACGGGACAGAGTAAAACCGCCCTGTAGGGTTTCCAAGGAGGGACCGGTGGATTTGAACTGCGACCTTTTGGTTAGCGCCACCAGGGCTTCCACACAGCTCTAGGAAGTGACAAAGCTGGGATTTGGTCTTACACCTGGCTGCATTGCTCTCTCTGTGATACATTATGCCCCTGCTCACCACTGTCAGGAATGAGTGAGCCAAAAACCCGGAGTAGAAGACCTGCTGCGCCTACCAGCCAGGACAGGGGCAGACGTCTGTGGCACTTCTCCTGGATGACTTCCTGGACATCCCGTCTAAAGTAAATTGACTTCGGTAGTGAAAGAAATGCAAATAAAAGCGAGGCAATTTGACAAGCAATAATATAACTAATATAGTGAGTGCTTAGTGTATCCTTGCATTAAGCTAGGTAGTTACCTAGCAACAGCAGTCCCATAAGGGCAGGTGCACTATTCCCATTTTACTGATCAGGAATCTGAGATTTAGGCTAAATAACTTGTCCAAATTTATGCTTCTAAGTAAGTGACTGAGTCTGGATTCAAATCCAGGCCTCTTTGAGTCCAGATTGTATCTTAACCACTACTCTGCAAGGCCTTTACATTAACAAATGAGGTCAAACCAGAGAGAGAGAGCCTCTTTTTTTTTTTTTCCTGAATATTTTCTTTATTTATTTTTTATAATTTTTATTGTGCTTTAGGTGAAAGTTTACAAATCAAGTCAGTCTCTCACACAAAAACCCATATATACCTTGCTACACGCTCCCAAATACTCTTCCCCTAATGAGATAGGCCGCTGTCTCCCTCCACTCTCTTCTTTTCGTGTCCATTTCGCCAGCTTCTAACCCCCTCCACCCTCTCATCTCCTCTCAGGCAGGAGATGCCAGCATAGTCTCAAGTGTCCACCTGATCCAAGAAGCTCAGTCCTCACCAGCATCCCTCTCCAACCCATTGTCCAGTCCAATCCATAGACATAGTTTTAATTCAATCTTACATCTTTGGACTAAATGACTTTCCTAGAGGGGGATCATCCATCCTAAGTCATGTTTGGAGAAAGACGAGAAGACAGCCAAACCAAGCTTTGTTTAGTTTCTGCTGCAGATGTTTAGCTTTAAAAGCCAGGAGGCTGCAGAGAGTGTTTGGAAAAAGGTAGTGACTTACACAGCATCCTCACTCCCGTGTGCTGCAGTAGAGGGGAAAAAAACTGTTAATTCTCTTTGGTTATTGGGGTTATAGAGAACATCAACTTTCTATAGCATGCCCTTCTGTAATGGAATGCTTCACAAGCACATAGTAGTTCTGTAACCAGAAAGCAATAAAGATACCTTATTCTAAAAACAGCAATGCTAGGGTAGTTTTCCTGATGTCAGTTTTCAAGTTAACAAACATTGTAAGGCCAATTTTGCTCTGTTACAAAGAAAAAAAAAATCACTTCATGGGGCAGATTTGTTTTATTTAAGACTCTTGGTGCAGGAAGTACAAGTATCCTCCAGATTGTCTGGGACCATTACATAGACTTTATGTAGAATATATGCTAGTAAACTAGAAACACATTCAGCCCTTTTCTTTACAAATAAACAGCTTGGCCCCCAAACTGACTTGCTTCCCCGATTTCTAGTTCTATCTAGCTTATCTTTTTCCTGCACCTGATAGGAAAGTAATCTTATGTGCTTTCTTATGTATTTATTTCATTTTGACCCAGACCAATCTCCAAACTGGATTAAAATTACTAATGTAGGCAAATTGCAGCTTTTTGAAGGTTAATTATATATTCTACCTTCTTCCTCCTCCTTTGTGTTTTGTCCATTTTTAGTTCTGGTGAGGCCTACATTTTATTATGTGTCAACTTCTATAAAGTGTTTGGATTTGGAAAGTAGAGAAACAAAGGTTTTTAATTATTGGTGGGTTTTAGTTATCTATGCTTTCCAGTTTTGCAATAAAAAAAAAATTAAGTTCCTCCACTTTATTTTTCTTAAACATTTATTAGGAAAGTGTAAAAGACAGATCACACTCCTTCCTGTCACCCAGACAACTTCTTCAAAAATAAATAAATAAATAAATAAATAAAAACTTCACTCACTGTTAGAAAATTTATATGGTAAACTTCCTTCTCTCCCCCAAAGAAAACCACTGTTCAGTTTTTCTGTACCTTTCCAGAAAAATTCCCTTGTGATTTCTTCTTTGACTTATTAGTTATTTAGGAATATGTTGCTTAATTTCTGTTCTGTTGTTGATTTCTGTTTTAATTCCATTGTGGCTGATTTCAGTCCTGAGAAATGTACTGAAGCTTGTTTTATGGCCTCACATATGATCTGTCCTGGAGAATGTTTCACAGCGGGCTTGAGAAGAAAGTTGATTCTGCTGCCATGGGGTAGAGTGGCCTGTAGATGTCACTTAGGTCTGGTTGGTTTTTACTATTATTTTTGTTAATGTGAGTAACGGTAATTGTAGCATTTCAGTGAGTTCTTAAGACTGCTTATGCAGTGCCATGGCGAATCATAACAGCAAATTATTGAGTATCTCCTGTGTGAAGGGGGTTCTATGCTTAATGCTAAGCGTGATCCTGAGACCAGGGTTTGATGTATAGGTAATGTTTATTGATACAGTCTTATAAGAGTTACGCTAAACATGGTAAGACTTAGGTATTGAAATCTGAGGTTTTTTAGAAGAGCCCATGACTACTTTGTCCATCCAGGTACACCCGACCTGTGCAGACTTTTGTTTCTAACCTTAGCAAAGCTTACTGTCAGCTCTGAAGAACTGCTGAGGTTGTCCTACAGCTCATACACTTTGAAGTTAACTTGCCTTCCAGTGTATCTGGCAGAGCTGTAAAAGTAGCTGTGAGTCTTAATGCACGGTACATGTGAGAACTTCAGGGTGGTTGGGCTACTCCTTCTACACTTCTTACAAGACATTGGGTAAGAGCCTTCAGGCTCAAACGTAACACCCCACCCACTCCCCTAAGAAAATGCTTTATGGAAATGAGCTTCTGCTGCTCATTTTTATACAGAAAATGTGGAGTAGAGTTTTTAAGTGGGGATTACTTTTAATAGGACCTTTCCATTTATTGAAAATGGCCTGAACTTGACAGCAGTGTCTCAGTAACTTCAGAAATGGAAAAGATTGGGCCTTTTATCTTCTCCATCACCAGAATGTGAATTATATTTTGCAAGTTCGTGTATAGTCTAGAGTGATGTACATTTGAAACCTGCTGTCTGGGTGTTAGTTTCTAAAGTTTAAAAAGTCTGTGGTCAAAAGAAGTAGAATCAGGAGTGCCTTTTCATGAAACCTTTGAAGAAAAATTGCTCAAGTAAATGAAGAAGCTCAAGATTCCTCTTCATAGGTCTGAAAACGTTTACAGTGAATATTGTTTATCACATTTAAGTCTGGAAGCCATGAGATTGAGTGTTCTGTTCTTCAGTACAGAGTGACTAGAAGGAGACATTTATGCTACTGAGCTCTCAGCCAGACCCTCAACAGGCTCCCTTTATTAGGATAAAAGGAAAACCATTACAGTATTTCTACTGAATGTAGATTTTTTTGAATTAACTTTTAATTTGAAAATATTTTTAGGTTCACAGGAAAACTGCAAAGATTGTACAGAGTTCCCCTATACCCCCCACCCACTTTCCCGTTATTAACATTTTACATTAGTGTAGTACATTTGTTAAAGTTAATGAACCAATATTGATATACAGGAGCCCTAGTGGCACAGTGGTTAAGAGTTCAGCTGCTAACCAAAAGGTTGGAAGTTCAGATCCACCAGCCGCTTCTTGGAAACCTGTGGGACAGTTCTGCTCTGTACTATAGGGTCGCTGTGAGTCAGAATTGATTCGATGGCAACAGGTTTGGTTTTTTAATTGATATACAGTGAAACCTGTGAGAGCCGGAACTCAGTGGGACTGTCTTGTCTTTCCAGGTATTGCAAGTTTTCCACCTTTGACTTTTCTGTCACACCTTTTAGTGACAAATACTTGAGTTTTCCTTCTCTGATAGGTTTTTGGCTTTTGCAGGGTTTACTGTATTATTATTAACTAAAGTCCATACTTTATTCAGACTTCTTTTGTTTTTCCTGACATCCGTTTTCTGTTCCAGGATCCCATCAGGATACCTACCACGTTACGTGTAGCCATGCGTCCTTAGGTTTGTCTCGGCTGTGACAGCTGAACAAAGATTTCAAAATACACATTTATTTAAAGTTTAGTATTTGTCCTATTGACTGTTTTTCAAATTGAGGTGAAATTCACATAACGTAGAATTAACCATTTTCGAGTGTAAATTCTGTGGTATTCAGTGTACAATTCGGTAATATTTAGTGTATTCACAACGTTGTACACCCACCAGCTCCCTCGTTTCTTTTGACTCTGATACTCCCTACTTAGTGACAGATGATTTTCTGAAAGCTTATAAATTAATTGGCATTTCTGTGGAAGATGTTCTTTCTCATGTGATGGATGTTAATGACATTTTAAGGCTGAACTACCAACTCTTTTTTTTTTTTTTTTTTAATTGTGCTTTAAGTGAAAGTTTACAGTCAAGTCAGTCTCTCTTACAAAAACTTATATACACCTCGCTATGTACTCCTGGCTGCTCACGTCCTAATAAGACAGCACGCTCCTCCTCTCCACCCTATATTCCCTGCATCCATTTATCCAGCTCCTGTCCCCCTCTGCCTTCTCATCTTGCCTCCAGACAGGAGCTTCCCACATAGTCTCACGTGTCTACTTGAGCCAAGAAGCTCTCCTCACCAGTATCATTTTCTGTCTTATAATCCAGTGAAGTCCTTGTCTCAAGAGTTGGCTTCAGGAATGGTTCTAGTCTTGGCTAACAGGGCCTGGGAACCCTGACCTTTGGGGTCGCTCTAGTCTCAATCAGACCATTAAGTCTGGTGTTTTTTTTTTTTTAAAGGAGAATCTGAGGTCTGCCTCCCACTGTTCTCCTACTCCATCAGGGATTCTCTGTTGTGTTCTCTGTCAGAGCAGTCACCAGTTGTAGCTGGGCACCATCTAGTTCTGGTCTCAGGCTGATGTAGTCTCTGGTTCATGTGGCCGTTTCTGTCTCTTGGGCTCATATTTACCTGGTGTCTTTGGCGTTCTTCATTCTCCTTTGCTCCAGGGGGGTTGAGACCAGTTGATACATCTCACATGGCACTTGTTAGTGTTTAAGACCCCAGATACCACTCACCAAAGTGGGATGCAGAAAGTTTTTGTAATACATTTTGTTATGCCAATTGACCTAGATGTGTCCTGAAACGTTGGTCCCCAGACCCCTGCCCTGCTACTCTGGCCTTCGAAGCATTTGGTTGTAGTCAGGAAACTTCTTTGCTTTCTGTGTAGTCCTGTTGTGCTGACCTCACCTGTATTGTGTGTTGTCTTTCCCTTCACCTAAAATAGTTCTTGTCTACTATCTAATTAGTGAATACCCCCTCCCTTCCTCCCCACCCTCGTAACCATCAAAGAATATTTTCTTCTGTGTTTAAACTATTTTTTGATGAACTGCCAGCTCTTAAGCGTACATGTACCTGAAATTTACATAGTACTCTAAACTGTGCTGTTAAGTACTGTAACCACTAGCCATATGTGGCTCTTTAAATTTAACTAAAATTAAATTTAAAATTCAGCTCCTTGGTTCCTCTGGCCAGATTTCAAGCGGTCGGTAGCCCCATGTGGCTCATGGCCTCTGTATTGTACAGTGCAGATACTGGACATTTCCTTCATGGCAGAACGTTATTGGGCAGCTCTATAAAATGTCACTGCCCAAATCACTTTTCGTGTTGAGTGTTTTGAATTTCACTTTGAAATACCAGGAATCATATCTCCCTTTCACTGGAAAGCATGGATGGTTACCTGTGTCTTTGGAGGTGAAGGCCTTGGGCAGAATTGGGGCGAGAGTGGGAAAGTTGAGTGTTCCATGGACTGCGAGTAGAATTGGGGTGGGGTTCTTGTGTGCCTTCCCTGGCTGCACTGCTCCCTTTCCTTGTGAACCTTTGTTTTCCCAAACCCTCTTCTGCACCGCCCTGCACTTTTCCACTGCCAGCCTGTGCCAGGGCCAGTACTGGAACCTGTTGGCACCCAGTAGTGCATCTGAAAATTGAAGTAGCAGAGGTCTGTCAGCTGGGGTGGACTGTAAGACGCTCTCAAGTCTAGCGCTGCATCTTCAAAGCTGGGTTCCTTGTGTTATTAGAAAGGAGCCCTGGTGGCACAATGGTTAAGCACTTGACTGCTTATCACAAGGTTGGAGGTTCGAGCCAGCCACCTGTGGCTCCACAGGAGAAAGGACTTGGCAGTCTGCTTCTGTAAAGGTTATAACCTTTAAAACCCTATGAGGCAGTTTTACTCTGTCATATAGGGTGGCTGTGAGTCAGAATCGACTTGACGGCAGTGGGTTTGGTTTTGGGTTTGTGTCATTGCATGTGTCATGTGGTTTTGAGCTCAATATGCATACAGCAGCATCTGGGGCATATGCAGAGAGCAGAGACAGCATTTCTTTGAATTCAGCAAAACCATAATTATTATGTTGTCTTTTCAGAACTGTTTTACATAAATAATCTTAGGCAAAATCTTACCCTTAATGTACAGTTATTTTGATTCTTTGTGTTAACTTGCCCCAAAATTTTGCACAATTTAATATCCTTGACCGAAAAGCTCTGCAGGGTTTCGTTGATCAACATTTTTGCCAGTAATTGTCAGAAATAATGGGGTGAAGTAATCTTAGTGGCTATATTTAAACAAAATTTGGTCAGTTTTCAGCTAGTTGCTTAGTTTCCCTGAACACTGAGCTCTTTCACGTCTTTGATCTTCAGGCCTGTTGTTCCCTTTGTCTGGTATAACCTTCAGCGTTTATTTACCTTGGCCACCTCCCATTCTTCCCTCATGACTTAGAGCAGGCCTAGGCGCCCGGAGGTCTTTTTTGATGCTCCTCCATTTCTTCAGGTGCCTGCCAGTGCCCCTTAGCATCACTGCAGATGGACATACTTCTTGCCACAGCAGCATGTATCTGTTTCCCCAGATCTTCCAGACCACAGTAGGTTCCTACAGCTTGCTTAGTGTCTGCACAGTGCCCGGCAACATAGTAGTTTAATGTGTTGGAAAAGACACTGAAATTTCCATGTTCATCCTAAAACCAAAAAAAAAAAGAAGAAACCCCGCTGATGTCCAGTCAATTCTGACTCACAGCGACGCTATAGGACAGAGTGGAGCTGCCCCATAGTGTTTCCAAGGAACGGCCAGTGGATTCAAACTGCCAACCTTTTTTTGGTTAGCATCATAGCTCTCAATCATGAGTTTGTAGCCGGTACTGTCTTTCTATACCAAACATTGCCCTGTCAGAGCTCAGGTCTAATTCTTACGGAGCCTCAGCTTTTTCTTGAGTTTCAGTGGTAGTTTTTTTATTCCCTTATTATTTGCCACCACCTTGGTTATGTTTCTTAGCAACTTTCCTTTCAGTATTTATAAGGTATAATTATCCTTTACGGTGCATATGTTTTAAAGAATACTTAACCTGTTTTGTTTTGTTTTTATTTTAAGCTGCTGGCCAAAATATTCCCAATTTCTGCTAGTTTGGTTTTGGACCATTTTTCCATCCAAAGTAATGGCGGCATTTTGTTTTAGTAGATAGTCCAAACATGAGTAAGAAATGCATCTATGAGAGGAGGTTCTAAATACTTGAGCTTTCTTGCATGGATTTTTCTTTATTGTTTAGGAGTATAAGACCCAAGAAAAAAATTTTACAGAAATAATTTGAAGTAACCATGATAGTTTGTTCTAATTTATGTAGTTTACACAACCCACAGCTTTAGAGAAAGTGCCAAAGTACAGCTTCAGGTGGCTTAAATTGTGGGAAGAGGAGTCTTTTCTGATCAGATGTTCCAGTACGTCTACTCTGCTGCTCAAACGCTGAGGGAGGTTGAGGGGGAGAATTTCTTGTTTTTCAAGCTTTGCCAGAACACTTCGCTTATAAGCAGCTGTTTGAACTCTTGATCATGTCCCGTATTTCCAGGGATACTTTCTGACCTCTTATAGCAACATAGCTAGGACTGGCTGGCATGCTTTGTGATGCCAGACATAGCTGTAGCCAGCCTGGAATGAGTCCAGACCAAACAAAATACTGAAGTCAGAATGAACAGGTGGTACAAATACCCTGACTAAGAGTTTGGAAAGTCTTCATCTTAAAAGTAACGTAAGGTGGATTTGACAAACTGCTGAAAATCTGTTCATGGACTGACATTTCCTTTCCTAGAGGCCTTGGGTAGTAGATGTCAGTCACCAAGGCACTAATACCTCTTTTAAAATTTGCCCATAGAATGACAATAGAGGATCTTGGACAGAGCTGGGGAAAAATGTAGAACAAAATTCTAACCCGCAAAGGAGATCAGACTTACTAGTCTGACAGAGACTGGAGAAACCCCAGGAGTATGGCTCCTGGACACCGTTTTAACTCAGTACTCAAATCACACCTGAGGTTCACCCGTCAGACAAAGATTAGACAAGCCCGTAAAATGAAACGAGACTGAATGGGCACACCAACCCAGGGCAAGGATGAGAAGGCAAGAGGGAATGGGAAAGCTGATAAGGGGGAACCCAAGGTCGAGAAAGAGTGTTGACATGTTGTGGGGTTGGCAACCAATGTCGCAAAATAGTACGTGTATTAATTGATTAACGAGAAACTCATTTGCTCTGTAAACCTTCATCTAAAGCACAATAAAAGCAAATAAAATTATAAATTAAAAAAATTTTTTGCCCATAGAAGCCAGTTCTTGGAATGAGCATGTACTAGCGATAAACTTGGAGCTTAGATCACATTAATGATCTGTGTTGACATCCTGTCCATATGATATTAAAAAAACATGCATATCTCGTGGGGCCTGAGCTTCACATCGTCATTAATTTTGAGTGCCTGTGCCCTTTCATTAGTAATGTGATAGTCCATGTTTTGAGTAAATAATGTCCTTAAAGGAGTGCCTTTTTTTTAGTTACTTTTCTAGTAGTGGTAGGTACATCTGCACCAGAGACTCAATACGTTCTTAAACATCACCTTTCTCAGGACCAGTGCCAGTCAGCTGGCGTAGGAAACCCAGTTGTTGACCAGTACAGCCCATACTAGCTTGCAGATCTTGTCTCAGAGTCTTGTATTCTAAGTGGCTGAGCTAACAAGAAGCAAAGGAATTTTTTTCTCAATATAAGATTGCTCAGAGTCTTCCAAGTGATAAGGCAACATATGGGTATTTATGCCTTCTTAAACCTTTGTATCTTTGGCTTATGGCCTTCTGGTGTAAAGAAACCTTCAATTTTCTTAGAACTTGAAGCTACTAGTCCTTGTTCCAGTTTAAAACCAGTCAAAGAAGTTAAATAGTTTTGATAATATCTCTTTTCGAACTCTTAGGTAATGAATAGCCAATGGTTTAAGTTGATGTAAAATGAGGAAAATTGTAACTTAATGTTTCTGTGAATTCTGTTGTCATAATATGTATAGGCCAGTCAGCAAGCCTTTGAGTTTGTGTCAAGGAGATCCGTTTCACACTACTAGGAACTTAGGGTTGAGCTGAGGAGACAGTATATACCTATGAGTATTTGTAAAGAAGACAGTTAAGAAATGTCTTTCTGATTAAATGCTGATTTAGAGGATTTATAATAAGAAAGCATTAAATGTAGTGACTGTGTAATATGACAATAAATAAATCACTGTGGACTGGAGATACTAAGAAATAAACTGCGTGAAGACATAGAGACTTACATAGGGCCTCAGATGATAGCTGCAGTTCAGATAATCAGGGGCTTCTGGGTAGAAGCAAACAGGAATACAGAGATAGACGAGAACACAGATGTATATACCACGACAAAGTTTTCATGTGCAGTGAGAAAATTAGCCATTCCTGAGCTCATCCAATATTGGAAGCCAACTAGGCTCTGTTTCACTTTGCTCTTTATTTAATCCTCGTAACACTGAGAGAGCATTTTCAGATGTGTTAGCAGAGACTTACAGAGGTTGAGTAAAATTGCATGGATAATAAGTGGGAGAGCAGAGTTATCTGGCTTCAGATTTGAAGTGTGGGCCAATGAGAAGGGGCTAGGTAGGCATTTACCTTGACGAGATAGACAGGAGCATTTTGCAATAGGTTCTGGCACAGGGAGTTCACCAAGGCTGTGCTTTAGAAAGATTATTTTGACTCTGAGTAGTATGGTTTCAGGAATCCTGGTGGCGCAGTGGTTAAGAGGTTGGCTGCTAACCAAAAGGTCAGCAGTTCAAATCCACTAGTTGCTCCTTGGAAACCTGGTGGGCCAGTTCTAATCTGTCCTGTAGGGTTGCTGTGAGTCTGACAGCAACACGTTAGTATTGTATGAAGTAGAGAGAGATTAGAGGCAAGGTCTGGTATGGGGAGGAAGAGCCCAGGCTGGAGCCAGACCAGCTGGGCTCAGACCTCAGCTGTGCACAGAGTAGGATGTTGGGTGAGCTTTTTAACTTCTCTGTGTCTGTTTACTCATTGGAAAAATAGGGATAACAATGGTACCTACCTCATTAGATGTTTGTGAGGATTGAATTTATTGGAATATGTAAGCTCTTTTCAATACCAAGTATACAGTAAGCACTGTAGATTATGGTATTATAAAATAGGAAGCAGTTTCGTTCCAGGTGAGCTGATGGAATAAGAGGAAATGTAGGAGTCAAAATCTAGGTGATGTTAAAAGAAAGGAAACAACAGAATTTGGTGACTGAGTGAGAAGTTCAGTTGAGGCAAAGGATTCCAAGACTGGGGCACAATTGGTACCAAGCCATAGGAAGAGACCTGACTAAAAATATTATGAATAGTTTAGGATCTTTGTCCAGTGCTGAGTATAAAGTAATCAATAAAACTACTCAACTCCTTCCTTACAACTTAGCTGCTTTCTGCATATTCCGTAACAAGAAACAGCTTCATATTGAGGAATGCGAGTCACGCCTGAGACTTTATTGTTCTAGGCAATTCCCATTTCATTCTCAGAGTAATGGATGGGATTATGACCCTTTGTGGCATACTAGATTCCATTGCCATAGATTTTCTAAGTTGGTTACAGTAAAATTTAATTTTATTTGTGGCTTGTAGTAAGAATAGCGTCACCCTACAAGTTACAGAGTCAAGTAAGTAGGAATTCCCGTATCTAAATTATAAGGCCCTTGAGTTTGGAAACCTTATGCTCATTTTATATTCATCATCGGCCCCTTTATGCTACTGTGTTTATTATGGTTGGCCCAACAAAAGTTTCGTGACTGGGTTAAAATGACTTCAGGTTAAACAGAGCTAATTCATAGAAAATGAAGGGTGAAAGCACAGGCCCTCCTCCATTAATCCAGTGGAAAGGAACCAGTTGTCAACGGGAAATTCTTTTTCATCAGAGTGCTATATCCATGTAAGATTCCTAAGCTTTGTAGTGCACTAGAAATAACTCCTTCACATGTGCTGACTGGTATATATCACAAGCTATTTTTACCTGGGAATCTTTGGCTTATTGGTGGTCCGCTTAATTATTAATTTAAGACAATTTGCTGAATCTCTACTGTAGTAGTTCTGAAACTTTTTTTGAAGTCACACCCAAAAACTATTTGCTCTCTTCCAAACACATAAAGAATCCATATTAATTGGATCTCTATACACTAGCAAGGAGAAATCTGAAAGAGAAATTAGGGAAATGATTCCATTTACAGTAACATCTAAGAGAATAAAATACCTAGGAATAAACTGAACCAGGGAGGTGAAGGAATTATATAAGGAAAATAATAAAACACCATTGAAAGAGACTAAAGAAGACTTAAATGGGAAAATGTTCTGTGTTCATGGATTAGAAGACCATATTGTTAAGATGTCAGTACTACTCAAAGCAATCTGTTCAACACAATCGCAGTAAAAATTCCAACAGCCTTCTTCACAGAAATGGAAAAACCATTCAACTTTATGTGGAATGACAAGAGGCCCCCAATAGCTGAAGCAGTGTTGAAGGAGAAGAACAAAGTAGGAGGACTCACACTTCATAATTTTAAAACATACTATACAGTTACAGTAATCAAAACAGCCTGGTACTGGTATAACCATAGACACATAGACGAATGGAATAGAATTGAGAGTCTGGAAATAAACCCACACATATATGGTAAGCGGATTTTTGACAAGGGTGCTAAGTCCGTACAATGGGAAAGAAAGAATCTCTTCAATATATGGGGTTTGGAAAATTGGATTGCCATGTGTACAAAAATGAAACAGGATCCATGCCTCACAACATCCACAAAAACAAATTCAAAATGGATTAAGGACCTAAACGTGCAAATTAAAACCATAAAATTCTCAGAAGAAAATGCAGGGGCAATGCTGTTGGGTCTAGCTTTTAACAATGGATTATCTAATATAAAAAAATTTTTTTTTTGCTTTTCACAAATAGCAAAAGTCCTAGTAAATAAAAAGGACCTCATAAAAATTAAAAACTTTTGTTCATCGAAAGACTTTACAAAAAAGTGTAAAGACAAGCTACTGACTAGGAGAATATTTTTGGAAACCATGTATCCAGCAAGAATGTAATAACCAAAATGTATATAAACCTTTGATAACTTAACAACAAAGTGACAAATAATCATAAAATGAGCAAAGGACTTGAATAGGTATTTTACCAAAGAGAACATTCATATGGCCACCAGACACATGAAAAGATGCTCAGTGTCATTAGCTATCAGACAGATGCATATCAAAACCACAATGAGATACTATTTCATTCCCGCTAGAATAAGAAAAATAAAATAAAATAAACTGTTAGTAAGGATGTGGGGAAGTTGGAACCCTTATCCATTGCTGCTAGAAATGCAAAATGGTACAGCCATTGTGGAAAACAGTGTGGCAGTTCCTCAAAAAACTAAAACTACAACTACCATATGACTAAGCAATTCCACTTCGAGGTGTATACCCAAAAGACTTGAAAGTAGAGATTCAAAAAGAGACTTATACACGAGTGTTCGTTCATTTTAACACTATTCATAATAGCCAAAAGGTGGAAACAGCCTAAATGCCCATTGACGGATGAATGGATAAACAAAACTACTTAGCCTGTAGGAGAAACGAAGTCTTGATAACATGCCACAATATGGTTGGAGCTTGAGAACATTAAGCTGAGTGAAATAAGTCAATTACAAAAGGACAAATGTTATATGACCTCACTTTTAAGATAAGAAAAAGCAAATGTATAGTGACCAAAATTTCTTAGTGCTTACCAGGGTGAGGGGCAGGGAGAAAGGGGGGGAGGAATTACTGCTTATGGAGAACTGAGATTCAGTATACAGTGATGGAAGAATGGTATTAAGGGTAAGGTTGCACAGCCAATTAATTATTGTTGATAAGTTGTATACTGGTAAAAAGTTGAACTGGGAAAAGCTTCGTGATACATTTGCAATGACCAAAAAAAAAAGAAAAGTTATTTACAACCAAAAGCCTTATGGGATTTGGTTCCTTGGTTTGGAGACTTGGGGTCATGGTTTCATGGGACATCACAGTTAATTGGCCTAATAATGTGTTTAGTGCTTCTTTCTACCCCCTCGTTTGTTGAGTAGTGTCTTGGGTCTTAAAAGCTTTCAAGTGGCCATCTAAGGCACAGCAATTGGTCTCTGTCCACCTGCGGCAACAGAGTAAGAAGGAGAGTCAGGAATAGGAGAAGAAAATGGATGTGTGGCCAATTCCCTCCGTGAACAGCAGCCTCTCTTGCCATGAGGCCAGAAGAACTGGATGGTACAGAACATTTTGATAAAAGATTCTATAGAAGAATCCTGATGAAAAGGGGAGAAAATACAGAACAGAATTTCAAATCTTCATGGACTCCAGACTTTTCTGGAGCCATGGAAGGGTGGATGAACCCCTGAAACTATTGCCCTGAGATAATCTTTAAACCTTTAACTTTAGACCAAAAGTATCCCCTGAAGTTTTGTTAAAACTAACAATAGTTTACCTTAACTAGTAAAGAATGTCTGCTTTGAGCATTATGCTTGCTTAAGAACTGTGTATATGGGATCAGAGCGAAAAATAGGAACCCTAGGGGCCAGTGAGTGTATGTTAATGGGGGAGGAACAACTCAGAAAAGGAGGGCGAGAATGGTTGCACAACTCAAAGAATGCAATGAAGATCACTGTTGAATTGGTGTATGTTCTTCTGGGTATAATAATAAGAACAACAAAAATTATATTAAAAATCTGTGTTAAGAAGCTCTGCTTTATTTATAATAAAATGTGTTAGGTCCTGTAGGGTCGCTATGAGTTGGAATCGACTTGAAGGCACACAACAACAATAGGTATGAGGAAATTGGACATGAATGTAAAATAACTCCTGTCCTCCAAGAATTTAGTATTCACTTGGGTAGAGACAACTAATACCAAAACAGTTAGGTTTAAATAACATAACAAAGTGCCATTAACAGAGATGGGAATTATAGCTGGCGTTATAGTAGGTGTTCAGTAAACGAGATGGGTATTATGATGGCTATTGCTGTTACCCTTTGAAGGCAACAAGAATATAGAGAAAGTTGTTGGGGATTATAGTTAGGAAGTAAGAGAGGCCGTGATCTTAGGTGGCTCAGATTTGGAGAGGTAGAAAAAGGAGGGAACTGCATTTCAGGCAGCAGTATTCACAGAGGGTTGGGGTGTAGGCTGACTGTGAGTTTCAAGGACAGTGAGTAGCCTGGCAGTCTTTTTTTTCTTCTGTAGTAATAAAAAAAAGCGATGATTGAAGAATATTTGAAAAATAATAATATGAAAGTTTAAATAGGAAAACTAAAATTAAAATCTATAATTTGTTTTATTGTCTCTCCTGATAATCTTTTTTCCACTGTTCATTTTTTGTAGTAAAAATCAAACTGTATATGAAATTGCCTTAAAAAAAAATTTTTTTCCCATTGAGTTAGTTGCAAATAACAGAAAACCCTACTCACACTGACTTCAATAATAAAAGTTACTAATTGGCTTATGTAATCAAAAAGTTCAGGGTAGCATAGGGATATGGTTTGATGAGGGCTACAGCTCAGTGTCTTCGTGATCTCCTTCTAGCTGTGTCCTGTTCTGTACGTTAGTTTTGTTCTGAGAGTGGTTTCCCTCACAATCACGCTGTGCCTGCCAGCAGATACCTTGACTAGTAGATACCTCATTCGTACCAGGGGAAGAGCAAAGTATGTTCTTCCTGCCTTCAGCAAAAGTCCTGAGATTTGGGCTAATG
Source organism: Loxodonta africana (assembly GCF_030014295.1). Classification (NCBI taxonomy): domain Eukaryota; kingdom Metazoa; phylum Chordata; class Mammalia; order Proboscidea; family Elephantidae; genus Loxodonta; species Loxodonta africana. The sequence goes on from NC_087359.1 coordinate 17,501,493, forward strand.
GAACCCCTCCAGAAACAGTCCTTATGATCTGGAGAATATCATGTCTTGATTGGTTCAGGTAACCAAGGACAGTGGACTATGGGAGATGGACTTGCCCTACAGATTTGAGTTGGAGATCAATCCCAACCAAGACGTATGGCTGCTACCTAATGGAGAAGAGCTTACCACCCTAATGTTTACCCCCACCCATGCTGTTATAAACAGTTAGTTCGTTTGTAATGGCTGCTCAGTATTTCATTATATGAATGTACCACAACTTATTCAACCTTTCAAATACTGTTGGTTAGTTAGGATGTTTCCCTTTTTTCTCCTCTATTTTAAAATAATGCTTAGGTGAACATCTTTGTTACATTTAGAGGTGTTTTAGAGGAAGAATAAAACTTGATGCCTGATTAGATGTGAATATGAAAGAGAAAAAAAAAATCATTGTGAAAAGTGGTGTTTCCATAGATAGAAACAAGTGAGTTCAAAAGTGGGGAGATTTGGGAGGATGATGGGTTTGGGCTTGGGACATGGTGAGTGTGTAATCCATTCCTTGAGTCATCTGTGGTTTTGGTGCTCCAGAGCAACCCCTGAGTACCCACTGGCTATTAATTGTTTCCAGTTACTTCTCTGTGGTCTTTCAAGGTCTCTGATCGTACTGAGGACCCTGAGGGGAAGTGGGTAAGAGCTCAGGCTGCTAACCAAAAGGTCAGCAGTTCGAATCCATCAGCCGTTCCTTGGAAGAAACCCTATGGGGCAGTTCTCCTCTGACCTGTAGGGTCGCTATGAGTCAGAATCGACTCAACAGCAGATACCACCACCACCACAGTCGTACTGACGGTGCTTTTTTTGTTTTACTCATTTTCTTTCTATCCCCCACAGTCTCGTTGTACGTTGTTTTGAACTTTTTCCCCTTGATATAGATTGTACCAGTTGTTGCTTTTCAAGTCAAACCAATTTAAGGGTTTCAAGTCAAGAGGGAGCTTCTTAAGACAACATCTTAGCAGAATACCGTGTCCCTTCTGTCCCCATCTAGTTTCATTGTGTTTAACCTCTGTTAAAAGTGTGAAACTGATTTACCCAGAGTAAAAGTGCAGCTTAATTTTCTGTGCCATTATATACCCATAAAACAGCGAAGTAGAATTCATGCAGGTAGATTTACAATTTCTTTAATAAAATTTTAATTTAGAGCTTGTAAAATTTTGTTTGGAGATGGTTAAAAGTCGGAGATCTGTTGTAAGATGAGCCATTAATTTCTGCCTTCCTCATAAGCTTTTTCCTTGCTTAAACAGAAGCATCTGGCTCGGTAGCAGATGGAGCCAGCAGTAGGATTGGTACTAGACACCTGCCAGCCTGGGAAGCTCACATATTCTCATGATAGCAATCATTTGATACTAGAACTGCCAGATAACGTCCTAAAAATAAAGACAGCTGGTCGCAGAGGAGAAGCTTGCAAGATTAGTTTTCTTTTTCTTCGTGGTTTACTCAGAATTGCCAAAAAAAAAAAAAATTTCCGTACTTCCCCGCCTCCCAGAAAATGAGAGGAGTTCTTCCCTTTGAGGAGTGACCTGAGTAAAGAAGTAGCAGATTTTTTTTCCTAAGTGAGCCTCAGGAAACTACCCATTCCTGGTCAGCTGGATAAAATGGAAAGATTAGGTTGGGCACCAGGCACTTGTGTGTGAGGCAGTTTACAGTAATCCTATTATTTTGAGCTCGTCCATAGCATTATTAATCTAAAATAACTCTTGTTACCTCAGCCACAGATAGTATAAAACCCTAATAGAAACCTGGCTAGCTTGTTAATGAAGCTGTTACTAGTCAGAAATAATATGGACAAGATTCTTTGGAATCTGTTAAAGACAATGTAAAACACTGCATGGAGGGGTAGTGTAGCATAGTGGTTATAAGCATGGGCTCTGGAATTGGGAAGACCTGAGTTCTAATCCTGCCTCTTCCATTTACAAGCTGTGTCTCCTTGGGCCAGTTATCTGGCGTTTTTGAATGGACCTCCAGTTCCTCATCTGTAAAATGGGATAATACCTACCGACCTTGCACAGTTGTTGTAAGGATGAAAAGACCTAATAGGTCATAACGTTCTGGTACACAGTGCTTAATAAGCATAAGCTGTTATTTCTGTTCCTTATTAAAGGAGGGGTTAACTCATTCCTCAAACGTGTTGACAGTCTATATAAAACAAAAAAAACCAAACCCATTGCAATCAAGTTGATTCAGTCTCATAGCAACCCTGTAGGACAGAGTAGAACTGCCCATAGAGTTTCCAAGGAGTGACTGGTGAATTCGAACTGCCGACCTTTTGGTTAGCAGCCATAGCACTTAACCACTATGCCACCAGGGTTTCCGACAGTCTATACAGATATGTGATAAAACCAAAGATGCTACTCTGAAGGGTATATACAAGGTACTACACAAGCCTAGAAGGCAGAGTGTGGATTGTAGTCTCCACAGACGAGGGACCATTCAGCTAAGTTTTGAAGAAAGGGCTAAGACTAGGTGAATACAATCAGGGGGAAGGGCTTTCCAGGCAGAGCAGATATTGTTGTTAGGTGCCGTGGAGTAGAGTTAATTCCAACTTTTAGTGACCCCGTGTGACAGAGTAAAACTTCCCTGTAGGGTTTTCTAGGCTGTAATCTTTACAGGAGCGCAAATAGGGGCATGAAAAAACTTGGAGCATGAGGAAAACTGCAGGTAGTTTTGCTCTAATCAGAATATGTGGTCTTTGTGGGGAAATGACAGCGATGTAGGTAACAGAGGTAGTCAGAAGCTGTATCATTAAGTAGTTTCTATGCTGGGCTAAGCATTGGACTTGATTCTGTAAGGGTGGGATGTAATTGAAGAAGGATTTTAAGCATGGAAATAACATCAGAGTTGCATTTTAAGACAGAAACTGTTGTAGCAGAGTGATAGAGGCAGAACAGTCCATTAGGTTGTTGTACTAGTCCATGTACAGATGTAGGCATTCTGACAAGGGGACATAGATCTAAATGATAGCAGGAACTAACCTTAGTGACTGGATTGGAGAGGAGGGGCAAGAAAGAAATTTGACTAAGAACTTGGTGGCTGTGGGTGCTCTTAACTGGGAAAGAGCATGTGGGAGGTAGAATTCTTTCTGGAACATCCAAAGTTGGTTTGGTTAGGGTTAAGTTGGAGGTGCTTGTGAGACATCCAGGAGGAGAGCTTCATTAGGCAGTTAAGTTTGCAGGTGTGGGCTGGAAAGGTTTGGATATACCCGAGTAGTATATTGGCAGCAGTGGAAATTTGTGCAAAGGTAAGATTTTTCTGAAGGGCAGCTCTAGAGTTAGAATGCCAAAAGGAGAACCTTGAGGAATGCCAGACATTTAAAGAGGAGTGGCAGTGAGTAGTGCCATGGGAGGATTCTGGTCATCCCTGAAGCCAAAGAGGCCTTGGTAGAACTTTACCAGGAGTATCACTGTTGACTTTTTGGTACGAGCACCACATCACCTGTGTTTTTGAGGTCTTCAGCTGATTGGCTTGTAGGACAAGTTCAACAAAAATTCAGTCGTGATTGCATAAGAATGAAAGTTTTTGCAAGTAAAACATTTTTCAAGTATAATAGTGTTTGTATTCATAGTGTTTTTTGATTCTTGAAATAGCCAAACATTATATCTGTCACTGTCCTCTGCACCATCCACATAGTTTTCCAAGGTGGAAAAGAAATTCAAAGAGAAAGCTTAGGAGCAGAAGATGCTACTGTGAGTGGAGACAAGTAGCCTACGTTCTATAGCTGGTGTTAGAAGCCAGGAAGTGGAAGGCCTAGCAGTCATCTATTTGTGGGTAGGTATTGGGGCATACGGGGACCAAAGAAGATAATTCAGGGGAGGCACTGCGCTTAGACAAAGGGTCTCTTGACTCAGAGTTAGAAAATGGTAGAGTTACGTGATGGAAAATAATCCCTCTTTCCCCCCAAAACAGACACGTACTTTGTGATAGGAATAGATTATAAAATATGGCTTCTAGAATGAACTCTCTGCTGGACCTTGATCACTTATTTTCCCTCTGTCTCCTTTGGTTACCCAGCTCAAATAGTTATTTTTTCTCCCTGTCCATCTCCTAGACTTTTATTCTTCCTCCCTTACCCCCCAAATGAGAAAGCCTTTAGCTTTGAAGTGCAGTGCTGTACATTTGGCTGTTAGTATTTGGCACATTAGTAACTCGGGGATCTTGGGTGGAGGTGGGGGGCCGTCCTGGCCTATTTAAGATTGACTCATACATCATTGTGCTTAAGTACATACACAGGAGTAGAGGCAAGCTGGCTAGATTTTGAATGCAAAAGCAAGATACTGTGGGTGGGAGCAAGTGTGTATAGTGTTAGAATTTTTAAAGGCAAGAAAAAGCCCACGCACCCAATGGGGCCGGTGGAATAAGTTTTGCAACAGAATTTTTATTTCTTTTTTTCTTGACCTACATCCAGCAATTTAAAATACCAAGAACAGGAGTAAAGTGAAAAGTATTAAATATTTATATCTATTGTTTATCAGTAAATTCATATTAAATACCTCCTGGCTCTCACATTGTTAATACTTCCTGATTTATGTGTGTTCCGAGTAATTTAGTGGATTAAATGAATTAGACTTTACATTCTGGGGGGCCCCAAGAAGGCAAAATTTTGTTCTTGGAGGGCAAAAAAAAAAAAAAGACACTTTTTATGTGTAAAACACACACTACATAAACATATGTAGTAAGCCTGTGATATTAACATTTCATGAGAGGTGGTAATGAAGGGGAAAATGTATAAAATGGCTGCTTGGGTGGGGGGATGACAATGAAGAAAAAAAAGGGCAGCAAAACACAGGGCTACCCCAGTAGGGTACCCGCAGTACCTGAGTCAGCCTGTTGTCTGAGTTAATGCACCTTCTCTATTTTTCTCTTCTATAAAATGGGTCTGTTGGTGGTAAACTGTGTCATGCATCTCAAGTGCTTCAGGACCACTTAGGGGTACTTGAAGGGTATGACAAAATATGCCTCAAAAAATATGTTTCTACAGCTCCTCTACATCAGAGAACCTTGAGGTTGGTTTCAACATGTGAAAATATGCTGCAGGGAAAAAAATACTGGGAGTGGGAGGAAATGAATTGTAAAATATTCACATTATACTTCGCAATATTAATTTTAATAATCTTTGTGAATGGAGTGGCTCGTTTAGCAACAGACGTTTAATGAGTGTAATATAGTTTGCTCACAGAGTCATACTGTTATGTTCAGAGATGTTAAAGCCTACTAAATTGGGAAAGTTTTCCCACCCCCAGTTTGGTGGGAGAGTTTATTGTCCTGCATGTGCCTACCCCATACCCCCCTGAGGATGGCTTCTCAGACCGTTTAGAGTACTTCCTATACCTTGGTTCAAGAAGTGTTTTGCAAGAACATGATCCTGGTACCTGTGTAATATGATGTATGACAGAAGTAGTGTGATGGAATTTCCCGATCAATTAAGCAATTCATAAAGAGATGATGGATTTTATGACATGTTAAAAGAGTCAAGTGTTTGGACCCATTTTTCTCAGGATTTCTCTCTTGCTTCCCACGGCTCAGTAGAATGTCTTGACCAATTTTTCTGCCCTTACACTGCCTAAAGGAAAATCTGTGTGTCAGCACTGTACCCTTTCACCATACTTACTCAGTCTGTACCCTGAGCAAATAATACAAGAAGCTGGACTATATGAAGTAGAACACGGCATGAGGATTGGAGGAAGACTCACTAACAACCTGTGATATGCGGATGACACAACCTTGCTTGCTGAAAGGGAGGAGGACTTGAAGCACTTACTGGTAAAAAGACTACATACTTCAGTATGGATTACCAACATAAAACAAAAAATCCTCACAACTGCACCAGTAAGCAACATCTTTATAAACAAAAGATTGAAGTTGTCCAGGATTTCATTTTACTTCGATCCACAATCAACGCTCATGAAGGCAGCAGTCAAGAAATCAGACGATGTATTGCTCTGGGCAGATCTGCTGCAAAAGCCCTCTTGAAAGTGTTAAAAAGCAAAGATATCACCTTGAGGACTAAAGTGCCCCTGACCCAAGCCATGGTATTTTCAATTGCCTCATATGCATGCGAAAGCTGGGCAATGAATAAGGAAGACTGGAGAATTGATGCCTTTGAATTATGGTGTTGGTGAAGAGTGTTGAATATAGCATGAACTGCCAGAGGAACAAACAAATCTGTCTTAGAAGAAGTACAGCCAGAATGCTGCTTAGAAGTGGACATGTTATCAGGAGGGACCAGTCCCTGGAGAAGGACATCATGCTTGGTAAAGAAGAGGGTCAGCGAAGAGAGAGGAAGACCCTCAATAAGATGGATTGATGCATTGGCTTCAACAGTGGGCACCAAGCACAGCAGCAATTGTGAGGATGGTACACAACCAGGCAGCATTTCATTCTGTTGTATACATAGGGTCGCTGTGAGTCAGCACTGACTCGATGGCACCTAACAACAACAGCAGCAATGCAGAAAAGGCACTTATTTTTGTATATTGGCCACCTTGTAGTTTTTTTTTTAATAATTTTTATTTCATTTTTTGTTGTTGCAGTTATACACAGCGGAAATACACCAACAATTTCTGCATGTACAATTCAGTGACATTGATGGCCACCCTGTAGTTTTTGTTCTATTTTGAAGGAGGCAGGTTAGCAAAATGTTCTTAGAACAAGACAGACCTGAATTTGAATTGCGGTTTCGCCTTTTATTAACTGTGTTTGTGATAAGGTGCATAACATCTTCGAGCCCTAGTTTGTTCGTCTGTAAAATCAAAGTAGCCTCTCTGGGCAGGGTAGTCCTTAATACATAGCTATATAACAGGTGCATTGTAAACTGTGCTTTTCCTAAAAAGTTATAGCATTAAAATAAAAAGCAAGTAGCATCATAGCACTTCAGCCCTTCACTCTTGTTTTACGAGGGATTCCTTTGAGGCCCAGCCCAGGCAAGAGACTTGAGCAAGGTTAGGGGGAGGATGGCAGCGTCAAGCAAGGTCTCAGTGCCCTTTTCACTCTGTCACACCTTCCTTCTGTGTCATATCATCCCTTACTGTGCAGTCCCACATGGAATGGTGGTGTTTTGCAGTCCTGTGTGAGCTGGTGCTGAGTTTGACTTAATCACATGGGTAAGGAATTTCAAAAAACAGATTTTGTAGGAGCTAATTAGATCCTAGGAGCCTGCGAGTATAGGTTCTTAAGGGTAGTTCTATGGAAGCCTTCTAAAATAGGATAATTACCTTGGCTGTATTCATTAGTTACTAGGCTTTATAATAGGAAAATGGGTTGGAAAACTCAAAATTCCATCTGCTTCTTTGTTTTGTGTGTATACAATTACCAGAAATTATTCCAAATACATGTAAAACTGGTCCCTGTTGCCCAGAATTGCCTTTCTAAGTTGGGGGCTCAGGGGAACCAAGTGGTTTTAGTCTGCTGAAACCATATTTTTGAGACTTAGGCTATTGAGGCATTTGCCTATTATAAACAAAAACAAAATCAGGCGTAAAGACTCATGTAATAACCACATTACCTCACTTACATTTGGAAATTAGTTTATCTTTTCTTTTAGGGAGAAAGTGTATTTTTGTAGCATGCTGTTTTGTCCACCTAAGGTTTTTCTTTGAAAGATAAAAAGTCAAATTGTCAAACACTTATCGAATGCCCCGGAGGATACGTAGGATGAGAATTCTGTCCTCAAGTAGCTTAATCTAGTAGAGAAGCCAAAATTACAATATACTGAGATAAATATGTTGATAGAAATGTGATAATAATATAAGGTTCAGTGGTAACAGAGAGGAAGTGGTCCTCAAATTAGGTCTTGAGTTTGCCGTTTAAGGCAGAGGGAACGGCATATGCAAAGTCTGAAAAATCTTGAAACACCTTGACGGTTGAGAAACTGCAAGTAGCTTTAGAATTGTTAGAACTTGGAATTCAAGGCAAGAAGTAGCAGGCAGGTAAGACTGGGAGTCAGGCTAGGGCCAGATAACGGGGAACTTTGTGTTCAGTGTTAGCTACTTTATACCAATCTAAAAATACTGTGGACTAATACCAAAATAATTGGTGGTGCTTGCTCTGTTAGTTAAAGGATAGAAAGATCCACCGCCTACGCAGATAAATACAGAGGAATATATATAGCTTGTGTAAGTAAGTGAATGTTTAGATCTAATGCATGGGACTAAGTGTCTCCTACATTTTGGGTGTGGTTTTTTTGTTTTGTTTTTAATCCCAGTTTAAGTTGCATTATAGCCTGTATCCGTTGTTCATTTGTGGGCAAGTTCATTCCTCATTCCTTTCCAATCTTTTTTGAGTGTTTAGTACATTCAGGGCACTATCCTAAAAGGGGGAAATGCAAAGATCAGTAAGCATGGTCTAATTTCAAAGAGGTCACAATAGGATGAGAGCATTTCCTTGTCAACAAAGAACTGTCAAAGGTAGAACTGTGGCTAAAATGTTGCAGAAAAGCTTATAGCATTGCAGATGGGGTATTCAGCTACTCCAAGGATGCCTGCAGCTCGATCCCTGTCCACTCAACCTAAAGCAGTCTTTCAGTTGTCAAGCCTCACCCACACCCATGGAGTTCCTAATCACCTTTTGTAGGGCCTCGGTTTTAAATATTAGCACACAACCAAGGGTCACCAGACATTCAAAGAAAGCCTGTACTATGAAAGAGGAAAAAAATGAAGATGAACAGAAAAACTCACCTTAGAATAACCAAAAACCAAACCCAGTGCCGTGGAGTCAATTCCGACTCATAGCGACCCTATAGGATAAGCAGAGATAATTCAGAGAACGTAATAGAATTGCAGTTAGTACCCTCAGAGATTCTAGAGGATAACTGCATCTGTAAACAAGGATAAGATGCTCTGGGGGAAATCAGAAATGTTGGGAGATTAAACATGATTGCCAAAGTTAAAGGTTCTGTGGAAATGAAGGAAAAGAGGTCTTCTGAAAGTAGAAATGTGAAGAAAAGGTAAGAGCTAAAGCTAATTGATCATTCACTTATTTGTTGAAGAAATGTTTATCGAAGGCTTACTATTTGCCAGACATGGTTCTAGGTGCAGTGAACAAAGCAGACAAAAATCTCGGGCTTCCTAGAGCGATTGCAAGAGAGAGACAATAAACAAGATAATTATATTAGATGGTGATAAGTACTGTAGAGGAAATGAAAGAAGGGAGGCGAGAAGTTGCTGGGGAGGTTGAAATTTGTAAGAAGGCTGCCAGGGACAGCATCACTGAGAAGATAACATTTGGTCTAGGACCTGAAGGAGATAAGGGAGAGAGCCCCGTGGCTCTGGGTGGCCTAGGGAGCATTCCAGGTAGGGAACAACAACAGGTACATGTAAGAGCATGGCTGCCTATTAAAGAGGAAGAACAAGGAGTCCGGTGTGTGACGAGACTGGAGGAATCAGGGAGGCGGGGAGTGAGAGAAGACGTCAGAAAGGGGTGGGGGCAAAGGATATAATTCAGGCAGGGTCTTGGGACACTTTAAAATAGACCTTTGGCTTTAATCTGAGTAAAATGGGAAGACATGGAAGGATTTTAAGCAGAATAACTGTCTAGAGTTCCTATGTACCCTACACCCAGTGTCCCTTATTATTAACATCTTACATTAGTATGGTATATTTGTTACAATTAGTGGACCAATGCTGATAATAATTATTACTAACTGAAGTCCATACTTTGTTCAGATTTCTTTAGTTTTTACCTAACAGTCTTCTCCTGTTCCAGGGTACCATATTACATTTAGTCATTTTTCTTCCTTAGACTCCCCTTGGCTTTGACAGTTTTGACTTATGTTTTAATAATGTTACTCTGGCTGCAGAATTTAGAACATTCTGAAGGGGGCAAAAGTAGAAGTAAGTGAGGCCAGCTAGGAAGCTGTTGCAGTAATCCAAACAGGATAGATCATGGTGGAAGTGGAGAAAGTGTTCAGATTTGGGAAATATAAAAGCCTTAAGACTGGATGAGAAAATCAGGGGCATGCCAGTAGATAGAGAAAAAAATAGTCCTGGGATGGAGCCCTTGGGGCAACTTAACCTTTGTAAGTTAGTGAGATAGTGGTCTTAAAAGCTTGCAAAAGGCCATCCAAGGTACAACAGTTCGTTTGTATTTGGCTGCAGCAACAGAAAACGAAGGAGAGTCAGGAATAGAAGAAAACAGAATGTGTGGCTAATTACTTCCATGAACAACTGCCTCCTTTGCCTTGAGACCAGAACTGAATGGTGCCTGGCTACATTTTGATTAAAGATTCTATAGAAGAATCCTGATCAAAAGGTAGAACGTGCAGAAAAGAATTACAAATTATCTTGGACTCTAGACTTTCGGGAGCCACAGAGGCTTAATAGATCCCTGAAACTATTTTCCCTGAGATTACCTTTAAACCTTAAATGAAAATATCCCCTGAAGTCTTTTAAAATATATTTTTTCTTCTTCTTCCTTTTTTTTTTTTTTTTACTGCACATTAGGTGAAAGTGTACAGAGCAAATTAGATTCCCATTCAATAGTTTGTAAATAAAGTGTTTGATGGCCTTAGCTTCATTCCGCACGATGTGTCAGCACTCTCCTCATTTCCATCCTGGGTTCCTCATTGCCCTTTGTCCTGATTTTTTACCCCCTCCTGCTTTTGGGCAAATACTGCCCTTTTGATCTCATAATTGATTGTTCTAAGGAGGATGTTTATCACAGGTGTTACTGTTTATTTTTTTTGGCTTGTCTGTTGTTTGGCTGGAGGTGGTCTCTGGGAATGGCTTCAGTTCGAAGTAAGAAGGGTGTCTTAGGGCCATAGTCTCAAGAATCCCTCCATTCTCTGTCAGACTAGTAAGTCTAGTCTTCTTTGTGAATTTGATCTTTTCTACATTTTTCTCCCTCTTTGTTCGGGAACCTCTGTTGTAATCTCAGTCAGAGTGGTCAGAAGTTGTAACTGGCCACCACCTAGTTCTTCTGGTCTTGGGATCACGTAGCAAGCAGTCTTAGGTGACTGCTCGCAAGCTTTTAAGACCCCAGATGCTACTGGCCAAAGTAGGATGTAGAACATTGTTTTTAAGACTGTGTCATACCAATTGATGTAGATGTCCCCCGAGTCTGCTGTGGTCCTTTGCCATCGAGCCTGAGAACGTCATCCTGTGAGGTGTTTAGTTATGTCTGAGAGGTTTCCCTGACTGTGCCACTTGTGTTCTCTGTTGTCTGTAGTAATGTATGAGGAGCATCAACAGTTATGTATTTAAAAATTTCCATCGCCAAACCTGTATCTGCCGGTGATTATGCTCCTTTACACCCTCTGTCACCTCTTGGCATATCTGCCTATCTGTGTATCCATTCGTAAATTGTTGGTTAATACTGTTGTTGCAGGATTGTCTGTGCTTACCATGGTTGTCCTTTATTTCTGGGTTCCTCTTAGTGCCGTGGCTTGCGTTGGTCATGTTGTGCTGACTTCTCCCATATTGTGTATTACCTTTCTCTTCACAAATATTAACATGTGTCTAGTATCTGTTTGGTAATTTTCCCTCCCTCCCTCTCCCATCCCTGTAACCATCAATGAATTTTTTTTTCTGTGTGTAAACCTTTTGTTGCTACTTTGTAATAGTGGTCTCATACAAGATTTGTCCTTTTGCAGTTGACTTATTTCACTCAGCATAATGTTCTCTCTCCCATATGAAGTTAGTGATTAGTTTTTCCATCGTGTCGAAGAATGCCCTTGGGACTTGGATCAGGATTGTATTAAATCTGTATATCATTTTGGGTAGTGTTGACATTTTCACCATGTTAAGTCTTCTTGTCCACGAGCATGGTATGTTTTTCCATTTATGTAGATGACTTTTGGCTTCTTGCAGTAGTGTTTTGTAGTTTTCTTTGTATAAGTCTTTTATATCCCTGGTTAGATTTATTCCTAAGTATTTTATCTTTTGGGGGGCTATTGTGAATGGTCTCCTGATTTCATTTTCAAATTTCTCTGGGTTGATGTAGAGGAATCCAACTGATTTTTGTGTGTTGGTCTTGTATTCTGCCACTTTGCTGAATCCTTCTATTAGTTCAAGTAGCTTTCTTATGGAAACCTGAGGACTTCCTGTGCATAGGGTCATATCATCTGCTAATAGGGATAGTTTTACTTCTTCCTTTCTAATTTGTATGCCCTTTATTTCACTCCCTGCCTTATTACTCTAGCTAGGACTTCCAGTACAATATTGAATAAGAGTGGTTATAAAGGTATCATTGTCTGGTTCCCTTTCTCAAGGGGAATGCTTTCAGATTATCTCTGTTGAGGATAATGTTGACTGTTTGTTTTGTATAAATTCCCTTTATTATGTTGAATAATTTTCCTTCCATTCCTGTTTTGCTGAGAGCTTTTATCAGGAATCTTGTTGGACTTTATCAGATGCCTTTTCAGTGTTGATTGATATGATCATGTAATTGTTTTCCTTTGTTTTAGTTATGTGTGGTACATTACGTTGATTGGTTTTCAAATGTTGAACCATCCGTGCATGTCTGGTATGAATCTCACTTGGTCATGGTTTTTTTTTTTTTTTTCTGATATGCTGTTGAATTTTATTGGCATTCTCTGGAGTTGTCTTAAAACCAAGTAATAATTTGGCTTAACTAGTAAAAATGTCTGTCTTAAACATTGTACTGTCTTAGGATCTATCTATAAACTAGTTGCCATTGAATCAATTCCAACTCATAGTGACTGTATAGGACGGAGTAGAATTCTCCTGTAGGATTTCTAAGGCTGTGACAGAAGCAGACTGCCACATCTTTCTCTTGTGGAGCGGCTGGTATGTTTGAACAGCGAACTTTTTGTTTAGCAGCCAAGTGGTTAACCACTGCGCCACCAGGGCTCCTTAGAACTATCTATATGGGATCAAGCTAACAACAGCAACTTGAAAGATTATATAGGAAACAGTGAGTTTATGTTAATGCGGGAGGAACAATTCAGAAAAGGAGGGTGAGAATGGTTACGAAACTTGAAGAATGTAATCCGTGTCACTGAGTTGGACATGAAGAAATGTTTAAATTGGGGTATGTTCTGCTGTGTATGTTCCCAACAACAACAACAAAAAGTGAGATAAGAAGAAAGAAACTAGCAAATTAGACTGAACAAGAATGACCACTTAGGGAGAAAGAAAACCTGGGAAGTGTTGTGTCCTGGAGCCAAGAAAGTGTTTCAAGGTGAAGGAAATAATTGCCTCTATTATGTGCTGCTGATAGGTCAAGTAAGACTAGGGCTGTGACTTTGGGTTTTGTAACATTAGATTCTTGGTGACCTGGATGAGTAGTTTCAGTGGAGTGGTGGGAGCAAAAGCATGCTCGGAATGGGTTCAAAGGAGAATGGATGGGTACCAGGAAAGGACCATCAATCAGGACACTTGCTGGAGTCATGGTAATGTTCTGTATCTTGGAGGCATTGTATTAATTTTAGAACAAAAGAAAAACACTGCAAACTAATATTGAACTGTAGTTAATAATCTGCATGCTGAAATATTAGGGGAACATGTACTGGTGCAACTTTGAAATGCATCAAAAAGTAAGATGACTAATGGATGGATAGGTATATGCTAAAGCAAGTATAATAAAGCCCATTGCTGTCAAGTCAGTTCTGACTCATAGGGTTTCCAAAGCTGTAAATCTTCACAGAGGCTGACTGCTGCTTTTTTTTTTCCCATTAAGTAGCTGGTGGGTTCAAACCACCAACCTCTCAGTTAGCAGCCGAGCATTTAACCACTATATCACCAGGGCTCCTTGTAGCACATATAGTATATTGTTAATGGTGTAACTTAGGTGATAAGTAAATAAGTGTTCCCTGTAAAACTCTTTTAATTTTGCTTTGTGTTTGAAAATTTCCATGACTAAACGTTGGGGGAAGAAAGAGAATGGAGAAAGGAGAGTGGAGACAGCAGTATAGACAACTACTCTGAGGAATTCTGCTGAAGGAGCGATACGAAGCAGTAGGGCTGAAGTCTGTTTTTACCTCGCCATCCCCAAAGATGGGAGAGATAACAGTATTTTTATTTACTGGTTTAATGTCCTTGGGTAGACAAGAGGATGGAATCTAGCCCTGAAGTGAGAATTTATTTGTTAGGAATGTTGACAAAAGTGATAGCAGACAAGAGAATAAGGATGCATATACAGGTAGTTCTGTAGATATGGCAGGAGCTTGTTAAAGGTCTGTTATGGTTGCTTCTGTTTTTTCAGTGAAATGGGAAGTAAGGTTACCTGCTGGGAAGGATTAGAAAAGAGCTGTTGAGGCTCAAGGAGAAGGTATGAAAATAGTCCCCTAGGATAATGGGAGAGTAAAAGGATTAGGCAAATACAGTAAGTGTTCACTTGACGTCTTTTGAAAGGTCTAGTAACTGACTAATATTTAAAGTTCAAGAAAGAAAACAGTGAAAATAAAGGAAAGACGTTATCAAAAAATAGGCAGTAACTTCTCCGAGCTGATGAATGTGAATTTTCAGATAGAAAGAGCCCACCAGGTGCCTAACATAATGAATAGAAACAGATCCACACCCAGATACATTATTGTAAAATTCTAAAATGACAAGAAGAAAGAGAAGGTTCCAAAAACCTCTAGAAAAATTAAACAACTTCCTGTAAAGAAATGATCACCAGACTGCCAATGAACTTTTTACATGAATAACTGAATACTGGAAAACAGTGCCTTCCAAGTTCTGAGGGAGAATGCTTTTCAGCTGAGAATTCTATTGACTTTTCTGTACTCAGCCAAACTAGTATTCAAGTATGAGCATAGAATGAAGACATTTCCAGACTTGCAAGGACTCCAGAAGTTTGCTTCCCAAAACTGTTTCTTGGAAAACACTTAATGGTGTGTTGTTGTTGCTGCTGTTAGGTGCTGTCCAGTCAGTTCCAACTCAGAGACCTTAGGTATAACAGAATGAAAGGTTGCCCAGTCCTACGCCATCCCGTTGTTGCAGCCGCTGTGTCAGTCTATCTTATTGAGGGTCTTCCTCTTTTTCACTGACCCGCTACTTTACCAAGCATGATGTCCTTCTCCAGGGACTGGTCCTTCCTGATAACATGTCCAAAGTACATGAGATGAGGTCTTGCTATCCTCGCTTCTAAGGAGCATCTGACTGTACTTCTTCCAAGACAGGTTTGTTCGTTCTCCTGGCAGCCCATAGTATATTCAGAAAGACTGATTAACAACCTGCAATATGCAGATGACACAACCTTGCTTGCTGAAAGTGAAGAGACTGAAACACTTGCAGATGAAGATCAAAGACTACAGCCTTCAGTATGGATTACACCTCAACCTAAAGAAAACAAATATCCTCACTTAATGATATAAAAAGTAAAAACCAAGTATGAGGAATATGTGAAATCCAGGACTCAGTATATCCAACTGAGGGGAGAAGTAGAGCAAAATCCCAGATGATAGGTCTAGAGAATAGTTAATCAAATTAGATTAAAAAGGGCAATCTGGAGGGAAGGCATATTCCATACAATTTTATACCATCTGTAAGAAGTTGCAGTAACTTAAGAATGTAATAAAGCCAGGAAGAGTATGTTTTAAGAAAGAAAACCTAGGAAAAACAGGCGGCCATCTAAATGAATGATTTTCTTTTATAAGGATCAGCACAAAGCTGTTTCTTATGAGGCAGAGCTTGAAGATATCCCAGATGCCCAACTTTTCACTCATGGTCACAAAGACCATGGCTAGAAGGGCGATATTAAGTAATTCATTATACTGCACCATTCGATAAAAGATGTATTTTTTTTAAACCAGCTTAGCTTTTTCTCCCAGAGCTGAATACTGTGAACCTCATGATGAAAATTATCTGGAGGAAACGGAGTTTTGGTTTTAGTCAGCTCAGATTTAATAGCCTTAAGCAGCACTGACGTCTTACACGTAGGCATTTGTGCCATAAAAACCCGTTTGATAGAGGGGGACTATGGAGACCTAATGATTCCATTCTGTAGCTGCAAACAGTCATCATATCTTAGTTGACTGTAATGTGTCTGACCATTTTTGTGATCATGGAAACCGCTCATTATTCTGGCTCAGGGAGAGAGCCCTGTAGCCTGGTTACTGCTTCCATTTCCAAGCAACACGGATGTTGCTGGGTTAGTGCTGTGGCCAACTCAGAATCGTGAAATGGTGTACAAGTTTCTCACTTTAACTGCAACTGGAAATCAGGAAGTTGTTCTTGTAGCCTTGGAATTGAGAGTCTGACAAACCCATTGTTTGCATGAACACAGCCTGTTATTCAGTCCTCTTAATCCCTCTCTTCTCTGCAGGTTGTGATGTTCCTGTGGGTTGAAAGTGCTGGTTTTCCACATGGAACAGTGTGTAGGTGCTTAGATAAAACTCATGGGTGGAGTAAGGGTAGGCGTGTCGTCTTCTGATGATACATGGCAGGGAGCAGTGTGGTTGTTCTCTGCCTGCCCTCCCAGCCTGCACAGTGAACCTGCTCCCTCGCAGCCATGCAGCTGCCTGAAGGAGGTTGCGCAGCTAGCTAATTACTAGAGAGGCCGAGCTCTAGCAGTAAAAGGAGGCAGGGTGCTTCATTTAGCCTGTCTGTCACCCATGGCTATATTTGTCTCTAGTCCCACTAGAGCGGTGCTTTAGAAATAAGTTATGTCCTGAACCCCAGTGCCCGTTTTCACGATGAAAGTGTCCGTATTTGGGGTCTTGGAAGCCTCCTAATGCCCTTTCTGGAAGTAGAGAAAGTATAGTAATAAGTGAGTCTGCACATGTCAGGGTATACTAGTTAAAATTGAACTTTATAAATTCTAAGGTTTTTCTGCATGTTATGTCTGTTTTGAACTTGTTGTATGAAAAGAGTAATATGTAAAAGTTTTATGTAGCTATTTTTAATTGTACGACGATTAAAGCATTACCTACGTTCGTTTCAGAGAATGGGATCATTCTTCATAGGGGAGGAGTTGTCCGTTTTATACATCTTCTTTCTCTTTCGGTTTGTTAATGGCGGAGATTAATGAAACTTCCTCTAATTTTTTAATTGTCACCTTAAGAAGCCTATGATATGACATGAAATTTAATATCCCATACTTTACTATGTTCCCTGTTCCTGCAGACATACGGATAAATTTAAATTCTTAATGTGGGGTTTTTCACGTTCAGCTTAGAGACTTTTGAAAGCTGTCACGACATCCCTCCCCTGTTCCCAATTTCTGTCTCCTTTCGCCTGGCTTGCTGCATGTCCTCTTAACCAGCCATCTGCATGCTGCCACTCTCCTCCTCTCAGATATGTCCACAAAAGCCAGAGTCATCATTGTAAAGAGAAATTCAGTCTTTAAGGTACCCACCCTTCAACTCAATGGCAACTACTGTTTTTTTTGTTTTTTTTTTTAAATGTGTTCCCTATAAGGACGCTGATTGAAGTTATACCCAGATCAGTTGTATATGTCCTTTGGAACACATTAAGGAGTCATTTCTTTATATAAAATAACATTTGTTATGGGGCGAACAGTGCAGGAAGTATCCAAATTCTGCCAGCTACTCAGGAAAAGAAAACTATAAGACCTTACTTTATGAGGTCAGCCATTCTTAAGCATCCAAAAAATTTTATTGTGTTTACTATTAAATGGCTGCAGGGAGTTGAGAAAAAGGGGGTGAAGATAAGAAAATCTGTGCTCCGTAATGTGGCCGTTACTAGACTGGCAGGCCTATCATAATGATTCACAGTTGCTGTTGCCTTCAAACTGCATCTTAGTTAATGGCTAAGAGTCTACTGCATAGAAATTGGGAACAAGACCAGGGTGCCTGCTCTTTACCACTCCTATTCAGTATTGTATTAGAAGTCCTTGCCAAAGCAATAAGACAAGAAAAAGAAATAAAAGGTATACAGATTGGAAAAGAAAAAGTAAAATTACCTCTTTTCACAGATGATAGGATCCTATATATAGGTAATCCCAAAAAGAGTCCACAGGAAAACTTCTAGAGCTATTAGAGGAATTTAGCGAAATTGCAGAGTACAAGATCAACAAACAAAAATCAGTTGGGTTTCTACCATCTAAGATAAATCTATTGGTCCCATCCCACTTGGAGCAGAGGAGAATGAAGAAAACCAAAGATACAAGAAAAATATTAGCCCAAAGGACTAAAGAACCAGATGAACCAAAGATTCCACCAGCCTGAGACCAGAAGAACTAGATGGTGCCTGGCTGCCACCACTGACCACCCTGACAGGGAACACAATAGAGTCCCAGACAGAGCAAGAGAAAAATGTAGAACAAAGTTCAAATTCACATGAAAAGACCAGACTTAATGGTCTGACAGAGACCGGAGGAACCCCCTAAACTGTGGCCCCGGATGCTCTGTTAACCCAGAACTGAAACCATTCCTGAAGCCCACTCTTCAAAGATCAGATAGGACTATAAAACGAAAAACAAAACACGGGAGGAATGTGCTTCTTAGTTCATTCATATAAGTGAGACCAAATGGGCAGCTTCTGTCCAAAAGCCAGGATGAGAGGGCAGGAAGGGTCAGGAACTGGTCAAATGGACACAAGGAGCCTGGGGTGGAAAGGGGGAATGTGCTGTCCCATTGTGGGGATTGCAGCCAATGTCACAAGACAATATATACGTAAATTTTTGAACGAGAAATTAATTTGAGCTATAAACCTTTACCTAAAGCACAATAAAAATAAAGTTTTAAAAAAGGGGAAAAAAAAATCAGTTGGGTTTCTATCCATCAGCAGTGAGAAACCTGAAGGAGAAATTAGGGAAACAATTCCATTTACAATAGCATCTAAGAGGATAAAATACTAGGAATAAATCTAACTAGGGACATGAAGGACTTACACAATGAAAGCTGTAAATTATGAAACACTGCTGAAAGAGATGGAAGAAGACCTAAGTAAATGGAAAGATGTTCCATGTTCATGGATTGGAACTCTTAATATTGTTAAGATGTCAGTGCTGCCCAAGGCCGTCTATAGATTGAACTAGAAAAAGGACAACTTTAAACAAACAGTCCCGGAATAGAGCAAGAATCTAAAGGAAGAATAACTCAGAGTATGTTAGAGAGTATGATAAGTAATCTTCCTTTTATACTTTAAGTTTCCATAGAAGAGGAAGCCATTGCTGTTTAATCACACACTGCCCTCCATCCATGGAACTCTCAGACAGTTAGATGGCAAATGATAATTTTATTCATTGTGGTCTGTGATTCAGTCAAGTACAGTCGCTTACAGGTAACCACTCTGGTGATGTTACTGCGGTGCAGGAAAGCTATCTAATGCCTGACCGGTAAGATAGGCTATCTTCCCAGTCCTCTCGTGGGGTCACCATGAGTCAGAATCAGCTCAAGGACAACTGGTAACCAGAGTCTCAGCTTAAAAACAACAAAAAAAAAACAGTTGACTCCAACTCATGGCAGTCCCATGTGTGTTGGAGTATAACTGTGCCCCATAGGGTTTTCAGTGGCTGGCTTGTCAGAAGTAGATTACCAGGCTTTTCTTCCAAGGTGCTTCTGGGTGGATTCGAAACTCCCACTTGACTACTTCCCTCCACCGCCCTGCCCCATCCCAGCCTACCTGCTGTTTTTCCCCCTTCAGTTCCTTCTCACACTCAGGGCAGCCAGAGTAATGTGTGCAATATGCAAACCTGAGAGCCACTCTGTGGTGACTCTGATTATCATCCTTACTATACAAGCAGACTCCTTAATTTGCACAGTCCACCCACAGGAGACCCTTTTGTCTCAAGTGTCACTCACTGAGGAAGGCTCTCTGAGCCCCCAGGCCTGATTAGAACCCTCTGTTTTCTGGTCCCTCACCCCAAACCTCACCTCACACCCATCGCACTTCCACTTTAGTGGTGTAATTGCCGGTTTAATCACCTGCCTTCACCTCCACCTGGGAATGAGGGTGGGAGCTTACCATTTGATGCCCAGCCACTCTTTGTCTATCGTATGATTATAAACTGCCCTTTATTTGGAGCTAATTTAACTGCTCCAGAAGTGGAAAATATGTTTTAAATCAGTTTTTTAGTTCAGAATGCTGATATGCTAGGTTTAAGGTCTCACACGCACCCAGCCTTGACCTTTTCAGTCATAGACCCTCAAGCCAATGTCAGTGATTAACTCAGTGACCAGTGTTGCTTTTTTCTTTCCATTAAAGTCTCTGAGGTGGCTCTTGGGTCACAGAATGATTATAAATCAATAGATTCTTTAGTTGGTCACGTCATGAATCAGTGAAGTCTCTGTATTTAGGTCTTAAATGCAATATAATAAACTCTTATTCCTGTTGCCATTAATTCGGGGATAGGGGAAATTTGTTCACGGTGCCTGTTTTCTCTCTTACTACGTTGAAGCAACAGGAAGTGATTAAGCCTTAGAGGGTACAACTGTGGCCAGGTTTGCCTCTTACCCTCAGAAAACATGTGTGATTGCTGCTCCCCTGGCCTAGGTGGCTTTGGTTTTTTGTTTGTTTATTTTGGTTTTTGAGGAGAGTGGAGTAGAATTGTTCTTAAAATTAAAAGCCTTCTGTAGTAAACAAGATGAAAAGGACAGTAGCTAAACATGTATTACTGAAGTAAAGAATTAGCTACAGTTGGAGGTGATTTTGGTCATTCTGGTAGGGAAGTTCTGATCTCTACGATTAGTAAGGGTTTTATTTTTCTAACATAAGAAAGCTTCATCGGTCTTTCGGCGAATGGCAGCCAAGTGTGGCCAAGAGGACAATCCTTCCATTTGCTTGATAGCAAGGTGGAGAGTCTGCCATGTTCCTTCCACTCACAGTTCTAGGATGGCTGAGCAGAACTAAAGACGCCAAGAATATAACCTAGTTCACAGTCTGTCAAGGAAGTTAGAGGTTAGGCCTTCTTCTCTGGTGTTTAGCACTCAGAAATTTTTTATTGAGTTGATACTTGCTGTAATACGCTCAGCTTCCCCTCTTGGGGCATCCATCACACTGTGTTGCAGCTGCCAGCTTACTAAGATGCTTAGCTGCTCAGGAGGGTCCCTGGGTGGCACAAATGGTTTACACTTGTCTACTAACCAGATCACCACTCATCTGCTTGTTGCACTGTGGTAGCTTGTGTGTTACTGTGATGCTGAAAGCTATTATGTCACCAGTATTTCAAATACCGGCAAAGTCACCCATAGTGGACAGATTCCAGTGGAGCTTCCAGATTGACAGACTGGGAAGATGGACTGGACAATCTACTTAAAAAAAAAAAAAATTGGCCAGTGAAAACCTTATGAATACCAGCAGAACACTGTCTGATATAGTGCCAGAAAATGAGCCCATCAGGTTGGAAGCACTGAAAATACAACGGAGGAAGAGCCGCTTCCTCACAGTAGACTCAGCCTTAATGACTTGAGTGAAGTAAAGGTTTTGGGCCTTCATTTGCTGATACGGCAAGACTCAAAATGAAAAGAAACAGCTGCAAACATCCATTAATAATTGGAACATAGAATGTATGCGGTACAAATGTAAAAAATTGGAAGTCATCAGAAATGAAATGGAATCCATAAAGTTGATATCCCAGGCATTAGTGAACTGAAATAGACTAGTATTGGCCATTTTGAGTTGACAATCACGTGGTCTACTATGCCAGGAATGACAAATTGAAGAGGAATGGTGTCGCAGTGATCATCAGAAAGAACATTTCAAGATCTATCCTAAAGTACAATGCTGTCAGTGATAGAATAAAATCTGTCTCCCTAAAAGGAAGACCAATTAAAATACAATTATTATTCAAATTTATGTACCAACCACTAATGCCAGATATGAAGAAATTAAAGACTTTAACCAACTTCCGCAGCCTGGAATTGATTAAACATGCAGTCAAAAGCCCCGGTGGTGTAGTGGTTGAGAACTCTGCTGCTAACCAAAAGGTCGGCAGCTCGAATCCACCAGCTGCTCCTTGGAAACCCTATGGGGCAGCTCTACTCTGTCCGGTAGGGTCGCTATGAGTTGGAATCAACTCAGTGGTAGTGAATTGTTTTGTTGTTGTACGGGCAAAATATTGAACGGCCCGGGAAGCATCAAAAGAAGATGGGAAGAATACAGAGAAGTACCAAAAAGAATCGGTCGACATTCTGTCTTTCAGGAGGTAGCATATGATCAAGAACTGATGGTACTGAAGGAAGAAATCCAAGCTGCACCAAAGGCATTGGCGTAAAACACCGTTCCAGGAATTGATGGAATATTAACTGAGATGTTTCAGCAGACGAATGCAATGCTGGACGCACTCGCTAATGTATGCCAAGAAATGGGGAAGACAGCTAGCTATGTGGCCAACCGACTGGAAGAGATCTGTATTTTACATATTCCAAATAATGGTGATCCGGTGGAATGTGGAAATTATCAAACAGTATCATTAATATCACACGCAAGTAAATTTTTGCTGACGATAATACAAAAACAGTTGCAGCAGTACGTCGACAGGGAACTGCCAGAAATTGAAGCCGGATTCAGAAGAGGATGTGGGACAAGGGATATCATTGCTGTTGTCAGATAGATCTTGCCAGAAAACAGAGAATACCAGAAAGATGTTTACCTGTGTTCTATTGACTATGTAAAGAAATATGACTGCGTGAATCAAACAAATGATGGATAACATTTTGAAGAATGGGTGTTCCAGAACGCTTTATAGTGCTCACACAGAACCTGTAGATAGACCAAGGAGAGGCAGTCAGTCGTTCGAACAGAACAAGGGGATACTGCATGGTTTAAAATCAGGAAGGGTGTCATTTGTATCCTTTTATCACATTTATTTAATTTGTATGCTGAGTAAATAAACCAGAAGCTGGAATGCAGCATCAGGATCGAAGGAAGACTGATTAACATGCAGATGACGCAACCTTGCTTGCCGAAACCGAAGAGGACTTGAAGCACTTACTGATGAAGATCAAAGACCACAGCCTTCAGTATCGCTTACACCTCAACATAAAGAAAACAAAAATCCTCACAGCTGGACCAATAAGCAACACCATGGTAGATGAAGAAAAGA
Source organism: Loxodonta africana (assembly GCF_030014295.1). Taxonomy (NCBI): domain Eukaryota; kingdom Metazoa; phylum Chordata; class Mammalia; order Proboscidea; family Elephantidae; genus Loxodonta; species Loxodonta africana. Next base: position 17,524,425 of record NC_087359.1, read on the forward strand.
TTGAAGTTGTCAAGGATTTCATTTTACTTGGATCCACAGTCAACACCTGTGGAAGCAGCAGTCAAGAAATCAAATGACGTATTGCATTGGATAGATCTGCTGCAAATGACCTCTTTAAAGTGTTGAAGAGCAAAGATACCACTCTTGAGGACTAAGGTGTGCCTGACCTAAGCCGTAGTATTTTCATTTGTCCCGTATGCATGCGAAAGCTGGGCAATGAATGAGGAAGACAGAAGAAGCGCTAATGCCTTTGAATTACAATGTTGGCCAGCAATATTGAATGTACCATGGACTGCCAGGAGAATGAACAAATCTGTCTTAGAAGAAGTATAGCCAGAATGCTCTTTAGAAATGAGGATGGCGTGACATCCTCTCACATACTTTGGACATGTTATCAGGAGGGAGCAGTACCTGGAGAAGGACACCATGCTTGGTAAAGCAGAGGGTCAGTGGAAAAGAGGAACACCTTCAATGAGATAGATTGACACAAGGGCTGCAACAGTGGCTGAAACAGCAATGATTGCGAGGATGGCACGGGACCAGGCAGTGTCTTTTTCTGTTGTTCATAGGGTCGCCATGATTTGGAACTGAGTCGTCGGCACCTAACAACAACAACTAACCAGAAGGTTGGTGGTTGAATCCACCCAACTGTGCCGTGGAAGAAAGGCCTGGTGATCTCTCTCTAAATTTACAGCCCTTGAAAACTCTATGGAGCGCAGTTCTACTCTGAAACACATGGGGTGCTGTGAGTTGAAATTAACTCAATGGCAGTGGATTTGGTTTCGATTTTGTTTGTTTTAAGCTCCTTGGGAGGGGTGTTCGTAGTCTCAGCCCACCTAGCTCAGGGCTTGGCACTCCTCTCTGTTGCTTGCCTAGCATAGGCCATAATATAACTTCTCAAATATACAGAATTTTCTCTCTTAAAACTCCCTGATATCCCCTCCCACCACCTCTCTCTGCTCAGTTGAAATTCTGATAGCATTTCACTGTTCTGTTGAACAGTCAACTCCACCAAAGTAGTGGGTCTTCCATGAGTCACAAAGCACAAAAGACGGTTATTTTGAATGGAAACTCTTTGTACCCCTTTGGTACCAAAAAAAAAAAAAAAAAACCCAAACCTGTTGCTGTCAGGTTGATTCCGACTCAGAGCAACCCTATAGGACAGAGCGGACCTGCCCCCATAGGGTTTCCAAGGAGCGCCTGGATTCAAACTGCTGACTTCCTGGTTAGCAGCCGTAGCTCTTCACTACTACCCCACCAGGGTTTCCACCCCTTTGGTAGAAAGAGTTTACTTTGGAGTATCACCTGTGCATTTAGGTTTCTTCACCTCCAGGTTTATCTGAATAGGGTATTACCTGTGCATTTAGGTTTCCTCACCTCCAGGTTTATCCTCACCTCCAGGTTTATCTGAGTGGAAGGAGTCATGTCTCGTAAGTGTGAACTACTTACTTTCCTGTTTTGTAAAAATAACGGGCAGCTTTTCTTAATGACTGCTACACCTGCAGAGATTGGTGAGCATTTCTGACTTGCTTTTTTGGAGTACTAAAATATTTCTCAGAGAGAGAAATACCCTGGAATTTGGTCAGTCTTCTTAATTATTCATATTCTAACATGTATGAATATTATAAAGGAAGTCTTACCTGTTGAAAAATTGATGAGTTATCCTGAACTGTTAATATAATCATTTTCTCGTGTGTGTGTGTGTGTGTGTGTGTGTGTGTAGTCATTTTTCTCTCTACATCAACGTAGCTGCCATTCAATGAAAGTATCAAAAAGCCCATGGTATTCCATAGTTTCTTTTGTAAAAATTTTGCTGGCTATAAAATTAACATCCTGCAAAAGTCAGCCATAGGTCAAACTTCCAGATCCAACCAGGCTTGTTAACATTCCAGGAAGTGCCACCATGCTGAGAGAGATTTGTAGGGACGTGTGTATAGAGACAGGGCCATGCCTCCTCTTTCCCTGGTCCACCTGAGGTATTACCTCCTTTTAGCCCTTTCATACTACACCCTCCCTTTTCTACCCACCCATCCCCATGTCTTTTTCACTTGGAAAAACAGTCGGTGATCTTGTGGAAAAGATTTGGTGTACCCCCTTTTGAGGTATCCCACATGAGAGTCTTTTAGCATTGATGCTTAAGTTACAGGAAGACTCCTTGCTTAATCCTATTAACTTCCTTCGTTTGGCCTCTCCTTCCTTGGGGGAGCAAACTCTTATCTTTTTGACATCTAAGATACCCTAGACAGTCATTCTTCTTTCTAGGATTTGCTGATGAGGTTATTGTTTCTCACCAACAAATCTCATGGCAGTATGTACTGCCTGGTGCTCTGTGATACTGGCTGCACAGCTTAGAACAAAGCACCCACGTATAGTCATTTCCTCAAAGTATCGTGTTCAGTGCTGTTGTAAACACTATGGGGAATACAGATGAGAGCTGTGCGTGAAGCCAGCCTTCAGGGAGCTTGCAGTTTAGTGTTGGAGGGGCCGAGACACACATTACAAAGTGGTTGCAGATGAGATGTCACAAGGGATTGTGTCCTTATCAACAGTGCTCCTCCATTAAGTACTATAAAAGTGAAGCAGAGAGAAAGGTGGCCAAGGCGGTTGTAAGATCTGAACTGAACCTTGAAGATTAGGATACGTAAGGTAGAAAACAATGCAGGTGAGGGGGAAACCATGAGAGAAGTGCAGTGTTTAGAGGTTGGTGAGTTGACTAGCTGATGGAAAGGTTTATTGTTAGAGAAGGTAACGGGGTGGTAAGGACACAGAATTAGGTGATGGCCAAATTGAGAAAATTGGAATACCAGACTGAGGATAAGTTCAGATGTTTTTAACAGCAAAATAGTGGCGTTTGAATTGATTTGGGGTCACTAAATAAATTGAGAACAAACAAGTTCAGCCTTAAGGCAGGATGCCTGGCCATTTGGTGGACCTGGGTGTCTTGATCCACCATTGTCTCCCCTTCATACTGGTCCCCACTTATAGCAGCTGCTCAGAAGGGTGGAGAACTCTAGCTGGGGTGACACTTAAGAAAAAAGGCACTATTCCAGTGGGTACAACTTCTTCATATTCAAAGGGCAATATAGAAGTGATTTTTACCAATGGAAAACTTAGCAGTTTAGGCATTTTTTTCTCCCCCCTTCCCTTCCTCTCCTTCTCCTTCCCCATTCTTTATTTCTTTCCTTGTAATTTTTTTTAAAAGAGCAAAACCTAGCACCTCTTACCTTTGTGTCACTAGTGGTCAGACATCAGACTTGACCAACAAATGCCCTTTGGATCCTTTAGTGTAATAAATAGAATTTTTTTTTTTTTTTAAGAAAATGATGTTAAAAAAAAAAAAAAGGGTTTTGGACTCCTGGATCCCCAGAGAAATGAGGCTACTGGAAACATCCATTTCAAAAGACACTAAAAATAGTATTTCATGGCACAGATAGACTTTTGCCGAAAGCAGTTCATCACCATGAGATAAAGTGCCCCTTGGATTTGGTATCATTTGATTTTGATACTCTTTTAAAGGAATTAATAGATTTCTTCAACCATTTGATAAGATAGCATAGTTTGATGTTTATATGCAATTTTGTAAATCTGTCAAAATTTGGGGAATTTTTTTTCATGAATGCATTTTCATTCTTCTCAACTTTGTTTAAGGGCCAAGCACATGTCAGCTGGCCTGACTAGGGGACGATGCTTTCCGTTTTCTTCCTGGCTTGTGGCCTATTGTAGTCTTCCAGAAGGAGGCTGGCCTGGTGAGGTGAACATGAGAACTGCTGCTCTTCATGTGGAAACCTTGGTGGCACAGTGGTTAAGAGGTACAGCTGCTAACCAAAAGGTTGGCAGTTTGAATCCACCAGGCGCTCCTTGGAAACCTTATGGGGCAGCTCTACTCTGCCCTGTAGGGTTGCTGTGAGTCTGAAACAACTCGAAGGCAATGGGTTTGGTTTTTTTGTTTTTTTTGTTTTTTTTGGCTCTTCGTGTGTCAAGTTAAGCAATTTAAGGTTTCTTTGGGACCAACCCATTGCTGTTGAGTCGATTCCAACTCACAGTGACCCTGTCGGATAGGGATGGAGCCCTGGTGGCATAGTATTTAAGAGCTGGGCTGCTAATCAGAAGTTCTGCAGTTCAGTTCCACCAGGCAGTCCTTGGAAACCTTATGGGACAGTTCTACTCTGCCCTATAGGGTTGCTATGAGTCAGAACTGACTCAACGACAACAGGTAGGACTGGGTAGCACTGTCCCATAGGGTTTCCAAGGCTGTAATCGTATGGAAGCAGACTGCCACATCTTTCTCCTATGGAGCAGCTGTTGGGTTTGAACCACCAGCCTTTTGGTTAGTAGCAGATACTTAACCACCGCGCCACCAGGGCTCTTCTGTGGGACTGAGAGCCTTAAATTCAAAATAGCTTATCTACAGTGTGGGTGTTTTTCAGGATTTGGCACACAGCATGGCAAGCAGCATGGCCAAGATGTTTTCACGTTGAAGGAAAAAATGTAGCAGATGGAGGTGGTGATTGTAAAGCAGTTGTTTAAGTGCGAGTAGTGAATCAGTGTGAATCAGTGTCGCATCAGACCTGGTTGGTAATCCACACTAAGGGAGTCCAAAAGTTAAAGAGCTTTCTAATAGTTTCTAATAAAATATGTAACAGGTAACTGGAGGGCACTGATTTTAAACAGCTCAATACTGTTACCCTGGCCAGGGCCCTGTTGGATTTGTTCTGAGGGAATGCCAAAAAAACCCAAACCCATTGCTGTCAAGGCAGTTCAACTCATAGCAAACCCATGGGGTTTCCAAGGCTGTCAGTCTCCACCAAAGCAGACTGCCACATCTTTCTTCTGTGGAGCCACTGGTGGTTTCAAATTGCTGACCTTTCAGTTAGCAGCCGATTGCTTTAACCACTGCTTCACCAGGGCCCCCTTTGGGGTCACAGTCCTTTAAAAAGTATGTGTGTGTTTCTTCTTCCTTCTCTAAGAACTCAAAATTATGTGGTAAGTATCACTAAGAATTCTTAAATTTGTCGTGGCAGCGTTTGGGATGCTTTGGGAGGGGTGGATGGATGGATTGATTTTAAACTTGGAAATTGGACTTGTAATGACTGAATTTTTGAAGATCTGGGAAAAGCTCACTGGCTTTGGTTCAATTTCTGTAGTGCAAGGAACCAGCTATAGGGCTGGTTTGCTTTTTATGTGCAAGTGCTAAAAATATAACTTCCTATCTTTCCTGCCACCCACAAATGCTCTGATAGCAGAGTGCCTTTTGGATATTTGCTTCACAGATTGACGTGACTTTGAATCATTTTTTCCCTGAAGAAATGTTAGAATTAATAGTGTATGTTGAAACGTTCCATAAATGTCTAGTTTATTGCTTTTTTAAAAAAAAAAAAAAAATCATGATTCCCTTTTTTGTTTCCTTTACAGATGACTGAAAGTGTTCAGGCAAGAAAATATCCCCATATTTCAAAATGCAGTGGTCTATAAACAAAATACTTATCATTTTCAGAGACCCTTCTCTATAATTTGCATAGAAAATTAAATGCAGTTCCTCTATTTCCCAGTCTTATTATAGAAGGGACAGGCTAGAGAATTAGCTACTACAGTCCTTGAGTTCAGCATTTAAAGTCTTTTTTAGTAAGCACAGAATCATATGTTTTCAGAATAAAATAAGAATCCCAGGCTTCTGTTAATATGTTTACTACTGGTGCCCTTGGACATTACATCAAAGACACCTCATTTAGTGACTGTAACCGAGGTAAAAATCATTCCCAGGGGTTGCCATGTTTTGTTTGCAGTAACACTAATGTGTAAAACAAAGTGACTATCTGAAATTAAATTTATCCACTAAGACAGTGGGAATGGAATGCTATACTGTTTGCTAAACTTATTTTATTTTCTCCTTTAATCCCTCAGTAACCTTGTAGCCACCACTTTATAGGTGAGGAAACCAAAATTTAGAGAATGGTAGTTTACCCAAGGTCACATAGTTTGTCGTTGGTGAAACTGGAGTTTGATCTCGTATGTGTAGACTCTTCAACCCTGTGTTCCTGAATCAGACGAGGTGCTCCTAAGAGGTCTGAGAGACCCTAAAGCTTTTATCTCTGCCTTTTCTTTTTTTCGTTTTAAAAAAATTGTTTTTAAAGGTATTGGTAGAAGCGAAAATCTAGTGTTACCTTTAGAATGGTCTCAGATTGGGGGCGTGGGGCGGGGCAGCAGTGAATACCGTTACTGGAATCACAGAATGTAGAAAAGTAAAACACGTACACTCCGAGTTCGTCCGTGGTGAAGAAAGTCTGATTGCTGGGAGCTGGTTTCTTCTCAGAGTAGCAGTGGTAAGCTGTTGTCATGGAGGTTTCTCACCATGTTGTTTGCTGCTTCCCTGTGTATTTTCTGGAGTGTGAAAAGTTTGCACCTGAAGTGTTAATAAGGCCTTGGTATGTTTTTCTTACGTGTGAAGTAGGCCATAATGTTGATATAACCTCTTGACTGAAATATTTCTAACTTGTAAGTGAAGTATACATAGGCATATAAAGAGTTCACATGTCATAAGTACACAGTTCAGTGAAGTTTTACAAACTGAACACACCCGTGTGACTAGCACTCAGGTCAAAAACCATAAGGTTAACACCGTCCCCCAAATCCTTTTGTGTACCCTGCCACTGACTGGGATATTTTTAATTCTGGATAGACCTCACATCGTTCCTCACCTCTAAGTTTCTTCCTGATTTGAGTTCTTAATGTTATTTATGGTGGTTTTTTGTTGTTGTTCTTGTCTCTTCCTCCCCCTGACGTGGGGGGAGGAACCATGGAAACATATCTTTCCCTCCTTTCATAATCTCGTCTCCTGATCAGCCTGCTTGTGTTAAACCAAAGTGTTTTGTGTGTCTACAAAGTCAGAACTCGAGGCAGTGTGAGGCTGAAATAAAAAATGCAGCTGTGGGGTAGGAGCTAAAAACATTCCTTGGAATTTTTTGAACTATGAAAATTTAGTTATTGTACTCACTCTATCTGTAAAGGGAGAACAAATGAGTGAGTGATAAGTGCCTTGTGTTGTGGGGAAGTGGTGACAGAAGCAGCTTCCTCTTTCTCAGAACTCTGATCAGGCTTTTAAACATTATTTCTGAACTAGATGGTGCCCAGCTACCATTACTGAACATTTTGATCAAAGGTTCTGTAGCATAATCGTGATCAAAAGGGGGAAAATGCAAGACAGAATTTCAGATTCTCCTGGAATCCAGACTTTCTGGAGCCATGGAGGCTAGATGAACCCCTGAAATTATGGCCGTGAATAATCTTTAAACCAAAAATATCTCCTGAAGCCTTCTTAAACCGAACAATAGTTTAGCTTAACAGGTAAAGAATATCTGCCTTGAGCATTATGCTCATTTACAATCTGTCTATATGGGATCAAATTGACAATAGCAACTCGAAAGATAAGAGAGGAAACTTTGGGGCCAGTGAGTTTATGTTAACAAGGGGAACAACTCAGAAAAGGAGGGTAAGAATGGTTGTATAACTCGAAGAATGTAATCAATGTCACTGAATTATACATGTAGAAATTTTTGGATTGGTGGTGTTCTACTGTGTATATTTTCAACAACAACAACAAAAAAAGAAATCACACAACCAAAGAAATAAAGAATATCCCTACTGCTTAAAAAAAATTATTTGTAAAGGACATGTGCTTTCATCTAAAACCTTGTTGTTGGGTTGTTGTTGTTAGGTGCCATTGAGTCAGCTCCAACTCGTAGTTACCCTGCGTACAACAGAATGAAACACTGCCCAGTCCTGCACCATCCTCACAATCGTTGTTATGCTTGATTGAGCCCATTGTTGGCAGCCACTGTGTCAAAACCTTAGCAAATTAAATACAGTATTTATAGGTACAAACTTATTCCTATACAGTTTTGGTCTTCTACTCTGCTTGACCTTTAGACTCATGTTAATTTGTGTCCTCTGCTGGTTTGTAGATTTAAACACTGAATAAAATTTAATTTTTAAGCATTTTTTAAATTATGTCACCACAAGTTCAGGGCTTGCGTGTGAAAGCTGACGTGCTGCCCGGAGCAGGTCGGTTGAAAGACCTGGTCCCTGACTTTCAGTGTTTGTAGCCCGGGGTTAGCAGAGAAACTGAAGTTCCAGCAGAATCAGCCTTTTTTAAAATTCTAGCGTAAAGAGGCTTAGAGGCACACACAGCATCTCCTTGGCTATGTGGTAAAGTGATAATCTGGGTACCAGAATTTTCCAGTTAACTAAATATTTTAATCATGCATGTGCTTAAACATTACAGTTTTAAAAAAATTGATTAAATAATTCCATATTTCCCTGCCTTCTTGGGGGAGAACAGCATTCTAAAAACCAAATAATATTTTGTCTGTAGAAAATGATAGTTCTAAATTGTTGCCAAATTTGGGAGTTGCCCTGCAATTTCCTTTGGGGGTGGTGCTTTTTGGGGAAATTTGTTTCTATCAAAGTAAAGGTGACAAAGAAGAATGTATAACTATATTAACTCCTGGCTTGTATCACACAGTTACCTTTTTTATGAAGTTATTGTCCCTAAATCAAAACTGGCCTGTTCTGAGAGGTTGCCTTCCTCTGTTCTGATGCCTAAATGGGCCACAATCACCCCTTTGTCAGCCGGTCTTCTAGTAAATTTTTTAAGTATACACCTCACCATTTCAGGAGCTGATGTTGACATTTTGGAAAACTCTTACATATAAGCAAGCCTACAGGATTTTGTTCTGTTTATTTTTTAATTATTGCTATGAGAAGATGATGTTCTGTAAGCATTGGGCCACATTTTTCTTGAAGCCTTTTTTTAATAATTTTTATTGTGCTTTAAGTGAAAGTTTACAGATCAAGTCAGTCTGTCACATGTAAGCTTATGTACACCTGACTACATACTGCCATTTACTCTCCCCGTAATGAGTCAGCCTGCTCCCTTCTTCCAGTCTCTCCTTTCGTGACCCTTTTGCCAGTTTCTAACCCTCTCTACCCTCCCATCTTCCCTCCAGACAGGAGATGCAATACAGTCTCAAGTGCCCACCTGATACAAGTAGCTCACTCTTCATCAGCATCTCTCTCCAGCCCGTTGTCCAGTCCCTCCATGTCTGATGAGTAGTCTTCAGGAATGGTTCCTGTCCTGGGCCAACAGAAGGTTTGGGGACCATGACCGCTGGGATTCTTCTAGTCTCAGTCAGACCATTAAGTCTGGTCTTTTTATGAGAATTAGGGGTCTGCATCCCACTGTTCTCCTGCTCCCTCAGGGGTTCTCTGTTGTGTTCCCTGTCAGGGCAGTCATCAGTTGTGGCCGGGCACCATCTAGTTCTTCTGGTCTCAGGATGATGTAAGTCTCTAGTTCATGTGGCCCTTTCTGTCTCTTGGGCTCATAGTTACTGTGTGACCTTGGTGTTCTTCATTCTCCTTTGATCCAGATGGGTTGAGACCAATTGATGCATCTTCGGTGGCAGCTTGTTAGCATTTAAGACCCCAGACACCACACTTCAAAGTGGGATGCAGAATGTTATCATAATAGAGTTTATTATGCCAACTTAAGTCCCCTTAAGCTATAGTCCCCAAACCCCCGCCCTTGCTCCGCTGACCTTCGAAGCATTCAGTTTATCCCAGAAACTTCTTAGCTTTTGGTCCAGTCCAATTGAGCTGACTTTCCCTGTATTGAGTATTGTCCTTCCCTTCACCTAAAGTAGTTATTATCTACTAACTAATCAGCAAATAACCCTCTCCCACCCTCCCTCCCTCCCCCCAACCCCGTAACCACAAAAGTATGTGTTCTTCTCAGTTTATACTATTTCTCAAGAACTTGTAATAGTGGTCTTATACAGTATTTGTCCTTTTGCATCTGACTCATTTCGCTCAGCATAATGCCTTCCAGGTTCCTCCATGTTATGAAATGTTTCACAGATTCCTCACTGTTCTTTATCGATGCGTAGTATTCCATTGTGTGAATATACCATAATTTATTTAACCATTCATCTATTGGTGGACACCTTGGTTGCTTCCAGCTTTTTGCTATTGTAAACAGTGCTGCAGTAAACATGGGTGTGCATATATCTGTTCGTGTAAAGGCTCTTATTTCTCTAGAGTATATTCCGAGGAGTGGGATTTCTGGGTTGTATGGTAGTTCTATTTCTAACTTTTTAGGAAAACGCCAGATAGATTTCCAAAGCGGTTGTACCATTTTACATTCCCACCAGCAGTGTATAAGAGTTCCAATCTCTCCACAGCCTCTCCAACATTTATTATTTTGTGTTTTTTGGATTAATGCCAGCCTTGTTGGAGTGAGATGGAATCTCATCGTAGTTTTAATTTGCATTTCTCTAATGGCTAATGATCGAGAGCATTTTCTCATGTATCTATTAGCTGCCTGAATATCTTCTTTAGTGAAGTGCATGTTCATATCCTTTGCCCACTTTTTGATTGGGTTGATTTTCTTTTTGTGGTTGAGTTTTAACAGAATCGTATAGATTTTAGAGATCAGGTGCTGGTCAGAGATGTCATAGCTGAAAATTTTTTCCCAATCTGTAGATGGTCTTTTTACTCTTTTGGTGAAGTCTTTAGATGAGCATAGGTGTTTGATTTTTAGGAGCTCCTAGTTATCTGGTTTCTCTTCGTCATTTTTAGTAATGTTTTGTATTCTGTTCATGCCTTGTATTAGGGCTCGTAACGTCCCTATTTTTTCTTCCATGATCTTTATCATTTTAGTCTTTATGTTTAGGTCTTTGATCCACTTGGAGTTAGTTTTTGTGCATGGTGTGAGGTATGGGTCCTGTTTCATTTTTTTGCAAATGGATATCCAGTTATGCCAGCACCATTTGTTAAAAAGGCTATCTTCTCCCCAATTAACTGACACTGGGCCGTTGTCAAATACCAGCTGCTCATATGTGGATGGATTTATATCTGGGTTCTCAATTCTGTTCCATTGGTCTGTATGCCTGTTGTTGTACCAGTACCAGGCTGTTTTGACTACTGTGGCTGTATAATATGTCCTGAAATCAGGTAGAGTGAGGCCTCCGACTTTCTTCTTCTTTTTCAGTAATGCTTTACTTATCCGGGGCTTGAAGCCTTTGTATTTGATATTATAACAGAATCCTAGTCTGTACAGCCTTTAAAATGGCACCCTTACTTTCATGCTGTTGAGAGGCCCTTTTGCTGCCTGTCTGATGACAGTGACAAGGGGTCTGTCCTGAAGCTGCTTCTGTAGCCACCTTGGAGGTAGTGATTGTAAATTAGCCTTGCAGCAGGGCTGGCAGTGTAACCCATGTAGCAGTGCAGTGCTTTCCAGAGCGCACTCCATGCCAGACCTTGCTCATTATCATTGTCTGGCAACAGGGTAACTTTTCTTGTTTTTGCAATGAGGATTTTAAAATGATGAATTACTTACATATGTTGTATCATCTTGGTGTTTAGTAGAATATAGTGCTTTTTAAAAAAGAAAGAAATGATACAGGAAAACTTTTTATCCCTAAGCTATCAGCATGTGTGTGACTCTTGGGGAATTTGAGGCTAAGGCATTTACCAGTAGCTGACTTTTTGAGAGCTTACCATGAATGTTGACAAGCTCTTACAGGATCTGCCATCTTATCTTACACACTTAAACCTGGTGACTGCCACCAGCGAGGCTAGAGGCTGTCAAGCATCACATATATGGCCTAGCGTGGTGGAACTTTGGGGAACACAGCCTCTGCTCAGAAGTGAGTTATCTCACCTTGTTGGGTACCTCTTCAGTCTCGTCTCCCTTTTCTTTGTCTCTCACTTTAAATGTCAGCGTGTATACACCAAATACTAAAGCTGTCTGGTTCTCATTTAGCTGTGAGCACAGCATTGTTCAGCATCTTGGGGAAATCATTTTGTAAGGAGCACCACCGGCCTGTGTGTAGAGCTTCGTTGTATCATGCAGTTGACGACCACTGCACCAGCAGCGTTTACATTTCCATTTTCTCTTATGCCCTTTGCCTTTTGTTAGACGTCTAGGACTCAAGGAAAGGCTTTTTATAGCATATCTAACACTCTGCTCCTTAGACTACTGTACACAGTACACTTTTATAACCTAGTCTGCCAGTATAACTCACAGGAAGCAGTGGGGGGAGTGAACAGAGAGAACACTCATTTGGGATCTGAAAATCAAGATGTAATTCTTAGCTCTGCAAGGTCACCAGCTCATAACCTTGGGTAAGTAAATCTTTTCACTTTTCTAGGCCTGTTTTCACATCTTTAGAATGAAATGGTTCAATTATGTGATATCCAAGTTTTCTGCCAGAGTTAATTGTGTTGGTTGTGTGGCTCCATCCAGCATTACCTAACTTGAACACAGTGTGGCCCTTGAGGGTTACTGAGGAGAGTAGGGCTTGCCATGCTTTTTCATTAGAGCAGCTTCCCAGACAAGGACATATGGGTGTGCCCCCAAGCAGGAGCATTGTGGAGCTGTTGGGTAGCTGACCCATACTTGTGATAACCTGGAGAAGCTCTTAGGGAAGCCCAAGATTGGGTCACTGTGGATTTTGGAGGTTGGATCCAATCTGTGGATTTTGCAGACTGGCTTGAAGATCTCTAGAGAAGCCTGGAAGCTCTCTCTATTGCTGCTCACCTCTACCATGAGACCTCTCTCCCAGATAGCTGAATTATTTCATCCTTGTCAAGTTCTCTTCATTCTCTAATGTCGGTGTAAAGTGAATCTATTACTTTTTGCTGTCATTCTTCACCTGTCTTCCTACTGAGGGTATAATATACATGTTTGGGAGCTTAAACTTTTATTTCCAGGGACAATTTCTTTTTAATTTTAACTATCAGAATTGAAGTCAGAAGAAGTTTTATATCCATGTAACTGACAATATGTCCAATAACATCTTTTATAGACAAACCTAAAAGACAGCTTAGTTGTCTTAGTTGGTACCGTTTTAAAAGTGAAAAGGAGATGACTGATCGTTTTCCTTGTCTTGCTTCTCTTTCAGGTCTTGAATGAAGAATGTGATCAGAACTGGTACAAGGCAGAGCTTAATGGGAAAGACGGCTTCATTCCCAAGAATTACATAGAAATGAAACCACACCCGTAAGTTAGCTGGGATGGTCTCCCAGGGGTCCAACCACCTGCATGTTTCAAGTCATTTTTCTAAAAATTGAGATCGCTGGGATGGATGTTATACTTTTTATTCTGTCTTCCCAGGGAATAAAAAAGGATGTTTGGTTTTTCATGGTAATGATAGTATATGTTTTAGATCAATAATAGCTGTCAGTGATCTTCAAATATGTAATCAAACAGTAGTTACACAGGTCTGTAGTTCTTTATGAAACCTTTGGGACTGGATGTGTCTCATAATCCTGCATTTTTTTAGTTTTAGAAAGGGAAAAGAATGGGTACGCCCTGTGCCCTGACACAGCCAGCAGGCACCGAGCAACACTTGTACTCACAGAAACACACATTTCTGCAGCAGACTGTCTCAGTATTCACATTAAGTGGGACAACTAAATAACAACCTCACATCAGGTCACATTTTGCCCCCAAGTGAGTTGTGGGAAAGCTTTCCATTTTCAGAGCTTTGTGATTTTCACAACTACACATGAGGGATTGTGGGCCTGTCCCTCTGAAGACCAAAAGCCTAGGGCCTTGTACCTCTAGTCCTTGAGAAAAGGAATTGTGTTCCCTTTCTTCGGAAAGTGGTCTTGCTAGATTTGAGAGTCACAGGTGTTTAGCTGATGCTAGCGGGGAAATAAGCCTGTAGTCTGCAGTGGTGCTCACCAGCGCAGTCGTCCGTTTGTGTTTTGGCACCCCACAGTTTGACATTTCTGACCGTCCACTGGGTACAGGCAAGCCTTCAGTATGGGGAGGGCAGTGTGCTGGTTGGCAGTAGTCGAGCCTGACAGCTGCTGCTTTCCTGTGCCTTCATCACATGCCCCCGTGTGTGTGCTTGCCATGTTGTTTCCTTTGTGGTTACATGTTTGAATTCCCTGTGGAACAGTGTCTTTATCATCTTTGTACCCCCATGGCACAATGCATGGCATAAGTAGGTTCTAAATAGCCGTTCGTTATAATCACCAGTCATGCCCTCTGCCTCAGTGTCCCCGCTTCAGAACAAACAGTGCTCTCTGCTCCAGGCTGCCGAGAGTGGGGAGGCAGGGCAGATTTATATCTGTATGTGACATAGTGGGCCCAGGACCCTTGCGGACCACCGGCCTCCTACCCTCACCACTCCGTCCTTCCTTGCCCTGTACCTGGCTCCAAGGCAGTCGTTTCATACCTCATGAGTATGTAATTAAAGCCGAGGCTTTCAGTGCTCAGAGTGGAATGCCACTGGACACACAGAAAACGGTGGCTTCTTTCTGTCTGCTTGGTTTAACCAGTGTGGTAATAAGGCTTTTAGATGACTTGACCAACCTTCAGTAGCACTCTTCTGTCCCTCTCCCCCACTGTCACTGCTTTTATGTGTACTTGTCATTTCTCTTCTCCCAAGTCTTGGAGCAAAGATCTTAACTATGCGTGCTTCATATGAACCTTCTTTATAGTCCCACAAATGCCTAGCTCATCAGCTAACACAGAGCTTCGTGTCATAGAGCTAGAAGGGGCCTTTAAGGTCGAGTTTATTACTCTTTATCCTACAAATTAGGAAAGTTTGTAGTGTTTTCTTTACAATGGCAGTAATTTGTGAAGATAGCCAGCTCTGGTTGTAAAAGACGCACAGTGGAGAAAAATAGGGCATGATCTGTGAGTCCTCACACAGCCCTTTCAGAGGTAACCAGTAGCACTTAAACGTGAGCCAAATGCTGCCTTGTGAGCCGAACCTGCTCTAAAAAGATGGTGTCCCCTCAGGATAAGATCAAACAGATGAGGAGCCTCAGCGTAAGGCCATCTGTTGGGCTCATGCCTTGCTCAGTAAACTCTTAGGAAGTGCTTATTGTAAACCATGGCAGGGGTGGTCCTAGGTGCTGGGAAGTTATATTTTGTAGTTAAATTATGGTATAATAATGTTCCCATGTAGTTAATATGAAACTTTGAAATTATAACCAGGAAGTCTTAGCCTAGAGAGAGGAGCCTCTGGATTATTCTGCAGTTTGATAATGAGAAGATGTCTGCACCACCAGGAGACTGGAAAATGCCCAAGGAAACGGCTTTTGACCTTGAGCAGAATCAGGCACCTCCTAATGGCTCAATAAATGTTTCATTGAATGATTTACAAGGTGAAAACCAGTCTAATTTGTAGGGTCTTTGTTTCTAGTTTTTGTTCGGAGCGTGTACTGTCTTGTGTCTTCCTAAGTATGTGAGTCTGATTCCTCCATTAAAAGATGTTAGGTTCCTCGGAGGATTTGTCTTCTGTTTCTATAACCAGTAACCACTTGCCGTCAAGTCAGTTCCAACTTATTTCACCAGGTCTTTCTTCCAAGGCACCTCTGGATGGACTCAACCCTTCAACCTTCAGTTAGCAGCCAAGTACATTAACCGTTTGCACCACCCAGGGACTCCTGCTCCTGTTTTCCATCATAATTTGTACTAAGATCTGGACCAAATTGTTCATGATGATAAAAACCAAACCATTAAATCTTCAAAGGCGTATGTGGAAGAGATTCTGGGGCCCCTGTCAGTGAATGAAGAATCCCTCATTTGAGGCCCCTGTAAACTAAGATTAGGGGCTGTCACCGCCATGCCCAGTTTACTAAAATACAGGCTGATGGCATTTTGTGGTGGCGATGGCCAAGAAGAGCAGGGGTGATTGCAGAGTTCCTGTGTGGGGCACTAAGCAAGGTTGGGAGTTCTTAGCTGTATAGTGTCAGTGTTTGCTCTGGGGGGTGATGTGGACTTTGCGTGGCAGCAGCATGGCAGGCACTCTTCTGGGAGATGCAGTTGGATCATAGTTGCTGGGAGGGGAGGAGTTCTTCGGATCCCATAGTGCGTCCTCCAGAATAATGTGTGTGCATCTGTTTGCTTCAGTCCATCCTCAAAATAAAACCCTACATGGAAAGTTGGCTAAACTTGTAAAAGGCCACATAGTAATATTTTAGGCTTTGTGGGCCACATACAGTCTCTGCCCTGTCACATCTTCTTCTTCTTCTTTGTTTTTTTTTTATATAACAACTCTTTAAATTTTAAAAAACAGTCTTAGGTTGTGGGCCATGCAAAAACAGGGCGGATTTAGACTGTAGTTTGCCAGCCCCTGCACCAGCTCCTCCAAGGAGCCCTGGTGATGCAGCATTTAAGCTCTCGGCTGATAACGGAAAGGCTGGCAATTCAAACTCACCCAGCAGCTCCAGGGGAGGCAGACCTGGTGACCTACTCTTGTGAGGGTTAGCGCATTGCTGTTGAGTCGATTCCAAGTCATAGCGACCCTACAGGAGAGTAGAACTGTCCCACAGGGTTCCCAAGGCTGTAATCTTTACAGGAGCAGACTGCCACATCTTTTTTCCCATGGAGCGGCTGGTAGGTTCGAACCTCTGACCTTTCGATTCACAGCCAAGAACTTAACCACTGCACCACCAGGGCTCCTCCCGTAAAGGCTACAGCCTAGAAAACCCTGTGGAGCAGTTCCGCTCTGTCACATGGGGTTGCTGTGAGTCGGAATCAACTTGATGGCATCCATTAACACTGGATCTGACTGTAACAAAATCGACTTAGTTTTCATTTTCATATTTTCAGGATGAAAGGGAATTCAGCAGAACATTATACTGTAATTTTTGTATTAATAAAATGCCTATGGCTCTAAATCCTTGCTTTTCTTCAGATTGTTCCAGGTCATGTAGGCTTTTTGAATCAGGTTGTTGAGAAAAGATAGGAAAGGCCCCTCCCCTGGAAAGTCGCAGCCACTGACCAGACTTATTGGTGCCCCTTTAGGCAGAGTCACCTTCCTGTCCCCACTGTACGGAACTTAGGAATAGCGACTGATCCTGAAGCATCCGTCCAAGCCCCGCCGTGTTCTCTGCAGACTCTAGCTGAAGGGTAGGCAGTTCATCCATGCTGAGCTCTGAAAAAGGAAACTCAAAACACTCCTTTATCCAAGTCTACCGTATTGCTAAAAGACTGACTTTGTGCCTGTGTGGCAGTACGGCCTTGCCGGCCGGTGTCCCCTTGTAGGACAGCAGTGTGCCTGGACTAGCTAAGTACAGGGTCAGTGTCTGTTTCACAGCTGTGGCAGAGCAGAGAGTACTGGGTCCCTCCCTCTCTTCTCCTGCTCTTTCCCTCCTCTCCTTCCCTCTTCTCTCTCCTCCTTTTCAGTTTCTCTCCCTCTCCCTGTCCCCTTCTGAGTTAGAGAAGGGGAGGGAACTATAGTAGGGAGTAGGACCTCACCTGATAACAGCATTTAAATTAGCAAGTTATACACAAGGCTACGGAGTGATTGTTGGCATCAGTGTTGCAACATGAGTTGTGTGTAGTGGGGGTGGATCCAGAGATCTGCTTTGCATATTGACTGCACGTGGATGGGAGCCTAGGGAATGTAGGAAGGAATTAAATTGGGTCATCAGCCCTCCGTTTCTCCCTTGCTATTTCTACTGTAGTACAAGCCCATCTTTTTAAAGATTTTGAAAATCTTGACCCTGGCCACATAGTCACAGACAGACATCATCATTAAAAGAAGCTAATCAAATGAGAAGATCTATAAACTGTATAAAACACTACAGAAATGTGGGGCAGTGGCATTTAAGTGTCTTCGCCAAGAGCGATACCACGTCACCACAGAGCCTGCTAACCGCTCTGTCTTGTGAGACATCCTTTAGAGAGAGGGTTAGGTAGAAATAGCGGCCACAGAAGAAGTCTTTGTTTAATAAAATGGTCTCCAAACTAATTTTCTTGACCTGGCTGCTTATAACATGGGTGTGTTTGCTTTGTAAAAATTCCAATTAAGAGTACTTTTCTCTGTATGCAAGTTACACTTCACTGCAGTGTATTCTTTTTTAAAATGAAAATAAAATTGAGTTAATTTCAGCTGAGGGGAAGAAACCCCTGCAGCCATATCATATCTGTGTGTTTGTGGACCGTGAGGAATGGTCTGCAGACGGATGCCCATCGGTGACTGCCAGCAGTTGCTGCCTCTGGGGAGTATGAGGGAAGGGCCTGGCTTTGTATTTTACATCATGCATATCTAGGTTATTTTAATTTACATGTATTACTTTTTCCTTAAAGAGAGAAGAAGAAAGGATAATGGTTGCCTGTTTAGGAGAAAAGAGTGT
The DNA here is from genome assembly GCF_030014295.1 of Loxodonta africana. Lineage (NCBI taxonomy): Eukaryota > Metazoa > Chordata > Mammalia > Proboscidea > Elephantidae > Loxodonta > Loxodonta africana. Next base: position 17,542,581 of record NC_087359.1, read on the forward strand.
GATGGTTGAGTAGCCGCACCCACTCCCCCAGTACACCCTGGGGAGAGTGAGAGGCCAGGCTGGGATGGGAACACTGACTCTGCTCATACCCAGCCATGCAAACTGGGCATCATGGACCCCCTATAGTGCATACAAGCACACTATAAACTGGACATCATAGAGCACCTACCTGTGTGTACAGTACATACAAGCACATTATAAACTGGACACCATGGAGCACCTACCTGTGTGTACAGTGCATGTGCGCACACTATAAACTGGACAACATACAGCACCTACCTGTGTGCACAGTACATACAAGGACAGTGTAAACTGGACTCCATACAGCACCTATCTGTGTGCAGTACATACAAGCTGCCTGTAAACTGGAAAGCACCAGAAAGTAACATGGAAGCTGTTAAACAGTCTCCATCCTGCTAGTTGGCCTTTCATACTTGGAGTTCTCTCCTGTTAATGTATGATTTCTCTTGTGTGGCCTGCCCTGGAGGACTCACCCTTGAGTTCCTTGTAGGAACAGGAGCATGTATCATAGCAGCTCCTGTCGGCAGCCTGGCATTCGAGTATGCAAAACGGGAAAGACGTGACTAGATAGATGTAGAAATGATTATAGGTTCCTAGGGGCAATTTCCCAGTGTATCCTTCCTGGCAGTTCACATCCTTATGCTTGAATTTTAGTGCAGTATATTATCTTAGAAATATCTTGCAGTATAATTCATATAAGTAAAATAGATTTATAAGTTAGACTCACAGTTTTCACAGCCCATTTCTCATCTTTGATATTATAGTTGGCACATTTAACGAATGTTAGGTACCATGTATGAGGTCTCAAGTAAGCAGATAGGTAGTTATTGGCTATAAATAACGTTTTTCCTTTTTTAAAATGATGTAACATTCAAGACGGTTTGGAAGAGAGAAAGTTGTTTTCACAATTCCTCTATCCTAATAAGTAATGGTTTTCATTCCAAGTGGTAGGCGCTATGACTAAGCTCTTTAGAGGGGTTCTCCTCCTCTCCTCCCTGTTCACCCACTGGCCAGCCGCTCCCACAGGTTTTGGTGAATTTGACCACTTTTTCTTCTGGCCAAGGTGAACTAGCAGTGGGGGCAGAGCATCTGTAATGTGCTTCAGGCGAAACCTAATGTTGTGAGTAGCTGCCTCTGCTGGAGTGTGTTAGGATGGTCCTGCTGGCTCCTAAAAGCCAAACTGGGAGCAGTGACCACAGAGAAGAGGGTTGAGAAGAAGCTGGCCTTTGGGAACGGTAGAGGCTGCTCTCTTAATGGCCTGAAGCTTCTCCCTTTAGGCTGTTAGCAGAAGCCATTCTGCCTCTGGCTTCTGGGCCTTCCAGATCTCCTGCCCTGTCCTCTTGTGTTCCCTTGTCCCCACTGTAGCAAAGCTGCAACCTTATCAGGGGGCTTTAAGAAGGGGCCTGTCGCTCCCTGGGCAGTTCATCCTGTGCTTCCAATTGATAGACCTGGGCTTTCCCAGGTGACTTTCTGATGAATCAGCAGGGAGCCCCCGGGCTTTGGCCAGGGAGGCCCATTTTCAATGTCTTCCTGTGCAGCAGCAGTGGCCTACAGTAGTGCCTTGATGAGTCACTCTGCCAAGTGGCATTGGGTGAAATCCTGTGAAGGGAGGAGAGCGCCTCTCTCCACGGAGGACCTGACAGGAACGTCGATACAGGCATGTTGAGACTGGAGGGCAAAGAGAAGGCCCCTTCCTCCAGCAAGGAGTGTTCTGTTACTCACATTTCGGAGGCTGGATATCCCGTTTCTTTGTGGGGAAGCAGATGTTGACTGGCTTGCCTTCCTTCCTTAGGTGGTTTTTTGGCAAAATCCCCAGAGCAAAGGCAGAAGAAATGCTTAGCAAACAACGGCATGATGGGGCCTTTCTTATCCGAGAGAGTGAGAGTGCTCCTGGGGATTTCTCCCTCTCTGTCAAGTAAGTATTTCCTGCCCTGTCCCCTGGGAGCCTATCTCACTGACCTCAGTTGTAAAGCCATAGGCCAGGTGCCTGGCTACACATACCCAAGGTGGTGAATTGGTAGCCCGTGGGCTGGCTTTAGCCTAAACGGTATTTTTATAAACCAGAAAATTTCGCATGAAAACCCTTGTTTCTGCTCCTCTTAAAAATTAGTTCCAGCAGCACTGTGGAAACCATCTGTAGGAGCTGAGCAGCAGTTCCCCTCAGACTGCATGTGTTTGCCAATTGCCCATAGTCCCCACCGCTCTCGGGTGGCTCCTTCAGGCACCCTGACAGCGTGTGGGATTCCTGCAGCTCTCCATTAGGAGGCAAGTGATCGCCTTTCAGCTGCCTTTGCCTCGTATCTAGCCTGGATGCACCAGCCCCATCCTGAGCTGTTCCCATTAACTTTTTCAAAAAGTTTCTCACGTGGTTTTTGTTGTTGTTCTTTCCCTAGTGGTAAATTTAAATGTGGAGGGGAGCAGGTGAGCAAGGAATGGGGACGACCAAGAGTTTACCGTATTAAGAATCATGGGGGAGTTGGAACTCTGAGGAGTCTAAGCAAATTGTTCCTCATCTTTGAAATAAGGATTTTGAATTAAATTAGTATTTCTGGGTGCTTTTTTTTTTTTTTTTTGTAACTCTCAGTTCTTTTCATAATAATGCACATCCATAGGGAACCCCATTCCCCAGGAATCTTACAGATCTCTTCACTGATATCCTCTGTGACAAAGGAGGGATTGGGTTAAAAATGCAAATCACTGTTTTATTATATTGCCTTGTTTCAAAATGAAGGCTATGACAATTTCTCATTTACAAATGATGTAAACATAAGAGTTTTCAAATAAAAATTAACTGAATTATCTTGTTTTAGAAACATATGGTTAAAATGTAGGAGTTGTTTTTTTGTAATGTAGGTTTAATCTATGTTTTTTGTGTTGTTTTTCTAAATGCAATTTTGAGAGGTCACTGGTGATACTTGAACCTACCTCACCAATGTGTCGCCCATGTGGTTAGTTTTTACTCAAGTGCCAGCATATAAAAAAGCCTATCTGGGAATTATTGCCATTGTTTTCTTCTGTGAGCAGTGGCTTTGGTTTTTGTTGTTGAGAATATACACAGCAGAACATACAACAGTTCAGTAGTTCCTACATGTACAATTCAGTGACTCTGATTACGTTCTTTGAGTTGTGCAACCACTCTCACTCTCTTTTTCTCAGTTGTTCCTTCCCCATTAACGTACACTCACTGCCCCTGAGGTTCCTGTCTAACCTTCCGAGATGCTCCTGTCACTTTGATCCCATAAAAGAGCACAATGCTCAAGGCACACATTCTTTACACTAGTTAAGCTAAATTATTGTTTGGTTTTAAGAAGACTTCAGGGAGTATTTTTGGTTCAAGGTTTAAAGATTATCTCCGGGCAGTGGTTTCAAGGGTTCACCCAGCCTCCATGGCTCCAGAAAATCTGGATTCCTTGAAAATTTGAAATTCTATTCTGTTCTGTATTTTTCCCCTTTGATCAGGGTTCTTTTATAGAATCTTGGTGAGCAGTGGCTTTTTGATGTGTTTGACTAACTAAACACATGCAGGTAAGGGTCCGGAGAAGAGCATCTGGGGTCGTTTGTGAAATTATGGTCTTAATGCTCCCCATTGACTTGAATTTCATCTTCTGTTTTCCTTATGTTTTATACTAACCCGAGTATAAATTAAACACCATGGAATGAGGAATATAACAGTTCATCACTGCATGGTGGCCAAAACCGCCATGGCAGTTAAGGGTTCAGTTGAGTGACAAACCAGCTGACTAGATTGTGGGCTGCCTTATCTGATCGCCGCTCATGCCACGGGCACCGGGAAGCTCCAGACCCTTCGCTTCCGTCAAACAGTAACTGTAAAGAGTTAATGCGTTATTGTTTTAGAAATAAAATTTGAACAGGTATCATGACCACCTTTAACAACACGAATATCTTTGCAGAGGAGGTTCAAGAATTGACAGTTCCAGATATTTCTTAGTTGCAAAATGTTTTGATTCTGTGTTTGAAAACATTTTGGCAGTTCACGTGCTCACCGTCAGGGACGCTGTGCCTCTTTTAGAAACTGTCTGCATTGTACCAGTTTCTTGTGGGAGTGGGTTTCTGCAGGGCCAGACGTGCCATTTGAATATGTCGTTCTTCCTCATACAGCTTTCTCACCATCCATATTTTTCCTTCCGTGAAATAGCAGTGCTGTTTGTACTTGTACTTGTGGCTTCCTTGAAGCTCAGTGCTGCCACCTGCTGCTTTCATTTCATTAAGAAGCATTTGGTTTAAGTTTTAAGACTGAAAACGAGGAGACACTTGTTCATTCATTTAGCAAGTATTTATAGGGCGTAGCGTCCCTTTTGAGGCTCAGCACTGTCATAGGTGCTGAGGACTCAGCAGTGAACAGCACAGGCAAAGGCCTCGTAGAGCCTACGTTCTGGCCAGTGTAAACAGGACTGTGGCCAGATGACAGAGAAGTCTTTCTTTGATGCCTTTTACTGTCCCAGTATGTTCTTTTGTTCTGAGACTTTCACCCATGGATTGAACGAAAATCCCTGAAAGGAAAACATGACTTGGAATTACACCATTAGAGGAGAGTGGTTGGGAGTATTTCCAATCCTTCCTCTCCTCACCTTACTTCCTCTCTCACTTCTTTTACTCTTTAAATAGCCCATGCGATTTTAATTATTTTTTGCTTGAAAAGAAACTAAGTCATACTTCTTGCCTTAAATAAAACTCCTTTTTATTTGGTTCAGCCTGGGACACAGAGGTAAGGGAAATGACATGGGTTAAGACATTCTCCTTTTATCTGAAACAACTCCAGAAGTAGATGGACTGATGGACAGGTGTCTCCTTGCCTGGTGAGGCTCCTTGTCCTAACTCTCCAGCCAGAGAGCCCCTGGCCCCCGCAGACTGGGAGGAATGTTGCCAGAATACTCTCTCAAGGTGCCTCCGGTATAAGCAGGCAGCCCCTGGTGAGCCAGGATGGAGCCCTTCAGCCTGTCGATGTGTGTGACCCATGTCTTCTGTGCCTCCCAGGTTCGGCAGTGACGTGCAGCACTTCAAGGTGCTCCGAGACGGGGCCGGCAAGTATTTCCTCTGGGTGGTGAAGTTCAGTTCGCTCAATGAGCTGGTTGATTATCACAGATCTACATCTGTCTCCAGAAACCAGCAGATATTCCTCCGGGACATAGAACAAGTGCCGCAGGTAAACCTCCTCAGAGGGAGATTGGGAACCGTTTTTACATGGTCAGCCACGGCTCCACAAGCCAGCCAGTGCCTTTCAGGGAATTACTTCTGAGTCTTGCCCCATGCCCATTCTTTAGAAGGGTTACCTGTAGTTCATATTAAAGCTTGTCACTTAAAATAAGATGTTTTTGCCTTTTCTAATGGCCGGTAAGTTCCCCTGATCAAGTGACCTCTTCCTTCATTGTGCCATTTCCAGGGACTGCCTCCCTGAGCAGGCAGCGTGTTGCTGGTTTCCCCCCTGTAAGGAGACAGTCTTTCACACGCCCTCCCAAGCTCTCTATCCCTGAAAACAAGTGATAGGAGTTAACATGCTTTCAAATCCTGAGAAGAGAAAGGAAACTCAGGCTGCCGTTTCCAACAGTGCCCCCTCTCCCCGCCACTGCCACTTAGGAAGGTGCCGTGGTTGGCCACCATCGGTGAGCACTGGTGAGGGATGACACTCAGCCCACCCCACGTAGAGTGAACATAGGATATGTGAGAATAAGTGGGCTGGGGGGCTACTGCAGGAGGTACGAGAATTCTGCACACATTCTTACCCCCAGCACCAGCCCCACTGAGGCGCTGGCCATGGGAACCATGGGAGGAAAGCATCATTGGTTTCTCTCCCGCTCCTCTTTTGCAGCAGCCCACATACGTCCAGGCCCTCTTTGACTTTGACCCCCAGGAGGATGGAGAGCTGGGGTTCCGTCGGGGAGACTTTATCCATGTCATGGATAACTCAGACCCCAACTGGTGGAAAGGCTCCTGCCACGGGCAGACCGGCATGTTCCCCCGCAACTACGTCACCCCTGTGAACCGGAATGTCTAGGAAGCCAGAGGAGATTATTTAAAGAGAGTGGAAGATTTAAAACACATACAGAAAAAGTCAGAGCCCACAAGCTGCCTTCCCAGCAGCCTGTGAGGAGCGCAGACACCTGGCGGGCCACCCAGTGGCCCTCACTTTGGTTGGAACTCTGGGGGGGTGGGGGTGGGGTTGGATATAAAAATGCCAAAACGTACCTATAAATTAAGAAAAGAGTTTTTATTACAAATTTTCACCGCTGCTCCCCCATCCCCTCTTTTGTCCTGTTTTTCATCCTTTTCTCTCTCGTCCATCCGTGCATGACACCTACTGCCACGTGTAGTCCTAGCTGATGCCAATAATAAACGACACCAAGTGGACTGCTATTTTCTCTATGCAAAACATCTGATGTAGTTGAGACCAGTGAAAGAAGACGAACTGTCCAGGGTTCTTCATACACACACACACACACACACACACACACACACACAAAGAAGAGAGGTGCAGGGAGCCGGCCGCCCGGGATACTTGGCTTCTGCCCAAGGCTCTGCCCTCCAGCCCTGACCCTGTGTTCGATCTTGTCAAAGTTGGAAATCGCATGGGGGTGAGAGGAAAGGATGTTGTCACTCACCTGCTTCCTGAGAAGGTCCAACTAAGAACCTGCGTCCCTTTTTTCCGCCTGTTTTCCCGTCCAAGTGGATTATTGAGCATGTTGTTTTTTCATAGTGCCTTTTTTCTTATTTCAAGGGTTGCTTCTGAGTGGTGTTTTTTTTTTTTTTTTCTAAATAAGACAGTCCAGAGCTTTTCAGCCAATTTGTCTCCGACTCTATGTAAATATTTTCCGTGGGGGGTGGGGCAGGGCGGAGAGAGGAGACGCAGCAGTGGGAGGTATGGACATTCACCTGCCTGTTTGGAGCAAGGTTCAGCCTTCATGTTTGCAAGCCCTTCTGAGTTTGAGGAAGCCAGTGCCCAAGGTGTCTGGAGGGGCTTCCTGACTGGATCTGGCTGAAAAGGGGGTCAGAACTGTTGGCCTCAAGGTCTCAGGTGTCGCCTTCCCCTTGCTGAGCCCTAGAGATCCCCAAATGCAAACCCCAACAAGTTTCCAAACCCAGGAAAGCCAGGAGCAAAGATACTGTTTGGATTTAAACAGTTGCTTTTTCGTTGTACTGGGCTGTACGTTCTTCCCGCGCTGGCTTAGGGAATGAAAGCACTCACTTTTCATTTTTCTTGCTCTTCAAAACAGCAGTATCTGCCCGTGGCTATCCCCCTTGCTGTCACCAACCTGCCCAGGTGAGCAGGAGGGCAGTGTTCAAGGGGCAGCTGGGTTGTTTGTGTCCTTTCACAGCGGGCTGTGTTTGCGCCACTCCGCTGCCCTCCCACCCTGAAAAGCGAGTAGGAGCCGGTGGGAAGGAAAGGTTGGCAAAGTGGGAGGCGAGTTTCTTGCAAAGCTCTGTGTCCGTCCTCTCTGAGCTTCTTTCCCCACAGTCCTGCGTCTCCACCTGGTCCCGTTTCCACAATAAAAAAAGAGGCCGCTTACATTTCTCTCCCCCGGGGCTGGCGAGGTCTGTGGGCACCACACCTCGCTCGGAGTCTCCCTGGAGCCTAGTGGTGTGATGCTGGCCGGGGCCTCAGCACTGGAGGCTCCAGCAGTTGCCAGCCCCGGCACTGAGCCCCCTGCTCCCGCTCGCCCTGTGCCTCTATCCCTTGCTGATGATACAAGGAGCCTGGCGTCTACACCTGGACCATTTGATTGTTTTATTTTGGAATTGGTGTATATCATGAAGCCTTGCTGAACTAAGTTTTGTGTGTATATATTTAAAAAAAAATCAGTGTTTAATAAAATGACCTATGTACTTAATCCTTTAACTCTGCGGATAGCATTTGGTAGGTAGTGATTAACTGTGAATAATAAAATACAATGAATTCTTCACTCTGCATCTTTTCTTTTTTAAATGGAAAACGGTTTCAGATCAGGAAGTCAAGACTCTTGTGTCCCTACTTTCACCTTAACCAATTTACATCATCCTCGGGAAGCATGTGGCGGGTGGGGGGCACGGGGGTGCTTATTAACAACAGATGCCCACACTCCACTCTCAGACACTTAGGAGGTTTTGGTTGCAGCCTAAACAAGCATGTGCGGTGTTTCTGACTTGGAGAAACTATAGACCACACTTGGGAAACTCTGATCTGGACCAGAAGTGTCAAGAAGTCAAGGAGCATGACTGGCTTCTCCAGAGAAGACACCCTCGCCAGGAGCTCTGGTGATAAAACGGTTAAGCACTTGGCTGCTACCTGAAAGGCTGATGGTTCAAACACATCCAGAACTCCACAGAAAGACCTGGCGATCTGCTCCTGTAAAGATTACAGCCAAGAAAACCCTGTGGGGCAGTTCTACTCTTTCACACGGGGGTCACTTTGAATTGAACTCAACTCCACAGCATCTGACAACAACAGACACCCCCGTGTGTGTGTGAGTGAGAGAGAAATGAAGAAGCAGAAGGATAGAATGATGTAACAAGGCAGTTTCAGTATTCGAAGTAGGTAAAACACTTGTTTGCTCAGTAGCTGCTTTTAGGGTGACATTAGGCCTATTTAAGCACATAACCCTGGCTACAGCCAACCAGGGAAGATTTGTTTAGAAATTGAACAGAAAAGGTAAACCCACGGGGTTTTCACTGGTCTTGGTCTGGTTCTTAAACAGACCTCAGCAAACCGCCTCTGTGGCTGTGCTGCTTGGGTGGGGAGTTTTCCAGCTGCAGCCTGGTGTGAGAAGGAGCTGTACCCGTTGCTGATCTGCAGCTGCTGTTCTCACGGTCAGCTTGGGCTAGCAGCTCAGAAACAGAGATTTCCAGAATGGGGCCATTTGAGTGAAAAGGCAGCGACTGGTACTTAGTTTCCTTGAGGTTTTCTGCTCGAGCTGCCCCGCTCTGACTACTTCAGCATAGCACCAGAGTGAACAGAGATTGCCACTTTTGTGTGAACAGCAGGTTTGTCACAGATTTCTTGGAAATTGCACCCCTGCCCCCATGGATCTGCGATTCCTGGGAAGGCACTCAGGGAGCAAGACTTTGGAAAGACGGGCATCTTCCAAAACTTGCTCACTAGTGGAGGTTGGCAGGATGCTTCATCGTTGGAATAGCTCCTCCTGTCTGCTTTGTGGGCTTCATGGTTCTGTTGCCTTTGATGACTAAAAGTAGAGGTGGGGGAGTGGCCCCAAGGGTCCCCTTTCTGAGCTCGCTCAGCCACAGTGTGGGCACGCTCTCCTGGCTTTCGGACCTTCCTCTTCGTTATGCCCAGGAGCTTATAACAGGCTCATCTTTCAGTGGGGTTGTGGAGGAGCCTGTACTGAAGGCTGCTACTCAGTGCTCTACAGTGGTCTGCAGTGCTAGGACCGCTCAGGTGGCTTCTGCACTTCTGGAAAGAAAAAGACCGTCAGCACAGGTGCACTGCCTGTCTCCGACACTTGTGTATTTCCCTTGGCCTGCCTGCAAAGTAGGTGATCTTTAAGTGAGACGGTGTGTTTTATGGGAGTGCCTGGAGAACTGGGAAGAATGAAAGTGGAATGGTGCTGTGGCTGCGCCTTGGAGATACTTGTAACTCCTCCTTTTTGGGTGCCATTGAGTCAAAATCGACTCATAGCAATTCCATGTGACAGTAGAACTGCCCCATAGGATTTCCTAGCCTGTAATCGTTACAGGAGCAGATCACCAGGTTATTCTCCCATGAAGCTACTGGGTGGGTTTGAACCCCCTACTTTTGGGTTAGTAGCTGGTCACTAACCCTTTGTGCCGCCAGGGTTCTTTTTTAACCCTTAAAACTGTGTTTACATGTAATACCAATTCCCCAGACCTGAGCGCTATTTTGCACTGAAGAATAAAGAGAAGTGCTCATTAACTTCTGTGTGTTCATGTGGGGGCTTCTTGAACTTAATCTCGTGGGCTACATAGCATCCAACCAGCTTACCTGAGGCAAGCTAGTAATGTGTCCCTACCAAGATGGCTGGCACCCAAATCCTAATCTCCTTCCTGTCTTGGCCTTACCACTGTACTTCAGATTATTTACCACGGCTAAAGAAATCAGAGTACAATTCTCTGCCCCAATAGCACTGACGTATAAACTTTAGACCACAATGGTGTTGATCAGCCCAGTTACCACTCAAAGCATTCCCAATGCTACTTTTAAAACTTTTTAAACTGAACTAAACCAAAAGCTAAAAAGCTTCCTGAACACAACCAAACATTTTGAGGGACAGAGTAGCTGGGTCTGGGGGCCATGGTTTCAGGGGACATGTAGGTCAATTGGCATAACAAAGTTTGTTAAGAAAATGTTCTGTATCCCACTTTGGTGAGTGGCGTCTGGGATCTTCAAAGCTTGTGAGTGGCCATCTAAGATGCATCAACTGGTCCCAACCCACCTAGAGCAAAGGAGAATGAAGAACACCAAAGACAAGGAAAATATTAACCCAAGAGACAAAAGAGCCACATAAACCAGAGACTCCATCAGCCTGAGCCCAGAACTAGATGGTGCCCGACTACCACCAATGACTGCCCTGACAGGGAACACAACAGAGAGTCCCTGATGGAGCAGGAGAAAAGCGGGGGTGCAGAACTCAAATTCTAGTAAAAAGATCAGACTTAATGGTCTGATTGCGGCTGGAGGAACCCCCGAAGCCATGGCCCCTGGATGCTCTGTTAACCCAGAACTAAAACCATTCCTGAAGCCCGCTCTTCAAAGATTAGACTGGACTATAAAACATAAAGTAATACAAAGAGTGTGCTTCTCCATTCAAGCAGATACACAAGACCAAACATGCGGCTCCTGTCTGGAGGCAGAATGAGAAGGCAGGAAAGGGACAGGAGCTCATTGGATGGATGTGGGAAACCTGAGGTGGAAAGGAGGAGTGTGGTGTCACGTTACAGGGATTGCACTAGTGTCACATAACGATATCTGTATAAATTATTGTATGAGAAATTAACTTGAGCTGTAAACTTTCACCTAAAACACACACACACAAAAACTAGTGAAACCTCTAGTTTAAAATGTATATACTGTAGTCTCTCCCTCATGGAGCAGTGTTTAAGCACTCAGCTGCTAACTGAAAGGTCAGTGGCTTGAACCCGCCAGTTGCTCTGTAGGAGAAAGATGCGGCAGCCTGCTTCCATGAAGATTTACAGCCTTGGAAACCCTAAGGGGCAGTTCTACTGTGTCCTACAAGTGTCTCAATGAGTCAGAATTGACTCAACGACACCAGGTTTTGTTTTGTTTTTGTATTGTCTCGCCCAAAAGAAATCACCGAGACTGGCTCCCAGACCTGGTTCTGGCCCATCCATGAGCTGCGCTGGTCTTTGGTCTCCAGCCCGATTTTTTAATGTCCCTTCCTTTAGCCAAATGTGCCCTGCACTGGGGTTTAGAAAGCATGGTCACGATAAAATCGTCTGTGTAAAATCATCTTCACATGCCTCCCTCCAGAATGGAGCCCCGGTGGCGCAGTGGTTAAGAACTCGGCTGCTAACGGAAAGGTCACTGGTTTGAATGCACCCAGCGGCTCCATGAGAGAAAGACCTGGTGATCTGCTCCAGTCAATACTATCGCCTAGAAGACGCTATGGGGCTGTTCTACCCTGTCACATACGGTTGCTATGAATTAAAATTGACCCAGTGGCACTCAACAATAACAAACACCTCCAGAATAGTAACTAACATTAGTGAGCGTTTGCCTTTGTTCTGAGCTCTGAAGTCTGGAGAGCAAAGAGGAAGGACTGGCCATAGCCCGGCCCTCCTCCTAACCCTCTGCTGTTCCACAGAATCAAAGGGCGAGCAGCGTCCCCTCCTTTGTTTTCCCCCCTTAACTATAGGGTCACTATGAGTCTGAATTGGCAGGACAGCAGACAACAACAACAGATTGGCTGATCACTTGTGGTAGGAAATCCCACAGTGAACTTGTTCCTGAGCCTTGTGACGTTTCTTCTTCTGACTCTGGAATTGGAGGTGCTTCCCCTACCACCTCTAGTTAGAGACTGGAGTACCTGCGTGGTGCAAGGGGTTAACATGCTCAGCTGCTAACCATAAGTTTGGCGGTTTGATTCCACTTAGAGGTGCCTCCGAATAAAGGCCTGGCCATCTACTTCCAAAAAATCAGCCCTTGAAAACTCCATGGAGCCCCTTTTAACTCAGTACTGAAGTTACTCCTGAGGTTCACCCTTCAGCCAAAGATCAGACCGGCCCAGAAACAAAATGAGACTAAAGGGGCACACCAGCCCAGGAGCAAGGATGAAAAGGCAGGAGGGGACAGGAAAGCTGGTAATGGGAGACCCAAGGTTGAAAAGGGGAGAGTGTGGACACATCGTGGCAACCAATGTCACAAAACGATGTGTGTATGAATGGTTTAATTAGAAACTAATTTGCTCTGAAAACCTTCATCTAAAGCACAAAAAAAAAAAAAAAACCCTATGGGGTGCAGATCCTAATACACATGGGGCCGCCATGAGTCGACTCCATGGCAACCACTTTTTTTGCTGGAGTCAGAGGCTGATGAGAGCCCACGTATATCCTCCCCAGACCTCGGCTGCCCCTTCAGCCTCCCACCCTGCAGGCACTCCTGCTCTGAGTCATCCTGAGCCTGTAAGTCACCCCACTTCAGGCTCCCCGTGCTGGATGCAGATGCTTTCGCTGGGAGTGAGTCTGGTATCAGGCACACCACTGGGCAAGGGGGACTTCTCAGGGAACCGTGGGCAGCACGCACTCAGAAGGGGAGCCTGGGCAGGTGGGACTTGAAGGAGATCTCGGGTAAGAATTGTTTCGAACAGAACAGGTAGAGAGGCTTGGCAGGTGGTACAGTATCAGTAATGGTGTGTTGGTGGCCAGGAGCATGGTGGCCGGTACAAACTAGAAAGAGCCCGGGCAGCTGTGGCAACAAGGAAAGAGTCCAGGTGGGGATGTGGGGTCTTGAATGCGAGGAACAGAAGGTTTACATCAATCTTGTAGGTGGGTGGCATGAGGGAGGTGAGTTTTAGGGAGATCTGACTTAACGATGGTCACAAAACAGAACGAGGACAGCCTGGAAGAGGCTGTTATGGTCAGGTGTTACTGCCTTTGGGTCGGCCCTGACTCAGCGTGACCTCATGTATGCAGAACAAAGCGTTGCCTGGTCCTGTGCCACCTTCATGCTTGTTGGTATGATCAAGTCCATTGTGGCGGCTGTTGTGTCAGTCCATCTCGTTGAGGGTTTCCCGTTTTCCTTGGCCTTCTGCTTTACCAAACAGGATGTCTTTTTCTAGCGATTGGTCTTTCCTGATGACATGACCAAAGTAATAAGAGAGTCAAAGTTTTGCAATCTCTCTTCTAAGGAGCATTCTGGTTGTATATATTCTAAGACTGGTTTGTTTGTTATTTTGGCAGTCCACAGTATATTCTTCACCAACACCACAATTTAAGCACATCATTTCTTTTTCTGACTTCCTTTTTTCACTATCCAACTTTCACATGCATGTGAGGTGCTTGAAAAGACCATGGTTTGGGTCAGGTGCACCTTAGTCATCAAAGTGACATCTTTGCTTTTTAAAACTTGAAAAAGGTCTTTTGCAACAGATGTCAGCTTAAGGAAGTAGGGAGCTGGGGCAGAGCCTGACTGGTCCCCTAACCTGAGTCTCTCTTCTGGTCAGCTAGACCACATGCCCAGCCTCCTTGGGCTTTGTGTGGACACGTGGCTGAGCCCTGGAAGATGCGCTGCTTGGTTGGTCCATGGAACCTCCCATGTGGCCCTCCACTCTCTGTCTTCCCCTGCTTGCTGGCTGGGTGCAGGAGAGCCAGCAGACAACTCGGGATCCCTGTCTCAACTTGACAGGAATGAGGAATACAAATTCCTATGTGTTGAGCCACTGGAACTCAGGAGTTCTTCGTTACAGCAGTCAGCCTAGCCCAACTCTCCAGGTACCAAACAGAAATAATGAGGAAGGAAGAAACAAGAGACAGCATTAAAAATGATAGGTTTGGGGCAGGAAGTGGAATTCCTCTTCGTGATCTAAAATTTAAGGAAGGAACGATGATGGCAAAGCCAAAGGTGACATAGGACAACATCTATACAATTGTCTAACCAATTTGGGGGCTGTTGGGCCAAGCTCCACTATCCTGGCCTCACTGCTTTGTTCGAGTCCACCCAGAAGCACCTCAGGAGGAAGGCCTGGTGGTCTGCTTCAGAAAAGTCACCCATCGTCTCATGAAATCCAGACTTTCTGGATCCATGGAGGCTGGATGAACCCCTGAATCCATTGCCTGGAGATAATCTTTTTAAACCTCAAACCAAAAATATTCCCTGAACTCTTCTTAAGTTTAGTCAAGTTCAGCTTAACTAGTAAAGAGTGTCTGTCTTGAGCATTGTGCTCTTCTAAGATCTATCTATAGGAGATCAAATGGACAACAGCAACCCGAAAGATTAGGTAGGAAACTTAGGGGGTGGTGAGTTTATTTTCATGGGAGAGGAACAACCCGGAAAAGGAGGGTGAGAATGGTGGCACAACTCAAAGAATGTAATCAGTGTCACTGAACGGTACGTGTGGAAACTGTTGAACTGGTGTATGTTGTGTATATTCTCAACAAGAACAAAAATAAACTATCAAAAAAAAGTTAGCCATTGAAAACTCTATGTTCCACCCTGACACACATGGGGTCACCATAAGTTGGAGTAGACTTGATGGCAATTGGGTTTTGGTTTTGGGGCCAAGCTCTACTCTCCTGGGCTCATTGCTCAGCCCACCAGTTCTGCATGCTTCTCACTTCTTATTCTAAGATCTCCCTCATCTGTCTTCATTCCTTCAACCACCTTGTCCAGGCCCCCTGTCCTCCACCCTGGGTTCCTGCAATCGCCTCCTCCCTAGTCTCCACCCTTCTCCTTGTCCCTTCCCCAGCCAACCCAGATTGTCCCCAGACTGTCCCGTCATGCCCTCTCTCCCCTGTTGAGAAACATTTTGCAGCTTCCCGGAGCTTAAGAGGACAAAGTCCAAACTCATGACCCTCAGGAGTGGCATGGTGTAGGACAAACAGCAGGAGACTGGAGACTGGAGTCAGGAGACCTAGGGCTTTGTTACTGGCCACGCCTCTTTACTGGCCTTGGGCAGGCCCCTTAACCTCTCTTCCACTTCACTCATCTGTTTAAAAAATACACAATCGTGTCACCAGGCTGGTCTGAGGATCCAGCGTGACTCTGTATGTAGGTGTTTGCACAACTACAGCAGTGCAGTGCAACAGGGCATTCAAAACTTTGACAGTCTGAGCCTGGCTTACCTCTCCAGCTCTGTGGCCCTCTAAGCTCCTTCTGAGAGTCCTTGGCTTTAGTCAGCATCCATCTTCTCTCTGATCCTAGGCAAAGGTCTCTATTGCTCCCTCTGCCTCTATTTTGCACCCAGTCTCCTCCCTAACCACCTACCTCCTCCTTTCTCCTTACCCATAGGCAACCTGTAGGAACTGACTCTATAAACCCCACCCCTTCTGAGAAGCCTTACCTAACCAGTTTCCAGTGAATCCCTCCTTCCTCGCAATCTTAAAACTCCAACTGCCTGCCCTTCTCCTCCATCTTCTGTGTCTATAATCTGTTTACCCAAATAAGGAGCAGCTCCTTAGCCTGTCCTGTGTCCTCCCACCCTCCTGCTTCCGCCAAGCTCAGTAACCTTGTTGTTGGCGGTGGTTGATTCAGACCTACAGAAGAGTAACGCTTAATACCCCAGGCTCTGGAAGTGGCCTTGGACAGGTTGAGTCCTTTGCTTTTGGAGTAACTGATTAGCCTTGAACAGGTTACCTTTCTAAGCTTCAGGTAAAGAGACTAAAGCAGTAAAAGAAACTGCGTGTGTTTGAGGGGATTACGGGAGATAAAGTATGTGAAATAACTGGCACCCAAACCAAACCCATTGCTGGCAAGTCAATTCCAACCCATGGTGACCCCATGTGTTTCAAAGTAGAACCACACTCCATAGGGTTTTCAATGGCTGTACTCTTTTGGCATTTCTTCCATGCCACCACTGGATAGATTCGAACCATCAACTTTTTTATTAGAGTTATCGTTGTTAGATGTTGTCCAGTTGGTTCCAACTCATAGCGACCCTATGTACAAAAGAACAACATGCTGCCTGGTCCTGCACCATCCTCACAATCCTTGCTATGTTTGAGCCCATTATTGCAGCCAATGTATCAATCCACCTCATTGAGGATCTTCCTCTTTTTCACTGACCCTTTACTTACCAAGCATGATGTCCTTTTCCAGAGACTGGTCCCTCCTGATAACGTGTCCAAAGTAAGCGAGACAGTCTTGCCATCCTTGCTTCTAAGGAGCATTCTGGCTGTACTTCTTCCAAGAGAAATTTTTTCTTTCTTCAGGCAGTCTATGGTATGTTCAATGTTCTTCACCAACACCATAATTCAAAGTCATCATTTCCTCTTTGTCCAGCTTTTGCATGCATATGAGGGAAATGAAAATACCATGGCTTGGGTCAGGCACACCTCAGTCCTCAAAGAGACATCTTTGCTTTTCAACACTTTAAAGAGGTGCTTTACGGCAGATTTGCCCAATGCAATACGTAGTTTGATTTCTTGACTGTGTTGATTGTGGATCCAAGTAAAATGAAATCCTTGACAATTTCAACCTTTTCTGTTTATCATGATTTTGCTTATTGGTCCAGTTGTGAGGATTTTTGTTTTCTTTATGTTAAGGTGTAATCCATACTGAAGGCTGTAGTCTTTGGTCTTCATCAGTAAGTGCTTCAAGACCTCTTCACTTTCAGCAAGCAAGATTGTGTCATTGGCATACTATCACAGGTTGTCAATGAGTCTTCCTCCAATCTTGATGCCATTTTGTTTATATGGTCTAGCTTCTCGGATTCTTTCCTCAGCATTCAGATTGAATAAGTATGATGAAAGGATATAACCCTGATGCACGGCTTTCCTGATTTTAAACCACGCAATGTCTCCTTGTTCTGTTCAAGTGACTGCCTCTTGGCCTATGTACAGATTCCACATGAGCACAACGAAGTGTTTTGGAATTCCTGTTCTTTGTAATATTATTCATAATTTGTTATGATCCACACAGTCAAATGCCTTTGCATAGTCAATAAAACACAGGTAAACATCTCTGGTATTTTCCACTTTCAGCCAAGATCCATCTGATATCAGCAATGATATCCCTGGCTCCATGTCCTCTACTGGATCCAGCTTGACTTTGACAGTTCCCTGACAATGTACTGCTGCAACAAATTTTGAATTATCGTCAGGAAAATTTTACTTGCCTGTGATATTAATGATATTGTTCAATAATTTCCACATTCCATTGGATTACCTTTCTTTCGAATGGGCACAAATGTGGATCTCTTCCAGTCAGTTGGCCAGGTAGCTGTCTTCCAATTTCTTGGCATAGACAAGTGAGTCCTGTGAGGCTTGCATGTGTTTGTTGAAACATCTCAATTGTATTCCATTAATTCCTGGAGCCTTGTTTTTCAGTGCAGCTTGGACTTCTTCCTTCAGTACCATCAGTTCTTGATCACATGCTACCTCCTGAAATAGCTGAACGTTGACAAATTCTTTTTGGTACAGTAAGTCTGTGTATTCCTTCCATCTTCTTGTATGCTTCCTGCATTGTTCAATATATTGCCCACAGACTCCTTCAATATTGTAACTCTAGACTTGAAATTTTTCCTCAGTTCTTTCAGCTTGAGAAATGCTGAGCGTGTTCTTCCCTTTTGGTTTTCTAACTCCAGGTCTTTGCACATGTCATTATAATATTTTACCTTCTTGAGTTGCCCTTTGAAATTTTCTGTTCAGTTCTTTTACTTCATCATTTCTTCCTTTCACTTTACTACTCTACATTCAAGAGCAATTTTCAGAGTCTCTTCTGACATCCATTTTGGTCTTTGCTTTCTTTCCTGTCTTTTTAATGACCATTTGTTTTCTTCATGTATGATGTCCTTGATGTTATTCCACAACTCATCTGGTCTTCAGTCATTAGTGTTCAGTGCTTCAAATCTATTCTTCAGATGGTCTCTAAATTCAGGTGGGATATACTCAAGGTCATACTTTGGCTCTCATGGACTTAATTTTCTTCAGCTTCAATTTCTTCAGCATATGAGCAATTAGTGGTCTGTTCTACAGCTGGCCCCTGACCTTGTTCTGACTGGTGATATTGAACTCCTCCGTCTCCATCTCTTTCCACAGATTCAGTCAATTTGATTCCTGTGTATTCCATCCGGCAAGGTCCACATGTATAGTCACCATTTATGTTGTTGGAGAAACGTACTTGCAATGAATAAGTTGTTGGTCTTTCAAAATTATATTGTGCAATCTCCAGCATCATTTCTATCACCAAGGCCATATCTTCCAACCACCAACCCTTCTTCTTTGTTTCCAACTTTTGCATTCCAATCACCAGTAATTATCATTGCATCTTGATTGCATGTTTGATCATCTTCAGACTGCAGAAGTTGATAAAAATCTTCGACTTCTTCTTTTTTGGCATCCGTGGTTGGTGTGTAAGTTTGAGTAATAGTCGTATTAACTGATCTTCCTTTTAGGTGTGTGGATATTATCCTATCACTGACAGCATTGTACTTCAGGATAGATCTTGAAATGTTTTTGACAATGAATGTGACACCATTCCTCTTCAATTTGTCATTCCTGGCATA
The DNA here is from genome assembly GCF_030014295.1 of Loxodonta africana. NCBI lineage: Eukaryota > Metazoa > Chordata > Mammalia > Proboscidea > Elephantidae > Loxodonta > Loxodonta africana. The sequence continues at coordinate 17,561,246 of NC_087359.1, forward strand.
GTAGACCATATGATTGTCAATTCAAAATGGCCACTATGAATCCATTTCAGCTCACTAATGTCTAGGATATTGTTCTCCAAGCATTCCATTTCATTTTTGACTACTTCCAATTTTCCTTGATTCGTAAGTCATACATTCCGTGTTCCAATTATTAATGGCTGTTTGCAGCTCTTTCTTCTCCTTTTGAGTCATGCCACATCAGCAAATGAAGATCCTGAAAGCTTTACTCCACCCACATCTTTAAAGTCAACTCTACTTTAATGAAGCAGCTCTTCCCCAGTCATCTTTCAGTGCCTTCCAATCTGAGGGGCTCATCTTCCAGCACTATATCAGACAGTGTTCTACTGCTATCCATAAGGGTTTCACTGGCTAATTTTTTCAGAAGCAGATTAGGTCATTCTTCCCAGTGTGTCTTAGTCTGGAAGCTTTGCTGAAATCTGTCCTCCATGGGTGACCCTGCTGGTATTTGAAATACTGGTGGCATAGCTTCCAGCATCGTAGCAACAGGCAAGCCACCACAGAAGGACAAACTGACAGACGAATGGTGGTTAGTAGTCAAATGCAAACCATTTGCACCGCCCCGGGGACCTTAGTAACTAGCACAAGGTGGGTTAATCAATGCTAGCTCCCACACCAGTAAGTCATTCTGAGTTCAGCAGACTCCTGGTCAACCCTGTGCCACTCCTAACTCTTGTTTTCATTGAAGGCAAAGGGATTTATCCATATTTTCATTTTCTACATTGAAATCTTTGATTCACTTGAAGGTTATCCTGGTGATCAGCATGAGCTATGGATTCAGCTCTCCTTTTTCCAGATGGCCTCCTAGTTCTTAAAAAAAAAAAATAATTGCCATTCTGTCGATTCCGACTCATGGTGACCCCATGTGTTTCAGAGTAGACTCGTGCTCCGTCGGGTTTTCAAAGGCTGGGATTTTTCAGAAGTAGATCACCAGGACCTTCTTCCAAGGTGAATCTCGGTGAATTTTTACCAGCAACATTTTGGTTAGCAGCCAAGCTCTTAACTATTTGCACCATCCAGGGACTCTAGTTCTCTAAACACTACTAATTGGATCGTCTGTTGGCACCTCTCTCATTTGAGATGATGCCTTTTTGTACACTGACATTTTAGTGTTTGGGTCCTGTGTGTGGGATTTCGATTCTGTTCTTTTCTTGTCAGTCCGGTCACAGGCCAGTGTCACACTCTGCAGATTCCCCAGGCTTCACAGTAGGTTTTGATATCGAATCAGGCCATCCCCCACCCCCCACGGCTCTTCCTCTGCAGAGTTTTCCTGGCTCTTCCTGCTTGTTTACTTTTTCACCATAAACTTTAGAATCGACTTGTCTAGTTTCAGAAAAAACCTCTTGGCGTTTCGACTTGGATCATATTAAATTTTTAAACCACCTTAAGAAGAACTGACATCTTTACAATGTTGAGCCTTCTTATCCAAAAGTGCAGCACATCTTTCTAGTTTCGTGTCCTTTAGGAGTGTTTCCAAGTTTTCCTCATGGGGGGTTTGCATGTTTCTTGTGAAATTTACTCTCAGGTATGTTGTTGTTGTTGTTGCTGCTGCTATTTTAAATGAGACCTTCTCTCCCACAGTATCTTCTACCTGGTTGTTGTTTGTATATAGGAATATATAGGTTTCTCTGTACTCATTTTGATCCCATTTCCCTGGTGGTTAAGCGTTCAGCCACTAACCAAAAGGTCGTCGGTTCGAATCCACCAGCCACTCCTTAGAAACCCTATGGGGCAGCTCTACTCTGTCCTATAGGGTTGCTATGAGTCAGAATCTACTCCACAGCAATGAGTTTCCCTACTGAGCTATCTTTTATTCTTGTTATTATTATTTTTATAATTTCTTGTATTTTGCCATTGTTGAGGATCTACACAGTGAAAAATACACCAATTTAAGTTTCTACATGTGCAGTTCAGTGACTTTGATTACAATCTTCAAGTTGTAGAACTATTCTCACCCTCCTTTTCTGAGTTGTTCCTCCCCCATTAACATAAACTCACTGCCCTATCTAAGACTCCTATCTAGTATTTTGAGTTGTTGCTGTTAATTTGATCCCGTACAGAAAGATTGGTTTAGCAGCTGATCTCATAAGGACCAAAGTTTGTCTAAATCTCACGTTTAGATGCTGTGACTAGGTAAGTGGGGCTGCGGTGGCGCAATGGTTAAGCGCTTGGCTGCTAACCTAAAGGTTGGTGGTTGGAACCCATCCAGGAGCTCCACGGGAGAAAGACCTGGTAATCTGCTCCCATAAAGATTACAGCCTAGAAAACACTGTGGGGCAGTTCTACTCTGGTATATATGGCCACTATGAAGCACTTTACTAATGAAGATCAAAGACCACAGCCTTCAGTATGGATTACACCTCAACATAAAGAAAACAAAAATCCTCACAACTGGACCAATGAGCAACACCATGATAAATGAAGAAGAGATTGAAGTTGTCAAGGATTTCATTTTACTTGGATCCACAATCAACAGCCATGGAAGCAGCAGTCAAGAAATCAAAAGATGCGTTGCATTGGGCAAATCTGCTGCAAAGGACCTCTTTAAAATGTTGAAGAGCAAAGATGTCACCTTGAAGACTAAGGTGTGCCTGACCCAAGCCATGGTATTTTCAATTGCATCATATGCATGTGAAAGCTGGGCAATGAATAAAAAAGACCGAAGAAAAATTGATGCCTTTGAATTGTGGTGTTGGCAAAGAATATTGAATATACCATGGACTGCCAAAAGAACGACCAAAGCTGTCTTGGAAGAAGTACACCCAGAATGTTCCTTAGAAACAATGATGGTGAAACGCATCTTACATACTTTGGACATGTTGTCAGAAGGGATCAGTCCCTGGAGAAGGACATCATGCTTGGCAAAGTACAGGGTCAGTGGAAAAGAGGAAGACCCTCAACGAGGTGGATTGACACAGTGGCTGCAACAATGACCTCAAGCATAACAACGATGGTAAGGATGGCTCAGGACCGGGCAGTGTTTCATTCTGTTGTGCATAGGGTCACTCTGAGTCAGAACCGACTCGACAGCACCTAACAACAACAATAACAATGAATCAGAATTGACTTGACACCGCTCAACAATGACAACCACTAGGCAAGTTCCACACAGGTTCTTCCTCCCCTTTGTAGCTCTCCCTGTGCCTACAACAAGGTCCCTGGGTGACACAAATGGTTCGTGCTCAACCACTAATCTAAAAGTTGGCAGTTTGAAACCACCCAGCAGCACCGCAGGAGAAAGACCTGATGATCTGCTCCCATAAAGACTACAGCCAAGAAAACCCTGCAGGGCAGTTCTGCTCTAACACATGGGGTTGTCGTGAGGCAAAATCACGTTGACAGCAGTGAGTTTTGTTGCCTAGAACAGATCAAAGTTAGTTTAATGAGTACACGAGTGACGCTGAGAGATGGTGGTGCTGTCTTAGGGGCTTGGTCACTCATTCCATGAAATCCGGTTAAATCTGTTCAAAAAAATGGTTTCTCGTTTAAATATGTATTTCTCTCATTATAAATGAGATTAAGCGTATTTTCAGAAAATTTCAGTTGTTATATTTTCAAAAAACAAAAACAAACCTGTACAGAAACTTTTTGAACTAAATTGAAAACATTTTTTTCTGAGTGAGGGATAGCAGTCCTTTTATGAACACTTTTCTGACCATAAGGTTGGTCTTTCAAACACTTTATTGTGAGCTTGAGAAAAGTAACCTGTGGGGACAGGACTTCTTCCAACAGCTGAAGAATTCAAACAGCAGACAGAAGAGGAGCGTGCTCTCAAAGGCAAAAACATGGGAACTCAGGGACTGCTAGGAGTCCCTGGATGCAAACGGCTAACACACTCAGCTGCTAACTGAAAAGTTGAAATTTCAAATCCACTCAGAGGTAACTTAGAAGAAAGGCCTGGAGGTCTACTTCCGAAAAATCGTCCATTGGTAACCCCATGGAGCACAGTTCTACTCTTGATACACTTGGAGTTGCCATGAGTCAGAGCTGGCTTGGTGGCAATAGGTTTTTCACGGGCTGTGAGATGAATAGGTATGAATTCCTTAGGCAGTCTCTATGGAGAAAGGAAATAGGGAGCCGGTGAAGGCTGAGGGCTGGGATGAAAAAGCAAACAAGGCCTTGCTGTCCCTGAGCTGGCACAGCATGGGCTAAGTGAACAGAGTATTTGTAGCTGAGGCCAGAGGGGCCAATGGCTAGAGGCCACCATGAGAGCTGGAACCCAGGGCAAAGGAGGGACAGCTAGCTGAGAAGGCTTTTGAAGCGCCAATTAAAGTGGACCGACTCAATCACCAGGGGACCCTGGCAAATTCAAGCCCTACAGCTCTTCCTATAATCCACCCACTAAAAACAAAGGAAATAAGTATTAAGAAGAAGACATAAAGAAACATTGCTGGGTATAACAGCTGATTCTAGACCCTCACAGGAGTTACCTAACACCCACTGTGCCTGGTATAATAAATACTAGTTGAAGGCATGAATGAAAAAGTGTTAACACAGGTTGGCTCTGGGCGGTAGGATCATGGGTGATTTTTTTTTTCTTTTTATATATTTATTTTCTAAGTTCTTGCTCTTAAAATAAAGATGTCTTTTTAATTTTTTTTTTATTTTTAAAAAAGGCTGTTTTTTAGGTTTACAGAAAAATTGTGCAGAAAGTAGAGCATTCCTCTAGATCTCCTTCCCCTGCACATCTTTTCTCCTATTAACAGCTTGCGTGCGTGTGGTACATTCTCCACAGCTGATGAACCAATACTTTATTATTAATTAACGTCCATAGTTTACATTAGAGGTCACTCTTTGTGTCCTATGACTTGACGAATGCTGAATGCTGTGTGCCCGCCGTGATGCTATCATACAGAATTGTTTTACTGCCCTAGAAATGCCCTGGGCTTCACCTGGTTATCCCTCTCTCCTCCTCCTGCCTCCCTGGCAGCCACTGATGTTTTTATTGTCTCAGTAGTTTTGCTTTTTCCAGAATGCCATATAGCTGGAATCAAACAGTATGTAGCTCTTTCAGACTGGTTTCTTTCACTTGTTGATGTTAGGTACCATCGAGCCACTTTTGACTCGCAGAGACTCCATGGGATACAGTAGAATTGCCCCAATAGGGTTTTCTAGATCATAATCTTTATGGGAGCAGATCGCCAGGGCTTTATTTCAAGGCACCTCTGGGTGGACTTGAACCTCCAACCTTTGGGTTAGCAGCTGAGCACTTAACCATTCGCACCACTGTCTTAGTCATCTAGCGCTGCCGTAACAGAGATACCACAAGTGGACAGCTTTAACAAGGAGAAATTTATTTCTTCACTGTAAAGTAGGATAAAAAAAAAGTAGGCTAGAAGTCCAAATTCAAGGCGTCAGCTCCAGGGGAAGGCTTTCTTTCTCTGTTGGCTCTGGAAGAAGGTCCTTGTCCTCAATCTTTCCATGGTTGAGGAGCTTCTCAGGCACAGGGACCCTGGGTCTGAAGGACATGCTCTGCTCCTGGTGTTGCTATCTTGGCGGTATGAGGTCCCCAATTCTCTGCTTGCTTCCCTTTTCTTTCTTTGTATCTCTTGAGAGATAGAAGGTGGTGCAGGCCACACCCCAGGGAAACTCCCTTTACCTTGGGTCAGGGAGGTGACTTGAGTAAGCGTGGTGTTACAAACCTACCCTAATACTCTCAACATAAAATTACAATTACAAAATGGAGGACAACCACACAATACTGGGAATAACGGCCTAACCAAGTTTATACACACATTTTTGGGGGGACATAATTCAATCCATGACAAACACCCAGCAACTCCTTCTTTAATAGTTGTTGTTAGGTAACATCAAACTGATTCCGACTCCTAGTGACCCCATGTGACAGAGTAGAACTGCCGATAGGGTTTTCCAGGCTATAATCTTTACAGGAGCAGATAGACAGGTCTTTCTCCCATGGAGCCGCCAGTTGGGTTCAAATTGCCAACCTTTCAGTTAGCAACTGAGTGCTTAACCATTGTGCCACCAGGGCTCCTAGGTTTCCTCATGTCTTTTCATTGCTTGATGGCTCATTTCTTTTCATCGCTGAATAATACTCCATTTAATGGGTGCACCCCAACTTGTTTATCCATTCCCCTATTGAAGGACATCTCGGTTACTAGTCTTTTTTATTTCTAAGGATGGACAAATAATGGCAAAACCCAACTGGATTGAGCCAGAGAACCATCGCCTGGAACTCTAAGTGAAACATCCCTATGACAGAAGCTGAACTGCTATTTTGAGGCTGGCTGTTTGTTCCTTCATTCATTCAACAAACATTCCCTGAGCATCTTTAACAGACCCTGGGAGAAAGAAGCACAGGATATGGCTGTCACCTTTAAGGAGTTCCCAGACTGCCAGAGAATCAGATAGGAGCCCTTGTGGCATGGTGGTTAAGAGCTCAGCTCCTAACCAAAATGTTGGCTGTTTGAATCCACCAGCCGCTCCTTAGAAACCCAATGGGTGAGTTCTAATCTGCCCTATAGCATCACTATGAGTCGGAATTGTCTCAACAGCAATGGGTTTGGTTTTTGGTTAGAACACAAGCTGAGAAGTCTTTAATACTGGTGTGTGCAGATAGTTGGGGAAGCCAAAGAAAGAGAACACTCCAGGCCTGAGACCTGGAGAAGGTGGACTTTGAGATTAGCCTTAGTGGGCTGCAGGGGGTGCGGGGGAGAGGCAGGCAGAGGAGTTGAGGAAGAGCATTTCCAGAACATTCCTCGCTTGTCTTGGGAGAATACTAACATCATCACCCTGGCTCCCCGTGGGTTTGAGGGACTTCCAGACCATTTTCTCTAGGGCCTACTTCTTGGATTTGGGGCTCCCAGAAACTGGGATATAAAACTAATTCAGTCATCTTGAGTCAGGCGGAACCAGAAGTCATGGGGCTAGAAGACAAGGTTTGTGGTTGGCATGGGACATGCCAGCCCTTCAGCTGCACAGACACCTCTGCCTCCGTAGTGTGTCTGCAGCCACTCTCTTTGTCTGTGTGTTTGGTGGTGAGGGTAAAGACGGGCTTCCCCCTACACAGAGCAGGAACCTCTTCTCAGGGAAGCTAAGAAATGGGTGATGGGTGGGGTGGGGTGTTGTCAGCCACAAAGGTTGTTGATCTGGTTAGAGAGAACCAAATGCCAAAAACTCAAAATCTGGAAGCTGGAGAGCCCCTCCCCCACAGCCTCCTGCAGCGTTTCTGAGAAGAGCAATAGAAGGTGGAAATTAAATCGGCTCTTGAAAGTTACTGGACAGTAAATCCTCTGTTTGTTTTTCTTTCTTTGTCTTTTTTCTTGGTTAGTTTACTGGTGGTTGAGTCATTTGCTGAGTGAACTTGAGAGGACAGAAAAAGGAACTGTCTCAGAAACTCCCCTATCTTTGGCCCCTCCGCCTGTCAGAACTTCCTCTAGAATTCTCTAACGGCTGTTGGTTTTTCATGGTTTTCTCACATTTACACCCTAAAGTTTAAGAAGATAAAAATAAATCCAAGCGTCCATTGGCAGATGAATAGATGAACAAACTGTGGTATATCCATACAATGGAATATTATCCGTCCACGAAAAGGAATAAAGTACTGATACGCACCACAACGTGCAAAAACATTCTGCTAAGTGTAAGAAGCCAAACACAAAGGGTCATATGTTGTATGATTCCATTCACATGTATGATTCTATTCATATGAAATGTCCAGGATGGGCAAATCTGTAGAAACAGAGCACACATTGGTGGTTGCCAGGGGCTGGCATGAGGGGGTCACGGGCAGTAACTACTTAGTGGCTCCTGGGCTTCCTTTTGGGGTGATGAAAATGTTTTGGAAGTGAATAGTGGTGGCAGCGGTGGCACAAAACTGTGGATGAACTAAATGCCACTGAATCGTGTACTTTAAAATAGTTAACTTTACGTTACGAGAATTTCACCTCATTTTAAAAAAAAGGATGGGAAACAGAAGCCTTTCATCCCATCCTAAATCCCAAGAAAGGAGAAAGAAACATGGACTGATTAGGATGATAAGCTGGGATGTGGACCCCCTAATTCAGTATTTCCCCAAGTGTAGTCCACTTGTTCCCAGGCTTCAACCCTGAGGTCCCAATCAGTGTCCCTCTGGTGGAGGTGATCTGCATGTTTAAATAAGCATCCCAGGTGACTTGGAGGAGCTGAAATTGACGCCCCCGCCATGTTTACTACAAACACAGATTTTTAGGCCTGTGGCTGTTTAGAGGCAGCGAGGCTCAGATGCCCTATAGTCCATCCCCTTCATTTTATAGAGGGAGGAACTGCAGCCCTGAGAAGGAACTTGGCAGAGACTCACAGCAAGCTGTCTCCAGGTTCTCAGGCCTCTTACAGACAGCATGGCTGACAAACTCACTCAGGTCTTAAGTTGTTGTTGTTAGGTGCCGTCGAGTTAGTTACGACTCATAGAGGCCCTACGTACGACAGAATGAAACACTGCCGGATCCAAGACACTCTGAAGAGTCTTAAGAGACTCTTTCAACTCAGCAGCAGGCTCAGGCAGCTGTTACCATACCAACTCTATTTGCTCTAGGCTGAGGACCTATTTACTACCGCTGAGGAGGTGGGGGAAGTCCAAAGGTACTTTTAATAGGTCTGTTTAGGGTAAGTGTTGATGAGGTCACAGAAGGATTCACTTCCCCAAACTAACAGGAACCGTTATTTTCCGGGTTCTCTTTTCACATGACATGATTTACTAAGTATAATTAATTTCAAGTGACCAGATTTCAAATATGCAAAAGCTCAAGCCAGGGCTCAAGCCCAGGAAAACTGACACCTACCAGAAGGAGAAAAGGAAAAATCTCGTCTCAGCCAGGCCACCCATTTGTCACCGGACCTTGCAGAACCGTGGGCACATCACCCCGCCCCTCTGGCCCCTGCTGGACTAAATGATCTCCATGAGGCCTCCCTGTTCTGCTAACCTGTGATTTCCTGAGTCTAGCTCATTCTACAGTTAGCTTGTAGTTAAAAGTCCTACTGGGGAGGACTAACCCACTCAGAGGCACCGTGGAAATAAGGCCTGGCAATCTGCTTCCAAGAGGACACAGCATTGAAAACCCCATAGACTGCAGTTCTACTCTGCACACATGTGGTTGCCCTGAGTTGGAATCTACTTGATTGCAACCAATAACAACATTCTAAAATGTGTGCTTGTTCTAGTGCAGGAGAACAAAGTAGGTCCAAAGATACCTGTTATAGATTGAACTGTGTCCCCCCAAAAATGTGTATCAGTTTGGCTAGGCCATGATTCCCAGTATTGTGTGATTGTCCACCATTTTCTCATCTGATGTGATTTTTTTATGTGTTGTAAATCCTATCTCTGTGATGTTAATCAGATGGGATTAGTGGCAGTTATGTTAAAGAGGAAGGACTCAATCTACAAGATTGGATTGTGTTTTATGCCAATCTCTTTTGAGATATAAAAGAGAGAAGCTAGCAAGAGAGACAAGGGGACTGCATATCACCAAGAAAACAATGCCAGGAGCAGGGTGCATCCTTTGGACCCAAGGCTCCTGCGCTAAGGTGCTCCTAGACCAGGGGAAGATTTATGACAAGGACCTTCCTCCAGAGCTGACAGAGAGAGAAAGGCTGCCCTTGGAGCTGACGCCCTGAATTTGGACTTCTAGCCTACCAGACTGTGAAAGAATAAACATCTGTTTGTTAAAGCCATCTACTTGTGGTATTTCGGTTTTAGCAGCACTAGATAACTAAGACGGTATCTTTAGCTGAATAGGGTATCTGGAGAGAAGTTAGCAGTCAACTCACCTGGAAAATAGAGATGAACCACAGAGGCTGGGAACCCCTGGGTAAATCTGACAATCTCTAAGCAAGGAGACAAGGAGGAAGTGAGTGAGGACAAAGGTATACCTGAAGGGCAGGGAGAAGCGTACTTTCAAGAGAGGCAGGAAGTCAATATCTTGAATTAGGTTCTGCTCATTGTGGGGCATCTTAACATTTTTAAACTACCCGTTTCCTGGGTGGGCAATGCTTATCATCGCTTATGTTCAGAGTAAAAAAGCAGAAGCTGAAATTTTGTGACCATATGAATGACTGATTTTTGTCAAAAGTGCAAACAGCAATTCAGTAGGAAAAAAACCAGACTTTTCAACAAAAAAGTGTTCCAGTTCCTGCAACAACTGAGTATCCAAATGCAAAAACCGAACTTCAATCCATATCTCAAACCATACACAAAAATTCACTCAAAATGGATCAGAGGCCTAAATGTAAACCCCAAAATAGTAAAATTTCTAGTAGAAAACACAGCAAAAAATCTTCATAATCCTGGGTTAGGCAAAGATTTCTTAGGTATGATACTACGGTGTGATAAACCAAAAAAAAACCAAACCCAGTGCCGTCAAGTTGATTCCAACTCATAGCGACCCTATAGGACAGAGTAGAACTGCCCCATAGAGTTTCCAAGGAGCACCTGGTGGATCTGAACTGCCCACCCGTTGGTTAGCAGCCATAGCACTTAACCGCTATGCCGCGGTGTGATAGATTGCTTTTATATGGGCTTCCTCACCACAGTCTTATAACTTCAACCAAATGACTGGGTGGGACTATGCAAATGAGGTGCTTATTGCCTACCAAGGGGATTGGATAGCTTGCTAATACTGTAAATAAGGTGCATGGCACCCTTGTGGGGGGTGGGTGGGATCATGCAAATAAGGTGCATGGAACTCTAACAAAGGGATCAGTCAGTTTTGCCATCCCTCTTGGCTTAACGGGAGACGCAGAAAGTAAGGAACTGTAATACAGAAGACAGCAAGAGACTTGGTGACCCAGGGAGCTAAGAGGTGTTAACACTTGCCTGAGAAGGCCCAAAGTAGGGCCCTTGGTGGAAGAACTGTGTCCTGAGTTGTTGTAACTGTTACTTCCAGGTTGATCTCAGTCCTGAGTTATACCCTATTACTTCCCTAATGGCCCACTTAACCATAAGTACGGTTTGTGAGTTCTGTGAGACATTGCAAAGAATTACTGAACCCAAAGAAACCAAAGACAGGAGGGAGAGTACTAAGGGGAGGGAGAGTAGTTGGTGTTAGAGATGATGGGGTGGTACTGCGGTTTGGAAAAGTTGGACATTTGGGATTATCTTTAACTTCTGCCTCATAGAAACCAGCTTTGTGCTGATCCTTATAAATTATTCATTTAGATACCAAAAGCATGATCCATAAAAGGAAAAAAATCAATAAATTGGACTTATTAAAATGAAAAACTGCTCTTTGAAACACACAAGGACGAAAAGACAAGCCACAAAGTGGGAGACGATATTTAAAATTGATATATAAAAGGCATCCATAAAACAAAGAATTTTCAAAATTCAACAATAAGAAATGTCTTCCGTAAATATGACTACACTTTTTTATAATGAGAAATTATGTATTACAAACCTTAAGAAAACAAACTCTCTACTCCGGCCGGTTCGCTCTGGTATTAAAAACCCCCATGTTTTCACCCAGGCCCTCCGGGTTTTTGCTAGACTTCCTGCCATCTTTTCCAAGTTTATATTACGCCGGTTCTAAGACAACTAGGGTCTATAGGTAAGCAGGTCAAGTTCAGGACGCCCTAACCCTCTCCTTCAGCCGCAGTACGACTTCCGAAAGACACGCCACTCAGCGCGACGACCTCTAATGGCGCAGCGGACTACGTAGCCAACCTCCTCCCGACGGGCCGGTAACGTCCGCATACGCATGCGCGCATAGCGGGACTACATCCCCCAGGAGGCCCTGCGCCTCCCTGCGGAAACCCTTGGTAGAGGAGGACTACATTACCCAGGAACTCCTTGAGGGAGGCGGTCACTAGGCCACGAGCGTAACGCATTGATCTAGCCGCTGTCGTAGGCTGCGCGATGATTGGCCCAGGATTCCGTCAGTTATCGCTCGCTCAGTTGGGTTTTGCTGTTGGACCGCTTGAGGAGGGAGGGAGAGGAGAGTGCGGGGAGCCGGGCCGTGCCTGTGGAGCAGGGTGAGTGACCTCTACTTACGCCCTCTTCACCGCCCCCCCGGGGACTCCACCCTGGAGACCCGAGGACGGCCTGGGGGAGCACACACGCGCGGGTGCCCACGCTGGGAGGGACCGTACGCACACGTGTCACACCCGACCTGAGAAGCATCTTGTGGGCGCGGGAGGCACCTCGACAGATGCACGACCACCTTGCGGGCGTCCTGAACTCGGGGCGAAAACACACCCTGCGGCACACCTGGATACCTGTGTACACGCGTGGGGACATCTGCAGAGAACCTGCAGGCTGAAAAGGCTGGGCACATGCGTACGCGAGCGCTCACTTTCACCTCAGGACACCTGTGTACCTGTACACTGGGGCTTCCGCAGACAGAGAAGGAGGATAAAGGCGAACTCTTACCACACACCCCACACACCCTGCCACTCACACCAGCAGCCGCCGGTCTCTGGCACTGCATATCTTCTGGGCGTTGTTTTATATGAAGGAATTTTTGAACAAATATAAAAAGTGAGGTCACCATTGAATTTACGTATTTAACAAGTTCTTTTACGTTATTGTTGTTAGTGGCCTTCCAGTGGCTTCCTACTCATGGTGACCCCATGCGTGCAGGATAAAACTGCACTCTATGGGCTTTTCAAGGCTGCGATCTCTTGTAAGCAGATGGCCAGGTCTGTCTTCCCGGGCGCCCCTGCGTGAATTCCAATGACCAACCTTTTGGCTAGTAATCCAGCGATTAACCATTCACCATATAGCATCTTGCATGATCCTCCCAGCTCTCTGGGCTACCCAGGGCAGACATCATGCTCATTTTCCAGAAGATAAAACTGAGCCCAGGTTAAAGAAACCTGTCCAAGGTACATGGGGGAGGCAGCACTTGAATTTAGGCTTCTTGATCTGAGGTCTAAACTTATGTCAGCTGTGCTGAGCTGCTTATTTATAGAAATGTCTCTTGCACAACCCAGCCACCCCCACCACCTCAGGTGGTGGTTCTTGCAGTTATAGGCAGGGCTCCCTGAGTGAAGACCCTGATCCCTCCAGTCCCATCCTGAAACAGACCCATAACATCTGTGCCTCACCAGGGCTCCCTCCCCCCAGAGTGACCTCAGCAGTCTCTGGGTAACCTTGGGAGAGGCCTTGCCTCCAAATCACTTGCCCTATCTCCGAACTGCACCTTGCCAGGAACAACTTGAGTTTTGTCACAGAGAGGTGGATGGGAAAGGCCAGGTCTCTTCATTTGAGGTATGGGAAGGCATCAAGAAACGGGCACATTCCTGGCAGGAGTTAGGAGGTTTCATACCATTAGACTTGTAATAAAATGGAGTTTTAGAATACTTTGCCAGTAGAGCCCCATGGAAATGTCTTGTTAATTTTAAGGATATAGTCAAGCATTACTTTGGTCTTTCAGAAAAGTGTTTGAGGACTTGGAGCTGAATTCCAAAGCCCCAGAGTTCCAGGGTGGGTGAGAGGAGAAAAAGAAGCAATGATGGGGTTGGAGAGAGAGAAGGAAAGGACACTTTTGCTCTGAGGTTGTCATTGTGTGAGTAGTGACTTCCCCATTACTAAAGGTATTCGAGAACTACGTAACCTCTGAGGTCCCTTCTAAATTCGTTTTATATGTATATATATATATATATTTTTTCCCATAACAAATTCAAACTATAGAAGTGTATAAAGATGCAGGGAGAGACCTACCCTCTCTTTCCCTTTGCAACCCTTCCCCCAAAAATCACCTTACTGATAATCTGATGGTGTGTATACCATTACAGACCTTTTCCCATGTTTTTATACAGTTGTACAGAGTACATATAGGTCTTGCTGTTTTTCCTTTACAGAAATGGGATTATACTATACATACTGTTCCAAGACCTGCTTTTTTCATGCTGTTGTGACCGTTGGTGACGTAGTGGTTAAGAGCTTGGCTGCAAACCAAAAGGTCGGCAGTTTGAATCCACCAGCCGCTCCTTGGAGACTCTTTGGGACAGTTCTACTCTGCCCTGTAAAGTCGCTATAAGTTGGAATCCACTCAATGGCAGCAGGTTTGGTTTATTATGACACCTTTGCAAGTAAGTGTGTAACTCAGGCTCCTTCTTTGTAATGGCTGCCCAGTATTCCCCTGCGTGGATGTGACTTAGTGTGTTTATCCATCCCTCAACTGATGAGCAGAGGAGTCCTGGTGGTGCAGTGGCTAAAGCTCTTGGCTGCTAAATGCAATGTCAGCAGTTTGAATCCACCAGCCGGTCTACAGCAGAAAGATGTGGCAGTCTGCCTCCGTAAAGATTTCAGCCTTGGAAACCCTACGGGACAGTTCTGTTCTGTCCTATTACAGGATCACTATGAGTCAGCATCTACTTGATGGCAACGGGTTTGAATTTTTTTGGTTTGATTGATGAGCATTTAGGTTGTATCCAGTTTTACAAATAATGATGCAATATAGAACATTCTGTACACCCATGCTAGTATTTCTCTAGATCAGTGGCTCTCAAATAGGGCCAGTTTTGCCCCCAGGGGACTTTTAGCAATGGCCGGAGACATTTTTGATTGTTACCTGGGTTGGGGGAGGGGGGTGGTACTTGCATTAAGTGGGTAGAGATCAGGGATGCTACTAAACATCCTACAGTGCACAGGACAGCCCCAGAGTGAGGGATCATTCTGTCCAAAATGTCAATAACGGCATATAGAGAAACCCTGATCTAGATAAAAATGGAATTAAGTATTTTCAAAATAAATGTATATTAAAAAGTCCCGAGTGCCCAACAAATTACGCATAGCTACTTAGGAGAATATTATTCAGCCTTTCAAAACAACACTTTTGAAGATCATGTGGCAACATGGAAACGTGCTGTGACAGTTTACATTTTTAAAGCCAGGAGACAGAATTGTGTAAAATAGGTAAAAGCCATGAACAGGAGAAAAACTAGAGGGAAATAACATGAAGTCAAAAGCGTTAAGATGGTTTTCTTTTTCCCTCTCTTCTACACGTTACTTCTACAACCTAAAAGGAATGTGGTTTTTAATCATTTATTCATTAATTGGTTTTAAAGCATTTGATATGTGTCGGGCACTGTGCTGGTCCTTGGAGATAAATACAGAGGTAATTAGCCTGCCTAAATCCTGCCCATATGGAGCCTGCCTCCTATGGGAATACACATTGGCAAGTGTTAGAATGCAAGGGAGAAAATAAATACAACATGTGGTGGAGACAGGAGGGGAGCAGGGAGGGCCTCTTGGAGGAGGTGGTCTTCAAGTGAGCTCTGATAGATGAGAGGAGCCAGCCTTGTAAAGAGCAAAGGTGGGGGGAGTGTATTATAGACGTGGGAACAGTAGGCACAATGCAAGGCGGTAGATAAGAGTGCACTCAGCATTTTCTACAACCTGGTCAGAAGCACTGAGATCACACTGGTGAAAGCGGGGGAAGGGGACCAGTGGTCCAGAGTGAGATTGAAGAGGTCACCAGGGTCTGGATCCGACGGGCCCATCATTTAATAGAGTGGCTCAGCTCCACTGCTGCAGGATGGGCCTGGGGGGTGTGAGGTAAATGGGAAAGGGAGGTGCCAAGGGGCTCGGGGCTGCTGGGCTCTCCGTTAGGTTCACATGGGTTGTTAGAGAATCCCAAGCCCTGCTCTCTGACTCTGCATGTCTGAGAGTACCCCCAGTGTTCAGCTGTTGTGGATTCTGTTCACACTCAAATGCAGCCCAGGACTTGACCTCAGCAGAGGTGTACCCTCAAAGCCAGAGGTCATTGGGAAGCCCAGTGGTCTGTGGAAGTGAACATTTCCTACCAGTCTTGCTCATGCATTTAGTCAACAAATATGTTTTGTGCACTGACGGTGACAGTCTCTGTTCCAGGCACTGGAAGTCCAGTGAAGAACAGATGAGGCCTAGCCTTGTGTCCGTGGAGCTCACATTCTGGTGGGGTGAGTCCAGAAACAAATGCCCAGTATGAATGTCCCCAAGTAACTCATGCTATAAAGAGGAGTGAAGCAGGGGAAGGGGCCACAGCGGTGCTGGTCAGGAGGCGGTGTTCAAGCAGACACCATAAGGAATCTGCCTTTGTGCTTATTCCCCGGCTGTTTGCATTTAGCTCGTTGCCGATGGACACTGTAAGGGCCAGAGGCAGGAATGGTCGGCTATGACCCCAGAGCAGATGGCAGGAATATCTCCAAGTTCGAGGTGGCCGTGGCTGGCTCTGTGTCTGGACTTGTCACTCGGGCGCTGGTCAGCCCCCTGGACGTCATCAAGATCCGTTTCCAGGTATCCTTTCCTCCTTTGTCCATGCGGTGAGCTGGAGGCCAAGTTCTATGTCTTGCAAAGACAGCTCCTAGAACTTGGCGTTGTTTGGCAAAGGTGAAGCACTTCTCCATTACCTTCATTATTGTTTCTGAAAGTTCTACTTCTCACCCTACCCCAACCCCTATCATCTGACCTTTTCCACCTTGATTCCCAGCTTCAGATTGAGCGCCTGTCCCGCAGTGACCCCAGTGCAAAATACCATGGCATCCTACAGGCAGGGAGACAGATTCTGCAGGAGGAGGGCCCAGCGGCTTTCTGGAAAGGACACATCCCAGCCCAGCTTCTCTCCATAGGCTATGGAGCTGTGCAAGTAGGTGGCAGGGGGTTTGGCCAGGTCCCTCGGGTGACACTTGCTCAGTGGAGGGGCACAGAGAGGGTGAGACCAGCAGGGACACTGCCTGGGATTGGTCAGGAAGAGGCAGTCCACACCCTACTCACTTAATGGGAACCTGCCAGACCAATTGGAAGCTTGGTCAGACTGAGCTGTATCATGGGTGTTCCCTTCCTCCTGTACCTACCCTCAGCAGGGGACATCCACCCTCAGTGGGGGTTCAGCAGCGAGAGACTGCTAGGTGTTGCACCCAGCAGGCTGTCTAAACATGATGGCCCTGACAAGGCTGGGTAAATGGCGATACTCATGCTTTCTGTTTTGAAGTTGCATTTTCACCTGTGTGACCCATTTGAATGTCACAGCAGCATCATGAGGAAGGTAGAGCAGGTGTTGTGTGGATCACAGAGAGTTTAAGCAAGTTGCCTGGGGTCACACGGCCTGTTAGTGGGGAGGCTAGGATTGCAATCCTGGCTTCTTGACTTTAAGTTAATCATTTGTTCAACTAAGCGCCAGTATATTTCATAGTAGTCGTAGTGGTAGTAGCCATCTTGTACAAAGCTGATATGGGCCAGGCCCTGTTTTAAGCACTTTACATATATTACGTCATAATAATCCTTTGAGGTAGGTTCTCTTGTCACTCCTCATTTATACCTGAGAAGACTGAGGCAAAGAGGTTAGGTAATTAAACCAGAGTCACGTAGCTAGGAAGTGGCAGAGCCAGGATTGCCACCCAGGCCGGCTAGCGCCAGTGATGTCCCCTATTCCTCCTACTACATCACGCTGATTGCTCAAGTCAGGTGTATGCTGAGGTGACAGGCCTCTGCTGTCCCATCTCTGCACCTGGCACACGTAAACATTGCAGTGTAATGACATGTTGTTCTCAGGAAACCAGGCCACTTGGAGCTGGCTGGAGGAAGAGCTGAGTGTTGGGGCTACACCATGGAATGATTCCCACAGAAGCTCTGCTCCCGGGTGCTCTCTGCCAAGAATCAGCTAATGACCATCTTTTCCTAGTTTTCAGAAAATTAAGTTAATGGATGGAACTTTCTGATATAAAAAATGTTCTGGGCACCGTTATAGCTCAGTAATGAAGTCACTCCTGAGGTTTACCCTTCAGCCAAAGATTAGACAGGCCCAGAAAACAAAACCAGACTAAGGGGGCACACCAACCCAGAGGCAAGGACCAAAAGGCAGGAGGAGACAGGAAAGCTGGTAATAGGGAACCCGAGGTCGAGAAGGGGAGAGTGCTGACATGCCGTGGGGTTGGTAACTAATGTCACAAAACAATATGTGTACTAATTCTTTAATAAGAAGCTAGTTTGCTCTGTAAACTTCCATCTGAAGTATAATAAAAATAATAATAATACCTGAGGGGAAAAAAGTTCCATGTATTTCCTTAGTCCTTTTTTTTTTGGCTCTACTCAAATAGAGTATCAGATAGCATCTGATTTCTGCACGGGATTATATATTGATTCCGTTCCGTCACCATCTTCTCACCTTGCGCCCAGGCCCCACCTGGGTTATGGGCTGGTGCTGGGGAGTGTGTGGTCCCTGCTTATCCCTACACCTGGGCCCTACCTGGGTTACTGGCGGGTACTGGGGAGTGCGTGGTCTCAGCCTTGTTCCCTGGGCTGTCCCTGACTTTCTTGTTCACTCTTTCAGTTTTTGTCTTTTGAGCTGCTGACTGAGCTGGTGCACAGAGCCAGCGTGTACGATGCCCGCGACGTCTCAGTGCACTTTGTGTGTGGCGGCCTGTCTGCCTGCGCAGCCACCCTCGCCGTGCACCCTGTGGATGTTCTGCGCACTCGCTTTGCAGCTCAGGGTGAGCCCAAGGTGAGTGGACAGGGGCCAGGGAAGGGGAACAGAGGCAGGTGTTCCAGGTGTGCTGTTCTTTTTCCTTAGAGAAAACAAAGCCAGGAGAACCTTGGATTTTCACTTCGCCACACGGCTCGTCTGTAGAGCCTTTAATGGTGTGCTCAGCACCAGGCAAGGTGCAGGAGCTCACAGTTCACTGGGAGTCAGAACTACAGGTATGAAATGGAACAAATAAATACCACACAGCACGCTGGGCCAGAGAAGGTGGCTGAGAAAGCGAGACATGAGGGCCTGTCTCTGTGTTATTGCAAGAGCGTGTCTGCTTTCCACAAAGAATGGGTTGGAGGAAATGGGATAGTTGAGTCAGACTTAAGGAAGAACCTACTGAGAAAGCAAGGGAGTGAACCCTGAAATAGACCTCCCCACCATAATCTCTGTTTCCTGAACATATTTAAGAATAGCATCATGTACGTGTGTGTATGTGTGTGTGTTCTCAACCAAGAAAGAAGACTTTTTCTGTCTTCTTTTTTAGGATACTGTTGGTGGAGAAGTACTCTGCATAAAAATTTGATCTGGGACCAGTTAAGAATAACTGTTGTTTCAGTTCTTTTGTGTTGCTTAGGGTGGAGACATTGGGTGGGATGGTGGCCCTTTTGTTTAAAAGACACCCTGATGACTTTTTGTTTGAGAAGGGCAGAGTCCCCAGGGAAAAGTCTGGAAGTAAACGATGGGGCATAAGAGCTACATTGCTCTGTATGATAATTCAGTAGAAAGTTGGAGTTTTGGGGTGACTGCTCTGGTGGTGAAATGGGATAACAGGCAGAGAGATGGGGTAGGAGAGGGTGTTTATAGATGGGACAGACAGACCTCAGCAATATGGTGGCTGATGGGCTGAAGAAAAGTTGGCTGGTGACAATCCTTTAACTTTTCTGTTCAGCCTTGGAAACCTTACAGGGCAGTCCTACTCTGTCTTATAAGGTCACTATGAGTCCGAATCGACTCAGTGGCAACAGGTATAATAATATGTTTAACTTTATAAGAAAATGCCAAACTGTTTTCCCCAAGTGGCTATACCATTTGCATTCCCACCAGCAATTCCAGCTGCCCCACATCCTCACCAATACTTAGTATTACCAGTTTAAAATGTTTATTTTATTTTTAAAAACTTTAGCCATTGTAATAGGTATGTAGTGGCATCTCATTGTGCTTTTAATTTACACTTCTTTAGTGACTAACGTTGAGTATTTTTTCAAGTACTTATTTGCCATCTATGTATCTTCTCTGGTAAAGTAGCTGTTCAGATCTTTTGTCCATTTTGTATTGGATGGTTTATTTTTTTATTCTTGAATTTTCAGAGTTCTTTATATATTCTGGATACAAGTCCTTTATCAGAGAAGCTTTTGCACACACTTTTTCTGAGTCTGTGGCTTGTGTTTTCATTTCCTTAGCAGTGTCTTTCAAATAGCAGCAATTTTAAATTTTGATGAAGTCTAATTTATCAGTTTCTTCTTTTATGGATTGTGCTTTTGCAGCTGTGTCTAAGAAATCTTGACCTAACCCAGGGTCACAGAGATGTTCTTCCAAGACCTCTTGTTTTCTGAATCTTACCTCTTTAAAAGTGTTGTTGTTAGGTACCGTCGAGTCAGTTCCGACTCATAGCGACCCTGTGCACAACAGAATGAAACACTGTCCAGTCCTGCGCCATCCTTACAATCATTGTTATCCTTGAGCTCATTGTTGCAGCCACTGTGTCAATCCACCTCATTGAGAGTCTTCCTCTTTTCCGCTGACCCTGTACTCTGCCAAGCATGATGACCTTCTCCAGGGACTGAGCCCTCCTGACGACATGTCCAAATTATGTAAGATGCAGTCTTGCTGTCCTTGCTACTAAGGAGCATTCTGGTTGTACTTCTTCTAAGACAGATTTGTTTGTTCATTTGGGAGTCCATGGTATATTCCATATTCTTTGCCAACATCACAATTCAAAGGCATCAGTTCATCTTCAGTCTTCCTTATTCATTATCCAGCTTTCGTATGCATATGATGCGATTGAAAATACCATGGCTTGGGTCAGGCACACCTTAGTCTTCAAGGTGACATCTTTGCTCTTCAACACTTTAAAGAGGTCCTTTGCAGCAGATTTACCGAATGCAACGCGTCTTTTGATTTCTTGACTGCTGTTTCCATGGGTGTTGATTGTGGATCCAAGTAAAATGAAATCCTTGACAACTTCAGTCTTTTCTCCGTTTATCATGATGTTGCTCATTGGTCCAATTGTAAGGATTTTTGTTTTTTTTATGTTGAGGCGTAATCCATACTGAAGGCTGTGGTCTTTGATCTTCATTAGTAAGTGCTTGAAGTCCTCTTCACTTTCAGCAAGCAAGGTTGTGTCATCTGCATAACGCAGGTTGTTAATGAGTCTTCCTCCAATCCTGGCGCCCCGTTCTTCATATAGTCCAGCTTCTCGGATTATTTGCTCAGCATACAGATTGAATAGGTAAGGTGAAAGACTACAACCTTGAGGCATACCTTTCCTGACTTTAAACTAATCGGTATCCCCTTGTTCTGTCTGAACAACTGCCTCTTGATCTTTGTAAAGGTTCCTCATGAGCACAATTAAGTGTTCTGGAATTCCCATTATTTGCAATGTTACCCATAATTTGTTATGATCCACACAGTCAATTGCCTTTGCATAGTCAATGAAACACGGGTAAACATCCTTCTGGTATTCTCTGCTTTCAGCCAGGATCCATCTGATATCAGCAATGATATCCCTAGGTCCACGTCCTCTTCTGAAACTGGCCTGAATTTCTGGCAGTTCCCTGTCGAGATACTGCTGCAGCCGTTTGTGAATGATCTTCAGCAAAATCTTGCTTGCATGTGATGTTAATGATACTGTTCTATAATTTCCACATTCGGTTGGCTCACCTTTCTTGAGAATAGGCATAAATATGGATCTCTTCCAGTCAGTTGGCCAGGAAGCTGTCTTCCATATTTTGTGAATTTCTTTAAAAGTAGATCTCCTTTCATCATGGAGGCAATACCTTCTCTATGGTCTGAGAATATTAGTTATAGTGTTGTGGGTGATTTCTTTTTTATTCAGTTCTCTTCTGCTCTCTGTGCTGTCTCTTTCTTCCAAATTTTTCACCGCATTTGATCTATTTGGTCCCTGATTCTTTTGTTGTTGTTGTTGAGAGTATATACAGGAAAACATACACCAATTCAAGAGTTTATACGTGTACATTTCGGTGACATTGATTACATTCTTCAAGTTGTGCAGCCATTCTCACACTACTTTTCTGCATTGTTCCTTCCCCATGAACATACATACACTCACTGTCCCCTAGATAGTTTCCTATCTAATCTTTCAAGTTGCTGTTGTCAGTTTGATCCCGTATAGATAGATCTTGAAAGACCACAGTGCTCAAGCAAGACATTCTTTACTAGTTAAGCTAAACTATTATTTGGTTTTAAGAAGACTTCAGGGAATATTTTTAGTTTAAGGTTTAAAGATTATCTCAGGACAACAGTTTCAGGAGTTTATGCAGCCCCCATGGCACCAGAAAGTGTGGATTCCAAAAGAATCTGAAATTCTGTTCTGCATATCCCCCTTTTTTTTTTTACATTTTTAAAAATTTTTATTGTGCTTTAAGTGAAAGTTTACACATCACATCAGTCTTCCATACAAAAATTTATATACACCTTGCTATATACTCCTAATTGCTCTCCCCCTAATGAGACAGCATACTCCTTCCCTCCACTCTTTCTTTTCGTGTCCATTCTGCCATCTTCTGACTCCCTCTGCCCTCTCATCTCCCCCCCTACCCCCCAGATAGGAGATGCCCACATAGTCTCATGTGTCTACTTGATCCAAAAAGCTCATTCTTCACCAGCATCATTGTCTTCCCCATTGTCCAGTCCAATTCCTGTCTGAAGAGTTGGCTTTGGGAATGGTTCCTGTCTTGGGCTAACAGAAGGTCTGGGGGACATGATTGCTAGGGTTCTTCTAGTCTCAGTCAGACCATTAACTCTGGTCTTTTTACGAGAATTGGGGTCTGCATCTCACTGCTCTCCTGCTCCCTCAGGGGTTCCCTTTTGTGTTCCCTGTCAGGGCAGTCATCGGTTGTAGCCAGGCACCATCTAGTTCTCCTGGTCTCAGGCTGATGTAATCTCTGGTTTATGTGCCCCTTTCTGTCTCTTGGGATCATAATTGCCTTGTGTCTTTGGTGTTCTTCGTTCTCCTTTGCTCCAGGTGAGTTGCATATTCCCCCTTTTGATCAGGATTTTTTTATGTAATCTTTGATCAAAATGTTCAATAATGGTAGCTGGGTACCATCCAGTTCTTTTGGTCTTATAGAAAACTGGTCTCTGTTTTTAATGAAGGTTTTCCCTAGATATCTGGGCACCCTTGGCTGCCAGCCCAGTATTAAAAGGGAGGAACAGAGAAGCAGAGGAGGAGCTCTGGGTACGGGCAGGCTCATTGCCCACTGGCTTCCCTTAGGGCCTGGCTCTTCATAGGTGTCCCCAGGGCAGAGTCCTTCAGTGTAGCTGCCCGTGTCTGGGGGCCAAGAGGTAGGGTTCTCCCTGTCACCCCATTTCAGTGCATTCCTCCCTGTACCCAGAGCTGGACTGTGTCAGAGCCCCTCTGGTTCATTTCAAATACTGTTGGTTTAACAGAAGGTTACAAAGAAAAACCAGTGACCTCTGGTCTTCTTGCGGAGACATTGCCTGCTGAGAGTATAATAAACAAAACCAAACCTGTTGCCATCAAGTGGATTCCGACTCATAGCAACCCTATAGGACCCAGTAGAGCTGCCCCGTAGGGTTTCCAAGGAGTGGTTGGTGGATTTGAACTGCCGACTTTTTGGTTAGCAGCCTGAGCTCTTAACCATTGTAGGGCTCCAACGTAGACAAGGGGGCACCTGGATAAGAAAAGTTAAATGCAGTGAAACCTGTGAGATCTGGAACTTGCCACGACTGCCTTGTTTTTCTGGATCTCTCAAGTTTTCGACCTTTGACAGGGTGCTTACTATTGCTTTCTAGTAAGAACTGTATCTCATTTTAGTGTCTCTGACATTTTAGTGTCTCTGACAGGTTTCCACCTTAACACAGGTTCTGACTTTCACAGGTTTTACTGTATATGCACATGGCAAAGAACCCAAACAGCATAAAACAGTATTTAGTGAATCACCCTCCTCCCCTGGCCTCCAAGCACCCCGTTTCCCTCCACGGAGGTGATCGCTGTGTATTCTTGGGGGGTAGTCTCTGCATCCCCAAGTGCTGTGTGTTTCCTCCACGGGCAACACGCCCACTCTTCTGCATCTTTCCATTTAACTAGATATTTGGGGGATTACTGCATATCAGTCATCTAGATTACACCATCCTGTTTTAACAGCCATGCTGTGTTCTTCTGAGTGGGCATACCATGATTTATGTAACCAGTCACCCCCACATGAGCAGTGCATCCAAAGTGACCATCTTGGGACGCATTTGTGTGTACATGTGGGTATATCTGTCATGTAAATTCCTAAAAAGGGAGTTGCTGGGAAACCTCACACTCTGAACTTCTGTCCAGCCTTTTCTTAGAATGCCCCCTTGGTATGAGAAATAACGATCCTGTTAGCTGGCTTTTAGACACACAGTGGGCCGGATCTGGGCCCAAAACCACTGTGCCATGCTCACTCAAGTCGCGTGCGTGTCTTTCCAGATCTATAAAACCCTCCGAGATGCCGTGGTGACCATGTACAGGACTGAAGGCCCCTTAGTCTTCTACAAGGGCTTGAACCCCACCTTGATTGCCATCTTCCCCTATGCCGGCTTCCAGTTCTCTTTTTACAGCTCCTTGAAGCAAGTGTATGAGTGGGCTGTGCCAGCTGAAGGAAAGACAAACGGTGAGCAGCCCCAGATGAAAGGGACTCTGTCACCATTCTACCTCGCCCCAACCCCCAATCCCTAACGTCTCCTCTGAATCACGTAGAAAATAAATTTTCCTGTCAGGAGGTAAGACACCACTGTTCTCTGTATCTGGCTCTGTAATGTAACCAAATAAATAAACAAATCCAGCAGCTTGCAGACGCCTTGGTTTTTCTAGCCCTTTCCTCACCCCTCATTGGCATCACTGGCATTCATTTCCAGCCATTGGTCATAGTTTTCGTTTTTGTCAGAGGTCCAACTTGCAAAATGCCTGTTTTTATTATTTTATCACATAGGGCAGATGGGGGGCGGGGTGGGCACCCTGTCCCTCTCCGTTCTTGAACAGGAGTCATGTTGTCATCGCAGTCTCTGCCTTCAGCAAGGGAGATCCCTGTGAGCAGGCTCCTCTCTTCCTGCCACCAGCAGTCCATCATCCTTCTTGCTTGTGTCTGGATCTCCTCATAGTGGTTAAGTGCTCAGCTGCTCACCAAGAGGTTGGCAGTTCTAACCCACCAGCTGCTCCATGGGAGAAAGCTGTGGCAGTCTGCCTCCGTAAAGGTTACAGCCTTGGAAACCCTGTGGGGCAGTTTTACTCTATTCCGTAGGGTTGTTATGAGTCTGAATCAGCCGGACGGCATACTACCACAGCAAGCCCCTCTGCCTGGCTATGGGTAGGGCTTCTAGAGGAGCCCTGATGGCACAGTGGTTAAAGCACCCAGCTGCTAGCCAGAAGGTCGGTGGTTTGAACCCACCAGCGGCTCCATGGGAGAAAGATGTGGCAGTCTGCTTCCATAAAGATTACAGCCTTGGAAACCCTATGGGGCAGTTCTACTCTGTCCTGTAGGGTCACTGTGAGTCAGAATTGACTCGAAAGCAATGGACCTGGTTCTTTTCTAGATTAAATTCCTCTTTGAGATCAAAGGATGCTTATGGGGTTTTGTTCTATGCTGCAGGATTAGACCCAATGGCCTCTGAGTTGTCTGTCAGGGACAGACTTTCCATTGTAACATTTCTGCCCCCAATCTCACTTTTTTGGTTCAGGGAACCTCAAAAATCTGCTTTGTGGCAGCGGAGCCGGAGTTATCAGCAAGACCCTTACGTACCCTCTGGACCTCTTCAAGAAACGGCTGCAGGTTGGAGGGTTTGAGCAGGCCCGAGCCACCTTTGGTCAGGTGAGGCGTCCCCTGCAGACGGTTCTGATCTTGCTTCTCACTGGGCACGTGAAGGAACTGAGGGTCAGCTCCTGCCCAGCTGGACAGCATTACCCACCTCGGCCCTTTCACCCCAGCCTGTTCCCAGGGACCTGCAAGCACATGGGAAAGCCTCATGCAGCCCTGTGTTCATTGGATGCTACGGAAGGAGCCAGGGGAAGGAGGTTCCCAGTCTCTGCTCTTAAAAACTAGCCCCATTTGGGTTGTAGTATATGTAGATACTTGCATTACAAAGGTCCCCAAAATACCAAAGAACACAGAGAAAGAGGCCCAATCCCGGAGCATGGGGTTCTTCGCTTTGTGCTATACATGTTCCTGGGAAGGGGTAAAATAATCACATTTGAGCATTCGTGTTCAGAGAATCTCTCTGGAAGGTAGTTTTAGAGTGTTACCAGGCACTCCCCATGCAGTCTGCTTAGATTTTCACCAACTGGATTTTCATCTTCTCCTTTCGGAACCCTGGTTTTATAAAAGGCCACAGTGATATCTGTAGCAGTGGGGATGCCGCAGGATGGGTAGGAACGGGGCTTTCCCCTCCGGAACCTGAGATGTAGGGTGGAGGCGTGAAAGCACACACCTGCCAGGTACCCTAAGAGAAGGACAGCGTGGGACAAACGGGAGGCAGCAGAGGGACAGTGCGCCTGACCTGGGGAGGACAAAGAACTGGGTTTATGGTTGTTTTTTTTTTTTTTACAAAAGTAATGCATTTTCTTTGTGGGAAGATTTAGAAAATTCATACAGACAAAGAGAAAGATCAGCATCACCCATGACCCCATCACCACTAAGATCATCACCAGAACCTTTGGGTGTGGTTTCATGTATAAACACGTGTGTACATTTTTAAAGAAAATGGGATTGTACTGTAGACAAGGTTTTGTAACCTCCCTTTGCTGTTTACCACCTTGTCCTGAAGGGACGGTTTGGATTCAGCCAGCAGAGACCATGAGAACCAGGACAGAGGAGGGAGGGTCTACTCCCTATGGGGGCCAATTTGGTTTGGCCAGGGGTGAGAGGCCCACGTGGGAGATAAGGTCAGGAGGCTGAGGCCAGACACTGTCCTCATCACTGGGAGTTACTGGATTTGGAGGGGAGCAAGGCATGAGTAGGCTTTGCCTGGAGCCTAGGGTCTGGCAGCACTGTGTGGTCCACAGAGAAAGTGAGGCTGGAGGCACGGGGGCCAGGCTGGAGGTTGGGGTGCTGGTCAGGTCCCAAACAAACAAAACCAAACCCTCTGCCATCGAGTCAATTCCGACTCATAGCGACCCTATAGGACAGAGTAGAACTGCCCCATAGAGTTTCCAAGGAGCACCTGGAGGATTCGAACTGCTGACCTCTTGTTTAGCAGCTATAGCACTTAACCACTACACCACCAGGGTTTCCGCTGGTCAGGACAAGCACTAACAACGGCCAGATTCAGATCTGCTGCCCAAGTGGGTCAGGGTGGGATGGGGCTCAGAGTCACAGACCCTGTGGGAAGAGGATCTGGAGCTGTGAGCAGGGCCCTAGGTGCCAACAGTTGAGGCCAGTCAAACAGGGCCTGCCTGGGAAGGAGCTCTATCTGGCTGCTGATTTCCAGGCCCTACCTCTGTTAAGTCTGATGGAGCCCACTTGGAAGAGAAAGAGTGAGGCAAACTTATTCTCCTCCTGCTTGTTTTTGTATTCCTTCATCCAGCAAACATTTATGGAGAACTAGGATGTGCCAGGTGCTGCGTTGACAAAGGAAGAGAGCTGGCCAGTCCTATTTTAATCACTTCCTCCCTCGTCAACCAGAGTAACCTTCTTCTCCCCAGGTGCGAAGCTACAGGGGCCTCCTGGACTGTGCCAAGCAGGTTCTGCAAGAGGAAGGGTCCCGGGGCTTCTTCAAGGGCCTTTCACCCAGCCTGCTGAAGGCGGCTCTCTCCACAGGCCTTGTGTTCTTCTGGTATGAGTTGTTCTGTAACTTATTCCACCACATGAAGAAGGCAGACAGCTAGCTGTGAGGGAACTGAGGGTGACCTGGAAGTCTCTGACTGGAGCAACCTCCCGAGAGAAGACTGCATCTCCAATATCATGTTGCACTGAGAGGTGCTGCCTGGTCCATCCCTCCCAGCCAGCTATCCTGGGATGAGAGCCATCAGAGCAGGTAGCAGCTTCAGTCCCCTCCCTGCTAGGACCCCACCAGTAGGGCGGGGGTTTTCCCTGTGAGGAAATATGGGGAGAACACAGGACTTGGTTTGCAGGGCCCTGACAGTGCAAGTCAGAGAAGGAGCTTGAAGCTGTATCTCTTGTCTGTCCAGCCCACCCCAAAGGAAGCAGATGCCACACTTCTTCTCAGCCGCATCTGTCGGGGGGACCCTCCTGGGCTGGATAACCACAGCTTGAGCAGAAGGCTGAGGTCAGGCTCTTTGTAGGAGTCTGGTCCCCACACTTGGGTTGCGATTCCCACCAACTTATTTAATAGACATTAAAGCTAAAAGCAAATTCTTTATCGTTGTTGTGGTTGTTGTTGTGGTTAGGTGCATGGATGTACAACAGAAACACTGCCTGGTCCTACGCCATCCTTGCAATCCTTGCTATGTTTGAGCAGATTGTTGTAACCACTGTGTCAGTTCCTCTCGTCGAGGGTCCTCCTCTTTTTCACTGACCCTGTACTTTACCAAGGATGATGTCCTTCTCCAGGGACGGTTCCCTCCTAATAACATGTCCAAAGTCTCTGAGATAAAGTCTCACTGTCCTCATTTCTAAGGAGTATTCTGGATGTACTTCTTCAAAGACATCTTTGTTCATTCTTCTGGCAGTGCATGGTATATTCAATATTCTTTGTTAACACCATAATTCAAAGGCATCAAGTCTCCTGTCTTTCTCATTCATAGTCCAGCTTTTTCATGCCTATGAGGCAATTTAAGGTACCGTGGCTTGGGTCAGGTGCACCTTAGTCCTCAAAATGACATCTTCGGTTTTTAACAGTTTAAAGAGGTCTTTTGCAGCAGATTTGCCCAATGTGATAGATACATCCTTTGATTTCTTGACTGCTGCTTCCATGGGTTGATTGTGGATCCAAGTAAAATGAAATCCATGACAACTTCAGTCATTTCTCATGATGTCGTTTACTGGTCCAGTTGTGAGGATTTTTGTTTTCTTTATGTTGAGATGTAATCTATATTGAAGGCTTTAGTCTTTGATCTTTATGATTAAGTTCCTCAAGTCCTCTTCGCTTTCAGCAAGAAAGGTTGTGTCATCTGCATATTGCAGGTTGTTAATGAGTTCTCTAATCCTGGTGCCCGTTCTTCTTATAGCTGGCTTTTCAGATTACTTGCTCAGCATACAGATTGAATGAGTATGGTGAAAGGATACCATCTCGATGCACACCTTTCCTGATTTTAAACCACTCAGTATCACCAATACCCCTTGTTCTGTTCAAATGACTGCCTCTTGGTCTATGTACAGGTTCCACATGAGTATAATTAAGTGTTCTGGAATTCCCATTCTTTGCAATGTTATCCATAATTTGTTATGATCCACACAGTCAAATGCCTTTGCATAGTCAATAAAACACAAGTAAACATCTTTCTGGTGTTCTCTGCTTTCAGCCAGGATCCAGCTGACATCAGCAGTGACCTCCCCCGTTCCACATCCTCTTCTGAATCAGCTTGAATTTCTGGCAGTTCCCTGTTGATGCACTGCGGGAACTATTACTGGGTCTGAGTTATCTTCAGCAGTTTTACTTGCGTGTGATATTAATGATATTGTTCTATAATTTCCACGTTCTGTTTGTATTATTTCTCTAGTGCAGCTGTAACAGAAATACCACAAGTGAATGGCTTAATCAAACGGAAGTTTATTCTCTCACAGCTTAGGAGGCTAGAAGTCTGAATTCAGGGTGCCAGCTTGAGGGGAAGGCTTTCTCTCTATATCATTTTCTTGTCATCAGTCTAGGAGCTTGTGAGGGCAAGGACCCTGACCAAAGGACATGCTCCACTCTTGGTTTTTCTTGCTTGATGGTAATGAGGTCCTTCTCTGCTCGATTCTCTCTTTTGTATCTCAAGAGATTGACTCAAGATACAACCTAATCTTATAGATTGAGTCCTGCCTCATTAACATAACTGCCTCTAATCCTGTCTTATTAACATCATAGAGGTTAGGATTTACAACACATAGGATAATCACATCAGGTCACAAAATGGTGGACAACCACACAATACTGGGAATCATTGCCTAGAGCTAAGCTGATACACATTTTTGGGTGACACAATCCATAACACCATTGAATCACCTTTCTTTAGATTGGGCTTGAATATGGATCTCTTCCAGTCTGTTGGCCAGGTATCTGGTCTTCCAAATTTCTTGGCATAGACAAGTGAGCGTTTTCAGTGTTGCATCCATTTGTTGAAACATCTCAGTGGATATTCTGTCAATTCCTGGAGCCTTGTTTTTCGCCAGTGCCTTCAGTATCATTGATTCTTGATCATATGCTACCTCC
Organism: Loxodonta africana; assembly: GCF_030014295.1. Classification (NCBI taxonomy): domain Eukaryota; kingdom Metazoa; phylum Chordata; class Mammalia; order Proboscidea; family Elephantidae; genus Loxodonta; species Loxodonta africana. The sequence continues at coordinate 17,591,245 of NC_087359.1, forward strand.
TGAAATGGCTAACCATGGACCACTTCTTTTTGGTACAATGACTGTACATCTTCTTTTGATGCATTCTGCATCATTCAATATTTTGCCCATAGACTCTTTCATTATTGCAACTCAAGACTTGATTTTTTTCTTTAGTTCATTCAGCTTGAGAAATGCTGAGCATTTTCTTCCATTTTGGTTTTCTATCTCCAGGTCTTTGCACATTTCATTTTGATACTTTGTCTTCTGAAGCTGCCCTTTGAAATTTTTTGTTCATCTCTTTTACGTGATCATTTCTTTTGTTTGCTTTAGCTACTCTACATTCAAGAGCAAGTTTCACAGTCTCTTCTGATATCCCTTTTGATCTTTTCTTTCTTTCCTGTCCTTTTCATGACCTTTTGCTTCTTGCGTAATGTCCTTGATGTCATCTGACAACTCGTCTGGCCTATTAGTGTTCAATGCTTCAAATCTGTTCTTGAGATGGTCTCTAAATTCAGGTGGGATATACTCATAGTTAACTTTGACTCTCGTGGGCTTGTTCTAATTTTCTTCAACTTGAGCTTGCATATGGGCAATTGATGGTGTTCTGCAGTCATTCTTTGGCCTTGTTCTGACTGATGATATTGAGCTTCTCCCTCGTCTTTCCACAGATGTAGTCAATTTGATTCCTGTGTATTCCATCCAGCAAGGTCCAAGTGTCTAGCCGCCATTTATGTTGTTGAAAAAAGGTATTTGCAATGAGTAAGTTGTTGGTCTTCCAAAACTCCATCATGCCCTCTACAGCGTCATTTCTGTCACTAAGGCCATATTTTCCAACTACCAAGCCTTCTTGTTTCCAACTTTTGTATTCCAATCACCAGTAATTATTGATGCATCTTGATTGCATGTTTAATCAATTTCAGACTGCAGAAGTTGGTAAAAATCTTAAATTTCTTCATCTTTGGAGTTCATGGTTGGTGAGTAAATTTGAGTAATAGTCTGTATTAACTGGTCTTCCTTGTTGGGTATGGATATCATCCTATCACTGACACCATTGTACTTCAGGATAGATCTTGAAATGGTCTTTTGACGATGAATGTGATGCCATTCCTTATCTTACCCCTCCGCTTTTCCACACAAATCACACCCCTTCTCACAGTGTGAGGGAAGGGACACTGCCCTCCCCAGCTCCATTCTTCTCCACAGCTGCAGCCCTCAGCAAGCTCTGCTTTAGTGCTGCAGGGAGATTGCCAGGTGAAGGTGGTAAGTTGGGGAAAGGGGGTGCTGATGAGGAGGAGGAGAGGAGAAAGGTGGCAGCCCTAGCCCCTGTCTACCTTGGTCTGCCCTCCTTTTACTGGGTGCTGGGCCAGCCCTCCGGGGCAAGTGGGAGTTCACAGCTGGCCCAGCTAGCATTGGGGTGCCCCTCCTTGGCCCAGAGCATGGCACTGTATGTAGACCCCAACTTTGTGACCCCAAAAGGCCACGAGTCTGAAGCAGCCCAGTGAAAGGGATGGCCGGAGGAAGGGGTTGGGCAGCCAGCCAGCCCTGAGAGGACCCATTTAGTGCCCAGGAGGGGTTGTCAGCAGCAGGAGCCCCAAGAGATGTTTATCTAGACACAGAGGAGACACTTCAGTTAGGGGTATGAGAGGAGAAGAAAATCCACAACACAACCACCACGTTTCCATCCTTGCTCACCAGCCCCCTTCCCTCCAGCCTGCTAGCTGGCTTCAACAGTGGAGCTAGGATGGAGGAGCAAGTGGACTCCTAACCAGGCCTTAACCCAGCCTGAGTGGGGAGCCTGCCCTCGCTCCGGGCTCTTGCTCCAGCCTTTGCCCTGACTAGTTGCTGGGGAAGACCCCTGCCAGGAGCAGGTGGAGGTGGGTGTCTGGCTCTGGTCCTGGGCCCCTTCTATACTGTTATTGCCCCCTGGCCTGGTCTGGCGTTTGTGGTGTGCCTCGGTCCTGGACACAGACGTCTCCTCTGCCCTTGGCTTGCCTTGCCTTGGCTGCTGGAGGGGTGTTTAAGGCTTGGGCCTCTGACTGCAGGAGGCGGCTGCCTGCGTGTGTTTCTTATGAAATTCCAGAGTGAGTCTATTGCAGTAAAGTTTATTCTCAGTTTTTTTTATGCTGTAGATGAGAGTTCTCTGCCCCAGCCTTTTCCAAGTAACCGCTTTGGGGACTCTTTGTAAAAGGAGGGGAGAACTTTGGCAACAAGCAGCTGCCATGCACACCCCCTCTTGTCCAAGCCGACGGAGAAGGCAGTAGTTCTGCCATCCTCTGGGTGCCCACAACCTGAAGTCGACCTCCCTGGGCAGCCTGGGGAGGGGCGGGAGGACGGGGAACACAACACGGTGCAGTTCTTGGGCTGCGTGGTCAGCCAGCCTCTCAGCCCCAGTCAAGAAAGACCGAGTCAGGGGGCTTGCTCAACTTCCAGGTCGCTTCCAACACCCTGCCTGGCATACACTAACAATTGTGACCCATTTCTTGGACTGCCCACTTGATTTTAAACTTATTTTACCAGATTCCTTAGTACTTAGAGTAGAAGAGGGGGATAGTGGGATTTGATCCAGCCTCAACGGCCCCCCTGCGTCTCCTCTGCCATGGGAGTAAGAGTGGGGACCCTGGCCTCTCACGTGTGATGATCCTGCCCCTCCAGCCTTCCAGCCCACCCTCCCCTCCACTCTGGCTGGACCGCGCCCTCTCCAGGCTTCTCCCACCCTGTGCGGCATGCCCGCGTCTCCTTTTTGACCCTATTAACCTGAACCCCGGCGTGGGGAACGGAGGGGTGCCCATGTTAAGCCCGAAGGTTTCAAGCAGGCCAGGAAGCAGGTGCAGCCCAGCGCCTACGAGCCGTTGTGGTCCCACGCGGGGACGGGGCTTAGTGGGTGAGGAGGGGACAGGGGCAGAGTGAGCTCATTCTGGGGCGGTGGCAGTGTCGCGACGTTGCGCGCAGCGTCCGAGTCAGCCCCACGCCCCGGAATCCGGCCCTCGGGGCGGGCCGGGCTGCGACAGACGCGTCCTCGGGGTTCCGGCAGGCGGTGCCGGCGTGGCTCCTCGGCCCCGCCCCTTGGGCCCGGCCCCTCCCAGGCTCCGCCCCTTCCCAGGCCCGCCGCACTAGGAAATGACCTAAGCGGCGGCGAGGCGCGCCGGCCGCACCGGCTGCGCCGCGTCCGCGGGCGCGCGCGCCGTGCCCGCCGAGCGGTTCCCGGGCACGCGGGCGCGGCGCCGCTCCGGCAGGTGGGTCCCGGTACTCGCGGCGCCGGGAAGGGCGTTCGGGGTTTGGGAAAGCGGCAGCTGTCTGGAGACCCCTAAGGCTCGCCTCCTCTGACCTGAGGGGAGAGCGACACCAACTCCGGGAGGGGACCCCACCCGGGCTCCCTCTCGGTGGGCACATCCCGCTCCCTTGCTTAAGGGGAAGGATTCAGAATGGAGCTCAGGAGTTAGGAGCCCTGGGTGGGTTGCGCCGGTTTAGCCAGTTCGTCCCTGGGGAGACTCTGGTGGCTCAGGGGCGGCAGAGAAGGCTCCTGCACCCACCTGAGGGCTGGAGGGATGGGTTTGGTGGACTGAAAAGGACTCACATGGAAGCCGAGGGAGGGTTGGGAAGAGGGGCTTGGAACCCTGCTGGAGCTGAGGGTCCGCAGCTTGGAGCCCCCAGCACCAACTCTTGCCCGAAATCGTGCTGTGCCAGCAGTTTCCAGGCCGGTTTACATAAGGCCAGGCAAGTCAGTTCAGAGGCGGGCAGAAGTCTCCAATACCCACCTAGCCACTCTCCCAGCTCAGCACACAGCCTCAACCTGCTGTCCTGTCAGCTGGGAATAAACCCTGCCTCCTGCTGGGACTGTAGCGTAGCCTCATTCGCCCTTGTCTTTAATCGCTCAAACCTGGAGTTTCCTAAACTGAGCAGCAGGTGTCTGGCTGGTGTCCTGTCTCCACCAAAATGCCAAGCTTGGTGGCTCTCAGCCAGCCTCCAAGTGCCATGGCTGGCTCAGAAGCACCTGTCCCAATCCCTGGCCAGCCCCACCAGGGTCTGCAGCACTGGAAACACACCCCACACCTGAGTCATCTCCCTTCACTTTGCCTTCTCCCCAGGTGCCCTCAGTAGTCCAATCCCAGTGAAGAGCTGCTGGGCCGGATGGTCATGGGGGAGCCCAGTAGAGAGGAGTATAAAATCCAGTCTTTTGATGCAGAGACCCAGCAGCTGCTGAAGACAGCACTCAAAGGTGAAGAGGGGAGCCCCGTCTGAGAAGGGGCCAGGCGGGAGCAGGACCAGAGGCCTGAGCTGAGGGCACGCAGGGAACGTGATTGCCCAGCCTGTTCCCTTTGTCTGCTGAGAGCGGGAGTTAGCAACGTAACTCCTGAACTGGAGGACAGGCTCCATGTAGACTGGTATTTGGGAGTGTGAGTCACAGACTCCCCTTTCAGACTGCAAAGCCTTTTTTAAAAAGTACCCATGGAAGGGGTGTAGGGCCCAGAGAACACATAGTTTCTGCATTTTAAGCCCTTACATTTGTGGTCCTGGTTTCTGCTTGGCTGCAGCCAGCTCTCTTTAATGTGCAGAGCTGCCTGCCTTGGGACAGAGGATGATGTATTCTGCTTGGCAGAGGAGACATAGTTAAACTCCTGTTAGACTCGGCTAACAATTAGCAATGCCCATCACGTGCCAAGCACTACGCAGCTGCTCTTAACAAGAATACTTCCTCCCATGGAATTGCTGTTAAGACATCGCTATTCAGTGTCCCTTGTAAAATGAACATGGAACGCCTTCCTCAGCCTAGTGTCAGGAAAAAATGTGGGTCCTGAAACACTAGTCTAGAAAAACCACATAACCCTTCCAGGTTTTTCTTTGGGCAACCAGGAAGCTCAAAGCTAGAGCCCAATTTCAGTATCTGCTTCTATGTATGCCTATTGTCCCCCTCTCTTTATGTTTTCAGATCTCTTTAAATTTAAGTATATGCAGGTAGTCCCCGACTTATGACATATTTGAGTTACAACTGACTGCGCCTACAACCATCCTTTTTTTTTTGTACATGTTATCTTTAGTAATATTTATTAGTGTTGCAGCATGTAATTTGCTGGTTACCATTCTCATGCCAACCCCCCAAAGACAAAGATCAGATTATAAAGATACTGATAATAAAAGGCAATAATAATGAAAACAAAATGAGGTATTCGACTTACATCAGAACTGACTTATGGTGGAGTCGTTGGCTAGGAACCCCAGTCAGTGGAGAACACACACAATGGGTGTGCTCTATTGTAAGCTTCTCACGTCCTTTCTAGAAGGTGGAGGTGACTGTGATAAATAGGCGGAGGTCACTGAGTCGGACTCGACAGCACCCAACAAGGACAACCCTCCTCTCTCTGCCTCTAGATCCAGGTGCTGTGAACTTGGAGAAAGTGGCCAATGTGATTGTGGACCATTCCCTGCAGGACTGTGTGTTCAGCAAGGAAGCGGGACGCATGTGCTACGCCATCATCCAGGTTGGAGGGGTTGTAAAGGGGAGATGTTCTGGGGAAGGTGCTCCAGGAGTGGGCAGAAGCCTGGCCAGCAGCAGGGCAGAGACAGACTCAAAGATGGGGCAGGTGGGCCCTGAACCAAGGGTGCTTGGGTAGGGGCTGGGATGGCACCTCCCCCTGCTGCTCACCAGCCTTTCCATGGCTCACAGGCAGAGAGCAAGCAAGCAGGCCAGAGTGTCTTCCGACGTGGACTCCTCAACCGGCTGCAGCAGGAGTACCAGGCTCGGGAGCAGCTGCGAGCCCGCTCCCTGCAGGGCTGGGTCTGCTATGTCACCTTCATCTGCAACATCTTTGACTACCTGAGGGTGAGGCCCCAGTAGCCACCTTGGGTCACAGACAGCCCATCTCCCAAAGCCCAGCTGCTCCCCACTGCCACTCAGCCTGGTGCTCTGACCCCTCTCCCCCCTCAAGGTGAACAACATGCCCATGATGGCCCTGGTGAACCCCGTCTACGACTGCCTCTTCCGGCTGGCTCAGCCCGACAGCCTGAACAAAGAGGAGGAGGTGGGTGGCCAGGTACAGCTGAGGGCTGCAGAGTTGGGCAGTCTGGCACAGCTCAGAGAGCCAGCTCACTGTCCATGGAGGCTTTTGAGGGCACCACTTCCTGGGGCAGGTGCCTGCTGGGGGTATTCAAGGCCTGTCACAGTGCCAGGTGTGGAATTTATCCAGAACAGACAGCAACCAATGCTTCCAGCTCAGAGACTTCCTTCTGAGAAGGAAAGCTGACCTGTGGTAGGAACGGTGAGAGCCACAGCCATCTATGGGTATAGTTGGCCTCGAAACCAAACCAGGGTCAGGCAGTGTGGGAGAGGTAGCCAAGTGAGGAGGTTAAGAAGCACTTTGTCCAGCCTAGCCCAGATGAGACCTCAGCAAGTCCCTGAACTTGTTTCCTTTTATGTGAGATGTGGGCAGTACCCACTGCTTGGCATGAGGATGAAGCCACAGGTCACGAAGGACACACCACGGTGCCCGGCACTCAGCAAGCACTGTCTTCATCTGCCCTGTGTAACGTGCAGCCCTGCCCGAGTCTCACCTCCCGCTGCCCTGCAGGTAGACTGCCTGGTGCTACAGCTGCACCGGGTCGGGGAGCAGCTGGAGAAGATGAACGGGCAGCGCATGGACGAGCTCTTTGTCCTCATCCGGGATGGCTTCCTGCTTCCAATGGGCCTCAGCTCCCTGGCCCAGCTGCTGCTGCTGGAGATCATCGAGTTCCGGGCAGCCGGCTGGAAGACCACCCCAGCAGCCCAGAAGTATTACTATAGTGAGGTCTCCAACTAGGCCTCCAGCCCTGGGGGCCCTCACCAGCTGTACCAGCCTTTGTTCCACCCACTTCCCAACCTAGCAAGGGAGTATTCACCTCCCCAAAGACTTTCCCTTCTAGACTTTCATCATCTCCCAAGGTGTTTCCCACTTACAACATGGTCCTGCCCTGAGCACCTTCCCTTCCCGCTTAGGGGTTGGGGAAGACACCAAACAGACCTGATCCTCCAGGCTGGAGCCTGTTGATAGTCTTCCATCCCCCCCACCGCAGCCCCATCAGCCCCTTCTCCCACCACCTTCCACCTGGGCCAGGCAAAAAGGGCAACTCCTACCAACTATTACACTGTGTAACCATGGGTGCAACAGCTACCTTGGTGCCTCAGTTTCCCCACCTGTAAAATGGGTGTCTGCAAGCACTGGTGGGATGCTTTGGGATGTCAAAGGCAGAGGCCAAAGCACAAGTCACATCAAAAATGGGTTTTTATACATTTTATATGAGGACCACTTTGGAAACAAGCCTATTTCTCCAGTCGGTTTCAATGAATAGCTGTTCTGTACCACATGCTACACCAGTTCAGGGTGAGAATTTTCTAATAAACCTTTTCTGATACTAAAACTGCTTCCTTTCCTATCAGCCAAAGGTCCACTCTGAGCTGAGAGGATGCTAGATGAGCCCTGAGTTTCCTGGGGGAAATCCTCAAGTCAACATGTTCCCCCTTTACAAGGAGATGGGCTAAGGGGGACAAGTTCTAGCCCCCAAAGAAAGAATTAACGAACAACAAGCATGCTGTCCTGTCCTTGTGAGGCCTGCCCTTGCAAAAGAGCTGCATCCTTAACCCACAGGGACTTTTCAGTGTGCCTCCCTCTTTCCTGGACTAAGATAGAGAGGGTAGGCTGAGTTTTGTGATACGTGGGGAAATGGCCGTTGTTTACTCCGCCTCGACCCTCCCTCTACCACCAGCGGTAGTGCGCCAGGGCACGGTTGGCCTCAGCCATCTTGTGCATGTCACGTTTCCTCTTGACCACTGGTCCCTGGTTGTGGAAAGCCTGTAGCAGCTCATGCGACAGCTTCTCTGGCATCAGCATCCGCCGGTGCTTCTTCTCCCGGCACTCAGTAATCATCCACTTCATGGCCAGGAAGCGGCGACGCCGGTCAGCTAGGGGCACAGGGACCTGGGCAAGATAGGACATTGGCAAGTTGGTCTCAGGGCCTGCCAGGACTTGGGGCCTCTTGCCTTCCTGAGCTCTAGGGGGCAGCCCTGCTAAGGCTCCTAGGGCAAGGGGGACCTGGTCTTTTTCTGACTGAGCTCCCCGCCCCCCGCTCTGGACAACCTCAGCTTGGCAGAAATAAGAGGCATTCATCTGGCAAACACATTAAGCACAACTCCTTTCCCTCCTAAACAGAAGCTCGGCCATGTAAACACAAGCACCACTTGGGAAAAGCCCCGCTAGCTGAGGTAACTCAGCCACCTCAGAGCATGGGTGCCTAAAAATAAGAGGCTCTATCCTAGCCTCGTTTGCCAGGCCCCGACTAGTGCCAGCTACCGTGCCAGATGGTGGGGATGCCGAGATTCGTGAGAAAGTCCCTACCTGACAGAGTTTACATTGAAGAAAGGAAGGCAAGAAAATCCACTATCAACAACGAAATACAATTAAACACCATGGGAGAGGCACCTAGTTCGGTTCAACAAATGACGATGGAGCATCAGCTATGGGTCAAATGCTGTGCTAGACACTGGCATACAAAGAAGGAGTATAACCATGGTCACTCACCTTGAGAAGTATTACACTTCAGGACACAGGGCATCGGACAGAAGGGGGTGGGGGTGTGGGCTTCTGGAGCAGGCCATTTGAATACTACTTTGCTCTCTGCTGCCTGAAATTTTCACACTAGACTCAGAGGAGCAGATCCTCACAGTCCCTGGTGCCTAGAGAGCTGCCAATCCTGGCACAACTTGGGGGCCCTAACACTCCCAAGGGACCCCCAACCATCTTGTTTCACATGTGGGCGTGGGCAACCTTGCTTTCCCCCCCTGACCATTTGCTTCCACTCACCTGGTAGAAGCGGCCGCTTTTGAGGATGGATACCAGCCCAATCACAGGCTCACAGTTTTTGAGAGCCTGGTGGAAGATGGTGTAGGGGTTGCGTTCAATGGTTGCCTGTTCCTTCGCAGAAGCAGCATGGTACTTCTCAAACTGCTTCCTTTTCACAGTTTCCAGAGTCTACAATGGGACAGTGAAAAAGACTGCCCCAGGCTCCTTAAAGGGGGCAGCAAGTGCCCTGCCCTTTTCTCCCATCGTCCCATTTTCTATGGCAATGCAGCTCCTCCCTCAGCACACCCAAGATAAAGCTCCTAAGTGCATTTTCTTCTCCTAGACTAGGACAGAAAGGTTGAGCTGAGCTTTGTAATGTGTGGGGGAATGGCAGTAGTTGATTCTGCAGGACTTCATTTAAGCCCCCTCCCCACACATACATATAGGAAAGTTAGTTTTAACGACAAGTGTTATGAATCTAGTCTCTTTCAAGCTCAATTGAAAGAACCAAGCACAAAGCTACTGGAAAAACAATGACAGAGGAGAGCAGTACTGCTTACCTGTGTCATGAGGTGCCTGGCCAGCACCTTGTTTCCTCCTTTCATCATCATGTTGGTGAATTTACTTCAAAGAGAAAAGCAACATGTTTAGCTTTTCAAGGCTTATCACAGAACCCTCACTATACACCCTCCCTGGGATAGTCTCCATCCATAGAACAAAAGTGCTTGTTTCCATCTAACCTGACCACTGGATCTTCAAACACAGAGCTTGTTTTGGTCGCTGGGGCAGCTTTGATGAACCGAGTCTTCCTGAGCTCCCGCTCATACTTTTCCTCCTCAGTCAGCTGGGCCGTGGGCTTGCGATAATACTCCTTGTCAGTCTGGGGATCCTGGAACTCAGGGCCATAGCGGCTCCACCTCACCTGGGTTAGCCTGGGGGGAAGGCGGACTGGTGGGCAAGAGCTGACTCCACAAGTGAGTAAACCTGACTTAACAATAGGCACGTTTGCCAACCCGCCAAGGAGGGCGTCGCGGAGGCAGCTAGCTAAACCTGAACCGCAATAATTCTGGCTCTAGTCTCAAGAGGTGGGAGGACCTCTCGCCAAACAGGCCACCAAAGTCTCCTCGTTGTCAAGTACAATGGTAGGACATGATCCTCGCCCGTGTATCTCTCCCCCACCTCCAAACACATTAGGCTAACCCACCTCCGAGCTTTTTAGTAGGCCGCACTTTCAGCTCCGGGTTAGAGCACTAGATCAGCCCGACTCTTGGAGCGGGAGCAGTAACTAAGCCTTCGCCATTGACCCAAGGTCAAGTAGCTAGTTAGAGCCTTGAATCCAGATATCCCGGCCCCCAGGGCACTGCTCTCTCCAGGGCCCCAGGCAGCGTGCCTATGGCCCTCTTTCTTCCCCCGCAGGCCCCTCCGTGAGGACCCAAGCGGCCCCCCAGCTGTCGATTGCCCGTTTACCCTGGAAGCCGCAGGACAACACCCCGCACACCCAAGGCCAGGCCCGACCATCCTCGCACAGCCTTCACCGAGGGGGCAGCCATCTTGGCTGGCGACGAGGACCCCATGAGGACTGCCCTCGGCGTGCCTGAGCGAGTGACGAGCGAGTGGCGGGAGATGGGAAAAAGACCCCCACAGGGTCCTAAATCTGTATTTGACCTCATTAACCTGGGCGTTAGAGTCTTTCACTCCGAGGTTCTCAGGGAATAACCAAAAGTAAAGCTTCATCCTCCCAATCCTGGTCGCAGTCTGGCGCTACCCTCGGTGGCTACGCCCATTCCTCTCAGGCCCCCTGCAGGTCACACCCCAGCTCGACTCTTGCAGGCTCTCGCGAGGTTGAGCCTGCGGGGCCGGCCCCGGAGGCTGCAATATGGCGGAGGCGGAAGGGGAGAGCCTGGAGTCTTGGCTGAGTGAGTAACCGCGGCTGCTTCTGCCTACCCCCGAGCCGGCGAGCGGCCCCGCTGTGAACCCCTGCGCCCCCTCCCCGGGCTCCGCGGCGGCGCTGTCTGCCAGCCCGTGTCGGGGTTCGCTCCTGTCGCGAGCATTCCGCGATCACGCCCCTTCCCCGGCCGGGCGCTCTGGCCCCGTGTGTGTCCCTGCTTCCATGGCTTGGGCGCGTCCTCCAGCTCCCGCGCGCGCGGCATGAGCTCGAGAACCTGTCGGGGCCTCGCAAGCTCGGAGAACGCTACAGCCTGGTTCTCCCGGTTGACGTGCGTCGGAGCTTTGGGGAAGATGGTCGTGAGGCCGCGCCGGGCTGACTCCGGGACCCCTGCGCCTCAGTCCCTGACGGAGGGAAAAGCTCCGAATTTGGGCCGAAACTCCAGGCGTGGTGGGTGCTGCTGACCATGCTGACATGCCTGGCAGCTTCCGAATTATGACCGTGTATTCGAGGAAAAGTGACCGCTTCGCGCAGGCAGAATGTTTGCAGTGAGAATGATTTTCCAAAGACAGCGGGTGATAGTTCCTTAGCCTGAAGCATGAGTCTCGATAGACTAGGGAACAGAGCTCTCTGCCGTTTCTTCTGCAGTGACCAAAACATGATGAAATCCGTGCCCCCCCCCCCGCCCCCACACACACACCTTGAGCATCTTAACGAGTCAAGAACGGTGTATAGGTTCAGGGGCAACGTTTGATGCTGTAGTTAGAGTTTGCTATGAAGAAAATATGGGCTAACCTTGTTAGCAGATAGAACTTTGTCGAAGGCTTATTAAGGGGACTTTCCTATGGGCTAGATCCCCTGGAGGGTTCTTTCGGTGGAGACAAACTGGACAGGGTGATATAAAAAACAGGTCAGATGACTGGATACAGCCTTGTACGAGAATCTGTTATTTAGTAGTGCCTCCAGGCTGTTGTAGGTGATGGCTGTTTCCTCCAAAGCCTCACCTTTTCTAAATAAAAGACCCCTTCAGGAGGGTGAACCTAGGTTTAAAGGGGGCACATCCTAGAGGGAGAGCATGTCAAATTGCATTTGCAAAACCTGCAGTTGCAGGCAGGTCACAAAGCCTTCTGTAAATGTGGAACTGTTCTCCAAGGAGCTCAAATTGCTGGACAGACATTCTTCAAATTCACTTACCAAGTATCCTAGGGAAGCAGGTTCTACTGCCACCATTTCGCAAAAGGAGGACACCTTGGACTGCAGTCAGACAGCTTGCCTGGAGCCACCCAACTGGGTATAATCAAACCAGAATTGACTCAGTTCCCAGATACTAACGGGGATAGTGGAATAATTTAATTGACCTAATGAGTTTAATAGGAACCCTGGTGGAGCAGTAGTTAAGTGCTTGGCTGCTAACTGCAAGGTCGGCGGTTCAAACCCACCAGCCGCTCCACGGAAGAAAGATGTGCAGTCTGCTTCCATAAAGATTACAGCCTTGGAAACCCTATGGGGCAGTTCTCCTCTGTCCTCTGGGGTCACTATGAGTCAGAATTGACTTGAGGATGGTGAGAATGAGTTTAATAAGCTAGATTTGTTTAGAGTTCAAACCAAAAAAAAACCCCAAACCCACTGCCATTGAGTCGATTCCGACTCATAGCGACCCTATAGGACAGAGTAGAACTGCCCGATAGAGTTTCTGAGGAGCGCCTGGCAGATGCGAACTGCCGACGTCTTGGTTAGCAGCCGTAGCACTTAACCACTACGCCACCAGGGTTTCCGTTTAGAGTTCATATATATATATGTATATATGCATATATATAAATATAAATATTTATATATATATATAAATATTTTATCGTTGGTGGCAATACTGCATACACAACCAAGCACACATCCATCCATTCATAATTTCTACATGAACAGTTCAATAACATTGGTTACATTTCACATTGTGTCACCGTTCTATCTTTACTCATATTGTTTCATTATTATTAATGTAGGCTCTCTGCCCCTTCAAGTTCTCGTCTGTGCTTTAGATTAACTGTTGTCAGATTAAGCTCATATAGGTCATTCTTCATAAGAGCATTATGCTTGTGGCAGACTTTATTAATTAGGCTAAATTGTAGTTTAACAATGGCTTCATGGGATAGTTTCGGTTCAAGATTTAAAGATTATTTCTGGGCATTAGATTCAGTGATTAGAGTTCTATTTTAAAATAAAAGAGGCACAGACCTGTTTTTGAGGAGAGTAGAGGTGTTGAGGGTGAATGAGACGATGTCTGTAGAGACCAGATTAGCCTAGCTATTGACCCTTTCCTATTATAGTGTTACATTTGGGGCCATGTTAAGATTCTTTCAACCCATAACCTCTGTTCACCTTTACAGTTCTTATGACGAGTTGAATAAACCAGTGCTAGGGGTTTACCACCATCTTAGTCTAGGTCCTTGTCACCCCTTGGTTTGTCTGAATTATTGCAGAAGCCTCTGTTGAGCCGAGTGTCTCCAGTCTCTCCTCTCTGCTCCTTAGTGCATTCTACAGTCTGCTCCCAGAAGAGCATTTCTAAAACGGTTTAATCAAGTCATTGCTACTGCTTCCAGACCTGCTCCCTGTGCCATCCCCTGTCATTCCCTGCCTCTTCCCCCATGGCTTCCAGTTACTCTTCCCTGCTTTGGTCAATCTGACGTTCTTGTCCCACCAACACACGTTCTTCTTCCCTGGAATGCCCTGTGCCACTTTGCTCAACTAAATGCTTCAAGACCCATCCCAGATTCTCCTTCCAAGGAACCATCTCTTGGTGACATCAGCTGTCTCCGAAGTCCTATCATTACCACAATCAGTCAGTAAATATTAATGAGTACCTGGTTAGTGAGGTGTTATGAGACCAGAAATTAAAGTTCAAATGGCCTTTGTCTTCAGTTTGATGGAGGCAGTTCGGGAGTGGATGAAGCTTTCTTAAATAAAAAGAAAGATAAAAGGTAGTAGTCCTGAGTGCCAAAATGCTGGCAGTTTCTTTAGGAAATTGGGGATATGGTCAGTGGAAGACGATTCTCTCTTGTTGTTCAGCGAGGAGACGACCTTAGAGCTAGGCCTTAAAGAATGGCAAAAATTGGCTAAGAAATCAGATTGTTTCGTGGAGGGAGCAAGCCGTGTTTGGGGCAAACAGTAAGAGAGGTATTTGGCTCCTGCAAGCAGAGAGTTCCTGTGGGGCAAGGAAGATGAAGCTACCAAGTTAGAACCACATTCTGGAAAGGCTTGACTCCAGCCTAAGAAGTTTAAATTTCTAGTTATCAGTTATTCCTGCCGTACCTGATGAAATCAGTGTTTTAGGAGGATTGATAGAGGGGTTTTTGTAAAAATGGCTTGGGGACATCATCTGACCTCCTCCAACTTCACGAGGGGGAAGGAGAATCAAGAATACCCCAAGGCTGGTTTCTGTGAGGTCAGACATACCTCCTCCAAACTTTTTACCAGTTTTGACACCAGCCGTCCCTCCCACAGGACTCTCTTCTTCTCTGTTGGTCTCGAAAATTCGTTACAGTGGCACCACAGAACTCACAGACCATATTCACAGTAATGGGGTTTATTCGGGAAGTAACAGGATACAATTCAGGATCAGGAATGACTCAGGATACAGTTCTTCAGTCAGGACAGCTTCTCAGCTATGCCCACAGGTAGGCTTCTCCCTGGCCTTTGCCCTCTCAGCTTCTTGGCCTGGCTTCTGCCTAGTGTGGGCAAGTGTTACAAAGCTCTTTAGCTCCATCAATAAGTGCCTGGGGGCACCCCACTTTACCAGGAAGCCTCCTGCCCGAAGGCACTTAGCTCCTGCTCCATGGGTCAGCACACCCACTGTAGCTGTCTTGCTCCGTGGGCCAGTCAGGAAGCCCACCGTGTTGTCTTTCACCAGTCTCCTGGTTCTGCTGCCATTTCTCTGCCACTGCTTCTCACCATCTGGCACTTTTGCTGGTATTACAGCTCTCTGTCTCCTGGGTCTAGGAGATTCTCAGCACAGGGACCCTGTGTCCAAAGGACATACTGCACTCCTGGTTGTTTTTTCTTGGTAATAGGTGAGATTCCCACTTTCCACCTCGGGATGGATCATTTTAAGCCTAGCGGGATGGCAAAACCGACCGATCCCCTTATTAGGGTTCTATACACCTTGTTTCCATGGTCCCACCCCTACAAGGGTGCTGTGCACCTTATATGTGTTGTCAACAAGCTGTCCAATCCCTTTGGTGGGCCACACACACCTTATTTGCATAGTCCCACCCAATCATTTCGTAGGAGTTAGAAGACCATGGCAAGAAAGGCCATATAAAAATGATCCATTGCACCACAGTTTTATATGGGATGGATTGGAACAGAAGTTCTGGAAGCAGGTGCGAAGTCAGGAGGTGGAATGTGGGCAGGGTCAAGAAAGGAGGGAAAGATTTAAAAAGCTACTGGGAAGGAAGGCACTGTAGGACTGATGGAAAAGTGGGGAGAGGGAGGAGGAGCCATGGATGGGGTTTCAAACCTGGGTGCCTGTGGGTGGGGCCAAAAGGGGCTCTTGAATGATGGTACCATTTATAGAAATAGGGAAGTCAAGAAGGAGAAGTGATTTAGTTTTAGACTTGTTTCTGTACCAAATTAGCACTTGAAATTATATGCTGTCATGTTTTATGGACCGATTATTTCTCCCGTGCACCAGAAGAGCGTCACCTCCTCAAGGATAAGAGCTGTCTCTTGGCTTTTTTTTGTAGTCCCCCCCTCCCCCAGTGCCTCACGGGCTGTGTGCTTACCAAAGTCTTGAGGATTCACAAAGTCTCCCCCCGCCTTTTTTTAAATTTTTATTGTGCTTTAAGTGAAAGTTTACAAATCAAGTCAGTCTCTCACACAAAAACTTACATATACCTTGCTATATACTCCTAGTTTATATATACTCCTAGTTGCTTTCCCTTTAATGAGACAGCACACTAATTCCCTCTACTCTATTTTTGTGTCCATTCAGCCAGCCTCTGACCCCCTCCGCCCTGTCATCTCCTCTCCAGATAGGAACTGCCCATATAGTCTCATGTGTCTGCTTAATCCAAGCAGCACACTCTTCACCAGTATCATTTTCTATCCCAAGTCCAGTCCAGTCCCTGTCTGAAGAGTTGGCTTTGAGAATGGTTCCTGTCTTGGGCTAACAGAAGGTCTGGGGACCATGACCTCCAGAGTTCTTCTAGTCTCACTCAGACCATTAAGTCTGGTCTTTTTACGAGAATTTGAGGTCTGCATCTCACTGCTCTTCCGCTCCCTCGGGGGCTCTCTGTTGTGTTCCCTGTCAGGGCAGTCATTGGTTGTAGCCAGGCACCATCTGGTTCTTCTGGTCTCAGGCTGATGTAGTCGCTGGTTTATGTGGCCCTTTCTGTCTCTTGGGCAAAGTCTCCCTTTTGATTCAAGGCTCTCACACTGGAGGTTGACTCTTTATTCCCTCCTCAGTCCATATTCCTGCCTCTGCTTATTTCTAAGTCATTGGCTATATAGAATGTTCATCTCTGGAACCTTTGAGCCATGCTGGAATGGGGCGGCAAGTGCTGCTGCTGCCATCACTGCTTGGCCTTTTGAGGTCCCACAAAGACTGGTGATAGAATTAAGCTGAGAATGAGAGCATGAAAGCCAGAGCCACAGACACAGAAAAGAGCCAGGTTTTCAACAGAGATTCCAAAATTGTCAGAAACCATGAGTCATAGCAGAGCCCGGAGAAGCAGGATCTGTAAGGGAGGCCCTAGTGGCACCTCATGCCAGGTAAAGGAGGAAGTCGAGTGGGTGGAAGGGTATATACATCTGGTGGAGAGGCGGTGTGCAGATGGAGAGATGGAGTCACCCAGAATTGTCCCCAGAGGTTTCTTCCAGTTCCCGTGGGTGATTGCGGTTTGTCTTCTGAGCTGACTGTAGAGCTGGAGAACTCAGAAATGGGGCCAACCATTGCTAAAACCAGGGCTTCTGGTGCCCATGTATTGTGCACTCAAAAGGTGTATCAAGGGAAAAGAAAGTGGGATTCTAGAAAAGTTGAACACACTTGGGAGGGAGTACTCTTGGAAGCGGCAATGCTAGAGGCGCTATCCCAGGCTCTGGAAGAATACTGCTGAGCATACTGAGTAACAAGCATCTGGTGCTTAATGTGTGTATGTGGAAGGGGGTGTGGTGCAGTGAATTACTTAATATGGCTCTTGTAGCCACAGTCTTTGTGACTCCCACACAATGACTAGGTGGGACTATGCAAATAAGGTGCTTGTGGCCCACCAAGGGGATTGGACAGCTTGCTGCTAATGCAAATAAGGTGCATGGAACCCTTGTGGGGGCAACACCGTGCAAATAACGAGGAAATTTGTCAGTTTTGCCAGCCTACTAGGCTTAAAGGGAGACATGGAAAGAGAGAGGCAAATAACAGTATAACTTGGGATCAGAAATGACTCAGGATACAGTTCTTCAATCAGAACAGCTTCTCAGCCATGGTCACAGGCAGGCCTCTCTCTGGCCCTCAGCCTCATGGCCTCGCCTCTACTCTGCTCTGCTCAGTCAAGAGTTACAAAGTTCCTAGCTCCATGGGTTAGCAAGCCCCACCCCAGCCTTCTCACCCTGCTCTCCTGATTCCTGCCATCTTGTGCTGCTATGGCTCTTGTTTCTGCTGTGCTACCATCTGTCGCTGTCTTCTGTGTTACAGCTCATCCCTCTCTCTCTGTCTCCTGGGTCTAGGAGGTTCTCAGCACAGAGACCTTGAGTACAAAAGATGCACTCCACTCCTGGGTCTTATTCCTTGGTAGTAGTAGGTCCTTCTCTGATCTGGAATTGTCTGCTCTTTTAAGCCTTTTTTTTAAGCCTAGCAGCCTAGCAGGATGGCAAACTTACCGATCCTCTCATGAGGGTTCCATACACCTTATTTGCATGGTCTGACCCCCACAAGGGTGCCATGCACCTTATTTGCATTAGCAGCAAGCCATACAATCCCCTTAGTGGGCTGCAAGCACCTTATTTGCATAGTCCCACCCAGTCATTGTGTAGGGGTTACAGAGACTGTGGCTGAAAGAGCCATATTAAGTAATTCACTGTGAGGGGGTGAGCAGTGGAAGTGAATGGGCTGGTTTTCCTTATGCCTTGAGGTATGTGTCTCTTCTCAAAGTGGTCCCAGCAATGGGGGCAGGTACGGCTTCTCAGGCGGTCTTATTTTTATACATAAAAATAAAGATCTCAAATGACAGAGATTAGTAAAAGCCAAGCTAACACCTGAGATTTCAGACAAAGTGGAAGGGACTTAGGGCTTCCCTGGAAGGTGGCAGCTGGAAATAAATGTGGGATCGCCAGGCATTTCTTCCCAAATAGCCACCTGGATCAAATTAATCTGCTTTCCCATCAAGTGTGACATTTTGAAGGGCTTGCCAATTCTTTTTTCAAGATTGAGGACTGGCACTGCTTTTCTCCTCCCAATATAAACTTAAACCAGCAGTATTGTCCCCTTTGCAACCAAAGCAAAAACCCTGTGTGGCAGGACAGGCACTGAGTGTGCGGTGCTGTCAACTCACTCCGCAGCCACTTTGGTCCAGAGGAGGTGTCTGCTGACCTTTTGTGGCTCAGAGCCAAGGGACCGGGAGTCCCTGTTAGGATTTGGTCATGGAGCTAATGATTTTTAAAGTTACGGCTGCTAACTGAAAAGAGGAAGCTAAGAAAACACCCAGTCAGGAGAAATCAGCATTCAGGAACTTCAGTAAGACCCCTGCCTGGAGGGGCTTTTATTTTTTTTTTTCAGGGCTCTGTTGCTTTGCTTTTTCCCCTGATGGAAAAGTGCAGAGAGGAGCAGGTGTTTTAAAAGGATCTGCGTTTTCAGTCTTCTGTTTGTCTTCTGAACCTGAAGCCCTAAATTTAGCAGACAGCTGAGCCTGTTTTCTGGAAGAGGCAGACTCCAGATCTGAATCAGAGAGGGGAAGACATCTAACTCCTCCCCTCAGCTGAGGCCATCCTCTGTCAACGCAGGTTCTGGGCACATGGGGAGAGGAGGACCCAAACCAGCTATGAGGAGGCTTCCCATGTCCCTCTGAGAATGCCCTTGTCTTTGTCTTTGATGGAGAGAAGACCATGAAGCTGAGGTTCGGTGTTGTCGATCCCATGGGTCACACAAAAATGGGTGCCCAGTCAACGCCGTCAGCGTGGCCGGGAGTGATGACAGCGTTGGCAGCAGTCTAAGCAGCGCAACAGCACTAAGAAAAGTTAGGCCTTGAGAAATCTTTTTTGAAGGTTATATAGAAAATATTTCTCTTTTCAAAGGAGCCCTGGGCTCGGCTGCTGAATGAAAGGTTGGTGGTTGAATCTACCCAGCAGCTTCATGGGAGAAAGACCTGGTAGTCTGCCGCTGTAAAGGTTACAGCTGAGAAAACGCTCCGGGGCAGTTCTACTCTGTCGCATGGAGTCACTATGAGTTGAAATCAACTTGGATGGCACCTAACAACAACAAAACAACATTCCTGTTTTCTAAGTATGTGTGTCTTTTATCTAGTCCATTCTGACTGCAGTTTCTCCAGGAAAATACTTAATTATTCCCACTTGCCTTCTTATGTAATACTTAGCTCATTTTTATATAGCTTAAAAAAAAAGGTTATCTGTATTTATTAGTTATGTTTGCATATCATTTTATATGGAGATTTAGTAATACTTCAATCACACGTATTTGTAACTATTTACATTTGTCTTATCAGTCTTGATCTACTTGAAGCTCCATGAAGCCAAGGATTTGTTTCCTCTTTCCTTTGTGACTTTCAAAATCCTGGACAGAGGGACTGTATTTGTAGGCTCCTGGTCACTCCCTGTCTGAACTATTGAGGCTTCTCTATTGGAGAGGAAATTTGGAAGCAAACTTACCTTCACATCAGTGTCTAAAAATTGGATCCCACATGAGGAAAATCTTCCATTATGCCCTCTTTTGTCTTGTAACACAGTCCCTAGTTAAGTGCTGGGCTACTGACTGAAAGGTTGGAGGTTCAAGCCCAGCGAGAGGTACCTTGGAAGAAAGACCCGATGATCTACTTCCAAAAAATCAGCCGTTGAAAACCCTTTGGAGCAGTTCTATTCTGAAACACGTGGGGTTGCCATGAGTTAAAATTGACTCAGTGGCAACTGGTTTGGTTTTTGGTTTGGCTCTTTATTAACAGTTGTCCTCTTCTTTGTTCTACCCCAAGATAAAGCCACAAATCCTTCCAACCGGCAGGAGGACTGGGAATACATCATTGGGTTCTGCGATCAGATCAACAAGGAGCTCGAAGGGTGAGTCTCAAAGCAGTTAGAGGCCAGGTGAGAGATAGCTGACAGGAAAAATAACTGGCCAAGGAGGCCTGGCCAGATGGCTCCAGGGCCAGTGTAATCAAAGTGGGTCTGCTTTTCTCCAGGCCACAGATCGCGGTCCGGCTGCTGGCCCACAAGATCCAGTCCCCACAGGAATGGGAGGCAGTGCAGGCCTTGACGGTAGGTTCTTCAGTCTCGGAGGTGGACGAATGTGGTGTTTCTCCAAGAGGCCAGGCCTTCGTCGTGCACCCATTGGGTTCTGGACAATTCTCAGGCTTCATGCTTAAAGCCAGCAGGAAGTCCTTGATACAAACTAGATTTATCTGAAACACATTCAGATGACAGTTTCACAAGCCTTTGTGCCCTTGTGTCAGGCACTAGGCCAGATGTTAAGGCCTCAGAGAGGACTGGGTTGTGGTCCTGCCAGTGTGGCGTTCATGAGCTAGTGTGAGAGGCCAAGGTCCTGAGGGAGGGTGCCTGAGGCAGGGCCTGAGCCCCACATAGGGCTCAGAGGCGGCTTCTGGAAGAGACGCAGACAGCTGTCTTGCCGGTTATAGTTGGCCAGCAGAAGAGAGGTGAGGTGGGTATAGTCCTGCTGTAGCTACAAAGAATGCCAGTTACTAGTAAAGCTGCCACACTTACGGGCCCAGGCATGAGGCTGGATCTGACCAAGGGAATTCCAGATGCAGAGCAGCTTGTGGCACTCAGGCGGCTCCTTCCAGATCCGGCATGCCTTCCTGGTAGCGGAGTTAGAGGGATCCCAGGGCTCTACTTGACGTCACTCACGTCCCAGCGAGATGAAGAGCGGACAGTCATGAACGGCTCCCGTGCACCCATCTGTTGAGTCCACTGTAGAACTAAGACCTCAGAACAGAGGTTCTCAGCTGCTTTGGTGTTGACCTCAGGGGGCATTTGAAGATGTCTGTGGACATTGTGGGAACCCTGGTGGCGTAGTGGTTAAGTGCTACGGCTGCTAACCAAAGGGTTGACAGTTCGAATCCACCAAGCGCTCCTTGGAAACTCTGTGGGGCAGTTCTACTCTGTCCTGTAGTGTCGCTATGAGTCGGAATCGACTCAACAGCACTGGATTTGGTTTTGGTTTGGTGGACATTGTATTTTCATGACTAGGGAGGTGGGTGCTACTGACATCTATCTAGTGGACAGAAGTCAGGGATGCCTCTACATGTCCTACAGTACACAGCACAGCCCCATCAGAGAGTGATCTGAGCCCAGATGTCAGGAGGGCCAAGGTTGAAAAGTTCTGCCTTTCAACAGCAGAAGCCAAGAAAGGGAGCACTGGGTGGCGCTCTCCTCGCATAAACTCTGCAGCTGCCTAGGGGCCGCTGGAAGACTTTGGTTAGCTATACATGCTCCAGAAGGAAAAGAAGTTAAGGGGGGAAAAAATACCATGTCACCCAGATGGAAAGAAACAAAATTTCGCCATTATCCCCTTCTTGTTTGTATGAGTCGATTCTGACTCATAGGAATCCCATGTCACAGAGTGGAACTGCCCCACAGGGTTTCCTAGGCTGTAATCTTTATTGCCAGGTCTTTCTCCCAACAAGTGGCCCATGGGTTTGAACCGCTAACCTCCAGTTAGCCGAGTGCTTTAACCATTGTGCCACCAGGGCTCTTTCTATTATCTCCTGTCTCCCTCCCCCCAGAAAATGTTGGCCAGCTTCTGGAAGAAACCCCAGACCATGAATCAGAGAAACTTGCTGTCCCTGGCCCTCAGTTTCCTCATCTGCAAAACGAGAGCAGAATCTTTCATGGTACCTTCCAGTCTCTCTGGCTTGGTGTTTCTTACTTTACTTCCTCTTTAGCCAGAAGAATTTTGCGATAGGGGACGTGGTACGTGAGTGATCCTATTGCTTAACCTGTGCAGTCCTGGGCCGCTCACACTACTGCTCATTGAGTGATTCCTCCATTTGGTGACTCTTGGCTCAGCGTGGTCCCTGTGCTAGGTGCCTTGCTGGGTGCCGGTCCCCAGCCTGCAGCCCGGCTCCCAAGCAGCCTGTCCTCTGTGTGAGCACGGGTGCTTATCCCCAGCCTGGAGCCCAGTTCCTGAGCAGCCTGTCCTCTGTGTGACCACAGGTGCTGGAGGCGTGCATGAAGAACTGTGGGAGGAGATTTCATAACGAAGTGGGGAAGTTCCGCTTTTTGAACGAATTAATCAAAGTTGTCTCTCCAAAGGTCAGTCAGTGGCCACTTTCAAGGACATCTTTTTGTGTTCCTCCCCTTTGCCCATCCTACTGACTCTCACTACACAACCAGCATCTCCACGGACCAGAGCTGCTCCATGGCCTGTCCTTAGAGGGCCAGCCCCTGGAATGACAGGCTGCCTTTCCTGGTAGAGCCTGAGTGAGGCAGGGACTTGGCTGTGCCCTGGGTGGGCCTGCAGCCCACAGGACTCCCAGACTCCCGACAGAAGCCCTTGAGCTCCTTTGGCCTGTCTCACGTGAATACAAGGAGCTGGGTTCCCCATGACTCAGTCACCCAGCTGGTGAGGCTGTTTTGCGCTGATGTCACTAAGCTCTGGGTACCTGCTTAAAGCAGAAGGAATCACTTTTCCTGCTACAGACACCCTCACGAACTCCTTCACGTTAAACACAGCTGGGTTCCTGACTGTTGGGCGTATGGAAGCTCCCAACCACCCGCCTGACCACAGACTGCATCCCAGCCAGATACAGCTGTGCCACAGCTGTGTCCGCCCCTCCCCCTCCTGCTGCTCTGTCTCACAGACACCTTAGCGCCTGCTGGTTTTGGGTAGGCTCTGGGAAGGTAACTATTTAGCAACCATTTAATTGCTATGAAGAACCTTACCACCTTTGCTGCCTCCAAACTGCGGTTACTAGATTTTCTTGTTTCCTTTTGCCTCTTAGTACCTGGGGGACAGAGTGTCTGAGAAAGTGAAGACCAAGGTTATCGAGCTGCTTTATAGCTGGACACAGGCCCTGCCGGAGGAATCAAAGATCAAGGATGCCTACCACATGCTGAAGAGACAAGGTATGTGTCTGTGTCCCCTAAGCCTCCAAGCAGACCTTGAAGACTGGCCAAGGCAGGAAGAGCTCAGGGAGGTTCCAGGCTCCCGCTCCCTCCCTTGGAGAAATGGCGTTTATCACAGGGAACGGGATCGCTGGGGTTCTGATGGGGACAACTGCCCTGTCCCCTGCCCCTCTGCTGGTCCTGGTCACAGGACTGGGTCCCCTGAGGCTGAGTAAGCACAGTCTGTCTCCTTTCAGGCATCGTGCACTCTGACCCCCCGATTCCCGCTGACAGGACACTCATCCCGTCTCCACCCCCTCGTCCCAAAAACCCTGTGTTTGACGATGAAGAGAAGTCCAAGGTAAAGGACGTCCCAGGCTGGGTTTTTCTCGGGTGAGGGTGGCGGCAAGGGGTGGATGTGGTCTTGTTTAGTATTGCTGGCGCTCTGGTCTCTCTGTGGTCTCCCTGAGTGGGTGGGGCAGGGCGGCCCTCTTCCCTTCACCTTTGCTGCCCTCCGCTTCCAGCTTTTAGCCAAGCTGTTGAAGAGCAAAAACCCAGATGACCTGCAAGAAGCCAACAAGCTCATCAAGTCCATGGTGAAGGAAGTGAGTGTGCCCGGCTCACGGGGTGTCAGGGGAGGCGCCTGGAATCGAGGTGGAAATCTCTTCTGCTGGGTGTCACAACTGTTTTGTTCTCCCTTCCTCGCCAGAGGATGGAAGGAGGAACGTTGTAGCTTCCGGGAGAGAATGGGATAGAGGAGCAGGAGTTGATAGAGCCCAGTTTGGGGGTGGGGGATGGGAAATGTTTTTTTGTAAGAAAAAAAGCTCAAATGAGTCAGAGGCATGTGGTTCCCAGGAGCCGTGCCATCATCAGGAGCTCCCGGTGGGGTTTGGCCTTGGTGCTCTTGTTCTGTGGTAAGGGGCGATCCTTGCCTGTGTGCTTCTGGGCAGACGTGGGAAGACTGGTGGTGGTGAGATTTCTCCTCTCCTATGGTGCAGGATGAGGCCCGGATCCAGAAGGTGACCAAGCGTCTGCACACTTTGGAGGAGGTCAATAACAATGTCAAACTGCTCAACGAAATGCTGCTTCACTACAGCAAAGAGGACTCTTCAGCGGCGGACAAGGAGCTCATGCAGGTAGGCCTGCCTTCCTGAGGGGAGCCAGCCTCGCGGGTGCCCTGCTCTGCCCCCGAGGACCTGTGTTGTTGAGCCTGGCTGTGTACTTGGACTTCACTAACTTACCGGTCTGCAGGGCAGCCAGGCACACAGATGGTGGTGGCATCCCCGTTTAACATGAGAGGTACCGCACCCTAGGTGGCAGGACTGGGGCATGAACCCATCTGTGACTGCAGAGACGTGCCTTCGGTGCTTGCCCAGCCTCTGCCACCCCTCCAGCTCAGGCCAATGTTGGGCAAAGACTCCTCCCCTCACTCACCCCGGTGCTCTGTGGTGCTTCACTCGTATACTCTGGGTGCAGTGTGGTGGGGGCTGAGGAGCTCTGCCACAACTGACCGCAGGACTTAGGGAGCCTTGGTCTGTCCTGGGCCTGAACACTGAATCAGTGGCCCACAAAGGGCCTTTGTCATCCTGACTTTTAGATCTGGTCTCTTACAGGAGCTGTTTGATCGGTGTGAGAACAAGAGGCGGACGTTATTCAAACTTGCCAGCGAAACAGAGGACAATGACAACAGTTTGGGTGAGTGACAAGGAAAAGTGGTTGGGAAAGATGACGCAGGAATTTGGATGTGTGTGGAGGAAGGAGTTCTGGTGGTACAGTGGTTAAGTGCTTAGCTGGTAACCAAAAGGTTGGCAGTTCGAATCCACCATCTGCTCCATGGGAGAAAAATGTGCCAGGCTGCTTCTGTAAAGATTACAGCCTTGGCTACCATTACTGAACATCTTGATCAAAGAGACTATAGAAGAATCCTGATCGGAAGGAGAAAAATGAAGAATGGAATTTAAAATTCTCATGGACTCCAGACTTTCAGCCATGGGGCTATTGCCCTGAGATAATCTTTAAACCTTAAATCAAAAATATCCCCTGAAGTCTTCTTAAAACCAAATGGTTTAGCTTAACCAGTGAAGAATGTCTGCCTTGAGCATTGTGTTCTTTTGAGGATTATGTGGGATTGAATCGAAAACAGCAACTAGAAAGATTAGACAGGAACCTTGGGGTCGGTGGGTTTATGTTAACGGGGGAGGGACAGCTTGGAAAAGGAGGGTGAGAATGGCTGCACAGCCTGAAAAACATAATCGGTGTCACTGAGCTGTACACATAGAAACGGTTAAATCGGTGTTATGTTTTACTGTATATTCTCAACAATAACAAAATAATTTTTAAGATTACAGCTTTGGAAACCCCATGGGGCGGTTCTACTCTGTCTTATAGGGTCAGTAACTATGAGTTGGAATGGACTTGATGGTAGTGGGTTTGGTTTAGGTTTTGTGGTGGAGGGACTTGCCCCGGCCTGGAGTGAGGTTTCTGTCTGTTCCGCTCTAGGGGACATCCTGCAGGCCAGTGACAACCTCTCCCGGGTCATCAACTCGTACAAAACAATTATCGAAGGGCAGGTCATCAATGGAGAGGTGGCCACCTCATCCCCGCCTGGCCCAGAAGGTAAAATGTTCTGATTCCCCGTTCTCAGCCCCTCCAGACCAGCCCCAGCTCCCCACCTCAGCCACTGATGCAAGCTGACCAGCGTCATCCCTGAGGAGTTCCAAGCTGTACCAAGTGGTCCTCAGCTTCTCAGAGGCCAGAGGATGTGGAAAGGGCTTGTCTCACCTGCCTTCTCCAGCTGGCTTTCAGTGTCCCCTGGCAGCATTTCCTGGGGTCAAGGCAGAGGCAGTGGTATTAGCCACTGCACCCAGGGCTCTGCCCTCTGCCACCCAGCCACTTGTGGCCCCTAATTCTTCCTGTCACTCTACCATTTGCATCCAGGAAACAATCACACCAGTAGCCATGGCACACTCATCGACCTGGCTGAGTCAGACACGCCAAGCAGCTCGCCCCCGGTGTTGGCCCCCGTACCCGCCCCACCCACATCGGGCATCCCTATCCTCCCGCCTCCCCCCCAGACCACGGGCCCACCACGCAGCCGCTCATCCAGCCAGGCCGAGGCCTCACCTGGGCCCAGCAGCACCAGCAATGCCCTGTCCCTGCTGGACGAGGAGCTGCTCTGCCTGGGTGAGGTCCTTGTGGGGGCTTTCGGGGAGGAGGGCTGCATGTGCCCCTCCAGGGTGGGGATGGGGCTGGAGGTGCAGAATCGTCCACATTCAAAGTCCCACCAGGACCATCTTCATGGGGGGCACAGGGGCTGTGTGTCCCGTACTGTGCCCCCTCTACTGAGTGCTCCTCACGGTGGAGAACACCCCCTTCACACTGATGGCACTTTTATACACAGGCCTTTCTCAGGCAAGGGGGCGCTTCTCATCACTACGTCCTTCTCTGTCCTCAGGCCTCACTGACCAGGCCCCCAGTGCTCCTCCTAAAGACACAGCAGGAAATAGCCAGTGGCACCTGTTTGAGGTAGGAGTGGCAGTGAGGGCGATATCACCGAGGCACTTGAGGACCTTAACATTCTCTTTGCTGCCTCGTTAGCTGAAGCCTGTGCTGCACTTACCCTCTGAGACTCTGTGCTGCCTGTGGGGGGACTCTGATGCACCTCAGTGCTTTTCTCAGGCTGTGTTCTTAGGGGCCTCCTCTCCTCATCTGGTTTGCTGTCATCAGGCACAGCTTTCATGCCCCAGAGGAGGAGGGCCAGTGGTGGGAGAGCCACAGCCCCACCCCAGCAGCCGGCCCTCCAGGCCCTGGGCTCACTCATCCCTTCTGTACTCCCAACAGAACCAACAGCCCGAGCTGGACTTCTTCAGCCCCAAGCCGGGCCCTGCCTTCCAGCCTGCAGCCCCACCCGCAAGCAGCTCCCAAGCACCACTGCTGCCTCCCTTTCCAGCTCCTATCGTCCCGGCCAGCGTTCCTGCCCCCAGTCCAGGCTCCTTCTTATTCTCCACTGGACTGGCCACAGCTCCGGGCCCAAAAGCCGAGCTGGCAACCCCTGGGTACCATGGCTCGGCCCTGTGTGACAGCACCCCACACCACCTGGATGCACTTGATCAGCTTCTGGAGGAGGCCAGAGTGTAATGCAGGGGAAAAGATGGGCTGGCTGCGGGTTAGGCCTGGGCCTTAGCACAACTCAGAGGCAGCCTTGGGTTGGGGGGGTGGGGGGGTGTTCCTTCTGGCCTGATCAGGCAGGCTGGGAGCTGGGGGCAGGGGCCTTGGTGAGGGGCTGGGCCAGCAGCTTGCTTCCTCCCTGACTTGGCCTTCTGTCCTTCTTCCTAGGACCTCAGGCTTGGTGAAGCCCATCTCTTCCAGCTTCTTCCCCGGGGCCGCACCCTCCCCTCTCCTCCCCACCACCGCCTCAGCCAGACCACTGCTCCCCTTACCCACGGTGCCTGGCAGCCCCCTCTTCCAGCCCCAGGGCAGCCCGCCGAAGGGGCCCGAGCTCTCCCTGGCCAGTGTCCACGTCCCCCTGGAATCTATCAAGCCTAGTAGGTGCTGGAGGTGGGAGGGAAAGTGGAGCCCAGTTGGCAGCTCCAGGGGGGTTTCAGGGGGTACACAAGCCCTTCTTCAGGGGCCCCTTAGTCCCCGACTCTTCCTGCTGCCTCAGGTCTACTACTTGTAGCTGCTTAGCTTCAGGATCTCCTGACAAGAGTTCTTTCCCAGACTCCTAGGGGAACTGCAGACAGAATCGGAATTTCACAGCAGCACTAAGCTGGAATGTTCACCCAGGGCCATTGGATTCCTGGGTCCTTTCCCTCCCACACCCACATGCCGCCTTCTTGCAGGCAGCGCCCTCCCCGTGACAGCCTACGACAAGAACGGCTTCCGCATCCTCTTCCACTTTGCTAAGGAGTGCCCGCCAGGGCGGCCAGATGTGCTGGTGGTGGTGGTGTCCATGCTGAATACGGCTCCCCTGCCCATCAGGAGCATCATGCTACAGGCCGCCGTGCCCAAGGTACTGCCCTGCTTCCTGGGCCTCCGGGGCCACCAGGTGGCAGTGGGTCTCTCCACCCCAGCCAGGACAAGCTCTACCTCATGACCACCTGCCGGCTCTCCTCAAAGGAGCTTTTCTGCCCTCCTTTTCTTTAGTCCATGAAAGTGAAGCTGCAGCCACCCTCAGGGACGGAGCTCTCCCCTTTCAGCCCCACCCAGCCCCCTGCTGCTGTCACCCAGGTGATGCTGCTGGCCAATCCCCTGAAGGTGAGCTCACCCAAGGTTAGGACCTGGGGACCCTGCCCCCTGGCTGCCCTGGGCGCTGCCTCCACACTGGCAGTGTTACGACACTGAGTGGGAACGCATGTCCCCTCCCCACCCCAGGGCCAGGCTGGGCAAGGGTGGGGGCAGCAGTGGCCGCCCCTCTAGCACAGAAAGGGCTGAAAGGGCACTGAGGAGTGGATGTTCCGTGGCAGGCCACTGGCCAGGCCTCACAGGCTCTCCTCTGTTGCAGGAGAAGGTACGCCTTCGGTATAGGCTGACCTTCGCCCTGGGGGAGCAGCTGAGCACGGAGGTGGGCGAGGTGGACCAGTTCCCTCCTGTGGAGCAGTGGGGGAGCCTATGACCCTGGAGGACCCTGGCATCTCCGCTGGGAAGCCCAGGAGGCTGCCCTCGCTGGGTGGCGCCAGGAGCATCCGCCCAGGTCCTGACTGCAGACCTGTAGCTATGATGTGGGACAGGCCCCAGGCGCCGAGCTGCTGCTGTCACCATCACTCCTTTGGCCCCTAAGAGGACCTGTTTTTTATTACTTGTGTGACTTGAAGTGGCCACAGTGTCTAGGGTGGGATGTAGCCCCTGACTCACCTCCTGTCCTGGGCCCTGGCCCAAGGCTTTGAGGAGGTCCCCCCACTTTTACTGGTGTCCCCAGATGCTGTTGGGGGGCAGAGTCTCTAGAAAGAGACTAATGGGCACCCCCTTGAGAACCTTGTCCTTGCACCCCTGCAGAGGCATGGCCTGAGGCCTGTCTCCACCTCTCTACAGTGTTGCTACTCTGTGCTTCCCAGTCTGTCACTGCTTTTCCCTGCTGGCAGGCTCCTGCCCCCACCTCCAGTAGGTGGGCTAAGCCAGGTGACCCAGGAAACCCCATGGCACAGAGCCAGGAGTGGATGGGCTGTGGAATCTCCCAGCCAGCCATCGTGGGCAGCATTATCCTGGATTGGACACTGAAGGCCAACACAGCCTGGAATGACAAGTTGTATGCATTTGTCCCTGGCAGTGGCAGGCTATGTCCTGTGGACACCACAGCAGCCATGGAACGCAGCCTGCTAGGAAGAGAACCTGGCCTCATGGTACCTAAACTAGGGCTAAAGAAAGAAAGTGAAGAGGAGCCACTGGTGTTCCCCTTCTCTGGAAGCAGTTCCTCAGCTTCTAAGGAGAGTGCACATCCTGCCCTGGACCAGGCCGTCCTACTCACTACCTCTTGCTTGGCATGGGATCGCCAGCTGCCCTGCTCTTGGAGTCTGAGGGGAGGACAGCCCCGCCACCTTCTGCATCCCCCTCCCACCTCATGGTGTTGGTGTCGCGCCTACAGCTGTACACAGGGCCTTGGGCCCAGGCACACTGCACTAGACTTAGTCCTTTCATCTCCAGAGGCCCCAACTAACCCCAGCTGCTAAGAGCACTGTCGGCGAGATGCTGGGTCTGCAGGTGTGAGAGTTGGAGCAGACCCTATTGCTTCAACAGTGCTCGGACCCAACTAGCTTGCCCCAGCTACTCCTGGTGGATGCAGTCCTGGGCGATTGACTCCAGACCAACAGGAAATAGAGCTGGGAAAAGCAAGCGGCTTGTCTGAGCTCAGCTGGACCAGCTCAGAGCCATCCCATCAGATACCCCTGGGGAAAAGTGGCCACAGTCCCTGTTCCCTCCCTGCTCTTTCCCAGGCTTTACTCTATATCAAGAGGTCATGCAGCCCCTCCTTCCCCCCACTATCTTCAGCAAGCAGGTTTCACTGCTTCGTTAGGACAGGTCAGAAGTGAATTGATTTCACTATTTAAGGAGTAAATCCAAGAGCTTTCCAGAAGCCAGCTACTGCAGCCCTGGGAAGACCTGGGGAGGTACTCTGGAACTATACCTTTATAATAAGCTTCAGACATTAAAATTATTTATGACTATCCCTGATTACTATCGAGGTCACTGTTTCATGGCAAACAGCTGTACTGGAGATACCAACTCTGCTGCCCTTGTTTTGCTGCATGTTAAATAAAACCATGTTCCCCCTACTTGGAATCCTTCTACTGCAGGCACCCTCCACCCTTGGGGGGAAGGGGCGTGGTGCCACCTACAGCTTCCAAAGGGAGAGCTGTGGTAGGTGTGTTGGAATAACCTAGTTTTTGTACAACTTCCTGGACTTAAAAAAAAAAAAATGAATCTAGAAATTTAACAAGTGTTCCAGACAAGTGTTCCAGAAGATTCTGAGGTAAGGCCAGATTTGAGAAGCATGAGTAAACCACCCAGGCTCTTGTTCAAGTTTCAAATCAGGAGCAAGAGGGCATGACACCTGCCAATCTGGAGATGGCTTACTTCCTAAGGGAAGTAAATTCCATTTTCTTGATTTTTTTTCTCTGAGCTTCAGAGTGGATACAACAATGCCCTGGCTCGACTCTCGAAGAACCTGCCCTGTATTTGCAAACGAGAACATTTATATTTTAAGAATGTACATACACACGGCCATACAGAGACACCACGGTGGAGCAGCTCGTGACCTCAGGAGCCTTCCAAGGAGCCCTCTTTGATAATTGCCCGAGCAAGGTTTCGTGCAAGAGCCAGCCTCAGCATTTCCACCTTGGTGGTCTCTATGTCATCATCCTAGAAGCAAAGAACCAGCTTGAGGGCCAGCAGGAAGTACTTTAAAACCAAAGTAGGTTCTGTCTAATCCAGAGGTAGATAGGGAAGAAGGCATTTGGTATTCAGTAGCTTCCAGCAAGTTCTCAATATAAAAAAAAACAGTATACAGAGGACCACTGCAAGTAGGTACTCTGATTCACAGGAAGGAAGATAGATAGAGACCAGAACACTAGAAATACCCCATGTTTCTAAAAGAAGCTAGTAGATCACAGTTATAGGCTAAGAGATAGCCAAATGAGTTTGTGGGGGGCTGTCCAGTGTTGTTGGGAGGGAGAGGAACCCTGAAATGGAGGGAGCCTTTCCCATTTCCCCTGTGGAACCCAGAGAACTCAGATTACCTGGAGTCCCTGGGCATCAGGCTCTCCATGCACTGGTCTTCCTGTGGTCAAGTCCTCTAGACACCTCATCAGCTCGTATGTCTGCTCTGCTGAGAAGATCACCTAGGGAAAAGTGGCAAATGTGGGCCCAGGAGGGCAGAGCAGTTTCCTCGGCTCACTCCCAGCACTTCCAGTCAGGCCCTAGTTGAGCACTCTCAGTCGTCAGCTGCCTCAGCTCAAATGCGGTCTTTTTATTTTGGTGTGAATATTGGGTTTTCCAAGTGGCTACTATGGGGGGGGGGGGGGGGACCAACCACAGAACTAAGCGCTGCACTGTCAAGGCCTACAGAAACGTAAAGAGTCTCATGGAGTCAGCGTTACCTGTTTCTGTTCCAGAAGGGGCAGGGCGTCTGTTAGCAGGGTCATCCAGAAGGACCGGGGCGCGATCTGCGAGGTCATCAGCGACAGCAGGAGAGATGCACCATCAACAAAGCGCTGCTCTCCGTACAGTCGGTGGAACTCGCGGTACTTTCCTGTTGAGAAGAGAGAACACCAAGTCACTCCACATGCCCGAGTGGCCCCCAGGTGACACCTAGAAAAGTCACCTTGGCCCTAAACAAGAAAAGACACCCCACACCAGCCATGCCACGAGCTGTCTGCAAGCCTGAGAGCCAATGAGATGCAGGCCACATGTGGGCAAACGCATCAGACAGACCAAGAGTCATGGATGACAACTGAATACCTAATCCACGAGTCCATACTGATATATATGGACAAATGGGGTGAAAGGAAAGCTGTCTTCCTGACAGGGAAATGCCAGAAGAATGATGGAGTAAGAAAATCCTCAATGGTTCTAGAACTAGTGGGAGAGTCTGATGAAGACAGGCTACGTAAGCAATCTCCAAGTATCTCATTGCAGCTTGTTAAAACAAGGGTGAAACTACCTTCAGAGGAGGAGGCTGGTGGGCTCCACTTTGACTCGTGATCAAAGACAGCACTACCGACTACAGGACATGCACCACTGAGGGGAGTCAGCGTCCTCTCAGTGGTACAAAACACTGAATAGAGGAGACTTCAGCCAAGCCCCCAAACAGCTGGCCTGATGCTTCTAAAATAAAGTTAAGAAACCCAAAGAAAGGCAGAGGCACTGCAACATGACAACTAAATGCAATTCATGATCTGGATTGGATCCTGAATGAGGGAAAACCAGCTATAAAGGACATGACTGGGACAAGTCAGAATCGGCATTTGGACCATGGATTGGCTCAGCACACTGTGTCCATGTTAAATCTCCTGAGTGTGACAACTGTAATGTGCTTCCATAAGAGTGTCCTTGTTCTTAGGAAATGCACACGAAGGATTTACGGAGAAGGGGGAACAATGTCTCCAACCTGCTCTCAAATTGTTTCAGTAAAGATGACTGATGAATAAAATAACATGAGGCAAAAAAAAAAACCATATTTTTACGCAAATAACGCGCATCTTCTATGTGTTTGACAATCGCACCTTCCCCGAGGTATTTTCTGTAAGTGCACTATTCTAATTTTTTTACAGAAACTTATTTAAAAAACTGGCATTGTGGCACTTACGAAAACACCTCACAGGGGGAGAGTGTGGTTGGCAAACGAACATAGAAAACACGTTCTTTGTGTAAAATACAGTAATTAGTAAATCTGCGTATTGTATATACAGGAGTTCCTTATTCCATATACTATTTTTGTACCTTTTCTGTAAGTCTGAAATTACTGGAAAACAAAACGTTACCAAAAAATAATGGTTTTTAGATTCTGGTACACGGGGTTCTAATGGTTTGGAGTTTAGGCTTAACAGGAAGGAAACACTGGAGGAGTCTGGAAGAACCCCTCAAATCTTCACAACTGTCCACTTGTGCCCACGGTTCAGGGTATGGCGCCCAAAGAGACTCACCCAGGAACGTCAGTCGATCGCTGAGCATCATGGCTGGCCCCAGGTTGTCGATGAGATCCAAGTCAGAGAAGCAGCCTCGCTCACAGTAATCCTTGAGAAACCTGCAGAGCCCGGCCCAGGTGAGGGCAGAGCCACAGGCTCAGGCCTGCCAGCCGCCCCCTAGCCTCCTGGCAGCAGCGAACCCACCTGTCTGACACCAGCGTGGCAAAGGCAGCATCTTTGGCTCGGATGCTCCAGGAGAGTGCGGAGCCCAGGCGATTGTTGCGGACAGCCTTCATGGCCAAGATCTTACAAATGCTGCGAACTTTGCCAGGGAAGAGAAAAGACGAGCCCTTCACTCTACAATCTCTCCATTCCCAAACCTGCTGGAATCGGAGCAGGCCTTCCACAGCTTCACCACAACTTGGGCCTCAGGTGCTCCGAATACGGCTTGGTTGGCAGAACTGGCAACTTGGGTTTATAGTCACTCGGCTCTGCCAACAGTGTAACTACCCGCCCCACAGGCCTGGCTTTATGAGTGGGTTTGATATCCAGATGGTGAAAAGATCTTTGTTTCATCCTTTGGGTCTTAAAAGCCATATGCTTTCAGAGAATGTTGTAAACATGCAGTTGCCTCTGGGAGAGCAGCAACTGAGATTTTTACCATCCAGCAGTGTGGGGAGAGGAGAAGGGCCACTCTTGCTCGCACCTGTCTGGCCTGTGCTCTTCCTGAGCCCCTCAGTGCTGCCTCCCCACCAAGTCACAGGCCCCCTCAGAGCTGACCCCAGACCTGACCTCTCTGACTATAAGAAGGGAGAAGTGGGTCAGAACCTCTTCTAACAGGCCACTTGCTTGATTTCTCTTAAGTCCCAGTAGATCCTTAGCCCTGGTGGCTCTCCCTAAAAAGTGTCTCAGTTTCCCTCTTGGCACCCACTGCCTGGCTATGAGGCGGTCCTGGCTTCCCTGTGGTCTGGCTGGTGAGGAGGCAGCTGGCTTGGTTGTGAGCACAGTGTTCGGCCCCAGAGGGTCTCCGACCCCCACACCTGGCAGAGGGCACACTGAGAGCAGGCCAGCTCACCTTGTTCGGTCATCTTCCGCTGCTCACAGATCCGCAGCACCTTGAGGGCTTTCTGCTCTGTGTTGAGAGGGATCCGCTCAATGTGCAGCTCCAAGGAGACTCGGCCCAGCTCGGGGCAGTGGTCAAAGTAATCCACCCCCAGCTGCCACAGGCTGCAAAGGTGGAGGACAGACCTGATGGGCTAGTAGGCCCAGGGGCAGGGCTGGCAGGCCCAGGGGCCGCCCTGGCAGCTTTGGGGGCTGGCACTGGAGGCTCCTCCTCCCCCACCCCTCTGCACCATCAGGGTCCTCTCTGGGAGAGAACAGAGTCTAAGCTCCAGG
Source organism: Loxodonta africana (assembly GCF_030014295.1). Taxonomy (NCBI): domain Eukaryota; kingdom Metazoa; phylum Chordata; class Mammalia; order Proboscidea; family Elephantidae; genus Loxodonta; species Loxodonta africana. Next base: position 17,625,684 of record NC_087359.1, read on the forward strand.
GTACCTGAATGCTGAAGAGTGCCCCAGTCCATCCGTCTCCCCACCCGACACCCACCTGTGATGAGCAAACAGTCCCGAGGCATATTCCAGCAGAAGAAACTCTCTCATGTTGGAACCAAAACTGGAATGAAACATGAGACTGAGACCACGGCTGGCTCCTTCCAGGGCTCCCTCCCTCGTCCCAGCCTTCAGGACCTGGGTAGTGGGAGAGGAGGCTGCCTGCCCCCTGCCCACTTACTAGAGGTTATGAGACTGGAGCAGTTTGCAGTGGTCCAGCAGGTCAGTCAGATGAGCCACAAACCACCAGTTGCTCAGGACAATGCTGTGGGTCAGACACAAGACAAGAAGGGAGTCAGGGGAGGCCACATCTTGCGTGAGCAGGACCTCACGTGTGCTGAGGGAGTGAGTGGGCGGGAAGCAGCGAGACCTTGGCCTCCGGAACAGCTGCTGCAACCAGGACTTCTCACATTTACAGCAAAACAGAGCTCAGGGAGCCAAGAGTCCTTGAGCAGGAGACTGAGGATGCCCCAGTTACACAGAAATACTACACAAACGGAACCAAAGTTACCACAGCTCCCAAGGTCTCCCCAAGATGAGGGAACAGCCCGCACGGCTGGAAGGTAGTGACCACTGGAGGTGGTAACCAAGCACTCTGAAAGGCTAGCTCAGTCTCTGCAAATCCGGACACGTCTCAACAGCACAGTTTGGATCTTCACACACGTATTACAGGGAACTTAAGAGCACAGCCTCCGATGGAGCAGGTAAACAGCCACTGTTTGAAAGGTGGGCGAAAGATGTAATGACAGCCCCAGAGTGGCCGCTGCTGGAAGTAAGGGAGAACCCTGTGGAGCCAGAGCGGCTGCTGTGAGGGTGCTGGTGTGAGAGGCCCTGGGCTGGGCCTGTCATCACCCCTTGCCCACCTCCATGGCCCACCTCTGGGTGGCCTGCAGTAACTGCTGCCCTTTACTCCCTGTGACCAGCCAGACTCCAGGGCCGTGTAGCCTCTTGGCCGATGAGGCATGCACTGCTGCACCCCCGTGTCCAAAGTTCCGGGCTGGGCCAGAGCATTGGCCAGAAGGTTCTAGATTAGGCAAAACATTCAACTGGACCTCTTGGTTTTTGAAGGGAAACCTATTTCCATTTAGTTCGATAATTTTCGAGGACCTTAAGAATACCAGAACTGCACTCCAGGTCCCTGTTTCCTTTTGCCAGACAGCAAGGAACCGGCCCCTCTTTAGAGTAAGGGGAAACCCGGGGGGAGGATTCCTGCTGTCAGGGGTATCAGGAAAGGACGGCTAAATGTGCAGAAAGGCAAACGCACGGCCCTTCAGCTAGGCTGACTAACTATGACTACCCTTCCTGCTCCTGCAGGTCTGGGGGAGTTGACATGGGATTCATCAGGTCTCACTGAGATACCTCCCTTCAAGTGCCTTTAAGAAGGATACCCCTCCTTCATCTTTCATGAGGCAGATTCATGAGCCCAGTGAACATCACACCCAGACAGCAAGGCTTCCCCCCACCAGCCCATGGGTCCAACCCCAGAGACAGACCCCTTGCCAGCCCCTTGCCACCTCCCCCCCACCACCACTCAGGAACTGCACTAGGGTTTGACTGGTACAACCATGAGAAAGCCAGTGCTCCCAGAATGCTAAGGTCAGTCCTTCACCAGTCAAGAGGGGCCAGGTCTGCCTGCTGCTTCTGTCTCTGAAGTCAGTTCTAGCCTTAAGTTCCTGGGATGGGGTCTTAGAGTTGCTTTTCTACCTCCTTCAGAAAGGAGGAGGTAGATTCCTGATCAGAAAAAACCAAACCCCCAAACTCCACAGCTGACAGAAATACCTCAGGCCCTTTCCTGCCAGCCAGGTCAGAGAGCTCATAACTTGTGGGAGGGGCTGCGTGCGTCGCCCTCTGATCTTAGACTGGCCCAAGAATGACGCCACTTCCTGGGGGACTCAGAAAGCTACTCCTCCTCGCTGGCCCGTCTCCATCTTCTTCTTCTGTCACTGAAAACCACAGGTGATGTTCCCTCCTGCTGCTTGTTCTGCTGAAGTCTGTTTTATCCCTAAAAACCCCAATGTGGCTTACTTAGGAAGCCCTGGTGGAAATTCTTGCTGTGACAGGTGGTGTATCTGGGAATACCCACTACTTAGAACTACAGGCAGAAACGCCAGCAAAGCCAGGTGGTGAGGTGTTTTCTCTGTAAGCTATTCTCACTGACTTCTCCACAGACACCCACACCCCTGCCATTCCACAGTTAATAAAGGCCCGGGAAAATACTACTGACACAAAACTCAATTTTCTTTCCTCAAATCTGGCATCATTTTCTCGAAGCCCGGACTTTGTGGAGCTGAATCAGGAAAATCAGGTAGCACAGGGGAACCACATCTACTAAAAAGACGCAGTCGAGGTCCGTAAAATGATATGTGGACAGGGCCACCTAATGCTCGAGCCACATCTCTCCCCTTCAGGGCAGTGGTGTAACGCCCACTTGTCCAGACTGCGCAAAAAGGAATGAATTCTGCCTACTGTGCGTGGACGTTTCTGGAAAGCTTCACTTTTGATTCATTATGTTTGACATCCCTTTCCTGCCTGTGGCTTTAGAACTTTCCAACGCTGGGTCCCCTTTTGGAGAGGGGGCTGGAGTGTAAAGTACCTGTTCTGAAAATACCTGCCACAAGCCCCATGACTCACGAGCATGACTGCTGGGAGGTGCTGTCCCCTAAGGTGGCTGTGGGTCCATTAGCTTCCAAGAAATAGGCCTGCTTGCCTTTTCTGGATTTTTAAAAATCAAAGTCATTTCCTGCAATGTGGCTTTAAATAAACATTCCTGACATGTAAATAATTATAAATACAGTAGCCCTCCAGCCTCAGGAAGGTCACCCCTTGTCCAGAGGAGCAGGTCTGCAGGAAGAAGGGTGGGACACCAGCAAGAGGGAACAGAACACAGAGGCAGGGGTCCTACCTGCACTCCTTGATCACTTGGTGGATGTCAAACTCAAAGGCCGCCATCAAAATGTTGTCCAGGGGCTCTGAGCTGCTATCCCCTTCCAGAAACCGGTCCAGGCTGGACTGTGGAAAGGTGATGACCCGCTCAGTCCCCAGGATGGAAGCACAAACTCCGGGGGGCAGGCAGGGCTGCTGTGTAGGAACCCTGGAGAAGGGTGATGGGTCCTTCAAAAAGGGCCCAAGAAAAGCCCCTTCCTGTTCCCACCACTCAGGGAAAATGACCCACAGGGGGCGGGGCCTCCAACACCCTCCTCCCAGCGAGCTCAGACTCACCTGTGCATAGAAGTGCAGCTCAGTGGGCTTCACCGTGGGGTGGGAGTACAGCAGACGCGTCACCAGAAAATGGTACCAGTTACTCAGCTGCTGCTTCTGCTCCAGCAAGGCCTTTTCGTCTCCCAGCATGATCTGAAGGGAGAGTTGCCCCTTAGCTCTGAGGGAATGGGAGCTTAGCTCCATCCTCCTTTCAGGGAGACTTCTCAGTCATTCCCCCTCCTCCTCTAGAGTGGCCAACAGGCAGATCTCAATGAGAGCATGAGTCCTTCCCAGCAGGACTGAGCTCTGCCATCACTGCACTGGACACCTCGGCCACTGAGGCAGCCAGCCTGCACACTCGGCCCCCTACCCTGCTGCCCCCACAGACCTTACAGAGGGACTCCAGGTGCCCGCTGGAGGCAAACGTGCCATCCTGGAGGTGCCGCTCACACTCCTCATGCCAGTGCTGCCACTTCAGCTCCAGCTCCGTCAGAGTCTGAGTGTTCCCGGGCTAAAGGGGAGACAGGCCATAGATGTCAGGGCCCCACAGCCCTCTGTGCTTCCTGGAGAACCCATCGCCTGGGGCCACTTACACTGAGAATGGGCATTGTTCTCATCAGATCCCCCAGGACTCTGCACATGCCCGCTGAGGCGGGGTTGGCATCAGCCTCCTTGGAAAGCATCTGTCGGGCCTCATCCAGCCGGCCCTGCAGCACCAAGGCGGTCACCTGGGAAGACACCCGAGACCACGCACATTCATGGGAGACCAGAGGCCCAGCCAGCAGAGGAGGGCAGACTTGTCCCCTCAAGCCACACTGTGGTTTTCTAACTCCTCAGGCAGACAGATTTCCTGCCCTGTGACCCCACCACCTCAAAAATAACCCTCATGCTTGTTTTTATCCAGTCCCATTTCCATCCTAGTGGGATGTCTCCATGTCATCTCTTCCTTAGACCCACAAGGACAGTCTCTAAAGCATGACTGCTGTGTGGTTATTTAGTCCTACACTCTCCCGTGGAGCAGGGAAGAAGAGACCTAAGAGCGTCTCCACAGCCACAGACTCAAAGAGCCAGGCAGCCACGCAGGCTCTGCACATAACCCCCAGAGCACCTGAGAGCACAGGGACGGCAGATGTAGGGTGGAAGGAAGGGAGGCCCAGCCTGTGCCCGGCTCTTACCAAGTTCCAGAAGCTTTCATGTTTGCTTGGATTCTCGCTACCCAGAACTTCTGCTGACCAAGTGTCCACTTCACACACATGCAGACGGACCCAGTCAAGGAGGTGAAGGAGGAGGGGGCCGGCTGGAAGGACAGACGCTCATCACACACCACCACCTCAGCTTTGTTCGCAGCAAAGCCTACTCCCCACATCACAGGGATGCAAGTCAGACATGCTAGGAGGTGGTTTATCCCTCATAAGTGGGCACAAACACAGCCCCGAATCAAGGACTGGGCTAGGAAAAAGCAAACTGCTAATAAACACTCCCTCTGTGCCAGGTTGCCCCACCTCACTGAACATAGAAAGGGTTGAACAGAAGACCCAGATCCCACAATCCACGGGCAGCTTCCTCATCTTCATGCAAAACGTGATGGCTATTTAAATGATGGTCAGGCACTAGGTAACCAATGACAGTAAAACACCGTGACAGCCCTCGAAATCTACTGGAGGAGACAGGCATACTTGGAGAGCATCTACCAACTAATTTTTTCTTTTTAATACAGCACACATTTATTGTTTCAGCTGCAGTGGGTCAAGAATCTGAGCCTGGCTCAGCCTGGTCTAACAACTAATTTTAATTTCAAGTCATTCAATGCTTTAGCAGGAATATCAATCAAATGGTATGGCTGCACAGAAATTAGCATACATCTATGGACAGCAGCGAACATAGATCACTGGGAGAAACGCAAAGATACCCCTAGCACCTCCACAAAGTGCCCAATGAAGCCTGGGCACAGCACCGACCACAACATAGCTCACGATCAATGGAATGATCCGAGTGGACTGAGGGAGTACAAGGGTCTGCATACCCCGATCACCAGCAACGGAATTCTCAGACGCACTTTGACTCCCACCACCGGACCCCTCCTCACATTCCTAAAACGTTCTTAACTTGACCAGCCACAGTGTAACATGGCCACCCTTTTCACATACCAGTTTAATGTTGGTCTCCTTGGTGGTTTTCAGAGGTGGTTAGCCTAACATTTTAAGCTTCTAGAAGGCAGTGGGAGCCTTTTTGCAGAATCTGACCAAATCCAAGGCTTTTTTGGATGTTTAGTAATGCTTCCCATGGTTACGTTACTGAAAATCGCTGGCAAGAGCATTCTACCCACCCAAACGCCCATCACAATACACAGGAGACACAAGGAAGAAAGATCAGAGGGCAGCCTTTGATGCTGTGACAGAATTCTCTCATGCTCACCTGGGGTGACTTCAATAAAAAGGATCTCACAGAGATTCCAAACAAGCTCCATTGCCGACAAAATGGCGACCTACGGAAGAATCGGATACAAGGTTTTTGCTGACAAAAATCCTGGAGATTTCCTCTCAGAGCAAAGGAACAAAGCCACGCTCTGCACCCATGACGGCCATTCGCTGATCCAGCATTTACAGCTCTGCGTCCACGATGGCTGTTCACTGATCCAGCATTTTAGGCTCTGAGCTCATGATGGCCATTCACTTATCCAGCACGTAAGGCTCTGAGCCCATGACAGCCATTCACTGATCCGGCATCTACGGCTACAGCAGTGCTTCACACAGGCAGTGAGGGAGGGAATTTTAGACGGTGGTACACAGACTAACATTTCCTTATTTTAATGGTTGTGATTTTATTTTAAGGTGTGTTAGAAAAATGTAACTAGCACATCAAACCATGACATGATGGCTATTACGGTTTAGAAAGAGGCTTTATTTGAGTAAAATGGGAGAGAGAATTTTTAGAAAAATATTCAGCAAATAATATTACCAGGAACTTGTGGATACGGTAAAAAATGTGAAGTTAGTACTCAAAGGACTGATGATCAGGAAGTAGTCTTAAAAAGGCAAAGTCCAAACAAGATCCCAAAATACACCAGACCTGGACCCTGCCCACAGGAACAAGCAGCTCCCCTCCACCACCACCTTCCACCCAGACATTATCATATCTTAGTCTCAAGGGGGAAATAAATGTTTTGCTGACTTCAGAGACAGTTATTTCTCCCTATTCACTACTGTGGTGGAAAAATATCTTACCAACAAAGAAAAGAATTCTGTAAGTCATCTCCCGGTTCTAAGTAAAAGTATAACTTGCAGCTCAGTAAAAATGTTGACTTCATCCAGTCGATGAGACTAAGCCATGGTTCCAAAAGCTCCACCCTCTATCTCAGGAGATGACTGCATCACTACAGTGTTTAGGTTTTTTATTTCCCACAAGGACTGAAATCTTCGACAAGGATTCACCAAGCACATCTTTGTCCTGCAATGTGCCAGGCCCTCGACTGAAGGGGCACCAGGAAGGAAGATGACCCCCACCACCCCAAAGAGCTGTCTACCTGGAAAAAGGGGAGACAACTGCCAATAGTAGTGATTGCAAAGCCACTCACTTGGGTGCAAGGACGTAAGAGATAGTCCTGTCAATACAGCAAAGGCGGTCCCCCCTTACCTGGTTGTTGAACAGGCTGCTAGTGGCTGGATCTTTAGCAGCAACTAATGAAACACAAACCATTTCAAGTGAGTAAGGGAACTTTTAGTCTTGTATAATTTCATAGTACCAGGCTCTATAGTTTCTGCCTTCATTCCTTTTAAGGACCACCTGTTTTCACCAGAAGCTGGTTTTTTCTCTTTAATGTTTCATATTTTTTACTGTAAATCAATGACTCCCAAACCAAAGCCCTCAAGTTACAAGAGCACTTTCGACTGTAGGCCAGCAACCTCGAAGCTATCTGATGCAGCACACCACGGCGTTACACTAGATTCTAGCAGACGGCCAGGAATCCCTCGGTGCCTACAGCTGTGGTGACTAAACCACGCAGGGCAAAGAATGGGAATGCAATATCCGAAGACCCTTTACTTGGCCCTTTAGCCTCAGACCTTTCAACAGTCCATCAATTCAATGTGTTCTAACTTGAAAAACATACTCAAGATAAATGCCGAAAGATTAAGGATTGTGTAAAGTGGAAAGGAATTGCTGGGTGGTGCTAACCAAAAGGGTGGATGAAAGGCTTGGTCGCTGAAAACCACATGGAGTATAGGTCTACTCTAACACACGTGAGGTCGCCGTGAGTCGCAACTGACTTGACAGCAACTATTCTTTGGTTTTGTTTTTTTAATGGAAAAGTAAGACTTTTGGGTTAGGATGTCAATCGCCAGGTTAACCTCGTGGTATTGACAGCCAGATACTTCCCTGTAAAAGAACTGCAAATACTCATTTCACTTATAAAAAATAAAATGGCATGGATTATCCTTTATCAATTATCCACATATAGATTTTTAAACACACACAACAAATCCTTACTTGCCACCTGGGACATCTCCTCCATACATGCTCTTATGACTGATCGGTAGTTTTTACTCACTCGAACCAACCTGCAAAAAAGTGAAACGACACACCAGATGAGCCTGGAACATCTTGTGGTGCCAGAAAGTTAGCAAGGGCATGAAAAAAGATTGGAGCTTGCTGAAAGAACACAGGAGCCAACCTGAGGAGCTCTGAACGGCCAAAGCTGGAACCACTATAATCAACAAATCATTGTGACATAAACCACAGAATTAAATATCTATCAATCTATACTGACCTAAATAAGTAACAGCTTAAATAAATGGGAAGAAGGGAGAGTGCGTCCCTGAAGTAGAATTCCAATTAATAAATGCAGGAGTAATGAGAAACAGAAAATCACCACAGGGAAACACTATTGTAATTACTACTGTAGATGGGATCCAGGGGTGGATACTGAAATTAGTGGGTGAAAATTTTGAGGAGAAATAAGACTTGCACAGTCTCAACGTATCTATCCTAAGATACTGACTACGAAGGGAAAGGCAGCAACATTACAATGAAGAAGCCCAGCAAAAACCACCGTAACCAAATCAAGGTCCACATCACCAGTAACAAAACACTGCCATCATGAACCCCGTGATATACTGCACTGAGGACACACCAGGTTTTCTGGTCTCTTGCCAAAGGAGGTTTTAAAGGCATTCTTCAAAGACAAAACTGTCATTTTTCATTTCCAAATTCCCAACAGTGGGATTCTCAGGTGCTTATTTGGCCTAAATTTTCTTCCTTGGAGGGTAAATAAAGTGGGAATATAAACAAAGATAGCTTATCAAGCCAGCAAGTCACTCCACAGCCATCCCCGTATCCCCTGTGAGCCATTTCCATTCCTTGTCACTTACTCCACCCAACACCAAGGCCACAAACTAGAACCAGGTTCCCTATTTCTCGGGACGATCTGTCCACCATGCAAAAGGACAAAGAGACATTTCATGTGGCTGTTCACGGTTTAGCTGTGAACTCCAGCACCTGTCAGCAGCCTACTTACTCAGCTTTTCTGGATTTGCCAGTCAATTCTTCTTCAATCCTCTGGAGGCCCACAAAGATTCCATGGGATTCATTGAAGAGTTTTCTCAAGATCCGACAGTAAAAATCCTCATTCTTCCGGATAATATAGATAGAGGGGCAGCTTGGAACCACCTCTGATTTTTCTGAAACAAAATAGGGAAGAAATTTAACATCGATCACCACCATGCCCCCAAAAGCAACACATTCTAAAAATTTTAGTTGAGTAATTACAGAAGCTTTGGCCAAAGCTGGAACAACATGGTCAACAAAATTTGCAACTGATTTCAAGAATAAAAAAATAAAATGATATGAATTATCATATATCAATTATCCACACATGAATTTTAAACACAAATATCTATTCTTGGTCTTTACTGCTCAGCTCACTAGCACATTTCAGGATGACTTTCTGCCTCCATCAACTGAATAAATAAAACTGGAAAATACGAGCCTATGTAAAACTCAGTAAGATAAACCTACAGCCAAAGTTTTATGTAATCTCAAAGTCAGATAAAAATTATTTCTATACTACTTTGTACTACTATTACTCCTAAAACAAAGAATAAAGAATTGATTAAATGTTTCAAGAGTGATGAAAAGGCTCTAGAATGATAAACTACAAACCTCCAACTTGTGAAAATTTCTTACATAACAGCCTCTGGAATAGGTTCTATAGTTTATCTTGAACATGATTTCAATAAACATAAACAAAACATATAAAACCTTGTGTTTCCAACAATCTAGGAATGTTGATAACCTTTCCCAGTCAATACCAAAAGGTGCCAACCAGACATATTCACAGAAGATTCTCTCCTGAAAAACTGACCCTTTAACAGATCCTACAGCTCTGTCAAGCTTGGGATTCCAACACCCACCCGTCCCACAAGGACTTAGCAACAGAAGGGACAATTCCCAACTATAAGATGAAGAAACTCGACATCCCTTAAAAATTACATAGTCTCCACCAGACTAAATCCTGCACAACTAGATGGTGCCCGGCTACCACCACCGACTACTGTGACAGGGATCACAATAGAGGGTCCCAGACAGAGTTGGAGAAAAATGTGGAACAAAATTTCAACTCACAAAAAAAGACCAAACTTACTGGTCTGACAGAGACTTGAGAAACCCCAAGAGTATGGCCCAGGGACACCCTTTTAACTTAGTACTGAAGTCTCCCCTGAGGTTCACCATTCAACCAAACATTAGACAGGCCCATAAAACAAAATGAGACTAAATGGGCATACCAGACCAGGGGCAAGGACAAGAAGGCAGGAAAGGACAGGAAAGCTGGTAATGGGGAACCCAAGGTCAAGAATGGGAGAGTGTTGATGTGTCATGGGGTTGGCAACCAATGTCACAAAACAATATCTGTATTAATGGTTTAATGAGAACTAATTTGCTCTGTAAACCTTCATCTAAAGTACAATTAAAAAAAAGAAATTACATAAGCTGCACACCATATCATTTACCAAAATTATAAAATTTTCATTAGCTCAATCTGTTCTTTATAAAAGGAGAAAAACCTCCACAGGTTTTTAGGAGGAAAATCTGCTATCAAAGATTTGCAAGACAATCTCTTCAGCATTTCCTGAGACTTCTCCCTTAAAATGAAGAAAGCAAAATCAAATTTCAGTTTCTCCTCACTACTAGCAGGAGTCTGTATCAGAAAAAAGGACTGAGCTATTTCATTCTCCAGCCCCCACCTCTGCCTCTGCTGCTAAGGGCCCATTTGGCCTACAGAACTATCATTTAGTGGAGTTCACACAGCGGACACAAAAGTCATGGCTGTGGGATCTGGAAACATTCACAATAAAAGCGCTGCTGTGAAGGGAATTGAGTCATCCTAGACAAGAAGAAAGCGGGGGGGGACTTGACATTTTCAAATATAAAGTAAACCTATCTTTAATACCAGGAAGACTATTGTTATTTCCCCCCCGGACTTAGCATGCCTCATAAATCAACAAAAATGTAGACCAGTTAAGTTTTCAAAAAACGAAAATGGTACAAAATAAGTTCAAATGTTTCATGTCTCAGCTACTCAAATCAGAGACTAGAGAAAAAGAAAACCGAGATGTGCCAAAGTGGATAACCTGGAAGGAAAATTAAAAAAAAAAAAAACTACCTTTTTTATTGAACAAGGTCTCACACACCAGCATCTCCCCTGGGCCCCAGTCAAAACACAGTTGCTTCTTCTTGGAGTTCACTCCTGGAATCAACTTGTGAGAAATAAGGCACAGACACTGTTATTCTTACTGAAGGCTTTGCTTTTCAACGGATCTGCAAACAATCTTAGAAGCCAGTGGTCATGAAGGTCATTAAGAACTGATCTGTGTGCAGCTGGGAGTTGTTGCCATCAGCCCAGTCTGCTGGACCTCAAAACAGTCCCTTAAAACACAAGTGAGCTTTGATTGGCTCCTCAACCCAGCCTGCCATCTCTCAATTGCTGATAAAAAAAAAAAAAAAAAGCTATATTTGAATTAATTATTATACTGGGATTCAGTGATCTGTAGTTCAGAAAAGGGAAGTTAAAAAAAGAACCGAACCCTGTTTGCTGCACACTGAAAAAAATAAAGACATCCAATCCCAAGGCTTCTGTGCCACCTCTACGATGTTGGCTCTGCATTTCCTCTTTGACTCAGGCCAATTCCCAAGGGCCTCAGTTTCATCCATCCAACTCCTAATCCCTACCACTATAGGCTGCCTAAGCGGCATCTCACACTTAAAAAGGCCACAGGGTGCTGGAAGACACAAAAAAGTACATGTTGGAGTTCAAGAACAGGCAAACTAATCTATGGTGACAAGAGTCAGAAAGTGGTCAGGGTAGAAACTGACTTAGGCAAAGGGTGTGAGGGAATTCTCCAAGTGTCTTGGCTTCAATGGGTCCTCAAAGCACATCAAAATACATGCATACAGGCATTTTTCTGGGGAAGGTGACTATAACTTGTATTTCTTAAGGAGTGCTTCATCAAAAAAAAAAAAAAAAAGGGATTGAAGACCTTTGGTCTACATGAATCACTCACAATTATTCTACTACTGGGACCCTGGTAGCACAGTGGTTAAGACCTCAGGCTGCTAACCAAAAAAGGTCAACAATTCGAAACCCTATGGGTCTCTATGAGTCAGAATTGACTCAATGGCAATGGGTTTGGTTTGTTCTACTACCTTGAATTTATGCTTAAATATCCTTGAACCTACTAATTACTAATATGCCTTCAAGTGCCTTGATAACAGAAAGCAGTTGTCTTAACAGCAGACACAATTCTGAGAAGGGGTGAATTCATAAAATGGTGTTCAGGATAATACATCAGCCTCTCGAAAGTCTGATTAGAATAAACCCAAAGAGCAGATTAACTCTGAAGCACAGACAAAAGTCTAAACTTGCAGAGTTGAGGCTCAGACTCTGGATTATGGAGTTCTACCAAGGATTGTGACTGTCTACAAGGCTCAGCCCACAAAGCTAACCAATTTCCTACCTGGTCTCCACATCAATGCAGAGCTGGGTTATCACAGGCCAATCATCACCAAACCAAAGCCAATAGCTGCCAAGTTGATTCCAATCCATGGCAACCCAATGTGCAGAGAACTGTGCCCTGTAAGGCGTTAGTGGCTGATTTTTTGGAAGTGGATCACCAGGCCTTTCCTCTGAGGACTCTCTGGGCAGACCTTCAACCTTTCGGTTAGCAGCCTGCCTGTAAACTGTTTTCACCACTCAGGGACTAATTATCACCACCGGAGGGAAAATTAGCTTAGAGCACCTTCATCCCCTTTGTAAACACATGGCTCAATATGAGAGTAATGGAGGTGGGGACAGCAAGATGATGTGAAGTTTGAAGAAGTCCCAGGGATTCTGACATTCTAAGTTTTCTTCCTGAATACACCACTGACAAACAATGACATAGTACTTGATGGATATTTAATATTTAGGGTACTTTACATGTACTTAATAATTAACACTCTATAGAACTAATAAACTTCGTAGAAAATAACTCATTTCAGCTGCTATTTAAGATCTCATATCCCATTTCTACCTCATTAGCTTTGAAATAATCCCCATTTTCAGTATTTGGTTTTATCATAGACTGCTTTGCAATCCGGTAGTTTTAGGTGAAAACTGTACGCATTTTAACCTTCTAAAAAGCAAAAACACTCGGTCAGGTAACTTACAAAGTTAGTGGTGTATAGACGTTGACAAGGTAGGTCCCTGGGTAGCACTTTCACTACTAGCCTAAAGGTTGGCAGTTCAAACCCACCCGCAGCTCTGTGGAAGAAAGGCCTGGCAATCTGCTTCCGTAAAATTACGTCCAAGAAAACTCTATAGGGCTCAGTTCTACTCTGTAACACCTAGGGTCGCCATGAGTGAGAATCAACTCCACGGCGACGGGTTTGGTTTTTGGTTTTATTAGAGGCTGCTAAGACCCAAGAGGTGCAGAACTCTGAAAGCCTAGGGCATAAAGACAAACTGACTCGTCAGGGGGTCAGGAAAAGCTTTTCTGAGAGGCTGACGGAGCTTAGATTTGAAAAATGAGCGGCAGATAAAGCAAAGAGGGAAGAAAAAAACATTCCGGGCAGCGGAAGGAAATATCTAAAGGTATCTAGTATCCAAAGCCCATGTATCTCTTCATAAAATCACAGATCGTTTATACTTGACATATCCTCCTGAGAGTGCAGACTGAATTGAACGCAAACAGAGCAGTGAAAACAGGAGTGATCCCAAGAGAATAAATACGTTTAATAAACCTGGCGACTAAAACCCACTGCCATCGATTGGATTCCGACTCGTAGCGACCCTATAGGACAGAGAAACACTCCATAGGGTTTTCAAAGCTGTAAATCTTTACGAGAGCCGATTGCTACATCTTCCTCCCGCGGAGTGGCTGGTGGGTTCGAAGTGCCGACCTTTTGGCTTGCAGCCGAGAGCTTTAACCACTGCGCCACCAAGGACCCTTACTGCACGACTAACAGACGCCAATCTCAGGGCGCTGAGATGTGGAGCAGCTTAATTCGGTTGGAAAAAAAAAGCCCCACCCACGCTGGGTCCGGACTCGCTCTAACACCCAGGAGGAAAAGCGGAGCAAAGTAGGAAGGTTGGGAAGACAAGGGCGGAAGAGGAATGGAATGGGGCCTCCGGGGACAGGTTTCTGAGGGAACAAAGAAGCAGAAACCCAGCGACCACTGCGACCCGAACACGGGCACCTAGTTCAAGCCGCGATCTCTCGACGGCGGCAACTGAGCCGAGGAAAGGGATACGGGCGCCTCCCGAGCCGCAAGGCGGTGGACAAGCCTGCAGCGACGGAGCAGACGCAGCCCTCGGATCGTGAGGGCAAGCAAGCCTGTTCCGGGCGCCCTTACAGTGATTATCGGCTCTCCATCGACCTCCTCCATCGCGCCGCGTCTCAGCAGCCTGGAACTGGACAAGCCGCCAATGCTTCCAGCTCCGGCCTCCCGCTCGGAACCCGGCTGAGAGAGAGGACCCCGTCAGGGCGCCTCCAGCAGTGCCGGTCAGGCTCAGCTCCCCGACGTTGCAGGAGCCTCTCCTCTCAGCCATAACCACCCCTGCGGCTGTCTAACGTATTCCCTCCTTCCTGGCCTCGACAGCAGTTAAGGGGAAAAGCGCCAGGTGCAGCCTATCCTCCTAGTAACCCTGCCGCCGGGTCAGGCGCCGCCACGGACAGCCCGCGCCGGGCAGGAAGAAGGCCCCCGAGGGAGCGGGAGCAACAGGAGGGCCGCCCGGCGGAGGTGGTGGGGCCGTGCGTGCGTGAAGCAGCGCGGCTGCCTGGTCGCTGGAACCCGGCCTCTGTGCCGTGCCTACGACCTCTCCCAGCTGGCTTTTGTCTCTCTCTCCCGGTCTCCACATTAGCATCATCGCTTCTCCCATTGGTGTCCAGAGTAATGGGGCCCCTTCCCCTAGTCCCGCCGCTCTGGCGGGCTTGTGTGCCAAGGCAGTGGCCCCCACTCCCACGCTACAGCACACTAGAAGCACGCGGACAAATTGGTGCAACTGTGAAGTGAGACAGCTGGGGTGGCTTAACACAAATACTGGGTTTGTTATCTCTCCAAGGGAAAGCAGAGCAAAATGAATGCACAGCGGAGACACGCAAATCAGAGACTGCGTGGCCTTGTTACGGAAAACTGAAAAGTGTTCAGTAACTTCAAGGTGTGAAGTTATTTATTTTTACTGCCATATAACACATCAAGTAAGAGAATAGTGTTGTTGTTAGGTGCCGTCGACCCTATGTACAACAGAACGAAACACTGTCCGGTCCTGCGCCATCTGTTCTCAATTTCCTATGCAAGCAACTTTTTGAACGAACTGAAGATAATTCGAAATTTAAAAGTAAGTCTTAAAAAATACACTCCCTGAAAATGTAACAGCTTTTTTTATTTAGGAGGGAAGTTGATCTGAAAATAAATCTATCAATGGGATCAGTGCTTCTTTCCCTGAAAATTATTGGAATCATCTACATGAATTAGTGACAATAAGCTGTTCTGGAATGGTGAGAAGTGTTAGTTTTCTCCTGTGGGCTAGTACAATTAAATCCAAGTCCCATTCACAAAAGTCAGCCACTTGTAGAATGAAATTTGGCAGTTCGGATAAAACTCAACAATTCCCCCATCCACGTCTCGCTGCATTTTGCAGATGTACCACAGCTTCACTGATCTGAGTGCCTAATACCAACGGTGTGGCCCATTTTCTAAGGGATAAAAAGAGGCTTACATTTTCCAAAAGTAAAATAAGCGTTCAGTAGCAGATAAATGGAAGTTTTTGAAACTGGTTACCATATCTGCTTTGGCTATTCAAAATAGCCACTTTACACAACCATTCAAGTACACTCATTAGTAAAAAGAAAAGAAAACTGCAGTCAATAGAGCTATTGTTGTTGGTTGCTCTTTAATCAGCTGCACCTCATGGAGACCTTATGTGACAGAATGAAACATTGCCTGGGCCTGCACCATCTCCGTGATGTCTGTTTGACTGTTCCTGTGGCTAGTGCGTCAATCCATCTCACTGAGGGTTTCTCTAGTTGTTGCTGACCCTCTCCTTTACCAAACATGATGCTTTTTTTCTAGCAATTAGTCCTGCCTTCATTGTAGGATGTTTAGCAGCATCCCTAGCCTCAACCTACTAGATACCAGTAGCACTCCTCACCAATTGTGACAACTAAAACTGTCTCCAGACAGTCCCAAATGTCCTCTAGGGGGCAAAATAGTACCTGTTGAGAACCACTGGTGTGGTTCAACCAAAGAGGAATAGAGGAACAGCTAAGTAAACAGTATCAGATGAAATATTAACCTATTTAAAAGAACTGTAAAGACTGGACGAGACACAGAAAAGTCAAGAAGCTTTAAAATGTTCATCATTTTGTCCCCATAATTCTACTTCCAGGGAAAAATCAAGAAGGACAGTTTCAATAATCACACTAAAAAAGGGGCATAACCCGAATGTCTCACTCTTAGCTAAGGCTTATGATGGAATATTATGCAGTCATTAAAAGGCAATTTTATGCATAAGACCAAACCGGTCTCATTGCCTCTCAGCTTGGACAGGATGTGACTGTTCAGGAAAAGGAGGACTGGGTTTTAACCATTGCACAACCAACCGGCTCTTGCAAAAGCGGGATCATCTCTACCTGGTAGTGCCTGGGCATCCTGGAACTCACAGGAAGAAAGCCCAACATTGTGCTGGGCTCTGTTTTATTTAGTACACTTGTTATTTTCAGTTTACTTTCTTGTTTTGTGATATACTTTGTTACTCTTTGTGACTTTTTTGCATGTTTCCCTTTTTAAATACGCCTGTATTTTCTGTATTAAAAAATAAATAGATGCTCCACCTTCAAAAAAATAATTTTATATGAATATTCAGTGATGTAGGAAATGCTAACAATATAGTGATAAAATGTAAAATTCTATGAAGATGACATTTGGTAAAATTTTCTTAAAAAATTCTCAATTTTATGAAAAATGAAAGGTTGCTATGAGTTGCAATCGACTCAATGGCAACGAGTTTGGGGTTTTTTTTAACAGATATTTAAGTAGAAAACAGGATTGGCAGGAATTATTATTATTACTCTTGTAATCAGGAAAAAAAAAAGCTGTCTTTAGCATATTTACCAAATAATTTTATAAGGCTATAGGTGAACCAAAATTTGTATATTTCTACAGTTACGTCAATGAGTATGCATATAGGTAAAGATTGAAAATTAAAATTGAGAAGTAGTATTGTTTTATAGGGTCGCTATGAGTCGGAATCGACTCGATGGCAGTAGGTTTTAGTTATTGTATTAAAGTTACGGGACTATGTATGGATTTTAAGGTTTTAATATTTTAAAAGACATATAAATATATTACATATATAATCTAAAAAAACCAAACCCAGTGCCGTCGAGTCGATTCCGACTTATAGCGACCCTACAGGACAGAGTAGAACTGCCCCACAGAGTTTCCAAGGAGCGCCTGGCGGATTCGAACTGCCGATCCTTTGGTTAGGATCCTTTGGTTAGCAGCCGTAGCACTTAACCACTATGCCACCAGGGTTTCCACATATATATCAATAAATATACGTATGTAAGTTATTAAAAAAATTCCACTTGTGTGTTGTGTGTCTATTTATGAAAACTGCTTGATAGCCTAGATCTAGCCACAAAAGACTTAAAATTGAGAAGTAAAAATTCTAAATGTGACAAGTTTATATTAGTGTAGTAAAAGCTGCTCTAGGCTCATAGTTCTGAAACTTCAGTGGACTTCAGAACTACTTAGAGGTCTTATTAACTACCTCTTCTTGCACCCTATCCCCAGAGCTCCTGACTCAGTAGGTCTGGGGTGAGGCCAGATACTTGCATGTCTAACGTGAAGCTGATGCTGTTACCCAGAGCACCAGCCTTTGAGAACCATCCTTCCAACTCTACCTTCCTTATCTCCAGGTAAGAGTAGTTAAAAATGAGAATTGGAGAGTAAAGATAGTATCTATATTGGGCATAACTCTGTGGTCTGTAGCTTTAATTTCTTTCTGTGCATTTTATGAAGCTAGCCAACAGCTTCAAGTTGCTGGGCCTCATTGCTAGTGCCCTGTTTGAATCCAGTGATGAACAGAGGAGTAAGACAGAAGCATTAATGGATTTAGAAAAACTTGATTGTCCTACCATTGTACAGGCTGCATAACTGACAGGTACTCAGGACGTCTTATTTAGGCATGCTAAGGATTTTTGTCATTCTCATGAAAGGTGCCATAAATGCCCTGAGATAGTCTTTAAAACTTAAACCAGAAGTATCCCCTGAAGTCTTCTCAAAACCAAACAATAGTTTAGCTTAACTAGTAAAAAGGTCTGCCTTAAGCATTATGCACTTTTAAGGATTAGCTATATGGGATGAAAGGAACCCTTTAGTGGCACGGTGTTTAAGAGCTCAGCTGCTAACTGAGAGGTCTGTAGTTTGAAACCACCAGCCATTCCTTGGAAACCCTGTGGGGCAGTTCTACTCTGTCCTTTGAGTCTCTCTAAGTCAAGTCAGAATCCACTCAGTGGCAAAGGGTTTGGGTTTTTACATGGAATGAAAGTGACAACAGCAACTCTAATGATTGAAAGATTACATAGGAACCTTAGGGGGCAGTGAATTTATGTTAACGGGCGGGGGGGAGAACAACTCAGAAAAGGAGGTGAGAATAGGTGCACAACTCAAAGAATGTAAACAATGTCACTAAACGGTATAAGTGGAAACTGTTGAATTGGTGTTACATTCTGCTGTGTATATTCTCAACAACAACAAAATTAAAAACAAAATTAAAAGTACCATGAAAAGTTACTACTGGATCAATAAGTCAGTGAACATTTATTGACCACCGACATTCAGGACTTTGTTATTTGCTGAGAATACAAAAACGAAAAGTGATGATACCTGACCTCAAAAAGCAAATAGGACCAGTCTCTACATTATGCTTGCACAATATGTATATCAATATTCAGTGAATATGTAGTAGTGTTAAACGGGCAATCTTTTTCTATATCCTGTGCCCCAGCTGACACAGCTAATGCTGTATGCTGGGCTCTTGGCATTGACTGCTGGTATAATCTTGGGTCCTATTTTCCTTGCCATGACCCAAGGGTAGAAATCTGGATGGTTTCTACATCACCGTTCTGGCCCCAGACTTCCTGCGGCATACTCAGAGGCAGCTCAAGTACTCAACTAATTTTTCTTAGAGCATGAGGGAAATGTGGTATAAACCATGCCCAGTTGAGTTGTCTGTATTACAAATTCAGTTATACATTTCTCAGGGTTTTTGGCAAGGACTTAAAGCTCTAAAAGAACTCTGTGATTCTAGCTCTCCTACCCCTTCTTGGAACTTAGCCCTGGAGAGCACATTCTAGCTGGTTCATCCTATTTCTGTTGTTAGGTGCTGTTGAGTCGATTTTCAACTCATAGCAATCCCCATGTGACAGAGTAGAACTGCCCCATAGGGTTTTCTAAGCTGTAATCTCTCTTGAACAGATCACGAGGTCTTTCTCCCACAGAGCTGCTGGTGGGTTCAAACTGCAGACCTTTCAGTTAGTAGCAGAGCACTTAACTGTTGTGCTACCAGGCGTCCATCACCCTATTCCTATGCACCAATTATCGATACTTAATTTTATTCCTAGAGGAATTAGGCCTTTTTAACCCAAGTTTTTTTTAACCCAAGTTCCTAGTTAATCCCTAGTGGTGAAAGCTGCTCACAGCACAATCCCTTATTCATTTCCTTCCCTGGCCCACTAGGCTCCATCCTGGCACTATCCTAGGGGCTGGGAATGAAACTGGGGACAAGAAGACAGGGCTCTGCTTTCACGAACTTCCATCCTCCTAGGGAGACTGACAAACACATTTTTAAGTAAAAACAACTTGTGCGTTGCCCTATTCTAGGATTTTTTTCTGTATGTTTCCTCTCAGCATCCTGCCGCAGGTGCCTCCATGTAATCATAATAATTAAGTGCTCTGAGTCAGAAGACCTAAGTTCCATACTGATTGTGCCACTTTCAAGCTGGATGACGATTCTAGTTATCTAGTGCTGCTATAACAGAAATGCCTCCAGTGGTTGGCTTTAAGAAACAGAAACTTATTCTCTCACAATTTAGGAGACTAGAAGCCCAAATTTGGGGTGCCAGTTCTAGAGGAAGGCTTTCTCTTTTGGCTTTTGGGGAAGCTTCTTGTCTTCTTTCAACATCTGTGGGCCCAGCATTCCTTGGAGATCTCCGTATGTTTTGGCATCAGTCATTTTTTTTTTTTCCCCCTGGGTCTAGGATGTTCTCAGCATAGGGACCCCAGGTCCAAAAGATCCACTCTATTCCTGGCTCTTCTTTCTTGGCAATAGTAAGGTCCTTCCCCTCTGCTTGCTTCTCTTATAAGAGGTATGACTCAAACAAGGGTGTGACTTGAGTAAATCAATTCACATCCTCTTATAAGGCTGTGACTCAAGATACACCCTACATTGATCCTGGCTTATTGACATACAGAGGTTAGGAGTTACAGCACATCACAAAATGGAGGATAATTCCATCATATCACAAAATGGAGAAGAACCACACAATACTAGGAACCATGGCCTAGCTAAGTTAACACATATTTTGGGGGGACACAGTTCAACCCATGACATCCTACACTTTGGCCCCCCAAAATTCATGTTCTTGCCACATGTAAAACATTCACACACCACCTTATCATCCCAAAAGTCTGAAATCAACTCAAACTCCAAAATCTTATCTTCTGAATCATCTAAATCAAATGTGGGTGAGACTTTAGGCGTAGTCCATCCCGAGGTAAAATTCCTCTTCATCTGTGAACCTGTAAAATTTAGAGTACAAGTTATCTGTTTCCTACGTAAAATGGTAGAACAGGCACAAGGCAGGCATTTCCATTTCAAATGGAAGAAATGGGAGGGAAAGAAAGGATAAAGGGTACCAATCAAGTTCAAAATCCAGCAGAACAATTTACATTAGCTCTGAAGCCTTGAAAATTATCCTCTGTTCTCTGAGACCATCTGGGCAATGGCCCTGCCTTCTGGACTCTGGGTGTTGGCCATGCTGTCTGGATTCCCGGTGGAGGCCCTCTGTCCTGGGCTTCAGCTCCACCTTCCAGGCCCACTGTGACAGCCACTGAGCTGCCTCAGCTCTGGGCAGTCCGGTTTCTGTTTTCTTAGTCTGCCTGAGTAGCAACCCCACCCCCTCTGCACCAGCAAGCCCAGTTCTTCTGCCTCTTGGACATGGCAGCCCCACCCTAGCTTTGGATGATGGTCTCATTCCCCTGGCACACCTTAATGGCAGCCCCACACCCTGGAACAGAGTAGGCAAAGATTTGTCTCTTTGAAACCTAGGAGACAGTGGACTCACCCTTTGAGATCCGGGAGACCTTGGCCCTACCCTTTGAAACCAAGAGGGCCCTGCTTCCAGTGGTGCTCCTTCCAACACTTCTGCTGATCTCCAAGCTGCTCCAGAAATGGTTCTGTCCTTTTCTTGGAGGACACAGATGTAGCTCCTTTGGCCCATTTCCTGCCTGTAGAATCCCAAGAGGCAGAGGGCGTTCTTTCCTTTTGTTCTTTGTCCCCTTCAGTCTAAGCCGATGGGTTTTCTACTGTGGTAGTCAGTTAGATCGATCAGTTACAGGCTTAATTTCTTTAACAAAATACTGTGTAGCCTTGTCCTTGGTGAACGCTCTAGGACACGTGTCCTTAGTTTGTACAACAGAATTTTGCAAATCTTTAAGTTCTGCTTTCATCTTGCACAGTTCATTTTTAAGTCTATCTCCTTCCTTTTACATTTTACTATAAGTAGGAAAGAGAAACGATGTGGCCTCTTTAAGATCTGGCTTAGAAATCTCATCAGCCAGATACCCAAGTTCATCACTTACAAGTTTTACCTTCTACCAAATACTTAAACATAATTCAGACAAGTTCTTTGCCACTGCATAAAAAGCATCACCCTTCCTTCACTGTCAAGTCAGATGTTCGTCGTTTCCTTTTAAAGCCTCACCGGAAGCACATTTAAGGTCCACATTTCTAGCAACATTGTGTTGCTGGTGCCATATGTATTTTCTAAGGTGATATAGACTGACTTTCTCTATAGCTCTCCTCACTTCTTTCTGAGCCCTCACCAAAATTGCCTTTAACATCCATAATTCTACCAACAGTCTCTTCAAGGCAATCTCAACTTTTACTATAAAAAAAAAAAATTTTTTTTTTTTTTTTTAACTGTAAGGCACCTTAAAATTCTTCCAGGCCCTACCCACTACCCAATTCCAAAACTGCTTCCATATTTTAGGTATCTATGAAGATCAAAGACCACAGCTTTCAGTATGGATTACAGCTCAACATAAAAGAAAACAAAAATCCTCACAACTGGACCAATAAGCAACATCATGATAAACAGAGGAAAGATTGAGGTTGTCAAGGATTTCATTTTACTTGGATCCACAATCAACACCCACAGAAGCACCAGTAAGAAATCAAAAGATGCACTGCGTTGAGCAAATCTGCTGGAAAAGACCTCTTGAAAGTATTGAAAACTAAAGATGTCACCTTGAAGACTAAGGTGCACCTGACCCAATCAATCGAAAGCTGGATGATGAATAAGGAAGACTGAAGAATTGATTCCTTTGATGCTCCTTAGAAGCAAGGATGGCGAGACTACATCTCACATACTTTGGACAGGTTATCAAGAGGGATCAGTCCCTGGAGAAGGACATGAGGCTTAGTAAAGTAGAGGGTTAATGAAAAAGAGGAAGACCCTCAATGAGATGGACCAACACTGGCTGCAACAATGGGCTCAAGCATAATAATGTGAGGATGGCATAGGACAGGGCAGTGTTTCGTTCCGTTGTACGTGGGGTTGCTGTGAGTTGGAACTGGCAGCTAACAACATTACAGCAGCACCCCACTCTTCCGGGTACCAAATTCTGGCTTAGTCATCTAGTGCTGTTACAACCGAAATACCACAAGTGGATGGCTTTAACAAACAAACAGTTTATATCTCACAGTTTAGGAAGCTAGATGTTCGAATTCAGAGCACCAGGTGTAAGGGAAGGCTTTCTCTCTCTGTTGGCTCTGGTGGAAGGTCCTTGTCTCCTTTCAACATCTGTGGACCTGGTGTTCCTTGGAGATCTCCATGTGTCTTGGCATTAATCTTACCTTTTTTTTTTTTGGGTCTAGGAAATTCTCAGTGTATGGAGCCCAGGTCCAAAGAATATGCTCTTTCTTGGTGGTAGTGAGGTCCCTCCCCTCTCTGCTAGCTTCTCTCTCCTTTTATCTCTTTTAAGATAAAAGGTATGACTCAACGAAGGGTGTGACTTAAGTAAGGGTGTGGCTGCTTGAGTAAGGGTGTGACTGGAGTCACACCCTCTTACAGGGCTGTAACTCAAGATACATCCCACAGTGATCCTGGGTCATTAATCTGTAGAGGTTAGGATTTATAACAAATCACAAAATGGAGGATAATTATATCAGATCATAAAATGGAGAACAACCACATAATACTGGGAATTATGGCCCAGCCACACCGACACATATTTTTGGGAAACACAATTCAATCCGTGACAGTGACTAAATAACCCATCCTATGTTTCTCTTTGTCTGTAAAATCGGGATGATCATAATAGGGGCTTTGCAAAGATTAAGGGTTAGCACAAAATCCATACATAATTTCTCAATGAATGTCTGCCACTGTCTTTTCTATATACTTCTTGTACTTTATTTTTCCATAGCATACTTTTCTTGTATACAACCATCTCTTCCCTACCCCCATCAAAATGATAGATGGGGAAACTTCATATTGGGAAATTTCTATCTTTTCACAATTTTTCCCCTGAAAACTCAGTAAAGATTCTCAGTATATTTTAGTAGAATCTCTAAACCCAGCACAGAGAATTCCAGTTTGTCACTGGAATATATATCGCACATATCTTTGAACATGTGCTTAATTATTTTTAAAGGAACTCTTCCTCTGCCTGGACATGATTTTATAATTCAGCATAACTTTGGAGAGGGGGGATATTGTAGGATACACTGTCACCCTGAAGCCATTGATTAAAAAACCATTTGATTATTGGAGGCCCCAATAACTGGGAGCCCTGGTGGCACCGTGGTTAACAGCTTGGCTGCTTATCAAAAGATTGGCAGTTCGAATCTACCAGCCACTCCTTGGAAACCCTATAGGGCAGTTCTATTCTGTCCTATGAGTTGGAATCAACTCGACAACGATGGGTTTAGTTTTGGTTTTTAGTTATTAACGAGGGTAGGTTTATCGTGACACACACCTCTTTCATACGCTCTACAGCCCTACAAGGCTTGAAAGGCATTGTGGTGGTGATGGAAAGATCTGGGTTCAGGAACATCTCAAGGGCAAGGATAGCATCTCTTTCAATTCTTTCTTCCCAGCACATGGCCCAGCATCCAGTCCATTCATTCCCTGGAATATAGTAGGCACTCAATCAATACCACTTTCTAGCTGTATGATTTTGGGCAAGTTCTTAACCTCATCAAGCTTCGGTAGGAAATAAATGCTATGCCTGCATCCATTGCCGTTGAGTCGATTCTGGCTCATAGCAACCCTACAGGACAGAGTAGAACTGCCCCATAGAGTTTCTAAGGGGCTCCTGGTGGATTTGAACTGCTGACCTTTTGGTTAGGAGCCAAATTCTCAACTACTACGCCACCAAGGTTTCCAATACTATGCTTACTTGGAAGAGTTTGTGTAAGGAGGAAATGAGCTAACGTTAGCAAAGCCCCACTGAGTGCCTAGTACATGGCAGGTGTTAGACAAATGTTGATTTTCTTCCCCTTTCGCTTCTTGTGCATTTTCTTCCCCCTCTTCCCCAACTGGAAACCCTCATGGTGCAGTGGTAAAGAGCTACAGCTGCTAACCAAAAGGTTGGCAGTTTGAGTCCGCCAGGTGCTCTGTTCTATAGGGTTGCTATGAGTTGGAATCGACTCAATGGCAATGGGTTTGGTTTTTGGTTTTCCCCAATTATGAAGAAGCCCTGTTGTCACAGTGGTTAAAGCGCTCTGCTGCTAACAGAAAAGCTGGCAGTTTGAATCTACCAGCCACTCTGCAGGAGAATAATGTGGCAGTTTGCTTCCATAAAGATTTACAGCCTTGGAAACCCTACGGGACAGTTCTACTCTGTCCTATAAAAAACCCATTGCTAGGATTTCGACTCACAGTGACCCTATAGGTCGGAGTAGAACTGCCCCAGAGTTTCCAAGGAGCACCTGGTGGATTTGAACTGCTGAACTTTTGGTTAGCAGCCATAGCTCTTAACCACTATGCCACCAGGGTTTTCCTGTCATATAGGGTTGCTGTGAGTCAGTGGCAGTGAGTTTTGGATATGAGTCGGAATTTGACTTGACATCAATGGTTTTTTTTGGTTCTTCCCCAATTATAAGTTACTTAAGTCAGGGATTTTGCCTACCCTTCTTTGAGTTCCCAAAGCCTCTCACAGGGCCTTACACATAGTGGTAGTTTCAATTTATTCACTCATTCAGTGAATCTTTGAACACTTACGATGGACTACAGCTTAGAGTTGAGAGAGAACAGGCACATTCAGGGAGCCCAAGTAAGTAAATATATCTGAAGTAGAGGCTTCAAGGAGAAAACAATGAGAAGCAAGGCTAGGGTGGTTAGCCTGGATTAGCTCTCAAATTTTGGACTTTATCCTGTAAGGCACAGGGTTGTCACTGGATCAGGGAGTGGCAGGAACTTCTTTGTATTTTAGAATGGCTTGTGGTTTTCGAACATTAGAGTGTTTAAGAATCACCAGGGAAATTTGTTAAAAGGCAAATTCCAGAACCACACTCTGTTATGGGGCCTAGGAATATACACTGAAACCAGCACCCTAGGTGATTCTGATTCACTTAAATACTTGGCCAAGGTCCTAGGTACTTTAAAGCAACAAGACCAGTTAGGAGGCTACTGCAGTAGCCCCGGAGAGAGCTGGTCTGAACTAGTAGTGGCCTGGACTAGCCTTCCCCTTCCTTTTCTGATCGGTTTGCCTTCTCAGGCTTCTGTTTGTGTATAAGGCCATAAGCCTCCTGTCCACACTGAAGACAATGCAGCCCTGCCCAAAGCCAGAGGCTGAAGATAGGTATTTAAAAGGTGGAATTAACAAGACTTGGAGATGGATTGGAAACCCTGGTGGCGTACTGGTTAAGTGCTACAGCTGCTAACCAAAAAGTCGGCAGTTCGGATCTGCCAGGCACTTCTTAGAAACTCTATGGGGCAGTTCTACTCTGTTCTATAGGGTCACTATGAGTAGGAATTGACTCAACGGCAATGGGTGGAGATGGATTAGGAAAGGAGGGAGTCAAGGAGGCATCCCAGCTTTCTGACTTGGGGCAACTGAAGTGATGGGGTGCCATTCAGGGAAACTGGAAAACGTGGATAGGGACAGATCAGGGAAGGTAAAGTGAGGAGTTTCATATCGGATTTGCTGAGTTGAAGTGCCTCTGAGACATCCAAGTGGAAGTGTTCAGAAGTCCGTTGAATATTCAGGTCGGAAGCTCAGAAGAAACAACTGGACTAGAGACTAATAGATACTGATTTGAGAATCATTAGAACAGAAGTAGGTGAAATCATCCCTGCAGAGGGAACAGAGTGAGAATAGGCTAGAACAAAACTCCAAGGAACATTTAAAGGACTGGATGAGGAAGAAAAAATTGCAAAGGAGATGAGGACAGGCCAAAGAGGTGGGAGGAAAACATACCTTCCACAGGTCACAGAAGTTAAGGGGAGCCAGTTCAAGAGAAGAAGGGACAAACTGGGAAGCATACAGGATTCAGCACAGGAGACCATGGTGACCTTGTGGACAGCAGTTTTAGTGGAGCTATGGGGACAGTAGCAGATTGCAGTGGATTGAGGAGCGGGAGGTGAAGGAGTGGAAACAGCTGGCATGGACATTTTTTCAAGCTGTTTGGCCAAGAACGGAGAGAGATAATGATGGTAACTTGAGAGGGAAATAGAATTTTTCTGTGCTAACAGGAAGAGCAAAGGAGGTAATCAATACAGCTGTTGGAGCAGAGGCAATGGAATCCAGTGCACAGATGTTGGGATTGTTCTTAAAATAGGCGGGACCTACTTCTGTTTTTTAAAGGGATGGAAGGAGAAAAGAACTGAGTGAATGATTTGAAAGCTTGATATTGGGTAGTCAAGCCAATTTTCCTCTGATGGATTCTATTTCTTCTTGAAAGTCAGAAGTCAGGCTATCAGCAAGGAGTTTGTTCAATGAACAAATAAACATATTTCCTCAGCTAGTCAAGGTACAGCGTTACCAACAGGACAGACGAAGTCACTGCACCTGAGACAAGAGCCTCCTGGGAAGCCGGTCGAGGCCCAAGCTTTAAATTGCAAGGATGAGGCTGACTGAGAGGAAGTGTGACATTCCTCTGACAGTGGGGAGTGCTGCATTTGGTCCACACTGGGGGAGGCTAACAAGAGAGTTGTTTTTTTTTCCAGAATCTCATGCTGGGGCTTCTACTTAGGCTGCCCCTCTCTCTTCTGATCAGTCTGCCTTTCTTGGCCTATGTCTCCCGTCTAAGGCCTCAAGCCTCCTCGTCCCCTCTGATGACCAGCTGGAAGCCATTTTGATTATGCTCCACCACAGAAGGAGGACAATACAGCCCCGCCCAGAGCCAGGCGCGCCCCCGCGGCGGGCCGGGTGCGCGTGTCCGCGCCTCTTCCCGCCGGCCTGGCGGGCGCCGGGCCCAGTCCGAGGCGGCGCGGGGCGGGGGGCGGGGGTGGTTATGTAAGCGTTGCGCGCTCCCGCGAGGCAGCAGCCAATGGGAGGCCCCGGCAGCTCGTGCTCGCGCACGCAAGAAGGGGGGAGGGAGCGCACGACGTGCGCGCGCCCTCTCCCTCCTCCACCACTGCCGCCTCCTTCTTCTGCCGCTCCTGGTGCTGCTTGTGTGCTCCTTCGGTGCGGACCTGGTACCTCTTTTGTGAAGCGGCAGCTGAGGAGACTCCGGTGCTCGCCATGGCCGACGAAAAACCCAAGGTGAGCCCGCCGCCGGCCTCCTCGCCTCGCCGCGCAGCCGGGGTCAAGGGAGGGCAGGGGTCCGGCCCGAGCCCGCCGCAGGCTCCCCTCGCCTTCCCGGGCCCCCCACGGGGCGGCCGCGGCTCAGGCCCGGGCGCTCCGCGCCATTTTCCTCCCTCCCTCCCTTCCTCCCTCCCGCGCCGGAGGAGGCCCGCTGCACTCCCCCGCCCCCGGCGGCCTCGGAGTGCGCGCCGGGCGCGAGTTGGGCGGGCGGATCGCGGACGCCGCGGCCCACCGGCCCGGGCGGGGGCTTCTCGGGCCCGGCCGGCGGGCGCGCGTCAGGAGGGGCGTTAGGGCGCGCGGTGTCTTCACCCCGCGCGAGCCCAGCGCAGAGCCGCGGCGGGTGGTGCCGCCTCTGTGGTGGCGGGGCGGACCCCTCCGCCCGGGGCTTCCCTCTCAGGGGGTGGGGGCCGCGGGCTTCTCGGGATCCTGGTCCGGGGCCGTGGCGGCCCGTGAGGGCTCGGGGCGAATCAATGGGTCGCTGAGGGGGCTGGAGGCCAGCTGCCTGTCGGGCCGTCGTGAGGGGCTTGGGGGATTCCCGGGGCGTGTTTCCCACTTAGAGGGCCTGAGGGG
Organism: Loxodonta africana; assembly: GCF_030014295.1. Lineage (NCBI taxonomy): Eukaryota > Metazoa > Chordata > Mammalia > Proboscidea > Elephantidae > Loxodonta > Loxodonta africana. The sequence continues at coordinate 17,654,082 of NC_087359.1, forward strand.
CCCGAGCGGGGAGGAGCAGCGGTTTTTCCTGGGGTGTCAAATAGCCCCTAACCGGCGCAGACCATGTGGTTTCAAGAAGTTGGAGGCAGATGTGTAAGCAGAGAGACTTTGTAGGGCTTAACTTTTTAACGCGGTTTTTGAGACATCAGAGGCTTTTCCCTTGAGGACTAGGACTCACATCTTCCTGGCCAAGCGTTTTTCTTTTGGTTTGTTTTGGAACCCACGTTCTCGTTTGAAGTGATTTCGGGGTGCAGAATTCCCCCTGCATTTGATTTTAGTGAATTTCAGGTTGGGTCGAAATCTACAAGGAAGACTTGGAGTAAAACTGTGTTTGACCCATTGACAACAAAGGGGAGGAGGGAGAATAAGAGGTCTTAACTAACAATAAAAACGAAGCTGCTAATAGAGGTGAATATTAATTGTGGTTCTGAGTTATTACCCCTGCTCCAGAGAGAATCGGGATATTCCTCCATTAGATTTGTTAGTTACATTGAAATTCGGTATTAAATTGAGTTCGGTAACTTTTAACGAGAGAATGGTAATGAGCTTTGAATTGCAAGCGCTAGGTTTATTTTTTTCTTGGCATTCTAATTTAGTATTTGTACTTAATGCATTTTGAAGAGAAAGGATGCTTATTTTTAACTTTTTTGGCGAAAGGCATTTTGGGAGTGATAAAATATGCCATTTAAAAAAAAATAACTTTTGAGAAAACTTGTGGTAAATTGGGTGGGACGCATCTTTGAAAATCTATTGTTGTATGTAGGCTCCTTTTCTGTTTGTGACAGCTATTTTAATATTGTTACTCCAGGATTTCTCATCTTCCAGATTGATTTCAGAGGTTGAAAACAGCTGTACGCTGCTTTATTGTACAGGATGAGAAACCTGTTGATTTCTGAAGCAACTTTGCCACTGCGTTCAAAGGTGTTTGTTTTTCACATCTTCCAAATTATACTTTTATTTTTCTTTCAACAGGAAGGAGTCAAGACTGAGAACAACGATCATATTAATTTGAAGGTGGCGGGGCAGGATGGTTCTGTGGTGCAGTTTAAGATTAAAAGGCATACACCACTTAGTAAACTAATGAAAGCCTATTGTGAACGACAGGTGAGGAACTGATATGTGCACTTCCACTGAATAAGACCCTTAAAAAGAAACAACCTTATTTTCTTGAGACGAGAAAGGAGACTAGCAAGTATTATAATTATTGTCTTTGGTAGGATGAATATGAACTTGGCATGTCAGTTTTATCATACACTTGGTGTATTGATTCCTTATGAAGACCCTTATCATGAGTTGATTAGTATTGTAAATCATCTAGTTCTGTGCCAGAAATGCATCAAATTATATTCACAACACTTGGTTTCAAGAAAAGAATGAACTTGATAAAATTTCTTGACAGGTTCTTTTTTATCCACTTGAAATTTGTCTTGTGTCAAACATTTATTTTGAGTATTTTAATCAAGTTGGAAATAAAATTAGAAGTGAGCTTAAGGACAGATTGCAATTTTCATGAAGCATGCAAATTGTGATGGTTTTCTTTTTTACACTAATAGTAGAAGGCTGAAAAATCTAACCTCACTGAGCCAAGCTTAAACATTCCTGTGTTATAGGAACATTTGCATTTTACTCAGAAAATAGTATGCCAAGAGGAGGAAGTAGAAAGTTCAGCTCTCTTGATTTGAACTGATGCTGGGAGGTAGATGCCTGGTTTTACTAAGACAGAGCTGTCTTTTGTAATATTGCGTATAACAAGACAAAGGCAACTTGAAAGATGGATTCTTGCAAGTACAGCAAAAACTGGTACCTAGACCAAGTAACCAGCAATAACCTGGCTAAAGTATATTTTTTGTTCTGCACTGAATATATAAAAGTTTGGAAAATCATTTTATTAGTCTAGCAAAACTTATCTACAATATGAGTTCTAAAAATAGGCTCAAAGTAGAAGGTGGCTTACACCAACATACCCAGTGCCGTCGAGAAGGTGGCTTAGACCTGTATAAATTGGGAAATTGAATCTGAGTAGATACTTGAGCATCCTCTGTGATTCCTAAGGCCATTTGAAAGAAACAGTGAGGATGCTAAAGTTGTAAAGGTTTTTTTTAGTGGGGGGAGGTGGGAGTATTTGAAGCTTTTATGCCTAACTTATTTATAATAGAATAGAATGTTACGCTTTTAATTTTTCGAATGTTAACTTTCTTATACCCGTTGTTGAGTTGATTCCGACTTATAGTGACCCTATAGAACAGAGTAGAACTGCCCCATAGTGTTTACAAGGAGTGGCTGATGGATTTGAACTGCCAGCCTTTTAGTTAGCAGCCTGAGGTCTTAACCACTGCGCCACTAGGGCTTCCAGCTTTCTTATAGTTCCTTACAAAGTTAGGGTCTTAAATATATTTTTATTTGAGGAATTTTAATGAATCCTCCTAAGAATGAGTGAATTTGTACTATGGATCTAAAAAATTTGTTCACTGGCATCTTCCATATTTGAACACTAGTGCCCCTTCAGGTTACAGGGGAGTTTTTTAAAAAGGTAGTCCTTTTATAACTTTATACAAAGTAGAAACTCATATATGTTGGTTTTGAATACAATTCTCTGCGTACCTTTGACTTTTTTTTTAATTACTACTTAATTTTAGCTTTTAAATGGTTGGACTTCCCAAAATTTTATTAAAAATTTCAAACCTATAGCAAGGTTGAAAGACTTCTGTAGTGAATAACTATATGTCCACTACCTGGCTTTAACCATTAACGTTTTACTATACAAATCTATTGGTATTTTGTATACCGAAAACCCAGTGCCCGGTGCCATCAATTCGATTCCGACTCAGTGGTTATAATTTTGACTTCCTGTATTGTAGGTTCCCCAAAGGAGATTTTTATTTGTCTGATAATTACCAGATGCCCATCATGGGTTTGGGGAATTTTACCAGGTCCTAGGAAGAAAAAAAAAAATCCTCTGTGCTCCAGAAGATTGTCCTATAAATGGAGAGTTACCAGGCTAATGAAAAATTTGAGTTTTCTTTCCATGTTAAAATCAATTTTTAGTATTACTCAGGATAAATAAAATTTACCTTAAAATTTCGTAGTTATTATGTTTAAGATTTGGATTATTTTTGATAACTTGTTGGGGCCACTCCCAATTTATAGTGGTAGAGTAAATAGAAACGCTTGATTGCCCGTAAAAAAATTACATTCTAGTAATTACCTGTTGATGTATAAATTAAATATGATTTAAAGATTTTATCCAGGAAGGGCTTGGAAAAACATTTGTCGGAGTTTTCCTCTTAAATTAGGGAAACCTTGGAGTTCTGTGTGAAACAGGATCCATTTGTTTTTCAAAAGCTTTCTCTCATTCTAAGGAAAAGAGTTGAAGTGTGACATAGTAGGGCTGATTCCCTGCTGCTGCTTTTTAAGGGTAGTAGGTGCATTTTTTTTTTTTTTTTTTTTAGGTACAGGCTGGAGCCCTGGTGGCTCAGTGACTAAGAGCTTATCTGCTAACCAAAAGGTCCGGTTGTTCAAATCCACCAACCGCTCCTTGGAAACCCTAAGGAGCCATTCTACTCTGTCCTGTAGGGTCACTGTGAGTTGGAATCACTCGATGGCAATGGGTTTGGTTTTGTTGTTTTTTGTTTTTTTAGGTACAGGCTCTCAAAAGACTAAAAAAGTATTTATCCAATCTAGTTCGCATAGGGAAAGGTTTTTTGGCAGTTGAAAATCTTGGCCAAGGATTCTCTCAAGATTAATCGAATGCTCGTGTTTACTTTCTAATGAACTCACTTGGCATTATATCTCTGGAGAGGTTCCAGTAGATACCTTATAGATATCTCAAACGGGAAATGCAAAAGAGACTTCTGATTTTTACCTCCAGAGATCTGCTTTTCTGGTATTCCCGGTAATAAATGGCATCATTTTACATCCAGTTGCTGAGTTCAAAGCTTAGAATCATCATTGGTGATGCTCTCATAACTCATGAAATCCATCTGCAAATTGTATTTTTAACCTAACCCTGTGCTGTCCATTATGGTAGCCACAAGCCACATGTGGTTACTGAGCGCCTGAAATGTGGCCGGTCTGAACTTAAGATGTGCCGTAAGTGCGAAATACACACCAGATTTTAACAGCTGAGTATGAAAAGAACTTTTTATTATTACATGCTGAAATAGTAGTGCTTTTTTAATATATTAGTGGTTAAAATATTTTATTAAAATTGTGTCTGTTTTTAACACAGCTGCTAGAAATTTTTGAATTAGATGTGTGATTTGGACTATATTACTTTTGGACAGCATTAAACTAAACAGTCACACAGCTCACAGCCATTTTATTCGGGTCTTGTTCAGTTACTACCTTGAAGCCTTCTCTGATAATCAAGTCAGAAAGCCCCTGTTCCCATCATTCTCCATCCTTCTATTTATTTATTTTTTGGGAGGGGTTGTTGGGTTTCTGCATTTTTCACTATTTTTGTCTGTCTCTTCACTAAAATGTGAGTTCAATGAAGATAGAGACTTTTTGTTCACTGTTGCATCTAGACCAGTCCGTGCACATAGAATGCTCTCCATAAATACTTGAAAATGATAAGAGAACATTGAAACTGATACCTCCAGAGGTTGGTTGGTAAATATAGTTTTCATTCACATGTAGAATTAGAGTTTGTCTACGTACTCTGTGCTAGCCACATAGCCTTCAGCTAACTGATTCACAGGATACTGTTCATTTTAGTGTGGATTCACCCTAATGGATTATTTCATGGAGTGTCGGGTGGCTTCAGAGAGCATAGGTTCACTGGTTTAAATAAACAGGCCCAAAGACAGACCTCACAACTCTCCCAGGGCAGAGCTTAGGAATGGGATTTATGTAGAAGAGGAGCCCAAATACTGGTTTAAGGTAAATTCGTTGTATGAGCTTGCATCGTTTATGGAATCTTAAAGACCACTTTCCTGAATTTTGGACTTTGAGCTTCAGCAAATCCATGAGTTAGGCTTTAGTTGGAAGAACTTTTATTGGTAAAAGCATAAAAAGCAGTTATTTTAGCTGAAAAACTGAGTTACGGGAAACTGTAATTGTATAATAACTTAATCGTGATACATTTTATTATGTTGGAGCTTTCAGATGTCTCAACATAGCTCTTCTAATCATTCTGGCTTGTGTGCACATGCGCTTTTATGATGCTTCAAAGTAGAGATGACACTAAAGGAACACGATTTGCTTGAGTTCTCCATTCTTGTGGCTCTGCCTTTCATTCTCTCGTGAATGGCCACACCATTGACCTTACCAGTGGATATAGTAAAGGAAGAAACTGGCATATTTAAAGTGCTTAGTATTTTGTTGCAGTGAGGAGCCTTCAGTGGAGTGTATCCAAATATATAATACTTAGTAATTCATGGCTTGGCATTGACTTTTTGGCTACTTTATGGGATTGCAGATTAAGTTTGAATGTCATGAGCCCAGAATTAAGGTTATGGATGTCACCTGCCTGGCAGAGGATTGTTTGTTGTCCTGACAAGATATAGTCTGAAAAATTGGTATGTGTCAAACAGTTGTTAGAGTTTTAAAGGAAAGTAATATGATCTTCATGGTGCAGGTAGTTATAAAGACCAGTTGAGTGAATCCTTGTTAAATAAATAAGGGAATACAGGTGTTATGGAAGTGTTTGTTGAACACTTTAAATTTTTTTAGTCCTAGGAACTCAGTTTAATTTGTTCTTAAATACCACTTGAAGCCAGGAGTTTGTGAAACAATAATTAGAGCTGGTAATTTGTGCATGGTACAGGAGTTCACAGCATACCTCCAAAGGTGCTCTGTTTTCCTGTCTTCATTTGGCTGTAGTTGCCAACACCGTTGCTCCTCTGCTCCTCTCCCTCTGTCCCCGACGCTTTGTCGAGTAATCAGTGCTTGATAAGCAATACACCAAGAGTCATTTTTTGCAGAAGGAACATGTTTAGGCTCATTTATCTCTTTGTTAGATGCATATAGAAATCTGTTGGGACTAAACTGTAGTAAATATAACTTTTAAATCCTAAAAAGCTTCTCCCCAGCTTCTTAGCTCTAGACATCTGACTTTATCATTTTATGTTTGTTTGTTTGTTTTATAATTCTGACTTACAAGTAAAAAAGAAAATGAAGCGTGTTTAGATGGATATTGCTTTTCATCCCTTTATTCTGTCTACTTACCCAGTGCCTTTTATGTGCAAAGGATACAGTGTAAACAAGACAGTCAGGGTTCCCATCCCTCCTGGAGCTTAGTTTCTAGTGAGAGGTTGGCAAATAAATAAATAAATTTTGGTTAAGTACTAAGAAGGAAATAAAAAACCAGTGCTGCTTTTGAGTTATTCCAGGAATTTCATGGGTGTGGATTGAAGTTTTAGGACAGTTAATTGCCTTGTGTTCTGGTAGCAATGTCCCGACTGCTGAGCATGGTGGTAGGAACTGCTTGGATGGAAATGAAGTCAAGGTGGCAAAGTTTTGTTTTAATCTTTACACCTTTTTAGGTGACTTCCAGTTTTCATTATTATTAAGGATAAATTTTTTTTGTCTTAATTTGCATTGAGGAATGTTGCTGTGTGCATCTCATATTTAAGTTCTGTTTCAATATCTTTCTAGCTCATTTAAATCCAGTATTATTTGTCTCAAGGTATGAACTGTTCAAGCTTGGTGTAGCTATGGTCTCAAAAGCAATAAGGCTCTTTTAAAAAGACATTTTCAAAAAAATTATTTTTCCCAAAAGAACAAATAAGGTACTATAGTTTAAAGGAAGTAAAAATCAACTCAAATATTTTTACCTACCTGTCTTCCGTATTTAACATAGAAATGTAAATGTATTGGTGATTATTTAGGTATCCTATTTAATATGTTCATGGCGAAGTACACGTAGTTTTTACTGTATGAGGTTCTTATTGTTTCTTTATATGCTTATTCCTTTTAAAACTCTCTTGTTCAGGGTTTGTCAATGAGGCAGATCAGATTCCGATTTGACGGGCAGCCAATCAATGAAACAGACACACCTGCACAGGTAAAACATCTCTTCATGCTGAGTAGAAAAATCAGCATTTTTTGTAATTTTTTTTAACAGCTTAGTTGAGGAATTTGTGAACTTTTAGATGTTGGAATATCGTTCTTTATTGTTGTTCAAAGGTATGTAAAATGTGGCTAACGGGAAACAGGAGAATACAGTTATTAGTAAGGCAAAAAGATTATTTAGTTATTTTAATAAGTCTTTTTTTTTTTTTCCTTACATATTACCCACATTATTTGGAGTAAATAATTAAGACTCTTTTCAGAAAGTAGTTTTCTTTTTGCTGCAGCCCTTGACAATACCCAGGTTCCCCACGGGTGATTGGTTGGCTACTGATTCTAACCATTTTAGCCCCTCAGTGCTGAATCCTTGTGAAATAAAACTAGTGGCTTGAACTCTAGGTCTTGATAGCTTAGTTTGACCAGGACAGCTGTGATAATAGGTGGCTTTCCAAACCCTTACTACAAAAGGTGATAGTCCCTGATTCCTTAATCCCTTTACTTACCACTTCAGTTCTGTTCTTTTGCATGGGGTAGGCTGGGCTTTCTCCTGTAGCAGAAGCTCCTTGTTTTTCTTTTCGCTCTCTCAAGCTTTCATTTAAGACTTCTAGTCTTGGAAAGGAAACCCTGGTGGCATAGTGGTTAAGTGCTACGGCTGCTAACCAAAGGGTCGGCAGTTCAAATCTGCCAGGTGCTCTTTGGAAACTCTGTGGGGCAGTTCTACTCTGTCCTATAGAGTTGCTATGAGTTGGAATCGACTTGACGGGAACGAGTTTGGTTTGAGTTTTTAGTCTTGGAAAAAAAAATTTTTGATACCAGAAGTTTAAATTGGAGCGCTTTGACTTTGAATTTCAGTTTTATCACCTGATTAAGATGAGTGGTGGCATGAGTGAAGCAGACATACAGATTGTTTTGTTAATAATCTTCAAGGATTTGGAATGCCTGTGATGTGCTTGAAGGAAGTATAGTTTCAAGAAATTCCCATTGGTGATTGCCAGTCTCTAAGAGGCAATTATTATCTGTAGCCACAAGGAGGAGCTGAATTCTCTTGGTAAAAGAAAGAAAAATATTTTGTCCTTTGATGGCATATAAAAAGTTTTAGTATAAAATTTAACATTCCAGTAGTTTTATTTTAGTAGATACGGTGACCTGTTTTGGTAGTTTTAGAAGCGAAACACTGAGTAAAAATAATTTGTTAGTGCCAAACTCTCAGATAGTTAGAATTTATTTTCTGTGTTTAACCTTCTTTAGCCTCACCAAAAAAGTTTTCTAGAGTTTGTCGACTGTACAAATTGCAAATACTAAATCATGAGGAGGATCTGTTCAGAATTGTGACCTTGAGGCATCTAAAATCTTCAAAGAAAGTACCCTGTATGAAATACGTGGAATTTGTTCATTTTAGAAGTTTTCTCCCAATGTTAAATAGCTGAACTGCGATAAATTAGAACATCTCAGCAGCTGATTTAAATAGTAGTATAATTAGCATGTGCTCAGCATCCTACTAAGTGCTTTATTTCCCTCAACCCATTTAATTCTTATAACTGAGTACTAATTCCATTTTACAAAAGAGAATATTCAGACTCGAGACTTAGCCAAGAGTATTTTAGCACGTCAGCCCTACTTTTAATACATTTTAACTGTGTTAGAAGCAGTGTTCCCTTTTTCTTGTCTTTAGGTGCCTGTAGTTGCTGTTTTGTCTTCCAGCTTACCAGTTTCTAGAAAGACATTTTCAAGCTTAATTATCAGCATAATAAACTGTTATAATGCTGATTTACTTACAGTGTTGCCGTATATGCCAAACCTTTGTACTATCAAAATAGTTGTATTATGTATAATGAACCTTGTAAGCTTAATTTTTGAACCATATTTAAAACTTAAAGAACTAAAATTTTGTTTTTTCTTCGCAATAAAACATGTTCATGGTAAGCAGTTCAGAAGTCCTTTCCTCACCCATGTCCCCACCCTCACTGCCTAGAGGTGACCACTGTTCATGCACATATGCAAGGATATATTCATTTTATGTATATAGAATTAAGCTTTTAAAACAGATGTAATCATACTGTAAACTGTTTGGCAGCTTAGTTTTTTGTTTTGTTTTGTTTTTAGCCCACCACTATCTTAGGGATATTTCCATTTATGCACATGTAAACCTTATTCTTTAACAGCTGCATAGTATTTCTTGTATGGGTGTACTATGGTTTATTTCTTTGAGTTTCTTCTGATCTTCAGGTTATTCTAATTTTTTGCTAATCTAAACAGCTTTAGTGAAATAGATCCTTTACACACATCATCCTTCTATTCTTAGTAATTAATTTAAAGGTGAGGTGATTTAACTCATGGCTGTATATGCTTTTTAACTTAGGTTTCTATGTCCTTCATTAAAAAGGAGGCCAAGTGAAAAGTTACTTAAACCTAGTCTGATGCAGCTATGAAGCTTCTAAATAACAAACACTTGGAGGATCTTAGGTGGAACTTGGGCATTTTTTTTTCAGAGTACTTAAATCTGAAAATTAGCCATTTTAAGATCTAAATTTGTTTTTTTCTCTTTGTTGCTAGTTGGAAATGGAGGATGAAGATACAATTGATGTGTTTCAGCAGCAGACAGGAGGTGTCTTCTAAAAAGGGAGCCTGCTACTTTACTCCAGAACTCTGTTCCTACAGACCAAGAATACATTCTCAATTAGAAAACCACAATTTGGTTCCACCACATCCTGACTACTACAGTATAGTTTTCTCTATTCTTTCATTTTCCCCTTCCCCATTCCTTTATTGTACATAAAGTAACTGGTGTATGTGCACAAGCATATTGCATTTTTTTTTTTTTTTTTTTTTACTAAATGGCCAATGGTATGTTTTGATCGACATCAAGTGGAGATGGGATGGGGAAAAATATTGGTTCTGTGAAAATACCCCCTTTCTCCATTAGTGGCATGCTCATTCAGTTCTTATCTTTATATTCCAGTAAGTTATTTTATGCTCAACTGTTTAACAGAAAACAACAACATAAAAAAATCCTTGCATACCTTGTTTGATTGGAGAATTTTAATGTTTTTTTTTTTTTTCATTTATCATTGTAAAACCAAGGACAATTTTATAACTTTTTTGTACGTAGCTGTTACATGTAGGGCAATCTGTCTTTAAGTAGGGATAAATTACTCTAAAAGAAATGAATCCTAGATAGTTTTCCCTTCAAGTCAAGCGTCTTGTTGTTTAAATAAACTTCTTGTTTAAAATGAGCCGTTTTCTTTATTCTGAAAAATGTTAAATAGAAAATTGAAGCTTAGGAAAAACATGCTATGAAAAAACCTAGAAGTGATTTTTTTAAGGAAAAAATCAAGCTGCTTCACACTTCTGACAGGCTAATGCAAAACAAAGAATAACAAAGTTACATAAATGACTAGCAGCAGAACTTTCGGCCTCTTTGTTCAGAAAGCTTAGGTATGTCCCATATGCAACTTTGCTGGCAAAAAAATTAGATCATAATGTGGATTTTCTCCCGAGTATGTTCTGTAATCACCACCTGGGGCTAAGTGGTACAGTACATGCACTTGGGAAAAAAATTGAATTTTTGCCTCCCCTGCTGAGAAATCACTTTAAGCATTCTAGCCCTCACATCTCCCTAACCTGAAATAAACAGTCTGGCAGAAATTACGTTTATGTATGTCCATTCTTAACAGCCTTAAATATGCAGGGTGCTGTAGATTTTAAATTCAGAAGTATGGGAGAAGATCACAGCTGTAAAACCAATACACTGACTATTAGAGCTCGAAATATAGGTACAGATGACCTAATTCTAACCCACATTTTAGAAAAGAGTAAGCTGAGACACATAAGGCTTACTGGTCACAGCTAGATGGTCACAAAACTGGCCCTAGAGATTCAGTCTCCTGAAGCCTGTTCAAGAGTCTTAATAGTCTTTGTGATAATTGATTCTCAGGAAACCAAACTTGGAGCTCTATTTTCACCACAAGTGGGTGGTTCCATTCACTTAATTGACTAGCATGGCAGGGTTTTTTTTTTTTTTTTTTTATTGTGCTTTAAGTGAAAGTTTACAAATCATGTCAGTCTCCCACACAAAAACCCATATGCACCTTGCTACACACTCCCAATTACTCTCCCCCCTAATGAGACAGCCCGCTCTCTCCCTCCACTCTCTTTTTGTGTCCATTACACCAGCTTCTAACCCCTTCCACCCTCTCATCTCCCCTCTAGCCAGGAGATGCCAACATAGTCTCAAGTGTCCACCTGATCCAAGAAGCTCACTCCTCACCAGCATCCCTCTCCAACCCATTGTCCAGTCCAAACCAGTTCTGAAGAGTTGGCTTTGGGGATGGTTCCTGTCCTGGGCCAACAGAAGGTCTGGGGGCCATGACCACTGGGGTCCTTCCAGCCTCAGACCGTTGAGTCTGGTCTTATGAGAATTTGGGGTCTGCATCCCACTGCTCTCCTGCTCCCTCGGGTTCTCTGTTGTGTTCCCTGTCAGGGCAGTCATCAGTTATAGCCAGGCACCATCGAGTTCTTCTGGTCTCAGGATAATGTAGTCTCTGGTTCATAATCACCGTGTGTCCTTGGCGTTCTTCATTCTCCTTTGATCCAGGTGGGTAGAGACCAATTGATGGATCTTAGATGGCTGCTTGCTGGTGTTTAAGACCCCAGATGCCACTCTTCAAAGTGGGATGCAGAATATTAAGAGATTTTATTATGCCAGTTGACTTAGATGTCCCCTGAAACCATGGTCTGGTAGGGTTTTTTTTACCTCCCCCATCCCTATAGTGAATGAGCAGAAATGCAGTAGATATTTATCCCTGGGTGTGTGTGTGTTAATCTTGAGTCAATTAGATTTTTATTTATATATATATATATAAAACCATACCAAACCTGCTGCCATCGAGTCAATTCCGACTCATAGCGACCCTATAGGGCAGAGAAGAACTGCCCCATAGAGTTTCCAAGGAGCGCCTGGTGGATTTGAACTGCTTACCTTTTGGTTAGCAGCCATAGCACTTAACCACTATGTCACCAGGGTTTCCATATATATGTATGTATATATATATATATATATATGTTAAGAATGGACATATATATATACATAGTGCCACCAACCTAATTTTAAAATTGTATTACGAACTTAAAAATGTGGTTACCAAAGCCCAAAATGTAGATAAAAACCTGCCACTGTCGAGTCGATTCTGACTCATAGCGACCTTATAGATATAGATAAAAAAAAAATAGCCACCAAGAATTCTTAGTACAAAGAGATCAGGTAAGTACATTTCTCTTGTTGCTCTAAGTTCTGTTAAAAGTGGAGTTTTGTGGTGTTCTAAAAAGTTAATGTTAGGATTGAAATGAATTCTTCCCAAGTCAGAGACCTCTATTTATTATGGAAGAGGTCTTGAATCAGGTCCTTGTTTAATCATAATCTATAAACCAGAGGAATTTACCAACTAATATCGTGGTCTGAGCATTTGCCGTATTGGGGAAGATAAATTATTTTGTAGTAGAAAAACTTAGCGCAATTTAAAAAATCAGAAGGAAATATATAGAAAGGGCACTTACAGTGAGTGTGCTGTAGTTTGGATATTTGGATTAGAATATAGGTACTAAGATTCACCGTATTTCTGTTTTAAATTTTCTTGATTGTTGCTCTCATGTAAGTAGCTACTAAAAAGACATTATGTGGTAAAATTTCTGGAGCACTTTTTTTTAAATCAATTTTTATTGTGCTTTAAGTGAAAGTTTACAAATCAGGTCAGTTTCTCATACAGAACTTTACATACGTCTTGCTATACACTCATTGCTCTCGCCTTAATGAGACAGCACACTCCTTCCCTCCACTCTCTCCTCATGTCCATTCGGGCAGCTTCTGGCCCCCTCTGCCCTCTCATCTCCCCTCCAGCGTGTCTACTTGATCCAAGAAGCTTGTTCTTTACTAGTATCATTTTCCGTCCCATATTCCAGTCTAATCCCTGCCTGAAGAGTTGGCTTTGGGAATGGTTCCTGTCTTGGGCTAACAGAAGGTCTGGGGACTGTGGCCTCTGGGGTCCTTCTAGTCTCAGACCATTAAGTCTGGTCTTTTTACGAGAATTTGAGGTCTGCATACCAGTGCTCTTCTGCTCCCTCAGTGGTTCTCTGTTGTGTTCCCTGTCAGGGCAGTCATCGGTGGTAGCTGGGCACCGTCTAGTTCTTCTGGTCTCAGGCTGATGTAGTGTCTGGTTTATGTGGCCCTTTCTGTCTCTTGGGCTCATAATTACCTTGTGTCCTTGGTGTTCTTCAGTCTCCTTTGCTCCAGGGGGGTTGAGACCAATCGATGTATCTTAGATCGCTGCGTGCTGTGCTAGCATTTAAGACCCCAGATGCCACTTGGAGCACTTCTTAAAATATAAGTGAATTATAGAAAATACTGAAAGGAATTTTTGCATTTTTATTTTTTAGCCTGGGGAAGGAGTTTCACATGATAGGATTATACTTCCATTGTGGTCAGCTGTTACAGCAACTTAGCAGAACTCTGTGGCTACCCTCACATTAATTTATTTTTATCCAAAAAGTGGTAAATAAGTATTATGTAGGTAAGCAGTTTTATATAGGGAGATAAGAAAACTTCTATTCTCAAGCACCCTTACATTCATACAAGATATTTGAAGCCAGAACGAAAGGTATCAGCAACTTCAGAAAGAGGAATGTCCCGTTATTTGGTTGTGTTTTTTTGTTTGTGTCTTCATGAGAATTTGATGATTCTCAGATTGCATTCCACCTAAAGAGGATGAGATTGAATGGAAAGATGGAAAAGGAGTGAGCACAGTTTGGGGAGAAAGTGGAGACCTAGGTCAAAGTGTATGGGCAATGGTGACAGCGTGAGGTCAGTGGAGAGTGGAATCCCAGGATTAGAGGGAGGCTTGTTTCCAAGGTCTTTGTGGGGCCGTGTTGCCTTGAGAGGACTAGTTGCACCACTGAGGGTTATTTTTGATTTAGGGTGCTGCTGCTTTTAAATATGACTAACAGTAATTCTGGATTGTGATTTTGCATTAGAATCCCCTAAAAAGCTTTTTAAAAATACCAGTACCTGGGCTCTACCCCCTAAATGCATTCTCAAAACAACGGAATTATTTGAGAAGCACTTCTGAGAGGCATAATAGATGGTAAGAGTTAAGTACCTTATCAGTTGAAGAGTAAATGAGATAATGTGTGTTTTAGCTGCCTAGGACTTCTGAGTGGTGCAAAGAGTTAAATATTTGGTTGGTAGTTGGAGTCTACCCAGAGGCACCTTGGAAGGAAGGCCTGGTGATCTGCTCCCAAAAGGTCAGCCTTTGAAAACCCTGTGAAGCACAGTTCTATTCTGAAACACATGGGGTCGCCATGAGTAGGAATCGACAGTAATTGATTTGAATTTTTGTTTTTTTAGCTGCCTAGCACAGTGCCTACCATACAGTGAACTCTTTAAATGGAAATTGTTATTTTCAGTTATTTCAGTAAGGGCTCTGCTATACGATGCTGAGGTTTTCCTGAATACCATCATCTCTACTGAGTGATGTGCCCTTAGAGTATACGAGAAACCGAAGGACAGGCCAACAGCTCTCTCTTCATTTTAAACGCTGAATAAAATTTTTTCCCGTTTAGAATTTTTAATAAATGCTTAATAGTGAATTGTACCCTAATGAGTCTTTAAGGGAAAACCTTCCTCAGGATTTTAATGATTCTCTGATGCGTTAACAACCAAAGGACCTAACTATAGGATGCTTCAGCATTCTGATTATCTAGGTGATGACACAAGGCTTAGTACTGAATGTGGTAAGAAATGTGCATATTTTATACTGAGGCTTTGGTCTGTATAGTGGCTAGCTAATGAAGAGCTCCTCAGAGTGATCCGTAATTAGAGTATAAAGCTGTTGGGAACTTAATCTCTTATTTGGAATGTGGAGTGTTATTTGCCCAGTAAGCAGTGACATGTGACTATATGAGATCACTTTAGGATTTGCTACCAAGGAGGCTAAATTCATCTCTTCGAGAGCAGGTCAGATGGTTACAGGTTTTTTTGTTTATTCTTTTACTGTGGCAAAATATATCAGTTTACCATTTTAGCCAGCTTTGAGTGTACAGTAAAGTGGTGTTCATTCACAATGAAGTACATTCACAGTGTTGCGTAGCCATCACTACTATTTGCAGATCTTTTTTTTATCATCCTAAATAGAAACTATACCCATTAAACCATAACTCCTCATTCCACCCTCCTCCAGCCCCTGGTAACCTTTATTCTACTTTCTGTGAATTTGCTTATTTTAAATACATGTAAGTGGAATGATACAATATTTGTCCTTTTGTGTCTGGCTTATTTCACTTAGCATAATGTCTTCAGTGGTCATCCATGTGGTGATGTGTATCAGAACTATTTTCTATGGCTGCATAATATTATGTTGTATGTATATGCCACATTCTTATCCCTTCATCTGTTTATGGACATTTGGGTTGTTTCCCCTCATTGACTTGTGAATGTTGCTGCTATGAACACTGGTGTACAAGTATCTTTCAAGTCTTTTGGGTATATACCTAGGAGCGGAATTGCTGGGTCATAAGGTAATTCTATGTTTAACTCTTTGAGGAACCACCAAATTGTTTTCCATAGTGGCTGTACCATTTTACATTCCCACCAGTAATGGCCAAGCGTTCTGATTTTCCACATCCTTACCAACACTTATTTTGTTTTTTCTTTTTAATGTTTTTAAAATAGAGAAATAGCAGCATAGAATTGGGGGAAATGTGACAAATTTAAGCCATATAATCTTATTTAGCTCTTAGTGTGAACAGGGAGGAGATGATGGAGATGTAAAGTTTGCTATTTCCACAGTTCAGACCAAACCAAACCACAGTTGAGTGGTTAAAAAAGACCTGAGCGGGGCAGGCCAGACCTTAGAGTGCAGGGACGGTTCTGTTTGAATAAAAGGAAGGCGAGAACACGCAGCATTTTTGAGACCTCTCAGTTGATTCATTTGCTTAATGGCAAATGAGTTTTAAGCGGAAATAAGCTCCTTTGGGCTGTCTCTCCCACTGGTAATGCTCTGCCTTTTTTTTGTGAGGACACAGCTAAGAAAAGGATAGATGGATGCACCCTAAATCTGGCTTTAGGAGTGGTGAATGTAGACTGTGTGTAGAGGTAAGTGGTTAAGTCACAAGTGACACACTTAAGGGACACCCTAAAATGTGATTACGATTTTAAGCTTGTTAGGAACATTTGTTGATGGGCCACTCATTAATTCAGTCACTTAGCCAACTTCAGCAGCAGCAGCACATGGCCAGCATTTTCTTTTAATAATGAAATAGAGCAGGATAGAAAATGTTAAGGGGTGGGTATCAGGTAGTGAGAATATGAATTAAACTATTGTTGAACTATGAGATTGCCATTCTTATAGGTCCAAAACAGTCAAATGTCTGCAGTTTCATGTGGTTCCACCTAAAATGTGTGTACTGGATCACAGTGGAAGACACTGATCCAAGAGATTGGTTCAGACTGGATTGCAGTCTCGAAGAGTAAATCCCAAGAGTGAGGCCAGCACAGAGCACCCGTTTCCTGATGCATTTTGGAATGAGTTGGGGCAGATTGAAATGATAGTGGGAAAGCTGGTAGCAAAAACAGGTGCTTGGAATGGAAGCTAAGAGATGCTAAGTTAGTGCATATTTTGGAGAGTTGTATTTTTGTGTTTGGTTGAAGTTTAGTAGTTATTAGTAGACACACAGTAGTGAGGAAGAACTTCCAGGTTATTTTAGTTTGAGTAAATACATTCCAGATTATTCTAATTGTACATTTTGTTGTTAAGTAAAGCTCTCTACATACCCAGTAATAAATTTAAAAACCAATAGGATTCCTGTCTATAGCGAAGTAATTAGGCTTCAAACAATTTTCTGACCTCTTTTTTTAATATATAATTTTTATCGTACTTCAAGTGAAAGTTTACAAATCAAGTCAGTCTCTCACACAAAAACCTGTATACACCCTGCTATACGCTCCCAATTACTCTCCCCTCTAATGAGACAGCCCGCTCTCTCCCTCCACTCTCTCTCTTTGTGTCCATTACACCAGCTTCTAACCCCCTCCACCCTCTCATCTCCCCTCCAGGCAGGAGATGCCAACATAGTCTCAAGTGTCCATCTGATCCAAGAAGCTCACTCACCAGCATCCCTCTCCAGCCCATTGTCCAGTCCAATTCATGTCTGAAGAGTTGGTTTCAGGAATGGTTCTTGTCCTGGGGCAACAGATGGTCTGAGGGCCATGACCACTGGGGTCCTTCTAGTCACAGTCAGACCATTAAGTCTGGCCTTACAAGAATTTGGGGTCTGCATCCCACTGCTCTCCTGCTCAGGGGTTCTCTGTTGTGTTCCCTGTCAGGGCAGTCATCAGTTATGGCCAGGCTCCATCAAGTTCTTCTGGTCTCAGAATGATGTAGTCTCTGGTTCATGTGGCCCTTTTTGTCCCTTGAGCTCGTAATCACCTTGTGTCCTTGGTGTTCTTCATTCTCCTTTGATCCAGGTGGGTTGAGACCAATTGATGCATCTTAGATGGCTGCTTGCTAGCGTTTAAGACCCCAGACGCTACTCTTCAAAGTGGAATGCAGAACGTTGTCTTAATAGATTTTATTATGCCAATTGACTTAGATGTCCCCTGAAACCATGGTCCCCAGACAACTGCCCCTGCTACGCTGGCCTTCGAAGCATTCAGTTTATTCAGGAAACTTCTTTGCTTTTGGTTTAGTCCAATTGTGCTGACCTCTCCTGTATTGTGTGCTGTCTTTCCCTTCACCTAAAGTAGTTCTTATATACTGTCTAATTAGTGAATGCCGCCTCCCACCCTCCCTCCCACCCTCCCTCTCTCCCCTTCTCATAACCACAAAAGAATGTTTTCTTCTCAGTTTGAACTATTTCTCAAGTTCTTATAATAGTGGTCTTATACAATATTTGTCCTTTTGCAACTGACTAATTTCACTCAGCATAATGCCTTCCAGGTTCCTCCATGTTATGAAATGTTTCACAGATTCCTTGCTGTTCTTTATCGATGCGTAGTATTCCATTGTGTGAATATACCATAATTTATTTATCTATTCATCCATTGATGGGCACCTTGGTTGCTCTGAGCTCTTTTTAAATAGTTAAGATTTATTGCCACCCGCTTCAGAAAAGTACATTGTATTCTGAAGAAATTCTGAACATATTGGGTTTACAAAAATATTGGGAAAACTGATTGTTAGGCTTTGGGAATTGAGTTACAAATGGAAAAAGCTAGTACTTTGATTACAGTAGGGGATATGGCAGTGTGGGCCTAAGGGAAGTTGCGGAGCACTTACAGGGGAAGACTTAAAGAGTTATAAAGAGGATGCGGGCAACTTTCTTCATTCTCTCTGTAACTATATTTTAAAAGGTAAAAATGGCTAAGCATATAGGGCAGTGGTTTTCAAGATGAATGGGGGGAGAGGCAGAGAAGGCCAGGATGTGGGACCCTCTGCCCAGCTTCAGTCATAGCTGCTCTGCTTTCATTTATTTTATGTATTTGGATTCTGCTGCATAAACGTTTGAAGAACTGCTATAGGTCACAAAATTGCTGTTAGGCCATTTCCTGTCAGAAGGTTTCATCTGTCTTCTAGTTCCTTAGATTTTCTATCAATTGTTACAGAACCCCAGATGTGTTTTCTTAAAAACCATGATGAACTTTAGTGATTTTAAAAGTAAATGTTCACATTGTACCATCCCTTTGTAATTTTTGATCCTGATCTGTGTTGATTTTTGTGGTCAAAAATAATGTCATTAATGGTCCATTTTCAAATGAGTTGTTTGGAGCAAAGTCTATTAGAGCAGTGCTCCATCTTCCCTGCTGCCTTACCCCACATCTCCATCTTGCAGCAGAAAATGCAGTGATTTCAGTCGGAATTGTTGCAGTACAAGAACGGAGGGCTAGTTATTCCAGGAATTTCTGGCAGTTTGATTTTAAGATATAATGAATGTGCCAAACAGGCTTGCTTAACAACAGACTTAATCAGATGTCAGCTTTACATTAAAAGCAGCTGCCATCTAGTCTATTCCGATTAATGGCAATCCCATGTGTGTCAGAGTAGAACTGGGTTTCATAGAGTTTTCAGCGGCTGATTTTTTGGAATTAGATCCTCAGGCCTTTCTTCCAAGGCACCTGTGGGTGTACTCGAACCTCCAACATTAGTTTAGGTTAGCTGAGTGCACCACCCAGGAACTCAGGTTTTACGTTAGTTTACTCATTCATAGATTAGATGGGATTAGAAGGGTTTTCCTGGAACTGTTTGTAGCACAGGAATTCTAATTCAGTAGGTGGGGATGAGGTGTGGCATTCATTTGTATGCCTCAGAACCTCATCGGACATTCTGATAGGCATTGGGGGGGGGGGGTTCTAAGTACAACGTTCTTACGTTTATCTCATTCCAACCTTCACAACTCAGAGTAGGTGCTGTTAGTCTGACTTTACACATGAGGAAACTGAGGCACAAGGGCTTACATGACTTAAATGTCTTACATTAGGAAAGGGCAGACCCAGAACCTAGGCCTTTTGATTCTCAGTCCAGTGCTGTGTTGCCACACAGAGCTGCCGTCTGCTAGACTACCGGGGAGGGGAGGATATAAGGTAAATCAAATACAAATTCAAAGCTTAGGCTGAAAGGACCATAAAAGTGAAGTCCAAACCTCTCGTTTAATACAGAAAAAAATTTTCAGATTGTTAAAAAGTTATTACTTTCCAAATAATTCTGACATAAAATGGTTGTCACACTGATGAATATAACTATGCTGAACACTGTGCCAAGCACCTTACATCTATTACTTCATTCAATCCTCACCAATGGAGTCTAGGTACTGTTTTATCCTTATTTTACAAATGAGGAAATTAATGCTCGGAAAGGGTAAGGGGTAAGATTTACACCCAGGTTTCTCCCGTGAGAGCCTGACCTGGCAACCACCATAGTCTACCACCTCCTGGTCTATAATTATACGATTTTCGAGGGAGAGAGGCCAGTGGAGTAGATTGATCTGAAAGGGTATGGGAGAGAGAGTTTGGGAAGCTTTTTGAAAGTTTGGCCCAGCTTTCAGAACATGCCAGTAGGGGAGATTCTAACCCAGACAAGTGCTGTGCTCCATGTTGTCGTAGTAGGCACATAAATGCAGGATCCCTGCCTTCTAGAAGAGAACTTAGCTCTGGCTTTTCATGAAGCTCAGGGAGAGTGGTTAACCAAGACTGCTGAGAACACAAACTTCTAACTATCTGCCTGGAGGAGGTCCTGCAGAGAGGAGTGTAGTTCATGTTTTATGGAAATACTGAGACTGGCAAAGAGATCCGCGTGGAGGAAATATGCATGACATGAGAAGGGGTTACCCCTCAATTGCCTCCTCTGGTTTGGGCAAGAGGTTTCTATTATGATCTTCTAAATAGTCATTCTTGAGTCCTCCAAATGTGTCTGCATTTGTTGCAGGGATAGATTTACCCAGACAGGTGGAAGAGTCATGACTTAAGGGTTATAAACAGCTGCAGAGGGCAGGGCTGTCTTCTAGCAAGTTCCCCGCCGCCCGGCATTCATCAGTCTTAGAACAGGCCCCCAATTCGGA
This sequence comes from Loxodonta africana, assembly GCF_030014295.1. NCBI lineage: Eukaryota > Metazoa > Chordata > Mammalia > Proboscidea > Elephantidae > Loxodonta > Loxodonta africana. The sequence goes on from NC_087359.1 coordinate 17,674,692, forward strand.
ACGACTGTAATTTTGGTCCAGTGCACGCACCACCCATTGCAGCTAAATGGTAACGTTAAAATGTAAAGAATTTCCAGTCGCTTTGAAAGGGATCAGGATCATCTTGGCGTGCCTTCTGTTGCTGACTCACAGTGCTGCTGCTTTGGGACTGTCAGGTTTCCAAATGGGACACACCGTAGGTAGTCAACAAATGTCAACTTGTAGCAGTGATTTGCATCCCTCAAGGAGGATGCCCTTACTATTCCACTGTGAGTAAGGCAAAGGAGTGAATAGTAACAGCGACAAAACTGCCCTTGACTCGCCAGTGCCAACTCGCCCACAGCGAGCTTCTGCCTCTGTGAGGTAACTTTTTTTCAGTGACAGCGAGCACAGCTTGCACCGAGCGCAGGGCAGGTTCATCCTCGGTCCAATCATCGCTGAGATTTGGAGGTGGGGGAGGGGGAGAGCGTCCCCAGACCTTCCCTGCCCAGGAAGGGGGCGGGCTTAGGCTGAGCAGTGGCCGCTGTAGCCTCTCCTGACGCTGCACCATGCTTGACACTTCACGGAGCCAATAGGAGCCAAGAGAGCTATTTGAATCGGCCAGTGATGGCGGGACGGGGGCGGGGCCTGAGGGTTGTATTAAACCTGCCGCCGGCGGTGGGCGGTGGCGAAGGCTCCTACCGAGGTCGCCGCCTGTGGGCTGTGGAGGAGCTCTGCGCCCCTCGGCTCTGACTCTCAGTGTCTCTTCGTGCTGGCCCACCTCGCTCGTCGGCGCCATGACCACCACCACAACCTTCAAGGGCGTCGACCCCAACAGCAGGAACAGCTCCCGGTGAGTCCGTCGGGCCACGCCCGAGCCGCTCCCGGCTGAGGGGACAAGAGGGTCGCTTCCCGCAGGGGCCGCGCGGGGTCCGGGCGGCCGGTCGTTGGCGGTAATGTGCCCGGCGCGCCGCCCTCTTGCCCGGTGCGCGGAGGGGACTCGGCCGTCAGCGCCGCCTTTGTGTCGCCCGGAGAGCCGGGCGCGCCGGCCCCGCCCCGGCCCCCGCTTCTCTTCCATTCATTCCTGCCCTGGAGTGAGCGCTGGGCAGGGGCCCCTGGCTGCAGGGTGGGTGTTCGTCATCCGAGCGTGCGGAGCGAGCGGTTCGCCTTCTCCCCTCTGGAGAGGCTGACTCGAGCCCGGGGCGGTGGTCGTGCCCCCTCCCCCCTCGGTGCCCGGGAGCCTCGGAGGCGCCTCGGCCAGGCCCCATTGTCCCACCCCCGGGCCACGCGCTCCTGCCTCTGGCCGGGGGGCATGCGGCTGACAACGCGCTCGGGCGCTGGGGCGCTGCAATCGGATCCTGACCGGATCGATAGGGGCCGGCGGGCTCGTACCCCCGCCGCTCTCCCTACCCACTTCGGCCTGCCCGGCAGGTGGCATTTGGGGTCGGGCGGGGTTGGTCGCCGCGACCCCCGCCGGTTCTGGACCCAACCGTCCGGCCCCCTTCGAAGTTCCTCCCCTCTCCTAACAAAGGAAAGACCCCCTTCTCTTTGCCCTCGCGCGCCCACCCCCGAACGGGAGAGGGAGTGAACCAGGGCCAGGGGGTTTTCTGCGCTCAAGCCTTCGCACCTCGGGCTCTGCATCGCACCTTTTTGCTTCCTCCGTTGACGTTTGCTAATCTCTGGCCCCAGTTCCTTTGCTGGAGGAGGTTTCCTGGTCTGGGGCGGGGCCGGAGACATCCATTGTCTCTTCCGTAGCGTCTCCACCTGGGAAGCTAGGGCCCTTCTTGCCATTCGTCCCACTGTGTTTTGGGGAGAGGGCACTGGGCACGGTGTTTGGACTGAGACCCTTACCCAAGCCCTTGTCTGAGTTGTGGGGAGGCTCTGGATTCTGTGGAAGGGGTCCACATTGTCTCGGCTAATGGCATATCGTTCTTGAAAGCGGGTTACTGGCATCTCTGGGACCCTGCTCAAGGCTTCAAGGAAGCTTAGATTCCGCTTTTTCTGGACACCTATTTGCCACACTGATCACGACCTGCAGGCTTGTGTGACCAGCCTTGGGGTCCTGGGCAAGTGGCACAAAGGGAGCCATTTTGTGGGGCTAAGAAAGACTGAAACAGCAGTATCTCACAGGGGTTAGAGAACTTGGGAACAAAAGGAAACCTCAACAGATGAGCCTTAGGAGAAAGCAGGAGAGATGGTGTTCCTTTTCAATTCATTTCTTTCAGTTTTACAGTGTAGAACCGGGTGGATACAATTAAGAAAAATCTAAAGTACGTAGTGGTTTGTGGGAGGATGGGGAAGTTGAGTAGTAGAAACCTACCAGAATACCAGTCACTGCCTCTTCTGTTGTCTTCCTTCCGAGGAGAGAATTTTCTGCAGAGGACACCGGAACAAACTGAGCCTTGGTTATTCATTTCGTGCTATGAGGTCAGCTTTCTGCCGGTCACACTTCAGTTGTTGGCATGATGACATGTAATCTGGATTTTATCCTTTGGGGTTGAGTTCAGTTGAGGGCTTCCATCAACAATTGCAGCAACCAGGTCAAATGCATCCTCGAGCTAGTTTTCTTGATGACGGACATTTGACATGTGAGACAAATGATCTTGGGTTCTGCAAAATGAGTGTTTTAATTTGCCGTTTGTCATCAGTTTGGTCTCCAATAGTGTGATCTCGGGGTTGTAGCATTGTCCTTTTATTTACTTCCCACCTTTTCTTCTATAATCTCACCGGATTCTCCTAAACCTCTCTTCTCCAGTGCCATTCTCCTGGCTCTGTAAGCACGTTTTAAATTTGGGCTGAGAGGGAATGAGTTGCAAAAATGATATGGGAACTCTGGATTTAAAGAGAGAAGGACAATCGAGAAATCTTTTTTAAAAATTGCTATCCATAGTACAGGGACATTTTTGTTGAGCCTTAAATATGTAATTTAGATTTAGTTATTATGTGTGCAGTTCAGAAAGTATAGTAGGATCTTAAAGAATAAGATTGAAATAATTTCTGTCTTATGATCCAAATCCTTTGTTTGGGGATGTCTCGCTGTTACAAATGGTCTCTACAGCACTGACGTCATCGTATAGGTATTACCTACTGTTGCAGGAGGAACGCAGACCTTTAAAAAGTTGCCCTCGTCAGAGGTTTGACTTTCTTTTAAGCTGGTGTTTGGGTATTAGTGTCTTCTCTCTTTTTTTTTTTTTTTTCTTTTAAGGCCAAAAATATTTTGCAGCTGGTTAGGGCTCTGAAGATTTTCAGCTGGCCAAAATAAATCACAGAGTTTTCACTATGAACAATGAAGAAAATAATTCTAATCTTCAGGGAGTGAAGCAAGTTAAATTTGATTATTTCAAATATCTTTGCTGATTTGAGGGTACAAATGATTAAAAAAAAAAAACTAGTTGCTTCCAGCTTTATCAGGAGAGAAAACCTCATAAGAATTTAGTAGCCTCCAGTTGTGATTCAAGCAAACCTAGAAAATGCATGCCAGAGCACATTTATCTTAATTAAGGTAATGAATTTAGTCTAAGTGGATATTTAATATCTGAGACCTTAATAAAACTGTGGGTTGGGTTTTAAGTGTTTTACATGTTACAAAGGAATGCAATAAGGTCTTCCCTCCTTGGGGAAATATGAATTGTTATTTACTGTGAATTGAAAATTGAATTTTACTATGGGCAGACACTAATATTAGATTCAGGGGAGGAGCCTAGAGGGGCTATACAAGAAATATAAGACACGCTTCCTGTACCAGGGCTTTGATATTCAGATATACTAAATCAGAACCTACCTTTTAACAAGATCCCTACGTGATTCTTATGTATAACTTCCTGGTAACTTGTTAGAAATGGGGATTGTCACCAGGGGTTGGAACCTGAATGAACCCAGTTTGAAGCCCTGTCCTGTACTCAAGGAACTTACAGTCTAAGGGTAGAAAACAAGAAAACTATAATAAAAACCCAACTATATAGGATTGTAGTTCAAAGAGAAAAATGACATTGTATGGTTCCTCCATTTAACATTCCTAATTTTTTTTTTTTTTTGGTGTTTTGAAATGTATATACCATTTGGAATGATTGGGTTGCCTCGACTTTTTTTTTTTTTAATGATTTTTATTGTGCTTTAAGTGAAAGTTTACAGATCAAGTCAGTCTCTCACACAAAAACCCCTATACACCTTGCTACACACTCCCAATTACTCTCCCCCTAATGAGACAGCCTGCTTTCTCCCTCCACTCTCTCTTTTTGTGTCCTTTTCACCAGCTTCTAACCCCCTCCACCCTCTCATCTCCCCTCCAGGCAGGAGATGCCAACATAGTCTCAAGTGTCCATCTGATCCAAGAAGCTCACTCCTCACCAGCGTCCCTCTCCAACCCATTGTCCAGTCCAATCCATGCCTGAAGAGTTGGCTTCAGGAATGGTTCCTGTCCTGGGGCAACAGAAGGTCTGGGGGCCATGACCACTGGGGTCCTTCCAGTCTCAGTCAGACCATTGAGTCTGGTCTTATGAGAATTTGGGGTCTGCTCTCCTGCTCCCTCAGGGGTTCTCTGTTGTGTTCCCTGTCAGGGCAGTCATCGGTTATAGCTGGACACCATCTAGTTCTTCTGAAACATTCCTAATTTGAGCACTTGTACTGAGGATTTGGGGTTTGATCCCATCTCTGTCAGTTTAATGTTGGGCGTTGTGCTTGGAGCTTCTCAGGGCCTGACTTCTCTCCTAAAGATAAGGCTGTGAAGCTAGACAGCAGGGCTCCGCAAACCTACTGCCCATGGGCCAAACCTAGTCTGTGCTGATTTTTGTAGGGCCCATGAGCTACAAATGATTTTTACATTTATAAATGGTTGAAAAAAAAATCAAAAGAATATTTCATGACACGTGAAAATTATATGAATTCAAATTTCAGTGTCCATAAATAAGGTTTTATTGGAACACAGCCACAGTCACTTTTTTTTCATATTGTGTATGGCTGCCTTTGCGCTACGACAGAGGTAAATAGGTGTGACAGAAACCATATGACCCACAAAACGTTAAATATTTACTATCTGGCCCTTACAGAAAATGTTTGTGACTCCTGATGAGAGGATTGCTAACATCCCTTTCTGCTCTGGTAGTTTGTTAGATCATTCAGGGTTCCTTTTTATGGAGAAGGTTGAGCTTGAGCAAGAAGTTTAAGGGATGGGCTGGATTTTGAAGAGTCACTGAAAGAAGAGTAAGGAGTGCTCTAAAAACAAAAACAAACCCGCTGCTGTTGAATCAATTCCTGTAGGTCAGAGTAGAACTACCCCATAGGGTTTCCAAGGAGCAGCTGGTGGATTTGAACTGCCAACCTTTTGGTTAGTAGTTATAACTCTTAACCACTTTGCCACTACAGCTCCAAGGAGGCCTCTAGGGAGGAGGATGTACTTGAGTAAAGACCCAGAGGTGAGGATAAACAAGACCTGTTCATGCAACAGTGAAGAAAGTGGCCTGACCAGATGGGCGGAGAAGATGGAAAGGATTAGATAAGTCTGAGGGGCAGCCATATTGCTAGTCGGCAAAGTTAGATTTCCTTGGGTTCCTGTTTAGGTTTAACCTTGCCTTGCATTTGCTGGCAGAGAGACAAGACCAGGAAAGTACAGGTCCGGGCAGAGGTCCCACATAGTGCAGAAAAGGGGCAGTGTGGGAGTCCTGGGTCCCTAGGGTACCTAGAGTATGAGGCCGGGCTATCAGCCTCCACCACCCAGGGAGCTGGGATTTCTGCCTGGAGACCCAAAGTGGACCCAGGTGTCCACAGACAGAGGGTCATATATAATAGACAGTAAGAAAAGTAGATATTGTCGAAAGAAAAAGAAAAAGGGAAGCCTGAATCCAGAAGCAGTCTTTAGAATACTTTCAGATTAATTGCTATAAAATATGTGAAGTATAAAAAAGACATTAAAATTCCCTGAAATCCCATCTGTGAGAGGGACCCACTGGTAACATCGTGGTGAACATATTTCAGACATCTGTGTCTAGTTACAATCGTCATGATAGTCTTGTTCCAGGTATTGTTCTTCTCAGCACAATATTTATGATTTAATCTTTATAATAAAAGTTTTATGAGGCAACTACTGTCATCCCCGTTTTATAGAAGAGGCTTAGGGAGGTTAAGCAACTTAATCAGGATCACACAGCTAGGTAAGTGTATGTCTATGCACATAATTTTATATAACATAGGTCATTGGACTCATGTTTGCTGTCCAGCCTTTTGGTTTTGATTCACTATGTTTTGGGCAACTTTTCACAGCCATTAATGAAGATAAATCTCACCCCACTGAATGTAGCTTTCTATTCTATGAACATATTTTGGTAAGCAATCCCTAACTAATGGATACTTAGGGTATTTCCAGTTTTTTACAGATTAACATCTTTATAGGAGTATCCTCGTGTATACCTGATAATGTATGTAGAATAAATTTCTGGAGATAGAAATGCTGGTTCTGATAAAATGCAAACCTAAATATTTGGTATATATTATATCAAATGCCCTCTAGAAAGTTGGTGCAAATTTATACTCTCACACTTTCACTAATCCTGGAAATTGCTGGCAGTTTTTTCATTTTGGCCAATCTAGTAAACTAAAAATATATCCCTTTGTTTTAAATTGGATTTATTTTCCAGTAAAGTTGAGTTTTTAATGTTCAGAGACCATCTGTATTTTTTAAATTGCCTTTTAGTACCTTTTGTTCATTTTTCCCTTGCAATTCTTTTGTTTTTAAGAGCTTTCTATGTACTGGTGAGTGGCATTATCCTTTGTCAAATGTTACAGGTGTTTCTGCCCAGTTGAATCTGTCTTTTCATGGTTTCTGGCATTCCTTCTTGGGCTTAGAAAGTCCTGTTCTTCAAGATTAGGGCAGTGTCCATACTTATTTTCTTCTAGTGCTTTTGCTTTAGTTTTTATTTAAAATACTTGGCCTAACTGGAACTTATTTTGGTAAACAATGCGAGTTAGGGATATATATATTGGCTTGTTTAATCACAATGGTAGCCAGTTGGCCCAACAATGTCCCCTAGTGATCAGTCCTTTTGAGGGAGAACTCTCTATCTTGACAGAATGATAAGGAGAAACTGAGAAGCCTACCATTATAGTGCAAGTGGTTAACAGATTTCTCTCAGTAAGTGATAAAGCATAGTAAAAAGTCAGAAGATTTAAACAACTCGGTTAACACCCATGATCTAGTGGACCCATATAACACTGGGGAATTCACGTTCTTTTCAACCACACCTAGAACATTTACAAAATTGACCACATTTTGGGTCACAAAGCAATTCTCATCAAATTTCAAGGGATCCATGCCACACAGACTTTGTTGTCTGTACACGTTGTAATTAAAAATTAGAAATCAGTGACCAGCAAGACCGTCTGTTTGGAAATGTAAAAGTACTCTTCTAAGTAATATATGGGCCAAAGAAGAAAATAATGGAAATGAGAAAATACTTAGAATGGAACAATAATGAAAATGCTGATATCAAAACTCAAGGAATGCTTCTCGAGGGGTACTTTGAAGGAAATTTATACCTCAGATGTTGAGTTTTCAGCCTTTCTTTTCTAATATAATGAGATGAGTTTACAAACGAACAAGTTCATTTGGAAACGTGGATGAAATGGATACATTTCTAGAAAAGTGTTTCTTAAACTGATTTAAGAAGAAATAGAAAACCAGACTACTCCTATAACCAATAAAGGAATTGAATCAGTAGTTTGATAGCTTTCCCACAAGACAGTCTCAATTTTCTATGTTTTCAGTGGTGGCAATGAAGAGTTCCCAGGGAAGGGACAAATTGGTCAACTTGTGTTGGATAAACAGCTGTAGATGGTGTCAGAGGACCATGGGTATAGGACCTGCTACAGAATCTTACACTTAATTTCTCATGTTGACTTTCTCCCTGTGGCTAGTCACTGACGTGTATTAGTGAGGAGAGTGAGGTGCAAGTGTTTAAACAGGCCTTAGCGGTGATGTTGAGAGAAGAGAGATTCTTTTTTTTATTATCAGCTCTCCTTGGGCTTCTGAATTAGTCAAGTTAACTTTTATATGTGTGTCCCCCTTTTTTGATTTAGTTGAAAATAAAAATGAGGATGCATTTTAAATACATAATGAGACATGCTTCTGAACTTCTGTTCAAATATATTCAGCTGTGTCCAGTCGAGTGGAGAGGGTCTATTAGGTCCTTGGCCATTTCCGTCAAAGGAGACACAAACAGGCTGTTCCATGTAACAGCTTTCCACCTTTTGGCACCGCCTGGTGTGACGACCGCACCACCAAGGTTGTATAGCAACATTTGGCGTGTTAACATCCAGCACTGAGTCTATACTATGAAGGGATTCATGCCTTTTCCCCATTAGGAAATGTTTATGTGATGCGTATGTGGTGGATGTGTGATGGTGGATAGACGAGGGAAATAAAATGAAAAGCGTTTGAAAATATTGATGTTGAGAAATGTGTTGGTACGGTCTGCAGTGCATGTTTTGCCATTATTTCTAGGGTTTTGCGGCCTCCAGGCGGTGGATCCAATTTTTCATTAGGCTTCGATGAACCAGCAGAACAACCTGTGAGGAAGAACAAAATGGCCTCTAATATCTTTGGGACATCTGAAGAAAATCCCCCTTCTTGGGCCAAGTCCGCAGGTATTGCTTACGTCTGTAATCACTGTTCAAAGAGATGGACCCAGTTTAAGCCACCTCATCTGGTTTTGTACTACCTTAATCATAATAAAATGAACAACAGTTTTAAGTTTATCGTAAGAGGAAAGACTGGTGCTAAGAAATGGAAAACATTGAAGAGCCTGTGTGATGGATCCAAGCAAGGGTTCAAGTCAAATTTATTTAGTCCCTTTATAGGATTTTTAATAGATCCCTGGGTGGCACTGCTTGTGGTCCACTACTAACCTAAAAGTTGGCGGCTTGAACGCACCCAACAGTGCTGTAGAAGGAAGGCCTGGCGATCTGCTTCTACAAAGATTAAACCAAAACCCAGTGCCGTTGAGTCGATTCCGACTCATAGCGACCCTATAGAACAGAGTAGAACTGCCCCGTAGAGTTTCCAAGGAGCGCCTGGCGGATTCAAACTGCCAGCCCTTTGGTTAGCAGCTGTAGCACTTAACCACTACGCCACCGGGGTTTCCTCTACAAAGATTAATGCAACAAAAAACGAATCTGTTGCTGTTGAGTAGATTCCGACTGATAGCGAACCTATAGGAAGAGTAGGCCTGCCCCATAGGGTTTCCAAGGAGCAGCTGGTATATTCAAACTGCCAGCCTTTTGGTTTAGCAGCTGAGCTTTTAACCACTGCGCCACCAGGGCTCCCTGCAAAGATCACAGCCGAGAAAACCCGATGGAACAGTTTTACTCTGTAACACGTGGGATCACCATGAGTTGGAATCGACTCGATGACAGTGGGTTTGGTTTTTATGAATATATAATTTTTGAGCCAGCAGTTTACCCTCCCTAACCTTTTCATTTTGTAATGACATCAACACATAATGCCAGTTACTAAAGTGTTTTGCTCTCGGTCTATTCTATTTCTCATAAAGTGTATTTTGGTTTTTAGGTGCCAAGTCTAGCGGTGGTAGGGAAGATTCTGAGTCATCTTGGCCCCAGAGAAGGAACTCTTCTGAGGCAAACTCCGGAGACTTTCTAGATTTGAAGGTCAGTGTGACATAACAGGGGGAAAAAGAAAGGCTATGCAATGAAGATGTTTTAGAAAGTAAATTTCCCCTGTTTTACTCAGTCTTAATTCTGCCACTGGAATTTTATGTAGAAGTGTTTCGGAAAGAGACCATATTGGTGGTGGGAGATTGACAGATAAAGAAAAGAAAGTCTGAAGAGTGAATGAACATGACCTTGACCTGTTCAAATGTCCCTTTTCCTCATAAGGGTTAGTCTTATCTGGTTCACACGCCCTTCCTGTGTATCCCACAGATGGTAGCATTTCTGGGTTCAAGGACTGTCACTGTTGCAAGCGCTGCCCAGGGCTTTGAGATGAGCACTAGGAGACCGCAGCACTGGCGTTAGCATCCGGGGTGTCTGTGTGAGTGCTGTTGAGAAGCCCCGGGGGTGTGTCTGGGGTAGCGAGTCCTTCTGACTAGGGGCCTCAGAGCCCCCACGGCAGCAACAGTCTAAGTGGGGGGCAGAGGTGTAAGGGGGCCTTCTGCAACAGCTCCATGAGAAGGAAGCAGAGAAATGGAAGGCTAGATCTACCGGTTTCCCATTCTGAGAAAAGACCCTCTAAACTGCTAATCGGTATCAGGTGTTTTGGTGTTCGGGTGTGTTACTGACACTGGGGCCAATAGTCACGCAGACATTTTGTGTAGCAGGTCCCAAGTTGAATAAAGGTTACTTTTATAGAGGTGATCTGACCCTGTACTTGACTGTAGCAAAATGAAATCCCATCCCCCAAAACTGTTGCCCTAAGGAGTTCTTTAAACCTTAATCCAAAAAATATGCCCTGAAATATTCTTAAAACAAACAATAGTTTAGCTTAACTAGAAAAGAATGTCTGCCTTGAGCATTGTGCTCTTTTAGGATCTATCTATAATGGGATCAAACTGACAACAGGTGGGAACAGGGAGTAGCTAAGCTTAGATAGGGCAGCGAGCTCTTATGTTAGTGAGGAGCAGCTCAGAAAGGAGGGTGAGAATGGTTGTACTACTCAAAAATGTCACCAAAGTCACTGAATTGTACATGTAGAAACTTGATGAATATTTTTGCTGCGTCTGTTCTCAACAACAAAAAATCAGTAAATTATATATTTAAAAAAATGGCATTCCACATCTGGCTTCAAATAGATGTTAACTGCAGTGAAGTGTGACTGCTTGTGGACTGCAGAGTTAAAATTTGAAGTAAACTTTTAAATGTTTTTCTCTTCCAGGGAGAAGGTGATGTTCATGGTGAGTACTTGAGAAGACTGAATTTCTGGCTCTGCCAGAGGATTTAGAACAGCTCAGAATTTTGACTGGAATCGAGTCTTGGGGAGAGAGGCAGGGAAGTGAAACCTGCCTTTGCTGCCCTGAGTGCTAGCGTCGTCTGGGTGGTGAGGAAAGAAAAATGAAACTAGAAAGTGGGTAAACATGGCCACGCTCTGTATCCTCCAGCCCAGAGACCAGTGCTAGAAACTACTGGGAGAGAGATGGTAATGAATTTCAATTCCCCTCGTGGGCAGTTAAGGAAAAAGATGGGAGGATCTTTTAAAAATATATGGAAGTTCATCAAGTTGGTTTTTGTTGGATTTGATGAGAACTTTTTCCTTAAGCAGCTCTGGCCTTTCAGGCTCAACTCACAGCGTTTAATTTTGTTTGTTTTTATACTGAGGTGCTTATTCAGCAAGACATCGGTTACCTGGTGATCTTGGAAATGACGACTTAGGGGGCAGATGCTAATTGTCAGGTAGCATCCATGTTACCACTTATATGGTGGGAATGAGCTGTAATCATTTACTTAATTATTTTAAATCTTTGAAGTGTTTCTTGGCACTTCTTTAACAAGTGCCAGAGAATTACTGAGGAGTGTAATGATGGGTTTACAGGGATTGCAGCAGCAGATGGCCCTCTGCTCCCTCCAGACGGCTGCTCCCTCCTGGCCTGCCCCGCCCCGGCTCCCTCCTGGCCTGCCCCGCCCCGGCTCCCTCCTGGCCTGCCCCGCCCCGGCTCCCTCCTGGCCTGCCCCGCCCCGGCTCCCTCCTGGCCTGCCCCGCCCCGCTCCGTCCTGGCCTGCCCCGCCCCGGCTCCCTCCTGGCCTGCCCCAGCTCCCTCCTGGCCTGCCTCAGCTCCCTCCTGGCCTGCCCCGCCCCGCTCCCTCCTGGCCTGCCCCGCCCCAGCTCCCTCCTGGCCTGCCTCAGCTCCCTCCTGGCCTGCCCCGCCCCAGCTCCCTCCTGGCCTGCCCCGCCCCAGCTCCCTCCTGGCCTGCCCCGCCCCAGCTCCCTCCTGGCCCGCCCCAGCTCCCTCCTGGCCCGCCCCAGCTCCCTCCTGGCCCGCCCCAGCTCCCTCCTGGCCTGGCCCGCCCCAGCTCCCTCCTGGCCTGGCCCGCCCCAGCTCCCTCCTGGCCTGGCCCGCCCCAGCTCCCTCCTGGCCTGCCCCGCCCCAGCTCCCTCCTGGCCTGCCCCGCCCCAGCTCCCTCCTGGCCCGCCCCAGCTCCCTCCTGGCCCGCCCCAGCTCCCTCCTGGCCTGCCCCTAGCTGTTGAGTCTAGTGATGCAGGCTTTTATTATTATTATTTGTATTATTTTTTCATAAGGCCAATATAAGCTCCAAGTATGAGCAAGAGCTATATTTTCTAGTACATTTATAAAGAGCTGATTATGGAAAGAGAACTTTGATATATTTAATTTGTTTGAAATCAGGCAGAACTGCAAGTTTAGTGGTGAGTTATTCACAGATTCTTTTTAGATAATTCAGAATCACTTCTTGAGCATAAAGTTTCTACGACATGAATCAGAGAAACCCTGGTGTCGTAATGGTTAGGTGCTGCAGCTGCTAACCAAAAGGTCATCAGTTCAGTCTGTCTTATAGGATTGCTGTGAGTAGGAATCAACTCGACAGCAACTTGTGTATCTGTGGATAAAGAGCCAGTGCTGTGAGTGGTGTAAAAAGCCAAAACCCAGTGCTTTTGAGTCGGTTCCGACTCATAGCGACCCTGTAGGACAGAGTAGAACGGCCCCATAGAGTTTCCAGGGAGCGCCTGGTGGATTCAAACTGCCAACCCTTTGGTTAACCACTACGGCACCAGGGTTTCCGATGAGTGGTGTAGCTTATTCATTTATTTAAAATTTTTAGCTGAGGAAATGAAAGGCACAATAAATAAGATTGTAGGTTTGATTATTTATGGAAACAAGCGTTTACCTGGATACTTGTCTGTCATCAGTGACCCAGTGCCATGCAGTCAGAGTGTGGCACTCACCAGGCACCCAGGATCTTCTTAAGTTCGGTTTGTTTGGAGATTTTGTATTGGGTAGGAGAGCTCTCTGAAAGTTGCTTTACAATAAATATCATCAAGAGCAATTTTTTCACGTTGTACAGTTAGGTTTCTTTTATTTTATGGCTTTATTGAGGTCGGAGTGACGTGTAACTTTTTCCGGCATTAACTTACACGTTATTTCGTGGAAGACCCATGCAGGTTCCTGTTCATCCTTTTTTTTTTTAATTGTGTAAATATTTATGTAACAAATCATTTCCCTTTTCAGCATTCTTCACGCGTACATTTTAGAGCTTATCCTAAAAGCTTTATGAGACTGCATTAGTTAATTTCTCAGAATGTGAATATTTTATTGTTTAAAAAAAAGAATAGCTACTGTCATCCAGATTTTTCTGAGTCCTATGACGGTAGAATTGCCCCGTAGGGTTTCCAAGGCTATAAATCCTTACAGAAGCAGACTGTCACATCTTTCTTCCCCGTAGCCGCCAGTGCGTTCGAACCACTGACCTTACGGTTAGCAGCTGAGCACTTGATCACTGTGCCACTGGGGCTCCTCATTTTATTGTTAAAAAGTATGAAATAACTATTGCACTTGGCCCCAAATGAGTCACTCATGGGCACCCTTATAAAGTTATAAAAAAGTGTCATTAGTCTCTCTGAGTAACTAAAAATCTTCCTCCCAACCTCGCTGTAGATTCTCCACCCTGAATTGTACAGTGTGGTGCAGCTTTTTTTTTTTTCTTCCCATTTTCTTTTTAATGCTCACGGTTTTTGGCACCGAAGTTTTCTCTGTTCCTTACTGTTGCTACATTAGCTCATTTGTCATTACAGAAAATGTCAAGGGCCAAGTCATTCAAGGTGGAGCTGATAGCATAAAGGTCAACCCAGCTCTGCTACTCAGATGAGGTTTAAGTAAAACAAATTTTGTTTGGATGTAAGAAAATTGCCGGGACCATTAGGGTAGATAGGCACAGGAATGGCTACAGGGAGGACTTTGGAGTTGCCACCTTGGGAAATCTTCAGGAAAGAGGGAGACAGCAGGCAGAAGTCATTTTTCTGCCTTCAGGCAGGTTAGATGGTGCTGTCTTAGTTCTCTAGTGCTGCTATAACAGAAATGCCACAAGCAGGTGGTAGCTTTAAAGAACAGAAATTTATTTTCTCATGGCTCAGGAGGCTAGAAGTCCGAATTCAGGGTGCACGCTCTAGGGGTCGCCATGAGTCAGAATCACTCCATGGCTGTAGGTTTTTTCATGCCCCCCCCCACCCCCCGCCATCTGCCCTGGGGGAAGGAGCCTTATCTCAGCTTCTAGCATTCTTCTAGCCATCCCTTGGGAATCTCCACGTGGCATCTTTCCCCCTTTTGTCATGGCTTCCCTGTGCCTAATCTGCTCTTTTTATATCTTAAAAGTGAGTAGTCTGATAACAGGGGGGTTGGGTTTTTTTTTGTTGACACTGATAACAGCTACATTAACATAACAAAGAATCCTATTGCGAGATGAGATGGAATTACATCCACAGGATTCCAACACAAATTTTGGGGAGACACAATTCAGCCCTAACAGCCTTCCCTTTCTGATTCTTTGATCCTTTTACTGGACCATTTTTTCTATTCAGATATAGGTATTTTTTGTTCATTTACCTTATTGATGTGCCAAAGAAGAAAAAGGCCTAGAGTACAGGCAGCCCCTCGGGTTGCAAACATTTGACTCACTTAGACAGCTCTTATTTGCACTTTAATATTACATAAACTTGCCCTGACTTTGAAACGACTGAACCAACACTTACTCCCAACAAATTCCTCATTGCAGTCACCTTCCCTTGCTCCACGTGCAGCTTTTAAATCCCTGAGAGGCTCGGAGCCTTGCTTGCACTGCAGTTAGGGCCGGATAAGAAGCGCCGTGTGCACTGGTCCACTTTACCGCCACATGCGGCGTGAAGACACAGGAGCCGGTCTGCCCGTATGTAAAATGTGTATCAGAGTAGAAGTATTTTTGTTTAAAGCTCGATATTTTGTTACATAGATTAGATAGAAATGCTTTCTCTGTCCAATTGCTGTAAAATTTCTAAATGCCTATTCTCCATTCCAGTTCTTATCTCATTACAGGCCAGTAACAACCATCTTCCCTCGCAGGAACGGTCCTGACTAGACAATCAGGAATTCAAGTGAAGGCCTGCTTGCTGTTAGGCAGATGCAGTGGTTAAGTGCTTGACTGCCAGCAAATGGAACGCAACAGCCACTTGGTGGCCGAAAGATGTGGCAGTCAGCTTCTGTAAAGATTACGGCCTGGGAAACCCTGTGGGAAACCCTGTGGGGCAGTTCTGCCCTGCCCTATGGGGTTGCTAGGAGTCGGAATCGGTACAATGACAATGGGTTTGGGGTTTTTTTTTGGTTTGTTTTGCTGTTTTTTAAGTCTCCATCCCAGTTGCCCTAGAGTCAGTTGTGACTCATGACCCCATGAGTGTCAGGCTAGAGCTATGCTTCATAGGGTCTTCAGCGGCTGATTTTTCTGAAGTAGATTGCCAGGCCTGTCTTCTGAGGTGCTTCTATGCAGACTCAAACCTCCAACCTTTTGGTTGTTGATCGAGCACCTTAACCATTTGTACGGCCTAAGGACTCTTTAGTCTGCATATTGGGGAAGGGGAGGTGTTAATCTATTTTCAAAAAAAGGTAAGATAAGATTAGAGGGAATAAGCTTGATTTACCTAAACAGCATGTTCTGGAAATAAAACTACTGTTGTAGAGCTGTAGGATAATCTTGTGTCCCTCGGAAGCCTTCCCCGATAACTGCTGGATCCACACAGACAATGGAGGATTCAGTTAGATCTTGTGTGGGGTGAGCCCTGGTCACAGCCCAGCAGAAAGGAAAGGAATTGATAAGTTGGCTCACACTGAATTCATGGTCTGTATTCTTTTTATCTTCGTTTTTTTTTTTAATGCAAAGTTTTGTTTTTGGTTTTTGTGGATTTTTTGTACTTGCAATAAATCGAACATATTTTCCAAGGTGATGAGGGGACGCTTACAAGACATTAGTAGCCCTGGTGGTGCAGTGGGTAAGAGCTTGGCTGCTAACCAAAAGGTTGGCAGTTTGAATCCACCAGCCTTTCTTTGGAAATCCTATGGGGCAGTTCTACTCTGTACTGTAGGGTTGCTATGAGTCAGAATCGACTCAACAGCAATGGGTATAGGACTTTAGAAGGAGCCCTGGTGGCTGGTGGTTCAGTGCTTAAGTGCTCTGCTGCTAACTGAAAGGTCAGTGGTTCGAACCCACCAGGCGCTCCGCAGGAGATAGATGTGGCAGTCTGCTTTCATAAAGGTAACACCTTGGGAGCCCTGTGGGACAGTTCTACCCCGGCTTATAGGGTTGCTGTGAGTTGGAATCAAGTCGACAGTAATGGGTCTGTAGGACTTCAGTACTTAATCTTAAAGTTTGACTCAGGATTAGGAAACTCATGGGTGACCCCTGAGATTTTGTTGTTGTTTCTGATCTGAGAGTTTTTTTTTTTTTCTTCAATATTTAGACCTCTTTTCTCTCGGACTTTTCAAAGTTTGACTAAATCAAAACTTGGGACAGGTGGCTTAAGGAGCATGGACTTTTAACATTTAGTTTTGAGGGACTTGAAGAAACTAAATTTTTTCAAAATTAGAATTTCTCATTGGTGTCTGGCATGAGCTCATGTGATATAAATGTCTATGAAACAGAAATGGACGGGAAAGCTGGGCGCAGCTCGTTGCAGTGGTTATCTCCAGGGACAGGAAGAGGAGGACCCACTAGGATGGACCTGGAGTCAGAGCTGTGGCTTATCTGTAATGTTCTAATTTAAATGTTTACATCTTCATACATGTGTGTAATACAGAAAAACAAGTCCGGGGAACAAATAGGCCAGAATATTCACTGGCTCCTGCCGAGCCAACTCACGGCGCCCCCGCGTGTCAGAGTGGAACTGTGCTCCACAGGGTTTCCCACGGCTGATGTTTCAGAGATCGCCAGGGCTTTCGTCCGAGGTGCCTCTGAGTAGGCTTTCAATTGACAACCAAATTTGTTGCACCCTCCTCCCCAGGGATTCCATTAATTCCAGGTAGTATGTACATGCTTGGCAACAGTTTTCTTTATTCCTTTAGGTATATTTCAAACCATCCTCAGAAAAAGAAATCTTAGACTCCTAACCTTAACTGGAAGTAGTTACGCATTTTACTTTTGTTTTCTGTTATCCTAGAAGCCGTGGACACAGACCTGCCAGCCAGCCTGGGACAGAGCGAGGAGAAGCCTATGCCTACTGCCCCTGTGCCCAGCCCGGTGGCGCCGGCGCCCGTGCCGTCCAGAAGAAACCCACCTGGCGGCAAGTCCAGCCTAGTCCTGGGTTAACTCCACTGTCTGAACTCCGTCCTCCTGTTTGTTTGTTCTCTCCATGCTTGTGAACTGCACAACTTGAGCCTGACTGTACATCTTTTTGGATTTGTTTCATTAAAAAAGAAGCACTTTATGTACTGCTGTCTTTTTTATTTATTTTATTTTATTTTTCCTTTTTAAAGAAGAGGTTCGTCGCTCTGTTCTGACGTCCTGGGTCTGTTGGCCATGGCATGACGGTTTTCTAGAAGTAGATCTGAGGGAAAGCTTTGTGACACTTAGTACTGTGTTTCTAAGCACAGATAATTTAGTTCCAAATGTGTTAGAGGATCTTTTGTACTGAGGTTTTTTAAACCCTTTTCTTGTCAGCTTTACTTGGGTTTCCCAAGCCTTGACTGGGCAGACCAGGGAACAGTCCACAGGCACCGTTCCTCCCCGGCCCCTGACACACCAAGCGCTCTTGACACAGAACCTTCCCCTTGGTGTTGCCCTAACTTAGCAGTGTCTTTTGCTAGAAAGCATATCCTATTCTACTGTGCCATACCGAACCTTCGAGGCCTGAGCCTCAGGCCTTGCTACCTGCAAAGCAAAGAAACTGCCTTTTATTTTTTAATTTTAAGAAACAAGCCAGCTCTTAGCACGACTGGCTGGCGAGCAAAGCCTGCTGCTGCCATACAGAGGAAGGCTTAGGACGCACAGATTGACGGGACCCAAGCAGGGTAAAGCAAGCAGGGGAGTGAGTCACATGAAGCGGGTCTTCTTGAGGGACGGGTGCCAAGGGGAAGCATTTGTTCTTATAACTTGATGCTGTGTGCATGATGCGGTGCTTGACCGTGACCTGAAAGTCTCATCTTGAAAATGTGTGTTGTACTTCACAATCCTGGACTGTCGCTTCAAGTAAACAATATACACATTTTGAAACATTGTGTCCTGTGTCTTCATTTCCAGATTGCCTCAAGTCTTTTCTCCTGCCTGTTGAGTTGCCTTTTTCTTTGTTACTATAAACCATGCTGCCCCTGATTTGAGGAGTCATTGAAAGTTAAAACCGATTGTTGAAGGCCCAGGGAGAAATGGGTTTCTCCCTAGAGAAAATTCTGTAATGAAAGTGTGTTTAAACTCCTGAGTTCAAAGTACCAACGTTACAATTCACTGTTGAGATCTGTAGTAATAAAACACAGGAATAATATAGATAATTGATAGCTGAAGATAATCATTAGCCAGTATGTTTTAGACTCCTCTACCGTTTACCCTCTGTGCTGGGTCGTAGTATTTACAATTTCCAGGCCTCTCCACGGCTCTGAGGTGCTTTGCTGTGGTGGGTGGTCAAATTGGAGAGCGAAGGAAGGAGGACCAAAAGGTCAGAAGTTCGAGTCCACCAGCTGCTCCATGGAAGCTCTATGTGGCAATTCTACCCTGTACTATAGGGTTGCTATGAGTTGGGATCAACTCGAAGGCAATGGGTTTGTTTTTTTAAGAGGAGTTAGAAAATTAACAAAAAGCTCCTTGGGTTATAGACAGACGCAGATCAGCATGCTATATCAGATGTCCAAATCAGGCGTTGAGACCTGCTTTTTAGATCTAGCTGCGCTGCTCAGCAGCTGTGTTCCTTTGGCTTTTTGGTTTGCTCCTCAATTTCCTAACAAAGCTCTGAACTAGGTCATCACCACGGTACCTCCCAGGATTGAGATGACTTAACATACAGTGTGTAATCAGTGACTTCACTGGAGCTGGTAGGCATATCTTTGAGAAGGAAAAGGGGAGTTCCAGGTTGTGAGGGTTTTGAGTTCTTCCCTTACTTACTATGTGAAGCGTTTGTAGAGAATCAATAGTCTTGCAGGAGGCTCCCAATATTACTGAAACAAAGACTAGCCCTGTAAGTACTAACAAACACTGGTTTCACCGGCCTCAGTCTCTACTGTGAATCTTCAGAGCTAGGCAACCTGTACCCTCCTCAGCCCGTTAGTAGTGGTGAGGCTTCTAGTCGTGGTTTGTGCCACGACTTAAAATGTTTGATTTGATTTTTATAGTCTATGGAGACAAACGCCTAATAAAAGCCAAAGGTGTTTTGAAGGATGGACAGTTCAGCAGTCATCTTGGTTCTTTCAGATTTTAGGGATTCCATGTAACATGTTTAAGTTACCCTGGTGCTGCAGCGATTAGCACTTGGCTGCTAACTGAAAGGAGGACACTTCAAGCCCACCAGCCGCTCCGCGGGAGAAAGATGTGGCAGTCAGCTTCCATAAAAATTATAGTCCTGGAAACCCTGTGGGCAGTTCTGCTCTGTCCTGTAGGGTCACCAGGAGTCGGAATCAACTGGACTGCAACTGGCTTATGTAACATGTTTGCTGAAGGATATTCAACTTTCTGGTTAGAAAGCTTAAAAAAAGTGAGGCAATGATCTTAAAATGGTGCTGATGTGACTGTTTTCTAAGACGCCACAGGCGCAGCAGACACAGCATTTCCTTGCCAGTTTGGGCTTTTTGCTTGGTTTGTGTGACTGATGCCTCAGTGAAGGAGGAAAAAGAGCCAGTCAGAGACTCAGTATTTATTGCTCCTGCCGATTCTACCTCTTAAGCATTTTGAAATTAGATGGCCTTACGATGAGATGCCAGGGTCCCCCTTATGATGAGTTTCATGGGTATTGGGAAGTTTTGCGGTGATGCGATGCAGAACACAGCAAGATCTGAGTTTATAATTTGCAGGGAAATAGATTTAGGTATAGTCAGGAAATTGAGTGAAATCTACAAAGAGGGAGGTCAACAAAATTCAGTAACATCCAGTATTTCCCGGGGGATATAATGGCTGATTACTGGTCAGAGGTTTTAGTTCCATGAAAGGAGGGCGGTCCCCATTACCTGGGCTTGATGGAAAGTTTGTCTTCCAGGTAGAAGTGGGTGTTTAAAATAGATGCTTCCAAGTTGCAGGCCAGCTCTGGGTTAGGAACTGGTCTCTTCGGAGCCTGACTGATTTGGCTCATACCCTGAACAGATTCATTCACTTCAAACATTTAGCAGGAACACTTGGAAGGGCAGTGTAGCAGGGCTGGGGGTTTGGGGACCGTGGTTTCAGGGGACATCAAGGTCAACAGGCATAATAAAAACTATTAAGAAAACATTCAGCATCCCATTTTGGAGAGTGGCACCTGGGGTCTTAAACGCTAGCAAGCAGCCATCTTAGATGCAACAATTGGTCTCGACCTACATGGAGCAAAGGAGAATGAAGAGCACCAAAGACCCAAGGTAATTATGAGCCCAAGAGACAGAAAGAGCCACATAAACTAGAGACTACATCAGCCTGAGACCAAAAGAACTAGATGGTGCCCAGCTACAACCGATGACTGCCCTGACAGGGAACACAACAGAGAATCCCTGAAGGAGCAGGAGAGGAGTGGGATGCAGACCCCAGATTCTGATAAAAAGACCAGACTTGGTCTGACTGAGACTAGAGGGACCCCGGAGGTCTTGGTCCCCAGACCTTCTGTTAGCCCAGGACGGGAACCATTCCCGAAGCCAACTCTTCAGACACGGATTGGACTGGACTATAAGACAGAAAATGATGCTGGTGAGGAGTGGGCTTCTTGGATCAAGTAGACACATGAGACTGTGTTGGCATCTCCTGTCTGGAGGGCAGATGTGCAGGCTGAGGGGGACAGAAGCTGGCTGGAGACTATGTGTGCAGCTCCTGTTTGGAGGGGAGAGGCGAAGGCCGAGGGGGACAGAAGCTGGCTGAAGAGACACAAAAACACAGGGTGGAGAGAAGAAATGTACTGTCTCATTAGGGGGAGAACAACTAGGGGTATATAACGCGTATATAAGGTTTTGTATGAGAGACTGACTTAATTTGTAAACTTTCACTTGAAGCACAATAAAAAATTTTTTTTTTTTAAAGTCACAAATGTTTTAAGCTAAAAAAAAAAAAAATTAGTGGGTCCCCCGACAAGGAGCAGTTTGTTGCTGCTGATGGCTTCAAGCCCTGGTCTGGGGTCTCACCCTGAAAAAGCAGGGAAGGGAGAACCACAGGCCCCCAGGACTCGAGGGTATGCAGTCCAGGGCAGACTGGGGCCCCACAGGCTTCAGTAGCCCTGACTGGTTATTGAACTCCCTAGGTGGCACAAAATGTTTGTGCTCTACTACTAACCTCAAGATTGGGGATTGGAAACCACCCAGGCACCGCAAAAGAAAGGCCTGGAGATCTGTTTCCGTTAAGATTTAAAAAAAAAAAAACATTGCTGTGGAGTCGACGCCACTCATAGTGACCCGGAATAGGAAAGAATAAAACTGCCCCATCGGGCTTCCTGGGCTATAAATTTTACCGAAACAGACCAGCTGGTGGGTTCCCACCGCTGCCCTTTCTTTAGCAGCTGAGCGCTTAACCACTGCATCACAAGAGCTTCTGTTAAAATTACCCAAACCCAGTGCCCTCGAGTTGATTTCGATTCATAGCGACCCTATAGGACAGAGTAGAACTGCCCCATAGAGTTTCCGAGGAGCACCTGGCGGATTCAAACTGCCGACCCTTTGCTTAGCAGTCGTAGCCCCGAACCACTAGGCCACCGAGGGTATAGCTCTGCGGTAGAGCGCATGCTTAGCGTGCACGAGGTCCGGGCTTCGATGCTCAGTACTTCTGCTAAAATTACAGCTCAGAAAACCCTAAGGAACAATTCTACTCTTTAACACTTGGGGTCGCCATGAATCTGAATCTACTTGACCGTAACAGGTTTTGTTTGTTTTTTTCACTTCAACCGCTTGCCTCCTGGTGTTTTGAATCACCCCTGTGTCGGGCGCTGGAAGGCCCACCCCCGTAACATTTCGGGGAGCGGGGTGCATTTGCAGTGAGGTGGGGGGAGGCGGACGTGACCAGTCTGGGAAGCTGAGGATCGGAAACCCGATCCTCTAAAGCCCCCGCCCTCGGGTTCAGACTCGGCGGCCGGGTTCCCGCGCGCGTATGCAAATAAGCCTGGCCCTATGCAAATGAGCCGGCTGGCCCCTCCCGCGGCGGCTGCGGAAGCGGCGGCCCCGCCCCCGCCGGTCTCGGCGCAGCCGCCCTTCCCGCCGGCCGTGCCCGCCCAGCTCCCCGGCTCCGGCCGCGCCCGTGGTCGCGCGGCAGCTCCTCGGGCGGCGATGGCGGCGCGGCGCGCGCGGGCCGTGCGGGTGCTGGTGGACATGGACGGCGTGCTGGCCGACTTCGAGGGCGGCCTCCTGCGGGGCTTCCGCCGCCGCTTCCCGGCCGAGCCGCACGTGCCGCTGGAGGAGCGCCGCGGCTTCCTGGCCCGCGAGCAGTACCGCGCCCTGCGGCCCGACCTGGCGGTAGGAATGAATGAGTGGGGCGCTGCGCGGGCGGGGAGCTCCGATCCCACAGCCCCGCGGCGCCCCCGGGAGCCCGGACCCCGGGATCCCGCGGCCACCCTGGGAGGGGAGCTCGGACCCCATGGCCCCCACAAGAACCCCCGGAACCCACGACCCCACAGCGCCCCTGGGAGGGCAGTCTGGATCCCACTACCCCACGTCGCCCCCGAAGAGGGGAGTCCAGGTCCCAGGCCAGTAAACCGCCCCCCTTGGAGCCGTCTCTGCTCCATGTACGGAGACACCCCCTTTCTGTTTGAGATGAAGGGTACTCTAACTTCACCGTTCACAGCCCCCCTCTCCGCAACACACACACACAGTTTGGGAGAGCGCCCCCCACCACTAAGCAGAATCCTCTGGTACTCTGATTTGGGCCTGAGGGCCCTCCAGAATCCTTGTGAGACTCCAGCTGAGCCGGATCAGCTGGAGGCAGACGGAGGGTTGTCTTCCAGGACAAAGTGGCCAGTGTGTATGAAGCCCCAGGCTTTTTCCTGGACTTGGAGCCAATCCCTGGGGCCCTGGAAGCCATACGGGAGATGAACGACATGGAGGAGTAAGAGAGGGTGGGGAGGCAAGGGAGTGACATGGGGCGACGCGGGGGCCCCCTCCATCTAACAGCACCCCTCTCCTGCAGCACCGAGGTCTTCATCTGTACCAGCCCCCTGATTAAGTACGAGCACTGTGTGAGGGAGAAGGTGCGGCGCTGTGTCCCTCGGCACTTCATGGGCAAACAGCCAGGGGGGAGGGGACCAGCCTCTCAGGCTGCAGCTCCCACTCGCTAGCCACGTTCTGCCTGCTCACTGGCCCTGGATCCAGGGCCCACCAGGCCCCACTGACAGTCTGTGCTTCCTGTAGTACCGGTGGGTGGAGAAGCACCTGGGGCCCCAGTTTGTGGAGCGCATTATCCTGACGAGGGACAAGACGGTGGTCATGGGGAACCTGCTCATTGATGACAAGGACACCATTCAAGGTAGGACCCATTTCCCTGGCAACCTCCTTGCAGGCATCTGGTTTAGGGAGAGGGAGTAACGATAAGTAGGTTCCATGCTCACCACTTTTCTCCTGTGTTCTGCCCCAGGCCAGGAGGAGACCCCAAGCTGGGAGCACATCTTGTTTACCTGCTGCCACAACCAGCACCTGGCCCTGCCCCCCACGAGACGACGGCTGCTCTCCTGGAGTGACAACTGGCGGGAGATCATAGACAGCAAGCGGGGTGCCTCACTGTAAGACTGTGAGGGCCTGGGGCTCCTCCAGGAATAAGCCGAGGGACCTCGGCAGTGGACAGTGGCTGAGGGAAGGGAAGGCAGGCCAGGGAGGATCCGAGCAAGGTCAAGTGACTGGGCACGGAGGGGCAGGGAGATATGGGGACCACTGCTCTCATCAGCCAGACACTTGGACTTGGCACCTCCTGAGATCGTGCACTGGGGCATGGTCAACATGGGAGCACCCTGGTGAAGGTGGTCAGGAACCTTTTAATAAAAAACTTTGGCTCTCTGGTTTCTTAGCGCCCTTTGCTTGGGACAGTAAAAGTACAGCGGGTAGGAGGGGCACTGGAGTAGGGCTGATGAGGCCTTCCAGCCCTCTCCTTGCTCTCCTGAGTCCAGTGACCCTGAATCTGCCCACCTCCACAGCCATTAGGATATTGTCTTAGTTTCTTAGTGCTGCTATAACAAATACCACAAGTTGGTGGCTTTAACAAAGATAAATTTATTTTCTCCATTTAGGAGGCTAGAAGGAGCCTTCTCGGGAAAGGCGCTGTCTGTTGGCTCTGGGGGGAAGGTCCTTGTCTCTTCAACTTCTGTTCCTCAGTTCCTTGGAGGTCTCATGTGGTGGGCATCTCTCTTCCCCCTTCTCTGCCTGCTTGCTTAATCTGCTCTTAAAGCCTGCACTGATACTGCCTCATTAACTAACCAAAAAAAACGTATTCCCAAATTGGATTATAATCATAGGTTTAGTAGGATTTACAACACATTTTGGGGGGACACGATCCATAACAGATACTGTTCCTCCTCCCGTTCTAAGGTACTCGGCCTTTCCTTGGCCATCTCAGGGGCCAACTTTAAGGCAGTGGAGAAGAGGAGTCAGGACCCCCCCCATTGTTCCCAAGCCTCATCTTTCCATTGGGTCCCACACTCTGTGTTGACTGGCAGGGACTCGCTCTGGCTAACCCCGATGGCAGAGAGGACCTGGGGGTGGTGAGAAGACACAGCTTCACGGGTTCATGGTTTTATTCTGATGTGTTGTCTCCTCTGTGGCCTCGGCCTTAATGCCTGATGGCTACGTTAACAGTTACTGGGAGACACACCCTTCCAGTTTCCCAGGGCCCCGAGACTTCTCATTCCTATCCCTCAAAATCACTCCAGACCCTCTGTTCAGGGGCAATGCCCTGTTCACTTAAGTGCAGACAATGCTCCTGAGCCTCTGGTCCCTGCAGCTCTGCCTGAGAAGCCCCTTCTGTGAAGCCTCTGGATCCAGGAATGCGTGGGTTCTACACTAGGTGGGGCTTGCAGTGGGGTGGGTCCCGGAGGCAGGACTGTGGCCTCCAGTTTGGGGTGAGCCAGCCCATGAAATGGCACCACCCTCATTCTCTTCTCTATATGTCATAAAGTCTGGTTCCTCAGGTCTTCTAATGCCTTTTCGTCACGGTTGGAGACACCTGTCCTGCTGAAAAAGCTGGCCTTCAAAGTGGCTAAGAAGGCCCCACCCTGGGAGACTGCTTGGGGGGTGCGGTGCGGCCCCCACCGGGTTTTGGTCTCATCTTCTGCGTGAGGCCCCCCCAGAAGCAGGGGTGCTGTGGGCCTCAGTCCTTGGGCAATGGGATGCCCAGGGCAGAGTGCGCCCCCCAGCTGCGGGCTTCGGCCACCTGGCTCGGGGAGCAGATGTCTTCCAGGAAGATCTGGGCCAGGTTGCGGAGCCGTGTGTTGGCCGAGAGAGAGAAGCGCAGCATACACTGGACCACAGGCAGGGCGGTCAGCTCAGGGTGGGAGCCAGGGCCAGACGGGCTCAGGTACATGAGTGTGGTGACAGCAGACAGCACCGTCTCCTCGCTGGGACTGGACAGGCAGTTGATGATGAGCGGGATGCCGCCTGCACGCAGAATGTACTCTTTGTTGGCCTTGTCAGCACACAGGTTGCAGAGACCACCTGGGGAGAGAGGGTGAGTTGGGCCTCTTCCCCAGGCCCCTTCTTGCCTCCTGCCCGACTGAGTCCTGGAGGGGAGGGCCCAGGCCTGTCCACGGTCCATTCTGGTCCCCAGGCCTCCTCTTCAGGATTCCAGAGAGACCTGGCTGCCTGCTGCCCCTGCCACTAGGCCGGCACCTCCGAGAAGCATGAACCCCTTTCCCACTTGGTGCAGCCAGTTCAATGGCTGATCCGCTTCCCTTTTTTTTTTTTTTAAAGTGAGAAACAAAAACAGGAGCCACAAGAGATCATTATTTTTGAAGAGTTTAAATACCATGGCGAGGTGTCAGTTTCATGGGTGTATACAGACGTTAAAACCTACCTAGTTGTACACCTTACATATGTACAACTTATCACCTGCCAGTTATACTTGAATAAAGCTCTTAAAATGTTTAGAGAAAGAAGCAAAACCACAAATCTTACCATCCAGTTAACATCCCTTTCTGTCATCCCATAACTTTCTATGTGCAGATACACATATTTCGTAGAAACGGGATATTTTCCTTAACTGTTTGGTAAGCCAGCTTTTTCACTTAACAATGTATTGTGACCAATAGTTTAGCTTCACCAGTAAAGAATGTCCGCCTTGAGCTTCATGCTCTTTTAAGAACTATCTATATGGGATAAAACTGACAATAGCAACTTGAAAGATTCGATAGGAACCTTAGGGGGCAGTGAGTTTACATAAACGGGGGAGGAACAACTCAGCAAAGGAGGGTGAGGATGGTCACGTGACTTGAAGAATGTCATCAAGGTCACTGAACTGCACAGTAGGAATTGTTGAACTGGTGTATGTTTTGCTGTGTATACTCTCAACAACAACAAAAATAAAACACAATGTACTGTGACCATCTGTCTCTGCCAATAATCTACATTCAGGCTCCATTTAGCAGCTTTGCGGTGCACCGTCTGATCAGCGCAGGACAACTGATGGAGAAGTTAGACCATTTTAGCCTCTAGGTTGCTGTTATGAGGATTCTGGGGGACAGACAACAGAAGAGGCCTGGAACACAGCCCCGTGTGCTCGGGTAGTGAGGCCGGGCCCCCCTTTTTCTCACACCTCACCTCTGGGCACGCCCCACTCAACTTAGTGTCCTCTCGGCCCCAGGGGCAGATTCCACCTTGCCTGGTGGTCACTGGCCAGCACTGCTACTGTAATGCCCAAAGGTGACTTCCTGTGTATCCTGACTCAGCCTCCTGCCACCAGAGTCCCTCTACCTTTAGGTTCCCTGTGCATGAAAGCCGCAGGGCTTCTCAGCTCATTTGTATAATGTGCCCAACAAGTCCAATCAGGAGTGAGGGGCACAGCCCCACTCACTGGCCCAGCCTGAAACCTGAGCAGGACATCATCCCAAGCAAGGTGGGCAGGTGCCCATGCTGCCCCTGTGGGACACAGCCATCCCCCTCCAGGGGCGGGGCAGCCCAGCCTTGGCCCTGCGCACCCCTCCCTCACTGCACCTGGCTCAGCGTGAGGCCTGCTACAGTGAAGCCCAGAATTTGGAATAAAGTCCCTACTCCTTCCTGTGGTCTGCCGGCCGTGCACCATCTGCCTCCCCGTCTCCACTGGGTCCAATCTTGGGACCTTTTGGTACAAGCACTTCCCAGCGAGGGCTTCCCTGAGAGCCCTCGTGTGACTGTCCCCTCCACTCCTGGGGCACTGCCCTGGTCACCACTTCACTTTCTCCATACACTTAAAAACTCCGAGAAACCTGCTTCTTCGTCTGTATGTTTCCTTGCTCCCTGCCTTCTGAGCCGCTCTAGAAGGTAAGCGCCCTGAGGTCAAGACCCTGGCCGGCTCATTCCTGCCATGTCCACAGTGACCTGCACAGAGGCGCTCCACAATATGAGTTGCGAGTCTAAGTGTTTTTAAAATGTGACTCGAGGGAAAGAGGCTGGGTGGCGTGCAGGGGCCGTGGTGGTCCTGACACCTGCGCAGCTCGGACAGGTAGCTTCTGAAGGAGGGGAGGGGTTGGGAGTTAGGAGGAAGAGCAGCTGGAGAGACAAGAGGCACTAGGAGG
Source organism: Loxodonta africana (assembly GCF_030014295.1). NCBI lineage: Eukaryota > Metazoa > Chordata > Mammalia > Proboscidea > Elephantidae > Loxodonta > Loxodonta africana. Next base: position 17,702,449 of record NC_087359.1, read on the forward strand.
CCCCTCTCGTGCAAAACCAGGGAAGGAAACACCCACTTGTCAGCCAGTGCTGGGTGCCAGCTACTGGACTTCACACAGGTTGTCCCTGAGTCCCAATCACCCTGAGGACACACAGCCCCCTTCTTGCATGGCCACCAGGCCCTCCAGGGTCTGTCCCGCCACATCAGGCCACCGTCTGGCTAACTGTGGTGCCCCAGCACTCAGGGCCGCCAGAACACCAAGCTTTCTTGTTTGGACCCTTTGCACTTGCTGAACTGTCCTCAGGAGCCAGCTGAACTGTCCCCTCTCAGCAATCCCTCCCAGACCACCCACGCTCAGAGGCCTTCTCTGCAATCTCGACCTCAGCACCCGGTTCCGTCGTGCAGCCCTTAGCACGCCTGGGCTCGTCCTGCTGCTTGCTTCACTAGTCGGTGCTCTCCGTGAGGCAGGGCCTCCCTTGCTGACCTCTGGATCGCAGGAGCCCAGAACAGGGGACACACACTGAACACATGCTGAACACATGGATGAACCCTACACCAAGCTGGAGCTATTGTCTCTGCCATCTTAGCGGGAGAAGCTGAGGGTGTGAGGGATTCAGCAACTTGCCCAAGCCCCAGAAGGGAGCCCTTTGCCACTCCCAGGGGAAACTGAGTCCCTGTGGAGCCACGAGGACAACTGATGCTCCCAAGGCCAGATGCCAGGCTCAGCCTGGAGCAGGGACCAGCAGGTGGGTTAGTCTGAGTGGGGAGTGGGCCACTTCCTGCTGCTGTAAGGTGTGATAAGATGAAGCCATGAGTCACTGACCTGGCGATGAGTCAGCATCACCACCAGGTGTGTCTGGGTGGGGCTGGATCACCAGATGGCATCTGCTGGGGGCTGGGAACCTGAGGAGGCCTCAGGACAGGCCCCTGGCCACAACCTCCTCACTCTCCCCAGCCCTGGAAACCTCCCCGATGGACCAGGTGTCCTGCCAGAGCTCACCAGCTGCCCGGGCCTCGGCCACAGGTACATCCTCTAAGCCCCTCTTAAGCCTCTCAGATTAAAAGGGGAGCAAGAGCCTGGGAAGGGAACTGCAGGGAGCTTCAGGGGCTCGGTGAGAAGGCTGGACTGGAGCAGCCAAGACGGTGCCAGACCTGCACGAAGCCTCTGCTACTTTAAGCTTTCCCCAAGTGCCCCTCAGAGAGCTGGCCTGAAGTAAGAAGTGCTGGGAAAACCATCTACGCAAAACTGGAAGCATCCTAAACTGCCCAACCACAGAAAACTGTTAAAAAGAAGAACAAGTCCTGACGGGCTGACGAACAAGTTCTGAACAAACCAAACAAGACAAGAGAAACAGAATGAGGCAACGACAGGGCCGCTAGATGCCAGGAGCCACGGAAACCCCCAGGAGAGGCAGAACAGGAAACCCCAAATGTGGCCTGGGATGAGAAAGCTGGAGGATCAGAGAGGGCAGGAGGGTGACCCTGGGTCACAGAGCAAGTAGGACATCTGGGCTGGGAGGGACACCCTGGCCGACAAGGGCAGGGTCTGAGGATTGTCCAGAGGGCTAAATGAGGCCATGCTGACAAGCGCCTAGCCAGCACCCAGCGGCCAAGCGAACCCTAAAAAAGGCAGCCCAGACATACCACTCACCACAGCCCAGCCCAGGATCAAAATCTTCATTTGACACTATCTGCTTAGCATCTTGAAAAAGGTTCCTTCTGAAATTTCAAGTCTGAGGGACAAAACAGACCATAGAGAAAGTCGCTGGTTAGACTCCTGGGGATCTTTTTCAGCAGAAGGCTGTATGAGCCTGGTGCCTGGCCGTGCAGTAAGGGTGGGAGGGACAGGGGAGCACAGGCAATGGCGGACAGTGCGAGGCTCTGGGATGGGTAGATCTCCTTGGAATCCCAGTTCTGCCACTGAGGGCCTAGGTAACTCAGAGCTAGCCACTCAGCTTCTCTAAGCCTCAGCTTCTTCACCAGTTAAATGGGCAGAGAGAACTAAAAAAAAACCAAACCCTTGTCTTTGAGTCGATTCTGACTCATAGAGACCCTACAGAACAGAGCAGAACTGCCTCGTAGGGTTTCCAAGGCTGTAATCTTTACGAAAGCAGACCGCCACATCTTCCTTTGGTGACACAGCTGGTGGCTTTGAACCACTGTCCTTTTGGTCAGCAGCTGACCACTTAACCACTGCACCACCAGGGTTCCTAAAAAACCCGTTGCTGTTGAGTCGATTCCGACTCATAGCGACGCTGTGAGACAGAATAGAACTGCCCCATAGAGTTACCGAGGAGCGCCTGGTGGATCTGAACTGCCAACCTCTTAGTTAGCAGCCATAGCTCTTAACCACTGCGCCACCAGGGCTTCCTGGAGAGAATTAAACAAGGTAACTGAGACACCTCCCTGGCACACGGTAGACACTTGAGGAGTATTAATTGTCTTGTACCATTCATGTGACACCTGGTACACACTCCTTTTTGGACGCCAGTGAATTTTGTCTCCCCAACCAGACTGTGGACTCCTTGAAGGCAGGGGTCAAGCGTGTACCTCTTGATAGCCCCAGAGGCCAGCACAGGGCCACACACGCACAAAACGGCAGACGCATACATACAGCTCCAGTTTAACTAGGATCAAGCAAATGCTTGTGTAACCGCCGCCGAGGTCAAGAACGAACACAGTCGGCAATCCAGAATGCTTATCTCCCTGATTCCTAATAATTTAATAATTTTTAAATTATTTGCCAGGGCGGCCTCTACCATCACTCCCTGACTTGGAGGGACTAATTTAATTTCCCCTTGCCTTAATTCCAGACATAAGCAGAAACTTTTTAAAATTTAATTAAATATTTTTTTTTTACTACATACACACATATACCTAAATATTATACAGTTCAGTTCTTCCTTTTTTGGGATTTTACAGAAATGAAGTCATAATGTTTGCTTAACACCAGCTGTAAGATTACTGCATGTAGCTACAGATTGTTCGTTTTCATTACTAAATATTGTATGAGTGACCCGGTGTCGGTACCCATTGTTGCCAGCTTGGGAGTGTTACAGACAATGCTGTCAGTGACATTTCTGAACATGTGTCTGCATGCACAATGAACATTGCCGCTGGGTCATGGGGTGTGTTAAAAAAAAAAAGTTTCAGTCAGGCGATTCCAACTTATAGTGACCCTATAGGGTAGAGCAGAACTGCCCCGTAGGGTTTCCAAGGAGCAGCTGGTGGATTCCAACTGCGGACCTTTTGGTTAGCCGCTGTAGCGGCTAACCATTGCACCACCAGGCCTCCATTGCAGCATGTGCCTGTGTTCGATTTCACTAGTTTCCAGACAGGCAATGAGGATTTACCAGCCTCTCTCTTGAGCACCACCACCATCTAGTGGAAGCTACATGTATTGCAGGAAATAGAACAAAGGAAAGCGATTTATCCTGAATTCTGGGAGGCCAGCTACTTGAACCTTGTTTAAGTAACAAAAGGGTCCAGAAGGAAAGGTATATATAGAAGGAGACTGGAAAGCCCCTGTATGTTCTCCGCAATTGCTGCCACCAGATCCTTCTTCAGGGCTGCAGCTATACTGGGCAGGGAGGGGGGTTATGAGGCAACACAGAATAGCTGCTGCCACACTGACAGAACTAACTGCAGCCTGAACTGAAGGCCCACGGAGCTGGGGCTCTTGGCCTCAGACAGGAAGTCAAGCGCTGATGAGAAAGCAGCTACTATCTCAGAACATCATGGAAGGACCACCTACCACTGTGGTGGGCGGCAAGGACGGACAGAAGGAAGCCTGCGTTCTGATGCCGGTTGAAGGGCAGCTGATTGTGCCTCAATTTCCTTGTCAGTAAAACGATGGGTTTGGACTAAGTTCTTCTCCAGCTTTAACAGTGCACAGGCCTAGGAATCAGAAAACTTTCTAAGGGCAGAAAAGTGGTCAAGTGAATAGCTTTGAGAATCTGTCTGCTTTAAGTTTACGACAGAGGTCTGGCACTTTTTAACCCTTAGAACCTATTTAACTTGCTAAACCCCAGATTCTTCATTGGAAGCAAGTGTTAGGAGCATCCTGCCCATCGGTGCTGTCTCAGGCTCAAAGGAGATGACACTCACATGGCACAGCGCATGGCACACAATGGGTACTCGTGGATGCCGTTATCATCATGAAGCTCCACAGCCTGGCTTTGCAGCTAGAAGGCTGAGCCCCGGCCAGCACACATTATGGCGAGGCTCACTCAGCTAACTCTGCCTGGGCCCCCACCCCACTGGGACGCCGAGATTGACATTCCTATTTTTTCCTATCATTCAGTAACTTTTTTCCAGAAGGAAAGAATCTCTGGAGCAGGTGGGTGGTTCCCTTGATAGGACATTATCCCATCCCAGCCCAGAAGAGGGAGCTGTTTACCCCAAAGGGGCTCTGGACACCAGGTCCCTGTGGGGAGACCAAGTGGATCCTACAGCTGCAGACCCTGGTCATACAACAGCATCGTTATCTCATCAAATTCTCTCAGCAACACTGGGAGGCGGGCACTGATACTGCCCCCATCTGGGAGATGACTGGAGAAGGGAAATCACGCCCAGATGGTGAGCCACAGAGGGAGGACTGGAACCCAGGCCTGTCTGACCCCAAAGCCCAGCTCTTACCAAACTCCCCCTGCTGCTTGCCAACCACAGGCACTGTGGTTTGGGTTCTGCAAGCTGCAGCAGAGCCATCTGACCCAGCGCTCCTTGCTGCTGGCTTCTCCAGGACCAACTCTGTTCCGGGCCCAGCACCAGGTCACAGCCGGTATGTGGGACCTGCCTGCCCTTCCCGCCCCTTCCAGCCTCCTCCCCAGACCACAAGACCTGAGCATTCAAGACACGTAGAGATAACTGAAGCTCCGTCCTAGAGGTCACACTCTCAGGTCTACCACCAAAGATAAAAGGCTCCAAGCCACAAAGCGCAGCCCAGAGCTGTTTAGCAGCAGACTGAGGACCTGAGAGTGTGCCCCAGTTAGTGCCTAAGCCATTAAGTAGAATGACAGCAGTAACCAATACACAGCTAAGTGCCACAGGGACTTTCTCTTAAGTCACGCACAATAAGTGCAAGCGGTATTTAATCTGCACAGGTTCCCATGGAGGGATTCAAATGCTGAGAAAGCTGCTGCTCATGGGACAGGGGCCTTGCTCTGGTGGGAGGAATGAGAGGGAGAAGAGGAGGAAAAAGTGGCTGGGATGGGACATAAAGAGAAATGAAGTCCTGACACAGGCTGCAACATGGACGAACCTCGAAAACATTACACAGAAGTGAAGTCAGTCATAAAAGAACAAATACTGTAGGACCCTTTTTTGTGAACTAGCTAGAATAGGCAAATGTATAGAGACCAAAGTCTATTAGTAGCTGGGAGGGGAGGGAGGGGAAGGGGGAGCCACTGCTCAGGAAGCAGTCAGTGCCTGTTCACAGGGATGGCAAGTTCAGGAATGGATACTGGTGATGATCATACAACGTGATGAATGTAATCAGTGCAGCAAATTGTACATGTAAAAACTGTTGAATTGGTAAATGTGTTATATATATATATATTTTTACCACAACAAAAAAAAAAAGAAAAACAGAAACACACATACTATTAAGCGGCTGGGAAAAGCATACCCAGGGATAAGGTTACTATCAGTCCTAGACAAAGTATCTTCACAGAGAAGCAGACAGACACACAGACATACACTTCTGATCCCCACAACCATCCTGTGAGGTAGGCAAGGCACAGGTGAGGAGACAAGGCTTGGAGGAGAGATAGGATCACCCAAGAGAATCCAGCTAAGACATGGAGAAGTCGGCTGTGGACACCAAGCCCAGGAGAGCAATAGCCCAGGCCCAGACCCAAGCCGGCCGCCCAGCTTCCAGGGAGAAGTCTCGCTGGGCCAGGATGGCGGGGTGCTCCTGCCTGGCAAAGCTGCCCCCTGAACCTGAAGAGACCCAGCAGAGCAGAATCCTGGTTAGTAAGCCTTTCTTAGGACAACTTCTCTTTGATGTTAGGCACGTTTTCTCCAGGGTCAAAAGTTTGATTTGGGATCTATCCTCTAGCTCTCCCAGAAAATGCTGAGTTGGTGGATGTTTTGTTGTGTACCTTCTCAACAAAAGCAGTAACTTTAAAAAAAAAAAAAAAGACCACTGTTGCTGTTGACAGCAGAAGCTGTGCAGCAGTTACAAAACAGTGGGGGTGGGGGGTGTAGGATTTACTTCAAGGAAAGGAGGAAATCCTAGAGACCCTTTAAGCAGTTAAGCACTCAGCTGCTAACCAAAAGGCTGGCAGTTCAAACTCACCCAGCGGCCCCACGGGAGAAAGACCTGGTGATCTGATCTAGTAAAGATTACAGCCTAGAAAACCCTATGGGGCAGTTCTGCTCTGTCACACGGGGCCGCTGTGAGTCAAAATCAACTTGACGGCACCTAACAACTACAACAGATGTGAAGTGGCATCTGACTGTGATGACAGGTTCTGTTTTATCTTAAACTAAACTTAAAGGAAAGGAGGTCTATTTACAAACTTTTTTTTCCTCTTTTAGAAAAACTGTGGCAGAATATATATATATAATAAAATTTTTCACTTTAACTATTTAAAAAATATATATATATATATATATTACAGCCTAGGAAACCCTATGGGGCAGTTCTACTCTGTCACATGAGATTACTGAGTCCAAATTACACTTGACAGCACCTAACGTTTACCATAATAATCTCCCAGAAGGGCAGAGATAGGCTAACACCACTCCAAGACCTAGGCAACTGGGGCTCCTGTCCCAGGCCCAGTGTTAGAGGGCCCTGTTTGGCAGAGCCCACCGAAAGCCCACTCCGCACCCCCGCACCCAGAGCTCCAGGCCCTAAACCAACTTCCACAGCTGCCTGGGTCTCCTTCCTGGCTCCTGACTCCCAGGAGTGGGCCTCACTGCTGGTGTGTGCACTCTTAGCTCAAGGAATGGCCAAGAGGCAGCTGGGGCAGCTGTTGGTGGGGTGTGAACACGGAGCCTGGTATCCACCCACATGCATGTAAGGCCCCTCGATGAGAAGGGAAGGGGGGTCAACCCCCATTTGTATTCTAGCCTTGAGTACCTCAAACATTGGGGTAGAACTGAATGTTCTCTCAAAAATCTAATTCACACTCACATATGACGTCTTCGAGAAAAACATTTGCTACTTGATTCTGCCAGGTCATTAAATCTTGGGATATCCCAGTTAAATGGCCTAATAACATGCTCCTGTCCAGCTCCTAGGTTGTAACATAGTGCCTGCGGTCTTAAAAGCTTGCAAGCAGCCATCCAAGGCACAACAATTGGTCTCTATTCACCTGGAGCAACAGAGGAAGGAGAGTCAGGAATAGGAGAGGGAAATGGAAGTGTGGTAATTGTCTCCACGAACAACTGCCTCCTTTGCCATGAGACCAGAAGAACTGGATGGTGCCTGGCTACCATTACTGAACAGTTTGATCAAAGATTCTACAGAAGAATCCTGATCAAAAGGGGAGAAATACAGAACAGATTTTCAAATTCTCATGGACTTCAGACTTTCTGGAGCATGGAGGCTGGATAAACCCCTGAAACTACTGCCCTGGGATAATCTTTAAAACTTAAACCAAAAACAACTCCTGAAGTCTTCTTAAAACCAAACAATAGTTTAGCTCAATTAGTAAAGTATGTCTGCCTTGAGCATTATATTCTTTTAAGATCTATCTATACGGGATCAAATTGACAACAGCAACTTGAAAGATTAGATATGAACCTTGGTGGGGAGTGAGTTTATATTAATGGGGAAGGAATAACTCAGAAAAGGAAGGTGAGAATGGCTGCACAACTTGAAGAATGTAATCAAGGTCACTGAATTGTACATGTAAAAAATGTTGAGTTGGTGGATGTTTTGTTGTGTACCTTCTCAACGATAACAATAACTGGAAAAAAAAAAAAAGGACTTTAAATCTAATTTCTAGGCTACAGGAAATAAGGTGGCAAAGAAACAAGCTAAATGACACCATGAAGAGGCAACCAGACAAACTGGAAGGTAAGACATTCTGCAGAACTTGTCTGGACCCTTCAACAGTGTTATTAAAAAAGGGTCTGTTCCATGGTTTCAGGGGACATCTAAGTCAATTGGGATAATAAAATCTATTAAGAAAACATCCTGCATCCCACTTTGGAGAGTGGTGTCTAGGATCTTAAATGCTAGCAAGCGGCCATCTAAGATGCATCAATTGGTCTCAACCCACCTGGAACAAGGAAGAATGAAGAACACCAAAAACACAAAATAATTATGAGCCTAAGAGACAGAAGGGACCACATAAACCTGAGACTACATCAGCCTGAGACCAGAAGAGCTAGATGGTACCCAGCCACAACCAATGACTGCACTGACAGAGAACTCAACAGGAAAACTCTGAGGGAGCAGGAGAGCAAGGAGATGCAGACCCCAAATTCTTGCAAACAGACCAGACTTAATGGTCAGACTGGGACTGGAGGGGCCCCAGAGGCCATGGACCCCAGACCTCCTGTTAGCCCAGGGTAGGAACCATTCCCAAAGCCAACTCTTCAGACAGGGATTGGGCTGGAATAGGGAATGGAAAATGATACTGATGAAGAACGAGCTTCTTGGATCAAGTGGTCACAGGAAACTATGTTGGCATCTCCTGTCTGGAGGGGAGATGAGAGGGCAGAGGGGGCCAGAAGCTGCCAGAATGGACACGAGGAGAGTGGAGGGAATTACTGTGCTATCTCATCAGAGGGAGAGCAATTAGGAGTGTATAGCAAGGTGTATGTAAATTTTTGTATGAGAGGCTGACCTGATTTGTAAACTTTCACTTAAAGCACAATAAAAATTAATTTTAAAAAAAGGTCTGCTCAGGACATCGCGGTTCACAGCTGATTCCTTTCCTAGAAGCTCACTGATTCACCGCAGCCCACCAGGCAGTGCAAAGGAGGGTGGGCCCCCGCAGGTTGGTCCCCGTCCTTACCAATGGCAAACTCCACCAGGGTCTCATTTTCTTCCGACAGCGAATCGAGGAATAAATCCAGAACCTGCAGCTGCCGCAGATACTGGTAGTTGCTAGGGTCGTAGGCGAAGTTGGCGAGGTTGGCCAGGACTTGCTCTTTGGCGTCTGCAAGGGGAAAGCGGCACTGGAACCAGGTTAGGGCGGCGGTCGCGGCGGCCTCCGGCCCCCTGGACTCCATCCCGCCAGCCATTCTCACCTTGGCTCTCCGTCTCCTGGAATTCTGAGACCAGAGCCTGCAGGTATCCCAGCCGCCCGACATAGGGGTCCACCTTCGGCTTCTGGGCCATGGTCGGGGTGGTGGAGGTCCCAGGGATCGGCGGAGAGAGCGTGGGAAGCAAGGGGTGCGGGAACTGAGAAACGGATTCCTTCCTGAATTCAGGCTCTGCAGCGCTTTGCAGCTGGGATTGGGTGTAGGGGACCGAGTGAGGCCTCAGGACCATGTAAAGGCGGAGCTTGGAAATCGAAATCCGGGCGCGGGAAACACATCCGCCAGCGAATTGGGGCTGGAGGAGTGAGGCGCAACGTTCCCGCCCCCGACGGAAGCCGGAAGGGGAGGAGCGAGGGGCGGGACCACCGCAGAGCTCGGCGCGCGTGCGCGGTTTGTTTCCCGCCACATCGCTCGAGCCCGCGGCCCCTCCAGACCCGGAAGCACCTGCACGCTCTCCCGCGTCTGGCGGGGTACGCACCTTTGGAGTGTGGGCGTCGGCTCCCTGCGCTCCCCACATCGGTCCTCTGACACTACAGCTGGGTCGGCTTTTCAAAAAGCCGGCGATGACCCCATGTGTGCAGAGTAGAATTGCTTCTAAAGGCTACTATACAAAAAAAAAAAAAAAAAAAAACCTGCTGCCGTCGAGTCGTTTCCGACTCATAGCGACTCAGTAGGGCATAGTAGAACTGCCCCACAGAGTTTCCAAGGAGCGCCTGGCGGATTCAAACTGCCGACCCTTTGGTTAGCAGCCGTAGCACTTAACCACTGGCCACCAGGGTACTATAAAAAAAAAAAAAAATAGTATAGGTTTTTTCCAATATCAAACTGCAAAAGTTAATCTTTCATAAGTAGGGCACTGCATATTAATCATTTGAATATTTAAAAAAAAATACGGGTGAGTTCGACACCCACTCCTTGCCAGCTGGAGCTAGGTCCGCCACCTCTGGCCAGAAATCTCTGGCGGGAGGGGGTGTACTCCCGGACAGCACCGAGAGGCCCTAGAAGGAGCCTCGGTTCCCCCAAGTGAGCCACTTCAATGGCTTTCTGGGTTTTAGAGTCATGGAAGCTGAAGCTCTTCTGCCCGGTTTCTTAGTGCTTCCCAGGAAGGTGACGTACCTCCCAGACCTCGTGGGCACCGTGATGGAGCACTTGGGAGGGAGGAGACCCCGCCCATTCCCATCGTGCTTGAAAACCGTGTGTAGGGAGTGTAGACTGTGAGCATCCTGAGGACAAGGACCCTGTGCCTTACAGGCTGGGCTTGGAATGAGGGCCACACTGGTGGGTACTCCTTAGGCAGGAGTTTAGAAAGTAGTCTGTTTATGAGTGCCCTAGCTACTATGGGGCCCTGATGGGGCCAGAGGGAGTGCATCTCAGCTGGGATATGGGCTGGGAGCCCTGGGGCTTCCTCTGCTTAGGCTGGACAAAGCAGCAAGGGCCTGGGGTCCAGAAGTTCAGGGCTCGGGTAGGGGGGCAGAATGGAGTGAGCCCCATCAGCTCCTCACGACTTTCCCCAGAGGGGATTCCCAGGATATCAGCTAAGTGTGGATTGTGGAACTTTTGGGCCACGTATCTTCCTCCTTTTGTTTGGTCTTACCCCTCCTGAGGCCTCATGGGGCTTCCTCCTTGGGGAAGAATTCTGCCCTTGGCTTTGTACTGAGGGCAAGGCCTTCCTCTTCTGTCCTGCCGCTGCTCTACGGTAGATGCTGTTATTTGCTGAAGGAATTCTGCCCAGAGATCACTGCCACCATTTCCTGGCCAGGGTCAAAGTTTCCTATGCTGAATGTTTACTGATTTTTTTTCCCTTAAATGTGTTTTCAGGGAACGGCCTGAGGATGTACAACACATCAAATCCTGGAGGCTACCAGCACCAAAAGCTCTCACCAACCCACCGGCCTCCAGCTCCCTCCTTTTCTACTCAAGATGAAGGAGATGGACTGTAAAACATAGCCAAGCATTTCCCCCATTAGAGCACAGGGTGGCCAAGCATGTACTGGGGAGAGGGGCCAGAGCACCCAAATAATTGTCATTAGCTGCTGTCAAGTCAGCTCCCAACTCAAGGCGCCCAGTACACAATGGATCTAAATGGTGCCTGGTCCTGCACCGTCCCCATGATTGGTTGCAAATCAGACCATTGTGACCTGTAGGCTGATTTTTGGGAGTAGAGGGCCAGGCCTTTCTTCCTAGTCCTTCTTAGTCTGGAAGCTCCACTGAAAACCTGTTTAGCACCGTAGCAACAAGCAAGCCTCCCCTGGTGGTGGCTGCACGTAAGGTGCGTTAGCCAGGAATCGAATCCAAGTCTCCTACTTGGAAGGTGAGAGTTCTCCCACTCAACCACCACTGCCCCCATTCTCACATAATTAGATGTTTCAAATGGAAGAGACCTCAGCTCATCCAAGACAGCCTCCTTCTTTTTCAAGGCCCAGAGTTGGGGAACAGTTTGCCCCAACTCACACAGCAAATTGTGATATTCTCAAACATACACTAGGGTCTCTGTCCCCTCCCAGTGCCCTTGCCTTGCTTCTACACTATCTCTTTGGCCATAAAGGGGCACTGTTGGCAGGGTGCTGGAAGAGAGAGGATATCCCAGAGGATACTTATTCACGCCAGCTGGACATGTGGCCAAGAAAGTTCTGGAGTCAGGTCATGAAAATAAAATCCATTCTCCCTGGCCTGATTGGATTTTCTTGTGGTGCCTGGTTGAGCCTGAATCAACAAGCAAGGTCCTGCACCTGAGCAGCCCATCAGGCTGGGAGAAGGGAAGGGGGAAGGGAAGCTTACTCCAGGCATGTTTTCAGCTTCATTAGTTCACTGGGTTTATAACCTGCTGCAGGAAGTATCCTTGTGTGCCATTCAAACAGACTGTTTTCTCCTTCCCCTCGGTTGACACCCTGCTGGGACAGGCCTGAGCTGATGCGGGCCAGTTCTCAGGGTGATGACCTCAGGGAAGGTCACCAGCAAAATGTATGTGAGAAGCTCTAACCTCCAGGCCACAGGCAGAGGCCAAGAGGGAGCAGGGGTGGATGGGCTGGCAGCTGCTAAGCTAGCAACTTACCCTAGGGGGTCCGGACACAACAGGAAAGACAGGAGAGGGGAGTGGAAGGCTTCTGACACAGACTAGTTGCCTTTGAGTTGATTCTGACTCACGGAGACCCCATGTGTGTCAGAGTAGAACTGTCTCCTTAGGGTTTTCAATGGCTGATTTTTTGGAAGTAGACTGCCAGATCTTTCTTCTGAAGCATCTCTGGGTAGACACAAACCTCCAACCTTTTGGCTAGCATTTGAATGTGTTAACTGCATCACCCAGAGACTCCTTCCGTCACAGAAGTAGCCCTATTTTCACAGAGGGCCTCAGGTCCTTACTAGCTGTCCTCTCTGAACAGTCAAATGCCTGCCTTCCCCTTACCCTAGCCTTAACCTTCCTGGCCAGGCCTATAGGGTGGGGACAGGAGGGAGGCTTTAGAGTAGACCCTGCCAAGTGTGCAGGGGGGACCCCTGTGGCTTCATCAATTCTAGGATCCCAGCCAGGGGCTTCCCTCCAGTTTGAGGCATAGATGCCAGGAAGGGCATTCTACCCAGTGTTTAATCTGTCTAAATTCCACCTCCAGGACCGCTCTTCAGCCTGGCCCTCCACTGCCACAGGCCATAGCTTCTTCTCTGCCCGGGCCCTTCTTCCCAGGGCTCTAGCCAGTGTGGGGCCCAGCAGCCTGTGTTGGGGCAGCTCCAGTGAGCACCAGCCTTAGCTACCCTAAGGATAAGGCTGGGCCACTCAGGAAGAGAAAGGACAGGATGGCCTCTGGGGAGGCATGTCTGCTTTGGAATTATCTGGAGGCTGGAGGACAAAGAGGGATCCCATCAGAGGCATCCAGACTGAACTTTTTTAAAGTCCAGTGTGTTGAGCTGTAGCAGCAGTGGGGAGCCAGCTGAGTCCAGCCAGCCGTGACAGACTCAAGCAGGGCTCAGACCCACTTTCCTGGGCCCCAGGGTGGTGGTTCCCAAGGAAAAAGTCAGGAGGACCTGCTCCTGGATTCAGCTGGCTGGAAGGAATCCTGAGTCTTCAGAGGCTAGCCTCCAAGGTCCCAGCTCCTGGTAGAGTCCTGCTTACAGAGCCTGGATAGCCTTTGGTCCTGGCTTCCTGGGTAGCCCTTCACCCAGCCCCTGCGGAAGGAGCAGGAGGCACCACTCCTGACCTGAGACAGTGGTCACCCACATGATCGCAGGACTTAGATGCTGGTCACACACGTGATCTTGGGGCTCAGACGCTAGTCACATACATGATCTCACGGCACAGCCGCTTCTCAGAACTATCTGTGCCCTCCAGGGTGAGGCACTGCTCTCCAGCAGCCTCTGTGAAGGCTCCTTCTGCCTCGGCTGGCCTGCCTTGCTTCTCCTTCTTCTGTAGGGCACAGAAGCTGCCACCCATGAAGAGGGCAGCTGAGATGAGGAAGAAGCTGGACATGTAGAAAACGCAGTTGAAGTTGCCAGTGGCATCCACAAGGAACCCTGGGGAGCAGAGGGCAAGTCAGGCTGCTGCCTGGGGCTACCAGGTCTCCCCACCCCCTGCCCCACTAAACTGTGTGCTTTCCAATTCATGATTTTTTGTTTCTGCTATATCCCCAGTGCCAGGAATCGTGGCTGGCACCTAGTAGGTGCTCAATAGGTATGTGTTGAACGAAAAGGAGGGGAGGAAAATAAACCCACTGTGGCCCAGGCAGGGAGAGTTCTTAAAAAGATTGTGCATAATCTCAGGGGACATCTAGGTCAACTGACATATCATAATCCATATAGACAATGTTCTCCATCCTACCTTGGTGAGTAGTGACTGGGGTCTTAAAAGCTTTCAAACCACATCTACCACGGCCTCCACCAGACTGAGTCCAGTACAACTAGATGGTACCCAGGTACCACCACTGAGTGCTCTGACAGGGATCACAATAGAGGCTCCAGGACAGAGCTGGAGAAAAACATAGAAAAAATTCTAACTCAGAAAGAAAGGCCAGACTTACTGGCCTGACAGAGACTGGAGAAACCCTGTATGGCCTCCAGACATCCTATCAGCTCAGTGATGAAGTCACTCCTGAGGTTCACCCTTAAGCCAAAGATTGGACAGGCCCATGGAACAAAACGAAACTAAAGGGGCACACCAGCCCTGGGGCAGGGACTAGAAGGCAGGAGGGGACAAAAAGGCTAATAATACGGAACCCAAGGTTGAGAAGGGAGAGTGTTGACATGTCATGGGGTTGTTAACCAATGTCATAAAACAATACGTGTACTAACTGTTTAATGGTTTAATGAGAAACGAGTTTGTTCTGTAAACCTTCATCTAAAGTACAATAAAATAAAATATATATATATATTTAAAAATATAAAAAGCTTTCGAGTGGCCATCTAAGATAGAACAATTGGTCTCTTCTTGCCCGGAGCAAAGAAGAGTGAAGAAAACCAAAAACTCAAGATAAAACAGTCCACAGGACTAATGGGTTACATGAACCATAGTCTGAGACCAGAAGAACTAGATGGCACCCAGCTACCACTACCTACAGCCCTGATCGGAATCACAGTAGTAGGTCATGGACAGAGTGGGAGAAAAATATGGAAGAAAATTCAAACTCATAAATAAAACCAGACTTCCTGGTTTGAGACAGACTGGTGGAACCCCAGAGACTGTGGCACTTAGATACCCTATAAAATGAACGATAACACCAGTACGGAATGTGCACCTCAGAATAATCAACTATATGAGATCAAAGGGCAGCACTTGCCTAAAAGCAAAGTTCAGAAGGTCAGTAGAGGCAGGAAAGCTGGGCGTATGGACAGGGGGAACCTAGGGAGGAAAGAGGGAAAGCGCTGACACATTCAGGGGTCAACAATATCAACCAATATCATGAAACAAGCTGTGTATAAATCATTGAATGGGAAATTAATTTGCTCTGTAAACTTTCACCTAAACATCAAAACATTAAATAAAAAAAAAAAAAGATTCTGGCCAGAAGGCAACTTAAGAGCATGACTCCTTTACCCTGGGTGGCAGGCAGCCAAGCAGCCAGGTGAGTGGAGTCTGAGATATTTGCTCAGCCACCTCCCAAAAACCAAACCCAGTGCTGTCGATTCCGACTCACAGTGACCCTGTAGGACAGGGTAGAACTGCCCCATAGAGTTTCCAAGGAGCGCCTGGCGGATTCAAACTGCCGACCCTTTGGTTAGCAGCCGTAGCACTTAGCCACTACGCCACCAAGGGTTTCCTCCTCCGAGGACCCACTCATACCTCCTAGGCAGCTCTCTCCACTTATTTGCCTGGAAAACTCCTTGGAAACTAAAGCTTCCAGGGCTGCACTCGGGGGAAGATTCCCCATTGGGGGTGTCTATGTCAGGGTCTGATGAAAATCAGAACAAGTCCACAAGAGCCAAAGTACAACCTTGACTATATCCCACCTGAATTTAGAGACCATCTCAAGAATAGATTCGACGTGTTGAACACTGATGACTGAAGACCAGACGAGTTGTGGAATGACATCAAGGACATCGTACACAAAGAACACAAGAGGTCATTAAAAAGACAGGAGAGAAAGAGAAGACCTAAATGGATGTCAGAAGAGACTCTGAAACTTGCTCTTGAACATAGAGTAACTAAAGCAAAAGGAAGAAATGATGAAGTAAAAGAGCTGAACAGAAGATTTCAAAGGGCAGCTCGAGAAGACAAAGTAAAGAATTATAATGACGTGCAAAGAGCTGGAGATTGTAAACCAAAAGGGAAGAACACGCTCAGCGTTCCTCAAACTGAAAGAACTAAAGAAAAAAATTCAAGCCTCGAGTTGCAATACTGAAGGATTCTAAAGAGAAAATATTCAACGATGCAAGAAGCATCAAGAGCAGATGGAAGGAATACACAGAGTCACTGTACCAAAAAGAATTGGTCAATGTTCAACCATTTCAGGAGGTAACATATGATCAGGAACTCATGGTACTGAAGGAAGAAGTCCAAGCTGCACTGAAGGCACTGGTGAAAAATAAGGCTCTGGGAATGGATGGAATATCAATTGAGATGTTTCAACAAATGCATGCAGTGTTGGAAGTGCCCACCTGTCTATGCCAAGGAATTTGGAAGATAGCTACCTGGCCAACTGACTGGAAGAGATCTATATTTATGCCTATTCCCAAGAAAGGTGATTAACCGAATGTGGAAATTATCAAATGATATCATTAATATCACATGCAAGCAAAATTTTGCTGAAGCTTATTCAAAAGTGGCTGTGGCAGTATATCATATATGCCACAGTATATGCCAGAAGTTTGAGCCGGATTTAGAAGAGGATGGGGAACCAGGGATATCATTGCTGATGTCAGATGGATCCTGGCTGAAAGCAGAGAATACCAGAAAGATGTTTACCTGTGTTTTATCAACTATGCTAAGGCATTCGACTGTGTGGATCATAACAAATTATGAGTAACATTTCGGAGAATGAGAATTCCAGAACACTTAATTGTGCTCATGAGGAAACTGTACACAGAACAAGAGGCAGTCGTTTAAGCAGAACAAGGGGATACTGCATGGTTTAAGGTCAGGAAAGGTTTGCGTGTCAGGGTCGTATTCTTTCACCATACCTATTCAATCTGTTATGTCCAGCAAATAATCCAAGAACCTGGACTATATGAAGAAGAACAGGGCATCAGGATTGGACAAAGACTCATTAACAACCTGCGTTATGTAGATGACACAACCTTGGTTGCTGAAAGTGGAGGACTTGAAGCACTTACTGATGAAGCTCAAAGACCACAGCCTTAAGTATGGGTTACACCTCAACATAAAGAAAACAAAAATCCGAGATAAACGGAGAAACGACTGAGGTTGTCGAGGATTTCATTTTACTTGGATCCACAGTCAACACCCATGGAAGCAGCAGTCAAGAAATCAAAAGACGCATTGCATAGGGCAAATCAGTTGCAAGCGATCTCTTTAAAGTGTTAAAAAGCAAAGATGTCACCTTGAGGACTGAGGTACGCCTGACCCAAGCATAGTGTTTTCAGTTGCCCTCTATGCATGCAGAAGCTGGACGATGAATAAGTAAGACCAAAGAACTGTTACCTTTGAATCGTGGTGTTGGCAAAGGATATCGAATATACCATGGACTACCAAAAGAACGAACAAATCTGTCTTGGAAGAAGTATAACCAGAATGCTCCTTAGAAGCAAGGATGGCGAGACTATGTCTCACATACTTTGGACATGTTATTAGGAGGGATCATTCCCTGGAGAAGGACGTAGTGCTTGGTAGAGGGTCAGCGAAAAAGAGGAAGACCCTCAACAAGATGGACTGACACTGGCTGCAACAGTGGGCTCGAGCATAGCAACAACTGTGAGGATGGTGCAGAACCGGGCAGTTTCATTCTGTTGCACACAGGTTGTGCATAGGGTCGCCAAGAGTTGGAACCAACTCGACTGCACTTAACAAGAACAATCTCAGGGTCTTATTGTAATAACCACCACCTGTGTTGTCTGTTGACTGCAACCCAGCATCAGGGCTTTAAGAACCTTTCCTCATTTACTCTGCAAGACAGGCTCCCAGCAGCCCCCGCAGGTCCTCTCATGTGGATCTTTTTCATGTTTTGTTTGTTTCCCTCTCAGCACAAACCACCAGTGTAATTACAAATGGCTCTCTTTTCCTTCATTCCTGAAGGTGAGCCGGACCAGGTCTGTGTTCAGCCATGCACAGCCAGGGACTGGCATGAGTGAATAAATGGCTAGTGGTGGGTGTTCTTTTCTACATTTTGCAGATGTCACTGTGGCTCAGTGAAGGAGGAGGACTTGGTGGGGTCCCCCAGGCAGGAAACGGAGGGTCTAGGATGTTAATAACAGCAAACACGCACCCGGTAGGCACTTACTGTGTGCCAGGCTCCCTGCTAAGCTCTTGATGTATATAACTCCTAATCCTCACAAGGAGCCAGTGGGGGAGATTCTATATTATCCTCACTTGACTGAAAAGAAAACAGGCACAGAGAAGAAGGTGAAGGACTCAGGTAGGTCTGATACACAAGCCCCAGTGCCAGCTGGGGAACAGTGTGCGGCACTGTTCATGGGGGTGCTTAGGAAAAACAGACTCCAAGCTCCAACCCCTGGAGATGCTGGACTGGACTCAAAGCTGTGTGGACTGGGGCCCCCCCATCCCCCACCCATTCAGGCTGTACCTAGGCACACCTGGCCGCCCTCCCACCCTCCGGGGGCCTTACCAGCCATTGGCGGGGCGATAAGGATGGAGATGCCCTCCAGGATGGTGAAGAGGCCCAGGGCACTGCAGAAGCGGTCCATGGGGACGATGTCCATGAGAACCTGGAAGAGGAGGGCACCAATGCCGCTCATTGACACGCTGTACACCAGGCAGTAGCCCACCAGCACACGGAAGTCAGCCGAGGCTGTGCACACCAGGTTGGTGAGCCCGTTGAGCAGGACCGCCAGGGTGAACAGGTACTTGCGGTGGCTGGCAAAGTTTTGCCGGCTTGCCACCAGCCCGGCCACTGGCCGCAGGAAGATGTTGCTAAAGCCGATGATGGAGATGAGCAGGGCAGCCCGGTTCTCGTCCACCCCATGCCGCACAGCGTATGGGACCAAGAAGACATGGGGCAGTGGGAAGCCCAAGATCATCCACATGACACCCAGCGTATACACACGGTAGCCAGGGTTGTGCCGCAGGATGTCAAAGGCCAGGTGGCGCTGGATGGTCTGGCTACACGCTGCCAGGGTGCCAGGCCCAGGTGTCTTGGGCGGTGGAGGGAGGCCTTCTTTAGTCTCAGGGGCCACGGTGGTGGCCACTGGCCTCATGACGGCCCCGCAGACGCAGCAGTGGAGGAGGACCCCACCGAAGATGAGGAAGGTGCCCCTCCAGCCCAGATCCTCCAGGAGGTAGCGGGACAACAGCGGCCAGAGCATGATACCCAGGGAGACACCCACTGAGGCCAGCGCGTTGGCCAGCGCCCGCCGGCGGGTGAAGTAGTAGCCCAGTACTGTGATGCTGGACTGGAAGCCGAAGCACATGCCCAGGCCTGTGGAGGGAGAAGGAGACCAGCTCGAGGGTGCTCTGGGGCCTTCACACTGCACCCAGAGTGGGTTTGCAGGGTCACCTCCCACTCCTGCCCGCTACAGTTCTAGCCTGGCTCCACTTCCAAGTCCCCAGGGAGTGAGGTGCTTGATGTGTGATGGCACAATTAACCCTCATAACGACCCTGTCAGGTAGATGCTATTATTAGCCCCGGTTTTCATATGGGAAAACTGACACACAGAGAGGTGAAGTGACTTGCCCAAGGTGACAGGCTCAGGATTCGAACCTGGGCAGTGTGGCTTCAGGTTCTGTACCCTTAACCACTATGCTACACGCTGTCCCTCAAATCCTCATGCAGCTAAGGTGGAATCAGCCTTCCTCACAACCTCCCTATACACGTTCCACCCCTCAGCTCTGCCCCGCTAGTCCAGCACCAGAGTGATCTTTAAAAACCTAAATCGGATTAATTCCTCCCCACTTAAACCTTTCAAACGCTTCCCACTGCATTTAGAAAAAATCCCCAAAATTTGTTGTGGCTGGAGGGCCCTGCCTGGCCTGGCTCCTGTTAACCCTCCGAGATCCCATCTCAGGCCACTCTCCCGTTACTCCCCACAACTAAGCCACATCAACCTTCCTTCTCGTCCTCTGGACACCAAGCTGCCCCCAGCCTTGGGACATTTGTAGCTGCCATCAGCTCTGCCCATCTCAGCTCAAAGGTTACCTTCCCAGAGAGCCTTCTCCAGCTCCCTGACCCTGCTGAAACCAGCTCCCCCTGCTCCACGCCTGCCGTGCACAGCAGAACATGTTGGAGAAAAAGCTGCAACCAGGCCATGACCATTGGCCTCCGATGGGCCCTGGGCTGCCTGTGACCCCACTCTGGCACTCTCTTCCATTTCCTCTCCCACCCTCCCAGCTGGCTACTCCTGCCCTCTTCTTCTCCGCATCCCTGCCTCCTCCTCCTCCTCCTCCCCTTCAGCTGACCACCTGGCTTCCACCTGGGAGAGGTGGAAGGCTGTGCTCCCATTAAGTCCAGCCCTCCACGTTGGCCCTGATCTTGCCCACTTGAAGGCATCCCTCCGGCAGTCCCTCTCTTCTGCATCATCCACTTTCTCCTCTTTACTACCTCATTCTCCTTCCAGCAGAATTCTTTGAAAGTATTGTCTCTACTTGCTGTCTCCGAATCCCCTTCTCCTGCCCTTCTGTTCTCTTTTGAACCCATTCCGACCAAATTTTCATCCTCACCTCTGCACCATCGAGGTCATCAGCCTCCATACTGATGGTGTCCCGGCTGTCTGCTCTCACCTGACTTGATTCATAGGAGGTCTGACACAGTGGGTCACCCCTGCCTCCTTAGCATGCTCTCTTCCTCCTGTTCTTGGGCCTACATTCTACTGATTCTCCTTCCCAGGTAGACCTCTCACCCGGGAGGCCCCGGGAACAATCCTCAGGGCTCTCCAGCTGCCCACCCTCACTCCCTGGCAGACAGCAGGTGGCCCCTCATCTTGACATTAAGTCCCGTCCAGTTCATGACTTCCAAGTTGCTTGCTCCAGCTCAGAACTACTCCTTGAACTCCAGACTGGACATGTCTAAGCCTCAGCTTTCCATCTTCCCCAAACCTGCTCCTCCCTGGGTTTTCCCATCATAGTTAATGGCGGCTCCATCCTTCTGGTAACTCAGGGCATAAAACCTCGGTGTCACCCTTCTTGACTCTTGAAACCGTATATCATTATGGGTCAGATCACATCACTCACCCCTCTGCCCGAACCCCTCAAATGGCTTTCCATCTCACAACATAACCTTTTATGAACCGGACTCCCACCTATCCTCCTCCCCACCTCTTTGACCTCCTTGTCCGTGCCCATCTAACCTATTGGTCACTGGGTGTTCCTTGAACACTCCAGGCAATGGCACTTGCTGTTCCCTCTGCCTAGAATGCTCTTTCCCAGAGAGCCTGGGGGCTGACTCCTCACCTCCATCAGGCCTCCCTTCAACTATCGCCTTCTCTGGACTCCTTCCCTGACCACCTTCCTGAAAATGGCAACCTCCCCTCGACCCTGCTTTATTTTCTTCATGGGATGTTCTAGATATTTTACCTCTTTATTTGTGTAATAGTAGATCCTGGGGTGGTGCAAATGGTTTGTGCTCGACTGTTACCTAAGATTGGGGGTCTGAACCCACCCAGCAAGGCCACAGAAGAAAGGCCTGGCAATCTACTTCCATAAAGATTAAAAAATAATAATTATAACCAAATCCATTGCCCTCAGGTCCATTCCGACTCATGGTGATCCCACCCCCCGTGTTACAGAGTAGAACCGCACTCCACAGGGTGTTCTTGGCTGTAATTGTTACGGAAGCAGATCGCCAGGAACAGCTATACCGTGCACCACGTGGGGTTGTATACTCTCTGCCCACCCCCCACCCTGGCCCAGGACACAATTCCATCATCTGTCCTGTCTTCTTCATGGCACTTGTCAGGATCAGACATAGTCCTTATTTATTTATTTGTTCATTATCCGTCTCTCTCACTGGTTTGTAGCTTCCAAAAGATGGGGAGCTTGCCTGCTTGCTCTGTTCACTTGGCTCCCGCCCCCTCAGCCCCAGGGCACTTTTAGGTAGGCACCAGGGAATTTTTGGAATGGAGCAACAATTACCTGTGATGAGTCCCGCTGTGATGTAGAGCTGGCTGAGGGTCCTGGAGAAGGAGCTGGTCACCATGCCCAGGCTGGCCAACAAGCCCCCCAGCATCACTGTCCATCTGCAGCCAAAGCGTCCCACCAGAATGCTGCACAGGGGCCCTGTGGAGGGGAGAGATGAAGAAGAGCAGGGAGCAGCTGAATGAAGTCAGGGGGTGCGGGGTGAATGCAGGATGGGGAGGGAGTCCCAGCAGGAAATAGCCAGGGGGCTGAAAGGGCACAAGCCTTGGAGCCTGAAGGCCTGGGTTCTGATCCCCACCCTGCCACAGGCTGGCCAAGTGGCCCAAGCAAGGCTCCATCGTTCTCTGAGCCTCAGGTTCCTCCCCTACAGAGTGAGGGGTTAGACTGACTGATGGCTGACCCGCTGGGATGTGAAGGGCTGAAAGTGTTCCTCAGCTGAAATCAGGTCAGCTCGTGACCTGTGTGGACACCTGCCTGTGGGTCTGTTTTGGAAGGGGGATCCCAGGGAACCGAAATCATGTTGGGCACTTCCAGCCCTGCTCTCCTCCCTTCAGAAGACCTGCAGTGCAGGGCCGCTCACACCTGGGGCCACAGCCCTCCCACCACCTTCCACCCTGTCCAGTTGGAGGCCTTTGCCCCTATGGTGGGCTGCCTGGGCCTTTGCACTGCACCCCCTTCTACTGCCCTCTGAGGGTTCTGGATGGGGGAGGCATGCCGTCTCCCCTCTCCCATCACCTCCAGCCATCGCCAAGGTCTTACATCCAGACTTCTGGCTCTAGTTGGAAACAGGCCTGTTCTCCCCAACCCAGCTCCACCCTGAGGCACTTTCTTACCAGCCCAGATCAGGATATGCAGAAATAAGCCAGTCCGGGCCGGCTGCTCCTGATACCTCCTCCTCACAGGGGCCCCATTCACTGAAAGCCCTTCCCCCAACCACAGCATAACTGAGCTTTTCCATAGTTACTCTCCCAGCGCAACCAAAGGAACAGGGTGAGCGTGTGCATGTGTGCGTGCGTGTACGTGTGTGTTTGGGTAGGGAGGGGATGCGTGGGCCGGTGTGAGCCAGTATGAGGATGGGAGGTACCAGGGAAGTGAGCAGCCCCCAGAGATAATCAATCAGTTGGGGCCTGGCCACTGACTCGTACGTCTTTACCACCCAAATGCTGACTTAGGAAAGATGACATTGGGGAAAGCCCTGAGTCATCATGAATTGGGGGTGGCGGCTTGTACGAGAACCAGCTAGATTGCAGAGGGTGCTGGGTAGGGTGCTGGGTGCGGCGCTGGGAGGCAGGGTGCTTTCTCCACGGGGGGCACTGCTTCTGCCATGAACCCACTCTGCAGCCTTGGTAGGCCCTGTGCTTGCTTACGCTCCTCTTCTCCAGCGTGTGTGTTGGAGGGTGGTGCTTAGAATCAGCGAGCTTCAAATTTCTACCACACTCTGAATGAGCTTGGGCTGAAGGTGTATGTTAAGTGAGGGGGCTGGCTGGTGGACAGAGGAATTCCAGGCCAGCTGAGATGTTGGTATGGCTGTAGGGGGTGGTGACTCTAAAGTTGGCTGGAGAGTAGAGATCCCATTAGATGCTTGATGCCCAGTCCCCTCCGCCCACACGGAAAGGAGCCAACCAAGATTCCCACACCCACCCAACCAGGCCAGAAGGCCATGGTGGTCTGGGCCAGGACTGACCCTCCCCTTGTCCTGAGCCCATGCCCTGGGCAGCAGATTCGGGGGTCATCCCAGAGAGGGTGGCAATCTACCCTGTCTGGCCTCCCTTCCAATTCCAGGGAAGGTCCTGGTGCCAGGCGGGTGCAGTGGATGGGGGGGGATAACCAGGGAGCTGGGGTCAGGTGAGGTGACCAAACACCAAACGGGGAGAGCCCTGTGGGCCATCAGGCCGGTGGACCAGGCCCCTCCTAAGGTTGCAGTCAGTGGAGTCCCTGTGGAGAGCTCCCAGAGGCAGGGCAGGTGAGTCCCAGCACCTGGACTATTGTGGAGAACCCTCCCTGGGCAGCTGCTGCCCCTCCCCCATTGCTGGGGTCAGGGCGAGGTCACATTCCTAGAGGAGCCTGCCAGGAAATAGGCTCCTGTGTGGAAGACAGAGGGAGGTGCCCAGAGAGGAGAAGAGGGAAGAGGGGATTGTCTTTCCTCTGTCTCCCTAGCCCTCTTGCCCATCCCCTCCACAGGGAGCCCAGGGGGAGATGGACCCCCTGCCCTGCCCCCATGGTTCTAGGTGTGTTTCTCAAGTCACCTTCCCCATCCTGAAGCCCCCATGAGGGTCTCTAGTTTCCCAGCTCTAAGCACTTCCAGGTCTCCTTGGATCTTCCCCACAATCCCATGTGGGTGGTGGGCAGGGTGAATATTATCCCCGTTTTGCAGAGGAAGAAACTGAGGTTCAGAGAGATCACCTAACCGGAGAGTGGCAGAGGCTCAGCAGGCTGACCCCAACCCCAGCTCTTCCCAAGCCTAGCAGGACACCCTAGCACACCCACAGCCTTGTGCTGTCCTCGAATGCATCTCCCAGCCCTCCCTGGGCCAGCTGGTGGAGACACAACCCAATCCAGCTGGTTTCCAGCCAGAGGGGGCTAGCCCTGCTGAAATCAGGTGAAATTGTAGGAGTTCACGCCACAAGCTCAAGTCTGTGGGCTCAGAGAGAGGGACCTAGGAGGCTGGGGAGGTTGTGGCTCCTTCTCACCCCTCTTAGAGCCCCCCTTTGCCCTCAGGCTGCTCACCCCCTGCATGGAGCACCGCCGTCAGGATGGAGGGGAACCAGGAGGTCTCGCTGTTGCTGGCCTGGAAGTCGTGCTGCAGCTCAGTGAAGAAGACGCCCGTGCAAGTGGGAAAGCCCAGCGTGAGGCCCTGGATCAGCATGGAAGCTAGCAGCACTGCCCAGGCCCAGCAGCCCTCCTCGCGCTCCAAGGCTCGGGGCATCCTCTGCCCCCAGCACCGCAGCAGCGGCCTTTGATGCTGCCGCTACCACCTCTGGGGCCTCCTGGGGAGGGGACAGAACGGAGCTCTGCAGCGGCCACAGGCTGCCAGCCCTCCCCTTGCCTACATGCCGCCTTCCTTGGGCACGGCTGAATGCCGCCTTTTCCTCCTGCCCCAGCACCAGGTATCACAGGGGGCACCACCCCCTGGAAGACAGCTAGGATTAGGGTGGAATTGTAACACCCTTACTAAGGTCACCTCCCTGATCCAATGTAAAGGGAGTTTCCGTGGGGTGTGGCCTGCCGCACCTTTTATCTTACAAGAGATAAAAGGTAAGGGAAGCAAGCAGAGAGTTGGGGACCTCACACGACCAAGAAAGCAGAGTGCATCTGTTGGACCTGGGGTCCCTGTGAAGAGAAGCTCCTAGTCCAGGGGAAGATTAATGAGAAGGCTGACAGAGAGAGAAAGGCTTCCCTTGGAGCTGACACACTGAATTTGGACTTTTAGCCTACTTTACTGTGAAAAGATAAATTTCTCTTTGTAAAAGCCATCCATTTGTGGTATTTCTGTTATGCCTGCACTAGATGACCAAGACAGGAGACCTGCAAAATCACTCCATGATAAGGAGCTTGTGGCCAAGAGTCAGTTTCCATAACTGTGCTAAATAACAACCTGCAAGGGCTTCTCTGAGCACCCCAACACACGCACACACACACACACACACACACAGCCACAGAGACAAGCACAGACACACACACACAGTCACACACAGACTCACACACACTTACACAGAGAGGCACACAGCAGACACAGATACGAACGGACAAACGCAGGCCCCCACACAGACACACTCACACGCATTCACACACAGACAGGACAGACAAATGCATACTTACATGGCGACGAGTCCAGAGACATACACAGACAAGTACTACACAGAAATACAGACACCCACAAATATATCTAGATGCACACAACACGGACATACAGATTCATGCACTCACGGGCGCACACACCTGCCCTATCAGTATTCAGGGCCACTGCCCAGGCCACTCTCCCCTCATCACATAATGGCCAGGACCTGCCTCCATGTCTCAAGGCTCCCTCCCCAAATGTAAGCCCTCCTCCTGTTACCGGGTCCCCCTTCCACCTCACCAGCATTCAGGGCTCCAGGCTGTGGCAGCAGTGGGAGAAGCCTTCACCTCAATTAAGACAACTGACTCCACGCTGTTCCCACAGCATCCCTCCCTTTAGCCCCAGGTTCTGGGAAGATCTTGGAAGCTCAGGAAGCTGCCAGAAACATGAAATCCCCTCTTCCTGCCAAGCCCAGCACCCCACACCTTCCCTCTAGGCCCAAGAGCTTTAAAACAGCACCTCAGCTAGATCCACCCTAAACTGCCTGTTTCAGATGCTCCAATCACTTCTCAGTGCGAGGCCTCCTCCCTCCCCAGAAAACCCCCCAGGAGCCATGCCATTCGTCACAGCCTCAGGGTGTGTGTGTGTGTGTGTGTGTGTGTGTGAGTGTGTGTGTGTGAGTGTGTGTGTGTGTGAGTCTGTGTGTGAGTGTGTGTGTGTGTGTGTGAGTGTGTGTGTGTGTCCTCCTGGCACCTGCATGTGACATTCAGCCCCAGAGAGTCCCCCAGCTCTGACCCCTGCCCAGCCCCAGGCTTTGGGCTGTACCTCAGACACTGACTCCTCCAGCAAACCGACTCTTGCCTCCTCCAGGATTTCTGTTCCCTTAGCAAATGGAAAGGGCACGGACACCACTTGATCCTTCTCTGTGCTACCTTGAATGTCAAGTCTCCACACCCTCCTCCCAGCACTTGCCCGCCCCTCAGCCTTCCTGGGCCTGCAACCTTTCCCTCTTCCTCCCAGAAGGGCCCACCCAGCCTTCCTCCGCCTCCTCACTTCCTCCTGCCAGCTGGTCACTGCTGTCTCAGTTCACTGCCCTGGCATTCCCAAGCCCCGAGACCCTCACTGCTTCCCTTCAGAGCAACCAGCTGTCCCTGATCCAGAGGTGGCTGGGCAGAAGGGGTGTAGACTCAAGAGGAGACCACGAGAGGAGAGGGGGGAATTCTGGAGACTGGACGCCAGCCTACCCCCTCTCCCATTCCTTCTCCTGCCCCTTCTATGGAGAGGTCTTCCTTAGCACTTGCCCCAGCGGCCCCTTTTTCGGGGGGCTTTTTCAAGGCTTTCCTTCCCTCCCCTCTGCACCCCACCTTTCATCTGGAACCTTTCCGTAGGGCTGGCTCTCCACAAGTATCTCCTGTCTCCAGGTCTCAGGGAAGCCGCTGATCAGTCAGCTGTGACACCTCGTGGGCTGCAGCCACACAAACTCCAGTGACAACTCTAAGCACCTTTGCTCTGTCTTTGCAAGCAGGGCCCCAGCCTCTCTCTGGGGGGCTCTCTGCAGATGTGTCCTTCCATGAGATAGCCATTCCCACTCACACTCCCAACAACTTCCAGTTCCCACACAGTTTTTATGTCCACTTGGCTCTGCAGCCCCCTCCCCCAGCAAGCTGCTCCCTCTGCAGTTTCCACAGTTCTCAGCCAGAGAGAAGTCCTGTCCGTCCTAGGAAGCCATCCTAAACCCCACCCCAATCTGGGCTAGACCCCTTCCTGTACATCACTCAGCACTATCTGGAGGGGATCCTTCCCTTGCTTATCATTGCTGCCCTGCCCCTCTTACCCCCTTCATCACTATGAGCAGGGACCTGTTTGTGCACCCCCAGCCTCTGGCCCAGCAGTTACCCACCTGTGTTCCCTGGGGGACAGGCAAGCCCAAGACCATGGGTGACCCAGCTCTCCAGCAGGCAGGCCTATTCCAGAAGACTCAAGCAGGGCAGAGAAGAGGTGGGGCTGGGGGATCTGGCTTTGTCTCTGTCCCAGCAGGGAAGTGGTCTTTCCTTGGCATGGGGAACCATGAGTAAGGTCAGCTCTTCCTAGTGGTGTTTGGGGCCAGGAGGGAAATGCAGCCAGAGATACTTCACTCTCACTTCCTGTGCCTTCGGTGGGCAGCTGGTCCAGGCTGGGCCCAGGAGCTGCCAGCCTCAGCCCTCAGGGACCCCCCCGCCCCCAGCCAGGGTGAGGTGCCCTTTTCCTGCCCAAGTGGCACAGAGCTGGGCTTGAGGAGGTGAAATGTCTGGTCCTTCTCTCTCCCATCTCACAGAATCCCTGGTCAATGTTTTTAGGGCTCCCTGTCTCATGCTGGAGCCCTGGTGGCACAGTGGTTAAGGGCTCAGGCTGTTAACCAAAAGGTCGGCAGTTCAAATCCACCAGCGGCTCCTTGGAAACTCTATGGGGCAGTTCTACTCTGTCCTATAGGGTCACTGAGTCAGAACTGTCTTGACAGCAACGAGTTTGGTGTTTCATGCCAGGGGCACACTGGGCCCTCAAAATCCTTTCCCTGCCCCTCAGATCACGCAGTCCCAGTTGGACATCTGAGGGTTCACAAACAGACATCAGACCTGGGGCCCCACCAGAGAGCACCTGCATGGACACAGGGGAAAACCCATGCTCTCCTGCCGGGTTCGGGGTTAGACTGGTGTCCTAAGTGAGGGCTAGCTCCCTCCACTGGTGGGAAAGTTCAGGAGAGGAAAACAGGGAACTGCCAGCCCTGGAAGCCGCAGAAGGATGGGCAGCCCCTGACAGGCCCTGGGACCCTCTGCCTCCCTGGCCCCTCCATCAGGCAGGATCCCTTGCCTGAGGCCCGGACACAGGTTGGCAGCAGAGAGCCCCCGCCACGAGGAAGAGAAGCAGCCCTCAAACCCTGTGCCTAGCAGGGGACCCGGAAGGAGGGAAGCCGCCCAGAAGTGGCTAGCCTCTGCCTCGAAGGGGACGGGCTAGGCAAAAGGAACCTCAGGTCCCCTTCTGGCCCGGGAGTCTTCCATGCGGAATCTGGCTTCTCCTCCACTTTTCCACCCTGCCCAGGACGGGGCTCTTCGGGTGGGGCTCCGGGGCGCCCTGGGAGCGGTTCTGAGATTTCAGGCCAAACCTTGGGTGGTGCCAAGACCGCAGAGGGCAGGGGGTCGCCCTGGAGAGCCTCCCTCCCTCCAGCGTGGAGGTCCTCTGTCGTCCGAGGCGCTGGCAACCCGGCCAAAGTTCTGGGGCAGGCCAGGACCCGGCGGACAGAGAGACTTTTCTGGATCCTCACCCCCACGAGCCTGCCAAAGGTGGGAAGGGACCCGGGAGGCCCTCGGGCGGGGTCTGAAACGGTGCTAACGGGGACCGCGGCGGGAGGGAGGTCTCGGGGGGCATCGGGGCCGGAAGCCAGCTCACCGGCTCGCGAGGGGCCCAGGCGGAGAGGTGGCGGGACGCCGGGGCGACGACAGCTCCGGGGGCTCCTGGGGGCGGAGACCCACGTCCGCACCTCCCTGGGGGGGGGGGTCTGGTTCGGGGAGGAGAAGCCCCGCCTTGGTGTGTCCTTGTGGGGGTGGCGCGGGCGTGGCCAGGGTCCCGGTGGCGCCGGCCGTCCTGCAGCTCGGAGACTCCCCAGCCGGCTCAGCCGGCACAGTTCCATGTCGTTAGCATGTAATTTACATAGACCAGACGCACGCTTTCCGTAGTCCCGATTTTCCCGCCCCGTGTTCTAGGGCTCCAGGACCCGGAAGGAGAAAGTGGGTAATTAAGCTACTGCACCTCCCAGTGGAAGTGGGTGGAAGTGGGGAGCGGTCAGGGATCGAGGAACTCCTTCGTTTGGGGGTTTTAGCTGCTCAGGGGTCTTTGAGGGGCGCACCCACGGGGACCCAGCAGGCAGTTGGGGGATGCAGTAAAGACGGCCCTTTAACAGGTCAGAGGACACCCGCCCCCAACTTTTCTGCACGCCGCCCAGAACCCCAGGCCCCTTTCTAGCCTCATCCCCGCCTAGCCGGCCCTTGTTGGTGCTGTTGGGTGCCGTCAAGTAGATTTTCCACTCATACGGACTCTACAAGACAGGGTAGAACTGCCCCATCGGGTTTTCAGACTGTAATTTTTATGGGGGCGGATCCCCAAGTCTTATCTCCCACAGAGCTGCTGGGTGCCATAGAACTGCCAGTCTTAACTGTTCTGCCACCAGTACTCCTTAGCCAGCCCTTAGAATGCACTATTTAAATTTTATTCAATTACTATAAAGCTACAGTAATCAAAACAGTATGGTACTGGCATAAGAATAGACATATAAATCAAAGGAATAGAATTAAGAGTCCAGAAATAAACCCTTACATTTATAGTCAATTGATTGTCCCCAAGGGTGCAAAGACAATTCAATCTGGAAAGAATACATAGTCTTTACAACAAAGGGTGCTAGGGCCACTGGATCTCTACATACGAAAGAATGAAGTTGCATCCTCTACCTCAAATTATATACGAAAATTAACTCAAAGTAGATCATGGACTGAAATGTAAGAGCTAAAACTATAAAACCCTTAGAAGAAATAATAGGAGTAAATCTTCATGACTTTGAGTTGGGCAATGGAATCTTAGATAGAAAGCCAAAAGTACAAGTGACAGAAGAAAAAATAGGTAAGTTGGACTCCATTAAAATGAAAAACCAGCAAGGATACTATCAAGAAAATGAAAAGATAACTCACAGAATGAGAGAAAATATTTGCAGATCATGGATCTGATAAGGGACTTGTGTCAAGATTACATAAAGAACTCTTACAACTCAACAACAAATAAACGACCCAACTAAAAATGGGCAAAGGATTTGAATAGACATTTCTCCAAAGGAGAGATACCAATGGCCAACCAGTACATGAAAAGACGTGCAACATTATTAGTCATTCCCGAACCCAAACCTAAACCCACTGCTGTCGAGTCGATTCCGACTCAGAGTGGCCCTATAAGACAGAGTAGAACTGTACCATAGAGTTTCCAAGGAGCGCCTGGGGGATTCGAACTGCCAACCTCTTGGTTAGCAGCTGTAGCACTTAACCACTATGACACCAGGGTTTCCTATTAGTCATTAGGGAAATCCAAATCAAAAACTATAATAACATATGGCTTCACACTCAACTAGGATGAGTGTGCCGTTGTAAGGAACATTGTAGACATAAGTCACTGCCTTGCCTGGGATGATCCCAGTACAGAGGTTGGCACCCCCTCCTTTCCTGTAACTGCAAAGGAAGGGCTGGCCCTGACATGGACGGATGTTCGGCTTAGCCTGAGGTTCCCTGGGTACCAATATTAGGAGAAGGAAATGGGACCCAGTAAGATTTGCCACCATGGTTCTGTAGGGATGGTCCCAGATCTTGGGAAGGACTGTATTTTGGGAGGGCAGGGGGGTCATACTTGGGGTCTGTACCATCTCAGCACCCCTTATCTCAGCCTGGCTCAGTCCTGTGATTGGCAGTGCCCATAATAGGGTATCCTGGGTACTCATAATAGGCTGAATATAGTCCCCTTTGTTTCCATCCCCAGGCACTCAGGCAGGACCCAGGTACTCACCCTGGGCTCCTTTCCCTCCCTAAAGAAAGCAAACAGGGGAGGTGCTGTACAGTGAATTACTTAATATGGCTCCAGCCAGGGTCTTGTGATTCCCACAAAAATGATTGGGTGGGACTATCCAAATAAAGTCTTGTGGCCCACCAAAGGGGTTGGACACCTTGCTAACTATGCAAATAAGGTGCATAGAATGCTTCCAGGGGTGGGATTATGCAAATAAAGTATATACGACGCTTGCGTGGGGGGACAAGACTATGCAAATAAGGTATATGGAACCCTAACAAGGGGATTGGTCAATTTCATCAACCCACTAGGCACAAAAGAGCTGATCCCAGAGGGGAGAAGGGCCCTCACTACCATCAAGAAGAACAGCCAGGAGCAGAGAGCAGGAGTGCATCTTTTGAACATGGGGTCCCTGCACTGAGAACCTCCTAGACTCAGGAGACAGAGAAAGCTGTAACACCAGAGATGGCACAAGATAGCAAGAAGTGGCAATAAGATCGGCACAGAAACTACAACAGCAGAACCTGGAGGCTGCAATGGGTTTGGGCTTTTTTTTTTTTTTTTTTTTTAAAGATTCCTAGGTGGTACAAACAGTTTGTGCTCAACTACCTAATCTAAAGGTTGGTGGTTTCAAACTCACACAGCAGTGCTGCAGAAGAAAGTCCTGGCAATCTGCATCCATAAAGATTACAGCCAAGAAAACCCTATGATACAGTTCTACTCTGTAACACGTGAGGTTGCCGTGTTGTTGTTGTTCTTATTAGGTGCCACGGAGTCGGTTCCGACTCATAGCGACCTTATGTACAATAGACCGAAACACTGCCCGGTCCTGCACCATCCTCACAACTGTTGTTATGCTTGAGCCCATTGTTGCAGACACTGTGTCAATCCATCTCATTGAGGGTCTTCCTCTTTTTCGCTGACCCTCTACCAAGCATGATGTCCTTCTCCAGGGACTGATCCCTCCTGACAACATGTCCAAAATATGTGCGACGTAGTCTCACCATTCTTGCTTCTAAGGAGCATTCTGGATGTACTTCTTCCAAGACAGATTTGTGGGTTACTTTGTTATTCCATGATATATTCAATATGCTTCACCAACACTACAATTCAAAGGCATCTGTTCTTCTCTGGTCTTCTCATTCATCATCCAGCTTTCACGTGCATAGGAGGCGACTGAAAACACCGTGGCTTTGGTCAGGCGCAGCTTAGTTTTCAAGGTGACATCTTTGCTTTTCAACACTTTAAAAAGGTCTTTTGCAGCAGATTTGCCCAATACAATGTGTCATTTGATTCGACAGCTGCTTCCCTGAGTGTAGATCCAAGTAAAATGAAATCCTTGACAGCCTCCATCTTTTCTCTGTTTATCATGATGTTCCTTATTGGTCCACTTGTGAGGATTCTTGTTTTATGTTGAGGTATAATCCATAAGGAAGGCTGTGGTCTTTGATCTTCATCAGTAAGTGCTTCAAGTCTTCTTCACTTTCAGCTTGCTTGCTTGCTGAGGTTGCCATGAGTCAGAATCAATCCGATGGCAACAGGTTTAATGGCTAATGAGGCTGACCCTCTTTTCATATGCTATCAGCTGTTTGTATATTTTCTTTGGAGAAATTGCTCATATCTTTTTCTCTTCCTGACCCTGGGGCCACATCAGACCCACATAGTCCAGACGTTGAGTCTTGAGAGGATGCCTCCAATCAGCTCCCTGGACTGCCAGATTCATCTTCCAAAAACACCCTGCTTGCTTCTCAGGCTGCTGCCCCGGAAGCCCTCCTGGCCTTCTGTTCTCAGACCACTCTACCTGCCTCACCCCCTACCAGGTGAGCTCTATGCCTGGCCCAAAAGAGCCTTTCAAGTGACATCTGTAGAACATTGGAGCAAACTGAGCAGAAATCTAACCATCAGTGTCATCTCGAGCTGCGTAATTTCAACTTCGTGATTTGCTGTGTTGAACACAAAATCAACAAGGCTCATGTCCTCGGGGCACCAGGAGTCCATAGCTGTGAATGAAGACAGATTCCACTTCCAGAAACACTTGGCAGGGACCTAAAAGCCTTGTAATGGGTGCCCTGGGGCTTCTGACACTTTGAGTATTATTTATTTTGGCAGGAGTGAGCGGTGAAATCAATCGGTGTACGTACATGTTCCTAACACCTATAATAGGGGCGCTATAGGCATTTTGGGCATGACTTCTGAGCACTGTAGGACATTTAGCATCCCTGACCCCTGGCCCAGTACTAGATTCCAGTAGCACCCTTCAGTCACTGGGACATCCCCAACTAGGGTGAGGCAAGTGGGGCACTCTCCTGGGGCTCAGTATTTAAGGAGGGCTCCAAAAAGCTCAGTGCATAATCAAGATATTTTCATGCAATAATTTTAGAAAATCAGATCAGCAAACTATGGCCAACAGATTATTACCGGTTTTTGTAAATAAAATTTTATTGGAACTAGGGCTGACCCAAGCCATGGTGTTTTCAATCACCTCATATGCATGTGAAAGCTGGACGATGAATAAGGAAGATCAAAGAAGAACTGATGCCTTTGGATTACAGTGTTGGCAAAGAATATTGAATATACAATGGACTGCCAGAAGAATGAACAAATCTGTCTTGGAAGATGCACACCAAAATGCTTATTAGAAGCAAGGACAGTGAGACTTGTCTCACATACTTTGGACATGCTATCAGGAGGGATCAGTCCCTGGAGAATGACATCGTGGTTGGTAGAGGATCATTGAGAAAGAGGAAGACCCTCAACGAGATGGATTGACACAGTGGCTGCAACAATGGGCTCAAGCATAACAATTGGGACGATGGTGCAGAACCAGGCAGTGTTTCATTCTGTTGTACACAGGGTCGCTATGAGTCAGAACCAACTCAACAGCACCTAACAACAACACAACAACAGGGCTAGAATTAAGGTGATGGGGATAAGGCAGGGTTGTACAAGTGCAAGGTCAAAATCCTTCTTTAGAGTCCCATAAAACAATATGAGACTAAATGGGCACACCAGCCCAGGGGCAAGGAATAGAAAGTAGGAGGGACAGGAAAGCTGGTAATGAAAAACCCAAGGTCGAGAATGGGAGAGTGTTGACATGTCATGGGGTTGGCCATCAAAGTCACAAAATAATATGTGTATTAATTGCTTAATGAGTAACTTATTTGCTTTATAAATCTTCATCTAAAGCACACACAAAAAAACCTTTTAAAAAAATCTGTCTTCCAACTGAAATTAAAACAATCATAACAGAACGTGATGAAAAGTTGTACTCTAACAAATTTGAAAACCTAGAGGAAATGGACAAATTTCTAGAAACACTCTACCTACCTAAACTAACACAGAGGTAGAACAATTAAATAAACCTATAACGAAAAAAGAGATTGAAAAGGTAATTTAAAAAGCTCCCAACTAAAAAAAGCCCTGGACCTGACGGCTTCACTGGAGAATTCTACCAAACTTTCAGAGAAGAGTTAACACCACTACTACTAAAGGTATTTCAGAGCATAGAAAAAGATGGAATACTCCCAAACTCATTCTATGAAGCCAGCATATCCCTGACACCAAAACCAGGTAAAGATACCACAAAAAAAAAGAAAATTATAGACCAATATCCCTCATGAAGTTAGACGCAAAAATCCTCAACAGAATTCTAACTAATAGAGTCCAACAACATAGCAAAAAAAATAATTTACCATGACCAAGTGGGAGTCAAACCATGCAGGGATGGTTTAACACTAGAAAAACAATCAGCGTAATCCATCACATAAATAAAACGAAAGAACCACATGACCTTATCAATTGATGCAGAAAAGGCATTTGACAAAGTCCAGGACCCATTCATGATAACTAAGCAAAATAGGGGTAGAAGGGAAATTCCTCAACATAATAAAGGGCATTATACAAAGCCAACAGCCAACATCACCCTAAATGGGGAGAGTCGGAAAGCATTCCCCTTGAGAATGGAAGCCAGACAAGGATGTCCTTTATCACCACTCTTATTCAACATTGTGCTGGAGGTCCTAGCCCCAGCAGTTAGGCTAGAAAAAGAAATAAAGTGCATCCAGATTGGTAAGGAAGAAGTAACAGTATCTCTATTTGTAGGTGATATGATCTTATACACAGAAAACCCTGAAGAATCTATAAGAAAACTACTGGAACTAATAGAAGAGTTCAGCCAAGTATCAGGATACAAATAAACATACCAAAATCAGGTGGATTCCTGTACACCAACAAAAAGAACTTCAAAGAGGAAATCACCAAATCAATACCATTTACAATAGCCCCCAAGAAGATAAAATACTTAGGAATAAATGTAACCAAAGACGTAAAAGACCTATAAAAAGAAAACTGCAAGAAACCAGAAGAGACCTACATATGTGGAAAAACATACCTTGGTCATGGATAGGAAGACTCAACGTTTTGAAGATGTCGATTCTACCCAAAGTCATCTACAGGTACAATGCCATCCTGATCCCAATTCCAATGACATTTTTTAATGAGATGGGGAGACAAATCACCAACTTCATATGGAAAGGGAAGAGGCCCCAGATAAGTGAAGCATTACGGAAAAAGAAGAACAAAGTGGGAGGCCTTACTTTACCTGATTTTAGAACCTATTATACCGCCACAGTGGTCAAAACAGCCCGGTACTGGTACAGCAGCAGGTACACGGACCAGCGGGACGGAACTGGGAACCCAGACGTAAGTCCATCCACCTGTGAGCAGCTGGTATCTGACAAAGGCCCCAAGTCTGTTAAATGGGGAGAAGACAGTCTCCTTAACAGATGGTACTAGCGTAACTGGATATCGGTCAGCAAAAAACTGAAAAAAGACCCATCCCTCATACCATGCACAAAAACTCAAAATGGATCAAAGACCTAAATATAAAATCACTATGGAGTTTTACATTTCATTTTGATCTTTAAAAATTTTGCACCAAAATTAGTTATTTTGAATACTGAGATTTTTTACTGTTGCTGTTAGTTGCCATTGAGTCGATTCTGACTCATGGCGACCCCATGTGTGCAGCGTAGAACTACTCCATAGGGTTTGCAAGACTGTGACCTTTCCGAATCAGCAGTGCCTCCGGTTGGGTTCAAACTGCCAGCCTTTTGGCTGGTAGTCAAATGCTGAACCGTTTGCACCACCCTTAAACTTTGCACCTGGGTGAGTACCTTGTACACAGTAGGCACTATGTTAAAAGAAAGTAAAATTACTTGTATAGCCAGGAAATGCAATGAATACTATTTTTTAAAGATGTCTTTAATTTTAAAATTACCCAAGTGATATATGAACACAATCTTTTTGCAAAAATTTGGAAACTTTTAGAAGTAAAATAGCCCTTGGAGACACAGAGTACAGCCTTCTGGGATTCCAACTCAAAAATATTCCATGGGTGCCAAGACACCAGCAGGTGATAAGAGGTGAGTGGGTGGCATTTCAAGGACAGCCTGCACCATGATCGATCCACAGTGGGGGAGTGGGGAGGGCAGAGCTCACTGATGTGGATTATCCAAGAGCGCTGGCTAACCTTGCCAACCCGGGAGGCCTCCCCTGTTGGTTCCCCCCACGGGTTCCAGAAATCCCTCTGCCATCCGACGCTCTCTCAGCAACACGCAAAGAACTTTGGCATTTTGGGTTGCTGGCCAAGCTCACCAAGGGTGCAGGTCTAGTTTCCACTTGGCCTTTTGAATTGTTAGAGTTTGAGGACCCTGAGGACGACCACTATGAAGTCCTAGAGACCTAGGAAAGGGGATTCCACCCTTATGGAGATCTTCAGAGCACACCCTACACACAACTCTTTCTGGTCGCCCCTTGTTCCAAATCACCACCTTGTAACTAAAAATTAAAACTAATTGCCATCAAGTCAAACCTGATTCAGGGCAACCCCATGTGTGTCCGGATAGAACTGTGCTCCATAGGGTTTTTCGATGGCTGATTTTTTAATGGGTCACCAGGCCTTTTTCTTTTGAGGTGCCTCTGGGTGGACTTGAGCTGCCAACCTTTTGGTTAGCAGCCAAGTGCTTTATCCATTTGTACCACCCAGGTATTCCCCAAAGCTAGGGTCATTAATTTCTCTGGGAACAGGCCAGGCGGGGATGGAATTCAGGAATACCCCCATGGGGCACCGTTTGGCCTGGTTCCAGATGGCCTTGCCCTAGGGCCCCCCCTTGGACTGTATTATTTCCTCTTCAGAGCCAATCATTAACCTTACTCAGAGCTTCTGTATGAGAAGCCACAAGAACCAGTGGCTGGTTGAGGCTGAAACTGCCAAGGTGAGCTTCACACTCTGAGAGAACTCTAAGCTTCCCCAGAGGGGCTGAGTCCCCAGTTGTGACCCTGCCAGGTCCCTGGGGCAATGACCCGGGCTGGATCCCACCTCTCAGGTAGACTTCTGTGCACTCACTCAGACCTCATCTTCACCTGATGGGCAGGTCAGATGGAGGAGGAAGCCCCTTTGCTTTCCGGCAGAGCTGCTGTGTCTGGGAGCTGAGTAGGGTGGGAAGCTGGCTGGAGGGGCAGGGGGAGGGTTGAGGGTGGAGGTGGGTTTAAGGTTTGCCCCCAGGGCAATGCTACTTCATGCCTCTCTGGGCTATGAAATATCTGAGATGTGAGAACCTCTGTTCAGGGCAGTGGGGTCATTTTAGGGTCTGAGACAGGCCTGGGTTCCTTCAGCTTAACCTCTCAGTTCCCAGTTAGGCCAGTAACTCAGACAAGCCACCCCCTGCCCCAATCCATCAGATGCCACCTCTCAATCTGGCCGCCTTGGGAGGAGCCCCAGAGAAACCACCTGCTCCAATCCCACCTCTCTCAGGGGAGAGGCCTTTGGGGATAGACCCCTGAACCTCTGGTGCCGGGTAGCCAGGACCAGTCTGGAGAATCAAGCCCAGCCGCCTCTGCTAGGGCCTTGGGGAAGGGGGCTGGGCCTTCAGCACCCCAGCTGGGATCACAGGACTGTCTTTCAGCCCAGGGGCAAGAGTTCCCTGCTCCAGTAGCTGTGGGGAGGGAGGGCGGCCTGCTTGTTTTCTGCCCGAATCTAGTCAATGAGTGAGGAGGGAGACAGGTTCCCCTGAGCGCGCGGAACGGCGCAGGGCCCGCCACCCGCGAGGACTGGGGCAGGACGACCAGCCCTCCCGCCGGCCCAGCCAGAGCGTCAGTCCAGCTTTATTTGTGGCCGCCTCTCCGACCGGCCACCCTAGGGCTCGGGGCACTGCTTGAGCGTGACCGAGGCGCCGCTGCTGACCATGACGGCGGGGTAAAGCGGCTCCAGGAAGGTGGCGAGGAAGCGGTAGATGAGGCTGGCGCCGCCCGCCACGCCGTAGAAGGCCAGGCAGCCGGCGGCGCAGTCGAGCGCCACCCCGAGGGTGCGCTGGTAGGCGCCAGGCAGCACCGTCTGCCTGTTGTCGTGCCACACGGAGAACTGGAGCGAGTCCCACTCCAGGCACCACGAGTCCGGGTTGCGGCCCAGCAGGTAGACGATGCTGCGGCGCGGGGGGCCGCAGGGCAGGGGGCCTCCGCGGCGGTAGGTGACGCCCAGGCACACCCAGGAGTCGGACACGTCGGCCTCCCAGTAGTGACGGCCCTCCGCCAGGCCGCGCGAGCACAGCACCTGCGGCCACTGCGTGAAGCCGGGCCAGGGGCCGCCGGCCGCCGCGGGCTCCAGCAGGATGCCCAGGTTCAGCACCGAGTGCGTCTCCTTGAACAGGAACAGCTCGGCGCTGGCCGTGGCCGGATCGAAGTTCAGGTTACAGTAGGCTGGGGGCCGGGGAGCGAGCGGGGTCAGGTCCCCGGGGACGGGGCGCTGGGCCCCTCAGGGAGGAAGGAGGGGGCTCGGTTGCATGGCTGTTTGCTTAGAGGGCCCCCCAGCTTCCATCCCAGGTTCCTAGGAGTGGCCTCTCTACCCCCGCCTTTAAGTCTCCCACTCTGACTCCCCGGGGGCAGTTGTCAGAGGTAGGATGAGCTAGGTGATGTCTGAACTCCCCCACCTTGGGGAGGAGTGTTTGCGGTCAGGAGCTCCCACCTCCAACCAGGCCCTCGAGGTCATCTCCCTCTCCTGTTTGTTCAGGATCCAAGCTGAGTGGGACTGAGGGAAAGGCCAGGGTTTCCACAGGTGTCTCACAGGGGGACACCAAAGGGAAGTCAACCTTGGCCCTGGAGCTCTCAGAGAAGTCATTGGGATTTGGCCCCTGGCCCATCTGAACTGGCCTGGCCCAACCCAGGGGAAGCTGATAGGCACCGGCAGATGGCCAGAAAGGGCAGTAGAGCTGGTCTCTGGGCAGTAGGTGAGGCCTTGCCCTACCCCCAGGGATGGGGTGGGATAGGGTCTTCTCCACTGCCTACCACTGCCCTGGGGTCTCTGATCTACCCTGGGTTTTCCACTGAGTCCTTCTGGGGTCCCCGGTGTCTCTCTGGAGGTCCTGGACTGAATGGAGTTGGGGCTGGGAGGTCGAGGCATCCAGGGACCCTGTGCCATCCCTCCCACCCTGAGGCAGAAACCATACTGTGGACTCACACTTGAGGAGTGTTTTCCTGTCCACAGCTGGGGGCAACACCTCGTAGGAGTTCATCTTAATGCCTGGGGGAGATAGAGGGGCTTTGCTGAGGAAACTCACAGTCCAGCATCCTTCTGGAAAGAAGTGTGGGCTTCCAGGAGGCTGTGTCACCTGAGGAAGGTGCACACAGGAAACCTGGGCTCTCTGCAAGTGCCCTGAACTGCAACCCACTGCCCTGTGGAGTG
Source organism: Loxodonta africana (assembly GCF_030014295.1). Taxonomy (NCBI): domain Eukaryota; kingdom Metazoa; phylum Chordata; class Mammalia; order Proboscidea; family Elephantidae; genus Loxodonta; species Loxodonta africana. The sequence goes on from NC_087359.1 coordinate 17,742,402, forward strand.
CTCCCACCCCCATAAGGCAGGTGAGTCTCCAAGGTCACAGGGCACACCAGGTACTCACCCTTCAGGAGGAGCCGGTTGAGGAAGCTGAGACCCACACCCACCAGCTGGGTCTGGAGCTCCACCAATGTCTCTGGCATCTGGAGGAAGCTCTCTTTCTCCTCGAAGCTGGTGCCCATCAGGGGCTCTACGGGGGCTGGGAAGTGCTTCAGCCTGGGGAACTCCTGGCACACAGGGAGGTGGCACTACCACCTGTTAGCAAGGGCTCTGACAGATGCCCCTGCTTATGCCAGGGGCTTAGTGGCCCCAGAACCATGCGGGAGGTGGAGCAGAGGTCACCTCTTCGAACCTGGACCTCTCTCTCTCCCTTCCCAGTTGTTTGGAGATCTCAGGTTAGGGTGCTGCCAACGGTACAGCTAGTGTGGCCAAGCATGGTAAGCTAAGTGGAGTTTTAGAAAACTATGGGAGGAGGATTTCTTTTGAGCCTTTAATTACTTAGTGAAAAACATTGTCAAATGCTTCCAGTTGTGCTTGAGGACTTGGGGACGAGGTGAGCAGTAGCCCTAGAAATCAGCTCAGGGGTGTAATGGCAGCAAAGTGAAGAAAGGAGAGCTATCCACGGAGCCCCCAAGCACAGGGTTGGAGTAGGTCTCTGTCCGCAGAGAAAGCCACCTTCCTGCCAGCTACCCTGCCAGAGAGGAGTCCCTGGGTGGTGCAAATGGATAACATGCTCGGCTGCTGATCAAAAGGTTGGAGGTTTGAGTCCACCCAGATGCATCTCAGAGAAAGGCCTGGTGATCTACTTTGGTAAAATGAGCCATTGAGAACTCTGTGGACCACGGTTTTACTCTGACACACATGGGATTACCATCAGTTGGAATTGACTCGATGGCAACTGTGGGGCCAGGCCTGGGCTGGAGAATAAGATTTCAATCTAGGCTCTATAGATTGTTCTGGCTTCACTTGCAGCCCAGCTCTGGGAGTCTGAAGAAACCCCCAATACTGTCAGATGCCCAGCATCCTAGGGAACACCCCCCTCTGTCCCAGGGGAATGATGGCATCAAGTTAGGGTCTGAAAAAAGGAAGAATGTCCCAAAGGATAAGGCTAAGCTCTGAGGTGGAGAAGAAGCTGAGGGTGTTGGTATAAGCTCAGGTCTCATCTGCTCAGGACCAGTGACCCGGGTTGGGGAGGCTCCCTGAGGCAGGGGACTGGATGAGGTGATGCTGATACTTGATCCGAGGTCTGGGCAGACCTGGTGTGTTTAGGTGTTTGGGGTGGTAGGGGAGTGAGGTTGTGATAGGACCCCAGACAGAGGTGGCAGGGGACTTGCCTGCAAAAATTGCTGGTCGCTCTGGTTGGTGAGCAGGGCGCGGAGCCAGATGCTGTCCCCTTCCAGCTCCAGGAGCCGACTGTGGCTCTGCTGGATGGAGCTGCCCAGTTTTCCCAGAGCCGCGGCCTCCTCTCTCTCCACGAACTCCAGCACCTTCACCTGCAGCTGTTTGATCTCTTGGATGATCTCCAAGAAGCAGGTGTTCACTTCATTGCGCATTGTCTGGGTCAGTTTCTGGCCAGGGCGGGGAGGGACATAGAGAGGCATCCCTGAGCCCCATCCTGGGGCCCCCACTGCCATGGCCCAGAGCTGGCCCAGGCATCTGCTTCTGTTTGCCTGGCCAACACCATCCCCTCCAAGCCTAGAGAGTTCCCTCACCCGGATTCAGGGCACTGGGGGGCCTGGGCTTGGGACAGGGGGCTCAGCAGTTCAACCTTACCGAGAGTGAGGCCACCCGCCCCTGGTGCTTCTGGTTATCAGAGGCAATGATCGACATCTGGTTCTCCACGTTAGCCTGGACCTTCCGAACTTCGACCTGGGGTGAGAGGTGAGGTAGAGGAGGAGGAGGTGCCCTTGACTCAAGAGGTGGCCTAGGAGAAACCTGTCTGCAAGCAGCCCCATGTCAAAGCCCAGAAAAGACATACCACTTGCATTCACCTGCTCTGCTCTAATGAGAATGAGAGAGAAAGGCCAGAGCTGAAAGGTAGATAGATGGCCCCATGGCGCATCGCTCTGCTCCAGATCGCTCACCCTTGAGAGCCCGTCTCTCCAGTCTTCGGGATCAGGTTCTCTGCTCCTGACCATGGCGATCTATAAGGGTTTCAGGTCATAGGAAGGGGTTGTGAAGGGCTCTGAGGGCAGCAAGGTCAGGAGGTCTAAGAGGCAGCAGGAGCAGGAGAGGCACATCAGGTATGGAGTCGTCCAGTTCCCTGGGGCAGCACTGCCAAGTCCAGAGCAGGACCCTGTTTCCAAGTCCTTCTATATAAACCATTACTCTTCACCCATTCCAGCAATGATATATTTTAGAACGGTGTTATTCTAGATGCCTGTCCATGAACTGTCGCTGGTTCGAAACGAAATAAGGAGCTTGTGTAGGATTGTAAATAAATGCATTGCTTCCTTCCTCGAGAATGTTTTGCTATGAAAAAAAAGTCAGCCAAACAAAACAGTGTGCTTAGTGATGAAGTTTGTTTACATTCTGGCACAAGCTCCTTTTCTTGCTATGGACCATTAACAGGCCACTAAATGGCTATGTTAGAGTAGTACTGTTATAGAATATAAATGATAGAATACCTAAAATATAATAAAAAGCAGTACAAATATACTCAAGAAAATTTGAAAGTAGAGAAAAGGAAGGCATTCACCAAACCTAACCTGTGTTAGTATTTTGATGTTTTCTTTCAGCCTTTGTTTTTCCTGTGCAAAAACCTTTTTTTTTAACCACAGATTACAGTATAAACAGGCAGTTTCAGTCCATTCAGAGGTACCTTGGAAGAAAGGCCTGGGAATCTACTTCCAAAAAATTGAGCCATTGAAAGCCCCATGGAGCACAGTTCTACTCTGACACAACATGGAGTTGCCACGAGTAGGAATCGACTTAATGGCAACTGGTTATGTTGATAGGTGCCGTTGAGTCGATTTCTAGGTGCCACGTGACAGAGTAGGATTGCCCTATAGGGTTTCCCATGCTATCTTATGGAAGCAGATGGCCAGGTCTTTCTCCCTTGAAGCAGCTAGGTGGGTTCGAACCACCTCGATAGCTGTTGCTAGTTGCCTATGAGTTGATTCCGACTCATAGCAACCCCATGTGTGCAGAATAGAACTGCTCCATAGGGTTTTCAAGCCTGTGACCTCTCAGAAGCAGAGTGCCAGGCCTGTCTTCTGAGGCACCTCTGACTGGGTTTTGAACTGCCAACCTTTTGGCCAGTAGTCGAGTGCTTAGCCATTTACACCACGCAGGGGCTCCTTACTGGTTACAGTACATACAATTTTGGATCCTTATTCATTTAATTGAGGAGCCCCGGTGGCACAATGGTTAAACTCTCAGCTGGTAACTGAAGGTCAGCGGTTCAAACCCACCAGCTGCTCTGCAGGAGAAAGATGTAGTAGTCTGCTTTCATAAAGATTACAGCCTTGGGAACCCTATGGGGTAGTTCTACTCTGTCCTATAGGGCCACTATGAGTCAGAATTAACTTGACAGCACACAACAACATTCATTTAAATAGCGCTTTTTCATGTCATGACAAGGTCCTAGCCAACGTCACATTAATTTTCCTCCAAGGAAATTTGTGCCCTGGGCTTGGGAGAGCCTTTCAGGCAAGCCCAGGGAACCACGATTCCCCGGCCTCCCAGCTGCTCTCACCTCCTTGCAGGCGCGCTCCTCCTCCAAGGGGACAGTGTCATGGTTCTTGTGTCCCTCCAGCAGGCAGGCGCCGCACACGCAGCACCCTTCCGTGCGGCAGTACAGCCGGCGGAGCTTGCGGTGCTTACGGCACACGCGGTTCTTGATGTCCCACATGGGCTCCAGCAGCTGGTGGCCCTGGAACACCTCATCCTCAAAGTGGCTGCTCAGATGCCTCTCACAGAGGGAGGCCACGCACTGCAGGCACGACTTGACCGACTTGAACTTCTGTGGGGAACAGAAGTCACAGGGCACGTCCCCTGGCCCAGCCACGTTCTGCAAGGACCTAGAGACCTGGCCCTTGTTCTGGATGAAGCAGGCCACCATCTCCCCAAGGATGACATTCTTGCAGAGACGGGGCCTGGAGGGAAAACTCTGTCGGCACTGGGGACAGTAGGGTATCTCACCCATGGCAGTCTGATGGTCCCAGAATCCTTGGAGGCAGGCCATGCAGAAGTTGTGGCCGCAGGCGGTGGTGACTGGGTTGTGGAACACCTCCAGGCAAATGGGACAGAGGACTTGGTCCTTTACCATTCGGAGTTTGCTGTTACTCATAGGGGCTGACCTTGGGGGAGTCTTGAGGGCTGGGCAGAGGGCTGTGGGGCTGGGACTTGATCCTGGACAGGTCCTGGGAAGATAAGGGCAAAGCAGGCTGAAGCCAGGGCAGAGGCTGAAGGGGCTTTGGGGGGTACACCCCTTCTCTTGGAAGCAGCTGTTTGCCCATGGGGCACAGGGCTATGTTGTCTGCCAACACTCCTCCCCAAAAGGCAAACAAACCCATTGCCGTGGGGTTGATTCCAACTCATGGTGGCCTCATGTGTTACAGCATAGAACCTCTCCGTAGTGTTTTCTTGGTTGTTCTTTACTGGGAGCCCTGGTTAAGCATTCGTGGTTAAGCATTCAGCTGCTAACCAAAAGGGTGGCAGTTCAAATCCATCAGCTGCTCCTTAGAAACCCTATGGGGCAGCTCTACTCTGTCATATATGGTCACTATGAGTTGGAATCCACTTGATGGCAATGGGTTTGGTTTGGGTTTGATCTTTATGGGAGGAGCCCTGGTGGCACAACAAATCAAAAGGCTGCTAGTTCAAACCCGCTCTGTGGGAGAAAGACCTGGAGATCCGCTCCTGTAAAGATTATAGCCAAGAAAACCCTATGGGGCAGTTCTACTCTGTAATAAATGGGGTCACCATGAGTTGGAATCAACTCGACACCACCCGACAACAACAATCTTTATGGAAGCAGATTGCTAGGCCTTTCTTCCATGGTGCTGCCGGGTGAGTTTAAACTGCCAACCTTTATGTTAGTGTTGTTGTTAGGTGTCATCGAGTCAGTTCTGACTCATAGTGACCCTACATACAACAAAACAAAACACTGTCCAGTCCTGTGCCATCCTCACAATAGTTGTTATGCTTCAGCCCGGTGTTGCAGCCACTGTGTCAGTTCGTCTTGTTGAGGGCCTTCCTCTTTCTTGCTGACCCTCTGCCAAGCATGATGTCCTTCTCCAGGGACTGGTCCTTCCTGATGACATGTCCAAAGTATGTGAGACGAAGTCTTGCCATCCTCACTTCTAAGGAGCCTTCCGGCTGTACTTCTTCCAAGACAGATTTGTTTGTTCTTCTGACAGTCCGTGGTATATTCAATATTCTTTGCCAACACGTAGTTCAAAGGCATCAGCTCTTCTTTGGTCTTCCTTATTCATTGTCTGGCTTTCACATGCGTAGGAGGCGAATGAAAATACTGTGACTTGGGCCAGGCGCACCTTAGTCCTCCAAGTGAGGTCTTTTGCAGCAGATTTACCCAGTGCAATGCATTGTTTGATTTTTTGACAAGTACAAACCGTGTGCATCACCTGGGCCTCTTGCCAATCTCCAGAAGGCATGAATTGGGGGTGGAGCGCGTAATGAGATCATGTGTTTTTTCCCTAGCCCTAACTCCTGGAACAAATCCTGGACAAGAGGGCAGGTGGGGAAGAAGTGACATCGTGACAGGGGAACGGAGCCACTGCCTTGGCATGTCGGAAGAGGGCTCGAAGCACAAGTACTCATGTGAGGCTCCCTTCATGTTGGAGAGACCCAGAGGTTCAGCTGCCCTGTGAGCACTTGGGCACTCAGCTGCCAGGCCTCTCCCCTGGCCTTGGTTCATTGGTGCTGGAGGCTCCCTATCACCCAGTGTGCCCAGCCCACAGCTACTTACAGCTCATAGGGCCTGATGACTGCCTTCTCACCTTTCCTTTTTGCTGTTGGTTTTCGGTCTCACTCTCAAGGGGGCTCTGCCTAGAAGCCTGTCCCCCACAATTCTGCTCCATGACCTCACAATTCAGGCATGAGCAGCCCCAGTATTCTGGCTGCGATGTCAGCAGGTCAAAAGGGGTATCACCAGACGTGGTTGTGCTGGTCCTTCGGCCTCTCCGCGGGTGGACCCTTTCCTACAGAGCCTTCAGCCCAGGAGGCCGAGAAGCTGCCGGCACCTGGGGTCACCTGCAGTAAACTTAAGCCTCTTACATACCAGCCAGAGAGGGAGAGAGGCGACTAAGGGGCAGCAGGATCCTGGCAATTCGTTTAATCTCTCTGGACCATGGTTGTTCTCTTGTGAGTTGACAAGGTTGTTGGAAGAGATGATATTTCAAGGCCCCTGTGGTTACCCTGGGAAGCCCTGGTGGTGTAGTGGTTAAGTACTACCGCTACTAACCAAAATGTCGGCTGTTCGAATCTGCCAGGCCCCCCTTGGAAATTCTGGGGCAGTTCTACTCTGTCCTATACGGTCACTATGAGTTGGAATCAACTCGACGGCAACGGGCTTGGTTTTGGGTTTTGGCTTGTTGACCTGAGCCCTGATGGCTCAGTGGTTAAGCGCTCAGCTGCTAACTGAAAAGTTGGCGGTTTGAACCCATCACCTGTTCTGCAAGAGAAAAGGTGTGGCAGCCTGCTTTTCGTAAAGATTACAACCTTGGAAACCCTATGGATTTCTGTGAGTCAGAGTTGGCCAGACAGTATAGGATTTTTGTCACTAAGAGTCAGAGTCGACTCAATAGTAGCTGTTTTTTTTCTCCCCCAGGTCTAAATTTGACTGATTCAAAAGTTACCTGATTGGCAACCCTAAGGACTGTTGCTTCCACTCCGGTTCTGACCCTTGGAAGGAAAAAGGGACAAGATAAGCCAAAGAAAGACTCTTATCACCCTGTGTAGTGGCTTTTCTAGTCTTTCTGCTTCCCATTCTCTCCCACCCAATAGCATAAATGCTCTGAAAAGTCTTCATCAAGTCATTCTCCTGCTCAAAAACACTGGCTTGGCCACCCTGATGCGATAGAAATGGTGAACAGAAGACATCCTTTCTCATTCCAGATCTCAGAGGCAATATTTTCAATGTTTCTCCATTAAGTAGGATGGTTACTGTAGGTTTATTGTAGATACCTTGTATCAGATGAATGAAATTTCCTTCTATTCCTCCTTTGCTAAGAGTTTTAAAAAATCTTCAATGGGTGTCATATTTTATCTGATGCATTTTCTATACCTATTGAAATAAGTATAATCTTTCATTTATTCTTTTAGTGTGGCAAATTTACATTTACCGATTTTCAATTACTAAACCAACCTTGATTCCTGGAGTGAATCCTGCAAACCCTACTTGGTCATGGTGTGTTGTGTTTTTTTTTGGGGGGGTGGGTAATAGGTTTATTGAAATATGACTCATATGCAATTCAATATATACAATTCAATGGTTTTTAGTATATTCACAGAGTTGTGCAAACATTAATTACCACAATCAATTTTAGAACATTTTCATTACTTCAAAAAGGAACCCCATACTCGTTAGCTCCAACCCCTCAACTCCTGGCTTTGATGGTTTTCTCTACTGTAGGTTTACTTTCTATTGGTTTCTGCTCTTTATTAGTTCCTTCCCTTTACTTCTTTGGGTTTAATTTTCTGTTCTAAGTTCCTGAGATAGATGCTTAATTGATTTTCTCCTTACTTATTTAGTTACTATATTCATTTTCCCTGTAAATATGGATTTTACTGTACCCCATAGTGAAATAACATTGTCGTTATTCAGTTCAATATACCTTCAACAACGTTTATGGTGATTTCCTGTTTGACCCATGGGTTATTCAGAAGCTTGTTGCTTAATTTTGAAATACACAGGTATTTTCTAATTCTCATTTTTTGCTGTTAATTTCCAACTTAATTCCACTATAATCAGATAATATACTCTAATTTAAATTTTTGAATTTGTTGAAACTTGCTTTTTGGCTTAGAGCGTGGTCAATTTAGCTAACTGTTACATACACTCTTGAAAAGAACTTGCGTTCTGCAGTTGCCTCATGGCGATGTTTTACATGTATTTATTAGTGAAGTTTGTAAATTTTGCTGTTCAAAGCATCTATATCACTATTTTTTTGTCTGCTTGTTTTAACGGTTACTGAGAGTTGTCACAAATTTCCTACAGTTATTATGAATTTGCCTATTTCTCTTTTTAGTTTGATCAATTTTGAGGGTAGGTGATTAGATTTATACACAGTTCGAATTGTCATTTTTCTAGCGAATTGTAATTTTATCATTATTGATTTTTTGTTAATCAGTTTTATGCTTACTCTCTATTAGCTTGATAGTTATACATTTCCCCACTATTTCGGGGGGTAGTTACCAAAGAAATTATGACATGATTCATGACTGATCAAAGTCTAATCTAAGTTGTTGTTTTTCTCTCTTCTTAGACAGCGGAAAAGATCTAAAATACTTTAACTCCATTACCTCATCCCAGCTTTTATTATTGTTGTGTGTTATATTTTAAACCCAGCCAGAATGTTCCTTAGAAGTGAGAATGGCGAGACTTCATCTCATTTACTTTGGACGTGTTATCAGGAGGAACCAGTTCCTGGAGAACGGCATCATGCTTGGTAAAGTAGAAAAAAAAAAAAAAATTAGGGGGTCAGCAAAAAAGAAGAAGACCCTTAACAAGATGGGTTGACACAGTGGCTGCAACAGTTGGTTCAAACATAGCAACGATTGTGAGGATGGTCCAGGGCCAGGCGGCATTTTCCTCTGTTGTGCACAGGGTCACCAGGCGGCATTTTCCTCTGTTGTGCACAGGGTCACCATGAGTTAGAGCTGACTCAGCGGCAACTAACAACAACAATAAATCCATAGACGTTATTGTTTGTACAGTCAATATTGATTTAGATCAGTTCTCATATTTACCTCTCTAATTACTTCTCACTCTTTCCTTTGTCTCTGAGCTTCCATCTGGACCGTTTTCTTCCTGCCTAAAGAACACCTTTTAGCATTTCCTTCACTGCAGTTCTGCTGATGACAAGTACTCCCAGGTTTTGGTTGTTGATAATCTTTATTTCGCAGTCATTCATTCTAGGCTGGCAGCTATCTTCTTTACGCACTTTGGAGATTTAATTCTATCGTGTTCTGGCTCCCATTTTTTTCCGTTGAGAGGCTGGCTGTCAATCTTACTGCTGCTCCTTTGAAAGCAACCTGTCTTTTTTTCTCCCTTCTGTTTGCTTTAAAGAGCCCTGGTGGTGCAGTGGTTGAGTGTTCAGCCCAAAGGTTGGCAGCTCAACACCACCGTCTATTCTGCAGGACTGAGACGTGGCAGTCTACTTCCGTAAAGATCACAGCCTTGGAAGCCCTACGTGGCAGTTCAACTCTGTCCTGTAGGGTCACTAAGAGTCAGAATTGACTTGAAAGCAATGGAATTTTTTTGTTTGGTTGTTTTTTAATATTTTCTTCACATTTAGTTTTTATCTGCTTTATTACAATATGCTTAGATGTGTTTTATTTATCCTGCTTGAGATTTGCAGTGATTCTTGAATGTGGCTTGATGTCTTTTATTAGTTTTGGAAAATTATTTGTCTTTATCTATTTGAATATTGTATCTGTTCCATTGTGTCTTTTTTCCTCCTTCTTGAGCTTCACCAATTATATGTACTTCCAACCTTTACACCATGAATTATATTTTCTTCTGATCTGTTTTTTAATTTTCTAATTTTCTCTTCTGGTGAGTCTAATTTGATCTTAATTTCAGTAACGGTACTTTTTTAGTTCTAGAATTTCCATTTGTTTCTTCTTTCTAGTTTCTAGCTCATTGTTGAAATTATCAATATCTTCTTTTATTTCCTCAAATACATTGTGCATAGTCATTTTTTAATCCATGTCTAATAGCTCCATTATCTGTATCCCCTGTGGGCTTCTCTCTATTACCCATCATTTCTCCTGGTGTTTATCATGCTTTCTTTTGTCCTCATATGCCTTTTATTATAAAAAAAACTTAAACATACACAAAAGTAGAGAGACAAGTAAAATGAACCCCGATGTGCCCTTCACCATTTTCATCAACAAATGGCCAGTCTTGTTTCCTTTACACACCTTCCTATTCCTTCCTCTCTCACCGTATTATTTGAAAGCAAGTGACAAACATGTAGTTTCTTCCACGAACAGCTCTGTACCTATTTTTTTTATAAATAGACTTTATTTTTTAGAGTGGTTCTAAGTTTACAGGAAATTGTGCAGTAAGTACAGAGAGTTCCTCTTATCCTCTTCCCCCACATGCTGTTTCTTCTATTGACATTTTGCGTCCCTGTGTCTGTACCTATTTTTAAAATAATTCTCTCTTCTTTTTTTTAAACCAAACAAACCATAGTACCATTATCAGACAGACACACACACACAAATTCCTTCATGTTAATTATTGTTTCAATTTATCAAATTGTCACATAAATGTCTTTTTTATTATTGTTAGCTAAGGTTGGTGTCTTAGTTACCTACTGCTACTATAACAGAAATACCACAAATGGATGGTTTTAACAAATAGGAGTTTATTTCCTCACAGTGAAGTAGGCTGGAAGTCCAAATTCAGGGTGTCAGCTCCAGTGGAAGGTTTTCTCTCTCTCTCCACCTTCTCATCCATCTTCCCCCAGACTACGAGCTTCTCTGCACAGGGACTCTGGGTCCAAAGGACGTGCTCTGCTCCCAGCACTGCTTTCGTGATAGTATGAGCTCCCCGTCTCTATGCTCACTTCTCTCTTTTATATCTCAAGACATTGCCTCAAGACACAATCTAATCTTGTAGGTTGAGTCCTGCATCACTAACAAAACTGCCGCCCAACCTCCCTCATCAACATCATAGAGACAGGATTTACAACATATAGGGAAATCACCCCAAACTGGGAATCATGGCCCAGCCAAATTGATACACACATTTTTTGGGGGGGACAAAATTCAATCCATGACAGTAGGAATCCAAATATGAGCCTCATACTGCATTTGGTTGCCTAAGGTCTTTTAATTTATAACTGCTCCGTTGTCCTCCTTTTCCCCCTTGCCACTCATTTATGGAAGAAACAGAGCCATTTATCCTCTATTTCCTGTCTCCTGTAAACTGTTAAAACTCAGGTTCAATTTATTGGCAAGAATCTTTCCTAAGTGATGTCCTTGCTATTGCTGCAAACCATCAGAGAGTACATAATGTCTGGTTATCTTGGCCTCGTCAATGTTCGCTGTGTGCTGGACATTATGTATGAAAAATAACAGAGAATTTGAGGCTAAGGGTGATATTATATTCCTTCAGGATAGATTTATAACTGCTTCTGGCAGGAGGCTAGGGGAACTAGTAACCTAAATCACCTTAGTTCAAGCAGGGATGGAGAGGATTCAAAGCTAGGTTCCGTTCTTCTCAGGGGTCTGGTCTATTTCTGGCTCATCCTTTCTCCTAGGATGTATTTCTTCAGGATTCCAACCTGGAGCATAGGATTCCAACCCAGGGTGCCTTCCTCCTTGGCACACCCTGAGATCCAATATTTGTTCCAGAATTAGCAGATACCTCCAAGGAAAAGAGGATCTAAATGCTAGGTTCACATCTCTGGCTGTCCTTCTCCTGGATCTTGGCCCTGTAATTCTTTGCTGCTTTGTTAGATCTCTGGGATATATGCATGCTCTCTCTCTTTCTCTCTGTTTTTCTAGTTGTTCTCAGAGAGAGAGTATAGGTCCTGGCTGCCTCCCTGCCTCCAGCATTCCCCTCTGTGACTCAGTGACTCATTTTTAGGTTGTCAGCACCTAGCACAGTTCTGGCCATGCAGTGCAAGGCAACAAGTGAGAGAATGTTCGTTCTTGTCCTTATAGGTCCCAGACGCAACTGGTACTAGAGGTAGGTGGCATGCCTTCCTATACCTGCCAACCCCATCCCTCTCTACCTTTAGGGTCTAGTTCAAGGACCCCGTGAAACCCTTCTTTTTCCAACGTGTGTTTACTGACAATATGTCACAACTGAACAAATATTTTGAGGCTGTTTTGATCCTAAATACGTTTTGCTCTCTGATCTGCCGACTGTGTCAACAGTACAACGTGCATGCGCAAAGTGATCAGACTGAAATGTGTGCAGAAAGAATAGCCCGACTTTAGACAAAAAGCAATCCAAGAATATCTGAGGGAACTTGCTCACAATTTCTCTATAGAAAAGCTAAGAAGTGTGTAGACACTATTGATCTTCTATCCATTCGGCATTTTTTTTATTACTAAAAATAACAAATAGAAAACTGTCATCAGTTAAAAACACACAAATTTAGATACATAAGACTTAGATTTTGATCTGCGAAATTTGACTTGGGGACGGTAAGCATGGAGGAAATAATTGCCACAAAAGAAAACTTACAAAGGCAATAGCTAGAATTGGCCAATTGAATTAAAATTTCACTATAAAATCTCATGGAGAACAAGGACCTTAATGAAAATATTTTTAAATGAAAATGGAAATAGGAAAACTTAGAAACAATTTAATCACACTGTATAGAAAACCAACCAAGGAATTAAACTGGCTCACTAAAGTAACAGAGTTCATTATAGAGCAAAGTTTTATTGAGGAAACATTTTCTGTGTGGTATGATCTTATTAACAATATAGTGCTGCACTGCCACCTGGACTTCATGACTGAGCTGATCTGGTGGAACTCAAATTATCTGTGGCAACTAGTGATGCTCTATGGAGCCTCAGAGGGCACTGCCGGTTCAGTGGTAGAATTCTCGCCTTCCACGCCGGAGACCTGGGTTTGATTCTCGGTCAGTGTTCCTGATGCACGGCCACCACCCGTCTGTCAGTGGAGGCTTGTGTGTTGCTTTGACGCTGAACAGGTTTCAGTGGAGCTTCCAGATTAAGATAGACTAGGAAGAAAGGCCTGGCAGTCTACTTCCAAAAATAAGCAAATGAAAACCCTACAGGCCACAATGGTCTGATCCACAACCATTCACAAGACCTGGCAGTGTTTCGTTCCATTGTGCATGAGATCACCATTGGTTAGAGGCTGGCGCCATGGCAGCCAACTACAACATGGAGCCTCTCACAAGCCCCAACTGAAGAATCACCATGCAGTACTCCAGGGCTTGGAGTAGATCTGTGGCCTCTTTTGCAGATAACTATTTCTGGTGGTGTAGTGATTAAGAGTTTGGCTGCTAACCAAAAGATCGGCAGTTCGAATCTACCAACAGCTCCTTGGAAATCCTATGGGGGAGTTCTACTCTGTCCTATAGGGTCGCTATGGGTTGGAATCGACTCGATGGCAAGGGGTGTGGTTAGGTTATTCTCTTAGAAGCCCTGGTAGCGTGGTGATTAAGCGTTTGGCTGCTAACAGAGAGGTCAGCAGTTCGATGCCACCAGCTGCTCCTCAGGAGAAAGATGTGGCACACTACTTCCTTTAAGATTACAGCCTTAGAAACTCTATGGGGCTGTTCTCTGTCCTACCGGGTTGTTATAGGTCAAAATCAACTCGACAGCCATGGGTTTGGTTTTTTTTTGGTTCATTCTTTTGGGAACAGCTCCTGCCTTGCTTCCGGGCCCTGGTGGAGACGAATGCTTGAGCACAGGGCATTAAGTGGCCATTTTGGCCTGAGCTGCCCATCTGAACTGCATGCTCTAATCCCCGAAGGCAACATGAGGAGTAATTAACGGCCCAGAAGGAGAAACTGTCTCTCAGACATGGCTACAGTGACTGATGGCACTTTGTGTCTCCTCATTTTGGAGAGAGGGTGAGAACATGTTTGTATTATGGGTAGTTGCATCTTGTTATATGAAGGCCTGTTTGTTTTTACCATTGTATGGAAATTCAAATATATGTTGAAGCTTGTATATGGTTATTATGTTACTGTCTCTCAGCCCCAAGCCCACCTACCTTGTAGGCTGTGCTCAGTGCTGCTGTGACTGGGAGGCTGCCAGCCACACTTCTCCTTTACCAGTGCCTGCTTGACAGGCTCTGCAATACAACGCTAGAGGGAAGAGACGAGACAGCTTCCTTCCTGTTATCAGCAAAGCCACAGCAACACTGTTCCAGGCTGGCAGCAAGAGGTGGTTCCAGGAGCAGCTAGCTGGCAGTTTGTTGGCGGCTTCGCCACATTCCTTGAAAGCCTCCCCACCCTCTCACAGGCCAGCTCCTCCTCCTTCTCCTCAGGGCTCCTCCTCCAAGCTCTTTGTTGCTGGGTACTGTCGATTCTGACTCATAGCCACCCCATGTGACAGAGTAGAGCTAACCCATAGGACTTCCTAGGCTGTAAAACCCTGGTGGCACAGTGGTTAAGTGCTACGGCTGCTAACCTAACCAAAAGGTCAGCAGTTCGAATCCACCAGGTGCTCCTTGTAAACTCTATGGGCCAGTTCTACTCTGTCCTATAGGGTCACTGTAAGTTGGAATCGACTTGACGGCACTGGGTTGTAATCTTTACAAAAGGAGCCCTGGTGGCCAGCAGCTCACAGGCTAAAGATATGGCAACTACATTCTAGGAAACCCTACAGAGCAGTTCCCACTCTGTCCTATAGGGTAACTGAGTCGGAATTAGCTGGCCAGCACACCGCCATCTTTTAACAGAACCAGATTGCCAGGTTTTTCTCCTGTGGAGCCACTGGGTAGGCTTGAACCGCCAACCTTTAGGTTAGCTGTCGAGCTCCGAGCTCTACATTTCAGTAATTCCGGCCTCGTTCCTCGCTCCGTGTCTTAGGTGTGGCTGCGCCCTGCACTCGCTACTCCTGTGATACCTCAGTGTGCCCTTGGCCCTTCCCTTCCTCCATGCCTGGTTGACAACACTGTTGGTTCCCTTTTAAAGTAACTGCTGTGGTCTTTCTCCTGATTGGACTCCCATACAACTATCAACATTGTTCACTCATCTGTGTGTGTGCACCTTGTCTTCCCAACTGCGGCCCCATGCAGGAGAGGACGATATACTACCTGAGAACCCACACCCTGCCTGATACTTATTAAGGGATCAAGTAAGTATTTGTTACTTCATTCTCACCTTTCTTAGTCATCCTCTTTCTTGCAGAGGAAATGGACACCTAGTCACTTATTCTCTTTCAGGAAGACGTTTTTTCCCTTAAAAACCATCTCACACTCCTCGCTTGTCTCATTCCAGCTCTCTGGTGGGCAGCCCATCTGTCCCCCTTCCTGTTCATCAGCATTCTCTGAGGTTTCTCAGACTCAGCACAATGAAAGGGGGGGAAGGTGGCCCGATCCCTGCACCTGCCGGCAGCGTTGGCAGCAGCAGAAGTGGGCTTTGTAAGACGCGTGCTGGAAAGGTGCAGGGAAATTCCTTTCCTGACAACAGTAAGAATCATGACTAGGAAGTGGGAGTGGACACCAGGGAGCTGGCAGGGATGGAAAACACACACAAGGTTTCAAGATTCTTAAGTTTGCGTCATTGTCTTTATTGACAAAAGAAGTCACAGCATTTCAGACTTTTTTCAAACACACAGGCGGCAGCAAAGGGCACCAACAGGTAACAGGCACGGCACCTAACACTGGGTCAAAGGCCATGCTGAAGGGGCGATGTCCTCGCGCCCTATGGCCTCAGCAGCTCCAGCCCTCCCCCCACACCTTGCTGACACCCTGAGATCAGTTACAAATGTGCAGAAACGAAGTCACTTCGGAGACGGTAGGGCCCCACCTCGCTGCCAAGGAAAAGGACCAGCTTCTAAGGAAAGGGAAGCAGAACCACCTGTCACAGCACGAGATGCCAGGCTGCTCCCTGGGCCTCGCGCCTGGGGCAGAGAAGGCAGGAAGACACGCTCTCCCTGGTGGCACTGGTCACCTGACACCCGACGCCCCAGACTGATGGGCAGACACACTCTGAAGCTATCAGCCAGACTCTCTGGGGGAAAAGCTTCCAAGAAAGACCACCACCTTGGTTCATAAAGGACTTCAGTGAAACATTTCCCCAGAAGCCCTAAAGAATGACTCATCCTCAGACTCCCAGAGCACTGGGACAATTCCAATTGTCACTGGGCTGCCATGAGGAGGGGTCTTGGTGAAAGCCACCCTCTAAGAGTTGTGTCATTTGTGTGCTCCTCAGAGCGCTTAGTCTGGGGCTCAACTGCAGTCTTTTCACAGGACCCGTGGTGGAATTCTGAAAAGAATAAAAACACATCCATAAGGTCCCTGCCCAATGTCTGCCCTCCAGCCCAACTCTCTCCTTGGTGACCTTGGTAATAAGGTTGGGGTTGGGACCTAAGGCATCCACCCCAGCTCATGCTGACTACCAGGCATGCCCCAGGAGGCAGAGAGGGACCAGGAGCCTAAATGAATTAGCCATGATGGGCACAGACCCAAAATGAAGCTTCTCTTCCTCCCAGCCAGTCACACATCACTTGTTCTAACTGGCCAAAAAGTGCCTCTCCCAAAGCCCCATCCTGCTCTGGTCCCAGCAGCTCTTACTGTTTTACTTTTCCTTGACTCCACCGAAATCTTTGTTTTCCCTAAAAGATATGACAGGATGGGTGTCTGTAACCTTTTTGAAGGGGTGACTGCTTCCACCGTAGGTAGAAGTTCTAACACTTTACGGCTGTGAAAACACTAGGCATGGGCCAGACTTCTGAGGCGCCAGCGTGTATACTTACATCCGTGAGGAGAGAGATAGGTATCAGCAAACCCCTGGCACCTTGGGTACACACATTTCTATCCTACTCTACAGATGCAGAGAAAGAAGGAAAACAGCGAGGTTCCTAGTGCAGAGTTACGCCATCTGGGCTTGGTCAGATCACAAGCTCAAAAGACACTTAACAGTCTTTCACAAAAACCACTCCCCTCCACCTGCCTATTAAGCAGTTGAGCTGTGCAGACAGAGAACCTCTGCTCTGAAAGTACCAGGAGTGACTGGCCTGCGTTGTGGCCTTTTACAGGTGGAGCGTTTCCCAGAGGCACATTCTCCACACAATTTGCCAAACTACTGAAGTTACCCAGGGAAAAATAAGGATCCTCCGGCTTTTTACATTCCAGGACTGCTCACGGAGACTCAGAAGCTCAGGGAGAAAGTCCAGACACAAGCTCTATGGTCTCGGCTCAAAGGAGGGCTTAACAAAGACTTGGTTCTCGGCACCGAGGCGCCCATAGAAAGGAGCAAGGTGGGGGTGGCTCAGAGCTGCAGTGCCCCGCGGACCGCCCGCCGGCTCCTATACTGCTGGGGTAGCACAGAGCTGGCACGCCACGGGGACCAGGCTTGCCAACCTAAGAAACCAGGGGAGGCACAAGAATCGCACGTTCAGTCAAGGCAGTTCCAAGGGACAGTCACGGAAATAACAACACTTTGGGATACAACAACACATTTGGCAACTTTCCAAGAAACACCATTCCCCACCCCAGTTCACCAGAGCGTCTATAAGTCCCTCTATCCTTGGTCCAGGTTAGAAGGACAGGGAAGGAAGACAGGGTAAACGGGGGTGAGAAGAGGCTGCTGAAGCAGTTCTATCAACTAACCACAGCCCTGTTCCTCCAGCTGTCCGAGTCAGCACAGGATGCAGCCATCTCAAACCTCTTCTTGGGAAGAAAGCCAACTCTCTGGGGGGTCCAGGCTGCTAGGGACTAACGAGGCAAAGCTGAGGAGAGCAGACCATGGCGTGGATTCCCAGCAGCAGCTGTCAGCCTTGGGCCACATCACAGACCCTGGGGAAGAGAACACCCAGCCTCCCTCTCCTCCAAGTGGCTCTCGTTCAAAAGGAGTAATGAGGTATTCTAGGCAACTCTATCCTTTATCCAAAGCCTCAATACAATGAGACCAACTGAAGCTGGAGTTCTCTGCATCTGCTGCACTGAGGGAGCAAAGGAAGGGACACGGCATTATAAAGCAGCCGCAAAAGTCCACCTGGGCCCACGGATGAAAACATGGCACAGCTCAGGGACAAATCCTCTTTCACAAATCCTGCTCCAGGTCCTTGCAGTACAGGCCATTTATAAGGAGCTGGGTCTTCCTCTTCCCCTTCCCCCAGGCCCCCATAAAGGCTCCAACTGGGAACCGGGCCCAGCGGCTGTGGTAAAGATTTGTTAGAATACTGGCTAAGAAAACAAAAGCAGGTTTCTGAAAAGGTACTCTGCAGCCAGGAGTCGCATCTGTTTCCGGATTCCTGCGAGTGGGGGTGGGAGTTCCTTTGGTTTTGACCAGAACACTTCTCCACTGGGGGCCAGGCCTGGCTTTGCTTGGCAGTAGCTCGGTGACTGTACAGGAGCAGGAGTAACTTCAGAGAGGCGCTCTGCTGGATTGCTCTCTTGACCATTAGATTTCTGGCATGTCAGATTCTTCATTTACATCCGAGATCCTCTCTCCTGAAGAATCTGAAAGTGGAAGGCAGGGAGAAGGCTGAGGCATGCGTGGACTCCGGACGTACACCATTTCCAGGCTGAGGGTGCTCAGCAGATTGGTGAGGGAGAAGAGGCTGCAAATAACCCTAATTTTCCCAGGAGGCAAGGCAGGGGTGGAGCCTCGAACTTACCCAAGACACTCTGGCTGAGGAGGACAGTGTGCTGTTGGACCAAAGTTCCCCATGCTAAAGAAAAAGGTTTAAGCTTCCCATGTATCAGCGGTTTAGGGGTGTGTGTATGTGTGCTTGGGTTGCGGGGCACAGTGGAGAAAAAGGAAGATTACAGTTTAAAACAATTTTCGGGTAATTTAAGGGAGAAAAAAAATCACAAAAGTAGCAAGATACTTTTCCTCTTGCTGAACAACAGTTTGAAAGAATAAAGGCAAAATACTTTCCAAATCTGAGCTTCAGAATTATCACCTTGCAGCAGTGAATCACAGTAAGCTTTCTTTTCCACTGATCAGACAGAGGCTGGGGAAAGCCCATCTTTTTTAGGCTCACATTTCCTAACTAAAAGCCTCTGTCACTGCTCCACAAATTCTGATCTGAAATCCAACAGCCAAAAGGCCAAACAGAAGGGGAGAATACACGGTGAGCGACAGCTCAGGCAATGACTGATGAGGGGCTGGGAACCAGCGAGGCAGGGACAGCATTCTAGGTGAAAAGCTTTCTTACCTTTGCCTTTTCGCTAGGCTCTATGACGATGCCATTGGTAGAATTATTTAGTTCTCTGGAGACAACACAGAGGAATTCTGCCTGATCCTCATTTCCATAGTTATAGGAAGACCCAATGCTGATGAGCTGAGAAAACGAGAATACGGTAAACATAGAAGTAGTGATCTCAAGACACTCCAGGGCCACACAAACCAAACCCTCCTCTTGACTGAGCAGAACTTTGTCGTTTTGTTTTACTTCTCGAGAGATGAAGAATTCTCTAGTGCTGTCGATGCCCCAGGGCATAACCGGACCTCAACAGTTCACTAGGGCTTAATGAAGCTTTCCGGAAGAAGCTGCATGAGTCTGCCACTCCAGCTCTCCCCCAAACACTTGCAGCAATCCCAAAGGCAGCCATTTATCTGGGGTGCAGTCTTAAACAAAGGATATTATAAAAAAGCACTCTTTGTGAAACTACTTATTTTTCTCATCTTAACATCTTGATCATTATAATTCAATAATACAGACTTGGAATTCAGGATTTAATTGAGTCAGGAATACACACCCAGAGGGAAAAGCTGAGCCCAAGGGTGAGGCCATTCTGGCAAGCACAGCTGGCCTCGAATCAGGAGACCATGAGTGACTGACTCGCTGGGTGTGGCGGGGCTGAGCACCTCGGCCTGGGCCTTAACATCCTCATCCATATAATGGAGTCAATGGTAGCCTACTTTGTCCTCCCACAGGACATTATTAAGATGAGAAAAATAAGAAATCATTCATTAGTTTCACAAAGTATATTTTTTATAAAATTCTTTAAGACTATATTAGGGAAAATAACTTCTGGAGGAGAAAACGATAAACCATTAGCAACATTTTGCAACCTACACACGAAGAACAAGAGCTAGCTGACATATATAAGGCAGAATTATGTAGTAGAAAGATAAATGTAAGGAATAACCCAATGTTGGCTCCGAAGACAGAGCTGAACAGCAGATTTATATTTAACGTTTAAGATACGGTTATCACAAACAGTGACTTTTATTTTAGAAGCCAAGTTTATGGAGACAATTCCAACGGCCTCTTAAACTCTACCTAAAACCAGGCCCGATCCATATAAAATTATAATGACTTTGTTCATGCTCAGCCTCCCTGTGTTTTAAAGGCAACAGATGAAGTGAACAATTCTGCCACCTAATGGAAGAAAGTAGTAAAATGCTGATTTTCAGTTCCTTTCTCAGTTGCTTTAATACCTGCACGTAAGCCAAAAGGACAGACATCCCTACGCTCACGGGAAGTAGCCAGGGTACACGTCTTCTTGTGATTCCCTTCACTTCACACCTGCTCACCGTGCCCTTCTGGTGACACAACTGTACCGTCTGGCCTTGGGATAGGGAAGGAAGGGTTGTTGGAGCCTTGTTTCCTTTAGGTACTTATTCTAGAGTGTGTCACCAGAGCAAGCGCTGCACTTGTGAAAGGAATCTCTCTGAGGCCGGCACTTTCAAGCCTAATAAGCTCCGGCTCCCTGTGGACACAATCAAGGTGAAAACTCTGGCTATGAAGCTGTGAGACACTATTCCCAAGTCTCCCAGCTCACCACAAGCTCCTCGTGCACCACCGTGAGAATAATTCACGCTAAGTGGCTCTCCTTCCCCATGTTTTTAATTAGGACAGTGCCTGGCCCTACTGCTCTCACAGGGTTATTAGCTAGTTATGGAGGTGTCTGTTTGAAGGGTTGTGGATTCCCAGGCTATAAGATCAATATCAGGGATGCTACTATTTAAGAAATATACCTGTTCAAATTTCCAACCATCGGACATAGTGGAGACCATCTGTGTAAGCTCTTCCTCTTGACACTGCAGGACTCTGTATACGTGCTTCACGGGGCCCTAAAACAGCCAGAAATGGGCTTTTGAGAACCATATCAATGACACAACAGTTTGTAGCTGGCTCAGTTAGGTTCTTCAAAGGAATAAATGTGGAAGAGGAGTTTGCTCAGAATATTTTTTTTCCTGGCAGCCACCCACCACTCCCTTTACAAGCAGCACCGTAGTTTTCAATAAAAACTCATCTAGGACACCTGCCCACAAGCAAAGAGGAGAAGGCAAGGAAGGACAGGCAAACTGGACAAATGGACACGGAGAACTAAAGATGGAAAGGGTTGGGGGGAGAGTGCTGCTGACACGATTGCAGGAATTACAACCAATGTCACAAAACAATTTGTGTATGAAATTTTTGAATGAGAAACTAATTTGTGCTGTAAACTTTCACCTAAAACACAATTAAAAAAAAAAATTCTCTAAGGAAAAAAAGAGAGGGTCCAATAACAGGGATCAGAGGGTAAAATGATTCTGAACTTCAGAGGGAGGAATTATGTAACAACCAGGCTGAGCAAACTTAGATCCCATCTACAGCCCTAGGCAGACACAGGAATGCCCGGGTTTTTTCTTAAGTCATTTCTAACTGACACATACATACTGACAATGGAGACCATGTTTTGGTTTCTTCACTGTGATACCTTATCACAGGAATAATATGCGGAATGTTCAAACGTTCAAGCTATTTTTACCCTCTCCTGATGCTACCTGACTAAAGAAGTTTTTCTCGAAGTGTTAAATGGAGATAACCCTTTCGTAGAGGTCAACTTTTTAGAACATAAATTGGAACTGGAAGCCAAAAGGCTGAGCAACAACAACAGATGCCCCAAACAAGCCTCTGGCACTAAAGCTCCTATACTTTTTCCACACAAGAACCCTTCACGCCCATGACTTGGCTTGTGGAGGAGCAGAGGCCCCAAATGAGATGAGGGCAAGAGTCCCTGCAGAGCGGTGCGCTCACGAGGTGCTGTTATCACTCATGTGAGGAGGTCAGTGTTTTAGGAATTTGGGACCATTCAGTGTTGGGCCTACAGCCGGTCCCGGAGGGCAGAGGGGACTGGCACATACCAGCAGTGGAGCGCCACAACAGTGGCCCTCAGTCATGGAGAGAGAGCCAGCTTTGTACACGATGACGTTAGGGATGTATAAGCGTTTCTTTAAAAATGATAAAAACTAGGCTGGATGCCCTGAAACTATTACCCTGAGATAATCTTTAAACCTTGATCCAAAAATACTCCCTGAACTCTTCTTAAAGCCAAAAAAGTTTAGCTTAACTAGTAAAGAATGCCTGCCTTGAGCACTGTGCTCTTTTAAGATCTATCTATACAGGATCAAATTGACAACAGTAACTTGACAGGTTAGATAGGAACCTTAGGGGGCATGAGCTACATTAATGGTGGAGGAACAACTCAGAAAAGGAGGGTGAAAATGGGTTACACAACTCGAAGAATGTAATCGACGCACTGAATTGTACATGTAGAGGCTGTTGCATTGGTTATGTTCTGCTGTGTATATTCTTAACAATAACAACAACAAAAAATTATTAAAAAAAAAAAAATCTACCTTAAAATAAATCAAGCCAAGCTAGAAGGCAGTGGAGGTGAATGGAGAAGAAAGGTGATTTCTGAAAATAACTTCAAATCCTTAAATCTAGGTACACCTTGGACTTCCCATAAACCTAAACCAATAAACTCTTTGGCAGGAAAAAAAAAAGATAAAAACTTAATTTTAGTTCTTTTTCAAAAGGGTGAATGGGCATCAGTTACCTGGGAAATTAGTTCTGGAACAACTTGCTATTTGGAAAATACTGGACAGAGGACAGCAGATACTGATTACTGAGTGCTTTACACCTTCTCCAGCCTTCACCACAGTCCTGGGAGGTAGGTGTGGGCTCCATTCGACCCCTGAGGACACTGACGTCAGAGGGTGAGGCATCTCCCCAAGCTGTCCAGCTAGCAAGTGGATTGGAGGCAGAGCTGGGACTTGAACCCAGGTCTGCCTGACAATACTGCATTCTTTCTTTTATGCTTTCTGTTTCTAAATAAGATACTGTTATTGTTAACTAAAGTACTAAGAATATAGGACAAATTTCCTAAAGATTCCAGTTGGCTGTAACCACACAGTTTGCAAGGAACCAGATACTTTACATTATAGAATTTTAGAGCATCACAAACGATCTACAATACTGGCCACAGATGTCAAAGTCCCGAGTATTTAAGATGCCCATGTTAGCCCTCTTTTTTTTTTTTTCTCTTCCTAAGTAAAACACTGGAGCTGTCAAACACACCAAGATTAATCACCAGGCAAAAAATAATTTCAGAGGCAGCAACGTGGTTAGAACGGCCGCAGCTACTCAAAGAGATGAACGGTCACTAAAATAAAGGTGGGGGAGGACCCTTAGTTCTTAGGTTTTGCCATGTGTGAGGGACCGTCACAAGTTAAAGGAGATAATGTATTTGGAGGGAAAGCCACAGAAAGCCACATAAGGCCAACTTCATCTTAGGGGCATGTGGGACAAGTGCAAAAGGGAGGTGTCTTTGAACAACATCAAATCCACTTCTCAAGAGTTTCACTGAACGGACAGGACAGATGGAAAGATCAATTAACATCAAAAAGGTCTTGACATTCGTAGAACAAAAAAAGCTTCCAAATGGATCTAAACCCACAAGCCTTCAAAATCTGAAGGACTAATTAACTTAACTGCTGCCATCAAAAAGAAATCTTACAATGCTCTCTAGGAATTGGCTAACGGCAAAAAACAGAGCCTGTTTAGGTACTACGATTTGAATGGTTTCAAATTAGACAACTTAGGATACCACCAAAATTATACTAAGCGATCAAAACTTATTTTGCAATGTGGAAAACTAAAGATAAAGCTAGGTTTTCAAAATGTCTAAGCTATCAAACATCTAATGGTGAAAGATGCCATTTAAATATGAGCTGGGAAAGACTGGCGGCACTAGAACACATCTCACATGACAACCTGCAAACCAACAACAAATGCATCTTCGAACGTTGTCTGCTAGATGGAAGAAAATGGGAAGAAAACTAAATGACTAAGCCTGTCTTTCCACCTTTGCAAACTGCTGGAGAAAAAGTGGATAAAAGAGTTCACTTTTTATCACGTTGTTGTTAGGTGCTTTCGAGTCAGTTCCGATTCATAGTGACCCTATGTACAAAAGAACGAAACACTGCCTGGTCCTGTGTCACCCTCACAATCGTTCTTAAGATTGAGCCCATTGTTGCAGCCACTGTGTCAATCATTCCTGTTGCGGGTCTTCCTCTTTTTCACCGACCCTCTACTTTACCAGCATGATGCCCTTCTTCAGGGACTAGTCCCTCCTGAGAACATGTCCAAAATACGTGAGATGAAGTCTTGCATTCCTCGCTCCTAATGAGCATTCTGGCTGTACTTCTTTCAAGACAGATTTCTTTGTTCCTCAGGCAGTCCGTGGTATATTCAATATTCTCCACAAATACTGTGATTAAAAGTCATCAATTCTTCTTCATTTTTCCTTATTCATTGCCCCGCTTGCACATGCATATGAGGCAATTGAAAATACCATGGCTTGGGTCAGGCGTACCTTAGTCCTCAACTTTCCTTTTCAATTCATCAAAGAGGTCTTTTACAGCAGATTTTTTATCGTAGGTGTCAGTTATTTATCAAGATAATTCCATTTAGAGCCAGAAAACTTTGATACATGGAGTCTAACACAGAAAGAACAAGGTGCTATTTTTTGGCTTCACACATTAAAGTTTATTTCTTGCTTACACATAAGACCCTCTGTGGATCCCATGGCTTTTAGGAGGTAGCTCAGAGATCCTGCCTGTTTCCATCTTCTGGCTTCACCATAAGATCTCCATGTAACTGTGGCAGGGAAAGGGGAGCTGGAAGGGCGTGTAGAACTTTTATTCCTTTAGCCTTGAAGTGACACGTCACTTCTACAAGCTGTCCATTGGCCAAACTGGTCACAAGGCCCCGCTCAGCGGCAAAGGGGCTGAGGACTGGGGAAGCACATGGGTACACTGAGCATGAAGTGTCTCTGCCACAGGATCATTCCCTCTCTGGATGTTAAGGTCTTTCTCCATTTTATTCTAGCTTCCAGCATTTCTATTGAGGAGAATAATTCTTGACCCTTTAGATGAAAATCTAATCTCTCTATGGAAGCTTCTTACCCCTAGCGTTCTAACATGTTACAACTTTGTCCCTGGAGTATGTCAGTTTTCATACACCGTTCTGGACACTTCTGGGACCTAATAATCTGGAACGTGACATCCTTCTGTTCTGGGAAATTGGCTTGACTTCCGCCATTGGTAATTTCTTTCCCTGTATTTTTTTTTTTTTCCCTGTCTATCTGGAACTCCTGTTATTTGGATGTTAAACCTCCAGAACTAATGTGTATCTTTCTTACACATTTTCCGTTTTTTTCTGTCTTTTTCCTCTATCATATGGAAGACTTCCTCAATTTTGTCTTCCAGCTCTTCTGTTGAACTTTTTGTTCTCATATTTTTAACTTCTAATAGCTCTTTGGTTGTCGTTGTTCTCTGAATGTTCTTTAATATATCATTCTTTTGTATCATATAGGGGCTTTATGTTCCTTACAAGGGTTATTCCTAGGTATATTTTATTTTTTTCATTGTTAAGGCACTATTTTTAAAACAAAACTTAATGCCTCCTTCTTAATCAAAAGAAAATTCCGTATTGCTCTAGATTAGACCTACAGAAAGCATCGGCCACCAGTCTCTCATGGGGTGGGAGGCAAGTTATGCTACAAGACAGATGGTCACTCTGCCCTTTGTTACCGCAACTCTGCAGTCGTATGTTTTTTTTAATTTATCTTGTTGTCATTGACAATATACATAGCAGAATTTAACCAGTGCAACAGTTTTCACATGTACAATTCAGTGATACTGATTATATTCTTTAAGTTGTGCAACCATTCTCACCTTCCATTAACATAAACTCACTGCTTCCTACATTTCCTATCTAATCTTTGGAATTGCTCTTTTCAATCTGATCCCATATAGGCAGGTCTCACAACAGCATAACGCTCAAGGCAGACATTCTTTACTAGATAAGCTAAACTACTGTTTTAGGAAAACTTCAGGGGGCATTTTTAGCTGAAGGTTTAAAGACTATTTCAGGGCTACAGTTTCAGTGGTTCCATAGCTCCAGAAATTCTGGGGTCTATGAGAATTTTAAGTTCTGTTCTGTACTTTTCCCCTTATGATCAGGATTCTTCTATAGAATCTTTGATCAAAATGTTCAGTGATGTAGCTGGGCACAGTTCTGGTCTCACAGCAATCGGAGGCAGGTGTTCATGGAGGCAATTAGCTACACATTCTATATCCTCCTCCTATTCCTGACTCTCTGTTGCTCCAGGCGAACAGGGACCAATTGTTGTGCCCTGGATGGCTACTTGCAAACTTTTAAGACCCCAGGCACTATGCACTGAACTAGGAGACAGAACAGCAGCACTAAACACGTTAATAGGTCAGTTAACTGGGCTGTCCCATGTAACCATGTGCAGTCGAACGTTCTTAAGTTATAGCCAAAATACACACAAGGGAGTGTTTGTTTTTCCTGCTAGACTTTAAGCTTCTTGACAGCAAGGACCTTCTCCTTTAGCTGTGGAATCTAACGAGCTATTGAGGGCATCCCAACACGTGAATGACGGACAGATAATGAACTAAGCGTGCACCACTGTCTTAGGGGCGCACAAATTAGGGGCAAAGTCTGGGTTTCATTTTTGTTACTATATGAAAATTAAGACTTCGTAATAGAAAGAGATGCTAGATAGTTTTTTTTGTTAGAAGGGTGAATTACAACCAGCTTCTAAAGTCTCTGCCCTGAGACTCACTCTTGCCTGACTTACAGGAGCTGGATGCAACTTGGTCACATGTTAAAGGTTCATCCTAGCAAAGAGTGACCAAAGGCTGCGGTGGTGAGATGTTTGGTCTTTATGTCAAGGGAGACAGATGCTCTGTCAGAGAGAACAGGGTTTGGACCTAAAGTGCCCGGGGCTCCTCCCACTGCCATATGGTGGCCAGTGACAATATCCCTATTCTTCTCAAGGGACATGGGGCTGGGGTTTTTTTCCCCTTTGTTATTTCTTCTTCTCTATTTCCTCATTCTGAGCAATTCTCGGGGTTGGGCCTGCTGTATCTGGTGAGCGTGCTCTGTGTGCACAGCAGACAGACAGTGGTCCACACGGACCTCAGGTTAACAGGGCGAGGCTGGGCACTCGGACAGCAGCACATTATCCTTTTGAAACCACAGCCAGGCGTACGGACAAAGAGAGCCACTTGAGACATTCTCCCCTTAAAAATTCAAAACACATTACTTGTGAAGTTCTGTTCTCATTGTCCCGTATCCTTTCCTTAACTAGTCGCACCAGAGACGCGATGTTGTAAAACTCCGCTTCTTCCAGAACACCTAGAACAAGGGCCGGACTGCAGTTAGAGACGTGAGTTCATCAGGAAATCAAGCACTAACTTACATCAACAAGGGCCTGGAGTTCCCATGCTTGGTAAAAATGGCATTTTTCAGAAGAAAGTCTAGTCTCTCTCCTTCATCCTAAAAAACAGTGTTGTGCTGTTTTGGGTGTACCCATTACCTTTTCACCGAAAAAATGAGGTAAGCACAAGGGCTGCTAGGCTCCCTCCATTTCATCCCTGCCATTTCCTCCCTGCACCTGCCCACAAGCTGCAGGACACCGTTCCCATATGTCGCTGAGTTCCTGTGACTAGTCACGTTGGACATCGCCTCAATTTGCAATTTTTACCCAAAGTTTCCTCTAAAAAGACCCGGAAGGGAGGGCTGTACATTTGTGTGGGCCGAATTTCACAGGACACTTCTTATTTGAGCACTATCAAAGGCAATCACTGAAAGAATCCTACTCCAAACAGACTCAAAGGCCTTAGATAGGACAACTAAACACGATGTGTGACTATGTACCAGGAAAAAAATTTGACAGAACTGGAATGTGAACTGTAGATTAAAGAATTTATCAGTGTTAAGTTTCCTAAATTTGATAACTGTACTGTGATTATGGAAAGGCATATCCCTGTTTTTGGGAAATACACATGAAAGTATTAAGGGGCAAAGGGGCACGATAACCGAAATCTAGTCTCAAACAGTTCAGAAATAACAGCTATGTGGGAGGGGGTGGAGGGGGGCAGAGGGAGAGAGAGAATGAATGCCAACATAGATGTGGTCCCCCCCCCCCAAAAAAAAGTTAAAAAATGATGAATCTGGGTAGAGGGAGTTCTTTGTACATTCTTACCATTTTCTCTAAGTTTGAAATTATTTCAAATAAAGTATTTTTTTTAAAGGCATTACAAAAAGATGCTCAAGATTCCTCTTTTCAAGAACTAAGACTGCCATGAGTCGGCAACTGCTGAAGCTGGATAGTGGGTGCTTGGAACTTACCGTACTATTCCCTCTACTTTTTTTTTTTTTTTAAAAGTATTTAAAATTTTCCACAGCAAAGTGTAAAAAAAATGAAAAAAGACAGTAAAAAAAGAAGATTTCTCTTTCTCCTGCTTGGAACACAGCTATTTTAGAGTCACTCCATCAGCTAGGACCGCCATTACGGCTTTCTTACTCAGACCCAATGCTCCCAGGTCAGGGTGCCCTGGATTTAGGGACAGGCCCCAATCTTCCAACAATGCCTCCGGTGAGACCAAGCCAAGCCTTTTAGAAAGACATCTACACCCATTTACAGTCCAAATGCCCTATAAACCAAAATGATGAGGCAACCAACGATACACACCTGACAATGAACTGGAGGATAAATTAGGTCAGGTGCAAAAATTTGCAGGGAAGCATGAGACCAGAGTCTTTAAAGAAATGAGGCCAAGCCTTCATTTTTTTTTCTCCTAAGGCTACAAGTTCAAACTAAAATTGAAAATATTAATACCTGAACATCAGAGATGTGTTGCTACAGGCTACAAACATTCACTGCTAACACATAAAAAAAAAAAAAAAACACACAAGTAAACGTAAAAAGGGTTATGACGATTCTGCAGGTTGGGCAGAAACTCCTGAAGTGCTCTGCAAAGCTGAGTTACCTATTTTCCTTCTCATCAAGGAGGCAGAACAGAGACCAATGGGACGTCCTAGGACAAAACGTTTTTAGACAAGAACAAGTAATGGAAGGCCTTCAGCTCACTTTCTTCAACTTTTACTATGCCTGTACATGAGCTCAATGCAAATTTCAAACAAAATACATTAAAGGTTCTACCTGAATGTTGAAAATGTCCAATTCAAGTATCGTTCTTACCTTCTTCTGCCAACTCCTTGTTAATGATGAGTTTCCCATGTCGGAGGTAGTTTAGGATAGGACCAAAGTAGGTGGGATCTCTGTCAATCAGATAGGCCCCTGTCTCATCCTGCCAACCAAACACCAAGATATCATTGTGGAGAATTTAGGAGCTTTTAAAGGAAGTCAGAGCAGGCTTTCAACCTCGTTGTCAATGCCCTTAGACAACAATTCACTCCATCAGCTAAAAAATTTTAGTAAGAGGGCAAGTTTCGGTAAATGTTTGCTTATCACAAGCTATTGACAAGAAAGTTGGATTTATTTATCTTGTGCTTTAAGTTCATTTCAGGTATACACATACTCATCAACTATGCATTTACTTACTGGTTGGAATTTCTAAAATCTTTGAACTAGTTTGAATTTCTAAAATTGGACAAAATTACTAACATTCTTTCGTAGAATATTTGTCATAAAGAAAGGGAGGAAGAAAGGGTCATAGTTGTGACTTAAATCTTTGTTTGAGGTAGGTGTTACTTCTCCACTGCCCTGGAAGCACATTCTTAATTCTGAGAAAACCTCTATTTAGCTGGCAATGCTCCTGAGCTCAAAGCCAACATCAGTGCGAGTCTGAGCTGCCAGCTGTAATCTCACACACTCCAGCTCTGTGCCCAGAGGAAGCTTGCCACCGCCAGGGCTTTGGCTCAGAACAGCTTTAATCCTACTCATCTTTACAGTAAAAGGACCAAAAAGAAACTGTCTTATTCTGCAACAAGGAAGATTCAGGGTAGATAAAATTATTCCCTTACAAGCAAGGGTTTTGGAATCTCTTTAAAGTTAAGGCAAAATAGGTTTCCATCAATCTGAGATTTAGTAAAGGAGGCGGGCAGGAGAAGAATAGATGAAATCAAACGTTTACAGAGCCCCAGCTTGATTGCAAGGTAACGGATGGAGCTACATGGGACATACAATGATGTAAGCCATGATTCATGCCTTTAAGTCGGAAACGAAAAGATGAACATGTAAAAAGTTAAAATTCAAACAGTTCAGACTGGAAATGGGTTAAGGGTCTTGTCTGTCACCTCTCAAACCTTTGGTTAGCAGCCATGCATCTTGCCCAACAACACTCTTTGGCCTTCATTTTTTCTGAGTCTTAAACTGGTCAACTATTAGCAATGGCAAATAGTAACTTGGGATGTACATGACCTAGGGTATGGACCTAAAACAGTCCCTGTTAGAAGGTACAAGTTCTGGGTCCAGGCGGAGGATACAGTGTGAGATGAAGAGAGGCACTTCCTGTAGCTGTCAAGTCATCTGCAGCCCTAGACTTTAACCCAACTTGGCAGAGGGGTCCAAAGAGGAAGTCTGAGAAAGCTACAAACATGCCTTCGCTTGCCCTGACCCAGTTCTGGGTGCATCTGACACAGGCAGTGAGGGGCTGAAGGGGTGCCAGTGAAAAACTCATGCAGATCTGAAGGGCTGGGATGAGAGGTGTAGAGAAGAATATGGAGAAGGGATGTGGAGTGGGTTCTCGTAGGTGCGGGTTGGCCCAGTGTGGGGTAAGGAGTCGCTGAGAACAAAGGGCGGGGTCAGAGAGAAAACCGGGATGCGCCTGAGAAGGGGGGACAAACGGGGGTCTTTCTGAGCTCCCCGGGGCTAGCCTGGGAGGGGGGAGGAAGAGGGGCCCCAGCCTGAGGGGCCCTCCTGTGAGGAAGGTGTCCTAAGACTCTGGGGACGAGCCTGGAAGTAATCAGGGGGGCCGAAGCCCCGGGGGCGCGCCCGAGGGCGGGGCGCACCTTGTCAGAGTCCAGCTCCGGGTCTTCCTGGCAGCAGAGACGGCAGAGAAAAGACTTGGGCTCCCGGCCCAGGGTCTGTCTGGTGGTCACGAAGTAGGTGCCACCGACGTTCAGCCGGACCCAGCGGGCTGCGCCGCCGCCCCCTGTCCGCTCGGGCGGACCGGGACCCGGCTCCAGTGGCTGCGCGGCGGCAGCTGGCGGGCGGCTATGTCCGCGAGGCGTGGGGCCAACCGGGCGAGGGCTAGGGGGCCCGCGTCCTGGGCCGCCCCCGTCGCCTAGCCCGCTCCCGCCACCCCCTCCCAGCCCCGCCATCGCCGGGTCCAGCTGCAGCTCCGCCATCTTGAGCCGCCGCCGCCGCCGCTGCCCGACCGCCGCCGGACCGGCCCATTTCTCGGCAGGGAGAGCCGGGCCGGCCCATCGGCGGGGGTGGGGCGGGGGAGAGGGACGGGAGCGCCCCCAACCAGAGCCGGGGGACCCGTGGGGTGGAGTCGCTGCGCCCGCCCTCGTGGGCGGGACTTCCGAAACCAATCCTAATCCTTATTGGCTGATCTGCAAAGCAAGGTCCGCCCCTGTGACTTTGTGTTGGTTGAGGGGAGGCCTTCCGGTGACCCACTTCCGTTACTTGCTGGTAGGGCTGTGAGCGTCCGCGGTCGGTGAAGGTGAGTGGGGTTTAAGGTGTCGGATCCCAGGCCCGGCGCGTCTCTCTGTTCTGCCACGTCTAAGGCTGGCGCTGAACTTTGCTGCACCCCCACCGAGGACGCCGGGCCCTCCGGCTGCCTTGCTGGCTGAGCGCCCCGAATGTAGCTGCTACTGCTTTGCTCAGCTCTGCCTTCCCCTCCCCCCTCCCGCTCACGAGCTCGCAGGGGCCCGGCTGTGACCTGGACGGCTCTCGTTTAGGCGCTTGCACAAAGCTTGTTTCGTTTAGTCCGCTCCCCAGCGCAGCAGACTTCAGTCGTCCAGTTTTGGAGGTGGGGAAGCATTACACAGAGATAGTAGTTCACTTGCTCAGGGACGCTTGGCAGGTCCGCGCTGTCCCCTCCCTTTTGAGGATTGCAAGATTCGAGCGGATTCAGCTTTCAGGGCTTCTCAGGCTCAGGGTTCATTTATCCTTTCAACAAGTATCCCTCGAGCATCTCCTGTTCGAGGCACTGGGGATTCAGCAGTGACTAAAACAGGACAAAAATATCTTTGTTCACGAAGCCTACCTTTTGCTGATGCTTGGAAGTCTCTGTAAGGGCGCTTGGTTCCCTGGTGTCTTTAAGTCACCCCGCACTGCCACCTTAGGAAACCTAAGCTGTCCTGGAAACGAAAGAAAGGAAGGGCAGGCGTGTGACAAGTTTCTTTTGAAAATCTTGAGAAAGGTTTCTTTCACCTCCCTGTGATCCACTCCATAGCTTGATCTTTGACATTGATGAGAAATAGTGCAATGTCAAAGATCTTACGTAAAGTTAAATCTTTTCCCATATTCTTTCTTGGTTTAAAAAAAAGGCTGTAACCATTTTCTTTTACACTCACATATTTAATATCGTTAAATGCAGGACATGTGCTAGTTCCAAAGGGAACAGTCAGACATGAGTAAGAAAGTGCAAGTATATTACCATCTGATAGGGAAAAGGTAGAGAGCCCTTTAAAAGGAGCCCTGGTGATGTAGTGGTTAAGTGCTCAGGTGCTAATTGAAAGGTCTTTCAGCGGCTCTGGGGGAGAAAAGATCTGGTTATCTGCTACAGTAAAGATTACAACCTAGGAAACCCTATGGGGCAGCTCTGCTTTGTCTTACAGGGTTACGGTGAGTTGATTCTGACTCAACGGCATCCAACAACAGAGAGCCCCTTGAGTTTGTATAAGACTGTAGGGCAAGTTCATGAGCACAGTTTCATTTAATACTTTTAACAGCTGAGGTCAGGGCAGCTGATGTTATCCTCATTTTCCAGATGAGGACATTCTGGCACAGACCCTACTCTGTTTAACTAAGGCTGGTCGAAACTTGGGTGTGTCAGGTTCTGTGCACTGGAGAGTCAGGGAATAAGACACAATCTGGGTAGAAATATATTTAAGTTGTTAACTTTTATGCAGTGCATGAGTATTATTTTAGCCCCATTTCCAAAGAGACATAGAGAGCCGGGCTTTTATGGATGAGTAGGGGTTGGTGAGTACAGAGATGACAGGGACTATATTTAAAAGCCAGGTTGTCCACCTTGAATTTGAAAAGCTAAACTATCCTTAAAGACTTGCCTGTTTCTAAGATGCCTTTCTTTACAGGCTCCTTTCCAAGAACCCTCTGTTTTGATCTGACTTATTTTATTTTCCAGGATCCCAAGATGGCTGGGCGAAAACTTGCTCTAAAAGCCATTGACTGGGTAGCTTTTGCGGAGATCATACCCGAAAACCAAAAGGCTATTGCTAGCTCCCTGAAGTCCTGGCATGAGACCCTCACCTCTAGGTCAGTACCTTCCAGAGAGGTAGCCTCTTACTTGCCACTGAATCTGGAAACAAGGCAGTGTTTTGGAATCATATATGAATTTCTGATGCTCCTCTGACAGGAAGTATAAAGAAATCCATGCATTTTTCCAAATAAAAGTCTTTTTTTTTTTTTACATTTCCATGATCTTCCTCCTAGAGAAAAGCGTGATGACAACTCTGGGCCATAGGAAAAAGAAACAGGGAAACTGCTGTGTGAATTTCCTGTTGCTCATGGAACAATCCTAACTTCTGCTTTCCCATGTGAGCAGGTTGGCTGCTACACCTGAGAAGCCACCAGCTATTGACTGGGCTTACTACAAGGCCAACGTGGCCAAGGCTGGCTTAGTGGACGACTTTGAGAAGAAGGTGAGACTTCAGATAGCTCGAGCAGTGGTCTCGTAATGTGACCTGCGCATGGGGAAAAGGAACATAGATAATTACACAGGCATGATGACAGTGAGGTAAGAAGGATGGGCTTAACACCAAGATCCTAAAGGAAGCTCAGAAAAGATGAGTGTGGCCAAAGCTTGGGGTGGTAGATTTCAATGGCAAATAAGTGCAGAGAATTCAGGGTCTGTTCATTCAGCAAGTTTCTTATCCAAAGAAACGGTACACTATAGTCATCATCAGAGAGCCAAAGGGCTGTCAGGTTAAGTGTTTCTGCACAGCTCTTCCTGAGTTCCTTCAAAGCCTCCTACTTGTCTCCCTTTGGAAGTAACATCTTTTTTACCCTTTTACTACTCTTTTTCTCCTTTCTCTGCTCTGTCTTTTTACTGTCCCTGATAGCTGTTATTTCTCACCTACCTATGTTCTGATACTTACATGTATCCTCAGTATCCAGAGTCCATTTGTTTATTCATTCAGTAGATGCTTATGGAGGGCCTACTCTGCCAGGCACAGTGCTGCATGCTGGGACTTTAACTCTGCGCTATCTTCTGAGGGGACAGTCTCCGATCATTATGCAAATATTGCTGCCACCAGTCCGTCCTCTAGGATTTCATTTAAAAGAAATCTGAATTTCTTTAGAACTGTAATGTTCTAAGAGATCATCTTAGAGGTCCAGGTCCGGCTGTCATTTTCAAATGAAGAAACTGAAGTTCATCATAATAAAGAATTATCCAGGGTGCACTGTTAGCTCGTGACGGCGAGAAGAACCTTGAGCTCCTGTTCCTGGTCTAATATTCTTTCCACTCTGACACCTAGAAACATCCTGGTTTCTTCTCGGGATGGAGAATGCGTTTTTGTATAAACTGTAAGGATTGATGGCTAAGCCCCTACTTTGGGGTTCTGGGTATATTGGTGACCACTCACAGTCCCTGTGTTTGCAGTTTAATGCCCTGAAGATTCCTGTGCCGGAAGACAAATATACTGCCCTGGTGGATGCTGAAGAGGAAGAAGATGTAAGTAGTTGAGACTCTTATTTATTCCAAAATTTTCTTAATCCTGACACCTCTGTATTTTTTAGCTGCTAGGTTAAGGTAGAGTAAATTGAAAACTAAGGAGTGGACAGTAATAAAAAAGAATGAGCTATTTATAAATGCAGCAACATGGATGAATTTTTAAAATAGTTCTGCTGAGTGAAAGACACTAGGAAAAAAAAAAGGGGGAGTACATACCATATGATTCCATTTATAGAAAACTTTAGAAAAACAACTACAGGAAGACCTGCAAAAGCTGGGACCTGTGTAAGGCGGAAACCTGTTAGAGAAGGAAAACTTAAATATTTTCCACTAATAGCAATAGAAAAGTGGTGATTGCACACTGTCAAAGGTGGAAAACTTGTGAAACCTGGAAAAACAGAACAGTCCCATTGAGTTCTGGCACTCACATGTTTCACTGTAATCTATAGTGACAGAAAGCAGATCACTGGTTGCCTGGGAATGGGAGGAGAGGGCTGATAAATATGTTCACTATCTTGCTCATGGTGATACCTTCACATATGTCACAACTTATCAAATGGTACTCTTTAAATATGTGTATTTTATCTTATGTCGACTGTGTCTCAACAAAGCTGTTAAAAACACTTAAGGAGTTGGAATTGGGTAGAAAAATTATCCAAGAGAGTATTCAGATACCTGACTACTTGCTTGAAAGTACAGAAGGTCATGCATTGGAGTCTAGGTGGCTCTGCCCAAAGGAAATCTGACTAGGTGGTCAAGGGGCTTGTCCTGACCCTGAAGGAGGTCAGGCCTCATAGCAACTGGCCCCTGTGAAATGTAGGCATTTGCTAGGTTACCTGGATGAGTAACCTGAAGAAGCCTGGTCCTGCCCTCAAAAGCTGGCTCTCCTCCATGGGCTTGTGACTTGGTAGGAAAAGCTGTGGTTTTCCTCCTAAAGCAAGATCTCCCCAGTGGTAGGGGCTGCCACTGTATAAACCAGTCAGTTGCTGTCCAGTCAGCTCCGACTCATGGCAACCCCACGTGTGTCAGAGTAGAACTATGCTCTGTAGGGTTTTCAATGGCAGGCTTTCTGGAAGTAGATCACCAGGCCTGTCTTCCCAGGTGCCTCTGTGTAGACTCTTAACCGTGAGCCTTTCAGTTAGGAGCTGAGCATGTTAACTGTTAACACCATCCAGGGACTGGCTCCTCTCTAGAGCAGTGGGAAGGGAAGGTTGGGCTCTGGGACTCCTTATACCTTGGGAGCCTCTGGGTCAGGACAGAAAAAGCTTGGTCTCAAAGCAGAATTTCACTGTTCTTTTAAAGGTGAAGAATTGTGCTGAGTTTTTGGCTGCCTCAAAGACCCAGATCGAGGAATACGAGAAGGAGGTAAGTGTGAGCCGTGGCTTTGCCTATGTCATAGGTTTTCTCTCTTTCCTGGCCACAAGTCTTTCACCTAGTGTCAGTAACCTGCCTTGGGTTCTTGTTTTGCATCTCTGCGGCCCTGTTTACCTTAACCAGACCCATTTCCGTTCTTTGCAGCTGGAGAGATTGAGGAACGTTATTCCATTTGAGCTGATGACCGTTGAGGACTTGAACGAAGCCTTTCCTGAAACCAAATTAGACACGACCAAGTATCCCTATTGGCCTCATCAGCCAATTGAAAATATTTAAATTGAGTCTGAGAGGAAGCTTTGGCACTTGTGTAACAAACTCTGAACTTTAAAAATAAAAGTAATTCTGTGGTGCTGTGTGTCTGCTTTTTCTCTGCAGTGGAGATAGTTATACCTCTCCTCCCAGGTGATGGCAACTGGAAAGGTGAGCCTAAAGGCGGGTGCTGGTCCAGTTGTGTATGATCAGGATGTGTTGGAGTCCCCAACCCCCCCGCCAACAACAAAAAAAAACAAACGCACTGCTGTTGAGTTGATTTTGACTCATAGCAACCCTGTAGGAAAGTGTAGAACTGCCCCAGTAGGGTTTCCAAGGCTGTAATCTTTACGGAAGAGCACTTTAACCACTGCGCTCCCAGAGCTGCTGAAGTCTTCATAACATAACGGTAGAGTCTGTGACTGTCTTTCACTGGTACAGAGGAATCCTTATTTATCTACCGACTCCCTTGAACTTTCTCTTTGTTTTCAAACTGCTGATTCCTAGGGAGTGCTCCCTTCTACTCGTCCGTCAGTCAGTCACAAGGACAGATGGTCCAGGTTGGAAGGGTAACAACAGCAGGGTGAGTAGCAGGAGACCAGCAGCAGGGGTTCACTTTTCTGTGCTCCAGCTTTTGAACATAAAAGTGGTATAAAAGGAAACTTTGTCACAAAGGTAAAACTCATTACAGCTTTGTATTTCAGTGTGGAAAACTTGACCAGTTCCTTTGTTAAAAATCCCATTAAACTATTTACTGTGGTTAGCAGAACTGTGCAATCCCAGGGAAAATGGAGGTGGGTTAAAGTAAGGGGAGATGGGGAAGAAAAAAAGGAGTTGGGGGAAGATGATGGAGAGAGTTCTTTTGCCCTTAAAGTCAGAGGACCTGGTACGCTTACCACTGAATCCCTTGATCACTTAATTTCTGCTTTTAGGCTAACTGCTGTCTTGGGAGTTTACAAACATCAGGATTGTCACAAGAATTAAATGAGAAGCTGCGAAGTTTCTAGGTAAGAAAGTGATCTAAGCATAGGCATCCTAGCTGGTAAGCTTAAATCCCATAAGAAAAGCCTGCATATGGAAGGATAGTGTGCACAGGCCAAAAACTTGGTGACGTTTCTGCGAAGTATTGCAGGAGGGCTTCACTGGAGCAGAGCAACACGGCTGACAACTCTCGAGAAAGCAGTAGTCATAGAGGATGAAAGCGGAGGGAAGCCGGGTGCCATGGCCCCTCTGTAAGGACGTGAGTTTGGGTGAAAATGGGTTGTATAGAGCAGGGTGAGTTCTTCTGAGAGCTGTTCTATGTGCAACATAATCTGAGATGTTTAATGGTAGCTGTGTCAGAAGGCCTTTGATGCACAAAACAGAAATGAATACTTCTCCCTGCCTCCCCCACTGTTGAATCACGGAACTGGCATCCAGCCAGGCAGCTGAAGATCTAAGGATTCAGACAACTTCCAAGGGAAACTATGAAGAATCTAAGACAAATACATTCAGTTTGCTTTCGGAGTGTGGTTAGAACTCACACTCAAGGAAATAACCAATGTGAGTCCCGTGGAAGCTCTGTAACAGAGAGGAGCTCTAGCATTTGAGGCAGAACCTTTGGAAGACCTTCCGTAAGCAACAACAGTGAACAACTGAAAATAGGTGCTCAGTCAAAGGCATTTGGAAGGGATAGGAGGCACTTTTTATTTTATACCCTCCTGGATTGTTTGACATTTTTGCATTGTGCATGCATTAATTTTACATTAAAAAAAAAATCACTAGTTAAATAGGATTATGCTTTGCAAATCACTAGAGAGAGGAAAATCAACCCCCCCGCCCAAGCATCCTAAATAACAAAAGTTAAAGATAGAAATAAGCAAAAACAAAAATAGCATAAATACAGAACTAAACATAGTGATGATTATGAATTGATAAACACCCCTTTTAGAAGCAAAAATTCAAGCTGGGTCAACCCAAAATCCAACTGTTTTAAAAAAAAAGATTCAAGAAGGATGAAAGGAAAGGATAGGTTGGCTGCACTGAGGGTACCATCTCCTTACGGGCAATTAAAGGGACAAAAAAGGTATTTATCCTGCCTTGAATAACTAGTTCAGGAAATCAAAGCTGTAGTTACAGAATGCTTAGAAAATAAAAATCACGAACATTTCATATCCAAAATAATCAAATTCATGGCATTAAGTTGTTACTAAAATGAAACCCCAGAAAAATCAGAAAACAGAAGACTGAAAACATTTAAGAAATTCGGAAATGAGTACTGTCATACATTATCATAAAAAGCTAAACCTGATTCCATCAGTGGAACAGAAAAGAATGCTCAGAAATCATCTCTAACATAAATACTAACTATAAGCATTTAAGTATTTACTATATACTCCAAGTAGCATTTTAAGTCACTGGGGAAAAGTGTTCAAATATTAAAAAAAAAATAAAAATAAAAATAAAAACAGCTCCTTGACACTGAAAATAAATTCCAGCTACAGATTTAAATGGTACAAAAAAACCCCACAATAAACAAAAATTATAGGTGAATTTTTATATAAAATTCAGGTGGGAGAGTTTTTCTAAGCAAAACTTTACAACTGAGAGTCAGTCCCTCATCGTCTTTTTTGAGTTACCTTGTTTATTGCTTACTGTTCTCTCTCACTAGAATGTAAGCTCCATGGAGACAGGATGGTTTGAGGGAAAAGTGAAGGCTGAAGGCCATAAAAGAAGCAATGGCTCTACAAGTCCAGGCTAGGGAAACGCTGCAGCCACGTGGCAGAGCATCTACAAAACGTGGGGACAGGTTTGGGTTAGAGAGAACATTCCCAATCCCGGGCACTCTGGGATGGAAAGAGGGGGAGGATCCTATTCTGGTTTGTGGGTGTTTTTTTTTTTTTTTTTTTTTAATAAGTACAAGGAATAGTGATTATTTAAAACTTTTTTGTTGAGTCAAGGACTTACGGAAATCTCATGAAACAATACAACCCTTCTCCAAGTAAATACATTATTCCCAAAATGTTGGAGATGTGAAGCCCACCCATACTTCCTGAAGAGCTATGAGATTCAAGTAAAATAAATAATCTGGCCTGAACAGTACATTTTTAATAAAATTAAACATTTTATTGAAGTGTTATATATATATGAAAAAGCACAAATTGTTAAGTGTACAGCTCTAAACCTTCACAAAGGGTACACACCTGTTCAGATTTAAAAAACCCAGAACCTTATCAGTTTGCCAGCAGCCCCTCTTCCTTTCACAACCTCACCCACAGGGTAACGTTAACCTGATTTCTAACAGCAGAAATGAATTTCTCCTGCTTTTGTAATTTTATAGCGGTGAGTTCACATATGACGGGCTGTTTCATTTGCATGTGGATTCGTCGCTTTCAGAGCAGCTTTACGAGGTGGATGTTCGCATGTTGAGCTGGTTCTGGATACCATCTTTGGAAAAAGGCAACAAGAAATGAGGTCCCGTTTGTCCTGGTATCAGTTTACCTTTCAAAGTGCAGTCCGGGCTTCATCAAGAACAAAAGGTAAATTAATTGCAACCGAAACATCCAAAAAGAGTAGAGAAAGCTATTAAATAAAAATAAAAACAACGTAACTGCCATGGCTAAGCACTTCCTTTCAGCTTCCCTTTTCTTTCAAACCATTCTGATACCCGCAGTTGGCCTACGAACCCACCATCTCTCACCTGGAGGGCCGGTGCCTTAGCCGGTAAGTCACTGGCACATAACACGAACACCCGGCGATCACATGCCTCTTGGACTGTGGCGCCGCGGGGCTGTCATGACGTCAGGGGTGTATGTCTCCCACAGGGGGTTCCCGCAAGCATCCAACTGCAAAACCCAACGCGGCTCGGGCGCCGACTCTCCAATTCCGGAACCTGAGAGCACTCGTGCGGAGGGGATCCGGACGTCTTTCCAAGTCTAAAACAGGGACAAGGACCAGGATTTGGCGGAAGGACCGATTGCGCTACCCTCTCCTCCGGAGTTAAAACATTGCCGCGACCACGAAGGGACTCGAACCCTCAATCTTCTGATCCGAAGTCAGACGCCTTATCCATTAGGCCACGCGGTCTCTACGCACAAACAGCCCCTATTAGGACAACTATTTCGTGATCGAGGAACTTACCAGCGCTACCACGGATTCCAGGAGCTACAATCCCGATTCCCGCCCGTGACGCTCCCTGCGGCGAAGCGCGCGTGCCCCGTCCCTCCCCTGCCGAGTCGCCGGCACGCCACCTCTGAGAGGCAGAGCCTGGCTGGAGCTGCAGCAGCCCGCTGATCGGTGCGGGTATATAGCCTAAGAGATGAGCTCTCCGGCCTCGCCTCAGGGGCTAGGAGTTCGAGTCCTTGCGCGCGCCCCTCCTTTTGAGCGGGTGGCCCATGTCCTTCCGCGGCGCGTGGCGCAGCAATCGGGCCCTGGTTTTATTTGTGGGCTCGTTCCTCGCTCGCTCTTCCGCGTCCAGATTGACTCCAGCAGCTCTCTCGGACACCCCTTGACACTGGCTGCATCTGCGCCCCCTCTGGGCACCTTCTGGGCACCCTTTTGCCCGGGCCGATAACTTCCCCGTTACCTGGCCTGTAACTCCTGCTTTTCGCGCAGCCGGTGCTGACACGGTGCGGGACAGCGGGGCTTCCGCTTGTCAGCCTGGGCCCGGGCCTGCTTGGTTCCGGGGTCCGCGGGCGTCGTGGGGTCGGGCGTTCCGGCACGTGGGGCTCAGCCGGCAGTAACCACCGACCACGTGGAACCGACTCTTAACCGCGCCCCAGTGGCCTAATGGATAAGGCACTGGCCTCCTAAGCCAGGGATTGTGGGTTCGAGTCCCACCTGGGGTGGCTTCCTCCGCCGGGAGCTTTTGGTGTTGGGACGCGCAGGTCTCTGCCCTGTCCCGCTCCACCTTCCAGGCTGCAGTAGAGACTCAGCTTCTCTGTTTGCTCCCAGCCTTTGCAATGCACTGACCCCACCTCCCCGCTGGACTTGTCTCACAACGCAGTTGGTAGGTTTCCGCGAGTTTTTTGTCCCGTCTCCGGGCGCCCCATGGCTGGCACTGCTTTCGGCCTCTCGGGCTCCGGGCTTCCCCGCCAGCTGGGCGAGGGCCGCGGAGCTGGGCGTCCTGGGAACACGCTGCACTCTACAGCCTACTGGGCGAGTCCTGTCCAAAAGATGGGGGTCAGTACGGCGGCAACCTGAGCCCAGCCTAGTGGGGACACCTCAGGCCCTCCTCGCCCTTCCCCCCGTTAGATTAGGGCAGGGAACCGGACTTGGGGCGGTGGGAGCGGGTGGGGACGACTCTGGAGTTCGGGTCTGACCGCCTGGGCGGTAGCGAAGCTTGGCGACTTCCGGGAGGGGGTGGACTAAAAAAGTACCCCAGGTGGGACTCGAACCCACAATCCCTGGCTTAGGAGGCCAGTGCCTTATCCATTAGGCCACTGGGGCTTGCGGCGCACGAAGGTGGCGTCTTTTCCTCTAATAGGCTATTGCAGACGGTTCGGCCTCCCCTTCTTCTAAAAAAGGCCCAGACAGGCGCGCGTTCATTGGGCTGGCGCGGTCTGTCCGCCGTGGTGTCGAGGACGTGGACGGGCACTGAACTTCTCACAAATAGAACCATACTCTTTCTTAAAGTCTAGCTTCTTTCCCACAACATTATATCTATGAGATTCATCCATGTTCATTCTTTTGCCCTCGTTTTTTTTTTTTTTTTTTTAAAGGATGGGTCCTACTTCTGTGTTCTACTGTCCACACCAGCCTGTTTTGTTTCACTTTATGGTTTCCCTCCGTGGCTTAAATGTTTTTCCAGGCCACTTCACATGGCACCGGTGTTTTCTGAGGGTCTTCACAGGTCCAGCACTATGCGCCTGGGGCGACCTACAGGGATGCCGACCTCATCCTGGACCACCCCTTCCCTGTTCTTCCACCTTCACCATCTAACCATACGTTCCCCCAGCTTCTGGCTTGCCCCCCTCCTCAACTGCTCCCATCCATTCCCAAGACCCCACTTGTCCCCCTGGCCTGGATTTCCCAGATCCAGCCTCACTCCTGAGCTCCAGGGCTCCATCCCCTCTCCTGGCATGGTACCTGGACGGTCCTCCACAGGCCCCACAGAGTCAACTCTTCACAGACAAAACCTCACTCACCATCCAGCTGTCCTCCCAGGCATCACCCCAGTCACACACCTGCTCCCACGCCACCACGGCCAATCTTCTGCCCGCAAGCCCTCTTGCATGTTTTCTCCCCATCCCTGTCACCACTGGGCACCTGACTGCTCACCTGGGTCAGCCTGCAACCTGTGCCCCTTCCCTGCAGCCTTGCCTTGTTCAGTCATGGCCACACGATCTTCCCCAGCATCCTCTGTTTTGGGTAAAGTCTAAATGTCTTAGTTGTCACATTAAAACCTTTCTGGATCTGGCTCCCACTCACCGTGGCAAACTTGCCTTCCTTAGCTCCTTGTTCCCTGGGTTCCAGCCAAATGAGCTATTAAGGATGGTTAACATTCCCTGAGCACTTGGTATGTGCCATTAATCACTTACTCATTTAAATTCCACATTAATCCTATGAGGTAGGAACTAGTAACATCATCTCTAGTTTATAGATAGGGAACTTAAACTTCCAAAAAAAAAAAAAAACCCAAACGGACTGCCAAGTCAATTCTGACTCATAGTGACCTATCTATAGGACAGGGTAGAACTGCCTGATAGTTTCCAAGGAGCACCTGGCGGATTCAAACTACCAACCTCTTGGTTAGCAATCATAGCACTTAACCACTATACCACCAGGGTTTCCACTTAAGGTTCAGAGAAGTAATTTGCCCAAGGTCCCACAGCTGGGGGGATGGTGGATTCAAAGCCCATCCTCTCCATCAGTGTATACACTGTCCCAGCCACAGGCAGGGCCCTGGCATTGACCATACTTTCTTAGCCCTGACCTTAGCCAGCACTGGAGCTTCAGGTGACGTGCTCTTTCCTTTTTCCATGCCCAGCTCCTCCCCTCCTTCAGGCCCATCTCAAAAGCCACCTCCTTCAAGTATATCTTTGTGATGCCTAAGTTTGAGTCAACTTGGTTGGGCCATGATTCTCAGTAGTTTGGCAGTTATGTAACGACATAGTTATCCTTCACTTTGTGATATAATGTAATCACTTCTTTGATACGATCAGCCCATCAGTTGTAAGAGGAGTTTCCTCAGGGATGTCTCTGAGCCTCCTGCTGGAACTAGTCACTCCTGTCACTCCCACAGGTTATTCAGGCCTTTCTTATGTCCTTTGCTACATTTAGGTCCTGTTTCTATAACAGGACTTCATTTTTCCTGTCAGCTTTTCTCATCACCTGATCTTTCTCTCTCCCTGCAAGTGGAATGTAAATTCCCCAGAAGAAAGGTCTTTGTTTTGTGCACTGCTGATTCCCCACCACTTCAGCTAGCACCTGGCAGTCAATTAGTATGTGCTGAACTAATGAATGAACTAATGAATGTTGCACTTCCTTGCATATAAGCCTCAGCTCCCCACTAGGCCCTAAGTCCCTCGAGGGCAGGGACCACATCTTTCAGATCTTTTGTTATTTTGTAAAAAGGTCATTTATAAACGTTCTCACATGAATGATGAGGTCCCTGCTCACATAAGGTGTATATACTACTACTGTTCATCACCCTGCATTTGAATCATCACGATATTTGTCAAACAAGTAAATTAGATCAAAATAAGACAGAATATTCTAAGAAATTCATACACACGAGTAATCCACCACTGTCACGTAGCCTGGGTGCTCTTTCCCTTGCCTATACTGTTGCAAACATCACTTCCCAGTTCCAACTTGCTCTTTTTCTGCCTCCAAGAACCCACTGCCCAACACATGGTATGCCTTCCTCATGCAAGACCTTCAATAGCTCCGTTTACCTACGTTTCATAAAATCTAAACTCCTTAACTTGAATTCAAGGCTCTCCACACTGAGCCTGCATCTTCCTCTCCAGACTTATCTCCCATAATCCCTCTGCACAATACGCCATTCAGTACTACTGGCTTCTTGTCACCTCCGCCCCCTTTCCTGTCTCCATTATTCATATTGTCCCCCTCAACTGGCATGTTCCACTCCTCTCTTTACTTATTAAGGTCCAGCTCAAACGTCCACTCACCTCTCTCAGCCCTGCTACCTGAGTGCACGCTCCGAGAGCAGACCCCAGAGCTCATTCCTCCCTGTTTCCCCTGTACCGTGACATATAGTCAGTGGCAAGCGAATAATTGTTAGGCACACTTCACCTGAGAGAAAGGTAGGACTTCTGTTCTGAAGCATCCTGAATGAGAAGGGAAGCCTATTAAAGTTTAAAATTTTATTGCAGCTAATACATTAAATGGACAATTAAGGTTTGACAACATGATGACTGCTTATAAAGACCTTGACAATCGGTGCCTACAACCTTCATTCCAAAGGAACATTCATATTAGATATTATATCTACTATGATAATGTTACAGTGGCAGCTCTAATATTATAGACAAGTATCAACAAAAAAGAAAGAAAGAAATCTCTTTGTGGTGTTAAAGGACTCTTAGCTGCAGCTGCCAGA
This sequence comes from Loxodonta africana, assembly GCF_030014295.1. Lineage (NCBI taxonomy): Eukaryota > Metazoa > Chordata > Mammalia > Proboscidea > Elephantidae > Loxodonta > Loxodonta africana. The sequence goes on from NC_087359.1 coordinate 17,787,354, forward strand.
CACCCTGCAGAGTGGTCTCTGCCAGCTGCAGGGGGTCATCTCAGTCCATGTCTACCCTTCGGCTTGTCTTGATGGCAGAATTTATTCTCTTTTGTCTCAGCCTTTCCCGATTCGCATTTTCTATTCTGAAAATAAAAAGACCACAATTAGGCCCAGATGCTCAATAAGTGCTTTTGAAAATGGCAAGAGACACTGGAGCTCCATGGGACCCTGAGCAGCCAAATCAGCGGGTGCCAGCTCCTTCCCCTCGTTTCAGGTCAGTCTTCCCCCCTTCCTGGGGCTTTTCCACCTGTCTGCTGAGAGGTCCTGGACTTTACCCTGCCTCCTTTATTACCTGTGCAGCCTCTTGTCCACAGGGATCCGTTTATAGAAACATACATCCTTTCCTTGAGCCCCGGTGGCACAGTGGTTAAAGTGCTCAACTGCCAACTGCAAGGTTGGTGGTTTGAAACCACCAGAGGCCCCTCGGGAGAAGGATGTGGCAGTCTGCTTCCATAGAGATTTACAGCCTTGGAAACCCTATGGGGCAGTTCTGCTCTGTCTTACGGTGTTGCTCTGAGTCAGAATCAACTTGATGGCAGTGCGTTTTTTTTTTTTTGCATTTTTTAGGGTCTTTTCTGGTACCTGATCCTCCGAAGCACAGCATCTTCTTTGGATGGCATTTTGGGGGTCTGGCTGGCCTCAGTGATCATGTCTCGAATTTTCTGTAGGCAAGCGGCCAGATTCCGGAACTGATAGCGGCTACATTCAGAGCTGAGTATCAACTCTCCTGCCCTGTTGATCTTATTTTTATGCTGCAGAGAATAACGGAGAAGCCAGAGTCCTACAGAGTAAAGGGTTAAAAGCCACTGAGGGATTATGGGGGAAGGGGTCATTGGTTACCGTGATGGCAATCTTCTGCCGCACGGGTTCTGCAATCCAGTCGGCGGTTGCCAAATGGAACCTGACTTCAGCCTTGGAGTTCACTGTGGATCAAAGGGAGAAGGGACACGGGTCACTGAGACTCTCAGTGGGGGGCTGGTGATCATCCAGAAACAATGAGAGGTGAGACATCCCACCATGTACATTTCTATCCTATGTCAGCTTGGGGATACAAAGTTGGTCATGGAGTGAGCCTGCAAAGATAGTGAGGTGCTTCTGGACAAAAATAAACTTGCAGTAGCTCAATTTTCAGTGCTTTTCTTACAGTTTTACTGGGCTCTGGAAAGAATGGGGTAACAGGCTCCATGAGGATGGAGGAAACCTGTTCTTGTAGCTGGCTACCAACTCACACTGTGATTTCCTTTGTTTAGACTCGAAACCCAATCCTAGTCCTAGCAACCCACGGCTGAAAGTCTGAGATTCAGAGCTCATTCAAAAGAAGAAAGAGGATTATTATAAGCTGGCGGAATTTAAGCTTCTGCTGAAAAATCCTTTCATTACACACAAATACAGACATGGAGCTCCTCGAGCCTGTCTCTCAGCTGAAGTTTAAAGTAAAAGAAAACAACATAGGCACCCTGTACCTTTATTAACATTCTGTCCCCCAGGACCACTACTCCGACAATAAGATATCGTCAAGCGATCTGTAAACCAGAAGAACACAAAAATTTGATTATCCCAAGGGAAAATGTGTAAAGTGCTACTAGTTTACCCTCTGTAGAACTGTCCCCGGCACACATAATACCCCTTTTTCAATGGCGTTTATACAGATGCATGTAACATTCAAATTAGCCAAGTTGGAGATTACTTACAGATGTCAAAACTCAAACAAATTGAGGGTGAGGGACTTTGCTGAGGTCACACAGACATCCAAGGGAGTGAAATCATAACCCAGGTCGTTTGCTTCTGGTCTGCTGCCTGCCATGTTAGCTTTCTGCTGTTTGTTTTAAAGCAAGGACTGTCTCAAAAGCTCAAACTAAGGGACACACTCAGTTTAATGTTTAATTTCAAACTGTGGTGGTTGTGGAATCCCAGTTAGCTCCAAGGGCAGGGCTGTATCTCATTTACTGTGTGGTCACCGTGTAGTCCCAGTGCCCAGCTGAATCAGTGAGCACCTGGTTTGGCATTGGAGCCTATGTTTCTAACACTGGCTCAGTCACTAACTGACTGGGAGATCTTGGCAGAGTCCCACCACTTCTCTGGGTCTCAGGTTTTTTTTTTTAATCTGTAAAATGAGGTTTCTTCTGTCATTTTTATAATTCATGGAAAGCAGTCTTGTAGCGTCTCAGAGGAAAGTAAGGAAGGCATGTTGTTGTTGTTAGTTGTCGTCAAGTCAGTTCCGACTCACAGCAGCGGCCCTAGGTACGACACAACGAAATGCTGCCTGGTCCTGCGCCATCCTCACAAGGAAGGCGCGGTAGTGGGAAAACTTCAGAGACTAGATTGTGAACCATAAGAGGTTTGGATGGCAAAGAATGTCGCACGATGGGGACAGAGAACAGGCCTCAGTGGACGTTGGTGACCCGCCTTGACACTGCTTCTGAGAAGCTTTCTTCTTTATGAAAAATCAGATTAAATTCTGTTTCTGAACAGGCTATATGCACATGGTGCTGTAGGGGAATGACCCCCCCCCGCCCCATGGTACACTTGCAACGTCGCACGTAACCACAGAGGTTACATAGGCAAGGCTTGAACTGTGCTGAGTCTAGTCTTCACAGGAACGTCCTGCACTGAGTCTAGTTTTTGCAGGAATGTCCTGCAGTCCTTCCAGAGCATGAGCACATGGGGGGCTTGTGAGGGGCTGCTACAGGCCGTTTCCCACTTGCCTCTCTCTTGCCCCTCAGAGGCTGTCATGAGACAATTTCTCATCACCCCAGGTTCTGATGAGATAGAAGGCTTTTTGCACATACCCCTCCCCAACCTTCAGGCACACAGCTGCAGGCTACAAAGTTGCTTAGCTGCAGCATGGCACTGGCTCCTCGGCAACAGGGAGTCATATCAGTGGACATCTGGCCTCTTGTTTCAGTGTCACTCTGAGCAAGGGCCACAGGGAGCCACACCTTCGGCTACTCTTCCTTTCACTGTCCATCCAAGTAATAAGCTGTCCAAATCTAAAAGGGCCCATTGTTTCTTTACTGGCCAAATTTGTCAGGCCTGGCCTTCTGCTTGACACGTACAAAATTCTAAAGGTATGGATTACATGGAGAATTCTTCCACTCCTGTTCCCCAGCCACTGAGTTTGTCATTTCCTCTCTACTCCCCAAGGCAGCCCTGTATCCAGCTTCTTGTATATTCTTTCAGATATACATACATGTACCTGTATACATATATGTAAAACACAAATGGTAGCATACTATGTATACTCTACTGCACCTTATTTTTTTCAAGTAATGACCAACTGATCTATTACAGAGATTGTCCATGTCACGAGCACATCCAGAGCTCTCCATACACGTTGTGCACTGCACGGTACTCCACTGAGCAGCTGCACCATCCTTCATTCGCTGTTCTAAATGATGCTGCAAGGACTCCAGTTCTGCACTCCCAAAGATAATTTCTGTCCTTTTAGGGTGCATATGAGGGGTGGGAGCAATGACAGCTTTTTAATAAAACAGAATTACTTACCTATAGGAATGTCATTGTTGGCTTGCTTTGCATCATCCTGTAAAGTAATGTACACAGAGTCAAATACGTATTATCTGTTGGGTAACTCCTACTTGGTCCAAGGCATCAAAAGAAATTACATAAAGCCACAATGCACATATAGGCATTGCTATTTTCAGGGCCCCCAGCAAACTCATCCTATCAGAATGATGGATGAAGTATCCCCAGTCTCCGGAGGTACCACCTCAGAATACTTCTCTAGGGAAGTGGACTGACCTCTCAGCCTTGCCTGCCTCAGCCTGAGCTTGTGCTGGTTCCCATCAGAGGCCTGGCTCCTGGGAGGAAGGAAGCCACAGCACACATATATCAGAGAGACTCCAAAAGGAACATTCTCTGCCAGCCTGGAGCCACAAACTTGGTAGCCCACCTGATCCTTCCTGGGCAACAAGAGGTTGTTGCATTTGTAGTTCCCTTTGCTTAGGAGGTTCATCACCCCACTATTCTCACAGCCAGCTAGCTGCCTTGTTTTTTCCAGGTCTTTACTCTAATGTCACTTTCTCACTGAGGCCTTCCCACACCATCCTACTTAAAAACTGCAACCTTACCCAGCCCTAGCACTCCACTTCCTTCTGGGCTTTATTTTTCTCCAAGGCACTCAGCACTCCTCACATACCCTATATTACTTATTTTTGGCCTGTCTCCTTCCACTGGAATATAAAAAGAAGCACAAGCATTGTCTTTTGTTCACTATTCTCTATCCAGCCATAGCACAGTGCACACAGCATGCTCAGTAAAAGTTTGCTGAATGAATGAATGAATGAATGAACGAATATTCTCTTGGAGTGATGCAAGTGGAAGCTCAATGGAATTGGATGAGTCCTGGCTCCCCAGCTCCCTGGGCTAATACAGTGGATGCACACAGTGGCCTGTCAATAAATGCATGCAGGAGGAACGAAGGATAGGTCCTACTTTCTCAGCCGTGCTGGGGTTACTAGAGGCTCTGAACAGTGTAATCTTCCTCTTAGCGAACAACTTTGCAAGCTCTGGTCTTTCTTATCCACCTTCGAGGACCAGAATGCCCCCGTTTGCCTTTGGGACAGGAATTTGGGCCCGTGGGCCGGGAAACGAACGCGGAAAAGCTGGTGGCCTCGAAAGAAGCATATCCAGTGGGCTCTACCCAAGCGTAAAGAACCCGAGCCACAGCTGGCACCATGACACCCTCTCCAGACCCAGGCCTCAGTTCCTGGGGCAACCAGCTCCTGTCCCGGGAGAATGTCGCGCAGGGTGCGAGGCGGGGCTTCGACGCAGAGGCAGGCCAGGCCAAGGAGACCCCGGATTCCTGACGTCACCCAGCAGAGGCAAAAAAACGCTCTTTTCGTATCCCGCGTTTCCCCGCTCACCGGGACTCTCCAGGCGGTGTCCGCCCCCTTGGATTCGGGGTATAGCTTCTCCAGGCTGTAGATACTCTGGAACTCGGCGCCGTCTACCTGCTTGTGCAGAGTTCGGCGGGGACAGCGCGCAGGCGGCGGGAGCAGCCAACCTCCGGCTCGGCTCACGCCCCAGGGAATGTACCTGGCGGCCGCCATGTTCGGGACTCCCGCCTGCTTCCGGCGGGCGCTTTCTATCAGCCTTCCGCTAGCTCGCGCTTCCGTCGAACTTTAGTTCCGCGCCGCTTTTAGCCCCCATCTTGGGGAGGAGGCGAGCTGGGCTCGGTGTTGCTCTCTGGCGGCGACTCTTAGAGGCTCCGTGTTGGTCGCCCGCGAGGGGTCTGGTCGGCGCTCTGGGGTTCGTTCCAGCAGTGGGCCTGACGTTGGCCAGACAGCGAGCTCGCAAGATTGCCTCCTCCTAGTGAAAAGAACCCCCTGGATCCCGTGTCACCTAGAAACGCCACTTCTTGTCTCCCTTACAGAGTCTATTTTTTCCGCCTGGATCGCTCTTTCCAATCTCACATTATCAACGAGGCCCGCCCTGACCCGCCTGTTGTTGGTAGGTGCCGTCCAGTCGGTTCGGACTCAGAGCGACCCTGTGTATAACAGAACAGAAACACTGCCCGGTCCTGAGCCATCCTCACAATTGTTGTTATGCTTGAGCCCATTGTTGCAGTCACTGTGTCAGTCCACCTCCTTGAAGGTCTTCCTCTTTTTCACTGACCCTCTGCTTTACCAAGCACGATGTCCTTCTCCAGGGACTGGTCCCTCCTAACAACATGTCCAAAGTATGTGAGACTAGCCTCTCTATCCTCGCATCTAAGAAGCATTCTGGTTGTACTTCTTCCAAGACAGATTTATTCGTTCTTTTGGCATTCCGTGGTATATTCAATATCCTTCACCAGCACCCTAATTCAACGGTGTCAATTCTTCGGTCTTCCTTATTCATTGTCCAGCTTTTGCATGCATATGAGGTGATTGAAAACACCATGGCTTAGGTCAGGCATACCTTAGTCTCCAAGGTGACATCTTTTGCAGCCAGTTTGCCCAATGCAATGTGTCTTTGATTTCTTGGCTGCTGCTTCCATGAGTGTTGATTGTGGATCCAAGTAAAATGAAATTCTTGACAACTTCAATCTTTTCTCCCAGCCAGAAAGGTCCCTAGATGGTGCAAAATGGTTTGCGCTGGACCTAGCCTGGCGGTGCCATGGAAGATAGGACTGGTGATCTGCTCATGTAAAGATTAAACCAAAAAACCAAACCCATTGCCGTCAAGTCAATTCCGAATCATAGTGACCCTACAGGACAAAGTAGAACTGCCCCATAGGGTTTCCAAGGAGTGGCTGGTGGATTCAAACTGCTGATCTTTTGGTTGGCAGCCAAGCTTCTTCTTCTTTTTTTTTTTTTAATGATTTTTATTGTGCTTTAAGTGAAAGTTAACAAATCAAGTCAGTCTCTCACACAAAAACTTATTTACACCTTGCTGCATACTCCCAGTTACTCTCACCCTAATGAAACAGCCGGCTCTCTCCCTCCACTCTCTCTTTTCGTGTCCATTTTGACAGCTTATAACCCCCTCTACCCTCTTGTCTCCCCTCCAGGCAGGAGATGCCAACATAGTCTCAAGTATACACCTGATCCAAGAAGCTCACTCCTCACCAGCATCCCTCTCCAACCCATTGTCCAGTCCAATCCATGTCTGAAGAGTTGGCTTCAGGAATGGTTCCTCTCCTGGGCCAACAGAAGGTCTGGGAGCCATGACCACTGGGGTCCTTCTAGCCTCAGTCAGACCATTAAGTCTGGTCTTTTTATGAGAATTTGGGGTCTGCATCCCACTGCTCTCCTGCTCCCTCATGGGTTCTCTGTTGTGTTCCCTGTCAGGGCAGTCATCGGTTGTAGCCGGGCACCATCTAGTTCTTCTGGTCTCAGAATGATGTAGTCTCTGGTTCATGTGGCCCTTTCTGTCTCTTGGGGGCAGCCAAGCTTTTAACCAAGCCCTGTGGAGCATGGAGCAGTTCCACTCTAACACATGGGTCCCCATGAGTCAGAATTGACTCTACAGCAAAGTATTTTTTTTCTTCCCCAGCTAGAATGTAAACTCCACAGGGCACTCGCTCGGCTTGCTGCCATATCCCGAGCACGTAGAACACAGTCCATAGTAGTTAATAAATATTGATAACTCAAGTTTTATGGAAATGTGTTTTTGAAAGTTGAGCACTGGTAGAGCTGGGTTTTAGTAACTTCGGGCTGTTTTCACAAAGCAGGCTATACCCAAATCCCACTGAGCATGCGTGTGATGGTTTATACCCAGACACTCTTGTAGGACAAATACCAGATGGAAGGAGTGGGAGGCAGGTCGCAGAAAGAAAGAGTTTTAAAAAGTAGAACACTCCACCCCCAGTCTTGTGGGGAACGTAGCTTGTGGAATGTGACTGTGATTTCTTCCAGCCAGGAGTCTTAGGGAGACTGTGGAGTTTTGGGAAGACAGTGGAGTCTTAGGGAGACTGCAGAGTCTTAGGGAGACTTAGGCGAAGAAAAGGTAGATTAGAGAACCACAAGCTAAGTACAGCCCTTTTCTAGGGCTGATAAAGCATGATGAACTCCAGAACTGAGACATTCTTGTTCTGAAAAATTTTCCAGCGGTGTCTGAAAACAGCTAAAAGTTAGGAAGTTACTTTCTCGAGAGGCAGTGTGGTAAACGAAAAGAAAGCTCAATAAATGTTAGTAATACTAGTGGTTGTCTCTTAATGAAGAGTTCTATTTTTAGGAAAAAGCATACTTGCCTAGAAAAATATGCCCCCCGGGGATGCTGGCTGTTTAAAACAAGAGATTGTAATGAAAAAGGCTTTACCTTCTGAGTATCATTGGGACAGGTAGTCTTTACCCCGTTGTCGTCGAGTCCATTCCGACTTCTAGTGATTCTATAGGACAGAGTAGAACTGCCCCACAGGGTTTCCAAGGAGTGGCTGGTGGATTTGAACTGCTGATCTTTTGGTTAGCAGCAGAGTTCTTAACCACTGCGCCACTAGGGCAAAGCCTTTAGAAGGGATAAACTTCCCAGGCACTGACTTTATAAGCCCAAATCTATGAAAGGGGTGGCAACTGACAGTCTCCTTTTGGACTCTAGGCTGGAAGTAGAGTCTCCGGGGTTCCCACCCTGTCTACCTTAGTCCTCAGACCTTAGAGGGAACAGAGGTGTCTCCATGGTGACTGGAATAAGCTGCTCAGGGGAGCAAAGCCAGGGACTCACTCAGGTTGAAGGCTAAGGGATTATGAATAACACAGTTGGAATCATTCTATGGGCATCGTTTCTCTGTGGCTGGCCTCCAGCCCCAAGCCTGACCCAGAGCAGTAGGAAAAGAAAGCTGCAGGTTTCCATGGCCCCAAATAAACAACAGCCTGCTCGGGCCATCTGGTGGCCTGGATTCTGGGAGAGGATGAGACAAGTTGGCCTGGCGTGGAGAGAAGAGCAGCTGGTAAGCTCCTCTCACCTGCTGTTGACATGAACCTTCCAGAATGGGGGCCCTTCTGGGAGAAACAGGCCTGAGAGGCGCCACCTGTTCCCCTAAATAGGTAGGCACTGAATACTTAGGCCAGCCTTCCCCTTCCTCTCCTTGGTCCTCCAAAGCCTGGGATGGTGGTTCAGGAAGTGGACATTTGTAGTGGAAAGAGGAAGGAGGGGAAGAAAAGGTAAAGAATCAACAAACGGTTCTTCCCGCCTTTTCCTATCGCTGGTTCCTTCTCCCCCAGAAAAAAAAAAAAATCTGCTGTGGAGTCCACTCTGACTCATGGTGACCCATGTGTGTCAGGGTAGAACTGTGCTCACAGGGCTGTCAGTGGCTGATTTTCTGAAAGTTGATCACCAGGCCTTTCTTCCAAGGCACCTTGGGGTGGCCTCAAACCTCCAACCTTTATGGTTAGCAGCTGAGTATATTCAGCATTTATACTACCCAGGGACTCCAAATCCTTCTCAGCTTTCAGGAGTCAGCTAAATCGTCAAAGCTTTCACAGGGCGCCCCCACCTCCCTCAACCAGTGTTTATCAACCTTTTAATTTCTTTATCACACCCCACCCCCACCCACGAAGAAGCCTATTTAGACATTTTTCCCCTAATCACTCCCCCATGAAATTTTACTACCACAGGTAGCCTGTATACCTGTATACATTAAAAAAGATTTTTCATCCCCCAAGAACCAATTTTTGCTCCTTTGGGGCAATGTCACCCCCGCCCCCGGCTGAGCATGCACGACCTAGCTGAGAGAGCACTGCCCTCCTGCCCCAATTTTTCCATCACATCTTTGTTTGTGGTGATCTCCCCACACCAGAATGTTAACTCCAGGGGAATAGGGACTCTGGCTGTTGTTTGCCGTGTATCCCCTGGGGGCCACATGAAGATATGGTGGACTGATCTGGTGAGGTAATTCTTACAGAGACACTTCAATGCCTTAGAAACTTCCGGGTTTACTATTTAGAATTGCTGGGTGCCAGTCTTGGCAACAAGAAGGGAGACAGGCTGAGAACTGAGACCTGGAGGGCCACGGAGTGAAGCACAGGCCGCTTCCACTCCCTGCAGATGTGTGACGCAGACACAGGACCCATAGGTGTGAGGCCATTGCTTGTTTTCAGAATACTGGTGCGTTTTTTATTAAAGAAGAGAATAAAGCATTTGTAAATATATTTCTCTCACATATACTCCAAAGGTGACGCTGGTCGGCTGCTACAGAGCTGGGGTGTGATTAGGATGAGGCCCTTCCCCCCACCCTGGATGACAGAGACACACGGAGGACCGGGAGCTGCCCAGCCCCAAAAGACAAAAGTTCTGAGTTACGGGGATGTGACCGGAAGGAGCCAGCCACCAGCCCTCTTCACAGTGTGGCCTGGAGCAGGGTGGTGCCTCCAGGGCGTCAGGCATGCTTGTTAAGAAAACCCCTTTATCCGCTAGAAATAAATAAGGCATGAAGTTTCCCTCCTGGGCTCTGACACAGAGGCCAGACCACTGCCTTCCACCAGAATGTATAGCTCCTCCTATTTCTGGGGTCTCAGGTGGGCGGCAGGAGGAACAGGAGGCCCTGAAGAACTGCTGAGGGCAAGCTGGGGACCCCAGGCATTTTGTAGCTGAAGCTTGGCTTTGTGGAGACTTAAAAGATTAAACCCCTGACCCAGCTGAGTCCTCAAAAGTCCCCCCAAAAGGAGGTTAAGAGCAGGCATTTTTTGGGAGAGAAAACACACGTTCCCTGCCCTGTCCCGATGCAATACTATCCAGTGTGGGGCGAGAATCTTGCAGCCCCCAGTGTGGGGTGGGGGGCATGGACTGATGCTGGGACCACTGGCTGATGGCACATGCCCAGGTCATTCTGGGGGCAGTAGGACTTGCACTGGGGTCAGCCAGTGGGGGCCGTGGGAGTGAATGAAATGTCACGGTCCCTGAGTGGGGGCAGAGGTCAAGCTCGGCACGTCAGAGGTGGTATGCAGAGATGGGGGGCTTCCTGCTGCCCCGGCCCTGGAAGGCTTAACCCAGAAGGCATTTCAGGGGCTGGAACCCGAGGTGGCTGGCTAGGAGGGAAAGAGGGTGCCCGTCTCCTGTATGGCTGCTAGGGTGCGCCCTTTTCCCCTCCTCTGATTGGCTACATCACTGGAGGTCCAGGATCCCAGGGCAGAAGCCAGGCCTCACAGGAGCTGGCGTGGAAGTGCTCGGGGCCTGGCTGAGGCTTCCCACTCACAGAGCAGGGACCACCTCTGACCTGGTCAGGACCCTGGGGTAGGAGAGCTGGTGCTATGGAATGGCAGCGCATCTCAGCTGGGGAGAAGCAGTGAATAGTCCAGGAGCCCTAGAACCTGCGAGAGCTGGCTCCAGGGTCCCCCTTCAAGTGTTTCCAGTGGTGGCAAAGGGTTAGGGAGACCTTGCATTGCAAAGGTCTCAAAAAACAGAACTCTGAAAAGAAGCCAACTGATTCAGAATGGCTTTGAGAAGCCTGGTTGCAAAGCTGAGGGCGAGGCACAGGGTCAGGAAGCCAGGAAACTGGGAGAGCTGGTGACCTGCCAGGGGAGTGGGAACGTTTGGCTTTTAAATTCTGGGCTGCAGTAGGTGGTCAGGGTTCCTGGAAGCAGGCTGTGTTTTGGCTGCCTCCCCTAACAGCCGAACACATGCAGATACCCCACATACTACCGCATCAGAGCGGCCTCATTCCTCCTGTATCTCTGGAGTGGCCACCTGCTCTTTTGTATTGGTACTCAAGGGCTTGCTCTCTCACTGCAGGCTGCAAGGCCCCAGTGAGAGGGATCCCATGCCTGGGCCCAGGAAGGCTGAAGGCCCCAGGTGAGAAGGACCCCACACTTGGACCTGGTGAGGCTGCTTGCACCAGGCAAGGGACCCCACACCCGGGCCTGGGGAGGCTGCAGGTGCCAGGTGAGAGGGACTCCTACGCCTGGGTCTGGGGAGGCTGTAGGCAGGCAAGCCTCACTTGCTACTGTGCGTCTTGACTTTGGTGGCGTTGATGTCGGCCTTGGTCTTCTGGATCCTGGAGAAGATCTCCTTGAAAAGTGCCTTGTACTCGGGCTGGCTCTGCTCCAGCCGCTTGTCCACGGCCTCTACGTGCTGGCTCAGGCTCTTGTCCCCCACCTTGGCCTCCACTGAGCCTTCTTCAACCCCCCGCAGGTCCCGCCAGGAGCTGTCCCGGGAGATGGGCCTTGAGGTCTGCACGCCGGCATGCCGCACGCCAGCCCCATGCTGCCGGCACTTGCTCAGCAGCTCCTCGTACTTCTCAAGTAGTGCGTGGTACTGCTCGTCCACCTCCCGCAGGATGGACATGCCCCGCTTGCGCACACTATTGGCATGCAGCGTCAGGTTGCCCGCGTGCCGGCTGGCTGGGTCTTTGGCCACGATAGCGTTGAGTGCTGTGTCGCTGCAGCTCTTGCGCACAGTGTGGCCTGGGGAAGTGGCCGGCGAGGAGATGCCATCCTGGGCACCCAAGTCCCCATCGCTTCCTGGCTGGGGGTCATCAGCCTCAGGGGCATGGGTGAGCGGCTCGAGTAGGGCCTCGGCCAGGTGATCCTCCCGGCCCAGCAGGTAGGTCTTCACCTGCTTCATCTGCTGTAGCTCCAGGAGCTCGGCCTCCAGCTCCTGCACACGCAGCCGGCAGCCCTCCAGCTCCCCCAGCCGCCGCTCCAGCTCCGAGTACTCCTGCAGCACAGCTGTGTACTCGCGCTCCGCACGCTCCTTGCGCTGCCGCTCCTGGCTCACCTGCGAGCGCAGCGCCCCTACCAGGGTCTGCAGCCGCTCATTCTCCTGCTCCAGGGGCCGCGGGCCCAGCTCCAGCGAGGAACTGTGCAGGCGGAAGGCATCTTCACATCTGAGGGGATAGGGTAGTGGTCACGGCCAAGGCCCTGGAGCCCAGCCTGGACACCACATCTGTCTTGTCCGCTGTGTGGGATGCTCTCATGTGCCTGTCTAGACCTACTCTCCCCCTTCTCTGCCCCAGGAGGCTGACCTCTATGCCTGCCTCAACCCTCACTCTCCTGTGAACTTAGCCAACGGCAGGCTCCAGCAGGAGGTCAGAGGGTGGTAGGAGAATGAGGCTGCAGGGTATGTGGCCCCAGGCTCTCTCCTGGGAAGCCCTGTCAAGCAACCCTCTCACACCTTCCAGGTTCCAGCAACCCCCTTGCCCTCCCCCTCTTAGGCCTGGGATGGTTGCAGCTCCTTGCTGCTACTAACCCTGGGCCATGAAGTGTTTCCTTCCACGCTGCCCACACCTCTTTATTAATCCCTCCTCAATTACTCTGAGGAACTGTTTCCTCCCAGGACCTTTACTGAAACACCCACTAAATACGCACAGTATAAATTCTACATTAAGGAGTCGTATGGTCTTAGATTTGATAGGAACTGAAAGGGGTGGTGGTTAACCCCTCCTGGGTTGGAATCCTACTAAATGTGTGACCTGGGAGAAGACACATGCCCTCTGGGCTTTACTTTTCTCATCTGAGCAGTGGGGATTATAAAACACACCTCCCAGTACAGCCAGGAGAATCATGGCACCCAGGCTGTGGTGGGCACAGGGTCAGTGCCCCGTCAACGCCAGCTGCTATTACTCTCATTAACAACAGGACCAGGGTCTCTGATGGCCTGTAAGATGTTCCAAGGCTTATTCTCATTGCTGCCGGGAGCCCACCCTCCCTGTCCTTCCCTGGCTGGCAGTCAGAGCCTGGCTGCTGCACCCCGAGGGGCCCCTTGCTTACGGGGGTCTGGTGCACAGCTCCTTGAGGCAGGGGAAGGTGTGGATGGTGCGCCTGCGTTCCCGCTTCTCCCGGCGTACTCTCAGCTGCTCCAGGCCCCGCAGCCGCTCCACCTGAGCCTGCAGCTCCTCCACTTGGGCCTGCAGGCGCTCAATGGTCTCTGTTAGGCTGGGAGTGGGGCAGGGGAGACACATGGGGGCACTTTAAGGGAATGAGACCAGCCATCCTCCCTGTGTATCCGCGGCCCCTGCTCCCTGCAGATGGAGAGACGTGAGCTTGGGGACAGACAGGTGACCTTGAGGCATGCTCCTGGCCCTGAGCGCAGACAGGGGAACTCCCCATCTATCCAAGGACCCACTTCTCTCCCATACCTCCCAGGCAGAGCCGATCACTCCTCCTCTATGCCACTGCAGTTCTTTGCACACTGAACACTCTGCACTGCAATCAAGTATTTATACACCTGCCTTCCATCCCAGACTGCAAACTCCCAGAGGGGCAGGATGCAGTTCATTCACCACTGTATCCCCATGCCTAAAACAGAGCCTGGTGCGGAGTTGGTGCTTTAAGAAGCCTTGTGGCTTGAATGTTAAACTGCATGGTATTAACAAGGGCAAACTCTCCACCATTGCAGGTTCCTAGCCTGGGCTCCTGGAGAAGGGGTATCCACCAGCCAGCATGCCTAGCCTGGGCATCTCCCTCACCCAGCCCCTGCCCGGCCCTCACCCATAGATCTTCTGCTGGGCAGCCTTACTCTCCAGCACCAGCTTCTGGTTGGTCAACTCCAGGTCGCGGGCCGTCAGATCCAGCTGCTCGTACACCTTGGCATGCTGGTCGTTCACGTGCCGCAGTGTGTCCAGCTGTTTGGTCAGGTACTGGGGGGACAGGGGGACTAAGTGGCCCTTTAGAGCAGATGTGGAAAAATGTCTCTGCCTGAACCCTCCTGCCACTTCTAGAGAGAGGTTTGCTTGGGGTATTCATCTACAGGCGTGGTGGGCGGGACGGGGTAAAGAAGATGGTACGACAGGGCTGCCTGGGATAGTTGTGCAGGTTGTGAACTACACAAGGCTGTCGGACCGAGGCTGTGTCTGCTAAGAGGGTGTATTTTTCGAAGTTGCCCCAAGGTACACACAGGCCCTGACTGGCGGGGGGCGGGGAGGGTGCCCTGTGCAAGGCCCCTGTGGCCCCTCACCTCAATTTCCTGCACCTGCTCCTCATTGGTGGTGTACATCTGCTGCAATGACTCCTCCAGCTCCTTGTTCCTCTCCAGCAGCGTCTTCCCCAGCTCTGCCGCCAGGTGCAAGTCTTGGGGGAGGGGTCAGAGGGTGGGAGAAACAGGAGCAGCACGAGAACAAAGTCAGACCCGTTGCCATCAAGTCGATTCCAATTCCAACTCGTAGCTACCTTTTAGGACACAGTAGAACTGCCCCATGGGGTTTCCAAGGCTTCAATCTTTCCAGAAGCAGACTGCCACATCTTTCTCCCATGGAGTGTTCGAACCACAGACCTTTCGGTTAACAGCTGAGCACTTAAACTCTGCACCACCAGGGCTCCCTACAAAGCCAATGGACCCCTTTAATGTTCTAAACATCCATTCTAGACTCGGTCCCAGGGACCTCAAGACAACCAAAACACAGGCGCTGCCTTCAGGGAACCCCCAGGCTTAGGAGGAGATGTAAGCCAGGAATAAGGCCTTTGGACCAGCTGTCACCTTCACTGAAATGTTCTTTCCCCAGACTCCCCCACAGCTCGCTCCCTCTCCTCCTCCAAGTCCACAGTTAATTGGCACCTTCTTAGGGAGGCCTTCCCCAGTCACCTGGTTTACAATTATCCCACCCCCACCCTGCACTCCTTCCATGCTCAGCTCTTCTCCTCACCAGTTACCATGTAACTTAGCAAACAATTACTAAACAATTTACTCATTTTTTGTATCCCTCAAGTAACTGTAAGCTCGGTTGTTGTTAGCTGTGTTATCGTTAGCTGCCCAGACCTGTGCCATCCCCATGATCAGTTGTGGATTGGACAATGTTCTGGTGTAATACATAGGGTTTTCATTAGCTGATTTGCAGAAGTGTGTTGCCAGGCCTTTCTTCCTAGTCCTTCTTAGCCTGGCAGCTCTACTGAAATCTGTTCAGCAACACAGCAAACACGTAAGCCTCCCTGACAGATGAGCAGTGGCTGCATGTGAAGTGCATTGGCCAGGAATTGGATTAGGGTGTTCTGGGTGGGAGGCAAGGTTTCTACCACTGAACCACCAATGCCTCAAGTTCAATTAGGACAAGGATTTTTGTGTTTTGTTCATTGATATCTCCAGTGCCTAGAACAGTGCCTGGCACACAGCAGGTTCATAATCTCTTTTGAAAGAATGGGTGAATGGAATAAAAGCATCCACAGACATGGTCATAGTGCCCTGGGACAGTGGATATCAAAGAGCCTAGGTCTTCCTGTGGGCAGCGGGAGGCTGAGGAAGGTGGGTGGCCTGGAACTGGGCTTGGAAAGGTGACTAGGGGTTTGCTGAGGGGGAGTAGGGCTTGTTGAATGTTAGAATCAAATGAGGTTTCAGGGCTCTTAGGCCCAACTTCCTCATTGTATTTATGATGCTGTGACAGAGCAGGAGAGGGAAGAAAGACTTGCCCAAGGTCACCAGCTGGTTTATGGCTGCGCTGGGAGACGAGTCTTGGTCAGGTGCCATTTGGCCCCCCTAGTGCCACGTGCTCCTCTCCCAAACCTTTTCTTTTCCTGGTCTAACTTCTGTGGGGCTTTCCGCATCCCTGGGCAGCAAAGCCAGCGTCTTCCTCTGGCAGCCCTGTTACGGTGCCCTGTAGGACCAAAACCCCACCTCACCCCCTGCCAAAGGGAAATGAGCACTGAACACCCATCAGAGAGGCTGGGAGGGAATCTGGGGGATGTGTAGTGGAGAGAGGGAGGGGGTTAAAAGAGGCAGATGCTGGAATCCTTAAAAAATTCCCTGTAAGTGGCGTCTGGAGTCTTAAACGCTAGCAATAGCAAGTGGCCATCTAAGATGCATCCATTGGTCTCAACCCACCTGGAGCAAAGAAGAATGAAGAACACCAAAGACACAAGGTAATTATGAGCCCAAGAGACAGAAAGGGCCACATAAACCAGAGACTACATCAGCCTGAGACCCAAAGAACTAGATGGTGCCCAGCTACAGCCGACGACTGCCCTGACAGGGAACACAACAGAGAATCCCTGAGGGACCAGGAGAGCAGTGGATGCAGACCTCAAATTCTTGTAAAAAGACCAGATTTAACGGTCTGACGGAGACTAGAAGGACCCCAGAGGTCATGGTCTCCAGACCTTCTGTTAGCCCAAAACTGGAACCATTCCCAAAGCCAACTCTTCAGACAGGAATGGGCCTGGACTATAGGATAGAAAATGATACTGGTGGGGAGTGCACTTCTTGGCTCAAGTAGGCACATAAGACTATGTGGGCAGCTCCTGTCTGGAGGGGAGATGAGACGGCAGAGGGGGACAGAAGCTGGCCAAATGGACACAAAAACAGTGGAGAGAATGAGTGTGCTGTCATTAGGGGGAGAGCAACTAGGAGTATATAGCGAGGTGTATATAAATTTTTGTATGAAAGACTGACTTGATTTGTAAACTTTCACTTAAGGCACAATTAAAAAAAAATTCTCTCTAGCGAGTGTAGTGCAAAGGTACGTGGACACGTGGGGTGGTCAAGACCAAACCGCTGAACATGTATTAAATATATTTATTATTCCCTTTGTTTCTAAAATGACTTAGGCAGGCAGGAGTGACGAAAATGTTCCAAAGTCAATTGTGGTGCTGGTTGTAGAGTTCTATGAATACACTAAAAACTACTGAATCGTACCCTTTCAATGTGTGAATTGTATGGAATGTGAATTACAACTCAATAAAGCTGTTAAAAAAAAAAAAAAAAGATTAAGGCAGCTTAGTCCATAGACTAAGACTGGTGGTAGAAGCAAGGCCCTCGAAGAGATGCTTAGAGCAAGCTCAGGGATGAGTTTCACAGGCTGTTTTCTTTTTAAAACAGTTTTTAATGTTTTTGTTAAACAAGGCATGCTTGACGGAAAAAATCAAATGGTACAGGAAGATTCAAAAATGACGGTAAAAAAATTACTTGAAAATAGGCTTCATAAAGAATCTTAGGTCTATAACTGAGAATTCCATAAACAAATAGATTCAACCTGAAACAGCTGTGAAAGAATAATGGCATTTGTAAGTAATTAAAGTTACACTGTGTGTGTGTGGTCGGAGGGGAGAGGAATGGGACAGAAGAAAAAAACGAAAATATACCACCTAGAGAAATGTGCTGTTGGCATTGTAGTGGTGGCCATCCTTCCAAACAGCTCTCTGGGCTTCAAACAGCTGTAGATAAAGTTTTGTTCTGTTGTACATAGCAACCCTATGTACA
The DNA here is from genome assembly GCF_030014295.1 of Loxodonta africana. Classification (NCBI taxonomy): domain Eukaryota; kingdom Metazoa; phylum Chordata; class Mammalia; order Proboscidea; family Elephantidae; genus Loxodonta; species Loxodonta africana. The sequence goes on from NC_087359.1 coordinate 17,804,952, forward strand.
ACAGAACAAAACGCTCTCTGGTCCTGCGCCATCCTCACAATCGTTGCTACGTTTGAACCCATTGTTGTAGCCACTGTGTCAGTCCACCTCGTTGAGGGTCTTCCTCTTTTTCACTGACCCTCTACCTTACAAAACACGATGTCCTTCTCCAAGGACTGGTCCCTCCTGATAACATGTCCAAAGTCCATGACACAAAGCTCTCACCGTCCTTGCTTCCAAGGAGCATTCTGGATGTTCTTCTTCCAAGACAGATTTGTTCGTTCTTCTGGCGGTCCATGGTATATTCAACATTCTTTGCCAACACCATAAGTCAGAGGCGTTAATTCTTCTTCAGTCTTCCTTATTCATTGTCCAGCTTTCACATGCATATGAGGTGATTGAAAATATCTTTTCAATGAGGTGCTTGGGTCAGGCACACCTTAGTCCTCAAAGTGACATTTTTGCTTTCAGCACTTTAAAGAGGTCCTTTGCAGCAGATTTGCCCAATACGATATGTCGTTTGATGCTGCTCCCACAGGTGTTGAGCATGGATCCAAGTAAAATGAACAGAATTATGTTTTTCTGTGCCTGCTTTTATCATCCAATAACATGGCATGGGTAGTTTTCTGTGTCAATATATGTCTATTTGACCATCTTTATAGGATGTAGAATATTCTGTTGCATAAAACAAATGAAAAAAATCAAACTTGTTGTCCTTGAGTCATTTCCAACTCATGGTGATCCCATGTGCTACAGAGTAGAACTGCTCCATAGGGTTTTCTTGGCTGTAATCTTTACAGATGCAGATTGCCAGGCCTTTCTTCTGCAGTGCTGCTAGGAGGGTTTGAACAGCCAACCATTTGGTTAGCAGCTGAGAGCAAACTGTGCCACCCAGGGACCATTATACAGGTCCCTAAGTAGCTGTCCCTAAATAGTCCTTATTGTTTAACTTTCAGGGTGCTTTCACTCTTTATTAAAAACAAGTCTGCAATTAACTTTGTTGTACAAAAATCTTTGTGCAAGGATAGCAAGAATGGTTATATAACTTGAAGAATGTAATCACTGTTACTGAATTGTACGTGCAGAAATTGAGAGGATGTATGTTTTGTTCTGTATATTTTCACAATAACAGTAAAAAAGAAAAAAAAATCTCTGTGCCAATCGCTGCCTATTTCCTTAGAATACTTTCTAGAAACAGAATTACCAGAACAAAAGGTAGGCCTCTTTGATTCATTTTCCCAAACTGCTGTCCAGGAAAGCTTTGGTTTTTTTTTTTACATCATGAGGTTATTTCTTACGATAGCTCTCAATCTAGGCTAGTGCTGTAAGCCCAGATCGAGATATAGAAAGGCAACTCTACTGGGCCCCATAGGATGCGGTCCGGGGATTCAGCTCTTCACTGCTTCCCTTTTTTATACACAGTGATAGTCTTAGGGTCCCTGGAGGATGAATGGTCTCTGTACACCCTTCCAGCAAATTTCATAAATACATTTGCTTTAGCTGCGCCCTTCGCTAGGCGCCAAGTAGGCCTGGGATAGCAATTTCCCTCTCAGATGACCCTGGAGAGCAGTGACTCTTGGTGGGCGGATGAGGGCAGAGCCCCAGGCTTCCTTTCCCCCAAGCTGGGTGAGGACTGACCTCGCCTTACGAAAGCCAGAGTGGCTGGGACAGCCACTGGCCTGGCCAAGAGGCCGAGGAGGTGAATGCAGGGCCGAGCTGCCCCTCAAGACCAAACCTAATCTGCTTCCAGGTGAGGCTTTGAGCTGGCAGAAGTGGAGCCTCTGGGACTGAGGTCCCAGCCCTGAGGGGGACCCCATGCCCAGACTTCACCTGGAGAAGATGTTCCCAGGCTGAGAAAGAGTGCAAAGCTGCTATCCTAGAGAAAAGCTGCAATGCCTTAGCCTGGAAAACCCTACGCAGCTTTCCTAAACACCTACCACAGCCATTGAAAAAATAAGTCACAGACAAAAACCTTTAGCCTTCAGCAATGGAACTTTCTGGTGATGATTCCAACATAAACCCAGAAAATGGATGAAGACACTTGCTTTCTGAATCTATTAACAATCAACTGGACAAAAGTCTGGAGGTACCCACCCAAGTATGAACTTCGGTTTTGAAATCGTTGATATGGGGTTGGCAATAATTTGGGAGCCCAGCAAGACAACCTCCAGCTCACGATGCTAGAGTCACCCCCGCTTTCTCTCCTCTGTAATGGAACGGCAAGCATTTGGCACATCTCCAAACCAACCAAACCGAACCCGTTGTCATCAAGTCAATTCCAACTCATGGTGACCTCGTGTGTTACAGAGTAGAAATGAGCTCCATAGGGTTTTCTTGGTGCTCATCTTTTTTTTTTTTAATTTTTGTTGTTGTTGAGAATATACATAGCAAAACATACACCAATTCAACAATTTCTACATGTACAATTCAGTGGCAATGATTACATTCTCAAAGTTGTGCAACCATTCTCACCCTCCTTTTCCAAATTGTTTCTCCCCCACTAACATAAATTCACTGCCTCCTAAGGTTCCTATCTAATCTTTCAAGTTGCTTTGTCAATTTGATCACACATAGATAGTTCTTAAGAGAGCCCAATGCTCAAGGCAGATCTTGGCTGTAATCTTCACAGAAGTAGATTGCCAGGCCTTTCTTCCACGGTGCCATTGGGTGGGTTCGAACTGCCAATCTTTCAGTTAGTAGCCCAGCACAAACCGTGCCACCCAGGGACCTCACGTCTCCAAACTATATGAAATAATTGGTTGTTGCCAAGTAATAAGTGAAAAAGAACAGAGGGTCACAACTCAGAAATGTTTCCCCACGGGAAACAATTGGGTGGTCTGTGAAGAGGCCATTGCTACTGATGCTGCCACCTGCACTAGCATCAGGGACCAGGCTCCATGCGGGTGTCCTACATTGAGCCCCTGCAGCTTAACCCAGAGTTCAAGATCACAGAGTTAGAGGTAGAGTAAGGCAAGGCCAAGACAAACTGCAATGTTATGCTTTTCCTTCCTGGTGAGTGTCTGGGCTGTGTGTGCTCCCAATGCTGGTGGGCTAGGGCACCTGAAAGCAGTCATGTGGGAGGGTGCCCTGCAAAGTGGTGCATGTGACCAGGCTACCTGCTGATTTAGGGAGGGGAAGAACGAGCTGGTTGGGGCAGGGGAGAGTCTCAAAGAAACTGAATTACAGTGCAGGGTAAGCTGGTCAAAGCTGCCAAGAGGGGTCACAAAGACTCTAGAAGCTGCAGAGCAGGAGAACTGAGTGGAGCCAGGTGCCAGGAAAGGACACCAGCCAGCTGAGGCCAGGAGATGGTTTCAGGCTCCGGGGAGGTACGGGACCTCAGGGGGAGGGAGGCCTGGAAGCCGAAGAATGGAGCAGCTGGTTAAGCAGGAAGTAAGAGCCAGAGTAGTAAACAGCCTGTCATGGCCAGGTTCATGGGTCACACTGGACCGAGCCGGGACCGTACTGAGTCTGGGCTGGCAGCTCTCCTGCTGGCCCCTGCAAGGGGATTGGCCTGGGAACCACGGGGAAGTCTTTGTAAAAAAAAAAAAAAACCCAAAATCTCACTGCCCTTCATTGGCTGAGGTCGGGTAGGGCACCAGAGAGGCAGAGGAGGCACAGGAAAGGGGCAGCAAGGAGACGAAATTAAAGAGGGTAGGGACAAGACAGAGGGGCTGTGGGGTCCTGTTCACAATCTCCAGGGCATGAATGTCAAGTCCACAGAATCAGGGTCAGGCCACCTTTGGGGTAACCAGGTGGAGGTGGGGCCATGTCAGAGCTCTCTCCCAGGGCTAAGGACTCAAGGTCAGAGTAGGCAGGGGAGACTGGGCACCAGGTCATCAAATCTATGACTCAGCAGCCATCTCTGTCCTGGAAAGAGGTACCCACAGGGCCTGCTGAGCCTGCCCCCTCCCCCATGGTGGCGTAAGGAGGTGGGCAGAGAGTGCCAGTACTTAATAATTAATGTTTTTTTTTTTTTTTTTTTTCTATTTAAGGTGCTTGTGGCAGTGGGCAGAGACAAGGCAGCAAAAATCTAGGCCCTCACTTGTCCTAACCGCCTCCCTCCACTGGGATAGACGAGGCATCAAAGTCAACAGCATCTGTGTGGCCAAGCTTGGGAAAAGTGAAGTCAGGGCCTGTCCTTCGAGCAGAAACAGCAGCCAGGGAGAGGGGACCAGGGAGCCAGCTGAGAAAACCACTTCCTGGGCCTCTCAGAGGTAACCAGGGAGCAGCTGGGCAGAAGAGAACTTGGGTGTAGGAAAGAGGGAGGCAACAGGAATCTTACCCTCCCCCCATGCCACCTTCCAGCTCTTCACACCTGACCCCCAGGGGCTCCCACTGCTAGAAGGGGCTAGGTTTATGGGGGTGGGGCCTTAGTAGCTGTGCCAGGGACCTCCTCGGACCCCCACCCAGGCCCTCTGGATGACTGCCACTTCCCAGCCCCTTGTGGTACTTCCACACTGTCCCATGCCTTGGTACAAATGTCACCTCCACCTAGAACCTTCTTCCTCTGTCTGGGGATCTCCTATTCCTCCTCCCGCTCAAAGGGGACTTGGCATAAACCTTTCTGAGTCCCAGGCTGTCGCCCTCTGCTCTCACTGTCCGCTGGGCCAATGGCCACAGAATACTCCCTGCTCCATCCCAGTTGTTCTTTTGTTCCCCTTTCCGTCTCCTCTCCTGGAATGTGGTGTCCACTGAGAGCAGGCATATGTCCCCTGCCTCAGCGCAGCACCTGGCCCATGGAGCGCAGCCAGTTGGTGTTTGGTCAAAAGCTCCAGTTTCTTCTGGGGCTGTCTTATTTCTGGGTGCCTCCTTCTCCCTGGGCTCTGGCTATGCCTGGGGCTGCAGCTGAGGACTGCTGCAGGCCAGGCCAGCAGGGCCAGGGAGCAGGGGCCTGGTGGGCTCACCTCCACCCAGGCCCAGAACATGGCCACCCAGCCTGGCTGCAATCGAGATACCTCTCCCTCTCTGGAGGCAGCACATCTCCCACCCATATTCCCTGGCTCCTTCCTCTCACATCTGGGCTGGGCAGGGTGCCAGAGCCCTGATTAGGGGTGCAGGAATTAAATGAGATGGCAACAGTATAGGCAACAGCTTCCCCTCCCCAGGAGGCCATCTTCCCAAGAACTCTGCCGCCAGGGTTTCCTTCTAGGCCCACCTCTTCCATGAAGCCCTCCTCACTGCACCCTGTACCCATAATGCTGGACCATCCACACTTACTTACAAACTTGCCTCCACTAGCCCACCGGCACCTAGAGGGCTATGACTATTCCCAGCTCCTAGGATGGTGCCTGGCACTTAACTGAGGCCCAATAGGTGTCAGGGAAATGAAGTTTTGAGGGTATTGCCCAGGATGTGGAAGGGGTGGTCACAGCCAGTGTTGGGCACCTGATTCCAGGAGGGGAAGTCGGGCACGGAGTATGTCAGGGTCCAGCCCAGCATCCCCAGCCCCACGATGGTCCTGGAGGCTGATGAACCCACAGTCCCGAGCACAAGGGCAAGGACTCATCTGCCGCTTCTGGTGCGTGGGGAAGTGAGTCAGGGCCAGGCAACAAAGACTCAGGATCTGGGGAGAGGCCACAGGGCAGGGGCAGGGCCAGCATGGCCAGTGGAAGGAGACCCAGGCAGGGCCTTGGGGAACAAACTGTGCCTGACTTGCATCCACACCCCCTGACTGTGGGAAAGTCATGCTCTGGGCCGTGATTCCTCACCCCCTCCAGCTCTGACAGTCCTGGAACCTGGCACTTTGGGGGAGGACAGGGTGGATCCACCCAACTCCAGCTGGCCTTGGTTCTGACCCTCTCCAGCCTCTCCTTCTTCCTGTGCTGACTGCCCCGCCCCCTACTCCAAGTGATGTCACTTGGGCCACCTCATCACCAGCTTCTAACTCCCTCCAACCACCCTCTCTACTATTATCAGATAGGGGAAGGAGGTGGAGGTGGCTCCCTATTCTCTTAGGCCAAACCCCTGACCCCTCCAAATCATGGGCAGGATGGAGTGGGGGCCCAGGAGGGGAAAGGCCAGGCGACCCCTCCCGACTGAAGGCAGATTTGAGACTCCTTCCCTCCTTACCGTCCTGCATGGTCCCGCACCCCCTCCCTGGGGGGGGGGATGAGGGAGTTGAGGAAACTTTTTGGGTGTCTTAGGGCTCAGGAATCCTGGCAGAGAAGCGTGCCGCTGGAATTGGGATGGGATAACACACACCATCCCCAAAGCAGGCGCGCGCACGCACACACACACACACACACACACACACACACACACACACACACACACACACACACACACACACACACACACACACACACACACACACACACACACACACACACACACACACACACACACACACACACACACACACACACACACACACACACACACACACACACACACACACACACCCCCTCCCGGCAAACGTTCCGAAGTAGCCACCTCCCAGCCTCCTAAGACTCCCCAGCCGGTATCCAGGTCCCCTGGACACTGGGGGTACCCGGGCAGCTACTGCCTCTGAGATGGGGGGTTGGTGATGGATGCCCCTGCTGTCTGGGGAAATAGGACGATAAGACACGCCCCCTCCCCCACTTTAGCAGGTCTCTGTCTTCCCCGGTACCGCCCCTCTCTCCACGTCCCCATTTTCCGGACGCATCACCCCTTGGAGTCCAAAGCGCCCAGCCCAGCCCTTCCCGGGGTGCTGCCGCCCAACAATAGAGCAGCGGGCAGGGGTCGCGGACGCACCCCGCTTTCCCGCCCCCCAACGCTCACCCCGCTCCAGGTCCTGCTGGTCGTACCAGGGCTCCTCTTCCTCGGCGAAGTCCTCCATGCCGGCGGCTCTCCGCATGGCCTGACGGGCGGCGGCGAGCGCTGCGGCCACGGGCTCAGAGCCCGGGCGCGGGGCCCGGGACAATGCGGCGCCGGCGGCGGGCCGGGCCTCCCGCGGCGGGCGCTCCGGCTGCGGCGCCTCCGTGCGCACCGCGCCCCCTCGCCATCGGCCGGGCGCCCACGCGGGCCTGGCACCGCCGCAGTCCGGCCCGGCCGGGATCCTGCCGAGCCGGGGGCGCGGGGCGGCGGCACAAAGGGCGGGGGGCGGGGAAGGCGGACAGGACGCGGCAGAGAGGGCCGGGGTGCGCCGGCAGGCCTGGGTGCTAGCAATGCGCAGCTGCCCCGGCGGGCGCCCCCTGGCCGGCTCCCGCCCGCTTTGCCCCCAGCCCGCCCGGCGCCGCCCGGATCCTCTGCTGCATCTTGGCCGGGCACGCCCGCTGCTTCCCCGGCTGCTCGCTCGCGGGGCGGGATCTGCCTGCCGGCCAATCAGAAGGCATATGCAAAGATGGGCGGGGCCGAGGGCGGGGTCTCCCTGGGGCCCAGGTCTGGCTGTTGTGATCAGCCCCCTGGTCCTCCTTCCCTGCACGCTGGACTCTTGCAGTTGGACTGTCTGAAATTATATTTTGTTTACCCGCTGTCTCTCTAGATCTCCTGAAAGCAGGGCTCTTGTTTCTCTAGTTCACAATGGGCTTCTCTGCGCCTCGAACAACCTGACCCGTTGAGACCTTCCATGGAACTCTTAGAATGAATGTTAATTTGCAATTTACGCTTAGGAACTGAGTGTTCAAATGCCTGTGTCCAGAAACCGCAGGCCGGGAGTGGCCAGGTTTGAGGGTGTGTTATCTGCATTCTAGGTCTTTCCCTTTAAGCCCTATTTCCCTCTTCTTGGGATCCATATCCTCTAGCCAATTGTTGTTGTCCTTAAAACCTATGTTTACACAGTTTCACCTATCCTTGCATTTGTTCCTTAAAGGAGTTGGCAGACTCAAGCATTCGTGTAACTCATTTTTATTGAGACACCATGTGCCTAGTACTGTTGAGGTGCTCCGGGTATATCCAACTCTGAATATTCGGTGCAATATATTCAGCAAAGCACTGGCATCCAGAATATAGAAAGAACACCTGCAAATCAATAAGGAAAAGTCAGAGGACCTAGAAAAATGGGTCAAGGACTTGCCTGGCTATTTCCAAATGACCCCATAAACCTATGACAAGGTGCTCAACTTCTTTAAGTCAGCAGGGAAATGCTGATTAAGACCACAATGAGGTACCACTACACTCCCACCAGAATGACGAAAATAAAAAAGAGAGAAAATACCTATTGTTGGCAAGAACGTTGTGCAGCTGGAACTGCCACACACTGCTGGTGGGAAACCACCTTGGAAAGCTGCTTGATAGTATCTATGAAAGCTGAAAATAGATTCTCGCAGGTTGGAATTCCCCGGAGACGGGATTGGCAGGCAGGAAGTTGTTGTGGGGCTGCTCTAGGCATCAACACTGGGAGGGGAAGGAAAGGAAGCAGGTTTGGGCAGAGGGAGAAGTTGGGTTGGCATGTAGCCTCAACAAAAGACTTCTCTGCCCCCCTGCCCAGAACTCTAAATCTGGGTGACCCTTCTAAGCTATCCCAAGTGGTGAGAGAGGGGGGCTTTATATCCCTCACCCCTGAGACACACATCACCCAGTCACTGGATAGATGCAGGCTGCCACTGGGGAGCACGTGTGACCTTGGGTGAGGGAGCTCTTTTCAGCTGAGAACAATTCTCCTTGGGTGTCAGCTGGCAGCGCGCCAGCAGCTGGGAGAATAGGTCCTTCAGTTCTAAGGGGAAACTATGGGATACGTTGTAGTATTCATTGTATCTATGCATATCCTATGACCCAGCAATTCTATTCCTATATATATGCAACAGAAATAGAGACATATGTTCACCAAAAGGCATGTTCATAGTAGCACCATTCATACTAGCCCATACTGGAAACAAGCCAAAACTCCATCAAAGGTAGATGAATGAAATATGGTATAGTCATGCAATGGAATATTGTTGTTGTTGTTAGGTGCCGTCAAGTCATCTCAGACTCATAGCGACCCTATGCACAACAGAACGAAACACTGCCCGGTCCTGAGCCATCCTTACAATCGTTGTTATGCTTGAGCTCATTGTTGCAGCCACTGTGTCAATCCACCTTGTTAAGGGTGTTCCTTTTTTCTGCTGACTCTGTACTTTGCCAAGCATGATGTCCTTCTCCAGGGACTGATCCCTCCTGACAACATGTCCAAAGTATGTAAGACGTAGTCTCGCCATCCTTGCTTCTAAGGAGCATTCTGGTAGTACTTCTTCCAAGACAGATTTATTCGTTCTTTTGGCAGTCCATGGTATACTCAATATTCCTCGCCAACACCACAATTCAAAGGCGTCAACTCTTCTTCGGTCTTCCTTATTCATTGTCCAGCTTTCACATGCATATAAGGCGATTGAAAATACCATGGCTTGGGTCAGGCGCACCTTAGTCTTCAGGGTGACATCTTTGCTCTTCAACACTTTGAAGAGGTCCTTTGCAGCAGATTTACCCAATGGAATGAGTCTTTTGATTTCTTGTCCTCTGCTTCCATGGCTGTTGATTGTGGATCCAAGTAAAATGAAATCCTTGACAACTTCAATCGTTTCTCTGTTTATCATGATGTTGCTCATTGGTCCAGTTGTGAGGATTTTTGTTTTCTTTATGTTGAGGTGCAGTCCATACTGAAGGCTGTGGTCTTTGATCTTCATCAGTAAGTGCTTCAAGTCCTCTTCACTTTCAGCAAGCAAGGTTGTGTCATCTGCATAACGCAGGTTGTTAATGAGTCTTCCTCCAATCCTGATGCCCCGTTTGTCTTCATATAGTCCAGCTTCTCGTATTACTTGTTCAGCACACAGATTGAATAGGTATGGTGAAAGAATACAACCCTGGCGCACACCTTTCCTGACTTTAAACCAATCAGTATCTCCTTGTTCTGTCCGAACAACTGCCTCTTGATCTATGTAAAAGTTCCTCATGAGCACAATTAAGAGTTCTGGAATTCCCATTCTTCACAACGTTATCCATAATTTGTTATGATCCACACGGTCGAATGCCTTTGCATAGTCAATAAAACACAGGTAAACGTCCTTCTGGTATTCTCTGCTTTCAGCCAGGATCCATCTGACATCAGCAATGATATCCCTGGTTCCATGTACTCTTCTGAAACCGGCCTGAATTTCTGGCAGTTCCCTGTCGATACACTGCTGCAGCCATTTTTGAATGATCTTCAGCAAAATTTTGCTTGTGTGTGATATTAATGATATTGTTCTATAATTTCCACATTCGGTTGGATCACCTTTCTTGGGAATAGGCATAAATATGGATGTCTTCCAGTCAGTTGGCCAGGAAGCTGTCTTCCATATTTCTTGGCATAGACAAGTGAGCACCTCCAGCGCTGCATCCATTTGTTGAAACATCTCAATTGATAGTCCATTAATTCCTGGAGGCTTGTTTTTCACCAATGCCTTCAGAGCAGCTTGAATTTCTTCCTCCAGTACCATCGGTTCCTGATCATATGCTACCTCTTGAAATGTTTGAACATCGACTAATTCTTTTTGGTATAATGACTCTGTGTATTCCTTCCCTCTTCTTTTGATGCTTCCTGTGTCATTTAATATTTTCCCCATAGAATCCTTCAGTATTGCAAATCGAGGCTTGAATTTTTCCTTGAGTTCTTTCAGCTTGAGAAATACCAAGCGTGTTCTTCCCTTTTGGTTTTCAATTTCCAGCTCTTTGCACATGTCATTATAATACTTTGCTTTGTCGTCTTGAGCCGCCCTTTGAAATTTTCTGTTCAGCTCTTTTACTTCATCAATTCTTCCTTTTGCTTTAGCTGCTCAAAGTTCGAGAGCAAGTTTCAGAGTCTCCTCCGACATTCATCTTGGTCTTTTCTTTCTTTCCTCTCTTTTCAGTGACCTCTTGCTTTCTTCATGGATGATCTCCTTGATGTTATTCTACAACTCGTCCGGTCTTCGGTCACCAGTGTTCAATGCGTCAAATCTATTCTTCAGATGGTCTCTAAATTCAGGTGGGATATACTCAAGGTTATATTTTGGCTTCCATGGACTTGCTCTGATTTTCTTCAGTTTCAGCTTGAACTTGCATATGAGCAATTGATGGTCTGTTCCACAGTTGGCCCCTGGCCTTGTTCTGACTGATGATATTGAGCTTTTCCATCATCTCTTTCCACAGATGTAGTCAATTTGATTTCTGTGTGTTCCATCTGGCGAGGTCCATGTGTGTAGTCGCCGTTTATGTTGGTGAAAGAAGGTATTTGCAGTGAAGAAGTCGTTGGTCTTGCAAAATTCTATCATTCGATCTCCGGCATTGTTTCTATCATCAAGGCCATATTTTCCAACTACTGATCCTTCTTCTTTGTTTCCAACTTTCACGTTAAAATCACCAGTAATTATCAATGCATCTCGATTGCATGTTCGATCAATTTCAGACTGCAGCAGCTGATAAAAATCTTCTATTTCTTCATCTTTGGCCCTGGTGGTTGGTGTGTAAATATGAGTAATAGTTGTATTTACTGGTCTTCCTTGTAGGTGTATGGATATTATCCGATCACTGACAGCATTGTGCTTCAGGATAGATCCTGAAATGTTCTTTTTGACGATGAATGCAACACTATTCCTCTTCAAGTTGTCGTTCCCAGCATAGTAGACTATATGGTTGTTCGATTCAAAATGATCAATACCAGTCCATTTCAATTCACTAATGCCTAGGATATCGATGTTTATGTGTTCCATTTTATTTTTGATGATTTCTAATTTTCCTAGATTCATACTTCATACAATGGAATATTATATAACACAAACAGCATGCTGAGCAAAAGAAGCCAGACACAGTACATACTTGTTTTAGTTTTCTATGGCTGTTGTAACAAATCACCTCAATTTAATTGCTTGAAATAGCACAAGTTTATTATCTTACAGTTCTGTAGGTCGTTAAGTCCAAAATGGGTCTCACTGGGCTAAAATCAAGGTGTCAGCAGGGCTGTGTTCCATTCTGGAAGTTCTAGGGGAGAATCTGTTTCCTTTCTTTTCTGGCTTCTAGAGGCTGCCCACATTCCTTGGCTCACGGCCCCCTCCTTCCGTTCCAAAGGCAGCCACAGCGAGTTGAATCTTTCTTACATCGCATCACTCTGGCTCCTCTTCTGCCTCCCTCTTCCACTTTTAAGGAACCTTGTGATTACATTGGAAACCCTGGTGGTGTAGTGGTTGAACTATGGCTGCTAACCAAAAAGTTGGCAGTTCAAATCTACCAGGTGCTCCTTGGAAACCCTATGGGGTTGTTCTACCCTGTCCTGTAGGGTCACTGTGAATCGACTCGATGGCAATGGGTTTGGTTTTTTTGTGTGTGATTACATTGCCCCCTCCCCCCTCAGATAATCCAGGATAATCTCCCCATCTCATGGTCCTTAATTTACTCACATTTGCATAGCCCCTTTTGCCATGCAAAGTACAAAGTAACATATTTAGGGATGCTGGAGATTAGGATGAGGACATCTTTGCGGGGGGGGGTCATTATTCTTCCTACAACAATACCACATGAGTTCATTTATATAAAGTATAAAACTGGTAAAACTAATCTAGCCAGGATAATGGTTGACCTTGGGGGAGAAGGTCAACCATTATCCTGGAGGGGCTGGAGGGGTTTTATTTCCTGATCTGGGTGCTGGTTACACAGGTGTGTTCACTTCGTGGAAACCCATCCACCTGTACACTTTTCTGAATATATGTTATACTTCAGAAAAATATTTTACTTAAATAGAGAAAGAAAGCACCCTGTGGCTGAGACACAGGCAGTCTCTGCCCTTGCATAGCTTTTTATTCTAGCAGAGAGACAGATGAATGATTACAACCTGCAAACTATGCTATGAAGGAAATTAACAGGGTGCTGAGACAGGCTTTTGGGGGCAGGTTTAGATTCAGCGTTCAGGGGAGGCGTCCCTCGCCAGGTGACATTTAAGCTGAGAGCTAAAGGATGAGACAGCAGCAGCCATGCCAAGCTCTAGAAGGAGTGTTTCACGCAGAGAAGACAGCAAGGTCAATGGCCTTGAGACAGAAAAGAGCTTGACCTACATTAGGAACTGAAATAGTCCCAAGGTGGTACAAACAGTTTATGAGCTTGGCTGCTAACTGAAATGTTGGAGGTTCAAATTCACCCAGAGGCACCTTGGAAGAAAGGACTGGTGATCTACTTCTGAAAAATCAACCACTGAAAGCCCTACGGAGTGCATTTCTACTCTGAAACGCATGGGGTCACCATAAGTCAGTCAGGATCAATTCAAAGTTAACTGGTTTTTTGTTTCGTTTTTGTTTTTTTCTGAAGTACAGGAGAGATGCAAATGCAGTTAGGGTTGGGGTAAGGAGTTTGGCTTTTTTTTTCCTTAAAAAAATTCCTAATTCTTTTAACTTTCATTTGTCAAATATCACTTTGGCAATTTTGGTGCATGGTTTGGAGGGGGCACAAGAGTGGACACAAGAAGACAAGTTTGGAGGCTTTTGCAATAGTCTAGAGGGGAGGCGAGCGTGGGATGGACAAGGCTAGTGGCAGTGGAGATGGAGGGAAATGAGCAGTGTTTTGGATGTAGAACTGATAAGAAGTGCAGAGTGATGCCTTAGACTCTGGTTCCAGTAATCAGTGGATGGTGATGTGCATTATTGATATGGGAGAGTCGAGGGACAAGTAAGTTGAGGGGCTGTGCCCAGAGAGACCTTGTTGGGACCTCAAGGCTGTCAAGTATTTCCTGCCAGTATCCACTGCCCATCTGCTCATTTCCTCCTTCTGTAGCTGGGTGGGACTGCACCCATAGCAACCAGTTCTGCCCCAGGGAACTTAGGAGTCTTCAGAGCAGAGCAAAGACTGAAGGGCAAAGTGCTGAGGGCCAGGGCCTGGGAAGGTCTGCCTCAGTTTCCCCAGCCTGGGCAGTGAGGATGCTAGCAGGGACCCCCTCTTGCTGGAGCAATTCAAGGCAGCTTCCCAACCTAAGACTGACCTCCAACCCCTGGAGCTAAGGATGCTTTCAACAATTTAGATGACCCGCATTTTTGAAAAACATCCAGCCTTTGGCTCTGACCACACTGATCTCACCCTCAGCACGGCTCTACCTAAATACCCTCCTTTCCTGCAGTCACCCTACCCCACCTCAGCTGCAGGAGCATTGCCTGGCGGGGATGGGCCACATCACATGTCAGCCAGTGGGGACCTGGGGATGTGGTGGTGGCAATTCATTCTCTCCCTCAATCTCTCCAGAACCACACTTGTTAGTAAAGAAGGCTGGATTCTCAATGTCAGGTGAAGCCTTAGGCAGGGTGACCAGCTGGATGGCACTCCACTGGGTACCATGAGGCCAGTGGGGGGTGAGGTGGGGGGGCCTGAAACTGGGTAGCCAAACTCAGCCAGGGTGGTGGAGCCTCCCTGTCCTCTTCTGAGAGGGATAGAAGGACTGAGGCCGGGTGGCCCAAGGAGCTGTGAGCTGACTCAGGTATGCGGGGTACTTGCTGCGTGCCAGGCTGTATGGGGCCCTTTGCCTTCGCGATTTGGCTCATGGGAATCCGTAGGACCACTTCTTGCATCTTACATCATTCTGTCCACCTCTGCGCCTTCATGGCCGACTTAATATTTTCTAGACGATTCACTGAGGGCCAGCCTCCCTTAGCCACCGTGACCATCCCGGGGTCCGTTTCAGGCATCCCTTGTAATTGAGTGAAGGCAGGGCAGAGAGCAGCGTCCGCTGGTGGGAAAATAAACTCGTTGACCTTGCTAACCCCAGAGCCTGGGTACCGCCTCTGCATTTCAGCCAGATCTGTTTGGTGGTGTTCCTTGCCAAGGGGGGTGATCAGAGCACTGGGTGGGCTGGAGGACTCTAGTGCTCCCAAGCCTTCACTTCCCTGCCCTCGCCCCCAGCGCTCCCTGGAAACACGAGCCCAGACTCCTGGGTGTGGGCCCCGGGGGCCATCGGAGCTGCGTTGGGCGCTGATGCGCACAGTCACCACTGTCCCTCTCCACCCCCCCAGTCTCGATCCCCCATCTCCGCACTCCCGCCCAGCCACCGGAAATGACGAGGAGCGTGCAGGCAGCGCTGACGTTAGAGGGTCCCCGCCGCCCTCGCCTCACGAGTCACGCGCGAGTGGGGGTGGGGAGCGCGCTCACCCCGCGCTTCTGGGCCCTCAGGGTATCGACGGACCCCAGACTCTGCTCATCTCGGGTTGAGATCAAAGGGTCAGGAGACACTAGGGAACTTTCCTCGGTGAGGCCCACCCCTTCAGGCCGCGCTTCCCTCCCTGTCCTCAGACCGAGGTCATCCACCGGCACACACTGCTCTGAATGATTTCGCCCCATCTGCTCCCCTCCCACAACCTGAGGTCAGCGCCTAGCGAGGAAGGCACACACGTGTGAATGAGTGAGTTCATCTTGTGTCCGTACCCTGGCCCTAACACTACCTGAACGTGCCCCAGATATTTGTCTGCTCTGAAAAGGGGATTATTGCAGATTTTCACAGCTGTGGGATCAGGAAGTGCTTCCGGATGCTGACTTCAAGTCCCTGCAGTCCAGGGTGACCTTTAGGAGTCTCAGCCACGCTCCTTTAATACCTCCTCGTTGGACTGTAGGGAGGAGTCAATGAGTTAATACCTGTCAAGAGCCTAAAACAGTGCCTGGCCCATGGCGAGCACCATAAAGTATCTGCTACTGGGATCCTTATAATTAGTTTTTTTTACCTGTAGGTTCTGTCCCTGGCCCATCACTGTCCCCTTTTTTGGTAGGACTCCTGAGGCTAGGGCCTACCTATCTGGTTTGGGGAGAAGCCCAGGTGCGTTGGTTCCCGGGGCCAAAATGGGCTCTCTCTGAGTCCTACATACCTGCATAAAGGTATTTAGTCCCACTGTGTTGGGTTTATCTGCCTCTTGTCTGCTGCCAGCTAGTCTGTGAGCTCCTTGAGTGAAGACCTCTGGTTGGCACAAAACAGGTACCCAATGAAAGAACAAATGAACACTCTAAAACCAGTGGCAGAAGCATATTCCTTGGCCCTCCTTCATCCTTCTCTCCAGTGACACTCTAATTCCACATTTCACAGCTCCCCTTATCTCTCTGCCCAAGGTCAGGCCCATCTGCCCCCACCTGAAAGGCTCCTAAAAGAATTCAAGAAAGAATTTGCAGACTAGTTAGCCAAAACATGTCACTTGTATTGACTGAGGGATCAGAAGGCAAGGGGATACCAACCAAGATGGCCCCACTTTCTGTGCACCACTCAAGCCAGAAACCCAGGAGTTATCTTTAGCCATTTATTCAATAAATGGTTTGACCAATAGAGCATGCTGGAAGTGACTGTATATTACTCCCCAGGCTTGGCACAAAAAGGCCATGCAGGTTCCTTCTCCTTCTCTTGGAACACCCTCTTTTTGTATGTCCCCTTTTGGGACACTCCCTCTCAGAGCTAAGCCTCCTTAGCTGGGAGAGGTCAAGTGTTGGTGCTTAGGTTTTTAGCCCCAGCTGAACCCAGCTTTTGAGCCCTCCCAGCCTACTTGCCAATAAATGAGTGAAGAAGCCACCAGACGATTCCCAGTTAACCTCCAGCATTTTAGTCTTCCCAGCTGAGACCCCAGACACTGTGGAGCAGAGACCAACCCTCTCAGCTGTGTCCTATCTGAATTACTGACCCATGGCATATGTAAGCATAACAAAATGCTATTGTTTTATACCAGGTTTGGGGAGGTGGGACTTGTTATGTGGCAGTAGCACCTAGAACACACATCATATTGACAACCAAATTCCAAGATTCTACCTCACCAACATCACCTGCATCCTTCCTCTCCATCCCACCTGCAACTGCATTGAACCAACCTCACCATCTCTTACGTCCCAGTTTGAATCCCTGTGTTTTGGTCACTTTTATCTTTCCTGCTGCATGCAGAACGACTGTCCTAAGACAAAAATCTGATGACATCGTTCTCCTGCTTCAAAGGCTCCTCATTGCTCATAGAATAAAGTTAGAGCTTCTTAGCAGGACCTATGAGGCCCTTTATGATCTGGTCCTGGTTCACCTCTCAAGCCTCATCTTTTGTCACTCTGTACATTTCACCTAGTACCAGGTATTTCTGTGCCCTGGGTGAGCCAGGCTCTTGACACTTCTGGGTCTTCGTTCTGCTTGCTCTCCCTACATGGAATGACTTTGTTTTGCCTGTCTGTGTGGTAAACACAGTGTGTGAGACACATTCCAGATCTCCTTCCACCTTCTCCACCTGCCCCACACTCGAGAGGCTGGGCTTTTATGCTGCATCAATGGACTCAGTTGCTCTCTTGCTTTCCCTGGGTCCACCCAGTGAGAATGACATCATATATGAAGAAAGCAAGAGGTCATTAAAAAGACAGGAAAGAAGGAAAAGACCAAAATGGATGTCAGGAGAGACTCTGAAATTTACTCTTGAACATTGAGTAGCTAAAGCGAAAGGAAGAAATGATGAAGTAAAAAAGCTGAACAAAAGTTTTTGAAGGGTGACTCGAGAAGACAAAGTATTATAATGACATGTGCAAACACCTGGAGATAGAAACCAAGTGGGAAGAACATATTCAGCATTTCTCAAGCTAAAAGAACTGAAGAAAAAATTCAAGCCTTGAGTTGCAATATTGAAGGATTCTATGGGGAAAATATTAAATGACACCAACCAAAAAAAAAAAAAAGTCCATTGCCATCAAGTCACAGGAAGCATCAAATGAAGATGGAAGGAACACACAGAGTCACTATGCCAAAAAGAATCAGTTGATATTCATTCATTTCAGGAGGTAGCATATGATCAGGAACCGATGGTACTGAAGGAAGAAGTCCAAGCTGCACTGGGGCATTGGTGAAAAACAAGGCTCCAGGAATTGATGGAATACCAGTCGAGGTATTTCAACAAATGGATGTAGTGCTGGAAGTGCCCACTCATCTATGCCAAGAAATTTGGAAGACAGCTACATGGCAACTGATTGGAAGAGATCCACATTTATGCCTATTCCCAAGAAAGGCAGGGTATTTATTCTGCACTTCCCTTCCTTCCAGGCCCTCTCCTACAGCTGGGCTCTCTTTCTCTGGGTTCTGGTAACCATTCCTCCCTTTGTCCCTTCGGACCTAAGGATGACCAATGGCGCCCCACTGCTTCTAGCCCCAAGGTGCTTCACCGCCACTTGTTGGTTTCCCTTCAGCTTGTAAATCACCCCTTCGATTACTCTGAGTATGTTGTCTGTTTCCTGTTGGGACCGTTACTGGTATACTCAGTTGTCCTCTAAGACTCAGCTCAGTTTCCTCTCCTCTATGGAGTCTTTTTTGACCTGTTCCCACCCAGGTCCTGGACAGGCTTCCATCCCAACCCCATCACTCTCTGTTTCTCCATATGTCTTCCTCTCTCAGTAGTACCAGTTGACTCCAACTCATGGCACCCCCATGTGTGTCAGAGTAGAACTGAGCTCTATAGAATTTTCAATGGTGGATTTTTTCGGAAGAAGATCGCCAGACCAATTTCTCTTGAGGTGTCTGAATGGACTCGAACTTCAGCCTTTCAGTTAGCAAGTGCCTTAATCGTTTGCACCACCCAGGGACTTTCTGTGTATAGCCATATGAATTTTGACAAACATATACAGTACCATAACCACCACCACTATCGAAACACAGAATATTTTTATCACCCCTGAAAGTTTCCTTGTACCTTTTCATAGTCAATTCCCTCATCCTACTCCCAGCCTGTGGCAACCACTGATCTGTTTTCTGTCTCTGTGGTTTTGCCTTTTCCAGAATGTCATATAAGTGGAATAATATAGTATATTGCCTTTTGTATCTGGCTGCTTTCACTTAGCTTTTGAGATTCAGCCCCATTGTGTTGCTGTGTCAATAGCACAGGTCCCATTGTATGGATGAGCCACAATTTGCTTATTTAAATTTTTTGGTGATTATGGATGAAGTTGCTATAAACATTTATGTACAGGTTTTTATGTGGACATATGTCTTCATTTCTCCTGGGTAAATATCTGGAGTGGAGTTCCTGAGTCATATGCTAATTGTATATTTAACTTTATAAGAAACTGCCAGACTATTTTCCAAAGCAGCTGTATTTCTATTTTGTATTCCTATCAACAATATATAAGAGAGTTCCAGTTGCTCCATATCCTCACCGGCATTTGGTATTGTCAGTTTTTTTATTTTTTAGCCACTTGAGTGTGCAATGGTTATCTTATTGTGGTTTCAATTTGCATTTCCCTAGTGACTAAGATTCAGAGTGTTTAATGTTAACTGGCATGGACTGGGGTTGAGTGATTTGTACAGTGGACTGGATTTTTTTTTTTATGCCAAATAAAGGGGCTATTCATTCATTATCTCAGAATGATTAGAAAAGCCATGGGCCTGCCAAGAATTTCACCCTGGGCCAGGAAAACCCACCTCTGGAGAAAGGCAGAGCTACCCTCTGATTCTGTCCTATCTGTCTGCTCATTTGGTAAAATTGCAACATCTTTGCCCCTCCTCCTACCTCTATCTCTGCTCTGCCCTGTCTTTGCACCATGCTTTGCTACCTTGATGGTGCACCCCTCATTTTTCACCTGGGGAATCCTATTTAAGCTTAAATAGCACCTCTTGAAGCACGCAGCATCTCCAGAAGCTTCCAGACAAAGCATGCAGGATGATGTTGTGATAAAAATTGCCCCTCTTTGAGGCCAGAGTTGGCTTTGCTTTTTTGGCTTTATTCTTTGCCAGCTGTGTGGTGTTGGGCAAGTAACTTAACCCTTTTTGTGCCTGGTGGTACATATAGCGACCATGAACTTTTTCAGCCTCTGGGGTTAATCAGGAAGCTGCTGTACCACTGATAGTGTGTGCCGATGCGAGGCAGGGGCCTTTATAACAGTTTGAAACCAAAGAAACAGGCATGGGCACAAATTACTGTTTTTACAGGGTGTTGTACGAGGAGTCTGAATTTTTGGTAAGAAAAATAGAAATTTCAGAAATTTTTATTTCTTGCACATATGTACCAAAACACCCCAGTGGGGACTCTGGGGTATAATTAGGGGTACTTCATATGTACCACCAAACTCTTAGGGTAGGCTTGTGGGAGGGGGCAAGAAAAAAAAATCCATATTACCTACCAAAAGGAAACCCTGGTAGTATAGTGGTTAAGTGCTACGGCTGCTAACCAAAAGGATGGCAGTTTGAATCCACCAGGTACTCCTTGGAAACTCTATGCTCTGTCCTATAGCATTGCTATGAGTTGGAACTGACTTGATGGCAATGGGTTTTTGTTGTTGTTACCTACCAAAAATTCATACCAACCCAATGATTCAGCATGCTTCCATGAATGAAAACACATGGCATCAACAAAAAATTCAAAGCAGAAAATAATTGGATTGCAAAAGGCTTAACTGCTCTGAGCCTCAGTTTTTCCAAATGTAAAATGGGGATGACAATACCTACCCCAGAGGTTTGTTGTGCTAGAGATATTGTGGTCATGTTATTTTAAACTTATTATTATGACTAATTTGTCTCTATCAAAGACCTTACTGGGCTCTACCATGGGTATTTCTTGTTCTTCTCCCCAACTAGTTGCTTATAAAGAACGGGCCCTGTGACTTAGGCCCCTTTTGGGCCCATGCCTGACACCGTGTTGGCAAATACCAGCCCCTCAAACACATTTGTTGAAATGGATGAAGAGGAAGGGATGTGGCCAGAGAGGAGTCAGGGATCTAAGAGACCTATGGAAACAGGGCCACTAAGCTAGCAGCTCCCCTCCACAGAAGGAAGGGCTGAGTCTGGGGCGGGGTGGGTGGGTGATTTGTGATTGGAATAACCGCGGGATTGAAGACTTGGGCCCCAGACCGGGTCTGGGCACCTGGGTGTGATAGGTCATAAAAAAAAAAAAAAAAGGAACTGAGAAAGCAAATGTCAGAAAATAAGAATGAGGAGGAAACGGACTGAGAAGAATCTCAGTAGAGAGGGCTGACTGCCGAGTGGGCCCAGCGATGGAGCAGGGATGAAGGGTGAGGGTGGGGGCGGGGAACAGGGGCGCTGGGAGGAATGGGGGCCCTAGGGGCTGAGGGGAAATCGAGGCAGCTGGAGAAGGGACAACGCTCCCAGGCAGGAGGAAGGGCGTGGAGGCACTGGGACAGACAAGACTGGGGCGGGGGGGGCGCGCGGCGGCGCATGGTGCGAGGGGCGGACTCGGGGCGCCGGGAGCGCGCGGGGCGGGGGTGGGGGCAGAATCCGGAGCAGCATGTGCAGGAGGTGGGGCCTGTTGGGGGTGGGACCTGCCGGGGCGGGGCCTGACGGAGGCGGGGCCAAAGCCGGCGGCGGGCGGGGTGTACCGCTCCGCTCCTGCGAGAGCAGCGGGGGCCGAGCAGCCGGAGCCGGAGCCCGAGCCGGAGCCGGAGCCGGAGTCGGAGCCGGAGCCTGCAGCCCCGGCCAGATTCTAGCCGGGTGCAGCGACATGGGGTCGGCCGACTCCAAGCTGAACTTCCGGAAGGCGGTTATCCAGCTCACCACCAAGACGCAGGTGCACCCCGGGCCCCGGCCTCCCACCCACCTGCCGGGCTGGGGGCTGGGCAGGGAGGGGGGTGGTGGTGCGCGAGCCTAGCTTGGCCCGAGATGGGGGACCGGCTGGCCCAGAGGGTGAAGGCGAGTCATGGCCGGAGTGGTACCTCTCGGCCTGTACCCCCGGGCTCCATCCCCTGGCCCTTGCCCCCGTCCCCGGCCTCCTCTCCCGGGAACAGCCCCCTCCCCTTGGTCGCTGCTGCCACCTTAGGGTGACGTGTGCTATGCCGGGCCGGCGATGCCGCTGTCCGCCCCTGTCCAGCCCTCCCAGCACCCCTGGCCCTGCATCTCCTGCCTCGCCTGGCCCTCCCTCTCCCGCCCAGCGCCCCGCTCTGCCCCTGGTGCCCGCGGGTCCCGGACGCACAGCCCCCGCTGACTCAATGCAAACAAAGCCGGCCCGCGCCTGCCCGGGTTGGGGAAGCAGCTGGTGCGCGGCGGCCGGGCCTCCCTGGGCCCCCAGTCTATGCTGGCTCCCAGGAAGGCCCAGGTCTTCTGGGAACGTGCAGAGTGGTGGGCACCGTGACAGCCTGGCAAGGGGGCCTGCCCCCGACGTCCACCGGGCCCAGCTTCCCCTCTAGGCACTGCTGGGCTCTCTGGCCCAGGAGGCTTCTCATTTCCGCCCAGCAGTGGGAATGCTGTGTTTGGCTCATACCCTCTGTTCTCTGGGTCAGGGCTGGGGACCCTCTGATTGTCCTTGGTCTCCTGGCCACCCCCTGTCTGCTGGTGTGGATGTGGGAGTGCCTATCAGCCTAGTCCACAAGTGGCACCGCCTGCCATCTCCTTGCCCCCAGTGAGCCATAGCAAGGCTGCCTCTGTACCTGGCCCTTCCCTCCTCACCCCTTGAACCAGGCTGCTCTGATGCCCTGACTCCCCACTTTTGAAGGAGTCAAGACCTGCTGCCATCTGGAACCCCCCTCTTACCCACCCCCCACCTCCAGGGCTCTCTCTTGCTCTGGGTGGCTAGAGCAGGATTGAGAGAGCCATCTCCCCACAGCCAGCTGGTCATACCCCTGGAAACTGGGCCTCTGGTCCTTGCACCCTCTGGTCCCCACCCTGGACAGGTCAGGTGTCTGGCAAATGCCCAGGGCTTCTGATGAGTCCAGTGCCCGCCGAGAGGCCTTTGATAGTAACCAGACCTTGCTTCTCCCCACTCATGACTGTGGCTCTAGGCTGGTCCTGGCACCTGGCTTTCTTGGGATGGGGTTTTGAGGTCAGTGTGTGGCAGAGAGGAGGGCAGGTGGGCCAGCCCCTCAACATGGGGCCACAGGAGGGAGGGAGACTCCCATGTTTACCTACCTGGGGAGGAAACACCTGGTTGGAAGAATGCCGTATGTGCTGTTGGCTCAGCAGCCAGGGTCGTTTGCCAGGCCTGCAGGACCAGCTCAGCTGGGACCCAGAGCACTCTGGGTAGGTTAGATTCCTACCTGTGCCAGCCCCCTCCCCAAAACATGTCATCCCTCCGTCTTTGCCTGACTGCAGCCCTGTGATGGAGCTGGCTGAGACAGGGCTGTTCCATTTCCCAGCTGAGGACAGTGGGTCAGCTTGAGAGGGAGCAGGAGCCAGAGCCCACCCTGGGCCTGGTGGGAAGGGGGCCTGGGTTGCCTGGAGAGACCCTTAGTGGCTGAAGCCTGGGACCCTGGGTGGTGACGTGGCTTGGGCAGCTCAGGGGTAAGGACCACATCCCAGATGGTCATCTCAGACCTTGCCATTCAGTGTCTCCCAGGACATTGAGGCCTATTGGCCACGGAATGTCTCAGAGGCAGTGCTGGGAAAACAGACTTCCGCTTTGGGTGGCAAAAAAGCATGGCCTGAGCTGTGCTGCCTGGCTTTCCCCACCTTCCTGCTCTGCATCCTGTTTTCTTCCTGTCCCTTAGTCCAGCCCTGGGGCAGGTCTGACCCTGATCCCGAGGGCAACAGCTTCTGCTGGGCTTTCTGACCTTTCTCAGGGGAGGGGCAGGGCTCTGGGGGGTATTCTCGGACTTGGGATCCTCTCCCACAGCCCACCTGTTTGGAGATTCCCATAAATCTCAGATGAGACCTGGTGGGTAGTGGTTTGTACGTGTGTGCACATGTATGTGCGTGTGAATGCAGTAACGACATACTCCTCCCAGTCAGGTCACACGTGTCACTAGAGCACGGCTGGCCCTGCTACCCGCTCATCCCCAGAAAGGCTCAAACGGTGCAGCTAGTCTCCTGGGCCCCTGAGGGGGTCTGGCCTAAGCTGGGTTAACAACATGTGGTTTCCTGCCAGGTAAGCTCCATCCTCTCAACGTGTAGCATAGACTGGCCCACCTTCAGCAAAAATACCCTTCAAAGAAACTGGCTCAGATTTTGGAAGTTTCCTTGGGTTGGGTGGAGCCCATCTGGGGAAACTGAGGCAGTAGCTGAGCTGTGTCTGTCCCGCCAGAACCTAAAGGACTGCCATGACTGTGGCCAGTGCCTGTAGCATCGGGCTAGCCTGGTGTGGTCAGTTAGTGGTCACCAAATCCAAGTGTTTGAACCACAGTGGGACCAGGACAGGAGGCCCAAGTTGGGGATGGGGGAGATCCCAGTCCCTACTCCTGAAGTTTAAGGCCAGCCTTCTAGTTGGGGTCTTTCCCCTGCTTCCAGAGTGTGGTGTCTGGGGCCTTCTCAGTTTCCTTCTGAATCTCTCTCCTTGTTTTGAATTCAGTCCCCAGGTGACACTTACCCAGAGGAGCTAGGTCAGAGGTCATGTCACTTGGTGCCCAGATGAGTCCCTGCCCCTCTGAGGGAGGTGGGGGAAGTCTCAGAGATGGGTTGCTTCCCAGAGGCCCTGTGGGGAGATCCAAGAGTTTTCTGGAATGTCCTTCCTCACCCCCAGGCCAAGCCGGGCTGTCCTGGCCTGGACCCCTGTGAGTGTTAGAGGGCGCTCCTGGCTGAGAACAGGAGGCCCCGCAAACCCCAGCCCCAGGGCCCTCCTGTGGCCTTTGTTTTCTCCCCCAGCCAACTGGCTTTACAAGTTCTGGGGCTGAGCAGTCCCTTGTGCCAGTCTGTCCTGAGGGCCCTGGCTCCATGTTACCCTGTGGGCCCTGGGGAGTAGTCAAGGGTATGCATGACCTTGGTGAGGCTGGCAACCCCAGCTCTGCCTTTGGGGAACCCCATTGGTATGTGGCCTGCCCAGGGAACAGGCTGAAGGGGTCTCCAGGACTGATTTCAGCTGAACAAATATTGGCACCTGCCATAGGCCTTAAGTGCAAGGTCAGGAAGACCGGCTTATGGACTGATGGAGCCATGAGGCAAGTGCACAGAGACCCATAGGCTCAGGAACAGGGGCAAGTGCTGGGGGGGGGAGGGGCACGGTTCCAGGGTGGGAGCAAACTCATCAGCCTGGAGGCCTGGGAAGTGACTTCTTAGAAGTGACTTTAGGAGAACAGGATTATTTTTCAACAAGGCTGTATTTTTTCCTGATGATAAGAGTGATGTATATTTAGTACAGACTTGTGGTGGTAGCAGGACCTTGGGCTTTCTCAGCCCTAGGATTTTAGGAAATGGAAAAGGCTGAGTAGATTGAAGCAATCTGGGAAGGCTTCCCGCAGGAGGTGACATGTAGAGGGAGCCGTAAAGGGGTCAGCCTGTGGAGAGAGTGGAGGAGTGCCTTGACCATGCTGGTCTCTCAACAGATGAGAAAGGAAAAAAGCGTAATACGTGCTCTTGCATTAAAAAAAAAAAAAAAAAAAGAAACCATGTAGAGACTTGCCATTAACATTCTGATTTGTTTTCTTTTAGTCTTTTATTCATGTATAATTTAATGCAAAATTATGATCATCTTATAGGTTGGTTATATCCTTTCTTTTTCAAATAGCATTGTACTGTGAGCATTTTCCATTCACTGTTATTCTTTGATAGCATGATTTTAAGGGCTGCGTGATATTCCATTGTATGCATGTGCCTGAACTTTTTAAACGTCCCCTCCCCCCCCCGTTATCGACTTAACAGTCCCATAAACATCCTCACACATGCACAGCTCTGATCAT
Organism: Loxodonta africana; assembly: GCF_030014295.1. Taxonomy (NCBI): domain Eukaryota; kingdom Metazoa; phylum Chordata; class Mammalia; order Proboscidea; family Elephantidae; genus Loxodonta; species Loxodonta africana. Next base: position 17,830,356 of record NC_087359.1, read on the forward strand.
TTCCTTATGAGAGATTTCTAGAAGTGTAATTTATGAGTCAAGGGGCACAAGCGTTTCTCAGACATTTTGCCTCAGTAGGACTGGTGGGATTTTAGAACGTGGCATTGGCAGGGGAGGGCATGCTGGGAAGAGGGGATGGCCTGAGTAAAGGTAAAGAGAGGGGAGAGAGCAGGGTCTTGTTGGGGGTAGGAAATACAGGTGTGTGTGTATGTGTGTACATGTATATATGCATGTCTATGTGTACACGTGTTTGTGTATACGTGTGTGTATGTGTAAGGCTTTGGCCAGCTGTGGGGCAGAAGTTTGGACTTGGTCCAGCAGGCAGTGGGGAGCCACGAAGGTTTTTGAATAGTGAGGGAGTAGTGTGTTTGGCACTGTCTCGGGAACATCAGTGGAGGACAGTAGAGAGGGTAGATCAAGAAGGGGAAGTTGGAGGTGGGGGCCCTGGCAAGAGTGGCGATGCCTGCTCTGCGGTGCTGGCAGTGGGCACCGAGAGGAGCAGGTGCGGGTCGGGGAGCCTTGGAGGGTGAATCCATGGCGTTTAGTATCTGCTAGGTGTGCCGGTGGTTTAGTGGTTAATTGCTACAGCTGCTAACCAAAGGGTTGGCAGTTCGAATCCGCCAGGCGCTCCTTGGAAACTCTATGGGGCAGTTCTACTCTGTCCTATAGGGTCGCTATGAGTAGGAATCGACTTGATGGCAATGGGTTTGGCTTTTTGGTTTAGGTGTGCCGGGAGAGGGTGGAGCCTGGGGCTGTGTGTGTGTGTGGCAGGGAGGTACAGCTACAGTGAATGAGAATGGAGTAAATGTCCCCTTGATCTGGGTCCCTGGACATTGACCTGGCAGCATGGCCTGGGGATGTGCCCAGTTTACACAGGAGGATAGTGTGCCCTGCCAGAGGAGGAGGGTGACTTAGCCAAGGGCACACGGTCCCAGGGACTGGGTTGGGCTTTGGCTACTGGATGGACGCCCAGCTGAGCCCCGACTTCCCGCACGGTTGCCCCCAGTCCGGCTGTGCTAGCCAGGAGCCGTGGGAGCTGAGGATGTCCCCAACGTGCGGTGGAGTAGGGGCCCCGGCTTCCGTCTTGGGGTCTTTCCTGGCCACAGGTTGGGCAAACTGTGGACCTGGAGACGAGGAGTCATGTAACTCTGGGACACTGGGTCCCCCCACAGCCCGTGGAAGCCACCGATGACGCCTTTTGGGACCAGTTCTGGGCAGACTCGGCCACCTCGGTGCAGGATGTCTTCGCACTGGTGCCGGCGGCCGAGATACGGGCGGTACGGGAAGAGTCGCCCTCCAACCTGGCCACCCTGTGCTATAAGGTGGGGCGCTCGGCCTCCCTACCCCTCCCAGCAGAGCCATTTCCCATCCTCCCTGCAGGAGGCAGAGGGTGGCACAGCCCTGCGATCAGAGGGCAGGTACCCAGGACACCCCCCAGGCCCAGGTGGTTCAAGGCCACACCCGTTCTCCCAACCCAGCTCAGTTGGGGATGTAATCATGGCAGCCTCTGTGTGTGAGGGCTTCCTCCGGGCCAGACCTTCCCAAGCTCAGCTCCCTGGACAGCCCAGTGGGGATGTAATCATGGCAGCCTCTGTGTGTGAGGGCTTCCTCCGGGCCAGACCTTTCCAAGCTCAGCTCCCTGGACAGCCCAGTGAGGCCGTACCGCTAGCATGGCCATTTTACAGATAAGGAAACTAAGGCTCAGAGAGGTGACGTCACTTAGCTGGTCTCTGCCAGTGCTGGTGAGCTGGGCTTCAGTCCCACAGTGATGCTCTAGGCTCTCTTGCCCCACATCCCTGGGCTCACTGACCTGTTCTCCTGTGTGCCCGATTCTGTCCCCATCGCGAACCTTTTGTGCCCACACTCCTGTCTGGAAAGCTGGCCCTTTGAGGAGGGGCCTCCACCTGTGGGCCCTGTGGCCTGTGTGCCCACCCTGACCCTCCTGGTACCCTCTGCCCCCCGCCTACCCCGCAGGCTGTGGAGAAGCTGGTGCAGGGGGCTGAGAGCGGCTGCCACTCGGAGAAGGAGAAGCAGATCGTCCTAAACTGCAGCCGCCTCCTCACCCGCGTGCTGCCCTACATCTTCGAGGACCCTGACTGGAGGGGCTTCTTCTGGTCCACCGTGCCTGGGGCCGGGCGAGCAGGGGTCAGTGCGCCTGCTGGGCCTGAGGGCTGGAGTGGCAGAGCAGGGAGAACGCCCCCTTCAGGGATCTCTTCCCCAGAAGGGACCTCTGACAGGGCAGGGGACAATGGGCGGGCCGCCGAGGGCTGGGGGTCAAGGCGGCCTCCCACAGAGGTTTCTGCACCTGTACAGCCAGGAAGACGTGGAGACAAGGAAGGAAGTCAGGGGCAGGGGGTGGCTGGACAGGGAGCAGGGCAGCTGGGGATACTGAGGGCCAAGTGGGCCATGCAGTCCTCTCCCCACCAATATCCCCACCCCTGGCCTGGGTTTATCTCCAGGCAACTGGCCCAGGGCTGGGGGCTAGTGACTTCCCAGCAGGGCTGAGGCTCCTGAGGTTGGGGACACAACCTGGCCCCCTCCCCTAGCCAAATGCCTCCCCCAGTCATTGGGGAGGCGTCTTTGCTATCCCTGAGGCCCCAGACACCCTCCCTGCCCTGCCCTCTTGGGCCTCCCCGGGAGGTTGGAGGTGACCAGGAATCCACTTCCTCTTCTTCCTCCTGCCTCTTCCTTCATCCTTCTGCCCACGGGTACCTGCCTGGGCCCAGTCTCCGTTCTGTCCCCCCCATGTCTTGGGGCCACCTCTCCTTGGCAAGCTCCCACTGAGAGGCCCCATGGGTGCCGTGTCCCACAGCAGGGAGAGGAGGATGACGAGAATGCCCGGCCTCTGGCCGAGTCCCTGCTGCTGGCCATCGCTGACCTGATGTTCTGCCCAGACTTCACGGTCCAGAGCCATCGAAGGAGCACTGTGGTGAGAGCCACCCCACTGGGGCCTCCTGGCTCTGCTCCTGAGTTCTGGACTGGGCAGGATGCTGTGTGGGAGGGGCTGCTTAGGGAGAGCTGGGCTGCCTGGCACCCATGGCCCCAGGGGAGGGGGTAGTGGCTGCACAGCTGGAGAGGAGCCAACTGTGCCCAGCCCTGCCCCTGGCATGTGGCAGCTGGGCACAGGCACCCATTGTCTTGGCCTGCCTGAGGAGGGTGGGGGGTGGGGTAGGACTTAGACACAGGAGGCCTGGTCCTCACCCTTCCCGAGGTCTCCATGGACTTGATCTTGGGTGTTCTCTGTTTCATACCCCCACACACTACCAGGGGCACCCAATCCCATCCCCTGCCTCCTTATCTCCTCATCTCAAGCTGGACTGAGCAAGTAAAAGAACCAGTGTAGAATGAAAGAAAAATTGACTTTCAAGAAATCTAAAAATATCCATTTCTTTCCTTGTAAATTAGGGCCCAGGGCATTTGAGGGTCTGTCTTTAGGAGACTATGAGGGTCTCTGCCCCCAGGGGTGGTGGGAGGTCTGGGTTGGTGGGGTTCTGTTTCACACTGTTATTCCCTCTGAGCCCTAGCCCTGATGTAACCCTATTCCTGTCCCAGGACTCGGCAGAAGACATCCACTCTCTGGACAGCTGTGAATACATCTGGGAGGCTGGCGTGGGCTTCGCACACTCCCCACAGCCCAACTATATCCACGACATGAACCGGTGAGCCTGCCCAGGCCGGGGACCCACACAGCTGAACGCAGACCCCTCCCCCCATCACGACTCTGCCTCAGCCTCACAGGGATCAACAAGGATGGTTTCTTTCCATGGACCTGGGCGGGGGTGCCAGCCAGCATGGGCAGCGTCCTCCTAGAGGGGAGCTGGGATCCTGAGGTACTGAACCCTTCTCCTGTTCCTCCTCTCCACCAAGCACGGAGCTGCTGAAGCTGCTGCTGACCTGCTTCTCCGAGGCCATGTACCTGCCCCCAGCTCCGGACAGTGGCAGCATCAACCCGTGGGTGCAGTTCTTTTGTTCCACAGAGAACAGGTGAGGAGTCCCTGGCCTTTCCATTCTCTTCCTTCTTGTTGAAGGCAGCCCAGAACTGAGACCCCTCACCAGCCTTTTAAGTCTGATGTGAGGGGTAGTGCTGCCCCCTGGTGGTGATAAACTGTAACTTGTCCGCCTCACCTACCGGCGCTGTCCACCGGCCTTGGGAGACCGAGGGACAACTGGAATTGGGTGTCCCATGCCTGGGTCCTCCGTCTAGAGCAATGCTATCCAGCAAGAATATAACATGTAATTAAAATTTCTAGTAGCAACAGTTAAAAAGTAAAAAACAGGTGAAACTACTTATAATCTATTTCATTTAACCCAATATGTCAAAAAATAGTAGCATTTAACATACAATTAATATGCAACGTTATTGAGATAGTTTACACTCTCTTTTTCATACTGAGTGCTCAAAACCTGGTATGTAGTTTGCACCCACAGCACATCTCAATTCGGACTAGCCATGTTTCAAGTGCTCAGTAGCCACAGGACAGCTTAGATGCTAGGTGGGGAGGGGGTGCAATGAATAACTCTTAGGATGGGGAGGCCCAGCCGACGTGGGGGGACTCTTGGGCTAAGGGAGTATATATAAGCACACGGAGGTGTCACACAAGCTACGTGGCTGGATGGAGTACGTGGAGCCAGTACACACTCTCTAGCTTTGCCCAGGACGGTGCTGGCTGCACAGAGTCAGTGTCCCTAAGGGTGGTGACTTGCCGCTTTCCTTCCAGACCCTGATTCCTACACTACACGCCTCATCCTTCAAGTTTTACTGGTTTCCTGCCCAACTTTTTTGTTTTTCCCCCAGAGAGAAGGGGCCCCAGGGGATTCTTCCCACCAGCCACAGTCACAAGCTAAACAGCGTTTTCTTTCTCATCAGCCTTATCAGACACACTGCCACCGTGTAGTATGTCCCCTTTGCCCTCCTTTAACCTCTCTGGGTCTCAGTTTCCTCATTCGTAAGATGAGAAGCTTGAACCCTGACATCCTACAAATCTCTGAATCTGGTTGTGTGGCGGCCTGGGAGCTGGGTGATGGAGCATGTGCTCTGAGTCTGGGAATCCCTGAGTGGTGCAGACAGTAAATATGCTCAGCTGCTAACAAAAGGGTTAGAGGTTTGAGTCCACCCAGAGGTGCCTCGGAAGAAAGGCCTGGCAACCTGCTTCTGAAAAATCAGCCATTGAAAACCCTATGGAGCACAGTTCTACCTTGACACACATGGGGTCACCATGAACACACCATTGAGCGTGTGCTCCGTGTTCTGCGGGCCTCCAGCTGCTTCTCTTAAGCCCAAGAAAGAGCATCTGTCCCTAGAGAACCTAAGGGGTATGGACACTGTTTCTACCAAGAACCCTCAGGAGTGGCCACACCGCTCTTGATAGTGAAGTCCCTCTGCCCTTTGTCCAGCTGGGCCCAGGCCAGAGCCCAGATATGGGCATGGATGAGGAGAGGGGGCTTTTGCCCTCAGGATGAGGCAAGTTCTTGGTCCTGCACCCTGGCTCCCAGCCCAGGCCTGGCCCTGGACACCTGTTGAATAAAGAGGCAGCTTAGCTGGCCTCCATGTGGCCAAGGTGGACAGAGGGTGGCCTCAGTGGTACCCCAGCAGCCCCGCCTTCCTCTCTCACTGCAGACACGCCCTGCCCCTTTTCACCTCCCTGCTCAATACCGTGTGTGCCTATGACCCTGTGGGCTATGGGATCCCCTACAACCATCTGCTCTTCTCCGACTACCGGGAGCCCCTGGTGGAGGAGGCTGCCCAGGTGCTCATTGTCACCTTGGACCACGACAGTGCCACCAGTGCCAGCCCCACCGTGGACGGTACCACCACAGGCACTGCCATGGACGACACTGATGTAAGGATGCTGGCAGTGGCCCTGCCAGGTGGTGGGGGCGGCACCCCTTCTAGCAGCAGGCATCTCGTGGTGTGCAGGGGGTATCTGAGGTCGGAGGGGCTCGCCTGCTACTGCACAGGCCTGGGGCAGGGGTCTGGAGGGAGGGCTGAAGACACCTGCTCACCACGGGCTTCCACCCCTGGTAGCCGCCAGTACCGGAGAACCTGTTTGTGAACTACCTGTCCCGCATCCACCGTGAGGAGGTGAGTCCAGCCCTGGTCTTGCTCGGGTGGATTTTGGGAAGAGGAATGAAGGAATCACGGGCAGAAGGGGGCCCCGATCCTACGTGAAGGAACCAGAGTTCTCCGTGGACTTGGGCCACCCTAGGTGAAATAGCGATGGCAGGGCTGCAGGGGTTTCGAGACACAGCAAAGCCCTGATGGCCTCAACTGGGCAGGAGTAGCTGGGAAGGCTTCCTGGAGGCTGTGGCTCTGAGGTCAAGTTGCAGAGATGGAGAGGAAATGACAGTGGAGATGAAAGTCCAGTAGGTCCGAGTGCTGGTCCTGTTCATACACCTCCAGGCTTGGGGCTTGGGGAGGGCTTCTGAAGCTTCCAGAGCTCCAGCTCCTGTGGTTGTGACATGGGGACAGTGACAATAGTGACTGCTTCCTCTCCTTTTCGTGGGGATAAATGAGTGTAGACTCTGGGGCCCAGCACACAGTAGGTACTCAATAAATGGCGGCACTTTGTTAATAGTACAATGCTCCTCCTGCCACGGGGTGATGGGCAGGGGTACTTGGGAGAACGGCACCTGCCAACAAGGGGTCCAGGTGGGCAGGGACCTGGTACAGTGTGTGTGTGTGTGTGTGTGTGTGTTGGGGGGCAGGCACTAGGAGCTGCCTTGCACAGGGGGCAGGCAACCTTGGGCAGGGGGTTCTGTGGCCTGACCAAGGGGGATGTGGAGGAGGCATCTGTGAGGGCCTGGGCTAGAAGCCAGAGCCACAGGGAGGCAGGCTGGAAAACCCCCTTGTTCTCTCCCTCTCCTAGGACTTCCAGTTCATCCTTAAGGGCATGGCCCGGCTACTGTCCAACCCGCTGCTCCAGACCTACCTGCCCAACTCCACCAAGAGGATCCAGTTCCACCAGGAGCTGCTGGTTCTCTTCTGGAAGCTCTGTGATTTCAACAAGGTGGGCCGGGCTTGGGGCGTTCTGCCTGGAGGTGGGGAGTAGCTACCCCTGGAGGGCCCAGGGATGGGGAGACCCCGAGGGGTAGAGGGTGGGGCAGAGTGCTTGTGCCTCTGACCAGCGCACCTGCCCCCCACCAGAAGTTCCTTTTCTTCGTGCTGAAGAGCAGCGATGTGTTGGACATCCTGGTCCCCATCCTCTACTTCCTCAATGATGCCCGAGCCGATCAGTGTGAGATGGGGCAAGTGTGGGGTCCTGGGGCTCCCCTTGCAGAGGGTGGTGGTCTGGCAAGTCTGTGCTGCCTCCCAGGGACTCAGGCCTGGTGCTCTGCCCCTCTAAGATAGACCTCTGCCTCAGTCTCCCTCCCCTGCCCACCGGCATCGTGACCCCTCCTGTGTCATGTGACCCCTCCTGTGTCATGTGACCTCTCCTGTGTCACATGCTACAGCACGCGTGGGCCTGATGCACATTGGCGTCTTCATCCTACTGCTGCTGAGCGGGGAGCGCAACTTCGGGGTGCGGCTCAACAAGCCCTACTCAGTGCGCGTGCCCATGGACATCCCGGTTTTCACCGGGACCCACGCCGACCTGCTCATTGTGGTGAGGGGCGCCTGCGACCAAGGCCCAGGGGAGTGGGGGTGATGCCCTCTCGGCTGTCTACAGGCGATGGGGACCCATAGCTGCCCCCTGGCTCCCCGCACAGGTCTTCCACAAGATCATCACCAGCGGGCACCAGCGGCTGCAGCCCCTCTTCGACTGCCTGCTCACCATTGTTGTCAACGGTAGGCTGAGCTCACCACCAGGGGGCGCCAGGTCACATGCTGACCTGCCACAGGCTCCCCCATTCTAACCGCTCTGTCCAGTAGAAACATAACGCAAGCCACACTGGTACTGTTAAATTTTCCAGTAGCCACGTTCAAAACATGAAACAGATGATACAAATTGTAATAATATATTTTATTTAGTCTTAAGCCAAAACCAAACAGAACCATTGCCAACGAGTCAATTCTGACTCATAGTGACCCTACAGGACAGAGTAGAACTGCCTCATAGGGTTTCCAAGGAGTGCCTGGTGAATTCGAACTGCCAGTCTTTTGATTAGCAGCCGTAGCTCTTAATCACTTCACCATCAGAGTTTCCTGATTTAGTCTACTATATCCAGAATGTCCCTGGGTGGCATAAATGGTTTACACCTGATTGTTAACCTAAAGATTGGCAGTTCAAACCCAGCCAGTACTGCTGTGGAAGAGAGGCCTGGTGACCTGCTTCTGTAAAAATCACAACCAAGAAAACCCTATGGAGCAGTTCTACTGTATGGACTTGACAGTAATTTTTTTGTTGTATCGAAAGTACCATCATTTCAACATGTAACCAATATAAAATGTATTAATGAGATGTTTTATATTCTTTTTTTGGCACCAAGTCTTCCAAACCCATATGTGTTTTCTTCTACTTACAGCACATCTCAGCTAGGACTAGCTAGCTGAGCTTCAATGCCTATGGCTACACGTGGCTTGTGGCTACCATCTTGGACCCACAGGTTTAGATGGCTGTAGGCACGGGGCACGGGGATGTCAAGTTCACCCCTTCTCTGCCTTGATCTTGCTCACCTGGCAAGACCTGTGTATACCTGCCCAGAGAGGAGGCAGTAGGGCTTATTGGACTGGGGCAGGGCAGCTGCCAGGATGACGTCAGCATGGACACCTTTAGAGGGGACATTCTGGGATGGGGTGGCTGGCTCCTCAGTGGTCTGATTTGGACTCCGGGTGGGGCCATGTGGGAGCACAGAAGCCTCTAGCTGGACGGTGAGCTCTGGGGCCAGGACCACTCCTCCGTCACTGCTTCACTCACCAGCTCTACCCCATAAATCTTAACTGAGCACTGACTAAGCACGCCAGCTCTGAGACTGCACGTGTGAGCAAGACAGACACTGTTCTGCCCCTGTGGGGTCCTCAGGCTGGTAAGGGAGAAAGACGTGAGTCAAGGAAATGCCCAGATTGATATTTGAGTTCAAGCTGTGCTCAGCAGTTCATCTCTATTCCCTACTCACCGGGCTGTGCAAACAGAGGGTGATTAATACATACCTGATGATATAGCGAGGAGCCCTGGTGGTGCAGTGGTTAAGCCCTCGGCTGCTAACAAAAGGGCAGTGGTTCGAACCTACCAGCTGCTCCACAGGAGAAAGATGTGGTTGTCTGCTTCCGTAAAGGTCACAGTCTTGGGTACCCTATGGAGCAGTTCTGCTCTGCCCTATCGGGTTGCTATGAGTCAGAATCGATTTGACAGCAACAGATAACAAAATGATATAGCAAGGAGTCCTGGTGGCACAATGGTTAAGCGCTCGGGTGCTAACTGAAAGGTCAGCAGTTCAGACTTACTAGCCAGTCTGCGGGAGAAAAGACCTGGCAATCTGCTCTCATAAAGATTATAGTCTAGGGAACCCTATAGGGCAGTTAGTTCTACTCTGTCACATTGGGTCACTATGTATCACAGTCCATGCAACAGCACACACAACACGACAATGATATAGCAGAGTCCTTGGGTGGTGCAAATGGTTAACATGCTTGGATACTAACCAAAATGGTGGTGGTTCACGTACACTCAGAGGTGCCTCGGAAGAAAGGCCTGTTGCTCTACTTAAAAAAAAAAAACAACCAGCCATTGAAAACCCTGTGGAGCATAGTTTACTCTGATGCACACAGGGTTACCATGAGTTGGAGTGGACTCAGTGACAACGGGCTTGGTTTTTTGGTTTTTGCTTTTTTAAATGATATAGCAACTGGATAGTCTAGAAGGACTTTAAAGTCCTGAGTCTGTACCCCTGCCTGATCATTTTATAACCGGAGAACTTGGGGAAAGCTTGCAAACTTCTCTGACCCTTGGTTTCCTCCCCTGTGAAATGGGGATAATCTTGTCTGTGTCCTGCCTCCCTTTCAGGGAGGTAGGGAGGACTGGGGAAGATGGGACATGTGAGTGGCTTTGTAAACAGTACAGCTGTCCACACAGTTGAGGGTGGAGCCCAGACGGCCCCGGGGCTCTGCAAAAGGCCTGGCCTGGGCTTTTAGGGTCTGGGTCTTCCTGGCTCTGCAGGGTCTTGTAGGTGGAGGACAGGGAGGAATTGGGAGCAGGAGCATCAGGCCCAGGATCTGCAGGGGTGGCCAGGTTGGGGCCCCAGGATTGAGCTGACTCCTCCCCTGCAGTGTCCCCCTACCTCAAGAGCCTGTCCATGGTGGCTGCCAACAAGCTACTGCACCTGCTGGAGGCCTTCTCCACCACCTGGTTCCTTTTCTCTGCGGCCCAGAACCACCACCTGGTCTTCTTCCTCCTGGAGGTCTTCAACAACATCATCCAGTACCAGTTTGATGGTGAGCCACCCGCCCAAGCCCCCTCAGGACTAGCACCAGGCGGTCACCTGGCATAGCCCGGGGGCGGGAATCAGGGAGGCCAATGGCTGAGGGCACCTTCCCATCTAAGGAGAGCGCAGCACAAGAACTGGCCTCCGGGGAGGTGCTGGCCTGCTGGCCCTCTGCCCCTGCCTCATTCATTCTACATGCAGTTATTGAGCTCCTCCTGTGTACCAGGCCCAGTGCCAGGTGAAGGGGAGACAGTGGGGAACAAAGGGAGGGTGTGAAGGAACGCAGGCTCACCCCAGCCTTGTCCTTCTGGACCCCTCCCTGGAGACCTGGTTCAGGGAGAGTCAGAATACTTCCCACCTGGCTTGGTGTGGATGCTGTCAGGCTGGGGCCTGCCCCATGTTGCCAGGTGTTACCCCTTCAGTATGAAACATTGATGGGTCAGTGGTAGAATTCTCGCCTTCCATATGGGAGGCCTGGGTTCAATTCCCGGCTAATGCCCCTCATACATAGCCACCACCCATCTGTCAGTGGAGGTTTGAGTGTTCCTGTGATGCTGAACAGAGTTTCTAGACTAAGATAAACTAGGAAGAAAGGCCTGGCCATCTACTTCTAAAAAGCCGATGAAAACCCTGTAGAGCACAACGATCAGATCTGTAACCAATCATGGGGATGGTGTAGGACCAGGTAGTGTTTTGTTCTATTTTTGTATGCCATCACTATGAGTCGAAGGCTGACTTGACAGCACCTAACAATGCCACTTCTTCAGTGCTGAGTTGTGAGGTAGTCCAGAAGGTACCAGGAGAGAGACCTTGGGGGGAGCTCAGGCCAGAGGCTTACCTGACAACATGGTATCCTGGCATGGCCATAGCTGGGCACACAGCCAGGTGCCAGCTCTGCCCTGGGTCCCTCTCCTTAGGCTCCTGTACCGCCTCCTCCCCCCAGGTAGATGCCCTCTCGTCCTCCAAACTTCCCCTTGCACAGCCCGCCCAGCTGGGGTGGGGGGACAAGGAGGCCTCCCTGAGTCGAGGTGTGCTCTCCCCCCACAGGCAACTCCAACCTGGTCTACGCCATCATCCGGAAACGCAGTGTCTTCCACCAGCTGGCCAACCTGCCCACTGACCCACCCACCATCCACAAGGCCCTGCAGCGGCGCCGGCGGGCTCCGGAGCCTTTGTCTCGCACTGGCTCACAGGAGGGCGCCTCCATGGAGGGCTCCCACCCTGCAGCCCCTGCCGAGCCTGGCACCCTCAAGACCAGCCTGGTGGCCACCCCAGGTCTGGCGCTGGTGGGAGGGAGAGGAGCGTGGATACCACACAGTCGGGTTGGCCATGGTCTCAGTGTCACCCCCACCTCTGCAGAGTGCATGGCCTGGCTTGGGACACTGAGGGGATGGGGATGGGTAAAGGGTGGGAGTGGAGGTATTGGGGGGCCCAGATATGAGGTAGACCCAGGAGGGGTAGCTTGGTTGGAAAGATCAGACTTTGGGGCTGCCTGTGGGCTCTGGGAGGGGTGGGCAGAGGTAGGAGTGTGGGGGGTGTTGGGCACAGTGCCTCCTAAGTGACTGGTAGAAGGAGTGAGCCTCTGATAGGGCAAGACTCAGTGGAGAAAGCCTTTTTAGGGGGATCTGTGGAGGCCACCTCATGCCCACCTGTGCCCTCCAGGCATTGACAAGCTGACAGAAAAGTCCCAGGTGTCAGAGGATGGCACACTACGGTCCCTGGAGCCGGAGCCCCAGCAGGGCTCAGCGGATGGTGGCTCCGCCTCAGGGGTGGGTGACGGAGCGTCCTGGAGTGGGGTGAGCTGGGCGCCACCTTCCTCCTGGGGTGGAGGGGCCTGTGCCCAGGGCACCAGGGTTGGCACTGCTGGCCTCTCTTGCTGGGGTTGGGGAACTCTCACAGCCCCCTCCCTTGTTTCCTGGGCTCAAGCCCTTGGCCTTCAGACTCCTCATCCATCAGCCTTATCTGCAGCTGGCCTTTACCCGGCCTGCCCTGTCAGCGCCTGGCCATAAACCTGTCACAGGCTGTGGTGGGCCTGCCAGGCCTGGAGCCCAGGGCAAAGGGTGCTGGGCTGGGCCCCGCGCCCCCTCCCACCCCATGGTCCAGTGGAGAACCCTCATTGCCCTCCAGGGTTCTGGATGGTGGGAGGGGCTGGGAAGAGGAGTGCTTTCCTGCATCCCCCGCCACCCTGCCTCCCCTCCCTCCACCAGGAGACTGGCCAGGTGTGGCGGGAGCAGCGGCGACTGTCCAGTGCATCCACCAGTGGGCAATGGAGCCCAACATCAGAGTGGGTGAGGGAGCATGCTGGAGCAGCTGGGGTCAGGGTTGGGCAGATGACACCGAGGTGGCAGCTGGCTCAGGGGACCCTGGCCCTTGGAAGGGGTGGCTCAGGTGCTCAGTAAAGGCTTGCATGGGAATGTGTCCAATTCACAGTTTCTGGTGTGGGAATGAGGCTCTGTGGTCATTCCTTCCAGCCAGGCGACCTCGGCGTCTCTCTGCTTCACTGCCCACACGGTTTCCTAGGGCTCCTTAGCAGGGTGAAGCTCCAGTTGCCCACAGTGGGAATTTGTCAATAGCTTACCAGTCCTGACATCCTCCCCTAAATGGCTTCCCCAATCCCTTGTTTCTGGAAATCACCACTAACTGCACCGAATGGAAATGGTAAAAATCCCCACCAACCATGCCGATGTGAGGACTACATGTTCTACGGTTCATGTAAGGATGTGGCATGGTTCTGGCCTGGCTCTTATCATTGTTAATAGTCGCTACTCCTGGCAGCACCCTGGGCCAGGCCCAGGCAGCTGTGAGAGGGATGCTTTCTGCCACGGGGCCATGGTTCTGGGTCAGGGATCAGGACTGTCCTGTAGCTCCGGGGCTCCCTTCCCAGCCCGGGAACCCCATCCCCCTCCTCAGGTGCTCTCATGGAAGTCCAAGCTGCCCCTGCAGACCATAATGAGGCTGCTCCAGGTGCTGGTGCCCCAGGTGGAGAAGATCTGCATTGACAAGTGAGGCTGGGATGAAGGTGGGGACAGGTGGCCGGCCCAGGCTTGGGAGAGTATGATGGCAAGCGGGGCGTCAGGGTCCCGGGTGAGCCCCAGGCTCCCTCAGACCTCCCTGCAAGGCTGGAACAGGTCGGACCCCGCCCCACTTGGCCGCCCTCCCCTCCCTGCAGGGGTCTGACGGATGAGTCAGAGATCCTCCGGTTCCTGCAACACGGTACCCTGGTGGGGCTGCTGCCCGTGCCCCACCCCATCCTTATCCGCAAGTACCAGGCCAACTCGGGCACCGCCATGTGGTTCCGCACCTACATGTGGGGCGTCATCTATCTGAGGTGGGCCGCAGGGGGGCGGGGGTGGAGCGGTCACCACCCAGGGAGGGGGCTGGGATCCACCTGAGGGGCCTGCGCCTCCGCTCTGGGTCCCACCATCCATAGGGGGGCTAATGTCAAGACAAGGACTCAAGATGGTCTTGTCTGGTTGAGGGCAGAGATGTCGAGCATGGACAGGGGTTTGGGCTGTACCGATGCCAGCTCCATCGGTGTCAGTGACGGCCCCTCCTTCCCCAGGAATGTGGACCCGCCTGTCTGGTACGACACCAATGTGAAGCTTTTTGAGATCCAGCGGGTGTGAAGATGTGGGGGCCACGCTTTCCCTCCCTCACTGTTCTTAGCTTTAAATGATCACGATCAGGGCTGGGGGCAGGTCGAGGGGCTGAGTCTGGGGTAGAAGGCCCCAGGGGTGCCCCTCATGGCCAGGGGAAGGTGAGGACTGGCCCTGATCCCCCAGGCTGGTCTCACAGGAGCCCCTGTCTCCAGGACTGCAGGGACCCACCCACTCTAGCTCCTTCTCCAGGCCTCTCAGTGCTGCCCAGCTTCTGTGCTACCCGCCCCAGAGGCCACAAGGTCACTGTGCCCTAATGGGGTTGCCCGAGAAGGGGCCATGGGGTGCCCCCGGGGGCACCTTGGCAGGGTAAGGGGACCCCCGAGCCTCCTAACCTGACTCCTGTTCCAGGCCTGGCTCGCTGTCAGGCCGCAGGAGGAAGGAATATTCCAGGGTGCCAGGAGACTGCCAAAGCCAGACTTGGGGACCCCATGGATTTTAGGGGTTTGGAGTGGGGTATTGAGGGCCTCCTGCTATATTCTCTGGGGCCAGTGGACGTAGCCTGATTTCCCCTTACTCAGTCATGGGGACAGGGGTCTGGGGTGGGGTGCAACCGGCCAGTCCTGCCCTGTCCCACTGCCTGGCTGACTGGGAGGAAGGGGGCCCAGGAGGCCACCCCCATCCTTCTCAGCAGCCCTGGCTGTGGCCTCTGGGTCTCCCGCCTCCCCACCCCGTGTCAGTACAATCTTTGCTTGTACAATCGGCATCTTTATACAATAAAACCTCCCTCTCCACCTTCTGTCTCTTTGTGCTTAGAGGGGAGAGGGCAGACATGGCTCTTGCCACAGGACTGGGACAGGCACTTGCCATTTTAAGATTGGACCCTGGGCTGTGGCCGCCCGGGGAAAACCTCACCGGTAAGAGGAGAGGGGCCTGGCTCCCAGGCTCCCACAAGGCCCCCAGCAACCACCGAGACAGCTTTGGGGGCCTGGGCAGCGCCCTGTGCGTGCAGTGCCCAGCCTCCCCGGGGAGGCGAGGCACAGGAGAAGGGAGCCCCACCTCTGGGGACTGGGGCTGCCTAGCCTGGCCTTGCTTGGGCCCAGCCCTGTTTGCTCTGGGCTCTGGGAGATGGATGGGCTGTCAGGGCTGCTGTCCTCCCTTTCCTTCCTGCCCCACCCCACAACTCATGGGACCAGGCAGGCCTGGGGACTGAGCAGCAGAGGCCACAGTGCCCGAATGAGCCAGCTGCAGAGAGCTGCCACCTGGGGTCTGTCCCAGGAAGAGCCCTGCTGGCAAGGGGGGAGGGGACACGAGACACCCACCAGGACTGCCCCTCCCAACCCCCCCTCCCATGGATCAGACAAAGCAAGAGGAGGCCTGGACATGGGACTGTCCCAGCCCCACTGCCCTGCCCAGAAGGCTTGGCCCTTCCCACCATACCGGGACCGGCAGCTCCGACCCTGGGAATAAATGCCACGAAGCCCGAGTACAATCGATCAAACAAACAGGGTTTATGGCAGTGGGAGAGAGCTGTTGAACCCTGCCTGGCAGCTAATTAATGAGCTCATTAGGAGGCAGGGCATGCAAGGGGGGCATTCAGGGCGTCCTGGGCTACCAGTCCCTCCCACAGCAGGAGGCAGACCCTGAGGCCTGGTCGGGGGGAACGGGTGCCCCTTTCCAAACTCCCTAGATCCAGCCATTTAGGTCTGACCCTCCCAGAGAGCAGCTATGGGCACCCGCCGCCCCACGCCAGCCCCCTGGGGTGCTGGTTATGGCTGTACTGATTGTGGTGGTGAGGCAGGTGGCAAGCCCTTGCCAGTCCTGGGTCTGGGCATCAGGGCCTAGGCCCTGCCCTTGATCTTGAGGCCACAGACAGTGCCCTTTTCCCTGAGGGAGGCTCTGGGGAACTCAGGCAGCTCTCTGTCCCTCCTGGGGCATCTGCTCAGAGACTCGCGGCCACCTGCCTGGGCACTTCAGGTCCTGCCAGTGTGGGTTCCTTGGCAGTCTCAGGCCCCCAGGTAGAGCTCCACCAGCCCCCCGACAGAGTGCATGCGGTAGAAGACCCCCAGAGGCAGGCCAAAGTTGACAATGGTGAACCACGTCCCGTAGCCATAGAAATCCTTTTCCAGCCCGTTCTCAAACTCAGGGTGCATACCAAACGCCGGCATCATCCACAGCTGTGGGAGGAGAGCAGGGTGTCGAGTGGGGAAGGGACTCCGTTGCGCCCCTTGGCTCTCAGCTCAGGGGACGCAGGCCCCAGAACATACCGCTCCTCCAGGATACCCCCATCTACCACCCCTAACCCACAGGCTTTCAGGGTGAGCTCCTCTCCCCCCACCTCTCCTTCACCCTAGTGCAAAGAAGGCCTCAGCTCTTCTCTGGGGCCAGGCTGAACTCCAGATGGACCACGAGGCCCCAGATACCACCAAACCTGGTGTCCAGCAAGAAATCCCAGCGTGCAGGCTCTTCTGTCAAGCGGGCTCCTCTGTGTTCCGCTCTCTGCCCGGGCTTCATTCCCTTGCTGTTTACACCCCCTCCTCTTCCTGTCCAAATTCCGCCCTCTGCCCAAGGCTCAGGTCAAACCTCACTGCCTGCAGGAAGCCTTCACTGGCCACTCGGACCCTCACTTCCTTCTTCGAGCGCCTATTGCACTTAAGGCCAATTTACTATGTGTTCTTTGCCTGGGCCAGGGCCTTCACCATCTGGGGTGTGTTTCCAGGGCAGTCATGACCAACGTGGCTGCAGGAGCAGGCAACTCTGTGTTCTAGACCCAACACTGCCACTTATAGGCTGCGAGCCTTGGGGAGGCCAAACAACCTAAATCTGTTTCCCTACCTGTAAGAGAGGCATAATAATATTGCACGGGATTATGTGACGATTCACTGAGGTGCCGAGGTCACGCATGGAGAAGGTTCAGGTGGACCTGGGACTTAGCTGCCACCAGATACTAAGCAATTATTGTCAATATCTTCTACTAGTAATTCTGTAGAACATCAGGCACTTTCTGATCTCTTGCTCTGTCTGAATTCAGCGGACAATTTGGTTATTCTCTAACTAATCTCCTGGTGTCTCCCCAAGTAGACAGTAAGCTCCATGAAGGTAGGAATCTTTCATGTTTGTAAGGACCACTAAACCACGTGCTTGGCACCTTCATTTATGCCAGATACTTGCAAAGAGCTGGGGGTACACTCCCTGTTCTCACGTAATATCAAGTTAGTTGGAGAGAAACATATGTCTTTGACAATCAAAAGGATAAGGCAACTGCCCTTAGGGCAGTCAATGCTCAGTACATGCACCTTGATCCATCCCTTCCTGAGTGAGGATTGCTGTGGCCTTGTGGCCAGCTCCTCCATCTATGCCTCCCAGCCTAGCCACTTACTGTGATATTGCAGAGGATGAGGAAGAGCGAGATCTCCTTGAGTGCCCGCCGCTTCCAGTTGAGGTGGCTGTAGGAGTGGATGTAGGCCAGCGAGGCCCACTGCAGGCTCTGGCCCAGCTCCAGCAGGGAGCCTCTGCGGGGAGGCTCGGCCTCGGGCTTACCCTGCAGGGCTGCCTCCCAGACGGGGCGCCGATGCAGGCCCTCGATGATGAAGAGGTTCTGGGTGATGTGCTGCAGGATGAGTAGGAGTGAGTAGGCCAAGATGAGGCGGTTGAGCAGCTCCTGCGGGTGAGTGGCCACGATGGCCACGATGGAGAAGTAGGCAATGCCAACCTGGCCCAGTGCCGCGCCCATCAGCAGCACCACATCCAGGCTGCGTGTGGGGTTCTTGAGTGTGTCCAGCTCTCTTTCCTCCAGCCCGTGGATGGCTGTGCCCACCAGGCACGCCAGGGTCATGGCAGGCAGTATGGCGGCACAGAAGGCGTAATAGAGGGTGAAGTACTGGTGTGCAATGGCCGGGCCGCTTGCCTGGATCTGGAAGAGCACGAAGATGCACACGCCGGCCACCAGTGCCAGCATGCCCAGCAGTGGTCCGAAGATGGCCCCATGCAGGCGGAAGGGTGGGGTGCTGGGGTGGGGCCCTGCATGGGGTGCCAGGCAGCGGCCCACATTCTTCCACATGACGAAGAGCACAGCACAGCAGACGAGGCAGTACTCGGTGCTGAAGGGGTAGAGCAGAAGGTAGCCCCTCCGGAAAACCTCACACACTGTGACGTTGAGGCAGAGGCAGGTGTTGGTCTCATTGCCTGGGAGGAGTCCGGGTGGGAGGGGACAGACATTTAGGCGGGCCAGCTGCACAAAGGACACCCTTCCTGGAATATGTTAGAAGTGGAAGGGATCCAGCCTCTCATTTTACAGATGTGGAAACTGAGGCCCAGAGATATAAATCATAAATCGCAGGGGTACAAAAGGATTCAGGTGCCACGTTTGAGTAAAGCATTTAAAACACAATGTCCTTGGTGCCAAATGTCACCCCTACAAATTACTTGCTGGGCACAAGGGCAAACCTGTAACACAATCTAGCTGCTTTGCCTGAACCCAGCGATCAATCGCAGCAGCACTCACCGAGGGGCAAGGAGACATCTCGTGTTTTCTGATGAGGGTCCACTCAAAGCACACAGCACCTGAGACATACTGCTGCCAAAACTGCTTAACCTGAATCTAATCAAGGCTCTTGCCTGAACTTCCAGTTTATAGAAAAGCAGGGAGAGAGGAATGAGCCCACCACCATCACGAGGAGGCAACCTGACAAATCTCAATGCCAGGAGGGAAAAAAGGCGGGGGGGGGGGCTGCTCTTTTAGATAAGAAGCCCCGCTGGCGCAGTGGTTAAGTGCTTGTCTGCTAACCGAAAGGTCGGCAGCTTGAATCCACCAGCTGCTCTGTGGGAGAAGGATGTGACAGTGTGCTTCCATAAAAATTTACAGCTTTGGAAACCCTATGGGGCAGTTCTACTCTGTCCTGTAGGGTAGCTATGAGTCAGAATCGACTTGACAGCAAGTTTTTTTTTTTTTTTTTTTAAGTACTCTTGGAACAAAAGAGATTTAAAAGACCTAGCTGCCAAATGCATCGTATACCTTTGATTGGATCCTGGCTTGAACAAACCATCTATAGAAAACATTTCATAAGCCAACAGGAGAAATTCAAATTTAGAGTGATAGAGATGATGCCGATAATGTTAAGGAATTTTGTTAAAAATTATAATAGCATTGTGGTCATGTGAGAAAATATACTTATTTGAAAGAGATGCAAAAATCAATTTTCATGAGTATAACATTTTATATTTTGATTTTTTAACAGTATAGAATTTTATAGTTTGATTTTTTTTGTTGTTGTTGTTAATGAAAAATGGCATCACTTGTGGAACATTCTCTCTGTATCTTTTTCCAGAAAACGTATCCAGGGTGTTAGGAATGTACTCAGTCAACAGGTGTGCCGTGCTTTATACAGTGGGCTTGTGAATGTGTGAGTGTGCTACAAAGGCTGGGCTGCACACAGGTCACCATGGTGATGCCACCTGGGGGGTTGTATACATACAGGCATGGTGGACCCCAGAAATGGCAATGTTCCCATGTGCATTTATAGGAAACAGCACCTAAGGGGTGGACTGTACAGCTAGGAAGGGGACTGAGCACATGGAATAATCTGCAAAGTTATCTGCCTGGAAATCCCTCCTGGTATGTCTAGGCATCTCATATTGTATTAGGAAGACATTCTTTTCAGTCCTCATAGCTTTTGTTCCTGCAAATAAAGTGCAAATCCATGGGTGGAGTACATACCTAAAGCACTTATCAGTGAACAGCTTAACCGGGGTTAGTGGCTAGCTTGCTAACAGCTGGCTGATGCCTGGGGTCAGTTGCAGGGTGTCAGTGCCCTGATGGGGCTGGCACAGAATGGGGGCAGGAGGAGGGGTACCATGGGCAAACTGAGTCCAGCTTTCTGGTTAACTATGACCCAGCCTCTGGTGTTTGCCCCAACTCTATATACTCAACGTGCACGTTTGAGGGAATGAAGCCCTGGTGGTGCAGTGGTTAAGTGCTCAGCTGCTAACCAAAATCTTGGTGGTTCGAATCTACCAGCTACTCCTTGGAAACCCTATGGGGGCAGTTCTACTCTGTCCTATAGGGTCGCTATGAGTCGCAATCGACTTGACAACAATGGTTTTTTTTTTTTTTGGGGTGTGTGTGTGTGTGTGTGTGTTTGAGGGTGAGGTAGGGATAGTCCAGGCCTCCTCTCTGTACCTGAGAACTTCTCCATGAGGGCGCTGAGCTCAGCCTCGATCTCATGATGCATGGAGTCGTTGGTGATGGCCAGAACCCACAGCAGCAGGTTGGTGGCCAGGGTCAGCATCAGGCCACACCTGGACAAGGTGCCACACTCAGCCACGCAGCCTGGCTGGCTCTCTGGTCCCCCATCCCACCACCAACTGCTCCTGGGGGACCCACTCACTCTTCCCAAAGCCAGGTCCCATCATTAAGCTCATTATGACTTCAGGAGATACTACCCCTGGGACCCATGCACAGACTGACACACACCCCTGGGCCACTCTGTCCAGGGAGACTGTAGGGGACAGGCAGTAGGGAGAATAGGAAGCCCTAGGAGGTTCTGGAGGAAGAGAAGCAGCTCCATCTTACCTAGTGAGGTTGGTCTGGACCTGAACACAGTCCTTACAGTGTTTCCAGAGCACCCAGGTCTGAAAGAGAGAAGGCCTTGAGCCCAGGAGCTGGGGACGATGGGACCATGAGTGCGTGTGTGTGCTGCATTGCTTGTGTGTATTTACAATGGATAAGACAGTGAGAGGAAACCCTGGTGGCGTAGTGGTTAAGTACTATGATGGCGGTTGGCAGTTCGAATCCACCAGGCGCAGTTCTATGGGGCAGTTCTACTCTGTCCTATGGGGTCACTATGAGTTGGAATCGACTCGACAGCTCTGGGTTTGGTTTTTTGGTCTTTAAGACAGTGAGAAGGCTTGGGTTGGAATCTTGGCTCCACCTTTTCCTTGCTGTGTGGTTTTGGGCCAGTGACCAAACATCTCTGAGCTTCAGTCTCCTCAGCTTTAAAAGG
Source organism: Loxodonta africana (assembly GCF_030014295.1). NCBI lineage: Eukaryota > Metazoa > Chordata > Mammalia > Proboscidea > Elephantidae > Loxodonta > Loxodonta africana. The sequence goes on from NC_087359.1 coordinate 17,851,312, forward strand.
GAGGCAAAAATGCTTACCGATCAGGGGAATGCCTGCTTGTTAGGGAAATAAAAAAGATGATGTGGATAAAACACCGAGCACAATGCCTGGCACACAACCAGAACTCAGGAGACAGTAAGATGTCGTTATTAAAAGTAGATGTGTATTTGTTTAGATACATGCAAGTATGTGTATCTACATGTGTCTGGATTTCAGTTTCAAGGTGTGTGTGTGTGTGCAGATGCAGGTATATGTAGGCGTGTGTGCATGTGGGTACATGGAGGCAGGTATTCGTACGGGCATGCGGTGCGTGTGCATACACTGGGACCTGAAAGTATATGCCTATGTGGTTGCATATGTGGGGGTGTGTGTTCATGTGGTCCTGGGTAGGTAGGGCGTGTGTCCTGCCGCATGGGGAGGGAGAGTCCTCTTACCTGGATGCTGATGAAGACGATCTCAATGGGAGGGAAAACGAGCTCCAGCTGGGACTTGCAGTGGACGTGGCTCACGTTGTAGCCCACGCGGAAGATGTTCAGGAAGATGGTGCAGCTGCCGAACAGCACCAGGGAGCCTGCCAGGCCAGGCAGGCATTGGCACCTCCCTGGGAACCGGGTCTCCCTTCCCACCTCTCTCCACCCACCCAGCGCCCCGACACTCACCCCGCACCCAGATGGGTCCGGCGTGAGGGTCCCGGTAGAGCACTGCGTGTGCCCGGCGGGTGGTACTGGCCACGTAGTAGAGGAGCCAGAGGAGGGACAGGACCTTGAGCACGACCAGCAAGAGCCACACGTCTTCCAGTGTGACGGCCACGTTGTTGAAGATCATGCTGCAGATGAAGGCGCTGCCCAGGAATACCACGTTGAGGGCCAGGAGCCCTGAGAAGAGCTGCCCTGCCTTCTGGGCCTGCAGGTCCCGCCGCAGCAGCAGTGAGACATGTCGCACTAGCCAGGATTTCTGCCTGGGCGGGGCTGGGGCCCCTGTGTCCTCGGCCCCTGTGTCCACCCCATTCTCCTTGGCTGGGCCTGCTGCAGCCTCCTGTGGTTCTGGAGGGGACTCTGGTGGAGCCTCAGCAGGGGCTGGAGAGGAAGAGAGGGTCCTGTGCTGCCTGCTAAGCTGTCCTGGGTTCGATTCCACCCCTATCACTAGCTGGCTGTGTGTCCTGGGGTAAGCTAGGCAACCTCTCTGGTCAGGACACTGGAAGTAATGGTGGCTGCCCCATGTACCCTACAGAACCCAAGGAGGATCAAACAGACCAGGCGACACAGAAACCCTTTGTGTCCCAAACAGACCAGGGGACATGGAAACCCTCTGTGCTGCAAATAAACATTATTTCAAGAGGCTTGAGGACCACCCCCTCTTCCTGGGCTAGGCCACCCCACTCTCACCTCAGTGATTCAGCCTGAACCTAAGGTGCGATAATAATGTCAGTTAAGGGAGCTAGGGGCATCTGCACAGTGCCAGGACACCGGAATCTTTCAGTACCAACAGGCAGCTGTGCCCTGGTGTCTCCTGGGAGGAATTTTACACCTGGGACCAGGGAAGGCAAGTAGGTGTCCTTTCTTGGTCTGACTCTGATTAGTTGGGTTTTGATTGGCTAGTATTGTGTTGAGAAGGACTTTAAGGCTGAGTGGGAAAGAATGCTGTCATCTGAAATAATACTCTACGTTTATGAGCATACATGAGTGTACATAACATTGCTTTGAAAAGATTTAAAAAATCACCTATATGAGACCAAATGGTCAACAATTACTTTAAAATGAAGATGAGAATGTGAGGAGGCAGGGAAACTCGATTAACAGAAATGGAACAACCAGAATGGAAATAATGAGGATGTTCACACATTGTGAAGAACGTAACCAATGTCACTGAAAGACTTGTGTAGAAATTGTTGAGGGGAACCTAAACTGCTGTGTAAACCTTCACGGAAAATACAATAAAATATTATTATTTTTTTAAAAAAAAGAAAGGTCTAGGAGACCCACCAGGTTCACAACAGGAGTTCTGCTGGGGAAGGGGAAAGGTGCTAGGATTAAGGATGGTGAACTTCTCTTTAGTTTTAATGTCATTGGTCTCTAAAACATTAACACATTCCTTATGTAATTAAAATTAGTTTTAAAACATAACAAAGAGAAAAAGTTCTGGGATTGGTTTGCAATGCCTGCCATGAGCACGGCTGGACTGAAGTCAGCAGGAATGCTGTGCCCTTGACTTTCACAGAACTGACTTCCACCTGTGCCCCTCCATATCCAGGAGTGGCCAGCAAAGCATGGGCAAATGATCCTTAACCCTTCCGTTTTCCTAAATGTCTCCTGCTACTTCCTCACCTTCTCCAAGCTTTCACTCAGGCCAGCCACTTTGTAACCTCTCAACTGGACCCAGATCATGGGCCACCCAATACCTGCAGGCCAGACCCCCTAGCTCGGAGTCCAACACACCCTCTCCTTTGGCCTGGCCTATAGGAGGTGCTCATTGCTGGAGGAACTGAGCTGCCCTAGAGGGCAAGCCCGCTGGTTCTGGGCACACTCCTGGCTGGGAGACTTCTCTTGAGCTGAGCTGCAGCGTCCTTGACAACCCTGCTCCTCCTCAGACACCCTTCTTGGTCCTGCCCCTGCCCTACCCTCATATCCTGATCCCTGGTGCACATGGTCCCCATTCTCCAGGCTGGAGGGGCCTGCTTCCTAATGTCCACATCCTCAGAGAGTGGCACCTCCACCCCCACATCTCATAGCTGGGAACTGAGTGTCCTCTTTGCCTCTCCCCTCACCCCTCGGACGCTGGCAGCCCAAGCCTTTCCACTCTAGCTCATAAATCCCTCTTCGATTTTACTCCAGCCAAACCACTGTGCACCATCCAGGATACCCTCCTCTCTTGCCTAGACTTCTGCTAGAGGCTCTGACTGGTTTCCCTGCCCTTTGTGCCTCTTCTATACTGGGAGCCCTGCTAAGACAACCAACAGCCCTCAGTGTAAAGTCCAAACTACCCAGCATCCCCCCCACGGCCTTCCAAAGTGAAACCACACAGTGTGTGCAAAGGACTTAGCACAGGGCCTGCCCACAGGAAGTGCTCAAGGCAGGGGGGCCACTGTTGCTCCCTGGCTGGCCTCAACTTACCTCTCTAGCACTATCTTCTGACCCTGTCCCCTGTCCACAGGCCAAGCCATCCTGCTGCAGAAACCAGAATACCCCCTGCTTTCACTCCCCTCTCTGTCTTTGCCCACACCCCTCCTGCCTACAATGCCTACCCGGCTTACCCCTTGTCCTTCAGGGCTCAGCAAAGACTGCATCTCCGCTAGGTGGCTTTCCCAGACCCCCACGCCAAGGATGGGTGAGGTGCCATCCTGAGGCCCCCATGGCACCGTATCTCATTCTGTTTTTTTTGAATTGTTGTTGAGAATACACACTGCAGAACATACACCAATTCAACAATTTCTACATGTACAATTTAGCGACATTTATTACATTCTTCAAGTTGTGCAGACATTCTCACCCTCCTTTTCTGAGTTGTTCCTCCTCCATTAACATAAACTCATTGCCCCCTAAGGTTCCTTCCTAATCTTTTGAGTGGCTTTTGTCAGTTCAACTTCATATAGATAGATCTTGAAAGAGCACAGTGCTCATGGCAGATATTCTTTACTAGTTAAGCTGAACTATTATTTGGTTTTAAGATTTTAAGGGCTATTTTTGGTTTAAGGTTTAAAGTATCTCAGGGCAGTAGTTTCAGGGGTTCATCCATACACCATGGCTCCAGAAAGTCTGGATTGCCTGAAAATTTGAAGTTCTGCTGTGGATTCCCCCCCCCCCCTTTGATCAGGATTCGTCTATAGAATCTTTGATCAAAATGTTCAGCAATGGTAGCTGGGCACCATCCAGTTTTTCTGGTTTCATGGCAAAGGAGACAGTTGTTCATGACTATCTTGCTATATTTTAATTATCTGTGCTCTGCTCCATCTCTCTGCTTAGACTTAGCTTCAGGGGCCTCTGATGTAGCCTCCAGAAGACACCCCACCACACTTGGCTCTAAAATGCAACCTCTCCAGGCCCCTGTTCTCCATATGCTACCTGCTCAATAGTTGTAACCCTGGTAGCGTAATGGTTAAAAGCTATGGCTGCTAACCAAAATGTCAGCAGTTCGAATCCACCAGGCACTCCTTGGAAACTGTATGGGGCAGTTCTACTCATATACCATATAGGGTTGCTATGAGTTGGAATCGACCCTACAGCAATGGGTTTGAGTTTGGTTTTTACTGTTCTCTTCTGGGACAAATAGAGTATTAAAAGTTTTAAAAATGATTTTCTCCTCTATCATCCTTGTTCAAGCTCTGCCCGCTCCCTGACCAGCCCACCTCACCATGCCCCAGGCACCTGCCCCCCAAGTCCAGCCATGCCCAGCTAGAGGGCTCATTTGTCTCCTGCCTCCTGCCTCACACCAGGAATGGCTGTTCCTTCTGCTTCACCCCCTCCCCCCACCAAGGGCTCTCACTCATCCTCACCACCCACTTTAAGCGTCTCCCCTGGGAGCCATGCTGGTGGCTACCTTACTGAGCCACTCCCCGCTACTGGAAGTGGGTGTGCACTGTCTGGCAAGGTGCTGTGCAGGTGGCTGGCTCCCCCTGAGCCCAGGCTTCTTGAGGGCAGGGACCAGATCCTGCTTCACTCAGGGGCTAGCACAAGCGTGACACTCAACCAGTGTCTGCTAATGGACTTGGCAGTTTCTGGGGAACTTTCAGCACCGAAAGCGTGGACAGAGACCCTTCCATTGAACCTTTTCATCCCGCCTGGCAGAGGGGACTTCCCTGAAGATCTTTATCTTTTCCTCCCAGGCTCTCCCGCCCAGGTTGAGCAAGAGCGAGGCTGAGCCAGTGCCTCCCTGCTGCTTTCTTCCAACCCAGACTACTCCACCTTGTCTTTCCCCAAATCTTCCCCCTCCCCCACCCCCAGGCGGGATGGCCTAATGATTAATCCCTTGACATCGAGTAGATTGCTACTCACAAGACCCTATAGGACAGAGTAGAACTGCCCCATAGGGTTTCCAAGGCTGTAAACTTTAACTGAAGCAGATTGTCAAATCGTTCTCCCGAGGGGCGACTGGGTGGTTTCCAACCTCGGACCTTTCTGTCAGTCCAGATTCTGCCACTTGCTACTTTTGTGATCTTGGACTAGCCACTTACACTTCCTGTGCCTGTTTCCTCATCTATAAAAATAGGTTTAATAAGTGTACCTAGAACTAGGGAATAATATCTAGTCCACAGTAGATAATAAACATTTTGAGTGAATTAATGCATAACACCTAACTCATAGGGGTTTTGTCCGAACTGAATGATTTAATTCATGGAAATGCTCGTAGAACAGTGCCTGGCACGCAAAAAGGGCTCAGTGTTACTATCTGCGTGTTATCTTCCAGTTCTTTCAAGGTCTGGAAGCGGCGGGGTTATTGGTGAATTCAGAGGCAGTCTTTGCAGGCCCAGAGGGGACCCTGGGGGTCAGGTTTCCGGATTCCCTCCCTCCAGGGTCCTCGGCCTGACAGTATCCCCTCCACCCACTCCCGAGGGCCAACCCTTTATGGCAACTAGAGGAGCAAAGTGGTAATTCGGTCCGCGGTGGAAAGGGGGGCAACTAGGGGTCGCAGGAGGGGGCGAGGGCGCCCGGAGCTGACAAGGAGGAGTCTGCCCCCTTGGAACGCCCCTTGGAGCGACGCCAGGTCAAGGGATGGCCCGGACGCCAAACTGGTTTGTGGGTAGCTTTTTGAAGTGGGTGAGGAAAGCCGCGGAGCCGTCGGGACGCTCAGCCAGGCCAGGCGCCCAGGACCAGCTTCAGGGCAGGTTGCTGAGCGCCAGTCGGGGGGATTCGGAGTTTCTTCGGAGCCACCGAGGGTCTGCAGGGCCCAGGAGAGCCCCAGCCCGGATCCAAGGAGCCCCAACCCCACGCCCCTCTTCCCAGCTATCCGAGTTTCTCTTCTCCCTGGCCTGGGAGCCCTTTTCGGCCCTGTGCGCCCTTGCGCCTCCGGGGTCCCCCCCGCCCCGAGCCGTGGTAAGGAGGTGGGGGCAGACCAAGGCTGGGGGGCAGGGGCCAGGGCCGGGATCTCAGGGTTAGCCTCCCCTCCGAGTCCTGCCTCCCCCTCGCCCCAATCCCTGCAGGCCTGATCTCTGACTTCACTTTGGGGTGAGTGTGTGTGGGCGGTGGAGGGGGAGGCTTGCCTGGCATGATACCCCGGTGATCCAAGGTGCTCCCGACCCCCGCTGCTGGCTGGGCAGCCTTACCTGAGACCTGGGCAGTCATGGCCACCGGCTACCCACCGACTGCGGAGGAGCCGCGCGTCCGTCCAAGTGAAGCTCCGCGCCTGGATCGATGCCCCGACGGCCTCCCCCCACCGTGCGACTGCGCAGCCGCCGCTCAGTCTCCGTGGCCCATCGATTTTCCTGTTGACTTTGAGAATTTCATTAATCCCTCGTTAATTACCCCACGGGGGCTTCGGCCCCGGACAAGGCAGCCAATAGCGCAGCCGCTGGACGGGCGGGCGGGGCCGGAGGCGGGGCCGGCGCGGGGCCACTGCGTCCAGGGACCCAGGCAGGCCTTGTGCTGGAGCGCGACCTCTGAGGTGGGGTAGGAGACACTGTCCTTAGGCCCTCAGTAAAGGGTTTGTGGGGTTCAGGCCACACTTGCCTCTGGCGGCCAGGCTGGGACTGGACAGCCCCACTTAGCACCTAGAGGAAATATTGGCAGTCCAGACCCCGCAGACACACATCAGAAGATAGGCCTGGGGATCTGCTTCCAAAAGGTTACATCCTTGGAAACCCTATGGAGTGAAGTTCTACTCTGCACACCTGGGTTCGCCAGGAGTCAGAATCTACTCCATGGCAACTGACAACAAACCCAGCACCAGGGGTGGGGAAGGGTGCAACCTGGCAGCACATTTCTCTCCAAATAGCCCAGCGCCCTTTATCCCTTAAGTCAAACTTGAACTTGAGGTGGAAGAGAACCAGGCAGAACCCCATCTGACAGGCAAGAGGCTGGATAGGGTGGAAGGCCACCCCCTGGGGGCTCCCCCAACACCTACCTGTGGCCTCTGAGACCCAGCCCAGTTCATCCTGCTGAGGGGCCAGGCCACACTGTCTTGGAAGGTCTCCTGTGCTCCAGGAGGGGCTGCCCCTACCATCTTCCACTGGTGGCCGAAATGCCATCTCCTCCCACCAGCTCGCACCCCAGCCTGCCCCTTCACCTGCCTCTGGCTGGCTACCATCTTCCTCCTCTTCTAGCTGAGGTGCCTCCTTGTCAACCTCTCTCTGACCCTCTGACCCGCTCAGCCTCCCTCCCTCCAACTCCTCAGTACCTTCTGTGGTGCAGAAGACTAGGGCTCTGGAGAGGCACCTCAGGGCCTCTGGGTGGTGGGGTAGTAGGCCAGGGTCTGAATCCCCCAGTTCCTTTTAAACTAGAACTGTCCCGCTTATATCTATAATCTGGGATCCTGAAATATTTTATCTGAGGGGGAAAAAGCTCTGCTGCTTGGAAAAAAAAGGTTTGAAAAGTATTATTTGTAGGAGAAAGGCTCTGTCACTCTTCAGCTGTGTGACCTTGGAAAAGTCACTTCCCCTCTCTGGGCCTCAGCTTCTTTCTTTGTAAAACATGGTGGTTAGAACGGGTCAGTGCTTCCTCACCTTTTTTGCATCATGGAACACATTTAAAAACTGCTAATGCCTGTATGTCACCCTGGGGATAAAGGGAAGGGGAAGGTAGAAGCCTGGGCTGACTCCTCCCAGCCAACCTTTTGGTTGGTAGCCATAGCTCTTAACCGCTGCACCACCAGAGCTCCTACCACTTCTTAAAACAAAAACAAACCAAACCCAGTATTGCCAAGTTGATTCCGACTCATAGCGATCCTATAGAACAAAGTAGAACTGCCCCATAGAGCTTCCAAGGAGTGCCTGGCAGATTCAAACTGCCAACCCTTTGGTTAGCGGCCATAGCGCTCAGACTTGGCTCGTTCACTGGAAAGCTTCCCTTCCAGCTCTGCCTCCTATAATTCTCCCCTGTGACCACCTCAGCAGGGGCGGCTGAGATAAGGAGTTGGGACAGGTGGATGAATCACAGATTTATTTGTTCCCGGCTCCAGGAAGCGACACTAGCCAGGCCACAGGGCTGGGATTGGGGCTGGAGCTGGAGCCAGTGCCTCCAGATCTTGCCTGGTCCTGGCCATGCTGCAGGAGAAGTCCTGAGCTAGGGTCTTCTCCTGGGTTGCCCCATGCCCCAGGGCTCTTCTGGAGCGGGTGGGCATGTCCTGATTAGTGGTTTAAAAATTCATCCTGGGAAAATCACTTGTGTGTAAGTTCCATGCTGGAGGAACCAGGGAATGCGCAGTAATGTGGGCAGTCTGCGGCCTGGGCCTCATCGCCAGGAGGGGCTCTGAGTGGGTGCCTGAGCTGCCCTGCACCCCGCTGTGTCCCTCTCAGCCTCAGGACAGCACGTAGACCTCCAGCAGGCTGGAGACCGCATGCATGCGGTAGAAGATGCCGAAGGGAAGGCAAATATTGACGATGGCAGCCCAGAGGGCATAGCCGTAGAAGTCCACCTCCACCGTGTTGCTGAAGTGAGGCCTGGCACCAAAGGCGGGAATGATCCACAGCTGTGCAGAGAGAGGAGCATGTCAGGACCTGGCTGGGCTGGCACTCCTGGGGTCATTTCTGTGCGCTTTGCTGGGCTGAGACAAGGTGGGGACCCCAGTGCTCTGGTTTGGCAGGCAGTGAGGGCTGGGTGGTACTGAGGGGCACCTCCAGCATCTTGGACAGGGCCTGGCACTTGCTAAGGAGCTCAGGAAATTGTGGCTCACTGAGCTTGCCCGCCTCAGGCAAGGGCTTCTCCTGTGACCACATCTCCCACCTTCTTAGCATGGCTCACTCATGGGACTCGGGGAGGGGTGGAGAGGGCTGCAATAGAGGCTGTGAGAATTTGGTATAAATGGAGGAATCAGCAGCTCTTCTCTGGAGAGAGGTATGTGCAGGGTGGTGGAGGTATCAGACAGGCCCAGGGTAGCCAGTTCAAGGGCCAGCCAGATGGCTACTCACCTCCCTCTCCCAACCTTCCGTGAGTTCTGCCCCTCCCCGTTATGCCAGGGCCCAGGGAAGGGGGTTGAAACTGGAATCCTGCTTCATCTCTGGGGCATGAGGCAAAGACCAAAGGCTTCTAAGGTAGCAGTCCCTGGCCCTCCACTTAACTGTGTGTCCTTGGGCACATAAATACCCTCTCTGAGCCTCAGCTTCTGTCCTACAAAATGAAAGCGTTGGAGTGGACTCTCTCGGAGGTGATTCCAGATACCCGAAGCAAAATGGCTTCCCAGAAGGTGACGCCCATCCTGTAGGAGAGGCCTGGGTAGAAGGTGGGGGTGAGGCCAGGGGTGGGGCACCAAAGCTAGCTCAAGACGTGATGAGGTTTCGAAACTCACTGCTTCTACTGATAAGGCCAGAGATTAGTGACTACTCTATTTTTTTTTTTTAATAGCAAAGCTGACTTTGTTGGAAGGCTCCTGCCTGGGGTCGTACCCCATCTAAGGGGACAAGGAATGCAGGGGTGGTTGCCTGCAATGGTCACAGTGGGGGCTTCACTAAGAAGGCACCTCAGTTAGGGTTGCTGGTGCATTTCCTGCACACCACAGGGATATTGTTCTGTATTGGAGTATACTCACACTAAGGATGCTTCTATATTGGGGGTATTTTTAATGGGAGGTTATAGCGAAAGGGGTTATTTTTATATTGAGTTGGATGGTCATGAGAGGTGTTTTCTGCATTCTCTATTGGGCTGTATCTACACTAGGCCTACTTCTCTATCGGGGTGCACTTCCACTAAGAGAATGTCTGCCTTAGGGTGTGGCCATTCAGGGATGAAGTCTGTAGCTCTGTAGAGGAGTTGCCCCTAGGAAGCGGCTTTGCTGAATCATGGTGTGGGAGGCAGCTGCGTAGACGCTTGTCTTCCCCATCAGCCCACCTCTGCTCACAGACACTCACACTTACACTGGTCTCTGCTACTTCCTGAGGTTGCTCCAATTATTCTGAGAAGCAGACAGGTCACAAGTTCCCAGCAGCAGTCACACCTCCCCTGGGGGGGTGAGGGCCACCACCCTCCACATCAGCTCTCCCAGCTCCCTCTCTCCCCCGCCCAGCCCCCACAGCAGCATTCCCTGGGACCCCTGTAGCTCTGTCTGCTGCCTAGATGCCAGATGCTGGGGTTTCCGTCTCTGTGTGTGCCCTGAGATGCTGGGTGCCTGGGGGCTGCACCTGGTCCTCTCTGAACCTGCTCTTCTCCTAGAGAGCTGTAAGGGTCTCCAGTGGGCTGGGGGCAAGGTGGAGAAGGCTACGTGATCAGACCTGAATGAGCCTGATTAGACCCTTCCTTGGTCTCTTGCTGCTCCAGCCCACCCTCCTCTCTCCTCCAGCTACTCACAATGACATTGCAGAGCAGGAGAAACAAAGAAATGTCCTTCAGGCACCGGCGTCTCCAGTGGCCCCTGGGGACCAGGATGATAGACACTGCTTCCCGAGGGCCTGTGGGGCTGGGGCCCCCCAGCCTGGGAGTGGGTGGGCAGGCGGGTAAGGTGTGGAGGGCGTCTAGGTTGGTGAAGGTCAGGCCGTGGCAGAGCTCCTTGGGAGGGGTGTTGTCCTGAGGCTCGGCCCCGGGGGGTCCCCGATGGAGGCTCTCGATGACAAACACGTTCTGGAAGGTGTGCTGGGCGATCATGAGCAGGGCGTGGGTGAGGTTGAGGCCTCCGAGCAGGTCCCTGGGCATGCCCACCACCACGGCCACAATGGAGTAATAGGAAATGGCATACTGGCCCAGGGCGGCCCCCATCAGCAGGGCCACGTCCAGGGTGCGTGTGGGGTTCTTGTGCTGATCCATGGCCCGGCGGTCAAACCGGTAGATGACCGAGCCGCTCAGGCTGACCAAGGTCATGAGCCCCAGACAGACGATGTTGAAGCTGTAGTAGATGACCAGGGCCTGCTCGGTTTGGCCACCCTCCCCACTCACTTGTACTTCGTAGATAATGAAGACAGCTAGCCCCACCACAAAGAGCATCAGGCCCAGGACTGGGCCAGCAAAAAAGGTCTCCCGGAAGAGGCTGACCCGGGATGGTGTGTGGCCATGGCTGTGGGAGGAGGCCAGCAGCCGGCCCACGTTCTTCCACATGACATAGAGCATGGTGGAGGCGAAGAGGCTGTACTCGATGTTGAAGGGATACAGGTAGAAGTAGCCCTGCTGGAAGATCTGGCAGACAGCTGTGTTGCAGGCGCAGGGATCTTCTCCAACGGGGCTGCCTGCACGCTCCGCTGCGAACAGAGGAGCACTGACTGAGCTGTCCTCCCACCTTTCCGGAGACGCCCCACCTGAAGAACCTCACCCTTTGGACTGCGGCCTTCCTAAGGGCAGGGCCCATCTGCATATTCACCACTGCCACCAAACACCTAGCACAAGGTCTGGCGTACTCATTCACTGAACAAATATGTATTGAGCACCTACTATGTGCCAGCCCTAGCGCTCAGCTGCTAACCAAAAGGTTGGCAGTTCAAATACACCAGTTGCTCCTTGGAAACCCCATGGGGCAGTTCTGTTCTGTCCTATAGGGTCACTATGACTTGACGGCACCAAACAACACCAATAACACTATGTGCCAGAGACTGTGGGACACTTCAGTAGACAATAGCCAGTGCCCAGTTTTAAAAAAATGCTGAACCACAGAACCAGCCCACCCCATGCCACTCCATTCCTTTACAAAACACCCTCCATCCTTCCCCATCAGCCACAACCTCCAGCTCCCTAAGATTGACGAGGTTCTGGTGGCCCTCTTGGAAACCCCTCAAGTTCTAGCTTCCTTGCAGTTCCCCCCTACATCTGCTCTGCCCAGAAAGTGAGCTGCTGTGACCAGGTCCCTCCGGTGACCTCCCATCACTTCGGTTTGCCCACACTCATAGGCATCTTATCTCACACTCAGGAAGCACCTTATAGAATACCTCCGACTTTGATAATAGTCTAGATTCTCAGGACTACCCCAGCTGGTTTCACAGATGGAGAAACTGAGGCTCAGTGATGGGAGGTGACTTGAGTGGTAGAGCTACTGCAAATAACCCTTCTCCCAACCCTGGGGCTGGCACTTCTCTGCAAGCCTCTTCCCACCCCCTCGGTCCACCATGCTAAGCTGACTGCCTCCCAGGCTGGTTTAACCATCCTCTGGAGTCCTCTGTAGGTACAAGGTGGTGGTCCTTTCTTTCCTCTACTGGACTGGGGTTTCCTGAGGCCTGGGCCCCTGTTTTCAGTTCCTGGATCCTGCCTACTGGGGGCAGGTGTGTTTTCGGGCAAGGTCCAGATGCACTTAGTCATTTAGCCTGGTCCTGGCTAAATGAAAAGTCCTAGAAGAAGGCCAGAGGATCAGGACCAAGGGGACTCTGGACCTAATTCTCTCTCAATATCGAAAACACCAAACCCATTGCTGTCGATTCCGAATCATAGCAACCCTATAGGACAGAGTAGAACTGCCTCACAGGGTTTCCAAAGCTGTAATCTTTATGAAAGCAGACTGCCTCATCCTTCTCCTACAGAGCGGTTGGTGGGTTCGAACCACTGGCCTTTCAGCTACCAGCTGAGTGCTTAACCACTACACCCCCAAGGCTTCTGCCTGGCCTATACTGAAAAAAGCCAAACCAAATCCATTGCCTTTGAGTCAATTCAGGCTCAGTAAATTGCCACTGTCATCATCATCATCATTTCTCTCCTTCTCGTCCCCCAGGCTGTCCCCATCTGATCCATGCTTCCACCATGGAACCACTCTGCCTTTCCCCAGCTTCATCACTCTTGCCCTTTCACCCTGTAACCTGAGTCCCTTCCTTCATGGGGTGGAGACCTGGATAGTGGGACCAAGGCTGCACCCTCAAGGAGGATGACAATGCCCCCTGATACTCCACTTCCTGGGTCATATACACCTATATGTCTCCACTTCCTGGGTCATATACACCTGTATGTCTCTACTTCCTGGGTCATATACACCTATATGTCTTCAGAGACGGAGCCCCGAGCAGGAGGAGGCCCTTGAGTGGCATGGGAGACTGACTCTACAAACCCACATAGCAGCCACCAGCCAGGGCTAAGTCAGGGGCGTGACTTACGGTCAGGAGTGAGGCGGGCATGGCTGGCGTTGCTGTGAGGGTTGCCATAGGAGTGAGCCTGGTGTACCGATTCATCCACCACAGCTGCCATCCAGATGGCCAGGTTGGTAGTGAGTGTGAACATGAGACCACACCTGTTTGGGGAGGGAGAGTCTTTGACTCAAGGCAGATCCCTGGCAAGGTGGAGGGTTGGGGAGCTATATCAGGAGGTGATGCTGAGAGTCATGAAGTCAGCCAGGCCTCTGCTGTGACAGGGCAGCTGGGTTTGGAATGTACCCTTAGCCTGGCTGGGATGCCACCCAAGGGAGAGCCAGGGAATGCTCAGGGTCTCAGGCCACTGCTGCTTACTCCCCCAGGGGAAAGGGCACATGATACACTGCACAACCATCCTCCCAAAATGTGCATGCAGACACACACACACACACACACGGCACATGGGCGAACTCCAGCTGACAAAGCCAGGAGGCCTTGGCTGGACCCCCACCCAGGGTGCAGAAAGGTGATCCATGCCCCAGGGTGGAAAGCTCTCCTCTCCTGCAAGGTGAGCCTGGCTCTCTGGCCCCACCATTGAGCTTTGGATGGGCACTCACCGGGTCAGATCCAGGTGGACGTGAACACAGTCTTTAGCAGAGACCCAGAGAAAGTAAGTCTGTATTGAGAGAGAATGGTGCCATTTACTCCGTACAAGGACTAAACTCCAGATAGTCCATAGCCATGCCCAGCACTGAGTTCTCTCTACCGAAGAGCCTTTACTGTAAGTTACCAAGTTTCTTTTGCTTTCTGACATGAGTTGGGGAGTATTTTCTCCATTCTATGGAACAGTTAGTATAAAATAATGGTTCTCTGTTCTTTAAGGGTTTGCAAAGTGTCACCTGCAACTTTCTGGTCAGGGTGCTCTGTTTTATTTTTATTTTGGGTGGGGATGAGGGGTCAATTAGAGTTTTGACTATGGAATTATCTCTTCCTGGGAGCAAGGGCATCCTGATGCTAGGTCCTGCTTAAAGCAGAAAGAGTCTGATGGCTTCTAACCTCCCTTTCACAACATCCCCTGTCTCCATCCTTGTTCTCTGGCCCCTGCAGGGCCTTGTTCCCCTCTGGCTGCCAATGAATCCCTGCTATGGTACTGGCTGATGTGAGTGATCTGTGTTTTCATTTTACCTGAGCATTTTTCAAACACCTGAAGTGTAAAAGACTGAAACTATATAAATGCCATTGTCATACAGGTGTTGAACAGGTGTTGGGCAGCTGGGGTGATGTTTCAGGGAGGGTACCATACATGTGGACACTCTGGTCATCGTACTGGGCTGTGGTCTCTTCTGGCTTCATGCAAGACCAGTCCTGCCTCAACCCCATCTGACCATCTTTCAAAGTGTTGTTTATGCAGAAAATAAAAATAAATATACTTAAACTTGTTTGGAAAATCCCAGCCACAGGATACCCTCCTCCCTGAGATGAATGCCCTCCATGGGCACCCAAGGAGGGCAGGCCAGGTTCTAGGAGACATGGGTGGCTGTCACTCCTTGCACCTGTTAGGTGTTAACTATTGGCACTGCTTAGGTCAAAATAAAATCACAAGGCCCCTAAGTAGGAGCTCACATTTGGACATTACTTCATGACCAAGTGCTTCTGGATGTATGGACTCATGTGATCCTCACTTCAGTCCTATTCCCACTGTACCTAATTGCTCAGGGTGGAAGGGGGAGTGGAGGTCAGTTCTTCTGATCCCTTGCCAAGGTATGGCTCCCTTCCACCACACCCAAAGACGCTCCTTCTACCCACCTGGACAATGACAAACACAGCCTGGATGAGGGGGTACAGGATCTTGATGGCCGATTGGCACTCAAAGAAACTGGAGTAGTAGCCAGTCTTGAAGACATCCATGACGACAGAGCAGATACCAAACAGCACCAACCCACCTGGGAATCAGTGGGGAGATCAGAGAGGCAGGAGAAAAGGCTTACAGACAGAGCTGGCTCTTCCTGGGGGCCCTGAGGATGGATGGCTGAATGGATGGGTAGACAAGTGAGTGGTTGGATGGTTGAGTGGATGGATGGATGAATGGGGTGGGTGGAAGGATAGGTGGATGGGTGGGTGGGTGGACTGGTGAAGGGGTAGATGGATGGGTGTATAATTGAGTGGGTGGGTGGATGGATGGATGGATGGATGGATGGATGGATGGATGGATGGATGGATGGATGGATGGGTGGATGGATGGATGGATGAATGTTCTATTGAGCTCCCAACTCTCCACTTTGGGGCTGCATAGATAAGGGGGAGGACCCTGGCTGGCTGGACTCTTTCTGTTGCTACTGCTTTTTGTTCTCTGCTCTCCATCCAAAGCTCTCCCGTGGCAGCACTTCTCTAATCTTTAGCCAGGCAAAGAAGTTCCCCTCCATTCCTCTTCTCATCCCTCCTCCAGGAGCGCTCTCTTCCTCTTCTCCAACGGCAGCCCACCCAACCTCCTCCACATCCAATCCTCCTTGAAGGAACTTCTCACCCCTCTACCTCGAAGTGCGCCCTGCAGTTCCTCCAAGAGCCCCAGTCTCCAGCTCCCTGCCCGGCCCACCCTCGGCTACCCTCACTTCCCCTGGCACCTCTGAGCCAGATGGGGCCGGCGTGCGGGTCGCGGTAGGGGACGGCGTCGGGACAGCGCGCTGTGCGCAGCAGGTAGAAGAGGATCCAGAGCACGGAGAGCAGCATCATGGTGGTGAGCAGCGCGAACACGTCGGTGTCGTACACGGCCACCTTGTTGAAGGCACCGCCGCTGATGAGCGTGCAGGCGAGGAGCAGCACGTTGACGGCCAGCAGCACGGACAGCAGGCGGCCGCCCTTCTTCCACACCTCGCGGGGGCCCGGCCGCGGGGCCGGCGGGCTCTCCTTGGGGCCCGGAGCCAGCTCCTCGGACATGGCGGGGTCGACTGGAGAAGGTTGGAGGGGTCACTGTGGGGGAGCAGTGGACAGGATTCCAGGTGAACCAGACGGCTCTCCTTCCCCCATCTTGTCCTCAGATTTGGGGACTAGTGAGTTTCCAGCCCGAGGGTGGGGGTTGAGGGTCGTGGTGGTGGAGGCCCTGGGGAAGGGGAAGGAAAAAGCCGGAGCCGGCCGGGTCCCTAGACGGGAGGAAAGGAGTGGTGGCCTCTCCAAGTCCCTCTCATTTCCCAGGTCCCCACCCCCAAGTCTGCCGCCTTCTGGCCCAGGGCACCCACCTGGCTGGCCTGGGAGCCCGGACTGAGCTGGGGGCCAGGGGACGGCGAGCGGGTCCTCTTTCCCACACGGGCCTGGCCGGGCACTTTATACCGGGGAGGGCAGGGTGATTTACAGCGATGGGCGGACGGGCAGCTCGGCTCCATAAACCTCTCAGTCCCGCTCACATGATCCATCTCTGCCAGCTGAATTTAGGGAAGCGCTCGGGAGCCAGATAAGGCGAGATTTATATTTATCCGTCAAGGGGCGCCCCCTCCCCCGCCGCCCGGCACCCCGGCGCGGCCAGGCTTGGGCGCGGCCCCGCACTGCGGCACCTAGAGGGCACCGCGCCCGGGCGCCCCCCGCAATCCCGGCCCCCGGAGCCACGATGGCTGATGCCCTGGAGACGCCCCGAGGGCTCGCAGCGACCCAAGACACCCTCACAGCCCCGGCGCGCCCTAGACCTCCTCTCCGCCGCTGCCCTGAGATCGGGACCCCAGTCCCTCTTTCGCCGACGGCCCTCGCAGCGATCGAAGTTCCTTCTCACTGTATCCCGGCTCCCTGCTCGGCGGGATGCTGCGAGGCGACGGCTGCGATACAGGCTTCCCACGCTGCGCGCTGAGTCCGCTCCCAGCCCTCTGGCGCCCCCTGCTGGAACGCGGCAGAACTACCCCGCTCGAGGGCGTGGCGGCCCACCAGCCACTTTCTACGCGATGTCTCGAGGCCTGTCCTCATGCCCCTCTTACGTCTACTGTCCTGGGGTTCAGGACTGCCCCTCCACCCTGCTCTCAGGCACCCCTCCCCAGCCTTTGGTCGTTCCTGTGACGGGTGGAGAAGTCGGGGGTCCCAGTGCCGGAGCTCCAGAAAGGATGAACCCTGGACTGTCCCCACACTGACCCCGACTGTCGCCAGGAGGTACTGGCGCAGGTACTTTTGGAGAGAGGACAGGGCCTCTCGTGGTCACCCTGTGTTCCAAGATCGGGGATTTAGGACCCAGGGGAAGCCGGGGGCGGTGCCCTGGTGGCGGAGCTCCCCCCCTCCCAGCCGGGTGAGCAGCTCAGATGTCTCTTGTCCCTTAGCTCTGGAGCTCCACACCCTGTCCGCGGCAGCGGGGGCTGGCGGCTCCGGCCCCTGCCCTGTCCCTTCCCCCAGCCCCATGCCCCAGCCCTGACCCTGCTGCCCTCCCCTGTGGGGGGCCTCGACCCGTGTCCCCTGCCCGCCCCGTCCAAACCGGGCACCATGAATGACCAGTACCACCGGGCAGCCAGGGACGGCTACCTGGAGCTCCTCAAGGAAGCCACCCGGAAGGAGCTGAATGCCCCCGATGAGGATGGCATGACTCCCACCCTCTGGGCTGCCTACCACGGCAACCTGGAGGCGCTGCGCCTCATCGTGAGCCGAGGGTGAGTCGCCCCCAACCCACGTGGAAGGTGAAAGAGTCTCCCTACGCTCCAGGCCACTGAGACACCCTCAGGTCCCAGGGCACCTTCTCTCTTTCTGTGAGCCCCTCTCCCCACCACAGACCCTAACTGGGCCTTGGGGCCTGGCAGGTGTGGGAGGGAGGGGGAGAAAAGCTGAGAGGGTGACACTTGTAACCTGGAAGAGGAGCGAGGAGTGGAGGGAGTGGAATTTGAGGGTGTTATGATTGGGGGCTGCAGAGCAAGGGGAAGGTGGGAGAGGTCTCCTGGGCCAGGCCACCTGGAAGAGTGAAGGAAGTGAGAGTGAAGGACAAGTGAGAAAACCTGGGAGAAGGCAGAGAAGCTCAAAGGGGTGGAGGTAGGGGCTCGGAAAGGAGCGTCAGTCTGTACCCACCACTCCCAGCCTCCAGCGCTGGGCCTCCCACAGTCCTCTCCCTCACCCCGCTCATTCCTGGGATTTATGGGCACTATCCACAACACCAAATGTCACCCAGTTCAGCCACCCCATTAACTCCCTCTGTGCCCCTCCCCCATCGCAGGCCAGAGGTGAGCACTTGGGCACCTGTGGCCCTTGAAGGAGTTCCGCCCTCCTCACCCTCCCTTTGGAGTTGTCCTGGAGGAAAGTGTGGGTCAGGGCCAAGGAAGGGGTTGGGAGGTCAAGGCTGGGAATACAGGGCCCAGGGCTCAGGACTGTGAACAACTCCCCACCACAGCAGCTTTGTCATGAGAAGCCGGGTTGGACTGGATGCCTGGAAAGGGAAAAGGGAGGAAGAGATGGAGGGTGAATATGGAAGAGGTGCCCCAGGAAGGCAGAGCTGGACCTGGTGGCAGGTCCTGGCCTGAGGCCTGAGCCTGTGGTGGGTGAGAAACCCTTCTGGCCCTCCTCCTCCTTTTCCTCCAAGGCTGCTCCTGGGCCCTGCCCACCTAAGACAGGTGGCCAGGCATGTTCCAAAAGGCCAAGACTGGCCCTCCCCACCCCAAGAGGAACTACAGTGACCCTGATCCCCTGCCTTCCCTCAGAGAGACCCACAGGAGGACTGGAAGAGGGTTCCCCCTTGGTGCACCAACCCCCCAGCCCCTTCAGAGGGCAAGGACTGGTGTTTGATGGGGTGTGGGCCAGATGCCAGCAGCCCCCTACCGTGTCATCTGGCAAGACTTGGAGCCTAGGAGGAGCAGAGGCGGGGTGTGGGGGAGCTGCTGAGACAAGGGAGTGATTCTTCCCAGCCCTGGGGGGTGGCCTTGTGGCCTCATTAGTGTGGGCAGGGGCAGCGCTGAGCTAGCCCCCTGAGGGAGGAGAGAGCTCGGGAGGAGACACAGCTCCCTGGTTCCCACCAGCTGGAGACTGCTCCAAGGGGACAGTCTGGTGAGGAGGGTGTTGGAGGGGGCTGGGTGGGGACCTCTGGGTGGCCCACACTAGCCAACCTTACAGAACCCCCATAGATGGGGCAGCCCTGGGAGGGGAGGGCGGCCAGGCTAGGGACCCGACTTCCGCCTCCTCCCCTCCAGTCCTGGCTGTCCCCACACTCCCTTCCTGGCCCAGGCCAAGACCCAACACCTGCTCTCACAGTCGGGCTTGCCAGGCCTGGCCCCACTCCCTGTCAACATGGCTAGGCCGAGAGGTGCAAGCGCACACCGTGGCACGCTCAGCTGGAGTGCAGGCCCAGCACATACCGCCTCTCTTCTGCTGGCACACTCACCAGGCACACACAGCCACACTCACCACCATGCCTGCCTGAGACCCAACCTGGGCCCGGGCCCACCACCTCTCTGGGCCTGCTCCCCCCTGGGGCCCATGAATAATTCACTCCTTTCTCTCTGGGCATCAAATATTTATCCCCTGAGATTCCCAGCCCTCAGTAACAGTGGGGAAGGCCTCACCCTAGTCCCGCCTCCTCCGGAGCCCCGCCCCTTGGGTGCCTGGGGTCGTTTTTTTCTCCTGGGCTCACTTGGTCCTTTTGGTGGTGCAAGACTGCGTGTCACCTGGAGTCAGAGGAGAGGTCTCAGCCCTCCGTGGACCCTTTGGGACCTGGCACAGCTGTGCAGAAGCTCAACAAGGCTGGGGGGCCCTCGCACTCCCTCGGCACTTGCCAGGTTGGTGGCTCATCACCCCTCCCTCCCCACATGTCCTCCCTGTAGGGGTGACCCAGACAAGTGTGACATCTGGGGCAACACGCCCCTGCACCTGGCAGCCTCCAATGGCCACCTGCACTGCCTGTCCTTCCTGGTGTCCTTTGGGGCCAACATCTGGTGCCTGGACAACGACTACCACACGCCGCTGGACATGGCCGCCATGAAGGGCCACATGGAGTGTGTGCGCTACCTGGACTCCATCGCAGCAAAGCAGAGTAGCCTCAACCCCAAGCTGGTGGGTAAGCTCAAGGACAAGGCCTTCCGCGAGGCGGAGCGGCGTATCCGCGAGTGCGCCAAGATGCAGCGCAAGCACCACGAGCGCATGGAGAGACTCTACAGGCGCGAGCTGGCCGAGCGCTCCGACACTCTCAGCTTCTCCAGCCTCACCTCCAGCACCTTGAGCAGACGGCTGCAGCACCTGGCGCTGAGCAGCCACCTGCCCTACTCACAGGCTACGCTGCACGGCACCGCCCGGGGCAAGACCAAGATCCAGCGCAAACTGGAACGGCGAAAGCAAGGCGGTGAGGGCACCTTCAAGATCTCAGAGGACGGCCGCAAGAGCGTGCGCTCGCTCTCAGGCCTGCAGCTGGGCAGCGACGTGATGTTTGTACGCCAGGGCACCTACGCCAATCCCAAGGAGTGGGGCCGCTCCCCGCTCCGGGACATGTTCCTCTCGGACGAGGACAGCGTCTCCCGTGCCACGCTGGCGGCCGAGCCAGCCCATTCGGAGGTTAGCACAGACTCAGGCCACGACTCCTTGTTTACCCGGCCCGGCCTTGGCACCATGGTGTTCCGCAGGAACTACCTGAGCAGCGGTCTGCAGGGCCTGGGCCGCGAGGACGGCGGCCTGGACCGGGTGGGGACGCCGCGGGCTCGGCTGCAGAGCCCCCCCAGCCTGGACGACGACAGCCTGGGCAGTGCCAACAGCCTGCAGGACCGCAGCTGCCCAGAGGAGCTGCCCTGGGATGAGGTGGACTTGGGCCTGGACGAGGACTTGGAACCCGAGACCAGCCCGCTGGAGACCTTCCTGGCCTCGCTGCACTTGCAGGACTTGGCCGCCCTCCTGCGGCAGGAGAAGATCGACCTGGAGGCGCTGATGCTGTGCTCGGACCTCGACCTCCGCAGCATCAGCATCCCTCTGGGGCCGCGCAAGAAGATCATGGGGGCCGTGCGGAGGCGGCGGCAGGCGCTGGAGCGCCCGCCTGCCCTGGAGGACACCGAGCTGTGAGTGCTGGAGTCTTCGGCTGGGATGGGGGGAAGGCGGAGGGGGCATAAGACCGTATTTCATAAAATCTAAGTAGCCATCAATTTCAAGACGCACCACTATTTTATGTACCACCGAGGCAGAAAAAGAAGCTGCCAACTTAATCATAACAAGGGGTTCTCTTACCACAGTGACTGCAAAATGCTCCTCGATTTTGGAGATATCAAAAAGTGGCAAAATGGGCGCCTTGGTTTGGATGAGATACGGTCGTCATGGTAATCACCCCCAGGACGGCTTTGAGCCCTCCCGTCTCCCGAGTGCTGGGCTAGGCCCTTAGGTGTGTTGTCTCATTTAATGCTGCCCAGCTCCGCAGTGAGATGGACTATACCATTCCCATCTTACAGATGAGGAAGCGGAGGCTCCCAGGGTTTGAACGACTCGTCCCAACCTTCTGCCGCTGCTCAGAGCAGAGCCAGGATTGGTCTCTGGTCTGGTATATCTCTAGGGATTGGGACAAGGTACCTCCTGTGAGATGTGGGGGTGGCAGCCAGCAGGTCATCCAACTGCCCAAGCCTTCAAGGCAGATGGTTTACCTGTCAGCCAACCAGAAATGTGAAAAAAATGCCCCCAAAAGGGCCAACAGAGGGCAGAGTTGTCACATTCAAAAGCCATCAAAGGTGTCCCAAGGCTGGCCACTGGCTGTGCTGTTGGCTGGTCCCTCCCCAGACCCCTCCATCATGGCACGCCACAGACCCCAGCAAGCACAGCCTCTGCCTTTGATATCTGTGGACTTTACCCGGGAGGGCTGGGACACGGGTGGGTGTGGGGAGGCAGTCTGGGTTAGAGTTTGGGGCAGGGGAGGTGAGGCTAAGGCATCCAAATGCCTGGTCCTGGTCTAAAATGACGTCTTCGAAAGCCCTCATCTGAACACTCTCTTTCTGTCTTTTCCTCCACAGATAACTGGGGGCTTCTCCCCCAGACCAAACGAATCATGAGTTGCCACATCCCACAGTGGGCTGCCAGGTCCTCCCCGCCCTGTTCGCCAGCCCTGCAGTCCCACCGACCCCTACCCCAGGAGCAAGGACCACTGTGTCACTGCCCTTGAGAGCCTGTCACACCTGGCAGCAGAGTGGCCTGCAGGTCCCCCGAGAGGCAGAATGTCAGCTCCGAGGGGTCCAGAAGGCCCTGAAGGGGCCAGTGCCCTCTGACAGAGGCTCGAAGCACCCTCATCTGGGCAGCCAAAAGGGACACCTGGCTTTGTGGAAGGCCAGCCCCAGAGGGTGGGGCCATGGCCGGCAGAGCCAGAAGGGCACTGCCTGTCCTCTGGCTTCACTCTCTCTCCCCACCACCCTCTGAGGCAGGCCGTTCTCTCCTGCACTCAGGGTGGGGACTTGCTCTCTTACTTCACTTTGTGAAGGCAAGAACCTGAACTGTCTTCCCACCCCATTTGCACACATACACCCCCAGAGAGGCGGTTAGGCCAGACTCTTCAGCCAAACACCCCCTCCCATCCCTGAGCTCAGCCGCCCCCTCTCCTTTACCCACTGACCATGACCACGGCTGGAGCTGGAGTGCCAGATGGGGAAGGGAGGTGACAGGTGCCCTGCCCAGCTCACCCTCCCCACCCTGTCTTCCTCCAGCCCACTCCTCAGTTTTACAGCCTGGTCTGTCAGGTGCTCCAGGGGCCAGGCGATAGATGCCAGAGGCTGGAGCAGCAGTCTGCAGTATTATGGCTCCCGGGCCTGACGGGTGGCTCTGGGCTGGAGAAAGGTCCCTGCCAAGTGCCTCCATGTCACCCAGGCCCTGAGACAGGCAGAAGCTGGGTGTGGCTGGGTGTCCCACAACTCCTGTGAGGTGGACATGGGAGGGGTCTGAGGACGTGCGTCACCTCAGCTGCTGGTTGTCCCCAGGCCCAGAGGCAGGGTGCTTGAGTATCTGTGTTGGGGGTAGTTGGCAGGTTTCTCTTGTGGTTGGGAAGGGTCTGGGCTGCTGCATGAACCTGCATGGATAGTGGTAAAGTGTGAGCTCACACGTGTCCCTGCTCTGTGATGGTGGCAACAGCGGGAGGACAGATGTGTGTCCAGTCAGAGTGAGGTGGGAGAATCACTCAGGGCTCCGCACACATGTGAGTGCATATCACACCCCCACGCAGATGCGCCCTTTCTTCTCATCCAGTCCCTCAGCCTGGGAGGCAGCCCCCACGGGGAGCACCGCCTCAGCCTCTGCCCCCCCTGGGCCCC
Source organism: Loxodonta africana (assembly GCF_030014295.1). NCBI lineage: Eukaryota > Metazoa > Chordata > Mammalia > Proboscidea > Elephantidae > Loxodonta > Loxodonta africana. Next base: position 17,874,604 of record NC_087359.1, read on the forward strand.
CCTTGGCAGAGGTCTGGTGAGAGAGTGCCCCCAAGGAACACCACAGACCTCCCTCCAGCCTGTCTTGGGGGGCCCTTCGGGACACGCCTGTTTGGAGGATTTTCCCTTCTTAGACACACTGCAAGAGCTGGGGCGTAAAGGAGGGGGTTCCTACTCCCCACCGCAGGGCACTGAGGGCTTGGCTGCCCACCACTGCCACCCGGAGCCTACCCAGTCCTTCTTCCTGCTCCCTGGGCCTGGGGCCACCCCAAGTGTCGATTGTCTTTCTCGGTGCCCTAGGTGCTGCCCTTTCCCTCCCGATCAGCCCCTCCCAGCTCCTCCTGCTGCAGTGGGAGGCTCTGCCATCGGCACCCCTGTACAGCCAACCCCTCCCTCAGCCTCATTATAACATCTGGAGAGAATATTCTGCATCCTTGTCATGTCTGTGTCTTGTTCTCTAATCACTTGGGGGGCAGGAGGGGGAGGGGGAAGAGAGCAAGAGCATGGAGGGTGGGGTGCAAGAGGTCTTCTCTGGGCCTGTGAGGATGTGGCCTGCTCCTTGGAGGGAGTCCTTGAGCCTGGGATGAGCCCTTGGGCAGGACTCTCCTCCCCCATGTGGGTCTCTACAGGGCCTTCCCTCATCCCTGGGCCTTCAGCCCAGTTAGTCTGGCCCCGAACTAGGAGTTGATGGAGGGGAAGGTTAAGAACTGGGACAGGTGTGTCCCCAATAGCTGAGCCAGGAGGGTGGCCCAGGCTCCAGCCTTGTTCCTGGACCTGCAGTGCTGAAGGCAGGAAGGCTCCTTCTCCCTTCCTACTCAGGGCCCGCCTGCCTGGGCTTCTCCAGTGCTGGGCAGAAGCCCTGGATGTGGCGTACCCTGGAGACTGCCACCCTGTTATCCAGGCCCTGGGCCCATAAGCCCTGTTCTCCAGGCCCTGAGATGCCCTTGGGAAGCCTCCAGGGGGTTTCTATTTCCTGTGGTTTTCACTAGTGCCCTATTGCCAGAGAGCTCCTGGGAGCAGCCTGATTTAGAACCCCCTTTTCTCTCCCAGGGCAGGAGCCCTGGTGGTGTAGCGGTTAAGCCCTCAGCTGCTGACAGGAAGGCTGGTGGTTCAAACTCATCAGTCGCTCTGTGGGAGAAAGATGTGGCAGCCTGCCACGGGGTGTTCAAGACGGCCCCCTCCCAGAGGCATCCATCAGAAGGCTTCCCAGGGCGAAGTCAGTGCAGGCAGGTTGCCTAGCAACCATCTAGGAACTCTTGGATCACCTCCCTCCACTTTACAGATGGGAAAACCGAGGCCCACAGAGGGAAAGAGACTTGTCCAAATAGGTCCAGACCCAGAACACAGGCTTCCCGACTGCTGCCACGCTTTCCTCACCCCTAGGCTGCCAAGGGTCGCGGAGGAGGCAGGAGCCCTCCGACGCTCCACGGGGTTAGTCGGCTCTGAGACCTCTGCTGGCCATTCTGGTTACTGCACCTACCTCACGAAAGACTCTCCGGTCTCCGCGCTGGTCCAGGGAAGGACATGGGGGTGAGGACCCACAGTGACAAAACAGAGAGTTGATCCGAGCTTCAGCTTGGACGCAGGGACTAACCGGAAACAGCAGGGGCAGAGTCTCCGATGGATCAACGTAACTCGAGGGTGGAAGCTTGGGGCATCAGGAATAACAGATGTGACTCCAGGAAGCCAGAGGGGACTTTAAACACAAGCAAAGGGAAGAAGACTTTTACATGGTAGGGACTCAACTTCCTCCACTCATGCCCCGAAAAATTTAGATCGAGGCTAGGTAAGTCTTAAAAGTTTAGAATAGTCAATGGTTCTTCACCTTTTGAGGATTAACATCTGGTAATAATATGGACCCAGTACTGTTAAGTCAATAGGGACACTGTAGGACAGAGTAGAACTGCTCCATAGGGTTTCCAAGGCTGTGGTCTTTATGGAAGCAGACTGCATCCTTGTCCTCCTGCAATACATGTCTGTGTCACCGTCTCTGAGATCAGTCAGGGTTCTATGGGAGGTGGCTGGGCCTGGGCCCAGCCAGACCTGGGCAATAAACTGGTTCCACCCCTTCCCAGCTGTGTGGCCTGGGGTAAGTTATCCAGCCTCTCAGTCTACTTCCTCACCTGTAAAATTGGTATTCTAATAACAGCATCAACTGCATACATTATTAGGAGCATGAAATAATATCGTGTATAAAACTCTTGGCACACTGCCTGATATTTTGTATACATCAGTTAACAATGATCATGGTTGTTGTTGGCCCATGGGGCACTCCTTGCATTTGCAGTTGGCCCAGCCCAGTAGGTGAGTCCTGGACAGCCAGCTCTCTGAATCCCCATAGGAGGGAGATCCACCACCACCCTGCTCATGCAGACATCACTGGAGGCATCCCCTTCTGACCAGCAGGGAGCGTTGACAATCCAGCCAGGGCCAAGGAATGGAGCATGGGATCAGTTAACCAATGATGGACCACTGCTCAGTGGGAGGACCCCCCAGGATGTCGGAGCTGTTCCTGGGGTGTTCGAAGGCCTGGCCATCTTTTCTGGAGAGGGAGTAGCAGACCCCACTGCCTTCTGGGCCCCCATTACACCACTAACTGACATTAGAGTTTATTGAAAGCTTTCCCGCCCTCCTATAAAGTAGGGAAGCCAGTGGATTTGAGCCCCATTCCATAGATGAAGGGACTGAGCATCAGAGAGCTCACATGACACTCCGAAGGTCCCACACCAGTAAGTGAAGGAAAATTTGAGCTTTTAGGCTCCCTGACCTGGGTCCCTTGGACCACCCTCCTCCTCAGGAGCAAGCTTTCAAGTTTTTACTACCCATTTACTGAGAGCTTACAAGGTGGGAGGCTCTTATGTTAATAATAGAACACACAGTAGAACCACAACCCTATAAAGGAAGTACTAACATTATCATTGTCCTCATTTTACAGGTGGGAAAACAGAGGCTCAGAGCAGTGATATGACTTGCCCGAGTTCACAGAGCTAGTAGGTAGATAAACCAGGCCTGAAAACCAGATTTCCCTGGTACTGAAACTCATATACCTAACCAGAGTGATGTATTCCTCCACCCCCCACCAAGCACCTGTGCCCTTTGGTGGATGCTGTCTTTGATCTTGGGTTCCCTTGACCCAGGCATGTGCCAGGGTCAGTCTGAGGCAGGTGGGGGCATGCTGGCAGCTTCAGCAGTCTAAGTACGTAATCTGACCCGCACTACCCACCTGCTCTGGGGGGCTGGGCTGAGAGAGGCAAGATGGGTCAAGGGGCCACTGAGCAGATTAGTGGGGGGTGGGGTGGTCTGGGAGGCTGCCGAGGTGGGGCCTGAAGCCTGCAGAAGCGTTCATCCCAACCAGAGTCCACCCCTCCCTGCCTTCCTCTCTGTCCTCCAGTCTCTTGGTCTTTCTCTGTCCTGTTTCTCCCTGTTACACTGGGTCTCTCAGTCAGCCTCTCTTTCTCCCCGTCTTTCTGTTGCACTTCCAGGGAACTCTTGGGTTCCCAGGAACACAGTTTGAAAACCACTGAAGGAATGCCTGGACTCTAGGGGAACATGGAGTCTGAAGACCTGAGTTCAAATCCCACATCTGCTGCTACAGAGCCATGACCTTGGTCAAGACAGTGGCCTCACTGCATTTCCTTTTCCATAAACTGGAGCTAAAGATGCCTTCCTTATGGGGTTACTGGGGGACTTAATAACCTAACTTTGCTCAGTACATAGTAGGTGTGCAGCACAAGTCTCCAAGCCAAGTCTCATCTCCCGTCAATAGTAGTAGCAATGTTGACCATGGCCCAGGCATTTCATGTGCATTACTTGGCCCTCAGCACAACGTTGGGAGGCAGGCACCTTTCTGATTTCTGTTTGTCAAATGAGGAAAATGAGGCACAGAGCTGTCTATAAAACATGCCCAAGGTCACATCGCTGTTGTGGTGGAGACAGAATTCAAGCCCGGATAGGCTGGCTCCCAATTGTGTCATATTTCATCATGACAGTGAGCATTTATCAAGCGCCTACTGTGTACGTCGGGACTTCACATATGTGATTTCAGTTAATTGTTATGATAACCTAGCGCCTGGGAATTGTTAAACCCATTTGACAGAGGAGAAAACTGAGGCCCAAGAGCATTTGGGCATTCTCAGGCTCACACAGCCAGTAAGAGAACAAACAGGGCTTGCCTCCTCATCTGTCTGATGCCATAGCTGTGCCAGGTCTGGCTGGCCATCACCACTGTTTTTATTGTTGAATGGCTAAACCTGATGGGGTTTGGAGCCTGAGGTGGGGAAACTTCTGGCAAGTCCATTCAGAGCCCCCAACTCCTGGTCTGTAGAGAAAGGCCAGGGGGAGCCGGCATGGAGAGCCCCAGGAAGCCCTGTGAGACTATATGTTCCTCACTCACTCTGGCTTCTCTAATCCACCTGGGCCCTGAGTGGGCCCTGCAGTTCTGTGTTGTGGGACTGTGGCGAGTGGAGACCCTCCGCCACTCCGGAAATGTATACTCCAGGGAAATTGTTTCACCGAACCCTGAACAGCAGCTGGTGGGTGCCTTGGGGGGGCAGGGTGTTCACGAAGAAAGTGAGGCGGTGGGGGCAACAGCAGCTGCTGGCCCAGTTGGGTCTTGACCCCACCCTCACTGCCCCGTGGGGCTCTCTCAGTCCCACAGAATCCAAACCATCCTTCACACCGATGTCTCTCCGAGTCTTACAGCGTCATCTGAGGTGGGCAAGGGCAAAAAAAACAAAAAACAAAAAACCATTGCCGTCGTGTTGATTCCAACTCATAGCAGCCCTATAGGACAGATTAGAACTGCCTCATAGGGTTTCCAAGGAGGCCGGTGGGTTCGAACTGTTGACTTTTTGGTTAGCAGCCATAGCTGTTAACCACTATGCCACCAAGGGCAGGAAGGCATTATTTCTAGTTCCATTTTATAGATGCTGCAACTGAGGTTCAGGGGGTCCAGATGATCTGCTAGGAGGTGAATGAGTCAGGCTGTCTAGTCTGCCCATTCTCATTGCTGCTCACTGCCAGCTGCCTTCTCAGGACCCATCCTGAGCACCTTCTAGGTCCCCACTACAGCAAACCCAGGAGGACAGGGTCATTGCATTGCCCCATCACACAGGTAATGAAACCAGGACTCAGGCAGGTGAAGCAATTTCTCCAAACCCCTGACCACAGAAATGCCAGGGCTGTGGGATTTAAACCCAGGTTTCAAATTTCTGGCAGCCCCCACCTCCCTCTACCCCGCTTTGGTGAACTACCTCCTCAGGCTCTCCCCTGGCACGCGGATCACTCAGCCTCATCCCCCGAGCCTGGGGCCCTCCAGGCCAGGAGCAGGGGCTCAGGTGGCAGGATTTGGGGAGGTGGGATAGGCAGGGCTCCTCTTCCTCCATCCACATGTTCCTCCCCTTCAGCCTCCTGTGCCGGTGTGTGTACCTGTGAGCCCGTGTACACGTGTGTGTGTATGTGGGTGTGTATACAAGATGTGGACTCAGGGTGCCTGGGGGAGGATGCTGCTGTGTATCTGTGGGAACTTGGGAGTAGGCTTAGTGAGGCCCAGAACTCTCCTGGAAGGTGGTGTCCATGCATGAGCTGAGTGCGTGTGGGTCTCTGCGGTTTCGCTCATTTGTCTTTGTTTTAGTGCCCTGAATGCGCCTGAAGGGGACGTGGGTCCATGTTCACTGGGGCTCTGTGAGTTCCTCTGGAGTCTAATTTTAGACTCCGCCTCCTGCCTACTATCTATTTAGGGCCCCAGCTTCTTCAAACTGGAAAGACAAAGCTCCCAGCCACCCACCTCCCTTCGCCCCATCCCTCACCCTGAACTAAGGATTCCCACGGAGTTCCCCCCACTCTTTCTCTGGATGACTGGTTTGTTGAGGCCTAGGGGAGAAAGAGTGCAGTGGGGGTGGGGGGAAGGCCCAATGCCCCAGAAGGCAGGGGGTGGGGTGGAAGTAAATCTCAATCTTTGGGCACCCAGGGTACAAAGGGGCCTGGGTGGGCCTTCTACTGGGCTAGGGTGTTCTCTTTGGACATACAGCTCTGCCACTTACTGAGGAGGCTAATTTGCCTCTCTAAGCCTCAGTGTTTCACTCTGTAAATGGGGATAATTATACCCTCCACTGTAAGATGGTTGTGAGGATTCAAGTAAAGGGCTTAATTCAGCCCTGACACCCCATAGGTGGAGAAGCAGCTCAAGGAACCTGCAGACAGGAACCTGGGGATGGAGGAGGGCTCCCTGGGCATCGAGGAGCCAGTGGTAGAACCGACATCCTGGCTTGTCCCCAAACTCCCCTTCTCCGTTCCCATTGCACCTACTGCAGACCCTGTTCCATACTGCAGAGCAGAACTGGGGTGGGGGGCATCTGGACCTTGGGCCCCCAGCCTTCTACACACACACACACACACACACACACACACAGGGGACAACATGGGCAAGGAGGGGAGGGAAATGGAGTGAGCATTCCAGACCCTTTCTCACTGGAAACGGAAGCTATTTACTATTATCATTATCAATGCCATTCTATATTAGTATTAAATAGTATCAACGATTCAACACAGCAACAACACCGTCATTACAACAGCGCAAGGAACGGAACTCGCGAAGATAGTATCTACTGCGAGCCCTTCCCTGTGGTGGCCCATTGGCACTTACAGTACAGGACCTACCTCACCCCGTCTCTCCAATGACCCTGTAAGGTAGGTGACATCCCCCTCATCCACTCCAAATTACCCCTTCAGGAAACTGAGGCTCAGAGAGGTTAAACAACGTTCCTATGGTCACACAGCAAGGACTGGGACCAGATGTGTCTGCGTCCAGAGCCCCAGCTGTAGACACTGTCTTCACTGTGTGAGAATCATGGCCCTCACGCTCCTTCCAGCCCCAGCACTGGCCTCACCAGGCCAGATACGCACCTTCTAGGCTAATCCACATGCCATTGTCTGTTGTGCTGACCAGACCCAGGGAGACAGACTAGGGGATCCCTGGAAAACCTCCCCAGTAGGGAGTTGGGGTTGCTAACAGCTCCGACCCTGGGTTTTCAAGGACCTAACTTGCTGTATAACTTGGGAGGTACCCTGGTCCTCAGTTTCCTTTCTTGCAAGGTGGAGAGAAGCTGACAGAGCCCCCACAGTCTTGTACCAACCCCCTTTCCCTCACTCCTCTCACCCCCTGGCCTGGCTCTCCGTCCATCACTAACCTCACTCCGACTCTGCAGAGCTGGTGGCTGGCAGCCTGAGCCACTGGAGGCCAGGGGTAGGGTCCTCAGAGGTGAGGTGGATGCTGAGACACCCAGTAGAATCTTGGGGTGCCAGTCCACTCTCAGTCGGCTAGGAACTGAGCTACAGGTCAGCCTCTTCTCCCCCAGCTCACCCAGCCCCACCCCTGTGAATAATGCCAGTTGCCTCAGTGAGCCGGGCCTCACTGGGGCTTTGATGATTTGGGGGGTGTCACGAATGGGTGGCAGACAAGGAGGAATTAAAGACCCAGCCCGCCAAGCTTGGGGCATAGAAATGGTTAAATTGTCACAGGAGACACCTTCCTAGCCCACCATGTGCCATCCCCCAGGTTTCCAGAATCTGCCTTTCATACAATCCTGGCTCTCAGGATCCCCCTCCAGGCCCTGAGGCCAGGGTGGGGCTCCTTCCCCCCCACCCCAACCACAACAATAATTAACCCCAGTGAACCCCAGCAAATAAAGATCTCAATCGCAGAAGGGCGGAATCGTGGCTGCCCCAGGGTGGGAAACTCCGGGAGCCCAGGAAGGCCAAGCCCGGGTGATTTCCACCCATGGCTACCTGAGTGGGTGGCCCTCAGTCCGCTGAGGCCTGGGAGGAGGGCACCACCTCCAGGTTCAGGTAAAGTTTGGGTTTGGACCCAAGTCGTCACCACCATCTAATTTTTTGTGTGTGATACAAAATACATAACATAAAATTTACCATTTTAACCGTTTTTAAGTGTGTAATTCAGTGGCACTAAGCACTTTCACAATGTACGTAATCATCAACATTATTTCTAGAACTTTTTCACCCCAAACAGAAACTCTGTATTCATTAAGCAATAACTTCCGTTTTGCCCACCTCCACCCCCTTATAACCTCTATTCTACTTTCTGTCTCTGTGACTTTGCCTGTTCTAGCTTCCTCATATAAATGGAGTCATAGACTATTTGTCCTTTCATATCTGGCTTCCCTCTCTCAGGGTAATGTTTTCAAGGTTCATCCATGCCATAGCATGTATTAGAATGTCATCTCTCTTTGTGGCTGAACAATATTCCTTTGTACCGGTGGGCCACATTTTTTTAATCTACTTGTTTGTTGATGGATACTTGGATTGTTTCCACCTTGTGGCTGTTGTAAACAATACTGAAATGAACATTGGTGTACACATATCTGTTTGAGTCCCTGCTTTCAAGCCTTTTTGGTATATAAAAAAAAAAATTTTTTTTTTTTTTTTTTTTTTTGCGTATATACCTATATGGAATTGGTACGTCTTATGACAATTCTATGTTTAACTTTCTTAGGAACTGCACCATTTTACAGTCCTACCAACAATGCACCAGAGTTCCAATTTCTCCAAATCTTTGCCAACACTTGTTATTTTCCATTTTTTGGATGATACCCATCTTAGTGAGGGTGAAGTGGTCTATTTCTTTTTCTTTTTTTTTTTTTTACTTTTATCTCCTTCCATCCTCCTGAATCTGTCCCAAGCTCCATACAAGGCCCCAGGAATCACTGTTGTCCAAGGCAGAGTAAGGGCCTGTCTCCCCGCCAAGTCCCATCTTCTTCTCCTGTCTGACTCACACTAGGCTGTCCATCAGCTGGTGAATACTGAGCACCGACTGGGCACAGGCACGGTGCTGGGTGTGCGGGTCTGTGAGGATGTGTTGGGGAGGGCAGGTTGGAAGTTGTGGGGAGGTTCAGGGAAACAGGAAGCACACAGTGCAGCTGGTCATGGGTGGATATTCATCTATGCTATTTCCTCTTCCTGGGCACACAGGAAGGCTGGGATTCCAAGTCAGCTTTCCAGTCAGGTTGGGGCTGTGTGCCTAAGTGCTGGTCAAGGAGTGTAGATGGAATTCACATGTACCACTTCCAAACCTGAAGATAAAAATGCCTTCCCATATTCTCTTCCACTTCCACGGCAACCATGGTGGCTTTGTGTTGGAGACGGAGGTATCCCAAAATGGAAGGAACCTGAATCCCCAAGTTGCCACTTGGAGTGATGTCACCTGACCCACACCATACTGTGATATGAGCAAGAAATAAACCTCCATTGTGTTTAGCCACTGAAATGTTGGGGATATTTGTTACAACAGCTAGTGTCACTTATCCTAACTAATACAGGCAGACAACACAGACATGGGGATCACATTAAATACTATGGCTGGATCAGTGCCTGAAAGGGATTGTTGCTGGGCAGTGCATGACAACTGGTGTCTCATGCGAGTTGGGAATGACCTTGAGGTCAGAGGATGGGGAGCATACTGAAAGCTGGAGAGCCTGGCATATAGTAGGTGGTCAATAAAGTTGGTTGAATGAATAAAATACGTGAAAACAGCTTTGCAGGAGTAGCTGAAGTTACCAGGACTCCAAGGATGAGTGGGGTTTGGATAGGGGGTGGGAATGGAAAGAATTACCCTGGCTATAAAGACATAAAGGTGAGAGAGGGCAACACCTGCCCAGGGGTCAGAAGTCACTCTAGCCCAAGCAGGAATGTCAGAGAAGGTTCTGGAACTTAGAGGCTTTCAAGGACCAGGCTGAACAATTTAGACCTTAGGCTGTGGGCCAGGGTTCTCCAAAGTGCCATGGACATAACAATCTATTGTGTACAGAAAGAAAATAGTAACACCCCTATTTATATTTATCTCACCCCCTTAAATGTCTGTTTTTGAGTGTATACGAGGCTCAGAGAGGTTGAGTAACTCCCCCAAGGCCACACAGTTAATAAGCTGGCCTGACTCCAAAGCCCAGCTGTGCTCTTCACATATGCTGAGTCTCGTGCAGCTAGGTAAGGGGTTGGGAGAGGCCAGAGGCAGGTCTAGGGGAGGGTGGCTGTCTCTGCTGTAGCATCAGGCTAATACTCACTGTGGGCAGAGGTCAAAGAACTTGCCCAGGCCTGCCCACTGGGACCTCTAGGGCCTATGTGGAGAAGCCAAGCAGAGAGCTGTGATGGGTGCTGGCTTGCTGAACAAACACTGGAGCTTTTCATTCCAGGCTTGGATGATTAATTCCCACCTTTGTGAGCAGAATCCTGGGAGCAGAAAGGGGTAGGACCAGGGGTTGGGAGGTTAGGATGGGAAGGCAGAGAGGGATGGGGATATCATCCAGGCTCTGGGAACAGCTGGCAGGGGTAAGTCAGACGCTCTACCACCCTCACCTACTCAGCTGCCAATCTCCAAGGTTAAAGGAACCCAGAGGCCACCCCCACCCTGTTTCCCAATACTTCACTGCGTGGGATTTATGGATGATATTCATCTTTGAATAAAGGGTTACCGATTTAAAAAATAAATGTTTTAATTAAAATATAATATACAGACGGAGTCCCTGGGTGGAGTAAACAGAGAAGCACCAGGCTATTAGTTGAAAGATTAGGAGTTTGAACCCACCCGGAGGCGCCTCAGTAGACAGGCCTGGTGATCTGCCGAAAGTTCACAGCCTTGAAAACCCTATGGAGTGCAGTCCTACTCTGACACACACAGGGCTACCATGAGTCGGAATCGACTTGATGGCAAGTAACAACAACATACAAACAGAAAAGTACACACATCATAAAAGTAAATTGTATAAACTGAATACATCGAGTGGAACCAGCACCTAGATGGAGAAACAAAACATTCACCAGCCCCTAGAGGCCTCCTGAGGCCCTTCTAGTCTTTACCCCTGACTGGCGACCACCATCTAACTTCTAATACCATAGATGATTTTGCCTGCTTTTGAACTTTATATAAATGGAATCCTAAGTATGTGAGCTTTTGTGTCTGATTATTTCGTTCAACATTAGGTCTGGACTGTGTGTTGTTGTCGTTAAAGTATTCTATAATATGCACATACCCATTTATTTATCTAGTATCTTAGTTATCTAATGCTGCTATAACAGAAATACCACAAGCTCATGACTTTGACAAAGAGAAATTTGTTCTCTCACAATCTAGTTGGCTACAAGTCCAAATTCAGGGCATCAGCTCCAGGGGAAGGCTTTTGCTTTGGAGGAAGGCCCTTATCATCAACCTGTCCCTGGACTAGGAGATTCTCAGCTCAGGGACCCCAGGTCCAGAGGACATGCTCGTCTCCTTGCACTACTTTCTTGGTGGTATGAGGTCCCCATGTCTTTCTGCTCACTTCTCTTATATCTCAAAAGAGATTGGCTTAGTATGAATGTAGGTATGAAAGTTCAGCTGCTCCACATCCTTGCCAACGCTTAGAATTGCCTAATATTGTGAACTGAGTCCTGCCTCATTAAAGTAACTGCTCTAATTCCACCTCATTAACATCACAGAGGCAGGATTTACAACACACAGGAAAATCACATCAGGTGACAAAATGGTGGATAACCATACTGGGAATCACGGCCTAGCCAAGTTGACACACATTTTTGGGGAGGACTCAATCCATAACATCTAGTCTACTGTTGGTGGACATTTGAGCTGTTCCCAATTTTTTCCTATTTTGAACACTGCTGCTATGACCGTTGTCATATGTTTCTTTGCTTGTCTTTTGATATATACCTGCATGTGTTCAGCTTTAACAAAGCTCGTTCCATTTTAAAGGAAAATCTTCCTCACTCTTTTGTTTTTGCTTTAATCAACCTTATTGATTAGGTGGTGCAGTTCACACTTGACTGCTAACCTAAACATTGGTGGTTCAAACCCACCCAGTAGGCACCATGGGAGAAAGCCCTGTCAATCTGCTTCTGTAAAGATTACAGCCAAAAACCCTATGGAGCAGTCTACTCTGTCACAATATGGGGTCTCCATAAGTTGAAATCAATTCAATTGCAACTAACAACAACGACAACATAATTGAACATAATACAATGCACTCAATTTAACCATGCAGGTTGATGGCTTTTGACACACGTATGCGCCCATGTAAACACTACCACCACCAAGATACAGAACATTTCCAACCCCCTAGAAAACTTCCTGGTGCCCCTTTGCAAATTAATGTCCCCGCTCACTTCACCACAGGCAACTCCTGATTCGATTTCCATCACCGTATTAGTTTTGCTTGTTCTTGAACCTCATATAAATGGTATCGTACATTAAGTACTTGTTTGTGTCTGGCTTCTTTCTGTGAAATTCAGCCTTATTGTGGCAGCTATCAGTTCATTTATATCGTTGCCTTCGGCAGTTGTTCCTTTTTATTGTATACATTGGGTGGATATATCACCGTTTGTATATCCAGTCCTTTGTGATGGACCTTTAAACTGTTTCTGGTCTGGCTGTTATGAACAAGGCTCCTATGAACATTCGGTGCAAGTCTTGGTGTGGACATGTGTTTTCATTCTTCTTTGGTAAAACCTGGACGTGGACTTGCTGGGTCAGAATAAGTGCATAGCTAACCCGACGAGAAACTGCCAAACTGCTTTCCAAAGGTGTTGTACCATTTCACACTCTCACTGCCAATGTATGAAAGTTCAGTGCTCCACATCCTTGTCAACACTTAGAACTGCCAATCTACTTAATTGTAGTCATTCTAATAGGTCTGAAGTGATATCTCATTGGGGTTTTAATTTGAATTTCCCTGAACAGACTCAAACATACCAATGATCATGAAGATGGCACGGGACTGGGCATTGTTTCATTCTGTTATACTTAAGGTAGCCATGAGTTGTAGCCAACTGACTTGTCTTTAACTAACGACAACGAAGACTGATGATGCTGGGCATCTTTCCATGTGCTCACTGGCCACTTATATGTTTTCTCTGGTGAACTGTCTATTCAAGTCTTCCTTATTTCATCATCCCCCATCTTCCCTCCCCTTGTTGTCTTATACCCTCAGTACTGCCTTATTTGGGGTACTAAAACAATGTCCAAACTGGTCTCCATCACTCCAGTGGCTCCTCCATCGTGCCAGATAACCTTCCTAAACACCAGACTATGTAAGTCATTCCCTTGTTCTAAAGCCTGCTATGGCTCCCCAAGCCTGCAGAGTCAAGTGCTAAATTCTCACTTTGCCATTTGTGGTACTTTCTCTCCTGTCTTCCTTTCCACAACCTCTCTAACAATCTCCCAAACTCTATTCCTGCCCTGTGCCTTCAGGACTCAGAATACCTTACTCCCCTTCTTCACCCCCAGATTTAAGTCTATTCCAAATCAGGCCTGCCTCCCTCTAGGGAGGCTGCCAGCCTGTCCCACCCCATGGGGATTCCTGGCTTCTCTGAGCATCCCTAGCACACCTTGCCTCTCTGATCTTGTTTGGCATTGCCTCCTTACAGTGCCACTTAGATGCCAGGGGCAGCCAGGGCCTGGAGAGAGACTTCTTGGTTCCACAAAGTTCCTGCCAATCTGCTATGATTCATCTGATAAAAGCAGTGAGATTCCCTCCTTATAAACTTAAAATATTGCATATTAACACCGAATATTCTATTAAGAACTGTACATATCCTTTCCCTGAAAATTCTAGTGTACCTAAGAGGGAGGGATTGGTGGGTGAGGTGGGAGAGGGAGGACAAGCCCCCACTTCTCTGTTTTAAGAATCTCTGATGTAGACAGTCCTGGTGGTGCAGCGGTTAAGAGCTCGGCGGCTAACCAAAACGTCAGCAGTTCAATCCACCAGGCACTCCTTGGAAACCCTATAGAGCAGTTCTACTCTGTTCTACAGGGTTGCTATGACTCTGAATCAACTCAGCAGCAACGGTATATAGACAAAAGGTTGTTAGATTTGGAGGAGACATCCTGGGTCTGAGTTCCAGTTCTGCCTTTTTGGGGCACTGGGCAGAGCAGTTCATCATCTCTCTGGGCCTGCATTGGTAAAATGGGACGATGCCATCCTGGCAGAATGTGGAGGATATATGAAACTTAGTAAGTGTGCAAAAGTCAATGGCAAACTAAGGAGTCAGACAAGTGTGTGCGTATGTGTGTGTGTGAGAGAGAGATGATCTATTAGATTGTAAACCCAGGCCTGGTAAAGAAATCTTTTACAGTGAGACCTGTGAGAACAGGAACTTTGATGGGGCTGCATTGTTTTCCCAGGTCTCACAAGTTTCCACCTTTGCAGTCTTACCACTTCCCTGTCGCTATCTGTTAGTGGGAAATATTCGAGTCTTCCTTCTCTGACAGGTTTCCACCTTCCACAGGTTCTGGCTTTCTCAGGTTTTACTGTCTAAGGAATGCAAGGGAAATGCTCATAAGAATTCATGAAGGAAGACCCCAGGGAAGGTAGGAAGGAATTGCGATCACTACTGTCCCTGACTCTCCTTCCCTTTTCTCCCTCTCTCTCCTCCTTCCCAAGGGGACTTCAATATGGAACCAGAGGAAATGTCAAACAAAAAGGAAAAAGGAGAAAGGACCCTCTGAAGCAGAGAAGGGGGAGTTTGCAGAGGACAGTGGCTTGTTCTCAGAGGACCAAGGTAAGGCTTTAGCAGGGCTGATGGGAGGGGGCTATGACAGACACTGCCCCTCAGTCTCTGAGAGCGAATGCCAGGTGGTATGGCCCCGGGTGGAGTGGAAAATCCCAGCCAGTATGTCTGCCCACCTGGAATGGTGGCATGGTGACTTTTGGATGTGTTTTCTCCGTGGCCATCCCCTCTTGCCCAAAGTCACTGTAGCAACATGGGGCTGGGGAGCCAAATTCCTGCAGGTCACCTCTGCTCAAGCCCGAGTCAGCGGGTCCTCCCTGACCTACTGGGGGGAGCGAGTCTTTGAACTTCCTGCCCCATGAATCCTGTGCCAAGCACTCTTCTGGGTACTCAGGACACAGCTTGAGCAAACCAAAGTCAAGCCCTGTTGGCCCCTGGTATTCCTCTGTGGGCAGACATCAAGGAAGCACTATTGTGTCACCTGTCAGGGCACTGTGCTAAGTGCTAGGTGCTATTAAAACATTACTCAGGGGTGGGGATTTAAAACGCCACAACAAACCCAAGTGGGGTGCTGGGACAGAAAGAGGCCAGGGAGCTGTCTGAGATCAGGCATCAGGGAAGGCCCTGGGGGCCTCCACCGGGTTCCCCTCTATTCCGGGCAGGTTCTCGCCCGCAGGGTGGTCTCCCCACCCACCCTTAGCCAGCGCATCTGTCCCGCTTCCCGGTCCGTCCGGCGGGGTCCCAGGTCGCCCTGGCACGTGGCAGGAGGCTCTCGGGCGCCCGCAGCATGACACCCGGGACGGGGGCGCTGTCCCCAGGCGATCGCTGACTCCGCCCCACCCCGCCCGCGCCCGCTCCCTGCCGGCTCCTCTCCCGGCAGACACACACCGCGCGGCCCGAGTCCTCAGCCGAGCCCATGGAGCCAGCGGGGCGCAGGCTCTGCCGCCACAGCCGCAGGGGGGACGAGTCGCTGCAGGGCGAGCTGGAGGCGCTGGTCCACGACGTGGTGAAGGCCAGCTCGTGGTGGGAGCGCCACGGCGTGGACTGCGCCATCCTCGCGCTCAGCCTCCTGGCGGTGCCGGCCGGTGAGGGCACGGGGACAGGGCGACAAGGGGTCCGGTCGCTGGGTTGAGGGGCTGAGGGCGCGGCGCTGCAGGGCTGCGGGCGTGGTGCTGCGGGGCTGCGGGACTGCTAAGCTGTGGGCACCTTGCTGCGGGGCTGCGGGGCTGAGGGCGCGGGGCTGCGGAGCGGCGGGACTGCTAAGCTGTGGGCACCTTGCTGCGGGGCTGCGGGGCTGAGGGCGCGGGGCTGAGGGCGCGGGGCTGCAGGGCTGCGGGCGTGGTGCTGCGGGGCTGCGGGACTGCTAAGCTGTGGGCACCTTGCTGCGGGGCTGCGGGGCTGCGGGGCTGAGGGCGCGGGGCTGCGGAGCGGCGGGTGCGGGGCAGGAAAGTCGGCAGTGCCGGCCACTAGGCCCGTGGCGCCCGAGGTGCATGGGGAGGGAAGAAGGAGACGCCCTAAACCCGAAAGTCTGGATTTGGGATGTCCTGCCCTGTGTTCCCAGAGGAGCCAGCACTGGATGGGGAAGAAGTGCTGATGGAAGGAGGGCTGGACGGGAAAGTTGAGAGGGATCCGCAGGGCTGGGCTGGGGAGGTGGCCTGGGGGAGATGGTTCCACGGGGAAGGCCAGGAATGAGGCAGGGGAGGAGGAGGGAAGGTGGGCTTTCTGCCCGACCTGTCGTGGTTTGCACCCCACCATATCCCACCCCATCCCTGCTTGGGCTGGGGCACAAGAAGCAAACCCCAATGGAGTCCAGACTCTGCAAATTGCAGTTTCCTTGCTGGCCCAGGGGACTCTGTTTTTTCCCAAATCCTGTGGAGAAAGCCAGCCTATCCTCCTTACGCTGTAGTGGGACTGGCCCTATATCTCTCGGGCAGTCCGTAGGGCTGGGCCCACTTGGCCTGGGCTCCAAGAGGTAGGGGCTGAGGTGTTGGAACCCAGTTCTCCCAAAGCTGGGGGAAGACCTTGCCGTCCTACCTCCCCACACAGGGCTCTTCTGCCTGCGCTTTGAGAACGTCTTAGTCTTTGCCCTGGGCATCACTATTCTGGGTGTGAGCCACTACACACTCACTGTCAAGGGCAGCCACCTGGCCACACATGGGGCCCTCACCGAGTCCAAGCGCTGGAGCAAGATCTGGGAGCTTTTCTTCTTGGAGGTGAGCCTGAGAGCAGGGTGGTGCATTTGCTGATGCTGTGTGGCAAACTCACCATGCTCCACAGATGTGCCATGCAAGCACGCAGGCGTGTGCAGCTGTGCACGTGGCCAGAGGACAGCAGCTGCAGCTCTCAGTGTGTGTACCCACGTGTGCAGTAAGCACTACCAGGTGTATGTCTCTAAGTGTGTACTCCCTCAAGCATGGAGAGAGGAGTTGCACGCCATGGGCACCAAATTGCATGATGGGCAGGGATCTGGGGCTGGGCACCCACGTCTTCCCTCTCTGCAGCACTGGGCCACGTAGTGACTAGACCTTTACTTCTCAGGAATACTTGTGGTTGGCAGATCCTGGCCCGTGACCTGGCCCATGGCTGCAACCACTGGGGCCTCCTTTTGCCGTCAGGGTTTAAAATGTGAACCCCAGACAGAAGGATAGGGGAGCACAAGCCCGGTGACAGAATCCTAGGTCCGGATGTGCTCCTCTGATACCAGGTGATGGCTGAGCTATCCTAAGCAGCTCCTGCTCCCTAGGTCTGCCCCAGGAGCGAGCCTCCCTCTCCTGACCCCTGCTACTCAGCCCTCCCTAGGCCTGCCCCTCCACCCTTCCTGTCTCAGCCTTCTCACTGTGGGCAAGTCCAGGAATGCTGTCCTTCTCTCCAGACTGTTCTCCAGGCTCTTCCATTCCTCTCCCAACAGAGGACCCTCACCTGGCCACCCAGGTTCCTTGTGAGCGAATATGAAAGCCAGTACCAGAAACAGTCCTTTCTGGCAGGGACTGGTGACCAGTGAACTCCTCGTATAAAACAAGTTGCCATCAAGTTGACTCCAACTGATGGTGACCCCATGTGTATCAGACTAGAATTGTGCTCCATAGGGTTTTCAACAGATGATTTTTTCAGAAGTCGAATTCCAGGCCTTTCTTCTGAGGTACCTCTGGGTGGACTCAAACCATCAACCTTCGGTCAGCCACCGAGCACGTTAACCATTTGCACTACCCAGGGACTCCACTCGTCACATAGCAGAAGTCTTTTTATAAAGATTAAACCACATTGGTTAGACAGGAAGAAGTGTTTCTCACCTTGAACTCTATCCTCTCCTTTTTCTCCTTTTTCCTCGCATCCCACCAGCTCACATTTCTAAAGTGCTAGAGGCAGGAGGAACCAAGGGGTGACTGATCCTCAGGGGCAGTTTCAAACTTCCCTTCCATGGCCGCTGGTCCCAGTCAGACTCCAGACCCCCTGGAGTTGGGGTCAGATCCCCACCAGGTTTGTGATCTCTAGGGAGAGGCAGGGAGGAGGCTGGACTATGCCGTCTGCATGGGCAGTGGCAATGGTGACCCTGGGCCACCAGGAGTAGGATTAGCTCTGTTTGGATTATTCAAAGCTGTTCTGAGAGCCAGGAGCTTGGAGGCAGCTGAGGATGAGCAGGTGTGTGGGATTTTCAGCCGTTTGGGCTAATTGATGCAATAATTTGATTGTGGTTCTCAGACTTTGATGTGCAACAGATTGACCTGGAGCCCCAGGCTTGTTGAAGTAGCACAGAGCCCGGGCCATTGTCTTCTTACCAAGCTCCCCAGGTGAACCTGACACCACTAAAACTTGTGAACCCGTGGCCTAGACTGCCTGAGGAATCCAGTAGCTATTATGTGCTGTGCAAAGGCAGGGAGCCAAAGCCACCTCCTCTGAGAAGCTCTCCCAGGCTCCCCAGGGGAGGCTCTGCCAGAACCATAACACATGAGCCCCGTGGGTCCTAGACAGCCTTGTGGCTGCATCCTGCCTGAGGCACATTGCCTCGTCCTGGTGAGCCCGGAGTGGGATCTCAGCCTGGCCTCTTCTCTCTTCCACCCCTGCCACAGGGTGGGGCGCTTGGTCAGCTTTGCATCAATATTTGTTGATGATGATCCCGCATATGACTTGGGGTCAAGGTCCAGAGAAAAGCTGGCTGATGAATGAGGAAAAGCACACATCCTAGAGGCCTGTGAGCCCCCCATGTGCTTGGACTGGCGGTGCGGAGCCTGGGGAGGGCAGGCCTGGTTCTCAGCCTCAGTGTTGTGACACCCAGCTGGTGTGCTGTAATCGCTGTGAGATGGGTCACAAGAAGTTTGTCACTCGCAACTCACAACCTGTGTGGGAGGCCTCGTTTTTGTCCCATGGGGTGTGGCTCTGGCTACCCTCTGGGGAGAGTCCAGGTCCTAGTGTGGGGGAGGGGATGGATTGTGTCTCTCACCTGGCTGGCATCGGTGGGGCTCATGGAGTCTTGGGGAGGTGCCAGTCTTGCCTGCAGGCAGGATGGGGGCATGGTGAAGGGCTGCCTGACCTTGGGCAAGGACTTAACTTCTAAGTGTCACTTTCCTTGTCTAAGAAAGTCGTGAAGCCATTGTTGTTGTTATTGTTAGTTGCCATGGAGTCAGTTCCGACTCATGACGACTCCACGTGTGCAGAGTAAAACTGCTGTATAGATTTTTTGAGCCTGTGACCTTTGGGAAGCAGATCGTGAGGCCTGTCTTCTGAGGTGTCTGTAGGTGGGTTTGAACTGCCAACCTTTTTTGGCTAGGAGACAAACGCTTAATTGTTTGTGCCACCCAGGGACTCCCATGAAGCCGCTGAGAGGGTTAAATGAGACAACATGCCCTTAACCGAAGGCTGGTCCTGACTCTTCCCCACTTCACAAGTGTTGGCTCCATTTTTTTCTCTGGATGGAACATGCTGCTGGCTCCAAGAAAATGGTTAACAGTGGTGGGACTTGTTGTTACTGGTTTGTACGTGTTTTTGTTCACTGAAAGGTTGGCAGAGCTTTGCAGAGCTCTACCGAGTTGGTACCTATGTGCGTGTTGGGGGGATGCTATGGCCCTGGCCCACCCACCTTGTTCTCTGCATTGCGCAGAGGTCAAGCTGCTGCCTGGGACCTCAGAGGGTCCCCTGGGGCCCTTTCTGGACCCTTGACCCACCACTTGTCCTCAAGTTACTTTAATCCTTCTCTTGTTGAATGTCCCTGCTCTTCCCCAAACCTTGAGCCTCAGGAGACACCACACTCACTACAGAATAGGCTAGTCTTAGCCCCTAGGTTCCTTTTGGTGTTTCCCAAATTCTGCAGCCTCAGGCATCAGCTGAGTGCCATCAGTTTTCGTGGGCACCTAGCTTTTGCTAAGTTTGCCTCTGGGTCTACTGGCCAGGGGGAGGGGATCTCGCCTCTCTGGCCCATTGGATCTAGGGGGAGGAAGGAAGATGGTGGGGAGGCTGCCACTCCAGGTTGCTGTTGTTTCTCTCCTGTTGTTGTTAGGTGCCATTGAGTCAGTTCTGTCTCATAGTGACCCTACGTGTAACAGAATGAAACACTACCTGGTCCTGCACCATGCTCACAATCGTTGCTATGTTTAAGCCCATTGTTGTAGTCACTGTGTCAATCCATCTCATTGAAGGTCTTCCTTTTTTATTCACCCTCTACCTTAACAAGCATGATGTCTTTCTCCAGGGGTTGGTCTCTCCTGATAAAAAAAAAGTATGTGAGACAAAGTCTGTCCATCCTCACTCACTTCCAAGGAGCACTCTGGCTGTATTTCTTCCAAGCCAGACTTGCTTATTCTTCTGGCAGTCCATGGTGTACTCAATATTCTTTGCCGATATGTTTCTTTCTTAAAGTATCCAAAATCATACATACCTCCCTACCCAAGGATTAATATTACTCTAAAGACCTGTTTCTTTTTTTTAATAACTTATTTTATTTTGTTGTTGCTGTTGAAAATACACACAGCAAAACACACACCAACTCAATAATTTCTACATGTACAATTCATGACATTGACTGCATTCTTCAAGTTGTGCAAACATTCTGTTCTCTTCCGAATTATTCCTCCGCTGTTAACATAAACTCGCTGCCCACTAAGCTTCCTATCTAACCTTTCGAGTTGCTATTGTCAATTTGTGAAGATGCATTTTTGGTCTGGAGGAGAAAGTACCATTCTTCCTAGTAGCATAACCCTGATCTTTCTCCAGCCCACCGATAACTCCGGCCTGACACTTTGAGAGCACCTGTCCCCACACCCCCACCCCTGTCCTGGGTTATGTCACTGGGACAGCTGACTTCACGCTCAGAGGGCCTCCCTGTAAGGCAGGGGCAGGGGAAAGGGTGGGGTGGGCAGGGGTCAGGGTGGGGTGGGCAGGGCCTGCATGGCTTAAGTATTGAACTTGTTAAGGATTTAATCCTGAACACAGAGGGATTCGGAGTTCTCCTCGCCTGTCATTCTCACTTAAGGTACTTCCGGAGTGGGAGGGAACACTGATGCCAGTTACTCAGCTCTGTATTGTGTCTCAGTTCAGACACTCCTTCTAGAGTTGGCTTTGTGCTGTGAAGGGTGGAGGCACAGCTGGTTCACAAAGAGCTCTGCCCTGGGGAGTCAGGTGTCACACAAGGGAATGCTGTCACCTTCTTTCAGGCCCCATGTGGTGGTGGAAACAGAGTTAGGAAACTCCACCCTAGTCAGGACTCTCTGCAGGACTCTCCCAGGTGGGTTCAGTGCAGTCATAAGCCTTGGAGGCATCTCTCTGACCTCCTTTCTGCTTGTTGCCATCCAAACCACGCAGGGTGTTGGTCTGAGTAAATTCTACTATGAGTCCTTATTTTTTTTTTAAATAATTTTTATTGTGCTTTAAGTGAAAGTTTACAAATCAAGTCAGTCTCTCACATAAAAACCCATATACACCTTGCTACACACTCCCAATTACTCTCCCCCTAATAAGACAGCCCGCTCTTTCCCTCCACTCTCTCTTTTTGTGTCCATTTCGTCAGCTTCTAACCCCTTCCACCCTCTCATCTCCCCTCCAGGCAGAAGATGCCAACATAGTCTCAAGTGTACACCTGATCCAAGAAGCTCACTCCTCACCAGCATCCCTCTCCAGCCCATTGTCCAGTCCAATCCATGTCTGAAGAGTTGGCTTCGGGAATGGTTCCTGTCCTGGGCCAACAGAAGGTCTGGGGCCCATGACCACCGGGGTCCTTCTAGTCTCAGGCAGAGCATTAAATCTGGTCTTTTTATGAGAATTTGGGGTCTGCATCCCACTGCTCTCCTGCTCCCTCATGGGTTCTCTGTTGTGTTCCCTGTCAGGGCAGTCATCAGTTGTAACCGGGCACCATCTAGTTCTTCTGGTCTCAGGATGATGTAGTCTCTGGTTCACGTGGCCCTTTCTGTCTCTTGGGCTCATAATCGCCTTGTGTCCTTGGTGTTCTTCATTCTCCTTTGATCCAGATGGGTTGATACCAGTTGATGCATCTTAGACGGCTGCTTGCTAGCGTTTAAGACCCCAGATGCCACTCTTCAAAGTGGGATGCAGAATGTTTTGTTAAGAGATTTTATTATGCCAATTGACTTAAATGTCTCCTGAAATCATGGTCCTCAAACCCCTGCCCCTGCTACGCTGGCCTTTGAAGCGTTCAGTTTATTCAGGAAACTTCTTTGCTTTTGGTTTAGTCCAATTGCGCTGACCTCCCCTGTATTGTGTGCTGTCTTTCCCTTCACCTAAAGTAGTTCTTATCTACTATCTAATTAGTGAATGCCTCCTCCTACCCTCCCTCCCTCCCACCCTCCCTCCCTCCCCCCTCTCATAACCACGAAAGAATGTTTTCTTCTCAGTTTAAACTATTTCTCAAGCTCTTATAATAGTGGTCTTATACAATGTTTGTCCTTTTCCAGCTGACTAATTTCACTCAGCATAATGCCTTCCAAGTTCCTCCATGTTATGAAATGTTTCACAGATTTCTCGCTGTTCTTTATCGATGTGTAGTATTCCATTGTGTGAATATACCATAATTTATCCATTCATCCGTTGATGGGCACCTTGGCTGCTTCCATGTTTTTGCTATTGTAAACAGTGCTGCAATAAACATGGGTGTGCATATATCTGTTCGTGTAAAGGTTCTTATTTCTCTAGGATATATTCCAAGGAGCAGGATTGCTGGATCGTATGGTAGTTCTATTTCTAACTTTTTAAGGAAGCCCCAAATCGATTTCCAAAGTGGTTGTACCATTTGACATTCCCACCAGCAGTGTAGAAGTGTTCCAATCTCTCCACAGCATCTCCAACATTTATTATTTTGTGTCTTTTGGATTAATGCCAGCCTTGCTGGAGTGAGATGAAATCTCATTGTAGTTTTGATCTGCATTTCTCTAATGGCTAATGATCGTGAACATTTCCTCATATATCTGTTAGCTACATGAATGTCTTCTTTAGTGAAGTGTCTATTCATATCTTTTGCCCATTTTTTAATTGGGTTATTTGTCTTTTTGCAGTTGACTTTTTGCAGTATTATGTAGACTTTAGAGATCAGGTGCTGATGAGAAATGTCATAGCTAAAAACTTTTTCCCAATCTGTAGGTAGTCTTTTTACTCTTTTGGTGAAGTCTTTGGATGAGCATAGGTGTTTGATTTTTTAGGAGCTCCCAGTTATCGAGTTTTTCTTCTACATTCTTTATAATGTTTTGTATACTGTTTATGCCATGTATTAGGGCTTCTAATGTTGTCCCTATTTTTTCTTCCATGATCTTTATCGTTTTAGATTTTATATTTGGGTCTTTGATCCATTTTGAGTTAGTTTTTGTGCATGGAGTGAGGTATGGGTCTTGTTTCATTTTTTTGCAGATGGATATCCAGTTATGTCAGCACCATTTGTTAAAAAGACTGTCTTTTCCCCATTAACTGTTTTGGGGCCTTTGTCAAATATCAGCTGCTCATATGTGGATGGATTTACGTCTGGATTCTCAATTCTGTTCCATTGATCTATGTATCTGTTGTTGTACCAGTGCCAGGCTGTTCTGACTACTGTGGCGGTATAATAGGTTCTAAAATCAGGTAAAGTAAGGCCTCCCACTTTGTTCTTCTTTTTCAGTAATGCCTTATTTGTCCGGGACCTCTTTTCCTTCCATATGAAATTGGTGATTTGTTTCTCCACCTCATTAAAGAATGTCCTTGGGATTTGGATCGGAATTGCATTAAAGGTATAGATCGCTTTTGGTAGAATAGACTTTTTTTTTTTTTTCATCAAACAGAATAAATTGATTTTTTTTTTACTACATAGATAAAACCACAGTCTTTTCCATTAATCCCTCACCTTCTAATGTCCCATTCAGGTAACTTCACAAGCAGCCAACCTAATTTTTTTTTTTACTATAATTTTTATTGTGCTTTAAGTGAAAGTTTACAAGTCAAGTCAGTCTTTCACATATAAACTTATATACACCTTACTACATACTCCCACTTACTGTCCCCCAATGAGTCAGCCCGCTCCCTCCTTCCAATCTCTCCTTTCGTGACCATTTTGCCAGTTTCTAACCCCCTCTACCCTCCCATCTCGCCTCTAGACAGGAGATGCCAACATAGTCTCAAGTGTCCATCTGATACAGGTAGTTCACTCCTCATCAGCATCTCTCTCCAACCCATTGTCCAGTCCGATCCATGTCTGATGAGTTGTCTTCTGGAATGGTTCCTGTCCTGGGCCAACAGAAGGTTTGGGGACCATGACTAGAATAGACATTTTTATAATGTTAAGTCTTCGTATCCACGAGCAAGGTATGTTCTTCCACTTATGTAAGCCTCTTTTGGTTTCTTGCAGAAGTGTACTGTAGTTTCCTTTGCATAAGTCTTTTACATCTCTGGTAAGATTTATTCCTAAATATTTTATCTTCTCGGGGGCTACTGTAAATGGCATTGATTTGGTGATTTCATCTTCGATGTTCTTTTTGTTGGTGTAGAGGAATCCAACTGATTTTTGTATGTTTATCTTGTATTCTGATACTCTGCTGAACTCTTCTATTAGTTTCAGTAGTTTTCTGGAGGATTCCTTAGGGTTTTCTGTGTATAAGATCATGTCATCTGCAAATAGAGATACTTCGACTTCTTCCTTGCCAATCTGGATGCCCTTTATTTCTTTATCTAGCCTAATTGCTCTGGCTAGGACTTCCAGCACAATGTTGAATAAGAGTGGTGATAAAGGACATCCTTGTCTGGTTCCCGATCTCACTGGGAATGTTTTCAGGCTGTCTCCATTTAGGGTGGTGTTGGCTGTTGGCTTTGTAAAAATGCCCTTCATTATGTTGAGAAATTTTCCTTCTATTCCTATTTTGCTGAGAGTTTTTGTCATGAATGAGTGTTGAACTTTGTCAAATGCCTTTTCTGCATCAGTTGATAAAATCATGTGATTCTTGTCTTTTGTTTTATTTATGTGGTGGATTACATTAATTGTTTTTCTAATGTTGAACCATCCCTGCATACCTGGTATGAATGCCACTTGGTCATGGTGAATTATTTTTTTGATATGTTGTTGAATTCTATCGGCTAGAATTTTGTTGAGGATTTTTGCGTCTACATTCATGAGGGATATAGGTCTATAATTTTCTTTTCTTGTGGTGTCTTTACCTGGTTTTGATATCAGGGATATGGTGGCTTCATAGAATGAGTTTGGTAGTATTCCATCCTTTTCTATGTTCTGAAATACCTTTAGTAGTAGTGGTGTTAACTCTTCTCTGAAAGTTTGGTAGAACTCTGCAGTGCAGCCCTCCGGACCAGGGCTTTTTTTTGTTGGGAGTTTTTAAATTACTTTTTCAATCTCTTCTTTTGTTATGGGTCTATTTAGTTTTTCTACCTCTGTTTGTGTTAGTTTAGGTAGGTAGTGTGTTTCTAGGAATTCAGTCATTTCTTCTAGGTTTTCAAATTTGTTTGAGTATAGCTTTTCATAGTAATCTGATATGATTCTTTTCACTTCAGTTGGGTCTGTTGTAATGTCGCCCATCTCATTTCTTATTCAGGTTATTTGCTTTCTCTCCTGTTTTTCTTTTGTCAGTTTGGCCAATGGTTTATCAATTTTGTTGAGTTTTTTAAAAAAAAAATCAGCTTTTGGTCTTGTTAATTCTTTCAATTGTTTTTGTGTTTTCTATTTCGTTTAGTTCAGCTCTAATTTTTATTATTTGTTTTCTTCTGGTGCCTGTGGGTTTCTTTTGTTGCTTTCCTTGTATTTGTTCAAGTTGTAGGGATAGTTCTTTGACTTTGGCCCTTTCTTCTTTTTGGGTGTGTGCATTCATTGATATAAATTGGCCTCTGAGCACCATTTTTGCTGTGTCCAAAAGGTTATGATAGGAAGTGTTTTCATTCTCATTGGATTCTCTGAATTTCTTTATTCCATCCTGAAAGTCTTCTATAATCCAGTCTTTTTTGAGCAGGGTATTGTTCAGTTTCCAAGTGTTTGATTTCTTTCCCCTGCTTTTCCTGTTATTGATTTCCACTTTTATGGCCTTATGGTCAGAGAAGATGCTTTGTAATATTTCAATGTTTTGGATTCTGCTAAGGCTTGCTTTATGACCTAATATGTGGTCTATTCTAGAGAATGTTCCATGTGCACTAGAAAAGAAAGTACAGTTGGTTGCTGTTGGGTGGAGTGTTCCGTATATGTCTACGAGGTCAAGTTGGTTGATTGTGGCATTTAGATCTTCTGTGTCTTTATTGAACTTCTTTCTGGACGTCCTGTCCTTCACCAAAAGTGGCGTGTTGAAGTCTCCTACTATTATTGTGGAGCTGTCTATCTCACTTCTCAATGCTGATAGAGTTTGTTTTATGTATCTTGTAGCCCTGTCATCGGGTGCATAAATATTTAATATGGTTATATCTTCTTTGTGTATTGTCCTTTTAGTCATTATTTAGTGTACTTCCTTATCCTTTCTGATGGATTTAACTTTAAAGTCTATTTTGTCAGAAATTAATATTGCCACGCCTGCTCTTTTTTGATTGTTGTTTGCTTGATATATTTTTTTCCATCCTTTGAGTTTTAGTTTGTTTGTGTCTCTAAGTCTAAGGCGTGTCTCTTGTAGGCAACATATAGATGGATCTTGTTTTTTAATCCATTCTGCCACTCTCTGTCTCTTTATTGGTGCATTTAGTCCATTTACATTCAGGGTAATTATGGATAGGTATGAATTCAGTGCTATCATTTTGATGTCTTTTTTTGTGTGTTGACAGCTTCCTTTTCCCACTTGATTTTATGTGCTGAGTAGATTTTCTTTATATATTGTCCTTTCTTCATAATCGTTGTTGATTTTGTTTCTGCTGAGTCTCTATTTTTCCCTTGTATTTTATTTTGATGAGTAGGATAGTTTGTCTCCTTTGTGGTTACCTTATTATTTATCCCTATTTTTCTAAATTTATAACTAACTTTTATTTCTTTGTATCACCACTTCTTCCTCTCTGTATGGAAGGTGTATGATTACATTTCTTAGTCCCTCTTTATTTTAATGTTGTCTTCTTTTATATAATAACATTGTTGTTACCCTGTGTTGCGCTTTTTTTTTTTTTTTTCTCCCTGTCTGAGTTGACTTCTGGTTGTTCTGCCCAGTGTTCTAGTCTTGGTCAATACCTGATATTATTGATTTTCTAACCAAAGAACTCCCTTTAGTATTTCTTGTAGTTTTGGTTTGGTTTTTACCAATTCCCTCAACTTGTGTTTATCTGTAAATGTCTTAATTTCACTTTCATATTTAAGAAACAGTTTTGATGGATATATGATTCTTGGCAGGCAATTTTTTTCCTTCAATTTTTTAAATATGTCATCCCATTGCCTTCTTGCCTGCATGGTTTCTGCAGAGTAGTCTGAGCTTATTCTTATTGGCTCTCCCTTGTAGGTGACTTTTCTTTTATCCCTTGCTGCTCTTATAATTGTCTCTTTATCTTTGGTTTTGGCAAGCTTGATTATAATATATCTTGGTGACTTTCTTTTAAGATCTACCTTATGTGGAGTTCGATGAGCATCTTGGATAGATATCTTCTCATCTTTCACAATATCAGGGAAGTTTTTTGCCAACAAATCCTCAACAATTTTCTCTGTATTTTCTATTATCCCTCCCTGTTCTGGTACTCCAATCACTCGTAGGTTATTTCTCTTGATAGAATCCCACATGATTCTTAAGGTTTCTTCATTTTTTTAAATTCTTTTACCTGATTTTTCTTCAAATATATTAGTGCCAAGTGATTTATCTTCAAGTTCAGAAATTCTAGCTTCTACTTACTCAGTTCTGCTTCTCTGACTTTCTATCGAGTTATCTAATTCTGTAATTTTATTGTTAATCTTCTGAATTTCTGATTGCCATTTGTCTATGGATTTTTCCAGCTTATTAAACTTTTCATTATGTTCCTGAATAATCTTTCTGAGTTCTTCAGTTGCTTTATCTGTGTGTTCCTTGGCTTGTTCTGCGTATCGCCTCATTTCCTTTCTGAATTCTTGAAGGGTTTTGTATATTAAACTTTTGTATTCTGCATCTGGTAATTCCAGGAATGCACTTTCATCTAAAAGATCCCTGGATTCTTTGTTTTGAGAGCCTGTTGAGGTGATCGTGGCCTGTTTCTTTATGTGACTTGATATTGACTGTTGTCTCCGAGCCATCTATAAGTTATTGTATTAGTTTATGCTTGCTTACTGTGTCGTAGCTGCTTGCTTTGTTTCGTTTTGGTATATCCCTATGGATTGCTTGAGTGAGCTAGCTTGATTATTTTTGCCTTTTGAGCTCTGGTGTCCTGTCCCCAGCTGGCTAGAGCTGTTATCAGGTATATCAGTCTAGGAGTCCATTCAGTTTTCTTGTATGAATTCAGCTCAGGTTTCCAGGTAGCTGATATCAAGTGTGTGGTACAGCCTCTGTCCTACAGTCTAAGAGGGGCAGGGGTGATTGGCATATATACCCGTATCTGATTGCAGCAGGGGGTCACGCTCTGACCAAGGCAGGGGTCTGAGAACTGACCGCCAAGTGTCTCTGAGGAAAATGTGTTTCTGTTCCCTAGAGCATGCTGGGGGGTGGGCTCTGCAGAGGGACCATGGGCACCCAAAAATTTTGTTGTAAGGACTGGGAGGTACCAGTTATCTTTGGACCCCTGTCACGGGTGGCTGGGTGACCTGAGTGGAGCTACCAGTCCTTAGGTCCCTGATGTGGGTAGGTGAGGACCTTGTTTAATAGGCAAAACAATGTCAAACATCAAACACCCACCTCTCCACCGCACAGTTGAAATGGCTGGAGTTTGCCAACAAGGGCCTATTCTCCCGAAATAGGCCCACACAGGTCCATGCAGAAGGGAAAGGTGCTCAAGGCCCATGGACAGTTTATGTCTGGACTGGAGCTGCCGCTGTCCTGAGCTCCCCTGGTTAATGGAGCTAGCAAATTATCTTTTCCCCCCAGTTGCAAATTTTTTCCTTCCCCAAGGCCGGGAGGACGGCTTCAGGTGCTCACTAGGGTCGATCTCAGGACCAGGGATTCAGCCACTGAAACCGGCTTGGGCGTGGCGGGTGGAGCGCGGTAAAATATACACAAGTACTTAGCTTTTGCCGGGAGCGCCGGAGGTGTGAGTGGGCTGTGTGGCTGGCTGCTTCTCCCTGAGGAAACTGCGGCCCAACGCTAGGACCAGCCCACCGCCGCCACTCCGGAATGGTGCCTGAGGGCTCCCCGCGATTCAGGTTCGGCAACTCCTCTCCGCTTCTGAACGGCCTCTTCCTCCCCCTGCCCCTCAGTTCGTTGTCTAAACTTGCCTTTGATGCCCAGGGCTCCCAGCTTGTCACAAATATACTCGTTTCACTCATTTTTTCGGGTCTTTGTTGTAAAGAGGGCTCGACGGAAGCGTCTGTCTATTCCGCCATCTTGGCTCTGCCTCCCGAGTCCTTATTTTTTATGTTTAAAATTTATTTAGAGGGCACACTCAGATCTGCAGTACAAAATATACTTTTTTAAAAAGCTTTTTATATTTGTAATAATTATGGGTATATTAAAAAACAAAAAACAAAACCCCATTGCAGTCAAGTCGATTCCAACTCATACGCCCCTAGGGTTTCCTGTGAGTCAGAATCTGCTCAATGGCGACGGGTTTGTTTATTTTTTATAGGGTTTCCAAGGAGCAGCTGGTGGATTTGAACTGCCAGCCTTTTGGTTAGCAGCCTGAAAATAGTACCAAGAAGTCCTATATACCCTTCACCCAGTTTCCCCCAATAGTTATGTTGACATAACTTCAGTGCAATATCAAAACCAAGAAACCCGCATTGGTACGGCATGTTTGTATAGGTGAATGCCATTTTATCACACCTGTAGACTGGCAAAACGTACTTTAAGAAACCCCTGCCCCCAACTTTGGTGTGACTTCCTGAGGATCAGCCTTAGGACTCCGAAAGTGTTCTTACATGATTCTCATTCCTGTGGGTCCTTAAAGGCTGCCTCCTGGTGGAGGGGACCCTGGTGGGGTTGCAGACACCCCCTCAGAGTCTGTGAGTGGCAGCTCTGCATCTGAGGAGTATAGCCTTGAGGTGGGGGCTTGATTCAGGGCTGAAGAGTAGGGTTGCTGTAGGCGGGGCAGTGGGGTGCCCCACTGGGAGAGGAGACTTGGAGGAGGTTCCTGGTGGATGGGGAGCTTTGAGGGTGAGACGGTAGGTGTGAGACAGAGAGTGGGTGAATGATGACCAGAACTCAGACCTGTTCCTGGCCCTGGGCAGTGCCCTCACCAGTATTGAGGTGCTCCATGCCAAGCCCTCAGCCAGGTGATGGGGACCCAAGGGTGGCTTCCAGTTCCAGTTCCCCAAGGGCTCAGAGTCAAGTGGGGAAACACATACACACATGTGACATCAAAATAGCTTTTAAGAAATCATAATTATACTAGCTAACATTTACTGGGTGTTTGTTATGTCCTTGACCTGTATTATCTCATTGAATAATCCCAGCCCCCCTGATGAGGGAGGTGCTGTTATTAGCCCCATTTGATAGATGAGGAAACACTGATCTGGGAAGTTCAGTCACCTGCCACAGGGTGCATCTGGGATTCAAACCCAGGCGGTCTGGGAGCAGGGCAGACAAAATATGACCAGGTGATTCAAAGTACTGTGGACACATGGGGGTGGGTAGAACATGGCAGGGGATGTTGGGCAAAAATATCTGGAGACATTTTTGGTTCCCACAGCTGGGGAAGGGATGCGCTCCTGGCATCTAGTGAGTCGAGGCCAGGGATGCGGCTCAGCCTCCTGTAATGCACAGGATACTCCCACCAAGAGAATTCTCTGGACCAAAATGTTAATAGTGCTGAGGCTGGGAAGCCTGAGGGGAGAGGTTCCGGAGATACTGCCAGCCCAGGGTTGGCCAGGCCAAGACGCAGGAAGGCGGTTTCAGACAGAGCAGACATAGGGACAAAGGCCTGCAGATGGGGAACAGCAGAGTGCACTAGGGACCCGCCAGAAGTCCGAGACTGCTGCCGTCTAACGGGGACCCTGGAGAAGGAGAGGCAAGGCAGGCCCAGGAGCCAAGCAGAGGAGCGGAGGCTTTGTCCCGCGGCCAAAGGTTGTTGACTAGATTGGTAGTTTAAAAAATAATTTATTTTTTGAATAGGCAATACATTTACATGATTCAAAATTCAAAGTGTGTGCTATGACAAGTCTTTTTACCCCAGCCACAGCCACCCTGTTTTCCTTCTGGGGGGTGATGGAAGAGTTAACATTTCCTGGAATAGTTTCCTCTTTTGTTCTTTAAACAGTGATTTACAGGATTATAAGCCAGGGAGGGACAGAGTCAAAAGTGAGTTTTAAAGAGGTCACTCTACTGGATTGGAGGAGGAGGGGCAAGGCTAGGTGGGGCCATGGATCAGGAGGCTGTTGGTGTAGACCAGCTGAGAGATGGTGAGGATGGTGACCTGCAAGGACCAAGGCAGGAGAGGAGACAGGTGGGGGTTATCTGGGCAGGGTCTGGGGGAGGATGAGGTGGGGGTGTCAAGGGCAACCAGCAGGTCTCTAACTCAGGGCTGGGGCATTCCTGAGATGGGTACGGAACTGGAGGGGAGAGAGGACAGCAGCTGAGCTCTGAGAACAGTCCCAACGGACCCCAGCTGCAACCGCCTTGTGCCTGTTGCCAAGGCTGCTGGTGCTAACTGAACTGAGCTCAAGGCCTTGGCACCCTGGGCCCAGTGGGCTCATGCTTACGAGTGGCAGGTCCTCCTCAGACCGGGCAGGGCTGGAAGCAACGTCACATTAGCTACCCACCCCCTGCAGCCTCCCCACGTTCTGTCCTGTCCATCTGCCAGGATACAAGGATAGAGAGCATTACACTATCAGAGAGCGAAGGGCTGTACCAGTTTTCAGGGGCTCCACAGAAATTCTGTTGCTCGATTAGAAATTACCTGTGCATCCCCTGTCTCCAGAGTGGCTGGGACACTATTGCTTGTTTGGCATATCTTCCCCTGTCCATTTTACAGCTGCAGTGTAGGTAACCTCAGTGGGGCTCTAGGTGTCCTTTAGATGGCACTTCCGCCTATATTTCTTTTGAATTGGGTTCCGAGAGAGAATGTCCCCTCAGACGGGTGATGAAAACAATGTCTTCCTTATTTGTCTTCTGGTTTTGACTCTGTTGCTCAGACCCAGAGCCTGGATTTGTGCTCCGTTGCAGTGAGTGGCTCAACTCAGCACCTTATGGATGGAATCTGGGGCTTGGGCTCAAATCCTGACTCTACCACTTACTAGCTGTGTGGCCTGGGGTGGTCATGTGGTCTCACTTTAGCTCAATTTCCTCTTCTGTAAACTTGGAATAATACCGCTGACTCCCTAAAAAAACCCCATTGCTGTCGAGTTGATTCTGACTCATGGCAACTGTACGTGTTACAGAGTAGAACTGCTCCACAGGGTTGTCTTGGCTGTAAACTTTATGGAAGCAGATTGCCAGGCCATTCTTCCAGAGCAACGCTAGATGAGTTCAAACCACCAGCCTGTAGGTTAGTAGACGAGTGAAATCCATGTGCGACGCCCAGGGATCTTCAATGGCCACCTAGGTTTGGGAAACCTAAGTAAAGTGCAGAGCGCTGAGCCTGGTAGGTAGTAAGCACTGAGAGAAGGGTAGCTCTACCGTCCTTAAGGAGTTCATTGTGCCTGGCATTGGGAAGTCCCTCACAGGCCCCCTGGAAACAGGCAGGAGTATCTTCCATAAAATTAAAAAAATCATCTGGCCTGGATAAATATTGCAAGACGTTTACATCCACATTTCATTTGCATAAGAAACCTTAGCACCTCTTTTGCATTCCAAGTGACTGTTCTCCAGAGTCAGAGAGCTCAGCTGCTTCTCAGGAGTGGCCCTGCCTGAGAAAAGTCACCCACCCCCCTGGAGAAGTTAACTGTCAGCCCCCACGCGTGGCACTCCCACCCATGTGCCACCCTTGCTAACTGTCCAGGAACTGGCCTATCTTAGTCCCCA
Source organism: Loxodonta africana (assembly GCF_030014295.1). Taxonomy (NCBI): domain Eukaryota; kingdom Metazoa; phylum Chordata; class Mammalia; order Proboscidea; family Elephantidae; genus Loxodonta; species Loxodonta africana. The sequence continues at coordinate 17,907,531 of NC_087359.1, forward strand.
GACTGCTTCCACGGCCTCCCTCACTGCTGTGGTCTCAGAACGCAAAGTGGAGTTGTGAAGGTACAGATGTTTCCAAGATAAACGCACACAAAATAATTGCCAGGAGCGTTACCTGCGTTGCTTCTAACCCTCATGCGTTGCTTCTAACCCTCATGACGGCCTGCTCAGGCTCAACAGAGTGGCCTGAGTGGTCATGGACACAGTGCCAACCTGGGGCGTGGCCGTCTGCCCCCAAAGGCTTTACAAAGGCTATGCCAAGTAGACGCAGGAGTTTTTACTGGCTGCCACTCTTGTCAAAAAAAAAAAAAATCTTGTCACAGATACCTCAGAAATGATGGCCAAGGTGGATTAGCTGGGGGTATAGGGCTGAGAGGCCCTGGAAGGAGGGTGGGGGTGTTCTTGAGACTCCCCAAGGCCCTGCTTTGCTTGGCTGTGCCTGACCTGGGTCCTGGCCCCCTTTCTGACCCTCACCCTCTAGGTCTGCACAGGCTTCACCGCAGAGTATGCCAACTACGGCCACGTCAAGATGCGTCACGGCTACACCAACGTGATCGGCATGGGTGACTCTAGCACCTGGAGGCTGCCCTGCCTCAACCGCTACGTCTACATGTTCCTCGCCCCTTTCTTAATCCCCATCATTACCCCGCTGGTGGCCCTCAGTGAGTACTGACAGGGCCGGCAAGCCCCTTTCCTTCCCTCCCCTCCTGGCTTCCTGGAGCCTGTTGTCTAGGAGCTGAGAGCCCCCAGCTAAGATTGGACACGGGTTTTCCAAGGCAGCCAGCTGGGGTGGAAAGAACCTCGAACCTGGGGCCAAGTCTGGCTTGGCCGCTGACTGGCTGGTGACCACGAGCAGGTAATTTGACCTCTCCGAGCCTCAGGTTCCTTACCTATTGCTCCTCAAGGTGGCGCAAAAGCACAAATGAGGTCATAGATAGAAAAGTGCTTTGTAAACACTTCACCCTATATCATGGGGACGGTATCATAGTGTGGAAGGAGCAAGGCTATAGGGCAGCTAGAGCTAGGTTCAAATCCCAGGCCCTCATGTACTATCAGCGTCACATTGCTTAATGTTCCCTGATCTATAAAATGGGTTCACCTGCTTTCAGGGTTGTCGTGTGGGTTAACTGGGCACCCCTAGATCACCAGGAAGTCAGCTTACAACGGACTCAAACTCTGCCTGCCCCTCTCACTCTTACTTTTTTTTCGAAAAATTTTATTGTAGTAAAATATATATAACAAAATTTTCCATTTTAACTATGCTTCGGTGTACAATTCAATGGCACTACTTACATTCACTGTGTTGTGCATCCATCACCACTCTCTATTTCCCAAACTTTTCATCACCCCAAACAGAAACCCAGTACCCCTTCAGCAATGACCCCATTCCGCCTGCCCCAGCCCCTGGTAACCTCTTTCTTGCCCCTCTGCAGAGCGGCTGAGGGACGTGGAGGTCTGGACAGCTCTGCGGACGCTGGGCCTGATCTCCCTGGGCCTTTATTCTCACTACTGGCTGCTCCTGAATGTGTCAGGTTTTAAGAGCCCCAGGTCGGCCCTGGCCTGCATGTTTGCCACCAGGTCCCTGCTGGCCCACCCTTACCTCCATGTCAATATCTTCCAGGTGAGGCCTCCCTGACCTGGGAAAGGGAGTGGGAAAGGGGAAGGGCAACGGGGATGGACTGCAAACTGGACTCAGGGTTAGGGGAAAGAGGCCATGTGAGGAAGCATTGGCCCCCCACCCCTACACACACACACTCACTCACTCTTCCCTCTGTGGGCCATCACAGAGAACTTTGGCCTCAGGTAAGGAATTTACTTCTCTTCTACATTGTCTGCCTTTCAAGCAAGGAGCAAAAATCTAATGACGACCTACTCACTATGTGTTGTTACCTGCTGTCAAGTTGGCCCCGACTCGTGGCAAGCCCATGCACAAGGGAACAAACGCTGCCTGATCCTGCACCATTTTCAAGATCAGTTTGCGTATCAGACCACTGTGATCCACAGGGTCCCACTGGCTGATTTATGGAAGTAGATAGCTGGGCCTTTCTCCCTAGTCTGTCTTAGTCTAGAAGCTCCAGTGAAACCTGTTCAGCATCATAACAACATGCAAGCCTCCACTGACAGATGGGTGGTAGCTGAGCGTGAGATGTGTTGACCAGAAGTTGAACCCAGGTCTCCCACATGGAAGGCGAGAATTCTACTACTGAACTGTCACTGTCCCCTACTTACGATGTGTAAACCAATAAACCAAACCACTTGCCATTGAGTCCATCCCGACGCATAGTGGCCCTAAGGTGACCTGGGAGTAGGCGGTGGGAAGTCTTGGGCACTAGGGTATCCCAGAATCAGAGGGGTGTCTGGGCCAAGGCCCTCATTGTAGAGATGGGGTGAACGAGGCTCAGAGATGGGCAAGGCTCAGCGCTGGGCACAGAGAGGGGCAGCACTGTCACCCTGTGCACAGTGGAATGTGGTGGAGGTGTGTGGAGGCTGGGTTCTTGACCCCACTCCAGTGGGTACCTGAGAGCTCGGTGAGGGCGCCTAGAGCAGGGTTGGTGCCTGGTGGGGGCAGGGCTGCCTGGCCCAACCCTAGGATGTGCCCTACATGTCTTACAGCATATCGGATTGCCCATGTTCTCCCTGGACAAGAAGCCCCTACGGGTTCACATGTTGAGCCTCGGCGTGCTGAACCTGCCCCGGTCGCCTGTGCTGGACTGGGCATTTGGCCACTCAATTGTCAGCTGCCACGTGGAACATCACTTCTTCCCCAGACTCTCCGACAACATGTGCCTGAAGGTGGGCAGGGGGGCTGCTGGAGGGGCTGGGATGAAGGGACTGCCCAAGAGCAGTGGGGGTAATCTTCAGGGCTCACCTGAACTCTGAGTCCCCCCACTGGCATGGTCAGAGAGCCCTCAGGTCTCTGATCAGAAACATCTGGGTGACTTACTAGCAGTGCAGCTCTGGACAAGTTAACTTTTCTGAGTCTCAGCTTTCTCATTTGTAAAATGGGAGTAAGCAGTGCTTCTTTTGACAGTTTTGGGGATGACCTGAAAAAATGTATCTGGAGCGTCAGGCACACAGTTGGTGCTTGGAAAAGGGGTGCTAGGACTTTTATGCTGTGCCAAGGAGGGCTGGCCAACAGCCTGGGAGCCCTGAGAGAATGTTGCGCAGGGGCTTCTTCCCTTGCCCTCGGAAAGGCGGGAGGCTAGAATCCTCCAACACCTTAGCGCCTGGGCTCCTCCAGAGCATCATGGAACCAGGAAAACAGGAGCTGGGGCCAGGAAGGGAAGGGGCCCTACAGGCATGGGTCTGCCTGAAGCCTGGCTCAGCAGCTCTCCTCGTGTTTATCTTTGGCCAGGTGAAACCTGTGGTATCCCACTTCCTCCAAGAGAAGCAGCTGCCGTACAACGAGGACTCGTACTTGGCTCGCTTCCGGCTGTTTCTGAGTTGCTACGAGGAGTTGATGGTGCACACCCCTCCTATCACTGAGCTTGTGGGGCTGCAATGAGCATGGAGCAGGCACGGTCACACCTGTTCCCCGCCCCTGGCCTGACCATAGCTCTCTTTCTTCTGCTGGCCGTCCCTGGGGCTGGGAGGGCTGGGCCCTTTCCCCATGGGGGTGGGTCGAGTGCTGGGGGTGGATCTGGAGAGTGGAGGCATTGAGTGGGCAATGAGGCAAGGGAGCTGATACTTGGGGCCCTGGGCTCACCTGCCCTGCTTGCTTTTCTGGACTTCAAGGGGTGCCTGGGGGAAAGAATAGAGGGAGCTGGGCATTCTGGTCAGCCTGGACCTCAGCCAACTTCATCTCAGGACTGAACAGCTGAATCCATGCCTATTGCTCCATCCGAGCTTGGCAGGGTTAAGGGAGGGTGACAGGGTGAGGAAGGGCCCTGTTCAGGGGGCCAGCTAGGAGGGGGGAGGGGGCACCGAGAGAGAGAGGGTCAGCTGCCTTGGCTAGGGCTCCCCAGGGCCAGAAGAATCCCAGGCGTGGTTGGCCGCTGCCCCTTCCTGTACCCTTTGTGGCTGTGTCCCCCAAGGAGCCCTCTCCCCAGGGACTACAGGGAGAGGTTACCTTTGGCAGACCATCCTAGCTTCTCAGTCCGGGAAGCCTGGGCAAGACACGGGCTCAGCCGTTCTCAAGGCCAACACCATCAATGAGACACAAGTGTGGGGGTTATGTGGGGACAGCATCCAGGGGAAGTAAGGGGAAACGTCTTCTCAGGGCCAGAGCTGGATAAAGAGCGTAAAGATCTTTGAGCATTACCTTGGCTAGCTCTAGAAAAGACTATTTTGTTCCATTATGTTTAGAAGAACTATCAACTGGGAGAGAGAATTACTGGGAGCGTAGCTGAGGCTGGAAGAGGGCTATGGGGGCGGGGTCTGGAGGACAGATGGCCTTAGAAAACAGTGGAAGGTGGAGGAGGGTGGGGTGCAAATAGAAGGGCTTGAAGTCAAGGGCTGACTTGGCTGGGAAAGGGTGGTCTGCAGCACTGGGAGTGAGGTGGGAATATGACCGGAGCTACTGATGCTGCCCAGTGGAGGGGCCAGAAAACTGAGGGACGCCATTAAGATTCAGCCCAGAGTGGACAGACTCAAGAGCAGGCTGGGATGTTGGGCTGAGGGGGGGTCCAAGGAAAGGTCCAGCTGGAAGCTGAGGGAGGGGCCGAGACGGAGGCCAGGGCTAAGGCAGGAGGCTGGAGCAATTCCCTTAATGCAGGGTTTCTTGCCTCAGCACTAGTAACATCCTGGACTACATAATTCTTTGTTGCTGGAGAACTTTCCTGTGCATCATAGGATGTTTAGCAGCATCTCTGGTCTCTACCCACTAGATGCCAGAAGCTGAAGTCGTGATAATCAAAAATGTCTTCAGACATTGCCAATGTCTCCTGGGGAGTGGGCAAAATCACCCCCAGTTGAGAACCATTGGTCTAAAACATGCAAATCACGTTCTGAGTCTAATCGCCTTATTTTTCAGTTAAGTCCTTGGATGGGCTGACCATGAGAATGTAGAGACTAAATGCCAGCAAATGGGAGCCCTTCCGTGAGCAGAGGAGTCGGATGGGAGGGGAAGGAACTCTCTAAGCCCAGCCCTGTGGGAGAACCAATCTCCTGTGTGGCCTTGGGTGGCTCTGCCAGGAACTCGCAATCTGCCTCCCAACACCCACTCCCCACCCTTTCCACCTTGCCTTCCTCCCCTACAGCTACAGCTCTCCCTTGTTCCTTATCTGCTCCCTCCTTTTGCTCCTTCGGGGCCTGAGGTGGTCACGGCTTTCAGCTGTTGCTAGCCCAAGGGTGCTTCACCGTCCCTTACTGGTTTCCCTTGACCCTGCTCACACTTCTGTAAAAAGTCCCCTCGTTAAACTCTCTTCAGTTGCCCCCTTTGAGCACACCATCTGTTTCATGTGGGGAGGTGACTGCTGGAGCAGAGTTTTGAATCCAAGCAGCCCTGTTGGAACAGGAGGGCCTGGCAGCCTCCCCAGCCTCCTGTTTCATCATATGTCAGCGCTGCTCTTTTGAAATGCATTAGCAACTCAGAAATGGCCTTTAGGTCTGGGAAAGCAATTCATCAAACTGCTAATTCTCTATATGAAATATGCACTGTCAGAAAAGACCCCAGTTCCACAGTGCTGGCTGTGATTAAAACCATCCTAATATATAACCAATGACTCATTGTTATTGATCTGGGCCTGATGGGGAGTGGGCAGCAGCTGGAGGCCCTGGTACCAGCCTTGGCTATACCACCGGCACCCTGGAACAAGTCACTTGATTGTTTTGAGGCTTGCTTTTTCTGTTGCTCTGAGGATGGAGGCTGGGAATGCACAGGGCTTGAGAGGTAAGGGGAGGAGACAAGAGTTCATGAGACCCTTCTAGGATCCCGGGGAGACCTAAGGTCTAATTTCTAGAGGCATATGAGAGGTGAGAATAATGATGCTGATGATGACAGCTAACATATGTTCAGCACTTAGGGCAGAGGTTTTTACCTACATCATCTCATTTCATCTTTCCAAGTTGGTACTATTTTTTTCTCCCATGTTAGATAGTGAAAATAAGGCTTGGAGAGATTCAATTTCTCAGCATCATATAGGTAGAAAGTGACAGAGGACAGATTTCAACCAAGTGTGTCTGTCTCCAAAATCCATGCTTTTAACCACCAGACATACTGCCTCTAAATGGGGAGCCCTGCAGGGTTTTCTGGGGGTATCTGATCTGAATCTGCATGTCTTCCTCCCATGTGAAAGGATAATCAATGACTTGATCACTAAGACAAACTCTTTTTGAGCATTCATTGGATGCCAGTTGTCTTGATTTATCTAGTGCTGCTATAACAGAAATACCACGAGTGGATGGCTTCAACAAACAGAAGTTTATTCTCTCACAGTCTAGTAGGCTAGAAGTCCAAATTCAGGGTGTCAGCTCCAGGGGAAGGCTTTTTCTCTGTCAGCTCTGGAGGAAGGTCCTTGTCATCAATCTTCGCCTGGGCTAGGACCTTCTCTGCACAGGAACTTCGGGTCCAAGGGACACACTCTGTTCCCAGTGCTTCTTTCTTGGTGGTATGAGGTCCCCTTTCCTCTCTTGTAAGATAAAAGGTGGTGCAGACCACACTCCAGGGAAACTCCCTTTACATTGGATCAGGGATGTGACCTTAATAAGGTTGTTACAATTCCACCCTAATGCTCTTTAACATAAAATTACAATCACAAAGTGGAGGACAAACACACAATACTGGGAATTATGGCCTAACCAAGTTGACACATACTTTTGGGGGACATAATTCAATCTATGACACCGGGCACTGTGCAAAGCTCTGGGGATACAAGAGCGAATAAGATTAGGTCCCCACTCTCGTGGCGCTTACAGTCTAGTGCAGGGGTTGGCAAAACTTTTCTGTAAAGAGCCAGGTAGTAAATATTTTGGGCTTTCTGAACTATATGGTCTCTTGTCACAACTACTCAACTCCGCCATCAGTTTGAAAGCAGCCATGGCAATATACCAAGAAATGAGCATGGCTGTGTTCCAATAAAACTTTTTTATAGACACTGAAATTTGAATTTCATGTATGTTTCCTGTGTCACAAAATAGTATGTAAAAATTTTTTAACCGTTTAAAAATGTAAAAACCATTTTTAGCTCACAGGCTGCACAAAAGCAGGAGATGGGCAGGATTTGAGATGCAGGCTATAATTTGCCTAGTGGGACAGGCATAAAACGCAATGACTTGTTAGAAATCAGAACAGCACTTACTTCTCAGTGGGAGGGAGGGGGAGTGATGAGGAGGGAGCACAAGGAGTCCTGGAATGCTGGCCATGTTCTATTTCTTTATCTGGGTGGTGGTTACATGGTTACACCACTGATAATTCATCAAGCTGTACACTTATGGTTTGTGCCCTTTTCTGTATGTATGTTACACTTCAATAAAAACGATCATTAAAAAAAAAAAAGACAAGTTGGTGTAATAAGTAATCATGGGGTAAGATAGGGGTGCTGTAGGGGCAAGAGGGGCCCCTAGCCCAGCTTGGGAGGGTAGGGGCCCGAGAAGGCTTCTCCAAGGAAGTAACGTTTGACAAGAGGGCGCTTGGGGAGAAGGAAGAGGCATTAGGCTTATCAGGTCAGACATAACCACAGATCCGTTCTTATAAAAAAAATATGGTATTTTGTTCATTGTGGATTTTGTGCATTTTATTTTTTAAAACATTGCACTAAAATATTACTTATCTTGATTACTGAGATTTTTAGGGCCCCTAACGTTTCCAGCCCGAGGCGAGTGTCTAGTCTCACCCTAGTGCTGGCCCTGGGGGCACAGGTCGAAGGGTCTGGCTCTGTCTTGGCAGTACCTCGGGCTAGCCATCTCCCCCCTCTGTTTCCTCACCTGTATAACGGGGGTGGTGGGGAGGATAAGAATCTCCAAAGGCGAACATTCTCCCTGGCCCTATCTGGGCCGATTCTTGCCCGGTAAGGGGCGACAAGGGTCGCGTTGGGAGCCCCATTTTCTCAGAGAGACTGCCGGACTCTGGTTATTACCGGAACCGGACTCGTGATTGGCTGGGACGAAACCCAGCCCCGGCTGCAGGATAAGGTATCAAAAGAGGCGGGCGAATTGCGTCATCAACGAGCGACGAGAGTGTCCCAAAAGGGGCGAGACGAAGTAAAATAAGCCCCTTTCTAATTGGTTCCCTCCTTCGGGGGGAGATTGAAACAGCGATGGGGATTCGCTCTTCTTCAACTCTCCAGGTAATTGAAGGGAGGACGACGATTGGGGAGAAACTTATTAAGTCGCCTACGGACCGTAAGTCTTCAGGGGCGGGGCCTCCGAAGGCGGGTTTCTCTTTTGGGGGCGTGATTCTTTCGGGGGTGGGGGTGGAGCCGAAACGCAGAGCTTTCACAGCGCACGGGAGGCGGGACTTGAGGCGGGGTCGCTTTGGTGGGCGGGACCAGGGGCAGGGCGGGGGCGGGACCAGGGGCAGGGCGGGGGCGGGGCCGGAGCTCAAGCCGGCGGGGAGCGCGGGGAGGTCTCCCGGATCCGATCCGCTTGCAGGGTGCTGTTCTCAGCCATGGCTGTGCGGTACTGGTGGCACTGGCCGGCGTGGCTTCGGACCCGACTGCCTGTCGCCGGGAGTCCCCAGAGTAGGACCAGGGCACCTCTAGGGTGAATGGGAGCGCGGGGAGGCCTACGACCGCTAAAAGTGGGGATCGAAGCAGAGCAGGGGCGGGGCTGGAGAAGGGGAACCAGGGGCGAGACTGGAGGGGTCTACTCCTGAGGGCGAGATGGGGGAGTGTGGTGGGCCATGGGATCTGTGCGGTGAGATGTGAGGCCTTTAGGCGAGAAGGGGACCACGAGGTCCACAGGTGGAACGGGGACGAATGGGGGTAACACGGAGGTCTGAGAAATGAGAGGGAAGTCTGAGGGGAGGCAGGGGTTAATAGGAATAAGATACGTGTCTATATACGGTTCTGCGAGTTCGGAGAGGTAAGGTGGAGCAATGTGGGGGGGATCCACAAAGGTGAGATTGGGGTGATTTGGGAGAATGTGGGATTCTAGCTGAGCGGGTGTTGTTATGTGAAGTCCAAGTCAATTCTGACTCATAACGACCCTATAGGACAGAGTAGAATTGCCCCATAGGGTTTCCTAGGCTGTAATCTTTACGGGAACAGACTGCCACCTCTTTCTCCTGTGGAGCAGCTGGTGGGTTTGAACCACAGACCTTTCAATTAGCAGCTGAGCACTTTAACCACTGTGCCACCAGCGCTCCTTCACTGAGTAGGTAGGGAACCCCATAGGAAAAGTGTTGAAGCATTGTCCAGGGCAGCTTCAGGAGTGGTGGGGGCTGTCAGGTGGGCCATAATCAGCAGCATAGTAAACTCATGGGTGAGGTGTGGAGCTCTGAATGAAGACATAGCCTTTGGGGGCTCCCATGAAGTAAGGAACCCTGCAGAGGCAAAAGCTTGGAGGGGCAGGAGCAGTAGAGTGCAGGTGAGGGTGAAGCTTGGAAAGTTCCAACTTCTGGTGGATACAGAAGTTGGTTTGGGTTGGGGGAGGGGGTGTTGGTCTAACACTTGCCCCCCCCGCCAGGGTTCTGCCGGCAGTTCTCCACACAAGAGCAAACCCCCCAGATCTGTGTGGTGGGCAGTGGCCCCGCTGGCTTCTACACAGCCCAACACCTGCTAAAGGTAAACTGTTTCCTCCTGGTTCCCACCCTCATGGTTCACCTGCTGCTCCAAACCTCAGGGTAAGCCCCACCCGCTCTGGGTTTTAAAAGCACTCCTGAATCCCAGATGAGGAAGGGGCTCCCGGCCCATCTAGGCTGGACCCATCCTACCTGCTTCCTTGACTGCATCTGGAGCTCCCCACTGTAGATTCTCTGCTGTAGGAGAGTGTGTTTGCCTCATGGGTGGGGTTCAGTGGTCAGTGCTTGGTAGTGAATGGCCTGCTCCTTGGCCAAACACTCCAGGGAGCTTATGCAGACCCGCAGGGTTACTTTGTTCTGCCCCTCATCTTCCCTTCTTCCTCCTCTGTCTCTATCTGTCCCCAACATCCTGCATCTCGGGCTACCCCCTCTTTCCAGGGCTTTCTGTCATTTTAGCTACGTCTCTGTGGTCCCCTCACCAATAGCCCCAGCTCTCACTGCGCCCTTTTTTTCTTTCAGGTTGCCCCCCCAACCCTGCCCCACACATCACACACAACGTGAAAGCCAAGGCCTCAAGACTTGCAGTATTGGCCTTGGCTGGCAGGGCCCAAGGCTACTGGTTGCTCTTGAGACTCCATGTCAGCCCTCGGGGTTGGTGGGGGCAGGGAGGGGAGACCCAGGCTGACTGAGATAGAAGACAGTGGCCCTACTTTGGAAGGGCTCAGGGTGTCCATGGAGAGAGAAGAGAAAGGATGGATATATTATTTATACACACAGACACTTGAAAGATACGGTGACCAATCGTCCCGGTTTGCCCAGGACTCTGGGGTTTCCCAGGACATGGAACTTTCAGTGCTAAAACAAGAGAGTCCCAGGAGAATAGGATGAGTTGATCACTGTGCTAAAAAGTGGCCTGAGCACACTCTAAGCAACAGATGTTGTTGTTGGGTGCCATTGAGTCGATTTCAGCTCACAGTGACCCCAAGTGACAGAGTAGAACTGCCCCATAAGGTTTTCTAGGCTGTAATCTTTATGGAACCAGATTGCCAGGTCTTTTCTCCCACAGAGCCACTGGGTGGGCTTGAACCGCCAAGCTTTTGGTTAACAGCCGAGCACTTAACTGTTGCACCACCAGGGCTCTTTAAGCAACAGATGAGAGCTAATTACATAATGTGTGCAGAGCGAGCCAGGTCCAGGGGGCCAATCAGAAACTGCTTCCTAGAGAAGACATGTTTGTGCAGCACGGAGAAGGCTATGGGGAGGGCCTACCATGTGTGGGAGTCATCCTGGGAATGCAAGGCCATGGGCACACGGCCACGTGGGAGGAGACCCTGGGCCCCAGAACCAAGACCAGCGAGCTGACTCAGGCTGGGAGTCCCAGGGGGCTTCATGTAAGGGCACTGTGTTAGCTGAGCCTGACATTCTGGGAGAGGGGAGAGGAGGCCTTCCAGGCAGGGTTTTCAGCGGCCCTGGTGTGAGCAAAGGCACTGGCCTGCACTCAGCTGGCAGACACCTGCATGTGCTTTCCTCAGGGGGTGGTCCTGGTGGTGGCCACAGAGGTCAGATACAAGCTGGTCCTCACCACTGGGAGCATCCAAGATACTGTCTGTGCTTCCGAGACAGGAATGTGAGCAGCAGGTTTGGGACAGTGGCACTTACTGCGAGTCAGACACCATGCATAGTCTCCCATTCCGCCTTCATGGCAGCCTGTGAGGCTGGTGTATGGCTCCTATTTCATGGATAAGGACACTGAGGCTGCGTGAGATTGTCCCTGGTCCCACCACTGAGCAGGGAGGGTGCTGGGTTCTGAGCACCGGCAGTCTGATGGCGGAGCCCTTTCTTTAAGTATCCTGCTAGGCCAGTCATTCAGTCAACAATCATTTCTTGGACACTGACAGGGCAGGAATCCACTAGCCACTCCTTGGAAACCCTACGGGGTGGTTCTACTCTGTCCTGTAGGGTCACTGTGAGTTGGAATCAACTTGACGGCAGTGGGTTTTTCATCTGGCAGGGCGGGTTTGGTGTCTGGGAGTGTTGCTGGGGTGGCGGTGGGGGAGTAGGAAGGGAAGGGTATGGGATTGATAGGATGGGGTCAAGGGGAGTCAGGAAGGAGCCTTGGGTTCTGGCTTGGGCTCCTGGTGGATACCCAGGTGGAAGGGAACCTAGAAGCAGCAGAGAGTTTGAAGGAAGGGCAGTTGGCTTTCATCTGGGTGAGTTTGAGGTTTCTGGGGTGAAATGTTCAGGGGCCTCAGGTTTGGAGTTGGGCGAGAGGTCTGGGCCAGGGAGAGAGAGAGAATGGATGTAATCAGCAATTCCGAGGGAACTTGAGGTCACAGGAGGGAGTGGATGAAAGCCTCTCAGGGAATGTGCTCCAAGGGGGAAGGGAGGGGGACCCAGGTTGGAAGGCCCTTGAAGAATGTCCTTGTTAGGGGTGGTACTGAAGGCGGTGGCAGCTCAGTGGTAGAATTCCCACCTTCTGTTCAGGAGACCTGAGTTCGATTCCCAACCAATGCACCTCACGTGCAGCTACCGCCCATCTGTGAGTGGAGGCATGTGTGTTGGAGGATACTGGACAGGTTTCAGGGGAGTGTCCAGACTAAGACAGACGAGGAGGAAAGGCCTGGCAGTCTAATTCTGAAAATCAGCCCATGAAAACCCTATGGAGTACATTGGTCCGGTCCTACTGTGCGTGGTGTCGCCATGGGTCGGGGCCAACTCAACAGCAGCTAACAACAACAACAGAGGAAAAGGGGCCTGAGAAGGGACAACTGAGGGATAGGAGGGAACTGTGAGTTAAGAGGGGAGATTTCCTGAAAGATGCGGTCCGCTAGAGAGATAACAGGTGGAAAATATCAGCGGATTTCACTTTAAAGAAGTGGCCTTGGCGTTGTGAACGGAGTCAAGGATCCTTAGCAGGAAAGAAAGGAAAATGAAGACAGAGTCGGACTGTGTAAGGTATTGGCTGCCAGGCAGAGCAATCTGCACTTTGTCCTGTGAGCAGTGGGCAGCTAGTGAAGGCTTTTGAGCGAGGCAGTGACGCTCAAACAACAACAGTAATAGTAATGATAGTTTATGTTTATTGAACAGACAGTACTTCTGCGAGCCTTACTCATTTAACCTTGAATGTTGTGCCAGAAGAAATACGTAAGTGCCTCTCCTGGTGGTGCAGAGCCAGTTCATGGTGGGACTGGGACTGGAGCCCTTGGCTGTCTGACCCAAAGCCTGTGCTCTTCATTGGTGCATTACTAGTGGGACTGAGGGTCGTGATTTGGGAGCCTAGGATGGGGAGAGTCAGGAGGCACGATAGGCAGTGGTGGGGGCCTGGATGTGGGGGCAGGCAATGGAGTAAGGAGAGCGGTGGTTTGGATAAAGGTCAGGAGGTGAGTGTGGGCCTTTGTCAGGGACAAGGGCGACTGCAGGGCCAGTGAGCTCCATTTAGCTTGAGTCCGTTGAATTGGGAGGTTTTACAGCAAGAGCCAAATGGAACCCTGGTGGTGCAATGGTTAAGCGCTCAGCTGCCAATCAAAAGTTCAGCAGTTCAAATCAACCAGCGTCTCAGTAGGAGAAAAGACCTTATGATCTGCTCTTGTAAAGATAAAGCCCATTGCCGTCGAGTTGATTCCAACTCATAGTAACTGTACAGGACAGGGTAGAACTGCCCCATGGAGTTTCCAGGGAGCGTCTGGTGGAGTCGAACTGCCAACCTTTTGGTTAGCAGCTGTAGCGCTTAACCACTACACCATCAAGGTTTCCTTGTAAAGATTACAGCCTGGAAATCCTATGGGACAGTTCTACTCTGTCATTTAGGGTCGCTATGGGTCAGAATTGACTCAATGGCACACAACAACAGCCAGAGCCTAGGATGGGGTTGGGGTGGGGCAGCATCACCCATAGGAGTCTCAACTGCTCTGCTTCAAACTTGCTTGTCACCAGAGTCCCCATCATCATGACCTCCTGGGTACTTCCCAACAACCCTGAGAGGGAGGCATTTCCATCCCAGTTTGCAGGAGACTAAGGCCCAGTAAGATCCTGGGACTTGGCAGGGCCACGAAGCTGGTGGGTGGCAGAGCCAGACCAGACTTGCCTTCCGGACCCCAACCCTGTGCCTTCCCCACAGCCCCTCAAGGCAGCACGCATGAGCTGGAACCAGTGATTGGTGGAACCAGTGAGGTGGTTTTTCTAGGCCTGGGAATAGGGCCACTTCCATTCCCCAACCCCAGATCCCTGCAGCCATGAATTTCAAGTTGTTCCCAGATCATCAGACTGGCTGGGCATTTCTAGAGGCACCTAGAGTTCTAGGGCAGGGCTGTGTGTCACACCCGACCCAGGTGGGTAGGAGAAGCTCTTCTGATATAACTCCTTCCTTAGTTGGCCACATTTCTCACAGTCTTGATGGGCTGGCAGTCCTTCTTAAGATCTGACCTCCATTGGCCTTGCTGCTTGTGCTGCCCCATTCCCCTTATCTGGCTTTCTGGGCAGAGGGGGAGTCAAGGAGCTCTCTTTCTTCTTGCAGAGGGTGGAAGCCTGGCTGTGTCCTCGGTCCCCTGAGCCAAGCCCTTCAGCTCTGTCTGGGGAAGGGGAGGCTCCTGTGGGAGCCCAGCCTCTCCCTCGGCCCCACCAGCTGCCACCTTCTCCCCGCAGCACCACACCCGGGCACACGTGGACATCTATGAGAAGCAGCTGGTGCCCTTTGGCCTGGTGCGCTTTGGCGTGGCACCCGACCACCCTGAGGTGAAGGTGGGTCTCTCTGGCACAGAACATGGGGCTTGGGGACTTTGATCAAGATGAGGGGGGAAGGGAGGCTCCCTGGCTGTCCTGGGGACACTGCAGGTAAGGGTGGCACAAGCCTGGTCTCTGGAACTCTCTCCCCTCTAATCCCCTCTCTGGGGGGCATTGCAGAATGTCATCAACACCTTTACCCAGACGGCCCGCTCTGATCGCTGTGCCTTCCGGGGCAACGTGGTGGTGGGCAGGGACGTGACAGTGCCGGAGCTGCGGGAGGCCTACCACGCCGTGGTGCTGGTGAGGGCAGGCGGTGGGGGGAGGGGATGCAGGTGCGGACGGGAGCTCTCAGGAGGGGCGGCAGCAGAGGTTGGTGGCTAAGGGATGGAAGGTGGCAGTCAGGGTAAGGCCCAAATCACTGGGCATGGCCAAAATGGGAGCTGCGGAGGAGGAGGAGCTGGGAGGAAGATCTGCCTGGCTTCTCCCCACCAGGGCCGACGGCTCTAGGCTTCAGGCCTGCCATCTTTCCTCAGAGCTACGGGGCAGAGGACCATCAGGCCCTGGGAGTTCCTGGTGAGGAGTTGCCTGGTGTGCTGTCGGCTCGGGCCTTTGTGGGCTGGTACAATGGGCTTCCTGAGAACCGGGAGGTGCGTATGGGAAGCATTCCAGCTGCCCCTTCCTCTGTACCCCCTAGCCAGGGCCACGGGCAGCTGTAGATGCCAGAGCTGGGGGAGAAGGGGGCTGCCGTCTAGGCCTGGGAGGCTCCCAGTGAGATGAGGAGGTGAGGCATCAGGCTGATGGAGGTGGGAGGTCCATCTTGGAGGGCCTCTAGGAAGAGGTGGAGCCGGGTGGGGGAGGAGGGGCCTGAGTTGAGGCTCACATGGGGTGGACTTTCTGCATGTGGAGAGCCTGAGGGACAGGCATGGGGTGACCCGAGACTGAGATTAGCCTGACTGGAGCCAAGCCTAGCGTAACCCTATCCAGACCTCTCGCTTCCAGCTGGTTCCAGACCTGAGCTGTGACACAGCTGTGATCCTGGGGCAGGGGAATGTGGCTCTGGACATGGCTCGGATCCTACTGACCCCACCTGAGCACCTAGAGGTGAGTGGGTGGGGCAGGGCTGGAGGGGGGTGGGTCACACTGAGGAGAGAGTGCCCTGCCCCTGCCTGCAGGCCTCAGGCCTCACCCCTCCAAGCTGAGCTCAGTGTCTCTGTTTCCACATGGTGCTCAGGCAGAGGCCTTCTGAACGGCAACCTCTGAGCATCTCATACCATTTTATCTTTCACTTCTTGTACTCCAGCCTTTATTCTTCTCTTCAGTGTGCCACAGGGCCTTTGCATATGCCACCCTCTAGCATGGAAAACTGCCCGCCTAACCTTTTGCCCCAGGCAGTTAACATCTACTCATCTTTTAGCTCTCGGCTCAGTTGTCCCTTCCTCCAGGAAGCCTTCCAGGACCTCCCTGAATAGGTCCGTTTCCCCTGTAATACCCTCTCATAGACCTGTCTGCTTCTGTTCCATAGCACTTGTCACCAGTGCAATTTTATACTCATTGACGAGTATCTGAGTAATTGATGAATATCTATCTCCTGATCAGATCAGACGCTCTGTGAGGGCTGGACCTTTATCTGCTCTGCTCACCATTTACCTTCCCTGCCCTTACACCTTGCGTGGTAGCTGCTTAGCAAACACTGGTTGAATGAAAGAACATGGGCCCGGTTTGCTCCTCATTGGTGCCATTTGCAAAAGGAGCCCTGGTGGTGCAGTGGTTAAGCATTTGACTGCTAACTAAAAGGTTGGTGGTTCGAATGTACCAGGCACTCTGGAGGAGGAAGATATGGCAGTCTGCTTGCATAAAGATAACAGCCCTGGAAACCCTACAGGGCAGTCCTACTCTGTCCTATAGGCTTGCTATGAGTCAGAATCTACAGGGCAAAGAGTTCATTTTGTTTTTGGTGCCGTTTGCAGAATTGGCAGCAATGCTCCATCTGGCCACCAGGGGGGAGCAGTGGGGCAACTTGGGGGCACCATGGTCTCTGGGCTTGACCAAAGGGAGAGTCCCATTCCTGCAGTCAGTGTCTGGTGACTTCAAAGCCCTCTTTTTGTACCAGAAAACAGACATCACGGCGGCCTCCCTGGGGGTACTGAGGCAGAGTCGAGTGAAGACAGTGTGGATAGTGGGCCGGCGTGGGCCCCTGCAAGTGGCCTTCACCATTAAGGTGCTGGGGCTGGAGGGGGAGGGGCCAAATAGACGGTCTCCCCTTGGAAGGTGGGCAGAGCAGAGCCTCTGGAAGTGGCTGCTACCTGGGGTGGGAGATGGGGAGCCAGGCAGGGCCCCTGGGGCCCAGTGCCTTCCGTGGTGTTGGGGGTGGTATCTCACGCCTGGGCTGGCTAACGCCTCATCTCCACCACACTCCCGTCCCCGACCCCCAAGGAGCTGCGGGAGATGATTCAGTTACCAGGAACCCGGCCCATTTTGGACCCTGTGGATTTCTTGGGCCTCCAGGACAAAATCAAGGGTGAGGGGCCCTGACCTGACCGCCAGCTCACGAGGGAGGGGACGGTCTAGGTCAGAGAGGGTGTTGGGGAGAGCATGGGGGAGGGTGCTGGGACCCAGGAGACGGCCCTGACATACTCTTCATTGCCCACAGAGGTCCCCCGCCCCAGGAGGCGGCTGACAGAACTGCTGCTTCGAACAGCCACAGAGAAGCCAGGCCGGGAGGAAGCTGCACGCCAGGCATCAGCCTCCCGCTCCTGGGGCCTCCGCTTTTTCCGAAGCCCCCAGCAGGTGCTGCCCTCATCAGATGGGCAGCGGACAGCAGGCATCCGCCTGGCAGTCACCAAACTAGAGGTGAGTCTCGTGTAACCAAAGGTACCCCCCTTTTCAGGCCTCCCCGCCCCAGCCTTGTGCTGCCCATGCTCTCCCCAACAGGGTGTCGGCGAGGCCGCCCGGGCAGTGCCAACGGGAGATGTGGAGGACCTCCCCTGCGGGCTGGTGCTGAGCAGCCTGGGGTATAAGAGTCACCCCATTGACCCCAGTGTGCCCTTTGACTCCAAACTCGGGGTCATCCCCAATACAGAGGGCCGGGTTGTGGCTGTGCCAGGTGAGAGGGAGCGAGAAGGCTGAGCATTGAGTTATGGGGGGAAGCAGAAGGCAGGTGTCTCCTGGGGCTGCTCATTCATTCATTCACCCAGTGATGTGCACTGAGAAGCTGCTCTGAGTCAGACCCTGTGCCAGGACCCTGCCCATCCTCCTCCTGACCCTAGGGGAAGCTCCCAATCTAGCTGAGATGACCATATATATCTTGTCATTAGTTCACTCAGCAGATATTTATAGAGGTCTGTCCTGGGCTAGGCTCTGTGCTCAGTGCTGGGGTGTGGAGGTTAATAAGGCAGCTCTGTCCTCAGGCACTCCCCATCTGATAAAATGCCCCCATGCACCTGTCTAGACATTAATTCATTCTGCCAAAGTCTACAGAGGGTCTGCTGGAACTGGACATGGGCAAGACCCAGCTCCTAGCCACAGGGAGCTCGTAGCTTACAAGAAGACCTGGGCATAAGGGGGTTGGGTGTGGTAAATACAGGCTGAGAAGGCTCTTGGGTGGTGGACCGGCAGCCATGTTGAGCCCAGCTGACGGACTCTGGGGAGGAGTTAGGGGGTGTGTGTGCATGTGACATGTGTATATATTAGGGGTGCAGGCTTGCCAGGTGGGTGTCCAGCCACCTCTCCTTTTCATACCCTTTGTTACCCCTCTCAGGCCTCTACTGCAGTGGTTGGGTGAAGCGGGGGCCCACAGGTGTCATTGGCACTACCATGAACGACAGCTTCCTCACTGGCCAGGCGCTGCTGCAGGACCTTCAGGGGGGACTGCTGCCCTCGGGCCCCAGGCCTGGCTACACGGCCATCGAGGCTCTGCTCAGCGGCCGAGGTCTGGGGCCCGAGGCAGAGGTCCTGGGAGGTGGAATGGGTGGGGAGGGAGGGGTGGTAGCCCCTGGGCCTTTTCATCCTGTGGAGGGGTGCTCCAGGCCAGGTGCAGGAAGAAGAGAAGGCAGTGACTGTCTCCCCTCTGCCTCAGGGGTCCAGCCTGTCTCTTTCTCCGACTGGGAAAAGCTGGATGCTGAAGAGGTGTCCCGGGGCCAGGGCGCTGGGAAGCCCCGGGAGAAGCTGGTGGACCCTCAGGAGATGCTGTGGCTGCTGGGGCGCTGAGCCCAGACCTAGCCCTGCTGGAAGGGGCACTGTGCCATGCAGGGGTTCAGGGGAGAGGGCCGGGGCAGCCTTAGGGGGATGTGCACCCGTAGCTGCGTGGCCTACCTGCCTGGCACAGGGCTTGGCTGCATCCCTTTTCAGTGGTCTCTGAGCTCTCCCTCCTGTGAGGTTACCCTTGCCGGCGTGGGTTTCGCTCCCAGGAAGGAGGTAACCTTCCTTAGGAATGAGCAGGGGTGCAGGCTGACCTTACTCCCTCCCGTCTGTCTGCTGATGGGCCGTGGCAGGTCACTAGGTCTGGAACATGCTGGAAATAAACAGCTGCAACCAAGGGCCACGGTGATGTGCAACTTCTTTTGGGGACCGAGGTCACCTTCTGGCTGCAACTCCCCTCCAGTCGCCAGGTGGCGCTGCAGAGCCAGCTCCCTGCTCCAGGCCTTTTTGGGGGCCTGTTGCTGGCCCCTGGCGGATTTTTTTTTTTTTTTGGTTGCTGGCCCCACCGCCTGGTGTCCTCCCTGGTTATTCTCCATACGATCAAAACAGCCAGTCCACCTGGAGGACTCACGATAGGAGAAGAGAAAAAAGGAGGGGGAGAGGGGACTGGGCAGCAGCTGCCCCAGTCCCTCCCTGCCGCCAGGCGAGTCCGGCTGGTCCCCCTTCTCAGCTCCCAGTCCTTCCCACCTCCGTTTCCAGCCAGATCCACAAGCCCTTTAAGACTGTATCTCCGTCTCCGGAGCGCTTAGCAGTTTACGAAGCGCGCTCACCCCTTTTATTCCAGCCCGCAAGGTGGGCCTCTCTTTATGGACTGAGAGACCCTCGGCATAAGCCGACCCAAGGTCGCACAGCCAGTGAGCCGCGGGCTCGAACCTAGGCTCAGGGCTGCTGCTGTTTTCACCAAGGTCGTATCTGGCCCTGAGGGTCGGTCCTTGGGTCTTTGTTCCAAGAGGACACACAGTCCTGGAGAGGGGCCCCGGGCGTCCGCGCGTGGGGGCCGGCAGGGAGGAGCGCGGGCCGGGGCGGGGCGGAGGCGGCAGCCCCGGCGGGGCGGGCCGCTCGGCGGGAGCGCTCGGCCACAGTCGGCTGGCGGCCCTGGAAGCCGGAGGCACAGCGCACAGCCCGCCCGAAGGAGCCCGGGGCCCGCGGGCCACGGGAGGGCGCGGGGCGGGCCGGGTCAGCCCACCAGGCCGCGCCGCGGACGCCGGCCCCCAGCGCCCGGCCGGGGTGCTGCCGACAGCAGGCAGAGCGCGCAGCGCGTTGGAGGCGCCAGAGCCAGGCGCCGGGCATTCAAGCGCGCGGGCTCTGGGCGCGGGCGCAGCGCCCCTTCCCCGCGGTGAGTGGCGGCCAGAGCGGGCGGGCGGCCGGGGTCGCCAACTTCGCCAACTTGGGGCTGCGTTCAGGCGCCGCGCTGGCAAGGGCTGTAGAGACAGACGCGGGACATTCGGGGAGCGTCCGGGCGGCTCAGGAGCCGGGGCAGGGGTGTCTGGGGAGGGACCGGGCCCTCGGGGACCGGGACTGGGGGTTGGACCCGGCAGGCGGGAGGCAGGTGAGGACAAGAGGAAGAGAGGCGCGCGCAGCGGACGCGCCGGGAAGGACGCCGGCAAGGCGCCCAAGACCTTCGTCTCCCGGGTCGCGGGGGCCCTCCTGCTCCTTCTACTCTAGGCGCAGCGGCACCGCGGGGAGGGGGCAGTGCGGGGACGCAGGAGGCCGGGCGGTGAAGCCCCCCAATTGTTGCTGTTGGAAGCCACTAGGCGAGGAGCAGGGCTGGGAGCTGGGTCCTGGCTGGGTTCAGCCAGTGCGTAGGAGGCTGGAGAGGGCTCGGGGCAGAGGTTGAAGGGGCGGCGGTGGCTACTGGAGACGGCCCTTGTTCCCGCTGGTCTGCCGAGCACCTACTACGTGCATCTGACCTCACCCTCCGCCGCTCTCCGCTGGACCTCCCGCAGGGGTCTCCCTCCAGCTCCCCTTCCCCTTCCCCTCTCCCCACAGAACACTCCATCCTCCCATCTCAGGGAATCAGCCTGGGGTTTCTGGAGTGGTGGGTTCTTCCCAAATGGTGACCCCGCGCCTGGCGGACCCAGGCATCCGAGGATGCGAAAGGAAATGTGGGCAGAGGGGACGCTGGGAGAGCCGTGCGCGTCCGGTGCTGAGCCCTGGCCGCCGCCCCAGTAGGCTGCTCTGGTCTCCTGGGTCTTCGACCAGGACACCCAAAGGCCGGGAAGGCAAGCCCCAAGCCGGCTTCCGAACGCGTTTAGTGCTTGGGCCGAAGGTGGGCAGGGTCAGGGAGATGCGAGGCAGAAACGACTGAAAAACCAAAAACCCAAACCCTTTGCCATCGAGTCGATTCCAACTGATAGCGACTCTATAGGACAGAGTAGAACTGCCCCCATAGGGTTTTCCAAGGCTGTAATCTTTACAGAAGCAGACTGCCACAGCTTTGTCCAGCAAGGCAGCTGGTGAGTTGGGTCCGTGGACCTGTAGGTTCGCAGCCCGAGCGAGCTTAACCTCAGCCTTAAAACCCCCAAGGGTGCCGCCTGCTGCCTTTCTAAAGGCCCTGCTGGTGAGGGAGGCAGGAATGTTCCAGAGCCCTGGCACTCACTCAGACTGTCCACCCTTCCTGGACCTGCTCACCCTGCTCAGTCCCCCAGTCTCGGATGGTGGCAGGTCCTGGCGTACAGGACAACAGAGGATGGGAACTGATCAGGGGAGGTACCTTCCCACTGGGTCTAGTTTGGATCCCGTCTAGCTCTTGGCCAGGCCATTGTCGTCAAGCCGGTTGGTAACTCTGTCCTCAGGAAGAACAGAAACGTGAAAGGGCTAGTTAGCAGGAAACCGGACTCCTGGGTTCGCCTGGGGCACCAGAGCAAGCCTGGGCTGGTATCTGGCTCACAGTCCCGCCTGTCAGACGACCTCGGCCAGCCCCACTCGAGTGAGCAGCCCTGAGTGGAGTTCAGAGCCTGGGGGCCAAGGAGCCGGGGACGCCGGCAGGGGGCAGCAGTGAGGCGGGGGGCGCGAAAGACGTGGTGCCCAGTTTGGCCGCCAGGGGGCGTGGCTCGGGTCCCCAAGGCCGGAGTCGCTGCTGCCGCCGCCGCTGCCACCGCCGCATCGCGAGTGTCCTTGAGCCGCGGGTGACGGTGGTTCTCATCGCCTGCGCCCCCTGCTCCCGCGGGGGGAGACTGATGCCACGCTCCGTATGAATTATTTATCGCCGGCCTAAAAATACCCCGAACTTCACAGCCCAAGTGTAAGATTGCTACCAGGGGAGGGGGCGGGGCGCCCCCCGGGGGATGGAAGGGATGGGGCGTTAGCCTCCCAGCAGAGAACTCCGGGCCCCCACCCGTGGGGGCAAGATTCGCCTGGTCTCGAACGTCAGCTCGGCCACAGGAGAGAGGGAAACCCGACGGCAGAGGAGGGGCGGCTCCCGGGAAGGGCAGTGGGTCCAGACAGCCAGGTGCTCCTGGAAGCAGCGCGGCTGGTGGCGGAGGCCGAGTCAAGGGACCCAGGCCCTTGGCCTGGGAGAAGGGGAGTCGTTGGTGTCTGGTGCGTGAGTGTGTGAGTGTGCAAGTCCGTTTGTGGGAGCCTGGTGAGATCTGGGGGACTAATGGGAAAGAGAGAAGCCCTAAGCATGTGGAGATGCTCAGTCCCTTCAAGGTGAGGCTGAGTGTCATGGAGGACTGGCCACTGCCACCCTCTCTGGGGTTTTCTCCCATGCTGGTGTTCACAAACATTCACTTCACCGGCACTTTGCGAAAGGGGGGAGCCCCTGCAAGTGTGGGAGAGGGCTCCATGCAAGCCTCTGTCCTCAAAGAACCAGGGCCAGTGTGGGGAGGGGCGTGGCAGATGGGCACATGCCTGGCCCAGGAAGGAGTGGACAGAGCCACTACGGGGTAGGCTCAGCACTCCTGGGCCCAGAGGAGGGAGGAAGGGCACGTGGACCCTGGGTATTCTCACCTCTGTGTCCAGAGCCTGGTGGGATCAAGGCGGGTACCCATGAAAGGGACTTAGGCTGGGCTCTGAAGGACTGTAGAATTTTGACATATAGACGAGAGGGAGACAGCAGGAAGAGGACATTGCAGCCTGTGGGACCAGTCAGAGGAAAGGCTGGGAGATGTGTACCACCAGACTGGCTGGGTGTGGGGTCCATGGAAGGGAGGACATTGGCTGGGATCATGGTGTGGGGGGCCCTGTCCATGGGACTAAGGTGTCTGGATTTGTGGGCACCAAGGAGGAGGTGAGGTTTGCGGTGGAGGGGGGGGGGGGCAGAGGAAAGTTTCAGGCAGGTAGGGCTGGTGGGCTAGGTGATGGGAGGTAGATGGGGGGGCAGATGGGGAGCCAGTGGGAAGACTGGAAAAGGGCAGGGCTGGAGGATGTCCCTCCTGCCTCGTGGGGGTGGCTGGACGGGATGTGGTGATGGGACTCTGGACTCTGCATTCCTTGGATCTGCTCCTTGCTGTTTGGAGCTCAGAGACTGGCCCCATTCAGGCCCCTCCCTCTGATACATTCTGTGGTCTCTTGGTGGGAGGTACACCTGCTTCAACTTCCGCTCCTCCCCACCCCTAACCCAGGAGGACTCCTTCCAGTTAGAGTCTCTGGAGACAGTGCCCCCTTGGAGGCAGGCAGGGCCTTGTTTTCCATGCTAGAGCTATGCTGGCAGTGGAAATAGAATGAGAGCCAAGTGTGCCATTTTACAAATTCTAGTAGCCACATTTTAAAAAAGTAAAAAGCAACAGGTGAAATTAGTGTTATTAGTCTATTTGTTTAACTCAGTATAGCCAAAGCATTATTATTTCAGCATGTAAGCAATATAAAAAATATGAATGAAATCTTTTACATTCTTTTCATGTACTTGGTCTTCAAAACCTGGTGTGTATTTTCCACTTACGGCAGACCTCCTTCTGGCTAGTCATGCTCCAGGTGCTGGATAGTCACAGGTGGCTGTGGCTACTGACCTGGACAGCGCAGATCTAGAGCTCAGAGCTGGGAGGCAGAGTTGAGGGGAGGCTTGAGGGCAGGGGATGTATGCTTGGGAGTCTGGGGGGCAAGGAACCTGTACAAATTTCTACAGGGGCTGGGGATCTAGGGCAAAATGAGCTTAGAGAGTCTTTGCAAAGGCTATACCAAGAATGACAGTGCCCTCTGCAGCCATGAGTTAAAATTTCTGTTCGATGGTTGCTGAGGTGTGGTGTGGCATGGCACGGCTTAGAATCCTGTCCCAGACTCAAACGTATCGGGCTGACATTCTACATCTGTGTACTAGGAGACCATACACATGGGGAGATGCCAAGAGCCTCACAATCAGTACAGTATTCCCTCCCCTGCCCAAAGGCTGTCTTCTCAGCCTGAAATTCCACCGTCAGACATGTTAGCTTAAGGCTTTGACTGTTGTTAAACTCATGGGAGTGATAACACTCTAAGCCACTGTTGTTGTTAGGTACCGTCAAGTCGGTTCTGGCTCGTAGCGACCCTATGGGACAGACTGGAACTACCCTATAGGGTTTTCCAAGGAGTGGCTGGTGGATTTGAACTGCCAACCTTTTGGTTAGCAGGCAAGCTCTTAACCACTGCGCCACCAGGCTCTAAGATGTTATCAGTCCCTTATCCCTCCATGTGAATGAGCTGCAGAGAAAAGGTCTTGCTGGGGGAGGCTGGGAGGGCAGGATATTGGTGAAAGGGGAAATCAGTAGAAAGGGGAGGTTGGAGGTGCTAGTAGTGAACAGCTTATTCCGCAGACTTGTCCTAGCTGGTCCAAGGATTGTCACCTCTTGCACAGCACACTCCAAGTTCCTGGAGGGCAGAGACCACGTCTTACCCATGCTGACATTCCACCACCCAGTGTGAAGTATACAGAAGGTGCTCAGTGCACATATATCAAGTTAAGTTTCCAAACTAAGAGTCAGTCTGGTGGTCTCCCTTGGAGGGATCATTTTCGCAACCCTGGGGAAAGGTGGAAGAAGCTTCCTGAATGTTTCCTGGTGGCCCCTTGGACTTCTCTGCTCCCTGGCTTCCTCAGAGAGAAATGGAGGCCCAGGAATGCCCTCGTGCAAATGGGTCTGCAAGAGATTAGGCTTTGGACAAAAGGAAGAGAGAAATTAGGTGATAGGCAAAAGGAAGGCCCTGGAAGAAAGCTCGAGCCCGCCCGGAATGTCCTCTCTGGTCCCAAGGATGAGATTCCGACAGGGGGTTGTGAGTGTCTGAGGCAGGAGTGTTGACCCCCTTGTGTGTCAGGGTAGAAGTGTGCTCCACAGGGTTTTCAGTAGCTGATTTTTCAGAAGGGGATGCTGGGGGTCTCTCTGCATTTCTGCAGGGACACCTGGAGCAGCCAGCCCACCCTGTTCACCTTTCACTCTCCTGGTTCAGAAGCTTCCTTGGGGATGGAGCTGGAGAAGGCGTCAGAGCTGTGGCTGACGATCAGCTGGGAGGGAGAGCAACATCAGTGGGTGCCACTCAGGACTCAAACTGCCCTCACGGGCTTGGCTCATGGCCCCAATCCAAAGCAATGACGTCCAGCAGGAATTCACGTCAGGCCTCTGGGTTAGGTTCAAAAAAAGATCCCACACACCAGGGCCTGGCCTGAGCGTTGGACAAGGCAATGATGTCACACCCCTGCAGTGAAAGAGCTGCTACTAACAGGCCACAAGAGCAGGGCTGTGGGGATGTCCAGTGCCCGGGAGGTGGCAGCTCTGTGCCAGGCAGGGCCACACAGAGGAGGGTCCTTGGTGGATAGGCTGACCACTAGCGTGTGCCCTGGTGGGAGACTATGGAAAATCTGGCACAATTTAGGTTGGAGCAGAGAGGATGGGGGTGGGGCAGAGGAGTGGGGGTGCAGGTTATAAAAGATCCTTTCTTCACCCGGCTAAGGGTTTGTCACGTGTAGGATGAGGATGCTAATAAATGTTATCTCATATAAGTCCTCACAGTCTAGTTAGGTAAAGAAGAAGTTGCCATTGAGATAGTTCCAACTCATGGTGACCCCATGTGTGTCAGAGTAGAGCTGTACTCCACAGGGTTTTCAGTGGCTGATTTTTTAGAAGTAGATAACCAGGCCTTTCTTCTGAGGCATCTCTGGGTGGACTTGAACCTCCAACCTTTCGGTTAGCAGTCGAGCATGTTAACTGTTGGCACCACACAGGGACACACCAGTGAGGTAGGTCCTGTGATTATCCCAGGCAAGAAAATGTGTCTCAGAGAGGTTAAGCAACTTGTCCAAGATCACACAGCAAGGAAGTGGCAGAATGGAGACTCGAACTTGGATCTGTACAACTCAAATCCATGTACTTAAGTACCAGGCTAGCGTTTTCACTGTGTCTTCCTGGGACAGAACACAGATCAATGAGTTTCAAAAGGTTTGACCTTTCTAGCCAAGCATGCAGTTCAGCAGTAGAATGGAGGGTGGTGCGTGCCCCATCACGGCTTGCTCTTCTCCCCAGCCCCTGCCCCTCTGGGATATCCTGGGGACACTCAGCTAACCTCTCTGTCTCTTCCTCTTTGTCTGTGTCTGTCTCCCTCTCTCTCCCCTTCTCTTCCCCTCTTCTCTCCCTTCCATCCTCTGGGTGTGTGTCCTCTGATACTGGCCTTTGTCTCCTGTCTGTCCATCTGCCTCTCTCTGTGCCTGTCTCCCTCGTCGTACCTGCCTTGTTCTCTCCAAAGGACCCTCCAGTGGACATGGGTGGGGCCCTGGGTCTGGCTCTGCTGCTCACCTCAATCCTGGGTGCCTGGTCAGGGCTGGGCCCAGGTCAGGGCCAACAGGCTGTGACGGTGGCTGTGGTGTTTGGCAGCTCAGGGCCACCCCAGGCCCAGGCTCGTGCCCACTTCACCCCCCAGAGCTTCCTGGACCTGCCCCTGGAGATCCAGCCCCTCACCGTGGGGGTCAACAACACCAACCCCAGCAGCCTCCTCACCCAGATCTGTGGGCTCCTGGGTGCTGCCCGCGTCCACGGCATCGTCTTTGAGGACAACGTAGGCACCGAGGCTGTGGCCCAGATCCTCGACTTCATCTCCTCCCAGACCCACGTACCCATCCTCAGCATCAGCGGGGGCTCTGCCGTGGTCCTCACTCCCAAGGTGCCTGCCAAACTCATATCCGCTTGTCCCTTGGGCCTGGATCAGCTGGAGCTGGTGGTGGGGGGGGGCTGAGTCTGGGCCTGGCTCCTGCATACTGGGCACACAGGCCAGGGCAGGGAGAGGCTGGGGTCCTGGGAAGCTGGCATTGGGTAGGACTGGAGAGAAGGTGGGTGCTGAGGGGATGACATGGGTGAGGAGGGAGAAGGCTATGTGATGATGTTCCTATCTTCTAGAAGATAAACATTCTGGGCAGCTCTCACAGTTACAGAATGTCCGAGTGAGGGGAGAGCCCGCCACTGGCTGTGATGGTTAGGCCCTGGGCCCACCTTTTCTGGCCCTCCCTGGGCAGACTCTGGACCAAGGATCAGAGGGCCAGGGCTGGGCGTGGGGTCTGATGCTGAGCCCTTTGGGCAACTGTCATTAACCTGAAGGAGGAGCACTTGGGGAGGGTCACTGTCTGAGGCATGGTGGGGGAGGGGAGGGACAACTACCACCCAGGCAGAAGCAGCCCTGCTCCCACAGAGCTTGGAGTCCTGTGGGAATAAAGTTTTAAACATACTCACCTGCAGTTACCAAATGGGATAAACATTCTGAGGGAAACATACAGGGATGCCACGAGGGAGTATAACAGGGATTTCCATTTGGATGGAGGGTTGGTCAGAGAAGGTCTCTCAAGAAATGTTGTCTTCACTGAGACCTGGAGGATAGGAGGCGTTAGGGGAGGGGTGGGGCTTCCAGGCCGGCAGAGGAGATCAAGTGAGGTCGCTGAGGTGGGAAGGTGCTGGGAGTGTTGGAGGAGCAGAGAGGAGCCATGTGGCTGGAGAGTGGCCAGCTGGGGTTATGTGGCTGGAGAGGCAAGTGAAGTCCTTACCTTATGGGAAGACATTTAGGTTTTACTCTAAGTGTGAAGCCGAGAGACGAACTTGATTTGCCTTTCTTTTTTTAAATTATTTTTTATTGTGGAGAATTTTGAATATAAAGGTAGAAGAGTGTAATGAAAACCCCACCATCCACCCCTGGCCAGCCCTGCCGTCAGTATCCTCACCCCCACCTACCCCCTCGCCTTCTGTGTTATCTGAAGCAACTTCCAGATGCCCTATTGTTCCATCCATAAATATTCCAGGATGTACCTCCAGCAGATAAGAACTTAAAAATAAGAAACCCATCATACATGACCATGTCTAAAAAATAATTAAAATCCCTTAACATGATCAAGGAAACTCTGGTGGCGTAGTGGTTAAGTGCTACGGCTGCTAACCAAAGGGTCGCAGTTTGAATCCGCCAGGCGCTCCTTGGAAACTCTATCCTATATGGTCGCTATGAGTTGGAATGACTCGACGGCACTGGGTTTTTTGGGTTAACATCATCAAATATCCAGTCCGTGTTCAAATTTCCCCCTTAGTCTCATAAATGTCACACATGTTTATTTTGAAGTTTGTTTGATTGAATCAGGATCCAAATTAGGTCCACGTATTGCATTAGTTGACATGGCTTCCATCTCTGTCTTTCCCCCTCTCTCTTTTTTCTTGCAATTGGATTGTTGAAAAAATTATGTTGTCCTGTAGAGTTTTCCCTGATTTGTTTTAAAAGATTAGTACAGTTGCAGTGCGGTGAAATCTTGGGGTGGGGGGTAGGGGCAGGGTGGAAGCACGGAG
Organism: Loxodonta africana; assembly: GCF_030014295.1. Classification (NCBI taxonomy): domain Eukaryota; kingdom Metazoa; phylum Chordata; class Mammalia; order Proboscidea; family Elephantidae; genus Loxodonta; species Loxodonta africana. The sequence continues at coordinate 17,935,782 of NC_087359.1, forward strand.
ATACCGGTTAGGGGGTGAGGGAGGGCACTTGCCCAGGCACCAGCTGGCAGAGACGAGGAGAGGTAGAACTTTCTCACCCCCAGGGCGCCGTGGAGGATGGCGCCTTCCCAGCCACCTTTCGGACCCCGACTATTTAGCTCTCCAGACGGTGGTTTTCAACCCTCACCGTGTTTTTTAAAAATAAAGACGCCCCAAGCCCCACCTCTAAGATACGGGTTCAGGTAGTCTGGGGCAGTGCGTCTCAAATTAGCGGGCTCAAGCATCCCTTGAAGTGCTTGTTAAAACCCAGGTTGTTGGGCCTCACCCCCAAAGATTCTGATTCGATAGGTCTGGGGTGCGGCCCAAGAATCTGCATTTGTAACAAGCTCCCAGGATGCTGATGCTGCTGGCTAGCAGGCGGGCACAGCTCTGGGTGGGAGCGGGCATCACTGTCTGTAAAAGCTCACCCAGGTGGTTCTAATCGGCAACAGGGTAGGAAGCACTGTCTTAGGTCCAAGTCGGGGCTGGAGGAAGTTTGAGGGGCAGGGGCTTCCGGATGACTGGCAGCTTTTCCGCAAGGGCGTCTGGGAGCTGAACCCCGAGTCGGGGAGGGACACTCGGGCTCCGGCCGGCCCCGCCCCGCCCGGCTCAGGCCCCTCCCGGCCCCGCCCCAGGAGCCGGGCTCCGCCTTCTTGCAGCTGGGCGTGTCCCTGGAGCAGCAGCTGCAGGTGCTCTTCAAGGTGCTGGAGGAGTACGCCTGGAACGCCTTCGCCGTCATCACCAGCCTGCACCCGGGCCACGCGTTCTTCCTCGAGAGCGTGCGCACCGTCGCCGACTCCAGCCACCTGGGTTGGCGGCTGCTGGACGTGCTGACGCTGGAGCTAGGCCCCGGCGAGCCGCGCTCGCACACCCAGCGCCTGCTGCGCCAGATCGACGCGCCGGTGCTGGTGGCCTACTGCTCGCGCGACGAGGCTGAGGTGCTCTTCGCCGAGGCGGCGCGCGCCGGCTTGGTGGGGCCCGGGCACGTGTGGCTGGTGCCCAACCTGGCGCTGGGCAGCACCGACGCTCCGTCCGTCGCCTTCCCCATGGGCCTCATCAGCGTCGTCACCGAGAGCTGGCGCCTCAGCCTGCGCCAGAAGGTCCGCGACGGAGTGGCCATCCTGGCCCTAGGTGCCCACAGCTACTGGCGCCAGCACGGCGCCCTGCCCGCCGCGGCTGGGGACTGCCGTGGCCACCCCGGGCCTGTCAGTCCTGCCCGGGAGGCCTTCTACAGGTGCACATCTGCCCAGGGCCAGGCTGGGGAGGGGGGGTGCTTCATGGCCCCTGGATGGCAGTGAGCTTGGGCTTGCTGCTAGCTGTGTGCCTGGGGTCAGGTTGCCTGCCTCTCTGGGCCTGAGTTTCCTCATCTGAAAAGACAGTGGCCTGTGTGTGTGGTGGGGGGTGGGTGGGGGTCAGGGGAGGTGAGGATCCAGGAGGGTTAATAAAGGGAAAACGCTTTGCAGTAAGTATGAAATTCTGCTGGTAGTGGGGAGGCAGAGGCAGGGGGCGGGGCACTGGACACCCTGCTTCTCTCCCTCCTCCCAGGCATCTGCTGAATGTCACCTGGGAGGGCCGAGACTTCTCCTTCAGCCCTGGTGGGTACCTGGTCCAGCCCACCATGGTTGTGATAGCTCTCAACCGGCACCGCCTCTGGGAGATGGTGAGAAGTGGGTGAGCCCAGGGGCCCAGCTCCCCCTGAGCCCACAGCAAGCAGAGAACCCCTTCCATCCCTCCTCATCCCCTCATCTTCAAGTCTCAGCTGAAACATCTCCTCTGGGAAGACTTCTGGTCCCCCAGGGTGGGTGGGGTGCCCCTGCTCTGGGCTCCCATAACACCCTGTCCTCCCTTCACTACAGAACTTTACCGAACACTCATCACACAGTCCTGGCCCTGGAGGAGTAACCCACGTCTGTGCTGGCCAGATGAGTGTGCACACAAATAGAATACGGTGACATCAGGGCTTGAGTAGAGATGTGTGCAAAGCACTCTGGGACTAGAAAGGAGGAGCAGGAATTAGCTTTCCTGAGCCCTGGTGGCACAACGGTTAAGCACTTGGCTGCTAAATGAAAAGTTGGCAGTTCAAACCTACCCAGTGGCTCTTTAAGAGAAAGACCTGGCAATCTGCTTCGGTAAAGATTACAGCCAAGAAAACTCTATGGGGCGGTTCTACTCTGTCACATGGAATCACTAGGAGTTGGAATTGACTCAATGGCACCCAACAACAACAACCAAGGGGAGAATCTGGGGAAGGCTTCCCAGGAGAGGGGACATCTGGGCTGGTCTGTGCAGGTTTGAATAGGAGCCCACCAAGAGGGAGTACCAGCCTGGTATAGGCAGAAGGCAAGAAAGGGGGCATTTTAGGGGGTGTGGTGAGTGTATTTTGGGGCTGTGGAGACTGAGGAAGAGGATTGGGGTGATGGTGGGTAAGGTGGACAGAGTGTCCTCCACTAAGGACTCTGTACTGAAGGTCACAGGGAAGTTGTAGGGTGTGGCAGGTTCAGGTCTGGGCTTTAGGAAGGTGCCTTGGGTTGGCAGCAGTGACCGTTACACAGCAGCAGGGACAGAGGCTAGGAGGAGGCTGCAGGGAGCCTGCCCTTCTGGCCCAGCTTGGCCCCTTGTCCCTGACTCCCCTGTTCTCCATATGCTCCTGCCCCAGGTCCTGCTGTCAGGCCCCAAGCATCCCTAGGTGAGAGGGAGGGTTCTTGGCCCTGGCAGGCCCTATCCAGAGACTCCCCTGAGGGTGGGGGTAGGGCTGGGAGTCCCGGGCTAAGGCCAGTCGCCCTCCACAGGTGGGGCGCTGGGAGCATGGCGTCCTGCACATGAAGTACCCAGTGTGGCCTCGATACAGTGCCTCTCTGCAGCCCGTGGTGGACAGCCGGCACCTGACAGTGGCCACGCTGGAAGAGCGGCCCTTTGTCATTGTGGAGAGCCCCGACTCTGGCACCGGCGGCTGCGTGCCCAACACCGTGCCCTGCCGCAGACAGAACAATCACACCTTCAGGTTTGCGAGACCGCAGGGAGGCCCTTGTGCGCCGGGTGCTATATGTGATCATCAGGTGTTGTGTGCGGCTTGTGCTTGGGGCTGGGGGAGGGTGTCCAAATCCCAGGCTGGGGGCAGCTGCTGGGACTGGACCGGCCATGCTGGGGCCTGATGCCTGACGGGTGGTCTCTGGTGGTGGTGGCCACAGTGGAGATGCAGCCCCCTACACCAAGCTGTGCTGTAAGGGCTTCTGCATCGACATCCTCAAGAAGCTGGCCAAGGTGGTCAAGTTCTCCTACGACCTGTACCTGGTGACCAATGGCAAGCATGGAAAGAGGGTGCGCGGCGTGTGGAACGGCATGATTGGGGAGGTAGGCCAGCCCCCAAGGTCCTCCTGAGCCCACCCCACCTGCCCACCTGCTACCCCAGGTCCCACACATGACTCAGCCAGCCCTAGATGTTCCCTAGGCCTTTCATCCTGTACTGGGGGTCAGTGATGTAGGACTCCTCCTAGGATCTCCCTGTTGTCACCTATGGTGACCTCTGGGGTGGGGGTCCTAGGGGGAGACTAGCTGTCCCCAGCGATGACTTCAGGGGTGGTCAGTACTGGATGTTGAGCTCGGAGGACCCCAGGTGGGAAGAGCTGACTCGGCTTGTGGGTGCTAGAGTCTGGGAAAGGGAAGGAAGGCAATGCTCCAGCTGGGCATGACCCCACTCCCCTCACCACCCCAGGTGTACTACAAGCGGGCAGACATGGCCATCGGCTCCCTCACCATCAATGAGGAGCGCTCGGAGATCGTGGACTTCTCTGTGCCCTTCGTGGAGACGGGCATCAGCGTCATGGTGGCTCGCAGCAATGGCACTGTCTCCCCCTCAGCCTTCCTGGGTGAGGCTTGGTGGGCAGGAAGAGCTCCGGGGTGATCAGTTGAGCACGGTGTAGATGGGGCACTTGGGGTGGCACAGAGGGTGTGCACAGCAGCCATGTGGGCATCGGAGGGTAGTCAGAGGCCTGAGCTGTAGGTGGGCAAAAGGGAGAGGGAAGAAGTGAAGGCAATGTTGGCTGTAACTCTGGGTTGGTGCAGGAGGAGGCAGGATAAACCATGATACCACTGAGGGACAGGAAAACCCAGGAAGGCTGGCTGGCTCCAGGGGGTCCTGTTGGATGTGCTCAGTGTGCAGAAGCAGCGGGACAAGGGAAGAAGCTCCGTGGGCAGTGAGCAGGGAGCCGAGGGCTGGGCTAACCTGGAAGGGAGTCCTGGTTCTGCCTCTTCCTGCTGTGTGGCCTTGGGCAAGTCACTGAACCTCTCTGGGCATGGTCCCTCCGCCATGAGTAAGAGAATAACATCCATCCCTAGGACTGTCATTGCATCAGAGGAGCAAATGCTTGTGGCAGCCGCGGTTTCTTTCTGAGAAAACTGAAAGGATTTTGTCAGAGTCCTCGAGTCTGTCTCTTCAGCCCCCAGGGCCTCAGTTTCACTTTGAGTAGGATGAGGAGTGCAGCTTTACCGGGCAGAACAATCGTCCGCGCTGGTCCAAGCAGGGGAGCTCTGGGTGGAGAGGGGAAGAATGAGTGCTGTAGAAATCCCTTGGTGATGTGGCTTTGTGGGATCAGGCTCAGGGGCAATGGTAGGTGGGGGCAGGCTGCAGGAGGGGGATGAGAGGGCAAGGGGAAGGAGCAATGGGCATAGACCCTCTTTTGGTGAAAGGAAGTTGGGGTCGGGGGAGAAAGCGTGAGAGCCAGGGGCAACAGTGGAGTGGAAGGAAGGTTTCTTAGGGTGGGGTGGTGTGGACCTCTCTGGGGCAGAGGGAAGGGGCAGAGTCCACAGAGCTGACGGGTCCCCACTTGGACCATGTGGACCGAGTTGTCTGCACCCAGCACATCTGGGCTGTGGATGGGAGGGCTGGGGCCCCTGAGCCGCCGCTCCCTCTGCCCAGAGCCCTACAGCCCCTCGGTGTGGGTGATGATGTTCGTCATGTGCCTCACCGTGGTGGCCATCACCGTCTTCATGTTCGAGTACTTCAGCCCCGTCAGCTACAACCAGAACCTTGCCAGCGGGAAGAGTAAGCTCCCACTGGGCCTGGGAGGAGGGGACCGGGCTGCGGCGCCCCAGAGGGGTGGGCTTGGGGCCAGAGGGGCCCTTCGGAGAATGCTGGGTCCTGTGGGAGGTTTCTGGCCTATGGACAACACATGCAGGGCCCAGTTGGATACGAGAGAGAGAGACAGAGACAAAGAGAGACAAATAGAGAGAGACAGCGAGAGAGAGAGAGACAGCGAGAGAGAGAGAGACAGTGAGAGAGAGAGAGGGAAACAGGGGAGCTGACTTGTTCTAGGGTGGAGGTGGCAGGGGTGGCAAGGATGGGTCCCTGTCCAAGACAGGACTGAGACAGGGGTCATGGAGATGGGTGGGCAGAATCCTGAGACCTCTGGGTGGGCGAGGGGAGCCAGTTCCTTGGTAGCCCCAGTGACCACTCCCTCACCCCCAGAGTCTGGGGGCCCATCTTTCACCATCGGCAAGTCCGTGTGGCTACTGTGGGCGCTGGTCTTCAACAACTCGGTGCCCATCGAGAATCCCCGGGGCACCACCAGCAAAATCATGGTCCTGGTCTGGGCCTTCTTTGCCGTCATCTTCCTCGCCAGCTACACTGCCAACCTGGCTGCCTTCATGATCCAAGAGCAGTACATTGACACTGTGTCTGGTCTCAGTGACAAGAAGGTTCTGGAGCCATAGTGGTGGGGGGTGGGGGGACACCGAGGGCAGGGGCAGATCTTGGGTGGGTGGACACAGGTCAGCCAGGGTTGAGGGAATTTGAACAGGAGGCTGGAGCAGGAAGAAGCTGGGGAGCCCAGTGAGGAGGGGGATGGGGGCCAGGGGGAGAGATGGCTCAGGCCCACTGATTGAGTGGCCTTGGTTCTCCCCCTGTTCTGGGCCTCTGTTTCTCTAAATCACAGACGTGGCCTGGATAGTCTCTAGACTATTCTACTCTGGCCCCGCGCATGTCCAGACTAGAGCAGGGCACTAGGGGTGGGCTGGGGGCATTTGGTGCTTGGAAGGTGTAAGGCAGGGTCGTGAGTGGCTGCTGGTCCCTGCCTGCAGTTTCAGCGGCCTCAAGATCAGTACCCGCCCTTCCGCTTTGGCACCGTGCCCAATGGCAGCACCGAGCGGAACATCCGCAGCAACTACCGTGACATGCACACCCACATGGTCAAGTTCAACCAGCGCTCGGTGGAGGACGCACTCACAAGCCTCAAGATGGGGTGGGTCCCCCTGCCCCCCAGCCCTGCACCCACCATCTGACTCCCCACTCGCCTATGTCCCCCAATGACCAGCCTTAGCCCTGTCCCTTCCTAAGAGACCTGAGTTGGGGACAATGGGGCTGGGCTGTCCTCCTAGGCTGCAGGATGCCTGAGGGAGAGGAGAGGAGGGTAGTCCTTGGTGGCAGGGTGGAACTTGAGACAAAAATGGACACCCACCATGTGGCCGAGAGATGCAGCTGTGATATGTTAAGGAGGACCGTCCTTTGCCTGAGGGAATGGTTGTCACCTTCTCTGGCTCATAGGGAGGGACTGGGTAGAGAGAGGGTGTGTGTCCTCAGCAGGCAGTCAGCTCTCCAGCCCCTCTGAGGAGGACAGGAGTGGGGGATCCAGGACTCACAGGAACCAGACAAGGCTCTGCCCATCTGTCCCTTCTGGGCGGTGCCCAGCAGGCTCATGTGGCCCAGACCCCTGTCAGATCCCAGTTTCAGTGTTCCCCATCTTGCATGGTCCTTGGCCCTGAGGGCTCGGCCTGTCCCTAGGAAGCTGGATGCCTTCATCTACGACGCCGCTGTCCTCAACTACATGGCAGGCAAGGATGAAGGCTGCAAGCTGGTCACCATTGGGTCTGGCAAGGTCTTTGCCACCACTGGCTACGGCATCGCCATGCAGAAGGACTCCCATTGGAAGCGGCCCCTAGACCTGGCACTCCTGCAGTTCCTGGGTGACGGTGGGTGCTGCCACGACAGAGGCTGGGGTAGGCCCAGGGTGGGCCACAGAGCCCAAGGTCAGGTGGCAGCTGGACGATAGGCCAGTATCTCCACCACCACTCTCTGTGTCTCTAGGGCCTTGTGGGCAGGAAGAGGTCTCTGGGGGTGAAAGGTTGGGGCAGTGGGAAGGGGGCATGGCACTGGGACCAACTGGATGGAGACTGGTTTCCAGGAAGGGAGCAGAAACTAAGGTAAGAAGGCAGGAAGGAGTTCAGGCCACACCATGGGGGTTGGGAGTGGCTGAACCCCTTTCCCCAAGACCCCTGTGTGATCTTTCCTAAATGAGCCCCTCCTCTGCCCAGTATGTCCCCTCATCACTGTTTTCACCTTGAGATTACCTGGGGTGGCCTCAAGAACCTGTCTAGTCCCCCACAGCAGGGCCTATGCTGGCTTGGCACCTGGGGGGCTCACATGTGTGAGTGGTTCAGTGCAGCCTGCCCAAAAACCAGAGGGAGCTTTGAGTGTAGAGGTGCGCCGTTCTAGTTACAAAACAGTTGGTCTGACGTTCCATCAATACCGTGTAATAGTGAGAAAGATGAGAACACCAACAGTGCACGTGCTTCGGTCTCCTCAGGGGCCTTTCATCTCTGTATCCTTAGCTCTGTGCCAAGCTGGTTGATCGAGAAGTCTATTACCCAATCAACAAGCCCGTACTGGGCACGTGGGGCTGGGCAGGCAGTGGGCCCCAAGGCTGGCATTGCCCGCCCCTGCTCTGCCCTCTCCGCTTCCCTTTCTTCCTGCTCAGTGACCCCTTCCACCCCCATCCCGCCCCTGTAAGGCCATATCCCTGTGGTCCCCCTTGAGGGACAAGGAGATGGCACCCTGACCCCAGACCCCTCCTTGCTCCAGGCTTGGGGGTAGTACTTGGGGGTCCCTCCTGGGGGTTCCTGAGCCCAGCATTCTCCACCCCAGGGGAGACACAGAAGCTGGAGACGGTGTGGCTCTCAGGGATCTGCCAGAATGAGAAGAATGAGGTGATGAGCAGCAAGCTGGACATCGACAACATGGCGGGTGTCTTCTACATGCTGCTCGTGGCCATGGGGCTGGCCCTGCTGGTCTTTGCCTGGGAGCACCTGGTGTACTGGAAGCTGCGACATTCAATGCCCCACACGTCCCAGCTGGACTTCCTGCTGGCTTTCAGTAGGGTGGGTGCCGCCTGGCCCCACGCAGGCTCTAGCATTAGGGGCACCAGCCCAAATAAGTCAGCTGACCGCATTTACAGAAGGAAAAATCAGCTGGGGAGGAGGCCGGGCTTGCCAGCAGAGGAGAGCCTTTTTCTGCTCGGGCATAGGCAGAGTGGGGCATAGAGAGAGCTGGGTTTTAGAGCTAGGGTGGAGCGGCTCGAATTCTCACTCTGCCATTTACCAGCTGAGTGATTTTAGAATGAGTCACCTTCTTGGAGCCTGTAGAATCTCAGGGCACAGGGCCTGGCACATAGGAGGCACTTAACACATGTTCGTTGCTTCCGAGGACTAGAGAGAAGGCTGGTTCCCAGGCCGGCAAGATGGGCGGGGGGGTGGGGGTGGCAAGGTGGTCCCCAGAGCACAGCACCGCTCACGGCCCGCCCCGCCGCCTCCTTGTGCCCAGGGCATCTACAGTTGCTTCAGCGGCGTGCAGAGCCTGGCCAGTCCCGCGCGGCCGCCCAGCCCGGACCTCACGGCCGGCTCGGCCCAGGCCAACGTGCTCAAGATGCTGCGGGCGGCGCGCAACATGGTGACAACAGCTGGCGTGGGCAGCTCCCTGGACCGCGCCACGCGCACCATCGAGAACTGGGCCAACCGTCGCGCGCCCCCGACGCCCGCCGCGCACTCTCCGACCCCCCGCCCGCCCCCTGAGCCCAGTCCCAAGGCCTGGGGGCCGTCCGGTGGCGGCTGCGCAGTCCTGGTGCACCGGACCCAGCAGCCACCAGTTCGCCCCCCGACGCCCGCGCCGTCTCTGCCCAACGACCCCCGGACGCTTGGGCGGCCGGCCTGGGACACCCGGCGGCTAGCGCGGGCCGGGCGCGGCAGGTGGCACCTCTCGTCCTCCGAGCGGCGCGCACCGCCGGAGAGCCCCCTGTCCCCTGCGCGCTGTTCCTACAACTCCTTCCCGCGAGGCGACCGGGCGGGGCGCCCCTTCCTCCCGCTCTTCCCGGAGCCTCCGGAGCCCGAGAACTTGCCGCTGCTTGGGCGGGAGCAGCTGGCCCGGCGGGAGGCTCTGTTGCACGCGGCCTGGGCCCGCAGTCCCCGTCCGCGCCACGCCTCCCTGCCCAGTTCGGTGGCGGCAGCCTTCGCTCGGCCCAGGTCGCAATCTGCCGCGTGCGCAGGTCCTACCTGCGCCTGCCGTGACGCCCGCCTGGCCTGGAGGCTCCCGGCGCCGTCGCTCCGGCTGCCGTCCTACCGCGAGGCGTGCCGGGGGGGCATGCGGGAAGGGACCCCCACCTGGCCGCACGGACAGCACGCCTGCCTCCACGCCCATGCCCACCTACCGCTCTGTTGGGGCGCTGTCTGCTCTCATCGCCCACACTGTGCCAGACATGGCCCGTGGTTCCCTGGAGCCTGGGGGCCTCAGGGGCACGGGGGCAGGACCGTGGGGCTGAGCACAGGCTACAGGGACAGTGGGGGGCTGGATGAGGTCAGCAGTGTGGCCTGTGAAATGCATGGCCTTTCAAGCCCTTGCACATGGAGGCGGTTCTCCAGCCTGGAGTCGGAAGTGTGAGGTCCATAGTGGGGGTGTCAGTCTCTCTGGCTTCCAGCAGCTGGACTCTGCCTTGCACTGCCAGGGTTAGTGGGCAGGCAGGCCCCAGCTCTTCCAGCTTCTGCCAGGAATCCTGGTGCTGGGGTCCTGGGACCCAGGAATCCTGGCTCTGAGGCACTGGTGACAATGTTTTCCAGGTCCCTTCAGTGGCCACAGCTGCCTCAGGTCCTGGCGTGGGCTGGGCTGTTGCTGTCCCCTCCCTGTGCAGAGCCCTCCTACCCAGTCTGGAGTCCTGGGAAGCGGTGGTGTCAGATCCACCAGGGTCTCCCTGCCCTGGTGTGAGCAGGTGCCTGGCATGGTGGCTGCGGGCTTGATCTGGAGCTCAGGGCTGGATGCAACTCGGGCTGGGCAGGGCTGTCCTGCTCCTTGCTCCACCCTGCTGGAGTTTGTTCCCATCAGAGCACAGGGCATTAAACACACCTTTTACAACTCACCGGGCCCGGCTGCCTCATTCTGCACTTGGAGGGGGCGCACCACAGCCTGGAGGCAACAGGAACATCATGGGAGTATCACAGGTGTGCTGCCTAGAGCAGGCGAGCAGCCCTGCCTGGGGGAGACTTCACCTTAAGAGTCTCTGGGAGGGGTGTGGGGAGCAGGCGAGGCTGAGAGAGGGCTCTGGTAGCAGCGGAAGGCACTTGGTATTCAGCCAAGCTCCTGCCCACCCTGGCGCCGGATGTGACAAATGTGCTCAGCACGGAGGCTCGGAGTGATGGATGGAGGCCATCCTCAGTCTCCTTGAACAGAGAGGCTCCTGCTAGGGGCTGTGGGTGTTCTGTCCTGCCTGGGGCCACCCATGAGTGGTGGGAAGTCTGCTGTGGTCAGGACCTGCTGGGTGTGGCGGGTCGGGACTTTATTCTCTCCATGGCTGCTGTGCATAGCCCAGCGCTGCCAGCCAGACTCTAGGAGCTTGGCCCAGGTGGCCTCCAGGGTCAGGTAAGGCTCTGCCTCCTGGAGCTGGGACTCCTCAGGGGGCAGCGAGCCAGCTCAGAGAATTCGCTTGCCCTCCCGGCCTCCTCCTCCCTCTGGGGCTCCTGCCCCACCTCCTTTCTCTGTCATCTCTCATCGGCCCTGGCCCACCATTTTAGGGCTCTTGCGTACACTCTTCAATGCCTTCACATCTGCGATTGCATTTAACCCCCCACAAGGACTCTGTGAAACCAGCAAGCGTCCATTCTTCCATTCATTCCACGAACATAGTGGGCACTATGGTTTCCGCCAGATCCTTTCCTAACTGCTGGGCGATGAAGCCTGAGACCTTGCTGTCCTCGAAGAGGTGGGTTGAGGCCAGGTGGATATTAACTCTGTTACAGAGAGGGCGCCGGGGAGGGGCGTGGTGGAATGTGAACACCATATGAGTCTCTGTCCAGGGCTCTTTTCCAAGGCACCTTGCTGCTTCCCAGGAATCCCGTTCCCTCTCTAGTCTGCAGACCAGCTGCTTGGGTTGGGGTCACGGGAACTGGAAGTGTTAGTTTTGTTTTAGGGGCAAGAGCAGCTGAAACGGTAGGGTGGGGAAATTTCCAATATACCGAATCCCTCTCAAGATTCCTGAGCCTCTCTGTTCCTTGCTGGAAATCTGGCTGCCCTGAGGATGGGTGGACTCCACCCGTTGTCCACTGGTGAGCCTACAGGACAGGGTACAACTTCCCCATATGGTTTCCTAGTCTGTAATCTTTATGGGAACAGACTGCCAGGTCTTTGCTCCTGTGTTGCTGCTGGGTAGGTTTGACCCACCCACCTTTTGGTTAGCAGCTGTGTGCTTACCATTGCGCTACCAGGGCTTCTTGGACCCCATCTACCAATCATTTCCACGTTCTCTGCGCTGTGGGTTTTCTATGGAGGTGCAGTCACGGGCTGGGTCCAGGTCCAGAATCGGAGGGCTAAATGACAGGTGGAGAGTGAGCTTAGGTGAGTGCTGGAGGCCAGCGCTCTGGAAGGGAGCTTGACCTTGGGTACAGCCACTGGGGGTGGGAGGGTTACACTGTTGCCCCCCAGCCTCCATATCATACCCCTCTTCCTCCCTGAGCCGGGCTGAGTGCAGCTCTGGTGGCAGGCAGCAGCAGGTGAGGCTGGGAGGAGTCCTCAAGGCTCAGCTGCTCTCGCTCACCGATCACCTGTGATCATTAATAAGCAAGAGCTGGAAAGATAATTAAATGCAAAGTGTGGAGTTGAGCCTGCTGCTGGCTGGCTCCAAGGAGGGGCCTGGCCTGCTCCTGGGCCAGCTGCTTGGCTGCCTCATCCTTCTCTAGGAATGACTGCTCGGGGAGCAGCGAGCCTGGGGCCAGGAGTAAGGCCTCCTGCAGCAGGTCTCCTCTTCCTGTAGCCACGCCCCTGCCTCTCCATGGGGGCGGGGGGGGGGTAGTTCAAGGAAGGGTTCTGCACTACCTGGGGGAGGGCAGAAAGCCTGGCAGAGGAAAGCCAGCTGCATGGGAAAGCAATGGGAGGCCAAGGATTTAAATCATCATAAACAAGGGCATGACTGTGTAGCAAAGAGCTAGAGGGATCCATCTAGACGCCCATGTGATTTTCTTTGGGTGGGAGACAGGGAGACTGAGGCCCTTGGTCTAGTCTCAGCAGCTGGCCCCTCCTGCTGCTGCCATAGCTCTTTTTCTGTTAGCTGAGCAGCCCATGGTCTGACATCTTCTCCCAGGGAGGCAGGTGTGTGGGGACAGAGATGAGGGGCAGAGTGTAGAAAAGGGTGGCACGATGTCCTCGGTGAAGGCCCCTGGGCTCCAGTCCTGGTTCTAGCATCCTCCAGCCTGGTCCCAATCTTACTCTTTGAAAGGCATGTACTGCCCGTAAGTTTCCATGGGGAACCAGAGACCACCCTCCTCCCTAAGCCCCCTGGACCACTTCCTCTTCCTGAACTGTAGAAGACACCTGGTTCACTAGGAGGCTATGACACCAGTTAGGTGTCTGGGGTGGAAATCAGGAGTCTTGAGTGAGTCCAGGGGCCCTTGGCTACAAGCATGGCTACCACTGGTGAGTGACAAAGGAGACAGCACCTGTAAATAACAGCTTTACTCAGAACTTCCGAGCTACGCACCGGACTCAGTGCTGTGACTCCCACAGCAGTCAGGGACACAGGCGCCTCACCCCACGTTACAGGGACGGAGGAAAGGAGTGTGGTGGTCCACCTGCCTGGATCACATAGCTGCCGTGGTAGGCCCGGCTTCTTAGTCCACACTTGTGACCACCGATTGTGTTAATGAGGCCCATGGGGGAGTGCCCAGCACATACCAGGCCCTGATCACTGTGCCCTCTCCTTTTCCCAGCCTGTCACCCACACCACTGGCCCCAGGAGAGGGGATCACAAAGTTCCTCTGGAAGTCCTGGCTCCTAGTCTCAGAGGAGCCATTGGCGTGGTTGGGGCAGAGATCTGGCTTGCTTCCCACGGTCTTACGGTCCAGCATTGCCAGGTGCTCCTGCTCTGGGCTAGCTCCCCATGAGGTGGGGGGAGCAGAAACCTGTTCTCCCCACACGCTGACTTCAGCCTCTGCCTGTTGCTGAGGCTACTCCGGGCTCCCATGTGGTGAGAACAGCTATGCGGCCAAGGGTCTGGCAGGTGCCCACCACCTACCTCCCTGCCTGCCGTCTGCCCCATCTATAAGCCTCAGGTGAGGGACTAGCCAGGAGCTGCTGGCACAGGTGATGGGGCTCAGGTAGGCCTGGCACTCAGGCAGGCATAAAGGTGGAATGCTTGCTCCCCTTCCCTTGGCCTGCCCCTGGGGCCAATGTGGGCCCTATGACGTGGGTGGTGCTGTGGAGATTAAGTTCTCCAAAGTGACACCTTTCCCTGGGCCAGGCTGGGCTGGCCTCCTCTTCTGTCCTCCCTACTAACCGTCTGGCCTATGGTGACTCTGGGTCCATCTGTAAAGTAGAAATCATGATCCATCTCGCCAACCTCATCAAGGTGACGTAAAAACTGAGGTCCAAAGTATTGCGTGCACACCACAAGCTGGCCTCATTTGGAGAACAGCTAGCTATTGGTGGTTGAGGCCTGGGGGTGGAGGGGAAGGCATCCCCATTGGACCTCAGCAGGACGGACAGCATGGTGAACACCGAGGAGCCAAGAACCCACAGATGGCAGCAATGGCATGGTCGCCTGGGCCAGTTTCCTCCAGGCCTGGGGGGCTGCCCTGGCTAAGAGGTAGTGGGGAAAGTGGCCACCCAGTTCCACTGCTGTGTCTCTCCAGATTGTCACATAAATCAACCTGGGCTTTATGATGCTAATACATTTGTGTCCAAAATTTGGTTTGGAACCCAGGGCGGCAGGATGATTTAATTTGCTTTGTCCTTAAGGAAGAGGGAATATAATCACAGAAGGTAAGTACAGGCGTTTTGAGTTTTCAGCACACAGCTGGGCAGCCCTGAGGGCCTGGGCGCAGAGGGTGGGGCTCAGTGCCCTCCCTGCTCCGCCCACCTGGGGCAGGGCCTCCTGGAAAGCTGCCACAATGGCAGATAGGGAAGGGGCACTTATTTTTCACGTAGATGGAAAACAGCTACACGAGGGCACGAGCTGGAAGAACTGAAGCGTGGTAACAATGAGGACGAAGATCGTGGCAGTTAGGATGCAGGGTCCTCACGGGCTTGGGCTGCAGGGGCCAGAGGTGGCGGGTGGTGCTGCCTGTGGATTCCCTAGCAGACTTTGTTCTGAGGCAAGCAGATGTCCCCACGCCACTTCTGCCCTAGGCATGAAGACTGAGATGCAGGGGGGAGGCAGAGTTCCCTAGAGAGAGCTGAGCAAGGCACTGAAAACAAAAGAGGGAGGCAACTCCCAGTAATGCAGCTCTGGACTCCAGGACAGTGGGACCAGGTCCAGGGGCAGCGGGGTCAGGAAGGAGCCCCAGGTCCTGAAGCAGGAGAAGGCACATTGAAAATGCAGAGTTCATGGGAGTCACCTGTGTCTTTGGCCGCTGGCCCAACAGGTGCACGTGTAATTGGGGGGGCGGGACCCTGGGGGTGCCAGGCAGGCAGCTGGGGACCCCGCCCTCCTCAGATGGGCATCACATCCCTGCACCCCCCCTACTCCCACCCCATGGTGCCTAGGGGACAGGTTCGTGGACACCTAGCACCCATAGCTGGCTCCCTCAGAGCCCCTTCAGTGCTGGAGAGACGGGGTCGGCCAAGCAGAGTGCTGCCTGAAGGCCTGACCTCCCAGGGTGGGGAACAGAGCCCTCTCACTACCACATGCCCAGTGGGGCAGCCCCCACCCTGCAAAAGGCCCAAGGCCCCCACAGGCAGAAGCAGTCAGGGGTCACAGCTCCGGGTTTAAACCCAGCCTGGGAACTGCTGTGACCCCACGGAGGGGACACTCAGCCTGCTGTTCTGGAGCCACCAGGACAGGAGCAGACGCCACAGCCAAGGGCCCTCCCAGTTCTGGCCAGAAGCCTGGTGCCAATTAGCACTTCCTGTGCTTGTCACCGGGATGGCCAGGCCTTCCCCTAGGAGTGACACTTAGCAGCCCCTAGGCCTGGCGGGAAGGTGAGCCTGCCCACTGTGGCAGCCCCAGGAAGAGGGTCAGAGGCAGCAGCTACTTGGGGGGCTGACTCCCCAGAACGTGGAGGGAGCTGGGGTGGAGGAGGTGGGAGACAGTGTCCTGTATAAACAAGCAGCAGTGCCAGCACTGCGTCAACCCCGTGCAGGGCGGGGTGGGAGGGTGTGTGAAGCAGAGGTGAGAATTCCTGTGATAAGTCCTGGGGTCGGGCTGCTCAGCTCAAGGCGCAACCCTGCAGGAAGACCCGGGTGGGGCTGCCTGGTGGGCCAGGTGAGGTGTGGGCTGTGCAGAATCTCCGGTGGGGAGTGGACCCCCAGCCCTCCACATGCCTGGCCTCGTCCATCCCCACGAGGGGCTGCGAGGCAACCAACTCTTGGCTCTGCTGGGTAGAGGCCGTCAGGACGAACACATGTGTGGTCCTGCTGTCAGAGCTTGGTCTCGCTGAGGACGATGTTGGCCGTGACAAAGAAGAAGCAGGAGAAAGCCCAGAGCAGCACAAAGCCCACCCAGAAGGTGTGGCGGAAGGGGGACCTGTGCTTGTTGACGGTCCCGTAGCCAAAGGCCAGCTCGGTGTCCTTGCGGCAGTGGTACACCAGGAAGGCGGGGATGACGTACTGGATGCCGGTGCCCGCGTAGGCCCCCGTGATGCCCACCAGGGACTCCAGATCGTGAGTGCAGAAGGCCACCACCACAGGGGGCAGCAGCGTGATGGTGGGGAAGACCACGCGGTCCACCACCCAGGGGTACGTGCCGCCCTCACGGTGAAAGAGTGTCTTCCAGTTGTTGCGGAGCGTCACGGCGATGATGGGGAAGTTGGTGCTGATGGTGAAGACGGGGAAGAGGCCCAGGAAGAAGCGCACAGCAGCCAGGCCCACGACATCACAGCGTGCGAAGTTGAGGGTGTACATGTCCAGGAGGCTGTCGCCGCGGAAGCAGAAGATGGCGGTGAAGGAGAGCAGGCTGTAGAAGGCCAGGATCAGTACGTAGTCCAGGAAGACCAGCTGCGTGAGGTGGCGCTTGGAGGACACAGGGGTGATGAGGGACGGCAGAGAGTGCTGGCACATGAAGGAGTAGACACACACGCCAAAGAGATTCCGGACCCCCGAGAGGTCGGCCAGTGGTGGGTGGCCCTCCCCCTGCCCGTGCCCGATGCGGACCAGGGCCAGCACGATCATGATGGTGAAAGCTGCAGGAGGAGAGGGGGGTCAGTCAGAGGGGCCAGGACCTGGGGGTGGGGGACAGAGAGGAGGGACTGGAGACCCAAGAAAAAGAACCATTGTTAAATGCAAATCATGTCACCCCCCCAAGGGCCACACTTGGGGCAGGCCAACAGGGCTGCTGATCTGTGAATGCCCTGTGCCGATATCCCCAGCAGGTAAGGGGAGCTTCTCTGGGGAGCCTCGGCACGCACACCAAGGCAGGCGGTGCGCTATGGTGGCAGCTGTCTCCTGGGAGGAGTGCACACTCCGGTCGGGCCTGCCCAGCTCCCTGTCATCCCCAGGTTGGCTGACTTCCTGGAAGGGGGCAGGGACCTCGGCACTCTGCTCCTCCTTCTTCCCTTGGTTTAGGGAAGGTGTGTCTGGGGGCACTGGGGAGTGACAGAGGGAGAGGGGCACAGAGCACAAGGAGCTGGTGTCCTGGGCCAAGGGCACCTACTTTACACACTGAGAGGACATAGGCAAGAATGAGCAGAAGTGTGTGCCCAGGGGCCAGCAGTCACTGCAGGGAGTAAGAAGCACCAGAGGGCAGGGATGGCTGTTCAGAGTCCTCTGAGAGGCTGGCATCAGGCTGGAGGGACGTGGCACATTGCTTTGGTAGCCTGGGCATACCTCTGAGTCACTGCGAAAGTGGAGTGCCTCATCAGAAAAAACAGCCCTTCCTATGGTCATCTGCTGGACACTGCAGAGTACAAGTCCCATGAGGCGCTCAGCACTGAGGAAGACGAGTGTCCCAGGTACCCTGAACCCTCACTGCGGCTGATGGTCCTTCTAAGGTTCAGTGAATTCTTGCCTCGTCCCTCAGGCTTCTGGCACCTGCTATCCCCTTACCCAGACCTGCCACCTGTGGCCACACAAAGGGACCCCGGTGTCCCTGTGCCTCCATTTCTGGAGCTCACAGCCCCTGTACCCTGACTGCTTGGGTGAAGCACGATGACCCCTGTGGGTGTGGCGTGGCGAGCCATGATAGGCAGTCGCCCTGAAGGTGCAGCAGCTCCTTCTGTCAGCCCCAAAAAGGTCTGCCCAGCCTCAGGCATCTGCCACTGTCCCCTCAGGCCGCCTCACACTCCCCAGCCCCCGGCAGGAAGAACACCTCCCAGGACCCATGTATCTTCCGACTGGTATCTTCCCACAATGGCACTCTGGGGTGGGGTCAGCAGAAACTTCCTTACTTTTCATGAGAACCGCCGGACACTGCTGGGGACAGAGTGAGGAGCATGCCTGTGAGAACTGCCAATAAAGCGATGATCTGTCTCCTGCTCACGGAGCCCGTCGGCTTGCATCCCTCACATGCCTGACTCTACAGGGCCCTGTGACTCTTCCGCCTGGGGACATCACAAGTCTTCCAGCTCTGCTCAGTCAAGGGGAAAGTGGGAGGGAAGCCGCCTCTAGGTTAACCCTGGGGGTGGAGAGGATGGTCTCGGACACCCTGTGGGCCTCCCTGATCCCCTGGGACAACCCAGGACCCCATGCAGACTAGCTTGTCCCAGAGGCCTCTGGGGGCGGGTAGAGAAGAGGGGCGGGTGCATGAAGGGCAGGACGGGTATATGAAAGGGGGGCAATGGGTACATGAAGGGGTGGTGGTGTGAGGAGTGTGCAGAGGGCCTGGAGGGAGGGCAAGTGTGTGGAGGGGTGGGCACTGCAGGGTAGAAGTTTTTGCAGAAGACTGGCACCAGAGAGCGTAGCTGGGGTGGAGGTGGAGTCCTTGTGTGCCAGGAGTTGGTCCTGAGCCAGAAACGGTTACAGAGCAGCAAGGGATCGGGGGCGGGAGGGGGCCTCCCCTCTACATTCGTCAGCTGGGAGCCCTGGGGCCTCCAGGTGATTAGTTATTCAAGAGGCTGCAGCAGACAGTTCTGCCCCAACACGTAGGGCGCAGGGGGTGGGGGTAGGGCACAGAGGGCAGCCACTGTAAGGCAAGATTTAAATCCTGCTCTGCTACCACCGACTGGGGCGCCCCCTCGGACTCAGCGCTGCTCCCTGGCCAGCAGAGAGGCATTCGGACAGAGGCGAGTGGGGAACTCCAGCTGTCTGTGGCTGACCTTTGGCTTGGACCCTGGGGTTCATGAGCAAGATAGGAAGGAAACAGGAGGCTGGCTTGGGGCCCTGAGTACCCCCTATTCCTGCTCTTTCCACCCTGCTCATCTTCCTCACCTCCCAGCCTCCCAGAAGTTGTGGAAATGCTGGCAGGAACTGGTCGGCTCATTTAAAGGGGAGTTACTGTCACTGCCCTGACCCAGGGCCTTTCCTGGTCGTAAATCAAGCAATTTATGATCTCTGTTTCCAGGGAAAGGAGGCTCACTTTTTCAAAAGAATACACACTTGCCAGCAGGCCTTGCGGAGTAGCTGTCTTGGAGAACCTGTCTTTATGTCAATGGTGACGATAACCTTTTCTAGAACTTTGTGAATGGCCCACTTAAAGCCATAGCTGTGAGTGATAAGAAAATTTACCTCACATTTTTCAGCTGTGATTGCTTTTTACCTCATAAGGCCGCTACCTACTACCCAGCTTGTTCTCCCGATGTGGTTTCAGACAAGTTTTCAATGTATTTCCAAAAACTAAATCCACTTTCAATGGCTAGATGTTTGCTGCTGCCAAGGGATAAAAGGAAGATGCCAGAGGCTCTTGGGAAGCGATTCCATTTTCTGGGGCTGCAGCTTCCACATAAGAACGGGGCGGGGTGGTGATGGGGGTCGGGGATGCTTATCCTGGGGGCGCAGTGCTGGTCATCTTCACAAATGAGCCACACTCCCATAAGTTATACCTGTACCGTCCTGTTAAAAAGCTCCCACAGTGGAAATGCCACCAGTTGTGGGAAGAGTAAAACTCACATCCAGGGAGAGTGGGTTCATGTGTTCCGTGCCAGGCCCTGGGGAGACAGATCACGCACCGAGGTGCTCTCAGGAGGCTTCCGTGGTAGCCGGGAGGAAGACCACAACCCAAGCAGCACAGTAAGGAGCACGTGACTACCAGCTGAGTTCTTCAAAGGAAAGGAACACCGTTCTCAAAAGAGCACATGCCTGAGAACTTGGCCTCCACTCGGAGAGGGTGAGAGACAGATTTTGCGAGGGAGTGACCCTACCCTACTCTGCAGGGGAGGCCCAGATAATTGCAGGAATGACCCTACCCAGCTCTGCAGGTCAGGATAATCTCAGGAGTGATGCTACCCAGCTCCGCAGAGGAGGCCCAGGTAACCTCAGGAGTGACCCTACCAGGGAGGAGGCAAGGAGGGTATGCCATGAGGGCCTTTGGATCCCACGGCCACAAGGACACAGGGTGGGTGTTGGTTAGTTCTCAAATTCCCCAGCATTCTCTGGGAGTGGAGAGGGAAGGGGAAATGTTGCTCAGTCTCCCAAATGGCAAGTTCAAGGAAGCTAGCAATCCCCGAGGCCTGTGCTTCACTGGAGAGAGAAAAGGAGGGCAGGAGGCGGGACGGCCAGGTGTCACCCTGACTTGGAGGGGCTCTGAGACGCGCCCCCACCCCTGGCTCTGGGGAAGCGTGTTTGTTCAACAGCCACCTCCTAGACTGATCACCTGTCCCTGAGAGACAGCTGCTCCAAACGCTCATCAGGCCTGATGATAAACTGAGATGAAACGAGGATGATAGGCCGTGAGCAGCAGACACAGCGGGAAAGCACGCCCAGGCCCGGCCTGCCAACAGCTCACTGCCCACCCTGCTGCGAGGCATGTGGAGACCAGGGTAAGTGCTCCGCAGCCAGCGTGGTGACCAGACCACCAGGACTTCACCATCACAGGCTGGGGGGTCTGCCCCTAGGAAGGGCTGCAGGCCCCCGAGGGCAGGGCCTGGTCCTTCTCCACCGACCTATCCCAGGGGTGCTCAGGAGTATCCAGGACCACACCCACAGCCCTGCATTCCACAGAAGTCACACTCCAAAGGGTGAGGAAATGCCTTAAGGAGCCAGGGAAGACTCGTGAAGACAATGGGGGTGGAGGCCTGACACCCTGTCACATGAGGATTGGCTGTCTCTCGGGCCTCAGAGGCTCAGCTGCAAGGTAATGTGGGGGCAGGAGATTTCTGTGTTAATATTTGAAGTAACATCCCATGTGGAAGGAACTGTATTTGTTCCGTGCAACCCATGGGATTCAACCGGGACCATTCATTCATTCCTCATCCATTCATTCAACAAAGATGTCCTGACTGCCTCCTGTGGGCCAGGCACTCTTTTGGGAGTCTGGTCCCTACCCCTCTGGACAGGGACAGGTGACCACAAAAGAAAAAGCTGGTTAATGGTCATGCTAGGATAGATGGTGAGACACATCTTTGGTGACCACTTTCTCTGCGGGGTGTGTGGGTATGTATGCAGCTGTGAAGTGCCTCACCTGTCGGGAATCTGCCTCAGACCTCAGCTTAGGTCCCCTAGCTCTCACCCTGTCATCTGCCCAACGCTGGAGACTTAGGGCAAGGTGGGACATTGCACTCAGCCTTCTTGAGAAGTTAAAGGACAAGAAGGCCTGAGTCCCCTTGGGCTGTGATTGCCGCGGTAGCCTACCCCACAGAGGGGAGGACTGGCTGGGCCGGGGTGCTTGGGAGGTGGCCTGTGGTTACCGACTGGCAGGCCAGTGGGGACATCTCGATGAAGGAACAGCTAGAAAGGACTTCTCTGGAACCTGAAGGGCTCTGGCCCAGAAGTTCTGATTGCAGGCACCTGAGGGCATAAAGAATGTAGCCGTCATGGAGGTGGAGGACAGATGTCTACGCAGGCTGGACTGCGGGCTGCAGCCCACCGTTCTTGACCCCCGGTGCCTGAGGAAGGCACAGACGTACAGAGCTACGGCTCTAAGGGCCGGACTCTTCCCTCAACCACGCTGCTGAGCCATGGACAGTGGCTGGGCCCTTCTGGAAGCCGAGCGGCAGTGTCCTGCTATACCCTGGCAGGGTTGCTTCCCAGGGAGTAGCTCCCCACTCTGAGATTGGGGCAGGCTCCAGCCTGGGCCACCCCAACACCCTGCCATTTTCCCAAACCAGTGCATGGCTGTGGACCTCAGCGAGTGCCGTGCCGTGGCTCTGATGCAGGCGTGCTGGAGACCCATTCGTAAAGGCAGCTGTCGGGAATGCGGCGCTCCCTTCTCCAAGCAGAGGATCAACATGTCAGCGCTAATGATAACGGATGGGAAGTGGCCCGTCACTGCTCAGGCACTGGCGCTCCAGGCCGGGAGCTGGGGGTGGACTTGGCGCTGCACTGCCCTTGGAGCGGCCCTGGGCACGGCTTTGCTCTGCCTCTGCCTCAGGGGTCTCGTGAGCATGGCTGGGTTGGCTGAGACTCGGGGGGCTGGGAGAAGCTGGGTGGCAACACTGGCCTAAGCTGAGATTAATGAAGACTAAGCAGTTCCTCGGCTCTCCAAAGCAGGGGCAGGTGACCGACTGCCACAGGACAGACATTCACAGGCTCCGCCAGCCAGGCGGGCGAAGGGCAGCTGCCACAGGAAGTCCTGATGTCCTAGGAACTGCCAGAGGGAGGTCGCTTCTCCTCCTTTTAAACAGCTCAAGTATTCAAGTTAGATTAGCTTCAACTTCCCATTTTGCCACTTAAATATGTAATCTTGGGCGATGTACTAGGTTAAATAGTGCCCTCCAAAAACTCACATCCACTGGAACCTGTGAATGTGATCTTATTTGAAAATAGGTTCTTTGCAGATGTCTTCAAGGTAAGATGAGGTTATACTGGGTTAGGGTGGGCTCTAAATCCCCTATGACTTGTGTCCTTATGAGGAGACTGGACATGGGAGAAAGCCATGTGAAGACAGAGGCTGAGACTGGAGTGATGCTTACACAGTCCAAGGAACTCCAAGGACTGTCAGGAACCACCAGAAACGACAAGGAAGAATCCTCCCCTAGAGCCTTCAGCGAGGGCATCACCCTGCTGACACCCTGATTTTGGACTTCTGGTCTCCAGAGAATAAAGTTCTGTTGTTTTAAGCCACCTCATTTGTGATCTTTGTTACTGCAGCACTAGGAAGCTAATAGGAAACCCTGGTGGCGCAGTGGTTAAGTGCTATGGCTGCTAGCCAAAGGGTTGGCAGTTTGAATCCGCCAAGCACTCCTTGGAAACTCCATGGGGCAGTTCTACTCTGTCCTATAGGGTCACTATGAGTCAGAATCGACTCAACGGCACTGGGTTTGGTTTGGTTTTTTTTTGGTTTGGGAAGCTAATATAGGAGGTTACTTAACTTCTGGGAGTCCCTGGGGGTGCAAACAGTTACACGCTGCTAACCAAAAGGGTGAGGTTAGAGTCCACCCAGAGGTGCTTAGGAAGAAAGGCCTGGCAAGGCACTTCTGAAAAAACAGCCATTGAAAACCCTATGGAGCACAGTTCTACTCTGACACACACGGAGTCGCCATGAGTTGGCGTTGACTCACCGGCAACCAGTTTTACTTAACTCTTCTTGGTGCCAATGTTTCATCACCTTTAAAAAATGGAGGTGGTCACAGTATCTACTTCGTAGGATGAAATAAGATGGAGTAGTAAGGCACTTGGGCAGAGCCTGGTCCACAGTAATTGTTCAGAAAGTGTTATTTTTATCATCACAGAAACCTTATGGCCCATTCTGAAAGCCCAGGTCCCAGGCAGGCAGGAAAAACATTGTCATTCCTGAGTTCCAAGCTAACTGTCCTTTTGCCCTAAGAAGGGGTTATGGGACCATACCCCTGACTCTGACCCCACCTTCCCTGGCTGAGACGAGCTGCTGTGGTGAACGCCCCCCACCCCCGCAAAAAAAAAAAACAAAAACATCTCCTCCAAGTGCCTCTGGCCCAGGCTTCAGCTAATTCTTGGAGGCCCTGGGGGCCTGGAGTGCAGGTGGGAGGAGGAAGATGCTGGGCAGGCTGATCACACCTGCTGTGTTAGCAAGAGTCCTCCTATTCTCTTGCTTCACCTGATGTCCTCCCTGAGACCACATGTGGCCAAGCTGTCCCCCACTTTGCCATCAGTGCACTCTCCGTGGGTACTCTGTCTGTATGGAGCTGGGTGGGTTCTCTGGGGCACGTGGGGTCCTTCCTACTTTGAGGGCCCTCCTGCTGTGGGGCAGGGTGGGGGATTCCTTCACACCCCGGGAGGACAGACATACCCACTCTCTGGGCCGGCATCCTTTTGGGAAAGGCGGGCAGAGCCTCCTCCTTCCCCCAAGCCACATTCTTGAGCACCTTGGCCTTGGCTCAGATTTTTATCGTGGGCCAGAAAGACATTCTGGCATCTGCTGGCCTTCCTATAAGCACTAATAACAACAACAACAATCACTTTGAGCTCTGCTGAAAGGAGGGAATTTAAAGCCAACCTATCTTACTGTGCTGGGTTAGCCCCTGCGGCTTCTGGAGGATTCTAGCTCTGTTCACTCATCATCATGGAACCAGAAGACAAGAGCCTTCAAACCAGCAGCTTTCTAGGCCTGAATGTCCACCCTGGGGCTAAATGAGCACAGCCTTCCCTTCCAGGTATCATGAGAGGTGGTATTTGATAAAGGGCAGGTATTTGTGTCACAGAAGCAACTGAGTCTTAAGTATGGAATCAAGCATGGCCTTTTCCTCTCTCCCTTCAATGTTTCCACACCCTCAGAAAAATGCGAAGGGGCTTGCAGGAGGGCAGGTGTGAAATTTTTCATTCTGGGGCTGTCAGAGCAAGCTCAGCTTGTAATCACCGGGACTGCAGAAGCCAAGTGCCCTGGATGCTGGCCGGCTAATCTCCTTCCCGGAGACTGGAAATGTAAAATGTAGCCACTGTCACCCTCTCTTGAAGGCAGCCCAGTGAGATGCAGAGGAACTGGGAAGGAGAGAAGGCAGTGGGGAAGATAAGGACGGGCTGTGCGCAGACAAGGACGTCTGGGTTCCCTGGTATGAACGCAGACTCCGAAGCTCTGAGGTTACTGTGGGCTGCGTTAACTCCGCAGGCTGCACGGCTCCCCGACTTTGTGGCAGAGATTCTGGGCAGAGACCGCGGCTGTAACCATTACCCCCCCCGACCCTGTGCTATCTGGGACTTATTGTCCCTGTCTTGTCAGTGAGCTGGCAGCGGCATGCCAATCTCCTTGGTAGAATAGGACGCATTGTTTGGTGGCTGGGTCTGCTCCCATCTCAGCTGCCTGCAGACCAAAGCTGCTGACGACAAGGAGGCTCAGGGGAGAGGGACGGCTGAAAGAGCGTGGCCTTCGCTGAGGGCGGGGAAGGGGTCGTAGGTCGGCCCTGAAGCTGACGAAAGGATGTGCCTCGGCAGCACCTGGCTGGCTACTTTCCAACAAGCTAAGTGTCCACACTACCCTGCGAGCCATAAGACAAAGACCCCGGGTCCTCTCAGAGACACTGGCCTCTGCCTTCACAGAAAGCCAAGAATACAACCAAGGCCAAAATGAAGCACACACAGAAAGGCTCTTTCTGATCTCCTGCACTTGGCTGGTAACAGTGAACGCTGGCCACCGGGTAGCCCTGGAGAGCCACAGTGGGTGGGCAGGGTGGCTGCAAAGGCATAAGGAACACAGGATGGCTGATGACAGGGCGAGACAGAAGCAGAGTTGCTGCTGTGGACTGAATTCTATCCCCAAACAGGTATGTTGAAGTCCTAACCCCTGTAAATGCGACCTTATTTAGAAGTAAGGGGGGGTCCACGTCCTAATCCCTTCTGGGTGGTGTCTTATAAAACGGGAGTCACACACACGGGGAGACTGACGCCACGTGACAATGGAGGCGGATGCATCTATGAGCAGCAGCAGAGAAACGTCAATGACTGACAGCAGCTACCGGAGCCCTGGTGGTGCAATGGTTAAACGTTCAGCTGCAAACAGAGTTTGGCAGTTTGAAACCACCCAGCAGCTTCGCGGGTGAAAGACCTGGTGATCTCTTCTCATACAGATTACAGCCTAGGAAGCCCTATGGGGCAGTTCTATTCTGTCACATGGGGTCTCTGAGCGGCAATCGACATGATGGCACCTAACAACAACTATTGAAGAAGGAGTCCCTGTTGTTGTCGTTAGGTGCTGTCCAGTTGGTTCCAACTCAGAGCGACCCTATGTACAACAGAACAAAATGCTGCCCGGTCCTGCACCATCCTCACAATCATTGCTATATTCGAGCCTACTGCTGCAGCCACTGTGTCAGTCTATCTCACTGAGGGTCTTTCTCTTTTTTGCTGACCGTCTACTTTACCAAGCACGATGTCCTTCTCCAGGGACTGGTCCCTCCTGATGACATGTCCAAAGTACATGAGACAAAGTCTCACCATCCTTGCTTCTAAGGAGCATTCTGGCTGTACGTCTTCCAAGACAGACTTGTTCATTCTTCTGGCGGTCCGTGGTATATTCAATATTCTTCGCCAACACCATAATTCAAAGTCGTCAATTCTCTGGTCTTCTTCATTCATTGTCCAGCTTTTGCATGCCTATGAGGCGAATGAAAACACCATAGTTAGGTCAGGCACACCTTAGTCCTCAAAGTGACATCTTTGCTTTTTAACACTTTAAAAAGGTCTTTTGCAGGAGATTTGTCCAATGCAATGCATGATTTGATTTCTTAACTGTGTTGATTGTGGATCCAAGTAAAATGAAATCCTTGGCAACTACAATCTTTTCTCTGTTTATCATGATGTTGCTCATTGGTCCAGTTGTGAGGATTTTTGTTTTCTTTATGTTGAGGTGTAATCCATACTGAAGGCTTGTAGTCTTTGATCTTCATCAGTAAGTGCTTCAAGTCCTGTTCACTGTCAGCATGCAAGGTTGTGTCACCTGCATATCAGAGGTTGTTAATGAGTCCTCCTCCAATCCTGTTCCGTGTTCTTCTTCATATACTCCAGCTTCTCGAATTATCTGTTCAGCACACAGACTGAATAAGTATAGTGAAGGGATACAACCCTGATGCACACCTTCCTGATTTTAAACCACACAGTATCCCCTTGTTCTGTTTGAACAACTGCCTCTTGGTCTATGTACAGGTTCCTCATGAGCACAATTAAGTGTTTGGGAATTCCCATTCTTTGAAACACTATCCATAATTTGTTACGATCCACACAGTCGAATGCCTTTGTATAGTCAATAAAACACAGGGAAACATCTTTCTGGAAGAGATCCATATTTGTGCCCATTCCAAAGAAAGGTGATCCAACAGAATGCTCATATTATCGACAATATCATTAATACCTCACTCAAGTAAAATTTTGCTGAAGATAATTAAACAACAGTTGCAGCAGTACATTGCCAGGGAGCTGCCAGAAATTCAAGCCAGATTCAGAAAAAGATGTGGAACAAGGGATATCATTGCTGATGTCAGACGATCTTCGCTGAAGGCAAAGAACACCACCAGAGAGGAGTCCCTGGTGGTATAAACCCTGTTAAGTGCTTGGCTATTAACCTAAAGGTTGGAAGTTTGAGACCACCCAGAGGTGCCTTGGAAGAAAGACCTGGTGATCTGCTCCCGTAAAGATTACAGCCTAGAAAACCCTATGGGGCAGTTCTCTTCTGTCACACAGGGTCATTATGAATCAGAATTGATTTAATGGCACCCAATGATAATACCACCACCAGAAACTAGGAGAGATGCATGGAAATCGTTCTCTTTCAAAGCCCCAGAAGGAATCAACATGGCTGGGACCGTGATGTAGACTTCTAGCCTCCAGAACTGTGAGAGAATCATTTTCTGTCCTTGAAAGTCACCCGCTTTGTGGTATCTTATTACGGCAGTACTAGGAGATTGGGACGGTTACCAAGTAAGTGAAGACTATCTACATGCCTGATGGGGGCTGAAGATGAGGATCCATGTCCACTCCAGGACATGGAGTGGGAAACACGGGAAACAGGTGGCCAAGACATTAAGACCCATGGGGTGCAGATGGTGACAGATTAGAGCCCTTCCACTGGGCAGACCCCACTGGGAACAGCCTGGGGTCTTCAGGAGGCAATTAGCCAGGTGGCCGCTGCTAATTCTGGGAACAGGTGAAAACTGGAAAACCAGGTGATGGCTTGCTCTTGGGGACTTCCTGCCTCTGGTGCCACCACCAGGCCCCGCCTCCCCGCTGGCACCATCTGAAGACAAATCTGGGCCACCTGCGGCGGGGTGGGGGGCAAGCGGGACGAGAAACTTCAGGAGGCAGGCTCAAGTTTACCCATGAGCAAGCACTTGCAGAGGAAGACGGGTGCTGACCCACTTTGAGGGAAACACAGAGACTGGGACCAAGCGTGCAGCATCTGCTCTGAATATACAATCAGAGCAGGGGAGCCCTCCGGGTCCCTGACAGCCCAAACCCAAGGAGGCTGCAGCACTCAGATCAGCCTTTAGTGGAAAAAACTATTTTTTTAATAATGCCAAACGGGGCGCCTGAGCTGAGCCAGCTGCTCATGCCCCCAGTGTCAGGCACCTGCAGGCGTCTGCCAGGGCAGAGCTGGTAATGGGAGTGGAGTAATGAAGCTGCCAGGGCCCCTTCCAGCCAAGCTCCCTGGCCTAGGGGAGAGTCTGAGACATCGATGTCACTGCTTTGGACTCAGGCTCTAAAGCCACTGCTGCTGGGCACAAGGGGCAGCACTTTTGGCTGCATCTTTCGTAAGTGTCCCTCATCTACCACTGGCAGAGCTAGGCACTAAAGAAGCCCCTGACTCCTCTGTAAGAAGGGGCGGCTTCTCTTTTCTCCAAGGCTCAGTGCCTCCTCGAAGGCAGTCGGATGCCAGCTGGGTGGGTGCACTGAGGCCCAGAGCTAGGGTGCAGCAGAGCCAACCACTGATGCTAAGACTTACCCGGGGACACTCAGCACCACAGCCCCCTCCCAAGGTGGCTGGGCTCACTTCCTGATCCATGGTCAGTCCAAGGGAGACCCTCGGAGGTCACTCTCGGGACACAGCAGCCAAGAGAGATGATGATGACGGTGATGCCCACTGCAGCGAGCCTGTGGACGCTGACCAGTCTTGGGCACCATGAAGCGCTTCATACGCTTTCCTCTGTATCTTCGCACCCGCCCCAGTAAGGCGCGTCCTGCCACTGCCCACTGCACAGACGGGGGGACAGCCTGCAGGCTTCATCTGTCCACTCATCCGGCCATGCAGAGGGACCAAAGGGAGGGGGTTGGGGGACAGACTTGACAACCAGCCCACCGGATCCCACGCCCGAGTGCTCAACGCCTGTGGTCGTTTCGAAGCAGCTGCTGGGGGTGAGCCAGCCAGCTGCTGATGCAGACCAGTCAGGATGTCTGCCAAGCTCTGGGCTACAGCCTTGCCTCTTGGGGACAGCCAAAGGAGATGCTCCTCGCACACTCAGAGGCACCTGCGACCTGGGTGTCCCCAGTGGACCACCCTGGATACCCTGGAGTTTATTTGGGGGGCAAATAAAGGAATCAGCCTTGTCACTTTTTTCAACTGCATTCTGCCATTTTTCTGGGGCCAGTGGCTATGGGCGAAGGCCACTTAACCCTTTAAATCCCATTTTGTTGGCACAAGGGTACTGCTGGGGCTCTTGATCTAGAGGCAGAGTGAGAGCTGTCGGAGGGACTGGCCGGAAGGTCCTTGGCAGTGTCTTGGGCTTCAGGGACCCTGCTCTGCAGGCAGGGTCGAGAAGCGAGTCTCGCAGTCTTGCCCGGCCTCATTTCAACAGATGGCAGAACAAACTCCTAATTAAGCACGAGAAAGCTTCCGGCTCAGCACATTTATTTATGATTTTCCGGCCCCTTTGGTGCTCATTTTTCCTCTTTGTCTTCCTGGAGCCCAAGCCAGCTTGTCGCCACCCCGAGCTCCCTGCTTGGCTCCCTGGAAAGGCGGAATCCTAGTTCGGGAGAGGGGCGGGTGAGCGAGAGTGTGGGAAAGGCCGTGGGGGGCATGTGGCCCCTTGGCTGCTTTTCAAAGGCGAAATGAGAAGGCCGCACCCTGAGAACTGACAACTTGGCAGGACTGCGTTGGCAGGACTGGGTTTTCATGCTCACTACCTTTGGAATAGCTCTAGAAAAATCGCCTGGGGTGAGCTTGGATCAGAGGGGATACACCCTCAATCGGATCCAGCTCCTGTTCCCAGATGGCAAAGTCCAGTGGGCAGACTGTGGTCCCCCAGGTAGGAGTTGCCAAGTCTGTGGGGCATGGCAGTTCCAAATCTGTTACCTTCCCCACCCAACCATGCTGTGTTGCTGCCTGGGGTCTGTTGTTGCTAGCAGCCGTCGGGTCGGCTCCAACTCATGGTGACCTCATGTACCACAGAACGAAATACTGGCTCGTCTTGCACCGTTTTCACGATTGTTGAGTCCACTCTTGTGGCTGCTGTGTATTTTGAGTGCCTTCCAACCTAGGGGGCTCATCTTCCAGCACTACATTGGACAATATTAATATTCTGTTGTGATCCATAGAGTTTTCATTGGTTAATTTTTGGAAGTATATCAGCCAGGCCTTTCATCCTAGTCTGTCTTAGTTTGGAAGCTCTGCTGAAATCTGTCTGCCATGGGTGACCCTGCTGGGACTTGAAATACCAGTGGCATAGCTTCCAGCATCATAACAACATTCAAACCATCACAGTATGGCAAACTGACAGATGAGTGGTGGTCTCATTCTAGCTCCTCCTGAATTTAAAACAATAAGTTATGAGCACAAAAGAAAAGTGGCAGAGCTTCCAGCATCACAGCAACACACAAGCCACCACAGTATGACAAGCTGACAGACGGTAACAAGTGACTGGGGGTAAGATGAGGAAAACACTGTCCACCCAATCTAAGAAGAAAAATGCCTGGGTGGCTGCAACGGCCCTGGCTGGAAATGGAACCCTGGGCTGGGCCACATTTTAGAGTTTACTTAACTGGGCCACCTGTCTTTCCCCATGAGGTTTCTGGGTCAAAACGTTCACTTTCCAAACCCAGAGGTCTGAGTCTTCAAGGAGAAAATGACTTCCTGGGCTTTGTCACCCTCAGCACGCCCAGAGAGAGGCAACTGACGTTTGATTATCTCCTGGATCACAGGGAGACGTAGAGACAAACAACTCTCAAAGACAACACTAGGTCAGGACAGCAATGTCACTACCAGAAACACGATTGCAAATGAACTTCCTGAGCCAGTCTCCGCCTCACATTCTCTCTGGTGCCAAGAGCCTCTCTCACAGCCCCTGAGCAGCTCTGTGGCTCTGTAGGGCTGTCGACCGGAGCTCTTGGAGCCTCGGGGTGGGAGGCTGTGCGGCTGCCTTCCCAGGGCCCCTTCGCCCAGGACCCAGTGAAGGAAGGTGCCTGCAGCTCCTGAGCTAACTGGTAGCCCCTTGCTGCCCTGGGGGACGAGCACTCTGGATAAGAGAAGGAGAAGGCAAAATGGCCATCATGAGGGGACAGGACAGCCTGCAACCGTGAAAAAGAGCAGTCCGTTTCCAAAGCAACTGACAGCTGATTCCACTCTGCGAGCCTGACTCAGGGAGGCTAGGCCACCGGCAGCAGAATGGAGTGGAAGCAAGGGTGCTTCCGGGATGCCTGGCGGCCTGAGGCCCTGCAGTACAGCCGCTGGGCTCCTCTCGGCAGGTGGGAGCAGGTATGTCTGGTCTCCTGCACTGAGACAATCCTTCTTTATTTACGGCCGGTCTCCTCACCCTTTCACAATGATCTCCTCCTAATGAATGTATTGCTCACCAGACACAGAGCAGAATCTGCGCTGCACAGGCACAGGGCGCCACAGAAGCCATTAACCACCATTATCCAGGCGGTCATCCCCTCGAGGGCTGACACGGGAATCCATCATGGAGGTGAAGGCAGGAGCGTCCACACCACCTTTTCCCACCCAGTTCTTGTTGCCCTGGACGAGGGGGAGGAGATGAGAGAACAGCTCTGCTTCCATGTCAGGAGGCTCCCCCTACTGTGGACGTGGCAGGTGAAGGATGGCCAGTCCCCACAGGGGAGGTCATGCCTTCAGAGCTGTGGGACTCGCTGCAGGGTGGGAGTGCCCGGGGTAGAATGGGCCAGGGAAGCGAGGAGGGAGGACATCTTTCTCCAAACACTCGCTTTTCTGGAGATGACTAGGCTTTCAGACACTTCATCCGAGCAGACAGACACACAGACACAGAGAAGGGGAGACGCTGGTGGCTGTGGCCCCTGCTGACGCCAACTTTTGGACATGGTGTCCCACGGTACCAGGGAGTCTCTGCTCCGACACTTTGTCCTTGGGGCTAGTGTGGGCCCTGTGTTCTAACAAATGAGTTCTCCTCTCCCTCTCCATGGACATGTCACTATAACCCTGGGCTTTGGGACTTGTGAAGGAGATGTGGGACCAACATCTGCAGGTGAGCATACAATCAGACCGACTGATGGGGGAGACGAGAAATTCCACCCACTCAGGTACCGTTCAGGTAGCAGGCAGGTGTCCCCTCTGCTCCCTCCTCTCATCTGGCTGATGAAGGACACGTTCTTCCAGTTACAGAGGCCCTCGGCTCACGTGCCGGATGACTTACTCCTGGGGAGGCCTGCCTCAGAGCTGAGTCACAATTTAGCTTGGTTGTACCCTTGTCTTGGAAGGAAAAGGACCGAGAGTGGGAGGAAGTGACAGGCCAGCAGGTTGGGCTCACCTGAGCAAGGAGTGACCAGCACTCGCCCCACCCTCAGAGTGGGTAGGGCCTACCCTCAGAGTGGATGGAGCCTCTCTAGTGAGCCCCAGGCCCCGAATGAATCTGCAAGTCCTGGAGGAACCTGGCTGGTGGGCAAGCAGTAGTGCCTGCTCCTGTGGGGGCTGGGACTGGCTAGATGATCCTGACAGCCCCTTCCAGTAGAGACAGCCAAACTCCTTCGGTGCTGTGGCACCTTGGGCTGGGACCTTGTACCCAATGGAGAGAAATGTGTGAAAGGGGTGTGAAGATGCCAGAATTGCTGGAAGTCACTGGGATCATAAGCGGCTCTGACTCAGAAGGAGCGCGCATACCCAGAGTGCAAGGGGTGCACCTGTCAGGAGAGGGAGCTGGGAAAAGAGGGTCAGCAGGGAGGAACCCCAACCTCAGCTTCCCCCTGCTGAGGGGAAAGTGGGGCCTGGGATGGATGGCCTCCTAGAAGCAGGACAAGCCCAGTGGGCCCAGACTGTTCACTCAGGAGAGCAGTAGCCCGTCTGCTTTTAGACCAAGCTATATGAGTGTCTGGCTGATCCCAGAGCCAGTGCTGGCTGATGGGGCAGCAGGAACCCCATACCCTCCTGTTCTAGGTCCGGGTAGATCAACAGCTGGCCTCCTCCCTGGGGCGGCTGGCAGGGTCCAGGTGTGGCTGGAGGTAGAGGAGCTCCCTACAGAAAACCTGATTAGGGGGCAGACACCCCACACTGCAGGGCTTTACTTGCTTAGAAGGCACTGTGGATGGGGCATCTCGACATGCCCTGGTGGCCAGAGATGTGGAGGCAGAGTGGCTGCCGCCACAGCTCAATGGGTTTAATGCTGTGTCACACGGTGCACTTGAGAACTCAAGAACAGCACTGCTCCCGGACTCTGAAGGGTGGACAGCCACGCCAGCCTCGGGCTCTGTGGGGATGCGGTGTGGTCTTGGGGGCAAGACGCAGCTGCCGGGTTCTAGTCCCTGCTCAGTCCTTACAATGTGACCTTGAATAGTGCTCACCTTTTTCTGGTACTAAATTTCCCCACCTGTATAAATGTGCGCAGAGCACCTACCTCCTCCTTGCCTCGTGCACAGGTGAGAGGTTGAGACAGACTACAGTCAACTGGGACCCACCACCATGTTCCCGCTGTGGCCGAACCACGAAAGGTTCAGGAGGGACAAGGGGAAAAAGGACAAAGAATCGGACACTTCTCAGACTCACCGATCCATCTCATCAGCGAGGTCAGGATCTGTAGGTACTTGGTCTTCTGGACGTCAAAGAAGGTGAAGGGTCCAAGAAGGAGAGTGAAGACAGCCTGGGTGATGGAAACAAGAGTGAGGGAGAGCAGAGGTCAGGCTGCGCAGGCAGCCATTTACATGGCCCGCTGCTGCTGAAGCCCGGTCCTGCCTCAGTTTTGCCCTTGGATGGGCTGAGGCTCCCTGGGGTCAAACAGTATCTCCTCGGACATGTTTCAAGTGCCAGGGGGGAATAAGGACTTCAGAGCCACGCTTCCCTGACATTCCTCACACTTGACTGCTCTGAGTCTACTTTGCTTTCCCAGCATCATCCTGGGGTATCACCCACTTAACTCTGATCTTCTCAGTGAACACTTAAGGAGGGTCTTTGTGCCCAGCACTGAGCTAGGGGTGAACACGGATCAGGTACGAGGCAGTCGGAGGACAAGGATATCAAAGAAGCACCAGACGTGCCCGCACCCTCACCATGCAGATGGGAAGAGAGGAAAGAGAAGGGGACACAGGAGCCTGACAGAGCAGAGCACCAGGAGAGCACACGGCTGAAGGATCCAGAGAAAAGGCTTACCTACAATGTCGTTAACCAGGAAGAGTTTTAGCTTTCTTAAAGAGAGGGTGAAGCCTAGAGAAGAAGAGGCGGTGACTTCCAGGGCAAATCACTCAGAGAAATAGCCTGGATTAAGAAGGAAAGAAACCGGCAGCGGGGGGTGGGGAGCAGCGCTGGTTCAGCAGTAGAACTCGTCTTTCCGCGGGAGACCCAGGTTTGATTCCTGGCCAACGCACCTCATGCATGGCTACCACTTGCCTGTTAGTGGAGGCTTGTGTACTGCTGAACAGGTATCAGAGGGGCTTCCAGATTAAGGCAGACTAGGGAGAAAGGCCTCGCGATCTACTTCCAAAAACCAGCCAATGAAAGCCCTATGGATCACAGTGTCTGATCCCGTTCGTTGTGCGTGGGGTTTCCATGAGTCGGGGCCGACTTGACGGCACCTAACAACCACAGGAAAAGAAGCCACGTCCAGGGAAATCTGAAGAACAGGGCAAGTGAGTGCTTACTTTTTTTTTCAAACTCCACCTCAGAAAACTGGTCTGT
The DNA here is from genome assembly GCF_030014295.1 of Loxodonta africana. Taxonomy (NCBI): domain Eukaryota; kingdom Metazoa; phylum Chordata; class Mammalia; order Proboscidea; family Elephantidae; genus Loxodonta; species Loxodonta africana. Next base: position 17,970,098 of record NC_087359.1, read on the forward strand.
GGGAAACCAGAACCCTCTTGGCAAAGACGATGGAGGTGAGCGTGGCAGGTAGGGGCGGGAGTCAAAGGAGGGACAGAGGGACACGACTTCCGTGCCAAACTGGCTGCTCAGGGAACAGAGGAATTAAAAGCTACTCACTGGAGTTAAGATGATGGCACCATTTCCAATCTGCCACTCGGAAGCAGCACGCATCAGACCTTATTAACATTTACACTGTGCCATTTTATCGCGTTAATGGTAACTACGCCCACCAGACACAAGGCAGCAGGCTCCGGCGCTGGCATGTGGGTTAGAAGGCACCACTTTGGGGAGCCAGCCTTGGCTGTGATCTGGGTGAGTGCCTCACAGCTGCATGGCTAGCCAGGCCCCGTGACAGGCTGGTGGAGGCTCCACAAAAGGGTGGCTGAGCCGTCCTCCCCGCCCCCTCGGCACGGAGAGCAGGATGTGGGAGAAGCTGTGACCTCTTATTCAAGTCCATTATCACTGTGAGCACCAATGACACAGGCGACTAAAGTGCTGCTTAAGGAAAAGACTCTAATTAGCTGGGGTGGGTAGGACCTCTTGGCAGTCACCAGGGTTGGGGGAGTTCTGGAAAGACGTGCTTTCTGCTGGGGGCTCAGGATCATTCTGCTTCTGTTTGGGAGGCTGGGAAGGTGAGCTTTTCCATTAGACTGGGGTGATGGGAAAGACCTCTACTGGAGAAAGAAAGGGCAGCCTGCGCCAGCCGGCCACTGGGGCCTGGGGGAGGACCGGGACTGGAGGCGGAGTGCTGCTCTTCTGCGGTGCGTCTGTATGCAGCACCATCCGTAAAGTCATTTAGGAAAATTACCACTTCAGGGCACTTTCCGCTGATGACTTTCTCTTTTGAAGGATGGAAGAGAGGACATGCGGAAGAAGAAATACAAGCCCTTTTTTTCCACAAAGGTTCCCAAATAACTGCCTTGTGGAAGCTGGACTCTGGACTCCTAACCCTGGAGCACCTGGGGTTGGGCATGCCACCCCGCTGGCCCCCAAGGCCTCCAGCAGAAAGCATGGTGCGGACACCCACCTTCCAGGGGCAGGCTGGCTGTGGGTGCTGGGAATCTTGGGGTCGCTTACACTGGAGGCCAGATCTCGTCTTGGACTAAGGACTGACTGACTTTGAAAGGTCTGACTACATGAGCAGGCAGGCAGAGAACTCTGCTGCTGCTGACGGGCACAGGGCCCTTCCCCCGAAACGGAATCCACCTTCCTCTTCCTCCTTCTCCTTGGCAGATGTTCGTCAAGACCCTACCACATGTGAGGGCTGCCTGGGTGATGCAAACAGTTAAGCGCTCCACTACTAGCCGAAAGGTTGGTGGCTTGAACCCACCCAGAGGTACTTTGAACATGGTCCTGGGTGATCTGCTTCTGAAAGGTCACAGCCTTGAAAACTCTACGGAGCCATTCTACTCTGCACACATAGTCCACATTTTACAAAACCGTGTAGGATGGGGCCCCAGCCCACTGACAGCATCCCACACACACAGCCACACCTCAAAAAGGTAAACCAGGAAGTATACGATGAGTGATGGGGAGTCTGAACCTACAGGAGCTCAGAATGAGGCTCACCCTGCCTGGGACCCTCACAGGACCTGGTAGAGATTCTTCGTGAAGACTTAGCCAATAGCTGTGACATCCATGGCTGGGTGGTAGCTGGGATGCATTTTTTTTTTTTTAATGTTCAGAAGAGACCAACTGCACCTCTGGGCAGGCTCGGGGCCCATTTAGGCACAGCACAGACATGCATACGGCCAAACAGCAGCCCTGCCATGGGGAAGTGTGCTCATACATCAGAGGGAGCCCAGACGAAGAGGAGGCTGAGAGCCCAGGCTAATTAAGGAACAGGTGTTCGCTGCAAATTAGTTAGAGCTGGAGCACAGCAGCAGCCACAGGAGCGGGCGTCCAGAGTGGAAAAGACAGAGGACACTGTGCCCAGGCTGCCAGACCACCGTGTGGCTGCTGGGATTGTCAGGAGGAAAGGGGCGGTAGGAGAAGCAGCAGCCGTGGACAGTCCAGTGGGCCCAGGAGGGGCAGAGCTCATCTCTGAATGCTGAGTAGCGAGTGTGGACCTTTGTTTTCCTGTTCCTTTTTAAAAGGAAGAAATAAAAAGCTCAGGAACAGCCTATCCTCTTGGGTCTTCCAGTCTAGCCCATATGACATTATAAATTAGCTGGCTCCTGAGCAGTTTTCCAACCCCCAAATGCCATTGATCAGTTCAAACCCAGTCTCTGTTCAAGGACTCTTTCAGTCCAACTCATTACAAGAGGCAAGGACACCAACTGCCACAGCCAAATGCATTTCTTAAAAAAAAAAGAAAGAACAGTTCTTTGGTTTCTAATAAAATCTTCAAATTGGTCACCAGGAATACAGTCTGGGGCAGAGCTGGCAGCAGGCAAGTATGGCTGCTTGTAGCGTTTTTTTAATTTTTATTGTGCTTTAAGTGAAAGTTTATACATCAAGTCAGTCTCTCACACAAAAATTTATACACACCTTGCTGTGTACTCCTAATTGCTCTCCCCCTAATGAGACAGCCCACTCCCTTCCCTCCACTCTATTTTCGTGTCCATTCCGCCAGCTTCTGACCCCCTCTGCCCTCTCACCTCCAGATAAGAGATGTTAGCATAGTCTCAAGTGTCTGCTTGATCCAAGAAGCTCATTCTTCACCAGCATCTTTTTCTATCCCATTGTCCAGTCCAATCCCTGTCTGAAGAGTTGGCTTTGGGAATGGTTCCTGTCTTGGGCTAAGAGAAGGTCTGGGGGACATGACCCCCGGGGTCCTTCTAGTCTCAGTCAGACCATTAAGTCGGTCTTTTTACGAGAATTTATGGTCTGCATCCCACTGCTCTCCTGCTCCCTCAGTGGTTCTCTGTTGTGTTCCCTGTCAGGGCAGTCATCGGTTGTAGCTGGCACCATCTCGTTCTTTTGGTCTCAGGCTGAGGTAGTCTCTGGCTCATGTGGCCCTTTCTGTCTCTTGGGCTCATAATTACCTTGTGTCCTTGGAGTTCTTCATTCTCCTTTGATCCAGGTGGGTTGAGACCAATTGACGCCTCTTAGATGGCTAGCGATCTCTTCTTGATGCACTGAGTTTGGATGGGCACTGTTACGGATTGAACTGTGTCTCCCTAAAACATGTATCATCTTGGCTAGGCCATGGTTCCCAGTATTGTGTGGCTGTCCCTCATTTTGTGATCGGATATGATTATCCTACGTATTGTAAATCCTAACTTCTATGATGTCAATGAAGAAAAGCCTGGACACCCTGGTGACATAGTGGTTAAGAGCTACCACTACTAACCAAAAGGCTGGCTGTTCGAATCCACCAGGCACTCCTTGGAAACTCTATGGGGGGAGTTCTACTCTGTCCTATAGGGTCAGTATGAGTCAGAATTTACTCTGCGCCAACAGGTTTGGGTTTTTGTTTTTTATGATGTTAACGAGGCAGTATCAGAGGCAGTTCTGCTAATGAGGCAGGACTCCATTAACAGGATTAGGGTGTATGTTGAGTCAATCTCTTTTGAGATATGAAGGACAGAAGCAAGCAGAGAGGAGAGGGACCTCATACTACCAAAAAGGAAGAGCCGGGAGCTGAGCGTGTCCTTTGGACCCGGGGTCCGTGCACTGAGAAGCTCACAGATCAAGGGAAGATTGATGACAAGGACCTTCCCCCAGAGAGAGAGAGAGAGAGAAAGCTTTCTCCTGGAGCTAGCACCCTGAATTTGGACTTTTAGCCTCCTAGACTGTAAGAGAATAAACTTCTGTTAGAGTGATCCACTCGTGGTATTTTCATTATAGCAGCACTAGGTAACTAAGACAGACACCAAGGTCCCATTTGCAACCTTGCCAGGTCTTGATGGAGACAAGGCTGCTTGTATGCCCAAGGCTCTGCAGGGGCTCCTTGGCTGTGACTCTTTGAGAGGGTACCAGGATACCCCAAATTTAACACTTGCAATGCTGTCAGTCTGCCGTACTGTGGTGGCTTGTGTGTTGAACTGCTGTGATGCTGGAAGCTCTGCCACGGACATTTCAAATACCAGTAGGTTCACCCATGGTGGACAAGTTTTAGTGGAACTTTCAGACTAAGAAAAAAGGCCTGGCTACTTCCAAAAATTAGCCAATGAAAACCCTTGGGTTACAACAGAATATTGTCCAATACGGCACTAGAAATTGAGCCCCCCAGGTTGGAAAGCACTCAGAACACACAGTGGCCGCAACAATGCCCTTGAGCATATCGACAACCGTGAAGATGGTGCACGACTGAGCAATGCCTTGTTTTGTTGTCCATGGGGTCACCACAAGTTGGAGCCAAGTTGACGGCGGTGAACAACAACAAAGCTCGACAGGGCCACCTCTCTGGGCTCCCTGTATCAGTTACTTGCGCCACCAACCTCTGGCTGCTCAGGCTCCACGCTTTCAACATCTCTGACTCCTTCCTTCTTCTCTGTACTAGTTTGCTACGCCTGCTGTAACAAATCACCATCAGCTTGGAGGCTTAAGCCACAGAAATGCATTCTCTCTTAGTTCTAGAGGCCAGAAGTCCAAAATCGGCAGGGCCTCATTCCCTATGGGGGCTCTAGGAGGAAGTCCGTCCCCTGCCTTTTCCAGCAGCTGGTGGCTGCTCTGGCCTCCCTGGGCTTGTGGCCGCATCCCCCCAGCCTCTGCCTCCACATTAACATCGCCATGGCTGCCGCCTCTGTGTGTCTGTCTCGGGACACTTGTGATGGCACGTAGGGTCCACCCAGATAATCCCAGGTAAACCTCATCTCAAGATCTTTAATCACATCTTTTGCCACATAAGGTAATGTTCACTCTTCTCATATAAAGTCTCATACAAGTTCCGAGGATTGGGATTTGCTATCTTTGGGTGGCCGTTCTTCAGCCTGCTGCACTCTCTAAGCACTCCATTGTCAGACATTCACGGAAGCCACCTCCTGGTGCTGAAGTGGGCCGCGTATGAAGCGTCCCTGCACTGGATGGTGGCTTTGCTGAGACCCTGAAGTTAGCAGGGGAGCAGGCTGGCATCTGGAGAGCAAAGGCTCAGCCACTTACTGCAGCTGCCACTTTCCTCTCGGGAGTGGCTCATGGCACTGGGAACAGCTAGTCCTCAGCCACCGAGTGGGAGAAACACATGGGGTGCTGCTGAAGAGAACGCTGCTGTTGTTAGGTTCCGTGGAGTCAGATCCAACTCACAGCCACCCCATGCACAACAGAAGGAAACACTGCCCAGTCCTGCGCCATCCTTGCAACTGTTGTTACGCTTAAGCCCATTGTTGCAGCCACTGTGTCAGTCCATCTTGTTGGGGGTATTCCTCTTTGTGCTGACGCTCTACTTTACCAAGCATCATGTCTGTTATAGATTGAATTGTGTCCCCTCAAATTTTGTGTGTTAACCTGGCTAGGCCATGATTACCAGTATTGTATGGTTGTTGGTCATTTTGTGATCTGATGTGATTCTCCTATGTGTTGCAAATCCCAAACTCTATGATGTTAATGAAGCAGGGCTTAATCTACAGGATTAGGTTGTATGGTGAGTTAATCTCTTTTGAGATATAAGAGAATCCGGCAGAGAGGACAGCGACTTCCTACCACCAACAAAGAAGCGCAGGAGCGCATTTAGGACCCCAGGGTAGCTGCACTGAGAAGCTCTGAGACCAGGGGAAGATTGATGACAAAGACCTTACCCCAGAACTGACAAAGACAGAAAGCCTTCCCCTGGAACTGGCACCCTAAAATTGGACTTCTAGCCTCCTAGACTGTGAGAGAATCAATTTTGGTTTGTTAAAGCCATCCACTTGTGGGATTTGTCATGGCAGCACTAGAGAATTAAGACAATATCCTTCTCCAGGGACTGGTCCCTCCTGATAACATGTCCAAAGTACGTGAGACGAAGTCTCGCCATCCTCGCTTCTAAAGAGCATTCTTAAGAGAATGAGATCTTTACATCAAGAACTCTTGGCTCAGATGGCACTTGTTGAAGAATTATCCATATGGGGTCAAGTTGACAATAGCAACTCAAAAGGTCAGACAGGAACCTTAAGGGCCAGTGAATTTATGTTCATGGGGGAGGAACAACTCAGAAAAGGAGGGTGAAAATGGTTGCACAACTCAAAGCATGTAATCACTGTCACTGAATTGTACATGTAGAAACTGCTGAATTGGTGTATGTTCTGCTGTGTATATCGTTGACAACAACAACAAAGGCCTCTTGGCTTAGGCCACCTGGTGCTGACTTGTGCTCTCCACCTGCCTCCATTTCCCCTAGGTTTAACCTCAGGACACCCAGCACTCAGGAAGGAGAGGTTCCACCTCAGTTAATCTGGTGTCACATATGAGATGAGCACAGACTGGCAATGTTTAACGGTACAACACAGGAAACCGTAAGTGAGCCAGTGTTCGAGCTCGCAACACCTATGTCTTCAGTGCTCACATTTCTCTGCATGTTTGGCTGCTCAAAGAAGCAAAATTGAAGTTTTAATTTGACACTAATCCAAATTAGATACCTGTTCAAGAGGTTGCAAAAGCTCTGGGTCCCACCAGATGCCTATGTCTTCCTAGCTGCTGCGACGTGCTAGCACGCCTGATGTGAGCTGCTGCTTTTGAAGCAAAGCCGTCTGATGACCACATCACGGTCCCAACAACGCATTTTATGAATGCGCTGCATTTTACAGAATACATGTGGTTTCATTTCATTTCTGCAAGGTCATCAGGTCCTCGTTTTACTGATGAGGAAACTGAGGCACTGGAGAGGTTCAGTGACAGATGAGAGAGTGGTTGGGGGCGGGAGTGTGCGGAAGCCTCCGGCCCCTCCCCTGACCTGGTCACCCTCACACTGTGTCCAATGCTGGCTGCCCCTCTCTCTGATACTTCCAACCCCCACACCAAGCTAATTCTCACCCTTAGGCCTTTACCCTGGGAGTCGTCCTGCCCGCAAACAATTCCCCTCATGACCTCCCTTATTCCTGCCACCTCAAAGCTCTGCTCCAGCCCCAACCCACTCCTGCAGTTTCTCCACTTACTTAAATCTACTTAAATGGTCCCTGTGGGCTCCTGGCTGAATTACCAAACTCATGGTCAGCACGATGTTAGTTAAATCTCCTTTCTTCAGGGGTTAATTCTGTGACTGAGTCGCCTTTGTCCCGGCCCCTGGAGGGCTCTGCATACTGAGGAGCTCAGTAAATGTCTGGAGAACATTGGGTTTCCTGGGGAAGTGCCTAGTGGCAGGTTTCATCCTGGGGTGGGCCGGAGGCAGCCTGTCACGTTGACTTGAGTTGGACCCTCTGCCAACGCCTCCTGCCGGGGATGGCCTGTGCTGCAAACAGCACACAGGTGGGTAAGAATATACCTGCATGGCCTGAAAATTGTTCACTGTGTCAGTGAACAAACTCTCTTCCCCAAATAGCTGTGAATCATCATGCTTGATTTGTCGTTAGGCTGCCGCAGAGTTGGTTCTGACTCATAGCGACCCTACAGGACAGAGCAGAACTGCCCCACAGGGTTTCCAAGGAGCAGCTGGTAGATTCCAACTGCCGACCTTTTGTTTAGCAGCTGAGCTCTTAACCACTAAGCCACTAGGGCTCCTATTTAAAAAAAAAAGTTAGGAAGAGCAAATTCAAACAGCACTGCTCTCAGTTTACCTACTGGTTTCAGGGGGTGAAAGATTTTCAGCCCTATAAGGAAAAAAAAAAAAAAAGCCCATCCACTCGAAGACAATGGGTTTGGCTTTTGAGGATAGCATGGGGCCCTCGACTGTCCATTATCATGGCATCTCCCAGGGACCCTCAAGGAGGAAGGCAAGCAGGCCCCAGTGGGCCAGGACTGCTCTGCGAATCCTCCGGCCTCCAGAGGAGTGGTGTCTTAGAAGAAACCTAAACCATGTTCAAACCCAAGGGAGGGAGAAGGCTTCAAGGAGCGGTTCTTCCCGTGTTGACTTTGGGGAGCTGACGATCAACAGTTCCCAAGCAGTCACATCCTGCCACCCACCAGCTCCTTGCTTACAAAACTCACACCCAAATCCTGCTTGCTGTCATCTTTTCTCTTTCTGGAAGAGATGGAGTGGACTGCAGCTTCCAGTCAGAACTTAAACTTTGCTGAAATTCACCAAGACCCACAGTCCCACCTCAGCCCTTCAGAAAAGGGAAAGGGAGACAGGGGACAGCCTTCCTGGGGGAAAGCGAAGACAGGATAGAACGCAAGTGCTAAAGTGCTGACCACGACTCAGACAAATGTCCACAGGACCTTCTGGGCAACTCCAGCCACATTAACCCATGGGACAAGGAGCCGTGCACCCACTGCCCTCTGCAACGAGTGCCGGTGAGAGATACCCTAGGAGAGAAGCAAAACAGTCAGCTGGCTGCTGAGGCAACCAGCGGGGAGGCCCTCCCTGCCTGCGTCCCCACCTAGACTTGGAGATGAAGACAAATGCCAAGGAAGCAAGCAGTAGTCAGAGAAGGGCAAAGGTATGGCTTCATCCTTGAGCTGAGAGATAGCTTGGTGCTGAAGGGGGGATGTCTGTCTCAGAGTTACCCCCTCATCCTGCTGGCTACTACGAACAGTGGGCTGGTCAAACCACTGGTAGGGCAGTTCTCTGAGTGCCTGCTGATTTATTTCCTCTCAAAATAAGGTTTTTTTGGGTTTGCTTTTTGGCTCTGCCATGTAGTGAGATGAAGCTTCCACGAGCCAGGAATTCAAGCACCTGCAGCGTTGCTCACCCCACCTGTTGGCTTCTGGAGCCTCAACACAAAGACCGGCAGGTCCACTGGCCCTAGAGCTGGGGTGCGCTCATAAAGCCACAAGTCTTGGAATGCTGAATGAATGGGGCTACGCTGCCTAATCTCCCCTGAACACACTGACATTTACGGGGCTGATTCCAGAACAGAGGCTCAGCGTGCAGGGCTCAGGGGAGCCAGTCCAGGAAGAGGTGGTAACACGCTGCCTGAACAGCTGAGTTCTCTGGACTGAGCCTGCAGGTTATTTCAAGTGAAAAAGGAAGGAAACACCTAGGCCCCAGGGCTGTTCTTGTCAAGGGTGAGAAGTTAATTGGGGTTAACGGCAACACAGCACAAACCATCCATAAACGAGACGTGAACTTTAAGCGGGCCCTTGAAGCGCAGTGAAGAAATGCTCAAGGATTCTATTTTTATTTCTCAAGTGGCTGTGCACATTTTGGTTTGGGATTTTTAATTTTTCTAACTGGAATTATAGCATCTGGGGATTCAGCCACAAAAAGGAGTGAGTCTGGCAGCAGTGTGGGACAATGGAGGGAGCGCGGGCTTCGGAGTCACATGGAGAGGGCAAGGACATTGCCACCGTAAACTGTGAGACCCTGACGAGTTATCAAACTCCTCAAAGCACAGTATGTGTGCACCAGAGGTGTTCAATAAATGTCAGCCCTGCCCATGTGACCTCAGTAAGTCTCAGCACACACCCCAGTTATTACACCCTGTGGCTCCTCCAAACACCCAAGTTGGGGGAATGTGGTCTTACTGAAGCCAAGCGAAGTTCTCCTGCCCAGAGGCTGCTGGGTCAATGCTATTTGTATTGGAACTTCCATTACCTCCACCCAAGGGGCCCTGGTGGCACAGTGGCTAAGCATTTGGCTGCTAACCAAAAGGTCAGCAGTTCGAATCCACTAGCTGCTCCATGCAAGAAAGATGTGGCAGTCTCCTTCCGTTAAGATTAGACCCTTGTTAACCCTATGGGGAAACCCTGCTCTGCTCTATAGGGTCACTGTGAATCAAAGTCGACTCAGCGATGGGGTTTACCTCCATCCAAGGAGCCCCCATTAGTGCAATGGTTAAGCACTCAGCTGCTAACTGAAAGACTGGCAGTTTGAACTCACCCAGTGGCTCCCCAGGAGAAAGACCTGGCAATCTGCTATGTAAAGATTACAGCCTAGGAAATCCTGTCTGTCACATGGGATTGCTATGAGTCAGAATCAACTGACAGCATCCAACACGACCACCTCCATCCAATTCAATGATGGTCCAAGATGCTCCATAGGAGAGTTCGAGTTCCTCCCGACCATACAGGAAGGGTCAGATGCCATGTAGGAAGTAACTGTGAAAGAGAGAACAGTGCCGTGGCTGACAGTAGGCAGCAGCATGTGTGCACACAATGCAACAAACCATCACAGCTTATCTGCCAAACTCTGTGGTGGGATGCACCAGCCACCTCGAGGATGCACCTGTGCTCTGCAGGAGAGCGGCACCTTTGTATGAAACTGTGTAAGTAAGAGGTTTTGGAAACGGCAGTGTTCTCCCACCACCTTCTTTAAGGACCACTCTGGTGATGGGCTAGCGAGGAGAATAGAGGGGCCTTGCTGTGGGAGAGGGGACTTCTGCCAGGACAACTTCCAGGTGCAGATACCAACCCCACCGTGATGGAGATGCTGCCAGCATGTGACCCCTGACAAAAAGTACATCTGAGAAGAGCATGGCCTTAGCTACCTGTCATCTCTCACCTCCGATCCCTCAAATATTGTTCACCTGGTGGAGAATGAGTAATGAAGACAGAGGCTGGGGTACCTCCTCCCGAACACTTACCCACTCTACCGCTGTCATGGATTGAACTGTGACCCCCCAAAATATATGTCAACTTGGCTAGATCACGATTCCCTTGTATGATTGTCCACCATTTTATCTTCTGATGTGATTTCCCTATATGTTGTAAATCCTATCACTATGACGTAATAGAGTGGCTTAGTGGCAATTGTACTGATGAGGTCTACAAAATTATGTAATGTCTCAAGCCAATCTTTTTTGAGATATAAGAGAGAGAAGTGAGCAGAGAGACAGGGGAACCTCACATCACCAAGAAAGTAGCGCTAGGAGCACAGCGTGTCCTTTGGACCTGAGGTTCCTGAGCTGAAATGCTCCTAGACCAAGGGAAGACTGGTGACAAGGACCTTCCTCCAGAGCTGACAGAGACTGAAAGCCTTCCCCTGGAGCCAAAGCCCTGAATTTGGACTTGTAGCTTACGGGACTGTGAGAGAATAAACTTCTCTTTGTTAAAGCCATCCGCTTGTGGTACTTCTGTTATAGCAACACTAGATGACTAAGACAACTGCCATGACTAGTGTCTGCCCAATACCTTTTGAGATCGGCTGCGTGAAGGTAGTTACCATGTCTCATTATCCCTGGATCCACCCATCCCCAGCCCCTCACCTAGAGGTACTTGGGATATGCTTGCTGAGTGGATTGAAAGATTCAGGTGATGCCAAGATAATTCTAGAATAGTGTGTGCTTCTCAAAGTATCAGAAGTCAACTTCATAAATCAATCCAGCTGTTGTCTCATGACATTCTGCAAGCTGGCTCATGCCGAACAACTCAGCCCAGTTCTCAAGGAGCGACTGCAGACAGGTCATATCTGCAGCTCCTATCAAAAGACGAGTGCTCGCTGGAGGATGCTGAACCTCTGAGAGAAGGCAACGGTAAACCAAAGGTAAAGATTGCAGCAGGGCGTTCTAAAGCAGCCACTAAGCTACAGATGTAACGACTGTGAAGATGGCACAGGACCAGGCACTGTTTCGTTCTGCTGTACACTGGGTTGCTACGAGTTGGAACCAACTCAATGGAATTTAACAACAAGTATAGAAGTATAGAACAAACGAAAAAACCAACCCCGCACAAACCTGTTGCCATCGAGTTGATTCTGACCCACAGCCACACTATAGGACAGAGTAGAACTGCCCCATAGGGTTTCCAAGGCTGCAATCTTTATGCAGGCAGACTACCACATCTTTCTCCTGTGGAGCAGCTGGTGGTTCCAAATCTCCAACCTTTCGGTTAGCAACTGAGTGCTTAAACACTGTGCTACCAGGGCTTCTTAACCCCACACAGCAAGGGTTTAACAATCAATCACAGCCTTGGAGGAGGAGAGCTGGTCAGAACTGAAAGACTTGCCCCTACCCTCACTTAACTGAGATGAGTATGGAATTCTAGGTACAGACTGACTAGTGACGGGATACCTGGACAAACTGGGCTAAACACTGATGAAAACATCATTCACTCAACACATGCGTATCAAGGCCCTGCCAACCTAATCAAGTAGGGTTTGTTCCAGGGAACAGAACCTGACCAGGTAGGCCACTGAGAGGCTGCAGGGCACTCCTCATGCCTAGCTTCGTGTACAGGCCAGTGTAAGGCTCTCCACCGCAAAGCCAGGACAAACCGCGTTGCTTGTGGTCAGTTCTAGAACAGAGTCCGGCTAGAAACAAGGATGTGAAATGCGAGGTGCAAAGACAGATCAGCCTGCTCTTTCTAGTAGGGTCGACTCTGGTATCAGGGAAGACAGCGTGCGTGGAGAGGTAGGGCGGGGCTGGGCGCTGGGAGAGAAATCTCAGGCAGAAGCCCATAAGGGGTGGCTGCTCTTTCACCAGACACTGCCCTGGGGCTGGGTGGGCCAGGGCTTCTGAGAACTCCACACTGATAGCTCTAGCTGCCACAGCCCAGACACCACCTCCCCGTGGATGTGTGGCTGAGGAGGGGACATAGCGGCTACTACTCGAGGTTGTCAGTGTGGCAGCTCTGGGGCCAGCTATGTGTACAAGAGCTCCCTGGACTAGTCTGTGCAGTCCCGAGAAGGCTGGGCAGGGAGGCAACAGCGGAGCACGGGCCAGGCCATGCCACAGGGCATCTCTCAGCAACCATCAGGACTTGGGCGATGCCGTTTGGCCTCCTCCAGAGACTCAGCTTTGTCAGCAAGGCGCTGCTGAGGCCCTTGGAAAGCAGCGCTTTGCTCTCGTTATACCCCAAACACGCTGACTGAAAGGCTGCCTGTGAGCGTTTGATGGCTGAAAACCTCTCCAAGCCCCCTCCTCAAACCCTCTGCTTGCCCCCTGCTTTTATAAATATTTTATTGTGTTTCTGGTGAAAGTTTACAAGCAAATTAGGTTCCCATTTGACAATTTCTACACAAATTGTTCAGTGACATTAATTACATTTTTCACAACTTTCTCTTTAACTGCGTTCTGGTTGTTTCATTTCCAAGACTCTAGTTTCCCTGGCCTTTCATTTTTTTCAATGCACCTGGAAGCACAGCTGACCTCGGAAAGAAGCAAAATAACTTCCTTTTCCCAACCCCCTTCTCTGAACACCCCTGCCCCTACTTAGAGACACCGAACTCCTTAACTTGGAACCTGAGGTTCGTAACCTCTCCTGTGGCAGCTCTGGAGGGCACACAGTGAGCCTGTCTTCTCCCTTATCCCACAGATGGTGAAACAGAGCGGTCCAGCTGTTCACCCCAGAACTCAGTTCACACTGCGTGATGTCTTACCTGGAACCTGGCTGCTTAGCTCATTTTTGAAGATGTGGGGAAAGCAGCTACCTGGGAGAGGGCAGAGTGTCCTCTCCGCTGGAGTGGCTGCTGCTTCAGTACGAGTGGACGGCCTGACTGCACGGCTGCAAGTCTCTCCTGGAGGGAGCCTGTCCTTCTAGAACTCACACCATGGCTCCCAGGCAGCTGTCTCCACCATCACGTCACAAACCCTTCCCGGCTCCAGCCTTTAGGATCAGGGCACACCCTGCACATCTGGTACCGGTAACACCCTCAACATCATCCCCAAGCCCCCAGGTGGTATATGGTTTGGGGGTCGCACCTCTGAGGGGATGCTGCTTCTGAACAGGACACTGTCCTCTGCCCAAAGCCTCTCCCAAAGCTTCCTGAACTCCCTACAAGACTGGCGCCCATCATTCCAGAGGAGGCTTGGCCTTGGGGCCGGAAGGAGACTCAGGGCTCAGGCAAGTGAACTTAGACTAACAAGCACCTACTGAGTGCTTGCCCATGACAGCCGTTTCCCATCTCAGATCTCTTTCTAACACCCTGTGGACTGCATTGTTTCCAGCTGAGGAAACAGAGGCTGAGAGGGATTAAGTAACTTGCCAAGGATCTCACAAGTACCTAGGTGCAGCTGAGATTAAAACCCACGTTGTCTGTGTCTAAAGCCCACTCCTCCTTGGGGCACTTAATGGCCTCCCTTGATTATGCCACTAGTGTGGTCTCCTCCCCCGCCTCCTGTAGCCCCCTTGGTGGCGAGCTCCCCTGGGGAGGTGGAGGCCGGGCTGGCCCAAGGGTGTTAGCCTGGCACTGCTGCCGTTTCCCTCGCTCTCATTGGAGGACTGGCCTGTGTTGCCTTTCAGCTGAAAAGCCAGACAGAACCCAGCGGTAGGCAGAGCGCCACGTATTTGATGCTGGGCCTGCAGCCCTTGTGGTTTGGGGTGGGGGGGGAGATAAATATTATGGACAACCCACACAGTCACTCACTTGATTATAAGCCATCCGGTATATAGAGGATGGCCTGGCGCTGTGCAAATGCGTGTGCAAGAACGCAAGAACCCAGCACTCCTGAGCCCAGGTGAGAACATTGAGAGGCCTGACCCGCTAAGGAGGAGGTGCTGGGGTGAAACAACGCATGCCTGTGGGAGGCTGTGGAAGTGGGGTGTGATGGAGGGAGGCTGGCGTCTGCCTGGAGGAGACCTGACTCTGGACCGGCACCTGTTCCAACACCGTTCTGCTGACATTTTAGGTGCCAAAGAGGAGGTGGCAGAGGAAGGCGGGTGGTGAGCACCCGTGACTTTATGGCGCTTGGGCAGCCTCTAGTCCCCCCCCACCTTTAGCACCCCCAAAGACAGGGGTGTCCCTGAGGCCCACCAAGGGGTAGTTTCTGCCTGTAGCGATGAGCAGGGGATGGCTCTTGTCTCCGGGAAAGGAGGGACCAGCTCTACACGGAGTTTGTGCAGACGCAGCAGTGGCCCCCAGCAGGCCACAGGGCTGATGGGGGATCTGCACCAATGCCAACCACAGACCCCGCTGTGGCAGCCCACCCAGACAGTCTCCACCCATTCGAACATTCGCAGAGCGACTAGGAGTCCTGTGCTGGCTCCAGAAGGAAAGGTGAATACAACACAGACCTGCCCACGAGGGCCGAATAACTGTATAAGCCCAGTGATTGCTGCAAGCTGGGGCACAGAAGACCTCTCAGGGGAAGGGGCCCTGTGTCAGCCTGGAAGCAGTAAGCGCCCGTCAGACTTTGAAGCTAGGGAAAGGTGTGTGAAGGGCATGGAGCCGTGGAAGGGTATGGTGTCTCTGGAGCTCAGTGACCAGTGGTGGGAGAGAAGTTTCCAGAAGGAGGCCGCAGCAGACCACATCACTTTGCATGATGGACAAGATGAGCTTCTAACAGATTTTAGGCAGGGAAATGGCAGTCGGAATTACCTGGAATGGGGGTTCGAAAGCTTGAAATCACAGACGACCTTTACAACCCTGGGGGAATGCTATGCTTCAAGGTGAGGTGCCATGCCTGGACTAGGGGGTTTTGGGGTGCGTGACATGCAGCCTCCTCCAGTGTGGAAAGGTACACATGGATGCCCAGGTGCCATGGTTCTCCCTGTGTCACTGGACTCTGGGAGTCTCCTGCCTGTGTCAGCAGGATGAGACTTTGATCATTTGAACAACAGGTATGGGGTGAAGGCACACCAGGGAAGTTCCTGTCCTGTATGGCTGCAGACACAGATGAGGGAAAACTCTACCGGGCCCTTCCAGGGAGCCTGGGAAGGATGAGGCTGTACAGAACAAGAAGAGTGTCCAAGAAAGTCTCCAAAGAACTCTTGATGTTGTAGGGGAAGGCAGGTGCTTCTAAAGGGCAGCGCCTTTGAATGCTGCTGTGGCCCTGCCCCCATATGGCTTGAGTTATCAGACACAAAGACCAAACTACTAGTACCTGGCACTACAGGTCTTGGTCACTGACTCCCAATTTAGCCATCAAAACTTTCACACTGAGAGTCAAAACCAATTCTGTCTTGGTTTCTTCATGCTGGATTGCAGGACGAGCAGATGGACCCACTGTGTTATCCCCCACGGCCGGGACTGGAGAGAGCTGGGGCCAGGTTAAACCGAATCCCAACATGCAAACGAGAGAAAGGGGAAATCTGTCTGATGGGTCACATAACCCAGGGGCTGGGGACTGAGGTCACCTCAGTCCTTACGCTCAGTTCCAAAGAAGACTGAGAGGAACAGGTGGGTTGGAGGTGTGTGCCAGGGGCAGGAACCCAGCTCCTCAGCCCCCTGGGCAAGGCCCCACACTCCCAACCACCGACTCTGTCAAGAACTAAACGACTGCAATACATTTAGTGATGGGTGTGCCCGTGGCCCTCAGGACCTGCAGGGCTCTGGTGTCCCCAATACCTGGGTCAAATGTGACTGCTCTTGCTGCCTGGAGCTGTGCCCACCACCCCCTGCCCCAGGGACTTCACAGCAGCAGAGCCAGGACTCTCTGCTCCTCCACCGCCTGGTGTTTGCGCAACGCTCAACAAGAGCGGCCAGGTGACCACTGGGATGTTCTGGGGTCTTCTCTGCCCCATCCCACACTTCCCGACCCTCTTTGCACAGGAAGAGCGGAGGGTGGTGGGAAGGCTCCACGCTGGAGCTGGAGCCCAAGGGCAGGCGGGGAGGAAGTCAGGTGCAAGAACACAGGAGCCTGTGAGCTAGCTCCACCCCTTTCCTGCTGACGTCGTCAGACCTCATAATAGGCCGGATGGAGCAGGGTTCTCCCCCCCGGCCCCCCCCAGTAACCTTGGAGGTGGGGAAGGAGGGAGCCAGGCTCCTCGTCAAGCTGGCTGATTAATGAGTACTGTCGAGTTGGGAACAAGAAACCACACTAACCAGCCCCCTGCTGCCTCCCTCGGAGCTAGTCAGACTGGGCTGCCTCCCCTAGCCCAGCAACTTCCCAGGAAGCTGAAGAGGAAGCCAAGAGCACCAGCCGCCAGGGACATGGGGCGGGGGGGTGGGGGTGGGGGTGGGGGGAGAGACACGGGACCTGCTGGCCTCAGGGAACAAGGCAGCCTCTGGCAAGGGGGTACTGCTGGAACCTTTCTTCTGTGGACACTCAGTCTCTGGAACAGCCTGAGTAGAACAGGAGCAGAGCTGTTCCCTCTCCACTGCTCAAGCACCTGAGGCATCAGCTGCAATCCGCTACTTGTTAGGCCAGGCTAGTTGGACCCTTCCCTGGAGCAGGTTCCCTGCACACACGACAGCCCCGACCCTGCTCTACAACTGCGCCTTGGAAGTGATCCATCACGGAAAGCAAAGCGTCCCCTGCCTGGGACATACAGGGCTAGCAGGACCGTGTGCACAGTGAGAGGCCATTGCCCAGAACCGCCAGAGCTGGCTAAGCATGCAGGTTCCTGGGTCTCGAGTCCTTAGAAATCAAAAAACAAAGCAAAAAAAAAAACCCTAAACCCGTTGCTGTTGAGTCGATTCTGACTTATAACAGCCCGGTAAGACAGAGTAGAACTGCCTCATAGCGTTTCCAAGGAGTGCTTGGTGGATCTGAAATGCCAACCTTTGGTTAGCAGCCGTAGCTCTTAACCACTACACCACCAGGGTTTCCTCAATGCCCTTAGACTTGGCTATATTAGGTCTGGGGTGGGGCCTAGGAGTCTCTGTTTTTAACAAGTGCCCAAGGGCATTTTCTGGAACCAAACTCTGAGAAACACAGCTGAGACTCTTGCCCCGGATCTGGGGAATGGGAAACAGCTGGGAAGTCTTCCTAGAGACAGGCTACCTGTCTCTTAGGTGAAACAGCCTCCTGCAGCAGTGAGGAGAGGAAGGTACCTCCCATCTAGGCCCAGCATCCAGCCCACGTTCTCGTAAAGGTTTTCAGAGAATGTCTCAATTGGTGGCTAAGGCAAGTTCACCTCACAGCCAGACTACATGTCCCGTGCTCTGTGGTGTGACCCTTCAAGACGCATCTGCTCAGCAGCTCCCTCTGCGGTACCACTCTCTGCATCTGAAGGCTTATTAAAATGCATCTTGGTTGACTCTAGACTAATCCACAAGACATCCCAAGCTCATGCTAGTTAATCAGATGTCCTCATTAACACGCACCCTAACTGCTCAGTTCTGCCTAATGCCCCAATACCTGAGTCTCCCCTCAGGATTCCAACCCTTTGGTGTTGCTAGGTTCGTTCTTTCTCCTTGGGGCCAGGGTGCAGCCGGAAGAACTTGCACACAGAACTTTTTATTCTCTGCCCACAGGTGTTGCTTTGCCCCCACCGGCAGGGCCAGTGCTGCCGGCTGGTGTAGCAGCAACGCAGAGGCGCACAGCTATTACTTGAGAATGACTGCCTGATTTACTTAAAAAATTACCGCCAGGGTCCCGGGGCGTCATTTAGGGAGATGCCAGGCTCTGCAGATAATACACGGTAACAGAGAGGGAGCTTCGTGCAGGAAGCAGCACAGCCTCACAATGCCTAGCAGGATCCTCGTCAGGTACCACAGACTGAGTGAGCCACGGAAGGACCCAAGAAACACCGAGTGGGATAGGTTCCACTCCAGTTAAAACGACATCCTCAAGAATAGTCAACGTTACTATACAACGACTGGGTGGCTGCCAGATTACTTAGTTTTTTTTCCTGCACTTTTGGAAATTAAGGAAAAAAAAAAGGAGAGGATCTGAAATCAACAACTGGGACATTTACTTAGGCTTCTTGGTGGCTGCCCTCAAGGTGATTCCGACTCATGGCAATTCCACGTGCAGAGAACAGCTCCATAGGCTTTTCCTGGCTGTAATCTTAATGGAAGCAGGTTGCCAGGCCTTTCTTCTGTGGTACTGCTGGGTCATTTTTAATTCTCTGCCCAGAAATGGGAGGTTTGTAAGCGGAGGGAGAGTTGACTGTGAAGATGGCAAGGGCTGCCAAGTTTTGGAAGCTTCCTGGGGGGAATGACTTGAAAGCACACCCCGGGTCTGCGGCCAGAACCAGCCTTGGAGCTTGGGGAGTGAGGCGCACCAGGCTGGTGTCCCTGAGCGCACCACTCAGCAAAGAGGGCTGCAGCCTCCTGCTCAGGGTCTGCCTGGGATCAGTGTGACGTGTGTGCAAACTGGTCCTGAAAAAGCACAGTGCAGAAGGTCCCCCAGCAGGATGAGTGTGCCCCATGGAGATCTATCTGGAAGCTTCCCAACCAAACTGGCCTGTGCCTCGTGTGAGCCGTGGGTCTGTACTGAATCAGCTCTGTGAAGCCTGCCCTAGTTATTCTTTAGGCAGGCTGCCTGCGATACCTACCCTGGCCCCTCTTCTGCCTGTTTCCCTGGCATTGTAAACAGGGCTTTGGGTTTCTGCTCCTTTATACAGGAGTACGGGGCACTTCTCTTTACACGAGAAGACAGGCTCCTCAAAGTTCTATTTATAAAAGCTTATTCTCAGACTCCCATCTTAAATGCACCAGGGGAATGAAGCACTAAGAGAAGCTTGGATCATTTTATCACAAATAATTACTGCCCCTCCACCCCGGTTTGTTTTATACATTTGGATTTTCATATAATGGGGTTTCTTAAGAGTTGAGTGCTGGAGGGTGGGGATGCAAGGTTATGACATACAAGATAACCTTTCCCATCTCATTCCAGTTCCCCGTGTGGGATGGGGGGTGAACGGGGTCAAATGCCATCTTCCCACATGCCCAGCGGTAAACTCGGCTTGCTCCAGGTGAGTGGCGTTTGCAAGGTGAACTTGTGAACTTGTTACTTTCCAGGCAGTGAAAAGAAGGCAGAGAAATCTGGGGCATTCTAACAAGAGGGGCAGAGAGACCAGACTGCCATAATGGGGAGGGGTCTGAGCAGGCCGCCTGATTCCGGAGCTGGAAAGAAAAGTCCCCGTAGCCAGTAGAATGAGGTGGAGCCCTAAGGACCCCAGCTCACCTGGCAAGGCCGTTCCCGGGGACGTGGTGATGGGGTCTGTCCACAGAGACTATTCCCTCTCCCTGTGACTCAGGACTCTGTAACCTGGTCTTTTTACTGAGAGCACGGAGACAAGTCACCGGGGACCCAGCATTGTCCTCTAAGCCAGCATGTCAGGTCCTGTGTAGACAGGACATGGGGCATGATGGATGGTGGGCTTAACGCCAGCCGACAGAGCCCAGGTTCCTGACAGCTGCATTAAAAACAAAAACCACCATCCTTCCACTGAGCTGGAGGAGGAAGCCCAACACACAGAGTGGCTGGGGGCGAGGGCGATGGAGGGGTCCACCCAGGTCTCCGCAGAAAGTGGGGTCTATCTGGAACAATGTTGGGCAGCTGTGGGACAGGTGTTGGGGATGGCCTGGGGGCTGTACCCAGACGATGGCGATGGGTGGATGGTGGGGGCTCAGGAGGCCCCTTGGCAGGAGTTGGGAAGACTGTTGCTGTGTCAGGGTGAGTGATAGGACAATCTGAATTTCACCTGGAAAAGGCTGGGGTGGGGGATGGAAAGCAAACCCCAAACCAAGAAGCCATTCTCAGTACAAGATAGGTACAGCTCCCTAGGAAAGAAAAAAAGAGAAAAACACAGGCCTGTCCCTGTATTGTAGGTTTCCTTGAAAAAGAAAAAGACAAGCTAATCCCTTAAAGTCAGTCATTTCAGTGTGTGCGCTGCTCACCGCCTGAAGCTGAGCTGCATTCAGGATGAGAGCTGGTCCCATCTGGGCAGTGGGCGCACAGTTTTGGGGGGTGGGGGAGAAATTCACCCTTCCCTGAGCCCCAAGCCCAGGGGACATAAGCAGAGGGCTGAACTGTGCCCTGGGATGTGAATCTTCCTGATGCCATGTTGGTACCTGCAGCTGGCAGAGGTATTGCAGACCCCTGTCAAATGTGGCTCTCTACTTCGAGAAGCAGCAGCAGGCCAGGAGAATGACTACGCTCGCTGCACCTGCGACGGCCACCCCATCCTGCTGGGCTCCTTTCCACAAACCAGTGGGGAGAAGAGAGCACGAGGCAAAACAAAACCGACTTCTCTGGAGTCCCCGGGACTGAAGGAGCAGCTGACAAGGGGCACACTGGGGAGAGAAGACAGTCCCCAAATGGTCACCCTCTTGTTATGGAGGCACCACCATGTCCCAGGCCCCCTCCCAGGTGGCCAGGAACCACCTTGTGGCAGGTTCTGCTTTAGTGTCAGGCTGGGTCCTAACTCATGGGTGTCAGACAGGACAGGTGGACACTGTCCAGAGATGGGAAAGCCGTTGCCGCCACACGAGGCCAGCAGTCACCAGAACCCACACAGTACTCACAGGGGTGGCTGCCACTTAACGGGCTTTGGCCCTGGTTTCTGTTTCAGATGGAACCAGCCCATCAGACTCCTCTGAGAGGGCTGCTCACCCCATGGGCCTGTCTCCCCTATCTAACCATACCCTCCCTCTCCAGTTGCCTGACACTGCACAAATCCAGGGCAGTGGCCACACTGTACGCCACTGGGTCTGTGCCTTGGGAACCCGACCAATGTAGTAAACGACACCAGCGCTGCCCTGGCATTGTGCACTGCGGTGGCCCCAAGAGCCCCCTCTCCTGTTAAGTCCCTGCCACTTCTGACACTTGTTGCCCCAAGGCAACAAGTCCTGAAGGCCTCTAGGCCACCTCCTGCCCCAGAATTGGTAAGGATAAATATTCATCGGATGGCAGTGGTGACCCACTTATTAGCAGATGCCACAGCCCTGGGGTACCGTGGCTGGAGCTGAAAGAGCAGAGAGAGAGCCCAAAGCAAAGGAAGGGACATCCTTGGAAGGGGTGCCCGATCCCAGCACTACTCAAGAGAACAGAAAAAGCCCATGTCGCCACGAAGAGCAAGGAGCAGCTGGAGGGCAGTGAGTCAGCCATGTGGATGGGCAGGCCATGAAGGCACAGGTCACTGGGCAGACACCGCCCAGGGGGCGCGTCGTCACCACCCTCCACAAGCTCCCAGCTCCCAAGGTGGACAAGCAGCCCATCCGCCCTTCCTATTCGTCCCTCACAGAGGGGGTTGCCCTGGAAGGGAGCTCAGCCCGCCTGAGACGCGGGGCATCAGTGCAAGTGCTTCTGGTTACCAGGGACAGGGGGCCCAGCTAAGAGTCAAGAGCCTGCTCCTGTCTCTGCTGCTGCTCTGCGACCCTGGGGAGGCCAGCCACTGAGTCTGTTTTCTCTGCTGTAAAATGGGATGATGCCACCAGGGTTCCGAACTGGTTCAGTCATAGTTGAAGAAGCTAAGCCGGAACAGACTTGAATTTTTACAATTTGGGTGATACACAATGATAATCAGAACAGGAAAAATTATGACCAAGATCCCTGGCATGGGAGACTCCGAAGAGGTGTAGTGAGCCCCCTCAGGTGCCTGATGCATGAGATTGGATCCCTGGCAGGACCATGGAGAGCGACATACATTCAAAGCAGTGCCGTTGGCAAGCATCTTTGAGTGGGGCACTGCTGTTTTCCGACTCTGCTCAAAATCCTATGGGCAAGAGGTCTGGTTGCTATAAAGTGTGAAAACTGCCTTTGTTTTCTAAGAGGGAGATTAGGTTTCTAGCAGGGTTTCAAGGTAATTTTTCCTGTTCCGGTTCTCCCAAATTTTAAAAAATTAGGTCTGTTCCAGTTTTGTTTGCTCAACCATGTCTGAACTGGGAAGAACCAGTTTGAAGCCCTGGACACCCGTACCTCCCGGGGTTGTTGGGAGGACTGAATGAGAAACGTCGACGTAACAGGTGACGTGTGGTCCAAATGCCAGACAAGCCGTGGTGGGCAGGAAGATTCACAAAGTGGCATGTGGCACTGCCATGGGGCGCATGACTCCCTCTTCTGCCCCTCACAATGAAGGATCTTTCCCCCTTGCCTGGCACTATTTTAGGAAGCAACAGTGTGGTTTTACGAAGGGGACGGCACGTCATGTTAAGTGTTATGAACCAACGAAGACAAGTGTGGCTGTGCTAAGGCTGAGCCTGGATGAAATGAGATAGCAGAGAAAGAGAAGACAGGCCTCTTGGTGATGGCTGGAAGGACCCTTCCAATGTGAACTTGACCCTCAATCTCTCACTGACCCTCTC
This sequence comes from Loxodonta africana, assembly GCF_030014295.1. Lineage (NCBI taxonomy): Eukaryota > Metazoa > Chordata > Mammalia > Proboscidea > Elephantidae > Loxodonta > Loxodonta africana. Next base: position 17,992,926 of record NC_087359.1, read on the forward strand.
CTCTAGAAGACAGTCTGGCAGACCAAACTCCTGCCACTGCCCCCCATGATACACACCTTACTCTTTAACGGGATCTGGAAGGGAGTCTGGGAGGAAGTCCTCCTCCTGTGGAGGGTGGCTGGCCACGTGCCGGTGCTTGAAGGCGGCAGCCTCTCTGTGTCACCTGGGCCCTGGAGGCGGCTTCACAGCTCCTGCATTCAAGGCAGGACGACAAGCAGGGTGACCTTGTCCTGTCCCAAGGCAGCCAACGAGGGCCCCCTGCTCAACACGGCCAGTTTGCAGACGGGGCTCCAGCCAGGATAAGCTCCGCTCCGCCATCTGCGCTCCCAGCTCCACGTGGCCAGTACCTGCTGGGCTGCCTGTGACCCAGCAGCATCTGTCCACCTGGAGCAGTGGAGGCCATCTCTCTCTTGAACCGGCCAGGGCTTTCAGCACCGGGGTGGTCCCCCCCACCTCAGGGCTTCCCTCTGACACTCAAGGAGGTCAGAAAGGGTCCAAGGCCCAGGCAAGGGGCGAGAAGGATGGGCTGGGGACCACTGCAGGAGTGAGAAAGAGAAGAGGAGCACCTGGCAGTGTCCATGACGCCAGGAACCAGTGGTACACGGCCTTCCAGACACACAGGATGGTCTGATTTCTACCCAATCCCGCCACTTCACCAGCGGACCCTGGCTCCTCCTCCCTGCAGAGGAAAGAACGAAATGCTCATTTCTGATTTCGTTTCCTACCAAAGTTAGAGATGCTCTGCAGAGAGCATTCCCAGCCTGGAGGCAAAGTTAGCATTTGAAAGAGCCAGGGCATCGAACACTTTCCCGTTTCATTCTTCAAAGGAGCAGAAGGGACAGGTGGAGGGCCCAAGATGCCACAGCCTGCTGAAAACAGATCCCAATGACAACTCCTAGGGCCCTAATGATAATTCCCAGGGCCCAAATTACAGCTGGCTCCAGCTGCAGACGCCCGAGTGACTCACGGGACCCCAGCCTCCTAGCCCCCAGCTCTTGTGGCTGGAAAGGAAGGAGAGGGAGAATCTGACTCACGTTAGCTGCCATGGGAAGCACAGGATGTGGACGGAGGTCATGGGCAGGGTGGAGGAGGAATTCTCCATTGGTTAAGGTCAAGGGCTTTGGGAGGCAACTGGTGGCTACTGGTGGAGCAAGCCACCTTCTCGTAAATAATCATGATGCTGCTCACAAGCCGGCCCCTGGAGACAGTTAATATCCCAAGTATTCTCATCCTGGGTGTGCATCTCAGAAGCAGTCCCAGGAAAAAAGAGAAGAGAGAATTTGCAGGGGACTCACTGAAAATTAAACCACAGGATAAAGCTGTATCTCCATCCTCCAGAACGCATTGTCTCAGAACAGCAATGAAGGAGTGCTTATTACCAGGTCCTCTGAAAGACGCAGGTAGGATAGGTGTGTCATTTACCTGAGGCAAAGAAATGATTTGTGCACCTAAAGGTGCTCTAAATTCCTCCCCCGCTCCCCATCACCCCAGTGATTTTTGGAACATTCTGGGTGAAGTCTGGCTGGCAGCAAAATCAGAAGCAGCTTGCAGGGATGGGCGCAGTGGGCGTCTCCAGAAAGGATGGACAACCCTCGAAATGCGAATGATGGCGTGGGGGGGCAAGGCAAAAAGACGACCCTCCTCCCTACTAGAAGATGTCACTTGCTGGAACTAGGACTGGCTGCCCCTGACCGTTATCATACAAACAGGGCTAAGCCCTGCAGGTCAGACTTGAGGGTGAAGGGAGATGCTGCCACCACCTGCCATTGAGAACTCAGGACAGAGGAGAGACTGAGACTTTTGCCAAGTTCTCCCTCCTGTGGCTTGGCCACTTCCAACTCCCTGAGAGAGGAGGAGGCCTGCAGAGAGACCGGGAGCACCCCGTTCTGAGGGTCAGGAGGTATTGCTCCAGAGGAACCTTAGACTTTGGGGCCAAAACCAAACCAGCTGCCACTGAGCCAACTCTGACTCGTGGTGACTCCATGAGTGTCAGAGTAGAACTGCGCTCCAGAGGGTTTTCAATGGCTGTGATCTTTCAGAAGTAGATTGCCAGGCTTTTCTTCCGAGGTGCCTGTGGGTGGACTTGAACCGCCAACTTTTCAGTAGGCAGCTGAAGGCTTAACCGTTGGTGCCACCCAGCAACAACCAGGACCTTGGGAGCCACACACAAAATTGTAAAAAACTTCTGATGCAAATGCAACGCATAAGTCCATCTGCTCTGAATTTCCCCAAAAAAGACAGGAGAGGACAACTGAAGCAAACACTTTCTGAGGAAACCAAAGCCCCCCGGCAGGGTCTGGGACGGGGGGAGTGACAGTGCCAACCACTCAGAGCGAGCAGGCTCCAGCTGGGTGGTTGTGTTTCCGCACACCACCCTCCGCCTCCTATTCCTGTAGCTTTCGCAGGCGTGGATGACAATTAGCTCTCTGAGTTATAAGTGCAGTATCTGGGAGATGAAGGCAGTAATTAATGCCCGTCTGTCTTCCGGAAGGGTTCCTTCTGTGTTTGGTCAAAGAGTTATTGAGACTCGGGAAGGGAGGCTTCCATCATGTGGAAGGTTTATAGGAATAACTGAAGGAACAATAAGGCAATAATGCTGCTGCTAAATAACTGACCAGGCAAATGGCAGCAGCCAATATTCCCCGTGCTCAGTATCTAGTTTGCTGGGGGAGGGGGAGCATGACCGGTAGATCTGACGCAGAGCCCGGCACCCTCCTCCAGGGGAGGCCCACCTGAGGGCTCTGCTGCTGTCCCTTTGCCCCAGACATGCTCCAGTGTCCTCCTCCTCCTTTTGCACATCTACCTGGTTAGAGAGCCAGACGGGTCCTTACCCCTACTAATATCCCATTGTCCACCCGACGTGACAGTAGAGCTGCCCCACAGGGTCTCCTGGGTTGTAATCTCTATGGAAGCAGGCTGCCACATCTTTTTCCCATGGAGTGGCTGGTGAGTTTGAATCGCTGACCTTTTGGTTAGCAGCCAAGCACTTAACCACTGTGCCACCAGGGCTCCCCTATACCTACTACCTGTGCTAACTTGACCAGTCATGCTCTGTGCAATGCTGAGAGGCGAACAGGCTTTCACTATGTTAGCCCGGGGCCCAGCTCTCCTGGCTGCCCTGCTCGGTGACTCTGCCCACCCTCATGGCTGGAGAAGTAGGGCGGGCGCCAGGCAATTAACTCGCTACCAAATTCCCACTGGACATGCCGTAGGGGAACCTGAGAGTCAATCCTATTAAAAACCAAGATCCAGGATCCCTGGGTGGCATAAACAGTTAAGCTGTCGACTCCTAGCTGAAACACTGGCGGTTCGAACCCACCCACAGGTGCCTTGGAAAATGGGCCTGGAGATCTGCTTCCGAAAGGTCCCAGCCTTGAAAACCCTATGGAGCAGTTCTACTCTGCACACACGGGGTCACTGTGAGTCGGAACTGACTTGACAGGAGTCAACAATGACGGCTTATGCCAACTACTTGCATAAGTTATCTCATTTAATCCTCAAAACTTCCCACTAGAAACCAAATTCCCAGTCTTAGCTGAACGTGCAAGAGGAAAAGCAGAACATCCGACGGCTCTGGGAACGCAGAGGAAACGAGCCTCTCTCGAGACCTAGACCCCAGGCTTCCTCAGCATGTCCCAGGGCAGGCTGGGAAGGCAAAAATGCTGCTCAGCGGCCCTTGGGGTTAACACATGCAGACCCAGAGAACACGGCTGGCAGGACCCGGTGGGATCTCTGCCAGCAGAGGCACAATTAAGTCCAGAGGCCAGCTCCTCTCGAGGCTTGGATCTCTTCCGGCCCCCACCTCCCCCTCCAAATCAGCTAAGTGCCCATGTGTCAAACTGTGTGTCACCTAGCACACCTAAATCTGTGTCAGGGCTGAAGTGGACCAAGAGGAGGCAGAGAATATTAATAGATACTGCAAAAGTTAAAGGGAAATGTTTCTGAGTCCCGTCTGCAAAGCAGGCAGAGATAAATAACTGCCCTGGGTTTTGTATCTTATTACCCAAGACCCGGCCAGCGTATTATTCAGCTCTGACTTTCCCCACCCACGGCATAAGGCAATCAAGAACAAGCTTAGAGATTCATCTTCTTCCTTGTTTGCCAGGAGGAGGGAAGACAGGGAGATGGCTGGGCTGCTCCTTTCCTGTCTGGAGGGCTTGTGTATCATCACGGTCAACTGTAGATAGATTGGTCCTATCTGCCCAGCCAGAAAACCCATCATCTACCCATATGCTCTTGGGCTGGCAAGGGTAAGGTCAAAACACGCGATGCGTCTAGAAGGATAGATCAACACTCTTACTGAGTTTGGCTGAGAATGCCTCTCACACACTAAGTTCACAAGAGTTCGTGGCCCTGGAACTGGCAATGCCCTTACACCAACTCTAAATCATGTATGACTTTGAGCCCTGGTGGCCAGGACACTTTGGGGACTAGAGTCTTTAATGTCTTAGTGATAGGATCCATTTCTGCCCAAGAGCAGGGCGTTGGTAATTAACCAGAGTGACGGGATAGTTAACCAGTGTGTGGAGATGTGGAGACCCTCCTTTCTGGGGAAAGGGTTCTTCCAGAAAGGAATGGAAGTTCCAGCAGCCTTGGCCCCCAGGACAGAGGGGCAGCGGGGAGGACACTCACCAAGTAGATGCGGTAGGCGTCAACTCGGCGGATGGGACCCCAGCACAGGTCGGTGTCATTGTACCTGGTGTCAGCTTCCACACCACAGGAGTCATTGCCACTGGCGCTGCTGAGAGAGAGCAACGGCAGACGCCAGGCTCAGCGCAGCCCGCCCGACCCAGTCTGAAGGAGACAGAACCTTGTTGCTGTTGTCGGGCGCTGTTGATTCCGAATCATAGTGACCCCAAGTGACGGAGGAGAGCTGCCCATAGAGTTTTCTAGGCCATAATCTTTATGGGGTAGGAGCCCTGGTGGCACAGTGGTTAAGCAATGAGCTGGAAAGTCAGTGGTTCAAACCCACCAGCCACCCTATGGCAGAAAGACGTGGCAGTCTGCTTCCGTAAAGATGACAGTCTTGGAGACCTTATGGAGCAGCTCTCTGCCCTACTGCTTTGCTATGAATCAGAATCGACTCAGTGGCAAGAGGTTAACCTTTATAGGAGTGGACTGTCAGTTCTTTCTCCTGCGGAGCCACTGGGTGGGTTTGAATCGCTGACCTTTTGGTTAGCAGCCCAGCGTTTAACAACTGCGCAACCAGGGCTCCTTGATGGAACAGTTGTTGTTAGGTGCCATCTCATAGCGACCTCACGTGACAGAGTAGAAATGACCCACAAGGGTTCCTAGTCTGTAATCTTTACGGAAGCAGATAATCAGGTCTTTCTCCCATGGGGCGCTGGGTGGGTTCGAACAGCCGACCTTTTGGTTAGCAGCTGAGAGCTTAACTGTTGCACCACCAGGGCTCCTGACGGGACATTAGTTATCAGCGATAGCTGAACTGCCACCTCCCCTCACAGCTGCTTCGGCTCCAGTAATAAGACTTTTCACAAATTCTGTTTTCCTGTCTTTTTGGACACGTGCCATCGTCCCCATAGCACTGTTCCCTGACGAGCAGGTGGGAATCCTGGTTAGCTTCCGGTGGGCAGTGTGGGATGTATCCTTGGTCCTTCCCCTCCCTAAGAGCAAGGCCAGGGCAGAGGCACAGCTGGCTGTTGTTTGTGCAGAAAAGGGCCTGGGGCATTGACATTTCTCTGACACTGATGGATTTGTTGGCGCTGTGCTTCTGAACACTGTGCACTGCCTGGCTGAGGAAGCCCCTTGGGCTATGGCCAGTGGGGGGCGGGGGTACACTCACCAGGTCACCTGCATGAGGGAGAAGGGCACGGCGGCAGCGTAGATGGCCAGGTCCCCATACAGGTAAATGATGATGCAGAAATAGAACAGGTTGACACCCACTGGAAGAAACCAAGTTAACCAGTCAGGTGTCAGGGGAGAGGTGTTGACATTCTGTTTTGACAAAATCTCTTCCTCTTCCACAGTTCAGTTCTCAATGCTGCTCACTCTCTACAAAAAGAGTGAAAAGATGACCCAGAAGTTGTTTCTGCTTCTAGCTGGCGACACTGTGACAGTGGCAGGAGACACAGCTGTTTGCGACTTTCGCCTGAGAGAGGGCTGAGAGAGGCTGGGCGAACCGAACAACTTCCAAGTAAGGACAGGTTTAAGGGGAGTGTGAGGTGTGGGCTTCGGTGGGGAGGAACGGGAGGCACCTTGGAGCTCAGGAAGGCTTGGAGGAGGAGGAGGAGGGAGAAGAGGAGGAGGAGGGAGAGGACGGGGAGGAGGAAGAGGGGATCTCTGTGCTGGGAGCCCAAACCCAGAGCATTTCTGGCCCCCAGTGAAGCCGAACAACAGGGCTCTAGACAAAACATCTCTACTAAAGAACTGAGAAGCAAAAAGAAGGTAACAGGAAATGGCCCAGCCCTCTAAGGTTGAAATCAATAGAGTAAAAGCCCTCGGTTTATAAAAGCCCTCACTCTGACACTGATCCAGTCCTCAAGCACCTTGTGGGAAGGAGGTGGCCTGGACTGCAGCAGGAGAAAGGGAAGACAGGAGCCTGGGCTGAGCTGCGTCTGCAAGGTACGATGCTGGCTCTGGGGGCCACGTGGTGCTGGAGCTCCCTCTACAGAGACAAACTCTGTCCCCTCCACTGCAGAAGAAGCCTGAACTAGAAGCGGGAACCAGGGTTCCAGTCCTGATTCCATCAGAGACCTGCTTCACAGGCAGCTGCTGAACGTCCCTTATATTGTACAGTCAGAAGAACCCACCTGTGCTACCTTGCTGGCTCTGGCCAGCAAGCTCAAGGGCAAGTGCTCTGAGAAGAGCAGCAAGGCCTCTCCAGCATCAGGAGCTGTAGCCCCAGACAGTCCATCTCAAACTCCTGCCCAGACTGATGGCTCGAGTTTTCGATGTCACTGTTCTTGAGCTGCTGGCTTCTCTGAGAACAGAAAGAGAAATGAAGTGACAGTTCCCTTCTCATCCTGGTGGCTCACAAGAGCCGCCAGGGTTCCCAGGGGAAAGTCTAGGACATGTTACTCCTGGGCTATTTGAGGTCGGCTCTGCTCTGAGGCATCTGAGGGAGAGAAGACTGGGAAGGCACGATTCTTGAAGGGAGCCAGGAAGGCCTTAGTTCCCGCTTTTCTAACATCTCACTTGGCACGTCTGTCCCTGACCCGTCAGAGAGAGGCTCGAAGTCCAAGTGCAGGGGCCCCTGGGGTCTGCCTGTCAATCATTCCCCAGGCTCCAGGTGCAGCCCACGCTCTGGCTGCCTTTCTGCTCCAATGCCAAAATTCTCTGGGAGGAGGCCTCGCCCCCGTCCCTGTCCCCAACCTTCCCTCAACCTGCCAATGACGCCAGGGTCAGCTCTGTTTATCAATTGCCACAGGCCCTTCCCAATCGATAAATTTCATTACTAGACACAAGATGGGAGGATCAATGAACTTCCTGAGAGGACAAGGGCTGGGCCTGGCATTTCTGATTACCACTTATGGGTCTGGACCCCAGGGAAGCCTAGTAATCCTTTGGTGGAGGTGACAACCTGTGAATTGGGAAGAGAGGAAAGCAGGGGTTTTCAACTGGGGTTATTTCAACTCCCCACTGGGAACATCTGGCAATGTCATGACTGGGGGGTCTACTGCACCTAACCGGCAGAGGCCAGGGATGTCACTAAACCTCCATCAATGCACAGAACAGCCCCAACTACAACGAATGATCCCGCCCCAAATGTGAGAAATCCTGCAGCAGATGAGAAGGTGCTTTCTTACGGTGTGAGGGTTGTTCTCATGTGAATGTGTCTCTTTTCTATTAAAAGGAGTCCCTGAGTGGTACAAACGATCAAGTGCTCGACTACTAGCCAAAAGGTTAGTTGTTCGAGCTCACCCAGAAGTGCCTTGGAAGACATGCCTGGTGATGTGGTTCTGAACAGTCATAGCCTTGAAAACCCTATGGATCAGTTCTACTCTGCTCACATGGGGTCTCCGTGAGGCAGAATCATCCTGATGGCAACTAACAACAACAAAGAGTCTAGTCCATGAAAGGAAAAAAAGACAAAAGGCAATAGTTCTAGAGCTCTTAAAGAAATAAGGGCTGGTATTAAGACACAAAAATTAGACAAGAGGCTTACAAAGATACATGTTTTCTCCCGTGGCTGTGTAAAAAGCTTGTGTTTGGAAAGGGCCTTTTATGTATCTGCCAGGAGCACACGCTTATGTGCTCTTAGTCTCTGAGATGAAGAGTGTTAGAAACGGAACAAAGGAAAAGCACAGAGAACAAGAGGTGGGCTAGACAGAACCAATTTGGTTTTAATGAACTCTGAAGCCTCTCTGAGATTGGTCTGGCAGGGAGGGATGGAACCGCACCCCCAGGTAACCTTTCACGGACAAGCCTGATCTTCCATGGGTTCCCAGACGGGACATCTGAATCATACTACCAATGAAAAGCTGAATGCTGTTAACAGCCTAAAAGGCAGCCAAGATGATTCCAGTTTCTCTGGTCCCTCCCACTTCCTGGGTGTGAGCTGTGCAGCCACACTCAAGACTACAAAGAATCAGTGGAGACGCCCCCTCTGCAAAGAGGGGCTTCGACAAAGGGGCAGAAAATCTACCAAGATAGCTGCCAGGGGAAGGATTTACTGAGGATGTGTCTGACCCTTTACAAAGGGAAAATGGACGAGTCTGGGCATTAACAAAATAAACTCTGAAATTAGTTCATCTCCAAAAGAACAAAATTTGCCAGACAGGTGTAAGATGTTGCGCCAGGAACACCCAACCACCCAGGATCTTTTCAAGTGCAGCCAAAGCCCACCTGAGAGCAGGTAGAGCAGGAAGCGAACAACCACAGACTGGTCCCTTGTATTCCCGGGCGGTGACTCTACCTACAGGCTCCTAGCTCCCTCTGCTGGTTACCATCGGGAAGACTCGGGCCAGGCATGTGCGTAGCAGAGCCTGTCTCCAAGTCAAAAGGTAGCTGCAGTCTCACCCCAGACTGAATCCACCAGGGGAAGAGAGAGAGGAGCCAGAAGCAATCGAGAAAGACTACCAGCCAGTCTACATGGGCTCCACTGGGTGGGACGCTGCTTAGGAGTCTACAGCCTTGGTGTACGAGCAAGAAATCCTCTTTGTTCCCAATACCAGGGACTGGGAGGAACCCAAGAAAATAATGAGGGGCGGTACAGGCCTCTCAGGAAGGCAGCTTCTCAGATGTTCTGGGACTTGGCCAACACTCTGCTCCTTCTCATATGTCCCGTCCCTGGTCGCCAAGGGGCTGTGCCCAGGTGGTAAGTGGAACCCTTGTGACAAGTGCTGGGTTTACAGGAAGCACCTGCTCCCCCTGTCCCTCCATCCCTGCGTCCCACCCAACAGAGCAGAACTGGACTGGCCCAGGCTTATACCTTTACTGAAGAACATGGAGGCCATCTGTCCCATCTCCACGCGGTCTGTGATTTCAAAAAGGTTCGAAGTTCCACGTCTCTCTGTGGAGCCAAAGGACAAGGCAGAGGAAGTGATTCTACTTGGGAAAGCTCAGAAGCTATTGCTGAGCTCACAGAATTTTCCAGAATAATGAAATCCCCAAGCGTTTCACATGCTCAAGAGAACTTTTCCTAACATTTCCTGCTTGAGACACTTTAAGACGGTGCCTATTTCAAGGGAACCCAGGGATGCTCGTTGTGGGGTGAGAGGGAAAGCAGGGGCTCTTACTGGCAGCTTGGCTTGATCAGGTGGGAGACGGTAAGGCAAGGGCATGTGTGCAGGGAGGGAGTGGGATGGCGGAAGAGGAGAAGTTGGAGATCTGACATTTACTCAGGTTCCCATGTGCACCGGGCATTCAATCATTTCACTAACAGCACGAAATGGGACTTATCGTTCCCTATTTGCAGGTGGGAAACGGGGGCCAGAGGATAAGTAAACTGCCGGATGTCACTAAGCAGTAGTCAGCAGGGTCCAAGCCTGGGCCTTGTTTTTACTCTACCACAGACAGCGCCTTCCTAGGTGTCAACCACCAGGCAACTCCCCAGGGCCTTCTCCACGGAGACAGGGAACCCCGCGGACCCGAGGGGGTGCAGGCCTGCCCGGAACTCTGAGACTTACGCACAGACAGGATGGGCCGTTTCTCTGCCCGCTCGTAGTTGTCCTGGATGAGAATATCACTGTCAGAGGCCGAGGAGGAGTCGTCCTCTTCCTCCTCCTAGGAGGGTGCGGGACAGAGTGGAAGGGACACACAGGGACAAGAAGGAGCTGATGAGTCTACAGAAAAGTCCCAATGAAGAAACCACTTCTTTGTTATCTCCTTCTAGAATGTACTTGATGAGGAAGCTCTCAACTTTCCACGTTGTTGTTAGGTGCCTAGCATCCCCATAAGACAGAGTAGAACTGTTCCACAGAGTCTTCTTAGCTGTAATCTTTATTGGAGCAGATTGCCAGGCCTTTCTCCTGTAGAGCGGCTAGGTGGGTTTGAATTGCTAAGCTTTTGTTTAGCAGCCTAGTGCTTAACCATTGGGCTACCACGGCTGCTTCAACCTTCCATATGGCCACGTTAGAAGGTGGCAGACACTCAGGAAGAAGCTGCAGCTCAGCTCCCAGCTATGAAGGTTCAGGATGACTGAGCTAGCTCAAGGGGTGAGGGTAGGAGGGACCTACGTTCCTGCATTAGAACAGCAAAGGCTGCATCTGCTCTGCAAAGTGGATGTGGGCATTAAGCTCAGCTCTGGGACTAGACGGTGAAGCTGCACTGTGAACGACCCCCCCATGCAACATGAGGAAAAGACCTGGCTACCGAGAACAGCCTCTCTGGAGGAGTCGCCACCGCGGGAGCAAGGGCACTGCACATACCTTGTGGCTTTCCATCCTCTTCCAGCGGAGCTGAGCGTTGGCGGCAGCCATGGCTTCCATCACAAAGGTGGTGGTCACAAAGCTGAAGGGGAGATGTGTTCATCGCCAAAAGGAGGCAGGAGTTGGGAGGAGGTTCAAAGAAAAAAGAAATGCCATTTTAAGAGCTGACCAGACCAATGAGCCCAAAGAATTCTCTCTTCTGAGAGTTGTTCCCTGAAGAACTTTCCAGATGGGTCTTATCTGGTAAGTCTGTGTGCACAGCTACACCTGTACGTGCTTGCTTCCATGTCCCTGTCTACAGCTAAACTTTATCTCCAGTGCAGCTGGGCGCAAGGGCATGGAATGAGCTGATAGCTGGAGACTACTCAAGGGGGAATGAGCCTGGGGGTAGAATCGATGCCAGGTGACTCAGTACTTCGCCCCCAGGGGGAGCCTTTGTGTGGGGCAGAGACGGGAGAGGTGGAAGGATAGATGCTGCGTAACACTGCCAATGTGGCAGAGGAGGCGGATTCACGAAGGGCCCCTCCCAGAGCTGCTGGGAAGGGCAGCAGGCACCTTCACCTCCCCCAGAGAGGAAGCAGACCTGCGGTCCACTCCCAACTATACACACTAATGGAGGGTGCGGAGAAATGGAGAACTGAAAATGAGTGCTTTGCTTGGAGTCATGGCCCCAGTTTCTTGGCAGTGCTTCCACTTTCCCAATCATGCTTTCTCTGGCTCATCTGAAAACCACCTTACATTCCCATAGCCCAGATCAAAACGGAGAGACACTTGCCGAGAAGTCAAGCAAGAATGAAAAATCACCTGTTCTTTGCCTCTTAAGGAAACCTGAGGAACCTATGAGACTGGCTACTGGGGCAGAAGATTGCTGGAATCCTCGGAGGCTTTGTTGCGCAAGATGCTGGGGAGGCCACCCTCCTGCTAATAAAATGCAAGGCATGACTCTATCCCTGCCAAGAAACAACTTGAGGGGAACATTCATCTCCCTCTGTCTGGGGTGGCCAGCACTCTTGCGCTCGACTCCAGGCTGTGTCCTCCTCAAGTGCCATCAACCACGTTGGACTGACTGCACGGCCCCGTAGTCCGGCAGCGGGTGGGAGAGGGGCCCCTTGGCTCCACGGAAGTTCAATCCACACTCCCTCCACTTCTGGGGGCGGGGGGGGCGGCCAGCTCTGAAATTCCCATTCCAATCACCTCAGGACCTCCTGGAAGGTTTCTCATTATCTTGCCTGAGGGACGGTTTTAAGGGTGTTAGATTTCCCCCTCTACTTGGAAGTAAAACTAAAATCAATCTTAATTAAGGAATAAGGAGACTTCTTACAGTTGCACGAAGCCAATTCATTGATCATGTTCAAACATAAATGGGTTGAGCAAGGAGGGGGCGTGGCTGCCCCTGCCTAGGGGCCCCCAATAATCACTTCCTCCCCAGATGGCTACCTGTGCTGAAGGTCCTTTAAAGGGGACGACAGCAGAGCCATATCAGGACAAGGACTTCTGGGGCTCTTGGCTGCCAGGGCTCCCAGTATGTAACAGCCCAAGGTTGGCCCTAAAACCCCCCCAAAATGCATAAAGAAGCTGAAAATATAGGTCTTCATTCAGCCTCTTTTACATCTTAATGTGCTTCAAAGGCTGCACTCTTTACTTCTGATAGTTGTTGTCGTTGCTGTGTACCTTCGAGTCGGTTCTCTTACAGTGACCCCGTATGACAGAGTAGAACTGCTCCATAGGTTTTCTTGGCTTTAATCTTTACAGAAGCAGATTGCCAGGTCTTTCTCCCATGGAGCCACATGGCCCCACGGGCACCCTGAATTTGAACTTCTGGCATCAAGAATACATCTCTGTTCTTATGAGCCACGCAGTCTGTGGCACTTTATATGGCCACAGGATGTTTCCAGGTGTTCCCTCTCATCCCTTTTTGCAGCTCGTAGGTTCCCAAATGGCTGATGAAGCTGGAAATGCCTAGTCCTAAATCCCTTACTCCGCCACCCATCCGTCAGTTTTGTCGTACTGTGGTGGCTTGTGTGTTGCAATGATGCTGGAAGGTATTGTTGTTAGGTGCCACTGAATCAATTTTCAACTCATAGTAACCCCATGTGACAAAGTGGAACTGCCCCACAGAGTCTCCTAGCAGATCGCCGGGTCTTTCTCCTGCAGAGCCACTGGGTGGGCTCGAACCATCAACCTTTTGGTTAGCAGCTGAGTGCTTAACCGCTGCACCACCAGGCCTCCTCTGCTGGAAGCTATGCTACCAGTATTTCAAATACCAGCAGCATCACCCATGGTGGACAGATTTCAGCAGAGCTTCCAGAAAAAGACAGACTAGGAAGAAAGGCCCACTACTAGGGGCCGCAACAGAATATTGCCCGACACAGTGCTGGAAGATGAGTTCCCTAGGCTGGAAAACCAAAAACCAAACCCGTTGCTGTTGAATCGATTCTGACTCATAGTGACCCTATAGGACAAAGCAGAACTGCCCCATAGAGTTTCCAAGGAGCGCCTGGCGGATTTGAACCGCCGACCTTTAGGTTAGCAGCACGTAGCGCTTAACCACTATGCCACCCTAGGCTGGAAGGCACTCAAAATGCATAGTGGCCCCAATGGCTCGAGCAAATCAATGGCCTACATGTCGAATCCCTGAGAAGAGCCTCAAGGAGAATCTCCCCTTTGTGAAGCTGTAGCTAGTCAATCACTAACACACCTGGATCAGGGGCCCCTGAAGGCTTGGGATGGCACTGGCCTCCTATCTGCTGCCAGGTACAAAGCAGCAAGGTGAGATTAACACTTGCCTCTGTGTGTGTGTGTGCGTGTGCACGCGCACGCATACATGTGTTTATGTGCATGTGTATACACTTATCACTTACTTTGTCAACTACTTTAAGCAAATCCTAACTTTCAAAATGGCCGCCCATACCACCTCAAATGTGGACAGGGTCTTTCTCTGACTCTCGTTGGTATTTTCTCAGAGAACAGAAATTGATGGTGACGTTAATAAGGTATAACAGAGGGGAGATGAACCTGCTGGGGAGGAAACACACAAGCACCATGTGAAACATTCCTAAGCCCGGGCCTCATTTTAATGGGTCTGGATTGCACAACTGCTCCATCAGCACGAGGCACTGGAGGCCTTTGTGTCCACCTGCCTCTCCAGGCAATTCAGTTTAGGACTCACCCACCCACCCACCCACAAGCTGGCCTCAGCCCGCAGGTACCTGCCTGTTAACTAGAGAAGTTCAGACTTCCTGGTGACTCCTCTGGCTTCCCTCCCAGCCCCCATCAGTTAGCATCCCATGGCGTCTTACCTCATGAAGCCCAGGAACACCAGCAGGACAAGGCTGACGAGCCACCCAGCGGTGGCAAACGCCTTGGGCATGGTAAGCGCGCCCGTGCCCACGATGAGGTTGAACATGTACACCAGTCCGACCTGGAACCAACGTAAGTGACACTCAGACCCAGAAATTAATGAACTTTCTCCCCTTGGCAGCATCCAAGGATGACTCTGGGTGATCGCTAAACCACTGTGGCCAAAAGCCGGACTTCAGCTGGAAAGCAGGTGAGAAGGCAGAACCACACCTAGGTCCTAAGGAGGCATGCTCGGAAGCTGGATGCTGAGGAGGCCAGTACTGACACCTGGGCTATTAAAACGTCCCGCGTGCTATGGTCTCTTTTCAAAATGTCTCTGGTGATCAGTCAGGTTCTCTATTTTGGCTGTCATCATCCTCACTGCCCATCATTTCACATTACTCAAAGCTATGTCACGGATGTTAGCTCTCTGCTCAACCATACTGAGGCTTCCTGAGGACAGAGCGTCATATCTGGGTACCTGGTACAACGATGAACACATAACACGGACCTCATGGAAACATCCACGTTTCCAAGAGCTCTGAGCACATGAGTCAATCCTCACACCCCTCCCCATCCCTGCCATGATCCCTTGGGCTGCTGGCCTTCCCCCACTACCAACTCGGGTTTTTAAGTGGGATATAGTTCACATCCTGTAAAATTCACCCGTTTAAAGTGTATACTTCAGTGGTTTCTAGTACGTTCACCAGGTTGTGCAACCCTCTCTGCTATCAAATTCCATTTCATCACTCCAAAAAGAAACTCGTATCCAATAGCAGCCACTCCCTGTTCCCTTCCCCCCACAGCCCCTGGCGACCTCTATTCTACTTTCTGTCTCTACAGATTTCCTCATTCTGGTCATTTCGTATGAAAGAAATCACACGATATACTATACGGCCTTTTGTGTCTGGCGTCTTTCACTCAGCATAGTGTTTTCAAGGTACTTCACTCCCTTTTAGAAACAGTTGAGTAACATTCCACTGTATGGAGAGACCACATTTACTTATCTGCTGAGAGGCATTTGGGCTGTTTCTGGTTTTTGGCTATTATGAATAATGCTGTCATAAACATCCACGCATAAGTTTTTGTGTGGACATATGTTTTCATTTCTCTTGGGTATAGACCTGGGAAAGGAGCCCTGGTGGCACAACGGTTAAGCGCTTGGCTGCTAACCGAAAGGTTGGCCATTCGAACCCATCCACCGGCTCCACAGGAGAAAAGACCGGTCTGGTCGATCTGCTTCTGTAAAGATTACAGCCTAGGAAACCTTATGGGGCAGTTCTACTCTGTTACATAGAGTTGCTATGAGTCAGAATTGACTCAACGGCACATGACAAAAACAATACATCTGGGAGAGGAATTGCTGGGTCACTGACCTCAAGCTTGAAACAACTCTAATTCAAGCCAACTCAGCTCTAGCTCAGTTCATTACAATTGTCCATTTCTCAAGATCTGATCCATAAAATTCCTTCCTCTGGCCCAACCCCTGCTCTTCCACAGGCCCCTTCCTCTCATTCCCACTGCACTCCCTGGGTGCTCAAGGTGACTTCCAGGCCCGTTAAGTCCTCCCAGCCTAGAGGCCCACCCCTTCTGGTGTCCTCTGCATTCTCTCCCAACACAGTCAGCTATTTCCACGGAGCACTCACTACCCGGCTTCCCTCAGCCTCACCTTTCCCTTGGAGAAGACCCAACTCCTGCTTTCTCCATGCCCTGATATTAAGCTGTTAGGGTTCCCAGAAATGTTTTTTTCTTTTGTAATTACAATTACTAGCCCCACAACAAATTAAGGGTTCTGCCAGCTGGGGCCCGGCAGCAGCATCAGAGTATTTTTCACTCAAGGACTTCCTAGGGTTTCCCACGAATCTGCCCAAAGCCTCACTCTCCAAGCTCCCAGACCCGTGACCCCTGCCACTCTCAGATGAAGGCCCAGCTCCTATTGGATGGAGATGACCAAGTGCATCTGACAAAGGCTCTCCAAGCCGCACTCCTTCCTGGATCAAAATCCACCATGTTTGCACCCTCCCCAGCCTCCTCCCTGCCTGTCTGTGAGGAACACGTCTTTCCTCCTTCTGGAATTCTCTCCTCCCTCATGCCTTCAAAAGGAGCCCTGCCCAAATTCTCATAAAAAGACCAAACTTAATGGTCTGACTGAGACTAGAAGAATCCCGGCCCAAACCTTCTGTTGGCCCAGGATAGGAACCATTCCTGAAGACAACTCATCAGATATGGAAGGGACTGGACAATGTGTTGGAGAGAGATGCTGATGAGGAGTGAGCTACTTGTATCAGGTGGACACTTGAGACTGTGTTGGCATCTCCTGTCTGGAGGCGAGATGGGAGAGTAGAGAGGGTTAGAAAATGGCAAAACGGTCACAATAGGAGAGACTGGAAGGAGGGAGTGGGCTGACTCATTAGGGGGAGAGTAAATGGGAGTATGTAGTAGGATGTATGTAAGTTTATATGTGAGAGACTGACTTGATTTGTAAACTTTCACTTAAAGCACAATAAAAATTATTAAAAAAAAAAAAAAAAAGGAGCCCTGGTGGCACAATGGTTAAACACTTGGCTGCTAACCAAAAGGTCAACAGTCTGAATCTACCAGCCACTCTGCAGGAGGAAGGATGTGGCAGTCTGCTTCCACAAAGATTGTTGTTGTTGTTAGGTGCCATCAAGCCAGTTCAACTGATAGCAGCCCTATGTACAACAGAATGAAACACTGCCTGGTCCTGCACCATCCTCACAATAGTTGCTATCTTTGAGCCCATTGTTATAGCTACTGTGTCAATCCATCTCGTCAAGAGTCTTCCTCATTTTTGCTGACCCTCTACCTTACCAAGCATGACATCCTTCTCCAGGGACTGGTCCCTCCTGAAACATGGTCAAAGTACGTGAGACAAAGTCTCACCATCCTCGCTTCCAAGAAGCACTCTAGGTGTACTTCTTCCAAGACAGACTTGTTCATTCTTCTGGCAGTCCGTGGCATATTGAATATTTTTTGCCAACACCATAAATTAAAGGCATCAATTCTTCTTCATTCTTCCTTACTCATTGTCCAGTTTTCACATGTATATGAGGCCACTGAAAATAACATGGCTTGGGTCAAGTTCACCTTAGCCTCAAAGTGACATCTTTGCTTTTTAACACTTTAAAGAGGTTTTTTGCAGGAGATTTGCCCAAGGCAATATGTCATCTGACTTTTTTTTTAAGTGAAAAGTTTACAATTCAAGTCTGTTTCTCATACAAAAACTTATACACACATTGTTATATGACCGTAGTTGCTCTCCCTATAATGTGACAGCACGCTCCTTCTCTCCACCCTGTATTTTGTGTGTCCATTCAGCCAGCTCCTGTCCCCCTGCCTTCTCATCTCGCCTCCAGACAGGAGCTGCCCTCATAGACTTATGTGTCTACTTGAGCTAAGAAGCACACTCCTCACCAGTATCATTTTATGTCTTACAGCCTTGTCTAAGCTTTGTCTGAAGAGTTGGCTTCGAGAATGTCTTATAGTCCAGTCTAATCTTTGTCTGAAGCGTTGAATTCGAGAGTGGTTTTAGTTGTGGGCTAACAGAGAGTTCAGGGGCATGAACTCTGGTGTCCTCATCTGACTTCTTGATTGCTGTTTCCATGGGCGACGACCGGAACCAAGTAAAACAAAATCCTTTACAACTTTAGTGTTTTCTCTGTTTACCATAATGTTGCTTATCGGTCCAGTTGTGAGGATTTTTGTTTTCTTTATGTTGAGGTGTAATCCATACTGAATGCTATAGTCTTTGATTTTTGTCAGTAAGTGCCTCAAGTCCTCTTCGCTTTCAGTAAGCAAGGTTGTGTCATCTGCATATCTCAGGTTGTTAATGAGTCTTCTTTCTCCAATCCTGATGCCGAGTTCTTCCTCATATAGACCAGCTTCTCCGATTATTTGCCCAGCATACAGACTGAATAAATACGGTGAAAGAATACAACTCTGATGCACACCTTTCCTGATTTTAAACCATGCAGTATCCCTTTGTTCTCTTTGAACGACTCCCTCTTGGTCTACCTACAGGTTCCGAATGAGCACAATCTTTGCAATGTTATCCATAACTTGTTATTATCCACACAGTCGAATGCCTTTGCATAGTCAATGAAACATAGGTAAACATAAAGATTACAACCCGGAAAACTCAATGGGGCAGTCCTACCCTGTCCTATAGGGTCACTATGAGTCAGAATTGACTCATCGACAACGGGTTTTCATGCCTTTGATTTCTCTCTCCCCACCTGCCCCTCCCATCTGCCTACAAACCTCCCTGACAACTTTAAAAATATCACCCTCTTACTTTCTCTTTCTTAGTAAACTCACCGAAGAAGCAATCTACATTCTCTGCCTTCATTTCCAAGTTCCTGCACTTTATGGTTTCCATCCCCATAACTCTTGTGAAACTACACTCTTAAAAATCACCAATGATCCCCTATTTGCCAAATTCCAATGGCTTTCTTAGTTTTCAATATCTTTCTTAAGCTTCTGACCTTAGTTGTCTCTTTTCTCTCTAGCTATCTTTTCCTCAGCAACTTGGTCCAATTCCACAGCTGTAACTATCATGGGTGACCCAACCTTTCTCCAGCTGCCTGCTGGTCGCCTCCCCCTGGATAGCCTATCAGTGCCTTGGCATCCTCCCTTTGCCTCCACATCCCAGGGCGACTAATTTCAGGGGTGTCTTTTGCAGCTACCACCAACTCCTGTTGTCATGTACAATTCAAATTCCTCACTTCTGGCCCAGACAATTACAACAGATTCCTAACGGCTCTGCCTGTAACTCTACCAAATTGGTTGGCTCGAAGTTTGCTTTCCCATCTCTGTTTCTGATCATTAAAAACAAAAGCTAAAACCACCTCATCTCTGGGAACACCCACCTATCTCTCACCTCACCTCCCCAGTCTTAGAGAGATACACTTTTCTATATTTAAAAAATTTCTCAAGATAACCATGTGCTGAATTTGTGATGAGAACACACAAACTGGGCCCCTTTTCCCGGACTCAACTAGTTCCCCTCCTCCCTCAAAGCATGCAGATATAGGGGTAAGGAATGTCAACTACCATTTTGGAGCCCTCAGCTAGGGAGGAAGGAGGGACTTGGCAGCAGGTGGCAATGGGCAGGATTCCAGCAGATGTTGGACTTCCTGTCCCAAGAGGAGAAAGTCCTGTCCACAGTACATGTACACGCTGATTGGAGCACAGAGCACCAACCCCTCCATGCCTCCTATCAGCCTCCAAGGCCCATTCAAATGCTACTCCCACCACAAAGCCCTTCCCAGCTTCCCAAATTCATCGCAATCCCTGAAGCAATAACACTTCTCATAGCCTATCGTGGGTTTTAGATGCTACTATATTTATCTTTTCCCCATGACTAAACCTGAGGCACTGTAGCCATGGCCCATGCATCTCTTCTCTTTGCCTAGCACAGAGCCTGCAGATAGGAACACTCAGCTGATATGATGGACCCTGCTCAGGTACTCTCCAACCCTAGTCTGGCTGACTTCGTCCAGTTTTAAACATCACACTCTCAGTTTTCTTCCATAGACAAATCCCCAAAGCCAAACCCATTGCCGTCGAGTTGATTCCGACTCAGAGTGACCCTATAGGACAGAGTAGAACTGCCCCATAGAGTTTCCAAGGAGCACCTGGCAGATTCGAACTGCCAACCTTTTATGGTTAGCAGCTGTAGTACTTAACCACTATCAAGTTTGAATCATCTTCCTAAAGCACTTGTTCAGATCACAACATTAGAGTATGACTCCCCTACTGGGAGAGGGTCCTGGTTGGGGCGGCGGGGATTGTTAGGATAATTTTGAGGGCGGCAGCCAGGCGAGAAAAAGGATATAGGACCCACCACTCGCTTTCCCAATTGAAAGCCCCCAGCTTTTGCTTTTCACAAGTGACTGTGAATGCCTTTAACAAACTCATTTTTACTTCTGCTGTGGTTACTTCCAATCATTCGCACTTTGAGGCTGGTGCGTACAAGCGTGGGAATGGGTTACTTAGCTAGTTCAGCAGTCTGCTTGTTCACTTGTTTATTCAACAGCAATGACCTAGTGCCCTCCATGGGTGGGGCCCTGCACCTGGAGCTAGGGATGCAAGACAGACATGGGCCTTGACCCCATGGAGCTACATTCTAGAAGGAAACAGACAAAGTGATGGTTCTGAGTCAGAAGTTTCAAGGGGAAATTAAACAGTACAGGACGCATTTGTAAATCCAGGGATGTCTGAAGGTCTTGGGATGTAACAGTTAAAGGTCTATTGTAGATCTGGGTTTCTCAGCCTCTGCATGTTGCTGTTTTTGGGCCAGATAATTCTTAGTGGGGAGATGGGAGCTGTCCTTGCACTGCAGGATATTTAGCAGCATCCCTGGCCTCTACCCACTAGAGGCCAGTAGCACACCCACCCCACCCAGTCCTGACCATCAAAAAGGCCTCCAGACCTTGCCAAATGTCCCCAGGGGCACAGCTGGTCCCCATCCCCACCCTTTGAGAACCACTGATGCAGAAAGACAGGGCAAAATAAGCACACACCCAATAGAAACTTCAAATAATTTTAAGCAAAAATGAACCATTTAAAACTTTACAAAGACATTAATCAGGGATAAGCCGCTGGCAGTTGGGAGCTGAAATGGGTGATTACAGTTGTCTTGCTTTGTTGCTATCTTGTAGTTCCAAAGCCTGCATTCTGCACCCAGTGGGACTCAGGGAACCTGCAGGATGAAGCAGGACTTCTTTACTGTCCCAAGGCTTTTGCTGTCCTGGCAAGAGTTCACTCCTCTTTACGTTCACAAAGGCAATCAGTAAGGACTGATCACGGGAGTGGGCGCGTGGAGGCGGGGAAGCCAGAGAAAACTGAGCCACAGGCAGGTCAAAGGAGCTGTGGGGAAGGAGGAGGAGGAAGAGGGAGACGTGCTCTTCTGCTGCCTACGTGGCACCTCCGTGGGGCCAGACTCCCGGGAAGTGAAGTGGCAGAAAGCTGGGGAGCCAAGCCCCACTGCAGCCTCAGTAAGGAATACCTATGCATGCTATAGGAGTCCTGGTGGTGCAGGGGTCAAGCTACTGCTAACTGAAAGGTCGGTGGTTCAAACCCACCAGCCACTTCCTGGGAGAAAAATGTGGCAGTCTGCTTCTGTAAAGATTACAGCCTTGGAAACCCTAAAGGGCAGTTCTACTCTGTCCTACAGGGTCGCTATGAGTTGGAATAGACTCTACTGCAATGGGTTTTAACGGTCGGTCATACATGCTGTTATCCCTGGGTGGTGCAAATGGTTAACACTCTCAGCTGCTAACTGAATGTTTAAGGGTTCTTGTCCACCCAAAGGAGCCTTCAAAGAGAGGCCTGGCAATCTATTTCTGAAAAAATCAGCCATTAAAAACCCTATGGAGCACAACTGTACTCTGACACACATGGGGTTGCCATGTGTTGGAGTCAACTTGATGGCAGCTGCTTTTATACACGCTGTGGTTGCTGCGGGCTAAACCAAGTTCTCTCCAATTGCCCACCTGGGGAAGGCACAGTCCCTGTTCCTTGCTCCCCTACCCGCCAGGGAGTTCAGTGCAGTATTCTCTGCCTCACCTCCAACTCAGCGGTCTCACCCACAGATGCGTACAAGGCAGTGGTCACAGTATCTACCAGTGGCTTCCTCTCTGACAGCCATCTAAAGGAAAAGAAAGCAGCTGAGCTGTGGAAGCAACACCTGAGATTTAAGGCTGTGAAACAGGTGGTGGGTCCTTCGAAAGCACCAGCAACGATATTCAGCAAGAACTGCTGATGCGCGGTATTCCCAGGGGCCAACCCGATTGTAGGTCTTGATCCACCTCATCCTCTATTTTGAGCCACTTCAGTCCGGAGCTCTCTGTAAGTGGGGTGACAGGCATGCCTCTCCTGAGGTCACTGATAGGGTTCAGCCGGAATCGTGTCCCTGTGCTCAGCACTATCTCTGAGAGTTCGGCATCTGAGGCTTCTGCGAGGCTCATCCGCCTGTTATGAGTATTTTGGGCAGAATAATTTAAGCAAACATCTGTGACATCCCTGAAAGGGAAGAGAATGCACAATGGGGCAATGGCAAGCTTGGGAGAGCCTGTCTTGGGAATGACCAGATCATGCGCTGGTGCACATTCAGTAACGAAGAGGCACCCAGCATGCCAGGCTCCCCAAGGAGCACACAGAAGATAAACTGAGTGCACGTGTATGTGTGTGACTGTGAAAAATCAATCGTTCTAATTGTTCTAATTGCACACTCCACCAAACTGCAAACGGAAGTCTCTGCATGCTTTCCCTGCCTCCTGTACCACCCAAGACTATAAAAGTTGTGCAATCTAAAATTCAGCTAAAGATCAAAGAAACCTCAAACTATCAAGGCTGGCAAAACCCAGAGTCAGCAACTGTCAATCATTATCCACCTGAAAGACAGCAAACTTTGCAAGGAGCCCTGACGTCAATATTATAAAGAGTTAGCAAGTCAATTTAGTGTAGAATAATTCAAGCTAAAGCAAACGTTCCCGGCACCCCTGAAGGGGAAAAGAATGCACAATGGGGCAATGAAGAGCTTGGAGAGGCTCTGTCTTGGGAACGACCAGGTTATGGGCTGGTGCACATTCAGGAACAAAGATGCACCCAGTGTTCCAGGCTCTCCAAGCAGCCAGGCAGGGTGCTGCCCATCTTGCACTGATCTGGGCCTGCAGGGGAACATGGAGCAGCCTGCAGGGAAGTCAGTTCCCAGCTTACCTGGGTTCAGTGCCTGATGAGACTTACACCCTTCTCCTGCTTTTAGCAGGACCAAGGTTCATTTTTCCAGGATGGCAAACGCCACTGCCGTCAATGCCAACTCACGGAGATCCTCTAGGACAGAGAAGAACTGGCCCATAGGGTTTCCAAGGCTGTAATCTTTACGGAAGCAGACTGTCACATCTTTCTCCTGTGCAGCAGCTGGTGGGTTCGAACCACGGACCTTTCAGTTAGCAGCCAAGTGATTAACCACTGTGCCCCCAGGGCTCCTTTCCCAGGATAGCAGAGTTAAGGAGATCTCAGGAAGAAGGCATCATCTCCCCTCAAAACCCTGACCACTAGCTCCTGGTGAGTACCACCACATCCCCAACACTACCCACCTTCCCTACAGCTCTCCTCACCAACAGACGAGAGAAAACAAGCACCTGTCTACGGCAAATGCCCAGAGGTAGCCCTTGAATGCAAGTCAACAAAGCTAAATACATAAGAAATTGAGAATTTAAAAAAGCAGAGAGTGCAGAAGCTTTTGGGCCCAACTGCCCCATTTTTTGTGGGCGCACAACTGCTTGAACCCTGGAGGCACAAGAAATTTAGCCATGTCAGCTTTTTTCTTTCCAAAACTCAGTCACAGAAATGACGCATTTTCTAATCTCTGAGTTTATATATGTTGTAAAAAAAAAAAAAAAAGGCAGGAACTTTTTATGGACATGTAGTCATTTCATTGCTGATACCAAGAAGAGGCTTACACAATCCCACAGATGACAGGGACATTATTTGTTTCATTCCAAGGTTCAAGAAAGACTTCTGATGAATTACAGAAGAGAAGGAAGCTCTTCAGCTCCTTTAGTGCAGCGCCCAATGGCCCCGACCCAGCAGGATGCCCTAGTGTGAGGAAAGTCTTTTTTTCCAGCTGTTTTCAGAGGTACTTCCTCATCCATTACACCATAGCTTGAGAGTCTGTGAAGCCAGGAGAAACAGCAGGGATCCCCAGACTAGGAAGGGAGGTGCAGAGCAGGGCAGCTGTTTAAGGCAGGGTAAATTCCAGAATGGAGTCCTGGGTGGTTCAAATGGTTAACACAGTCAGCTGCTAACTGAAAGGCTGGAGATTTGAATCCACCCAGAAGTGCCTCGGAAGAAAGGCCTGGCAATCTACTTCTGAAAAATCAGCCACTGAAAACCCAATGGAGCACTGTTCTACTCTGACACATATGGGGTCGCCATGAGTTGGAGTTGACTGGACAACAACAGCTTTTAAGTTCCAGAAAGAGGACTCTTGCTACTTAAGGTAGTATGCTTTTCTCTAGGATGCTTGGTAGCAGCCTGAGTCAATCATTTGATTATTCCAATCCTTTAGCTACTAGTCTGGACAAGAAGTCCCAATGATATAACCATGACCCATCTTATATTACACACAGAAGATAAGCTGAGTGCATGTATATGTGTATGGCGGTATAACACAAACCCAAGGCTGTGAGAAATCAATCATTCTAATTATTCTAATTGCACCCCTGAAGGGGAAAAGAATGCACAATGGGGCAATGGCAAGCTTGGGAGAGCCTGTCTTGGGAATGACCAGGTTATGCGCTGGTGCACATTCAGGAACAAAGAAGCACCCAGCATGCCAGGCTCCCCAAGGAGCACACAGAAGATAAACTGAGTGCACGTGTATGTGTGTGACTGTGAAAAATCAATCATTCCAATTGTTCTAATTGCACACTCCACCAAACTGCAAATGGAAGTCTCTGCATGCTTTCCCTGTCTCCTGCACCACCCAAGACTAGAAAAGTTGTGCAATCTAAAATTCAGCTAAAGACCAAAGAAGCCTCAAACTGCTGAGGTTGGCAAAACCAGAGTCAACAGCTGTCAATCACTATCTATCTGAAAGAGAGCACACTTTGCAAGTAGCCCTGACATCAATATTATAGTTAGCAAGACGTTTTGTGTAGAATAACTTAAGCTAAAGCAAACATCGCTGGCACCCCTGAAGCTGGAAAAAATGCACAATGGGGTAACAGAGCTTGAGAGAGGCTCTCTCTTGGGTGCACATTCAGGAATGAAGCAATATCCCAGGCTCCTCAAGCAGCCCGAGCAGGCTGCTGCCCATCTTTGCTCGCTCTGATAAACATCTAAGAAGTGAACAAACCCAAGGCTCTTATAACATATCCTGAGCCTCGACATCAGCTATGAGGCTGCTGCTGAGTCCCGCTCCCCCCCAGTGTGTACTCAGGCAGCCCAAGCACTGTGCTTCTCTAGCAGGCCGAGCCCCACTATGAACAAACCCGGCTGGAAAAGTAAAACTCACGTAGGGAGAATAAAGCTCCCCGGTCTCTGTAATTTCACCCGCCATTTTCAGAAGTGAGAAAGGGTCCAGCAGCCAAGGGTTCCTCTGTGCAGGGGCCGCGGAGCTGCAGCTGCCACCACCTAAAACAAACGAGCAGACTTAATTTTGGTAATGGATCTGGATGGGGGGGAGGGCAGAGGTTTGCAGACTCCGCCCCACCTCATGCCCCTTTATCACGCACTGCCTCAATCACCTGTTACAAGATGCCCTGGAGGAAGGGCACTTGACTGAAATCAGGGTTCCTTTTAGTTTTTCCCTTGCTGTGGATAGGCTGTGCACAGCCTGCGTGCATTCAGTGCTGCTCAGAGTTCACGTAAGGAAAGGGGCCTCAGAAGCCACTGAGTCTCACCGACACAAGAGCCCCTTCACACAGTTCTGAGGGGCTCTCCCCATTTGAGTCCAGGAACAGAAAGTTCACTACCTCAAAAAGCAGCCCGAGCAGCTGTCTCCCCTCTCCGCCTGTGCTGACACGTTGATGGCTTTTCTTCGTCGTCTTTCCAACTCAACTCCCGGCCACAAAGCCTCTCCTTTTTAACAGGGCCTCCGCTCCCCACCCCCATCCAGCCTTCTGTCCTGCCTAGGGTTCTCCCTATGCCCAAGTCTCCCTCGCGTCTCAAGAGCCCCGCTCCCAGCCTCTCCCTCTCCTTCTCCCTCCCTCCCGGAGGAGCCCCAAGTCTGGCGTCGCCCCGTCCCACCTGTCCCGCTAGACGCCTGCAGCTCAGCTCTCTCCGGGCCGGCGCCGGCGCCTCCGGTGCCTCTGCTGCTGCCGGCACCAGCTATCCCGCCCCAGCGCTCGCAACGCGCATGCGCCCGCGCCCAGAGCCCATCTTCTCCCCGACCGCCGGGGGTGGGGCGGAGCGCGCTGATTGGAAGCCTCGCGGAGGTGGGACCGGGATTGGGCCCTGGCGGCTCCCATCGGTGTGGCGGAAGTGGGGGAAATGCACTGTCCCGCGCATGCGGGTGGTGGAGGACGCGGGCCCGGTGAGGAAGCGTGGCTAAGTTGGTTCGTGCGTCTTGTTCTGGACGTGTCTGTCTTCGGAGAGTGGGTGTGAACTTGGCAGCTGAGGGGCTACTGTGGTTGAGGGTAGAGAAAAACAGCCTACACAAAAAGGAGGGCTTGAGAAGTTAAGCCAGCCTCACCTACTGTGCTCTGGGAGATCCGGCTTGGGAGGCGGGGAAAAGGGAGGGCCACAGCCGAGGGAGTGGTCGCTGGGAAGACGAGTTGTAAACACACTTAAGGTAGGGCTGAAAGTTAAGGCTAGCGTGGAGCCTTTCCTTGGGGCTAGAAATGCTGGTTCTGGGCATGGGGTGGAAAGATCTTAGGGGTGCGAGTCAAGGGCTGTTTAACTACCCTTAACCAGCCCGGTTCCCCTTCTTGCAAGGGGTTTAGAGTCCTTGTTCTTTGAAGTGTTTGGGGGGAAAGCAGGAGACTCTTGTGTGCAACCGAGTCGATTCCGACTTACAGCGACCCTATAGGACAGGGTAGAACGGCCCCATAGCGTAGGATGTAATCTTTGTGGGGGTAGATTGCTAAGTGTTCTGCCGCGGAGCTGCTGGTGGGTTCGACAGCTGACATTTCGGTTGGCTGAGCGCTTAACCATTGCGCTGCCGGGCCATCGCATCTCTGCCTGGGTTTAGCAAATAGAGAACCCGGACTCCCACCCTAAATGGGAGGAAACTCTTGGTACTGAAGTCTGCCTTCCCCACCTGCAGGCTGCCATCATGTTGTTGAATCAGAACACCTTGCTGCTGGGGAAGAAGGTGGTCCTGGTGCCCTACACCTCAGAGCATGTGCCCAGGTAACCAGTCCTGCCTGATACCGGGCACAGCAGAACTCCCAGTCAGTGCTATGTACGCCTGTCCTCCCAGGCACAGCGAGGAGGGTCAGCCTTCCTTAGGCCAAATCTCAGAGGCTGTTCCCCTGAGAAGGGGAAGCGTTGGTTGTGAAAGTAACAACATACAGGAAAAAGTGAAGGCTGAGGCAGAGGAATATGACTTTGCTGGAAGAAGTTGCCTGTCCCTTTGTTTTTCCCTTTTACCCTCTCAGCTTCCTTTTTGACATTTCAGCAAGGGATTATTTTACGTAAATTCAACAAAGAAAAAGAAAATGAAATTTTTCATAATTTAGGTTAGCGACATTCCCTGGTGCCAATATCTTCCCAAAGACTTAATGTTACCAATAAAAAAAAAAAAAAAAAGAACAGTTGCCATTGAGTCATTTCTGACTCATGGCAACCTGTGTGTATCAACCCTATGGAACTGTGCTCCATAGAGTTTTCAATGGTGGACTTTTCAGAAGTAATTGCCAGGCCTTTCTTCCAAGGCAACTCTGGGTGGACTCAAACCTCTGACCTTTGAGTTAGCAGTGGAATGCATTGACCATTTGTACCACCCAGGCACTGCGACTTACTGTTAGCGTGTCCTAAAGTTCTAGGCTAATGGGTTTTGATGTCCACTTGTTTGAAAGGCAAGCATGGAGATGCAGGATGGGACGCTGGTGGGGGCAGTTGGTAGATGTCTGGTAGCTTGTGGGATGGTGGTATGGGGGTATGTTCTCCCCTTATGGTTTTCCTTTTGTGAGTTCCTGGCGCCCTGCCTTAGTGGGGATCTGTCCAGCCTTCTTTGCTGAGGTCACCTTGCCACAGACTTCCTCTCAGGAATCTGAGAAATGTTCAATTTCAAACTGCTCTCTCTGCACTGACCCCTGAGATAGGGTAGAAGCTGGACAGATAGAACAGACCCTTCCTGCTGTTCCCTTGTAGGGCTAGCCTGACTCCAGATCTTGTGCCCATGGCCCCCTGCTTTCTGAACAACTAGAACCCTTTCTTTGGGTCTTCTATGAGCCCTGTGTTAACCCTAAGGAGCCCTGGTGGCCCAGTGGTTAAGCGCTTGGCTGCTAACTGAAAGGTCCACTGTTTGAGCCCACCAGTTGCTCCATGGGAGAAAGATGTGGCAGTCTGTTTCTGTAATCTAAAGATTACAGCCTTGCAAGTCCTGTGGGGGCAGTTTTGTTCTGTCCTATAGAGTTGCTATGAGTCAGAATCGACTCGATGGCAGTAGGCTTGGTTTGGTGTTAGCCTTGTGGGACCCTCCCTGCAAACATCCATTCTTCGTTTTATAAAGTCTCATGCCTCTGAATCAGCCCTCAGGCCATCCCTGTGCCCCTGCAGATACCACGAGTGGATGAAATCTGAGGAGCTGCAGCGGTTGACAGCCTCAGAGCCGCTGACCCTGGAGCAGGAGTACACAATGCAGCGCAGCTGGCGGGAGGATGCGGACAGTGAGGAGTAGAGCCCGGGGCTGGTGGTGGGAGGGGCTGACTCCACAGGCAGTCTCTAGGTTCCCTGCACTCCTCACTCCTAAGCAAAGATCTCCCTCCCGGTACCACAGAAGCTTCATGAGAAGCTGGAAAGGTGCCGGAAACCCTCGTACTCTCATGTCCACTGAAGTCGTTCCCTGTGGCTGATGCTTTTCTCCCCCATTCCCTGCTCCAGGCCTGGAATGTTTTCAACAAACTAAAGAATCTTGGGTTCTGGCTGTGGCCTCCTACTCTGCTTTGAGTCCCCTGGTCCTGAGAGCACAGTTGCCGTTTGGAGAAGGCTGTGTTTTACTGCACGAGGCAGAATTGAGGCTTGTAATGAGCTACAGGAAGCTCTGGGTCCCCTTTGCTCCTGTCAGACTCAGGACAGTGTCCTGCAGTTCCCTGGTTTGGTAGGAATGAGATCCTCACCTACCTCCTTTGAGGAGTGTAGGGACAACCTGTCCTCTCTCTCCTTAGAGTGTACTTTCATCTTGCTGGATGCAGAGAAATGGCAGGCTCAGCCGGGCACCACTGAAGAGAGCTGCATGGCGGGTGATGTGAACCTCTTCCTCACGGATCCGGGGGACCCCACTGTGGGGGAGATTGAGGTCATGATTGCAGGTCCGTTTCACCTAGCCCTGCCTCCCCTCCTTTCTGGCCCTCAGCACTGCTGGACCTTCAGCTTGCTGAGGCTTGTGGAGCACTCAGACCTCAGTGGAAGGCTCTGTATGGATAGCCTGGACCTGTTGGGGCAGGCTGCTCACCTGGATCCCGCATGGATGAGCCTGGACCTGCCTGGGGCAGGCTGTTCACCTCGATCACATGTGGATGAGCTTGGACCTCCCTGGGGCAGGCTGCTCACCCGGATCCCACATGGATGAGCCTGGACCTGCCTGGGGCAGGCTGCTCGCCTGGATCCTGCTAGCCTGGTGGCTCACCCCTGTGTTTGTCACTTTATTCCCACCTTCAGCTTAGGTGTGGACTTAACCTTAGGGTTTTGGGCCTTCAACATTCAGTCTGCCCATCGGTGGTGGAGGTGGGGAGTACCCTCCAAAGAAAAATGATCTTCCCTGGAGCATTTCCTGTGCTATGGGAAGGGCCCCTTCAGCTTCTGCTTCCCTTTTCATCCTCAGCCCTCCCCGCGGGCTACTGGCTGTTCTTGCTGAGGCAGCAGACTGAGGCTAAGGGAGTCAGCCTTGGAGTCAGACTACAGGGGTTCCAAGCTGTGAGCCTTTGGCTGAGTCATTTAACTTCTCTGTGCCCATTTTCTCTTCTGCTAAGCGGTATTAACAGTACTAGTTTCTCAGAGTTGTGAGGGTTACATGAGATCCTATATGTCAGGTGCCTAAACCTGAGCCTGCGCCTGTAGTGTTGTTATTGATAGGTGCGTTTGAGTTGATTTCGACTCACAGTGACCCCACGTGACAGGGTAGAACTGCCCTGTAGAGTTTCCTAGGCTGTAATCTTTTTGGGAGCAGATTGCCAGGTGTTTCTCCCGTGGAGCTATTGGGTCGGTTTGAACTGCCAGCCTTTTGGTTAGCAGCCAAATGTTTAACCATTTGCACCACTGGGGCTACTTGGCCTGCAGTGTTAGCTGTTGTGTTGCCTTTTCTTCCAGAGCCCAGCTGCAGAGGCCGGGGGTTTGGCACTGAGGCCGTTCTCATGATGATGTCTTACGGTAAGATAAGAGGCTACCCTGTGGGGAGAAGTGGCCAGGCCCCAGGTGAGGGCTGGGGCATGTTAGGAGGGGGCCTTCTCCATACCTTGAGGCGGAGAGCGGGCGACAGGTGCCTCCATTGCAAGCTGGGCATGGAGCCAGGGCTTGGTTAGGGGGTAGAGAGGGTAGAGCCTTCATTCTGCTGCTTGCCCCTCTCTGGTCTCCTCGGGGAGGAGTCACCAAGCTAGGTCTGACCAAGTTTGAGGCTAAAATTGGACAAGGAAATGAACCAAGCTTCCGTCTGTTCCAAAAACTTCACTTTGAGCAGGTAAGGCTGTTGGCGGTGCTGGCAGGCGGGGAGGGGGCAGGGCCTGTGTCCCTGGTGTGCTAGGGCAGGGGTGGGGCTGGGATTTGTGGCTATAACTTCATGGGCCTTGCTCTCTTGGCTCCTGTAGGTGGCTGTGAGCAGTGTCTTTCAGGAGGCGACACTCAGACTGGCCGTGAGTGAGCCGGTACGGCAGTGGCTACTCGAGCAGACCAGCCATGTGGCAGAGAAGCTGTACAGAGCTGGGTTAGCCAAGTCCTACTGACAGCCTGGCCTCATGGGCAGCCATCGTGTGGGTGGAATGTCGGGACTACGTGTTCCAAAGGCCAGAACCCTGCCACAGGAGACAGACCTACGGGGTTTCAAGGCCAATGCTGCGGGTGCATCCCCAGGCTGGAAATAACCGTTTAGGGCCCAGGTCCCTTTGACTGTGGACTTGCCTTTGCCCCACTCAGTCTGGTGGTGTGCCAAGCCTGACTCTCAGCCGGCCCCTCCATCGCCTCCCAGCCAGGCCTGGACTCAGCCTAGGAACCATCAGAGCATGCATGAAACCACAGGAGTCGGGATGGAGGTGGAAGCCAACGTGATAGGGGCCTGGAGAAGGGGCAGAGGGCGAACAAGCCCTCCCTGTCCCGTGAAAGGCTGGGGAAGCTGCCCTGGGGCGAGGCCCTGGCAGGAATAAAGCATGTGGCAGGCCAGCTTCTTGTGTTTTCATTCCGCCATGTGGAGACAGGAGGCCACATCTAGAAGCATGTGAAGGGGTGGGGCAGGGCTGGCTCTGTCCTGTTGTCCTGCAGAAGCAGGCAGAGTGGGGACCGAGGGTGGTGTGGAAGCCAGTGACCTCGGCTCTGGAAGAACAGACGGGTTGCTCAGAAAGGGGGTGAGTGGCCTTGCTCCTTTTTTCTCTTCTTTAGAGCCAAACAGTTTTGAGTGTAGAGGAGAAAGAAAGGAAAGGAATTATCCTTGGAGACAGCTCCTCGTGACTAGAGAACGAACAGTCCTCTGTTGAAGCGCATGGCCTCCTGCTTAGTGGCAGGGGCTGCAGGAGGAAGCTCCTCAGTGGGGCCTTGAGCAGGAGGGGTTCAGTGCCCCCTCCCTGGGCCTCTGGGAGCAGCTGCACCTGGGAAGGCCGCGTGGGGGCAGTGGAGACACAGGCTAGGGAAGGCCAGGCTGCCTGGCAATTGTCCGCCCCGCCAGTTAAGACGTGGAGCTGGGCAGGTCTCCCTGGCTGACCTGAGGTGGCCGACACCCTCAGGCTTCTAACCTATCTCCCCACCCTGGTCAGTTTGCGGTGGCGTCAAGAAAGGGCAGGCATGTTCTCAAAGCCCAGTCGACAAAGAGACTTTGGAGGGTAGGTAGGGCTTTTTCAAGAGTCTGTGGCTGGTGGAGACAGTTAAGTGCTTGACTAGCCTGAAGGCTGGCAGTTTGAACGCCCCCCAAGGATTCTCAGGCCAGGCGATCTGCTTCTGAAAGGTCACGGTCATGAAAACCCTATGCAGCACCATTCTACTCTGCATACACGGGGCTGCCATGAGTCAGAATCAACTTGATGGCAACCAGCAGTGGGGTGTCAAGGTAGGAAACAGTCCCAGATAAAGGTGACTTGCCCAAGTCCCTCTGCTTATTGTGGCAGAGTCACAACGGCTCTGTCTCTGGCTCCCAGACCCTGGCATTGCACACTAGACTACGCAGGTGATAGTCTACACCGGTGAGAAGCAGAACGTAAAATGTGCCTGAAGCTAAGACAAAAGCTCCACTGCCACGGTTCTCTGTACTGTGCTCTGGTCCCCAGCCATAGGAGTTCCCTCCAAGCCACCTCCTGTCTTCAGCTGTCAAAGTTCCCCCAATGCTTCCCCACCCAGGCAGGTGAGGTAGGGAGGGGCCTTCCTTAGGTCTGCTCCACCTGTGTGGAGCCGTCTGTCAAGGGTCATTGAGGCAGGGGTGGGGTAGGGACAGGCCAGGCACAGGCAGCACAGGGCACAGGACGATTGGTGCCGCGATAAGGGTTTTGGTTTCTTTCTACGCTGGTGGAATCCCAACCCTAACGAGCTGAGATGGAGAGAGAATGGCTGGCTCCTCTCTCAACCCAAAGGTCCCCTTTCCAGTTCGCTGTCTTCCATCTTTACTTGGCTTCTGAGTGGTTTCCTTGTAGGCTGGGTGGAAAGCAACCGGGGGCCAACTTCCCATCATTTCTCTGAACTCCCGCTCTTGACCCTGTTGGCCCAACAGCCTCAGTTCTCTCAGACCATCCTGGCAGGGCTCCAGGGTGTGGCCTCAGGGGCTAGAAGTACAAGCCACTTGGGCCCAAACTGGTTACCGTCCAGAGCTCTTGTGAAGGGACAAGGCATTTTGCCCTTGGGAAGTCCCCTCCACTCCACCTTGCTCTGCAGCCTGAATTGAAGCTTGGTGGGGACTGCTTTGTTTTCCCTAAACCCTGGACAATTGCCCTTCAACCAGGTCAGCGGCCAGATAAGATAGCATATCTGGCGCCAGTTCAGGCCACCTCTGGGAATCCTGCACCCCACTGGCTGCAGGCAGAGAGATTAAAGCAAAATTCTTGGATTCCTAATCCTGCTCCATCCTGAGATCCACTGTAGCACTCCTGGGGTTAGGGCAGCCTCCCAGAGACCTCTGAGACAGAGGTCTCGGCTTCCACCCTACTGGGCCAGATAAGCGTCGGACAGCAGAATGGCCCCCGGCCCCACCTGCACCAGTGCTGGGCATGTATTTGGACATGAACTGAAGCACAGGGAGGCGGGTGGATCCTGTTCCCCGCAGAGCTTCTGCATGTGGAACTCCTACGAGGCTGGAGGGGCAGGCATATGGCTTTGAGGGTCTCTGGCTAGTTACACATCTCTCGCTCCCCAGGCTTGGGGTGACAGGGAGCCCCAGATGATCCTCTCTCCAGCTGCACCCGACCTTCTCAGCTAAATGTCACACTGGAACACCTGTTCTGACATTTCTCCCTCTCCACCCAGAAGGGGTTCAAGGCCAGGAGGACAAAGCTTTACCTAAAGGAAGACACAGAGGCTGAAGTGGTTTGGAGGAACCAGTTAAATTTCTGCTGGAGTTTTCTTACAATGGTGCCTGGCTCCGGGCTGGGCAGGGGTAGCCGAGCCCTCCCCTTGCTGCCTGGGTCTGGCGGGGGGAGGGGGGGAGCGGAGGGAGGGTGGGAGTAGAAACACAAGTTGAAGGCTGAGGCCACTGCTATGCCCCGGATTACAACAACCAGGAAAAATCATGTTAATCAAGGAAGCAAAAATCCCTCTAGACTCTGGTACCGCACTCTTAATGAACAAAAACAAGATGCCTAAGTCACTGTTCTCAGCCTATCAGACGCCCTGTTACCCAGAGCTGTGCATGCTGCGGATCAGAGTTCCTTGATCAGCCCCAGGCCCTGTTACCACTGGAGTTGTGAGGGAGAACCACCTTTTCCCTGGTCCCATGGTTCTTGCTTGGTACAGGTCCCAGTGGTGGCCCCAGGCAGGGAGTCACAGGGTCACCTGTGGGATGAAGCACTTGCGGGGGAGGCGGGCGGGCAGAGTCTGTTTCTGATTGGGGCAGGACAGAAAACCGTTTGCCTCCCTTAAGAATGTAGTTCTCTAGAAAAATCAGGTTCGCCAAGAAGGGAGATGCTGGTGTTGATTCGAACGTCGATTCAGGGGTGAGCAGGGAGGAGGAAGGGGAGACAGGCTGGGGGGTGCTGGCTCAGGCCTTTCCCCATCCCAAGTGGCTGGCAGAAGGTGCTTAGAGGTTGCTGAAGAGTTCGTTTTTCTTGTTCCAGTCCATCTGCGGGGCCCGCTTGCTGCCGCGTTTCCTGTGCGCCCTCTCCTTGGCCACAGCCAGGGAGATGTTGAAGTCCAGGATGGGGTCAGAGGAGGAGGAGGCAGAGGAGGGCGCTGTGGAGTCTTCTTTCTTGGGGCTGTCCTGGTAATTCAACTGTGAAGAGGAAGGGGAGGCAGAGAGGAGGGGGTCAGCCCTGGTGGAGGCTTCCTGGCCCTCAGCCCCAGTGAGAGGGATCCCTTGGGGCACTCCCCAGGGAAGCCAGGTCACAAGGACAGAACATGGCACCACATGTGACCGCAACGGCAGGCTGACATGCCAGGAAGACGTGGGGCCTGGCGATCAGCTTCCTGTAACCTGGTTGCCACCCCCAGTCCCTCTGGTCAGCCTACCTCCTCACTGGTGTCACTAGAGGTGGATCTCACCAGGGCTCGCCTAGGGCTCTCTGAGGCTGCCTCAGCCAGGGCTTCCTGACTGCTCTCCTGGCACAGAGAAGAGGGGATGTGGGTTAGTGTGACAGAGGGGTGTGGGCTGGTGGGGTATGGATTGGTAAGAAGGGGGGTTAGGTTGGTGGGATGTGGATTGGCAGGAAAGGGTATGGGTTGGTGGGGAGGGGTGTGGATTGGTGGGGGAGGGGTATGGGTTAGCGGGGGGAGGGGTGTGGGTTGGTGGGAGAGAGGGGTGGTAGGGGAGGGGTGTGGTTTGGTGGGGTGTGGATTGGTAGGAGAAGGGGGGTGTAGGTTGGAGGGGGATGGGGCGGGGAAGACCTGAGGAAGGGAGGGAACTCCCAGGGAAGACAGGTACCTTGCCCACCCAACCCAGCCCCCCACCGCCTGAGCCTGCTGGGGGATTTGCGTGGTCACATTCCTCAAAGGATCAGAGCTGCCTGGTCCCATGCAAGAGGGACAGCCCATGGTGGCATCAGCTGAAGTGTTCTCTGCAGTCCTCCCCAGTGCGGCTTTCAGGCACTGACAGGCCTTTTGGGACAGTGACCAAGGAGGGGCTTATTGGAGTGTGGGGTCACTGGGGGTCTCTCTGCTTGGCATACGGACATGTGTGATACTCCCTGAATCTCCAGCCCCGCGGCCTACCTGACCGTTTTCCTGGACTCGACCCCAGGAGTCTTGAACCTTAGCCCCAAAGTAGCCAAGAATGGCCTTGAGGGAGTAAGAGGGACAGAGACGCCTAGACCAACAGATAGGGTGACCAGAGGTTGAGAGCCCAGCGCCCCAGATGAAGGAGCCTCTGGGGAGGGGACCCTTTGTGCAGACCCTGACTCGAGGCTGCCCATCCCGAGTGGAGGTTTGGCTAGCCATCGGCTTGGCGCTCAGCCCCTTCCTGGGCTCCTCTATGGCTTCAGCTGGCACCTGGCCCTGCCATCTCTTCCCCAGCCTCCCTTCTTCCTGGGCAAGGGGAGGAAGGGCTTTGTTCTCCCAGCCCAGACTGGATGTAGCAGGGCCTGCAGCACCGCCAGACACTGAAGCTCTGTTCTTGCGGGGAAGAATGGCCTCTTCTGTACCGTGGGGAGCTGGAGGCGGGGGCTTGTCACCCAGGATGGTGGGCTGTGGGGGGCCAACAGAGCCTCTCCCTCCTGACTGCGTGGGCCCTAAGCGGAGGCTTTTGGGGTACACTGCAAGGGTACACTTGAAGCTCAGGAGGGAGCTGCAGCTGGGAACCCTGAGGTTTCAACCTTCCCCCAGCCACACCTCTTCTCACCCTGCTCTCACCCCCAGGACCAAAGGCCAGGCAGCAGCAGTGTCACTCTTACCTTCTGTATCTCCCCATTGATAAGGAGCTCAGGCAAGGGACCTGGGTGGAAGAAAAAGAGAAGTGAGCTCAAAGCTTTGGAAACAAGGGCAGAGAGGGGGTGAGAGTGGTAGGGTTTGGTAGATAATTAGATCTTATTTCCCAAGTCAGTGTTTATGAAACTTTTTCGACTGCAACCCACTATAAGAAATATATTTTATATTTTGACATTACGACCCAGCATACACAAAGACTGTATGTGTGTGTGTGTGTATCAAAATTTTCATAAAACAATACTAACCCTTATTACAGTGCAGTGCTCTTTGATATTTTCTATTCAGTTTCATTAAAAAATATGCTGGTGTTTACCTACTAAATTGATCTCATGACCACTAGTGGAAGGAAAGTGAGCTGCTTTGAACATCTTAGACGGGGTTCAAATCCCAGGCTGGCTGCACCTGAATCACCTGGGAGGCTTGTTAAAAATAGATTCCTAGGCACTGCCACCAGAGATTCTGATTCAGTGGGTCTGGGGCAGGCCTAGGAATCCACATTTTTCAAAAGCTTCCCAGGTAGTTAGGGTCTGAGGCCAGAATTGGAACCACACCCTAGATGAGGCTTAGTACCTGCCTCAGCTAAAAGAGAAAAGGATCCCAACCCCTACTTGTGAATCTGGAAATGGGGTGGGGCAAGAAGGCCCAGGGCCCTGTGCTGGGTGTCCCCTCCTGCAACGGTGGGAAGTTTGGTGGTGGCAGCTGGGGTCAGCCTCACTGGCTCACTCAGGGCTACAAGTGGGGCCAGCTATTCTGCTCCTGGGTCAGCCTAGCTGAACGCTTAGCTTAAAATTAGTGTGTGTCTTTTCCCTTTCCCAGGGCATAGTCAGACTTACCTCTTACCTTTTCCTCCCTTTTGACACCCATGGCCTTCCAGGCTGGGCAGAGGACTGATGGGCGGACACAGGGACACCGGCCACCCCTTAGCCAACTCCTTCCCCATTAGCTCCAGGCTGTTTTATAGGGATCAGGGTAAAGCCTCAGCCCTGGCAGGCTCTGGGAGGAGCATTCCTCTCTATGGGGACACC
The DNA here is from genome assembly GCF_030014295.1 of Loxodonta africana. Lineage (NCBI taxonomy): Eukaryota > Metazoa > Chordata > Mammalia > Proboscidea > Elephantidae > Loxodonta > Loxodonta africana. The sequence goes on from NC_087359.1 coordinate 18,030,070, forward strand.
CCTACCCTGGCAGCCTCTGGGGGGAGCATTGCTCTCTATGGGGACGCCCCCAGTTACAACCAGTTGGGAGGAGTAGGGAGAAGACACGGTCCTGGAGGAGCCCCCGAAGGACACTGCCCTGGCCTCTCCCTCTGCAGGTCCTCTGGCCAGAGGCTGCACGGCTGTGGTCTTAGGGCCTTTCCCACCCAGCCAGACAGACAGACAGAAGAGGGTGAAAGAGCAGGGGGAGGAGGCAAAGGCAGGTGTCTGAGGGGCTAAGCAGAGTCCAGTTTCAGCTGTTACCCCCCCTCACCTAGAAGGGGGATTTCCATGAACTTGAGACAAGGGTAAACTGTTGCCCCCTCCCGTGTCTACAGTCTGCTCAGAACTTCCAGTGACCTACCCCTCTCCCAGGAGCCCCTGTTGGGCCACTCGGGGACAGGGCCTCCCCATGGGGACCCTGCCAGCTGGGGGCCTGAGTGTGTGTGGTAGGACCTTCGTGTGGACCCCCACCTACAAATATAACCTTGACACCCCAAGGAGCCCCCACCCATTGCAAAGTCCAAACAGGCTCCACCCTTGCATGACCCAGCCAGCCCGCACCCCTCAGGGAGCCATCTTCCCAGGGAGAAAGTCCATACCAGGGAGCAGAGGGCCGCTTAACCCCTCCCTGCCCTGGTGTGGCAGCCCAGCCCTGTTTGGTGAAGGCCCGGGCAGGGGGAGGTGCCAGGCTTGGCAGGGGAATGGTGGGGGATGGGGAGGGCAGGGGCCCAGAGAGCAAAGGGGGCCTACTGCTCTCCACAGCCAAGAGGCCTGTGTTTCCAAGACAACCTGAGAGGGGAGGGGGGCAGGCACCAGGCCCCTGTCACTGGACTCTGATCAGGCCAAGCAAAAGCTGGGCCGCTGCCCCAGAGTTAACCCTTTCCTGAGTCAGCACTGCCTCGAGACCTTGCTGGCAGTGGAGCAGTTAGGGGCTCAGGCCTGGAAATCTGGAGCTCTGTCCCCTCTCTCTCACTTCCCCTCACACCAGTTTATCCCTGTGCCATGCCACCATTGCTAATCCCTGTTCCTTTCCTGACACTAGGCCCTGCTCTCTCCCAAACCCACACCTCTCGGCCTCCCTGGAAGTTAGTGTCAAAACCAGGAAGCTGCCTGACCCCACCTGGGACATGGTAAAGTCTTGAGCATCGACTCGGGGGCCTTCAGCCCCAGGATGACCAGCTGCCCACCCCTGCTCACCATCCAGGTGCTCCTGGGATGGGATCACTTTGCACTTCTTGAAGAACTCATCGGTTTCCCTGTCCACCACCAGCAGCTTGGTCTCATCCCCACCGGCCTTGATGGCAGACACCACATCCCCGTGTTGCTTGCCTTCCACGCAGACCCCGTTCACCTGCAGGGAGGGGAGGGACTGTGGTCATAGGTGGCAGCTCTCGGGAGCTAGGTGGAGGGAGGTGCAAGGGGTCCTCTTCATTCTCGGCCAGCCTGCAATCTGGGCACGCGGAGCCCCCCTTGTCCATAGTCCTGAACTAGGTCGAGTGGTCCTCCCACTTGACAGTCAGATGGGGTGAGGGACACATGGGAAAAGCCAAAGAAAATATCCAGAGGAGACTAAACAAACACAGCTGGGAAGGACCATGGAGGCTGGCTGGGCCCTGGCCTCTATGTGGACTTGCCGTCTGACTCTCTTCCCTGGCCCTTGGTTTTCTCATGTGTAAAACGAGAAGTCTTGGACGAGCTGATCTTCCAGCTCTAAGGTTTTAAGGCTCTGTGATTCTGGGATCTGCCCAAGTCATTTGGTTCACGTTTCCTCTCCCACGGAACATGGCACAAGTGTATACAGTGAGTGTACCTAAGCGTCTTGCTTAGGAGAAGAATTTTCTAACCCCTGTGCCTGGCATGGAGGTCTCTGGTAGCACGGGAATTGTGGAGGTGGCCCCAGGTGTCTACCTGGATTGATGGGTGAATGGGACTGCTGAGTGTGCCTGCTGAGTGGAGAAGAGCCCTGGGAAGTGTGGGGCAGGAGAGAAGTCTCTGTCAGTCCATGCAACCACCTACCACCCATTTACCCACCTGTCCACCCACCCTCCCATCCATCCATCCATCCACTCACCCACCCCTTTTCCCTTCCTTCCATCCATCCATCCGCCTATCTGTCTGTCCATCAGACCATCCACCTACCACCCATTTACCCACCGTACCTACCCTCCCTTCCATCCATCCCTCCCTCCGTCCACCCACCCACCCATCCTCCTCCTCTTCCTTCCATTCATCCATCCATCCATCTACTACCCATTCACCCACTTACTTCCTTCCATCCCTCCCTCCCCCTCCATCTGTCCACCATCCAGCATTTATGGGCTAGGTAGGCCTGTGGGGTAACCAAGGAGTAAATGGTGTGATGGCCACCCCAAGGAGCTGATGTTCTACAGGGAGGCTATTAGTAAGGATGAGCCTGGGAAGAGTCTGGTAAAGCAGGTGAGGACTCATTACCTCCACGATGCGGTCCTGGGCCCGGAGCCCTGAGGCCTCAGCTGGAGAGTCTGGGTCCACTGCCCGGATGAACTGGCCAGGCTTAGACTTGTCACTGTGCAGATTGAAGCCGTAGCCGTTGGGGCCCTTCTTCATGGCACAGAGCCGTGGCCGCAGCTCACGCTATGGGGGTGGAATAGAGGGTAGAGAGTGATGTTCCTGTCCCACTTTCCTTGCTCTCTGCTGACCACACCCCTCCCTACCAAGGAGGCCAGGTTTGGGGCTAATTCAAGTTTGCTAAGATCCTATAGAGTAATATGAGAGGACACTGGCCCCGGACTTGGAAGGCCTGCATGGAGGCCTATCATTGCAGCAAATGACCTAGGCGACTCAGGGTAGGAGACTGGCCCTGTCTGAGCCTCAGTTCCTCTTCTGGAAAGATGAACGTGGGACAAGGTTAGCTCTCAAGTCCCTTCCCCTTTTGACAGTCTCAGGTTTATGATGTTATTTCGATTGATCCATTACCCCTCTCCCTCAGTGGCTTAGTCTGGCCCTCCTAGGGGAAAGGGAGACACCTGCTAGCCTGCTGGGTACCTTGGGCATGTGATTTGGGACCCCCAGCCTCTCTGTACCCCCTTCTCTGCAGCGGCGAAGGCACTGCCAGGTGTTTACTGAAAGCTGGTCAGCACGTTTACAGTAAAGCCTTTCCTCACTCACATTGGCTCCCTTCTCACCCCGGCTAAGCCCAGTGGCCTGGCCAGCTCCTGCAGGTGAAATGGAGAGAGCCAGATAACCACAGGCCTGGTAGGGGGCACAGCAAGGGGTGCTAGATGGCACCAGGGCACCCCGCTGGCAAAGTCAGGGTTGGCCACCTCAGCAGCTCCAGACCCAGCTGAGGGTAAAGGCAGCAACAGAAGAAGCCTGGAGACCCTGCTGGTCCCCAAGGAGCCTGAATTGGGAGTGGAAGACAGGAAAAGCAGGGCTGGGCTGAAGGCGGAGCAGCGTGGCGGTGGCCATGGCCCCCGTTAAAAGCGCATGTGGGGATTTCTCTTGAGCACCCAGATACTCAATGTAAACGGTTTTCAGCATCTTTGGTTCAACTTGGAAGCCGCAGCTGTCAGACTCACGTGATGGAGGGAACAGGGGTGTGAGTGGGCCAAGTGGCTGACACCTTGCTGAGGACCGAGGACTCCAGGGTCCCGTTCCCCTCCTCCCAGGCCTCGGCCAGGGCAGCTGCCAATGCCCTGACCCATGTCCAGCTCTGCCACCCACTAGCTCTGTGACCTGGGGCAAGTCATTTCCTTCTTGGAGCCTCAAGTTCCTCATTCGAGAACATTCCTAATGCCACCTGCCTCCCAGGGCTGCCGTGAGGCCGCAAGGAGGTGATTACTGTGGGTGGGAGCACTCTGTGGATGGTAAACCCTGTGCAGCCACGACTTTGTCATGGTGGTTAATACAAATGAAGAGTCATATTAAGATGAGACATGAGCTTTTGTAGGGGGGTGCTCTGAAACCCAAATCCCCAGCTGGGAATGGAGAAGGCAGGGGAAGTGGGGAAGGAGGGCTTCCTGCCCGAACCTGCCGGCCCCAGGAGGCAGCTCCAACAGCATGGGAGGAGCTGCTTCCCAAGCTTGCTCCCCACCCCCAGGCTCTCTGGGGGGTAGGTCACAGCGTGACTCTTCCTTCCTTCAAATGCTTGGGCGGGTCTTTCTAGTCCCTGTTCAGGATGTTGGAGGGGGTGCGGGATGCCAAGACAGGAAGGAGGAGTAACGGCTGGGCTTGCTCTGGCTGCCACTTACCCAAATCTGGGCTAGAGGGCCCTGGGCTGGTCTCCCCTAACCTTTCACCAGGGTCCAAAGTAGGGGGTCCTCACCCCAAATAACAACAAAAGCAAATAAGCGAACAATAAAAAGGTCGGGGCGGGGGGCACACAGAGCAGCCTCTCCCCAGGGGCTGCTCGGGTGACACAATATCCCCTTCTCCCTGGGCCCCCCCAGTCTTCCTCACCCCTCCTGGCCCTCACTGCGGGGCGGAGGGGGGGCACTCCCAGCTCTGCCCTACTGCAGGCCCAGCAGCCCTCCCGTGGCCCACTCCCTAGCCTTCCAGGATCTAGTTGGGAGTGAGGCTCTTCTCCCCTCCAGCTAATCCCTCCACAAAGCTGGAGGCCCAGCCCAGCCCAGCCCTCCCCCAAGGCCACCAAGGTGAGCAGGAACAGGTCTGACCAGTTGCCACCACAGGGACAAGCTCGGCTTTCTGCCCCAGCTAGACTGAGCTCTGCAATCTGCCCAGTTACCCTGAAAAAGTGTGTGTGTTTGGGGGGGTGGTGAATCCCAGGACCAGGGATGGGAGGGAGCAGCCCCAATGTTCCTGCCTCCCCACACAGTCCACTCACCCCAACGCCTTCCCACTGCAGCCTGGCCAGGCTAGCCAGCTCCATTTTGGAGATGGGGAAACTGAGGCCTAGAGATGGTAAGCCCACTGCCTAATGTCACAGGGCTCTGCAAGCTGGCTCTCTGGCTTGAACCCTGTGCTCCTTCTACCACAGAAGGCTGGCCATTAAGGAACCAACCCCCATGGGGGAGGCAGTTCACTCAGAGCTGAGGCCCCCATCGGAGTTGGGGTAGTGAGGGGCAGGCCCTGGGCTCAGGGCTGCAGCTCTGCTGGGAGGTGCCTGGGAGCTGACAAAACCACAGCCTTCCTTCCGGGGGCTCAGGGCCTCTTGCAGCTGGCCTGTGTGGAGAGTGTGGTAGCTAAGCAGAGGGATAGAGCTGGGATGTACGAGTGTGCCTGGGCTGAGGGCGCTGCTCTGCGGTGCCCCCCTTCACACTTGGGTTTCTGTGCTGGGGGCTTCCCTTACTGACCACCAGCAACTTTCCTCCGTACCCCTTGCCTAGTGACCTATGTCATCACAGTGCGAGGCATGCTTTGAGCCCGCTACCCTCTGCCAACACCAAGCCATGAAAGTGATGGAGACAGGGGCCCAGACCAAGGGCTCAGGTCTCCTCCCCTCACACCCCGCCCCTGGGGGTCACGAGCTGGGGCTTCAGGGACGAGGGGATTGCCAGCCTGGGATAGGAAGCCCCAGGTAGTTTTCTGAAGCATTTGGACACCTGTCTGGCTCCTTCCTCCCAAGTTCCTGGGGGCGCCCTCCTTTCATACCCAGAGGGGCTGGGGCTTCCTGCTCTCCCAGGGAGACAGGTCTTGTTCTGCTCAGCCCCTCCCTCATCAGGAGCCACCCAGCTGTCTCCAGGAGGTGTCCCTGCCAGCTGCTGAGTCAGCCCATCCAGGGCCCATCCCAGCCTGGGTGGAGTCCTGAGCTTGCAGGAGGAGTCGAGGTAGGGCAGCCTCCCTGGGGATCTGTGGGAGGGGGGGAGGGGGGTGTGGTCTCAAGGTGCATTGAAAAGAAGGGGAGGGAGGGTCAGGCACCTGAGCCCTCACCCCACCTGCTGGGCCCAGGAGCTCAGGGGAGACCTTGTGCCACAGGCCAGCTCCAGGTAGGTCCAGAGCATGGAGTGGGGGATTTCACGGGAACACAGCCCCAGTCTATCTGGAGCCTCCTGATGAATTCCAAAGGGCAAGGTGAGACTCCCAGGGACAATGACAGCCCGGAGATAAACACCAGGATCTGCTTAGTGAGGAGACTGGCACAGACCCAGATGAGAGGGGTGAGCAGGGGACAGTGGCAGCCAATGGGCAGTGCAGCTGAGCTGGGCAGCTCAGGGCTTCCAGAGGACGACAAACCTGCTTCCAGAAAAGACCCTGCCAGGCGATCAGCCTCCAGACCCTTCTTCCAACTCAGATTCTTGCATCCACAGTGGCTGCCCCTCCATTCCCCTCTCCACCAGGGAGCCCAGCCCCACCCCAGGTGGCCGCCCCGTCACCTCCACCTACGCAGCCCTGGGAGTGGACGGCGGGCACGGAATTCAATAGGCACCATCAGCAGCCACCTGGAAAGCTGGGGAAAGTCGATACCCTAATCCTAGTAACCATCTCTGGGGAGCGGGCCCAGGGCTGTTCACTGTTCCTGGGGGATGGCTGCAGGCACTGGGGCTGCCACCCTGCCAGCCCAGCCTCTCCTGGCCAATGCCATGGTGATGGGCCCTATAGAAACAGCCAAGTCACTTCCACAGGCTTCTGCAGGCCTTGGAAATCACAGCCAACTCTGGGCTTTGGAGCAGGCAAGCGGGAGGAGTGAGGGAGACCACTAGGATGGCTGGGGGAACAACAGGGCTGGCCCCTACCCCCCAAGACTGTCCTCCCCCCAGTCCAGTGAGGGCTCTCGCTTATGCAAAGGAGGGTGTCTGCTGCAGGACCTGTCTGATATAGGGAAATCAGCCCCTCTAGTGGGGTGGGAGAAGCTCTGGTGGCACAGTGGTTAAGAAGTGGGCTGCTAACCAAAAGGTTGGCAGTTCAAATCCACCAGCTGCTCCGCAGGAGAAAGATGTGGCGGTCTGCTTCCATAAAGGTTACAGCCTTGTAAACCCTATGGGGCAGTTCTGCTCTGTCCTATAAGGTCGCAATGAGTTGGAATCAACTTGACAGCAATGGGTTTGGTTTGGGTTTAGCAGGGTGGGAGGGGAGTAGAGTAGGGGAAGAAGCCACGGATGCTCTTGGAGGCAGCTCAGCCCATTCCTCAGGATTCTGGGGACACAGGCTTGGGCCTGGTGCTGGCTCTGCCAGGAAGCCAGGAAAGAGAAGGCTGGCCCTGCCAGAGTGACATGTGGCTGGGCAGCGTGGGGGCACTGACCTTAGGGCAGGCTGGGGAGTGACCAGGAGCTCAGACCACTGGGCCGGTGTCCAGAGTGCTAGGCACGAGGTGTCCTCTCCTCACCCTAGGTAAGGTACAAAGGGCTCGGCTGCCACTGACCACGTGCCCCATGGCCCTGATGCCACCCCATTTCCCCCTAGTGGACCTTCCCCACACCCCCAAGTCTGTGCAGGCAGAGGAACGATGGACCCCTCTGTTTGCCCAGCTCGCGCTTGTGCTTTCTGTTTCTCAGGGGGAAGGCCCTTTCTGGAGCCCAGAAAGGTAGGAACCAGGAGGGAGATGCAGGCTAAAATGGGGCTGCCTCTGACACTCCCCACTCTCAGGCCCTAAGCCAAACTCTTCCGCTTGGGTCTCTCTGGCCAGCGCTGGGAGAAGAGACTGTGGCCAGAAGGAGAGCCAGGGCTGGGCAAGCCTGGGATGGAGCAGGCTGGTACCTGGGCTGCTGCCTGGCTGGACACGATCCAGGGCTGGCCGCTCCATACCCGCCTGCCATCATTCTTCCTCACCCCTCAACCTCTTTCCAGAAGGCGCTGAACTTAACTTCTCGTGGGCAGTCCCGAGGAGCTACATAAGGACATTCAAGGAGCTTTTGAAATTGGGGCTGGACACTGAAATATTAATTAGCAGCTACCATCTATTGGCCTCTCTGGGTGGTATAAACGGTTAATGTGCTTGTCTGCTAACTGAAAGGTTGGAGGTTTGAGTCCACCCCCAAGGTGTCTCAGAAGAAAAGCCCGGCAATCTACTTCCAAAATAATCAGCCACTGAAAACCGCATGGAGCACAGTTCTACTCTGACACACGTAGGGTCCTCATGAGTTGGGATCACCTCGATGGCAACTGTTCTAGTTTTTTACTGGTTACCATTTACTGAACACTTACTATGTGCCATGTAAAAACCAATTATAACCCTGCCAGGAAGGTAATGTTGCCCCCATTTTAAGACAAGGAAACAGAGATTCAAGGAGATTGAGTAAATTGCTGAAGTATAACAGCTGATAGCAAAAGCCAGAATTTGAACTCAGATCTACAGCAGCGCTGCACAATGGAAATACAATGCCAGCCAGATATGTAATTTTAAAATTTCCAGCAGCCACATTAAAAGGTAAAAAGAAGCAGGGGAAACTTTAACATCTCTTTTAACCCAATATATCCCACGTATTATCATTTCAACATGTAATCATTTTTTTTCCCTTAATTTAGATTTATTAACACTTTTTAGGAAGGCATCTAGCCGGTTCCTATATTTAAAAGATCTTGTAATGTTGACATTAAAACCAAAAATAAAAGTAACTTGTTCTCTTGCCTTGGAAAGGGAGATCTAAGTCATAAAATCCCTTCATTTTATGTGTTAAACTAGCACTAGTTTTAGAAACCAGGGGAGTGTTGGCTCATTTTGAAGTGTGAAAAGTCCACTGTGTGCAGCACAAACAATGTTAGACTGGCAGTAGACACAGGGCAAGAGTTTTCAGGTTTATACATGTATATGTGTATAAAAAAGACAACTTTATTTACTTGATTGAAAAGCTTTCTTATTGTACATAAAATGTTTTGTGTAGTTGATCTCAGCTTTGTGCATGCTCATTTCAATGAGTTGTATTTTGGTCTGTGCTGCCCAAGACTGCTCAATCGCTGCTGTTACGGTCAGTTTGTTTTCTTTCAGGATCAAGGTGGGTGCTTTCATATAAAATCTTATCCTTAATTCCTTCTCTGGCAATTCTTTCCTGGATTCTCAGCTTTTCATAATTACACCTACAATGGGACCAGCATGCTAAAGTCACCAAAATAAACCCACCTACTCCAACATCACGTGATCTTCTAATTCTACTAGTTAATAAAAAACTTCCAAGGCCAGCCACAATAGATCCAAATGAACCATATAATACCGAATCCCATGCACAGGGAATGTTTTCGACGTCTAAAATCCTAGGAGCTTAAAGGGCTAGGATAAGACAAAAAGAACCTTCCCCTTCCCCGGCTCACCAGGTTCCCGTTCGGTGGCCACGGGGACGAGTCAGCCAACATGTAATCATTTTTAAAAAATTATTTATCTCTTACATCCTTTAATTTGTACTAAATTTTCAAAGCCCAGTTTGAATTTTACATTTGCAGTGCATCTCACTTGGGCCTAGCTATGTTTCAAGGGCTCAAAAGCTACCCGTGGCGAGTGGCTACTGCACTGGACAGAGCAGATCTTCAGGGCTCACTCTCCACAGTTTTGCTGTCTGAGCCCCAAACACGCTCTTCCAAATCCTCACTGCCTTTGCTGTTTGAAGGGGACACCCATGACCTTATAGCAAGCACGTGGAAAATGCCGGGACCTTTTTCTCAGAGAAGTCAGAGCTCTGGCCTTGCTCACACAGCTTATAAGCAGTGAGCGAGCCTTGAACACAGGCAAATGTTCCTTGCACATTACCACCGAGGTGACCAGGGCCTCAGGGAATCTATCCTGTCTACCTGTCCTTTTCTAGGACACAGTACCCTGAACATTGCCCAAGGATAGGCCTGGGGGCATGGTCAATTAGCCTGTACCAGGCAGGCTGTCCCACCTAAGGAGAAGGATCAGTCAAGCCCAGCCTCCAAGAAGGCTTTGTGCTACAGGGGAGCCCCTGAGTCAGCAAGAGTAGGCTCGTTGGACCTAGGGGTGGGGGATTTAGTCACCAGACTCCTGGCCAAGCCCATCACATGAGAAGGGATGGCAGCAGGAGTCTGCCCTGGGCTGGGCCCCCAATGCCTTTCCTGTTGGTGCCTGAAGGATGCCTGCTGGGGACACCAGCACCTGGAAGCCGCGGCCCAAAGCCAGGCCCAATTCCCTGGACCCTTACAGGGAATCCAGGTTCAAGAAGCCTGGATTTATGCCACTGAGATGGCCCTGGAGTAGCTCAGAACCTGATGAGCAGACACCCTAGCTGGACAGTCAGGCCCTCAAGCAAAACCCAACCGTGTAGCCCAATGGATGTGCACAGACCCTGGATTCTGAGACAGCTGGGTTCCAAGACACGCTGTTGCTAGGCTCACCAGCTGCAAGTCCATGTGCCAGCTACCTTAACTGGCCAAGCCTCAGTCTCCACATGTAGACAATGGGCTAATTCCTGCCTCACGGGGTGGTCATTTGGGTTAAATGAGAGAAGACATGTTTACTACTTAGAATACTGCCAGACACAAATAATAACCATCATTTATCGAAGGCTTACTGTCAATTTACAAAATGGAGACAAAAATCCCTAATTTGCAGAGCTGCCATGGGGAAATCAATGAAATGTGTACTTGTGTCTTTATGGCATAGGAGCTGGGCAACTAGTACCCAACCCAGTGCCGTCGAGTTGATTCTGACTCATAGCAACCCTCAGGTCAGAGTAGAACTGCCCCATAGAGTTTTCAAGGAGCGCCTGGTGGATTCAAACTGCTGACCCTTTGGTTAGCAGCCGTAGCACTTAACCACTACGCCACCAGGGTTTCCATAAGTGTGCTATAAACCTGCATTTCCTTCCCAGGTACAGAGCCATGGTGGTGCAGTGGTTAAGAGTTCGGCTGCTAACCAAAAGGTCAGCAGTTCAAATCCACCAGCTGCTCCTTGGAAGCCCTATGGGGCAGTTCTACTCTGTCCTTTAGGGTCACCATGAGTTGGAATCGGCTCAAAGGCAATGGGTTTGTTTTTTTCCCAGGTAGGGCTACTTTATCTCAGAGCAGGAGAAGCTGAGCAGCACCTATTATTGGGGTCTGTAGCCCTGTCCCCCTCAAAAGGCCAGTAGCACAGACAAGACCTTGGCTGGGCTCCTTCCTCCCCTGGGTCCTAAGTCTTCCCTCCCTCCCCACTTTCCCACTTCCCCAGGATCCCTGGGATGGGAAGCCTGGGGGAGTGGAGCAAGGCCCCCCCATCTAGACATGTCAGGCTGAGAAGGAAGTCCCTTTCTACTTCCAAGAGAATCATCTCCAGAATCACTGATTTAAACTTAACAGGAACCTGAAAGTGAGAACCAGGGTCTACTCTGTTTTGCCAAGGAAGAAAAAAGATTCTCAACTTCTTACGAAGCGGAACCAGCACACCAACTATCACATACCCTGTCCATTTCAAATTGAAACTGGTCCTGCCTTTTCAAAGCTCCAGCTCAGTTCATGTGAAATGGTCTTCCCTCCCTGGGGAAGAGGTTGGTAGACTGCCAGCTAATTGTGCCCATCCAACCCCAGCCTGCCATCTGGGGTGTCTGCACTGTCTCTGCCTCTGGATTGGGGTTAGGTCTGGTGGCAGCCCATGCCAAGCTGGGCACTTAGACACACACATATACACAATCAAATCTCCTCAACAACCATGCAGGGTAGAGCTGGTGTCCCCATTTCACAGAGGTGGAAGCCAAGGCTTGAAGGGAACAACGAACTTGCCTAGGGTCCCAGAGCCAGTGAGTGGCAAAGATGGATTAACACGTTGATCTGGCTGACCCCAAAGCCCAGATTTGTAGCTTTCTCACCTTCTAAGAAAGATCTTAAAATGGAAGCTGGGAGTAGGCAAGAAAGAAGGATGAGTAGCTTGCATCTGGAATATTCTATCTGGAATTCCTATCTCTGAGTGTGCTTGAGGCACAGGTTCAGGTGTTGGACTGGGATCATTAGGACAAAGGTCCCTGACAGTTTTGCATTCATTAATTCAAAAAGCACTAATCTAGCACCTCCCTACAGCAGGCACAGCACAGGTGAGGGGACTATAAACACAAATAAACCCCAGCTGTTGCTCTCCAGACTTAAATGTAGTGGAGGAGAAGGTCATGAACCGATGATTAAAATACAGAGTTCAGAGCCACAGAAGATGTAAGGACAGAGAACAGGAGGAGCTTGGGAGACAAAGAGCTGACTCTTTCCACAGGATCAAGCAAAAGCTCTGTGGGAGGGAGTGCAATGAGAGTGTGTCCCACGGAGAGGGGGCCGAAAGGGTTCCCAGGCAGTAGAGTATCAGCGCGAAGACTCCGAGGCCGAGAGCATGGCATGCTCGAGGGAAATTCGGACCCTCGGTGTGGTTTGGTTGGGGGTGGGGGGCAGTGGTGAGAGGGGGCTGCCAGGCTGTGAAGGGCCTTATAACAACATACAATTATTAAACAACAGCGATCGATGATTGAACACTTACTGAGCACGCCAGGCTTGGGCCACACAACCTGAGGGGCAGAACCAGTGCCAGATGCCTCACGGGTGGCCGTGTAATAGTCGCTGTGAAATATGTATGAATTCAGATAATAACAGTCAATGTTTCCTGAGCAGGCACTTTGTGGCTGAGCTACTTGCTCTACATACATTCTCACACGGTCCCAATGACTCCATGGAGATGCTGGTATCACCCAGAATTTACACAAGAGGAAATGGAAGCTTAGAGAAGTTAAGTAACTTGGCTCAAGGTGGCCCAACTACCAAGCTCAGAGTATTAAGGCTTATCCTGTGACTGGTGGTGAATGGGGGAAGGCTTTAAGTAGCGGAGTGCCATGGCAGGGAATTGCAGTGTCTCTCATCATGGTACGGGTGAAGGTGGGAAGGGCCATCAACAGAGCTTGAACTACACCTTCACCTTCTCGGGCCTAGATGGAGACTAGCATGGTCAGCCAGTGTCATAGGCAGCCAAAGACGGGCACCCATGTGGCACCCACCTCACCCTCTGCTTTGTATTCTTGACCCCGGATGGCCTTCCCAGTGAGATGCCACCCATGCCCACCACTCTCTGCAGGCACTTTACCACTTAGACCTTTTTCACTTATGAGAACTAATGAGGATAATGTAACAGCCCTATTATGCAAACAAATTCAGGCTGAAACTAATTAGTAAAACTCAATTAGATGCTGCATATAGGAAAGGGATGCCTTTTAGGAAAAGAAAAATAATAACAACGCTTACAGTGTTTATTAACATTTTCTGCAACAACAGGATGAGTTCCTGTCTCTCACCCTACCAGATGATGGGCATTGTTTACTTGAGGGACTTAACAGTGCTGACTGGCCAGGTGGAAGGAGTTGGTGGCATAGAGCTGTGATTGGAATGCCTGGGCATAAAGGAGCTCAATTCAGCAATGAGTAAAATCCTACAGAAGGAATGCTTCGTGGAGTCCCATTTTACAGATGGGAAAACCAAGGCCCAGAGAGGTCCTGTAATTTGCTCGTTGACCTGAAACCCTAAGAGCCCTCGTGGTGGTGTCCCCAGGACTCCCTGGAGGTGGTTCTGCTTCCTTCTTCCAACCTAGCAAAGCACAAACAATTGTAGGCTGCCCAAGTGGCACGTGGCCATCGGGGGAATCCGATTCTGTGCTCACCCAGAGAACAGCCCAGCGAGCAGGAAGCCCACACGCTGCCTTTTCAGATAGCTGTGCGCGCGGGTGTTACGTCAAGCCTTCACGCACCCAGCAGCAAAACAAAAAGGGCAAAGGGAGAGCCGAACGTGACTGAAACTTAGGGGATGGGCATTTGTGTGGGTGCCCAAGTCCAAAAAAAAAAAAAAAAGGGGAATGGCAAATCGATGTCTCAGCACGAAGTTCAAACTGGATTATTCTGTCTGGGATCAGAGGTCATCAGTTCCAACTCCCCAGTGTCAACCCCCTGCTGGGGTGCTCCTGCCCCTCCCCCTGCCCCTTATCAATGCCAGTTTGGAACAGGCAGGAAGTGGTAGCCTGGTGGCCCTCGCATTCCCAGTACCCAGCTCCGGCTGCACAGGGCTCCCGGTTACCTCAGGTCTTTCACTTGCACCAAACCCGTAGGCCCTCTCAAGGGCTCCACCTTCCACCTCAGTGCTGAAGTGTGTCCCTTCTCGGTCCGGAAGGCTCCTACTGGCACTGTGGACATGTCGGCCACTTACTGCCACCAGGAAAAGCTAAACAGGCTCTGGGGAAGCCCAGCCCTGGCCCCCACAGTTTGCACCCAGGGGCCTCCCTCTTCACTCTCTGGGGACAGGAGGCTCAGAACAACAACTTCTGTTTTGCCAGCTGCCCCTCCTGCAGCTGATCCAAATGGGATGAACCAAAGCGCCACTGGCCAGCTTGCTGTCCGGAGACGTGGAGGCCATGCCTACCTGCCCACGGTGCTCAGCGAGCCACTTCCTGGCCCTGTGCCACGGGCCGCCACCCCCAGCCCTCCAGCCATCTTTCTCCTCCCCCTTCAAGTCCTCCTTCCCGCTCCCTGATACAAGCTAGCGCTTACTCCTCACATTCCTGAGAAACATAAATCCTCCTGGGTGGCAGAGCCACCACCCTCGAGACGCCTCCGCGCCTCCTCCTCGCACCCCACCCCCACACACAGCCCTGGGACGTGGGGCTTCCCACCTCCTTCTTAGAAGTCACAGCGGACTTCAGGAGGAGGATGAAGTTCAGCGGGGCTTGGTTAATGATACACACACCAGCGGGCTGGGGGGAGGGGGTGCAGGAGACTCCTCTTAGCCACCCCTCCCCCGCCCAGGCCCGGGGCTGCATCTCCGCACTGAAGGGGACTGTTACTTCTCTGGCTTTTGGAAGTCGCCGCTCTCACCGTTACCCCAGCTTCAGTTCCCACCCACAGGGGCCGTGGAGGAAGCTGGCCCTTCTGGGGCAATAGAACACTCTCCCCCGCCCAACTGCGGGCTGGGGGTGGGGTGGCCGAGGAGAGGGCCCTGGGAGGGTCCTGCGGAAGGCGGGGATCCCCCACAACTAACTGGAACGAGAGCAGACTCGCCTGCGCTCCCTCCCCCACTGCACCCCCAAAAGTCGAAGGACAAGAGGTGCACAAAGCAAAGGCGCTCAGGGGCCTGGCCCAGTCTGGGGAGAGGGCTGGGGATAGCGGGAGGCTGCCTCCAAGCCTGCTCAGGAACTGCAAGCGCCGGGGTGGCGGGCGGAAGCAGTCCTCCCCTCTCCGCTCGAGTTTCAGAAAGACAAGGGAGGGCGGGGGCTGGGCGTCCGGGTCTCCCCAGCGGCTCCCCGTCCCAGACGCGCCGCCCGCCGGGTCCCGCACCTACCTGCTCCGCATGGCTCTTCTCGGCCTCGCGCAGCTCGCTCTCGCCGCCATCCCGCTGCGCCGCGGTGGCGGCCGGCGGCTCGGCCGGCCCGGACCCCTCCTGGGCGCGCAGCAGCTCCTCGCGCACCGGGACGCCCAGCTTCTGTAGCTGCTCGTCCGTGGCGGGGTCGACCACCAGCAGGCGCACGGCGTTGAGCGCGGCGCGGATGCGGCTCACCACCTGTTGGTGGGTCTCTTTCTCCACGTTCTCGCCGTTCACCTCCACCAGCCGGTCCCCGGCCAGCAGCCCCGACTTCTCGGCGGGCGAGCCGGGCTCCACCAGCCGGATGAACTGGCCCGCCTTGCCCTTCTCCCCGTGCAGATGGAAGCCATAACCGTTCGGGCCCTTCTCCAGGCAGCAGAGCCGGGGCAGGGGCGCCCCGGTCGCCGCGGCCGAGCTCATGTTGCCCCGGCAACGGCTCAACGACGCCACGCGGGGTCCTGTCGAGGCTGAAAACTGCACGGCCAGCCCTTCTCCCGCCCTGAGAAGCCGGGAGCCTGGCGGGAATCCCAGCACCCAGACGGGTGGAGCTGACAGGTGTTCCGGCGGCGACGGCGGCGGCGGGCGCGCACTGCCAAAAACTGGGGAAGCTGACAGACCAATCCCTCCCTGCTCGGCGTCTGCGCGTTCGAGGACCGGCCCAGGCCCCTTATCCTGGGGGCCGGGCCGCGCCGCGGGAGTGGGCCGCCGCGGACCAATCAGGGACCACCGGAGGCTGTGTTCGGGCCGGGTGAACTCCGCAGGCCAATCGGAGCGCGTGGGGCGTGGCCTGCGCTAGGCGCAGCGCCCCGCGGCGGGCGAAGAAAGAGGCTCAGGAAGTAGAAGTGTTTGTTACCAAGTGGCCCGAGTCGCGGAGCAGGGCGGGGACCTGACGAGTTTGGGTACTGGGCGGAGGGGCCCCGCAGGCTCTGTTTCGGTTTCCCTCACCTGTGGCGGGAGTTGAGGAGACTCAGCTCTCGGGGGAAAGACTCTATAGCTCGAAGTCCGTGTGCGGCTGTTTTGAGTGAACCGCTGTTGCCGGGGAAACAGTTCCTGCTCCCGGGCAGCGAAGTTCCAGCGGCCTAACTCATAAGACCGGCGTCCAGCTCTGAATAACGTCTTCCTGTCTGTGGAGTCACTTTCCTTTGCTCCAGGACATGCTTATAGGGGTGCTGGCTCTGATCCCTGCGGGGAAGGCGTGAGGCTCTGTGCAACCCACTGAAGACAGGCCACTGCGGGCAACGGCGCAGCGGTTGGGTAGGGAAGCGGGGTGGGGAGAGGCAGAATAGACTCAGGTAACCAACCTCTGGGTACTCTCCACGGAGGAGAAGGCCCTGGCTATTTTCAACAGAGAAATGATGAACTGTTAGGACTATGACATAAGCCTTCTTCCAGCTTCCTCCTGCCAGATAAGGGCTGGTCAAAGGCTCTGTTAAGGGTGAGCTGGCAAATTGGGGAAATCGAAGGGTGAGGGGAAATCAAATGATTTTGGGCCTCCAGTGAGGGTCCCTGTGTGGCGCCAATGGTTTGCTCTGGGCTAACCTAAAGGTTGGTGGTTTGAACCCACCCAGGGGTACCTCAGAAGACAGGCCTAGAGACCTGCTTCAGTAAAGATTGTTGTGTGCCTTAGAGTTGATTCTGACTCATAACAACCCTACAGGACAAAGTAGAACTGCCTCATAGAGTTTCCTAGGCTGTAATCTTTACTGGACGGGGCCCTGGTGGTACAGTGATTAAGAGCTTGGCTGCTGTCTTAGTTATCTAGTGCTGCTATAACAAATACCACAAGTGGATGGCTTTAACAAAGAGAAGTTTATTCTCTCACAGTCCAGTAGTAGAATTCTGAATCCAGGGGGCCGGCTCCAGGGGAAGGCTTTTTCTCTCTGTTGGCTCTGGAGGAAGGTCCCTGTCATCAGTTTTCTCCTGGTCTGGGAGCATCTAAGCGTAGGAACCTCAGGTCAAAGGACTCAGTCTGCTCCCGGCGCTGCTTTCTTGGTAGTATAAGGTTCCCATGTCTCTCTGCTTGCTTCTCTCTTTTATGTCTCAAAAGAGGTTGGCTCAGGACACAATCTAATCTTGTAGATCTCATCATATAACTCATTATATCATAGTGATAGAATTTACAACACACAGTAAAATCACATCAGATAACAAAATGGTAGATAATCATATAATACTGGGAATTATGACCTAGCCAAGTTTTCAGATATTTTTGGGTGACACAATTCAATCCATGATAGCTGCTAACCTAAAGGTCGCCAGTTCTAGTCCCCCAGCTGCTCCTTGGAAACCCTATGGGGCAGTTCTGCTCTGTTCTATAGGGTCACTAAGAGTTGGAATTGACTTGAGGGCAACAGGTTTGGTTTCCAATCTTTACCGGAGCGGATCGCCAGGTCTTTTCTCCTGTCAAGTGGCTGGTGGGTTCAAACCACTAACCTTTTGGTTAACAGCTTAGCACTTAACCATTGCTCCACCAGGGTTCTACTCTGTAACACATGAGGTCACCATGAGTTGGAATAGACTCCACGTCAATGGGTTTGTTTGTTTTGACAGTTCTTCCAGCTTGCAATAACAGTCCCTTCTTTGTGATCCCCCAGTCCAAGGTACATCTCAAAGAAGCAGTGGGCAGGGTGAACTTTCCAAAATACTGCAATTTAATTCTGAAAAACTCAAATGCTAGAGACCCAAAGCAGCCCACGTGAGTGATTGGATGGCCTGTGACCAGCCTGCGGCCGCAGAGCCTAGCAAGGTCAGGCTCCTCCCTGCTCTGGCTGGGAGACGCCACCAAGAGCTTCCTTATCAGGCCCAAGTGGGAGCCGCTGACTCTGCTCAGAGAGCAAAATTTCTGCCTTTAAAGCAAATGCAGTTGCCTCCTAAACGTGCAGGACATTTCTCTTCTTCAACCCTCCCCAGGCTGCGGAGCTGGGGTAAAGGTGCCTCTTCTGTCCACTTCCAACTGCTGGGCTGGGGCTTTGGGAGACGTGTGACCTTGGCCCCACAGAAACTCCTTGCTGACCCTCATCTCCACCCCAGATGTAGCCACATGACCTTATTTTGCACATGTTGTATTAGTTTACCTGACTCAGTAGGAGGGAGGTGAGGCAGTTTTGGCTCTGGTGTCTGAGAAGAAAAGGGCCTGGGGGTTGAGGGGTCAGGAAGGAGGCAGAGCTTGGGTTTAGGGAGATACAGGTGGGGAGAGGGTCGCTCGGCTATGCCTCCCACCTACTACGGGAGCTGGGGGTTTCTCTTTATGCAGATCTTAATCCAGGAGAAGCACTAGAGCTGCTTGAAAAGCGGCCTGCGGGGTTGCTTACTGCCAAGGGCTTGGGACAAAAAGAAAACCTTTTCCCTAGCTCTGATCTTAGGTGTCTAGGGGCTCAGGTAGAAAGGTAGATAAGATCAGGGGTTCAGGGAGGAGGGGCTTTCCCAGGATCTGAGGTCCAGAGAAGAGGAACCAAATGTTCCCAGGTGTTCCCATGTGCTTGTATGCTTGAGGAAAAGGGCCATGTCTCCAGAAGGGCAGTTGGTAAGGTCTGAAGGTAGCCAAACAGGCCCTAGTCTCTGTTGCTCCTGTTTCCCCTCCCTGAGGCTCCCAGCACAAGGTCCCATCTTATTGGGGAAGATTGTTCCCCTGGGAGCTGGAAGAAATGAGGGCTGGGGTCTGCTCAGCCTCTTTCCAGCTAAAGTAGTGACAGGGACACTACCAGCCCTCAGGCCCCAGGGAATCGGGCAGAAGTGCACCAGTGCCCCCTGGTGCTGGCTGGAGCAATGCTTTCCTTGTGGCCAGAAGGCAGGCCCAGCCACACAGGAAGTCCTAATACTAAAAGATAACAGGGCCACCAGGTCCCTGCCCATCTTCCGGGGAACCTGGTGCCCTTTTTTGGGATTAAAATGAAATGTAAATAGTTTACCCTCCTCCAGATGCAGGGAAGCTACAGTAACTAGGGTAGGAGCTGGAGGACAGCTCCCTCTTGGAAGGGGCTGTGCACCAGGTCCCCAGCTCTCCCCCCATTGGCTCAGCCACTTGGGAATAGACTGGGTAGGGGGAGATGGCTGTATCATCTGGGTCTCTGGAGCCTCCGCCCAGCCCCTTGGCCATCACACGAAGGAGCAGCAACTGGATCGTTTCTTCTGGGACTCCACATAGTCTCGGATCTGGAAGCTGGGCTCACCGGCCTGCTGCCTGGCCCGGTATTTCAGCTCCCTTGAATTGGAAGAAGCAGTGGTCTGAGCTGGGAGTGAGGAACAAAGCATCCTCCCCACTCCCACAGCCCTGACCAAATGGACTGAAGATGCAGAATGCAGAGGGGATCCTGGGCTGGGCCCTATGGGGTTCCCAGATGGTGCCGCCCTGCCTGTGAAGCTCCCTTCCTGGCTCAGGGCTCACTTGGCAATGGCCAGAAAGGCTAGCTCCACGTTCATGCCTGTTTTGGCGCTGGTCTCCATGAAGGGAACTCCATACTCCTGCCAGGAAGAGCCTGTTCTCAGGGCCAGTTGCCTCTGGCTTCCCCACCCCTCATCCCGCCCCACAGACAGTCACTTACCCTGGCCAGGGTCTCCCCGTCCTCTGAACGGATCTCCCTTTCGCTGCTCACATCCGCCTGGAAGCTTGGATGGGTTACTTTGGGGAAGGAAGGCTTGCCCCCAACTGGCCCTTCTCCTGCCCCAGCTGGCCCATCTTTCACCCCAGGAGTGGGTGCTGCCCACCCTTTGTGGTGGCCTGTAGGACTGAGAAGAGGCAGCCGCAGAGTCTGGGTGGGCAGGTGGGTGTGAATGGCATAGGGGCCAGGGTTTCTGCTTTGTTCAGGCTGCGTTACCTAGCTCCCAGTCCTGGGATCTCACCCCTGGCGTGGAGGAGGAGGTAACTCTGCTTAGCAAAGGGTGTGGTGGCCCAGCCCCAGAAGGATGTCAGTAGTTGGGGTAACGCTTTCCAGTCTTGGCCCCTGAACTGTGACCCTACTCACTATGACCTAATGGGGCCGAGCAGCTGGACATCCCTGAATCTCTTTCCTTGGGAGTGGCCTTTTGCAAAGCTTTAAGAGGCAGACGGGTTGGGCTAAATTTTCCAGATGAGCCTGACCCCTGAACTGGAGACTGGAAAGAGTCCTTAGCTTGAAGGATGCCCTGATGACACACTCTTGGGTGACCGTGGGCTGGGTGAAGCTGATCCTGTGGCACTGGAAGAGGAAGTGTGGGCTGACCCTACCATGGAGCCACTCACCTTGTTGCCTAGCAACATGATCACCACATCCCTCTGCGCATACTCATTAATCTCAGTGAGCCAAGCCTGTGGGAGAGGGTGAACTGAGCCAAGACAAGGCCAAGGACCAGGCCAGTCCCCTCTTCTCTCTCACCTTTCCTTCTTCTACCCTGTTTGTTTATCCTGGCCTACTCACTGCTCCCTGAACAGATACCTGGTGCATTCTCTAATCTGAATCTTTGTTTTGACCTGTCTAGCCTAAGTCTTCTCCTATTCTCGTCTTTACTTGCAATGCTCAGCTCAAGTCTCACCTCCTCTGGGTGACCTTCCTTGACTGCCCAACCTACAATGATTCCCCCTCCCCAACCCTACACAGTGTAACTCTTAGTTCTATGAAAGATAGAGGTGGCACAGAAATATTTCACAAACCAATTGGTAGTCATCAGTGATTTCTTGGAATAGCCTGTTGAGGGTTGTAAGGCTACATAAGGGCTCAGTGGTCAAAAGTACTGTGATCGATTAGTAATGTCTGTGTGAACATGGGGCTAGAGGTGGCAGCCTGCGTGCCATGGATTTGCCATTGTGATTGATTAGTGATGTCTGCCATAAGCATGGATTTGGTGATGGCAACCTGAGTGCCATGGGTTTGCCTCTGTTATATCTGTCTGCCCTGTTCCTCCAGTTGGCTTGTCAGCTACTTGAGGTCAGGGAACACATGTAACCTATACAGTGCTGTGCACAGAGTAGGTGCTTATAGTTGTTGAACTATTGTCTCTACTCTCTAATAGTTTGGTTGTGAGGACATAGCCACCCATTGTCTGCCTGAGTCACTTTGTTGTGACTTGGGCTGGATGTATGTGTAGGCGTTTGTAGTTGGGGTCTCTCTTTGGTCTCTGTGGGTGATTGTCCAGGGTAGAGCTGGGAACTTTCTGAACACCTTGACATGAAGCACACTCATGAAACGCAGTGAGGGCTAAACAGGTGGCACAGTGGCAGAATAGCTTGCTGGGCTTCTGCACCCACATGCCAATCAAATAAGTAGCAGCAGCTGTTACATCTGAGTCACAGCTCAGGTGTTTTTTCAGAAGGTAGCAGTCTTCCACGCTCCACCCCCTCCCACTGGCTTGCCCAGGCTCTGTCTTGGCTGCTTCTGGTTGAGTGGGTGGGTGGGGAGCCAGGGGAAGGGAGAACCTACCCGGATGTTGTCGAAGGACGATTTGTTTGTAATGTCGTACAGCAGGAGCAGGGCTGGAGGGGGAGAGAGAGAGAGCGCATAGAGGGGACTTGGAGCAGAACTATGTATGCCACAAATAGGTTGGCGGAAGGGGTTGGAGGGCATGAAAACTTACCCTGAGCATCTCGGTAATAGGCATGGGTGACACTGCGGAAGCGCTCCTGCCCTGCGGTGTCCCAGATCTAGGAAGGGATGGAGAAATGGGCAGGAGGAGGCAGGGTGAAGGACTGTGCTGGGTAGAGGAAACTCGTGTTATGGTGTGAGAGTCATGTGTATGGGAAGGTGGGACAGTTTCCTTCTCTAGGTTCTCATGGGCTTCTGGGCCTCTGACAACCTCCTGAAAAGTGGTGGTTACTTGAGTTCTCGAGCTCATTCAGGCTGTCTCCTCCTCCCCAGCCCAGGGGCTCGGGGTGTCCAACCTAGAGTGGACGAGGCCCTGGAAACTGGTGTGGAGATGAAGGGAGGCCGAGCTTTTCTGAAGGCATTTGGAGCCGCCTTTGTGGTGGGTTTGGTAGAAGAGAGGGTGGCTGGGAACTGCTTTTCTGCAAATATCAGACAATCAAAAGCCATTTCCTCTCCAGTGCCCCACAGGAAATTACCCCAGGCTGAGGGCTGGGCTGCAGGCCATGTGTGGTTCACGCTGAGGAGCAAGGGCAGACTCTCCATCCTCATGCCCCTTCCCAGCCCCTGTCTCACCTGCAGCTTCACCCTTACACCATCCACGGTCACCACCTTGTTCTGAAAGAGAGAGGGCAGAGGAAAAGGTGGGTGTGGAGGCGGAGTGGCTTGCTTGGCTCCTGAGCTCTGCAGACAACCTACTTGGAGGCTCCTGTCCTGGCCCCTCTCTAGGGCTTGAGGAGATGTGACAAGTCCCAGGAACATCACCAGCTGGATCACCGCATCAGAACAGTGGGGAACCTGTCCACAGACACCTCCATTGTGGATCCCTCTCTTCTGGGGGCTCTATCTACACTTCTTACGACACGGCAGGGCAAGGGGAGCCTGAGAACCTGCTTGGTGTTCCCCGAGGCTCAGCAAGCAGCACGACGGGGACGCTGCAGTCCTTGCCCCTTTCCACTTCAGTCTACCTCTCCCAGGGCTCAGCCCCATCACTGCAACCCAGCTCTTAGAGATGAGATGCCTCCCAGCAGCCCGGGACCTTAGATGCTGGGATCTATTTGCAGGGACATCCTTCCCCTAGCTGGCTCCCTTGTTCTCCTACACGAAGCTTCAGCTCCCACTGGGAGGGAGGAACAGGTCTCTGCAGACTCTCACACGCCAGGGCTAGACATTTCCTCTCCTGGTCCTGGTGGGCATGCGGTACTCAGCATCCCCAAGGCAGATTTGTAAAGATGGCGTCATCAAGGTGACAAGCTGCTCTCTCCCATGTGGCCAGTCCAGCTCTTAAACCCCATGCAGTGCTTGTTGGCCTTTGGGGGCCTTGTCAAAGGGGCCCATCTCAAAGGGCAATGAGCAAGGGGCACCGAGGGCCAGGACATACAGCTCACACAGTGGGAGGTGTTGGCCCTGCCCTGGGGCAGCCCTTCCCCCAGGAGTGGAGGAAAGTAAGACTCAATCCCTCATTTCTCATATCCCGTAGGTGGGCAAAGGAGCCCACCATGGCAGATTCCTCTAGCCTGGCCACCTCCGTGGTCCCTGGGGACCAGTCCTAGTGCCTCCCCTCCAGGCAGTGAGTCACAGGGGTTCTTAGGAGCTGCAAGGGAGGGCAGCACCCCTGTGGCCTGAGCCCCTGGCTTGCTGTGAGAGGAGGAGCCTGCAGCCACCTCACCCTGAAGTCTATGCCGACGGTGGCTATGAAGGTCCCGGAGAGGAAGGCCCCATCTTTGAATTGAATCAGGAAACAGGTTTTGCCGACGCCTGAGTCTCCCAGAAGCATCACCTAGGAGATGAGGGCAGAGGCAGTTAATGGGGATTGGGAGGAGCTTCTGGGCTTCCAGGGAGAGTGGCCCTGGACAGAGGGTGAGAGGGTGAGAGGGTGGGGAAGGCTGCTGAGGGCTCTGAGAGGCACCTGCTTCCCAAAGCCTTCACGCGGCTTCACTCACCTCTTCATCCCACACTCAGCTTACCTCTCAGGTTCTCCCTTTGACCCTCCTGTCCTCATTCAGTTTCCTGGAAGCCTGAGTTAAGGTCTTGGCACTAGTAGGTTCCCAAATGTGCTCGGTGGCCACAGAGAACCACTGCATTTACGTGGTCTAGACTCTGGCCACATCCGCACACACCACACAGGGAATTCAGCCCCTCTCTGTGTGTATGGCTTCATGTGGACATGTGTGGGTGGGGCTGGGCTGCCGGGAATGGGAAGTGTTCATATCTCAGACAGGGATATTCTCACCCGGGAAAATGTGTCAGGATGGGAGGGGGTAGACACTGTAGTTTGCACAGGCACATTCTAAAATGACTACTGTTTGAGGTTTTGAGTCACAACATCTATTTGGAAGTTTTTAATGACATTTTATGGTTATAAAGGCTTGCATGAATCAGGAAACTCTAAAGTTTATACTGAAACGGGGAGACACTTAGTTTGAAGTTCTCCCAGCAGAAACAACCCAAATGGACAAGTGGCTGGAAATGGCATCCCAGGTCACTGTAGGTCAGGAGGACAGGAGCTCCAGGGAGGGAGTGTGTGCAGTGGGGTACGCCCTTCCCCTTTATTGTCTAGCCAGTCTCTGCTTATCTTCTCTAAGGGACACTTAGGGAAGGTGGGGGGGAGGGAGCCCCTTGTTCTGCTGTTCCTCAACCTTGCAGAACAGGGATCTAGATGTAGACTGAAATTATTTTTGAGGCTCTGACCTTGACAATAGGAGTCCCTGGGTGGCTCAAATGATTAAAGATTGGTAGTTCAAATTCACTTGGAGAAACCTTGGAAGACAGGCCTGGCTGCCTACTTCTGAAAGGTCACAGCCATTGAAAACCCTATGAGCACAGTGCTACTCTGAAGCATGGAATCGACTTGATGGCAACTGGTTTTTTTTTTTTTTTTTTGACCTTGACAATGGAGCCTAAAGGCATGGGGCAATGGGATTAGCTAGATTTGGCAAGAGGCAGGGGGTGGGGGGGTGGGGGGAGGGGGTGAGGCTGAGCAGAAGGTGTTTGAAGGCTGGAGCCCTGGCTTTGGGAAGATTATTCTTCCGTGGCATGGTTTCCACATGGGTGGAAGCGAGGAGGATCATGCCTCTGAGGTCCCCTCTGGAGTCTGTTCAGGCCAATAATGTAGACATGAGCAGTGACTCTCCAAACACCTGAGATGAGGAGGAGTGGCTCAGGCATCCCCGCCCCCCCCCCCCCCGCCGCCCCAGCTCCTCTAATCCAGCCTGAGGAACTGCCTCCAGGATCCTCCCAAACTGTCCTAGATTCAGTCCCTGGAACAAATCTGAGACCGTGGAGTGCAGAAAGGACTTGACCAGGGGGCCAGGTGGCAGGTGGGGGTGGGGAATGCTCTGGAGCCCACCCTCCTCTCTGGCTTCTGGTCCCAGCCCCTGGGGAAGGAAGGAAGGAGGGAGGTTGAGAGCCTGTGTACTTTACAGATCACAGCTGCCTTGAGCAAACGATGCAGCCACCCGCCCAGCCAGGCAATGCCACCAAACACAAACAGCTGCCCAGCTCGCCACCTCCTAGGCAAACAGCCCAGCTGGCTTGTGGGGCAAGGAGGCCCAGGCGGTCCCACCAGGCTGGGGCTGGCCATCGGCCGCTCCCCTCCCCTCAAAGTGCAGGGGCCCATTTCCTGCCACGAGCCCACACAGGACGCCTATCTCAACGGCTCAGGGTGGCTGACTTGGCTCAGGGTGGCTGACTTGCGGAGTGGCTTCCCCTGAAATGCTTGGGGTGGGGGTGGGGCTCCCAGTGAGGAAACCAGGGCACAGGAAGAGGTGGATCGCCTTCAAGGTCATGCAGCATGAGGCCAGACAGCCCCCTCTCACCTATGCTCACCCTAGAGAGGACATGGTCAAGTCAGAGTGGCTCTGGGCCACTCTCGGAGCTCCTGGTATGTGCCCTCTCCACAGGCACCAAGGGAGGTGCAACAGACCAGTGTCCACTGCCACCCCATATCTGCGTCAGTACAGGACAACCCTGCAGTCAGAGGGAAGGGGTTCCAGAGAGCTGATTTATAGCCCCCCTCCCAGATGAGGGAAGCTGTGGCTAACGGATGAGTTCTTTCTCAGGCCCTAAACTTCCTAGGTGGACTTGCTTCCTGGCTGGCCACACCTTCCTCGAAAGGGAGGCGAGGGACAGTGACTGGAGGGGCTGGGGAGGGCAGTGGTAGGGCTTGGGGATGGCTGGGGGACCAGAAGGATTTCAAGCCAGGACCTTGAAACGGGATGACAGGTCCCCAATGAGAGCTTAGCTGGAAAAAGGGCTCTCACTTCCAGTTGCCCTGCCGCCAGGGGGCGTCCTCACTGAGTCTCCAGGCAGCCCCTTTCCAAACACTTTGGGCATCTCTGTGCGTTTAACCCCTACTGAGAGGCATGGAAGGTACCCTGGAGGCACAGTGGTTAAGAACTGGGCTGCTGAAAGGAAGGTGGGTGGTTCAAACCCACCGGCAGCTCCACCCATCAGCAGCTCCACAGAGAAAGATGGGACAGTCTGCTTCCGTGAAGATTACAGCCTTGAAATCCTATGGGGGCAGTTCTACTCTGTCCTTATAGGGTCACTACGAGTCTGAATGGACTGTAACAGTTTTTTTTTTTTTTTTTTTGAGATGCATGGGGCTGCAAGTCGATTCCGACTCATAGTGACCCTATAGGACACAGTAGGGTTTTCTTGGCTGTAATCTTTGCGGAAGCCGCTGGGTGGGTTGAACCGTTAACCTTTCAGTTAGCATCTGAGCTCTTAACTATTTGTGCCGCCAGGGCTCCTTGGCCGGACAGTCAAAAGGACCAAACCAAATCCATTGCCGTCGAGAAGATTCCGACTCACAGCGACCCTGTAGGACACAGTAGAACTGCCCCATAGGGTTTCCAAGACTGTAAATCTTTACGGAAGCAGACTGTCACATCTTTCTCTCGTGGAGCGGCTGGTGGGTTTGAACCGCCAATCTTTCGGTTAGCAGCCTAGCATATAATCATTGCACCACCAGGGCTCAGGGTTCACAAGACGGGGAGTCGCTCAGTCCTTCGGACCCTCCTCACCTTGCCCTGCCCCGCCGAACCAACCCCATCCCTAGAAGTCGAGGTGCGCCCAGAGGCTGCCTCCTGACCCTCCCTCCCTCCCTTCTCCGGAGACCCGGCTGCCGGAGGAGGGCTGAGTCCATAGCAGTCGCAGCCAGAAAGGGGCTGGGCCGGGAAGGCCGGGGTCTTAGGGACAAGGGCGCGGGGTGGGGCCCCCCTCCGAGCCGGCATAGAGTCCCGGGAACTGGGCGCAGTGCCCACCCACCTTGCCGGTGAGATCGTAGCTCGGACTGCAAGGCGCGGAGCTCTCGGGGACCTCTGCATCCCGGGTGGCCGTGGCGCCAGGCGTGCCCAGCATGTCCCTGGACGAGAGGTGAGCTGGGGCTGGCTGCAGGCTGAGGGAGAGCAGGAATGGTGCCGCCCCGCGCTCCGCCCACTGCTTCCTCCCCTCTCTCGGCCAGGCCGGGACCCCGCAGACTCCTCCCCACCTGCCAACCCTAGACAACACCTTCTGCGAGGGCGTGCAGGGCTGCAGGATCAGCACCCTAGGGGTGACAGGCAGTCCCTGAGCAACACTGGCTTGGTCCAGAGCTCAGAGGGCAGGGATTAAATCCAGCCCTAGGACTGACCCCCCCCCCCAAGGCCACCAGCAGCCAGCGGTGGGTTCCTATCCTGGAGCTGTCTCTGGAGACCCCGCCAGGTGCGGAGGTCTGCATCGCCCGAACCCGCGGACCGGCGCCTATGTTCCGCCTGCTGCTGCGCAGCACCGCCAGCAGGCCGCGCTAGAGCTCCGGCCAGCAGGCTGCCAACAGTTGGCCCTTTGGGACGCCTCTGGGCATCTCAGCTCAGCGTTTGGTGCTTTCTGAGGACAGTGCCAAGGTGCCTTCCCTCGCGCACCCCGGCCTCGCTTATCTGAATAAGTTTGTTTATCGACTGATATTCACCTGTAGCGCGTTTGCACTGCGGTTTTCCAGCCCTAGCTGGTGTTCAGACTTTGACCATGTAGTATCATCACCTCTTATTTCCTCCTGACCTGCTGGGCTGTCCCCAGAACGCCCCACGATAGGAGAGCCTTCCCATGAGGGCTTCCCGCACACACCTCTGATCCCGGAGCTCCCAAGCCAGCCTAGCCTTTACTCAAAAGCAGCCCCCACACCTAGCTCTGTCCAAGTAGGCCGAAAACGTTAGGCCTTACATGTTGGGTCTTACATGATCCATGAAGTCCTGGATCTTTTTGAACAGAGGCACCAGGATATCCCAAGGCTGCTGCAACTTCAGGACAGGCCAGGGTGGGTGAGGAGTGTCCCCATAGTAGGGTTCAGGGACTCCTATGGCTTGGGCCAACCATTCAATTACCGCCTTCCCTGCAACATTCCATATGAGCGAATTCAGGTTACAGAGAAACAGAGTAGGCGCATCACAAAGGGGTGTGTAGGAAGGGAGAGGGAGACCTGCACCCCTTTACTTAGGTGTTGGGACTGAGAGGTAAGGAGCAGGCATGGATTATGGGTGACTGTAGGCCTTGTGGCACAGTGGTTAAGAGCTCGGCTACCAACCAAAAGTTTGGCAGTTCAAATCCACCAGCTGCTCCTATGAAACCCTACGGGACAGTTTTACTTTGTCCTATAGGGTCGCTATGAGTCGGAATGGACTTGATGGCAATGGATGTTTGTGTGTTTGTGGTGTAGGGCTTGTGGGGACTGTGTGTACAGCAGCCTTGTAATTTTTGGCATCAGCTGGAGCTATCTTCTGGCAGCTGGAAAAAAGCCCAGAGCAGGGACAGAGTGACCTGTGTAGAGCAAGGAGCTTGGGCCATGGCTTCTAGAGGTGGCATGCCATAACCTCGGTTCCTTCATCTATGTGTGGGATGCGACACCAGATTGAAAGATCCACGGAGGGTAGCAGCTGCACAGCTGCTCAGATATGTGATGTGGGCTACTGTTTGGTGCCAGATGGCACACACGTATCACCTCCCTACACCTCACATCATAACAAACCAAATAACACCTGGTCCACTCAGAGCCCAGGCTCCTGGGCTCCAGAGGGCTCATGCACGCCTGCTCCCTGCAGGGGTGAGGGTTTTCGCTGCAAGAAGGTAATGGTGGAAGAAGAAAGAGAGCAGGGATGTGCCATGCCCCTTGCTTGCTGCCCACTGTGGACCAGGCCCGCCAGCAGCTAACAGCTGTTTGTGGTGTTGGCTCCACTAAGACCCTCTTTGTCCCATGGCAGGTTCAGAATGAGGAAGGTTGCACATCAGTGTGAGTGCTCCAGAAATAATTGAGGAAATAAAACTACTGTCTTGCTGCATTGCCTCAGTGTACCTTGGATGGACTGATCTGACTGAAGGAAGTAGTCTGTGAACACAGAGGCAAGGCACGGTGACAAGGCCCACTGGGACAGTACAATGTCCTGTGGTGTGTTCAAGGGCAGCTTTGAGTGTGTCAGGAGGGGACCTGGGTTTGGAGTGGTCAGGGTTGGGGCTGTGCAGGGAGGCAGGCCTGCCCCAGAGGGAGGGCCTTGCCTGAGGAATTGCAGCTCACTAAGGGAGCAGGGTCTCTTTAGATGTGGTTACCAGGAGAAGGCCGATGTAGACCATGGGTTCCGGGAAATCCAGGCCTCTTAACCTTCATTTCTATGCTGAGTATACACCATGGCGGCCTACATCTCTCCTCATACACACAAAGACCTCACATCATAACACTCACGTACACTTTAAGTCACATCACAAACACACATCACCTCTCTACAACTCACATCATAACAAACACACACATCTAACTCACCTCATACCACACACGTATCCCTTAAATCATACTGCAAACACACACCTTGCACACACACATACACACACATAGACCTCACATTGTAACACACACTCCTCATGTCACACCGCAAACACACATAACTCACACTATAGATAAACGCACTTTACACCACACACACTACATCACATAACACACATATATCACATCATACTACACACGCTTTCAGTCACATCACAAACACACATAACTTACACCACAAACACACACTTTACACCATACCTTTCCCACACACACATATAATTTATATCATACAACAAACACACACATCCTACATCATACCACAAACACATACCTCATATACCACAAAACGCAGTGCCTTACACAACTTCCAAAAACACACATGTACAACTTCCCAAAACACAATTCTCAAATTATTTCCCCAAACACAGATACCTTATTTCACCTCAAACATTCATTTACCTCTTACCACATCACAGTTGCAGACAGGCTATGTCACACCATAAGAACATACATCATATCACTGCATACACACCCTTCAAATTGCCCCCACAGCTGACATCATCCCCAAACGCACACGTTGTTAGGTGCCATTGAGTTGGTTCCAACCCATAGCAACCCTGTGTACAACAGGATGAAATACTGCCTCGTCCTGCACCATTCTCATAATCATTGTTATGCTTGAGCCCATTGTTGCAGCCACTGTGTCAATCCATCTTGTTGAGGGTCTTCCCTTTTTCTCTGACTCTCTGCTTTACCAAGCATGATGTCCTTCTTCAGGGACCGGTCTCTCCTGATAGCATGTCCAAAGTATATGAGGTGAAGTCTCGCCAGCATAGTTTCTAAGGAGCATTCTGGCTGTACTGTTTCCAGGACAGACTTGTTTGTTCTTCTGGCAGTCCATGGTATATTCAATATTCTTCACCAACATCATAATTCAGAGGCATCAATTCTTCTTCAGTCTTCCTTATTCATTGTTCAGCTTTTGCATGACTATGAGGTCATTGAAAAAACCATGGCTTGGGTCACGGGCACCTTAGTCCTTAAAGTGAAATCTTTGCTTTATAACACTTAAAAGAGGTCTTTTGCAGCAGATTTACTCAATGTAAGGCATCGTTTGATTTCTTGACTGCTGCTTCCATGGGCGTTAATTGCGGATCCAAGTAAGATGGAATCCTTGACAATGTCGATTTTTCTCCATTTATCCTGGTATTGCTTATTGGTTCAGTTGTGAGAATTTTTGGTTCCTTTATGTTGAGGTGTAATCCATATTGAAGGTTGTAGTCTTCGATCTTTGTTAGTAAGTGCTTCAAGTCCTTTTCGCTTTCAGCAAGCAAGGTTGTATCATCTGCATAACGCAGGTTGTTAACGAGTCTCTAAGCCTGATGCTCTGTTCTCCTTTATATAGTCTGGCTTCTCAGATTATTTGCTCAGCATAAAGATTGAATAAGTATGGTGAAAGGATACAACCCTGACACACACCTTCCCTGACTTTAAACCATGAAGTATCCCCTTTTTCTGTTTGAGCGACTGCCTCTTGGCCTATGTACAAGGTTTCTAACGAGTACGTTGAAGTGTTCTGGAATACTCATTCTTCACAATGTTATCCATAATTTGTTATGATACACATAGTCGAATGCCTTTGCATAGTCAATAAAGCATAGGCAAACATCTTTCTCTGATTTCAGCCAGGATCCATTCTGACATCAACAATGATATCCCTGGTTCCACTTCCTCTTCTGAATCCAGTTTGTATTTCTGGCAGTTCCCTGTCATGTACTGCTGCAACTGCTTTTGAATAATCTTGAGCAAAATTTTACTTGGGTGTGATATTAATGATATTGTTTGATACTTTATGCATTCTATTGGATCATCTTTTTTAGGAATAGGCATAAATATGGATGTCTTCCAGTCGGTTGACCAGGTAGCTGTCTTCCACAGTTCTTGGCATAGATGAGTGAGCATTTCCAGCGCTGCATCCATTTGTTGAAACATCCCAGTTGGTGTTCTGTCAATTCCTGGAGCCTTCTTTTTTTGCCAATGTCTTCAGTGCAGTTTGGACTTTTTCCTTCAGTACCATTGGTTCTTGATCATATGCTACCTCCTGAAATGATTGAACGTGGATCAGTTCTTTTTGGTACAGCGACTCTATGTATTCCTTCCATCTTCATTTGATGCTTCCTATGTCATTCAGATTTTCCCTTGTAGAATTCTTCAGTATTACAACTTGAGGCTTGAATTTTTTTTCTTTACTTCTTTTAGCTTGAGAAATGCTGAGCGTGTTCTTCTCTTTTGGTTTTCTAATTCCAGGTCTTTGCACATGTCATTATAATACTTTGTCTTCTTGAGCTGCTCTTTGAAATCTTCTGTTCAGCTCTTTTACTTCGTTATTTCTTCCATTTGCTTTAGGTACTCAACATTCAAGAGCAAGTTTCAGAGTCTCTTCTGACATCCATTTTGGTCTTTTCTTTCTTTCTTGTCTTTTTAATGACCACTTGTTTTCTTCATGTATGATGTCCTTGAAGTCATTCCACAACTTGTCTGGTCTTCAGTCATTAGTATTTAATGTGTCATCTATTCTTAAGATGGTCTCTAAATTCAAGGTAGTACTTTGACTCTCATGGACTCGTTTTAATTTTTTTTAGCTTCAACTTGAACTTGCATAGGAGCAATCGATGGTCTGTTCCTTATTCGGCCCCTGGCCTTGTTCTGACTGATGATACTGAGCTTTTCCATTACCTCTTTCCACAGATGTAGTTGATTTGATTCCTGTGTATTCCATCTGGTGAGGTCTACATGTATAGTTGCCATTTGTGTTGTTGAAAAAAGTTATCTGCAATGAAGAAGTCATTCATCTTGCAAAATTCTATCATGTGATCTCCGGCATTGTTTCTATCACCAAGGCCATATTTTCCAACTACTGTTCCTTCTTTGTTTCCAGCTTTCACATTCCAATCACCAGTAATTATCAATGCATCTTGATTGCATGTTTGATCAACTTCAGACTGCAGAAGTTGGTAAAAATCATCAATTTCTTCATCTTTGGCCTTAGTGGTTGGTGCACAAATTTGAATAATAGTCATATTAACTGGTTGTCCTTGTAGGTGTATGGATATTATCCTCCCATCACTGACAGCATTGTACTTTAGGATAGATCTTGAAATGCTCTTTTTGATGATGAACGCAATGCCATTTCTCTTCAGTTGGTTATTCCTGGCATAGTAGATCATATGATTGTGTGATTCAAAATGACCAGTATCAGTCCATTTCAGCTCACTAATGCCTAGGATATCGATGTTTATGTGTTCCATTTAATTTTTGACGATTTTCAATTATCCTAGATTCATACTTCATACATTCCAAGTTCCTGTTATTAATGGATGTTTGAAGCTGTTTCTTCTCATCAGCAAATGAAGGTCCTGAAAGCTTGACTCCATCCACATCATTAAGGTTGACTCTACTTTGAGGAGGCAGGTCTTCCCCAGTCATATTTTGAGTGCCTTCCAACCTGAGGAGCTCATCTTAGGGCATTATATCAGACAATGTTCCACTGCTATTTGTAAGGTTTCCACTGGCTAATTTTTTTTCAGAAGTAGATTGCCAGGTCTTTCTTCCCAGTCTTAGTTTGGAAACTCCACTGAAACCTGTCCAACATGGGTGACCCTGCTGGTATTCAAATACCAGTGGCATAGCTTCCAGCATTGCAGCGACACGCAAGCCACCGTAGTATGACAAGCTGACAGATGCATGGGTCCAAATGCACATATTACTCTCCAAATAAAACACTCCTTATATTGCCCCTAACATCTCTCATCACTCCCAAATACATACTGCACAGAAATCCAAAATGAATACTCACCCCACATTATCTCCCAAACAAATATGCCTGCCCTCCTGTACCACAACACACACCCCACACATTCACACACTGTACTCATGTAGCAGGTGGTGAATGCCACATGAAAATTTCCTAGGTGTTCAGAGTGGGGACCTTGTGTGCAACCAAGGATATCCAAGAGGGCCTCCATGATATCAGGTGTAAGCAGGAAGGGCATTCAGGTGGATGGAACAAAAGCCCAGAGCTAGGGAAAGCACACATAGCCTGTGTGGGCAGGGTCAGGTATGGAGAGGAGAGTAGGCCAGAGCTGCAGGGACAGGGCCTTAACTTGAGCTCTTCAAAATATGGTGCATGGACCACTTGCGTCACAGGCTCAGGGTGGGTGTTAAAATGCAGATTCTGGGCCTCCACCCCAGTCCTATGGAATCAGCACCTCTGTGGATGAGTTCGAGAGTCTACGTTTAAGATTAGCTTCCCCCTGGAGATTTTTATGCACACTAAACAAGAGTTTGAAGACCACTGGTCTAAATGGTGCAAGATCTTGACCAGCAGATGATGAATTTAGACTTTATTTGGTAGGTAATAGTGAGCCTCTTAAGGTTTAAGGTGGAGGGTGAGCAGAGTGAGGCTTTAGGCAGATACATTTTGCAGCAGTATATAGGCAAGACTAAAGAGTTTGGGGGAAACTGAGGTGAGAAGTTACAAGGAGGACATGAGCTAGAGTGGATGAGGGGCTGACTGGGAAGACTACGATGTGAACCCTATCACAGCCAGCTCCCCAGTAAACCCATCAGGAGGACTTGAAGTCAGGTTGATGGAGCTGGTGATGGAGGAGTTGGGGAAGACCTTGATTTGAGAAGCATCTACCCAGCACCTGGGCAGGTCCCACATACAGAAGGCAATGGGCCTGGTAGTTTCTCTGGTGAGGGATGTTTGAGAGGTCCTGGGAGCTGGCCTGAGGACACACCCCACATAGCCATCCCACTCACCTCTGCCTCCTCCGAAGTGCAAGACCAAGGACTCCATCCGGCCTGCCCAGGTTGCACTCAACCTCTGAGCTGGGCCAGCAGGAGCTTCTGTGGTCCCTCTCTTTAGGCACCAGCACATAGGAATTCTGGACTAGAGCCAGCGCCAGCTACAGGGCACTTGTAAATTGCCAGCAGTGAGTAGTGTTTAAATCTCTGTGTACATGACAGCCTGTGGAACTCCAGACCACTGAGGCCTCAATGTTTTCTAGCCCCTTTGCTCAGCATGACATGGGAGACTTTAGGTGCTATGCTCTGTGCAGAAGGATAGAAAGAGACCTCTCTGAACCAGAATGGAGGGTCCTTAGCATTGGATGGAGTCCCTGGGTGGTGCAAACAGTTAATGTACTTGGCGGCTAACCAAAAAGTTGGATGTTTGAGTATACACAGAGGTGCATTGGAAGAAAGGCCTGGTGATCTACTTCTGGAAATTAAAACAAACAAGAAAAACCTCTTACTCTTGAGCTGATTCTGACTCATAGTGACCCTATAGGACAGAGTTGAACTGCCCCCATGGAGTTTTCAAGAAGCAGCTGGTGGATTTGAACTGCCAACATTTTGGTTAGCAGCCAAGCTCTTAACCACGGAGCCACGAGGCCTCCTTCTGGAAAATTAGCCATTAAAACCCCAGTGGAACACAGTTATATTCTGACACACATGGAAGAGTCATGAGTTGGAGGCCAGTTGATGGCAACTGCAACTGTAGTACTGGAGAGAGTGGTGGGAAGGGGGCTGCAGACCTGTAAAAATGGAGTGGTGGTGGTGCCTGACCTC
The DNA here is from genome assembly GCF_030014295.1 of Loxodonta africana. Classification (NCBI taxonomy): domain Eukaryota; kingdom Metazoa; phylum Chordata; class Mammalia; order Proboscidea; family Elephantidae; genus Loxodonta; species Loxodonta africana. The sequence goes on from NC_087359.1 coordinate 18,065,236, forward strand.
CTCTAACTTCACAAAGGGGAAGGAGAATCAAGATCAAATGCTCAGGCATACCTTCAATTTCCAACCTTTTCACCAATTCTGACACCAGCCATCCCCCGCATGGCACTTTCTACTTCTCTGTTGAGTTTGGTAATTCATTGCAATGCTACACAGAACTCACAAACTATACTAACAGCTATGGGGTTTATTAGGGAAGTAACAGGTTACAGTTCAGGATCAGAAACGATTCAGGATACAGTTCTGCAGTCAGGACAGCTTCTCAGTTGTTCCCACTGGCAGGCCTCTCCCTGGCCTTCGGCCTCTGCCCCTTGGTTCCTTGGGCCCTCGGGCCTCTTGGGCTGGTCTGCTCAGGCAAGGGTTACAAAGCTTTTTGGCTTTGCCAGTAAGTGCCCAGAGGCACTCCGCTCTGCCAGGAAGCCTCCTGCCTGAAGGCGCTCAACTCTTCCCACTCCATGGATCGGCAAGCCTAACTCTGCTGACAAGTGCCCAGAGGCACCCCACTCCACTAGGAAGCTTCCTGCCTGAAGGTGCTCAGCTCTCTCACTCTGTGGGTCGACACACCCACTGTAACCGCCTTTTTCCGTGGGCCAGGAAGTCCACTGTGCCACCTCACGATGGTCTCCTGGCTTTACTCCTGCTGTTTCTCTGCTATCACTTTTTGCTATCTTGCACCATCTCAGTGTTACAGTTCTCTCTGTCTGTCTCCTGGGTCTAGGAGATTCTTAGTGCTGGACCCCAGGTCCAAAGGACGCACTCTGCTCCTGTCTCTTCTTTTTAGTGGTAGTGAGATCCCCCTGTCTGCCTCTTGGATGGCTCATTTTAAGCCCAACAGGATGGAAAAACTGACCAATCCCTTCATTAGGATTCTACACACCTTATTTGCATGGTCCCACCCTCACAAGGGTGCCATGCACCTTATTTGCATTATTAGCAAGCTATCCTATTCCCTTGATGGACCACAAGAATCTCATTTGCATAGCTCCACCCAGTCATTTGTGGGCGTTACAAGACCATGGTAAGAAAGGCCATATGTGATTGTTAAGGTTGTGTGTCAACTTGCATGGACTGTGATTCTCAGTAGTTTGGCAGTTATGACATAGTTTGGCAGTCATATGATGTCATGATCACTTCCATGATGAGATTCGATATAACATGATCAACCCCATGATGGGATCTGCTGTGAGTAGCCAATTGGTTGAAAGGGAGTTTCCTTAGTTGTGTGGCCTGCATCAAATATAAGTTGACATTCTGGCAAGGCTCGGGGGCTTCTTGCTTGCACTGATCCTGCAGCTGGCTCCTGTTCGTCTGACCTCCAGTTCTTGGGATTTGAGCTAGCAGCTTACCTGTGGTCTTGCCTGCTGATCTTGGGATTCAACAATCTTTGCAACCTGTGAGCAAGAGCTCTGCTCTCTGACCTGCCGATCTTTGGTTCTCCAGCCCCTGTGGCTATGTGAATCAGGAGAAGCCTCTGTCCTTACTCATGGACTTGGGACACTCCAGCCTTTACAGCCACATGATGCATTTCCTTGATATAAATCTCTCTCTATATATATTCACAACCCTGATGCACACCTTTCCTGACTTTAAACCAATCAGTATCCCCTTGTTCTGTCCGAACAACTGCCTCTTGATCTATGTAAAGGTTCCTCATGAGCACAATTAAGAGTTCTGGAATTCCCATTCTTCACAATGTTATCCATAATTTGTTATGATCCACACAGTTGAATGCCTTTGCACAGTCAATAAAACACAGGTAAACATCCTTCTGGTATTCTCTGCTTTCAGCCAGAATCCATCTGACATCAGCAATGATATCCCTGGTTCCATGCTCTCCTCTGAAACTGGCCTAAATTTCTGGCAGTTCCCAGTTGATATGCTACTGCAACCGTTTTTGAATGATCTTCAGCAAAATTTTGCTTGCATGTGATATTAATGATGTTTTTCTATAATTTCCACATACAGTTGGATCACCTTTCTTGGGAATAGGCATAAATATGGATCTCTTCCAGTCAGTTGGCCAGGAAGCTGTCTTCCATATTTCTTGGCATAGACGAGTGAGCACCTCTAGAGCTGCATCAGTTTGTTGAAATATCTCAATTGATATTCTATCAATTCCCGGGGCCTTGTTTTTCGCCAATGCCTGCAGAGCAGCTTGGACTTCTTCCTTCAGTGCCATCAGTTCCTGATTATATGCCACCTCTTGAAAGGTTGAACATCGACTAATTCGTTTTGGTGTGTATTCCTCCCGTCTTCTTTTGATGCTTCCTGTGTTGTTTAATATTTTCCCCATAGAATCCTTCACTATTGTAACTCGAGGCTTGAATTTTTTATCTGTTCTTTCAGCTTGAGAAATGCTGAGCATGTTCTTCCCTTTTGGTTTGCCATCTCCAGCTCTTTGCATATGTCTTTATAATACTTTACTTTGTCTTCTTGAGCTGCCCTTTGAAGTCTTCTGTTCAGTTCTTTTACTTCATCAATTCTTCCTTTTGCTTTAGCTGCTCACAGTTCGAGAACAAGTTTCAGAGTCTCCTCTGACATCCATCTTGGTCTTTTCTTTCTTTCCTGTCTTTTCAATGACCTCTTGCTTTCTTCATGTATGATGTCCTTGATGTCGTTCCACAACTCGTCTGGTCTTCGGTCTCTAGTGTTCTATGCGTCAGATTTATTCTTCAGATGGTTTCTAAATTCAGCTGGGATACACTCAAGGTCATATTTTGGCTTCTGTGGACTTGCTCTGATTTTCTTCAGTTTCAGCTTGAACTTGCATATGAGCAATTGATGGTCTGTTCCACAGTTGGCTCCTGGCCTTGTTCTGACTGATGATATTGAGCTTTTGCGTGTTCTCTTTCCACAAATGTAGTCAGTTTGATTTCTGCGTGTTCCATCTGGCGTGGCCCATGTGTATCGTCGCTGTTTATGTTGGTGAAAGAAGGTATTTGCAATGAAGAAGTCGTTGGTCTTGCAAAATTCTGTCCTTCAATCTCCAGCATTGTTTCTACCACCAAGGCCATATTTTCCAACTACTGATCCTCCTTCTTTGTTTCCAACTTTTGCATTCCAGTCACCAGTAATTATCAATGCATCTTGATTGCATGTACAATCAATTTCAGACTGCAGCAGCTGATAAAAATCTTCTGTTTCTTCGTCTTTGGCCTTAGTGGTTCGTGGGTAAATTTGAATAATAGTCGTATTAACTGGTCTTCCTTGTAGGCGTATGGATATTTTCCTATCGCTGGCAGTGTTATACTTCAGGATAGATCTTGAAACGTTCTTTTTGACGATGAATGCAACACCATTTCTCTTCAAGTTGTCATTCCCAGCATAGTAGGCTATATGATTGTCTGATTCAAAATGGCCAATACCAGTCCATTTCAGCTCACTAATGCCTAGGATATCGATGTTTATGCTTTCCATTTCATTTTTGATGATTTCCAAGTTTCCTAGATTCATACTTAGTACATTCCAGGTTCTGATTATTAATGGATGTTTGCAGCTGTTTCTTCTCATTTTGAGTGGTGCCACAACAGCAAATGAGCAAATAAAATGAGAAGCTGGACTATATGAAGAAGAACATGGCATCAGTATTGGACCAAGACTCATTAACAACCTGTGTTATGCAGATGACACAACCTTGCTTGCTGAAAGTGAAGAGGACTTGAAGCACTTACTAATGAAGATCAAAGACCACAGCCTTCATTATGAATTGCACCTCAACATAAAGAAAACAAAAATCCTCACAACTGGACCAATAAGCAACATCATGATAAACAGAGAAAAGATTGAAGTTGTCAAGGATTTCATTTTACTTGGATCCACAATCAACAGCAATGGAAGCAGCAGTCAGGAAATCAAATGATGCATTGCATTGGGTAAATCTGCTGCAAAGGACCTCTTTAAAGTGTTGAAAAGCAAAGATGTTACCTTGAAGGCTAAGATGCACCTGACCCAAGCCAGGGCATTTTCAATCGCATCATATGCATGTGAAAGCTGGACCATGAATAAGGAAGACCCAAGAAGGGATGACACCTTTGAATTGCGGTGTTGGCAAAGAATGTTGAATATACCATGGACTGCCAAAAGAACAAACAAATCTTTCTTGGAAGAAGTACAGCCAGAATGCTCCTTAGAAGCAAGGATGGCGAGACTGCATCTTACATACTTTGGACATGTTGTCAGGAGGGATCGGTCCCTGGAGATGGACATTATGCTTGGCAGAGTACAGGGTCAGCGGAAAAGAGGAAGATCTTCAACGAGGTGGATTGACACAGTGGCTGCAACAATGAGCTCAAGCATAACAACGATTGTGAGGATGGCTCAGGACCGGGCAGTGTTTCATTCTGTTGTGCATAGGGTCACTATGAGTCGGAACCGACTTGACGGCACCTAATAACAACAACATATATATTTACGTGCTTTATGGGTTTGGCTTCTCTAGAGAACTCACCCTAAGACACCATATAAAATTGATCCATTACTCACAGGAGGGATGAGAGCTGCAACTCTCTTGGTGTGCAAGTGAACTACACAAGGGACCCCACCCCGTCCACATGTGACCCCCAGAAAGCCTGTTGTGTGCTGTTGCCGCTGCCCTCCATCAGCAGCGTTGGAAGTTCCCTGGGTCTGTGCCCCATCTGTGGAGGAGGATATATGCTGCATGTCATGGACTGAATTATGTCCCCCCAAAAATGTGTATATCAGCTTGGTTGGCCATGATTCTCATGTTTCTGTGGTTGTCCTCCATCTTGTGGTTGTAATTTTCTGTTAAAGAAGATTAGTGTGGGATTGTAACACCCTTACCAGGTTACATCCCTGATGCAATGTAAAGGGAGTTGCCCCGGGGTGTGGCCTGCACCACCTTTTGTCTTTCAAGAGGTAAAAGGAAAGGGAAGCTAGCAGAGAGGGGGGACCTCAAACCACCAAGAAAGCAGTGCTGGGGGCAGAACACGTCCTTTGGACCAGGGTCCCTGTGCAGAGAAACTCCTAGTCTGGGGGGGTGGAGGGAAAGATTGATGAGAAGGCCGACAGAGAGAGAAAGCCTTCCCCTGGAGCTGACACTCTGAATTTGGACCTTTAGCCTACTTTACTGTGAGGAAATAAACTTTTTTTTTTTTTTTTTGTTAAAGCCATCTACTTGTGATATTTCTGTTACAGCAGCACTAGATAACCAAGACACCCAATTCATGGCCCCAGGTCATGCCTCTTGTCCCTGTTGTCCCCAGTCCCAGGCCCAGGTGAAGCCCTCAGGCCCTCACTCAATGTTAGCTGCCCACAGGTTTGTTCTGTGGTGAATCAAGCCTTCCTGCTACTGACCACGGTGACTGAAGCGAAGCAAACAGTGGAGGCTCTAGAAGGCCCACCCTGAGGAGACAGAGGGAGAGCCCAGGCTGTCCTGTCTTTGGCTGCTCACAGCCTCAGTTTGACATACTTTCTTCCTCCTCATAAGAAAATTTTCTCACTGTTGTAACCAAACTAATGGCGAAATTCGGAGGCCCCACCCCGTGACATCTATGGAGCATGAATCAGAGTTTTCACATCCACACCCATGCCTAGTCCATGCTCTGCCATCTGTGGAAGGACATGAGTGGGTGAGGAGATGTGGGTGTGATTGTGGGGTACAGTGCGCCCACTCTGCTGAAGGACAGACTGGGCCTGGTGGGTGGGGGGCCTCTGGCACTAGGGTACCCTGCTTGGCTTCATGGCAGACTGGCCCAGAGCTCAGGGATGGCTAGCTGGAACTCAGCCCTGTCCTTCCCAGCTCTCCTCCACAGCCTGGCCAGCCCCAGTCACAAGAGAGTCCTGGGCCTTGTGTTTCAGGACTAGTTCTAGGCCCTGGCGCACCCCAGCCAGGCTCTCCTATTGGACAATTACCCTGAAACAATGCTCCCCTTGGGTCCCTTTGTGTTCCTCCCTGCGACTTAGTGGGCAAGCCCACTTTCTGGGTGTTGCTCGCTCTCTTCCAACTGTGTAGCACTACTGCGGCTCAGCCCTTTGGGTGGCCTCCCAGATCCTGTGTCTGCTTGTTCTCAGAGGTTGGCCTTAAAAACGCCATGCTGCTGAGAAATGACGTTTGCTCTTCCCCATCTCTGGACACTGGCGTTCTGGAGACCCCAAAGCAACCCCTGCTGCTCTTGCCACTGTCCAAGAGACCTTCTCCAAAGGTCCCTCAGGAGGTCAAGAGTCACTGAGAGCATGGAGGGGAGGGAGGATGCATGGTAGAGGGAGGATTCCTTGGTCCTCAAATGAGTCCCGGTCAAAAAAAGTTGAAGAAGCTTTCTTAATCATAGCTGCCCAGCTGTGCCCAGGGAGAGGCAGAGTGCTACAAACTGAACTTGAGCCCTTGGCCTGCCAGCTCCCTAGGACCCATATGACAATGCTAAGTTTGGATTAGGTTTAAAATCTTAAGCCATCCCGTTGCCCTTTCAGATTCCTCTTGCCCTGGAAGGCTGACCTGAGCAATCTGTGTTAAGATATTCCTATTACTTTCTAGATTCTACTCAGATTCAGCCAATGGAAAGCCCCATAAGAAGACTGGGGGGAGGGAGGCAGGAGGAGAGTTAGGTGGGAGGGGGAATTTATTCCCCTGGCTACCTCCCTGGGGGATGCTGTGGGCTGCTGCATCCCATCACTGAAGGTGGCAGCTCCTGCCGTAGCCCTCCTCATCCCCGGCTTCTGGTGGTGGCCCCCCTCTTCCACTTTCAGGCCATGGTGGAATGGAGGCCCTCTGCCATCCCTGGTGTTCTCCCTGCACCCCACCTACACCTTGGGAAATGGTCTTCTTATCAAACTTTCTTGGATGATCCCATATGAATGAGTGTCCACCTGCTTCCTACTGGGAACCTGATAGATATACACCAAGGCCCAGAGCCGGCAAGGCCAGCGGGTGCTTACTGTGAATCCAATGCCCACGGTTGCTGAGAAGGAGCCTGGGATGAACTTTCCCTGGTCGAACTGAACCAGCAGAGATGTCTTCCCCACACCACTGTCACCCACCAGGATCGTCTGAAATTGTAGCAGAGAGAGGGTCAGTGCCAGCACTGGGTGTAGGTTTCTGAGACATCATGTGGCTGTAGGACGGGTTCTTTCTAAGTACACAGAGACACACACACAAACCAAGCCCTGATTTTCTGTCGCATTCACTGAAGGAGGCATGAAGGCACAGAGGAAATCTCATCTTAACCTAAGTTAACGAACACCTGTGGTAACCAGGAGAATATGGCTTGCAGATTTCCAACCAAACAAAACCAAACCAGTTCCTGTTGAGTTGATTCTGGCTCATGGCAGCCCTATGTGTGTCAGAGTAGAACTACCTCCACTGGGTTTTCAATGGCTATGATCTTTTGGAAGTAGATTGCCAGGTCATCCTTCTGAGGTGCCTCTGGGTGGATTTGAGCCACCAATCTTTCTGTTAATAGCTAGTGCTATTAACAGGGACTTTAAGGCAGGTCTGTTCCCAGTAGATGAGAGATTCCTCTGATAGCAGATGTTGACTAGAGGACTCCCTGATGGCCTTCTGGAACTTTCCATAGACTGCACAGCAGTCTAGGATGCTCCCACTCGACCTTCCCTCCTCTTTGCTTTTCTGGTCCATGGTCTGATGGCTCTCCTGGCTCCTACCCCATTTGCTCTCACAGGTGTTTCCCCTAATAAAATCCTTGCATATTTAATCCCCTCTTGACATCTGCTTCTTGGAAGACCCAGAGTATGGGAAAGTCCAAAAAAAAAATGTCTACAGAATAAAGCAGAAGCAAGATGTCTGGGTATGTGCTTTGGGAAGAGTTCACACTTGTCCCTAGAATGGGGAGTTGGAGAGGACTATATTTCAAAGAGAAACAGAGCTTGGAAAGGCAGGGAAAGGCCACTTTGCTCTGGGGAGAGGGGTCTGTAGTGGAAGAAGTGAGAAGAAGAACTAGTCTGGGAGTCCAGGTGAAATATTTGAAAGAACATTATAAGCAACAGAGAAAAAATATACGTGAATCCAGAGACTGGCACCCAATGAAAGAACGAATGGATAAATGTCTTAGTTTCACAGTGGCCAATAGCCACTTCCCAAAGGCAAGCACTAAGGGAGGTTGGAAAGACTTAGAAGATGCAGCATTTAGGTGGACTTGCAAAAACATAAAGACATTAAAAAAAAAAAAGCATAATAGTTAACAGGACCTCCTTGGGTCAGGCCCATGAACCTCAGCCCCTCAAATGTTCCAGATGGGTCTGCTTAAATCCATGACCTTAGATATACAATATGGAGCCCTGGTGACACAACATTTAAGCACTTGGCTGTAACCAATAGGTTCAAACTCACCCACCAACCCCTCTGTGGAAGAGAGAACGGGCAATCTGCTCCTGTGAAGATTAACACCCTAGAAAATCCTATGGGGCAGCTCTACTCTGTCACATGGGTCAAAAATGAGTCAAAAATTGACTTGATGGTACCTAGTAGTAACAACAGATCACAAAGGAGTTTCTCTCTCCACTCAACAGCTCCACTCAACAGCTGATTTTCCTGATGTTCTCCACATTGGCTCCAAATTTTACTGCTTGAAGAAGCCAAATGTCAGCTTCAGTTCCAGGTTTTTCACTGCATATTCCCTCTTCCAGAGCATGTATGAAGATGTTAACTAACCACAGGTTCTAACCAAAACCTCCTTGTCAGCCTCGCCACTGTTCACACAAGTGTCTTTGTTTTCACTTCTGGAGTCATTTTGTTTCGTCTGTATTTATGCTTTGCCTACTTCCAAAAGGGATTTGAAATGGCTTAAAGCAAAACCCACATATACAATGGGGCAACGGAAGATAACGCCTGAGAAAAGGAAAGGTATGTATGTGTGCGTCTGCGAATATTCCACCCTGGAAGGAGGCTATGTTGTTACCGCATTTGAGTGTTACGTTTGGTTCTAGACTTTCTGGCAGTCAAAACAAAATGGGAAACAAGATGGTGCCTATGGCACTCATTATCTGACAAAGAAAGCCTGAGCACTTTCATTCAACAAGGATTTTTTTCCCCAGCATGCAATTCTAAGGGAAATTTGTTATGTGGGTTCTTTTTTTTTTTCTTGATTATTATGGTAAATATAATATGTAACAAAACATATACCATTTCACCGTTTTTTTTCTACCCATACAATTCAGTGACCTGAATTACGTTCTCTTGTTGGTCAGCCATCACCACTGTTTCCAAAAATTTCCATCACTCTTAACAGAAACCCAGTGTACCCTAAGCGACGAGCCCCTTTTTCCCCCTCTCTTTCACTTTTGCCCTTAGTAACCGCTAATAAACTTTTATCTCTATACGCTTGCCTATTCTAGATATTTCATATTGACCTGGTGATTCTTATACAAGGAACCCTGAATAACAAACAGGCATTTGTGATTTTGCAGAAGAGGTGAAGCATTTCTGATAGCTTTGTATCGACCCTTGATAAAAGCAAGGCCTAACGGCCTAACACTAAATCATACGTCAGTGGAGGCTTCTTGGTGGGGAACTGGGCTAATGTTAAGTATGCTTCTTTCCTGTAGCTCCAGGATTCAGGGACAGCATTTAGAAAACCTCAGTGAACTGAGCGGTTACAACACTTGTAAAGTGGCTCTGAGTGACCTTCTTAACAGCACAGGAAATTCAGATGCCGTTAAAGAAAAAGATCGATAGATCTGACTGCATAGAAATACAAATGTTCTGGTTGACAGAATATACCAGAAACAACGTCGAAAGAGAAATGATAGAAGGAAAATATCCGCTCAGAGCCGCTTGGATTAAGTCTCCATTCTTGATTCAAAGGAGATCCTGCCAGCCTAGGCTGGGCCCAGGAGCAGAAGGCTGGGCCACAGGCAGAGCTTCTAGAAGCTCAGAGGCTGTTCCCTTCCTGCTGCCCACCCGCAAGAAGGAAGGGTTATCCTATGGCTCTCGAAGCAACTGCCTCCTGTCTTCCCGGGCTGCCCATCCTCTAGATTACTCTGTCATTTTCTCTGGGAGTCAAGGCTTCCCTGTTTGCAGAGGACGATGTCCCTCAGCGTAACTGGCCAGTGCCCTGTGCGGAGGGAGTGCCGAAAGATTAGTGGGGACCAGAGCGGGGCTGAGTCCCTCCCCCCATCACTGATCTCATTTTATGGTTGGACATATGTGAAGTGAGTGGCCATCTAGGCCACATCCTGGAACACCCCTACCTTATCAGCTGCTGTTTTGGTATGCAAATTACCTTCCTGCATCCCCACTTGTTCCCAATTAGGATATGAGGGGGGCTTATGTCCCCCCATGGGGCCCACTGACTCCTCAGAATGTCTCAGGGCATGCGTGGCACATAGCAAAAGTGGTTCCAGGTGCAGAATGTGAAAAAGGCCCAATTCCTTTCATAACCTCTGAGCCTGAGCCTGAGGGCTTGCTGGGATCTTGATGGGGGAGGGGAGAGAAGAGGCTAGGCAAGGTTGTCAGAAAGAAGGAAAGGAGACAGGCAAAGCGGCTGCTTTCTTTTCTCCTTTCTTCCTTACCTCGACAAATATTTTATTACAGAGATGGGGTGGGGGATGGGAAGAACGGCAATAGTCACAAGAGTGAACTAGTTTCTTCAGGGTGGGGCCTCTAGTACAATCAACAAGTTTCTGGAGGATCCAGGTTGGTGTGGACATCCACTGACTCTCACCTGTTTGGCCGGACACAGCAGTGAGAGTTTCCGGAATGTTCTCTGGACGGCTGCCCCTCTTGTCCATTGGACTAGTAGTTCCCAGCTCGCATCTTCCTACCCTTGGAGCCCCTTTCTTTGCAGTCTAGGTTTTGATACTCTTAGGCCTCTCACACCCTCATTTGAATCTCTGGTCTAGAATCTGCCCTCTGGTGTTCTGGCTTTGGCCCCAAGCCTCCCATAATCCCGTTAAACTCCTGACCACCTGGGCCCCTTCGAATCTGGCTACACTCAAAGTTCCAGGTCCTTGGGTTTCCCAAGACCTCCTCTGGTGGAGTTGGGTCCCCTGCCCCAGCCTTCCCACCAGGGGAGGAGGATTGGACAAAGAACTATCTAGAAACGATGGGCCTGTGTGTTCAAAGCCCCTCAAGGCAGGGAAGGGGCTGTAAAGTTCTTGTTTTAGAGAAAGCCCATCGAGGTTCCGGTAGGGAGGTATTTCTCAGAATCTCATGATCCCCACTATTTCTTGTGTTGCTAACTGCCCTGAAACCTCACCAATTCCACCTCCTTCCTCTTTTAGTCTTATGCACCAGTGGGAAGTGGCTGCAAGAGGAAGTACAAGAGCGAGGGTGAGAGAAAGCAGAAGGGCTGGAAGACGAAGAAGTTTATTTTGTTCTTCCTGACAGGCTCCAGCACTGGTGTGAAGAGAAAATGCACCTGCTGCTGTTCATCCCCCTCTTCCGCCTCCCAGGTGAGTGTGGGGCCAGGGTCTGCATCCATGAGAAAGGCACCTCCAGCAAGAGGGAGTACCTGGCAGAGAGGGGAGGGCAGCAGGAAGGTAGCCTGCCAAGAATCTGACCCTGTTTCTAAGTAGTTCTTCCAAAAAACGTTACGAGCCTTGTGTATTCCATCCACTCACTCATTCAGAGCCTACAATCGCCAACGCAGGAATACTGAGCATTGTCTTCCTAGTGAACCCAGCACCAGGCATCCTTCCTGACCACCCAGGGGCTGACATTACAAAATTGCCAGTCTGACTGGCCCCCATGGTCAGGGAAATGAGGAGGAACCTCGTTGCTCAGGAGAGCTGGTGAATACCTGCTCCTGGACTGTCACTTTTGTGGATGCCTTATGAGCAAGGAAAGGCTTAGGGGAAGAGTCGAGGACATAGGGGGCTTTGAAGAAATGAAAGAGGGAGTTATCCAGGCAGGGAGGGAGAGGTGATTCAAGGCATTTGGGGCAGAAGGAAATAATAGAAGTTATCGAGGAACTCGAAAAGTCAAGAGGAGGTAGGCTTGATGGGAACAGAGGTAAAAAGAAGGGGTGAGCTGTGGGCAGAGATAGAGGGTTGAAGTGACCTTTAAGTTAATGAATATCATTTTGATGAAAAATGAAGATTTCCTTAACTTCTTAGTGTTGGATGCCCAGGGCTCAGCCATTGGTTTTTTTGTTCTCTAAGCCATTTCCTTGTCGATCTCACCTGCTTTCATGCTTTAAATACCATCTTCGTGTTGATGACTCCCAATTTTGTACCCCTAGCTTGAACATTTCTCAAGACTCCAAAATCCTATATCCAACTGTCTACTAATGTCTCCACTTGGATGTCTACTAAATATTCCAAACATGATCTGACCAAACCCCATGTCTCCATCTTCCCTTTTGAACCCTCTCCTGCCCCAGTGTTCCCCAACTTTGTGTTTGGCCACTCTGTCACTCCCCATAATGATCCTTTGAAAACATAAGTCAGATTAATGGATGAATAGATAAACAAAATGTGGTATAGCTATACAACAGAATGTTATTCAGCCATGAAAAGAAATGAAGTTCTGATACATGCTACCACATGGATGAACCCTGAAAATGTTTCGTTAAGTGAAATAAGCCAGCCATTTCACATGATTCCATGCATATGAAATGTTCAGAATAGACAAATCTATAGGGGCAGAAATGAGATTAGCAGTTGTCAGGAGCTGGGGGCATGGGAAGATGGGGGTGAGTGCTAATGAATATGGGGCTTCTTTTGGGGGAGATGAAAACGTTCTGATGTTGGGTAGAGGTTATGGCCACACAACTTTATAAATATGCTAAAAATCACTGACTTGTACATCTTAAAATGGTGAGTTATGTGGTGTGTGAATTATGTATTGACCAAAAAAAAAAAAAAAAAATGGAGAGGAGTGAGAAGTGGGAAACAGTAGTATTCTCCTGAGAAAAGTTTCTGGGTAGCATTTGACATAGATGTGGATGTGAGGTTGTGGAAGAGGGTAACCACAGCAGCTGGACTTTTTTACAGGGACTAATTTTATCGTTCATTCCATTGGTCACTGGACATGAGAAAGTTAATTTCAAGAAGTGATAAGAACTGTGAGGGAAACAGAAGATGATATGACATAGTGAGACCCAGGTAGGTGGGTAGGGGGAGCTCTAGATAGGGCAGGCCGAGAGGACCCCTCCAAGGAGCAGACATTTGAACTGAGACCTGGAAGATGAGAAGGCTCCACGGACTTCAGATCTGGGGATGCTTTCCGGGCACAGGAATGGCAAGAGTAAGTCTCTGGGGTAGGAACGAGTTTGACTTTGGCAAGTCTGAGGAAGAGAAAAGTCAGCATAGTTTCATCACGAGCTTCAACACAGCTGGTGTGGCAGATGAGGCAGATATTACTAACCCTTTGGGGAAATGGTCTCAAGAAATGTAAAAATGGAGTGGGGGAGATGTCACACCTCCTCTGACTTCACGAGGGAGAGAGACACGGGAAGGAGTGTTGGTGTGTGTGTGTGTATGAGTGTATGTGAGCGTGTGTGAATGAGTGAATCAGAACAAAAACAGACGAAAGGATTTTTGTTTCTTTAGAATCTTAAAAAATCATCTATAAAACTATCTGGCAGCAGAGCTTTTATCAGAACAAATTCTTTGATCACTTTAAAGCTTTTTCCATGATTATTGGTCTATTCAGGTTTGTTACTCATTTCTGAATCAATTTTGTTGTTGTTTTTTTTCTCTACAGAAAGATACCTATTTTATTGAACATATATTAGCATAAAATTCTGCAGGTATCATTTTGTAATTAAAACTTTACATATCTATTAGAATATACTCATTGTGACATTATGTGCTATGTCTTTTTATTGAATACATGTGCCGTGAGATTGTCTATTTTATTGTTGTTTCTTCTCCTCTCCCTTCACTTCCTCTTCTTTCTCCCCTCTCCTTCTTTTTTTCTGTGTTAAGCCAGTTTTGATATTTAGTTTGTTGTTACTGTTATTTTCTAAATTATTATTTTCTCATATGTATAATTTCTCCCTCTTATTTCCTTGGGGTTACTGTTTGTGATTTTCTCCCCAATTTGCTACATTAAATATTATGCTAATTTTCTTCCTTTCTAAAATTAGTTAAAGCATATTTAAGGTTAAGAACTTACTTTTTCTCCACTTTTAAAACTCCACGGTGAATTGTATGGTGTGTAAATTATATCTCAATTTTAGCATATTCACAAGGTCGTGCAACCATAGCCTCTATCTCCTTCCAGAACATTTTCATCACCTCAGAAAGAGACCTGGTGCCCGTTAGTGGTCACTCCCCCTCCCCTCCTCCAGCCAGCCCCCGACAATCACTAATCTACTTCTGTCTCTGTAGATTTGCCTATTCTGGATATTTCATATGAATGGAATCATACAATATATGGCCTTTTGCTTCCCATTTCTTTCTCCTAGCATAATGTTTTCAAGTTCCATCCATGTTGTAGCATGTGTTAGTACTTCATTCCTTTTTTATGGCCCAATAATATTCCATTGCATGGCTATACCACATTTTGTTTATTACCGCTTCACCTCATGACATTTGGGTTGTTTCTACTTTTTGGCTATTATGAACATTCATGTACAAGTCCGTGTGGAGATATATTTTCAATTCTCTTGGGTATATACCTAGGAGTAGAGTTTCTGGTCATATGGTAACTCTGAAAACCCTGGTAGCGTAGTGGTTAAGTGCTTCGGCTGCTAACTAGAAGGCCAGCAGTTCGAGTTTACCAGGCACTCCTTGGAAACCCTGTGGGGCAGTTCTACTCTGTCCTGTAGGTTTGCTATGAGTCAGAATTGACTCGATGGCAGTGGGTTGGGTGGGTTATGGTAACTCTATGTTTAACTTTTTGGGGAGCCACCAAACTTTTCCCAAGAATTTACTTTTAAATAAAGTTTTATGATGTCCCATACATTTTGATATGTAGTGTTTTCATTTTTGTTATCTTATAATAAGTCTTTATTATTATTTTTTTTTATATTGTCCCTAATCGAATCAAGTTATTTAAGGAAATTTTTCCCTCCAATCTCATATTTTATTTATTGTAAACAATTTTCACATGTATTTTTTATTTCCTGTAAATTATTTTCAGATTTATTTTAAAATATTTAGCTTAATTTGGCTTTCTTTTGTGACACAGAAGTCTTTTTTTTATTTTTAATAAAAGAGAGCTTGAAAACTCATCTTCCCTCAAAAGGATGTGTGTAGATTTCTTAGTTCCCTTCAGATGTCATAGAAAGCAGATTCAAGTCTGTGACCCAATTTTTCTTCCTAGCAGGCTTTTATCTGGTACTGTAGCTCTGTCCATTTGTGGTGAAGTCGTTTCTAGCTCTAACCACTTTGAATTCTTGCTTTGCAAGAGTCTGATACAGTTTAAAGTTTTCATTTGCCAAGTGCTATAATGGGCCCTCTGGGTGGTGCAAACAGTGAAACACCCAGCTACTAACTGAAGGGTTGGCAGTTCAAATCCACCCAGAGGTTTCTCAGAAGAAAGCCCTGGCAATCTATATCTGAAAGGTCACAGCCATTGAAAAACCTATGGCCAGTTCTACTCTGAAACCCATGGACTTACCATGAGTCAGAATGGACTTGATGACAGCTGGTGGTGGGGGTGTAATCATCATTGCCAACAAAATATAATGATAGAGAGATTTTGTTGTTATTGTCATGTGCCATTGAGTAGATTCTGACTTACAGCAACTTCATGTGACAGAGTGAAACTGTCCCTTAGGGTTTTCTAGGCTGTAATTTTTGTGAGAGCAGATCACTAGGTCTTTCTCCCACGGAGCTGCTGGGTGAATTTGAACCACCAGCCTTTTGGTTAGCAGCCAAGTGCTTACCATTTGCACCACCAGGGCTCTAACATAGGGATAATAGATGCTATTATTATCACCCCTATTTATAGGATTCAAAGGCACAGAAAGGTTAATTTGCCTAAGTTCACAGAGCCTGAAAGAGGTGGAACCATGATTCAAACTCAAGCCTCCTGGCACAGCCTGCCCTCTTAACCAGTACTTTGATGGTCTCTTGGTGCACAAAAGACAACACCCTCTCTCCTTCAATGTGAATTGCTCCTAGAGCTCCTTCAAGTGCTCCAGTATGCTGCTAATTCCATCTCAGATTTACACTGCAACGATCATAGTCATTGCTCATTTCAAGTACGTAAATGTTGAAATCTATCATTTCTATTCATGGCCTTGCATTCAGCTCAGGTGAATTTAAAGAATTTGTCAGCAGAGGTTTCGTTTAAGGTATTCCCATTCCCGGATTGCCTTCTAGCAACAGGTTAGGATGAAAATGTCCTGCAGACTAGGCTAGTCCTGGGACAGATTATTTGAAGGGAAGAGCTGATAAGGCAGGTCAGGTGTCTCATCCTTAAGTCTCCCCTTGAATCATCTCCATTACACTTAGCAGAAATCTTACAAGATACCAGAGGACACAGCACAGGTGCTGCTCTGTTTACAACTAAACTTTGCTTGCTTTTGTCATAAAAGTTCAGCTTTTCTAGGAAATTTGGAACTGGAATTTGCAACAGTG
The DNA here is from genome assembly GCF_030014295.1 of Loxodonta africana. Classification (NCBI taxonomy): domain Eukaryota; kingdom Metazoa; phylum Chordata; class Mammalia; order Proboscidea; family Elephantidae; genus Loxodonta; species Loxodonta africana. The sequence goes on from NC_087359.1 coordinate 18,081,679, forward strand.
TAATGAACAAAATGGCATCTGCATGATAGGGATTCCATGGCACATGGAGACCAGGTGGCATCACCGTTTTGGTCAGCTTCCAAGGCATTCCTTCCAGGTGCTTTACTACAGCAGAACGATTAGGAAGAGTCTCTCCACGGCCGTCTTCTAGGGCTGCTCAGCTGGCCCTGCTGAGGGTCGTCAGGACAACGAGTCAAGGCAGTAACTGCTCTTTTCCTATGGAAATAGGTCTTCTGTTATTTCCTCCCCACTGTTGTTGTTATTAGGTGGCATTGAGTTGGTTCTGACTCACAGTGACCCAGCGCACAACAGAACGAAACACTGCGCCATCCTCACAATTGTTGCTATGCTTGAGCCCATTGTTGCTGCCACTGTGTCTGTCCATCTTGTTGAGGGTCTTCCTCTTTTTCACTGATCCTCTACTTTACCAAGCATAATGTCCTTCTCCAGGGACTGATCCTTCTTGATAGCATGTTCAAAGTATGTGAGATGCAGGAACATTCTGGTTGTACTTCTCCCAAGACGAATTTGTTCATTCTCTTGGCAATCCATTGTATATTCAATATTCTTTGCCAACACCACAATCCGCCGGCATCTATTCTTCTTAGGTCTTCCTTATTCATTGCTCAGCTTTCCTATGCATATGAGGTTATTGAAAACACCATGGCTTGGATCAGGCGCACCTTAGTCCTCAAGGTGCATCATTGCTTTTTAAGACATTAAAGAGATCTCTTGCAGCAGATTTGCCCAATGCAATGCATCTTTTGATTTCTTGACTGCAGCTTCCATGGGTGTTGATACTGGATCCAAGTAAAATGAAATCCTTGACAATCTCAGTCTTTTCTCCATTTATCATGATGTTGCTTATTGGTCCAGTTGTGAGGATTTTTGTTTTCTTTATGTTCAGGTGCAGTCCATACTGAAGGCTGTACTCTTTGGTCTTCAGTAAATGCTTCAAGTCCTCTTCACTTTCAGCAAGCAAGGTTGTGTCGTCTGCATAGTGCAGGTTATTAAGGAGTATTCCTCCAATCCTGATGCCCTGTTCTTCATATAGTCCAGCTTCACAGATTATTTTCTCAGCATACAGGTTGAATAGGTATGGTGAAAGGATACAACCCTGACGCACACCTTTCCTGACTTTAAACCGTGCAGTATCCCCTTGTTCTGTTGGAACGACTGCCTCTTGATCTATGTACAGATTCCTCATGAGACCAATTAAGTGTTCCAGAATTCCCATTCTCCAACATGTTATCCATAATTAGTTATGATCCACACAGTCAAATGCCTTAGAGTAGTCAACAAAACACAGGTAAACATCTTTCTTGAATTCTCTGCTTTCAGTCAGGATCCATTTGACATCAGCAATGATATCCCTGGTTCCATGCTGTCTTCTGAATCCAGCTTGAATTTCTGGCAGTTCCCTGTCGATATGTACTGCTGCAGCCATTTTTTAATGATCTTCAGCAAAATTTTGCTTGCGTGTGATGTTAATGATATTGTTCGATAGTTTCCGCATTCGGTTGGATCACCTTTCTTGGGAAGAGGCATAAATATGGTTGTCTTACAGTTGGTTGGCCAGGAAGCTGTCTTCCAAATTTCTTGGCATAGATGAAACAAAGTGCATCCATTTGTTGAAACATCTCAACTGATATTTCGTTCATTCTGGGAGCCTTGTTTTTTTGCCCATGCCTTCAGTGCAGGCTGGACTTCTTCCTTCAGTACCATCGGTCCCTGATCATATGTTACCTCCTGAAATGGTTGAACGTTGATCAATTCTTTTTGGTATAGTGACTCTGTGTTTTCCTTCCACCTTCCTTTAATGCTTCCTGTGTTGTTTAATACTTTGCCGGTGGAGTCTTTCAGTATTGCAACCCAAGGCTTAAATTTTTCCTTCAGTTCTTTCAGCTTGAGAAATGCTGAGCGTGTTCTTCCCGTTTGGTTTTCTATCTCTAGGTCTTTGTACATATCATCATGATACTTTACTTTGCCTTCTTGAGCCACCCTTTGAAATCTTCTGTTCAGCTCTTTCACTTCATCATGTTTTTCTTTTGCTTTGGAAACCCTGGTAGCATAGTGCTTAAGAGTTACAGCTACTAACCAAAAGGTCAGCAGTTTGAATCCACCAGGCACTCCTTGGAAACCGTATGGGGCAGTTCTACTCTGTCCTATAGGGTAGCTATGAGTCGGAATCAACTCGACGGCAACTTTTTTTTTTTTAATATATTCTCAAGGTTGTACTTTGGTTCTCTTGGACTTGTTTTAATTTTCTTCAGTTTCAACTTGAACTTGCATATGAGTAATTGATGGTCTGATCCACAGTCGGCCCCTGGCCTTATTCTGACTGATGATATTGAGCTTTTCCATCATCTCTTTCCACAAACGTGGTAGATTTGATTCCTGTATATTCTATCTGGTGAGGACCACGTGTATAGTTGCCATTTATGTTGGTGAAAAAAGGTATTTGCAATGAAGAAGTTGTTGGTCTTGCAAAATTCAATCGTGATCTCTGGCATTGTTTCTATCGTGAAGGCCATATTTTCCAACTACTGGTCCTTCTTTGTTTCCAACTTTTGCATTCCAGTCACCAGTAGTTATCAGTGCATTTTGATTGCATATTCGATCAGTTTCTGACCGTAGAAGTTGGTAAAAATCATCAATCTTTTCATCTTAGGCCTTAGTGGTTCGTGTGTAAATTTGAATAATAGTAGTTCAACTGGTCTTCCTTGTAGGATATGTACTGATCTAGTGTATCCATATGCCTACATGGAAGACCAGTTAATATGACTATTATTCAAATTAAATTACACACCAACTATTAAGGCCAAAGATGAAGAAATAAAGATTTTTACCAACTTCCGCAGTCTGAAATTGATCAAACATGCAATCAAGATGCATTGATAATTATTGGTGATTGGACTGTGAAAGCTGGAAACAAAGAAGGATTAGTAGTTGCAAAATATGGCCTTGGTGAAAGAAACAACACCTGAGATCCCATGATAGAATTTTGGAAGACCAACGACTTCCTTCCCCATGCATCTGTGGGGGCTTGCATGTTGCTGTGATGCTGGAAGCTGTGCCTCCGGTATTCAAATACCAACAGGATCACCCATGGCGGACAGGTTTCAGCTGAGCTTCCAGACTAAGACAGGCTAGGAAGAAGGACCTGGTGGTCTACCTCTGAAAAAAAAATTAGCCAGTGAAAATCTTATGAACACTGTCTGATATAGAGCCCCTCAGGATGGAAGACACTCAAAATATGACTGGGGAAGAGCTGTCTCCGCAAAGTAGAGTTGACCTTAATGATGTGAATGGAGTCAAGCTTTCGGGACCCTCATTTGCTGAGGTGGCATAACTCAATATGAGAAGAAACAGCTGCAAACATCCATTAATAATCAGAATGTGGAATGCACAAAGTATGAATCTAGGAAAAATGGAAATCATCAAAATTAAATGGAATGCATAAACATCAATATCCTAGGCATTAGTGAGCTGAAATGGACTGGTATTGGCCATTTTGAATCAGATAATTATATGGTCTACTATGCTGGGAATGACAACTTGAAGAGGTATAGTGTTGAATTCATCATCAAAAGAACGTTTCAAGATCTATCCTGAAGTACAATGCTGTCAGTGATAGGATAATATCCATATGCCTACAAGGAAGACAATTTAGTAGAACTATTATTCACAAATTTATGCACCAACCACTAAGGCCAAAGATGAAGAAACTGATGATTTTTACCAACTTCTGTGGTCCGAAACTGATCAAATATGCAATCAGCATGCATTGGTTATTACTGATTATTGGAATGTGAAAGCTGGAAACAAAAAAGAAGAATTGATAATTGGAAAATGGAGCCTTGGTGATAGAAACGACGCCGGAGATTGCATAACAGAATTTTGCAAGACCAAAGACTTCTTCCTTGCAAATACCTTTTTTTAACAATATAAATGGCAACTACACACGTAGACCTTGCCGGATGGAATACACAGGAATCAAATCGATTACATCTGTGGAAAGAGACGACGGAAAAGCTCAATATCATGTGTTAGAATAAAGCCAGGGCCTGACTACAGAACAGACCATCAATTGGTCATATGCAAATTCAAGTTGAAGCTGAAGGAAATTAGACCAAGTCCACTAGAGCCAAAATGCAACTTTGAGTATATCGCACCTGAGTTCAGAGCCCATCTCAGGAGCAGACTGGATGCATTGACACTGATGGCCGAAGACCAGATGAGTTGTGGAATGACATCAAGGACACCATACACGAAGAAAGCAAAAGGTCATTAAAAATATAAGAAAGAAAAAAAGACCAAAATGGATGTCAGAAGAGACTCTAAAACTTGCTCTTTTTAAAGCCAGTGGAAGAAATGATGAAATGAAAGAGCTGAACAGAAGATTTCAAAGGGCAGCTTGAGAAGACAAATTAAAGTATTATAATGACATGTGCAACGAACTGGAGTTAGAAAACCAAGAGGGTAGAGCACACTCAACATTTCTCAAGCTGAAAGAATGGAAGAAAAAATTCAAGCCTCGAGTTGCAGTATTGGAGGGTTCTATGGGGAAAATACTGAACGACACAGGAAGCATTAAAAGAAGGTAGAAAGAATACATAGTCACTATACCAAAAAGAATTGGTTGACATTCAACCATTTCAGGAAGTAGCATATGATCAAGAACGAATGGTACTGAAGGAAGTAATCCAAGCTATACTGACGAGACAGATTGACATAGTGGCTGCAACTATGGGCTCAAACACAACGATGATTGTGAGGATGGCACAGGTCTGGGCAGTGTTTCCTTCTGTTGTACATAGGGTCCCTATGAGTTAGAACTGACTTGATGGCACCTAACAACAACAGACCAGTATATAAAGGAGCTCTGGTGGTGTAAATGTTAATTGCTTAGCTGGTAGCTGAAAGGCTTGTGATTGGAACTCATCCATCCTCTCCATGGGAGAAAGAAGATCTGGCGATCTGCTTCTTTTATGGACTCAATTGTGTCCCTCAAAAATGTGTGTCAACTTGGCTAGGCCATGATTCTCAGTATTGTGTGATTGCCCACCATTTTGTCATCTGATGCTATTTTCCTATGTGTTGTAAATGCTACCTCTGTGGTGTTAATGAGGCAGGATAAGAGGCAGTTATGTTAATGAGACAGGACTCAATCTACAAGATTAGGTTGTATCTGGAGTCAATCTCTTTTGAGATATAAAAGAGAGAAGGGAGTAGAGAGACAGAAGGACCTCCTACCACCAATGATGAAGAACCAGGAAGGGAGCATGTCCTTTAGATCTAGGGACCCTGCACTGAGAAGCTCCTAAAAACAAACAAACAAACAAAAAAAACAGTCATTGAAGAGTCGATTCTGACTCATAGAGACCCTATGGGACAGAGTAGAACTGCCCTGTAGGGTTTCCAAAGACTGGTTTTTGGATTCAAACTGCTGACCTTTTTGGTTAGCAGCCAAGCTCTTAACCATTGCGCCGCTAGGGCTCCAAGAAGCTCGTAGACCAGGGGAAGATTGATGATAAGGACCTTCCCCCAGAGCCGACAGAGAGAAAGGGTTCTCTTGGAGCTGGCACCCTGAATTTGAATTTCTAGCCTCTTAGACTGTGAGAGAATAAATTTCTCTTTGTTAAAGCCATCCACTTGTGGTATTTCTGTTATAGTAGTACTAGATAACTAAGATGGCTCCCTTAAAGATTATGGCTAGAAAACCCTATGGGGCAGCTCTACTCTGTCACATGTGGTTGCTATGAGTCAAAATCGACTTGATGGCATCTAGCAACAAAAGACGAGTAAAACACAAAGATGGTAGCAAAATGTCATCCCTTGATCCCACTTCTAGGAATATATTCTAGTGAACTAAGAGCCGTCACACGAATAGACATATGCATACCCATGTTCATTGCAGCATTATTCGCAGTAGCAAAAATGTGGAAACAACCTAAGTGCCCATCAACCGATGAAAGGATAAAAAAATTATGGTACATACACACGATAGAATACTATGAAATGATAAAGAACAATGATGAATCCACGATATATTTCCCAATCTGACTAATCTGGAGGTCTTATGCTGAGTGAAATAAGTCAATCACAAAAGGACAATTACTGTATGAGGCCACTATTATAAAAACTCAAGAAAAGATTTGCAAACAGAAAGAAACAATTTTTGATGGTTACAAGGGAAGGTTGGGGAAGGGAGATCATTAACTAGATAGTAAAAAAAAAAAAACAAACCTGTTGCCCTAGGGTCTATTCCGTCTCATAGCCACCCTATAGATAGTAGATAAGTGTTAACTCTAGTGAAAGAAAAGGCAGTACACAATATAGGGAAAGTCAGCACAACTTGACCAAGGCAAAGTCATAGAAGCTTCGTGGACACGTCCAAACACCCTGAGAGACTGAGGTACTGGGGCTGAGTCTGGGGCCCATGATTGCAGGGGTTATCTAGGTCAACTGGCATTCACAAAGTTCATAAAGAAAATGTTCTACATCCAGCTTTGGTGAGTAGCATCTAAGGTCTTAAAAGCTTGTGAGTGGCCATCTAAGATGCATTTACTGGTCATTCCTTCCAGAGCAAAGGAGAATGAAGAAAACCAAAGATTCAAGGGGAATATTATTCCAAAGGACTAAAGGACCACATGGGCCACAGCCTCTACCAGCCTGAGCCCAGAAGAACTAGGTGGTGCCTGGCTACCACCACCAACCTCTCTGACAGGGATCACAATAGAGAGTCCTGGACAGAGTGAGAGAAAAACGGAGAACAAAATTCAAATTCACACGCAAACACACAAAAGACCAGACTTACTGGCCCGACAGAGACTGGAAGAACCCCCAAGACTATGCCCCCTTATACTCTTTTAACTCAGAATTGAAGCCACTCCTGAAGTTCACCCTTTAGACAAAGATTAGACAGGTCTATAAAACAAACAATAACAAATGTGGGAATGTGCTTCTTAGTTCAGTTGTGTATACGGGACCAAAAGAGCAATACCTGCGCAAAAGCAGTGATGAGAAGGCAGGAAGGGACAGGAAAGATGGATGGACAAAAACTGGGAATTGGGGTGTGAAAGGGGAAAGTGTTGACACACAGTGGGGATTGCAACCAATGTCACAAAACAATTTGTATACAAATTGTTGCGTGAGAAACTAATTTGCTCTGTAAAGTTTCACCTGAAGTGCGGGTGCGCGTGCGCGCACACACACAGGGCTTAACCTGAAATATAAAGATTATATTGGCCATAGGGCAGGGAGAGTGGTGAATTATAAAAAACTGTTATTGCTCAGTGTCAACATTCTTATTTCTTTTGAAATCTGTAGTTACGTTCTTCAGGGACTTAAATGGGGGCTTTGACCAGTAGAATGTCGAAGGACAAGAGGTCTGTCTTGTGGAAGATACAGTTCATCCTTGACTATTATTCAACTCATCAGGCGTTTGGATTAGGGAACTATTCTCACTACAGGAACCTGTGGCCCTCCCCTTAGGGTGGGAGGTGACAGGTACATGGATTTGTGTTTTCCAGGCTACTCCACCTTATCGGGTCCAAAAGCAGTGAGTGGCCCAAAGGGGGGCTCATTGACTGTGCGGTGTAGTTATGGCCCAGGATGGGAGACCTACTACAAGTGGTGGTGTCGAGGAGCTGTTTGGAATAGCTGCAAAATCCTCGTTAAAACCACTGGGTCAGAGAAAGAGGAGAAGAAGGGTGGCATATCCATCAGGGACAGTCAGAAAAATCGCACATTCGATGTGACCATGGAGAAGCTCAAGGAAGGCGATGCAGACGTTTACTGGTGTGGGATTGAGAGAATAGGAACTGACCTTGGAGTCCAGGTTGAAGTGTCAGTTGGCCCAGGTAAGAATGTGTGGATGTGTCTTTCAGTGCCTGCTCTGTCCTAGCCCCAGAGGGCCCTCTTGAGTGACTGAACTTTGGGCAGGGCAGAGGGTGGTAGAGCTCCTGTGTGTCAGTGAACCCCACTGTCAGCTTGGGGTTGGGAGGGGCTTCTTTTACATGGTCTCTCATGGCTCCCAGGACTCTTCTAGGATGGAATGATGCTTTTCTGGGCACATTCTCTTCTCTGCACAGCTCAGTCTCTTGCCCATAGAGAACAAGGTGATGGTCCCCAGTTTCAGCCCATGTGCCAAAGGGACCCCTTTCCATGGGACCCAGAGACCCCAATCCCCCCTGAAGCTTTCTTGGGGCCCCTGACACCCAGGTGTGGCTGCTCTTTGTGGAGTTCTGGGCTGGGACTTTATTGCCTCTTCCCACCCTCCATCCTGTAGGGAGGGTGAGACAGAGGTGCAGCATAGATGGGTTGCTGTGGTCTAATTCTGAGGTCTGGAAAGGTTCCCACAGTCAAATGGCTGCCTTTCTGGTATCTGAAGTCCCACCATCAGCCATTAATGCATTTGGATCTAATAATGTCTCTTCCTAAGTCCTTCTAGAAGGCGAACAACCCTGGGAAGGTCATCTTAGAGGTCCCAGTGCCTTGATTGGAGTTTATCTGTTGGGCTCTACTTTTGCTGACCCTTGGGAGGGCAGCATGTGCTCTCGGGACACTAGGGGCACCACTATCAACAGAGCCCCAACCACACCTGGTCCAATGAGGCATGCTACAGTTTGCAAAGTGCAGCACGTATATCATCTAACTTAATCTTTACAACGCTCTGGAGAAGCCATGTTCTAGAAGCTTAGTAACTTGCCCAAAAAGTAAAGGCTCTTCTAAACATTAGGATTTTGTTCAGGACTAGCTCTGACCTTAAAAGTCACAGATGTAGGGTATATGTTAATAGCACTGTGCAGGCTCCCATTCCACCCTGTCCTTGCTGGATAAATAAGATCAGGGGGAGGCATGAGCTGAGGCATTGTCACAAGCAGTGAAAGTATTTAAAATCCCGGTGAACTCCAGCCACCCTTGTCCTGAGGCTGTTCCTGGGCCCCTTCTAGCCCTCCCAGGGCCTGATGAAGGTCCTCTCTGTGCCTGTGTCAGCCCCACCTGCTTCTGAGGCTCTTGAGGCTCCTAGAGGCTGGGGAGATGTGAGATCCAGACTGCAGTTCCCTCCTTACAGCCCTGCTCCAGGCTCCTCAGGCCAGGGCAACCCCCCTTCCTGGGCTTAGATCCATGTGCAGGGCTGGGTGGGTCAGCAGGCAGCGTGCTATGTAACCTGGTCTGTACGCCAAGCACCAACTACAATGTGGACCACCACCACCTCCACCAACACCACGTTTACAGTGCCAGCCACCCCAGAAGAGACCACAGCCTTCCCCACTATGACGAGCCAGCGCTCTGATGTCAGGTAAGCCAGTTCAAATGCTGCTGTTCCCTGCTCCAATGGGGGAGCCCTTTGCTTTCCCAGGTTCTAGCTGGAGCTTGGGCTCGGACCCTCAGACTCCTTTGAGAGGCTGAGAGGGAGGGGGCCTGTCCCACTTGCTCTCAGGCCACACAGTGTTCTCCTGGAAGTCCATCCTGGAGCTCAGTGCAGTTGGTAGTTTTGTGGGTTGGTCCATTCATGCATTTCTTCATCTCACCTTTACCGAGTTAATGTGTACCTGGCAGGGACTGTGCTGAACTCAGTGTTCCTTGATGTCTGTCTCCCCCCTGTGAGTGTCTCTGTGTTCGTTCTGCTCTTTTTGTAACTCAGGAGTGATTAGATTTAGGACCCAGTCTACTCAGTGTGAACTAATCAACATTACAAAGAAAATCTTATTTCCAAACAGGATCATATTTACTTGCATAGAGGCCAGGATTTCAACACATATTTTTTGGGCGGACAGGATTCAATTCATAACAGAGGGCAAAGCGTAGAAGCAGAGGGACTTTTAGGAGCCTGCTAGGCCTGTAAAAAAAAAAAAAAAGGCTTGTAGACACATCAAAACCATCTTGTGGAACCCACCTATCCTTGTTTACCATCTTTGAGGGCACACAGGAGTGGGGGTTCCCTGCAGGTCATAAGGTGTGTGCCCCTCCCATGTGGGATAGGGCCCAGAGGCGAGAGGTGAGCCCTGGGTGCAGGGCCTCCTCCGATTGTTGTTTCCAGGTCTAAGATCATGCAGCTCAAAATTCTCATTCCCCTCGTCTGTGCCGTGTTGCTGCTTCTCTTGGTGGCGGTCTCACTCCTGGCTTGGAGCATGGTGAAGCGACAGAAGAAAGGTGAGAGGACCTCGTAGAGGCTGGTCTGGGGCTGGGGAAGTTGTAAGTGTGTGTGGTCGATGGCTGGTGTTGTCATCGGGGATCATCTGGCCCGAGGGATTACCCATGTGGTCTGTAAATGGCATTGTTGCAAAGACCGGCACCTGGCTGTCCCTGGGCCTTGGGGGTAGGTCTGGAGTTTGCAGTTGAGCCTCAGGGGGTTTTGGTGCCAGGTGCCTGCTCGGCACATCACTGCCTTCTCTTCTCCCTGATCACCTCCCTCCTTGTTTTTTAATTTCGGCTCTTGGTGGTAGACAGCCCATTCTAGGGTGCCTGGACACTTCAGTGGAATCTATGTGGTTTCCAAGAAGGTACTAAGCCGACATGGGGGCAGGGAGATCCACACACACATATGAATGCATACATATGTGTGCATGCACAAATATATGTGCATGTACACTCGTGCATGGACACACAGGTACACACACAAGCACACATACACACAGATGCATGTACACAGTACATATACACAATGCATGTGCACATACACATGCACACACATGCATGCACACACATACAAAAGTTCATGTACACATGTGTACACACATACATAAGACTGGACTGTCTGCTTAAAGCCATTCCTGCCTCTGCCGCCAAGAGCCGAAACTGGAAATGGATGTGTATACACAGGGTGCACACACATGCATGACCACGCACACAGGCATGTATACACACATGAACACACTCCTCTGGGTTTGATCAGAAAGGTTGGTTGTGACCCTTACTGGTTTTCATCCTCTGTCCCCAGCCCTTCCTCAGGCTGTCTCACTTGCTGTCTGAACTTGCTCTTTGGGGAAGGGCCTGAAGACTCTGAAGTCGTGACATTTGGCCCCAACCCAACCCTTTGCCTGTCTGGCTTCCCTTCCACATTTTCACAGTCATCCTCCCAAACCCAGTAGGATCTAAGCTTTTAGGGAGCCCACTCCACTTCTCCACCCCCTCACGTGGAATCTTTTCACCTGCGGGGGTGGGGGTGCTGACTCTTACTCATTACTTTGTCTTCCAAATATCCTTTCTATGACCTGAGTTCTAAGTATTTCCTTGGTATCTAGAAACTAAATACCAGGGAATAGTTTCTATTCTTTTGTTGTCCCTAAAGCAGGGGACATAGGGGGTGGCAGAGGAGGGCCAAAGCGCAGAAGAAATACAGGAACCAGCAGCAACCTCACAACCAGTCCATGTCGTGCTGACCCAATGTGTACACCCTTGGGGGGCAGCTTGGAGTCCCTCTGCGACAGCTTTACTGCCTAAGCATCCATGTGTCAGCCTCAGCCAAGCCCCGGGAGGCAAGGAAGGGCATCCCCAGCCACCCAGCCTCTCACAGCCCACTGAAGACAAACTAGACTTCAGCGGGGTGGAGGTAACAAGGAGGCACATATCAAGTGCCGTCTGGGTAGCTGGGCCAGGAAGGTGTGACTCTGAGCTGACTCCCAGAGGATGAATCCAATAGAGAAATGCTGGAGTTGCGGGCAGAACTTTGGGCAGAAGCAACAGGTTGAGCCTGGGGTTGGGCAGAAGAAAACTCAATCCCAGAGGAGTGGATGGCTGGCAGGGCTGCCCGATCAGTGGGTTGCACGGTTCTGTGGTGTGAGCAGCAGGTGGGGTTAGATCTCTGGGGAGCCCAGAGAGGTTGTGACTGATGTCACATAGCGTGTGATCTGAGGAGTCAGAATTAGAACCAGGTCTCCTGTCTCCACATCTGGAGTCTAATTCCCCTCTTTCCTTCTGCATTTCTCTTACCCAGACCTGGGGTCCCTGAGAGTCTTGGGGACAGGTTTTCTAATTCTGGGTTGTGTTTGTCTTTCAGGTGCTGTGACATCCTCAGAGCAGGTGAGAGTCCTGAGTCTCAAGCAGAGAGATCAGCTGTTTTTTTCCGCTCCTTCCTCATTTCTGTCTCCCGGGAGCACAAAGACCCTAACCCTGTGCCAAACAGCATCCATGTCCTCATGGTCTCCATATTCTGCAGGGCCTGAGAGGGGCCTGGGAGGGTGGGGAGCCTGGCAACAGTCAGGGGGGAGGAGGGCTGGAATGGAAAACTGAGATGTGGGGGTGCAGGGGTGGCGCTGGGTGAGAGGGTACCCAGGGAAGCAGAGATGTCCATGGTCCTCAGCAGAGGAGGGACCTGTACCCACACAGGGGGAGTCCTGTGACCCCCCCCATTCTGTATCCTCTCTTCAGCCCCTGGAGAGTGACCTTTGCTACGCACACCTGACTCTGCACCACGCTGGCACCTCCCTGGTTTCCTCCCGGAAAAAGGCCTCCACCATGTCTGCCTCCTCTGCCCAGGCCAACCAGGCAGAAGTAGAATACGTCACCATGGTGTGTATTTGTGGTGTGTACTTAGTAGTGTGTACTCAGTGGTGTGTACTGGTGGTGTGTACTCATGGTGTGTACTCATGATGTGTACTCAGTGGTGTGTACTAGTTGTGTGTACTCATGGTGTGTATTCAGTGGTATGTACTAGTAGTGTGTACTCATGGTGTGTACCCCTTTGACGAGCCAGGCAGAGCCACAGCCCTGAAGGACTTGCCTGAGGGCCTTCCCAGGCTCTTGGAAGTATCTATATACCAGGTCTCAGGGCTGGGGATTTGAGGACCAATCAAGCATGGTCCTAGGGCTGGGAAGGAGGACTCAGACATACTGATGGACCCACGATTCCACCCAGAAGTGCTACCCTGGTGGAAGAGTGGAAGGAGAGATTTTTCTGCTATGGCTGGAGCTCAGGGTATTTGGCTGAGTGGAGCGAGGGTTGCTGGAAGGCTTGGGAGTTGATTTCAGAAGTCCTGGAGGGTCTGTCTTGGCCTCATGAGGTCCCCTGGCCTCGTCCAAGGCCTCCTCGGCATGCAATCTTCCAGCCTCTCTGACCCCGTGCCCATCTCTATTGCAGGCCCCCTTTCCGAGGGAGGAGATTTCCTATGCTTCTCTGCCTTTGGACACCTTGAATCAGGAGCCAACCTACACCAACATGGGCCACCACACAGCCCGCATTCCCACAAGGAGCCATGAGGAGCCCACAGAATACAGCTCCATCAGGAGCCTTTAGCCACTACTCCAGGGCTTCCTTTCAGATTTCACCTGAACCTACTGTGGTGCACACATTGCTGTCTCATCTGCCTTCTGGCCCTGGTCCCCTCATCAGGACCAATGGGCGACTGAGACCTCTGCCCCAATCCAGCCAGTGTCGCCCCCAGCTCAGGCTCCAGCTCAAGTCCAGACTCATGGTCTTCTGCGGGTCAGAACAGGAGTTTCTACAACTTCTTTTCTCCCACATTGCTTGAGAGGGTGCTGGAGGGATGCTCTGGGCTGCCTTGGAAATAATAATAATTATGACAATAATAGCAGGTAACCTTAACCTACTGCTTACCACATACAGTGGGCTGAATAATGGCCCTCCAGAGATATCCACATCCTAATCCCAAGACCTTTGACTGTTACCTTATATGACTGTCTTAGGCTGGGTTCTTTAGAGAGGCAAAACCAGTGAAGTGTATACATATATGTGTGTGTGTGTGTGTGCACGTGTGTATGTATGTTTATATTTGTGTACACACACACACACACACATACGTATATATAGAGAATGAGAGAGAGAGAGAGAACCTCAAGGAAATGGCTCACGTGGTTGTAGAGGCTGGCAAACCCCAAGTCCATGAGTCAGAGGTCAGATGGGGGCTTTTTCTGACTCACATAGTTGCAGAGGCTGATGAACTCATGATTGGCAGGTCAGATGGCAGGCTGTTGGCTCACAGGCTGCAGAAGCTGATGAATCTCAAGACGGCAGGTAAACTAGTAGCTCAAGTCCCAAGAACCAGAGGTCAGATAATGATAAGCTGGATGCAGGATCCAGAGTGACAGCCTTGCTGGAACATCCATTTATATACTGCAGGCAGGCCACATTCTCAAGGAAACTCCCTTTCAACCGATAGGCTGCTCATACCAGATCTCATCATGGAGTTGATTACACGATCACATAGCTGCCAAATTACATCACTGATACTACATCACTGACAAGCTGCATCATAACTGCCAAACCACTGAGAATCATGGTCCAGCCAAATTGACACTCAATCTTAACCATCGCCATGACAAGGGAGACTGTGATTAATTTAAGGATCATGAGACAGGGTGTTTATCCTGGATGATCAGGGTGGGTCCCGAATGTAATCACAAGGGTCCTTAGAAGAGGTGGGCAAGAAGGTCAAAGAGAAGAAGGCAATGTGAGAATGGAAGTAGAAACTGGAGTGATGTGGCCAGGAGCCAAGGAATGAGCTGAAAAAAGACAAGGAATGGATTCTCCGCCTAGAGCCTCCAGAAGGAACCAGCCCTGTCAACACCTTGACTTAGATCCTAGTGAGATGAATTTTGGACTTGACTTCCAGAACTGCAGGAAAATAAATAGGTATCCTTTGTGGTTTGTTATGGCAGCAGTAGGGAGCTCAGATACTATGTTGCAGGCACTATTCCTTGCTTCACTTTTGTAACTAATGTAGTCCTCACAACAACCATAGGAGGGCGCTGCTAGCATCATCCCGATTTACAGTGAGAAACCTGGGATCCAGAGAGCTTCAGTGACTGGGACCAAGTTTTATCTTCAGGAAGCAGATGAGTTGGAATTTGAACCCAGTCATTTTGGCCCCAGAAATCTGGAGCTTGGGCTACTACCCTACACTGTGTGTATAAGGAGGATAGTGTGTGTGTGTGTGTGTGTGTGCCATGCACACAAGGACACTAGTGAGTGCTTACAGACACTGGCCTGCTGTCCTTGTTCTAGAGTCCTGGACCTCTCCCTGCAGAATATATTCCTGAGTCCCATCCCGTCTCTGTCTCTGTGGTTACTACTCTAGTCCAAGTAACGCAGAGTTCATTCTGAATTCTGCTTACAGCAGCCAGCGTGATCTTTGTAAAGCACAAATCTGATCGCTTTCTGTGTATAACCTTCTGGTAGTTTCCCTCCCCAGCCCAAGGGGCCCAAGTTGATCCACGGGTCCCTGCCCGCCCCTTCAACTCCATCTCTGAATTCTCTCCTTCTCACTCACTTTGCTCCATCCCACCAGCCTTTTTTCTGTCCTAACAAGGTGAGGCTTTCTCCCTTCTCAAGGCTTTGGGACTTGTTGGGGCTTCTTTCTGGAATGTTCTTCCTGAAGATCTATGAATAGTTAGCTTCTTTTCCGTCATCACAGCTGAAATGTCCCCTTCAGGGATGTCTTTCCTGAGCACCCTGATGGCAGTGACCCTTATTGCCCACCTCCCAGTTTGGACCCAATTTCTCTCTGCCATGTTGCCCTGTGTTACCTCCTTCATAGCATTTATTACTTTATGAAATTTCTTACTTATTGGTAGGTGGCTTCATTGTGCATCCCTCTCCACTAAGCTGAAAGCTGCCTGAAGGTGGGGACTCTGTCTCATTCCCTGCTCTACTCCTTGTGCCTAGTTTAGTGCCTGTACCTGGTGGGTTCTCAAATGCTTGTTTGTTGAATGAATGAATAAATAGCACAGCTGGTTCAGACTTAAGAACACAGGACAAGCTCTCAGGAGCAGGGAGGATTGACTGTGTCCATCACTCCAGGGAGGGAGTCCTGGGCCAATTGGTCCAAGGAATTTCCGGATTGGCTTCCCAGGAGCATGAAGTGGGGAGACTACTCCCCTCCTGACAAACAGGGAGAAGCAAGGAGCCATGATTTCCTCCTGATTGGGGGCAAAGGTCTATTACTTCACTTAGGTCTGTTTTGGTGGCGGCTGGGGATGAAGTGTCAGGGAAAGGCACCACCCTTGGAACAAAGGACCAGTTATGCTTAAGAACCACAAGCCTCCTGGTTCACAGGCAAGTGGCCTGGCAGGTACAGGGGCCATAGAAGTGTTTAATGGGCCACTATCAATGTATTCAGTCCCTGGGTGGTGTAAGATGTTTGAACTTGGCTACTAACCTAAAGTTCAGCAGTTCAAACCCACCAGCAGTGCCATGGAAGAAAGGCCTGGTGATCTACCTCCATAAAGATTACAGCCAAGAAAATCCTCTGGAGCAGTTCTACTTAGTACCAATTTGGGTTGGGTCACCGTGAGTCAGAATCGACTCAACAGCAATGGGTTTTTGTTTTTTTCTTTTAAATCAGTGTGTCCTGGAATTTACCTGACTTCTCACAGCCCTGGACACCCCAAATAAAACAGGAGAAGTGACATTGGTGGGCGGACATCCCAGCATGCTGCTGCTGCTCTTTGCTCCTGCTCTCATGCCCCAGACATGATTCTAGAAACTTAACAGCTTTTCCTTCCTGGGGGAATTTGCAGAGGTGGAGCAGGCTTAAATATTCTTTAACTGGTCATTTAAGCTGGTCAGCTCAGAGTAAGACTATTTTTGACCCAGGCTGTTTTAAGATTACAAAGCAAGAAGTGGCCACGGAGAGAAGTTTAAATGACAAAGTTCAAAGCAGAGCAAAATTAGAGTTGAAGAATAGAAGTCATAACATAAAGCCTGGAACCAGTGAACTACTGCGCCATTTTGACTCCTGTGTGTAAAGTTGCTTTATGTCTGACTTTTTAAACAGCCAGCACCAAACGGAATGTCTAAGTGTAGGCATATGTTGGATAGTAAAACCAAACAAGCCAACCAGTTGCCACTGAGTCGATTCTGACTCATGGAACCCTATATGTTACAGAGTAGAACCGCTCCATAGGGTTTTCTTGACTGTAATCATTAGGGAAACAGATTGCCAAGCCTTTCTGCCATGGTGCCACTGGGTGGGTGCCAACTGTTTGTGACACCCAGGAACCTCATGTTGGATAATGAGGAGCTTATTTTTTCTGGTAATATACTGTCACAGATACTAGTGAAGATTACTGTCAAGAAACTTTCGACATGAATCTAGAAAGACAGGGGAGACTAGAATTTAACTCAGGTTGGCTTGGTTAGAGGAGTCTGGCTGCTTCTGTCTTTATCTGGACAGTGGATATGGGTTGGAAATGGCAGCCAGGCTGAGTTGAGGAAAACCAAAAACCAAACCAAACTCGTTGCCGTAGAGTCGATTCCGACTCGTAGCGACCCCATAGGACAGAGTAGAACTGCCCCATAGGGTTTCCAAGGAGCGACTGGTGAATTCGAACTGCTGACTCTTTGGTTAGTAGCTGAGCTCTTAATCCTTGCAAAAGCAGCTTATAAAGACTGATCCACTCTGATCACTTTTAATTGTCTTAGTCAAGCTTTTAAAAAAGGTGTCTAATCTAAGATACATCTATTGGCACCATTTCATCTGGAAAAAAGGAGAGTGAAGAAAACCAAAGATAAGAGAAAAATATCAGTCCAAAGGAATAATGGGCCACATGAACCACAGCCTCCACCAGCCTGAGCCAAGAACTAGATGGTGCCTGGCTATCACCACTGATGGCTCTGACAGGGATCCTAAGAGAAGGTTCCAGACAGAGTAGGTGAAAAATATAGAACAAAATTCAAATTCACACAAAAAAGACCAGACTTACTGGTCTGACAGAAACTGGAGGAATCCCTGAGACTAAGTCTCCCAGACACCCTGCTAACTCAGAACTGAAACCACTCCCAAAGTCCACTTTTCAGCCAGAGATTAGACAAGCCTATAAAATAAACAATAACACAAGTGGGAAATACGTTTCTTAGTTAAATTAAGTATACAAGACCAAATGGATAATACCTGCCTAAAAGCAAAGATGAGAAGGCAGGAAGGTACAGGAAAACTGTACAAATGAACATGGAGAGCTCAGGGTAGAAGTGGAAAAGGGGAGAGTGCTGACACATTGTGGGGATTGCAACCAATGTCACAAAACAATCCATGTATAACTTTTTGAATGAAAAACTCATTTGCACTTTAACACCTAAAACACCATCCAAAAAAAAAAAAAAAAAAAGATATCTACAAGACAGATACATTGTTGGAGATGTTTTTATCCAAAACCCAGCCATCTGGACCGGTGGCTGGCTGAAAATGGACCTTTCCACGTCCTCAGAGACGGAGTTGAGCAGCCTATGACGTTTGTGAAACTAGTCCAGTTGATTCCATAGCTGGACAGAGCAGACTTCCAACCTTCAGTCAAGCATTCAGGTCCTTTGGGTGTTGGTTATGACCTTGGAATCAGCCACTAATTCAGCATGTGGGAGACCCGGGTTTGATTCCCCGCCAATGCGCCTCATGCACAGCCCTCACCATCTCTCAGTGGAGGCTTGAGTGTTGCCGTGGTGCTGAACAGGTTTCAGAAGATCTTCCAGACTAAGGTGAACAAGGAAGAAAGGCCTGATATCTACTTCCAAAAATCAGCCAATGAAAACCCTACAGGTCACAGCTGTCTAATCCTCAGCCAATCACGGGGACGGCACAGGACCGGGCAGCATTTCATTCCATTGTGTATTAGGTCACCAAGACTCGGGCCACCTTGACAGCAGCACTAGAGTTTAGAGGCTGCTGGAGGAAATGCGCAGGGTCGGGGAAGGGAAGCAAACACACACAAGAGGTTTGAGAGGAAATTATTTCATAACGTTTACAGATATGTATCTGAGTATTGTCTCAACCCTATCCCGCTGCTCCGTAAAGACTCTGCCAAGGCTGAGTCTGGGGGCTAGGCTAGCACCTTTATTACAAAAGAGAGTTCAGATGGGTTCCTCAGCTGAGTGAGGATGGCATTCACCATCTTGCTGTATGGTTTCCAGGAAACCATTCTGCTAAAACAAACTCCAGGACATTTAAACACTCAGCTCTGGTTGAGTGACTAATTATTTATAGCACACCTAAAGTTGCTGGGGTTTCCCTCCTTTGTTTTTTTGAATTATTCATATTTAAAGATTCCACTTTATAAAAATAGCAGGCTTTGGCCAGGCTCCTTTTGAGAACTATGTGAATATTATTGACTTTCAGAAGTCAGAGCTTTTTTGAGAATCGTGGAAGGAGGGGGAAAAAATACTGGACTGGTAATTTAGATTAGGAGAACTGTCAGGAGGAAGTGAAGCTAACAGTTACCTTTGTGTGGATACCTTGAAAGTTAGAGTTCCTAACTGCTCAGGCTTGGACAGGCCAGACTGCCAGAGTACATTAATTTCACGTGCCAATAATTTTTTTTAGGTTGGGAGGGACAGATATGCCGGCTAGCCTTTTATTTTACTTAGTAAATGCATTCCTAGGAGTCCCTGGTGGCACGATGGCTAAGTGCTTGGCTACTTGACAGTTTGAACCCCCCCAGAAGCACCTGGAAACACAGGCCTGGCCATCTGCTTGCAAAAGAGCACAGCCTTGAAAACCCTATGGAGCAGTTCTACTCTATACACATGGGGTTGCCATGAGTCAGACTTGACAGCAATTAAAAATGATTCATTCATAAACTAAGAGGTAAATGGAAAGAATGCTGACCAATGAAATCAGAGTGTAAACAGAACTGTTATGACTACGAAAATAAAATTGAATGCTTTGGAAAGACCCAATGTAAGCATGTCATTTAAAAGAAAAAATTGCTGACTGGAGGAACCCCTGAAGCCGTGCCCCCCAGTCGCTCTCTTAACCCAGAACTTAAACTGTTCCCAAAGCCCACTCCTCAGAGAAAGATTAGACTGTACGATAAAACAGAAAAAAACACTTGTGAAGAGTGTGTTCTTAGTTCAAACAGATACATGAGACCAATGGGGAGCTCCTGTCCAGAGGCAGGATGAGAAGGCAGCAAGGGACAAGAACTGGTTGAATGGACAACAAGAAACCCAGAGTGGAAAGGAGGAGTGTGCTGTCACATTATAGGGATTTCAACTAATGTCATACAACAATATGTGTCTAAATTTTTGTATGAGAGATTAACTTGAGCTGTAAACGTTCACCTAAAACACAATAAAAAAAAATTTTGTTGCTAGTAGGGGTTGGTTCAGTAGTTTCAAATTGAGTACAAATTTACATAATATTGAAGGGCACATACAAGTTGTCAGTAAGTTGAACGTTCATAGCCCAGGGACTTAGTACACTTTCATTTCCCTGGAACTTTTTGTTTTGGCATAATTCCAGACTTAAAGAAAAGTTTCAAGGACAGTACAAAGAATTCCCATATACCAGGGCTCAGCGAACTTTTCCTGGAAAGGGCCAGATAATAAATATTTCAGGCTTTACAGGCCATATAAGGTTTCTGTTACAGATTCTTTTTCTGTTGTTTTCCTTGCCAAAAAAAAAAAAAAAAGAAGAAAAAAATTGCTGTCAAGAGTGGGTGAAACTATGTGACCAGTCATCCTTAACTGGGTTGCATTCTTATCCAGTATAATTGGAGTTGATAACTGCTCAATTCATTGAAAAAGTTGGTTAAGCCAGGGAATCATAAAAAGGGTAATTCTTCCTTTAAATATTTTATTTTGACACAAAATATCTAACAGTATAGTAGTTTGCTAATATTTCCAGGTAGACCTAAGGCCCTTCTTTGTTCGTGGGTCTGCTGAAAGAGGGGATCATTGCCTTTCCTACGCAAACTGCACACACTGTCTATTCTACAAATGTCTTAGAATTAGTTCCAGTTTTTTTTTTTTTTTATGGAGCGAGAAGTTCTAGATGTTTGTGAAGCGATCTGAATGCAAAATCCTTCTTGATGTTTATGATCTTCCTCCCAGTCTTTTACAGTTGCCTCGCCCACTCTTTATTTGACAGCAATTAAGAAAAAAATGACGTGCTTACACTGAGTCTTTTCAAAGCATTCAATCTTGTTTTTGTAGACGTAACAGTTCTATTTCTGCTTACCCTCTGATTTCATTGGTCAATATTCTTCCTGTTTACACTGTTTATTAGTTTATGGATGCATTAACTTGCTTACCTAATTTTAATTAACATGTACGACTGGCAAAAACAAGTTTGGGCGCAGACACGGCTGACTCGTGGTAACTACGCATCTCAACCGGTGAGATGTGTGAAGTGAGTGGCCCTCTAGGGAAGAACTGATCAGTTGTAAGTGTTCAGCGTGCCATGGATATAAAGCCAGTAGGTTTTACCAAAGGATTGAAGTGTGTTGGTTGATCTAGTAAGTTGTTTAAGTGAAGGATTGGTTAAAAAGTTTTCTACCAGACCATCTGTTATCACCATAATTTCGTAAAAGAAAGAACATCGAGCCCCCCTAATCCCAGGAAAAGAGAAAGTGTTTCCAAAAAAAGGACAGCTGGTAACTTTTGACAACATAAATTTATGTTGTGTCTGTCATTTCCTTCCAACTGACCAATATTTTGTCAGGACTCGTACTCACGCGTAAGGACTGAGAATTGGCAGCCATTAATCTAGTTCAAACCACTCTCCAGACATGAACCCTTTCTACTTCTTCCCAGCTGGTGTGGTCAAGCCTCCTCCTAAAGGTCTCTAGTGGTAATATTTGTCAGGGCACTGACTAAGGGTTGCCACTCATCAGGGCCCACTGGCCTACACTGGTTGTAAAATGGGCCCCTTCAATCATTCAGATCCCCCTGTGCCAGCACAAGTCCCTTTCTCAAACCACTGTGACCACGACCAGTCCACTGTGACTCAGTCACCCCTTCTTGCACCAAAAATGGGTGATTGAGTCATTTGTTTTGCTGAAGATAACCTTTAAGAGGTTGTCTAGAATTAAGGGAGGGGAAAAATTCTGTGTCCAAAGGGCAGAAATAAAGAGGAGACACCCTGAACACTGTGTGGTAGAAAGTGTACCTTTAGTAGAGCAGAGGGAAGTCATCTCTTATGCGTTCTAGAGATTCCAGAATGAAAATTCAGCCTTGAGGTGTTCCTGAGGCTTCCCTCATCTCTCCCCTATCATCCTCCTGTCCTCTTGCCTCAAACCCAGATGTCTTCAGTCCTATCCTTCTCATGGGGTTGGCCGTGAGTCAAAATGGACTTGATGGCAATGGGTTTTTTTTTTTGGTTATCATTTACTAGTTCAATAATTTTATTTTCATCTTAAATTATAAAATACTTAATGAATGCTGTATGTTTATATCATGAGTACGTATAGGTTATAAAGGATAATAATAAAACAAACACCCAAGAACTTACCACCCCACTGAAGAAACATTACCAGTGCCACTGAAGCTACAGAGCTCATTATCTGCCATTTTCTTTCCTTTCAAGGAGGACTATGCTTACATAAGCTACCTCCAGGGTCCGTTACAGCCTCTGACCCTTGCCTTCCTGTTAATTAGCAAAGTCATCAAATGAGCTGGTCTGCATTATCTGTCACTCTGCACTCAATTGACAAATCTATGCAGCTCTTCCAATTTTAATATTATGTGTCTCCTTCCATAAAACCACGAGCCACTGCCCAGTTGCACTTTTGTTTTATCAAGGATCTGGTGATTGGTTTTTCATCCCTCAGAATGCAGCCACATCTTGTTTCTTGGCTGGCACCCTCATGCAGAATGTTATCCTCTATCAAAGACGATGAGAGTTTCATGGAATCCAGACTTTCTGGAGCCATAGAGCCTGGATGAACTCCTGAAGTGATCACCTTGAGAGAATCTTTAAACCTTAAGCCAAAAATGATCCCTGAAGTCTTTGTAAAAGCAAACAATAATTTAGCCTAGCGAGTAGCAAATGTATGCCTTGAGCATTATACTCTTTTAAGATCTATCTACATGGGATCAGATTGACAACAGTAACTCAAAAGATTAGATAGGAACCTTATGGGGCAGCGAGTTTATGTTAATGAAGGAGCAACAACTCAGAAAAGGAGGATAAGAATGGTTGCACATCTCAAAGGATGTATTCAGTGTCACTGAACTGTGCACACAGAAGCTGTTGAATTGCTGGGTGTTCTGCTGTATATATTCTCAACAATATCAACAACAACAAAAAGATGATAAGAGATTCTCTGGCAAAGAAACAATAGGCAGCAGCCCAAGGTTTCGGTTACACTGCCCAGTGCCTGTCACCTGGTCATTGGAAGGCATTGCAAAGCTCATACAGTGTACCCATTTCGAAACTTCCCCAGCCTTCACAAGAATCATAATAAACCACAAAAGTAGAAGGACTGGACTCCAGAGACTGTGGGCTCCTCACCTAGAAACACCCTGCTGTCTGGTGTGTGGGTGATGAAAGTAGAACCAATAGAGAGATAAAAGTCCTCCAGAAACTATTTTATCTTAAAATATAACAAGACACGATAGCAGAGGTGGGAGAAGGTGGAGATTAAGTGAGGGAGATTACACTAGAAGCGGTCTCAGTGTCAGTAACTCTTGGCTGGCTTCCCTTGGGTTCTTATACCGCAGTTGGACTTTGATGGAGATGAGTCCCCACGTAATAATGTTGCTCTGCTCCTCTCTGCTCCAGAGACCCAATTAAGGTTGACTCATTGCATTTGGGGCCTGCCTTGCAGCCAGCATTAGAGCAGCTCCAGAGGTAGAACTTGAAATAGCCTTGAATCTGCTTTGTGAATGAACTCCCCTCTCCCCCACTGGCATTTACTTTGCTTTGGGG
Organism: Loxodonta africana; assembly: GCF_030014295.1. Taxonomy (NCBI): domain Eukaryota; kingdom Metazoa; phylum Chordata; class Mammalia; order Proboscidea; family Elephantidae; genus Loxodonta; species Loxodonta africana. The sequence goes on from NC_087359.1 coordinate 18,105,285, forward strand.
TTTGTCTAGGGCCAGGCTGAGACTGTTGCCAGGGCCTCATCAGAATCTTGGGAGGTTAGTGCTGGGAGGGGCTCAGGAGTTTTCAGTCCAAACTTCCCTGTCCCTGAGGATCCTGGGGTCCACGGAGAGAAGTGCCAGGCTGATGCGGGGAGGGATTTAGGGTCTGGAGTAGAAGTCCTGGGTGGGGTTAGGTCTTTTACTTACTGGAGGGCTGATCTTGGGCAATCACTTACTGTCTCCCAGGGTCAGTTTGCTCCTCTGCAAAATGGGGCATGACCAAAGTGCTGCAGATTTGCCAGCCTGTGATTTCACAATAAGCATATTTCCTTCTGGGGGCAGTGGTGGTTCAGTGGAAGGGTTCTCGCCTTCCATGTGGAAGATCTGAGCTCCCAGCAAATGCACCTCATGCGCAGCTGCCACGTGTCTGGCAGTGGAGCCTTGCGTGGTGCCATGATGATGAGCAGGTTTCAGTGGAGCTTCCAGACTAAGACAGACTAGAGAGAAAGGCCTGGTGATCTACCTCTGAAGACTAAAAAATAGCCAGTGAAAATCCTGTGGATCACAACAGCGCAGGACCAGGCAACATTTTGTTCTGTCGTGCGTAGGGTCACCATGAGTCAGGGGCTGACATGATGGCAGCTAACAACACAATGTATTTATTTCTAGTGCTCAATTTATAAAAGCTCAGGTCTTCATCATTATCTCTCAAAGCATATCCCAGCTGTGTCTGAGAGGTCCATCTGGAGCTACCTGCCAAATGCCCAGGACAGGCTCTTTGGGTACTTTTTTTCCCTTCAAGGTAAAATATTAACATTTATTAAATATGGATGGTGGGTACATGGGTGCTTGTTTGTTATTTGAATCTCTGTACCTTTCTTTAAGTTTCAAAATTTGAGAGTAAACAATGAATTCTAAGGTACTCATACAAAGGAATATTATGCAGTCATTAAGAAGAGTGAAGGTGAAATAGGTATGACAAAATGCCTGAGATATATTCATATCGTCTATCCTGTATTATACATACACATATTTTACATATTATACATACATATATTTTAGAGTACAATTCCATTTTTATTGAACATATGCATTTTGAAGTAGTGGGATCACAAGACCTTTTTTTCCATTTTGCGTTTTCCAAATTTTGTACATCAAGCATGTATGAATAACAATGGCCCCCATTGTTAACTAATAGCCACCAGTACAAGCTTATTGTTGGTCCAGCACAGTGCTCAAATCACAAACACAGGCCTCATTCACTGTTTGCCCAGTCCTGTGTTGCTGCTACTGACTCCCCCGCTCTCTTCCCACAGGACCTGTCAGTAGTTTGGGCCCCACCTGCCCATTCCAGGCTTTTCTGTTCTGCCTTTGACACCCTGCGGCCCATTGCTTGTGGCCTTGCAGATTGCTTTTCTGCTGGGCACAGCAGAGGAGATAGTGCTGGTCTTGGGGGAGGAGAACTACTCTGTACCTTGCCATTCTTTCCAAGACATAAGATAGCCCTTTCCTGGTTACTCACAGCACATCTGAAACCAGGTATGACGTGGTGCCAACAGAAAGAGAGACACCCCAGAGAAGAGCTCAAAGCTACTGTACAGACCCAAGCCCAGACCCCAAGGGTTTCTTATCTGCTAGGAGTCAGCTTACATAATTTTCTAGCTCCAGTGTAAGATAAAAATGTGGGGCCTCTTGTACAAAAATGATAATTTCAAGATGGTGACAGCAGAGCATTACACCAAGCATGGAGCTTCTAAGTGTGGGCCCTGTGCAACTGCCGAGGTTGCATGCCCATAAGACAGGCTTTCTGCTCACTTCTCATCTGCCTTCATGTGGCCACGGGCTGCTCATACCCTACCCGCCACTGGAAAAATCTCCATAGCCTGGTCCTAAAGAGAGGAGGGGGTGTTTTTCCTCCTCCCAGCCTAGCTGAGTCCTCATCCCTTGCCCCCAAGGTCACCTCTTCCCTCGATGACTGAAAGTTGGATCATCTATTTCCTCCAGAGAAAATTCTAGTTCCACTCATAGGCTTTGGCCTGGTGCCATGGCCCCAGTCAGCCAGTCAATTATAGGTGACATCAGTTCATTCCCTAAGTCCAGTTATTCAGCCTGAAATAACACCATGTGTGGGACACAAATAGCTCAGTCAAATGCGGCAGTGACAAATTCAGTTCATGTCTTTTTCAGTCACTTCTCATAATTTTGGGATCCAGCCTCACCCAGGAGGCATCTGTTGTTTTTGCATGACTAGCCAACAGCTACCATCACCCCCATTTTCCTTGAAAACCACTCTTCCTCCATTCTCAGTCCGTAAGGTTGAGTCATTTAACTTATTCCATCCCTCTGGTCACAGTGATTGGTACAGGGATGGTCATGTGACCCAATTCCGTCCAATGAGCATTAGAGCTAGCAGAAAGCCTACCTGTGAATAAAGCCAACCCAGAGGAAAGAATTGTTGAGAGACTGAGAGAATGAGACTGATGTCGCTGTTTGAGTCACTGGATCCAACTAAGCCAGAAGTCATCAGCATCCCTGGGCTTCCTAGGTACATGAACCAATCAATTCTCTATTACTTATTGTGATTTAAATTGGGTTTTGACACTGGTGATCGAAAGAGTTTGACTATAAGAGCCCCATTTACAGATAATAATAATACCTGTTGTGCTTACACTCAGTGCCATGGAAATCAAAGAGACAATTCGTGTGCAAACTGTGAAAGGCTATTTGAATGGGATGCCCAAGGACATACAGTTGGTTAATGTTAGAGCCAGGACAAAAGCCCAGTTATTTTATTTCCCAAGCCCCATTCTCATCCTTTGTTAATGGGCTGAGTTCTGCCCCATGAAAATCAGTGGGCAGGTCAGGTGGCAGATGGGGTCAGTACTATGTGTTGCCTTCTCTCTATTTGTGGTGTTGTATTTTGTTATCTGGAGTAGACTGGCTTCTCAGGGCATGAAGGGCATAAATACAGAACCCACCCGGCCTCTCACCTATGTCTCTTCCTCCTCATCTGCCTAAGCTTCTCTTCATGTACCAACCCATCTTCACAATGGACCAGGGCCCTGGTATGTTTTAGTTTGGTTGGAAATTTTCCAGCTCAGATCTTTGGCAGTGTTCACGGAGGTGGTTCCAGCTTCACTTCTGTGGGTCTGACTCTGCCAAATTTGGGGGCAGGGGCAGATCTTTGATCTGGGCTCTTTTCAGAGGTGCACTGCCGAATCCCTTCCGTTTTTGGACTTGGGCTTGAAGGTATCCCTGCCTTGGGAGTCCACAGCCATTCTGACCTTCAGAAATGGGGCCCCCTCCTGGATGTGTGGATTTCACAGCCTTTCAGATGAGTCACTCAGTTGGGACTTGGAACTTGGCAGCCTCAGAGGGCCACAAGCAGAGTTGCAAACATTTTACCTGGTCCCTGAGGGGCCACCTTCCCACCATGTGCAACTAGAGTCACCTGACCTTTAAGGAGTCTCCATGGGCACTGAGGCACATGTGTCACATTGAGCTGAAGTCAAGTGTGGCATGAGTTGTCTCTATGCCATCCAGCCTTCAAGGCTGAGCTTCATGGGGGTGGGGATTGGGTTTTGTTCTTGGGATCTAGCACATGATGCTCAGTAACAACTCTTAGGATTCTCAGCCAGAAATGTCAGACTTCAAGGAGGTATATGGGGTGGGGGTGTTAGTGGGCTGTGAGGGAATGATCCCAGTCACCTTTCTTCTCTTTGCATGATTTCCTCCCATGGGATCTCAATCCCAAAGGCCCCCATGATCATCATAGGCCTTGAGTGAGATGGAGATAGAAATGTGAGATGACAACTCTGGGTATAGTGATGGGGCTCCCCTTCTTTCCTCATAACTAGGTCAAGGCCAGGACATTCTCAAGCTCAAAGGGAAGTGGTTGCTCAAAGTGCAGAGGAAACTGGAGACCTGGAGAGAAAGAATGCCTACCCAATCGAGACCATAGCTAAACAAGTTGGAAGAGGCTGAGACCAGGGTGGAGAGAATCCAGGGCCTGAAGGGTCTGAAGGAGTTGTAGCCTGCTGTCAAACCACGTCAGTCTGATCTCATTAAACCTTTGAATCTTCCAGGTCTCTTTTTTCTAGATTTCATGCTTAGCAAACAATCCGCTGATTGTAATGTGGCTTGGCATCTAGGACAATACATCAGTCTTGTGAGCTTGCTTACCATCAGCCTGTCTGGAAAGATGGATCCACTCTTGGACTTGAGCAAATCCAGGTCATTTTTGCTGACCCCACAGAGCTGGGGCACACACTAGACTGCTGTCAATACTCTGTTGTTGTTGTTGTTAGGTGTCATAGAGTTGGTTCCAACTCATAGCGACCCTACGCAAGACTGAACGAAACACTGCCCAGTCCTGCGCCATCCTTACAATCGTAATGCTTGAGCTCATTTTTGAAGCTACCATGTCAATCCACCTCACTGAGGGTCTTCCTCTTTTCCGCTGACCCTGTACTTTGCCAAGCATGATGTCCTTCTCCAGGGACTGATCCCTCCTGACAACATATCCAAAGTATGTAAGATGCAGTCTTGCCATCCTTGCTTGTACTTCTTCCAAGGCAGATTTGTTCTTTTGGCAGTCCATGGTATATTCAATATTCTTTGCCAATACCGCAATTCAAAGGCGTCAATTCTTCTTCAGTCTTCCTTATTCATTGTCAAGCCTTCACATGCATATGATGCTATTGAAAATACCATGGCTTGGGTCAGGCGCACCTTAGTCTTCAAGGTGACATCTTTGCTTTCCAACATTTTAAAGAGGCCCTTTGCAGCAGATTTACCCAATGCAATGCGTCTTTGATTTCATAACTGTTGCTTCCATGGCTGTTGGTTGTGGATCCAAGTAAAATGAAATCCTTGACAACTTTAATCTTTTCTCACTTTATCATGATGTTGCTCATTGGTCCAGTTGTGCGGATTTTTGTTTTCTTTGTGTTGAGGTGCAATCCATACTGAAGGCTGTGGTCTTTGATCTTCATTAGTAAATGCTTCAAGTCCTTTTTGCTTTCAGCAAGCAAGGTTGTATCATCTGCATAATACAGGTTGTTGATGAGTCTTCCTTCAATCCTGATGCCTCATTCTTCATATAGTCCAGCTTCTCGGATTATTTGCTCAGCATACAGATTGAATAGGTATGGTGAAAGGATACAACCCAGACACACACCTTTCCTGACTTTAAACCAATCAGTATCCCTTTGTTCTGTCCTAACAACTGCCTCTCGATCTATGTAAAGGTTTCTCATGAGCACAATTAAGTGTTCTGGAATTCCCATTCTTCACAATGTTATCCATAATTTGTTATGATCCACACAGTCGAATGCCTTTGCATAGTAAATAAAATACAGGTCAGCATCCTTCTGGTATTCTTTGTTTTCAGCCAGGATCCATCTGACATCAGCAATGATATCCCTGGTTCCATGTCCTCTCCTGAAAGCAGCCTGAATTTCTGGCAGTTTCCTGTTGAGGTACTGCTGCAGCTGTTTTTGAATGATCTTCAGCAAAATTTTGCTTGCATGTGATATTAATGATATTGTATAATTTCTACATTCGGTTGGATCACCTTTCTTGGGAATAGGCATAAATATGGATGTCTTCCAGTCAGTTGGCCAGGAAGCTGTCTGTCTTCCAAATTTCTTGGCGTAGACAAGTGAGCACCTCCAGAGCTGCATCTGTTTGTTGAAATGTCTCAATTGTTTTCCGTCAGTTCCTAGTGCCTTGTTTTTTGCCAACACCTTCAGAGCAGCTTGGACTTCTTCCGTCAGTACCATTGGTTCCTGATCATATGCTACCGCTTGAAATGGTTGAAAATCGACTAATTCTTTTTGGTATAGTGACTCTATATTCTTTTCATCTTCTTTTGATGCTTCCTGCGTCGTTTAATATTTTTCCCATAGAATCTTTCTCTATTGCAACTCTAGACTTGATTTTTTTCCTCAGTTCTTTCAGCTTGAGAAAAGCTGAGCATGTTCTTTCCTTTTGGTTTTCTACCTCCAGCTCTTTGCACATGTCATTATAATACTTTACTTTGTCTTCTTGAGCCGCCGTTTGAAATCTTCTGTTCAGTTCTTTTCCTTCATCATTTCTTCTTTTTGGTTTAGCTGCTCAACGTTCGTGAGCAAGTTTTAGAGTCTCCTCTGACATCCACCTTGGTCTTTTCTTTCTTTCCTGTCTTTCCAATGACCTTTTGCTTTCTTCATGTTTGATGTCCTTGATGTCATTCCGCAACTTGTTTGGTCTTCAGTCACTGGTGTTCAATGCGTCAAATCTATTCTAGAAATGGTCTCAAAATTCAGGTGAGATATACTCAAGGTAGTATTTTGGCTTTCGGGGACTTGGTCTGATTTTCTTCAGTTTCAGCTTGAACTTGCATTTAAGCAACTGATGGTCTGTTCCACAGTTGGCCCCTGTCCTTGTTCTGACTGATGACATTGAGATTTTCCATCACCTCTTTCCACAGATGTAGTCAATTTGATTCCTGTGTGTTCCATCTGGCAAAGTCCAAGTGTATAGTCGCCATTTATTTTGGTGAAAGAAGGTATTTGCAATGAAGAAATCATTGGTCTTGCAAAATTCTCTCATTCGATGTCTGGCATTGTTTCTGTCACCAAAGCCGTATTTTCCAACTACTGATCCTTCTTCTTTGTTTCCACCTTTCTCATTCCAACCACTAGTAATTATCAATGCATCCTGATTGCATGTTCGATCAATTTCAGACTGCAGCAGCTGATAAAAATCTTTTATTTCATCTTTGGCCTTAGTGGTTGGTGCATAAATTTGAATAATAATTGTATTAACTGGTCTTCCTTGTAGGTGTATGGATACTATCCTATCACTGACAGCATTGTACTTCAGGACAGAGCTTGAAATATTCTTTGTGATGATGAATGCAACACCATTCCTCTTCAAGTTGTCACAGCATAGTACACTATATGATTGTCCAATTCAAAGTGGCCAGTAGCAGTCTGTTTCAGCTCACTAATGCCCAGGATATCGATCTTTACACGTACCATTCCATTCTTGACGATTTCCAATTCTCCTAGATTCATATTCATATATTCCATGTTCTGATTATTAATGGGTGTTTGCAGGTGTTTTTTTCATTCCGAGTTGTGCCACATCAGCAAATGAAGGTCCTGAATGCTTTACTCCATCCATGTCATTAAGGTTGACTCTACTTTGAGCAGGCAGCTCTTTCTCAGTTGTCTTTTGAGTGCCTTCCAACCTGGGGGGTTATCTTCCAGCACTATATCAGACAATGTTCCACTGCTATTCGTAAGGTTTTCACTGGCTAATGCTTTTCAGAAGTAGACAGCTGGGTCTTTCTTCCTAATCCGTCTTAGTCTGGAAGCTCAGCTGAAACTTGTCCTCCATGGGTGACCCTGCTGGTATCTGAATACCAGTGGCATAGCTTCCAGCATCACAGCAACACACAAGTCCCCTCAGTACGACAGCCTGACAGACACGTGGGGGGTCAATACCCTGTGTAATGACAATCCATGAACTGCTTTCCCTCTGCTGGCTCTGTTCCTCTGCATCAACAGCTTGCTTGGGTTTGAATCTGTCTCTGTCACTTATTAGCTGGATGACCTTAAGCAAGTTTCTTAACGTCTTTGTGCCTCAGTTCACTTACTTTAACATAGGGTTATGATAGGGTCGTTGTAGGATTAAATGAGCAAGTAGATGTAAAGTTCTTAGAACAGTGCTTGGCACAAAAATGCTATATAAGGGACTGCTCGTATTATCTGAATTTCCACAATATATATCAGCTAGGACCCTGGGCAAGAAAGTTAATTTTTTTCTGGTCAGTTTTTCTATCTATACTAGTAACAGATGCCACTGAGTCAACTCTAACTCATGGCAGCCCCATGTGTGTCAGAGTAGAACTGTGCTCCATAGGCTTTTCAATGGCTGATTTTTCAGAAATAGATAGACAGGCCTTTCTTTCAAGGCACTTCTGGGTAGATTTGAACCTCCAAACTTTTGGTTAGTAGCTGAGTGCATTAATCTTTTGCACCATTTCGAACACTTTCTTATCTATAACACGGAATTAAGAGTAATAACATCTACTGGAAAAAACATGTATTTTATAAGTTTTTTTTTTTTTAAGTATAAAATGTCATAAAAGCAAACCCGTTGCCATTGAGTTGATTCCAACTCATAGTGACCCTATAGGACAGAGTAGAACTGCCCCCATAGGGTTTCCAAGGAGCAGCTGGTGGATTTGAACTGCTGACCTTTTGGTTAGCAGCTGAGCTCTTAACCACTATGCCATCAGGGCTTCCATAAAGTGTCATTGAATATATTAAAGTTTTTTGTAAACTCTAAAATGCTGCGGATTGTATTTATTTATTATTAATAATTATTAGGCTCACTGGATCCTTCTAAATTATAGTGGAGAGATGACTTCAGAGCTTCTCAGTTCGTGCCTTAACAAAATCTGATAAGGGGACCCAGAGACAAAAGGTTTGGAACTGCCCCTCACAGACCAGAGGAGGTTCTCGAGAAAGTTCTTCTGGACTGAATCTTAACCAGCAGCTTTATTTCCTCCCAAAGATTAAATGGTTCTCAGTGTGAGTTTGGGGAGGGGCTGAAAGAAGGAGGTGTTGTCAGTTCCTGACCTTTCCCTGGGGAAATTGCTCTGATAGATGGTGGATCTGATGTTTAAAAGGCAGGTTTTCTAAGGAGTGGTGTGGATGTAAAATTCAAATGGAGGAAGGAAAAGGAGGGGCGAGAAAGGTTTATTTTGCCTTTAGAAGGTCCGTAACAAAAGTTAAGGAGACCCAAGAACATATGACTACTGGCCCTTCCTACAGTTTGGGGGAAGAGGCATGTGCATGAGTGTGTGTGTGTGTGTGTGTGCGTGTGTGTCCGGGGGCAGAAGACTAGAAAGCAAGAGGGAATATAAACATAAACACAACTCAGTTCATGATACCTAAAAGCACACCAGCAGCATTTGCAGAAGCCCAAGTTATTAAACAACACCCTCATTCTGGAAATAGGGAGGGAAGGAGAGAGACTTTGGCATCGAGGGCAGGGAAACATGAACTACTTCTGGGGAAATTCTTGTGCCCTGCTCCTCTCAAGAATTATGCTATTTTCATTGCACCAGTTAGGATCTGGCTTCCTCCAAGAGCAGGGTGAGGTCTGGGGAGGCTCTGATTGGTAGGATCAGTTGGGCATTAACAGTTCCAGATCTGTTGTTGGCTGCTGGCTTGGAGCTTTCCCAGTTGGGCCCAGAAAGACTTCCCTGGTTGATCCAGAGCTGCTCCCAGCTGAGGAACTGCATTTCCTGAGCTCTCAGCAAGTTAATAAAGGAGATGTGATCTCCATTTTCACTTGCAGTCTCTGGGGACCACTCCTTTTGGCTGAGAAGGGGAGGAAGAAAGTGAGGAGCATGATGGGATAAGTTTAGAGCCACTTCAAATGCCCAACTCAACACTTGCCCAGTCTGGGCTCACCTCTGGTTGTTTACTGCCAGCAAAGCTGTGTTTCCTGCCCTGAAAATAAAAGAAGTCAAACCCCCTGCCCAGAAGAGCTTCCAGGAGGAAACACTAGTGCAGAGAGCACCAACATTAGTGAGTCTCAGACATTTTCTCTCAAAAGTTCCCAAACCAAAAAACAAAACCAGTAGCTGAGTTGATTCCAACTTATAGCGACCCTGTAGTAGAACAGCGTAGAATTGCCCCATAGGATTTCCAAGGCTGTGATCTTTACAGAAGCAGATGCCACATCTTTCTCCCTTGGAGTGGCTGGTGAGTTCAAACCGCTGTATTTTGGTGAGCAGCCAAATGCTTAACTACTGTGCCACCAGAGCTCCTTTCAAACATCCTTGGGACTCCAAATTGAAGGGGAGAATGTTCAGGGGTGGGAAAGCCTACAGAACATGAAAAGTGAATTTGAGACATTGGAATTATCACTTCCTGCTAAGGTTTAAGACAACCAGCCAACACCACTCCCCAAGCCAGCTGCCTGCTGGAGCTCTGGGCAGACCCAGCAAATTAGCCAAAAGAGTCCCAGACAATCACAGATTGACAGTGATATAATACACACTTAATTTATTTATCTTTAGTTCTCCAGAGTGAGTCAGAGAGGAAAATAATCACATGGAAAAATTATACAGGGAGCAGTGAACTTTTCTTGCTTGTTCCTGAGCTGAGGGTGAAAATCTGGCAGAATTTAGAGCCAATACTCTCATTTTGAAAGTAAAAATCTCTCTATCTATTGGGCATGGCTTTTCCTATGGAATCGGATTTTTCGGCCAAGAATTTGTGTCCCATTAACATTGTTTAATGGGAAAAAATGCCCCTGAGGAATAAAGAATGGTGGAAGGACACAGAGCAGTAGGTCATGATCATGGCTGATTTTTCTCTCCTAGGTAAAGTTTTCTGGCAGGGAAGAAAAATGTTGCTGTATTAGACCCTTATTTTGGATGAATAAATGATGTCCCCACGGAGGTGTTCTCTAAAAATGCCCACCAGAGTTGCTTATACTTTGGAGAGCCTTACTAAATGCTGGCTGAATGGATGGATGAGGCATAGGGGATACTGAGGCTTAGGGATGTAGAAATCACAAGATGAACAGTAGAAGATGAAAGTAAAGGACAAATGCAGGAGAGAAGGGAGAGTAGTGGCTCTTATCTGCTTGCTTCTCTCATTCACCTAGAAGAGGCGTGAAAGCTGGGGTAGCGGGAATGGAAATACCTTGTAGAACAGAGATGTTCTGTGCTTATCTCCCTAAAAAATTATTTCATCTTAGATGGATCAAACTCTGTATGAACAGACAGTCCATGTCTTTCTACCCCTCTGGCTGGTACAGAGGGGGACTTTGGCTTAGCTATTGTGCACCCCCTTAGAACAAGAGAGAATGCTGATGAAGCTCTCTATTAGAGCACTGGTGATGGTGAAGTAGGATCTAAGCACTTTTGTCTTGATTCATTAGCATCTGGAGAAAAGCTGGCCCCATCCCTGCCTCATTTTCTCAGAGCCCTGGCACAGAAAGAACTTAATTCTTGGGGTCTTCTTGCATCATTTAAGGAGCTTGTATCACTGCTCTTGATGGCTATTAAGCCTGTACCAGTAGCAAGAGAGGGCCAGGAGCTCTCCCAGGAATAGAGCAGTAAGATTGTTCACATGTTTTAAATTACTTAGTTGCATCAAATATTCAGATCTGTGAGAACAACAGTAGCTCTATTTAAAAACTCCAAGCATGTGATGGGTGAATTCAATGTTTCCAAGCAGTTTCCAGCTTCTGGCCCACACTCCAGAAATCTTCTTAGTCACTCGGGTTCATTTGGGTCATCATCCAACTCTTGGACTAGGTAAAGTGCAAGTGCCATCCAAGGCTGATGATATTTGGCAGATGTTTTTGCATATAAGCAAATTTTGATGATAGGTTTTTATCAAATTCCTTGCCTCACCTCCCATAAATAGGAGATATTTAACTTAGGAAATCAAGACTAGGATGTTTGCGAGAAGTCATGATTTTTGCATGGAGGAGGGTTACATGAGCTTATTCTGCTGGGATTGTGCCTGTGAAACGTGTGTGTGTGTTTCTGAGGGTCTCTGTGTATGAGGTTGCTGCCCTTCTCACCAAGCTGCTTCATCATTTTAGGCGAGACTGAATGTACACCTACTGAAGTTGCTTAGGAGCCCAAGAAGTGTGCCTTATTTTTGTAAAGGGGAAGGGTATCAATGTATTTGGATTATTTTTAACATTGCTATATAGTAGGCTTAATAGCAACCACCATTCACTGAATGCTTCTTATATGCCAGGGATTGTACTATGTGCTTCACATTACATTACCTAACATGCTCACTCAAAAAAACAATCAGGCTACCTAGAGGGAGGCTGATATTTTCTCCCAACAACCACTTTAAAAGGAGACCTATGTTGCTAAGAATCGAGTTGCATAAGATAAGAAAATTGAGTGAGGAAGAAATGGATTTTGTTAGAGGTTTGAAATAAGCAAACATTTTCAGGGGGCTGTTGAGCAAGGCACGGAGCCAGGAGGGAGTCTGGTTTGCAAACAACAGTTTATGTTTGCTACAGATCGTTGCCATGTCTTATTTCAGTCAAGTTGGCCAGAAATTCAAATCTGTGACCACTGCTACACAGTCATAAGGGGGCTGCGCCTTGTGAGGGAGAGAGTGAGAGGGCAAACATGAACTCCCACAAGAACAAGTCGCTGGCAGTACATAGGAGCTAAAACTGGGGAAGGAAGGAGTGGGGGGAGACTGAAAGAGAACCCCCTCCCCAGTGTTCACGGATCTCTGTTTTGGGCAGCAAATAGGATCAAACAGAAACAGATAAAGGTTAGTTCCTCTTTAAGGCCCAAAGCAAAGCCAGGGGTACCTAGGAACTTCCTGTGTTGGTGGGATGCGGGATGGAGGGCCGGAGGAGATTCTTACCTTATGCAGGACGTGCTCGTTGAAGTCAGGGCCAGCTCCTCCCTGGTAGGAGTCCGGTCTCTGCAGATCCATTCCTGGCCTGGAGCACGCTGCCTCCCACTCTTTCAGCACTCTGCGTCAGCGCTCCCAGAAGCTCTGTCCAGGCTCCGCTGAGTCCGGCAGGCTGTGGTCACGGTTCCGCCGGCCGTGCCGCATCCGGGTTCAGCACCGGACAGCTCCCGCAGCGGCCTCGGCGCGGTACCCGTAGAGCAGGCTGCGGCTCACCTCCGCGTTCCCCGTGTTTCAGCACCAGGGACAGCGGCACCGCCCTTTGAGCCTGGGACTCGGGTTCTAAGATCCTGTCCGCTTCGAATCCCTTGTCTCGTGACTCTAGGATGCTGGGAAGTCGCAAGATTTCAGTCTAACCCGTGGTCCGTGCGCATCCTATTCAGCCGGCAGACTCTGGAGGCTCAGTGACCCGCCTGGGTTCTCGGGGCTTTGCAGTCCCGGGAACTCCCGATCCTGCTTCTCCTTCATTAACTAGACAGCCAGTTACACCATGGAGCTCCGCTCTCACCCGCTGTGTGCAGAGAAGTCCTGCGGCGCTGGCGCTGTGTTTTTTTTTTTTTCCGCAGTACCTGGACAATTCCCTCTAGTATGTCTAAGATAACAGCGGCTCTAAGGCTGAGGTCGGTGGATGAGCGCCCTTAGCGGTCTCTGAAATCCCCGAAACATTAGGCAACACTTCTTCTAACTGCAGTTTTCTAGTGAAAGGGCCCGGACCTCTAATTACCCTTTCGAAGATGCACATGACTCCCCAAAGTTAAGAACAACTCTCCCAAAGGGGGCAGAGTGGTGTTTTGGTTAAGAGTCTTGGCTCTGAAAATGATTAGTTGAGTAACCTTGGGTAAGTTACTTAACCTCTTGTGTCTATGTCCCTTGAAAATACCAAACCACTTGCTGTCAAGTTAATTCTGACTCAAGGTGACCTTATGTGTTTCAGAGCAGAACTGCACTCCATAGGGTAGAAGTAGATCGACAGGCCTTCCTACCTCACTGCATTGTTGTGAGGATTTAATGATTTAATTCATGGAAAGAGCTTAGAATGGTGCCTGATATATATTAAGAACTCAATAAATGCTAGCTATTATTCCCTCTGGGAAAAGGGATGGGGAGCCTGGCAGCTTCCTCTAAACATCGAGGAAGTCCTGCTGCTGGGACCTCCATTTGTAGAGTTGCATCACTCCCCTGGAATAGGGAAGTGCAAGGCTGACTGCCATGGGAACTGAGAGCTGAGACTGTGGTCTCTGAGGTTATCCCCGTATGATGACCCTCGTGTTCAGCAGGCAGCTCCCTCACTAGGAGCAAGTCCTGGACCAGTGGCCTTGGAGCCAACATCAACATGGAGGGAAAGAGCCAGGGCTAGAGTTTAAAGGTTGCATTTCACTCCTGGACTTGCACTTTTCTTTTTTTTGGCAGAGTTGCCTAAATAACTTACATTCTCTGGAGTTGCTTAAGTTTTTCCATCTGTAAAATAGATAAAACAATCATGCCTGCCTCACTGGATTTGTGAAGAGTAATTAAGACAATATCTTTCTGTTCTTTTGAAGTGTAAATCAAATTTCATGTATAAGGTGTTATTATTATTGGAATCTCTATATGGTAGATTTTCAATGAATATCGATTAGACGAACAAAGTTAGGGAACCAGAGTATTTGTTTTTGTGTAGGAGATTCGCACTCTGGTTGGGATTCTTAATCTGAGGTGAACAGATGGGCTTTAGGGGAACTATAAAACTTTGAAAACATAAACATTTTGTTTAGAAATGGTACAAGCACTTTGGAAATCGATTTGGGGCTTTCTTAAAAAGCTAGAAATAGAACTACCATATGATCCAGCAATCCCACTCCTTGGAATATATCCTAGAGAAATAAGAGCCGTTACACGAATAGATATATGCACACCCATGTTTATTGCAGCACTGTTTACAATAATAAAAAGAAGGAAGCAACCAAGGTGCCCATCAACAGATGAAAATGGATAAATAAATTATGGTATATTCGCACAATGGAATACTACACATCGATAAAGAACAGTGAGGAATCTGTGAAACATTTTATAACATGGAGGAACCTGGAAGGCGTTATGCTGAGTGAAATTAGTCAGTTGCAAAGGACAAATATTGTATAAGACCACTATTATAAGAACTTGAGAAGTAGTTTAAACTGAGAGGAAAACATTCTTTTGTGGTTACAAGAGAGGGGAGGGAGGGAGGGTGGAAGAGGGGCATTCACTAATTAGGTAGTAGATAAGAACTACTTTAGGTGAAGCGAAAGACAGCACATATACAGGGGAGGTCAGCACAACTGGACTAAACCAAAAGGAAAGAAGTTTCCTGAATAAACTGAATGCTTCAAAGGCCAGCGTAGCAGAGGCAGGGGTCTGGGGACCATGGTTTTAGGGGACATCTAAGTCAATTGGCATAATAAAATCTATTAAGAAAACATTCTGCATCCCACTTTGAAGAGTAGCGTCTGGGGTCTTAAACGCTAGCAAGCAGCCATCTAAGATGCATCGATTGGTCTCAACCCACCTGGATCAAAGGAGAATGAAGAACACCAAAGACACAAGGCGATTATGAGCCCAGGAGACAGAAAGGGCCACGTGAACCAGCGACTACATCATCCTGAGACCAGAAGAACTAGACGGTGCCCGGCTACAACCGATGACTGCCCTGACAGGGAACACAACAGGGAACCCCTGAGGGAGCAGGAGAACAGTGGGATGCAGACCCCAAGTTCTCATAAAAAGACCAGACTTAATGGCCTGACTGAGACTGGAAGGACCCTGGTGGTCATGGCCCCCAGACCTTCTGTTGGCCCAGGACAGGAACCATTCCCGAAGCCAACTCTTCAGACATGGATTGGATTGGACAATGGGTTGGAGAGGGATGCTGTTGAGGAGTGAGCTTTTTGGATCAGGTGGACACTTGAGACTATGTTGGCATCTCCTGCTTGGAGGAGAGATGAGAGGGTGGAGGGGGTTAGAAGCTGGTGAAATGGACAAGAAAAGAGAGAGTGGAGGGAGAGAGTGGGATGTCTCATTAGGGGGAGAGTAATTGGAAGTGTATAGCAAGGTGTATATAAGTTTTTGTGTGAGAGGCTGACTTGATTTGTAAACTTTCATTTCAAGCACAATAAAAATTATTAAAAAAAAAACTTTGTTTAGGTCCATTTTTTTTTTTAATGGGAGAAGTCTCATAGATTTTGTTACATTCCCAAAGTTGTCTTTACGTAACAGAGTTAAGTACCAATAACTTAGGAGACCCTCTTGTGTTAACTTTCTCCTGAGCTTCCTCACCACCTCGGACTGTTGCAGAGAAGGTTCTGGAGGCCAGGGACTGTTTTGACTTGAACCTCACATTCCTTAGAAGAGTCACCATTTCTCAGGATCTGCTTCTGCATTCCGAAGGCAGGGGAAGGGAAATTTTTTTGTTTTTTGTAATTTTTATTGTGCTTTAAGTGAAAGTTTACAAATCAAGTCAGTCTCTCACATAAAAACTTATATACACCTTGCTACATACTCCCACTTACTCTCCCCCTAATGAGACAGCCCGCTCTCTCCCTCCACCCTCTCTTTTCTTGTCCTTTTCACCAGCTTCTAACCTCCTCTGTCCTCTCATCTCTCCTCCAAGCAGGAGATGCCAACATAGTCTCAAGTGTCCACCTGATCCAAAAAGCTCACTCCTCACTAGCATCCCTCTCCAACCCATTGTCCAATCCAATCCACATCTGAAGAGTTGGCTTCGGGAATGGTTCCTGTCCTGGGTCAACAGAAGGTTTGGGGGCCATGACCACCAGGGTCCTTCCAGTCTCAGTCAGGCCATTAAGTCTGGTCTTTTTATGAGAACTTGGGGTCTGCATCCCACTGTTCTCCTGCTCCCTCAGGGGTTCCCTGTTGTGTTCCCTGTCAGGGCAGTCATCGGTTGTAGCCGGGCACCGTCTAGTTCTTCTGGTCTCAGGATGATGTAGTCGCTGGTTCACGTGGCCCTTTCTGTCTCTTGGGCTCATGATCGCCTTGTGTCCTTGGTGTTCTTCATTCTCCTTTGATCCAGGTGGGTTGAGACCAATCGATGCATCTTAGATGGCTGCTTGCTAGCATTTAAGACCCCAGACGCCACTCTTCAAAGTGGGATGCAGAATGTTTTCTTAATAGATTTTATTATGCCAATTGACTTAGATGTCCCCTAAAACCATGGTCCCCAGATCCCTGCCCCTGCTATGCTGGCCTTTGAAGCATTCAGTTTATTCAGGAAACTTCTTTCCTTTTGGTTTAGTCCAATTGTGCTGGCTTCCCCTGTATTTTTTTTTTTTTTTAATGCTTTCTGGACCTTTTGGTAACATTTTTAATTAAGATAATAATTTTCAAAGACAAGTGATTCCCATGGTAGTTACATTTTAGGTTGGTATCTTTCTGAGATTTGGAGCCACTCCAGTGTCATTGGTAAGTAAGCACATTTGTAAAGCATCTCTCAGGATGGGTGACTTATTTTATAGAGCTTCTGGTCTAAATTTTTAGAAGTGACATTTTCTAATACTGTCTCCATGTTCTGAGGATATTATTTGTTTGGAATTTGGACTCTCTCATGCCGTGTTTCCCCAAACAAGGAGAGGGGACAGCTACATGATTAGCCCAGCTTTGCTGTCCACTGTCCTTGTGTTTGCCTCTTGTTCCAGTTCCCTCTGCTGGAAAATGGTGTTTGGCTCTATTGGGGCTTGTGGGGTTCCAAGGTGGTTCTCAAAGTTCCTTCTCTCAGCACTTGATTTCAGGGTCAGTGAGTATTACTTTTTCTTTGATCAGTTCCCCTTCTTTCTCTGTATATTCCATTCCTGGACAGCCTCAGTAGCCAGCAGTGTTGAGTTACGTGGGTTCAGTTGTCAGCTTCCCCTTTATGATATCCTCATTTGTGTCTTGCAATCCACATTCTATATTAATAATAATTTTTGTCCTCTCTGATATATTAGTCTCTACTAGCAGGTTCTTGATATATGAGATTCTGAACAGTACATATTTACATTTGAACACAGAGGCTTTCAGCTCTTTGGGAATATAGTCACTTTTCTTGGGTTTCTGTTTCCATATCTGTCATGATATGAACTAACCAGGTGAAAGACCTTTTACTGTTTTCGGTTTCATTTTGAAAATTTTAATCAAAGTAATAAATCCATGTAGTAAAAATGTAAACTGGAAGGGTTTATGCATCCCTCTGCTCCCCACCTCCAATCTCATTCCTCTAAGGCAACCACTTTTAACTGTTTCTTTTTCATTTCCTATAGTGCTATTGGGGCCTGGTGGCTTAGTGGTTAAGTGTTTGGCTGCTAACCAAAAGGTCAGCAGTTCAAATCCACCAGCCATTCCTTGCAAACCCTATGGGACAGTTCTACTCTATCCTGTGGGATCGCTATGAGTCAGAATTGGCTTGATGGCCATGGCTTTGGTTTGTTTTTTTATGGTGCTAATAGTTCCTATAGTGCTTGGTAAGATAGAGGGTCAGCAAAGAAGGGAAAGACCCTCGATGAGATGGACTGACACAATGGCTGCAAAAATGAGCTCAAACATAGCAATGATTGTGAGGATGGTGCAGGATCGGGCAGGGCTTCATTCTGTAGTACATAGGGTCATTATGAGTCAGAACCCACTTGATGGCACCTAACAACAACATAGTGCTAATATTTTTGTTTATCAACTACAGACATTTTCTGTTGATTTCTACCCCTGCATCTTCTTCCCTCATGGTTCTCTATATAGTTATGCCAGTATTTTCTGTTCTTCCACTGGACAATTCTAGAATTTCATCCAGTAGATGTAAAACTCATTTCTTGCTTAATTAACCATAGATTGTATCTTTTGCGTCCCCATCTTGTAAGATGAAGAAATAGCACCCCATCTTTCCTTTTGCTTTTCTTCCCCTCCCATTATTTTTATTTATTTTAGAGTAGTTTAGATTTACAGAAAATTTACAAAGATAGTATAGTTCTTGTATACCTCACATTCAGTTCCCTCTACTGCTAACATCTTACGTTCCTGTGGTACATTCATCACAACTTATGAACCAATATGGGTACATTATAAGTAACTGAAGTCCATACTTTATTTGAATTTCTCAATTTTTACCTGATGTCCTTATCATAGGATCCAGTCTTGAATGCCACCTTACGTTTAATTGTTATGTCTCCTTAGGCTCCTCTAGACTGTGACAGTTTTTCAGACTTTTCTTGTTTTTGATGACTTTGACAGTTTTAAGGAGTATTTGTAAGGTATTTTGTAGAATGTTCTTCAATTTGTCTTGTATGGTTCTTACGGTTAGACTGAGGTTATGTTTTTTGGAAGGAGGACCATAGAAGTGAAGTGCTCTTCTCAACACATTGCATCAAAGGTATGTGCTGTCATTATGACTTATCACTGATGGTCCTAACCTTGAACACATGACTGAGGTAGTGTTTGTCAGGTGTATCTACTGTGAAGTTACTTCTCCTTCCTTCCTTTCCATAATGTGATATTTGGAAGGAAGTCACTATGAGAAGCCTACATTTCAGGAGCAGGAGGTTATGCTCCATCTCCTGAGGAGGGACATCTACATAAATTATTTGAAATTTTTTTGTATTGGAAAAGTATCTCTTCTCCACCATTTATTTATTTATTCAATCAATCATTTATTTATATCAGTATGGCTTCATGGATATTTGTTTTGTACTTTGAGTTAAAGTTCAATACTAAATTATTTAATTTATTGCTGAAATATTCCAGCTTTGGCCATTGGGAGCTCTTTCACTTGGCTCCTGTGTCCCTTTGACATCCAGCAGCTATTTTGTTTTCAAGCACTTTAGTTTTTATGGTACTACAAGATGCTCCAGGATCATCTTGTATATTACCTTTCCCAGCGCTACAACCAACGATTTCTCCAAGGAGCCATGGTTTCTCTCACCAGAGAATGGAGTTAGTAGCCAAGATCTGGTTGTGTGATATGCTCGTTGCTACTGGGGTATTGCCATATGTTCCTTTTCTTTTACAGTTTCTCAGCTGATAGAAATCACATTCTATTCTGTGAAATATCTTAAAATTTGTTCATAGGTCTATTATAAAGTTTGAACCTCTTCCTAAGCCTCTAGCTTTTACCTTGCTATAATCAGGCAAATACGATTTACTCGAAGGTCCAAATAGCACATTGTGATTATATTTTTTATTTCATTTTCAAATGTTCCTCAAATCAAGCTCAGAACAGTTATCCTTCTTTACAAGACGCTCATTCTTCAAACTCATACATTTTTCTAAATTTTATTTATTTTGTTGTTGTTTTTGAGAACGTACACAACAAAACACACACCAATTCAACAGTTTCTATATATACAATTTAGTGACATTGATTACGTTCTTCTTTTCTGAGTTGTTCCTCCCTCATTAACATAAACTCAATGGCTCCTAAGGTTCTTATCAACTTTCATGTTGCTGTTGTCAATTTGATCCCATATAGATAGTTCTAAAAAGAGCATAATGTTCAAGGAAGACCTTTTTACTAGTTAAACTAAACTATTGTTCTGTTTTAAGATGACTTCAGGGGATATTTTTGGTTTAAAGTTTAAAGATTATCTCAGGGCAATAGTTTCAGGGGTTCATCCACCCTCCATGGGTCCAGAAAGTCTATAGTTCGTGAAAATTTGAAAATTCGTTGCGAATTTTCACCCTTCTGATCAAGATTCTTCTATGGAACCTTTGATCAAAATGTTTGGTTATGGTAGCCAGGCATCAGCCAATTCTTCTGGTCTCATGGCAAAGGAGGCAGTTGTTCATGGAGGCAATTAGCCACACATTCCATAACCTCCTCCTATTCCTGACTCTCCTTCTTCTTTTGTTGCTCCAGGTGAATAGAGACCAATTGTTGAGCTTTGGATGGCTGCTTGCAAGCTTTTAAGACCCCCAGGATGTATGCAATGAACTAGGAGGTGGAATAGAAGCACTAAACATGATATTAGGCCAATTAATTGGGATGTCCCATGAAACCATGACCCTAAACCTCCAAACCAAGAAACTAAGTCCCATGAGGTGTTTGGTTGTACATAAACAGCCTCAGTAGCTACTATTTTGTTGTTGTTGTTGCATATATGTTTATCACAGAACTTTCATTATTTCAGCTTTTTATAGGTGTACAAATTACTGACAGCAATTATAATCATCGGCTGTGCAACCCTACCCTTAATCAATGCATTTCACCATGCATTGTTTTAATCTGTAGTTCACCTTTTTATATATTTGCTCTTTTCCCTGAGTTTATGAATGCTTTTCTTTTTCTTGTTGGGAGAGGAAATATATGACTTTTCATTATATCCAGCTTTTTACTCTACTTCCTTTTCCTTGGTATACATTCCTTCTCTTCCTTGAATCCCAGTGACTTCTCGTTGTGATATGGACTGGTTGCTCTGTATTTCATGACTTTCCTGCGTTTCCTTCCCCTCCTCCTGACTTTTTAATTACTTTTAAAAATTGAGTTCTGGGTCTTCATCATATGCTGAAGGCTTAGTTTCTAAGCTGTCATTTACACTATTGTGTAAAACTTCCTGCTATAGCACACTATCTTTTTGCTCTAATCTGAGCTGGTTGCTTTCCAGGTCTGCTGTACAGTTGTAACACTGAAGTTTTCCTTCAGTTTCATTCTTGCGTGGGTTTAGTATTTCTCATAATTCATACTTTCCTCTTTCTTGGTTTACTCCTTCATGAACTAAGTAAAAAAGAACATTTCAAGATCTATTCTGAAGTACAATGCTGTCAGTGATAGGATAATATCCATATGCCTACAAGGAAGACCAGTTAATACGACTATTATTCAAACTTACCTGCCAACCACTAATGACAAAGATGAGGAAATTGAAGATTTTTACCAACTTCTAGAGTCTGAAATTGATCAAACCTGTAATCAAGAAGCATTGATAATTTCTGGTGATTGGAATGTGAAAGTTGGACACAAGGAAGAAGGACCAGTAATTGGAAAATATGGCCTTGGTGATAGAAATGACACAGAAGATTATATGATAGAACTTTGCAAGACCAATAGGTATTCATTGGAAATACATTTTTTCAACAACATAAAAGGTGACTGTACACATGGACTTCACCAGAAGGGATATGCAGAAATCAAATCAACTCATCTGTGGAAAGAGGTGATGGAGAAGCTCCATATCATCAGTCAGAACAAACCAGGAGCCAACTTCAGAACAGACCATCATTTGCTCATACGCAAACTCAAGTTGAAGCTGAAGAAAATTAAAACAAGTTCTCGAGATCCAAAATACCTTGAGTATATCCCACGGTATTTTGGAGACCATCTCAAGAATAGATTTGCCCATTGAACACTAATGACCGAAGACCAGACGAGTTGTGGGGTGACATCAAGGACATCATACATGAAGAAGCAAAACATCATTAAAAAGACAAGGAAAAAATAAAAGACCAAAATGGTGTCAGAAGAGACTCTGAAACTTGCTGTTGAACGTAGAGTAGCTAAAGCAAATGGAAGATATGATGAAGTAAAAGAGCTGAACAGAAGATTTCAAAGGCTGGCTGGAGAGGACAAAGTAACATACTAAAATGAAATGTGCAAAGACCTGGCATTAGAAAACCAAAAGGGGAGAACAAGCTCAGCATTTCTCAAGCCAAGAGAATTGCAATTTTTTTTTTTTTATTATTATTCAAGCCCCGAGTTGCAGATTTCTACGGGCAAAAATCTTTGGACAGCCATTCCAACAGAACAAAGGGATAGTGTGTGGTTTAAAGCCAGGAAAGTTGTGCATGAGGGTTGTACCCTTTCACCACACTTGTTCCGTCTGTATGCTGAACAAATAATCCAAGAAGCTGAACTATATGAAGAAGGATGTGGCAACAGGCCTGTGAAAGACTCATTAACAACCTGCAATGTAGAGATGACACAACTTCCTTGCTGAAAGTGAAGAGAGCTTGAAGAGCTTACTGATGAAAATCAAAGACCACAGCCTTCAGTATGGATTACACCTCTACCTAAAACAAAAACCCTCACAACTAGACCAATAAACAACATCATGATAAACAGAGAAAAGATTCAAGTCAAGAATTTCATTTTACTTAGATCCACAATCAACACCCGTGGAAGCATCAGTCAAGAAATCAAATGATGCATTGCATTGGGCAAATCTGCTGCAAAAGATCTTTTTAAAGTGTTAAAAAGCAAAGATGTCACTTTGAGGACTAAGGTGTGCCTGATTCAAGCCATGGTATTTTCAATCACCTCATGTGCGTGTGAAAGCTGGACAATGAATAAGAAGGCCAAAGAAGAATTGATGCCTTTAAATCATGGTGTTGGCAAAGAACATAGAATATGCCATGGGCTACCAGAAGAACAAACAAGCCTGTGCTGGAAGAAGTACAGCCAGAGTGCTCCTTAGAAGTGAGAATGGCGAGACTTCATCTCACATACTTTGGACATATTATTGGGAAAGACCAGTCCCTGGAGAAGGACATCATGCTTGGTAAGGTAGGGGCTCAGTGAAAAAGAGGAAGACTTTTGACAAGATAGATTGACACAGTGGCTACAACAATAGGCTCAAACATAACAACGATTGTGAGGATGGCACAGGACTGGGCAGTGTTTTGTTCTTTTGTACATAGGGTTGCTATGAGTTGGAACTGACTGTACGGCACCTAACAACAACACAACATACCTTATGGTATCTATTGTGCTGAGTGCTCACTAACTCATTGCAGTTGAGTTGATTCTGACTCATAGCAACCCTAAATGACAGGGTAGAATTGCCCCATGGGGTTTCCAAGGAGTGGATGGTGGATTTTAACTGCTGAGTTTCCAGTCAGCAGCTGAGCTCTTAACTACTGTGCCACCAGGGCTCTGAGTATTCACTAAATTCACTACTAAATTCACTAGACCCCTCTTAATTTGAAGATGTGTGTCTCCACTCTTCTGTATGAAATTCTCTTGATTAAAAAAATTTTTTCTCTCCTTAATTATTACAATTATTTTCTGAAGTTCCCAAGTAGTCAGATGTTGTGCTTCCCATACGTTCTTTTAGCTGACTTTTTTTTTGTCTCATAGTTTCCTTTTTTTTTTATTGCTTTTTTGTTCTGTGAACTAAGATATTCCCTCCACCTCATCTTTCAATCCTTACAATGCATTTCAAAGTCTTGACAGCCTTCTTTGCAATTTCCAAGAGTTATTTTGCTCTCATTTTCTTGTTTTATGGACACGATATGTTTTCAAATCTCTCTGAGTGTGTTCAAATTTCTTTCCTGTTCTTTAAATTATCTCTGCTTTGTCTAGGGGAGGTTTTGCAATTTATATTGGTTTTCTCTCACATGTTGTAGACTTCCCCCCCCTCCCAAATATCTGGGAATTCTTGACATTAGAAAGGCTGGCTGAAATCTCCTTATGTAGGTGGTATCTGTAGTCAGTTAAACTTTTGAGTGAGTGGTTAGGGAGTTTGCTGGTAATCTGACCCCTAAAGCTGCAATGATCAAGGTTTTATTCTGGGTATACTAACATCTATATACCTGCTTTAGGAGTCCCTGGACTAGACCCAACTTAAAAAAAAAAAAAAAACTTGCTGCATATTTATTACATGCCAGATACTATGTTATGGAAGTGGCCCCCAGTAACTCTGCACCTCTGTCATCCAGTCCAAGCTAACTCATAGCGACCTTGTAGGACAGCGTAGAGCTGCCCCATAGGGTTTCCAAGGCTGTAACCTTTATGAAAGCAGACTACCACATCTTTCTCCTGTGGAGTGGCTGGCGGGTTCAAATCACCGACCTTTTGGTTAGCAGCTGAGCGTTTAACCTCTATGCCACCAGGGCTCCCCAGTAACTCTATAAAGCAGTTATTATTATCTCCATTTATAGAAGAAAAAACTGAGGGTTAGAGAGTTTTTAAAAGCTTATGTATGTAGTTGGAATTTGAACCCAGGAGTACATGACTTCAGAGTTCCCTCTCTTAACCAATACATTATCTGGATTCTAAAATTTTGAGCTGAGCCTCATGTGGAGATTAAGTGGAAAGTTCGTTTTGAGTCACTAAAGAAATAATCTATAAACCAGAGTAACAAGAGAACTGATGAGTCCAATAGGCAGAATTTGGACAAAACATCCAGAGTAAACTCCATGATGCTTGAATGCTGCCAAAACTTGGGGGTGGGAATAGGACAGGTTTTCTAGCATTAAAGATCCAGCAGCATCGATCCTCCAGTGAAGGGCTTGGCACAGCTCCCACAGCCAAGCTCTGGGCTCTTGGCATGAGTGAGGGGTGCACTGCAGGCAAGGAACAAACTGCATACACAGTCACCTGTGCTTGCTCCTCTCCTCCCCTAGCTTGGATGGGAATGGAGGCTATGAGTCACATTGACCTAAGAGGAACGATGGTGCTCTTTCCTTCCCTGGGACTTTGGAGATCATTCATTCATCCATTCTTAGCCAGGCACTGCCCTAGGCATTGTGGATAAAAATATAAACAGATAAATGAGCCTGAGCTCTGAAGAGCAGACAGTCTACTGGAGGTCACTAACAGATACAGAAATAACATACCATGTGATAGGGGCCATATGGGAGAGAGTATCCTGCAGTGGTTAGAAGCTCCAAACTTAGGTCAACAGATGTGGGTCTGAATCCTATCTCTGACGTTTTTTATTTGTGTGACTTGGTCAATTATTTCACCTTGCTAATCTTCACCTTCCTCTTTCATACTTGTGAGGATTAAATGAAACGATGCATGGCCCAGTGCCTGGAATATACTGAGTGCTCAGGATGGGGAATGTTGTGAATATCTGGGCTGAGTATGCTGGAGGCCTGGTGGAGATGGTAACCACCTTTCTCTCCTGGAAGTGAGAGTCAGGGAAGGTTTCACCCAGGAAGTGGCCTTCAAGCACCAACTCTTGCTCTCCTAACAAAGATCCCCAAATGGTATCTTCCCCTGTCCCAGCACCCCAAGGAGTCACATTTTCAACAATTGAGACACAGCCTCCGATAGGGCACAATCTCTCTAAGCAATCTAGGCAACTTTGCATGGTAGCAGAATTCTGCTGCCATATTATCTCCCGCCTTCTTTATTGGGTGCTTCCTGGGAGACAGGAGGATGAATAATCAGTGAGTGGATTTTTATTGTGACTACCAAGGTGACAGATAGCAGATAGCCAAGATTCAGTCCCCACCCCATGTGGCCCCAAATTGATAAGCTTTCCACTATCTCATAGTTGCTTCATTCACATAGAATTATCAACCAAGAGTTGTGCTTTTAGCTCTATGGTTGGAAAAGCTCCTTGGCACACAGGACATTTTTTGGCTCTACCTTCCACGGCACTCGATCAGGGTCAGGAGATGAGGAGCTAAGGGGTCTGCCTCTCCAGAGGTGCACAGGAAGTGCCTGGTGACATTGCCCCATCTTCCCCAACATTCCCAGTCCAAGTACATACATGTGACTATCACAGTGCACAGAGCAGTGTCCCAGAGCTGGGCAAACAAACAAATCAAACAACCTCTCTTACTCAGAGGCATTAAGATACCCCTGTGACCCAGGACTCTGCAAGCCTGTGGTCCTTCTGATGGTCACAAGTACTGATTGTCTCCTATCTCACACACAGTCCAGCAGCTGCTGGCCAGGGGAGAGGCTGAGAGCCCAGGCGGGACTAGGAAGAAGCCAGGCTCCTCTACTGAGCTCAAAGCTCTTTGCAACTCACTGCTTCCGCCTTGTGGACGTTTGTCCCTATTGTTGTAGAATTGTTGCACTATTACAGGGAGCACTATACACATAGAGTGTAGTATGAATGATTCCCTCCTCCTCAGAGCACAATAATGTGCTTTACGAGAGGGCTCCCTCTGAAGCTGTGCTATGTACCTGTATGCTACCCAGTGGGAATAACATCTATTTATGTTGTCTTTTTTTTCTGGAGCCAGGCTACCTGGCTGTGAATCTGGATCTATAGCTTACTAGCTGTGTGACCTTGGGCATATCACCAAAACCTCTCTGTGCTTCATTAACTCATCTGTAAAATGGGAACAATAATAAAATCTTCCTGGTAGGATTATTGTAAGGATGAAGCGAATTAATATATAGAGATTAATAAAAAGGCTTAGAATAGTGTCTTGCCCTCCTTGTCTTGTTGTTGTTGCTCCCCCTCTTCCTCTTCTCCTCCTCCTTCGTGTCCTTATTTTGCTTCTTCTTCACTATTCTGCAATAAATTTCACATATCATAAGATTCCCTGCATGATTACCTGACATGTTTAGGTAAAGGACAGGAGAAGGCTAGCTATTGTTTTCCTTCCCCTACTATTTTGAGGAAGAAAAGTTAACACTTCTCAAAAGAATACAAACGTGAAAGAGATTGTTAGTTATCCCCCATTGTGGATTGAATTGTGTCCCCCCAAGATTTGTGTCAACTTGGTTAAGTCATGATTCCAAGTATTGTATGATTGTTTACCGTTTTGTCATCTGACACGATATCATTATGTGTTGTAAATCCTAAACTCTGCCTGTGGTTGATGAGGCATGATTAGATTACGCTAAGGAGGATTCGGGTGGGATTGTAACACCCTTACTAAGGTTACATCCTTGATCCAATGTAAAAGGAGTTTCTCTGGGGTGTGGCCTGCCCCACCTTTCATCTTATAAGAGATAAAAGGAAAAGGAAGCAAGCAGAGAGTTGGGGGACCTTATACCACCAAGAATACAGCACTGGGAGCAAAGCAGATTCTTTGGATCTGGGGTTCCTGCATGGAGAGGCTCCTAGTCCAGGGGAAGATTGATGACAAAGACCTTCCTCCAGAGCTGACAGAGAAAGAAAGCCTTCCCCTGGAGTTGACGCCCTGAATTTGGACTTCTAACCTACTAGACTGTGAGAAATAAATTTATTTTTGTTAAAGCCATCCACTTGTGGTATGTCTGTTATAGCAGCACTAGACAACTAAGATGTCCCCCAAACATCTGCTCTCCCCTTGTTTCATAGTAACAGACGTTTTAGCAGTGCACATGGCTGGGCAGTTAAAAATCATGTTTCCCAGACTCCCTTGCAGCTAAGTATCACCACATAACAGAATTTTGGCCAGTGCAATGTGTGAGCAGAAGCCATGTTCACAACTTCTGAGCCATGCCCTTAAAAAGGAGCAAGTCCTCCTCCTGTTCTTTTCTTCCCGATGGCTGGAATATGGAAGTGGTGGTCAAGGATGGGGCAGCCATCTTACATCTTGAGATGACACCCAGGTGCTGAGGATGGTACAGCCATTCTTGGCTGACATGAAGGTGCCATGTTAGCCTTGGACTGCTTATCCTTGGTGTTACAGGAGAGAGAAAAGCATTTTTATCTTGTGTATGCCATTGTTATATTGGCTTTTGTTACAGTAGTTCTTATGTGTATATATATATATATATACATATGGAGTAAATATTCGATCTAGTGGTCAAAAGAGCAAAGGAGTAGGGAAAAATGGGGGAAAAATACTTGTTTGAATGATGTAAAGAGAGATATGGGGAAGGAGGAAGCAGGACTGTACCTAGGATGAGGCAAGACAGGCGACTAGGAACAATCACTGTTAGGGTTGTACAAGCCTCCTTAAAATTGGTACCCTAGGCTCTTCTCTTACCTTTCCCTAGAGTCAGCCATGGGTAGGAAGGGAGATAGGTAATACAGGGATAGGCACTGAAGAAGAAGAAATGTGGTAATATAGAGAGGAAGAGTGAGGCTGAGGTTGGGTGGAGACAAAAGAAAGGAGAAGAAAGGGAGAGAGGAAAGGGAAAAGAAAAGAACAAAGAATAACCTTCAAGTTAATGGTTCAACATGGAAAGTTTTTTAATTCAGAGAGAACATTTCTTTACACCTGATATTTTAGAAGTGAGAACAGATGGAAGGTCTTATTTCATCTACCTTCTCTAAAAACCAGCAAAGGCAAGGAGAAAAATGCTGAGCTCAATGGAATGTGACAAAGGGCAGGGAGTTGTGACAGTCAGGTGAGTGTCAGCAACCCAGACACCTCACAGTCACCTTTGAGGTGATGTCACCAGGCAGTGGGCATGGCTGGGTAGAGCAGGAACCTATGTTTCAGGACAAATCCTGAGTTTGGGACTTTGGTGCCATGCTTTTTCCATTTCTTGGGGGCCACTTTGCAGGTGTCAGAGCTATGTTATGCTGTTCTATCAGCTAAGGCAGGATTGTCTGCCAGGTAATCAGTGGCTGCAAGACACACTAAATAAAGTCAGCCTAGAATTATCTCCCAGAGTCTAGCACCGTCTATGTTTGCTATATATTCAAGTCATTTCACAACTGCATTGCTGGCCCAGCAATTGTGGAGCGTGAAGAATGGAGAACCAGACTTCAGGGTGGGGCAGTGGGATAGGGGCAGCAGAGTGGACATTATAGTTGTCTGGAATTTCTGTTTGATTCAAAATTAAGGCTTGTGCTTGAATATCTAACTCAAATTGGGGTTTGTTTCCTTAAGAGAGCTAATACAGAGTCTTGATAGGAATAGCAGTAGGCAAGCGGTAGACACAGGAGGAGAGGCCACTTATTTTGGGGGAAGGGCCTGAGTTTGAGAGGGGCTGGCCTTTGTTGCTACATCTCCATGTGGACAATTTATACCTTTATATTCCATTCACTTTTGTGGACAAGTTGGGGTGGTGGTGATAGAAAAATGGATGAGAATGAAACTTTGAGTCAGATCAGTATGATCTATGGCAATACAGGGAGTCCTGGCGATGCAGTGGTTAAGTGCTCAGCTGCAAACCAAAACGACGGCAGTTCGAATCCACCAACCACTCCTTGGAAACCCTATGAGGCAGTTCTACTCTGTCCTATAGGGTCACTATGAGTTGGGAATTGACTCAATGGTAACAGGCAAAGGGTTTATTATTATCAAAGCATTCTGGTTTTATTATTATCAGAGCGAGGATGATGAGACTTCAGTTTGCTTACTTTGGACACATCATCAGGAAAGACCAATTGCTAGAGAAGGACATCACGTTTGGTAAAGTGGGGGGGGGGGGGCCAGTGAAAATGAAGAAAACCCTCCATGAGATGGGTGGACACAATAGCCTCAACAATGGGCTCAGATATATCAAAGATCATGGAGATTGCACAGGACCAGGCTACGTTTTAGTCTGTTATACGTAAGGTCACCATGGGTAGAAGCCGACTTAATGGTAGCTAACATCATTATTATTATAGTTTCTTATATTCCACGAGCATTTGATTTGACGTTTGACTTCATAATAGGGCTGTACGCAAAAGGTTTAGACTGAAGGGGTGTCTCCACCATAAAATCATGTGGATAAGGCAGAGGGGACCATCCCCCACCTCTCCCATTTCAGCTTGTGTTACTTCTCCACCATTCCTTTCTAAGTTGTTCAAGAACGACACTCAGAGTTTGCTTTTCTTCATCTTCAGCTGGCTTCCACTCCTACTCCTCTGCTGAAATGGCCCTTGGATAGACCACCAGTGACCCTTATGCTGCCAGATGTCATGGTGATTCTTCTTTGCATATTTTGTGCTGTTGGTTACTCCTTCCTCCTCAAAACTCCAGCCTTTACGGCTCCTGAGACCCTGCACTCTTCTGGTTCTCTGCCTATCTGTTTTGTCAGTTCTTCCTTCTTTCCTTCCTTGGCTCTTTGTCTTTTTTTCACTCTTTGAATATCATTTTCCCCAAGGTTCTGTCCTCTTGCTCTTTTTGTCTCTTTCTACACACTTTCTGGGTGATCTCAGCCACTTTCATGATTTCTTCTCCCACTTGTAAGCTGATGACTCTTAAAACTTGGTCTCCAGCTCAGAACTCTCTCCTGATATCAGTCTTAGATATTCCCCAACCACATGGTTATAATGGAGGGGGGTTGCTTCTATTTTAGATGGCCCTGATGACATGGCTACAATTGAACGGTCCAGGAATGGGCACCAGGATGTTATTTTTTCTTTTAATGGAGATGCGGGGAGAAATTAAGTCTTTCTCTGGAGATAAAACTCATAAGATGGAAAACTTGGGAGATGTCAGTAGTCATATTTCTCTTCTGGAGTAATTTGTCTCCAGGAAGAGAGAATGAAGCCCAGAGAGGAGATGGAAAACAGAGTCCAGGGGATGTTTGAGTTTCTAGTTCCAGTTGCCCCCAAGATTAAACCTTTCCATGGACTGCCTTCTTTAAATTATGCAAAATGATTGAATAAAGAGGCAATGATGAGGCGCAGGGACCATGCATTCTTGGTATGTGTTGACCAACCACCATAGGTCCAAGACTTTGATTGGTGCTGTAGAGAAGACTTCTAGGGCATTTTTGTTGACCACAAAATCTCTGGGTTTCACTTTCTGCCTTACCCCACAGATGCCTCATGCATTTTGCCTCAGGAGACATGATCATCAATCAACATTTACTTGCCGGGCAAAACAGAAGACAATTTATCAATCTCTTAATTTAGTTTATGTTTTAGGTAGAAGCCAGATGAGAAAGATTTTCCTAGTCTATCAATTTCTGCCTCTGGCCCTTTTTTTGAAAATCATATCTCGATTCAAATCATAAGCATATTTGAGAATCATTTTATAATACCAGGATATTGGAGGTGGAAAGATACTAAGAAAATTAGCTGATCTAAGGAAAATGGCCACAATGAGAAAAGGGGGCAATTTTTTTACAGTAGGATCTCAATTTCAGAAAAAGAAAAAATACATCTATACGCCCAGATTAAATATAGAAAGTGTTGCCACCAAAATGTTAGCAATGGCTATCTCAGATGGGATTGTGGGAGATTTAAATTCTCTCAGTATTCTGGATATTGAAAAGTGTTTGTAGTGAATATGGGTTACATCTAAATCAGGAAGCAACCATTTCTGAAAAATTAAGGAAATTCTTAAACTAGGTGGGGGGCACCCAGGTGTACATTTCATAATTGTTCTTTGTAACTTATTTATAGGTCATATCTACTCTTTGTAAAAAACAACTTCTCATTTTTGTGGTTGGTTTTGTTTTTGGTAGGACTCCTTGTTTAAGTCATATTTAATCTGGAAGCTGCCCTAATTGAAGCAGAGGGATTCCCTGGAGTCTGGCTCCCTCAGCTCCTCCCTCCAGTGCTAAAGATGATGTATCTATTCTTTGTATGACAAGAGAAGGCGATGATAGGTCCTGGGCATGGTGTTACTCGAAAAATGTGATGAATGTCACACTGAATTGCACATGTAGAAACTGTTGAATTGGTATATGCTTTGCTATATATGTTCTTGACAACAACAACCAAATAAAAAATATATATCCATTAATGTAAAGTGCTCAAGGGAAAACTTTTTTACACCGTGACAACTATTAATAAAACTGTTTATATATATATAAAAAAGAAGAAAGTACAGTGGTTATGTTACCCACCAGGAAAGCAAATCCATTGCCATTGAGACAATTCCAACTCATGGCAACACCATGTGTATCACAGTAGAACTACTCTGTAGGGTTTTCAGTGGCTGATCTTTCAATTAGATTGCCAGGCCTTTCTTAACAGGCTCCTGTATCGTAGGCTCGAACTTCCAATCTTTTGGTTAGCATCCAAATGTGCTAACCAGTTGCACCACCCAGGGGTGCCATCAGATGTCAGATTTCAACCTCCATCAAACTCCAGTAGCTTCAGGCAGAGGCAGTGGGAGCCCTTCTGGCATCTTCTCCTCCTATCTTCATCACCTCTTCCGAGTAGAGTCCGCTAGGGGGCGCGCCCTCACTTTCCTTCAGCACTCCCGTGGGATTCCCAGGACAGGTGACTCCACACTGGCCTCCTTCCCATGTACTCGCCCTGTACCAGGCACGGGGTGCAGCTTCAGTGGGCTGGCTAAATGACTATTGCCTCCCCTACTACTATCAGTGCTGCCGTTTCAGTTCTCAAAAATACAGTTGAATCAAGAAAGAGGATGGCCGTTACCTTATCTCCTGATTCCAGGATTCTGGCTGGAGCCGACACACATGCCAGGCTCAGACAGGCAGCTTTGGCTTACATTGTCCACAGCCCAGTATTTGCACGGCACATAAAAAGTCTGCCTTGGGCTTGTTTTACCACTTACGCCAACTGGCTTCCTGGACCCCTCTCTGGCCTAGGGGTTCTCTCCCTTCTCAGGGACTCCCACAGACCTCGTGGACTCTGCACCTGGACTCCAGGCCCCTGAGGCAGGCCCTCTGAAGGCCAGCCCTTGCCAGGGGAATGAGGCATGAGACAGCCTCAGAAATGTAGATTTTTTTTTAAATAATTTTTATTGAGCTTTAAGTGAACGTTTACAAATCAAGTCAGTCTGTCACATATAAGCTTATATACACCTTACTCTGTACTCCCACTCACTCTCCCCCTAATGAGTCAGCCCGCTCCCTTCTTCCAGTCTCTCCTCTCATGACAATTTGGCAGTTTCTAACTCTCTCTACCCTCCTATCTCCCCTCCAGTCAGGAGATGCCAACACAGTCTCAAGTGTCCACCTGATACAAGTAGCTCACTCTTTGTCAGCATCTCTCTCCAACCCATTGTCCAATCCCTTCCATGTCTGATGAGTTGTCTTCGGGAATGGTTCCTGTCCTGGGCCAACAGAAGGTTTGGGGACCATGACTGCCGGGATTCCTCTAGTCTCAGTCAGACCATTAAGTCTGGTCTTTTTATGAGAATTTGGGGTCTGCATCCCACTGATCTCCTGCTCCCTCAGGGGTTCTCTGTTGTGCTCCCTGTCAGGGCAGTCATCAGTTGTGGCCGGGCACCATGTAGTTCTTCTGGTCTCAGGATTGATGTAAGTCTCTGGTTCATGTGGCCCTTTCTGTCTCTTGGGCTCATAGTTATCGTGTGACCTTGGTGTTCTTCATTCTCCTTTGATCCAGGTGGGTTGAGACTAATCGATGCATCTTAGATGGCCGTTTGTTAGCATTTAAGACCCCAGACGCCACAAGAAATGTAGATTTTTTGAGGAGTTTCATGTGGTGGCAGCCTTCCAAGGAGGACCCAGGCATGTGGGATTGTGACATATCGTGGGTCAAATGTAGCCTTGCCAGGACAGGTCCATGTGGACTAGGGTAGGAAGAGGATGAGTTAACCAAGGGAAGGGAGGAGGGAAGCATTCCAGGCCTAGGAAATAGCACATGAAGAATCC
Organism: Loxodonta africana; assembly: GCF_030014295.1. Taxonomy (NCBI): domain Eukaryota; kingdom Metazoa; phylum Chordata; class Mammalia; order Proboscidea; family Elephantidae; genus Loxodonta; species Loxodonta africana. Next base: position 18,138,837 of record NC_087359.1, read on the forward strand.
CTGTAGCCAGGGGAATGTGTTCTATATGAGAAACTGAAATCCTGTGGTATTGCTTGGGGAATGAGGGGCAGTGAGTGAATGGATCAAGGCCCAGGAAGTTGGCAGGGCCCAAATCTCAAAGCCCATTGAATTCTGTGTGGAAGAGTTTGGTCTTTATCCTAAGAGCCCTGGGAAGCTGTTGAATGTTTTATACATTTGAGCGACAAGACCAGCTTTGTTTTCCAAAAAGAGCGCTCTGCCTGCTGGGTGGTGAATAACTAAGAGTGGATGTAGACATACCAACCAGGAGGCTATTGAGAGACAAAGGCAGCTTGGTCTAGGTTGGTGGAGACGGAGATAGAGAGAGATGGACAAATCTGAGATCCTTTAGGAAGCAGCATTGAAGGGACCCCAGACTGGACAGGACTTAGGAGTGAGGACACAAACAGGTAAGGGATAACTACTAGAAAACAGTGGAAGGGAGTCAGTTTCCTTTCTGGGGGCGGGGGAGGGGGAGGAAATTACAAGTTTAGCTTTGGACTTATTGAGTTGGATGCATCTTTGAGAAGGTCCAAGTTGATATGCCAAGGATAGAGCTGGTATCTGAAGGAGGTTAGGACAACCTGCTCTTCAGAGATACTGTTGGGTAAGAGAGTGTCTTAGTTATCTAGTGCTGCTATAACAGAAATACCACGAATGGGTGGCTTTAACAAAAGATAATTTATTTTCTCACATTTTAGGAGGCCAGAAGTCTGAATTCAGGGAATCAGATCTAGGGGAAGGCTTTCTCTCTCTTTTGGCTCTGGAGGAAGGTCCTTGTATCTTTGAGCTTCTGCTCCTAGGGGATTTTCATGTGGCTTGGCATCTCTCTTTCCCCATCTTTGCTTCTCCTGCTTGTTTGTTTAATCACCTTTATATCTCAAAAGAGATTGACTTAAGACACAGCCTACACTAATCCTGTCTTATTAACAATGCAAAGAAAACCTATTTCCAAGTGGGATTATAACAACAGATGTAGGGGTTGGGATTTACAACACATATTTTTGGGGGACACAATTCAACCCATAACAGGGGTCTTTGTTACCTCCAGGCAAAGACGAAAGTCCCAGCTCCCCATTTGGCCTTTTCTGTCACTATCCCAGTTGGAGTGCCTCATTACAGTCAAGCCAGGGTGGAAGTCTAGACTCCCTACTTGGCCTTAGCTGATGCTTTGGGTTTAGAAGGAGTTTCAGGTGGTGGTGTTTGGCTAGGGTAGGACAGTTATTGCCTAAAAGTTTTCTGTCTTTTTAGGTTGCCCATTTTCTGATCCTTTAGTTAAAGAGAGTAGACTTTTGGGGGGGGCTTTTTTGTCTGTACCCATTGTTGTTTCCAGATCGTTGACTTCTCCATCACCCAGTCTGAGAAATATGAAAGAAAAACAAAAACAAACAAACAAAAAACTCAGAGACCTCACCACTGTGTTGTTCCTCAGGTCCTGAGGTCCCGAGCCAGTCTGCCTCCTACTCTCCACCTTTTAGAGCCTTATGTTGGTTTTAGATAATGTCCAGGGGTTTTAGCTGTGTTTATCAGGAGGAATAGGGAGAAGTACATCTACTCCATCTTGTCCTGAAACTGGAAGTCGAAGTCGTTTCAGTGCGGTGGATCACTTTTGTGTGGCCTTTCTCACCATGGTTTTGTAACTCCCTCCCAGGTGACTGGGCGGGACTGTGCAAAGAGGTTAATTGTGGCCCCAAAGGGATTGGCCAGCTTTTTGCCATCCCGCTGGGTTTGAAGTGAGACATCCCAAAGGCGGGAGAGAGAGGATTCCACCACCACTGAGGAAGAACAGGCAGGCGCGGGGTGTGTCCTTTGGATCTGGGATCTCTGTGTTGAGAAGCTCCTGGAACCAGGAGACACAGAGAGAGAGACAGAAAGAAAGAGAGCTGTAACACTGACGATGGCTAGAAGTAGTGGCAGAGAGATGCTAGCACGAGAGACGCGCAGGATATGGCATTGTGGACTTCCTGGCCCATGGAGAGAGAAAACTGAGTGTCTTTGGGTAGGAGCCTTGCTGGAGGAGAAGGGTGTCTCTGGGCACTTGGCAGAACTAGGTTTGCTGACCCACGGAGCCAGAACTGAGTGCCTTCAGGCAGAGGCTTACTGGTGGAGTAGGGCGCTTTGGGGTACTTACTAGCAGAGCTAAAAGAGGTTTGTAACACTTGCCCAAGCAGGGCAGGGGCTGAGGGCCACAGAAGTGTGCTGAGAAGACGCTGTCCTGATGTAAGAACTGTATCCTGAGCATTTCTGAACCTGAATTGTAATCTGTTACTTCCCTAATAAACCCTGTAATCATGAGCATGTCTGTGAGTTCTGTGTGGCCATTGCAATGAATTATCAAACCCAGCAGAGAAGCAGAGAGTGCCTTGTGAAGGGTTGTTGGTGTCAGAATTGGTAAAGATTACGGAGAGAGGAGGCATGTCTGACCTCCTCCTCATGGGAATCAGATTTGGACCGTTGATCTTGTTTCCCTTTGTGAAGTTAGAGGAGGTCAGACAGTACTTGCGTGCTGTTTTTACAGTTGTCTTTTAAGATTGTCCAAGGAGACCCTACAACTAGCATTCAAGGCTCGTGTCACACTGATTTTCTCTCCACAGCCACACATCTGTTGGGGCATCTAGGCTATGTACGGAGACGGAGATCGCCCCATAATTGTTTTCTAGCACTTGCTTGCCAACACTTGTTTTACTTCTAAGTTTCTTCCTTAAAAAAAAAAAAAAAGCAGAAGAATAAACAATGATTGGGGTGTGAATGGAAATCAAAATGCTGAGAGGTGGAGAGGCAGTGAAGCAGAAGTAAGAGAATCTAGTGCTTGCTCTCTGCGGGGAAGGCAGCCCAGTCAGTTTGGAATGGCTGGGCTGTAGAGGGGGAGAGATGAGCACAGCAGGCAGAAACATGAGCCTGATTTTGGCCACCTTCCTTCTCTCTTCTGGGTTCCTGGGGCAGAAGTATTGCTGGAGAAGTGAGTCCAAATGGTAAATATTGGGGCAAAGACTTTCTGTTCATTTCTGTAGCTGTATGTGTGTTTATTGGAAATGGGAAAAACATCTGCATTATTTCTGAGTTTGTTCATTCCAACCATCCTCACCTGCATATAAAAAAAAAAAAATATGGCATTAGAAAAACTTTTAATTTTGGAATAATTTTAAGTGTTGTTGTTGCTGGGTCCATCGAGTCGGTTCTGATTCATAGCGACCCTATGCACAACAGAATGTAACACTGCCCAGTCCTGTGCCATCTTCACAATTGTTGTTATGCTTGAGCCCATTGTTGCAGCCACTGTGTCAATCCACCTCCTTGAGGATCTTACTCTTTTTCACTAACCCTCTGCTTTACCGAGCATGATGTGCTTCTCCAGGGACTGATCCCTCCTAATAACATATCCAAAGTACGTGAGATGCAGTCTTGCCATTCTTGCTTCCAAGGAGCATTCTGGTTGTACTTCTTCCAAGACAGATTTGTTTGTTCTTTTGGCAGTCCATGTACATTCAGTATTCTTCACCAACACCACAATTCAAAGGCATCAATTCTTCTTTGGTCTTCCTTATTCGTTGTTCAGCTTTTGCGTGCATATGACGCAATGAAAACACCATAGCTTGGGTCAGGCCTACCTGAGCCCTCAAGGTGACATCTTTTCAACACTTCAAAGAGATCTCTTGCAGATTTGCCCAATGCAACGCATCTTTTGATTTCTTGACTGCCGGTTTCATGGGTGTTGATTGTGGATCCAAGTAAAATGAAGTCCTTGACAACTTCAATCTTTTCTTCATTTATCATGATGTTGCTTATTGGTCCAGTTGTGAGGATTTAAAAAAAAAAAAAAAAGTTTTTTTTTTTTTATGTTGAGGTGTAATCCATACCAAAGGCTGTGTTTTTGATCTTCATCAGTAAGTGCTTTAAGTCCTCTTCACTTTCAGCAAGCAAGGTTGTGTCATCTGCATAACACAGATTATTGATGAGTCTTCCTCTAATCCTGATGCCCCATTCTTCTTCATATACTCCAGCTTCTTGGATTATTTGGTCAGCATACAGAACGAATAGTTATGGTGAAAGGATACAACACTGATGCACACCTTTCCTGACTAAACCATGCAGTATCCCCTTGTTCTGTTCAAACGACTGCCTCTTGACCCATGTACAGCTTCCTCATGAGCACAATTAAGTGTTCTGGAATTCCCATTCTTCGAAATGTTATCCATAATTTGTTATGATCCACAGCAGTCAATAAATGCCTTAGCATAGTCAATAGAACACAGGTAAACATCTTTCTGAGATTCTCTGCTTTCAGCCAGGATCCATCTGATATCAGCAATGATATCCCTGGTTCCGTGTCCTCTTCTGAATCCAGCTTGAACTTCTGGCAGTTCCCTGTCGATATACTGCTGCAGCCACTTCTGAATCTTCAGCAAAATTTGGATTGGATGTGATATTAATGATTTTGTTCAATAATTTCTGCATTTGGTTGGATCACCTTTCTTGGAAATAGGCATAAATATGGATCTCTTCCAGTCAGCTGGCCAGGTAGCTGTCTTCCAAATTTCTTGGCATCGACGAGTGAGCACTTCTAGCACTGTGTCAGTTTGTTGAAACATCTCAGTTGGTATTGTCAATTCCTGGAGCCTTGTGTTTCGCCAATGCCTTCAGCGCAGCTTGGACTTCTTCTTTCAGCACTATTGGTTCCTGATCATATGTTACCTCCCGAAATGGCTGAATGTTGACCAATTCTTTTTTGTACAGTGACTCTGTGTATCCCTTCCATCTTCTTTTGATGCTTTCTGAGTCATTTAATATTTTCCAGGTAGAATCCTTCGGTATTGCAACTCAAGCCTTGAATTTTTTCTTCAGTTCTTTCAGCTTGAGAAATGCTGAGCATGTTCTTCCCTTTTGGTTTTCTATCTCCAGGTCTTTGCATATGTCATTGTAATGTTTTACTTTGTCTTCTTGAGCTGCCCTTTGAAATCTTCTGTTCAGTTCTTTTATCGTTTTTTCCTTTTGCTTTAGCTACTCCATGTTCATGAGCAACTTTCAGAGTCTCTTTGGATATACATTTAGGTCCTTTCTCTCCTGTCTTTTTAATGACCTCTTGCTTTATTCATGTATGATGTCCCTTATGTCATTCCACAAGTCATCTGTCCTTCAGTCATTAGTGTTCAATGCATGAAATCTATTCTTGAGATGGTCTCTAAATTCAGGTGGGATATAGTCAAGGTAGTACTTTGGCTCTCATGGACTTGTTCTTAATTTTCTTCAGTTTTAACTTGAACTTGCATATGAGTAATTGATGGTGATTTCCTCATTTAGCCCCTGGCCTTGTTCTGACTGATGATATTCAGCTTTTCCATCATCTCTTTACACAGATGTAGTTGATTTTATATAATTTTATATAATATGGCATTTTATAGTCTGCAAAGAACTTTTCATTCTTCAACTCTTTTATTTCTTACAGCAACACTGTGAAAGTAAGGCAAGGTAGACATTTTTCTGACTCCATTGTATAGATGAGAAAACTGAGGCTTAGAGGTTATGTGATCTGCCCTGGTTAACTGGGACTTACCATCACCCTAACTGGGGAGTTTGTTAAAATTGTCTTTTCCCAGAAATTCTAATTCTGCAGAACTGTGGTGAACACAGGAGACTGTACTTTTTTTAAAAAAGGAACATTAATATTTGTTGAGCACTTACTGTATCCTGGGGACCCCGCTAAGCGTGTTGCATGAATCATCTCACTTGTCTCTCACAGCAAACCTTTGTAGCAGATTTACTATGCTAATTTTGCACTTGAGGAAACCGAGGCTCACAGTAACTTTCCCAAGATCACACCAGAACTATGGAAAGGTTTAAAATAGATTGAACTTTTGTTATTTTAAGATTTTTTAAATTGAGGTATAATTAAGCACAACAAAACACACAGATCTTTAATGTTCAGTTTGATAAATTTTCATGGTTGGATGCACCTGTGCAACCACCACCCAAAAGAAGATATAAAACTTTTGCATTCTCCAGAAAGTACCCTTGTTCTCTTTTCTAGTCAATTTCTGCTTCATCCCACCACGCAGATAACCACTTTCTGGGTTACCTGGGTTACCAAAGATAGATTTATATTCTTTTTTTTTTTGTCTGGCTTCTTTCACTCACACATAATAGTTTTGAGATTCATGCTTACCATTGCTTATATGATTATTTCTTTCCTTTTTATTGCTGAGCAGTATTTCATTGCATTGCTGTACCACAATTTGTTAATTCATTCTCCCATTGGTGGACATTTGTGTTGCTTCCAGTTTTTGGCTGTTATGAAAAAGGCTGCCATAAACATTCTTGTATAAGTCTTCCTGTCGACATATATTTCTGTTTCTCTTGAGCAAATTCCTGACAATGGAATTACTGAGTCATAGGATTAAAAAAAAATTTCACCAGACACTGCCAAATAGTTCTCTAAACTGGTTGTACCATTTACACTGCCACTAGTGATGTATGAGAGTTTCAGTTGCTCCACTTGCCTATTAACACTTCTTCTTCTTCTTATTTTTAATTTTAGCCATTCTAGTGGATGTCAAATGGTATTATCGTGGTTTCAGTTTGTGTTTTTCTCATGACTGATAAAGTTGAACAGCTTTTCGTGTGGTATTAGTCCTTCGTATAACTTCTTTAGTGATACATGCTAAAATCTTTTGCCATTTAAAAAAATTGAATTGCCTCTCTTTTTTGTTGGTGATTATTGAGTTCTTGTATATTCCAGATGCAAGTCCACTGTGAGATATATGTAATGTGTATGTTTCTTGCCAGTTTCTGCCTTGCCTATTCATTTCCTAAATGGTATCTTTTGATGAGCAGAAAATTTTAATTTTGATGGAATTCTCCTTATGCTTAGTGCTTTTTGTGTCTTAAGAAATAGTTGCCTACTTCAAGATTGCAAAATGATTCACTTAGCTTTGTTCTAAAAGCTTCATGGATCTGGCTTTTATGTATTTAGGTCTATGATCAATTTTTAATTGATTATAATTAATTTTTGTATATGGAATGAGAGAGAGGTCAAAGTTTATTAGAAACAGCAGAGTGCTCCTTAGAAGCAAGGATGGCAAGACTTCAACTTGCTTACTTTGGACACGTCATAAAGAAAGACCAGTTGCTAGAAAAGGACATCATGGTTGGGAGGGAGTCAGAAAAAAAAAGAGAAACACTCCATGAGACGGATTGATACAATAGCCACAACAATGAACTCAAACATACCAATAATCATAAAATGGCACAGGACTGGGCAACGTTTTGTTTTGTTATATGTAGGTTGCCATGAGTCAAAGCTGACTCAACAGCAACTGTAATGGATTGAATTGTGTCCCCCTAAAATATGTGTCAACTTAATTAAGCCATGATTCTCCATATTGTGTTGTTGTCCTCCATTTTGTGACTGATACAATTTTCCTATGCGTTGTGGAAACCCTGGTGGTATAGTGGTTAAGAACTACGGCTGCTAACCAAAGGTTGGCAGTTCAAATCCACCAGGTGCTCCTTAGAAACTCTATGAGGCACTTCTACTCTGTCCAATAGGGTTGCTATGAGTCGGAATCAACTCTATGGCAAAGGGTTATGTGTTGTAAATCTTAATTTCTGCCTGTGGTTAAAGAGGCAAGACTAGATTATGTTAAAGAGGATTAGGGGGAGATGTAACACCCTCGCTCAAGTCACATCCTGATCCAATGTAAAGGGAGTTTCCCTGGGGCGTGGCCTGCACCACCTTTTATGTTTCAAGAGATAAAAGGAAAGGGAAGCAAGCAGAGAGTTGGGGACCTCATACCACCAAGAAAGGAGCGTTGGAAGCAGAGCAGGTCCTTTGGACCTGAGGCTCCTGCACTGAGATGCTCCCAGACCAAGGGAAGATTGATGACAAGGACCTTCCTCCAAATCCAGCAGAAAAAGAAAGTCTTCCCCTTGAGCTGATGCCCTAAATTTGGACTTCTAGCCTACTAGACTGTGAGAGAATAAACGTCTGTTTGTTGAAGCTATCCACTTGTGGCATTTCTGTTACAGCAGCATGAGGTGACTAAGACAGCAGCTAACAACAACAACAAATCCAGTTGTTCCGGCACAATTTGTTAAAAAAGCTTTTCCTTTCTCCATTGAATTACTTTGGTGTCTTGGTTGAAAATCAGTTGATCATGTATGTGTGAGTCTGTTTCTAGACTCTCAATTTAGTTCTGTTGATCTGTTTGTCCAGCCTTGCCCATAGATTTAGGGGAAAACACACTCTTTAACTTGCAGGCTCCTAATGAATGACCATAGGTAGCCCTGAGCTTCTCTCGTGGCTACATCTCATTTGTTTACACTGCTCATTTTCCCAGGACACTCATCCCAACACGCACACACATGAGCTCATGCTGAAACTCCTGTGGGTCTGGAAATCGAAACTTCAGGGTAAATTTAGAAGGAATTGTGCAATGTTGAGCAGTTGCTAATAGTTATGGCATGTGTGGTTTTTCATGATTCCTAAGTTAGAAGCTTGTTTTTTTGTACTTCTCTTGTTGACTAGGTGACTGTGCACAGAGTGTGAATGTAAGTGTGAATGTGTGGATGATCTTTGTACTTGGCCTTTAGCATTTGTGTCTGTTCTGCTATGGGTTTCACCAACTAGAAAACTGGAGTCTGCAGGTAGATCTTGACCCCTTGTCTGAAGATTTACAGAATCAGTCATTGTCCTCTGAGTTCCTTTTCTGATGTTTTCTGAGGTTTCCAAAAAGGAGAAGAGTGCGCTAGGGACTTGTTGACAGAACCCTGAGTTCAGAGTTGTTTTTCACAGAAAGGTTGGGGTGGGGAGCATCTGTTCTTTTATCTTCGTGGGCCTCATTCAATCAACAGAAGCTGAGAGTACACTGGTTTAAAGCACAGGGAAACAGAGGAATGTTGTTCTGAACCCTGATTCCGCTGCCTCCTGGCTTTTTGATCTCTGATTAGTCACTTAACCTTGCTAAGCCTCAGTTTCCTCATCGGCAAAATAGTAGTTGTAACTTCTTCATAGGCTTATTGTCAGAATGAAATGAGATAATAAATGTAGTAGAAATCTCTCAGTAAATACTGATCATTGTTACAAACATTTATTAAGCACATTTAAGGAGCTCTGGTGGCAAAATGGTTAAACACTCAGCTGCTAACCAAAAGGTTGGTGGTTCAAACCCACCAGTCACTCTGTGGGAGAAAAGACCTGGCAATCTGCTCCTGTAAATATTTACAGCCTAGGGAATCCTATGGGACAGTTCTGCTCTGTCATATGGGGTTGCTATGAGTTGAAATCGACTCAACAGCATTCAACAAGAACAACAACAACAACAACAAGCACATTTAGGAGTCCCTGGATGCACTTTCTCCTAAACAAAAGGTTGATGGTTTGAGTCCACCTAGAGGTGGCTTGGAAGAAAGGCCTGGACATCTACTTCTGAAAAATCAGCCATTGAAAACCCTATGGAGCACAGTTCTACTCTGACACACATGGGGTTGCCGTGAGTCGGAGTTGACTCAACGGCCACTGGTACTGGTCCAGGCACATAAGGACATTTAGCTGAAAGCATCAGTCCTCATAAGTGCCTCCCATTCTTTGCCCTGGTGATCAAAGCATGAAGTCAGGGAGATGTCATCCTGAATGCCCCCTTTCTCACTGGCTTGTTGTGAGCTTGAGCACGTTGTGTGTGTGTGTGTGTGTTGGTTGGTACCACGGTGTGGCACTTCCAGGTTGTATGAAGGCTGAGAGGACACACGGGCATTTGTTTTTCAATTTTTCCATGGGAGACCCTGGCCAGGAGAGTGGCCTGAGGAGAGGGTTGCTGTCAGTGTGGTGCCGCTATGGGCTGCTCTGGGAACCGTACGTGAAATACTGGTGCTGGGGAGCCGCTTGGAAGTCCTGTTCCTAAGTCATTAAGGCCAGAGGAGCTGAAAAGGAAGAGAAGAGAGACCGGGTCTCCATTAAAGACGATCACAGTAGCCACAACTTCACGTCACCATGGAGAACCTGCATGAAGATGGTGCTGGCACCTACCGGTGCGCCGTAGAAAGGAACCTGAAGGATCTGGGGGCCTGATGGAGATCATAGTGGACCCAGGTAAGAGGCCTCTCCTGGTGTTTGTGTGTGTGTGTGTGTGTGTGTGTATTATAAATGTTCGCATGGGTGTCTACGCTTGTGTCTTTCTCTGAGAGCGTGCTGTGTAAGTGTCCTGTAGGGACCTGTGTTTGTTTGTGTGTTATGTATTTATCTCTTTGTGCTATTTGTGTTTTATATCTATGCATGTGTTATGTATGTTTTGTGTATGTCTGTCATATGCGTGTGTTGTGTTTGTATGTATTTTATGGCCTGTGTATTACTTGTTTATCTCTGTGTGTTTTATGTGTGTGTGTGAGGTGTGTGTTTTCTGTCTGTGTGTGTGTTATGTGTGTATCTGTATTTGAGTGTTTTACATGTCTGTTGTGTGTGTGTGGTGTTTGTACGTGTTGTGTGTGTGTCTGTGTTTCATATAGGTCTGTTGTATGTTGTTGTTAGGTGCTGTCAAGTTGGTTCCGATTCATAGCGACCCTATGCAGAACAGAACGAAACACTGCCCCGTCCTGAGCCATCCTTACAATCGTTATGCTTGAGCTCATTGTTGCAGCCACTGTGTCAGTCCACCTCATTGAAGGTCTTCCTCTTTTCCCTGACCCTGTACTTTGCCAAGCATGATGTCCTTCTCCAGGGACTGATCCCTCCTGACAACATGTCCAAAGTATATAAGACGCAGTCTCATCGTCCTCGCTTCTAAGGGGCATCCTGGTTGTACTTCTTCCAAGAGAGATTTGTTCGTTCTTTTGGCAGTCCATGGTATATTCAATATTCTTCGCCAACACCACAATTCAAAGGCATCAATTCTTCGGTCTTCCTTATTCATCATCCAGCTTTCACATGCATATGATGCTATTGAAAATACCACGGCTTGGGTCAGGCGCACCTTAGTCTTCAAGGTGACATCTTTGCTTTTCAACACTTTAAAGAGGTCCTTTGTAGCAGATTCACCCAATGCAATGTTTCTTTTGATTTCCTGACTGCTGCTTCTATGGCTGTTGATTGTGGATCCAAGTAAAATGAAATCCTTGACAACTTCAATCTTTTCTCTGTTTATCATGATGTTGCTCATTGGTCCAGTTGTGAGGATTTTTGTTCTCTTTATGTTGAGGTGCAATCCATACTGAAGGCTGTGGTCTTTGATCTTCATTAGTAAGTGCTTCAAGTCCTCTTCACTTTCAGCAAGCAAGGTTGTGTCATCTGCATAACACAGGTTGTTAATGAGTCTTCCTCCAATCCTCATGCCCCGCCCCGTTCTTCTTCATATAGTCCAGCTTCTCGTATTATTTCCTCAGCATACAGATTAAATAGGTATGGTGAAAGAATACAACCCTGACTCACACCTTCCCTGACTTTAGACCAATCAGTATCCCCTTGTTCTGTCCCAACAACTGCCTCTTGATCTATGTAAAAGTTCCTCATGAGCACAATTAAGTGTTCTGGAATTCCCAGTCTCTGCAATGTTATCCATAATTTGTTATGATCCACACAGTCGAATGCCTTTGCATAGTCAATAAAACACAGGTAAACATCCTTCTGGTATTCTCTGCTTTCAGCCAGAATCCATCTGACATCAGCAATGATATCCCTGGTTCCAAGTCCTCTTCTGAAACAGGCCTGAATTTCTGGCAGTTCCCTGTCAATAAAATGATCTTCAGCAAAATTTTCTTGCGTGTGATATTAATGATATTGTTCTATAATTTCCACATTTGGTTGGATCACCTTTCTTGGGAATAGACATAAATATGGATGTCTTCCAGTCAGTTGGCCAGGAAGCTGTCTTCCGTATTTCTTGGCATAGGCGAGTGAGCACCTCCAGAGCTGCATCTGTTTGTTGAAATATCTCAACTGATATTCTATCAGTTCCTGGAGCCTTGTTTTTTGCCAATGCCTGCAGAGAATCTTGGACTTCTTCCTTCAGTACCATTGGTTCCTGATCATGCCACCTCTTGAAATGGTTGAACATCCACTAATTCTTTTTGGTATTATGACTCTTTGGTATTCCTTCCATCTTCTTTTGATGCTTCCTGCATTGTTTAATATTTTCCCCATAGAATCCTTCACTATTGTAACTTGAGGCTTGAAATTTTTCTTCAGATCTTTCAGCTTGAGAAACGCTGAGTGTGTTTTTCCCCTTTGGTTTTCCATCTCCAGCTCTTTGTACATGTCATTATAATACTTTACTTTGTCTTCTCGAGATGCCCTTTGAAATCTTCTGTTCAGTTCTTTTACTTCGTCTGGGTCTGTTGTATATGTGTGCTATTGTTAGCCTCATTACCCATTTTCTTGGCTAACTTGGGTTCCTGAAGTGTATGGTGAACATATGTCTTATGGTGACCATCCTGGTTGCATAAGAAGGTGGAAGAGGAGCTGCAGAGGGGGAGAGGAACAGTGTGGTGTGAAGGTTAGGTCCTGACAGGGCCACATTCAAGCCCCACCTCTGCCCCTCATTAGCTCTGGGACCCTGAGACAAGGACTTAAGTTCTCTGAACTTGTGCCTGCCTGTGTTAAATGGGTTAATAATGGCACCCAATTCATAATGTTGAGAGGATTAGATGAGATTGACTATCCGAGGCACTTTGAGTAGTTTCCTAAGAACGATTTCCCATAAAATCCATCTCAGGTGCCCCTGTGCTGCATATAGCACTGTCCCTCATGGCTCTTGCCTTCCTTTGCTAGTGGGTGACCCTTCACTCCTCAAGAGCTTCAGGGGAGGCACTAACCCAGCTCGCTCCTCTTCCGTGTAGTACTGGAGGGAGGTGTGTGATCATGTGGGGAGGTCAGGGGAGAAGACACTTACTTGGTCTGCTTTATTTATTTATTTAGAAATACCACTGGTGCCAATTATAACCACCACTGTACTGCCAGACCCAAAGCTGGCTTTCCCCATTAGTAAGGAAAACTGTCATTGGTGTCTCTGATAGTAGGAATTCACTCCACAGCAACTGGTTTCTGGTGGGATTGCAAGTTCCAAGGGGGCTGGTGTGATGGTTAAGATTGTGTGTCGACTTGGCTCGGTCATGATTCTCAGTGTTTATATGTGATCACTCCCATGATGGGATCTGCTGTGAGTAGCCAATCAGTTGAAAAGGAGTTTCCTTGGGTGCGTGGCCTGCATCTGAATATAAGTGGATGTTCTGGCTTTTGCCTGCTCTGGATCCTGTAGACGCCTCCTGTTCATCTGACCTTTGGTTCTTGGGACTTGAGCTAGCAGCTTATCTGCCAGTCTTGGGATTCATTGCTCTTCACAGCCTGTGAGCAAGAGCCCTACTCTCCAACCAGCTGATCTTGGTTTTGCCAGCCCCTGCAGCTATGTGAATCAGGAGAAGCCTCTATCCTGACCCATGGACTTGGGACATTCCAGCCTGTACAACCGTGTGAGCCATTTCCTTGATACAAATCTCTTTGTATATATTTATACACTTTACTGGTTTTCCTTCTGTAGAGAACCCAGCCTGAGACAGCTGTTTGTCTTTGTATTTCCCGACTCTAGACATTCTGTAAAGGTCGGTTGAGTTGTTATTACTGGATGAGGTACACTATAAGAACACAGATTTCCATAGGTATTTCTGTTACCTCTTTGCTACACAAACTGAAAACCTCAGTCTCTTGGTAATTCCTTGACAAACAAGTGGGATATAAAAATATACACTAAAATTGGTCTGCTTTTGACAAACTTCACTCCATTGGCCTTGAAGGGAGTTGTGTACCACAAGAAAGCATTCTTGGCCAAAATGAAGAATCTAGAAGAGACATTCATTGGAGAATTTATTGAAAATGACCTAAACATAGATATCAAATGGAAAGCAGTTATAAAACAAATTTCTAAGAAAGATCAAAAGCTTGAAAGTGGTGATTTTGGAGAAGTCTTTCTAACCTGGAGCTTGTCTGTGCTGACCAGATGATTCACGGGGTTATTGGGAGGAGAAAATTAGATAATAGACAGAGAAGTGCTTTGAAAAGTCATGTGCTTTTCTAACGGAGGGCTTTATCTGGTGAGTGGTTTGCAAAGTAGTTCTCCTGGGACCTGGTGTGGCCCCAGTTGCTCTATAGCTTTTGATTGGTAGTGAGAGAAAGTAGAAAAGTGTCTTTGAAATAGATATTTCCCTGGTTTGAAGGTCTAATTTTAACATCTCACCCGATAGACCTTCTCTATGGCTGTTATGGATTGAATCGTGTCCCCCAAAATGTGTGTCAACTTGGCTAGGAAATGATTCCCAGTATTGTGTGATTGTCTACCATTTTGTCATCTGATGTGATTATCCTATGTGTTGTAAATCCTAACCTTAATGAGGCAGGATTAGAGGTAGTTATATTAATGAGTCAGAACTCAATCCATGGGGTTAGGTTGTATTTTGAGTCAGTCTCTTTTGAGATATAAAAGAGAGAAGTGACCAGAGATACAGGGAAACCTCATACCATCAAGAAAGCAGTGCCAGGAGCAGAGCATGTCCTTTGGGCCCGTGGTCCCTGCACTGAGAAGCTACTAGACAAGGGGAAGATTGATGACAAAGACCTTCTTCCAGAGCTGACAGAAGAAGAAAGCCTTCCCCTGGAGCTGGCACCCTGAATTCTCCTATGCTGTGAGAGGATAAACATCTGTTTGTTAAAGCCATCCACTTGTGGTATTTCTATTATAGCAGCACTAGGTAACTAAGACAATGGCTGTATTGGTTGTTGTTGTTGCTAGTTGCCATCAAGTCGACTCTAATTCATGGTGACCTTATGTATATTAAAATGAAACATTGCTCGGTCCTGCACCATCTTCATGATTGTTGGTATGTTTTGGCTCACCCTCCAGGACAATATCAGACAATAATCTGTTGTGATCCATAGGGTTTTCATTGGCCAATTTTCAGAAGCAGACCTGTCCACCATGGGTGATCCTACTGGTATTTGAAATACCAGTAGCATAGCTTTCAACATCACAGCAAAGTGCAAGCTGACAGATGGGTGGTGGATGGTTCCATATGGGCCACTATAATTAAAGCGAGTGTTGCTTAGGGGGTCACAGTGGGTATTGAGGAAGTAATTGGGGAGCAAAATGAGGGAGTCACTCATTGCCTGTCCCAGAGTCCCTCTAACAGGTCCGTTCATACCAAACTCCCCTCCCTGCTCCTGATCCTCCTGGAGCCCCTGCTCCTGAGCTTGCTGCGTGTTGTGATCTGGGCAAATCAGCATCAGAAAACTGCTGAGCTAGGACAGGGCTCTCTACACCAGTTTCGGAGTCCACTTATTTGGAGGAGGCAAACGTGTGAACCTCAGCACTGACCCCTCCCCCTGATGGGTTTGAGAAGAGAGTCTGAGGTTCTGACTTGTCTATACCTGAGGCTGGTAATGAATGATCAAGACCAAACCACACTGGATTGTGCTAGAGGCAGTAACTTGGCCATTCCCAAGCGGGCAGTGATTCGAGAGGGCTGTGGTGCAAAATTCTAGGACTCTACTTGACCAAACCAGCATGGACCCCAAAGTGAAGAAGATTTCCACTTATCTCTCCAGGGTCAAGATCTGGGGTCCTGGCCTAGTCTAGGAGGCTATCTGGGGCAGCATGCCCACCTAGCCCATCTGTCTTGATATTATTTGTATACTTATCAGTCTGTCTCTCTCTTTGTGTCTGCCCCACCTTGCACAAGGGATGTTCACAAATGCTTGTAGAATAAACTCACAAGAGCAAGGACTGTACCTGTCTTGCTCCTTTCTGAGCCCCCAGAGCCCACCTATCCCTGGGAACATGGCAGAGACTTAATGAATGCTTGTTCAATGAACAGATCAATGAATCGATTGCTGTTCTTTCCTAATGAACAAACACAAAGGAGGGAGGTGTTATGGGTCAGAGATTGGCACTGGATCTCACATTTCCTATGGGAAATGAGGGTGTAGACACTCATCTGAGCAGTGCCGGATATGAGGAATTAGCTGCCATGTTTTCTCAATGAAGACTGAGGCCTTAAATTAGACATATGCAACCTGCATCTCCTCTGGTTTACTAGCTGATGGGTACCAATGGCAATAAGGCTCCACCCACATTCCATTCTTGGCAATGGACTCCTGTCCCCATCAAAGCCTCACTCAGCTCTTTCTGGGAGTGCCCAGGGGGTGTCTCAGGGACACACTCTGCTTTTCCTAGCCCCGGTTATTTTTTCTCTATACCTGCAGGGTCACTATCAGCCAGAATTGACTTGATGACAGTGGTTTTGGCTTTAGTGGGTTAAAGAGACACTGAGACAATGGTGGGACTGACTGCTCTTCAGTTTCAAGCTATATAGCTTATTACAGGCATTGTAAGCTTTACCATTACTGGATTCCATAGGCATTGCAGATATAATGAATGCTGGTTAAATGAATGAAGTCAAGGAACCCCAGTTTGTTGGAGACTCTCACCCAGTTTAGGGTAGGGGTTCTTTACCTTGGATACACAGAAATCCAGTGACAACTTTGATCTTATTTTGCAAGGGACAAGTTTCTCCCTTATCTAGTTATAGACTACAGCACATCCAACATGTGTTTTTCTGGGTTGTTGGCCATAGCTTTCATTACACTTTCAACGATACCTGTGATCCACTCCCTCCAAAGTTATGAACACTGGCTCTGGAGATGTTCTCACCTTGTTGTTGCTGGGTGCCATCGAGTCGGTTCTCATAGTGACCCCATGTTTCACAGGGTGAAACATTGCCAGGTCCTGCACCATCCCCACCTTGAACCCCCAGAATCCCCTACCAGCCCTGTGGACATGAAGGTTCAGGTTCAGAAGAGCCCTTGGCAGCCTTGGCTGAGCCCATGGGTGCTGTTCTTGAGTCTCCAGAGCAGCGGCACCACTCCCCCTTCAGCTTTCCAGATCTTTCCAGTAAAGCCCTCTCTCCCATTCTGGGCTATACTTAGCATTAGCAACATTGTATCCCTTAGTGTCTTGAAATACAAGGAACAGACAGAAATGAAAAGAGCAATGAGGAAGTTATCCACATGCACCAAGGCAAGTGAAGTCAGCTGCCCAGGGTTGGTCATGGAGGACATTACAGGAGGAGAGGGTGGGGGGCACAGGGCTCCCTCTGTACCTTTTGTCCCTCTGCACAGGTCCTTCCAGAGCTCTGCCACCTCTCAGTACCAGCGTTACTCTCTCAGCCTGGTCTGTGCTGGGATTCAGCATTAAAAAAAAATACGATGCATAGATTGATGCGAGATGGTTTCAGCTGTAACCACAGAACCTCCTGGTTTCACATTCCTCGCAAATATTTCACTTGCAAAATGTGAAGTCCATTACACTTTGGAAGAAGATGCAAGCATTATCAGCCTGTTTTAGGGTCTGCCAAACTCAGGGCCACCTCTCCATCCTGACCGGAGTGTGACTGATGAAAATTCAGGGCACCGAGAGACAGGGGGTGGTTGGAAGGCCCCCCATGCCCTTTATTCTCTATGAAATGTAAGATGCTCAAACATGATCTAGGTCACAACTTTCAACATTTTTTGGCCGTGACTCACTCACAGTAAGAAATTCAGTGGCAACCCTCTATACATTTGGAGAAAGCATAAATAAAGATTTCGGTGTTTACCATTACTATACTAGGTGTGCTCTGACCCATCTTAACATATCCGACTTAAAAAATTATCTGCTCAAAACCTACCACGTTAATTTCAAGACCCACTAATTGGTTGCAACTTGCAGGATAACAATTAAAAAAAAAAGTCAGTGTTGGGTCAATTCTGACTCATGGTGACTGCGTGTGTGTCAGAGTAGAACTGTGCTCTACAGGGTTTTCAAGGACTATTTTGTCGGAAGTAGATCGCTAGGCCTTTCTTCTGAGGTGCCTCTGAGGTGGACTTGAACCTCCAATCTTTCAGTTAGCAGTCCAGTGCACTCAATGTCAGCACCACTTACAGACTCCACAGCAACAATAGCCTCATTGTTTTTGCCCTGTGCCCGAAACTGTGTCTTCGGTGATGCAAAGTGTCCAGAGCCCCAGAGCTGGGCACCTTCACCTGGGAATGATGGAGGGCTTTGGTTTTCAGTCTGTCATGAAGCCTCTGTAGGAAATTCTGGGGATTGGCCCCAGCAAGGAAAATGGGAGTTCTGACCAACCTCTCCTTTTTTTTTTTTCAGGTGGAGAGAACCACATGAAACTCAAATGCAATTTTCATCCACAGTGAAGTCCAATGACAACTTTGATCTTATTTTGCAAGGGACAAGTTTTTCCCTTATCTAGTTATGGAGCACAGCACATCCAAAAAGAGCAGGCAAGATGGGCTTCCTGGTCAAAGGGGCTGTAAGTCTGGGCTGCATATGCTCTTCCTCATCCCTCAGTGCTGGCTTGTGGATCACTTACAAGAAACTCAGATGAACTAGGCTTCCTTGCTTAAGACCAATGGCTTCAATCCGGGTCTCATCTGTGTTTGTGAGAAGAAAGCGACTCTACTTGGCTGTTTCTGGCAGTTCAGGATGGCTTGGGATTTTCCAAGGTGCCCCCCTTGCTTGGCCTTTTGACTTGATCCAACTTGCCTGTTTGCTGTCGGACAGCTCACTCCCCCATTGATGGTCTGCAATGATTTTGCTTTCTGGTGCATGCTTCTTGAGGGCAAGGCAGTGGCAGGCCTTAGTGCCTGGCTATGCAAGGGTAGCAGTTGGGTCCTAGAGTGTGATGTACTAACTTCCCTCCACTTAATGTGTGCACATGGCTGTGCATGAGCAAATTTTTTGGTCCCCAAATAATAGTACTTCTCTTTCTGTAATCCCTTTCCCACCTTCCTGTCTTCTCTGGAGAGTCACTGGGGTATATTAGGGTGACCACACATCTTGGGTCAGTCCCATTTATGCCTGTTGATCTAATGTGACAGTTAATAATAACAATAAGAAAAAAAACCTGTTGCTGTTAAGTCGATTCTGAACTCATAGTGACCCTTTAGGACGGAGTAGAACTTCCCCATAGATGTTCTAAGGAGCGGCTGTTGGATTCAAACTGCCAACCTTTTCATTAGCAGTCAAGCTCTTAACTACAGTTCCACCAAGGCTCTGTGACAGTTAATAATGCCCCCTTTTTCCTTCAATGACCTGGTGTTTAGACAATAAATTATGGTGGAAAGACTGGGTATCTGGAGACCTGGATACCAGTCCTGACTCTGCAACCATCCTGTTATGTGACCTCAGTCTCCACATCTAGCAAGATGGCAGGGTTGGCTTAAATGATCCTGTAAATCCCTTTTGCCTGTAAAAAAGCCCCTTATTATTTGTGTTCATGTTAGTAAATGGTTTCTTTGTGCAAAAGCAAGAAATAAATCATTTTGATATTTATAAAACAAATTTCTTTGAATAAAAAATTCTTTGAATAAAAATGGAGTTTTATGTAAAACACATGGCAACATAGTTATTTCAAATTATTTGAAGAACACAAACTTTTTTTGTGTTCTCTAAAATGAATATTTTCTAAAGAAATCCTCCCTCATGTGTCTGTCAGTTTGTCGTACTGTGGGGGCTTGCATGTTGCCGTGATGTTAGAAGATATGCCACTGGATTTAAGACACCAGCAGGGTCACCCACGGAGGACAGGTTTCAGCTGAGGTCCCAGACTAAGACAGACTAGGAAGAAGGACCCGTCAGCCTACTTCTGAAAAGAATTAGTCAGTGAAAACCTTATGAATAGCAGTGGAACGTTGTCTGTTACAGTGCCGGAAGACGAGCCCCCCAGGTTGGAAGGCACTCAAAAGACGATCAGGGAAGAGCTGCCTCCTCAAAGTAGAGTCGACCTTAATGATGTGGATGGAGTCAAGCTTTTGGGACCCTTCATTTGCTGATGTGGCATGACTCAAAACGAGAAGAAAGAGCTGCAAACATTCATTAATAATTGGAACGTGGAATGTATGAAGTATGGATTTAGGAAAACTGGAAATCCTCAAAAATGAAATGGAATGCATAAACATCGATATCCTGGGCACTAGTGAGCTGAAATGGACTGGTATTAGCCATTTTGAATCAGATAATCATGTGGCCTACAACTTGAAGAGGAATGGTGTTGCATTCATCATCAAAAAGAACATTTCAAGATCTATCCTGAAGTAGAACGGTGTCAGTGACAGGATAATATCCATACGCCTACAAGGAAGGCCAGTTAATACGAGTTTTATTCAAATTCACGCACCAACCACTAAGGCCAAAGATGAAGACATTGAAGATTTTTTATCAGCTTCTGCAGCTTGAAATTGACTGAACATGCAATCAGGATGCACTGATAATTACTGGTGATTGAAATGCCAAAATTGGAAACAAAGAAGGATCGGTATTTGGAAAATACCGCCTTGATGACAGAAACGATGCCAGAGATCGAATCATAGAATTTTGCAAAGCCAGCGACTTACTGCAAATACCTTTTTTCACCAACATAAACGGTGACTATGCACATGGACCTCGCCAGATGGAATACATAGGAATTAAATTGACTACATCTGTGGAAAGAGAAGGCGGAAAAGCTCAATATTATCAGTCAGAACAAGGCCAGGGGCCGACTGTAAAACAGACCACCAATTGCTCATAGGCAAGTTCAAGTTGAAACTGAAGAAAATCAGAGCAGGTCCATGATAGCCAAAATACTACCTTGAGTATATCCCACCTAAATTTAGAGACTACCTCAAGAATAGATCTGACGTGTTGAACACTAATGACCAAAGACCAGACGAGTTGTGGAATGGCATCAAGGACATTATACATGAAGAAAGTAAGAGCTCATTGAAAAGACAGGAAAGAAAGAAAAGACCAAGATAGATGTCAGAGGAGACTCTGAAACTTGCTCTTGAACGTTGAGTAGCTAAAGCAAAAGGAAGAAATGATGAAGTAAAAGAACCGAACAGAAGATTTCAAAGGATGGCTCGAGAAGACAAAGTAAAGTAGTATAATGACAACTGCAAAGAGCTAGAGGTAGAAAACCAAAAGGAAAGAACACATTCCATGTTTCTCAAGCTGAAAGAACTGAAGAAAAAATTCAAGCCTCGAGTTGCAGTAGTGAAGGATTTTATAGGGAAAGTATTAAATGAAGCAGGAAGCATCAAAAGAAGATGGAAGGAATACACAGAGACATTATACCAAAAAAAGAATTAGTTGATTTTCAACCATTTCAAGAGGGAGCGTGTGATCAGGAGCCAGTGGAGCTGAAGGAAGAAGTCCAAGCTGCTCTGAAGGCATTGGTGAAAAACAAGCCTCCAGGAACTGATGGAATATCAACTGAGATGTTTCAACAAACAGATGCAGCTCTGGAAGTGCTCACTTGTCTACGCCAAGAAATTTGGAAGACAGCTACCTGGCCAACTGATTGGAAGACATCCATATTTATGCCTATTCCAAAGAAAGTTGATCCAACCGAATGTGGAAATTATACAACATCATTAATATCACATGCAAGGAAAATTTTGCTGAAGATCATTCAAAAGTCGCTGCAGCAGTATATCGACAGGGAACTGCCAGAAATTCAGGCCGGTTTCAGAGGAGGACGTGGAACCAGGGATATCATTGCTGATGTCAGATGGATCCTAGTTGAAAGCAGAGAATACCAGAAGGATGTTTATTTGTGTTTTATTGACTATGCAAAGGCATTTGACTGTGTGGATCATAACAAAGTATGGATAACGTTGTGAAGAATGGGAATTCCAGAACACTTAATTGTGCTCGTGAGGAACCTGTACATAGATCAAGAGGCAGCTGTTTGGACAGAACAGTGGGATACTGAGTGGCTTAACGTCAGGAAAAGTGTGCATCAGGGCTTTATCCTTTCACCATACCTATTCAATCTGTATGCTGAGCAAATAATCTGAGAAGCTGGACTATACGAAGAGGAATGGGGCATCAGGATTGGAGGAAGACTTATTAACAGCCTGCGTTTTGCAGATGATACAATCTTGCTTGCTGAAAGTGAAGAGGACTTGAAGCACTTACTGATGAAGATCAAAGACCACAGCCTTCAATATGGATTACACCTCAACACAAAGAAAACAAAAATCCTCACAATTGGACCAATAAGCCACATCATGATAAATGGAGAAAAGATTGATGTTGTCAAGAATTTTATTTTCCTTGGATCCACAATCAACACCCATAGAAACAGCAATCAGGAAATCAAACGATGTGTTGCATTGGGCAAATCTGCTGCAAAGGATCTCTTTGAAGTGTTGAAAAGCACAGATGTCACCTTGAAGACTAAGGTGTGCCTGACCCAAGCCATGGTATTTTCAGTCATATCATATGGATGTGAAAGCTGGATAATGAATAAGGAAGACCAAAGAAGAATGGATGCCTTTGAATTGTGGTGTTGGCGAAGAATATTGAATATACCACGGACTGCCAAAGAACGAACAAATCTGTCTTGGACGAAGTACAGCCAGAATGCTCCTTAGAAGCAAGGATGGTGAGACTGTGTCTTACATACTTTGGACATGTTGTCGGGAGGGATCAGTCTCTGGAAAAGGACATCATGCCTAGGAAAGTACAGGGTCAGCGGAAAAGAGGAAGACCCTCAAGGAGATAGATTGACACTGTGGCTGCAACAATGGGCTCAAGCATAACAATGCTTGTAAGGATGGTGCAGGACCGGGGAGTGTTTTGTTCTGTGGTACATAGGGTCATTATGAGTCGGAACCAACTCGAAGGTGTCTAACAACAACAACAACAACAACAACAAAGAAATCCTGGGAAAATGGGTGTTGAATAAACTTGCACACCTGAAGCCTGCCCTGAAGGCAAGTTTTTGGATCACAGGCAGGAAGCCCTGGGTTCTAACCTAGCTTTGCATATGACCCAACAGGCTGACCTTGTCCATGTCCTTTCACTTTTGGGCTTTGGTTTCTGCCACTGTAAGGGGGATGAGTCTAGGTCAGTAAGTCATAATGAATTACTAGGGTATGAAATTGATTTGGTGTGCTGTAACCAGCATTTAAAATATTAAAGAGTAGAGAATGTCACAGTGTTTGGTACATATCCAAAAACTCACTGCCGTTGAGTCGATTCCAACTTGTAGTGACCCCATAGTAAGAGTAAATGTTATTTTGTGAGATTTTGTTTGTTTCTGATATAAACATGGCTGGTAATTCTGGGATGAAATGTAAATCCATTTCTTATTGTGGGTTTCAGGCAGAAAAATTAAAAAGAAAACACTGGACTAGGTAAAGTTCCCTTTTAGCAAACATATTGATCTGCCTAGGCTAGTTATTAAATACTTCAAGCCCATACCATTTTTTTATCACTTCTTTCTCCCCCCACCCCACCTTTTAAAGTTTTCTGAGATTCTTCCTTTATTTATTGATTTTAAGAACAATTGTTTTTTGAAAATAAAGAAGTGATGTGATAGCAAGGAAAGGAATGGAAGGACGAACAAAAACAGAGAAGAGAGAACTTTGGCTCTCTAGGGAACTGAGAGGGCCTACGTGTTTCATTCATTTTGTGGATGTGGCCAAGGGATGACCCGCTGATGCCAGAAGATGTGTCTTTCCAGGACCTTCCTGCTCCTCTGCCTCCCCGGTGAGTGGGATTCTGAACTTGGGGAATGCCTAGGCTGTTGAGTGGATGGGGAGAAGGAGCCTCTATATAGACAAGAGGCAGAAAATGCTGGGGAAATCTTTCTAGAATATTCCAAGTGTTCTTCTACCTATGTTATTTCTCCATATATCCTCCCTTGTGAATGGAGAAGAGAAAACTACCCTCAAAAGAGTTGCCACCAAATCTTCCTTTTCCTGATCTGAGGCATAAACCATTGCTGCAGAAGGAGTTTCTCTGTGTGGAATTGTGTGTTGCCCCTGCCAGAGTGAGGAAGGGCTTGTTTAAGGCTAGTTAGCGCTTACCCTTCAGCCTTTGCCCACGTGCCTCTTATCCATGTTCCACCATCTCCTTGCTCTCTCCTGATGCCCTGTCCATCCTCCCACACTCTGGTGAAGGTGGGAGCAGCGAACCAGATCACCCACTGTTGGGTCCTTCCTCAGAATCAAGGTGTTTCAGCTTCAAACCTGTAGCTTGAGAGAAAGGCAGGCTCTCACGTCCCTCTCCCTGTCCTTTTCCCTCTTTCCCTCTTCTTCGCTGTCTGTCTGTGTCTCTCATTTTCTTTGTCTCTCATTCTCTCTGTCTGTCTCCCTCTTCCCCTCTCTCTGTGTCCCTCTTTCTCTGTCTCATTCTCTCTCTGTCTTTCATTTTCTCTTCCTCTCCTCCCCCTTCTCCCCCCACGTTGATTTAAAGAAGTTTCACTCTAAGCATAAAAGACTTTCTGAAGAAAGAGAAATATTGGATCTCTATTCCAAGTCCTACTCTGTCCTATAGGTCCAATCTATCCTAATACCATGTTAATTTTGGGCAACTGGATGGTTTTGCCAAGTGGAATTGATGAAGCCTGGTCATGGTGGGCATTACAATACACATGTCCTTCAGAGGATTACTTTGAGGATTAAATCCACTAATATATGCAAAGAGCTTAGAACAGTGTGGGGTCCTTTGAAAGCCGTACATAAACATTATCTATTATAATGATGATGGTGCTGGCCAGGAGCTGGATTCTTTCTCAATTTTCTTTTAGCCCCTGTTTAATGGTGAGGAGTTGAGTTGGGCTCATAAAAGTGTGAAATCGGCCCAAAGGAAGGTGGCTCATAGTGATATCACCCCCAGAGACCCAGGAAGGCCGAAATGGCTTGGAGAAAGAGGTGAGTATGGAGAAAGTGTTTGAGAGAAGGATGAGCACGTGCGGGTGGGGTGGGGGTGTGTGAGGAATTAAGTTACCACATAGGGAGGATTTTTCTGGAATCCTAGAGAAGCAGCGGAAAAATCATCTTGCTCACACACTCTGAGAAGAACACAGCTGCCGTGTAGGCATGTGTTTGTATGACTGTGTGTGTTTCTGTGGAGGGGTGAGTATGTGAGGACACAGGGGACACCAGGGATGGGAGGATGGTGTATTTGCTCATTCAAGGTCACTGTGAGGAGCAGGATGGGGACTGGATCCCAGGGACTTGTCTAAGAGTGTGTGGGGAGTCCATAGGTGATGTGAATAGTTATGTGGTTGGCTGCTAACCTAAAAGTTGGAGGTTCAAGTCCACTCAGAGGTGCCTGGGAAGAAAGGCCTGGAGATCTACTTCCAAAAAAATCACCATTGAAAATCATATGGAGCACAGTTCTACTCTAACACATCTGGGGTCATGAGTTGGAATTGACTCAACAGTAACATTTTTTAGGGAGTCTGGATTTGCGTTTTTCAGGCTGTCTCACTCTGAGCACCCCCAGGGCCTTTAAAAGCCCAGTGGGAGAGACACTGGTGATGTAGCGCCCATATAGCATGGGAGAGGAGGACTACAGGAAGTTCTGGTGCCGTGGGGCCAGCTCGAACAACTGTGCCCGCAGGGCCAGTGGTGGTTCTGCGTGGCCGAGTGACCCTTAGAGACAGCCCCCAAGACCATGCATTCTTCGTGACCATGGAGCGCCTAAAGGAGGGAGACGCAGATACTTACTGGTGTGGGGTGTACAAGGTCGGAAGTGTCCCCCAGGCCCCAGTGGCAGTGACTGTTTTTCCTTATAATACTTCCCACCCCTTTGTCTGGCATGGCTGGAGGTTGGGGCATCTGGTCGCCCTAGCTGAGGGGTGGAGGAATGGTTCAGCCCCAGCCCAAGGGCTGGTTGCGCAGGGGGGCATAGAATGCATGGTGTACTTGTGTGTGTGTGTGTGTATGGGTGTGTGTGTGAGAGAGAGAGCAGCAACATTTGAACCTGCATGCCAGTATGGAGAGGTAGGCTGTGTAGCGATAAAGCTGAGACCCTAGAGGCCGACTGCTGGGTTCAAATCCCAGGTCAGCCACTTGCTGGCTGTGTAAGCTTGGGCAAGTTACTTAACCTGTTTGTGCCTCAGTTTCCCCATCTGTAAGATGGGAATACTAAATAGTATTGACCTCATAGGATGGTTGTATTAAATGAGTTGATAGGTGTGAAGCTGCTGGTAGGTAGTCGGGACTTAGTAGATATTAGCTCTGGTACTATTAGAATCCCTGGGTGGTGCAAACCATTAACACACTCAGCTGCTAACTGAAAGACTGGAATTCTGAGTCTACCCAGAGGCAGCTTGGAAGAAAGACCTGGAGATCTACTTCCAAAAAATCAGCCATTGAAAACCCTATGGAGGAGGCGGGGCCAAGATGGCGGACTAGGTAGACGCTACCTCGGATCCCTCTTGCAACAAAGACTCGGAAAAACCAGAGAATCGATCACATACATAACAATCTACGAACCCTGAACAGCAAACACAGATTTAGAGACGGAGAACGAACAAATATGGGGAAGCAGTGAATGTTTTCAGAGCCTGGAGCCAGTGTACTAGTCAGGTAACCTTGGGTGCCCAACTTAGGGCAGAGCCCAGGGGAGCAGATGGCACAAACAAGGGGCCCAGCCCTAGCCCCCGAACTCACTCCGGGAGGGGGCCCAGCCGGTTCGCGCAGGCGGCGTGGCGACGCAGCTGGTGGGAGAAGTCCCCAGGAGGCAGTGACTGATCTTGGAGCGGGGAGAGCAGCGTCCCAGCCGGGGAACCGTCCCGCCGGGATTTTGGCTGGGCGCAGGCACGGTACAAGCACAGAGAGCTGCTCCACTCCCCTGAACTAACCCCGGGAGGGGGCCCAGCCGGTTCGCGCGGGCAGCGTGGTGACACAGCCGGTGGGAGAAGTCCCCGGGAGGCAGCGACTGGTCTTGGAGCGGGGACAGCAGCGTCCCAGCCGGGACACGCGGTCATGGGACAAGTACGGGGAGCTGCTCCACTCACCTGAACTAACCTCGGGAGGGGGCCCAGCCGGTTCTCGGGGGCGGCACGGCGACGCGGCTGGCGGGACGAGAAGTCCCCAGGAGGCAGCGACTGATTCTGGAGTTGAGAGTGCACCGTCCCAGCAGGGGAACCTTGACGTTGGGCGTGGGGCTGGCAGCGGAGGATCTGACCATGACTTCAGTGGGCCAGACCCCCCGGGGGCAATCTCCACACAGCCAGCACACATAGGCGACGCGCCCGCGGGAATCTCAGATATAATAGTCATTCCAAGCAAGACAAGCAACTCTGGCTATATTCTGAGGTGCTACTCTCCTATCTCTCTGATCCCTCCACCACTCTCCCCAGGCGGCTTCATTAACATCCGAATTGCCTGAGCCAGAGGGAGAACTCTGATAGGGATCTGACTGCATTTTTTTTTAGCGGATTTTCTGGAAAAACTAGTTTCCCAGTGATGGCTCAGGGACAGCAGTCCATATCAAACCACATAAAGAAGCAGACCATGACAGCTTCTCCAACCCCCCAAACAGAAGAATCAAAATCTTTCCCAAATGAAGATACAATCCTGGAATTATCAGATACAGAATATAAAAAACTAATTTACAGAATGCTTCAAGACATCACAGACGAAATAAGGCAAACTGCAGAAAAAGCCAAGGAACACACTGATAAAACTGTTGAAGAACTCAAAAAGATTATTCAAGAACATAGTGGAAAAATTAATAAGTTGCAAGAATCCATAGAAAGACAGCATGTAGAAATCCAAAAGATTAACAATAAAATTACAGAATTAGACAATGCAATAGGAAGTCAGAGGAGCAGACTCGAGCAATTAGAATGCAGACTGGGACATCTGGAGGACCAGGGAATCAACACCAACATAGCTGAAAAAAAATTAGATAAAAGAATTAAAAAAAATGAAGAAACCCTAAGACTCATGTGGGACTCTATCAAGAAGGATAACTTGTGGGTGATTGGAGTCCCAGAACAGGGAGGGGGGACAGAAAACACAGAGAAAATAGTTGAAGAACTCCTGACAGAAAACTTCCCTGACATCATGAAAGACAAAAGGATATCTATCCAAGATGCTCATCGAACCCCATTTAAGATTGATCCAAAAACAAAAACACCAAGACATATTATCATCAAACTCACCAAAACCAAAGATAAACAGAAAATTTTAAAAGCAGCCAGGGAGAAAAGAAAGGTTTCCTTCAAGGGAGAATCAATAAGAATAAGTTCAGACTACTCAGCAGAAACCATGCAGGCAAGAAGGGAATGGGACGACATATACAGAGCACTGAAGGAGAAAAACTGCCAGCCAAGGATCATATACCAGCAAAACTCTCTCTGAAATATGAAGGTGAAATTAAGATATTTACAGATAAACACAAGATTAGAGAATTTGCAAAAACCAAACCAAAGCTACAAGAAATACTAAAGGATATTGTTTGGTCGGAAAACCAATAATATAAGATACCAGCACAACACAAGGTCACAAAACAGAACGTCCTGATATCAACTCAAATAGGGAAAGCACAAAAACAAACAAATTAAGATTAATTAAAAAAAAATACACATAACAGGGAATCATGGAAGTCAATAGGTAAAAGATCACAATAATCAAAAAGAGGGACTAAATACAGGAGGCATTGAACTGCCATATGGAGAGTGATACAAGGCGATATAGAACGATACAAGTTAGGTTTTTACTTAGAAAAATAGGGGCAAATAATAAGGTAACCACAAAAAGGTATAACAACTCCATAACTCAAGACAAAAGCCAAGAAAAACATAACGACTCAACTAACATAAAGTCAAACACTATGAAAATGAGGATCTCGCAATTTACTAAGAAAAACGACTCAGCACAAAAAAGTATGTGGAAAAATGAAATTGTCAACAACACACATAAAAAGGCATCAAAATGACAGCACTAAGAACTTATTTATCTATAATTACGCTGAATGTAAATGGACTAAATGCACCAATAAACAGATGGAGAGTCACGGACTGGATAAAGAAACACGATCCGTCAATATGCTGCCTACAAGAGACACACCTTAGACTTAGAGACACAAACAAACTAAAACTCAAAGGATGGAAAAAAATATATCAAGCAAACAATAAGCAAAAAAGAAGAGGAATAGCGATATTAATTTCTGACAAAATAGACTTTAGACTTAAATCCACCACAAAGGATAAAGAAGGACACTATATAATGATAAAAGGGACAATTGATCAGGAAGACATAACCATATTAAATATTTATGCACCCAATGACAGGGCTGCAAGATACATAAATCAAATTTTAACAGAATTGAAAAGTGAAATAGACACCTCCACAATTATAGTAGGAGACTTCAACACACCACTTTCGGAGAAGGACAGGACATCCAGTAAGAAGCTCAATAGAGACACGGAAGACCTACTTACAACAATCAACCAACTGGACCTCATTGACTTATACAGAACTCTCCACCCAACTGCTGCAAAGTATACTTTTTTTTCTAGCGCACATGGAACATTCTCTAGAATAGACCACATATTAGGTCATAAAACAAACCTTTGCAGAGTCCAAAACATCGAAATATTACAAAGCATCTTCTCAGACCACAAGGCAATAAAACTAGAAATCAATAACAGAAAAACTAGGGAAAAGAAATCAAATACTTGGAAAATGAACAATACCCTCCTGAAAAAAGACTGGGTTATAGAAGACATCAAGGAGGGAATAAGGAAATTCATAGAAAGCAACGAGAATGAAAATACTTCCTATCAAAACCTCTGGGACACAGCAAAAGCAGTGCTCAGCGGCCAATTTATATCGATAAATGCACACATACAAAAAGAAGAAAGAGCCAAAACCAGAGAACTGTCCCTACAACTTGAACAAATAGAAAGTGAGCAACAAAAGAATCCATCAGGCACCAGAAGAAAACAAATAATAAAAATTAGAGCTGAACTAAATGAATTAGAGAACAGAAAAACAATTGAAAGAATTAACAAAGCCAAAAGCTGGTTCTTTGAAAAAATTAACAGAATTGATAAACCATTGGCTAGACTGACTAAAGAAATACAGGAAAGGAAACAAATAACCCGAAAAAGAAACGAGAAGGACCACATCACAACAAAACCAAATGAAATTAAAAGAATCATTTCAGATTACTACGAAAAATTGTACTCTAACAAATTTGAAAACCTAGAAGAAATGGATGAATTCCTGGAAAAACACTACCTACCTAAACTAACACATTCAGAAGTAGAACAACTAAATGGACGCATAACAAAAAAAGAGAATGAAACGGTAATCAAAAAACTCCCAACAAAAAAAAGCCCTGGCCCGGACGGCTTCACTGCAGAGTTCTACCAAACTTTCAGAGAAGACTTAACGCCACTACTACTGAAGGTGTTTCAAAGAATAGAAAATGACGGAATACTACCCAACTCATTCTATGAAGCCACCATCTCCCTGATACCAAAACCAGGTAAAGACATTACAAAAAAAGAAAATTATAGACCTATATCCCTCATGAACATAGATGCAAAAATCCTCAACAAAATTCTAGCCAATAGAATCCAACAACACATCAAAAAAATAATTCACCATGATCAAGTGGGATTTATACCAGGTATGCAAGGCTGGTTTAATATCAGAAAAACCATTAATGTAATCCATCACATAAATAAAACAAAAGACAAAAACCACATGATCTTATCAATAGATGCAGAAAAGGCATTTGACAAAGTCCAACACACATTTATGATAAAAACTCTTACCAAAATAGGAATTGAAGGAAAATTCCTCAACATAATAAAGGGCATCTATGCAAAGCCAACAGCCAATATCACTCTAAATGGAGAGAACCTGAAAGCATTTCCCTTGAGAACGGGAACCAGACAAGGATGCCCTTTATCACCGCTCTTATTCAACATCGTGCTTGAAGTTCTAGCCAGGGCAATCAGGCTAGACAAAGAAATAAAAGGTATCCGGATCGGCAAGGAGGAAGTAAAGTTATCACTGTTTGCAGATGACATGATCTTATACACAGAAAACCCTAAGGAATTCTCCAGAAAACTACTGAAACTAATAGAAGAGTTTGGCGGAGTCTCAGGTTATAAAATAAACATACAAAAATCACTTGCATTCCTCTACATCAACAAAAAGAACACCGAAGAGGAAATAACCAAATCAATACCATTCACAGTAGCCCCCAAGAAGATAAAATACTTAGGAATAAATCTTACCAAGGATGTAAAAGACCTATACAAAGAAAACTACAAAGCTCTACTACAAGAAATTCAAAAGGACATACTTAAGTGGAAAAACATACCTTGCTCATGGATAGGAAGACTTAACATAGTAAAAATGTCTATTCTACCAAAAGCCATCTATACATACAATGCACTTCCGATCCAAATTCCAATGTCATTTTTTAAGGTGATAGAGAAACAAATCACCAATTTCATATGGAAGGGAAAGAACCCCCGGATAAGCAAAGCATTACTGAAAAAGAAGAAGAAAGTGGGAGGCCTCACTCTACCTGATTTCAGAAGCTATTATACAGCCACAGTAGTCAAAACAGCCTGGTATGGTACAACAACAGGCACATAGACCAATGGAACAGAATTGAGAACCCAGATATAAATCCATCCACATATGAGCAGCTGATATTTGACAAAGGACCAGTGTCAGTTAATTGGGGAAAAGATAGTCTTTTTAACAAATGGTGGTGGCATAACTGGATATCCATTTGCAAAAAAATGAAACAGGACCCATACCTCACACCATGCACAAAAACTAACTCCAAGTGGATCAAAGACCTAAACATAAAGACTAAAACGATAAAGATCATGGAAGAAAAAATAGGGACAACCCTAGGAGCCCTAATACAAGGCATAAACAGAATACAAAACATTACGAAAAATGATGAAGAGAAACCCGATAACTGGGAGCTCCTAAAAATCAAACACCTATGCTCATCTAAAGACTTCACCAAAAGAGTAAAAAGACCACCTACAGACTGGGAAAGAATTTTCAGCTATGACATCTCAGATCAGCGCCTGATCTCTAAAATCTACATGATTCTGTCAAAACTCAACCACAAAAAGACAAAGAACCCAATCAAGAAGTGGGCAAAGGATATGAACACACATTTCACTAAAGAAGATATTCAGGCAGCCAACAGATACATGAGAAAATGCTCTCGATCATTAGCCATTAGAGAAATGCAAATTAAAACTACGATGAGATTCCATCTCACACCAACAAGGCTGACATTAATCCAAAAAACACAAAATAATAAATGTTGGAGAGGCTGAGGA
Source organism: Loxodonta africana (assembly GCF_030014295.1). Classification (NCBI taxonomy): domain Eukaryota; kingdom Metazoa; phylum Chordata; class Mammalia; order Proboscidea; family Elephantidae; genus Loxodonta; species Loxodonta africana. The sequence continues at coordinate 18,171,000 of NC_087359.1, forward strand.
GAGATTGGAACTCTCATACACTGCTGGTGGGAATGTCAAATGGTACAATCACTTTGGAAATCTATCTGGCGTTATCTTAAACAGTTAGAAATAGAACTACCATACAACCCAGAAATCCCACTCCTGGGAATATACCCTAGAGATACAAGAGCCTTCACACAAACAGATATATGCACACCCATGTTTATTGCAGCTCTGTTTACAATAGCAACAAAGCTGGAAGCAACCAAGGTGTCCATCAACGGATGAATGGGCAAATAAATTGTGGTATATTCACACAATGGAATACTACGCGTCGATAAAGAACAGTGACGAATCTGTGAAACATATCATAACATGGAGGAACCTGGAAGGCATTATGCTGAGCGAAATGAGTCAGAGGCAAAAGGACAAATATTGTATAAGACCACTATTATAAGATCTTGAGAAATAGTAAAAACTGAGAAGAACACATACTTTTGTGGTTACGAAGGGGGGAGGGAGGGAGGGAGGGAGAGGGTTTTTTATTGATTAATCAGTAGATAAGAACTGCTTTAGGTGAAGGGAAAGACAACACTCAATATATGGAAGGTCAGCTCAATTGGACTGGACCAAAAGCAAAGAAGTTTCCGGGACAAAATGAATGCTTCAAAGGTCAGCGGAGCAAGGGAGGGGGTCTGGGGACCATGGTTTGAGGGGACTTCTAAGTCAACTGGCAAAATAATTCTATTATGAAAACATTCTGCATCTCACTTTGAAATGTGGCATCTGGGGTCTTAAATGCTAACAAGCGGCCATCTAAGATGCGTCAATTGGTCTCAACCCACCTGGAGCAAAGGAAAATGAAGAACACCAAGGTCACAAGACAAATAAGAGCCCAAGAGACGGAAAGGGCCACATGAACCAGAGACCTACATCATCCTGAGACCAGAAGAACTAGTTGGTGCCCAGCCACAATCGCTGACTGCCCTGCCAGGGAGCACAACAGAGAACTCCTGAGGGAGCAGGAGATCAGTGGGATGCAGACCCCAAATTCTCATAAAAAGACCATACTTAATGGTCTGACTGAGACTAGAGGAATCCCGGTGGTCATGGTCCCCAGACCGTCTGTTGGCACAGGACAGGAACCATCCCCGAAGACAACTCATCAGACATGAAAGGGACTGGTCAGTGGGTGGGAGAGAGATGCTGATGAAGAGTGAGCTAATTATATCAGGTGGACACTTGAGATTGTGTTGGCATCTCTTGTCTGGAGGGGTGATGGGAGGATAGAGAGAGAGGGAAGCTGGCAAAATTGTCACGAAAGGAGAGACTGAAAGGGCTGACTCAATAGGGGGAGAGCAAGTGGCAGTACGGAGTAAGATGTATGTAAACTTATATGTGACAGACTGATTGGATTTGTAAACGTTCACTTGAAGCTTAATAAAAGTTAATTAAAAAAAAAAAAGAAAACCCTATAGAGCACAACTCTACTCTGACACACATGGAGTTGCCATGAGTCAGGGTCAACTCGACAGCAGCTGGTTTATTGGTCTATTGTCCAGCCCAAATCAAAGCAATAACAATTTCTTGGATCTCTTGGTTCCCAAGGGTGGAGGTTACTTTACATCCAGGCTCTAGGCTCTCCCCTTGGTTCAAGGCAAAAATTCTCACTTTCATTCATTCAAAACCTTCATTGCATGTGTACTATGGACCAGATCTGGTGATAGGTGGGAGAAGTAGACAGATATGGGCAGCCTCCATGAAGCTCACACCTTGGTGGGCTTGGATGGGGGATGGCTAATGTGGACCCTGGAGTTACAGGGACAGCTGGGGGCTGGATGGAGAAAAGGGAAGGGGTAAAGGGGTGCTTGGTGACACCGGTGGGATGGGATAGGGAGAGCCCATTATAGATCTGAGGCCGCTCACATCTGCACAGAGGGCGTTACCTGCAGGGTAAGAAGTTAATGGCGGACATGCGGGTGAGGTGGGAACTAAATGATGTGTGTGGAGGAGAAGGAGGGAGCAGGCTACTCTAGATGCATGAGGAGGGCCCTCTGAGGAGATGGCATTGAAGCTGTGTCCATTCTCTCAACAGCTCCTGTCTGGGTCTCCCAGGCTCCTCCCAGCTCTTTCCTCCTGGTCCTATTTAGCCAAACATTAGCACATCTCTGTATAATAACTGTTCCCTCACTCTGGCCCCCATCAACAGGTGACATGCTCTAATCCACTTAAATGTGTATCTGTGTTTTCATTTTATACTGTGTGCCCAACTTGTGTGTGGGGTGAAGGGAAACAGGGAGCGTCTGGCTCTGCCCTCTGAGGTGCTCACCAGGCTTCTCCATCCCCATAGTACCTAGTCCCCACTGGACAGCAACGTGCTGGAGCCCCATCTGATAGGGCCTTGGGGTGCTTCCCAGAGAGCTGGCTTAGTCCCTGAGTGCTTGTTCCTCCCAACAACCCCCGCCAAGAGGACATTCCCCCCATGCCTGGTGTGTCCTGTGTGAGGTGAAGGCTGGGGGGTCTCCAGAGGGCTAGACAGCTGGGGCTCCTCCTGGTTGGCCTTGGTACCTCCCTGGCCTCCCAGGACCCTCTCCCTTCCCAGGGCCCTTGAGGAGGGAATGCATGCTGAGCCATTGGGAGGTTAGGCACAGAATGACTTGTGACCTGGTCTGCTGGCCTAGTGACAATAGCAATGAAGACCATGTCTCTGCTGCCATCAGCCACGGAGACGTCAGCCAGCACAGGAGCCCTGGCCCTGACCAGCCACATGTCCAACCCTGGCCTTCCCACCTGGTAAGAAGGGTCAGCCCCACAGGTGGTTCCCACTATCCTGGTGGTGACAGTCTTCTGATGGAGATGCCAGGCTGGAAACACTCCTGGCCTGGTGTGGCTCCTCAGTACCTGCTCATGTCCTGGGCAGAGCCCAGGGACTCCTGTACCCAGGCTCTGTCTCATTTCTCTGCTCTGTCTCCTTCTTGGCCTCTAAGTGTGAGGGCGTTAGTGCCAGGCGTTTGAGTTCCGTCTGTGATCCACTTTTACTAGCAGTGTGATTACACTGAGCAAGTTGCTTAACTTCTCTGTGCCTTGGTTTCCTTGGCTATAAAATGAGGATATTTCTAGTTACCATGGCTGTTCTGGTGTCACAGTGGTTAAGAGTTTGGCTGCTAACTGAAAGGTCAGTGGTTTGAAGTCACCAACAGTTCCTAGAGAGAAAGAAGTGGCAGTCTGCTTCCATAAGGATTATAGCCTCAGAAACCCTATAGGGTTGCTGTGAGTCAGAATGGACTGGCTAGCAACAAGTTTTTTTTTTTTTTTTTTTAATGGATTTTCTAGTTACTGAGGCTGTTCTAGTTACCTTGGCTGTTTTCTGTCAAAGTTTAGTGGCATAAAGCAATCATTTATCGTGCTCATGATTCTGTGGGTCAGGAACTTGGGCAGGGCACAGAAGGAAGTTGGTTTCTGCCTCAGGATGTCTGGAGTCTGAGCCGAAGACTGGAATCACCTAAAAGCCCGTTCATTCACCTGGAGTTAGCTCAGACCTTAGCGGGGGTTGCTGGCTGAAACACCCGCCTGTGACCTCCTCATGTGGTCTGGGTTTCCTTACAACTTGGTGGATGGGTTCAGGGGAAGCATCCCAAGACAGATCCTCGTGGGGGCTCCACCCTCTTTATGACCTACTCTCAGATGTCATAAAGCATCGCTTCTAGCATATTCCATTAGTCAAAGCAATCATAAGCCCACCCAAATTTCGGGGGGGAGGGAAATAGACTCCACCTCTTGAGAGGGGAGCAGAAGCTTCCAGAAAGCATATGGGACCAGACATATTGCTGTAGCCATTTTTGGAGGATACAGTCAGAAACAGAGATAATAATAGCAGCATCATACACAGACCTTGTGAGGAAGACATGAGATGAGCCGGGTAGAGCACAAAGCCAGTTCTTACCACACAGGGAGCGGCCAACTGTGTCAGGAGCCAGCCGTTCTCTTTCCTGATCTCCCCTCTGTCTCTCTTGGGTCTGTCTCTGGGGAACACTTTATCAGAGCCAGTGTGGGGGTCTAATAATAGCCCGTGACTACTGGGGCCCAAAGGTAGGGGGTGGGGGCCTCCTGTCTGGCTATTCTGCTGCTCTCGCCTTGACCCCAGTTCGTTTCCTCCATGCAGGTCCTTCCTGCTCTCCACTAGCTTCCTGTTCCTGGTCTTTCTGAAGGTAGTCCTTGTCCTGAGCTTCAGCTCGCTGCAATCTGGCCGGTCTGGCTTCAGTGTTGATCTGAGGTGTGTGGTCAGCTAGCCGGAAGAATCTGCAGCCCCCCTGCCAGCAGCTCCCTGTCTGGTGACGCAGCCGCTGGCCTCTCAGCTCCCATCTCAGCCCAGACCACTCCCTGGGATGTGAAACTGGAAGTGAGTCAGCTCGTGAAGGACTTCTTTGGCTAGAACTGAGTCAGTTTGCTGGATCCTCTCCTGGATGAATGGACACGGTGCCAGGTCTTGGGCCCTGGAGTCAGATGGACATGTGTTCAAACCCCACTCACTCACTTGTGGTCCAGGACAGGTTACCTGGTGGTGCTTGCCATCTGTTTCCTGGATCTGTAGGCTGGGCGCAAGGGCACAGGTGAGAGTGGTGTGAGGATCCAGGAGACCATACATGGGAGAGGCTCCCAAACAGAGCTACCTGTATAATTGCTGAGTTGGGTTTAGGGCAGCAGAGGGAGGAGTGGACAGGTGGGTGTCCTGGAGAAGGGGCTAGTCCTCCTGGAATTCTTGCTTGACATAGGGAAGGATGGGGGAAGGTGGTGTTGACCCCAGGGGGCCTTGCCCGCCTAACACACATCCAGTCTCGGGGGAAGGGGATGGTGAAGGGAGAGCCTACCCCAAAGGACAGCTGGGAGCTCCACCCTCATATGCAGTAGGTGCTGGGAAGACGGTTCCTTGCTGCAAACAGCACTGGGCTCAGCCCCTCACTGAAGAGGTTGTGGCAGGCCATGAAGGGGGATGTGATCCAGCTCCAGGCTGAGCCCTCCCCTTTCTCTCTCTCCTGCCTCCTCTGCCATCCATACTCGGTGGCCTAAACTCTGCCCCCAGGAGGAGTTGTTTTCTCCCTCCTGGCTTAGCCCAGATGCCCTGGGTCCACAGATAGCAGCTCAGCTGCTCCTCTTCCACTCCTGGATTTATGTGACCATCCAGAGGAATTACACCTGTATCTATATCTTCCTCCAAGTTGTTGGAAAAATGTTGAACAGGTGAGACTCAACTGCCTTTGGGTCTCCAATGGCAGACCACTGATGAGGTGACATGGCCTCTTTCCTCCAGGACAAGAATCGTGAATGGCACCCCAACACTTCCCCCCACCCCAGATAGGTGTGGCCACAGGCTGTTAGCTGGTTAGCACATCACTTGTAGTTTAAGAAAGAGATCCTCATACCTTTTTATAAGTTCACTAACAAGGCAATGGACCTCTCAGCTTCTGGCTGCACCTACATAAGTGGTTTCCTTTTCCATGGCACACAGAGGGCCTTACGAAGGAGCCCAGACAAAGCTGAGTTGAAGTGAGCAGGGGACAAAGCCTGAAAAGCAAAGGACTTAGAGTTTATCCCTTCCCTCACACTCTTTCTTGGGCTTTAACCAGAAATCTTCTTCAAAGTTTAGCCTGCTGCCGTAGGGTTGATTCTGACTCGTAGCGACCCTATAGGACAGAGTAGACCTGCCCCATAGGGTTTCCAAGGAGTGGCTGGTGAATTCGAACAGCTGACCTTTTGGTAAGCAGCCAACCGCTTAACCACTGTACCACCAGGGCTCCTGCATCAAAGGTTACTCTCTCCTAAAACTGATGGCCCAAGATTTCCAGGAATTGTTTTTTGTTTTTGACCTGTGCTTTGACATACAGAAGGCACACAAAAATGTGTGTTGATGTGGAGTGAGTTGAAGTCACTGGTGAACCCAGGATTATCCCACCTGGGCATGGGGTGATGGTGGGGAGGGGATGTCCCCATCCCCCATTTGAGGAATGTTCACACAAAAAGTTAACACAGCAGGTCTGTTTTACCCTGTTCTTGCAGAAAAAGAGTTAACACAGCAGGTCTGTTTTACCCTGTTCTTGCAGAAAAAGAGTTAACACAGCAGGCCTGTTTTACCCTGTTCTTGCAGAAAAAGAGTTAACACAGCAGGTTTGTTTTACTCTGTTCTTGCTTATCTTTGGGGATGCCTGGAGCTGGGGCAATGACCCTTGACCAAAGTCTAAGAACTGACTCCTGGAATGTTCACATAGTCACTGACCAGTGAAGCTATTCTTGCACCTGAGATAGGGGGTCAGTCTGTACCAGGTTGTCAGCATTGTTTAAAGTAAACATGAAGATTCATGATGTGTACCTGTGCCTGGTTTGGGTCTGCACAGTGGCTGATTGTGTAGCTACTTGACTGGCTGTCTTTAAGAACTCTGGACTCCAAGACTCAAGTGGGCTTCCCTGGGTGAGGACAGCTTACATGCGTCCGTGGTTTGCAGCTGGAGAGAAGTGCATGTTTGTGCAATCCTTGCAGAGTGAGATGACCAGGAAGCCTGCGCCTGACCCTTTAGCCTTAGTCTGCGCTCTTTCCTGTGGTTCCTACACCATATCCTTTGCTCTAATAAACCTTAGTTATGAGTATAACTTGTTATTGAGTCTTGTGAGTGCTTCCAGTGAGTCACCAAACTAGTGGGTGATCACGAGACCCTTGGAATAGAATAAAATGATGTTTAGAGAGTAAGAGAGGACCTGGATGCTAAAAGAGAAAGGGAGTGGGCTCTATTTGCCCTCCCTTCCAAGCTCCATTATTCAGCAGAATAGCGACCCCCTAAAGATGTCCACGGAGCCTTGGTGGTGCAGTGGTTCAGAGATCGGCTGCTAACCAATATGTCAGCAGTTCAAATCCACCAGCCACTCCTTGGAAACCCTATGGAGTAGTTCTACTCTATCTTATAGAGTCATTATGAGTTGGAATCAACTCAATGGCAACAGGTTTAAAGATGTCCACAGAAGCCCTGGTGGAGCAGTGGTTAAGTGCTCCACTGCTAACTGAAAGGTTGGCAGTTTGAACCCACTAGCTGCTCCATGGGAGAAAGACGTGGCAGTCTGTGACAGCCTTGGTAACTCTATGGGGCAGTTCTGCTCTATCTTATAGGGTCAGTATGAGTTGGAATTGACTTGAAAGCTGTGGGTTTGGGGTTTTTTTGGAAAGATGTCCACATCCTAATCCCTAGAACCTGTGAATAAGCTACTTTACTTGGCAAAAGGGGCTTTGTAGTTGTGATTAAGTTAAAGATCTTGAGATGGGGAGATTCTCCTGGATTATCCAGTGGGCTCATTGTAATCACAAAGGTCCTTATAAGAGGGACTGAGGAGGGTCAGAGTCAGAGAAGGAGATATGACAGCATCTGCTTCAGAGATCAGAGTGATGTGGGGCCAACAGCCAAGGGGTGTGAGTGGCCTCTACAAGCTGGAAAAAGGCAAGGAAATAGATTCTCCCCTGGAGCCTCCAGAAAGAAGCCCTGCTGACACTTTGATTTTAGTCCAGTGGAACGGATTTCAGACTTCTGACCTCCAGAGCTTTAAGAATTGTGTATGTCCATATTCTTCTCTGTGTGACACCAAGAAAGGTATCAAGGTCTAAGAGGCTTGAGCTGTGAGGGATGGGAACCTTGGTCATAACGAGGCCAGAAACCACCCCTCAAGAGGATCTGCTCTTTGGCCCTCATGGGCAGGCACGTCCACTGGGCAAGGCTGGAGCTGGGCCAGCTGCATCACTGAGAACCAAGGGCATCGTGGACCAGCAGGAATGGCATCCCCCAGCACTGGAATTGGGCCCTGTTGTGGTGGGTGGGCCCTCTGGCAGGTGAAGTGGTTGTGGGAAAAGGTGGCTGTGGTTTTGGGTCACTTTCTTTGCAACAGGTTCTTCCCCTTTTGTATAACTTTGTAACTTAAAACCAAGAGACAGCAGAGGAAGGAAGCAACTAACAGAGAAAGTATAGATGGAAAGTGAGAGAGTCGAAGGCTGGAACTCCTAGGTGAGAAATCAGAAGACAAAGACGTGGATATTCTGTGGTTGGTTTATAGAGGTCCAGAGCCAGGGAGACAGTACCATGGGTCTCTTTGCAGCTCTGCCACTTCTCTGTCACCCAAGAGAATGGGGCTGGGACTTGCCACTTACAGAGTCTCCCCTGGGTGGGGTAGGGGGATGGAGACAAAGAGACACAATACAGAAAGTCCAGAATAGCAGGTACCACACAGGTCCCCTGAAACCACTTACCTGCCTACCCGAAGGGGCTGGTCTCCTGGGGGATATCTACGCCTTTGCTCTTCACTGCTAACTAGGGAGGTGGGTAATGTTTTGCCATCCCACAGGGCTACATGTTGCTAATATTTATTATGCACTTGGCACTTGACATCAATTATCTCACTCCTGCTGTTTCTGCACCGTATCATTTGCTGGATCCTAAAGGGCTTTGCATCAAGCCAAAGAGTCTGGAGGAGTCCCAGGGTGGCACAAACAGTTAACATGCTCAGCTGGTAACTGAAGGGTTGAAGGTTCAAGTCCACCCAGCAGTGCCTCAGAAGAAAGGTCTGTCCATCTATCACCGAAAAATCAGCTGTTGAAACCCCTGTGGAGCAGAGTTCTACTCTGACATGGGGCTGCCTCGAGTTGGAGTTGACTTTCATCAGCAACCAGTTAGAGTCTGGGCTTCTTTGTAGCAAAGGGGTGACATTGAAGATTTTAAAACAAGGGAACCACCAAATCCAATTTCAAAGGTTTGCTCGTTTTCTCTCAAACATATGTCAACTTCTGCAACACTTTCCAGCCCTAGGGTCTGGATTTGAGACAGTGTTTGAAGGGTTCACCTCTCTCAATGCCGGGTGATCTATTTCCACAGAAACTTCTTTTAAGAGCTTGCTTTGGATCCTTTCAAGAGTTGGACTGGCAAAAATCTCTCTCTAACCGATACTTTCTTAAAGTTTGACTCACAGTACTCTTCGTCTCCATGGTTTTATTTGGATTCCGCCTATTTTACTCATTGTTCAAGATCTGATTTCTTATCTACTAATCTCATTTCAGAAGCCCTGGTGGCACAGCGATTAAGAGCTATGGCTGCTAACCAAAATGTTGGTAGTGCGAATCCACCAGCCGCTCCTTGGAAACCTGATGGGGCAGTTCTACTCTTTCCTATAGGGCCGCTATAAGTCGGAATTGACTTGATGGCAGCGGGTTTTATCTTGAGTATCTCTTTAGAGGAACATGGTTCTTAAAAGGAAAAGTGGTTGTGGAAAAGGTGGCTGTGGTTTTGGATCATTTTCTTTTCAACGAGCTCTTCCCCTTTTCTGATAACTTCACAACTTAAAATGAAATATTAATAAGAATAGGCAACTCTGATCTCATGTTTGTTATTAGCTTCATTTTCCTTTGCTCAGGACCGGCTAGGTGCCTCGAAAGAAAGTTCTGGCAATCTGCTTCTGAAAAATCAGCCACTGAAAATCCTATAGAGCACAGTTCTACTCTGACGCATGTGGGGTTGCCATGATTCAAAACTCACCCTATGGCAACTGTTGATGGCTGTGGTGACCTACATTGGCAGGTATCTAATTTTTTTTTTTAATTTTAGAGTTGAACTTTCTGAGTTTTCTCCTATTCATGGACTACCCATTGTGGAGCAATAAGAGGAGTGGGGAGGGGCTCAGATATCTGTAGTTTGGGAGGCATCTTACTTGTGTTGTTCCATCTCCCCTGCCCAGACCCCTCTACTTCCTGCAGCTGACCTCCTGGAAGTGCTGGTCTTCTGCAGCCTGGCGTGTGTTGTGCCATAGAATGGGAGTTGGAGGAGACCACCATCCTGAGACCCACCCTTCAACCCCACCTGTGGCTGCCTGTCCAGGAGTTAGTCCCTCCCTGCTCTGTGCTCTTTGGACTGGCCCAGCTTCCACCTCCTCCCTGGCATGCCTGGGAGAAAATGAAATGAGGAGCTTTTTCTCCTGGGTGTGAAGCCTCTTCCCTTGCCTGCCTGCCCCAAATATACCTGTTCCAGGTGTTTCCGGTGGGGTCCCTGATGAGGCTGAGAAGCTAGAGCTCTCTCAGCCTCACTCTGCTCCCAAGCAGAGCAGGTCTGGGCATCAGGTAGACGTCTGGATAGTGGTGTCATTCTGAGTCATGCTGTGCATGGTTCAGCCTTGGCCCTCAGCTGGCAGGCTCTTCTAAAGGGCATTGGTGCTACGGGAATGCGGACTGTGCTTCCTTTGGGAAAGTGACCTCCCTACTTCCTCGCCCCTGAGCTCTGGGTCTCCTCTACAAGCAGGTTTCCTGCTTGCTGCACTGATTTCTCCCAGAGGACAACAAACTAACCTGGGGTTTGTGAGCTTGTGTAGATGATCCTGGTTTCAGGACCTCCCTGAGCCTCTGTTTTCTCATCTGTAAAGTGGGGATAATGTACTTACCTTATAGCTCTGTTGTGAACACTAGAATCAATTTGGGAAAGGCTCCTAGCACCGCTATCGTTATGAAGCACCCTGTCCAGCCTTATCCAGCTGCAGCAGCTCTGCCATTTGTTGTTCCTGAGATACTGAGGGTCAGCCCAGACCTTTCCCCAGAAGCTTCAAATCCCTTCCCCATGTGGGAAGCTGCCTACTCTGCTGTCCATTGGTACATTTGATTCTCTACTTGCAGCCAGAAACCCACCCAGGAAGAGAGGTCCACACCCTTCAGTGGCTGAACAGAATCCGCCTACTCAGCTGCCATCCTCTCCCCTAGAATTTGCACAGGATGTGATAAAGATCTGTGCAGATCCACACTCGGAGACCCAGAAACTGGCTTTTAATATATATATATTTTTATCTTGTGTATCTTCTTTCCAAGGACTAATTTTAGCATTCTCAAGAAATACAATAACCACTTTAACAAGAGTGATTTAGACATCAATCCCAAAGTTTAACGGATTTTGTTGTCCACTATTATTTCCTTTATATCAAAACCAAAAAATCCATTGCTGTTGAGTCAATTCTGACTCATAGCAACGCTATAGGACAGAGTAGAACTGCCCCATAGGGTTTCCAAGGGTCAGCTGGTGGATTTGAACTGCTGACCTTTTGGTTAGCAGCTAAGCTCTTAACCACTGCACTACCAGGGCAACTTATACCACATACCTACCTATAATAGTTATTAAAAAAAAAAAAACACCATTGCCGTTGAGTCAATTCTGACTCATAGCGACCCTATAGGACAGAGTAGAACTGCCTCACATGGTCTCCAAAGAGCATTTAGCGGATTCGAATTGCTGACTGTTTTTGTTGGCAGCGGTAGCTCTTAACCACTACTCCATCAGGGTTTCCATAATAGTTACACAGTACCTATAATAGTTACATAGCATCCTGTTGTTGGATGACTAGGATCGTTCTGATTTTTCACTAACATGTGTCCACATTTCCAATTTTTTTCTTAGATTATGAGAAGTAGAATTATTAGGCAAAGGCGAAGTTCATTTTTAGAGTTCTTCAGACTTATTGCCCAATTGCTTTGCAGAATTAGAGCAGTGTGTCAGCCACTGACTGTACATGGGGTGCCCACATCACCACCCTTTGGCTAATTGAGGAAATTTTAGTGATTTTATTATTCAATATATTCGTATGTTTGATTTCCAGTGAGGTTAAGCAATTTTTTTTTCTGCTGAATATTAGCCCTTTGTATTTTTTCCTTTGTGAAGCAAGGGCTTATGGCCTTTGGCAATTTTTTTTTAGTGTTTTAGTATTTTTCTTTTTGATTTGCATCAGCTCTTTGTGTAGTAATTTTTTTTGACATTCCTGATTCAATTTATCTTATTTTGTCTTTTTTTTTTTTTGGTATACTTCCATTTTTTAAAATTTTGTGTGATTAAATCTGTCTCTGTGCTTGGATTTTATATTCTACAAGAAACAGAATGATATCCTGGAGCCTGTCCATCAAAAAAGACAGATTTTCCAGCAGACCTGCCCACTCAGTCTGTCTCCACACTGGAATAAACCTGCTGCCGCGGAGTTAACGCTGACTCATGGTGAGCCCATGTATGTCACAGCAGAACTGTGCTCCATAGGGTTTTCAGTGGCTGATTTTCTGGAAGTAGATCTCCAGGCCTTTTTCCTGAGGAGCCTCTGGATGGACTTGAACCTTCAACCTTTTGGTTAGGAGCTGAGCGCATTAGCCATTTGTACCACCCAGGGACTAGATTCCCTCTTAATAAAAACACGCCCATTAGCCCCCAGCCCTCTCCATTTCCCTCTGCTTTCCTCCTTTTTTTTTTTTTTTTCCTCCTTAGAGTTTCTTGAAGAACACAGCCCACACTCACTGACACTAACCTTCCTACTCTCTCATTTGCTCTATAACCTTTTCCTTCTGGCTTCTCTCCCCACCACTCTACTGAGACGCTCTGGACAAGGGCACCAGCAACCTCCCTTGGTGTCAAATCCAAAGGCGTCTTCTCTTTCCACATCTTACTCTACCTCTCAGCGGCATTTGGCTCAGTCCATCACTCCTTCCTTCTAGAAACTTGCTCCTTTCTTTGTTTTCAGGCTGTCCTGGATTTTCCCCTGCTTCACTGTTTTTTTTTCACTGTTGTTGTTATGTACATCCTGGAGTTGATTTCGACTCTTAGTAACCCTACAGAATGGAGCAGAACTGCCCTGTACGGTTTCCTAGGCTGTATTCTTTATGGGAGCAGATTGCCAGCTCTTTTCTCCTCAGAACCTCTGGTGGACTTGAACTGCTGACCTTTCAGGTTGGCAGCTGAGTGCTTAACCATTGGGCTACCAGGGCTTCTGCTGCTTCACTCATTCCTCCTTACTTAACTGTCCCTCCTCCCCTTAATCTATAAAGGTTGCAGAGCCTGGTAACTCAGCTCTCGCCCTCCTCACTTATTCTCTTGGGTATCTCACCCAGCAGCTGGCGCACTTTTCCTGCAAAGGGTCAGATAGTAAACATTTTTGACTTTGTAGGCCATTGATCTCTTGCATAATTACTCAATTCCACGGTTGTAGAACAAAAGCTGGCACGGATAATACTTAAGGGAATGATTGTGACTGTGTTTCAATAGCAGTTATCAATATACTTCAAAATTTTAGTTTCATATGTCATGAAATAACAATTTTTATTTTGATCTTTTTCAACCATTTATAAATGTAAAACCCATCTTTAGCTCATGTTGTTAGCTGCCATGGACTTTGCTCTGGCTCATGGTGACCTAATGTATAACAGAAAGAAATGGTGCCTAGTCCTGAGCCATCTTCATGATCGTTGGTATATTTAAGCCAGGGCTTTGAATCTGTTCATTCCAGTACGAACCCCTGCGGAGAATTTGCATATCCACCCCAGATACACTGAATCAAAATGTACATTTTAACGAGATTCCCAGGTGATTCTTATGGATAATAAAATTTTGAGACCTACTGCTCTACTAGTGGTTCTAAGAATTGATCTGTAGCTAGAAGTATTAGCATCGCCTGGGAGCTTGTTAGAAATGCAAATTCTCAGCAGGGGTTCAAGCCGGACCTAACAAGTGGAAGCCCTGGTTTGAATCCATTGTTGTGGCTCCTGTGTCAATCCATCTCATCGAGGATTTCCCTTGTTTTTGATGGCCCTTAGCTCATGGGTCTGTAGGAAATCAGGTGATGGACTGGGGGTGTGGCTGTGGTTTTGTGTTTAACTCTTTCAAGGTCCTATGAGCCTCATCATTTATCAACCTCCCTTTACACCGATTCTTTACCTGAGACCTCCATACCATGGAAACTGGGACTTTGAGTCGTACATCTCTATGTAGTGCAGCTAAAAGTGCCAGTTCTCATGGCAGGCTTTTCAACTCCTTAGGTGGCCAAGATGCCTTGTTGCCTTCCTGAGCCCATCGATGCAGTTTCCCCTCCCTGGCTTCACGGATGTGATGACTCTTCATGGACCCAGCTCTATACAGAGAGCTCTTCTCCAGCTCCCCACCTGGTACGGACCTGAAGCATTGGCCCCTGTCCCAAAGTGGCTGTTTAAACCCCAGCTCCCCTCCTCCACCTCCTAAAGCCCATATCCATTTCTAGTAGTCCCCATTAGCCATTTGACATCAGGTCCTGTTCACAGTTCTGGCTTTCAGTTCCCTTTACGTTTCTGGCACCTGGGGATTTCTCTTTCTTGATTTTGATTTCAATCATGCATTAAAACATGTTTCATTTTATACACGATTTCAATGTTTGGAGCTAGAGAGGAGTCTTTCTACTTTAGCTCTATCAGCCATAAAACCCACCCATTGCCATCGAGTCAATTCCAACTCATAACGACCCTATAGGACAGAGTAGAACTGCCCCATAGAGTTTACAAGGAGCGCCTGGTGGATTTGAACTGCTGACACTTTGGTGACACTTTGGTTAACAGCCATAGAACTTAACCACTAGGCCACAAGGGTTTCCCAGTCTGCCATATTGCCTGGAATTTGGACTTTCTTGGATCATAAGGAAATGTGACCACATTGGGCATATTTTTATATATTTTTTCAACCATCCATTCTTGCCTTTGTTCACTCCCATTTCATTTATCTTATAAACAACTCCAGATATTGGGTTGGGGGGAAAAAAAAAGCAGAAGGAAACAGCATAAAAGCAGGACTGAAGGAGTTGGAGATTTGTTCAATCCTCTTCTTGGGGAGAACTGAGGCCTCCAGCCGTTGTCTATGCTGAAGAAATGGCACAGTGGGACACGAACATCAGCTCTACTCATTCTGGGTCCTGTAGGGGAGTGACGAGTAATATACATAGGACTGGGACCCATGTTTTTTTATTGTCCCAATCCAGGACTCAATCCCGTATATCATATTTCATCAGATATGGTAAAAGAGAGGAGACAAGAATTTATGCTTTTGTAGCAAAGGTTTGAAATGCCAGATGATCGGTAGAGAGTTCTGAAAGATGGTGAAGGTTACACTATGGACCTCCATCTTGGGAAAGAGAAGAAGTGGAAGCACCTGTTGGGGGCTATCACTGGAATTATTTTCAGACACCTGCATCTTAGAAAAGAACATGCTTTTGATGTGTAAATTGGATTGGAGGGGATATATAGCTGGCTGGGATGGAAAGCTATTTCAGTGGTCCAGGACTAGTCTAAAAATCTTTACTGAGTAGCTACTATGTTCCTGCACTGTGCCAACACTTTGCTTGCATTAACTTACTGATTTCCTATGGAAACTCTTTGAGAAAAGAATTATTACTATTATTTCATTTTACAGATGAGAAAACTGAGGATGAGAGTGATTTAGCAACATGCCCAAGGGCACATGGTTAGTAAATGATGGGGATGGGATTTGAGTTTGTGTGACTCCAGAATCTATGCTCTTAATGATGGCCTTTACTTAACTCAGTTAATAGTGTACAGTCAGGTAGAGGTTCCCCACAGGAGTGTTGGGTCTGGAGCCCAGGGAGGACACTGACTCAGAAGAAAGTATAGGGTCATCTGTATAGGAAAAAGTGGTTGAAAGGAAAACATGAGAAATCTTCACCCTAGGTCTGCAAATAAATGTTAGGATCTAATGTAGGCAGCCAGAGAGAAGGGGCAACTGATTAGATCAAGGAAGAGGTGCCAGGCAGGAAGAACTGTGCATGAGGCAGGGGACAAAGAGTCTCCTCTGTTGGATGTTTCATATATTGTGACTGAATTTCATGAAGGGTCAGAGTGTGACCTAAACATTGTATTTTCTTTAAATAGTGGGAAAAATCAGCAGATTTCCCTCACTGCTTTTAGTTCATTCTCTGAAGTGTCTTTTGCTTCTCTTCCTTTTTTTCTAAGTAAGACTTAAAATTAGGAAGTTTCTGAGCAGTGAAAAGGAAGCAGATGACAGAAAAACACAAACGAATTTTAAACAAAAGAAGTGAGATGACTCTAGTTTCTGTTACAAATACCTCGATTCCAACTGGGACCTGAATTTGCTGGGGACAGCAGCCACGGAGATAGGACCATGTGGCTGTCCCCAGTGCTGCTCCTTCTCCACCTCCCAGGTGAGTGAGGCTGGGGCTTCGGGAGTGTGGTATTTCAGGAGGCAGGATAGTAGGTAGAATGGTCAGTCCTGGGTTTAAGCCAGAGGAGAAGTGTCAGCAGAAATGGGAAGGCTACGTCCATTCATCTGTCTATATATCCTCTACACATTCAAACATTGATGTACAAGTCCTACAAATATTGACTGAGCACCAAGTATGTGCCAAGACTGTCTGTTCTGAGAGCTATAATTAAGGGTAACACTTGCAGGTGACATTTGCATTCAGGCTCAGTGCTGAATGAGGGAGTTAAATAACTGATACAGTGTGGAACTTGCTGTGGTAGAGATGCAGACACATCCTGAGAATGCACCACAGGGACCTCTAGCCCTGCTCTTGAAAGGATGGAAGTCTTCACCGAGGCTTCATTGCAAGTTGGTCTTGAAGGCCGAATGAGTTGGCAGAACAGAAAATGGGAGTATATAGAAGTGTAGAGATACTAAAGATCATGGAAGGTTCAGGAATTAGCCAATAGTTCTGTTTTGTCAGAACTTAGCTTAAAGGGGTTGGAAGGGTCTGTTGGAAGGAAATAATGAGCACCTTCACAGGGAACACAACAGAGAGTCCTGGAGGGAATGGGAGATAAGAGCAGAGCAGAACTCAAATTCACGTAAAAAGACCAGACTTAATGGTCTAACTGAGGCTGGACGAACCACCGAAGCTATGGCTCCCAGGCACTTTGTTAACCCAGAACAAAAACCATTCCCAAAGCCCACTCTTCAAAGATTAGACTGGACTATAAAACATAAAATATTACTTGTGAAGAGTGTGCTTCTTAGTTCAATCAGATACACGAGACCAAATGGGGGCTCCTGGTGGGAGGCATGAAGAGAAGGCAGGAACGGCCAGGAACTGGTTGAATGGACACAGGGAACTCAGGTGGAAAGGGGAAGTGTGCCATCACATTGTAGGGGATTGGAACTAATGTCACATAACAATATATGTATAAATTTTTGTATGAGAAATTAACTTGAGCTGTGAGCTTACACCTAAAGCACAATACAAAAAAAAAAAAAAAAAGGTCTAAAATGCCATCCTAAACATCTACTTTAAATCCTTCCTGGAACAAGGTGTGAGGCAAACAAGAAAATAAAATTGTCCTGCAAAGACTGGATCTTCAGGATGTATTTTTAAAAATACACTTGAAGTGCATGAGTGCACATTTTTCTGTGGAAAATAAGTTTAGGATAAAAAATAGAAGATGTTCTTCATGTTAGCAGAATGATTTTATGGTTGAATTCCCTCATGATGCCCAACATGATGACCAGACTCTTCCCGGGTGGTTGATGAGAATGGAAGAGATTCAAAGGAGGAAGACTAGCTGGTGACATTAGCCAAAAGATAGTTTTCTTGTCAATAAAAGGTGAGCGTGGACTGGGTGATAGATCTCTAAGTTCTCTTAGGCCCCTATAATCTATGATCCTAAACTCAGAAAGACATTTAAGAGAGATGCATCTCCTTACACATTGAAGGTACTCAAAAAGTCTTAGATAATGATGATGATGATAATGGACAGAATGAAGAGTGCAGTGGACAGTTTGTGAATCACCATAATTAATTAAACAGGCACTCAAAGCATTGGTGACTGGAGCTGCTTATACCAACTCAAAAAAGCGATTATGGGTATGTCTTCCCAACTCTGCCTTCGGTGACGGCATGTTGTTAGCTTGCAATCAGCCGTGGTGAGAATATTTACACCATAGGAATCAGCAAAGGCAACATACAAATCAGGGCTGTCTACCCCCATCCCCGAGAGCTGGTTTACTGGCAGATCACTGCTTGTGCTTCCCTCTTGCTTAAATCTGATAATTTTTATCTAAATGCCCTAGCCTGGGTGCAGTTAAACTGAAGCTGGAAATCTCTTTCCCATCTCCCTTGTGTGGAGCAGACTGACCTCTCCAAGCCCACAGGTTCACTTTTCATCCAGGGTAATTTGCAACTGGAGATTCCTCATGGGCTCAGATGTTCTAGAGCTTCTCTTTTTCCGTTACTGCTCCTGGCTCAGCTCCTTGCTTTCTTTCTCAGCATACTCTTCCACCCATCGCACCTATTCGTTGTTACAAACTAACTGGAAAACTGTGATCACTTTAAATTTCTGGGTGGGACCTGAGAGGTTGTATTGTCAGCCTGAGAATGAGGAATGAGAAAAAGATGAAAAGAAAGAAGGGACAGTTGCAGGGTGAGGAGGAAAAGGACAAAAGAAGTGATATGAAGTCCAATATGGAGGAATGAAGTGAATTCCAATATAAAATGGGCAAACTCTTATTTATTATGCATTTCACAGTCTACACTTTCAAATCTGTGACACAACCTGACCCTCTGACAACTTTGTGATCTAGGCAGGGCAGGCAACTTTATTTCCATTTGACAGATGAGGCGGTGAAGGGATTAGCCCATGACATTTCAGCTAAGTTGAAGAGCTGAGACTGAAGTCCCAGATCTGCCTCCCCACAGAGCTCCTTCCTCTGACCATGAGAATGTCTAGATTAAAGCTAAACTGTTAATAGTCACAAAACAGCCCAGGGTACTTCCTGCTATTCACTCTGCTACATCAGCTGGTATTTCCATTCTGAGCCAATTGCTCTCCTATATCCACTACTCCTCGAGCTTCAGGGGAAGCTCTGATGGGCCCATCAGGATGGAGACCTGGGATGTGGGCTTGTGTCTTCCAGGTTGTCAGTCTCTGATGGGTCCCGGCACTGTGAACGGCATCACAGGGGGCCCTGTGAGCATGTAGTGTCTGTATGAGAAGGTATACAAGGAGTATAACAAATACTGGTGCCAAGGACAGTATGACACAACATGTGACATAATTATGGAGACCAAAGGAGAAGAGAAAGAAGAGAGGAATGGCTATGCGACCATCAGAGACCATGCTGATAACCTCGCCCTCTTGGTGACCATGGAGAACCTCAATGCAGATGACACTAGGTTTACTGGTGCAGAATTCAGACAGTGTGGATCCTGGATGTGTTGTCACATGGCCCCTTGGTCCAGGCTAAGGTGTCCGTTTCTCCTGGTAAGAGCTCCCCACACTCCAGCAGTAGAATTATAGGATGTAACTGGATAGGGGTGGAGTGGAGGGGAGCTATACTTAACATGTGTCTCTGGGTCTTGTCCTCAGTCTTTGTGGAGCTGGGATGTGGGCAGAGAGGGAGGTGGCTGATCCTTCAGCTTTGTGATGGGGGGAGCATAGCTTATGAGCACCCCCGCTCTTATAGGACCTGGGTCTCACCCTCTTGCCTGTGGAGGCCCCTCCAGGATGAGCCAAAGTTCTTTCCACTGTACTCCTCAGAAGAACTGTCCCAAAGGAAACAAACTCCCATACATCTTCAGCTTCCTCACAGAACATTCCCTCTACCATGTTGTCCTGAAATTGGCCTCCCTTAGGAAAACTCCTCTTGTTTAATAGCCTTCTTGAGTAGATGCCACTCTCTTCTACACCCCACAGGCTCTGGGGCCATGAAACCATGTCCACATTCTCCCAGCTACCCATTCCAATTTCACACCTCTTATCTGGAAACCCTGGTGCTGTAGTGGTTAAGTGCTACGGCTGCTAACCAAAAGGTCTGCAATTCAAATCTGCTAGGCGCTCCTTGGAAACTCTACAGGGCAGTTCTACTCTGTCCTATAGGATCGCTATGAGTTGGAATCGACTGGACGGCAGTGGGTTTGGTTTTTGGTTTTTGGTATGCTCCCATCTGTGCCCTTTAAAATTTGTGTCACGTGGCCACACTCACCCTCTACCTCTCCTTGACATTCCATCTATTGGCGTCCAGATTACCCCCTTGACATTCAGTGACTCCAACCCCTGCCATCACCTTGGAAGGTTTTAATAAATAACTTGTCAAACACCCTTGCCTCGGGTTCCTTGACCTTCTTACTTTCAGTGACCTTCACGTACACTCTCTTTCAGAGTTCCACCCATGGCAACATCGTAAACCTTGTCATCACTCTAAACTGGTCCATGCCCAGAGTCCTGCACTGAAATATTCTACTTTCTGACAACTTTCTATCGATCAGTCCTCTCCCACTTACACTATACCTATCCTCAACTTCACAGACACCTCCAGTCCTTTGATCCTTTCCTCTATTTTGTCTATTTTCTCTGAATTTATTATCTCTCCACCCTGCCACTGACCTCACTTCCTTCCTTAGAAACTTTGAACACAAATGGTACACCATATCTTCTTCTTTTATAGGCACCCTCAACTCCCAGGTACCATTTCTGCATCCACTACAAAACTCCCATTTCTGGGCCAATTAGGGTACCAACCATCCTGATTTCCCCAAGACTAAGAGGTTTCTCAGAAAACTGGAATTTCAGTGCTAAAACTTAGAAAGTATCAGGCAAACCAGGACAAGATGATCACCCTACCCTGAAATTCATTTTCTCAGTACTGCTGGAAAAAAGTCACAAAATGGTACATATGGTATCAATAGAAGTTCATGGTTTCTAGTATTACCCTCCTATGCTTCTACCTTACCAAGACCACACAGGATATCAGGCAGGAACCCTCAATTTCTTTCCTTCTCTACCTACAGACATGTTCAGCCTACCTCATCCTTCCCTCTTTCCCTTTTGGGATGAGGATAAGGCTTTCCTCCTCCTGTCCAAGGACAATCACACTTAAGACTGGATTCTCACCCCATGGTTCCTTGCCTCCCTATCCCCTTGAGTCTAATTCTCTCTTTTCACATCCATATTCTCCCTCCATCAATTATTCATGCTGTATCCTGTCCTCAGCCTCTTCTTCCTCACAGTTCCTTCACCTCAGTCTATAAACATGTTCATGACCCTCTTGTCCTAAACTATGCATCTCATGTCCCCGCAACCTCCTCCAGGTGACACCCCATTTCTCATTCCTCCTTTCCACTTACCCAGAAAGCAGATGAATGGGATGTTTCCTCCTTTGTGCTCCTGTTGTGCCTGGTACAGAGTTCCACCCCAGTGCCCACCACTTTGTATTGGAATTAGCCTAGCAGATTATGTGTCTCTTCCCTTCCCTAAGGGCAGGGATGGTATCATTTCTATCAATGAATCTCCAACAGCAAGGAGGCCAATGACTGTTGGATGAAATAAAGCCTTTGTTGGGCACTTTATGAAGGCCTGAGCCTCTGTTTTGGGCATCATGGGTGGAGGTAGAGTGGGGGTGAGGGTATAGGTCATGCCAGTCGTCTGGGACAATGAGGTCCTTGGGAGGATCTGGTGACAACCACTACACTGAATTTCCTGCTCTTTTACTTGCCCTCGCTACTGGTGGGTAAGGTGGCCTCAAATAGTCTCCACATAAAAGGGGGTGCTCTGAACCTCCACGCATTGTCTCTGTGAGGTTCCCTGGACTACAGGCTGAGCCATCTTTCTTCAGACTTCCCCTCCCCTTCTTCCTTTGGGGCTCCTCATCTGGCTAGAGAAGCCCTTGAGAGGTCCCTGCCCTCACCCCAGGCAGAGTTAGACTTGGGATGCAAAGAAAGACCTTAGGCTTATTGGAGGTGACTTTTGTGGGAAGTTTTGGGAAAGGCTCATTTGGGTCCTGAGGGGCAGGTGAAGTGAA
The DNA here is from genome assembly GCF_030014295.1 of Loxodonta africana. Classification (NCBI taxonomy): domain Eukaryota; kingdom Metazoa; phylum Chordata; class Mammalia; order Proboscidea; family Elephantidae; genus Loxodonta; species Loxodonta africana. The sequence continues at coordinate 18,192,560 of NC_087359.1, forward strand.
ATGAGGTGGGGGTGGAAAACTTTCCTTGCCCACGCTTAACCCAGGAGGTAGTCTGGGTCTGGTTTTAGGCTATCTCCTAAGCCCCTTCTGTGAGTGAGTGACTTCATGTGAATCAGATTCCTGGAGCTCGGTGGGGAGAGCAGTGGTCACCTGATGTGTGATTTTTCTTTTAGCAACAGAGGGGACCACACTTCCAGTCACATCTCCCACCATCCCTCTGGGAACTGCTGGATAGAACTTCAGCACCCTGTTGGCCCACCACTCAGGGCAAGGGCCCACATCTTGGAGACCATAGTGGGAGGGGGCTCAGTGCCTTACTGGGCACCCTGGGGTGGGGGCTGGTGGTGGCACCCATGTCCTGAAACCTTCACCGTGTGCTGGGCTTTCCTCCAAACCTGGTCCTAGTTTCCATATTCTCCAAGGCTGCAGGTGGATTCTGGGTGGAAAATGTCACTTGTGCTGTGAGCCCCTCCCCTATAGGGCAGATGGAGGGATATAGGCCAGAGGCTGGTTTTGGGAGGACATGCCACCCCTTTGCCCATCCCCACCTTTTCCCCTCTTCTTCCCCACTGGTTCTGGACTCGGGGTCCTGGTTCCAGAGTCCCTAATCTGGAGTCACCTTTAAAGGTGTCTGCTTTTCTGGGGATTCTGCTACCAGGAGCTGCCTTTGGGGTCTGTGGGGAGAACGGCTGGCTCCAGGCTGCAGGTTGGGTCTGATCACACTCCCCTCTCAAAGATACCCAGAAAGGGTTGTGATGCTTCTGCCAGGCCCTGTAGAGGAGGGGTGGAGGGGCGAGGGCTTTAAAGTGTGGGCAAAGACTGGTTTCAAGAAGTTGATTGATAAAGGGGAAACTGTGAGGGGGAAGGGACAGAGAGGCGGGCTCAGGAACATGCTCTGGAAAGCAGGGACCACCTGGGTCCTTCTTCCTTTTTCTCTATCATGTCTCTTTGTAGAGAGTCCCAAGGGCAGGTCTTGATCACAGAATATGGGGATAGGGGCCCCAGAGAGGGGCTTCTCTGGCGTGGGTCCTTTCCGGCTTGATCCTGAGTTATTTGGGCTCTAGAGTCAGAGTGCAGGGAGACGTGAGGAGAGGAGGTTTCTGGGGCTTCCTTCGAGGAGGCAGCTCCCTGCTTGTCACCTTGTCCCCCACAGGTTCCTGCTTAGCAGTGCCTACTTCCTGCTCCTGGTCTTCCTGAAGGTGCCCCTGTTCCTGAGCGTGCTCAGTGCTGTCCTCTGGGTAAACAGACCTCAGAGAGGTTCTGGGGGGAAATAGAGTCAGCCCGACCAGGAGGACCCGCAGGGCACCGTCCCCAGGAATGCCCTGAACAGGGATACAGCCCTTCAGATCAGATAAGAGAGACCTTTGGACTCCAGGCCCCAGGGCAGGAGGAGCAGTGGCTGGACTTTGGGGGCACCTTGGGTCTTGTGGGGGTTTTGTTCCTGTGCCTTGCAGGGGTGTGGGGGTGGGGACTGAATCCAAGAGGACACTTGCTTTGAGTCCTCAAAGTGGGGGAGGGAATGAGGTTCTCCTGGGTTCAGTCCCCTTGCTTGGGTCCTCCTTTCTCCTCCCTAGCCCCTCCAGCCCTCTGAAAGTATGAAGCAGTGGTAGCAGTCTCATATGGTCACATGTGCCAGACAGGTAACACAAAGGGGTCAAAAAGCTAGGTACAATACAGTAGGGTGCGGTGGGGTCTGTGGTCACCTGGGGCATGCATGTCCCCTCTAAGGGGCAGCAATCAGCCAGCTGTCACCATGTGGCATTGTGGGGCCACTGTTTGCAGCAGTGCTATCTTTCAAAGAGAACCCAGAAGTGAAATTTCCTCATTGTTACATATAGACAACAAACTCCATTTAAAAAAAGATCATGGTCAGCACAAAACAAGTCTATAATTTCATGTAACTCATGGATGGATGTTAGTCATGACTTCTGAGTAAAGGATAGAAATTCCAGAGTCTCATTGTGTCTGCCTAGTGTTTATGTCTGGGACCATATGGCCTGCCAGCAGGCTGGGGAACTGACCTTCCGAAGTGCACAGATGGGTCCTCAGGATGACGGGCCCAGGCTGGCATCCAGAGGCAAAGCCAGCCCTGCTCCCTGGCCTTGGGCTTCGGGTCAGGTGGCTTCACCCCTTCAGGTCTTGTTATTCTTCTATGTGATAAAAGACACTAGATGAAGATTCTTCCATGTGGCTGCAAATTCTTTCATACTCCTCATATTAAGAGTTAGAGTTGATGTCCCCTCCCCTTGAGTCTGGGTGGGCTGTGACTGCTTCAATCAATAGATTAGAGCAGAGTTTCTCAACTCTTTTTCTATTATTGCCCCTGAAGCAGCATTATTAATTACAGAGGGAAAAAGAGTAATTTCAATGAGTTTTCACAACTTTATAATTATATAACCGCCACTCCAGTTAAGATCTTGATTGGGAGACAGTAACCCATGGGTTAGTATTTCAAAAATCTCATTAAACTGTACATTACACATTTTGTATGCAATTGTTGAGGTATGTAATTATACCTCCATAAAGTTTATTTTGAAAAATATCTAAAATAACTTCTAGAAGTTATTTTATACCACTTAACACCCACTGTTTTTGTTAGGAAGCCCAGGTGACGTAGTGGTTAAGAGTTACGCCTGCTAACCAAAAAGTTGGCAGTTTGAATCCACCAGGCATTTCCTGGAAACTGTATGGGGGCAGCTGTACTCTGTCCTATAGGGTCACTATGGGTTGAAATTGACTCAGTGGCAACTGATTTTTTTTTTTTTTTGCTGCTCTTGTCAGGTTCTGTCGAGTTGGTTCCTTCTCTTAGTGACCCTGTATACAACAGAACAAAACATTGCCTGGTCCTGCTCCATCCTCACAATTGTTGGCATGCTTGAGCCCATTGTTGCAGCCACTGTGTCAATCCATCTCATTGAGGATCTTCCTCTTGTTCGATGACCCTCTACTTTACCAAGCATGATGTCCTTCTCCAGGGATCGATCCCTCCTAATAATGATGTCGAAAGTATGTGAGACATAGTCTCACCATTCTTGCTTCCAAGGAACACTCTGGTCATACTTCTTCCAAGACAGAATTGTTCATTCTTTTGGCAGTCCACGATATATTCAATATTCTTTGCCAACACCACAAGTCAAAGGTATTAGTTCTTCAGTCTTCCTTATTCATTGTCCAGCTTTCACATGCATGAGAAAATTGAAAATACCATGGCTTGGGTCAGAATTGCCTTAGTCTTCAAGGTGACATCTTTGCTTTTCAACACTTTAACACCCACCAGCATGGTGATTATATATATAGAAAAATAATGAATACTGGCGAGGATGTGGAGAAATTGGAACCCTTGTGCATTGCTGATGGGAGTGTAAAATGGTACAGCCACTTTGGAAAACAGTTTGGCAACTCCTCAAAATGTTAAACATACAATTACCATATGATGTAGAAATTCCACTCCTAGATACATACCCAAAAGTATTGAAACCAGAGATTCAAACAGATACTTGTACACTAATGTTCATTGTAGTATTATTCCAAATGGCCAAGGTGGAAACAACCTACATGTCCATCAACAGATGAATGAATAAACAGAATATGGTATATCCATACAATGGAATGATATTCAGCCTTAAAAAGGAATGAAGTTCTGATACATGCTACAACACGGATGAACCATGAAAACATTCTGTTAAGTGAAATAAATCAGACACAAAAGGACAAGTATTGTATGATCCCACTTATACTAAGTATCTAGACTAGGGATCTCTGGTGGTGCAGTGGTTAAAGCACTCAGCTACTAACTGAAACGTCGGTGATTTGAACCCACCAGTCATTCCACGGGAGAGAGATGTGGCAGTAGGCTTCCACAAAGATTTACAGCCTTGGAAACCCTATGGGGTAGTTCTACTCTGTCCTATAGGGTTGCTCTGAATTGGAATCGACTCATCGGCTGTGGGTAAGGCAAGTACATAGAGACCAAAGTAGATTAGTGGTTACCAGGGACTGGGAGGAGAGAGTAATGGGAAGTTATTGCTTAATGGGTACAGAGTTTCTGTTTGGAGTGATGAAAAAGTTTTGGGAACACATAATGGTGATGGTTGCATACCATTGTGAATATAGTTAATGCCACTGAATTATACACTTAAAAATGGTTAAAATGGCAAACTTTATGTTATATATATATTTTGCCACAATAAAATTTTAAGTTATTTGCTTTTAAGTTCCTATATTTTTCTTTTGCTACTCCTAACTATCCCAACTAACTAACTAACTTGCATCTATGGGGAGTGATAGTTGGGAAAAACAGGCCTTTTTTTTCTCTATTCACTCCCAACTCTTCATCGCTAGGTATATTCTAACTCTAGTGTTGGATTTATAGTTACTTCACATCTTCTAGAATGGTAAGCAAAAGGTCTTAGTTATCTAGTACTGCTGTAACAGAAATATCACAAGTGGATGGCTTTAACAAAGAGAAATTTATTCTCTCATAGTCTAGGAGGCTAGAAGTCTGAGTTTAGGGTGCCAGCTCCAGGGGAAGACTTTCTCTCTCTGTGGGCTTTGGGGAAAGGTCCTTGTCACCAGTCTTCCCCTGGTCTAGGAGCTTCTCAGGGCAGGGACCTTGGGTCCAAAGGATGCGCTCTGCTCCTGGCTTTTGTTTCTTGGTGGCATAAAGTCTCCATATCTCTCTGCTCACTTCTCTCTTTTATAACTCAAGAGATTGACTTGAGACACAATCTAATCTTGTAGCTTGAGTTCTGCCTCATTAACATAACTGCTGCTAATACCATCTCATTAACATCATACAAGTAGGATTTACAACACACAGGAAAATCACATCAGGTGACAAAATTAATGGTGGGCAATCACACAATACTGGGAATCATGGACTAGCCAAGTTGACACATTCTTTCAGAGGACACAATTCAATTCATAACAGTGTCCCATCCCAACAAAGTAACCTCAGAAGAGCACAGGAAATTCATAGATTTTAAAAGGAAACATACAGTGAAAACAGAAAAGACTTGAGTTGAGTGATGGTCCAAGAGTGATGGTCAATCATCCATGTTCAGGCAATCCTTTCTCCAGGTACAGATGAACAGAAGGTGGACTCAGAAGATTTCTGTATACTTGGCCATTGAGGGTCTTTGCCCATGGGAGACACATTCTGGAGTTTGTTGCTTTAATCCACGTTTTGTACTTTGTATGGAGCCCTAGTGGTGCCGTCATTAGGTGTTCAGCTGCTAACCAAAAGGTCAGCAGTTCGAATCCACCAGCTGCTCCTTGGAACCCCTGTGGGGCAGTTCTACTCCATCCTGTAGGGTTGCTATGAGTCAGAATTGACTTGACAGCAAAGGGTTTTGTTTTTTAACACTTTGTAGTAGGCCTGGTATTTGAAACCCAGTATTGACTTATTGACCAGAGCCCTGAACAATATAACAGTCAATTATCTTTGGCATAGCCACCCTAGAGCCACCAGAAAAGGGGGCACCAGGGAGAAGCCACACAGGTGAGATTACAGGTGTCTCCAAGGAAACAGGGTCTAAGGGACCACCATAGCCTTTCCTTTATCTCTTCCTTGGATGGAGGTTGAAATAGACAGAGGCCTTGTCAGGGCCCTGGGGAGTTGCGATGAGCAGGGCAGGAGCTAGAGTGTGTTCTGAGGCCAGGACCAGGTGACTTTCCCCTCAGCAGGGATGCTGATGGGAGGTTGGGAGGCTCATCCAGTCTTAAAGGTTCCGTCTCTGGACATGGTGTCAATGGCATGGGGGCTGCGGGTCTTCTGGCCAGGCTGCCTTAGTTTCTCCCAGGTAGTCCCTGAGTCCTACTCAGCCACACTGTGACACAGAGTAGGCCCCCAAGCAAGGACATCTTCACAAAGGTCGGGAACACGAAGTGGATGTTGCAGAGCAGGGATCTGCACAAGAGTGTAGTGACTTCTCGCAGCCACAGGATGCTAACATGGGGGCTCCCCTCCTGCACCCAGGGGACACTAACTCAGGGCTCCCCTCTTGGCACACATGAAACTGAACCCCATTGCACTTCCTTTTTGTTTTTGGGGGTGGGGAGCATGTAGGAGGGAGACCAGATCCTTCCCTATTCCACCCCAGCAGAAGAATTTTCTCCTTGTCTGGGTTCAGTGTGGGGATCTCTAAGTACTCAGAGATACAGATGAGGAGGGGAGCCCACTGCAGACTTAGCAGTATTCCCCTGACTTAAGAAGCATCAGAGGGACAACATTGGGATCCCTGCCTGCGCACCGCTAGAGGAGGGGTCCCAGGGTCAGGGAAGTGGGGAAGAGCTGCATGCGCCCAGCTCTGATTACCTGGTGAGTGGGCTAGTAAGAGGCATCGGTCTGCTGTTGGTAGTCTGGGAAGCCAGATGTGCTGGTGTTGTTCTCCCAATTTTGGGTGTGTTTCTTGGAACTGCTGCCAAACAGACAGAATAGGGCATGGCTCTGAGGGTGGCCCAGGAGGCTCCTCCATGACCCTCTCCACATCTCCCCCCTCAAATCCCTTCTCCCCCAAAACCAAACCTATTGCCACACAGTTGATTGACTCATGGTGACTTCATGTGTTACAGAGTGGAATTGCTTCATAAGGTTTTGTTGGCTATAATCTTTATGGAAGCAGATTGCCAGTCCTTTCTTCCATGGTACCACCGGGTGAGTTCAAACTGCCAACCACTTGCTATCGGTCTCCCACACTGGGTCACAGCGACACTACACGGTCACTGGCCCCCATTCTGGGCCATGCCCTGCTCTGCTCCCTCTGAGAATCATGGATGAAAATATGTAGAATATGAGGATGTCTTTCTGTTAGTCTTACCAGACTCTTGGTCCCCCGCCCCCCGTCTCTCTCTCTCACACGTGTGCATGAACACACACACGCACATACACATGTACACAGCTGCATACACCTGCACACACATGTACTTATGTGCACATATGCACACCCATGCACATAAGTGCACACACACGCATGTACACACACATGTGCAGTCTCAGGCAGGTTTCGAGACTCCGCTCCATCCCTCAGGGAAGAGAGATGGAAGGTTCTGACATCTTTATTCCGTGTTAGCACCAGGGCCTCAGAGTGCAGGAGGGACTAGTTTCTACCTGGGTCAATGGCCACTTTCACTTGGAATCCAAGATAGGTCCGTTTCTCTCAACCCCACACTGGTTAAGTGTTGGCATCGTCATCCCTGAGCTCTGTCACGGTTATGGTGAAGTGGTGGTGTCCACGGTTGTCCCTGGTGGACACTTGGCCCCTCCTCACCTCCTGCTCGGACTCTGGGGTTGTAACAAGGAGTTGGCAGGATTTCCAGTGCTCCCCGCCACACTACCACTTGCTGTAGGTCTTCCACGCCGGGTCATAGTGACATTACACAGTTACCGGCCCCCGCTCTGTGCCATGCACTGCTACAGGGCCACTGATGGAGAAGCAGCCTGGAAAACAGAATCCCAAATACCAGCCCAGGTCGGGCTCAGGGCTCCTGGCAACTCCCTGGGGACTGACAGAAGCCTCTGGCCAATTCAGCCCCTCCTCAGAGCTTCAAACCACTTTGTACACGTCTCAGTTAGTGCACTTGCTAGGCTGGGAGACCATCTGGTCTTCGGCTCGTCCAGAGCAGAAACTCAGGCAGGCTGATGTGTGGGGTTAAGCAACACTCCAGAGAGCCTGTTATACCCTTGTTTTGCTGCCTGTCTTCCTTCTTGTATCTGAGGTTCTGGGAAGAAAAGTTCTCAGTTCTGGCTACAAGCTTTTTGTTTTTCTTTTTAATTTTTATTGCACTTTAAGTGAAAGTTTACAAATCAAGTCAGTCTCTCATACAAAACCTTATATACACCTTGTAACCAAAGGGTCGGCAGTTCAAATCTGCCAGGCGTTCCTTGGAAACTCTATGGGGCAGTTCTACTCCGTCCTATAGGGTGGCTATGAGTCGGAATCGACTTGACGGCACTGGGTTTGGTTTGGTTTTTTATATACTCCTAGTTGCTCTCGCCCTAATGAGACAGCACATTCTTTCTCTCCACCCTGTGTTTCCATGCCCATTCAGCCGGCTTCTTTCCCCCTCGGTTTTTGCATCTCTCCTCCAGACAGGAGCTGCCCAGATGGTCTCATGTGTCTACTTGATCCAAGAAACCCACTCCTTACCAGTATCATTTTCTGTATTGTAGTCCAGTCTACCCCCTCTCTGAAGAGTTGGCTTCGGGAACGGTTCCTGTCTTGGGCTAACAGAAGGTCTGGGGATCATGACTTCTGCAGTCCCTCTAGTCTCAGTCAGGCCATTAAGTCTGGTCTTTCTACTAGAATTTGGGTTCTGCATCCCACTGCTCTCTTGCTCCCTCAGAGGTTCTCTGTCGTGCTCCCTGTCATGGCAGTCATTGGTTGTAGCTGGGCAGCATCTAGCTCTTCTGGTTTCAGGCTGACGTAGTCTTTGATTTATGTGGCCCATTCTGACTCTTGGGCTCATACTTACCTTGTGTCTTTGGTGTTCTTTATTCTCCTTTGCTCTAGGTGGGCTGAGACCAATTCTTGCATTTTAGATGGCCACTTGCTAGCATTTAAGACCCCAAATGCCACTCTCCAAAATGGGATGCAGAATGTTTTCTTAATAGTTTTTATTATGCCAGTTGACCTAGATGTCCCCTGAAACCATGGTCCCCAAACTCCTGACTCTGCTACTCTGGCCTTTGAAGCGTTCGATTTATTCAGGAAACTTCTTTGCTTTTGATATAGTCCAGTTGTGTCTAGCTACAAGTTAAGAACAGTTGTTGAGGTTCTTAAACTATTCAGACATCTAAGTCTTGCCATGAGCGAGTGGGTCTGAGCTGGGGCCCAAGCATCTGTGCTCCTTAAAAACTCCTTGGGATTCATGTATCTACCTCTCTATCAATCTATTTTTTATCCATTCATCATCTGTCTGTCAATCTATCATCTATGTATCTTTATGTACCTATCAATAAATCATCTATCCATCATCTATCTGTATCTATATATCTATGTATCCATCCGTTAGACTTGAGAATCATTATCCTAGAAAAACAAATACCATTTATTTTATTTTCTTTCCCCAACACCTCACTTAGTATCTATCAGGTAGCACACACACACACCTATTATGTATACTTATATGTTTTATCATGGATATATATACATAAAGCATTTGCCATGTCAACAGTTTTTACATGTACAATTCAGTGACATTCGTTACACTCATCGTGCTGTGTAACCATCACCACCATCTTCCAAGTTTCTCCATTACCCTTAACAGAAACTCGGCCCGCCTAAGCAGTGGCTCTCCCTTTCCTTCCCCCTCCTACTCCTGGTAACCACTAATAAATTTGGGTCTCTATACATTTGCCTGTTCTAGATATTTTATGTAAGTGGAATCATATAACACTTTTTCATTTTGTGACTGAAATTTCACTCAGCTTAATGTTCTTAAGTTTCATCCACGTTATAGCGTGTGTCAGAACTTCATTTCTCTTTACGGCTGAGTAATATTTCAGTGTGTGCGTAGACCACATTTTGTTTATCCATTCGTTGCAAATACATATTTTCTTTTTTTATGAATAAATACATGCATGAATGAATTGGCCCTGCCGTTTTCCCCAACACATCTTCTTCCCCCACTTCAAATCTTCTCAGTTTCCTATCCCAGCCCCTAGTTTTCAGTTCTGAAAGGCCAGCCCCACCCACCTGGGAGGATGAGAAGGAGCAGGGCCGGGGACAGCCACATGGTCCTACCTGCCTGCGCCCTCTGCCTGGGGATCCTCAAGTTCCAGCTGCCCTCCAAGACTTGTAATCCAGCCTGGAACCAAACTGCTTTCTATTTGCCTGAATTGTTCCTTTTAAGTATTTAATTTTGTTCTTTAGTTACTTCCTAATTTCATAAATTAGGAGAAATGCTGAGTCATCCTTGGAGAGTGTGGGATTGGGATTATGATGTGTTCCCATGATTTGGGGGAAGGAAAGGGTCCAGGCCTGGCCAGGGCTCCTCTTGCAGGTGTGTGGAGGAGCCACAGAAGGTGGGTGCCTGGAAAGCAGGGTAGGTGGTGGAGGGGAATGGGAGAGAAGAGCTACAGAGAAGGGTCCAGGGAGTGATGAATGAACTGGCCCTGCAACTGTCGTGCCTCCACAAGTGTTCTTGTAGCTAGAACTGAGAACTTTTCTTCTAAGAACCTCAGATACGGGAAGGAAGACAGGCAGCATAACAAAGATGTAGCAGGCTCTCTGGAGTATTGCTTAACCCTGTAATCCACTTGCCTGAGTTTCTGCTCTACATGAGTCAGCAAACAAACAAACAACCAGGCATTGGCTTTGCACCTGTTTGGTGAGAAGGCACCATGCAGGGCTCACCTCCATCTCACTGGAGAAAAGGCCATGCTCCAAACCTCTTCTCAGGAGGCCCCGCTGAAGGGCCTCCCAAACCATCCTGTCTGCCCGATAGCTGTCCCTCCTTGCGCCTGACCAGCTCTCCTCCAGACGACCTTCCTCTGAGGTCTGAGTCACCCTGAGCAGAGGCCCAGGGTGGAAAAATTTTAGCCTCCTTTTGCCTGACAGCCATTGGCCAGCTCACTTCACAGAAACTGCTTATTCAAGTGAGTTCCAAAGTGACTTTCCCTGCCCCCTTCCTTCAGATGTTTCCTCTTTCTGTCACCTGGTCTCTCTATACCTCCTCTCTCTTCTATAGGAATCCTTGTCCTGGCTCTTGCCCCCTCACATCTGGCGTCTCCTGGAGCCTGATGCTCTTCTCTCGCCCCGTCTGCTTTGGGGAGCATTGCCTCAACCCAGGATCACTGTTAAACCCACATCTTCTGTCATCCCATTCTGTCTCACTTCTCATTTCCAACCCCTGCTGCTGCTTCGTGGAGATAGCCACCAGTTAACAGTTCAGACAGGCCCCCAATTAAATTCCCATCATCCTCCCTTAAAGTGGGCCTGAACAACACCTGGTCCATGGGACCCAGGGCCTCCCTCTTTAGTCTTCCATGCACCTCTGCCCCATTAGCTTTCCTAAGACAAAGCCCATCCCCGTCTCCTCCTGGTACCTGTCACCCTCAGAGGGGCTGGAAGGGGAGGGGATCTTTGAGGGGGATCAGCAAAGACCATTGCTGGCAGGAGCAGGGGTGGGCATGGCAGGACAGCTCTGATGAGGGAGCCATGAAGGGGACTCCCGCTGCTTCGCTCCGTGTGGCTGCTTCTACTGCCCCGGAAGCCAAGCTATGCAAACTTTAGGTTTGAGGACTGAGCCTTCTCTTGGGGTGGGGTGTTCCAGTGGGCCCTGGTGCCTCTGTTGGCAGCCAGGAACTCATAAAGGGAGGGGACACGGCTGCAGGGGAGCACTGGCCTACTCCCTTCTTTCCTTTCTTCCTTCTTCCCATCTCCTCTTCTTCTTTCCTCCCTATCTTCCTTCCCTTCTTTCTTGCTTTCTTAACAGCTTTTTAAAAATAATTTTTATTGTGCTTTAAGTGAAAGTTTACAAATCAAGTCAGTCTCTCACACAAAAACCCATATACACCTTGCTACACACTCCCAGTTACTCCCCCCCTAATGAGACAGCCCGCACTCTCCCTCCACTCTCTCTTTTCGTGTCCATTTCGCCAACTTCTAACCCCCTCCACCCTCTCATCTCCCCTCCAGGCAGCAGATGCCAACATAGTCTCAAGGGTACACCTGATCCGAGAAGCTCACTCCTCACCAGCATCTCTCTCCAACCCATTGTCCAGTCCAATCCATGTCTGAAGAGTTGGCTTCGGGAATGGTTCCTGTCCTGGGCCAACAGAAGGTCTGGGGGCCATGACCACCAGGGTCCCTCTAGTCTCAGTCAGACCATTAAGTCTGGTCTTATGAGAGTTTGGGATCTGCATCCCACTGCTCTCCTGCTCCCTCAGGGGTTCTCTGTTGTGTTTGCTGTCAGGACAGTCATCGGTTATAGCTGGGCACCATCTAGTTCTTCTGGTCTCAGGATGATGTAGTCTCTAGCTCATGTGGCCCTTTCTGTCCCTTGGGCTTGTAATCACCTTGTGTCCTTGGTATTCTTCATTCTCCTTTGATCCAGGTGGGTTGAGACCAATTGATGCATCTTAGATGGCTGCTTGCTAGCGTTTAAGACCCCAGACGCCACTCTTCAAAGTGGGACGCAGAATGTTTTCTTAATAGATTATGCCAATTGACTTAGATGCCCCCTGAAACCATGGTCCCCAGACCCCTGCCTCTGCTATGCTGGTCTTTGAAGCATTCAGTTTATTCAGGAAACTTCTTTGCTTTTGGTTTAGTCCAATTGTGCCGACCTCCCCTGTATGTGTGCTGTCCTTCCCTTCACCTAAAGTAGTTCTTATTTACTATCTAATTAGTGAATGCCCCTCTCCCACCCTCCCTCCCTCCCCCGTCTCGTAACCACAAAAGAATGTTTTCTTCTCAGTTTAAACTATTTCTCAAGTTCTTATAATAGTGGTCTTGTACAATATTTGTCCTTTTGCAACTAATTTCTCTCAGCATAATGCCTTCCAGATTCCTCCATGTTGTGAAATGTTTCACAGATTTCTCGCTGTTCTTTATCGATGTGTAGTATTCCATTGTGTGAATATACCATAATTTATTTATCCATTCATCCGTTGATGGGCACCTTGGTTGCGTCCATCTTTTTGCTATTGTAAACAGTGCTGCAATAAACATGGGAGCGCATATATCTGTTCGTGTAAAGGCTCTTATTTGTCTAGGATACATTCTAAGGAGTGGGATTGCTGGATCCTTTGGTAGTTCTATTTCTAGCTTTTTAAGGAAGCCCCAAATCGATTTCCAAAGTGGTTGTACCATTTTATATTCCCACCAGCAGTGTATAAGTATTCCAATCTCTCCACAGCCTCTCCAACGTTTATTATTTTGTGAGTTTTGGATTAATGCTAGCCTTGTTGGAGTGAGGTGAAGTCTCATTGTAGTTTTGATCTGCATTTCTCTAATGGCTAATGATCATGAACATTTCCTCATATATCTGTTAGCTACCTGAATGTCTTTCTTCGTTAGTGAAGTGTCTATTCATATCTTTAGCCCATTTTTTAACTGGGTTATTTGTCTTTTTGCAGTATCATGTAGATTTTAGAGATCAGGCACTGATCAGAAATGTCATAGCTAAAAACTTTTTCCCGGTCTGTAGGTAGCCTTTTTACTCTTTTGGTGAAGTCTTTGGATGAACATAGGTGTTTGATTTTTAGGAGCTCCCAGTTATCTAGTTTTTTTTTCTACATTCTTTTCAATGTTTTGTGTACTGTTTGCGCCATGTATTAGGGCTCCTGACATTGTCCCTATTTTTCCTTTCATGATCTTTATCGTTTTAGATTTTATGTTTAGGTCTTTGATCCATTTTGAGTTAGTTTTTGTGCATGGAGTGAGGTATGGGTCTTGTTTCATTTTTTTTTTTTGCAGATGGATATCCAGGTATGCCAGCACCATTTGTTAAAAAGACTGTCTTTTCCCCATTTAACTGTTTTGGGGCCTTTGTCAAATATCAGCTGCTCCTATGTGGATGGATTCATGTTTGGATTCTCAATTCTGTTCCATTGGGCTATGTATCTGTTGTCGTACCAGTACCAGGCTGTTTTGACTACTGTGGTGGTATAATAGGTTCTAAAGTCAGGTAGAATAAGGCCTCCCACTTTGTTCTTCTTTTTCAGTAATGCCTTATTTATCCAGGGCCTCTTTCCCTTCTATAGGAAGTTGGTGATTTGTTTCTCGATCTCATTAAAGAATGTCCTTGGGATTTTGATTGGAATTGCAGTAAATGTATAGATTGCTTTTGGTAGAGTAAACATTTTTATAGTGTTAAGTCCTCCTATCCACGAGCAAGGTATGTTTTTCCACTTATGTAAGTCTCTTTTGGTTTCTTGCAGAAGTGTACTGTAGTTTTCTTTGCGTAAGTCTTTTACATCTCTAGTAAGATTTATTCCTAAGTATTTTATCTTCTTGGGGGCTACTGTAAATGGCACTGATTTGGTGATTTCCTCTTCGATGTTCTTTTTGTTGGTGTAGAGGAATCCAACTGATTTTTGTATGTTTATCTTGTATCCCGATACTCTGCTGAACTCTTCTATTAGTTTCAGTAGTTTCCTGGAGGATTTGTTAGGGTTTTCTGTGTATAAGATCATGTCATCTGCAAATAGAGATACTTCGACTTCTTCCTTGCCAATCTGGATGCCCTTTATTTCTTTATCTAGACTAATTGCTCTGGCTAGGACTTCCAGCACGATATTAAATAAGAGCAGTGATAAAGGGCATCCGTGTCTGGGTCCTGATCTCAGTGGGGATGCTTTCAGGCTCTGTCCAATTTAGGGTGATATTGGCTGTTGGCTTTGTATAAATGCCCTCTATTACGTTGAGAAATTTTCCTCCTATTCCTATTTTGCTGAGAGTTTTTTTTTTTTTTAATTCTTAATACATAGTTTATTCTAATCATCATTACAAAAACATCATTACAGCTTTTCAGTATTTACACCCAATATAATGCCAATAATCAGGACCAGCGTGATGATCACATTGGCAAATTCAATATGTTGAAACATGGAAACTAAGAAGTAAACAAGACTTAGCCCAAAACAATCAACATGATCTGGGTGGTAAATAAAGATAACCATGCAAGTGTAAATATGGCTGTATGTAAACATGTGTATCTGCCACATACAATGCCAAGCAAACATTGCCATTCAGTATTGCAAAAATTAAATATATCTGTAACATTAATTAAGCTACAAGACATGTAGATTTAACCTTGGTCTCTTAACAAATTGTGTGTCAAGAGCTTGTAAAAAAAAGTATCTGGGAACTTCAGTGAGGAATTGAGAGCAACGTGAATTCCCATCCAACCTAGCGTTGTATGTCTCAAAAATGTGTTGATTTAGGGTACTCAAGTGGTTAATCTTATGGGACTTTACCTCTTCTTTGTCCCTTCCTTGCAATGTGTCTGGGCTTCTGAATCAAAGCCTTAACTCTAAATGCTAATGTCACAGTTACAAAACTAAGTTTGTCTTTAAGATGTGGCTGTCAACTCTAACTATACCCCGTATTTTTTTTTTTTTTATAATAACTTTTATTAAGCTTCAAGTGAACGTTTACAAATCCAATCAGTCTGTCACATATAAGTTTACATACATCTCACTCCCTACTCCCACTTCCTCTCCCCGTCTTGAGTCAGCCCTTTCAGTCTCTCCTTTCTTGACAATTTTGCCGGCTTCCCTCTCTCTCTATCCTCCCATCCCCCCTCCAGACAAGAGTTGCCAACACAATCTCAAGTGTCCACCTGATATAATTAGCTCACTCTTCATCAGCATCTCTCTCCCACCCGCTGACCAGTCCCTTTCATTTCTGATGAGTTGTCTTCGGGGATGGTTCCTGTCCTGTGTCAACTGAAGGTCTGGGGAGCATGGCCGCCGGGATTCCTCCAGTCTCAGTCAGACCATTAAGTTTGGTCTTCTTATGAGAATTTGGGGTCTGCATCCCACTGATCTCCTGCTCCCTCAGGGGTCCTCTGCTGAGCTCCCTGTCAGGGCAGTCATCAATTGTGGCCGGGCACCAACTAGTTCTTCTGGTCTCAGGATGATGTAGGTCTCTGGATCATGCGGCCCTTTCTGTCTCTTGGGCTCTTAGTTGTCATGTGGGCTTGGTGTTCTTCATTTTTCTTTGCTCCAGGTGGGTTGAGACCAATTGCTGCATCTTAGATGGCTGCTTGTTAGCATTTAAGACCCCAGACGCCACATTTCAAAGTGGGATGCAGAATGATTTCATAATAGAATTATTTTGCCAATTGACTTAGAAGTCCCCACAAACCATGCTCCCCAGACCCCCGCGCTTGCTCCGCTGACCTTTGAAGCATTCATTTTATCCCGGAAACTTCTTTGCTTTTGGTCCAGTCCAATTGAGCTGACCTTCCATGTATTGAGTGTTGTCTTTCCCTTCACCTAAAGCAGTTCTTATCTACTGATTAATCAATAAAAAAAACCCTCTCCCACCCTCCCTCCCTCCCCCCCTCGTAACCACAAAAGTATGTGTTCTTCTCAGGTTTACTGTTTCTCAAGATCTTATAATAGTGGTCTTATACAATATTTGTCCTTTTGCCTCTGACTAATTTCGCTCAGCATAATGCCTTCCAGGTTCCTCCATGTTATGAAATGTTTCAGAGACTCGTCACTGTTCTTTATCGATGCGTAGTATTCCATTGTGTGAATATACCACAATTTATTTAACCATTCATCCGTTGATGGACACCTTGGTTGCTTCCAACTTTTTGCTATTGTAAACAGAGCTGCAATAAACATGGGTGTGCATATATCTGTTTGTATGAAGGCTCTTGTATCTCTAGGGTATATTCCTAGGAGCGGGATTTCTGGGTTGTATGGTAGTTCTATTTCTAACTGTTTAAGATAACGCCAGATAGATTTCCAAAGTGGTTGGACCATTTTACATTCCCACCAGCAGTGTATGAGAGTTCCAATCTCTCCGCAGCCTCTCCAACATTTATTATTTTGTGTTTTTTGGATTAATGCCAGCCTTGCTGGTGTGAGATGGAATCTCATCGTAGTTTTAATTTGCATTTCTCTAATGGCTAATGATCGAGAGCATTTTCTCATGTATCTGTTGGCTGCCTGAATATCTTCTTTAGAGAAATGTGTGTTCATATCCTTTGCCCACTTTTTGATTGGGTTGTTTGTCTTTTTGTGGTTGAGTTTTGACAGAATCATGTAGATTTTAGAGATCAGGCGCTGGTCGGAGATGTCATAGCTGAAAATTCTTTCCCAATCTGTAGGTGGTCTTTTTACTCTTTTGGTGAAGTCTTTAGATGAGCATAGGTGTTTGATTTTTAGGAGCTCCCAGTTATCTGGTTTCTCTTCATCATTTTTGGTAATGTTTTGTATTCTGTTTATACCTTGTATTAGGGCTCCTAGGGTTGTCCCAATTTTTTCTTCCATGATCTTTATCGTTTTAGTCTTTATGTTTAGGTCTTTGATCCACTTGGAGTTAGTTTTTGTGCATGGTGTGAGGTATGGGTCCTGTTTCATTTTTTTGCAAATGGATATCCAGTTATGCCAGCACCATTTGTTAAAAAGGCTGTCTTTTCCCCAGTTAATTGACACAGGTCCTTTGTCAAATATCAGCTGCTCATACGTGGATGGATCTATGTCTGGGTTCTCAATTCTGTTCCATTGGTCTATGTGTCTGTTGTTGTACCAATACCAGGCTGTTTTGACTACTGTGGCTGTATAATAGGTTCTGAAGTCAGGTAAGGTGAGGCCTCCCACTTTCTTCTTCTTTTTCAGTAGTGCTTTGCTTATCCGGGGCTTCTTTCCCTTCCATATGAAATTGGTGATTTGTTTCTCTATCCCCTTAAAATATGACATTGGAATTTGGATCGGAAGTGCGTTAAATGTATAGATGGCTTTTGGTAGAATAGACATTTTTACTATGTTAAGTCTTCCTATCCATGAGCAAGGTATGTTTTTCCACTTAAGTATGTCCTTTTGAATTTCTTGTAGTAGAGCTTTGTAGTTTTCTTTGTATAGGTCTTTTACATCCTTGGTAAGATTTATTCCTAAGTATCTTATCTTCTTGGGGGCTACTGTGAATGGTATTGATTTGGTTATTTCCTCTTCGGTGTTCTTTTTGTTGATGTAGAGGAATCCAAGTGATTTTTGTATGTTTATTTTATAACCTGAGACTCTGCCAAACTCTTCTATTAGTTTCAGTAGTTTTCTGGAGGATTCCTTAGGGTTTTCTGTGTATATAATCATGTCATCTGCAAATAGTGATAACTTTACTTCTTCCTTGCCAATCCGGATACCTTTTATTTCTTTGTCTAGCCTGATTGCCCTGGCTAAGACTTCCAACACGATGTTGAATAAGAGTGGTGATAAAGGGCATCCTTGTCTGGTTCCCGTTCTCAAGGGAAATGCTTTCAGGTTCTCTCCATTTAGAGTGATATTGGCTGTTGGCTTTGCATAGATGCCCTTTATTATGTTGAGGAATTTTCCTTCAATTCCTATTTTGGTAAGAGTTTTTATCATGAATGGCTGTTGGACTTTGTCAAATGCCTTTTCTGCATCAATTGATAAGATCATGTGGTTTTTGTCTTTTGTTTTATTTATGTGATGGATTACATTAATGGTTTTTCTGATATTAAACCAGCCTTGCATACCTGGTATAAATCCCACTTGATCAGGGTGAATTATTTTTTTGATGTGTCGTTGGATTCTATTGGCTAGAATTTTGTTGAGGATTTTTGCATCAATGTTCATGAGGGATATAGGTCTATAATTTTCTTTTTTTGTAATGTCTTTACCTGGTTTTGGTATCAGGGAGATGGTGGCTTCATAGAATGAGTTGGGTAGTATTCCGTCATTTTCTATGCTTTGGAATACCGTTAGTAGTAGTGGTGTTAACTCTTCTCCGAAAATTTGGTAGAACTCTGCAGTGAAGCCGTCCGGGCCAGGACTTTTTTTTGTTGGGAGTTTTTTGATTACCGTTTCAATCTCTTTTTTTGCTTTGGGTCTATTTAGTTGTTCTACTTCTGAATGTGTTAGTTTAGGTAAGTAGTGTTTTTCCAGGAATTCATCCATTTCTTCTAGGTTTTCAAATTTGTTAGAGTACAATTTTTCATAATAATCTGAAATGATTCTTTTAATTTCATTTGGTTCTGTTGTGATGTGGTCCTTCTCATTTCTTATTCGGGTTATTTGTTTCCTTTCCTGTTTTTCTTTAGTCAGTCTAGCCAATGGTTTATCAATTTTGTTAATTTTTTCAAAGAACCAGCTTTTGGCTTTGTTAATTCTTTCGATTGTTTTTCTGTTCTCTAATTCATTTAGTTCAGCTCTAATTTTTATTATTTGTTTTCTTCTGGAGCCTGATGGATTCTTTTGTTGCTCACTTTCTATTTGTTCAAGTTGTAGGGACAGTTCTCTGATTTTGGCTCTTTCTTCTTTTTGTATGTGTGCATTTATTGATATAAATTGGCCTCTGAGCACTGCTTTTGCTGTGTCCCAGAGGTTTTGATAGGAAGTATTTTCATTCTCGTTGCTTTCTATGAATTTCCTTATTCCCTCCTTGATGTCTTCTATAACCCAGTCTTTTTTCAGGAGGGTATTGTTCATTTTCCAAGTATTTGATTTCTTTTCCCTCGTTTTTCTGTTATTGATCTCTAGTTTTATTGCCTTGTGGTCTGAGAAGATGCTTTGTAATATTTCGATGTTTTGGACTCTGCAAAGGTTTGTTTTATGACCTAATATGTGGTCTATTCTAGAGAATGTTCCATGTGCACTAGAAAAAAAAGTATACTTTGCAGCAGTTGGGTGGAGAGTTCTGTATAAGTCAATGAGGTCAAGTTGGTTGATTGTTGTAATTAGATCTTCCGTGTCTCTGTTTAGCTTTTTACTGGATGTCCTGTCCTTCTCCGAAAGTGGTGTGTTGAAGTCTCCTACTATAATTGTGGAGGTATCTATCTCGCTTTTCAGTTCTGTTAAAATTTGATTTATGTATCTTGCAGCCCTGTCATTGGGTGCGTAAATATTTAATATGGTTATGTCTTCCTGATCAATTGTCCCTTTTATCATTATATAGTGTCCTTCTTTATCCTTTGTGGTGGATTTAAGTCTAAAGTCTATTTTGTCAGAAATTAATATTGCTACTCCTCTTCTTTTTTGCTTATTGTTTGCTTGATATACTTTTTTCCATCCTTTGAGTTTTAGTTTGTTTGTGTCTCTAAGTCTAAGGTGTGTCTCTTGTAGGCAGCATATAGATGGATCGTGTTTCTTTATCCAGTCTGTGACTCTCTGTCTCTTTATTGGTGCATTTAGTCCATTTACATTCAGGGTAATTATAGATAAATAAGTTTTTAGTGCTGTCATTTTGATGCCTTTTTATGTGTGTTGTTGACAATTTCATTTTTCCACACACTTTTTTGTGCTGAGGCGTTTTTCTTAGTAAATTGTGAGATCCTCATTTTCATAGTGTTTGACTTTATGTTAGTTGAGTCGTTACGTTTTTCTTGGTTTTTGTCTTGAGTTATAGAGTTGTTATGCCTTTTTGTGGTTACCTCATTATATACCCCTATTTTTCTAAGTAAAAACCTAACTTGTATTGTTCTATATCGCCTTGTATCACTCTCCATATGGCAGTTCAATGCCTCCTGTATTTAGTCCCTCTTTTTGATTATTGTGATCTTTTACCTATTGACTTCCATAATTCCCTGTTATGTGTATTTTTTTTTTTAATTAAACTTAATTTGTTTGTTTTTGTGATTTCCCTATTTGAGTTGATATCAGGACGTTCTGTTTTGTGACCTTGTGTTGTGCTGATATCTGATATTATTGGTTCTGTGACCAAACAATATCCTTTAGTATTTCTTGTAGCTTTGGTTTGGTTTTTGCAAATTCTCTAAACTTGTGTTTGTCTGTAAATATCTTAATTTCGCCTTCATATTTCAGAGAGAGTTTTGCTGGATATATGATCCTTGGTTGGCAGTTTTTCTCCTTCAGTGTTCTGTATATGTCGTCCCATTCCCTTCTTGCCTGCATGGTTTCTGCTGAGTAGTCAGAACATATTCTTATTGATTCTCCCTTGAAGGAAACCTTTCTTTTCTCCCTGGCTGCTTTTAAAATTTTCTGTTTATCTTTGGTTTTGGTGAGTTTGATGATAATATGTCTTGGTGTTTTTCTTTTTGTATCAATCTTAAATGGGGTTCGATGAGCATCTTGGATAGATATCCTTTCGTCTTTCATGATGTCAGGGAAGTTTTCTGTCAGAAGTTCTTCAACTATTTTCTCTGTGTTTTCTGTCCCCCCTCCCTGTTCTGGGACTCCAATCACCCTCAGGTTATCCTTCTTGATAGAGTCCCACATAATTCTTAGGGTTTCTTCATTTTTTTAAATTCTTTTATCTGATTTTTTTTCAGCTATGTTGGTGTTGATTCCCTGGTCCTCCAGATGTCCCAGTCTGCATTCTAATTGCTCGAGTCTGCTCCTCTGACTTCCTAGTGTGTTGTCTAATTCTGTTATTTTATTGTTAATCTTTTGGATTTCTACATGTTGTCTCTCTATGGATTCTTGCAACTTATTAATTTTTCCAGTATGTTCTTGAATAATCTTTTTGAGTTCTTCAACAGTTTTATCAGTGTGTTCCTTGGCTTTTTCTGCAGATATCCTAATTTCATTTGTGATATCATTAAGCATTCTGTAAATTAGTTTTTTATATTCTGTATCTGATAATTCCAGGATTGTATCTTCATTTGGGAAAGATTTTGATTCTTTTGTTTGGGGGGTTGGAGAAGCTGTCACGGTCTGCTTCTTTAAGTGGTTTGATATGGATTGTTGTCTCCGAGCCATCACTGGTAAACTAGTTTTTCCAGAAAATCCGCTAAAAAAAAACTGCAGTCAGATCCCTATCAGAGTTCTCCCTCTGGCTCAGGCTATTCAGATGTTAATGAAGCCGCCTGGGGAGGGTGGGGGAGGGAACAGAGAGATAGGAGAGTAGCACCTCAGAATATAGCCAGAGTTGCTTGTCTTACTTGGAATGACTGTTATATCTGAGATTCCCGCGGGCGCGTCGCCTATGTGTGCTGGCTGTGTGGAGATTGCCCCCAGGGGGTCTGGCCCGCTGGAGTCACGGTCAGATCCTCCGCTTCCAGCCCCACGCCCAGCGTCAAGGCTCCCCTACTGGGACGGTGCACTCTCAACTCCAAAATCAGTCGCTGCCTCCCGGGGACTTCTCGTCCCTCCAGCCGCGTGGCCGTGCCGCCCCCGTGAACCAGGTGGGCCCCCTCCCGGGGTTAGTTCAGATGGGTGGAGTAGCTCCCCGTGCTTGTGACGCGACCAAGTGTCCCGGCTGGAACGCTGTTCTCCCCACTCCAATACCAGTCGCTGCCTCCCGGGGACTTCTCCTACCGGCTGCGTCCCACGCCGCCCGCGCGACCCGGCTGGTTCCCTTCCCGGGGTTAGTTCAGGGGGTGGAGCAACTCTCCGTGTTTATGGCGTACCTGCGAGCAGTCCAAATCCCTGCGGGACGGTTCCCCGGCTCGGATGCTGCTCTTTCTGCTCCAAGATCAGTCACTGCCTCCCGGGGACTTCTCCTACCGGCTGCGTCCCACGCTGCTTGTGGAACCGGCTGGTCCCACTCCCGGGGTTAGTTCAGGGGGGTGGAGCAGGTCTCTGTGCTTGTGCCGTACCTGACTGGTACGCTGGCTCCAGGCTCTGGAAACTTTCGCTGCTTCCCCGTATTAGTTCGTTCTCCGTCTCTAAATCCGTGTTTGTTGTTCAGGGTTCGTAGATTTTTATGTATGTGATCGATTCACTTGTTTTTCCGTGTCTTTGTTGTAAGAGGGATCCGAGGTAACGTCTGCCTAGTCCGCCATCTTGGCTCCGCCTCTCGAGAGTTTTTTTTTTTTAATTAACTTTTATTGAGCTTCAAGTGAACGTTTACAAATCAAGTCAGACTGTCACATATAAGTTTATATACACCTTACTCCGTACTCCCACTTGCTCTCCCCCTAATGAGTCAGCCCTTCCAGTCTCTCCATTCATGACAATTTTGCCAGCTTCCAACTCCCTCTATCCTCCCATCCCCCGTCCAGAGAGGAGATGCCAACACAGTCTTGCTGAGAATTTTTACCACGAATGAGTGTTGAACTTTTTCAAATGCTTTTTGTGCATCAATTGATAAAATCATGTTGATTCTTCTCTTGTTTTATTTATGTGGTGGATTACATTAATCGTTTTTCTAATGTTGAACCATCCCTGCATACTTGGTATGAATCCCACTTGGTCATGGTGAATTATTTTTTCGATATGTTGTTGAATGCTTTGGCTAGAATTTTGTTGAGGATTTTTGCATCTACATTCACGAGGGATATAGGTCTATAATTTTCTTTTCTTGTAATACCTTTACCTGGTTTTGGTATCAAGGATATGGTGGCTTCATAGAATGAGTTTGGTAGTATTTCGTCCTTTTCTATGCTCTGAAATACCTTTAGTAGTAGCGGTGTTAACTCTTCTCTGAAAGTTTGGTAGAACTCTGCAGTGAAGCTGTACGGACCAGGGCTTTTTTTGTTGTTGTTGTTGGGAGTTTCGATTTCCTTTTCAATCTCTTCTTTTGTTATGGGTCTATATAGTTGTTCTACCTCTGTTTGTGTTAATTTAGGTAGGTAGTGCGTTTCTAGGAATTCATCCATTTCTTCTAGGTTTTCAAATTTGAGTGTAGTTTTTCATAGTAATCTGATATGATTCTTTTAATTTCTGTTGGGTCTGTTGTAATATCGCCCATTTCATTTCTTATTTGGGTTATTTGCTTCCTCTCCTGTTTTTCTTTTGTCACTTTGACCAGTGGTTTATCAATTTTGTTGATTTTTTCAAAAAATCATCTTTTGGTCTTGTTAATTCTTTCAATTGTTTTTCTGTTTTCTATTTCATTTAGTTCAGCTCTAATTGTTATTATTTGTTTTCTTCTGGTGCCTGTGGGTTTCTTTTGTTACTCTCTTTCTGTTTGTTCAATTTGTAGGGATAGCTCTTTGATTTTGGCCCTTTCTTCTTTTTGGATGTGTGCATTTATTGATATAAATTGGCCTCTGAGCACCACTTTTGCTGTGTCCCAAAGGTTCTGATAGGAAGTGTTTTCGTTCTCATTGGATTCTCTGAATTTCTTTATTCCATCCTTAATGTCTTCTATAATCCAGTCTTTTTTGAGCAGGGTATTGTTCAGTTTTCAAGTGTTTGATTTCTTTTCCCTGCTTTTCCTGTTATTGATTTCCACTTTTATGGCCTTATGGTCAGAGAAGCTGCTTTTTAATATTTCAATGTTTTGGATTCTGCTAAGGCTTGCTTTATGACTTAATATGTGGTTTATTCTAGAGAATGTTTCATGTGCACTAGAAAAGAACGTATAGTTGGTTGCTGTTGGGTGGAGTGTTCTGTATATGTCTACGAGGTCAAGTTGGTTGAGTGTGGCATTTAGATCTTCCATGTCTTTATTGAGCTCCTTTCTGGATGTCCTGTCCTTCGCTGAAAGTGGTGTGTTGAAGTCTCCCACTGTTATTGTAGAGCTGTCTATCTCACTTTTCAATGCTGACAGAGTTTGTTTTATGTATCTTGTAGCCCTGTCATTGGGTGCATAAATATTTAATATGGTTATATCTTCTTGGTGTATTGTCCCTTTAATCATTATACAGCATCCTTCCTTATCCTTTTTGATGGATTTAACTTTAAAGTCTATTTTGTCAGAAATTAATATTGCCACTCCTGCTCTTTTTTGATTGTTGTTTGCTTGATGTATTTTTTTCCATCCTTTGAGTTTTAGTTTGTTTGTGTCTCTAAGTCTAAGGCGTGTCTCTTGTAGGCAGCATATAGACGGATCTTGTTTTTTAATCCATTCTGCCACTCTCTGTCTCTTTGTTGGTGCATTTAGTCCATTTACATTTAGGGTAATTATGGATAGGTATGAATTTAGTGCTATCATTTTGATGTCTTTTTTTGTGTGTTTTTGACAGTTTATTTTTCCCACTTGATTTTATGTGCTTAGATTTTCTTTATATATTGTCCTTTCCTCATATTTGTGGTTGTTGATTTTGTTTCTGCTGAGTCTCTATTTTTCCCTTGTATTTTATTTTGATGAGTAGGATAGTTTGTCTCCTTTGTGGTTACCTTATTATTTACCCTTATTTTTCTAAATTTATAACTAACTTTTATTTCTTTGTATCACCGTATCTTCCTCTCCATATGGAAGGTGTATGATTATATTTCTTAGTCTCTTTTATTATTTTAATGTTGTCTTCTTTTATATAATGACATTGCCATCACCCTGTGTTGGGCTTTTTTAAAAAATCTTGCTTTTTTTTTTTTTTTTTTGGATTTCCCTGTCTGGGTTGACTTTGACTTCTGGTTGCTCTGCCAGTGTTCTAGTCTTGGGTTGATACCTGATATTATTGATTTTCTAACCAAAGAACTCCCTTTAGTATTTCTTGTAGTTTTGGTTTGGTGTTTATGAATTCCCTCAACTTGTGTTTATCTGGAAATGTCTTAATTTCACCTTCATATTTAGGAGACAGTTTTAATGGACATATGATTCTTGGCAGGCAATTTTTTTCCTTCAATTTTTAAAATATGTCATCCCATTGCCTCCTTGCCTGCATGGTTTCTGCCAAGTAGTCCGAGCTTATGCTTACTGGCTGTCCTTTGTAGGTGATTTTTCTTTTATCTCTTGCTGCTCTTATAATTGTCTCTTTATCTCTGGTTTTGGCAAGCTTGATTATAATATGTCTTGGTGACTTTCTTTTAAGATCTGCCTTATGTGGCGTTCGATGAGCATCTTGGATAGATATCTTCTCATCTTTCACAATATCAGAGACGTTTTCTACCAACAAATCTTCAACAATTTTCTCTGTATTTTCTGTTATCCCTCCCTGTTCTGGTACTCCAATCACTTGTAGGTTATTTCTCTTAATAGAATCCCACATGATTCTTAAGGTTTCTTCATTTTTTAAAATTCTTTTATCTGATTTTTCTTCAAATATATTAGTGCCAAGTGATTTATCGTTGTGTTCAGAAATTCTAGCTTCTACTTGCTCAATTCTGCTTCTCTGACTTTGTATTGAGCTATCTAATTTTGTAATTTTATTGTTAATCTTCTGAATTTCTGATTGCTGTCTGTCTATCGATTTTTCCAGCTTATTAAACTTTTCATTATGTTCCTGAATAATCTTTCTAATTTCTTCAGTTGCTTTATCTGTGTGCTCCTTGGCTTGTTCTGCATATTGCCTCATTTCCTTCCTGATGTCTTGAAGGGTTCTGTATATTAAACTTTTGTATTCTGCCTCTGGTGATTCCAGGAATGCACTTTCATCTAGAAGATCCCTGGATTCTTTGTTTTGAGAGCCTTTTGAGGTGATCATGGTCTGTTTCTTTATGTGACTTGATATTGGCTGTTGTCTCCGAGCCATCTATAAGTTATTGTATTAGTTTATGCTTGCTTACTGTGTCATAGCTACTTGCTTTGTTTTGTTTTGGTATACCCCTGTGGGTTGCTTGAGTGAGCTAGCTTGATTAATTTTGCCTTTGGAGCTCTGGTGTTCTGTCCTCAGCCGGCTAGAGCTGTTATCAGGTATATCAGTCTAGGAGTCCATTCAGTTTTCTTGTATGAATTCAGCTCAGGTTTCCAGGTAGCTGTACAGGCTCTGTCCTACAGTCTTAGAGGGGCAGGGTGATTGACATATATACCGGTATCTGCTTGCAGCAGGGAGTCATGCTCTGAACAAGACAGGGGGCTGAGAACCGACCCCCAAGTATCTCTGAGGAAAACACGTCTCTGTTCCCTAAAGCGTGCAGTTGGGTGGGTTCTGCAGAGGGACCATGGGCACCCAAAATTTTTGGTTGGAAGAACTGGGATGTACCACTTATCTTTGGACCCCCGTTGCAGGTGGCTGGGTGACCTGAGTGGAGCTACCAGTCCTTAGGTCCCTGTTGTGGGTAGGTGAGGGCCTTGTTTAATAGGCAAAGCAATGTCAAACATCAAACACCCACCTCTCCACCGCACAGCTGAAATGGTTGGAGTTTGCCAACAAGGGCCTATTCTCCTGAAATAGGCCCACACAGGTCCATGCAGAAGGGAAAGGTGCTCAAGGTCCATGGACAGTTTATGCCTGGACAGGAGCCGCTTCTGTTCTGAGCTCCCCCGGTCAATGGAGCTAGCAAATTATCTTTTCCCCCCAGATGCAAATTTTTTCCTTCCCCAACGCTGGGAGGATGGCTCTAGGTGCTCACTAAGGTCTATCTCAGGCCCAGGGATTCAGCCGCTGAAGCTGGCTCGGTGGTGGGGGCGGGCAGGGTAAAATATACACAAGTAGTTAGCTTTTGCCCTGAGCGCCGTTCTCCTCAGGCTCCGGAGGTGTGAGTGGGCTGTGTGGCTGGCTGCTTCTCCCTAAGGAAACTGCGGCCGAACACTAGGACCAGCCCGCGGCTGCCACTGCTCCGGAAATGGTGCGTGAGGGCTCCCTGCGATTCAGGTCCGGTGACTCCTCTCCACTTCTGAACGGCCTCTTCTTTCCCCTGCCCCTCAGTTTGTTGTCTAAGCTTGCCTTTGAGCTCAGGGCTCCCAGCTTGTCACAAATATACTCATTTCACTTGTTTTTTCAGGTCTTTTTTGTAAAGAGGGCTCGATGGAAGCGTCTGTCTATTCCATCTATTCCGCCATCTTGGCTCAGCCTCGCTTTCTTAACAGTTTTATTGATGCGTTATAGGGATAAAATAAACAGCGCATATTTAAAGTACACAATTTGAAAAGCTTTGCTTGCAATTTTTATTATTTTTTTTCAAATTTTACATACATTTAAATTTGCTTTGGTGTACAGCTCTATGCATTTTGATGCATGCACTGATTCCTGTCATCACTACCACAAACATAAAAAACTACCCATCTGCCAAAACACTGAATAGACAGTAGTCAAGTGGTAACTTTGGTGACGGGCAAGACCGTACGCAATACTAGGGAAGCCAGCACAACCTGTACAAGGCGAGGTCATGGAAGCTCCATAGATGCATCCAAACTCCCTAAGGGACCGAATTGCTGGGCTGAGGGCTGTGGGAACCATGGCCTAGGGGAACATCTAGCTCAATTGGCATAATATTGTTTATAAAGAAAATGTTCTACATTCTACTTTGGTGAGTAGCATCTGGGGTCTTAAAAGCTTGCGATCAGCCATCTAAGATACTCTACTGGTCTCACCTCATCGGGAGCAAGGGAGAATGAAGAAAACCAATGACACAAGGGAAAGACTAGTTCAAAGGACTAATGGACCACATCTACCATGGCCTCCACTGGACTGAGTCCAGTACAACTAGATGGTGCCCCACTACCACCACTGACTGCTCTGACAGGGATCACAAAAGAGGTTCTGAACAGAACAAAAAAAGACCAGACTTACTGGCCTGACAGAGACTTGAGAAGCCCCAAGAGTATGGCCCCTGGACACCCTTTTAGCTCAGTAATAAAGTACACCCTGAAGTTCACCCTTCATCCAGAGATTACGCAGGCCCGTAAAACAAAACGAGACTGAAGGGGCACACCAGCCCAGGGGCAAGGACTAGAAGGCAGGAGGAGACAGGAAAGCTGGTAATAGGGAACCCAAGGTCAAGATAGGGAGAGTGTTGACATGTCATGGGGTTGGTGACCAATGTCACAAATCAATATGTGTACTAATTGTTTAATGAGAAGTTAGTTTGTTCTGTAAACCATCTACAGTACAATAAAAAACAAAGCAACCAGCAAAAACCATCCATTCCCTCCCCCAAAGGTCTTTCACTATGAATTAAACCCCTTTAACAGTAGGCAGTCAAGCTGGTTAGGCTGGACCTCTAATACTGGTCCTGTTTCTGCGGTTCCAAAAGTTCTGTTTCCGAGGTCTTGGCAGAGCTTCTCAGATCTGCCTCGCGTGTGCGCCACCCAGTGGCCAGACTGTGACCTTACCGTGGGTCCTCTCCACAGTGTCCTCCTTAGGGTCAGATCTGCGCACACAAAGCTTGGGGGTGAGCCTGGGGTTTGTAGGATTCTTTCTCCGATTTACCCGGCACCCCCTCCCGGCTTCCAGGTGCCCCCTTCCCGGTCCTTTGCCTAGGACGCTGAGGCTTTTCTCTCCTGTGAGTGGATCGGCTTCCAGGGCCAGGCAGAGGGAGAATACAGAGAGAAAAAATGCCGTGGTTATTTCCCTTGGCGCAGTTTCCCCTCCTCTCGCCTCAGGGTTCTCCGTAACTGCAGATGCTGCCCAGCCGCGGAGGGACTGTCGCTCCTGCACTGAGGCTTGCTGGGAGCTGGGCGGCAGGGAGGGGGTACTGGTGTCGCAATGGTTAAGTGCTCGACTGCTAACTAAGTGAAATGTCAGCAGTTCGAATCTACCAGCTGCTTCTTGAAAGCCCTATGGGGCAGTTCTACTCTGTCCTCTAGGGTCACTATGAGTTGGAATTGACTGGATGGCAATGGATTTGGTTCCGCCTGGAGGGGAAGAAAACAAATAAAGAACATCCCCTCCCCCACTCTCTTTTCCCCTTAGACTCCCGTCCTGCTGATCAGAGAAGAGAGAGAGGGCTTCTCTGGGAGCCCTTCCTGCCTCTGTGTGTTTTCTAGGATGCTGGCTGCAGGGTAGGAGTCCAGGCAGGAGGCATAGAAGGAAACAAAACCCAGAAAGTCACCGCTGGATGTATTAGACATTCTGGTTCCTTCCCCTGTCTTCTTGCTTCCATCATTTGCAGAGTCCTGGGACCACTCGCTGCTCCATGCATTCTGCTTGGGTTTTTCATTCAGCGGGAGACACAGAGTGGGGTGTGCTTAAAACCAGCTGCCATGGAGTCAGCTCTGACTCATGGAGACCCATGTGTATCACAGTACAACTGTACTCCATAGGGTTTTCAGTGGCTGATTTTTTGGAAGTAGATTGGCCCCACCTTTCTTCTGAGGCACCACTGGGTGGACTGGAACCCCGGAGAGAAGGGCCGAGAGACAGGCATCAAGGACAGAGACGGGGATATTCTGGGAGTGAGAGGGCAAGAGCAAGGAGGAGGACTCAGCAGAGAAGTCAGAGAGAGGAAAGGTAGAGAGAGCAGGTGACAGAGAAGGAGAGGATGTCTGAAGGAAGGCGGAGAAGCGTGGGAAAGTCACTAGGGGGTTATTTGAATAAGTAGTCTCTGTGAAGTGAGCTGGCCACAGAGTTTGCCAGGGGAAACTATGCTAAGAGGTGGGAGGGAAGCTTAGAGGGCAAAAGAGGAAAAGCAACTTTCCCTTCCTTATGATCTTTGCACTGTGGGCCTCTGCTCAGGGTGACTCAGACCTCAGAGGAGAGCAGGGAAGGACAGCAGTTGTGTAGGCAGGGTGGTCTGGGAGGCCCTGCGGTGGAGCCTCCTGGGAGGAGCTTTGGGGCATGGCCGTTTCTCCAGTAGTTGGAGGTGAGCCTTGCGTGGTGCCTTCTCATCAAACAGGTGCAAAGCCAGCGAGTCGCCATCATGGCCTTGAACCCTCTCCCTGTAGCTCTTCTTCAATTCCTCCAGCTCCTCACAGACACTTGTGAGCACCCATCTGACCCGGTCAGACCCTTCTTCTTCCCCAACTACATGGAAGACCTGAGCCAGCCCCACCACAAACCGTGACCTAGTCCTCTCAAAGAATGATGCCCTGTTTCTCCAAATACGTAAAATTAGGAAGTAGCTGTAGCAATCCTAGGAAGTGAATGAGGGAAACTCAAACAGGATTAAGCAAGTTCAAAGTGTTCACTTCCTAGCCTGACTTCGGGTCCTTGGAGGGTGTTTGGCCTTGCTGTCACCGAGGAGAGGTGGCAGGACTACGTGGCTGCCCCGGCCCTGTTCCTTCCCATCCTCCCAGGAGAGTAGGACTGGGACTTCAGAAACTGGAACCCCTGGGGCAGGAACGGAGAGGGTCTGTCCTGGCTGGACCAATTCATTGATACATGCCCTTATTTATTAAATAAAAACCAAGTTTCTGTTTTCTAACATATTCTATGTTAAAAAAAAATGTTAGGTGTCAGGAAAATAAACAAAAACAAAAGCACCCCCTTTTTAAGACAGTGTTTCTTAATTCTGACTGTGCTACATATACAGATGAATGAATGAACAAATGAACTAATGAATGAATCCATCCTTGAGAAACTTTTAAGGAGCACAGATGTTTGGGCTCTGTCATGGATTGAATTGTGTCCCCCCAACCCCCTAAAATATATGTCAACTTTGCTAGGTCATGATTCCCTTGTATGATTATCTACCATTTTATCTTCGGATATGGTATCCCTATATGTTGTAAATCCTATCACTATGATGTAATAAGATGGATTAGTGGCAATTATACTGATGAGGTCTACAAGATTAGGTAGTATCTTAAGCCAATCTCTTTTGAGATAGAAAAGGGAGAAGTGAGCAGAGAAACATAGAGACCTCATACCACTAAGAAAGCAGTGCTGGGAACAGAGTATGTCCTTTGGACCTGAGGCTGCTGAGACACTCCCAGACCAAGGGAAGACTGATGCATCACAAGGACCTTCCTGCAGAGCTGACAGAGAAAGCCTTCCCCTGGAGCCAATGCCCTGAATTCAGACTTGTAGCCTACTGGACTGTGAGAGAATAAACTTTCTCTTTGTTAAAGCCATCCACTTGTGTTATTTCTGTTATAGCAGCACTAGATGACTAAGACAGGCTCCAACTCAGACCTACTCAGTTGTGGGGGGCTCAGGCATCTGGATAATTTGTTCTTGACTTATGACTAGAATTGAGAACAAGAAGGAAGATAGGCAGCAAAACAAAGGTGTAACAGTCTCTCTGGAGTGTTGGTTAACCCCACACATTGGCCTGCCTGAGTTTCTGCTCTGGATGCGCCAAAGACCTGACGGTTGTCCAGTATAGCAAGTGCAATAACTGAGATGCCTACAAAGTGGTCTGGCAGCACTGGGAGGGGTTGAGTTGGCCAGGGATGAGAAGATCTCCATTTCTGGGAATCATTACAAGCCCCTGCCGGCACAAGGTGCTAGGTGCCCAGAGAAGACAGGAGCTAGGGAGGAAGGATCATGTGATTGTTCCCAGCTTGGCTCCTAGGTGAGTCTGGTTGAGGCATTGAAGAAATGGAACCACAGGGCTTGAGAGCAGGATGCAGAAAGAGTCAGTCTTCTGGGAAGGAGGCTATTATGGGAAATAAAATGGCCACATTGGCTTATTCATCAAATATGCAGGAGACAAACTCTGAGATGGAGATTTGCATGCAGAAAATTGACTGGGGAGACTTGCACGTTATTCTTTTCTTAATGTGGAAGTTCACATGGGTACAAGGGGCACACATGGATGCTGAGTTGACAAGCTCATCTGCGGTCAAGTTGACATTACCATCACCCCCTTCTAAGGACTTTTCTGCATCACAGACGAAAATTCAAGAGTTGCATTTCCCCAAATCACCTTCCCACTATGGTTTCCCAGTGAGAAGAACTTGCCAGCAACTGGAAGGCAGAAGAGAAGCAATTATTCTCTGGGGTGGCAGAAGCATGCGTAGACAAAGAGCGACTCAGAGGGGCTCCCTGGCAAGCTCTAGGGAACCCTCTCTCTGTTGATGTAGACTGAGATAGTTGGTGGGAAGTTCTCAGAGACCTTTTACAATTGCAGCAGCTCCGATGAACTCTTGAGAAAAACATTGGAGCTTCTGGCCATAATCACGGCATAAATTTCCTTGGCCATTTGGATGAGCATTAGGACTTCCTTGGAATCCATGCAGATCTGTGACTCTGGCTGACTCCCCTTCAGGCAAAGTGAGCAACCAGATGTGCAGCTTGACGTTTTGTCCACTGGGAGAATGTTCCTTCCCCCTACCCCATCTTTAGGGCAAAGTATCTCAACCCCAGCACTGTTGACATTCGGGGGGTGGATCATTCTTTGTCGTAGGGGCTGTCCTGTGCATTGTAGGTTGTTTAACAGTATCTCTGGCCTTTACCCACTAGTTGCTAGTAGCATCCTTCCAGTTGTGACAACAAAAAATGTCTCTAGACATTGCCTAATGTCCCCTGGGAGGCAACTCCCTCTTCCAGTTGAGAATGACTGATTCAGGGCCATCCCCAAATGTGCCTAAAATGCTAGAGCCATTCATTTTCAGGTGTCATCAGCGTAATGTGCAGAACTATCCAAAATCTCCGAATAGCTGTCTGTCTTCTTCAGTCAACTGATGACAAGGAACATGGACTGAGGAAGAAGAGGCAACGCATCAGGAGTAGCTGCCACTGGAGTCTGGTCCACCCCTGGTAGGGAGGATGGGGGGATGGGAAAAGGATGAGATGTAAGAAAGCTACATCCTTACTTAGCAAAAATTACATTTTGTGTAGTATATGGGAATCCCCT
The DNA here is from genome assembly GCF_030014295.1 of Loxodonta africana. Classification (NCBI taxonomy): domain Eukaryota; kingdom Metazoa; phylum Chordata; class Mammalia; order Proboscidea; family Elephantidae; genus Loxodonta; species Loxodonta africana. Next base: position 18,225,447 of record NC_087359.1, read on the forward strand.
TTAATACTTGTTTCTCAAAACAATCCTACGGTAAATGGAGGGCAAATGGATCAGGTTCATTTTACAGGTAAAGAAATGGAGGCAGTCATAATTTAGTCACACAGATCCAATAGGTGGTAAGTAGTGATTTTTGAGTGAAGCTGAATAGAGATCTACTATTCTATTCTGCCTCAGAAATTACCATATGTAATGTAAATGTAAGGAGCCCTGATGGTGCAATGGTTAAGCACTTGGCTGCTAAATGAAACTTCAGCGGTTTGAACCCACCAGCGACTCGGTCGGAGAAAAGATCACAGCCTAGGAAACCTTGTGGGGCAGTTCTACTCCATCATATAGGGTCGCTATTAGTCGGAATTGACTCAATGGCATACAGGAAGAACAATGTTAGTGTACAACATGCCTAGAATAATCCAGGGTGCTTTGGAACAGCTAAGTAACCTCTAGGTTTGAGATTTCCATGCTGAGTTGTGAAGGGCTCTTTCTACATAACTCCTCCTTGGTCTTCAGATGGAGGTAGTAATCATTAAGCCAGGGGAGGTGCAGTCTCAGAACACCTGGGTTCAAAGCCTCGCTCCACCATTAATAGGTGAAAGAGTTCAAGCAAGTTACTTTATCTCTCCAAGCCTCAATTTTCTTATCAGTAAAATGGAGGTAATAGCAATAGTAACTACCACATAGGATTGTTGTCAGGATTAAATGATTAACAGAAGACCTGGCATATAGTACATACTTAATAAATACTTGTCGAGTGAGTGAATGAATAAAATATAATTACAGACCCACTTTGGAAGTAGCAAAAGAGTCTTTTTCATGTGTCAATAGTTTAATATGGTCAATGGTTCTTTATTAGCTACGTTAACCTCCTACTAAACCTGTTAACCTGTTGCCATAAATTCTGACCCATGGCAACTCCATGCAACAGAGTAGAACTGCCCCATACTGTGGTTACTTAAGAAATGAAGTATTACCAGCACAGTTAAAGCCCCTTTTGTGTTCACCCCTCCCCACCAGAGACTCTGTGGCTAAAACATACAAAGCAGAACGTGGTTCACCCCTTCCATAGATAACCCAGCTCTCTGCCTAGTCCTTTCCAGGAGGAAACCGAACCTCCTAGGACAGGAGTGGCTGAATTCAGAGTCCCAGTAACTAGGTAGTCAGAGGAGCCCAAATCCCATTGCCGTTGAGTTGATTTCTACTCATAGCCACCCCATAGGACAGAAAAAGGGGAGGGCAAGTGGAATTTGTTCCTCCCCTTTTCTATAGGTGGGAGCAGGGTCCTTGCCTCAAGCTACAGATAAACATACAGAAGAGAGTCAGGGGACCCAGGCAGGAGGGTCTCCTGGAATTTCTTAGTCACCATCATGTGAGGAAGGAACCTGGAACAATCTGAGCTTTGGTCTCCTGGAAGTCTGTTCCTCCCTCTATACCTGATCCACAAATAGCAGCAAACCTAGACCTCAGCAAAGATCTTCTGCCTTCATCTTGTCTGACTCTCCTTTGAGCTTCTTCCTTTTCTACTTCCTTTTTTGTCCTTCAGTTACTTCTCAATTTCAAGTATTGAGACCTGTAGGGTAATGCTATTCAACTATATGCATTCCCTCCTAATGGAGTCAGCTTTGCTCTTCCCTGAAGCATGCTGGGAATGAACTTGGCACGGACTTGGGCTAAGGTACAAGGCTGGGAGTGGTGTGACTGGGCCAGTGGCCAAGGCTGAGGAATGCCTTAGCAACAAAAGTAAAAACATCTGGGCCTGGACATGAAGTACCTGGGAACCCTGGCTGCCCAAGAACTTGGGAGAAAAACAAATGAGCCTTAGTCCCGGCTGGAATGGTATATAAGCTGTATCCCTTGCTAGATGGTTGTGGAGTGTTAAACTGGCCCAGGTTCCACGCTGGACCGACTGTACCGTAAGTAAGCTCTCCAAATAAACCATATGTCATGATCGCTGGTTCCAGAGTCTTTCTTTGGTCTCTTGGAGATCCAGCTGACCTTGGTTTCAGGTGCCGCTGGGTTGTTACACAACAAGACTGAAGAGGGTCAGGGTTCAGGCAAAATGTAAGAAGGACAGTTGGCACCAAGTACGGGTAGCAAAGGAAGGAAGCTGAGAAGTGCCCAAGAAAGTCTCTGGGACTGAATCAAGGTTGATGGTACTATCGGGGCTCCTGAGAATGCACAGGTGACCCTGGCAATGTTTCTGATGGGGCCAGATACTCTCCATCACATCCACAAATGACCACACTACCTGGTAATGCAAGTGGTATCACAAACAAATCGGCATTTCTCTCTCTCAGTCCCCAACCCCTATGGAATTGTGTGAGGCCTCTCAAAGTAATTCCTTTATTTGTTCAACAAATATTTACTGAGCACCTACTACGTGCCAGGGGAACCCGGGTGGCACAGTGATTAAGAGCTCGGCTGCGAACCAAAAAATCGGCAATTAAATCCATTAGCTGCTCCTTGGAAACCGTATGGGGCAGTTCTACTCTGCCCTACAGAGCTGCTGTGAGTTGGAATTGACTCAACGGCAATGGGTTTGGCTTTTTCTTTTTTTTTAATTTACTTGAGTGCTAAGCACTGTTAAAGGCATTGAGAATATAGAGAAGAACAAAAATAGAGTGACTACCCTCATGGAGCTTATATTAAAAAAGCAAGTAAGCAAGCAAATAAAATATTTGCAAGTTATAATACCACCGCCCATCTGTTTGTTGCACTCTGGTGGCCTGTGTGTTGCTATGATGCTGGAAGCTATGCCACCTGTATTTCAAACACTTCCAGGGCCACCCATGGTACATAGGTTTCAGTGAAGCTTCTAGACTAAGACAGACTAGTTGATCTACTTCTGAAAATCACAACAGAATATTGTCTGATATAGGGCTGGAAGATGAGCCCCTTAGCTTGGGAGGCACTTGAAATACACAGTGGCCACAACAATGGACTCAAGCATGCCAAAGATCCTGATTGTTGTACAGGACCAGGGAACATGTCATTCTGTCATGCATAGGGTTGCCATGAGTCGGAGCTGACTCCATGGCAGCTGATAACAACATATATTCATAATATGGGGACTTCCAACTAAACAGCGGTTAGTAGGAGAACCTCGAGCAAATTCTAAGGAGCCACACATTGCTTTCCTTCCCCAATTTTTTCCGTTTTGTGATCAGCTTTAGGGTCAGAGCCAAGAAGGGCCTGAAAGAGGAAGGAGGGAGGCACATGTGTGTGTGTGTGTGTACACCTACACAGACACACATGGACAATATTGAGAAAACAAGGGACAGCTTTCCATTCACTATATTTGTGTCTTGCAATAGAATTTTAAAGATTTCTTAATATAGGCCTTGCATATTCGTTGTTAGGTATTATTTCTAGTTTTTTTTTTTAATGTCCTTTTTGATATTGTTATTTGGGAAGGAGGTTCTATTTCTTGTAAATTAGATTATTTTTTCCAAGGTATTTTTGATCTGGTTGTTATTTGTACATAGGAATGCTACTGATGGTTATGTACTGTTTTAGCGACTATCAAACTCATTAGTTGGAATAGTTTGGAGTTGATTGTCTTGGGTTCTCTGGGTATAAAATTGCGTTACCTGCAAATATAGACGATTTTGCTCCCTCTTTCCAACATTTGTGTCTCTTCCATGTTTCTCTTGCTGATGGCACTGAATCCTGGATGCGTTGGTTGAAGCCTCTGGTTGATGCCAAGAGTCTGAGGTCGTTAGTGAGCCTCTTTGGCTCATCTCTTAGTCTTTGGTGGTGGCTTGTTATGTGTGATACTGGTCTTGGTGAAAGATGAGAGAGAGAGAGAGCAGAAGAGGCAAGAGAGAAATCAAAGTGGAACCATATATTATTATTTTATTAAGGGTTATTTTAAAGTCAGAAATGGATACTGAATATTGTCAAATGCCTTTTTTTCTATAGAGCAGATTACAATTTTTCTCCTTTGAACTATCAAAGTAATTAATTATGTTAAAATATTTCCCATGTGAATCACCCGGATATTCCTGTGATGAATTTCAGTTGGTCATGTTATTCTTTCAAATTTTATCTTGTAATATTTTCTTTAAGATAGTTTGCATCAGCTGAAAGGTTGGCAGTTCAAGTCTACCCAGAGGCACCTTGGAAGAAAGGTCTGGTGATCTACTTCCAAACATCACCCATTGAAAACCCTGTGGAGCATAGTTGCTAGTTCTTTTGGCCCCTCCCACTTCATCATTTCCCATGATGGGGTGCCTCCTTAGCCCTCTAACTTCTTTATTACTGGCACCTGCTGTTCTTATAACTTTTCTCAATCTTTCCTTCCTTCCTTCTGATCCCTCCTTCCTCATCACCCATGCCTACTCTTTCTTCTGGACCCTCCCACCTCAGCACTTCCCATAGCTAGACTGCCTCCTGACCCCACCCACTTGCTCTCTAACCACACCTGGGCTGCCTCCTGACCCCTAGCACCTCCTCATTACCCACATGTGGGCATTCTCCAAACTCCTCCACCTCTCATTTCCCATACCCCTCCCACTTTATTTTCTTTATATGTTCTGGTTTCCATTGACTGTCATGGATTGAATTGCGTCCCCCCAAAATATCTGTCAACTTGGCTAGGTCATGATCCCCTTGTATGATTGTATGACTGTCTACCATTTTATCTTCTTATGCGATATCCTTACGTGTAGTAAATCCTATCACTATGATGAAATGAGATGGATTAGTGGCAGTTACACTGATGAGGTCTACAAGATTAGATAGCATCTTAAGCCATTCTCTTTGAGATATAAAAGCGAGAAGTGAGCAGAGAGATATGGGAACCTCATACCACTAAGAAAGCAGCACTGGGAGCAGATCACGTCCTTTGGACCTGAGGTTCCTGCCCTGAGATGCTCCCAGACCAAGGGAAGACCAATGCACCACAAGGACCTTCCTCCAGAGCTGACAGAGAAAGCCTTCCCCTGGAGCCAGAGCCCTGAATTCAGACTTGTAGCCTGCTGGACTGTGACAGGTTAGACTTCTCTTTGTTAAAGCCGTCCACTTGTATTTCTGTTATAGCAGCACTAAATGACTAAGACAGTGACCCACCCCACCTACTTATTTCCCACACCTACATGTTCTCCTGGACCCTCCCACCTCATAACCTCTCTTACCTGGGCTTTCTCCTAACCCTGACCACCTGCTCATTACCCACACCTGAGCATTGTCCTCTTCCCTCCCACCTCCCCACTTCTCATACACAGGCTGTGTCCTGACCCCTCCCACTTCCTCTCTTCCTATTCTTTGGCTGTGGCATGCTATGGCCCACCTCCTCATTACCCACACCTGATCCTTCTGGCCCCTCTTCCACCATCACTTTCCTTACCTGGGCTTCCTCCTGACTTCTGCTAAGTTTTCATTAACTACCCTTAAGCAACCTCCTTACAGCCTCCGCCCCACCTCCTCTTTACTCACACCTGGCTGCCTCCTAACTCCTCCCACCTGCTCATTAAGCACAAATTGGCATTTTTTAACCCTTCCTTACCTATTCATTTTCAATACCTATGCTATCTCCTGAGCCCTCTCCCCTCCTCGTTTTCTTTCTACTGGCCCCTCCCACCTCATAACTTCCCTTACCTGGGCTGCCTCCTGACCCTATCCACCTCCTCATTAACCACACCTGGACTGCCTCTTGGCCAAGGTACACCAAGGAATGCCAAGGATTGCTGGAAGACAGCAGAAACTAGGAGAGAGGCTCACAGAAGAAACGGACATAGCTGAGGTCCAGATTTGGACTTTTAGTCTCCAGAACTATGAGAAAATAAATATCTATTTTTTAAAGCCACTTATTCGTGGTATTTTTGTTAAGGTAGGACTAAAAAAAAAAAAAAAATTTTTTTTTTTTAAGGCAGGACTAGGTAACTAAAACACAGCTCTTTGAAAAACAAACATTTGATTGATTCCAGGCAATGTCTGTGGGAAGGCATGGTCAACTCCAGGAAATATCTGTGGGAAGGCCACCTCGAAGGTGAGAAGAGGGTTGAACTGGCGGGCTTTTTTTGTCTTCCTGTACTGAGCCTTCACTTGGACCTTCCTGAGTTCAGTCCTCATGTGTGTGTGTGTGTAGGTTGTAAGTTCTGAAGTCAATTGCCAGAAGGTCAAATACCTGCATACTCAAAGATCAGCTGAAGGTGCATTCCTGAATTACTGTGGCTTTGCACTGTCTACCAGTTGAATGTTCAACCTCTCTGCAGAGGCAAGAATTGGCAGGAATGCTTTTAGTTTGCTCTTAGTTTGTCATGTGTTTTCTGGAATGGAAGAAGCGCTAGGGCTTATGAGGTTGGGTCAGGGGAAGCAAGAGGGAGGGGGAAGCTGGTGGTGGGTGGGGAAGACACAGGAAACAGTGACTGGGTTACTTCTTTGATTTGGGTTACTGTGGCCACCAGCTGCCTAATAAATCTTCCTCATCCTGTTTCCTGGGTCTGAAGATGGTGCTTCTTCCTTCTGCCATCCCTCAGCCACTCTTTCCCCTACAGAGTTATGGGATGGTGGGAAGACCCTTGGGGATCAGTGTCTTGAGAAATCTGGATCCAGATCTTGACACCATCACTTCCAAAAAGCTTTTGGTCAGGTTGTTTACTCTCTCTGAACTCTTGGACAGGGAGTTGGGAGGAGGAGAGATTGATATATTTAAACTCTTTGGCATGTGAAAGAAGATCAGTAAATAATAACCAACAAAGGAAAATCAAGCAAACTTTCAGAGCTATAATCTCATGTTTGGTTTTTAAATTTTTTTTGTCAAAGTATAAAGTGCAAACAGGAAATTATACTAATCATAAATGTACAATTCAGTGACGTTTTTACGAAGTGAATAAACTTGTGTATCCACATCCCAGGTCAAATATTTACACTCATCTGTAGTCTCCTTCCACATTGCGTCTGGGTGGGTCAGTGCGATCTCGTAGATATGGCAGAAGGAGTGGTATCTGTCTTCCAAAGACAGGTCATAAAAGAGATTGTGCCTTGCTCTCTTGGATCACTCGCTCTGGAAGAAGCTAACTACATGTCATGAAGATATTGAAGCAGCTCTGTTGAGTGAGGCATTGAGGCCTCCTACCAAGACCCAGTGAGGAACTGAGGCCCCCTGCCAATAGCCACGTGAGTGGGCTTTCTTGGAAGCTGATCCTCCTGCCCCAGACAAACCTCCAGAAGATGCATCCCTGTCTGACATGTTACCTACAACTTCATGAAAGAGATATCCTGAGTCAGAACCGTCCAGCTAAGCCACTCCCAGATTTGTGACTCAGAAAATATGAGATAATAAATGTTTCTTGTTTTAAGCTGCTAAGTTTTGGGGTCATATGTTATGCAGTACTAGACAACTAATATAGTTGGGACACTTGCCTAGGGACAGTCTCTGGAGCCACATCAACCCTTATTCATTCACCTACTCATCATTTGTTCATTCAGCAAATATTTATTAAAAGCTGATCATTTGCTACATATTGTAGCTGGGCATTGGGTCATTCCATGGTGAACAAGATATACCAAGATGCTGCCATCATGGAAGGTATACCCTGGTGGGATAAAGGGATTGAAGCCAAGGAAAGAAAACATGTTTACAGTGTTTGGTGAACTATGGAGGAAACAGCAGGGTTCAGTGACTGAGAAAAGCAGAGGTGACCTATGTACGAAGGGTGATCAAGGAGGCCTTTCTGAGGAGGTGACATCTGCACTGAGACCTCAAGAGCGAGAAGATCTTGGTAAGGACCCAGGAGAGGGAACAGCAGGTGCTGAGGCCCTGAGCAGAGAAAAGCATGGTGGCTAGTGTGTAAGGGCCATGTGGGTAGCCAGGGTGAAACTGAAGAACCATGTAGTAGCCAGACCACTTGGGCCTTGCGGGCCACACAAGAAGTGAGGGTCTTATTTGAAGGGCATGGAACAAAGGATGGTTTTGACTGTTACTGACCTTTTAAAGCCCAGAGCTGAGGAGGCAGGAAAGAGTGTGGCTACTCCCCTTCCTACAGCTCACAGGAACGTGGGGGCCCTGTTCATAGAGAGCTGATTGTATTTTGAGGCATACAAGGCAGGACAACCTGTTACTGACAAACAAACTGAGTGACAGATGGCCTGACTCGACCCTCCTGGCCAGGTAGAGTTTTAGTGGCTTCTCTAGGCTCTACAAGGACAAAAAGAGACTTCCTTTTTCAGCCCCCAAACCCAGCCCACACACAGGAACACACAATAAAAGTGAGCATGAACAAGCGGGGAACTGTATTTACTGAGGCACCCACACAGGAGGGGATAACTACTAACCAGAACCCCTAGAATATCAGGATTTCATGAATCCAAGTTCTGTAATAAGAAACCTCAAATTTACATCTGTGTCCTAGTTATCTAGTGCTGCTAGAACAGAAATATCACAAGTGGGGAGCTTTCACAAACCGAAGGGGAGGGTTTTGGAGGGTGTGTGAATGTGGCTCTGTGCCTGGTTCTGGTGAACAGGAAGCACAATGGGGGGAAGCCACAAGCTGAAGGATATGCACCCTGGTTGGGGACTCAGCACAAGATGGGACACCAGTGAACATGGCTGAGGTCCTAGTGCCAACAGGTGAAGCCAGAATTAGAGTTGGGGGCTCCTGGAATCCAGATTTCTGGATCCATGGAATTGGGCCGATCTACTCAGGCCATCTGCCCTCAGGTGTCCTTTTCAACCTTGAAAGAACTGTTTTCCCTGGAGTCACCTTCAGGTCTAAAAATAAATAGCCTAGCAGAGACCATTTGGTCTCAGGTATTGAGTTCTTCAGGAAAATTGTCTATGTGAATGCAGCTAGTTTCTAGAAGCAGGAACTGCAGGGTCTGATCGGAGGCTGTGTTTTAGCATGTGTGACTGTGTCCTTGGTGATTCTGTTTCTGTAATCAGACCCTGAAACCCTGTGCTGTGCTCTGATGCTCTCTCTTGATAAATTAACGTAACAATGACCTATATAAGCTGCTTTCACCGCCCCCTCTTTGGAATGGAGCTCATTCCTGATATGTTTGGGTGTTGTTATCTGATTTGAATTGTATCTACTCACAATAATCTGTTACATTAATTTTTGGTGTTTCTCTAAGCATTTAGGTTTTTACGGGGGGAGCAGAGCTCTGTGCAGTGGGTGGAGCTGAATGAGGGGACACCATCCCTTGGTGGTGAAAGTGAAGTTCAGGGAAGGAAGGACAGTCTTGCCTCCACCCCCAGAATTGTTCACCCTGACCATGAGGAAATGATATTTTCACAGAGAGAGGAGGTTGCAGCCCCACTGCTGTGTGAGAATATGAGTTATGGAGTCCAGCAGGCCTGAGAGCAGTTGGGAGGGGCTGTGTCCAAGGGACCCCAGGCTGAGAGTCAGTTGGGATGAGAGGAGCAAACTCGGAGGTGACAGCCCCAGCCACCAGCTACTTTTCCCGAGCCTTTTCCAGTCTGACTGCTCAGGGAGCAGACCCATATCAGTGCTGGACAAGGAACAAAGAGGCTCAGAGAAAAGCAAAAGTGGGGAAGAGGCCCATCTGTGAGGAGGCTGGAGGCTGGGCCTGCTGGTCTGAGCTGTTGCAGGGGACTTCTGTGCTGGAGAAATGATCCCATGGGGTGAGACCCTGTCGCTGCCATCAATGCTGCTCTTTCTCTTTGTTCCAGTTAAGCTGGGCAGCTCTGGATTCTGGGACTCTGCTCTGATTATGAGATGCGGGGGCAGGGGAAAGGATGGAGTGAGGGTAGGGGGTGAGGTAGGGAGTGAGAGAAGGGAGTGATGGAAGATGAGAAAAGGGGTGAGGGGATGGGGTGAGGAGAGAGGGTGATGAGAAGAGTGAGGGAAAGGGGCGGGGGAGGGGGTGAAGTTGTTACCGGGTGGAAACCCCAGGTTTTGCTCAGTATGACTCATATGGGCCAATAAAGTAGAGACCGAAGTGGGAGAGTGTAAAGGTGCCTTTATTTTGCTGTGCAAGGAAGGAAGCAATCAGTGCTGTTGCTGCCAAGACTGCTTAGAGAGGGCGAGGGGAAGAAGTTATGAAGGCACCAGGATTTTTACAGGGCAGGCCAAGCAAAGGAACTGGAATTCTGGCGCAGACCGTGAGGCTGGCCAAGCAATGGAACTGGAAGTGGTGAGGCTGGCCAAGCAAGCTGCAGTGGAATTTTCTGTAGCCTGGGGACCTCTGTATTATTTCCTCATTGTCTTTTTTTGGACATTGGTCACTTAGGAACAGTGTTCATTCTGAAGTATAGCCTCGGCTCGGAATTGTTTGGCATGTTTTCCAGGAGGGGCAAATACTGGACATAGGCTTGAAGAGTTGGTCTTTTTAACCAGGATATGCAGGCAGGGACACATTGTACGCAGCAGCAGGAGCATATATCTATGACCATTTTTAACACTATAAAAGTAACCAATGATTTTAACCATCCTAGGTTGGGTAACCATGAAATCAGAACCTGAAGTCGTCATTAATTGTTCGGTGGTCACACAATCTCATTGTAGTTGTCTGAGTACTGAACTCAGCTTTTCTTGGTCATAGTCAATCTGTCTAGATGCACTGACTAAAGAGCAACAGCTAGCATTGATATATATACAAACTCCTCTGTAAGAAGCTAACATTTGATCTAAGGTAATCTGATTTTGTAGGACCATAGTTTCAATGGAGTTTACTTCAGTCTGCAAAGTCTGGGTCAAGGTTTTGGTAGCATTGGCTTCTGTCTCAAGTGACAAATATACATTCTTAATGAACTTAATGAAGGTATGAATGTCATCATAGTTCTTCCCAACCCCAACTTTGGGAGTAGCACCCTCTGGGCCTTTTCCCAAGCACTCTTAGTAGTATCTATAATTTCTCTTTTAAACCTATGGATGCTTCTTTTGGAATATGGAACCTCTTTATTAATGGTGCCCCCTCTTCTTTTAGCCAATAAACTAGATGGAGAGGCACCGTGATTATGGGTAATCTTTGCCCTAAATACAAAGAGGAGTGTGAAAAAATCCAACAATTGCTAGCCCATTTGCTAGTTGGTTTACAACTGCCTGGTGCACCCTATTAAGAACATTGAAATCCCAACCAGTTACTTAGATGGGTAGGAAACGGCTTGTAAAAGTTTTAAGGTCTCTTGAGAATATTTAATGTCTTTACCTCCTGCTGTTAGGAGCCCTCTTTCCTTCCAGGTTGTCCCATGTGCATGCAATTCCCCTTATATGTTCTTGGAATCAGTATAAATACTTGCATGCAATGAGCTCGGCCTTCTGGGCAGAGGTACCTGGGGTAAGCGTGTTAGCCTCTAGAATCTCCTTCAAGGTGGCCACCGCATATTCAGCTTTTCCTTCTCCTGTTTCAAGTAACTGCTTCCATTGGCAAACAGTTTAAGGTCTGGGTTTTGGAGCAACTGGTGAGTGAGGTCAGGCCAAATGGTCTTTAGGCAATCATGTTCCTTTTCTTGCTTTGGCAAGGTGGGCAGTAGGGTGGCTGAGTTTAAACTGGTGGATTCTTGTAGGGTGATGGCTGGGGTCTCCTAACAGTGCCGCTTGGTACTGGGCCATTTGCCCTGGGGAGATCCAGTATGACCATCTCTGTTCGAAGATGGGCAGAACCGAGTGGGGCACGGTCACTGTTGTGGATTGAATTATGTCCCCCCACAAAATGTATGTATCAATTGGGCTGGGCCATGGTTCCTGGTATTGTGTGATTTTCCTGGAAGTTGTAAATCCTGCCGCTATGATGTTAATGAGGGAAGATGGGCAGCAGTTGTGTTAGTGAGGCAGGACTCAATCTACAAGACTGGATTGTGTTTTGAGGCAATCTCTTGAGATATATAAGAAAGACATGAGCAGAGAGACAGGGGGACCTCATACCACCAAGAAAGCAGCACCAGAAACAGAGTGTGTCCTTTGGACTTGAGGTCCCTGTGCCTGAGAAGCTCCTCGACCAGGGGAAGATTGAGGACAACAACCTTCCTCCAGAGCCGACAGAGAAAGAAGGGCTTTCCCTGGAGTTGACAGCCTGAATTCAGGCTTTTAGCCTACTTATTGTGAGAAAATAAACTTCTCTTTGTTAAAGCCATCTACTTGTGGTATTTCTGTTATAGCAGCACTGGATGACTAAGACAGTCACCCAGACAGCTTGGCCAATGATGAGTTAGTAATATTGCTGCTACTATTTCCTGAAGGTACACTGGCCATCCTCTGGTGACCAAGTCTAACTGCTTTGAAAAATACACCCCAGCCACCATTCTAGGAGACTCATGTACAAACAAATCAAAAGGTTTATTCATATTGGGGGGTCCCAAGGTTGGGGCTTCTATCAACTTTGCTTTAACGGTATCAAAATCTCTGTCCTGGTCCATTCTAAGGGGTCTGTGCCTATTCCCTCTAAGGCTCAGTACCAAAGGCTCAGCAATAACTCCAAAATTTGGGATCCAGATGTGGCAAAAAACAGCCATTCCAAAAATACCATGGAGCTGTATCTGGTCGGTTTAAAACAAACAAACAAACAAGCCCCCCAAAGCCAAACCCATTGCTGTCGAGTCTATTCCTACTCATATAGACCCTATACGACAGAGTAGAACTGCCCCATATGGTTTCCAAGGAGCTCCTGGTGGATTTGAACTGCTGATCTTTTGGTTAGCAGCCATAGCTCTTAACCACTATGCCACCAGGGTGTTTATCTCCAGTTGATAGGGGCTGCCAGTTTCCAGATAGCGGCTTTTCTGGTGGGGAGGAGCTCTTCCTTTCCTTGTCTGGCTTTAAAACCCAGAAAAATCACCTCCTTTTGTTGACCTGAGCTTTTTCTTCCAAGAGCTGATACCTTGTATTACCCAGGAAGTTCAAAACTTTTATGGCATTCTGGACTGAGTCACATACACTGCGACTGTGCTAAGCAAGTGGTCCATGTATTGGAGGAGGACAATATTGGTCAGGGACAGGTGTCTCAGTTCTTTGGCCAAAGCTGATCCAAATAGAGTAGAACTGTTTTTAAAGCCATGTGGGAGGACTTGGCAGCACTGCTGCTGTTTCTGTCCTGTTCCTGGGTCCTCGCCTCAAAGAGCAAGATTTCCCGACTTTTCTCCTCCATTCAGATGGAAAAGAAGGCATCCTTCCGGCCTAGCACTGTGTACCTGGAAAAAGTGGGGGAAAAGGTTGACAGCATGGTATGTTGCTGTTGTTAGGTGCCTTTGAGTCAGTTCCAACTCATAGGAAAACTGGACAATGATTATGCACAACAGAATGTAACTCTGCTGGTCTTGTGGCATCCTCACAATTGTTGCTATGCTTGAGCCCGTTTTTGCAGCCACTGTGTCAATCCATCTCATTGAGGGCCTTCCTCTTTTTTGCTGACCCTGTACGTTACCAAACATGATGTCCTTCTCCAGGGACTGATCCCTTCTGATAACATATCCAAAGTATATGAGACACAGTCTCACCATCCTTGCTTCCGAGGAGCATTCTGGTTATACTTCTTCCAAGACAGAATTGTTCATTCTTTTGGCAGTCCATGGTATATTCAATATTCTTCACCAATACTACATTTCAAAGACATCAATTCTTCTTTTATCTTCCTTAATCATTGTCCAGTTTTCACATGCATATGATGTGATTGAAAACATCAATGGCATAGGTTAGGCACACCATAGTCCTCGAGAAGACAAAGTAAAGTATTATAATGACATGTGCAAAGAGCGGGAGATGGAAAACCAAAAAGGAAGAACATGCTTGGCATTTCTCAAGCTGAAAGAACTGAAGAAAAAATTCAAGCCTCGAGTTGTAGTACTGAAGGATTCTATGGGGAAAATATTAAACGACACAGGAAGCATCAAAAGAAGACGGAAGGAATACATAGAGTCACTATACCAAAAAGAATTAGTCGATGTTTAACCATTTCAAGAGGTGGCATATGATCAGGAACTGATGGTACTGAACGAAGAAATCCAAGCTGGTCTGAAGGCATTGGTGAAAAACAAGGCTCCAGGAATGGACGGAATATCAATTGAGATATTTCAACAAACAGATGCAGCGCTGGAGGTGCTCACTTGTCTATGCCAAGAAATATGGAAGACAGCTTCCTGGCCAACCGACTGGAAGAGATCCATATTTACGCCTATTCCCAAGAAAGGTGATCCAAACAAATGTGGAAATTATAGAACAATATCATTAATATCACATGCAAGAAAATTTTGCTGAAGATCATTCAAAAACGGCTGCTGCAGTATATCGACAGGGAACTGCCAGAAATTCAGGCCAGTTTCAGATGAGGATGTGGAACCAGGGATATCATTGCTGAGTTCAGATGGATCCTGGTTGAAAGCAGAGAATACCAGAAAGATATTTACCTGTGTTTTGTTGACTATGCAAAGGCATTCGACTGTGTGGATCATAACAAATTATGGATAACATTGCAGAGATTGGGAATTCCAGAACACTTAATTGTGCTCATGAGGAACTTTTACATAGATCAAGAGGCAGTTGTTCGGACAGAACAAGGGGATACTGATTGATTTAAAGTCAGGAACGGGGTGCGTCAGCATTGTATTCTTTCACCATACCTATTCAAACTGTATGGTGAGCAAATAACACGAGAAGCTGGACTATATGAAGAAGAACGGGGCATCAGGGTTGAAGGAAGAATCATTAACAACCTGCGTTATGCAGATGGCTCAACCTTGCTTGCTGAAAGTGAAGAGGACTTGAAGTAGTAGACCGTATGATTGTGAAATTCAAAATGGCCAATACCAGTCCATTTCAGATCACTAATGCCTAAGATATCAATGTTTATGAGTTCCATTTCATTTTTGATGATTTCCAGTTTTCCTAGATCCATACTTCGACATTCCAGGTTAGGATTATTAATGGATGTTTGTGACTTTTTCTTCTCATTTTGAGTCATGCCACATGAGCAAATGAAGGTCCCGAAAGCTTGACTCCAGCCATGTCTTTAAGGTCGACTCTACTTTGAGGAGGCAGTTCTTCTTCCCCAGTTGTCTTTTCAGTGCCTTCCAACCTGGCAGACTTATGTTCTAGCACTATATCAGACAATGTTTCACTGCTATTCATGATGTTTTCACTGGCTAATTCTTCTCAGAAGTAGACTGCCGGGTCCTTCTTCCTAGTCTGTCTTAGTCTGGAAGCTCAGCTGAAACCTGTCCACCACTGGTGACCCTGCTGGTATCTGAAAACCGGTGCCACAGCTCCCAGAATCACAGCAACACAGAAGTCCCCGTAGTATGACAAACTGACAGACAATTGGAGGTATACAGGTTGGCAACTACAGGGTGGATCTTTACTGTTACCTAATTGATGGCTCGTAGATCCTGAATGAACCAGTACTCTCCATTTGTCTTATTCATTGGCAGGATGGAAGTGTTCAACTGTGACTGACATTATCTGAGCAGACTATGTTTCAGGTATCTGGTGAGGATTTTCTCTGTGCCTGTTGGGTCCCTGCCTGGATGGGGTATTGCTTAAGTTAGGGGGGAAATACACCTAGTAAGAGCTCAACCACCACTGGGGGAACGTTTTTGGTGCATCAGGCACCTTGTTGGCCCTTACCCACGGGACTACTGCATCCCTGACGTGTGGCCCTACTGATCCTGGGTAGTGTCCTTCCATGCTACAATTGGTGGGTGACTCAGCGTAAGGGCCATATGCAGTCACCACCCATTTTCTGGTGATATCTGCATCTACATTTTTCTCCTTATTAAAAGATTTTTGAGCTTGCAGTTTGCACAACAGATCTCCTCCCACCAAGGGAATGGGACAGTGAGGCATGTAGAGAAAAGAACGTATTAATGACTTTCCTTGTATGGAATAGGTTATAGGCTGGAGGACAGGAGGATTCTCCCTTTTACCTGAAACTTCCATAACCAACACAGTTCATTTTTGGGGGGCTGTCTTTCTCTGGGTCAAGACAGAGTGAGTTGCTACAGTACCCACTAGAAACTGTATGTGTTCCCCTTCCACCTTCATTCTAACCAGAGGTGCCGGTGGGGGACTCGCCTCCAGTCTTCCTCAATCTGAATCTTCCCCAATCGGCATCATGGGGCACCGGACAACCCAGGTTCTTTCTTACCTCTGGGTAGGAATTTAGGGCACTGTCTCTTTGAATGTTCTCTCTCTTTGCACCAGGTGCACTGGTCTTTGCTTAATGGGGGTTGGAGCCTCTCACCTCCTCTCCTCAGGAAACATCCTCTTCTTGGGCTGCTAGGAGATGGGCCATTTCCCTGCAAGGCAGCTACCAGGAATTCTGTCTGTCTCTTCCGATTGGTGATTTTTCTCTTTTCCTGTTCCTGGTCTCGATTGGAATATACCTGGTAGGGAAGTTCAACAAGCCGTAAGATCCCTAACTCCACATCTCCCTCAAGTTTTTGGAGTTTTCTCCGTATATCCAGGGCACTCTGCCCAATAGAAATCATATTCACCAAGCAAACGTTTTCAGGACTCTCAAGGTTCATGCTTCTGAACTGTCTAAAAGCCTGATAAATTTTTTCCAGAAGCTTGAGGGATCTTTGGTTGATTTTTGTTTGATCCCAAATAGTTTGTTAAGGTTTTTTGGTTTAGGCGCCCCCTTTTTTTAACCCTTTTAAAAGGCACTCCCTATCGGGTCTGTTCCTCACCCCTATTCTGATGCTAGCCAGGGATCCCCACGGGGGAGGACTCTGCCCCTGGCTGATTTACTGTGTGTGCTTTGTGGTGTCTCTTGGCCTTGGCCTTTACCTTTTCTAGGACCGTACACTTTTCTTCTGGGGTCAAGAGGACATCTAGCAGCCCATGACAATCTCCTCAATTAGGGTTATGGGTACAGAAGATGGAGGCAAGAAGATCATACAGTCTCTTAGGGTCTTCCTGATTCCCAGGGCAATGGTTTTTCCAGCTGTAAAGGTCACTTGTTGAGAAAGGTTGGTGGACCCAGACCAAGCCAGTGCCTCCTGCCAGGACTTGTCAAAGGGGGTGCATGCCCCTGGGCTTAGCTGTGCTATGGCTTTCCCAAGTATCAGTCTCCCTTATGTTACTTTCATTCTCTCTAGTAACCAAATTGGGGTGCCCAAATGCCATTCCGCTCCATGTATGGTTGAAGCCTGACATCAGGGCAAAAGGGCTTGGGAGGGTGGATACAATGGTTGACTTGCTTAGCAGTGGGTGTTGTCACTGGCGCAGCAGCCCTGTTGGGTGGAGGCAGGGCATAGGGAGGGAGCAGCATGGGCACTGAGGCAGTGGGAGGCCGGGGCGAGGGTGGGCAACTGTCAGGGTAGGAGTGTGGGGTCGGAAAATCCTCTTCAGGGTCAGAAGGGAGGACTGGTAGTCACAATCCACCAGCCCCCTCCTGGACTAGAATTTTACATTTCTTTTACAATTCTTGCCACTACGGAGTCATGAAAACTTTTACATAGTATTTCTCATCCCACTTTCCCTCTCCAGTACAGAAAAGTTCCAACTGAAGGGTGGCATTAAAAGATAGGGACCTACTCCTTGGCCGTTTCTCTTTATGTGCGAATTTACACTTTGATCAGGCCGTGTTGCAAAGGAAAATCATTTTTTTCTTTTTCATGGGGCTTGGCCAGAAATATTTCCAATTTGGAAGGATGCATCCCTACAGGCTACAATCGGGAATCCCTTAAACATTCCCCATTTTCTGGACACACATACTCTTATACACTCACACAACCTAATTTGGTTCACCACCATAATAACAGAAACCTAGAGCCCTTTACACCCTCAATGGGCAATTTCTCCCACTTCTTGGGACTCTCCTAAGGCATTACCTAGGGATTACCCTGTTATTTACTAAATAACCTCAGATATCTAATGCCCTCAATGGTCAATTCCTTCCACTTTTTGGGACTCTTGTAAGGCTGTACCTAGGGACTTACCAAATAACCCAGGCACATTCCGTGTCTCCCTTGGAATCACTGTTAGATCCAAGGAGGATCAGCTTTCAGAGCTGCTCCAAGGTCTCCAGAAAAAATCTCCTGGTGGCACCAAACCTCTAGGCTGGTCTGTTGTCCAGTCCACCTCTGGAACTCAGTGGATGACTCCTGGCTGGCTTGCCATAAATGTTACTGGGTGGAAACCCCCAGTTTTGCTTGGCGTGACTCTTATCGGGCAATAAATGAGAGACAGAGGAGGAAGAGAACGAGGGGATAGTGAGTGGTTTAAGGTCAAGAAAGGTGTGCATCAGGGTTGTATCCTTTTGACATACTTATTCAATCTGTATGCTGAGCAAATAGTCTGAAAAGCTGGACTATATGAAGAAGAACGGGGCGTCAAGATATGCAGATGACATTAACAACCCAAGATATGCAGATGACAAAACCTTACTTGCTGAAACTGAAGATGACTTGAAGCACTTACTAATGAACGTCAAAGACTACAGCCTTCAGTATGGATTATACATCAATGCAAAGAAAACAAAAATCCTAACAACTGGATTAATAAGCAACATCATGATAAAGAGAAAAGACTGACGTTATCAAGGATTTCATTTTACTTGGATCCCCAATCAATGCCTATGGAAGCAGCAGTCAAGAAATTAAATGATGTATTGCATTGGGTAAACCTGCTGGAAAAGACCTCTTTAAAGTGTTAAAAAGCAACAATGTTACTTTGAGGACTAAGGTGTGCCTGACCCAGGCCATGGTATTTTCAATCATTTCATATGCATGTAAAGGCTGGACAATGAATAAGGAAGACCAAGGAAGAATTGATGCCTTTGAATTACGGTGTTGGTGAAGAATATCGAATATGCCAGGGACTGCCAGAATAACAAAGAAGAAGTACAGCCAGAGTGCTCTTTCAGAGTAAGGATGATGATACTTTGTGTCAAGTACTTTGGATATGTTTATCAGGAGGGCCCAGTCCCTACAGAATGACATCATGCTTGGTAAACTAAAGGGCAGGTGAAAAAGAGAAAGACCAACAAGATGGATTGACACAGTGGTTACAACAATGGGCTCAAACATAGCAATGATTTGAGGATGGTGGATGATCGGGTAGTATTTCCTTCTGTTGAGTATAGGGTCGCTATGAGTCAGAACCAACTGGATGGCATGTAACAACAACAGGGGTGGCTTTTAATCCTGAGCCTGTCACACACAGACAGCGAGCTATCACCTCTCTCTGAGGCTCACTTTTGTAGGATGACTTGAGTCATCAGACTGTGAGATCATAGCTGGTTAAGAACATGTTCTGTAAGTCTCAGGGCTGCCATCTGTGTCCAAACCCAAACCCACTGCTGCTGAGTCAATTCCGACTCATAGCAACTGTGTAAGTTTCCCAAGGCTGACAATCTTTACAGAAGCAGACTGCCACAAATTTCTCTGGTGGAGTGGCTGGTGGATTCAAACCACTGACCTTATCATTGGCAGCCAAGCACTTTAACCACTGTGCCGCCAGGACTCCTTCCATTCATGTCAGGAGGGACCTTTGGTAGGACTGGGGCCCTGAGGAGGCTGGATGAGGAGTGGGCACCTGGAGCAGATGGTCTAAGCAGTGTATGGAGAAGATGGTTCAAAGATCATGCCCAATACCAAATGCCCAGGCCAGAGGAGTCTGTCCAGAGGTGACCTGAAGGAATGTGCAGCTAAGAATGGGATGGCCATCTGTGTTAGTTTCCTGTGGCTGCTGTAACAAATTAAACAACACTGATTGATTATTTTATTTTATAGAAGTCTAAAATGGGTCTGCAGATCTGTGTTACTTTTGGAGGTTCTAGGAGAGAATCCATGTCCTTGCTTTTTCCTGCTTCCAGAGGCTGCCCGCTTTCCTTGTCTGGTGGCTGCACATGACTCTACGTGGGCTTTCATCCTCATATCTCCTCTCGCTCTGACCCTCCTGCCTCCTTATAAGGGTCCTTGTGATTACATTAGCCCCACCTGGATGATCCAGGATCATCTCATTTCAAGAGCCTTAATATGATCACATCTGTAAAGTCCGTTTTGCTATATAAAGTAATATTCATAGGTTCTGGGGATTAAGACATGGGTTCTTTTGGTCGACTGACCATGCCGTTGAACAGCCCTGCCCAGTCATTAGTTGATTTTCTCTGATATGATAGATATACGACACACAGGTCAAAGAGACGCTGTGAAACAGTGAGGCCCACAGCAATCTGGACATCACGTGACCCATCCAAAGGCACAGCCCCCATTCCACTTCAGCCCATTGTCTCCTGCAAGAAGTCAGCTCTGAATTCAGAAATGCAGTTTTTTTTATTTTTTGTGAAATCTCTCATTTTTAAACACTGGCTTCATTAGAAACAACAATAGCAATACAGCATGGGCCACACCAACCCCTTCTTCTGGCTGAACCTGGCTGTCACTTCTCAATTCCAGATCTACATCCATAAGCAGGGTGCATTTCTGTCACCTTTTTGTGCTGTCTTCGTAGAGGTTTAACATTAGAGATATATTAAAAACCCGTTGCCGTCGAGTGGATTCCGACTCATAGCTACCCTATATTAGCTTTGCAAAATGAAATTGGTAAATTTACAACTTTTTTATACTCTAGAATCAGAACAAAAATACAGGAAAGGATTTTTTTTTTCCTTAGAATCTAAAAAAATTATCTATAAAACTATCTGGCCGCAGAGCTTTTATTACAGAAAATTCTTTGATCACTTTAAGCTTTTTTACATGATTATTGGCCTATTCAGGGTCTTTGCTTGTTACTGAATCAATTTTTTTTTTCTCCACGGAAAGTTGTCTGTTTTATTGAATATGTATTGGCATGAAGTTCTGCAATTAGAAAGTATTATTTTATAATTAAAATGTTGCATTGTATGGTGTGTGAATTATATCTCAATTTTAGCGTATTGACAGGGTCGTGCAACCATAGCCTCTATCTCCTTCCAGAACATTTTCATCACCTCAGAAAGAGACCTGGTGCCCGTTCATGGTCACTCCCCCTCCCCTCCTCCAGCCAGCCCCTGACAATCACTAATCTACTTCTGTCTCTGTAGATTTGCCTATTCTGGGTATTTCATATGAATGGAATCATACGATATATGGCCTTTTGCTTCTAGCTTCTTTCTCCTAGCATGATGTTTTCAAGTTCCATCCATGCTGTAGCATGTACGATTTGTGGTGAAGTCTCTCTGACTCTGATCACTTTGAATTTTTGGCTTTGCAAGAGTCTCATACAGTCTAAAGTTTTCATTTGCCATGTTTATGATGGGCCTATAGGGTCGCTATGAGTTGGAATTGACTCGACGGCACTGGGTTTGGTTTTTTTGGTTTATGATGGGCCCAGAGCCCTGACGGTGCAATGGTTAAGAGCTCAGCTGCTAACCAAAATGTCGGCAGTTCCAATTCACCAGCCACTCCTTGGAAATCCTACGGGGCAGTTCTACTCTGTCCTATAGGGTTGCTATGAGTTGAAATTGACTTGATGGCAACGGGTTTGGTTTTTTTGTTGTTGTTGTTATAATCAGTGGCAGAAACAATGAAACACTTGGCTACTAAATGAAAGGTTGGTAGTTCAAATCCCCCCAGAAGTTCTTTGGAAGAAAGCCCTGGCAATCTACATCTGAAAGGCCACAGCACTGAAAAACCTATGCCCAGTTCTACTCTGAAGCCCATGGACTTACCATGAGTCAGAATGGACTTGATGACAACTGGTGGTGGGGGTATAGTCATCATCACCAACAAAATGTAATGATAGAGAGATGTTGTTGTTGTGTGCTGTCGAGTAGATTCTAACTCATAGCAACCCCAAGTGACAGAGCAAAACTGCCCCATAGGATTTTCTAGGCTGTAGTCTTTATGGGAACAGATCACGAGGTCTTTCTCCTCTGGAGCTGCTGGATGGATTCTAACTGCCGACCTTTTGGTTAGCAGTCAAGCACTTAACTATTGTGCCTCCGGGGCTCTAATATAGAAATAAAAACCAAAAACCAAACCCGTTGCTGTCAAGTTAATTCCAACTCATAGCGACCCTGTAGGACAGTGTAGAACTGCCCCACAGAGTTTCCAAGGAGCACCTGGTTGATTTGAACTGCTGACCTTTAGGTTAGCAGCTGTAGCACTTAACCGCTATGCTACCAGGGTTTCCAATATAGAAATAGATGCTATTATTATAACCCCTATTTATAGGATACAAAGGCACCCAAAACAAAAACCAAGCCCATTACCATCGAGTCAATCCTGACTCATAGTGACCCTATAGGTCAGAGTAGAACTGCCCATAGAGTTTCCAAGGAGCAGCCTGGAGGATTCTAACTGCCGACCCTTTGGTTAGCATGGTTAGCAGCTGTAGCACTTAGCCACAACACCACTAGGGTTTCCAATAAGGAGTGGCCCATAGGGGGATAAAACCCGCGACCTTGGCGTTATTAGCACTACGCTGTAACCAACTGAGCTAACTGGCCAGCTGTTACAAAGGCACAGAGAGGTTAATTTGCCCAAGTTCACAGAGCTTGAAAGAGGTGTAGCCAGGATTCAAATCCTAGCCTTCTGGCACAGCCTGTCCTCTTAACCAGTACCTTGATAGTCTCTTGGTGCACAACAGACAACACCCTCTCTTCCTCAACGTGAATTGCTCTCAGGGCTACTTCGAGGGCTCCAATATGCTACTAGTTCCATCTCAAACTTGTGCTGCAACAATCAAATTTATTGCTCATTGCAAGTATATAAATTGTTGGAATCTATCATTTCTATACATGGCCTTGCTGTCAGCTCAGTTGAATTTAAAGGATTTGTCAGCAGAGGTCTCATTTAAAATATTCCCATTCCCAGATTGCCTTTGAGCAACAGATTAGGATGAAAATGTCCTGCAGACTAGCCTTGTCCTGGGGCAGACTGTTTGAAGAGAAGAGATGATAAGGCAGGTCAGGTGTCTCATCCTTTAACTCTTGCTTGAATCATCTCTGTTAGATTTAGTAGAAATCTTACAGCATACCAGAGGACACAGCACAGGTACTGCATTGTTTACACCTCAACTTTGCTTGCATTTGTCATAAAAGTTTGCTTCTGCTAGGAAGTTTGGAGCTGGAATTTGCAACAATGTAATGAAGAAAATGGGATCTGTGTGATAGGGATTCCGTGGCACATGGAGACCAGGTGGCGTCACTGTTTTGGTCAGCTTCAAAGCATTCCTTCCAGGTGCTTTACTATAGCAGGACCATTAGGAAGAGTCTGTCCATGGCCCTCTGCTAGAGATGCTCAGCTGGACCTCCTGAGGGTTGTCAGGACAAAGGGTCAAGGCAGTGACTACTCTTCCCCTATGTAAATGCATCTTCTGTTATTTCCTCCCCACTAGATCAGCATATAAAGGAGCCCTGGTGGTTCAAAGGTTAAGCGCTAGGCTGCTGGCTGAAATGTCAGCAATTGGAACCCACCCACCCAGTGGCTCTGTGGGAGAGATCTGGTGACCTGCTCGCATAAAGATTGCAGCCTAGAAAACCCTATGGGGCAGTTCTACTCTGTCACATGGGGTTGTTATGAGTTGGAATCAACTCAGTGGCAGCTAACAACAAAAGGCCAGTAGAGCACAAGGTGCTTGGAAAAGGACGTCCCTTGAAATATAAAGATTATATTGGCCGTAGGGCAGGGAGAGCAGTGAATTACAGAAAGCTGTTATTGCTCAGTGTCAACATTTTTATTTCTTTTGAAATCTGTAGTGATGCTCTTCAGAGGCTTAAATGAGGGCTTTGACCAGTGGAATTTTGAAGGACAAAAGGTCTGTCTTGTGGAAGACGTATTTCATCCTTGACTGTCATTCAGTTCATCAGGCGTTTAGATTTGGGAGCTATTCCCACTGCAGGAAGCTGTGGCCCTCCCCTCAGGGTGGGAGGTGACTGGTACATGGATTTGTGCTTTCCAGGCTGCTCCGCCATATCGGGTCCAAAAGCAGTGAGTGGCCCAAAGAGAGGCTCATTGACTGTGCGGTGTAGTTATGGCCCAGGATGGGAGACCTACTACAAGTGGTGGTGTCGAGGAGCTGTTTGGAATAGCTGCAAAATCCTTGTTAAAACCACTGGGTCAGAGAAAGAGGTGAAGAAGGATGCCGTGTCCATCAGGGACAGTCAGAAAAACCGCCATATTCCTTGTGACCATGGAGAATCTCAGGGAAGACGATGCAGGCTTTTACTGGTGTGGGATTGAGAAACCAGGAACTGACCTTGGAGTCCAGGTTAAAGTGTCAATTGGCCCAGGTAAGACTATGTGTCTGTGTGGATGTGTCTTTCAGTGCTTGCTCTGTCCTAGTCCTTGAGGGCTTTCTTGAGTGACTGAACTATGGGCAGGGCAGAGGGTGGTTGAGCCCCTGGGAGTCAGTGAACCCTGCTACATGCTAGGGGATGGGAGGAGTTATTCTTACATGATCTCTCATGGCTCCTCCAGGATGGAATGAAGCCTTTCTGGGAACATTCTCTTTTCTGCACAGCTCAGTCTCTTGCACATAGAGAACAAGGCGATGGTCTCCAGTTCTAGCTCATGACCCCTTCCATGGGACCCAGAGACCCCAAACCCTGCTAAAGCTTTCTTGGGACCCCTGGTGCCCAGGTGTGACTGCTCTTTGTAGAGTTCTGGGGTGGAACTTCATTGCGTCTTCCCACCCTCCATCACATCCCCAACATCAGGGGAGACAGAAGTCCAGCATAGTTGGGTTGCTGTGGTCTAATTCTGAGGTCTGGAAAGGCCTCCACAGTCAAGTGACTGCCCTCCTGGTGTCTGAAATCCCACTGTCTGCCATTTATACATTTGGATCTAATAATGTCTCTTCCTAAGTCCTTCTACATGGCAAACACTCCTGGGAAAGTCAGCTTAGAGGTCCCAGTGCCTTGGCTTGAGTTTATCTGTCAGACTCTGTTTTGCTGACCATTGGACAGGCAGCATGGGCACTCAGGACACTTGGGGCACCACAATCAACAGCCCCAACCACACCTGGCCTGATGACACATGCTACAGTTCGCAAAGTATAGCATGCACATTGTCTAACTTAATCTTCACAACACTCCGGAGAAGCCACATTCTAGAAACTTTGTAACTTGGCCAAAGTAAAGGCTCTTCTTAACATTATGGTTTTGTTTAGGACCAGCTCTGACCTTAGAAGTCACAGAAGTAGGGTTAACAGCACTGTGCAAGTTCTTCTTCTACCCTGTCCTTGTTGGATAAATAAGATCGGGAGGAGGCATGAGCTGAGGCACAAAGAGTGGAAGTGTTTAAAATTCAGGTGAACTCCAGCCACCCTTGTCCTGAGGCTCTTCCTGGGCCCCCTCCAGCCCTCCCAGGGCCTGATCAAGGTTCTCTCTGCACCTCTGTCAGCCCCACCTGCTTTTGAGGCTCTTGAGGCTTCTAGAGGCTGGGGAGATATGAGAGATCCAGACTGCAGCCCCTCCTCACAGCCCTGCTCTGTGCTCCCCAGGCCAGGGCACTGCCTTCTCCCCAGGCTCAGAGCCATGTGCAGGACTGGATGGGTCAGCAGGCAGAGTGGTATGTAATCTGGTCTGTGTACCAAGCACAAAGTGCTTGCGGAACACCACCACCTCTACCAACACCCCATTTACAGCGCCAGAAGACACCACAGCCTTCCGCACTATGACCAGCCAGCGCTCCAAAGTCTGGTAAGCCATCTCAAATCCTGCTGTTCCCTATGACCCACTTGGCCTAAACTGCTCCAATGGGGGAACACTTCATTGTCCCAGATTCTAGCTGGATGTTGGGCTTGGACCTTCAGGCTCCTTTGAGAGAATGACGGGGCCGGGGGCCTGTCCCACTTGCTATCAGGCCACACAGTGTCCTCTTTGCCCCTGCAGACCCCCATCTTGGAGCTCAGTGCAGTAGGTAGGTTTTTCAGTTGGTCCATTCATGCATTTAGTCATCTCACCTTTACTGAGGCAACCTGTACCTGGCACACACTGTGCTGAGCTCGGTGTTCCTTGATGTCTATCTCCCCCCCGTGAATGTCTCTGTGTCCATTCTGCTCTTTTTATAACTCAGAAGAGATTAGCTTTAGGACCTACTCTACTTGGTGTGGACTGGTTAACACAACAAAGAAAATCTTATTTCCAAGCAGGATCATATTTACTGGTATAGAGGCCAGGATTTCAATACATATTTCTGGGGGTTACAGGATTCAATCCATAACAGAGGGCAAAGTGTAGAAGCAGAGAGACCTGTTAGAAACCTGTTAGGCTTGTAGATACATCAAAACCATCTTGTGGAGCCCTGCTCTCCTTGAGGGCACCCAGGAGTGGGGGTTCCCTGCAGGTCATAAGGTATGTGCCCCTCCCACATGGGATAGGGCCCAGAGGCGAGAGGTGAGCCCTGGGTACAGGGCCTCCTCCAATTGTTGTTTCCAGGTCTAAGATCATGGAGCTCAAAATTCTCATTCCCCTCGTCTGTGCCGTGTTGCTGCTTCTCTTGGTGGTGGCCTCACTCCTGGCTTGGAGGATGATGAAGTGACAGAAGAAAAGTGAGAGGACCTGGTTGAGGCTGGGATGGGGCTGGGGCAGTTGTAAGTGTGTGGGGTCGATGGCTGATGTTGTCATCAGGGATCATCTGGTGCAAGGGATTACCCATGTGGTCTGTAAGGGGCACTGTTGCAAAGACTGGCACCTGGCTATCCCAGAACCTGGAGCTTGCAGGTGAGCCTCAAGGGGTTTTGGTGCTAGGCACCTGCTCTGCACATCACTGCCTTGTCTTCTCTCTGACCCGCCTCCTTCTCTGTTTTCTGATTTTGGCTCTTGGTAGTAGAGGTGGCAATAACCTCAGGCAGACAGCCCAGTCTAGAGTGCCTGGATACTTCAGTAGAATCTGTGTGGTTGCCAAGGAGGTACTGAGCTGACATGGTGGCAGAGAGGCACACACACAGAGTGCAAACATACTTGTGCATGCACACAGCTGAGCATGTACAAATACATGTGCATGTACACTCATGCGTATGGACACACAGGTATATACACAAGCACATGCACACACAGATGCATGTACACAGTACATATACACAATGCATGTGCACATACACATGCACACACATACACAAGTTCATGTACACATGTGTACACACATACATAAGACTGGACTGCCTACTTAAAGCCATTCCCACCTCTGCTGCCAAGAGCCAAAACTGGAAATGGATGTGTGTATACAGGGTGCACACATATGCGTGCACACACACACACGTGCACACACACACACACACAGAGGCATGTATAGACACATGAACAGTCCTCTGGGTTTGATCAGAAAGGTTGGTTGTGACCCTTACTGGTTTTCATCCTCTGTCCCCAGCCCTTCCTCAGGCTGTCTCACTTGCTGTCTGAACTTGCTCTTTGGGGAAGTGCCTGAAGACTCTGAAGTAGTGACATTTGGCCCCAACCCAACCCTTTGCCTGTCTGGTTTCACTTCCACATTTTCACAGTCATCCTCCCAAACCCAGTAGGATCTAAGCTCTTAGGGAGCCCACTCCACTTCTCCTCCCCCTCATGTGGAATCTTCTCACCTGCGAGGGGGTGGGATGCTGACTCTTACTCATTACTTTGTCTTCCAAATATCCTGTCTATGATCTGAGTTCTAAGTATTTCCTTGGTATCTAGAAACTAAAAACCAGGGGAAACCTTCTTTATTCTTTTCTTGTCCGTAAGGCAGGGGACATGGGGTGGCAGGGGAGGGCTAAAGGGCAGAAGAAATACAGGAACCAGCAGCAACCTCACAACCAGTCCATATTGTGCTGACCCAATGTGTACACCCTCGGGGGGCAGCTTGGAGTCCCTCTGTGACAGCTTGAGCATCCATGTGTCAGCCTCAGCGAAGCCCCGGGAGGCAAGGAAGGGCATCCCGAGCCACCCAGCCTCTCACAGCCCACTGAAGACAAACTAGACTTCAGCGGGGTGGAGGTAACAAGGAAACACATATCAAGTGCCTTCTGGGTAGGTGGGCCGGGAAGGTGCGACTCTGAGCTGATCCCCAGAGGATGAATCCAATAGAGAAATGGTGAAGTTACGAGTAGAACTTTGGGCAGCGTGGGGTTGGACAGAAGAAAACTCAATCCTGGAGAAGCAGATGGCTGGCAGGGCTGCCCGATCAGTGGGTTGCACGGTTCTGTGATGTGAGCAGCAGGCGGGGTTAGATCTCTGGGGAGCCCAGAGAGATTGCGACTGATGTCACATAGCGTGTGATCTGAGGAGTCAGAATTATAACCAGGTCTCCACATCTGGAGCCTAATTGCCCTCTTTTCTTCTGCATTTCTTTCCCCAGACCTGGGGTCCCTGAAAGTCTTAGGGTTGGGCTTTCTAATTCTGGGTTGTGTTTGTCTTTCAGCTGCTGGGACATCCTCAGAGCAGGAGAGATACCTGAGACCCAAGCAGAAAGATCAGCTGACTCTTCCCTCTCTTCCCTCAGTCCTGTCTCCCAGGAGCATAGAGGTCCCAACCCTGTGCCAAACAGCATCCATGTCCTCATGACCTCTATATCCTACAGGGCTTGGGTGGTGGGGGGCCTGGCAACAGCCAGCGGGGAGGAGGGCTGAGAGAGGCGGGCATGGGAGATTGAGATGTGGGGTACAGGGGGAACTGGGTGAGAGGGGCCCAGGGAAACAGAGAGGTCCATGGTCCTTAGCAGAGGAGGGACCTGTGCCCACACAAGGGAGTTCTGTGACCCCCCCATCCTGTGTCCTCTCTCAGGCTATGCGGTCCCTGGAAGGTGACCACTGCTATGTACACCTGGCCCTGCACCATATTGGCACCTCCCCAGTTTCCTCCTGGAAAAAGTCAGCCTCCTCTGCCCAGGCCAACCAGACAGAAGCAGAATACATCACTGTGGTGGGTACTCAGTGGTGTGTACTTGTATTTACTCAGTGATGTTTACTTATGGTGTGTAGTCGTGGTGAGTACTCAGTTGTGTGTACTTGTGGTGTGTACTCACAGTGTGTAGTCATGGTGAATGCTCAGTTGTGTGTACTTGTGTTGAGTACTCAATGGTGTGTACTTGTGGTGTGTACTCAGTGGTGTGTATTCATGGTGTGTAGTCATGGTGAGTACTTAGTGGTGTGTACTTAGTGGTGTGTGCTTGTGGTATATACTCATGGTGTGCCCTCAGTGGTGTGTATGTATGGTGTGTACTCAATGGTGTGTGCTCATGGGGTGTACCCCTTTGATGAGCCAGGCAGAGCCACAACCCTGAAGGACTTGCCTGAGGACTCTCCTGAGCCCTTGGAAGTGTCTATATACCATGTCTCAGTGCTGGAGATTTGAGTACCGATCGAACATGGTCCTAGTGCTGGGCAGGGGGACCCAGACATTCTGAGGGATACACAATTCCACATGGAAGTGGTGCCCTGGTGGTGGAGTGGAGGGAGAGATTTTCTGCTATGGCTGGAGCTCAGGGTGTTTGGCTGAGTGGAGTGAGGGTTGCTGGAGAGGTTGGAAGTTGATTTCAGAAGCCCTGGAGGGCCTGTCTGGGCCTCGTGAGGTCACTCAGCCTCGTGCAAGGCTCCCTCTGTTTCCTGGGCATGGAATCTGCCAGCCTCTCTGACCCTGTGGCTATCTCTATTGCAGACCCCCTTTCTGAGGGAGGAGATTTCCTATCCTTCCCTGTCTTTAGACACCTTGAATCAGGAGCCAACCTACAGCAACATGGGCCACCTCACAGCCTGCTTTCCCATGGGGAGCCACGAGGAGCGTACAGAATACAGCTCCATCAGGAACCTTTAGCCACTACTCCAGGGCTTCCTTTTAGACTTAACCCGAGCCTACTGCAGTGTGCACATTCCTGTCTCATCTGCCTCCTGACCCCGGTCCTCTCACCAGGACCTCTGCCTGATCCAGCCAGCATCGGTCCCACCTCGGGCTCTGGCTCCTGTTCAAGGCCAGACTCAGGGGCTTCTGGGAGTCAGAATAGGAGTTTCTACAACTTCTTCTCTCCCACATTGCTTGGGAACGTGCTGGAGGGATGCTCTGGGCTGCCTTGGAAACAATAATAATTACGACAATAATAAGAGTTAACCTTAACTTATTGTTTACCACATACAGTGGGCTGAATAATGGTCCTCCAGAGATATCTGCATCCTAATCTCAAGACCTGTGAATGTTACCTTATATGACTGACTTAGGCTGGTTCTCTAGAGAAGCAAAACCAGTCAAGTGTGTATATATACATATGTGTGTGTGTGTGTATGTATATATGTATATTTATGTGTACACACACACACGTATACAGAGAGAAAGAATGAGAGAGAGAGAGAATCTCAAGGAAATGGCTCACGTGGTTGTAGAGGCTGGCAAGCCCCAAGTCCATGAGTCAGAGGTCAGATGGAGGCTTTTTCTGACTCACATAGTTGCAGAGGCTGATGAACCCATGATTGGCAGGTCAGATGGCAGGCTGTTGGCTCACAGGCTGCAGAAGCTGATGAATCTCAAGACGGCAGGTAAGCTACTAGCTCAAGTCCCAAGAACCAGAGGTCAGATAATGATAAGCTGGATGCAGGATCCAGAGTGACAGCCTTGCTGGAACATCCATTTATATACTGCAGGCAGGCCACATTCCCAAGGAAACTCCCTTTCAACTGACAGGCTGCTCATACCAGGTCTCAGCATGGGGTTGATTACATGATTACATAGCTGCCAAATTACATCACTGATACTACATCACTGACAAGCTGCATCATAACTGCCAAACCATTGAGAATCATGGTCCAGCCAAATTGACACTCAATCTTAACCATCGCCATGACAAGAAAGACTGTGATTAATTTAAGGATCATGAGACAGGGTGTTTATCCTGGATGATGAGGGTGGGTCCTGAATGTAATCACAAGGGTCCTTAGAAGAGGTGGGCAAGAAGGTCGAAGAGAAGAAGGCAATGTGAGAATGGAAGTAGAAACTGGAGTGATGTGGCCAGGAGCCAAGGAATGAGCTGAAAAAGACAAGGAATGGATTCTCCCCCTGGAGCCTCCAGAAAGAACCAGCCCTGTCAACACCTTGACTTACACCCTAGTGAGATGAATTTTGGATTTCTGGCTTCCAGAACTGTAAGAGAATAAATAGGTATAGTTTGTGGTAGTTTGTTATGGCAGCCATAGCAAGCTCAGATACTATGTTGCAGGCACTATTCCTTGCTTCACTTTTATAACTAATGTAGTCCTCACAACAACCACAGGAAGGCGCTGCTAGCATCATCCCAATTTACAGTGAGAAAGCTGGGATCCAGAGAGCTTCAATGACTGGAACCCAGTTTTATCTTCAGCAGGCAGATGAGTAGGGCATTTTGGCTCCAGAATCTGGAGTCTGGGCCACTACCCTGCACTGTGTGAGTAAGGGGGATAGTGTGTGTGTCATGCACACAAGGACACTAGTGAGTGCTTACAGACACTGGACTGCTGTCTTTGTTCTAGAGTCCTGGACCTCTCCCTGCAGAATATATTCATGAGTCCCATACCGTCTCTGTGGTTACTACTCTAGTCCAAGTAACGCAGAGTTCATTCTGAATTCTGCTTACAGCAGCCAGCGTGATCTTTGTAAAGCACAAATCTGATCGCTTTCTGTGTATAACCTTCTGGTAGTTTCCCTCCCCAGCCCAAGAGACCCAAGTTGGTCCATGGGCCCCTGCCCACCACTTCAACTCAATCTCTGAATTCTCTCCTTCTCACTCACTCTGCTCCATCCCTCCAGTCTTTCTTCTGTCCTTCTAACAAGGTGAGGCTTTCTCCCTTCTCAAGGCTTTGGCACTTTTTGGGGCTTCTTTCTGGAATGTTCTTCCTGAAGATCTACAAATAGCTTCTTTTCTGTCATCACATCTCAGCTCAAATGTCCCCTCTCAGGGATGTCTTCCCTGAGCAACTTGATTGCAGTGGCCCTATTGCCCATCTCCCAGTTTGGACGCAATTTTTCTCTGTCATATTGCCCTGTGTTACTTCCTTCATAGCATTTATTACTTTATGAAATTTTTTACTTATTGGTAGGTGGCTTCATTGTGCATCCCTCTCCACTAGGCTGAAAGCTGCCTGAAGGTGGGGACTCTGTCTCATTCCCTGCTCTACTCCTTGTGCCTAGTTTAGTGCCTGTACCTGGTGGGTTCTCAAATGCTTGTTTGTTGAATGAATGAATAAATAGCACTGCTGGTTCAGACTTAAGAACACAGGACAAGCTCTCAGGAGCAGGGAGGATTGACTGTGTCCATCACTCCAGGGAGGGAGTCCTGGGCCAATTGGTCCAAGGAATTTCCGGATTGGCTTCCCAGGAGCATGAAGTGAGGAGATTACTGACAAACAGGGTAGAAGTGAGGAGCCATGATTTCCTCCTGACTTGGGGTAAAGGTCTATTACTTCACTTAGGTCTATTTTGGTGGCGGCTGGGGGTGAAGTGTCAGGGAAAGGCATCACCCTTGGAACAAATGACCAGCTATGCTTAAGAACCACAAGCCTCCTGGTTCACAGGCAAGTGGCCTGGCAGGTACGGGGCCATGGAAGCATTTAATGGGCCATTATCAATGTGTTCAGTCCCTGGGTGACGTAAGATGTTTGAACTTGGCTACTAACCTAAAGTTCAGCAGTTCAAACCCACCCAGCAGTGCCATGGAAGAAAGGCCTGGTGATCTACCTCCATAAAGATTACAGCCAAGAAAATCCTCTGGAGCAGTTCTACTTTGTACCACATTGTTTTGGGTCACCGTGAGTCAGAATCGACTCAACAGCAATGGGTTTTTGTTTTTTTCTTTTAAATCAGTGTGTCCTGGAATTTACCTGACTTCTCACAGCTCTGGACACCCCAAATAGAACAGGGGACGTGGCATTGGTGGGTGGACATCCCAGCATGCTGCTGCTGCTCTTTTCTCCTGCTCTCATGCCCCAGACATGATTCTAGAAACTTAACAGCTTTTCCTTCCTGGGGGAATTTGCAGAGGTGGAGCAGGCTTAAATATTCTTAAACTGGTCATTTAAGCTGGTCAGCTCAGAGTGAGACTATTTTTGACTCAGGCTGTTTCAAGATTAGTAAGCAAGAAGCAGCCACAGAGAGAAGTTTAAATGGCAAAATTCAAAGCAGAGCAAAATTGGAGTGAGTTGAGGCATAAAAGTCATAACATTAAGCCTGGAACCAGTGAACTACTGTGCCATTTTGACTCCTGTGTGTAAAGTTGCTTTATGTCTGACTTTTTACACAGCCGGCACCAAATGGAATCTCTAAGTGTAGGCATATGTTGGATAGTAAAACCAAACAAGCCAACCAGTTGCCACTGAGTCAATTCTGACTCATGGAACCCTATATGTTACAGAGTAGAACTGCTCCATAGGGTTTTCTTGACTGTAATCATTAGGGAAACAGATTGCCAAGCCTTTCTTCCACGGTGCCACTGGGTGGGTGCCAACTATTTGCAACACCAGCAACCTCATGTTGGATAGTAAGGAGCTTTTTTTTTTTTTTCCTGGTAATATATACCAGCAAAGATTATTCCCATGAAACTTGTGATGTGAATCTAGAAAGACAGGGGAGACTAAAATTTAACTCAGGTTGGCTTGGTTAGAGGAGTCTGGCTGCTTCTGTCTCTATGTGGACAGTGGACATGAATTGGAAATGGAAGGTTCTGGCAGCCTGGCTGAGTTAAGGAAAACCAAAAACCAAACCAAACCCATTGCCTTTGAGTCAATTCTGACTCATAGCTACCCTACAGGACAGAGTAAAACTGCCCCATAGGGCTTCCAAGGAGCGGCTGGTGGATTTGAACTGCTGGCCCTTTGGTTAGTAGCCGAGCTCTTAGCCACTGTAAAAGCAGCTTATAAAGACTGATCACTTTGATCAGTTTTAATTGTCTTAGTCAAGCTTTAAAAAAAAGGTGTCTAATCTAAGATACATTTATTGGCACCATTCTGGAACAAAGAAGAATGAAGGAAACCAAAGACACACGAAAATGTTAGTCCAAAGGACTAATGGGCCATATGAACTACAGTCTCCACTAGCCTGAGCCAAGATCTAGATGGTGCCCGGCTGTCACCACCGATGGCTCTGACAGAGATTATAATAGAGCGTTCCAGACAGAGTGGCAGAAAAATGTAGAGCAAAATTCAAATTCATAAAGAATGGCCAGACTTACTGGCCTGACAGAAACTGGAGGAATCCCTGATACTATGGGCCCCGGACACCCTCCTAACTCAGAACTGAAGCCATTCCCAAAGTCCACTTCTCAGCCAAAGATTAGACAAGCATATAAAACAAACAATAACACACATGACGGACATGTTTCTTAGTTCAATTAAGTATACAAGACCATATGGGCAATACCTGCCCAAAAGCAAAGATGAGAAGGCAGGAAGGTACAGGCAAGCTCTACGAATGAACATGGAGAACTCAGGGTGGAAGGGGAAAGGGGGAGAGTGCTGACACATTGTGGGGATTGCAACTAATGCTACAAAACAATCCATGTCTAAATTTTTGAAAGAAATCTAATTTGTGCTATAACACCTAAAACACGATCAAATTAAAAAAAAAAAAGGTTTCTACAAGACAGATACATTGTTGGAGATGTTTTTATCCAAAACCCAGCCATCTGGACTGGTGGCTGGCTGAAAACGGACCTTTCCACGTCCTCAGAGACGGAGTTGAGCAGCCTATGACATTTGTGAAACCAGTCCAGTTGATTCCATAGCTGGACAGAGCAGACTTCCGACCTTCAGTCAAGCATTCAGGTCCTTTGGGTGTTGGTTATGACCTTGGAATCAGCCACTAATTCAGCATGTGGGAGACCCGGGTTTGATTCCCAGCCAATGCGCCTCATGCACAGCCCTCACCATCTCTCAGTGGAGGCTTGCGTGTTGCTGTGGTGCTGAACAGGTTTCAGCAGCTCTTCCAGACTAAGGTGAACAAGGAAGAAAGGCCTGATATCTACTTCCAAAAATCAGCCAATGAAAACCCTACAGGTCACAGCTGTCTGATCCTCAGCCAATCACGGGGATGGCACAGGACCGGGCAGCATTTCATTCCATTGTGTATTAGGTCACCATGGCTCAGGTCAACTTGACAGTAACTTTGTCATTGTCAGTAACTCTTGGCTGGTTTCTCTCTTGTACGAAAATTGTAAAGAATTTCAAGATGGTGACAGCAGAGCTTTACACCAAGAGTGGAGCTTCTCAGTGTGGGCCCTGTGCAACTGCCCAGGTTGCACGCCCACAAGGCAGGCATTCTGCTCACTTCTCATCTGCCTTCATGTGGCCACGGGCTGCTCATACCCTACCCACAACTGGAAAAATTCAGGCATCTCCACAGCCTGACTCTAAAGAGATGAGGGACTGCTTTCCCTCCTTCCAGCCTAGCTGAGTCCTCATTTCTTGCTCCCAAGGCCACCTCTTCCCTGGATGGCTGACAGTTGGATCATCTATTTCCTCCAGAGAAAATCCTAGTTCCACCCATAGGGTGTGGTCTGGTGCCATGGCCCCAGTTACCCAGTCAATTATAGGTGACATCAGTTCATTCCCTAAGTCCAGTTACTCAGCCTGAAATAACACCATGTGTGGTCACTTCTTATTAAAGATGTAAAAACATTGGGATCCAGCCTCACCCAGGAGGCATCTGTTGTTTTTGCATGACTAGCCAACAGCTACCATTACCCTCATTTTCTTTGAAAACCACTCCTCCTCCTTTCTTAGTCCATAAGGTTGAGTGGGACTGACTACCTTCAGGTGTGGCCTTGTGACCAAAGCTAAAGTCATTTAACTTATTCTATCTCTCTGGTCACAGCAATTGGTACTGAGATGGTCATGTGACCCAGTTCTGTCCAGTGAGCATTAGACTTAGGATTTGAGTTGAAACTAGGAGCTGGAAGGGTGTCAGTCTGGAGCTGTTGATGGTCATGTGACCCCATGAGGAGAAAGCCTACCTGTGAATAACACCAACCCAGAGAAAACAATTGTTGAGAGACCGAGAGAGACTGATGTCGCTGTTTGAGTTACTGGATTCAACTGAGCCGAAAGTCATCAGCATCCCTGGGCTTCCTAGTTACATGAGCCAATCAATTCTCTTTATTACTTAATGTGATTAAATTGAGTTTTGACTCTGGGTTTGACTTTAAGAATCCACCTTTTACAGGTAATAGTAATACCTGTCATGCTTACACTCAGTGCTATGGGAATCAAACAGACAATTTGTATGCAAGTGCTTTGCAAATTCTGATATGCTATTTGCATGGGATGCCCAAGGACATACAGGTGGCTAATGTCAGCGCCAAAACAAAAGCCCAGTTATTTTATTTCCCATGCCCAGTTCTCATTCTTTGTTATTGAGCTGCGTCCTGCTCCATGAAAATCAGTGGGCAGGTCAGGTAGTTGATGGAGCCTGTGCTATGTGTTGCCTTCTCTGTATTTGTGGTGTTGTATTTTGGTATCTGGAGTAGAACTGGCTTCTCAGGACACACGGGGCATAAGCAAAGAGCCCACCTGGCCTCTTGCTTATGTCTCTTCCACCTCATCTGCCCAAGCTTCTCTTCATGCACCAACCCATCTTCACAAGAAACCAGGGCCCCAGTATTTTTTAGTTTGGTTGGATGTTTTTCAGCTCAGATCTTGGACAGTGCTCCAGAAGGTGGTTCCAGCTTCACTTCTGGGGGTCTGACTCTGCCAAATTTGGGGGGGGGGTCTGGTCTTTGCTCTAGGCTCTTTTCAGAGGTGCACCGTGGAATCCCTTCCTTTTTTGGACTTGGGCATGAAGGTATCCCTGCCTTGGGAGTCCACAGCCTCTGACCTTCAGAAGTGGGGCCCCATCCTGGATGTGTGGATTTCACAGCCCTTCAGATGAGTCACTCAGTTGGGACTTGGAACTTGGCAGCCTCAGAGGGCCACAAGCAGAGTTGCAAACATTTTACCTGGTCCCTGAGGGGCTACCTTCCCACCATGTGTAACTAGAGTCACCTGATCTTTAAGGAGTCTCCATGGGCACTGAGGCACATATGTCACACTGAGCTGAAGTCAAGTGTGGCATGAGTTGTCTCTATGCCACCCAGCCTTCAAGGCTGAGCTTCATGGGGGTGGGGAATGGGTTTTGTTCCTGGTGTCTAGTACATGATGCTCAGTAAATGTTTGTGGAATCAACTCCCAGGATTCTCAGCCAGCAATGTCAGACTTTAAGGGGGTATATGGGGTGGGGGTGGTAGTGGGCTGTGAGGGAATGATCCCGGTCACCTTTCTTCTCTTTGCATGATTTTCTCCCATGGAATCTCAATCCCAAAATCCCCCATGATCATCATAGGCCTTGAGTGAGATGGAGATAGAAATGTGAAATGACAAATCCTGAAGAGGAAGCATGCCTCGTCCCCCCTCCTCCCCCATAACTAGGTCAAGGCCAGGACATTCTCAAGCTCAAAGGCAAGTGGTTGCTCAAAGTGCAGAGGAAACTGGAGACCTGGAGAGAAAGAATGCCTACCCAATCGAGACCATAGCTAAACAAGTTGGAAGAGGCTGAGACCAGGGCGGAGAGAATCCAGGGCCTGGAGGGCCTGAAGGGGTTGTAGCCCGCTACAACATCAGTTTGATCTCATTAACCTGCCTCATTTTCTCAGAGCCCTGGCACAGAAAGAACTTAATCCTTGGGCTGTCCCTGAGTCATTGAAGGACCTTGTATCATTACCTTTGATGGCTATTAAACCTGCAGCAAGAGAGGGCCAGGAGCTCTCTCAGGAATAGGGCAGTAAGATTCTTCACATGTTTGAAATTATTTAGTTGCATCAGATATTTAGATTTGTGAGAATAACAGAAACTCTTTAAAAACTCCAAGCATGTGATGGATATACTCAATCTTTCCAAGCAGTTTCCAGCTTCTGGCCCACACTCTAGATAACTTCTAAGTTACTTGGGCTCATTTGGGTCATCATCCAACTCTTGGACCAGGTAAAGTGAAATTGTCATCCAAGGCTGATGATATTTGGCAGATGTTTTTGCATATAAGCAGATTTCGATGATAGGTTTTTTTTTTTTTAATCAAATCCCTTGCCTCAACTCCCATTAAAAACAGATACTTAGGACATCAGACTAAGATGTTCACAAGAAATCATGATTTTTGCATAGGGGATGGTTATGTGAGCTTATTCCCCTGAGATT
Organism: Loxodonta africana; assembly: GCF_030014295.1. Lineage (NCBI taxonomy): Eukaryota > Metazoa > Chordata > Mammalia > Proboscidea > Elephantidae > Loxodonta > Loxodonta africana. The sequence continues at coordinate 18,263,417 of NC_087359.1, forward strand.
GTGCCTGTGAAATAGTTGTGGGGGGTGAGTGTGTGTGTGTTTCTGAGGGCCTCTGTGTATGAGGCTGCCCTTCTCACAAAGCTGACTCATCATTTTAAGTGAGACTGAATGTACACCTACTGAAGTTGCTTAGGAGCCCAAGATGTGTGCCTTATTTTTGTAAAGGGGCAGGGTATCAATGTATTTGGATTATTTTAACACTGTTATATAGTAGGCTTAATAGCAACCACCATTCACTGAATGCTTCTTATATGGCAGGGATTGTATTATATGCTTCACATTACATTACCTAACATGCTCACTCAAAAAAACAGTAAAGCTACCTAGAGGGAGACTGATATTTTCTCCCAACAGCCACTTTAAGAGGAGACGTACATTGCTAAGAATTGAGTTGCATAAGAAACTTGAGTGAGGAAGAAACGGATGTTGTTAGAGGTTTGAAATAAGCAAACCCTTTCCGGAGTCTGTTGAATAAGGCACGGAGCCAGGAGGGAGTCTGGTTTGCAGACAAGAGTTTATCTTCACTGCAGATCATTTACATGTCTTATTTCAGCCAAGTTGGCCAGAAATTCAGATCTGTGACCACTGCTACCAGACCTAAGGGGTCTGCAGCCTGTGAGGGAGGGAGTGAGAGGGCAAACATGAACTCCCACAAGAGCAAGTCACTGGGGGTGCACAGTAGCTAAAACGGGGGAGGGCTGGTGTGGGGAGGAGATTGAATGAGAACTCTCAACCGAGCGCTCACGGATCTGTTCTGAGCAGCAAACAGGGTCAAATAGAAAGAGTCCTCTGGGCTCACAGGTAAGGGTTAGTTCTTCTTTAAAGTCCAAAGCAAAGCCAGGGGTACCTAGGAACTCCAGGTGTTGGTGGGAGGGGGGATGGAGGGCCCGAGGCAATCCTTAACTTATGCAGGACTTGCTCTTTGAAGTCAGGGCCAGCTCCCCCCTGATAGGAGTCCGGTCTCTGCACGTCCATGCCCGGCTTGGAGCACGCTGCCCCCTACTCTTTCAGCACTCTGAGTCAGTGCTCCCAGAAACCATGTCCAGGCTTCGCTGAGGGAGGCAGGCTCTGGTCAGTTTCACTGGCCGGGCTGCATCCGGGTTCAGCACCGGACAGCTCCCGCGCAGCCTCTGCTCGTCACAGCAGGCTGCCGCTCACCTACGCCTTCGCGGCCTTTCAGCACCAGGGACAGCGGTACCCTCCTGTGCGCTTCGGACTAGAATTCTAAGATCCTGTCCGCTTCGACTGCTAACCAAAGGGTTGGCAGTTCGAATCTGTCAGGCGCTGCTTGGAAACCCTGTGGGGCGGTTCTAGTCTGTCTTATAGGGTCGCTATGAGTCGGAATCGACTCGACGGCACTGGGTTTGGTCTTTTTTTTTTTTTGGTCCGCTTCGAATCTCCTGTCTGGTGACGCCAGGATGCTGGGAAGACGCAAGATTTCAGTCTAGTCCGTGGTCTGTGCGTATCTCATTCAGCCAGCAGACTTCGGAGGCTCAGTGACCTGGCTGGCTTCTCCGGGCTTGTCGGTCCCGGCAACTCGCGATTCCTGCTTCTTCATGAAGGTGCACCCCTGTCACACCCCGCAGCTCCGCTCTCATCCCCAGTGGGCAGACAAATCCTGCGACGCTGGTGCTGTTTTTTTTTTTTTTTTTTTCTCAGTACTTGGACAGTTTCCTCCCCTGTGCATAAGATAACAGTGGCTCAAAGGTTGAGGTCGGTGGATGACCAGCCTTAGAGGTCCCTGAAGTCCCTGAAATATTATGCAAGACTTCTTAAATGCGTTTTTCTAGGGAAAGGTTCAGAGCTCTAATTACCCTTTCAAAGATGCACATGACCCCCAAAAGTTAAGAACAACTCTCCCAAGGGGGGCAGAGTGGTGTTTTGGTTAAGAGTCTTGGCTCTGAAAATGATTAGTTGTGTAACCTTGGGCAAGTTACTTAACCTCTCCTGTCTAAGTGCCCTGAAAATACCAAACCACTTGCTGTCAAGTTGATTCTGGCTCAAGGCGACCTTATGTGTTTCAGAGCAGAACTGCACTCCATAGGGTAGAAGTAGATCAACAGGCCTTCCTACCTCACTGCATTGTTGTGAGGATTTAATGATTTAATTCATGGAAAGAGCTTAGAATAGTGCCTGATATATACTAAGAACTCAACAAATACCAGCTATTATTCCCTCTGGGCAAAGGGATGGGGAGCCTGGCTGCTTCCTCTAAACATCAAGAAAGTCCTGCTGCTGGGACCTCCATTTATAGAGTTGCATCACCCCCCTGGAATAGGGAAGTGCAAGGCTGAACTGCCATGGGAACTGAGAGCTGAGACTGTGGTCTCTGAGGTTATCCCCGTATGATGACCCTCGTGTTCAGCAGGCAGCTCCCTCACTAGGAGCAAGTCCTGGACCAGTGGCCTTGGAGCCAACATCAACATGGAGGTAAAGAGCCAGGGCTAGAGTTAAAAGGGTGCATTTAACTCCTGGACTTGCTTTTTTTTGCGGGGGGGGGGGGCCTGGGTTGCCTAAGCCAAATCACTTATATTCTCTGGGGTTGCTTAAGCTTTTCCATCTGTAAAATAGATAAAATAACCTTGCCTGTCTCACTGGATTTGTGAATAGTAAATAAGACAATGTATGTGAATATCTTCCTTTTCTTTTGAAGTGTAAATCAAATTTCATGTATAAGATGTTATTATTATTGGAATCTCTATATGGCAGATTTTTAATGTACATGGATTAGATGAACAAAGTCAGGGAACCACAGTACTTGTTTGTCTCACTCTGGTTGGGGTTCTTAACCTGAGGTGAATAGATAGGCTTTAGGGGAAGTGTGAAACATTGAAAGCATAAAATTTGTGTAGGTACTTCCCCCCCCCCCCAGGGAGAAGTCTCATTATGTTCTCAAAGTTGTCTTTACTCAAAAAAGTTAAGTACCAATAACTTAGGAGATCCTCTTGTGTTAACTTTCTCCTGAGATTTCTCACCACCTCTTATTGTTGCAGAGAAGAAGGTTCTGGAGGCCAGGGGCTGCTTTGCCCTGAACCTCACATTCCTTAAAAGAATCACCATTTCTCAGGATCTGCTTCTGAGCTCTGAAGGCAGGGGAAGGGAAATGTTCTATAATACTCCAACCCAACGTATCTTTTTGTGGGCCAGTGTCTCTGGATTGGGACCTTTACAAGTGCTTTTTATTGTATAGCTTTTTTTTTTTTTTTACCCCCATTAGGTGAGACAAGAAGACTGGAGTGAGAGAAATGCCCTCTGCTGTCAGGAACAAGACTCTGGTGAAGTCTTTTCCCTGAAGAGTATACCTTTGTTGTGGAGAACGCTCTGACATGTTTCACAAGGATTACATTCCCCCTCCCCTGCCAGAGCCATGAGGAGATCTTTCTCAGATCTTCAATGTGAGAATCTGGTGGGCTTCCTGAAGGTAAAGCCCATGACAGTTCAAGAACCCCTTAAGACTGTGGCCCCCAGGAGTTGCTCACTTTCGCATTAGTACACATTCAGCCTCCAACAATTCCTCAAAATTACCAGTTCATGTCTGCTGCTAAGCAGATCTCGATTCTGACTTTCTGGATACATCTGTCTTTCCAGATTTCAGGGTGGTAGTTTGCCCTGAAAATTCAGCTCTCTGATGGATCCAAGAAAAGTGATTGATTTTTAGTTTGTCCAGCTTTTTCTTGTTGTAAGGATGAGAGTGACAACTTCCAAGCTCTGTATATGTCAGAGCTAAAACCAAAAGTACTTTATTTAGAAGTAGAGTATTACCTCTCTAGGGAAAAATTCGAAAAAAAAATTTTTTTAATTTCCAATCTCTTTTTCTGGGCTATATGCCTTATGAATAGCAGCAGAACATTGTCTGATATAGTGCTGGAAGATGAGCTCCCCAGGTTGCAAGGCACTCAAAAGATGACTGGGGAAGAGCTGCCTCCTCAAAGTAGAGTCGACCTTAATGAAGTGGATGGAATAAAGCTTTCGGGACCTTCATTGGCTGATGTGGCGTGACTCAAAATGAGAAGAAACAGCTGCAAACATCCATTAATAATCGGAACCTGGAATGTACGAGGTATGAATCTAGGGAAATTGGAAATCGTCAAAAATAAAATGGAATGCATAAACATCGATATCCTAGACATTAGTGAGCTCAAATGGACTGGTATTGGCCATTTTGAGTTGGACAATCATATAGTCTACTATGCTGGGAATGACAACTTGAAGAGGAATGGTGTTGCATTCATCGTCAAAAAGAACGTTTCAAGATCTATCCTGAAGTACAACACTATCAGCGATAGGATAATATCCACACACCTACAAGGAAGACCAGTTGATACGACTATTATTCAAATTTACGCACCAACTGCTAGGGCCAAAGATGAAGAAACAGAAGATTTTTATCAGCTGCTGCAGTCTGCAATTGATAGAACATGCAATCAAGATGCACTGATAATTACTGGAGATTGGAATGCAAAAGTTGGAAACAAAGAAGAAGGATCAGTAGTTGGAAAATATGGCCCTGGTGATAGAAACAATGCTGGAGATTCAATGATATAATTTTGCAAGACCAACGACTTCTTCATTGCAAATACCTTCTTTCACCAACATGAACGGCGACTATAAACATGGACCTCACCAGATGGAACACACAGAAATCAAATTGACTACATCTGTGGAAAGAGACGATGGAAAAGCTCAATATCATCAGTCAGAACAAGGCCAGGGGCTGGCTGTGGAACAGACCATCATTTGCTCATATGCGAGTTCAAACTGAAACTGAAGAAAATCAGAACAAGTCCACAAGAGCCAAAATATGACCATGAGTATATCCCACCATAATTTAGAGACAATCTGAAGAATAGATTTGACACATTGAACACTAGTGACCAAAGACCAGACGAGTTATGGAATGACATCAAGGATATCATCCATGAAGAAAGCAAGAGGTCACTGAAAAGACAGGAAAGAAAGAAAAGACCAAGATGGATGTCAGAGGTGACTCTGAAATTTGCTCTTGAACGTCGAGCAGCTAAAGCAAAAGGAAGAACTGTTGAAGTAAAAGAACGGAACAGAAGATTTCAAAGGGAGTCTCGAGAAGACAAAGTAAAGTATTATAATGACATGTGCGAAGAGCTGGAGATGGAAAACCAAAAGGGAAAAACACGCTCAGCGTTTCTCAAGCTGAAAGAACTGAAGCAAAAATTCAGGCCTCAAGTTGCAATAGTGAAGGATCCTATGGGGAAAATATTAAATGACGTGGGAAGCATCAAAAGAAGATGTAAGTAATACACAGAGTCATACCAAAAAGAATTAGTCGAGTTTCAACACTTTCGAGAGGTGGCATATGATCAGGAACCGATGGTACTGAAGGAAGAAGTCCAAGCTGCTCTGAAGGCATTGGCAAAAAATAAGGCTCCAGGAATGGATGGAATATCAATTGAGATATTTCAACAAACAGATGCAGCGCTAGAGGTGCTCACTCATCTATGCCAAGAAATATGGAAGACAGTTTCCTGGCCAACTGACTGGAAGAGATCCATATTTATGCCTATTCCCAAGAAAGGTGATCCAACCAAATGTGGCAATTATAGAACAATATCATTAATATCACATGCAAGCAAAATTTTGCTGAAGATCATTAAAAAACGACTGCAGCAGTATATTGACAGGGAAATGCCAGAAATTCAGGCAGGTTTCAGAAGAGGACATGGAACCAGGGATATCATTGCTGATGTCAGATGGACCCTGGCTGAAAGCAGAGAATACCAGAAGGATGTTTACCTGTGTTTTATTGACTATGCAAAGGCATTAGACTGTGTGGATCATAATAAATTGTGGATAACATTGCGAAGAATGAGAATTTGCAGAATGCTTAATTGTGCTCGTGAGGAACCTGTACATAGATCAAGAGGCAGTTGTTCGGACAGAACAAGGGGATACTGATTGGTTTAAAGTCAGGAAAGGCGTGCATCAAGGTTGTATTTTTTCACCATACCTATTCAGTTTGTATGCTGAGCAAATAATCCGAGAAGCTGGACTATATGAAGAAGAACAGGGCATGAGGATTGGAGGAAGACTCATTAACAACCTGTGTCATGCAGATGACACAATCTTGCTTGCTGAAAGTGAAGAGGACTTGAAGCACTTACTAATGAAGATCAAAGACCACGGCCTTCAGTATGGGTTGCACCTCAACATAAAGAAAAGAAAAATCCTTGCAACTGGACCAATGAGCAACATCATGATAAAGAAGAAAAGATTGAAGTTGTCAAGGATTTCATTTTACATGGATTCACAAACAACAGATATGGAAGCAGCAGTCAAGAAATGAAATGATGCATTGCATTGGGTAAATCTGCTGCAAAGGGCCTCTTTAAAGTGTTGAAGAGCAAAGATACCACCCTGAAGACTAAGGTGCCCCTGACCCAAAAAAACAAGCCATGGTATTTTCAATGACGTCATATGCATGTGAAAACTGGACAATGAATAAGGAAGACTGAAGAAGAATTGATGCCTTTGAATTGTGGTGTTGGCGAAGAATATTGAATATACCACGGACTGCCAAAAGAAGGAGCAAATCTGTCTTAGAAGAAGTACAAAGAGAATTCTCCTCAGAAGCAAGGATGGTGAGACTGCATCTTACATACTTTGGACATGTTGTCAGGTGGGATCAGTTCCTGGAGAAGGACATCATGCTTGGCAGAGTACAGGGTCAGCAGAAAAGATGAAGTCCCTCATAAAGGTGGATTGACACAGTGACTGCAACAATGAGCTCAAGCATAATGATTGTAAGGATGGCTCAGGACCGGGCTGTGTTTCTTTCTGTTGTGCATAGGGTTGCTATGAATAGGAACTGACCCAACAGCACCTAACAACGACAACAACATATGCCTTCTGGACCTTTTAGTAACATTTCTAATTAAGATAATAATTTTAAAAAAGAAGTTATTCTCACAGTAATTACATTTTAGGTTTGTGTCTTTCTGATATTTGGGACCACTCCAATGTCATTGGTAAGCACATTTGCAGACCATCCAAAAAAAAAAATTTTTTTTTTTTTCTCAGGATGGGTGACTTATTTATGGAGCTTCTGGTCTAAATTTTTAGAAGTGATATTTTCTACTACTGTCTCCATGTTCCGAGGAGGTTATTTGTTTGGGACTTGGACTCTCTTATGGTGTGTTTCCCAATCACGGAGAGGGGGCAGCTACATGATTTGCCCAGCTTTGCTGTCCACTCTCCTTGTATTTGCCTCTTGTTCCAGCTCCCTCTGCTGGAAAATGGTGTTTGGCTCTATCAGGACTTGTAGGGTTCCAAGGTGGTTCTCAAAGTTCCTTCTCTCAGCCCTTGATTTCAGGGTCAGTGGGTATTTCTTTTTCTATGCTCAGTTCCCCTTCTTCATTCTCTGTATCTTCCATTTCTGGGCAGCTCCAGCAGTCAGAAGTCCAGTGGTCAGCAGTGTTGTGTTATGTGCATTCAGTTGGGAGCTAACTGTTTACAGTATCCTCATTTGTGACTTGCAACCACATTTTATATTAATAATAAGTTCTGTCCTCTCTGATAAATTAATCTCTGCCAGCAGCTCCTTGACACTGAGATTCTGAAGAGCACGGATTTACATTCGAACACAGAGGCTTTCAGCTCTTTCTCTGGGAGTCATAGTCACATTTGGTGGATTTCTGTTTGCATATCGGTCATGATTTGAACTAACAAGGTGAAAGACCTTCTACAGTTTTCAATTTCATTTTGAAAATTTAAATCAAAGTAATAAATGCATGTAGTAAAGAAGTAAACTGGAAAGGTTTATGCATCCTTCTGCTCTCCACCTCCAATCTCTCTCCTTCTAAGGCACTCTCTTTTAACAGTTTCTGTTTTCAGAAACCCTGATGGTGTAGTGGTTAAGTGCTATGGCTGCTAACCAAGAAGTTGGCAGTTCGAATCTGCCAGGTACTCCTTGGAAGCCCTCTGGGGCAGTTCTTCTCTGTCCTATAGGGTCGCTGTGAGTCGGAATCGATTCGACAGCAGTGGGTTTTTTTTTTTTTTTTGGTACAGTGCTAATGCGGCCCTGGTGGCTTGCTTAGTGGTTAAGTGTTTGGCTGTTAACCAAAAAGTTGGTAGATCGAATCCACCAGCTGCTCCTTGGAAACCCTATGGGGCAGTTCTACTCTGTCTTATAGGGTCACTATGAGTCAGAACCAACTCAAAGGCAATGGTTTGGTTTTTTATAGTGCTAGTCTTTCCTATGGTGCTTGGTAAGATAGAGGGTCACCAAAGAAAAGGAGGACCCTCAATGAGATGGATTGACACAGTGGCTGCAACAATGAGCTCAGACATAGCAATGATTGTGAGGATGGTGCAGGATTGGGCAGTGTTTTATTCTGTTGTACACAGGGTCACTATGAGTCAGAACCCACTCAATGGCATCTAACAACAACATTGTGCTAATATTTTTGTTTATCAACTACAAACATATTCTGTTAATTTCTACCCCTGCATCTCCTTCGCTCATGCTTCTCTATACAATTATGCCACTATTTTCTGTTCTTCCACTGGACAATTCTACAGTTTCATGTAATAGTCATAAACCTCATTTCTTGCTTCATTAACCATAAATTGTAGCTTTTGAGTCCCTATCTTGCAAGATGAAGAAATAACACCCCATCCTTCTTTTTGCTTCTCTTCCCCTTCCATTATTTTTATTTATTTTAGAATAGTTTAGATTTACAGAAAATTTACAAAGATAGTAGAGTTCTTGTATACCTCACACTCAGTTTCCTCTACTGCTGACATCTTAATGTTACTGTGGTACATTCATCACAACTTATGAACCAATATGGATACATTATTAGTAACTAAAGTCTGTACTTTATTTGTATTTCCTTAATTTTTACAGGATGTCCTTATCACAGGATCCAATCTAAAGTGCCACATTACATTGAATTGTTATGTCTCCTTAGGCTTCTCTAGACTATGACAGTTTTTCAGACATTCTTTGTTTTTGATGACTTTGACAGTTTTGAGGAGTATTTGTAAGGTATTTTGTGGAATGTTCTTTGATTTGTCTTGTATGGTTCTCATGGTTAGACTGAGATTATGTTTTTTGGTAGGAGGACCACAGAAGTGAAGTGCTCTTCTCAACACATTGCATCAAAGGTACGTGCTGTCATTATGACTTATCACTGATGATCCTAACCTTGATCACATGACTGAGGTAGTGTTTGTCAGGTGTATCTATCTACTGTGAAGTTACTTCTCCTTCCTTCCTTTCCAAAATGTGATATTTAGAAGGAAGTCACTATGAGAAGCCTACACTTCAGGAGTGTGAGTTTATGCTCCATCTCCTGAGGAGGGACATCTACATAAATTATTTGAAATTCCTTTGTATGGGAAAATTATTTCTTCTCCACCATTTATTTATTTATTCAACCAATCATTTATTTGTATCAGTATGGCTTCATGGATATTTGTTTTGTACTTTGGGTTAAAATTCAATACTAAATTATTTAGTTTGTTGTTCAAATATTCCAGCTTTGGCCAATCGGAGCTCTTTCAATTGGCTCCTGTGACCCTTTGACATCTGGCAGCTATTTTGTTTTTCAGCACTTCAATATTTATGGCACTACAAGATGCTCTAGGATTATCTTGTATATTACCTGTCCCATCCCTAGAATCAACCATTTCCCTAAGGAGTCCTGGTTTCTTTCACCAGGGAATGGAATTAGTAACCAAGATCTGGTTGCTGGATATGCTTATTGCCACTGGGTTATTGTCAGATGTTCCTTTTTTTCTTATACTTTCTCAGCTGATAGAAATCACATTCTTTTCTGTGAAATATTTTATAATTTGTTTATAGGTCTACTGTAAATTCTGAATCTCTTCCCATGCCTTCAGCCTTTACCTTGCTATAATCAGGCAAATATGGTACATTATGATTATATTTTTTATTTCCTTTTCAAAAGTTCCTAAAATCAAGCTTGAAACAATTATTCTTCTTTACAATACACCCATTCTCAAACTCATGCATTTTTTTCTAAATTTTGCTTTGTTGTTGTTGAGAACATACTCGATAAAACATACACCAATTCAACAGTTTTTATAAGTACAATTTAGTGACATTGATTACATTCTCCTTTTCTGAGTTGTTCCTCCCTCGTTAACATAAAGTCACTGCCTCCTAGGTTCCTATCTATACTTTCAAGTTGATGCTGTCAATTTGATCCCATATAGATAGTTCTAAAAAGAGCATAATGCTCAAGGCAGACCTTTTTTACTAATTAAACTAAACTATTGTTCTGTTTTTTTTAAGATGACTTCAGGGGATATTTTTGGTTGAAAGTTTAAGGATTATTTCAGGGTAATGGTTTCAGGGGTTCATCCACCCTCCATGGGTCCAGAAAGTATAAAGTCCACGAGAATTTGAAAATCTGTTGTGCATTATGCCCTTTTTGATCAGGATGCTTCTATAGAACCTTCGATGAAAATGTTCAGTAATGGTAGCTGGGCATCATCCAATTCTTCTGGTCTCATGACAAAGGAGGCAGTTGTTCATGGAGGCAGTTAGCCCACATGTCCCATGTCCTCCTCCTATTCCTGACTCTCCTGCTTCCTTTGTTGTTCCAGGCGAACAAATACCAATTGTTGGTGGCTGTTTACAGGCTTTTAAAACCCCAGGAACTATGCAATGAATAGGAGGTGTTTGGTTGTACATAAGCAGCCTCAGCAGCTACTATTTTGTTGTTGTTGTTGCAATTATGTCTCTCACACAACTTTTGCTAATTCAGCTTTTTATAGGTGTACAACGTACTGACAGTAATTACAATACTCGTCTGTGCAATGCTACCCTTAATGTGTTTCACCACGCATTGTTTTAACCTATAGTTCACGTTTTTGTATATTTGCTCTTTTCCTAAATTTATAAATGCTTTTTTTCTCTTTCCTTGTTGGGAGATATCCACACACTTACAAGGAAGAACAGTTAATATGACTATTATTCAAATTCACCCGCCAACCACTAATAAGAAAGATGAGAAAATTGCAGATTTTTACCAGCTTCTGGAGTCTGAAATTGATCAAACATGCAATCAAGATGCATTGATAATTACTGGTGATTGGAATGCAAAAGCTGGAAACAAAGAAGGAGGACTAGTAGTTGGAAAATATGGCCTTGGTGATAGAAATGACACAGAGGATCGTATGATAGAATTTCACAAGACCAATGACTTCATTGCAAATACCTTTTTGCAACAACATAAATGGCAACTATACACGTGGATCTCACTAGATGGAATACACAGGAATCAAATCAAGTACCTCTGTGGAAAGAGATGACGGAAAATCTCCATATCATCCTCAGTCAGAACAAACCAGGAGCCAACTGTGGAACAGACCAGCAATTGCTCATGTGCAAATTCAAGTCGAAGCTGAAGAAAATTAAAATGGTTCTGGAAAGCCAAAACACTTTGAGTGTAATCCTACCTGATTTTTGGAGACCATTTCAAGAATAGATTTGCCCAGGAAGCGGAGCCAAGATGGCGGAATAGACAGACACTTCCATCGAGCCCTCTTTACAACAAAGACCCAAAAAAACAAGTGAAACAAATATATTTGTGACAAGCTGGGAGCCCTGAGCATCCAAGGCAAGCTTAGACAACAAAATGAGGGGCAGGAGAAGGAAGAGACGGTTCAGAAGTGGAGAGGAGTTACCGGACCTGAATCGAGGGTAGCCCTCAGGCACCATTCCTGGAGCGGTGGTGATGGCAGTGGTGGGCTGGTCCTAGCGTTCAGCTGCAGTTTCCTCAGGGAGAAACAGCCAGCCACACAGCCCACTCACACCTCCAGAACTTGAGGAGAAAGGTGCTCTCGGCGAGAGCTAAGTACTTGCGTATATTTTACTGTGTCCGCTCCCCTCCCCCCCCAAGCCGGCTTCAGCAGCTGAATCCTTAGGCCTGAGATAGACTCTGGTGAGCACCTAGAGCCACCCTCCCAGCCTTGGGGAAGGAAAAAATTTGTAACTGGGGGGAAAAGATAATTTGCTAGCTCCATTAACTGGGGGAGCTCAGGACAGAAGCGGCTCCTGTCCAGGCATAAACCGTCCGTGGACTTTGAGCACCTTTTCCTTCTGCATGGACCTGTGTAGGCCTATTTTGGGAGAATAGGCCCTTGTTAGCAAACTCCAACCATTACAGTGGTGCGGTGGAGAGGTGGGTGTTAGGCATTTGACATTGCTTTGCCTTTTAAACAAGGTCCTCACCTACCCACAACAGGGACCTAAGGACTGGTGGCTCCACTTGGGTCGCCCAGCCACCTGTGACGGGGCCCAGGGATAACTGGTACCTCTCAGTCCTTACAACAAAATCTTTGGATGCCCATGGTCCCTCTGCAGAGCCCACCCACCAACACGCTCTAGGGAACAGAGTCACATTTTCCTCAGAGACATTAAGGGGTTGGTTCTCAGCACCCTGCCTTGTTCAGAGCATGACCCCCTGCTGCAGTCAGATATGAGTATATACGCCAATCACCCCTGCCCCTCTAAGACTGTAGGACAGAGCCTGTACCACACACTTGATGATCAGCTACCTGGAAACCTGAGCTGAATTCATACAAGAAAACTGAATGGACTCCTAGACTGATATACCTGATAACAGCTCTAGCCAGCTGGAGACAGGACATCAGAGCTCCAAAGGCGAAAATGATCAAGCTAGCTCACTCAAACAACCCGTAGGTGTATACCAAAACAAAGCAAAGCAAGTAGCTATGACACAGTAAGCAAGCATAAACTAATACAATAACTTATAGATGGCTCGGAGCCAACAGTCAATATCAAGTTACATAAAGAAACAGGCCATGATCACCTTAACAGGCTTTCAAAACAAAGAATCCAGGAATCTTTTAGATGAAAGGGCATTCCTAGAATTACCAGAGGCAGAATACAAAAGTTTAATATGCAGAACCCTTCAAGACATCAGGAAGGAAATTGAAGCAATATGCAGCACAAGCCAAGGAATACACCAATAAAACAACTGAAGAAGAGAAAAAGATTATTCAGGAACATAATGAAAAGTTTAATAACCTGGAAAAATCCATAGACAGACAGCAATCAGAAATTCAGAAGGTTAACAATAAAATTACAGAATTAGATAACTCAATAGAAAGTCAAAGGAGCAGAATTGAGCAAGTAGAAGCTAGAATTTCTGAACTCGAAGATAAATCACTTGCCACTAATATATTTGAAGAAAAATCAGATAAAAGAATTTTTAAAAATGAAGAAACCTTAAGAATCATGTGGGACTCTATCAAGAGAAATAACCTACGAGTGATTGGAGTACGAGAACGGGGGGGGATAACAGAAAATACAGAGAAAATTGTTGAAGATTTTTGTTTGCAGAAAACTTCCCTGATATCGTGAAAGATAAGAAGATATCTATCCAAGATGCTCATCGAACGCCACATAAGGCAGATCTTAAAAGAAAGTCACCAAGACATATTATAATCAAGCTTGCCAAAACCAAAGATAAAGAGACAATTATAAGAGCAGTGAGAGATAAAAGAAAAGTCACCTACAAGGGAGAGCCAATAAGAATAAGCTCGGACTACTCTGCAGAAACCATGCAGGCAAGAAGGCAATGGGATGACATATTTAAAAAAACTTGCCTGCCAAGAATCATATGTCCATTAAAACTGTCTCTTAACTATGAAGGTGAAATCAAGACATTTCCAGATAAACACAAGTTGAGGGAATTCGTAAAAACCAAACCAAAACTACGAGAAATACTAAAGGGAGTTCTTTGGTTAGAAAATCAATAATATCTGGTATCAACCCAAGACTAGAACACTGGGCAGAGCCACCAGAAGTCAACCCAGACAGGGAAATTAAAAAAAAAAGCCCAACACAGGGTAATGACGATGTTATTATATAAAAGAAGACAACATTAAAATAATAAAGAGACACTAAGAAATGTAATCATACACCTTCCATATGGAGAGGAAGATACGGTGATACAAAGAAATAAAATTTAGTTATAAATTTAGAAAAATAAGGGTAAATAATAAGGTAACCACAAAGGAGACAAACTGTCCTACTCATCAAAATAAAATACAAGGGAAAAATACAGCCTCAGCAGAAACAAAATCAACAACAACAAATATGAGGAAAGGACAATATATAAAGAAAATCTACACAGCACATAAAATCAAGTGGAAAAAACAAGCTGTCAACACACACACAAAAAATCAAAATAATAGCACTAAATTCATATCTATCCATAATTACCCTGAATGTAAATGGACTAAATGCACCAATAAAGAGACAGAGAGTCTCAGACTGGATAAAGAAACACGATCTGTGTATATGCTGCCTACAAGAGACACACCTTAGACTTAGAGACACAAACAAATTAAAACTCAAAGGATGGAAAAAATATATCAAGCAAACAACAATCAAAAAAGAGCAGGAGTGGCAATATTAATCTCTGACAACATAGACTTCAAAGATAAATCCATCAGAAAGGATAAGGAAGGACACTATATAATGATTAAAGGGACAATACACCAAGAAGATATAACCATATTAAATATTTATGCACCCAATGACAGGGCTACAAGATACATAAAACAAACTCTATCAGCATTGAAAAGTGAGATAGGCAGCTCCACAATAATAGTAGGAGACATCAACACACCACTTTCTGTGAAGGACAAGACATCCAGAAAGAAGCTCAATAAAGGCATGGAAGATCTAAATGCCACAATCAACCAAATTGACCTCATAGACATATACAGAACACTCCACGCAACAGCAACCAACTATACTTTCTTTTCTAGTGCACATGGAACATTCTCTAGAATAGACCACATATTAGGTCATAAAGCAAGCCTTAGCAGAATTCAAAACATTGAAATATTACAAAGCATCTTCTGTGGCCATAAGGCCATAAAAGTGGAAATCAATAACAGGAAAAGCAGGGAAAAGAAATCAAACACTTGGAAACTGAACAATACCCCGCTCAAAAAAGACTGGATTATAGAAGACATTAAGGATGGAATAAAGAAATTCATAGACTCCAATTAGAATGGAAACACTTCCTATCAGAACCTTTGGGACACAGCAAAAGTGGTGCTCAGAGGCCAATTTATACCAATAAATGCACACATCCAAAAAGAAGAAAGGGCCAAAATCAAAGAACTATCCCTACAACTTGAACAAATAGAAAGAGAGCAACAAAAGAAACCCACAGGCACCAGAAGAAAACAAATAATAACAATTAGAGCTGAACGAAATGAAATGGAAAACAGAAAAACAATTTAAAGAATTAACAAGATCAAAAGCTGATGTTTTGAAAAACTCAACAAAATTGATAAACCATTGGCCAAACTGGCAAAAGGAAAACAGGAGAGGAAGCAAATAACCCAAATAAGAAATGAGAGGGGCGATATTACCCACAGACCCAACTGAAATTAAAAGAATCATATCAGATTACTATGAAAAGCTGTACTCTAACAAATTTGAAAACCTAGAAGAAATGGATGAATTCCTAGAAACACACTACCTACCTAAACTAACACAAACAGAGATAGAACAACTAAATAGACCTATAACAAAAGAAGAGATTGAAAAGGTAATTTAAAAACTCTCAACAAAAAAAAGCCCTGATCCAGAAGGCTTCACTGCAGAGTTCTACCAAACTTTCAGAGAAGAGTTAACACCACTACTACTAAAGGTATTTCAGAGCATAGAAAAGTATGGAATACTACCAAATTTATTCTATGAAGCCACCATATCCCTGATATCAAAACCAGGTAAAGACACCACAAGAAAAGAAAATTATAGACCTATATCCCTCATGAATGTAGATGCAAAAATCCTCAACAAAATTCTAGCCAATAGAATTCAACAACATATCAAAAAAATAATTCACCATGACCAAGTGGGATTCATACCAGGTATGCAGGGATGGATCAACATTAGAAAAACAATGTAATCTACCACATAAATAAAACAAAAGACAACAATCACACGATTTTATCAACTGATGCAGAAAAGGCATTTGACAAAGTTCAACACTCATTCATGATAAAAACTCTCAGCAAAATAGGAATAGAAGGAAATTTTCTCAACATAATAAAGGGCATTTATACAAAGCCAACAGCCAACATCACCCTAAATGGAGAGAGCCTGAAAACATTCCCATTGAGATGGGGAACCAGACAAGGATGCTCTTTATCACCACTCTTATTCAACATTGTGCTGGAAGTCCTAGCCAGAGCAATTAGGCTAGATAAAGAAATAAAGGGCATCCAGATTGGCAAGGAAGAAGTCAAAGTATCTCTATTTGCAGATGACATGATCTTATACACAGAAAACCCTAAGGAATCCTCAAGAAAACTACGGAAACTAATAGAAGACTTCAGCAGAGTGTCAGGATACAAGATAAACATACAAAAATCATTTGGGTTCCTCTGCATCAACAAGAAGAACACCGAAGAGGAAATCACCAAATCAATGCCATTTACAGTAGCCCCCAAGAAGATAAAATACTTAGGAATAAATCTTACCAGACATGTAAAAGACTTATACAAAGAAAACTACAGTACACTTCTGCAAGAAACCAAAAGAGACTTACACAAGTGGAAGAACATACCTTGCTCATGGATAGGAAGACTTAACATTATAAAAATGTCTGTTCTACCAAAAGCGATCTATAGATTTAAGGCAATTCCGATCCAAATTCCAATGACATTCTTTAATGAGATGGAGAAACAAACCACCAATTTCATATGGAAGGGAAAGAGGCCCTGGATAAATAAGGCATTATTGAAAAAGAAGAACAAAGTGGGAGGCCTTATTCTACCTGATTTTAGAACCTATTATACTGCCACAGTAGTCAAAACAGCCTGGTACTGGTACAACAACAGATACATAGACCAATGGAACAGAATTGAGAATCCAGACATAAATCCATCCACATATGAGCAGTTGATATTTGACAAAGGCCCCAAAACAGTTAAATGGGGAAAAGAGTCTTTTTAACAAATGGTGCTGCCAAAGCTGGATATCCGTCTGCAAAAAAATGAAATGAGACCCATACCTCACTCCATGCACAAAAACTAACTCAAAATGGATTAAAGACCTAAATGTAAAATCTAAAACGATGAAGATCATGGAAGAAAAAATAGGGACAACGTTAGGAGCCCTAATACATGGCATAAACGGTATAGAAAATATTGTAAAGAATGTAGAAGAAAAACTAGTTAACTGGGAGCTCCTAAAAATCAAACACTTATGCTCATCCAAAGACTTCACCAAAAGAGTAAAAAGACTACCTACAGACTGGGAAAAAGTTTTTAGCTATGACATTTCTGATCAGCGCCTGATCTCTAAAGTCTACATAATACTGCAAAAACTCAACTGCAAAAAGACGAATAACCCAATTTAAAAATGGGCAAAAGATATGAATAGACACTTCACTAAAGAAGACATTCAGGTAGCTAACAGATATATGAGGAAACGTTCACGGTCATTAGCCATTAGAGAAATGCAGATCAAAACTACAATGAGATTTCATCTCACTCCAACGAAAAAAACGAGGCTGGCATTAATCCAAAAAGCACAAAATAATAAATGTTGGAGAGGCTGTGGAGAGATTGGAACACTTTTATACTGCTGGTGGCAATGTAAAATGGTACAACCACTTTGAAAATCGATTTGAGGCTTCCTTAAAAAGCTAGAAATAGAACTACCACACGATACAGCAATCCCACTCCTTGGAATGTGTCCTAGTGAAATAAGAGCCTTTACACGAAGAGATATATGCACACCCATGTTTATTGCAGCACTGTTTACAACAGCAAAAAGATGGAAGCAACCAAGATGCCCGTCAGCAGATGAATGGATAAGTAAATTATGGTATATTCACACAATGGAATACTACGCATCAATAAAGAACAGTGAGGAATCTGTGAAACATTTCACAACATGGAGGAACCTGGAAGGCATTATGCTGAGTGATATTAGTTGCAAAAGGACATATATTGTGTAAGACCACTATTATAAGAACTTGAGAAATAGTTTAAACTGAGAAGAAAACATTCTTTTGTGGTTACGAGAAGAGGGAGGGTGGAAAGGGGTATTCACTAACTGGGTGGTAGATAAGAACTACTTTAGTTGAAGGGAAAGACAGTACACAATACAGGGGAGGTCAGCACAATCGGACTAAACCAAAAGCAAAGAAGTTTCCTGAATAAACTGAATGCTTCGAAGGCCAGTGTAGCAGGGGCAGCAGGGGTCTGGGGACCATGGTTTCAGGGGACATCTAAGTCAATTGGCATAATAAAATCTATTAAGAAAACATTCAGCATCCCAATTTGGAGAGTGGCATCTGTGGTCTTAAACGCCAGCAAGCAGCCATCTAAGATGCATCAATTGGTCTCAACCCACCTGGATCAAAGGAGAATGAAGAACACCAAGGACTCAAGGTAATTAGGAGTCCAAGAGACAGAAAGGGCCACTTGAACCAGCGACTACATCATCCTGAGACCAGAAGAACTAGATGGTGCCCGGCTACAACCAATGACTGCCCTGACAGGGAACACAGCAGAGAACCCCTGAGGGAGCAGAAGAGCAGTGGGATTCAGACCCCAAATTCTCATAGGACCAGAGTTAATGGTCTGACTGAGACCGGAAGGACCCCGGTGGTCATGGCCCCCAGAATTTCTGTTGGCCCAGGACAGGAACCATTCCTGAAGCCAACTCTTCAGACATGGATTGGACTGGACAATGGGTTGGAGAGAGATGCTGGTGAGGAGTGAGCTTCTTGGATCAGGTGGACACTCGGGACTATGTTGGCATCTCCTGCCTGGAGGGGAGTTGAGAGGGTGGAGGGAGTTAGAAGCTGGCAAAAAGGACACGAAAAGAGAAAGTAGAGGGAGAGAGCAGACTGTCTGATTAGGGGGAGAGTATTTGGGATTGTGTAGCAAGGTGTATGTGGGGTTTTGTGTGAGAGACTAACTTCAATTGTAAACTTTCACTTAAAGCACAATAAAAATTATTTAAAAAAAAAGAATAGTTTTGCCCATTGGACACTAATGATCAAAGACCAGAAGAGTTGTAGGATGATATCAAGGACATCATATATGAAGAAAACAAAATGTCATTAAAAAGACAAGAAAAAAAGGAAAGAGCAAAATGGATGTCAGAAAAGACTCTGAAACTTGCTCTTGAATGTAGAGTAGCTATAAAGAAAATTGAAAAATGATAAAGTAAAGAGCTGAACAGAAGATTTCGAAGGGCTACTCTGGAAGACAAAGTAACGTATTATAATGAAATGTACGAAGACCTAGAGTTAGAGAACCAAAAGGGAAGAAAACACTCAGCATTTCTCAAGCCGAAAGAATTTTTTTTTTTTTTAATTTAAGCTTCCAATTGTAATTTTGAAGGATTCTATGGGCAAAATTCTTCAGGCAGTCAATCAGATAGAACAAAGGAATACTATGTGGTTTAAAGCCAGGAAAGTTATGCGCCAGGGTTGTATCATTTCACCATACTTATGCAATCTGTATGCTGAACAAATAATCCAAAAAGCTGAAATATATGAAGAAGAATGTGGCAACAGGATTGTGGAAGACTCATTAACAACCTGCAATATACAGATGGCACAACCTTGCTTGTTGAAAGTGAAGAGGACTTAAAGCACTTACTGATGAAAATCAAATACCACAGCCTTCAGTACGGATTACACCTCAACATAAAGAGAACAAAAATCCTTACAACTGGACCAATAAGCAACATCATGATAAATGGAGAAACTATTGAAGTTGTCAAGAATTTCATTTTATTTAGATTCACAATCAACACCCATGGAAGCAGCAGTCAAGAAATTAAATGATGCATTGCATTGGGCAAATCTGCTGCAAAAGGCCTCTTTAAAGTATTAAAAAGCAAAGATGTCACTTGGAGGACTAAGGTGTGCCTGACCCAAGCCATGGTATTTTCAATTGCCTCATGTGTGTGTGAAAGCTGAGCAACGAATAAGGAAGACCAAAGAAGAATTGGTGCATTTGAATTCTAGTGTTGGCGAAGAATATTGAATATATCGTGGGCTACCAGAAGAACAAACAAGCCCGTCTTGGAAGAAGTACAATCAGAGTGCTCCTTAGAAGTGAGGATGGCAAGACTTCATCTCACATACTTTGGATACATTATTACCAGTCCCTGGAGAAGGACATCATGGTTGGTAAAGTAGAGGGTCATTGAGAAAGAGGAAGATCTTCAACAAGGTAGATTGACACTGTGGCTGCAACAATGGGGTCAAACATAATGATTGTGAGGATGGCCAGGAGCGGGCAGTGCTTTATTCTTTCTTTTTTTAGTAATTTTTATTGTGCTTAAGTGAAAGTTTACAACTCGAGTCAGTGTCTCACACAAAAACTTATATACACCTTGCACATACTCTCAATTACTCTCCCCCTAATGAGACAGCCCGCTCCCTCCCTCCACTCTCTCTTTTCATGTCCATTTCACCAGCTTCTAACCCCCTCCACCTCTCATCTCCCCTCCAGGCAGGAGATGCCATAGTCTCAAGTGTCCACCTGATCCAAGAAGGTCACACCTCACCATCATCCCTCTCCAACCCATTGTCCAGTCCAATCCATGTCTGAAGAGTTGGCTTCAGGAATGGTTCCTGTCCTGAGCAACAGAAGGTCTGGGGGCCATGACCACCGGGGTCCTTCTAGTCTCAGTCAGACCATTAAGTCTGGTCTTTTTATGAGAATTTGGGGTCTGAATCCCACTGCTCTTCTGCTCCCTCAGGGGTTCTCTGCTGTGTTCCCTGTCATGGCAGTCATCAGTTGTAGCCGGGCACCATCTAATTCTTCTGGTCTCAGGATGATGTAGTCTCTGGTTTATGTGGCCCTTTCTGTTTCTTGGGCTTCTAATTACCTTGTGTCCTTGGTGTTCTACATTCTCCTTTGATCCAGGTGGGTTGAGACTCATTGATGCACTTTAGATGGCCTCTTGCTAGCGTTTAAGACCCCAGGCACCACTCTCCAAATTGGGATGCTGAATGTTTTCTTAATAGATTTTATTATGCCAATTGACTTAGATGTCCCCTGAAACCATGGTCCCCAGACCCCTGCTGCCCCTGCTACTCTGGCCTTCGAAGCATTCAGTTTATTCAGGAAACTTCTTTGCTTTTGGTTTAGTCCAATTGTGCTGACCTGCCCCGTATTGTGTGTTCTCTTTCCCTTCACCTAAAGTAGTTCTTATCTACTATCTAATTAGTGAATACCCCTCTCCCATCCTCTCTCCCTCCCCCCTCTCGTAACCACAAAAGAATGTTTTCTTCTCTGTTTAAACTATTTCTCAAGTTCTTAAAATAGTGGTCTTATACAATATTTGTCCTTTTCCAACTGACTAATTCCACTCAGCATAATGCCTTCCAGGTTTCTCCATGTTATGAAATCTTTCACAGATTCATCACTGTTTATTGATGCGTAGTATTCCACTGTGTGAATATACCATAATTTATTTATCCATTCATCTGCTGATGGGCACCTTGGTTGCTTCCATCTTTTTGCTATTGGAAACAGTGCTGCAGTGAACATGGGTGTGCATATATCTGTGTGTGTAAAGGCTCTTATTTCTCTAGGATATATTCTGAGGAGTGGGATTGCTGTATCGGATGGTAGTTCTATTTCTAGCTTTTTAAGGAAGCCCCAAGTCGATTTCCAGAGTGGTAGTACCATTTTACATTGCCACCAGCAGTGTAAAAGTGTTCCAATCTCTCCACTGCCTCTCCAACATTTATTATTTTGTGCTTTTTGGATTAATGCCAGCCTTGTTGGAGTGAGATGAAATCTCATTGTAGTTTTGATCTGCATTTCTCTAATGGCTAATGATCATGAGCGTTTCCTCTCATATCTGTTACCTACCTGAATGCCTTCTTTAGTGAAGTGTTTATTCATATCTTTCGCCCATTTTTTAATAGGGTTATTTGTCTTTTCGTAGTTGAGTTTTTTTAGTATCATGTAGATTTTAGAGATCAGGTGCTGACTGGAAATGTCATAGCTAAAAACTATTTCCCAGTGTGTAGGTAGTCTTTTTACTTTTTTGGTGAAGTCTTTGGCTGAGCATAGGTGTTTGATTTTTAGGACCTCCCAGTTAAGTAGTTTTTCTTCTGCATTCTTAATAATGTTTTGTATACTGTTTATGCCATGTATTAGGGCTCCTAACGTTGTCCCTATTTTTTCTTCCATGATCTTTATCATTTTAGATTTTATATTTAGGTCTTTGAGCCATTCTGAGCTCGTTTTTGTGCATGGAGTGAGGTATGGGTCTCATTTCATTTTTTTGCAGGTGAATAGAACTTTCTTCACTCTTATCCTGTTATGCCAGCACCGTTTTTTAAAAAGACTGTCTTTTCCCCATTTAACTGTTTTGGGGACTTTGTCAAATATCAACTGCTCATATGTGGATGGATTTATGTCTGGATTCTCAATTCTGTTCCGTTGGTCTATGTATCTGTTGTTGTACCAGTACCAGGCTGTTTTGACTACTGTGGCAGTATAATAGGTTCTAAAATCAGGTAGAATAAGGCCTCCCACTTTGTTCTTCTTTTTCAATAATGCCTTATTTATCCAGGGCCTCTTTCCCTTCCATATGAAATTGGTGGTTTGTTTCTCCATCTCATTAAAGAATGTCATTGGAATTTGGATCGGAATTGCCTTAAATCTATAGATCGCTTTTGGTAGAACAGACATTTTTATAATGTTAAGTCTTCCTATCCATGAGCAAGGTATGTTCTTCCACTTGTGTAAGTCTCTTTTGGTTTCTTGCAGAAGTGTACTGTAGTTTTCTTTGTATAAGTCTTTTACATGTCTGGTAAGATTTATTCCTAAGTATTTTATCTTCTTGGGGGCTACTGTAAATGGCATTGATTTGGTGATTTCCTCTTCGGTGTTCTTCTTGTTGATGCAGAGGAACCCAAATGATTTTTGTATG
The DNA here is from genome assembly GCF_030014295.1 of Loxodonta africana. Classification (NCBI taxonomy): domain Eukaryota; kingdom Metazoa; phylum Chordata; class Mammalia; order Proboscidea; family Elephantidae; genus Loxodonta; species Loxodonta africana. The sequence goes on from NC_087359.1 coordinate 18,286,398, forward strand.
TTTATCTTGTATCCTGACACTCTGCTGAAGTCTTCTATTAGTTTCCGTAGTTTTCTTGAGGATTCCTTAGGGTTTTCTGTGTATAAGATCATGTCATCTGCAAATAGAGATACTTTGACTTCTTCCTTGCCAATCTGGATGCCCTTTATTTCTTTATCTAGCCTAATTGCTCTGGCTAGGACTTCCAGCACAATGTTCAATAAGAGTGGTGATAAAGGTCATCCTTGTCTAGTTCTCAAGGGAAGTGTTTTCAGGCTCTCTGCATTTAGGATGGTGTTGGCAGTTGGCTTTGTATAAATGCCTTTTATTATGTTGAGGAATTATCCTTCTACTCCTATTTTGCTGAGAGTTTTTCATCATGAATGGGGATTGAACTTTGTCAAATGCCTTTTCTGCATCAATTAATAGAATCATGTAATTCTTGTCTTTTGTTTTATTTATGTGGTGGATTACATTAATTTTTTTTCTAATGTTGAACCATCCCTGCATACCTGGTATGAATCCCCCTTGGTCATGGTGAATGATTTTTTTTGATATGTTGTTGAATTCTATTGGCTAGAATTTTGTTGGGATTTTTGCATCTACATTAATGAGGGATATAGGTCTGTAATTTTCTTTTCTTTACCTGGTTTTGGTATAAGGGATATGCTGGCTTCATAGAATGAGTTTGGGAGTATTCCATCCTTTTCTATGTTCTGAAATACCTTTAGTAGTAGTGGTGTTAACTCTTCTCTGAAAGTTTGGTAAAACTCTGCAGTGAAGCCATCAGGGCCAGGGTGTTTTTTTTGTTGGGAGGTTTTTTTTTTATTATTATTACCTTTTCAATCTTTTCTTTTGTTATGGGTCTATTTATTTTGTTCTACCTGTGTTTGTGTTAGTTTAAGTAGGTAGTGGGTATCTAGGAAATCATCCATTTCTTGTAGGTTTTCAAATTCTTTAGAGTACAACTTTTCATTGTAATCTGATATGATTCTTTTAATTTCACCTGGGTCTGTTGTAATATCACCCATCTCATTTCTTATTTGGGTTGTTTACTTCCTCTCCTGTTTTTCTTTTGTCATTTTGGCCAGTGGTTTATCAATTTTGTTGATTTTTTCAAAGAACTATCTTTTGGTCTTGTTAATTCTTTCAATTGTTTTTCTGTTTTCTATTTAATTTAGTTCTGCTCTAATTTTTATTATTTGTTTTCTTCTGGTGCCTGGGGGTTTCTTTTGGTGCTTTTTTGAGCTGGGTATTTTTCAGTTTTCAAGTTTTGATTTCTTTTCCCTGATTCTTCTGTTATTGATTTCCACTTTTATGGCCTTATGGCCAGAGATGATGCTTTGTAATATTTCAATGTTTTGGATTCTGCTAAGGCTTGCTTTATGACCTAATATTTGGTCTATTCTAGGGAAAGTTCCTTGTGCGCTAGGAAAGAAAGTATACTTTGTTGCTGTTAAGGGGGAGTGTTCTGTATACGTCTATGAGGTCAGGTTGGTTGATTGTGGCATTTAGATCATCCGTGTCTTTGTTGAGCTCCTTTCTGGACTTCCTGTCCTTCACCGAAAGTGGTGTGTTGAAGTCTCCTACTATTATTGTGGAGCTGTCTTTCTCACTTTTCAATGCTGTTAGAGTTTGTTTTATGTATCTTCCATCCCTGTCATTGGGTGCATAAATATTTAATATGGTTATATCTTCTTGTTGTATTGTCCCTTTAATCATTATATGGTGTCCTTCCTTATCCCTTCTGATGTATTTAACTTTGAAGTCTATTTTGTCAGAAATTTAATATTGCCACTCCTGTTCTTTTTTTGATTGTTGTTTGCTTGATGTATTTTTTTCCATCCTTTGAGTTTTTGTTTGTTTGTGTCTCTAAGTCTAAGGTGTGTTTCTTGTAGGCAGCATATAGATGGATCTTGTTTTTTTATCCATTCTGCCACTCTCTGTCTCTTTATTGGTACATTTAGTCCATTTACGTTCAGCCTAATTATGGATAGGTATGAATTTAGTGCTATCATTTTGATGTCTTTTTTTGTGTGTTGACAGTTTCTTTTTCCCACTTAATTTTAGGTGCTGAGTAGGTTATCTTATATATTGTCCTTTCCTCATATTTGTTGTTGTTGATTTTGTTTCTGTGGAGCCTCTATTTTTTTTCTTGTATTTTATTTTGATGAGTAGGATAGTTTGTCTCATTTGTGGTTACCTTATTATTTACCCCTATTTTTCTAAATTCAAACCTAACTTTTATTTCTTTGTATCGCCGTATCTTCCTCTCCATACGGAAGGTGTATGATTACATTTTTTAGTCCCTCTTTATTGTTTAATGTTGTCTTCTTGTATATAATAACATTGCTGTTACCCCTGTTTTGAGTTTTTTTTTTTTTATAATCTTGCTTTTTTTTTTTTATTTCCCTGTCTGGGTTGATTTCTGATTGCTCTGTCCAGTGTTCTAGTCTTGGGTCGATACCTGATATTATTGATTTTCTAACCAAAGAACTCCCTTTAGTATTTCTTGTAGTTTTGATTTAGTTTTTACAAATTTCCTAAACTTCTGTTTATCTGGAAATGTCCTCATTTCACCTTCATATTTAAAAGACAGTTTTGCTTGATATATGATTCTTGGTTGCAATTTTTTTTCCTTCAATTTTTTAAATATGTCATCCCATTGCCTTCTGAGTTCACACCTTTGAATTGTGGTGTTGGCGAAGAATATTGAATATACCATGGACTGCCAAAAGAACGAACAAATCTGTCTTGGAAGAAGTGCAGCCAGAATGCTCCTTAGAGGCAAGGATGGCAAGACTGCATCTTACATACTTTGGACATGTTGTCAGGAGGGATCAGTCCCTGGAAAAGGACATCATGCTTGGCAAAGTACAGGGTCAGCAGAAAAGAGGAAGACCCTCAACAAGGTGGATTGACACAGTGGCTGCAACAATGAGCTCAAGCATAACAATGATTTTAGGATGGCTCAGGACTGGGCAGTGTTTCATTCTGTTGTGCATAGGGTCGCTATGAGTTGGAACTGACTTGACGGCACCTAACAACAACAACAATTGCCTTCTCGCCTGCATGGTTTCTGCCTAGTAGTCCAAGCTTATTCTTATTGTCTCTCCTTTGTAGGTGACTTTTCGTTTATCCCTAGCTGCTCTTAAAATTCTCTCTTTATCTTTGGTTTTGGCAAGTTTGATTATAATACGTCTTGGTGACTTTCTTTTCACATCTACCTTATGTGGAGTTCAATGAGCATCTTGGATAGGTATCTTCTCATCTTTCATGATATCGGGGAAGTTTTCTGCCAACAAATCTACAACAATTCTCTCTGTATTTTCTGTTATCCCTCCTGTTCTGGTACTCCAATGACTTGTACATTATTTCTCTTGATAGAGTCCCACATGATTCTTAAGGTTTCTTCATTTTTTTTAATTCTTTTATCTGATTTTTCTTCAAATATGTTAGTGCCAAGTGGTTTATCTTCAAAGTTCAGAAATTCTGGCTTCTACTTGCTCAGTTCTGCTCCTCTGACTTTCTATTGAGTTGTCTACTTCTGTAATTTTATTGTTAACCTTCTGAATTTCTGATTGCTGTTTGCCTACGGATTTTTCCAGCTTATTAAGTTTTTCATTATGTTCCTGAATAATCTTTCTAATTTCTTCAGTTGCTTTATCTGTGTGTTCCTTGGGTTGTTCTGCATATTGCCTTATTTCCTTCCTGATGTCTTGAATGGTTCTGTATATTAATCTTTTGTATTCTGGCTCTGGTAATTCCAGGAATGCATTTTCATCTAGAAAATCCCTGGATTCTTTGCTTTGAGAGCTTGTTGAGGTGATTATGGTCTGTTTCTTTATGTGACTTGATATTGACTGTTGTCTCCAAGCCATCTGTAAGCTATTGTATTAGTTTATTTTATATTTGCTTACTGTCATAGCTTCTTGCTTTGTTTTGTTTTGACATACCCAAATCGGTTGCTTGAGTGAGTTAGCTTGATTATTTTTGCCTTTGGAGCTCTGACGTCCTGTCCCCAGATGGCTAGAGCTGTTATCCGGTATATCAATCTAGAAGTGCATTCACTTTTCTTGTATGAATTCAGCTCAGGTGTCCAGGTAGTTGTTCACCAAGTGTGTGGTACAGGCTCTGTCCTACAGTCTTAGAGGGGCAGGGGTGATTGGTGTATGTTCCAGTATCTGATTGCAGCAGGGGGTCATGCTCTGAACAAGGCAGGGGGCTGAGAACTGACCCCTGAGTGTCTCTGAGGAAAGCATATTCCTGTTCCCTAGAGCGTGCAGGTGGGTGGGTTCTGCAGACGGACCATGGGCACCCAACGTTTTTGGTTGTAAGGACTGGGAGGTACCAGTTATATTTGGACCCCTGTCACGGGTGGCTGGGTGACCTGAGTGGAGCTACCGGTCCTTGTGTCCCTGATGTGGGAAGTGAGGACCTTGTTAAATAGGCAAAGTAATGTCAAACATCAAACACCTTCCTCTGCACCGCAGAGGTAAAATGGTTGGAATCTGCCAACAAGGGCCTAGTCTCCTGAAACAGGCCCACAGAGGTCCATGCAGAAGGGAAAGTTGCGCAAAGTCCATGGGCGGTTTATGCCTGGACAGGAGCTGCTTCTGTCCCGAGCTCCCCCAGTTAGTGGAGCTGGGAAATTATCTTTTCCCCCAAATGCAAATTTTTTCCTTCTCCAAGGCCAGGAGGATGGCTCTAGTTGCTCAACAGGGCCTACCTCAGGCCCAGGGAATTCAGCCACTGAAGCCGGCTTGGGGCAGGGGGTGCAGTAAAATATAGGCAAGTATTAGCTTTTGCCGAGAGTGCTGTCCTTCTCAGATTCCGGAGTTGTGAGTAGGCTGTGTGGCTGGCTGCTTCTCCCTGAGGAAACTGTGGCCGAATGCTAGTACCAGGCTGCCACCGCTGCTCCGGGAATGGTGCCTGAGGGCTCCCTGCAATTCAGGTCCAGTAACTCCTTTCTGCTTCTGAATGGTCTCTTCCTTCCCCTGCCCCTCAGTTCATTTTCTAAGCTTGGCTTTGAAGCTCAGGGCTCCCAGCTTGTCACAAATATACTCATTTCACATTTTTTGGGGGTGGTCTTTGTTGTTAAGAGGGCTCGCCAGAAGCGTCTGTCTATTCCGCCATCTTGGCTCCACCTCCCTGTTCTTTTATACGTAGGATCACTATGAGTTGGAACTGACTGGACGGCACCTAACAACAATGCAACATACCTTATGACATCAATTCTGCTGAGCAGTCACTAGCCCGTTGCAGTAGAGCAGATTCCAACTCATAGCACCCTAAAGGACAGAGTGGAATTGCCCAAGAGGGTTTCCGAGGAGTGGCTGGTGGATTTGAACTGCTGACTTTCTAGCTAGCAGCTGAGCTCTTAACCATTGTGCCACCAGGCCTTGGAGTGTTCACTAGACCCCCTTTTAATTTGAAGATGTGTGTATCCATTCTTCTCTGTAGAACTCTTTTGATTAAAAAAATTTTCCTCTCCTCAATTATTACTATTATTTTCTAAGTTCAAAGTAGTCAGATGTGTTTCCTATGTGTTTCTTTAGCTGACTTTTTTTGTCTCATAGCTTCCTTTTCTGCCTTTTTGTTCTATGAACTAAGGTGTTTCCCCTACCTCATCTTTTAGTCCTTATGCTACATTTAAAAGTCTTGACAAACTTCTTTTCAATTTCCAAGAGTTATTTTGCTCTTGTTTTCTTGTTTTATGGACACAATATGTTTTCAAATCTTTCTGAGTGTGTTCATATTTCTTTGCTGTTCTTTAAGTTATCTCTTCTTTGTCTAGGGTAGGTTTTGTGATTTATATTGGTTTGCTTTTACAAGTTGCAGACTTTTCCCCCCCAAATATCTGGAAATTCTTGGATGTTTAAGAATGAAGCATTAGAAAGGCTGGCTGAGATATCTTTATGTAGGTGGGATCTGTAGTCAGCTAAACTTTTGAGTGAATTCTTAGAGTTTGTTGGTAATCTGAACCCTAAAGCTGCGATGATCAAGGCTTTATTCTGGGGATACCAACACCCATATACTTGCCTTAGGAGTGCCTGGATTAGCCCTAACTTAAAAAAAACAACATTTATTGCATATTTATTATGTGCCAGATACTATGTTATGGAAGTGGCTTCCAAAAACTCTCCACCCCTGTCGTCAAGTCAAAGCAGATTTATGGCGACCTTGTAGGACAGAGTAGAACTGTCTCACCGGGTTTGAAAGGCTGTAACTTTTATGAAACCATGGAGTGGCTGGTGGGTTCAAACCACCGACCTTTTGGTTAGCAGCTGAGCATTTAACCTCTATGCCACCAGGGCTCCGTGGTAAGTAGGTATTATTATCCCCATCTATAGAAGAAGAAACTGAGGGTTAAAGGCTTTTTGAAAGCTTACGTATGTAGTTGGAATTTGAACTCAGGAGTATATGACTTCAGAGTTCCCTCTCTTAACCAATATATTATCTGGATTCTAAAACTTTGAGCTGAACTTCATGTGGAGATTAAGTGGAACGTTCATTTTGAGTCACTAAAGAAATAATCTATAAACCAGAGTAACACGAGAACTGATGAGCCTAATAGGCAGAATTTGAGGAAAACCTCCTTAGTTAACTCCATGATGCTTGAATACTGCAAAATTTAGGGGTGGGAGTGAGATAGACCTTCTAGCATTAAAGGTCCTGCAGCATCAATCCTCCAGTGAAGGGCTTGGCACAGCTCCCACAGCCAAGCTCTGGGCTCTTGGCATGAGTGAGGGGTGTACTGCAGGGAAGGAGCAACCTGCACATGCAGCCACCTGTGCTTGTTCCCCTCCTCTCCTAGCTTGGATGGGGATGGAGGCTATGAGTCATACTGACCTAAGAGGAACGATGGTGCTAGTTCCTTCCTTGGGGCTTTGGAGATCATTTATTCATTTTTAGCCAGGCACTGCACTAGGCACTGTGAGTAAATACTTAAACAGATAAATAAGCCCCAGCTCTGAAGAGCTGACAGTCTACTGGGGATGACTAACAGGTACAGAAATAACATACCATGTGACAGGGGCCATAATGGTATGTAAGGGAGATAGTATCGTGCAATGGCTAGAATATCAAACGTTGGATCAGCAGATGTGGATCTGAATCCTATCTCTGATATATTTTATTTGTGTGACTTGGTCAATTATTTCGCCTTGCTAATCTTCACCTTCCTCTTTCATACTTATTGTAAGGATTAAATGAAACAATGCATGGCCCAGTGCCTGGAATATACTGAGTTCTCAGGATGGGGAATATTGTGAATATCTGGGCCGAGTGTGCTGGAAACCTGGAGGAGATGATAACTACCTTTCTCTGCCTGGAGGTGAGGATAGAGGTGGGAGTCAGGGAAGGTTTCCTCCAGGAAGAGGCCTTCAATCACCAACTCTTGCTTCCTAAGAAAGATGCCCAAATGTTATCTTCTCCTGTCCCAGCACCCCAAGGAGTCACATTTTCGACTATTAAGACACAGCCTCTGATAGGGGACAATCTCTCTAAGCAATTAGGCAACTTTCCATGATAGCAGATTTCTGCTGTCATGTTATCTCCCACCTTCTTTATTGGGTGCTTTCTGGGAGACACAAGGATGAATAATCAGCGAGTGGATTTTTATTGTGACTACCAATGTGCCAGATGGCAGATAGCCAAGATTCAGTCCCTAGCCCATGTGGCCCCAAGTCAATAAACTTTCCACGATCTCACAGTTGCTTCATTCACGTAGAATTCTCAACCACGAGTTGCACTTTTAAAAGCTTCTTGGCATACAGGATATTTTTGGCTCTACCTTCCACGGCACTCGGTCAGGGTCAGGAAAGAAGAAGCTAAGGGGCCTGCCTCTCCAGAGGCACATAGGAAGTGCCTGGTGACATTACCACATCTTCCCCAACATTGCCAGTCCAAGTACATATGTGGGACTATCACAGTGCACAGAGCAGTGTCCCAGAGCTGGGCAAACAAACAAATCAAATAACCTCTCTTTCCCGGGGGAATAAGACTTGTTGAGTTGAATTCATCTTTGACAAGGTTCCAGTTGAGATATCAAGGATAGAGCTCGTATAGAAAAGTGAAGTCAGGAGGAGGTTAGGATTATCTGCCGTTCAGAGACACTGTGAGGTAAGGGGAGTCTTAGTTATCTAGTGCTGCTATAACAGGAATACCACAAATGGGTGGCTTTAACAAACAGAAATTTCTTTTCTTATAGTTTAGGAGGCTTGAAGTCTGAATTCAGAGCGCCAGCTCTAGGGGGAGGCTTTTACTCTCTGTCGGCTCTGGAGGAAGGCCCTTGTCTCTTTGAGCTTCTGCTCCTGGGTAATCTTCATGTGGCTTGGCATCTCTCTTCCCCCATCTCTGCTTCTCTTGTTTGCTTGTTTAATGTCCTTTATATCTCAAAATAGATTGACTTAAGGCATACCCTATACAAATCTTGTCTCATTAACATAGCAAAGAAAACCCATTCTCAAATGGGATTATAATGACAGATGTAGGAGTTAGGATTTACAACACATATTTTTGGGGAACACAATTCAGTCCATAACAGGGGGCTTTGTTACCTCCAGGCAAAGATGAAAGACCCGCCTAGCCATTTGGCCTTTTCTGCCACCATTCCAGTTGGGGTGCCTCATTACAGTCAGGGCAGGATGGAAGTCTAGGATCCCTACTTGGCCTTTGCTGGTGCTTTGGGTTTAAAAGGAGCTTCAGGTGGTGATCTTCAGCTGGGGCAGGATGGTTATTGTCTAAAAGTTTTCTGTCTTGTTAGGTTGTCCGTTTTCTGATCCTTTAGCTAAAGAGAGTAGACTTTTGCGGGGACTTTTTTGTCTGTACCCATTGTTGTTTCCTGGTTGCTGGCTTCCACATCACCCAAGTCTGGGAAATATGAGAGGAAAAACAAAAACAAAACCCAGAGACCTCACCACTGTGTTGTTCCTCAGGTCCTGAGGTCCCGAGCCAGTCTGCCTCCTACTCTCCACCTTTCAGAGCCTTATGTTAGTTTTAGATAATGTCCAGGGACTTTAACTGTGCTTATCAGGAGGATTAGGGAGAAGTACATCTACTCCATCTTGTCCTGAAACTGAAAGTCAAGGTTGTTTCGGTGCGATGGCTCACTTTTGTTTGGCTTTTCTCGCCACGGTCTTGTAACTCCCACCCAGATGATTGGGCGGGACTGTGGAGATAGGGTAATTGTGGCCCACCAAAGGGACTGGTCAGTTTTTGCCATCCCGCTGGGCTTGAGGTGAGCCATCCCAGAGGCAGGAGAAAGGATCCCACCATCACCAAGGAAGAACAGCCAGGAGCGGACTTTGTCCTTTGGATCTGGAATCCCTACACTGAGAAATTCCTGAAACCAGGAGACACAGACAGAGAGAGAGAAAGAGCTGTAACACTGAAGATGGCTAGAAGCAGTGGCAGAGAAACAGCGGCAGGAGAGACCCACAGGAGATGGCACAGTGGAGTTCCTGGCCCATGGAGACCGAAAGGTGAGTGCTTTTGAGCAGGATCCTTGCTGGAGGAGAAGGATGCCTCTGGGTACTTGACAGAGCTAGGCTTGCTGACCCATGGAACTAGAGCTGAGTGCCTTCAGGCAGAGGCTTACTGGTGGAGTAGGGTGCCTCGGGGTACTTACTAGCAGAGCTAAAAAAAACACCTGTAACACTTGCCTAAGCAGGGCAGAGGCCAAGGGTCAGAGAGGTATACCTGTGAGCATGGCTGAGAAGAGGCTGTCCAGATGTAAGAACTGTATCCTGAGCATGTCTCAACCTGAATCGTAATCTGTTAATTCCCTAATAAACCCTATTATCACGAGCATATCTGTGAGTTCTGTGTGGCCATTACAATGAATTATCAAACCCAACAAAGAAGTAGAGAGTGCCTGAGAGGGGATGTTGGTGTCAGAATTGGTTAAGGCTGTGGAAAGAATCAGCCTTGGGCTGTTGATCTTGTTTCCCTTTGTGAAGTCAGAGGTGGTCAGACAGTACTCCCATGCCATTTTCACAGTTGTCTTTCAAGATTTTCCAAGGATACCCTACAACTGGCCCTCAAGGCTCCTGGCACACTGATTTTCTCTCCACAGCCACAGTGTTGGAGTGCCCAGGCTATATTCAGAGATGGAGAACAAAGACAGAAAAAATGCAATGGTATTCCCTGCAGCTCTCCTGGGCACAGTTCCTCTGGTCAGAGAGGACTCCCTCCCCCAGCTTCAAAGTACTGGCCGCTGCAGATGCTGCCCAGCCACTCCTACAATGAGGTTTGCTGGGGGTGGGCTGGAGGGAGGGGCCCCGGTGTCGCAAAGGTTAAATGTGTGGCTTCTAGCTAAGTGAAAGTTTGGAGCTTCAAACCCACCAGCCGCTCTGCAGGAGAAAGTTGTGGCAGGTGGCTTCTGTAAAGATTTACAGCCTTGGAAACTCCATGGGGCAGTTCTACTCTGTCCTATAGGGTCACTATGAGTTGGAGTTGACTGGATGTAAATGGGTTTGGTTTCTCCGGGAGGGGAAGAAAACAAAGAACATCCCCTCCTCTACTCTCCTTTCCCCTTAGATCCCCCTCCTGCTGATCAGAGAAGAGAGAAAGGGCTTCTCTGGGAGCCTTTCCTGCCTCTGTGCATTTTCTAGGATGCTGGCTGCAGGGTAGGAGTCCAGGCAGGAGGCATAGAAGGAAACAAAACCCAGAAAGTCACCGCTGGATGTATTAGACATTCTGGTTCCTTCCCCTGTCTTTCTGCTTCCATCATTTTGCAGAGTCCTGGGACCACTCGCTGCTCTATAGTGTTTTCAGTGACTGATTTTCTGGAAGTAGATTGTCCCCACCTTTCTTCTGAGACACCACTGGGTGGACTGGAACCCTGGAGAGAAGGGCCAAGAGACAGTCATCAAGGACAGAGGCAGGGAGATTCTGGGAGTGAGGGAGCAAGAGCAAGGAGGGGGACTCAGCAGAGAAGTCAGAGAGAGGAAAGGTAGAGAGAGCAGGTGACAGAGAAGGAGAGGATGTCTGAGGGAAAGGGGAGAGGCGTGGGAAATTCACTCGGGGTTATTTGAGTAAGTAGTTTCTGTGGAGTGAGCTGGCCACAGAGTTTGCCAGGGGGAACTATGCTAAGAGGTGGGAGGGAAGCTTAGAGGGCAAAATAAGGCTAAAGAGGAAGAGCAACTTCCCCTTCATTACAATCTCCCCACTGTGGACCTCTGCTCAGGGTGACTCAGGCCTCAGAGGAAGGTTGTCCGAGGAGAACTGGTCAGGTGCAGGGAAGGACAGCAGTTGCGCAGGCAGGGTGGTTTGGGAGGCCCTGCGGTGGGGCCTCCTGGGAGGAGGTTTGGGCCATGGCCGTTTCTCCAGTAGGTGGAGGTGAGCCTTGTGTGGTGCCTTCTCAACAAACAGGTGTAAAGCCAGCGACTCTCCGTCATAGCCTTGGACCCTCTCTCTGCAGGTCTTCTTCAATTCCTCCAGCTCCTCACAGACACTCGTGAGCACCCATATGACCAGGTCGGACCCTTCTTCCCCAACTACATGGAAGACCTGAGCCAACCCCTGCACAAACGATGACCTAGTCCTCTTAAAGAATGAGGCCCCATTTCTCTGAATGTGTAAAATTAGGAAGTAGCTGTAGCAATCCTAGGAAGTGAATGAGAGAAACTCAAAGGAGATTAAGCAAGTTCAAAGTGTTCACTTCCTAGCCTGACTTTGGGTACTTGGTGGGTGTTTGTCCTTGTTGTTAACCAGGAGAGGTGGCAGAACCATGTGGCTGCCCCTGGCCCTGTTCCTTCCCATTCTCCTGGGTGAGTTGGACTGGGGCTTTGGAAACTGGAACCCCTGGGGCAGGAACGGAGAGGGTCTGTCCTGGCTGGACCAATTCATCGATCCATGTCCTTATTTATTAAATAAAAACCAAGTTTCTGTTTTTTAATATATTCTATGTTAGGTGTCAGGAAAATAAACAAAAACAAAGGCACCCACTTTTTAAGACAGCGTTTCTCAATTCTGACTGTTCTACATATACAGATGAACAAATGAACTAATGAATGAACTCATCCTTGAGAAACTGTTAAGGAGCACAGATGTTTGGGCTCTGTCATGGACTGAATTGTGTCCCCCCCAAATACACGTCAACTTTGCTAGGTCATGATTCCCTTGTATGATTGTATGATTATCTACCATTTTATCTTCTGATGTGGTATCCCTATATGTTGTAAATTCTATCACTATGATGTAATAATATGGATTAGCAGCAATTATACTGATGAGGTCTACAAGATTAGGTAGTATCTTAAGCCAATCTCTTTTGAGATAGAAAAGGGAGAAGTGAGCAGAGAGACATGGAGACCTCATACCAATAAGAAAGCAGCTCTGGGAGCAGAACGCCTCCTTTGGAACAGAGGTTCCTGTGCTGAGACACTCCCAGACCAAGGGAAGATTGATGCATCACAAGGACCTTACTCCAGAGCTGACAGAGAAAGTCGTCCCCTGGAGCCAGTGCCCTGAATTCAGGCTTTAACTCTTTGTTAAAGCCATCCACTTGTGGTATTTCTGTTATAGCAGCACTAGATGACTAAGACAGGGTCCAACTCAGACCTACTCAGTTATGCGGGGCTCAGGCATCTGGATAGTTTATTCTTGACTTATAGCTAGAATTGAGAACAAGAAGGAAGACAGGCAGCAAAACAAAGGTGTAGGAGGCTCTCTGGAGTGTTAGTTAACCCCACACATCGGCCTGCCTGAGCTTCTGCTCTGGACGAGCCAAAGACGTGACCGTTGTCCAGTGTAGCAGGTGCAATAACTGAGATGCCTACAAAGTTGGCCAGGGATGAGAAGAGCTCCATTTCTGGGATCCAATACAAGCCCCTGGGGGCAGCTAGTGCTTGGTGCTCAGAGAAGACAGGAACTAGGGAGGAAGGACCATGTGGCTGCCCCCAGCTTTGCCCCTACATAAGTTCAGTTGAGGCATTAAAGAAATGGAACCACAGGGCTCCAGGGCAGGATGCAGAGAGAGTCTGTCTTCTGGGAAGGAGGATATCATGGGAAATAAAACGGCCAATTGACTTAGTCATTAAATATGCAGGAAACAGAACTCTGACTTGGAGATTTGCATGCAGAAAGTTGACTGGGGGGAAACTTGAATGTTATTCTCGTCTTAATGTGGAAGTTCACATAGGTACAAGGGGTGTCGACCAAGCTCATCTGTGGTCAAGTTGTCATCACCACCACTCCGTTCTACGATCTTCCTTGCATCACAGACAAAAATTCAAGAATTGCATTTCCCCAAATCGCCTTCCGTCTACGATTTCCCAATGAAAAGAACTTTCCAGCAATTGGAAGGCAGAAGAGAAGCAATTATTCTCTGGGGCAGCAGAAGCATGCATAGGCAATGAGAGTCTCAGAGGGGTTCCTGGCAAGCTTTAGGGAACCCTGTCTATGTTGACGTAGACTGAGATAGTTGGCGGGAGGTTCTCAGAGACCTTTTAGAATTGCAACAGCTCCGATGAGCTCTTAAGAAAAACATTGGAGCTTCTGGCCATAATCACAGTGTAAACTTCCCTGACCGTTCAGATGAGCATTAGATCTGCCCCAGAATCCATGCCGATCTGTGACTCTGGCCATCTCCCCTTCATGCAAAGTGAGCAACTGGGTGCACGGCTTGACTTTTTGTCCACTGGGAGGATGTTCCTTCCCCCTACCCTCTCTTTAGAGCAGAATATCTCAACCTCGGCACTGCTGACATTCGGGGGGTGGATTATTGTTTGTTGTAGAAGCCATCCTGGGCATTGTGGGTTGTTCACCAGCATCCTTAGCCTCTGCTCACTAGTTGCTAGTAGCATCCTCCCAGTTGTGACAAGAAGAAATGTCTCCAGACATTGTCCAATGTCCCCTGGGAAGTAACCCCCTCCTCCATTTGAGAACGACTGAATCAGGGCTATCCCCAAATATTCCTAAAATGCTAGAGCTGTTCACTTTCAGGTGTCATCAGCATAATGTGCAGAACTATCTGAAATCTCTGAATAGCTGTCTTCTTCAGTCAACAGATGACAAAGAATGTGGACTTAGAAAGAGGAAGCAATGCAGCAGAAGTAGCTGCCACTGGAGTCTGGTCCACCTGCTAGCAGGGAGGATGGGGGGTTGGGAAAATGTTGAGATGTAAGAAAGCTATATGCTTACTTAGCATATATTACATTTTGTGTAGTACTTGGGAACCCCCTCGTTTCTCAAAACAGTTCTATGATAAGTGGAGGGCAAATTGATTGGGTCCATTTTACAGGTTAAGAAATGGAGGCAGCCCTAATTTAGTCACAGAGATCAAATCGGTGGTTGAATAGTGAAGCTGAGGAGACACCTACCTCAAAAATTACCATTTGTAATGTAAACGTAAGAAGCCATGGTGGTGCAATGATTAAGCACTCTCAGGGGCTTGGTGAGATAAAAGACCTGGAGAAAAGATCACAGCCTAGGAAACCCTGTGGGGCAGTTCTACTCTGTCATATAGGGTCGCTACGAGTTGGAATCGACTCAACAGCACACAGAAAGAACAATGTAAACGTACAACATGGCTATAATAATCCAGGGTGCTTCGGAACAGCTAATCAACCTTTAGGTTTGGAATTTCCATACTGAGGTGTGAGGGGCTGGTTCTATATAACCCTTCCCTTGGTCTTTAGCAGCTGCAGTCTCAGAACACCTGGGTTCAAAGCCTGACTCCGCCATTAACAGGTGAAGGACTTCAAGCAATTTACTTTACCTCTCCAAGCCTCAATTTTCTCATCAATAAAATGGAGATAATAGCAATAGTAACTACCACATAGTAACTACCACAGTCAGGATTAAATAATTACCAGAAGGCCTGGCATATACTATGTGCTTAAGAAATACTTGTTGAATGAGTGAATGAGTAAAATATAATTACATACCACTTTGGAAGTGGCAAAAGAGTCTCTTTTCCATGTGCTGATAGTTTAATATGGTCAATGGTTCTTTATTAGCTACTTTAACCTCCTACTAAACCAGTTAACCTGTTGCCATAGAGTAAATTCTGACCCATGGCGACTCCATGCAACAGAGTAGAACTGCCCCATTCTGTGGTTGCTTAAGAAATGAAATATTACCAGTACAGTTAAAGCCCCTTTGTGTACACCCCTCCCAACCAGAGACTGTGGCTGAAACATACAAAACAGAACCTAGTTCACCCCCGGCGTGGATAACCCAGCTCTCTGCCTAGTCTTCTATCCAGGAGGCAACTGAAGCTCCTAGGGCAGGAGACGCTGAATCCAGAGTCCCAGTAACTAGGCTGTCAGAGGGCCCAAAACCATTGCCTTTGAGTTGATTCTAACCCATAGTGACCCCATAACCCCATAGAACAGAAAAAATCAGAGGAGGGCAAGTGGAATTTGTTCCTCTCTTTTTCTAGTAGTGGTTGCAGGATCGTTGCCCCAAGCCACAGATGATCATAGAGAAGAGAGTCAGGGGACCCAGGGAGGAGGATCTCCTGGAATTTCTTAACTATTATCATGTTCCTTTTGCTTTAGCTGCTTGACGTTCAACAGCAAGTTTCAGAGTCTCCTCTGACATCCATCTTGGTAAAGCAAAATGAAGAATTGATGAAGTAAAAGAACTGAAGATTTCAAAGGGCATCTCGAGAAGACAAAGTAAAGTATTATAATGACATGTGCAAAGAGCTGGAGATGGAAAACCAAAAGGGAAGAACATGCTCAGCGTTTATCCAGCTGAAAGAACTAAAGAAAAAATTTAAGCCTGGAGTTCCAATAGTGAAGGGTTCCATGGGGAAAACATTAAACGATGCAGGAAGCATCAAAAGAAGATGGAAGGGATACACAGAGTCATTATACCAAAAAGAATTAGCCGACATTCAACCATTTCAAGAGATGGCATATGATCAGGAACTGCTGGTACTGAAGGAAGAAGTCCAAGCTGCTCCGAAGGCATTGGCAAAAAACAAAGCTCCAGGAATTGATGGAATATCAAAGAGATGTTTCAACAAATGGATGCAGCACTGGAAGTGTCCACTTGTCTATGCCAAGAAATATGGAAGACAGCTTCCTGGCCAACTGACTGGAAGACATCCATATTTATGCCTATTCCCAAGAAAGATGATCCAACCAAATGTGGAAATTATAGAACAATATCATTAATACCACACGCAAGCAAAATTTTGTTGAAGATCATTCACAAACAGCTGCAGCAGTATATTGACAGGGAACTGCCAGAAATTCAGGCTGGTTTCAGAAGAGGACATGGAACCAGGGATATCATTGCTGATGTCAGATGGATCCTGGCTGAAAGCAGAGAATACCAGAAGGATGTTTACCTGTGTTTTTTTGACTATGCAAAGGCCTTCGACTGTGTGGATCATAACAAACTATGGATAATATTGCCAAGAATGGGAATTCCAGAACACTTAATTGTGCTCATGAGGGACCTTTACATAGATCAAGAGGTGGTTGTTCGGACCAAACAAGGGGTTACTGAGTGGTTTAAAGTCAGGAAAGGTGTGCGCCAGGGTTGCATTCTTTCACCACACCTATTCAATCTGTACGCTGAGCAAATAATACGAGAAGCTGGACTATATGAAGAAGAACGGGGCATCAGGATTGCAGGAAGACTCATTAACAACCCGCATTATGCAGATGACACAATCTTGCTTGCTGAAAGTGAAGAGGACTTGAAGCACTTACTGATGAAGATCAAACACCACAGCCTTCAGTATAGATTGCACCTCAACATAAAGAAAACAAAAATCCTCACGACTGGACCAATAAGCAACATCATGATAAACGGAGAAAAGATTGAAGTTGTCAAGGATTTCATTTTATTTGGATCCAGAATCAACAGCCATGGAAGCAGCAGTCAAGAAATCAAAAGACGCGTTGCATTGGGTAAATCCGCTGCAAAGGATCTCTTCAAAATGTCGAAGAGCAAAGAAGTCACCTTGAAGGCTAAGGTGTGCCTGACCCAAGCCATGGTATTTTCAATCACATCATATGCAGGTAAAAATTGGACAATGAGAAACGCCCAGTGTGTACTTCCCTTTTGGTTTTCTATCTCCAGCTCTTTGCACATGTCATTATAATACTTTGTCTTCTTGAGCCGCCCTTTGAAATCTTCTGTTCAGTTCTTTTACTTCATCATTTCTTCCTTTTGCTTTAGCTGCTCGATGTTCAAGAGCAAGCTTCAGAGTCTTCTTTGACATCTGTTTTGGTCTTTCTTTCTTCATGTATGATCTCCTTGATGTCATTCCACAATTTGGTCTTCAGTCATTAGTGTTCAACACGTCAAGTCTATTTTTGACATGGTCTCTAAATTCAGGTGGGATATATTCAAGGTCATGTTTTGGCTCTCTTGGACTTTCTCTGATTTTCTTCAGTTTCAGCGTGAACTAGCATATGAGCAATTGAAGGTCTGTTCCACAGTCGGCCCCTGGTCCTGTTCTGACTAATGGATAATGGATGCTTTTCCATCATCTTGTTCCACAGACATAGTCTATTTGATTCCTCTGTATTCCATCTGGTGAGGTCCATATATACAGTCACCATTTATGTTGGTGAAAAAAGGTATTTGCAATGAAGAAGTCATTGGTCTTGCAAAATTCTATCATGTGATCTATCACCAAGGCCATATTTTCCAACTGCTGATCCTTTTTCGTTGTTTCCAACTTTCGCATTCCAATCACCAGTAATTATCAATGCATCCTGATTGCATGTTCAATCAATTTCAGACTGCAGGAACTGATAAAAATCTTTGATTTCTTCATCTTTGGCCTTAGTGGTTGGTGATAAATTCGAATTATAGTCATATTAACTGCTCTTCCTTGTAGGCGTACGGATATCATCCTACTACTGACAGCGTTGTACTTCAGGATAGATCTTGAAACGTTCTTTTTGAAGATGAATGCAACACCATTCCTCTTCAAGATGTCATTCTCAACATAGTAGACTATATGATTGTCTGATTCAAAATGGCCAATACCCGTCCATTTCAGCTCACCAATGCCTAGGATATCGATGTTTATGCATTTCATCTCATTTTTGACGATTTCCAATTTTCCTAGATTCATACTTCATACATTCCAGATTCCGATTATTAATGGATGTTTGCAGCTGTTTCTCTTCATTTTGAGTAGTGCCACATCAGCAAATGAAGGTCCTGAAAGCTTTACTCTGTCCACGTCATTAAGGTCGACTCCACTTTGAGGAGGCAACTCTTCCCCAGTCATCATTTGAGTGCCTTCCAACCTGCGGGTCTCATCTTCCAGCACTATGTCAGACAACGTTCCGCTGCTATTCTTAAGGTTTTCACTGGCTAATGCTTTTCAGAAGTAGACTGCTGGGTCCTTCTTCCTAGTCTGTCTTAGTCTGGAAGCTCAGCTGAAACCTGTTCTCCATGGGTGACCGCGCTGGTATCTGAATACTGGTGGCAGTGCTTTAGCATCACAGCAACATGCAAGCCCCCACAGTAAGACAAACTGACAGACATGTGGTTTTAAGAATTTTTTCTGTAGAGAAGATTATAATTTTTCTCCATTGAACTATCAAAGTAGTTGATTACATTAAAATAGTTCCCATGTGAATCACCCTGACATGCCTGGGATGAATTCCAATTGGTCATGTTATGTTATTCTTTCAGTGTACTTTCAAATTTTATCTTGTAAAATTTTCTTTAAGATAGTTTGCATCAATCAAAAGGTTGGCAGTTCAAGCCCACCCACAGGCACCTTGGAAGAAAGCTCTAGTGATCTACTTCCTAACATCATCCATTGAAAACCCTGTGGAGCATAGTTGTTAGTCCTCTTGGCCCCTCCCACCTCATTATTTCCCATAATGGGGTGCCTACTTACCCCTTCCACTTCCTTATTACTGCTACCTGCTGTTCTTATAACTTTTCTCAATCTTTCCTTCCTAAACCTGGATGGTCTTTTGGTCCCTCCTTCCTCATCAACCATACCTACTCCTTCTCCTGGACCCTCCCACCTCATCACTTCCCATAGCTAGACTGCCTCCTGACCCCACCCATTTGCTCACTAACCACACCTTGGCTGCCTTCTGACCCCTAGCACCTCCTCATTACCCACATGTGGGCCTTGTCCAAACTCCTCCCACCTCTCACTTCCCACACCCCGCCCGCTTTATTTCTTTATATACTCTGGTTGCCAGTGACCCTCCCCACCTCCTTATTTCCCACACCTACATGTTCTCCTGGACCCTCCCGCCTCATAACCTCTCTTATCTGTGCTGCCTCCTAATCCTGCCCACCTGCTCGTTACCCACACCTGGGCATTGTCCTAATCCCTCCCACCTTCCCACTTCTTATACACCTTCCCACTTCTCCCACTTCCTCTCTGCCTATACTTTGGCTGTTGTGTGCTCTGGCCCACCTCCTCATTACCGACACCTGATCCTTCTGGCCCCTCTTCTACCACCATTTTCCTTACCTGGGCTTCCTCCTAACTTCTGCCAAGTTTTCATTAGCTACCCTTGAGCTACCTCCTGATCACCCCCCCACCTCCTCTTTACCCACATCTGGGCTGCCTCCTGACTCCTCCTACCTGCTCATTAAGCACAAATGGGCATTTTTTAACCCCTCTTTACCTATTCATTTTCCAATACCTGTGCTATCTTCTGAAACCTCTCCCCTCCTCATTTTCTTTCTCCTGGGTGTTCCCACCTCATAACTTGGGCTGTGTTCTGACCCCATCCACCTCCTCATTAAACACACCTGGGCTGCCTCTTGACCAAGGTATACCAAGGAATGCCGAGAATTGCTGGAAGACACCAGAAACTAGGAGAGAGACTTACAGAATGAATGGACATGGCTGAGGTCCTGATTTGCACTTATAGCCTCCAGAACTATGGGAAAATAAATTTCTGTTCTTTAAAGCCACTCACAAGTGGTATTTTTGTTAAGGCAGCACCAGGTAACTAAGACACAGCTCTTTGAAAAAGCAAACATTTGATCAACTCCAGGAAATGTCTGTGGAAAGACCACCTTGAAGGTGAGAGGAGGATTGAGCTGGTGAGGTTTTTGGTCTTCCTGTACTGAGCCTTCACTTGAACCTTCCTGAGTTTGGTCCTTGTGTGTGTAGGCTGTGACTTCCAAAGTCAATTCCCAGAGGGTCAAATACACGCATACTCAAAGGTCAGTGAAATGTGCATTCCCAAATTACTGTGGCTTTGCACCGTCCACCAGTTGAATGTTCCAACCTCTCTGCAGAGCCAAGAACTGGCAGGAATGCTTTTAGTTTGCTCTTTGGTTTGTGATGTGTTTTCAGGAATGGAAGATGTCCTGGGACTTACGGGATGGGGCTAGGGAAAGCAAGAGGAAAGGGGAAGCTGGTGGTGGGTGGGGAAGACATGGGAAACAGTGACTGTCAAGTTCTTTGTTTTGGGTTACTGTGGCCACCAGCTGCCTAATAAAACTTCCTCATCCTGTTTCCTGGGTTTGAAGATGGTGCTTCTTCCTTCTGCCATCCCTCGGCCACTATCTCCCCTACAGAGTTATGGGATGGTGAGAAGACCCTTGGGTATCAGTGTCTGAGATGTCTGCGTTCAGATCCTGACACCATCACATCCAATACGCCTTTGGTCAGATTGTTTACACTCTCTGAACTCTGGGACAGGGAGTTGGGAGGAGGAGAGATTGATATATTTAAACTCTTTGACATGTGAAAGAAGATCAGTAAATATTAACCAACAAAGGAAAATCAAACAAAGTTTCAGAGCTATAATCTCATGTTTAGTTTTTAAATTTTTTGTCAAAGTATAAAATGCAAACAGGAAATTATACTAATCATAAATGTACAACTAGGTGAAATTTTGAGGAAGTGAATAAACTCATGTATTTACATCCCAGGTCAGATATTTACACTCATCTGTAGTCTCCTTCCACATTGCACCTGGGTGGGTCAGTGTGATCAGTAGATATGGCAGAAGGAGTGGTATCTGTCTCCCAAAGATAGATCATAAAAGAGATTGTGTCTTGCTCTCTTGGATCACTCATTCTGGAAGAAGCTAACTACATGTCATGAAAGTACTCAAGCAGCTCTGTTGAGTGAGGCATTGAGGCCTCCTACCCAGTGAGGAACTAAGTACTTCTGCCAACAGCCACATGAGTGGGCCATTTTGGAAGCTGACCTTCCTGCCCCAGACAAACCTCCAGAAGATGCATCCCTGCCTGACATGTTACCTACAACTTCATGAAAGAGAGATCCTGAGTCAGAACTGTCCAGCTGAGCCACTCCCAGATTTGTGACTCAGAAAATATGAGATAATGTTTGTTGTTTTAAGCTGCTAAGTTTTGGAGTCATATTTTATGCAGTAATAGACAACTAATGTAGTTGGGACTCTTGCCTAGGGACAGTCTCTGGAGCCACATCCAACTCTTATTCATTCACTCACTCATCCTTCATTCATTCAGCAAATACTTATTAAATGCTGACCATTTGCTACATACTGTAATGAGCTTTGGCTACATACGGTAACTGGGCATTGGGTCATTCCATAATGAACAAAACAGACCAAAATGCCACCATCAGGGAAGCTATACCCTAGTGGGAGAAAGGGATAGAAACCACACAAAGAAAACATATTTACAGTGTTTGGTGAACTATGGAGGAAACAGCAGGGCTCAGTGATCGAGAAAAGCAGAGGTAACCTATATAGGAAGGGTGATCAAGGATGCCTTTCTGCGGAAGTGATATCTGAGCTGAGACCTCAAGGATGAGAAAATCTGGGGAAGGACCCTGGGAAAGAGAAGAGCAGGTGCTGAAGCCCTGAACAGAAAAGAGCATGGTGGCTGGAGTGTAAGGGCCACATGGGGGGCCAGGATGAAACTGAAGAACCATGTAGTGGCCAGTCCACTTAGGCTTTGTGGGCCATGCAAGGAGTGAGGGTCTTACTGGAAGGGCATGGAGCAAGGGATGGCTTTGACCGTGGCTGACTTTTTAAAGCCCAGAGCCAAGGAGGCAAGAAAGAGTGTGAGTACTCCCTTCTTATAGCTCACAGGAATGTGGGGACCCTGCTCATAGAAAGCTGATTGTCTTTTGGGGCACACAAGGCAGGACAGCCTGTTACTGACAAGCAAACTGAATGACAGATGGCCTGACTCGACCCTCCTGGCCAGGTAGAGTTTTAGTGGCTTCTGTAGGCTCTACAAGGACAAAAAGAGACGTCCTTTATCAGCCCCCAAACCAGCCCACACACAGCAACACTCAATAAAAGTGAACATTTGCAAATGGGGAATTGTATTCACTGAAGCACCCAGACAGGAGGGAATAACTACTAACCAGAACTACCAGAATGTTGTGATTTCATGAATCCAAGTTCTGTAATAAGATACCTCAAATTTATATCTGTGTCCTAGTTATCTAGTGCTGCTAGAACAGAAATATCACAAGTGGGGAGCTTTCACAAACAGAAAAGGAGGGTCTTGGAGGGTGTGTGAATGTGGCTCTGTGCCTGGTTCTGGTGAACAGGGAGCACAATGGGGGGAAGCCACAAGCTGAAGGATATGCACCCTGGTTGGGGACTCAGCAAAAGATGGGACACCAGTGAACATGGCTGAGGTCCTAGTGCCAACAGGTGAAGCCAGAATTAGAATTGAGTGCTCCTGGAATCCAGATTTCTGGGTCCACGGAATTGGGCTGATCCACTCAGGCCATCTGCCCTCAGGTGTCCTTTTCAACCTAGAAGGAACTGTTTCCCTGGAGTCACCTTCAGGTCAAACAATAAATAGCCTAGCAGAGACCATTTGGTCTCAGGTATTGGGTTCTTCTGGAAAATGGTCTATGGGAATGCAGCTAGCTTCCAGAAGCAGGAACTGCAGGGTCTGATCGGAGGCTGTGTTTTAGCATGTGTGACTGTGTCCTTGGTGATTCTGTTTCTGTAATCAGACCCTGAAACCCTGTGCTGTGCTCTGATGTTCTCTCTTGATAGATTAATGTAACAATGACCTATATAAGCTGCTTTCACCATCTCCTCTTTGGAATGGAGCTCATTCCTGATATGTTTGGGTGTTGTTATCTGATTTGAATTGTATCTACTCACAATAATCTGTTACATTAATTTTTGGTGTTTCTCTAAGCATTTAGGTTTTTACGGGGCGGGGGGCAGAGCTCTGTGCAGTGGGTGGAGCTGAATGTCTGAGGGGACACCATCCCTTGGTGGTGAAAATCAAGGTCAGAGAAGGGAGGGCAGTCTCATCTCCACCCCCAGAATTGTCCACCCTGACCATAAGGAAATGATATTTTCACAGAGAGAGGAGGTTGCAGCCCCACTGCTGTGTGAGAACATGAGTCATGGAGACCAGCAGGCCTGAGAGCAGTTGGGAAGGGCTGTGTCCAAGGGACCCCTGGCTGAGAGTCAGTTGGGATGAGAGGAGCAAACCCTGAGGCGACAGCCCCAGCCACCAGCTAATTTTCCTCTGAGTCCTGCCCAAACCGACTGCTCGGGGATCAGACCCACATTGGCCCTGGAATAAAGAGGCTCAGAGAGAAGTAGAAGTGGGAACAAGGCCCGTCTGTGAGGTGGCTGGAGGCTGTGTCTGCTGTCCTGTGCTGCTGCAGGGGACATCTGTGCTGGAGAAATGATCCCATGGGGTGCGACCCTGTGGCTGCCCTCAGTGTTGCTGTTTCTCTGAGTCCCAGGTGAGCTAGGCAGCCCTGGACTCCAGGACTTCTGCTCTGATTTTGAGATGAGGGGGTAGGGGAAAGGAGGAGTGAGGGTAGGGGGTGAGGTAGAGGGTGAAAGAAGGGAGCGAGGGAGGATGAGAAAAGGGGTGAGGGATGGGGTGAGGAGAAAGGGTGAGGGAGGAGTGAGGGAAGGGGGCAAGGAAAGGGGTAAGGGGTTAACAGGTAGAAACCCCAGGTTTTGCTGGGTGTGACTTCTATCGGCCATGAAGGAGAGACTGAAGTGGGAGAGTGTAAAGGTACCTTTATTTTGGAGTGCAAGGAAGGAAGCAATTGGGGCTGTTACCACCAAGACTGCTTCGAGAGGGTGAGTGGAAAAAGTTACGAAGGCCCCAGAATTTTCACAGGGCAGGCCAAGCAAAGGAACTGGAATTCTGATGCAGATTGCAAGGCTGGCCAAGCAATGGAACTGGAAATGGCAAGGCTGGCCAAGCAAGCTGCAGTGGAATTTTCTGCCGTCTGGGGAGCTCTGTATTATTTCCTCATTGTCTTTTTTTGGACACTGGTCGCATAGGAACACTGTTCATTCTGAAGTATAGCCTCGGCTCGGAATTGTTTGGCATGCTTGTTGGGAGGGACACATACTGGACATAGGCTTGAAGAGTTGGCCTTTTTAACCAGGATATGCAGGCAGGGACACATTGTACGCAACAGCAGGAGCATATATATCTATGACCATTATTAACAATAAAAAAATAACCAATGATTTTAACTACCCTAGGTTGGGCAACCATGATGTCAGCCAGCTAAAATCAGGACCCAAAGCATCATAAGTTGTTTGGTGGTCACATGATCTCATTGTAGTTGTCTGACTACTGGACTCAGCTTTTCTTGGTTATGTTCAATCTGTCTAGATGGATTGACTAAAGAGCAACAGCTGGCATTGATATACATACAAACTCTTCTGAAAGAAGCTAACATTAAATCTAAGGCAATGTGATTTTGTAGGACCATAGTTTTAATGGCGTTTACTTCAGACTGCAAAGTCTGGGTCAAGGTTTTAGTGGTATTGGTTACCGTTTCAAGCAACAGAGATACATTTTTAATGAACTGGTAAGGGTATGAATGTCATCATAATTCTTCCCAGTCCCAAGCATTGGGAGTACCACCCTCTGTGCCTTTTCCTAAGCACTCTTAATAATATCTATAGTTTCTCTTTTAAACCTATGGATACTTCTGGTGGAATATGGAACCGCTTTAGGTGAAGTAAATGTATGTCTCTTGCCCATATCCAGCCCAGCATACGTGTGTCAGTATGATTAACTGACCATGTCCTATAGGCTGAATGCCCACATAACCAGTAAAGCCCTTGGTGTCTTAATGGGTAGGTTGTAGAGGGGAAATGGGAAGACTGCTTTTATAATGCTTTGATCAGTTACTTTGTACCCTAGTTTTTCTGACATAACCATGCTAGTGCTGTCCCATTTGAAAGAGATGTTGGTGTTGAATTTAGTCCATGTTTGGCTAGCATAGTCCCAGGTAGTATTGCATCCTGGCCACTGTCCTACTGTTCAGGCATTATATAGGTCAGATTCTGTTGTATGCACCAAGCTGCAGGACAGTCAGACCTCACAGTGGTGTACTGGACACCGTGTAGGGTTTTGTTTTTATTTATTAATTGTGCCCCCTCTTCTTTCAGCCAGTAAACTAGTTGGAATGGTACAGGTATTATTGGTAATCCTTGCCCTACATATCAAGGGGAGTGTAGAAAAAATCTAGCAATGGCTAGCTTGTGCAGTATGCTTTATAACTGCCTGGTGCAATCTATTAAGAACATTGAAATCCCATCCAGCATTTACACATAGGCCGATTTCTAGGAATAACCACATTACCCTGTTTATGGTTGATTCTTCTGATTCAAAGGTCTACAGCAATCTAACCTGTTCAAGTAGAGTATACAGGTATAGGAAACAGAATATTGACACCAAGGTTATTAACAGTGTTAAGAGTCTTCGGGGGATCTCACCCATGATGGAGGATGTTGAGAAAATAAGTATTTAAGTTCCTCAACAGGCTCACAAGTTCCATTCTCACAGTTTTGGAGAGTTTCACCCTCGGTGTCCGCTGGGGTGGTTTTCTTTACTTGAGTATGGTGGATCCAAGCTTTGAGTACATTGAGTTTAACAGCCTTGGGGGTAGCCAAAAGAACTTCAAAGGCACCAGTCCACTTCTGCAGTGCACTACTGTTACCTGGGTGGGTAGGAGATTGGCTTGTCAAAGTTTTAAGATCTCTTGAGAATATTCAATATCTTTACTGCTGTCAGGGGCCCTCTCTTAGGAGCTCTGCTCTTAGGTATCCTCTTTCCTGCTGTTAGGAGCCCTCTTTCCTTCCAGATTGCCCCTTGTGCATGTAATACTGCAAATATGTACTTGGCATCAGTATAAATATTTACTTGCTTACCTTTGGTCATTTTAAGGGTGTGTGGCATGCAATGAGCTCAGCCTTCTGGGCAGAGGTACCTGGGGTAAGCATGTTAGCCTCTAGAACCTCCTTCAAATTGACCACCACATATCCAGCTTTTCTTTCTCCTTGTTTCATGTAACTGCTTCCATCAGTGAACAGTTCAAGGTCTGGGTTTTGGAGTGACTGATGAGTGATGTCAGGCAAACTGGCATACACCAGGTCAATGGTCTTTAGGCAGTCATGTTCCTTTTCTTTCTTTAGAAAAATGGGAAGTAGGGTGGCTGATTTTAAACTGGCGGTTCCTCATAGGAGGATGGCTGGGTCATCTAACAACACTGCTTGGTACTGGGCCATTCACCCTGGGAAGATCCAATGTGACCTTCTTTGTTCTAAGATGTTCAGAACTGAATGGGGCATGGTCACCCAGGGAGGTTGGCCAAGGGTGAGTTGATGATTAATACTGCAGCTACTACTTCCTGAAGGCACACCAGCAATCCTCTGGTGACCAGGTCTAACTACTTGGAAAAATACACCACTGGCTGCTTCCAAGTCCCGAGAGTCTGAGTAAGTACCCCAGCCACCATTCTAGCAGACTCATGTACAAACAAATCAAAAGATTTATTCATATCAGGGAGTCTTAAGGCTGGGGCCTCTATCAACTTTGTTTTAATGGTATCAAAATCTCTGTCCCAGTCCATTCTGTGGGGTCTGTGTCTTTTCCCTCTGAGGCTCGGTACAAAGGCTTGGCAATAACTCTGAAATTTGGGATCCAGATATAGCAAAACCCAGCCATTCACAAAATATCTTGGAGTTGTCTCCAGGCGGTAAAAAAAAAAAAAAACAAACAAAACCCAAACCTGTTGCTGTTGAGTCGATTCCTACTCATAGCAATCCTATACAACAGAGTAGAGCTGCCCCATGTGGTTTCTAAGGTGGCTTTGAACTGCTGACTTTTGGGTGGCACCCATAGCTCTTAACCACTATGCCACCAGGGTTTCATCTCTGGTTGGTAAAGGCTGCCAATTTCCAGATAGTGTCTTTTCTGGCCAGGAGTTCTCACACTCCCTGACTGATTTTAAAACCCAGATAAATCACCTCCTTTTGATTGATCTGAGCTTTTTCTTCCAAGATTTGATACCCTGTGTTTCCCAGGAAATTCAAAACTTTTATGGTGTTCTGGACTGAGTCATACTCACTGTGACTGGTGGTAAGTGGGTGGTCCACATATTGCAGGAGGGCTACATTGATCAGGATCAGGTGTCTCAGTTTTGGGGCCAAAGCTGATCCAAACACAGTACAACAGCTTTTAAAGCCCTGTGGGAGGGCTTGTCAACACAGTTACTGTTTCTGTCCTGCTACTGGGTCCTCCCACTCCAAGGTGAATATTTCCTTACTTTTCTTCTCCATTCAGATGCAAAAGAAGGCATTCTTCAGGTCTAGAAGCATGAACCTGGAAAAAGCGGGCGACAGGGTCAACAGCAGGATATGATGTTGTTGCTAGGTGTGGTTGAGTTGGTTCTAACTCATAGCAACCCGATGTACCACAGAATGAAACACTGCCCAGTCCTGTGCCATGCTTACAATCATTGTTATACTTGACCCCATTGTTGCAGCCACTGTATCAATCCATCTTACCGACGGTCTTCCTCTTTTCTGCTGACCCTGTACTTTAGCAAGCATAATGTACTTCTCCAGGGACTGATCCTTCCTGACAACATGTTCAAAGTATGTAAGACACTCTTTCTCCATCCTTGCTTCTAAAGAGCATTCTGGTTGTACTTCCTCCAAGACAGATTTGTTCATTTTTTTGGCAGTCCACGGTGTATTCAATATTCTTCGCCAACACCACAATTCAAAAGCATGAATTCTTCTTCGGTCTTCCTTATTCATTGTCCAGTTTTCACATGCATATGATGTGATTGAAAATACCATGGCTTGGGTCAGGTGCACCTTAGTCTTCGAGATGACATCTTTGCTTTTCAACACTTTAAAGAGGTCCTTTGCGGAGGATTTGCCCATTGCAATGTGCCCTTTAATTTCTTGACTGCTGCTTCCGTGGCTGTTGATTGTGGATCCAAGAACATGAAATCCTTGACAGCTTCAATCTTTTCTCCTTTATCATGATGTTGCTTATTGGTCAAGTCGTGAGGATTTTTGTTTTCTTTATGTTGCGGTTTAATCCATACTGAAGGCTGTGGTCTTTGATGTTTATTAGTAAGTGCTTCAAGTCGTCTTCACTTTCAACAAGCAATGTTGTGTCATCTGCCTAAAGCAGATTGTTAATGAGCCTTCCTCCAATCCTGATGCCCTGTTCTTCTTCATATAGTCCAGCTTCTTGGATTATTTGCTCAGCATACAGATTGAATAGGTATGGTGAAAGGATACAACCCTGACGCACACCTTTCCCGACTTTAAAGCACTCAGTATCCCCTTGTTCTGTCCGAACAACCACCTCTTGATCTATGTAAAGGTCCCTCATGAGCACAATTAAGTGTTCTGGAATTCCCATTCTTCACAATGTTATCCATAATTGTTATGATCCACACAGTCAAATGCCTTTGCATAGTCAAAAAAACACAGGTAAACATCCTTCTGGTATTCTCTGCTTTCAGCCAGGATCCATCTGACATCAGCAATGATATCCCTGGCTCCATGTTCTCTTCTGAAACCAGCCTGAATTTCTGGCAGTTCCCTGTCAATATACTGCTGCAGCCATTTTGGAATGATTTTCAGCAAAATTTTACTTGCATGTGATACTAATGATTCTGTTCTATAATTTCCGCATTCAGTTGGATCACTTTTCTTGGGAACAGGTATAAATATGAATGCCTTCCCGTTGGTTGGCAAGGTAGCTATTTTCCAAATTTCTTGGCATAGATGAGTGAGCACTTCCAGCGCTGCATCTGTTTGATGAAACATCTCAATTGATATTCCTTCAATTCCTAAAGCCTTGTTTTTGCCAGTGCCTTCAGAGCAGCTTGGACTTCTTCCTTCAGTACCATCAGTTCCTGATCATATGCTGCCTCTTGAAATCGTTGAACATCAACTAATTCTTTTTGGTATAATGACTCCGTGTATTCCTTCCATCTTCTTTTGATGCTTCCTGTGTCATTTAATATTTTTTCCATAGAATCCTTCACTATTGCAACTCGAGGCTTGAACTTTTTCTTCAGTTCTTTCAGCTTGAGAAATGCTGGGCATGTTCTTCCCTTTTGGTTTTCTATCTCCAGCTTTTTGCATATGTCATTATAATACTTTGTCTTCTCGAGTCTCCCTTTGAAATCTTCTCTTCAGCTCTTTACTTCTTCATTTTTTCCTTTTGCTTTTGCTGCTCAGCTCTCAAGAGTAAGTTTCAGAGTCTCTTCTGACATCCATTTTGGTCTTTTCCTTCTTTCCTATCTTTTTAATGACCTCTTGCTTTCTTCATGTATGATGTCCTTGATGTCATTCCACAAATTGTCTGGTCTTCAATCATTAGCATTCAATGAGTCAAATCTATCCTTCTTCTTTTTTTTTTTTTTATTACTATATTTTCTTTTTTAATTTTTTTTATTGTGCTTGAAGTGAAAGTTTACAAATCAAGTCAGTCTCTCATACAAAAATTTATATACACCTTGCTATATACGCCTAATTGCTCTCCCCCTAATGAGGCAGCCCACTCCTTTCCTCCCCTCTCTCTTTTCATGTCCTTTCTGCCAGCTTCTGACCCCCTCTGCCTTTCATCTCCCCTCCAGATAGGAGATGCCAACATAGTCTCAAGTGTCTACTTGATCCAGGAAGCTCATTCTTCACCAGCATCTTTTTCTATCCCATTGTCCAGACCATTCCCTGTCTGAAGAGTTGGCTTTGGGAATAGTTACTGTCTTGGGCTAACAGAGGGTCTGGGGACCATGAACTCCAGGGTCCTTCTAGTCTCAGTCAGACCATTAAGTCTGGTCTTTTATGAGAACTTTAGGTCTGCATTCCCCTGCTCTCCTGCTCCCTCAGAGGTTCTCTGTTGTGTTCCCTGTCAGGGCAGTCATCGGTTGTAGCTGGGCACCATCTAGTTCTTCAGGTCTCAGGATGATGTAGTCTCTGGCTTATGTGGCCATTTCTGACTCTTGAGCTCATAATTACCTTGTGTCCTTGGTGTTCTTCATTCTCCTTTGCTCTAGGTAGGTTGAGACCAACTGATGCATCTTAGATGGCTGCTTGCTAGAGTTTAAGACCCCAGACACCACTCTCCAAAGTGGGATGTAGAAAGTTCCCTTAATAGATTTTATTATGCCAATTGACTTAGATGTCCCCTGAAATCATGGTCCCCAAACCCCCGCCCCTTCTACGCTGGCCTTCGAAGCATTCAGTTTATTCAGGAAACTTCTTTGCTTTTGTTTTAGTCCAGTTGTGCTGACCTCTCCTGTATTGTGTGTTGTCTTTCCCTTCATCTAAAGTAGTTCTTATCTACTATTTAATTAGTGGAAACCCCTCTCCCTCCCTTTCTTCCTCCCTTCCCCCACCTTGTAACCATCAAAGAATATTTTTTTCTCTGTTTAAACTATTTCTCAAGTTCTTATAATAGTGGTCTTATACAATATTTGTCCTTTTGCAACTGACTAATAAAATCTATTCTTGAAATGGTCTCTAAATGCAGATGGGATATACTCAAGGTTGTACTTTGGCTCTCATGGACTTTTTCTAAATTTTTTGAGTTTCAATGTGAACTAAAAAAAAAACAAAACTAGCATATGAGTAATTGGCGGTTCCACAGTCAGCCCCTGGCCTTGTTCTGACTGATGATATTGAGGTTTTTCTGTCTTCTCTTCCCATAGTTGTAGTCAATTTTATTCCTGTGTATTCCATCTGACAAAGTCCATGGGTATCACCTCTGTTTATGTTGGTGAAAAAGGTATTTGCAATGAAGAAATCATTGGTCTTGCAAAATTCTATCATACAATTTCCAGCATCGTTTCTATCACAAACACCATGCTTTCCAACTACCGATCTTTCTTTTGTTTCCAACTTTTACATTCCCATCATTAGTAATTATCAATGCATTCTAATTACATGTTTGGTCAATTTCAGACTGCAGAAGCTGGTAAAAATCTTCAATTTCTTCATCTTTGGTCTTAGTGGTTGGTGGGTAAAATTGAGTAATTGTTGTGTTATCTGGTCTTCCTTGTAGGTGTATGGATATTATCCTATCACTGTCAGCATTGTACTTCAGGATAGATCTTGAAATGTTCTTTTTGTTGATGAAGTCAGTGCCATTCCTCTTCAAGTTGTCATTCCCAGCAGAGCAGACCATATGACTGTCTGATTCGAAATGGCCAGTACCAGTCCATTTGAGCTCACTAATGCCTAGGACATTGATGTTTATATGTTTCATTTCATTTTTTTTTAATTAACTTTTATTAAGCTTCAAGTGAACATTTACAAATCCAATCAGTCTGTCACATGTAAGTTTACATACATCTTACTCCCTTCTCCCACTTGCTCTCCCCCTATTGAGTCAGCCCTTTCAGTCTCTCGTTTTGTGACAATTTTGCCAGCTTCCCTCTCTCTCTATCCTCCCATCCCCCCTCCAGTCAAGAGTTGCCAACACACTCTCAAGTGTCCACCTGATCCAATTAGCTCACTCTTCATCAGCATCTCTCTCCCCCCTGCTGACCAGTCCCTTTCATGTCTGATGAGTTGTCTTCGGGGATAGTTCCTGTCCTGTGCCAACAGAAGGTCTGGGGACCATGGCCGCCAGGATTTCTCTAGTCGCAGTCAGACCATTAAGTATGGTCTTTTTATGAGAATTTGGGGTCTGCATCCCACTGATCTCCTGCTCCCTCAGGAGTTCTCTGTTGTGCTTCCTGACAGCGCAGTCATCGATTGTGGCCGGGCACCAACTAGTTCTTCTGGTCTCAGGATGATGTAGGTCTCTGGTTCATGTGGCCCTTTCTGTCTCTTGGGTTCTTAGTTGTCGTGTGGCCTTGGTGTTCTTCATTTTCCTTTGCTCCAGGTGGGTTGAGACCAATTGATGCATCTTAGATGGCCGCTTGTTAGCATTTAAGACCCCAGACGCCACATTTCAAAGTGGGATGCAGAATGTTTTCATAATAGAATTATTTTGCCAATTGACTTAGAAGTCCCCTCAAACCATGTTTCCCAGACCCCCGCCCCTGCTCCACTGACCTTTGAAGCATTCATTTTATCCTGGAAACCTCTTTGCTTTTAGTCCAGTCCAATTGAGCTGACCTTCCATGTATTGAGTGTTGTCTTTCCCTTCACCCAAAGCAGTTCTTATCTACTGATTGATCAATAAAAACCCTCTCCCTCCCTCCCTCCCCCCTTCGTAACCACAAAAGTATGTGTTCTTCTCAGTTTTTACTATTTCTCAAGATCTTATAATAGTGGTCTTATACAGTATTTGTCCTTTTGCCTCTGACTCATTTCGCTCAGCATAATGCCTTCCAGATTCCTCCATGTTATGAAATGTTTCAGAGATTCGTCACTGTTCTTTATCGATGCATAGTATTCCATTGTGTGAATATACCACAATTTATTTACCCATTCATCCATTGACGGACACCTTGGTTGCTTCCAGCTTTTTGCTATTGTAAACAGAGCTGCAATAAACATGGGTGTGCATATATCTGTTTGTGTGAAGGCTCTTGTATCTCTAGGGTATATTCCGAGGAGTGGGATTTCTGGGTTGTATGGTAGTTCTATTTCTAACTGTTTAAGATAACGCCAGATAGATTTCCAAAGTGATTGTACCATTTGACATTCCCACCAGCAGTGTATGAGAGTTCCAATCTCTCCGCAGCCTCTCCAACATTTATTATTTTGTGTTTTTTGGATTAATGCCAGCCTAGTTGGTCTGAGATGGAATCTCATCGTAGTTTTAATTTGCATTTCTCTAATGGCTAATGATCGGGAGCATTTTCTCATGTATCTGTTGGCTGCCTGAATATCTTCTTTAGTGAAATGTGTGTTCATATCCTTTGCCCACTTCTTGATTGGGTTGTTTGTCTTTTTGTGGTTGAGTTTTGACAGAATCATGTAGATTTTAGAGATCAGGCGCTGATCTGAGATGTCATAGCTGAAAATTCTTTCCCAGTCTGTAGGCAGTCTTTTTACTCTTTTGGTGAAGTCTTTAGATGAGCATAGGTGTTTGATTTTTAGGAGCTCCCAGTTATCGGGTTTCTCTTCATCATTTTTGGTAATGTTTTGTATTCTGTTTATGCCCTATATTAGGGCTCCTAGGGTTGTCCCTATTTTTTCTTCCATGATCTTTATCGTTTTAGTCTTTATGTTTAGGTCTTTGATCCACTTGGAGTTAGTTTTTGTGCATGGTGTGAGGTATGGGTCCTGTTTCATTTTTTTGCAAATGGATATCCAGTTATGCCAGCACCATTTCTTAAAAAGACTATCTTTTCCCCAATTAACTGACACTGGTCCTTTGTCAAATATCAGCTGCTCATACATGGATGGATTTATATCTGGATTCTCAATTCTGTTCCATTGGTCTATGTGCCTGTTGTTGTACCAGTACCAGGCTGTTTTGACTACTGTGGCTGTATAATAGGTTCCGAAATCAGGTAGAGTGAGGCCTCCCACTTTCTTCTTTTTCAGTAATGCTTTGCTTATCCGGGGCTTCTTTCCCTTTCATATGAAATTGGTGATTTGTTTCTCTATCCCCTTAAAATATGACATTGGAATTTGGATCGGAAGTGCGTTATATGTATAGATGGCTTTTGGTAGAATAGACATTTTTACTATGTTAAGTCTTCCTATCCATGAGCAAGGTATGTTTTTCCACTTAAGTATGTCCTTTTGAATTTCTTGTAGTAGAGCTTCGTAGTTTTCTTTGTATAGGTCTTTTACATCCTTGGTAAGATTTATTCCTAAGTATTTTATCTTCTTGGGGGCTACTGTGAATGGTATTGATTTGGTTATTTCCTCTTCAATGTTCTTTTTGTTAATGTAGAGGAATCCAAGTGATTTTTGTATGTTTATTTTATAACCTGAGACTCTGCCAAACTCTTCTATTAGTTTCAGTAGTTTTCTGGAGGATTCCTTAGGGTTTTCTGTGTATACGATCATGTCATCTGCAAATAGTGATAGCTTTACTTCCTCCTTGCCAATCCAGATACCTTTTATTTCTTTGTCTAGCCTAATTGCCCTGGCTAGGACTTCAAGTACAATGTTGAGTAAGAGTGGTGATAAAGGGCATCCTTGTCTGGTTCCCGTTCTCAAGGGAAATGCTTTCAGGTTCTCTCCATTTAGAGTGATATTGGCTGTTGGCTTTGCATGAGAGTAGATGCCCTTTATTATGTTGAGGAATTTTCCTTCAATTCCTATTTTGGTAAGAGTTTTTATCATAAATGGGTGTTGAACTTTGTCAAATGCCTTTTCTGCATCAATTGATAAGATCATGTGGTTTTTATCTTTTGTTTTATTTATGTGATGGATTACATTAATGGTTTTTCTGATATTAAACCAGCCTTGCATACCTGGTATAAATCCCACTTGATCAGGGTGAATTATTTTTTTGATATGTTGTTGGATTCTATTGGCTAGAATTTTGTTGAGGATTTTTGCATCTATGTTCATGAGGGATATAGGTCTATAATTTTCTTTTTTTGTAATGTCTTTACCTGGTTTTGGTATCAGGGAGATGGTAGCTTCATAGAATGAGTTGGGTAGTATGCCGTCTTTTTCTATTCTTTAAAATACCTTCAGTAGTAGTGGTGTTAACTCTTCTCTGAAAGTTTGGTAGAACTCTGCAGTGAAGCCGTCCGTGCCAGGACTTTTTTTTGTTGGAAGTTTTTTGATTACCTTTTCAATCTCTTTTTTTGTTATGGGTCTATTTAGTTGTTCTACTTCTGAATGTGTTAGTTCAGGTAGGTAGTGTTTTTCCAAGAATTCATCCATTTCCTCTAGGTTCTCAAATTTGTTAGAGTACAATTTCTCGTAGTAATCTGAAATGATTCTTTTAATTTCATTTGGTTCTGTTGTGATGTGGTCCTTCTCGTTTCTTATTCCTGTTATTTGTTTCCTTTCCTGTATTTCTTTAGTCAGTCTAGCCAATGGTTTATCAATTTTGTTAATTTTTTCAAAGAACCAGCTTTTGGCTTTGTTAATTCTTTCAATTGTTTTTCTATTCTCTAATTCATTTAGTTCAGCTCTAATTTTTATTATTTGTTTTCTTCTGGTGCCTGATGGGTTCTTTTGTTGCTCACTTTCTATTTGTTCAAGTTGTCGGGACAGTTCTCTGGTTTTGGCTCTTTCTTCTTTTTGTATGTGTGCATTTATCAATATAAATTGGCCTCTGAGCACTGCTTTTGCTGTGTCCCAGAGGTTTTGATAGGAAGTATTTTCATTTTCGTTGCATTCTATGAATTTCCTTATTCCCTCCTTGATGTCTTCTATAACCCAGTCTTTTTTCAGGAGGGTATTGTTCATTTTCCAAGTATTTGACTTCTTTTCCCTAGTTTTTCTGTTATTGATTTCTAGTTTCATTGCCTTGTGGTCTGAGAAGATGCTTTGTAATATTTCGATGTTTTGGACTCTGCAGAGGTTTGTTTTATGGCCTAATATGTGGTCTATTCTAGAGAATGTTCCATGTGCACTAGAAAAAAAAGTATATTTTGTAGCACTTGGGTGGCAAGTTCTGTATAAGTCAATGAGGTCAAGTTGGTTGATTGTTGTAATTAGGTCTTCCGTGTCTCTATTGAGCTTCTTATTGGATGTCCTGTCCTTCTCCGAAAGTGGTGTGTTGAAGTCTTCTACTATAATTGTGGAGGTGTCTATCTCACTTTTCAATTCTGTTAAAATTTGATTTATGTATCTTGCAGCCCTGTCATTGGGTGCATAAATATTTCATATGGTTATGTCTTCCTGATCAATTGTCCCTTTTATCATTATATAGTGTCCTTCTTTATCCTTTGTGGTGGATTTAAGTCTAAAGTCTATTTTGTCGGAAATTAATATTGCCACTCCTCTTCTTTTTTGCTTATTGTTTGCTTGATATATTTTTTTCCATCCTTTGAGTTTTAGTTTGTTTGTGTCTCTAAGTCTAAGGTGTGTCTCTTGTAGGCAGCATATAGATGGATCGTGTTTCTTTATCCAGTCCGTGACTCTCTGTCTCTTTATTGGTGCGTTTAGTCCATTTACATTCAGCATAATTATAGATAAATAAGTTTTTAGTGCTGTCATTTTGATGCCTTTTCATGTGTATTGTTGGCCATTTCATTTTTCCACATACTTTTTTGTGCTGAGACGTTTTTCTTAGTAAATTGTGAGATCCTCCTTTTCATAATGTTTGACTTTATGTTAGTTGAGTCATTATGTTTTTCTTGGCTTTTATCTTGAGTTATGGAGTTGATATTCCTTTTTGTGGTTACCTTATTATTTACCCCTATTTTTCTAAGTAAAAACCTAACTTGTATCATTCTATATCACCTTGTATCACTCTCCATATGGCAGTTCAATGCCTCCTGTATTTAGTCCCTCTTTTTGATTATTGTGATCTTTTACCTATTGACTTCCATGATTCCTTGTTATGTGTATTATTTTATTTATTTATTTATTTTTTAGAATTAATTTGTTTGTTTTTGTGCTTTCCCTATTTGAGTTGATATCAGGACGTTCTGTTTTGTGACCTTGTATTGTGCTGGTACCTGATATTATTGGTTATCTGACCAAACAATCTCCCTTAGCATTTCTTGTAGCTTTGGTTTGGTTTTTGCAAATTCTCTAAACTTGTGTTTATCTGTAAATATCTTAATTTCACCTTCATATTTCAGAGAGAGTTTTGCTGGATATATGATCCTTGGTTGGCAGTTTTTCTCCTTCAGTGCTCTGTATATGTTGTCCCATTCCCTTCTTGCCTGCATGGTTTCTGCTGAGTAGTCTGAACTTATTCTTATTGATTCTCCCTTGAAGGAAACCTTTCTTTTCTCCCTGGCTGCTTTTAAAATTTTCTGTTTATCTTTGGTTTTGGCAAGTTTGATGATAATATGTCTTGGTGTTTTTCTTTTTGGATCAATCTTAAATGGGGTTCGATGAGCATCTTGGATAGATATCCTTTTGTCTTTCATGATGTCAGGGAAGTTTTGTGTCAGGAGTTCTTCAACTATTTTCTCTGTGTTTTCTGTCCCCCCTCCCTGTTCTGGGACTCCAATCACTCGCAAGTTATCCTTCTTGATAGAGTCCCACATGAGTCTTAGGGTTTCTTCATTTTTTTTAATTCTTTTATCTGATTTTTTTTCAGCTATGTTGGTGTTGATTCCCTGGTCCTCCAGATGTCCCAGTCTACATTCTAATTGCTCGAGTCTGCTCCTCTGACTTCCTATTGCGTTGTCTAATTCTGTAATTTTATTGTTAATCCTTTGGATTTCTGCATGCTGTCTCTCTATGGATTCTTGCAACTTATTAATTTTTCCACTATGTTCTTGAATAATCTTTTTGAGTTCTTCAACAGTTTTATCAGTGTGTTCCTTGGCTTTTTCTGCAGTTTGCCTAATTTCGTTTGTGATGTCTTGAAGCATTCTGTAAATTAGTTTTTTATATTCTGTATCTGATAATTCCAGGATTGTATCTTCATTTGGGAAAGATTTTGATTCTTTTGTTTGGAGGGTTGGAGAAGCTGTCATGGTCTGCTTCTTTATGTGGTTTGATATGGACTGCTGTCCCCGAGCCATCACTGGGAAACTAGTTTTTCCAGAAAATCCGCTGACTGGTACGCTGGCTCCTGGCTCTGAAAACAATTGCTGTCTCCCCGTATTTGTTCGTTCTCTGTCTCTAAATCTGTGTTTGTTGTTCAGAGTTCGTAGATTGTTATGTATGTGATCGATTCACTTGTTTTTCCGAGTCTTTGTTGCAAGAGGGATCCGCGGTAGCGTCCTCCTAGTCCGCCATCTTGGCCCCGCCTTGCTCATTTCATTTTTGACGATTTCCAATTTTCCTAGATTCATACTTTGTAAGTTTCACATTCTAATTATTAACAGATGTTTGCAGCTGTTTCTTCTCATTTTGAGTCGTGCCCCATCAGCTAGTGAAAGTCCCGAAAGCGTGACTCCAGCCATGTCTTTAAGGTCGACTCTACTTTGAGGAGGCAGCTCTTCCCCAGTCGTCTTTTCGGTGCCTTCCAACCTGGCAGACTTAGGTTCTAGCACTGTATCAGACAATGTTTCACTGCTATTCATGATGTTTTCACTGGTTAATTCTTCTCAGAAGTAGACTGCCGGGTCCTTCTTCCTAGTCTGTCTTAGTCTGGAAGCTCAGCTGAAACCTGTCCACTATGGGTGACCCGGTTTTTATCTGAGTACTGGTGGCATAGCTTCAACATCACAGCAACATGCAAGCCCCCACAGTACGGCAAAGTGACAGACACTTGGGGGAATATGGGTTGACAACTATAGGGTGGATCTTGACTGTTACCTTGTTGATGGCTCATAGATCCTGAACGAACTGGTATTCTCCATTTTTCTTCTTCACCGGCAGGATAGGAGTGTTAAACTGTGATTGACACAACCTAAGCAGTCTATGTTTCAGGTGTCTGGTGATGATTTTTCCCTGTGCCTGTTGGGCCTCCGCCTGGATGGCATACTGCTTAAGTTGGGAACTGTGCCTGGTAAGAGCTTGACTGCCACTGGGGGAACATTTTTGGCACATCCTCGCACCTTGTAGGCCCATACCCACGGGACTATTGCGTCCTTGATGTCTGGATCTACCAGTCCTGGATAGTGTCCTTCCACACTATAATTGATGGGTGACTCACTATAAGGGCTATCTGCAGTCATCACCCATTTTCTGGTGATGTCTGCATCTGCATTTGTCCCTTTATTAAAACATATTTGAGTTTGCAGTTTGCACAACAGATCTCTTTCCATCAATGGGGATGGAACAGTCAGGCATGTAGAGAAAAGAAAGTATTAATGACTTCCCTTATATGAAACAAGGTAGAGGCTGGAGGAAGGGAGAATTCTCCCTTTTACCTGAGACTTCAACAACCAACCCAGTTCGTTTTGTTGGGGCTGTCTTTTTCCGGGTCAGGTCAGAGTGTATACACAAGAAACCGAACAGGTTCCCCTCCCACCTTCATTCGAACCAGAGACTCAGGTGGGGGACTTGCCTCCAGTCTTCCTCAATGTGAGTCTTCCCCCATCAGCATCATGGGGCACTGGGCAGCCCCAGATTCTTTTCTACCTCTGGGTAGGAATTTAGGGCACTGTCTCTATCAGTGTCCTCTTTCTTTGCACCAAGTACACTGGCCTCAGCTTAATGGGGGTCAGACCCTCTCACCTCCTTCTCTCCTCAGGGTTCTTCCTCTTCTTGGGCCACCAGGAGATGGGCTGTTTCCCTGCAAGGCAGCCGCCAGGAATGCTGCCTGTCTCTTCTGATCGGTGATTTTTCTGTTTTACTCTTTCTGGTCCACCCTTGCCCTGGCCTCCGGCTGCCTCAGTGACCATGTCCCTATGCTCTGCCTCTACTCAATGGGGGTGGCAAAGATCATGCCCAAAACCAAATGCTCAGGCCAGAGGAGTCTGTCCAGAGGTGAGCTGAAGGAAAGTGCAGCTAAGAACGGGATGGCCAACTGTATTAGTTTCCTGTGGCTGCTATAACAAATTAAACAACACTGATTAATTATTTTATCTTATAGAAGTCTAAAATGGGTCAGCTGGTTTGTGTTACTTTTGGAAGCTATAGAAGAAAATTCATGTCCTTGGTTTTCCTGCTTCCAGAGGCTGCCTGCTTTCCTTGGCTGGTGGACCCACATGATTCTACCTAAGCTCCCAACCTCACAGCCCTTTCTCTTTCTCCAACCCTCCTGCCTCCTTCTTTAAGGATCCTTGTGATTACATTGGGCCCACCTGGATAATAGAGGATCATCTCAAGAGCCTAATTTAATCACATATAAAGTAACATTCACAGGTTCTGGGGATTAAGACATGGATAATTTTGAGGTTCCTTTGGTCTGCTGAGTACACCGTTTAACAGCCTTGTCCAGTCATTAGTTGATTTTCTCTGATATATGACGTACATACATACATGTCAAACAGACACTGTGAAGCAGTGAGGCCCACAGCAATCTGGACAGCATGTGACCCATCCAAAGGCACAGCCCCTATTCTACTTCATCCCATTTTTTCGCACAAGAAGTCGGCTCTGAATTCAGGTCTGCTAATTTTTCAAGAGAAGCCAGAAATCTGACGTTTTTTGAAATCTCTCGTTTGTAAACACTGGCTTCATCAGAAACAACAACAGCAGTACAGCATGGGCCACACCAACCCCCTCTGCTGGCTGAACCCCGCTGTCACTGCTCAACTCCAGATCTATGTTCACAAGCAGGGTGCATTTCTGCCTCCTTTTTGTGCTGTCTTCGTAGAGGTTTAACATCAGAAGCGTATTAACTTCACCAAATGTAACTGGTAGATTTCCATCTTTTTTATACTCTAGAATCAGAACAAAAATACAGGAAAGGATTTTTTTCCCCTTAGAATCTAAAAAAATTATCTATAAAACTATCTGGCA
This sequence comes from Loxodonta africana, assembly GCF_030014295.1. Classification (NCBI taxonomy): domain Eukaryota; kingdom Metazoa; phylum Chordata; class Mammalia; order Proboscidea; family Elephantidae; genus Loxodonta; species Loxodonta africana. The sequence continues at coordinate 18,326,969 of NC_087359.1, forward strand.
GCAGAGCTTTTATCACAGAAAATTCTTTGATCACTTTAAGCTTTTTTACATGATTATTGGCCTGTTCAGGGTCTTTGTTTGTTACTGAATCATTTTTTTTTTTCTCCACGGAAAGTTGTCTGTTTTATTGAACATGTGTTGGCATGAAGTTCTGCAATTAGAAAGTATAATTTTATAATTAAAATGTTGCATTGTATGGTGTGTGAATTATATCTCAATATTAGCGTATTGACAGGGTCGTGCAACCATAGCCTCTATCTCCTTCCAGAACATTTTCATCACCTCAGAAAGAGACCTGGTACCCGTTCGTGGTCACTCTCCCTCCCCTCCTCCAGCCAGCCCCTGGCAATCACTAATCTACTTCTGTCTCTGTAGATTTGCCTATTCTGGATATTTCATATGAATGGAATCATACAATATATGGCCTTTTGCTTCTAGCTTCTTTCTCCTGGCATAATGTTTTCAAGTTCCATCCATGTTGTAGCATGTACCAATTGTGGTGAAATCTCTCCAGCTCTGACCACTTTGAATTTTGGCTTTGTAAGAGTCTGATACAGTCTAAAGTTTTCATTTGCCGTGTACTGTGATGGGCCCGGAACTCTGGTGTTGCAGTGGTTAAGAGCCCAGCTGCTAACCAAAATGTCAGCAGTTCCAATTCACCAGCCACTCCTTGGAAATCCTTCGGGGCAGTTCTACTCTGTCCTATAGGGTTGCTATGAGTTGGAATTGACTTGATGGCAATGGGTTTGGGTTTTTTGTTGTTCTTGTTGTTATAATCGGTGGCAGAAACAATGAAACACTTGGCTACTAAATGAAAGGTTCGTAGTTCAAATCTTCCCAGAAGTTCTTTGGAAGAAAGCCCTGGCAATCTACATCTGAAAGGCCATAGCCATTGAAAAACCTATGCCCAGTTCTACTCTGAAACCCATGGACTTACCAGGAATCAGAATGGACTTGATGACAACTGGTGGTGGTAGTATAATCATCATCACCAACAAAATATAATAATAGAGAGATGTTGTTGTCGTGTGCCTTCGAGTAGATTCTAGCTCATAGCAACTCCATGTGGCAGAGTAAAACTGCCCCATAGGGTTTTCTAGAGTGTAGTCTTTATGGGATCAGTTCACCAGGTATTTCTTCTGTGGAGACACTGGATGGATTTGAACTGCCAACCTTTTGGTTAGCAGCCAAGCACTTAACTATTGTGCCTTCAGGGCTCTAATATAGAGATAGATGTTATTATTATCACCCCGTTTATAGGATACAAAGGCACAGAGAGGTTAATTTGCTCAAGTTCACAGAGCTTGAAAGAGGTATAGCCAGGATTCAAATCTAAGCCTCCTGGCATAGCCTGTCCTCTTAACCAGTACTTTGATAGTCTCCTGGTGCACAAAAGACAACACCCTCTCTCCCTCAACATGAATTGCTAGGAAGTTTGGAAACAGAATTTGCAACAATGTAATGAAGAAAATGGGATCTGTGTGATAGGGATTCCATGGCACATGGAGACCAGGTGGCATCACTGTTTTGGTCAGCTTCAAAGCATTCCTTCCAGGTGCTTTACTATAGCAGGACCATTAGGAAGAGTCTGTCCATGGCCCTCTGCTAGAGACGCTCAGCTGGACCTCCTGAGGGTTGTCAGGACAAAGGGTCAAGGCAGTGACTACTCTTCCCCTATGTAAATGCATCTTCTGTTATTTCCTCCCCACTAGACCAGCATATAAAGGAGCCCTGGTGGTTCAAAGGTTAAGCGCTAGGCTGCTGGCTGAAATGTCAGCAATTGGAACCCACCCACCCAGTGGCTCTGTGGGAGAGATCTGGTGACCTGCTCGCATAAAGATTGCAGCCTAGAAAACCCTATGGGGCAGTTCTACTCTGTCACATGGGGTTGTTATGAGTTGGAATCAACTCAGTGGCAGCTAACAACAAAAGGCCAGTAGAGCACAAGGTGCTTGGAAAAGGACGTCCCTTGAAATATAAAGATTATATTGGCCGTAGGGCAGGGAGAGCAGTGAATTATAGAAAGCTGTTATTGCTCAGTGTCAACATTTTTATTTCTTTTGAAATCTGTAGTGATGCTCTTCAGAGACTTAAATGGGGGGTTTGACCAGTGGAATTTTGAAGGACAAAAGGTCTGTCTTGTGGAAGATGAATTTCATCCTTGACTGTTATTCAATTCATCAGGTGTTTGAATTTGGGAGCTATTCCCACTGCAGGAAGCTGTGGCCCTCCCCTCAGGGTGGGAGGTGACTGGTACATGGATTTGTGCTTTCCAGGCTGCTCCGCCATATCGGGTCCAAAAGCAGTGAGTGGCCCAAAGAGAGGCTCATTGACTGTGCGGTGTAGTTATGGCCCAGGATGAGAGACCTACTACAAGTGGTGGTGTCGAGGAGCTGTTTGGAATAGCTGCAAAATCCTTGTTAAAACCACTGGGTCAGAGAAAGAGGTGAAGGAAGTCCGCATGTCCATCAGGGACAGTCAGAAAAACCACACATTCATTGTGACCATGGAGAAGCTCAGGGAAGACTATGCAGGCTTTCACTGGTGTGGGATTGAGAGAACAGGAATTGATCTTGGAGCCCAGCTTAAAGTGTCATTTGGCCCAGGTAAGAGCGGATGCCTGTGTGATGTGTCTTTCATTGCCTGCTCTGTCCTGGTCCTTAAGGGCTTTCTTGAGTGACTGAACTATGGTCAGGGCAGAGGGTGGTTGAGCCCCCAGGAGTCAGTGAACCCTGCTATATGCTTGGGGTTGGAAGGGGTTTCTTTTACATAATCTCTCATGGCTCCCAGGGCTTCTCCAGGATGTAATGAAGCCTTCCTGGCACATTCTCTTCTCTGCACAGCTCAGTCTCTTGCCCATAGAGAACAAGGCGATGGTCTCTAGTTCTAGCTCATGTCCCCTTCCATGGGACCCAGAGACCCCAATCCCTGCTAAAGCTTTCTTGGGACCCCTGGGGCCCAGGTGTGACTGCTCTTTGTAGAGTTCTGGGGTGGGACTTCGTTGCCTCTTCCCACCCTCCATCCCATCCTCAATCTCAGGGGAGACAGAAGTCCAGCATAGTTGGGTTGCTGTGGTTTAATTCCGAGGTTTGGAAAGGCCCCACAGTCAAGTGACTGCCCTCCTGGTGTCTGAAATCCCACTGTCTGCCATTTATACATTTGGATCTAATAATGTCTTTTCCTAAGTCCTTCTACATGGCAAACACTCCTGGGAAAGCCAGCTTAGAGGTCCCAGTGCCTTGGCTGGAGTTTATCTGTTGGACTCTGTTCTGCTGACCATTGGACAGGCAGCATGGGCACTCGGGACACTTGGGGTACCACAATCAACACAGCCCCAACCACACCTGCCCTGATGAGGCATGCTACAGTTTGCGAAGTACAGCATGCACATCGTCTGACTTAATCCTCAGAATACTCAGAGAAGCCACATTCTAGAAGCTTTGTAACTTGGCCAAAGTAAAGACTCTTCTTAACATTACGATTTTGTTTAGAACTAGCTCTGACCTTAGAAGTCAAAGATGTATGGTGTATATTAACAGGACTGTACAAGTTCCCATTCCACCCTGTCCTTTCTGGACAAGTAATATTGGGGGTGGGGGTGGCCTGAGCTGAAGCACTGTAACAAGCAGTGGAAGTGTTTAAAATCCAGGTGAACTCTAGCCACCCTTGTCCTGAGGCACTTTCTGGCCCTACTCCAGCCCTCCCAGGCCTGATCAAGGTCCTCTCTGTGCCTGTGTCACCCCCACCTGCTTCTGAGGCTCTTGAGGCTCCTAGAGCCTGGGGAGATATGAGAGATCCAGAGAGCAGCTCCTCCTCACAGCCCTGCTTCAGACTCCCCAGGACAGGGTGCTGCCCCCTCCCCAGGCTCAGAGCCATGTACAGGGCTGATCTGTGGGTCAGCAGGCAGAGTGCTATGTTATCTTGTCTGTGTGCCAAGCATCAGCTACAGTGCCAACTACCACCACCTCCACCAACACCCAATTTAGAATGCCAGCCACCCCAGAAGAGATCACAGCCTCCCCCAGCACGACCGCCCAGTGCTCCAATGACAGGTAAGCCAGCTCAGGCGCTCTGTTCCCTGTGACCCACTTGGCCCAAACTGCTCCAATGAGGGAGCCCTTCTCTATCCCAGGTTCTAGATGGAGCTTAGGCTTGGACCCTCAGGGTCCTTTGAGAGGGTGAGGGTGAGGAGGCCTGTCCCACTTGTCCCACCTGTCCCACACAGTGTCCTCCTCACCCCTGCAGACCCCCACCCTGGAGCTCAGCCCAGTTGGTAGGATTGTGAGTTGGTCCATTCATGCATTTCTTCATCTCACCTTTACTGAGTTAACCTGTACCTGGCAGGCAGGAAGAAGAGGAGGCTAAGGGCCTTCCCCCAATGAGGTGGCTCACTGCCTGTCATTGTGTCAGCCACAGGTCTCCTCTCATCAATGTCCGCTTCTGCATCCTGGTGTTCCTGGAGGTGCCTCTGTTCCTGGTGATGCTCAGTGCTGTTCTCTGGGTGAACAGACCTCAGAGGGGACCTGGGAAAAGAGGTGGGATCAGCCCACCTATGAGAACCAGTAGCCCTGGTCTCCAGAATGCCCTGTCCAAAAGCACAGACTGTTGAGTGGAATCAGAATGATCGTCTCAGAAACACACACTGTGTCACCATCCAGGTCTCTCTGGGAACACTGTCTTTGTTACTGTCTGAAAAACATTTTCATGTGCATGATCTTCACACAACAGTGATTAATAATAAATATGTCTCTGTGACTAAGAGTGCACTGAGGCAATGAGTACACAACTTCCAATGAACATACAACATCACCAATACTTTGGAAACCTCAGAAGGTCTTCCTGATGTGTGTAATCCTTCCAGGACACAGTGTTGCTTTGGGATCATTCATTCTTTTCACAGGTGAGGCAGGTCCATGGCTCCCACTTGACATTTTCTGCCCTAATAGCCCACACATCACAGGTCTGCTACGAGTGTGAGGATTCTGCCAGTTTCTGAATATGGTTATTCAATCATGCATTCTGGGAAGCTCGGGAAATAACAGAGGTTCAGGGACCCACTGGGCCCCCTGGGAGACAGACCTGAGTCAAAATTCCTTTGATGCTCAACCTCCATAAGCCTCTACTCCTACCTGTGGACCAAAGGGGCAGCTAGTTCTCTAGGAATTGGGGTCAGTTCAGAGCCAGTGTCCAGGATTCCCTGAAAGGTCAGATTATTCCCTTCTACATGGAAAGTCAACCTGGTTAGTGGCTCCATGACACTTTAAGGAAGGTTGGGAGGATGGATAAACAGAAGTTTTGGCAGTAGAGTGGGGTGCTTCCTTCCTCCTTCCTCAGGGGACCTGACCTCCCCTTCCTTCAGGGGCACAGGGTTGGTGATCTGGCTCAAGTGTGGACACTGACTGAGCAGCAGCCATGACTCTCTGTTTGGAAACAAGAGTAAGTCAGGCTCCTGTTTACTAGACCCAGAGCTCTTAGACTCATGCCAGGCATGTCAGACTCAGACTTCTGCCTGTCAATCTCAGTCCCAGGCGTACTTGATGGACCTGTAATCCCAAAGATCTCTGCCTGTCATGCTGTTCTGAAGATTCCTTGATCATGGAGCTCCACCCCTGGGTCTTCTCACTCACTCATTCAGTCTGCAAATATTTATCAAGAGCTCACCAGGTAGCAGGCCTTGATCTAGGCATTGCAGTCCAATAAACAGACAAAGGTCTCTGCTTCCATGAACTTAGGTTCTGAGAGATGAGAAAACTATTAACAAACAGAAAAATCCATACACAGAGAGAGAGAGAGTGAGAGAGAAACATAGAGGCAGAGCATGAGATGCCATGGAGTGAAATCAGCTGAGATGGGGAGAGGGGGCAGGGACAGGGGTTTGCTCTCAGGTGCCTCTGATGGGGTGACATTTAGGAAGGGATCAGAGGAAACTCATGGGGTGAGCCTTGTGCATCCCTGCGACAGGCAGGCCCTGGGGCAGCACTGGGCTTGACTGTGAACCAGACAAGACGCTGTCGCTGTGCTCAGGGGCTCCAGTGCAGGGAGGACAGACAAAATAAATGATCACAGGTCTGAAAAAGGCCCAGAGAGAAGTGTTGTAGGAACCGTGGGGATGTACATAAAAGGATCAACATGACTTGGGAGGGTCATGGAAGTGTCAGCCCAGCCTGAGGGTGTGAGCCAGGCAGAGGAGGAGGAGACCAGGGTCTGGGCAAGGCCCCAGTGGGTTGCTGGCAGCACTTGGTGACTCTGGAACCAGGAGGCTGCAGTGTGAGGGGACAACCTGAGCTGTCTGTTGTAGGGGGATCTCCATGTGCCTTCATCCTCTGGGGAGCTGAGGTAGAGCTGCCACACGGGCATGACAGTGTCTGAGAAGGACCGCACTTTGGATTTAAGGGAGAGTGATTGGGAATGACAAGAACAGTGGGAGACCAGGGCCCTGTCCCCACAGCAGGACAAGGCCCCAGAGAAGCCAAGCCCAGAACTGAACTCTGGGAAGAACGAGAGGGCCTGGACTTCACTGGGTTGGGGGAATCAGCACCAGTGACTCTGGACCAGAGCAGCATGTGGTGGAAGGAGAAGAAGGAGGACAGTGCAGGGATCTGGTCACCTTGGGAGGTCCAGCCAGGCCCTCATCTCGCTGTTCCATCCTCATGGCTGTGCCTGAGATGCTGGTGCTGCTGACCAGGTCGGGAAGGAGGAGACAGACAGATGAAGGAGCAGGGTGTGGAGAGGGCAACAGGGACCTGCTTTGTGCATGACAAGGCTGAGAGGCTGTGACACACCTGGGGAGTCAGCAGGAAGGTCCTGTCCCTTGTCCTGCATTCATCCCCTTTCTAGGAGATTCTAAGCTTAAAGACCATCCCGTCAAGAGGACAAGTTGCTCTGCGTTAGGGCAGACCTGCCCTCCCCTGAGCCTGTCCCCGCCCTTGCCCCCTGTGAATCCCTTGGCTATCCGTATGGATCCAGGAGAGACACCACAGCCTGTGCTTGTCCTGGATGCCCTCTTAGCTATGAAACCTCCTTCACTGTGGCCACGTGTCTACTTCTCACGGCCCCCACTTCCCCTTTCAGCAGCTTCCTGCTCCTTTGCTCCACCTGTTCCATTCAGCTCTCTGTCCTCGTTCTCACTGGGGGTAAAGACAAGAGTTAAAAGCCAGGGTCTTAGAGGGATTATGAGGGTTGTTCTGCTCCTGGGTCTGGGTGCAGGGAGCAGGGAGCACAAGAGCAGGGGAGTCACAACCAGAGGGACATGCATCCTGGTTGGGGACTCAGCATAGATAGGACACTGTTGAAGTGTCTGGGGTCCTAGTGCCCCCTGTGGTCATAAGTAGAGCCAGGGGTCTCAGGGCTGGACTCTCCTTGGGCACGTGGAATGGAAGTTTGGAGTAGACACAGCCCCTGTGTCATCACCACCAAGGCTAGATAGGGATGGATGGCCTCACCTACACCCCCAGGGTTGTCACCCTGATTACAAGGAAATGACAGTGTTGCAGATAGAGGAGGAGGAAGTCCCACCTAGAAGGAAACACCCAACTGAGCTCTGCTCTGTGGGAGATGAGCCATGGAGACTAGCAGGCCTGAGAGCGGTGGGGATGGCCTGAGTCCCCTCTGAGTGACTCTGGATTGTGAGTCAGTTGGAATGAGAGCAGCAAAAGGCCCCAGGCCCCAGTGTGTCCACCCCAGCCACTAGCTGCTTTTCCCCTCAGCTCCCTGTGTCCTGACCCCTTGGTGAGCAGTCCCTCATCAGTACTGGACGAAGGACAGAGAGGTGCAGAGAAAAGCAGAAGTGGGCACAAGGACCTCTGAAAGGAAGTTTGAGGCTGTGCCCGCTGGGCCCATGCTGTTGCAGGATACATCCGTGCTGGAGAAATGACCCCGTGGGGCAGGACCCAGTGGCTGCCCCCAGTGATGCTCCTTCTCAGTGTTCCAGGTGAGTGGGGCAGCCTTGGATTTGGAGACTTTTGCTCTAAGTCATGAGGGGAGTGATGGGGAGGAGGTGTGAGGAGGGAGTGAGAGGAAGGGGTAAAGAGGAGGTGAGGGGACAGGTAAGGGGAAGGGATGAAGGAAGGGATGGGGGTGAGGGGATGAGAAGAGGGAATGAAGGAGGTGGTGAGGGGAGGGGGTGAGGGGGTGATGGAAGGAAGTGAGGGAGGGGATGAGGGGAGGGGTAAGAGGAGAGAGCAAGGGGAGGGGGTGTGAGAAGAGAGTGAGGGGAGTGGGGTAAAGGAGGAAATTAGGGAAGGGGTGAGGGGAGGGGGGAGGAGAGAAGGTGAGGGGAGATAGTGAAGAAAGGGGGTGAGGGAGAAAGTGAGGAAGGGAGTAAGGGGAAGTGGTGAGGGGAGGGGCGAGGGGAGGGCATAAGGAGCAGTGGAATGAGCAGAGGGGAGGGGTGTTGAGAAAACCCAGGAGCCATCAGCGCACCGGCCCACTGGACAAAAAGATTCAGAGGGGCCTCAATGAGGTGCCTGAATGGTTACTGTAATTATTGCATCAGAAATGGTGTCTTGTTACATCACACACACACACACACACACACACAGAGTATTTTCCTGTCCTGAGCCTTTGTCTCTTGGACCCCTCGATTCCCATTCCCACCTCTGACGGGATAGAGATCCTCACCCCTCAGGCCCATGTCTGTGGCCACTGCCCCCTCCAGACTATGAGGCGCCCTGAGGACCGACCCCTGGGGCACCACTGAAGCAGGACTGTCCAAATGAGAAGCAAAGACACGGCTTGTGTCTTCCAGGCTGCCTGATGCTGATCGGCCCCAGTATGGTGACGGGTGCAGTGGGGGAATCTCTGAGTGTGCACTGTCAGTATGAGGAGAAATTCAAGGAAAACGACAAATACTGGTGCAGAGAACAGCTTTTTAAACCATGTGACAAGATTGTGGAGACCAGAGGGTTAGAGAGAGAGAAGGCGAAGGGCCGAGTGTCCCTGAGGGACCATCCTTCCCAGCTCAACTTCACAGTGACCCTGAGGAACCTCACAGTAGAGGATGAAGGCATATACTGGTGTGGGATTCATGTAACTTGGGCCAAAGACGGACTGCTTCTGTTCGATCCCATCTTCCGGGTGGTGGTATCTGTGTCCCCAGGTAAGCCTCTCCCCAACACCAGCTCTTGGACTACCTGAGTCTGAGTTGCTTATCAGTCGCTGGGGAAAATTTTGGGACAGTGGGCTGAACTGAAGAGTTTTGGGGGGTCAGTGACATGGAACATAATGTGTGTACATGTGTGTGTGTTCATGTGTGTCTATTCTTAGGGACTCCTATGTGTCATATGCCCATAGAGCTTTGGGTAGTGCTTTCTACCAGGTGGAGAGGGTTCTGCTCTGGGGATCCTTCCTGCCTTCCTTTTCTGACCAGGGCCAAGTCCACTCTGGAGAGGACCCTGTGTCTCTCTGTGGACAGTGCTCACTCCCTGCTTCTCTGGCTCCTTTACCCACAAGAAGAAATCCAGAGAAGCTCCTGAAATTACCTTCCCTCAGACCTCAGGGAAAGAGCATGGGAAGGTAGCTCTCATGACTTTTCTTACCTCAGATGTTCCTCCTTGTTCTCCAAATATTCCTTTTCTAATAGAACCCTATTCTTTCCTAAAAGCCAAATCAAACTTAATCTAGCTAAGTGTATATATATATATATATATATATATATATATATATATATATATATATATATAAATAGTATTTTCTTATTTCTAACACTGTATTTTCTCATGTTCCTTCTCACCAGGTTGGGTTTCTCTCACAGGTAGGAGGTTTCCCTCACAGGCCCTGTGTGTGTTTGTATGTAAGTGTGGGGCACTAAAACCCCCCGATACTGCTGTGCGTGAGAGAAAGGCCTTCTGTCTGTGAGCTTCACCACAGGCCACTCCCTCTGGTCCACCCAGTGTCCATCTCTACAGAATTTTCTTCCTGGCCAGTCACTTCCCCAGAGAGGAGTCTTCAATAGCCACCTGGGGCCAGAAGCCTGGCTGAGGTTTGGGGCACTGAGACTCCAACAGTCGGGGTCCATCTGTCAGTGCGCAGAAGCCACTGAGCCTCCTGGTTTAGTCTGATGCCTCACTTCCAACATCAGCCTGGTCTGAGATCCTGGGTCCCCATCACACCAGATCAGTCCTCACGGAGAATGAATGTCACCCAGTCCTCACCAGGGTGGACAGGAAGGAGGAAAGATGAGACTGTGGGGTTGGGATGCCATCTGGAACCAAGTGCTCTTTACATGGCCCCTCAAATCTCCATGTTTAGTGGGGTGACTCTTACATCTGAATGTATCCACCTGGCCATGGAGCACCTCACCTGAGTGACGTCACCTGTGTGTGAGGTCAGAGTAATACAGGTGATGGTGAGTGAGAGACCCAGAGGATGGCACCGGGCCTGACCTGTTCCTCATCCTCAGCCCTCACCACAGCCTCCAGCTCTGAGAGCTCCACAAGGACTCTTGGGCCTCCCACGTCCCTGCCAGCACACACCAGGCCCAGCACAACCGGGCAGGAGACCTCCGAACTCAGGTAACGCCTGCAGTAAGAATCCATCATCTAGTACTTTGCCACTTGGGTGCCACCTGGGTGGCTTGTCCTCCAGGAATGGAATGGAGTTCCCTTCTCCTGGGTCCCTCACTTATTTGCCAATTCCACACCTAATTGTTTAGGTCCTAAGTTCAAGGAGCCCTGGTGGTACAGTGGTTAAGCACTTGGCTGGTAACCGAAAGGTCGGCAGTTAGAACGCACCAGCTGCTGTGTTGTAGAAAGATGTGACAGTGTGCTTCAGTAAAAATTACAGCCCCGCAAGCCCTATGGGGCAGTTCTACTCTGTCCTACAGGGACACTACGAGTTGGAATAGATTCGACGGCAGTGGGTTTGATTTGAGTTCAGGGGTTCTCCAGGCCTTGGGGTACAGTGGCAAAGATGCAGGTCCCACCTGGATCCCTGGATGTCCCCTCACATCATCCCCTTGGCTAGACCCTTCCTCCTGTCCCCAGGCCTAAGTTAAGGTGTGGGGATGGCAGTCCTTCCAGTGGGGCTGTCCTGTCCTTGGACCCGTCCAGGGTTGGCCCTGATATGGATTATGGGCTCATGACAAGGGGAAGAGGAGGCTCGGCTCAGGACCTCCCCCTAAGGAGGCAACTTATTGCCTGTCATTGTGTCCCCCACAGGTCCCTACTCAGCAGCATCCACTTCCTGCTCCTGGTCTTCCTGAAGGTGCCTCTGCTCCTGAGCATGCTCAGTGCTGTCCTCTGGGTGAACAGGCCTCTGTGGGGCCCTAGGGGGAAGCAGTGTCAGCCAGGCTCTAAGAGCCAGTAGCCCTGGTGCCCAGGATGCCCTGTCCAAAAGCTCAAGACACTTGGGTGGAATCAGAACGAGCCTCTCAGTGACAAACCCTGTGTTACCATCCCAGTCTCTATTGGAACACTCTCTTTGTTAATGTCTTAAAAACTTTTTCATGTACATGATCCCCACACAAAAAAATGAATAATAAATATGTCCTCTCTGACTACGAGTGCACTTTAGCAATGAGTACGCAACTTCCAACTAAAAATACAACATCGCCAATACTTTGGAAACCTCAGAAGGTCTTCCTGATGTGTGTAATCCTTCCAGGATGAAGTATTGCTTTGGGATCATTTACTCTTTTCACAGGTGAGGCAGGTCCACAGCTTCCACTTCACCTTTGCTGCCCTAATAGACCACACATCACGGGTCTGGCGCCAGTGTGAGGATTTTGCCAGTTGCTTGGTATGGCTGATTTCAGTACCAGGGACCTGATGGGCTTGTAACCCCAAGGATCTCTGTGTGTCATGCTGTTCTGAGGAGTCCTTGGTCATGGAGCCCCACCCCTGGGTCTTTTCACCCACTCATTCAGTCAGCAAATATTTATCAAGAGCTCACCAGGTAGCAGGCCCTGATCTAGGCATTGTAGTCCAATAAACAGACAAAGCTCTCTGCTTTCACAGACCTTACATTCTGCGCGCTGAGAAAACAATGAACAAACAGGAAAATCCATACACACACACAGAGACAGAGAGGCAGAGCATGAGGTTCCATGGAGTGAAATCAACTAAGATGGGGAGAGGGGGCAGGGACAGGGGTTTGCTCTCAGGTCCCTCTGATGGGGTGACATTTAGGCAGTGATCAGAGAGGAGTCATGGGGTGAGCCCTGTGCATCTCTGCAGGAGCAGCACCGCAGGCACAGGGACAGGCAAGTCTACAGAAGTCTCCAGGGAAGTTTCCAGATGCCCATCTGGGCTGATCAGGGAGCAGATGTCTGCATGGCCAGGGTCCCCCATCTCCAGGGATCACTTTCCTGCCTCCTGGCTAGAAAAGGTCACACTAGCAATGCGGACCCCAACCCTCTGATGGTAGGTGAGGCCTGGGGGGTGGTTCATTCATCTGCTTCTCCACTCTCCAGGCCTTGCATGGACTTGTGACAGGCAGGCCCCTGGGCAGCACTGGGCTCGACTGTGAACCAGATAAGACGCTGTCCCTGTGCTCAGGGGCTCCAATGCAGAGGGGACAGACAAAATAAATGATCACAGGTCTGAAAAAGACCCAGAGAGAAGTGTTGTAGGAACTCTGAGGATGTACATAAAAGGATCAACATGATCGGGGAGGCTCATGGAACTGTCAGCCCAGCGCCAGGGTGTGAGCCAGGCAAAGGATGGGGAGACCAGGGTCTGGACAAGGCCGGAGTCAGTCTGAAATCAGACTGCTGCAGCATGAGGGGACCACCTGAGCTGGGTGTGGGAGAGGATCTCGATGTTCATTCATCTGGTGCAAAGGCGGAGGCCCCTGGGAAGTTTAGGCAGGGCTGTTGCAGGGCAGGATGCTGTCTGAGGGGGACCAGAGCTACATGTGGTGAAGGGAGTAGGAGGGGACACAGCGTAGAGACCTGGTTACCATGGGAGGTTCAGCCAGGCTCACATCTCCCTTGATCCATCTTGATGGCCATACCTGAGGTGCTGGTGCTGCTGACCAGGGGAATGGAAACCAATTGTTGTACCTTGGATGACCGCTTGCAAGCGGTCCAAGGGGAAATGGTCGGATGTGGGGGCAGAGTGTGGAGAGGGCAACAGGGACCTGCTTTGTGCATGACAAGGCTGAGAGGCTGTGACACACCTGGGGAGACAGCAGGAAGGTCCTGCCCCTTCTCCTCCCTTCGTCCCCTTTCCAGGAGAACCTGAGCCTAATGTCCATCCTGTCATGAGGACAAGCTGCTCTAGGTTAGGACAGGTCTGCCCTGCCCTAGGAAGGCCTGTCCCCACCCTTGCCCCTGAGAATCCTCTGGTTATCCCCACGGACCCAGGAGAGAACTCATAGCGTGTGCTCCTCACAGATGCCCTCTTAGCTATGAAACCTTCGCTATGGCCACTGGGGGTGGAGTCAAGTCTCTGCTTCTCACTGCCCCCACTTCCCCTTTCAGCAGCTTCCTGCCCCTCAGTTCCACTTGCTTCATTCAGTTCTATGTCCTCATTCTCACTAGGGTGGCGGGGGTAGGGGGTGGGGGGCCAGAGTGTGGTAAAGATTAGAGGGTCTCTGAGGGTTTGTGGGGGCTGTCCTATTCCTGGGTCTGGAAGCAGAGAGCACAAGAGCAGGGAAGCTGTAGCCTGAGGGAGCTGTACCCTGGTTGCAGACTCAGCACAGACAGGACAACTTTGAAGGTATCTGGGGTCCTAGTGCCCCTGTGTGGTCACAATTAGAGCTGGGGGTCTTGTGGCAGAGCTGTCCATGGGCGCATGGAGCTGAAGGTTGTTTGTGTCTCCCCTCCATCCTCAGGATTGTTACTCTGACCATAAGGAAATGACATTTTGACAGGAGGGAAAATATTGCCCCATCCAGAAGGAAACACCCAACTGGGCTCTGCCATGCAGGGGCACGAGCCATGGAGACCAGCAAGCCTGAGAACAGTGTGGAGGGGATGCATCTCATCTGAGTGACAGTGGGCTGTGAGTCAGGTGAGATGAGAGGAGCAAAACGCTGGGCCCCAGTGTGTCCACCCCAGCCAGCAGCTGCTTTTTCCCTGAGCATCCTCCATCCTGACTGCTTCAGGGAGCAGACCAGCATCACTGCTGGAAAGAAACAGAGGGATACTAAGAACAGCAGAAGTGAAGATAAGAACCCTTTGCAAGGAGGCCCAAGGCCGGGCCCACGGGTCCTGTGTTGTTGCGGGTGACATCTGCAGATAGTAGAGATATAACCCCTTTAGAAAAAAGACTGACCTAAGGGTGGCACAAGCGGTTATCGATTGGATGCTAACTTAAAGGTTGATGGTTTGAATCCAGCCAGCAGCTCTGTGAAAGAAAAGACTGGCAAACTGCTTCTTTAAAGTTTATAGCCAGGAAATTCCTATGGAGCAGTTCTACTCTGTAGCACATGGGGTGGCCGTGATTAGGAATCAACTTGATGGCAACAAGGGTTTTGTTTTGTTTTTTCTCTTTTTTTTTTAATGGTACTTTAAGCGAAAGTTTACAATTCAAGTCAGTTTCTCATACAAAAACTTATACACATGTGGTTATGTGACCCTAGTTGCTCTTCCTGTACTGTGACAGCACACTTCTCCTTTCCACCCTGTATTTCCCATGTCCATTCAACCAGCTCCTATCCCTTTCTGCCTTCTCATCTCGCCTCCAGACAGGAGCTGCCCACATAGTCTCATGTGTCTACTCGAGCTAAGAAGCATACTTCTTACCAGTATCATTTTATGTCTTATAGTCCAGTCTGATCTTTGTCTGAAGAGTTGGCTTCGGGAATGGTTTTAGTTTTGGGCTAATAGAGAGTCCGGGGGCCATTCACTCTGGGGTCCCTCCAGTCTCAGTCAGACCATTAAGTCTGGTCTTTTTACTAGAATTTGAGTTCTGCATCCCATTCTTCTCCTGCTTCATCAGGGACTGTCTGCTGTGTTCCCTGTCAGAGCGGTCATTTGTGGTACCAGGCACCATCTAGTTCTCCTGGTCTCAGGCTGATGGAGTCTCTGGTTTATGTGGCCCTTTCTGTCTCTTGGGCTGCTATTTTCCTTGTGTTTTTGGTGTTCTTCTTTCTTCTTTGCTCCAGGTGGGTTGGGACCAATTGATGTACCTTAGATGGCTGCTTGCTAGCTTTTAAGACCCCAGATGCCACTCACCAAGGTGGGATGCAGAATGTTTTCTTAATACATTTTGTTATGCCAATTGACCTAGATGTTCCCTGAAACCATGGTCCCTATACCTCCGCCCCTGCTACTCTGTCCCTTGAAGTGTTTGTATTCAGGATACTTCTTAGCTTTGGGGTTAGTCCAGTTGTGCTGACTTCCCCTGTATTGTATGTTGACCTTCCCTTCACCTAAAATAATTCTTGTCTACTATCTGATTAGTGAATATTCCTCTCCCTCCCACTCCACCCTCTTAACTATCAAAGAATATTTTCCTCTATGTTTAAACCTTTTCTTGAGTTCTTATAGTAGTGGTCTCACACAATATTTGTCCTTTTGTGACTGACTAATTTCACTCAGCATAATACCTTTCAGATTCATCCATGTTATGAGATGTTTCACGGATTCATTGTTGTTCTTTCTTGTTGCATAGTATTCCATTGTGTGAATATACCATAATTTATTTATCTACTCATCTGTTGATGGGCATCTTGGTTGTTTCCATCTTTTTGGTATTGTGAACAGTGCTGCAATGAACATGGGTGTGCATATATCTATTCCTGTGAGGGCTCTTATTTCTCGGGATGTATTCCAAGAAGTGGAATTGCTGGATAGTATGGTAGTTCTATTTCTAGTTTTTTAAGGAAGTGCCAAATCGATTTCCAAAGTGGTTGTACCATTTTACATTCCCACCAGCAGTGTATAAGTGTTCCAGTCCCTTCACAACCTCTCCAACATTTATTATTTTGTGTTTTTTTGGATTAATGTCAGTCTTGTTGGAGTGAAATGGAATCTTATTGTAGTTTTGATTTGCATTTCTCTAACGGATAATAACTGTGAGCATTTCCTCATGTATCTGTTAGCCACCTGAATGTCTTCTTTGGTGAAGTGCCTGTTCATATCCTTTGCCCATTTTTTAATTGGTTTCTTTTTCTTTTTTTTCTTGAGGTTTTGCAGTATCTTGTAGATTTTAGAGATTAGACACTGATCGATTTGTTGTAGCCAAAACTTTTTTCTAGTCTGTAGGTTGTCTTTATTCTTTTAGTGACATCTTTGATGTGCATAAGTGTTTGATTTTTAGGAGCTCCCAGTTATCTAGTTTCTGTTCTGGCATTTGTACATTGTTAGTAATGTTTTGTATACTGTTTGTGCCATGTATTAGGGCTCCTAACGTTGTCCCTACTTTTTTTTCCATGATCATTTTCATTTTAGATTTTATATTTAGGTCTTTGATCCATTTTGAGTTAGTTTTTGTGCATGGAGTGAGGTATGGGTCGTTTCATTTTTTTGCAGATGGATATCCAGTTATGCCATCACCGTTTGTTAAAAAAAACTGTCTTTTCTCCAATTAATGGACTTTGGGCCTTTGCTGAATATCAGTTGCTCATAAGTAGATGAATTTACATCTGGATTCTCAATTCTGTTCCATTGATCTGTGTATCTGTTGTACCAGTACCAGACTGTTTTGAGTGGCGGTATAATAGGTTCTAAAATCAGGTAGTGTGAGTCCTCCCACTTTGCTCTTCTTTTCAGTAATGCATTACTTATCCAGGGCCTCTTCCCTTTCCATATGAAGTTGGTGATTTGTTTCTCCATCTCATTAAAAAATGTCATTGGAATTGGGATCGGGATTGGATTGTAGCTATAGATCACTTTGGGTAGAATAGACATCTTCACAATGTTGAGTCTTTCTATCCATGAGCAAGGTATGTTTTTCTACTTATGTAGGTCTCTTTTGGTTTCTTGGAGTATTCTTGTAGTTTGCTTTGTACACGTCTTTTACATCTCTGGTTAGATTTATCCCTAAGTACTTTATCTTCTTGGGGGCTGTTGTAAATGGTATTGATTTGGCGATTTCCTCTTTGAAGTTCTCTTTTTTGGTGTAGAGGAATCCAACTGACTTTTGTATGTTTATCTTGTATCCTGATCCTTTGCTGAAATCTATTCATTCCAGTAATTTTCATGTGGATTCTTTGGGGTTTTCTGTGTATAAGACCATATCATCTGCAAATAGAGATACTTTTACTTCTTCCTTACCAATTTGGATACACTTAATTTCTTTTTCTAGCCTAATTGCTCTGATTAGGACCTCCAGCACAATGTTGAATAAAAGTGGTGATAAATGGCATCCTTGTCTGGTTCTCGTTCTCAAGGGGAATGCTTTCAGACTCCCTCCATTTAGAATGATGTTGGCTGTTGGCTTTGTATAAATGCCCTTTATTATGTTGAGGAATTTTCCTTCTATTCACATTTTGCAGAGTTTTTTTCATGAGTTGGTGTTGAACTTTGTCAAATGCCTTTTCCACATCAGCTGATAAGATCATGTGATTCTTGTCTTTTGTTTTATTTATTTATTTTGTTTTGTTTGTGTCTCTAAGTCTAAGGTATGTCTCATAGGCAGCATATAGACAGATTGTGGTTGATTATTTTTCTACTGTTGAACCATCCCTGCATACCTGGCATGAATCCCACTTGGTCATGGTGAATTATTTTTTTGATATGTTGTCAAATTCTATTAGCTACAATTCTGTTGAGGATTTTTGCATCTAAGTTCATGAGGGATATAGGTCTGTAATTATGCTGGTGTCATAGAATGAGCTTGGGAATATTCCACCATTTTCTATGCTCTGAAACACCTTTAGGAGTAGTGGTGTTAACTCTTCTCTGAAAGTTTGGTCTAATTCTCCAGTGAAGCCTTCCGAGCCAGGGCTTTTGTTGTTGTTGTTGTTGTTGTTGGGAGTTTTTTAATTACTTTTTCAATCTCTCCTTTTGTTATAGGTCTATTTAGTTGTTCTACCTCTGTGTTAGTTTAGGTAAGTAGTGTGTTTCTAGAAATTTATCCATTTCCTCTAGGTTTTCACATTAGTTAGAGTAAAATTTTTCATAGTATTCTGTTATGATTCTTTTAATTTCAGTTGGGTCTGTTGTGATATCACCCATCTCATCTCTTATTTGGGTTATTTGCTTCCTCTCCTGTTTTTCTTTTGTCAGTTTGGCCAATGGTTTATCGATTTTGTTGATCTTCTCAAAGAGCCAGCTTTTGGTTTTGTTAACTCTTTCAAATGTTTTTCTGTTCTCTATTTCATTTAATTCTGCTCAAATTTTTATCATTGCTTTCTTCTGGTGCCTAGGGTCTGCTTTTGCTGCTCTCTTTCTATTTGTTGGAGTTGTAGGGATAATTCGTTGACTTTGGCCCTTTCTTCTTTTTGAATGTGTGCATTTATCATTACAAATTGACCTCTGAGCTCTGCTTTTGCTATGTCCCAAAGGTTCTCGTAGGAAGTGTTTTCATTCTCATTTGATTCTATGAATTTCTTTACTCTATCCTTAATTTCTTCTATAACCCGGTAGTTTTTGAGCAAGATGTTGTTCAGTTTCCATGTGGTTGATTTTTTCTTTGGTTTTTCTGTTATTGAGTTCCACTTTTATGGCTTTATGGTCAGAAAAGATGCTTTGTAATATTCTGATATTTTGGATTTTGTTAACTCTTGCATTATGGCCTAATATGTGGTCTATTCTGGAGAATGTTCCCAGTGCTTTGGAAAAGAAAGCACAGTTGGCTGCTGTTGGGTGGCGTGTTCTGTATATGTCTATGAGGTCATGTTGGTTGATTGTGGCATTTAGATCTTCTGTGTCTTTATTGAGCTTCTTTCTGCATGTTCTGTCCTTCACCAAAAGTGGTATGTTGAAGTCTCCTACTATTATTGTGGAGCTGTCTATCTCTCTTTTCAATGCTGTTAGAGTTTGCTTTCTGTATTTTGGAGCCCTACTGTTAGGTGCATAAATATTTATTATGGTTATATCCTCCTGGTATATTGACATTTTTATTGTTATGTAGTGTCCTTCCTTATCCTTTGTGGTAGATTTTACTTTAAAGTCTATTTTGTCAGAAATTAATATTGCCACTTATTTTAGTCATGTAGTGCTGCTGTAACAGAAATATCACAAGTAGATTGCTTTAACAAAGAGAAATTTATTCTCCCACAGTCCAGTAGTTTACAAGTCCAAATTCAGGGTGTCAGCTCAGAAGACGGCTTTCTCTCTGTCAGCTCTGGAGGAAGATTCCTTGTCATCAATCTTCGCCTGGTTAAGGAGCTCCTCAGGTGCAGGGACCCCAGGTCCAAAGGATGCTCTCTGGTCCCTGTGCTGCTTTCTTGGTGGTATGAGGTCCCCAAGTCTCTGCTTGCTTCCTTTCCTTTCTATCTCTTGAGAGATAAAAGGTGGTGCAGGCCACACCCCAGGGAAACTCCCTTTACTTTGGATCAGGAATGTGGCCTGGGTAAGGGTGTTACAATCCTACTCTAATCCTCTTTAACATAAAATTACAATCACAAAATGGAGGACAACCACGGAATACTGGAAATCATGGCCCAGCCAAATTGATACACACCTTTTTAGGGGGCATAATTCAACCCATGACACCACTCCTGTTCTTTTTTTTTGTTGTTTGCTTGATATATTTTTTCCATCCTTTGAGTTTTAGTTTGTGTCTTTAAATCTAACGTGTGTCTCTTGTAGGCAGCATATAGACAGATGGTGTTTTTCTAATCCATTCTGCCACTCTGTCTCTTTATTGGTGCATTTAGTCCATTTACATTCAGCATAATTATTGATAGGTGAGTTTAAAAAAAACATAGGTGAGTTTAGTGATGTCTTTTTCATGTGTGTTGTTGAGTTTCTTTTTTCCGCCCTTTTCTGTGCTGAGTCATTTTTCTTTATATATTTTCTTTTCCTCTTTTTCATTGTTGTTTTTGTATTTGCTGAGTCTTTATGTTTTTCTTGTTTTTTATTTTGATGTGTAGGATTGTTAGTTTCCTTTGTGGTTACCTTAATATTTACCTATATTTTCTAAGTTTAAACCAATCTTTTCTTTCTTTATATCTCCTTGACTTCTTCTCCATATGAAAGATCTATGACTACATTTTTTAATCCCTCTTTTTTGTTTTAATGTTGTCATCTTTTACATAATGCGGTCTCTGTTTCCCTGTTTTGAGCATTTTAGATTTGATTTATTTTTGTGATTTCCCTATCTGGGTTGATATCTGGTTGTTCTGTCCTGTGTTCTAGTCTTGGGTTGTTATCTGATGTTGTTTATTTTCTAACTGGAGGACTTTCTTTAGTATTTCTTGTACTTGTAGCTTGGTTTTTGTGAATTCCCTAAACTTCTATTATCTGGAAATGTCCTAATTTCACCTTCATATTCGAAAGACAGTTTTGCTGGATATATAATTCTTGGCTGGCAACTTTTTTCCTTCAAGGCTTTATATATGTCACCCCATTGCCTTCTTACCCGCATGGTTTCTGCTGAGTAGTCAGAGTTTAGTCTTATTAACTCTCCTTTGTAGTGACTTTTCGTTTATCCCTAGCCACTCTTAAAATTCTCTCTTTATCTTTTGGTTTCGGCAAGTTTGATTATAATATGTCTTGGTGACTTTCTTTTGGGATCTACATTGTGTGGGATTCATTGAGCATCTTGGATAGATATCTTCTCATCTTTCACGATACCAGGGACATTTTCTCCAAAAATTTTCTATTATCACCCCTCCCCCCCCCCAGTTCTGGTACTCCAATCACTCATGGGTTATTCCTCTTAATAGAGTCCCACATAATTCTTAGGGTTTCTTCAATGTTTTAAAATTCTTTTATCTGATTTTTCCTCATATATGTGGTTTCAGGTGCTTATCTTCAATCTCACTAATTCTGACTTTCATTTCCTCAATTTTGTTCCTGTGACTTTCCATTGAGTTATGTAATTCTGAAATTTTATTATTAATCTTTTGGATTCCTGTTTGCTATCTCTATGGATTCTTGCAGCCTATTAACTTTGGCATTATGCTCTCCTTTAATCTTCTTAATTTCCTCTAATGCTTTGTCTGTGTGCTGCTTGGCTTGTTCTGTGTTTTGCCTGATCTCCTCCCTGATCTCTTGGAGAGTTCTGTATATTAATTGTTTGTATTCTACCTCTGGTTATTCCAGCAAGTTCTCTTCATCTGGAAGATTTCTTGATTCTTTGTTTTGGGAGCTTGCTGACAACATCATGGTCTGCCTCTTTAAGTGATTTTATGTTGGCTATTGTCTCCAAGCCATCAATAAGTTATTGTATTTATTAATTTGATGTTTGCTTACTGTGCCCTAACTTCTTGTTTTGTTTTGTTTTGATATAGGCTGCTCAAGTGAGCTAGTTTGATTATTGACGCCTCTGAAGCTTTAACATTCTGTTACCAGGTGGTTAGAGCTGCTACTAGGTATATGAGCCCAGGAGTCCATTTACTTTTCTTGTATGGATTCAGCTCAGTTGTCCAGGTGGTCAGTCACCAAGTGTGTGGTGCAGATTCTCACCTACAGTCTTAGAAGAGCAGGGGTGATTGGTGTAGACACAGGTATCTGGCTACAGTATGGGGTCATGCACTGAGCAAGGCAGAAGCCTGACAACTGCCCCTGAGAGTGTGTGAGGAAAGCATGTCCCTCTTCCCTAGTTCATGTAGGTGGGTGGGTTTTGCAATTGGACTTTGGGCACCAGTGCTGTTGTGTGTAAAGACTGGGAGGCACCACTTATCCTTGGACCCCTTTCATGGGTGGCTAGGTGGTGAGGGTGGGGCCACAAGTCCTCAGGCCCCTGAGGTGGGTAGGTCAGGACCCTGCTTAATAGACAGAGCAGTGTCAAATGTCATGAATCTGCCTCTCCACCATATAGCTGAAACAGCTGTAATTAGACTTCAGGTATATGCCCTGTTTTACTGTGCTAATGAAGGCCTACGCTGTTGAAATGGGCCCAGACAGGTCTGTGCAGGGGTGAAAAGCATTCAAATCTGTGGAGCCCTTATGCCTGTGCCTAGGCAAAGGAGTTGTTTCCGCCCTGAGTTCCTGGCTTACAGGAGCTGGCAGATTATTTTTTCCCCTGTTTGTTAATTTATGCCTTCTCCAAGGCCAGGAGAAGGGCTCAGGACACCTGACAGGTCCTATTTCCAGCCCAGGGAAAGATGTTATCACTGAAGCTGACTCAGGACCCAGTGCAGAGACGGGGGAAGAGTCAGGTAAATGGGAGACAGTTTTTTCCCAAAGGGGTGTTTTTTGCTCCACATGGTAGATTAGATGCAAGCACTTATCTTCTGCTGATTGCGTGCCGCTTTTCACTGATTCTGGAGGCATGAGTGGAATCTCCACTGCTCAGTCTCTCCTGATGTAGAAAATGCATCCAAAATACCACTGCTTGCCTCACCATACTCACAGCATTGGATCCAGCCTTCGGGGTGCAGGTTCACACCGGGTCAGGTCCGGCAGCTTCTCGCTGCTTCTAAACTCTCTGTCCCTCCCCCTGCCACTCAGCCTGATTCCTCAACTTTGCCTTTGATGTTCAGGGCTCCTAGATTGTCATATTGATTCTCTTGCTTTTTGGGGGGGATCTTTGTTGTAGGAGAGAACCACTGGAAACGCCTGACTACTCTGCTATCTTGTTCCTGCCTGTGGGGGTTTGGTTTTTAAAGACACTAAATAATCTCTTACACTTGAATAGCTTTATAACACTATACTATTTATTTGCATAGGTTTATTTTTATTTTTAAATTTTATTGTGGTAAAATATACATAGGACAACCAAATACCTCATGGGATTTGTTTTTTTGATTTGGAGGTTTAGGGTCATGGTTTCATGTGACATCCCAGTTAATTGGCCTAATGACATGCTCAGTGCTTCTGTTCTACCTCCTTGTTTGTTGAGTTTCCAAGAGGTCATCCAAGCTACAACAGTCAGTTTTCATTCACCTGGAGCAACAGAGGAAGAGAAGAACCAGGAACAAGAGAAGGAAATGAATATGTGGCCTCCATGAACAACCACCTCCTCTGCTATAACCAGAAGAACTGGATGGTGCCTGACTATCATTACTGAAAATTTTGATCAAAGATTCTGTAGGAGAATCTTGATAAAAAGGGGGAAAATGTAGGACAGAATTTCTAATTCTCATGCACTCCAGACTTTTAGGAGCTATGGAAGCTGAGTGAATCAACAAAACTATCGCCCTGAGATAATCTTTAAGACTTAAACCAAAAATATTCCCTAATGTCTTCTTTAAAACAAAAAATAGCTTTAACTAGTAAAGAATGTCTGCCTTGACCATTATGCTCTTTTAAGGTCTACCTCTAAGGGATAAAATCGACAACAGCAACTCAAAAGGTTAGATAGAAAATTTAATGGGCAGTGATTGTATGTTAATTGGGGAGGAACAATTCTGAAAAGGAGGGTAAGAATGGTAGCACAACTTGAAGAATGTAGTCAATGTCACTGAATTGTACATGTAGACAGTGTTCAATTGGTATATGTTTTGCTGTGTATACTCTCAACACAAAAAAATTATTTTAAACTGTTAAATATATATACACACACACACACACATACACACAGGAGCCCTTGTGGGGCAATGGTTACATGATTGGCTGCTAACCAAAAGATTGGTGGTTCAAATCCACCATCACTGATGGGGAAAAAAGACCTGGAAATCTGCCCCCATAAAGATTACAGCCTAGGAAACCTGATTGGGGAGATCTACTCTGTCCTATAGGGTTGCCATGGGTCAGAGTTGACTCAACAGCACGCAATAACAAGAAGAGCAAAATATATGTAACAAAAAATTTGTCATTTTGACAATTTTTGTATTTTTTTATTGTGGTAAATGCATATGTAACAAATCATTTCCCATTTCAACTTTCTCCGTGTGTACAATTCAGTGGCTTAGTTACATTTGTCATGTTGCATCTTAACCATTTTTAAGTGTACAATTCAGTGCTATCAATTACACTCACCATGTTGGGCCGCCATCACCACTGTCAATTTCCAAAAGCTTTTCACCACCCCAAACAGAAACTACACCCCTTAAGCAATAATCCTATTGCCTCCCCTTAGTCCCTGACAACCAATAATCTACTTTCTGTCTTTATACATTTGTCTATTCTAGACACATATATACATGGAATCAGACAATATTTGTCCTTTTGGGTCTGATTGTTTCACTCAGCATAATGTTTTTAAGGTCCATCCATGTTGTAGCATGTATCAGAACTTCATTCCTTTTTATGGCTAATATTTCATTTTATGTGTATACCACATTTTGTTTATCCACTCAACTGTTGATGGACACCTTTTGGTTATTGTGAATAATGCTTCAGTGAATGCTGGTGTACAAGTATCTGTTTGGAACTATGCTTGCAAGTCTTTTGGGTATATACCCAGGAGTGGAATTGCTGAGTCATATGGCAATTCTACGTTTCACTTTTTGAAGAGCCACTGAACTGTTTTCACAGTGGGCTGCACCATTTTACATTCTCACCATCGATATGCAAAGGTTACAATTTCTGCACATACTCATCAACACTTTCTATTTTGTGTTTTTCTGATCAGAGCCATGCTAGTGGGTGTGAAGTAGTATTGTGGTTTTGATTTGCATTTCTCTGATGACAAATGATGATGAGCATTATTTCCTGTGCTTGTTGTTATGTTGTTGATAGGTGTTGTCGAGTAATTTCTGACTCATCGCAATCCCATGTACAACAGAATGAAACACTGCCTAGTCCTGAGCCATCCTCACAATCATTGCTATGTTTGAAACCATTGTTGTAGCCACTGTGTCACTCCATCTTGTTGAGGATCTTCCCACCATAGCTGACTGTCCACTTTACCAAGCTTGATTTCCTTCTCCAGGGACTGGTCCCTCCTGATAACATGTCCAGAGTAGGTGAGATGAAATCTCGTCCTCCTCACTTTTAAGGAGCATTCTGGCCATACCTCTTCCAAGACAGATTTATTAATTCTTCCGACACTTCATGGTATATAAAACATTCTTCATCAATACATCAATTCTTATTTGGCCTTCTTTAATCCTTGTCCAGCTTTCACATGCATTAGAAGTGATTGAAAATACCATGACTTGGGTCAAGTGCACTTTAGCCCTCAGAGAGACTCCTTCACTTTTGAACACTTTCAACAGACCTTTTGTAGCAGATTTGGCCAATGAATCCACCCTTTGATTTCTTGACTGCTGTTTCCATGGGTGTTGATTGTGGATCCAAGTGAAATGAAATCCTTGGCAACCTCAGTGTTTTCTCTGTTTATCATGACATTGCTTATTGGTCCAGTTGTGAGAACTTTGATTTTCTTTACTTTGAGGTGCAATCCACACTGAAGGCTATGGTCTTTGCTCTACATCAGTAAATGTTTCAAGTTCTCTTTACTTTCAGCAAGCAAGGTTGTATAATCTGGATATCACAGGTTGTTAATGAGTGTTCCTCCAACCCTGATGCCACATGCTTCTTCATATAGTTCACCTCTGATTATTTGCTCAACATACAGATTGAATAAGTATGGTGAAAGGATATAACCTTGATGCACAACTATTCTGATTTTAAGCCATGCAGTATCCCGAGAATGACCAATTGAAGGGGAATGGCGTTGCATTCAACGTCAAAAAGTACATTTCAAGATCTATCCAGAAGTACAATGCTGTCCCCCAACCCAGTGCCATCGAGTCGATTCCAACTCATAGCGACCCTATAGGACAGAGTTTCCAAGGAGTGCCTGGCAGATTCAAACTGCCGACCCTTTGGCTAGCAGCTGTAGCACTTAACCACTATGTCACCAGGGTTTCCACAATGCTGTCAGTGATAGGATAATATCTATACACCTACAAGTAAGACCAGTTAATAAGACTATTATTCAAATTTATGCACCAACCACTGAGGCCAAAGATGAAGAAACTGAAGATTTTTCCCAATTTCTGAAGTTTGAAATTGATCGAACATGCCATCAGGATGCACTGATGATTAGAATGTGAGAGTTGGAAACAAAAAAGAAGGATCAGTAGTTGGAAAACTTGGCCTTGGTGACAGAAAAGATGCTGGCGATCGCATGATTGAATTTTGCAAGACAAACGACTTCCTCGCTGTAAATACCTTTTTTACCATATACTCATGGACCTTGCCAGATGGAATACACAGGAATCAAGTCAACTATACCTATGGGAAGAGACGATGAAAGGCTCAATCAGTCAGAACAAGGCCAGGGGCCAAATGCAGTTCAGACCATCAATTACTCGTATGCAAGTTCAAGTTGAAACTGAAGAAAATTAGAAGTCCATGAGAGCCAAAGGACAACCTTGAGTATATCCCACCTGAATTTAGAGACCGTCTCAAGAATAGATTTGACACGCTGAACATGAATGACTGAAGACTAGACAAGTTGTGGAAGGACATCATACATGAACAAACAAGAGGTCATTAAAAATACAGGAGAGAAAGAAAAGACCTAAAAGGGCGTCAAAAGAGACTCTGAAACTTGCTCTTGAATGTCAAGCAGCTAAAGAAAAAGGAAGAAGTAAAAAAAAACTGAACAGAAGATTTTAAAGGGCATCTTGAGAAGGCAAAGTAAAGTATGATGATTTGTGCAAAGAACAGGAGACAGGAAACTAAAAGAGAAGAATACGCTTGGCATTTCTCAAGCTAAAAGAACTGAAGAAAAAATTCAACCCTCCAGTTCCAATACTGAAGGATTCTACAAGGAAAATATTAAATGACTCCGGCAGCATACAAAGAAGATGGAAGGAATACACAGAGTCACTATGCCAAAAAGAATTGGCCAAAGGTCAGCCATTTCAGGAGGTAGCATATGACAAGGAACTGCTGGTACTGAAGGAAGGAGCCAAGCTGCACTGGTGGCATTGGAGAAAAACAAGGCTTCAGGAATTGATGGAATACCAAATGAGATGTTTCCACAAATGGATGAAGCGCTGGAAGTGCTCACTCGTCTATGCCAAGGAATTTGTAAGACAGCTATCTGGCCAACCTTTCCTAAGGAAGGTGATCCAACTGAATGTGGAAATTATCCAACAATATCATTAATATCACATGCAAGCAAAATTTTGCTGAGGCTCATTCAAAAGTGGCTGCAGCAGTATATCGTCAGGGAACCGCCAGAAATAAAAGCAAAGTTCAGAAGAGGATATGGAACCAGAGATATCTTTGCTGCTGTCAGATGGATCCTGGCTGAAAGCAGAGAATACCAGAAAAATGTTTACCTGTGTTCTATTGACTACGCTAAGGCATTTTACTGTGTGGATCATAACAAATTATGGGTAGCATTTCGGAGAATGGGAATTCCAGAACACTTCATAGCGCTCAGGGGGAATCTGTACATGGATCAACAGGCAGTTGTTTGAACAGAACAAGGGGATACTGCATGGTTTAAAGTCAGGAAAGGTGTGCGTCAAGGTTGTATCATTTCACCAAACTTATTCAATCTGCGTACTGAGCAAATAATCTGAGAAGCTGGACTATATGAAGAAGAACGGGGCATCAGGATTGGAGGAAGACTCATTAACAGCCTGAGATATGCAGATGACACAGCCTTGCTTGCTGAAAGTGAAAAGGACTTGAAGCACTTACTGATGAAGATCAAAGGCCACAGCCTTCAGTATAGATTACACCTCAACATAAAGAGAACAAAGATCCTCACAACTGGACCAATAAGCAGCATCATGATAAACAGAGAGAAGATTGAAGTTGTCAAGGATTTCACTTTACTTGGATCCACGATCAACACCCTTGAAAGCACCAGTCAAGAAATCAAAAGATGCATTGCACTGGGCAAATATGCTGCAAAAGACCTCTTTAAAGTTTTGAAAAGCAAAAATTGTCACCTTAAGGGCTAAGGTACACCTGACCCAAGCCATGATATTTTCAATCACCTCATATGCATATGAAAGCTGGACAATTAATAAGGAAGACCAAAGAAGAATTGACGCCTTTGAATTGTGGTATTGGTGAAGAATATTAAATATACCATGGACTGCCAGAAGAACGAACAAGTCTGTTTTGGAAGAAGTACAGCCAGAATGTTCCTTAGAAATAAGGATGATGAGACTATGTCTCACACACTCTGGACATATTTTCAGGAGGGATCAGTCCCTGGAGAAGGACATCATGCTTGATAAAGTAGAGGGTCAATGAAAAAGAGGAAGACTCTCAACAGATGCATTGACACAGTGGCTACAACAGTGCGCCCAAGGATAGCAACGATTGTGAGAGTGGCGAAGGACTGGGCAGTGTTTTGTTCTGTTGTGCATAGAGTAGCTATGAGTCGGAACCAACTTGACGGCACCTAACAACAACAACAGTATCCCCTTGTTGTGTTTGAACAATTGCCAGTTGGTTTTTTTCTATATACAGGGTCCACATGAGCACAATGAAGTGCTCTGGAATTCACATTCTTCCCAATGTTATCCATTATTTGCTATGATCCACAGTGTCGAGTGCCTTTGCATAGTCAATAAAATACAGGTAAACATCTTTCTAGTATTCCATGCCTTCAGCCAAGATTCACCTGACATCAGCAACAATATTTCTCGTTCACTGTCCTCTTCTGAATCTTGCTTTAATGTCTGGCAGTTTCCTGTCAATGTACTGCTGCAAGCTCCTTGGAATGATCTTCAGCAAAATTTTACTTGCGTGTGGTATTAATGATATTGTTCAATAATTCCTGCATTCTGTTGGATCAACTTTCTTTGGAATGGGCAAAAATATGGATCTCTTCCAATCAGTTGGCCAGGTAGCTGTCTCCAAAATTCTTGGCATAGATGAGTGAGCACTTCCAGCGCTACATCCGTTTGTTGAAACACCTCAGGTGGTATTTCGTCAGTTTCTGAGCCCCTGTTTTTCCCATGTCTGCAGTGCATTTTAGACTTCTTCCTTCAATACCATCAGTTCTTGGTCATATGCTACCTCCTGAAATGGATGAATGTCAACGAATTCTTTTTGGTGTAGTGACTCTGTGTATTCCTTCCATCTTCTTTTCATGCTTCCTATGTCATTTAACATTTTCCCTGTAGAATCCCTCAGTATTGCAACTCAAAGTTTGAATTTTTTCTTCAGTTCATTTAGCTTGAGAATTGCCAAGTGTATTTTTCCCTTTTGGTTTTAAAACTGTAGGTCTTTGTACATTTTGTTGTAATACTTTACTTTGTCTTCTCAAGCCACCCTTTGAAATCTTCTATTCAGCTCTTTTACTTCATCATTTCTTCATTTTGTTTAGCTACTTGATGTTCAAGAGCAACTTACAGAGTCCCTTCTGATGTCCATTTTCATCTTTTTTTTTTTCTTTCCTGTATCATTAATGACCTTTTACTTTCTTCTTGTGTGATGTCCTTGATGTCATCTCAGAACTCAACTGGTTTGGTCATTAGTGCTAACTGCATCTAATCTATTCTTGAGATGATCTCTAAATTCGGGTGGGTTATACTCAAAGATGTACTTTGGCTCTTCTGGACTTGTTTTAATTTAATTAAGCTTCAACATGAACTTGCATAGGAGCAATTGATGGTCTGTTCCACAGCTGGCCCCTGGCCTCATTCTGACTGATGATATTGAGCTTCTCCCTCGTCCCTTGCACAGATTTAGTCAATTTGATTCCAGTGTATTCCATCAGGCAAAGTCCACATGTGTAGTCACCATTTATGTTGTTGAAAAAAGGTATTTGCAATGAGAAGTTGTTGGTCTTGCAAAATTCTATCATGTAATCTCAGGCATCATTTATATCACCAAGGTCATATTCATGTGCTTACTGACCATTTATTTGTACATCTATTCAAGTCCTTTGCACCCCCCCCTTTTTTGCCCATTTTTAAGTGGACTGTTTGTCTTTTTCTTGTTGGTTGTTCCATAGATTAGGTTTTATTATTGGCATTTTATAGAGAGACCACAGGTCTTGCTCAAGGTCATGTAGGTGGTAAGTGGACAAGCCACAGGAAGACCTAGCCTCTTGTTTCCCAGGCTAGTGCATTCTCCTCTTAACTTAGACATTTGAGATTGTAGGAACGCTTTTTGGATCATGGCTGGATCGAAGCATACATTTCTGGGACACATTACAATTATTAGACCAAGTAAATCACCTCGTAAAACTCTTCTTGTACATTTTCATGATCACCAAAAAAAGTGAGGACCCAAAGGAAAAACCATACTAGCTTTACTTAATCAACCCCTTTTTATAGAAATTCTTCCAGTGTCTACCACACTCTTTCCTTGGGATCTTCCAGCAGGAAAACCAGCAACTCTCCTTCCTTTCACAGAGCTCTCCCAGGGACAGTGTTGATGTGGCCAGAAGGAAGGAGGAAAGTGAAAATTCCAAAAGGACCATCAATGAGCCAGAAAAGAAGGACATTCTTGGGACTTCATACCTGGAACTGAGATTCCTATGGGTAGACACTGGGAGTTTAAGAACTGCAAGCTCTCAGGGAACATATTACATGTTAGGACTTGGGTTTCTTATCCTCCCTTGGCCACTCAGTGCAAGCTGAGGGCACTTACCACAAGGAATGCATTTGTGTGTTTAGAATTGAGCTCCATGTAGATCTGAAAGAAGGCAGGACCATACAGGTTTGTGGGGTCCCTGCTTTGTGCCCACCCCTGAGCTGGGTCTGGTGGGGGTATGCAAACAGGAAGGCCACAACCTGAGGACCTTCTGTCAAGTTGAGGACACATGTTCAAGACTAGAAACCATTCAGGTACTCTGGGGTCATAGTGCCAAGTGGGGGTTCAGGCCTAGAGCTGGGAGCCTCATGGAGTTAGGGAAGCTTCCTGGAACATAGCCTAGTTGTGGGTACCACCAAGGGCCAGAGAAGCTCCATGCGGCCTTACTTCTCCCCACAGGGCTGCTCATCATGACCACAAGAAAGTGAGGGAGGAGTTACTGGTCACACCAGAAGGGAGCCACTTCACCAGGTCCTGTAGTCCTGGGGGGATGTGGGAGACGGTGGACAGAGCTGGCCTGTGAGTATGGTGAGTAATGGGGGGAGGGGGAAATACCTGGACTGGAAATAGCTAGAGACCCTCAATTCAACAGAGATTAAATAGTAGAATATTCATTCCAAGTGGTGTCACTGCCAGCCACAGGACGATGTTCCCCTTCAGTGTCCTCTATTTTCTGACCATCTCTAGAAGAAAAAGGCTGAAGAAAGAAGCAGCACCATGGCACAAAGAAAAGCAGAAGCGTAAGTCTTGGAGATTTGGCCTCCACCTCTTGAGGAGGGCTGAAATCTGGCGCCCAGCTGGGACCCCGGCTTCTTCAGGTGACACCTGCCTTCGAGAAATGACCCAGCTGGACTGGGCTGCGTGGCTGCCTTTAGCTCTGCTGCTTCTCTGGGTGCCAGGTGAGGGGACATCCTGGACTGAAACTCTGTCTTGGGAGGGTGGGAGAAGAGAAGGGTGTGTGAGGGGGAGAGAAGCAAGGGAAATGCCTTGTGAGACACCCCAAATCTGGACTCTGGCAGCGCTTTTTCTACTAATGAATGACTATACCATCTGCAGCCCCCGACTTTGGATGAGTCTTGTGGACCATGGGGTACAGGGGCAGGTGAGGAGGAGGGTATTTGTGAGAGGTTCTCAGAAGAATCATCATGGGAAGAAGGAAGGTGAGAGTCAGATTGCCCTCTGAGTGCATGGGAGAGGGCTAGCTGAGGGCACCTGAGGGGCATGTGTTCTGGGGGAGTCGCCCTCCCCATGATTCTCCCATTGCAGGGTGTGGAGGAAGTGTGGGGACTGGGGACGAGGGGGCCATGGTGTCATGGACACGGAGGTGTAGCTGGGACAGCCCAGGGCTGACTGGAGCCTGAGCAGGGAGGAGCCCTGACATAGGCTTGGATGGTGATAGCCCCAAGGTGTGCCTGAGGGTCAGGGGTCAATTGTCTCCAAGGAGGAGAAATGGTGATGGAGGGGAGATGAATGAGTGGTGAGAAGGAAGGCGAGACAAACGAAACTGTGGGGAGAGAAGTGGGGAGCCTTTCTTTGGTGAGAACTCACAGCGTGGAGTCTTCCTTCCCAAGGATTCAGCTTCTGGGCCCTCAGCCATGCCAGCTTTCCTCTCACAGGCCCTGAGCATTTCTTGTTAGGTTTACTCCTGGGATGTTGAAAATCTTTTTGGCTGTTTTTCTCATAAATTGGAGGGTTTTTCTTTTTTATTTGTTACACAGTTGTCTATATGAAATCAATTAATTTTTGTGTGTTACTTTGGAAACAGTCATCCTCCTACTATCAGTTTTTCCATTGATTTTCTTGGGTTTTCACGCGCTTTGCAAGCACTGAGAGTTTGTGTTCCTCTGTTGTATTTATTTCTTGTATTTCCTTCTCACTGAGAAAGCTGTCCCCCAGGATGACACCTGTGACTGTGGCGATAGTGCTTATCCTTTCCTTGCCCCCGAGTTAGGGGAAAGGGCCCAGTGTTTCCCAGTAAGTCTGAAGGAGGTGTCCATTTACGTCTATTTACAAAGGATTCTTAAAAACACCAGCAACGGTCATCATCAACAAACCTTTACTATGTATGGTGACCCTGAACTGTCACCGACAAGACCAGGAGATGCTACACTCTTGTGACTGTTACAGATTTGAGCAGCTACATGATGTTCAAGTAAAAGGGAATTCAAGATATTTTTGTTTAGAGTTCAGCAGAGACCTAAATAACCTCAAAAGCCAACCTATTTAAAAAAATTGTATCTTTAAAAGATTCTTAAAGACAGCTGTATACAACTTCCCAGGGTAGGCAGCTGCTGCCAGACTGTAAGACAACTTAATGCTACTACTTCCCAAGAAAGCTCCTACCATCCTGAGGGCCATTTTCAGAATTGAGTACCAAAATAAATAATTATTTTTGACTTTATTTAATCATGTAATTTAAAAAATTTATTAAAAAAGTTCTAACACCAAATCTGTAATACAAGTAGAACTTAAAACAGGTTTATAGTATTACCATCTCTTCATTAGGTATTCACACAGAAAGTTCGGGTGCTTAACATTCTACTTTATTCCCTGCTCAGTAACGATCCTTAATAAACAAGCTTGAAATTAAAAAAAAAAAACCAGCAACAGGTGTTGGGTGCCTTCTCAGTATCTATGGAAATGATTGTTTTTTTCTCTTGTGAACAAAGAAGGTGGTGAATTATATTAAGAGATTTGGTCAGACTTTAGTATCCATATATTATGATGATTTTATGTAAAAAATTAAGGAAATTCCTGGGTTTCTATATTCTCAGCAAATGTTTAAGTAAAGTTTGGATTGTTTGTTCCTTGAAGGTTTAAAAGAATTAGTTTGTGAAACTTAGTTTTGTCCCTTTTGTGGGGGGAATAATTTCTTGATAAAGTTTTTTTTTATTTGGTCTACAATAAAAAAAAAAAAACTATTCTGGGATGATTTTGATAATTTATATTTTCCTAGGAAATCATCAGTTTCATCCAAGTTTACAATCTTATTTGCAGAGACTTGCAAATTATCCTGGTTATTCTCCTTTTGAATTGTGTATTTGTGTCTTCTTCTTTTTTTTTTTTTTAACTTAGTTCCCCACTGGTTTGTCTGTATTATCATTAGCTCCTTCCTAAAGAAAAATCAGTTTTTCAAAGTTTATATTAATTCCACTGTTTTCCTGTTTCCTGGTTCACCAATGTCTGCACTAGATTTACCCCGTCTTTTTCCCTTCTGTGCCGGGCATCCTTGCCAACTTCTTGAGTTGAATGTTTAGCTTGTTTACCTTCCTGGTTTCTTGTTCAGTGATGTGAGAGGAGATGTTGGGATCCTAATGTAAAACATTAAGACGACAGAGGAGCCTCCCAGTAGGAGGAGTTACAGAAATAGTGAAAATCCTAGCCCAAGAATGGCCTCCAGTCCCCCCTGTTCATGTTTAGTGAGATTGGGGAAGAGGATTGGTAAGTGCTGGGTGGGAGAAAGCACAGAAAGGCAAATGAGGAGGCTTGTAAATAAGTGTATTGTTCCAGGTAAGTGGGGAGATAACACTGAAGGTTTTCTGACATCCTTGCTATCTCTAAAGGATAAGGACACCTTCACAGGTGACATAGAATCCTTTGGGAGTCCTGGTGATACTTTTACCCTCAAAATTTCAAATGTAGGATGTGCTTTAAGGGGGGCTTGTTTGTGTTGCTTGTACGATAAGAAAAGTGAATCAGGAGAGAGAAAGAGAGAGAGACCAACCAGAGAGAAGCCAGACACTGGAGGCAGAACAGCAGACAAGAAGCCGTGGGCAGGGGCAGTGGGTCACCCAGATCAGGCAGAGGAGCCATAACTCGGCAAAGAAAGATGACAATTTACAGCCAAGCAGAGGTAGGGAACAGAGTTAGGACGTAGGGACCCGGAACAGCATCTTGGGTGACGGAGGGCTGGGGACTGACATTTCTTTATTAAACACTAAATGTATGTCAATTTAATAATTTATGTTATTCTAGAAAACCATACATGCATCCAAGTTTGTAAGTGTATTTGTAGAGAATTTTTGCAATATACTGTCTTGAATCTTTTGATTTTCTCTGTATTTCTGGTTATTTTCTCTTTCATTTCTAACTTTATGTGTTTGTGTTTTCTCTTCTTTTGGCCTGCCAGAGGGTTATCAATTTTTATTAGATTCTATCATGTGACATTCCTGCCTTTCTGGTCCAAAAACAATTGAACATCAGCAGTTTCATATGGTTCAACCTGGTACTATTTGGCAGGCATTTTACATCCATTATCTCATTTAACGCCCCCAAATGCCACATGAGGGGGGCACAATTTTCATCAATTTACGGATGAGGCATCTAAAGCCCAGAGAGGGTAAGAAAATTTTCCCTGAACACACAGCTGATATGAAATAGAGCTGAGACATAAACCCAGGTTCTTGGGATGCTGAAGTCAGGGTGTACCTTTGAACTTCGCCTTGGAAAAGAATCACAGCTAGATTTCTGTAAAGGTCACGCCCACCTCAGAGCTGGGAAGGCCTTCTCTGCACCCTCTGCTGAGCATCTGGGCATCCAGGCCAGGAGGGGAGGTCCAGGGCCCCCAAAAGGAGGACTGAAGGGAGCTTGTGGGCAGCTCTGGGCAGCTGTTGAGGAGAGTATGGAGGCTCGATGGGTTGAAGGATGGGCCCTAAGCTTTGGAGAAGCCCCGGATGGGGCAGGAACCTCACAGTGAAGGACTTATTGAGGGCTTCTATGTGTCAAGCACTCCTAGGCATTGAAGATGTAAAAAGGGCAAGGCCCTACCCTCCTGGAGCTGATATTCAAGGGGTAGCAAAGTCTGCAAGTGAAGGGATTTAAGGACCTGAAAAAGCAAGTAAAATTATGAGTCAGAATCAACTTGATAGCAAGGGGTTTGGTTTTTTGGTAACTGTAATAGAAGAGACTAAGCCACCTTGGGACCTGATCACAGAATTACAAGGGTGGTGGGGAGCAGCACTCACAGCTGCCCAGGTGCACTTGCCCCTCATCTCAGGGCAGGGCTAGTGTCCTCTACCTGGGTGGCCAGCATCAGCTTCACACACATCACCTTACTCTCTGTGCTTGACATCTGAGAGCTACTGGAAAAAACCGTGTTCATAAATCTAGGAAGGACAAATGAGTTTCTTGTTTTTTTGTTTTTTAAGTCCACAAGAGCTGGGCAAACAAAAACATGAGATGAAGACCGTCACCAGAAAAACTCCTGCTCATGTGAATGGTTTTTGTTGCGTCCCAGCTCTGCTGTTGGCTCACTGGGCATCTTTCACAGGACACTGGTGCTCTCTAGCCTGCATCTTTATCTGGATTAGGAGTGATGCAACATTCCAGGGCTCTACAGCTCTGGAAACTGTGAAAAATTCATTTAAACGTGTTGTCTTTATGAATTTTTTTTGATCCACAAATTTTATCAAGTGCATCCAGCATCACTGTCAAATGGACTTGGCAACCCTATTTGTGCCCTGGTTTATATCCCCTGCTGGGAGCAGACAGGTGTGTGGGCTGTGAGATGCTAGGTGCTATTGTCAGACCTGGGGCGGCCTTTCTGGTGAAAGCAGGGTGCTCAGAGGAGGGGCTTCTTATAGTTCTGATGAGTTTGGAAATGGAAGGCCAGTGGGAGGGAGTTGGAAATGGAATAAATGAGGAAGATGGGAGGTGCAGCAGGAAAGGAGATTGGAATCTGGAGGAAGGGGCTACTGTGATCAAATCCTGGGGTTGGCAGAGAGCCAGGGGTGGATGCTCAAGATGTGCTGGAGCGGGGCTGATGTGGAGTTGAAGGAAGAAGCTTCAGGAGGACTGACCCCTGGGGCACTGCTGACCCAGGCCTGCCCAGGTGTGGAGCTCAGACTCGGCTTGTGTTTTCCAGGCTGTGTGACTCTGAATGGCTCCAGCACTGTGACAGGCATTGTGGGAGAATCTTTAACTGTGCAGTGTCGGTACAAGGAGAAATTCAAGGAAAATGACAAATACTAGTGCAGAGAACAGCTGGCGCTTACTAGACCATGTGACAAGATTGTGAAGACCAGAGGGTCACAGAGAGAGGAGAGGAGGGACCCAGTTTCCATCACTGACCATCCGGCCCAGCTTAACTTCACAGTGACCGTGAGGAACGTCACAGCGGAGGGCGAAGGCGCATACTGGTGTGGGATTGATAGAATGTGGTTTGGAAATAGACTGTTGGATCCGGTCTTCCAGGTGGCAGTGGCTGTGTCTCCAGGTGAGCCCCTCCTCCACACCAGCACCAGGGCTACCTGAACAAGCTCAGGTCAGAATGGCTGGGGCAGGTCTCAGATCAGAGACTTGGGCAAAACTATGCATGCATGTGTGTGTGTGTGTGTTTATGCATGTGTGTGTGTGTGTGCATGTGCACGTGCACGTGAGAGAGAGAGAGAGATCTCAAGAGCAATCTGCCTGGCCCTGACTTTTTAGCCATCTCAGTGGACCTGGGAGGTACTGAGGCAGGTGGGGTGGGGTGAGTGAGGAGGGCTGAGTTTGAGCCCCCAGGATAGTGGGGGTCCTTGCACCTTCTGCTCCCACTGGAGTTGTGTGGCCTCCCCGTCATCTCCCTGGGCCTGGGAGACATGGGGCTTCTGGCATCTATTCTCAGGGAACAGGGGTCACATACAGACAGCCATCCAGGTTTCCCAGTGTGGAGGGGACATAGGGGTGGCCCGGCCCCAGCTAAACAGCATGTCCTGATTATTGTCTGATCCTCAAGCCCAGGTCCCATACTTTCCCCAGACTATATTACTGGCCTCAGGCCACCTAGTTTAGCCTGGACTTGCTGGGCTGCCCAGGGAAACCCCAGTTTCCTCTGCCTTTGTACAAACCTTCCCTGTGAAGGGCCTGGCCGCCAGCCCGAGTGTGGGTCCTGGTGAGCTGTAGAGACCATAGAGAAGGCTTGGCAGATCCCTGCTTCCTGTGGGGCTCTCTTTGTCTCCTGGGGTCCCCTTCACTGTGCCTTTCTGTCCCTCTCCTCAAGCTGGGATCCCCTCAAAAAGCGGTAAAGTACTCGTCACCACCCACTCGTCCATTGGAAAGTCCATTTGGCAGCCCCATTTTCCAGGACCACTTCTCTACCAGGTGCGGCCATTCAAAGACTTATCAGACACCGTTCTGTGGCTGAGTAGAGCAGAAAGTCAGAGGCAGGGACCATTGCAGTACAGGCAATATGTCCTCAGATAGACAAATGCCCAAAGTACTGCAGACTTCCGCAGCAGGGGCGCCAGGCCTCAGGGGGGTGACTCATTGCTATGGGCTCGGGGAGGGCTCTCTGGGGGACCTGACACCTCTGCTGAGTCTTGACGCAGGACAGGAGGGGGCTAAGAGCTGAGCCTGCAAAGGAGAGAGGAGAGCCACCTGTGGCCAGCACCCCAGAAACTCAGAGCACGTTGGGGATAGTTAAGAGCTGAGAAGAGGGGAGGCACAGACAGGGCTTGACAGGGCAGGTGCTGGGCTCAGTGGGGACTTTAACCCTTGACATGCCAGATACAGTCTAGACACAGGGCTCTGGAGAGAAGTTAGAGCTCTCAGCGGTGCCCTGCCTGTGTCAGCAGGATCCTGTGTCCTGCTAGAAATGCTCCCTTGGCCCAGGTTTCTCTTTCCTGGCCCTTCCAAAGTCAGTATGCTGCATGAAATCAAGCCACTAAGGTGGTGAGTGGCAGGGAGGGTCAGAGGAGAGCTCCTGGGTCTGATGTGTGTTTTTAGCACCAGCACCAACGTCAAGCACACCTACAAGTACCACGACTTACACAACAACAACTGAAGGTCTACCTGTGCTGTTCACCACACTGGCCACAGCGGGTGCCACCCACATCACAAGCTGCCAGAACTCCAACCAGAGCCAGGGCCCAGGGTAAGGTGCCCCAGTCCCTGTGACTTGGAGGTAGGTTTTCTCAGCCTGGGCCTCCTCCCCATTCATGGTCCAGGCATGGCCTGCTGGAGGGTGGGACTCACATCCCTACAGCTGGAACCTCTGGGCTCCCTCTGCCACAGGCCAAGTTGAATGCCCCAGGCTGTGTCTCCCAGCTTGGGTAGCTGAGCCCACACTGGACCTGCACTGGGCTTCTAGAGCGGATCTTTATAAATCCAATCTTTATTTGTCTTTGGGGGTTGGAAGCATTCTATATAAGCTTGGAGATATATTTTAATACACACATACATACATGTTACTAAGAATAAGATGTACAAAAAAAAAAAAAGGTGGTCATTAGTGTGGTTTGTGGTAACTGAAATACATCATAAGTCGGGGACTACTAGTAGCATGTATACAATACTTGCTTTTGTGTGAAAAACGGAGAAAAACAATGTAGATATATATTTGCTTGTATATAAAATGTCCCTGGGTGGTGTAATTTCACATCTAATTGTTTAGGTCCTACTAAGTGCAGAGGCTCTCCAGGCATTGGGGTACAGTGGCAAAGATGCAGGTCCCACCTGGACCCCTGAGTCTCCCTTCACCAAATCCCCAGAGCTGGGCCCTTCCTCCTATTCTTAGGCCTAAGTTAATGATCATGGACAGCAGTCCTTCTAGTGGGGTGTCTTGCCTTTGGACCCATCCAGGGTTGGTCCTGGTGTGAATTATTGTGGACGTAGGACCTGGGCTCATGGACAGGGGGAACAGAAGGCTCCAGGGCTTCCACTTGAGGAAGCAGCTCACTGTCACCGTGTCCCCCACAGCTCCCCGTTCAGCAGCGTCCACTTCCTACTCCTGGTCTTCCTGAAGGTGCCCCTGTTCTTGAGCATGCTTAGTGCTGTCCTCTGGGTGAACAGGACTCAGAGGGGCCCTACAGGGACATGGGATCAGCCCAACTATGAGAATCAGTAGCCCTGGTGTCCAGGACGCCCTGTCTAGAGATCCAGACCTTCAGGTGGAATTGGAATGATCTCAGCAATAAATCCTGTGTTGCCATCCAGGTTTCTGTCAGAAAACTCTCTAATCTTCTTCGAAACTTTTCTTCATGCAGTGTGTCACGCTCATAAAGTAATATATCTAATAAATAAGTATACCTTTAACAAAGAATATTCTTCAACACCTGTTTGCCCACCTTACAGCTTAAGAAAGAAAGCATCAGGTTTACTTTTTTTTTTTATTATTGTTTGTTTTCCTAACCTGAGTTAGGAATCCATCTTCCTCCCTCCATACAGATAAGCATTGCCCACAGTTATTGACAACTGCCTCTTTCCCCAACGATCTGCTTTGAAACTTCTGACAGATATTGATTTCTGTGTTTCTGTGGATCTTTTTCTGAGTTCTCTATTCTCTTTCATTTGTCTATTTCTTTATCCCTGACAAAAGGCAACGTTGTTTTAATAGCTACAGTTTTATTAAAAAGCCTTGATACCTGGTATGTCATGTCACCCCATATTCTTCTTTTATATCAGGCATATCTATGCAAATATGGGCCCTTTTACAAATAAGCCAACTAAAAAATGGGCAAATGCACTTCACTTCAGAAGACATTCAGGTAGTTAACAGACACATGAGGAAATGCTCGTGATCATTAGCCATTAGAGAAATGCAAATCGAAATTACAATGATATTCCATCTCACTCCAACAAGGCTGGCAATGACCCAAAAAAGCACGAAATAATAAATGTTGGAGAGGTTGTGGAGAGACTGGAACACGTAGACACTGCTGGTGGGAAGGTAAAGTGGTACAACCACTTTGGAAACCGATATGGCGCTTCTTTAAAAAGCTGGAAATAGAACTACTATCTGACCCAGCAATCCCACTCCTTGGAATATATCTTGGAGAAATAAGAACCTTTACACGAACAGGTATATCCACATCCATGTTCATTGCAGCACTGTTCACAATAGCAAAAAATGGAAACAACCAAGGTGCCAACTAACAGGTGAATGGATAAATAAATTCTGGTATATTCATACAATGGAATACTACGCATCAATAAAGAACAATGGTGAATCCATGAAACATTTCATAACATGGAGGAATCTGGAAGGCATTATGCTGAGCGAAATTAGTTGCAAAGGGACAAATATTGTATAAGACCACTATTATAAGATCTTGAGAAATAGTTTGAACTGAGAAGAAAACATTCTTTTGTGGTTACGAGAAGGGGGGACAAAGGGAGTGAGGGAGAGGGGTTTTCACTAATTTGATAGTAGATAGGAACTATTTTAGGTGAAGAGAAAGACAACACACAATACAGGAGAGCTCAGCACAACTGAACTAAACCAAAAGCAAAGAAGTTTCCTGAATAAACTGAATGCTTCGAAGGCCAGCATAGCTGGGGCAGAGGTTTGGGGACCATGGTTTCAGGGGACATCTAAGTCGACTGGCATAATAAAATCTATTAAGAAAATGTTCTGCATCCCACTTTGGAGAGTGGCATCTGGGGTCTTAAACGCAACCAAGCAGCCATCTAAGATGCATCAATGAGTCTCAACCCACCAGGCACAAAGGAGAATGAACACCAAAGACACAAGGTAACTATGAGCCCAAGAGACAGAAGCCACATAAACCAGAAACCACATAATCCTGATACCAGAAGAACTAGATGGTGCCTGGCTACAACCGATGACTGCCCTGGCAGGAATCAAAACAGAGAACCCCTGAAGGAGCAGGAGAGCAGTGGGATGCAGACCTCAAATTCTCATAAAAAGGCCAGACTTAATGGTCTGACTGAGACTAGAAGGACCCCCGAGGTCACGGTGCCCAGACCTTCTGTTAGCCCAAGACAGGAACCATTCCCAACGCCATCCCTTCAGACAGGGATTGGACTGGATAGAAAACGATACTGGTGAGGAGTGAGCTTCTTGGATCAAGTAGACACATGAGACTATTGGACAGCTCCTATCTGGAGGGGAGATGAAGGGGCAGAGGGGGTCAGAAGCAGACCAAATGTACACAAAAATAGAGAGTGGAGGGAAGGAGTATGCTGTCTCATTAGGGGGAAAGCAACTAGGAGTATATAGTAAGGTATACATAAATTTTTGTGTGAGAGACTGACTTAATTTGTAAACTTTCACTTAAAGCATGATAAAAATTAAAAATATATATGGGCCCTTTTCTCTTCCATATAAAATGTTGAATTAGCCAGTCAAGTTTCTAAGAACAAAAAAGAAAAACTTTAGAGATTTTTAATGCAACTATATCAAATTCATCTTTATAATAATGAATTTTCCTGTCTATGAACATGGTGTGTAACTATATTTGTGAGTTTCTTAAATGTCTTTTAATAATTTATATTATCGAGTCAAAAGAGAGCCTACTGATTGGGGAAAATTTTTTGGCTACATTTCCAACAATGGATTAATCTCTAAAATTTATAGCAAACTTCAACATCTCAATCCAATTTTAAAATGGGCAAAGGATATGAACGTACACTACTTCACTTAAGACATTCAGGCTGCTGACAGATGACGAAGTGCTTGTGATCATTAGCAATTAGAGAGATGTAAATCAAAACTACAGTAAGATACCACCTCACTCCAAATTACTGGCAATAATTTTTTTAAAAAAGTCAGAAAATGAAAAATGTTAACATCTAGCTCAATTGGCATAACATAGTTTATAAAGAAAATATTCTACATTCTACTATGGTGAGTAGTGTCTGGGGCCCTAAAAGCCTGTGAGTGACCATCTAGGATACTCTACTGGTTGCACCCCCTAGGGAGCAAGGAAGAATGAAGAAAACTAAAGATATGAGGGAAAGATTGGTCCGAAGGACTAATGGACCACATCTACCATGGCCTCCACCAGACTGAGCACGGGACAATTAGATGGTGCCCAGTTACCACATTGACTGCTCTGACAGGGATCACAATAGAAGGTCCTGGACAGAACTGGTGAAAAATGATGAACAAAATTCAAGCTCAAGGAGGCGGAGCCAAGATGGCAGAATAGACAGATGCTTCCAGTGGGCCCTCTTCACAACAAAGACCCCCAAAAACAAGTGAAGTGAGTATATTTGTGACAAGCTGGAAGCCCTGAGCTCCAAAGCCAAGCTTAGAAAATGAACTGAGGGTCAGGGGGAGGAAGAGACCGTTCAGAAGCTGAGAGATGTTACCAGACCTGAAGCACAGGGAGCCCTCAGGCACCATTCCCAGAGCCACAGTGGCGGCAGGCTGCTACTAGCATTCAGCCACAGTTTCCTCAGGGAGAAGGAGCTAGCCGCAGAGCCTACTCACACCTCCGGAACCTGAGGAGAACGGCCCTCACAGCAAAAGCTAAATACTTGTGTATATTTTAACGTGCCACCCCACCCGCAAACCAGCTTCAACGGCTGAATTCCCAGGGTCTGAGATAGGCCCTGTTGAGCTCCTAGAGCCATCCTCCCGGCCTTGGGGAAGGAAAAAATTTGCATTTGGGGAAAAGATAATTTACTAGCTCTACTAACCAGGGGAGCTCAGGACAGAAGCAGCTCCTGGCCAGGCATAAACCGTCCACAGACTTTGAGCACCTTTCCCTTCAGCATGGACCTGTGTGGGCCTATTTTGGGAGAATAGGCACTTGTTGGCAGACTCCAACCATTTCAGCTGTGTGGTGGAGAGGTGGGTGTTTGATGTTTCACATTGCTTCGTCTGTTAAACAAGGTCCTCACCTAACCACATCAGGGACCTAAGGACTGGTAGATTGAGTGAGGTCACCCAGCCACCCAT
The DNA here is from genome assembly GCF_030014295.1 of Loxodonta africana. NCBI lineage: Eukaryota > Metazoa > Chordata > Mammalia > Proboscidea > Elephantidae > Loxodonta > Loxodonta africana. The sequence goes on from NC_087359.1 coordinate 18,370,003, forward strand.
GACAGGGGTCCAAAGATAACTGGTACCTCCCAGTCCTTACAACCAAAAACTTTGGGTGCCCATGGTCCCTCTGCAGAACCCACCCACCTGCAAGCTCTAAGGAAGAGGGACACGCTTTCCTCAGAAACACTCAGGGATCGGTTCTCAGCCCCCTGCCTTGTTCAGAGGATGACCCCCTGCTGCAATCAGATACCAGTATATACGCCAGTCACCCCTGCCCCTCTAAGACTGTAGGACAGAGCCTGTAGCACACTCTTGATGATAAGCTACGTAGAAACCTGAGCTGAATTCATACAAGAAAACTGAATAGACTCCTAGACTGATATACCTGATAACAGCTCTAGCCATCTGGGGACAGGACATCAGAGCTCCAAAGGTGAAAATAATCAAGCTAACTCACTCAGGCAACCCATGGGGGTATACCAAAACAAAACAAAGCAAGTAGCTATGACACAGTAAACAAGCATAAACTAATACAATAACTTATTGATGGCTAAGAGACAACAGTCAATATCAAGTCACATAAAGAAACAGACCATGATCACCTCAACAGGCTCTCAAAACAAAGAACACAGGGATCTTCTACATGAAAGTACATTCCTGGAATTACCAGAGGCAGAATACAAAAGTTTAATATACAGAGCACTTCAAGACATCAGGAAGGAAATGAGACAATATGCAGAACAAGCCAAGGAACACACAGATAAAGCAATTGAAGAAATTAGGAAGATTATTCAGGAACTTAATGAAGAGTTTAATAAGCTAGAAAAATCCATACACAGACAGCAATCAGAAATTCAGAAGATTAACAATAAAATTACAGAAGTAGACAACTCAATAGAAAGTCAGAGGAGCAGAATTGAGCAAGTGAAAGTCAGAATTTCTGAACTCGCAGACAAATCACTTGGCACTAATATATTTGAAGAAAAATCAGATAAAAGAATTAAAAAAAAATGAAGAAACCTTAAGAATCATGTGGGACTCTATCAAGAGAAATAACCTACGAGTGATTGCAGTACCAGAACAGGGAGGGATAACAGAAAATACAGAGAGAATTGTTGAAGATTTGTTGGCAGAAAACTTCCCTGATATCGTGAAAGATGAGAAGATATCTATCCAAGATGTTCGTCGAACTCCACATAAGGTAGATGTGAAAAGAAAGTCACCAAGACATATTATAATCAAACTTGCCAAAAACAAAGATAAAGAGAGAATTATAAGAGCAGCGAGGGATAAATGAAAAGCCACCTACAAAGGAAAGTCTATAAGAATAAGTTCAGACTACTAAGCAGAAACCATGCAGGCAAGAAGGCAATGGGATGACATATTTAAAAAACTGAAGGAAAAAAATGTCTGCCAAGAGTCATATATCCAGCAAAACTGTCTCTTAAATACGAAGGTGAAATTAAGACATTTCCAGATAAATACAAGTTGAGGGAATTTGTAAAAACCAAACCAAAACTACATGAAATACTAAAGGGGGTTCTTTGGTTAGAAATCAATAATATCAGGTATCAACCCAACTAGAACACTGGGCAGAGCATCCAGAAGTCAACCCAGACAGGGAAAAAAAAAAAAAAAACAAAGCAAGATTATTAAAAAAAAAAAAAGCTCAAAACAGGGTAACAGCAATGTTATTATATAAAAGAAGACAACATTAGAATAATAAAGAGGGACTATGAAATGTAATCATACACCTTCCATATGGAGAGGAAGATACAACAATACAAAGAAATAAAAGTTAGGTTTAAATTTAGAAAAATAGGAGTAAATAATAAGGTAACCACAAAGGAGACAAACTATCCTACTCATCAAAATAAAATACAAGAAAAAAATAGAGACTCCGCAGAAACAAAATCAACAACAACAAATATGAGGAAAGGGCAATATATAAAGATAATCTACTCAGCACCTAAAATTAAGTGGGAAAAAAAACTGTCAACAACACACAAAAAAAGACATCAAAATGATAGCACTAAATTCATACCTATCCATAATTACCCTGAATGTAAATGGACTAAATACACCAATAAAGAGACAGAGAGTGGCAGAATGGATTAAAAAACAAGATCCATCTATATGCTGCCTACAAGAGACATGCCTTAGACTTAAAGACACAAACAAACTAAAACTCAAAGGATGGAAAAAAATATATCAAGCAAACAACAATCAAAAAAGAGCAGGAGTGGCATTATTAATTTCTGACAAAATAGACTGTGAAGTTAAATCCGTCATAAAGGATAAGGAAGGACACTATATAATGATTAAAGAGACAGTACACCAAGAAGATATAACCATATTAAATATTTATGCACCCAATGACAGGGCTGCAAGATACATAAAACAAACTCTATCAGCATTGAAAAGTGAGATAGACAGCTCCGTAATAATAGTAGGAGACTTCAACACACCACTTTCGGTGAAGGACAGGGCATACAGAAAGAAGCTCAATAAAGACATGGAAGATCTAAACGCCACAATCAACCAACTTGACCTCATAGACATATACAGAACACTCCACCCAAAAGCAACCAAGTATAGCTTCTTTTCTAGTGCACATGGAACATTCTCTAGAATAGACCACATATTAGGTCATAGGAAACCCTGGTGGCGTAGTGGCTAAGTGCTACGGCTGCTAACCAAAGGTCGGCAGCTCAAATCCACCAGGCGCTCCTTGGAAACTCTATGGAGCACTTCTACTCTGTCTTATAGGGTTGCTATGAGTTGGAATTGACTCGACAGCACTGGTTTTTTTTATTAGGTCATAAAGGAAGCCTTAGCAGAATCCAAAACATTGAAATATTACAAAGCATCTTCTCTGACCATAAGACCATAAAAGTGGAAATCAGTAACAGAAAAAGCAGGGAAAAGAAATCAAACACTTGGAAACTGAACAATACAGTGCTCTAAAAAGACTGGATTGGAGGTGGGGCCAAGATGGCTGACTAGGTAGAAGCTACCTGGGATCCCGCTTGCAACAAAGACTCGGAAAAACAAATGAATTGATCACATACATGACAATCTACAAACCCTGACCATCAAACACAGATCTAAAGAGTTGATCTGAGTGACCAGGGAGCAAAAGGCTGCGCCCTGAAGCAGCGACCGCCCCTGGAACCAGTGACCGACTCCACAGCCTTGAGCCCTCACAGTTCCCTGGTGCAGAGTGGCGGGGCTGATTGTGGCTTGCTGAGGTGGGGCAGGCATGGGACACAGCCCTAACCCCTAGGCCCCTGGGGTAACCTCGGTAGAGAGTCAGCCACACTGACGTGGCTAATGAGAGAATGAGCAACCACGGGGAAGGAGCGACTGTTTTCGGAGCCTGGACCCAGCATCCCAGTCAGAAAACCTTGGCGCTAGGCTTTGAACTGGGCACGGGGAGCTGAGCATGGCTTCCTGAGCCTGAGCAAACATGGGACACAGCCCTAGCCCCCTGAAGTGACCTCAGGGGAAGCCCAGCCAGTGCATGCAGCAACACAATGACATGGCTGGCAGGAGGAGAAGTAACTGGGAGGCAGCGACTGGTTTTGGAGCCTGGAGTGCAGCGTCCCAGCCAGGGAACCTCAGCGCTGGGCTTTGGACTGGGAGCAGAGGAGCTGACCACGGCTTCTGAGACAGCACAAGCACGGGACGAGGGTCTGACCCTTGGGGGCAATCTCGACCCAGCCAGCGCAGGCAGGCTACATGCCCCTTGGGAATCTCAGATAAAACAGTCATTGCCAAGCAAGATAAGTAACTTTGTCTATATTGCTGGGTGCTACTCTCTCCTATCTATCTGATCCCTCCCCTTGCTGCCCCAGGTGGCTTCCTTAACATTGGAATTTCCTGGGCCAGGGAGTGAAGAGTGCTCTGCAGTTTGTTTGTTTTTTTCTTTTCCTAACCCATTCTCCTGGCCTGAGAGAAGCAGCTACTAAAAACCCAGGGACAAAAAATACTTCCCTGACTTCCCGAAATTGACATAAAAATACAGAACCAGCTCCAGCCAAGCATATGAGATCCACAGTCTTTGGCTTTCATCCCTACAGGGAACAAGGTGCCTATTATCAAGCAAAGGCAATTCTGATAGAGATCTGACTGTAATTGTTTTAGCAGATCACTGGAAAGACTAGTTTTCCAGGTCTGATATCTCTACCTATTAAATAGAGCCCTCACTCATCCACAACAAGGAACTGAGGGCTGCAGCTCCACTCAAACCACCTAGCCACCTGCCAAAGGGGTCTGAGGATACTGACACCTACCAGTCTTTAGAGGTACATGCATTGGATGCCTAAGGTACAGCTGCAGAGCCCACCCACCAAAGTGCTTTAGGAATAGAGACACACCTACCTCACTGGCATGTGGGGGAAGGCTGTCAGCAACCTGTCCCCCATGGAGTGTGACCCCCTGCTGCTACTAGAATCTGGTGCACACAACTATCACCACTACTCCCCTAAGTTAATAGGTGACAGTCTACACCACACACTTGGTGACCCAAAATCAGAACACCTAAGCTGATCCTATTCAAGAATAGTGAATGGACTCTTAGGCTTATATATCTGGTAACAGCCCAAACCAGCTGGTAATAGGACATAAGTGATTCAAAGGCTACAACAATCAAGAGATTGCAATCTAGTAGCCCATCTGCATATATTGAAAGAAAACAAAACAAGATAAGACTCAGTGAGCAAATATAAAATAAATCATTACAATATCTTATAGATGGCTTGGAGACAGCAGTCAATATCAAACCACATAAAGAAGCAGACCATGATTGCCTCTACAACTCCTCAAATTAAAGAATCAAAATCTTTCCCAAATGAAGATACCATCCTGGAATTGCCAGATGCAGAATATAAAAAACTAATATACAGAATGCTTCAAGACATCAGAGATGACCTCAGAAATGAAATAAGGCAATCTACAGAAAAAGCCAAGGAACACACTGATAAAGCAGTTGAAGAAATCAAAAAGATTATTCAAGAACATAGTGAAAAAATTAATAAGCTGCAAGAATCCATAGAGAGACAGCATTCAGAAATCCAAAAGATTAACAGTAAAATTACAGAATTAGACAACTCAATAGGAAGTCATAGGAGCAGAATCGAGCAATTGGAATGCAGAGTGGGGGAGCTGGAGGATAAGGCAATTGACACCAATATAGTTGAAGAAAAATCAGATAAAAGAATAAAACAAAATGAAGAAACCCTAAGAATCATGTGGGACTCTATCAACAAGAATAACTTGTGTGTGATTGGAGTTCCAGAACAGGGAGGGATAACAGAAAATACAGAGAGAATAGCTGAAGCTCTGTTGGCAGAAAACTTCCCTGGCATCAAGAAAGATGAAAGGATATCTATCCAAGATGCTCATCAAACCCCATATGAGATTGATTGAAAAAGAAAATCATCAAGGCATATTATCATCAAACTTGCCAAAACCAAAGATGAAGAGAAAATTTTAAAGGCAGCCAGGGATAAAAGAAAAGTCTCCTACAAAGGAGAATCAATAAGAATAAGTTCAGACTACTAGACAGAAACCACGCAGTCAAGAAGGCAATGGGATGACAAATATAGAGCACTGAAGGAGAAAAACTGCCAGCCAAGGATCATATATCCAGCAAAACTCTCCCTCAAATATGAAGGTGAAATTAAAACATTTACAGATAAACACAAGCTTAGAGAATTCGCAAAAACCAAACCAAAGCTACAAGAATTACTAAAGGAAATTGGTCAGAAAATCAGTAATATCAGATGCCAACACAACACAAGGTCACAGAACAGAACATCCTGATATCAACTCAAATAGGGAAATCACAAAAACAAATCAAGATTAATTTTAAAAAGAAAAAAAATGCTCAAAACAGGGAATCATTGAAGTCATTATGTAAAAGATCACAATAATCAAAAAGAAGGACTAAATACAGGAGGCATAGATCTTCCACATGGAGAGGAAAACAAGGCGATATAGGATGATACAAGTCAGGTTTTTACTTAGAAAAATATGGGAAAACATTAAAGTAACCACAAAGAGGTCTAACAATTCCATAATTCAAAATAAAAACCAAGAAAAACATAACGACTCAGCAAACATGAATTCAACTACTATGAAAATGAGGAACACACAATTTACAAAGAAAAACGTCTCAGCACAAAAAAGTAAGTGGAAAAATGAAATTGTCAACAACACACACAAAAAGGCATCAAAATGACAGCACTAAACTCATACTTATCTATAATTATGCTGAATGTAAATGGACTAAATGCACCAATAAAGAGACTGTCTCAGACTGGATAAAGAAACACGATCCATCTATATGCTGCCTACGAGAGACACACCTTAGGCTTAGAGACACAAACAAACTAAAACTCAAAGGGTGGAAAAAAATATACCAAACAAACAACAATCAAAAAAGAGCAGGAGTGGCAATATTAATTTCTGACAAAATAGACTTTAAAGTTAAATCCACCACAAAGGATAAAGAAGGACACTACATAATGATTAAAGGGACAATTTACCAGGAAGAGATAACCATATTAAATAATTTACCCAATGACAGGGCTGCAAGATGCATAAAACAAACTTTAACAGAACTGAAAAGTGAGATAGACACCTCCACAATTATAGCAGGAGACTTCAACATGCCACTTTTGAAGAAGGATAGGACTTCCAGTAAGAAGCTCAATAGAGACATGGAAGATCTAATTGCTACAATCAACCAACTTGACCTCAAAGACTTATACAGAACACTCCACCCAACAGCCGCAAAGTATACTTTTTCTTCTAGTGCACATGGAACATTCTCTAGAATAGATTACATATTAGGTCATAAAACAAACCTTTGCAGAATCCAAAACATTGAAATATTACAAAGCATCTTCTCAGACCACAAGGCCATAAAAGTAGAAATCAATAACAGAAAAGTCAGGGAAATCAAATACTTGGAAACTGAACAATACCCTGCTCAAAAAAGACTGGATTATAGAAGACATTAAGGAGGGAATAAAGAAATTCATAGACTGCAATGAGAATGAAAACACTTCCTATCGAAACCTCTGGGACACGGCAAAAGCAGTGCTCAGAGGTCAATTTATATCGATAAATGCACATATACATTTAAGTGTTCTTCAATTCCCATTCTTCCCAATGTTATCCATAATTTGTTATGATCCACACAGTCGAATGCCTTTGCATAGCCAATATGTTAATTCTTGCCTTCCTTTAAGTGTCCTGTCTTGCCTTGGTCATGTAGGGTTGGCTTCTCCTACGTTACGTACTGCCCCTCTCTTCAGCAATATTAGTATTTGTCTTCTGTCCAGTTGATAATTTACCCTCTCTCCCCCTCCCATCCCTGGTAACCATTAAAGAATGTTATTTTCTTGTGTGTAAATTATAAAATGACAATGAAAGAGTTTAAACCTTTCATTGTCATTTTATAAAAGCGGCCTCATATAACATTTGTCCTTTTGTGACTGAATTCACTCAGCATAATGTCCTCCAAATTCATCCATGTTATGAGATGGTTCTTGGATTCAACATTATTCTTTATTGTTGTATAGTATTCTATTGCATGTACCACAGTTTGTTAATCCATTCATCTGTTGATGGGCATTTATGCTGCTTCCACCTTTTTGCTATTGTGAATAATGCTGCAATGAACATGGGTGTGTATATGTCTATCTGTGTCACAGCTCCTGTTTCCTTAAGGTATATACCTAGGAGTGGGATTGCTGGATCTTATGGTATTTCTATTTCTAGCTTTTTGAGGACGTCCATACCATTTTCCATAGTGGTTGTACCATTTTACATTCCAACCAAAATGTGTGAGATTTCCAATCTCCCCACAATCTTGCCAATATTTGTTATTTTCTGACTTAAAAAAAAAAAATTATTGCCAGTAATTATGAGTGAGGTGGTATCCTACTCGTTTTGATTTACATCTCTCTAATTGCTAATGATCACAAGCATTTTTTCATGTTTGTTAGCAGCCTGAATGTCTTAGTGAAGTGTTTGTTCATATCCTTTGCCCATTTTTTAATTGAATTGTCTTTTTATTGTTGAGATGTTGAAGTTATCTATAAATTTTAGAGATTAGTCCACTGTCAGAAATGTAGCCAAAAAATTTTATGTGTGTGTGTGTATATATATATACACACACATATATACATATACATATATATATATAAGGAAACCCTGGTGGTGTAGTGGTTAAGTGCTATGGCTGCTAACCAAAGGGTTGGCGGTTGGCGCTCCTTGGAAACTCTATGGGGCAGTTCTACGCTGTCCTTTAGGGTCACTATGAGTCCGAATCGACTCAAATGGCACTGGGTTTGGTTTGTTTTGGTTATATATATATGTGTACTTATTTATTAGATATATTACTTTATGTGCATGACACACTGCATGAAAGTTTCAAAGAAGATTACAGAGTTTTCTGATAGAAACCTGGATGGCAACACTGGGTTTATTGCTGAGATCATTTCAATTCCACCTGAGGGTCTGAATCCATGGACATGGCATCTGGACACCAGGGCTACTGGTTCTTATAGTTGGGCTGGCCCCATGTCCCCATAGGGCCCCTCTGAGGCCTGTTTACTGAGAGGACAGCACTGAGCATGCTCAAGAACAAGGGCACCTTCAGGAAGACCAGGAGTAGGAAGTGAACACTGCTGAGTGGGGACTTGGGGACACGGTAACAGTGAGGTGCTCCCTTGGGGGGAAGTCCTAGAGCCTCCTATTCCCCTTGTCCATGAGCTCAGGTCCTGTGTTCACAATAATCCACACCAGGAACAACCCTGGATGGGTCCAAGAACAGGATGCCCCACTAGAAGGACTGCTGTCCATGACCATTAACTTAGGCCTGAGGACTTGAGGAAGGGCCCAGCTCTGGGGATGAAGTGAAAGGAGACTCAGGGGTCCAGGTGGGACCTGCATCTTTGCCACTGTACCCCTATGCCTGGAGAGCCCCTGCACTTCGTAGGACCTAAACAATTAGATGTGGAATTGCACCACCCAGGGACGTTTTATATACAAGCATATATACATCTACATTTTTTCTCCCTTTTCACACACAAAAAATATAGTACACATACTACAAGTAGTCCCTGACTTACGACGTATTTAAGTTACCACAAACCACACTGATGATCATCTTTTTTTTTTTTTTTGTATATATTATTGAGCTTCCAGACTAAGACAGACTAGGAAGAAGGACCCGGCAGTCTACTTCTGAAAGCATTAGCCAGTGAAAACTTTGTGAATAGCAGTGGAACATTGTCTGACATAGTGCTGGAAGATGAGCCCCCCAGGTTGGAAGGCACTCAAAAGATGACTGGGGAAGAGTTGCCTCCTCAAAGTAGAGTCGACCTTAATGAAGTGGTTGGAGTAAAGCTTTCAGGACCTTCATTTGCTGATGTGCATGACTCAAAATGAGAAGAAACAGCTGCAAACATCCATTAATAATCGGAACCTGGAATGTACGAAGTATGAATCTAGGAAATTGGAAATTGTCAAAAATGAAATGGAATGCACATTGATATCCTAGGCATTAGTGAGCTCAAATGGACTGGTATTGGCCATTTTGAATTGGACAATCATATAGTCTACTAGGCTGAGAATGACAACTTGAAGAGGAATGGTGTTGCATTCATCGTCAAAAAGAATGTTTCAAGATCTATCCTGAAGTACGACGCTGTCAGTGATAGGATAATATCCATACACCTACAAGGAAGACCAGTTAATACGACTATTATTCAAATTTACGCAACAACCACTAGGGCCAAAGATGAAGAAATAGATTTTTATCAGCTGCTGCAGTCTGAAATTGATCAAACATGCAATCAAGATGCATTAATAATTACTGGCGATTGGAATGTGAAAGTTGGAAACAAAGAAGAAGGACCAGTAGTTGGAAAATATGGCCTTGGTGATAGAAACAATGCCAGAGATCGAATGATAGAATTTTGCAAGACCAACAACTTCTTCACTGCAAATACCTTCTTTCACCAGCATAAATGGTGTCTATACACATGGACCTCACCCAATGGAACACACAGAAAATCAAATCGACCACATCTGTGGAAAGAGACAATGGAAAAGCTCAATATCATCAGTCAGAACAAGGCCAGGGGCCAGCCGTGGAACAGACCATCAATTGCTCATATGCAAGTTCAAGCTGAAACTGAAAGAAAATCAAAGCAAGTCCACGAGAGCCAAAATATGACCTTGAGTATATCCCACCTGAATTTAGAGACCGTCTGATGAATAGACTTGATGCATTGAACACTAGTGACCAAAGATCAGACGAGTTGTGGAATGACATCAAGGACATCATCCATGAAGAAAGCAAGAGGTCATTGAAAAGACAGGAAAGAAAGAAAAGATCAAGATGGATGTCAGAGGAGACTCTGAAACTTGCTCTTGAATGTCAAGCAGCTAAAGCAAAAGGAAGAATTGATGAAGTAAAAGAACTGAACAGAAGATTTCAAAGGGCTTCTCGAGAAGACAAAGTAAAGTGTTATAATCACATGCGCAAAGAGCTGGAGATAGAAAACCAAAAGGGAAGAACAGGTTTCTCAAGCTGAAAGAACTGAAGAAAAAATTCAAGCCTCGGGTTGCAATAGTGAAGGATTCCATGGGGAAAATATTAAATGATGCAGGAAGCATCAAAAGAAGATGGAAGGAATAAGCAGAGTTATTATACCAAAAAGAATTAGCCGATGTTCAACCATTTCAAGAGGTGGCATATGATCAGGAACCAATGGTACTGAAGGAAGAAGTCCAAGCTGCTCTGAAGGCATTGGCAAAAAATAAGGCTGCAGGAATGGATGGAATATCAATTGAGATGTTTCAACAAACAGATGGAGCGCTGGGTGTGCTCACTCGTCTATGCCAAGAAATATGGAAGACAGCTTCCTGGCCAACTGACTGGAAGACATCCATATTTATGCCTATTCCCAAGAAAGGTGATCCAACCAAATGTGGAAATTACAGAACAATATCATTAATATCACACGCAAGCAAAATTTTGTTGAAGATCATTCAAAAATGGCTGCAGCAATGTAATGACAGGGAACTGCCAGAAATTCAGGCAGGTTTCAGAAGAGGACATGGAACCAGGGATATCATTGCTGATGTCAGATGGATCCTGGCTGAAAGCAGAGAATACCAGAAGGATGTTTCCCTGTGTTTTATTGACTATGCAAAGGCATTCGACTGTGTGGATCATAACAAACTATGGATAACAATGAGAAGAATGGGAATTCCAGAACACTTAATTGTGCTCATGAGGAACCTTTACATAGATCAAGAGGCGGTTGTTCGGACAGAACAAGGGAATACTGATTGGTTTAAAGCCAGGAAAGGCGTGCGTCAGGGTTGTATTCTTTCACCATACCTATTCAATCTGTATGCTGAGCAAATAATATGAGAAGCTGGACTATATGAAGAAGAATGGGGCTTCAGGATTGGAGGAAGACTCATTAACAACCTGTGTTATGCAGATGACACAACCTTACTTGCTGAAAGTGAAAAGGACTTGAAACACTTACTGATGAAATCAAAGCCCACAGCCTTCAGTATGGATTGCACCTCAACATAAAGAGAACAAAAATCCTCACAACTGGACCAATGAGCAACATCATGATAAACAGAGAAAAGATTGAAGTTGTCAAGGATTTCATTTTCCATGGATCCACAATCAACAGCCATGGAAGCAGCAGTCGAGAAATCAAACGACGCATTGCATTGGGTAAATCTGCTGCAAAGGACTTCTTTAAAGTGTTGAAGAGCAGAGATGTCACCTTGAAGACTAAGGTGAGCCTGACCCAAGCCGTGGTATTTTCAATCACATCATATGCATATGAAAGCTGGACAACAAATAAGGAAGACCAAAGAAGAATTGATGCCTTTGAATTGTGGTGTTGGCAAAGAATATTGAGTATACTATGGACTGCCAAAAGAACGAGCAAAGCTGTCTTAGAAGTACAGCCAGAATGCTCCTTAGAGGCAAGGATGGTGAGACTGCATCTTACATTATTTGGACATGTTGTCAGGAGGGATCAGTCTCTGGAGAAGGACATCATGCTCGGCAGAGTACAGGGTCAGTGGAAAAGAGGAAGACCCTCAGTGAGGTGGATTGACACAGTGGCTGCAACAACGAGCTCAAGCATAACAAAGATTGTAAGGATGGCTTAGGACCGGGCAGTGTTTCGTTCCATTGTATATAGTGTCGCTATGAGTCGGAACCGACTCAATGGCACGTAACAACAACAACATTGTTAGTAACACGTATGTATGTATTAAAATAAATCTCTAAGTTTATATAGAATTCTTCCAACCCCCAAAGACAAATAAAGATTGAATTTATAAAGATCCTCTCTGGAAGCTCAGTGCAGGTCTAGCATGGCTTCAGCTACCCAAGCTGGGAAACACAGCCTTGGACGTCCAACCCGGCCTGGGACAGAGGGGCCCGAGAGGTTCCAGCTGCGAGGTTATAAGTGCCGCTGTCTACTGGGCCACGTCTGGACCACCAGCGGGGAGGAGGCACAGGCCAAGAATTCCCACCTCCAGGTCACGGGGACTGGGGGGCCTTACTCTGGGCCCTGGCTCTGGTTGGAGTTCTCCCGGCTGTTCATGCTATGGGTTGCACCCCCTGTGGCCAGCATCGTGAACACCAAATCTAGACCTTCAGTTGTTGTTGTGGAAGTCATCGAACTTGTAGGTATGCTTGGCGTTGGTGCTGGTGCTAAAAACACACATCAGACCCAGGAGCTCTTCTCTGACCCTCCTGCCACTCACCACCTTGGTGACTTGATTTCACATATCACACTCACTTAAGAAGGGGGAGGACAAAGGAGCCTGGGCCAAAGGAGCATTTCCAGCAGGACACAGGGACCCCACAGTCCTGATTCCATCCTGCTGACACAGGCAGGATATCACTGAGAGCTCTAACTTCTCACCCACCCCAGTCTCGCCCCCTTCAAGCACAGCCAGACAGCGTCCACAGCCGTGTGTCCACACTGTACATCTGGCATGTCAAGGGTTAAAGTCCCCACTGAGCCCAGCACTGGCCCTGTCTGAGTTTCTGGGGTGCTGACCACAGAGGGCTCTCACTCTCTGTCCTTTGCAGGCTCAGCTCTCAGCCCTCTTGTCTCCTGCAGCAAGGCTGAGCAGAGACATTAGCTTCCTCAGGGAGCCCTCCCCGAGGTCATAGCAATGAATCACCCCCTGAGTCCTGACCCCCTTGCTGCGGGAGTCTACAGTAATTTGGGTGTCAGTCTGTCTGTATTGTAGTGGTCCCTGTCCCTGACTCTGCCTACTTGGCCACAGAATGGTGCCTGAGACTCCTTTGCACGGCAGCACCTGATAGAGAGGTGGCCCTGTAAAATGGGGTTGCCGAATGGACTTCCCAGTGGACGAGCACTTCACTGCTGAGGGAGGGTCCCAGGTTGAGGAGAGGATCAGGGAGGCGCTGTGAATGGGACCCCACAAGGCAGAGAGAGCCCCACAGGAGGCAGGGATCCACTGAGCCTTCTCCATGGTCGCTACAGTTGCACCAGGACCCATACTCAGGCTGGTGGCCAGGCCTTCACAGGGAAAGTTTGTACAAAGTAAGAAGAACCTGGGGTTTGCATGGGTAGCACAGGAAGTGAAGGCCAAATTAAGTGGCTTGAGGCTGGTGATATGGTCTAGAGAAAGGGTGGGGCCTGTGTTTGAGGATCAGGCAGCAATCAGGACATGGGGTTTGGCAGAGGCTGGGCCACCCCAAGTCCCCTCCACACTGGGAAGTCTGGATGGCTGTGTGTGTGACCTCTGTTCCTTGACAATAGATGCCAGAGGCCCCATGCCGTCCAGGCCCAGGGAGATGACAGGGAGCCATTCAGAATGGGCCTGTCCCACACAGCTCCAGTGGGGCAGAGGGTGCAAGGACCGTGCTGACCTGGGGATTCAAACTCAGGTACTCCTCACTCACCCCACCCCTCCTGCCTCAGTACCTCCCAGGCCCACTGAGATGACTGCAAAGTTGGCGCAAGGTAGATTGCTCGTGGGTTCTCTAGCGTGCTCTCTCTCACACATATGTGCACATACACACACACACATGCACACACACTCATAGTTTTCCCCAAGTCTCTGATCTGAGACCTGCCCCAGCCATTCTGATATGAGCTTGTTCAGTCCTGGTGCTGGTGTGGGGGTGGGGCTCAGCTGGGGACACAGACATTACCACTGGGAAGGTGAGATCTAACCATGTCCTGTAGTTCCCATACCAATATGTGCCTGCGTCCTCTGCTCTGAGGTTCCTTATGGTCACTGTGAAGCTGAGCCAGGCAGGATGGTCCCTGATGGACACTCAGCCCCTCCTCTGCTCTCTCTCTGACCCTCTGGTCTTCACAATCTTGTCACACGGTCTGAAAACTGGTTCTGTGCACCAATATTTGTCACTTTCCTTGAATTTCTCCTCATATCAGCAGTGCACACAGAGATTCTCCCACATAGCCTGTCACAGTGCTGGGGCCACTCAGCATCAGGCAGCCTGGAAAACACAAGCCAAGTCCAGGCTCCACACCCGGACAGGCCTGGGTCAGCAATGCCCTGGGGGTCAGTCTTCCTGAAGCTTCTTCCCCCCACTCCACATCAGCTCCTCCCCAACACACCTTAGGTGTCCACCTCTGGCAAGCTGCCAACCCCAGGATTTTGATCATAGTAGTCCCTTCCTTCGCCCCAATCTCCTTTCCTGCTGCCTCTCTCATCTTCCTTACTCATTCCATTTCCAAATTCCCTCCCATTGGCCTTCCATTTCCAAACTCACCAAAACTATAAGAAGCCCCTCCTCTAAGCACACTGCTCTTACCAGAAAGGCCACCGCAGGTTTCACAACAGCCCCTAGCATCTCACAAACCAGACACCCATCTGCTCCCACCAAGGGATATAAACCAGGGCACAAATAAAGTTGCCAAATCCATTTAACAAAAATGCTGGATACACTTGATAAAACTTGTGGAAGATTCACAAGGACAAAACATTTAAATGAACTTTTCACAGTTTCCAAAGCTGTAGAGCTCTGGAAGGTTGCATCACTCCTAATCCAGATAAAGATGCAGGCTAGAGAGCACCAGTGTCCTCCATAAGATGCGCAATGAGCCAGCAGCAGAGCTGAGACACAACAAAAACCATTCACGTGCACAGAATATTTGCTGGTGATGGCCTTCGTCTCATTTTTCATTTGCCCAGCTCTTGTAGACTTACAGAAAAACACTCTTTGTCCTTCCTAGATTTATGTCCACTGTTTTCTCCAATAGCTCTCAGATGTCAAGCACAGAGAGTAAGGTGATGTGTGTGAAGCTGATGCTGGCCACCCAAGGTAGAGGACACTAGCCCTGCCCTGAGATGAGGGGCAAGTGACCCTGAGCAGCTGTGAGTGCTGCTCCCCACCACCCTCGTAATTCTGTGATCAGGTCCCAAGGTGGCTTAGTCTCTTCTCTTAGAGTTACCAAAAAACCAAACCCATTGCCATCAAATCGATTCTGACTCATAATTTTACTTGCTTTTTCAGGTTTTTAAATTCCTTCCCTTACAGACTTCGGCACCACTTGAATATCAGCTCCAGGAAGGTAGGGCCTTGTCCTCGTTACATCTTCAGTGCCTAGAAGTGCCTGGTACATAGAGGCCCTCAACAGACACTTCACTGTGAGGTTCCTGCCTCATCCGGGGCTTCTTCAAAGCCTTGGGCCCCTCATGCAAAGCACCGAGGCTCTTTACTCTCCTCAAAGGCTGCCCAAAGCAGCCCATCGGTCCCCCTCCTGGGGGCCCTGGACCTCCTCTCCTGGCCTGGGTGCCCAAATCCTCTGCAGAGGGATGCAGAGAAGGCCTTCCAAGCTCTGAGGTGGGCTTGACCTTTACAGAAATCTAGGCGTCATTCTTCTCCAAGGTGAAGTTCAAAGGTACACCCTGACTTCAGCATCCCAAGAACCTGGGTTTATGTCTCAGCTCTATTTCATATCAGCTGTGTGTCCAGGGGCAATTTCCTTACCCTTTCTGGGCTTCAGACACCTTAACTGTAAAGTGATGAAAATCGTGCCCACCTCGTGTGGCATTTGGGGGCGTTAAATGAGATAATGGATGTAAAATGCCTGCCAAATAGTACCAGGTTGAACCATATGAAACTGCTGATGTTCAATTGTTTTTGGACCAGAAAGGCAGGAATGTCACATGATAGAATCTAATAAAAATTGATAACCCTCTGGCAGGCCAAAAGAAGAGAAAACACAAACACATAAAGTTAGAAATGAAAGAGAAAATAACCAGAAATACAGAGAAAATCAAAAGATTCAAGACAGTATATTGCAAAAATTCTCTACAAATACACTTACAAACTTGGATGCATGTATGGTTTTCTAGAATAACATAAATTATTAAATTGACATACATTTAGTGTTTAATAAAGAAATGTCAGTCCCCAGCCCTCCGTCACCCAAGATGCTGTTCCGGGTCCCTACGTCCTAACTCTGTTCCCTACCTCTGCTTGGCTGTAAATTGTCATCTTTCTTTGCCGAGTTATGGCTCCTCTGCCTGATCTGGGTGACCCACTGCCCCTGCCCACGGCTTCTTGTCTGCTGTTCTGTCTCCAGTGTCTGGCTTCTCTCTGGTTGGTCTCTCTCTCTTTCTCTCTCTCCTGATTCACTTTTCTCATCGTACAAGCAACAAAAATGAGCCCACCTTAAAGCACATCCTACATTTGAAATTTTGAAGGTAAAAATATCACCAGGACTCCCAAAGGATTCTATGTCACCTGTGAAGGTGTCCTTATCCTTTAGAGATAGCAAGGATGTCAGAAAACCTTCAGTGTTATCTCCCCACTTACCTGGAACAATACACTTATTTACAAGCCTCCTCATTTGCCTTTCTGTGCTTTCTCCCACCCAACACTTACCAATCCTCTTCCCCAATTTCACTAAACATGAACAGGGGGGACTGGAGGCCATTCTTGGGCTAGGATTTTCACTATTTCTGTAACTCCTCCTACTGGGAGGCTCCCTGTTGTCTTAATGTTTTATGTTAGGATCCCTACGTCTCCTCTCATATATATCACTGAACAAGAAACCAGGAAGGTAAACAAACTAAACATTCAACTCAAGAAGTTGGCAAGGATGCCCGGCACAGAAGGGAAGACAGGATAAATCTAGTGCAGACATTGGTGAACTAAAAAAAAAAAAAAACAGGAAAACAGTGGAATTAATATAAACATTGAACACCTGATTTTTCTTTGGGAAGGAGCTAATGGTAATACAGACAAACCAGTGGGTAGACAAGTTAAGGAAAAAAAAAAAAAGGTGACAAGAATACACAATTTAAAAGAAAAATAACCAGGGTAATTTGCAAGTCTCTACAAATAAGGTTGTAAACTTGGATGAAACCAATGATTTTCTAGGAAAATATTATCAATTATCAAAATCGGCCCAGAATAGTTTCTGTTTTTTTGTTTCTTTTTAGGTAGACCATGTAAGGATGAATGTTATCAAGAGCTTCCCCTCCAAAAACTGGCAGAATTCAGACAGTTTCCCAAATTAACTCTTCTAAACTATCAAGGAACAATCCCAACTTTATTTAAACATTTGCAGAAAATATACAAACAGAGAAATCTCTATAATTCTTTCCATAAAATCAGCAGAATATATGGAGAGATCAAGTCTGACCAAATCTCTTAATATAATTCACCACCTTCTTAGTTCACAGGAGAAAAAAACAATCATCTCCATGGATACTGAGAAGACATCCAACACCTGTTACTGGTGTTTTTAAAAACCCGTTATAAGTAGGCATGAATGGACACCTCCTTTGGTTTCCAGATTAACACATAAAAATTATTTGGTTTTCTATAGACAACGAATTAGCAAATAAAATAGAAAAAACATCCAATTTATGAGAAAAACAACCAAAAAGATTGTAGATATCCTGGAAATAAACCTAACAAGAAATGCGTAGGGCCTGTGTGAGGAAACTGTCTTGGCTGAGGGCCCAGAAGCTGAATCCCTGGGAAGACTCCACCCTGTGAGTTCTCACCAAAGAAAGGCTCCACCCTTCTCCCCCACTGTTTCACTTCTCTGCCCTTCCTTCCCACTGCTCTTCCAACTCTCATCCAGCCCCATCTCTCTTCCCTGGAGACAATGAACCCCTGGTCTTCAGGCGCACCTTGGGATTGTCACCACCCAAACCTATATCAGGGCTCCTCTCTGCTCAATCTCCAGTCAGCCCCTGTGTTGCCCTAGCTACACCTCCGTGTACCTGACACAACAGCCCACTTGTCCCCAGTCGCCATGGTCCCTCCACACCCAGCAAAGGGAGAACCATGGGGAGGAGGGTTCCTCCCCGCAAAATGCATGCCCTCAGGTGCCCTTAACTATCCTCTTGCACCCACTCAGAGGGCAACCTGCTTCCCACCTTCCTTCTTTCCATAATGATTTCTCTGAGAACCTCCCACAAATACCCTCCTCCACACCTGTCCCTGTCTCCCACACCCTATGAGGCCCATTCGAGATCAGAGGGGTACAGAAAGAGGCACAGGCCTTCACCCCTTCCCTCCCAGGGTCGCAGTCCTTCAGATGAGGACAGGGTTCTGTCAGAGTCCAGAGTTTGGGTGCCTCACGTGACACTTCCCTTGCCTCCTTTCCTTTCACACACCTTCCCTGCCTCCCACCCACTGGAGACAGAGTTTCAGTCCAGGATACCCCCTCACCTTGGACCCAGAGAAGCAGCAGAGCTGAAGGCAGCCACATGGCCCAGTCCCTCTGGGTCATTTCTTGAAGCCAGGTGTCATCTGAAATATCCTGGGTCTCAGCTGGACAACAGGCTTCAGTCCTCACCAAGAGGAGGGGGCCAAATCTCCAAGAGTCACACTTCTACTTTTCTTTGTGCTGCAGTGCTCCTTCCTTCTTCAGCCTTTTTCTCCTAGAGCTGGTTAGAAAATGGAGGACACGGAGGAGGCAGAGCAGCCCATAGTCTACAGAGATGCCACTTGGAATGAGTATTCTCCTATTTGATCCAAGTTGAATCAAGGGTCTCTAGCTATTTCCAGTCAAGTTACCTCCCCCACCCCCATTACTCACCATACTCACAGGCCTGCTCTGTCCACCTTCACCCACACGCCCCAGGACTACATGGCCTGGTGGGGTGGCTCCCTTCTGGCTGAGCAGTAGCTCCTCCCTCACTTCCTTGTGGTCATGATGAGCAGCCCTGTGGGGAGGAGTAAGGCCAAGCCTCCTTCTCTGGCCTTGGTGGTACCCACAATGAGGCTGTGTCCCAGGAAGCTTCCCTAATCCCATGAGCCTCCCAGCTCTAGGCCTGAACCACCACTTGGCACTATGACCCCAGAGTTCCTGAATGGTTTCTAGTCTTGAACATGTGTCCTCAACTTGTCAGGTTGTGGCCTTCCTTCCTATATAACCCCCACCGGACCCATTTCAGTGCCGGGCAC
This sequence comes from Loxodonta africana, assembly GCF_030014295.1. Taxonomy (NCBI): domain Eukaryota; kingdom Metazoa; phylum Chordata; class Mammalia; order Proboscidea; family Elephantidae; genus Loxodonta; species Loxodonta africana. The sequence continues at coordinate 18,389,450 of NC_087359.1, forward strand.
AAAGCAGGGACCCTACAAACTTGCATGGACCTACCTTCTTTCGGATACAAACTCTAAAAACACACACACACACATTCCTTGTGGTAAGTGCCTTCGGTTTGCACAGAGTGGCCACATGTGGTTAGGAAACTTGAATCTTAACTTGTATTGCATTCCCTGAGAGCTTGCAGTTCTTAAACTCACAGCATCTACCCATAGGGAACAATGTTTCAACCATGAGGTCCAAGAATGTCCTTCCTTTCTGGCTCATTGATGCTCCTTTTGGAATTTCCACTTTCCTCCTTCCTTCTGGCCACATCAGCACCTTCCCTGGGAGAGCTCTAGGAAAGGAAGAAGAGTTGCTGGTTTTCCTCCTGGAAGATTCCAAAGGTAGAGTGTTGTAGACACTGGAAGAATTTCTATGATAAGGGGTTGATTAAGTAAAGCTAGTATGGTTTTTCCTTTGTATCTTCACATTTTTTAGGTGAACATGAAAATGTATGAGAATTTTATGAGGTTGTTTACTTGGTCTAATAACTGTAATGTGTTCAATCCAGCCATGATCCAAAAAGCATTCCTACAGTCATGAATGTCAAACTTAAAAGGAGAATGCACTAGACTGGGAAGCAGGAGGCTAGGTCCTCCTGTGGCTTGTCCACTTATGACTTGCATGACCTTGAGCAAGACCTGTGGTCTCTCTATAAAATGATGATAATAAAATCTAATCTATGGAACAACCAACAAGAAAAGACAAACAATCCAGTTAAAAATGGGCAAAGAAAAAAAAAAGCAAAGGACCTGAATAGACATTTCTCCAAAGAAGATATACAAATAAATGGTCAATAAGCACATGAATAAGGCTTTGGTGATATAAATGATACCAGAGATTACATGACAGAATTTTGCAAGACCAATGGCTTCTTCATTGCAAATACCTTTTTTCAAAAACATAAATGTCGAGTATACACATGGACTTCGCCAGGTGGAATACACAGGAATCAAATTGACTACACCTGTGAAAGAGATGATGGAAGAGCTCAGTATCACCAGTCAGAAAAAGGCCAGGGGCCAACTGTGGAACAGACCATCTATTGCTTCTATGCAATTTCAAGTTGAAGATAAATTAAATTAAAACAAGTCCAGGAGAGCCAAAATATAACTTTGAGTATACGCCACCTGAATTTAGAGACCATCTCAAAAATAGATTTGACACATTAAACACTAATGACCAAATCAGGGGAGTTATGGGATGACATCAAGGACATTATGCATGAAGAAAGGAAAAGTTCATTAATAAGACAGGAAAGAAAGAAAAGGCCACAATGGATGTCAGAAGAAACTCTGCAACTTGCTCTTCAATGTAAAGCATCAATGGAAAACATGATGAAGTAAAAGAAGTAAAATCTTCTGAAAATAGTAGATTTCAAAGGGTGACTGGAGAAGACAATGTAAAGTATTATAATGAAACATGAAACGACCTAGAGTTAGAAAACCAAAAAGGAAAAACACAGACAGCATTTCTAAAGCTAAAAGAACTGAGAGAAAAATTCAAGCCTCGAGTTGTAATACTGACAGATTCTACAGGGAAAATATTAAACGACGTCGGAAGCATCAAAAGAAGATGAAAAGAATACACAGAGTCAGTGTACCAAAAGGAATTGATTGACGTTCACCCATTTCAGGAGGTAGCATATGATCAAGAACCGATGGTACTGAAAGAAGAAGTCTAAGCTTCACTGCAGACATTGACAAAAAACAAGGCTCCAGGAATTGAGGGAATACCAGTTGACATGTTTCAACAAAGGGATATAAGTCTGGAAGTGCTCCCCTGTCTATGCCAAGAAATTTGGAAGACAGCTACCTGGCCAACTGACTGGAAGAGATCCATGTTTGTGCCCATTCCAAAGAAAGTTGATTCAACAGAATGCAGAAATTATCAAACCATATCATTAATATCACACTCAAGTAAAATTTTGCCTAACCAAAACGTTGGCAGTTCGAATTCACCAGCTGCTCCTTGGACACCTGTGGGGCAGTTCTACTCTGTCCTATAGGGTTGCTATGAGTTAAAAGCAACTTGATGGCCAGGTTTTTTGTTTTGTTTTGTTTTGTTTTAACTGTGCCCTGTAGGTTCCCTATGAGTAGCAATCGACTTGATAGCAATGGTTATTTTTTTTTTTCAGGATTGCTATGAGTTGGAATCGACTTGATAGCAACAGGTTTTTAGGTTTTTTAGTGAAACAAAAAAATCAAAGCCTTTTCAATGATCTTTTTATAAGGTGCACTTGCTGCAAGTGAAGGTGGCTGTAATGAAGAATTTGTTGTGAGTTGGGGTTGGTTCAATCTTTTCAAAGTGAGGACAAATTTACATAACATGAATGGGCAAGCAAGTTGTCGGTAAGTCAGACCTACTGTATGTAGTTTTTGGGTTTTCTTTGCTTATCTTTTGTTTATTACTTTTCCTTGACTCCTTTTTATCTTTCTTTCTTTTTTTTTATTTATAAAGTTTGTCCTTTTATCTCATATTTCTCTGAATGTATTATCTGTTAAATTTATCAGCTCTCTGTTCTTTCTTGCTTAGTTTTTATTTCTGACATTTCTTTTGTTCATATTCTTTCCTGAACTCTATCAGCTAATTGATGAGTTTTTCTAATTCTGATTTATGATGTTCTTTCAAATTTTATATCTTTTAAAACTAACTTTTAGATTGGTTTGAAATATTAAGTTGGAGATTTTAGTCTTTTTTTTTTTTTTTTGAGTGTAGATATGACTTTCTGACACGATTTTATTATCTGTAGGTATGTTATTCTCCTTTTCCTTCTTCTTCTTATAATAACTTCGAATGAGATCTGACCGTGATCTTTTTCTGTTGGTTGGTTTTATGTGTAGTTTTCCTGAACTTTTAGAAGACAGGTGTGATTTAGAATACTTTTTATATTTTTCTAGAGCTTTTTCATTCTTGTTGTTTTTGTGTTGTTGTTTGCTTGAAGTGTTCAGCAATAAGGCAGTTTACTTTACAAGATCTTCTGGCTCTGCTCACCCCTTTTGTGTGGACTTCTTTTTCCTTTGTCTCTGTTGTCCCTGTTCAACTCGATTTAGATTCAATTCTCAGCGCTTTTTCCTTAGTATGGTGTTATAAAAAGAAACTACAGCTGGCAAGTTTTGGGAGGTCATAGGGATCAGATCCTCATGATTGGAGGGTGCAAACTCCTTGGAGTTGAAGCCGCTGTTCTCGAATTGGCTTGCTGAGCTTCGGGGCAAGTATCTGTTGGTTATATCTGTCAGGTGCTTTGCTGCTTCCTCCTTCACAGATGCTGATATTGTGCTGATTTTATAACTGCCAATTCCTACCTGTCCATATTTTGGGGTTCGTGGGGTACCTTCTAAGCTCCTCACCTCCTAATTCACTCTTCTTGGCCCTGCTTTGTGATACTGGAGCTGGGTCCTGTAAACATGTCTCCTTTGTCAGCTGGCGCGATGTTAAGCTTAGTCTGTAGAGGGCACTACAGGGACAGTGGAGGACAAAGAAGCTCCTCTCCTGGTTCTGATGTTCTTTACCTGGCTTGCCTCTGTGGCTTGCCTCGGCCTGCCAGGGTGTAGGACACTGAATGGTGTGCAAGTCCAGTGAGTAGCAGTGATATCACCTCCATGGACAATTTCCCGGTGAGTCCAGCAGCACTCCTGTGGGGCTTCTGAGTGAAGCCCAGCAAGTCTTGCTGGTGCCCCTGTGGGTGGCTTCTTAGTATGTTCTACCACACCCCATACCTCAGTGAACTTCTCTGCTATTCAGTCCCCTAGAACCACATCCTTTCCAATGATGTCTGCATCTTAGAAATGGGGTTGGAGAGGGAGGATATGCTCTATCAGGTTTATGCTTTCCTTGGGTGACCTGTATCAGCCCTGAGGTAGTGAGTCCTCCCTATATCTGCTCTTCCCATGTCCTTTACCTGTTAGTAGTTAATATCATGTTGTTCTTGTTGGGTGCCACGTATTGGTTCTGACTCATAGTGACTCTATGTACAACAGAATGAAATACTGCCTGGTCCTGTGCCATCCTCACAATCCTTGTTGTGCTTCAGCTGTTGTTGCAGCCACTGTGTCTGTCAGTCCACCTCATTGAGGGTCTTCCTCTTTTTCGCTGATCCTCTACTTTACCAAGCATGTCATTCCCTAGGGACTGGCCCTCCTGATAACATGTTGAAAGTATGTCAGATGTAGTCTCACCATCCTTATTTCTAAGGAGCATTCTGGTTGTACTTCTTCCAAGACAGATCTGTTTGTTCTTTTGGCAGTCCATGGTATGTTCAATATTCTTCGCCAACACCACAATTCAAAGGTGTAAATTCTTTTTTGGCCTTCCTTATTCATCATATAGCTTTTGCATGCATAAGAGGCTATTGAAAATACCATGGCTTTGGTCAGGCACACCTTAGCCTTCAAGGTAACATCTTTGCTTTTCAGCACTTCGAACAGGTCTTTTACAGTAGATTTGCCCGATGCGATGCATCTTTTGATTTCTTGACTGCTGCTTCGATGAATGTTGATTGTGGATCCAAGTAGAATGAAATCTTTGACAACTTCAATGTTTTCTCCATTTATCATGGTGTTACTTACTGGTCCAGTTGTGAGGATCTTTGTTTTCTTTATGTTGAGGTGTAATCTGTACTGAAGGCTGTGGTCTTTGATCTTCATCAGCAAGTGATTCAAGTCCTCTTCAATTTCAGCAAGCAAGGCTTTGTCATCTGCAGAACGCAGCTTGTTAATGAGTCTTCCTCCAATCCCGTTGCTCTGTTCTTCATATAGTCTGGCTTTCCAGATTATTTGCTCAGCATACAGATTGAACAGGTATTGTGAAAGGCTACAACTCTGACGCACACCTTTCCTGACTTTAAACCACATAGTATCCCCTTGTTCTGTTCGAAAGACTTCCTCTTGATCTATGTACAAGTTCCTCCATAGCACAATTAAGTGTTTCAGAGTTCCCATTCCTCACAATGTTATCCATAATTTGTTACGGTCCTTACAATTAAGTGCATTTGCATAGTCAAAAAAAAACACAGGTATACCCTGGGCAGAGCTGAAGAAAAATGTGGAACAAAATTCTAACTCAAAAAGAAAGACCAAACTTGCTGGCCTGACAGAGACTGGAGAAACTCTGAGTATGTGGTCCCCAGACAGCCCTTCAGCTCAGTAATAAGGTCACTCCTGAGGTTCACCCTTCAGCCAAAGATTGAACAGGCTCATGGAACAAAACAAGACTAAAGGGGTGCACCAGCGCTGGGGCAGGGACTGGAAGGCAGGAGGGAACACGAAAGCTAGTAACAGGGAACACAGGGTTGAAAAGGGAGAGTGTTGACATGTTGTGGTGTTGTTAACCAATGTCACACAATAATGTCTGTACTGTTTGTTGAGAAACTAGTTTGTTCTATAAACCTTCATCTACAGTTCAGTTAAAAAAAAAACACAGGTAAACATCTTTATATACATATAGGAAATATTTTTGTTTTCTTCCCTCACTTATTGCATCACTTATTACAAAATATAAGATATAAATAGAGCTACTGTGTTTTTGGTTGTACATGTGTTGTATCATGTTAGGCGCAAGTATGACTTTATAATTGTCTTTATTTAGAAATTACATATGGTTTCAAGAAATGTGCACAGGTGCAAAGTTGACAAGGGATGGCCTGTGATTTTTAAGGTTGAATGTTAACTTGGCTAGGCCATGATCAGTGGTTTGGCAGATATTATGTAATCACTGTCCATGAGGTGATCTGTTGTGAGCAGCCAATCAGTTACTAGGGGAGTTTCCTTGGGGGTGTGGCCTGCATCCATCATATATGCATGTTCTGGCAAAGCTCACTCTCTCTCCATCCTAAATCTGACTCATCATCCTCTCACCTTTGGTTCTTGGGATGTGAGCCAGAACCCTGCTGTCTGACCTGCAGATTTTGGCATTGGCCAGTTCCTGCAGCCCCATGAATCAGCGGCCTACCACCTGACCTGCTGATTTTGGGTTCGTCAGTCCCTGCAACCATGTGAGTCAGGAGAAGCCTACTGCCGGATACCTCACCCATGGATTTGGGACTTGCCACCCTTCACAACTGTCTAAGCCATTTTCTTGAAATGAATCTATGTGTGTATATATATATATATATAAACACTTTACTGGTTTTACTCCTCTAGAGAACCTAGCTTTAGAGAACCCAGCTTAAGACATTTACCAACCATGATATCCTTCTCCAGAAACTGTCCCTCCTGGCAACATGTCCAAAATACATGAGACAAACCCTCTTCTTTGCTTATGGTTTAGTCCAATTGTGCTGACCTCCCCTGTATTGTGCGCTGTCTTTCCCCTCACCTAAAGTAGTTCTTATCCACCAACTAATTAGCGAATACCCCTCTCCCACCCTCCCATCCTCCCTCCTCTTGTAACCACAATAGAATGTTTTCTTTTCAGTTTAAACTATTTCTCAAGTTCTTATGATAGTGAACTTATACAATATTTGTCCTTTTGCAACTGACTAATTTCACTCAGCATAATGCCTTCCAGGTTCCTCCATGTTATGAAATGTTTCACAGATTCCTAACTGTTCTTTATCGATGCATAGTATTCCATCGTGCGAATATACCATAATTTATTTATCCATTTATCTTTTTATGGGCACTTCGGTTGCTTCCATGTTTTTGCTATTGTAAACAATGTTGCAATAAACATGGGTGTGCATATATCTGTTCGTGCAAAAGCTCTTATTTCTCTAGGCTGTATCCTGAGGAGTGGAATTGCTGGATCGTATGATAGTTCTATTTCTAGCTTTTTAAGGAAGCGCCAAATCAATTGCCAAAGTGGTTGTACCATTTTACGTTTCCACCAGCAGTGCAGAAGTGTTCCAATCTCTCCACAGCCTCTCCAACATTTATTATTTTGTGTTTTTTGGATTAATGCCAGCCTTGTTGGAGTGAGATGAAATCTCATTATAGTTTTGATCTGCATTTCTCTAATGGCTAATGATCATGAGCATTTCCTCATGTATCTGTTAGCTACCTGAATGTCTTCTTTAGTGAAGTGTCTATTCATATCTTTTGTCCATTTTTTAATAGGGCTACTAGTCTTTTTGTAGTTGAGTTTTTGCAGTATCATGTAGATTTTAGAGATCAGGCACTGATCGGAAATGTCATAGCTAAAAACTTTTTCCCAGTCTGTAGGTAGTCTTTTTACTCTTTTGATGAAGTCCTTGGATGAGCATAGGTGTTTGATTTTTAGGAGCTCCCAGTTATCTAGTTTTTCTTCTACATTCTTAATAATGTTTTGTATACTGTTTATGCCACGTATTAAGGCTCCTAACATTGTCCGTATTTTTTCTTCCATAATCTTTATCGTTTTAGATTTTATATTCAGGTCTTTGATCCATTTTGAGCTCGTTTTTGTCCATGGAGTGAGGTTTGGGTATTGTTTTTTTTTTTTTTTTGCAGATGGATATCCATCTATACCAGCACCATTTGTTAAAAAGACTGTCTTTTCCCCATTTAACTGTTTTGGGGCCTTTGTCAAATATCAACTGTTCATATGCGGATGGATTTATGTCTGGATTCTCAATTCTGTTCCATTGCTCTATGTATCCGTTGTTGTACCAGTGCCAAGCTGTTTTGACTACTGTGACGGTATAACAGGTTCTAAAATCAGGTAAAATGAGGCCTCCCACTTTCTTCTATTTCAGTAATGCCTCATTTATCCAGGGCCTCTTTCCCTTCCATATGAAGTTGGTGATTTGTTTTTCTATCTCATTAAAGAATATCGTTGGGATTTGGATTGGAATTGCATTAAATGTATAGATCGCTTTTGGTAGAAGAGACATTTTTAGAATGTTAAGTCTTCCTATCCACGAGCAAAATATGTTTTTCCACTTATGTAGGTCTCTTTCGGTTTCTTGCAGAAGTGTACTGTAGTTTTCTTTGTATAAGTCTTTTACATGTCTGGTAAGATTTATCCCTAAGTATTTTATCTTCTTGGGGGCTACTGTAAATGGCATTGATTTGGTGATTTCCTCTTCGATGTTCTTTTTGTTGGTGTAGAGGAATCCCACTGATTTTTGTATGTTTATCTTGTATCTGGATACTCTGCTGAACTCTTCTATTTGTTTCAGTAGTTTTCTGGAGGATTCCTTAGGGCTTTCTGTGTATAAGATCATGTCATCTGCAAATAGAGATACTTTGACTTCTTCCTTACCAATCTGGATGTCCTTTATTTCTTTATCTAGCCTAATTGCTCTGGCTAGGACCTCCAACACAATGGTGAATAAGAGCGGTGATAAAGGGCATCCTTGTCTGGTTCCCCATCTCAGTGGGAATGTTTTCAGGCTCTCTCCATTCAGGGTGATGTTGGCTGTTGGCTTTGTATAAATGCCCTTTATTATGTGGAGGAATTTTCCTTCTATTCCTATTTTGCTGAGAGTTTTTATCATGAATCGGTGTTGAACTTTGTCAAATGCCTTTTCTGCATCAATTGATAAAATCATGAGACTCTTATCTTTTGCCTTATTTATGTGGTGGATTACATTAATTGTTTTTCTAATGTTGAACCATCCCTGCATACCTGGTACGAATCCCACTTGGTCATGGTGAATTTTTTTTTTTTTATATGTTGTTGAATTCTATTGGCTAGAATTCTGTTGAGGATTTTTGCATCTAAGTTCATGAGGGATATAAAATATATATATATATATATATATATATATAGGTCTATAATTTTCTTTTCTTGTGGTGTCTTTACCTGGTTTTGGTATATGGTGGCTTCATAGAATGAGTTTGGTAGTATTCCATCCTTTTCTATGCTCTGAAATACCTTTAGTAGTAGTGGTGTTAACTCTTCTCCGAAAGTTTGGTAGAACTCTGCAGTGAAGCCCTCCAGACCAAGGCTTTTTTTTTGTTGGGAGTTTTTAAATTACCTTTTCAATCTCTTCTTTTGTTATGGGTCTATTTAGTTGTTCTACCTCTGTTTGTGTTAGTTTAGGTAGGTAATGTGTTTCTAGGAATTCATCCATTTCTTCTAGTTTTCAAATTTGCTAGAATACAATTTTTCATAGTATTCTGATATGATTCTTTTAATTCCAGTTGGGTCTGTTGTAATATCGCCCATCTCATTTCTTATTCGGGTTATTTGCTTCCTCTCCTGTTTTTCTTTTGTCAGTTTGGCCAGTGGTTTATCAATTTCGTTGATTTTTTCAAAAACCATCTTTTGGTCTTGTTAATTCTTTCAATTGTTTTTCTGTTTTCTATTTCATTTAGTTCAGCTCTAATTTTTATTATTTGTTTTCTTCTGGTGCCTGTGGGTTTCTTTTGTTGCTCTCTTTCTATTTGTTCAAGTTGTAGGGATAATTCTTTGATTTTGCCCTTTCTTCTTTTTGGATGTGTGCATTAAAAAAAGCATGTATTCATGTAAATTGGCCTCTGAGCACAGCTTTTGCTGTCCCAAAAGTTCTGATAGGAAATGTTTCCATTCTCATTGGAGTCTATGAATTTCTTTATTCCATCCTTAATGTCTTCTATAATCCAGTCTTTTTTGAGCAGGGTATTGTTCAGTTTCCAAGTATTTGATTTCTTTTCTCTGTTTTTCTGTTATTGATTTCCACTTTTATGGCCTTATGGCCAGAGAAGATGCTTTGTAATATTTCAATGTTTTGGATTCTGCTGAGGCTTGCTTTATGATCTAATATGTCGGTCTATTCTAGAGGATGTTGGGTGGAGTGTTCTGTATATGTCTATGAGGTCAAGTTGGTTGATTGTGGCATTTAGATCTTCTGTGCCCCTATTGAGCTTCTTTCTGGATGTCCTGTCCTTCACCGAAAGTGGTGTGTTGAAGTCTCCTACTATTATTATGGAGCTGTCTATCTCACTTTTCAATGCTGGTAGAGTTTGTTTTATGTGTCTTGTAGCCCTGTCATTGGGCACGTAAATATTTTTTGTGGTTGTATCTTCTTGGTATATTGTCCCTTTAATCATTATATAGTGTCCTTCCTTATCCTTTATGATGGATTTAACTTCACAGTCTATTTTGTCAGACATTAATATTGCCACTCCTGCTCTTTTTTGATTGTTGTTTGCCCGGTATATTTTTTTCCATCCTTTGAGTTTTAGTTTGTTTGTGTCTCTGAGTCTAAAGTGTGTCTCTTGTAGGGAGCATATAGACGGATCTTGTTTTTTAATCCATTCTGCCACTCACTGTCTTTTTATTGGTGCATTTAGTCCATTTACGTTCATCGTAATTATGGATAGGTATGAATTTAGTGCTATCATTTTGATGTCTTTTTTTGTTGTTACAAGTTTCTTTTTCCCACTTGATTTTATGTGCTGTGAAGATTTTCTTTATATATTGTCCTTTCCTCATATTTATTGTTCTTGATTTTGTTTCTGCTGAGTCTGTATTTTAACCTTGTATTTTATTTTGATGAGTAGGATAGTTTGTCTCCTTTGTGGTTGCCTTATTATATACCCCTATTTTTCTAAATTTAAAATTAATTTTTATTTCTTTGTATCGCCATATTTTCCTCTCCATATGGATGGTGTATGATTACAATTCTTAGTCCCTCTTTATTATTTTAATGTTATCTTCTTTTTTATGATAACATCATTGTTACCCTGTTTTGGGCCTTTTTTTTTTTTTAATCTTGCTTTGTTTTTTTGGATTTCCCTGTCTGGGTTGACTTCTGGTTGCTCTGCCTAGTGATCTACTCTTGGGATGATACCTGATATTATTGATTTTCTAACCAAAAGACTCCCTTTAGTATTTACTGTAGTTTTGGTTTGGTTTTTATGAATTCCCTAAAATGTGTTTATCTGGAAATGTTTTAATTTCACCTTCATATTTAAGACAGTTTTGCTGCATATATGATTCTCAGCCGGCAATTTTTTTCCCTCAATTTTTCAAATATGTCATCCCATTGCCTTCTTGCCTGCATGGTGTCTGCTGAGTAGTCCGGGCTTATCCTTATTGGCTCTCCTTTGTAGGTGACTTTTTGTTTATCCCTCACTGCTCTTATAATTCTCTCCTTATCATTGGTTGTGGCAACTTTGATTATAATATGTCTTGGTGGCTTTCTTTTCACATCTACCTTATGTGGAGTTCGATGAGCATCTTGGATAGATATCTTCTCATCTTTCATGATATGAAGGAAGTTTTCTGCCAACAAATCTTCAACAATTCTCTCTGTATTTTCTGTTATCCCTCCCTGTTCTGGTACTACAATCACTCGTAGGTTATTTCTCTTGATAGAGTCCCACATGATTCTTAAGGTTTCTTCATTTTTTTAAATTCTTTTATCTGATTTTTCTTTAGATATACTAGTGCCAGGTGATTTATCTTCGAGTTCAGAAATTCTGACTTTTACCTCCTCAATTCTGCTCCTCTGACTTTCTATCGAGTTGTCTACTTCTGTAATTTTATTGTTTATCTTCTGAATTTCTGATTGCTGCCTGTCTATGGATTTTTCCAGCTTATTAAACTTTTCATTATGTTCCTGAATAATCTTTGTAATTTCTTCAATTGCTTTATCTATACGTTCCTTTTCTTGTCCTCTGTATTGTCTCATTTCCTTCCTGATGTCCTGAAGGGTTCTGTATATTAAACTTTTGTATTCTGCATCTGGTAACTCCAGGAATGCACTTTCATCTAGAAGATCCCTGGATTCTTTGTTTTGAGAGCCCATTGAGATGATCATGGTCTGTTTCTTTATGTGATTTGATATTGACTGTTGTCTCCTAGCCATCTATAAGTTATTGTATTAGTTTATGCTTGCTTACTGTGTCATTGCTTCTTACTTTGTTTTGTTTTGGTATACCCCTATGGGTTGCTTGAGTGAGCTAGCTTGATTATTTTCACCCTTGGAGCTCTGACATCCTGTCCCCAGCTGCCTAGAGCTGTTATCAGATATATCAGTCTAGGAGTACATTCAGTTTTCTTGTATGATTTCAGCTCAGGTGTCCAGGTAGCTGTTCATCAAGTGTGTGGTACAGGCTCTGTCCTACAGTCTTAGAGGGGCAGGGGTGATTGGCATATATACGGGTATCTGATTACAGCAGGGGGTCACTCTCTGAACAAGGGAGGGGGCTAAGGACTGGCCCCCGAGTGTTTCTGAAGAAAGTGCTTCCCTGTTCCCTAGATCGTGCAGCTGGGTGGGTTCTGCAGACAGACCATGGGCAACCAAAGCTTTTGATTGTAAGGACTGGGAGGTACCAGTTATATTTGGACCCCTGTCGCAGGTGGCTCGGTGACCTGAGTGGAGCCACCAGTCCTTAGGTCCCTGATATAGGTAGGTGGGGACCTAGTTTAATAGGCAAAGCAATGTCAACCATCAAACACCCACCTATCCACTGCACAGCTGAAATGGTTGGAGTCTGCCAACAAGGGCCTATTCTCCTGAAATAGGTCCACACAGGTCCATGCAGAAGGGAAAGGTGCTCAAAGTCCATGGGCGGTTTATGCCTGGACAGGAGCTGTTTCTGTCCTGAGCTCCCCTGGTTAGTGGAGCTAGCAAATTATCTTTTCCACCAAATGCAAATTTTTTCCTTCCCCAAGGCCGGGAGGATGGCTGAAAAACTCTCAGCAAAATAGGAATAGAAGGAAAATTCCTCCACATAATAAAGGGCATTTACAAAAAGCCCATAGCCAACATCATCCTAAATGGAGAGAACTTGAAAGCATTCCGCTTGTGATCGGGGACCAGACAGGGATGCCCTTTATCACCACTCTTATTCAACATTGTGCTGGAGGTCATAGCCAGAGTAATTCGGCTAGATAAAAGGGCACCCAGATTGGCAAGGAAGAAGTAGAAGTACCTCTATTTGCAGATGACGTGATCTTATACACAGAAAACCCTAAAGAATCTTCAAGAAAACTCGTTGTTTTTGTTAGGTCCCGTGGAGTCAGTTCTGACTTATAGCTATCCTATGTGCAACAGAACGAAACACTGCCCAGTCCTGTGCCATCCTTACAATTGTTGTTATGCTTGAGCTCATTGTTGCAGCCACTATGTCAATCCACCTTGTTAAGGGTCTTTCTCTTTTCCACTGACCCTGTACTTTGCCAAGCATAATGTCCTTCCCCAGAGACTGATCCCTCATGACAACGTGTCCAAAGTGTGTAAGACACAGTGTCGCCATCCTTGCTTCTAAGGAGCATTCTAGTCGTACTTTTTCTAAGAAAGACTTGTTTGTTCTTTTGGCAGTCCGTGGTATATTCAATATTCTTCACCAACACCACAATTCAAAGGTGTCAGTTCTTCTTCAGTCTCCCTTATTCATTGCCCAGCTTTCACATGCATATGATGTGATTGAAAATACCATGGCTTGGGTCAGGCGCACCTTAGTCTTCAGGGTAACATCTCTGCTCTTCAACACTTTAAAGAGGTCCTTTGCAGCAGACTTACCAATGCAATCCAAGAAGCTATTGAAACTAATAGGAAGTTCAGCAGAGCTTCAGGATACAAGATGAACATAAAAAATCAGTTGGATTCCTCTACACCAACAAGAACATCGAAGAAGAAACCACTAAATTAATACCATTTACAGTAGCCCCCAAAGAGATAAAATACTTAGGAATAAATCTTACCAGAGATGTAAAAGACTTATACAAAGAAAACTACAAAACACTTCTGCAAGAAACCAAAAGAGGCCTACATAAATGGAAAAACATACCTTGCTCATGGATAGGAAGACTTAACATTATAAAAATATCTATCCTACCAAAAGCAATCTACAGATTTAATGCAATTCCGATCCAAATTCCAACAACATTCTTTAATGAGTTGGAGAAACAAATCACCAACTTCATATGGAAGGGAAAGAGGCCCTGGATAAGTAAAGCATTACTGAAAAGGAAGAACAAAGTGGGAGGCCTTACTCTACCTGGTCTTAGAACCTATTATACCGCCACAGTAGTCAAAACAGCCTGGTACTGGCACAACAACAGATACATGGACCAATGGAACAGAATTGAGAATCCAGACATAAATCCATCCACATATGAGCAGCTGATATTTGACAAAGGCCCCAAAACAGTTAAATTGGGGAAAAGACAGTCTTTTTAACACATGGTGCTGGCATAACTGGATATCCATCTGCAAAAAAATGAAACAAGACCCATACCTCACATCATGCACAAAAACGAGCTCAAAATGGCTCAAAGACCTAAATATAAAATCTAAAATGATAAAGATCATGGAAGAAAAATTAGGGCCAACGTTAGGAGCCCTAATATATGACATAAACAATATACTAAGCATTACTAACAATGCAAACGATATACTAGATAACTGGGAGCTTCTAAAAATCAAACACCTAAGCTCATCCAAAGACTTCATCCAAAGAGTTAAAAGATTGCCTACAGACTGAGAAGTTTTTACCTGTGACATTTCCGATCAGCACCTGATCTCTAAAATCTACATGATACTGCAAAAACTCAACTACAAAAAGACAAATAACCCAATTAAAAAATGTGCAAAAGATATGAATAGACATTTCACTAAAGAAGACATTCAGGTAGCTAACAGATACATGAGGAAATGCTCACAATCATTAGCCATTAGAGAAATGCAAATCAAAACTACAATGAGATTCCATTTCACTCCAACAAGGCTGGCATTAATCCAAAAAACACAAAATAATAAATGTTGGAGAGGCTATGGAGAGATTGGAACACTTCTACACTGCTGGTGGGAATGTCAAATGGTACAACCACTTTGGAAATCAAAGCTAGAAATAGAACTACCATACCATCCAGCAATCCCACTCCTTGGAATGTATCCTAGAGAAATAAGAGCCTTTACACAAACAGATATATGCATGCCTATGTTCATTGCAACACTGTTTACAGTAGCAAAAAGATGGAAGCAATCAAGGTGCCCATCAATGGATGAATAGATAAATAAATTATGCTATATTCCCATAATGGAATACTACACATAGCTATAGAACAGTAATGAATCTGTGAAACATTTCATAACATGGAGGAACCTGGAAGGCATTACGCTGAGTGAAATTAGTCAGTTGCAAAAGGACAAATATTGTATAAGACCACTATTATAAGAACTGGAGAGATGGTTCAAACAGAGAAGAAAATATTCTTTGATGGTTACTAGAGGGGGGAGGGAGGGAGGGTGGGAGAGAGGTATTCACTAATTAGTTAGTGGATAAGAACTACTTCAGGTGAAGGGAAAGACAACACACAACACAGGGGAGGTCAGCACAACTGGACTAAACCAAAAGCAAAGGAGTTTCCTGAATGAACTGAATGCTTCGAAGACCAGTGTAGCAGGGCGAGGGTTTGGGGACCACGGTTTCAGGGGACAGCTAAGTCAATTGGCATAATAAAATCTATTAAGAAGACATTCTGCATCCCACTCTGGAGAGTGGCGCCTGGGGTCTTAAACTCTAGCAAGTGGCCATCTAAGATACATCAATTGGTCTCAAGCCACCGGACCAAAGGAGAATGAAGAACACCAAAAACACAAGGTAATTACGAGCCCAAGAGACAGAAAGGGCCACGTAAGCCAGAGACTACATCATCCTGAGACCAGAACTAGATGGTGCCCAGCTACAACCGATGACTGCCCTGACAGGGAACACAACAGAGAACCCCTGAGGGAGCAGGAGAGCAGTGGGATGCAGACCCCAAATTCTCATAAAAAAGACCAGACTTAATGGTCTGACTGAGGCTAGAAGGACCCCGGTGGTCATGGCCCCCAGACCTTCTGTTGACCCAGGACAGGGACTATTCCCAAAGCCAATTCTTCAAACAAGGATTGGACTGGACAAGGGCTGGAGAGGGATGCTGGTGAGGAGTGAGCTTCTTGGATCAGGTGGACACTTGAGACTATGTTGGCATCTCCTGCCTGGAGGGGAGATGAGAGGGTGGAGGGGGTTAGAAGCTGGTGAAATGGATATGAAAATAGAGAGTGGAGAGAGGGAGTGGGCTGTCTCATTTGGGGAGAGCAGTTGGGAGTATGTAGCAAGGTATATATAAGTTTTTGTGTGAGAGACTGACTTGATTTGTAAACTTTCACTTAAAGCACTTTTTAAAAAAAATCCTATGGAACAGTTTTACGGTGCACATGTGGGGTCGCCATGAGTTGGAATCGCCTGAACTACAACTACAACAACAAAGTTTAATATAAAGAATTATTAACTGTAACAAGATATTATGCTGATCAAATAATCCGAGAAGCTAGAGTATATGAAGAAGAACGCAGCATCAAGACTGGAGGAAGACTCATTAACACCTTGTGATACGCAGGTGACACAGCCTTGCTCACTGAAAATGAAGAGGACTTAAAGACCTACTGATGAAGATCAAAGACCAGAGCCTTTAGTATGGGTTATACCTCAAACAAAAATCCTAGCAAGTGGACCAATAAGTAACACTGTGATAAGCAGAAAAGGGTTTTTTTTATTGTACTTTAGATAAAGGTTTACAGAACAAACTAGCTTCTCATTAAACCATTAGTACACATATTGTTTTGTGACATTGGTTACGAACCCCATGACATATCAGCATTCTCCCCTTCTCGACCTTGGGTTCTCTATTACCAGCTTTCTTATTCCCTTTTGCGTTCTAGTCCTTCCTCCTGGGCTGGTATGCCCCTTTAGTCCCGTTTGGTTTTATGGGCCTGCTTAATCTTTGGCTGAAGAGTGAACCTCAGGAGTGACTTCATCATTACTGAGCTACAAGGGTGTCTGGGGTCCATACTCTCAGGGATTCTCCAGTCTCTGTCAGATCAGTAAATCTGGTCCTTTTTTTGTGTGTGTGAGTTAGGTCTTTGTTCTACATTTTTCTCCAGCTCTGTTCGGGACCCTCTATTGTGATCCCTGTTGGAGCAGTTGGTTTTGGTAGCTGGGCACCATCTAGTTGTACTGGACTCAGTCTGGTGGAGGCTGTAGTATTTGTGGTCCATCAGTCATCTGGACTAGTCTTTACCTTTGGTCTCTGGTTTTCTTCATTCTCCCTTGCTCCAGATGGGGCAAGACCAGTGGAGTATCTTCGATGGCTGCTCAGAAGCTTTTAAGAACGCAGGTACTACTCACCAAAGTAGAATATAAAACATTTTGTTTATAAACTATGTTATGCCAATTGAGCTAGATGTTCCCCAAGACCATGGTCCCCACAGCCCTCAGACCAGTAATTTGGTCCCTCAGGGACTGTGGAAATGTCTATGGAGCTTCCATGACCTTGCCTTGGAGCAGTTGTGCTGGCTTCCCCAGTGTTGTGTACTGTTTCACCCTTAACCAAAATTACCACTTATCTATTGTCTATTTAGATAAACAGAAACCTGAGGCTATAGTGATCAAGAGTTCTGCTGCTAACCAAAAGGCCAGCAGTTCAAATCCACCAAGCTCCTTGGAAACACTATAGGGCAGTTCTACCCTGTCCCATAGGGTTGCTATGAATTGGAGTCGACTCAACGGAAATGGGTTTGTTTAGTTCAACAGAGGAAAGATAGAAGTTGTCGAGGATTTCATTTTACTTGAATCCACAATCAATGCCCTTGGAAACAGCAGTCAAAAAATCAAATGCTGTGTTGCATCAGGCAAATCTGCTGCAAAAAAAGCATCCTTAAAGTGTTAAAAAGCAAAGATGTCACTTTGAGGACTAAGGTGAGCCTAACCCAAGCCAAGATATTTTCAATTACCTCATACGCATGTGAAAGCTGGACAATGATCAAGGAAGACTGAAGAAGAATTGACACATTTGAATTATGGTGTTGGCAAAGAATTTGAATATACCATGGACTGCAAGAAGAATGAACAAATCTCTACTGGAAGAAGTACAACCAGAATGCTTCTTAGAAGTAAGGACGGCAAGGCTCTGTCTCACGTATTTTGGACATGTTGCCAGGAGGGACCAGTTTCTGGAGAAGGATATCATGGTTGGTAAATGTCTTAAGCTGGGTTCTCTTAAGCTGGGTCCTCTAAAGCAGTAAACCAGTGAAGCATATATCTATATACATAAAATATATACATACATATATATGACATTTCTGACAGGGGCCTAATCACTAAAATTTCTATTAAAAGAAAAGAACTCCAACATCTCAACAATAAAAAGACGATCCAATTAAAAAATGGGCAAAGGATATGAACAAACACTTCACTAAGAAATTTAGGCTGCTAACAGACTTAAGAAGAAATGCTCACTATCATTAATAATTAGAGAGATGCAAATCAAAACTGCAATGAGATACCACCTGTCTTAGTCATCTAGTGCTGCTATAACAAAAGTACCACAAGTGGATGGCTTTAACAAAGAGAAATTTATTTCTTCACAGTAAAGTAGGCTTGAAGTCCAAATTCAGGGTATCAGCTCCAGGGGAAGGCTTTCTCTGTTGGCCTTCTCTCTCTAGGTGTAGCCAGGAGCAGGCCCCAGCTGGGTACTCCCCTGCTGAGCTCCACAGGCCCCCGCACACTGGGGAGTCCTCCTCCCTCCAGACCCAGGCACCTGTGATGAGAGGTCAGAGCCTTCCTGGAGGAGGTGCAGCTTTGTGGGCAGAAGGTTTCGTGTGTGCTCTGGGGGTACAGTGGGGGCTCCCAGGCCTCTGGCTGGTCTTGCTACCCATCCCCTGGCCTGCCTGCAGCTTCCTCTTCCTCTCCCTCTTGACTACAGCCACACCCAGGACCAAGGAGATGAGCATGTTATGACCTTCATAACCAGCTGGTGTGGGCTGGGGCCTGGGAACCGTGAGTCACACTGGGACCCAGGCTGCTCTCTTGTCCCCTGGTGGGTCCAGCTGGGCTGGGCTACCTTCCCTGGAGATGGGCAGGAGGGTGGTATGGGGAGTCCCCAGAAAACAAGCACAGAGTCAGGCCAGGCCAGATCCAGCAGGGTCAGGCCCTGCATGCTGGTCTCACCTAGGGTCCTGGAAAGAGGAGCCAGGCCTACTCTGTCCTCCCCTCCATCAGTCCTTCCCTGCTACCCCTCCACCATGCTTCTCATTCCTATTCAGCCTGTTGGCCTCATGGACCTTGCACTTTCTAAACTCCCAGTTGTGTGAATTCAAAAGCACCCGACGAACAGTAGATGCTCAATGCACGTGCTCCCCCAACTGTCGAGCTTTTCTTCCTATTGTCCCCCACAATCATGCAGACCTACTTCCTATTTCTCAGCCCTGGGTACCCGGCTTCCTGGCTGCACTTGGGCAGCACCCACATGTGGTGAGGTCCCCCCACTGTCTCCCCTCAGCTTTCATGCTCAGGGGAGGAACACAAAGCATGGATGGGGGTTCACTAAACGGCCATCTACAGCCTGAGAAAGGGATGTTCTGCTGAGAGGCCCCACAACTACCCCCCATCTTTTCTGGGGACCCTGCGGTTAGCAGGACTCAATGATGCTGCTGCAAGTTGGCCGAGAAAGCCTCACCGTCACCACCCATGCCCTGCCCACTGGCCTCCTCACACACGTCCCTGCTGGGAATGATCCAAAACAGAGCAACGGTTTCATGGCTGCAAGACTGTGGGTCTCTGAATGCCCATGAGAAAGGGGGTTCATCCCTGAGGATCTTGGGGTCAGCTTTTCTCTGTGGCACTTTTAGTGATGTTGTCGGGGAGTACCAGGGAAAGTGCCACTTCCATAATTTTCTCATGTCATATGGTAATTTTACATCATTTCGTTTATTCTTTAGGGTTTGTGGACAAGTTGGGGTGAGTAGGATAGATATGTCAGGGACGAATTGCCGTGAACTTTTTTTTTCCCTGCGATAGTTCAGGTGTTTCCCTATGATTCTAAGGAGAATTGTATCCCATGGATGATTTGTAAAGCATTCTCCTCTGTATTGAATCCTATTTTCCTATTGCCTTTCAGTAAGAGTAGAGATGTATCCCCTTAGGAAAAAAGACTGGCCTAAGGGTGGCGAATGGCAAAAGTGGTTTGTGATTGGTTCTAATACACTCAGCAGCTCTGCAGAAGAAAGGCCTGGCAAACTGCTTCCATAAAGATTACAGCCAAGCAAGAAACGAAAAGAGACCTACACAAATGGAAAAACATACCTTGCTCATGGATAGGAAGACTTAACATTATAAAAATATCTATCCTACCAAAAGCAATCTATAGATTTAATGCAATTCTGATCCAAATTCCAACAACACTTTTTAATGAGGTGGAGAAACAAATCACCAATTTCATACGGAAGGGAAAGAGGCCCTGGATAAATAAGGCATTACTGAAAAAGAAGAACAAGGTAGGAGGCATTACGTTACCTGATTTTAGAACCTATTATACCGCCACAGTAGTCAAAACAGCCTAGTACTGGTACAACAACAGATACATGGACCAATGGAACAGAATTGAGAATCCAGACATAAATCCATCCACATATGAGCAGCTGATATTTGACAAAGGCCCCAAAACAGCTAAACGGGGAAAAGACAGTCTTTTTAACAAATGGTGCTGGCATAACTGGATATCCATCTGCAAAAACATAAAACAAGACCCATACCTCACTCCATGCACATAAACGAACTCAAAATGGATCAAAGACCTAAATATAAAATCTAAAATGATAAAGATCATGGAAGGTAAAATAGGGACAACGTTAGGAGCCCTAATACATGGCATAAACAGTATAGAAAATATTATAGAGAATGTAGAAGAAAAACTAGATAACTGGGAGCTCCTAAAAATCAAACACTTATGCTCATCCAAAGACTTCACCAAAAGAGTAAAAAGACTACCTACAGACTGGGAAAAAGTTTTTAGCTATGACATTTCTGATCAGCGCCTGATCTCTAAAATCTACATAATACTGCAAAAACTCAACTACAAAAAGACAACCCAATTTAAAAAATGGCAAAAGATATGAATAGACACTTCACTAAAGAAGACATTCAGGTAGCTAACAGATACATGAGGAAATGCTCACGATCATTAGCCATTAGAGAAATGCAAATCAAAACTATAATGAGATTTCATCTCACTCCAACAAGGCTGGCATTAATCCAAAAAACACAAAATAATAAATGTTGGAGAGGCTATGGAGAGATTGGAACACTTCTACACTGCTGGTGGGAATGTAAAATGGTACAACCACTTTGGCAATCGATTTGGCGCTTCCTTAAAAAGCTAGAAATAGAACTACCATACCATCCAGCAATCCCACTCCTTGGAATGTATCCTAGAGAAATAAGAACCTTTATACGAACAGATATATGCACACCCATGTGTGTTGCAGCACTGTTTGCAATAGCAAAAACATGGGGGCAACCAAGGTGCCCATCAATGGAGGAATGGATAAATAAATTATGGTATATTCACACAATGGAATACTACGCATTGATAAAGAACAGTTACGAATCTGTGAAACATTTCATAACATGGAGGAACCTGGAAGGCATTATGCTGAGTGAAATTAGTCAGTTGCAAAAGGACAAATATTATGTAAGACCACTATTATAAGAACTGGAGAAATAGTTTAAACTGACAAGAAAACATTCTTTTGTGGTTACGAGGGGGGGAGGGTGGGAAAGGGGTATTCACTAATTAGATAGTAGATAAGAACTACTTTAGGTGAAGGGAAAGACAGCACACAGTACAGGGGAGGTCAACACAATTGGACTAAACCAAAAGCAAAGAAGTTTCCTGAATAAACTGAATGCTTCGAAAGCAAGCGTAGCAGGGGCAGGGGTCTGGGGACCATGATTTCAGGGGACATCTAAGTCAATTGGCATAATCAAATGTATTAAGGAAACATTCTGCATCCCACTTTGAAGAGTGGCGTCTGGGGTCTTAAACGCTAGCAAGCAGCCATCTAAGATGCATCAATTGGTCTCAACTCACCTGGATCAAAGGAGAATGAAGAACACCAAGGACACAAGGTGATTACGAGCCGAAAAGACAGAAAGGGCCACATGAACCAGTGACTAGAACATCCTGAGACCAGAAAAACTAGATGGTGCCCGGCTACAATCGATGACTGCCCTAACAGGGAACACAACAGAGAGCCCCTGAGGGAGCAGGAGAGCAGTGGGATGCAGACCCCAAATTCTTATAAAAAGACCAGACTTAATGGTCTAAGACTGGAAGGACCCCGGTGGTCATGGCCCCCAGACCTTCTGTTGACCCAGGACAGGAACCATTCCTGAAGCCAACTCTTCAGACATAGATTGGACTGGACAATGGGTTGGAGAGGGATGCTGGTGAGGAGTGAGCTTCTTGGATCAGGTGGACACTTGGGACTATGTTGGCATCTCCTGCCTGGAGGGGAGATGAGAGGGTGGAGGGGTTTAGAAGCTGGTGAAAAGGACATGAAAAGAGAGAGTAGAGGGAGAGGGCAGGCTGTCTCATTAAGGGGAGAGTAATTAAAAAAAAAAAGTGTGTAGCAAGACATATATGGGTTTTTGTGTGAGAGACTGACTTGATTTGTAAACTTTCATGTAAAGCACAATAAAAATTATTTAAAAGAAAGAAAGAAAAAGATTATAGCCAAGAAATTCCTATGGAGCAGTTCCGCTTTGTAGCAGTACATGGGGTCACCATGAGTAGCAACCGATTTGATGGCAACAGGTTTTGGTTTTTAAAGACAGTAAATGATACCTCACATTTGAATACCTTTATAATCGTTATACTATTTATTTCTATAGATTATATATATATATTTTTAATTTTATTGTGGTAAAAAATGCATAGGACAACCAAACATATCAGGGATTTGTTTCCTTGATTTGAAGGATTAGAGTCATGGTTTCACGGGATGTCCCAGTTAATTGGCCTAATAACATGCTTATTGCTTCTGTCCTATCTCCTTGTTTGTTGAATAGTGCCTAGTGTCTTAAAAGCTTGAAAGCAGTCATCCCAGGTACAACAATTGGTCTCTACTTGCCTGGAGCAACAGAGGAAAAGAGTCAGGAAAAGGAGGAGGAAATGGATGTGTGGCCTATCGCCTCCATGAACAACTGCCTCTTCTGCCATGAGACCAGAAGAACTGGATGGTGTCCGGCTACCATTACTGAACAATTTAATCCAAGATTCTATAGAAGAATCTTGATCAGAAAGGGGAAAATGCGAACATAATTTCAAATCCTTGTGGACTCTGGACTTTCTGGAGCCATGGAGGCTGAAAGAACCCCTGAAATGATTGCCCTGAGATAATCTTTAAACCTTAAACCAAAAACATCCCCTGAAGTCTTCTTAAAACCAAACAATAGTTTAACTAGAAAAGAATGCCTGCCTTGGGCATTATGTTCTTTTAAGAACTATGTGTATGGGATCAAATCCACAACAGTAACTTGAAAGATTAGATAGGAACCTTAGGGGGCAGTGAGTTTATGTTCATGGGGGAGGAACAACTCAGAAAAGGGGGGTGAGGATGGCGACACAACTCGGATGTAATCAATGTCACTGAATTGTGCACGTAGAAACTGTTGCATTGGTGTGTTTTGCTGTGTATAGTCTGAACAACAACAAAAATAAAATAAATGATAAAAAATTTTTAAGAAAAAAATACATTTATGTACTTAGGGGCACTGGTGGTATAATGGTTAAGTGCTTGGTTGCTAACCAAAAGGCTGGTGGTTCAAATCCACCAGCAGCTCCGCAGGGGATAAAAGAACTGGTGACCTGTTTCCGTAAAGACTACAGCCTAGGAAACACCATGGGGCGGTTCTACTCTATTCTATACGGTTGCTATGGCCAGAATCAACTTGACAGCACACAAAAAAAAGCAACTAAATATATAGAACCAAAAAACTTGCCATATTCACCATTTTCTTATTTTTTAAAATTGTGATAAATACATATGTAACAAATCATTTCCCATTTCAATATTCTCCATGCATACAATTCAGTGGCTTAGTTATGTTTGTCATGTTGCATTTTAATCATTTTTAAGTGTACAATTCAATGATATTAATGACATTCACCATGTTGGGCCACCATCACCTCTACCCGTTTCCCAAAGGTTTTCGTCATCCCAAACAGAAACTCACACCCCTTAAGCAATAACTCCCATTGCCTCCCGTCAGCCCCCGACAGCCAATATTCTACTTTCTGTCTCTATACTCTTGCCTATTCTATATACCTGTATACATGAAATCATATGATATATGTCCTTTCGGGTCTCATTATTTCACTGAGCATAATATTTTTAAGGTTCATCCATGTTGTAGCATGTATTCATTCCTTTCTATGTTTATCCATTCAATTGTTGATGGACACTTTTTGGCTACTGTGAATAATGCTGCAACAAATGTTGGTATACAAGTATCTGTTTGAATCTCTGCTCTCAAGCCTTTTGGGTATATACATACCCAGCAGTGGAATTGCTGAGCCATATGGTAATTCTACGTTTAATTTTTTTTTTAATTTTTATTGTGCTTTAAGTGAAAGTTTACAAATCAAGTCAGTCTCTCACACAAAAACTTATATACACCTTGCTACATACTCCCAGTTGCTCTCCCCAAATGAGACAGCCCACTCCCTCTCTCCACTCTCTATTTTCATATCCATTTCACCAGCTTCTAACCCCCTCCACCCTCTCATCTCCCCTCCAGGCAGGAGATGCCAACATAGTCCCAAGTGTCCACCTGATCCAAGAAGCTCACTTCTCACCAGCATCCCTCTCCAGCCCCTTGTCCAGTCCAATCCTTGTTTGAAGAATTGGCTTTGGGAATGGTCCCTGTCCTGGGTCAACAGAAGGTCTGGGGGCCATGACCACCGGGGTCCTTCTAGCCTAAGTCAGACCATTAAGTCTGGTCTTTTTTATGAGAATTTGGGGTCTGCATCCCACTGCTCTCCTGCTCCCTCAGGGGTTCTCTGTTGTGTTCCCAGTCATCGGTTGTAGCTGGGCACCATCTAGTTCTTCTGGTCTCAGGATGATGTAGTCTCTGGCTTATGTGGCCCTTTCTGTCTCTTGGGCTCGTAATTACCTTGTCTCTGGCGTTCTTCATTCTCCTTTGATCCAGGTGGGTTGAGACTCATTGATGCATCTTAGATGGCTGCTTGCTGGCGTTTAAGACCCCAGGTGCCACTCTCCAGAGTGGGATGCAGAATGTTTTCTTAATAGATTTTATTATGCCAACTGACTTAGCTGTCCCCTGAAACCGTGGTCCCCAAACCCCTGCCCCTGCTACTTTGGCCTTCAAAGCATTCAGTTTATTCAGGAAACTTCTTTGCTTTTGGTTTAGTCCAGTTGTGTTGACCTCCCCTCTACCGTCTGTTTTCTTTCCCTTCACCTAAAGTAGTTCTTATCTGCTATCTAATTAGTGAATACCTCTCTCCCACTCTCCCTCCCTCCCCCCTCTCGTAACCACAAAATAATGTTTTCTTCTCAGCTTAAACTATTTCTCCAGTTCTTATAATAGTGGTCTTACACAATATTTGTCCTTTTGCAACTGACTAATTTCACTCAGCATAATGCCTTCCAGGTTCCTCCATGTTATGAAATGTTTCACAGATTCCTCACTGTTGTTTATCGATGCGTAGTCTTCCATTGTGTGAATATACCATACTTTACTTATCTGTTCTTCCATCGATGGGCACCTTGGTTGCTTCCATCTTTTTGCTGTTGTAAACAGTGCTGCAATAAACATGAGTGTGCATATATCTGTTCATGTAAAGGCTCTTATTTCTCTAGGATATATTCCGAGGAATGGGATTGCTGGATCCTATGGAAGTTCTATTTCTAGCTTTTTAAGGAAGCACCAAATTGATTTCCAAAGCGGTTGTACAATTTTACATTCCCACCAGCAGTGTAGAAGTGTTCCAATCTCTCCATAGCCTCTCCAACATTTATTATTTTGTGCTTTTTGGATTAATGCCAGCCTTGTTGGAGTGAAATGAAATCTCATTGTAGTTTTGATTTGCATTTCTCTAATGGCTAATGATTGTGAGCATTTCCTCATGTATCTGTTAGCTACCTGAATGTCTTCTTTAGTGAAGTGTCTATTCATATCTTTTGTCCATTTTTTAATAGGGCTACTAGTCTTTTTGTTGTTGAGTTTTTGCAGTATCATGTAGATTTTAGAGATCAGGCACTGATCGGAAATGTCATAGCTAAAAACTTTTTCCCAGTCTGTTGGTAGTCTTTTTACTCTTTTGATGAAGTCCTTGGATGAGCATAGGTGTTTGATTTTTAGGAGCTCCCAGTTAACTAGTTTTTCTTCTGCATTCTTAATAATGTTTTATATACTGTTTATGTAATGTATCAGGGCTCCTAACGTCCCTATTTTTCTTCCACAATCTTCACTATTCTAGATTTTATATTTAGGTTTTCGATCCATTTTAAGCTCGTTTTTGTCCATGGAGTGAGGTATGGGTCTTGTTTCATTTTTTTGCAGATGGATATCCAGTTATGCCAGCACCATTTGTTAAAAAGACTGTCTTTTCCCCGTTTAGCTGTTTTGGGGCCTTTGTCAAATATCAGCTGCTCATATGTGGATGGATTTATGTCTGGATTCTCAATTCTGTTCCATTGGTCCATGTATCTGTTGTTGTACCACTACCAGGCTGTTTTGACTACTGTGGCGGTATAATAGGTTCTAAAATCAGGTAAAGTAAGGCCTCCCACTTTGTTCTTTTTCAGCAATGCCTTATTTATCCACGGCCTCTTTCCCTTCCATAGGAAGTTGGTGATTTGTTTCTCCATCTCATTAAAGAATGTTGTTGGGATTTGGATCGGAATTGCATTAGATGTATAGATCACTTTTGGTAGAAGAGACATTTTTAGAATGTTAAGTCTTCCTATCCACGAGCAAAATATGTTTTTCCACTTATGTAGGTCTCTTTCGGTTTCTTGCAGAAGTGTACTGTAGTTTTCTTTGTATAAGTCTTTTACATATCTGCTAAAATTTATTCCTAAGTATTTTATCTTCTTGGGGGCTACTGTAAATGGCGTTGATTTGGTGATTTCCTCTTCGATGTTCTTTTTGTTGGTGTAGAGGAATCTCACTGATTTTTGTACATTTATCTTGTATCCAGATAGTCTGCTGAACTCTTCTATTAGTTTCAGTAGTTTTCTGGAGGATTCCTTAGGGCTTTCTGTGTATAAGATCATGTCATCTGCAAATAGAGATACTTTAACTTCTTCCTTACCAATCTGGATGCCCTTTATTTCTTTATCTAGCCTAACTGCTCTGGCTAGGACTTCCAGCACAATGTTGAATAAGAGTGGTGATAAAGGACATCCTTGTCTGGTTCCCCATCTCTATGGAAATGCTTCCAGGCTCTCTCCATTTAGGGCAATGTTGGCTGTTGGCTTTGTATAAATGCCCTTTATTATGTGGAGGAATTTTCCTTCTATTCCTATTTTGCTGAGAGTTTTTATCATGAATCGGTGTTGAACTTTGTCAAATGCCTTTTCTGCATCAATTGATAAAATCATGTGATTCTTCTTGAGACTATGTTGGCATCTCCTGCCTGGAGGGGAGATGAGAGGGCAGAGGGTGTTAGAAGCTGGCGAAATGGACATGAAAAGAGAGAGTGGAGGGAGAGAGCAGGCTGTCTCATTAGGGGGAGAGTAATTGGGTGTGTGTAGCACGGTGTATATGGGTTTTTGTGTGAGAGACTGACTTGATTTTTAAACTTTCACTTCAAGCACAATAAAAACTATTTTTAAAAAATCATGTGATTCTTGTCTTTTGTTTTATTTATGTGCCTGATTACATCAATTGTTTTTCTAATATAGAACCATCCCTGCACACCTGGTATGAATCCCACTTGGTCACAGTGAATTATTTTTTTGATATGTTGTTGAATTCTATTGGCTAGAATTTTGCTGAGGATTTTTGCATCTACATTCATGAGGGATACAGGTCTATAATTTTCTTTTCTTGTGGTGTCTTTACCTGGTTTTGGTATCAGGGATATGGTGGCTTCATAGAATGAGTTCGGGAGTATTCCATCCTTTTCTATGCTCTGCAATAGCTTTACTAGTAGTGGTGTTAGCTCTTCTCTGAAAGTTTGGTAGAACTCTGCAGTGAAGACCTCTGGACCAGGGCTTTTTTTTTGTTGGGAGTTTTTTGGTTACCTTTTCAATCTCTTCTTTTGTTATGGGTCTCTTTAGTTGTTCTACCTCTGTTTGTGTTCGTTTAGGTAGGCAGTGTGTTTCTAGGAATTCATCCATTTCTTCTAGGTTTTCAAATTTGTTAGAGTACAATTTTTCATAGTAATTTGATACGATTCTTTTAATTTCAGTTGGGTCCGTTGTAATATTGTCCATCTCATTTCTTATTAGGGTTATTTGCTTCCTCTGCTGTTTTTCTTTTGTCAGTTTGGCCAGTGGTTTATCAATTTTGTTGATTTAAAAAAAAAAAAATCTTTTGGTCTTGTTAATTCTTTCAATTGTTTTTCTGTTTTCTATTTCATTTAGTTCAGCTCTAATTGTTATTATTTGTTTTCTTCTGGTGCCTGTGGGTTTCTTTTGTTGCTCTCTTTCTATTTGTTCAAGTTGTAGGGATAATTCTTTGATTTTGCCCTTTCTCCTTTTTGGATGTGTGCATTCATTGATATAAATTGGCCTCTGAGCACAGCTTTTGCTGTGTCCCAAAGGTTCTGATAGGAAGTGTTTCCATTCTCATTGGAGTCTATGAATTTCTTTACTCCATCCTTAATGTCTTCTATAATCCAGTCTTTTCTGAGCAGGGTATTGTTCAGTTTCCGAGTGTTTGATTTCTTTTCCCTGCTCTTCCCGTTATTGATTTCCACTTTTATGGCCTTATGGTCAGAGAAGATGCTTTGTAATATTTCAGTGTTTTGGATTCTGCTAAGGCTTGCTTTATGACCTAATATGTGGTCTATTCTACAGAATGTTCCATGTGTACTAGAAAAGAAAGTATAGTTGGTTGCTGTTGGGTGGAGTATTCTGTATATGTCTATGAGGTCAGGTTGGCTGAGTGTGGCATTTAGATCTTCTGTGTCTTTGTTGAGCTTCTTTCTGGGTGTCCTGTCCTTCACTGAAAGGGGTGTGTTGAAGTCTCCTACTATTACTGTGCAGCTGTCTATCTCACTTTTCAGTGCTGATAGAGTTTGTTTTATGTATCTTGTAGCCCTGTCATTGGGTGCATATGTATTTAATATGGTTATATCTTCTTGGTATATTGCCCCTTTAATCATTATATAGTGTCCTTCCTCATCCTTTATGATGGATTTAACTTCACAGTCTATTTTGTTAGGCATTAATATTGCCACTCCTGCTCTTTTTTGATTGTTGTTTGCTTGATATATATATTTTTTCATACTTTGACTTTTAGTTTGTTTGTGTCTCTAAGATGTGTCTCTTGTAGGCAGCATATAGACGGATCTTGTTTTTTAATCCATTCTGCCACTCTCTGTCTTTTTATTGGTGCATTTAGTCCATTTACGTTCAGTGTAATTATGGATAGGTATGAATTTAGTGCTATCATTTTGATGTCTTTTTTTGTGTGTTGCTGACAGTTTCTTTTTCCTACTTAATTTTATGTGGTGAGTAGATTATGTTTATATATTGTCCTTTCCTCATGTTTGCTGTTGTTGATTTTGTTTCTGCTGAGTCTGTATTTTTCCCTTGTATTTTATTTTGATGAATAGGATAGTTTGTCTCCTTTGTGGTTACCTTATTATTTACCCCTATTTTTCTAAATTTAAACGTAACTTTTATTTCTTTGTATCATCGTTTCTTCCTCTCCATATGGAAGGTGTATGATTACATTTCTTAGTCCCTCTTTATTATCTTAAAATTGTCTTCTTTTATATAATAACATTGCTGTTACCCTGTTTTGAGCTTTTTTTTTTTTTTTTTTTAATGATCTTGCTTTGTGTTTTTGGATTTCCCTGTCTGGGTTGACTTCTGGTTGCTCTGCCCAGTGTTCTAGTCTTGGGTTGATACCTGATATTATTGATTTTCTAACCAAAGAATTCCCTTTAGTGTTTCTTGTAGTTTTGGTTTGGTTTTTATGAACTCCCTAAACTTGTGTTTATCTGGAATGTTTTAATTTCCCCTTCATATTTGAGAGACAGTTTTGCTGGATATATGATTCTTGGCAGGCAATTTTTTTCCTTTGATTTTTTAAATATGTCATCCCACTGCCTTCTTGCCTGCACGGTTTCTGCCTAGTAGTCCAAGCTTATTCTTATTGTCTCTCCTTTGTAGGTGACTTTTTGTTTAACCCTCGCTGCTCTTTATCTTTGTTTTTGGCAAGTTTGATTATGATATGTCTTGGTGACTTTCTTTTCACATCTACCTTATGTGGAGTTTGATGAGCATCATGGGTAGGTATCTTCTCATCTTTCACGATATCAGGGAAGTTTTCTGCCAACAAATCTTCAACAATTCTCTCTGTATTTTCTGTTAACCCTCCCTGTTCTGGTACTCCAATCGCTCGTATGTTATTTCTCTTGATAGAGTCCCACGTGATTGTTAAGGTTTCTTCATTTTTTAAATTCTTTTATCTGGTTTTTCTTCAAATATATTAGTGCCAAGTGATTTATCTTCGAGTTCAGAAATTCTAGCTTCTACTTGCTCAATTCTGCTCCTCTGACTTTCTATTGAGTTGTCTACTTCTGTAATTTTATTGTTAATCTTCTGAATTTCTGATTGCTGCCTGTCTATGGATTTTTCCAGCTTATTAAACTTTTCATTATGTTCCTGAATAATCTTTGTAATTTCTTCAATTGCTTTTTCTCTGTGTTCCTTGCCTTGTGCTACATATTGTCTCATTTCCTTCCTGATGTCTTGAAAGGTTCTGTATATTAAACTTTTGTATTCTGCATCTGGTAACTCCAGGAATGCACTTTCATCTAGAAGATCCCTGGATTCTTTGTTTTGAGAGCCCATTGAGGTCAGCATGTTCTGTTTCTTTATGTGACTTGATATTGACTGTTGTCTCCTAGTCATCTATAAGTCATTGTATTAGTTTATGCTTGCTTACTGTGTCATAGGTTCTTGCTTCGTTTTGTTTTGGTATTCTGCTATGGGTTGCTTGAGTGAGGTAGCTTGATTATTTTCACCTTTGGACCTCTGACATCCTGTCCCCAGACAGCTACAGCTGTTATCCGGTATATCATTCCAGGAGTCCATTCAGTTTTCTTGTATGAATTCAGCTCAGGTTTCTAGGTAGCTGATCATCAAGTGTGTGCTACAGGCTCTGTCCTACAGTCTTAGAGGGGCAGGGGTGATTGGCTTATATACCGGTACCTGACTGCATCAGGGAGTCACACTCTGAACAAGGTAGGGGGCTGAGAACCAACCCCCGAGTGTCTCTGAGAAACTTGCGTCCCTATTCCCTAGAGCGTGCAGATAGGTGGGTTCTGCAGATGGACCGCGGGCGCCCAAAGTTTTTTGTTGTAAGAAATGGGAGGCACCAGTTATCTCTGGACCCCTGTCACGGGTGGCTGGGTGACCTGAGTGGAGCTACCAGTCCTTAGGTCCCTGATGTGGGTAGGTGAGGACCTTGTTTAATAGGCAAAGCAATGTCAAACATCAAACACCCACCTCTCCACCACACAGCTGAAATGGTTGGAGTCTGCCCAAAAAGTGCCTATTCTCCCAAAACAGGTCCACACAAGTCCGTGCAGAAGGGAAAAGTGCTTACAGTCCACAGACAGTTTATGTCTGGACAGGAGCTGCTTTTGTCCTGAGCTTCCCCCGTTAGTGGAGCTAGCAAATTATCTTTTCCCCCAATTGCAAAATTTTTTTCCTTCCCCAAGGCCAGGAAAATGGCTCTAGGTTCTCAACAGGGCCTATCTCAGACCCAGGGAATTCAGCCACTGAAGCCGGCTTGCGGGTGTATGGGCACGGTAAAATATACACAAGTACTTAGCTTTTGCCAAGAGCACGTTCTTCTCAGGTTCCGGAGGTGTGAGTAGGCTGTGTGGCTGGCTGCTTCTTCCTGAGGAAACTGTGGCCGAATGCTAGGGCCAGGCCACCGCCGCACTCCAGGAATGGTGCCCAAGGGCTCCACGTGATTCAGGTCCAGTAACTCCTCTCTGCTTCTGAATGGTCTCTTCCTCCCCCTCCCCCTCAGTTCGTTTTCTAAGCTTGCCTTTGAAGCTCAGGGCTCCCAGCTTGTCACAAATATACTCGTTTCACTTGTTTTTTCAGGTCTTTGTTGTAAAGAGGGCTCACCGGAAGTGTCTGTCTATTCCGCCATCTTGGCTTTGCCCTATGTTTAATTTTTTGATGAACCACCAAACTCTTTTCCACAACAGCTGCACCATTTTACATCCACATCAGCAACATGAGGGGGTTTCAATTTCTCCACATCCTCATCAACACTCACTGTTATGTGATTTTCGGATCATAATCATTCTAGTGGGTATGAAATAATGTGGTGGTTTCGATTTGCATTTCCCTGATGACTAATGATGATGAGCGTCATTTCATGTGCTTATTGACCATTTATTTGAACATCTTCTTGGGAGAAATGTCTATTCAAGTCCTTTGCCCTTTTTTTTAATCCATTTTATAATTGCTTTTTTTGTCTTTTTTTTATCGGTGGTTCCATAGATTGGATTTTATTATTGTCATTTTATAGAGAGACCACAGGTCTTGCTTGGTCATGCAAGTGGTAAGTGGACAAGTCACAGGAGGACCTAGCCTCCTACTTCCCAGTCTAGTGCATTCTCCTCTTAACCTTGACATTCAAGACTGTAAGAATGCTTTTTGGATCATGGCTGGATTGAAACATACATTTCTGGAACACATTACAATTATTAGATCAAGTAAACCACCTCATAAAACTCTTCTCATGCATCTTCATGTTCACATAAAAAATGTGAAGATCCAAAGGAAAAATCATACTAGCTTTAGTTAATCAACCCCTTTTCATAGAGATTCTTCCAGTGTCTACCACACTCTGTCCTTGGAACCTTCCAGCAGGAAAACCAGCAACTCTCTTTCCTTTCCTAGAGCTCTCCCAGGGACAGTGTTGATGTGGCCAGAAGGAAGGAGGGAAGTGAAAATTCCAAAAGGAGCATCAATGAGCTAGAAAGGAAGGACATTCTTGGGACCTCATAGCTGGAACTGGGGTCCCTATAGGTGGATGCTGGGAGTTTAAGAACTGTAAGCTCTCAGAGAAAGCACTGCATGTTAGGACTCAGGTTTCCTATCTTCACAGGGCCACTGCAACCTGAGGGGACTCACCACAAGGAATGTGTGTGTGTGTGTGTGTGTGTGTGTGTGTGTGTGTGTGTGTGTGTGTAGAGTTTGAGCTCCAGGCAAATCTTTTCAGAAGGTGAGTCCATGCAGGTTTGTGGAGTGCCTGCTTTTTTTTTTTTTTTGCTTTGTGCCCAGCACTGCACTGGGTCTGGAGGGTGTTATTTAGGAAGGAAGGCCACAACCTAAGGACCTTTTGTCAAGTTGAGGACACATGTTCAATTCAGGAACTCTGGGGTCATAGTGCCAATTGGAGGTTCAGGCCTAGAGCTGGGAGGCTCATGGGGTTAGGGAAGCTTTCTGGGACACAGCCTCATTGTAGGTACCACCAAAGGTCAGAGGAAGCTTGGCCTTGTTCCTCCCCACAGGGCTGCTTGTCATGACAACAAGGAAGTGAGGGAGGAGTTTCTGGTCACACCAGAAGAGAGTCACCCCACCAGGCCCTGTAGTCCTGGGAGATGTGCAAGATGGTATACACAGCAGGCCTGTGAGTAAGGTGAGTAATGAGGGGCCGGGGGAGATATCTTGACTAGAATTAGCTAGGTATCCCCAATTCAACAGTGGTTAAATAGGAGAATACTCATTCCAAATGGTATGTCTGCCAGCCACAGTACACTCTGCTCCCTCAAACCAAAAACCAAACCCACTGCTAGCTATCCAGTCGATGCTGACTCATAGCAACCCTCAGTGTCCTCCATCTTCTGACCACTGCAGGTGAAAGAGGCTGAGGAAGGAAGCAGCGCTGAGCCCCTAAAAAAAAAAAAGCAGAAGTGTGAGCCTTGGAGATTTGGCCCTCCCTTTTTTCTTGTGGATGACTAAAGCCTGGCGTCCAGCTGAGACCCAGGCTATTTCAGGTGGCGCCTGCCTTTGAGAAATGACCCAGGAGGACTGGGCCGTGTGGCTGCCTTCAGCTTTGCTGCTTCTCTGGGTCCCAGGTGAGGGGGCATCCTGGACTGAAACTCTCTCCAGTGGGTGGGAGGCAGAGAGAGAGTGTGTGAGGGGGAAGGAGGCAAGGGAAGTGTCGCGTGAGGCACACCAAATCTGGACTCTGACAGAACCCTGTCCACATTTGAAGGACTGTGCCAGTGGGAGGGAAGGGGTGAGGGCCTGTGCCTCTTTCTGTACCCCTCTGATCTTGAGTGGGCCTCGTGGGGTGTGGAGGACAGGGACAGGTGTGGAGGAGGGGGTTTGTGGGAGGTTCTCAGAGGAACCATCATGTGAAGAAGGAAGGTGAGAGCCAGGCTGCCCTCTGAGTGGGTGGGAGAGCAGTAGCTGAGGCGCCTAAGGGCCATGTGTTCTGGGGGAGATGCCCTCCCCATGGTTCTCCCATTTTTGGGTGTGGAGGAAGTGTTGGAACTGGGGAGGAACAGGCTGTGGTGTCAGGGACACAGAGGTGTAGCTGGGGCAGTGCAAGGGCTGACTGGAGCCTGAGCAGGGAGGAGCCCTGACATAGGTTTGGCTGGTGACAGCCCCAAGGTGGGCCAGAGGACCAGGGGTGAGTTGCCTCTAAGGAGGAGAGATGGGGATGGAGGGGAGATGGAAGGGCGGTTAGGAAGGAAGGGGAGAGAAGCGAAACTGTGGGGAGAGAAGGGGGGAGCCTTTCTTTGGTGAGAACTCACAGGGTGGAGTCTTCCTTCCCAGGGCTTCGGCTTCTGAGCCCTTAGCCATGCCAGCTTTCCTCTCACAGGCCCTGAATGTACCTTGTTAGATTTATTCCTGAGGATATCGAAAATCTTTTTGGCTATTTTTCTTACAAACTGGATTTTTTTTCTTTTTTATTTGCTAACTAGTTGTCTGTAGGAAATCCATTAATTTTTGTGTGTTAACTTGGAAACCAGTCATCCTCCACTATCGGTTTTTCCATTGATTCTCTTGGCTTTTCACACGCTTTGCTTGCATTGAGAGTTTGTGTTCCTCTCTCATATTTATGTCTTATATTTCCTTCTCTCACTGAGAAATCTGTCCCCCAGGATGACACCTGTGACTGTGGTGATAGTAGTTATCTTTGCCTTGTCCCTGACTCAGGGGAGAGGGCCCACTGTTTCCCAATAAGTCTGAAGGAGGTGTCCATTCACGTCTACTTATGAAGGGTTTTAAAAAACACCAGCAACAGGCCTTGGATGTCTTCTCAGTATCCCTGGAGATGATCATTTTTTACTCCTGCTAACTAAGGAGGTGGTGGATTATATTAAGAGATTAGGTCAGATTTTAGTCTCCACATATTATGCTGAAATAGATACATATATTTGTGTAAAGAATTATGGAGATTTCTCAGTTTCTATATTCTCTGCAAATGTTTAAATAAAGTTGGGATTCTTTGTTCCTTTTTGCCCCTTTTTAGAGGGGAAGGAATTTCTTGTTAACATTCTTCCTTATTTGGTCTACTTAAAAAAAAAAAAAAAACTATTCTGGGCCAATTTTGAGGATTTATATTTCCTAGAAAATTATCATC
Source organism: Loxodonta africana (assembly GCF_030014295.1). Taxonomy (NCBI): domain Eukaryota; kingdom Metazoa; phylum Chordata; class Mammalia; order Proboscidea; family Elephantidae; genus Loxodonta; species Loxodonta africana. The sequence continues at coordinate 18,424,982 of NC_087359.1, forward strand.
TTCAACCAAGTTTACAAACTTATTTGTAGAGACTTACAAATACCCTGGTTATTTTTCTTTGAATTGTGCATTTGTGTCTTCTTCATTGTTTGTTGTTTGTTTTGTTTTGTTTTAACTTGGCTACCCACTGGTTTGTCTATATTATCATTAACTCCGTCCCAAAGAACAATCAGTTTTTCAATGTGTATATTAATTCCACTGTTTTCCTGTTTCCTAATTCACCAATGTCTGCGCTAGATTTACTCTTTCTTCCTTTCTATGCCGGGTGTCCTTGCCAACTTTTTTTTTTAATTGTGCTTTAGCTGAAAGTTTATAAATCAAGTCAGTCTCTCATACAAAAACTTATATACACCTTGCAATGTACTCCTACTTGCTCTCCTCCTAATGAGGAAGCACACTCCTCCTCTCCACCCTGTATTCCCTCGTCTATTCGGCCAGCTCTTGTCCGCTTCTGCCTTCTCATTTCGCCTCAGAAAGGAGCTGTCCACATATTCTCATGTGTCTATTTGAGCCAAGGAACTCACTCCTCACCAGTATCATCTTCTGTCTTATAGTCCTATCCAATCCCTGTCCAAAGAGTTGGCTTTGGGAATGGTTCCAGTCTTGGGCTAACACAAGGTCTGGGACCATGACCTCCAGGGTCCTTCTAGTCTCAGTCAGACCATTAAGTCTGGTCTTTTCACAAGAATTTGGGGTCTGCATCTCACTGTTCTCCTGCTCCATCAGGGATTCTCTGTTTTGTTCCCTGTTAGGGCAGTCATCGGTTGTAGTTGGGCACCATCTAGTTCTTCCGGTCTCAGGCTGACATATTCTCTGATTTATGTGGTCCTTTCTGTCTCCTGGGCTTGTAATTACCTGTGTCTTTGGTGTTCTTCATTCTCCTTTGGTCCAGGTGGGTTGAGACCAATTGATGCATCTTAGATGGCCGCTTGCTAGCATTTAAGACCCCAGACGCCACTCTCCAAAGTGGGATGCAGAATGTTTTCTTAATACATTTTTTTTATGCCAGTTGACCTAGATGTCCCCTGAAACCATGGTCCCCAGACCTCCACCCCTGCTACTCTCTTGCCAACTTTTTGAGTTGAATGATTAGCTTGTTTACCTTCCTGTTCTCTTGTTCAGTGATGTGAGAGGAGACCTTGGGATACTAACATAAAACATTAAGACAACAGAGGAGCCTCCCAGTAGACAAGTTATAGAAATAGTGAAAATCCTAGCTCAAAAATGGCCTCCACCAAATTCTCATAAAAAGACCAGACTTAATTGCCAGAATGGGACTAGAAGGATCCCAGAGGCCATGGTCCCCAGACCTTCTGTTAGCCCAAGACAGGAACCATTCCCAAAGCCAGCTCTTCAGGCAGGGATTGGACTGGAATATGGGATGAAAAATGATACTGGTGAAGAACGTGTTTCTTGGATCAAGTAGACACATGAGACTATGTTGACGTCTCCTGTCTGGAGGGGAGATGAGAGGGCGGAGAGGGCCAGAAGCTGCCTGAATGGACACGAGGAGAAAAAGTGGAGGGAAGTACTGTGTTCTCATGAGGGAGAGAGCAATTAGGAATGTATAGCAAGGTATACATAAATTTTTGTATGAAAGTCTGACTTGGTTTGTAAACTTTCACTTAAAGCACAATAAAAATTAATTAAAAAAAAAAAAAAAGAATGGCCTCCCATCTCCTGTGTTTATGTTTAGTGGGGTTGGAGAGGAGGATTGGTAAGTGTTGAAAGGGAGAAAGCACAGAAAGGCAAATTAGAAGGCTTATAAATAAGTGTTATTTTTTCAGGTAAGTGTTCCTGAACGTTTTCTGACTTCTTTCCTATATCTCTAAGGCATAGAGACACCTTCACAGCTCACATTGAAACTATTGGGAGTTTGGTGGTATTTTCTCACCCAGGATTTCAGATGCAGGGTATCCTCAAAAGGGTGGCTTACTTTTATTGCTTCTAAGAAGAGAAGATTGAATCCAGAGAGAGAGAGAGCAACCAAAAAGAAGTCAAAGAGTGGAGACAGAACAGTAGACAGGAAGCCATGGGCAGGGGCAGTGGGTCACCCAGATCAGGCAGAGGAGCCAAAACCTGGCAAAGACAGATGACAATTTACAGCCAAGGAGAGGTAGGGAACAGTTAGGATGTAGTGACCAGGAACAGCATCTTGGGTGAAGGAGGGCTGGGAGTGACTTTTATGTATTAAGCAGTTAATATATGCCAATTCAAAAATTTTGTGTTTTTCTAGAAAACCACCTATTCATCCAGGTTTGTAAATACATTTGTGGTGACTTTCTGCAAAGTACTGTCTTGATTCTTTTGTATTTGTGATCATTTTCTCTTTCTTTTCTGGTCTTCTAATGTGTTAGTGTTTTGTCTCTTTTGGGTAGCCAGAGGGTTCTCGATTTTCATTAGGTTGTGTCATGTAACATTTCTGTTTCTTTGGTTCAAAAACAATTGAACATCAGCAATTTCATACGGTTCAACATAATATTATTTGGAAGACATTTTACATCTGTTATCTCATTTAATGTCCCCAAATGTCATGTGAGGTGGGCACAATTTTCACCACTTTACAGATGAGGCATCTGAAGGCCACAGAGAGTAAGTAACTTGCCCCAGGCAGGCAGCTGATACGTAATAGAGCTCAGACAAACCCAGATTCTTCTGACACTGAAGTCAGAGTGTACCTTTATCTTCGCCTTGGCAATCACTACCTGTTGTTGCTCTTAGGTGCCATTGAGTCAGTTCCAACTCATAGCGACCATATGTACAACAAAAGGAAAGACTGCCCAGTCCTGCACCATCCTGACAATCGTTGTTATGTGTGAGCTGGTTGTTGCAGCGACTGTGTTAATCCATCTCGTCTAGGGTCTTCCTCTTTTTTGCTGACCCTCTACTTTACCAAGCATGATGTCCTTCTCTAGGGATTGATCCCTCCTAATAACATGTTCAAAGTACGTGAGACAATGTCACACAATCATTGCTTCCAAGGAGCATTCTGGCTGTATTTCTTCTGAGAGAGACGTTTTATTCTTCTGGCATTCCATGGTATATTCAATATTCTCAGCCAACACCATAATTCAAAGACATCAGTTCTTCTTCAGTCTTCCTTATTCATTGCCCAGCTTTCACACCCATATGAGGCAATTAAAAATATCACGGCTTGGGTCAAGTGCACCTTAGTCCTCAAAGTGACATATTTCCTTTTTAACACTTTAAAGAGGTCTTTTGCAGCACATTTGCCCAATGCAATGTGTCTTCTGATTTCCTGACTGTGCTTCCGTGGGCGTTGATTGTGGATTCAAGTAAAAAGAAATCCTTGACATCAGTCTTTTCTCCTCTTTTCGTGACATTGCTTACTGGTCCATTTGTGAGGATTTTTCACCACCTAGATTTCTGTAAATGTCACATACACCTCTGGGCATGGAAGGCCTTCTCTACACCCCTCTGCCAGGCATCTGGGCATCCAGGCCAGGAGAGGAGGTCCAGGGCCCGCAGGAGGGGGACTGCTGGGAGGTTGTGGGCAGCTTTGGGCAGCCATTGAGGAGAGTGTGGAGACTCGTTGGGTTGCAGAAGGGGCCTAAGGCTTTGGAGAAGCCCCAGTTGAGGCAGGAACCTTATGGTGAAGGACTTATTGAGGGCCTCTTTATATGCCAGGCACTTTTAGGCCTTGAAGATGTAATGAGGACAAGGTCCTGCCCTCCTGGAGCTGATATTCAAGTGGTGTCAAAATCTGCAAGTGAAGGGATTTAAGGACCTGAAAAAGCAAGTGAAATTGAATAGTTTTAGCTCTCGGAGAAGAGAGCAAGCCACATGATCACAGAATTACGAGGGTGGTGGGGAGTGGCTCTCACAGCTGCCCAGGGACACTGGCCCCTCAGCTCAGGGCAGGGCTAGTGTCCTCTCCCTGGGTGGTCAGAATCATCTTCACACATATCACCTTACTGTCTACGCTTGGTATCTTAAAAAAAAAAATTTTTTTTTTTTTTAATCTTAAAGCTACTGGAAAAAACAGAAGACATAAATCTAAGAAGGACAAATGAGCTCTTTATTACAGGTCTACAAGAGCTGGGGAAACAAAAGATGAGATACCGCTGGCTCGCTGTGCATCTTGCAGAGGACACTGGCGCTCTCTCACCTGCATCTTTACCTAGATTAGAAGTTATGCAACCTTCCAGAGCTCTACAGCTTTGGGAACTGTGAAAAGTTCATTTAAATTTTTTGTGCTTACGAATCTTTTTTGATGCACGAGTTTTATCAAGTGTGTCCAACATTTTTGTTAAATGAATTTGGCAAACCTATTTGTGCCCTGGTTTATATCCCTTGCTGGGAGCAGATGGGCGTGTGGGCTGTGAGATGCTACCGGCTATTTTCAGACCTGCGGTGGCCTCTCTGGGGAGAACAGCGTGCTCAGAGGAAGAGCTTCTTATATTTTTGGTGAGTTTGGAAATGGGAGGGAATTTGGAAATGGAATGAGTGAGAAAGACAGAGGGGCAGCAGGAAAGGAGATTAGGGTGGAGGAAGGGGCTACTGTGATCAAAATCCTGGGGCTGGCAGAGTGCCAGAGGTGGACACTCAAGGTGTGTTGGGGAGAAGCTGATGTGAAGTGGGGTGAAGAAGCTTCAGGAAGACTGACCCCCAGGGCACAGCTGACCAGGCCTGTCTGGGTGTGGAGCCTGGACTCGGTTTGTGTTTTCCAGGCTGCCTGATGCTGAGTGGCCCCAGCACTGTGACGGGCATCGTGGGGGAAACTCTGAGCGTGCAATGTCGGTATGAGGAGAAATTCAAGGAAAGCGACAAATATTGGTGCAGAGAACCGGCTTTGAGACCATGTTACAAGATTGTGGAGACCAGTGGGTCAGAGAGAGAGAAGAGGAGGGGCCGAGTGTCCATCAGTGACCATCCTGCCCAGCTCAGCTTCACAGTGACCATGACAAAACTCACAGTGGAGGACGCAGGCAAATACTGGTGTGGGATCGATATAACATGGCTCAGAGATGCACGGCTTCCATTTGATCCCACCTTCCAGGTGGTGGTGTCTGTGTCCCCAGCTGAGCCCCACCCCCACACCAGCACCAGGACTGCCGGAACAAGCTCAGGTAAGAATGGCTGGGGAAGGTCTCAGATCAGAGATTTGAAAACTATGATGTATGTGTGTTTGTGTGTGTGTGTGTGCGTGTATATGTGTGAGAGAGAGAGAGAGATCCCAAGAGCAATCTGCCTGGCCCTGACTTTGTAGCCCTCTCAGTGGGCCTGGGAGATACTGAGGCAGGTGGGGTGGGGTGAGTGAGGAGGACCTGTGTTTGAGCCCCCAGAACAGTGGGCTCCTTCCATCTTCTGTTCCCACTGAAGCTGTGTGGGACGGGCCCTCTCTCCCTGGGCCTGGAGGGTGTGGGGCCTCTGGCATCTGCTCTCAGGGGCCAGGAGCCCCACATGGACAGACATCCAGGCTTCCCAGTGTGGAGGGGATGTAGCAATGGCCCAGCCACAGCCAAACCCCATGTCCTTATTGCTGTCTGATCAACAAGCCAGGTCCCATCCTTTTCCCAGACTATATCACCGACTTCAGGCCACCTAGTTTAGCCTTAACTTACTGGGCTGCCCAGGGGCACCCCAGATTCCTCTGACTTTGTACAAACCATCCCTGTGAAGGGCCTGGACACCAGCCTGAGTGTGGGTCCCCACTTCCTGTGGGGCTTTTTCTGCCTCCTGGGATCCCCTTCACAGGAACACCCTGGTCCTCTCCTCAACCTGGGATCCCCCATCAGCAGCGAAGTGCTCCTCCACTGGGAAGTCCATTCAGCAACCCCGTTATCCAGGGCCACCTCTCTATCAGGTGCTGCCCTGCAAAGGAGTCTCAGGCACCTTTCTGTGGCGGAGTAGGGCAGAGAGTCGGGAACAGGGACCACTGCAAAACAGATAATGTGTCCTCAGACAGACAGATGCCCAAAGTGCTGCAGGGGGGTCAGGCCTCAGGGGGTGACTCATCACAAAGGGATCGGGGAGGCCTCTCTGGGGGAGCTGATGTCTCTGCTCAGCCTTGACCCAGGAGAAGAGGAGCTGAGAGCTGAGCCTGCAAAGGAGAGAGAAAGGGAGAGCCGCCTGTGGTCTGCCCCCAGAAACTCAGAGCACGTGGGGGACAGTTAAGAGCTGAGCAGAGGGGAGGGGCAGGAAGGGCCAGACAGGGCAGATGCTGGGCTCAGTGGGGACTTTAACCCTTGACATGCCAGATGTACAGTCCCAACACACGGCTCTGGCCACTGTGTGGCTGTGCTTGGAGGGGACAAGGCTGGGGTAGGAGAGAAGTTAGAGCTCTCAGAGGTGCTCTGCCTGCATCAGCAGGATGGAATCAGGAGTGTGTGGTTCCTATGTCCTGCTGGAAGTGCTCTCTTGGCCCAGGCTCCTCTGTCCTGCCCCTTCCTAAGTGAGCATGCTGTGTGAAATCAGGCCACAAAGGTGGTGAGTGGCAGGGAGGGCCAGAGGAGAGCTCCTGGGTCTGATGTGTGTTTTCAGTACCAGCACCAAGGTCAAGCACACCTACAAGTACCACGACTTCCACAACCACAACTGACTGTCCAACTGTGCCATCCACTATGCTGGCCACAGCAGGTGCCACCCACAGCAGGAGCAGCCAGGAGAAGTCCAACCAGAGCCAGGGCCCAGGGTAAGGAGCCCCAGTCCCCATGACCTAGAGGTGGGTTTTCTCTGCCTGGGCCTCCTCCCCGCTCGTGGTCCAGAAGTGGCCCAGTCAAGGGCGGCACTCACATCACTCACTCCCTCTGCCCCAGGCCAGGTTGGAAGCCCCAGGCTGTGCCTCCCAGCTTGGGTAGTTGAGGCCATACTGGACCTGCACTGGGCTTCCAGAGAGGGCTCAGGCTGTGGCGAAGCTGGGATCGGGGTGGAAGGAATAACTTTTAGTGAGAGCTGATGATCCTACCAGGCCCATGCTAGATTTTACTCGAATGTTCTCATTTGCTCCTCACTGCCACCTGCAGCGGTATTATCCTCATTTTACCACCCATAAGCTGAGGCTCAGAGAGGTGAAGCAATTTTTCCAGGTCCACAGCTCCAACAGGCAGGGTTGTGCTTCTAACAGATTTATGTGACTCCAAAGACTTGGGTTCCTCCCTCTAAACTGTTGTTGTTAGTTGCCAGTGAGTTGATTCCTACTAATGGCGACCCCACGTGTGCAGAGTAGAACTGTGCTCCAATAGTTTTCAAGGCTATGACCCTTCAGAAGCAGATCACCAGGCCTGTCTTCTGAGGTGTCTTTGGGTGGGTTCAAACTGCCAACCTTTCAGCTAGTAGTTGAGCACTTAACCATTTGCATCACCCAGGGACTTCTCTCTAAACTAGTGGCTCTTAATCTGTCTTGAGGTCACCAACCCCACGGCGAATCTGAAAAAATCTATAGGCTCTTTCCCCCTAAAAATGCCTATGGTCATAAACCATTTCTGGGTCCACAGATGCCAAAGCCCTTCCATAGGCTTCCTGCCGATGAGGAGGTACAATCTTAATATCAGACAAGGCAAAATTCAGGCCTCAAACATGCCACTTTCAGACATTGACCCTGCAGATGTTCACGTACAGGACAACTAGGTTTTATTGGGCCTGAAGCCTGTACAATTTAGGGGGGCATCTTTAGTGAAAAGATTAGAAAATAATGAATACAAACTTAAGTATGAAGTACCAAGCAAGTAAAGGGTCCCTGAAGCTTAAGCTTCATTTAAAAAAAAAAAAGTTCTTACTGCTGAGTCGATTCTCACTCATGGAGACCTCATGTGTTACAGATTAGAACTGCTCCATAGAGTTTTCTTGGCTCTAATCATTATAGAAGCAGATTGCCAGGCCTCTCTTCCATGGCATTGCAGGGTGGGTTCAAACCGCCAACCTTTATGTTAGTTGCCAATCACAAACGGTTTGTACCACCAGGGACCTAAGTTTCATTATCTTCACAGTAACTGACTACTGCTCATCCAAGTAGAAAATGGTTAATGGACACCGTCACTTATTGTAGCAATGTTCGTAATCACAAAAAATGGGGCAAATTTTTAAGAAGGAATAGTTAAATTAATTATGGTACAACCCATGCAATGGAATAGTATGCAGCTGTGAAAAGAGCAAGGGACTTCTTTACTACGTCCACTAATACGGGAAATCGCCAAAACGTATTGTTATAAAGTAAAACCAGAAGACAGGTAGTCCTCAATTTACGGAAAATAATGTATATTTATATTTGCTTATATATAAGAAGTCCCTGGGTGGTGCAATTCCACATCAAATTTTTTACATCCTACTAAGTTGCAGGGGCTCTCCAGGCATTGGGGTACAGTGACAAAGATGCAGGTCCCACCTGGATTCCTGGGTCTCCTCTCACATCATCCCCATGGCGAGACCCAATTAATGGTCGGAGACAGCAGTCCTTCTAGTGGGGCTGTCCTGTCCTTGGACCCATCCTGGGTTGGTCCTGGTGTGGATTATTGTGGACATAGGACCTGGGCTCATGGACAAGGGGAACAGGAGGTTCCAGGGCTTCCCCTCGAGGAAGCAGCTCACTGTCTGTCACCGTGTCTCCCACAGGTCCCCACTCCGCAGTGTCCACTTCCTGCTTCTGATCTTCCTGAAGGTGCCCCTGTTCTTGAGCATACTTAGTGCTGTCCTCTGGGTGAACAGGCCTCAGAGAGGCCCTCGGGGGAGATGGAGTCAGCCCAACTATGAGAACCAGTAGCCCTGGTGTCCAGGATGCCCTGTCCAGGATCCAGACCCTCAGGTGGAATTGGAATGATCTCAGCAATAAATCCTGTGTTGCCATCCAGATTTCTATCAGAAAACTCTATAATCTTTTTTGAAACTTCTTTTCATGCAGTATGTCACGCACATAAAGTAATATATCTAATAAATAAGTATACCTTTAACAAAGAATATTCTTCAACACCTGTTTGCCCATCTTATGGCTTAAGAAAGAAAGCATCAGGTTTACTTGGTTTTCTGTTTGTTTTCCTAACCTGAGTTAGGAATCCGTCTTCCTCTCTCCATACAGATAAGCATTGCCCACAGTTATTGACAACTGCCTCTTTCCCCAACGATCTGCTTTGAAACTTCTGACAGACATTGATTTCTGTGTTTCTGTGGATCTTTTTCTGAGTTCTCTATTCTCTTTCATGAATTGGGATCAACTTGATGGCAAATGGTTTTTAGGGTTTTTTTTCGAGCAAATGCCACATTGTTTTAATAACTACAGTTTTGTTAAAAATCCTCGATATCTGGTATGTCACATCACCACACGTTGTTCTTTCATATCAGGTGTGTTTCTGCAAATATTGGCCCTTTTCTCTTCCATAGAAAATTTAGAATTAACCAGTCAAGTTTCTAAAAAAGAAAAATATTAGAGATTTTTAATGAATTTGATATAGCTGCGTTAAAAATCTCAAAAGTTTTTCTTTTTTAGAAACTTGACTGGCTAATTCTAAATTTTCTATGGAAAAGGGCCAATATTTGCAGAAACACACCTGATATGAAAGAACAACACGTGGTGCCATGACATACCAGGTATTGAGGGTTTTTGATAAAGCTGTAGTTATTAAAACAATGCATTTGCTCTAAAAACAAACAAAAAACCATAACCATCAAGTTGATTCCTACTCATGAAAGAGAATGGAGAACTCAGAAAAAAGAAAAACTTTAGAGATTTTTAATGCAACTATATCAAATTCAGAAACCTGGTGGTGTAATGGTTAAGTGCTATGGCTGCTAACAAAAAGGTCGGCAGGTCGAATCCACCAGGCACTCCTTGAAAACCCTATGGGGCAGTTCTACTCTGTCCTATACGGTCTCTATGAGTTGGAATCGACTGGATGGCAACAGGTTTTTTTGTTTGTTTATATCAAATTCATCTTTATAATAATGAATTTTCTGATCTATGAGCATAGTATAAGACTATAAGTATTTTTGAGCTTCTTAAATGTCTTTTAATAATGTTATATTATTGAATCAAAAAAGAACTCACTGACTGGGAAAAAATCTTTGCCTCAACATTTCCGACAAGGAACTAATCTCTAAAATTTACAGAGAACTTCAATATCTCAACAATAAGAAGACAAACAATCCAATTAAAAAATGGGCAAAGGATATGAACAGACACTTCACCAAAGAAGACATTCAGGCTGCTAATGAAAATATGAAAAAATATTCTTGATCATTAGCAATTAGAGAGATGCAAATCAAAACTATAATGAAATATCACCTCACCCCAACATCACTGACAATAATAAAAAAAATCAGAAAATAACAAATGGTGGCAAGGTAGTGGGGAGATTGGAAATCTTATACACTGCTGGTTGGAATGTAAAATGGCACAGCCACTGTGGAAAATGGTATGGCACTTCCTCAAAAAGCTAGAAATAGAAATACCATATGATCCAGCAGTCCCACTCCTAGGTATACACCCTAAAGAAATAAGAGCTGTGATATGAATAGGCATATACACACCCATGTTCATTGCAGCATTATACACAATAGCTAAAAGATGGAAGCAACCTAAGTGCCCATCAACAGAAGAATGGATTAACAAACTGTGGTACCTACACACAATAGACTACTACCCCATGTTAAAGAACAATGATGAATCCACTAAACATCTCATCACGTGAACGAATTTGGAGGACATTATGCTAAGTGAAATAAGTCAATCCCAAAAATGACAAATATTGTATGAGACCACTTTTATAAAGTAACAACAAGAGGTTTACATACAAGAAAAAGAAAGAAAGAAAATAACATTCTTTGATGTTTCCCAGGGTTGGGAGGGGAAGGGAAGAAAAATCGCAAATTAGATAGAAGTCAAGTGTTAATGTTGAAGAGAAAGGCAGTGCATAATACAGGGGAAGTCAACACAACATGACCAAGGCAAAAGAGGACACTTAGAAGAAAGCAAGAATAAAGGACAACTACCGTAACTACTATAGCTCAGACAATCCTGCAACAGTAGCATTAACAAATAATAATTTATGAATGTATTAACAGGTGGATAGATACTCCAAAAGGTGTGGGAGAGTGTAAGGGAACACATTCACTGGCAGATACAGGTTTGGTGGTAGTTATTTCGGTATACATGACTGTAGGTGTGGGTCATATACAGCACACAAAGTGTACAGTCAAGGGAGCCTCTTAGACATAACCACACACCTTGTGATGAAGTTCCTAGGCTAAAGGACAAAGGACTATGGACTTGTGGGACATCTATTTCAGTTGGCACAACACAGTCATAAGGAAAATACTCTGCATCCTACTTTGATAAGTAGTGTCTGGGGTCTTAAAATCTTGCAAGCAGTCATCTAAGATACAACTATTGGTCACTTCCTGTCTGGAGCAAAAGAGAGTGAAGAAAACCAGAGACTCAAGGGAGCAATTAGTCTAAAGGACTAACGGAGCGCATGAACAATAGCCTACACAACCCTGAGACCAGAAAAACTAGATGGTGTCTGGCTAAAACTACTAACCACTCTGAATGTGAACACAACAGAGGGTCCTAGACAGAACAGGAGAAAAATATAGAAAAAAAATCAAATTCAAAAAAAGGCCACACTTACCGGTCTGACAGAGACTGGGGAAACACTCAGTCTATGACCCTAAGACAACCTTCTGACCCAGAACTGAAGTCATTCCCAGAGGCCACCTCCCAGCCACACAATATAGACAAGCCCATAAGACAACAAATATTACCCAAGAGGAACATACTCCTTAGAACAATCAATTACAAGAGATCCAAAGGGCAATATTTGCCCAAAAGCAAAGATGAAAAGGCAGGAAGGGGTAGAAAATCAGGATGAAAAGAAATGAGGAACCCAGGGCGAAAATGGAGAGAGTGCTGCCTCATTGTGGTGAATGAAACCAAGGTTATGAAACACTTTAAGTACAAACTATGAAATGGGAAACTAATTTGTTCTGTAAACTTTCACCCAGTGTACAATTTTTTTAACATTATATTATTTTCCCATTAAAGTTGTTCACGTATTAGATGTAAATTAAATTTAAATCTGAATACTTTATTGTTATTTTAAGTGACATTTTTATCACATTTTCAAGATATCCTTGGCATGTATGTGGATACACAATTGATATTTGTATGCTGATCTTATATATAGTAACCCTGATAAAATCTTAGTAATTCTTTTCAGTTTTAACATGCTGATAATCAGTTGGTCTATAACTATTTAGAGTTTTAACTCTTCTTTTTAATTTCTCCCTTTTTTTTTTTCTTTGTTGTACTCTGAAGGCTGAGTTAAACTCTGCAATCCAGAGTTAAATCAAAGTGGTGATTAACCAGCACCCTTATCCACTTCCTGATTTGAAAGGGAAGATTTTTAATGCTTCACAATTGACTGTAATGTTCGTGAAAGGTTTACTTGTAGATACCCTCCTATTCTTCATTTATCATGAAAAGTAATGTGGGTTTTAGATAATGTTTTTTATGTATCTATTTGCATAATTATTTGAGTTTTCCCCCGATACTGTGAATATGGTCACTGGTATGAAATTCTAATACTGGAATAAAATTGCATTCTAGAATAAACCAAACCCATTCATAATGCATTCTCTGTTTTATTTATTGCTGCATTCATTTTGCTAACGTTTCATTTAGAACTTTTTCAAGTACTTTGAATGAATTTGGTTTATAGCTTCCCTTTGTCCTATGTACTTGTTTGCCTTTGCATCAGAGTTATTTTGGACTTATAAAATAAATGGAGGTATCTTCTCTATTTTTCTATTCTTGGGAAGACTTTCTTTAAAATGATACCTGTTCTTTAAGTTTTGAGTATAATTTTCCTGTCATGTCATCTGCACCGAGGGGGACAGGAGCTGGCTGAATGCGCACGGGGAATACAGGGTGGAGAGGAGGAATGTGCTGTCTCATAAGGGGGAGAGCAACTAGGAGTACATAGCAAGGTGTGTATAAGTTTTTGTATGAGAGACTGACTTGATTTGTAAACTTTCACTTAAAGCACAATTTAAAAAAAAAACATCTGCACCTACCGTTTTTTCTTTTTTATGGGACTATTTAGTGGTTCTAAAGTCATTTCTATTTTCTATTTCCTCTTGAATCAGTTTTGTCGTTTATACATTTTTTTAAAGGAATTTGCCTGTCTTCAAAATTTTAACAAAATTATTCATAGTACTATATTACATTTATCACTTCTGATGCATCTATGGGGCCCTGATGGCACAGCGGTTAAGACCTCAGCTGCTAACCCAAATATGAGCAGTTCAAATCCACCAGCTGCCTTGGAAGCCCTGTGGGGCAGTTCTACTCCGTCCTATAGGGTCATTATGTGTGGGAGTTGACTCGATGGGAATTTTTTTTTAATGTATATATTTTTTATCCTGCTTTTATTAGTAATATTGTCCATTTTTATCTTTTTTTCTTGGTTAATATTGGTTTATTAGTCTTATTAGTCTTTACAAAAAAACAGCTTTTGTATGTGCGTGTGTGTTTCTTTTAAATTTTCCTGTAGAGGAAGACTCGTTAACAACCTGCGTTATGCAGATGACACAACTTTGCTTGCTGAAAGTGAAGAGAACCTGAAGCACTTGATAATGAAGATCAAAGACCACAGCCTTCAGTATGGATTACACCTCAACATAAAGAAAACAAAAATCCTCACAACTGGACCAATGAGCAATATCATGATAAATGGAGAAAAGATTGAAGTTGTCAAGGATTTCATTTTACTTGGATCCACAATCAACACCCATGGAAGCAGCAGTCAAGAAATCAAAAGACACATTGCATTGGGTAAATCTGCTGCAAAGGACCTATTTGAAGTGTTGAAGAGCAAAGATGTCACCCTGAAGTCTAAGGTGCGCCTGACCCAAGCCATGGTATTTTCAATCACATCATATGCATTTGAAAGCTGGACAACGAATAAGGAAGACCGAAGAAGAGTTGACGCTTTTGAATTGTGGTGTTGGAGAAGAATATTGAATATACCATGGACTGCCAAAAGAACGAACAAATCTGTCTTGGAAGAAGTGCGGCCAGAATGCTCCTTAGAGGCAAGGGTGGTGAAACTGTGTCTTACATACTTTGGACATGTTGTCAGGAGGGATCAGTCTCTGGAGACGGACATCATGCTTGGCAGAGTACTGGGTCAGCGGAAAAGAGGAAGACCCTCAATGAGGTGGCTTGACACAGTGGCTGCAACAATGAGCTTAAGCATAACAACGATTGTGAGGATGGCACAGGAACGGGCAGTGTTTCATTCTGTTGTGCATAGGGTTGCTATGAGTCGGAACCAACTCGACAGCACCTAACAACAACAACAACACAGAAAATCTTGCTTTTTATTTCATTTTCCTACAAAAACCTTGTTTTTTATTTCATTAAATTCTATCATCATCATCATCATTTTTCTTTTACTTTCTTTGGGTTTCTCTTAACATCTTTGGTTGAAGACTTTGCTCATGAATTTTCAGACTTTCATCCTTTTTAATATAAGCATTTAAGACTATAAATTGCCCTCTACATGCCAATTTAACTGCATTCTACAGGGTTTTACATGGGGTGTTTTCATTATCATTCAGTTTTAAGTGTTCTTATTTCTATTATGATTCCTTCTTTGACTCAACTGTTATTTGGAAGTATTTCTTTTCTTTTGAAAAAAAGTGTTTTTAGTTTACATTTTTGTTATATTTTTTATAACCTTTCTGGGACATCAGAGATTACAGTTCATAAAATACCAGTTCTTTGAAATTTGCTGAGACTTATTTTATGGCTTTGAGCAGCTTTTTCTAAATTGACTTTTAAAGACTATTGCTCTCATGTGTTACAATTAGCAACCTAATTGTGTTACTCAAGTGTTCTACATGCTGACTGATATTTTTTTTTTCCTTGCCTGATCTATCATTTACAGAAAGAGGTTTGTTAGTAATGACAGCAGGACAGATTTGTCACTTTCCCCTTGTATTTCTGTCTATTTACGTTTTGTATATTTTTAAGCAATGTGATTAGATGGATTCAAGTTCATAATTGTTATAACTTTCTGATGAAACCAACCTTTTATCAATAGCTGGTTTGGGTCCATTCAGAAGACAGAAGCCACACCGTAATTAGAACTCGGAGACCTTGGGTGGTGCAAATGGTTAAGTGCTAGACTACTAGCCAAAAGTTTGGAGGTTTGAACCCAACAAGAGGCACCTCAGAAGACAGGCCTGGCAATCTGCTCCCAAAAGATCACAGTCTTAAAAACCCTATAGAGCAATTCTACTCTGCACACATGGGGTCACTGTGAGTTGGAATCGCCTGACAGCAACTACTACAATAACAACAAAGCTTAATATAAAGAATTATTAACTGTAACTAGATATTATGCTGATTAAATAATCCAAGAAGCTACATTGTATGAAGAAGAAAGTGGCATTAAGATTGGAAGAAGACTCATTAACAACCTGCGCTATGCAGATGACACAATCTTGCTTGCCGAAAGTGAAGAGGACTTGAAGCACTTATTGGTGAAGATCAAAGACCACAGCAATCAATATGGGTTACACCTCAGCATAAAGAAAAAGAATTCTCACAACTGGACTGATGAGCAACATAATGATAAATAGAGAAAAGAATGAAGTTGTCAAGGATTTCATTTTACTTGGATCCATAACCAATGCCCATGGAAGCAGCAGTCAAGAAATCAAAAGACATATTGCACTGGGTAAATCTGCTGCAAAAATTGAAAAAAACAAACTCTTTAAAGTGTTAAAAAGCAAAAATGTCACTTTGAAGATTAAGGTGAGCCTGACCCAAGTCAGGGTATTTTCAATCACTTCATGTGCATATGAAAGTGAGACAATGATCAAGGAAGACCAAAGAAGAACTGATGCATTTAAATTATGGTATTGGCAAAGAATTTGAATATACCATGGACTGTCAGAAGGAAGACAAGATCTGTCTTGGAAGAAGTACACCCAGAATGCTCCTTAGAAGTGAGGATGGCGAGACTTTGTTTCATGTACTTTGAACATATCATCAGGAGGAACCAGTCCCTAGAGAAGGACATCATGCTTAGTAAATGTCTTAAGCTGGGTTCTCTAGAGGAGTAAAAGAAGTGAAGCATACACACACACACACACACACACACACACAGGGAAACCCTGGTGGCATAGTGGTTAAGTGCTACAGTTGCTAATCAAAGGGTCGGCAGTTCAAATCTGCCAGGCGCTCCTTGGAAACTCTATGGGGCAGTTCTACTCTGTCCTATTGGGTCGCTATGAGTCGGAATCGACTCAACGACACAGGTTTGGTTTTTTTTGGTTTGGTATATATACACACACACAGAGATTTATCTCAGGAAAACGATTCACACAGGTGCGGAGGGTGGCGGGTCCCAAATCCTTGGGTCAGGTGTCAGGTTGGAGGCTTCTCCTGACTCATGTGGTTACAGGAGCTGATGAACTCAAAATCGGCAGATCAGACCACAAGCTGCTAGCTCATGTCTCAAGAACCAGAGGTCAGAGGATGACAAGTCAGATGCAGGTCACACCCCTAAGGAAACTCTCCTATTAACTGATTGGCTGCTCACAACAGATCACGTCATGGATGGTGATTACATCATATCTGCCAAACCACTGATCATGGCCTAGCCAAGCTGACACATAACCTTAACGATCACAGTCCACCCCTTGTCAATTTGACACCTGTGCATATCTCTTTAAAGTATACATAATCTCTAAATAAAGACACTTATAAAGTCAGACATGATACAACACATGTAAAACCAAAAACACACTAGCCCCATTTACATCTTATATTTTATAATAAATAATGGAAGGAAACAAAAATATTTGATATATATATATTATATATATATATTAAATTGTGTCCACAAAATTTGTGTCAACTTGGCTAGGCCATGATTCCCAGTATTGTGTGGCTGTCCATCATTTTGTGATCTGATGTGATTTTCCTATGTGTTGTAAATCCTACCTCTATGATGTTAATTAGGCAGGATTAGAGGCAGTTATGTCAATCTACAGACAGGCCTCAAGCTACAGGATTAGGTTGTCCACTGAGTCAATCTCTTTTGAAATATCAAAGAGAGAATCAAACAGAGAGGAAAGGGACCTCCTACCACCAAGAAAGAAGAGCCGAGAGCTAGCACATCCTTTGGACCTAGGAGCTGAGAAGCTCCTAGACCAGGGTTAAGACTGATGACAAGGACCTTCCCCCCCAGAGCCGACAGAGAGAAAGCCTTCCACTGGAGCTGGCATCCTGGAATTAGACTTCTAGTCTCCTAGACTGTGAGAGAATGAACCTCTTTGCTAAAGCCATCCACTTGTGGTATTTCTGTTATAGCAGCACTAGGTAACTAAGAAATATATGCACACGTACATATATAAGAAAGCAAGAAATACTAAAAACAATTACTGTCCTCGTTTCTGCAACTGGTGACGTGCTCGTGGCTAGTATTTAGAACCACCTATTCCACATTCCCATTGCCCTCAGCAAGCACCTCAGCTAGCCATGGTTCTTTGCTTGGTGGGGTGACTCAAACCTTCATTCGTGAAGTGCCTGGGCTGTAGGTAGTCATGTTGGAGTTGGGTTGCTGTCATTTTCCATTGACTTTAACCACAGGGTATGGTAGTATTAAGAGATGCCCTAAGGGGTTGCCTGTATTCCAGACATACTCTTCTTTAAAAAAAAAATTTTTTTTTTAATGTAATATCAATCCAATTTCCCCTTGGAAATCAGGATCAATCACATCAGTTAATATGGTAACTCTCTTCTTTGTTAAACTGGAGGGATGAGGAGCCCAAAGTGGCTGGGTGGTTTTCTTAACTTCCAGTTCTATGGATCAGTGTTGTGTCCCCTGGTGGGAGCATTCCTCCCTTTGGAACTAAGTCCTCTAGACCTGCAGAGCTAGGGTGGTGGGGACAGGAAGCAAAAATTTTGCCAGTGGGTCACTAAGGATAATAGTGAGTGATGCCAATCCCATTTCCACCCCTTGATTCCTGGACATATGAATCCTTGCTATGGAAGAAATAGCACCATATATTGGATGCTGGTTTAGAGCGTACACAGTCTCTTGGAGAACATTGCCGCAACCCTGCAAGCTATTGTCACCTAGCTGGCTCTGTAATTGTGTTTTTAGAAGGCCATTTCATCATTCTATCAATCCAGCTGTTTCAGGATGATGATGGGGAACATGGTAAGACCAGTGAATTCCACGAGCACGGGCCCATCGCTGCACTTCATTTGCTGTGAAGTGAGTTCCTTGATTCAAGGCAATACTGTGTAGGATACCATGATGATGGATAAGGCATTCTGGAAGTCTGCAGATGGTAGTTTTGGCAGAAGTATTGCATGCAGGAAAGGGAAATCTATACCCAGAGTAAGTGTCTATCCCAGGATTATGGATTGAATTGTGTCCCCCAAAAATGTATGTCATCTTGGCTAGGTCGTTATTCCAAGTATTGTGTGATTGTCCACCATCTTGTGATCTGATGTGATTTTCCTACAGGTTGTAAGTCCTACCTCACTGATATTAATGAGACAGGATTAAAGGCAGTTACATTAATGAGGCAGGACTCAGTCTACAAGATTAAGTTGTATCTTGAGATCATTTTTGGGGGGATACAAAAGAAAGAAGCAAGCAGAGGGACAAGGGAACTTCCTACCACCAAGAAAGCAGAGCTGGGAGCATAGTGCATCCTTTGTACCTGGGGTCCTTGCCCTGAGATGTTCCTAGACCAGGGGTAGATTGATGACAAGGACCTTTCACTAAAAGTGACAGAGACAGAAAGCCTTCTCCTGGAGCTGGCACCTTGAATTCAGACTTCTAGCCTCCTGGACTGAGAGAGAATAAATTTCTCTTTGTTGAACTCATCCACTTGTGGTACTTCTGTTATAGCAGCACTAGTTAACTAAGACACCCAGTGAGAACAAGATGCTGCCCTTTCCATGATGGAAGTGGTCTGATGTAATCAACCCACCACCAGGTTGCTGGCTGATCACTCCTAGGTGTGGTGCCATATCGGCGATTCAGTGTTGGTCTCTGCTGCTGGCAGATTGGGCACTGAACAGTGGCTGTAGCCAAGTCAGCTTTGGTGAGTGGAAGTCTGTGTTGCTGAGCCCAAGCATAAACCTCCCTCACTGCCACCATGGGCACTTTGTTCATGAACCCATTGGGCAATGACAGGCGTGGCTAGAGAAAAAGGCTGACTGGTATTCAGAGAACGTGTCATCCTATCCACTTGATTGTTAAAACTCTTCTCTGTCTAGGTCATCCTTTGGTGAACATTCACATGAGAAATGAATATCTTCACTTCTTTGGCCCATTTAGAGAGATCTTTTATCCACATACCTCTTCCTCATAGCTCCTTGTCACCAGTTTTCCAATCATTTTCCTTATAAGTCCCTGACCATCCAGCTAAACCATGGGCCACAGGCCATGAATCAGTATACAATTGGATCTGGCCATTTGTCCTTCCAAGAAAAGTGAGCAACCAGGTGCAGTGCTAGAAGTTTTGCCCATTGGGAGGATTTCCCTTCACCACTGTCCTTCAGGGAGGTCCCAGAAAGGGGTGCCTACATATTGTGCAGAACCATCTGTAAACCAGGCACAAATTTTTGCTTCTTCAGTCAAATGATCATAAAAAACTTCTCATGAAGCTGTAAGCCGTAAGTGCAGACTGGGAGAGGGCAGGTAACGTGACAGGAGTGGACATCATGGGCATTTGGGCCACTTCATCATGTGATTTACTTATGCCTTCAGGTCCTGCTTGAGCTCGATCTCATATATACGATTCCATTTAATGATGGAATGCTGCTGTGCATATGTAACTTTGTGACTCTGTGGGCCAGACAACACCCAGTTCATGATGGACAGCTCAGGCTGCATGGTGATTTTGTGGCCCATGGTTAAGCATTCAGTCTCTACTAAGGCCCAGCAACGAGCCAAGAGCTGTTTCTCAAAAGGAGAGTATTTATCTGCTGAGTATGGCAGGGCTTCGCTCCAAAATCCTAAGGGTCTGCACTATGATTCACCAATAGGGACCTGCCAAAGACTCCAAACTACATCACTATCTGACACTGACATTTCAAGCACCATTGAATCAGCCAGATCATATCGCCCAAGTGGGAGAGAGGTTTGCACAGCAGCCTGAACCTGTTGCAGGGCATTGTCTTGTTCTGGGCCACACTCAAAACTAGCAACTTTTTGAATCTCTTGATAAGTAGGCTGGAGTCACACACCCAAATAAGGAAAATGTTGCCTCTGAAATCCAAAGAGGCCCACTAGGTGTTGTACCTCCTTTTTAGTTGTAGGAGGATCCAGATGCAATAACTTATCCTTCACTTTAGAAGGAATATCTTGGCATGTCTCACATCACTGGACCCCCAGAAATTTCACAGAGGTGGAAGGCACCTGAATTTTGGTGGGGGTGGGGGTTAATTTCTGACTCTCAAGCATACAGGTATCTTACCAATAAGTCTGGAGTTATTGATACTTCTTCCTTACTAAGCCCAATCAGCATAATGCCATCAATGTAATGGATCAGTGTGATGTCTTGTGAAATGAAAAGGTGATCAAGCTCCCTGAGGGCTACATTATCACATAGAGCTGGAGAGTTGATATACCTCTGAGGTATGACACCGAAGGTGCATTGCTGGTCTTGCCAGCTGAAGGCAAACTTCTTCTTTGGTCCTTCAAAACAGGTATGAAAAAAAAGGCATTAGTCAGATCAATAACCACACACCAGATACCAGGAGATGTATTAATCTGCTCAAGCAATGAAACCACATCTGGAACAGCAGCTGCAATTGGTGTCACCACCTGGTTAAGTTTGCATAATCCACTGTCATTCACCATCTGTTTTCTACACAGGCCAAATAGGCAAGTTGAAAGGATGTGGTGAGAATCACCACCCTGCATCCTTCAAGTCCTTGATGGTGACAGTAATCTCTGTAGTCCCTCCAAGAATGCTTTTGGTTTACTATTTTCTTAGGTAAGGCAGTTCTAATGGCTTCCAGTTAGCCTTTTCTACTATAATAGCCCTTACCACAAATGTCAGAGATCCAACGTGTGAGTTCTGCCGGTTGCTGAGTCCATCTGTTCCAATTATGCATTATGGAACAGGGGAAATAACACAGGATGGGTTCAGGGACCCACTGGACCCACTTGGAGATGGGCATGAGCTAACTGTTAATAACCTGACCTCCATACATCTCCACTCTGACTGGTGGGTCACAGTGATGTTTTTCTTCTCTTGGAATTAGTGTCAGATCAGAGCCAGTGTTCAATCATCCCTGAAAAGTCTTATTATTTTCTTTTCCCCAAAGAATAGTCACTTTCATAAAAGGCCTCAGATCCCTTAGGGGAAGGCTTGGAGAAAGATTAACAGTGTAAATTTTTGGCAGTGTAGTGGCATCCTTCCTCAAGGGTATCTAGCCTCCCCTTCAATCAAGTGGTTGTGGGTCTGTAAACTCGTTCAAGTCTGGGAATTAACTGAGGGCCTGTGACTCTCTATTCTGGTGATTCAAGTTAGACTATCGTTCTCTTGAACTAGAATTCTTCTGCTTGTAAAAATCAAGTGAATATTTAGAAGATTTCCCATCTGTTTCACTCCCAGGGACACTATAAATAAGGAACCAACATCATAAGTCCATATGAGTCAGACTACCCTGATTACTGCTTTGACTCTACTGTCCATTACAGAAACCACGCCTGCCTGGTCTTTATCAAGGAAGTGCCACCACTTGCCCCTGCCACCGTGGGATCCAATCAGCCCCATAGTAGTTAGACATCTTAATTCAGTTAGGGCAGTTCTCCCTGTCAAATCTGACTTTTATAAAATAGCAATCACAGCAGTCTTCAAGGATGCTGGGGCTCCCTTCACAAATTTGTTCCTCCTTGTTTTGGTAAAAGGTGTGTACACTGGGCATTTCATGGGTGGGCCTGTGGGTCTAACCTGATAAATTCACTCTAACATGCCTATTTCCCAAAGCCTTTTGATTCCTTCTTCTGCAATAGACCAAGTCAGGTGTCTTATTTCATCTTCACTTAGTGTTGGCCAGCATGCAATCCATGTTTCAGTGAACCAACCAAATAAACTATTAGATCCTTTTCTGACCTCTCAAGCTGGAACATTAAATGAAGAATCTGTGCTTAGTGGACCTATATCAATAAACTCAGACTGATCCAACTTTATATTCCTTGCACCATTGCCCTACACCCGTAATAGCCATTCCCACACATATTCCACAGGTTTCCATTTATACATATTAGAAAAATCGTGCTGTTCTTTTGAAGTGTAGCGTACCTCCTCATGGGTCGCACTTTGTACTTCATCTCTTGGAGTTCTCTGGGACTTAATTCTATAGATCTAGAAGCAAAAATTGGTGGTAGGGGTGGGTCCTGGGGACATTCAGCAATGTCCTGGAAGGCATCTGCCTCAGGCGATACCCCAGGTAACACCCCCAGGTGATATCTCAGACAAAGGCTTTTCAGGCACAGCTGGGTTAATCTCATCATACAGGAGTGGAAGGGATAAGGGCTTTACTGAGGAGGGTGGCTTAGCAGACGAAGATGGAGTAATCTTTTCAGATGGGACTAAGAGGGCTGGTTCTGTTGGCAGGAGTGATCCAACAAAATTTGGTGGCACAATATCCCCAGCTTCCTGATTATCTGCCCATATGCCACCATCTCAAGTTTCAGGATCCCATTTCTTCCTAATCAATGTCCTCAGTTTAACTTCAGACACCATTCCAGGTTGGGAATTCAATTGGCATTATAATTCAGACACTCTTACGGTAAGACTTAGTTTGGTTTTCAACAATATCAGTTTTCTTACTACAATAAATAAGGCTTTTTCAAGACACTAGTGACAACTTTCAGGTCTTTTTTTTTTTTTTTTTCCAGCTGTGGCTCTGAAGTCCTGAGCTCAGCTCTTTCTTTTACCACTTTGTCTAGCAACTAACCAGCTTCCTTATTCTTCTCATTCTGACAAAATTGTAGAGAAGTATCAAATATGCAATCACCCAGAGCCTTGTCTCACAAATATTTGATCCATTGGTGGTCATGTTTTGCATATTTCTATTGTCATCTCACACCATGGATTAACAGTGCTCTCTTTATTACTAGAGGCAGAGTCATCAGTACTTTTAAGACTAGCCAGATTTGAGAACCAATTCAGAAAACGCATTCTTATGATTTTGTTCCTCTAGAACTACTCTCAGTACCAAATGTCTTAGGCCGGGTTCTCTAGATGACCAAAACCACTGAAGCGTATATATATATATACTCTCCGTTGGCTCTAGGGGAAGACTCTTCCTTGCCTCTTTTAGCTTCATGGTAGCCCTGGGCATTTCTTGGTGTTCCTTGGCTTGTAGATGAATCCTCTCATAATGCTTCCTCCTGCATATGTTACTCTTTCCATGTCTGTCTTTCTCTTTTATAAAGTGTCGCTAGAAGGGATTAGGATTAGAACCCACCCTGCTCTGGTATGACCCCATTAACTTAACTGATAACATCTGCAAAGGAAAATTCTATTTCCACAAAAGGTCACAATCACCAGTGAGGGGTTAGAACTTAAACATATCTCATCGGGGGACATAATTCAATCCATAACAAAGGCCTAGAAACAATGACCTACCAGGTAGCAATAAGCATCTCAAGAGTACAGACTGTAGTCTTGAAATACCATTTCCACATAAAAATGCAGGGCTTCTTGCAGAAACGATGACATTAGGTGTGGGACAGGAAATGTACAAGATGAGACCAGAGCATCCTTTCACGCCAGATAGCAAGAAAGGGATCAAAGACTACTGGGGTGGTGTCAAAAGGACCCAGGAGCCAACCTCAAGAGTCTTCGATGGGACAAAGATGAGACAATTTGAACTTCAGTAAGGAGAATGACTGCAAAGGATCTAAGTGCACCAAATTCAATTAAATCCATGAGCTCCTAATGATGCCAAAAATTAAAACTTCTTGATCATCCTTGGAGAGTGCTAGAGCACCGCATCTTTCTTATGGAAACCGATAAGTAAAGAAAAAGAATCAACATTTACCCTGCCTCTCATTACAAACTTCACTGCTGGATAAAAAAAAAAAAACCAAGTAGTAATTGAGAGACTGTTTATATCTTTGTAGATGCATCTCAATAAGTAGATGAAGAAGGAATGGCAGAATTCTGCCATTTTACAACCCCTAATGGATTAAAAAAAAAAAAAAATTTTTTTTTTTTAATGGATCAAGGAGGGCGCAGTGGTGGTTCAGTGGTAGAATTCTGCCCTTCCATGTGGGAGACCAGAGTTGGATTCCCAGCCAATGCACCTCACACGCAGCCACCACCTGTCTTTCAGCGGAAGTTTGTATGTTGGTATGATGTCGAACAGGTTTCAGCTGAACTCCCAGGCTAAGATGGACTAGGAAGAAATGTCTGGCGCTCTACTCCTGAAAATCAGCCACTGAAAACCCTATAGATCACAATGATTCATTCCCACTGTGCATGGGGTCATCGTGAGTCAGGGCTGACTCAGACTGCGGCTAACAAAGATCCAGGCAATGTGTATCAGTGGTTGCTAACATCACAAAAAGAGGCAACAGACAGCGTATGCCTCTTGAGGACATATTCTTGCAAAACATAACAGAACAAAATCAACTTGGATCTGGTTAAGTCTCTAAATTCAAGTTCAAATGTATAAAAATACAGAACACAGAAAAATGCTGAAGTATACCACGGAAAAGCAAGCAGCAAGATTCAAACTGAGGAAAACCATAAGACAATGTCTGGATTTTTTGACAAATAAATTACAAAGGAAATAAAAAGAGATGGTGGAGATCTTATGATTAAAAGAGACTTAAAAGATTTTTAAAGACAGGCGAAACTAAACCGTAGTGTTTGGTAATACACACTAGGGCGATGAAGCTAGAAAGAAAAATAAGAAAGTGATCACTATAAAAACGAGGACAGGGATTACTTTTGGCCTGCGTAGGAGGAGATGGTTTGTGTTTGGAAGGGGCATGTGCCGGGTGTCTGGACTGGCTGACAAAGCTCTCTCTTCTGCCATGGTCACAAGGCTGTTTGTCACAGAAAAACAATTCATTAAGCTGTATTTCTTTCACGTGATTTTCTGTACTTGTGTTATATTTAACGATAAAAAGTATTGAAAAGGAAGGAAAGGAGAGAGGGAGGGAGAGTTTTAGCTGTTGAGTTATAAATCAGAATTCTAATTAAATGGTGCCAGGTGAAGTTTAGAATTCATCTTATTACTAGTGAGGAAACCCAGCCTACCTGCCCTGGGCTTATTTTGTATGTGAGTGAATCTCTTTTTAATACACTGTTTTTTAGAGCAGTATTAGGTTCACAGAAAAATTGCACATAAAGTAGAGGAAATGCCCATATATCCCCTCTCTGCCTGGACAAGGTTTCCCTATTATTAACATCTTGCATTAGTGTGGTACATTTGTTCTGACTGATGAGCCAATCCATTATTATTATCTAAAGTTTATAGTTTACGTTAGAGTCCAGTTTTGTGTTGTACAGTCCTGTGGGATTTGACAAATGCATGAGGCCATGTATCCACCATTACAGCATCCCGCAGCATAGTTTTACTGTCCTTAAAAATGTTCTGGGCTGATTTTATCCTACTCTTTCTCCAGTAGCTGAGGTTTTCCCTCGGTACTAATAATAACGTCTAATGTACTGAGTGCTAACTCCATCCTGGGATTCTGTCCTCGGAGCTTCACATACATTTTCTCTTTTAATTCTCACAACAACTGTTGTGAGCCCAATTTACAGATAAAAGAAAACTGAGGCTCAGAGAGGTTAAGTAACTTGTGCATGACTGCACAGCTTGTAAGTGGTACTTGTGGGGTTAGAGCCCAGGTCTGTCTGACTCCACAGTTCGCACTTTTAGGCTATAACACCTGAACAGAGGCATCTCCAGGTATGCTGAGCATGGCCCACCTGAACCCTCTGCATGGGGGTTCCCTGCTGCTGGGCCCCATCGCTGCAGTGTAGAACCATTTCAGGAGTTGGTGCCCAGGCTGATGTATCTCTTGTGCTCAAGATCCCATAGCCCAGAGGCCCGTTCTACAGACCCATGTCTCCCCGCTCCTCTTTACCCTGCCCAGCCCTCTTGCTTCCTTTACCCTATCTAGCGAAGCCTATCAAGCCCTGTGACTCAGCCCAGCCAAGGCATGACACCAATTTGCTGAATAACTAAAAGCAGGAAATATTTATGCTATAAAAGGAAGTGAATGAGTACAAAACACAAAGGCGGTCTGGGCACTCAGAAGGTGCAAGCCTCTGGGCCCAGGCAAGAGCTTTGAGGGTCCAGAGGGATCCGGGTTTGTGCCGACTGTAGACAGAGGGGCAGGAGCTGGGGAGGCTAGACCATGTGGCTGCCCCCAGCTCTGTTCCTTCTCAGCCTCCCAGGTGAGTGGGACTGGGGCCTCGGGAGCTCAGCACTTTAGGGGCAAGAAAGGACCTGCCCTGGGCTTGAGGGGAGGTGTCCCATCCAGGCAAATGAAAACGAGCCTTTATTAATTTATTTATTAATTCATTCAGCCAAATGCACTTGGCTCCTACTGTCAGGCATTGCACCAGGGTCTAAGGCAATGCAGAGAATTGGAATTAGATCCACAGTCACAGGGGTTAGGATTCCAACACATATTTGGGGGAAACACAATTCAATCCCTAACAGATTGAGATTGCGAAAAAAAACCTTGAATGGGAAACAAAAGGATTTTAACTCATTCTGAGGCAGCAGGGTGGAAAGTGGCTGCAGGAGGCGCACTGAAAGATTTTCTTTTTTCTTTCTTTCTTTTTTTTTTTTAGTTGTGTTTTAGGGGGAAGTTCACAATCCTTGTTAGTTTCTCATACAAAAATTTATACACACATTCTTATGTGACCCTAGTTGCTCTCCCTATAATGTGATAGCACATTCCCCCTTTCCATCCCAGATTTCCCGTGTCCATTCAACCAACTCCTATCCCTTTCTGCCTTCTCATCTCACCTCTGGACAGGAGCTGCCCACTTAGTCTCAGGTATCTACTTGACCTAAGAAGCACACTCTTCATGAGTATCATTTTATGTCTTATAGTCCAGTCTATTCTTTGTCTGAAGAGTTGGCTTCAGGAATGGTTTTAGTTCTGGGTTAACAGAGAGCCCGGGAGCCATGTCTTCTGGGATTCCTCCAGGCCATTTAGTCTGATCTTTTTACTAGGAATTGAGTTCTGCGCCCCACTTTTCTCCTGCTCCAGCAGGGACTTTCTGTTCTGTTCCCTGTCAGGGTGCTCATTGGTGATAGCCAGGCACCATCTAGCTCTTTTGGTCTCAGGCTGATGGAGTCTCTGGTTTATGTGGCCCTTTTGTCTCTTGGGCTAATATTTTCCTTCTATCTTTGGTGTCCTTCATTCTCCTTTGCTCCAGGTAGGCTGGGACCAATTGATGCACCTTAGATGGCTGCTCCCAAGCTTTTAAGACCCCAGATGCCACTCACCAAAGTGGGATGCAGAAGGTTTTCTTAATAAACTTTTATGCCAATTGACCTAGATGTCCCCTGAAACCATAGTCCTCAGACCCCAGCCTCTGCTACACTGTCCCTTGAAGTGTTTGGTTGTATTCAGGAAATTTCTCAGCTTTAGGTTTAGTCCAGTAGTACTGACTTCCCATGTATTGTGTGTTGTCCTTCCCTTCACCTAAGATAATTCTTGTCTACTATCTAGTTAGTGAATTCCCCTCTCCCTCCCTCTCTCTCCACCCTTGTAACCATCAAAGAATGTTTTCTCCTGTGTTTAAACCTTTTCTGGATTTCTTATAATAGTGGTCTCATACAATATTTATCCTTTTGCAACTGACCGATTTCACTCAGCATAAAGCCTTCCAGATTTATCCATGTTATGAGATGCTTTACAAATTTATTGTTGTTCTATATCGTTGCATAGTATTCCATTGTGTGAATATACCACAATTTGTTTATCCATTCATCCATTAATGGGCACCTAGGTTGTTTCCATCTTTTTGCTATTGTGAACAGTGCTACAATGAACATGGGTGTGCGCGCATTTATTTGTGTGACAGCTCTTGTTTCCCTAGGATACATACCTCCATCTCATTAAAGAATGTCGTTGGGATTTGGATCGGAATTGCATTAAATGTATAGATCACTTTTGGTAGAATAGACATTTTTATAATGTTAAGTCTTCCTATCTATGAGCAAGGTTCGTTTTTCCACTTACGTAAGTCTCTTTTGGATTCTTGCAGAATTGTACTGTAGTTTTCTTTGTATAAGTCTTTTACATGTCTGCTTAGATTCATTCCTAAGTATATTATCTCCTTGGGGGATATTGTAAATGATATTGATTTGGTGATTTCCTCTTCGAAGTTCCCTTTGTTGGTGTAGAGGAGTCCAACTGATTTATGTATGTTTATCTTGTAGCCTCATACTCTGCTGAACTCTTCTATTAGTTCCAGCACTTTTCTTGTGGGTTCTTTGGGGGTTTCTGTGTATAAGATCATGTCATCTGTGAATAGAGATACTGTTACTTCTTCTTTACCAATTTGGATGCCCTTTATTTCCTCTAGCCTAATTACTCTGGCTATGACCTCCAGCACAATGTTGAATAAGAGTGGTGATAAAGGGCATCCTTGTCTGGTTACCATTCTCCAGGGGAAGGCTTTCAGACTCTCTCCTTTTAGGATGATGTTGGCTGTTGGCTTTGTATAAATGGCCGTTATTATGTTGAGGAATTTCCCTTCTATTCCTATTTTGCTGAGAGTTTTTATCATGAATGGGTGTTGGACTTTGTCAAATGCGTTTTCTGCGTCAGTTGATAAGATCATGTGATTCTTGTCTTTTGTTTTATTTACGTGATGGATTGCACTGATTGTTTTTCTAATGTTGAAACCATCCCTGCATACCTGGTATGAATCCCACTTGGTCATGGTGAATTATTTTTTGATATGTTGTTGAATTCTATTGGCTAGAATGTTGTTGAGGATTTTTGCATCTAAGTTCATGAAGTTCATGAAGGATATAGGTCTGTAATTCTCTTTTTTTGTGGTGTCTTTACCTTTTTTTTCTTTACCTGGTTTTGATATCAGGGTTATGCTGGCTTCATAGAATGAGTTTAGGAGTAATCCATCTTTTTCTATGCTCTGAAACACCTTTAGTAGTAGTGGTGTTAACTCTTCTCTGGAAGTGTGTTTGAATTCTCCAGTGAAGCCATCAGGACCAAAGCTTTGTTGTTGTTGTTGGGAGTTTCTTGATTACATTTTCAACCTCTTCTTTTGTTATAGGTTCTTTTAGTTGTTCTACCTCTGTTTGTGTTAGTTTAGGTAGGTTGTATGGTTCTAGAAATTTGTCCATTTCTTGTAGGTTTTCAAATTTGTTGGAGTACAAGTTTTCATAGTATTCTGTTACAATTCTTTTAATTTCTGTTGGGTCTGTTGTGATATCACCCATCTCATTTTTCATTTCTGTTATTTGCTTTCTCTCGAGTTTTTCTTTTGTCAGTTTGGCCAAAGGTTTATCAATTTTGTTGATCTTTTCAAAGGACCACCTTTTGATCTTGTTAACTCTTTCAATTGTTTTTCTATTTCCTATTTCATTTAATTCTGCTCTAATTTTTGTTATTTCCTTTCTTCTGATGTCCAAGGGCTTCTTTTGCTACTCTCTTTCTACTTGTTCAAGTTGTAGGGTTAATGTTTTGATTTTGGCCCTTTCTTCTTTTTGGATGTATGCATACATTGCTATAAATTGACCTCTGAGCACTGCTTTTGCAGTATTCCAAAGGTTCTGGTAAGATGTGTTTTCATTCTCATTTGATTCTGTAAAGTTCTTTTTTCCATTCCTAACTTCTTCTATAAGCCAGTAGTTTATGAGCCAGGTGTTGTTCAGTTTCCATGTACGTGATTTTTTTTTTTTTTTCCTTGCTTTTTCTGTTATTGATATCTACTTTTCTGGCTTTATGGTCAGAAAAGATGCTTTGTAATATTTTGGTGTTTTGGATTCTGTTAAGGCTTGCTTTTTGGCCTAATATATGGTCTTTTCTGGAGAATGTTCCATGTGTATTGGAAAAGAAAGTATACTTGGCTGCTGTTGGGTGAAGTGTTCTATATATGTCTATGAGACCAAGTTGGTTAATTGTGGCATTTAGATCTTCTGTGTCTTTATTGAGCTTCTTTCTGGATGTTCTGTCCTTCACTGAAAGTGGCGTGTTGACGTCTCCTACTATTATTGTGGAGCTGTTTATCCCTTTTCAATGCTGTAAGAGTTTGTTTCATGTATTTTGGAGCCCCGCGGTTGGGTGTGTAAATATTTATTATGGTTATGTTCTCCTGGTGTAAAAAAATTACGTACTGTCCTTCCTTATCCTTTGTGGTGGATTTTGCTTTAAAGTCTATTTTGTCAGAGATTAATATTGCCACTCCTGCTCTTTTTTGATTGTTGTTTACTTGATATGTATATATTTTTTCCCCTTCTTGGAGTTTTAGTTTGTTTGTGTCTTTAAGTCTAAGGTGTGTTTCTTATAGACAGCATATAGATGGATTGTGTTTTGTTTTGTTTTGTTTTATCCTTTCTGCCACTCTGTCTCTTTATTGGTGCATTTAGTCCATTTACATTCAGCGTAATTATTGATAGGTATGAGTTTAGTGCTGACATTTTGATGTCTTTTTTTTGTGTTGTTGACAGTTTCTTTGTTCCATTTAATTTTGTGTACTGAGTCATTTTTCTTTATGTATTTTCTTTTCATGCTCTTCATTGTTTTCAGTTTTGTAGTTGCTAAGTCTTTATGTTTTTCTTGTATTTTATTTTGATGTGTAGGATTGTTAATTTCCTTTGTGGTTCCCTTAATATTTTTAAGGTAAAATATTTCTCCTATTTTCCTAGGCTTAATCCAATGTTTTATTTCTTTATATAGCCTCAACTTCCTCTCTATATGAAAGATCTATGACTGTGTTTTTTAGTTCCTCTTTTTTTGTTTTAATGTCATCATCTTTTACTTATTGACATATCTGTTTCCCTATTTTCAGTGTTTTAGCTTTGGTTTATTTATGTGACTTCCCTATCTGAGTTGATGTCTGGTTGCTCTGTCCTGTGTTCTAGCCTTGGGTTATTATCTGATGTTATTGATCTTCTAAATGGAGGACTTTCTTTAGTATTTCTTGAGGTTTAGTTTTTATAGATTTTACCAATTCCCTAAACTTCTGTTTATCTAGAAATGCCCTAAATTCACCATCATATTTGAGAGACAGTTTTGCTGGGTATATAATTCTTGGCTGGCAATTTTTTTCCTTCAAGGTTTACATATGTCATCCCATTGCCTTCTTGCCTGCGTGGTTTCTGCTGAGTCAGAGTTTATTCTTATTGACTCTCCTTTGCAGGTGACTTTTCGTTTATCCCTAGCCACTCTTAAAATTCTCTCTTGTTTGGAACACTTCTACACTGCTGGGGGGAATGTCAAATGGTACAACCACTTTGGAAATTGATTTGGGGCTTCCTTAAAAAGCTGGAAATAAAACTACCATATGATCCAGCAATCCCACTCCTTGGAATATATCCTAGAGAAATAAGAGCCTTTACGCAAACAGATATATGCATGCCCATGTTTATTGCAGCACTGTTTACAATAGCAAAAAGATGGAAGCAACCAAGGTGTCCATCAATGGATGAATGGATAAATAAATTATGGTATATTCACACAATGGAATACTACACATCGATAAAGAACAGTGAGGAATCTGTGAAACATTTCCTAACATGGAGGAACCTGGAAGGCATTATGCTGAGTGAAATTAGTCAGTTGCAAAAGGACAAATATTGTATAAGACCACTATTATAAGAACTGGAGAAATAGTTTAAACTGAGAAGAAAACATTCTTTTGTGGTTACGAGAGGGGGGAGGGAGGGGGGTGGGAGGGGGCATTCACTTATTAGATAGTAGATAAGAACTACTTTATGTGAAGGGAAAGACAGCACACAGTACAGGGGAGGTCAGCACAATTGGACTAAACCAAAAGCAAAGAAGTTTCCTGAATAAACTGAATGCTTTGAAGGCAAGCGTAGCAGGGACAGGGGTCTGGGGACCATGGTTTCAGGGGACATCTAAGTCAATTGGCATAATACAATCTATTAAGAAAACATTCTGCATCCCACTTTGAAGAGTGGTGTCTGGGGTCTTAAATGCTAGCAAGCAGCCATCTAAGATGCATCAATTGGTCTCAACCCACCTGGATCAAAGGAGAATGAAGAATACCAAGGACACAAGGTGATTACAAGCCCAAGAGACAGAAAGGGCCACATGAACCAGTGACTACATCATCCTGAGACCAGAAGAGCTAGATGGTGCCCGGCTACAACAGATGACTGCCCTAACAGGGAACACAACAGAGAACCCCTGAGGGAGCAGGAGAGCAGTGGGATTCAGACCCCAAATTCTTGTGAAAAGACTTAATGGTCTGACTGAGACTAGAGGGACCCCAGCGGTCATGGCTCCCAGACCTTCTGTTGCCTCAGGACAGGAACCATTCCCGAAGCTAGCTCGTCAGACATGGATTGGACTGGACAATGGGTTGGAGAGGGATGCTGGTGAGGAGTGAGCTTCTTGGATCAGGTGGACACTTGAGACTATGTTGGCATCTCCTGCCTGGATGGGAGATGAGAGGGTGGAGGGGGTTAGAAGCTGGTGAAAAGGACACGAAAAGAGAGAGTGGAGGGAGAGAGCAGACTGTCTCATTAGGGGGAGAGTAATTGGGAGTGTGTAGCAAGGCATATATGGGTTTTTGTGTGAGAGACTGACTTGATTTGTAAACTTTCACTTAAAGCACAATAAATTTTTTTTTTTTTTTTTAATTCTCTCTATCTTTGGTTTTGGCAAGTTTGATTATAATATGTCGTGGTGACTTTCTTTTGGAATCTACGTTGTGTGGGGTTCCATGAGCTTCTTGGATAGATACCTTCCTATTTTTCACGATATCAGGGAAGTTTTCTGCCATCAAATCTTCAACAATTCTCTGTATTCTCTGTTATCCACCCCTGTTCTTGTACTCCAATCGCTTTTATTCCTCTTGATGGAGTCCCTCAGAATTGTTAGGGTTTCTTCATTTTTTTTAATTATTTTATCTGATTTTTCCTCAAATAAGTTGGTGTCAAGTGCGTTACCTTCAATCTCACTAATTCCAACTTCCATTGCCTCAATTCTGCTCCTACGACTTTTTATTGAGTTGTTTAATTCTGAAATTTTATTGTTAAACTTTTGGATTTCTGTTTGCTGTCTCTCTGCGGATTCTTGCAGCCTGTTAAATTTGTCATTGTGCTCTTGTATAACCTTCTTAAATTTATAAGCTTTGCTATTGCTTTGCTTTGGCTTGTTCTGCATTTTGCCTGATCTCTTGAAGAAAAAAAAAATTTTTTTTTTTGAAGAGTCCTGTATATTAGTCGTTTGAATCCGGTAATTCCAAGAATTTCTCTTCCTCCAGAAGATTTCTTGATTCTTTGTTTTGGTGGCTTCTGAAGCCAACACGGTCTGTCTGTTTATGTGATTTGATATTGACTGTTGTCTCTGAGCCATCAACAAGTTATTACATTCATTTATTTTACAGTTGCTTACTGCTTCCTAGCTTCTTGCTTTGTTTTGATATGCCCAAATAGGCTGGTCGTGTGAACTAGTTTGATTATTGGTATCTTTGAAGCTCTCCCGTCCTGTCTCCAGGTGGCTAGAGCTGTTACTACGTATGTGAGCCCAGGAGTTCGTTTACTTCTCTTGTGTGGCTTCAGCTCAGGTGTCCACATTGTTGGTCATCAAGTGTGTGGTGTAGGCTCTCATCTATAGTCCCAGATGAGCAGGGGTGATTGGAGTAGGCACAGGTATCTGGCTGCAGTAGGGGATCATGCACCAATCAAGGCAAGGGCCTGACTGCTATCCCTGAGTATCTGGGTGGAAGGTGTGAACCTATTCCTTACAGCACACGAGTAGGTGGATTTTGCAGCCAGACTATGGGCACCCAGTGCTGTTGGCTGTAAGTACTCAGAGTCACCATTTATTCTTGGACCCCTGTAGCAGTGGCCTGGTGGAGTGGGTGGAGCCACCAGTCCTCAGGTCCCTGATGTGGACAGGTGAGGACCGTGCTTAATGGGCAGGGCAGTGTCATATGTCGTGAATCTGCCACTCCCCCTTATAGCAGATACAGATGAAAACAGGCCTAGGTATATAACCTGCTATACTGTGCTAATGAGGGCCTATGCTGTTGAAATGGTTCCATACAAGTCTATGCAGGTGTGAAAGGCATTCCAAGTCCGTGGACCACTTATGTCTGTGCCTAGGCGAAGGAGCTGTGCCTGTCCTGGATTCCCGACTTAGGGGAAGTGGCAGATTATTTTTTCCTGATTGTTAATTTGTTCCCTCTCCAAAGATGGGAGAACGGCTCAGGACATGCAATGGATCCTACTTCCAGTTCTGGGTATTTAGCAATCACTGAAGCCAGACAGGGATCCAGAGCAGGGCAAGGAGGGGCCAAGTAAATGGGAAAGAGGTACTTCCCAAAAAGGGAAGTTTTTTTTTTGTTTTTTGTTTTTTTTAATCTATGCAGTAGGTTAGATGCTTATAGGTATCTTTTGCTGATTGAACACTGTTTCTTGCTGGTTCTGGAGGCTTGAGCAGACTCTCTGCCACTCAGTCTCTCCTAATGTGGAAAATGTGTCCTGTCCTAAGTGCCACTGCTTGCCTCACTGTGTGCCAGCCAATCTGGCCTGCAATAAGCTGGTGCTGGCCAGGTCAGGTCTGGCAACTCCTTGCTGCTTCTGAACCATCTCTCTCTTCCCCCTGCCACTCAGTCTGATTCCTCATCTTTGTTTTTGATGTTCAGGACTCCTAAATTGTCATATATAATTGAAGAACTTGGTTTTCAGGTCTTTGTTGTATGAGGGACAACAGGAAGCATCAGACTACTCTGCCATCTCGGCTCTGCCTCCTCCCTGAAAGATTTTTTAAGTGCTCATGGCAAGTGCAGATGTGGAGGAGGTGGGGACAGCTTCAGTACAAAACTCTAGTAGCAATTTGGAGAGGAGATTGGAGGAGGGGTGCTGCAGGGGGCAGGGGACCTCTCAAGACGGTCCTACCACAATCCAGGCATGAGATGGGGCCCTGGCCTGTCCACCAGCTATCGCTAATGGAGCAACACCCACATGCCTGTGCTTGATACAAATCCAAGTCTTGTCACAACCTGCAAGGTGGAAGTAGCACAGCCATTTTACAAATAAGGAACCGAGGTTTCCCAACTACTCTGCGGTAGATGTATTTTTCTGCATACACATTTCATAATCTTTCTGTCTCATGCTGTTCTCATGGACAGTGACAGCAGAGAAGGAAAGAAAAAGATAATTTTAAGAAGCATTTTTGAGGCAGAATTGATGAAATTTTATTAAATTTCATTGTGGAGGACAAGGGAGAAGATGAATTCAGTAAAGAAAACAAGTTCTCTAGTAATGCTGTTGGTTTGAAGAGTATAAATTTGGTTCTCCTAATTGAATACTCCCCCACGTGTCTGTCAGCTTGTTGTGCTGTGGGGGCTTGTGTGTTGCTGTTATGCTGGAAGCTATGCCACCAGTATGCAAAAACCAGTAGGGTCACTCATGGTGAACAGGTTTCAGACGACCTTCCAGACTAAGACAGACTAGGAAGAAGGACCCAGCTGTCTACTTCTGAAAAGAAGTAGCCAGTGAAAACATTATGAATAGGATCAGAACATTATCTGATATAGTGCCAGAAGATGAGCCCCTCAGGTTGGAAGAGAGTCAAAATACTACTGAGGAAGAGCTGCCTCCTCAAAGCAGAGTTGACCTTAATGACGTGGATGGAGTCAAGCTTTCAGGGCCTTCATTTGCTGACGAGGCACTACTCAAAATCAGAAGAAGCAGCTGCAAACATCTATTAATAATCAGAATGTGGAATATACGAAGTATGAATCTAGGAAAATTGGAAATCTTCAAAAATGAAGTGGAACAGATAAAGATTGATATCTAGGCATTAGTGAGCCGAAAGGGACTGGTATTGGTCATTTTGAATTGGGCAATCATATGATCTACTATGCCTGGAATGACAACTTGAAGAGGATTGGCATTGCATTCATCACCAGAAAGAATTTTTCAAGATCTATACCAAAGTACAATGCTGCTAGTGATAGGATAATATAATATCCACACATCTACAAAGAAGACCAGTTAATATGACAATTATTCAAATTTCTGCACCAACCACTCAGGCCAAAGATAAAGAAATTGAAGATTTTTATCAGCTTCTGCAGTCTAAAATTGATAGAACATGCAATCAGGATGCAGTGATAATTAATGATGATTGGAATGCAAAAGTCAGAAACAAAGATCAGTAGTTGGAAAGTATGGCCTTGGTGACAGAAACGATGCCAGAGATCACATGATTGAATTTTGCAAGACCAACTTCTTCATTGCAAATACCATTTTTCACCAACATAAATGGCGACTATACACGTGCACCTCACCAGATGAAATGTATAGGAATCAAATCAACTACATCTGTGGAAGGAGATGGTGGAAAAGATCATTATCACCAGTCAGAACAAGGCCAGGGGCTGGCGTGGATCAGACAACCAATTACTCACATGCAAATTCAACTTTAAACTGTAGAAAATTAGAACAAGTCCATGAGAGCCAAAGTATTACCTTCAGTATATCCCACCTGAATTTAGAAACCATCTCAAAAATAGATTTGACACACTGAACACTAGTGACCTAAGATCAGATGATTTATGGAATAACATCAAGCACATCATACATGAAGAGAGCAAGAGGTCATTAAAAAGATAGGAGAGAAAGAAAAGACCTAAATGGATGACAGAAGAGACTCTGAAACTTGCTCTTAAACATCGAGTAGCTAAAGCAAAAGGAAAAAATGATCAAGTAAAAGAGCTGAACAGAAGTTTTCAAAAGGGTGACTTGAGAAGACAAAGTAAAATATTACGAT
Source organism: Loxodonta africana (assembly GCF_030014295.1). NCBI lineage: Eukaryota > Metazoa > Chordata > Mammalia > Proboscidea > Elephantidae > Loxodonta > Loxodonta africana. Next base: position 18,461,965 of record NC_087359.1, read on the forward strand.
GACATGTGCAAAGACATGGAGTTAGAAAACCAAAAGAGAAGAACAAGCTCAGCATTTCTCAAGCTGACAGAATTGAAGAAAAAATTTAAGCCTTGAGTTGCAATACTGAAGGATTCTATGAGGAAAATATTAAACGACACAGGAAGCATCAAAAGAAGATGGAAGGAATACACAGTCACTATACCAAAAAGAATTGGTCAAGGTTCAACCATTTCAGGAGGTAACATATGATCAAGACCTGATGGTACTGAAGGAAGAAGTCCAAGCTGCACTGCAATGAAGGCATTGGCGAAAAACAAGACTCCAGGAATTGATGGAATACCAGTTGAGATGTTTCAACAAATGGGTGCAGTGCTGGAAGTGCTCACTCATCTATGCCAAGAAATTTGGAAGAGAGCTACCTGGTCAACTGACTGAAAGAGATCCTTATTTGTACCCATTCCGGAGAAAGGTGATCCAACCGAATGTGGAAATAATCAAACAATATCAATATCACCTGCAAGCAAATTTCTCTGAATATCATTCAAAGTGGCTGCAGCAGTGTATCTACAGGCAACTGCCAGAAATTCAAGTTAGATTTAGAAGAGGATGTGGAACCAAGGATATCACTGCTGATGTTAGAAGGATCCTGGCTGAAAGCAGAGAATACCGGGAAGATGTTTACCTGTGTTTTATTGAATATGCAAAGGCATTTAACTGTGTGGATCATAATGAATTATGGATAACATTGTGGAGAATGAGAATTCCGGAACACTTAAGTGTGTTCATGAAGAATCTGTACATAGATCAAGAGGCAGTGTTTTGAACAGAACAAGGGGATACTGCTTGGTTTAAAGTCAGGAAAGGTGTGCGTCAGGGTCGTATCCTTTCACCATACCTATTTAATCTCTATGCTGAGCAAATTATTTGAGAAGCTGGACTATATGAAGAAGAATGGGGCATCAGGATTGGAGGAAGAGTCATTAACAACCTGCTTATGCAGATGACACAACCTTGCTTGCTGGAAGTGAACATGACTTGAAGCACTTACTGATGAAGATCAAAGACCACAGCCTTCAGTATGAATAACACCTCAACATAAAGAAAACAAAAATCCTCACAACTGGACCAATAAGCAACATCATGATAAATGGGGAAAAGATTGAGGTTGTCGAGGATTTCATTTTACTTGGATCCACAATCAACACCCATGGAAGCAGCAGTCAAGAAATCAAAAGATGCATTGCATTGGGCAAATCTGCTGCAAAAGACCTATTTAAAGTGTTGAAAAGCAAAGATGTCACCTTGAGGACTGAGGTGCACCTAACCCAAGCCATGATGTTTTCAATCACCTCATATACATGTGAAACCTGGACAGTGAATAAGGAAGGCTGAAGAAGAATTGATGCCTTTGGACTATAGTGTTGGTGAAGAATATTGAATACACCATGGACTGCCAAAAAAATGAACAGATCTGTCTTGGAAGAAGTACAGCCAGGATGCTCCTTAGAAGCAAGGATGGCAAAACTACGTCTCACATACTTTGGACATGTTATCAGGAGGAATCAGTCCCTGGAGGAGGACATCATGCTTGGTAAAGTAGAGGGCCAGCGAAAAAGAGGAGGACCCTCAACAGATGGATTGACACAGTGGCTGCAACAATGGGCTCAAACATAGCAACTATTGTGAGGATGGTGCAGGACCAGGCAGTGTTTCCTTCTGTTGTGCATAGGGTCACTATGAGTAGGAACTGACTTGATGGCACCTAACAACAACAATTGAATGCTGTATTAGCTTCCTATTGCTGCAGTAACAAATTACCACAAACTCAGTGGCTTAAAACAACATAAATTTATTGTATTACATTTTCGAAGGTCTTTTGTTTATTCGCTTATTTATTGATTTGCCATCCCGTCAATTCTGACTCATGGAAACCCTGTGTGTCAGAATAGAACTATGTTCTATAGGATTTACAATGGCTGATTTTTTGGAAGTAGATCTCCAGGTCTTTCTTCCAAGGTGCCTCTGGGTGGACTCGAACCACCAACTTTTTGTTTAGCAGCTTAGCACGTTAACCATTTACATCACCCAGGGTCTCCAAAATGGTTTCACTGGGCTAAAACCAAGGTATCAGCAGGGCTGTATTCCTTCTGGGGGCTCTAAGGGGGGATTTATCAGGGCTTTTTTTAACTAGTTTGTTCCAGTTCAAACCCCTGCTGATAATTTGCACTTCCACCCCAGACATACCGATCAGAGCCTATAGTTTAACAAGATCCTCAGGTGATTCTTACGTATAATAAATTTTGAGAACCACTGCTCTGCTAGTTCTTCTCAGAACTGGTCCCTAGCCAGCAGCATTAGCATCACCTCGGAACACGTTAAACCAAAAACCAAACCAAATCCACTGCCATTGAATTGATTCTGACTCATGGTGACCCCATACAGTCTCCCGGGTTTCCAAGGCTGTAAATCTGCACAGAAGCAGACTGCCACATCTTTCTTCCACAGAGCCACTGGTGGTTTCAAACTGTCAACCTTTCAGTTAGCAGCGGATCGCTTTAAGCACTGCACCACCAGGGCTCCTTTCTGGGAACTTGTAAGAAATTCAAATTCTCGGCAGGGGTTCGAACTGGAATTAATTGGTTCAAAGTCCTGGAATTTATTTCCTTGCCTTTTCCAGCTTCTAGAGGCCACCTGTATTCCTTGGCTCATGGCCCCATCCTCCATCTTCAAAGCCAACGGCATAACATCTTCAGACCTCTCTCTGACTCTGACACGCACTCTCCTACCTCCCTCTTTCACTTATAAAGACCCTCATGATTACAATGGACCCACTGGATAATCCAGGATAAGCTCCCCATCTCAAGATCCTTCACTTAATCACATCTACAAACTCCCTTTTGCCATGAAAAGTACATATTCATAGGTTCTGGGGATTAGGAGTAGACATCTTTGGCGGGGGGAGGAACGTTATCCTACTGACTACAAATGCCAACCTCAGTTAAACTAAAGTGGCTCAGGGAGAAGGTAACAATGAGTGAGGAGGCAGCATGTGGATGGTGTAATGGTCCTAACTTCCTCGCCCTGCAGAGATGTCGTCCTGTCCCTGAGACTCTGAGGCTATGTATGTCAAGAGAGGCTTCCACCATGACCCTCCGCCCCTTTGTTCACTTCCATGTGGTGAAGGTACATGTGGTCATCACCGAGGAAAAAGCATATCTCAAAAGGATCAGCTTAACAGGAATCAGCCAATTTAACAAGATACGCATTCAATTTATACTCATCTCTAACCTGCTCAACTTACATTAGGCCTTTAATGTCCTGCCTGCATGAACGTCCACTAGAGGGGAAGTACTGGAGAAGAAAAATAGGTTCAGCATGGGGGAGGCAGTAAGCTTAGTTTTGTAATTATGGAATTCTAGGTAGAGACATCCATTGTACATTTGTAAATGGTGGGCTAAAGTTAAGGGGAGAAGTTGGGCTGCATGTAGATTTGAGAGTCATCGGTATATAGGTAATACTTGGGGCCATGGTAATAGAGGGAAATAATCAGAGGGGCACATGGAGTGAGGCAAGATGAAGGCTAGAGAACCCTGGAGCACCCCTTGGTGTGCAGGAGCCAACCCGTACTGCCTTGTATCAGCTCTTACTGGCTCACAAGAGCTGATTATGGACACCTCTTTCCAGTTCTGCATCCAACATCCTGTTGACTACCTGAAATCAGCCACAGTGGGACTATTTACGTCACGGGAAGCGACAAATGCGCAAACCAGGACTTTTTCCCCCCGGACAGCTAAGTTGCTAAATATTGACCAACATGCCACTGGTTACACTAAGATCTAATGAGAGGGGAAGAGAAGAGGAACCAGCAGAGGCCTCAGGGAGAGGAGGCAGAGAAGAAGGAGGAGAGCAGATGAGAAGGGGCTTGAAAGGACAAGGAAGGAGAGAGGATTGAGGAGTCAGATGTGCTAGGCGGTAGCTGGGAAGGCTATTCAGTCCCCAGGCATTGGCCTGGGGTCCCATGAACCCCATGGGGCTCCTTGGCCAGCCTGGCTCAGAGCGAAGTAGCTGTATTTTGGAATTCTCTTTTCCAGGTTGCTTCTCCCTCCAAGGTCCAGAGTCAGTGAGCGGTTCAGAGGAGGGCTCGGTGACTGTGCAGTGCCACTATGACACAGGGTGGGAGACCCACAGAAAGTGGTGGTGCCAAGGGAAAATCTGGAATTTCTGCAAGATCCTCATTCAAAGTAGAGGATCAGAGCAAGAAGTGAAGAAAGACCGAATGTCTATCAGGGACAATCACAGGAACCGCTCCTTCACGGTGACCATGGAGAAGCTCAGCAGAGAGGATGCCGACACGTACTGGTGTGGGATTGAGAAAAAAGGATCTGACCTTGGAGTCCAAGTTAAAGTGACCGTTGGCCCAGGTAGGTACTTTCTTATCTGGCAGGGCAGGGGTGGTGTTATCAGCCGCTCATGAACCTCCAGTCTGAAGCCAATAATCTGTGACTAACTTTGCCTGTGTCTAGCGAAAACAGTTCTGACCACTCCAACGAACCTGTCTTCCAAACCATTAGCCATGTCTTCCACCTTCTACGTCAGGTGAGTCCCTGCAGTTCTGTCTCCTGATTCTATCTGGGGCTCCTCCTATAGGGAAGTCAAGGCTGGGGACCCCTTCTGTCACTGTATCAGTTTTCTAATACGGGTTGCTGTAACAAAGTACCACAAATTCGGTGGCTTATAAGCACAGAAGTGAATTGTCTCACAGTTCTGGAAGCCAGGAGTCTGAAATCAGGATGTTGGCCAAGTGGATTCCTCCTGAGGAAGAATCTGTTCCATGCCTCTCTCCTACCTTCTGGTGATGGCTGGCAATCCTTGGCGACCCTTGGCTTGTAGATGTGTCACTTCAAACTCTGCCTCCATCTTCACATCGCTGTCTTCCTTCCATCTCTTTTCTCTCTATGTCTCTTCTCCTCTTTTATAAGGACACCACTTAGATTGGGATCCACCCTGCTCCAGTATGACCTCATGTTAACTGGTAACATCTCCAAAGACCCTATTTCCTAACAAGGTCATGCTCACAGGTACCAGAGGTTAGGACTTCAACATATCTTTTTGGGGGACACAATCCTATCCATAAAACCCTGTGCTATGGCCTGATATCAGGTGCATATCCCCATTGGAGCCTGGTATAGCCCAAGTCAAAGCCCCGAGCCAACCCTCTGTCTTTTCCGAGCCCATCCTCTGTCTCATCCGGCCCCTTATTACTCCTCATCCACTGTCTTCCCATTTGAGCCCTCAACAGAATCATTCACCCATTCAATCACCCAACAAAAAGGCTTGATGACCTAGCTGTTGCCAGGGGGAGATAAGACACAAATCTCCAAGAGGCAAGGCAGCAACTGCCACATGGCAAGGAAAATTAGTTAACCTTGGTGGTCGAGGCAAGTGACCTGGAGCTAACATTAGCAGGAAGAGCAAAAGCACAGAGACAGGAAAACATAGCCCATATTTGGAGGGTTCCAGGTACTTAGGAAGAAACCCTGGTGGCTTAGTGGTTAAGAGCTATGGCTGCTAAAAGGTCGGCAGTTCGAATTCACCAGACATTCCTTGGAAACTCTATGGGGTAGTTCTACTCTGTCCTCCAGGGTGCTATAAGTCGGAATCAACTCAACAGCAATGGGTTTTTGATTTGAGGTGCTTAGGAGCCCTGCTGGTGCAGTGGTTAAAGTGATGGACTGCTAACTGAAGGTCAGTGGTTCAAAACCACCAGCTGCTCTGTGGGAGAAAGATGTGGCAGCCTGCTTCCGTAGAGATTCACAGCCTTGGAAACCCCATGGGATCACCATGAGTCAGAATCGACTCAACGGCAGTGGGCTTTAGGTTCTTATAAGGAGGCCCTGGTGGTGCAGTGGTTAAAATGCTCGGGTGCTAACTGAAAGGTCAGTGGTTCAAACCCATCAGTTGCTCTGCAGGAGGCAGATGTGGCAGTCTGCTTCAGTAAAGATTACAGCCTTGGAAACCCTGTGGACCAGTTCTACTCTGTCCTATTGGTTTGTTATGAGTCAGAATTTACTTAACAGCAATGGGCTTAGATGCTTCTGTTGGAGTCCCTGGATGGTGAAAACAGTTAACACACTTGGCTGCTAACCAAAAGGTTGGAAGTTCATGTCCACGCAGGGGTGCCTCAGAAGAAAGGCCTGGCAATTTACTGACAAAAAATCAGACATTGAAAATCTTATGGAGTGCGATTCTGTTCTCACACCCGTGGGGTTGCCACGAGTTGAAGTCGACTTGATGGCAGCTGATTTTCAGTGTTTCTGTTGAGCTGAAATGTACTTTGGCCAAACAGGAGTCCCAGAGGTGAAATCAGAAAAAAAGGTGGGCCAGTACAAAACCAGCTGAGGTTACTATCTGAGGATCTGAGCAGGTTATGGTGATCTGTGGTGGTCTCCCGAGTGGGGCTGCTATGCCCAGAGTTCCAGGCTGAGTGGGGTAACGGCTCCACAGTGTTGGGGCATAGGGAGTGAGGGGTCTGGGGGAATCAAGGCCTCAGCCCAGGGTTCCAGGGTGAACAGGGTGATGGCTCCACAGCATTGGGGCATAGGGAGTGAGGGGCCGGGGGAATCGAGGGCCTCCAGCTCTGGCTCTGACCCTTTGTACCTCTCACAGGACCCACTACTTGCTCCTGGTATTTGTGAAGGTGCCCATCCTGCTCCTCTTGCTTGGTGCTGTCCTCTGGTTGAAGGGGTCTCGGAGGGTCCTGGGAAGCAATGGGGTCAGCCTGACTGCGAGGACTTGTCCAGTGAAACTCTGACCAAAGACACAGCTCCTTATATGAACGAGCAGAGCCTCCTGACCCCGGACCCGATTTCCAGATTAGACACGGGCACCTGGGGAAGAAACAGTCCCTGAGTGCTAGGGATGCCATGACTGAGGCTGGGGGCCTGGGCCTCTGCCCTGGCCTCGGGGGCTGACCAGGTACTCTCCCTGTTCTACACAGCTCTGGGCACAGCTGGGGACCCTCCTGAGGCGTCATGGAGTACCAGCACCTTATTCCCATGCCTTCCAGTAGCAAACACCCCATCCCACCAGAGTGGGCAGGGCTCGTGTCAAGCTATGGGTGGACAGCTGTGTCCCCAATGCTGCAACAACTCCTTTGCGGAGCCTGGGACTGAAGCACAGAGAGAAGCAGCAGCTGTGTGCGAGAGAAGCAAAGATGGAGACCTGCCAAGAGCTTGCTTTCGGACATTTCTGAGACAAGCTTGATGCCACATTTTCTTAAGTTGGCCAAGCTGGGCTTTGATGACCTGTGTCCTCAAGATCCCTGACTGAAGTGCACATTCCCTAAGGGGGCGATTTGTGGTGAGCTCCTAGTTCAGGGGCCTGAGCAGTTTGGATGCCCTCTGCCCAGGGAGGGCACTTGCCCTGAGTCCGCAGAGCTGAGGAGAAATGGGAACCTACCTGGGCCCAGCCCCAGTGCCCAGCTTCATCCTTCTTCCTCCTCCTCTGCCCTGCCTCCCAGGGTCCCTGTCCTCCCACCCCTGCTCATGGGCTGGGACTTCCAGGGGTTGCAGTTTGGAAGTCTAGCCCTTCAGACGTCTCCTCAGGACAACTGTTCAGGCCATCTCCTGTGGCCAGGACTGGATTACCCAATAACCAAGGTACGCATGGGCCCAGCTGCTCCTTCCCACCAATCTGCAGAGCACAGTTTCACCTGTCCCTCACCACAGCAACGATGTGGTGAAACCCGTGTGAAACTGCTCACCATAGACTAGCCAGCCCATGTGTACCTTGATTGATGCAAGCCGGTGCATACAGTGCTTGCTGGTTAATCTGCCCCTGTGGCTGTGGGGCTGTTAAACTTCAAGACACTACCTCAAGGTGGAGGGGGCGTGGTGTTTAAAACTGCCTGAGAGGAATAATATTGTCTATTTTAAATAATGTTGTTTAAGTCTCATTGTTAATTAAAACCAAACGTCTGTTAAGGGCAAAGGAGAAACTTGGAAATACATGGTGGTGACAGTTACCCAGCTGAATTGTACATGTAAAAACCATTGACATGGCAAATGTTTTGTTTTATATATATTTACCATAATTAAAAAAAAAATTCCAGAAAGAAAAATTCCAAAATACCAGAGTTACTGGTCTGACAGAGACTGGAGGAATCCCAGAGACATGGCCCATGGACACCTTTCTAATTCAGAACCGAAGTCACTCCTGAAGTCCACCTTTCAGCCAAAGATTAGACAGGCCTAGAAAACAAACAACACACATGAAGAACGTGTTTCTTAGGTCAATCAAGTATATGAGACCAAATGGGAAACAGCTGCCCAAAAGCGAAGACAAGAAGGCAGAAAGGGATGAGAAAACTGGACAACTAGGCATGTAGGAACCCAGGGTGGAAGGGGAAAGGGGGAGAGTGCTGACACATTGTGGGGATTCCAACCAATGTCACAAAACAATTTGCGTATAAATTTTTGAAAAAGGAACTAATTTGCGCTGTAAACTTTTACGTAAAACACAGTAAAAAAAAAAAAAAAAAAAAGGGAAACGTTTCTCTTTTTAATACCTCATACACAACAATAACATGCTTGCATTTATTTACTTTGTGCCTTGTGGGTTCCCTCACAGCAAAAGGATCTTCACCTCATGTGAGGAGAAACAGTACAATCTGAGAAGTGCACCTGCTACACACTCACACTCTCGCTCTGTCACACACGCACACATACGTACATACACATTTGGAATGTCTCCCTTTGAACACCCATGATATTGTATCCACCCTTCCATCTGTCCTAGTGGGTGGGCCCTGGTTCTGAGCAAGGGATAAAGGAGAGGGGAGTCTTCCAGTTCCCAGCATAATACCTGTAATCTCCCCTCCCCTCCCCACTGGGACTCTATAATCCCATCTCATTTAAGGGCCTCCCACCATCGTCCTTCAGCCAATGAGAAACTTTCTCCCATTTTGAATTTAGTTTAGGGCTCTGGCCAATGATGGGCCTGAATATTCCATAAAAAAAAAAACCCAACCCTGTTGCCTTCAAGTCGACTGACTCGGACTCATAGTGACCCTACAGGACAGAGTAGAACTGTCCCGTAGAGTTTCCAAGTAGCTGCTGGTGGATTCGAACTGCCGACTTTTTGGTTAGCAGCCAAGCTCTTAACCATTATGCCACCAGGGCTCCAAACATTTCATTGAAAAAAAAAACCAAACTCAGTGCCGTCAACTCCAACTCATAGCGACCCTGTAGGACAGAGTAGAACTGCCCCATAGAGTTTCCGAGGAGCGCCTGGTGGATTCGAACTGCCTACCCTTTGATTAGCAGCGGTAGCACTTAACCACTACACCACCAGGGCTCCAAACTTTCCACACTGCTCAGAAAATATAGAGCTTGAGCCAAACTAAGACACTTTGAGTCACCCAACTAGGGACCAAGGCCCACCACCCACCAGCTCCAAAGCCCTTTCCACTGTGACCCATTCCCTGGCTGCGGCACCAGAAGATCAATCCAGACTCAGGGGTGACACCACAGCTCTGTAGAGGGAAAGTCAGAGTCTGTATGCTCCACTCACTGGGCTCAACTGAGTGAGGGGCCATTGACAGCAGCCAGCCCAGCGCAAATACTTTTCCCACAGTTTCCTACAGTTCCTATTCGATAACTCCCCTGTCTTCTTTGGGGACAGTGTGGCTGGGTTGTTACTTTCCTGACTCCATCAAACAGAACCCACTAGAGTGGACATTTTGAGAAGTCCGACTACAGGCCTGACTATAGGCAATTACAAAGGCTTTGCCTGACAGGCCTCAGGGGGAAGTTGCTCTCCCCATCCAGACTTGGTGCACGGCCAATGCATTAACGTCTCTGAAGGGGGTTGCAGTCAAGGACTCAGGCCCCCTGGCTGGCCATGCTCTTTTCCCATATCTGTACTCCTTGCCCCAGGACCTCCATATTGAGGCCTCTTTATAGGGACCTTCAACAGGCTTTCCTCAGGTACGTCTGCTGAAACCTCCTTATCAGGGAAAAGGGGAAAAATCTTGAAGACACTTTTCTCCACTCTGACGTGATACTCAGTACTTTCCACTCCTAGCTCTCCCCACCCTGACATCGGCTCCTGCAGGAATCTTTTGTTCAGAGCTCCATAGGTAGTGAAGCAGAGGCACCATTCCTGGGAAATATGGAACGGGGAGAGTTCGCACTCTTTCCAGCTGTCTTAATCAACTAGTGCTGCTGTAACAGAAATACCACAAGTGGATGGCTTTAACAGAAATTTATTCTCCCACGGTCTAGGAGGCTAAAAGTTTAAATTTAGGTTGCCAGCTCCAGGGGAAGACTTTCTTTCTCTGTTGGCTTTGGTAGAAGGTCCTGGTCATCAATTTTCCCCTGGTCTAGGAGCTTCGCAGCACAGGGACCCTGGGTCCAAAGATGCACTCTAATCCCAGCTCTTCTTTCTTGGTGGTAGGAGGTCCCTCTCCTCTCTGCTCACTTCCTCTCTTATATCTCAAAAGAGATTGACTCGAGATACAACCTAATCCTACAGACTGTGTCCTGGCTCACTAACATAACGGACAGCTCACTCCCAAATAGGATCATAACCACAGGCATTGAGGCTAGGATTTACAACACTTAGGATAATTATATCAGATCACAAAATGAAAGACAACCACACAATACTGGGAAGCATGGCCTAGCCAAGTTGACACATATTTTGGGGGGACACAATTCAATCCATGACACCGGGTTAAACCAGTTGCCATTGAATTAACTCCAACTCATGGCAACCCCATGTGTTACAGGGTAGAACTGTGCTCCACAGGGTTGTCAATGGCTGATTTTTTGGAAGTACGTCATGAGACCTTACCTCTGAGGCTACTCTGGGCAGACTTGAACCTCCTGCCTTTCAGTTAGCAGTCAAAAGCATCAGCCATTTGCACCACCCAGTGACTCATCTACTATTGCAGTAAGTAATTAAAGTCTTGACGATTACTTTATTTTGGCTAATTTTCTTAATTGGCCACTCAGACACCTGCCAGCTCAGTTCAGCTTTCTCTCATCTTTGTTCTTAACATATCTATTTTTGTCAGTCTTGAACACCACCCCTACCTCCACCCCCCCCCACCCACCCACACACACTCCTGGGAAATGCCCCTTGTGGTTCCAACAACACTTGCCTAATCTTCCCACCATCTGGGGTAGGGAGAGAGACCAAAAATAAATAAATTAGCCACTAGAGCTAGAATTGCACTTTCCAGAAAATGTGTTTCAATCACAAGTCTAGTGGAGAAGGCCTCATATCCTTAAATAGCTACAGGTTATGCGTCCCCATATGCTGATTTAAGCAGTTATTATAGCCCCACAGTTGGTAACGCACAACTTCTTAAGAGCAAAGCACAACTTCTCCTTCCCTGTGTGTTCCTCCCCATAGGTCTGAACTTCTGAGCAACTGCTTGACCACAGAGGGAGTTCACCCAGAGAGGAGAGCAGCTGGCCCAGGGCGGGAGAGGTGGCAGCAGCCCGTGGCAGGAAGACATGACAATGAGAAGGGCCCCTTACCAGAGCTTGGAGCATGGGCTTATTTCTTCATGATGCTAGATATGTCCTGAGTATTGTTTTCTTAATAAATGAGGGAAAAGGAATATCTTTCTAGCACTGCTCTCAACCTGTTCTCCGAAGCTTCTCTCTCTCTGCTTGTTTGTCTGTCCTGGCCTTGCTTCCCGTTCCTCAGCTTCCTCAGATCCCCGTGGCTGGGTCTGTTCACCCGTAGACATTGGCTCACCCCAGTTTCTTGCCCCCTAAGAGGCTGAGAGTCAAGCATCCAACCAGAATGAGGGCCCAGTGGCAGCTCTGGCCACTCTCCTGGGTGCCCCATGTGTTCTCAGGATGTGAGAGTTACCCAGGAAGACACCTTGGGGATCTGGGCTCCCTCTGAGCCCCACCCTCCTATCCTCCTTGTGGGAACAGCACCATCTGCTGCACTGCATCCTCTATATCCCAGCTTCTCATCCCCTGGTCCCCTTTCCTCCAATCCAGGCCTCTTCTAGGCTTAAGAACTTCAGATCCTGGCCAGGCTTCTGCTCCTGTCCACCTCCTGCCAGCTCCCAGCCAGGGTCATGAATCACCTTTGTACCTATGACTCAGACTTTCTATTCATTAATTTTCTCATTCCTTTGCTCTACAAACCAGTATTAAGCACCTCCATTCCCATTGCCATCAAGTCTATTCCGACTCATAGTGACCACATAGGACAAAGTAGAACTGCCTCACAGGGTTCCTAAGGCTATAATCTTTACAGAAGCAGACTGCTACAGCTTTCTCCTTCTGGGAGGCTGGCAGATTCAAACCGCTGAATTTTTGGTTTGCAGCCATGACACCAGTGCTCCTTATTGAACTCTTAGTAAGTCCAAAACACTGTAGGGGCACCCAAGGGGGCTCATAGTTGAAAAGATACCAAGGAAACAACCCAAACACCCATCATCCAATGAAGGGGTAAACAAATTGTGTACCCATGCAATGGAAGATTATTCAGCAATAAAAAGGAACAAATTAATGATACATTCAAAGGCATGGATGAATCATAAAAGAATTGTGCTAAGAGAATGAAGCCAGACACAAGGGACCATAGGATTCCATTCAGATGAAATTCTAGAAAAGGCAAGCTATAGTGACAGAAAGCACCTCAGTGGTTGCCAGAGACCAGAGGTGACGGGGGTGGGAGGAGTGGATTGATGCAAAGGAGCACAGGGAACTTTCTGGAGTGATGGAGGTGTTCTATATCATGAGTGTGGTGATGGTTTCAGAACTGTACACATTTGCCAAAACTCATCAAACTGCATACTTGGAATCGATGAGTTTTCTTATATGTAAGTTATAGCTCGATAAAGCTATAGCTCAATAAAGCTGATATTTGTAAAAAGTTACCAAGTTTACAGCCTGGCAGAGTCCATCCAGCTCTGTCAGGGCCAAAGAGACATGTAGACTGTTTCTCCTCTGCCTAACAAGTGTGGCCTCTCAGGGCACCTGGGCCACTGTCAACCTCAGCCAGGACCCAACCAGTGTGGCCTCCCAGGGCACATGGACCATTGTCAACCTCAGCCAGGACCCAACCACTGTGGCCTCCCAGGGCACCTTGACAACTGTCAACCTCAGCCAGCGCCCAACCAGGATGGCCTTCCAGGGCACCTGGGCCACTGTCAGCTTCAGCCAGGACCCAACCATTGTGGCCTCCCAGGGTACCTGGACCACTGTCACTTTCAGCCAGGACCAACAGCTTAAGTACTGTTGGGCTTTTAGGGAGTCCTTCCTGGGTGACTGAGACAGAAAGACCAAACTTGCTGACCTGGGCCTGATTTGTCCCCGTCCTGGTCAGGGGCATTGCACCCTGTCCTACTCACCTATATCAAGAGTGGGGCTGCGCATTTTAGGTAACTACACCTCTGAGTGGCTCCACTGACAAGCCTCCAAATACCCTATGGGACCCTTACCACCTTTCCCAAGGGGCTTATCGGAAGCATTCTGAGATGTCAGCTTAGGTTCTCAATTAAAAAAAGGGGGGGAGGGGTTGTTTGACAAAGACTGTCTCACCAAGTGCAATTTAAGCCTATTAAAACCAAAAAACCCATCACCATTGAGTGGATTCCAACTCATAGCAACCCTATAGGACAGAGTGGAACTGTCCCATAGGGTTTCCTAGGCTGTAATCTTTATGGAAGCAGATTGCTACATCTTTCCCCCTTGGTGTGACTGGTGGGCTGAAACTGAAGACCTTTTGGTAAGTAGCTGATTCTTCTTCGGATCATTTCAATATCAGAAATCTTTGGAGAATTCATCTATTATTTTGATTCTAATGGCTCATCCTTATGGTGGCTTGTTTTCTTCTGTATTTGACCATATTATCAGTGGGAGCTCATATTTATCTAAATACAACCTGTAGATGTATTTAGCTACATGGTTTCCACTAGAATGGTAGAATGGTTTCCACTAGAAAGCATGTGTTTGCTTCTGCTGGGCATTAAGGGCTGGCTATAAACATTGAATTTTAATTGCTATAAAAATTTTATTTTTCTGCTTAGGGTCCCCCAACTGCGTGGCAAGTGTAAATTTAAATTCCAGCCCTATACTTAAAAATTCTCGGAGAATACTATTGTTATGTGCTGTCGAGTCGATTCCAATTCATAGATACAGACCCTATAGATAGTGGTATCATAAAAATATCTTTTTTTTAATTTTAGTGACAGCATACACAGCCAAAGATACACCATTTCAACAATTTCTACATGTACAGTTAGGTGACATTGGTTACATTCTCGCTGTTCTTTTCCACTTGATTCTACTACCATCGTTTTAAACTCAATGCCCCCTGAGTTTCCCATCCAACCTTTCATGTTGCAATTGTCAATTTGATCTCACTTAGATGATTCTTTAAAAGAGCATGTCGTGGTTGTGTGCCATAGAGCTGATTCTGACTCATAGCAACTCTACACGGCAGAGTAGAACTGTCCCCCCAGGGTTTCCTAAGCTGTAATCTTTATGGGAGCAGATTACCAGGGCTTTTCACCAGTGGAGCCGCTGGTGGGTTTGAACCACCTGCCTTTCAGTTAGCAGCCAAGTGCTTAACCACTGTGCCACCAGGGCCACTTAAAAAGAGCATAGTATCATTTTCATTAATAATTTTTTTTCCACCTGAAGCTGCAACAAATGGGGTTGTTTTTTGTTGTGTGTGTGCGCATGTATGTGTTTTTTGTTTGTTTGTTTTTGTTTTTTCAATGATTTCCCTTTTGCTATCAAGTAGATAATTCCCAGTCTGCCAAGGGTGTAGACACTTTAAGTCTTCTGGCCTTATGTGGGTATCTCAGGTACAGCTCTCCACTTTGAATGGGCCCAAGCCTTTTGCTCCCTCAAGCTCTGCAGTTCATCCCCAAACATTAGCCTCTTTCTAATTGCATCTGGCCCCAGGGTAGCCCCAGGGTAGCCACAGCTTCCTCATTGGCTTATCTCTCTAATTTCACCATAACAGGGCTTCAAATATTTCTAACAAGTTCTCAGGCGATGCAAATGCTGCTGGTTAGGGACCTGTTCTGAGAACCACTAGTAAAGCAGTGGTTCTCAAAATTTACTATGTGTAGGAATCATTTGAGGATCTTGTTAAAATGTGGATTCTGACTCAGTATATCTAGGGGTAAGAAATGCAAATTCTCAGCAGCGGTTCGAACCAGAACTAACTGGGGTTTGAAGCCCTGCAGTATAACTACTCACTTTGGGTTTTTAGTTGGTTTGTTTGGTGTTTGGGAACGCCCCGGGGTTGTTGACACAAGTTCCTGCCTGCTTTCTGCATCATTCATTATTTCAACATCATCTTCACACTAAGGCTTGTTGTTCTCCTGAGTCCCAAGATGTCTGCAGCAGACAATGATCACACACATACACAGTGACTTCTAGGAAAACCTCCTCAGAGTTCCCCCCGAGAAGATCTCCCATTATTGACTGACTCAGGCTCAGATGACCACCCTTAAACCAGACACTGACAAGGTGATAGTACCACCCTGTGGATGGAGAGAGGACCATCTTCCCTGGGTCATATGGTGAAGGGTGAACACTTAGAAATGATGCTGGCTCCATCTTGAAGGAGTGGAGGTTGGGTAAGAGGCGACCAAAATGTCTGCCACAAAAGCTTTGCTGGAACCACCCTCTGTTGTCTGGCTCATCTTATTCCTTCCTGGATCCTTGGGCCTTGGCCTCTGTGAGCATAAGCTCCCTACCCTCAAGCAGCCTTGAGAAGTTGATTCTTGCCTCCTCTCCTCAGTTTCTCAGCTCAGCATCCTCAGGTCAGGACAATGGTAACCTGCTTTTTGCAGTCAGAAGGCTCTTGGAAGTACAAGCTCCTTACAGCTCAAGTTTTATATAATTCATCATACCCTTCTAGGTTCAAGAGCTAAGCACATAATTGTGGCAGAAAATAATAAGACTTAGTTACTAAGTCCTCTAGATTTATCAGGAAACACTGCTTCTCAAGTGATAATGGGCTTCAACTTAGCTCTCCTCCCTGTTTCCCGGGAAGGAGAAAAAGGGGCTGCAGCTTTAGGAGAGGAAAAGCTATGTTATGGTTGGGTGGTTGGGGACTGGGCCTTTCCAGGAATGAGTCAGAAATGAGTCAGAAGGCAGGTCTTCCCCCACCTACCACCCCTTCACTCCTCCTCTATTCTATATCCCTCTTTTGCATATAAAATATTCTGTCGCCCAGAGTGCACAGAATTAGTGCCTGCAAGGCTTCGGGGCCCTACCCTCCATCTGTCATTTGGGGTCACACATTCCCCCACTTCCTCCTTAGAGGAGCAGAGTCCCATTGGCCTGCGTGAGGTTGTGAACAAAGAGGACAGCTGCCCACTGCTTTCCTTCTGGTGGGAGAAAGGGGTCCTTATCCAGGCCCCAGCAGCCAGCTCTGCCAGGCCCCAGAGCAGAGCTGGAAGCATCCACTGACCTGCTGATGACACCCAGTCCCTCCTGGCCCCTCCCCTCAGCTGGACCTGGCTCTGCGTGTATATGTGTTGTGTGTGTGTGTATTGTATGTTGTGTAGTATGACATGTATGTGTGTGTTTTATGTGGTATGTGTTGTATGTTGTGATCTCTTCTCCATCTTCTCCCCCAAAGGATTCCCCAGCCTCTGCTTGAACTCTTCCAGGAATGGGTGGGTCACTACTTTGTGAGACAGTCCATTTCATTATTCCATTTTACGGTGGCTGTGCCTGAGTGTTGACCCACACTGAGCCATCGTATGTTTGCACATATGCAGATGTGTGCTGTGTGTGCCCCTGCATTTCCCCTTCTGCATTTCAGAACATTAATAAAAAGAGGGAGAGAGCCTTTGGGATGGCACACATGTGCAAACACACATTAAATACCTGAAGAAGACACCAACAATAACAATGTCTCCACATTTATGGGGCCCCCCTACCTCTTGAAAAATCTTCTGCAAGCTGTGGGCCCAAGTCCCAGAGAAAACAGCTCAAAATCACAATTTGGTTGTAATACCAGGGGTCAAAGACCCTTGACTTACGTAGAATACATTCTTTGCTGTTAACTGGTGTTTACTTGGAATAGAAGGTCAAAACATGGTTAAGACGTGAAAGAAAGTCACAGACATTTCACAGCCAAGATGGTGGTGAACGTGATTTTCCATGGAGCTGCTGGGGGAGCAGCAGGCTTAGGGAAGCTCAGGTAGCTGTTCCCACCAAACATAAAATCTCTGCCCGTGTCTTCCAGCGTGAAGAGAAGCAGCTGTGACTGTCCCTCTTCCACCTACCCATGACATCATTCAGGACGTCCCCAGCCCCCTGGATCCTCAAAGCTTCTTTGTGCTTATTTGACATCAAAACCAGGAATTTATTTATTATAGGATCACAGACATGTGGAATTATTTAAATAACTCTTCTCTCTTGATAAGACATTTTAAAAATTAATTTTTATCTCTTATACTAAAAATAAACCTATCTAAGGGTCCAGAGGAATTTGCCACTGATTCTGGAACCATGGGCAAGTTTCCTTGTCTGTAGATGAAGGTCTTTGGGGCTCACCCAGGCTCCTCCATACGTGAACAAATCTCTTCTTTTGCATCTTCTTTGCTGCTCTTCTAGTTCTCCTCACTCTCAAGCAATCCCAGACACTTCTATGAGGCTGTGATTATAAAGGAACCCCTGGGTGGTAGGAATGGTTAACGTACTCACCGCTAACTGAAAAGTTGGTGGTTTGACTCCACCCAGAGCTGTCTCGGAAGAAAGGCCTAGTGATCTACTTCCAAAAAATCAGTCATTGAAAACCCTATTGGACATAGTTCTATTCTGACACACATGGAGTTGCCATGAGTTGGAATTGACTCAATGGCAACTGGCCAGCCAGTTACAATTTATAAAGAGATGTGCAGGTACCAGCCTATGTGAGTCACATCTTTTCTTGGAGCCACAGGACTAAGGAGTTCCTGTCCACCATATACACAGCTGGAATGAAGCACAGGAAAAGAAGAAAGATGGGAAAACTAGAGCCAGGGGAATGGGACGGTGCCCTCCACATCCCCCAGAGCTCCTACTCCTGCTAGTCTCTCCTGTGAAGCCAGCCAGGCTGATGACGCAAGAGGGACAGCCCACAGGGAGCCCAGCTGCCCTGTTGGTCACCATTGAGAGAGCAGGCTGGGGGGCATGGTGAGAGCTAACGGGGCCATCCCTGGTCTTCTCATGGCCTGAGGAAGCCCCCAGACGATGAGGCCTGAGATGCAGGCCTATGTCTTCTTTATCACGCTGTACTCTGGCTCTTCTTGGGGCCTCTTGGGGGGCATACTGGTGGCCTCAGAATCCTGACTCTGGCACACAAATGTCACCGAGGCATAATAAGGCTCTGCCCTGGGGACTGCCTGCAGAGAGAGACAAAGGCTCAGGGAGAGGCAGGGAAGGATGGACCCCTAGCTTAGAATAGGGAGGACACCCAAGGGGACCTTGGGGAGCCCCAGTCATGTAGGCTCCAGCCTTCCCCACTATCCTGGCTTCTTTCTCTCTCAAAACTGTCCCTACTGCAACTGGCTCCCCATTCTGTGCACCCTACTGCTCCACCCACTAGGTCAAGCCACGGCTCCCCTGAATCATCAGAGCCAGAGGGTCCCTGGGGCTCCAGGGTCTGACCTTGCCTGTTCCATTCTACAAGGAGGAGACTGAGACCCCTAGAGGTCTACAGGAATCAGCTGGGCTCCCCTGAGACAGCCTTTGCCCTGAAGCAGCCGTCCCTTTCTGAGGACTTGGAAGAGCCTACAGAGGACCCAAGACTTCTAGGTAGAGTCCAGACTGGCATGGGGCCCCCATGAGATCACCGAGCCAGCTCCCCCACCTCTTCCCTCTCTACCCACTGCCCAGGAGCCACACTCACCACTAAGCTGTATTCCACCTCCATGTCTCGCTGCTTAAGGGTGCCCTCTGGGGGGTGCGTCTGCAGCTCCAGGTTCTCATAGCAGGGCTCACTTGGCTGGAAAGGCTGGGGCTGGGGCTAGGGCAGCCAGGAGGAGAGCTTGGTGGGTGTCCTCTAGGCACCCTCCTCCAGTCCAGTCCAGAGGGGCCTCTGCCCCAGCCTCTCTGCATTCACCTCTCCCTTCCCTCCACTTTCTGGGTGCCCCACACCCACCCTTCCTGCCCTCCTCCACTATCCCCCACTCTGGGCCTCTCTGGGATGTATCTGAATGCTGCTGTGGTCAGTGGCTGGGCTGGGAGGACCCTCCTCATTTCCCTAGACCAGATCTTAGTACAAGACCCAACGGCCAATCTCCCAGGCCTTGCTCTTCTGGCTCTGGCCAAGCACTGCCCTCCATCCCTGCATGGTCCTCCCACCCTTCTCCAGGCCAGTGGCACTGTCCGCCCTGCCACCAGTCAGCCCCCCCGGGCTCTTGCTGCTGCAGCGTTGTCTTACCCAACTGGAGTTCTGGGACAGCTCTGCATTCTCAGCAACTAAAGAGACAGGAGGACAGTAAGGGAGGTGAAGGCACAGAAATCCCAGAACAAGGTCAAGGCACGGATGGAATTCCCAGGATCCGTTTGGAAATAGACCTTTCCATAAAGACTCCAGCTCTGGGGGATATCAGCTCAGGTCTGAAGTATGGCAGGAACCCAAGAGTTTGCTGAGTGACTTAGTGAATGAATGAATGAATGAATAAAAGAATGAACAGGAAGACTCCAGCTGGAGATGAGGGGCCAAACAAAGCTAGTTGTGCAAACACTTATAAGTGCTATGCAGCAGGCTCTGGCTCAGGTGAGAGGAGCAGGGACAACTGGGAAGACAGCTGAGGACATTCAAGAGCCTGCAGCAGGGACTGTCAGTGCAGGGGAGGAGGAATCAGACACTTAAAGAGAAAGCCTTTCCCAACAGCAGGAGACAAGTGTAATGCTCCTATGCACCAGTATACTCTGCTGTCAATGATTTTTAGAAAACTGCACTCAATAGCACAGTGTCTTAGTTATCCAGTGCTGCTATAACAGAAGTACCACAAGTGGGTGGCTTTAACAAAGAAACATTTACTCTCTCACAGTCTAGGAGGCTAGAAGTCTGAATTCAGGGCACCAACTCCAGGAGCAGGCTTTCTCTCTATGCTCGTTCTGGGGAAGGTCTTTGTCATCAATCTTCCCCTGGTCTAGGGGCTCCTTGGAACCCTCATGGTGCAATTGTTAAGAGCTTGGCTGCTACCCAAAAAGGTCTGCAGTTCGAATACACCAGCTGCTCCTTGGAAACTCTATAGGGGAGTTCTACTCTCTCTTATAGGGTCACTATGAGTCAGAATCAACTCAACGGCAATGGGTTTGATTAATTTTTAGGAGCTTCTCAGCACAGGGACCCCAGGTCCAAAGGACACGCTCCTTACTGGTTCTTCATTCTTGGTAGTATGAGGCCCCCCTGTCTCTCTGCTCGCTTCTCTCTTTTATATCTCAAAAGAAATGGACTCAAAACACAACCTAATCTTGTAGATTGAGTCCTGCTTCATTAACATAGCTGCCTCTAATCTTGCCTCATTAACATCTTAGAAGTAGGATTTACAACACATAGGAAAATCATGTCAGATGACAAAATGGTGGACAATCACACAATACTGGGAAGCATGTCCTAGCTAACTTGATACAATTTTTGGAGACACAACTCAATCCATGATACAAGGAAAATGATAGAATATGCTATGCACAAAAAAAAAAAAAAAAGGTTTAAAAGAGGATTTATAGTATGAAGCAAATTTTTAAAGAAACCATACATGCATATATAAACCAAAAACCAAACCAAACCCATTGCTGTCAAGTTGATTTGGACTCATAGCTACCTTGTAGGACAGAGTAGAACTCCCCCATAGGGTTTCCCAGTACGGCCTGGTGGATTTGAACTGCCGACCTTTTGATTAGCAGCCAAACTCTTAACCACTAGGCCACCAGGGTTTCCTACATGCATATACAGGCATAGAAAAAAGACTGGAAGGACCTATCTCAAATGTCAGGGGTTGATTTTCTCCGGGTGATGAGATTCTTATTTATCATTTATTATACATTATTTAAGGAGCCCTGGTGGTGCTGTGGTTAAGCACTTTCGTCTGCTAACCAAAAAGACAGCAGCTGGAATTCACCAGCCACTCCGAGGAAGAAAGCAGTCTGCTTGCACAAAGATTACAGCCTTGGAAACCCTGTGGGGCAGTCCTACGCTGTCCGGTGGGGTCGCTATGAGTCGGAATCAGCTCCACGGCAGTGGGTTTATATGTAATTCGTTTCCTTATTTGGGCTTTCCTTAATTCCCTAATTTTCTGCGATAGTCATACATCACGTTGTCAAAAGGAGAGGAGGCTATTTTATGAGCCAGAGCCTTTCTAGGTGAAAGGGCACAAGATGAAGCCAGGCTGGAAAACCCCCCGCTCGCCTGCGAGGCCTGCCCAAGCAGGGCTGCACTTCACAAGGTGGGCGCCTGAAGGGAAGAGGAAGTCGTTTCTGGCTGAGGCCCATTTCTCCTCAGGGGCCTGAGCCAGACCTGGCGGAGGCTGGGCCCCACGGGAGGGGCTGGAGGTGAGAACCTAAGGAGCTCTCCCCGGCCCAGCAGGCACTGGCTCCCTCCCAGTTATCCAAGCAACCCCTCTACTCCCACCCAATCTCCCCACAGCCTTTGAAAGGCACCCGCGACTGCAGGCAAAGACGCCCCCAAAACCCTCTGCTCACGGAACCCCGAACTCTGACAACGGGAAGGAAACTGCAGACTCGTGCTTCCATCTCAGGCAGCAATCTGCTCTCCTGGGGGTGGCCCGAACCCCCTGGCCCCTGGCCAGTCAAAAGAGAACATCACCCCGGCCACAATCGATGACTGCCCTGACAGGGAGCACAGCAGAGGACCCCTGAGGGAGCAGGAGATCAGTGGGATACAGACCCCAAATTCTCCTAAAAAGACCAAACTTAATGGTCTGACTGAGACTAGAGGAATCCCGGCGGCCATGTTCCCCAGACCTTCTGTTGGCACAGGACAGGAACCATCCCCGAAGACAACTCATCAGACATGAAAGGGACTGGTCAGCGGGTGGGGGAGAGATGCTGATGACGAGTGAGCTAATTATATCAGGTGGACACTTGAGAGTGTGTTGGCAGCTCTTGTCTGGAGGGGGAATGGGAGGATAGAGAGAGAGGGAAGCCGGCAAAATTGTCAAGAAAGGAGAGACTGAAAGGGCTGACTCAAGAGGGGGAGAGCAAGTGGGAGTAGGGAGTGAGATGTATGTAAACTTATATGTGACAGACTGATTGGATTTGTAAACGTTCACTTGAAGCTTAATAAAAGTTATTAAAAAAAAAAGAGAACATCATTTCATTCGTTCTTCTGTGCTTGCATTGACTTAATTCACGCGTCAAATATTTATTGAGCACCTACTTACTGAGGGCCAGACCCAGTGCGGGCGCCCGCACAAACGCTCGCTTTTACTCTGAGGGCGGAGGCGGGAAACGTCTATGGGAGGCCAACGGCCGATTGTCCACGGAGACATTAAATAATCCAGTGATTCGACAAATAGGCCCCGAGTCCCCTCTTAAGTTACAGTCCCTGGCCTTAAGACACACAGACCAGTGGGGGAGGCTGGTGATCCAGTGTGAAAGGTGCTACAGTGGCGGGGTACAGAGGTGCGCCCAGAGAGGCCCCGAGACTACTCTTTGGGGCAAGGCAAACCAGGAGTGAGCTAGGGGAAGCAGGCAGGGGATATACTCCAGGTGCTGAGAGCAAACTCAGGAGAGACTGAGACTGTGGCTCTTGCCGAAGTACAAGGAGTTGAGAGTGGATTCTTCCCGGGTGCACGATGGGGTGGCAGGCGAGGAGGCGGGAGAGGTGGGCAGGGCCAGAGGTTGGAGGGCAGGGCCAGGGTGTGAAGGGCCTTGACTGTCCTGAAAGGGCCTGGACTCCATCCTCAGGGTTCGGGGAGCCATGAGGGTTTAAAGAGAAGAGGGACACACTTCACAGGCTCTGCACACAGCCTGTGACTGCCCCCCACACCCAGGAACACCTCCTCTGGGTCTGCCCTCCAGGCTAATCCCGGACTTGAGATGTGAAGTGTGTGCGTGCTTGGTGCCCATTTTGGGGAACAAGGACACAGAGCCTGGAGAACGAGAGATGGGTCAGGGACAGCCCATCTGAGCAGGGCTGGAGGCGGAGGTCATAACTCACCTTTTACCTGTCTCCGCACCATTCTCCAGACCAGGAGTGAGGCCCCCACCAACAGAAGCAGCAGGACCGCCAGCAAGGACAGCAGCACCAGGATCCTAAAGGGAGGGCACGAGTGGATTCCAACTCATAGTGACCCTATAGGACAGAGTAGAACTGTCCTATAGGGTCCTTAAGTAAATAGATAAGATGAAAAGAAGCAAAACGAAAGTCTTCTTCTTACACATCCCCACCTACCCAGTTCGCCCTCCACCCACACACAAAGTATACTTAAGAACCTTCCAGAGACTCTTTTTCACATGCCAAAAAAAAAGTTGATGCCAAGTGAATTCCGACTCATGGTGACCCCATGTGTGTCAGGGTAGAACTGTGCTCCACAGGGTTTCCAAAGGCTGGTTTTTTGGAAGTAAGTCGGCTCGTCCTTTCTTCTGAGGCACCCCTGAGCGGACAGAAACTTCCAACCTTTCTGTTAGCAGCTGAAAACGTGAAGCATTTGCACCACCCAGGGACTTTTTATACACACACAAAAAAAATATATACACAAGTGAATATAAATGACATTATTTTCCTCATTTCACATAAAAGCAGGTATAGTATACATACTACAGGTATGTACGTATTAAAATATATCTGTAAGTTTATATGTAATGTTGCCAACACCCAAAGACGAAGATCAGATTTACAAAGATACTGAAAATAAAAGGCAATAATAATGAAAACTAAACAAAAAAGAACTGACGTATAACAGGGTAGTCAGCAAGGAACCTGTCGTGACTTGAGGACTACCTGTATTCTGGCTTTACTTGGTAACGACACATTTTGGAGATCTCCCACATCAGTGGACATAAAGTCCCTTGCTCTTTTTCACAGCTGCACACCTTTCCATTGCATGGATTGTACCATAATTAATTTAACTATTCCTCCTTAAGAATTTCCACCAATCTTTGTGATTATAAACATTCCTGCAATAAGTAACCTTGTCCCTCTGCCATGTCACACTTGAATGAGCAGCACCAATTTACTGCGAAGCTAATGAAGCTTAGAAGTCTCTGGGTGGTGAAAACAGTTTGCAATTGGCTATTAATCCAAGGTTGGCAGTTCTAACCCACCAAACGGTGCCATGGAAGAAAGACCTGGCAATCTGCTTTTATAAAGATTACAGCCAAGAAAACTCTATGGAGCAATTCTACTCTGTAACAAACGGGGTCTTCATGAATGAGAATCGACTCAGCAGTAACAGCTTTGGTTTTTTTAATGAACCTTAAGCTTTGGGGATCCCTCACTTGCTTGGGCCCCTTCTTTCGTACTTAAGTTTGTATTCATTATTTTCTAATCTTTTCAGTAAACATACCCCCCTAAATTGTACAGGTTTCAGGCCCCATAAAACCTAGTTATCCTGTACGTGAACATCTGCAGGGTCAATGTCTGGAAGTGGCATGTTTGGGGCCTGAATTTTGCCTTGTCTGATATTAAGATTGTACCTCCTCATCGGCAGGAAGCCTGTGGAAGGGCTTTGGCATCTGTGGACCCAGAAATGGTTTATGACCATAGGCATTTTTAGGGGGAAAGAGCCTATAGATTTTTTCAGATTCTCCATGGGGTTGGTGACCTCAAGACAGATTAAGAGCCACTAGTTTAGAGGGAAGTCCTTCGGTGGTACAAACAGTTAAGTGCTCAACTACTAGCTGAAAGGTTGGCAGTTTGAACCCACCCAAAGGCACCTCAGAAGACAGGCCTGGTGATCTGCTTCTGAAGGGTCATAGCCTTGAGAACCCATGAAGCACAGCTCTACTCTGTACACGTGGGGTCGCCATTAGTAGGAATCAACCACTGGCAACTAACAACAGTTTAGAGGGAGGAACCCAAGTCTTTGGAGTCACATAAATCTGTTGGAAGCACAACCCTGCCTCTTGGAGCTGTGGACCTGGACAAATTGCTTCACCTCTCTGAGCCTCAGCTTATGTGTGGTGAAATGAGGATAATACCGCTGCAGGTGGCAGTGAGGAGCAAATGAGAACATTCGAGTAAAATCTAGCATGGGCCTGGTAGGATCATCAGCTCTCACTAAAAGTTATTCCTTCCACCCCATCCCAGCTTCGCCGCAGCCTGAGCCCTCTCTGGAAGCCCAGTGCAGGTCCAGTATGGCCTCAACTACCCAAGCTGGGAGGCACAGCCTGGGGCTTCCAACCTGGCCTGGGGCAGAGGGAGTGAGTGATGTGAGTGCCGCCCTTGACTGGGCCACTTCTGGACCACGAGCGGGGAGGAGGCCCAGGCAGAGAAAACCCACCTCCAGGTGACAGGGACTGGGGTGCCTTACCCTGGGCCCTGGCTCTGGCTGGACTTCTCCTGGCTGCTCCTGCTGTGGGTGGCACCCGCTGTGGCAAGCCTTGTGAACAGCACAGTTGTGGTTGTGGAAGTTGTGGTACTTGTAGGTGTGCTTGACATTCGTGCTGGTGCTAAAAACACACATCAGACCCAGGAGCTCTCCTCTGACCCTTCCTGCCACTCACCACCTTGGTGACTTGATTTTGCACAGGACACTCACTTAGGAAGGGGCAGAACAAAGGAGGTTGGGCCAAGGGAGCATTTCTAGCAGGACACAGGAACCCCACAGTCTTGATTCCATCCTGTTAATGCAGGTGGGGCATGGCTGAGAGCTCTCACTTCTCTCCCAGCCCACTCTCGTCCCCTTCAAGCACAGCCACACTGCTGCCAGAGCAGTTTGCTGGGACCGTACATCTGACACGTCAAGGGTTAAGTCCCCACTTAGCCCAGCACCTGCCCTTTCTGGCCCTGCCTGTCCCTCTGCTCGGCTCTTAACTGTTCCCTGCGTGCTCTGAGTTTCTGGGGGGCAGACCACAGGCGGCTCTCCCTCTCTCTCTCCTTTACAAGCTCAGCTCTCAGACCCTCTTCTCCTGGGTCAAGACTGAGCAGAGACATCAGCTCCCCATAGAGCCCTCCCCGAGCCCATAGCAATGAGTCACCCCCTGAGGCCTGACACCCCTGCTGCAGAAGTCCGCAGTACTTTGGGCATCTGTCTGTCTGAGGACACATTGTTTGTACTGCAATGATCCCTGTCCCCGACTCTCTGCCCTACTCCGCCACAGAATGGTGCCTAAGACTCCTTTGCACGGCAGCACCTGATAGAGAGATGGTCCTGGATAACGGAGTTGCTGAATAGACTTCCCAGTGGACAAGAACTTCGCTGCTGAGGGGGCATCTAAGGTTGAGGAGAGGGCCAGGGAGGGGCTGTGAATGGGACCCCACAAAGCAGAGAGAGCCCCACAGGAAGCAGGGACCCACAATCAGGCTGGTGACCAGGCCCTTCACAGGGATGGTTTGTACAAAGTCAGAGGAATCTGAGGTTTCCCTGGGCAGCCCAGCAAGTCAAGGCTAAACTAGGTGGCCTGAGGCAGGTGGTATAGCCTGGGGAAAGGATGGAACCTGGGCTTGAGTATCAGACAGCCATCAGGACATGAGGTTTCGCTGTGGCTGGGTCATTGCTACACCACCTCCACACTGGGAAGCCTGGATGTCTGTCCATGTGAGGCTCCTGGCCCCTGAGAGCAGATGCCAGAGGCCCCACACCCTCCAGACCCAGGGAGAGAGGGCCCTTCCCACACAGCTCCAGTGGGAACAGAAGGTGGAAGGAGCCCACTGTTCTGGGGGCTCAAATGCAGGCCCTTGTCACTCACCCCACCCCACCTGCCTCACTATCTCCCAGGCCCACTGAGAGGGCTACAAAGTCAGGGCCAGGCAGATTGCTCTTGGGATCTCTCTCTCTCACACATGCACACACACACACACACATACGTCATAGTTTTCAAGTCTCTGATCTGAGACCTGCCCCAGCCATTCTTACCTGAGCTTGTTCCGGCAGTCCTGGTGCTGGTGTGGGGGTGGGGCTCAGCTGGGGACACAGACACCACCACCTGGAAGGTGGGATCAAATGGAAGCAGTGCATCTCTGAGCCATGTTATATCGATCCCACACCAGTATTTGCCTGCGTCCTCCACTGTGAGGTTCGTCATGGTCACTGTGAAGCTAAGCTGGGCAGGATGGTCACTGATGGACACTCGGCGCCTCCTCTTCTCTCTCTCTGACCCACTGGTCTCCACAATCTTGTAACATGGTCTCAAAGCTGGTTCTCTGCACCAATATTTGTTGCTTTCCTTGAATTTCTCCTCATACCGACATTGCACGCTCAGAGATTCCCCCACGATGCCCGTCACGGTGCTGGGGCCACTCAGCATCAGGCAGCCTGGAAAACACAAGCCGAGTCCAGGCTCCACACCCGGACAGGCCTGGTCAGCAGTGCCCTGGGGGTCAGTCTTCCTGAAGCTTCTTCACCCCACTCCACATCAGCTTCTCCCCAACACACCTTGAGTGTCCACCTCTGGCACTCTGCCAGCCCCAGGATTTTGATCACAGTAGCCCCTTCCTCCACCCCAGTGTCCTTTCCTGCTGCCCCTCTGTCTTTCTCACTCATTCCATTTCCAAATTCCTTCCCGTTGGCCTTCCATTTCCAAACTCACCAGAAATATAAGAAGCCCTTCCTCTGAGCACGCTGTTCTCCCCAGAGAGGCCACCGCAGGTCTGACGATAGCCGGTAGCATCTCACAGCCCACACACCCATCTGCTCCCAGCAAGGGATATAAACCAGGGCACAAATAGGGTTGCCAAATTCATTTAACAACAATGCTGGACGTACTCGATAAAACTTGCCAATCAAAAAAGATACATAAGCACAAAAAGATTTAAATGAACTTTTTACAGTTTCCAAAGCTGTAGAGCTCTGGAAGGTTGCATCACTTCTAATCCAGATAAAGACGCAGGCTAGAGGGCACCAGTATCTCATGCAAGACGTGCAGCAAGTGAGCGGCAGAGCGGGGACACAACAAAAATCATTCACACGCACAGAAGTTTTGCTTATGACGGTCTTCATCTCATCTTTTGTTTGCCCAGCTCTTGAAGACTTACAAGAAAGAACTCATTTGTCCTTCCACTGTTTTTTCCAGTAGCTCTAAGATACCAAGCACACACAGTAAGGTGATGTGTGTGAAGCTGATGCTGACCACGCAGGGAGAGGACACTAGCCCTGCCCTAAGCTGAGGGGCAAGTGTCCCTGGGCAGCTGTGATCGCCGCTCCCCACCACCCTTGTAATTCTATGATCACGTGGCTTGCTCTCTT
The DNA here is from genome assembly GCF_030014295.1 of Loxodonta africana. Lineage (NCBI taxonomy): Eukaryota > Metazoa > Chordata > Mammalia > Proboscidea > Elephantidae > Loxodonta > Loxodonta africana. The sequence goes on from NC_087359.1 coordinate 18,490,316, forward strand.
CTCCTAGAGTTAGAACTATTTAATTTCACTTGCTTTTTCAGGTCCTTAAATCCCTTCACTTGCAGAATTTGGCACCATTTGAATATCAGCTCCAGGAGGGTAGGGCCTTGTCCTCATTACATCTTCAAGGCCTAGAAGTGCCTGGCATATAGAGGCCCTCAATAAGTCCTTCACTGTGAGGTTCCTGCCTCAACTGGGGTTTCTCCAAAGCCTTAGGCCCCTTCTGCAACCCACCGAGTCTCCACACTCTCCTCAGTGGCTGCCCAAATCTGCCCACAACCTCCCAGCAGTCCGCCTCCTGGGGGCCCGGGACTTCTTCTCCTGGCCCGGATGCCCAGATGCCTGGCAGAGGGGCGCAGAGAAGGCCTTCTAAGCCCTGAGGTGGGTGTGACGTTTACAGAAATCTAGGTGGTGAAAAATCCTCACAAATGGACCAGTAAGCAACATCATGATAAGTGGAGAAAAGACAGGATTTCATTTCACTTGAATCCACAATCAACGCCCACGGAAGCACAGTCAGGAAATCAGAAGACACATTGCATTGGGCAAATGTGCTGCAAAAGACCTCTTTAAAGTGTTAAAAAGCAAATATGTCACTTTGAGGACTAAGGTGCGCCTGACCCAAAAAGCCATGATATTTTTAATTGCCTCATACACTTGTGAAAGCCGGGCAATGAATAAAGAAGACTAAATAAGAATTGATGTCTTTGGATTTGGTGTTAGGGAAAAATATTGAATGTACCATGGAACACCAGAAGAACCAACCAGTATCTATCTGAAGAAATACAGCCAGAGTGCTCCTTGGAAGCAACGATGGTGAGACTTGTCTCACGTACTTTGAACATACTATACGGAGGGATCAATGCCTAGAGAAGGACATCATGCTTGGTAAAGTAGAGGGTCAGCAAAAAAGAGGAAGACCCTAGACGAGATGGATTGACACAGTCGCTGCAACAACCAGCTCACACATAACAACGATTGTCAGGATGGTGCAGGACTGGGCAGTCTTTCCTTTTGTTGTACATATGGTCGCTATGAGTTGGAGCTGACTCAATGGCACCTAAGAGCAACAACAGGTAGTGATTGCCAAGGCGAAGATCAAAGGTACACTCTGACTTCAGCGTCAGAAGAATCTGGGTTTGTCTGAGCTCTATTACGTATCAGCTGCCTGCCTGGGGCAAGTTACTTACTCTCTCTGGCCTTCAGATGCCTCATCTGTAAAGTGGTGAAAATTGTGCCCACCTCACACGGCATTTGGGGACATTAAATGAGATAACAGATGTAAAATGTCTTCCAAATAATATTATGTTGAACCATATAAAACTGCTGATGTTCAGTTGTTTTTGAACCAAAGAAACAGATATGTCACATGATACAGCCTAATGAAAATTGAGAACCCTCTGGCTACCCAAAAGAGACAAAACACTAACACATTAGAAGACCAGAAAAGAAAGAGAAAATGATCACAAATACAAAAGAATCAAGACAGTACTTTGCAGAAAGTCACCACAAATGTATTTACAAACCTGGATGAATAGGTGGTTTTCTAGAAAAACACAAAATTTTTAAATTGGCATATATTAACCGCTTAACATATAAAAGTCACTCCCAGCCCTCCTTCACCCAAGGTGCTGTTCCTGGTCACTACATCCTAACTGTTCCCTACCTCTCCTTGGCTGTAAATTGTCATCTGTCTTTGCCAGGTTTTGGCTCCTCTGCCTGATCTGGGTGACCCACTGCCCCTGCCTATGGCTTCCTGTCTACTGTTCTGTCTCCACTGTTGAACTTCTGTTTGGTTGTTCTCTCTCTCTCTTTCTCTCTCTGGATTCACTCTTCCCTTCTTAGAAGCAACAAAAATAAGCCACCCTTTTGAGGACACCCTGCATCTGAAATCTTGGGGGTGAAAATACCACCAGGACTCCCAAAAGTTTATGTCAGCTGTGAAGATATCCTTATATTTTGGAGATATAGGAAAGAAGTCAGAAAACCTTCGAGAACACTTAACCTGAAACAATAGCACTTATTTACAAGCCTTCTAATTTGCCTTTCTGTGCTTTCTCCTGTTCAACACTTACCAACCCTCCTCCCCAACCCCACTAAACATAAACACAGGAGACTGGAGGCCATTCTTGGGCTAGGATTTTCACTATTTCTATAACTCCTCTACTGGGAGGCTCCTCAGTTGTTTTAATGTTTTACGTCAGTATCCCAACGACTCCTCTCACATCACTGAACAAGAAAACAGGAAGATAAACGAGCTAATCATTCAGCTGAAGAAGCTGGCAAGAGAGTAGCAGGGGCAGAAGTCTGGGGACCATGGTTTCAAGGGGTATCTAGGTCAATTGGCATAACAAAATGTATTAAAACATTCTGCATCTCACTTTGGTGAGTGGCGTCTGGGGTCTTAAATGCTAGCAAGTGGCAATCTAAGATGCATCAATTGGTCTCAAGCCACCTGGACCAAAGGAGAATGAAGAACACCAAAGACACAAGGCAATTATGAGCCCAAGAAACAGAAAGGGCGACATAAACCAGAGACTACATCAGCCAGAGACCAGAAGAACTAGATGGTGCCCAGCTACAACCGATGACTGCCCTGACAGGGAACACAACAGAGAATCCCTGATGGAGCAGGAGAGTAGTGGAATGCAGACCTCAAATACTCATAAAAAGACCAGACTTAATAGTCTGACTGAGACTAGAAGGACCCTGGAGGTCACAGTTCCCGGACCTTCTGTTAGCCCAAGACTGGAACCATTCCCAAAATGAATTCTTCAGACAGGGATTGGACTGGGCTATGAGACAGAAGATGATACTGGTGAGGACTGAGCTTCTTGGCTCAAGTAGACACGTAAGACTATGTGGACACCTCCTGTCTGGAGGTGAGATAAGAAGGCAAAGACAGACAGGAGCTGGCTGAATGGACACAGGGAATACAGGGTGGAGAGGAGTGTGCTGTCTCACTAGGAGGAGAGCAACGAGGAGTACATAGCAAGCCGTATACAAGTTTTTGTATGACAGATTGACTTGATTTATAAACTTTCACTTAAAGCGCAACTAAAAAAAAAAGTTGGCAAGGGCACCCGGCACAGAAGGGAAGAAAGGATAAATCTAGTGCAGACAGTGGTGAATTAGGAAACAGGAAAACAGTGGAATTAATATATACATTGAAATACTGATTGTTCTTTGGGAAGGAGCTAATGATAATATAGACAAATGAGTGGGTAGCCAAGTTAAAACAAAGAACAGACAAATACACAATTTAAAGAAAAATAACAAGGGTAATTTGGAAGTCTCTACGAATAAGTTTATAAACTTGGATGAAATTATCAAAATTGGGCCAGAATAGTTTTTTTGTTATTAAGTAGACCAAATAAGGAAGAATGTTATCAAGAAATTCCTTCCCCTCCAAAAGGGGCAAAACTCAGACAGTTTCACAAATTCTTTTAGACCTTCAAGGAACAAACAATTCCAACTTTATTTAAACATTCACAGAAAATATGGAAATCGAGAAATCTCCATAATTCTTTACATAAAGTCAACATAATATTTGGAGACTAAACCCTGACCAAATCTCTTAAGATAATTCACCATCTTCTTAGTTCACAGGAGAAAAAAAACAATCAACTCCATGGATACTGAGAAGACATCTAACACCTGTTACTGGTGTTTTTTTAAATCCTTCATAAGTAGACATGAATGGACACCTCCTCAGACTTACTGGGAAACACTGGGCCCTTTTCCATGAGTCAGGAACAAGGCAAGGATGAGCACTATCACCACAGTCACAGGTGTCATTCTGGGGGACAGCTTTCTCAGTGAGAGAAGGAAATACAAGAAATAAATACGGCAGAGGAACACAAACTCTCAGTGCAAGCAAAGCATGTGAAAACCCAAGGAAATCAATGGAAAAACTGATAGTAGAAGGATGACTGGTTTCCAAGTTAACACACAAAAATTAACAGATTTCCAATAGAAGACTAGTTAGCAAATAAAACAGAAACACACACACACACACACTTTGTAAGAAAAACAGCCAAAAAGATTTTCAACATCCCAGGAGTAAACCTAACAAGTTACGCTCAGGGCCTGTGAGAGGAAAGCCGACATGGCTGAGGGCCCAGAAGCTGAAGCCCTGGGAAGGAAGACTCCACCCTGTGAAAAAAGTTCTCAGCAAAGAAAGGCTCCCCCCTTCTCTCCCCACAGTTTCACTTCTCTCCCCTTCCTTCCCACCACCCTTCCATCTCTGCCCATCCACATCACTCCTCCTTGGAGACAACTGACCCCTGACCCTCAGGTGCACCTTGGGGCTGTCACCAGCCAAACCTATGTCAGGGCTCCTCCCTGCTCAGGCTCCGGTCAGCCTCTCTACTGCCCCAGCTATATCTCCCTGTCCCTGACACCATTGCCTGCTCCTCCGCAGTCCCCACACTTCCTCCACACCCAGCAATGGGAGAACCATGGGGAGGGAGACTCCCCCAGAACACATGAACCTTAGGCGCCTCAGCTACTGCTCTCCCACTCACTCAGAGGGTAGCCTGCCTCTCACCTTCCTTCCCATGTTGGTTCCTCTGAGAACCTCCCACAAATCCCCTCCTCCACAACTGCCCCTGTCCCCCACACCCTATGAGGCCCATTCAAGATCAGAGGGGTACAGAAAGAGGCACAGGCCCTCACCACTCCCTCCCAGGGGTGCAGTCCTCCAGCAGTGGACAGGATTCTGTCAGAGTCCAGACTTGGATGCCTCAGGTGACATCTCCTTTGCCTCCTTCCCGCTCACACACCCTTCCTGCCTCCCACCCACCAGAGACAGAGTTTCAGTCCAGGGTGCCCCCTCACCTGGGACCCAGAGAAGCAGCAAAGCTGAAGGCAGCCACAGGGCCCAGTCCTCCTGGGTCATTTCTCAAAGGCAGGCGTCACCTGAAATAGCCTGGGTCCCAGCTGGACGCCAGGCTTTAGTCATCCCCAAGAAAAAAGGGAGGGCCAAATCTCCAAGGCTCACACTTCTGCTTTTTTTTTTTAGTGGCTCAGCGCTGCTTCCTTCCTTAGCCTCTTTCACCTACAGTGGTCAGAAAATGGAGGACACTGAGGGTTGCTATGAGTCGGCATCGACTGGATAGCTAGCACTGGGTTTGGTTTTCGGTTTGAGGGAGCAGGGTGTCCTGTGGCTGGCAGACTACCACTTGGAATGAGTATTCTCTTATTTAATCCCCATTGAACCGAGGAGCCCTAGCTAATTCCAGTCAAGATACCTCCCCTGACCCCCCATTACTCACCTTACTCACAGGCCTGCTGTGTCTACCATCTTGCACATCTCCTAGGACTATAGGGTCAGGTGGGGTGACTCCCTTCTGGTGTGACCAGAAACTCCTCCCTCACTTCCTTGTTGTCATGATGAGCAGCCCTGTGGGGAGGAGCAAGGCCAAACTCCCTCTGATATTTGGTGGTACCTACAATGAGGCCGTGTTCCAGAAAGCTTCCCTAACCCCGTGAGTCTTCCAGCTCTAGGCCTGAATCCCCAATTGGCACTACGACCCCAGAGTTCCTGAATGGTTTCTAGTCTTGAACATGTGTCCTCAACTTGACAAAACGTCCTTAGGTTGTGGCCTTCCTTCCTAAATAACACCCTCCAGACCCAGTGCAGTGCTGGGCACAAAGCAGGGACCCCACAAACCTGCATGGACCCACTTTCTGAAAGATTTGCATGGAGCTCAAACTCTAAACACACACACACACACACACACGTTCCTTGTGGTGAGTGCCCTCAGCTTGCAGTGGCCCCATGAAGATAGGAAACCTGAGTCCTAACATGCAGTACGTTTCCTGAGAGCTTGGAGTTCTTAAACTCCCAGCGTCCACCTATAGGGACCCCAGTTCCAGCTATGAGGTCCCAAGAATGTCCTTCCTTTCTAGCTCATTGATGCTCCTTTTGGAATTTTCACTTCCCTCCTTCCTTCTGGCCACATCAACACTGTCCCTGGGAGAGCTCTAGGAAAGGAAGGAGAGCTGCTGGTTTTCCTGGTGGAAGATTCCGAGGACAGAGTGTGGTAGACACTGGAAGAATCTCTATGAAAAGGGGTTGATTAACTAAAGCTAGTATGATTTTTCCTTTGGATCTTCACATTTTTTAGGTGAACATGAAGATGCATGAGAAGCGTTTTATGAGGTGGTTTACTTGGTCTAATAATTGTAATGTGTCCTAGAAATGTATGTTTCAATTCAGCCATGATCCAAAAAGCATTCCTACAGTCTTGAACGTCAGGGTTAAGAGGAGAACGCACTAGACTGGGAAGCAGGAGGCTAGGTCCTCCTGTGACTTGTTCGCTTACCACCTGCATGACCTTGAGCAAGACCTGTAGTCTCTCTATAAAATGACAATGATAAAATCCAATCTATGGCACCAACGATAACAAAAAGACAAAAAAATCCAATTATAAAATGGATTTTTAAAAAAAGGGCAAAGGACTTGAATAGACATTTCTCCAAAGAAGGTGGTCAAATAAACAGTCAATAAGCACATGAATGATGCTCATCATCATTAGTCATCAGGGAAATGCAAATTGAAACCACCATACTACTGCACACCCACTACAATGATTATGATCCGAAAATCACGAAACAGTGAGTGTTGATGCGGATGTGGAGAAATTGAAACCCTCTCATGTTGCTTTTGGGGATGTAAAATGGTGCAGTTGCTATGGAAACAGTTGGGTGGTTCTTCAAAAAATTAAACATAGAATTACCATATGACTCAGCAATTCCACTGCTGGGTATATATATATCCAAAAGGCCTGAGAGCAGAGATTCAAGCAGATACTTGAACACCAACATTTGCTGCAGCATTATTCACAGTAGCCAAAAGGTATCCATCAACAGTTGAATGGATAAACAAAATGTGGTATACACATACAATGGAATATTATTCAGCCATAAAAAGGAATGAAATTCTAATACATGCTACAATACGGGTGAACCTTAAAAATATTATGCTGAGTGGAATAATCAGACCTGAAAGGAAGAATATTTTATGATTTCATGTATACAGGTAACTGTTGTTGTTGTTAGGTGCCATCCGGTCGGTTCCGACTCCTAGCTACACTATGCATAACAGAACAAAACACTGCCCGGTCCTGCATCATCCCTACAATCGTTGTTATGCTTGAGCTCATTATTGCAGCCACTGTGTCAGTCCACCTAATTGAGGGTCTTCCTCTTTTTCCGCTGACCCTGTACTCTGCCAAGCATGATGTCCTTCTCCAGGGACTGATCCCGCCTGACAACATGTCCAAAGTATGTAAGACTCAGCCTCGCCATCCTTGCCTCTAAGGAGCATTCTGGCCTCGATTCTTTCAAGACAGATTTGTTCGTTCTTTTGGTAGTCCATGGTATATTCAATATTCTTCGCCAACACCACAATTCAAAGGCATCAGTTCATCTTCGGTCTTCCTTATTCATTGTCCAGCTTTCACATGCATGTGATGTGACTGAAAATACCATGGCTTGGGTCAGGCACACCTTAGTCTTCAGGGTGACATCTTTGCTCTTCAACACTTTAAAGAGGTCTTTTGCAGCAGATTTGCCCAATGCAATACATCTTTTGATTTCTTGACTGCTGCTTCCATGGCTGTTGATTGTGGATCCAAGTAAAATGAAATCCTTGACAACTTCAATCTTTTCTCCGTTTATCATGATGTTGCTCGTTGGTCCAGTTGTGAAGATTTTTGTTTTCTTTATGTTGAGGTGCAATCCATACTGAAGGTTGAGGTCTTTGATCTTCATTAGTAAGTGCTTCAAGTCCTCTTCACTTTCAGCAAGCAATACAGGTATCTAGAATAGGCAAGTGTATAGAGACAGAAAGTAGAATATTGGCTGTCGGGGGCTGACGGGAGGCAATGGGAGTTATTGCTTAAGGGGTGTGAGTTTCTGTTTGGGATGACGAAAACCTTTGGGAAATGGGTAGAGGTGATGGTGGCCCAACATGGTGAATGTCATTAATATCACTGAATTGTACACTTAAAAATGGTTAAAATGCAACATGACAAACATAACTAAGCCACTGAATTGTACATGTAGAGAATGTTGAAATGGGAAATGATTTGTTACGTATGTATTTATCACCATTTAAAAAAATAAGAAAATGGTGAATACGGCAAGTTGTTTGGTTATGTATATTTAGTTGGTTTTTGTGTGTGTGTGTGTGTGTGTGTGCTGTCATGTTGATTCTGGCCATAGCAACCGTATAGAATAGAGTAGAACTGCCTCATAGGGTTTCCTAGGCTGTAGTCTTTACAGAAACAGGTCACCAGTTCTTTTCACCCTGCGGAGCTGCTGGTGGATTTGAACCACCAACCTTTTGGTTAGCACCCGAGCACTTAACCATTACACCACCCAGGCCCGTAAGTACATAAATGTATTTTTTCTTAAACATTTTTTTATCATTTATTTTATTTTTGTTGTTGTTGTTCAGACTATACACAGCAAAACACACACCAAGGCAACGGTTTCTACCTGCACAATCCAGTGACATTGATTGCATCCGAGTTGTGTCGCCATCCTCACCCCCCTTTTCTGAGTTGTTCCTCCCCCATGAACATAAACTCACTGCCCCCTAAGGTTCCTATCTAATCTTTCGAGTTACTGTTGTGGATTTGATCCCACACAGATAGTTCTTAAAAGAGCATAATGCTCAAAACGGACATTCGTTTCTAGTTAAACTAAACTATTGTTTGGTTTTAAGAAGACTTCAGGGAATATTTTTGGTTTAAGGTTTAAAGATTATCTCAGTGCAATCATTTCAGGGGTTCATCCAGCCTCCATGGCTCCAGAAAGTCTAGAGTCCACAAGGATTTGAAATTATGTTTGCATTTTCCCCTTTCTGATCAAGATTCTTCTATAGAATTTTTTATTAAAATGTTCGGTAATGGTAGCCGGACACCATCCAGTTCTTCTGGTCTCATGGCAGAAGAGGCAGTTGTTCACGGAGGCGATAGGCCACACATCCATTTCCTCCTCCTTTTCCTGACTCTCTTCTTCCTCTGTTGCTCCAGGCAAGTAGAGACCAATTGTTGTACCTGGGATGACTGCTTGCAAGCTTTTAAGACCCTAGGCACTATTCAACAAACAAGGAGGTAGGACAGGAGCAATAAACACGTTATTAGGCCAATTAACTGGGACTTCCCATGAAACCATGACCCTAAACCTCCAAACCATGGAAACAAACCCCATGATGTGTTTGGCTGCCCTATGCATTTTTTACCACAATAAAATTTAAAAATAAAAATGTATATAATCTACAGGAATAAATAGTATAGTGATTTTACAGATATTCAGATGTGAGGTACTATTTACTGTCTTTAAAAACCAAAACCTGTTGCCATCAAATTGGTTGCTACTCATGGTGACCCCACGTACTGCTACAGAGTGGAACTGCTCCATAGGAATTTCTTGGCTGTAATCTTTATGGAAGCAGTTTGCCAGGCCTTTCTTCTGCAGAGCTACTGAGTGGGTTGGAACCAATCACAAACCACTTTCACCACCCTTAGGCCAGCCTTTTTTCCCAAGGGGATACATCTCTACTCCTAATGAAAGGCAATAGGAAAATAGGATTCAATACAGGGAATGCTTTACCAGTAATCTATGGGATACAATTCTCCTTAGAATCATAGAGAAACACCTGAACTCTCTCAGGGAAAAAAACGGTTCAGGTCAATTGGTCCCTGGCACATCTATCCTACTCACCCGAACTTGTCCACAAACCCTAAAGAATAAATGAAATGATGCAAAATTACCATATGGCCTGAGAAAATTAAGGAAGTGGCACTTTCCCTAGTAGTCCCTGACAACATCACTAGAAGTCCCACAGGGGAAAGCTGACCCCAAGATCCTCAGGGATGAACCCCCTTTCTCATGGGCATTCAGAGACCCACAGTCTTGCAGCCACAAAACCCTTGCTCTGGTTTGGATCATTCCCAGCACGGACGGACGTGTGTGAGGAGGCCAGTGGGCAGGACATGGGTGGTGACGGTGAGGCTTTCTCGGCAAACTTGCAGCAGCATCAATGAGTCCTGCTAACTGCAGGGTCCCCAGAAAAGATGGGGGGTAGTTGTGGGGCCTCTCAGCAGAACATCCCTTTCTCAGGCTGTCGGTGGCAGTCTAGTGACCCCCCATCCACTCTGCCTCTTCCTCCCCTGAGCTTGAAAGCTGAGGGGAGACGGTGCAGGGGAGTCTCACCACATGTGAGTGCTGCCCAAGTGCAGCCAGGAGGCCAGGTACCCAGGGCTGAGAAACAGGAAGTAGGTCTGCATGATCATGGGGGGCAATAGGAAGAAGAGCTCGACAGTTGGGGGAGCACATGCATTGAGCACCTACTGTGTGCCGGGCGCTTTTGAATCCACACAACTGGGAGTTTAGTAAGTGCAAGGTCCATGAGGCAAAGGGACTGCATATGAATGAGAAGCAAGGGGTTGGGAGGGGGAGCAGCAGGGAAGGACTGATGGAGGGAGGAGAGAGTAGGCTTGGCTCCTCTTCCCAGGAGCTCGAGTGAGACCAGCATGCACAGCCCCACCCTGCCAGATCTGGCCTGCCCTACCTCTCTGCTTGATTCCTGGGGACTGCCTGTACCCAACCTCCTGCCCATCTCTGGGGAAGCTAGCCCAGCCCAGCTGGGCCCACCACGGGCCAAGACAGCAGCCTGGGTCCCAGTGTGACTCACAGTTCCTGAACCCCAGCCCACACCAGCTGGTTATGAAGGTCATAACATGCTCGCCTCCTTGGTGCTGGGTGTGGCTGTAGTCGAGAGGGAGAGGAAGGGGAAGCTGTGGGCAGGCCAGTGGACAGGTAGTGAAGTAGAGAAAATACATTTTCTTTGGTGTTTTAGTATTGGAATAGAGAAAATATATTTTCTAGTGTTTTAGTATAGCTGATAAGCTGTGATTAATTTCTAGTTTCTGAAACGTAATTGCTTGCTCTGAAAACTGTCTCATGATTGTTCCTTTAAAGAAAAATAAGGTAATCAATTTTTAGTTGTTGATTAAACTATGTTCCTCTCCCAAGGAAAAAATGCACAAAACATAGGTAGCTGAACAAAATTTAGATCCATCTTGTGACAGAAACCAGGATGGCGTGAAGAGACTTGCAGGACTCCAGGATGGCATGAAGAGACTTGCAGGACTTCAATAATAGATAACCTTATCATCGTGTCTACCTCAATGGAAAACCAACATTTCTGAAAACCTCTAAACCCTGACCTTCCCCCTTTAAAAACCCTCCTGTTATTCCTTTAGGGTTAGACAGAATTTGAGAGAAATTTAACCCTCTCTGAAAAAAAAAAAAAGAAATTTTTCTTTTTTTTTGTCACTTGAATGCTGGTGTTTAGTAAAGCCCTCTTGCTGCTTATCTCCTTCTGTCTCAGTATCCGCTTTGCAGCAGGCAGCTGGAATCCACAGTTTGCAGTAACAGTAGCAGGCCCAGCTAGAGGCCTGGGAGCCCCTGCTGTCCCCTCAGAGGGCGTGCGGAATTTTCTGTCCACAAAATCGCTCCTCCTCTGAGAAAGCTCTGACCTCCCATCACAGGTGCCTGGGCCTGGAGGAAGGAGCCAGGAAGGGGTCCTGGCCCTGATGGACAGGGGCCTGTGGAGCTTAGCAGGGGAGCACCCACCTGGAGCCTGCTCCTGGCTACACCTAGGGAGAAGGTCACAGGGAGTGGGAACATCCACTGGACAAGCTCACTGGGTGTTTGTGGACGGGAGAGGAGTGGGTGACTAAGTGGTCCCTCCATCTTCAACCTCCTCTGAGCCCCTGCTCACTCCTTCCAGGCTGCATCCAGCCTCCCCATCTCTCAGAAGACACCCCTGTCTTCTCCAGCCCCCCTGAGCTCCCCTCCCACATCCCTGTCCTCTTCATTCTTGTTTCTGTACTTGATCACCTATGTTGGGGCTGTCATTGGTCCATTTCACAGCCTCTTTTTCCCAGTGGGACTGTAGGCTTCAGGAAGACAGGGTCACCAGGGACCCAGCAGAGGGCCGGACCCCAGGCTCATGGGGCGAATTGGACAGAGGGGCGCAGACCCTACTATAGTAGCCAGAATTGGGAGTAGACATAGAGAAGCAAAAGCGTCCAGACCCCTCTTCTCCTCGTGCCAAACTCGGCTGTCCAGTGAGAAGAAAGATGTTATGGATTGAATTATGTCCCCCCAAAAATATGTGTTGTAAATCTTAACCTCTATGCCTGTGGTTATAATCCCATCTGGGAATGGGTTTCCTTAGTTACATTAATGAGGTAAGATTAGTGTAGGATGTATCTTGAATTAATCTCTTTTGAGATATAAAAGACAATAAACAAATAAGCAGAGCAGAGATGGGGAAAGAACGATGCTCAGCCACATGAAGATCACTCAGGAGCAGAAGCTCAGAAGAGACAAGGACCTTCCTTCAGAGCTGACAGAGAGAGAAAGACTTTTCTAGGGCCAGCATTCTGAATTTGAACCTCTAACCTCCTAAACTGTGCGAAAATGTTTGTTAAAGCCACCCATTTGTGGTATTTCTGTTACAGCAGCACTAAATAACAAAGACAGAATTTTGTATCAGAAGACTGGGGTGTTGCTCTAACAGATACCTAAAATGTGGAAGCGGCTTTGGAATTGGGTAATGGGTAGAGGCTGGAAGAGTTTTAAGGTGCCTGATAGTAAAAGCTGAGATTGCCTTGAAGAGACCGTTGGTAGAGTTATGGATGTCAAAGGCAGTTCTCGAAAGGGCTCAGAAGGAAGTGAGAAAGCTATAAAGTCTCTATCATCTTAGGGAATACATATGGTGTCAGCAACAGAATGTTGTTAGAAATGTGGACATTAAATGTGCTTCTGGTGAGGCTTTAAAAGAGAATGATGAACATGTAATAGGACAGTGGATGAAGGGCAATGCTTTTCATGCAGTGGCAAAGAACTTGTCTGAATTATGTTCCAATGTTTGGCGGAAGGTAGAACTTGTAAGTGATGAACTTGAATAGCTGGCTGATGAGATTTCTAAGAAAGATTTTAAAGGGGCTACTTGGTTTCTCCTTGCTGCTTATAGTAAAATGTGAGAGGAAAGAGACAGACTTAAAAAATGAACTGTGCAGAATGAAAACAGAACTTAAAGATTTGGAAAATTCTGTTGTACAAACTAAGGACACGTGTCCTAGAATGTTCACCAATCTTTTGTTAAAGAGATTAAGCCTGTGACTGATGGGTCTAACCAACTACAGCAGAAAACCCATCAGCTTAGACTGAAGGGGACAAAGAATGAAAGGAAAGAACTCTGTCTGCCTCTTGGAATTCTACAAACAGGAAACAAGCCAAAGGGGTTACATCTGTTGTCCCCCAGGAAAAGAAAAGAACCATCCTTGGAGCAGCTCAGAGATCAGCGGAATTGTTGGAAGGAGCACAGGAAGCGGGACCTTCTCCATTTCAAAGGGTTGGGCCATAGTCTCCTGAACCTCAGAGTGTGGGGCCACAACCTCCTAGGTTTCAAAGAGTTGGATTTTTGCCAGCTTGGCTCCAGAGTGTGGGGCTGCCATCAAATTGCACTAGGGAGATGGGGCTGCTGCTCAGAATTGAGAGGGTGAGGCTGCCATGCCCAAGGGGCAGAAGAACGGAGCCTGCCAGAATCAAGGGGGTGGTGTTGCCACTCAGATGGACTAAGAGAATGGGTCCACCTATAGCCAAGGGAGCAGAGTTGCCATCTGTCATGGATGGAATTGTGTCCCCAAAAAATATGTGTATCAATTTGGCTAGGCCGCGATTCCTAGTATTGTGTGATTGTCTACCATTTTGTCATCTGGTATGATTTTCCAATGTGCCCTAAATCCTACCTCTATGATGTTAATGAGGTGGGATAGGCAGCAGTTATGTTAATGAGGCAGGATTCAATCTACAAGATTGGATTGTATCTTGAGTCAATCTCTTTTGAGATATAGAAGAGAGAAGCAAGCAGACGGACTGGGGGACCTTATACCACCAAGAAAGCAGCGCTGGGAGCAGAGCTTCTTCTTTGGACCTGGGGTCCCTGCATGGAGAAGCTCCTAGTCCAGGGGAAAATTGATGATAAGGACCTTCCTCCAGAGCCCACAGAGAGAGCCTTCCCCTGGAGCTGATGCCTTGAATTTGGATTTCTAGTCTACTAGACTGTGAGAGAATAAACTTCTGCTTGTTAAAGCCATCCACTTGTGGTATTTCTGTTATAGCAACACTAGATGACTAAGACACCATCCCAGAAAGCCTGGAAGAGAGAGCTGAAGCCCAGAGCCTAAGGGCCTCCACCCAAAATCCAGAAGGCATGGCCAATACCCAGAGTGTAGAGGGCAGGGCCATTGTCCAGATGGTCTCAGAGAGGTCTCAGAGAAGACAGGATTATTCTCACGTCTTGTGAGCTAATATAATTTGTTCTGCTGCGTTTTGGAATTGCTTGTTGCCTGTTATCCCTTCTTTCCCTCCAATTTCTCCCATGTATAATGGAAATGTCTACCTTGTGTGTTTTTCACCATTGTATTTTGGAAACAGAAAACTTGTAGTCTAGATTTCACAGGTTCACAGATGAAGAGGAATTTTGTCCCAGGGTGAAATATACCTAAAGTCTCACCCATATTTGATCTAGATGGTTCAGAAGATGAGATTTTGGACTTGGAGTGTATTTAAAACTTTTGGAATGATGTAATGCGGTGAATGTGTTCTGCATGCGGCAAGGACGTGAATTTGGGGGGGCCAAAGAGTGGAATGTTATGGATTGAATTATGCCCTCCCCCCCAAAATATGTTGTAAATCCTAGCCTCTATGCCTGTGGTTATAATGTCAGTTGGGAATGGGTTGTCTTTGTTATGTTAATGAGGCAGGATCAGTACAGGGTTATCTTGCATCAATCTCTTTTATATCTCACAAAATATAAAAGAGATTGACTCAAGATACTCCCTACACTAATCCTGCATTAATTAAAAAAAGATTAAACAAGTGGGCAGAGCAGAGATGGGGGAAGTTAGATGCCAAGCATGATGACCACCCAGTAGCAGAAGCTTAAAGAGATGCGAGCTGACAGAGAGAAAAACCCTTCCCCTAGAGACGGCATTCTGAATTTGTACTCCCAGCCTCCTAAACTGTGAGAAAATTAATTTCTGCTCATTAAAACCACCCATTTGTGGTATTTCTGTTATAGCAGCACTAGAGAACTAAGACAAAGTGATAGAGTTTAAAATGGTGCATGAGCGAAGAAGCATCCAGCTGAGCCCTTGAGATGTGTGCACTGCAGGTATGCTGTACACACACTCACACACACACACACACGTGCACACCAGGTTCAAGCAGAGGTCAGTGGTCTGCAAAGCATCAGAGGGGAAATTGAGTTAGCGTCAGGCTGGTGATTGACCAACCACCCCCCATTCCCCAGGAACCCCCAAAGTTGTTAGGAATCTAAGATGGCAGCTTCCTGTCCAGTGTTGCCCTTAGTGTCTCTTCTGAATCATGAGTAATAACCAGGCATCCCTCCCCAGGGCAGGACCGGGGTGAGGGGGTGAAGGCACCCTGCCTTAGGGAGGGGTCCCCTGACTGTAACAATGGAGGATCCGCCTTGGGTCCGAGAGCCCTGGGCACATTCTAGCTCTAGTGGCATGTCCTCAGACTGTTTCCTATTCTGTAAAATGGGACTGTCACCACTCACCTTGCCCTTGTCAAGGGTGGCCAGGGTTGCTGTGAGGCTTAAACCGAGACCTGACGAGTGAAAGATCTGTATAGCACTTAGGGAGATTTTAAACTATGCTGATTGAGCCCCCTCCATGTATATGCATTAATATCTACTCCACTACAGCACCCCAGAGATGAGATAATTTACCCATAAGAACCCACATCTGTCTGTACTAAATTCCGAAGTCCTGCCCACCACACCATGGCTCTCTGGGGGGATGGCCACACAAGGCAAGGGAGGGTGGCATCAAGAAGGCCATTGGAAGACGCCTACACTCCTGACCCAGGAGCACAATGGAGAGCAGGGTGTTGGGCAGTTGGGAACATGAGAACTCAACTGGGGGGCTTGTGAGGGAGTTACCATTTCCCAGGACCTCCCCAACACCACTGTCTTCCCATTTCCCCTTCTTCCTCATCCAAGAATAGGCCCCAGGCATCTTTCTTTTCAGAATGGCACAGGACATATTTAAAACAGTTCCTATAAGCGTTTGTCCTTGTGCTGACCAAAAGTAAGGATAGGATGAACCAGCAAATATATCTATAGTTGGCTTTGGGGGGCACATTTGACTTTGGACTTGAATACGTGAGTTTCTGACACTCTGGGGATGACCTCAAATCCTAAGACCTCATGAAGTCCAGGGAGGCTTCCTCCTACCATCTTGACCCAACTGCTCGTCTATCTCAGCACCCCAGCAGTCTCCCCCCACAGACATTTCCAGAAGCTGGTAGAATTTGTGTTTCAATGGACTCCTTCAGGAAAACCAAGAGTTAATGGTAGTTCATAAAGAGCCAACTACAGAGGCAGTTGTGTCTTCATCTCTGTTCCAAGGCAGCACATGATTAGCTAAGAATTGTACATGCTGCCTATCACTAAGGTTGAAGCCAAAATGCATTGCCTTGGCTGGAATCTGATGTGTTCTCTTCATTTTTCTCTGGTTGCCAGGACATCTCCAAGGCCTGGAGAGGGCTGGGCCACCACTTCCATTTTCTGAGCCTCTTAGGATATTAACAAATGAAGAGATCCCAGAGAAGGTTAACAAAAACGTAAATAGTTATCAAGTTAAGGCTTCTGATATACACAACACAACACACACAGGGAAACATTCACGCACTTGCATGCGTGGAAACACAGACACATCTGTAAGGTAATAAAATGGACTGTTCTCCAGACAGTTGCAAAATTTATAAAAACATTGATTCATTGTGTGGGCTGATAAAAGGACCCAGGCTTAGAGGATGGGAGGGCATCTGCTCTCCTTCCCAACAGTGTCCCTCTGGGACTTGATTGACAAACTCACTTACAGATAATGTCAAGACTCAGTTTGAGAAAATGTTCTAAAATACGATTCTGGTAATGGTTGCGTATCTGCAAATTTACTAAAAATCATTGACTCTAATACTTAATATGAGTGTTTTTATGGTAAGTTATACCTAAATAAAACTTTTTAATTTAAAAAAGCAAATTCGAAGCCCTTTGTGCATATGAACCAAAAGGCCCCTCTCTCCATCCTCCCTACCCCACCCACCCGTCTTGACCCCTGCTCCCCTTTCTCCTTGAAAACAGGAAAAGCTGTTAGCAAAGCAAGTACCAAAGTAGCCGAGAGCTTCCAGCAAAGGGAATGGAGTGTCTCCCTCTCGCTAGGGCATGAGTAATTAAGTGCAGCTGTGTAAGTGCTCCTTGTGAATGGAGCTGGAGCAAGATCCAACACCTGGCTTGGACTGGACTCTCATCTGCTCAACTCATTCCTCTCCGTCGTACCCTGAACTCCAGCATCTTCCCGAGCTCCAACTCCTGACTGCACACCTGGCTCCAGGGCCCTGGCTCCACACACCCAGCTTCAATCCCTCTCTGGATCAGGCCCACACTGTTGCTCTCAATGTGAATAAAGGAATGAGTGCATAGAGTGACGAAGGGCATGTACTCTGGGTCTCACTGCCTGAGTGTGGATCCTGGCCCTGCTACTGACAAGCTGTGTGACTTTGACTATGTTATAAGCTTCTCTGAGCCTCAGCTTCTCTGCCTGTAAAATGGGGAAAATAACTGCACCATTTCACAGTGTTGTTGTGAGAACTCAATGAGATAACTCACATAAAGCAAGTTCTCCACAGGGGCTTGGGGTTATTGTTACCATCGCTGCCTTTATCATGTGGTTTACCACCTTGCCATGTTCACGGTGAACACGCAGTGGGCCACAGCTGCCTTATCTTACACATCCAAAGCCAGACAGAACAGCCCTCCTTGTCCCCACTCTTCTCCTGCCACCCCAGCCTCCTCCTTTTTAAGTTTTTTCCCTCTTCTTCATTTGTTGAATGGCCCAGCCTCCTTTCCCCAGGTGCCCCGGCATTGCCCTCGGATAGCCATATCATTCCGCTCCACAGCAAACCTTGCCCAGTGGCCCCTGCCCCCCGCTCCCGCACTGCACATGTGACTTCACACTTAAAGGGGCTGCCCAGAACCAGAGGGCTGGATCATAAGGCTTCACTGCTCCCCTCCAAGATCTAAAACACCGTTATGCTCTCTGACTCCACCAGGTGGCGCGCTAGGCCCAAAAACCATTAATTTGTTTAGTAATTGTTTAATGGCTGTCCCCGTGGTGCCAGGCACTGGGCCCAAAGATGGGAATATGAAGACACAAATACGGCAACTCTATCTTTCTGGGAGTTGAGAGTTTAGTGGCAAACACGTAAATAAAGACAGGTAACCAAAGGATTATCTTAAAATTGAGAACTGCTAGTAAAGTTAAGGCAAACATCCGAGTGGCCTGAGTGAGGAGAGTCCTTCTATCATACACAGGAAAACAGAGCACACAAGTGGCCCAGGGGTACTGAGGCCCAGCCCTACACTCTCCTTCTTAGTCACAATTGATCTCTGTCCCCCTTGAGGAAGGAGGAAGGATGGACAGAGCCCTTGAAAATCCCAGAAGGACGTCTGGCCTCTCCCCAGTCGTCGGGGGCATTGGGGGACTGCAGCCTTAGGTTGTTTGACCCATCTGTCCCAGACTGGGTGAGAAGGTGATCAGTTGAAATTTCCTGTCAGTCAATCACCCAGCTTCTTTTCCACCCATCCCCTCCCCTCACTTCCCCTCCCAGGCAGCCCTTATAGGACTGTGAGGTCAGAGGTGGGGTGGTCTCTCATCTACAGCAGTGTGTCCCAAGCTCAGCTCAGCTGATTGTGACAAACACCAGGGGTACTGGTTAAGAATACAGATTCCAAGGCCCGCCGAAGACGTACTGAATCAGGATTCTCTGGGGCTGGGAACTGAGAATCTGTCTGGTTAACAAGCTTTCCCGGATGATTCCTACAATCTGACAAGTTTAAGAAACTTACAGGAGTTATGGGAATGCCTGGCACTACATGGTGCTCAGTGGTGGTAGATAGGGTAGGATAGGACAGGATAGGATAGGGTAGGGTAGGGTGGGATGAGACAAGATGGGATAAGATAGGTTAGAACACATCCTGACATGTGGTGGGCAACTCAGTAGATATACTGTTGGGCGTGGGCTTAGAGAGCTCTCTGGAGCCCACTCAGGGGTATGAAGATCACAGCTCTACAGCTTCCCCCAAACAGTCTACAGATTCCTCTCGGGTCCAGGGCATTGGGTGAGTGTCCCACACTGAAGGAAAGGCCCTGGAGTCCACTCCTCACCCAGGCAGCCCTTGTAGGACTGTGAGCTGAGGATTCTGTGCTCCACCACTGTGCGCCTATATCCTTGAGGATCAGAAGTGTTTGTTAAAGCATTGTACAAGCAGCGGAAAGATGACTAATGGTTGTGGCAACCTAGATTCTTCCAGAGCCGTGTTAAGGCTAGACTAGAGGGGGCAGTAAGGAAGGAAGCAGGGGGAGGTGCTGCAGTAATTGAGTGAGAGACGGTAGTGGCTCGGACCACCGTTGGTCATGAATGATGTTGTGGCCTGCAGCATCCCCTGATGCACAGCCAGGTATGTGGCTTGCCCAGGGATACTCGCAGGAGGCAGGCTGTGGATTGGGAGGTCAGGAAGGGGCTGAGTGATCTGGATCCCAATGAGGGGGAGGCAAGTGCAGTGAGAGGGAAGGAGGGGGGAGGGCATGGAGGTTATGCCCAGAGAAAAAGATTTTAGGATGTGAAACTTGGAAAAGGAGGGCGCTTATCAACTCATGACTCTAACGAAGCTAAAACCCAGAACTTCCAAGGGTGGGAAGGACAGTTCTCCAAGAAATCCTGACTCTGGCCCCTGGATCTCCCCTTCCCTGCTGGCCCTCTGAAGAGCCCTGATTGTCCTTCAATAGTCTGGACCAAAGGTGGCCAGAAAGCCATTGGTCCATAGTTAAGCCAGCTGAGACAGGATGACCCTGCACAAGGCAATTGGAATTGTGCTTTCTCCTATCTATGCAAGGCAAAGCTGAACGGCCTTTATAATCCAATGAAATGGACGTTGGTCAGAGGGGCTCACCTCCCTGTATCCTCCAGCTGGATTAGAGAAGTATATGAAGATGTTCCCTGCAAGTTCCTGCCCCTGCTGGAGATTCTTCAGTCACCCCAGTGGTCCCAGGCCTCAGAGCTGGCACTACTCACTTCTAGGGGGGCTGTTGGAGCTGGGGTGATGTCCCCTGGCTTTTATGACTTTCCCAGGGGGGTGACTATGGGCCCCATTCTGACAGCCAATCACAGCTCTCTTGCCTCCTTCGGGATGCAAAAGGACAGTTTCTTCCTTCTTCTTTTGCTGAGACATGAAAAACAAGGAAGTGTACTCTCTAAACAGTGGGGATGGACTTTGTGTGTTTGCTCACAGCTGGCCCTCCCTCCACACAGACAGATCAGTAGCCCATCACTGAGAAGGACAGGAAGAGCTTCCTGTCCTTGGCTTATGGACAAGAGATAAGCATCTACGTTTATTGATTCCATCTGCTTCCCTGGAGAAGGAAAGTCTCAACATGGCAGTGCCGGAAATCTCAGCCCCCACCTGGGGGTATCACCATCACCAGAGAGGAAACATTCACAGGGAATTCATCAAACATGATAACAGCCTGGATTCCACTTCCAAAGCTGCACTCCGTGGCACCTTACTAGGGCTGCCCATTCCCAAGCCAGCTCGGGTAATTGCCTTCACCCATGGGGTCTGCTCTCCTTCAACCTGGCCCCGGGCCCCATGTTTGGTGTCATGGATTGAATTATGTCCCTCTAAAACATTTTTTTTTTTAGAACATTGTCAACTTGGCTAGACCATGATTCCCAATATTGTGTGGTTGTCCTCCATTTTGGGATCTGTTGGAATTAATCTCCAATTTGTGATATGCTGTAAACCCTAACTTTTATATGTCAATTAGGCAGGATCAGCGGGGGGTGTATCTTGAGTCACAGTCTTACAAGTACGTGTGACTTGAGTCAAGTCACACCCTTACTCAAGTCACATCCTTGCTTGAGTCACACCTTTTATCTTACAAGAGATAAAAGGAAAGAGAAGTGAGCAGAGAGGGGAGAGCCCTCACTACTACCAAAAAAGAAGAGCTGGGAGTGGAGCACGTCCTTTGGACCTGGGGTCCCTGCACTGAGAAGCTCCTAGACACGGGGAAAGGTCGATGCCAAGATCTCCATGGAGATCTCCAAGGAGACAGGAAGCTGAAGAGACAAGGACCTTCCTCTGGAGCCAACAGAGAGAGAAAGCCTTCCCCTAGAGCTGGCGCCCTGAATTCGGACTTTTAGCCACCTAAACCATGAAAAATAAATTTCTGTTTGTGAAAGCCCTCCACTTGCGATATTTCTATTATAGCAGTGCTAGGGAACTAAGACATCTGGGTTCCTTACTCTGGTCCCCATGGAGAACGTACCTTCCAATGACTTAGAACCTCTGCTCTTGACCTTCATGATTAAGACCAAAGGAGAGACTCCTCCATCCCAACCCAGGCTCTTCTCTCTTCTCCACTTTCCAGTTCAAGACAAGACCTCCTCTCCCAGCTGGCCAACTCAGTTCCCATCAGGTGAGCTCTGCCTTCCCACACAGGTACATTTACACATGCACACACACACACACACCCATGGGGATGACTTTGCCCTGACAGACCTGAGAGTATGACATCTTATAGGTATAATATAGTGGCCGAAGGACTCACACATACAGTAAGAGGGGGACGGTTTGTCCCAGAGACATGGGACATGTGGCTGAAGTGGCTTGTGGACACAGAGTCACGGATTTGAGGAGGCAAAGAATCATGTGCCAGACAGACATGAGTGTGACAAATGATGCCAATTAGAATGATGGCAGGGAACAGCCTTTAATAAATATTGATGAAGAACTGATGAATGAATGAATTAATGAGCCAAATGTTATTTCCATGTCTGCTATTGTCTGCCCTGCGGGACACGGAGTGTTTTGTAATGATGTGCTACACACAGAGAAAGAACAAATGGCGACAACACACCCATCTGTCCCATGAACGTAGATCTAATTCAATCTTCTCTGAACTGCAATTATTTTGTAGGGTGGGGGTGGGGCAGGGGTCCTATGCCACACACACGCAGTGCACCCACACTCCCTTCCTGAAACTCTCCATCCTCAGCCTGCTCAAGATCCCTCCCAAGGGGAGAATGGACTTGAAAAACTAGGCAGAGTGGAGGCTGGAGGGGAGAGATGAGGACGCAGAAGTGTAGCCAGGGATTGCTGTGGGTCTGGCCTTCCTGAGGGGCTGGGGCAGTGACACCAGCAGCCACAGAGGAGCTGCCACTGGATGGGGAGCTCTCCTGGGCTCCTTTTCTAGGTCAATTAAAAAATAATAATAATAATAAGTAACATCTCTGTTGTGAAAGAGAGAAAGGGAAAGAGGAAGGGAGGGAGGGAAAAGGAAGGAAAGAATAGAAAAGGAGAAAAGGCAGGCAGTAAAAGGTCTCCCTGTCCCTCATCTGCCTGGCACAGTGTCTCCCTCCCTGTTCTAGCCTCTGTTGTGGTTAAGAACTCAGCTGCTAACCAAAAGGTCAGCAGTTCAAATTCACCAGTTGCAACTTGGAAACCCTATGGGGCAATATTCTACTCTGTCCTATGGGGTCTCTGCGAGTCAGAATAGACTCAACAGCAATGCATTTGGTTTCTTTGGATGGTATCTTTTGTCTCTTTTAAGAATTTCTTTATGCAAATACAGGCAAATGTGAGTATATACCTTCTTCCTTAGGGCTGGGATTGAGTTTTGCTCCTGAAAATGCTACTTTGCACGGTGAGAGAGAGGGGTGCCTCTCTGCTCTCCACCTGGCTGTGATGACCACCCCAGTTGGCCTGGTGAAAGCACTGAACTGGATCTTCCCCAGCTGAGATTGACTCATATTGTGCCTTCTTCCTAATCCCTTATACCCACCATGTGTATTTGTGTGTGTGTGTGTGTGTGTGTGTGAAAGGGTTGCCCTATTTTGTCTTCCGTATGGAAAGAGAGGAGTCCCTGGGTGGCCCAAATTGTTAAGCACTTGGCTACTAACCAAAAGGTTGGTGGTTCGAATCCACCCAGAGAAGCCTCAAAAGAAAAGCCTGGTAATCTAACTTCCAAAAGGCCACAGCCTTAAAAACTGTATGGAGCACAGTTCTGCTCTGGCACACAGGGGGTCGCCATGAGTCAAAGTCAACTCAAGGGCAACTGGTTTTTTGTCTGTTTGTGGAAAGAGACAACAGAGGCAAGGCCCCAACCGTCTCTGCCTGGCTCAATGATGGCGGTCCACACTTGAGCCCCTGACCGTCCTCCCCAACAGCCCCTGGGCACCAGTGGGCCTCAGCCCGAGGCTCCCCTCTCCAGCTCCTGTCCATGACCCTGAGGCTGCCTGTGAACTCTGGGAATAACTTCCTTTCAGCTGCTCCAGATGGATGGACAGTAGTGCCAGGAAAGCAGGTCTGCGCTTGCCCCATCCTGTGTCGGGGGTCTCACTTAGGGAGGGAGCTGAGCGGGGGTCTGCGAGGTGAGAATACCTGGCAGGTCACATGCTGCCCACATGGTGTCAGGTCAAGGGTCACAGTGCTCAGGTTGGCCAGATGGCCGGAGGCAGCTGTGACCCAGTTCAGAGGGGCTGAAGGCCGGGTCCTGGCTGCTCCAGATGCCCCTGTGGGGGCTTGAATTCTTACGATCACACCCCAGACCAGGGGCACTCCACCTAGGTGGTGCCGACCCGCTGGAGACATTCAGCCACGTCTGGGACATTTCCATTGTTACAGCGGGGGAGGAGGCCAAGGACTGGGCTAAACGCACAGAAGAGGCCCCACGACAAAGAAGTGCTGTTAGCTGCCGTGGAGCAGGCTGGACTCATGACGTCCGGAAAACGGCAGAATGACAGTGTCCCTCCTGAAATGTCGTCGTGCCGCGGTTGAGGAACTCTGCCTTAGAGCCAGACCAGGAACGGCAGGCGCCGTGCACACCCCAGCTCCCCCTTACACCCAGCCGCCAGCAGGCCTCCTGGAGGGGACCCTCCGCTTGGGAACAGGGACCCACTTCCTGGTCCTCACTTTGGTCTGGCCCAAGAGATAGAGGATGAATAAGCAGGTTTCTGCCGTGTCTGGCTCGCGGCCTGGGAGGGGACGTGGCGACGCTCACACAGCAATCCCTGGAGAGCGGGTGGAAGGACCGGTTCTTGGCCCGGCCGGGCACAGCGGGTGCGGAGGGGACACTGCGTCCCGCCGCCCTGAGGCGGGATGGGCGGGCCTCTCAGAAACACCTATGGGGCCCCGTCCGCTGCGCTGCCGGAGGGTATCAGGTTCCACGGGGGTGGGGCGGGGCCTGGGTGAGGGCGGGGGCGGGGCGGGGTGAGGGTGGGGCGGGGCCTGGGGTGGGGCGGGGCGGGGCCCGGGTGAGGGCGGGGTGGGGCCTGCGGAGAGAAGGGGCGGGGTCTGGGGTGGGGACGGGACGGGGCCTGGGTGAGGGCGGGGCGGGGCGGGCCTGGGGTGGGGCGGGGCGGGGCCCGGGTGAGGGAGGTGCGTGGGCTGCGGGGAGAAGGGGCGGGGCCTGGGGTGGGGACGGGACGGGGCCTGGGTGAGGGTGGGGCGGGGGCCTGGGTGGGGTGGGTCGGGGCCCGGGTGAGGGCGGGGTGGGGCCTGGGATGGGTGGGAGCGGGGCGGGGACCGAGTGAGGGTGGGGCGGGGCCGGGGGTGGGATGGGGCGGGCCTGGGGTGGGAATGGGGCGGGGCAGGGGGGTGAGGACGGAGGCAGCCTCGGGTTGGCTGGGGGGCTGGGATGGGCGGGCCCTCGCTGGAGAGTGACATCGAGGCGCCAGACGCGCCCACCCCCAGCTGCGGCCAGGGTGTGGGTCTGTACCCGCGCAGCCAAGGGCTTGCGGAGCCCGGCCCCTCAGGACATAGCCACAGTTGCAGGATAAAACCGTCCCTGGTCCCCAGACCGCCGCGGGCCCTTTTGTGCCGTCGGTGGGTTAAGCAAGCAGCTGTTGCCTTTGTGTGAATTAGAAAAGGGTGACCTTCCTGGGTGGGAGAATCGCTACAGGCCGCTCCTTTGGGGACGCCCCGGCTCGGGGAAGCGCGGAGCCAGAGCCGCTGGGTCCAGCCTCCCACCCACCGAGGCCTGGCACCTTCCGTTCCAGGCGCAGTGGGGCGCGGCCCTGCGTCCTCCAGCTCTGCCGGAGAACTCGGCCCCCGGCGGAGTCCAGGCAGCAGGGGCTCATCTTCAGCATAACGCTGAGGTTTGGGGACCCCTCTCCACTGCCGGAGACCCCACTCCAGGGCGTAGGCAGAGCTGGAGGCACTGGGTCCAGGAAAGGTGCCACCTTAAGGAGGGCCTGTCTGTAGAGAGGTGTTGAAGGCATCTGCCTGCTGAAAACCAAACTGGACTCGGGGACTGAGCCCACCAACCCCACTCCCACTTCAGCCCTTGAGTCTGACTTGGCAGGAAAGGAGCAAGGCTGAGCCCTGAGGCACGGACCTGGGAAGTAGGTGCAAGACCATCATTAAACTAAACAACAGTTTAGCCCAATTAATAAAGAATGTCTGCCTTGAGCACTGAGCTCTTGTAGATGATTATCTCCATAAGTTTCAACAGACAAGTTAAGCTACAGCACAGAGAAGAACTTGGTGGGGCAGAGAGCCTGTATTAATGGAGATGAAAATATGTGGAGAACCCTGACACAATGTGAAGTATGTCAGCGATGTCATTGAACTGTTCATGTAGAAATTGTGAATGGGTGTGTATATTGCCATTAAAAAAAAAAAAGAGTAGGTGCTAGATAAACGTTAGCTGAATGACTGGAAGTTCAACCTCAGTTCTACCTGTGCTTCTTGGGCTTTGTGTGCCCCCCTCTCCCCTGGAAACTCTTCTAATGCCTTTGTCATTAACTCCTCCCCCCCCCCCCCACCAAGCAGGACACTTCTAACCAAGAGTCTGCCCCTCTCCCCAGCACACCCTTCCAATCCCAGCAGCTTAGGGTCGCCACCCACTTGGAAGACCCAGCGCATGAGTGACAGCTGAGGAAACAGGAAGCTATGGCACGCCCAGAGACAGGAAATGTTGAAATCTGCCAGGGAGACCTGCTTGCCTGGGCAGCCAGTCCTGGATTATCTGCTTTGGCTTTGACAATCTTGGGGGCGACCTTGAGGGGCTAGAACACCAAATACGAACTCAGGGTGATCGTATGTCCATTTTACAGATGAGGAAATTGAGGGTCAGAGGAGCTACTTAGTCAGAGCTAGTAAGAGGCAGGATGTGAACCCGTGGTCACCTCACTGCTGAGTTCTGTCCTTTGCATTCTGCAAAGCTGCTTCCTGCTCCGAGGGCAGTTGGGTCACTGGTCCCCACCTCCCCTGAGGGTACTTGGGCCTCCCTCTCACTGCCCCAGCCTCTCTTTGCCCATCAGCATCCTCTTTCCAAGGAGACCGAGGTTAGAGACATGCCCTAAGCTCAAGGAGGATGAGGTCAGAGCATTACCGGGCTGGTGCAGATGCTAAATAATTCATGTGGCTACTGTGAGCAGGGGCTGTTGCTTCCTGGAGGGCCCACAGTGGAGACAGCAGACAGGAAACCAAGTCTGCACACCCAAACCTGGGCTTGACTTTTGCATGTCCTCCTGGGGCTGGAGAAAGTTCAAGCCTAGAGGAGAATGGGCTGGGGGGCCGACTCCGCCCCTTACTAGCTCTATCATATGATCTATTATATGAGCTGGGCTGAGGGGCTAATGAATAAGGGCAAAGAACCACGTGCGTCAACTGGAATGCTGGCCATGGCACTAGGCAGCTCTTCCTAGCTCTGTGACTCTAGGGGATTATTGACCATCCTCTGGTCTTAGCATCCGGGTCCTCCCTCTCCTTGCCCGTATCCCTGCAACATCTCCAGGCCTTGTCGTTGTGTGCAGTGCTGGTCTGTGGCCTTGGCTGGTTGAGAGCTAAACATTGTTTGAAAGTGTGTTTCTCCCCCTTGGAGTAAATCTCCAACCAAGAAAAAGGTTAGTTGGAGTCAAACAGCCTTTGTTGGTCTGGAAGGCAAGGGGCCTGGGTTAAAATATATATATTATTAACAAATTCCAGAAAAATTCTTAATGAACACACAGGGATTGAGTGGTAGGAATTCGTCCCCTGCAGAGGATCCAAAAATCCATGACTGTCCAGTCGATTCCAACTCATAGCGGCCCTATAGGACAGAGTAGAACTGCCTCATAGGGTTTCCAAGGAGCAGCTGGTGGACTTGAACTGCCGACCTTTCGGTTCGCAGATGTAGCTCTTAACCACTGTGCCACAAGGGTTCCCCTGCAGGTGATAAGATCATTTAATTCTGAGCAGTTATGGTAAAGTCTAAACTATTCTGCTGCAACGCAAGCTACACGATTTGGTGGAAGTAGGTGTGAAACTGACCAAAAAAAAAAAAAAAAATGCAGTCATATTACCTGCAACAGGTAATAGCCTATTAAAGTTTTCTTCCATCTAAGGCTCCTTTTTGATGCAGCTGGACCACCTCAGAGAAGGCACCACTTTTCTCCTAAAAGCATGTTCACATTTTCCTGCTTGGCCAGGAACCCAAGGAAACAGGGTCCCAAGGAAACAGGGCTCCTGGGCATTTCAGGGTCTGGGCCAGGCCTGCATCCCTCCCCAAACCCCATCCACAAACCTCCTTGGGCCGAGGCTATAAACAAACCCCATTCACCGCCAGCAGCACCCCTGGCTGCCCAGCACTGCCAAGGACTCATGTGAGATGACCACCTAGAAAAGCAAGACAGTGCCTTTATTCGGTGGTAAATGATCCTGGGGCCACTAACCTAGATCAAGAGAAGTCTGAGGTACACAGAGCTCTCCCCTTTCCTGCCACTGGAGGAAAATAATACTCTATTCATGGAAGGAGCAACCCCACAGACGGAGAGGCAAATGGGAGAAGAGGTTCACACTCAGGGGTACGGTCTTATTTGCAGGATCTGTTCACCCAACTTAGCTCTGGAAAAAACGTTCATGACAAAAGCACAGGGAGCTGGGGAGGGGAAGGTGGCGTTGTCGAGCTACAGGGGGATCCTGGGGACAGCCCCACCCCGACTCACCTCCCCAGAGAGTTGGAGTCACCCTTCCTCCCTCTCAGCACCCAGAGCTGATGCTGGGCTGAAGACAGAGCTCCAGGGACTACACCTGAGGAGGGTCCCTCAGATAAGTCAGTTCTATTTTGTGCCCGAGGGCTGGACAAAGTCAGGGAAAGAGGATGCTACAGGCAACCCCTCCTCCCAGGAGTCTGGAGCTGCCCACGTCTCTATCTTTGGTGGCCAGCATCCTACAGTTGCCCAGAATGCCACCCTCTTTGCTGGGGGGCTGAGCATGTCTTATAGCAAGGACACAGGGGCTTCTCCAGGGAGAATAGTGCCAGCTCGTCGAGGTACCCCTTGAGCATCTGCTGCCCAAGGTGAAGCAGAAACAGCCATCTGCCCACCAGGAAATGGGACAGTCTTGAATTCCAGGGCCCACCTATCTAAGCACCCCTCCCCAAGTCCCACAAACCTCAGTCCTGGGAGAGGCCAGACCCCAAGGCATCTGGTCCAGGACTCTCAACTGACCTGAAACCACAGCCCCAACCCTCACTAGGCTTGTCAGCTAAGGTGCTCTCAGGCCACCCAGAGGCATCCAGGTAGCCACAGCAGGCCCCTGCTGTACCCACCGGAACCTGCCAGATCCAGGTGCTTCAAGAGCATTTATTTAAATCTGTCCTTGCCCCAGGAGCCACCTTCCAAGCTGGCCGAGAAACCAAAGGGGAGAAGGCACAGGAAGAATGTTTATGGGCCCCCAAATGGTACCCCGAGCCCCAAATGCCACCGTGGCCTGCAAACTCCCCAAACTTCTTTGTGAGGTTCCCTGTGAGGTAGTGCCGGATGGAGAGAGCTGCTCTGGTTGGGACCAGTGTGGTAGTCCCTGTCCCCAGACAGGGAGGGGCCATGAGGAGCAAAGAAGAACTGGGGCTGGCCTGGCTAGTAGGCGGAGCCCAGGTTCATCAAAGGCACAGGGTCAAGGCGCAAAAGGACACGTGGCTAAAGCACCAAAAGGGCTCAGATCCTGGACCCACAGACCACAAAGGGAAGCGGTGTCTCTAACCCCAGCTCGGAGGCCTTCCACAGTCCAGGCTTTAGCAGGAGGCCCTGGTGAGAAAGGCCAGAGCCAACTCTCCACCACGGCTTGGCCCCAAAGAGTCATGGAGAAGATCCAGCTGGGCAGAAGCAGCCAATGCTGGACCCCAAAACACGGCCAGGCCAGCAAGGTCCATAGTCAAAGAAGGGGCATCTGAGGCCTCTTGTTCACCACAGGGAGGATAGCCATCTGGAGTGCCACGCATGGGGACACTCCTGTTGTCAAGGAACAGACATCAGGGGCTGTGATTTGAGGGCGCCACATGGGGGGAGAGAGTCAGGCTGGGAGCGTACAGGTGGCTCCTGCAGCCTCAGTCACTGGGCCCAGAGAAACGGGGCTGGGCAGGAAGGGGCTGGGCCCTTCTGGATCCCCGACCCTGTCCACTGCTTCAGACCGGTGGCCTCGGTCCCTCCCAGCTCCAGTGGCAAGGGCGGGAGAAGTGCTGCGCCCTGGCCAGCCTGGGCCCTGGGGATGAGGACATCAGGGCGGCGTGCAGTCCGGGGAAGAGGGCAGCTACCATCTTGTTTTATTTTGCGGGGACTGATCCTAAAGTAACCAGAAAGAACAAGAGTCAAAGGGGGACCCTCTGCTTGGGGCCCAACCACTAACTTTTACTAAAAACAGTCCTTCAGTCCCCAGGGGCTGAACACAGAAGAGGTTTGGGAGAAGTTTTATTTTCCTTTCGGCAACCTTTTCTCTTTCAACAGAAACTTTCTTCCTACAAGCAGTGTCAAAAAATAGCTTCTGATGAGTTGGGGAAGAGCATTTCCAAGCCCACGAGGGACAGGCTTCCCAGGCAGGCTTAGCAAACCCCTCGCAAAGCCTCAAGCTGGTATCCAGGGGTCAAGGACACTGCTGGCCCATCCAGCGGCTCAACGGGTCAAAATGGCTCCAGCCCAGGGCACTGGTCACTCCAAATGGGCTGAGGAGGAAGGCTACTGGACTTGGAAGTCTTGAGAAAACCCGGCCAGTCTTCTCTGGCCACTCCTAGAGGCAGTGTGGCCGCTCTAGGCCAGGTCCCTTACTTGTGGACAGAGAGGGAGAGAGCTACAGGGAGAACTGAGAGACCGCCAGGGCCCCATCTAACTCTAAAACGGTATGGTTTCTGGGATTCTGACTCTGCAAAGGGGAGGGTATATTGGGCCTGCCTACCTCACGGAGCAGCCACAAAGACTGAAATAAGCTGCTGTGGAAACGCTTTGCTCACAGTAACCAACAAAAAACCAGTTGCCGACCAGTTGACTCCAACTCTTGGCAGCCCCACGTGCATCAGAGTTGAACTGTGCTCCACAGGGTTTTTGACAGCTGATTTTCTGAAGTATATCACCAGGCCTTTCTTCCAAGGTGCCTCTGGGCAGACTCCAACATCTTAGTGAGCAGCCAAGCATGTTAACAGTTTGCACCACCCAGGGGCTCCTGTTTATAGTAACACACCGTTGCCATCGAGTCGAACCTAACTCATAGCGACCCTGTAGGACAGAATAGAACTGCCCCATAGGGTTTCCAAGGCTGTAAATCTTTAAGGAATCAGACTGCTCCATCTTTCTCCCATGGCTGGTAGGTTCAAACAGCCGACCTTTTGTTCAGCAGCCAGGTGCTTAACCACTGCCCCAGTTTATAGAAAAGTACTGAGCAAACGGACATGTTTTTATTACTGCCCAGGAATGAAAACAATCAGGGCCTGGCCTGTTCCTGACCGTCTTTGTCAGCAAGTCGTGGTTTCTAAGCCATTCCTTTCCACAGGTTACACACCAGGACTGAATAGCACAGACCAGAAAGCTAGTAGGTATGAACCATCATCCCCTGAAGAGGAGCTGAAGTAAATTAGTCAATACTCCTTACACACTCCCTTCTCATGGGTCTGCCTTCTCGATGCCACCCCCATACACGGTCTGTGTAGGGAGGAGGCTCAAAGAAACCTGCATGGGTCCCAAGATAAGCCCAGCTGCTGGACGGGACCCTAGGCACTAGCTGAGCCCAGATGTTCAGTCTGATTGATTGAATAGAACATGGTGGTCAGCTAAAGACTTCTTCTCTGGTAGAGGGGCCAGCTACTTGATTGCACAGAGAAGGAGAAATGAGCAGCAGACATCAATGGAGGCTGGATTTGGAGGGCAGGGGAGAAAGAAGGAGTGGGGGGGAATCACTCATAAACCGTGATGGGAGAAAGGGTCATCAGAAACCAAGAGCCCAGCCCAGAAATGATATTCCCAGAGAAGGGTTAATAAAGCAGAAACATGTTTATTAGGCATCCTTGATCCTCACAGAGGAGCAAGACCTAGGACAGAAGTGCCTGTGAAATCTCTCAAGGTCACAGGAATCTCTCCGAAGAGTCCAGAGAAGTGTAGGCACCAGCTGGTCGCCGCCCCAAGAAAAATACTATATGGCTGGAGCGTGGAAAGCCAGAGTGGCCCTGGCATGAAGCCGGGCTCCACGGCACCACAAACACTGAGGACTGCGTGGGGACACCCAGGGCACCCACCTACACATTGGCCACCTCTGAGGCAGAATGGTGCTGGGGGGAGCGGTAGAGGATAGGGTTCCTGGGCTGGATCCTGAGGGCCACCCCCGACCTGCCCACCTCCTCCTGGCAACCGACTCAGTCCCACACATAGGGGTTTCTAAACACCTGAGAGTTCTTGCCGTCTTTGGGCGGGGTGGCCACCTGGCTCTGGGTGGCGTACATGTCTTCGGCCCGCAGGGTGGAGTTGGCACTGCCCATCACCTGGCTGTTGGCGGTGGCCCTTGGGAGGATGACGTCGTAAGTGCCCTCCGACTGGAAGGAAGAACAGGCGGCCTCACAGTCAGGGGGGCTGAAAGCCAGGTTCTGCCGGGGCGGATGCACAAACCAGTGCTTCCTGGGGGACTGGGTCTGCCAGCTCCCCTCACCTACCCCCTCCCAGAGCAGCCCCAACTGGCAAGCTAGGATGGATGACTCGGTCTCTGGAAACAGGGGGCTGATCTCTAGCCCCCCCATCTCTCACTGCATCAGAGATCTCTGCCTTTAGTCACAGGATGAGGCCCCTGGCACCTCTGGTGGGTCCTGGGGATTCCCAGAGGAGGTTGCTCCTTTGCAGGTGGACCCTTTTCTCAAGCTCCTTCTGTTCCCAGTTCCTTAGGGAAACCAGCAAGGCCCAAAGGCAGGTAAACCACATTGAGTTGCTATCATTGTTGTTAGGTGCCATCGATCTGATTCTGATTCGTGGTGACCCCATGTGACAGAGTAGAAATGCCCCATACTGTAATCTTTATGGGAACAGATGGCCAGGTCCTTCTCCTGTGGAGCTGCTGGGTGGGTTCGAACCGACAACCTTTCTTTCGGCTTGCAGCCAACCGCTTAACTGTTGCACCAGGGTTCCCTGAGTTGGTGTAACTTGTCTGGGAATCTCCCAGGCTCCCTTCTTCCAAAATCCTTCCCCAAGCCCCTTGAATGTCACTACAATACCCAACAGAATCACAGTCACTGGCTTTCCCAGCCCAGGGTACCCTTCTGTTAGGCTCTAGGTGGGCCCAGTTCTTGTCTTGGAGTCTGGACTGGCCAGTCTGATTCTGAGACTTAAATCTGATTTCTCTGCCTGGAATCTCATCCGGCTCTTGCATGGGAGAGAAATGGGGGCTGTGGGGTGAAGAAGGTCCTGAAGTCTGTGTCCCAGCCCACACCCCAGAGGGAGGATGAATTTCTGCCCCTCTCCCCTTGCCTTGTCCTTATGGAAAAGAGCTGCCACCAACCTTGGTAGCTCCAGGGCCCCAAATCAGCCTTTGGTCTAATCAGACCCAAGTGGTCCTCCCTGTACCCCCAACCCCCTTGCAGCTCCCAGAAAATCTAGGTCGGTGGTTCTCAAACCTAGCTGTGCATCAGAATCACCTGGAAGGCTTGTTAAACTACCCATTCTGGGCCCCACCCCATGGTGGGCTGATAAATGGAGGATGGGGAGAAGGAGCCCTGACTTAGAGTGCTTGCAAATTCCATGGGGTCATTACTCCCACCACGGCCGGGTTCCAGGCTACAAGGTGATGTCCCTGAAGGGATGGATGCTAGTAGTGGCCTCCAGCGTACCACCGGCCCCATTCCCATAGTTTCTGATTCAGCAGGTCTAGGGAGAGGCCAGAGAATTTGCATTTTTAGCAAGTTCCCAGGTGGGGCTGATGCTGGTGGTCTGGGAACCACATTTGGAGAACACCGGGCTCAGTAAAATAGCTCTGTTAATAATTCCCATCGTTTACCAAGGGAACTGGAATCAACATGCCAGGAGAGGGGCAGCCACCTAGGGGAGGGTTCTGTGGCTGCCCACACCCCTGGGTGGCTACAGACTCTGCTCACTGCCCCTCGGAAACCCCTCCGCCCCAAACAGCTCCTGGCTATGGCTGGCTCCCCCTGGCTCTCCAGCCCTGGCAGTAGGCTCAGGCTCAAGGATCCAGGAAGAAGTCAAGGATACACGTGCTCACCCTGCCCCCGGGGCTCACGGAGGGGAGGGGGATGAGAAGGTCGCTCTGCTGACCTCCCTCCTTCCGGTTCCCAGCATCCTGCCAAGGCGGGTCAGTGACCTCTCCCCAGGGCGACTGCCAGCCGGGGGCAAGTGCATATATGGAGTGAATCTAGCCCACCGTCTTCCTGTTCCCACCCCCCTCCCTGGGCTAAGGAGCATCTGGTTTCCAGAACCCAGGGGAGGGGAAAGGTCTAGCGGGGCTGTCTGCTGGTGGGGGAAGGGAGTTGAAGGCCCTCCTGGGACAGCTGTGCTTGAGGACTAAATACTTCTCCAGATCTGCTGCTTTTGGTCCCCTGCCCATGCTCGGGGCTTCGAGAATGACACCTAGTAGGTCCCCAAGCTCCTTAGGGTAAGGCCGGCAGCTCCCACCTCCTCCCATCCTCTGCAGCGACTGGTCCAGCCTGTGTGATACCCCAATGACACGGGGCAGGTCCCACCACAATGGAGCTAGAGGGGGTAGATACACCAACGCCAGGAAAAAGACGTTAAGATCTGGGCTCCTGGCCCCGAGGTTAAGGCACCAGATAGAGACACCCTGCTGTCTCCCCACCACCTCCACCCCAAGCCTGCACTGGTCATACTGCCCTCGACCCCCGTCAGCAGGGTCCTGGGCCCCAGGGACCACTCACCGGGCCTTTGTGCATCAGGGCCATCTCAGTGGGCTGGTACACACTGGTCAGCAGCTGCCCGTTGTACCCGCTGTATGGCGACACTGGCCTCTTGGCTGGAAGGAAGCACAGAAGTGGTTTGAGGACACCTGGGCCCTCTGCTGCCATCCCCATGTCCCACAGCCCAAGCGAGGTACCCAGGGCAAGGGACGAGTGGGCCAGGTTGGCCCTGGTAAAACAGGAAACCCGGGAAAGAAGCCATGCCAGGAGTGGCCAGGGACAGCCAGCTTGGGGTTGAGGTTATGGGCATGTCAGCCCCCTCCCCAAAGCCCAGCACCCCGTTGCAATGCAGGGAGAGCAGGGGGAGGGCACAGCCCTGCCTGGCTTCCCCTTGAGCTGCCTTGCAGTGCAGGACCCCCCAACCCCACAGCCCAGAAATGCTCCCGTCAGCAACTTTCATATCCCCATCCGCCCTCCGGGGCCAGAGGCCAGGAGGGGCACACGGGCCTTCGGCTGCCTTCCAAGATGGCCAGCCTCCAGCTCTGGCCTTGATCACGGCCGGCTGCCTGTCAAACGCTGGAATAAATATAGCCGAGCCCCCTCAGGCCTGCTCATCTTCCTGGGGCAGAGCTGGCTGCAGGGTCCCCACCCTGAGCCTCTCCAAGGGCACTGGGTGCACTTCAGCACTGGGGTCCCTTGGCAACTTTCCAGAACTCTTTCCAGCTCCAGGAATACTTCCCTGTGCCTGTGGGTGTTGGTTTCCCAATATGTTCCACCCTGCTGGGCACTCCAGGGTGTCTGAGGAAAGCTTGGGATCGGCCCCTGGGGCCCAGCAGCAAACTGAGGACAGTGGACGTGTGCCTCCCTCGGGGCTGCCGGCCCCGCAGCTCAGAAGACCACAGCCTATATCGGGCTTCCTAAGTGCTGGGTTCACTCTATTGATTTTTCCATTTAGAAAAAAAAAAAGGGAAAAAACAAACAAACCAACTCAGGGCCCCAGGAGTGTTTGCCTTGGGAGGACAAAGGCTAAGAACTACTTGCCTCTGATAAACAGGCAGTGGGGAAGAGCAGAGCCGGGGGTGGGGTGCGGCCAGAAGCCCCTCTCCTGCTCCAGAAGCCCCTTTCCTGCTGGCTTCAGCTGTCTCTCCCCGGCGTCCCCACACACTCAGTCTACCCCACTCTGTGTGCATGCCAGGGGCCCGCACCACAGGAGGAGGAAGAGGGGAGGGCTCAGCCCGGGTGGGCAAAGATCAAGAGCCTGGCAGGGATTCCAGGATCTCACAGTTTGTAGAGAAGAGGCAGGGAGTCCTGATTCTGCAACATCCACTGCCTCTGCCTCTGACTTCCTGGCAGTTAAGAAAGTCTTAAGCCCCCAGACATCTTGATCAGCATAGTCTGGGGTCTGGGTCAGGGCTCCAAGCTTTGCGGCCGTGCCACCGGGCCTTGTGGGTTGTATCAGATGCAAGACTGCAGTAGCAAGCTGAGGGAGCCTGGGAGGAGCCTGTGACCAGACACATAGGAAAAGGCCTGGCACAGTGCTGGGCACACAGCAGGTGCTCAGTAAATGCTGGCAGTCACTATGGTCAACAGATGGCCGATTTATGAGCCAGAGAATATGCCTTCCTTTGGGGGCTTGCCAGGAAAATGGCCACCCTCTCCTGCCTCAGAGGGGGCGCCGGTGCTGGTTGGGTAAGCTACACTGCCCTCCTGCCCCTTCAAACTCCAGGGTGTCCTCAGCTCAGACCATTGGGACCCTGCAGCCGGCTGGCCTTGCTAGTGCTGGGCTCCCCGGGACAGCCCTGTCCCATCGAGACCCAGGCAGGGAGCTTTGGGATGAGTCAGCTGGAGAGTGAGCGCGGCCGAAATCAACAGGCGGCACCATGAGTGCTTTATTTCAATTAAAAAAAATTTTTTTTTTAATTGTAAAGGCTTGTTTTAAAAGAAAACTAAGAGGACTGCGGATGTGTACATAATAGAAAAACAAGCTCCGGAAGGATAATAACAGCGAAATAATAGTAATAAGAGCAGCTAATAATAGCTAGCATGGTTGCCGTGAGTCGGAATCGGTCCAGCACCAACCGGTACTGACACTTCCAGAGTCCTCACCGTGTGACAAACACATGGATTAATTAATTTAATTCTCACAAGAACCCTGTGAAATAGGAACCATTATTATCCCCAGGTTTCAAATAAGGAAACGGAGAGGAAGAGGTAAAATCCCAAATGCTTAATGGTGGTTAGTTTTGGGGATGGAAGAGGATGAGATGGGGTAAGAAGGGGAGAAATATTGCTTTATCTGTAATGTCTGAATTTCTACAGTGAGAATATATTCATTACATATTGCATGAATACAGAAAAAAATTTTTTTAAAGAAAATGTAGAAACTTTAAGGCAGAAAACTGTGGATAATCTCAAGAACCTGCAATTTTGCTCCAAAGACCAGCTCCCTGGCCTGCAGGGAAAGACCCAAGGTAAAGGGAAGGGGAGCAGGCGGGGTATCCGCAGCCTACCTGAGGCTGGTTCATCCATGGAGAATGCCTTGTTCTCCACAAACATGCTCTGGCCCTTCTGCTCTTTCAGGATGGTCTCGTAGCCCACACCCCGGGTGGGGTACACGTCCCCCTGGTAGTTTTGCTCCGGGCTGGCCTTGGTCAGCTGGGAGATCTCAGGGATGATGTAGAAGAAGAGGAAGGCCCAGGCATTGGCGGCAAGGGCAATGGCCAGCGTGGGGTCATCCCAGGTGGGACTGTTGTGCTGCTTGTTGCCGTAGGTGTACATGACGATCCATACCACCCAGATGGCAATGGAGGTGGTCGTGGTGAGCAGCACAAAGACCCCATGCTTTCGCCAGCGCTTGAAGCGGCCACACAGGGTGGGCCAGGCCCCCAGGAAGGCACCTAGCAGCAGTAGCATGACATAGATGAGAGCCATGACAAAGTCTATGTTGGCAATGGCGCAAGACGAGGCCACCACCCCGTCAGCACTGCCATTGCCCAGAGGGCCACCCTCGCCACCTCCCCGGACCAGAGTAATGATCAGCCACTCTGTGTTGATGATCACTTCCACGAGGGTCAACAGCAGAGCCACGGTGAAGATCACCCAGCCCCGGGGCCCATGGTTCTTCCGGGCCAGGAAGTTGAGGGCAAAGACATGGGCCACCAGGCAGGAAAAGCATATGGCAAACAGAACCCCAAAGAGGAACCGCCGAGAGGCACAGGTGGAAAAGTCGGGCTTCACCACGCAGGCAAACACGAGGCAGAAGAGGCCCAAGGTCCCCAGCAGGAAGAACACCTGGGTCCCCAGAAGGCTCCGCTTCTTGGTATCCTGCACAAAGGGGAGGCTGGCCACAAGGATGATGGTCAGGACAAAAGTGGTGACGATGCCTGCCCCAGCCACTGCCTCTAAGATGATGCCCCAGACCCCAGAGCGGTCACACAGGTTGTAGTAGAGGGGGTTGAGGTCTGGGCCACAGCCAGGTGGGACATGGTCCTGGGCCTGAGCCCCTGAGAATAGGAAGAGAGGCAGTCCCAGGCCCATCAGCAAGGCTCTGTGGATGGCCATCCTGGCTCCCAGGCCAGGCTCCCGCTGGGTCCTTAGAGAAAGAGGAACAAGAGGTAAAATCAATCCTCCAAGGCCTGACTCTGACATACATGGTGCTGCTTCCCACATCCTGAATGAGGGCAGGCAGTACTAGTTGATCAGGGCACTTTTTCCCTCTGGGCTTCAGAACCCTTCTTAACACAGAAGTCCTGGGTGCCACATCAATTGACCAGAGAGGAAGCAAGATGAAACCCACTTGCCATCCCTATTTCTAGCCATGGGAAAGGAGGAAACTCATTGAATTTTCAGTGTCCTCCCTCCCTGCAATCCAGGTTCAAATATCCCCTGAGCTCTTGTAGTTGGGGTAGGGAACTTGAGCCCACCAAAACCAAGCATGCCACCTATTCAGCGCTTCCTTTCTGCCCTGGGACTTCCAGAGTTCAAACGGCCTAGATACTGTGCCTTTAAACTCTGACCCTGTGTTGCCTAAGTTCCAAGGCTAATCAGCCATTCAGTCATTCATCTAGTCATTCATTCAACAAGTATTTAACAAGCACCTGTGGTAGGGTTGACCTGTGGCCGGGAAAAACTGGTGACATAGTTGGAAAGTTAGTATTTATCAACCATTCCCACCTGTTCCCTTCCACCACCTACCCCTGCCTCTTTTTTTTTTTTTTTTTGCTCTCCATTTTCCCGCTTTCGGTGCCCACTCTTCTCTTTAGAATCCAAAGTTCTTTGTCTAGCTCAGTTGCTGGAGTCAAGGATAAAATAAACTAATTCCCCTGCTAAGGGAGTTAATGACTTAATGCAAAAATTCTCCTATGAGGCATTAACATTTTAAAACCAAGAACCAGACAAGGGCAACGAAAAACCCAAAGGAATTAATCATTAATGGAAGACTTTAAGGCACTGTAGCTAGAAGGCAAAAAAAGAGATCTTGTATTCACACCAGGAAGGTAACTCATTACTTTTATCTTCTCACTTGACCAGCCCCCAACAATGGCTCTACCAAATGTTATAATCAGCACCAAAGAAAGCCAAACCTCCTCCCTCAATACCAGTTGGCTTTTCCCTGCGCCAAGTGGAGGTAAAGGATATGGCAGTTTAAGGGAAATTGAAGACCCAGTCAATGAGTTGTCCAACCAAGGGCTTTAAATTTACTTGGAGGAAGCCTAACACATAGAAAATCATAAAGATGCCCTAAAAAAGCAACTTATAAACTCCAAAATTCTATGAAATGCAGGCACTCCACATTAACATCACCCTGTATGTTCAAATAACTAGTTGTAACCCTGCCTCTTCACCCAGAACAGTTCACAAAGATAGCAACCAAGCTTTCCCAGGCTGATAGCGACCACTAGTGGCTGGTGGGGGAATGGCATGATCTAATGTGTTGTCCTCCCCTCCGCCTTTCTTCCCATTCAAGGGGATTCTGCACACAGTTTACCTTTCTTGTTTTTCATCATTCCTGGCTACTCAATTCCACTCTGGACAATACCTGGCTAACAGGCAAATAAACACCCCCAATCTCAGCCAAAAGAAATTCTCTCTCATTTCTAAGTGGAAGAACACTGCTAGAAAAGATGATTCCAACTGAGGAAAATAAAACTCATAAAACGAAGTGCAATTAACATCACAAAGATTGTGTTGTTGTTAGGTGCTATTGAGTTGATTTTGGACCCACAACGACCCCATGCGACAGAACAGAACTGCCCCCATAGGGTTTTCTTAGCTGTAATTTTTTTTTTTTTTTTTCATTTTGTAGTTGTTGAGAATATACACAGCCAGCATATACCAATTCAACCGTTTCTACATGCACAGTTCAGGCACTGATTACATTCTTCAAGTTGTGCAACCATTCTCACCCTCCTTTTCTGAGTTGGTCCCTCCCGTTAATATAAACTCACTGCCCCCTAAGGTTCCTACCTAATCTTTCCAGTTGCCGTTGTCACTTTGATCTCATATAGATAATACTTTTAAGTTGGCTGTAATCTTTAGGGGAGCAGATCCCTAGGTCTTTCTCTCACAGAGCCGCTAGGTGGGTTCAAACCGCCCACCTTTCCAAGCTCTTAACAATTGCACCACCAGGGA
Source organism: Loxodonta africana (assembly GCF_030014295.1). Taxonomy (NCBI): domain Eukaryota; kingdom Metazoa; phylum Chordata; class Mammalia; order Proboscidea; family Elephantidae; genus Loxodonta; species Loxodonta africana. The sequence continues at coordinate 18,530,278 of NC_087359.1, forward strand.
AATGATCAATCTCCAAAGCTCTTGAAAATATTTCAGGTATTTTAGCCTTCTCAATGAGTCCCTGGGTGGTACACACGGTTAAGCATTCAATTACTAGCTGAAAGGTATCCAACCCACTGCCATCGAGTGGATTCCGACTCATAGCGACCCTAATAGGACAGACAACTGTGCCATAGAGTTTCCAAGGAGCTCCTGGTGGATTCGAACTGCCGCTCTCTTGGTTAGCAGCCAGAGCACTTAACCACTAGGCCACCAGGGTTTCCAGCTGAAAGGTAGCCTGTTCAAACCCACCCAAAGGTGCCTTGAGAGAATGGCCCAATGATCTGCTTCTGAAAGGTCAGTCTTGAAAACCCTATAGAGCAGTTCTACTCTGGCAACTAGCGAGGACAAAAGTCTTCTTGGCTACCACCTCATCTTCTAGTTAAGCTTGCTTTCCCTCAAACACCACCTGCCATTAATGCTTAATAAATTAACATTCTTGTGTGAATGTAGCATAGTGTTATGAAATAACTGGCATTGTAACAGAGTTAGTTCCCGGTCACCGCCAACACACAGGTGAGTTTCCTCCACATCATGATTTAAATAAATAAGCTTTTGTAAGGGACTTGATACTGCTACTGATAATTGAATATCAATAAAGCACAAACAGTATTTACAAGTGCCAGGAAAGCCTAATGGGTAAAGAGTCCTATTGAACGATTCTGCAGAGATAGTTTGTGGATAACAACATGCTGTGAGACCCACCCACACGTTGGATTGTCATACTGTGGTGGCTTGCATGTTGCCATGATGCTGGAAGCTATGCCACAGTATTTCAAATACCAACAGAGTCATCGATGGTGGACAGGTTTCAGTGGATATTCCAGGCTAAGAGAGGCCAGGAAGAAAGGCCTGGCGAAACTCTGAAACTATTGCCCTAAAACAATCTTTAAACTTTGCCAAAAATATACCCTGAAGCCTTCTTAAAACCAAACAATAAAAAAAAAAACCCACTGCCGTCGAGCCAATTCCAACTCATAGCGACCCTATAGGACAGAGTAGAACTGCCCCATGGAGTTTCCAAGGAGCACCTGGTGGATTCAAACTGCTGACCTTTTTTGGTTAGCAGCCGTGGCTCTTAACTACTCCACCACCAGAGTTTCCAAAACCAAACAATAGTTTAACTTAACTAGAAAAGAATGTCTGCCTTGGGCATTGTGCTTCCGTAAGGTCTAACTACATGGAATCGAACTGACAACAGCAACTCAAAAGATTAGATGGGAAACTTAGGGGACAGTGAGTTTATATTAATGGGGGAAGAACAACTTGGAAAAGAAGCACGAGGCTGGCTGCATAACTTGCAGAATGTAATCAATGTCATGGAACTATACATGTAGAAACTTGAATTGTATGTTTTTGCTGTGTACATTCTCAACAAAAATATATATAGTTATTTTTAAAAAAAAGAAGGAAGGCCTGGTGATATAAAAAAAAAAGGTGATATACTTCTGAAAATTTGCCAATGCAAACTCTATAGATCACAACAGAATATTGCCCAATACAGTGCTGGAAGACGAGCTCCTAGGCTGGAAGGCACTGAAAATACACAGTGACCGCAAGAGTGGACTGGAGCATACCAATGATGGTGACAATGATGCAGGACTGGGGTAACATTTCGTTCTATTGTAGACGGAGTCGCCATGAGTTGGAGGCAACTCAATGGCAAGTAACAACAACATGGGACCCTAAGCACCTGACTCCATCTAGAGTGTGCCTGGCCCATAGGGAACTTGGGGCACCGTTGGAGACATGGAACACAACACCTAGAATGGTCCCTCAGACCTAGCCTCCAGGCTACTGTGCACATCCAGAGCCACTCATCCCACCTTCCTTGGCCACGTCCCAGTTAAGAAGAGGCAATTTTCCCAAATCAGCAAAAATTTACTGAGTATCTAGTGGGGACAAGGGCCTGTTGTTCTCAGAGTTGTGGAAAATACAGAGGAACAAGTACAGTGTGACTTGATGGTATTTAAAATCTAATAGGAGAGAGAAGGTAGGTATACAAAATATCACACAAGAAAGATGAGCTAAGGGCCATAGAACAGAATTGACCTCTGGGAGAAAGAAAGGGGCTATAGAACAGAGGAGAAAGAGGCCTTCCTTCTCGAGAAAAACAAAACAAAACAAACCCAGTTGCCATAGAGTCACTGACTCATGGTGACCCCATGTGTTTCAGAGCAGAACTGCGCTCCATAGGATTTTCGGTGGCTGTGACCTTTGAGAAGTTGATTGCCAGGCCTTTCTTCCAAGGCACCTCGAGGTGGATTCATTCCTATGGCCAACCTTTTGGTTAGTAGCTGAGCACTTAACCATATGCACCACACAGGGAGGAAACCTTTCAAAAGCATTTTATTCAGTATTTAATTAAAAACTTACCATGTCCCAGACACTGCCACAAGACAGAAACACAAAGAAGCTAAGCCATGAAGAATATGAGGTAGGCACTGAATAGGCAAAGAGGTGAGGGAGAGGGGCAAGGAGAAGAGGGAAGGGAAAAGGACAGGCAGAAAAGATGGCATAAATAAAAGTCCTGTGGGGAGCCCAAGTTCAGAGCAAGCATGGACCCAGTTTGTAAAGGGAGGTTGCAGCTGGCTGGTGGCAGATGAGACCTGCTACTCAGAAGGAGTTTGGGGTGTTATTCTAAGGCAGTGGGGAGCCACTGAAGGCTGTTTTTAGCACAGTGAGGGCACAACCAGGGTGATGCTTTAAGAGGTAAATCTGGCAAAAGGCATAGGCAATCGATTTGTTGGGGGCACATTCACCCTGGTTTAAAGATCGAGGCCAAAGGTTAAGTCACGATGGCCAGATCTGAGAGATCCTTTACAAAATAAAATCTAAGGACTCGTTGCATGTGGGGGGAAAGGATCTTAAAGCTGCAAGTTCGAATCGAATAACAACTACCTTATTACAAAAAATCAAGCCAGGTCTGGTTTAATGCTGAGACTTCTGTCACTTGTTCTTCTCAATCCATCTTGACCTAGAAACACTTGCCAATCCCTGGATGGCACAAAGAGTTAAGTGCTTAGTTACCACCCAAGAGTTTAGCTGCTCAAATATACCCAGAAATGCCTTGGAAGAAAGGTCTGGTTATTTACTTCCAAAAGATCATAGCCAATGAAAACCCTATGGAGGGAGCATAGTTCTACTTTGAAATACATGGGGTTACCTTGAGTCAGAACCCACTCAACAACTGTTTTTTTTTTATATATCATGCCAGTTCTTCTCAACACCCACAGGCACTTGAATCAGGCCAGGGAAGCTTCACAGCTGTCACCCCTACTTCCTCCTGACTTCGCTGTTGGTCCACAAACCACTTCTCCTGGACCTTTCCCTTCAAGTCTAGACTCTGCCCACCCCACCCCTGTCAATGTGGGAACTTCCAGTGAAGGACCATGTCCCACTGCTGTCCAGCTGCCCTGAAGCTTACTAGCCTCGGATGAAACAACCCATTCCCATCCTGAAGTGCCTCATTTCTCTGCTTCCCCCAAAAGTGAAGGGGTGGGTGGGGAGACAGGAATATGCAGGTGGGGAGAATGAGGCAGTTTGGCCTGGCTCTTGTCCACTGCCTAGGACAGAGGCTCTCATAGGCCAGCAGGAGGGTTCAAGAGGAGGAAGCTCAGGTATTTGGTGCAGGAGAGCTCTGCATATTTGGCCAGCCAGCTGAAGAGCCCTGGTAGCACCATGGTTAAGCTCTTGGCTGCTAACCAAAAGGTTGGTGGTCTAACCCACCCAGTAGCTCCACAGGAGAAAGACCCGGCAATCTGCTTCCGTAAAGAGTACAGCCAAGGAAACCCTATGGGGCCGTTCTACTCTGTCACATGGGGTCACTATGAGTCGGAATCAACTGGACGGCATCCAGCAACAACAAGGGGGAAAGGATTGGGACAAGATGGGCCAGCTCTGCCTAGAAGCGCTTCCTCAGGCCGTGGAAGCATGCTCTCCCACCTCCGGTCCCCAGAGCCTGCACTTCTCTCAGGTGGAGCCTCGAATGTTAGTCAGGCCACCGGGCTATGGGAAACCCTGGTGGCATAGTGGTTAAGTGCTACAGCTCCTAACCAAAAGGTCGGCAGTTCAAATCCACCAGACACTCCTTGGAAACTCTATGAGGCAGTTCTACTGCCCTACGGGGTCGCTGTGAGTTAGAATCAACCTGATGGCAATAGGTTAACAGGTTAACCAGGCTATGAGGTCTTGGGAAGGGACCTTAGCATCCCCGAGACATCTGGCATGGTGCCTTGAACACAGCTGGCATGTGGAGATTACTCCCTGAACTCAGTGCCCATCTCACCCTGATCCAGTCCCGCCTCCTTCATTCTGAACATGAAGTCACATCCTCTGCCTCTTAGTGGAACCAAGGAGGGAGTGGGAGGGCAGCCTCCCCGTGCCCCACAAATCTCGCCCACCCCATGACCAGCCCCAGCCTCAGATTATTTTCTGGACAAAAGGGCTCTTTTGCTTCACCTCCCAGCAATCGGGTTGTACACGTATTTTTAATCACCTCTGAAATCAGTCTTTCTCCAGGCTCAGCTGCCCATCCCCGAGCTCTGGTCTGAGGCAGCCCAATCCAGTTCCCAAATCCCCCTCCTCCCTCACGCCCTCTCCAGGGGAGAAGAGGCCTCACCAACGTTGGTGGGCTCAGAGGCCCAGACAGACAGGGTGGGGTGCGGTGCCCTGTGCGGCAGCCAGGCCTTCTCACCTGTCCTGAGCAGCACCCCTTCCTGAGCCCCCCCATCATCCACACAACGCCCCAAGGACCATTCCTATTATCCTCCCCACCCTGCCATAGGACTCCATCCCATAGAGCCCCCTCTCAGAGGCACCTACCCTCAGCCAGGGACACTGTGGAGCACCCTCCCTCCTCCTCCCTGCCCCCTGCCACCCCTCAGCAGCCTAGCAGAGACAGATGGATGGCCTTGTGATCATCCATCCATCCATGTCCTTTCTCTCCCAGCTCGGAGGGTGTCCCAGGGTGTCCTGGGCACTCTGATGTTAACCCGGCAATAAGGATATCCATGCCTGCCAGGAGCTACCTCAGTGCCCAGGTTGGGGGTGGGAGGTCCTGGAACTTCAGCCAGAGGGAGTGGGCATTCCGGGCAAAAGGTCCTGAGCATTCCCAGACTTGGGAGTCCTCAACCACAGGGTCTGCTCTGGAATGTAACCCCTCCCCGCAATGGCACTCCCGCCCCCCCCCCCCCACATTTGAAGCACAAGGGGAAGAAACTTCCGGGGGCGCAAAACTATTTCAAAATATTCTGGTCCTTGCGCTTTAGGATCAAGATCCTGATGTTTGTAAGTGACTGAGTTTTCCCGGGTGTCATACTGCAGGCCCAGCGATGGAGTGGCGCTGCTCGGGCCCCAGCAGCCGGGAAGGAAGCTGAAAAAGGGGGAGGGGGTTGATCTAGAGGCCAGGCTGCCACGGTGGAGGCGCTTTGATAATCTGAGATTCCAAACTTCCACCTCCCACCTCACTCCTCTCCCCCGCTACTATGGTCTACACCAGCGCTCGCCCCCTGGACGCCGAACAGAAAGAGTTGGGAGCCGGCCACTCTCTTTCCACCACTTCTCTGACCACAGAAGCCTGCCCTCTCCTTCCACGGTAGCGGGCAGCTGAGAGGACGCCGGCCACAAGTCACTCCTGACCGTGGGATGCGCGCGGAGAAGCAGAGAGGGTGGAGGGGGGTCTCTTGGAGACCCTATTGTGGAATTCTTCGCCTGCCCCCAACTCGGAGCCTCAGCGCCCAGCTCCTCCTACCCCTACTCCCCAGCCGGCTTGGTTTGGAAACTTTCTGAGACCCAGGAGTTGGCACGGCGTCCCCAGCACCTGGGATCGGATCTCCACCCCCCAGGCCTCTGCCCTCGACCACTCTCCGCCGGCCAGAACCGACTCTTCTTGGCGGCGAGGGGAGGGAGAAGCCGGAAAGCAGCCCTTACCTGGGACGCGCCACCGGCCCGGGTCCGGAGCGGCGCTGGGGCCAACTCCAGCCCTTGGCTGGGCGCGCGCGGAGGTGGGAGGGGCTCGGAGCAGGGCGCGGGGCCAGGGCCCAGCCCTGGCTTGGGGTGGAGGGGCCCGGGCGGGGGCTCGGGGCCCAGGGCCTGCCGCTCCCCGGGACCCAGCTCAGCTGCCTCGCTGCTTCTTCGCTCTCTGGCCCTTGCTCCGGGCCCTTCCCCCTTGCTCGGCCCCTTTCTCTTCGCCGAGGGTGGGCCGGCGCTGGCATCACCGTGACATCACCTCCATTAAGGGCGCTTATCTGCCCTCGCGGCGCCCCAGGTATGTGCAATCCGTTTACACGGTAACAAAGCACGCCCGCCCTGCCCCCAGAGACTCACCACCAGGCCGGGCCGAGGCGCACTTTCCGGCAGAGGAGGGAGCTCGGAGTTGCTTGCTGAGCTTGTTGGTGGGTTGTTGTGTTTACTGCCACGCCCCCGCACGTAGGCGAGCGCGTACTCACTCGCACTCACTTTCTGGACTCTGCTTTCTCCCGAAAGCGGTTTGGGGTGCAGCCTAGCACGCCCTGCGGACAAACTCTCCCTTCCCGAAAGTCCCCAGCGCGTGCGCGCGCGCAGACCCACGCGGGTGCTATCTTGGCGCGTCCTCCGTGGCAGACACCCAGCCTTTGTCACCTTCTCCCTGGCTCTACGTGAAAGACACGCCGGGCACAGCTCGCTGCTCCGGACTGGAGCGAGGCGCACACTCAGACACAAAGTCCTTCTTTGTCACGCCCTCTGCGCCCCCCTTTCCTCTCCGAGCCTGCCCACGTGAACGCACCACACACACTGAGTGTCCGCCTCTTGCACGCGCAGCCCTTCCCCAGACCCCAGTCACCAAGTGTGCGTGGGAATGCCACCACGCTCGCCCCTAACGCCGTCGGCCGAGCCAGAACCACTTGGGACCGTGGGCAAACGTCGCCCTGGGTCCGACTACCCCGCGCCAGGTTTCCTGCGACGGCTCCGAACACCGCCCAGCTCAGAGTGTGCTCCCCTCCCGGCGTCCGGGTGCCCGGTTCCGACTTGTCCTAATTAGCCTTGCGGGTCTTGTTCCCTGAGGTACCGGGTTGAACGCGGCCCCCGCGATCTGCACTCCCGGGCGTATTTGCCCGGGCTCGGAGTCCTCCCCCTCCCGCGGCGGGCGGACTTTTCCACGAGTTCGGATTCCCTCCCTCGGCTCTGCGCACTCCACCCCCGCTCCCGGCCTCGGGGTGGAACAGCGGGTGGCCGCCACCCTTTCCCCTCCGGCTCCACGAATCCGCAGAAAAAGAACCGCAGAAATAGGGAAGGGAAGCCAGGCTGGGACCTCGCCCGCACAGTAAACAAGAGATGATAGTCCGGCCGCCTTCCCCCGGGGCAGCGGGCTCCACGGGGGTTGGGCAGCGCGGCCCAGGGGCCCGCAGCAGGGCCTAACTAGCGAGCGCAGAAGCCCCAGAGGGGCAGAGGCGCACCAGCAGGGAGCGGTTGTTGGGCCTGCCCGGTCCCTGGGGACGCCTAGAGAGGGCAGGGCGCGGGTCTCCTGGGTGCCCGGCCTCGTGACGCCGAGTTGCCTGGGGGACCGCCAGCAGTGCGCGATCGGAGCCAGCCGGTGGCCTGGCGCAGGCTACCGGGCATGTTTGTTCAGCCAGCAGCGCCCGAGGAGGGGGAGGGGAGGCAGCTGGTAACCGGCGAGAGGGGCAGTAAGGTGGGGAGGAGGGGGATACAGGGAAAGGGAAGGATACCTCCCGGGCTGTTTGTATCATGCGTCCACCTATGACAACCTGGAGTCTAAACTCAATGAATCACCGGAGTTGCCCAAGCGATAAACCTCAGGCGGGTTCTGACTCGGAGAGGGAGGGAATATTTATTTAGCGGCCTGGGCGGGGGTGGCGCCTAGCTTTCTAGGACCTGTAACCCTTCCTAAGCAACCCTGGTGACGCAACGGTTAAGCGCTCCGCTGCTAGCCGAAAGGTCACCGGTTCGAACCCACCAGCCGCTCTGCGGGAGAAAGATTTGGCAGTCGACTTCCTTATTTAAAAAAAAAAAAAGCCAAACCCATTGACATTGAGTCGTTGCCCACTCATAGCAACCCTATAGGACGGGATAGAACTGCCCCACAGGGATTACCAAAACTGTAAATCTTTATGGATGCAGACTGCCACATCATTCTCCCACTCAGCGGCTGGTGGGTTCAAACTTCCAACTTTTCGGTTATCAGCCTTGCTTAACCACTGCACCACAGCCTTGGAAACCGTAAGGGGCAGTTCTACTCTGTCCTATAGGGTCTCTATGAGTCGAAACCCACTGAATGGCAATGGGGTTATGGGTATCCCTTCCTGGATCCTGCCTGCAGGCTGGTCTAGGGGTTGTGACAAAATTGAATTGTTCTCACTCTTTGAAATTTTGAGCAGAAGAGCAAAATCCTGCTTCAACCCAAGCCTCACTCTTCTTCTCCCTCCCCTAACTCCATCTCCCACCCAAGACTGGGGGACCCCCATGTGAAGGTGGGCAAACCTTTGTAAGGTCCAGGCAATTGGATGGCCACCTTGGAAAGCAGCTGGGTCAGATAAGTCTCTCTGGCCTCTGATTCCAGTTTTCACTAACCCTGGACAATGCTGAAATCCGCTTGCTGGGAGAAGTCCTTCACTGGTATAAGAGCAAGTGAAAGGCTTAGCGAAAGTGGCCTGGAGACTGGAGAACATATGCCTCAAGGAGATCAGATGAATCCCGGTCCTGCAAACCTGTTTGCTTTCAAGCTTCAAGAACCAGTTTCCCCAGCACAGACCTTCCCAAAGAGGCAACTCCTCTCCTCTCTCTCCCAGCCCAAGCAGCGGAAAGCCTGGGGCATCTGGTGCCTGGCCATTCGTTGGGAGTCCTTTGAAACCAGGCACCCCAGTAGCTGAGCCCTGCCCTGGGCCAGCCCAGCCTTGCATGTAGATGGCAGTGGAAATGTAGGGCAGTTTTATGAGAACTGCTTGCTCCTTCTCTTTTTGCCCCACCTCACTTTTGGAACAGGATCTGCTCTTAAACAAAGCAAGTCCTTCAGGGCAGGTGACCCGGACTCTGGGTCTCCAGGGTCCCTGTGGCCCTCAGTTTTAGCCACAGGGTTGAGCACAACTCCAGAGACTGGAGAGCATGAGGGGCCCTTACCATGAAAGAGACCGCACTGAATGAGTCAGACCCCCGGTCGGTGCTGCCAGACACAGCCGGCCTGCGATGGTTAGAGAGAAGGGACCTTCCACGGGGGCGCTGCCTTTGTTTTCCAAGACTCCAACCACAGGTTCCATCCAGGCAAAGACCCCTCACCCTGATTCAGTAGCCCAGCAGGCATATAACCCTTTATGAATTCCCATTTTCCCAGCAAAATTACACTTTGAGAAGTGATCCTGTATAGGGGCTGCCTGTGGACTGTTCAGAGGGACCCCGAATTTACGGTCAGGGCAGCAGCGGCTTGAGTTCCTGCTGGCAGATTGAAACTGCCTTTATTCATCAAGAAACTTTTTATTTTGAGCTGCAAGAGTGCCCCTCATCCCAGAGTCCCAGGCTTCTGTGGAGAAGTCTGAGGCACTGACACGGCACCAGGATCAGGAGAGCAGCGACCCACCTGCTACCTGTGTGACTTGAGGCAAATCCCTCACCTCTCTGAGCCCCACTTTACTGTAAAATGGGGCGATAACACCACACCCTCATCTTGTCATAAGGTGCAAATGAAGCTATGTCTAGAATGTTCCTTCCACAAGCCTGCCACTTATAGATTCTCAATGGTCAGCATCTCCTTTCTGCTGTGACCGTCCACCGCTCTGAACCTTGTCCTTTCAGTTAAAGAGTCCTGACAATTTTTAACCTAAACTCTTGTAGAAGCTGCTTCTCTGGCATCCTTGTGATTCTGTTTTGCCATTATCAGAATAGCCTTGGCATGCCACACTTGGGATCCTGTGCTTTTCCTTCTACCTCAAATATCCTCTTGCTCCCAATACCCCTTCTCTGTCTGAACAAAAAAAGTTTTTAAAATCCGTCCTGCCTCAAAGCCCAGGCCCAGCAACGCTTCCTCTGTGAAGCCATCCTCACTTCCCCTAGAAAGTGCTGTGGGCTGCCCTGTTCACCCATAGACTATTAGGAATTCATTCATTTATCATTTGCCCTATTGTATGATAATTAACCAAAAACTATTGTCTCTCCGATTAGACTGTTCCTTTCTCAAGAGCTGGGACATGTCTCACTCATCTTGTTATCCCCATGTATGGCACAGAGCCTGGCAGAAGGCAGATGTTTTCCGTAAATGTTTGCAGAATATCCATTATTCTATGGCCGAAACAGTAGCAGCAAGTGGTTGAGATACTGCCCCTGGAAGGCAGACCACTGCTGACTTTCCCCCTACCCCAGACCGAAACCAAACCCATTGCCATCAATTCGATTCCGACCCATAGCAATCCTATAGGACAGAGTAGCACTGCTCTGTAGGGTTTCCAACGCTGTAATTTTACAGAAGCAGATTGCCACATCTTTCTCCCACGGAGCCACTGGTGGTTTTGAACCACTGACCTTTTTCACTTAGCAGCCAAGGGCTTAGCCCTCACACCAGGGGCCTTCAACAGTGCCGCACCTGCCCCGCCCTCTAGCACCACACCTTCCTGGGAAGCAGACAGGCCCAGTGCCTGCTGCAGAAGCCCAGGTCAGCTGGCCAGCACTTAGAGCCCAGGGTGGGAGGACCTGGCAACCAGGCTCTGGCCATTGGAGACGCCTACCCTGACTCCCAGCGGTTGGTTATGCTCCCTAGAGGGACCTCTTTTTGGCCTGGGTAGCAAAGTCTGGGTTGCAGTTATGGCTTGCAAAAGCTCTTTCAGGAACTTTTCCTCCTCCGTGGAGTGGGAGGCCTGCTCCCCCTGCCTGGGGGGGCCTGGCCTTGAAGCCTGGCCCCAGAGCTGGTATCTCCAAGCCCAGTGGGTGGAGTCTAGCCCCTGGCTGAGCTCGCTGACAGGTAGGTGCCTGGAATCCTGTGCTAGGTGGCTCTGTGCCCCACCACGGGCTGGTAAACAGAGTTTGCATTTGACCTCTCCTTGCTCCCAGCTCTTGTTAACTGGTGACTGCCCAGGCTGCAGTCTGTCCTGATCTCCTTTTCTCTTAGGCTTTTTGGACTTCCTGCTTGGACTCAGGTACCAAGGTAGCCCTTTGCCTGTTCCCCACCACTGGCCACCTATGGATGATCCTTTTGGAAATATACCTGGAAGTGGCCCTTGGGCAGAGCCAGCTGGAATGTCACCTGATGCTGAACCCTGCCACTGTGGCTGCCAAATCTGCTGCTCCTTATCCCTCCTCCCATCGACTGCTTGCTGGCTGCCACCCAACTACTGTGGATGGAGAGAACTGGATTTTCTGAGCTGCCCAGGTCTGTCTGGACAGCCTCCGCCAACAGACAGAGCGGATCCCAGGAATCAGGCCTTAAAGTCAAGAGTCCAGGGGTTCAGGCCACTCAAGCCACCCACCCCTTCCAAAAAGAAAAATGGAATGTGTGGACAACGCCCTGCACAGGTTCCCCTTACTTTCAGGACATCTCACTGGCTCTGAGACATTTCAGAGATGGGCGTACCTTACCCCAGTGATCACACGAGCCCCCAAACGGAGTTACCCTCCACTTGCAGTCTTCCCTTACTCCCGGACATCTCCAAATGCCCTGCAAACCTTCACCCACTGTAGGGCATTCACTGACTCATTCTTGCACTGAGGGTCCCTAGCACCGTCACTGGCTCCCATTACCTTGAAGTCAAAGTCCAAACTCCCTCACTAGGCGTTTAAGGCCTTGCAACCTGTACCCACCTGTGTTACAGTCCCTTCTCCCACGTCGTCCCCACAGGAAATGGCCAGTCCAGCCTGAGAGGTCTGCTCAGGTCTGGCCATCAATACTTGTTCTTCCTGTGGCTTCACTCACATTGTCCCCACTCTCAATACAGGATGCTCTGCTCCTCACAACCTCTCTGAATCCATTCTCCTTTAAGGCTCTTACCTCCTCCCAGAAACCTGTGCTGACAACCCCACCCCAAAGCCCTCTTTCTCCTTCTGCTTCCCTAGAACTCTCCTTCCAGCGGATATTTGCCAATCGGATGCTGCTTCGCACTGTTAACAATATCATACACATAGACACCTTGCCTCCCTAATTACATGATAGGCTCTGTGGGAATGGACTCTAGACTTCTTGCCTCCTTCCCAGCATCCCCTAGCAGAGTGCTTTATACATCCAACAAAAATGGGCAATAAACATGGGTGGATTGATTGGCTGGGAACTGACAGAGGCTACCAGCCTTCTCTGAGGGGGAAGGGAAGCTTTCCAGTTGCTGTTAAGGGTCTAGACTCTGTCTTCCTGATGACACGAGCCCAGCCCTCAGCTTCCTGGCCCCCTCTGGCTCCCAGAATCCCAGGTGGAGAAGTTCAGAGAGAAGCTGACTAGTTTGTTAGTATAATACCCATAACAGCTCACCCGTGTATTGCATTGTACAATTTCCAAAGTGTCTTTTATATACACATTTGATCTTTAAACACCATGAGTTCAATAGCCAACCAGGCAAACACCAGTTACTGCTGAGTTGACTCCAACTCATGGTGACCCTATGTGTGTCAGAGTAGAACTGGGCTCCATAGGGTTTCAGTGACTGACTTCTTGGAAGTAGGTCACTAGGCCTTTCGTTCCAGCTGCCTCTGGGTAGACTGGAACCACCAACCTTTCAGTTAGCAGCCAAGTGCGTTAACTGTTCGCACCACCCAGGGACTCATGAGCTCCGTAAGACAAATATTATTATCTACATTCTACAGATTTGAAAACCAAGGTTCATAGAGGCTAAGTGACTAGCCATGGAGTAGACCCCATTTGTTTCAACTCTTTTGGACTTCCCTTCGCTGTCCTCCTCCCGAAAGCACTTTTCTCCCCTTTCATATAAGACCCATTGCCCTACAGTCAATTCTGACACGTAGCTACCCTAGAGGACAGAGTTGAACTGTCCCGTAGAGTTTCCAAGGCTGTAAATCTTTATGGAAGCAGACAGCCACATCTTTCTCCCTCGGAGTGGTTGGTGGGTTCGAACTGCCAAACTTTAGCAGATGAGTCCATTAACCACTGCCCCACCAGGGCTTCCTCACCTCTTGCATAGCCCATACTATTTTCTGCCTTACTGATGGTTATTTATGAACGTGTGCATGTCCCCAAGGGTGGCATAAGCTCTTTAAGGGAAAGGTGTATGCCTGATACATCTTGGTGCTTCCCTGTGTTGCCTTGCCTGTAGTAAACCTGTAAACCCCTAGGTGCTGAGTCAATTACAACTCATGGGGACCCCTTGTGTTACAAGGTAGAACTACTCCATAGGGTTTCTTGGCTTAATCTTTATGGAAGCAGTTTGCCAGGCCCTTCTTCTGCAGCACTGCTGGCTGGGTTTGAACTGCCAACTTTTAGGTTACTAGTCCAGCGCAAACTGTTTGCGCCACTCAGGGACCATTTCACCCATAGTCCCACCCCAGTGCCGTCGAGTCGACTGCCCATAGTAGGGAGTCAGTAAATGCTCGTGAGTGAAATAAGTAGATGAAGGATGCATGGGTCTGTGCAGGTCTGCAGAGAAGGACATGGAAACAGAACACTCCTTTTGTCAGGCCAGCAACAGACTTGACTACCCTCCCTCCCCGAACAACCCATTAACCTTCAGAAGCCAACCTCCAGATAGTGCTGGGCTGGGGAATTGCCTGGGGGGCTGTGTGTCTCCCTCCCTGCCCCTTCTTCATCCTCCAGCCCTGTTCTGCCGGTGGCTGCTGGCCCCTCGAGTCACATCCACTCTGACACACTCCTGCTTGTCTGCCTTCAAGACGATCCAGCCCTTCACTGCCCTCTTGTTGGACCCCACCACCAGCATAGTTCACCTAGTAACACATTCAGAAGACCTCGTCCCTGCCACCACCCCCTTTCCTGGGATTTGAGGCCACACCTGGCTTTGAACCCAGCCAGGACCTTGAGGTGAAAGAGGGAGAGACGTGGTGCCACAGGGGAGCGAGATCTGCCCTCGCTCACCAGAGACGGTGCCTCCAGCAGGGTGGGGCCAGGCAGCTGACTTCTGGGCGGGGTCCAGTCCCAGCTGTTCCAGGCGGGCCTGGGGTTTGCATGGCTTAGGGCTTGTGATTGGGGCTGCCGGCTCATCTCCACTGCCGGAAGCCTAGCTGCGGTGTAGCCAGAGGCTGCCGGGAAGCTGGCTGAGCTATTCTGGGAGCATGATGGGGCTCCAGGAGGCCTGGCAGCAGCTGAAATTTCAGCCCCTTTGGTTTCCTCGCTGTTCTCCTCCCCTCTGATGATAAGGCAGGATTCAGTCATTATGCAAAGCTCTGAAGCCCTGATGGCATGTTTGAGGGTCCTAATAGCAGCTGTGGTTATGCTAAAGTGGGACCTGGCCATAGCCATCTGTACGTAGGCCCTTGTTGCATCAGCCTTTGTTCCTGCTGTCACATAGCTCATTCATTTCCCTTTAGCTCTATGACTTGTCCTCATCCCCACCTGCCACATTAACCCTTTCACAGGCATTCTGGCACAATCCCTCCCAGTTCAACCCGATGACAGAATTTCCTCTGGGGGATGGTCCTGCAAGGTAAGCAGTAAAGCATGAAGACCGCTTGGGTGACTAAAGCTCAGAGCTGTAGTCAACACAACACACAAAATGAAGCCCCCACGGTTAACCTGTGTCTGGAGAGCCCTTTGTATTCCTTCTCTTGACCCTCATGGAAGCCCCCTGGTTTGGATGGCAGCCTTGATTATCCTTGTGGTCATTGGAGGCCAGGATGGGAAGGGGGCCTACCCAAGATCACAGGATGGTGGAGACAAAATGTACACGTGGCCATTGGACTTCCTGTCATGGAATCATAGACTTTTAAGCTCATCCCTCTCCCACGGACAGTAGCTTGGAACAATGGTAATGACGCTAGTCCGTCAATGTTCTGAAATGTCGGTGCATGGAATTGGTTGTGCTGTTTAAAAAGCAGATTTCTGGGCCCTATTCCAGCCTGCCATTTTATGCTTGCACCCCCAAATGTGATCAATAGTACACTCTGAGAACCAGGGATATGAAGTCTAACCAAGAATTGTTGAAATCAATTATGAGGAGAGGAAGGAGAAATAGAAACAGAAATGGCTCCCATGTTCTGTCATGACCATGAGGGCCTTTGCAGGGTGAGCTTAAAGGTAAAGCCAGGCAGGGAAGCTCAGAAGGTGTCCACAACAGAAACAGTCCAGGAAATAAGCACCTGACATTTTTCTTTTCTCCTTTCCTCCCCAGCCCCCACCTTTTGGAAGGGTGAATTAAGGAACGGGAAGTTACTATTAGGCTTCTCCTCCTCTCCCTTAAACCCTAGTGGCGTAGCGGTTAAAAGCTACTGCTGCTAACCAAAAGGTCAGCAGTTTGAATCTACCAGGTGCTCCTTGGAAACTCTATGGGACAGTTCTACTCAGTCCTATAGGGTCGCTGAGAATTGGAATCTGCTCGACAGCAGTAGGCTTGGCATTTTTGGTTCTCTCCCTTGCTCTTCCGCTCTCTTCCAACACGTTTTCCAGCCTTGTCTCAAATCATCCCCATTAGGACATGGTTCCTCAGTGTTCGAGGCTCACCTCCATCACAACCATCTGGCAGCTCAAGAAGATTTCTGGACGCACCCAGACCTATTACATCAGAAGCTATGTTTTAAAAATGCAATAAAGGTTGAGAACCAGGGAAATACAAATCCATTTTGAATACAAGTAAATGCTTCCCAGAAGGGTTACCATGATAAGCAGGGGAGTGGGGCTCAGGAGCTGCCAGTGGTGACTGGATGGTGGGTGGTAGGACAACCATCTGACTGAATGAATCCACTCCTGGGAATGGGAGTTTTGTTGGAGAAAGAGGAGTAAGAGTAAAATCATGGAGTCCTTGGGGGAGGAGGCATAGCGGTGAAAACCTTTGGTTGGCCTCACACAATTTGAAGGTCCTGGACTTTCACCTGTTGGAAAATCAGGATCCCAGGAAGTGAGAAAAGGCCAGAGCTCAAGAAGAAAATCAAAGACAAACCCTCATAAATGCTTTTCCGTAAGAGCTGACCCTCATAGCTTTCTTCTTCCTGGGGGTCAAGGGCAGTTATCATTTAATTCTTTTCTATTTGTGTCTGGTCTTGCCTCTTCACACCCAACCTCCTCTTTCCAGAAATGGTAAGGATTCAGAGAAAAAACAGGCCAGCTGGAGTGATCCGAGGGGCTCAGACTGGCCACACATAGCCACGAGGTACTGATGTGGGTGGGCACTTTACGTCATGGTAGCCATTTAGGAAAAACCCTGCCCAGTGCCCTTCCTTGGTGCTTTCCAAAGAACTACACCTGGCCTTGAGGAGTGATTGGGAAGCTACCAACACACCTGGAGTTTCTTTGCATCCAATTTCCATAGGTGATGTTGTTCATTCAAAGATCGTTTTCAAATGCCACTGCCTTTTCTTCTGTCTCCTTTTTTTCCCCTTTTGATTCATTCGCCCTGATCATCCCTCTTTCTTGCTATCAGATATGTGGGGCAGGGGGCACAGACTTGGAGGATTAGGAGAATGGGCACTTCTTCTTAGGGAGCCCGTGGATCCCAGGCCTCTGCTTGACAGAGGTCATTTTGGTCTACCTAAATGAAAGCAGCCATGCAGTAGAGAACTTTACTCCTGACAATCCTTTCACCCTAATCCCAGATTGCATTTCAAAACAGTTGTCCTGCTCTCCCAGCCATTCCAAATCAGGGCTGAGGACAGCAGCTTTTTCTCTGTCCTTGCACCCACTCTGGCAATGAAATGTGACCCAGGAAATCCCCTCCTCACACCCAGGGTGTCCAGCCTGCTGTCTGCGTGCTTTTACAAGGCCTGTCTTAGTCACCTAGTGCCACAGTCACAGAAATACCACAAGTGGGTGGCTTTAAAGAACAGAAATTTATTTTCTCATAGATCTGGAGGCAGCAAGTCCAAATCAGGGTCTCAGCTGTGTCAGTACCTTTTGTGAACCTCCTGGTTTCTGATGTCTTCTGATGTCTGCCAGTGATCTCTGGCATTCCTTTGCTTGTAGATGGGTCCTTACACAGTGACTGTCATCCTCCTGCAGAAGTCTCTGTGTCAGTTTACCTCTTTTTACAACCCAGAAGTGATTAGATTTAGGACCCACCCTGCTCTGGGATGACTTCAGTAACATAACAGAAGAAAAATCCTTATTTCCAAACAGGATCATTTTTATAGGTACCCATTGCCATCAAGTGGATTCCAACTCATAGCGACACTATAGGACAGAGTAGAACTGCCCCATAGGATTTCCCAGGAGAGGCTGGTGGATTCGAACAGAGGAACTTTTGGTTAGCAGCTGTAACTCTTAACCACTACGTCATCAGGGCTCCCAGATACAGGGGTTAGGATTTCAGCACATATTTTTGGAGGGACACAATTCAAACCATATCACCTTCTAACACCCTTCCTGCAGGGGGTGAGGGGCTCGCCAACAGTGCCAGCCCCAGAGTTGCAGTCCGACCCTCCCCCAGCCCAGCACAGTGCATACAGTGTGGGCTGTTCCAGTGCTCCTTTCTCTAAAACGGCCTGATGCAGGGGAGGGAACGTCAGCGCAGAGATGACAGAAGTTACAGGCTCATAGAGCTTCTGCCTTTTCCAGCCATCCTGGTTCCAGGTTTCCATTAGACCCGGAGCACTGTATAGGAGCTCGGAGACCCGGGTCTAAGACTCAGCCTGACTCCTGAGTAACCAGCTGTAGAGCCTGGAGGGCACTTTTTCTCACCAGTATAATAACAATAACTAACGTTTACTATGTGCCAGGGATTGCTACAAGTTATACATTAACTCGTTTGATCCTCCCTAATATTAATAGTCTTATAAAATAGTTACAGTTATTGTCTCCACTTGTAGATGAGGCAGCTCAGAGGAAGCTGAAGTAACTTCTTTAAGGTCAATAAAAACCGGTCGCCATCAAGTCAATTCCAACTCAAAGCAACCTGACGTGTGTCAGAGTAGAACTGCTCCACAGAGTTTTCTGTTCTGTGAACTAGATCACCAAGCCTTTCTCTGAGGTGCCTCTGGGGTACTTGAGCCTCCATTCTTTCAGTTAGTAGCCAATCGTATTGACCATTTGTATCCAACAGCTAGTAACTAATAGCTGATTCCAGAACCCGTAGGTTAATCTCTATGCATGTTAACCTCTACTGGGATAGGAGAAATGTATCAGTTATCTAGTGCTGTGTAAAAAATTACCAGGAAATTTAGTGACTTAAAGCAATAAACATTTATTATGACACTTAGTTTCTGTGAGTTGAGCCTCTGGGAGCGACTGAACTGTGGGGTCTGGTTTGCGGGTCTCTCAAGAGGTTGCAGTCAAGATGTTGGCTGAGGATACAGTCATCTGAAAACCACCCAGGATGGGAGGATCTGCTTCTCATGTGGCTCGCTGACAGGAAGCTGGTTGTTGGCTGGAGATCTCAGGTTGTGGTGGTGGCTTCCCCTAGAACAAGTGATCAAGACAGGGCAAGGCAGAAACCTAAACAGAGTGGCCTAGCCGTGGAAGTCACACACTGCTATTTCCACAATTCCTTGTTGGTTACCCAGCCAGCCCCATTCAGTGTTGGGGCGGAGGGGGATGACTACACAAAGCAAGAAATGTCAGGAGGAAATACCAGGATCCCTGGGGCCATCTTAGAGGCTGGCTACCACAGTTGTCGCTGTTAGCTGCCGTTGAGTTGGCCCCCAACGATGGTGACCCCATAAGCAATGGAACAAAATGCTGCCCAGTCCGGTACCATCCCCATGATCAGCTGCAGATCAGACCATTGTGATCCGTGGGGTTTTCATTACGTGATTTTTAGAAGAAGATCATCAGGCCTTTCTTCCTAGACCATCTTAATCTGGAAGCTCTGCTAAATCTATACAGCGTCACAGCAACACACAAGCCTCCGCTGACAGACGGGTGGTGACTGCACGTGAGGTCAAGGGCTGGGAATCCAGGTCTCCAGCATGGAAGGCAAAAACTCTACCAAAGAGCCACCAAAGCCCCTACCACGGTAGTAACATACAGTAACTAACAAGGCAGTCAGAAGGTCAAATGAAAGGATAGATGTAAACACTGTGTAAAACAACGTGTTAAACTCTGTGTGCATGTGAGTTAGCATCATCATTCATTGCAGCAGTAATGGGAGTTGAGGGAAGAGTGACAGTGAGTGGCCATTTTAGTTGATGCCATTGTTATTGCGACGGTAGTACAGGTGGGCAGTTCTTTAGGTCACATTGAAAGTCCTTGATGTCTAAGTGTGGTGCAGTGAATTATCATTATATAGCTCTTCTAGCCATGGTCTTGTGACTCCCACAAAATGATTGGGTTGGGTGGAACTATGCAAATAAGGTGCTTGTGGCCCACCAAGGAGATTGGACAGCCTACTTATTACACAAATAAAGTGCATGGAACCTTTGCGGGGGGGTGGTGGTGGGACCATGCAAATAAGGTATATTGAACCCTTGTAAGGGATTGGTCAGTTTTGCCATCCTATTAGGTTTAAAAAAAGCCAATATCAGAGAGTGGAAGGAGGACCTCACTACCATTAAGAAAAAGAGTCCGGAGTGGAGCACATCCTTTGCACCCAGGGGTCCCTGCCCTGAGAACCTCCTAGACCCAGGAGACAGAGAGAGCGGTTACACTGGAGATGGCATGAGACGGTGATCACACACAGCAGAGAAACAGCGGCAGCAAAACCAGGAGACAATTTCAAGGCTGCATGGTGGGTTTCCCAGCCCATGGAACAAGAGAGCTGAGCGCCTTCAGGCAGGAGGCTTCCTAGCAGAGTGGAGTGCCTTCAGGCACTTATCAGCAGAGCTAAAGGGCTTTGTAACACTTGGCGGAGCAGGGCAGAAACCAGGCCCAAGTAGAGGCTCAGGCTGAGAGCACAGGGCCCAGGCTGAGCGAGGGCCTGGTGGCAGCATCCAGATACAAGCAGTTCTGATCGAAGAACTGTATCCTGAGTTGTTCCTGCTACTTCCTAGTTGATCCTGATCCTGAATTGTAACCTGTGACTTTCTTAATAAACCCTGTAACTGTGAGTATGGTCTGTGAGTTCTGTGTGGTCATTACAATGAATTATCGAACCCAGCAAAGAAATAGAGAGTGCTATGGGAGGGATGGCTGGTGTCAGAATTGGTAAAAAGGCTGGAGAGAGGTGATATGTTTGACCTCCACCCCATAGGGATCATCAGCCTTAGGCTGTTGCTGCTGTTGGTCTTGATGATTCTCTCTTCTCCCACTGAAGTTAGATGAGGTCAGACACCACACCATTTTTACAGTAGGCTGTTTTTCCAAGCTCCCACTGCGCTCTTTTCCTGAAACATCCTCATGGTTTTCAGTGAATTCTGGGTCCAGTCCACAGAATCTGTCTCCATCAATTTCTTCCTTCCTTGGACACTCTGCTCCCCTAGGGCTGGTTCTATTCTCAAACTTTCTCACTTGACTGCCCATACATCTCCATGGTCCATCCTCCTTCCTTGTTTCTGTAGCCACCATTTCTACAAAAGTTCTGCCTCTGGGCAGAGTCCTGACGCCTCTCAAGAAATACTGCTCAGTCTCTCGTTCCTGGTACTCACTGACTCCTCAGCAAATCCCAGGCACTCAGCAAGGGGCCACGGTGTGTACCAGAAAATTACCAGCTGCGTATTGCTCTCTAGTCCCAGCTCTACCTCCAGTTAGCTGGGTGACTCAGGTAAGCTCCGTCACTTCTTCATAACTTAACTTTCTGATTTCTCAGGTTAATTTCAACAGATAGTCAATGAATGAATACCCACAATGTACCAGAAACAGGGTACAGTGGAAACTGAGTTATGGTCCCTGTCCTCAAGACACTCATAGTCTAATCAGTGAGACAGAAATGCCACCCGGTCACTGAGATATAGGGTGATAACAGTTCCAGTTGCTGTCAAGTCAATTCTGACTCACAGCGGCCCCATGTGTGTCAGAGTAGAACTGTACTCCATAGGGTTTTCAATGGCTGATTTTTCAGAAGTAGATCACCAACCCCTTCTTCCAAAGTACCTCTCGGTGGACTTGAACCTCTAACCTTTCAGTTAGCTGCCAGGCACATTAGCTATTTGCACCATCCTGGGACACCTGGGAGGAATAGAGAATCACGTATGGACTTGCAGGCCTTGTGAATAGGTACTCAGATAACCTGGCTTCCAGCCCTGGCTCAGTCATTCCTATCTGTGTGACCTTAATGCAGTTTCCTGTTCTATAACAAAAGGGATCATGCCCACCCTGCTACCTTTCAAGGTTGTCATTGGTGAAATAAGGTTAGATATGTTAGAGTGCTTGGTCAGCTTTTTTTTTTTTTTTTTAATATGCATTGTTTAATAAAGCAAAAGCAAGGAGGCAGAATTAATTTTTTTTTTCCTGGAATATCTCTACATTTACATTGAAGACCGACCCTTGGAGAGTGGGAAGGAAGTATTTAAATAAGAGACATTTCCATCTGCCTGTAGTTACTAGTTATCTCAGAAAGTTAGTGCTCTGATATAAAGAGGTTACAGTTTCTGGCTAGATTTCCCTGTGGCCTAGGGAGAGTCATGCTATGTGTTGCCACAGATTGCTTTTCAGCCAGCCATCTTACCAATGTGTCGCATTAGTGAGCTAGAGGGTGAAAAGAGATCATTGTAATTTATTATCAAAAATGGGGGAAAAAAAAACAATTAAAAAATTCTCCCTATTGATAGGGGGCCAGGGTCGGTGGAATACTATCAGCCTCTCATATCTGCCTGTTTCTGCACACATACATGCAGTTGTTCCATAGTGGCACAGTTTGCGCTCAGCTGCGAACCAAAAGGCTGGTGGCTCAAACCGACCCAGCGATGCTGTGGAAGAAAAGCTGTGAACTTACAGCTGTTGAAAATGCTATGGAGTGCAGTTTACTGTGACACATGTGGGATCACCATGAATCTAAATAGATTTCATGGCAATGGGTTTGGGTTATTATGTTCCATGTTGTTGTTCTTAGGTGCTGTTGAGTCAGTTCTGACTCACAGCAAGTCATTTCTGACTCACAGCATTGGTTAGCTATTTTAATGCTCTTCAAATAAAAGGTATTGTATGTCTGTTTGAGTTCCTCAGAGTGCCATGAACATCCTACTGCTGTACAAGTATTTGTTGATTTTAATTTAAAGGTTCTTACCACACCCAGCCCTGGTGGTGTAGTGGTTAAGAACTTGTCTAATAACCAAAACTTTGGCAGTTCAAATCCACCAGCTGCTCCTTGGAAACTCTATGGGGCAGTTCTACTCTGTCCTATAGGGTCCCTATAAGTCAGAATCAACTTGATGGCAATGGGTTTGGTTTCGTTTCACCAACTGCAGGAGGAGCTGTGCAACCCAGCAACTCCGTCTCATAACCAGGCCTGGTCACCAGAGAAGACCATTGGCATTCTATTTAAATCATCAGGGAGAGACTGAGGACTTTGTGGCTTGGGACAGTTGTTGCCCCTAAGTAGCCCATGAATAAAGATGGGGAAGGACATGAAAGGATGAATCTTTCAACGTGTTCCTGTCATCTATAACTGTGTACACAAACTACCCCAAAACTTAATGGCTTAAAACAATACTTTATTTTTATCTGTCATGGTTGTGTGGGCTGGCTGGGCTTAGCTGGCTGATTCTTCCTTTGGGCTGTCTCATGTAGTTGCAATCAGATATCAGCTGGGTCAGGAGTCACCTGAAGGCTCTACTGGCCTGGGCATTCAAGATGGTCCTAAGGGCTTCTCCATGTAACCTCTCTTTCCAGTAGTATAATCAAGGCTTCTTAAATGGGAGCTCAGGACTCCAAAAGCGGGTAGTAATCGCCACTTCTCTTAGTGAATCGGCACTGCATCATATTCCAAACCCATTGCCATCAAGTTGATTCCGACTCATAGGGACCCTATAGGACAGAGTAGAATGGCCCCATGGGGCAGCTGGTGGATTTGAACTGCCAAACTTTTAGTTATTAAGCAAGCTCTTAACCACTACACCACCAGGGCTGGGTATGGTAAAAACCTTTAAATTAAAATCAGCAAATACTTGTACAGCAGTAGGATGTTCATGGCACTCTGAGGAACTCAAACAGACATACAATACCTTTTATTTGAAGAGCATTAAAATAGCTAACCAAGCACTCTAACATATCTAACCTTATCTCACCCTTGACAACCATGAAAGTGAGTCGGCACTTCTATCATATTCTATTGGTCAAAGCAGTCAGAAATTAGCCCAGGGTCGAGGAGATAGAAGAATAGCCTCCACCTCTTGATGGAGCAGTGGGATGTGTGTACAAGGAGGGAAGGAATTAATGACTATCATCTTTGGAGACAAGCTGCCACCCAGAGCAAGGAACAATCCCCAGGCCTAAGGCTCCTGAGCTGCTCAGCAGAAGAGTAATTACTGTGATAATGTGGGGGCTGGCTTTGCCTGGAACGTGTGGAGAGAGACGGAAACCCCTCACTGGAAAAGCCACTGGGCACACCTAGCCACTCCATCCACTTGGATCCTCCAGGTGCTATTGGGTTGCCCAAGGAAAGGGGAATTAGGGCTGGGCACCAGTGGCATCACTAGGGTTGGTGTCACCCAGCATGGTAACTCATGGTGTCACCCCACCCATGGACCTCCTCCCATACCAGACCATACAGGATGCTTGGTAATGTTTTTTTATACTAATCGTAATTCCCGTATATTATTCCTTCTTTTCCTTTAATTGCTACTTCGTTCTCAAAAAAGTTATTGATATGGGTTCACAAATACTAATTACCACAAAATGGTACCTAAAAGACCAGAAAATTTGACCAAATCCATGATTATAAAAACACTGGCAGCAATAAAAGCAACATCCAGACAAAACCATGTGATTCAAAGTGTCATTATAATTGGGTAACAATGACAGCTCTGAGCAGAGCACATTAAACTAACAAACAAAAAAGCCAAATCCATCTCCGTGGAGTTGGTTCCGACTCACAGCGACCCTAAAGGGCAGAGGAGAACTGCCCCATGCGGTTTCCAAGGAGCCCCTGGTGGATTTGAACTGCCAACCTTTTGGTTAGCAACTGGAGCTCTTAACCACTACGCCACCAGGGGTTTCCCAGAGCACATTAGCAGGTTCAAAAAGTAAATTAGCATAGAGTTTTAGCCTTGTAGGTACATGTAAGCCACGCTTAGGAAAATTGTTTCCATTGTTATAACTACAGGGAAATTTTTATAACCAGTCATTTTGGTGTCACCCCCTCCTGACAGTGTCACTCAGTGTGGTTCACACCAGTCACACCCCCTGAGTGACGCCACCACCAGGCACAGGCCCTAGGACACCAAGGTCAGGGCCAAGAGACAGAGGCCTACACCTGGCCACCATCCAGCCTGGCCCTACTCCTACACCTGACCACAGCCCTGACCAAACCCTTGGATAGCTATGTGGGGGTGTTTTCTGATTGTCTGCTGGATAGTTGTGCAGGGACAAGCACCAATGCGGGGGTGGGGAAGACAGCTTGCACTGGGAGAGGGAAGCTGCCCAGACAATTCTTTCATTGAACTGGCTATCTCGTTAATGCAGAACTTGTCACCAGCCCATTTATTTGCCCTTCTCAGGCATACAGCAGATGGAGCAGAGCTCGGCCAGCTCCTTTTTCCTGACTTCACCCTATTTCTGGATTCCCTTAAACATGCATTACACTTCCTGCCTTCCAAACCCCCAGGCCACCACCCCCTGGGACACCAGCTTGATTTCTCCCTCCCTCTGTCCCCTTCTCTGTCCATTCCCTCATCCTACAGACATTGCTGAGTACCTCAGAGTGTGCCGGGCGCCTTGGGAACCACTCTCAAAAGTTGACAAATGGTACATTAGATTCCTAGGACTGCCAAAACACATGATCAAACAGTTGGTGGCTTAAAATAACAGATGTATTCTTTTACATTTCAGGAGGCCAGGGTCTACAATCAAGATGTCAGAAGGGTTGGTTGCTTCTGGAGGCTCTGTTCGTTGCCTCTTCCAGCTTCTGGTGGCCGCTGTCAATCCTTGGCTTATAAATGTATCACTTCGATCTCTGCTTCCATCTTCACACAGCCTTCTCCCCTGTGTGTCTGTGTCTCCTTTTCTGTCTCTTCCAGGACACTCTCATTAGATTTGGGGCCCACCCTAATCCAGAGTGATCTTATCTCAATCCTTACTTACATCTGCAAAGACCCTATCTCCAAATGAGTTTATGTTCTGAGGTTCTGAGTCGACTTGATTTTGGGGGACACTATTCAACACGCTACATGTGGCCACTGGGATGGTCATCCCACCGATCCCAAGAGTCTTTCCATCCAAGGTAGTCAGCTTTCCTGGGAAGGTGTCCAAAAAACAGGCCCCCTACTGAGCTCCGCCAAAACAGAAAACCATTCCCATTGCAGTCAAGTCGATTTGAACTCATGGTGACCCTATAGGGCAGAAGAGAATTGCTCCATAGGGTTTCAAAAGAGGGGCTGGTGAATTTGAACTGCCAGCTTTTGGTTAGTAGCTGAGCTCTTAACCACTGTGCCACCAGGGCTCCACTGAGCTCTCAGTGCCTCCAAAAAGTAAAAGCATACAAGTTATCTCAAAACATCCTGGCTGCTTCTCTGTTCCATGTCTGCAGAAGTCCCTAAGGTCACCTACTGTTCCCGTCGTTTTCTTCTTGTATATGCTCCTTCACATTTCCCTATTTACCTAGCTAAATCTACCTGACCTTGGGCAAGCTGTTGCTTCTCGGAGTCTCAGTTTCCTTATCTATGAAATGGGGATAATAAGATCTACCTTGTAGGGTCGTTATAAAGATGAAATAAGATTTGACCTAGCAGTTCCTAGCACAGGTGTGACCCAGGGAAGGTGCCCAATGAGTAACCTTACAGTCATAGCCTATGCGTCAAGTATTGAGTTAAATACTTTATATGGATTATCTGATTTGAAACTCAGCTGTAGGAGCAAGTACTATCTTTATCTCCATTCCATAAAACAAGTGAATTGAAGTTTAGAGAGATTAAGTCATTTGTCCAAGATCATTTGGTGAGTAAGTGGCAACAGATCTAAACCTTGAATCCAGTTCTTCCAATCCCAGCCTGGTCTTAAGCCCAAGGCTATGTGAATAAAATAAAATGGTCTTTTACTAGGCCTTGATTTGAGGCCCCCCAAAGACATCCCTCAGGCTTCTAGCCTGATTACTCCTCGGGCCCATGCTCTGCTCATCTCAGTAAACCCCGCATGGCCACCATGGCACCTTATGGGGGTGTCTTAGTTACTGTTACCTGATTAGGGTCCGTGCCCTGGAGCAGTCAAGCCAATGAAACATACTCCAAGTCAGAAAGAGTAAGAAAGTTTATTAAGGGATCCATACATCACCGTGGACCCGGCAGCAACACAGGCTGTCCCTATGGAGTCCCAAAGAGCAGTTTTACATTAGAGCTTATATAGAATCTTACAAGGGTTACAAGTGTCTTTGTAGTCCCCTGCCAAACATTTCTTTATTAGGCTAAAGACATATCTGATACCTGGGCTCCAACTTTCCTCTGCGGGTTGTATGCCATAGGCAGTCCCGCCAGAACAAAAGATTATTTGCATCAGCTTAAAACAAAGAACAAAGTCATTAACATTTGGTTAAAAAAAAGTCACTAATAGAGGTATGTGAGGAGGCCGGCAGAGGAAGAACAACTTATAGGTTTATCAGGGCCTTAGTCGTGTTAAGCTCTCAGTTGCCCATTTTGAAAAAGGAGAAAACATGCTGGGTGGTATTGGGGTCACAGTTACCACAAGTGACTGACTTTAAAGAACAGAAGTTTATTTTCCCACTGTTCAGTAGGCAAGAAGTCTGAACTCAGGGTGTGTCTCTCCGGAGAAGTCCTTCCTTATCTATCTTGGAGCTCCTGGGTTTCTGGATGCATCTGTCTCCCTGTCTGTCTTCTCTTCCCTCTGTGTGTGTTTCTCTGTGTCCATTCTGTTGTTTTTATAACTCAGAAGTGATTAGGTTTAGGACCCACCCTACTCAGGTATGACCTCATTAATCTAACAAAAGAAATGCCCTGTGGTTATATTCATATATATAGGAACCAGGACTTCAATACATATTTTTGGAGGGACACAATTCAATCCACAACAGGGGGCTACAAAACATGTACGCTCTCTGGAGGTGTCTGTTGGAACTGAATTAAATTGGGCATACCTAAAGTGATGTACTAGGCGAACTCTGTTCAGCAAACATTTCCTTCCTCAGAAACCCAGGTGGCGTAGTGGTTAAGTGCTATAGCTGCTAACCAAAGGATCGGCAGTTCAAATCCATCAGGCGCTCCTTGGAAACTCTATGGGGCAGTTCTACCCTGTCCTATAGGGTTGCTATGAGTCGGAATCGACTCGACAGCAATGGGTTTTTGGGGTTTTCCCCATCATATAAAACCAAGATCCATTGCAGTCAAGTCTGACTCAGCGACCCTACAGAACAGAGTAGAATTTCCCTGTAGGGTTTCCAAGGCTATAAATCTTAATGGAAACAGACTGCCACATCTTTCTCCTGCAGAGCAGCTGTTGGGTTTGAACTTTTGACCTTTCAGTTAGCCTCCGAGGGCTTATTTTAACCACTGCACCACAATGGCTCCTCCCTACTATATACCAACCCTAGAAGACAGAGTAGAACTGCCCCTACCATATACACGTTCTAAACTCTCCTGCTGTCTCCACGGGGGGCAGTCAGGCTCTTTGGCAACCCATGATAGCTACTGAAAGTCAAAAGAAGTTTGGGGAGGACAGCTGATTTTTAAGGGTGTCCAGGAGGGTCTGAACTAGAGCAGGGGACAGCTAACTGCACTCCACAGGCCAAATCCAGCCCACTGCCTGTTTTTATAAAGTTTTATTGGAGTCTGAAGTGCTACTGTCTGAGGGCCTGGGTCATTCTTCCCCCCTGCCCTGAGTCTGGAAACCCTGGTGGTGTAGTGGCTAAGTGCTACGGCTGCTAACCTAAAGGGTCGGCAGTTTGAATCCACCAGGCGCTCCTTGGAAACTCTATGGGGCAGTTCTACTCTGTCCTATAGGGTCACCATGAGTTGGAATTGACTCGACAGCAGTGGGTTTGGTTTGGTTTTTGGCCCTGAGTCTACTGCTGCTTACTGGACAGCTGCTCCCTCAGGCTCAGGGCAGCCACCAACTCTTAGGGAGCTGTCTTTGCCCACCCCCACCCAGGTCCCAGGCAGCCCTGGGAAAGAGGCCGGGCAGGACAGGACAGAACTTGTTCCCAGCCTTTGGTTGGGCGGGGGGGGGGGGGGGGGGGGGGTGAATTCCTGCCTGAGTAGGGGGCTGGGAGCCATTGCAACTTGAGCTCAGCTGTTAATGTGACTTGGTTTGGGCAGCTGGTGGGAGGGCCTTGGGACTTCAGAATTCATCAGGGCTCTCTGCTTTTTTTTTTTTTTTTCTCTGCTATCCCTGTCTGGTCCCCCTCCAGGGTGAGGTCCTGGGGGACAGAGTGAGAGTCAGGGGGACTGCCCCTATGAAGGACAACACGATTTCCCGTGTGGTCCCTGTTTTGCTTCTGAGGTGTCATGGGCTCCATGGACTGCACCCCCAGCCACTTTCCCGAATCTGGGAGGGGCTGCCCTGGGTGGACTGCAGCCACCTGGGGTATCAAAGCCCGTGCAGAGGACCTCAAAACAGCACATAAACAAGCACAGCCCTGATGTGCCCTTGAGTACTGGCTCTGCTGGGCCGTCTACACACCCAGACCCTCATGGCCAGCCAACTCCTAGGGAGGCCTCATGCCCAGCCCCCTTCCTTGTGGGCCGTGCCCCACCATTGATTTTTTAATGTGCTCCATGCTGACTGTTCTGCTCTGCAGTGGCCTGATAGCTGGCACCTTGGCTCCTGCCTGCCGGCTGCTCCGGCCAAAAAGCAATGGGAGAAACGTATGTCCAACCTGGGAGCCAACCAGAGCCTTCTCTTCCCACCTTCTCTCCTGGAATCCTGTCCCCATCATAGCTAATTTCATTGGCATCCTCAGATTTCAAACACGGACAGACTCAGCCTGTCGGCCCCCGAAACCTAGGTGACAAATACTGAGCTAAGAGCCCTACAAGACAGGTTTAGAAGAGTAACTACCAGGTAAAAGAGCTTGAATTTTTGGGGAGAGCACTGGATACATGATGACATCAGCATACTTACTCACCATGAGCATTTGCTAAGTGTTTTTTTATTTTTCTTTTTTTCCTCATTCTTTTCAGTTGCTGATTTATAAAATTAAAACACAGATATGCATGCATACATACGTATAAAACCAGTTGCCGGCAAGTGGATTCCGATGCTATACGACAGAGTAGAACTGCCCCATAAGGTTTTCAAGGAGCAGCTGGTGGATTTGAACTGCTGACTTTTTGGTTAACAGGCAAGCTCTTTTTTTTTTTCTTTAATTGTGTTTTAAGTGGAAGTTTACAATTCAAGTCAATCTCTCATGTAAAAACTTAAACACACCTTCCTATGTACTCCTAGCCGCTCTCCCCCTAATGATACAGCACACTCCTCCTCTCCAGCCTGTATTCCCTGTGTCCATTCAGTCAGCTCCTGTGCCCCTCTGCTTTCTCATCTCCTTCCCCAGGCAGCAGCTGCCCACATAGTCTCATGTGTCTAGTTGAGCCAAGAAGCTCTCTCCTCACCAGTACCATCTTCTGTTTTGTAGTCCAGTCTAATCCCTGTCTGAAGAGTTGGCTTTGGGAATGGTTCCAGTCTTGGGCTAACAGAGGGTCTAGGGGCCATGACCTCTAGGGTCCCTCCAGTCTCAGTCAGAGTAACAGCCAAGCTCTTAACCATTGTGCCAACAGGGCTCTGACCTACATATATATGCATATGTACGTGAGGTTGCTATGAGTAGGAATCAACTCGATGGCAATGGGTATATATGTGTGTGTGTGTGTGTGTGTGTGTACGTATATATATATATATATACGTATACACATACATAGGAGCCCTGGTGGTGCAGTGGTTAAATACTCAGCTGCTAACTGAAAGGTCGATGGTTCAAACCCACCAGCCACTCTGTGGAAGAAAGACCTGGTGTCTGCTTCTGTAAAAATTATAGCCTAGGAAACCCTATGGGGCAGTTATGCTCTGTCCTATACAGTCACTATGAGTTGGAATCGACTGCACAGCAGTGGGTTGGTTGGTTGTATAAATGTATAACCATAAACCATTGCCGTCCAGTTGATTCCAACTCATAGCAACCCTATAGGAAAGAGTAGAACTGCCCCCTAGGGTTTCCAAGGCTGCAATCTTTACGGAAGCAGACTGCCACATCTTTCTCCCACGGAATGTCTGGTGGATTCCAACCACCAACCTTTTATCTATATGGTTGATCAATAACATTTAGAATAGCAGATGATTTGGTATTTGCCTTGTTATGTAAATAAATCAAGGAGTTTCTTTCCAGTAAATTTGTTTCCAGGCAGTAAAAACAGCAAGGTTATAATAAATTATTGTTGAAGAGCTAAATGGTACCTGGCTACAACAACCAACCATTCTGACAGGGATCACAATAGAGGGTCCCAGACAGAGCATGAGAAAAATGTAGAACTAAATTCAAATTCACAAAAAAAGACCAGACTTACTGGTCTGACAGAGACTGGAGGGACCTCCAAGACTATGGCCTCTGGATACCCTGCTAACTCAGACTGAAGCCACTCTCGAAGTTTACTCTTCAGCCAAAGATTTGACAGGCCTATAAAACGAACAATAACAATAATAAATATACAAGACCAAATGGGTGACTCCTGCCCAAAGGCAAGGCAAGAAGGCAGGAAGGGACAGGAAATTGGAGGAATGGACACGGGGCACCCCAGGGTGGAAAGGGGGTGAGTGCTGACACATTGCAGGGATAGCAACCAATGTCACAAAATAATTTGTGTATAAATTTTTGAATGAGAAACTAATTTGCACTGTAAAGTTTCATCTAAAGCACAGTAAAAGTAAAAGATAAAACAGTATAATAAATTATTGTTGTTTTATATATATATATATATATATATATATATATATATATATATATATGTCTAAATCCTCACACCTGGGCCAATAAGCAACACCAAGGTAGGCGGAGAAAAGATTAAAGTTGTCAGGGATTTCATTTTACTTGGATCCACAATCAATGCCCATAGAAACAGCAGTCGAGAAATCACACGAACATATTGCACTGGGCAAATCTACTGCAAAAGACCTCTTTAAAGTGTAAAAAGCAAAGATGCCACTTTGCGGACTAAGGTGTGCACTTGACCCAAGCCATGGTATTTTCAAAGATGTTCAGTGACATCGTTTATATTCTTCAAGCTGTATAACCGTTCTCGCTATCACTTTCCAAATTATTCTACCACCATCAACGTATAGTCACTGCCCCCAAGCTTCTCATCTAACCCTTCCAGATGCTATTGTCAGTTTGGATCCTACATGGATAAATCTTTGAAACAGCACAATACTCAAGGCAGACACACAGAAATGCGTAATTGTTAAAAAAAAAAAAAAAAGTAGAAACAAGATCAGCATTGTTTGGATAAGAAAGGAAAAGTCCGTATACCCCAACACTCTCGCCTCACTACCCTATTCAATTCCCTGGAGAAGCAAAGCCTAACAGTTTTGGCGGTATCTTTCCAGACATTTTCTGGGGTTGATCATTTGAGTCTCAAAACCACGCCAAGAGATGGACGGTCAGATATTGTAATCACCAGTTTCCAGGAGAGCAAAATGGGCCCCAAAGAAGTCAAATTTTTTGCTGCAGGTCTAGTGGCAAGCCAGAGGCAGAGCCAGAAGGCACTTTCGTCATGCTATGACTCACTTGATGCCATTCCCTGGGGCTGACTGTCCTGGTAAGTGGCCCGTGATTTATCTTCCCCTAAGCAGACAACCTTGTTGCACAAGCAGCAAACTCAAGGTCCCATTTCAGGTAGTAAACAAGACTGAGTGACCAGCTAGTGACTGGCTTGGGGAGGACCGGGCTCTCCTGTCCTCCCCAGAAGGCAGGGAGGGCCAAGAGCTGGGAAGGCTCCTCAGGTGCAGAATAGTGAGGTCTGAGAGCTTGACGCCCTGGTGGCTCAGTGGTTAAGAGCTACAGCTGCTAACCAAAAGGCTGGCAGTTTGAATCCACCAGCAGCCTTTCGGAAACCCTATGGGGCGGTTCTACTTCGACCTATAGGGTCGATATGAGTCGGAATCGACTCGAAAGCAATGGGTTTTTTGGTTTTTGAGAGTTTGGCAGAGCTGGGAACAAGGACAGCTGGGTCTCCAGCCCAGGGAAGAAGGCCATGGGGAGAGGGTGCTCCTGACTCCCACCAGAAGCCACTCCCACTTTAACCCTGCTTTTCTCTACGGTGTTGAGCGACAGTCTCACCTCTTCTAGAAACCAGAGAATTGGGGGGCAATGTATTCAGACCTGACAGTCACGGTACAAGAAAAGATGAATTTCCACTCCAACTTCTGTAGAAATTATACATGCAGTTTCTGGAAGGTCATTCAACCTGATGAAAAATGTTTCAAATAGATAAGTAAAATCTGCAGAACAAGTCACAAGTGTTGTTGCCACTCATTGTGCTGTTAAACCGTGACTACAACTTGGATGTGCAAACTAGTGGGTAGCATTTATTACAATAAATACTGCTGTCATTGTGTGCCATCGAGTCCATTCTGACTCATGGTGACCTCATAGGACAGAGTAGCACTGCTCCACAGGGTTTCCAAAGCCTCTAATCTTTACACTAGCAGATTGCCACAGCTTTCTCCCGCGGAGCTGCCGGTGGCTCAGAACTGCTGACCTTTTGGTTAGCAGCCAAGCGTTTAATCATTGTGCCACCAAGGCTCCATTAATAAAGACCAGTGGAGAGCACTGCTAAACACCTACCAACTCCATAGTAAAAGCAAACAAATTTGCATTCTTCATATTCCTCAGGCAAAACACAGTCAGTTCTCCCGGGAAGCAAGTGAACAGCTGTTTATGAGTTTGTTTTTTGGGTTTTAAAAATAAAATCAGTATTTCTCCCTCCCTTAGATTCTACCCCAAATCTGATTTGAGTGTCAGAGTCCAATCTAGATTAAAGAAATAAAATCAGGGCACCACAGGTGTACAGCTTGTAAAAACAAGGAAGTACGGAGATAGAGATGAGATGACTCTAAAGTTTATGGATTTTGGATAGCCAGAATGATTTTGAAAAAGAAGGCTAAAGTGGAAGGCCTCATACTACCCAATTTTAAGGCTTACAAAGCTGCAGTAATCAAGACAACGTGGTATAGGAGAAGGGATAGACACCACAGGTCAAAAGAACAGAATGGAGAATCCAGAAACAGACCAAACACGAATAGGCTCAACTGATTTTTGACCAAGGGACAAAAATAATTCAGTGGAGAGTATCAGTCTTTTCAACAAATGGTGCTGGAATAATTGGATATCCACATTTAAAAAGAAAAAGAAAATAAAAAACCCTCAATCTAAACCTTGCAACTTACACAAAATCTAACTCAAAATAGCTCATAGATCTAAATGTAAAATGTGAAACTATAATACTTTTTTTTTCAACTGTAAAACTTTTAGAAGTAAACAAACGGGAAAATCTTCATGATGTGGGGCTAGGCAAATACTTCTTAGATACGACACCAAAAGCATAATCCATAAAGGAAAAGTTGATCAATGGGACTTTAAATGGGACTTCATCATTAAAAACTTCTGCTCAGGGAAAGACACTGTTAAGAGAATGGAAAGACAAGCTATGGACTGGGAGAAAATACAATTACATATTTGACAAATATGTAATATATAAAGAGCTCTCAAAACCCAACAGTAAGAAAACAAACCCAGTGAAGAAATGGGCAAGAGACTTGAACAGACTCTTCACCAAAGAGAATATACACACGACACATAAACACACGCAAAGATGTTCCACATCTTTAGTCCTTAGGGAAATGCAAATTAAAAGCACTGTGAGATGATAAAATACCACTTCACACCTGTTAGAATGGCTAAAATTAAAGACATTGACGACATGCAGGCTGATGAGTATTCACAGTACCTAGAACACTCATGCATTGCTGGTGGGAATGCAAAATGGTATAGCCACTCTGGAAAACAGTTTGGCAGTTTCTTAGAAAGTTAAACATACGTGTCCCATATGACCCATCAATCCCACTACTAGATACTTCCCTTAGAGCAGGGTTTCTCAACCTCAGCAATATTGACATTTGGGGCCGGATCACTCTCTGTTGTGGGGGCTGTCCTGTGCATTGCAGGGTGTTTAGCAGCATCCCTGGCCTCAACCCACTAGGCTCCAGTAGGATTCCCCCCTTGTATCAACCAAAAATGTCCCCAGACATTGCCAATTGGCCGCCTAGGTCATTTGACAAATGTGCTTACTGAGCTGAAGGTGCCATGTATAGAAGTGGAATTGCTGGGTCAGAGAATCCGTGCATTTAATAGTGTTAAAAATAATCAATACTCAAAGAAAATGGAACATAAGGTTTATTCTGAGCAGTTATTCTATTTGCGTTTAGGGAGACCATTTGGATTCCAGAAAAAAACAAATGGCTGGGTTGGGGGAGGGGGTGGTTGCTGAGACCCTCTTCTGACTTGGTATCAGTTGATCCCAGTAAAAGAGGGAGGGCAGGGTTCAATGTGAACACTAGCCAGCGGTTGATTTTCTATATTTCTCCTCTGTCATGGATTAAATTATGCCTCCCCCCACCAAAATGTATCAATTTGGCTGGGCCATGATTTCCAGTATCCTGTGGTTGTCTTCCATTTTGTGATTGTAATCTCATGTGAAAGAGGATTAGGGTGGGATTGTAACACCCTTACCCAGGTCACATTCCTGATCCAATGTAAAGAGAGTTTCCCTAGGGTGTGGCCTGTACCACCTTTTATCTCTCAAGAGAGAAAACGGAAAGGGAAGCAAGCAGAGAGGTGAGACTTCATACCACCAAGAAAGCAGTGCTGGGAAAAGAGCATGTCCTTTGGGCCTGCAGTCCCTACGACTAAGAAACTCCTTGACCAGGGGAATATTGAAGACAAGGGCCTTCCTCCAGAGCCGACAGAAAGAGAAAGCCTTCCCCTGAGCCGACACCCTGGATTTGGACTTGTAACCTACTAGACTGTGAGAGAATAAATTTCTCTTTGTTAAAGCCGTCCAGTTGTGGTATTTCTGTTACAGCAGCACTACATGACTAAGACATCCTCCTCTTCTCTTCATAAGCCCCATTGTACCTAGCTTCTTCAAGCCATTTGCTTTTTCTGGAATCAAAATGTTCTCCCTAAATGCATGTAGAATAACTGCTCAGAATAAACTTTATAATCAAATTTTGGTGAGTTTTGGTTATTTTTAATAGTTGTTGTTGTTGAGTGCCATCGTGTCAATTCCAACTCAGAGTGACCCTATAGAGCAGAGCAGAACTGACCCATAAGGTTTCCAAGGGGTGTCTGGTGGATTTGAACTGCTGACACTGACGGTTTTGTTAGCAGCTGTAACTCTTAGCCACCGCACCACCAGGGCTCCATTTTACAGTTGATTTTTTTTTTTTTTTTATTGCCAAACTGCCCTCCATGGAGGTTGTATCAGTTATGGCTGCTAACCAAAATGTCTGCAGTTCAAATCCACCAGCCGCTCCTTGGAAACCCTATAGGGCAGTTCTACTGTGTCCTAAAGGGTTGTTATGAGTCAGAATCAACTCGAAGGCAACGATGGGTTAGCAGTGCACCAAAGTGCCAGGTTCCCCACCCTCACCAGCAGAGGGTCGTCAAACCTTTGATCTTTGCCAATCTGATTGGTGGCAATGTGGGTGTAGTTTCCATCGGCAGTCTGTTACTCTAAGGGAGCTTGAGCAGCTTTTCAACGCCCAGCCCTGTGGCTAGCCGGGTTCCTTTCCACAGAGAACAGAGGCCTGTGGTCTTGCCTGCTGTTCCTTCCGCAAGATCTAGGACTAGATTTGTGTTTCTGTCTTCCAGCTCCTGCTGAGTCACTCCCAAAAAGGCAAGGGCAGCCGGCTCAGGTTATTTCTGCCCGGGAGACATCAAGCTACCAGTCCTGGGAAGACCTTGGCCTTTGGCATTTCCTGTGGGTGTCCAGCACCCTGTGGGCACTGCATCATTGCACCAGCCAAACCCAGGCTCCTAGGTTCCTTTGGGAGAAATGGGGGCTTGCAGGTAGGGACCAGGTCAGATGTGTTTACAAGCAAAGCACGGGCAGGGACAGCTAGATTTGGAGGGAAAGATTATGGGATGGTTGTAGTCTTAAACTGTAAGTGACAGAATGACAGCGACCAGGGTGAGTCTACAGAAGAAGGGATTTTCGTTGTTGGAAAGGACTTTGGGTAGGGATGGTGGGGAGGTCGCGGGGACTAGGGAAAGTTAGGAAAGGGTTCTCTCTGGAAGTCTCTAAACACTAAATGCACCTGGCAGCACCCAGCCCTGACCCCTCAGCTCATCGCCATGGCAGGGTTAGTGCTGAGAGTTGTTAGAATTGAAAGTAGAGGCATTTGCTTGACGGCAAATGGAAGATTCAGGCGTGTGACTAGCAAAGAGGCCTGGAGAGGCCCAGTTACCCACACTCATCCTGTGTGTGGGGCCTAGGGCATTTGTAGGACAGCCCAGGTCAGGTGGTTGTAATTTAACCTCAGCGCTGTCCTATGCATCCGGCGGAGCTTAGAGGGGGAAGCCAGGAGGAGCCAGTCGCTGGCTTCCTGGGCCCCTGGGGAGTCTGACCTGTTATTTCCTGACTCCAACAAGAAGCACATTTGCACTGGAAATTGCTGAGACAGAGTATCCCGGAGCGCCAATGGATGGGCTGGTGTAATTTTATAACCTCCGGGACATCTGGCCCCACAAAGGAGCTGGGCCTTTGCATCTGCGAGCTATAGCAGAGGCCCGAGGTCTGTTCTAGGCTGTGACCACCACCCCCGGCCCAGCTCCCCTCTGCTCTCTGCTGGAGCTGGCGATCAGGAGCTATACTTCAGAAATGGACATGAGGGAGGTCCCCTTGTATCTTGAACCCGCTATGGTCAATTCCCCACATGGCTGCTTCCCAGGGAGGATGAGCTGTTGCCCTTGATGATATTAGCTGCCTTAAGTCAACCCCTCACTTGTGGCAGTGGTGGTTCGGTGGTAGAACTTTTGCCTTCCATGTGGGAGACATGAGTTCGATTCCTGGCCAATGCAGTTCACGTACAGCCACTACCTATCTGCACCCTTTATACTAACCAGGAACAGAGACCAATGCTGGTGCTGGAGGAAGCGTCCTGGGACAGGCCGCGGGCCTCCGTTTCTGCAGGGAGCTTCTGAGAGTCCCTCAACGCTGCATTACGAAGCAGAATCTTCAAGAACTACAGCTACAAATGCTCTCCTTCCCCTATACCTCTGCCTCCCTGGGGGAAAAGCGCCAAGAGTTGAGGTTGTCCCATAGGCCACCAAGAAATGCTTAATTGCTTTCTTAGAGAATTGTCACCTCCCTCTGGCTTCCTCCCCCTCTCCACCTCTTCCCCAACCTGGAGACTCTCGCTCAGAGAGTTAAGTCTACAGACATGCGCTCCCCTGGCTGTTGCCCAAAGTTACCAGGAGCCATGTGCTGAATAGCATCTCGCGCCTCCAAATATATTGGTGCACCACTTTTGCTGAAAAAAGGATCCCTATGTTTTGGGGGAACAACTGTGCATTTTGCTGTGAGCCAGGCTCTTGCTGGCAGTAGATGGATGGTGGCACAGGCCAGCTGAGTCAGCCAGACTTTATAGCAAGCAGACAGTGTGAACCAAGGCCGGGCAGGAGCCAGCCAAGGAAAGTGAAATACAGGGATACTTGGAGGCTTTCATTCCAGGAGTTTAGTCAGCACTTTGTGCAACTTGGTTTAGGTTGAGGGCCAAGGGCAGGATGCGTATTACAAAGGGTAGCTAAAGAGCAGGAGGCCCTGGGCAGTGCAAATGGTTAACATGCTCAGCTGCTGACCTAAAGGTTGTTGGTTTGAGTCCACCCCGATGTACCTCAAAAGAAAGACCTGGCAATTTACTTCCAAAAAATCAGCCCCATGGAGCACAGTTCTACTCTGATACACATGGGATCGCCATGAGTCAGAGTCGACAAGTTGGCAACTGGTTTGGTTTTCTGATTTTTAAAAAGCAGTGACAAACAGACCTCAAATTGTAGAAAGGGAAAAATCTAGAATAGACAACCGTGTAAAGACCAAAGTCTATTAGTGGTTACCAGGGGGTAGAAGAGAGGGGGAAAGAGGGGGTTATTTCTTGGGGGGCACTGAGCTTCTGTTAAGGGTGATGGAAAAATCTAGAAACGGATAGAGATGATGGCTGCGCAACATGATGAATGTAATTAATGTCACTGAATTGTACATCAAAAAATGCTGGAATGGCAAATGTTTTATATATGCTCGTCGCTGTCAATTCCAATTCATAGCAACCCTATAGGACACAGTAGAACTTCCCCATAGGGCTTCCAAGGCTGTAATCTTTACTGAAGCAGACAGCCACATCTTTCTCCCGCAGAGTGGCTGGTGGGTTCAAACTGCCAGCCTTTTGGTCAGCTGCCGAGCAGTTAACCACTGTGCCACCAGGGCTCCTTGTTATATATATACTCCCCATAAAAAAAAAGAAAAAATATAGAAAGGTTCAAATACCTTAGAAATGTATTTCTTATTCATATAGCAGACAAAGGCAGGGGTTCCTGATTGGCCAATAACTTTCCTCCACATGGTGATTCAGGGCCCCAGGCTCTTTCCCATCTCAGGCCTCTGCCATTCTCTAGAGTCTCAGTGTCATCTATACACAGCTGGCAGAAGAAGGAAAGTATGGAGGAGGCACACCCAACTTCTTACTGGCTTGGCTCAGAAATGGCATCTACGTCTTCTGCTCACGTTCTGTTGGTGGGAACTAGTCAGATGCCTACACCTATATGCAAAGGCCGTTGGGAAATATAGTCTCTGTTCCTTAGTGACAACTCTATACCATGAAAAGAGAGCAGGGATTTTGGTGGGGATTAGGCCTAATTTATCCAGGTTTCTTGTAAGCCTTCTTTTCTGCTAAATTTCCCTTGTATTTCTGCCCAGGTCAGGCACTGTTGGATCTTTGAATCCTTGGTCAAAGCAAAACCCCTTCTAGCTAGTTATCCAGCCATGGGTCTCTAGTTTAAGACCCAAACTGCTCTTCCAGACAGTCCCTTAAAACTGGGAATGGGTTGCTGTCTTTCTTTCAGCCACATGGCTTAAATGCTTGGATTGCATCCTGTGGTCAAAATCAGAATGCTACGTTTTCCTTCTTGCCTGGGTGGGATCAACATACATGACCTGGAACCTTCTTTATGCAGACACCTGTATTAGTTCTCCATTTGCATGTGACAGGTTACCACAAACTTAGTGGCTTAAAACAGCACCATTAGCTCACAGTTCTGTGGGTCAAAAGTCTGGGGTGGACTTGACTAGGTATCTGCTTAAGGCCCCTCAAGGCCAAAATCAAGTGTTGGCCAGGCCAACCTCTTATCTGGAGGCTCTGGGGCAGAATCCACTTCCAAGTTCGTTTAGTTGTTGGCAGAATCATGTTTCTTGTGGTTGTAGGACTAAGTTCGCTGTTTTCTTGCAGACTGTTGGCCAAGGTTTCTTTCTACTCCTAGAGGCCTCTTTCATGTCCTTTTCATTTTGTGTGCTGTCCAGTTGATTCCCACTCATAGCGACCCTATAGGAAAGAGTAGAACTGCCTCAAAGGGTTTCCAAGGAGCGGGTGGTGGATTCAAACTGCCAACCTTTTTGTTAGCAGCCAAGCTCTTAACCACTGTGCCACCAGGGCTCCACTATATAGATAGTCCCCTCCATTTTCAAAGCCAGTAGCAGTGAATTGAATCTTCCTCATGCTGGAAATCTGACTTTCTCTTTTGCAAACAGCCAAAGAAAACTCTGTGCTTTTAAAGGGCTCATGTGATTAGGTCAGGCCCATCTGAATAATCTCCGCTATTTTAAGGCCAACTGATTAGTAACCTTAATCATGCTGCAAATTTTTTTTGCCATTGTGGGGTTTAGAATCTCACTTTACCCAAAGTAATTTGGTCTGTGCCCTTGTTTCCTG
Source organism: Loxodonta africana (assembly GCF_030014295.1). Classification (NCBI taxonomy): domain Eukaryota; kingdom Metazoa; phylum Chordata; class Mammalia; order Proboscidea; family Elephantidae; genus Loxodonta; species Loxodonta africana. Next base: position 18,570,398 of record NC_087359.1, read on the forward strand.
AGGGATAACTCTAAACCCTTGGGGTTTCCTAAACAATTGAGGTGTCTTTTTTATCTAAGGAGCCCTGGTGGTGCAGTGGTTAAGAGCTCAGCTGCTAGCCAAAAGGCTGGCAGTTCCAATCCACTGGCAGCTCCTTGGAAACTCTATGGGGTAGTTCTACTCTGCCCTATAGGGTTGTTTTGTTTTTGGTTTTGTTATTTAAACCACGCCTGAGGGTTTGCGTTAATGAGTAAAAAACCCATTGCAGCCAAGTCGATTCCGACTCATAGCGACCCTGTAGGACAGAGTAGAACTGCCCCATAAGGTTTCCAAGGAGCGCCTGGTAGATTTGAACCGCTGACCTTTTGGTTAATGAGTAGTGGCTGGCTAAACCAGAAAGACCACCACCACCCAGTGGTCTGGTATCAGCTGATGGGGGTGGGGGTGGGGGGAGGCAGTGTGTGGCAATGAATCAATCAATTATGCATATGCAATGAGGCCTCATTCATGACTATGGAATGAAGCCAATCAAAGCTCTGAAATAGGAAGCTCCCCAACACCTCCCATCCTCACACTCAGGCCTCATGACCCAAAGAGAGCCCCAGAGTTTTCCAGTTCCCCAGCCTCTTCCTTACCCCTTGCCCCACACCTTCTCTCAGGGAAGGGGAGGCTTAGACAGAGCGAAGTCAGGACTTGGCAGTCCCCTGGCATTCCCTGGCTCCTGGTTTTTCCTCCCATGCAGAGGGCCTGACATGGGGAGCGGAGAGCAGGGAAGAAAGGAGTGGGTGATTCTGCTCGCTTGGCCTCTCCTCCCCAGCACCTTTTAGCTGGCCTCTCCACCTTCCCTCCTCATCCCTGCTTCTTTTTATTTATTTAATTGTACTTTAGGTGAAAGTTTACAGCTCAAGTTAATTTCTCATACAAAAATTTATACACTTATTTTTATGTGACCCTAGTTGCAATCCCTATAATGTGACAGCACAGTCCCTGTTTCCACCCCGGGTCTCCCTGTCCATTCAACCAGCTCCTACCCCTTTCTGCCTTCTTATCCCACCTCCAGACAGGAGCTGGCCATTTAGTCTCATGTATCTACTTTAACTAAGAAGCACACTCTTTGGGAGTATTATTTTATGTTTTAAAATCCAATCTAATCTTTGTCTGAAGAGCTGGCTTCAGGAATGGTTTTAGTTCTGGGTTAACACAGAGTAGGGGGCCATGTCTTCTGAGGTTCCTCTAGTCTCAGTCAGATCATTAGGTCTGGTCTTTTTACGTGAATTTGAGTTCTACACTCCACTTTTCTCCTGCTACGTCAGGGACTCTCTGTTGTGTTCCCTGTCAGGGCAGTCATTGGCGGTAGCCGGGCACCATCTAGTTCTTCTGGTCTCAGGCTGATGGAGTCTCTGGTTTATGTGGCCCTTTTGTCTCTTGGGCTAATATTTTCCTTGTGTCTTTGGTGTTCTCATTCTCCTTTGCTCTAGGTGGGTTGGGACCAAGTGATGCATCTTAGATGGCCACTCGCAAGCTTTTAAGAGCCCAGATGCCACTCACCAAAGTGGTCATCCCTGCTTCTTGTCTGTCTGTTAGCTTCTGGCTTCCTCGGGAAAAGATGAGCCAACAGGGATGTCTTCTGAGGGTATGCCTGATTACATTTCCAGCTTCAGCTCTTCCGGTGTTTCCAGTGTTTTCCTTAACCTCTTTCTACCTTCTCTCCATGTCCTGCTCCTTGAAGCAAGACCAGGTGGGACGCCTCCTCTCCCCTACGTGGGCCTTCTTCCTTGCAGTTATGCAAGAATGCAGGCACCAGCAGTAAAAACCACTGACGGTGTTTTCTTAGCTGAAGGCCCTCTCCCTGGGCTCACAGAGCAGAACGGCCCTTTATGCAGCTTCCTTCTCCTTCTCCCATGAGCTGGCCACTCAGTCTCGCTCAGACTTGACCTTGGTCTTCCCCCCTGTTGGTGAGTCCTGGAGGCTTTGAAGAGGGCCCCTTTCTTTGCAGTCAAACAACTTAATGCAAACCTCCCAGGTGAAGACATCTGCAAGGTCTCGGGGCCTTTCCTTTCCCCTGGGACTCCATGGAAAGCAACAGAAGGTGGGGTCTCTGCAGACAGAGAGATGGTGGGTGGTCAAAAGGCCCGGCAGCCCTCACAAGTCTGTGGACAACCTCACTGTAGACACAAGTCTGACCGCAGAGCCAAGCTGGCCAGCATTAGGGCAGTAAGGTGTATATGCACTGGTGTGATGTGATGTTGCATCTCAAGGCCAAAAGGAAAGCATTGGATTGGCCACATGCTCATTATCACTCAGGCATCTGGTAGGTATTTATGTAGGGCACGGACAACCACACTGGCAGGACACCTTCCATTTGTCAGGCTCTGGGTTCTGTGCAGATGACCACAACCTTGCTTGCTGAAAGCAAAGAACACTTGAAACACTTACTGATAAAGATCAAAGACTACAGCCTTCAGTACAGACTGTACCTCAACATGCAGAAAACAAAAATCCTCACAACTGGACCAATAAGCACCACCATGCATGTGAAAGCTGGACAATGAATACGGAAGACCAAAAAAGAATGAATGCCTTTGAATTATGGTTGGTGAAGAATATTGAATATAACATGGACTGCTAGAAGAATGAACATATCTGTCTTGGAAAAAGTACAGCCAGAGTGTTCCTCAGAAGGGGCGATGATGAGGTTCATCTCAAATACTTTGGACATGTTATCAGGAGGGACCAGTCCCTAGAAAGGGACATCATGCTTGGTAGACTAGAGGGTCAGCAAAAAAGAGGAAGACCCTGAACCAGATGAATTGACACAGTGGCTGCACCAATGGGCTCAAGTTTAGCAAGCATTCTAAGGATGGCTCAGGACTGGGCAGTGTTTCGTTCTGTTGTACATGGGGTCACTATGAGTCGGAACCAACTCTATGGCACCTAACAACCACAACAACAATGAGTTTGGTGCTGGTGGTCCCACTGTCAACAGGACAACTTGGCTGCAGCATGGCTTGGTACAGGGTGAGGGCAGACAAGGCAAAGAGGCTTGTAGTGGGAGACCTGATGGATTTGGGGAATCAGGACCTGATCCTGAGGACAATGGGAAACCACTGGAGGGCTTTCTGCAGTGACGGGGCCAGAACCACAGCCACTGACACCATTCTCACATCCGGAAATGATTTCTTCTGCTTCCTTTCCACAGGACCGAGTTGCTGCTGACACCCACCTGCCCCAAGTCACCCCAGGGCACCTGGCCTTAATCCTGCCTCTTGGCTGCTCAAAAGAATCTGAATCACAATGGGCAGGGCTACATTACTTCCTGCTACTGCCTTACTTTGGAGATGGGGAAACTGGGGCTTGGGGAGGGGTGGATGCTTAGCCAGGGGGCCAACACAGAACACTGTAGGGACTGGTAGGGAGTCCCTGGATGGTGCAGCTAACATGCTCAGCTGCTAACCATAAGGTTGATGGTTTGAGTCCACCCAGAGTTGCCTCAGAAGAAAGGCCTGGTAATCTACTTCTGGAAAATTAGCCATCGAAAACACTATGGAGCACAGTTCTGCTCTGGCACACTTGGGGTTGCCATGGACCTGGTACTGGTAGGGAGTGGCAGCCAGGTCACTGACTCCCCGGGCCAGTGCCATTACACTACAGTGAGGTTCTCTCTACCAGATCATCTGACTCTCTGGTCGCCTGACACCCCACCCCCCAGGTTACCTGAACCCCCAGGTCACCTGACCTCCAGGGAGCCTGATTCCCCCAGATTGCCTGTGCCCCCCAGGCCACCGCCATTCCCCTGCAGTGTGTTTCTCCTGGCCTCAGTGTAGTTAGAGTGTGATCACCTTGTTACAGTGTGATCACTGACATACTGGGGTGCTTGTCATGCCTCACTGACCAGCCTACCTCTCCAACTTCATCTTCTTCCTCCATCACCCACAGCCCCCTCTCCCACCCACCTTGCTCCAGCCACACCAAACCCAGACAGTGGCTGAGAAGGTCTCTTCCCCCTGGGGCTGGCCTGGGGTACGAAAGGTGGGGAGGACACATGTCTCCTGAAGCAGCTCTTCCCCCTACCCCTTGGGAGATAGATTCCCTTGGGGCCAGACTGGCCCAGGCCCACAAGTCTCAGCCTATGGTTCCAAGCTCCAAATCAAGCCAAAGAGGGCAGAGATTCTTGCAGGACACCAGAGAGGAGAGATAGCCGGCTCTCTTTGCATCAAATTGCAGAGCACTTTATATACATTCACTGCCTTACTTGTGAAGTTTCCCCCAGAAATAGCCTCAGGTCAAACTTATGTCCTCATTGTTGTTGCCACTGAAAGAGAGGACTCTAGGGGAAGGGGTTTGGGTTTGTTCTAGAAGACTGGTGACCCCTGGTCAGGGGAATCCAAGCAGACTACAACCTGAATCTACTGGTATGGCTCGGTGGCAGGTGACCCCTCAACTCAGCCTGTCAAATCTATAGCCATCTATCTCTGCTGGTGGGGAGCCTCCACATGGAGGTGCCAGCACCCTGAGATCTCAGCAGGTGTGCTCAATCAGGGAGCCTAGTTCTTGAGCAAACAGGAGGCTTTCTTGGATCTGGCTGAGCTGCTCCGTTCACCTTGGGAAGGAGGGGATGCAGGAAGGATCAGCCAATAGGGCCAAGCCCTTTGTCCTGGCCCCTAGGGACAATTTCTGGGGTTGAAAGGCCAGTTTGCCGAATTACCCATGGGTTCTGGGGAATGGTGCAGACACCCCAGTTTAAAAAAAAAAAAAAAGCAAGCAAATAAAACACTTTCCCTACGAACTGAACATCCCAGAGACACAGAGGGCTTGTAGGAATTGACTTAGATAGGTTCTCAGATTTCCACCCTCTTAATAAAGTCAACATTTGGTGCACTGGTTAAGCACTCAACTGCTAACTGAAAGACTGGCAGTTTGAACCCACTCAGGGGCTCCCTGGGAGAAAGACCTGGCAATCTGCTTCCATAAAGATTACAGCTTGGAAACCCTATGGGGCGATTCTACTCTGTCACATGGGGTCTGTATGAGTTGGAATCGACTGGCACCCAACAACAACAAAGTCAACACACTCAGCCATCAGTCCCACCTCACACTTAGCTACTCAAGGCCTCACTCTCCCTGAGGGTAGGACCCTTGGAAAACCCTTCTTCCCCTGCCCCCATTTCAGCCACACTAGCCCCACCCCAGCCAGAGCTGCTGGCCTGTGTGGAAATGCAGCTCAAGCTCCAGGGCTCACCAGCCACCACCTGGCGCCACCTCCAGCCAGCTGGAAGGTGGGCGCCTGGACCAAGAAGACTCTTCCTGTTACAGACACTCAGCTCAGCCATCCCCTGGCCTGGGGCTGGGCACCAGCACCCCCGGGGCAGCTGCTGCTGTAGGTGTGGCAGAAGGGTCTTCCAGCCAGCCCTGCCCAACTGCCCTTCCCCAGTAAGCCCTGTCCCCAGCCCTCTTCTGTACTGTTCCCTCACATCCCTAGGAGATCCAGTCACTCAGAAAAGCCATCTGTTTTCCCCCACAGGGGCCTCCTGTCATGTGCCTCAAAGACCTCCCAGAGAGGACAGCCTTCCATGTAGCGTCAGCTCACATATTCCCTACCTCTTTCCTCCGTCTGGAGCCCCCTCCCCTTTCACCACCCATCCCTGTACCCCCCACCACACTCCACCATAGTCCCCTGCCTCCCTTGCCCTGGTCACCTGCCCCCTGTCCTCTCCCCCAGCAGTGTGGGAAACCGAGGGCTGCAGTGCATCTTGGCTCTAAGCTGCCCTGCCTGCTAAATATACATCTTGGAGGAGTCCAGGAAGGAAACACCACAGACACAGGTAACTCTTTCACCTCCAGCAGCTAGGGAGACAGGGTGGGCTGGGAAGGGACAGCCAAAGCGTGTGGGGGGGCGCCCCTGCCAAGCTCAAGGAGGCCCTGCCCAGACTCAGCTGGAGGGACGGGAAGACCAGCCTTTCTCACCAGGCCTTGAGGAGGGACCCCCACCCAGATTTTGGGGAGGGGGAGGCCTGTGGGAAGGAAGCCAACTGTGCCCTCATCATTCTCCCGCTGTCCAGAAAGGGGAAACTGAGGCAAAGGAGGGCAAGCAGGCTCTGTGGCTCAAATTCCAGCAGTCATCTGGCTGAGTCAGGCCCTAACCCACTTTCCCCAGAAAGAAGTGGGGGGGGGGGCTCAGCTCTCTTTTGCAGTGTGGGGTGGGTGGCCCACCTTCTCCCCATGGCAGGTCCTTTTTTCCCACTGTGAAGGCGCCAACTGGAGGAGTTGGGAGCCTCAGGCCGGGGACTGGGCTGGCTCCCATCTCCCTCCTTCCTATGTGGGGGTTCATCCTACCCTGCAGCCCCTCAGCCAACGCCCTCCTGCCTGCCAGCCTAAGGTGCCCACCAGGATCTCCCAGCTGGGGATGGGGCTGTAGACGAGAGAATACGGTACCTGGGGGGTGAGGTGGGCAGGGCAAAAGATCTTCTCTTCCACTTTGTGGAAAAGGGAGGCTCACAGCTGCTGCTGCAGGGGACAATCCCAAGGGCAGCGGCAAGTGAGGGATGGAGCCCTGTACTGGGTGCCTGTTGCCTGGGTCGTCGGCACCCTGGGTGTTTGTTACTCTGAGTCCCCACTGCCCGGGGTGCCCCCTCCCCTGGGTCCCTACTGCTCTGGGTGGCCACTGCCCTGGGTCCCTACTACCCTGGGTGCCCCCTGCCCTGGGTCCCTGCTGCCCTGGGTTACCTCTACCCTGGGTGCCCACTGCCCTGGGTCCCTCCTGCTCCAGGTTCCCTACTACCTTTTGTCCCCTCTACCCTTTATCCACTCTGACCTGGGTACCCTCTGCCCTGGGTCCCTGCAATCCTGGGTCCCTGCCCATCTCTGCTAGTGACTCACTGTGGGTTTGGCAGCCTCCCTCCCTCCTCTCCCTTCATCTTTGGGTGAGGCCCCTGCCAAGGCTCACAATCCCTGGAGAGCAGGAGGCCCAAGAGCTGCCACGGAGAGGCACCTCTGGCCAGGGGTGGGCCCAGGAAGACCTGGACCGGGGTGCTGGACTCTGAACCCAGGCAGGCCCAACTTCCCAGACTGGGGGAGGGGAGCTGAGCCAAGTTTGGGGCCAGCAGGAGGGGCTGGCTGGACCCTTCCCACAGAGGGGTGGAGGGACTGGGGTGATGAAAGGTCTTCACACAGTGCCACAAACTGGACTCCTTCCAACCACCAGTTATCTGAGGAACTGCAGCCACCTACGGGCTCCTAGACTGGCCAACCCCAGCATGGGGGACGCGTGGCTTGAGTGTCAAGGGCAACGACAGAGAAATAGCTGAGCCCCCCAGCTGACCGTGGGCTCCAGGTCAGGCAGCTGCTCCGCAATAACTTGGATCTTCCTGTAAACCTGGCTTAAGGCCCCGCCCCCAGGCTCCTGGGCCTGTCCCTACGCCCAGCCAGTCCTGCAGCGCCCCCTGCTGTCTGAGCTCACGGGGACAGGCAAGGAGGTGAATCTCTCGTCCCCACCCCCCATTAAACAGGAGGAGAGCAGGCCTCCGAGCCGCCGGAGATTTCCCAGACCTCCTTCAAAACTACTTCGTTGTCCCTGCCAGCACCTCTATAACCTGGCCAACTAACGAGTCAATGTTTAATTTAGAAAATATGGCCTTGCTCCCTGGGAGACCCCTCCCCTGACTCCCAGCACCCTCTGGAGAGTGGGGTTGCTAAAAGTAGCAGGTCCTCCAGAAGCGTCTCTCCCTGTTCCCATTGTGACCAGCCCTCTTACCCCACTCCCACCCTTGCAATTCCCTAGGTCGGGGCATGGAGAAGGAGAGGGCATCTTCTCAGGGGAAGCCCCCAGTTTCTGGTGCTGAACTGAAAAAGGCCCAGGGCAGGAGGTGGAAAACTATGAGCCCCTTTCATTCAACCAGACTACCTCTTTTTTGGACAAAAAAAAAAAAAAAAATTGGGGGGAGTGGGGAGAGGGGAGAAGAGTAGGAAAGTCCCTTGAAAGGGACAACTCAAGTGGCCAAGCCAGGGAGTGAGTCCAACAGCGGACTAACTGTGCTGGTCTCCGTTTGAGAGAAAGTAAGAAATCAGTGCTGATAAGAATCCTGATCAAAAGAGGGGAAATGCAGAACAAGATTTCAAATTCTTGTGAAATCCAGACTCTCTGGAGCCACTGAGGCTGGATGAACCCCGAAACTATTGCTCTGATAGAATCTTTAGAATTTATATCGTAAACCAAAAGTATTCCCTGAAGTTTTCTTTAAACCAAACAAGAGTTTAGCTTAATTAGTAAAGAATGCCTGCCTTGAGCATTGGGCTCCTTGGAGGAACCATCTACATGGGATCAAATTGACAACAGCAACTTGAAAGATTAGAAAGGAACCTCAGGGCGCAGTGAGTTTATGTCAGTGGGGGAGGAACGACTCAGAAAAGGAGGGTGAGGATGGCTGCACAACTTGACGGACGTAATCAACGTCACTGAAATGTACGTGTAGAAATTTTGAATTGGTGTATGTTCTGCTGTGTATATTCTCAACAACAACAAATTTATTTTAAAAAAGGAATCTGTCGTATGCCAGAAACCTGTGCAGACTTAGAAACCCACACAGAATCAGAAAATGATGCCCGAGGTGGGTACAAGAAGAACTCAGAACACCTGGCAAACAGCATGAAGACCTCCTGCCTGAGAATAACAAATAAGGGTGGCAGTGGGGGACGGGGCCAGCAGCCCCAACCATGATTAAGAAAATAAAGAAAACTCGTTTGAACTAAAAGGTAATATCAGGGTGGCATTTAAAAGCACTGTAGCCCTCTAAGGAACCCCGGTGGTGCAGTAGTTAAAGCAGTGGACTGCTGACTGAAAGGTCGCTGGTTCCAAACCACCAGATGCTCCTCAGGACGAAGATGTGGCAGTCTGCTTTTGTAGATTTACGGCCTTGGAAACCCTATACGGTTGCTATGAATCGGAACTGACTCTACGCAGTGGGTTTGGTTTTGCTATAGCCGTCTAAGGAGCCCTGGTGGTGCAGTGGTTAAGTGCCCGGCTGCTAACCAAAAGGTCAGAGGTTCAAACCCACCAGCTGCTCCGTGGGAGAAATATGTGGCAATCTGCTTCCATAAAGATTACATTCCATAAAGATTACAGCCTAGGAAACCCATGGGGCAGTTCTCCCTTTGGTGGCTATGAATTAGAATTGACTCAATGGCACAAAACAACAAAAATAGCAGAAGAGTTTACTCGGGGAAATTTTCTTTTCTTTTTGTTGTGATTTAGGGGAAAGTTTACAGAGCAAATTAATTCTCATTAAACAGTTAATACACAAATTGTTTGTGATATTGGTTGCCAACCCCACGATGTGTCAACACTCTCCCCTTCTCCACCCCAGGTTCTGTGTTCATTCATCCAGTTTTCCTGTCTTTTCATCTTTGCTTTTGGATTTTGTGTGCCCATCAGTCTTGTATACATGATTGAACTATGAGGCATGTCCCTCATGTGTGTTATTGTTGGCCCCATAGACCTGTCTAATCTTTGGTTGAAGGGTGAACCTCAGGAGTGACTTCAGTATTGAGTTAAAAAGGGTGTCCAGGGTCAATACTCCTGCTGTTCCTCCAATCTCTGTCAGACTAGCAAGCCTGGTTTTGTGTGTGTGTGTGTGTGCACGCACACGTGTGTGTGATGGATTGAATTATGTCCCCCCAAAAATGTTTCAATTTGGCTGGGCCATGATTCCCAGTACTGTATGGTTATCCTCCATTTTGTGACTGTAATCTTATGTGAAAGAGGATTAGGGTGGGATTATAACACCCTTACCCAGGTCACATTCCTGATCCAATGTAAAGGGAGCTTCCCTGGGGTGCGGCCTGCACCACCTTCTATCTCTCAAGAGATAAAAGGAAAGGGAAGCAAGCAGAGAGCTGGGGAGCTCATACCACCAAGAAAGCAGTGCCAGGAGCAGAGCGCATCTTTGGACCTGAGGCTCCTGGGCTCAGATGCTCCCAGACCAAGGGAAGATGCATGACAAGGACCTTCCCCCAGAGCCAAAAGAGAAAGCCTTCCCCTGGAGCTGATTCCCTGAATTTGGATTTCTAGCTACTAGACTGTGAGAAAATAGCTTTCTCTCTGTTAAAGCCATCAGTTGTGGTATCTCTGTCACAGCAGCACTAGATGACTAAGACAGTGTGTGAATTTGAATTTTGTCCTACATTTTTCTTCCACCCTTTCCAGGACCCTCTATTGTGATCCCTGCCAGAGCAGTTGGTGGTTGTAACTGGGCACAATCTAGTTGTTCTGGGTTCAATCTGGTAGAGGTTGTCATAGTTGTGGTCCATTAGTCCTTCAGACTAATCTTGCCCTTGTGTTGTTGGTCTCCTTCATCCTCCTTTGCTCCAGCCAGGATAGGACCAGTAGATGTATCTTAGATGGCTCCTCACAGGCTATAAGACCCCAGTTGTTCACCACAGTTGGATGTAGAACATTTCCTTCATAGACTATGTTATGCCAATTGAGCTAGATGTCCTCGGAGACCATGGTCCCCAGCCCTCGGCCCAGAAGCTTGGTCTCTCAGGGCGTTTGGATATATCTGTGAAGCTTCTATGACTTTGCCCTGGTCAAGTTGTGCTAACTTTCTCAGGGAAATTTCTTAATGAACGATGCCCTCCCTCAAACACCTCATCATCAAGGTTTAATACTTTAATACTTGTGATTGTTCAAACCTTCAAGAAGAAAGGAGCTATAATGTTTAAAGATGTAAGACTGACTTTGAACCCTGCTACATCAATGTGGGCGGGGGGCAGTCTATAGATCTCCTGGGGCTGTCATAACAAAGAACCACAAACTGGGTACCTCTCAGCAACAAAAATTTATTGTCTTACAGTTCTAGAGGAAACGCTGGTGACGTAGTGGTTAAGTGCTATGGCTGCTAACCAAGAGGTCGGCAGTTCGAATCCGCCAGGCGGTCCTTGGAAACTCTATGGGGCAGTTCTACTCTGTCCTGTAGGGTCGCTTTGAGTCTGAATCGACCCGATGGCAGTGGGTTTGGTTTTGGGTTTTTTGTTTTTTTTTTTTACAGTTCTAGAAGACAGAAGTCCAAATTCAGGGTGTTGGCAGGCCAAGCTCTAGGGCAAGATAGTTCTTGTCTCTTCCAGGTTCTGGTGGCCCCAGGCGTTCTTTAGCTCCTGCAGCATCACTCCAGTTTCTGCCTCTGTCTTCCTGTGGCCGTCTTCTCTCTGTGTCCATGGCCCTGTCTGGGTTTCCTCTCCTCATTTTCTAAAGACACCAGTCAAAGTGCGTTCAGGCCCACCTGCTTCAGCAGCTCTTACGTTAACTAGCTCCACCTGCAAAGTGCCTATTTCCAAACAAGGTCGCTTTCACAGCTATTGAGGATTAGGACTTTAACACATTTCTTTTGGGTGGGGAGACAGAATTCAATCTATAACAGGCGAGGATTTCCTATAAAGCTAAGAGAAACGTTCCTTTCGTAAAAAACTGGATACACAGCCACACTATGGCTTCTCTGACATAACCATAAACATAGGGATCAGAAAATGGTTTGACGATCAACTTTCAGAGGGTTAACAGAGGATTAACAACAGAAAGTAAGACCAGCTGACACATCGGACACCATGTGGTGGGAACTGGTAAGGAAGAAACTTAGAATTTCAAAAAGTTTCTGCTCACTAGGATATTTCAGCGGATGGGTCGGGGAAGGAGGCGAGTGTAAACCCAAACCATCGCAGTCTTGCTAATGAGAAAAGTCCATAAAGGAGAACAACAACAGTGGTTTTAATAACCCTTCATTAACATCTCAGGGACATGCTTACAAAAATGATAAGCTCTTTGTTCCAATACAGGTTAAGATGGCAGCTAACCAACAGTAACAAACTCTTTCTCTGAACTCTTGGGACCCAGTGAGCTTTAAAATTCAGAACTTGTCAGAACCCGGAAAGGTAGTGTGTGGCCTATACTGCGTGTTAGATCATGGTTCCAGGAGGCTGTGGGCTGCAGGGTATAGCCACACCCCCTAGTAGTCTGCCACAAAACACTCGAGTATTCACTGTAACAGGAATAAATGAACCCGTTACCGCTGAGTCAGTTCCGCCTGATGGTGACCCCATGTGCGTCAGAGCAGAGCTGCACACCATAGGTTTTCAATGGCTGTAATCTTATGGAAACATCATCAAGCCTTTCTTCCGCAGCACTACTGGGTGGATTCTAACTAGCAACCTTGACTAAATGAAGACTATGAGAGTGGTTTTAATAACAGTGGTTTTAATAGCCTTACATCAGTTCAGGTCAGATTTCTCCACTAAATGGGTTTGTGGCAAATTTAGGAAAATCTTTTGGCTTGCAGAGCTTTCTGGGTTTGGGAATTGTGGATAAAAGATGGGAGGCTAGCCTTAATCTCCTTCTGTGCTTGGCTGAAGCTCCCTGCCTGGACAGCACCACTCTGAGAAGGAGCGGAGAGGAAAGGGGAAAGCCGAACATTTATTTTGCACTGACTGTGTGCCTGGCACATATCTGGCTCTTGGCCTATGTCACCCATTAGGGGGTTGGTTGCGATGGTGGCCAGGCAGGACCTCGTATTCAGGGGAAAGGTCGGCTGAGCCTGGCCAGAAGCAGAAAGCAGCCTGTCTAGGTCGCTAATGTGTTTACCCACGACGGGAGCACGTGGGAGTCCCATCTGCTAATCTCTCCCAGCTGCCTCTTGGCTGACAGCAGCTGAAAGCAGAGAGGGGCCCTCGGGGGGTGGGGAGGGGCAGGGCAGAGGCCTGTCCCCAAGGGGAGTGGGCTCAGAGGGATGCTGACAAATATCCCACCAGCCAGGAAGGACGGGGCTAAGTCCTTCCTTCCCGCTCCCCTGGTGCCTGGACTAAGAGGCCATTTCCTCTCTTCTCAGTAGCAACACTGAGAGTTCTGGGCCCCGAACCTGTTATGGCTCCAAGACAGGGAGTTAAGCAGAACCCGACCAGTCAGCAAGACCTTCCGGGCCACTGTTTGAGAAGTCATCCATGATGCTCATTTACCCTGCACCCTGGGGTGACGGCCAGGCGGCATGATGGTGGAGCCTGTGCTGAGACCTCCAGGACTCCCCAAAGGGACAGAATTGTAGGGGAGGGGGCCTGGCCTTGAGACCCAAGGGGTAGTGTCACCCCAGGATGGGGAGCATCAAATCTGCTTTAAGACGGACCCCAGTTGGTAAGCTCTGGATATTTCTGTCCCCCAAGCAGACTCCCCCATTGCTTAGTCTAGCATATCCTATAGATATTATCCATTTCACTTGAGCATTGCCACTGGAAGTCAGAGATGATCAATTCAGGAAATGAGAGATGGGTCCTCACTCATCCATCCCCCCATCCCCCCCCCACCCGTCCACCCATCCACCCAGTGCAGTGGTTTTAATAGCCTCGTATCAGTTTACGTCAGATTTTGCCACTAAATGGGTTTGTGGCAAACTTGGGAGAAATCTTTTGGTTTGCAGAGCTTTCTGTGTTTGGGAATTGTGGATGGATCCATCTGTCCACCCACCCACCCACTCATCCGTCCGTCCATTTGTCTGTCCATCCATCCATCCATCCACCATTTTTTCGACCAAACTAATTTAGCATCCATAAGGTGCCGGGCGAGTGTCTCTTGCAAAGGAACACCCATTGCAGGGAATGCTACTAGCCTGTGCCTGCCAGAGCTCTTTCCTCTCCTCAGGAAGTAGGAATTGCTGGTGAAGCTGAAGTAAGGGTTGGATGAACTGTCTCCTCTTATACCTGGAGAGCCACCCCCAGAGTGCAAAGCAGGGTATTGAGAACGTTTTGCTGGGCACAAAGGCCCCAGCACCTGTGACCCTGAGCACCTCGAGTTCCCTGGTGAGGCTCCTTCCTCTACAATTCTGTCCCTTTGGGGAGTCCTGGAGGCTTTAGCCCGGGCTCCACCACCATGCCCTCTGGCCGTGAGCCCAGGATGCAGGGGAGGTGGGCATCATGGATGACCTCTCGGACAGTAGCCCGAAAAGTCTTGCTGACAAAGCAGTAGAGGCTAAAGTTGACTGCTGTGTTAAGCATGGCCGCCATGTTGGCCACGTCTAAGGCGAGGTGGACTCTCCAGTCCTGGTGGACGGAGGCCACATACAGGTGGTAGAGCATGACAAAGATGCGGGGTGCCCACAGGACTGCAAAGAGTGTGGTGACGCCCAGGAGGATGGCTGTGCTCTTGCCCACGTGGGGCCGCAGCCCACTCTGCCCCCTCTGCCGGAGCTGGTGAATGATGGCTGAGTTGGTGACCAGGAAGACGCCACAAGGGATGAAATAGACGATGAGGCAGTGAGCCCATTTGAGGACCTTGTCCAGCGTGCTGGGTGGGTTCGTGTCCCTCCATACGTCCAGCCACCAGTAGAAAGGGATGCCAGTCAGCAGGGCAGCCCCCAGCACAGCAGTAATGGCACGGCGTGCCCGGCCTGGGGACGAGGCAGCCCGGTGGTGCAGGGGATGGCACAGGGCACTGTAGCGGTCAAGTGTGAGCAGGACGGCAATCCAGACTGAGGCGTGGTTGGCAGCAAACTCCAGGATGTTAGCCGTGCGCACCACAGCCTGGGGCACCTCGCGGGCCAGCACAGCGCCCTGCAGGAGGAAGCCCACGAACACAATGACCACCTGGGTGATGATGTCCGAGGCCGTGAGCGCCAGGAGGTAGTAGTAGGAGGGCTTTCTGGTCCTGGAAGCAAGGCGGGCCAGCGTCACTGTGGTCACGAGGTTGGCTGATGATACCCCAGGTCACAGGGGGGAGAGGGCAGAGGCATTAGAGGAGTGCTCAGACTCGTTTTTCCAACGTGCTATCATCATCCTTTCCACCTGTTTGTGCCAGAGGCTATGTTGGCTTCTCTTTTCCTCTTTCTAGAGCTTTCTTAAAGGCTGCTTTGTCACGAAGGCTAACCAGCCCACCCCGCCCTCTACATCCACACACCTCAGGTCACTGACTTCACCCGGGGGTGAGGCCGCCATCCTTACCAACCTTCGAACTGGTTCATTCCGGTTTGAACCTCTGCTGAGGACTTGCAATTCTACCCCAGGTATCCCAAAACCCCAGGTATACTGAATTAGAATCTACAGTTTAACAAGATCCCCAGGTAATTCTTATGTAGGATAAATTTTGAGAACCACTGCTCTGCTTGTGGTTCTCAGAATTGGCCCCTAACCAGCAGTATTAACATTGCCTGGGAACTTGTTAGAAATGCAAATTCTCAGCAGGGTTTGAACTAGAATGAATCAGTTTGAAGCCGTGGTCCTTACACACGAGTAAACTCATTCACAGGGTGTCCTCAGAAGCTACGTGTCCCTGTGGCATTCCCTTCTAAGCCCTGAACAGTGGTTAAGCCCTTGACTACTAACCAAAAGATCGGTGGTTCAAACCCACCAGCAGGAGAAAGATGTGGCAGCCTGCTTCTATAAGGATTACAGTCTTAGAAACCCTGTGGGGCAGTCCTACCCTATCCTATAGGGTCTCTTTGAGTCAGAATCGACTCGATGGCATACAACAGGTCCTCCAAAGGGAGTCCCTGCAAGGTGCAAACTGCTAACTGAAAGCTCTAACTGCTAACAGAAGGGTTGGAGGTTAGAGTGCCTCAGAAGAAAGGTCTGGCTATCTATGTCTAAAAAATCAGCCATTGAAACAACTTCATGGCAACTGGTTTTATGTCCTCCAAAGAGGGGGCTTCCCCGAGGACAGTGAAGGATTTTTCTTACTGGATTTGGGGAAACCCCAAGGCTGAGACCATTTATGCTTTCCCATGTTCATGCACCCACCCTCACCCCAAGTTTTGCTCTCCGGGGACCTTGGCTCATGAAGGCAGTGGATGGTACAAGGAGATGTGGACTGAGCCAAGAGCCATCTGGTGAACTTAGTTATCTAGGAGGGAGCCCTGCTCTGGTGAGTGCCCCAAATCCTAGCCTTTCTCTTTACTCCTTTCTATACTTTGCTCCCCAGAATGCCCCCATGAGGGGAGCCCTGGGACCATGATCCTGAATCTCAGGGGTTAGAGCAAAGGTTGGCACTCAAGAGGGAGGACCCTGCTTTCTGGCCAAGCGCAAGCCTCCAGTCCCCAACTCCCCACTCACCAGGCAGCCCCAGGCCCAACAGGATGCTGTAGTAAATCACAGGGATGACACCAGCCACACACGGGGACCTCTCTGGGATCTCTGGCCAGGAGCCTTCAAATTCCCAGCTCAGCCCACTGCCATTGGGTGTGGGCAACACGGTCACTGGCAGCTGGCCAGCTAGGAAGGGTGGAAGGGCAGGGTTACAGCACTTGGTCTCTTTCCAATCTGGCCCAGCCACAGTCCCACCCTGACCCTGGGGTCCTTCTATTCCCCCCTGCTCTGTGCAGATCCCTGATCAGACCCAGCCAAGTGGCACCCTCTATGGCCATGGAAATTTGTGCCAAGTCCACCCCGACCCCAGCCCACCTCCCCTGCTGATGGCAAGGGGTCCACGGCAGGGTCTCTTGCTGTCATAGGGATCACTTCTCATTTGCTTTGTTCCTGTGGTCTCCACCCTCAATGGGCCGCACATCAAAGTCACAGGGGCACTTGTCAAATGCAGGTTCCTGGGCCCCACTCCAGGCAGTCGGGCCAGAGGCTCAGGAGTGAGCCAGGGCATCTGTGTTTTTACTGTGCACCCCGGGCGACTCTGACCCACAGTGATTGGCAGCAGCTGCCTGGCTCCACTCAACAGCCATCCCCTCTCCAGGGAGAGACCATTTCTGGGTTCCTCTCTTTCTAAGCCCAGGGCACCCCTCTTGATGGGATACACAACTGGAGCTGGGATGGCCCAGTTGGTCGGATGAGTGGAGTCCCTGGTGGTGCATATGGCTGATGGCTTGGTTGCCAACTGAAAGGTTGGTGGTTTGAGTCCACCCAGAGGTGCCTCGGAAGAAAGACCAGATGATCTACTTCCAAAAAATTATTCACTGAAAACCCTGTGGAGCACATTTCTACTCTGACATACATGGGGTCACCCTGAGTTGATGGGAACTGGTGACCCGTATCAGATGAACAAACTGAGCCCAGAAGGGTGGGGGACCTGGCCTCGATCCCACAGTTGGGATGAGAAGCATCTTTAGATCTTTTTAGGTTCGACCTTCCAGCTTCTGATTTCCTACTGAAGCCCCCTTCCCAATAAACCCATTTCCTCCTCCCACTGCCATTCGTGATCAACGTCATCCTTCCAACCCTAGACACCTTACCTGTCTCTTGTCCCTCAAGCCCCATGCTCCTGGGTCCAGGGTCACCTGCAGCTTTTTTCTGAGGGCCCCCGCACCTCCCTCCCCCACCTGGCTCACCAAGTGGTTGTTTGCCCCACAAGTCTCCCAGCACACTGAGCCTATGCTCATGCTCACAGAGAAGGGGGACAAAGGGGAGGAGGGAGGAGGAGAAAGGAAAGGGTGGGGCCGAGGCTGGGGAGTGAGTCTATGGGAGATGCCGCCTGGGGCCAACCAGGATCCCCCGGGATGCCCGGGCAGGGAAGGGGGCCAGGCTGGGGATGGGGCTTCAGGGAGAGGCTGGGGGTCCTGAATAGGTTTGTCTGCTTTGAGGAGGGGGCAGTGCGGTGAAGGGCACGATCAGGGCTCTGGGTGGGCTGCCTCATACATAGGGCACACTGGGAACTAGGCTGGGCTCAGCTGGGGCGAGGATGCCTGGGGGCAAGGACTGGGGGAAGAGCAGAGGCCTAGGGGATGACTCTGTGGGGCTCAACACTCTGAAAGGCATTAAGTGGAGGGGAGGAGAGGAGGGGGCTCCTGAGAGAGGGGTGGGGAACATGGGCCAGGTAGGGTGAGGTGAAGCTGTGGGGTCAGGACTGATCTGGAGAAAGGCCATTGGGCCAGGCTTGCAGGAGTTGGTCCTGCTGAGGCTGTGGGGTGGGCTGAGCACAGGGCTGGACTGCCGAGGGGCTACTGGCCTAGTAAGATGGCCTGGGTGGGGGGCAGTGAGCAGTAGTGGGGAGGGGTGGCTGCCGGGAGAAGCTGACCAGGCTGCCCGCGGCATGTGGCCCAGCAAGCTGTTGTTTTCCTGGCCTTGGTGAAATCCTCCGGGACTATCAGCTGCTGGCAAATAAACACCAGCCGGTGCCGGGGGCACTCTGGAGAGGCCGGAATCTGCACCCGGCTCCCCTCCCCAGGATAGAGTGAGCGGTCACCCACAGTGGCTCCCGGACAGCAGAGCTAAGACCTGGAATCACTTCCAGGGGCCGTCTTCCAGGATTGTAGCAGGGAGGCCTTCCCAGCTCCCTAAATTAGAGCCATATTGGGCTGGAACATCTCTTTCCCTCTATCCCTATTCGCACTCCCACCGCCCCTGAGAAGTACTCACAGCTGAGGCCTTGCTGCCCCCTGGTGGCCACGTCCTGACACTGCTGGCCTCTGGGAGTCCCATGGCTTCCGGGAGTCCCCTGAAGTGGGACAAGAAGCAGGCACTCCCCACTCAGAGCAGGTCCCCAGACAGTATGTCCAGGACCCAGCACCCCACAGCACAAGCATCATAACTCCCCACGCTGTCTCCTCCCTGCATCATGAGTCTTTTTTTTTCCATTGCCTTGGAGTGAATTCCGACTCATGGTGACCCCGTGTGTTACAGAGTAGAAATGTCCCGCAGGATTTTCTTGGCTGTAATATTTGTGGAGTCAGATCACTAGGCCTTTCTTCTGTGGCACCACTGGGTGGGCTCAAACTGCCGACCTTTAGGTTAGTCCAAACCCAAAAAAACAAACCCGTTGCTGTCCAGTGGATTCCAACACATAGTGACCCTATAGAACAGAGAAGAACTGCTCCATAAGGTTTCCGAGGAGTGGCTGGTGGATTTGAACTGCTGAATTTTTGGTTAGCAGCTGTAGCTCACCGAAGCTCTTAAACACTGTGTTGAGTGCAAACCATTTGCACTCCCCAGGGAGCTACCATAGGGCTAGGGGTGAGTCTAAGACACAGCCCCACCTTTGAGGAGCAGCCTGCAAGAGTGTTAAAAAGGCCAGCTATGTGCCAGAGGCAAGGAGGGAGGTGCTAACGTTCACTGAGCACCCACCCTGTCTCTACGTTTTCAGCAGCCCCACAAGCGGACTCTGGTTACCTCCATTTGACACAACAGGGCATCGGGGCTCAGAGAAGTTAAGCAACCGGGCTAAGGTCACAGAGCTAGGATGTGGCCATTAGAATTTGAGCTTGGGTTTATCTTCTACACCCCCTTCCCCAGAGCTGTTCATCTTTCACTCCCTGACGCAGCCTTCTCAGGAAAAATAAGAGCTTGGGAAGTGAGGGGCACTGTGACTCAGATTTCATAGACAAGAGGGACACAGCTCAAAGGGACAGGACTGGGATGGGGAAGAGCATTCCAGACAGAGAATAGCACCACCAAGAGGCTGAGGCAGGAGCATGGACGTGCCCCAGTGACAGAGCCCATCTGGCTTAAAGAAAGCTTCCAACATGTGAGCTACTTCAGGGAGAGATTTCCTCTTGCTTATCTCTAGGATGTCCCCGTAGTACACAAGTCTGGAGCCCGAACTCATGATTCCCTGTTACCCAATCTCAGCGTCTGAGTCACGCAGGGAACCCCAACTCAGGCAGGGAGACTTCACAGGTGTCGGGGAGACTGCTGAGGCAGAGCTGGGCACCCACCTCTCTGTAGTGTTACTGCCACTCTGCAGATTCAGAAACCCCTCACCCTGCCCCAAGCTTGCGGAACTTTTCAGTTACTTCACATTAGAGATTCCTTCCCTGATGGGATCTTTTACTGCTGCTGAAATAGCATCTCAGAAAAGACTATACGGGGCTGTGGAAAGGAAAGTTGAGCAGAAAAGTGGCACTTGAATCTGGATCTACCAATCCCTGGCTGAGAACTCAGGCAAGTCGATTGTAAACACGCCCTTTCTGTCTTGGGCAGGAGGTCACGCTCCTCTCTGGGAATTGTTCTTGCTGGTGAACTTGTCAAACTTGCTCTCAAGGAACCCATGGAGCCTGTGCAGAGCCAGAGGGCAAGATAAAAATGTCCGGTCGCAGCCTACCATCTTCCATCTCAGAGATTACGCAGGAGTGCCCTCCTTCCTTTCCCCTGCCCCAGGACACACACACATATACACACACATGCCCATAGGTATGCACACACAGGCATGCACACATGCATGTGTACCCACATGCACACATGTGCACACATGCATGCAAGCACAGGCAAAAATGCATTGTGCACACGTGCACACAGGTGCCACAGATGCACACATGCACATACATGCACAGGCATACACACATGCATGTGTACACACAGGCACACATACATGCACAGGCATACACATGCGCACACATGCACACTCCAGCAACACTTGGACCAAGAAAATAAGAGCAGAGAACACTTACCTCTGGAAAGCCAGTTTCTAAACCATTAGAGGAAGCTCAGGGATAAGGAAGGGCAGAAATACTGGGAGGCGGAGCTCTTAGAGATGGGAAGTCAGAGGCGACCCTTCTGGGCCTTCTGGTTTCCTGGGGCCTCCCAGCTCCCTTCTCGTCTGAAATGTCCTCACTCTAGTTTGTAGATCTTAGCTTAGGGTGTACATAGCAATCATCACGGCGCTTAAAAACACAGATGCGCACGCCATGCCCCTGGGGAATCCTACGTGGAGCATGGAGGATTTCAGTGCAGGTGGGCTGTGCTTCAAGAAAGGCGGATGAAGACCCTCGAGGAGGCTGGAGTTAGTAAGTGGTCCGCCAAAGGCCGTCCTCTCACACCAACAACATACCTATTGGGAAGCCTCAGGCATGAAAGCCAGCTGCCCTCAGAGGCCTCGGTGCCCTGTTGTGCAAAGGCTCTGACTTGCTGGGCTGGGCTGGGGTGGTGATTCAGTCCACGGGAAAGGCAGGCGGGTAGCCAGCGGGCAAGGGATGGTGGGCCCGGACGAGGGGAGCCAGGCGTGAAAGTCAGAGCAGCCGGAAGAGGCTTCTGCTGGATCGAAGAGCTCTTTCTCTGCCAATCCGGAGGAAGCGGGTGCCAGGCCCAATTCCTGCTCTCTCTGTGGCTCCAGAGAGGGGGTGGAGCTGGCAGTCTCGCTGTGCCAGCCTGGGGCAGAAATCAATGCACTGAACTGGTCCCCGGAATCCAAAGAGCAAGGGAGGCCATACTCCAACCCATCCCAATCGAGGGCCTCGCCTGGGGAGAAACTCAGAGCCAGAGCTCTCAGGAACACGCACTTCAGCTCATCAGCCTAGAAGGAGTCCCACCCGTGAGGAACTGGGGCCAGCCCCCAGTCCTTTTCAGGGGAGACCTCCACAGCACCCCACCCTCCTATTCCCCAGTATTCCCTTCAGACTGTAGACCTCACCCTCCTTCCCACTGCCTTTGCTTTGGAACTCAAGTCAGTCTGTGTTTTGTCACCACCATGCACTGGCTGTATTAGCCCCCGACCAGTTGGCCCCCAACTCAAGTGACTCCACGCACAATGGAACAAAACGCTGCCTGGTCCTGCGCCATTCCCATGATCAGTTGTGGATGGGACTGTTGTGATGTACTGGGTTTTCACTGGTTGATTTTCAGAAGTGTATTGCCAGGCCTTTCTTCCTAGTCCATCTTAGTCTGGAAGCTCCTATTCAGCATCATAGCAACACACAAGCCTCCACTGAGAGATAAGTGGTGGGTGGCCAAATGTGAGGGGCATGGGCTGGGAATGGAACCTGGGTCTCCCACGTGGAAGGCGAGAATGCTGCCACTAAGCCACCACTGAGCATGTTTGCTTTAGAAGCACACTCTTTCTAGGGGTGCTAGCCTGAGACTGGGTCCTTGCTGTCTGCCTTAGTTTCCCCTACAGTTGAAATATGGTGCCAGGTATGCAGTTTGTCTCCTTGGAACTTTGGGCGGGGAAACGCTACAGTCGCAAGTTGGACAGAAGCTGGTAAAAGCAGCCTTCCCAAGAACCCAGGAACCCGAGGCCATTCGGGGAAGATGAATTAAAGGGAGGAAGTAATGGGGTAGGGCCAGCCCCAGGCTGGAGAGGGAGGGGCTGTCTGCCGAGGGACAGTCTCCCGGGAGGCAGGCAGTGGTCCTTCCCATGCACGGGTAGGCCCTGCCATCATTGACTCACCTTGACCCTGGGCGGAGGGGTGGCTATAGTCCCCATAGGGCCTCCCTAAAGGCCCATCACCCCCCTCCCCAGTGTGTGCTAGGAACATTCGTCAACAAAGACTGTACAAATGATGTCCGTTACCCCCAAGCCCCAATGTGAGACCCTTACCCTCCTCTCCTGAGAGCCACCAATTTTACCGGTGGTCGTGGAGTAGACTCCAGCTCCTGGAGACCCCACGTGTCTCAGAGAACTCTGCTCCAGAGGATTTCCATGGCCGATTATTCAGAGGTATATTGCCAGGACTTCCTTCTCATTGGACTGGAACCTCCAATCTCTTGGTTAGCAGCTGACTCACACTGTTTGCACCATCCAGGGACTCACTCCAGAGAGCTGGCCCACCCCAAAGTGGGGAGGGGGGAGCGGGAGCCTGAGCAACTTCTTCCTTCTCCCCTTCCAGGCTCGTTCCTTGCAGCCAGCTCACCACGATGCTCCAGCCAAGATGCTGCCAACCCTGCTCTGTGCTGGGGCAGAGGCTGCACCCCGGGGGGCTGGGGGAGAGGTTGGGGACCCTTGGGGCGGTGCTGCCAGTGGCCGTGGATCCCCTTGCCTGCCCTTCAGAGGGGCTAACACTTTCCAGGAGAGGGCCAACTGACCCTGTGGGAGGTGAGGAGGCTGGGGGAGGGCTGCCGGATCTGTCCCCCTCCGGGGCCCACAGCCAGCACAATAGCCCCTGAGGCTGCCACTCTCGGGCTTAAGTGGTTGCCTGGGCAACAGCTGGGGCCAGTTTCCACCAATCCAAGAAGAGGCTGGGTGGGGAAGGGAGGCCTTCCAGGAAGGGGGTGCTGTCAGCCTTGTGCTGGGTCCATATAAGGAGGAGGGAGGTGAGCAGGAGTGGTCCCTGCAGTGGACTTGGGGGCGTGGGTGCAAAGATGCTCAGAGTAGGATACTACACGCCTGGGTCCTGGGGCAGCTTCTGGGCCATCCTGGCCTTGGTGGGCCTGGCCACTCGTGCAGGTGAGCGGGCCGTGGACGGGGGTGGGGTGCGGGCAGGGAGGAGGGGCAGGACCTTCCCACCTGGAGGGGGCAGTATCCAGTGGGCCAGGGAGAGCAAAGAGTCGATCTTCTCCCCAAGGGAGAGGGCAGCCTGCTTCAGGGTGGAGGGGCTGGGCAGGCAGGCAGGGACTGGGACCAAAAGACCCTTCCATTGTCCTGGGCCCAGGCAGAGGAGAATGGGAACACATCAGCATTCAGGTCCTTCAGAGTGACAGCTTGGGGAGGCGGGGCTGGAGGTTAACTGCCACTTCTCTCTCACCCTCCCTTTGTCCCTCTGCCCCCCACTCCCTCTTACATACACAGACACTCTGTTCTTGTGTGAGCCCTTTCCGCAAGAGTCCACAGGCATCGTGCTTGTGTGAGTGTGCGTGTGCATATGTGCATGAGTGAGTTGTGTGTACGAGAGAGTGTGAGTGCATGTGAGTGTGTGTGCATGAGTGTGTGGGAGTGCGAGTGTGGGTGCACAAGTGAGTTGTGAGTGCATGAGTGTGTGCTCAAGTGTGTGTGAGTGCACATGCGTGGGTCAGTGTGTGAGTTGGGGTGCCCTTGGCTGTCGTCAGACACCTCCTTGCCAGATACTTGGGGAAGGTGATAGGAGGTCTTCTTAGAGCCTGAAACTTTGTGTAGCTGAGCCCACATGCCCATCTGACCCTCATGGCATTCCTGGCAGCCTGGACAGGGATGCCAGCCTCAACACCTCGTCCCCGGGAGTGCCCTATTTGGCCCCAGCTGGCCCCCTGCACTTTCTCTGGGTCCCCCCACTGGAGGTGGGCTCCTATCTTACAGATCAGGCCCCAAGGCAGCAGAACAGCAGTGGAAAACACTTCCCGTCCAGGCCCACAGCTTCCTCCCACTCCCTACTCCAGCCTCCTTGCCCCTCTCAGCCCCCAGCCCATCCCCTTCAAGAGGCTTTGCACTGCTGCTTCCCCGCAGATGCTCCTCCCTGGCTGATGCCTTCTGGCCACCTCCTCAGCAAGCCCCCCGTCCTGCTAGATCGCTCTCTCATGAGTCATGGTCTAACACTAGAATGCGCCTTGTGTACTACGTCTAACACACCAATATGTGCTTTTACGAATGAATGTAAGGCTTGTTCATTGCTATCTCTCAGGCTCGCGGGAGTGTCTGGCACACTGTAGGTGCTCGGTAAAGGTTTGTGAATGATTGCACCACTTGTCCTGACAACTCCTGTGAGCGGTCAAGTGGACAGTTCTTCAGCAGGCGAGATGGGTGGGTACCAAGAGTTCCTTTAACCCTTGCTTGGGGGTCTGACATCATGAAGACAGCTCTGGGCATAACCATGCCTGACTTATAATCTTTCCCTGACCAGAACCTACACCCCTTCAAACAGCAACCTCTCAGGATGGGCATGACCTTCCCTACCCAGGAGATGCCTGTGTGCACACACATATGTTCATGCATCAAACGGGCAAAAACAGGTGTGCACACACAGCTTCTCAGACCCACCGCCCCTCTGTTCACACTCGTGTACATGGGTCTCCAGCTGGTCCCTCTGTCCCTGGACTTGGCTCTGGGCCCGGGGGCCTCCTCAGGCCATGTGTTCCTTCCTGCTACAGCCCAGCGAGCCGATGTCAGTGGGGAGGCAGCGGCCACTTCCATCAACCACTCCCAGATGCTGCTCCAGCGCTTGCAGGAGCTGCTGCGGCAGGGCAACGCCAGTGACGTGGTCCTGCGGGTGCAGGCCACGGGCACCGATGAGGTCCGCGTCTTCTATGCCCACCGCCTGCTGCTGGGCCTGCATAGCGAGCTCTTTCGGGGGCTGTTGCGGAACCAGAGCGAGGTGGCACTGCAGGAGCCCAGGGAGTGTGCCGCCGTCTTTGACAAGTTCATCAGGTGGGACAGGGCAGGTTTGGGGGGACCTTCACCCCTTCTCAAGCCCCTGGTTCCTGCACCCCAGGGCTGCAGAAGCTCGGGCCCCTCAGAGGTCAAAGTGTGCCGATGCAGCCACCTCCTTTCCCTCCTTCCCCTCTGCGCTCTGCGCAGTGCAGTGCAACACTTCTGCCTTGGCCTGGGTGCTCTGTGCAGTCCTACAGCACCTCTGCCTTGGCCTGCGTGCTTTGTGCAGTGCAGCACACCTCTGCCTTGGCCTGGGCGTGCTCTGTGCGTGCAGTGCGACAACTCCGCCTTGGCCTGGGCACTCCGTATGTGGGGTTGATGTTGTCAGTCCCCCGCCCTGCGGACCCCCCTCAGAGCTGTTTCCAAACCTGGCCAGGAGAGCTTTTAAAAACTCCAGATTTTGGGACCTCGCCGTGGATGGCGGGCTTCACACCTGGGGTTGGGTCCAGCAATCATTTTTTAGTGCCTCCATGTGGTGTAGGTGGAAGTACTGTGCTAGGGAACTGAAAAAATTAGCCAGCCCTCCCCCACTTCCTCTGCTTCCTGGCACTTAGCTGAACAGGGGCACCATTCACGTTGTAGTCTAAGAGAGTAACCTTGCTTCAGTGAGAATTGGGTTTGGCTGCCAATTACACAGAATCCTCTAATGACAGTGGCTTAAACAAAATGGTTGCAGAATTCCTGCCATCATTTCCAAATTCTAGGCAGTAGGAGGGGGATAAAACAGAAGGGCAAAAAGGGTCTCCTCCACATCCCTAAACCCAAACCCACTGCTGTTGATTCCAACTCATAGCAACCCTACAGGACAGTGTAGAACTGCCCCACCCTGTTGTTGTTGTTAGGTGCCATCCAGTCGGTTCCAACTCATAGTAACCCCATGTACACCGGAACGAAACACCACCCGGTCCTGCACCATTCTCACAATCATTGTTATGCTTCAGCCCATTGTTTCAACTACTGTGTTGATCCATCTCATCTCGTTGAGGGTCTTCCTCTTTTTCGCTGACCCTCTACTTTACCAAGCATGACGTCCTTCTCCAGGGACTGGTCCCTCCTGATAAGGTGTCTAAAGTACAGGTGCATTTAAGCAGTCTTCCCGCTAATCCCATACAGCGCCTCCACTTACATCTCATTGACTAGAAATTAATCACATGGCCACGCCCACTTTAAGGGAGGCCAGACACACAGGCTTTTATTCCGAGGCAACAGGCCCTGCTGGAAGGCAGGGGAAAGGGGAGAAATGGATGGTGGGGCATCTGGCAGGTGCTGCCACAACCCCACAGACTGCGTGCCCGTGGGGACTGGCAGGAAGGGTGAGCAGAGAAACAGAAGCAGACGGAGGCGGACGAGTGGCAGCTGGCGAGATTGCCGACAGACAGCGAGAAGGGGGAAAGATGCAGTGAGAAGGATGGACGTGTGAGAGAAGAAAAAGGGCAGGGAGGCTGGTCGTTAACCTGTGCTGACCTCCTACTTTGTAGCAAGTACTCTGTCCTTTCCAACCTCTAATAACCATGAGGGCTAGATGCTATCCATGTCGCAGATGATAAAACTGAGGTTCTGGGAGGTTAAATGACTTGCCCAGTTTCACAGCAAGTAGGTACAAGGGTCAGGCTGGGCAGGGGGTAGGAGAGGGGCTTCATCCCTTCCCAAGCCCTGGCTCCTCCACCCACAGGGTCACAGAAGCCAAGGCCCCTCAGTGGTCTCAACCCAGATCCTATTGTCCCCTGACTACAAATCTCACAAAGGCGGGAGCCACTTCTGCCTTGGTCTAGGCTAGCTCTCACCACCTAGTTGTTGTTAGGTGCGGCCAAGTTGATTTCAACTCATAGTGACTTCCATGTGACATGTACAACTGCCCCGTAGGGTTTTCTAGGCTGTAATCTTTTTTTTTTTTTTAATCTTTATAGAAACAGATCTCTAGGCCTTTCTCCCAAAGAGCAGCTGGTAGCTGGGTTCGAACCACCCACCTTTCGGTTAGCTTGCTGCGCCACTTAGGAACCTAGTCGACGTTCAATAAATACATGCTAGATTAAAAAAAAAAAATTATTATTTATTTATTTATTTTTTAGAAACCCTGGTGGCTTAGTGGTTAAGTGCTACGGCTGCTAACGAAAAGGTCGGCAATTCGAATCCGCCAGGCGCTCCTTGGAAACTCTATGGGGCAGTCCTACTCTGTCCTATTGGGTCGCTATGAGTCGGAATCGACTCAGTGGCAGTGGGTTTGGTTTGGTTTTGGTTATTTCTACGTCACCAGGAGAAACAAGAAGGGAGGGCGGTGGGAGGGCCCTTGAGAAGAAGAGATGGGAAGCCTCCAGCCCACTCTGCGGTGTTTGTGCCTCCAACCACGAGTTCTCCCAAGGTGGGGTCCCCTCCGGACTAGACTCGAGAAAGTGGCGCTCGCAGATGGCCGGTATGGCCTGCCTTGACCCCGGTTCATCTCCCACCTCTCCGCAGGTACCTGTACTGCGGTGAGCTGACGGTACTGCTGGCCCAAGCCATCCCTTTGCACAGGCTGGCCACCAAGTACGGCGTGGCGTCCCTGCAGCGGGGTGTGGCCGACTACATGCGCGCGCACCTGGCGGGCGGTGCGGGCCCGGCCGTGGGCTGGTACCACTACGCCGTGAGTACCGGCGATGAGGCACTGCGAGACAGCTGCCTGCAGTTCCTGGCCTGGAACCTGTCGGCGGTGGTGGGCAGCGCCGAATGGGGCGTCGTGAGCCCCGACCTGCTGGCACAGTTGCTGCAGCGCTCAGACCTGGTGCTGCAGGACGAGCTGGAGCTGTTCCACGCCCTGGAGGCGTGGCTGGGCCGCGCGCGGCCTCCTCCCGCCGTGGCCGAGCGCGCGCTGCGCGCCATCCGCTACCCGATGATCCCGCCGGCGCAGCTGTTCCAGCTGCAGGCGCGCTCTGCCGCACTAGCGCGCCACGGCGCCGCGGTGGCCGACCTCCTGCTGCAGGCATACCAATTCCATGCTGCGTCGCCGCTGCACTACGCCAAGTTCTTCGACGTCAACGGAAGCGCCTTCCTGCCCCGCAACTACCTCGCGCCCGCTTGGGGCGCCTCCTGGGTCATCAACAACCCCGCCCGTGACGACCGCAGCACCAGCTTCCAGACGCAGCTGGGCCCGAGCGGCCACGACGCGGGCCGCCGCGTCACCTGGAACGTGCTCTTCTCGCCGCGCTGGCTGCCCGTCAGCCTGCGGCCCGTCTACGCGGACGCCGCGGGCACCGCGCTACCCGCCGCGCGTCCGGAGGACGGCCGGCCGCGGCTGGTGGTGACGCCGGCCAGCAGCGGCGGCGATGCGGCGGGAGTGAGCTTCCAGAAGACAGTGCTGGTGGGCGCGCGGCAGCAGGGCCGCCTGCTGGTCCGCCACGCCTACAGCTTCCACCAGAGTAGCGAGGAAGCCGGTGACTTCCTGGCGCATGCCGACTTGCAGCGGCGCAACTCCGAGTACCTGGTGGAGAACGCCCTGCACCTGCACCTCATTGTCAAGCCCGTCTACCACACCCTCATCCGGACCCCGAAATAGCCACGCGGGCAGGGGGCAGGGGTCCCGGACTCCTTGGATTTGGAAAATAAAGGCCTCGCGTAGTTGGCCAAGAGGGGCTGGGACGGGGGCGGCGAGTGGAGGTGGCCGTAGCCCTGGCTTTGGGGATGGGACAGGTGAGGTGTGGAGTAGTAGACCAGATGACTGGTTTGGGAAGTTGCTTTCATAGATTTGAGTACCGCGTTCTTGGTTTTGAATAAACCAATGCTCAGACAGGTGGGGGATGATTGCACAGCCCACCCCTGGGTAAAAACAGCCCAGGCAGGGTCCCTCAGGTCTGGGAATCCACCTACCCTTCACTGAGCTTTCCCATGGAGGCAGATGGGAGCCTCCCACCCAGACACGGAACAGGGCAGGTAAGAGCATCCAAATGGTCAGAGTGGCCACCTGGGGAGCCTGGAAGACCCCGGTACCCCTTGCAGGACTGTCTCACCTTGAAGCTGAGGGGCTTATCTGGGCAATTTCTGAGCCCGGACCTCTGGGGGTAACCACTCCATCTGGGTTATGAGGCTTTCTGCCCTCTGGGCTCCCCAAGTTGTGGCCTCCCCTGGGAGGGGGTCCAGAGGTGGGGTGGGGGCATGAATGGACTTTTCAAGCCCCACTCTTCCTGGGGAGAGTCCTCTGAGTCTGGAGAAAACCTTTTTCCCAGGTTTTTGTAGGTTAGTGCTAAGAAGCCAGCCTTAGGGAGAGGGGGGTGGCTGGGGGGAGGGGAATTGGGTTGGATTTTAATCAGTCATGGCTACCTCACATTCCAGACAAGGTCTCATTCCCAAATGGGACTTTATTGTTTAAAAGGAGGGGGGGAAAAGCCACTGTCAAGAAACAAAACCAAACCTCCCCACACCCAACCATAGTATGGGAAACCCCTGTCAGACCCCTCCCCAACCATCCTTTGCCCTGGTATGGGCCCAGGAGCCCCGTCTCACTAACAGCTCCCCTCCCTTTATTTTCAAGGCCTAGTCTGGCCACAGGTCGGTGCCGGGTTTTGGCAACAGGGCTGGGGGGGGGGGGAGGAGGGCAGGGACCCTGTTGTCCTGGCCATGCCTTTTGGGATCACCTCCCTTCCCCAGTGGCACTGAAGCACGGAAGGGTCAGGCAGGCACCCCACAATTCCTGGGTCTTAGGAGCCCAGGCCTTCTGAGATCCTGGGCTCCAGCTCCCCAGTCACCCCCATCTGTCCTGCCTCCACCTCCCATTTCTCTGCTACACCCCATTCAGTCTGGGGAGCAGGAGGGTCAGTTCCAGACAGGGCCCCTCAGTTACGCCGGAAACGTCCATCTTTGCCATGGGTGCCTGTGCCGTGGGGCAGGCGTGGCCCTCGAGTAGCCCGTCGGGAAATGCCAACTGGGTTTGGGGCAATGGCAAGGGGTAAGGGGTCCCCAGAGCCTGCAAGGGCAGAAAGGCTGGTTTAGAAATGCCTCCCCATCCCCTCTCCTATCCCCCAGTGGCCTTGAATTCCCTAGGGGCACAATCCCAAGAACTGGGACTCATGGGCCAGTCCCATGAATACGCTTGCAGCACCATGTTTCTGGCCAGAGGCAGCCATCTGGGCATGGAACTCAGCAGCCTCCTCTTCCCTGTGGTGGCCCAGGCCCTCCCCCAGCCCCTCCCTGGCCAGTACTGACCGGTGTTCTGGCTTGGAGGGAGTCTGACTTTGGCCAAAGGCAGCGTGACCTTTCCTGGGTGCCGGACACCAGGGGCTGGGTGCCCACAGGCGGGCACCCTGTGGTCTGACGTATTCTCCATGGGACGGGGCCCCAGGAGGTGGTTCTTGGGGCGGGAAAGCTGCAGTGGTTGAAAACAGTGGAGCAAGGCCAGAGTCACACAGGGGTCTGTCCCAGCCCGGGGGACAGAGGTTTTGAGGGTGGTACCCCTGGGTGTGGGAGAGGGTGCTAGGGGAGCTAGGTGCAGGGCCCACGCCACAAACAAGGGCCCAGAGAAGACTCCCCCACTCTGCCCCTTGCCTCACCCCTTGCCCGGTGACCTCAAAGGATCGGGACCTCCGCTTTCTTCTCTTGGCCTCCAGCGACTCCTCCCGTTTCTTGCTGGGGCTTTTCTTCTGGCCGCGCAGCCAGGGCTCAGAGCTGTCCTCATGCGGCCCCGACACCTGGGCTGGGGCCTCGCTGGTGCTGCTGGACAGGTTGTCCTCGCTGGCCGCATGCTGCAGCGCGGGGCTGGGCGGCCGCTTGCAGGCCAGAGGGCCAGAGGGCCGCGCATCTTCCGTCTCGCTCAGTGAGTGCAGGGACAGGCTACTGCGCTCGGTCGCGGGCGCCGGCAAGTGGCGCCCCTCTGCTCCCAGGGCCCGCGAGCGTCGTCGCGCCGCCTTCACCGAAATGCACTTGGTGCCGGTGAGGATCTGCTTCCGCTCTACAGGGGGACAGAGACCACGTAGTCTGCGCCCCTCCTGCACCTCCAGCCCCCCTCCTTCTGCCATGGCGGAAATGGGAAGGAGGCAGGCTGCCTGGGCTTTAACCCCAGCTCCCCCACTCGTCTGCAGAATAAGTAAATTTGGGCAAGTTCCTTAACCTCAACTGTAAGCTGGGGATGGTAAACCTAACACCACAGGGTGTTGTGAGGATTGAGGATTTGCCCAGGGCCAGGGGCTCCATCTAGGTTTGCTACTGCAATTATAGCTGAGTGAGGGACAGGTTCATTCCTAAATGCCATGTGTTCCCCATTCTAACGTCCGACTGTGCCCTGTATTCCTGAGCAGGTGGATAAACCCCTCTCGACAGTGGTGGCTCTCTGTAGAGTGCCTGTGTGCACTCAACAGTGTGGAAGGCAAGGAAGGGCTTTGGGCTGGGTGCCTGAGCGATGCCAGGCAGGGGCTCAAGGGCAGGCAGGGGCCCACCTTTGTGGGACAAGGGCATCTCCGACAGAGTCTCACTGCTGTCAGGGGAAGAGTTGATCCGACTGCTCAGGCTGACCAGGCTGTCCAGCGCAGGGGCCTGCGGGGTGAAGTGGTTGGGAGGAGGGAGGCCTGAACACAGCAGGGACCCTATGCCCCTCAGCAGAGATGGGGAAGCTCTGGAGTGGTGGCCATTTTGGAAAGGCTCTGTCATGATTCATGGGTGCCCACTCCTGTGCCCCCACCCCCAACAGTGGAGCCTGGGGGGCCGGCAGGTGCTCAGAGCTCACCTCCTGGGTCACCAGGCTGCCGATCTGGATGGGGGGCGGGGTGGGCACAGAGGAGCCCCTCACCTGCCAGGCCCGGGAACTGGCCTTGAACACGTGGTTGGCTTCACTGGGGTTGGCAGAGGAGGGGTGGGGTGGTGGTTGGCCAGGCTGGTCCCCCTGAGGACCCAGCCCCACCCCAGGAGAGAAGCTGTTTTCGGGAAGGAGAAGGAGCCCAGGAGTCTTGGCTCTTGACATGTGCCACCTCCTCCCTTCCCTTCCTGCTCCAGGTCCCCCGATCAGCCCTGATCTGGGCTGGCACCCGGGATAGCACAGCAGGTGGCTCTCGCAGGACTGGTGGGAAGCAGCCCCTGGTCTCACCTCTCTGTGCTGAGGGGGGGCAGGATGCTGTTCTGCAGACGGTGAGCCTCAGAACTCAGCGTCTTCACGCTCTCCAGGTCAGAATCTGGGGTCAGCATGGCTCCTGCTGGGGCAATTTTGGGCAAGGAGCTGTCCTGTGGGGAAGGGGTGGGAGCAGGCTGTCAGAAGACTTGGTCCTGGACCAGGTAACAGCACAGGGTGACCAGGGCTGTAACATGGGCAGGAGCCCAGGGGGCAGTGGGCTTTCATTCTGGGACCTGAAGGAGAAGCTGTGGTCTGCTGGGTATCCCCAGTGGCACTACCTGGTGGCAAGCACCTGCCTTGGGGCTGGGGGCTATCTGGGGCAGTTCTTTATATCTCAGGTGGCCAACTCTAACCCTTAGACCCCGGGTGGAGGTAAGGGCCAGAGAAGAATGCCCAGGGATGGGGGCCTCACTCAGATGTGAGAAGTTTTAATGGGGTAGAGGGGAAGAGAGTCAACTCCCCAGGGTGCCTGCCGGCCTGGTTCCATGCCCTTCAGGCATTGCTTTGGGCATCAGCCCCTCCCTTAGCGAGTGCCCTCAGCACATTCTTGTGTGCCCATGGCCAGGCACCCACCCGCAGGGCCCTGGAGGCCACACGGTCCATGATGGTAGCCCGCTCCAGGCTGCCCTCCTCCAGTTCCCGCAGGTACATTTCGTAGAGCTCCTCGAGGTGCTGGGGGACGGCCAGGTTGTAGTCTACGGGGGAAGAGGAGAGATCAGCGCGGGCGCTCGGACCCTCCCGGACGATGGGGCCGTGGGCCCGGGTGCACGGGGCGCAGGCCCTACCGTCGATAATCTGCCGCTGGCCCTGGATGATCTCGTCACAGAGGCTGCGGT
Source organism: Loxodonta africana (assembly GCF_030014295.1). Lineage (NCBI taxonomy): Eukaryota > Metazoa > Chordata > Mammalia > Proboscidea > Elephantidae > Loxodonta > Loxodonta africana. The sequence continues at coordinate 18,603,234 of NC_087359.1, forward strand.
GCTGCTCCAGGCGACGCACGGCCTCGCGGCGGTGGCGGAGCGCGCCGTCGCGGAGCAGCGCGTGCGACTGCAACTCGGTGTTCTCCACCTCGAGCTCGTGCACGCGGCACAGAAGGCTGAGCACCTCGCGCTGTTCTTCAGAGCCGATGCGCCGCGGGAGCGTCTCCTCTAGGCGCCGGCCCCGCGTGCGCAGCTCGCGACAGCGCTGCTGCAGCGCCAGCTGGGGGCGATGCAGGGTCAGCCAGGCAGGGCTAGGGACCCACCTCTCCCCACCTCCCCCGGGCCTGACCACACCGCTCCAGTCCCTGGACTCTGGGCTTCCGGCTGGAGCTCCACCCCCAGGTCAATTCGAGGTTGCAACCGGGAGCTACTCCTAACTGGTTCCTCCGTGCTCACCTTCTTGCCACCCTGGCCACAAAACCCCCTGGAACCAGCCTTGGTGGATATCTGCCCAGCCTCTGCCCATCTGATATCCTCAGGGCCATGCAAACAGTTTACTGTGATCATAGGCTAATCGCTGGGTCCACCAGAGGCTTCTTGGAAGAAAGGCAGGGCGATCTACTTCCAACCCTATGGAGCACAGTTGTACTCTGACACACATGGGGTCACCATGAACTGGCGCTGACTCAACAGCAGCTGATCAGGATGCCCCGAAGCCCCTCCTGGTTTGGTTATTCCCCAGAGCAGAAGGCAAAGGCCTCTTATCCATAAAGCTACCATTTTTTGAGTCCTTATATATGCTGGAAACCCTGGTAGTGTAGTGGTTATAGAGCTCAGCTGCTAACCAAAAGGTTGGCAGTTTGAATCCACCAAGCTGCTCCTTGGAAACTCTATGGGGCAGTTCTTCTCTGTCCTGTTGGGTTGTTATGAGTCAGAATCGACTTGACGGCAATGGGTTTGGTTTTTTTGGTTTGGTATGTGCCAGGCATAACCCCATTAGGACGGCACCATGACCATCCCATTTTACAGATGAGGAACACAAGGCTCAAGGAGATTAAGGACCTTGGCAAGGTCACACCCGATCTGTACCCCAAGCTCCCAGGTCTCCCTGCCCCTCCCCCTAGGTCCCGCTGCCTGGCTTCTCAAGCTCCCTCTCCCTGAACCCCAGACACTGGCACCTTCTCCTTGCGCAGCTTCTTCTGCTCGCCCACCAGGGCAGCGATGTTCTCCCGGGCTGAGGCCACCTCAGGTGGCTCAAGGTTGTCTGGCTGGTCATCGCCTGTGTCCGAGTCCTTCTCGCTGTCATCCTTGGTGAACGACTCCTTCCGCTGCTCCTCCCGCCACTTGAGGGCCCGGCGAGACTTCTCGTGCTCCCAGCTGCAGCACCCCCACCCCAGGGAGACATGGGATTCAGGCATGGAGGAGGGGCAGGACCCAGTGTATGGTTATGGTCCTGGTCCCTTGGGCCCAGGTCCAGGGGTGGCATGGGGCAGGAGTGCTTACCCAGCGATGGTGAGCAGGTGGCGGGAGGTGTCAATCTGGACCTCCATGGCGTGGTTCTCCAGCTCCAGCAGGCGTCTCCGCACATCCATCTGCTCCTGGAAGGCGCTGATGAGCTGTTCCCGCAGCTGAGCCATCTCGGTCTGCTCCCCCTGCCCACTGTGCAACCGGGCCTCTGCTGCACGGAGGGTGGGAGGGAGGGTGGGAGGTTCAGGCCAGAAATCTGGGCCCTGGAGCCCCCTCTTCCCTTTCTTACCAAACGATTGCTCTCACTTCCTTTCCAACCACTTCCTTCAGAAAGACCTCCTGGATTACTACCTTCTCCTATGCCCCAACGCCATCATTGACACTTCATGCTTCAGCTCAAAGGCGATTCCCCGCTTGCTTCCACTCGTCCTTCCCCACTGCCGTCGAGTCAATTTCAACTCATAGTGAGCCTATAGGACACAGCACAGCTGCCCCATAGGGTTTCTAAGGCTGTAATCTTTATGGAAGCAGACTGCCATATCTTTCTCCCACAGAGTGGTTGGTGGGTTTGAACTGCTAACCTTTTGGTTGGCAGCTGAGTGCTTAACCACTGCGCCACCAGGGCTCCCCCACTAGCCCTTAAAACCAAAGGCCATACCCATTGCTGTCATGTCAATTCTGATTCATAGGGACCCTATAGGACAGAATAGAACTGCCCCACAGGGTTTCCAAGAGCGGCTCATGGATTCGAACTGCTTAACCACTTCGCCACCAGGGCTCCCACCAGCCCTTAAAAACCAAACCAAACCCACAGGCATCGAGTCAATTTCGACTTATAGTCACCCTATAGGGCAGAGCAGAACTCCCCACAGGGTTTCCAAGAAGCACCTGGTGGTTTCCAACTGCCGACCTTTGGTTAGCAGCCAAACTCTTAACCACTGTGCCACCAGGGTTTCCACCAACCCTTAAAGCACCTATAAAAAGGGCCCCCTTAGACACTCGAACTGCCACCTGCAGGAAACTCATCAGAACAAACACACATTCTATGAGGGAATACCCAATCTTCATGCCATCCCTCTGAAGCAGAGATCACCATGCCATTTTTGAAGAACAGAAGGCTGAGTGGTCAAGTGACTAGCCCAAGGCAACCCAGCCGGAAGAGCCTGGATTTGAAGCCAGCTCTGCCCGACCCCAGAGTTCCATGAGGCAGCCTGAGAGCAGACATGCACACACCTTGGATGTGGCTGAGGTCACCCCGCTCCAGCCGGCCCCGGGCCGGCCCCCGCCCCCCCTGCTGATCAATCTTGCTCTTGAGCCTCTGGATCTCGCCCCGAAGGTCAGCAATGATGCTGGTGTACTGGGCGATGTGGTAGGAGACACTCAGCAGATTCTGCTTCACCTGTGGGGAGCACGGGAGGGGGACAGAGGAGGAAGACAACATCGGCAGTCAGTCGCCCCTCCATGCAGTCATGGCGCCCTGCCTGCGGGTCTTCCTGTCTCTTTCTTCTTCCCTGCCTCTCTTGTCTTTTGGGGTGACATTGTTGTTAGGCGCCATCCAGTCTATTCCAACTCATAGTGACCCCACGTGACAGAGTAGAACTGCCCTATAGGATTTTCTAGGCTGTAATCTTTACTGGAGCAGATCACCAGGTCTTTCGACCGTGGAGCTGCTGGGTGAGTTCAAACTGCCAGCCTTTTGATTAGCAGCTGAGGGCTTAACCATTGCACCACCAGGATTCCTTCAGGAAGACATTAATAGCCTCCTTTCTTCCAGCCCCACAACTTCCTATCATACCTACATGCCTCTGCCAGATCACATTCCTAAAATGCCACCTCCCTTGCTCAGCAACCTTCGCTGGCTCCCTATTGCTTGGGGAGAATGCCTGAAGTCCTTCACCTGACACTGAAGGCCTACCACTATCTCTTTTGATTTTGTTTTGACTCACTGCTCCCACCATGGATGGAAACTTTCCTGCACTCCTGGTCCATGGCAGACACCATCTCCCTCCTGCCCCTGGAGCCTCTGCCCCTACTGTTCACACCCTCTGGAACGTCCTTGCAATCTGTTATGGACTGAACTGTGTCCCCCGGAAATATGTGTTGTAAATCCTAACCCTTATCCAAAACCAAATCCACTGCCGTTGCGTCGATTCCAACTCATAGCGACCCTACAAGAAAGACTAGAACTGCCCCATAGGATTTCCAAGGCTGCAATTTTTACAGAAGCAGACCATTACACCTTTCTCCTGAGGAGTGGCTGGTGGATTCAAATTACGTTTAGGTTAGCAGCCAAGCACTTAACCACTATGCCACCATGGCTCCTTCTAACCCCAATACCTGTGGTTATAATCCCAGTTGGGAATGGGTTTTTGTTATGCTAATGAGGCAGCATTAGAGTAAGATGTGTTTTAAGTCAATCTTTTCTGAGACATAAAAGAACAGATTAAGCAAGCAGCAAGCAAGCAGAGATGGGGGAAGATAGATGCCAAGGCTGCATGAAGACCACAGGTAACAGAAGCTGACAGAGAGAGAGCCTTCCCCTGGAGCCGGTGCACTGAGTTTGGACTTCTAGTCTCTAGAACTATAAGAAAACATAAGTTTCTGTTCTTTAAAGCCACCCACTTGTGGTATTTCTGTTACAGCAACACTGGATAACTAGGACACCATCACTCAGGGTCTGGCTGACCGTCTCTGCAGAGTTCACCAGATCTCACCACCAATACCCACTTCCCCTTTGCCCACCCACCTCAGCAGCTGCTGTTGGCCTCGTTTACCTGCACACGTAATATTCTGCCTTGAACCATCAATTCACAATTTCCAGAATATGTCTCCTTGCCTCACTAAGCTCTGTGAGGGTTGCAATAAAACTTAAAGCCCTTGGAACGCCAGTTGGCAAATTCTAGGTGTTCAGAGAATGCACGCTGCAGTAATGGCTGGAGGTTATCCTACACTCACACCCTCCCACACACAGACACAGGGTGGGAGAGACTTAACAGATACCAAGGTCTAACATGTTCACTGGGCAGACCCGGTTCTAGTCCCAGCTCCATCATCAATCAGCAGGGGAAGTCATTTAACTTCTTATGCCTCACTTTTCCAAACTGTAAAATAGGGAGAGGAGTAACCCCTGCCTTATTCTGAGGATTAAGTGAGGTAATGTGTTAAAAGGCTCAGAGTAAGCACTCAGTAAATGCCAGTTCTTATTAGAACTAGTATGGTTAGGTGCTTTGAAGATGCTGAACGTCTGAGGAGCACCTAAAGGAGGGAAAACGGAGGGGGATGAGGCAGGTGGGCACAGATCTTCGAACAAGAGGAAGAAGGAGGCCCTCAGGAGCTATGGGCTTCCTGGCAGACAGGCAGGTGTTGAAAAGTGCATGATACGGGCACAGGGGTGACTCTGGGCTAGGGACTGAGGCCAATGCAGTGGGAGCCGGTACCAGAGAGAGCAAGTGGGGTGGCATGGCCTGGAATCAGTCTAGGGGCTCAAATCTGGGCCCGGGAAAGCGTTCCCTGGATGGACAGACTGGGGCCCTTACCCTGGTCTTAATGTTCTTGGCCCGGCCGGCGTAGGTCAAGGTGTTCCGGGATTCCTCAAAGGCACTGCTCGCTGGGCTGATGTGGGCTATCATCACCGTGCGGCTGTTCCCCCCTAGGGAGTCCTGAGGAGGACGGGGGCTGTGAGCTGCCTGGGCTGACTCCCCACTCCACTCCTGCCAGGCTGCTGAGGACACTGGCCGTGTGCCTCCCCACCATGCGCACACACACTCACACACGTACATACACTCACACACATACTCTCACACACACACACACACACTCACACACACGCTGACACCCACACATCTACATATTCATACACACCTACACTCTCACACACACTCAAACACATATATTCTCACATACATATACACACACACAGTCATACACATACACACACACACACTCTAGGCTCTGGCTGCCACCATGAAAATAACTGCCCTGAGTGGCAGTTCCCCTGTCCTCCTCCCTTTCCCACTTCCGGTTTCCTCTTCAAAACTTGCATTTAAGGGTTTTTTCTAGGATGCATCCTGGACAGGGTCTGCTGGCTTTCCCTCTCCCTCCTCTCCCCTTTACAGGCGGCTGGGAAGCAGTCAGAAGTCAGCCAGTCCACATGCCCCCATGGGGTCCTGCCCCTTCCCTGTCCTCCCCTATCCCCCTGCCTCCAGGTCTCCCCTTTTCTGACTGCTGATAGCACTGCTGGCTCAGCCGGTGTGTGGGAGGGTACACACCTTTAGCCACCTTCTCCCCTACCCTGAGCTTGGCCGTGGTGTCTGCCACAAGGCCGCACCATCGGAGGGAAGAGCTAACAGCATGAAGAGGAGGGAAGCCTCGGCTCCAGCAGTGACCAGCTTTGTGACCTTCAGCAGGTTCCGTCACCTCACTAATGCTTAGCTTCCTCACTTTTTAAAATGGCGATAGTTTTGCAATTGTTCCTATGTCCCAGGGTTGTGGGCGCAGTAACGAAGGCCGGCTGATGGCAGCTAAGTAAACTAGGTATGTTAGAGCAGACAGGCTCGTTTGCAGCCTCCTTCCAGCACTTACTTAGGAAAGTTACTTAGCCTCTTGTGCCTCCGTTTCCTCATCTGCAAATAGAAAGAGTAATCCCTCGAACTCACAGGGTTGTTGAGAGGACGAAACACACTAGTAGGGGTGAAACTGAACGCAGAGCCAAGCCAGGACTGAACACTCAGTTATGTTGCTATAATTAAAGGCCAAGGGCACCCCTGTACAAAGGAGGTGGTCACCAAACGGCAGACCCCATGGGCCACGAGGCCTGAGCCTACAAGTCTGGGTGTCTCTTGGTTCTCTTGGACCCAAAGTCCTGGGAGGTGTCAGCTCTGTTCTCTCCTAGCTGCCTGCCCCTTGCTTAGGGCTGCCAGGTAAAATTCAGGGACTCAGTTACATGTGAATTCCAGATAAAAATGATTAACTTTTTTAGCCTAGGTTCCAAATATTGTACGGGATATACTTATACTAAGTTTTTTGGTAGCTGTTTGTCTAAAATTCAAATTTTACTGGGCGTCCTGTCCTTTTATTTGCTACACCTGGCAACTCTCTCCTGGTGCCCACTGGCTGTGGCTGGTACCTTCAGGAGCCGGGTGAGCTTGCTGTCGCGATAGTTGATGTACTTGTTGCTGCTCTTGTCACTCAGCGCATTGATGCAGTTGCCCAGGGCCAGCAGGGAGCGGTTGATGTGGGCGCCCTCCTTCATGCGCTGCCCCCGGTTCTGTGTCTGGGTGAGTGGTGGATGCGACTGTGGCCTTAGGGGGCAGGGACTGGGGTTTCACCTCAACCACCCCTTCCATGCCCTGGGTGGTTCTGGGTTAGAAATTCCTTCTTCTCCCTTGGAAGGAGTCTGAACAAGAGTGATAGCTGGGGACTTCTGAGTGGGATAGAGAGTGCCCAGGGCTTGTCTCCCCCAGGGCTGGCCCTGAGGCACAGCTGAACACGCAGCGGCAGGAATGAGAGGGGAGGGAGGGAGGGAGGTTGTGGTCCTTTTCTCAGGCCTCCCAAATAGCTCCGCTGAGAGCCAGGCACACCCACAGGCACACCCAGAGACACACAGCACTAGAGGGCACTCCAGGCTTCAGGGCCAGGAGGAAGGAGAGGGGTGTGTGTGTGTGTGAGAGAGAGAGAATGAGTATGTGGGAGTGTGAGGGTGTGACTGTAAGAGTATATGTGAGTGTAAGAATGTGTGTGTGAGTTGTGTGTGTGAGTGAACATGTGAGAGTGCGTGTATATGTGTGTGGGTTGTGTGTATAGGTGTGAGAGTGTGTATGTGTGAGCAAGAGTGTGTGACTGTGAGTTGTGAGCGTGTGAGTATACTGTGATGGTGTGTGAGCATGTAAGGGTGTGTATGTGTGAGTGTGAGAGAGTATGTGTGTGAGAAAGCATGTGTGTGTGAGAGCATGTGTGTCTGAATGTGAAAGCATTGTGTGAGTGTGAGAACATGTGTGTAAGTGTGGGTTGTGAGTGTGGGAGGAAACATGTCATTGGACAGTGGGCTCCTATCCTTGGACTTGCAGGACAGTGTTAAGTGTTGGGGGGAGAGGTTCTGCCCACAGCCCCCCACTCCATGAGAGGTCTCAGCCCAGCCTTCACCAGGACCAGCTGGCTTTAATGGCCGGAGGAGGGCGTACCCTCGTACCCTCTCTTCCCAGACCACAGCCCAGTTCCATCACCATCCTGCTCCCTGGTAATCCTCGGGCCTTACTGGAAGAGAAGAGTGTATTTCCCCACCCTGTTCAAACCCTAACCCCATACACATGTACGAACATGGAACCCTGCTCATTCTTGCTGGCCACTGGCCTTTCCCTGCACTGTCTCCAGCACCAACAGGGATGTTGCTCAGCCTCCTCTTTCCTGCGGCTGTGCAGCCTTGAAAGTACCCTTGGAAGGGCAGTGAGCCTGCGTGCCAGGCGGAGCTGTCTGTGCAAGGCCTCAGAGCCAGGCAAGCAGGGCTTAGTGGGAGACAAAGATGCTGGAGAGGTGGGTGGTAGGGACCTTCTCTCCTTGGTGTGGTCGGAGAGACCTTCTACAGGCTCCTGCCCTAGCCAAGGCCCCCAGGCAGGGCTTTGTGTCTCTCCCTCTGCCGTTCGTTCTCTTCCTGCTCCCCCACATCCTCCAATCCTTCTCCCCCTTCCCACAAATAGCCCCTCCTTGGCTCTTCCTCAGGACACCCCTCCTCATCCTTCTCCCCTCTTTTGCTCCTCCAGGACATTCCTTAGGCCCTTACAAGGGTGTACTGCTCCTGCCTGAGGACAGCCCTCCCTCAGCCCCCGGGGAGCCGGGCTCACCCAGAAGGCCATCATCCTACCCTCCCCCTCCCCAATACCCCCATTCCCACCTGGGAGCTGGGCTCACCTGTTAGGCCATCAGCCTGCCCTCCCCCTCCCCGATACCCCCATTCCTACCTGGGAACTGGGCTCACCTGGGAGGCCATCGTCCTGCCCTGCCCCTCCCCCTGAAGCCCAGCCCCATCTGGGAGTCAGGCTCACCTGGGAGGCCATCAGCCTGCCCTGCCCCTCCCCTAAGACCCTCCAGCCCCACCTGGGAGCCAGGCTTACCTGGGAGGCGCGCTCCGAGCCGGCCAGGTCAATCATGAAGAGGCGGCCCTGCCGCACCTCCTGCAGGATGTCCTTGATGCGGCTGCGCTGGCGCACAGCCACCTGGAGCACAGCGTGAGAGCGCGACGAAGTCTGGTTGGCAGCTGTGGGCTCCTGCGTCCTCTGCCGGTTCCCCTTCATCAGCAGCTGCATGATCTGAGTGCGGGGGCGGAGGTGGGGGTGGTGATTCGTGGGGACCTGTGGGGGGCTTCTGCAGGGACTTTCACAGAGAGGAGGCATCCCAGGGCTGGGGGAGCACATCCCGCATCTGAGAGTGGGGGAAGGGCCCAGGCTGGCTGGGGTCTGGGGAGGTACCTGACCCCAGGAACTTTCTGTGTGTAAACAGGGAGGCTGTGTTGCCTGCTCACCCCCTCCCCCAGGGTCAGCAATGCCAGGCAGGGTGACAGTGTGAGAGACCCCCTCTTACCACCTCTCAGGATTCTCTGGGTCTGTCCCAGCCCAGCCCAGCCCAAGCTGAGCTTCAGTCCCCACCCCCTCAGGCCCCCTCAGGTGGTGAGTGTCCCTGTTCCTGCCCCTGGCTGTATCAGACTCGCCTCTTTGGCATTGATGGTGGAGACCTCGGTGATTCCTGCCACTTGGATCACCCCCTTGGAGTCCTCCCTCAGCTCCAGGTATCCCAGGGCGGGGTTCAGCAGGTCCCGGATCATCTCGTTGTAGATCTGATAGGATGGGTACGTTAATGGGTGACAGGACACGGGTCCAGGCCAGAGCCAGGCTCCCACACTGTCCAGTAGGAAGGAGACAGGAGCTCAAACTTCCTGAGCTCCTCGCTGAGAAATCCAGATTAGGGGGCCAGCCCCTTCCTTTCTATGGGGAAACGAGGGCTTCAGCATCCACAGGGACACATCAGGCTGCCTGAGATGTGGATACAAGATCCATCAAAACCAAGGGGTGGCCCTTTGCAAACAGACTGAACACTGGGACAGGGGCTCAGCCCCTGGGATCTGACCAATGGCAGGAACACTCTGGCCAGCTGGGGGACCCCTTCAGATGGATTGAAGTATGTCCCCCCAAAATATGTGCTGTGAATCCTAACCTCAATGCCTGTCATTATAATTCCATTTGGGAATGGGTTGTCTTTGTTATGTTAATGAGGTAGGATTAGGGTAGGATGTATTGTGAGTCAATCTCTTTTGAGATATAAAAGAGATTAAACAAGCAAGCAGAGAGAGATGGGGTAAGACAGATGCCAAGACACATGGAGATCTCCAAGGAACCAGGAAGCAGAAGCTGAAGAGACAAGGACCTTCCTCCAGAGCTGACAAAGAGAAAGCCTTCCCCTGGAGCTGGTTTTCTGAATTTGGGCTTCTAGCCTCCTAAACTGTGAGAAGATAAATTTCTGTTTGTTAAAGCCATCCAATTGTTGCAGCAGTAGATAACTAAGTCATAATTTGGTACCGGAAGAGTGGGGTGCTGCTCTAACAAATACCTAAAATGTGGAAGTAGTTTTGGAATTGGGTAGTGGGTAGAGGCTGGAAGAGTTTTAAGGTGCCTAATAGTAAAAGCCTAGATTGCCATGAAGAGACCATTGGTAGAATTATGGACATCAAAGGCAATTCTGCTGAGGGCTCAGAAGGAAGTGAGGAGAGCTATACAGAAAGTCTCTGTCATCTTAGGGAATACATAGGGTGCCAGCAACAGAATGTTGCTAGAAATGTGGACATTAAACGTGCTTCCGGTGAGGCTTTAAAAGAGAATGATGAACATGTAATTAGACAATGGAGGAAGGGCCGTGGTTTTTATGCAGTGGCAAAGAACATCTCTGAATTGTGTTCAAATATTTGGTGGAAGCGAGAACTTGTAAGTGGTGAACTTGGATAGCTGGCTGATAAGATTTCTAAGCAAGATCTTCCTCTCCTGTTTTTCTTTTGTCAGTTTGGCCAATGGTTTATCAATTTTGTTGAGTTTTTCAAAAAAACAGCTTTTCGTCTTGTTAACTCTTTAAATTGTTTTTCTGTTTTCTATTTCATTTAGTTCAGCTCTGATTTTTATTATTTGTTTTCTTCCGGTGCCTGTGGGTTTCTTTTGTTGCTCTCTTTCTATTTGTTCAAGTTGTAGGGATATTTCTTTGATTTTGGCCCTTTCTCCTTTTTGGATGTGTGCATTTATTGATATAAATTGGCCTCTGAGCACTGCTTTTGCTGTGTCCCAAAGGTTCTGATAGGAAGTGTTTTCATTCTCATTGGATTCTCTGAATTTCTTTATTCCATCCTTAATGTCTTCTATAACCCAGTCTTTTTTGAGCAGGGTCTTGTGCAGTTTCCAAGTGTTTGATTTCTTTTCCCTGCTTTTCCTGTTATTGATTTCCACTTTTATGGCCTTACAGTCAGAGAAGATGCTTTGTAATATTTCAATGTTTTGGATTCTGCTAAGGCTTGCTTTATTACCTAATATGTGATCTATTCTAGAGAATGTTCCATGTGCACTAGAAAAGAGAGTATAGTTGGTTGCTGTTGGGTGGAGTGTTCTGTATATGTCTATGAGGTCAAGTTGGTTGATTGTGGCATTTAGATCTTCCGTGTCTTTATTGAGCTTCTTTCTGGATGTCCTGTGACCGAAAGTGGTGTGTTGAAGTCTGCTACTATTATTGTGGAGCTGTCTATCTCACTTTTCAATGTTGATAGTTTGTTTTATGTATCTTGCAGCCCTGTCATTGGGTGCATAAATATTTAATATGGTTATATTTTCTTGGTGTATTGTCCCTTTAGTCATTATATAGTGTCCTTTCTTATCCTTTCTGATGGATTTAACTTTAAAGTCTATTTTGTCAGAAATTAATATTGCCACTCCTGCTCTTTTTTGATTGTTGTTTGCTTGATATATTTTTTTTCCATTCTTTGAGTTTTAGTTTGTTTGTGTCTCTAAGTCTCAGGTGTGTCTCTTGTAGGCAGCATATAGACAGATCTTGTTTTTAAATCCATTCTGCCACTCTCTGTCTCTTTATTGGTGCATTTAGTCCATTTGCATTCAGGGTAATTATGGATAGGTATGAATTTAGTGCTATCATTTTGATGTCTTTTTTTGTGTGTTGACAACTTCTTTTTCCCACTTGATTTTATGTGCTGAGTAGATTTTCTTTATATATTGTCCTTTCCTCATATTTGTTGTTGTTGATTTTGTTTCTGCTGAGTCTGTATTTTTCCCTTGTATTTTATTTTGATGAGTAGGATAGTTTGTCTCCTTTGTGGTTACCTTATTATTTACCCCTATTTTTCTAAATTTATAACCAACTTTTATTTCTTTGTATCGCCGTATCTTCCTCTACATATGGAAGGTGTATGATTACATTTCTTAGTCCCTCTTTATTATTTTAATGTTATCTGCTTTTATATAATGACATCGCCATTACCCTGTGTTGGGCTTTTTTTTTTTTTTTTTTTAATCTTGCTTTGTTTTTTTTTGTTTTTGGATTTCCCTGTCTGGGTTGACTTCTGGTTGCTCTGCCCAGTGTTCTAGTCTTGGGTCGATACCTGATATTATTGATTTTCTAACCAAAGAGCTCCCTTTAGTATTTCTTGTAGTTTTGGTTTGGTTTTTATGAATTCCCTCAACTTGTGTTTATCTGGAAATGTCTTAATTTCACCTTCATATTTAACAGACAGTTTTGGTGGATATATGATTCTTGGCAGGCAATTTTTTTCCTTCAGTGTTTTAAATATGTCATCCCATTGCCTCCTTCTTGCCTGCATGGTTTCTGCTGAGTAGTCCAAGCTTATTCTTATTGGCTCTCCCTTGTAGGTGACTTTTCTTTTATCCCTTGCTGCTCTTATAATTATCTCTTTATCTTTGGTTTTGGCAAGTCTAAGCAAGATCTTAAAGGGGCTCCATAGTTTCTCTTTGCCACTTATAGTAAAATTCCAGAGGAAAGAGATGGACTTAAAAATGAACTGTCTAAAATGAAAACAGAACTTAAAGATTTGGAAAATTCTGTTGTACAAACTAAGGATACATGTCCTAGAGTGTTTCACCAGGGACATGGCTACACAATCTTTTGTTAAAGAGATTAAGCCTGTGACTGATGGATCTAACCAACTACCATAGCAGAAAATCCATCAGCTTAGGCTAAAGGGACAGAGAAAGAACAAAAGGAAAGAATACTATCTGCCTCTTGGAATACTATATAGGCAGGAAACAGGCCAAATGAGCTGCATCTGTTGTCCCCCAGGAAAAGAAAAGGACCATTCCTGGAGTAGCTCAGAGATCAGCAAATTGTTGGAAGAAGCACAGGAAGCAGGACCCTCTCAGTTTCAAAGGGTAGGGCCACAGCCTCCTAGGTTTCAAAGAGTTGGATCTTTGCCAACTTGGTTCCAGAGTGTGGGGCTGCCATTAAGGTGTGCCAGGGGGATGGGGCTGCTGCCCAAATCTGAGGGGACAAGGCTGCCATGCCCAAGGGACAGAAGAACCATAACTGCTCTGGCCAAGGGGGTGGTATTGCCACTTGGATAGACTAGGAGCATGGGGCTGCCCAAAGCCTAGAGTACCAAGCTGCAATCCCAGTGGGCCTGGAAGACAAGGTAGAAGCCCAGGGCCAAGGGGCCTCCACCCAGAATCCAGACGGCATGGCCAACGCCCTGAGTCTGGAGAGTAGGGCCATTGCCCAGACGGTCCCAAAGAACAGAGAATTATGTTCAAGCCTGGAGAGCTAATGTAATTTGTTCTGATGGGTTTTCAACTTGCTTGGTTTCCCTCCAATTTCTCCCATTTGTAATGAAAATGTCTACCTTGTGCCTGTTCCACTTTTATATTTTGGAAACAGATAACTTGTATTCTAGATTTCACATGTTCACAGATGAAGAGGAATTTTGCCTCAGGATGGAAATACGCCTACTCTCAATCGCATTTGATTTGGATGATTCAGAAGATGAAATTTTGGACTTGGAGTTGATTTAAGACTTTTGGGATGATGTGATGCGGTGAATGTGCTTTGCATGTGGCAAGGACATAAATGTTATAGATTGAATTGTGTCCCCCCCCCAAAATGTGTTGTAAATCCTAAACTCTATGCCTGTGGCTATAATCCCATTTGGGAATGGGCTGTATTTGTTATGTTAATGAGGCAGGATGAGTGTAGGGTATATCTTTAGTCAATCTCTTTTGAGATATAAAAGAGATTAAACAAGCAAGCAGAGAGAGATGGGGTAAGATAGATGCCAAGACACATGGAGATCTCCAAGGAACCAGGAAGCAGAAGCTGAGGAGACAAGGACCTTCCTCCACAGCCAACAGAGAGCCTTCCCCTAGAGCCAGCTTTCTGAAATCAGACTTCTATTTTCTTAAACTGTGAGAAAATAAATTTTTGTTAAAGTTACCCACTTGTGGCATTTCTGTTATAGCAGCACTAGATAACTAAGGAAGATAACATATATAACATAAAGAAAACAAAAATCCTCACAATTGGACCAATAAGCAACATCATGATAAATGGAGAAAAGATTGAAGTTAAACATTTCATTTTACTTGGATCCACGATCAACACCCATGGAAGCAGTAGGCAAGAAACGATGTATTGCATTGGGCAAATCTGCTGTAAAAGATCTCTTTAAAGTGTTAAGAAGCAAAGATGTCACTTTGAGGACTAAGGCGCTCCTGACCAAAGCCATGGCATTTTCAATCTCCTCACACACGAGAGCCGGGCAATGAATAAGGAGGATGGAAGAAGAACTGATGTCTTTGAATTATGGACTGCCAGAAGAACAAACACATCTGTCTTGGAAGAAGTACAGCCAGAATGTTCCTTAGGAGGGAGGATGGTGAAATTACGTCTCATGTACTTTGGACATGTTATCAGGAGAGACCAGTTCCTGGAGAAGGACATCATGCTTGGTAAAGCAAAGGGTCATCAAAGAAGAGGAAGACCCTCAATGAGATGGATTGACACAGTGGCTGCAACAATGGGCTCAAACATAGCAAGGATTTCAAGGATGGCTCAGGACCGGGCAGTGTTTTGTTCTGCTGTACATAGGGTCACTATGAGTCAAAACTAACTCAATGGCACCTAACAACAGGAACAGATAACTAAGACAGGCCACCCCTGCTGGTTGCTAGGCAACTCACCTGCCTCCCCTCCAAAGTGAGTCTTGCTGGCTGAGTCAACACCATGCTGGCTGGGGCTTGCCTTACTCTCCCCCCTCTCCCCCGCCCCGCAACCCAGAAGCTGTCACCTTGGAGATTATCAGCTCCTCCTAGCGGCCAGAGCCAGAGGGAGGCCAGCGCACTGGCTCTTCCACCTTCTGGCCTCTCTGCATGCCCCACACCCACTGTTCCTGGTTGTGCTCCTGCAGGTGGGCTCAGGGAGGCTGTGGCTCAGTAGCTGAGGCCTCCAGGCTCAAGCCTGTACCTGCAGCACATGCTCTCACCTGTACCTGTGTGGGCAGAGTGCCTGGAGGAAGCAAGGCAGGGCAGGCTGGTCTGCTGTAAGAATGGGACTGTGAGGATGCAGGTGGCAGATGGCAGGGTGTGTGGTGGAGTTCTGTGCTCACTGATGGGTGAGGCAGGGCTTGGCTTTAAAGCCACAAGGCCCTGAGGTTGACTCTCTCTCTGCTCCCTCACATCCTGTGTGACTTTGACCTAGTTTCCTAACCTCTCTGAGCCTCAGGTTTGGGTACAGAGGGGTTAACAGCATGGGTGTACGGGAGCAGCAGTGATGAGCTCCCGGGAACCTGCCCAGTGGCCTGGCCTGGGAGCTGGGCCAGCCCCATCTGACCAGCCTCTTGTCCAAGCCCAGCGGCCAGGGTGGAGGCTCACCTCCAGGTAGGACATGGACACCTCATACTCCATGTCATTGCTGGTCTCCTCGATGGCGTGGAAGAGGTCATTGAGGGTTCGGACGTAGATGCCCGGCTCATGGTCTGTGCCCAGCATGGTGTAGGTTTTCCCACAGCCTGAGCAGGACCGGGGGTGGGGGGCAGGAGTGAGACCTTGGTGGGTACATCCAGTCTGTCCTAGAAGCCGGGCCCACCCAGATGGCCGGGGAGGCAGTGGGGAGCAGAGGCCTTGGACTGGAACCTTGGGGTTGGAAGGTTCTGGGCAGGGTTGGGATCAGCCACAACTCGACTCCTGCCCAGCTGGAGCCAGGGTAGCTCTCTGAGGGGGCTTATTTCCCAAGGCAGAGACCCCAGGGGCATTGCAGGCCTCTTCTGGGTCTGCCCCCTCACCAGTGGGGCCGTAGGCAAAGACAGTGGCGTTGTAGCCCGAGATGACGCCTTCAATAAGGCTCTTGGTGGTGGCCTGATACACCATCTCCTGCAGGGAAGAGGGGACCATCAGCAGCGGGGAGACAGGCAGGCAAAGCACAGATGCCCACGGGCATGCCCAGCTCCCAAAAGGGAGAAGTGATGTGGGAGTGGGGGAGGGGTGTCTCTGCTTTCACCCCAGGGTGGGGACGCCAGCTTGAAACAGAGCTCAGGACACCCGAGATGCCTCCCCCCATAGCTGCCTTCTGGCCCCCAGCCCGGGGACGCATTGCATCTGCTTCTGGGAGCATCCTGCAGATGGGAAGACGGGGGTCCCCCGGTTTCAGCTTCCCTGTCACTGTGCTCCACCTGCCCCCTCCCCACCAGACAGGCTTCAAGGGGCCAACCAGGCTGTGTTCCCTACAGGGTGTGTCCACTTCAGCCAGTGCTGCAGGGAGGCTGGGAGTCAAGGGCAGGGTCCCCTGAGTCTCCCTCCAGAGTAAGGCAAAGGGCCGAGAGGTGCTCCTGCATGCCCCCAGAAGCACCTCACCTGGGTGGCAGTGAAGTCAAAGGCCACGTCAAACAGGTAGGACTTTTCCCGGGAGCGGTGAGCCCGCAGGATGTCATCAGGGTCCTCCATGGGGTCCATGAGAATCACCATCTGCAACGGGTCCCGGGGCAGGCTGGCACTCACCAGTTCCCAGGTCAGCTCTCAGAATTCACTAAGCCTGTGAATTCTGACCTCACCTGCCTCACCCTCAAGTTAGGACATGGGTAAGGAATGGGTGGCCCAGAAGCCTTGGAGGGCACCCCTGGATTCGAGGTCCTGTTGGAGGTTGCAGAGCTGGCGAGCCCCATGCCCTGAGCCCTGGGTTGCTCCTGCTCTGCATCAGGCTCCCCAGGAGTGAGGTTGGGAACACTTGACCTCGGATGCCTAAAGAGGAAGCCTCAAAACAAACGCCCCTGCAAGGAACCCGAGAGGGGAAGCACCGTGGGGGATGCCCAAGCCATGGTAGGCCCCAGACCCCAGGGTGGGGGGGCTTCCTGTAAACCCAGCACCACACCCCACACAGCCTGTACCAAAGGAGGAGCAACAACCACAATGCCTTGCACTTCCTGGCCATTCTTTTGTGTCAGGATCTGTTTTAAGCACTCACACATCTGAGCTCCCCACAACTGCAGGTGGTGAGGACAATTCCTGCTCCCACTTTACAGATGAGGAAATCAGGGCCCAAAGTAGTCACTTGTCCAAGGTCACACAAGTGGAGGAACCAGGACTCCACAGACTGAAGCCCCTCGCTACAGCCAGGTGCCCTCTGCGGCCCTGCCCGGCCTGCCTGGCCTGCCTCAGACACTGGGTGGACCGAGGGCCAGGACAGACCGCTGGCTGGTGGCTAGTGGGAGAGATGAAGAAAGGAGATTGGGTTTGGGAATAGCCAACTTGTGGCCGAATGAGGCTAAGAGCCTCAGTCCCCGCCTCTGTCAAATGGGGACAACAGTATTATCTACCTAGAGGGCCATGTCTAGCCCGTGAGATGACATGTGTAATGTGCTCGGGCATAATGCTAGGCATAGACTAAGTGCACAACGGTCTTTGTTCAAGGGGCTGTTAAGAGGGAGAGCAGGGGCCAAGGCAGGGTAACGGGAAGGTCTCCTACTCCCTGCACCACCTTCCCCCACTGAAAGGTCACTGGCTCCTCTAAGTGCTGCTCTGGGCCAGGGAGTGCCTAGGGTCCCTGGGGTCCTGGCTGGGGCCAGACAACCAGGGGAAAACACGCCGCTGCTATGCTCCACTCTAATGAGGTGGAGCGAAGGGGCCCGGCCAACAGATGAGCCTCACCAGCCCCTTGCTGTTCATCTTCTGAGGGGAGAGGAGGCCTCGTGCCAGCCCCCCTCCCGCCAGATAATAACAATCGTTCATGACTATTGAGTCCTTTTACATAAATTAGGAGAGGTTGTTGGTTAAGCCCACTCAGAGGCACCTCGAAAGAAATGCCTGGTGATCTACGTCTGAAAAACCAACCGTTGAACACTCCACGGAGCGCAGTTCTACTCTGACACCTGTGGGGTCGCCGTGAGTCAGAGTCCACTTGGCAGCAACGGGTGGTGGTGGGACATGGATGAACTCACTCACGATTATTATCCTCAGAGGGGAAACTGAGTCACCAAGTCACACGACCAGGGTTGGAGCCCTGCCCACCACACTGAGCTGCTACTCACATGCCCCCTCTGCTCCTCCACGCCCACAGAGGGGGCCTTGTGGGGCAGGGGGGCACTCACTGTGCAGCCCCCATGTGCACATCCCTCTGAAGTCTAATCCTCGGAGACGAGAGCAGGTCTGAGCAGTGAGCAGAGTCCAGATAGAGGCAGTGAGGAGGGGGTGGCTGTCATATCCTGCCCCCCAAGGGGGCAGACAGAAGCTGCTCCCCTTCCTGGGTCAGTGTGGGGGCCAGGTGGCAGTCCTGGGAAGGGGTGGGGAACAAGGCATGGGAGCAGCCACTCAGAGGCAGACGCAGAGCTGGGAACTGGCTGGGCTCCAAGGGACCCATGACTCCTGCCGCCAGGGTCCCTCTGGGTCAACCCCAACCAACTTGAGGATTTGAAAAGTTCCCCCCCGCCCCAGAAGGATGACAGCCTTGAGGCTCCCAGCAGACTTGCCTCCTTATTCTACATACGCCTGACATCAAAGCCCCATTCCTTAGCCACTTGGAGTCAGGTGTCTGCTCACAGCACCTAAACTGACCACAGACGCTCGGGCCCCAGCAAGGCTCTTTCTGGGATTCTCAGGGGAGGAATGAGGGCGGTGGGTCTCTCGCTAGGAGGCCCAGCACCAGGAGCCTCCCCCGGAAGCCTCATTCCATGCAGGTTCCAGGTACACCGGGGAGAGGGGAGGCCCCAGACTGGCTAGGCGGGGTCTGTGTGGGGAAGGACTGAGGCTGCTGACTTGAGCCCTCTCACAGCTTGCCGAACAGTGGGTGGCCACTGTGAACTGAGTATAAGCAGTTTGTTACCTGGGTGCCCACCCATCCTAGCCCCTGGCACCTCCTCACTGCTGTGGGCCCCATGCCCTCTGAGCCTCCTCCTGGATCAGTTCCTGTCCCAGGCCCCAGAGCCAGCCGTGGCAGCCCTGCTTACATTTCAGACCCCACTGCATGAGTCCCAGTGGGTGTCATGGGCACCTGACCAGCCGTACCTGCTCTCCTTTGGTGCCAAGCTCTGTGGACATGGGAGGGGCCAGTGGCCTGAGGTTCACCCTCTGGGGCCTTTGGTGCTGGGGATCTCATCCCCCACCACTCACCTGCCCGTGATCCCCAGACACTGCCAAGTCCCAGGGCACCCAGCACCCTGGGCACTGACAGCCTGAATCAGTGCATTGTCAGCATGGCCACCATGATACCCATTAAAGAAGGCTTTGTCTGGGTCCCCATGTATCTGGGCCCAGCCCCACCCCACCCTCCAGAGTGTCACCCCCACGCCTGTCCATTCTGGCACACAATGGAGCCCTTGTGTCCTCAGCCAGGTGAACTGGAGCTGAGCCGGGAGGACTGGGGGGGCTGGACGGCTACTCCCGGGCACGCGTGGAGACCAGCACAAGGAGTTCTGGACAGTTCACCAGGTTTGCTGAGTGAAATGTGGCTTTCTGCCCTCTGACACTCACCGTCTAGTGGGGAACAGATCATTTTATTTTATTTTACTTTTCTCTCTCTCTTTTTTTTTTTTTTTATTGTAGTTTAGATGAAGTTTACAGAACAAACTAGTTTCTCATCAAACAGTTCGTACACACATTGTTCTATGATGCTGGTTAACAACACCATGACAAGTCAATACTCTCCCTTCTCAACTCCGTGTTCCCTATTACCGGCTTTTCTGTTCCCTCCTGCCTTCCAGTCCCTGCCCCAGGGCTGGTGTGCCTCTTTAGTCTCATTTTGTTCCATGGGCCTGTTCAATCTTTGGCTGAAGGGTGAACCTCAGGAGTGACTTCATTACTGAGCTGAAAGGGTGTCCGGGGGCCATACTCTCCAGTCTCTGTCAGGCCAGCAGCAAGTCTGGTCTTTGTTTTTGAGTTAGAATTTGGGGGAAGCAGATCATTTTAATAACAAGGGAAGTGCTGGATTATAGGTGGCGATGGGAGCGAGAGGACTCATTGCCATCAAGTCAATCCCGACTCACGGAGGCCCCATGTGTGCAAAGTGGAACTGCTCCATAGGGTTTTCAAGGCTACGTGTGACTTTTTGAAAGCAGGTCGCCAGGCCTTGCTACCGAGGTGCTTCTGGGTGGATTCAAATGTCCAACATCTTGGTTAGTAGTCAAACGCTTAACGATTTGCACCACCTAGGGACTCAGGAGCAAGACGGCAAGTGCTTAATACAGTCGCACCACTAGGGGAAGTCTTCCTGGAAGAGGTGGCTCCACATTGAGTCTTAAAGGATGAGCAGGAGTTGGCCAAGAGGTGTGAGGTGGGGAAAAGCATTCTAGAAAAAAGCATGGGCCAATCAGAGATGAGAGGCAGGCTCTGTGCCATGGTCCTCAGCTCAGAACCACCAGGTGTTATAGATGGAACTGTGTCCCCCAAAAAGATATGTTGAAGTCCTAACCCCTGATACCTGTGAAAGTGACCTTGTTTAGAAATAGTCTTTGGGAAAATGTCATCAGTTAGGTTAACCCAAGGGCATACTAGAGGAGGGTGGGTCCTAATCCCATCTGTCATGCATTGAGTTGTGTCCCCCAAAAATATGTGTATCAATTTGGCTGGGCTTGATTCCCGGTATTGCGTGATTGTCCATTTTGTCATCTGATGTGATTTCCCTGTGTTGTAAATGCTGTAATGAGGCGGGGATGGGTGGGCAGTTGTGTTAGTGAGGCAGGACTGAATTTACAAAACTGAATTGTGTCTTGAGGCAATCCCTTTCGGGATATAAAAGAAGTGAGCAGAGAGACAGGGGGATCTCATACCACCAAGAAAGCAGTGCCGAGAGCTGAGTGCATCCTTTGGACCCAGGGTTCCTGCACAGAGAAGCTCCTAGTCCAGGGGAACATTGATGAGAAGGCTGGCGGAGAGAGAGAAAGCCTTCTCCTGGAGCTGACGCCCTGAATTTGGACTTTTAGCCTACTTTACTGTGAGGAAATAAATTTCTCTTTGTTAAAGCCATCCACTTGTGGCATTTCTATTATAGCAGCACTAGATGACTAAGACACAATCTGAGGGTGACCTTGTAAAAGAGATGAAGAGACACAAAGAGACAGAGGACAGTCACTTGGGGCTACTGGAAGCTGGAAGACAAGAGAGGATCTTCCCCTAGAGCCTTCGGAGAGAACATAGCCCTTCCAACATCCTCAGTTGGACTTCCAGCTCCAAAACCGAGACAACAAATTTATGTTCCCATAAGTCACTCCACTAGCTTCTCCACAGGAGAAAGACGTTGGCACTCTGCTTTGGGAAAGATTATAGCCCTGGAAATCCCATGGAGCAGTCCTACTCTGTCCTATAGGGTCACTATGAGTCGGAATCGACTCAACAGCAATGGGTATAAGTCACTTGGTTTCTGGTATTTTGTCCCAGCAGCCCCAGAAGACTGGTACATTAAGCATTCTTATAAGAAACACAGATTTGGGGAGAAAACTCAGGAATTCCATCTCCTGTCTTCACTCCAGGGATCCCCACAACACCGACCAGGAACTCATGCTTATGTCCAGAGGTGAGCATGTCTGAACCCCACGGTCAGGCCCCTCTGAGCACATATCGTTCCTCATTCTGGAAGGCTCCTGCACCTCGTCTGGGCTCCATGCACATGCCACCCCATTCAGCACACAGCAGATGGCCAAGGAATGTCTGTTGAAGAGAACTCCCAGCCCCGGTGTCCAGGGGGCCTCTGTGTGAGGTAGGCATGGTGCCAGGTGTCTTACACATACTTTCTTGATTTCCCCTCACAATTTATAAGTAGGTATTCTTACTATCCCTGGATGGCACAAGTGGTTTCTGCTAGACTACCAACCTAAAACTTGGCAGTTCGAACCCACCCATCGGTGCCACGGAAGAAAGGCCTGGCAATCTGCTTAGGTAAAGACTACAATCAAGAAAACCCTATGGAGCAGTTCTACTCTGTAACACATGGGACCGTCATGAGTCAGAGTTGACTCAATGGCAATGGGTTTGGTTTGGTTTTATTCTTGCTCTTGTTGGATTATAGATGAGGAATCCGATTGGCTAGGTATGTTGCCCAAAGCCACTGGAAAGTACAGAGCTGCATTTGATTTTAGAGCTGATTGGTTACAGGACTCAGGCGCCTAACCACTAGACCAACCAGCCCCACCTCTTGAATGAACAAATAGGTGAGTGCCCAACCAAGGCAGGCTCACCTGCTACAACCTGAGGCATGCCCTTGGCCAGCCCCTCCCTCAGCCCTAAGGTGAGCAGGCTCAGCATGGGGCATTCTCTTTCACCATTTGGGTTAATACTTTTTCATGCCCATGGCACACTGGGCAATTGCCTTTACGGGGTTTAGTGGGTACATTGCTCACACAGGACAGTACAGGGTGGGGCAGGAGACGGAAATGGCCCAGCTGCCCCCGAAGCTCCAGGAGTCCTAACTCAACAGAGGCCCCAGCTTGAGCCTCCCCCTCACTGCGTCCACAGGTTTTCATCTTTCCAGAGCTCCAGACAGATTTGGAATCTTTAAGCCCAGAAACCCAAGATCCTGTAGGGAAGTGGGGGGCCTCAGGCCGGGGGAGGCTGTCTAATCCCTCAGCTGTGTCCCCAGTAGGAATGGGCCTCCAGGCTCCTCCCTGGCATCTCCTAGGTGAGAAATGCTCAGAACAAAGCATGTCAGGAAGTTCTTCCTGCTGCAGCCACTAAGCTGCCAGTGCCTTAGTCAGCTTCGCAGTTTTAACTGGCTTCTTTCTGGCCTCTAAACAGCTGAAACTGGACCAGTGTTTCTCAACCTCAACACTACTGACAATTCAGGCTGGATAATTCTTTGTGGTGGGGGCTGTCTTGTGCACTCCAGGATGCTTAGCAGCATCCCTGGCCTCTACCCATGAGATGCCATTAGCACCCCCCTCATTGTGAAATGTCCCCTGGGGGCAAAATCACCCATCTCACCTCCCCCCCAGTTGATCTAGACTATTTCTCCTCCAGCCTCCAAGGCTGGCAGAGAAGATCCTTGGGGGGAAGGGGGGAGTCACAAGGGAGGTTCAGGTTCAACACTGCTGTCGTGACCTTCAGGAAATTGTATTACGTCTCTGGGCTTCAAGTTTTTCCCAGCTGAAAAGTCAAGGAGAACCAACAGGGTCGCATCACTGAGAGAAGAAACCATATCAACCCTCCATCCTATTCAGGAAGCCTCCAGGAAAAAATCCAACTCTGAGAAGGTCCCAGCCTACAGGACTCATCCCTAGTCCAAAGGGCCAAGCCCATAGCCCCTTTATTCTCCAGTGTGTAAATACAAAACAAAAGCCTGATTCTAGGTGGGTATCTTCTTGAAAGGTTGTTTCTAGCTTTTGTTTCTTTCTTTAAAAAGGAGAATTTTTCAAGAATATGTCATCCTGTAAGTCCTCAAAAAAGACTCTGACGCCAGGAAGGGTGTCCCTGAAGCCTGTCAGCCCCTCGGCTGGATAGAGAAGGCCCAAATGGAGTCTGCTGAGCTCGTAAAGCCACCAAGGTCCAGCTGTCTGCTGAGGACAGAGTTGTAGCCTGGCTGAAGGCCTGGCCAGGTCCCAAATTGACTACAGGACTCTGAGGACCCTGAGGCCCAGAATGAGGGAGGGGTGGCCTAGAAGATATCCTAGGGCTGCATTTTCAAAGGATCTGTAGACAACTTCATCAGTGTCACCTGGAGAGCTTGTAAAATGCAGATTCCCAGGCACCACCCCAGACTAACTGATTCAGAATCTCTGGGGTAGTGGGACTGCCAATCTACATTTTTAACATGACTCCTCTGCTTGCACCCATCCAGACACTGAAAGTAAGAATCCCTGCATCTGAGCAGCATTATCTGTAATAGCTCCAAAGTGGAAACAATCCAAATGCCCCTCAACTGATGAATGGATACACATTGTATGGCATACCCATACAATAGAATATTATTCAGTCATAAAAAGAATGAACTCCTTACACATGCTACAACATGGATGAACCTCATGCTCAGTGAAAAAAGCCAATTGTGAAGACCACATATTGTGTGATTCCATTTATAGGAAATGTGCCGAACGGGCAAATCCATTGGGACAGAAAGTAGACCAGTGGTTGCCTAGGGCTGGAGGATGTCGGGGGACTACGGGATTAAGGCTAAGGAGTGCAGGGTTTCTTTTTGGGGTGATGAAAATGTTCTAAAATGGATTGTGGTGATAGACACACAACTATGTAAATATTCTAAAAGCCACTGAATTGTACACTTGAGGTGCATGACTTGTATGGTATGTGAATTATATCTCAGTAAAGCTCTTAAAAAAAAAATCCTGGGATCTTCCACCAGTCACTGTCCACCACGCTCAGCTCTTTGGGGCAACAGGGCCAAGAAGCAACCAGACGGCAGATGTGCACGGAGCCCCCCCGCCCCAGCCCCCAGCACTCACTGTCTCTAGCACTTAGCATCTGTCACCTTATCCTTTATTTCTCTTTCACAATAGCCTCACATTTGTGTGGCCACAGGCTCCCTCGCGGTATCTCCTTTAATCCCCCTCAGCAGCTCTCTGGGATGGGTGGGTGGGTTCTTATTATTCTTGTCTTCTGGTGAAGAAACTGAGACGTGAGGAGGGTCTTTGGCTTGCCTGTGGGCACACTGCCTGTGGGCACATGGTCAGGACGAGGCGGGCCTGGGGGAAAGCCCAGGTCTGTGTCTCCTGAGCCAATGTTCTTCCTGGTGGTTTAGAGTTGCTGTTCTGTCAGGAGCCCAGGACTCTGTGCCACACTTCTTCTGTCTGCACCACACTTCCTCCTGTCTGCGCCATGCTTCTTCCTCTCTATGCCACACTTCCCTGCTCTCCAGCCAGTCTCCCCTGTGACCGTTTTGCCTTTGTTCCTCTCTCCCCTCAAACCTTTGTCCCACCCCCTAGTCCTTCCCAACTGCTGGGCCTCAGGAGGGCTCTTCCCTGCCTCCTCTGATAGGCCCCCAGGAGCAGAGGTGGTGGCAGCTCGGCTTTGAGCAGATAGATGCTAATTAAAGGATTACACACATTGTCAGTTGACTTAAATCCTATAGATAAACAGAGTCTAGAAAGCTGGGATGAGGGTTGGCAGGCTGGATGTGGGGGGTGGGAGGGAGAAGGTGGATGCTCAGGTGCTTCTTCTCCCACCCTGGAGCTCCTGAGCCCTCCAGCTGTCAGGTTGTACTCCTTTCACCCTTCCACCTGCCCCCTCCCTCCCCCCGCCACATACAGCAGTCATCAGTGGCATCCAGGGGGTATCTAATTTCAGGGTCTAATCCCATCCCAGATGCTACCAGGAAACCAAGATCCTACTAAATGCTTCCAGGAACATATGCGGGGAGGTAACCATTTGGGTCCACTGGACCAGGAATTCTGATGTAAGAAGTGGGAGACTGGAGGTGGGGCCAGGTGTTACCTCTGGGGCCTGAAACTTCCCTATAGATCAGTCTTACAGATAAAGAGTTTGTGAAATGAATGGGGACCTAGGATCATGGGCCAGCCAAGGCACCTGAACTGTCCCCTTACAGCATTCAGACCTTAACCCCAGGTCTCCCAGAGGTCAGACAAATCACGCCTCCATGTCCCCAGAGGGCACTTTGCCTGTGGGACTCTCCACCCTCTGCAAAGCTGTGTTGTACCACCTGCCTCGTTCGGGCCTCCCCAGGAGAAGGATGCTGGGCCTTAAGAAAGGCTGTCCTAGGACCCCTCACCTTGGCCCAAGCCAGCAGGTGACTGAGTCCCCAGCCCACCTGTCCCCCTTCTGAAACCACCAACGGGCAGGCCGTGGCAGCACCTGCCTCCCTTGCTAACCATCGAGGGTGCCCTCTGGGCTGCTCTGCTGCCCCCAGGCCTGCGATGGCGTCGGCAGAGGAAAAGTAACCCACTCGTTGCAGTGGGGAGGCAGGAAGTAAAAGGCAGGGACAGAGGGCCCCAGGCCAGAAAAAGCTAGGCTGGGGAGCCCCTGGGACAGCTGGGCAGCACAGCCACTGAGGGACACAGCCAAGCAAGGGGAAGCAGGCAGGTAGAGGAGAACTCTGCAAACCAACCAAACAGCCTTCTTCAGAGGGGCAGGGCACTGGGAGGGGGGGCACTGGGGCACAGCTACTGTTTGCTGGAGAGAAACCGCTGCCATGCTACCCTGGGTAAATGCCCAAACTCACCCCCTCTGGCCCCCTGGCCCCCACATCCCAGAGAAGGAGCAGAGTGACAATAGACCCACTGCCTCATTGGTGGAGATGGCCACACCTGGACCCGGAGCCTCCCTGAGGGCCATGATATAGGCCTGAAGATCACCGTGGAGGCCTCGAAGGGGGTGAGGGGGTCGGGCAGAGAGGGAGGCAGGATTCCGGTCTGGTGAGGGAGGCCGGTTGTCCACTTTTGCTCTTGGAGTCATGTATCTTCACCTCCTTGTTGCCAAGGCCGTATTTGTCAGAAGGGATGGAGGGACTTTTGGTTTTAGGAGGTTCCCAGACTGGCATTTGCTGTGGCTACTCTCAGGCTGCAGCTCTGGGCAGGAGGGCTGGGCTGGGCCACCAGAGAAAGCCCATATTTGAACCCATTCCTGGGCAGAAGGTGCTTGGGGAAGCCGAGGCTCTCCCTGCCAGGCCCAGAGCCCACACTGTACAGACACCCTCTCTGCCTCCTGGCTCACAAATGAGCAGCCCTGTTAGGCCTGCCTGGCTCGGGCTAGACTGGATCAGGCCGGACCCAGGAGGACGCCTCTTCCTACCTCACAGGGACAGAAAGGAGCCAGTGTTTGCCGAGTGTGGGCTCACAACGGGCTGCACCCTGGGTGGGGGGGTGGAGGCTTTCTATCAGCAGCAGTTAATATTATCAGCCCCCACTCCGGCCAGGAGCCAGGAGCAGCAGAGACAGAGAGAGAGGGAGGGAGGGATGCCGTTGTTCCAGCTGACAGACCTGATATCCTTCGGGAACTAAGGTAGACAAACAGGAGCGGCCTTGCCTGGAGGAGGTTTCTGCCCCCAGCTCTCTGGTTCCACCAGGCTGGCCCCTTTTGTCAGGCAAGCCTGCAGCTCTGGGGAGTGTTCGTTGCTAATACACAATGATAACTAACATTTATTAAACCCCACTATGACCCACTATAGGGTCGCTGTGAGTCGTAATCGACTCGATGGCAATGTTTTTTTTTTTTTAATGTGCCAAGAAGCAAGGCAGTGGCAGTTCAGTGGTAGAATTCTTGTCTTCCATGTGGGAGAACTGGGTTCGATTCCCAGCCAGCGCACCTCATGGGCAGTCACCACCTGTCAGTGGAGGTTTGCATGTTGCTAGTACGTCGAACAGGTTTCAGCAGAGCTTTCGGACTAGGACGGACTAGGAAGAAAGACCTGCTGATCTACTTTTGAAAATCAGCCAGTGAGAATCCCATGGAGGACAATGGTCTGATCTGCAACCGATCACAGGGATGGCGCAGGACTGGGCAGCACTTTGTTCCGTTGTGCATGGGGTCACCACGAGTCTGGCGCCAACTTGACAGCAGCTAACAACATGTGCCAGGCACAGTTCACACCGCAGTGAACGCTGTATACATTAGCCCATGAAGACCGTATAAATTCCCTGCATTGCCTTTGAGTCAATTCCGACTCATAGCAACCCAACACGACAGAGTAGAACTGCCCCATAGGGTATCCAAGTTGCGGGGGATGGATTTGAACTGCTCACCTTTTGGTTAGCACCTGAGCTCTTATCTACTGTGCCACCAAGGCCCCACTGAAGACCCTGTAGAGAAGGTATTATGATTACTGTCCCTATGTTACAGATAAGCAACTGAGGGCCTTGGAGTAGCCCGCCCAAGGCCACACAGCTGGCAATGGCAGGACCTACCCTACATGATTGTGTGTGCATTCACTGCCTGCTGTCCCAGCTGGGCCTAACCAGTTCAGATGGGGGCTTCCCAGTCCTTTCCTGCTTTCCTCAAAGTCTGGAGAAGTCTGCCTTTTTCCAAAAGGGAACAGGGGGAAAAAAACCAGAAGGCTGGAGCCCAGCTCCACCATCAAAGGCGAAGGAAGAGGGTGGGTGGGGTGGGAAGTTGCCTAAGGGAGCCCAGAGACAGGCAGCATTGGAGATGGTGCTGTCCATCTCCTGTTTGCTTATGGCCAGTGGGTCCAGGCCTGCCGGGCCCAGGCCCAACAAGTCCCCACTTGTGCCTTGGTAGTGCCACCCTGACTTCTCGGAGCCACAAACACAACCCGCTGCCCTCGGGAGACAAGGGGGTGCTGCCAGGATCCCCACAGGTGATACCACCATGCTGTTCCTCCTCTGAGGACCAAGCCTGCTCCCGCTGCCCCCTCCATTGTGCCCACCCTTAACCCCACACCTGAGTCCCCAAATTCCTACCCAAACAAACATCCTGGCTGCGGTCTACAGAGTGTGTGGTCTGGCCCCTGCCCACATCTCCAGCCTCATCTCACACCTCTCACCACTTCCCCTCCTGCATGAGCCACCTTGGCCTTTTCTCTGTTACCCAATTGTACCTTCTTACCACAGGGCCTTTGCACACACAAGTCCCTCTGGTTGAAATTTCTCTGCACACACACACACACACACCCCCACAATGACGGCTCCTTATGTTTTAGCTCAGCACCGTTTCTTAAAGGAGCCTCCTAACCTCCAGGAGCAGGCCAGGTCCCCCTCTTACTTAACCTTGTAGCACTACGGGCTTCTCTGCAGCCCTTGTTAGCGGCAATCTCATTTGTTTGCAACGCTACTGTTTGATTAACGGTTTCTCTCCCAGCATGCTTGAGTGTAAAGAAACTGAGGGCAGGACAGGTCTTTTCCAGCCACTGTCGTTTCTCAGCTCCTAGCACAGTACCCAGCTGGTGGTGGGCACTTGATAAATATTTATTGTTTCATGTGTCAACGGGGATGACAATTCCCTGCCCATCATCATGGTTCCGTGAGGGCCATGGGAGCAAACAGACATCCAAGGACTCTGCAAAGCCTGGACACTCTGGAGGTGAGCTTTAGCTCTAAACCAAACCAAATCAAACCCGTTGCCATCTAGTCAGTTCCGACTCCTAGCGACCCCACGTGATGCAGAGTAGAGCTGCTCCATAGGGTTTTCTTGGCTGTAATCCTTATGGAAGCAGATCACCAAGACTTCTTCTGCGGCACTACTAGGTGGATTCAAACCACCAACCTTTAGGTTACTACTAGTCAAGTGCAAACTGTTTGCACCACCTAGGGCCCTTGCTTTCGTGCTAGACCGTATAAATAGAAGCTCCATGGGTAGCAGATGCATTATGATGGGAAAATCAGGTCTCGGGCACACAGAAGGTACATGACTTTTTAGGGCTAATGGTGGTGATTAGGGCTCACCCAGGCCAGGGAGGTGCTCAGCTCTGCTTGGAGCAATCCAGGAAGGCTTCCCAAAAGAAAAGTCCAGGACTTCCTTGACACAGCTAAGCAATGAGTAGGTAGAGGAAGGACGGAGCTGCCAGCCACGGGGGCCCTTCTTACTCCTGCCAGGTGAGATCTGAGACCTGAGCAGACCCCTGCCCGCCCTGGCAGCTCCTGGCTGCACCCCGTGTACCTGCTCATCCACTTTATGGGCAATGAGGGTGGCTCCTTCCTCCAGTTCTGCCACACTGATGGGCCTGATCCGAAGCGCCACCTGGGAAGAAAGGCAACACCCCCAGGGTTAGGAGGTGGGGGCTGTGCCAAGCCACCGAGAGAGGAGCAAGAGGGTCTCAGGGGTCCTCCCCCAGGCAAGCCCCATGAGTCTCCTCTGTCCAGCCATCCCCAGGCATCTTTGTCTTAAAGAACTGAGTGATTTGATGACACGGCCTAGGTCAGAGGGCAGCAGTCTACAGGGCGTCGGGCTGTGTCTGAGTCTGAAGTTCCCCAGGAGCCCATGCCCAGGGGAGACCCCCAGGGGAGAGCGCTGTCTGCTTCTTGGGCTTCACCAGCCACCGGCCCAAATTAAACCCCATGGCTCCCTTGGGCTTTGCAACTTGGTGCCTTGGCACTGAGGCAGAGCTGTCTGAGCATCCGTGGACGATGTCCTGCAACAGGAGATGTAGGGACAGTGGCAGCAGACGGGCCAGCAGGTAGCCTGTAGCTGGGGGCCCAGAGGGGCTGCCCCTGGCCATCCTCATTTTTCTACCCTGAGGACACTGTCCCTGGGGCTTCCTCCTCCCTCTGTTCTCTAGCCTCTGAGAGATGGTGGATCTTCGTCCTGTGCCTGGGTCTCCCCCAAAGAATGGGGGGTGTTTCCTCTTCTGGTCAAGGAGAGGTACCTGCTGGGTCTGTGGGTTAACTGAATGGACCCTCACACCAAGTAATAACTCATCACTGTCTGAGGTATGGAGGGACAGCGCCTGTCAGATAATCTTTACTGGCCTCACTGGTCAGAAGGGAGAACTCTTCAACCTTCTCAGGGGGCACCCCGCTTTCAAATAGATACATTCTAAACTGCCAGAGAGGTTGTTCCAGACCTGGGGCTCGGAGGTTGTGGTGAGGCTTGGTGCTGGCTTTGGGGGCGCTGTGTCTGGGGATGACATTATCCTCCAGTTAATCACCACCCACCTGCTAGGGTCATAGGCCCACTCTCAGCTGAGTTAGGGGGTAAGGAAGGGGCTGGGAGAGAGAGATACCGGCTCCAAAGTCTGAGTCTTCCCCTCATCACCTCCGACCTGCAGCTCAAACAACCAAGAGCCTGGTCCTCAGTCCCTACCTTGCCACCCCCACACCCCCACCCCCCAGATCTCATCTCAGACCCAGGGCTCTGGGGGCCACCTTGGTCTGCTTCCCCTTTTCTGAATAGTGTGCTGCCTCGGGCAGTATCTGTGCTGCAGCCCAATATGCATCACCAGCCACTCCTGACATCCCACTGGTTGGTTCCCCTGATACCTAGTACTCCTGTCTGCCCACCTGTGGTCGCCTCAGCGCCAGGACCCTCTGGAACAGCAGGAAATGGAGGTCCCCTACACCCGTACCTTCCCTCTCAGGGCAGCAGGTTAAGCCAGCCCTGGTCTTTGTGGACCAGAGAAGAGCCTTGCCCCAGAGACCCCTTTGCACAGGCTTTTGGGCTGAGGGTCCTCTGGGGGGAGGTTGTAAAAAGGAGTGGGGTTGGAGCTGGGCTAACTTTTCAGGCCTCAAGAGGGTGGTCATCATGCTTTGACCTCCATTCCGCAGGACTTGGGGAAAGTCGCTCTGGGCAGTCCCAGCCCCGGCCCTTCAGTCCTCTTAGTTGGGTTGAGTAGAGGGGACTGGACGCTCATTCCCGGACCGTGAAGGCGGGCCGGGAGGAGGCTGCATGGGGTCTCACCATGAGTTGCTGGTCCTTGGAGTCCCCGCTGTCCTTCATGCTTGCGGCGGGTGGAGGGGCTCAGGCCGCGACGCCGGGCATAGCCAGGCGCACCCCCACGGCCGCTGGGTCCCCTCCGGGCGTTCCTCGCAGCCTCCTGCCCTGCAGCTGCCTGACAACCCGAAACCAACAACTCGCCCGCGGCCAAGGGCGCTGACCGGGGAGGCGGGGCCGGGGGAGGGACCGCACCTCCCGCCTCCTGGGACCGCCTCTCCCGGCGCTGAGGGCGAGTAGGTGCCTCGGCCGGGTAGGCGCCAAAGCCTGCGCCGCTGTCCGGCTGTACCGCCTGTACGTCCCCGTCCTCGGAGTCGGTGCGTCCGCCAAGAGCCCAGCGTCGGTTTGGCAGCTTCTGGGCTCCTCGCGGCCCGGGCGCCCCTTGCCTACTGCCCTCCAGGGGGCGCCCGACCGGCCACGCGGCGTCCTGGGCAGACGGGTCCCCAGCCCAGGCCACTGTCTCCGCTGTCTGTCTTTCGGCGTCTCCAGGGCCGCGGCTGGCAGCCTAGGGTTTCCATGGGCGCTGCGTGCATCACGGTGACCGCGGTGTCTCTGGCATGGGTGGCATCACCTCCCCCACTGCCCCATACCAGGGAGGTGGGGAGGGACTCTTGTCCCTTTGCCCAGGCTGCCCACCCTAGTCACCGAGTGCACAGGGGAGCCTCTATATTACTTGGGGTGTGCGAGGAGAGGGGGTGTCACAGAAAAGCCAGCCTGTGTGTGCCTGGCTAGCAAACAAGGCTCTATCATCACCCAGAATCTGGGACAAGCGGGATGGTTCTGTCTGTGGCTGCTGACTCCCTGTCTGTGGGAAGAGCCACCATTCTGTGCAAGAAAGTGTAAGTCATTGCTCTTGGTGATAATAACAGCAATTACACACTCAGGGATTGAAGTGGAAAGATTCCTGGCCTCAGGAGACCCCAGGAAAACAGGATTCTAGTCCCAGCTCTGCCTTGAACCACCTGGAGACAGCCTCCCCCACCCCAAGTTTCCTGGGTGATGTTGGAGCTCCTCCCCATTCTGGGGGTCCTCTTTCATGTCTACTGCTGCCCCCACTGAGGCTGAGCCCAGCACCCCTGCAACCATGGGGCTCATTTCCAATGGAAGGAGCTGGGTAAGGAAGAGCCGCTGTCCCCTGGGGCAGTCTCCATCTGCTGACACACATCCAGAGGTGGGGCATGATGCCAGCTTCCACCCTGGGACTGTCTTCCCAGGCTGCCCCCAGGAGCCTGTGTTGGCTATGGTTATTAATAAACAGTAGCAGGAAAACAGCCTATGGCCTTGGATTTGATAAATAGGTGCCAAGGAGTTGACTCCAACTCATGGTGACCCTATGTGCAAAAGAACAAAATGTTGCCGGTCCTGTGTCACCCTCACTATCATTGGCATGTTTGAGCCCGTCATTGTGGCTATTGTGCCAATCCATCTCACCGAGGGTCTCCATTGCTGGCCTTCTGCTTCACCAAGCATGATGTCCTCCTCCAGCACTTGGTCCCTCCTGATGACGTATCTAAAGCAAGCGAGTTGGACAATGTTCTGCTGTAGATCACCAAGCCTTTCCTCCTGCTCTGTCTTAGTCTGGAAGTTCCTCTGAAACCTGTCTACCATGGGCAATCCCTCTGGTATTTGAAATCCTGGTGGCATAGTTTCCAGCACCAGTGCAACCCACCAGCCACCACAGTATGACAAACTGTCAGAGTGGTAGGGGTTTGATAAATAAGCCAAAAGAAGCTTGCTAGAGACCAAACGGTCCTGCAGGGGCCACAAGTTACTGTCCAGGTCTCTGGCGCAGGCTGCCCCCTGAGCCTACACCCCTAGGTGGCAAATGGATATGTGTTATGGATTGAGTTGTGTCCCCCCAAAATATGTGTCAACTTGGTTAGGCCATGATTCTCAGTGTTTTGTGGTTGTCCTCCATTTTGTGATCTGATATGATTATCCTGTGTGTTGTAAATCCCACCTCTATGATGTTAAAAAGGCAGGATTAGAGGCAGTTATGTTAATGAGGCAAGACACACTCTACAGGATTAACTTGTATCTTGAGTCATTCTTTTTTGAGATATCAAAGAGAGAAGCAAGATATAAAAGAGAGAGATTAGATATAAAGAGATACAGGATATAAGAGATACAAGATACAAAAGGGAGAGAGAGAGAGAGATCTCATACCACAAAGAAAAAAGAGCCAGGAGCAGAGCGTGTCCTTTGGACCCAGTGTCCCTGCACTGAGAAACTTCTAGACTCAAGGGAAGATTGATGACAAGGACCTTCCGCCAGAGCCAACAGAGAGAGAAAGCCTTCCCCTGGAGCTAGTGCCCTGAATTTGGACTTCTACCCTCCTAGACAGTGAGAAAATAAATTTGTTAGAGCCATTCATTTGTGGTATTTCGCTTACAGCAGCACTAGATAACTAAGACCGTGTGCCTCAATCAGATTCAGGCAAGCTCTGAAGATGTGTCATTAATAGAAAAAGCCCTCCCAGCTCGTGCTTCAGACCCCTGGGTCTAATTTATTTGGATCAGCCACAGGAGACCCCTGATACAGGCCAACTGGGCTACTGTCTTGGTTACCTAGTGCTGCTGTAACACAGATACCGCAAGGGGGTGGTTTTAAGGAAGAGAAATTTGTTTCTCACAGTTCTGGAGGTTAAAAGCCCAGATCAGGGTCTTGGCCATGTGGACTCCTTGTCAGTAGCCCCAGGCATTTCTGGGTTCCTTGGCTTGTAGACAATGCTCACAGGGCATCTGTCTTCCCTGTTTGTGTCTCTGTGTCCATTCTGGTCTTTTTATGACTCAAAAGTGATTAGGTTTAGGGTCAACCCTACACTGGTCTGACCTCAATAACATAATCAGAGAAAAACCCTATTTCCAAACAGGATCACATCCACAGGTACAAAGGCCAGGAATTCAACAGATATTTTTGAGGGGACACAATTCAAACCATAACAACTAGAGCTATTTTTTTCTCTTTCTTTGCTATTCCTTGGCATGCATAAATCCCACCCAGGATGGTCCGTGGGGGTCGATGGGTAAAAGTAAGAGAAGATTCTAAACAGGGAGGCCCCATTCCATCTTACTAGAAGGCTCATCACAAACATCTCCATCCCAAACCATTTCCTCCGCTTGACTTCTCTGTATTTGTCAGTGACAACGCTGTCCTCTATATCATCACACTTCAAAATCAAATTTGACTTCCTTTTTCCCTTCATCCTCTATACTCCAGCCTGTAGATTCTACCTCTGCAAATGTTTCTCCTCTTTGTCATCTCCTGGTCTTGCCCTTGTCCACCCTCTGATCTGTCTGCATGGAGGGACAATCCTCCACTTATTTATCTGGCTAGCCCCTTCTTCAAAACCCATCTTACCCATTACCTTTCCCTTTCTTTTGAGGAGCTACCCCTGCTTCAATCCACTTGGGTCTGGTGAAGCCCATGACAGCATCTCATCCCATCCCCAGCCAAGCATAAGGCATGCCAGCCGGGCTTGGCCTTGCTCACAATGATTGGTCCAGCTGAGTGGGCTATGAGCCAAACTGGGCCAATCAGAGTCTTCCTCTGGGATTTTGTTACACTGAGAGGGAGGAGCTCTCTCTCACCTTTGGGATTACTGGCTGAGATGATTGAAAGCAGGAAGGGGAAGGGCCTGGATCCTGCCTACTCCCTCCCCCATCACCAACACCTGGCACAGTGCTGAGTGAAGACAAAGTTACACAGCGGGTAAGCACCTGAGCTGGTTCAGACTTCAAAGCCCATAAGCACCATAAAACACGGTTTCTATTTATGGTTCCCATTTCAATCCCACAAGCTCACCACCAGGCCTTAGCCACCACCGAGGCATTTGCTCCTTGGTCTCTGGCTCTGGGAAGCAGGGCAGAGCCAGGAGGGGACCCCAGAGTTGACCTTGGTAAGTGGGGCTTGTCACTTTTCCTTTACCTCCCTCTGGGGCCAGGGTATCCTCCTTCAGAGTCCTGCTCTGAGGCCCATGAGTGCCTGGATACCACTCTGAGGGGAATAGAATACTGGGGCAGACCCTCCCAGTAGCCTGTTGGGCTGTCATCATTTTAAGCTGAAACATCAGAGGTTAAGTGGTACATGTATTAATCAAGTCGGCTGAGTGGGCAAGGTCAGACAGGAGGGGGGCAGTCTCACTCCGGGTGTGCAACACTTGGACTTCAATGTGCTGTGGTCTGGCCGCTGCTCTCCCCACTTTCCAACCCTGCTTGGGTGTGTCCCTGCACCCAGACTGGATCTCGCATTCCACATTCCACACCCACGAGGATGGTTTACCCAGCAGCCTCTGGTTGGTGATGACGTGTCACCGTTTTGTCTGGTTCCCTTTTGGAGGAGAATAAGCAACAGCTTCCTGGTGAGGCAGGTGGGTGAGGTAAGTGGGTAAGGCAGGTGGATGAGGTGAGTGGGTAAGGCAGGTGAAGGTCATTGGTCACAAGGACAAAGCTGCACCGAGCACTGTGTCCATCCTCGGAGCTTCAGCCAGCCGCCCCTTGTCCAGCGGCATCTGTGGGGCTCTTGTCTTTTCTCCCACGGCCCATTCCTCAAATGCCATTGCAGCACAATGGGGTTCTCTGTACCCACGGCAAAGGGTCTGCAGATGGCTCACCTTTCCAGGCCCAAGCAAAAGGCCAAAATTCTAGTACAGCCAAAGAATGTTCTCCCTTGGGGCTCACTGTCCCAGATCTCACTGAGGGGTCCATCCCTGTGCCCAGGCTAACACAATATGGAGCTGGACTTTCTCCTGGGGCGTTTCATCTGGATAGACTTTTCTCCCTTGCTCGGCCTTGGCTCTATCGACCTTTTGAAAAAGATTATTGTGGTAAACGCTATAGAACTAAAATTTGCCCCTTTAACCATCTGTAAGTGTATAATTCAGTGACGTTGGTTACACTCACCACGTAGTGCAACCATCACCTCTCTTCATTTCCAAATGTTTCCCATCACTCCAAACAGAAATTCAGCACCCCTTAAGCAATAACTCCCCATTTTCCCAGCCCCTGGTTACCACTAATAAACTTTTGTCTCTATCCATTTGCCTAGATATTTCATGTAAGTGGGATCATACGGTACTTGTCCTTTTTGCCTACTGACATTTTGGGTGGGATAATTCTTGCAGTGGGGGGCCGAGGTGCACACTATCTGATATTGAGCAGTATCCCTAGCCTCTACCCACTAGAAGCCAGTAGCATCCCCCCACCCCTTGTGTCAGCCCAAAATATCTCCAGAGATTACCAAATGTACCCTTGGGGGCAAAATTACAGCCATAAAAACAGTACCAGAGCCCCTCCCCTTCCTTGTATCCTTCATAGTGAGGGGCCTATCACAGGAGGGGGGCCCTGGGTGGTGCAAACGATTCACGCTCAACTGCTAACCGAATGGTTGGAGGTTCAAGTCCACCCAGAGGCATCTTGGAAGAAAAGCCTAGCGAGCTACTTCTAAAAACTCAGCCATTGAAAACACCGTGGAGCACAGTTCTACTCTGACACTCATGGGATCATCACGAGTCAGAATCAAGTGGACGGCAAATGGTTCCGGAGAATTTGCAGAACGGGATGCAGGTGCCCTCAGCCTGCTGCCCGGATGGCAATGCTGGGTGGCAAGTGGAACTGGCCTAGCACACTCCTCTTTCAGGGGCTGGAAGCCCTGGGAGCATAGGGCATATGGTTTTAAGCACTAGGGAGCTAGGGCTGAGGTCCCCAGTCTGCTACTAACAACCATTGGACTTGGATGTGCTGCTTTCTCTCTCTGTGCCTCACCTGCCGCATGTGTAGCATAGGGATGAAGGTGGGGATCTCATCCCTGGGGCCACTGCGAAGATGAAGTCCAGAATGCAGGGCCCAGAGAAAGCGCTCAATACATGTGAACCACAGTTATTGTTTTCTCAAGGTCTACTCAATGCTTTTTCCTTTGGACACTGTGATAGTTAATTTTATGTGACAACTGGGCTATGGTTCCCATTTGTTTGGCCAAACACTAGTCTTGTTGCTGTTCCATAATGTAATCTAATGTAAAATGTAATGTCATTCCTTCCCATCATGTAATCTAATGTAACCAGTCACTCAGCTGAGAAAGGAGTTTCCCTAGGATGTGTTCTGCCTCCAGACTATAAATAGATATGCTGCACTCTTCCCATCACCTGATCTACGAATGGACCTTGGCACATAAGCCTGCAGCAGTCTCCAGCTTGTCACCTGACCTATGGATTTTGGGACTTGGCAACCCCCCACAACTGTGTGAGCCAATTCCTTGAAGTAAATCCCTGTCCATCTATTTATCTATCCATCCACCCAACCATCCACCCATCCATCAGTTCATCCATCCATCCATCCATCCATCCATCCATCCATCCATCCATCCATCCATCCATCCATCCATCCATCCATCCACCCATCCATCCATGTGTGTTTCAAGAAATCAACTGACATATTGCATTGGGCAAAATCTGCTGCAAAAGACCTCTTTAAAGTGTTAAAAAGCAAAATGTCACTTTGAGGATTAAGGTGCACCTGATCCAAGCCATTGTATTTTCAGTTGCCTCATATGCATGGGAAAGCTGGACAATGAATAAGGGAGACTGAAGATGAATTGATACATTTCAATTATGGTTTGGCAGAGAAGGTTGAATATACCATGGATTGCCAGGATGAACAAATCTGTCTTGAAGGCAGTACAGCCAGACTGCTCCTTAGACAGCAGGATGGTGAGACTTGTCTCATACTCTGGCCAAGTTATCAGGAGGGACCAGTCCCTGGAGAAGGACATCATGCTTGTTAAAGTAGGTCAGCAAAAAAAAAAAAGGAAGACCCTCAATGAGATGAACTGACACAGTGGTTGCAACAATGGGC
This sequence comes from Loxodonta africana, assembly GCF_030014295.1. Classification (NCBI taxonomy): domain Eukaryota; kingdom Metazoa; phylum Chordata; class Mammalia; order Proboscidea; family Elephantidae; genus Loxodonta; species Loxodonta africana. The sequence continues at coordinate 18,641,293 of NC_087359.1, forward strand.
TCAGGCATAGCAATGATGGTGAGGATGGTGCAGGACTGGGCAGTGTTTCCTTCTGTTGTGCACAGGGTCGCTATGAGTCCAAGCTGATTCGATGGCACCTAACAACAACAACAAATCTATGTGTGTGTATATCTCTCTCACTGGTTCTGTTTCTCTAGAGAATCCTCAGACAGGCACGAAGGTCAGCTGGCCCTGGGTCCCTCCCTAATAACATTCTTACGTGGGCATTTTTCAAAGGGTATTTAGGCCCCCCGTCAGGATCACCTGACATCCATGGACTGATCAGGGTTCAGAGGACTTCTCCTGGTACAAAGTTGGCTCTGAGGCACCCTCTTGCCCTACCACTGTCTCCGGCCATGGTCACCAACTGCTCTGTGGCACATGGATTCAAGTGACACCAGGAGAGCCCACTACCCAGTGCCTGGCCCACAGTCAAAAGCTATGCAAGGCTTGGGAGTGAGCCCGCCTGGGCTCCTGTCCCCACTCTGCCCTTCACCAGCTTGATGACCTCCAGCATGTCCCTGCATCTCTCCCTGAACCTCTGCTTCCTCAGCTGTAAAGTAAGGATAAGAAGCCCTGGTGGCACAGGGGTTAAAGCACTCAGCCGTTAACCTAAAAGTCAGTGGTTCTAACCTACCAGCTGGTCCTCTGGAGAAAGATGAAGTAGTCTGCTTCCACAAAGATTACAGTCTTAGAAACCCTACGGGGTAGTTCTCCTCCATCCCATAGGGTCACTGGGAGTCGGAATTGACTCGATGACAAGTGGTTTGGTTTGGTTTTTTAAAGTAAGGTTACTATGAGCACAGACCTTACAGGATGCTTTCAAGGCTGATGTCAAAAAACATGAGGTGCTCTGAGCACAGGACGCATAATGAGCACTAGCTGTTGGCATTGTGGTTGTTAATTTAATCTTACAAGAATAAGAAAATGGGAAGCTTGGAGCACACAAAAGTAGCCACACTCATTTCACCAATGGCTCTGATACAACGCTCAGACCTCCGACGTGGCTGTCTGCACAAGTGCCCAGCGGAGTGGCTTTGACAGATAAATTCTAAGTGGATGGACTTTCTTGGCTCCCGCCTTGTATGTGGATGGGAGAGTCACTCTGGCGGGAGGTGAAGGACCCCCTCAGTCTTTCCAAGGCCTTGCAATGGCTAAGACAAGCCCCACTGAGGCTGTGCAAGCTTGTGAAGGAAGACGATTGTCAAGGAATCAAAGAAGACATCCAAGGCCAGGCTGGGAGGTGAAGTGGCCTCAGGGCTGGTGTTCATGGTGGCGAAGGCTGACAGGGACCAGATCTGGGAGAAACCCTGCCTCTTCCCTTCCTCTAAGGGGCCGCCTGGGACTCCCCCAGTAAGTCAGTGTGGGCCAGTGATTTGCAAGGGTGGGAGCAGGCCAGGTTCCCCGGTGGCCCCCCAGCCCTCCCTTACACAGTGATGCTTTAAGGAGGAGCCCAGGCCCCCACTTGTGTGCCCTGGGCCATCCCCAGGGGTGGGAAGGGAAGGCACATGTGTTGTGGGGCTGCGGTTGAAGGCTGACCTTCTAGGCTGGGGTCTCCTCCTCACCCCTTTCTTCCTCGCTCTCCATCTCTTGGTCCAACATCTCCTCCTCCTCCTCCAGATTTCGTTTCTATCAAGAGAAGACATCACGGCCATGCTGGTGGGGGGCAGGCCTTTCCCTGGGATGTTAACCCCGCGAGCACACCAGCAGCTAACCCGTTGCTACGCTTCCTGCAGATAGTGCTGACAGCGCTGGGCTGGCAACGGCCTCTGTGTGCTCAGAGGGTGCTGGAGGGGGTATGGCAGACTGGGGGACAAGTCCTGCTTCTGCTGCTTGCTGACTGGGCCACCTTGGGCTAGCTCCTTCCTGAGTCCCAGCACCTCAGCTGTAAGGCTGGCCTGACACCTGGCATGGCTGAGACTAAGATCAGAAATAACAGGCTTCAGGGCCCAACACAGGAAACATGTACCCTGCACAGTCACACATGGCCCCTCGCTTGGAAGGACCCCAGGCTTGGTTTAATGCTCTGCTATTTCCGTCTTGAAATTGTTCATAATTTTTTTTAATAAGGCCCCCCCCAGTCTCATTTTGTACTAGGCCCTGCTAATTCTGTGGCCAGCCCTGCTCACAAGGAGAGATACTGGCGTACGCTCGCTTGTTCTTTTCCTTTCCATGCTGTTTTTTTGCTTGTCACATCTTGGCATCATGTCTGCGGGCCCCTAAAGGCAATGGCCCATCCCGACACTGTCCTTTCTTTCTCTGTTCCCTGGTACAAGAGGGTCTGGGAGGCAGGCAGACACCATCTTTGTAGCTCAATCTTCTCATTTTCCAGATGGAAAACTAAAGAACCAAGAAGCTAAGTGACCAGCCCAGGTGATAAGCTACAAGCTGGGGCCATGGGCAGATGAGCTAAATCAAGTCACATCCCTGACACCAGGCTTAGGGGAGCTAGGACAACACACCCCATGGCGTTCTGGGGACCTCAAAGCTCGCTCATACCCAATAGCTCACTTATCCCCAAAATCCTCACTCAGTAGGTCAGCGTGCATGTTCCAGGTTTGCCTTGGGGAGGTAACTGCCCTCAAGGAGGCTAAAGTCTGTTTGGAGACTTAAGCTCCCTCTGGAGGATTGCAACAATTTTTCCCATTTGCCAGATGGACAAATTAAGGTCCACCCTGCAAAGTTTGAGCAAGGCTCAAGGCGTTCCTGGAAGTGAGCAAGCAGAGCGGAGCCCAGGAGCCACGGCTCCCTACCCCCAGCCCAACAGTCCCTGCTGTGGCCCAACGGTCCCTGCTGTGACCCTACAGGCTTCTGCTTCTTCTTCATAGCATCCTTCTCCTTCCTCTTCAGCTCCGAGAAGATGACCTCGAAGAACTCCTCCTCAGCCTTGGTGACCAGCCCCTCCAGGTCTGTGGCAGTCTCCTCCTCCCTCAGCTCCTCCTCCTTGCCCTCAGCCTTGCCCTTCTCTTTCAGCCGCATCTCCCGGTGCCTGGCCTCCAGGATCTTCTCCCTTCGGGTCTCACGTTCAAATACCTGGGCATACAACGACAGAGAGGCCAATGGGGAAAGAGGCGGGGCAGCCTATGGCTACTGGCATGGTGGCCAGGCTGGGCTTTTACTGAGTGCTCCTTGCTCCACTCAAGGCAACCTCTGAAGAGGTCGGTGTTTAGGGCTGATATCGGGGTTAGAAGGCAGAAGGAGCCAGGCGCCAGGTTTCCCAATTCCGAGGAGCTCCAAGTACATAGATGCAGGGTAAAGAATGCTCTTTGGAGCTGGGCAACATGGCGGCCCTGGGCCCACAGAAAGACCAGCTCAATGGAGAGACTAATCCCAGGCAGGGCCAGGAGGCTCTCTTCAGGACACCTCAGCCCCACAGTGCCCCGGCTGCAAGGTGGCCCCCAGTGCCCAAGCTGCAAAGTGTTTCCTTCCATTGGTTTTCTACTGAGATTCTACTAAGCTTTCATTTGAAAGCTTATATATGTGTGTGTGTGTGTACATAGATGCATATATGTGTGTTGTGTGTGTGTGTACCTATAGATGTGTATAAATAAAAAAAAAACTCATTGCCATCAGTTGATTCCGACTCATAGCGACCCTATAGGTCAGAGTAGAGCTGCCCCATAGGGTTTCCAGTGAGAGGCTGGTGGATTCAAACTGCCAACTTTTTGGTTAGCAGTCGAGCTCTTAACCACTGCACCACCAGGGCTCCATACATATATATACGTTTTTTCTTTATGTGTATATACATATGTAGAGAGTTTGAAATGAGACAAACTGACCTAGTCAAACCACTATATTTACAGCTGGAAAACTGAAGCCCAGAGAAGTAAAGAGACTTGCCCCAGGTCACCCAGCCACACAGTGGCTGAGCGAAGACCCATTCAGACACTACAACCACTTACAACACTCATTCCAGGACACCGTGCTGCCTCCCCAGAAATGCTCATCCATGTCCCCGGGGGCAGGTGGGAAGGGCTGTGGGTTTTCTCTAACTGGCCACCTGCTATGGGGCTAGGTCAGACACGAGCAGGTGGGACCTCACCCTGCACTGGCACTTACGGAAGACGCTATGTTCTTCTCATTCCTCTGGAGGGTGGCGAGCCCGTGCGAGACCTCCAGCAGGGTGGTTGTCCCCAGCCGGGAGCCACAGGCAATGAGGCACCCGTTGTCCTGCACCCGGAGGCAGAAGAGGGCTTCATCACATACCTGTTAGAGAGGCCAGGCCAACCCAGGTAGAGAAGGAAAGGAAAGTCACATTTGTCTAATTAACTGACCTCTGGGGAATCTTAGCCAAGCTGCCCTGTTCAGACACCCTCAGGGACTCCCCATGACCCACAGGAGGAAGGTCAAATGCTGAGATTGCGGGTCAAGATCCTTCTCCATCAGCCTCACCTCCCACCAGCCCCACACTCCTCCTGAGGTTCCCACATGCACGCCTGCCATGGCCCCATGCCAGCGCATCCAGGTCTAGCTCAGGTCTCAGGATAGATTCCAACTTAAAGAGTCAGACATGGGGGTCCCACTTCCAGGGTTTCTGAAGAAACAGGCCTGGGGGGTGGGGGAGGGTGCGCATCTGCTTTTTAATTTTTTTTTTTTTGACGTTTCCCCCAGGTGATTCTCACTTTCCTAGGGACACTCTCTTCCAAAGGCCAAGTGGTAGTTAGCCAGCATGAGACTTCCCAGAGAGACCCTCAAACTCAAAGACACACCCAAACCCATGCATGGATGTGTGTGCTCCTGCCCCCAAGAACACGCCCCTACCCAGAGTCCTCACATCAGAGGGGCCCCAGCTAACTGAAGGCCTGGGTGAACCGGAGGGTGGACATGACCTTCAGGGTGAGGGCTGGGTCACACTGCTTGAACACAAAGTCCCAGATGTCCAGGGTTCCATCCATCTTGGTGGTGAAGAAAACTGCCGGCCTTGAGGGGCTCCAGGCGCCATCGGTGAGGTAAGCCATGTGGTACCTGTGGGCAGTTAGGCACCACCTGTCAGGGGCCACTGTGGGTCGGGCGATGGAGAGGCTGCTTACCCAGAGTTCTGCTCTCTCAGCACCCCAGACCCCAGGATCTCTGAGCCTGAAGAAGCAGGACACTCTTCCTTGTGTCTGATTTCTGCCATCAAAGCCTCACCTGCCTAACCACTCGTGGGCTGCATTTTAAAGGACTCTAGGGTGGTTGTCCCTCAGGCTGGCTAGCCACTGGTGTTTCTGCACAGCTGGAGTCCCTGGGTGGTACAAACAGTTAATGCTCTCAACTGAAAGGTTGGTAGTTCAGGATCATCCAAAGGTGCCTCGGAACAAAGTCCTGGCGATCTGTTTCTAAAAATCAGCCACTGAAAACCCTACAGAGCACACACGGGGTTACCATGAGTCAGTGCGAGTCAACAGCGACTGGTCATGGTTAGCTCCCGGGAACAGGCAGCTGTTGCTAGCTCTGGGCCCGGTCCCCCCAGCTCTGGCTCGGCTGAAAGGAGTCAGAGGACGGACATGCCCAGAAAAGTTCACAGCATTGATTAGGAGAGTGTTATACTTTCTTCTTGGTTTAATCCAGATTTTCCAAAATTTCTGCAGTAAACGTGGAATATTTTAAATAAACACACAAGGTGGAGACTGCGATTTTATGCATCCCCCATAGCAGTACAATCACAGCTGGGCCTGTGGTGGCCATGCCAGAGACTCCATTTCCCAGCCTCCTTTGCAGCCAAAGTGGGAGAGGAGATCAAGACACATGGAACGTTCCAGAGATTTTTTTAGTTACAGGCTGCAGGGTTTTCAGGTCTCTCTAAATGAGTGAGCCATGTAGGTAAGAGGAAGGGATGGCCCAGGGTAGGGATGCTAGATAAACTGCAGGATACCCATTAAATTTCATTTCCAAACAACGAATAATGTTTTAGTGTAGGTATGTCCCAAATATTGCATGGGAAATACTTATACACTAAGAAATCATTCATCGTTTGCACAAAATTCAAATTTATCTTGGCATCCTGTATTTTTCGCTGCTGTTGCTATTAGGGAAACCCTGGTGGCGTAGTGGTTAAGTGCTATGGCTGCTAACCAAAGGGCTGGCAGTTCGAATCCTCCAGGCTCTTCTTGGAAACTCAATGGGGCAGTTCTACTCTGTCCTATAGGGTCACTATGAGTCGGGATCGACTCAACGGCACTGGGTTTGGTTCTTTTGGTTTGGTTCCTGTTAGGGAAACCCTGGTAGCATAGTGGTTAAGAGCTACTATGGCTGCTAACCAAAAGGTCAGCAGTTCGAATCCACCAGGCACTCCTTGGGAACTCTATGGTGCGGTTCTACTCTGTCCTATAGGGTCGCTACGAGTCAGAATCGACTTGACGGCAGTGGGTTTGGTTTGCTTTGGTTGCTGTTAGGTGCAGTGGAGTTGGTACCTGCTAAATCTGTTAAACTCTAGGCAGGGGGAGGCCGGGGGAGGGCCTGGGCTCCTGAACACAGGCTCACCCGCTCCCCCTAAGGGCGAGTTCTGAGAAAGGCCCAGGGAGAGGGTGCTTCGCCCAACGCCCATGCCTTCTCTCCTTTAGCGCATCCTGGCAGCCAGCAGGTGCCTGCAGAGTCCAAGCCATGTCAGAAAGGCTCCAAAAGTTTTGGGGAAGGGCTCCACTTCCACTCAGAACCTCCACGCAGGAGATGTTACTTTGCCAAGTGATTAACTGAATCAAGCCACTTGGTACCACAAGCTCTGGCGGACCAGTGGAAAACAGCAGGGGTGATTTTCTGTTTTATGATGGACTCCTGGGCCCAGCTGGTCCCTTCCACCCCTCCATCCCTTTCCTGTCCCCAACTTCTGCACTTACTTGGTCCACATGATGGATGACTCCCGGCTGTCTTCAGACCAGATGCGGGCCGTCCAGTCCCCGACGGTAAGGAAGTTCTTTGGGTAGAAGGGGTTTCTCTGCAGGGCGTAGATGGGGCCGTGGTGGCCAGAGAAGGTGCACACAATCTTCTCGGCGGGCGTCTTGCCCTTGCGGTTGCAGGAGATGACAACGCCCTGCTCTGTCCCCACCATGAATTTGGTTGGCTGTTGGGGGGGGGGCACGGGGGTGGAAGGTCCCATGAAACAATGGCGGCTCAGGGCTCTGATGGAGTGGAGAGCAGCCTGCTCCAAGGGGTATGCAGGTGTTGGAAGGGCCTCCAGTAAAAGTCTTTGCTCAGGCTGTGCCCCCTCCTAGAGAGCTGTCCTCCCTGCCCCCACCTCATCAGACCCCTCCCTTCTTTAGAACCCACTCAAGAACCACGTGCTGACTCTTCTAGGCCCTGGTGAGGCTCATCATCAGTCCGCTCCATAATTGTCTCCACTAAGCAATTTGCCATAAAGATCACCAACATTTGTTTTTATTTATAGAGAACATAAACAAGGCCCAGAGAGGGGACAACCCCGCGTGTGTCGGAGTAGAGCTGTGCTCCACAGGGTTTTCAGTGGCTGATTTTTTGGAAGTAGGTCACCAGGCCTTTCTTCTGAGGCACCCCTGGGTGGACTCAAACCTCCAACCTTTCAACTCTTGGGCTAGCACATCAACCGTTTGCACCACCCAGGGGCTCCTTTGACCAGATCATTTCAAAGATCGGTAGAGCCTTATCTGGCAAGACAGTGGCACTGATGATGTTGTTATTTTTGTTAGTTGATTTCAAGTCCGCTCCAATTCATGGTGACCCTGCCTGGTCCTGTACCATCCTCAAAACCGTTGTTAGCGTTTGTGCCCATTGTTGTGGCTCTTGTGTGAATCCATCATATGGAGGGTTTCCTTCCTTTTTGCTGACCCGCTACTTTACCAACCATGATGTCCTTTTCCAGTGGTTGGTCTTTCCTGATTGGCCTTTTGGATTGGTGTCCAAAGTAAGCGAACCAAGGTCTTGTTGTCCTTGCTTCTAAGCACCGTTCTTGTTGTATTTCTTCTAAGACTGATTTGTCTGTTATTTTGGCAACCCACGGTAAATTCAATATTCTCCACCAACACCACAATCCGAATGCATCAATTCTTCTGTCTTCCAGCACCAACCATAGCACTGTCTAAATTACATGTCCCCGCCCAGTGGTAACTCGGAGCAGGTGTCTACTCAGCACCCAGAAAATGACCTGCCAGCAGGTGCTTCGCCTCCCCTGCTGGTGGAGGAGGCTTATCTTACTTGATTTTGTAGCCCAGTAGCTGGCATACAATTGTTGCTCAATATGTGTGTGTGGATTGCATGAATGAAGGAAGGTCTCCTGACCACTGACCCAGAGCTCCCGCCAGGCCTCTGAGCACAACCCCCTCCATCATGCAATGCCATGCCTTGTTCACTGTTCCCCCTCTTAACCTCCAGGTCAGACCATACGTCTACATGGCAGGACCCACCATGGCCAAAACAAAAGGACCTGGTCAGCTTGGGAAGGGAGGGGCTGTGCTGAGTGGGCAGAGGGGGTGGGAGAGGTCTTTGCAGGCAGGCTGAGGTGTCCCCTATGGGTGACAAGCCCACCCCTACAGAGCTCCCTGATTAGAGGCTGTCATGAGTTGAATTCTGTTCTCCAAAAAGATATGTTGGAGTCCTAACTCCCCAACACCCCCATCAGTGAATGAGGCCTTATTTGGAAATAGAATCTTTGCAGATGTAACTAAGGTATTGTTGTTGTTGTTTGGTGCAGTGGGGTCGGCTCCCACTCATAGTGACCTTGTGTAACAGAATGAAACACTGCCCGGTCCTGCGCCATCCTCACAAACGTTATGTTTGAGCCCATTGTTGCAGCCACAATGCCAATCAACCTCATAGAGGATCTCCCCTAAATTTGTAGGTGGGGCCGTGGTGGCCAGAGAAGGTACACACGATCTTCTCAACAGGCGTCTTGCCCTTGTGGTTGCAGGAGATGACCATGACCCGCTCTGTGCCCACCATGAATTTGGTGGGCTGTTGAGGCGGGGATACAAGGGTGGAAAGTCCCATGAAACAATGGTGGCTTGGGGCTTCGGTGGTGTGGAGAACAGTCTGCTCTGAGGGGTCCGCAGGCTCTGGAAGAGCCCTCGGTAAGAGCCTCTGCTCATGCTGTGCCCCTCCTAGACAGCTGTCTCTAGGGCGGGTCCTAGTCCAATGTGACTGGTGTCCTCAGGAGAAGAGACACAGAGATGCACAGATGGAAGGCACGCATGTGAAGATGGAGCCCATGGGAGTGATGGTGCCATAAGCCAAGGTACACCTTTGGGGCACCAGAAGCTGGGAGAGACAAGGATGGATCTTCCTCTAGGGCCTTCAGAGGGAGCATGACCCTGCTAACACCTTGACTTTCAGACTTCTGGCCTCCAGGACTGAGAGAAAATAAATTTCTGTCGCTTTCAATGCCCCTGCCTCTGCCCCCTGCCAGCTTATGGTACTTTGTGTCCAGCAGCTCTAGGACATGATTATAGAGGCCATCCCAACACAGCTCAGACAGGCGGGACAGGCTGGCTGTTCACTCACTGTTTTTTTCTCTGGCTGAGCATCAGAGGGGAACAGACTGCCTCCCCAGGGATGCTCTTGCCCACCACCCCCAGCTGTCCCCGTAAGCACGGCCAAAGCTGCTGGCTCCCACCAGGAAGAAGGAAACAGCCTTATCTAGCTCTATCCTGGCTGGTTCAAGAGATTAGGAAGGGGCATCAGATGCAGTTGCTGCCACCAGGGGGAGCAAGAGGGCTCTGAAAACGCAGTGCCTAAGACAGGCTCTAAGGAGCCCCAGCCGCACGGTGGTTAAGGGCCAACTGAAAGGTTCGAACCCAACTGGAGAAAGATGTGGCAGTCTCCTTCCATAAAGATTACAGCCTAGGAAACCCTATGGGGCAATTTGACTCTGTCCTATAGGGTCTCTATGAGTCAGAATAAACTCAACAGCAATGGATTTAAAAAAAAAAAAATTTTTTTTTTTTTTAGCAGGATATTAATCTGGCCCATTCCATTTCAAACTCCTGCTGAGAATTTGCATTTTTACATAAGAATCACCTGGGGATCTTGTTAAAATGTAGATTCTGATTCAGTATATCTGGGAATAGAAATGCAAATTCTCAGCAGTGGTTCAAACCGGAATAAACCAGTTCAAAGCTTGGGTTTTAGGATCTACTCTGAACAGGGGAGGGCCCACCGAGGCACCCCAAGGGGCCTTCGGAGTCAGAGCCCTGGACTTGAGCCCCAGCTTGACAATGTACTATGGCACGTGATTTAACCTCACTAAGACTTACTTTGTTTATCTGTCGAGCAGCAATGATAACATTACCTCACAAGATGGTTATGGCACATTACAGAAGCTTGACCCATCACGTGAGGTGTTGGACGTGTCCAGCACACAGGTTGCACTCAGTAAGAGACAGGCGTGGAGGAGGTGGGGGCTAGTGGTAGTGGGGTCCTTATCAGGTAGCACCTGGTCTAGAAATTCTTGTGTCCAGGTTTTTCTGGGTCTTTCCCATCCCAGCCTCCATACCCGTGCTTTGTCCTCTTACCCCAGGGTTGGGGGTTAGTTAAACAATCCTCCCCCTCATCCCACCAACACTCAGCCCCAGCCTTGCGTGAGGACTCCCAGGGCAGGGAGGAGGCCAGAGCACCTCCTACCTCCCAGGGGCAGAGGGATGATGTCATGTGACCCCGAGGCAAACAAGTGACAACCCCAAGGGGGAAACCAGGCCTGGCTTCAGTGAGACATAATCAGGAACCAGTCCGAGTCAAGAGCCATTTGGAAAAGTGGCTCTCTTGCTTTTTTATTGGGGGGGGGGTTTCATTTGCTGCTTCTAGAAGATTCTCTCCTCTGACACTTAGCATTACTTCTCAACTTTGAAATTTACAATTCCTTCCCAGATACTAAGTGCTGTAATTACGCTCTGGGTGTCCCAGGAGACTCCTCTGATATCATTTCTCTCTCCCAACACTCCTTCTTCCTCAAGAGAAGGTAAAATGACCAGCCCAGGGCCCCACGCCAGGTAGTGGCAGGGCATGGGCGGGAGATCAGGCCTTCTGATGTCGGTCCTGGGCACAGCTCTTCCCATAGGATGGAGCTGTTCTAGAACCTTGTCCTGGTCAAAGGAGTCCCTGGGCGGTGCAGACAGTTCATGTGCTAGCCTACTAATTGAAAGGTTGGAGGTTCGAGCCCACCTAAAGGTGCCTCACAAGAAAGGCCTGGTGATAATACTTCCAAAAAATCAGCCACTGAAAATCCTACGGAGCACAGTTCTACTCTGACACACATGGGGTTGCCAAGAGTCAGCATCAACTCAGTGGCAACTGGTTTGCCCTGGTGAAAAGACTGCCTTCTGGGCAGCCCAGCTACTAGCCCAACAGTGACTTCTGTGAGAGAAAAGCCTTCCTTATTCAAGAAGCTCTGCTGCCCCCTGCTGGACAATTGTTGTAACGACCACACAGGTCTAGGACTACACGGAGAACGGCGGTCCCTGGAACTGCCCAGTACACAGTGTAAGAAGCAATGGGCTACCACAAACATATGATACACTGGCCACGGCCTGCCCTTAGCTCTGGCCACCCTGGCAATGGAGGTCAGGGAAAGGAGGAGAAAGGGCACTCACCAAGGTCGACTCGAACTCCAGGGAGATGGCGCCCAAGGCGTTTTCCAGCATCTCCTTTTTGCTGATGTCCATGATCAACACCTCAGTGGGCTCGCTTAGCTTGCGGATGTCCCACCACATGACCTGACGGGGGAGGTGGCGACATTGAGACATCGAGGTCCCGCGATTTCCCCAGCTTTTGCCTTTCCCACCCCTCTGCCTGTTGACACATGTTGAAGGAGCGCCTTCTCTGCGCCACCAGGGGCAGAAGGGCGCTGACGGAGCTCCCAGCCACTCCTGAGTGCAAACGCACTCTGAGAATGAGAACCGACACACTGGTCCACAGTTACCAAACCTGGCTGATCACCAGAGTCACTGCTGAACTTCACAAAATCCAGTTGACTACCGAATGAAAACCGCCAGAAGCAGGCTCAGGAATCCGTATTCTTAAAAGCTCCTCACAATATGGCAACCCATTGCCGTCATCAATTCCGACCCATAGTGACCCTACAGGGCAGTAGAACTGCCCCATAGGGTTTCCAAGGCTATAATCTTTACAGAAGCAGACTGCCACGTCTTGGAGTGGATGGTGGGTTCGAACCACCTACCCTTCTGTTAGTAGCCAAGCACTTAATCACTGTACCACCAGGGCTCCTTTGGAAATACATAGCAACATTAAAAATGCACATACAACTATGTTTAAATGTTGTCGTCTTTGTTGTTGGATGCTATCCAGCTGATTTTCAACTCATAGGGAGTACATGTGACAGAGCAGAACCGCCCCATCAGGTTTTGTAGGTTATAATCTTCACGAGAGCAAATCACCAAGTCCTTTCTCCCCGAAGAGCTACTGGGTAAATATGAGCCACCACCCTTTCCGTTAGCAGCCAAGCACTTAACCATTGAGCCACCAGGGCACCTAATGTTTAAGTGGTACCTTATTTTAATTTGTAATTCTTTAATTATGAGTGACATGGAGAGATTTTGAGAAATCTTTTGAAGGACTTTTGTTATTTGTATTTCTTTTTCTTTGAGCTTGTTATCTACCTTGCACATGTTTCTATGGGGCTGGTCATCTTTTTCTGATTGATATGCAAGAGCTATTTGTATATTAAGGAAATGGTCCTTTTGTCATTTGTGTTGCAAATATCTTTCCCAGTTTTTCATTAATTTTCGCCCTGTAAGAATCTGTGAATTATTTTATAATTAAATCTATCACTATTTTAAAAAGAAACCTGCACATACACTCTGACCCAGAAACCCCACTGCCGGGAGTATAGGCTATGGATGTACCTGCAGCGTATGCAATAATCTAGACAAATTTATTTGTTGCTACATTATAACAGCAAAAGATTAGCTTCTACTTAAATTAGGATACTCCCACATAATACAGTCTTTAACAGGCACGGGGCAGCTTTTTATGGAATATGAAATTGTCTCCCAAATATGTTAAATAAAAAACATCAAGTGCAGAACAGTGTGTAAGACACAAAAAGTGCAATGAAGAAGGCTATGTACTTGCATGTATATGCAGAAACTCTCTGGAAGCACACGTAAGAAACAATACCAGGGGCTGCCTCCAGGAAGGAGGACTGGGAGGCTTGGGGACAGAGGTGGGATGGAGACGTGTCACTGCCTACCCTTTTGAATCTTTTGGGTTTTGTTCCATGTGCATGTATTACCTGCTATTCAACTTAAAAAATAAAATGCCAAAGAGAAGATTCCCCCAGGCGATTCTGACGGTGGACCAGGGCACACCTACTCCTCCCAGCCCCCTATGGCACCTGGCCAGGTAGTACCTGCCCGTCTGTGGAGGCTGAGAAGCACTCAGTACCCGTCTTCGACTGCAACCAGATGGTGCCGTACACAGGGTCCCGGTGGCTGAACTCGATGGTGGACAGCTCCGCCACCAGGCTGCCCTTCCGGGTGTCCCAGCAGGCTGGCGGGCAAGAAAATAAAGGGTGGTGAGAGGGGGCACGGGCTGCCTTCTGGGTGCAGAGAGCAGGGAACAGAAAGCTGATGTTTCCCTAGTTTTGGCAGGAACAAGGTTTTTCAGAATCACGACTCAGTTCAGGCCATCCTGAGATTCCTACCAGCTCTACCTATGGAGAGACTTCCAGAGCCCAAGCTCCATTCATTCTGTTGAGCCCCTACCATGTGTTGAGCGCCACTCTGGGCACTGGGGAGGCAGCTGGGAATAGGGCAGGCACGGTCCCCAGGGAGGCAAGAGGGGGCCCCTCAAGCACAGCCTATGGTGTGATTGCTATTGTGGGGGACACCTGGGAGGGTGGTCAGGGAGGGCCTCCTGGAGGAAGTGACAGTGCTGGAAGACAGAGGAGTAGCGTCAGCGGAGTAAGCCGGGCAGAGAGGACGGGAGAGTCTCCGCCAGCGGGAGAAAGCATGTGCAAAAGCCCCCGAAGGGGAGGACACCATGGCCAATCCCTCCTGCTGCACAGTTAAGTGCTCAGCTACTAACTGAGACATTAAACCTGTTACTGTAGTCAATTTCAACTCATAGCAACCCTACAGGATGGAGTAGAACTGCTCTATAGGGTTTCCAAAGAGCGGCTGGTGGATTCGAACTGCTGACCTATTGATTAGCAGCTGTAGCTCTTAACCACTGTGCCAGAAGGACTCCTAAAAGGTTGAAAGGTCGGCAGTTCAAATCCACCTAGAGGTGCCTCCAAAGAAGGGCCTGGAGATCTACTTCCAAAAAGTCAGTCATTGAAAACCCTATGGAGCACAGTGCTACCGTGACACACATGGGGTCGCCACGAGTTGGAATCGACTCCATGGTGTCTGGTTTGGTTTTGGGTTCTCCAGTTCATCAAACCCGTCTCCTCTGCTCCTTTGCTGCCTCCTTAGGGAAAGAAACCCAGAGAGGGAGCTTTGCCCTTTACTCTGATCCTCTGTTAGCGCTTCACCTTTTCTGCTTTACCAATAAGTGAAGCTTATCTATTTTTTGTTCTGTTAGTGCTTTTTTTTCCCCCACCCCGTTACTCAGAGCTGTTTCTAGGAAAGCTGGTTTTGTGTAACAACAAAATATCCAGTTCATATATTTCCTTAATATTTCTCCAAGTGCAAGGCACTGGCCCCTGGACTAGCCTGGCCCAGAAATGCATTTTCTTTAGCCAAGCTTGCTCTGCTTGGGGAAAAGCCGTGCTTGAGGCTGGTCCCACTGGTCCCCTGATGCTCCTTCCCGGCCCTTTTCACAGGCAGCAGGTCTGAGTGGGCAGGAGAAGCCTCTGAAATGGGTTATGAATAATGAGTGAGGCGAGGCTCCTGAATAAATCACAGCAGTGTGGCTCCACTTCAGTCTTTTAGAGCCTTGGCACCCAGGTAATTTGGCAGAGAGATTTGTGGGGGCTCCTGTCTCTTCCATAACTCAGCAGCTCCCCTGGGGAAAGGGGTGGGTCTGAGAAGATGATCAGAAGCTTCCAGAAGGCTGAAGGCAGTGGCCATATAAGATTCCCAAGGAGAAGATTCCCAGCTGTTATGGATTGAATTGTGTCCCCCCAAAATAGGTGCTGTAAATCCTAACCCCAATACCTGTGGTTAGGAGCCCTGGTGGTACAGTGGTTGAGCACTCATCTGCTAATTGGAAATGGTGGTTCGAACCCACCAGCCGCTTGTCGGGAGAAAGATGTGGCAATCTGCTTCCATAAAGATTTATAGCCTTGGAAACCCTGAGGGAGTTCTACTCTGTCCTATAGGGTCTCTATGAGTCTAAACCTACTCAGCAGGTTTTTTATACCTGTGGTTATAATCCCATTTGGGTGTGGTTTTCTTTGTTATGTTAATGAGGCAGTATTAGTGTAGGGTGTGTCTTAAATCCATCTTTTTTGAGGTATAAAAGAGCAGATTAGACAAGGAAGCAAGCAAGCAGAGATGGGGGAAGATAGATGTCATGCCACCTGGAGATCATTAAGGAGCCAAGGAATAGAAACTGAAGAGACAAGGATCTTTCCCCAGATCCCACAGAGAAAGAAAGCCTTCCCCTAGAGCTGGCGCCCTGAATTCAGGCTTCTAGTCTCCTAAACTGTGAGAAAATAAATTTCTGTTTGTTAAAGACACCCCCTGTGGTACTTCTGTTATAGCAGCACTAGAGAACTAAGACAATCTGCCATTCCTGCTCCACTCCCAAAGGCAAAAGGGGGGAGGAAAAGGGCATGTGAATGCGGGAAGGGTAGGTGACCCTTCTCATACCCAAAGCCAAGTCTGGCCTGGGGTGCAGTCAGGATAGGTTAGGCGTATGGTTACTCCAGGACTAGAGGTGAAGGACAAGCAAGGACTTTCAGAGCCGATGTGGGCAGGTTTCTTCCAAGCTCACTAAATCAAAACTAAGCCCGTTGTCCTCGAGTTGATTCCAACTCGTATTGACCCTATAGGACAGAATACAACTGCTCCATAGAGTTTCCAAGGACCACGTGGTGGATTCGAACTACCGACCTTTTGGTTAGCAGCCATAGCTCTTAACCACTACGCCATCCAAGCTCATTAGAGATCAAAAACAGCAGTTTTTTTGAGGCTAATGAGTGGGTGCTGACCAGACCAAGAGGGACCACCTGGGGGCTCAATGCTGACTGTGCCTCATGAGGCATGATGTTATCATGGCCATGTGGTGAGGCTGTTAAGAGCCCTGAGCCCTGGGGCTTTGATGGAGCTTCCTGGCTGGTGACAATGCACGGGAGAAGGTAGCACGTCCCTCTTCGGGACCTGGAAGTTTCACATTGTGACCTCTTCCAGGCCTCATTCTATGTATCTCTTCATTTTTTTTTTTTTTAGTTATAATAAAGTTGAAGCCATAAAAAGAAAAAAAAAAAGTCATTTTTGGTGGAGCAAGGACATTTAAAAATTCTCTCTTCCATAAAAGCAATGAACTGGCAAAAACTGTCATAATCAATTTTTCAGACTCCAGAAGTTAGCCAAAGGCTTGCAGCCACCTGGGAAGCACGTATTCAAGAAAAAATAGCAGTTGTTGGTAAAAACAGTAAGCTTTGTGGCATTTGAACTTGCCCTCATCCTAACCCCCACTCTCCAGGTGTGTGGTAGCCTTGAGAAGTTATTGTTGTTAGATGCCATTGAGTTGGTTCCAACTCATAGTGACCCTGTGTACAACAGAACAAAACACTGCTTGGACTTGCACCATCCACACAATCATTGCTATGTTTGAGCCCACTGTTGCAGCCACTGTGTCTATCCTGTTGGGGGTCTTCCTCTTTACCAATGACCCTCGAAAAGTAACAGCCCACATTCCTGGTGAAAACCAGTAGCCTGGCAACCACCAAAGGGAGCAGAACAAGGCCAGGACTTTTTTAAAGTGTCATTCCCAGAGAACTGCCATTATTTGACCTACCTGGTGGTTCCTTGGAACATCCCACTTGCAAAATTATCTGTATTTGATTTGATTCAGAGCTCACCCAGTGCAAAAAGCCTTTTCATTGGGGATGATTGTCAAAAATAATTACAGGCAATTGATTACTTTTGTGGCTTCCTAAGGTAGTGGGTAATAGGTGGGGCAAACAAAAAGGTAATCAAGAAGCTTAAAAGGAAAATGCGGAGAATGAGATGTTCATACAGCTTTGAAAAGCTACTACATACTCCTGGGAATCTAAATGGCCATGTGCAGGGCTAGGGCTGTGCACATCAGCAAAGACCTCATAATGCCCTAAGTTCTCACCTCTAGCTGACCTTGAGACTCTTCACAGAGGCTAAGGCAAAGTTGTCGACTGCCTGGCTAAGTCTTTAAGCCATGTCCTGGCACACACATAGAACACCCCAGCAAATGCTGGAAGATCTACTGGCTCCAAATGTTTAAGGAAATCTCTGTCCCATCACTAAATGACCACCAAGCTAACCAAGCAGAGTCTTTAGTGGCCACACATGGCAAAGAATACAGACTTTATAGAATTAGTTCAGAAAATTCATTAAATAAACTAACAACAACAACACAACAAACAGCAACAACAACAAACCCTGGGGAAGAGTAAGGATCTGATTTATAGAGTTGCCACAGTACATATTTGAAATGTACAGTTTTCAACAGAAAATCATAAGACATGTCAAGAAACAAGAAGTATGACACATATGCAGGGGGAGAAAGTAATAAGTAGAAAAGTCCCTGAAAAATTATTAGACAAAGACTTTAAATCAGCTATTTTAAAATATTTTCAAAGAAATGGAGGGAACCACGACCAAAGAATTAAAGGAAAGTGTGGGAACAATGTCATACCAAATAGAGAATGCAATAAAGAAATGAAAATTACACAAAAAAAATCCAACCAAACAAATAGAAGTTCTGGAGTTGAACAAGAACTGAAATAAAAAAGGAGCTCAACAATAGATTTGAGCAGGCAGAAGAATCAATGAACTTAAATATAAACCAATTGAGATTATCCATTTTGAGGAACAAAAGAAAAATAACAAAGGAAAAAGAGCAGAGCCTCAGAGACCTGTGGGACACCATCAAATGTACCAACATATGCATAATGGGAGTCTCAGACAGAGAGGTGAGAAAGGGGCAGAAAAATATTTCAAGAAATAATGACCAAAAGCTTCTCAATTTTTATGTAGAACATTGATCTACACATCTGTCATGGATTGGATTGTGTCCTCCCAAAATATGTGTCAACTTGGTTAGGCCATGATCCCCAGTATTGTGTGGTTGTCCTCCATTTTGTGATTTTCCTACATGTTGTAAATCATAATCTCTGCCTGTGGTTAAAGAGGACTAGGGCGGAATGTAACACCCTTGCTCTTGCTCTGGTCACATTCCTGATCCAATGTAAAGGGAGTTTCCCCGGGGTGTGACCTGTACCACTTTTTATCTCATGAGAGATAAGAGGAAAGGAAAGCAACCAGAGAGTGGGGACCTCAAACCACCAAGAAAACAGTGCTGGGAGCAGGGCGCATCCCTTGGACCTGGGGTCCCCGCACAGAGAAGCTCTCAGACCAAGGGAAGACTGATGACAAAGACCTTCCTCCAGAGCTGACAGAGAAAGCCTTCCCCTGAACCTGACACCCTGAGTTTGGGCTTGTAGCCTACCAGACTGTGAGAGAATAAATTTCTCTTTGTCAAAGCCACCCATTTGTGGTATTTCTGTTATAGAAGCACTAGATCACTAAGACAACAACCAAGAAGCTCAATGAACTTCAAGTAGATATAAGGTGGTAAGATAGGATCACACAGTATGGCCCATAGCTACCAGCCTGTAACCTCTGGGCTACCTAAGTTTCTTCCTTTGGCATCCAAAGTCCTTTATGATCTGATCCCTACCCACCAGGCTAGGCCAACCTTCTGGAACTGTGCTGAGAGCGCACAGAGTCCAAACTCACCAGAATTTCTGGAATGAACCCTGACATTCCATGCCCTCTGCACCTCTCCACCTGGAGTGTCCTTTCCCTGTGTTCCTCCTTCAAACATCATTGCCTCCTCCATGAAGCCTTCCCAGGCTGCCCCCATGCCCTGCCAACTCCCCTTCCCCAGAGAGAGTTAGTGTCTTCCTCCCCATGCTCTACCTCTGTGCCTCCTAAGAGCCCTGTACTTCGGTACCTACTGCACTAAATGATAATTAAATCATGATTATCGGTTCCCTGAGACTGAGCTCCCTGAGGACAGGGACTGCCTCTTATCATCCCTTTACCTCTGGCCCCTGTTACCATGCCTTGCTCAAGAAGGGTGCTCAGTAGATGTTTGTTGACTTTATTTGAACTATTTTCTTTTTAACTTTTTATTTTGAACTGATTTTAGACTTACTTGAACTGCTCCAGCTGGAGGTGATGCTGAGGTATCAGTACAACCTCACTCTCTTGGGTGTCAGGAGTTGTTAGCCGTGGGAAATCCCTGCCTACTTTTCTACTTCCATCTCTGTCCCCGACCCAAGCCCATGCTGGCAGGTGACCCTGGTCCAGACGGCTGCAGGGTCTGGACTGCCTTAGAGCCCAGGAGGAGGCTGAGTGGTTTTCTGGCTAACTCCCGGTCGCTCCTTACCAATCTGCCCATTGTAGCAACCTCCCAGGAGGACGTGGGAGTCCTTGGGGTTGTACTCCAAGGTGACCAGGGGCGAAGATGGCCTCAAGGCAATTTCAGGTTTGTTGGGGTTTTCTATAAAGAAGAAAAAAAAAAATCCCACTAGGCCTGGAAAGATAAGGACAGGGTCAACAAGTTTAACCCTTTCTCTAGGCTGCAGCCTCTGGCCCCTGGTGACCAGAATCTAGCAGCCTTAGCCTTAGGGCTCTTCTAATGGTTTTATTTGATGATCACATTTGGGTGTGTGTGTGTGTGTGTATGCATGCTTTCATGATACTTCTAGTCCATTTCCCAGGTTTGGTTTGAAACAAGTTTTTGACCCTAAGGTTTTTACATAGTCATCTTTCCATTAACTCCTCCAAGCCAGTTTCTTCATCCGTATATCAGGATAATATAATGGTGAAGCCCACTCATGGGGTTGTTGTAAGAACTCAATAAACTTCTCCGTGTTTGGCACCTACACCTACTAACAGGCGAATGTCTACTAATAACAGCTAATGTTTTTTGTGATAGTGGCGATGGCAAAGGGAAGTCTGAGTGTGAGATGCCACCATCACCTGGTACCTAACCAGGGGCTGGCCCTCAGAGTGAGCCCTTCCATAAACTATGGTCTCTGCTCCCAAGGGCACCCATTGCCTCTGGTAGCCATTAACTATGGGGAAGTGTCAAGAAAGGTGGGACAAATGGGGTCCCCTGGCCCTCCCTCTAACGTCCCTTCTCAGTCTGCTGGGGACTCCTTCTGAGATGTTCTTCAGGGGCCAAGAATTGGGATGCCATGGGTCTGGTCTTTAATGCCCTGACTAAGGATCTGGAAATGAAGGCAGTTTCCTACTTCTGATTTGGCTTTGCTGGGCTGCACCTGAACCCGGTCAAGGAGGGGAGAAGACAAATGGCTTCCTCCTCGGTCCCAGGCCTCTCCCTGTGAGGGACAGCTCTGTGAGTGCCTTCTATCCCTGCTTTCACCTCCTACTCCCTACTCTCCCTGGCTCCTTCCTGCCTATACCCTCAGCCCTCCCTGGCCAATGCGACCCCTCACTTCTCACCCATGTCCCAGATGTACGAATCAAAGCTCATGCCTACAGGTGCCCGCTGAAAATCCAAGCAAGAATATGCCACCGCCAACTTCCGGTTGCCATCGGGGTGCCAGGAGAGATGCGTGGCTGCCCGTTTGATTTCCTGGGGATCCCTTTAGGAGAGAACAAAAAGGGAAGCGGACTGAAGAGCAGCGCCCCCAAAGTCTATCTTTTTTTTGTTTTTTTAACTGCGGCACAAATATATATATATATAAAAAATTGCCATTCCAAATTTCTTATTTACTGAATGTTTTCTTTTAAAAAGTCAAATATATTTAAGCAATCACATTCACTCAGAGAAATTTATTTTAAAAACAAAGTTCATAGGACTCCCATAAATAGAAAAACCAATCTCACCAGCCATAAATAAAAGGTAATGATAAAAATTAAAACAGTGGAACAGGAATATTAAATTTCTCCTGCTGAAAATTTTGAGCCCGGGATGTGATTTCCCACTGTTATTTACAAAAGGTGTTAAAGACCAGATAGACCCAAACTGAGACCTTCTCCTTGAAGGGAAGGAATGAATGAAAGGAGGAAAGGAAATAACTCTCTCACCACGGGATTCAACCACTTTGTTCCTCCCTGGGTGCACTCTTATGGTATAAAGAGCCAGGCTGGGGCTCAGGAGACAGAGTTTCACCCTTGGTTGGCCCCCATCTACCAACTGGCCCCCACCCATTGCGTGCCTTTGAGCACCTCCCCTCCCTGGGCTCAGTTTCTTCACCCGTAAAGTGTGCAGCTTGGATGGGATGACTTCTAATATATCATACTGCTTGGATAACCCATGTACGAGGCCAGACCATTGCTGGGGGCAATGGAGGAAGGACAGCCCGGCCTCCCACGCCCTCTCCTGAACAACCTTTGCTGCCGGCCCTACCCTACCCTCTGCTTAGCACACCACAGTCACCCTGCACCAGAATGAGTCCTTTCACACTCAGTGGAGGATATCTGTGGGAAAACTTCCTGCTGGCAAACTTTCGTCTTTAGACGTTATTCCCAGGTACATGCCCATCAGTGTTGGACCACAGTCTCATTTGCCTGCAGTACTGCTGGGTCACAGGGGTGCCGTACTTTGTCCTGACTATATTGTTGTTGTCATCAGGTACCATTGAGTTGGCTCCAACTCACGGTGGCCCTATGCATAACAAATCATCGCCCAATCCTGTGCCATCCTCACAATAGTAGGTATGTTTGAACTCATTATTGGAGCCACTGTGTCAATCCATCTCATTGAGGGTCTCCTATCTCGCTGACCCTCTACTTTACCAAGCATGATGTCTTTCTTCAGTGACTGGTCCCTCCTGATAACATGTGCAAAGTAAGCAAGATAAAGTCTTGCCATCTTTGCTTCGGAGTACTTCCTCTAAGGCTGATTTGTTCATCCTCCTAGTAGTCCATGGTGTATGCAATATTCTTCAACACTAGGATTCGAATGTGTCGATTCTTCTTTGGTCTTCCTTATTCATTGTCTAGCTTTCACATGCACATGAGGCAACTGAAAATATCAGAGCTTGGGTCAGGCATACCTTAGACATCAAAGTGGCGTCTTTGCTTTTGAACACTTTAAAGAGGTCTTTTGCAACAGATTTGTCCAAAGCAATATGTCATTTGATTTCTTGACTGCTGCTTTCATGGGCGTTGATTGAAATCTTCATAGAAATCCAAGTAGAATGAAATCCTTGACAACTTTGATTTCTTCACTGTCTATCACAATGTTGTATGTGGGCCCAGTTGTGACAATTTTCTCTATACTGCATGAATCAACACTAATTTCCTACACCGCTTTGCAAATTCCCTTAGTTTTTCCCCAGAGTCTGCCCTCCCCTTCCTTCAGCCAGACCCACCCCCAGGGTAAGGACTTCTCCACTGGGTTCTTAACACTCTGTCCCTTATCAGGGTCTTCGCACAGAGGGGATTGAACTCATGGCTCAGAGTAATCGGCAAGGAGTAGGTTGCTTTAGGAGCACCTGCCTACAGGAAAGGAGCCCTGGTGGTGCAGTGGTTAAGAGCTTGGCTGCTAACCAAATGTCAGCAGTTTGAATCTACCAGTTGCTCCTTGCTTGGAAACCCTCTGGGGCAGTTCTACTCTGTCCTATAGGGTCAGTATAGTCGGAATCGACTTGATGGCCATGGGTTTGGTTTTGGTCCACAGAGTGACAGAGTTGGCTAGACACCTGCCTGGCCTTTGAGGTACCTGAAAACATTGATAGTTTTAGCGGAAGGGGCCTCCTCTGTCACCTCCACCGGGTCCTCATCATCGAAGTACTCCTCATAGATGTCGATGGCATTGTTCTGCTTGATACAGTGCTCCATGATCTGAGAAGAAGACACCAATGATCTGAGCAGTAAAGGGAAGTCCTTCTAGACTGAGTAGGCCTGGGATGGAGTCTGGAAGGGGATGCCAAGAAGTATCTAGTGGGCTTTTCCCATCCTTCTAGCCCATGCATTCTCAGCAGGGATGCTCTCGCCCCTCAGAGGGTGAAAACTGGCTCTTACAGGGCAAAATCATATTATTCCTTTTATGTGTGAGAAGCCCTGGTGGCTCAGTGGTTAAGAGCTCTACTGCTAACCAAAAGATCAGCAGTTCGAATCTATCAGCCGCTCCTTGGAAACCTTATGGGGCAGTTCTACTCTGTCCTATATGGTCGTCATGAGTCAGAATCTACTCACCAGCGACGGGTTTTCTGAGGGAAGAACATACGTACACACAGCATATAAACAGATATACAGTATACCTACGGCATTAAAATGTGTTTAAAAGTGTTTCTTCTTTAGTTTAAACTGAGAAGAAAACATTCTTTTGTGGTTATGAGAAGGGGGAAGGAGGGAGGGTGGGACAGGGTATTCACTAATTAGATAGTAGATAAGAACTACTTTAGGTGAAGGGAAAGACAGCACACAATACAGGGAAGGTCAGCACAATTGGACTAAACCAAAAGCAAAGAAGTTTCCTGAATAAACTGAATGCTTCGAAGGCCAGCATAGCAGGGACAGGGGTCTGGGGACCATGGTTTCAGGGGACATCTTAGTCAACTGGCATAATAAAATCTACTAAGAAAACATTCTGCATCCCACTTTGAAGAGTGGCGTCTGGGGTCTTAAACGCTAGCAAGCAGCCATCTAAGATGCATCAACTGGTCTCAACCCACCTGGATCAAAGGAGAATGAAGAACACCAAGGACACAAGGTGATTATGAGCCCAAGAGACAGAAAGGGCCACATGAACCAGAGACTACATCATCCTGAGACCAGAAGAACTAGATGGTGCCCGGCTACAACTGATGACTGCCCTGACAGGGAACACAATAGAGAACCCCTGAGGGAGCAGGAGAGCAATGGGAGGCAGACCCCAAATTCTCATAAGACGAGACTTAACAGTCTGACTGAGACTGGAAGGACCCCAGTGGCCATGGCCCCCAGACCTTCTGTTGGCCCAGGACAGGAACCATTCCCGAAGCCAACTCTTCAGACATGGATTGGACTGGACAATGGGTTGGAGAGGGATGCTGGTGAGGAGTGAGCTTCTTGAATCAGGTGGACACTTGAGACTATGTTGGCATCTCCTGCCTGGAGGGGAGATGAGAGGGTGGAGGGGGTTAGAAGCTGGTGAAATGGACACAAAAAGAGAGAGTGGAGGGAAAGAGTGGGCTGTCTTATTAGGGGGAGAGTAATTGGGAGTGTGTAGCAAGGTGTATATGGGTTTTTGTGTGAGAGACTGACTTGATTTGTAAACTTTCACTTAAAGCACAATAAAAATTATTTAAAAAAAAAAGTGTTTCTTCTTGAAAATCGATATTTTGTTGTTGTTGTGTTAGATGCTATCGAGTTGGTTCCAACTCATGGTAACCCCATGTGTTACACAGTAGAACTGCTCCGTAGGGTTTTTTGTTTTTTTTTTTTGACTGTAATCTTAATGGAAACAGATTGCCAGGCCTTTTCTTCTGCAGTACCACTGGGTGAGTTCAAACCGCCAACATTTAGGTTAGCGGTCAAGCATAAACTGTCTTTGCCACGTAAAGAACTTTATGGCATTAAAATTTCATGGGGCAGAAAGAGGCAATTAGGAAGCAAGTATCTGAAAAGTAACTGGTTACTGTGCCCGGCAGACTAGACGTTCACTCCAAATTTGAATGAATGAATGAATGATCCCTATTGGCAGGGAGTTTCTGGGTGGGGTTCTTTTGGAGTCCTCTGCCCAAGGGGTTCCCCACTTTTCATACCAACATCAGTTGCCTTTGAGTTGACTCCAACTCATGGCGACCCCATGTGTGTCAGAGTAGAACTGTGCTCCACTGGGTTTTCGATGGCTGACCTTTTGGAAGTAGATCGCCAGGCCTTTCTTCAGAGGTACCTCTGGGTGGACTCAAACCTCTAATGTTTCAGTTAGCAGCTGAGTGCCTTAATCATTTGTACCAACCAGGGACTCCCACTTTTTAGAATTCTCCCTACAGCCTGGTTAGCACTTGTATCTCCCTGCCTCATCCATCTTCCTGCTGTTGTGTCCCCAGACAGACGCCCCCTAAGGTCAGCAGCCAGGTCCCTTCCCCTGAAGAGCTACATGGACTCAGCACAGGGCTGGGCACTTGATCGGGCTTGACCCCCCACTTGGGAATGAAGTGGCAGGTGGGGCCCAGACAGGTAGAGCTGAAGGAGCTTACCGAGCCGAGCTGCGTGATGGCGTTAATGTAATTCTCATCCTTCTCCACTTTCTTCCGGAAGCGGATCGTCTGCTCCAGTTCCAGGGGGTTCACATCCTTGGGCCAGCCCCCCTCGACGTGGTTAACCCCCCTAGTCTCCATCTCGAACCGCTCTGTGTTGGCCTAAACAGAGAGCTACAAGTGAGAAGATGCCCACCCAGGCGTGAGCATCCGGCTGCCTCTGCAGACCACGGCCTGGGGCTCCCAGGCAGCCAGCCACTGGGATGGACCCATGAGGCGCCCCTGGCCAAAACCACCACGTTTTCAGGTCCTGTCAGGGAACTTTCTGGTTCGCAAGCAGATACAGGTAGCCATGAAATGCCACCCTGTGGAGTTAGCAGCTTTGTACCTGATGCTAGTGGCCACGGAAAATTCAATTCTGGCCTTACCTGAGTCCTAATGGACCAGAGGAGCCCAGCCATTTGCCCTCTGAGATTCCAGTGAAAAAAGAAGTAACATTCGTTCTCCTCCCTGCCGTTTACAACGTCACAGAAATTGATGCATAAAAACAGGGGTGGTGGTGAGTAATTTGGAAAGGCCTAGTGATGAGGGTTGCACAACACAATGAATGTGGTCAGTGTCACTGAATTATACGTGTGAAGATTGTTGACTTGTCAGATGTCTTGTTATATATATTTTTACCACACACACACACAAACAAGAGTTTGGATTTGCTTTGCCCATCTGCTCACTGTAGCAGGTAGGATGGCCCATTCATTTTACTCCTTTCCATTTTTAAGTCGGCTCTCACAAAAGCTTAATGTCTCAACAGGGCGGAGCTGCTGACAGGAGAGCCCTACTATGATGTGACTTCCACGCGCCATCTTGTTTAGTTGGCTATGCCAAGGACCTAGGCGTCCTGGTCCCCATGACAGCAATCAGCTGTGGGAAAGCAAGGTCAGTTCATTTGAACTGTGAGTCACGGGTACTACCATACCAACCTGGCAGCTGAACGTCAGTTTTGGCCAAATTGAGTGTGATTTTTCACTCAGTTGAGTCTGGATGTGAGTAATGGCTTGTCTCATTCCATCAGATTTTCCCTCAGCAGTTCTGGCCCAATCATTAGCTGATCACCTGATTCAGACAGAGAGCTACCTGGGCTTCCAAACAGCGTGATCATAGCCCTCCATTCTCTCGACCTGAAATTTTCTTCAGGCCAGAGCTTTCTAGAAGACATTTTTCTTTTCTCAAGTTACCTACTAGATTCTAATCCCCACCCCCTCACAACACCTCTCCCAGCTGTAGCAAATGCTTGAAATGACTCCAGTAGGACACTGAGTGCCTTCCTGAGCCTGGACACTGCAGTGGGTCTGGGATGACTCTGTCCCCTCACCGCCAGCATCTCCACTGATCCTCTTTAACTGGCCTCTAGGTGGACAGGGACACCCAGTCCCACTGACCCGTGTAGCCCGCCGCCCCGCTGACCTGGGCCAGGGACACACCTCATGCTCCGACATGCTGGTGGAGCACTGGATACCCGTGTCCACAGGGTTCCGCTCCACGAACTGCTCAGCCAGTTCGGGGTTGGGCTGGATGTCGATGTTCAGCTCAGCCTGGCGGTCTGAGAAGTTGCATTGCTTTCCGAACTCGCTGCGCTTCTTGAGGTACACATACACGATCTCCATGGTGCTGGCTGTGAGGGCAGAGGACAGGTGTGGGAGGGCCCGGCCTTGCTGCTGCCAGTCTCCATGGGTCTCACCAGGGGCATCCCCAGGGTCTCAATCTGGTGAGGGGTAAGGGGTCTGTTATGGATTGAATTGTGTCCTCCAGAAAAGATATGTTAAAGTCTCAATCCCTGGCACCTGTGAGCATGACCTTGTTTGGAAATAGGGTCATTGAAGTTGTTATCAGTTACCATGAGGTCATACTGGAGGAGGGTGGGTCCCAATCCAATATGAGTGATGTCCTTATAAAAGAGAAGAGACAGAGAGAGAGAGAGAGATGGAAGGAAGGTGGCCCTATGACAATGGACTTACAATGCAGCCACAAGCCAAGGAATGCCTGCGGCTACTAGAAGCCAGGAGAGACAAGAAAGATCTTCTCCTAGAACCTTCAGAAAGAGCATGGTCCTACTGACACCCTGAATCCAGACTACTAGCCTCCAGAACTATGAGACAATAAACTTCTGTTCTTATAAGCACCCCGAAAACCAAAACCCATTGCTATTGAGTAGATTCTGTCACATAGTGACCCTAGAGTGACCCTATAGGAGAGGGCAGAACTGCCCATAGGGTTTCCAAGGCTGTAATCTTTATAGAAGCACACTGCCACATTGTTCTCCAGCAGAGCGGCTGGTGGGTTCGAACGGCCGACCTCTCAGTCAGCAGCCAAGCACTTAACAACTATGCCACCAGGGCTCCTTTATAAGCACCCAGTTTGGGGTGATTTGTTACAGCCGCCATAGGAGACACATACAGCTGCATTTGTCAGAAGGCTGCATCTACAACTTTAAAAGTCATTTACTGAGTGCTGACTATATGGTAAATGCTGTCTTGTTCAATACTTACAATTACCCTCTGAAACGGGCAATAAAATTACCATCTTACTTTTTGAAACTCAGAGATTGTCTGCTATAGAGCTGGAAGATAAGCCTTCTAGGTTGGGAGGCACTCAAAAATACACAGTGGCTGCAACAATGGGCTCGAGCATACCAACGATCACAAAGGTGGTCTGGGACCAGGTAACGTTTTGTTCTGATGTACGTAGGGCTGCCATGAGTTGAAGCTGACTCGATGGCAGCTAACAACATAAAGCTCCTGGCCCTGCACAGGGTCCAAGGAAAACAGCTGTTGGCTGGGTGATGGGGGTGGGGGATGGAGTGGAGAAGATGAATTTTACGAGAGCCTTGCTGTGGGAGGTATAAAACCAAAGGCTTTTGGGTTTTTGTAAGCAGGTGTTGCTATCTTTGACTGAAACAGAAACTGGGCAGGAAAATGCTTACAGGGCGTGTTCCCTAGTCACAAAAAAAAAATCCGTGGACAAATACCCAAACTTACAAAACAGATCAAACACTAAACACACAACAGAAATGCTAAGGAAGTAATTCACTTTACAAAGCAACTGTGTAAAGGGATTTTTGACCAAGAATGGCCTCAAGGAAACCCAAAATGAATTCCATTAAAAAAAAAAAAAGTAAATCTAGTAACACACACTTTTCTAGGAATGCATGGGTTTTTATAACATGCCAAACTGCCCGCTTCATCCTTGTTCTAATTACAGCCTCCATTATTTCACTTACTCATTTAACATTTACCAAGACCGACTTTGAGTAATCAAGACAGTCCAGTACTGGCATAAAGATAGACATACAGATCAATAAAATGAAACGAAAGTCCCGAAAGAAATCCATACACCTACGGTTGATTGGTTTTGACAAGGGTGCCAATTCAATTCCACAGGGAAAGGCCATTCAAGGGGGAAAGAACAGCGTCTTCAACAGATGACGCTGAGACAACTGGACATCGTTGACATGCCAAGGAGTGATCATAAATCCTTCCCCACACCATCCACAAAAATAACTCACGATGGATCAGAGACATAAATATAAGAGCCAAAACTATAAAACTTTCCAAAGAAACCATAGTAAATCCTCACGACCTTGGTTAGGTGAAGATTTCTTAGCTATGACATCAAAAGCACGGCACATAGGCCAAAAAAATGATTAACAGGACTTCACTGAAATTAAAAACTTTTTCATTTCAGAAGACACCATTAAGAAAATGAAAATACAAGCCACAGACTTGGAGAAAATGTTTGCAAATCATATATCTGGTAAAAGACTGTATCTAGAATACATATATAAAGACCTACTAAGTTCCAGGCACCATGAACAGCCGTTTGTGGGCACCCTCTCATTGCCAGCTCGCCACAATCCCCAAGGCAGTTACTATGACTCCCATTTTACAGATGAAGAAACTGATGCTCAGGGAGATTAAATGACTTGTCCGAGGTCACAGTTCTCAAGTCCAGGCAGAGCCAGGACCCAGGCCCACCTGGCTTTAAAGCCGTGGTTCTTAACCTTGCTTACACATTTAGAAACACCTGGAGGATTTTGAAAAATCATGCCGCCCGGGTTGGACCCCAGACCAACTAAATCAGAATTTCTTGTCAGTATTTTTTAAAGCTCTCCAGGGAACTCCAACGTGCAGCTAAAGTGGAGAATCACTGATTTAAAGTGAGGGGCTCTTAATCTGTCATACCTGGGGTGCTCGTTAAAAATATACACATTCCCAGACCCTACTCCTGGAGATGCTGATCTGTATGTCTGGGGTGAGGATTAGAAATCTGTATTTTTCACAATCACCCCAGATGACTATTGTGATCAGATATGTGTCTAATCCACCTTCCCCCAGCCCCAGGGCTTCAAGGAAGCAGACCAGGGGGGCCCCAACTGCTGGACCCTGGGATTAGGCCAAGGGCTGTGCAAGAACCTAGAAGGAGGTGCCAGGGGCACCCTTGGGCCCTGGGGAAGCTCCTGGGTCCCTTTGCAACCACAAAGTTGTTCCCGGAAGGCAGACCGCCCCATCCCACCCTCAGCCCCTGCATAAGTCAACCTGAACCAGATGCTCATGGAAAACAGTTTGTCCCTCTTTCTTGTGGGTTTGGAACTCTCTGCCCTGGGTTGAAGCAGGCTTGGAGGGCAGAGAAGAGGATAAAGTACAAATTGCAGCAGGTGGCCCTAAAGTGTTTCACATGGACAAAGACAGGGCTTCGTGAAAAAGAATGCAAATTGAACTACAGTCTCCCCCTCTGCCACCACACTGTCACAGCTCAGCACCTGTGCCCCCACCCCCACCCCCCAGACTCGGGCAGTTATGGGCTGTCTGTCTCGCCTTTAAAATGACAAGTGCTGTGAGCCAGCCAGCTCCCAAGGGACATAAGGAGGCTTGAGAGAATGAGGAAACTCCAGGAAGACACAAACAGCCTCTTTGGCCCGGATCATCTTTTTAACAGCTTTGCCTTCCTTCTCGTTGCTTCCCGAGGCCAAGCCAGGGTGAGAACAGACGCATTGTCTGCTTGTCTGGAGGCAGACAGAGAGGATATTTAAAGGCTGGCCCGGTGATGGGACGACAGCTCATTCGAGGACCCAGAGCAGGCTTTGTCTCAACAGCTAGCAGGGCATCAAGATGAATATCGAGGTCAGCACAGGGGGTCTCAGGAGATGTTCCCCTCACCATGAGACAAGTGCTGCAGGGTGGTTTCCCCTAAACAGTGCGGAGGTGGGAGGGTGGGGGGGCTGTCTGCCCAGGGGGATACGAGGGAGGCGGGGGCAGAGTTGAGGCCCTCTGGGTGTTCCGGAGGAGCCTGTCCACCGTGGGAACCATCAGACTCGTCAGACCCAGAGGCATTGTGAATGCAGCGGTGAATCTCAAACACAAGGACCCGCAGAGCCTGACTGCACTGGTCCCAACATTAAAAACGCAGCCGTCTCCTGCATCCTGGGGCAGTCAGATGGAAACGTTCTCCGATTATAAGAACAAAACTGCCTTGTGCTGCGATAATGAGCAGATGATTCCTGGAAAGAACCTCCTGGGCTTAAAAGAAAGTGCATTTTCCAAGCTAGGAGTGAGGCCGAGTCTGCAGTGATGGTGGGAACGAGGGGTAGCAACATGGGAGCCTGGTGGAAGGCCTGTTGGAGGGCCCCCCTGCCCTTTGCACTGGACTCTGTAAAGAGACAGTTTTCCTCTTCTTGGTCCCTGGTGGCAGCCCCCTGGAGGAGTCACGAGGAAGAAGGGGCAGAGGAAGCACTTCCTTCCCTCTCTCTACTCACCTTCTGGAGTTCTCTGGTCCTGGTGGTGCAGTCGTTAAGTGCTAGGTTAGGCTGCTAACTGAAAGGCTGGCAGTTCAAACCCACCAGCTGCTCTGAAGAAGAAAGACATGGCAGTCTACTACCATAAAGATTACAGCCTTGGAAACCCTGTGGGGCAATTCTAATCTGTCCTATAGGGTCACCACAAGTCTGACTCAATGGCAACTTTTTAAAAAATTTTTTATTGTGCTTTAAGTGAAGCTTACAAACCAAGTCAGTCTCTCATACAAAAACTTATATACACCTTGCTATATACTCCTAGTTGGTCTCCCCCTAATGAGACAGCACACTCCTTCCCTCCACTCTCTATTCTCGTGTCCAGCTTCTGACCCCCTCTGCCCTCTCATCTCCTCTCCAGACAGGAGCTGCCCACATAGTCTCATGTGTCTACTTGATCTAAGAAGCTCACTCTTCACCAGTATCATTTTCTATCACATAGTCCAGTCCAATCCCTGAAGAGTTGGCTTTGGGAATGGTTCCTGTCTTGGGCTAACAGAATCATGACCTCTGGGGTCCTTCTAGTCTCAGTCAGACCATTAAGTCTGCTCTTTTTATGAGAATCTGAGGTCTGCATCCTCCTGCTCTCCTGCTCCCTCAGGGGTTCTCTGTTATGTTCCCTGCCAGGCAGTCATCAGTTGTAGCGGGGCACCATCTAGGTCTTCTGGTCTCAGGCTGATGTAGTCTCTGGTTTATGCGGTCCTTTCTGTCTCTTGGTCTTGTGTCTTTGGTGTTCTTCATTCGTCTTTGCTCCAGGTGGGTTCAGACTAATTGATACATCTTGGATGGCCATTTGCTTTTTTTTTTTTTTTTAATGGGACTCACTGTCCCTACAAAAGAGGCTGACCTCCCTAGGGATCCCCCACCCCTGCATACTTTCTGCTAGGGTAATGTGAGTAACGGGGTCACCCCGGGGTGAACTCCACCAGGGAGATGGGAGATATAGGGAGCTGTGGAAGGAGGAGGACATGGAATCAACCAGGAAGGTGTTGAGGACAGGAGAGGGTGGGAGAGGGCCCCAGACCTGGAGGAGGATGTGGATATAATGTTCACCTGCTTTCTCATGCCAATGTCATGTCCTTGACAGAAAAGCTATGATCTTTTATTCCCCTCCTATCCCCAGTGCCTGATGCTAGAGAAGGGACTCAATACTCGTTTTGTCAGGTGCGGAGTGCCTAGCCATGAACATGAACCCTACACCAGGCTCTCCTTCAGAGCTCCCCACAGCTCCTCCTCTTCCTCTTCCCATGTGAAGAATAAAGTGGAATGATCCCAAGAGGGGTGGGATTGAAATGCACTTCTGCAGTTCAAGAGTACGTGATAAACTTCGAGCTCTTTACAGGAAAGAGGAACATGCACAGGCTATGTGTCCTTGAACATGCTATCTGTATAATGGGCACAGTATAATGGGCACAGTATAATGGGCACAGTAATGCCCACTGTGGGGCTGAGAAATAAATGAAGTGATCCATTCAAAGTACCTGCCACTAGGCAGGTGCTCAATAATTATCAATATCCTGCCTCCCATGCTTCTCAGAAAGTTCTCCTAACCAGCCAGTCTTCCCACCACCCAGTCCACAGCTATATTTCCCATCCATTCAACCGTGAACCTTCAGGGTGCAGAGTGTAGCGGGGCCCCATAAACGTAGGGGGTGCAGGAGGCAAGGTGTTCAGAGTCGGCAGGATCCTGAGACTTGGGAAGTGTGCAGGGCGGTGAGACTATTGGGCCAGGACCCTGGCAGCCCAGTCCTGGCACCCACCGTGTAGCAGAGCTATCCTAGGAAGACGCACCCCTTCCCCACTCCCACACAAGGAGTTTCTCGCCCCTTTACCCTCCTTTCTCCTCTTCAGCTCCGACGTCTTCCCCGCACCCTCTGTTCCCCCTTACCCTCGGTCCGCTTCCTCCGCCGCTGGGCCGAAGGGGAAGTGCCAGAGCCTAGGTCTCGGCTCCAGCGCTTCTCAAACGGCTCCGGGAAGCGGAGTTTACCGGTTGCCTGGCAACCCCGGCTGGGCCCGGGACGCGGGGCGGGGCGGGGCGAAGACGACCCAGAGCACGTGATGGCCCTAGTCGCTCTGCGGGAAAGGAGCTCAGGGTCCTCTCCTTTTTCGGGGCGGGTGGGGCGGGGGAGGGGGTCCTCTGGAATTAGGAGATTAACCGACAAGTTAGTGAAAGGCTAATAATGATCGTAAGTGTTCTTAGGGCGCCTTGCCAAAGTGACTTTCCAAGTCTACAAATCGCACTGGGCAAGATACGGAGAAATACAAAGAGTAGTCTGTGCTGCCGACCTCGCGAGCCATGGTTAGTGATGTCGGTTCTGCTATTTGTTTGCTTGGAATTTTGGCAGTCATTTTGCCACTCCTTACCTCATTTTGGAAACCCTGGTGGCGTAGTGGTTAAGTGACCAAAAGGTCAGCAGTTTGAATTCACCAGGCTCTCCTTGGAAATTCCATGGGGCAGTTCTACTCGGTCCTATACACTTGCTATGAGTTAGAATGGATTGGACAGCAATGGGTTTGATTTTTTTGTTGTTGTTGTTCCTCATCCATAAAATGGGAATTATAACCCCCATCCAGGGGTGGATTATCCAATAAGCACGGTGCTTACCTTGCTTGCCAGGTCATCTGTAGTAAAATTGTTCACTACAGATTAGCAAGTAAGCAAAAGTGAGCCAGTGCTTACCTTGCTTACTGGGCCATCTGCCCCTGTCTGGGATTATACATTTGAAAGAGGCTTTGATTCTGTAGGAAGGTGCTGTGGCGTTGGGAGAGAGACAGATGCCAGCCATACCTAGAAGCAGAACCTTTGATGTGGTGAAAAAAAAAATGTGAAACTGTTCACTACAGATGATCCGGTAAGCAAGGTAAGCACTGTGCTTATTGGATAATCCACTCCTGTCCCTATCCCACCCTCTGCTACCATATCCCCAGCACCTTGTGTAATGACTCCATCTGACTTTCCCACCAGGACTGGAAACCCCTTGAGAATAGGGGCTGGAGTCCCCTGAACTTTGTATTTCCACAGCTTAGTTCAGTGACTGGCACATTGTACCCACCCAGAAACCCAACCTGTTGCCGGGTTGGTTGATTCTGACTCATAGCAACCCTATAGGACAGAGCAGAAATGCACATTAGGGTTTCCAAGGCTGTGAATCTTTATAGAAGCAGACTGTCACATCTTTCTCCTGCAGAGCGGCTGGTGGGCGTGAACCGCCAATTTTTTGGTTAGCAGCCGAGCGCTTTAACCACCGCATTACCAGGGCTCCTTCAGCACATCGTAAACATGCATTAAGTGTTGAATGAATGAGTGAGATGAGTCGTAAAGATTGCAGAAATGGCAGATGTTTTGTTACCTATTTACCACAATAAAAAAACTACAACCAAAAAAAATGAAAAGAGCCATGTTTTTCATGAAGTTGAAGCTATTAAGTGAGATAATGTAAACTAAAAGAAGGTGCTTTGGGGTTAGAAGACATGGGTTCAAATCGCAGGTTGGCACTTACCAATCGTGTGACTCAACTTTCCTCATCTGCAAAGTAGGGGGACAGTGGCAGTTCGTACAGGATCATTGGGAGGATTAACTGGGATGAGCCTGCAAAGTGCTGATGGCAGGGCCAGCACCTGAATGACTGTAGCACTGTAATGCCCACAGCGGATGGCTGGGCTTGGCATTCAAGGAAGGGCGCTGGAGATTCGGACTGGGGCAGACAGAGAATGTGTCATCCCAGACGTGGGATTTGAGGTTGGCAGGCCTTGAAAAGTGGTTACAGGGAGTTGCAGGGGAGGGAGGAGTAGAGCATTCCAGATTGTGGGGAGGGCATGTGAACGGCGAACTGTGGTTGTCCTGGGGCAAGGGTGTTTCAGGGCACAGCCAGTGGGCTGACAGTCCCTGCAGGGGAAGAATCAGAGAAGAATTTGCTTCGGTCAGCTGGGGTCAGCTTGGGGGGCAGTCCTGAGACGCAGGCTAGGAGACCCGCTTCCTGTGGGGAGCTCTGGACAGGCTTTGGAGCTGTGGAAGCACAGGAAGAAAATGAACGCCCCTCCCTCGCTCACCCCACTTCTCCTGATGTATCTTCACCCCTGCCCACCTGCCACCAACAGGGTGGACGTGGCAACATCACCCACCAGATGGCCCATTTGCCAGGCCACACTCACCAAAGACCTGGCCCTAAAGGCCTGCTGCCACCAGCCCTCCCACTGGGCCCCGCTCCTGCTAGCTGCTCAGAGCAAAGGCCTCCTTGAGGGGTGACTGGGGCCAGATGAGGAACATTACTTGGCTTTGTGTGGTCAGAGACCAATCAGATCCAGGCAAAGCTTCCAGAAGAAATGGATCCATTCTATAGGGGAGCATTGGCTGGTGGGGATGGCCCGCAGACACCCTCCCCGCCCTGCCCAGAGCTCTGAGAAGCTGAGGCCTCTCTTCAAACCCACTATTCTGGGTCTGGGGGAAGGAGGGCAAGTAGGTAAGAAGGGGAAATAGAAAAAGTCAAAAGGAAAACTGCAGCTTCCTTTCTCATATTATCTCTATGGTTTAGTAAGACCCCCTTCCCCACCCTTGGAGCCCCTGCAGAGTGCAAACAGTTAATGTGTTTGGCTGCTAACCCAAAGTTTGGCAATTCAAGATCACCCAGAGGCACCTCAGAAGAAAGGCCGGGCGATCTACTTCCAGACAATCAGCCATTGAAAACCCTATGGAGGATGGAAAGATGTTCCACGTTCACAGATTAGAAGACTTAATATTGCTGAGATGTCAACACTACCCAAAGCGATCTATAGGTTCAACACAACCCTGATCAAAATTCCAACAGCCTTCTTTACAGAAATAGAAAAGCCAATCCTCAACTTTATGTGGAGTAGCAAGAGACCCCAAATAACTAAAGAAAACAGTGCTGAAAGAGAACAAAGTAGGGGGACTCACACTTCCTGATTATACTGTATACTATATAGCTCAATGGCAACAGGTTTGGTTTTTTCAGTATACAGCCCTGGTAGTGTAGTGGTTAAGAGCACGGCTGGTAACCTAAAGGTCGGCAGTTTGAATCTACCAGCCGCTCCTTGGAAACCCTATGGGGCAGTTCTACTCTGTACTATAGAGTTGCTATGAGTTGGAGCGGACTCCACGGCAATGAGTTCGGTTTTTTATGAGCTAAACTGCAGTCTGGTTTTAAGAAGACTTCAGGGGATATTGTTGGTTTAAGGTTTAAAGATGATCTCAAGGCAATAGTTTTAGCGGTTCATCCAACCTTTATGGCTCCAGGAAGCCTGGAGTCTATGAGAAATTAAAATTCTGTTCTGCGTTTTACCCCTTTTGATCAGGATTCTTCTCTGGAATCTTTGACCAAAATGTTCAGTAATGATAGCTGGGCACCATCCAGTTCTTCTGGTCTCATGGCAAAGGAGGCAGTTGTTCCTGGAGGCAAGTAGCCACAGATTCCATATCCTCCTCCCATTCCTGGCTGTCCTTTCTCTGTTGCTCCAGGTGAAGAGAGACCAATTGTTGTGCCTTGGATGGCTGCTTGTTATTAGGCCAATTAACTGGCTGTCCCATGAAACCATGACCCTAAACCTCCAAACCAAGGTCAAATCCACCAGCCACTCCTTGGGAACTCTATGGGGCAGTTCTATTCTGTCCTATAGGGTCGCCGTGAGTAGGAATGGACTAGAAGGCACACAACAACATGGCAGTTCTAGATTTAGTTTTTTGGGGGAGCCACCACACTCTTTTCAACAACAGCTGTACCATTTTGCATTCCCACCAGCAGTGGGTTGGGGTTCCAAAATCCCCACGTTCTCACCAACATTTGTTGTTTTCTGTTTTTTTATCTTAGCCATCGTAGCAGGAGTGAAGTGGTATCTCACTGTGGTTTTGATTTGCATCTTTCTGATGGCTAATGTTGCTGAGCATCTTTTCTTGTGTTTGGTGGCCATTTGAATGTCCTCTTTGGTGAAATGTCGTTTACCCATTTATGACTGGGTTGTCTTTTTGTTGTTAAGCTGTCAAAGTTTTATATTTATTTTGGTTATTAGGTTTTTGTTGGATACATGGTTTCTGAAGATAGCGTCCCGGTTGGTAACTTGTTTTTAGACTTTTTTTGTAAAGTCTTTTGATGAACGAAAATTTTTAATTTTTATGAGATTCCATTTATTTATTTTGTCTTTTGCTGTTTGTGCTTTTGTTTATTATATTAGACAATCCATTGTTAAAAGCTAGGCCTGACAGCTCGCGCCTGCTTTTTCTTCTAAGAATTTTATGGCTTTAGTTTGCACGTGTAAGTCCTTAATCCATTTTGAATTTGTTTTTGTGTATGGTGTGAAGCATGGATCCTATTTCATTTCTCTGCACATGGAAATCCAATTTTCCCAGCACTGTTTAGTGAAGAGACTCTTCTTTCCCCATCAAATGGACTTAGCGCCTTTGTCAAAAATCAATTTGCCACAGATGTGTAGGTTTACTTCTGGACTCTCAGTTCTATTCCATTGATCTATGTGTCTATTGTTATAGCAGTCTGTGTGTCTATTGTGATACCAGTACCAGGCTGTTCTGATTACTGTAGCTGTGTAAAAAAACCCAGAAAACCAGACCCATTGCCACTGAGTCAATCAGACTCATAATGGCCCTACAGGACAGAGTAGAACTGTACCATACGGTTTCCCGGGAGCAGCTAGTGGGGGGATTTGAACTGCTGACCTTTTGATTAGCAGTCAGTCTCTTAACCACGATGCCACCAGAGCTGTCTGAATTGACCAGCAAGTTTTAAAATCAGGAAGTATGAGTCCTCCTACATTGTTCTTCTCTTTCAACACTGCTTTCTTTAGCTATGTGGGGTCTCTTGCTATTCTACATGAAGTTGAAGATTGGTTTTTCTATTTCTGTAAAGAAGGCTGTTAGAATTTTGATCAGGGTTGTGTTCAATCTATAGATCGCGTTGGGTTGTATTGACATCTCAGCAGTATTAAGTCTTCCAGTGCATGAACGTGAAACATCTTTCCATTCAATGGCTGATTGTCTGGAAGTAGATCGCCCAGCCTTTCTTCTGAGGTGCCTCTGGGTGATTCTGAACTGCCAACCTTTGGGTTTGCAGCCAAACACATTAACTGTTTGCACTCCGCAGGGGCTCCGAGGATGAGTAAGGGGGGTCTTAGTAAACCATGAAGATAATATGAGAAAGGAGGCTGCAGCTTTCTTTTTGACTTTTCCTATTCCCCCTTCTTACCTACCTGCTGCCTCCACCTCTCCCCTACCCCATACCCTCCACCCCCAAATAGTGGGTTTGCAGAGAGGCCTCAGCTTCCCTGAACTGGGACACCAGCATGAAGTCATATCATTAGGATTATTAGGATTATTCAGAGACCTAGTTAAACCAAATTCAAGGTCTCTCTCTCAGTTCTCCGCCCAATCACAGCAGAACCGGCAACTGAAATTCTTCCCTGAGGGCAGCCCCAGCTCTAGATACCCCCAGGTCATCCACAACCCACTCCACTGGCCACTTTTAAAAACTAAACGTTTGATTTTAGAACAGTTTCAAATTCACAGATATATTGCGAAGGTAGTAAAGGAGTTCCCTTATGCCCACGCCAGCTTCCCGTTTTTACCATCTTACATCGGTACAGTAAATGTGTTACAATTCATGAACCAATATTTATACACTGTCATTAACACCCATATTCCATTCTGATTTCCTTAGTTTTTCCCTAATATCTTTCTTCTGTTCTAGAGTCCCATCTAGATACCACGTTATATTTAGTTGTCCTGTCTCTTTAGGCTCCTCTTGGCTGTGACAGTTTCTCAGACTTTCCTTGTGTTTGAAGACCTTGGCAGTTTGGAGGAGGACTGGTCAGGTATTTTGTACCTGACCCTCAAATGGGATTTGTCTGATGTTTTTCTCATGGTTAGACTGGAGTTATGGGTTTTGGGGAGGGAGACTATAGAGGTGCCATTCTCATCACATCCTATCAAGGTGTGTACCGTCAACATGACTTATCACCGTTGTTGTTGACCTTGAGCACCTGGCTGAGGTCATGTTTGTCAGGTTTCTCCATTGTGCAGTTACTTCTCCACTTTCATACTGTGCTATTTGGAAGGAAGTCACTGTGTGCAACCCACACTTAAAGAGTGGGGAGTTAGGCTCCACTTCCTTGAGGGTGTTGTTATTGTTAGGAGCCATTGAGTCGGCTCCCACTCATAGGCACTCTATGTACAACAGAACAAAACACTGTGTGGTTCTGTGCCATCCTCACAATCATGGCTATCTTTATTTGAGCCCATTGTTGCAGCCGCTGTGTCAATCCATCTTTTTGAGGGCCTTTCTCTTTTTCGCTGACCCTCTGCAAGGGTGGTGTAGCTACCTAAATTATTTGAAATTCTTCCGTAGAAGAGATTGGCTGGTCACTTTTTTAGACTTTATTTTCCTTGGCTGATACTTATGCAATATAATAACATTTGGTAGAAACCATCCACGTCCTAAATCAATACTTAAAACAAGCCACAGAGTTGAGCGAGACAAAGTTCTAAAATTTTAAGTTGCATCTAAGCTGCTTGCATGCCTTACTTTCAGGCTGCATGGACCACAAACTCACAAAGTGGGGTCATCAGGGGAAGGAGGGAGATCACGCTTTGTGGGAATAATTCTGCGGCTGAAGCTGTGGAACCTCGCCCAGTGGGTCCATTGATTGCGTTCCCAGCTTCCCTGGAAGAGTAGGAGTGCTGGAGAGTGGAGACTTGTCTTTGTAGCCACAGTACTGCACAGCGCCTGGTACCTAAAAATTTCTCAGGAATGCATCAGTCACATCAATGGTGGGGCCCCATATCCATTTTTTGTTACCAGTTGCTGTTGTTACTAGTTGGCATTGAGTCGATTCTGACTCATGGCGACCCCATGTGTACAGAGTAGAACTGTTCCACAGGATTATCAAGACTGTGACCTTTTGGAAGCAGATTGCCAGGCCTGTCTTCCGAGGCATGAGGTGTGAGCTTGTGCCTGGTACTCAAGCCTTTAACCATTCCAACCACCAAGCGACTCCTTTGTCACACAAAAAAAGAAAACCAAACCTGTTGCCGTTGAGTTGGTTCCAATTCATAGCAACCCTACAGGACAGGGTAGAACTGCTCCATAGAGTTTCCAAGGAACGGCTGGTGGATTCGAACTGTCAACATCTTGGTTAGCAGCTGAACTCCTTTTTTTTTTTTTAATTGTGCTTTAGGTGAAAGTTTACAGCTCGAGTTAATTTCTCATACAAAAACCTATACACATATTGTTATGTGGCATTAGTCGCTATCCCTATAATGTGACAGCACACTCCTCCTTCCCACCCTGTGTCCATCCAGTGAGCTCCTGTCCCTTCCTGCCTTCTCATTCCGCCTCCAGACAGGAGCCATCCATTTGGTTTCATGTGTCTGCTTGAATGAAGAAGCACACTGCTGAGAATTCGCATTTCTAACAAGTTCCCAGGTGATGCTAATGCTGCTGGTTAGGGACCAATTCTGAGACCCACTAGTAGAGCCGTGGTTCTCAAAATTTATTATACATAAGAATCACCTGGAGATCACCTTAAAATGTAGATTCTGATTCAGTATATCTGGGGGGTGGAAATGCCAATTCTCAGTAGGGGTTCGAACAGAAATGAACTGGTTACCCTGGAGTGGCTGATGGGTTCAAATCGCTGACCATTCTGTTAGCAGCTGAGCATTTAACCACTGCAACACCAGGGCTCCTTTTGTTACTAATTAAGTATCTCCGTTGCTCTTGTCAATCAGACCTTTCCCTGGTATCTCAGACCAAGACTCCTTTTCGTCCTCTCCAGAACCATCAGTCTTGCCAAACTCCACTCAGAGTTACTCTCTTCTCTCTCTCTCCGTCTTTTAAAGGTCTGAGCTACCATAATACTTGAGCAACCAACAGGCAGCTATACTTGCCCAAGGTACAAACCCTTACTCAGGCTGGGGCTCATGTAGACTTGGCTTTTTTGGGGGAATCGGGGACCCCAGACTAAGGAAATCATCCATAGTCCATGTCTCAGGAATACAAAAGAGGAGAATGAAAGAACAGCATTGGGGTGCTGTTCTGTGGCCAGCTAGTAAAGGTGGAGAGTATGGAAGGGTAAGAGTCTCTGGATGGTGTTAACATAAAGTTGGCAGTTCAAGGCTACCCTGAGGTATGTCAGAAGAAATTCCTGATGATCTGCTTCCAAAAACTCAGCTATTGAAAACCCCGTGGAGCACAGTTCTACTCTGACACACATGGGGAGTTCTTTTTGTAAGCCCCAGGTGACTAGGACCTTCCACTTCTCTGACAAGGCACTCTACTGAGCCTGGGATGCCACCATGAGACACCACACCCTCTGGGGACAGGGAAGATGGGGATGCGGGAATGGGGTGGGCAGCAGACCGTGAGTCACAGAGGTTTAATCAGATTCCCTTCCGCTGACACCAGCTGAGATCTGGGAGGCTGAGGGTCAGAGTGTGGGGTCACCTCAGGGCACCTGGAGCTCGAGAGAGTTTGGGAAGAGGATGAGCTAGCCTCCAACCACAAAGTCCAAACAGTTCGCTGGCCAGCCCTTCCTTCCCTGCTCCAGACGAGGGAAAGCAGCTTTGCCTTGGAAGATGGGCAAAGGCTGAGACCTCCCAGCTGCCTGACCCTGCAGGGCTTTTCTGTCCTCCTTCCACCTGGGGCACCACTTGTTGGTGTGGACCACTCCCCATCAGGCCTCTCCTCCTCGCTCCCCAAGGCGCTGCTCTCTGGCTGTCCTTCTGCCTCTGTTCCAGCTCCTTCTTCCACTTGCTCCTCAAACATTCCGGGTGCTGCGGAGTCAGTGCTGACTCATGGCGACCCCATGTGTGTCACAGTAGAACTGTGCTCCAGAGGGTTTTTAGTGGCTAATTTTCTGGAAGTAAATTGTCGGGCCTTTCTTCAAAGATGCCTCTGGTGGATTTGAACCTCCAACCTTTCAGTTAGTAGCCAAGTGAGTTAGCCGTTTGTACCACCCAGCAACTCCCCTCAAATGTAGCTGTTCCATACTCCATTCTTCCCTCTCTTTCAGCGCATCGCTGCCTCTCCATGCGTTAGCAACTGCACGTGTGTGCTGACTCCCCATCCCCGTCTCCCGCCTAGGCCTCCTCCCCAGCACCAGTCCAGGCCAGTGTTGCCTGCATGACAGTTCCATGTGGACATCACACACACCCCTCAAACCTAGCCTAGTGGGAAAGAGGTCCTCATCCCCCACATTTGCTCCTCCTCCGGTATTCCCTGGGTTTCCAGCACCCCCGCCCATCCACCTCATCGGCTATGATTT
This sequence comes from Loxodonta africana, assembly GCF_030014295.1. NCBI lineage: Eukaryota > Metazoa > Chordata > Mammalia > Proboscidea > Elephantidae > Loxodonta > Loxodonta africana. The sequence goes on from NC_087359.1 coordinate 18,683,697, forward strand.
GATGAAAGTCTGCAACTTAATGAAACTTTCTCAACAGGGTTCCTATGCAGGGCTTCAAACCGGTTTGTTTGGGTTCAAACCCCTGCTGAGAATTTGCATTTCTAACAAGTTCACAGGCAATGCTAATGCTACTGGTTAGGGACCAATTCTGAGAACCACTAGTAGAGCCAAAAGCAAAACAAAAAACAAAAACAAACCCATTGCCATCAGGTCAATTCCAACTCTTAGCGACCCTATAGGACTGAGTAGAACTGCCCCGTAAGGTTTCCAAGAAGTGGTTGGTGGATTTGAACCCGTAGCCTTATGGTTAGCAGTAAAGCTCTTAACCACTGTGCCACCAGGGCTCCTAAACCAGACAAGCCCATAAAATAAACAATAACATCCTAGAGGAACGTGCTCCTTAGGACAATCAATTATGCGAGGTCAAAAGGGAAACATTTGCCCAAAAGCAAAGATGAGAAGGCAGGAAGGAATAGAAAACCAGGATAGGATGAAAGGAAACAGGGAACCTAGGATGGAAATGGGGACAGCGCTGACACATCGTGGGGAGTGAAACCAGTGTTATGGGACCCTTTATGTACAAACTATCGAATGGGGAATAAATTTGCTATGTAAACTAGCAAATACACACCTAATGCGTGCACACACACAAAGAAAATCACCTGTTAAGATGTAGATTCTGATTCAATATACCTGGGGTGGAAAAGCAAATTCTCAGCAGGGGGCTGAACCGGAATGAACCAGTTCAAAGCCCTGTTCCTATGAAACCAACTGAAAAACACATGTACAACTACCACATCCTTCAGCACAGACATCTGCCCATCCATTCAGCTGACAGTGGTTGAGTGCTGCTTTCTCTGCGTGTGAGCCTCAGGAAAGCTTGTGCGTGGTGCTCGAGAAGACTCCCATCAGAGCTGTCAAGTGGACAAATCACTGGCAAGAAGATGATGCTTTCCCTTGATGGAGTTCTGGAATCTTCCAAACCCTCTCTCTCCTCCTCTCTACTCATTCGTCAGTGATGGAAAGCACAGCAGAATTTAAAGAATGGTGGGAACGTGTCCAAGACACAGTATTAAGTGGAGAAAGCAACTGCAGAACAACACGCATAGTGGGATTACTTTTTCTACAAATACTTAGAACAAAACCTGGAGAACTTGCATCAAATTATGGGTGAGTTTTTTTTTTTTCCCGCCTTCCGGTTGTTGGATTATTTCTTATACAGTTTTGTAAAGTTTGAAAAGATTACATCATTCTTTTGCAATTAAAAAAAAAAATGAAGACTAAAAAAAGAACAAAAAACAAAAACCAAACAGGAAACACAAGACTCAAGAAATATTTACCAAATGTCCACATAAGACTCGGAACGTGTGTCTAAGCAAATCCATGTTGATCGTGTCACTTGTCTTCCTTGCTAATTGGCAAACGCCATGAAGTCACAGCCCATGGCTGCCTTAGACATACCCGTAGTCCCAGAATTTAGCAGAAGGTGATGTGTTACGTGAGGGGTCAGCCAACCTTTGCTGTAAAGAGTCGGTTAAGAAATATTTTAGGTTTTGGGGGACAAAAGGCAAAAACCTAAGATACTACATAGGTATTTATATACCAAAAGAGAAAGTAAACTTCCATACGTTTCTTCACTGATGAAATTAAAAATACAAAGACTAAGTATAATCCTTTGGAAACCCGGGTGGCGTAGTGGTTAAGTGCCACGGCTGCTAACCGAAAGTCAGCAGTTCAAATCTACCAGGCACTCCTTGGAAGCTCTATGGGGCAGTTCTGCTCTGCCCTATAGGGATGCTATGAGTTGGAATCAACTCGACGGCAACAGTTTTTAAGAGTAATCTTTAGTAATCCATGTCTACCAATAAGAAAAATGTATTCTTTTGAGGGAGGGACAATATTTCACTTAAGATGCCCTGGTGGCGCAGTGATTAAGCGCTTGGCTGCTAACCAAAAGGTTGGAGGTTTGAACCCACCAAGCTGCTTCTGTGGGGGAAGGGTGTGGCAACCTGCTTCCGTAAAGATTTACAGCCTAGGAGACCTTATGAAGCAGTTCTACTCTGTCCTACAGGGTACCTATGAGTCAGAATCGACTCGACGGCAACAGGTAATATTTCACTTAACTAAGGTTCGCAGGTAGTGTTCTCTATCATCAAAATAGGTTGCACATGTTTGATTTTTCCCCAAGCGTGTAAAGATGTAAAAACCATTCTCTCCTCACAGGCCATACAAAACAGGAAGCCCACCTGATTTGGCTCATAAGTAGTAGTTTGCTGTGCTAAGCAATTGATACATTTTTAATTAAATGAATGAAAGGAGGAAGAAAGGCAGGTACATTCTTCTTATCTGCACCTACATGTCACTGGGGCACACCAGCCTCTGGAATATTAGAACAGCAGTTTTCGGAGTCAAAGAAACAGTTGCTGAATGATTCAGACTCACAGCGACCCCATGTGTGTTAGACTAGAACCAGGCCCCAAAGAGTTTTCAATGGCTGATTTTTGGGAAGTAGTTCACCAGACCTTTCTTCTGAGGCGCATCTAGATGAACTCGAACCCCTAACCTTTGGGTTAGCAGCCAAGTAAGTTAACTATTTGCGCCACCCAGGGGCTCCTTTAAGAGTGAGAAACAGTTTTAATTATCCTGGAATCCATGTTTTGGGGTCCATGGATTTGGGGTGACTTACCCGGATCATTTGCCCTTAGGTGTCTTTTTGAACCTTGAAGAAACTGGTTTCCTAAAGTCATGTTTAAATCAAACAATGGCCTAGGAGGCAGCTGAGTGATGACCGTTTTGCCTTCGGCCTAGGGTTCTTTTGGAGACTTATCCACATGTAGTCAGTTTCAGCAAACAGGAACTCCAGGGTCTGCCTGGAAGCTGTGTTTCAGGGTAAATTGTTATTATAGAAACAGTGTCCTGGCCCTGTTTCCATGGCAATACTGATAAGATGTGGTAGAAGAATTTGGGAAGTTCTCATCTTCAGAGTATTTTTGACTTTCTAGTCAAAATGTTACCGCGATTCACAAATCCTATACTGAATAAATTTTAATCAATTTCTGTTATTGGCTTAATTGGGTTTTTATTTTAACAGGAGTCAAGAGGTAGTGATATCATCTCCGCTGCTTCTAAATATAAGACCTCCCAGCTTTTGAGGGAAAAAGCAGTGCCGAGCTCGCATCAGGAAGCCTGGCTTTAGACGCTCCACCATGGGTAAGGCAGCTCCACATGACAGCATGGACTGAGCACCTGTCCCTGGCCAAGGCGCCACCTCAAAAGATGGCATGATGAGTTTATTACACGTCCTCTCCGGAGCAGACTGAATACCAGCCCCTCTTCCCATAGCTGGCTCTTCTTGAGTCTGGAGTCAGACTGCTGGGCAGAGAATGTTCTGGATGGTAAGGTCGAGCCAGACCAGCTGGCAGTGGCGCTGTGTTTGCCGAGAGGCTTTTATGGATTGAATTGTGTTCCTCAAAAAGTCACGCTGAAGTCCTAACCCCTATACCTGTAAGTGAAGCCTTGGGAGCACAGTGGTTAAGAGCTTGGGCTGCTAACCAAAAGGTCAGCAGTTGGAATCCACCAGCCACTCCTTGGAAACCCTATGGGGCAATTCTGCTCTGTCCTGTAAGGTCGCTGAGTCAAGAGTCAACTTGAAGGCAGCATATTTTTTTGGTACCGGTGTGACCCTGTTTGGAAATCAGGGCTTTCTTTTATTATGTTAATGAGTCATACCAGGGTAGGGTGGGCCCTAACCCTAATCACTTCTGTGTGATGTCTTGGCAGAATAGACACCGCACACACGGCACACAGGAGGAAGATGCCACATGAAGATCCATCTACAAAGGAACACCAAGAGTTGATGGCAGACACCAGAAACCAGGAGAGGCCGCAGAAGGAACCGACACAGCGGAGAGCCTGATTTGGACTTTTAGCCTCCAGGACAGTGAGAAAATAAACTGTTTTAGTGCTATTTTTGTTATGGCAGCACTAGGTAACTGAGACAGAGCTCCCCTCCCACCCCTTGCCCTTGGGTGCAGGCTGGGACAGGAGAGGGAGCTGGACACACATGGGTCAGAACGACCCTTGGGCCTCACACTCCCACATAGCGTCCTTCCTGTCTCATGCAGGGCCTGCCGGCACCTCAGGCCTCACTCCAGATAGATCCCAGAATCAGTTAAAGCTCTTAAAGCGAATCTCATTTGGATACTGAGCTGCAGTAACCGTAAAAAAGTCAGAAGAGTTATAGAAAAGGGGTACCCCGCTCCTCCAAGCCATTTCCCCGCTGCTCTTGGTATTCCAAGTCTAGGGAGAAAGGAGGCTACTTTGCTAGGACTAGACTAGGGGTGGGAAAATTGTATTCCCATGAACTCAAGGGATGCCCTGCTCCTGGCTCTGTCCTGTGCCTGGGCTGTTAGGGTACAGAGGCCTCTGCACCTCCCCGGAGGGGTTCCCAAAGGACACAGAAGCTGCTCACTTAGAGAAGCACCTTGAAACACTGTCAATTCGAGGCACACAGGTGCTACACAAGTCAACAGTAGCTTAGTGACTCCTGGGAGACCTGGTGTTGGCCCTGCCAAGCCTTCCTGGGCTGGCTGGGTTTTTCATGTCAAATGAGACACTGCAAAAAAGGCCTGAAGGGTGCTGTGCTTCTGCCAGGAAAGGCGAACAGTTTAGGGAGAGCTCGTAAGGACTGATACAGAGCTGGTGAGCAGCGTGCATGCTCCCCCTGGGAGAAGTGGCCCCCCGCCCTCCCTCCACCCACTGCATTATACAGAGGGTCCAGTGGAGGGGGCGTCTAGACGGGAGCTCAGGGTCAGACACTCTTGGTTCTGGTCACCTGCCCCAACCAAGTCCTCAACCTCTCTGCACCTTTGATTTGTTGTAATGAACGATCTCGTACAGTTGTTGTGCACTTAATTAACAATTAACATATTAGGGGACACTCATCTTCTGTTGGAGCCCTGGTGGTGCAGTGGTTAAGAGCTCATCTGCTAACAAAAATGTCGGCAGTTCGAATCTACCAGCCACTCCTTGGAAACTCTATGGGGCAGCTCTACTCTGTCCTATAGGGTCTCTATGAGTTGGAATCGACTCGACGGCAAAGGGTTTTTTTGTTTTTCATTTTCTGTTAAGGGTGATGGAAAAATTTGGGAACCATCGGTGGTGATGGCGAACAACAGGGTGAATGAAATTAAGGGGCCTGATGGCACAGTGGTTAAGCACTCAGCTACTAACTGAAGGTTGGCGATTTGAACCCACTTAGAAGCCGCACGGGTCAATGACCTGCAGTCCGTTCCCGTAAAGATTACAGTCAAGGAAACCCAATGGGGCAGTTCTACTCTGTCATGTGAGGTCACTATGACAGAACCTAACACCATTACCAAGAATATTAAGAGCATGGCCTTTGGGGAGAAAAGACTAGGGCAGCAGTGAGGCCTGTTTTTTGAGATGCCTTGTGACCTTCATTCAAGGCTCCATCTTTCAATCCTGTCACTAAAATTGTTACTGACATCTGCTTTGAAGCCCCTCCTTGCCTACTACATAACCCTGGAAGAGACTGCTCAACACCTGCCTTATTCCCTGCGGCCGAGGAAGCGGGAGGCTCACTGCATATTTAGTGTAAGTGGTTTATTTCTCTTCCAGGTGAGGCTACACAGGTATGAAGCAGAGCTCTGCCCACCTGGCTCCGTCAGGAGCCACCCAAGGAATTTGAGCTCAGTTTACATGCATTCAAAACACCTCTTCTAGTTGCCAACAATGACACATTAAGAACACCTTGATGGTGCAGGCACCCCCACCCGCACGCAACATGGACATACAAAGGGTAGGCTTATGGTACACGGTATGTACAGGTTAGTGTGGGTGAGACACAGGCCCAGTTCTGTCACAGAGGCTTGGCTGGGAACCACTCTGCTGTCAGTGTTTTGATGACAAAGTGGCTCTTCCCAAGCAGGAATGGAGCCCCGCCCCAAGCCATGGCACCCCGTGTCCCTACTTTGGTGTATGAGGTAGGGGAGGGGGTTCCCTGTTGTGCACCGAATTGGCAAAGGTTGGAGCACCAAAGACCCTCACCCTGGATCCTCCGCAGGGCAGGAAGGTGGGTCATTATTCCCTCCCGACCAACAAGATCATTTCCATCTAGCAGGTACAGTCAGGAGCCTGGGACACGGTAGTCGGGAGGTAGGGAAGTAGCCTGTCTCCACTTCGAGACTCAGTTGTCCTGCTTTTGCTAAACCCTGCTTCTGCTAAAGCCAAGTCAAACTTGCTTGAAGACAAAAGGGAGGGGACAGGTGGCTTGGCCATTCAGCTACCCCAACCCCACCAAGAACAGGGGGCTCTGTTCAGTTCAGCTTCTCCCCCTTCTTAAAGAGCCTCCCTCTGGAGTGGGGTCAACCCAGATCCCCACCTAACAGCAGCTTGGGGCAGAACATCTCCCTGATCTTTATTCTGTTTAAAAGTCCAGCCCCACCTCCAGGTCCATCAAGAACTGGTCAGTGCCAGAAAAATCTGCCAAGTAGTGGCAGAAAAACCAAGCTGAGGAATGAGCGCCGAGTCTACAGTAAAAACTGGACGTGCTATAGGCATTGGTTCTTTGGATAATCAAAATATTTAAAAACTGGGAGGGAAAAAAAAAAGAGTTAAGGTCGCTTTCAAAGTGTCTGTTAATACCTGAGACCGCCCCTGGCCACAGCTGACTACCTCAGAGCATCATTTCTGGGATGGAGGTGAGATCATGGAGGCTGTAGGGAAATGCTGCCCCAATAGGGCAGCCGTGAAGGACAACGGCAACTCGGAGAAAGGTCACCCGGGCTTCTGAGCCTGGCTAAGCTAACAGGGGGCCAGGTCCTGGCAGTGGGGCCCCCAGAGGGATTGGCTCCAAGGGTGGCGGCACCTGCCTGGCCCTGTCCTTGCTGCCTGCCCCATCTGGTGAGGGTGGAGGTCAGGCCGGGTCCAGCCAGGCTGTGGAGAGGGGATGAGGAGTGGCAGCTTGGGGGCAGCACCTCCAAGGCCGCCAAGTGCTTGGTGGCAGCAGACAGAAGAGGGAGAGGCTGCCCAAGTCATGGGTCTTCCTCCAGCTTGGGCCTTAGTCAGGAACCTCTGAGGCAACCCCAGGCTTGCATCTTCACCAGTCTCAGTGCCAACATCCATAGTCCTGCCTTTGGTTTCTATGAAAGAAACGCAGCTGCGAGGAGGCTAGAACCCTGGGCAGGTGTCATTAGGCTGGGTAGTGCCCCAGGTGCTCATCCGCCACGGACAGGTAGGTGGCCCTCATGCTGGGGGAGTACTGTGGGGAGAGAAGAGAGGGTCAGTCAGCAGAGGACCATGCCTCAGGGACAGACAAATTGGACACTGTAGTAAAGGTGTCCAGACTTCTCAGAGTGTGAGAACTGGACCTGCTGTAGCAGCAGCCAGGTACCGAGTTCTAATCCCAGTATACTGTGGGGACTGGAGGATACCACAGAGGCCTGGGCAGGTGGCCATGCCTGGTGGTACATCCAGCCCCCAGGTGAGCAGCCCTTGACTGGGAGGTGGAGAGGGACCCACTCAAGCCCAGGTCTATCAGGACTTCTGGCTCGCAGCCTCAAATGCAAAACCTACTCACAGGCTAGCTGCCACCCCTCCACCATGCTGCACCTCCACTCCAATGCACGCCACTGCACAAGGGGGCGACAACACCCAGGCCATCACCTCACGTCAGGGGCAGCTGCAGCAGGGTGCACCAGTGCAGCTAGGAGCCCACTGGGCAAGCTGGCTGTGGTACAGGCGCTAGGCTCAGGAGCCAGGTGCAGACCTCAGCTGTGCCGTGACCATGGCTGAGGTTCTCCAGTCTGTGAGCCTATTTCCCCACCTGTCCAGTGCACCTGAGAGTGTTCAGCTCTCACCCTGAAAGGCTGAGATGACACAACACAGCCACGACCCCTCCCACTGCAGTTCTTTAGAAACACCAGGGGGAGCTTAGGAGATCTGCATGCCCAGGCCCCACCCCACTTGCATTTCCTAAAAATTGAGATAAAATTCACATGACATAAAATGAACCATCTTACAGAGTCACCAGTAGTTTTCAAAGCTGTTCAGGTGATTCCAGTATGCAGCCAGCTCTGAGCAGCAGTGACCTCACGCAAAGAAAGTGCTCAATAGCAGCACCAGCTAGGGATCCTGTCCTGGTCACTGACACAGTGAGGCTCAGCTAGCGTGGACATGAATCACCTCAGGAACACCTGCGATTCTGCATTTCTAACAAGCTCCCACACTGTCTGTCCACTGACCCCAGGACCCTGACTACTGTCTCTGGGACCTCAGGGACATTTGGGGGGCCAGGCCATTGGCACCAGAGAGGGAGGGAGTGCCTCCAGCTGGACGAGAGGACAAGGCTCTTTAACCCTGTGGGTCTTAGCTGGGGGCGATTTTTGACCCTCAGAGATATTCAGCAATGTCTGTAGTCATTTTTGGTTCTCATGACTTGGGGTGGGGGCGAGTGCTACTGGCATTTAGTGAACAGAGGCCAGGGATGCTGCTAAACATCGTGCAACGTCAGGACAGCCTAACCACAAACAATGATCCTGCCCCAAACGTCAGCAGGCTGAGAAACCCACCTCAGAGCGGTGATTCTCCAAGTGTGGTTCCCAGACCTGCGGTAGTAGCTTTCCCCCGAACAAGTTAGAAATGCAAACCTAACCCTCGGCTCCACCCCAGGCTTTTGGAATCAGGAGCTGGGGGTGGACCCAGCAGGCTGTTTGACCAGTCTTCAGCAGAACTGGAGGAGCAGCTACCCAAACTTTCTGGTGATAAGGATCGAGCGGGGTCTGTTAACTAAAAACTTCCCAGAAATTCTGATTCCATGAGTTTGATGTGAGGTCCAGGATAGGTCTTTTTTTTTTTTTTAACAGTTGCACCCAGGTCCTTTTCACCCATCAAGTTCAGGCAATAGCTTGGAAGGATAGGAAGGATTCCAGGAGGCAGAGCTCTGGGGGAAGACACCTTTCTAGCCAAGGGAGCAGACTGCATTCCGGTTGGCTTTGCTGGGGGGATCACTCACTGGGGAAGTCCTGTCTATCCCAGAGATGGAGTTTGGAAGAGGGAGGAACTGCCCCAACAGCAGGCACATGGAGTACCAGTGGGTATTCAAAGCTGGCAGCAGGGGGAGGGTGGGTTGTCCCTTCCCATGCTCCAGGCCCTGGGGTTTCTTGCTCAACAGCACCTTTGGGTGTATCTCACCCAGCTTACTTGGGGTGTGGTGTGGGGAAGGGTCTTCCCTGGGGCAGGATGAGCTGGGTGGGGCCTGATAGCCAACTTTATCAAAGCAGTAAGTGTGTATGGGAAGGTTTATTCTGCTCTGGAGCCTTGCAAATAAGGTCAGTTCTTAATCTCTGCTAGTACAGGAGAAATGGCCTGGGTATTTCCAAAACAAAACCGGCTGCCATTCCGACTCATAGACAGTTCTACTCCGTCGTATAGGGTGGCTATGAGTTGGAATCCACTCGAGGGCAGTGGGTTCCAAAACAAAAGGTAATTCAAAAATCATTTTTAATTGGCACCACAGTGCATCAAGGAATTCTTTTTTTTCAGATTTCCCCTGGTTGTGTTTTGCCTGGATTAATGTTAAACTCAATCTGTATTTCTGGATCCCAGCGGCTGTGGGAGGTACAGGAATACCAGAGATTTTTGGTGAGCGAGGAAGCCAGGCTGGAGTCTAAAATGCAGTCCAAACAGCCCACCTTCCCTTCCTGAGGACCCCAGAGAGAGAACGAGTCAGGCTGGGTCTAGTGCTGCCTGCAAAGCTGCTTAAAAACTGGCAGGTTTGACGCTCTGGGTAGAGGCACCAAGGAGGAGTCACGGGAGGGAAAGACAGAGGACTGGGTAGAACAGGCTCTCTCAACCCAGCACCATTGACATTTGGGGCTGGCCCATTCTTTGTGGTGGGGGCTGACCTGGGCATTGTAGGAAGGTCAGCAGCAACCCTTGGCCTCACCCCTTAGGTGCCAGTAGTACCCTCTCCCCAGTTTTGAAAAGAAAAAATGTCTCCAGACACTGCCAAATGTCCCCTGGGGACCAAAATCACCCCTGCTCTAAGGTTTGGTTCAAATGCTACCTCCTCCATGGAACCATCTGGGGTCTCCAGGGCAGAACCGACGGCCCCCCCCCATTCCAAAGCACTTAACCACAGGAAAGTTCTCCTGACTCCCCTCCTACAGACCGTACACTTCCTGAAGACAGTGACTGGATCCCAGTCACATCTGGGAGGTTGGTTCAATGGATGCCCCACGAGCATCCTGGGGTCTCAGGTCCCAAGCCCTCTTTCATCCATTTACTTGAGTCTCCAGTGTTGGCCATCCCCTCCCAAAGCACCTGGGTGTGGCAGGTGACAGCCATCATACAGCAAAGGCAAGGGCTCCCTCCCTGACCAACACCTGGCTCCAGAGCTCTGCTGCCCACCCCTCTTGCAGACTTCCAGTCCCTCCTTTCTTATTAAGGCCACATTAATAGGTGTGTGCTATTATTACCATCCCCATCCTATAGATGGGGAAATTGAGGCAGGGAGAGGTGAAGTACTTGTCCAGGGTCACAGAAATCATAAGTGACAAGCTGGAATTTGAACCTGCATTTGGCCCTGGAACCTGATCTTCCATATTCTAAACCAAAGAAACCCCAAACCCATTGCCTTCAAATTGATTCCGACTCACAGCGACCCCATAGGGCAGAGTAGAACTGCCCTATAGGGTTTCCAAGGCACGGCTGGTGGATTTGAACTGCCGACCTTTTGGTTTGTAGCCAAGCACTTAACCACTGTCTCACCAGGACTCCTTCTACATCCTACTGCCTCTGTCTATAGTTCTCTCTGTATCAGTTAGTATTCCTGCGACCCTCAGATCCTTCTCTTGGGTAAAAGAGCATGATGGTCTTTCCTTCTCAGCTTGCCCACCCTCCACCGCAGGCTCCTGCCCTGATGATGCATCTTGGTGTCCTTGGCTGGAGGTGGTGTGGTGGGCAGGAGGCACAGACCCCACTGGAGCACAGTTCCAGGGGCAGGAGAGCTGGGCGGGGTTGAGGAAGACTATCTAGTATGAGCTGTCTGGTATGACTGCCATGCCAGCCACCGTGCCCTTCAGCCCATGTGGTGCAGAGGCTGAGGATGTAAACCAAACCAAAACGCACTGCCATGGAGTCGATTCTGACTCATAGCAGCCCTGAAGGACACAACAGAACTGCCCCATAGGGTTTCCCAGGAGCAGCTCGGGGATTTAAACTGCTGACCTTTTGGTTTGCAGCTGATCTTTTAACCACTGCACCACCATCGAGTCATTGAGTTGGTTCCGACTCATACTGACCCTGTAGCACAGAGTAGACCTGCCCCGTAGGGTTTCCAAGGCTGGAATCTTCGTGAAGCAGATCACCACATTGTTCTCCCACAGAGTGGCTGGTGGGTTCAAACAACTGACCTTTTGATTAGCAACCCAGCGCTTAACCACTGCGCCACTCCTTGAGGGTATAAAGGCAGATATGAATCTGGGTAACAGGAAAGAGTCTGTCTCCCCTTTTTTCTAGAAAACTTGTAATTTATTTCTCTGTCCCTTTGCCAAAACCAAAATCTGTTGCCATCAAGTCCATTCTAACTCATAGGCCCCTAAAGGACAGAGCAGAACTGCCTCAAAGGGTTTGCAAGGAGCGGCTGGTGGATTAGACTTTTTGGTTAGCAGCCTATAAGCACTTTAGCCACTATGCCACCAGGGCCCTCTCTGAGATGTATGTAAATCTTTTTAAAGGCTAAATAAGCCCCTTGTCGGTTTTAAGACTCAGGAATGCTTCTTAAGGGTCTTGGCTTCGTCTCTGAAATGCAAGCCTCAAGGGAGACGGTGGCCTAGTCTCCCACTTTCCAGGAATTTAACTTGGGTGCCTGGCTCCAAGCTGTGACACCCTGCTTGTCATAGAGATGTGGGAAGTCTTATCCTCCTTTGGATAAAGGTAGTCAGCTTATACCCTAATAACCAGGTGGCTTTATGATGGATTATGGATGACAAAAAGGAGTCCTTGGATTGCAAGAATCGTAAAGTTTTCAACCACTAACTGAAAGGTTGACAGTTTGAGCCCACCTAGAGGTGCCTTGGAAGAAAGTCCTGGCAATCTGTTTCCGAAAGGTCATGAAAACCCTGTGGAGCACAGTTCTACTCTGCAACACATGGGGTCACCGTGAGTCAGAACCAACTCAATGGCAACTGAGAAATGTGTGAAAAACGGTGCTGTTGAATCCTCTCATTTGAGGACAACTTATCGTTTATCTTGAGAACAGGCGTCTCAAGATAAATGGGTTGGCTCTGCCCGGCTATACAAAAGCGTGAGATGTCTCACTGTTCTGCAGTCTTCTCATCGGGTGGCCAGTGTCAACCATCTCAGGCTGGTTTCATGCTTATTCCAAAATAAACTATCTCATTCTTTTATACCTTTGTGGAGCAGTCTCACTGGGCCAGCAAAAGGTTTTGTTTTTAATTATTTCCCTCCCACCTGCTCCCCCAGTGGAAGTCCAGGTTACCGTGGGAGGGGGGGAGCCTCTTCCAATGAGTGGCACGTTCTCGTAGCGCGGGTTCCCACCAAAGAGTGCAGCTTGGTTCCTGCAGGGGCCAAGATAGGAGCTCAGGAGGGGTAAAGGGTCTAAGTTCACACACCCATTGCTACATGAGGTCCCTGTGGTGTGTACCCCGGAGCAGGGGATGAAACAGACGGGCATGGATGGGGGCATGTGAACAGGAAGAGAAAGGAAAATGTGTTAGGAGGGGCCCAGGGAGAAGCAGCAGACTAGGGCGACAGGTATGGGGAGCAGGTGGCAGCTTCTCGTCCCCGTGGCACAGTCCATGGGCTCGTGGCAAATGCCTGCTGATGGGCATGTACAGTGGGTTCCTCTTCTGCACGTGTGGGTGGAGGGGTGAATAGGTGCTCTCTGGGCCCTTCTGGGTGGGCACGCTGTGGCTGTAGAGGGGTGGCCCTGGGTGGCCTTAATGCCTTCCCTTCCCACCTGGCTCTCTGGAGCTGAACATGCAATCACCATCCCCCTTCTAGGGCTGAAAGCTGAGCCTAGCTGGGATGGGTGCCCCCCTGCCTCAGCTCCTGCCATACATGTACTCGGAGACGGGGGCATTGGAGATGGTCTGGGCCGGGGGCTGCAGGCTGGTCTGGCTGCCCAGGCCGCTGCTGTAGCTGCAGAAGCTGTGAAGTGGCCCCCGTGGGGGGTTGTGTGCGGCGATGCGCCGGGCCTGGGGGTTAAAGGGGTCGTCGTCGTCGATGTCGTTGTAGTCCCTGTCCCTAAAAAAGATGTGGAATAGGGAGGTGTGTGAGAGGTGAGGGAGGCTGCGGGGGTCCTGCCTGCTTCCAATCTTTTCTCCCAGGACTCACTCTGGCCAGACAGATCTCCTTGAGTCTGTTCTAAAATGTGGTCCTCAGCCCAGCCTCCTACCAATCATTCCTTCCCTTTCCCAACTTCATGCCCACTTCTTCCTCCAGGAAGCCCACCATCCTGACTGTACACACTGAGTGTCTGATCTACTCACGAGGGGCTGAGATACCACTTTGTCTCTCTGTTTCCTCAATGAGACCATAGGTCCCTGACAACACTGACTACAGCCGACCCTTGGTATGCCCTGGGGGCCCTCTCCCAGCACCCAAAATTCTCCTCCCCACTGCACACCACTAAGTCCGGCCCAGGAAGAGAGACACAAGGGATGCCAGCTGCAGCATGGGGGCTGTCACCATCCTCAGCCCCCCACTCTTGCCCCGGGACCTCCCTTTGGGGGTCTGTCTGGACTCTGAGGAAAGCTTCTGCAGAAACTCAGCCAGCCTCTGGGACCTGAAAAGGCCCTGGGTCCTCTGCCTCCCTCTCAGCCCAGGTTATTGCTCTGACTCTGTCACAGAGCAGAGCCTCCCACCTGCTCCCCCAGGAAACCCCTGGGCACCAACCGGCAGGCTCCCCTCCTTACCTGGTGGTAAAGTGCTTCCAGGCCCGTGGCCCCACGCAGATCATGGTGGAGAAGGCCAGCGCGGCCAGGAGGGAGAAGAGGCCGAGGTAGAGCAAGCCCTCGATGCCATCATAGCAGATGCCAGTGAGGGCATCCAGGTAGTCCTGGGGGGAACGGAGGAACAGGCCGTTGGACAGGGAGTGGAGGACACATGTGGGCTCTGAGCTCTTCTTGGAAGCCCCTCTGCTGGGCCTGGATCACCTGGCCACTCCCCATCCTGAGCACCTGAGACAGCCACACTCTGGCACACAACACAATGGGCTTCCTGGGCTCACCCTACAAACATTTGCTGAGCATGTTAGGACTAGAGGTTTGGCGCCAAAGAAGGCAGACACAAATGCTGGGGGATGGGCAGGAGCCAGGGAAAGCCTGTCCGAGGAGGGGGCATTTACGGTGAAGCCAGGAGGGCAAGAAGGTACACACCTTGAGAAGAAGGGGACAAGGGCACAAGGTTGGGATGTCTAGGAAGGAGAACAAAGACAGCAGGAGGTGAGGTCAGGTAGGGCCAGGTCATGCTGGGCCTTGGGGGCAGGCAGGGAGTTTGGATCTTGTCATGGGGAGACAGAAGGCCCGAGAGGGATCAAAGATGAAAGAGATGTGACCTGATTCATTTCACAGCCCCTCTGGCTGCCCTGTGCAAGAGGTAAGGATGGAAGGGGGCAAGAGAGAATGTGTGGACCTATTAGGAGCCCAGGGGAGCAGGGTGGGGAAGCCGTGGCCAGAGGAGCAGACTCAGGATACTCATGGTGGCCACAACTCGCTGTGGGACTGGATGGCTTGCGTGTGGAGGGAGACAGGATACTGGCGCACTGCCCACGTTCTGAGTTCTACTAAGTCGGCTCCAAAACCCAACTCCTTGACTCGCCAGCTCTGGAATCTTCAGTGTCCTACGTGATAGACATCCACATACATACACAGATCTTTGTTCCTCGAGTGTAAAATTTCCCTTGAAAAAAAATCTATTCACGGTATAACTGTGAGGCTGAACGACATACTGAATATGAGGCGTATAGAATAGTGCTGACCACAGAACCAAGTATTCGGTAAACGGCATCGCGATCCTTATTTTTATCATTTGCTCTAAATCCACCTGGGATGTGAAAGCTGCTGACTTCCAGGGGATGCACACTCCTGAAGTGTTCTCTGCATTAGTGTGCCTGTCTGATATTTCAAGTTCCTGGAAAGCCAACCCTGGCCTCCTCTTGAAGCCCAGTGAAAAGGGCAGGTCGGGGCCTCCTAGCACTCCAGGGCTAATGGGATGCTACCCCACCCCATGTTGTCCCTTTCACCAAGCCTGTGTCTCAGCCACTAGAGAGAATCAAGAAGCCAGGTACCTCCGCCACCTCCCCTCCATCCAGCCAAGTCCTGAGGGGAGCCCAGGCTTTGCTCTAGGAAATGGCCTGCTGTGCGCCCCAGCCCCCCCACATGCCTGGGACCACAGCACCTTGTGCAGTCCTCGGCAGTCCAGCAGGGCTGTCAGCTGGTGAAGGCTGGCCTCAGACGAGTTCAGCAGGAGCTGGATCCCCAGCAGATCTTTCTGAAGTGGGGAGAGACACCGAGGCAAGCATGCAGACACACAGGGTGTGTGGCATGAGGGGAGGGCTTGCAGAGAAAACCACCAACAGCAGCTAGGGCAGAGAAGCCTGACGAGCCGGGGGAAGGGCCAGCCTGCCCGGGCAGGGAACACAGAACGACAGCCTTACTCTCAGAAGCTGGCCCTGGGCCTTGGCCTTACCTCTGCCGTGGGGAAGAGGGGCACTGCAAACTGCAACAGCCCGGCGGCCTGGATCTGCATGGTGGTCAGCGAGCGCTGGAAGATGGTCAGCGCCTGTGCCGGGAGAGAGAGAGCACAGCCGCTGTGAGCCCAGGGGTACCAGCTACCGGGGCCTGTTCCCACAGGAGCACCCTGATTTGGCCCTTCCCACTTGCAGGCAGTTTCTCCCTCATCCTTTCAGGCTCTTGAGAACGACAAGCCTCTTGCTCCCTGTTATTCAGAGTGAGGTCCTCAGACTGGAAGCTTGTCAGAAATGCAGAATCCTGGGTCCCACCCCAGATGCAGCATAGCGTCTGTGTTCTATCCAGCTCCTGTGTGATGGGAAGGAGCCCTGGTGGTGCCACAGCTAAGAACTAGGCTGCTAACTGAAATGTTGGCAGTCTGAATCCACCCAGAGGCTACCTGGGAGAAAGACCTGGTGAAGATTACAACCTAGAAAACCACGTGGGACAGTTCTCTTCACACGGGGTCGCCATGAGGCGTAACCAATCTGACAACACACAACAACGGGGGATGTGCACACAGGTTAAAGAAACACTGATCTAGAATACAGTGACTAAGGGCACTGACCCTTCTGGGAAGCAGTTAGACAGAGGACCCAATGAAGCAAGGAACACCCCAGCCACCTCCAGGTCCCTCCTTATTGGTCAGTGTTGGGGTGTGGGACCAAGGGGGAGTGAGTGGGTGGAGGGGCTGTGGGTGGGGCGAGGGCTGGTCTGGTGGGCTGTACCTGTTGGAAGGGGCTGCTCACACTCTGGCTGCAGTACAGGTAGTATCGGGTCACCTCTGCAAGGCAAAGCCATTGGCGTCAGGCAGGAGCTCACAAATGACCTGGTGGCCCAGCCAGGTTTCCCAAAGGAGGTTGTTTCCAGGAAATGGCCCAGAAATCCAGCCGGCCTTGAAGTCCTGGGGCAGGGAAGGGCTGGGACAGTACAGAGCTGAAAGGGGTGAGTAGAGGCTCATTCTGGCTGGCCACATGGGCCTGGCCTGGGCTTCCAGAGTGGTCCCGG
The DNA here is from genome assembly GCF_030014295.1 of Loxodonta africana. Lineage (NCBI taxonomy): Eukaryota > Metazoa > Chordata > Mammalia > Proboscidea > Elephantidae > Loxodonta > Loxodonta africana. The sequence continues at coordinate 18,700,481 of NC_087359.1, forward strand.
GCAGCAGAAGCTGGAGCGCTCTTTACCTGTGCTGATCCGGCCCTGCGTGACGTTCAGGATGAAGGTGTCGGGAGCCACGCAAAAGTCGCTGGTGCCCTGAGCCAGGGAGAGAAGGGGAATGAAGGAAAAGTCAAGAAACCAGGGCCCTGGGGGTAGTGGGGAGGCAGGTACCGTTGCCCCAGCCACTCAGCACCTCAGTTCATTCCAAGGTGGGAAAGAATCCAGGGCTGGGAGCCAGTCTCCCTGAGTTTGAATCCTGTCTCTGCTCTTTCCCAGCTTTGTGGCCTTGGACAAGTGACTTATCCTTTCAATACCTGTTTCTTCACCTATAACATGGAGATAATAATGCCGATCTTATGAATTCATACATGTAAAAGTGTTGAGAAAAGTGGCTGACAGACAGCAGGGACTATATAAACATGAACTCTTCTGGACAGACCCTGCGGGCTCTCCCAGGAAGGGTGTGCACCCCTCCCTCAAGGGCTGGCAGACTGGGGCCCAGGGGAGCTGCATGTAGGATGTGTGTTAGGAAGCTATTATTTTATTTTTTGTGTGGCTGTTTCAAGTCTTATAGGCTCCGGGGGTCGATCTATGAACCTCCCTTGGGCTCTCTTTCTAAGAATTACGTTCCCCTGGATCCGTCTTGGAGGCTTTGGGTACAGGACCCGCTCATATCAACAGGCTGGGACAGAAGGAGCATGGACCCAGAGGATATGGGTCCCAGCTGAGAGTGTCATTCCCAGCAAGTGGCCTGGCTGGGTGACCGCAAGGGTCTTTGAAGACGTTATCAGTTAACAAGAGGTCATACCAGAGTAGACTGGATCCTAATCCAATCTGAGTGATGGCCTTATACAAAGAGACAGAGACACACAGAGAAGATGGGCACGTGATAACAGAGGCAGATTTGGAGAGCTGGAAGCATCTGTATGTGAAGGAACGCCAAGGATGGCCGGCCGTCACCAGAAGCTAGGAGAGAGGCATGGAACAGATTCTTCCTTAGAAGGAATCAACATGGCTGACACCCTGATTTTGGACTCCCAGCCTCCAGAAGTGTAAGAATAGATTTCGGTTCCTATACAAGCTACCCTCTTTGTGGTACTTCGTTGACGCAGTCCCAGGAGACTGGTACATCTCCCCTCACAGAATCACAGAATCCATCTCAACCCCCTTTCCTCCTAGCCCTGAACAAACAACTCATCCTTCTAGAACTTTCCAATGGCTGTGGCTCTGTCCCCTGAGCCCTCTCGCCTTACCTCCTGACCCTGCAGAGGGCCACCAAACAGGTCATCACTGGCTGTACAGCTGGGGTCACAGAGGCCAGGAGGCTCAGAGCATCACCCGACAGCCAGAACCCAGCCCCCCTAACTCCCACCCACCCTCCTATCTCTTGGTTAACTGAGCAGATTCTCAGGGGCAGCGGGGTCCTTTCTGGATGACAGAGAGGAGGGGGAGGGGCCTCAGTGTCAGCTCACAGTTCTCTGCAGGCTCGGAGGCCACACAAAAGCTCTCCACAACAACCCGCTGACAGCCCCCCTTCGCTCCTCCTCACCCCACTTCCTATTAAAATGCAGCAGTATCTGGGCGCTATCAAAGGTCCATTCAGCTCAGCTCACACTCTCCCTGGCTCACACAAGGGCCTGACTAAACAAATTAGGGAAATGGCATCTCTCTCTGCTCCTTTGCATTCCTGGCACCCCGTTGGGAGATTCAATGCGCTCTGGTTTCTAGAACACTGAAGCCTGGTGCAGGGAGAAGCCCCCTGGGCGGTGAGGGCTGTCTCCCAGAGTGTGGCTCCCAGTGGCCAGCTGGAAGCAGCCTCTGTGTCCGGCAGGCAGAGGGTGGCCATGGAGCGGGACAGGCCAGGGGAACCAGAGCTGGGCTTGTTCCTTTGTGCCTACCCTTGTCCACCAGGAGGGCCCTCGGAGCCGCAGCTGTGCCTGCAGCTGTGCCTGGAGCCCTGGCCAGCCCGGATCCAGGCTCCCTCCTCTCCCCTGGGGCACTCCCAGCTCCCCAGGACATTGGGAGGCTTTTGAGAATGACTGGGCACTCCTACCCAGCCTCCCCTGCATCTGAGGGGGCCCCAAGTCCTTGGCTCTCAGCTCATGCCTGTGGAAACCGTTTGAGGGGGACAGACAAGAAAGGCCCACCCCCTCTCCCTCTTGGCCCCAGCTCTGCCTAAATCTGCCACAAGCCACACCACATAGTCCCAGGCTCCACGTCTTCTGTGGGCATCGTGGGGGCAACTGCCCCTGTCCAGGGCTGCTGGGTGGAGTTTGGCTCTGGTCATAAACCTACGTGTGGTCTTGCAGGCCTGACTACAGACCATTACAAAGGCCTCACCTGGCAGGCCTAGAGGCAGCTGCCTGCCCCAACCAGGCCCGGTGCACGGCTGACATGTGGCAGTCTCTGAAGGGGGTTGGCCAAGGACTCAGGCGTCCCCCTCCCCCCCAAGCCACACTCTTTCTCTTATCTGCACTCCTAACTCCATCACCTCCACACGGGGCCTCTTTACGTACGGTGGGGGGCTTCGGCAGAGGCCTGCCTCAGGCACCTTGCTGAAGCCCCCTTATTAGAGGGAAGAAAGAGGAAACCTTGAAGATACTTTATTTAGTATTTTTCTACTAGCCCATTCCCCCACCCCACCAACCCTGGCCCCCAGGCCCAGAAGACTGCAGCCTTTTGTTCAGGGTCCCCAAACAGTAAGAGAGGGTCCCATGTCTGCAAGGGTCTACCTGACCCTCACCCAGGCACAGTTCCTGGGGAAATACGGAATGGGGGAGCCGGAGGGCCTTCTCCAGGTATCTCTTGCTTATAGGGCCACAGTAAGTGACTAAAGGCCTGGTTGTTACTTGTCTCTGAGTGAAGCATGGGTTTGGTGGGAGCTTCTCATACAAGGCTCCACCCTTTCATCCCAGGTAGCTAGGGCAGAACGGAGGCAGGCCACCTGGTGGGCTTATGGCCCCTGAATGAGCCAGAACCCAAAACCCACTGCCAGTGAGTCGATTCCGACTCATAGCGACCCCATAGGGCAGAGTAGAACTGCCCCATAGGGTTTCTGAGGCTGTAAATCTTTACGGAAGCAGACTGCCACATCCTCCTCCAGTGGTGTGGCTGGTGGGTTTGAACCGCTGACCTTTCTGTTAGCAGCCATGCTTGACCACTGTGCCTGCCACCAGGGCTCCTTGAAATCCCCTAGTCAATCATGCCCCTCCCCCCAGCACACATACACTTCCTCCAGGTACCGCCTGCCTCCCTGCACAGGGGTCTGCAGGAAGCTGCCCGCAGGCTTTTCCTTCTACTGAGCTGGGATATCTCAAGAGCAAACGGCCATGCCTTGCTTTGCATCCCATGGCACCTGGCAGTGGTCGGTACCACAGCAAAAAGTCAGCTGAAGGATGGAACAGGCTTGTGCACAGCTAACTCAAGCGTTAGGCCTATTAAAGACCAAACGTACCTGTATAGGAAGCCCCCAACTTTTCCTTAACGTTTTGAGGCACTATGTGCAGAAACAAGCACTATGTGTGTTTTAGACTACTTACGTGAGTCCAAGCACCATGGGAGGGAAGGCAAGCTCAAGGGCCCTTCCCATGTCCCCCGGGCTGGGGAAGTGGGTGAAGGAGGGGCTTCTGAAAGGCGGGAGGGACTCCTCCAACCAGAGGCTCAGACCCAGCCCATCCCACCTAGACTAAGACCTTACTAGCAGTACTGGGAAGTGGCCAGTGGGGTGGGAAAGGAATCAGGTTTCAGGTCTCACATCTTGGGCAAGTCATGTCCTTTCTCTGGGCCTGTTTCCCCACCTGTAAGGCAAAGGAGCTAGACCAGATGATCTGAGCTCCTTCACTTCTGAGATTCCAGGCTCGGGACTGTGGCTGGAAGCTGGCCCCGCCCTGGGGGCTCTGGACAGAGCACGAGGGACTGTGAGATGCAGTTTGGTCTTTTGTCTCAGAAAAAAGCCTGAGCAATTAAGGTGCCCTTTGCCTTTCTGAACAGCCAGGCCACACTTAAACATATGTAAATGAGCTGGGAGGGCCCAAGTCATCACCCTGGCAACAAACCTCCGAAAGGGGAGGGGACACGATGAGGCCCCCAACGTCCCCACTCACCTTTTGAGGCCTGATGTTTTCCCAAGTAGCATGGTACCCAGGCCTTTGCTGTTGTTGGGTGCCAACTCACAGCGAACCCATATGACAGAATAGAACTGCCCCATAGGGTTTCCTAGGCTGAAATCTTCATGGAAGCAGATCGCCAGCTCTTTCTCCTGTGGAGCTGCTGGTGTGTTTGAACAGCCAGCCTTTTGGTTAGCAGCCAAGTGCTTAACCACCACACTACCAGGGCTCCTCAAGAGGGTTTTAGGGTATGAAAATGGTACCAGATGGAAGTATGAGTAGCTTAAGTGTCTAGCACACCTAATTAGGCCTAGCTGGTCGAGAAGACCGGTAGAAGGAGGCCCCCCTTTTTAAGTCCCTCACCCACAGCAGAGTGGGGTGTCCATGGAAGGGTCGTCATTTCTCCCAGACAGGCTTCTCAAGTTAGTGGGTTGCTCAAAAAATGGATTCAGTTTGCTCTGGTGTGTTGAGTGCTTCTTGTTGTGAGTCATAAAAGCTACTTTCCAAGAGCGAACGCTCTGCAGGAGGAGCCCTGGTGGCGCAGTGGTTAAGAGCTCGGCTGCTAACCAAAAGGTCAGCAGTTTGGATCCACCAGCTGCTCCTTGGAAACCCTGTGGGGCAGTTCTGCTCTGTCCTATAGGGTCGCTATGAGTCAGAATCAACTCGATGGCAACAGGTAACGCTCTGGAAGCTTCCAGTGTGTACAGGCTCTGATTGAAAGGACGTGATGTTCACAGAGCAATCACATTTAGTGATTGGTCCCCTTTTTCTAACAGTCTCCTGGCTATTTACTCCTGCAGTTTTGGCATGGTGTCCCAGAGGGACGTACCACCAGACAGGCCATCTGGCTGACCACCCGCCACCTGCAGCCCCACATCTCCAACTCACCACTGTGGCAGCGGTGTCTGCAGCCAGGGAAGCCCAGCTGAGGAGCAGGGTCAGCACCCCACAGCACAGCATCCTAGAAGAGAGGCAGCGCTGATGGAATTCCGGTGGAGGCTGGCGGGCAGAGGACAGTCTGTGACTGTTGTCACTTCATGGACCTCCAGTGACCGTGGGGCTTGAGAGAAAATATGCCGTTCCCCCGGCTCCAATCCTGCCCTCCCTCCCCCAAGACTCCCGCAGGGTTCTGGAGGCAGCCTTGGCCCCTGCCCTCATCGTCAGCCCTATTAACTGCTGGAAGAACCATAAGGAACCTGTGCCTGGAGCTAAAGGGACACAGCTGGACCTGCAAGCTGAGGAGAGAGCTGGTCAGAAAGGATGGAGGCTCTAATTCTCCAGCTCCGTTTCTTCAGCTACTCAACAGAGGGGGCATACGTGGAGGTCAGCTCAGTCCTGGCTGACCACTTGGTTTCTGGATTGCAAGTTGGTGGCTGCAGTCTCTCCTCACTGGGGCTGAGGAGGGACAGGAAATGGCTCTGGCAGCCTGGCTGCCCCCTGCCCTCACTCTCTGAGCCTGGCCAGACCCTGATCTCTCTGTCCCTCTCTAAGGCTTGCTCAGGAGGCCCAGGGGTAGGCTACTCACGAGGCCAGCAGACACTTGGAGCGTTTGGCCAGCCCCAGGCAGGCGATCAGGCAGATGACCACGTCCATGATGAAGAGCAGGAGGTAGGAGAGCCACCTGTGGGGGGGAAGGGCAGTCAGGGGGTGCAGGGCAGAGCTCCCCACCTGCTGACCACTGCAGAGGCCCAGAAAGGAGTCCCCAGGCCACTCTGACCCTTGTGACAGCACAGTGCCCGAGCTAGTAGCTCAGCAGACTAGGCCAGGGCACATTCCCTGCCCTGAGCAGGAAGGACCCTGTGTGCTTGGCCTGAGGGTCTTCGGGGGCCCACCCCCATTTCTGCCTGGACAAAGGGACTCCACCATCCCCCTGCCTTAACCTTCTAGCTGAGTGTCCAAACCAGCGCCTGCCAATAGAACTTCAGGCAAGGATGGGGGGGTCCTGTATCTGTGCTACCCAATTCATAGCCACTACTTGCATGTGACCTCTGAGAATTGGAAACGTGGCTTGTGCAACTCAGGAAATAAAGTTTTATTTAATTTTGATTAATTTAAATGTAATAACCACATGTGGTTGGTGGCTACCACACTGTATGGCACAGGTTTAAACCGTCTCTGCAGTCTCCCAGCAGGCATGTCCTTGGACCTGCTCCCTCTCCTTCTAGAACTCTCTGACGGCTTCAGAACCAGGCAAGGTGGGACATGCATATCCAGAGATCTAGGAAGGGCCCCTGCAATGTCCAATCCTTTGCCAAAATCTCCACCTGGATTCCCCAAGGTCTCCTGTCTTATCCTCCCAGCTCTCTGGGGTCCACCATTTAGGACACTGCAACCAACATTTGTGCCTGAACTGAGCTTGGCACAGGGATGCCCAGAGAACTGGGCTCCCCGCCAGATCATCAAAGTGCTTGTGATGGGGCAGGGGAGCCCAGGGCAGCCCCAGGGCACCGACACAAAGAAGCACACCCAAAAGCAAGGCCTTCCAGCCCCACCCTCCTCTGGCCTTTATGCCCTGTTATGAATTGTGTCCACCCTCCCCCTGACCAAAAAAAAAAAAAGAGTTATGTTGATGTCCTAACCTCTGTACCTGTGAATGTGACCCCGCTTGGAAATAGGAGTTTTCTTTTTTTATGTTTATGAGGTTGTATCAGAGTTGTGTACTGTTGGGTTGATTTGGAATCATCGTGACCCTATAGAACAGAATAGAACTGCCCCATAAGGTTTCCTAGGCTGTAAACTTTATAGGAGCAAATTGCCAGGTCTTTTCTCTCATAGAGCCACTGGTGGATTCAAACCACTGACCTGTCAGTTAGCAGCCCAGTGCTCAGCCAGGGCCCTGTGAACTTGCTAGAAATGAAATTTCTCAGCCCAGCCCCAGTCCTACTGAATCAGAAACTTTGGAGTGATGGGTGTTTTAAAAAGCCCTCCAGGTGATTCCAATGCCTGCTCAAGTTTGAGAACCTCTGAGAGAGGCTGTAATCTTTATTATGGAAGCAGAGCGCCAGGTCTTTTCTCCCGCCAAGCTGCTGGGTGGGTTCCAGCTGCCAACCTCTCGGTTAGCAGCTGAGTGATTAACCATTGCACTACCAGGGCTCTTATATCAGAGTAGGGTGGTACTACGCCAAACCTGATGGCAGCTGGGTGGCACAAACAGTTAAGTGCTCGATTACTAGCCAAGTTCGGTCGTTTGAACCCACCCAGGGCTGCCCTGGAAGACAGGCCTGGCAATCTGGTTCTGAAAGGTCACAGCCATGAAAACCCTATGGAGTAGCTCTCCTTTGCCCACATGGGGTTGCCATGAGTTGGAACTGATTTGACAGCATTAACAACCCAAAACCCAGTGCCGTCGAGTCGATTCCGACTCATAGCGACCCTATAGGACAGAGTAGAACTGCCCCGCAGAGTTTCTAAGGAGCGCCTGGTGGATTCAAACTGCCGACCTTTTGGTTAGCAGCCATAGTACTTAACCACTACGCCACCAGGGTTTCCGCATTAACAAGAACTCTAAATCTAATCCCTTCTAAAAAGAGCAGAATAGACAGACACACGAAGGTAGAAGAGACCAGCGAGGGACCGTCCACAAGTCAAGGAATGCCTGGGGCTGCCAAAAGGAGGGATTCTCCCCTAGAGCCAATGCCCTGATTTGGACTTCTAGCCTCCGAAACTGTAAAACAATACATTTCTTTAAAGCTACCTACCCCCAACACCCTTTTAACTCCCCTGGACACCTTTTTAGCTCAGTTCTGAAGTCACTCCTGAGGTTCACCTTTCAGCCAAAATTAGATGGGCCCATAAAATAAGACTAAATGGAAACGCCAGTGCAGGGGCAAGGATGAGAAGGCAGGAGGGGACAGGAAAGCTGGTAATGGGGAGCCCAAGGTCGAGGAGACTGTTGACATGTCGTGGGGTTGGCAAACAATGTCACAAAACAATGTGTATATTATTTGTTTAATGAGAAACTAATTTGCTCTGTAAACCTTCATCTAAAGTACAATTGAAAAAAAAAAGCTACCCACTTTTATTTTTTGTTACAGCAGCACTAGGTAACTAAGACATCCCTCAGGGCTGATGGGGGAAGGCAGACACACATCTGCTGGAGCTCCGGGTAAGTCACCTAGCCTTTTGAGCCTCAGTTTCCTCATTTGTACAGAAAGCTGGAACTTGGTCAACTTGATCCCTGCTCTCTGGCATCTCCAAAGCCCAGGCTGAAGAAGGAAGAGGACTTCAAGGCTGAGGGGGCTGAGACTATCCAAAACAAACCACCCTCCTCTCTTTCCCTTACAAAGAGAATTTCAAGGCTACCTCCCAACCCAGGCCAGCCTTACCTAGCTGCTCCTTCCACTGCACTGACCTGAGGGGTAGAAGCTGAGACAGGACACTTCCCCCAGTCACAAAAGAGGGGAGTCTTTTGATCATGATTTCTCCTGATGCAAAAACTAAACGAATTCTTTAACCCCTCCTCTCCACCAATGGCTTTCTGCTTCACTAACATCACAAAACCAAAAACCCGTTGCTGTGGAGTCGATTCTGACTCACAGGGATCCTCTGTGACAGGATCTGGGTCTCCTCTTGGGCAACCTCCATCTTTGCTTTCCAGAAGATTCTTGAGCATAGCCATCCGGCTTTGTAGTTTCATACAAGGTCTGGCTAATTATTGTAGGAGTTAAAAGCCAGGAGACAACCATCTTCAAAAGGCTTGTACTCCAGTGGGGGAAAAGGCGTGTATACTGATAAGATCAATGCCAGGATGGATATGGGAGGTGCAAGGGAGTGAGGGTGGAGCAGCTCCAGCAGAGCCAAGTTCTTGGTTAGCATCACTGAGCTCCCTTGGGAAAAGCAGAACTGTTTCCAGGAACCCATTACAACAGGAGGCGTGGGTGTGGAGAAAGGGATGGAGACACAAACGTGCACAATGGCTTAGATGCAACCCTAACTTGATTTCCTGCCGATGTTAAGTGTAGGGGAGGAGGGCAGTTCTACTCTACGGTCGCTATGAGCTGGAACTGATAGCAACGCATACAGGTAGAGGCAGTTCAGGTCCCTGGGTGATGCAGTTCAAGTCTACCCAGAGGCACCTTAGAAGTCAGGCCTCGCAATCTGCTTCCAAAAGCTCACAGCCATGAAAACCCTGTGAAGCACAGTTCTACCCTGCATACTTGGGGTTACCACGAGCCAGAATCAACTCGATGACAAGAGGAGCGCTTTACAGTCTGGGCCCGGAGATTCAGGCATGGATGGAGGAAGTCAGCACACCCCTCGCCCCTCCGTCTGCCTTACACGGCCCCTCACCTGTAGTACTCCACGTAGCCGGTCTGGTCGGCCACCTCGGTCAGCTCGGCGGTGACGTCCCTCCACGCGGGCAGCCCTGAGAGCTGGGCCACGATGCTGCCGGCCATCTGCTGCATCAGCTTCAGGGTCTGGATGTAGTCACCACGGGCCATGAAGATCTCGCTGAGCCGGGCCAGGTGCTGCTCCAGGTCCACCTGCATCTTCTGGGTGGTTCCGGAAACCTGCGGGGGGTGGGGGGAGGAAGGGGTAAATCTGGCCCACCAGGTGAGAGGAGGTGTGTGTGTGGAGGGGAGTAGGGCTCCTGGCTCTTACTCTGGGGAAGAAGGTCTTTGCAGGGGCAGAAGACAGCTGCTCATGCGTGAATGAACTACCGACCACCCACCCCAGCCCCAAGGAGCTTGGGGGGTTGCAGCCCCAGGAAGGAGGGGAGGCAGAGGCCCTGTCACCCACCCAGCCCCTCACAGGCCTCAATCCCAGGGACAGCCCCTGAGCTGGCCTCAACCAGGGCCTGGGCTCCAAGTTCCAGAGTTTGGCTGTAAAGAGAGACCCGGAAGGGAAAACGAACAAAATAACCTTTTTTTTTTTCCCGTTTTTTTCCCTGAAAATTTTCTTAAAACTTTAAACTCCTTGGATGATGAGTTCTTTTTTAGAATGAGGAATAACATGTTTAAACTGAAGAGTTCCTCTGTCACTCCCTGATCTTTTATCCCCAAAGGATTTCTAAATTCCCCAGAAGAGAAAGGCTTTGTTGTAGAGCGAGCAACGCTTAGAGCGTCCAGTGCACAACAATCGGATGTTGAAATGACAGATCCGGTGCCGCCTCTGAGGAGCCTGGGTATTTGATGGTAGGAGGAAATCAGCGCCTTTTCTGAACTCTGCATGTTCATGGCCCCTTCCCCCTCTCTGGGCATGTGTCCTGCCGGCTGGGTGAACGGGTTCCTGTCCTTCAGCTGGGTCTTAAGTGCTTTGGAGCTGAGTGGACCCTGAAGAAAGTACCTGCCAATTCAGAGGGAGGGATGGAAGGGACAAGGGCTGTGACCGTCCTTGATTACAAGCAGGGAATACAGCTGGGGCTTGGTACTACAGGATTCTGGGAAAGGTGTTATTTAGATGAATGAAGCAGGGTTTTGATAGGCTCAAAGCAAAGTAAAGCAAACCAGTCGCCACTGAGTCAGTTCCAGCTCACGGTGATCCTGTGCCTGTCAGAGCAGAACTGTGCTACATAGGGTTTGCAATGGCTGATTATTCAGAAGTAGGTCACCAGGCCTTTCCTCCAAGGCAATTCTGGGTGGACTGGAACGTCCAACTTTTTGGTTAACAGCTGAGTGCACTAACTGTTTGCACCACCCAGGGACTCCCAGGGCTTGGTACTAGAAAGGTGTTTTCAAGCCACCCAGACCCAGGGTTCCCACAGGGCCTGGGGACACAGTCCAGAAAGCCCAGGCGTGTCCCTCCTGAGCCTGCGCAGGGCCTGTGTGTTGGCCGTGAGGGAAAGAAGGGCTTTGTTGTTCTGAATTGTCACATTCAACCAAGGAGCGCAACTGGTGGTGGGGGCGGGCGGCACTAATCCTCACCGGGCAGCCTTCAGCTTCATAGTTTGGGAAGGATGATAAAAATGCCACAGTGACAGCTCAGCAATGAGGCCGATGAAGTAACACTCCTAGGAGCAGACTCTGGGTTTGCTGTGTTAGGGCGATTGAACATGGAGGTTGTGGCCTTTCACATCTGCTTCATACTCTAAGCTCCTGATTCCAGAAAAAAGAATGGCTCTCTTTGTTTTGCTCTTCAACGTCAGAGGCTTGTTCCCTCTTCCTGCTTGTGCCTGGCTCTTAAAAGCTGGTTAAACGGCTAAGAGATGCCAATGATCTTACCAAGTCCAGAGGCATGTAGCTTCACACACAGGGAAGCATGTAAGAGTAAATTCAGTCACTAAATTAAAAAAAAAAAAAAAAAAAAACACTGCTGTCGAGTCAATTCTGACTCATAGTCACCCTATAGGACAGAGTAGAACTGCCCCCACAGGGTTTCCTAGGCTGTAATCTTTACGGGAGCAGATCACCAGGTCCTTCTCCTATGGAGCCAACCTTTCGGTTAGCAGCCAAGTGCTTAACCACTACACCACCAGGGCTCCTCTAGTAACTAAAAAAGAGATCATCCCAATAAACTTTCCTTCTTGATTTAGTAAGATAATATGTGTCGAAGTGCTTTGTAACCATGATACAAATGGCATGATCATTAAATGATAACATCATGAGCAAGCCAAATAGTATGTGATATTTTTATACATCTATATTATATCAGGAGTCCCTGGGAGGTGCAAACGGTAACGTGCTTGGCTGCTAACCAAAAGGTTGGAGGTTCAAGTCCACCCAGAGGCACCTCAGAAGAAAGGTCTAGTGATCTACTTCTGAACAGTCATTGTACACCCACAGTTCTATTCTGACAAACGTGGAGGTCACCATGAGTCGGAACTGACTGGATGGTGACTGGTTTGTATATCAAATGAACTTTCGAGTGAGAGCTTCGAAAATTATCTTTAAACTTTTTCCATAAGACCACTTTTTTTCTTCCTTCCCTAGCTCCAAATTTTTAACTTTTCTACTTCTTAAACCCCAACTTAAAAGAGCAAGACATTAAATGCCTGTCAGCCTCTCTCTTTCCTCCTGATGTCTTCCCACAGGAAACAAAACAAAGTAACAAAAAATTTATAATCACAAAATTGACCTGCTCTCAGCTCTCCTCCTTCCCTATTCCTCAGGGATTCCGGTACACAGCACTCCCTGCAAGGAGACACAGGTGGACAGGCTCCAGAGGCCTTTCTCCCACAGAGAAACAGTAGCTCTGAGAAGGAGAGGAAGAGGTTGGCCTTCCTCTAGGCGAGGCAGGGTTAGGCAGGAGCAAGGAGATGGTAGAAGCTGTTATCCCATGGGGCACAGCAGTGGTTCTCAAAGTGAGGGCCCCCAACAGCAGCATCAGTTGTTGTGTGCTGTGGAGTCGATTCTGACTTGTAGTGACCCTATAGGACAGCGTAGAACTGCCCCACAGGGTTTCCTAGGCTGTAATCTTTATGGACTGGAGCCCTGGAGGCACGGTGGTTAAGTGTTTGGCTGCTAACCAAAAGGCTGGCAGTTCAAATCCATAAGCCGCTCCTTGGAAACCGTATGGGGCAGTTGTACTCTGTCCTGTAGGGTTGCTATGACAGACGTGGCGAAGCTCCAGGGGCAGCTGAGAAAGCTGAGACCCTGAAGGGTTAGGGGCTTGCCCAGGCCCCCTTCACCGTGTGGGTGGTGGGGGTGCTGGATCCACAGAAAGACTCTTGGGCTTTGCCTACCTTTGGGCTCCAGCGCTCCCAAATGACCCCTTTATGACCCCCCAATTCGAGTGTGCAGAACCCTGTCAGGCCTGCCTGAGCCTTTACTCACTGCCCAGCCCACTGAGGCCTAAGTCCCTGTGGTGTAGAAAGGCACAGGTGTGGGGCTGGTGGTCTAGGAAAGCGGGGCGTAGAGGAGGGTCCGCCCCGCTCTCTGCTGGATGCAGTCCCAGAAGGCCTCTTGCTTGCCACCTGATCTGGGCTCCCAGGATGGCCCAGGTCTAGGTCAGCCTGACCAGTTCCATGAGCCCCTCCCACTCTGCCACCCACCAGGCCACCCCCAATCCCAGCCTCCTCTCACCTGCACAATGATTATAATAATTATTGTAATGGCTCTCATTACTGTAATCACCCCCATTTGGAGCTTACTCTGTAGCTGACGAGGCGCCTTCACTGACATTATCTCATTTAGTATCATTCATCTGCTGTTCAGCCTTCACCCTCAGGGCTGGTCCAGTGCCCTGGCTGAGCCCAGGGTGAGGAGGGGGAGGCCATGGGGATGGAAGTGCCCCGAGGCCCTGGAACTCCTGCATTGACTTCTTAGTGTTGGTGGAGAGAGGATGAGGGCTGATCTCCAGAACCTGCAGGGCCCCTCCCTTTGGGGGCGTGGGGGATTTCAGAGATGTGGGGCTTGCTGAGAAATGTCCAGACATTGCCCCAGAGACCTCCCAGGCCTAGAGGCAGATGGGCACATCTGGGGGGGGTCTCATTCCCAGCTGGTCTTCCTGCAATATTCTCATCCACAGGGATGAGGACGCTAAGCTTTTGCTTTCCCATCTTGGAAGCTCTGGGAGTTTCTCAGTCCCTGGGGAAGTGCAAAAAGTTTAAACTCTACTACTAACTTTTTTTTTTTTTAACTAGGCTAAAAAGGTTGGCAGTTTGAACTTACCCAGTGGTGCTATGGAAGAAAGGCCTGGCAATCTGCTTCTGTAAAGCTTACAGCCAAGAAAACCTACTCTGTTAACTCATGGGACCTCCGTGAGTCAGAATTAATTTGGCAACGAGTTTGGTTTTGGTTTGGGGAGACAAGGATGACCCCTATAACTGTCACAAGTTAGCCAGTAAGGGTCACAGCACTGGGGCTTCCCAGGCAGGGGACTCTCCCCTCTGGGCTGGGTTCCTCCTCCAGGGCTCTGGCAGGGGTGACTGGAAGAAGAGGGGGAGGGTAGACAGAGCCCAGAGGACAGTAATCATGGAACCCCTCCAGGGCCCAGGCAGGGGTGGGAATGCCCAGGGGGTGAGTTCCCTCTGGCCTGGAGCCAGGTGATACCCATGCCTCCAGGACTCATCAAGCCAAGTCAGTCCCTGTGTTAGCTCCTCCATCCCAGCGGCCCTGCCCTCACCCAGGCGCTGTCCCAGCCCAGTGGACACAGGAGACCTGCTCCCTGCTCTGCCCCAGACCCTCAACCCCAGGAAGGGCTCTCTGGGGCCAGAGACAGCCTGTATCTTTAACATGAGTCACCAGAGGGAGAGGCTAACTGAGGGATTAAAGTCTTAGACCAGCTTAGGGCAGAGGCTCAAAGGAGGTCGAATCCTCTTCCAGCAAATGACGGGCCGAGGATGCTTGACACAAAGGGCCACGTGCTGGGGCTGTTACCCTCTGCTAGGGATCTGATCCAGAAAGGACCCAGGAATAGCTTGCATGGCCAAGGACTGGTGTCCCTGAAAGCCACCCTTTGCGGTTTCTACCAAAGCCTGGCCTCCAAGGGAGCACCAAGGCTGCATGGGGCTGCCCAGAAAACCAGCCCAAAAGACCCCACAGCTATGGTGCAGGCAACATGCACCCAGGGGTGAGGTTGGCATCTGAGAAAACCCCAGCTCCCCGCCCTCTGCCACTATGCCTCTGGTCAGAGGGCTCAGCAGAGTAGCCCTTTCCTTCCTCTGGCCAGCCCAGCAGTTTTTCACTTGAGCCCCAGCTAGAGTTGTGGCCCCTGGAGCCAGAGCCCAGGTTTGGGGTTCAGTCTGCTCCCATGGGGCTCTTTACCTGGTTCTCCTTTGGCAAATGGAGACCTGTCCTTCTCCTCCTGAAAATGACCAGATTCGATCCTGGCGCCCTCCACCCCTCCAGGACCCTCTTTAGTCCTCCCCCCTGCCCCTGCCACTGTTCTCAGCCGGAGAAGCAGAAAGCTCCCGTTCACTCCTGGTAGGGGACACTGTGGCCCAGAGGGACTTCAGCACCACACAGGTCTCAGTGTTGGAGCTGCCACTGATGGGGGCCCGACTAGGGGGTGGAGGCTTGTTGTGGCAGCACCGACCTTCTGGATTGTGGCCAGGCCCTGCTAGCTGCCCACGAGCCTTACCAGAGCATCAATCCCAGAGAAGGTGTGATTGGCGTTGTCCAAGGAATAGATCAGCTGGTACACCCCATCGTTGGTCTCGCTGTTTCCATAGAAACCAACGCCCACAGCAGCGCTAGAGACAAGACCCCAAAGGTTAGAGGTGACACCAGAGGGGGACAGGTTAGTGACTAGCTGAGGGATACATTCTGGGGCGGCAGGGATGTGGGTAAAGTTCAGGCAGGTGAGGTAGTGGGGGTGGGGCAGCACAGAATTCACACAGCAGGAACCAGCTGGTTCCCAGGCTCTGGTCCACTCGCTCCATACCACGTTTCATGTAGGTAACAGGAAAATACTACTGTCTTCTAGTCCAGTGGCTCTGAGAGGTGGGGGATTGTGGGTCCTGGCCCTAGAGGTTCTGACGCAGCAGGTCTGGGCAGAACCCGTACTTCCCACCAGCTCTCAGGTGATTCTGACATGGAGGTGGGCGTGGGAACAGCTGATGTCTAATAAAACCACATGCCCAGTGCCCTAATGGGTCTCTCCTGACACCTCCAGAAACAGGGGGCTCCCCCTCTGCATTCTCCACCCCTTCCCCCATTCGCCATGCCGCCCACAGGGCAGCCTGTTCTTGTGCTGAAAAAGTCCAGCTACTGGAAAGTTCCTTCTGAAATTGAGCTGCAACCCACTTCCTACACTCATGGACCGTGGGGGCAGCCCGGGATCTCTCACCCACACGACACCCCCAGACCTCTGTATGTGGCCCCCGTGTCACCATTTACTCTTCTGCTGTCCATGTTGGACATGTGTCCTCCCTCTGCGTAAGGTCTCCAGACCCTTCTGACCTCAACACCAACCTCCAGGCTCAACTGTCTTGACTTGGCCAACATCCCTCTTAAACCTGGCCTCTGCATGAAGCACCAAAGCCGCGGTTGTCTATGTAGGTCCTTGCACAAGGGGGCTAATTAGTTATGCCTGAGGACCACATGAAGGTGGCCTGTGTGTGCTCCCACCCCAACCCTGTGGTCAACAGCCAGCTCTGGATTTCCTCACACGAACTGCCATGAAGGTGGCCTCTCCTCCAGCCTATCACGCTGTATTGATTATCTTTTTTAAAATAAAAGCAGAACTTTTAATTTCTCCCTGTTAAAGTCCATCTAGCTGGCTTCAGGCCAACATTCCAGGCTGAATGAAGCACTTCAAATCTTGACTATGCCACCTATCATTTTATCTGAACCACACCACTTGGGGTCATCTGAAGATTTATGAATCAGCCTCCTGGGTTTTCGCTCAGCACACCAATAGAATCTTCTGGAAGTTGTTAAAGACCTCCTTCCAGGCCCCTAATTTTGTGTTTCTCAGGGAGTGGTCCATGGACCCCCAGGACAGAATCACCTGGGGTCCCTGTTAAGGTGTGGGTAAGTGGGCTCTGCCCTCAACCCACTGAATCAGTGTGGTCTGGGAAAGTGCACTTTAAAACAAGGTTCCAACAAGCTTCATGTGCCTATGTGTGTATATACAGATACATGGATTAGACATAAGTAGACACAGTCATAGACATAGACTAGACATACATATAGATCAGACACACATATAGACCAGAGACACAGAGTGGACATAAGACATACACATCCACACGTCTGTGGTTTGTGATCCACAGTGTACTTTGGCTTCAGCCAGGGTTGTTCAACCAGCTTTGAACCCACTTAACTGCACCATCATCTAGCCCATATTCTTCTGTCTAGCCCACGGGGATACTGCGAGGAACTTTTATCAAATTCCCAGTTGAAATTTTAATAAATTACACTTATTATATTTCCATGATCCTCCATTTTGTAACTTCATTAAAAGAGAAAACTATTTGTATCATGACCTGAAAAAGACCTTTTGTTGGCTCCTTGTGTTTATAACTTGCTCTTCTGATTAGCTACTTCATGATCCAGTCTATTCTGGAGACTCCACACAGGAGCAGAGGCTTTTCCATTCATCTAAGCCTCCCTTCCCCTGTTGCTGAGGTGGGGCATTCTAGGTTTTTGCGCTTCTCCTAGTCTTTGGATTTATCAGAGATTGCCCACGCGAGTGGCTGTGAGATCGCTCTGGTCTTCCAGGACCAGAAGTCACCCTGGCAGTTCAATGAGGATCCCTCTCAGCCCTCTCCTGCCTGTGCCTATGGAAGTCTACTCTGCTTGAGTGCAAAGACAAAACAAATGAGTTGAGAGGCTCCACCTTCTCTGTTACAACAACACCAGCAACTTTCCCAAATATAGGGTCATGGTCTGCCCTCGACCCAAAACAGAGAACAAGGATGTCTCCTCTTACCCGGTCTTTCTGCCCCTTTCATCTTTTCAGGAACCCCTTGCTCACACTCTCTTCTCTGTATCTAATCTCTTCTTTCCACTGGGTCCTTGTTATGCTCAAACAAGCTCTCTCCCATCTTAAATCCCCCCACCTTTGACCTTCCATCCCTCCCCCTCCTGCCCTCTTTCTCTACTCCTTCCCCTCTCTTTTTTCTTGCCCCTTCTCTTCCTGAACACACTCCAATATGACTCCTCTTCCTGAATCCCCATGAACACAATGACCACCAGGCCACTCAGTCTGATGGCGCTTTCCATCCCCCATCTTACCTGGCTGCTCATGACACTGGACAGGGCAGCTCTCCTTCTCCCTAAAACCCCTGCCCCCTTGGGTCTTGTGACCTTGTGGTTTCCCTCCTCCCTTTCTGTCCTGTTTCCTTTATCAGCTCCCCCTTTTCTCCCTGGCTGTGACATGATGTACTTCAAGGCCTGGATCCTCTTCTGTCCCCACTCTTTGCTCTTCCTCAGGCAGATCTCACCTGGATCCATGGCCTCCACACCATCTATTCTACAGCTCCTGAATTTATAACTCCAGCCCTGTGTTTCCATTGGTGTCCTTGACATTTCCACTTGGAGGTTTCAAAGGCATCTTAAACTCAATCTGTGATCTTCTCCCTCCTTAGCTTCTCCATCAGGTCCCACAGCTCAGTGGGTGCCCCACATTGTCCATCCAGGTGCTTAAGCCAGAAACCAGAGGGTCAACCTTCAGCAGCTCCTCCTCCCATCTGGGTCATCATCATAGCTATCCGCCTGTCCTCTCGCCACAGCCCACGCCCTATGCTGCCCTGACAGCCAGCAAGCTGCTTGCTCTCACTAGGAGATCTTTAACACCACAGTGACTTATCAGGAGTTCCTCTCTGTTGGGAATCACACTCATCTTTAAACTCCAGGCCTGAGTTGGACTCTTTATTATTTAAGTCCAAGCCACATGTCTGCCCAAGGCCCAGGCCCCGTCATGTGCTCGGTGCTTCGTCACCTCTGCAGCACAGCTTCAGGCTCTTCCCTGTCTCTGGCTCGGATGATCATTACACCCCAGGCAGGACAGTGATGACAAACGTGCCCTCACCTGCCAGGTGAGCGAGCTGAGGCCAGTGAGGTGAGCCCAGCTGGGCTGAGAACTCCGCTGCCTACATGCCCAAGTTCACAGGCCTGTTCCCACTGTAGCCCTGCTGCCGGGGGCAGAGTGACAGCTCCTGCTCAGATTCTCAGACAGGACAGACATTTGAGAGTGACGGTCTCTCACCCTAGAGGGCCAACACGCCCCGGAGCATCTCAGAGTGACACTAGCCTTTCAGAAAAGCCTCTGTAGATACCCGAACAAGAAAAACACAACAGCTTCTGTAAAACAGACTCAGCTAGTGCGTGGGCACCCCTTCTTCCCAGATGGGGTACCCAGGAATCAGGAACTCTCACCTCCTCACTGAAAGCAAAGAGCAGGCTAATGGCACCAGAAGTTATTGATCTCGTGTGAAGACGGAACCGATGTGGGCCGGAGTCAGGCCTCCTTCTGAGCTTGCTGACCCAGGGTGGCAGCTGGGAGGGGGCAGGGGCAGAGATGCCCGCTAGCCGGGATTGCTGCTCAGTAAACCTCGCAGGAAGCTCCTTGCCTGGACTGGACAAGCCCACCAGAGGGCACGGCTGGGTAGTCCCTGGTTTCTCATTCCCATTGCTTGGCAAGAAAAGGAACAACATTCGCTAAAGTTCTCCCATGGAGGTGCGTGGGGTCAGTCAGTAGGGTGTGGCCACTTGAGGCTTGCCAGGGAAAGAAGGGGTGTCACTCTTGGTCCTGGTGGCTCATCCACCACGGAGGCCCAGGCAAGCTAATGTTTTAACTTCAGCACGTCTGCTGAGGCTGTTCCCCCAGCACTTGAGCTGACTGAGAGCCCTCTGAGCCCCACATGCCAGACCCACCTAGAGGGACACTCACCAGCAGATGAGCCCGGCCACCACGGCTGTCCAAGTGACGCAGCAGGAGTTGCGCTGTTTGGTCTGCACCCCATCCTCCCGCCGGCAGCAGCACAAGCAGACCAGGTAAACCGCCAGGAAGATGAGGTTCAAGGCCAGTCCCACGGAGGCCACCAGCCCCAGGAACAGCAGCGACTGGGAAAGGGGAGAGGCTTCGTGTCAGCACCTGGTTCCAGCAGGGGGGATTCTGGAAGTGCCTGCCCATGGGGCCCCCAAGTACCCCAGGAGATGAGGGTGCAGGGTCAGGGACGGAGCTGTATGTTGGTCACCAGCTGTACTGGACTGAATTGTGTCTCCCAAAATGTGTGAGAATCCTACCTAACCTATACCTGTAGATAAGGAGCCCTGGTGGTGCAGTGGTTAAGTGCTTGGCTGCTAACTGAAAGGTCGGTAGTTCAAGTCCTCCCAGAGGCTCTGTGGGAGAAAAGACCTGTGGATCTGTTTCCGTAAAGGTCACAGCCTAGGAAACCCTATGGGGCAATTCTACTCTGTCCTGTAGGATCACTATGAGTCGAAATTAACTCGACGGCATACAACAACAATATACCTGTTGATATAACCCTATTTGGAAATAGGGTTTTCATTATATTAATGAGGCCATGTCAGTGCAGGTAATCATTTCTGAGTTACAAGGAGCTGCGCAGACACAGAACAAGCATAATGTGGTTGGGCGGGGAGAGTATCGGGGGGATGCCACGTGAAGATCACAAGGAGTCAAGGAACGCTGGGTCTACAGAAACTGAAACAAGGATCTTCCCCCAGAGCCGACAGGGAGCCTTCCACTAGAGCCAGCACCCTGAAATCGGACTTCTAGCCTGTGAGAAAATAAATTTCTGTTCTTAAAGCTACCCACTTGTGGTATTTCTGTTATAGCAAAACTAGAAAACCAAGACACCATCCTTTCTTCTTTTCTTCCTTCCCCCCTTCTATAACTAGAGTCCGTACTCTATAAACAAGTGTCCCACACTTGGGCACTGGGGTTGGGGGGTGGGCTTAGACTAGGATGTGGGCAGAGGACATGAGGACAGTGGCCGGGCTTCGTGACCAGCTGAGTGGAGAGTGTGGGGGGAGAAGCTGCAAGTGGCTGGCCCCCAGGTTTCTGGCTCCCACACCTGGATGCAGGTATGGGCCTAGGCTCTGCTTGATGAACAGCTCAGAGCAGCCCTAAGGGGCAAGGCAGGAACCGCCTGCTGACGGTGAGGCCCGGGCTGATGAACTGCTTGTCTGGGGGAGACAGAAGTGCTCGAGGGAAGACGTTCTTGGAAAGGGACATTCCATGCATCAGAGTGTCCTGAGACCTCCTGGGGGGGATGGGGTGAGTCGGACGCCTGAGAAGCTGCGTGGGACCTGCAACAGGGCCAGGAAGGAGTTGCTTGGAGTAGCTACCTCCTCCGTGCAAGACAAAATCAGTTGCTGTCAAGTGGACCCCAACTCATAGCACCCCCATGCATGTCAGAGTAGAACTGTGCTCCACAGAGTTTTCAATGGCTGAGTTTTGTAAGTAGATTGCCAGGCCTTTCTTCTGAGGTGGCTCTGGGTAGGCTTGAACCGCCAACCTTTTGGTTAGTACCTGAGTATGTTAACTGTTTGTACCACCCAGAGATCCATTTGTGCAAAGGGCCCCACTATTCCAGTTCAGTCATCCTATGCCCGGGATGTAAAGAGCCTTGTTCTAGGTGTTGGGCATCTATCAGGATATATACTGTGAAGTGAAAGGGACAGCTGGCCACCAGGTACCAAGGGGGCGCCCAGCCCTGAATTCTGAAGGGGCAGGAGGTGTCCCTGACCTCTGCCCCGAGGAGACGGCCCCTTTCTTAGGCAGCCTAGCCCCTCAGGGAGCCACGGTCCATCAGGAAGCCTGGTGTCCCCTCCCCCTTACTGTCTAAACTCTAGATTCAGCCAGATGGACGTTAGCTGGCACCAGGTTTGGTGGCAGCCAACCAGGGCTGGTCTTGGCTCTAAATCAGGATCCTGAGCTGACAGCCTTCCCCTGAGCCTTGTGGCCACCAAGAGGCTGAGGTCCAAAGCCCCCAGTGCTCCAGTCTAGGCTGTCAGGATGGGGCCTACTTTGGGTTCCCCTTTTATAGGTGGTGGCAATCGGCTGAGTAGGGAGACAATATTGTGCAGGACGGCATATACACACACGTGCGCACACACACGCATGTACACTCACATGCAAGCGTACACAGGCACAGGCACACGCACACGTATGTGTGCACACACACCCACGCATACACATGAGGGTACACATGCATGCACACACACACACAGCCCTGAAGAACAGGCTGGGGGCTGTGGTCCGGAGGTCCCAGGGGCATTTTCCGGAGGCAGCACGGGGTGGTGAGGGTGCCTGTTGGAATCACCCTTCCCGTGCCTCCCCTGAATTGGCTGCTCTGCTGATGGTTACCCTGAATCCACTGGCTTCTGAGTCTCAGGAATGAATGGCCCAACTGGTGGGGACAGCACAGAAGAGGGCAGGGGTGAAGGGTCATATAGGAGCGGGCCCACGGATTTGACTCAAAACTTGGCTTTCACCTCCACCTGGGACAAGTGCGTCTTAGGTGCCCCTGGGAGCACCTCCCCACCCCCACTCAGCCTCCAGGCAGCTGGGAAGACAGGGCCAGGGGAACTTAGCTATCACCTGCTAAAGTCCTCACAGTGCAGCAGGGGGTTGGGGCTGGTGTTCCCTCCACCCTCCCAGACCACTGGTTAGCACAGCCTGCCCCGGGGACTGGCCCCAGGAGTTCCCTGCCCTGGTAAGGCAAGGCAATTTAGGTGCCCGCCTTCCAGCCTCCAGCCCATGCCCCCTCCTGGAGGATCCCTGCAGCCCCAGGTCAAGGCGAAGAAGGCCAAGATGGATGGGGGGACTACTTGTTACTGTCTAGTCTACTTCGATCCCTAGTGATCCTACAGGACAGAGTAGAACTGCCCCATAGGGTTTCTAAGGAGTGGCTGGTAAATATGAACTGCTGACCTTTTGGTTAGCAGCCGAGCTCTTAACCGCTGTGCCACCAGAGCTCTATGGGGGGACTAGAGTCTCACTATTCAAAGTGAAAGGAGCCCTGGTGGAGCAATGGTTAAGCACTCGGCTGCTAAGCGAAAGGCCAGCTAGGCAGTGCTGGCTCCATGACAGAAAGACCTGGCAATCAGTTTCTATAAAGATTACAGCCTAGAAAGCCCTATGGGGCAGTTCTGCTCTGTCACACGGGTGGCTATGACTCGGAATGACTGGATAGCGCACACAAAATTCAAAGTGAAGTTCAGCCTGTTAGAAATGCAGAATCTCAAGCCCTACCACCCCAGGCTGAGCAAATCACAACTGAGATGCTCTCCAGGTAGTTTATATCCCCCAAGAGTCAGAATCCACTCAACAGCAAATAACAACAAAGTTGGGGAGGGGTCCCTGGGTCGTGCATGTGGTGAAAGTACTCCACGGCTATACAAAAGGCTGGAGGTTCGAGTCCACCCAGAAGTGCCTCCGAAGAAAGGCCTGGCTATCTGTTTCAGAAAAATCAGCTGTTGAAAACCCTATGGAACCCAGTTCTCCTCTGACACACGTGGGGTCACCACGAGTCGGGGTTGACCTGATGGCAGTGGTTAAGCCTGGGAAGCACTGCATTAGTGTTAACAGGGGCTCTCAAACTTTTTCCAGAAACTTAAACTTTTCTTTATCAGAATCGTTTAGCAGAGCCCCGGTATACAAAACAGACACAGAGTTCTGATTGAAGAGTGGATGTAAAATGCCATGCTTGGTCCTGGCCACCCCCCTCCAGGACGAACCCATGAGATCCCTTTGCTAAAACCCAGGAATCCCTTAACAGTTTGCAAACCACTGTGTAACATGCACATCCCATAACCCAAGAAGTCCATTCCTGGACCGTATCTTACAGAACGGAGGCTCATGAACCCCAAGACACATACACAAATGCTCACCAGTCCAAAACTGGAAACAACTCAAAGTCCACCAGCAAGGGGACTGATACATAAAATGTGTTATATTCTTAAAATGGAATGTGACGCAGCCATAAAAAGCAGGTTACAGCTACACACACAACAATACGGATGAATCTCACCGACGAACGTGGAGGGAAACAAGCCAGGCACAGGACAGCAAAGACTGGGCTGTTTAATTTATACAAATTTTAAGTCAGAGAAACTAACTCGTCTACAGTGGCAGAGGTCCGAATGCTAGAGACCTTTGGAAGGGATCGACTAGGAGGGAAAGTGAGGGAGCCCCTGGGGGTCAGAAAGACTCTGTTTTCGATCTGGATGGTGTCACCCTATATATACATGGTTGCTATTGGGTGCTGTTGAGTCGGTTCCGACTGAAGAGACCCTGTGTACAACAGAACGAAATGTTGCCCAGTCCTGTGCCACCCTCACAATAGTGGGTAAGTTTGAGTCCCTTGTTGCCGCTACTATGTCAGTTCACCTCTTTGAAGGTCTTCCTCTTTTTCACTGACCTGCTATTTTACCAAGCATGATGTCCTTCTCTAGGAACTCTTCCCTCCTGATAACATGTCCAAAGTTAACAAGACAAAGTCTTACCATTCTTGCTTCTAAGAAGCATTCTGGCTGTACTTCTTCCAAGACAGATTTGTTCCCTCTTCTGGAATTTCATGACATACTCAATATTCTTTGCCAACGCCATGATTCAAATGCATCAAGTCTTCTTTGATCTTCCTTTTTCATTGTCCAGCTTTCACATGCATATGAAGCGATTAAAAATACCATGGCCATATATATATGTGGCCTTGGTATTTTCACATATACATAAATATATATATATTTATATTTCACACACACACACACGTATATATAAAAGCCAAAATCAAACCCTTTACCGTCAAATTGATTCCAACGCATAGCTACCCTATAGGACAGAGTAGGACTGCCCCAGATGGTTTCCAAGGAGCGGCTGGTGGATTCAGTGAGTTGCACAGGTAAGATCAGTGCACATTCCGGTACATGATTCCTGATATTAAAAAAGGTAACAAAACAAAAGCCCAGACCAACCTCTGATACAGATTGGAGGTTGGCTAAGGCTCAGACCTCCCCAGCTGTGCTTTGCTTCCAGCTTGCCTCCTGGGCAGCCCCACTATCACAGGAAAGAACACTGAGTCTACCATGTGTCCCTGCCCAGCAAGGAAGTCAAAGAGGTGGAGAAGACATGGGTTGGTGCTATTTCAATTTCTCCAAACTCGCCCCACCCCATGCCCGCCATGAGCCCTGGGCTGGCTCTCCTATTCCATATGCTCACCCACCCACCTAGCGGGCCTTCTGACCGCCTGCAAACCCATCCAGCCACCTGCAGGGCCCTGGGACTCTGCAGCCTGGGGTCTCTCCCAGCTCAGCAGCTGGCTTCAGTTAAGTGAGTGATAATGTGGAGGAGGCCTGGGGAGCCCAAACTCAGGCCTTTTGTTAGTGATTCACCTCTGGAAACTTCTCCAGGTCTGGAAGACCAGGACTGGCTCAGGAAGTTCAGGGTGGTGGTAGTGGGGGTTGGGGGGGTGGTGTGGGAGAGGAGGAAGTTGGGCCAGGGAGGAGAGGAGGGGAGGAGGAGGAAGGAGGGAAGAAGGAAGGGGGAGGCTGAGGCCTAACCAGCAGAAACACCTCCCACAGAAAATGGGTAAGTTGTACACACTCCCTAACAGGCAATTACCTTCCTGCTCCTAATTAACGCTACAAGGCCCCAGGTGCATAGGGGTGGGCCTCCTAGTCCCAGAGGGAACCAAGAGCTCCGCTCATGCCCCTCCTGCTCTGACGGTCAGAACTTAGCAAGGACAATGTCCCACATCACCTGTGTCCCCACAGTGTCCACTGCGGCCCCCACCACTTCCCCATCCCATCTCATCACTAAGCCCACAAGCTCCTCCTCTCCTCTCATCAAAGAGACTACAGTTAGCTCTGGTTGACACTTGGTAGCAAGAAACCCAGATCAGGAAGCACCAACCCAGGACCCAAGTGGCGGGGCAGGGTGGGGGCCAATTTGCATTTGGGGAGTGCTGATGCCCTGGTGGCACAGTGGTTAAGCGCTCGGTTGCTAACCCAAAGGTCGGCAGTTGGAACCCACCTGCTCTTGGGAGAAAGATGTGCCAGACTGCTTCCGTAAGGATTATGCCTTGGAAACCCCATGGGGCAGTTCTACTCTGTCCTATAAGGTTGCTATGAGTCTGAATCAACTCAAAGGCAAAGGGTTTGGTTTGGTCTATTTTTTTTTTTTTGGATACTGGATCTGGACCCCAAGGGGCTTCTGCATGGGGATGCAGAGGAGAGCCTGAGCCCCAGGGCCCCAAGACCCCAGAAACTATTAGACAGTAAGCCAATCTGGGGTGGGTGAGGGGAGCGAGGAGTACCCAGAAGGAGAGGCTGCCCGGGCTGACTGGGGCTGGTTAAGTGCCCCCCTGCCTCTGGGCCAGCATGACTGTCTGGTGACCATGACTCAATGTTCAGATGGGCTGAATGGGGCTTCCTCATCTCAGTCTCTGCCCCTCTCCAATCTCAGATCTCAGCCAGGCTGGGCTCACTGCCCTGGCCTTTCCTCTAGAGCCATGGCCTGAAGTCAAGGGGAGGGGTCCTGCAGCTTTGGGGCCAGCCCCATCCTGCTTCTCCCCTGGCCTGGGGACACACACCTGGAACTCTCTGCGGGGTGTATGCGTGGAAATGAACCTCCCAAACACAAAAAATTAATTCTATGTCTTAACCCACAACCCCAAAGAATAAGCATTCTACTGACCCAGGGAGAGAATGGATAAACTGGGAGCAAGCACATGGCTCTTGCATGTTGACAGTAGCGACAACTAGCATTTGCCCAGAGTTTGGAGTTTACGAAGTGATTTCAAGTGCATTAGTGCACCAGTGTCTGGTCTCCCCATGGGGGACAGGTGGATAGTGATGGTGGCGCCAATACCTGCAAGAGGTGGACGCTGAAGAGGCTTGTTCGGGGACACACAGCTGGACTGAGTACCAAGTACCCTTTCTGTTATCCCTACGCTGCCCAGTGGACTCCCAGACAGCTGGGGCGTCCTTCCCCAACAGCGGTGACTGTGATAATTTATCATGAGCCTGTCACTGGGCACAGGATTTACGTCTACTAACTCACTGGGTGTTCTTACTATCCTTTGGCAGATGAGAAGGCTGACAGGCCTGGGGTACATCCCCTCAAGACACAGCTACAATGGGTAGCCTGGAGTGGGGTGCCCACCCTGGGCCTGGGCTCCCTCCTCCACCAGCCCTGCCTTGGAGTGCACCTTCATTGTCTCTGCTGATCCAAGGCCAGCCTTCCCAGGAGGCCTGGTGGGCACAAGCCAGCCATCCCTAGGGAGGACCCAGGCTCGAGTCCACCGTGGGTAGAAGAGGTGGTGGAAGGATTGACCATCAGGGGGACCTGGGTATCCGCCGCTCCCAAAGACCCTGAATGTGAGTGGGAGTACCCACCTCCTCGGGTAAGTTCTGGGACACTGAATTCGGTCAAGAGACTCCAGTTCACCAATCGACTCACCCTTCAGCTGTCTTCACTTGTCTCAGACCGCCCCTCCCAGCTTTGCCTTCTAAATCCTACACACAACTCATCTCCTGAACTTTTCTCCAGGCCCGCATTTGCCTCTTTCCATCCCCACTTAGTCCTTGGTTCTTGCACGCGAGTGCACACACACATACGCACACCCTTAACCACAAGCCTGCACTGTTCCCTTGGACGAGCTGAAGCAATTTCTCCAAGTGTTTTTTTCAGTCCCTCCTGACCATTCTCTGAAGATCTCTTTCCCCTATTTCCTAGCAGGTAATGTACTTGAACGGAGCCCTGGTGGCACAGTGGTTAAGAGCTGGGCTGCTCACCAAAACGTGAGCAGTTTGAATCGACCAGCTACTCCTTGGAAACCCTATGGGGGAGTTCTACTCTGTCCTACAGGGTCGCTATGTGTCGGAATCGACTCGACAGCAACGGGCTTGGTGTTTTTGGTTTATTGTACTTGGACAGGTGGCTAAACCTCAGAGCTAGTTTGTCTAATGATTCCTATCCCTGGGTCCTACTAGATGCTATGTACTAAGCATGTTACGGAGCCCTGGTGGCACAGTGGCTAAGAGCTCGGCTGCTAACCAAAATGTCAGCAGTTCAAATCCACCAGCCACTCCTTGGAAACTCCACGGGGCAGTTCTGCTTTGTCCTAAAGTGTTGCTATGAGTCAGAATCGACTTCAAGACAGCGGGTTTGGTTTTTTTGGTTTTTAAGCATGTTACTTGGGATATGTCATTTAACACTTGTAGATAAGGGAAGTGAGGCTCAGAAAAGTTCAGACGCCTGCCCAGCGTCACGCAGATAGAACTGGGATTCCAACCCAGTCAGATGGCAGAGCCTCCACCCCGAACTGCCAGGCCAACGCTGTATAGCACCGAGCCCAGAGCCTGGCCCCAGAGAATGCCCAGAAACTGCTCCTGAAGGCTCCGTCTGCTTTGATTAGCAGTACTATCACCCCTGTTTGGACAGCACTCAGCCTCAATCAAGTCTGCCGAGTGGATGACTGACAGCAGAGGGACCCTACAGATGGCCTTAATGACCTGCCACCCGACTGTCACCCTGACATGCAGGAGAGCCCATGGTCAGACCACAGGGGAACTTACCAAAATAGGAGCCACTGCTGTAAATAACACACAGGGCCAGACTTCCCATCCTGGCCCACCCTCACCTGTCTCCCACTCAGTATCCTCAGGAGGCCCAAGCAGGACAGAGGGGCACAGGCAGAGCCGGTGTCTGCTGCCCAGGAGCAGAGGCTAATGGAACGGGGCTGCCAGAACCCCAGGAGGAGAGGAGCAGGGTCTGTGTGTGGGTCCCGCTGGCCCAGCTGCCACCTGTCCATGGGACTAGGGGTTGGAGCAGGCTCAGGCCCTGCCGGGCACAGCTGCTGGCAGGACAGGTGTTGTTTCTGGTGCGGAGGGCGGGGAATACCCTTACCATCACTACCCTAACCAGGGGTCTTTTTGATCCACACAGGAGTTTAGATTTCCACCAGTAGAGAGGAGAAAACTATGATTGGAGACCCCAGGTACAGGAACCGGAGCACAAGGTTTGGGAGACACAAACACACACACACACACACATGCACGCAAGCCACAGCTGTCTCTGAAATCATATCCGCCTCTTTTCGTGCATTCAGCTGGATCGGAAGATCCCCTGGAGCTCTCCCCAGGCAGCCGTGTTCTCAGGAACACAGACTTCCAGAGGCAGGCTCTGGGAGAGGGCGGGGCAGACAGATTAGGAGGGAGTCTGTGAGCCAAGGGAATGGCCTTCGACACTCAGCCCCCATGCTGGCCTGAGGGTTTCTGCCTAACAGCAGGAAGGGGGCCGATTCTCCCCTACCTCTGGAAGGGCATACACCCACGTGCCAGGACCTGAAGGTGGCAGGGGCATTTGGTGTTTTTATTAGGCTCCCTGCCACTGTTGCAGGCGCTTCGGCAGCGCACAGCCTAGCAGATCAAATCCCCTGGGTCTGCAGGAAGAAGTTCTGGAGTGGGGGTGGCAGGGTGGAGGGGCGACAACTGATTTCCTCCTTCCACCTGCAGAGAGGCCCCGACAAGCTCCACACCAGGAGCTCACGCCTGACAACGTGACACTGCCCACAGAGGCGCTGGGGTCAAAGTCTTGAGGTGTGCACATAGCTCAGAGCACATGGGCCACCCGGAATCTTTGACCCAAGGGAGGGAAGGGACTCAGGTCGGGGGACTACCACCCTGTCTGTGGGGTGCAGAAACAGCAGGGGGAAGGGACAGCAGAGCAGGCACGGGGCAGAGGTCCAAGGATGAAGAGAGGGGCTGGCCAAGAAGCCAAGGCCCCCAGAAATGCAACCAAAAAAAAAAAAAAAAACCAAACCCATTGCCCTCGAGTGGATTCCGATTCATAGCGACCCTATAGGACAGAGTAGAACTGCCCCATAAGGTTTCTGAAGCGCGGCTGGTGGATTCCAACTGCTGACCTTTTGGTTAGCAGTCTGAGCTCTTAACCACTGCACCACCAGGGCTTCCTCTGAAACTCAAAAAAAAAACCAAAAAAAAACCGGTGCCGCCGAGTCGATTCCGACTCATAGCGACCCTATAGGACAGAGTAGAACTGCCCCATAGAGTTTCCAAGGAGCGCTTGGTGGATTTGAACTGCAGACCTTTTGGTTAGCAGCCGTAGCAGTCAAGGCCACCCTAAACGACGTGGGCCTCAGGGCCTAGGTGTGTGGGATGGGGGAGGGGACACGACCTAGGTGACAGGGATGGGGTGGCGCAGGACCCAGTGGAGGACAAAGCGAAAAGCTGGGTGTCAACACAAAAGAGAGTAATTACGACGATGGCGTGAGACGGCTCTGATCGAAGGCCACTTTCCTTCCCAGAAACAGGCGCGCTGTGGTTCTCAGGCACAAGAGGGAAGTCACTCATCGCCGCCCCCCAGCCCTGCGCACAAAGTGTACTACCCAGCGGGGTGGAGGGGAGACCCGCACTGCCCACAGAACTCGGGAGACTCGAGGCAGTTTCGGCCCAAACTTCTCCCAGGCCACCCAGCACCGCAGAAATCGCCCGAGGCCTCGTCTTGGAGCTCCCTCAGCCGGTGAACCCCGGGGCGCCCCTCAGCAGCCCCGCCCCTCGGCGCCGGAATCACCCCCGGGCAGGCGCAAGTGCCCCCGCCCCCATTGCACGAGTCCTCCCCCACCCCTGCGCCGGGCTCGGTCCCACGCCCCGCGGTCTCCGCGCCCTTCCTCGACCCTAGCACCCCGACCGCCTGCAGCACCCCGATCTGTCCAGTGCTCCCGGCCCCCGACGTTCCCAGACGGGAGGGGCTGTGGATCAAGGGTCCCGGGGGAAAGGGGAGAAGGGCGAAGGGACGGCACGGGCAAGGGGAAAAGGGGGAAGTCTGGGCGCAAGGAGGGAAGTGGCGGGCAGGGGAGGCAGGGGGACGTGGGACGCGCTGGCCGGACTCGGGGCCTCGGAGCCGCCGTGACCCGGGTCTGGGGCGGCGCGGACTCACCTCCTGGTAACTCTCGTCGCGGGGGTTGAAGGTGCTGTTCACAGGCTGCAGGCGCAGGCCGAGGTGGGGTACGCTGTGCAGCCACACGACCCACCAGGGCGCGATGTACTCCACGCGCGCCGCGGGCATGGCTCGGCCCTACCACGGCCAGCCAGCTGCAGCAGCCACCCGGCCTGGGCGCGCAACCCGCTCAGGTCCCTCCCAGGCCCCAGGCCACGCCCCGGGCTCCAGGCCCCGCCCAGGTTTGGGCCCGCCCCTCCCTTGCCCCTGGCCCGCCCAGTCCCGGCCCCTCCAGTCTCTGGGCGCACTGCCGCCTCGCCCAGCCCCTGCCGCGCCCCGAGCTGCAAAGGGTCCAGCCCCAGCGCCTTCATCCCCCCTTCTGGGTCCGGATCTGCCTTGGCCTTACGTGCAAGGGAGGTGGAAAGAGAAGTGGAAAATGCTCCCCAGCTCTCCTAGATCTGTTTCTGAATACCAGTCTCTAGACCTCCGGGCTTTTTATTAATTACTAATTACCAAATCAAGGACCTAAAGTGTGAGTGAATGCAGCTGGCAGTCCTGGCACGAGAGGCGAGAGGCAAGGCTGGCTGTCCCCAGGGCTTGTTAGGGGTGGCTGAGCCCCTTCAGGGCCGCCAGACCGACAGGCTGGGGACAGAAGGGAGCCATATTCATTCAGCCGCTCTGTCACTCATTCCGAATTCACCACCAGTCATTTACTGAGCACCTCTTGTCTTAGTCGTGAGCGGTCAGACACATGCCATGCCTCGGAGAGCCTGCCGCTGCACAAACACCTCACTCACAAGCACTGTGACAGGGTGTCCTGGGAACCGAGGAGGTTACTTGATTCTTCCTGGCAGGCGGGCCAGGTCGGGCTTCCTAGAGTAGAGGAAGGGGCTTGGAGCTGTCTAGAAGGGTGGGTAGGAGCACAAGAGGCATGCTGGAAGGGCCTGATCAGGCACTGCCCTGGCACAGCCTTTGGTCTCTATATTCAGAACAGGAGGGACCAGTCCCTGGAGAAGGACATCATGCTCTGTAAAGTAGAGGGTCAGCAAAAAAAGAGGAAGGCCCTCAACAAGATGGATTGACATGGTGGCTGCAACAATGGGCTTAAGCATAACAATGATTGTGAGGATGGCGCAGGACCGGGCAGTGTTTTGTTTTGTTGTATATAGGATCATTGTGAGTCAACCGACTCAGCTCAACGGCACCTAACAACAACAACACTCAGAACATGCTGGTTGCTAAGGA
Source organism: Loxodonta africana (assembly GCF_030014295.1). Lineage (NCBI taxonomy): Eukaryota > Metazoa > Chordata > Mammalia > Proboscidea > Elephantidae > Loxodonta > Loxodonta africana. Next base: position 18,732,088 of record NC_087359.1, read on the forward strand.
AAGGGCTGGAAGGTAGAGGTGGAGGTGGAGATGTAGGGCTGGGGAAGATGGCTGGGTAACTGGCAAATGATGACAGGTACCTCAACAGGAAAAAGTTGAAGCCTCTGGGCCGGTGTCTGCTTGGGGAATCCCAGGTGAAGGAGGTGCTAAATGCTGAGCCCATTTCCCTTTTCCAAGACATTCCATCCAGACATTGCCATCTTGGCAGTGGTGAGTGAATGAGGCCGCGCTTAGCAAAGGAAGGAGGTTGTCCAGGAAGTAAAAGAGCCAGGCAGGCAGGACTTAGCGGTGATGACTGGGACAACGCCTGGGCCCCGCTTGTCATTCACAGGAAGAGGGCAGAGAGCAGTCCCCTGCTGAGGCTGGCTTGAACCTGGGTAAGGCCCCAGACATTCTTGGTGCCTCACTAACCTGTTGCTGCCAAGGTGATACCGACTCATGGAGACCCCAGGTGTAATGGAGTAGAACTGCCCCATAGGGTTTTCATGGCTGTAATCTTTGTGGTAGCAAATTGCCAGGCCTTTCTTCTGCGGTGCTGCTGGGTGAGTTTGAACTGCCAACTTTTTACACCATCTGGGGAACTTTGTGCCTCAGTATCTTTTATCATAAGGGGCTCCGGGTGAATTCAGACACATCAACTTCTGACCTCTGGATAATGGCACTGAGACCTTATATTTTATTAGTGTTTAAGGCTGATGGTAGGATTCACCACAGGGACAGGTTAACCAGTAAGCAAGGTATGCACGGCCGTAATTATGCTTACATACTAACCTGTAGGGCACATCTGACGTGGTGAAAACTAGGCGAAATTGTGCACTACAGATTAGTACGTAAGCACAGTTAAGCCCGTGTGTACCTTGCTTATTGGGTAATCTGTCCCTGGTCATGAGATAAAGGAAATGAAGGGCTTAATACAGCTCTCTCCACAGGAAGGGTCAGTCAGTGGCCACTAGCCTGTCTTCACGGACACTGTTAATGAGGACACTGCCTGCAGCCGACTCTTTCCCCTTGAACCAGTGACAGGCGCTGCCTGGTACCATGAACACATCCTTCCTCTTTCTCTTCCTCCTGTATGTCAGTGGTGGGGGCTAGAGCTGCTTGGTCCTTGCCACTAAGCCTCCCAAACACCAGCCCATCCCTCAGTGATTTACAAGTTAAAAGAAGTTATCATTTCTCTAGGGAGAGATTAGAATTCTAATTGTGAACTTACAGAGCCTTAGGAGGGAAAGGAGGGCCAGACACCGAAGCCCTAGTGGGAGAGGTCTGAGAAACCTGGTGCAGATGGAGCCCAGGCTGGAGCTGGGGCTGGGCATGGGGAGGAAGGGGAAACCCTCGCACACACACATTTCTTGAAGTAGAGGCACAAGCCCTCCCTCAGGGTTATCACCGCAGCTAATTGGAACAGCTCGGAATACCAAAACCTGCTTAGCCACTGTGCACGGGGCTAAATGGTAACCATTCTAGCAACTTCCCCAGAGGCCTGCTGACCTAGACAGCCAAGCCAGTGAAGCAAAGAGCAGAACAGAGAGTCCTTCCAGAAAGGTGTAAAGTAAGGTTAACACTCCTTCTGGTTATTTGGTCTGTCCTGCCTGCTCCAAATCACCCACCCAGTATGCAGCCTGGATGCGCTCAGTACAGCTACTGGCAATCTCTAGAAGGCTGTGCTCAGCGCTGGCTGCCTGTGACAGCCACCTGAGGCTTAAAAACATACTTATGCCCCCAACAACTTAGAATCTCTGGAGTAGGCCCTGGTCAGCAAGGTAGTTTTGCAAAGTGCCCCGGCTAGGGTAGGGAACCCCGGTATGAAAGGATGTCTTCTTTCAACTAGGAGGCCAGGCAAATCCCTGCAGGGGTGGTCTCCTAGGAGCTGGTACTCGTCTTTGGACAATGTGCTGGGGACAAAGCTGCCAGAGCAGTAAACTCACCCTCTTCCTTGGGAACCTTAAACGTTTACAGAATGGGACAACTGACAGCTGCTTAGGGGCCGCATCTGAGCCTGTCAGCAACCAGAGTGCCCCTGCTGTCCCCTCTCCCTTGGGAGAAGCAAAACCTCTGCCCCTCAACAAACTCACAAGATTAAAAAAACTGCCTCGCACACTTAAAATTCTCTTACAGAAATAATCAAAGACTGGTGCTTACCAGTTACAACCCCCTTTAGTAGGTATTTGGTTTGAACCTACTGGCTGCTCAGCGGGAGAAAGGTGTGGCAGTTGGCTTCCACGAAGATTACAGCCTTGGAAGCCCTGTGGGGCAGTTCTACTCTGTCCTTTAGGATTGCTATGAGTCAGAATCGACTGATTACAATTTTTTTTTTTGGCTCACTTAGACCGCCACAACTGTTGCAGTATGGCGCCACCTTGTGGTCTCTCGCTACACACCACACCCCTTCACCCCGCCCCCCCCAAAAACCGACCCGTTGTTTCTGAGTCCATTCCGACTCATAGCGCCCCTACAGGACAGAGTAGAACTGCCCCACAGTTTCCAAGGAGCGCCTGGTGGATCCAAACTGCCCACCTTTTGGTTAGCAGCCACAGCTCTTAACCACTAGACACCAAGGTTTCCGCAGCCTCACTCAAATTTGCTATCAAGCGCCAGGAATTGTTCTCAACTGTTAAGTATCAGCTCACTGGCGCGAGTCAGGAGTGGCTGGACCCTTAACCATTTGCTATCGCGTTGGGATTTGGGCCTTCACAGGCCTATTTGAGTAGCACCCCTCACTCACCCACCAGAGAATCCGTCCCACAGCCTAGAGACCCACGGTGAGATCAGAGGCTCTATCTCTATCTATCACTGAGCTCTGGAAGGCCTGGCCTGCTCTGACCCAGGCTCCTCCCTTTCAATGTTAATTACATTTTGCATAGGTCTCTTTCCAGTTAAGGAGGTCCCACTTTGCCCTAGGCCAACATCTAGGGATGTTACACTTCCAAACCGGACAACAAAAAAGGAAGACTGAAGAATTGGTATCTTTGAATTATGGTGTTGGCAGAGGATATTGAATATACCATAGACTGCCAGAAGAACAAATCTTAGTCCAGCCAGAATGCTCCTTAGAAAAGAGGGTACTAAGACTTCATCTCACTTTACAGATTTATCAGGAAGGACCAATCCCTGGAGGACATCATGTTGCTAGTCAGTGAAAAAGAGGAAGGCCCTCAAATGGATGGATTGATGGTGGCTCCCAACAATGGACTCAAACACAGCAACGATTGTGAGGCTGGTGTTTCCTTGGGTTGCACATGGGGTCACCGAGGCAGAACTGACTCACGGGCATCTAACATCTATTAGCTTGTGTTCTTAGCTTAAATGTTCCTTCCTGGAAGGGCTTACCTAAATCATTCTTCTACCTTCATCGCACCCCATGGTTTTCCTTCTTAGAGTATTGGGTAACAATACTTATGAAACTAGAAACTTTTCCCAGTGCTGAGAGTACTCAAGTATTACCATCTGAGAAGTTATCTTTATGGGGCAGAAAACCAACTTGAAAAAAAAATGTGTGGAGCTGGGAATACTCTCAAGGGGAAGATAAGCGATCTGGCATACCAAGGCTACATTCCAAGGATGGGATGGCTTCCCACGGAGCTACCTGCCAGGAATGTTAACCAACTCCTCCCTTTAACCATCTTCATCATAAGGCAGCTCATTCTACTTTTGTGGTTCCAGGAGCGCAGGTGGCCCTGCTTCCAGACAGCTGGCTCTCAAGCTGCCCATTCCCGCTATGGCCTTCCTACATCTGTATCTTCAAATTTTGGCTAAAAAAAAAAAAGGATGGCTTTATATAGCCACTGAAATTACAGCCCAATACTAGGGACACAAAGAGGTGGCAACCAGGACCCACAACATATTCCCATCAAAAGCTGCCACAGAGCAGAACATCCCTTCCCATCCTCAAAGACAAAGGACACTGAAGAATTTTAAAAATTTTATTACTGTTCAAATCAGCATGTCTGGTTCATTTCAGCTCCTTCACTGCCAAGCCTAGAGGAAAAGAGACAAAGGTGAGTCGTTCAGGAGATACGTTTGTACTACTGTCTGATACTGTACTTATGCTAAAGAGAGCTCACAAAACTCAGAAATCAAGCTCACCCAGAGAGGTTTTGCTTAAAATATTAAGCTACTGTCCAATAATAAAAACGTTTCCTCTCAGACTTTATAACCAGTTAATTTGTACAAATCTCAAGCTGCACTGGCTGATTGTCATTCCCAAGTGGCCTTTAGAGCCTCCCAAGCCCCTTGCCCCCCACAGCACCCCCGTCTCCAGTCTGTATACCACCAGGAAGCCCCCTTTGTTAACCTATGCTCACTTCCTGTTGTATCTGATCACAGTGCCCTTACCTCTGCACAGAGGAAAGACCAGTATCCACCTCAGAGGATTGTGGTGAGGATTAATAGTTGTGCAGAGTAAGGGCTAACTATTATTTATTCTGTGTCAGAAAAGCCTGAAAGAGGCTGGGGTGGGGGACAAGGACAAGACAAAAATAAACTTTCCCCTGGCCAAGAGAACTATTCTGGTGTTGGATATAATGTCTCAGAGCCCAAATTATTCCCTGCACTACAAATAGCAAGAGTAGACACGTAGACAAACCGCAAAATGGGCTTTCCAAAATCTGGGGATGACTCAAAACAGAGGATAACACATCTACCGTCCACACTTTTGGTCACTCCTGGCTTCTGTCCTGCCCTTCCCTCCTGGGATTTCAGGCCACTCACCTGGGGGCAGGGACTGCTTCAGTTTCTCTGCCTTCTCTTTGTCTGTGATGACCAGGGTGTAAAGGTATCTGCTGCACCGAACCTTAAACTTCACATTGTCCTTATTTTTCTTGATCTTGACAGCTAGCAACAAAGAGACCAGGATTAGCGATTACATTGTTTCACATAAAGTCAACATCACAGTTCACCTACTTAAGCAGCAAGTGGCACTTAAGTGACCGCAACTGGCCACTCAGCAACCACTGACCTCCAACCCCCTCCCCGTACCGACCTGTCAACTCAAAATTTTAAGTGATGTTACAAATTTACATTTCCCTTACTCTTAATTGGCTCATTTATATTCATACATTGAACACAACACTGTAGCACAGCGTGGATCCACTTTATTTTTAAAAAGGGCTGGAAGTAGTTCACAAGAAGAGACACGGAGTATCTACTGAGGTCAGGCTTTTCACCCATCCACTCCCGGAAATAGATTCTCTGTGAAGCTGAAGTGATGCAGTGGTGTCACTAGCTGGCATCAGGATAGAGCTCTTCCTTCAGGGCCTCCCCGCTGGACAAAGCAAACATGGAAGCAAGCAGGTAGCAAGGCTCTTCTTAAAAAACCACTGCGGAATCCATTTCCTGGGTTCTTTACTGCTTTGGAAACCCTGGTGGTGCAGTGGTTAAGCGCTACGGCTGCCAACCAAAAGGTCAGCAGTTCGAATTCACCAGGTGCTCCTTGGAAACTCTATGGAGCAGTCCTACAGGGTTGCTATGAGTTGGAATCGACTTGATGGCACTGGCTTTACTATCTCAGAATCACAGCTCAGACAAGAGTCCTCAAACCAAACTCGTTATGTACAACATCAATGTCTCCACCCACTGGCAGCTACTCAGCTGCTGGAAGACACCTGCTTCCCAGGCACAGGCAAGTCATTTCATGGACTTGTTTAATTTGTCCCTTGTTCCCACTTCTTAAAAAACACCTCACAGACATTCCCAAGAATTCATTGTTATAAAAGCAGCCAAGTGTCAACTGAAAAGCAGGTGGCTAAGGACTGAATACGGGCTCTCGACCCTAGCACCCAAGCAGACATGTGCACAGCATCTAGCACCTTCCAAAAGCAGCGCAAGATTACCACGTGCTCACAACCCATAACTCTGTTTCTGCCAAGAATCGCTAAAGGGACCAGGAATGGCACAGGAAGCAGACGCGTTGCTGCTCCGAGGCTGCCCAAGGCACTGGCTGCCTGGGATTAAGTTTCTCATAAATCCAGAAACCTGGACGTTCATTCAAAACATATTTCAGTGTCCCAGCATTCCTCTTACAATAAAGCAGATATACTCTACTGCCCCAGCAGCTGTGATGCTCTTCAGGCTAAGCGGAACACTGTTAAGATATAAAAACAACACACACACACACACACACACACACACACAGAGTACCCCACGACATCCATGCCCAGAGGACCATGATCCCCTCTTCTGGACCACATGGTCCTGAAACTGGGGAGAGTAAACTGCAACTAAAACCAGGCTCCCTGACAAAACTAAAATTCAGACGAATCTAATGGACACTAGTATCACTTATTCGATGTGCTGAGCTTTAATGGATCGTTGGACTCAATCCTCACACCAAACCTGTGAGACAAAGACACTATTTCCACCCCACTTGAAATGGAAGGAGACTGGTGTTTAAGCTTGCTGAGGATGGTGACTATTGGCAGAGCTGAGATTTGAACCAGGCGGTGAACCCACTGTGGTCTGAACTAAAACAGACAAGACAATCTCATCCCTGTACAGTGTGGCAGTATTCGGAACAGTCACCTGTGATCCTTATGTCAACCGTCCAGGCAGGGCAGAAAACACTCCCACCAGATGCCACTTGTACCCACGTGTGGTCATACAATACCAGAGGATCCAAGCCAACAGGCTGTTTCAGGTAATGGGGCTCACGTATGACCCTTCCCTGCCCTCATTTTACACCCCTCGCAACTGCTTCCAAGGGCCTGCCCGCACATCCTGGTGGTCCCCACCACTGGCCCAATGCTGTTCTACTTTCATAAACTATCTGCCGTTCTCTCTTTGACAGATCTGAGTGAAAGGTAGCGGTGTTGGTGTAGCAGAAAAAAAAGTGACTGTGTTAAAGCCGAGCATATGCATGAATTCAAAATGTATTTTATACACAAGATCCCGAACCTCTGTCAACTACAAAGCTCAACTTCCTCTTGTGTTTGACGTAAAAAATGAGAGTCTATAGGCAGCAAGGACCGGCACACACCAGTTGAACACTTGCTGTTTTGTTTTTGATTCCATTTATTTACAAATAGGAAACTAAGAAGAATGAAATCACGTAGCAGATGGGTCATGGTGAGCAGGGACACTACTCAGTCCACGTGCAGCACTAGCTCAGTGTTTATGGGATGTTTCCAGACTTTTAGCCAGTTAAGTCTTCCACGCAGAGAGCACCTACTGTACACATAACAAAAACAAAACAAACTCAGAACAGTCTTCAAGATGCTTACAATTAGCTAAGGAAGACAGTCCTAAGAACAGTTCCCACCACCTCATGCTGGCCAAACAGGTTTTTCTTATGGCATAGATGGTACACACAACTGCTCCCAAATAGCCAGGCACATGCTCCCATAGCCTAACCCACATCCGGACGGACACTCTGGTGAAGATACCCCAGGAAGGGTCACCAGTGTCAGGAGCTCTCCATGCAAACAACAAGTACCGCTCCGTCATCTTAAACCTTCACAGTGTGGCACTTACATTTGGCATCCTTTCGCCTGGCTGTGAGCAGGAAGTCCTTGATTTCCTCAATTTTGCGAGGCTGCGATACAAAGGGAACAGGATAAACTACTGAGATGCATTATTATTATTTAATCAATTGTTTTAGAGCAACTTCAGGTTTACACGAAAAACTGAGCGGAAAGTTTTGCAAATGCCCTCTCCCAAGTTCAGTTTCCTGTTATTAGTTGGCTCCGACTTATTTTGACCTTATGTTTACGTACAGCAGAAAAAAACGTTACCTAGATTATTGGTATGTTTTGAGTCCACCGTCGAAAAAATCAGTATTGACAGATTATTAACAACTAAAATCCCAGTTCACGCTTTATTTTGCGCATTTGTATCGCTTTTGCTAAAAAGATAAAATCCCGTATCTACCATTACAGTATCACGCAGACTAGTTTCACCGCCCTAAAAACACCCTGTGCTCCTCCACCTACTGATCCCCTGGCAATCCTTGATCTGGCCACTGTCTCTGCAGTTTTGCCCTTCCAGAAAGCCATATAGCTGGGATCACACACTATGTAGCTGAGACGCGCTTTTTCTGCTGACGGTCATGTTCACCACCTCCCTGCGGCTTCCAGGGTCCCTTGGAAAGCCCATCCTGCGCTGGCCTGGGGCCCCGCGCCCCTCCCCTGAGAAGGTTCCAGGCAGGGACCGTACTCACCATGGCGACGAAGCGCGCAGGGAAGCCGGCGCGGACCAGCACCTACACGGAAAACATTCCTCGGCGTTAACAGGGTGCGCAGGCGGGCAGCGACCCGCTTCCTTTACCTCCCTCCAAAATAACCGCCCCATCGCACCCCACCTTCCTTCCCCGCACCCTCGATCCAGATCTGGAGTGCCCAAGTGTCACCTGACAGAGGATTGCCCCGGATTATACCCTCTCCCCCGCGTACCGCCCGAGACACAAGCGGCGAGAACCGAGGAGGACGGAAAAGACCTGAACTTCCGCTTCCGGTCAGTTAAACCCTCCCACGGAAGGAATCCGCTACGGTCTCTGCAACGGGTCAAGATTCATGTAGGCGTTCTTCCTTCCCATTTCAGCACCCCTGCCCCCTGTTGGTCTAGATTAATAGTGCAGCCCCACAAAAGCAGTGAGCCTCCCCGCATCGTGTCTCTTCTTCAGCCTTTTCGTTAAGTCTATTTCCTCTCTTCTCCGTCTCTCCTTCTTGCTTCCTCCTCTCCCTTCTTGTCTCTTCCCTGCTCCCCTCCTTTTCTTTACTCCTCCACCGCAACCCCGCAAGCTCCCCAGCTTGGCTTTTCTAGGTTTTATTTCAGATTCAACTGGAGGAGCTAAGACTACGTACTACCTTCATTAGACTTGTGTGTTGGGCGTCTCCACAGAGATGTCCTCATTTAATTGAAGAACCCTCTATATACATTTGGACTCTCTTGCTTGGGGTTCCTCCATCCCCTGATTCCTTGACCCACACCTGATCATCCACGCTCAGCAGACCCTCCTGTTTTCGTCCTTCCATTCGATGGAGCTTTCCACTTGCTGCTCCCAATTCCATTAAGAACTGGTGTTGACTGAAGACAAATTAATACTTCCAATAGCTGCCATTTTTGAAGCACTTTCCTTGGGCAGGCCCTGAGCTAAGCAATTTACCCATATGACCGCTTGTGGTCTTCAGGTGTACCTAAAAGAGGAGGCTGTTGTTATGACCAGTCTTCCTGATGATGTAGAGACTGTGGGCTTCTGAGGCATCTTGTCCAAGGCCAGAGCTGGGAGAGGTGAAGTCAGGACTGGAACCCAGTCTGGTCAGATTCCCACGTCCGAGCTCCTGACCACTTCTTTATGAGGCCTCCTGACAGACACCCAGGTTTGTACATGTACAACAGGCTGCTAGCTTTTGGAAGGCAGTGCTTCCTTTGCTCATTTGGTTCCTCCCAGCCTCTATCCCAACCACACCTGATATTATTTGCTTGAGCACATATTTATCCTCTGCTCTTATAACGGATGGAAAAGAGGTACCTTTTCAGGTAGGCTCTGGGAAGCCTGTGGTTATCGGTTTTATTTTTTATCCTCCACTTTTATTTTATTTTTAATCTCTCTACAAATGTCTACATTTTATTATATTTGTTCCCCAAATTTAATAACTGTGAATTTAATAACTGCTCAACAGACAGGATGGAATTGCTTTGTGCCTATTATAGAAGAGCTCACCTGAAGAGAAAGAGGACTTTACCACAAAAACCGTGAGTCTTGTGGGCTCATTCTCCTGCCTTTCCTTCCTTCCTTCACTCCTCCTTTCCTTCCATTAGACAGGCCCGGGTTAAGCACCTTCCTAGGGGTGCTGGGAATACAGGGAAGAATAAACCAACAGTATCTGCCCTCAGGAACTCTGGTGGCATAGTGGTTAAGAGCTACGGCTGCTAACTAAAAGGTTGGCAGTTCAAATCCACCAGGCACTCCTTGGAAACGCTGTGGGGAAGTTCTCCCCTGTCCTATAGGGTTGCTGTGAGTCCTAATTGACTCAACGGCAATGGGTTTTTTGGTATGTGTGTGTTGCATGCCATCGAGTCGATTCTGACTCATTGCGACCCTCTATGATAGAGTAGAACAGCCCCATACGGTTTCCTAGGCTGAAATCCTTTCGGGAGCAGATCACCAGGTCTTTTCTCCCAAGGAATGGCTGGTGGGTTCAGACTGCTGCCCTTTCATTTAGTAGCTGAGTGCTTAACCATTGTGCCATCAGGGCCCCCTAATTGTATTAGAGAGCCTTTTAAAGAAGCCAGACTATGTTTCTGCAACTCTAAATGTGTTTGGGTTTTAACAGTGGGAAAAGTTAATTGGTAGAAACTTAATTTTTTAGGAGTCCCTGGGTGGTGTGAATGATAAATGTGCTCAGCTGCTAACTGAAAGTTTGGAAGTCCAAGTCCATCCAGAGGTACCCCGAAAGAAAGGCCTGGCAATCTACTTTTGAAAAATCAGCCATTGGAAATCCTATGGAGCACAGTTCTAGTCTGACACACATGGGGTCGCCATGAGTCAGAGTCAACTTGACAGCAAAATGGCAGTGGTGGTGAGGTTTGCGTTCAGTCTAGAATCCTGGGACTCTCCACTCTGGCCTGACAAGGACGTTCCCAAACTCCTCAGCCTGACTTTGCCAACCCTTCTTCGTCTCAGGCAGATGCCTTTCTGGTCTTTTCTACCCCACTGCTCCTTCCAAGCAACTGCCCTTCCAGCCAAGCCAACTCACCTCTTACCGTGTAGTGTACCTTCTGACCTCCAGGCACTTGCTCTGCTGGTGTCCTCTGCTACTGCATCGTACTCTCCCTTTAAAGCTCATTTCCACCTGTCCTCCTTCAGGCAGGACCCTCCACCTCTGGACTCCTCCTACTTGTCACTCGTTCAGCAGTGACTCAAACACCACCTCTCAGTACAGTTGTGTGGCACTGTTTAACATTTCATACATCTGTACTGACTTCTCTCTGCATATAAGGACAGGGTTCATAATTCTGTTGAGAATTCTTGGAGTGCAGGACTCATGCACTTAGTAGGTGCTTGATGCTGCCTTCACAGGTTCTCAGACTGGGTGTGACCATTGAGATCACTCAGTGTATTAAGGAATGGATGGATGAACAGATGGATGAATGGGTGGAGGAATGGATGGATGGAGAGATGGTGGGATGGAGAGATGGATGGCTGGATGGATGGAGAGATGGAGGGATGGATAAATGGATGGAGGGATGGTTGGATGGATGGATGGATAGGTGGAAGAGTGGATGGAAAGATGGATGGATGGTTGGAAGATGAATTGATGGAGGGGTGAAGGGATAGAGAAGTGGAGGGGTGGATGGAAGGATGGATGGAGGGAGGGATGGAGGGAGGAATGAAAGGAAGTATGGATGGATGACTGGAAGAATGAGTGGATGAATGGAGGAAGAGGGATGGAGAGAAGGAGGAATAGAGAGTTGGAGGATGGATGAATTAATATGCCCAAAGCAGTGTCTGGCATATAGTAGGTTCTCAAAAAATATTTGTTGAGTAAACAGACTGGTGCCTCTCCTCCCCACCGCAAGACCAACAGGACAGGGACTGGACAGGGGGAAGTAAGAGTGGGGACTGCTTCTCCCTTTTGGCAGCAATCCCAGAGGAACAGATGTTCACCCTCTTGAATTGTATAATTTCAGAGAACATAGACGTAGAGTAATGAAATACCAGGGCAAATTTGTTCAAGTACCACAGGTTTTCTCCAGCTCCCCAAGGCGGCGGGCCGGGGCGGGGGAGGAAATAGCAAAATCAGCTGCAGTTACTGCGGGGTGAAGGAGGGAGCCCCTAGGAGTGCTTCCTGGGAAGGCCGGCCCCAACATCATGCTGTGACATGCCAAGAGACTGGGGACTGTGGGAGATGGATGGGGCTGGAACACCTACCTTTAGTGAAAAAGAAATTGGGAGGGGGCTTGTCCTTCGAAGAGTTTTAGAAACACTGTCTCAAGAGATACCATAGGGAGAAAAGGAGTGTCTCTCCAAGCCTGTTCCATGGACCTTTTGCGTCAGCATCACTGAGGGGGCTTGTGAAGATGCAGGTTCTGGGCTGTGCCCCAGACTGACTGTGTCTGCGTCCCTGAGAGAGGAGCCCAGGACACTGCCTTTCTTATAAGCCTCCTTGGTGATTGCGATGCACTCTCAAGATGGAACGTATTGGTGTATCCTGTAGGGGATGAAAGGCCATGGGCCTGTGAGCAAGGCCAGGGCATGGTCTAGTTTGCCTGTTATGATCCCTGTGGCTGTCAGGTGTGTAGGAAAGGTTGGACTGTGCAGGACTGGAGGCCTCGGGAAGGGTTAAAGTCATTGCCATTGTCTGAGAGGCCAATGAGTAAGTAGGGTCTTAACCAGGGTGGTGGCAGTACAGTTAGAGAACTGGAGATGGATGGAGGGAATGTCGAGAGCTGCAGGACGCATTCTTTTCCTTCCAGACGCAGCTCGGAACAGGGCGTCCATCATCCTGCTGGGCCCAGGTCTGCCCTGGCTGGCTCTTCAGCAGGGCACAGCAGAGACAGGTAAGGCACGCAGCCCCCTTCTCCTCCTTCCAGCAGGCTTCTCCCGCCCCCAGCCACCCCTGAAGGCTGAACAGTTTAGATTTCTCTCCCCTGTCTTCAGAGGCATGTTGGAAGTAGGACCAGGACTGGTAAAAAACTAGCAGCCACAGGTAGACCACCTTACAGGTGTGCAGAGGGATATTAACATCCATGGGATGATCCGAAGGGGCTTGGGAGGCCTCACCCAAAACAAACCCACTGCTGTTGAGTTGGTTCCCACTCATAGCGACCCTGTAGGACAGAGCAGAACTGCCCTGCAGGGTCTCCAAGGCTGTAATCTTTACAGAAGCAGACTGCCGCATCTTTCTCCCATGGAGCGGCTGGTGGGTTTGAACCATGGATCTTTCCGTTAGCAGCTAAGTGCTTAACCATTGCTCCACCAGAGCTCCTTGGAAGACCTTGAAACCTCCAAATTTTTCTCTTATTCAATTCATTCCATTCACTCAGTTAACAGGGAATGAACACCTGCCCTGTGCCAGGCAGTGAGCTGGGCTTTGGGAATAACCACCTGGACATCAAAGCTCTGGGGAGCTCCCTGGTTAGCAACATTTGGGGCCTGTTGTCACACATCATTGCTGGGAGAATTTAGCATTGTCCTTGATGCCACAGGGAGAGGATGACTGGAAGCTTCATGCATGGAACTTCCCTGAACTCTGCCTCATGCCTCCTCCCTTGGCTGATTTTAACCTCTGTTCTTTGGCTGTAATACATTCTCATGAAATAGCCCCAGCCTCTGTGTTCCCATCTCCCCTCCCTCACTTAGGAGCTGTGATTCCCTGAGCTCCACTTCCCACGTTTGAAAGGAGGGGGTGTGTGACACAATCTCTCTCTCCTTCAGTACTGTGCTGATGTGTATCTTAAATAGGATAGTTAGAAAACCTAAAGTCACTTAATGCCACCCTTGGCTTCCTCCCAGGTAATCTGAAAATAACCCACTCCCTGCCCTGGATGGCACCAACGGTTAAGTGCTCAGCTGCTAACTGAATCCACCCAGAGGCATCTCCGTGGAAAGGCCTGGCTATCTACTTCCAGAAGATCAACCCCTGAAAACCCTACGGAGCGCAGTTCCACTCTGAAACACGCAGAATTGCCATGAGTTGGGATTAACTTGATGGCAGCTGGATTTTGTTTTCCCCCCAGGTGTGGAGCACAGTTCTAACCTGACTTACCTGGGGTTGAATGGGTCCCAATCTGGTGAAAGAACTGGTTTCTTTGGTTTGCTTTGGGTGTAGTGGCACCAATGGCCGCATGGGGGAGCTAAGGCCTTGGTTGGAAATGGAAAGTAAAGACGTCACTCCCTTTCTGCCCTGAATCCTAAAATCTCAGTCTGAGAGTATGGTATATAAATTATGAGTAGTATTTGTACGGTACTTCATACCTGAGGAAGTGCTTTCCGATCTTCCACCTCATATAATCTCCTGGAGGCCCCCTAGAGGCTCACGCCTTTGGCTGCTGGCAGGGCTGGGTTTTAAACCACCTTGGGAAGGGAGTTGTTTATTAATGCCTGAAGGCCCTTAGCAGGGGGAGAGTGTAACCCTGGTGGGGTAGTGATTAAGAGCTACATTAGTTCAAATCTACCAGGCACTCCTTGGAAACCCTATGGGGCAGTTCTACTCTGTCCTTTGGGGTCACTATGAGTTGGAATTGACTCGACAGCAATGGGTTTGGTTTTAATTTTTGCTGAACTTGGTTAACTCGGAAAAGGAGGGTGAGGGAGAGGAGGATGGAGGCTATGAGCAGCGGGGCTGGTGCTTTTGGGGGAACACAAGATGGCGGCTCAAGGAATACTGGTTACTCCCCGCCTCCCTCACCCTAAAGAGTCCAGGAGACCCTCAGGCGCTGCTGAGGGACAAATAGATTTACTGCTCTCCCAGTGGCTGTGCTAAAAGCCACAGGGCAGGACTGGTCTGACTTGAACAGGGTTTCTCAAACTACCTACTGGCCTTTTGGACTGGATCATTCTCTGTGGTGGGCCCTGTCCTGTGCATTGTAGAATGTTTAGCAGCATCCCTGGCCTCTACCCACTAAATGCCAGCACACTTCTGGTTGTGACAACTGAAAAAGTCTCCAGGCATTGCCAAATGTTCCCTGGGGGGCAGAACCACCTCTCGTGGAGAAGCACTGGAATAGGACAAAACCAAGAGGGTATTCTTTGTTGTAATGGGTGTCCGTTCTGTGCCTGGGTCCAGGCCACTGTCTTTGCACGGAGTGGCCATGTACTCACGTCTGTGTCTAGCCTAGTGTTTCAGAGACTTTCCCTGGATGCCCAAAGGATTACGACCTCCCTGCGCCACCTCTGCTCGATCAGGGCGCCACGCAGCTGAGCTTGGAAGGGGGGTGTGGTCAGCTGCAGCAGGATCAGTGGACACCATGGCAGCCCGCCAGCCGGAAGCTCCTGATTCTTAGGGACAGCATTCTCCTCCTCACCTGGGGCAGGTGAGGCAGCTAATGTCACACCAGAGTGCACTGGAGTCCCTTTTCCAGTGGGAAGTCTCATGTCGGGGGTGGAGTGGAGTGAGAGAACACTCACCCGCCCAGCTCGACTGACTAAATGGATTCAGCCCATTTTTAGAGTGCACAGCCTCTGTGCTAGGCATGTTACCTGTCATGACAATATCCATTCAACTCACCTTTGCTTAGTTCCAGCTTTATGCCAGGCCTGGGGCCAATGAAGATACAGAAAGAAGATCCTGTCCCCATCTCAAGAACTCACAGACTCCTAGGGGAGACAGTGACAAGGCAGGGTCATAGGTGTGGAAAGTACTTGTCACTGTGGGACCAGATAGGGGACGTGGGGATCTGATCCAGGCTGGGGAGGGGGTCGGATCGGGGAGATCATGCTGGAGGAAGTAACCTTGATGCAGATTCATAAAACAGAGTTGAACGTTGCTTTGTCCTGAGAACTCACCCAACACACTCAGGGGAGCCTGCCAGACCAGCAAAAAAAAAGCCTCCTAGGACATAAGTTCCAGGAGGGATAAGAATAAAGGAGCAGCCAGGCTGGGTGGCATCCATCCAGGAAGTCTTCCTGGAGAAGGCGGAGGCGAACAGTTCCCAAAGCAGGCAGATTGGGTTCACACCTGGTGTCTGATAGAAAGACCTCGTATAAGCTTCTTGCTATCTCCGAGCTTCCGTTTCTGTTGAGGAGGGGTGTTTATTCCTAGTATGAGCCAGGCTCCACGTCCAATTGTGTGCAGCCTGCACAGCTGTCTGCGACTTCCTTGGTTATGAGAAACCAGGAGACACGAGGAACAGAAAAGTGCTTAGCCCAGCAGCTGGCTCCGTTACTGTTAATTGAATATGAATCCAAGGCAAGGGTTTGGAGGAAAAGAACTGCAACCTGGGGAAGAGGAGGTAGGTTGGAGGAGCCAGAGTTTTCCCTCTCCCAGACCTGGAGAGCCAGGCAGAGAGGACCCCTGAGAGGGCCTGCCCTGGTCCCCTCCCTTGGAGGGGCTAGTCAGTTGTGACAGATGACACCTCAGTTCTCTTGCATCCTGCGACCAGCCCCGTTAACTCCAAGAAGTGCTTCCACAGTGTCCAATCTGCTCCCGTAAAAAGGATGGATGTGATGATATCCCCCAGCAGCAAGGAAAATAATATCGGGGCCAAGGAGAATCCATCTTGAGCAGAAGAGACAAGCACCCCTTCTATATATCAACATGTGCAGGGTGAGGGTACCTTAGAGTGAGGGGGGAAAAAAAAAGCACAGTCCCTTCAAAGTAAGGGACAGGGGCCAGCCTATCGGCTTGTATATATCTTGCATTATGCAGTGGGAGAGAGAAAATCAATAGAGCTGTCAGCGATTTAATGCATTCGGTAGCGCCGACGTCCCCATCTCGGGATGCTCCAGACAGATGCTTCAAATTAAAAACTGGTGGGGGGCGGCGGGGGGTGGGAGATAAACACCCTGACAGGCCAGAGGCAGAGGAGGGACACAACAGTGGAGGAGCTGGGAAAATTAAAGTCCATGAATCACCAGGCTTGGTGAGTCCTGGCGTGAATGACAGAGGGGGGCTCCCATGGGTCTCAGGTCCCCTGTGCCTGGTGGGAGTCCCCGGGAAGCTGGTGACCAGGTCAGGTGACAACCTGTAACTCGGGTTGTGTGGGCATGGGGTTCTGTTCTGGGTTGAATTGTGTCCCCCCAAAAGATCTGTTGAAGTCCTAACCCTGGTACCGGTGAACGTGACCTTGTTTGGAAATAGGGTCTTTGAAGATGTTATCAGTTAGGGTAACAAGAGATCATACCGGGGGAGGGTGGGTCCTAATCCTTTATGAGTGGTGTCCTTATGAAAGAGAAGAGAGACAGAGAGGCAGAGGAATTGTGGCCAGGTGAAGATGTGTCTACAAGCTAATGAACGCCTGGGCCAGCAGAAGCTGGGCGAGAACAGAAAGGTTCTTCCCCACAGCCTTTGGAGAGAACGTGGCTCAGGTGACAGGCTGGTTTGGTTGGTTTGGATTCTCAGCCTCCAGAGCTGTGAGACAATTGATTTCTGTTCTCGTAAGTCACCTAGTTTGTGGTACTTTGTTAAAGCAGCCCCAGGACACTAATCCAGGTCCTTGTGGGCTGGGGTGGGTGACCCAGCAAGCAAGGTAAGCACGGGCTACTTGTGCTTACTTCCCGATCTCTAGTGAATTTCACCTGTTTTTCACCACAGGTAGTGAACAATTTCACATGTTTTTCACCATGTCAAAGATGTGGTGAAACCCATGTGAAATTGTTCACTACAGACTAGCAAGTAAGCGCAAGTAAGCCCATTCTTACTGGGTCATCCACCCCTGTCAGAGATTGGAAGTTTAAACAGAGGCATTAATTCTGTAGGAAGGTGCTGAGGGTTTGGGAGAGAGACACATGCCAGCCGTACCTAGAAGCAGAATCTTTGATGTGGTGAAACAATATGAAGTTGTTCCCTACAGATGATCTGGTAAGCAAGGTAAGCACAGTGCTTACCTTGCCTATTGGCTAACCTGCCCTTGCTTATGGGCCTGGGCGAACTGGTGGATTGCAGGGTTTTGGTGGGGGTGGGGGAAGGAAGCCGGGCTTGGCTTCTAACTCGTTGCTTCCGCAGGCTCTGGCCTCTGAAGGCTTGAGCCACGTTCCTGACCCACTCCCTCAGCCCCACGACAGGACCCTGCAGAGAACCCTTTGCATATTTTGCCCTGGAGTTGACTCTGGGGGTTGCGGTGACCCTGGTGGGGAAGCCCGAGTGGTCCACGTGTCCCTCCCCAGGGCTGGCCAGCGCTAGCCTAGGATGTAGGGAAGCTGGTCTAGAGATCTGGCCTGGGCAGCACCCCCTGAACCAGGAGCCAGGGAGGGGTACGTGCGTGGGGATGGGGTCACCTCACCTCTCCCCCTCCTGCAGGCAGCCCAGAGTGGCCAAGTCAGAGAAGACCAGTGCCAACCAGGCAAATCAGGGTGTGAAGGACGAGGGGTTCCTGGTTCTGGGAGGGAGGCCACTTCCACAAACACCTTCTCCCAGTCCAGGTCCTGATAGGACACAGACACACCCACACTGGGCAACTGAGGATAATTCTAATAAAGGGACTGGCTCGGAGGCCTGGGCAGGTGTAGGGGACCAGGAGGGAGGTGCTGGTGCTGAGCCCCAGAGCAGTAACGACAAGTACCCTGTTACTACCTCGGGCCTGCAGGGTGAGGGGAAAGGGCATCACCAGACCCTGAAACAGAGACGGGGTATGGAGAGGGCTGCCTGGTGGGGGCTGAGATGAGACCATCAGCCAAGGGGTACACCCCACCCTGGCAACCTCTCAGGAGGGAGCTGGGAATAGATAGCTGGAGTTCACCAGCCTTCTTCCCTCTTCCTTTTTCCTCTCCCTCCTTCAGTCCTTCCCTTCCTCCCTCCCTCTCCCCACCACCTCCTTCTCTCAGATCTCCTGCCAGAGCACCCCACAGGGGAGGTGGAGAGGTCGGAGGAGCAGACCTGGAGAGGACAATGGAAGACGCCCACCCACTTCCCAAATACACAGGAAGCCCCTCTCTCTCAGCCCTCAGACCTGATATGACCGTGTCACCTGTCCCAGGGCAGAGAGGTCCCCCAGGACTAAACCCTACCCCCTTCCCTCCTGTCCCTCACTCAAGCATTCTGCTAGCCCCCAGAGCCCTTCAGTCCCTCACCCCCAGACCCAGGCCAAGCCCCCAGGCCGTGTGCTGCCAACAGACAGAGCCACTCTGCTCCCATGTCTCCCACGCCAGGTGAGCTGCCACTCAGTCTGCATACCTGCTTGTGCATCCAGGGTTGCCTGATTGTGTTACATCACCCGGGACAAGTGCTACCGATGAAACCGGTGACCTCATTTCCAAAAGCAATTACTGGAGTGAAGCGCTGCCCCTCATGGTGAGGAGATTAAAGAGACCTCTCTGTGGGGTGGTGGCAGCCAGAGGAAGCAGGGGCTAGAGGGGCCTGCTGGCTGTACTGGTTACGGGCATACGGGTGTGTGTGCGTGCCATATGCATGTGTACGCGTACCTGTTTTTGAGCTTGTGTGCACTCAGGTGGCAGTGGAAGAGAGTCCCACGGAGGAAGCTAGAGGTGTGGGGAAAGAGCCGGACCAGCAATGCAGCCGTGGAGGCCACCAGACCCACAGTCTAGCGGGGGAACCAAAGTCCTTCTGTCCCCATGTCCTTCTGTCTCCTCTCTTTGTTCCTCCCTGGTATGTGAGAGTAGGGGAAAAACAAACTGCTTGACTTTGGACTGAGTGAAGCAAATGGTTAACGCACTCGACTGCTAACTGAAGGCTGGAGGTTTGAGCCTACCCGGAGGAGCCTCGGAAGAAAGCCCTGGTGATCTATTTCCAAAAAATCAGCCATTGAAAACCCTATGGGGGAGAGTTCTGCTCTGATACACAGGGTGTTACCATGAGTAGGAGCTGACTTGACGGCACCTGGTAGACTCGGTTCCAGGTGGGCAGGGAGGAGATGTCTGCTTGTGAGGTTGGGAGAAGCAAACTGCTGGTGGTCTCCATGCAGGGAACAACCTCCTTCGCCTCTTCCCCTAAGGCTCACTGGCAGCTGGGGCAGCCTTGTGTTACAGGAGTTGCAAAGTCTTTGGAGAAGGAAGATGGAGGCAGAAGTAGCCTGAGCAGCTGCCTGGGGGGACAGCTGGTCCCCGTGATGGGCCTCCAGGTGATGGCTCTGCCCCTCTCCCAACCTACCTGCTTTCACCTGCCAGCGTGGGTACAGGCTGTTTACTTTGGTCTGTCACCTCTCTCTTGAATAGCATGTGGCCTCTGGGAGGTGTCAGTCTGAGGGTGGAGGGACGAGAAAGGCTAGGAGGTGAGGTGGGGTGGGGTTGGGGACCCTGGCCCCCTGTCTACGTCTCTCTTACCTGCCTGTTCAGACTTCCTTCTCAGCCCTTGCCTGACAGGCTGATCTGCTATTACTGGAGCAAGACAGATGCAGTTGGCTTGTTAATTACAGCAGATGAAGTCTTCAGCCCCAGCCTCCTGAGGGCAGGGAGGGCAGTGGTCTGGAGTGGCGGCAGTTGGTAGTCAGTTTGGCCTTACCCTTGGACTTAACCTTCTAAGAACATGGTCCTGGGTGGGGTTGAAAGAGGGCTCATGTGTGTGGCTGACCCAGGGAGGGAGCCTGCTGGAAGGACAGTGAGGGACTCTGTCCTGTGGTTTCAGAAGGGGACAAAAGCTACCACTGTGTTGAGTGCCTAGTGTGTCAGGCCACATACCAGCTGCTCTGCGCAGACCATATCCTGTGATCCTCGCGGCAGCCCTAGATTAGGCAAGATCACAATCCCCATTTTACCGGTGAGGCCCTGAAGCACAGAGAGACTAAATGACTTGCCCGAGGTCACACAGCAGCAACTGGTGGACAAGAATGGCTCCTTATCTGGGTGCAGAGTGTTTCCTTGTTGGATTCCTCAGAACTTTTTCCCTCCCTCTCCAGGGGCCAACTGGATCACAGGTTGCTGAGAGCAGAACAAAAACTGCGAAGTGGTTCATTTATCCTACAAGTATTTGTGAAGCACCTCCTATGGGCCAGGACTGGGGCTCTAGAGATGAATAAACATGGTCTCTGTCCTTTGGAGCTCGTCCTGAAGCCTGGGAGATGGCTAGTGTCCCAGCTGTGCCCATCGTCCTTCCCAGAGCCAGCCTCACAGCCCCTGTGGAGGAGACAGCGGGTGTGTGACCTCATGCTATGACTGTGTGACCCTGCCCCAAGGCCTCAGATGATTGGACCAACCTGGGCCAATTCTGGGTTTGGAACTGGAGCTTGGAGACTCTGGTTTGTGGCTGATTGGCCTGGGAATTCATGCAAACTATGGGGTAAGGAAACCCTGATGACGTAGTGGTTAAGAGCTTGGCTGCTAACCAAAAGTTCTGCAGTTCGAATCCACCAGGTGCTCCTTGGAAACCCTATGGGGCAGTTCTACTCTATCCTATAGGGTTGCTGGGAGTTGGAATTGACTTGATGGCAATGGGTTTTTGTTTTTTTTTTGGTATAGTGTAAGGGGCACTATTGTGGGGGATGCCACATGGGTATGTGTAAGAAGAAGGCATGGACTAAGTGGCCCCAGAGAAGGAGCAGCTGTTGGACAACTTTCTAGCTACTGTGAGCCAGCTATGCTTCCTGCCTGTGGTTATTATGATGTTCCCCTCTCTCCTTCCCTTCCCAAACGTACTTACCTTTCCCTTTATCTGGTCTGAATAGGTTTATATTTTTGGCAGCCAGATGATCCTTCAGGCAGAAGAGCAAGGTGAGAAGTCCTGGTTGGGGTATGAGACCCCTAGACGCACATAAAAGAGGACTGGGCTTGTTCCTGGGAGCCTCACCAGGCAGAGGAGAGGGGACAGGCGAGGCATTCCAGGGAGAGGGAGAAGACCTAGCAGAGGGAATAACTGTGCAAAGATGGGAGATAGGCAGGGAGGGGCAGGATGAGCTCAGGGACCTTCAGGCATGCGTGTGCTGGCAGATGCTTAAAAAGCCCGCTTTCTGGAGGACAAAAAAAACAAAACCTTAATCTGTAGCATTTGCCAATTCTTGTGGTGTAAATACTCTCACCATGGCCGATTTCAAGGTGCCAACGTGAGGTCAACTGGCTTGCAAAACTTTTGAAAATGTAACAAGCAGCTCTCATGAGGTGACAAAAGCCAGTTCCAGCACGCCACAGCATCTGCCATTGCCAGATGCAGAGGGCGGGTGGGAGGACAGGAGATGAGACTGGAGAGGTGGACTGAGGCACGGTTAGGAAAGGTTCTGAATGTCATAATCAGGAGCTCGAGCTTTAAGCCACCAGTAATCAGTTGCTGTTGAGTCCACTCCAACTCATGGCACCCCCATGTGTGTGTCAGAGTAGAACTGTGCTCCACAGGGGTTTCAATTGCTGAGTTTTTGGAAGTAGATAGACAGGACTTTCTTCTGTGATACCTCTGGGTGGGCTCCAACCTTTTGGTTCACAGCAGAACGTGCTAACCATTTGCACCACCCACGACTTCCTGAGCTTTAGTATGAAGTGTGCCCTGGTCTCTCCTCAAGCTGGTCCCTGAATTACCCCAAGGCGTCTTTTTGGGTGTAGTATTAGACCTGGAGAGGGGTGCACAGACGGTGAGGTGCACTATTTTCCAATAAAGAGGGAGCAGTGGACTTCGAGCTTACCCCAGCCAGCGGCACCTTGGGGCCATCCCTCATCTTAATGAGCCCATCCAAACCTCATTTGCTAATGAGGAATTTAATGGTCATAGACTGACAAGCGAGACTGAAAGGGGAAGGTTGTTACGAAAATGAAGTGCGTAGCTAAATGCCACGCCACTTCCATCCCACTCTGCCCACCCTGAGTGCCAGCCCACAGTGTCTGAGAGGTGGGAAGCAGGCACTAGCTTGACCTCACTTCAAAACAGGGCTCCTGGCTGGGTCAGCACCGCGGACAGTGGATACCTTTGCTCTTGTACGTTCCCATACCCTTCGATGTTCTTTCGCTTTCAACAAAAGTTCATTTTCCCAAGACTCGTCTGGGATGTCACCTCCCCTGGGAAACCTTGCATGCAGCCCCAGATGGGCTACGCCCACAGTGTTTGTATAGCAACCTTTGCACATTCTCATAACACCTACCTCATGGTGCTAAAATGCTACATTTCCTTGGCTATTTTCTGACTAGTTTGAGCAACTTGTGTGCAGGATCTGTGTCACTCTCTCTACATCCTGAATGCTGATTATGTACCCAGCACTGTGCAAAGCATAGAGAATTTGTTGAGAGATGGATGAATGAGTGAACCAGTGAATAAATGGGTAGGTAGAGGAGCAAGGGAAAGAATGCATGAATAAATGTGCTTGAATCAATGGCTATAGAGCCGTTGAAAGGGCAGGTAGGGATTTGGATACAAAAGAGATTTCCCATCCCTCAGGTTGTACACACAAGACAGACAGAGGAAATTAGAACATAGATGGCCAGAAATCCCCACATCCACTCCCCCCTTCTTCCATGGTACAAAAAAACAAAAACAAAAACAAAACCCTAAAACCAAACCTGTTGCCATCAAGTCGATTCTGACTCATAGTCGACCCTATAGGACAGAGTAGAATTGCTTCATAGAGTTTCAAAGGAACGCCTGGTAGATTCGAACTGCCGACCCTTTGGTTAGCAGCCGTAGCACTTAACCAGTATGCCACCAGGGTTTCCTAGGAGTATCCAAAATAAAAACTACATACCCCACCTTTCCCTGCAGTTATCTGTGGCCAAGTGACTAACTTATAGACAAAGGGGTATAAGGAGAAGCCTTGTATAGAATCTCTGAGAAAAGCCTTTAAAGGGAGGGGGTGTGGTCTTCTCCTTCTCATCTTCCCTCCTGTTGGCTGGACTGTGGAGGTAATGACTAGAGCGGCAGCAGCCATCTTAGACTTGGAAGCCAGCCACAGTGGAACACTGTGGTAGAAGAAGGGTTGGTCCCTTGAGGACAGTATGGAATAGAGTTTCCAGACCAATCCTAGGCTGCCTATATCCAGACTGCAGTGGGAGAGGAAAATTAGTCTTTAATTCATTTTCCTGTGTTATTTTGGGATTTCACGCTCAGCTGAACCTAAGTAATATAGGCAACATCATGAAAAAGAAACTCAAACATAAGATACAAGGGCAAATCATTACAACATAAACCATGAAAGCTAGCTCTGAGCGGAGTTGCCTCAAGTTACCCCAGGGTGATGTGTAAGCTAGGTCTTGAAGAAGGGGGGAAGCACATAAGTGGCTGGGATGGGCTAACTGTTTATAGTGGCCACTGGGCTCCCAAGCCCTGGGCTCCTCTCCTCATCCATCTTGGAGGAGCTCTCTTGCCTCTCAGCCTGTGCTCAGCATCCTGGGATGCAGGAAGGCAGCTGAGCAAGGCTGCTGGACCAGGAATCCCATGACACAGAGGACTTGAGGCCAGTGATAACAAAGCTGGTCTGGAGGAAGGGGAGTGAAATGGTTACTTCTTTGGTTGTTTTTCTATGTTTCTTCTCCCATGTGGGAAGACCCTCAGTCAATTAAGGCTGGTTGCTGGCCTGCTTTTTTTGGGTTAGTCCATTGGATTGGGGCTGGAGAGGCCTGTGGATGTGTGGGTGGCTCAGGAAGGGATAACTTCTCATGGCCTGGTCCTGTGAGTTTGGGGAGGAGAGCACAGAGAGAGAGCTCTGGTGGAGGGTGTGGAAGACAGAATTCAAAGGTGACCTTCAATGACCCACACTCTTGCATAATTCCCTTCCCTTGAGTGTAGGTAGGGTCTGTAACTTGCTTCTAACCAATGGAATACGGTAAAGGTGAGGGGATTTTGCAGATGTAATCAAGGTCCTCAACTAGTTAACTTTAAGTTAATAAAAAAAAAAAGAGGAAGAAAAAAACAACATTCTGATTCATGGCAACCCCATGTGTGTCGTGTCAGAGTAGAACTGTGCTCCATGGGGTTTTCAATGGCTGATTTTCTAGAAGTAGATCACCAGGCCTTTCTTCCAAGGTGCCTCTGGGTGGACTTGAACCTCCAACCTCTTGGTTAGCAGCTGAGCACATTAAAAATTTGCATTACTCAGAGACTCCAAGTTAATCAAAAGGGATGTTATCCTGGTGGGCCTGACCGAATCAGATGAGGTTTTTAAAAAAGGGTCTAAAAATCTGAGACTCTCTCCTGTTGGCCTTGAAGAAGCAAGCAGTAAGGAAATGAATTCTGCCAACAATCACATGAGCTCGAAGGAGGACCCCAATCTCAGGTGGGACCCCTTCCCCAGATAACACCTTGCCTACAGTATCGTGAGGCTCTGTGTGAAAGATGCAGGTAAGTCATGTGTGGGCTTCTGACCCATAAAAGCTGTGAGATAATAAATGAGCATTGTTTTAAGCTGCTAAACTAGTAGTTATTTGTTATGAAACAATGGAGAATGATTACAAAGGGTCAGATACGCCTGGGTCTGAACCTGCTTTGGTCTAGCCCCACAACCTACCTCTCTTCAGCTGGGAAGTGGGGCCAAGATCACTGCTTGTGGTGACAGGACAGTGAGAGGGAAAACTGAAATCCAAGATGGAGCAATTCGAAAACTGTAATCTTGGCAAACAGTGGCACTTAGATTTCCCATTATTGATCCCCTCAGCGGATATTCTCCAATCTTGTAATTACAGGAGGACTTTTTCAATTTGGGCTGAATTGCTTCCCCCCCTCCTTCCCTGCTCCTCCTTTATTTCTTTAAACTCACACAAACACAATGGATTGTGTACAGCTGTGGAGCCTAAATAAACGGGGCTAATCATTTTAATTGAAATCCGATCCAAGTAGCAGGAAGGCTCCTCTGAGTGGCGGGGTTCTGCTTCTCTCTCTGGAGCAGGGAGCAAATCCTGTCCTTGGCCTGGGACCAGCTTGGGGACATTTGCTTCCTGGGGTCGGCTCCCTCCAAATTCTCAGGTTCCCCTCTGGTTGCTGGGAGATGCTGACCAGCACTGGAGCTGGGACAGGCAGGCTCTCCTGAGCTCAAGTCTTCATCCCCTTGGTCCAGTCACAATTTAAGCCAGTCTCTGCCAGGACTGTTCTGAGAGCTTGCTCTAAGTACTTCATTCACCACTTTTGTTTGCCACCTGGCAGCTCTCCTTATTGGCTAACTCAGTGATCCCCCACTAGGGGGATGATTTTTCCTTGGGCAATGTCTGGAGACATTTTTGGTTGTCACATCTTGGGAGGATGGCTTCTACTATCAACTAGTGAGTAGAGGCCAGGGATGCTGCTAAACATCCTATAATACACAGGACAGGTCCCCGTAATAAAGAATGGCCTGGCCCCACATGCCAAGAGTGTGGAGGGTGAGAAACCCTGAGCTAACCTAAGTCTTTCTTGAACTCATTTCTTCTTGTAGAACAGAAGGAAGACCAGTAGCCAGAGGTGAGGGATTTGGAAGCAGTAAACTTGGATAATGACACACACACACACGCAAACACACATAGACACACGCACACAAACACACACACCTTTTCCACCTCTGCCTCATTTACTCCTGTTCATCCTTCAAAACTTGCTTCAGACATCACGTCCTGCTGGAGTCTTGTCCACACCTTGGGCTGTGTGATGTGCCCCCTTCTGGGCTCCCAAAACCCTCCATGCGTGTGGTTTCCTTAGCATTTATCATTCCCCGATAAAGTTTTTAGACAAAACTAGTCTATGATGACAAAAGTTAGGACAGTGGTTACCTTTGGGGAGGGTGTTGACTTGGAAGAACACGAGGGGGGCTTCTTGCAGACTGTTCTATTTCTTCATCTGGATGTTGATTCATGGGGAGCGTTCACGTTAAGAAAACTTGCTGTGCTACACACTTACTATCTATACATTCGCTTGACCTATTTTGTAATGCAATAAAAAGTTGTTTACTTAAACATGATCTGGTCTCTGTTTGGTCTGGTCCACCTTGCCCTTGATGGTAACTGTATCTAGGTGGAGACCATGTCTTATATATCTGTGTTCTCTTTGTCTTTAGCCTGGAGTTCTGTTCCTTCCTCTAAGCCACTGTTCCTTCATTTGTAAGGGAATAATAACAGTATCTGCCTTGTAAGGTTTAAAAAAAATTTTTTTTTGTATTAAAGTAGATAATGGCAATAAAATGTTTACTTAGCACAGTGCCTGGAGTACCTGGCTGGTGCAAACAGATAATGTGCTCAGCTACTAACTGAAAGGTTAGAGGTTTGAGTCCACCCAGAGGCTCGGAAAAAAGGCCTGGTGACCTACTTCTGAAAAATTGGCCACTGAAAACTCTCTGGAGCACAGTTCTACTTGGACACACATGGCGTTGCCATGAGTTGGAGTCAAGTCCACAGCAAATGTGTGTGTTTCTGTGTGCGTGTGTCTGTGTGTGCGCATTTGTGTTTTAGCATAGTGCCTGGCACATAAGGGCTTGACCTATATTATTACTATGTTCTTGGTTAAGATTTGTTGAATGATCCAATAATCAAACTTGAAGCATTCACACACCTAAACACACCCAGCTGTGGCCGCCCAGCACCCTGTTCCCCAGGCCACTGCTTCTGAGCTTGGGCTGGGTATGGGTGACCTGTGTCTGTCCCTCCTCCTGCTATTTCCTCAAAGAGCTGCCCTCAGCCACCTGATCCCACTGTTCAGAGCCCCTCCGCACCTGCTGGCCAGGAGTATGTTAAAGAGAGATTGCCCCACTGAAGTAATTACTGCTATGGGCGCCAGGGAGGCATTTACCACTCACTAAAAAACATTTTTCCGTAGCAAGCCCATTAAACTGCAGCATTTAACCAGGAGCTACAAATCTCAGCCCCAGGGAGATGCTGTCATTCTGTAACCTGGGAACAAGGGAACCACCAAGCTGATGCTGCTTTTACTCTTCATCACTCTTTCCTCTAGTTCTCAGCAGGGAAAGATGACTCTGGGCTGACTCCCTTCAGTCTGTGGGAAGCCTTTGGGATCTAGGAAATGCCCTTAGCTGTTGCAGTGGCACTGAGGTTTTTCCCCATCCATCCATTCACCCATCCATCCATCCACCCACTCGCCCATCCACCCACCCACCCAGCCACCCATCCACCCATCCATCCGTCCGTCTGTCCTTCCTTCCGTCTGTCCACCCACCCACCCACCTACCCATACATCCAACAAACACTTATGGAGTACTTACTAGGTTGGGTGGTGGAGGTACAAAGATGAAAATCTCAGTTCTGTTTGACAATCTGCAGAACCCTGAAGCACTTGAACTGCTCAGGGCCCCTATCTGAATCCAGGGGCCACAGGACATCCCCCTCTTCTGTCACACTCTGCTCTCTGTGGCTCTGAAAATTTGGCCATGACGTTTGGAAACCAGGGTCAATAGCCACGTGCATACAAGAGGAAAGCCATCTGTCCTGGAGGTGGCTTGTGAGACTGCCTGGTAGGGTGGCACCTTCCACTCTTAGAGAAAGTGGCAATGGCACCGGTGTCTGTAGAGGATGACCAGACCAAGGGGCCTAAGAGGAGCAGCTGGGGCCTGAGTGAGGGGACCCATTGCCCTGGCTCTCCCCAGGGTCTCACCATTTTTCTGTCTCTTTTCTCCCCCATGTCCTTGCAATAGACCCTCTTTGATAGAGTGACTGTATGTCCTGGTTTGCCCAGGACAGTTTTGCTTTATGCTTGTTGCTCTGACAGAATAATTAATGGATCCCATATTCACTCTAGGGAAACCCTGGTGGCGTAGTGGCTAAGAGCTATGGTTGCTAACCAAAAGGTCAGCAGTTTGAATCCATCAGGGGCTCCTTGAAAACTCTATGAGGCAGCTCTACTCTATCCTATAGGGTCGCTATGGGTCAGAATCGACTCAATGGCCATGGGTTTTTATATTCACCGTAAAAATGCCTTGGTTTGGACAATAAGTTACCCTGTGACTTGGGCACTTCTCTCCCTAGTTACAGCCCCTGACCTCAAGGCTCCAGCACTGGAGGAGAAAGATACATAATCTGATCATTACAAAGAGATTAACCAGTTACGATTGCGTTGACTCTGACTCACGGTGACCCCATGTGTGTCAGAGTAGAACTGTGCTCCATAGGTTTTTAATGGCTGATTTTTTGGAGGTAGATCTCCAGGCCTTTCTTCCAAGATGCCTCTGGGTGGACTCGAACTGTCAATCTTTTGGTTAGTAGCCAAGTGGGCTAACCTTTGTACCACCCAGGGACTCCATATCTCCCACAAACACCTCAAAATAAAACTTCTACAAGCAAAGACGTTTCCTGGGAGATAGTGGAGTAGATTGGCCTTCCTAACCTTGTCTCTTCTTCCACTTCAGCTGGGAGTCCACCACTCAGAGACTAGGTCCTCTCTTTGGCAGAGGGTGGGAGGCCTGCTGGCATCCAGGGGGCAGGACCAGCCTGCCTCGGCCAGAGGAGCAGAGAAGAGGGCTAGTTTCCCTGCTCTGCAGAGGCTCCCCTGGGACCTGCAGAATCCAGAAGGTCTTGTAGCTAGTGAGATAAGAAAGTGTGGGCAGCACCAACTGCTGCGGCTGCCTGCCTGATTAGCCAAAGAACTGGGGAAGACACGGGGAAAGGAAAAGAACATGTCCCTATAGTCTGCTGGTCTATAAGCAAAACATAACCCGTGTATTGCTGGGATAAACGATGACAACCATAACAACAAAAATAACTAGCATTTAATGGATGCTACCCGGGTCCAGTGGAGCTCTGGTGGCACAGTGGTTAAGAGCTTGGCTGCTAACCAAAAGGCTGGCAGTTCAAATCTACCAGCCATTCCTTGGAAACCCTATGGGACAGTTCTATTCTGTCCTATAGGGTTGCTATGAGCCAGAATCGACTTGATGCCAACAGATTTTTTGGAAACTTGGTGCTGAAAGATGGCCGTTCGAACCCACCAGCTGTTCCACAGAAGAAAGACGTGGCAGTCTGCTTCTGTAAAGATTACAGCCTTCGAAACTCTACGGAGGCAGCTTGACCCTGTCCTATATATAGGGTCATGATGAGTTGAAATCGATTTGATGGCAACAGATTTGATTTTCGTTTTGTTTTGTTTTGACTTGGTGCTCAGCTCTATGCTAAGAGCTTTGTACTCAGCCCTATGCTAAAAGCTTTGCAAATGCCCTCGCTAAATATTCCAGACTCGCCTGGTGGGTGCTATTATTGCCTCCTCTAAGTTGCTACTGGAAGCCCTGGTGGCGTAGTGGTTAAGAGCTATGGCTGCTAACCAAAAAGTCGGCAGTTTGAATCTACCAGGTGCTCCTTGGAAACTGTATGGGGCAGTTCTACTCTGTCCTATAGGGTTGCTATGAGTCAGAATCGACTCAAGGGCAATGGGCTTTAAGTTGCTGCTGAGGAAACTGAAACAGAGAGAAGCTCAGTGGTGTGGCCAGGGTCCCCCAACTGTCCGGTGATGGAGCCAGGCCTTAAATGCAGATCTGCTTGCCTCCAGAATGTAAGACCGTAACCTGTGCATCCCCCCTTAGTGCCCAGGACACAGAGCTGAGAGCTGGTGCTGCTGGAGAAGGAGGAAGCCTGCAGAGGCCAAGGAGGGGGAAGATCCACCTGGACGAGATGCAGGGTCACTCATAGACCTTACAACCAGCCCAGGACCCTGTAGCGCCCTGTCAAGTTGGGCCCAAGGCAGGAGAATGGACCAGTTGACCTACAGTCCTTCCAGACTCATGACTCTATTGTGTGACAGAACAATGAAAATTCTGGGAGAATCCTAGGCTTTCAGACACTCTCTCCTGCCATTTCCAGGCTTGGGGGCCAGTGTGCTGAGTAGGATCTGAGGTCTTGGTCTAAAAGTGTGAACCAGGAGAGACAGAGGGAAACAAGAGGGGAGGCTGACGCCAGGTACAGAAGATCCTGCAAACACGAGCAAACCAAAGCCTCCGCAGCTGTGATGAGGGCCAAAGTCTGGAACATGGGGGAAGCTTCTGGAAGGTGGTGCTTTTGTACAGGGTCTGGAAGGGAAGACAGCCAGCAGGAGGCTGGGGGCGGAGGGCATTCCAGGACAGCTTCTCTGTCATTTAACTTCCATTTCCTGACTCGTGGCATCTCTCACTCCGAATGCAGATCATAAAAATTACAATTGATGTTTCAATTAGTTATAATTTACAGAGCGATTACATTTAATTTCTCTTTTATTGTATTTTAATGGCTTCAGATTTCTTCTTGATGAGATTCAGCCCCATGCTCTGAAGCCACTGGGCTGCAGCAGGTGGGGAGGGGGTTCTGGTTTTTAGGGGGCAGGTGGGCCAGGGGTCTCTTGCTGCCTCGGGCCTCCCCCAGCTGGCCCGGCAGCTTCTCCCCAGCCTTCGCTGTCCCAGGGCTGCTGGCCAGTGTAAAGGTGCAGGGTACAAGGCAGGGAGGTTTGGGCCCTTGCCCTACAGGCATCTGTTTAAATTATCCCGCTAATGGAGAAGGAGCATTTGCAACTTCTTAACTAAGGATCTGGGGGAATGAGGCGGAGACAGGGAGCGGGCTGGTGAGGAGCTCAGAGAGTGAGCCTCCACCAGGCTGTGGCGGAACTAATGAGCTGTGGCCCTTCCTCAGGCTGGAAGAGCCGGAGGACGGCCTCAGGGAGGGGACTCAGCAGCCCAAAGCCTACAGCTCAGGAGAGCTGGGGAGAGCCAGAGTTGTGCCTTTGTTACTGTGAGCTGTCTTGAGTCAACTCCGGCTCACGGTGACCCCACGCACAAAGGGATGAAACGCTGCCCTCTCCTGTGCCGTCCTCACGATCCGTTGCAGATCGGATTGTTGTCATCTGTATAACTTTCGTTGGTTGATTTTCAGAAGTAGATCACCGGGCCTTTCTTCCTAGTCTGCCTTAGTCTGCAAGCTCCACTGAAACCTGTTCAGCATCATAGCAACATGTAAACCTCCAATGACAGATGGGTGGCGGTCTCCGATCCGGCTGGCAGAGGCAGCCCGGTCCTGCGTTGGCTGGGAATGGAACCCAAGTCGTCCACATGGGAGGCAAGAATTCTCCCACTGAGCCACCGCTGGCTCTGTGCCTTTGTACAACTTCAGTATCCCTCGCGGAGTCTAGCTCAGTGCTAAGCAGCATGGGATTCCTCCCCCACAAACAAAAGAAAACAAAAAAACGCCTGTGGAGTAGATTCTAATTCATGGTGACCGCACACGATACAGAGTAGAACTGAGCTCCGTAGGGTTTTCTTGGCCGTAACCTTCATGGTGAGGAGCCCTGGTGGTGCAGTGGTTAAGCGCTCTGCTGCTAACTGAAAGGTTGGCAGTTGGAATCCACCAGCTGCTGCTCAGGAGCGAGATGTGGCAATCTGTTTCTGTAAAGAGGTACAGCTTCGGAAAGTCTACGGGGCAGGTCTACTCTGCCCTGTAGGGTCTCTATGAGTCAGAGTCGACTCGGTGGTAACGTGAATCTTTATGGAAGCAGATCACCAGGCCTTGCCTTCAGGTTTGAATCTTCCAACTTTCTGTTAGTAGCTGAGCGCTTAAGTATTTGCACCACCTGTGGACTCCACCCCATTACCACTACTCCCTTCCCCAATGCTCAGTAACTACTCAGATGGAGGGCTGGTTTTCTTGGCTCCAAACTCTAGTTCATTGCAGATGGGAGCTTGAAGCCAGTTCCTTTTGAAGCTCCTTGTCATTTGGAAGCAGTGCCTTGCAGAGGCCACTCCCTGCTTCCTGCATCTGGAGGTCTGACCTGGTGGAGATGTGGTGACAGAGCAGCGGCCGGTGGCTGCGTAGCAGCTGAAGTTGTGCTCTTCTGAAGCCATGGCCTCTCAGCCTCACTTTGTCACTGAGGGACGGACTCCACGCTATGGCCCCAGCCCTGCTTTAAATGGCCGGGTCACTGTGGTCACAGCTGTCTGGCTGTCTGGACAGCTTGGTAATTGGAGGTGGCCCCGGGACCCAGGGCCTTCTGCATTTGGTGACTGCTCACACATGGTCTGCTTTGAAGAGGCTTCAAAGTGTTTCCCAGGGAGGCCCCCAAACCTCCTAGAAGCAGCTAGGACCCAGTCAAGTCCACAGGTGAGGAGAACAGATGACAGCTCTGTGGGCTCCCCTCTCCTCCCGGCTTCCGTTGAGGCGGGAGCCAGAACGTCAAAGTCCCAGGACCTGGGGACCTGGAACAGATCACTAGTCATGGATCATGCATCCAGCTTCCGAGCCTCCTGCTGCCTGGAGAAGCTGCTCCTGCCTGTGGCTCTGGAGTCCTATTTGGGGGGCGCTGGGAGAGGCTGACAAGGAGCCCTGGTGGTGCAGTGGTTAAGCTCTCAGCTGCTAACCGAAAGGTTGGCAGTTTGAACCCACAAGCCACTCTGAGGAAGACAGATGTGGTAGTCTGCTTCTGTAAAGATTACAGCCTTGGAAACCTTATGGGGCAGTTTTACTCCATCCTGTAGGGTCTCTATGAGTTGGAATTGACTTGATGGGAAAAGGTTTGGTTTTTTTTTGCAGGGCGGGGGGGTTGGTGGAATGGGGGAGGGTGAAAACTGAAGCAAAGATGGGGGAAAGTCTGAACTCAGCAACCTCCCCACGCCCTCATGCGTTCCCCCCCGTCCCGCCCCCCATGCGCCTGTGCGCTGTCCTGCACCTGGGCCAGGTCTCCTGGAAGGACAGAGCCTGGCCAGCTGGCTGGAGAGAGGCCATGGTGAAGGTGTTCAGAAATCGCTAACTACGGTGGTGGAGGTTCTGGAAACCAGATCAAGGAAATGAAGGCGTTTCAAAGGAGTGGGAATTCCAGGTTGAAGAAGAGAAGATCGGGGGTGGGGGCACTTTCTAATTTCTAAGCAATTAAATTAAACGAGGAGGAGAGTGAAAACCTGGTGGTGTTGGGAGGTCTTGTGGCCTCTGGACCCTGTTATAATTTGATGTTCTAATCTTAATGGCAGCTTCATTTCGGGTGATTCACCCATCACCCCAAAGCGTTTAAAACCAGTTGCTGTCACGTTGATTCTGATTCATGGCGACCCTGCGTATGTCAGAATAGAACTGTGCTTCATAGGGTTTTCAGTGGCTGATTTTGTGGAAGTAGGTTGCCAGGCCTTTCTTCCAAGGTGCCTCTGGGTGAACTTGAACCTTGCGGCTAGCAGCAGAGCGTGCGTGCCTTTTTGCCATGGTCTTAAAACTTCCACCAAATGATTGGGTGGGACTATGCAGATCAGGTACTCGTGGCCCACTGAGAGGATTGACAGCTTGCTTATAATACAAATAAGGTGCATGGCACGGTTGTGGGACTGGGGCCATGCAAATTAGGTGTATGGAACACTAATGAGGGAATTAGTCAGGTTTGCCATACTGCTAGTCTTAAATGAGCTATCTCAAAGGCAGAAAGGGGGGACTTTGCTACCACCGAAAGAAGAGCCAGGAGTGGAGCATGTCTTTTGGACCTGGGGGTCTCTGCACTGAGAACCTTCTAGAACCAGGAGACAGAGAAAGAGAGAGAGGGAGAGAGAGAGAGTGTGCTGTAATATCAGAGATGGTGCATGACAGCGAGAAGCAGAGGCAGAGAAGCTGCAGCAGCAGAACCAAGGGACTGGCTGGAGATGGCTCGGTGGGCTTCCAGGCTAGGCCCATGGAGCGAGAAAGCTGAGTGCCTTTGGGCAGGAAGCTTACTGGCAGAGTAGGGTGCTTCCGGGCACTTATCAGCAGAGCTAAAGAGCTTTGTGACACTTACTGAGCAGGGGAGGGGCCAGGCTGACAGTCTGAGGGCCAGAGAGAGGCCTGCCTGTGGGTATGGCTAAGAAGATGCTGTCTTGATCTGTCCTGACTGTTATCCTGAGTCCTTCCTGATCCTAAATTATAACCTGTTACTTCCCTAATAAACCCCATAACTATGAGTATGGGCTGTGAGTTCTGTGTGGCCATTGCAACCAATTATTGAACCTAGCAGAGAAGGAGAGCGTGCCGTGGAGGGACGGCTGGTGTCAGAATAGGTAAACAGGCCGGAGAGAGGAGGTACGTCTGAACTCTGCCTCACAGGAATCAGCTTTGGGCTGATGCTGATGGTGATTCTCTCTCCCCCTTGTGAAGTTAGAGGAAGTCAGATGCCCCCACTACGCCGTTTTTTCATAGCACATTAACCCTTTGCACTACCCAGGGACTCAACCCAGAAGTGTTTAGTTTCTAGAGAATCCCAGTGTTTTCACCAATGACTATCAAACATTCTAGCTTTTGTTAATTATTCGGATTAAAAAAATAGATTACGTATCAATGTTCTGCAGGATTCTCCCCTTTTGTCAGAAATCCTTTATACTTTCTGAATGTGTGCAGGTTATTTAGCTTCTCTGGGGCCTCAGTTTACACACATGCGGAGGTGGTGGTGGGGGGAGGGGCATTAAAGTAGAAAACCTCCAGGGCTCCTTAAACCTCTGCCAGGTAGTGAGCAAGGCATTGACCTGAACTGCGGCCCCTGCAGCAGGACTACAATCGTGTGGTGCAGCTTCGGGAGGTGGATCTGGGCTGTGGACCCCCGAGTGGGTGGCGCGGTGGGACCTTGGCTGGTCTTCCTTCTCTATTAGTTTCCTGGGGCTGCCTAAGAAATGATCACAAACCGGGGGGCTTAAAACAACAGAAACGTTATCGTCTCACAGTTCTGGAGGCCAGAAGTCCAAAATCAAGGTGTCAGCAGGGCTGTGCTCCCTCCAAAAGTTCTAGGAGAGGGTTCTTTCTTGCCTCTTCTAGCTTCTGGTGCCTCCTGGCTTCCCTTGGCTTGTGGCAGCATCACTCAGTCTCTGCCTCTGTCTTCATACTGCCTTTTTCTGTGTCTCTGTGTGCCTTCTGTCTCTTACAAGGACATTGTCATTGGATCTAGGGCCCACCCTAGTCCAGGGTGATATCTTCTTGATTTTCACCTTTATTCTCTCTATGAGTCCAAATCAACTCGATGGCAATGGGTTTTTAAAAAAATTTTTATTTTATATTTACATCTGCAAAGGCCTTATTTCCAAGTAAGGTCAGCTTCTGAGGTTGCAGGTTGTCATGAATGTTTGGGAGACACCATTCATCCCACGACAGCTCCCCAGCATCTCTCTCACCCTCTTCCTGGTAGCAGGACCCTCCTTCATTTGGGGAACTCTCCTGTCTCGCCGCCCCCTCATTACTCATGATTCTGGTGGGTAGATAACTACAGTATCCTTCCCCATCTCCCTGGCTACAGGGGCAGACGTGACCCCCAGCTATTTTAGGACCCTTCTGCCAGGCCACAGGAACGGAGCTGAGCTGGGGCAGGGGAGGGGGTCTGAAGGACCCAATCAGAGCCCCTCTCATATCCAGGAGTCAGGGCGAGCTGTCTGGGATCATGAGCTAGGATCATGGAAGCCTGGAGGGGTCTGCTGCCATCTCCTCCCCTTGTCCCTCTGCAGGAAGGAAGCAGGGAAACTAAAGGACAGGATGAGGCCAGCAAGAGAAAGAACCTGAGCCTGGAGGTGGGGTGTGCTGGGGCAGAATGAGGGGGGAAAAACCTGATGTGATGGCCTGGAGTCCAGGCCTGCCCGAGTCTGACCCCACCCTCCCCTCCACCATTATGGTACCAGTCACCCCTTTCTCGGCTCAAGAGAGTTTGGGCTGCATTTCCATCACTTAGAAGAGTCCCAGCTGACACAGTGACATACGAGACAATGAGTGGCCACCAGCAGTCATATTCACAGAGGGTAGGTGACAACCATCAGTGACATTGTTAGAAGGGATTCCTGGTTTGCCCAGAGGGCTGGACTGGATTCATTATTTCAGTAAGCACACGTTAGGCACCTTCTGTGTGCTCAGGGAAGGAGCCCTGCTGGTGTAGTGGTTAAGTGCTTGGCGGCTAACCAAAAGGTCAGCAGTTCGAACCCACCGGCTGCTCCACGGGAGAAAAATGTGGCAGTCTGCTCCCGTAAAGATTACAGCCTAGAAAACCCCATGGGGCTGTTCTACTCTGTCCTATCGGGTTGCTATGAGTCGGAATTGACTCAACGGCATGAGTCATTTCGGGTTTTGTGTGCTAGGTCCTGGAGCTGCAAAGATGAAAGACAGTGCCGAAGTTGTCTTTAATCCATGGAAATTAGGTCAGTTGGAGGGCCTGAGCGAGGGGTGGACACTGCTCAGGGAGCTGCCAGGTAATGGGGTGGGGTGAGCCAGCTGCAGCTTGGGAGATGGTGCACAGCAGTTGCTTGGGAAGTATTTGTTGAATAAATGGATTTAGATTATTTTATGGTTCACCTGTTTATGTTCTCACAGTGATTTATGCTGTGTGTATTCTCTTTCCTTCGAAGCCCCCGCTCTAGCGCACACACACAAACACACACACACACACATGCACACATGCTGTCAGCTGCAGTTACAGCCCTGGGCCTGGGAGTGCTGAACAAGCATCTGTGGTCCACATGATGCGGCTGGCAGATGAGTGATTGGCAGCCGTAAAAAGGGGCCACCATTCATCTTATGGTTTGTGGCCTTCCCTGTGAGGGCGGTGGGTGGGTGGGGGTCCCTGCTGGATCCTGGAACTTGGGAGTGTCCTCAGCAGCTACTGACTCACCTGTGATTTACCCCTGGTGTGTTTTCCTCCTCGGTCCCCCGCCGCTTGTCACCCAATGTGATTCTGGACCATCTTTAGCAAGCCTCAGGCAACATGGCCATTCCCACACAGGTTCTTGACGTCCAGGCTGTCTGAGGGTCCTGCAGAACACTTCAGGGGGAGACGGGAGGACCCTGCAGAGGAGCAACCTGGCTGTGGGATTCCTGATCTAGATCTTCCTGTTAGATAACATTTGCGTCTAGGTTTTAGAGCCCCTTTTTCCTTGGGAAATGGAGTCTGTGCTGCAGTCCCACACAGTACCACTAGATGTCGGTGTTTCTTAATGGATGGGAAGTGGGCGTCGGGAGAAGCGGAGGAGAGGGCAGTTGTAGACTACCTTCTTGTTGTGTGCCATTGAGTGGATTCCAACTCTTCGTAACCCTACAGACAGAGTAGAACAGCCCCATAGGATTTCCTAAGCTGTAATATATATATACTTAAGGTTTACAGAGCAAATTAGTTTCTCATTAAGCAATTAAAACGCATTATTTTGTGACATTGTTTGCCAACACCATGACATGCCAACTCTCTCCCCTTCTCGAACTTGGGGTCCCCATTACCAGCTTTCCTGTCATCTCCTGCCTTCTAGTCCTTGGCCCTGGGCTGGTGTGCCCATTT
Source organism: Loxodonta africana (assembly GCF_030014295.1). Lineage (NCBI taxonomy): Eukaryota > Metazoa > Chordata > Mammalia > Proboscidea > Elephantidae > Loxodonta > Loxodonta africana. Next base: position 18,769,707 of record NC_087359.1, read on the forward strand.
AGTCTCATTTTGTTTTATGGGCCTGTCCAATCTTTGGCTGAAGGGTAAACTTCAGGAATGAATTCAGTATTGAGTTAAAAGGCTGTCTGGGGGCCATACTCTTGAGGTTTCTCCAGTATCTGTCAGGCCAGTAAGTCTGGTGTTTTTTTTGTGAGTTAGAATTTTGTTCTGCATTTTTCTCCAGCTCTGTCCAGCACCCTCTATTGTGATCTCTGTCAGAGCAGTTGGTGGTGGTAGCTGGGCGCTATCTAGTTGTACTGGACTCAATGTGATGGAGGCTGTGGTAGATGTGGTCCATTATTCCTTTGAACTAATCTTTTCCTTGTGTCTTTGTTTTTCTTCATGCTGTCTTGCTCTAGACAGGGTGGGACCAGTGGAGTATCTTAGATGGCTGCCCACCAGCTTTTAAGAACCCAGATAAGACTCACCAAAGTAGGATATAGAACATTTTCTTTACAAACTATGTTATGTCAATTGAGCTAGATGTCCCCGGAGACCGTGGTCCCCAGCCCTGGCAGCTGTAATCTTTACAGGAGCAGATCGCCATGTCTTTTCTCCCACAGACTGGTTGGTAAGTTTGAAATCCTCACTTTTTGGAAAGCAGCCGAGTGCTTAACCATTGTGCCACCAGGGCTCTTTCAGAGGGATAAAAGTGCCTGGGCGAAGCCCATTTTATAGAAGGGAACATTGAGGTCAGAAGCCATAGATAAGGCATAGGTAAGGATTCCCCTGGATAATACTCATTGAATCTGAAGAAGAACCCAAGGGCTCTGACTCCTAGCTCCCTCATTTAGCCTGTCTCCTGTGGGGCCCAGGAAGGGAGCTGCGGATGTACAAGTAAGAATGTGCCACTGGAGGAGAGAGTGGTTCTGGTAAAATAAGCTTGGAGGGTGAGGTGTGGGCCTGACAAGGAACAAGCGGCGAGGGAAGAACTGGGGGAACCCACAGCTGAAAAGGCTTCATTTGTCCCTTCCTTTCTCTTCTCCTCTCATCCTCCCCTCCATGCTGTGGTGTCCAAGGAAGGCAGCAGGCGGGAGGGAGCAGAGAGCCAGCTGGCTGAGGAGGCTCCACTCCTTGCCCCACACTCTGGTGAGGTGAAGTGCAGGCTGTCGTGACTCCAATTTGGAGTCTATCCTTCCGTGTCTCCCCTCTCCCCTATGTCTTCCACACACCTGGCACAGCACCAGGTGCCCAGGCGGCTCTCAGGAAGTGTGCCTGGGTTGGGGCTGTGGAGACTGAGAGATAGAGGAGGGGGCAGAGAGGGGCCAAGAATGGGAGCTGGAGCTCCCAGTATGGTTCCTTCTGGCCTTCCATGGGACAGGCCTCTTCTTGTTAGCCACCATTGAATAAGCCACCCGACTCGTGATGACCCCATGCAGAAAAGACCAAACGCTGCCCGGTCATTCACCATCCCCATGACAGACTGTAGATTGGACTGTTGTGATCTGTAGGGTTTTTACTGGCTGGCTTTTGGAAGTAGATGGCCAGGCCTTTCTTCCTAGTCTGCTTTAGTTTGGAAGCTCTGCTGAAATCTGTTCAGCATCACAAGACTCCACTGCCAGCTAGTGATTGCTGCACTTGAAGTGTGTGGGCAGGGAATTGAACCTGAGTCTCCAGCATGGAAGGTGATAATCCTACCACTGAACCACCGAAAACTTGAGGAGGCAGGGATTGGCTCCTGAGCCCCCTAAATAGGGTCCCAGCAGTGACCTAACACCACTTAGTACCATAAGAGTTAAATACTCAAGGGCCACGGCCTCTGCCCACCTCCAGGAAGGGTTGGATGGAGGCCAGGGTAGGGGCAGATGGAGATGGATGCTTCTGTGGTTTAAAGGGAAATCAGAAGGGTTATCTGCTGCCTACACTATTTCCCCAACGAGCCCAAAACCCCATCATGAGAGACTGATTTATTTAGGTCAAGCCACGATCCCTCTAGGAATTTTACATAGTTTCTTGCATGTAATAGACCATTCAGTAAATATTTGTCAACTGAGCTTCCATTAAAATGAAAATACCCTGAGGAGGGATAAACCATTTTCATTTGCTAACACTTCACTGAGAATTAGTTTATCACACTAACTAAGGTCCTAACAAGGTTTCCAAGGGGAAGAGGCAAAGTGCAGATAGGTTTCGTGGAGGCGCCTGGGGAGAGAGAGAGAGGTTTGGAATTTGGGCAAGAGCCTGGGGAGAATGTGACTTGGCTGAGAGCCTGGCCAGTGTGCTCAAGGTCAGCACAAGGACATTGGGGTACCTGATTCCAGCAAATATGATCGGGTTCCTTCTCTGTTGAAAACTCTTTAAGGACCTCCATTGTCCTCGAGCCAATGTTCCAACTCATCACCAAAGTTAAAAAGGTCCTTTTTCTCCTCCAGGCTCATGTCTACAGATACTCGATGCTTCACAGCCAAACTCTTCTTTACACCTAAAACGAGGCCTGTTGCTTCCTTCCCTTCATACTTGGTGTTTATCGGCTCTGCCTGGCTCCCTGTTCCCCACACTTTTTGCCTGGTGAATCCCAACTAATTATTCAAATTCAGCCTAGATGTCACTTTCTCTAGGAAGTCTTCCATGACCAACCCATTAGAGAGGACGTTTTCCTCCTCTTTGCTCCTGCAGCACTCTTGTAGCAGTTTCATCAAAGAACTACAACAGATTAATAAAAAAGTAACACATTCAAAATTGTAGAGGAAGCTTATAATGAATTGTTACAATGGCTTGCCTGTATCAGTCTGGGTCCAGCTTAGAAACTGGAAACCATACCTGTTATTTAATTTTTTATCTTATGAAAATAGTGTTCATTTTTTAAAATGGTATTTTATTGTGTTTTCAGTGAAGGTTTACACCGTAGTTTAGGGTCCCTTTCAACAATTTCTGCACAAATTGTTCAGTGACTTTGTGCCTTCAGAATGTGTGAACATTTTCATTATTTCCGTTTTGGTGGTTCTGTTTCCATTAATCTAGTTTCCCTCTCTCTTTACATTCTCATCTTTTTTTAAATTAATTGCTGACCATTTGATCTCATATAGGTGATTTTTAAAAGGGAGAGCAGTACTTGTGAGTATTTGTTAATTTTTTGAGCCAATTTGTTATTCACCTACAAGGTGACCTCAGGAGTTAGCTTTGGTTCAAGGTTTGAAGAGTATTTCAGGGCAATAGTCTCAAGAAGCCCTCCAGTCTCAACCAGCCCACTAGGTCTGGTCCACACCAGTTATTTTAACAGAGAGAATTTAATAGAGAGAATTGGCTAGGTATGTATTGGAGGACTGAAAAGGCAGAAAGAGAACACTGAGGTAGCACACATATAGTGATAAGAGGAAAGAAGCCATCGCTCTCAGGGCTGGCAGAACAAGGGAATGAGTTTAGGGTTATCTGCTGGTATCAGACCTGTGATGAGGGGCGCCATCTGAAGGCTACTGTTATCAGCATCATCTTCATCACGTTTTATGATGATGTTGTGCCACAAAAAACTGGAGACTGGAGTGAACTGCTACGGCCAGGGTGGCAATCTGCTGCTGAAGTGGCATGAACAAGAAGAGCAAGCAAACCGGAAGAGCAAGCAAATCAGAAGAGCACAGGCTGTTGTCTCTCTCCTCTTGCCTGCTAGTTTCTCGCTAGTCCTGTTACTGGCAGAACCTAACAAGGAGCCAGCTGGCAAAGGAGAAATGTGATTTGCAGAGCCCCAGCCCCAGCATCACAAAGCAGAGTTTAGAAAGATGGACTTGGAATGAGAGATCACAGCTTCATAGCACAGCCTGCCGCTCTGGCTACTCCATATCCCTAGACATCCTCCTACACATATTTGAACTCCATTTAATGATAATAACAACAAATTGGTGTTTTACCTTACAAAAACCAATTATCTTTCATAAAATGACACCCACCCTGTCCTCAAAAAGGGGAGACACAGAATCCCAATGGCCATTATGTCTGTCTCTGAGTGACACTCACGGTATGCATTTCTGAAAACCAAAAAACCAAACCTGTTGCCATCGAGTTGAATCCGACTCATAGTGACCCTATAGGACAGAGCGGAACTGCCCAGTAGAGTTTCCTAGGAGCACCTAGCGGATTTGAGCTGCTGACCATTTGGTTAGCAGAATAGCACTCAACCACTACGCCACCAGGGTTTCCAATAGGACAGAGTAAAATTGCCCTGTAGGGTTTCCAAGGAGCGCCTGGTGGGTTCAAACTGCTGACCTTTTGGTTAGCAGCCGTAGCTCTTAACCACTACACCACCAGGGTTTCCATGCATTTCTGGGTGATGTTAATTACTTATCATGTTTAGTCACAGTCCCGTCTGAGGATTCTGTAACTTAAAGACGAAATTATAAGGGTAACTAGTGCCAATCTTCCTTATATAAAATAGAATGGGGGAATCAGAGAGAAGAGAAAATCACTTGTTAATATATACACATACATCCATGCAAACACACATAACAAACAAGGAAGAAGTGTTCATGGTTCCTACACTTCTTATTTCTTTTACTGGTCCTGAGGCTATAGTAGATATTTTTCCCTTCCTTCTCCCACTCCTCACTCCCTATCCATAGGACTTCTTTTGCATATGGAAAATTGCTTGGATTCCCTGCCCCCCTCATGTAGCCACACCTAGTTTCTCTTTGGTAATTAGGAGAGAAACTCCCTTCTTTGCCAGTGTATCCATCAGCATTGCCACCACCAGCTGCTGTTGAGTGAATTCTGACTCTGTGTGGCAGAGTAGAACTGTGCTCCGTGGGTTTTCATGTCAATGGATGATTTTTTTTTTTTTTTTTTTTTTGAGGTAGATCACCAGGTCTTTTTTCTGAGATCCTTCTGGGTAGACCGGAACCACCACCTTGCTAAGCTTTTGATTAGCAGCCAAGTGTGTTAACCGTTCACAGCACCCAGGTCAGTCTCAACTTGCATTTCAGTGGAACCATTATTGAGTCTCTGGTCGAAGTATTCTTCCCTTAGTTCCTAAGATGTCCAAACCGGCATAGTTTAATATTGAGGGGAGAGGAAGCAAAAATTCTGTGATGTTTGTAGGTGAAATAGTAAGAGGAGTCACTCCTTGTTTTCTGGCCCATATATTCTAGTTCTGGGAAAAACAGTTCTATATATTGGTCATTTACTCAAAGCGCATACTCCAAACAGAAATGAAGCTTTTGGAATGTGGTCATTCAACCAGCATCATGGCTGAGCTTTCAGCAGGCTACTTCACCATTCAGTCAGATCAGCTGCATCTGGGTGATGGGTACGTAGGAAGACCGTTGATTGCCATGGGCATAAGCCCATTGCCCTAATTCTTTTAATGAAAACTGTGTTCCTTGATCAGAAGCATTGTGTGTGGAAGATCATGGTAGACACTCTGGCTCCGTGCATGGTAGTGCCGGTAGAAGCTAGAAGTGCCAACAGGGAAGGAAAATCGGGATATTCTAGAAGTGGAAGACAAATTGCTGCCCCTTCCCATGTAACCAACCTGCCACCAAGTGTCTGGCTGATCCCACTAGGGAATGGTGCGGTATTGAGGATTCTGCATTGGTCTCTGCTTTTGTCAGGCTCGGGACTCAGCAGAGGTGGTAGCCAGATGGGCTTTTGTGAGAGGAAACCTGTGTTGGTAAGCCCATACACAGCCTCCCTCTGTCATCATGGCTGCTTTGTACTTGGTCATATTGAGTAACCACAAAGCTGGCTGGGGAAGAAGAAAGGAGATGGGCCTCCACGCAATGTGCTGTCTTCTCCATCTGATTATTGAAAACCTCCTTTACAGTGAAAACACTTTGATAAGCCTTCAGATGAGATGCAAATGTACTTTTACTCTGTGACCACTCCAAGAGGTCCATTGACACACCTCTTTTCCAGATCTCCTTGTCATCATCTTCTAATCTTTTTCTTTCCAAGTCCCATCCAGTCAAGCCATTAACTGCAGCCCATAAATTAATGCAAATCCTTACCCCTGGCCATCTCGTAGTTCAGTTAAATTGGACAACCAAAGATACTACTTGAACTTCTGTCCATTGGGAGGATTTCCCTTCATCACTGTCTTTTGGAGGCACTCTTCATTGGGGTTATAATGTCATAGAAGTCCACTTACGGTTGCTGCCAACACATTGTGCAGAACCATCTGTAAAACAAATTTGAATTCTTTTCAATCAAGTGGTCATAAGGACCTCACCATGGGTCCATGGATGGGAGTCCCTGGGTGGCACAAATGGTTAACTACTTGGCTGCTAACCAAAAGGTTGGAGGTTTGAGTGCACCCAGAGGTGCCTCAGGAGAAAGGCTTGGTGATATACTTCCAACAAACAAGCCATTGAAAACCCTATGGAGCACAGTTCTACTCTGCAGCTACATGGGGTCACCATGAGTCAGAATCCATGAAGGCAACTTTTTTTTTTTTTTTTTTAATGAGTCCATAGGTATAGTTCCATTTTTCAGAAGCAATCACTGTATTTTTGTTTTTGTTTCTCTTTGGCGGCCTAACTGATGTTGTTAATAATTTCATTTCTTGATTTATCAACATTAGACCTATATTGACTTCCCACTCTGAAAGATGAAGATTTAGCTTACATTCCTCCATCAATGTCCTCCCATTTTTAGTGATTATATTGTAGGTACTGATTATCTTATCAATTTTAAATAATATATTTAAAAATATTTAATTCTTATTCCCTTAATGTGAGACAGTAATTCTTGAGTGCTCACTCTGTAAGGTGAAGACATTATTAGTCTTCCCCCTTCTCTCCTCCCCTCCCCATCCTCTTTACTCCCCAACTTCTGCCAGCTTCATCACAGCTTTTACATTGTCAAAGTTGGTAACATTTACATTCTGTTCTTTAACCATACTAATATCATCCACATCTTGTCTATGGATTGATTTAAAAGGCTGAAATGCAGTCAACAACTTTTATTGGTTTAATAAAGAGGCTTACTCGTGTTTATTATTTTTTATATTTAATAAGTACCTTTAGTATTTATTATTTTTTATATTTATTAAGTTCCAGTTATGTGACAGGCCGTATTTTAGATATGGGGGATGGAAGAAGAAACACAAGCGATGAGGTCCTTATTCTCAAGACAATTACGCTCTGGTGGGGGATGGATAGGCTGTAAACAAAAGAATACATTTAGAAAGGACAGATGGTGACCAGTTCTATGTAGAGAAGTAGATGGGGAATGGATGCAGAGCTACTGAGCACCTTCTTTACTTAGTTGTTTTTATTTATTTTGCTGTTGTTATTGAGAATATACACAGCAAAACACTAATTCAAACCTTTCTCCATGTACAATTCAGTGACATTGATTACATTCTTTGGGTGGTACAAGCACTCTCACCCTCCTTTTCTGAGTTGTTCCTCCTCCATTAACATAAGCTCCCTGCCCCCTAAGGTTCCTATCTGATCTTTGAGCTGTTTTGTCACTTCAATCCCATATACCCATTGCTGTCAAGTCAATTCTGACACATAGCAACCTTATAGGACAGTGTGCTCAGAGCAGGGTGAGTGAGGGGAAGCTAAAGTGCAGTAACATTGGGGAAGCAGGCAGTGGATAGATCATCAAGGGCCTTGTGGGTCAGGGTAAGGAGCTTGCAAATTATTCTGAGTGTTAAGGAAAATCACTTAGGCAGGAAAGTTACTTGATGTAATAGATCAATTAAAAATCATCTCTCATTCATTGGCTGCTGAATGGAGAATGGACTGTATGGGTAGAGAAATCAAGGAAACTAGCATATACCAGGGCAGTGCAGGCAAGAGATGATGGCAGCTTGGTGATGGCAGCAATGGAGAGGAGGGGGTGCACTCAGTCTGTGATTGATGAGCTGGATTCCTAGGACTTGATGATGGATTGAGAGTAGCGAACTAGGGCAAGAGGGGAACCTAGGATAACTGTAGATGTTTTGGCTTGAGTGCAAGGTGATGGCATTTAGTGCTATTTAATGGGACAAGGAAGTCATGGGGGACTGGGGCAGGCAGGGTTGAGGAGTCACACTCTGTTGAGTTTATGACATCCACATGGAGATGTCAAGTTACATAGACAGTTGGGCATAAGAGTCCGGAGATCTGGGGAGAGGTTAGGGCTGGACTAGAGATTTGGGGATCATTGGCCTGGGGATGGCATGTACAACCAGGGCACTGGATAAAGTTCTGGGAAGGGTAACTGGTTAGAGAAGAGGATAGCAAGGACTGAGCCCCGGGCCACTCCAGGATTGATATAGGTCAAGAAGGACCAGGAAAAGAGACAGAGAAACACAGGTAAGTAAAGTTGGAGGCAAGCAAGCTGGACAATGTTCTTTGTGATTCATAAGGTTTTCAGTGGCTGATTTTCAGAGGTAGATCGCCAAGACTTTCTTCCTAGTCTGTAAACTCCACTGAAACCATAAGTGATCCTGCTGGTAGTCGAAGTACCAGTAGTGTAGCTTCCAGCATCATAGCAACACTTGCTTTGAACACGTCATCAGGAAACACCAATCACTGGAGAAGGGCATCATGTTTGGTGGAGCAGAGGGCCAACAACAGCAAGGGAAACCCTCGGTGAGATGGACGCGCACAATAGCCACAACAGTGGACTTGAACATGCTGGTGATTGTGAGGATGATGCGGGACCAGCTAATGTTTTGTTCTGTGAGATATAAACCCAGGAGTTCTCTTAGCAGCCCTATGCTCCCCAACCTGGCTGGGAAGATGCTTGTCTGGAGAAAGCGCCAAAGAGAAATGAGAAATGAGCCCTTGTCTGGGGCTTCCTGGAAGCCTGCCTGAATCTTGCCCATTTGGGTTCTATGAGAGTAAACCCCCCTTTGTTTTAAATGACTTTGTGTGTGTTTCTGTGACTTGTGACCAAGAGCCCTAACGAATTCAACATTATTGCCCCACTTTCCCAAATGATGAAACCAAGTTTTCAAGAGGTTAAGTAACTCGCTGCGGCCATTCAGCCAGTAGTGGAGGATCTTGGAGAGAAGGCCTCATCCCTGAATCCTTTTCCCCTACACCCGAGACACAGCGATTTCTTCCTCATCTGACGCCTGCATTTTGGATTCACTAGGCAATCATGGCAATCGTATATCTCAGGACTCTCCTGGCAGCCTTGATTTCAAACACCACCCGTTGCCCCTACAAGTGCACTTGAATGTCTCAGACCTTTCTCCTGAATGGGCTCAGAAAATATGGTCACTATTACGGCACTACCTTGCATTATTGCTCCACTATTCATTGTCTCGTCAGCTGAGAGCAAAGGCTGTGGAGGTGCAGTGAGAGACTGGTGGGAGCAAAGAGAGGCAGAGGGAAAAGCCGGCACACAGAAGGTAGACAATGAAAGGTGGAGGAGACACAGGGAGAAAGAAAGAAGACAGGAAAAGAAGGATGCAAGGTACAAAAAGACTAATCTGAAAGATCCATTTCGCTTGCCTGTGTTTCTTTCTCTCCTCTCCTGGTTCTCCTTGACCTATCAATACTGGAGTAGCCTTCCTTGAAGACAAGCTTGATCATGTGAATTTACCTGATTTAACCTTTTGATGACTTCCCACTGCCCTCAGGGTGAAGTCCAAACTCTCTGGCCTTGGCCATGAGGTCCCTGCTGCCTCCCTATCCTCTTTTTGGGCTGCTCTTGGCCTTGCTCACTAGACTCCAACCTTAACCATAACTAATCGCCATTGAGTGGGTTCTGACTCATGGATACGCCGTGTGTGCCCGACCAGAACTGAGCTTCACAGGGTTTTCAGCGACTGATTTTTTGGAAGTAAATAGCCTGGCCTTTCTTCCCAGGTGCCTCTGGATGGACTCAAACCTCCAAACTTTTGGTTAGCAGCTGAATGTGTTAACCATTTGCACCACAAAGGGACTCTAAACTTGAGCCCTACTGCCCTTCTTTAATGCCTCCAACATACCAGGCACATCTCACTCCTGGCTCCTCCCTTCTTCTTCCACTCCAACCTTCTTCCAATGCCTCCCATTGGCTGAACCCAGGAATCTGGGAGATGCCAGGATCTGCCCCCCTGTGATATAGACAAGGGCAGGGTAAGAATAGGAATGGCTCTGAAGGCAAACAGGTGCAGTTTAGCTCTCTCATTTGTGCACACCTTTGGCCAACCTGCCTGTCCTGATAAATGGCCTTCCCACCCACCAGCTGCTCGGCCAGAGCCTGGGAGGCATCTTATTCCATGCTTTCCCACATCAACTTTCTCAGCAATTCCCATGAGTTCTACCTCTACAATGCATTTGCACAAATATCCTTCTCGCAGTTTCCTCAGCCACAACCTGGGCCACTGCAGCAGCCTCCTTGCTGGTCACCCTGCTTGCCCTTTTCTTATGCATTCTAATCCACCCAACAGCCAAAGTGGTATTTTTCAAATATGTACCAGATCGTGTCATTTCTTTGGTTATAAACCATCAGTGACCTTCAACTCCAAATTCCTTTGCCGTGGCCTATTTGGCCCCATAGTGTGTCTTCTGCTGCCTTTTCAAGCTCTGTTTATATCATTTTCTTCCTCTTTAGTACTTAGCACTTTAGTCCTTAGTACTGGGCAGAAGCTTTCTTGTCCCAGGGCCTTTGGACACGCTGCTCCCTCCCCTTTTATTGTTGCCAACACTTTTTCATTCCTTCAGGTCTCAGCTGCCAGGTCACTTCTTCATGTCAACCTTCATTGATCACCCTAAAGTGTTCTCACTGTGTTACCCTCTGTCCCATCCCCTTGGAGTTTCTTCATCGCCCTAGTGACAAGCTGTAATGACTGCATTCATACATTGTTGTCTCTCTCCTGGACAGGCTGTGCCTGGCTTGTTGACTGCTATGTTACCTGCTCTTCTTTCCATGCCCAGTACATAGCTGGCACTCCACCAATGTTGTTGAATAAGATGGACAAGAGAGAGGGGCTGAGAGGGACCACAGTCTAGCAATGCTCAGCTCGCCCCCTAGGAAAGAACAAGACCCGTTGCCATTGACTTGATTCCGGCTCAGCAACCCTACAGAAAAAATCAGAATTTTTGTGGACTGCCAAGGGTCAGTGGCCTGGTCTTTGTCTATAGAGATTGTGAGACGCCTGCGTTGAGTGTCTGTGAAGCCCAGGTCTCTCTGTCACATCACACAAGATGACTCGAGGTAGGGGAGTGGAAAGGTGCTAAATAAAGCCAACTTTGCATTGTCTTTGGTCTTCTGATTACCCGGTACTTAGGCTGTAGTTATACAGTCAGCGGTGATGAGCTGTAATTGCAGATGTTTTCCATGGTTATTTTTTCCCCTGGAAAATAAAGTGATGCCTGTAATTTCCCCAAAGATGTGCTCCGGTCTCTCATGCAGAAGCAGAGCCCAGTGGCCTTCGTTACCCGATAAACATGGGCTTTCCTTTCCCCTTCTGGGTGAATGGGAGGGTGGCTGGTCTTAGAGGCTCTGTGCCCTGGTCTTGACTTTACCACCAACAGGCTGGCTGGTTCTCCATTTGCCCAGTGGAACATGCAGGTTGTGTTGGGGCCTGGGGATGCAGAGTGGTCAGGGATTAAATCTCAGTGGAGCACACAGGTCTTGAAGGATGAGCTTATGGTCAAAGCAAGCAGAGTAGAGAATTCAGGAGGCCTGGGAACCAGTGGAGTAGCCTCAAAAAAGTACTTCCTGGTCACTTAGGAATACACTAACACACCATTACTGAAAGTAATCAGGCTAAAGCTGGCGACCATTTGGTAGGACACTGTAAACAGGATTCCAGCATTAAGGTGCTAAGGACTAGGGCAAAGGGGCCCTGGTGGTACAGTCTTTAGAAGTGCTCAGCTGCTAACTGAAATGTCGACAGTTCAAACCCACAGCTCTGCAGAAGAAAGATGTGGCAGACTGCTTCCATAGAGATTACACCCTTGGACTAGAAAAAAAAAGGACTAGAGAAAGATTTTTTAAAATTATTACTTGTTGTTGTTGTTGTTGAGAATATACGCTGTAAAACATACACCAATTCAACTGTTTCTACGTGTACAATTCAGTGATATAGATTACATTCTTTGAGTTGTATAACCATTCTCACTCTCCTTTTCTGAGTTGTTCCTTTCTGGTTAACGTACGTCCACTGCCCCCTTAGGTTGTTGTTGTCAATTTGATTCCATATAGATAGATCTTGAAAGAGCACAATGCTTAAGGCAGACATTCTTTACTAGTTAAGCTAACCTATTGTTTGATTTTAAGAAGATTTCTGGGGATTTAAAAAAAAATTATACTTTAAATGAAAGTTTACAGAACAAACTAGCTTCTCATTAAACAGTGCACATATTGTTTAGTGACATTGGTTACCAGCCCCATGGCATGTCAACACTCTCGCTTCTCCACCTTGGGTTCCCAGTCACCAGCTTTCCTGTCTCCTCCTGCCTTCTAGTACTTGCTCATGGGCTGTTGTGCCCCTTCAGTCTCGTTTTGTTTTAGGGGCCTATTCAATCTTTGGCTGAAGGGTGAACCTCAGGAATGACTTCATTACTGAGCTAAAAGAGTGTCTGATGGCCATACTCTTGTGGTTTCTCCTGTCTCTGTCAGGCCAGTAAGTCTGGTCTTTCTTTGTGAGTTAGAATTTTGTTCTCCATTTTTCTCCAGCTCTATCCAGGACCCTCTGTTGTGATCCCTGTCAGAGCAGTCAGTGGTGGTAGCTGGGCACAATCTAGTTGTGCTGGACTCAGTCTGGTAGAGGCTGTGGTAGTTGTGGTCCATTAGTCCTTTGGACTGATCTTTCCCTTGTGTCTTTAGTATTCTTCATTCTCCCTTGCTCCCTAAGGGGTGAAACCAGTGGATTATCTTAGATGGCCACCCACGGGCTTTTAAGACCCCAGACGCTACTCACCTAAGTAGAATGTAGAACATTTTCTTTATAAACTATGTTATGCCAATTGAACTAGATATTTCTCGAGACCATGGTTCCCACAGCCCCGAGCCCAGTAATTCAATCCATCGGGGAGCTTGGGTGTGCCTGTGGAGCTTATGGAAACCCTGGTGGCATAGTGGTTAAGAGCTACAGCTGTTAACCAAAGGGTCAGCAGTTCAAATCTGCCAGGTGCTCCTTGGAAACTCTATGGGGCAGTTCTACTCTGTCCTATAGGGTCCCTATGAGTTGGAATCGACTTGATGGCAGCTGATCTGGTTTTTTTTTTTGGTTTATGGAGCTTACACGACCTTGCCTTATTCAGGGGATATTTCTGGTTTAAGTTTTAAAGATTATCTCAGGGCAATAGTTTCAGGGGATTCACTCAGCCTCCATGGCTCCAGAAAATCTGGACTCTGTGAGAATTTGAAATTCTGTTCTGCATTTCTCCCCTTTTGATCAGGATTCTTCTTTAGATGACTAGGACATCTTTAAGATCCATTTCAGCCTCAAGATCCAAAGGGCATTGTGGTTAATTCTGCTTGCTGGGGGCTGCTTCTTGGGAATCCTAGAGGATATGGTCAATATAGCAATAAAATTTTAAGTTCCCCACAGACCAGCTCTGCACTTCCCACCTTAGCCAGACATCTCAGGCTCCAGTCAGTGTTCAATCAGGAGCATGCAAACCACGATCTGTTCTTATCACAGAAGGGCTGCTGATGGGAATTTGATTACACCCATGAGGAAAGGAGTGGGAAGCCAAACAGGGTGGTGAGGTTCGGTGACTGGGGCTTCCCCAGTGGTGTTGAGGGTGGAGAAGCTGCCTGAGATGGTTCCAGAGAGAAGGAGGCAGGGAGGGACTGTGGGGTGAAGTTGACTCCTGAGCTTGGTAACACCCCCTTCCCTTCTTCTCCATGAAAGGCAGCAGCAGTTTCATCAAATTCAGATTCAAAGATGTAATTTTGTTGAGACACCTGCTGCTCTGTGGTGCTGCTGTATTCCACACACAGACGTCTCGGGCACTCCCATTCCTCACCTCTGCTTGTTCAGACTTCGTTTCCCCTCCACCCACCCCCCACTGCCTGTATAGGGGGCCCTCACCTGGGGGAGCAGGGAAGGTGGGCTTCCTCTTTTGGAGTTCGCATTTCTTCTTTGTTCTCAGATTCATCATCTCTGGGGAACCCCCGGAAAATGGGGCACATATTAAGGGGCAGAACACCTTTCTGAGTCCTAAGAAGCTTCCCAGCCTCAGGGAGGCTGCCTTGATTGCCGGCAGCCCTGGATTCCTCATAGCCTGAGAGCCCAAATAGAAACCAATTCCCATGGCACAGTGCGGGAGTGTGTTGGGTAGGAGCCTGTGAGCCGGGAACAATGCCTTCATTAGGAGGAGGCCCTAAAGAAACAGAGATCTTCCAAGGCTAATGCTAATTGCAAACCGTGTGAGTGCAAATGTTTCTAGGTTGATGAGAAAACGCGGCAGAAGGAGAAGCTGAGGACCACATCAGAGGAGGTGAGGAGCCGTGGCAGGGCTGCCTCGAGCTTCAGTGGGTCATCCCTCTGCCCACTTTCCCCTAGAACTTCTAGAACCCCAAGAGTGTTGCTGAGCATGTGGGAGCCCCATGGCCACCTTCTGAGGCAGGCTGGGATCTCAGTAGAATTTTGAATCCAAGAAAAATGCTGGGTTTGTCCCAAGGTTTCCCATCAACTTTGGGAAGGGCCTTGTGCTGTTTGGGTTGGGGGATACAATGAGCCTTTTTTTACTGTATGCCTAGATGTGCTGTATCGAACAATATTCTGCTGTGATCATAGGGTTTTCACTGACTAATTTTTGCAAGAATATCACCAGGCTTTTCCTCCTAGTCTGTCTTAGTTTGGAAGCTCTGATGAAACCTGTCCACCATGGGTGACCCTGCTGGTATTTGAAATACTGGTGGCATAGGAATACAACCAGGATGTTCCTTAGACGTGAGAATGGCAAGACTTTGACTCACTTACTTTGGGACATGTCATCAGGAAAGACCAACTGCCAGAAAGGACATCATGTTTGGTAAAGTAGAGGGCCAATGAAAACAAGGGAAACCATCAATGAGATGGATTGACAGAACAGCCACAACAGTAGCTCAAACATATCAATGATCATGAAAATGGAGCAGGACCAGCAAGGTTTCATTCTGTTATACAGAGGGTCACCATGAGTGGGGCCAACTTGATGGCAACTAACAACAACTACAGTATGCCTGGATGGAAATTTCCAGGGAGACCTGGGAACAGCACATGGAATGGTAATAATTGAGGTGGACAGTGGCTCACTTCTTTTCTTAATGGCCCAATTTATGCAGCCTTTCAAGGAGCACTGAGCATCTGCTATGCTCTAGAAACGGGTCTCCGTGTTTGGGGTAAATCACTGAACAAGAGAAATACAGGTCACTGCCCTTACAGAGTTTACCTCCTCATGGGAGCTGAACATAATCATGAATGTAGTAAAGTAGTAAATTGTGTGCTCCATTAGGAGGAAGGAGAACTGGTGGTGCAGTGTCTAAGTGCACAGCTGTTAACGGAAAAGTCGATGGTTTGAACCCACCAGCAGCTCTGCAGGAGAAAGACCTGGTGATCTGCTCCCATAAAGATTACAGCCCAGCAAACCCTATGAGGCAGTTCTACTCTGTCCTATAGGGTCACTAAAAACTGGAATCGACTCAATGGCATCCAAAAACAACATGTTAGAAGGTGATCAGTACTACTGAAACCTCCCCCCCCAAAAAAAAACAGAGCAGAGACTAAGAGGAATGGACAACTGGGCGGGCGTGGGGTGGGCGAGTTTGTAGTCCTAGATAAGGTTTTCAGAGGAGGACTGGTGGGAAGATGAAGCAGGAGCACACACCTGAAAGTGAGTCATCACTCACCGTGTGTATTAGTCTACTACGGCTGCTGTAACAAAATACCGCCCACTGGGTGGCTTGTAAACACAGACATCTATTGTCTCGTGGATCTGGAGGCTAGGAGACCAAATTCAGGGGGTCATCAGGGCCATGATCGCTCCCACAGCTCTAGGGAATATACCTTCTCGTCTCTGCAGGCTTCTGGTAGCCCCAGGCATTCCTTGGCTTTTGGTTGCAGCATCGTTCTGTGGTCGCCTGGCCACTTTCCTTCTCTCTGTCTGTCTGTCTCTCTCTCTCTCCCTGTGTCTCTTTTCTTTTCTAAGGTACCACTCAGAAGGGATTAGGACCCACCCTCCTCCAGTATGACCTCATGTTAACTGATAACATCTTCAAAGACCCTGTTTCCAAACACGGTCAAGTTCAGGTGCCAGGAGTTAGGGCTCCAAGTAAAATTTTGGGGCACAGAATTCAACCCATAATGCTGTATAAGCCCTATAGCTGGCCCATCCTTTGTTTTTGCAGGTAAATTTGACCTCACATCCCCTGGCTTCCCTTCCCTCCTCACTCAGGCCCTGCTGGAACAGGCGCTCAGGACCAGGCCCCTGCAGGGAGATGGCTGGTCTCCTGTCTGAGGATGTCACAGTGGTCACCTTGGTCTTAGGCCTTGGAAAGAGACACTCTCCTCCAAGGAGGCCGGGCTGGCTTCTTGGGGATTCTTGGAAACCACTCCTCCTTCTTGGCACAAGAGGCTTTGTTTGCCTTCCCAGGCATGGTGCCCCTTCCCCCACTTGCCCCATGAGAACACAGGTGATTTCATGCACATACATTCCAAAGCCTGCAGTACACTGGGGAAGTCACCATTATCCTTTGTATAATATCTCCACTGGCTGCTTCAGTGACCCTCTCCGGATTACCCATTTCCTAATTAACACAGGCAGGAGGCGGGAAGGAGGAGGGAAGGGGCTGACGATGGTGGGAACAGCTGCTCCTTTGCCACTTCTCTGTCCTGGGGAGAAGGGAAAGGAAGGGGACCCTGGAGTCTCTCCTGGGAATAAGAAGAGGCAAGGAGGGGATTTTTCCAGTTCTACTGTCCCTAAGGAGAATAAGCACTTATCGAGGATTGATTTAGTGCTGGGGACGGTTGAAGGAGTTTTACTAAGCCCATTTTACACTTGGCTCAAGATCACACGGGTAGCAAACGGTGGGACTGGGATTTGAACTCAGGTCTTGACCGTTTAACCTCCTACTAATTCCAACCATTATTTGGAACATGGCATGCATTGTTGTTAGCTACCGTCGACCCAGCCCCTGACTCATGGCAACCCTGTTCACAAATGAGTGAAACGCTGCCCGGTCCCATGCTGCTCCCGTGGTTTGTTGTGGATAGGACCTTTGTGCTCCGTAGGGTTTTCATTGGTTGATTTTGGAAGTAGATCACCAGGCATTTCTTCCTAGTCTATCTTAGTCTGGAAACTCTGCTGAAACCTCTTCAGCATCATAGCAACATGCAAGCCTCCATGACAGACGGGTGGTGGCTGACCAAGAAGTGCATTGGTCAGGAATGGAACCTGGGTCCCTGCATGGAAGGCGGGAGCTCTACCACTGAACCACTCCATCCTCAGCGATTTGGAAGAACGCTGATGACCTCCCTGACCTTGGTTACCCGTGCCTGGGACAGGGCTGGATCCATAATCTCATGGCAGGAACTTTTTTTTTTTTCCAATAGCACTGATCTTGCCTAGAACAGTGCCTGCCTGGTACTTGGGACAGATGGAGAGGATGCCCACAAATACTTGCTGAGGAACAGAATGAGTATGTATGTCATGTGCCCTGCCCATCCCAACTGGACTGGGAGACCCTTGGAGGCACACACGTCTCCTCCATCCC
The DNA here is from genome assembly GCF_030014295.1 of Loxodonta africana. Classification (NCBI taxonomy): domain Eukaryota; kingdom Metazoa; phylum Chordata; class Mammalia; order Proboscidea; family Elephantidae; genus Loxodonta; species Loxodonta africana. The sequence goes on from NC_087359.1 coordinate 18,787,272, forward strand.
TTTTGGCCCCTGTGGCTGGCACTCAGCTGCACCCCACATATCTTCTAATTACGTGCATGAATGGAGAGGATGCAGAGCTGCCCAGATCCCACGAGCTTTGAGTACCTCAGGGAGGAGTAGAGTCCATGCTCTTTTCCCCATCTGGAGTGGGACCTTCCTCCCATTCCCTTTTTGCACCCCCCGTCCCCCACGCCCCAGCCTCGCTCTCGTCATTCCCTTTAAATTACTGAAAGAGATTCCCTTGTACGAAAGCTAATTTAGGCACCATAATGGAGACTATATTTAATGTAAATGGAAGCAGTGGAAGCAGAAGGATTTATGGTAGTAATAATCTGCTTGCAATAACATGGAGTGGGTCACCTGCTTAAGAAACGGTGGATTACAGGGAAGGAAATTTACCTCCCCAAAGAACACGGTATCACTGAAAACTGCAGTCGTATCAAGTTCTGGTGATCTTATTAAATTCCATCGATCTTGTTACTCTGGAGGAGGGCCACATCCTTCCCTGCATCATTAGGATGGCCAGCGTGAAGCCCGACACGGAAATGGGCGTGGAGGGCAGAAGTTGGCTCCCAAAGAGGCCTGGAGTCGGTGCCTGTTGCACAGGGCCCAGCACAGAGCCGGGCACCGTGTAGAGTCCTAGGAGGGGAGGGAGCACCCGATGCAAGGAGAACCAGACACTGGAGAGCCATTCAGAAAGTGGGAAGCTGTTCCCTTAGTGAGGGGACTCTGATATTGAGAATCTTTTCATATTTTTATTTACCATTCCTGTATTTTCTTCTGTGAAGTGTTTGTCCAAACCTTTTGCCCATATATTATTAGGTTGTCTTTTTTTTTTTTTTTTTAATTGATTTGTAGTTCTTTGTACGTTCTGGACTGGGATCTTTTGTTAGATACATGTATTACAAGTGTTTTCTCTCAGCCTGTGTGTTTCTTTTTCATTTTCTTAACAGTGTCTTTTGATGAGCAAAATATTTTGATTTTGTTGAAGTTAATTTTATTGCTAAAAAGAAGGTTAGTGCTTTTTACGTCTTTTCTAAGATATCTTTGACTACCCCAAGTTTAAGAGCTCTTCGGGTTTTTTTGGGTGTATATATATGTATATATATATTTTTTTAAAAAAGTTTTATAGTTTTAGCTTTTATGTCTAGGTCTATGAGTCTTTTCAAATTCATTTTGTATGTGGTGTGAGGTAGGAGTCAGGTTTATTTATCTATTTTTTCATATGGATACCCAGTTATTCCAGCGCCATTTGTTAAAAATAGTATTCCCCCCCATTGAATGGTCTTATTGCCTTTCAAAAATCAATTCACTAATATGTGTGAGTGAGTCTATTTCCGGTCTCTCTATTCTTTTTAATTGATATACTTGTCTATTTTTACACCAACAATATGCTGACTTGTAGCTTTATAGTAAATCTTAAAATTGGGTAGGGTGAGTCCTTCAACTTCCTCCTTTTTTTCAAATTGTATTGACTATTCTAGGTCCTTCACATTTCCTTATAAATTTTGGAATCAGCTTGCCATTTTTCTACCAAAAAGGCTGCTGAGATTTTGATAGGCATTGTGTTGAATCTATAGATAAATTGGGGGAGAAATTATATCTTAAAATATAGAGTCTTCCAATCCACAAACCAAAAACCAAACCCAGTCCCGTATAGTCAATTCCCACTCATAGTGACCCTATAGGACAGAGTAGATACAAATACTTTGCTTCATCAAAGCCAGCAAAGGAGAGAGTTTGCTAGCAACATGGAAGCTACAGTCTTACATAACAAAATCCTGGAAGTGACATCATCATCTTTGCTGTATTCTATTGGTTAGAAGCAATCCATGGTCCTGCCTACGCTCCGGAGGAGATTCTTACAAAGGTGTGAATATCAGAATGGGGCCATTGGGGCATCTGTCACACTTGCTATTGATTTTCTAATTGTCTCATTTATTTTTTTGTCATTTTCTTCCTCTTTTTCTGCCTTCTTACGGGTTGATCATTTTTAATATTCAATTTGAAGATCACAGTTGGCTTTATAGCTATGTCTTTGTATATTTATATATTTTTTAATGGTTGTTCTAGTGTCCTAAAAATCTGTAGCTTATCACAGAGTACTTAGAGTTAATATTGTAACACTGAACATGAATTGGAAGAATCTTACAACAATAAAATTCTATTTACTTCTTTGTGCTTTTATTATTAGGTATTTTGCAACTGTGTCTATAATGCTGTTTTTAGCTGCCCTCCAGTGGATTCCAACTTATGGCGACTCCAGGTGTTACAGAGTAGAACTGCTCCATAGGGTTTTCTTGGTTGCCATCTTCATGCAAGCAGATTGCCAGGCCTTTCTTTCCACCCAGTGGAGCCGCTGAGTCGGTTTGAACCACCAACCTTTTGGTTAGCAGTTGAAGCTGTTTGCGTCACCAGGCTCCTGCATATATAAAACATACCAACATACAATGCTTATATTTTTGCTTTAAACAATTAGTTGTCTTCCAAGGGACCTGTGCTGAGGGAGCAGGTGATGTTATTGGTAGAGGATTTTGGTAAATATCATTCTGTATAATTCATTCTGGTATTTTTAAACCTGATGATTCAAGAGCATTCCCTTAAAGGAGTGGGGTTAGGTCATTGAAACTCCTGAGAGTTGGAAGAAAAGGCTACCTGAGCCAGGAACTCTTTTTTTTTTAAAATAATTTTTATTGTGCTTTAAGTGAAAGTTTACAAATCAAGTCAGTCTCTCACACAAAAACTTATATACACCTTTTTTTTTTTTTTTACATACTCCCAGTTACTCTCCCTCTAATGAGACCGCCCGCTTCCTCCCTCCACCCTCTCTTTTCATGTCCATTTCACCACCTTCTAACCCCCTCTACCTTCTCATCTCCCCTCCAGGGAGGAGATGACAACAGTCCCAAGTGTCCACCTGATCCAAGAAGCTCACTCCTCACCAGCATCTCTCTCCAACCCATTGTCTAGTCCAATCCATGTCTGAAGAGTTGGCTTCGGGAATGGTTCCTGTCCTGGGCCAACAGAAGGTCTGGGAGCCATGACCACCGGGTCCTTCTAGTCTCAGTCAGACCATTAAGTCTGGCCTTTTTATGAGAATTTGGGGTCTGCATCCCACTGCTCTCCTGCTCCCTCAGGGGTTCTCTGTTGTGTTCCCTGTCAGGGCAGTCATCAGTTGTAGCCGGGCACCATCTAGTTCTTCTGGTCTCAGGATGATGTAGTCTCTGGTTCATGTGGCCCTTTCTGTCTCTTGGGCTCGTTGTGTCCTTGGTGTTCTTCATTCCCCTTTGATCCAGGTGGGTTGAGACTCATTGATGCATCTTAGATGGCTGCTTGCTAGTGTTTAAGACCCCAGACACCACTCTTCAAAGTGGGATGCAGAATGTTTTCTTAATAGATTTTATTATGCCAATTAACTTAGACGTCCCCTGAAACCATGGTCCCCAAACCCCTGCCCCTGCTATACTGGCCTTCGAAGCATTCAGTTTATTCAGGAAACTTTTTTGCTTTTGGTTTAGTCCTGTTGTGCTGACCTCGCCTGTATTGTGTGTTGTCTTTCCCTTCACCTAAAGTAGTTCTTATCTACTATCTAATTAGTGAACACCGCTCTCCCACCCTACCTCCCTCCCCCCTCTCGTAACCAAAAAAGAATGCTTTCTTCTCAGTTTAAACTGTTTCTCAAGTTCTTATAATAGTGGTCTTATACAGTATTTGTCCTTTTGCAACTGACTAATTTCACTCAGCATAATGCCTTCCAGGTCCCTCCATGTTATGAAATGTTTCACAGATTCTTCACTGTTCTTTATCGATGCATAGTATTCCATTGTGTGAATATACCATAATTTATTTACCCATTCTTCCGTTGATGGGCACCTTGGTTGCTTCCATCTTCTTGCTATTGTAAACAGTGCTGCAGTAAACATGTGTGTGCATATATCTGTTCGTGTAAAGGCTCTTATTTCTCTAGGATATATTCCAAGGAGTGGGATTGCTGGATCGTATGGTGGCTCTATTTCTAGCTTTTTAAAAAAGTGCCAAATCGATTGCCAAAGTGGTTGTACCATTTTACATTCCCACCAGCAGTGTAGAAGTGTTCCAATCTCTCCACAGCCTCTCCAGTATTTATTTTGTGTTTTTTGGATTAATGCCAGCCTTGTTGGAGTGAGATGAAATCTCATTGTAGTTTTGATCTGCATTTCTCTAATGGCTAATGATTGTGAGCATTTCCTCATGTATCTGTTAGCTACCTGAATGTCTTCTTTAGTGAAGTGTCTGTTCATATCTTTTGCCCATTTTTTAATTGGGTTATTTGTCTTTTTGTAGTTGAGTTTTTGCAGTATCATGTAGATTTTAGAGATCAGGCGCTGATCGGAAATGTCATAGCTAAAAACTTTCCCAGTCTGTAGGTAGTCTTTTTACTCTTTTGGTGAAGTCTTTGGATGAGCATAGGAGTTTGATTTTTAGGAGCTCCCGGTTATCTAGTTTTTCTTCTGCATTCTTAGTAATGTTTTCTATACTGTTTATGCCATGTATTAGGGCTCCTAACATTGTCCCTATTTTTTCTTCCATGATCTTTATCATTTTGTATTTTGTATTTAGGTCTTTGATCTATTTTGAGCTCATTTTTGTGCATGGAGTGAGGTATAGGTCTTGTTTCATTTTTTTGCAGATGGATATCCAGTTATGCCAGCACCATTTGTTAAAAAGACTGTCTTTTCTCCCATTTAACTGTTTTGGGGCCTTTGTCAAATATCAAACTCTGAGCCAGGAACTCTTGACACAGGCCGGTCACCACTCCTCTACAATTTACCTGGAAGCTGGAGGTAATATAGCTTATTGGTTAGCAGCTTGGGCTCTAGAATCAGACAGGCCCAGTTCCAATCTCAGTTATAGGTCATTGGCCAAGTTTCTTGACCTGCCAGAGCCTGCCTTGGTTTCCTTACCTATTAAATGGGGATATGGGAACTACCTGTTAGGGTCGTTTGTAAGGATTATAAGATATACTTGCATGGGAAAGCTGGGCAGTGAATAAGGAAGGCCAAAGGAGAATTGATGCATTTGAATTATGGTGTTGGAGAAGAATACTGAATGGACTGCCAGGAGAACAAACAAATCTGTCTTGGAGGAAGTACAGCCAGAATGCCCCTTAGAAGGGTGGATGGTGAAACTTCGTCTCACATAGTTTGGACATGTTGTCAGGAGGGACCAGTGCTTGGAGAAGGATATCATGCTTAGTAAAGTAGAGGGTCCTTGAAAAAGAGGAAGACCTTCAATGAGATGGATGGACAAGGTGGCTGCAACAATGGGCTCAAAGGCTCAAACATAGCAATGGTTGTGAGGATGGTGAAGGACTGGACAGTGTTTCATTATGTTGTGCTTAGGGTCGCTATGAGTCGAAACTGACTGGGTAGCACCTAACAACAACAGTGCTTTATTCTAATGACTGATGAGGGTAGATAATTGGAGATGGCACAGGGTACAGAACTGTGAGGAAATTTCAGTTCTTAGAGAAAATATTGGATTCAGAGAGCTTAAGAATGATTAATGGAGGTTCTAAAATTACAGAGAGTAACCAAAAGAAAGTGTTTGGAACAGAAATTGCTTAGGGGTGGGAGGTAACCTTGAGGAGACTGTGGGCCCAGGTTAGGGAGATTTTGTGGACAGAGAGTGGGACAGCGTTAGAGCTGGGGGGTGGGGGTGGTGGTGGTTGCGCTAGAAGTGACCATAACGTTGCACCTCTGTGTACTTCTCACTCCTCATTTGTACACAGCTGGTGCCCATGACTACTTTCCGCTGTAGGGAGCAGAGTCTGACTCGGTGACTGGGGTGTCCTGCTCTACTGGAGAGACCACCAGGAAATAGCCTGGTTTTCGGAGCCTGACCTGCTGGTTCCTCGGTGTTGGGGAAGTGATCCAAAAGAAAATGACTGGGAAGCCATTTGTGCTGCCATAACAAAAATACCACAATTGGGTGGGCTTAAAGAACAGGAATTTATCGTCCCACGGTTTTGTGGGTGAGGAGTCCGAATTCGGGGTGTAGGCAGGGCTCTGCCGTCTGCTCCAGGAGACCACTCCCTGTCTTGGCTCCTGCTGTCCCGGGCATTTCTTGCTGTTCCTTGGCTTGTAGGCGGGTCCTCATGGTGACTTCCCCCGTGTGTGTCACTCTCTCGTGTCTGTGACCACGTGCCGACTAGTTGATTCCAACTCGTGGTGACCCCATGCACGCCCGAGTAGAATTGTGCTCCACAGGGTTTCCAATGGCTGTTTCTTCTGAGGCTCCTCTGAGCAGAATCTAACCTTTAACCTTTCAGTTAACAGCTAAGCATGTTAACCATTTGCACTGCCCAGGGACTCCTCCGTATTTGTACTCGCCTTTATAAGACTCTGGGAAACCCTGGTGGCATAATGGTTAAGTGCTATGGCTGTTAACCAAAAGGGTGGCAGTTCAAATCCACCAGGTGCTCATTGGAAACTCTACGGAGGCAGTTCTACTCTGCCCTATAGAGTTGCTATGAGTTGGAATCGACTCGAAGGCAATGTTTCCTTTTTTTTTTTTTTTTTGCAAGACTCCATGCAGAAGGGATTATGTTTAGCAACCACCAAGGAGTCCTTGGAGCCCTGATGGTGCAGTGGTTAAGAGCTACAGCGAGCTGTGTCTGCTAACCAAAAGGTTGGCATTTCGAATCCACCAGCTCCTCCTTGGAAACCCTATGGGGCCATTCTAATCTGTCTAATGGGGTTGCTATTAATCAGAATCTACTTGACGGCAGTGGGTTAAGGGGTCCCTGGGTGGTGCAGCTGATGCTTGACTACTAGAGAAAATTTGGAGGTTTGAACCCATTCAGAGGCTCCTCGGAAGTCAGGCCTGGCGATCTGCTTCTGAAGGGTCACAACCTTGAAAATCCTGTGGAACAGCTCTGCTCTGCGCACGTGGGATCGCCCTGAGTCAGAATTGACTCAATGGCAACTAACAACAACTACTGAGATATGACTCCATTACCATAACAAAAGAAAACCCCTATTTCTTAACAAGGTCATAGTCACGGGTACGGGGTTAGGATTTCAATGTATATTTTTGGGGACACAATTCAATCCATAACAAGTTTTGCTGAAGAAGGGAAATCTAGGGCGTCCCAGGTCTCTTCTCCCAGCAGGAAGGACTGGGGAGAGGACTGGACCCCAGCATTTTTGTGGGTGGGGTATGACTGGTCTCCATATGAAACCTGAGCCCCGGCCACCGGTCACATGCTCAGGTCACTGGCCTCCCCTCTTTGGGCCGAGACCAACATGGTTGAGATTTCAGGGCCTGCCACAAGGCATTTATATTCCTGTCAGCTGGGGATGAAGGATGGAGGAGCGTGTCCAACCAGGGAGGCTCTGCCCTGAACCAGATGCTGTGGCTCCGTGGCCTCTCCGTCTCCTTCACCCTGGGCCCTGGGCACTTGCCGCCCCACCTGCTCCCAGTGCTTGGCCCCCTCACCCACGTTATCCTTCTCCCAGACAGCCTGGCCGTGGAGCAGGCGCCAGGCGATACCTCTGGTCTTTTAGGTTTCCCGTGTGATGAATGAGTAGGCTGGCAGTCTCCCGTCCCTCTCCCCTCTTGGCCCCGCCCTCACTTTCCTAGTGGCAATGGAAAGTCACTGGCTCTGTGGTCCCATGGATCCTGGATGGAGTCTTTTGCAGTGTCAGGTGTGCCTGGGGGAAGGGAACGGGCTGATGCTCACCTGGGAGGCGAGTCCTGGGGCTTCCCCGGCCCAGTTCTGTCCTGTTCTGGACTCAGAGAAGCAGGCCCCCTGCCCTCCTGGCTAGTGGGCAAAGCTTTCCTGTAGAGAAACCCAAGTCCCTCAACTGGTTCCTTCTAGCCCAGGAGGCCTTTAAGATCATCTCTGCCCACTCATTCCAAAAAATAATCTGTAGAATCTTTGACACCAGTGAAATCTAACCCAGAAGCCCAATAACTAAGAGATCAAAACAGAGCCGCCCTGGTGGAATCCTGAGCCCTGCTTTCTGATTTGGACCTGCTCCCATCCCAGACAGCCCTGCAGAAGCCATGAGGATCCCTGGGGTTCCCCAGAGGCCAGTTTGAGAACTGGAGATGCAGTCCCATTTGATGATGGGAAATTGAGTCCCAGAGAGGGGAATGCACGTCCAAGTTTACAAGCTGCTGGCGATCAGGTTAAAATCCAAGCCTTTTGTTGCCCCAGTCTTGGTTCCTTTCCCCTTGGGGTCCCTTGGGTGGGCTGAGGTCAGCAAAATAGCAAGAGTGGCAGAAGGAGAGCTAGAGAGAGGCATGAAGGAGCAGGCTAGCACCTGGAGTTTCCAGGCAGGTGAGAGGGAGGAGAGCTTCTCTCTGAAGTTCTAGTCAGGAGGACCCACGAATCCTTGCTCATTTTGGGTGGGTAGCTACATTTTCACCAAATGAGTTTTTTAATTGCTTGATTTACTTATCTCGTCTTGGATCCGCTGATATACTCTGCTGCCTTTTAATTGCTTGAAAAGTTGAGCAGTTTTTCATGTTTTAAGGAGTGCTGAATTGTATAATTAAAACACTAACAGTGTAAATCAACAGTGCAGAAGAAAGACAGCAGAGAATTAAGCAAGTGTGTTGGCATAATGATAAAACCAAACCGGCATGAAGAGGGCCCATTACCGAGAAGATGCTGAATGCTAATGGGGCCCAGACCTGGGGGGTGAGCACGGGACCCTCACTCGGCCCCTCGCCCTCTCCCGCACAGCCACAGGGAATGGCTGGGACCGACGGGAGTTGAACAGGGAGGACCAGTGTGAAAGTTTGGGCAGGGGAGAGACACAGCCAGTGACAGGGAAGTGGCTTTTAATTAGAGGGTGCAAGAGCGGGCTGAGGCGGGGCTGGGGGACATCGGAGCTGAAGGGAGAATATGGGGGGAGTGGCTGAGAGGGGAAGACAGAGGAGGTGTGGGGAGGATCGGAGCCCCCTCTCCTTCCTCTGGCTGACTTGGTTTAAGAAGATAGACAGTGGGAGCTACAACAGTTCCCTCTCTGCCTCCAGGCCTCCCTCTGTACCCTCTCACTCCCACTACCTTCCTCTCTCTTCTCCTTTTTCCTTCCTCCATCTTCCTGCCCTCCTTCCCTCTTTTCCTCTCTCCTTCTCTACCTTCCTCTCTCTCTCTTCCTTTTCCTCTCTCCCCCTCTTCTTCTTTCCTTTCTTCCTTCCCTCCCTCCCTCCTCCCTCTCTCCCTTCCTCACTCCCTCTTTCCTTCCTTCTTTTACACCAAAGTAATTGTGCCTAGTGCAAGACATTGGAACAGCATGATATTGTTAGGTGGTGTCAAGTCAATTTTTGACTCATAGCTACTCCATGTGACAGAGTAGAACTGCCCCATAGGATTTCCTAGGCTGTGATCTTTATGGAAGAGCCCTGGTGGCACAGTGGTTAAAGCGCTTGGCTGCTAAAGGTCAGCAGTTTGAACCCATCAAGCCACTCCGTGGGAGAAAGATGTGGCAGTCGGCTCCCAAAAAGATTTACAGCCTTGGAAACCCTATGGGACAGCTCTACTCTGTCCTATAGGGTTGCTATGAGTTGGAATCAACTCAACAGCAGTGAGTTTAGTTTTTTTTTAATCTTTACGGGGAGCTCCTGTGTGGGTTTGAACTGTCAACCTTTTGGTTAGCAGCCAAGTGCTCAAGCGTAGGGCCACCAAGGCTCCTTTCAAACAGTATAAACATATTTAAAACATGAACATTCTCATTAGTCTCCATCCTGAGCTTCTCCTAAAGCTTCTCCCTCCCATTCATCCTCTCCCACCAGGGGGGACCATGTTGGAACAGGGAGTGAAGGATAGAGGCCTTCCTTCCTCAGCTGGAGCAGGCTGGAAAGCTCTCAAGCTAAAAGTGTGTCTCCACACAGCGTTTCCTGGAGAGTGTGGGTGGGACGCTAGATTGGAGACTGAGTTTCCTAGTGCTGCTGTAACAGGCGTACCACAAGTGGAGACTTTAAAGAACAGGAGTTTATCTTCTCACAGTTCAGGAAGCTAGAAGATTGACTTCAGGGTGTGGCTACAGGGGGACGTCCTTTTTTGTCAGTAAACCCGGGAATTCCTTGGTGTCTGTCTCTTCCCTGTGTGTGTCTCTGTGTCTATCCTGCTGTTTGTATAACTCAGAAGTGATTAGGTTTAGGACCCACTCTACTCTGGTGTGACCTCATTAAGAAAACAAAAGAAAATCCCTATTTCCAAATAAGACTGAATTCACAGGTCCAGGGGTCAGGGCTTAAATATTTTTTGGGGACACAATACAATCCATCTCAGAGACATTCCGGATCATGCCTCTAAGTAGGGAGTCTGATTGGAGGGAGAGCCCTGGCCACTCTGCTATAGTAATAATAACCCCCATTGATATTGATTATGTGCCAGGCACTTTATAGACATTGACCCATTTAACCTCCACAACAACCTTCAGTACTGTATTCCCCTTTTACAGATGAGTAGGCTGACGCTGAGTAGTTAAACCTGTGAGGTTTGCAAAGCTAGTAAACGGTGGGGGCGAGATTTGACCCCAGGCCGGTCTGACTCCAAGCCCAGGTGCTTAACTTCTAAACTATGTTGCCTTGGGAGAAACGGGCACAGGGACTCTCCCCACACCTAGGTGGACACATTTCCACGCTGGTAGATCTCTGAGTAAGAGTTCCTGAGTAGGGATCCCTGATGACTGTTGTTCCTGCCCCATGGGGAAGGCGAAAGGGGTGGATTTCTTCCTAGGATCCATGCACGCAAACATCCCCTTCCCTATCTCATCAGCCCTCACCCCCATAACCTACACATACTGAGTGGGGGGCTGCGGGGAGTTGCTCTAACTAGTAAAATTGCCTTGGGCCCTGACACAGCCTTCACCCACCTATATCGATAAGACTCGGGCAGCAGGCTTATTATTTGATATTTATAACGGCCCGTTCCTTGTCCTCATGATGGATGCTTCACATATCGAGATCAATATGGCCCTGCTAACATTTACATACTCATATTATTAATGAACAATAAGTCACCCAGGCGGCCCTGCTTGACTGGGTTTTCAATGTGTTTGTACAGAGACCTAATCTTGTCCTCTGTCCCTTGCACTAGCCCAAATGGCTGGAATCAATCAACTTGGACAAAAGGGGACACAGAGCGGAGTGTGGAATCACGCGGGGACAGAGTCTGGGAAATGGCGCCTTTTACACTCATGTTCTCCATCTGATGGACTCCTTCTTACACCCCAGGGTGGAGGAGGACCCTTCTTTGTGGTGCTCCTCTGTAGCCAGCCAGTTTCAGGCTGGTGGCTGGTTTTCTTCTTAGTGTCTTCTTATCCCCCTGTCGTCCACATTGCCCTCTCCACCCTGGTCCTCATCAGCTCATACCTGGGCACTGACCAGCCTTCTAATTGGCCTTCCAGCTGCCAGCACCCCCGCCCTATGCCCCACTTCCTTCTCTGCAAGACTGTCTGCTTTCATTCTTCTGACTGCCTGCCAGGGATCACCGCTCTGCTCTGAAGCCTCTCACTCTTCACATACCAACTCCTTGCTCTGGCTTCAAGACCCTTTGTAAGCTTCCTGCTGGTTGGCCTGGTGTCCCACCTTCTCTCAACCTACCTGCCACCTCCACTAGCCTGGTCCCTCTCCTTCCCTTTCCTTCCAACATGCACGCATGCGTGCATGCACATGCGCACACACACACACAGAGTCTTAGTCTCCTAGTGCTGCTGTAACATCAATACCACAAGTGGGTGGCTTTAACAAACCGAAGTTTATTTACTACAGTGTAGGAGGCTGTAAGTCAGAAGTCAGGGGACCAGCTCTAAAGGAAGGTTTTCTCTCTCTGTCAGCTCTAGAGGAGGGTCCTTGTCTCTTTGAGCTTCTGCTCCTGGGTGATTTTTTCTCTCATTTATTTTATACCTCAAAAGAGATTGATTCAAGACACACCCTACACTACTACTGTCCCATTAACATAACAAAGAAAACCCATTCCCAAATGGGGTTATGACCACAGGTATAGGGTTTAGGATTTACAACACATATTTTTGGGGAACAAAATTTAAGCCACACACACACACGCGCACACACACATATGCACACACACGTACCTACCTCTTCATTTGTGCTATTTGTGCTACCACCTACAAAGTTCTTCCAAATGTCTCCATCAATACAAATTCTATTCATCCTTCATGGTCAGCTCAAGTCCCACTTACTCCTAGAAATGCTGCCCAATTTTTCAAGAGATCACTAACTTTCTTGCCTCTCTGCAGTACCCTCACTATTTTTGTTGTCCATTCAACAATGATTTATTGAGTGCTTACTATGTGCCAGGCACTGGACTAGCTTCTTGGGTTATAACGGTACCATACATGAGTTACAGTCTTGAAGATCTTAAAGTCTAGTGTGGAAGGAAGTCATTCATCAAAGAATCACACAAATGAGTGTAACATTAAATGGAGATAAGGGTCTTGAAGGAGAGTTACCACTTAATAGCAGTGAGGATGAATAGAGTGGGGAATTGGCTTGGTCAGGGAGGTCAGAGAAGGCTTAAAAGTGTGTGATGGAGGGTGAGGGAGTGGGAGAGCATTCCAGGCTGAGGGGACAGCATGTGCAAAGGCCCCATGGTGGGAAGGAGAGAGGAGAGTTTGAGGAACTAAAAGAAGTGTTGTGGCTGAAACACAGAGAGCAGGGTAGGGGGTGGGAGGGTGGGAGAGGAGAAAGATGCAGTGGGTGGGTTGGGCAAGGGCTAGACCACAAGGGCCCATTATAGGCCATTGCAGGACATCCATCTTTGTCCAAAGAGCACTAGGAAACCAGAAGAAAGTTGTAGGTACAGAGGCCACATGGTTTGATCTGTATTTTGAACAGCTTGCTCTTGCTTTGTGGAGAATGTGTCAGAGGAGGACAAGGCAAGCAGTGGGAGAAGCATTAGGAGGCCATTGTGACGGTCCATGTGACAGATGTTGGTGGGGGACGGCAGAGGGATGGAAAGCAGTGGACCGGCTTCTGTGGTATTTAGGAAGTAGAGCCATCAGGACTCAGTGACATTTAGGATGTGGAAGGATGAGGGTGGAGAAAAGGGTCTCCAGCCTATGACTGGTGGCACTGGATGGAGGTTGGGCACTGGCAGGAGGTCAGGTTGATGGTGGTGGGTGGATGTGGAAAGGCATGAGGTTTGATATGGACATGTAGAGGATGAGGGTCTTTTGAAACACACCCACGAGGTGATGTTGGACATACAAGGGGTGACTTAAGACTCAATAATAAAGACCTGGGTGGCAACGACGAGAGCCCAGGGAGAAAGAAGAGAGGTGTTGGGCACTTCCCCCTCTTGTCCTTAGTCTACACTCTGCAGTCTACACTTATTCCTAGTTCTTCTTTGGGCACGCAGTCTCAGCCCATTGCCCTTTCCCAGCTGTCTTAGTTAGCTACTGCTACTGTAACAGAAATACCACAAGTGGGTGGCTTTAAAAAACAGAAATTAATTTTCTTACAGTTCTAGAAGTTAGAAGTCCAAATTAGGGTCTCAGCCCCGTCGATTGCTTCTGTGAACCTCTGTTCTAGTGTCTGGTGTCTGCTGGCGACTTTTGGCATTGCTTTGCTTGTAGACAGGTCCTCACATGTCGTCTCTCTTCCCCCGTGTGTGTGTGTCCGTGTCTAATCAGCTCTTTTTATAACTTAGAGGTGATTAGATTTAGAACCCACCCTACTAGGGTTACTGGGTTTTTCTACTAGGATATGATATAATTAACATAACACAGAAAATCTTATTTTCAAATAGGATTACATCTACAGGTATAAAAAACCATTGCCTTTGAGTTGATTCTGACTCGTAGCAACCATATAGGACAGAGTAGAACTGCCCCATAGCGTTTCCAAGGTTGTAATCTTTACGGAAGCAGATTGCCACATCTTTCTCCTACACTGCAGCTGGTGGATTTGAACCGCTGACTTTTCTGTCAACCAAAGAGCACTTTAACCACTGCCCCATCAGAGCTGCTCCACAGGTATACCAAAAACTAAACCTGTTGCCATTCAGTCTATTCTGTGTCATAGTGTCCTGTAGGACTGTCCTATAGTACAGTCATAGTGATCCTATAGGACAGTGCCTCACATGGTTTTTTAAGAGACTGGTGAATTCAAACTGCTGACCTTTTCCTTAGCACCCAAGCTCTTAACCGCTATGCTGGCCAACAGTGCTCTTCCACAGGTGTACCTGTTCCCGTTGCTGTCAATTCTGCCCCATAGGGTTCCAAGGAACACCTGGTGGATTTGAACTACTGACCTTTTGGATAGCAACCAAAATCCTAAGCTCTATGCCACTAGGGTTTCCTCCACAAATATAGGGGTTAGGATTTCAACACATATTTTCGGGCAGGGGGCACAATTTAATCCATAACAGTAGTGCGTAGGGTTTGATTATCCAGCTTCCTCATGAGTGATGATCCATACTTGTCCATTAAGAAGGTCATTCTGGGTGACCCCCACCCAGTTCTCTCACTCATCCTGCCCTGGTGGTAGCGGTACATGCCTCATTCTGCATCATCGTCTACCCCCTTACCGTTGGCTTGTCCCATTTCCCTCCAGTCCAGTGTATGTTTCTCTGTGATGTTATCCTTATGAATATGCACCTGGCAGAGGTTATTTATTTAGCTCTTTGTGCCCTCCTTTCTTCTAGAAAAGATTTAAAGCCAACAAAAAGAATGCATAAAATATAAGAAAAAAAAAAAAAAAAAACCAAGGCCGACATAAATTAAAAGTTTGGGTGAGAGAAGAAAGAATGTAAAGTGGAGCAGAAGTAAGACTAAAAAAGCATGTCCTAGTGGGCTAGGCAAAAGGTGTCCTGGTGGCGAAAAGGGTAAGTGCTTGGCTATTATCCTAAAGATTGGCAGTTCAAACCCACCCAGCAGCTCCACGGTAGAAAGACCTGTCGATCTGCTCCTGTAAAGATTATAGCCCAGGAAACCCTTTGGGGCAATCCTGCTCTGTCACCCGGAGTTGCCATGAATCAGAATCAAGTCATTAGCACCCAACAACACAGTAGTGGGCTAAATATGGAAACAGGTTTGGTTCTAAGTTTTGGAATAATCAGTGAAGGGGGCCCCATGGTCAAGCACAGGTTCGTGGTGTCCAGAAGATGAAAAAGACCAGGCGTTATAACTGAGCTGGAGGAGAAAATAACCAAACAGATGCTGAACTGAGAAAACGCTGTAAATAAGGACACTTTCGAGTCACTCGAACTCAGGTTCTCAATCGGGCTTAATTGTGCCCTCAAGGTGACCTCTGGTAATGTCTGGAGACATTTATGGTTGTCATAACCTGGGGATGGGTAGAGATCAGGGATGCTGCTAAATGTCCTACAATGCACAGGACAGCTCCTTGCCCCCTCCCCCAACAAAGAATGATCTGACCCCAAAGCCCTGCTCTAACTCTTTCTTGACTGGAGACATGGCGATACCAAAAGAAGTCATGCTGGTCCATCTGTAATTAAGCCCTCTTGGAAAAGACTCAAAAACACCCTGGCTGGATCCTAAATCCACTTCTTTGGTGGAATAGAGCTTTACATTCCTTTAGTCTCAAAAAGGGAAAGCTATCTTTTCAAGATCATTGCCTCCATCGATCACCTTCATGCTGTCCCTTGCACATGTCCGGGGCACTGAAGAATGTAGGGATGCCCAGGCCACGTGCTCTACCTCCAGTGGGCTCACAACCCCCAAGAAGGAACTTCCCCACAGGGCAGTGTAGATGTCTGTGAGTCCAGACCTGTGAGCAAATAAATGTCTGTCTTGTAAAGCCACCCACCTGTGGGCAGTACTAGGTAACTGTTAGTCCTCTAGTGCTGCTATAACAGAAACACCAAAGTGGACGGCTTTAACAAAGAGAAATTTATTTTCTCATAGTCTAGTAGGCTAGAAGTCCAAGTTCAGGGCGTCAGCTCCAAGGGAAGGCTTTCTCTCTCTGTTGCCTCTGGAGGAAGGTCCCTCTCATCAATCTTCCCCTGGACTAGGAGCTTCTCCGTGCAGAATCCCCAGGTCCAAAAGACGTGCTCTGCTCTGGGTACTGCTTTCTTGGTGGTATGAGGTCCCCCTCTCTCTGCTCACTTCTGTTTCTCTTCATTTCTTATAAGACAAAGGTGGTGCAGGCCTTACCCCAGGGAAACTCCTTTTATTTTGGATCAGGGATGTGACTTGAGTAAAGGTGTTACATCCCATCCGAATCCTGCTTAACATACTCTAATCTTGCCTCATTAACCACAGGCAGAGATTAGGATTTACAACACATAGGAAAATTACAGCAATCACAAAACGGAGAACAGCCACACGATACTGGGAATCATGGCCTAACCAAGTTGACACATATTTTGGGGGGGACACAATTCAGTTCATAACAGTAACTAAGACTCAGAATTCAGACACAGGAAGAAGGACAGTGCCCCCACGCCAGGGAACAGCCCAGGCAGGGCTCAGCATGGAGCACAGGATGGCCTGGAGTTGCTCAGCCCTGAGAGAGTGACCTTGTCTGACCAAGAGCAGAGGAACAGTGGTCTAGCCTCAGCTGGACCCAGTGTGGAGCGTTGCTGAGTGGGGTTCGGGGCACCGTGCCAGGTAGCCTGGCTCTGATCAGGGATCTCTATCCTTGGCCTATAGCTGTGATCTAGGCTGGGTCTGCTTCTCCCTTGAAGGGCTCTGAGAGCAGGTTCTGTGACTGTTGCTGGCACTGCAGGGAGGCCCAGGAAGCCTGCACAGGGGTTGCTTTTCCCAGGCAGAACCGCACTTTACAAATGTGTTGGCAGTGTGACTGCATGGTCACGGAGAGGCCAGAGTGTCCCTCCCTCGCAGCAGCTTTTCCTGAGGGATCACAGAACTGAGAGAGTGCGGATGACTCCCCATTGGCTGAAGTCTGGCTCCTGGAGCCCCCTGCCTTCTGTTCACCCCCACCCTCCTCCTCTTCAGCTCCGGGTCTTTAATTCTCCTTCTCTGACTCTCATCCACTTTTCACCTCCCTTCAATAGGCTGGTGTGTCCTGAGGGGCTTCCCCTCAGCCTGGCCGGGAGGGGCCCAGAGCCTGGGGAAGAGTGGCTTGTTTGTTTGTTGTAAGCAGAGCTTGAGCTGTTGCCTTCCACGGCAGGCCAGATTCGTTCAATGACCGAAGTGAATGAGCATTCGCTGAGTCCCAGGCTGGGACTGCCACAGAGAATATAAAGATGCTTCCGAATTGGCCCCTACCCTCCAGACTCCTACAGCTGAGCAGGGGATGTCAGACACAGCATCCAGGCCAAGAAGACAGGGTAAAAAGTCATAGATGCCTCAGGTGGAAGGGAAATCACCATAACAACCTCTTCTGTGCTCCATGCTTTCATACACACAAATGCATCGTATGAAATCCTCATGACAGCCTAAGAGACAATCATGGTGACCCCATGTGTGTCCAAGTGGAACTGTACTCCATAGGGTTTTCAATCATTGATTTTTTGGAAATAGTTGCCAGACCTTTCTTCCGAGATGCCTCTGGGTGGACCTGAACCTTCAACCTCAGTTCCTCCACCAAAGGTTCTGTTCCTTTTGGAAACTTTCTCCTGTAATGAGGCAATTGCTATAGCTTTCTCTAGGCCACTCACAGCAGCTGTAGCCCCAGGAGCTTTACTACCACTGTGGTTTCCCTTAACCCTGCCTCTTCTGGGTAGTGCAAATAGGTAATGATCTCAGCTGCTAACCAAAAGGTTGGAGGTTTGAGTCTACCCAGAGGTGCCCCAGGAGAAAGGCCTGGCCATCTACTCCCAAAATATCAAGTATTGAAAACCCTGTGGAGCACAGTTCTTCTCTGACACACACGGGGTCATCAAGAGTCAAAGCTGCCCAGACAGGGCTCAGTACGGAGCACAGGGTGGTCCTGGAGTTGTTCAGAACTTGTCTGAACAAGCTGAGAGGACAGTGCGTCAGCCACAGCTGGACCCAGTTTTGGAATATTGCTGATTATCTTGGAGAAAGGTCCGTTCCAGGGCTGGCTTCGTGGGCATGTGATCTGCGCACTCACACGGGGCCTCGTCCTTACAAGGCTCCATGCTTGGTTTAACGCTCTGCTGTCACCATCTTGAAATTCCTAGTAAGTTTTGAACTAGAGGCACCACATTTTCGTTTTACACTGTTGTTGTTGTTAGGTGCTGTCAAGGCGGTTCTGACTCATGGCGACCCTATATACCACAGAACAAAACACCGTCCTGTCCTGCACCATCCTCACAATAGTTGTTATGCTTGAGCCCGTTGTGGCACCCACGGTGTCAATCCATCTCATTGAGGGTCTTCCTCTTTTTTGCTGACCCTCTACTTAACCAAGCATGATGTCCTTCTCCAGGGACTGGTCCCTCTTGATAACATGTCCAAAGTATGTGAGATGACGTCTTGCCATCCTTGCTTCTAATGAGTATTCTGGCTGTACGTCTTCCAAGACAGATTTGTTAGTTCTCTGGCAGTTCCTGGTATATTCAATACTCTTCACCAACACCATAATTCAAAGGCATCAATTCTTCCTCAGTTTTCCTTATTCATTGTCCAGCTTTCACATGCGTATGAGGCAATTGAAAGCACCATGGCTTGGGTCAGGCACATCTTAGTCCTCAAAGCGACATCTTTGCCTTTTAACCCTTGAAAGGGGCCTTTTGCAGCAGATTTGCCCAATGCAATGTGTTGTTTGAATTCTTGACTGCTGCTTCCATGGCTGTTGATTGTGGATCCAAGTAAAATGAAATCCTTGACAACTTCAATCTTTTCTCCGTTTATCATGATGTTGCTCACTGGTCCAGTTGTGAGGATTTTTGTTTTCTTTATGTTGAGGTGTAATCCATACTGAAGGCTGTGGTCTTTGATCTTCATTAGTAAGAGCTTCAAGTCCTCTTCACTTTCAGCAAGCAAGATTGTGTCAATCCGCGTATCGCAGGTTGTTAATGAGTCTTCCTCCAATCCTGATACCCTGTTCTTCTTCCCACAATCAGGCTTCGTGTCTGTCAGTTTGTCGTACTGTGGTGGCTTGCATGTTACTGTGATACTGGAAGTTTTGCCACCGGTGTTTCGAAGGCCAGCAGGGTCACCCTTGATAGACAGGTTTCAGTGGAGCTTCCAGACGAAGACGGACTAGGAAGAAGGACTTGGCAATGTACTTCTGGAAAAACTGGCCCGTGAAAACATCACGAATAGCAGAGGAACATTGTCATTTTACACTGGGCCCTGCAAATTCTGTAGCCTGTTCTTTGTTAAGCTGTTCCGGTCACCCCTTTTGAAAGCACCATCCATTTCTTGCCAGGTCTGCTTTACAACAAGGGAGCTGAGTTTGAAGGAAGTTCAATAATTTGCCTGAGGCCACCCAGTGCAGAGCTGGGATCTGAACCCAGGACCTCGGTCTCCAGTGCTCATACTCTTTGTTCTATCAGGTTCCAGGAGCTCAGGTGAGGGGCCAGGATGGGAACTCGTAGGACTTTGCGTATCTACTGATTGCTTCTCTTTGATGGGAAAACCATGGGCTTCTGGGCCTTTATTTCTCTCCTTGTTTTTCTGATTTTCTCGGCCCAGCCCGGCTCAAAGCTGCCCTTTTGGGGGGAATCACTGACTAGGCTGCCTGACCGCCTGGGGATCCAGAGGCTTGGCCTGCCCCTCCTCTGTGAACCTGCTCCTTCCGCTCCCGGGCCCAGCAGAGAGACCTTCTCTCCCCGGCGTCAGCAGCGAGGCGTGTCCTTGACAAGACAGATGATGAAAGGACCTCTGGAAGGGGCTTAATGCTCTTGCTGGCTGCCTCTAATTTTATTGCGAAGGCTAGAAGAAGGGAAGGGGGCACCGGGAGACAGGAGACGTTTCCCTGGTGGAGCCGAGCGGGGAAGCAAGATAAATGGAAGCTCCTTTTGGATACTTGTTCAGATCACCAAACTCTATTTTCTCGGCAGACAAGTACATGTTGAAGCCAGCTGCTAATCAGGTGCTGGGAGTCTGAAGGGAGGGTGTCATGTTCTGTCTCCATTCTTGGACATGGCCTTGTGGTCAAAGGGACCCACTGACCCTGGGAGTTCAGGAGAGGGGACATGGACTCTGGAATTAGACAATCCCGGGTTCATTTGTGCATTTGTGCCTTGCAGCCCTAAGAAGTCTCATCAGCGGCAAAACTAACCAGCAAACAAGGTACCCACGGGCTTACAGTAAGCAGGGTAGGCATGGGCTTAGTTGTGTGTCCTTACTCAACTGTATTGCACAATTTTACAGGGGTTTCACCATATCTTTGAAGCTGGAGACCTGCGGGGTTGCCCCAAGAAAGCACTATTCAAAGAAAACTCCCTGGAGTCTCAGAGCCATTGTCTCCCAGCTGCAGGCTCGCAGCTCCAGGGGGAGACCTGGCTCTCCTTCCTCCCTCGTTATTTTAAGTTGGAGGGATGTATAAATCAACCGCAATAATTCAAGAGAATCATTAGCTTCTCCAAGGTGGCATCTTTTACCGGCAGCATTAAATTAAGAACAGCGCAAAACTGCGGCTTTTTAAAACACTTCAGCTCCGTTTCCTCCCTCCTGCCTGCTGTAATCGAAGGCTGCCGGGATCTAATGAAATGAAATTAGCATCTTCAACCCCCCTCTGGCTATTGGTTACGTGAACACTGTCTCCGTGAGATGTGGAGCTGAAAGGAGATGAAGGAATCGCAAGGGGGTCCCTCCCTTCCCTGCCAGCCCCCTCGTTCTGTGCTACCTACCTGCCACCTCTCCAGTGCCAGGGGTGGGGTTGGCGAGGCTGGAAGGGGCTTGAGAGGAGCAGTCCAGTGTTTGCCCATTTTCTCCTCTGGGATCTGCCAAGGCCCTGCCCACTCAGTGGGACTCACACTGGAGGGTCACCTGGTCTCCAGTGACAACAGTACATCAAGACTATCTCCATCCAAACCCTCTTTCTCACTACTCATGCTTACTCTCAGGCACTTCTAACCTGGTGTCCCCTGTCATATGCACAGACATTCAGCTGGCCAGACATGCAAGCTAGAAACTTGGTGGCCACCCTCTTTCTCCTCTAACTGCCCACTCTCTTTCTCGCGGTGCAGTGTTGTTATGAGCTGCTGTGAAGTTGGCTTCTGACCCATGGTCACCTCCATGCACAACGGAACAAAACACTGCCTGGTCCTGAGCCATCCCGTGACTGGTTGCAGATCAGACCATTGTGACCCACAGGGTTTTCACTGGCTGATTTTTGGAGGCAGATCACCAGGCCTTTCTTCCTAGCCTGTGTTAGTCTGGAAGCTTCGCTGAAGTCTGTTCAGCCTCATAGCAGCACACAAGCCTTTACCGACAGATGGGTGGTGGCCGGCGTGAGGTGCATTGGCCACGAATTGAACCCAGGTCTGCTGCATGGAAGGTGAGAATTCTACACTGAACCACCACTGCCCCGGCTGAGCAGTACGTAGCTTGAACCTTTAGCATCACGAGCCCGAGCCCAGTTGCTCACACAGTGTTAACATGCTTAGGAACACAACCTTCGTTGACTTTTCTCGCTTCCTTGTCTCACCTCCCTGCCCCTTACTCCTGCTTCCTGGGGTCACCTTCTAGGTAAACTATGTGCATTCGGGTCCTCATCTCAGCCTCTGCTTTCAGGGGAACCCCAACTAAGACCAACGCTTACAGCTTGTCTGGGATTCGGGAAAAGAGGACTCTAATCTGGTGTAGGAAGAGAAGACCAAGCACTCTCCCCTCTAGGGTCCGTTTGATCCCCATCTGCACCCTTTAGTGGACAGAGCACACAGCTAGTGGGGCCACATGGCCTGCCAGACAGGTCTGCTGCTGCGTTCAGAACAGAAGGCCACTCCGCCAGCCGTCCTGCTTCCCTGTCTGGATCTGTCTCCAATACCAGTCACCAGGAAGGTGGGAAAGTGGTGGGTTGTTTGGGGAGGTGGGGTGGTGGTGGGGAAGGCTGGGAGCAGAGCCTGCCTGAGTAGAACAGCCCCCAGGTGATGTAGCATGGGGCCACCAGGCATCTGCAGGGGTGGGGACACTGTATTGGATTTCAGGCTGCTGTAACAAAATAACACACACTGGGTAGCTATAAGAACAAAAATTTATTGTCTTACAGTTCTCGAGGCTAGTCGTCTGAATTTAGGGTGTCAGCAGGGCCAGGCTCTCTGAAGGCTGTAGGGGACGATCCTTTCTTATCTTTCCCAGCTTCTGGTAGCCCCAGGCATTCCTTGGCATGCGGCTGCGGAATCACTCTGTGATCACATGGCTGTCTTCCCTTGTATGTTTCTCTGAATCTCTTCTTCTCTTTTAGAAGGACATCACTCATACTGGGTTAATGCCCACCCTACCCCTGTATAACCTCATATTCACTTGACTGATAACATCTTCAAACACCCTATTTCCAAACAAGTCATGTTCACAGGTACATATCTTTTGGGGGGACACAATTCAGTCCCTAATAGACACTGTGCACAGACTCTGCATCTGCCCAGGGAACCTGACATCAGCCCGGGAGCATAGGGCTTGTCCTTGAGACCCCTGAGGATGTGGCCAAGGTGGGGCTCCCCACACTGCTGGACTGGCTTGACTATAAATGCTCTTGGCTTAGCCACATGTGCGTTTCTGCTCAGCCTAGCTTCGCAGGTGAGAGGTGCTCAAATCAATGTAGGTTGATCTAGGGCAGAACCCCCCCACCCCAAAATAAAACCAGGAGATATTCCTGATGGAGAGGCCAAAGTCACTCAGCAGTTCGCCTTCATTCCCTTGCTGGAGGAATGTGATAGTTTTCTACTGTCTTTGGGATAGTTGAAGTTGGGGAGGAGGGGGCAGAGTTAATGAAAGCTGAATCTGAGGGCGGGGGAGTGGGGGGAGCTTGATCCCTGTCTTAGAATCTGTTCTGGCTGTAAATGTCCTTACCCCCGGTCCTGCATCTCTGGCTCAGGCCCCCTTCCCCAAACAGGCAGCCATCCCCTGCGTCCCCCACCTGCCTCCACCACCCCGCCCCAGCCCTATCCGCCCTGGAGGCCTGGATGGCAACCATGTGTTTAAGATGCTTGATTGTGGCTGTTGTGAGCCAGAAGGGCTGTTTGGGAAAGGGTACTCAGTCAAAGCTGTGTTTATATACACAAGGGCCGGCGTCTTTTTATTATGCATAATTATATGCTTCTTAATGTACAGGCATCGTGAGCCATTTTTCCTTCCTCGGTGAAGTCGCAGTGCTGGTGGGGGTGGGTTTGCGGTGGGCTGGGGGCCTGGAGATGGCTGCTGTCATCTCCCTGACTCCCGAGCTCTGAGCCGGTGGCACCGTGAGTCCTTCTGATAGACGAGCGTACGTGTCTAACTGGGAAGGTCTGGTCTTTTGAAGGCAGCTGGGAGGCGAGGCGCAGCAGGGCTGGTGTGGAAATGTTGCAGGTCGTGATGTTAAGCCCTGTCTCTCCCTCTTTGTCTTTGGGCTGAAGCCTCAGAGTTGCACCCCTACCCTCAGCCTGAAAAGACAATGTTACATCCGTCCTGCCCAGCGTTTTGAAGAGTCTGCATGCAGCCAGGATTCTCCTCCTCTGTCTACGTTGGATAAACTTGACTCCTAAACCTGACATACTAGTAATTTATTAGACCTCTATCATTAGAGTTCAGGGTAAGTTTTCAACGTTGTTGTTGTCGTTAGGTGCTGTCGAGCCGGCTCTGACTCGTAGCAACCCTATGTACCACAGAACAAAACACTGCCCGGTCCTGCGTCATCCCTACAATCGTTGTTATGCTTGAGCCCATTGCTGCAGCCACTGTGTCAATCCACCTCATTGAGGGTCTTCCTCTTTTCCACTGACCCTGTACTTTACCAAGCATGATGTCCTTCTCCAGAGACTGATCCCTCCTGATAACATGTCCAAAGGATATGAGATGAAGCCTCACCACCTTCACTTCTAAGGAGCATTCTGGCTGTACTTCTTTCAAGACAGATTTGTTTGTTCTTTTGGCAGTCCATGGTATCTTCAATATTCTTTGACAGCATCACAATTCAAAGACATCATTTCTTCTTCCGTCTTCCTTATTTATTGTCCAGCTTTCACATGCATATGATGCTATTGAAAATACCATGGCTTGGGTCAGGCACGCCTTAGTCTTCAAGGTGACATCTTTGCTTTTCATAATGGTAATAATAAAACCAAAACCAGATCAGTTACTGTCAAGTAGATTCCAACTCATGGCGACCCCATGTGTATCAGAGTAGAACGGCACTCCGTAAGGTTTTTTTCATGGCTGTGACCTTTTGGAAGTAGATCACCAGGGTTTTCTTCTGAGGTGCCTCTGGGTGGCCTCAAACTGCTAATCTTTCAGATAACAGCCCAGCACTTAACCATTGCATCACCCATGGAAACCCTAGTGGCATAGTGGTTAAGAGCTACAGTTGCTAACCAAAAGATCAGCAGTTCGAATCCACCAGGTGCTCCTTAGAAACCCCATGAGGCAGTTCTACTTTGTCTTATAGGGTCAGTATGAGTCAGGATTGACTTGATGGCAACGGGTTTTTTTTTTTTTGTTTTGTTTAGGGACCCCCAAATGGATCCACTCCTGTAAAGATTACAGTCTAGGAAACTGTATGGTACAGTTCTAATCTGTTCTATAGGGTTGCTGTAAATTGAAATCAACTTAACAGCAAACAATAACAACAACAAAAAAAATAAAACCCACTGCCATTGAGTTGATTCCGACTCATAGTGACCCTATAGGACAGAGTAGAACTGCCCCATACAGGTTCCAAGTAGATTCAAACTGCCAACCTTTTGGTTAGCAGCCATAGCTCTTAACCACTACACCACCAGGGACTCCCAAAATAATAACTGTGTTTATACAGTAAAAAAGCCCTGGTGGTGCACTGGTTAAGCACTCTGCTGCTAACCGAAAGGTCAGAGGTTCGAACCCACCAACCACTCTGTCTTAGTTACCTTGTGTTGCTATAACAGAAATACCACAAGTGGGTGGTTTTAGCAAACAGAAATTTATTCTCTTACAGTTTAGGAGGTAAGAAGTTTGAAATCAGGGCACTATGGGGAGACCTTATCTCTCTGTCAGCTCTGGGGGAAGGTCCTCATCTCCTTTCAACAACTGTGGGCCCAGAGTTCCTTGAAGATCTCCATGTGTCTTGGTGTCAGTCTTTCCCTGGGTCTAGGAGGTTCTCAGCACAGGGACCCCAGATCCAAAGGATGCACTGCACTTGTGGCTCTTGTTTCTTGGTGGTAGTCAGATGTGGCAGCCTGCTTCAATAAAGCTTACATCAGCCTTGGAAACCCTATTGGGCAGTTCTACTCTGTCCTATAGGGTCGCTATGAGTCAGAATCTACTTGATGGCAATGTTTTCTTTTTTGTTTGTTTGTTTTTGGTTTATATAGTATAACATAACAAAAAGGGTAGGACACCCTGCTTCAAATCCAGGCTTCATCACCATGTATTAGCTGTGTGACCTCAGGCTTGTCGTTTGACTTCTCTTAATCACAGTTTCCTCATTGATGAATGGGAATGGTATTAGCTCCTACATCATGTGTAGCACCTGGCACACTGCCTGGCACATAGGAAATCCTTTATGACTGATCATTTCTCTAATGGTTCTAACTCTGATAGAATGTAAGTTCCATGAGAGCGAGAAGGGGGTCTCCCCCATCCAGGCCTTCACCCGCATGCCCCACAGTGGGCCCAGAACACAGTAAACACTTCCCATGTATTTGCTGAGAGAAGGAACAAATGAGCACTGGATTTGGAGTTTGTCTTTTGTTAACCAACTGTAGGGCCAGGCAGTTACTGAACCTCTGAGCTTCTTTAGCTACAGACCAAAAACCAAACCCAAACTCACTGCGGTCAAGTTGATTCCAACTCACAGCACCCCTGTAGGACAAAGTAGGACTGCCCATAGGATTTCCAAGGCTGTAAATCTTTATGGAAGCTGACTGCCCAATCTTTCTCCAGAGGAACACCTGGTGGGTTCGAACCGCCAGACTTTTGGTTACCAGCCTACTGCTTTTAACCACTGTGCCACCAGGGTTCCTTTTAGCTATAAAATAGTAGAGTAATATACTTGCCCCACAGACTTGTGACAATTAGATTTATAGTCAGGAGGTGGTCGTCCCCTCTGGCTTCCATTATTCTAGCGCCTGAGTTACTGAGCCATTATCCCTTTAAGAGTTCTTCATTTGTCCTCAAGCAACAAAACCTAAACAGTTGCAGAGCCGGCATTCCTCCACCCTGGGCAGTGCCTGCCCTATAACTGCAGCGCCTGCCCTATACCTGCGGCGCGGCTGTCCCGTTCATCCTTTAGCACTGGCTTTATGTTCTGGCTTTCCCGCTCATGGCTTCCAACCTTGGACAAGACCTCAGCCTCACTGAGGTTTATGTTCCTAATCCATAAAATAAGGTGGTAGAAATGGATGCTATTAACAGTTCCTCAAAGAGCCTTGGCATACAGTGGTTAAAGCGCTCAGCTGCTAACCCAAAGGTCGATGGTTTGGACCCACCAGCTGCTCCGCAGGAGAAAGATGTGGCAGTTGCTAAGAGTTGGAATTGACGCATCCTCACGGTGTTTGGAAAGTCCCTTGAAAGAGCCCTGGTGGTGCAGTGGTTAAGCACCCGGCTGCTAACTGAAAGACTGGTAGTTTGAACCCACTCAGCGGGTCTATGGGAGAAAGACCTGGTGATCTGCTCCCGTAAAGATACAACAAAACCAAACCAAACCAAACCCTGCCTAGAAAACCTTATGGGGTAGTTTTACTCTGTCATATGTAGGGTCGCTCCTAGTCGGAAATTGGCTCGATGGCACCCAACAACACCACCACAAAGGGCCTTGCATTCTGCACTTTCTTTCAGCCAGTTTGGAGACTCCCCTCAACCTCAACGTAAGAGAGTGACAAGGTCATGTCCCAACCCAGTGGGCTGTCTGCCTCCCCTGGCTGACCTTGCCAAAACTTGCACCTCATGGTGCAAAGCCGGCCACTCACCAGAGGGGCAGGAGGAGGAAACTGACAAAGTTAACAGAAGACACGGAAGGACAAACTTGGATTGAGATGCTCTCATTCAATGAACGAAGTGCATTAGAAATTGATTTTTCTTCCCTCCTGTTTACTATGGTTTTTCCCCCTCTGGTGCAGGGAAGAAAGGCTTTGCATCAAGATTAATTCTTCCAAAGTGAGATTGCAATTTGCCCAATGTGCTTATTATGATGGGAGCCCAGGCGCCATTCACAATAACTTGATTCCCTCGCCCTTGCTTTTCTTTGGCTGGATTCTTTGTTTACTATAGACATACAGGGTCTGGGAGGGGCTTCAATTCTTCTCTAGGTGGAGGCTAGGTCCTTTGTGAAGGTCTCGGGCAGACCTGCTCTCTTGGGAAAGCTGCCCGCACCACTTCCTCTCCAGAGGAGCTCCTTCATGACCTTGGATGCATGCCTCCCAGCCAGGAGTCTAGGTTGGCTAGAAGCATCAGCAGCACCTTCCTCAGGCTGGGGAAGGGGGGTATCACGCCCAAGCATAGATCTCTGAGTAATAACGATGGGCTGGGGTGGGGGAAGGGAGAGCAGGCGGCTCTGATAAGGATGAAACAAAATGAATGTGTTTTCAAAGTCCCCCCCAGGCCCCAGCAGGATTCCGCAAAAGTGTAATCCTATTTTGTAAATAGATGGAGTTGCCTCTCTCTTTTTTTTAAACCCATTGGAGACACAAAGCCTGCTGCTCTCTCTTTCTCTGTACAGCTGACAAAATGGGGAGGGAAAGCTGCCTATTTGCCCCAGTGTGTGGATGGAACCTAGTCCCTGAGTGGTGCAAATGTTTAATGTGCTCGGCTGCTAGTCAAAGGGTTGGAGGTTTAAGTCCACCCAGAGGAGCCTGGGAAGAAAGGCCTGGCCATCTGCTTCTGAAAAATCATTGTTGTTAGGTGCCATCGAGTTGGTTCCTATTCATAGCAACCCCACGTACAACAAAAGGAAACACCCCCTGGTCCTGCACCACCCTCACAATCGTTATACTTGAGCCCACTGTTGCAGCCACTGTGTCAATTCATCTCGTTGAGCGTCTTCCTCTTTTTCACTGACCCTCTACTTTACCAAGCATGCTGTCCTTCTCCAGGGACGGATCCCTCCTGATAACGTGAAAAGTCAGCCATCGAAATCCCTATCGAGCACGTTCTGCTGTGGTCCACATGGGGGCGCTATGAGTTGGGGTTGACTCAACAGCAACTGGTGGATGAAAAAAGGGAGGGATGGCGAGGTATTGGTCCAGAGGTGATCTGTTTGTCTTTGAAGTTCAGTGTCCAAACCAGTGGTTAGCTCAGTCAATTCAGAATTAGACTCCCAGACCAGTGGAGTCAACATGGTACGGATGAGGGAACTACTGGCTCCTTTGGATCTTTACTGAGCCTTTACTTTTCTAACCAAGGGTCTGGGCTGGTGCCCCTGGGACAGAGGCTGGGACCATAGACAATCACTGAATTTCAATGTCACGGGAACCTCAGCAAAGCACCCAGGAGTAGAGCCTCTTGAGCCTAGAAGGAAGGAAGATCAGATGGAGGCGCTGCATGAACCCAGCCCACAGCAATTTTGGCTGCCTCAGCAAGTGTGGCAGTGAAGACAGAGACTTGGGCATGGGTTTTAGCGCTGTTAAGGACGGTGTCTTAGTCATCTAGTGCTGATATAACAGAAATACCACAGGTGCATGGCTTTAAGAAAAAGAAGTTTATTCTCTTACAGTCCAGTAGGCTAGAAATCTGAATTCAGGCACAAGCTCCAGGGGAAGGCTTTCTCTCTCTGTCAGCTGTGGAGGAAGGTCCTAGTCATCAGTCTTCCCTTGGTCTGGGAGTATCTCAGCTCAGGAACCTCAGGTCCAAAGGACAAGCTCTGCTCCTGGGGCTTTCTTGGTAGGGTGAGGCTCCCCCCCTCTGCTCACTTTTCTCTTTTATATCTCAAAAGAGATTGGCTTAAGTGACACATGAGGATGTCATAAGGGTGGATGATGGTGTCATTCACTATGGTGGGGGCACCCATCACAGAAGACAAGCTGAGTAGGTCCTGAGGGCTAAAGTGTTCTGTTACACTCAGCAACACAGCAGCTGCCCCTGCTCTGGGCAAAAGCAATTTCAGGGCTGAGGTGGGAACAGAAGCATGATCGTGGTAGGTTGGGATGACTCTTCTGGTCTGGATTCTTAAGGCATTCCTAGGTGCTTTCTTCCTACTACCACTCCAAGTTGGAGTGCAGGAAAGTCGGGGTGAGTCACTGGTGCTCAATAATTTGTTATCAGGGGAAAGAAGGCTGTTGGTGGCTGTGCTAAGGACACCAGCTGGTTGGAGTTTGGGGACCTGCAGGACTAACACCGATGGACAGTAGTAGGTACTGAAATGACATTTAAGAAAACCAACATAATTCACAGAACAGCAATTGTCATCCCACAGAGAGAGCACTTGAGCTGCTGGTGGAGATCAAAGGGGCATTCTGGCTTGTTAGCCCTACCTGCCATGATCATCCTTGATTCCACGTGTGCAGGCAGGGAGGGAAGAGCTGGGTGGGGGCTGGTGCTTTTGGGGGGGTGCTATTTCTAGGAAGAAGAGGTGCCATAACACAGTTTAAGCAGCTGTATGACCATGCTCCCTTCCCAAGTATCTGTTCCTTCCCCTCTCCACTCTGCCAAGCCCCACTGAGTCTTTTCTGAGCTTCCTCAATGACCTTCACATTGGGCGTAATCTATAGCTGGAATTAATGAGGACATTGCTGAGAAAGGATTGTGGGGATTGAGTGGCATCCACTGGGTTTTGGAGATGCAGCTGGGAGGCAGGTGGCCAGAGTCGGTTGGGAGTACATCCATGGTCTTCGGAGAGCTGGTGGGAGGGCTCACCAGCTCCTGACTTTCCCCACGGTATTCGTTGCAGCCTGCCCCCAGGCAGGGGACAACCTGGGGCTCAGGTGAGGCCTGATGGGAGAGAACAGCCCAATTCCCTGAAGGTCATATCCCTGAGTCAATTTACCCCATGGCCAGCACGCCAAATGGTCCATTTGCTGAATTTACTCTCTGCCTTCAACACTTCTGTTTTTGTTGACTGGTTTTCATTTTGTCTTCATACAGGCGTTTTAAGGAATTGACCTACAGCTGATAAGACGTTCTTTGAATTGTCAGGCCCAGAGGCTCACTCGGGCTATTTCGTGTAATGGGGTTTGTGGACGACAGAGGCTATATGAAAGCAGAAACCTCTTGGGGACCCAGGAGCAGCCAGACTGTCAGGCGTCATGAAAAGACTAGAAGAGAAATACAGCTAGCAACATGGAGGCTGGGAGGAAGGTCATTCCAGGTCACAGTCATTTTGGGAGCCAGGTGTCCTTATCACCCAATAGCCAGGACACCTCCTGGGCCCTATTAATGAATGGGCATGTGTATCTGTGGCAGTTCAACAAGACAGCCATTGTCTCCAACCACTGGCATGCCATATAAGATTCTGTAGGGAAATCACATACCTTCTCTCTCCTTGGAGAGATTGTCCCCCTAATGGCAGCTGCCATCTGATTTCTTTAGAATACAAGCAACTTCTGTCAACTCCTGGGGACCCCTCTTGTCTGGCCCCCTAGGCCTCCCCTTCTTGCCTAGCCTTTCTCTTCTCTACCTAAAACTAGCCACACCTTCCTGAATCCTTCTCCTGCTAAGATTAGTTCAGATGCGGAGATGCCTGGCCATGTGGGTTCCAGGGCAACTTGCCCACATTCTCCTGTAAAGGCTCTGTCTTAGGCATCTAGTGCTGTTATAACAGCAATATCACAGATGGATGGTTTTGAGAAACAGAAATTTATTATCTCACAGTTAAGGAGGCTGGAAGTCTGAATTCAGGGCGCCGGCTACAGGGGAAGACTATCTCTCTCTGTCAGCTCTGGAGGAAAGTCCTTGTCACTTCTGAGCTTCTGCTCCTGGGCAATCTTCATGTGGCTTGGCATCTCTCTTCTGCAGTCTTTTCTCTGTTCTCTTGTTTAATCTCTTTTATATCTCAAAGGAGGTTGACTCAAGATACCTCATACACTAATCTGCCTCATTAACATAATAAAGACAACCCATTCCCAAGTGGAATTATAACCACAGGCATAGAGGTTAGGGTTTACAACATGTATTTTTGGGAGAAATAATTCAATCTACAGCATCCCACACTTTGGCCTCCCAAAATTCATTTCTTTGCCGTATGTCTTAGTTATCTAGTGCTGCTAAAACAGAAATACCACAAGTGGATGGCTTTAACAAACAGTAATTAATTTTCTCATAGTTAAAGAGGCTAGAAGTTTAAATTCAGACCGCTAGCTCTAGGGGAAGGTTTTCTTTCTCTGTTAGCTCTGGAGGAAGGTCCTTCAGCTCTTCAGCTTCTGCTTCCTGCTTCCTTGGATATCTCCATGTGTCACGGCATGTGTCTTCCCCTATCTCTACTTACTCATTTGCTAGTTTAATCTCTTGTATATCTCAAAAGAGACTGACTCAAGACACACCCTACACTAATCCTGTCTTATTAACATAATAAAAACAACCCATTCCCAAATGAGATTATAACCACAGACATACCTGTTGCCATCGAGCGGATTCCAACTCGTAGCAACCCTAGGACATAGTAAAACTTTCCCATAGCGTTTTCAATGAGAGCCTGGTGGATTCGAACTGTTGACCTTTTGGTTAACAGCTGTAGCACTTAACCACTATGCCAACAGTGTTTCCAAACCACAGGCATAGAGGTGAGGATTTATAGTACATATTTTTGGGGGACACAATTTCATCCAGAACATTCCACGCTTTGGCCTCCCCAAATTTATGTCCTTACCACATGCAAAACACATTCACAACATCATATCATCCCAGAAGTCTTAAATCAACCCCAAATCTAAAATCCCATCTTCTGAATCATCCAAATCAATATGGGAGAGACTTTAGACATATTCCATCCTGGGGCAAAATTCCTCTTCATCTGTGAACCTGTGAAAGCTAGACTACAAGTTATCTGTTTTCAAAGTACAATAGTGGAACAGGTACAAGGTAGACGTTTTCATTACAAATGGGAGAAACTGGAAGGAAAGAAGGGATAACAGGACGAAGCAAGTCTAAAACTCGGCAGAACAATTTACATTAGCTCTCAAGGCTTGAAATAATCCTTTGTTCTTTGGGACCACCTGGGCAATGGCCCTGCCTTCCAGACTCTGGGTGTTAGCCATGCTGTCTGGATTCTGGATGGAGGCTCTTCGGCCCTGGGCTTTAGCTCTGCCTTCCAGGCCCACTGAGATGGCAACTCAGCTCCTTTGATTTTGGGCAGCCCCATTCTCTTAGTCTTTCTGAGTGGCGATCCCACCCCTTCGTCCCAGCAGGCCTTGTTCTTCTTCCCCTTGGACATGGCAGCCCCACCCCCTCAGCTTTGGACGGCAGCCCCACCCCCCTGGCACACCTTAATGGCAGCTACACACTCTGGAACCAAGTTGGTGAAGATCTGACTCTTTGAAACCTAGGAGGCTGTGGATCCACCCCTTGAGATCCAGGAGACCTTGACCCCAGCCTTTGAAACTGAGAAGGCCCTACTTCCTGTGCTCCTTCCAACAGTTCTGCTGATCTCTGAGCTAGTCCAGGGATGGTTCTTTTCTTTTCTTTGAGGACAACAGATGTAGCTCTTTTGG
Source organism: Loxodonta africana (assembly GCF_030014295.1). Lineage (NCBI taxonomy): Eukaryota > Metazoa > Chordata > Mammalia > Proboscidea > Elephantidae > Loxodonta > Loxodonta africana. The sequence goes on from NC_087359.1 coordinate 18,819,880, forward strand.
CCTGTTTTCTGCCTGTAGGTTCTTTCATTCTTTCTCTGGCTCCTTCAGTCTAAGCTGATGGGTTTTTTGCTGTGGTAGTTGGTTACATCCATCAGTCACAGGCATAATCTCTTTAACAAAAGTTTATGTACCCACATCCTTCGTGAACATTCTAGGATATGTTTCCTTAGTTTGTACAAGAGAATTTCCCAAATCTTTAAGTCCTGTTTTCATTTTGCCCAGTTTATTTTTAAGTCAATCTCTTTCCTCTCGCATTTTACTGTAAGCAACAAAGTGAAACCACAAGGCCCTTTTAAGATGCTATTTAGGAGTGTCATCAGCCAGATATCCAAGTACTTCACTTACAAACTCTACCTTTCACCAAACATTTGAACACAATTCAGGTAAGTTCTTTGCCACTGTACAAAAAGCATCACTCTTCCTCCATTGTTCAATCACACCGTAATCATTTTAAAGCCTCACTAGAAGCACATTTAACATACACATTTCTAGCAACATTCTGTTGCTGGTGTCCTATGTATTCTCTAAGATGATAGAGACTTTCTCTATAGCTCTCCTCACTTCCTTCTGAGCCCTGACCTTTGATGTCCATAATTCTACCAAGAGTCTCTTCAAGGCAATCTAGGCTTTTACTATCGTTGTTGTTAGGTGCTGTTGAGTTGGTTCTTACTCACAGTGACCCCATATACAACAGAATGTAACACTGCCCAGTCCTGTGCCATCCTCACAATCGTCGCTATGTTTGAGCCCATTGTTGCAGCCACTGTGTCAATCCATCCTGTTGAGGGTCTTCCTCTTTTTCACTGACCCGCTACTTTACCTAGCATGATGTCCTTCTCCAGGGACTGGTCCTTCCTGATAACATGTCCAAGGTACTTGAGACAAAGTCTTGCCACCCTCCCTTCTAAGGAGCATTCTGCCTGTACTTCTTCCAAGACAGATTTTTTGTTCTTCTGGCAGTTCACGGTATATTCTTTGCCAACACCATAATTCAAAGGCATCAATTATTCTTTGGCCTTCCTTTTGATATTTTAAAGAGGTCTTTTGCAGCAGAGTTGCTCAAAGCAATACGTTCTTTGATTTTTTGACTGCTGCTTCTCTGGGTGGGAGTTGATCGCAGATCCAAGTAAAATGAAATCCTTGACAACTTCATTATTTTCTCTGTTTATCGTGATGTTGCTTATTGGTCCAGTTGTGAGGATTTTTGTTTTCTTTATGTTAAGATGTAATCCATACTGCAGTCTGTAGGTCTCCATCTTCATCAGCAAGTGTTTCGAGACCTCTTCACTTTCAGCAAGCAAAGTTGTGTCATCTGCATAATGCAGGTTGTTAATGCGTCTTCCTTCAATCCTTATGCTGAGTCCTTCTTCATACAGCCCATCTTCTCAAATTATTTGCTCAGCATACAGATCGGATAAGTACATTGAAAGGATACAACTTCAATGCACACCTTTCCTGATTTTAAAGCACGCGATATCCCCTTGTTCTGTTCAAATAACTGCCTCTTGGTCTATGTACAGGTTCTACATGAGCACAATTAAGTGTTCTGGAATTCTCATTCTTCTCAGTGTTATTTATAATTTGTTATGATCCGTACAGTCAAAGCCTTTGCATAGTCAATAAAACACAGGTGAACGTCTTTCTGGTATTCTCTGCTTTCGGCCAGGATCCATCTGACATCCTGAATGATATCCCTTGTTTCACTTCCTCTTCTGAATCCAGCCTGAATTTCTGGTAGTTCCTGTCGATGTACTGCTGCAACTCTTTTTGAATGATCTTCAGCAAAATTTTTCTTATGTGTGGTATTAATGATATTGTTTGATAATTTCCACATTCTGTTGGATCACCTTTTATTTGGAACGGGCATAAATATGGGTCTTTTCAAGTTGGTTGGCCAGGCAGCTCTCATCCAAATTTCTTGGCATAGATAAGTGAGTGCTCCCAGCATTGTATCTTTTTTTTTTTTTTAAACTTTTACTATTTATAAATTCTTCCAGCCTCTATTACCCAATTTCAAAATGATTTCCACATTTTAGGTGTTCATTAGAGCAGCACCCTCATTCCTTGGTACCAAATTCTGTCTTGGTTATCTTGTGCTGCTATAACAGAAATACCACAAGTGAGCGGCTTTAAGAAACAAGAATTTATTTTCTCACACTTTAGGAGGCTAGAAGTCCAAATTTAGGGTGCCAGCTCTAGGGGAAGGCTTTCTTTCTGTTGGCTCTGGAGGAAAATCTTTGTCTTTTCTAAGCTTCTGCTCCTGGGCAATCTTCATGTGGCTTGACATCTCTCTTCCCCCATCTCTGCTGGCTCATTTGCTTGTTTAATCTCTTATACATCTCAAAAGAGATTGGCTGAAGGTACACGTTACACTAACTCTGCCTCAGTAGTATAACAAAGACAACCCATTCCCAAATGGGATTATGATCATGAGCATAGAGGTTAGGATTTACAATGCATATTTTTTGGGGGGACACTATTCAATTCTTAACAGGCTTCTTGCAGCTGAGGATGGGGAGAGCTGGGTAGCCACAACCAGTTACCCTGGAGGCTCCTTTTCCCTCCCTCCGGTTAGCTGGCTGCACCCAGGATGCCTGGTCTCTTTGGAAAAGTACCACGTGTTACCCCACTGCACCTCCCTCCCCAGGTCTTGATCTCTGGAGACTTCCGTCTCCAATGGCACTGCTAGTTTCAAGTTCCCCTCTTGGGAAATGGAAATGACCTTGCCTGTGAGGAAGCTGGCCCCTCTGCAGCCCCAATGTGCTCCCCGCTACTCCCCAGGTAATGGGAAATCATTTCTGGTGGGAGGAAGCAGTGTGGGGACTTCTGTGTGCTGGAGGTGTTGCTGCATAACCACAACAAAGGAAATGTAGGACAGCAACCCTTCTGGCTCCCTGCTTTTGCTGTTGAGAATAGCCCCAGCCAGGAAACCCTTGCTAATGGCCTTCCTCCCAATCTCCTCCTGGATAATGATAAATAATGTGCATTTTTACTTTGGAATTGAATTTCATCTCTGCATTTCTGGTGTGTTTTCCTTCTCTCTTGGGGTCTGAATGCTAGACGTTTGTGCTGGTACTGTGTGTATCTCTTCTCTTTCAGAAATTGACATACGGGCTCATTAATTCCTCCATGCTTGTTCTCACCCCAAGCACTTACCTGGCTGAACCAGGTGGGAGCTGCATCCAAGAGGCCTCTTCTGAAGGAACCTTGCAGGTCTAGGACACAGGTGTCCTGGAGGCAGGGGGATGGCATCCAGGAGGGGTTCCTACAGTTCAGCAGACCCCTGAGCCCCCTCCCTACAGTTTCTAGCTCAGGAGATCTGGGCTGGGCATGAGAATTTGGATTTCTAACAAGTTCCCAAGTGGCCACACTTTGAGAAACACTGGTTCAAATCCTTGCTACTTGGTGGCATCCTGGGATCAGCAGCACTGGAGTCACCTGAAAGCTCATCAGAGATGCAGACTCCTGGGCCCCACCCCAAGCCTAATCAAAATCTGCATTTTAACAAGACCCCCAGATGGCTTGTATGTATATTACAGTTTGAGAAGCACTGGCCTAAATGATTTCACGAGGCTCCTTGTAGCCCACTGGTCTCAACCTTGGCAGCATATGAGAATCACCTGGGGAGGGTTTAACACATCCCTAAGCCCATCCACCAATGGATGAATGGATAAAAAAATGTGGTACATCCATACAATGGAATACTACTCAGCCATGAAGAGAAATGGAGTCCTGATCCATGCTACAACATAGAGGAGCCTCGAAAACCCTATGGTTAGTGACGTAAGTCAATCCCCAAAGGACCAATATTGTATGATCTCACCGGCATGTGAAATAATAAGAATGGGCAAATACATAGAGACCAAAGTTGATTAGCAGTTACCATGGGTGGGAGGTGGGGAAGCAGAGGAGCCGTTGGTTAGGAAGTGGCAAGTATCTATTTATGGGGATGAGAAATCTGGCAATGATTATGGGTGACGGTTGCACAACATTATTATTATTGTAATTGATATCGCTAAATTGTACATCTGAAAAATGTTGAATTAACAAAAATGGTATATATATATATATATATATATATATATATATATATATATATATATATATTTTACAACAATAACAAACAAACAAAAAAATCCCTAAGCCCTGGCTACCCCATAGACCCGTTAAGCCAGCTTCTCTAGGGGTGGCATCAGTGGTTTTTAAAAGCTCCCCAGTGACTCCAGTGTGCAGCCACATTTGAGAACCACTGATCCAGCTGCAGGAATATAATCAGGAACATGTCTCACCCAGCTCTGACCTTGAACAGAGAAGGGAACAGTTGTTCTCCTTTCCTCTGTGGTCACTCACTCTCCTGGCTCAGTGAGAGCTCAGTGGCTTTACCTGGCCCTGGCTCATCCATCTTTCCCACATGCCTTCCATGGACGTTTCCCAAAGAGGGCCCTGTGATGGGAGTTGTACACCCTGATTTCACTTCAGCCGAGGATGGAGAGCAAGAGAAGCAGCCAGGATTGGCTGAGCCAGGCTTTGCTTACTCATTGGTTTAAATAGGGTAATTACTTCCCACCTTCCTGAATTTCCAGTAGTTAAGTTCTTTAGAATGAATGCTGGCGTGTCAGATACTGAGCAGACCTGTTATCACTTTCCCCTCCTGTATCCAAGGCAGACGTCACCAATCGATCAGAGCACTCTTTCTTATCGAGCCCAGAGGTGGCTTCAGAAGAATCTTCTCTGCAGTCTTCCAGGCAGCCAGGACTGTTTGTCCAGACTTGGCATGGAAAATGGAAGCCATTTGCCTTCCCAGGGATGAAGGCATCAGCCCCATCTCACAGGAAGACCCTCCTGGTGGGAAAGCACCAATCTATGGTTGAGTAACACCCAGTGTGAATTAATTGCTCTGCTCCTTTTCAGAGTTAACCAAGAGCAGGTCTCCAAGTGGGACAGTGGGTGGTGGCAGGGAGGGAGGCCTGGATAATGAGACGTTGTCCTGGAGGCAGCTCTGGGGAACCCAAGTCAGCATGGGGCTCTTGGGGAGAAGAGGACAGGATATTAGACCCCAGGAGCCTTTCTTATCTGTCCTCTGCTCCTCTGTTCTCCCTTGCCAGATGGGTTAGCTGTGAGGGACCACCAGTGACATTCTTCATGCTCACCACTGTGCCTGGGGCTGGGTCTCAGTCTGACAATTTGGGGAAGGGTCCTTTCCCTGTTATTGTACATTCCATTGCAGCCAGTTCTCAGACACAGCCTTGGCCAGCACAGTGGAGGGGTGCAGAGAACACCCCAGGGCCTTGAGTCAGGGTGCTTGGTGAGGGTGGAGGCTCTCAGTGCAGGGGTCTGGGTTCCTGGTGGGGGGCAGTGCTGGGGGCTCTCACAGGTGACCGTGGGAGGTTGCAAGGCAGGCCAGCAGCTCTCTTCTGCCCAGTGGCTGGTGGAGAGGGAAGGGGGGATGGGGAGGGTGCAGCTCTAGGGTGGGGAAGGGGAAGAACCAGCAGGGTCCCTTCACCAACCTTCATCTCAACCATTCCCCAGATTGGATTTGAGAAAAGAAAGTGATGTGAGAAGAAGAGAAGGCCTAAATGGAACACTGGAGTGTCCTCTGGAGCAACAGGCACTTGCTCAGTAGAGGGGAGTGTACCGAACAGGTATGGTGCACACCTGAGTAGGTGGGTAGAGAGGACCTAGAACTTTCAGGCTAGGAGGAAAAAATAAAGGAGTTGAGCAAGAAGAAGTTTGTCTTAGGGGCAGTGCCTCCATTCATTCATTCACTAATGCAGGGCTCCTTACTGAGTGTCTGAAATGGGCTGGGGTCCAGCAGGTCCTTTCCAGCATGGACAAGTCCACTTTGTGCAGCAGACAGGGGTGGTACAGAGCTTGGGGACAGAGAAGGTATCACCATCTAACACACAAGAGATGCCACTGCAGACATTTCAGCCCATGCTGGTTAGAATAAATGAAACCAAGGAACCCTGGCCCCCCTCCTGTCTGGTGACCTGAGGAAGCAGAGGGGACCTAGCTCTCAACATAATTCTGCTTGTGACTGAGATGGAGACCCTCAGGCTACTGGCTCAGCCAAGGACCTGGCTTGGTCTTTAGAAAGGGGATGAAGACCCAGGTCTAGGTCCCCTTCTGCCTCAGGCCAGATGGAAGGCAGTGAATGGGGGTGAGTGCAGGTAGCAGGCTCTCAAGGTCAAAGGATGCTAAAAAAAATGCAGCTTGGAGCATCCTCCAAAGAGTCTTCGCTAAGTCACAGGGTGCTGCGAGGGAGGAAGGGAGATTAGGCACCAGCAGCCTTAATTGCATTTCATTACCTGGTGCTTCTGCTACAGAGGCTGCCCACTGCTTGGCTGTCTGCTCTCCCCTCTTCTCTCCTTTTCCCTCCCCTCCTCTTACCTGCCAGCCTGGCCCAGGAGGCTCTGATCTGCTCGTTTGAGGCTGGGCAGATCAAAGGGAGAAGCTGCCTCTTTGGCTGAGGGCTTGCCTTCTGCATCCTGCTGGTGAGCTTTGGGGAAGAAGCTGGTAGCCTTGGGCTCCCTGGGACCATGCCCATACATGCCCCTGTAAAGGTGATGGGCAACAGCGTGAAAACACTGGACTTGTGGGTCCCTGAGAAATGGTCCAGGAGATTTCATGTGGACAGGGATGAGTCCTTCCCCACCTCCCTGGTCTCATCCCGGTTAGCTAGCTGTTGTTCAGTTGTCTGAGTCATGGCAAGCCCATGTGTGTCAGAGTAGAACTGTCCTCCATGGGGTTTTCTATGTCTGATTTTTCAGAAATAGTTTCCCAGACCTTTCTTCTGAGGTGCCTCTATGTGGACTTAAACCTCCAACCCTTGGGTTAGCAGCCTAGTGTATTAACTGTGTGTACCACCCAGGGACTCTAGTCTCATCCCAGGTCCTGCAAAAATACTGTCAGCCTTTTCCGGCAACCAAGTGTATAAACTCAGTGTGGGGTGGTTTTGTTTCTCTGTGTGGCTGGGCGTGTTGAACCTTGGATCTATATGAGCAATTTGAGTGGGCACACCTGTGTATGTGTGCGTATGTGCATGTGATCACATGCACATGCATGTACATACGTGCATATGTGCATAAGTGTGCATACATGTGCACGCACATGCGTGTATGTTGTGTGTTCTGGGGTACCTGCCCTTCTGCTGTGCCTGAGGTCATGTGTTTGGGAGAAGTTATCTGTACCACTCAGGCATACAAGTCCGTAACAGAGGGGAGCTCACAGGTGGAAGGAGAAATAGACTGACATCCTCATGAAAGGGGACAGATTCTGGGGCCAGAGTTATGTTTCCGCTCCTGAGGCGTGGAGCCCAGTGGTGCCTGCCCCACTCTACTTAAATACTAGTCCCCTGAGAAGATGCTGGAAACCGGACAGGCTGCCACAGGCTGAGGGTGGGTTTAGTGAGGTGGTCCTGATCATAGGCTGGGGGCTGGGCCTGATGACTTGGGGCGAGCCCAGCTCCCTGGGCAAGGCCCCCCCCACTCCAGTGTCCTGGGGCCTCTGCAACCCAGAGGGTCCTTCTCATTTCCTGGGGCTCTCCCAAGCCAGCCCAATGCCCAGGGAGGCTGTGCTTCCTCCCAGTGACCTTGACTCCTTGCCCTCCCCACTCAATGGAGATGCTTCTTCACGCTCAGTCCATCTCTGCCACTCTACAGCCAGCCTTTCAAACAGACCTGCTTCATCTTGGCTGCATTCAGAGTCAGAGAGGCTAAGGAGTGATGCTCTCAGTAGCCACTTTTTATGACGGTGCCGAATGAGGTGATGCCCTCGCCCCCATCCCTCACTGTCCTTCCTGACAGTGGAGGGCTGTCTCCTCCCACCCCAGCTCCCGACACACTTCCCTTCTGCAAGCACAGCCCATCTCCACTGGAAGGATTTACTTGTTCGGGGAGAGTATTTATTTTAAGAGGCATTTCACCTCTGGTTTTGATGTGCTTGGCTTATTACCCATAAATATCAACTCACAGAAAAGGGGTGGCCTCTGGGAGAGAAATGGATGTTTTGGAGGAAGATCAAGAACTGACCTGTCCCTGGGGAGACAGGGACCATTCATATGCCTGGCCTCTGCAGTTCAATTCAGATGCACCCTGAATGCCCACTGTCCCCTGGCACCCTGAGTGCCTACTGTCCCCTGGTATCCTAAATGCCCACTCTGCCCTGGCACCGAGTTGGTCTTGGGCAGCCACAGTGAATACATCCAGTCTGTGCCCTTGAGGGTCTGGGCTGAGCTGAGAGGACAAGAACAGAAACACCCAACCAGGATGCAGTGTGACAGGCAGGAGGGTCTAGAGGGGGACACTGGAGGACCGGGGGTGGAAGGCTTTGGTTTTCAGAGACTTCCTGGAGGAGGCAACTTTCGCAAAGGTCTTGTTGAGTACGTAGAGGAGAGGGAGGGCGTTCTAGGAGGGGGCAGCTGAGTAAGGCCATGGAACTCTGTCCTGAGAACCGCAAGGAGCTGCGAGTGGATTAAGAGTCGGGCCAGGAGAAAAGGTAGGCAAATCAGGTGCCCATAGATGATGAAGGAATCCCTCCCTGGGTGGTGCAAATGGTTAACTCTCTTGGTTGCTAACTGAAAGGTCAGAGGTTCGAGTCCACCTAGAGGCACCTCACAAGAAGAGCTAGGCGATCTACTTTGGAAAAATTAGCCATTGGAAACCCTATGGAGCACAGATCTACTCTGACTCATGTAGGGTCTCCGTGAGTCAGAGGCAACTCGATGGCAACTGGTTTTTATAGATGGTGAAGAACTTTGATGTTTGGGTTCTCCAAGCCCTGGGGGGAGGCGCAGCCTGTGGGGCCAGGGGGGCTTGGTGGAATCAGAGCTGTTTTCCTTTTCTGACTACATAAGGAGGCTGAGACAGAAGGAATGTAGTATTCTGGACCCCTGCACTCTGCTTTTCTTGATGTGAAAGACCCCTTCATCCACAGCATCTTCTCCTTTCACTTCTTGTGTTTATACCTAGTGACCTGAATATCCATGATTAGGTATCAGCCGGTTTACCAACATACGTTTTTCCAAAACGAAAATATCTTGGGAACAGTAATTGGCAGTCAACATAATAAAAAAAAACCAGTGCCGTCGAGTTGATTCCGACTCATAGCGACCCTATAGGACAGAGTAGAGCTGCCACATAGAGTTTCCAAGGAGTGCCTGGTGGATTCGAACTACTGATCCTTTGGTTAGCAGCCGTACCACTTAACCACTATGTCACCAGGGTTTCCAGTCAACATAATACAGGGACATAAAACTGAGTTACGTAAAGTAGAAACTTCCCTGACTTCAGTGACAGCCCATGCTGTATTAATGGGTTACATACGCAGCTTTTCAAGGCCTGTTACAAGTTTTGTTTCTCACCTGAGTCCTTCTCAGCAACCTTGTGTTCACCTCTCCCCTTCTGGCCACTCAGCCCCTCTGGTATGTGTGGCCTCTGTTGTCCCCAGGCCATTTTCTAGAGATGTAGAATCTTGGCAAGGAAAAGACAGCACATGTAATCTTCTGTCCAGTGTAACAATCCTAGCCAGAGCAACTGACAGATGGTGGACTGCTGATGTGTGCACACGTTGAGATGGGCAGCCCACTACCTTCTGGGGCAGCCCTTCCGCTACAGGGTGTCTCTAATTGCTGGAAACTTCTTCATTTTGTTTAGCTAAAATCTGGCACCAAGATGCCCTTGGTTGAAGGCCTGCCCTCTGGAGCACCGCAAAGTCAATCTGTTCCTCTTCCACATGACAGCTTTCACACTGTTGAAGTCAGTTAGCATGTCCCTCGTGAGTTCTCTTGATCCCTGGTTAAACACCCGGATTTCTGAAGAACACGTCAGAAGAAGAGCCTCCATGCCCTCCCTGACCTGGTTTTCTCCTGTTCGTGCCCATCCATGTCCCTCTGTCATGGATTGAATTGTGTCCCCCAAGATATCTGTCAACTTGGCTAGGCCATGATTCCCAGTATTGTGTGATTGTCCACCATTTTATCTTCTTATGGGATTTCCTATGTGTTGTAAATCCTATCTCTGTGATGTTAATGAGGTGGGATTAGAAGCAGTTACGTTACTGGGGCAGGACTCAAATCTACAAGATTATGTTTTGTCTTAAGTCAGTCTCTTTTGAGATATAAAAGAGAGAAGCAACCTGAGGGACAGGAGGACCTCATACCACCAAGAAAGAAGCACTGGGAGCATAGAATGTTCTTTGGACCCAGGGTCCCTGAGCAGAGAAGCTCCTAAACCAGGGGAAGATTGATGACAAGGACCTTCCCCCACAGCTGACACAGAGAGAAAGGCTTCCCCTGGAGCTGGTGCCATGAATTCGGACTTCTAGCCTCTTAGACTGTGAGAGAATAAATTTCTGTTTGTTAAAGCCATCCACTTATGGTATTTCTATTATAGCAGCACTAGATAACTAAGACACTCTCTATAAGTGTGATCCCCAGGCAGAGTGAAATTTTCCAGAGGGTCTTGAACCCACCACCCAGCCAATGGGGCATGGGGAGCCCATGCTGCAAACTTGACAGTACGGGCCTCAGGACCAGCTGTAACATCATGCAGATGCCTAGGCTCTGTCCTCAGAAATTCTGGATCAGTAATTCTGGGTCTGGGCCCAGGAATCTATATATATATTTTGTGCTTTAGGTGAAAGTTTAAAGTGCAAATTAGTTTTTCATTAAGCAATTAATACACAATTGTTTGTTACATTGGTTGCCAACCCCGTGATGTGTCAACATTCTCCTCTTCTTGACCTCAGGTTCCCCATTTCCATTTGTTCAGTTTTCCTGTCCCTTCCTGACTTCTCATCTTTGCTTTCGGGCTTTTGATGTGCCCATTTAGTCTCATATACATGGTTCAACTGCATGTGTTATTATTTGTTTTATAGGCCTGCCTAATTTTTGGTTGAAGTGTGTCTGTACTTTTAAGAAAAGCTCCAGAGCCAATCCTATTGACAAGTCATTTTTCTGCAGGAAAATGGAGATGTGTGGATCAGATGGGCTGAGCATGGCACATGAAGCCAGCATATTAGTCAGGACTCATTTGTTTGCAAGTAATAGAAACACAACTTAAGCAGCTTGAGCAAATGGGGGATGCATGGGTCCAGGAGCTTCAAGGGACTCTGGGATAGCTGTAAGAACTTGGCCTTTATTCCTTCTGTCTGTCGTCTTTTGCTTGGCTTCATTCTGCAGAAGGATTTCTCCATGTGGTGAAGAAGATGGCCACAAGAAGCCCTCAATACATGTTCTTCAGACTTACCAACCTCAGTGGGAAAGGTTTTGTTTCCCCAACATCACTAAATAAGTTCTAAGAAGATTTGAATCTCCCTTTAACGGATCACTACTGCCACGTGTATGGAATATCATGTGTGGGTCATGGACTTGTCCCTGCCCTAGTTTGGAGAAGGCTCAGAACAATGGGTAAGGGAGAGAACGTTGAGGAAGAGACAACAGAAATACACAAATCCACTACAGCCAACCTACGCAGAGGGCTGGGTAGAATTTTTTTAGAAAAAGAGAACTCTATTGCAACTTTGTGGTTGTAAGCACCATTCTTCTGGTAAGATCGTTTAAAGACCTCATTCAGATCATCTGATCAAAACAGTGCTTGTTGTTAGCTGCCGTCAAGTCAGCCCCCAACTCACGGCGAACCCCATGTGTTACAGAATAGAACTGCTCCATAGGGTTTTCTTGGCTGCAATTTTTATGGAAGCAGTTCTCCAGGCCTTACTTCTGTGGAGGTGCTGGGTAGGTTTGAACTGCCAACCTTTAGGCTAGCAGCTGACTGCAAACCATTTACAGCACTCAGGGTTCTTAAGATGATGCAGTCAGGATAAAGATAAGAAGGAATATGCCTTAATCCTGTCCTGTCGTTTATAACACTTGATTTTTTCCTGCATAGATTGGTGAATCCTGTCTGTCTTGGATTGGCCTCTCCTTGTTTCACTGGCACGAACCTCATCTCAGCAGGTAGACTTCTGCAAACAATTTGACCTCTGGGACCATCTTATGCGCAGCTTTTATGTTTCTTCTCACGCTCAGTGTCCAGTATTAAGAGGTCGTTTGCTGGTTACCTGTGAAGTGGAATGCACACGCTGTATTTTATCTCTTTAACGCATATGGCTTTATGTCTGTTTGCTTTCTGTGGTCTATGGTTTCTCATAAGCAAGGGCTAAACCCAAAAAAACAAACCCATTGTTGTCGAGTTGATTCCAACTCAAGGCGACCCCATGTATTACAGAGTAGAACTGCTCCATAGGATTTTCTTGGCTATAACATTTACCGAAGCAGTTCACCAATTCCACGGAGCCACTGGATGGGTTTGAATCATCAGCCTTTAGGTTAGCAGCTGGTCATAAACTGCTTGCACCACCCAGACTCCTAGGTCTAACATATTTCTGATACCACAGCAACAACTCAACAGCATGCCCCAGGGTGGCAGAAATGGTTAGCTGACCAAAAAAAGTGGGTGCTCCCCTTCCATGGTATAGGATCATTGCCGGCAAATAGCTGCCCAGCCAGGGACTACCCTGCCCAGCCCCTCTTGCTTGTAGGTGGGACCAGCCAGGGTGACACTGAGGGGAACAGGAAGCAAATAGGGAGCAATAATTCCCTCTTCCCTCCTCCTGCCTCCCAGTCTCCTCTAGTGCCCACTGCTGGCAGGAACTAACTGGAAGCTGCAGGCAAAGCAGAAATGTGTTTGGCAGAGTCCCAGTCCCAGCATCTCAGAGCAGAGGATGGCAGGACAGGTTTGGAGATGAGAGGCAACAGCTTAATAACCGGCATAGTTTTTAGTGTGAATCTTTTGATCTGGTCTGTTAGCTGTGGGGCCTCCCTGGAGTCTCAGACCCTGGAAATCAGAGCTGACATCTGGCAAACATAGTGATACCTGGGTCTGGGTTTCCAGGTCCTGGAGCGACTAATGAAGATAGACATCAGACAGGCCTACGTGTGGTCCATGTTGTAGACTCTGCAGGAGGAGGTTTGCATCATGAGCTGCTCCTGGGCAGGCACAGGTTGATGCTGGGGTTCAGAGACGAGTCTTCCATTGAGAGAAGGTGAAGGAGACCAGCTGTGTGGGTCTCCCACCTGGAAGGGCTGACAGAGAGCTCCAATTCCACTCTCCCAGGAGGGCAGCCATTGCCTTTCAGCATTTTCACTGAGAGCAAGCATCTGGGATGGCAATACTTCCACTTATTGGCCTTGAGCAAGCAAATTACCCTCTCCCAGTCTTATTTCTTCCTTTGTAAAATCCCCCCAGAGGATTGTCATGCAGATTAGGAGTAATGTACATAATACACAGTGCCTGGCGTACGGTAGACACTTGATAAATGGCAGGGATTATAATTATGCATAAAGATGGGGGATGGCAGAAGCCAGCCTTCACCTCTAGGGCCTGTGGGGTGACCTCGCTTCTCTATGGGGACGGACGGGTCCCGAGGAGCAAACGCATAGGAAGAAAGATGACATGTCAGCACCTGAGATCTGGGGAAGCCTCAGAGGCCCTGTCAGGCCCCGGGTGGGAGACTGCCTCACCCTGATGGAGCACTTGGAGGCCCAGGGAAAAGGGCAGCTGCCCTGCCTGGTGGGAGCCTGCTTCCCCGCTAGTGAAGGCCCAGCAGAACAGCTTCTGCTGTGGCCCAGAGGAGGAGTGTGGCAACGCCTAAACTCTGCATAATTTTCAGACTCTGCTGCAGTGGAAGTTTGAATGAGAGCGAGTGGGTGTAAAGAATGTCAAGCAAGATTCGATTACAATTTTTATTTTGGAAAAACCTTCATCAAAATATGTATATCTAATTAGGACAATTACAGCATAGGAACAAAAAACTGATTAAAAATCAGACACTCCATAAATTACAAGTGCTTTCCTCCAGCTGAGGCACATCTCTGGCTGTGGAGCTGCAAGGCCAATCAATGGAGCTGGGGCTCTTAGAGCACGAGTCGGGCGGGGTGACTCCCAGGACAGGGTGGGGGTGCTGAGTGCAGGCTGGGGGCCCCCTGGGAGCCCCCGGCCATTGCTCTGGAGGTGGGTGCAGCTGGGTCTGTCCCGGGGCAGGAGAAGCTGGCAGTGCCCTGTGTGGGCAAGGGGCTCCAGCTGTCTGCTGGGGTCTGGTGGAGTGGACGTGCCTGCACAGGAGCAAATGTGTGTAGATTTGTGTGTCTGTGTGCACTTCACATGTGCAGGACATGTTTGTGCACATGTGTACGTCTGCATGTGAATGTCTGAGCAGACATCTGTATCACAGCAAGAAGATGCAAATGCCTGGATATATAAACAAAATGCACACTGGCATCTGGATTTGTGTGCCAGGGGCGGACTGTGTGCAGAGGGAGAGCAGGCGGGGAGGGGGAGCCTGTCGTATGTGCCCCGGGCACTGCCGGCAGGTACGTAGGGCACAGCATGTCATCAGGTAAGCAGAATTGCCCTTTGAAGATATCACAATAAGAGCCTGTGATGATAAAAAGAGCCACCCTTCACTGAGTGATTACTATGTACCAGGCGTTGTGCTAAGATCTTTACATACATTATCTTGTTAAATCTTCTCAGCAACACTAAGAGGCAGGTACGGTCAGCAGAGTAATGACTCCCCCCAAAGATGTCCACATCCTAATCTGTTGGAGGACAGCCTGCTGTGGTCCCTGTGCTTCCCATTTGGCCCACCTAATCAGACAACTTGGCCCAGAACATTCTCTGATAGTGGAGGCAGGGAACTGAATTTCTCTTTCTCCCAGTTTCTTCTCCTTGCCAGGGAGCCTCCTTCCCTGTTCTGGGTGCACTGTAATTTTCTCTGTTCTGCTCATGTGTGGGCACCACATGGCACCTGGCCAACCCCCTTTTTATATCTGTTCTCAGCTGGGAGGTAACAGCGTCCTTCCCCCATGGCACGAGAAGGGTACACAAAGAATACCTGCCCTGCGTTAGCTGCAGGAAGCAACTAGCTGGTGACTGGCACCTGCTAGTGAAGCTGACCTTGCTCGTGCTCATCTGAATGTAAGTAAAGCATAGTTCCATATACCGTCCATATGTGATTCCTGTCTTTTGTTGGTAACCTCAGACCCTGGCTCGACATAATCCCTGTAACCTACGAATATGTTACCCTACATGGCAAAAGGGACTTTGCAGATGCGATTAAGATAGGGACTTTGAGATAGAGAGATTATCCTGGATTACCAGGTTCGGTCCAATGTAATCACACACAAAAAAAAAAAAACCAAAAAAAAGAAAAATCACAAGGGTCCTTAAAAGTGGAAAAGGGAGGAAGAAGAGGATTCAGAGAAAGATGTGATGACAGAAGAATGGTCAAAAGATGCTACATCTCTGGCTTTGAAGGTGGAGGAAGTGGGCCATGAACCAAGGAATGCAGGTGGCCACTAGAAGCTAAAAAAGCCAAGGAAACAGATTCTCCTCCAGAAAGAACATAGCCCTGCCAACACTTTGATTTTCACCCACTGAGACTGCAGTGTAATGGATTACTTTCGTGTGGCCTTTCTCGCCTTGGCCTTGTAACTCGCACCCAAGTGATTGGGCAGGATGGTGTAACAGGGTAATTGTGGCCCATCAAAGGGACTGGTCAGTTTTGCCATCACGCTGGGCTTGAAATGAGCCATCCCAGAGGTGGGAAAGAGAGGACCCCGCCACCACCAAGGAAGAAGAGCCAGCATGTCCTTTGGATCTGGGACCCCTGCACTGAGAAGCTCCTGGAACCAGAAGACAGGTAACACGAAGACAGGGAGACCTGGCAGCAGAGACCCAGCGTGATGGGCTTCCTGGCCCAAACACAGAGAAAGCTGAGTGCCTCTGGGCAGATACCCAGGGCCAAGGAGAGGTGTGCCTGCAAACACAGCTGGGAAGAGGCTGTCCTGCTGAAAGAACTGTGTCCTGAGTGTTCCTGAGCCTGAACTATAACTGTTACTTCCCTAATAAACCCCATAATCACGAGTATTGCCTGTGAGTTCTGTGTGGCCATTACAATGCATTATTGAACCCAGCAGAGAAGTAGAGAGCGCAGTGGGAGGGATGGTTGGTGTCAGAACTATAAAGATGGCAGAGAGAGGAGGCAAGTCTGACCTCTGCCTCATAGGAATCAGCCTTGGGGTGTTGATCTTGATTCTCCTTTCTCATTGTGAAGACAGAGGAGGTCAGATTCCTCCCTCATGCCGTTTTTACAGAGGCTCATGTTGGACTTATAACCTACAGAAGTGTGAGATAATAAATTTGTGTTGTTTCAAGCCAACACATTTGTGGTTATTTGTTACAGCAGCGATAGAAAACGAATACAGTAGATAATATTTACCTGTGTTTTATTGACTATGCAAAGGCATTTGATTGTGTGGATCATAACAAATTATGGATAACATTGCAAAGAATGGGAATTCCAGAACACTTAATTGTGTGCATGAGGAAACTGTACAAAGACCAAGAGGGAGCCATTTGAACAGAACAAAGGGCTACTCTGTAGTTTAAAGTCAGGAAAGGTGTGCCTCAGGGTTGTATCCTTTTACCATACTTACTCAATTTGTATGCTGAGCAAATAATCCAAGAAGCTGGACTATATGAAGAAGAACGGGGCATCGGGATTGAAGGAAGACTCAGTAACAACCTGCAATGTGCAGATTGACACAACCTTGCTTGCTGAAAGTGAAGAGGACCTGAAGCACTTACTGATGAAGATCAAAGGCTATAGCCTTCAGTATGGATTACACCTTAACATAAAACAAATACCGTCACAACTGGACCAATAAGCAACATCATGATAAACAGAGAAGAGACTGAAGTTGTCAAGGATTTCATTTTACTTGGACCTACAATCAAGGCCCGTGGAAGCAGCAGTCAAGAAATCATATGACTTGTTGCAGTGGGCAAATGTGCTGCAAAAGGCCTCTTTCAAGTGTTAAAAAGCAAAGATGTCAATTTGAGAACTAAGGTGCGCTTGACTCAAGCTATGGTATTTTCAGTCACCTCATAAGCATGTGAAAGCTGCACAACGAATAAGGAAGACTGAAGAATTGACACCTTTAAATTATGGTGTTCGTGAAGAATATTGAATATACCATGGGCTGCCAGAAGAACGAACAAATCTGTCTTAGAAGAAGTACAGCCAGAGTGCCCCTTAGAAGCAAGGATGGTGAGAATTCATATCACGGACCTTGGACACGTTATCAGGAGGGACCAGTCCCTGGAGAAGAACATCATGCTTGGTAAACTAGAGGGTCAGTGAAAGAGAAGAAGACCCTGGATGAGATGGATTGATACAGTGGCTGCAATGATGGGCTCAAGCACAACGATTGTGAGGGTGGTGCAGGACTGGGCAGCGTTTCATTTTGTTGTGCATAGGATTGCTATGAGTTGGAACTGACTCGACAGTACCTAACAACAGCAATGTTATTTCTCCATATTATAGATGAAGAAACTGAAACGCAGAGAAGTAATGTCATTTACTCAGCTCACCCAGCCAGCAAGTGGTAGAGCCAAGATTTCAGTCCCTCAGATCCCGGAACTCTCCGTGCTGTCCTCTGAACGGCCATCTCACAGGGCAAAGTGCAAGGGACAGCTACTCATTTCCAAGCAAGGTTAGCGATGCCCCTTCTTGGCTGCCAGCTCAGAGGAGATCGAACCAAGGGACTTATTCTGGGAAGAGAACATTGAAATGCCTGGACTAGTTCCGTTTAAAGCTTTCATTGAAGGCAGCTTGTAGATTTTCTCTCTAAGGAGAGGATGGGGTTTATGTCTGAGCCCAGATCTAGGCTTGACTTGTGATGCTCCTTGGATCCCCAACTAATCCCCTCCTAACACATCCTGGACCTCAGCCCCCTTCACTGCCAGCTTTCCTGTGCAACCCAAATCCCCCTTAGTCTGCCCTTTTGGGGACAGAGTGCCTGCAGCTCCCTGGCCTTCAGAAGCTCAGGGGATTAACGTGAGCTCAGAACCTAGCAGCCCTGAGCAGACCGGCAAGGGCAGGGTAGGCAGAGGAGGCTGCTGGCCCTCCTTACATCCACTGCTCTGCTCTGCTGCCACCAGCCAGCCATGCTGCACCAAGAGACCTAGAGACTCCTCCAGGATGGCCCTGGAGGAAGGGACGCAGGTGGTGCTGTTCTTGATGATGGGTTAGGGGCTTGTGAGCTGGCTGCCAGCCCTAGCCCTACTGCTGATTTCCTGGGAGGTCTGCTTGACTCAATTCACCTGCCGGGCCTCCGTTTCCTTGTCTGTAACTGCAGTACTTGGAGTGGATTCCAGAGGTTCCCTCTAGCTCAGACCCTCTGACCCTGATGGCAGGATTCTCTCTCTGCCTGGTGTCATATAAGCCTGGCCTCCTCCCAGGACATCGTGGCCCAGCTTCCAGAGGTCTGTGTGCAGCCTTGCCTTACTTGCATATTGTTCAGAGCAAGCAGGGGTGGGATAAGGAGAACAGCTGAGAAGAGCAACAGGGCCTAACTGGCCACGAAGTCTGTATCCCAGCCTCCAGGTGGCCTGGAGGTGGAGGTGGTGTGGCCTGCTTGGCTGAAGGTCATCCCTGCATGGCCAGTGTCGGAAACACCTCCAGATGAAGTGCTCCACTGTGTGTGGCCTCACCCCAGGGGGATACTCCCTCCCAGTCTGCTCTCCTGGCTTCTTCCTCTCACCCTAGGAGGTGGGGGGTGCTATGTGGTGGGAGAAATGCTTGGCTGGTCAGGCCTAGTCTGTGGGTGCCCAACAAGGGGACGTACCCTGATTAGGAGTCTGTGGCTTTTCTCATCCTTTCTCCAGAAGGCTTGTATTCCTTAAAACACATGTACCCTAGATTATAGAATATTAGAGCTGGAGAGGCCTGTTAATGCAGAAGTTAGAGTGAATGTGACTTACCCAAGGTCATGCACTAAATAAGGGACAGAGCTGGAATCAGATCTCTAGGCTCTTGATCCTCTACCACCTTCAGAGGCACAGCCCTAGTCTTTTAGCTGAGAGTTGAGAGACCTGGGGTCTCATTAGTCCACTACTGCCATTGCTTTCCACTACCACATGGTCTCGCTATTGGAGACTGACTCTGCACAGCTCAGTGAATGACACTTGCTACTGGGAGGCCCTTGATGGGTTCAATTCCAGCCCAGGCTGCAGCAGTGCCTCCTATGGGCATCAAGGTTACAGCTTTCTTTAGGTCAGACTCCCAAGTTCAGCCAATTCCCAACGTGCAACCAATGTGCCAGAATGACTTGATCTAGGGGAGCTTCTAACATCGGCTGTACTCTCCAGTAAATCTGCTCTTCTGTGTGAACCTTAGGCCATGACATCGAGCTGGGTAATGGGCCTAGACTCCTCCATTTCTCAAGATAGTTTATAAAACAAAGGAAGCTTGTTGCCTTTCTCTGACCCTAAACTTTGAGTAGGGCCAGGTAGGTCTCTACACAAATAGGTCTCTTTAGCTCTGAATCTCAGGAACAGGAGTTGGAATATGTTTCCTTCTGTCTCAAAGCCTGGGCTCACAAGCTCATTCATTTATTTGTTTTATCAGGCACTTTGTGTTGCAAATAACAGAAACCCAACATGAATTAGGGAATTTATTGGCTCACGTCCCTGGGAAGACCAAGAATTGTGTTGACTTTAGGCATAGCCTTTTCCAGGGGTTCAAATATTTTCAGACCTCTCTCTGTTTCTCCCTCATTTGCCTCCTTAAGCCTCTACTTGGCCTCATTATCATGACAAGCAAAATGGCCACTGTCCTTCCGGGCTCTCACTTTCCCGATACTAGCAACCACAGTGCAAAGAATCATCTTTCCAACAGAATCAAAACAGTTGTCCCAGGCAAGAGTCTGATTGGCTGGCTTGAACCACATGCCTACGTCTGAACTAATCACTCTGTCCAGGGCAATGCAACACCATGTCAGTTCATTCCAGGTCACGTGATCACATCTATGCTTGGGGGTGGAGTGGGTGGGTGGGTGGGTGCTCAGGTCATCATGTTTTAAGCCCCTTGGAATCACAGTAGTACATAAGGAGTTCCCCCAAAGAGCCTAAAGAAGGGATAGCATGTCAGGCAGACACATAGTTTTCCTAAATGCCCACTGTGTGCCAGGCACTGTGCTCAGGTGTCACTTTGGAACATCTGCTCCGGGTGACCTTTGCATCCCAGGCTCTCAGGGTATATCGCAGCTTGTGCTTTACCTGCAGCACCTGGAGGCATCCTTGTCTTACATCCTAGTGTTCCCAAGGGACTCCATCTTGAAAGGTTTGTTCTTGGTGCTATGAGGTCTCCTCCACTAGGCACTAGATGGTTTAACTGCCCCTCTCAATGGGCATCTCACTCACTTCCTGCTTTAATAGACATTCTGCTACACCTTGACCCCTGTCTGGCCTGAGAGCCCTCCCTGGGAACCTCAATTCCGGGGCACCTTGGTCTGGGAACGTGTATGCATGCATGCATGTATGTGTGTGCGTAAGTGTTTGTGTGTGTGTTTGGGGGTGGGTTTCAGGCGTTCAGGATACCTAGTCTTCACAGGTTAGGGAGAGGTCAAGGAAGCAGGTGGCCTGTCTCCTGGGCCCCTTTCCTCTGGTGTCTGTGGCTTCCTGATTGTTATTCTGGGCCCAGACAGAGGCAGCTGTGTGGCGGTGGGGGAAGCTGACAGGCAGTGACAGGTAAGGCTGGCTGCTGGGGCTGGAAGCTGAACAGATCCTGGCAGGGAAGGAGGAAGGGGCCAGGAGGACAGAGGGTCTCGTGGGAAGGCGGCAGTGCCCACCGCCCCTCCCCACACTCCCTGGGTGAGTCTCCTTCAGTCGGACCCAGCTGTGTGTCCTACTGACTCTGGTGCATGGGACAGTTCCATGATGCTCCCTCTGGAAACTTCCTGTCCAGTTCCCACCTGCAAGCCCCAGGTGAGGGACACCTGAGAAAGGGAGGCAACAAGGCCTGGGGCGAAAGCCCACGTGCTCGTCATTCACCTGTTTGCTCTCAGATTCATTTTTCTGCTTTTCCTGCTCTGCTCAGTGTCACAGGGAGGTGGAGGGGGGTGGGGCTGATCTTGGTCCCTGATTCCTGGCTGGGTGGGCAAATGGAGGCCCTGGAGGGAGGTGGGAGGGTGGGAAGGGGGGAGATCGGAGTCTTTCTCTCCAGCATGGGCTGCATTAGTGCCTTCCGCTCTTGATAAGTGGAAAGCCCTACCAGCTTCCACCGTGGCACCAGCTTTGGAGTCCAATAGCTCCATCTCCTCCATCTGTCCCCCCTGCCTGGGGTGGTGGCAGCTTCTTGCTCTTGCTAACTCTTGAGTTGCCCCTTTATCCCCTTTTATGCTTCTCAGCTCTCCCTTCACCTGGGTACCCCACCTCGGTAACCCATCCCTTGTAAACCTCTCCATTAAATACCTAGGTGGTGCAAGTTTTCCTGCTTGGACTCTAAGGCTACAGCCATCTGACTGGGGCCCAGGTGAGCTTGGGCTCAAACCTCCCTTTGCCACTAGCAAGCTGTGAGTACTTGAGTCAGTCCTTTTCCCTCTCTGGTCGTTACTTTTGCATTCTGTGAAAGGGAGGGCTGGTGGTGGAGAGAGCAGCCCCTGGACCGTGACAGGACCCTCTGCCTGGAGCCTGAGGGCTTTTCAAGGTGCTGTGCTGGGGCTCTGTTAACCCCCTGGGGCCTCTGACACCACCACCCTCATCACCTCCCAGAGCCATCCCTACCTTCCCTGCAAGGGAGGGAGAGGACACTATTGTGCCTTGGGCCTCAAGTCCTAGAGGTCATCTCCCTAAATGTGTGGGATTCAGACCAGGGCGGGGCAGTGGGAGTGGTATTACTGGCCAGTTGGAACCATGGACAATTTTTAGAAGGATCTCTTCTCCCCAGGGTCAAGGAAAGTGAGGGACAAGAGGGTGTTGATGAGATCTGGAGAGGACCCCTCATCCTCTGCCCCCCAGGAAGCCTTCCTCTTATGGTGGGTGGGGCTAGACAGTCTGTCACTGTGTGGAAGGGGAAGCAGTGGGGAGGGAAGGAGAGATCAGAGCAGAGCTGAGGCCTTGTTTTGGGTTTGAAATGCCCAAGCTGTTAATTTGAGAATAATCAATGCTAATTTGCACATATCTGGTTGCTATAACAGGTTATCTATTTCCCGTCAAAATGTCCCAGAAGCACCCATAGCTCTTTTCCATCACTGCCAACCATTCTCCCCCACCTCCCACAGGGTGCAGTGGACCAGCTCCTCCTGGGAAATGGCAGGTCAGCCACCATCCAGCCTCTGGGCCAGCCCCAGCTGCCTTGGGGGCTGGAGGAGATCCAGGAAGCAGGAGGGGAGGAGG
This sequence comes from Loxodonta africana, assembly GCF_030014295.1. NCBI lineage: Eukaryota > Metazoa > Chordata > Mammalia > Proboscidea > Elephantidae > Loxodonta > Loxodonta africana. Next base: position 18,842,121 of record NC_087359.1, read on the forward strand.
TAGGAGGTAGGGAGCTGGCCAACGGAGCCTGGGAGGAGGAGAATTAACCAAAAGTGCAAATTACCCAAACCCATGATTAACATTTCTTCTAAATCTGCATGAATATTAAAGCGCAGCCCACCCCAGTCCCCACACAATGAATTCTGCATGAATCTTAAGATAAATCGTTTGGATAACTTAGCGGCAGCTGTACTCCCCTGCTGCCAGCTGCCTCCCCAAATCATTTCAAGGCGGGTAAGAGGAGACAATAAGGGAGGGTGGATGAGGGGGCAAGGAGAAGAGGGGCCAGCATTTAGGCACCCTGAGCTTGGGCACCAGGGTCAAGTGGGCATTGGGCTGAGGGTAGGGAGAGGCTTAGCAAGGGCTGGGCCTGGCCTGGGTGGCTATATCCCCACTGTTGGGGCTGAAGGGGTATGTTGTTGGGACCTGGCTGAGAGCCCTTTCTGGTGTCCCTAGTCACCCTTCCCTTCTCCTAAGAAACAGACCAGCTCAGTTAGCCCTCGGTCACACCCATTACCCTGGAGGGCTGTGGTTCTCCCTTTGCCCCCTGGGGGACATTTGGCAATGTCTGGAGATATCATTGGTTGTCACGACTGGAGGATGCCAATAGCGTCTCATGGATAGAGGCCAGGGGTACTGCTTAACACCCTACTATTGTTGTTGCTGAGCCCTGGTGGTGCAGTGGCTAAGCATTCGGCTGCTAACCAAAGGGTGAACAGTTCAAATCCACCAGCTGCTCCTTAGAAACCCTATGGAGCAGTTCTACTCTGTGAGTCGGAATCCACTCAGCGGCAACAGGGTTGTTGTCCATAGGTGCCATTGAGTGGATTCCGACTCAAAGCGACCCCATGTGACAGAGTAGAACTGCTTATAGGGTTTTATTGGCTGTAATCTTTGCAGGGGTGATCACCAGGTATTTCTCCTGCGGAGCCACTGTGGTGGGTTCGAATAGCCACCCTTTTGATTGGCAGCCGAGTGCTTAACAGTTGCACCACCAGGACTCCTTAACATCCTGCAATGCATAGGAAAAACCCACAGCAAAGAGTAAGCAGCCCCAAATGTCAAGAGTGCCCAGGCTAAGAAACCCTGCCCGAGGGGTGCCTACTCTGTCTTGGGGGCCCTTGCTTCCCAAACGAGTCACCTAGTCTTCCCCCTGCCCTACCCATGGGCTAGAGATGAGTTACCCGGGACCCTTGGGGGGCTGGGGAGTCAGGGTTTTGAGTTTTGAAGCATAGCAATGTCATCATCATGTATATCTTTGTGCCAGCCAGGGTTTTGGCAGGAAACAGATGGCACCCTCAAAAGGTTCCAGCGAAGGCGGTTTAAAGAAGAGGCCATCTGCAGACTTGTGAGCAGAGTTAATGGAACCATCACGGGAAGGTGAAGAACCCAGGGACCAGCAGGTGTGGGGAGCCTTTACTACCTGTAGGTCCTGAACTAGTACCAGTGGCCATCGCGTTGGTTCCAACTCACTTTGACCCCATATGTGCCAAAGTAGAACTGTGCTCCATAGGATTTTGAATGGCTGATGGTTTGGAAGTCTTTTCTTCCGAGGTGCCTCTGGGTGGACTCAAACCTCCAATATTTCAATTAGCAGCAGAGCACATTAACTACACCACTCAGGGACTTCCTTAGGTTCTGTCATGGACTGAATTGTGTCCCCCCCCCCCAAAATCTGTCAACTTGGCAAGGTCATGATTCCCAGTATTGTGTGATTGCCTACCAGTTTGTCATCTGATGTGATTTTCTGTGCGCTGTAAATCCTGCCTCTATGATATTGATGAGATGGGATTAGCCGCAGTTATGTAGACTCAATCTACAAGATTAATCTACAATTTAAGCCAATCTCTTTTGAGATGTAAAAGAGAGAAGCAAGCAGAGAGATGGGGGGACCTCATACTATCAAGAGTATGGTGGCAGGAGAAAAGCACATCCTTTGTACCCAGGGTCCCTGTGCAGAGAAGCCACTAGTCCAGGGGAAGTTTGATGATAAGGGCCTTCCTCCCGAGCCGACAGAGAGAAAAAGCCTTCCCTGGAGCTGATGCCCTGAATCGGGACTTCTAGCCTACTAGACTGTGAGAGAATCAACTTCTGTTTGTTGAAGCCATCCACTTGTGTTGTGTTACAGCAGCACCAGATGACTAAGACAGGTCCGAAGGGGGGAGGGAAAAGAATGGAGGTGGGGTTACCCAATAGGAACTAAGGCTATAGTGGATTACAGCCACCGTCCCAACAGCAATGGGGCAGAGAGGCAGTGGGTAGAATAAACATCCAAACCCCTCTCTCTTCCTGCCCTAAGTCACTTCCCATTGCCTCTAATTGTTCAAACCTACCTAGAAGATGGGAACAATGGGGCTCAGCTGATATAGCTTGTAGAGGTTACTCGTCCAAGGTGTAGAGCGTTGGGGAGAATAATGAAGGAAAGCTTCGAGAGGTGGGATAAATGGAGAGTAGCCAGCATAGTCATCACAAAGAGCACCCAGGGGTGCTCCCCAGGGGGCACCTCCAGCCACTTGCTCCCAGAAACTCAGTTCAACAGCAGCTAAAGAAAACCCACAGAACAAGCCATAATCATACGCATGAGTAGATCAGTACAAAAGACCTTTTAGAAAATTCTAGATTCTTTTCTAGTGGTAGAGCTAGGGTTAAAATGTTAGGATTCACTGGGGAGCGAGCCTCAACAGAGAGCTTCAGCAAACCAGTGGCAAGCTGGGATTCAATTTACAAAACTGCAGTTTAAGCACAACTTGGCAGAGGCTCATCCATTGTGTATGGGAATTCTATTTACCGCAGACTGTCAAAGGAGGCAAAAGCCAGCTAGGCCATCTGACAAGACTGGACCTCGGGCCTGGTTCTCTGGGAAAGACAGCTGGAGTCTTCAGGACTTGCTGATGGTTGGATGTGGGGTGAGGGAAGGAGGGATTAAGAGTAACTCCTGAGGTGGGGGCATTGAGTTTATGTTAACGGTGGTGGAATACTTCGGAAAAGGATAGTGAAAATGGTTGTACAACTTCAAGAATCAATGTCATTGAATTGTACATGTAGAAATTGTTGAGACGGAATATGTTCTGTTATGTATATTTTCACCACGATAAAAAAAAAAAGAGTAACTTCTGGGCTTTTGGCCTGAACAAGTGGGTGGATGGGGGTGGTGCTTCCTGATAAGGGAAAGATTGAGGAGGGGACTGAAAATCTGGTTGTGTTGGACTCCAAAGCCCCAGCTCCGGGTAGACGGCCACTTGCTGGGCTTGCCAGGTAGTGGGCAGCATTCCTGGGCCTGTGGCCAGCTCCTGTCCCCTTTCCATAGGTGAACTTGTATTACCTTCTCATTGGTGGCAGGTGGGATGAGGGCATTTGCATAAGCTGGGGGTACTAAGAAGCCAGTTGGGCTCAGAGAGTGGTAATGGGCCTCAAGAGGCCAGTGGGCCAGAGGGGCAGCCGCAGTTCGGTTTTGATGCAGCAGCCTAACATGTAATAGACAAACAGGAGCGCTTCGCCGCTCAGCTGGGTGGGAATGGGCGCCGAATTAAAATCTCATTATAAGAACACTGCAGAGGCTGCAGGCAGCCGTGTTTACCAGCATTTCTGCCCCTGTGCACATGTGGAAACCTTCCTTGCCAGTTTCAGCCATGGAGGATGCCAGGGAAGAATTCTGCAGTCAGATCAACCTGGCCCTGCCTCCCCAGAGCTGGTGACCTTAAGAAAGTTCTGTAACCTCCCCAAATCTCAACCCCCTAAGCTCTGTCCTGCTGGGAAGTCTTGGTTTGCCCTCCAGACCGCCCTCCATCCTTCTCCACGCGCTCTGTGAAGACGGCACCTGAGGGAGGCTTTCTAACCTCTGGCTTGTGTGTCGGGGGAGGCAGGGAGGATGGGATGAGAGGTTAGGACTTGACCCCTGGCTGCCTTCCTGCCTGGGTGTGGTGTGCCAGTGGCTGTTGTTGGCCTCCCTGACAGCCACCTTTGTCTCTGAGCTCTGAAGCCCTAGGGATGCAGTACCTCCCCTCTCTAGCTAACCCTTGGGTGTGTCCCCCCGTTCCTTCCCCGCCTTCCCTATCTCACCTGTGCACCACACTGTGCATGGTCCCCTTAGCCTGCTTTCCCTTTTGTCACTGTGCCTTCATCAGACTCTCTTCCATCACCTCTTTAGGATGTGCCAACTGCTTCCTCCATAGGGCTGGTGTGAGGGTTGAACAGGACAACTTTTGGGAAGGTGCTGAATGCAGGCTGGGCCCACAGGAAGCACTCAGGAAGCATGAGACTGTGTGGTGTGGTGGTTAAGAGACCAGACTGCCTGGAACTCATCCCAGCTCCGCCACTTTTTAACTAGATAGGGAACTGCGGCCAATTTGCTGACTCTCTATGTCTCCAAATTTTCCTCCATAAAATGACAATGACGATGATGATGGTGATGATGATGGTGATGGTGGTGATGACGACAACGAAGGTGATGAGAGGACGTATGTCATGGGTTATGAGAATTAAATGAGTTAATTCATGTCAAGTCTTAAAACGGCACCTCACAGGCCATCAGAGTCGTTAGCTATGACTTTATACTGTGGTCTGCTCTCACTAAATGTCTTCTTCCAGGTCATGCAGAAGGCTGCATCAGCAATCAACCTCCCTCTGCTTTTGAATAGTTTGATTGTGACACAGTTTCTACGGCTAGAAGGACTGTCTCTGTCCTATGGGAAGCCATGCTGCCCAATTCCTATCCTAAACCACCCCTCCCTGAGAGCTCCAGTGAGAACTTACAAATCCTACCACAGATATATATATATATATATATACTTTTTTATTGTATTTTAGATGAAGGTTTACAGAACAAACTAGTTTCCCATTAAACAGTACACGTATTGTTTTATGACATTGGTTAACAACCCCATGACATGTCAACTCTTCCTTATCAACCCTGGGTGCCCTATTATCAGCTTTCCTGTCACCTCCTGCCGCCTAGTCCTTGCCCCTGGGCTGGTGTGTCCCCTATAGTCTCGTTTTGTTTTATGGGCCTGTCCAACCTTTGACTGAAGGATGAACCCCAGGAGTGACTTCATTACTGAGCTGAAAGGGTGTCCGGGGGCCAGACTCTCAGGGTTTCTCCAGTCTCTGTCAGACCAGCAAGTCTGGTCTTTCTTTCTGAGTTAGAATTTTGTTCTACATTTTTCTCCAGTTCTGTCCAGGACCCTCTATTGTGACCCCTGTCAGAGAAGTCAATGGTGGTAGCTGGGCACCATCTTATTGTACTGGACTCAGTCTGGTGGAGGTTGTGGTAGATGTGGTCCATTAGTCCTTTGGACTAATCTTTCCTTTGTATCTTTAGTTTTCTTTATTCTTACTGAGAGGTGGGACCAGTGGAGTATCCTAGACGGCCACTCACAGGCTTTTAAGATCCCAGATGCTATTCACCAATATAGAACGCAGAACATTTTCTTTATAAACTATGTATGCCAATTGAGCTAGATATCCCCTGAGATCACGGTCTCCACAGCCTCCAGCCCAGCAATCTGGTCCCTCAGGGGTTTGAATGTGTCTATGGAGCTACCATGACCTTGCCTTGTACAGGTTGTGCTGGCTTCCCCAGGATTGTGCACTGTCTTACCCTTCACCAAAGTTGCTACTTATCTATTGTCTGTTAAATGTTTTTCCATCCCCACCTCAACCCTCCCTCCTAACCATCAAAGATTTTTTCCTTTTGTAGGTAAACTTTTTCATGAGTATTTAGAGTAGTGATTTCATACAATATTTGTCCTTTTGCGGTTGACTTATTTCACTCAGCATAATGTCCTCCAGATTCATCCACGTTATGAGATGCTTCACAGACTCATCGTTGTTCTTTATCGTTGTGTAATACTCCATGGTGTGTACATACCACAGTTCGTTTATTCATTCATCTGTTGATGGGGATCTAAGTTGTTCCCGTCTTTTTGCTATTGTGAACAGTGCTGCGATGAACATAGGTGTGCATATATCTGTCCATGTGATGACTCATTTCTCTAGGATATATTCCTAGGAGTGGGATCCCAGGATCATATGGAATTTCTATTTCTAGCTTTCTAAGGAAGCACCATATTGTTTTCCAAAATGGTTGTATCATTTTGCATTCCCATCAGCATATTCGACATATATTCAAAAGAAAAAAGTTGAGAAGGGGGCAAGTGTGATGCCAGAGCTAATGTCTGCCTGAGTCCAAGGACATATTATGGAGTAAGCAAGAATGGGAAAATGGACAAGCATGCTGCCACAGCCATGTCTGCCCGAGTCCAAGGAATGTTACAGAATAAACAAGAATGGGAAAACAGACAAGCATGTTGCCACAGCCATGTCTGTCCAAGTCCAGAAAATATTACAGAATAGGCAAGAATGGGAAAACAGACAAGTGTGCTGCCACAGTCGTGTCTGCCCGGGTCCAGAAAACATTACAGAATGGACAGAAGTGGGAAAACATACAAGCATGCTGCCACAGCCATGTCTGCCTGAGTCCAAAGAACATTACCCTACCACAGATATTTCTGATCTCCAGTAGGGCCATGGCTTGTTGAAGGGTCTGATCATTCGTAAATGTGTATCAGGGGCATATTATGTGCCAAGCACTGTGCTGAGCTCTTAGGATTGTGGGCTAAACTCACAAAGACCCTTCTTTTTTGGGTCATTTAATCAGGATCTGAAATATCCCCTGAGCCATAGTGAAGCAGGCTTAGAACAGCCACGTAGGACAGAACACAAGTATCAGTAACGCTAGGGTTCCTGACTGCTAGAAGAGTTTGGGAGGGCCTCAGATGTCTTATTATCTTTCATGGTTTTGGAGGTTGACCTGTATCAGCTAGTCAGTTTCCACTTGGGTTCTCTCATGCCATTTCAGTAAGACATTGCCTGGGTCTGAGTCATCCTGAAGGCTTCTTCACTCTCACATCTGGTGATTGATATTGCTATTGCTGAAACCTCAGCTGGAATTGTCAGTCAGGACATCTACATGTGGCCTCTCTATGTGACTTGGGGTTCCTTACAGCATGGCAGCTGGGTTCTAAGGGTAAGCATCCCAAGAGACAGCCGTATGGAAGTTGCATCACCTTTTATGATCTAGCCTTAGACATAACATAGTGTCACTCCAGCCATACTTTGCTGGTTGAGGAAGTCATTAAGTTCTGCTTAGTTTTTAAGGAAAGGGACATAGGCTCTACCTCTTGATGAGGGAATGGCAAGGTCACATTGTTAGAAGAACACGTAGGATGAGAGAGATTATTGGAACCATCTTTGGAAAACAATCTTTCCCACTTTGATAGCTTCACTGGGTCTTGATATTTTCTCGTCCTCAGATTTTCCCTCTCACCTACCTAAGCAGTACTTTCTGGGTCAGACAGTATCCTTTCCCTGCCCTTTCGGAAATCTGGGGCACCAGAAAGAGCAGTGTCCTGGAAGCCCATGTTTCCAGTTCCTTGCTTCAGCTCTGCTCCTGATGTAGTGCTTTTGAGTAAATCTGGAGCGAACACCTGCTCATCTCCATGCCCTCAGCACCATGGGAACCTTAGCAGGAAGGGGATGATACACAACAGCTGATTTTGCCACACTGACTAGCTTGGCACCCAAAAAAAGAAAATAAAATTGTTGCAGGGCAAGGCTTCTCAGCTCGGGACTAAGCTCTGCCTAGGTTCTTACCTTCTTCTGACCACGAATGACCAGGACAGGCTCAGAGGTCCCACCCAAACAAAGGTTTATTGGATACAGAAAAGGCTCGCGAGGGACAGAGGGAGAGGGGTTTCCACCTACGCTAGCCTCCAGTCTCTCATTGAACAAAGGATTTCCTGGGGCTTATAAAAGTTTTTAGGTGGGAAGAAGGCATTATCTTTATTCATTAGATGGGTGGAAATTTCCAGGAGAAGGGGAGGGATTATGAAAATCGAATGTGCACGCAGTTAGAATTTAAGATGGATTTCCTTGCAGAGATTACTGGAGCTAAGATGGAGTCTGTCACAAAGGCTGCCGGGATGTCCAACAGAACTTATTCTGGAATGTTGTGCATGTGTGATGCCTCTGGATCTCGGTTCGAGCCCCGGTGATGGGTCCCTGCTCATGTTTGTCTCGTGTGGACGGTCATTCATAGGCCATGTTGATCTTTACTGAGCATGCTCTGTACCTGGTGAGGCCTTGAAAAACAACTCAGGAGGATTATCAGTAATTTATAGCTGGTCAAGCACGCAGGGCCTTGAAATGTAGCCTCTTATCTTGTCTGAGCACCTAGTTTGTTAATCACAAGAAGTTTTCAGGTGCCAGCAGCAAAAGTTGTATGGTGGCCTGCACTTAGGTTTAAATTCCAAGAATACTGAGTCAGAGGCTATTTAATTCAGCCAGCCCAATCTCTTGCCTGTCTCTAAATCACTAGCTGGGATGTGCAAATCTGTTACCCTTCAAACACTGACTCATCTGGGTCAAATGCCAGTTCTCAGTAAGCTCACCCCTGGTCACTGTCCAGGAAGCCTGGGATCTCCCAAACTTATCTTTTCTTCTATTCTTATGTTATTATCTATTCTTGCATAATAAATGACTCTGAACCTTAATGACTTAAAACACCAAACACCTATGATCTCATAGTTTTTAATGGGTAAGGAATCCCGGTGTGGCTTAGCTGGGTCATTGTGCTCAGAGTCTTTCACAAGGCTGCAGTCAAGATGTTGGCTAAGGCTGTATTCTCATCTGAAGGCTCTACTGGGGGCAAGAATTCACTTCCAAGTTCACTCATGAGGTTGATGGAGGGAGGGATTCAGTCCCTTGGTAGTTGTTGGATAGAGGGCCTCAGGTTGGATGAAGGTTGCCCTTAGTCCCTTGCCACATGAGTCTCCATAAGGCACTCTGCTTCATTAGAGTGAGCAAGTGAGGGAGTGAGAGAATAAGACTGAAGTCAGATTTTTTCCTGTTTTTCTTTTTTTTTAAAGGAAAGGGGGTTTTATTCTACTTTATCCTTATGGTTTCTGATGGTCCTACAATGTTGTGCTTAATTCAGCATCACCTCTGTTATGGCTTGAATTGTGTCTCCCCAGAAGATATGTTTAAGTCCTACCCCTTGCGCCCAGGAATATGACCTTGTTTGGGGAAATAGAGTTTTTCTTTGCAGATGCTACCCAGTCATACTGGAGTAGGGTGGGTCCTAATCTTAATCTTTTCTGAGTGGCATTTTATGAAACAGGAGGAGAGACACGAAAACAGAGTCACACACAGGGGAAAGTATCATGTGAAGATACGTCTACAAGTAGCAGAGGAGCACCAAAGACTGCCAGCAACCGCTAAAAGCTGGAGCAGTTCTCTCTGAACCTCAGAAGGAATCAACACAGCTGATATCCTGATTTGAACTTCGACCCTCCAGAACTACCAGAAAATGAATTTCTGTTCTTTGAAATCACCCGCTTAGTGATGCTTTGTTATGGGAGCCCTAGGAAGCTAAGACAACCTCCAAGTTCTAGACAAGACAGGTATTTAAGATCTTCAAAATTTTAAGTTTTGTCTTTATTATTCATATTCATTACATAACACCACCTAAATTTCTGCTTTTTGCATGAATTAATAGTTCATTCATGTCCTATTAAAAAATAACCATCACTTGATTTGTATCACAAAGTTTTCTTTCCACCACACTGGGAAAATTTTGATTGGCGCTAAGAAGTGGGTTTCAAGGAACTACAAGTCCACGGGGTGGGCCTTGTGCCATTTGAAGTAGCCTATGTTATCGTAACCATTATACTGAATTAACCCAAACGGCTTATTGCCTGAGCTGAGTCTTGTTTTTTTCCATATGCATGGTGTTGTATATTGTTTATTATATATCTTCCATCCCCCATCTTGTATCCACCCTCTACCTTCTCTCAATCCTCCTTCTTGTATCTACACATTGTCCTGTACCCATCCTCTATCTGGTCTCCACTCTCCATCCTGTATCCATCCTCCATTTTTTTTACCCGCTGCCGTCTTGTATCCATCCTTCATTTTGTATCCATCCGCCAACCTGAATCTACCTCAATCTTGTCTCTACCCTCTATCTTATATTCAGCCACCATTTTATACCCACTCTTCATTTTGTGTTCACCCTCCATCTTGTCTCCACCCTCCATCTTATATCCATCCTCCATCTTGTCTCCCCTGAAGTCAGACTTCTAAGGCCTAATCTTGGAAGCGATAGTGTTTGCATAAGGAGTCCCTGGGTGGTACAAACAGACGCTTGATTGCTAGTGGAAAGGTGATGATTCGAACGCACCCAGAGGTGCCTCGAAAGACAGGTCTTGTTGACCTGCTTCCAAAAGGTCACAGCCTTGAAAACCCTATGGAGTCGGAACTGACTCGATGACAACTGACAACAACAGCAAAACAGTGGTTGCATAACATGATGAATGTAATTAAGTCACTAAACTCTACAGGTAAAAAAGGTTCAAATGGCAAATGTTTTCTTATACACTATATTTGTGCTACAGTAAAAAAAACAAAAAAAGGTCACTAGGTCCAGCCCACCCTCAAGGTGAGGGAATCACACAGGAACATGAATACCAGGAGGTGGGGATCACTGGGGGCCATTTTAGAAACTACCCACCATACTCACACTGACCCTGGGATTTGGAGAAGGCAGATGGGGAATTCTCACTATTTTGATGATGGCAGAAAGTGGATAGGGGTTGTGCATCAATGTTCACAGCATCGTTATTCATAACAGCCCCAAAGCGGAAACAACCCAAATGCCCATCGACTAACGAATGGATAAATAAAATGTAGCACATTCATACGATGGAATATTATTTGGCAATAAAAAGAAATAAAGTCCTGATACTTGCTACAACATGGATAAACTTTGAAAACATTATGCTCAGTGACAGAGGCCAGTTACTGAAGGACCACATATTACATGATCCTGTTTCTAGCAATGTCTAAAATAGGTAAATCTGTAGAGACAGAATGAGGCATTGGTGGTTCTGTGGTAGAACTCTCTCCTTCTATGCGGGGAGACCCTAGCTCAATTTCCAGCCAAAGTGCCTCATGCGCAACCAGCACTCTCCGTCAATGGAGGTTTGTGTGTTGCTAGGATGCTGAGCAGGTTTCCGTGGAGCTTCCAGACTAAGGCAGACTAGGAAGAAAGGCCTGGCAATCTATTTCCAAAAATCAGCCAATAAAAACCCAGTGGATCACAACGGTCGGATCTGCAACTGATCATGGGGATGACCCAGGACTGGGCAGTGTTCTGTTCTTTGTGCATGGGGTCACCATGAGTCAAGAGCCAACTCCACAGCAGGTAACAACAACGACATAGAGACAGAAGGTAGATTAGTGGTTTCCCAGGGCTGGGGGAGGGGGAAGGGAGAAATGGAGTGGGGATGATGGCGAAGGGTCGCAGGTTTCTGGGGTGATGAGAATGTTCTAGAATTGATTGTTTGCTAGGTGCACAACACTGAGAACACTAAAAGCCATTGGATTGTACCTCGAGATGGTGAATTGCATGGAATGTGCATGGTAGCTCAATAGTGCTGTTTAAAATAAAGTGGCTGGGTGTTCTGCCCCTCTTGCAGCAGGGTCAGGGCAGAAGCAGAAGTGGAAGATGGAGTGTTTTGCTGTGCAGCCCTAGGTTGTTCCACTCTGCCAAGCCACTCCTGGGAACAGCACTTCTCTGCACTGACCTGTGACATCTGGGCACCGTGTCCTGGGTGGGCGAGTCACCTTCAGAGGCAATGTGTGCAAGGGTGATAGGCAGCTGGGCCCCTTGGCTGCCCTTCCATCCCCCTTTCTCATGCATGTGATCATCCCTGCTGCTCGGCATTTAACTCCCTCTGTTCCCCACCCCTTGGGTTTCACACTGCGCTGCCTCCCCCCACCCCATCTTCTGAGCCTCCTTCATCCCCTCAATCCCCTCCACCCCCCCTACAAACAGTAAACCTCTAGGGGTGGAATCCATTTCCAATCCCTCAGATGTCAGGGGAATTGAAAGCACGGCAAATATTTCCGAGATCTAAATTACACCGACCCCGGAAGGCTGAACTTGCAGTATAATCCAAGTTATGAATTGTAAATCAGAAGCCATGCAAAGTACTTGCAAAAATTCAATAAAGCCTTCCCTCCTAGTGCAGCAAAGCCTGGCTTAGGGAGGCAGGAGGAGGCAGGCTGTGGGTGGAGGAGACAGAGAAGTATGATGGGGAGGGAGGGGAGAGGGGCTGAGCCTGGCCCTGCCTGGACAAGCCTCCCCATGGCCAAGAGCCACTCATCGTCCCTTTGTTCAAGTCAAGAATCTCCATGGTCTTTGGATAACACATACCCCAAGACTTAATCTAGCCTTGCAAATAGGAGTGGTATATTTACCAGCCAGGTCCCTGGAGGGAGCCAATGCCCTGAAGTTGGCTACTAATCAAAAGACTGGCGATTCTAGCCCACCCAGCAGCACTGTGGAAGAAAACCCTATGGAGCTCAGTTATACTTGGTAACACATGGGTCACCATGAGCTGGAATCGACTTGATGGCAACTGGCAGGTCGGTTGGTTAGTTATCAGCCTGTCCAGCCTAGGGTTGGTGCATCAGTGAAGGTGGGCTTCTAGACCCCTCGTTTGGCATAAACAATGAGGTCGCCTGTATATACATGTTGTTACCCAGGTGCTTATGGAGGCCTGGAGGAGGTGACAGTCACAGATAGGTATGCAGTGCGGGGTGCCCTGCCTGATACTAAATTCATCTCTGTTTTAGTGAGAAAGAAGTCAGAAAATTCATTTTGGACCCACTGAAGGGAGCACCCCTTAGAATGGGAAACAAACAGCGACCAGTGACTGCCGAGTTGACTCTGACCCATGGTGACCTCATGTGTGTCAGAGAGAACTGTGCTCCATAAGATTTCCAATGGCTGATTTTTCAGAAGTAGATTGCCACCCCTTTTTTCTGAGGTGCCTCCGGGTGGAGTCAAACCTTCATCCTTTTGGCTACCAGCCAAGTGTGTTAATCCATCTGCATCACTCCCTGGAATGGAGAAAAGAGGTGCAAAGTACACCGGAGAGTTTTATCGAGAAGGGAGTTGCTGGGCAAAAGGCCCCACTCTCTGGTGGTAACGGAGTGGCCTGAAGGCTTTCATGCTTCAAGGACTAGCAATCACTAGAGAGAGGACTGGTACTCACTTCTGTCCCCAACTCTGGCCTGGAGGCGCACTGAAGCACAGCTGTTCTACCCTGCCTGATTTGGGGGCAGGGGTGCGGGGAGGGTCGTATTTCGTGGGGCTACATCTCTGGGGGCATCAAGAAAAGGTAATTCCAATTGTAACCTTAACCCATTGCCTCATAGAGACCCTGTAGGACAGAGTAGAACTGCCTCATAGGATTTCCAAGGAGTAGCTGGTGGATCCAACCCGTTAACCTTTTGGTTAGCAGCCGAGCGCTTAGCCACTGCACCACCAGGGCTCCCTTTTACAAAAGTATAGGACCTGCTTATCGCAGGGCCTTTCTTGGTCTTCTGCCCAAATTAGTCAGGTAGTCCCTGAAGATACCCCACTCACTCAAGGATTGAAAGGAAATGAGAAGATGGCAGAGACCAGTTTTCCCCATTCAAACCTGGCCTTGTTGGCGTTCAACCACATCTGCACGGATAGCCCAGGTGGGTGGCTATTCACTTGCCTAGCATCCGCTGAGGGCCACCTGCCAGGAACACAGGGATAAAGGTGGAGGCCCTACCCTCAGGCGGGTCAAGTGCTGATGAGCTGGTCCTTCGTCTCTGCCTCCCAGATGCTCGGCAGACCTAAGTCCTGGGCACACACTGTACCGGCCTGCAGGAAAGACCAGGTCCCGCCTGTCACAGGTGGACTTTGGAGCTGGTGTGAAGAAAGGATGGGGAAGACTTAAGCTGCATGTGTGCTGGGGGAGGGCTCTGCCAAGCCAGGACTTGAGAAGCCTGGATGTTCCCAGCCTATCAATAGTCATGACGAGGAGGACGTGCAAAGGCTCCTCTCCAGGTGCTCAGGGCTCTGCGCAGGCAATTAGGATGCAGCGCGGTGCACAACTAATGAGAACACCACTGATATTGGGTAGCTCCAGCTCTGCGTGCATCTTTCCTCTCTCTTCCCTTCCTTGCTTCCTGCAACGCCACTTTCCCTAGAAGAACATAGAGAAAGTGCAGTGGGAGTGTTATAAGCCTGAGCCTGTCTGAAAATCTGGGTGCCTGTGCCTTGTCTCTTCCTACTCGTGGACGTTTGGTAAGTGTGGTGGAAGCATCTGAGATGGCCACTCTGTGACTCCCGCCTCCTGGTATTCATGCCCTTGTGTTATCCCTTCCCCTTGAGTGTGGGCTGGGCTAGCAACTTGGTTCTGACAAATGCTACTGTTGTATTGCTGTTAGCTGCACAATAGAATGAAATGCTGCCCAGTCCTGCTCCATCCTTTGTGGTCCATAGAGTTTTCATTGGCTAAAATTTGGAAGTAGGTGGCCAGACCTTTTTTCCTGGCCCATCTTAGCCTGGAAGCTCTGCTGAAACCTGTTCAGTGTCACAACACACAAGCCTCCATTGACAGAGGGGTGGTGGCTACACATTGGGCAGGAATCAAACCTGGGTCTCTTGCATGGAAGATGAGAATTTTACCACTGAACCACCAGTGCCCTCGAAGGTGCACATGGCTAACACGCTTGGCTGCTAACCAAAAGGTTGGAGGTTCAAATCCATCCAGACATACCTCAGAAGAAAGGCTTTGTGATCTACTTCCAAATAATCAGCCATTGAAAACCCTATGGAACACAATCCTACTCTGATATTCATGGGGTCACCATGAGTCAGAGTCGACTTGATGGCAACTGGTTTCCTGACCAAGAGAATATAGAAAAAGCATGGATATTACTTCCATGGTTAGGCTACATAAGATTGCAACTTCTGTCTTGTTAGAAGACTCTATTGCCTTCTTGGCTTGCATCTTTGATGAAACAAGCTGTTTTGTTGGAGAGACCCATGTGGCAAGGAACTGCTGGCTAGGAACTGAGACTCCCCGGTCAGACAGCCCTCAAGGAACTGAATTCTGCCAACAACCACATGAGTTTAGACGTGGATCCTTCCCCAGTTGAGCCTTCAGATGAAACTCCCACCCTAGCCTACACCATGACTGCAGTCTCGTGAGAGATCCTGAGCAGAAGACCCAGCTAAGCTTCGCCCAGATTCATGACCCATAGACACTGTGAGAAAACAACTGTGTGTTGTTTAAAGCCACTAAATTTGGGGGTGATTTGTTGTGCAATGATAGGTAACTAAAATAGCAA
Organism: Loxodonta africana; assembly: GCF_030014295.1. NCBI lineage: Eukaryota > Metazoa > Chordata > Mammalia > Proboscidea > Elephantidae > Loxodonta > Loxodonta africana. The sequence goes on from NC_087359.1 coordinate 18,857,355, forward strand.
ACCATTTAACTTTACCATCTTCCACTTCTCCTCTGTAAAACAAGCCTGATGCTACTGCCTCTCTGCAAGGGTTAACTGAGAAAATGCACAGACGGTGTGTTGCACAGTGCCGGGCACCCAGGATGCAGGGACTAGTAGCTTCATTATTAATTCACAGCGTCCTAAATAACAACAGCTGTCCTGGGTTGCTGTGTTTAGACCCCGGCTCTGGCTTATCCTTAATGCACGCTTATTTATGCAGCTCATTCTCTCCTGTCCAGCTGCATTCAGGGGATACCAAAGAGATCAGATAATAATGCCTCAGTGAAACCATCCCCTTACATTATAGAGAGCTTTTTAGTTTTCAAAGCTCACTTACGTTCTACCCACTCAACAGGCAAAACAATGATCGTGACCTTTGTTTTTGCATTTAGTTGGACTTGTCTTCTGGGAGAACAGATCCCGTTTGCCTACTTCTAGGCACTCCAGCCTTGTTTCTGTCCTGCCTGCATCTGGTCCAGTCACTGAAGGTTAGACTTGAAAGAGATCTTTTTAAAAAATTGAGGTGAAATTCACATAACATCAAATGAACCATTTTCAGCGCGCAATTCAGTGGCATTTAGCACATTCACAATACAGTACAAACACCACCTCCATGTAGTTCCAAAACAATTTCATCACCCCAAAATGAAATCTCTTATCCATTGCTGAGTCCCTCGGTGGTGCAAACAATTAATGTGCTCAGCTGCTAACTGAAAGGTTGGAGGTTCCAGTCCACCTAGAGGTACCTCACAAAGAAGGCTGGTGATTTACTTATGAAAAATTAGCCATTGAAAACCCTATGGAACATGGTTCTACTTGGGCACACAGGAGGTGGCCATGAGTTGGAATCGACTTGAAACAAACTGGCTTTCCCATGAGCTGGCACTCCCCATTCTCCCTCTCCCAATCCTTGGCAACCAATAGTCTACTTTCTGGCTCTATGGATTTGCCTATTCCCAGTATTTCATATAAATGGAGTCATACAATATGTGACCTTCTGTGTCTGATTTCTTTCACTTAGTACATTTTTGAGCTCCATTCACATGCGATGTGTATGAGGACTTCATTATTTTTTATGACTGAATAATATTTCATTGTATGGATAAGCCACATTTTTGTATATGGAAGGGGCCTTTTGTTATTAGTTGCCATCAAGTTGGCTCTGACTCATGGTGACCCAATGTACAACAGACATTGTACGACAGACGTTGTACAACACTGCCTGGTGGCTGTGTTTGACCCCATTGTAGCAGTCACTGTGTCAATCCATCTCACTGAGGGTCTTCCTCTTTTTCACTGACCTTCTGCTCTACCAACCATGATGTCCTTCTCCAGCAATTGGTCCCTCCTGATAACATGGCCCAAGTACGTGAGATGAAGACTTGCCATCCTCCCTTCTAAGGAGCATTCTGGCTGCACTTCTTCCAAGACAGATTTGCTTGTTTTCTTGGAAGTCCATGGTATAGTCAATATTTTTTGCCAACACTGTAATTCTAATGCATCAGTTTTTCTTCAGTCTTCCTTATTCACGCTTTCGTATGCAGATGAGACAATTGAGAATACCCTGGCATTTGAAGAGAAGGAAACCGAGGTTTGGAGGAGGAGGGATTGGCCCAGGTTCGATGAGCCACTAGAGCAGAACCAGGGCTAGAACCAAGAAGCTGATGTAGCAGAGGTGGGCTGGTCGATTGCCAATATTGGGGTTCTCCTCTTTGGTACACGGCTGGGTCACACTCTCCCTTTGCAGTTAGGTGGGGCCAGTGGCCTGTGAGCAGAAGTGATGCAGCAACTTCCAGGCTTGGCCTCTAAAATCTCTCCACACATTCTCTCTTAGTTTATTGTCCAGCAGTGGGCTCTGCGGCTGGGGGAGAGCGGGCTCTGTTGGCAGGAGCCTGGGGCCTAAATGACTGTGTGGAGCTGAGCCTGCTCACCTTTTCCAGAAGGTGAAACAACTGAGCAAGAAACTTTTGTTATGTTGTTTCTGACGAAAGAGAATTGGCTCAGTATGTTCTCAACTAGGGGTGATAACCCCCATGCGGAGGACATTTGGCAATGTCTGGAGACATTGTCACTACTAGAAGATGCTACTGGCACCTAGAGGGTAAAGGCCAGGATGATATCCTACAGTGCACAGGGCAGTCCTCCTAAAACAACTCATTACTTGGCCCAAATGTCCATAGTGCTAAGGTGAGAAGCCCTATTTTAGCAAGTCCATCATCCTTCTATGATGCTCTACTGCCCACTTGCCTGGCCTGAGTTCTAACCACTAAAGATCCACTTTCTGACCTTCACTGTCCCTGTCCGGTCCCTGATCTGGCCTCCCTCTCTTGCATTCAGGGCCCATCTCATGTCAGCCTCTCCCCCCACCACCTCTGAGCTGCTCTCTGCTGACCCCATCCAGCTCTGCTTTCCTGGACTTTGTGGGGGGGGGGATACTGGGGTCAGGCTCTGGATCCTTCTAACCCACCCACCTCACAGCCTCCTGGAGCTTTCCCCAGCCTTTAGATCTGTCACCTTACCTGACACTCAAGCCTGTTGCTTCCTCCCTCATGGGCCTCTCCAGTTCATGGCTCATCCCACTCCTCCTGAGACCCACGGTGACAGTGTCTGCTGGGTTTGGTCCCATCCACTCCTAGCAGGAAGCCGCCCAAGAAATGTGTCAGCAAACTCCCCCCTCTATGCTACACCAACAAAAGCTGATCCAATTTTTCTTCATTAGTACATTTAATTATTAGTAACATTTTACTTAAGTAGAATTAATTACCCATCATCAGCTCTGGCCAACTATGTCTTCTCACCGTGGTTTCCTATTGGTATTCTTCTACTGAGGCCATATCCACCGCCCCTCCTCCCCAAGGGAATGGGGCTCTTGGCAAAGGCTCCGGGGAATGAAAACCCCCACATCGTGCACCTGTTGTGTACCCCCAGCCAAGCATCAATCAAGCCAGAAATTGCAGGTTGGTGTGGCTGAGTCCCAGGTGGGGAGAGAGGGACAGCTGCCCAAAGTGATTAGCATCTTTATTCCACTGGGCTGAGCCTAACCCCTGGAAAGTTCCTTTCTCTATCTGGCTGGGAGGTTCCAGAATAGGTCTTCAGCCAGGGGTGGTGGTGGGGAGGAAGACAGTGGCCTCCATCTCATTTTTTTTCAGCAACCAGCTTCAAGGTGGTCTAGGAAGATGACTAGAAGGTGGCAGTGTTGGCCCAAGCCCAGCCAACACATATGGACTCTCCCATGGGCTACCGACTTTGGAGTCCCAGGAGATGTTCTGAGACAAAAGAAGAGGCGGTGGCAGATTCAAAACTGAAAAAGTTTGGGACGTATTGAAAGCTACACTCCCTTCTTAGAGCCCTGTGAAGAAGCCTAGTAAAGTTGCCAAGACCATGGATTCTAGTATTCCAATCTTGTCCCATCATTCAAGAATCCTTGACCTTGGGTGGGCCACTTGATCTCTCTGTGTCTTGGCTTCCTCAGCTATAAATTACAGATAACAGCTGCATCTACTTCCTAAATTTCGAGACAGAATGGGTTAATACATGAATAGTGCTGGGTGCATTGTAAGCACCCAGTCAATGTGAGCTATTATTATCATCAGGATGATAAAGGCTCAGAGAAGCTCCGAATCTAAGCAATCTGATTTTGCTTAACCCAAAGCTCCCCAAACTTATTTGACCACAAAACTTTCCAGATCTGCAGACCTCCTGTTACCTGGAACACGCTTTAGGAAATGTTCACCTAAGTGCTCTAGGACTGGGTTTCCGTTGAAGATGTGTGGAGAGAGACCCCACAATTTACTGTGCAAAAGTATCTAGTGCTTGGCCATCTCTCTCTCTTCCTGGTCAGTTCTTCTAGAACGTGGCTCACACTGGCTAAGGTGCCCCTTGTGGACTTCAGTGCTACTTTCTCAGGGTTCTTCAGCCTTTCCCTTTTGCTGCTGTCAACTCGAAAAACAGCTTCCCAAGGCCAGAGGTCAGGTCTTCCTTGTGGTGTGTGGAAACAGCCTGCTGCTCTGGTTGTTCCAATTAGGTTAGTCTCCAACAAGAGTGTCATAGATGCAGAATGTACTCTCTAAGTCTACTGTATCATGTTGATAGGTCCATTGGGAGTTAAGGATAGCTTCCTTGACTATGTCCAGAACTGGGTGAACAGTGGGTGCATAATCCACAGCAATGACCGAGCAGTGTAGAAGCCAAGGATTCCACTGCCTCCAGTTCTGGCTGAATCTGTGCTGTCATTTACAGAGAACAGCATGGTGGAGTGGGAGGGGCCTGAATTTGGAGTTGGAAAACCTAGATTCAAATCCCAGCTTGTAACAGCATGACCTTGGAAGACTGGCTTAACCTTCCTGACCCTCAGTTTCCTCCTCTGGAAAATGGGAATAACCATACCCTTCCTCCCTGACCCCCTCACAAGGTTGCATTGAGGATCAGATCACATGCTATACGGGAAGGTGCCTTGTCCTGGGGAAGAGCTGGACAATGTCTACTTGTGGCTGCTCAGAGTGCTTGCCCCACTCTATGTCACGGCCAGAGGCCCAGAGGATGACGGAGTGCGCTTCCCAAAGCCTGGGCAGCAAGCAGGAGCTCCAGGACCTGCAGTTATCCAGGACCCTAGGCCATGACTCTATGCTTGGGTGACGTCCTCCCTTCCTCTCTCCCACTCCTTGCCATTACCCTCCTGGGATAAGCATGGTGATCAGGACAGAAGCCCGAGCAGTCACAATAACACTGGGAACAAGAGCCATTATGTGCTGTGACAATATTTGATGAATTCGTATGCGCCTAAGGGAGCAGACTAAGTAGGTGAATAAAGTGAGAATATTCTCTGTGACAATCAATATTCCTTCAATTGAACCATCTCTGCAGATCTGACATTTTGATTTTTCTTTTTTGGATGCATTACCTGGATTTATGCTTTCATACAGTGGAAGTGGCAGGGGAGGGGTGGTGACAGCAGCAGGAGACCAGGTATGCGGGTGCTTCAGCAGGCACCTGGGTTGGCTGAGGAGAGCAGGTTGATTTGCATAAGACTTCAGCTCCAAGGGATCCAGTGCTCTGCCTGCTCTGCCCACCTGGCAGCTGCAGCTCTGTGCTGGAACAACCCAACCCACATGATGGTGATCCTTTCAGCTCCAGTGCAAGGGCTGGGAGGGGAGCCAACTTGGGGTTCAGGGGAGCTCTTTCCTCCTGGGAACACTGACTTGGGCTCCCAGGACAGCTACACCCTTAGCTATGGGTAGGGGAGGGGCCGGATGACTTCTTGAGGGCCCTTCTAGTGTCGTGGTGAACACTGCCTGGGTTCAATTTCTGGCTCTGCTATTTGCTGTGTGAGTGGCAAGTTCATAGTATTTTTTGTCTCAGTTTACTCATCTGCAAGACGGAGGAGACACTAACTTCGATTGAGTACCTTTAGGTGCCAGGCTGGGCTCAAGCTCAACAATGATTGTGAGGATGACACAGGACCAGGTGGTGTTTCGTTCTGTTGCACATAGGGTCCCTGTGAGTTGGAACCAACTTGATGGCACCTAACAATAACAGGTGCCAGGTATTCTTTTCAATGCTTTACCTGAATCATCTCGTCAAATTCTTATGGTAACCCAGTGAGGTAGGTACCGTCTAGTTCCATTTTGCAGATGAGGAAACCAAGGCAGAGTTGTGTATATTAGATAGGTGAGGGTTTGAAACTCAGCTCTGTCACGTAATAGTGGTATAAGTCAAGATTCTTCATGACAGCAACTCAAAGGGGCTTAAGCAAAACAAGGATGGGGGTGGGTATTGGCTTCAGCAGTTGGAAGGGATGCTGGGGCTGACCATAGATCCCAAGGAAGGGCTCTAGGACCCTGGCTTTGTGTTGTTGCCCACCACTATTGCCTCTGCTTTTCTTGTGTTGTCATTGTAGTTGTTAGTTGTCATCAGCCTCCTTCCCATAGGGACCCATGTGCATGGACCAAAACAATGTCTGGTCCTGAACCATCCCCATGATCTGCTGCAGATCAGACTGTTGCAATCCATAGGGTTCTCACTGGCTGATCTTCAGAAGGAGATCACCAGGCCTTTCTTCCTAGTCTTAGTCTGGAAGCTCAACTGAAACTTGTTCAGCGTCCTAGCATGATGCAAGCCTCCACTGACAGATAAGTGGTGGTTGCCTAATGAGGTGCATTGGCCAGGAACGCAACCTGGGTCTCCTGCCTGGAAGATGAGAGTTGTACCACTGAACCACCACTGCTCCCAGAGATATAAAAGGTATTAAATAAAGAAAGACAACTGGCAGGATGCACTCTCTAAGGCTAATGTAGAGCCCTGGGGATGGGACCAGAGATGAGAGGAGACCTTCCTAGACATATGCTGACATGCAAAACTTGTCGGCTGTACATGACATACCTGTGCACCAAGATGCCACCAGGCACGTCCCGCCCAAAGTGCAGTCAGTGTGGAAAAAAGCTGCAAGCTTGGAAATTGCCTTGTGATGAAGGTATGTTGACATGGAGACGACTGGGTTTGTACTTGTCATGCAAAGGGGTGGGGTGGTCAGGAGGTACTGGGAACAGAAGAGAGGTGGGAAAGCCAATGTCAGCTTGCTTCCAGGGGAGGGAGCCATTCAGGGCAGTTCAGGCTTCCTCCAGGCTCAACTGTCAGCTGGCTTCATGGATTAGCCCTCAGCTGTGCGGCCTCCTGGTTAGCTTGAATCTGTTCCCCTGGCCTGGAGAAACCTTGGGTGAACTGATAAAATTGGATTTCTATCCTGCTAAGGGGAATCCTTGGGACCCCTGGTGGCACAGTGGTTAAGAGCTCAGCCTGCTAAGCAAAAGGTTGGCAGCTCGAATCCACCAGCTGCTTCTTGGATGCTAAGCAAAAGGTTGGCAGCTCGAATCCACCAGCTGCTTCTTGGAAACCCTATGGGGCAGTCCTAGTCTGTCCTATAGAGTCACTATGAGTCAGAACTGGCTTGACAGGAATGCGTTTTTTTTTTTTTTTTTTGTAAAAGGGAGTCCTTGGGTGGTGCAAATGGTTAAATGCTAACTGAAACATTGGAGGTTCAAGTCTACCCAAAATGCCTCAGAAGAAAGGCCTGGCAATCTACTTTGAAAAAATCAGCCATTGAAGACCCTATGGAGGGTAGTTCTACTCTGACACACATGGTGTCACCCTGAGCTGGAGTCTGCTTGGTTGGCAACAGGTCCCCAGTCTGAGTCTTGGGAGCTGGGGGGTGGTTAGGGGACTTGAGACCAGCCTGCTAGGAGGCTGGAGGAGCTGGAAGTGAGGAGAAGATTTTGCCCACCTATAGGTTGGGGTGCAACCACATCCAAGTCAACCTGGCAGCTCAGCATGCTTGAAGTCATCCTCAGTTTATGTCTGTTAGAAGCTGCTAATGGATTGCTGAAAGCTTGCTATGGGGGAGGAGGGAAGAAAGGAGAGTCACCCTGGCCAGTCACCCTGCTGAGAGCCTGGGGCCTGGCCCTCTGGGCCAGGGGCCCATGGGAATCCCTGCCACTCCTTGTGAGTGTGTGTGTATAGGGTGAGGGAGAGTGGCTTTGAGTTCTGACCAATCAGAAAGAAACCCAAGGTGCAAGTGACAAATGATGGCCTGGCAAGAGACATGGCCCAGGAGGTCACAAAAGGCAAAGGACAGCCTGTCCCTTCAGGCTGGAGGGTACGGCCAGCCACTCCCAACCCCACTCACACCGGACTCCATTGTGCAAATCCGAAAGTCTGCATTTACTGGAGTCATTCGAGCAGGCACCCTGTTGTCCAAAAGGGGCTGAGTTACTGGATGGGATGGAGAGTAATGTAAGAAGCAAGTACTCCACCCCACCCTTCCTCCCTGCTGCCCAGCTGGTGGGAGCATGTGGGGACAGCGCATGCCTTACGGGCAAGTAAAGACGCTCTTTTCTCCGAGCTCTGAGTTGCCGTGGGAGCGATTTCGTCGCCCTATGACCCTCCTCCTCCTCCCATTGGGTGTTCTATCTTTGCTCACCTGGGCTGGCCAGGAAGGCTCCCTCTTCCAGTGTCCCCAAGGCAACTGCTCCATGTCACCTAGGGCTCCTGAACCCGAGGTGACCCACTAGCTGCTTTTGCTAGAAGACTGGCTCTGGCCAGCTGCCTCCCTAGCAAAGCCATCATCCTCGGCTGGTCAGGACAGCCTTTCACGAGGTCACCAGGCCCCAGAGAACATCCTGTTCTTCTGGGAAGAGGCAACCAATGCTACCCCCCACGGTCTCCCACCTCCCCATCCCAGGCAGATCTAGTGTGGCTTCATGTCCTGGGCACCAAGCTTACCTCAAGCCCAGTGTTTGATCTGGTTGACAGCATTGACCTTTACTCGAGCCCTGTGACCCTGGAAAACAACAGAAGTTGAGAAGTCCCCCCACCTTGTGCGTTCTGGGAATCAGTTTACTGAAAAGAACCACCCTCCTCATTATGACTTAGATAAGACTCCCCTTGGTTGCTTAGGACAAGGCCAGACATAGACCCTCAAAATTCTCACTCTTTGCCTCAGAAATGAATAGCTGAACTGCTTGTCCCCATTGATCAATCAAAACAAAATGTTTCTCTAGACTTGGGTTAAGCTTCTCTCCTTGCCCCAGGCTCTGGAACTTTGCCTCACCTCCAGCTTGAGCCAGCATACCCCTCCTCCTTACCAGCCCCTCCTGAGACTAGGCTGACCTCAGGGTAGCCTATGGCAAAAGTGGTGGGATGTCACTTCAGTGACTAGGTTATAAGAAATCATAACCTCTGTGTTGTTAGCAGACTCTTGCCTTCTGAGCTCGTATGCTTTGATAAAACAGCCTGCCATGCTGGAGAGGCCCACATGGTAAGGAACTGGGGGTGGCCTCTGGCCAACAGCAAGCAAGGGACTGAGACCCTCAATTCAACAGCCCTCAGGGAACTGAATTCTGTCAACAACCACTTGAGCTTGGAAGCAGATCCTTCCCCAGTTGAGCCTTCAGATGAGACTCCAGCCGTGGCCGATATCTTGACTGCAGCCTCATGAGAGCCCCTGAGTAGAGGACCCAGCTAAGCCATGCCTGGACTCCTGGCCCACAGGCATTGTGAGATAAAAACTGCATGCTGTTTCAAGTCTTTGAGTGTGTGCTAAAAATAGCTTCATTGAAGAACTGATTTAGGAATGTGGAGACTTCGGGGTTTCCACGATCATGAAGTGAGTGATAGGGCAGCTGGGCAGCATGCCTCTGATCTCCTAAAGACCACCTCCTCAATGTTTTGATACTTATTTCCTTCCTCTCTCACCCTAAGAACAATAGACAAACCCAAAGCAAGTCCACTGTCATTGAATTGATTCCAACTCTTGGCGGCCCCAGGTGTTATAGAGTAGAACTGAGCTCCATAGGGTTTTCTTTGCTGTAATCTCTATGGAAGCAGATCTTCAGGGCTTTCCTCTGTGGCTCTGCTGAGTTGGTTCAAACTGCCAAATTTTTGATTAGTAGCCAAGTGCAAACCCTTCACACCACACAGGGGCAATTAAAAACAATAGACTAGCAAACCTAAGAAATGGCCTCGCTAAGTGAGGTGTTTTGCACTTGTAAATCTCCTTCACTATCAGCCTTATGAGGGAGGAATTTCATCCCCTTTTACTAGACGAGAAAGGCAGCCTGTTACATAACTTGTTATGACCTCTGGGCCCGCATGGTCACAGGGCAACATTCAACCCAGCTCTGTCTAGCTCCAGAGCTTATGTGTTCTTCACACTTTACCACATGGGCTCCTCAACTCAGCTTCACCTCTCAAGCACACAGGCGCCCACCCAAGATGAGGGGATGCCTATTTGGAGAATCGAGATCTGTGCTTCTCAAAATGGGGTCCGTGGGCCAACAGCATCAGCATCAATGTCACCTGGGGACTTGTTAGAAAGCACAGACTTACCCCAGACCCACGGAATCGGTGGGTGATTCTGATGTGCTCTAGAGTTTGAGAATCACTGTTCTTGTTAGTCGATGTTGTGTCGGCTCTGACCCATGAGGACCCACGTATAAGAGAACAAAACATTGCCTGGTCCTTCATGATTGTTGGGGTGTTTGAGTCCTTCATGGTTGTTGGGGTGTTTGAGTCTGTTGTTGTAGCCATCGTGTCAATCCATCTCGCTGAGGGTTTTCCTCACCTTTGCTGGCCCTCTGTTTTACCAAATATGGTGTCCTTCTCCAGTGGTTGGGCTCTCCTGATGATGTATCCAAAGTAAGTGAGTCGAAGTCTTAGACAATATTCCGTGATCCACAGGGTTTTCATTTGTCTTAGAAGATGTACAGCCGGAATGCTCCTTAGGAGCAAGGATGGCAAGACTTCATCTCACGTACTTTGGACATGTTATCAGGAGGGACTAGTCTCTGGAGAAGGACATCATGCTTGGTAAAGTAGAGGGTCAGTGAAAAAGAGGAAGACCCTCGACGAGATGGATTGACACAGTGGGCTGCAACGATGGGCTCGAGCAAAACAATGATTGTGGGGATGGTGCAGAACCTGGCAGTGTTTCGTTTGGTTGTACATAGTGTACTTGATGGCACCTAACAACAACAACAACAACAATTTTTGGGAGCAGATCACCAGGCCTCTCTTCCTAGCCTGTCTTAGTCTGGAAGCTCCACTGAAACCTGTCCACCATGGGTGACCCTGCTCGTTTTTGAAATACTGGTGGCATAGATTCCAGCATCTTAGCAACACACAAGCCACTACAATATGACAAACCAACAGACGGGTGGGGATTCAGAACCACTGGAGATTCTATACGGAGGGGCAGGATTAAGATCTTCCAAGCTGTGCCCACCCATGTTCTTGGTGTGCTCCTGAGGAAAGTTTTACGGACAAGGAGAGAATGCTAAAATGTTTATGGAATGCTTTAAGCTGCTGGGCACCCAGGATGTGGTTTCAACATTTCTCAAAAGGGCAGGCCTTGAAATCAGTGTCCCGAGCCAAACAGAAGACTTCTTGTGGCTAGTTGTTGCTAGAGGAGAGATTGCCATCAACATTCTTGTGCCTCATTAACCTTTGCAGATTGGATGGGAATTGGTTGACTCAAAATGACTGAGCTACAGCAGGAGAGGCTGAAGTTAGACATCTTGAAGAACTTCCAGGCTGTTACTAGTCTCCCTAAGATTTTTGAGAGTCAAGAAGAGGTAGACAGAGAGCAGTCGGCCTGGAGGCAGGGCCCTGCAAGTGGCTACTTTTAATCCTTTTTAGCAGCTGGATGTGGACTTCAGCAGGCAGACCTCACAAACATCCACGACCTGTTGTAGCGGAGATACAAACACAGTCATTGTCAAATGTCCCTCTGCTCTATGTCTTAGTGAGAGGAAGAGATTAAAAAAAAAAACAAACAAGTGGAGGAAAGAGATTTTGTGTTTTTCTAATAGCACGAGGTAAGGAGTGGGAGAAAATGATTCCAGCCCAGTGTTTCAGAGCTGCTGTCACGGTCGTCCCCCTCAAAGCAACACGGACTGCAAAGCCAAGTTCAATAAAGATGAAGAACAGTGTAGCTGGGCTGGACTGGAATGAGGCCGGTGTCCCTGGTGAGGTCTGAGGGGAAGAGAGGGATGAGGGGCTTTTGGCAATCGGCCACCTCTTTGAGGGGGTGGGTGCTTCTGGCTTCCGAACAGATGTCATGGGGCTCGGTCTCCAAGGTGCGTCCGTGCAGCCAGTGTTGTGACAGGTGTTAATCAAGGCTGACAGCCGCCAAGGTTCAGCTGCCGTGGCCATCCTGCCTCTCCACAGCCTGGCTGCTGTCAGCCGTGGAGTGGCAGGTGGTGGTGAGAGCTTTTTGGATTAGAGAGGCAAGGCGTTTCGACAGGAGTTCGCTTTTCGGAGGCTTTGGCTCCTAGCCCGGCTCCGCACTGAGCAGCTGTTTGACCCTGGGCTGGTCTCTGCCGTCTTAGAGCCTCAGTTTCCTTATCTGTAAAAGGAAGTGGGTCGGCTAGACTAGTGGTTCTCTACCCTGGTAGGGCTGAGCACTTCCTAGGAGATGCTAACATGCACAGCTGAGAACCGCTGGCCTGGAGTCGAGGTACCTAGGCATTGGTCCTTGATCTCTAAAACCAGTTGCCTGCCTTCTAGTCAATTCCGACTCGTGGTGACCCATGTGTCCCAGAGTAGAACTGTGCTCCATAGGTTTTCAATGGCTGATTTTTTGGAAGTAGATTGCCAGGCCTTTCTTTTGAGGTGCCTCTGGACGGACTTGAACCTCCAACTTTTTGGTTAGCAGTGGAGTGCGTTCACCGTTTGCACTGCTCAGGGACTGTGCCCTTACTTTTCTAACTCTCCAGGAAACTAGTCCCTGGGAGGGGAACCCACTCTTCTAGCTCCTCAAAAGGCTTTGCTCCCCCCGGCATAGTAAAATTCACCAAGAGATGCCGTTTGCATCCCAAGGAGCGGTATTGGGGCTCAACAACTTTTAAAAACTCGAAAAACACCCTTTTTATGTCTTTATTTTGTGATCACATCAAAGCTATTACATTGGTATGTGCTCAAAAATGTTTTTTAATCTCCCGTATTATAGCTTCTCTGTAAGTCCTTGTCATTTTAAATTACACTGTGATCCCCAAGCCAATTTTTTTTTTTTTGTCAGAGTCAATTAAAAATATTCCCCCCAGGGGCCTCCGCTGGGGATTTCTGGCGCATCCTCCACGTGGTGGTGGTTTGGTCCTGGTCCTGTCTGTCTGTATGTCTCTCAGCCTAGTCTCCTGTAACCCCAGGATCATCACCTCCACTCCCCTGTCTTTGTCCTGAGGATGCTGTGACAGCTCGTCCGTCAGCCCCTCTAAGCAAAACCAAATCCTTGGTCCCCTAGGCTTCCCCCCGGCAGGAATAGCACAGGCCCTTTGCCCTCGGGTGAGTCCAGGGCTCACGGGGCCAGGCAGGGCTCTGGATTCTGTGAGGCCTGCTGCTCCCCAACCTGTTGCCAGCACTAATTGCCCGGCCCACCGGCAGCTCCTGGCCTGTCACCTGGCTTCCCAACTAATGACTCATCCTCGCGCGGCCATTTGTTTGTGCTGGTTCCAGACAGACTAATGCTTTTAATGGCACATAATCATTTTTCAGAAGTCATTTGATACCACTAATCATCTCGGTAATACGCCGCAATGGAACGCATAATGGCATTCGGAACAGGACAAATGGCACCGTGATTCCTGGCTTTTCCCCCTCTAATCTATATTTTACCACGTTCTTGGCTGCTAATGACACCAAGTTCTGCTAATAAACAACTGCCTTAAGGAGCTCTTTTCCCTTTGGGGTTTGGAAGGGCAGTAGGGGTGCGGGTTAAAAATAATTCCTGATGGAAATGGCTGTGGGCAGGGACAAGAGGGGAATGGGAGCAGCTTGCAGATGCTGCTTCTAGGAAGCCTCCCCGCCCCCACGAGGGACAAAGGCCAGGCTCAGGTGGAATGCGAGCGCCCAGTGAGAAGCCCAGATGGAGGAGGGGAGGGCAAGGGAGCACATTCCTGAGAAGTCCTGCCCAGGATGGTTTTCAGCTGGTCCTCTAGACTGGAATCCCCGAGTGGCGCAAATGGGTAAGGTTGGCAGTTTAAACTGACCCAGAGGCACCTCAGAAGTAAGGCCTGGCAATCGGCTCCTGAAAGGTCACAACAGTGTAAACCCTATGAAGCAGTTCTTCTCTGCACACTTGGGGTCACCATGAGTCAGAATCAACTTACAGCTTACAACAACAACTAAAACTGGAAAGTTCCATGTAGAAATGGACCTTAAGTGAGAGAGGGGAAGATGGGGCTCTGAGGAGGTGGGGTGGGGTGGGCAGAGGCTCCTTTTCACAGGTACCTTGTGGCCTTCTTTTTGCCCACCTTGGGTCAGAGCTAGGGGTCAGGTCACGATTTGTTTCCTCTGAGGCCTGGTGGCCGTAGTGAGTTCAGGCGAGACTGAGAACACAGTAGGAGCCTCCTCAGGCCAGAGCACCCAGGACATGAGCAAACCCTCCCTTTAAAATAGCTGTCTCGGATATTTATCACGAGAGGTTTCTATTCAGCTGTAAAGTAAACAAAATTAAAGGTCCTGTACTGGGCTCCTGAGTCTGTGGGCCCTAAATATTTGCCATAATCAGACCCCCTCACTAACAGCACTTTTCCTGTTGTCATTAGCTGCCTTGGAGTTGGCCCCCAGCTCACAGTGACCCCCAACTCACAGTGACCCCACGCATAACGACAGGAAATGCTGTCGGTCCTGTTGCATCCCCACGACTATTTAAAGATCAGACCCTTGTGATCCACAGGGTTTTCATTGGTTGATTTTCGAAAGTAGATCTCCAGACCTTTCTTCCTAGTCTGTCTTAGTCTGGAAGCTCTGCTGTAACCTGTTCAGCATCATAGCAACATGTAAGCCTCCAATGAAGAACAGGTGGTGGCTGTGCCTGAGGTGCACTGGCCAGGAATCGAACTGGAGTCTCCCACATGGAAGGCGAGAATCCCAGCAGTGAATCACTACGACTTTCCTGAGGTTATCTTTTGAGTAACGATTTATTTATTTATTTAGAGTAATGATTTAAATGAGGTAACATTTTACCTTGCCGACTCGCTGAGAGTGAGTCCTCCACAAGACGCAGTAGTGAAAATAATTAGTAGTGACAAGGGACAGGTTGGCATATCCTCAGGAGGCCAGGCACAGGTCTAGAGCCCATGACAGGCTCCTCCCCAGGGTGGACATCTGAGGGCCTGACAAGCAGCCCACATAAGGGGGGGTGGTCCAAAAGGAAAGGTTAGCTTCTCTCTCCCTCATTCTTTCCCTGCTCTGTCTCCTTCTCTTGGGTCTCCAGGGGGGACATCAGGATGACATTAACATCCATAAGCTCCCCCACTGGGGAGCCTCCCTCTGCACCCTCTGACACATCTCATATCTGGGGTATAGGCCCAGGACAGCCGGTGAGTGTTTCCAGAGTTAGTGAATCATGGCCTGGGGTTAGTGGTTAAGGGCAAGCTCATAGGTGTCGGTGGACAAAGATTCTGGTCTCGGCTCTGTCACTTAGCAAGTGCGCAACATTGGGCAAGTTCTGTACCTGCTCTGAGTCTCCCTTTGCTCATTGATAAACAGTATTAACAACTCTTCCCTCAAAAGATAGCTGGGAAGATTAATAAAACAGTGCAGGTGAGCTGCTGAACACAAAGTAGGCCCTCAGACAGAGTTAATTATGACAGTTTCTGCTGTGGGCAGGTCTGGTGGTCCCACTGGACTCAGAGGTCCCCTCAGCAGGGACAAGAACTGGCCCTCTAACATGGATGGGGAGCCAGGAAAGGGACTTGGAGGGCCATGACGGGCGGTCTCTGTGGGAGGGGGAACCACAGCAGATGCCCCTCCTCCAGTACCGCACCCCTGGGCCAGGCTTAGTCCCCTGCTGCTGTTACATGGAGACGATGCCCAGAGATTCAGTGGAAAGCCATCTGTTAGCAAGTGGCAGAGCCCCCGACGTCCTTGGTGCTGTTTAATAATTTAGCGTCAGCTGCTAGATGAGGGGGTGACCAGAGCCCTGATATCCATTTTAATAGAGTCCTTTGCCACCCCTCCTCAGCGCAGACCTGGGGGACCGTGGGCTCCAACAAACTTACCCACCCCCGTCCCCCAGCCCCTCCCACTCACAGGTGGGACAGGGATGTGGAGGTGGAGAAAGCCAGGAAATGAAGACCACAGAACCTGGGACGAAGAGATGTGTTCCAGACACGCACCGAGGAGGGGCTGGTGAGGCAGCTGTCCTGGGGCACAGGTGGGGACAGACCCAGTGTACTCATGAGGATCCATCCCACCAGGGTGATCAGGTGTCTCTGTCCCTGCTGCCAGGCCAGGCTGTGCCAAGGCCCATGCACTGGGTACTTTTGCTAAAACCGGAACAGCAGCAGCAGTAGCTTCTTTTGAAGGAGCCGTTATTCCATGGCAGGCACTAGGCTAAGGTCTCCTCCCTGAATCCTGAGGGACAGCATCAGCATCACCATTTTACAGACAAGGAAACTGAGTCTCAGAAAAGTAAAGTGACTTGTACAGCTAGTAAGTGGTAGAAGAGAGTCAACCCTGTGTTTGAATCCAAAATTCCTGCTCTTAAGCATACTGGTGAGATTAAGTTTTTTTTTTCCTCTGTTCACCTCTAAAAACTCCTTCTCTTCCTCCCTTCTTCTCTCTGCCTTCCTTCCTCCCTTCCTCCTTTTCTCCTGCCTTTAATACTGCTCAAATGCTTCTTATGAAGCCATGAACTTTGTCGGGGGCTGACAGAACACGTATGAATGGGATACTTCCTTCAGGAGCTTTCAGAAATCCAGTGGACTGTTCTACCTGGAACCTCCCAGGAGAAAATGATCCTCAGATACCCTCCCTTCACTTCAGAATCCTCTATTTAGTGATATCCTTTACTGGCCCAGATCAAGAATGCATGTGGATGGCTCAGGCCAAGAACATGTGAGGATGGCCCAGGCCAATAACAAGGGAGGATGGCCCAGGCCATGAACACTTGTGGAAGGTGAGAACATCTGACTTCAGGTGTAATCTAAAGTGGAGTGTGAAGAGCGTATATTGGTGCCCAGAGAAAGCTGAGCAGATCCCAGGAGGCTGTGGGCTACAGTTGCTTCTTTCCCCCTCTGTTGTTGTTAGCTGCCCCTGAATCAGTCCCAAACTCATGGTGACCCCATGCACAACTGAGTGAAATGATCCCTGGTCTTAATGTCATCCACATGTTGGGTTGTAGATCAGACCTTTGCGACACATAGGGTTTTCTTTTTTTCCCCCTAATCTATAAGAACATTTATTATTTCACATAAGAAAATGCCCAAAGGTAGGGCGGCTCCCGGGCTAGTTCATTAGTCAACTCAACTCTAGTAACCTAGGGTCTCTTTCTTAACTCTGCCACCTTGAATACGTTGACGTGTCCTTTTAGATTCTTGCTTCCAGAATGACAACCACAGTTCTTTACATCACTCTGAAGGAATACTGATGAACACAAATTCAGTTAGGAATTTCATTTGGCTGCTAGCTACAGTTACTTAAAAAAGATAACGATTTATTTCTCAACCTCAGAAAAGAAGTCTGGGAGACGATGGTCCAAGGCTAGCATGGTGACTGGGGTATCTTCAGGAACCCAGGCTGCTTCCATTTTCCTGATACAGCATCTTTTCCACAGGATATACATCCTCATTAAATTCAAAAGGACTTCCGGAAGTGCCGCCATCACATCTACTTTCAGGCAGGAAACAGGGTAAGAACTGAATTATTTTTTCTTCCAGATTTGAAGTTTATTTAGGAGGAGAGAATTAGTCAAGCAGCGGTGAAGACTAGTCTTTGAATACAACCAGAACCAAACGCTGTTGAGTTGACTCTGACTTCTGTTGACCTCATATGCGTCAGAGTAGAACTGGACTCCATAGTTTTCTTTCTTTCTTAAATTATTTATTTATTCATTTTTTGTTGTTGAGAATATACACAGCAGAACACACACCAATTTAACAATTTCTACATGGGCAATTCAGTGACATTGATTGCATTCTTCAACACAAGGTTTTCATTGGCTGATTTTAGGAGGTAGATGGCCAGACCTTTCTTCCTAGTCTTTCTTAATCTGGAAGCTCCACTGGAAACTGTTCAGCATCACAGCAACACGCAAGCATCCTCTGACAGATGATTGGGGGCTACGCATGAGGTTCATTGGCCAGGGACTGAACCCGGGACTGCTGCAGGAAGGCGACAATTCTACCACTAAACCACCACTGCCCTCTTCTTCGCCCTGGAGCAAAGCAAATGGTGGCTTACGCTGTGGTTCACAGGACTTCTCCAGGTGTGTTCATGGCTGCAAAGTGGTGTCCTCTTCCCAGGCCAGATGGCCAGGTTCCGGGCATGCTGCCTGTAGCAGGGGACAGAGCACAAGGCCAGGCAGTAATGCCCACACCCTGCTCCCCTCCCTCCTCCCTGCTCCTCTCTCTGTTTTGTGACTGAAGTACAAATGATGGAGACTTGGTGACAGAGGGCTGCAAGCTGAGGGGATAACTATATTTACTCACAGTCAGTGGCTGGCACATCTATCTAGTGAAACCCACAATTTCATTGTTTCAAGAGCACCAATTTGCCAGGAAAACATATCTCCCAATGGCCTCTTCTTTGCTCTTCCTGATGCTGGCTCCCCAAAGCCTTGTGGCTGGTGGTGTCTCTTTTCTTCCAACACACAGTAGGAGGACCAGTCTGGGAGGATAACGCACCAGCAAGATGTGGTGTTTTGAGCACCAGGTGCAAGAACCCACCCTGCAGGGCAGGCAGGAGGAGGATCCTAGACCGTCAGCCCCCGGGGTGCAGGAACTGCGTAGTTCACCATCTGTCCAGTACATGGCACACTGCCTGGTTGCCTGTTGCATGAATGGCCCACGTTCCTGGTGCCTGTGCCTGTCCCTTACCCCACCCTCTTCACTACCTAGCGGTGTGGTGTTATGTTCCCATCTGTAAAATGAAGATAATAGTGCCTGTTGTTGCTGTTGGTTGCCCTCAAGTCACCCCCTGACTCATGGCGACCCCATGTAGATTCGAACTATTGCAATCTGTAGGGTTTTCATTGGCTGATTTTTGGAAGGAGATTGTCAGGGCTTTCTTATTAGTCTTTCCTATTCTGAAAGCTCTATGGAAACCTGTTCAGCATCATAGGAACACAAGCTTCCACTGACAGATGGGTGGTGGCTGTGTATGCGGTGCATTGGCCAGGAATCAAACCCAGGTCTCCTGCATGGAAGGCAAGAACTCTACCCTTGAACCACCCATACCCACCCTTGCCATTCAATTGATGCCGACTCATAGCAACCCTATAGGACAGAGTAGAGCTGTCTCATAGAGTTTCCAAAGCTGTAAGTCTTTACAGAAGCAGACTGCCACATCTTTCTCCAGAGGAGGGGCTGGTGGTTCAAATCACTGACCTCTCGGTTAGCAGCCGAGCACTTAACCACCAGGGCTCCTTACTGACCCATCAAAAAACAAACAGGACTCATTGCCATTGACTCGATTCCGACTCACAGTGACCCTATAGGACAGAGTAGAACTGCCCTATAGGATTTCCAAGGAGTGGCTGGTGGATTAAAACTGCCAACCTCTTGAGTAGCAGCTGAGCTCTTAACCACTGTGCCACCAGGGCTCCTTCCTGAACCACCGCTGCCTCCCAAATAGTTCCAACCTCAAGGGTTCTTTTTCTGAAGGTTTGTGAAGTAATTTATGTTCAAGGGCCTGGTTCAGGGGTAGGTAGCTACCCATTTAAGCATCATGGACCCTACAAACAACCTGTGGTATGTCCACAGAGTGGACTACTACTAAACACTCAAAAGGAATGAACTACTAATACACAGAACTGTATGGGTACATCTTAAATGCATTAAAAAATGTTATTTTGTGGTTGTTGAGAATATACACAGCAAAATATATGCCAATTCAACCATTTCTACATGTACAATTCAGTGACACCGAGTATATTCTTTAAGTTGTACAACCATTTTCACCCTCTTTTTCTGAGTTCTTTCTCCCCCATGAACATAAACTCACCGTGCCCTAAGTTTCCTATATAATCTTTCGAGTTGCTGTTGTCACTTTAGTCTCATGTAGATAGTTCTTAAAAGAGCATAACGTTCAAGGCGGACAGTTTTTACTACGTAAGCTAAGCTATTGTTTGGTTTTAAGACTTCAGGGCATATTTTTGGTTTAAGTTTTAAAGGTAATTTCAGAGCAATAGTTTCAGGGGTTCATTTGGCCCCTGTGGCTCCAGAAAGTCTAAATTTTATGAAAAAATTGAAATTCTGTTATCCTCTTTTGATCAGGATTCTTCTGTAGGATCTTTGATCAAAATGTTCAGCAATGGTAACCAGACACCATCCAGCTCCATAGGGTTTCCAATGGCTTATTTTTTTGGAAGTAGATGACCAGGACTTTGTTCCGAGGTGCCTCTGGGTGAACTCAAACTGTCAACTTTTCAGTTAGCAGCCAAGCGTGTTAACTGTTTTCACCACCCAGGGACTCCATTCATAGGTACAAGGGCTAGGGTTTTAACATATGTTTTCAGGAGAAGCAATTCAATCCATGACATAAATTATATCTGAATTAAAAGATATGGGGAAAAAAATCTACGAACCTTGAAACCATGAAATATCCAAAACAGCCCCTCTATTTTTGAATGACTTCCTGGGCTCTGCTGCCTCCAGCTTTCTCTCATTGCCTGTGCTCAGAAGGCCAAGGAGAGGCGCTGTGACTTCCTGCGGATGGGAAGAAGGACTCCAGGACTCTGCTTGGCTTGAATGAATACCCTCTTGGGGAAGCACAGCAAAGGGGAAAATTCACACCTGAATGACCGAGAGTTGGCTAATGGGACCCAATAATTCACATCCGGAAACAACTAACGGTGTCAGGATCGTTGGGTTGAAAAAGCCAGAGCCTATTAGAAAGGTGGTGGTGGGGGCAGTGTGGCTGAGGACATTGGGCTAATATGAATTGTGCGGGGGCTGCACTCTTGGCCTGATGGATGGCTTCAGTCAACTGGTAAACCCCCTGGCATAAAATTGCCTCCCGCAGTAGGTCAGATTCAGTTCCGGCAAGCAGCAAAGGTCCTGTTAGTGCCTCCCTCATTAAGCAATATAGACACAGGTAATTTGCTTCACTCTTCAGATGCAAAGTTAAATGACTCATCATTATCTTATTAATGAAATCAGGGCCTGAAAATGAAGAGCAACTGGCATTTCGCCACAGCAGCACTTTCTGGAGGGGTCAGATGTTCTCGGCCCCTCGGCTTGCTTCCTTGACTCTTTCTCTCCCATACCAAGAGCTCAGACATTTACTCCCATCTCCCCGGGCCACTGGGCAGACATTTACCCGGGCTGCGTTCTGGGTCTGAAGGCAGAAACTCTGTCTCTGCTGAGCCAGCGAGGCTCCTTCTAAGTTTCAGCCTCCTGATGCCTGCCTCAGCATCTAGGATGAGCTCTGGGAAGCTGCCCAGGATGGTTAGGTTTAGAGACCCACGGTTTTGGTTTGGCTAATAAGAAGGACCACACTGTGTGGGCATTGGGGGTGGATGCACACTGCCCACCACTTTGCATGTTATGCAAAATGCCCAGCAATCTTCCGCCACCAGCACTCTTACTATCTCTACCCTATAAATGTGCACTTTAGGGCTCAGAAAGGGAGTGCTTCCAGCTGCAAGTAACAACGGCCAGTTATAAGTGGCTTAAACCAGATAGGCTTCTTTTTTCTCACACAGCAATTTGGAGGTGGGAGTTCTGGGGTTGGCTCACCAGCATAGTGCATGCCAGGGCTCTGGTTGGCCTCTCTGTGGTTTTCTTGGCCTTCCCTTTTCACTGAAGATGGCAGCGGCTCCATGTGTCACATCTTCACCCATCCATGTTCAAAGGTAGCGACGGCTTCCTTCACCTCTCTCTCTTTCTCTCTTAAATCAGGTGAGACAATCTTTCCCAGAGGCTCCCAACTGATTTTCCTTGGGTCTTATTGACCAGGACTGGCTGCATGCTCATGTTCTAGCTGCAAGAGAGTCAGGGAGTAAGTCACTGGTGATTTTAGCCTTTATAGAGGAGGTGGGCTTTGTAGGAATAGGTGGGAGGATGGCTGTTGGGCAGTGGGCAGTGCCACCAAGAGGTTCAGTACCTTGTCCGAGACCCGTGCTAAACAATGGCACAGCTGGGCTCCATGTTTGCCTCCAAAGCTCATTCTCTTAACTCTTGAGCCAGCTGCAGAGTCCTTCTGTCTTAGGCTAGGTTCTCTAGAGAAGCAAAACTAGTGAAGGATATATATAGAGAGAGAGAGAGACAGAGAGAGAGAAAGAGATTTATCTCAAGGAAATGGCTCACATGGTTGTAGAGGCTGGCAAGTCCCAAGTCAATGGGCCAGGTGTCAGGCTGGAGGCTTCTCATGACTCACATAACTACAGAGGCTGACAAACCCAAGATCCACAGGTCAGATAGCAGGCTGCTGGCCCAAGTCCCAAGCGCTGGAGGTCAGATGCTGACAAGCCAAATGCAGGATCCAGAGCAGAGCAAAAAGCCAGCGAGCTTTGCCAGGAAGTTCACGTGTATTGGATGCAGGTCACACCCCCAAAGAAACTTCCTTTCAACTGATTGGCTACTCACAACAGATCTCATCATGGAGGTGATTATATTATCTCAGATCTCAGCACGGAAGTGATTATATCATTGTGCGACTGCCAAACTATTGAGAATCATGGCCCAGCCAAGTTAACACACAAGCTTAACCATCACACCTTCTGTAGGTGATAGGGGGAATTAACAAAGAGCAAGAATCAGTCCCACCCCTTAACTGATTCTAAAAGAAAAGAAAAAAAGACCTCGACATTCTTAGAAGTCAATATTTCCAATAAGTCTAACCTCACAGAAGCCACCCAAAGTTACTAATATCTTCTTTACTTACTATGATCAGAGGAGGTGTCCCAGGTGTTCCTGATATCAGGGGTTTTCACCTCTCAGTGAGAAAAATGCCTTACATAGAAGCACTTCTGGATAAAATCTTTCAAAACTGTGTCATAATCCTTGTTTTCTCTGCTCAGCTTCTGGCCTTTTAAGTGGGGCCAGCCTCCCTCCCCAATTTGCCTTGTTCCATTGATTCAGAAGGTTAATAATAACAACCATAAAAAAAAAAAAAAAAGAAAGAAAGCTTGTGAAACCGGAAGCATTAGTTTTTCACACTACACTACATCAGAAGCTGTCTACTAGGGTCTAAGTTTCCTTTCTCTCCCCTCTTGGGTATCTCTAAGGAAAAAGTCCCATGGGATTCAAGATCCGGAGGGCATTTTCTCAAGTTCTGGGCTCCCTGACAGATGAAATCACTGAAGGCAAGGTGATGCCCCACATATCTGATGATGATGACTGGGAACATATAACCTGCCGTGGGAGGCAGACCCCTGCCTCTAGGAACCCAACAAGGAGCTCTCAATTGGTCCAGCACCACCCACTTGCATATCTGGCCCCTCAAAGTAGAAGGTCAATGAAAAAGAGGAAGACCCTTGACGACATGGATTGACACAGTGGCTGCAACAATGGGCTCAAGCACAACAATTGTGAGGATGGTGCAGGACAGGGCAGTGTCTTGTTCAGTTGTGTATAGGGTTTCTATGAGTCAGAACTGACTTGATGGCACCTAACAACAACAACACCTTTGGTTTCTGATACTGTTATGGATTGAATTGTGTTCCCTCAAAATAACCCCAATACCTGTGGATGTAATCTAATCCAATGAAATGGAATCACTTTTCACGATGCAATCTAATGTAGTGCGATCGATCAGTTGGGGTTATAGCTGTGCAGGGTGGGTCCTAAACCTAATCACTTCTGAGTTATATAAAGAGCAGCATAGACACAGTGACATGCACACACAAACTGGGGAAGACAGACACCAGGTGAGGATCATCTACAAGCAAAGGCACTCCAAGGATCACCAAGAGCCACCAGAAACTAGGAGAGAGGCTCACAGAAGGAATCCACATATCTGGGACTCTGATTTGGACTTTTAACCTCCAGAAAAAATAAATGTCTGTTCTTTAAAGCCACCCATTTGTGGAATTTGTGTTATAGTGTGTCTTAGCCATCTAGTGCTGCTATAAGAGATATACCACAAGTGGATGGCTTTAACAAAGAGAAGTTTATTCTCTCACAGTAGAGTAGGCTACAAGTCCAAATTCAGGGCATCACCTCCAGGGGAAGGCTTTCTACCTGTGTCAGCTCTGGAGGAAGTCCTTGTGATGCATCAGCCTTCCCTTGGTCTGGGAGCATCTCAGCACAGGAACCTCAGGTCCAAAGGACGTGCTCTGCTGCTGGCACTGTTTTCTTGGTGGTATGAAGTCCCCATGCATCTGTTCACTTCTCTGTTTTATGTCTCAAAAGAGATTGGCTTAAGATACAACCTAATTTTTATCATCAATGTAACTGGCACTAATCCACCTCATTTCATCATAGTGATAAGATTTACAACACAGAGAGAAATCACATAAAATGGCAGACTATCACACAATCCTGGGGCTCATGGCCCAGTTAAGTTGGCAGATATTTTGGAGGGACTCAATTCAATCCACCACACAGTTGTCCCTGGGTGGTGCTAATGGTTAAGCACTAGACTGCTAGATGAAATGTCGGTGGTTCAAACACACCAAGAGGTGCCTTGGAAGACAGGCCTGGCAATCTGCTTCTGAAAGGTCACAGCCATGAAAACCCTATGGGGCAGTTCTACTCTGCACACATGGGGTCACCGCGCAACTAACAATAGCAAGCTCTAGGAAACTAAAAGATGCCCATTGCACGTGCTTCTTGTGGAGGTCACCCATTGGTTGACCAACAGCACCAGCACTTGTTAGCCTAACCCGTCATCTTCTGGATGGCTTAGGAGTTCTGAGTATCAAGTTTTCTTCAGCGTTGTAACCAGCATGCCCACAGATGCTATTGCAGTTTGTCCCTCCCCTGAAAGACCCAGCTTCTATGCTTTTCTGGTGTTTTCTTTGATACCTTCTTCATCTCTTCCGCTCTTGTTGGGATTGGTTCCTATAAGCTATGCCTGATTTGGAAGGTGAAAAGCAAGAAACAAAACTTGTGAGACCAGAAACATTAATTTTTCACACTATACCACATCAGAAGGCTCTGGAACTGGGGCCCGTAGGTCGTTTCCACTCCTCTTAGGGAACAAAGTCATGCGGTCTTTCTTAAGATTCCTTGGGCGTTTCCTCGCCTATTTCTGGCTCTGCCTTCCTGATGGATGAAATTGCTGGGGTTGTCACGTCAGACACATGGGGCGCCTCTGCACGTGTGTGATGTGAAGGATAGGTGATTACAGAGGTGAGGGTTTTACTAAGCTTTCAGCAGCCTTGAGGAAGAACAGGAAAACAGACGGGACGAGAATGGAAGTCAGGAAAAGAGAACGCACGTTTAGTTAGTACCTGCTCTGCCAGGTCAGGTTCTTTGCACGCCTGTGGAGAGCATTTTTGCCCCCATTGACAGGGGATAAGACAGAGGCAGAGAGAGGCTAAGTAACTTTCTGAAAGTCGCATAGCTGATAAAAGGCAGAGCCAGGAGATTTGAAGCTAGCTACGTAATAACTCCAGCGCCCTTGATTCCGGGTGGACAGTGTGGCTCAATGGTCTGGGCCAGAGCTAGGTGTAGGAGTGCTGGATTCTCAGTGTGGCTCAGCCCTCTGCTGAACCAGGGCAAGCCTCAGTTTCCCCCACTGCAAAACGGGTCTGAGCTTGTGCATTCTGCTTCTGGCTGCCACTTGCTGTGGGAGGTGGTCCTCCCCACCCAGGGTTGTGGCTTCTTTCTGGAAGTAGGGCGGCTGGAATCTTCTAGTTCCAAGATGCAGGACTATGGGCCTTGGGGTCTGGGTAGGCTGCATCCACGAGCAGGCTGTATGTACCCATAGGACAGATATTGGCCAGAGTTCCAGGGAGTACGAGCTCTTTGGGGGCTTTGGATCAGCCCATCAGATATCTGCAGGGAAGGGAAACCCACTGTTCCCTGCATTGAAGCTCCCTCCTTATCTTCCCTGAACTGCCCCCCGCTGCTCGTTCCCCCAACCCCAAGACAAGGGGGACTGCTTTGGGATGTCCTGAGGGAGTGGCTTTGTCATAGACTGGCCACAGTTCATTCAGAGGTCAGCCCTCTGAACAGAATGGCCCGGGCTCAGACCAGCACCTGGGTTTCCTGCTTCCTCTCCCACCTGAAAAGGAAAAGGGAGAAGGCCCTAGAAATCCAGAAGTCACGGGGTGGAGGTGCGGGGCTCCAAGTCCTGATCAAGACAATGAACAATCAGTCCTGTGACATTACAGTCATGTGACCAGTCCCAGCCTCAGGTTCCCTGTTCCACACCTGCACCTCATCCTGCTGGGTGCCTGTGAGTCATCTGTGTGTAGCCTCACTGTCTCCCTTGGAGAAGAGAAGGCTGGCGGCTGCCAGCAATTCTGTCACTGAGTCATCTTGCACGGCAAGTGAGATTTGTCGTGACATTCTGGTTTCTGCACAGATCAGAATTCTTAGAGAGCGAGGTGGGTTAGGCTGGTGGAGGTTATTTAGTGAGCCCTGGTGGCTATAGGGTCGCTATGAGTCAGAATCAATTCGACGGCAATGGGTTTGGCTTTTTGGTGGTGCGATGGTTAAGCCTGGCTGCTAACTAAAAGGCTGGCAGTTTGAATCCACCACTTGCTCCTTGGAAACCCTATGGGGCAGTTCTATTCTGTCCTATAGGGTCGCTATGAGTTAGAATCGACTTGACAGCAATGGGTTTTGAGAGGGGGGCTGAAAATAATAAAACAAATGATAGCTCATATATATTGAGTGCGCTTATGTGCCAGATACTGGGATTTACACAAATAACCTCATGTAATTGTCCTAACTCTCCCATAGGGGGAGGTTCTATTAATTAGGCCCATTTTGCAGATGAGGAAAGTGAGGCACAGAAAGGCTAAGTAACATGCCCAACTTCACACAATTATCAAGAAGTGGAATGGGGTTTGAGTCCACGTCTTCTGGTTCCTAAAACCAAAAAAGCAGTTGCTGGTGAGTCGACTCCAACTCATGGTGACCCCATGCATGTCAGAGTAGAACAGTGTTCCGTGGAGTTTTTGATGGCTGATTTTCTGGAAGTAGATAGCCAGGCCTTTCTTCTGAGGTATCTGTGGATGGACTTGAGCTGCCAACCTAGAAGCCAAGCATGTTAACTCTTTGCCACCACCTAGGGACTTCCTACTCCACTGCTTTTTCCATGACACCAGGTTGCCTCTTTGAAGCCCACCATTCCAACACTTAAAGTGGGCTATCTATTTTCAGGATGGAATGTTTCCCAAAGCACTGGCACTTCCATTGGCATCAGAGGCAGAACCAAAATAGGACAGACCAAATGGATCCGATGTCGTCTGAACCTCGGTCTGCATGGTTTAGGGGTGTATGCTGGGGGAAGATCAAAGCTGCGCCTGGGGCATCCTTTGCTCGCCTGCCTCTCCCCTACTGCCTTGCCCCATTTGATGAGCTGTGCAGTGTCAGGGTTTGACTTGGCTCCATAATGCTGGTTTTAAAAAGGCGTCTCACTCATAGCTATTCAGATTTCAGAACTAAATGCTCTGCACTGCTGATCAGAACGCCTGGAGTCAACAGAGCCAGTGACATCTTAAGAAATGCACCCAGTACTTAAGGCTTTCATCTTAATTATACATGTTCAAATCATAGACAGATTTTCTCCTTCTGGTCCTGAATATCAGAGCTGCCAAATCCAATTGAATCATCTTCTTTTTAAATGCATTTTGCAGTGTGCGTTTCGCTGTTTTCCCAATTTCCATTGTAAACGAGCACCAGAATTGTGCTGAGGGCCCTTTTCTCACAGGCTGCATTATTCAACCAGCAAATGAAGAAAGGAAAATGCTGATTGCAAAAGAATTAAAAAAATGGTCCTGGGCAGCCTCCCGGGTTTGCAAGGGCTGGATGTGTTCGGGCCCAGGAACCGTCTTTGCTGAAGAGCTTCCATCCGTTAACCCAGGCAGGGGTGGACGAATGGAGGAAGGTGCGAGATGCCCCTTCTAGTCTTCTCTATTGGGAGCAGGTCTGCTCCAAATGAGTTGAACTCTCAGGAGAGCTTCCTGGCCTGGGTGTGAAGGAGCACTGAGGTTGCTGGCAGGCCCATCGTCATTGGCCAGTGTGACATCAGTGTAGATGCCACGCACTGTAATGTCTCCCGTGCCCTGGTTCAGACAGACTGGTGGATGAAGCTTTTGAATCCTGTCCAGGAAATGATTTGATTGTCACAAGGTGAGCTGGCAGTGGTGCCCTTGTCCACCCTCTGTGCCCACTGGTTCTATCTTCCCAGGGGGTGATGGGCTTCCAGACTCATGATAGTGACAGCGTCTGATGGGAGGGGAGCAAGCCTGGGACCCAAAGTCAGGAAGTCCGTCTTCCACTTCCTTTCTCCCTGCTTAAACAAGTGCTCCATATTAGCACCCGTTCTGGTTCTTGGAGTTTGCATTGCCCTTCTGCTTTGTCTTTTCCAATCACTTTCACTTGGGCGGGTTTCACTTCAAGGCCAAGGCTCTGTGCAGCATTGGCACAGAGGTTGTTGGCCCATATCATGGAGAGGAAGAGCGTTAAGGCCATGGGTTAAGACTGGCCCTGGAGCCCAATTGTCGGTAGTTGGATCCCAGCTGTTCCCTTAACAAGCGGTGTCACCTTGGGCAGGTGATTTAGCATCTCTCTTCCTCAGGCTCCTAATCTGTAAAACGGGGTTATTAATAGCACTCTTCAGAGGGACGAGTAAATGAATTAGCCTTTGTAAAGGGCTTAGAATGTAAAGAGCTAGTGGCAAGTGACAATAAGAGTTAGCTCTTATTATGAGCTTTTGTTTTATCACATAGTCCAATTGCTATAAAGGATATCATGTTTGGTAGAGGGTCAGCGAAAATGAGGGAAACCCTTCTCAATGAGATCGATTGACACAATAGCCAAACAATGGGCTGTAACATATCAAACGTCATGAAGATGGTGTGGGACTGGGATAAGGTTGCCGTAAGTCAGTTACCATGAATCAGCTCGATGACAATAACAACAACAACAACAACATATCACACAGTGAGGTGGGGCAAAGCTGAGACTGGGACCCATCTCTTCTACATTCCGCCTCATGCTCCTTTGACTGCCACATTCATTCACCTACATGTGTGTACGTGCTTGTGTACACACCCACCCGCGGCTGTACCCCTTTTCTCACTCTGCTTTATAGGCTTAGTGATTTGCTGTCAAGGTACAGCTGAGGATGCTCTGGGAATAAGTCTACTCTTGTGAAAAAAAAAAAAATTTTTTTTTTTTTTTTTTTTGTGAAGCTGGTTAGAAATAAACCAAACTCAGCAGGAGAAGATGACTTCTCCATGATTGTCAGTGGGGACTTGCTGCGCTGCCCCCCCAGGCTGGGCCACTGTCTTAGTTATCTAGCTGCTGCTATAATAAAAATACCACAAGTGGATGGCTTTAACAAAGAGAAATTTATTCTCTTACAGTCTAGGAGGCTAAGAGTCTGAATTCAGGGTGCCAGCTCCGGGGGAAGGTTTTCTCTTTCTGTCGACTCTGGAGGAAGGTTCTTGTCAGCAATCTTCCCTCGTTGAGGAGCCTCTCAGTGCAGGGACGCAGGTCCAAAGGACAATCTCTGCTTCTGGCACTACTTCTTGGTGGTACGAGGTCCCTCTGTCTCTCTGCTCGATTCTCTCCTTTATATCCCCAAAGAGACAGACTTAAGAAAGAACCTAACCTTGTAGATTGAGTCCTGTTTCATTAATGTAGCTGCCTCTGATCCTGCCTCATTAACATCATAACCAAAAACCAAACCCATTGCCGTCGAGTATATTCCAACTCATGGCAACCCTATAGGACAGAGTAGAACTGTCCCGTAGAGTTTCCAAGGAGAGCCTGGTGGATTCAAACTGCCGACCTTTAGGTTAGCAGCCAAACTCTTAACTACTGCACCACGAGGGTTTCCGTTAACATCATAGAGGTAGGATTTACAACAGATAGAAAAATCACATCAGATGACAAAATGGTGGACAATCACACAATACTGGGAACCATGGCCTAGCTAACTAAGTTGATACAAGTTTTTGGGGGACACAATTCAATCCATAACAGCCAACTTCCTGGTCCCCACTGCCTTTCCAGGGAGTGGCTGAGCACCAGGCCTGGACAACTGAAGGATAACAGTTTTGCGGTGGCAGCTGGCCCTCACCCTGGAGCAGGATTGGGCTCCTCCTTTCCACTAGGTCGGCGCTGGGCCAAGTCTGCAGCAGCCATAATGTCTTGCCTCTGCTTGTCTGCATGGCCAGCTCCCTCCCACAGCTGGGTCCTTGGGCAGATGTTTTTGGTGCTCTATGTTGTGTCTTCCCAAAATGAAACCCAACACACTGCCGTCGAGTCGAATCTGACTCATAGAGACCCTATAGGACAGAGCAGAACTGCCCCATGGTGTTTCCAAGGCTGTAAAACTTTATGGAAGCAGACTGTTACATTTTCCTTCCCTGGATGGACCTTATGGTTAGCAGCCGAGCACTTTAATCACTGTGCCACCAGGGCCTCTCTTCATGTCTTCCCAGCCCACCCCTAAGTCTGGCTATGACTACGGAGGACAGTTTCCAGGTATGCTGATGGTGTCCTACTTCGAGATGGTCACATCCCTCCCTTTTTGGTTCTGGACTTTTTCTCCAGTGAGGCACAGTGGCTCACAGATGGAGGGGAGTTGACACTTTTTTGGGGGAGGGGTGGTGGATCAGTGTCTCAGGCTCCTGTCCTCCAGGGAGATGACTCCAAAGGGCCTTCCCCAGGGCTCCCCAGTGGACCTGGGCTCCAGCTGTGCACAGCTGTAAGCAGGTGGGTGATGCCTCCTCTATCAGCTTCTCCTCCTTTCCGTCTTCTCACCCTTCTTTCCCCTCACGCCTGCTCACTGGGATTGCCTCCTAAACAGCCACCCGTCGAGTCTTCTCACAGGCTCTGCTCTCAGGGGAACCCAAACGAAAACCAAAAGACCCACAGGGTTGTCAATGGCTGGTTTCCAGAAGCAGATCAGCAGGTCTTTCTTCCGAGGCACCTCTGGGTGGACTTGAACCTCCAACCTCTCAGTTAGCAGCTGAATGAGTGATTACTGCACCCCCCCTCAGGGACTCCTGAGCTGGCTGAGGCTTGCAGTTATTTGAGGGGGCTCTGCGAAGTCCCTCTTCCCCCCTCCACGGGACCTTGCCTGGAGCCCAGCACATAGCAGGGTTTCAACGTTATCTGTTGAATGATTGAATGCAGTTGTCCCAGCTGGTCAGATGGCTCAGGGACCCTGTGAAATGCCCTCCAGTTCTGCCTCGAAGCAGCAGTCAGGGGCAGCAACGTAATCTGCAGAGTCCAGGTCAGAATGAAAACGTGGGGCTCCTTGTCCAAAAAACAGGAAAAGGGCTGTTTCCTTTCTTTCTCAGCCTCTCTCTCCATCGGTCACGGTGTTTTCATTCGCTGTTTAACTGCTCTCCCTTGGGCACAGGGATTCATTCGGGGCTGTGCAGACCCTCACTGGTGGTTGGGGCCTCACAGCACAATTTGCTGCATCGATGCATGTACCTGACTCTGACCCTGTACTGATATACTCAGGTCCCTGTCAGGGACGGAGGGTGCCAACAGTTGCTGGCACAAGTGAGGGGGCAGGTGGCCCAGAACCATCCAGGGGAAGCAGCGGGAGGCAGGATCTCACGTGACCAAGGCTTCAAGTCCTGGGCACACACTTCATGTCCAGTCGGACTTCACTTTGCCAAACATGAAGATGGCTTTATGAAGAATTTCAAGACGGTGACTATAGGACATGAAACCCAAGTATAGGGACCCATGAAGCATGGGGCCCCGGGTGGCCGCACTGGTCCCATGCCCACAAGCTAGGTCTTGATGGCATGTCTTGAAGCTCATATGCTCCTGGAGATGCAAACACATTGTCCTTTTTCTTTGGCAACTTGTTGGCAGTTGGCATTTCTTTGCACTGGAAAGATTCTCCAGGTTACTACCCCTGGTTCAGTGCCAAGGAGAGAAAGCCTCCAGGTCTGCTGGAGGTGCAGCTATCTGTAGGCAACATCTCCCCTCCCCCTGCATCCTTCCCTCACTCTGGGTGGCAGCAGGGGCGCTCAGGAGGGCCCCTCTCTCCAGAGTCCTGTCCAGCTGCTGCTTCTTTAGGTGGGGACAGTGTCTAAGCATCCAGAGCTGCCCGCTGGTTCATCGCATCTGCATTGTATGGGGATAAACAGATAAAGGTGCTAATAAGACAGAGTGCTAATTCATTGCAGCGAGCTCCATAGCTGGGCTGTTCTATGCTGCAAGTAAAATGCATTTATGGTTTTCTCCCTTCCACCAGCTCTCCTATACAATTATTTCATCTGCTGCAGAGAGTGTGCAGATCGCTAAAAATTATTAAATGTGATCGTCATTAGGCTCCAAGCTCCAAGTAGTATGCTCGGCACGTTGCTGGCTCCTGACCTCTACCTTTGAGTGTGGGGCTGGGAGGGCAGGCAGACGGGGAGGGATGGTGGCCCTGCTTTCTCAGGGGATGGGTGGCAGCTTGATCTGCACTCACTCTGTGCCTTTTGCCCTGGAGTGGGAAGCAGACATGCTTCTGCCCTCTCCTGCGTGACTGCGTTTAAGACTTCCAGGGTCTGTGTATGCGTGAGGCCACCTACGAAAACAACTCTCAGATATGCATATGCACCTAAGTTGTGCTCTAAAGAGACTCTGGCTCTGTTCCAGGCTTGGTCAATGATAGAAAGGTCTGTGTCCACGTGAGGAGAATCCAGGTATCCTCAGAGGTAGGAGAGAACAGAGCCAAAGAAGATTGGCAAGCAGCTGGCACATTGAAAGGGTTAACTGAGGAGCATTAAAGGAAGAGGCTATTTCAGAGTTGAGTGTAGGGCTAAGGGAACTGTCTCAGTTACCCGGGGCTGCCATAACAAAATACCACCAACTGGGTGGCTTTATAAAATAGAAATTTGTTGTCTCACAGTTCTGGAGTCTAGGAGTCCAAATCCAGGGCGTTGGCTGGGCCAGGCTCTAGACTCTTGGCGCAGAGCGTTCCTTGTCTCTTTCAGCTTCTGTAGGCCCAGGCGTTTCTCAGTATTCCTTGGCTTGCAGACGGATCCTCACTTGCTGTCTTCTCTCTGCGTGCGACTCTGTCTGTTCTCCCCATTTATAGGACACCACTCAGAAGGGATTAAGGCTAGACCTGCCCTTCTCCAGTGTGACTTTGTTAAGTAATAAAGTCTATGAAGAAAACTATTTCCCTAAACAAGGTCACATTCACTGGTGAGGGGGTTAGGACTTCAACATGTATTTTTTTGGGGATACAAGTCAATCCGTAACAGAAACCAAGAAGGGATAGCAAGACATCCAGGGGGTAGCCAGGAAGACATTAGCACCCTTACGCCTAAAGGGGCAAGATGAGGGAGCATCAGAGTCCGGCAAAAGCTGTGTGCCTGGGAGAGGGAGCCCGACAGATGTGGCCACAAGGAGAGGAACAGAGTCACGGCCAAACTGCAGCCCTGCAGAGAGAGCAGGGGATGAACACCCTGGCCTTTCTCTCTTTCCGCATCCCATCTCCAGCCAGGGCTTCCCACTGGCTGAACCCAACCAGACGCCAGGGGACAGATCCTGGAGCCTAGCAGCGCAAAGCAGGTAGAGAACAGACCTGGAGGGGAATGGAGTTGCATCAGATGTTGTGGAATCATGAAAGGACCCTTCGTGGTGAATGTTCTTTGGAAAATGGGTGGGTTGGTTCAGAGAAGATGCCGGGCTAGAAGTAGCCTTCATTTTGGTGCCTGGGCGGACAGATCGAGCACAGTTGGGTCTCAGAGTATGGCCTAGACCAGAGCATCTCAAACTCTACTGTGCATTCATATCCCCCAGGGATCTTGTTGAAAAGCAGATTCTGACTCGGCAGGTCTCAGCGATGTTGCATTTTTAACAAGCTCCCAGGTGATGCCCGTGCACCTGGTCCCCCACCACAATTGAGTGGCCAGTATAGGCCAGCCTTGGCCTCCTGTCCCCCATGCTCACGTGCCCCCATTGGGGCTGGACTTGTGAGACTGTCCAGGTTCCCCATTTCCATCTGGCTTCTCCTCCCAGCCCCCTCCCACCTGCTCATCACTGTGAAGTGCCTTTGAAATGTGTTTCTCTCCCTCCGCCTCAGGCGTGGGTGGGTAAGGCCATTTCTCACCATCTGGCCCGAAATCAACTTCCTGACGGTAGCCTAACCTGGGGTAACTTTAGAAAAAGGTTTAATTGGCTGCAATTAACACAAACAAATCGGTTTGACACGACTGCAATTACCAGGCGTCCGTCCTCACACTGAGCCTGCAGTTCACCGTGTCCCTTGCCAAAGAAAGTCCCGGGAAGGGGTTTTGAAAGACAAGTGGCTCCCACCAATTCTGTGGGTTCTGTGGGGCCGGGGCTCCCAGCTATCTTTACGATAAAGGAATTGGGTGGGAAGAGATAGGCCCAGAAGGGAGCCGCCATTTACTGAGCTACATGGCAGACGCTGTGCTAGGGTTCACGTTTGTCACCTTGTCCCGCCCTTACAATGCACAGGCATTAGTAGTCTGTTTCTAAAACCCCAAAACTAATTGCTGTTGAGGTGACTCTGACTCATAGAAATCTCATGTGTGTCAGCGTAGCACTGCGTTCCAGAGGGTTTACAAAGGCTGATTTTTCAGAAGTAGATTGCCAGGCCTTTCTTCTGAGGTGCCTCTGGGTGGAATCGAACCTCAAACTTTTTGGTTAGCAGCCAAGTACTTAACCATTTACGCCACCCAGGGACTCCTGGGTAGACGCCATGCCATGTGAAGGTCATGAAGGGACCAAGGAAGAGAAGTTTAAAAGAGACAAGGACCTTCCCCAGACTCAACAGAGAATGAAAGGCTTCCCCTAGAGCTGGTGCTCTGAATTCGAACTTCTAGCCTCCTAAGCTGTGAGAAAATAAATTTCTGTTCGTTAAAGCTACCAATTTGTGGTATTTCTGTTGGAGCAGCACTAGATAGCCAAGATATAATTCCTTCCAGAAGTGGAAGCGGGATGGGGTGTGAAGATCTAGAATGGCCCAGCTTCATGGCTTACTTCCCAGGATGGATGGTGGGCATGGGCCTGGAGGGGTCTGGGGTTCAGTTTGCCCAGGGCACATGGTGCTGCACTGGGGTGAGAGAAAGTAGCGAGGGTGTGATCTGCCTAGTACCCTCTGTCCTCCCAAACTTGGGCTGACCGCTGTTGGAAGGTCACCTGGCCCTGCTCTTCCTCTCAGCCTGGGGAGGGGGGTGCCTTTGGAAAGGGTCTCCCCTATCCTGGAGCAGCCTGCGGGAGCTCTGGGACTGAGCCGTCCCTCCTGGCCAGCTGCTTTGCTTCTGCTGAGCAGAGAGGAAGGAACTCTCTGCTTTCTCCCCAGGAGACCTGTGAAGATTAATTAGGGAAGTTATAAAGAGTTTGCAAGTGAGAAGAGTTGTCCTTTCTTTCTCTGGGTCTCACCCCAGGCATGGGAAATTCCCATGGGGTGGTGAGCACTCCTGACCTCAGCTGAGCACTCCTGGGTGGCTGCCTCTCCTCATCTGCCTCGTCCTCCGCTGCTCCCCCTAGACCCAGGGTGTTCGCTCCCCTCTGCCTCCGCCTCCAGCAAATCAATTTGAGCAGGGCAAGGAACAAGGCTATTATAGTTAACACCACTCCGCCCGGAGTCACTGGGCCTTCGCTATTCATCATTCCTAATTAATTAAAAAGTAATTACTTATGGATCCGACTTTCATTATTTACACCCCCTGGGCTGTGAGGATATTACTTTCCCCTGGTCCCCCTCTGGTATCCTAAGCTGCTCTGGAGCCAGTGAGTGCCACGTGGAGTGTGGCAATGGCCAATCACACGTGGGCGTCCTGGCCAGGGGACCCAAGTCTCCATCGGCTACAGGCCACAAGGGGCTTGGTGATCTGCAGCCCCTTCCCAGAGACCCTCAGGTCTGTCCAACTTGGCAGGTTAACACTCTTAAGACTGGAACAACCTCTAAACCTTGCCACTCAAAGCATGGTCACCGAGCGAGAGCACCGCCTGGGGGCCTGCTAGGAATACTGAGCCTCAGGCTCCACCCCGGAGTCAGAACCTGCTTTTTTTAACAGCATTCCCAGGTGTGAGAAGCACTGCCCAGGCAGACTCTCCCAGGTGGCTGCATACGGCTGTGTGGCTTGTATACTGCACTACTCATCACCTCTGGGGGGTGGGGGCATGACTCCTGGTGTGCACCCCCCCACTCCAGGACTCCCCACTAGGCTGGTGGGTGTGGCTGGAGTGCCCCAGTTCTGGTGGCGCCTGCAGGGTGTACATGATTACCGAGTCTCCTGTGCACAGCCTCCTCAGGGTGCTAATTCCTGCCCTGTTCACCTCTTAGGACTGCTAGGATTCAAAGTGACAATGTATAAGAAAGCACTTTGGGAACTGGGAATGGCTCTTTAAATGGTAGTTTTCATCATAATACATTTTCACCTGAGCCAGTCACTGCTCACCAGGAGCACAATAGACTGAAACATCGCCCAGTCCTACACAATCCCCGTGATCAGTTGTGATCCAGTGGGTTTTTATTGGCTGATTTTTGGAAGTAGATCTCCAGGCCTTTCTTCCTAGTCTGCCTTAATCTGGAAGCTTTGCTTCAACCTGTCAGCCTCATAGCAACACATAAATTTCCAATGAGAGGGGTGGTGGCTGCACGTGAAGTGCATTGAGGGGACGCCTGGGGGATGTACATACATTTCTCCAGCTGAGTGGTTTTGAGTACTGGGCTGGGAGTTCAGGAGAGCAGCCACATAGTCCATCTGTGCCTTTGGGGATGTCTGCCACTCAGGGGCTAGGACAGGGAGGCTGAGTGTGCAGTGGGTGGGAGGTTCCCATTGTTGAACCCACCCACCGTTGAGCAGGAACTCTGGATGTGTTCAGAAGGGCAATCTCCTCCCCTGTCCTCTGACCTTTGTGGCTGCTCTGGCTGTGCCAGGGAGCTGGAGTCCACAGCTGCTCTGATCATTGCTCCTGTCTCAGGTGACCCTGTCTTGGTGGCCCACCGTGCACAAGAGCTGACCAGAATAGGAGCTGGGCAGGGGTGTGGTGGTGGGATGGGGGAGGAGGGTGGAAGGAGGACTACGAAGGAGAGGGTGAAGGAAGCAGGGCAGGGATGATGGAGGAAAAGAGGAGGTAGCGGAGAGGAAAGGAGAAACAGCCATGTCTATAGGCGACCCTGACGGTTCCGACTGTACCCTTCCAGCAGGGTACTCTGAAGAGGACATAAACCTCTAGAAAGCTAAATCTGCAAAAGTTGTGTATGAAGATGCAACAGCCACCCTAGCAGGGCTCTGGTCTTTGTTAGTTGCCCGTCCAAACCAGGTCTTCAGACTGGTTCATTCCAGTTTGAGCTCCTGCTGAGAATTTGCATTTCCATCCCAGATATACTGAATCAGAATCTACAGTCTAACAAGATCCCCAGGTAATTCTTATAGATCTACCCCAGATATACAGTTTAACAAGATCCTCAGGTGATTCTAATGTACACATAAGACTCACCCTGGGATCTCTAAGAATCCACCTTATAGATCCACCTCAGATATACTGAATCTGAATCTACATTTTAACGAGATCTCCCTTGGGATTTATAAGAATCGTCTAGGGATCTTGCTAAAATGTAGATTTGGATTCAGTATATATCTGGGGTGGAAACGCAAATTCCCAACAGAGGCTTGAATTGGACATTGGATGGAAACGCTAATCAAATGTCTCAGCTGACACTGGTACAGGTGGGCCGCACCTGTGGTCTGCACAGCAGTCCCGTCTCCCCTCCCCACAACCTCCTAACAGCTTCATGTCTTCTCCCCAATAACACAGGGCAGGATAACGTATTGCGATACTAATTGGCGTGTTATTTCCATTGCTGTGGAAGAAGCAGGCTGTCCGGACCTATCTGGTTTGATTTGGTTCTCTGTGTGTTTCCCTCTCCCACTCCAGGGCCACCCTTTCCGTGGGCTTGTCTTGCAGGGTCGGAAGCAGAAGCTGTTGAGGACCACTTCTCCTCCTGGCTCTTGGGAAAGCCTGGGCTCACGGAGGAGATGCCCAGAGTGGGAAGAGAGAGGGTGGAGCCTTTGAGGGAGCGGGGAGGAAGTGGAAGCAACCAAAGGGGGGAGATTCCCTAAAGTCAGGAAAGGAGAAGGGGGCTCCTTGAGCTGCTACTGCCAGCTCCTTTGAAGTGTTTGGGGTGGATGGGGCTTGGGGTTCCAGGGCTTCCCATCTCAGCAGAGTTCAAGACTGCAAGTAGCACAAATGCTGGAGAGCTGCTGGACTTGAAGGGACCAGTGTGGCCCACAGACTCCACAAATGTTTACTTTGGAAAGATTGCTGGTCCCTCTGCATGACCTTGGGAAGAGAGGTGGCAGGGAGGGAGACCCAGCATAAAATAAGCTTGTGTTTTGGGGGTCAGACTGAATTTGACTTCAAGAAAATAGTCACCCTTGAGAAGGTAATTGCAAATTCACTCCGTTATACAGGGCTGGAGGGAGGGGACAAGATTTCTTCATTGAACAAATAGCTCTGTCCTCCCAGGTTGCTCAGCTTTTCAGTCCATCTGTCTCTATGTTGCCCCTTTAATGGACGCGTCGAAGGAAAGTGGCCAAGGGGGGTGCAGTTTCTGGCCTTCGTGAAAAGCGTTTAACCTTTGGCGTCACAGGCGTATAGACACGCAGGTGTCCCCTGGAGACACATCCTTTAACAGTCACTCTGAGCTACCCAGGGGATGTCTGTTCCTCCCCAGATACTCCCACAATGCTTCACGGGCCTATAGATGCACATTCTCTGGTGGTTTCAACCAAACTTCCATGATTAGGAAGTTAACACGGACTGGGGAGACCTAAGGGTCAGGGTAGCACACGGCACTTTCCAACAAACCAAGGTGAATCACACAGGGCCAGATGTGTCTAGCATTCAGGGCAGCTTTCCAGAAAACAATTGGAGTTCCCATCCATGGGAGCACATGGAGCCCAATCTATTACGAGTTCTTCACTCCAAGGACTGCTTGCGTGGTTTCAACTCAGGTCATCTCAGCTGGTTGTCAGACCACTTGACCACTGCTCTGCTTCAAACAGGCTTCCCCTGGCTGCTGCCCACTACCTCCACATGCAGATTTGTCCTTCATACAACATAGGTACACCCAGACCGTGCTGGGGATAGCATCTACCAGCACACAAAAACCAACTGTTAAATTTCAAGAATGTTGCGAGCTTAATAGCTTCAAATCTGCAGCAGTGGGAGTATTTACACCATGGAAATTGGCAAGCACTACAAACCAGGGTTTTTTTTTTTTTTTTTTCCTTTTGGAGAGCTGGTCGTTAAGCATTTAGGAGCATGCCACTGGGAGAACAACTAGACTAAATTATTGAAGGCTTGGGGCAAGCAGAGAGAATTACACCCCAGAAAAGAAAATACAGGTGACCTTCTTGCTCTCAGGGTCCATGAAATCCCCCATCACTTAACTCTCCTTAGGTCCTGACTGTGGCCCTCTTTCAGGCCTAGTGTATCGCCCTTCCATCCCATTCATACCCCCTCTGCCCCAGGAGGGCCCCAGCAGGTCTCACCTCCATAGAGCCCAGGCTTCCATCCTCTGAGGTGTCCTTGGGAGAGGAAATTGTATTTTGACTTGAAAGCCGTCATAATTTCAGAGGATATTTTCATTGATATGCAGAGCGCTTGTTCTCCTCTCTCTCAAACTTATTAGCTCTTCATTGTCTCCACGCTAACCCAGGAAGTGGGTGCTAGCTGTGTAAGAATCGTGGTCCATTAAGAGGAAAATCCCCCCAGAAAAGGGTCAGCCTGCCCTCAATGAGAGATGCAAACTTCTATCTCTAGAAAAAAAGAAAAACTGCCGGAAGCTTTAAAGGCAAGACTTCCTCAGTGTCCCCTTATATTTGTGCATCTGTGTGCAGGTGTGCATGTATATGCACACATGAGTGTGTGCACATGTGTGAGCACCTGAGTGCATGTGTGTGTCCACGTGTGCACACATGTATGAGTGTGTGCATGTAGGTACATGTGTGTGTGTGCGTATGTGCATCT
Source organism: Loxodonta africana (assembly GCF_030014295.1). Lineage (NCBI taxonomy): Eukaryota > Metazoa > Chordata > Mammalia > Proboscidea > Elephantidae > Loxodonta > Loxodonta africana. The sequence continues at coordinate 18,896,972 of NC_087359.1, forward strand.
AGCCTCCACTAGAGCACCCTGGTATCCCGAGTGGAACTGGACACAGTCTCTGGCAACAAGCCTCGCTGATGGGGAGACAAACCTGGGCAAATGCAAACGCAGGTCCGGGCAGAAGCCTTACTGCGCATCAGGTTCATCGGCACAGAATCAAACCTGAGTCTTTGACACAGAAGGTGAAAATTCTACCACCGAACTACTGATGCCTCAGTAGCCCCTGGAACAGAACTTCTCAACCTCTGCTCTATTGACGCTTGATCATTCTTTGTGGTGGGGGCTGTCCTGTGCATTGTAGGATGTTTAGCTGCATCCTTGGTCTCTCTCTCCCTTCTAGATGCTGGTAGCAGACGATTACCCTCCCCACCCCCGCCCCCCGCCAGTTATGACATTGCCAAATGTTCCCCAACATTGCCCAATGTCTCCTGGGAGACAAAATCCCTCCTCCCTTTGAGAATCACCAGAGCGATGGGTGTGAACCCTGAGATTTAACCCTTGAAATCTTCTGACTTTCTAACTGGCATCCTAACTCTGGGTTTAAACCTCCATGTGACCTTTCTTAGACCACCAACCTTCTCCCTCCTCTCTTACTAGGAGCAAAGTTCACAAAAGGTGGTTCTACCGGGCCTGGGAGGAGGGAAGCCCAGCTCGGTGAGTGAAGTTGGGAACTTCTCCTTGGTCACGAGGTGGAGTATTTTTACAGAGAATGGAGGACATGTTCTCAAGACCTTTAGCTGGTTATCACAGACCCTTGGGGCATCCTCAGGTAGCCAGTCCCAAGGACACAGCCAGCGACCTCTAGAACCTAGACCATCCTGCATTCCTTAGCACCTCTCTCCTGGTGTCAACTTACACACGGGCTTCTCTCCTGAAGAACTGGAGATGGCTCCTCACTGCCTATAGGGATTACTGCCTTTTCAATGCAGATGTTTTGAGGCCCTTGCAGTTGATCCCACCTGACCCACCCACTCACCACTGAAGCTTCTAGCCTCTGAATTGTCTTATCATTTTTCTCCACTCCCACTGGCTCTATTTCTGTACTTTGTTCCAGCTATTCCTCCCTTTGTCGTCTTCTTTTTTAAAATCTCCTTTTGTGATTGTGATACTTGCTCACTAAAAAAAAAATGTGTAAATCAGCAGAAAGTTTGAAGAAGACAGTTAAAACACTCCCTCACCCCATCACCTGGAGAGAACCTCTGTAGACGTGATGGTGGACCCCTGGCCATTAAGGATTGAACATTGCAGCTTCTCCCTGCCTGGGAGTGCACACAGGGCCCTAACCTGTAGTAGTTTGACTTCACAGGGAGGGAACCCAAGACAAGTGGGCTCTGGGCTGCTCGGCTGCAGCAGGAGCCATTCGCTACTCAGATTTGGCGCCTTGAGGCAGCTCTGTCTGGCACCATGTTCCTTCTTGTGCTCAGAACTGTCCAGAGGGAAGCGTCTTTGTTTCCTGTGCAAAGTGGCCTCCAAATAAGAGATCAACTTTAGAGAGCTCCGAGAAAGCAATTAACTTCACTCCAAGTGAAGGATATTGTTCTGTGCCACTTGACAATTTTTTTTCCCAGAAAAATTATGCCTTCAAAATCAACATTTGATTTAGTCTTTGTTCGTTTTAAAAATGATGTGAGGATATGCACGGGCAACGTGGGACTTTATAAAAAAAATTACGATGCCACTGAAATAATTTTAAGGCTGAATATATCTTTGCTTTTGCTTTTCTGGAAGGACTGGGCCAATTTACACTCCACCAGCAATGTCTAAGGAGGGCCGAGTTCTTCACGACCTTAGCAGCATTGAGAATTATAATTTAAAAACGTTGTTCATTTGATGGTGAGATATTTCTTCGTTATTCTTTTCTTTTGTTTGCAGGGAAGTTGAATATTTTTTTCTGTGCTTAAAAGCCTCTTGTGTTACATTTCTTGGGTTTTTTTTGGGTAATAGGTTTTGCTTCTGTCCATTCTTTCTCATTGCTTTGCATGAGCTCCTTACATACTATGGCTAATGCCCCTTGATCCTATACCAAAACCAAAAACCAAACCAGTTGCCATCAAGTCAATTCTGACTCATAGCGACCCTATAGGACAGAGTAGGACTGCCCCACAGGGTTTCCAAGGAGCGGCTGGTGGATTTGAACTTCTGACATTTTGGTTTGCAGCCTGAGCTCTTAACCACTGCACCCTCAGGTCTCCTTTATACAGGGGTCCTTATTTTCCATATTTCCATGATCTGAGTCCCTGAAGTTACAGAGCTGCTTAAAAAAAACAAATGTTGCCATAGCCCCAAAATGTCCACCCCTCGGCTGAGCTCTTACAAACTCCATTCCCATTCCCGCATCCCTCCCACTCAACACTAGCGCATCTTCCCACCCTTCATCAACACATCTGTGGGTCAGTCTATTCCTATTAGTCAAATCTTGTCAACACTCTTCACTATAAACCCCAAACCCAAACCCATTGCCATCGAGTCAGTTCCAACTCATGGTGACCATGTTACAGAGTAGAACTGCTCCATAAGACTCTTTTTTAATTTTTTAAAAATTTATTTATTGTGCTTTAAGTGAAAGTTTACAAATCAAGTCAATCTCTCGTATAAAAACTTATATACACCTTGCTACGTACTCCTAGCTGCTCTTTCCCTAATGACAGAACACTCCTTCTCTGTATTCCCTGTGTCCGTTCAACCAGCTCCTGTCCCCCTCTGCCTTCTCATCTTGCCTCCAGACAGGAACTGCCCACATAGTCTCATGTGTCTACTTGAGCCAAGAAGCTCACTCCTCACCAGTATCATTTTCTGTCTTACGGTCCAGTCCAATCCCTGTCTGAAGAGTTGGCTTGGGGAATGGTTCTAGTCTTGAGCTAACAGAGGGTCTGGGGACCATGACCCCTGGGGTCCCTCTAGTCACAGTCAGACCATTAAGTGTGGTCTTTTTATAAGAATTTGAGGTCTGCATGCCACTGTTCTCCTGCTCCATCAGGTATTCTCTGTTGTGTTCCCTGTTAAGGCAGTCATCGGTGGTAGCCGGCACCATCTAGTTCTTCTAGTCTCAGGCTGATGTAGTCTCTGGTTTATGTGGCCCTTTCTGTCTCTTGGGCTCATATTTACCTTGTGTCTTTGGTGTTCTTCATTCTCCTTTGTTCCAGGTGGGTTGAGACCAATTGATGCTTCTTAGATGGCCATTTGCTAGCTTTTAAGACCCAAGACACCACTCACCAAAGCGGGATGCAGAACGTTTTCTTAATACGTTTTGTAATGCCAATTGACCTAGATGTCCCTCCAAAGGGCTTTCTTGGCTGTAATCTTTATGGAAGCTGATTGCCAGGCCTTTCCTTCATGGTGCCACTGGGTAGGTTTGAACTGACAACCTTCAGGTTAGTACTTGAGCTCCAACTCTTTGTGCCACCCAGGGACACAATAGTGCAGAATAATTTCAAATTTTGAAAAAGATGCAAACTTTCCTTGGGTTGATCAAAGCAATTCTGGAGAATTATTCTGATCACATGCAAGGCTACTGGCAAATGAGGATTCAGCAGAGTTGGGCCAGTTAACAATTACAGAGGAGAAAATCTACAAGTCTGATGAAATAACAGACTCTTCAAAAGAGAGAGATTTGAATTTTAGAGGATTAAGACAGGCCTTTGGGAAAATTGCTGATGCCTTCAAATACCTTTTTTGCACCAATGTCCTCTTTATGATTGTGCTGTGAAAGTCACACCCAAAACTGAGGATGCTGTACAGTGCTGTCAGACAATTTTGTCAGAAAAATTCTGCCCCCCAAACCAACAGTTGATTTATTCCTTGTTCATTCGAAGAATTAAAGAAGAGTTGCATTCATAAGCTACTTTTGTTAAATGCAATCTAAAATAAACTTCAAAATTTGTAGTTTCTCTTTTAATGTGAAATCACAGTCAAACATTTTTCCCCCATCTTTTAAGTCCCAATTTTTCTAATGCCATTATTTCTAATCCCACTTCTTCTTGAATAATGGGGACCTTCAATATTACAATTTGGCTTTCTTTTGTAATACGGGTGTGTACTTCCATCTGTCCCCAGTTCAGTCCCAAAGTTCAGGTTCAGAGATCTTCCCTCCGTCAATCCCCCTAGTGCCTGGGGGTCCCCTCAGAGCACATAAGAGATCGGGGAGATGAAAGTGTCATCCCTGGAGACCAGACAGTTTGACATGTAAAGAGTCAGAGGACTGGTCATGCAGGGCTCCTATTAATTTGACAACTGGACACCTGCTGGGCAGGGCTCCGAGGCAAAAGTCCATTGGTTCCTACTTATACCCAGAACGCCTTTACTGGGCTTGCAGCCCTGAACCAAAGTGCTGGGAACGGTTTTCTGTGTCAAACAACTCCTGGATGCATAAACGGTGCTCCTTGTAATTCTGGGCTGGAACCTGTATCAGGCAAAATGAAAGGATGGACCCGTGTGTACTAACCTTGGATAAAGACTTCTTTGCCTGGTTCTCTTCTTCCTGGCTTCTCCTTGGGGCTCTGCTTACCTCTCTTGTTGACCCTAGACTTCTGGGAGCTGTTTCCTTTATCCTGACATCCTTTTAAAGATGGAGTAATGGTTAATTTTATATGTCAACTTGGTTCCCAGTGGTTTGGCCAAACATTAGACTAGCTGCTGTTTCATAATATAATGTAATTATCTTCCGTAATGTAATCTACTCAATCAATCAACTGAAAGGGAGTTTCTTAGGGTGTGGTCTGCCTCAGACTATAAATAGATAGCCTCTTTCTTCACTCTGCCATCTTTCTGGTGCCTGACCTACAGGTCTTGGGACAAAAGCCGGCAGGAGTCTCTAGCCCACCTCCTGACCTATGGAATTTGGATTTGCCAGCCCCCTACAATCCTGTGAGCCAGCAAGAGTCTCCAAACTGTCACCTGACCTATGGATTTTGGACTTTTCAGCCTCCACAATCATATGAACAAATTCCTTGAAATAAATCTCTCTCTAGATATGTATACACACACACACACACACACACACACACACACACTTCACTAGTTTGTGTTTCTAGAGAACGCTGACTAAGACAGATGGCTCTCTAAAACTTCCCTTTCCTCCTCTGCCAAGGGTTGGTTGCCCTAAATTTTTACACATATGCTTTCAAAGGGGGTGTTAGCTTTAGCATCTTTAGAAGGTGGGACAAAAAGTCAAGTTTAATCATTAGCATGCTGTCATGGATTCAATATGTCCCTCAAAAAGGTGTTAAGTTTTAACCTCTGTACCAGTGAATATGACCCTGTTTGGGAGTAGGGGTTTTATTTTCTTACGTTAACAAGTTCATACGAGAATAGGGTGGGTCCTAAAACTAATCCTTTCATGTGGTGTCTTATAAAGGGAGTACAGACACAGAGAGACAGACATGCAAAGGGAGATGACACATGACAACGGGGGCTGTCTTAGGCTGGGTTCTCTACACAAACAAAACCAAAATGAAATGTTGCTAACAAAAAGTTGGCAGTTTGAATTCTCCAGCCTCTTTTTGGAAACTCTAAGGGGCAGTTCTACTCTGTTCTATAGGGTCACTATGAGCCAGGATCGACTCAGTGGCAATGGGTTTGGTTTTATACATTATATATATATATATATACACACACACAAATAGAGAAAGAGAGAGAGAGGTTTATCTCAAGGAAAGGGCTCATGTGGTGGCAGATGCTGGCAAGTCCCAAGTCCGTGGGTCAGGTGACAGGCTGGAGGCTTCTCCTGACTCATGTAGCTGCAGGGACTGACAAACCCAAGACCAGCGGGTCAGATGGCAGGCTGCTCGGTCATGGGCTGTGGAGGCTGATGAATCACAAGGCAGGTTGGCAGGCAGTATGGCAGGCCACTGGCTCAAGTTCCAGGAACTGATGATGACAAGCAGCATGTAGGATCCCGAATGAGCAAAGGCCAGTGAGCTTTTCCAGAATGTTCATATATATTGGATGTAGGCCACAATCCTAACGAAACTCCTCTTACAACTGATTGACTAATTACATCAGATTGCATCATGGAGGTGATTATATTATATCACAAAATGGAGGACAACTACATCATTACATAACTGCCAAACCTCTGAGAATCATGGCCCAGCCAAGTTGACACACGATCTTAACCATCACAGAGCCACATGCATCCATAAGCAGCAAAGGAATGCTAATGATTGTTGGCAACTACCAGAAAGTAGGAGAGAGGTCCACAGGAGGAACTGACATAGCAGAGACTCTGATTTGGACTTTTAGCCTTTAGAACTGTGAGAAAATAAATTAATATTCTTTAAAGCCACCCACTTGTGGTATTTCTTTGTTACAAGAGCACTAGGTAACTAAGACACAGGATATGTGACATTTTCAATTTGCTTATAATGCTTTAAGACACAGAGGAATTTAACAGTTCTGTAGTTAAATCCATGAGTTGTTTTTTCTTCATGACTTTTTTCATTGCTTTGAAGCTTTGTAAGTATTTATTGTTTAATTCAGTTATGCTTTTTTTTTTCATTTAGTTTTAAATGCATCTAGAATGTATTTCTGCACATAGGGTGAGGTGTGTGGTATCAGTTGAACGTGGCCTTGGAAAAATTGTGTGGCACACAACCACAAGGTCTCAGTGGTGTTCACCATAAAACCCAAACCAAACCAGTTGCTGTAGCGTTGATTTCAACTCATGGTGCCCCGTGTGTGTCAGAGTAGATCTGTGCTCCATAGAGTTTTCACTGGCTGATTTTTTGGGAAGTAAATCACCAGGTCTTTCTTACAAGGTGCCTGTGGGTGGATTTGAGCACCCAACCTTTTGGCTAACAGTTGGGTGCATAACCACTGGGGCCACCCAGGATTCCTGGTGTTCGCCAGTAAGCCTTGACCACACCCCAAGGAACTCCCATTTCAATTGATTGATTAATTACATTAGATTACATTATGGAAGATGAGTACATTACATTACTTATGGTGTTCACCAGTAAGCATTTATCCTCTGCAGGTCCTTGGGGCAGCTCTGTAGGTTGGCTGGGGCTCGGCTGATCGAGGCTGGGCTCAGATGAGCCTGACTCCAGGCTGTGGCTGGAATTAAGTATGTTGCATGAATCTCTCGTCCTCCTCGGACCAGCAGGCTACCCATGTACGTTCTTTTCTTGAGAGTGGCATAGCATAAGAAGGCAAGGCCTACATGCCAGCTCATTCAAGCCTTTGCTTGCTTTGCATCTGCTAATATACCCCTGGGCAAAGCAGGTAATATGGACAAGCCTGAAGTCAGGGGTGGGGAAGTCCACTCTGTCCATCTTGAGACCACGGCTGGAGTGTGGGTGTACAATACTGCCATAGGGGAGTGAAGTGCTGAGAACAAAATTCTATCCATCACATTAACCAATTTTGCCAGCATTGTTTTGAATAAGCTACCATTTTCCCTTGAGTTATGAACCTAGGGAAGCAAGAAGAGAGAATAACTGTCTAATGCTTCTCGAACCCTCTTGAACCAGACCTGACAGCATAGATGTTGTTGATGTTAGCTGCCGTTAAGTTGGACCCTGATTCATGGCATCCCCATGCACAAAGGGATCCGACCATTGTGATCCGTAGTTTTCACTGGCTGATTTTCAGAAGTAGGTCACTAGCCTTTTCTTTCTAGTCTGTCTTAGTCAAGGGATCTGCTGAAACCTATTTAACACCACAGCAACATGCAAGCTTCCATTGACAGGTGGTGGCTAAACTTGGGGTGCGTTGGCTGGGAATGGAACCTGGATCTCCTACACGGAAGGTGAGAATTTTACCACGTAACCACCATTGTCCCCTGGAAGGGCAGACGGAGGCTACTAAAGCCCAAGGTGACTCAGTTGCTGGAGCTCCGTTCGGGCCTAGTAAGCAATTCCCTATTCAGATGGGAGCAGAGACAACAGATCAGAGGTGCTACACTCCTAGGTCCTTTGAACAGTCATCCCAGGTCACTGGTTAGCCTGGTGTGGATATAAGTGGATGCACACACACATTACACACACACACACACATACACACACACACACACGATGATGGAGGTATGTGTGTGAGATTACAACTTTCTTCAAGACTGGTGATGATAAGAATAGTAATAAAGGCAGGCAACCTCTGCGCCTGCCCCCTGAGTTCTGGGCTCTTTTGGAGCAGGACACAGTGAGGAGTGCTGTGGGTGACTAAGCACTGCTTACCTTCCACCATGAGGCCACCTTCCTAATCTTTTCCTTCCCTGTACGAGGATCATTGGCTCCTCCCTTTCTCCCCCCCAACCCCCAACCATTTAATAAGGATGGGGCAAGCAGGAGGGGATGCTGTAAAATCCAATTACCTCTGGCTTCAAAAGGCTCGCTCTCCATGTGGTGCCGGCTTCCACCACCACCAACAGTCAGGCCTTGGCAGCTGCTTCCTGTGCTTGGGGAGGAGGGCTGCTGGGAGCACCTCAATCCCCCAGGCAAAATGGCTCGAGGCTAAGGTTGCTTCCCTCTTCACTGTTGGCAGGGGGTGTGAGGGGGAAAAATGGGGTGTAAAAGGCTGCCAAACCCCCAGTGTCCCCTCCTCCCCTCCCCTCGGCTTGTACTGAGCCCTCTGCTCTCTGCAAGTGGCCCCATGTATTCCACTGTCTCAGGGAGGCCTGCCTAAGCCAGTCTTGCAAGACCAGTCCCCGTGGCCTGTGCCAGCAGTGGCCCAAACCCTCAGTGGGCTGGTGTCGTGGGTTGGGAGCGGGTGCTCTGCTGCAGGTGATGTGTCTGCTCTGGAGACGAGGCTCCGGCTGCAGAGACAGGCTGGTGCGGATGGGTGGGAGTGGGGAGGGAGCCTGTGGGACCGTGAGTAGGATCAATGCAGATGGTGCCAGTCGAATGCAATTTTGGTGGCAGACAATTTCACAACAGCACAGTGAAAACCAGGTGCAGCACAGGAGTGTTGCTGAGGCTTCCTGATGGCTCCCACAGCCTCGCTGCTTCTCCCCGCCACCGCCCCCAGCCTGTCTGCAGCGGCTTCCCCTGGAACCTAGTCTCTGCCACGGCAGTGACCCTAGCACCAGCCCTCCTGCCCACCTCATGCCCAGGTCTAGTGATTCTTAGATCACCCCAAACTCTCCGAGCACCACCTCCACTCCTGTCCCCTCTCCACTGGCAGGGCTTCCCCTTGGAGCTCCTTCACTGTTATCAGAATGTCCCCACTCTGCCGTCTCACTGTTAGCTTCTCTCCCTGGCCATGAGTTTGCTCCTTCCACTCACCTCTCCCCTCCACCTGTTGGCTTTAAAACATGTCCACAGAGTCTTTGAGACTCCTCCCTCCCATCAAGAAGATGGGCCTTTTCGCCTCCCTGTAAATCTAGGCAGTCTTGGGACTGCTTTCACTGGTAGAAGGGACTCTCATCTTTGGAGCCTTAGCTGCTGTGTAAGAAGTCCAACTACTCTGAAGTTGCCATGATGTGAGGAAGCCCAAGTAACACGAAGAGATCATGTGTAGGTGCTCCTGTAGGGAGTTGGGCTGAGGCCCCAGCAGCAACCAGGGGACCCACGATGACTGCTCCTCTCGGCAGTTCCAGCTTCCAGCAGTTGAGTCTCCCCAGCCACTGGGTCTTCCCAGAGACATGCCTCCTTGCTGGGTCCTGTCCACATTCCCATAGAGCCAGTGAACATCATAAAATGGTTGATTTAGGCAACTGCATTTTAGGGTGGGTAGTTATGCACCAATAGTACCTGGGACTGTTAGTAATTGTTATTCTTACTGAACCACACCATTCATCTTTGGATCCCTAGAAGGCTGGCACAGAGATGGACTTCAGTACCCGGAACGATTGCCTTTCCCGCCCCACTCCCTGTCATTATAGGGAAAAGGAGAGGGTGGAAAGGGCAGGTTATAGATGAGAATAGTCGTAGGTTGCTAGAAAAAAGTTACAGAATGCCGAGTTATATCTGAATTTCAGATAAACAATGAATCATTTTTGGTATAAATATGTCCCATGCAATATTTGAGACATATAAAAAGTTATTTGCTGAAATTCAAATTATACTGGGCACTTGTATTTGTTGTTGTTGCAAAATCTGACAATTCTAGCGAATAGAGAGGTCTAAGGCCCTGGAGAAGTCCCTGGATGGCACAAATGGTTTGTGCTCAGCTACTAACCTAAAGGTTGGTGGTTCGAACTCATCCAGTGACACCATGAAGAAAGACCTGATGATCTACTTCTATAAAGATTAGAGCCAAGAAAACTCTATACAGTAGCTCTACTCTATAACACATGAGGTCACCATGAGTCGGAGTTGACTTGACAGCAATGGGTAGAGATATGATAAGGCCCTGGACACTCTTCCCAATGTCCTGACAGCCAGGGAGGTCATCGTGCTTGGCAGGGCCACTCTACAGAGTCACAGCCAGTATCCCTGGAATGAGGATGACTACCAATCAGGCTAGGCAGTACTACAATGGGATCTGTTCTGGTATCTCTGTGTCCCATTGGGCCATGCTTTTTGAGGACAACAGCAGCTTCTCTCTGTCGGTAGGCTGCCACAGTGGGCAGCAGAGGCTTTCCATCTGTGCCTGTGCCCAGGACATCAATGCTCATGGTACAGGCTCCAGGAAAGCATCGCCCTCTGTGGTCTTTGGAAGATGTCTGGAGGAGCCTGGATGATGGCTGCAGCCAGAGGCAGAGGCTGGCTCTGCTCAAAGAGTAAACATCTTCTTCCTGAGGTGAGGCTGTGTTCATTCTCTCTGGACCAAAATAGAGAGAGGTCCACCTGGATCCTTCTCCTTGTCCCAGCAAGGTGCATGTCTCTTCTTGCACCTCATGACTTCCCTGGCTCTTGCCCAACAAAGGAGAAGAGAAGCTCTTTTCCTTTTACTAGCCAGCCAACCCTTTCTCTATCATTTGGGTTCATTAGCCTGTAATGAAAATCAGCTCACTCTCAATTTGCCGTTGTGTCTTCTAAATAATAGTGGCCGGAAAAGTCTTCGCTTTCACTCCTGCAGTTCTCTTGTTTTACTTCTCAGTCCCAGTTCATTAGTCTGAGCAATAAGAGAGTCAATCTAGTTAATCTCTTCCTTGTCCTCCCTCCGCCTGCCCCCCATCCCGCCCCTCTGCCCTGGGCCCTGATCACAGGGAGGGAGATAGTGAGAGGAGGGCTTGGTTATGCACTCTGGCTGGCTCTGTTATGAACAGCACACATGGAGGCCTAGCTTGTTGGTTCATTTGTGATTCATTCATTCAACAAATATTTATCACGTGCCTTCTATAGGCCAGGCACTGTTCTAGTAGCTGGAGCAAAGCTGTACTTTGTAACATTAAATGACTAAAGAAGACTGTTATGCATTGAACTATGTCCCCCCAAAAGATATGGTGAAGCCCTAACCCCTGCTACCTGTGAACATGACCTTGTTTGGAAATAGGATCTTTGAAGATGTTATCAGTTCACATGAGGTCATACTGGAGTAGGGTGGATCCTAATTATATCTGAGTGGTGTCCTTATGAGAGAGGAGAAGAAAAGAGAGAGAGAGAATGGCCATGTGACAATGCTGCCACAAGCTAAGGAACATCAGGGACCACCAGAAGCTGAAAGACACAAGAAAGGATCTTCCCCAAGAGACTTTAGAGAGAGCATGGCCCTGTCAATGCCCTGAATTTGGACTTCGAGCTTCCAAAACTGTGAGCTGATAAATTTACGTTCTTACAAGCCACCTAGTTTCTGGTATTTTGTTGCAGCAGTCCTATGAAGCTAATACAAAAAACAGAAGGAAACACATGATGGAAACGGAGTCACTTCTCCTGATACAAGGAGAAGGAAGTACCTGAGGAGAGCTGGGATGCGTGCTAATAGCAGCTACTATGAGGTGAGGGAAAAGTGTAATCTATCATCCTTATTGTTGTTGTTATCAGGTGCCGTAGGGTAAATTCCAGCTCAGAGCAGCCCTCTGTGCAACAGAACAAAACACTGCTCGGCCCTGCACCATCTTCTGGATCGTTTTTATGCTTGAGCCCGGTGTTAGAACCATTGTATCGATTCATCTCTTTGAGAGTCTTCCTCTTTTTCGCTGACCCTGTGGTTTACCAAGCATGATGCCCTTCTCCAGATACTGGCCCCTCCTGATAACATGTCCAAAGTATGTGAGACAAAATCTCGCCATCCTCACTTCTAAGGAGCACTCTCTGGCTGTACTTTTTCCAAGACAGATTTGTTCATTCTTTTGCAATGCCTGGTATATTCAGTATTCTTCACCAATACCGTACTTCTTATTACAAGGTAGGTATTACCAGCTGCACTGCCCAGTTTTTTTCTCCCAACAGATACTTGAATAAAAAGGATCAAGGCTTGGGGTAAAATGCAGCTTTGTAAAAGATGAGTGCAAACGTGCATCTTTCCCATGTGTGTTTTTCCCATGCCCTCTCTGAAGGCCCTAGTTATTCCACTGTTTCTGTGGCTCAGGAATACGAGAGCCACTTAGCTAGATGGCTGTGGTTCAAGATCTTTCAGGAGGTTGCAGTCAAGGTGTCGGCTGTAGTTACAGTCATCTGAAGCTAGATAGGCTGGAGGATATACATCACATGGCCATTGGTTGGGGGCCTCAGTTCCTTTCTAGGTGTTAGCAGTAGGCCTCTCCATAGTGCTGCTCATGACATGGCAGCTGGTTTTCCCCAAGCGACAGTGTCATCTATAAGCTCATGTTAGAAGTGACACTTATCATTTCTGCCTTATCTTCTTGGTCACAGAGACCAATCCTGGTACAATGAGGGAGGGGACTGCACAAGGGGTGAGTACCAAGGGGTGGGAGCATGGGGGCTATCTTAGAGGCTGGCTACCACACTCACCTTGTCTTACTTTGAACCTCACCTGATATTGTATCTTTGAACTATTCATTCAACAAATACTTATTGAGCGCCTACTATGTGCAGGGCAGTGTTCTGGCCTCCTGAGATATGTAAGTGACCAAAATAGACCAAAACATCTGACTTTACCTTGCTAACATTCCAGTGGTTCTTGGGACTATGGTTACCTGCAAGACTGAATAAATGGCCAGTGTAATGGAAGGGAATACCCCGGGGTCAAACTCTCAATGTGAGCCCTGACATCACATGCGTGTACCCTTTTGAGTGGATATAATCTCCTTCCTCCTTCATAGTTCCCACTATGTAACGCTTGGAAGTGCCAGTGTGGCTGAAATCACTTCTGCAGCTCCGTTTTGGAATTGCCTTGAGAAGTCCAGGCAGATTCTTTAGAACATTCTCAAAGGTCACAAAGCTGCTTCTTTGGGGCCAGATTTGTTTTGGGGGGATCAGTCAATCGCCATTTGGAACCTGCTCACGCACACACAACCAAAGTTATGGCTACTAGGCTAGGAGACATTTTTCATGAACTCATTCCAAAGTCAACCTCAGAAGGTGGATTTCAAAATCGTGTGCTTTGAATAATGGTGCATCTTTGGAATATATGCATAGCCTCCCAATGGGAAAACTTGATTGTGATGCTTCTTCATTTTGATGGAGGAGATCTGGAAAGTTCTGTCCGAAAATTTTATTTTTCTACTCAGACCTTAAAATTCTTGCTGTTGAAGATTACAAGAGTTTATCTCTAGTTTTTCCTCCTCTTTCTTCTTCCTCCCCCTCCCTCTTCTTCTGGGTGTTGTATCTGCTTTTCATTTGAGTTTTGTTGGCAGGAATGTTTTCTTCCTGTTCTTCTTCTCCTCCTTTTTGGTGATGTGTCTGTTTTCCATTTGAGTTTTGTTGGGAGGGATGTGTTTTTCAGGTTAAGCTCTAGTGGGGTACAGAGAAGGGCCCTCACATCACTACTACCTTTCCGTCCCCTCAATCTCCCCCTTCTTGGCAGGCAGGTTAGACGCTCTGGTTTGGCTCTCCAAGGCTGGCAGTCCAGGCTTTCATTCTGGTCCCAGAGTGCAGCTGTTCTTGGTGCCCCTCTTGCCAGGGTCTTTTTGGGGGAAGCAGATGGAAACACACAGACCTTTCTGTCTCCATCTCTGGCATATTGTCAACATCTCTCTTCCCCTCCCCCCCCCCCTTTTTTTTAATCATGTCACTTAAGGATGTCTTTCCAGTTTGGTAAATAATCACTCTGTTTGATCTGTGTTCAGTCTGCCCTTTCTTCCTGCCAGTACAAATAATTTGGCAACTTAAACACTGTCATCGGAGATCATTTGCAAATTCCTTTCCATCAAATGTGTCTTTATTTTGACTCTTTTTCAAAAAAAAAGAAAGAAACTCTGGAAGATATCAGAGTGGGTGATGTTTCTTTCTTCTGCTTGTAGAAATTTCAGGAGTTTTGATTAAAAAACCTTCTGACAGCTGGCAAGCTAAGGCTGCTTTTAACCGAGGCCTAATAACTATCCCCTCAGATGAAGAGAGGATCCAGGGTTGGTGTCTAAGAAAGGGTCTCCCCTCCCAGTTGTTACTGTGCCATGTGCAAATGCCGCCTCAGTTAAGCACGTTGGAGTGGCATTGAAATGAATCCAATAGTTCACCATCTGGTCCTGATTGTAAACATGTGTATACAAAGTGAGTGTCACTTCAGCTAATTCAGGGAGGACTGGCTGCCTTTGTGGCTGCTGCAGCTGTCCCTGGGGCGAGGGGTGGAACAGTGGCCCCAGAGGACAGTGGGGTATACAGGAGGGTGGGCGTGTCTTCCAGTAGGGTCTTCAGGCTGGCCAGAGGGGGGCTGGGTAGCAAGGCCTCTGGGCGCCCAGCCTGAGGATCATGTGCCCACGTTTCCTTAGAGCCGCTGGTAGCCTTATATTTTGCTGCCTTGCCATCATCGCTGTGATATTTAATCATTTTCCTTCTCGACTATAAATACCCTAAAGGCAGCCTGTCTTATTGTCCTGTTTCTTTATGACAAGAGACTTGCACTTGAGAAGTTATCATTGAATTAAAATAAATCTCTAGCAGCAACTTGGTCTTCACGTCTATCCAACAGCCTTTCTGCTCTCCCGTGCTTAGATTTCCTCTATGTCTGCCTTTGCTAGGCAGAGAGAAGAGCTGAACCCTCATGTTTCTGGGGCAGAGGAAACAATTAATGACTTCTCTTTTTCTCTTCCACCACCCACCTGTCAGTTTGTCCTACTGTGGTGGCTTGGCTGTTGCTGTGATGCTGGAAGCTATGCCACTGGTATTTCAAATAGCAGCAGGGTCACCCACAGTGGACACGTTGCTGTGGAGCTTTCAGACTAGGACAGACTAGGAAGAAAGGCCTAGCAATCTACTTCTGAAAATTAACCAGTGAAAACCCTATGGATCACAGCAGAGCATTGTCTGAGAGAGTGTTTGAAAATGAGCCCCTGAGGCTGGAAAACCCAAAAACCAAACCCGTTGCTGTCGAGTGTATTCCGATTCATAGTGAAGGCGCCCAAAATATACAGTGGCTGCCACAAAGGAGCACACCAGCCAGTGAGAAGATGGCGTAGGACCAAGCAGTGTTTCGTTCGGTTGAACCTGAGCTTGCCATGAGCTGGAGCTGACTTGATGGCAACTAACAACTGTCTCTTGAACAAGGAACAGTGAGATCTTGGACAAGTTCTGATCATCTCCCTGTACTCAGTTTTGCCATCTTTCAGATGGGATCATTATCCACCTACCTTCACCTAGGCCCTCCCAGCCCTGTCCCCGAGTCAGGATGAGAGGGATGGCACAGAGGACCCCAGGGGGCTGAATTTGGAGTGACCACTGCTGCACAGCACTGGAGTCCAATGAATAGTGACAACCACCTAGGCAAACACCCCAAATGCCAACCCTCCCAGTCTCCTTTGCAGCTCAGCATTGTTCTCCCTGCAGTCTCTGCAGCCCCTCCCCTCTAGAGGAGCTTTGATTAAGTTTCACCTGGTAGGCTTATGAGGAGCCCTGGTGGTGCAGTGGCTAAGTGCTCAGCTGCTAACCAAGAAAGATGTGGCAGTCTGCTTCTGTAAAGATTTACAGCCTTGGAAGCCCTACGGGGCAGTTCTACTCTGTCCTGTAGAGTCACTATGAGTCGGAATCGACTTGATGGCAGTGGGTTTGGCTGTGCTTTTGGTGGGCTTACTGCTTTGTTCCAGGAAACAGTGGAGGAGGCTGCTTCCAGGCAGGGCCAAGAGGCCAGGTCGGCAGCTTGGGTCAGCTGGCACCTCCCAGCCCACTCCTCTTATTCACACTGAGCCCCCTGGAAACCCAGGCAGTTAATTCAGCTCCCTGCCCCCACTCCCCCAAACTCCCCCACCCATGCTCTTCAAAAACCCAACAGATTTAATTTTCTGCACATATGAAAAAAATGTACTTTTCCAAAGAGCCCCAGGGACATGGCAAAGAGGGAGAGAGCTAATTATCTTCCGTATTTCTTCCAGCAGGGAGAGCTCAGTCTTTGGGACAGGAGAACAGAAATCAACCTAAAATAGCCCAGGACAGCACCCTGGGGACATGGGGGGTGCGGGGAAGAGGGAGCCACAGGAGCTTGTACTTTCTGACCCCAGAGACTGGCACCCCAGGTGTGTCTGCAACACACTGCCATCACCCCAAGATCCCATGGGTGTGGCTTTGCCAAGGTCAAGTCCACTGAAGCCCTGCCCACAATAGCTGGCGCCACCAGGCAGCCACTGAAGTGTGTCCGCCCACTTGGGGGACCAAAGCCCCTTCCTCGCACTTTCTCCCAGGGCCCAGAACCGTAGTCAGAGGTGAGCAGAGCTTGCTCTGCTTCCCAGGGAAGGCAGTAGGCATTGGGCTCTGGCAATTCAACAGCCCAAACCTAATGAATGAAAATGAAACAATTTTACCGTGAGACACCCTCCCAGTGACAGACACCTAATTAAAACTGGACAGAAACAGGCAAGAAACTACTTAATCGGAAATAGATTTGCCTTGCTAATTTAGAGGTGTGTGTGTGTGTTTTCCTGTTGGGCGAGTGTTTATAAAATCTTAATTAGGTTGTGTGTATTGGAACAGAGATGGAAATACGTCCTTTCTCTGTAATGGTCTCACTTTCCCGGGGGACATTAAGGCTCTGTACACAATATTCTCCACGCAGAGAAAGCAGTAATGCTCTTGGACGATGGGTTTTGGGAGGCGGGGAGGAGAGCCCCTGATTCAATCACAGATGGGTGGCTGATAGCTTCCTTTTTTTTTTTTTGTTTAAATCAAAACTTCAAATTGGACTCAAAGCAGCCATTTATAACCTGTCAGGGAAGCTGGCATTTCAATACCAAACTCATGTAGAATAAATTTTTAACGATCTTTAATGGGCAGAAGGAATTCATTTCCCCGTGTACATAGTAGGTACGCAAGTATGTTTGAAGTGGATAGAAGGGAACTCATGAAAAATGAGTCAGAGGAAACTCTACACATCTCTTTTCTCCTTCCCCCGTCTCTGTCCAGCCTGGCCTCAAGTCCCACTCCTAGGACTCCGTGTGCCCCAATTCTTTCCAACACATTTAAGGGAGCATGCCTGGGGGACGTCAAAATGGCCAAGAGAGCAAGATGGAGGACAAGACTTTGCATAGCTTAGATGATGACCTTGGGGCCAATTCAGTCCTTCTCTCCACAGGAGTGGTCCCTATCAAGCAAGCTGACTGTCTGGGCAGTTCTGTGCTAGCTCACTCTCAGGGAACTAGGCTAGGGATGCAGACAGCAAAGATGCCATAGGGATAGGGACAGAGGCTAGCCCATTGATTTCTCAGACCCAAGGGCCACCGGCTCCTGCAGCTTGTGTTAAAGGCTGAGATCTTCTGAAACAGAATGGGGGAGGAGGAGGTTGTTTGTTATTAGAGGCTGTCGAGTGGGCCCTGACTCAAGGCTACCTAATGTACAGCAGAACAAAACTCCGCCCTATCCTGCGCCATCTTCATAATTGTCGGGATGTTTGGGTCCATTGTTGTGGCTAGTGTGTCACTTCATCTCATTGAAGGTTTCCCTCGTTTTTGCTGACCCTCTACTTTACCAAACATGATATCCTTTTCTAGCTATTGGTCTTTCTTGATGACATGTCAAAAGTAAGTAAGCTAAAGTCTCGCCATCTTCACTTCCAAGGAGTATGCTGGTTGTATTTCTTCTGAGACTGATTTTTTCATTCTTCTGGCCATCCACGGTATATTCAATATTCTTGGCCAACATCATAATTCAAATGCATCAATTCTTCTTTGGTCTTTCATTTTCATTGTCTGGTCATTGTATTGGTTTCCTGTGGCTGCCCTAAAAAAAAGACAAAAACTAGGTGGCTTAAAACAATGAAAATTTATTCTCTCACAGGTTTGGAAGCTAGAAGTTTGAATTGAAGGTGTTGGCAGGCCTATGGTCTCTCTGAAGGCTTTAGAAGAAGATCCTTCCTTGCTTCTTCCTAGCTTCTGGTTGCTCCTGGTAATCCGTGGAATTCTTTGGGTTGTGGTAGCATAACTCCAGTCTCTGCTTTGTCTTCACATGGTTGTCTTCCCTCTGTGTCTTAACCTCTTCTCCTTTGTAAAGACACTGCTCCTATTGGATTAAGAACCACCCCCCCAACTCCAGTATGCCCTCATGTTAACTGATAGCATCTTCAAACACCTTGTTTCCTAACAAGGTCACATTCACAGGTACCAGGGGTTAGGACTTCAACTTATCTTTTTGGGGGACACAATTCAATCTGTAAATCTGTTGCTGTCAAGCTGATTCCGACTCATAGTGACCCTATAGGACACAGTAGAGTTGCCCCATAGGGTTTTCAAGGAGTGATTGACAGATTCAAACTGCTGACCTTTTTGGTTAGCAGCTGGGTTCTTAACCACTATGCCACCAGGGCTCTATTCAGTCCCTAACAGTTCTATGTAATGGGCTGGAGATGCTTGTCAACTGTCGTCTTTCAAAGAGCCAATCGAGGGCTTGTTAGCCACTCTGGGGGTGGGGCCAGCAAGCCCTCCAGGAAATGCTGGTAAGTGCTCACATTTAAGAATCTGTGCCCTGGTCTCTAGATTCTTGCTATTCAAAGTGTAGCACCTGGACCAGCAACCTCAGCATCGCCTGGGAGCGTGTTAGAAATGCAGAAGACTCAGGCTCTATCCAAGACCTACTAACTCAGAGTCTGCATCTTAATAAGATGCCCAGGGGATGAGTTTGCAAAGTAAAATGTGAGACACTCTGTTCTAGTCAGTGTCTGGGGAATACCTTGATTGCTGGCCCCACCCCTGGAGTGGCTAATTCAGCAGGTCTGGGTAAAGCCTGAGAATTTGCATTTCTAACAAGTTCCCAGGTGAGGCTGATGCTGCTGGTCCAGGGACTCCGCTTTGAGAACTGCTCATCTAGAGGACTCAGTCCTCACCCTGTTCCTCGGAACATCATGGCGAGGTGGGGGAACAGAGACAGCGGGAGAAAGGATGATGGACAAAATGCAGCCTTCCCCATGGGCAGGTGGACGCCATGTGCTGTAGGGACCAGAGGAAAAGGACAGGAAGTTGGGTTTCGAAGAGTCGATCAAATGCAGGTGGAGAGGAAGGGGACATTTCAGGTAGGGAAAACTTCTTGTGCAAGGGTGTGAAAGCAGAAAAATGCTAGAATGTTCAGCATAGAATCGCCTTCTCTCTCCGTTCACCCTCTGCCTGGACCAGGAGCTGCTCAGCCATGACTGCAGCTGTTAGAATAACCTGGGAGCTTTCAAACGTTATCAGTGCCTCAGCCTCTCCCCCCAGAGAGGCTTCATTAATTGGTCTGCAGCTGGTCCCAGACATCAGAATTTTTTTTTAAATAGAGCTCCTCACGTGGTTCTAACTTGCAGACAGCGTTGAGAACCACTGGCCTAGATCCAAGTGGTTCCCATTTTCCTGGCTGCAGTTTGTTGGGAGTTAGGCAGAGGACTGCACCTCCTTATTCCACGCCCCCACCATGTCCTCCCCCTCAAAGCAAAGCAGGTAGCTGAGCAACTGGGAAACATCTGCTCCATTCCCCCTAGAGTGGGATGGCCTACTTTTTTTTTTTTTTTTGCCCTTGGCTCCTCTTGCACGTGGGGGCTTTTGGGACCGAGGGGCAGATGGAAAAGTCAGCAGGTTCGTGTTGATGCTGCATTTGGGTGTCACCCAAGCGCTTGTTTCCCTGTCAGATTCCGGATGAGGCATTTAGATGGTGAACCACTGCCGCCAGGCACTTGCTAGGAAGATCAAAGCATCCGGCAGCATCCAGAGACATCCTGGGGTGCTGGCTGCCAAGTGCTGGCAGCTCTGGGCTCAGGGCAAGACAAGGCTGGCACACAGACAGTTTCAGCTTGAATACAGACCCCGGGAGGAAAGCACAGCACCTGGGAAAATCCTCGTTCAGAGCAGGGCTTCCTTCACCGCCACCCCTGGCTGCCAGACAGCATGTGGCTGCACTCCAGTCCACACCCAAGTTCACCTGGGGCATAGACCATGGTGCACCTGACTGATGGCTGCCAGTGGGTACCACCACGTGACATCCTTAATTGTGAGGGAATAAGGAGCCATGTGGAATGTGGGGTGAGGCAGCCACCTCTAGTGGGTTCCATCTCAAGAGAGCTCCATCTTGGGATCAGATCCTTGGATGGGGGTCCAGGGATTCAGGAGACTACCCTTTCCTCCTTTTGCCTATTCCCTTTAAGCAGAAGTGAAGGGAGGCTGGATTCTATCCCTTCGGTGGCCTGAGTAAGGGGCTTTCGTAGGAATATTGCCCAGCTTTCTGACTTACAAGGTCTCAGATGTTCCTCTGTGTCCCTGGCACCTCTGATGTGTCTTCTGGGGATAGTATATGGAGGACAGGAATAAGGGGAGCTAAGCCTGCAAGATGCCCCTGACCTTGGGTATGAATCTGAGTGTCCTCCTGGGTTCCTTGCTGGTCCCCAGCCACCGCCCAATGTCATGGGTGCTTATTAACCTTGTCCGCTCATGGTGAGGAACACTGCATCTCTCCACACATGCTCTCAAGAATTTCAATTATTTAGTGTTTTGGCTCCCCCCTTCCCCATATTTCAGCCGGAGCCGTTATTAACATCTCCCTGGTTGGATTTCTGAAAAGGCAGTTTGTCTCCTCTTGACAAGAGAGTTTGAGAAAGGCGTATGGACGGGGACACCGGGGCTCAGGATTTGGCTCTGGCCTCTCCTTCTCCACAACCTTCAGTTCTTCCTGTTGATGTTGAGAAAGTGAGGTCCCACCTCCCTCCCCCCAGTGCAGCTACCCATTCCCAAGCTTGGAGAGTCTCTGGCCCTCTGTGAGGGCAATATATCACATCCCATCAAAGTCCCCACTTTGCCTTTTTTCTGCCACTTCTGTTCTGACAGCAGCTGCAGCGGCAGCAATTCTTTCTCTGACCATAACCTCCTGGAGCTTGGTCGGAGCTCCCAAGTTAAAGGACACAGTCCTCCAGACTGCTGAGTCAGCCCAAGACCTCAGACACCACCTGCAGGCTTGAGAGTCCCCAAGACACCCTTACTTTTGACCTGCTGACTACAAATCCATGACCCATTTAGGATGCCAGCCACAAGCTTGGGGGCCCCTGGGATTCCTCACTTCTGACATGCTGGCTACAAATTCGGGGCTCCCATTACTCACTCATAAGCTCAGGGATTCCTAGCTCTCCTCACTTCTGATCGGCTGGCTCCTACAACTCTCTTGGGTTTGATAATTTGCTGGAACGACTCACAGAACTCAGAAAAGCACTATACTTACAATTATAGTCTTATTACAGAAAAAAGGGTGTAAGTGTAGAGATACATAGGACGAGGTCTGAAACAATCCCCAACATGAAGCTTCCACATCCCAAAAAGGGACTGGCTACTCTCCCACGTGCATCCGATGTCCAGTCTATCACCAACAAGGAAGCCGACGGAGCTTCTGAGTCCAGAGTCTCTATTTGGGCTTCATTACTTAGGCAGGATTGATTGAATCAGCCCACCTCCCCTGAGGTCAGCTGATGTTACTGGTCAGTTTTTCTGTCCTGACCAGCCTCTACCTAGGTTACCTCATTAGTATAAACTCTCAGGTGTGGTCTGGAGGCCTATAGATAGCAAAAACCTGTTGCCATCCAGTTGATTCAGGCTCCTGGTGACCCTATAGGATAGAGTAGAACTACCCCCTAGGGTTTGCGAAGAACAGCTGGTGGGTTCGAACCGCCAACCTTTTGGTTAGCAGCCCAGTGCTTAACCACTGTGCCACCAGGGCTCCATAGATAACAAATGTACCTTAATTACTTGGGAAATTCCAAAGGTTTAGAGTTCTCTCTCAGGAACCAAGGACAAAGACCAACTTCTGTGGATAACCAGTTGCTGTCTAGTCGATTCTATGACACCATGTGTGTCATAGTAGAACTGTGCTCCGTATGGTTTCTAACGACTAATTTTTCAGAAGCAGACTGCCAGGACTTTTTTCCCAGGCAAATTTGGGTGGACTTGAACCTCCCCAACCTTTCAGTTAGCAGCCAAGTGCTTTAATCATTTGTACCACCCAGGGACTTCTTTGGGAAATTTAATGTAAATCCCATACTCTCTCCTTAGGACCACACCCCCATGGAAGTTTGGCCCTGGAAAGTTTGGGCATTTTTTCTAGCCTCTGGCTACCTCTCCCCACTCAGAGAGGCAGGGAGGGGAGGCCAATGGAAAAGGGTCTCTTCTGGGCATGTATAAGGATGCCTGATAGGGGAGGAAGGGGATGAGGGCTCCCTTCCCAGCAAATGGGAAGAGGCGACTCTCATCTGGCATCTTTTCTCTCCCTGCTCTTTGTCCTCAGAAGGTGTATGGGTGATGAGTGTGTGACCCTGGACCCAGGAAGAAGCTGCACTGGGATTTGTGGCAGTGGGAGGTGCTCCATATAGGCCCCTGCAGGCCCAGGGTGCTGGGCAGAATATCTGATCTTGGCGGTGAGCCTGTAGCCAGGGTGGAGATGGAAAGATGGGTCTGCCGGGCTTGCAGGGGATGAAGCAGCTGACTCCGGAGTAGGCAGGGTTGCTCACATCAGGTGGGTGAGGATAATCTTTAATAAACCTTCCAACCCTGAGAGCTTGGGCTTTTAAGGTCCTCAGAATAGGGAATAATTGAGAGGGCTTCCCAGTCCTTACCTTTGGAAGCTTCTGAACAAAACACCCACTGTTTGCCCCTCAGTGCAAAATGAGGAAACAGTAGTGGTGGGATGAACCTTTGGAACTGGTCCAAGCTCCTTAACATTTCCTGGTCAGGCCCCAGCCTGACCTTATCTCCCTCTCCTCTCCATCCCAACCACTCTGCTGCCTGACCACACCCTAGCTGGCTCACACAGGCATTCCACCAGGACTGCCTTTACCTGTGATCTCTTTCAAGGCTCAGCTCAAAACCTGCACCCCCACATTGCCTTGATGTTTCCCTTCCTGCCTCTCCACCCGCTCCTGCCCCACCGGCCCTAGCAGGAAGTAATCTTCCTCCTTGGAATTCTGAGAACACTTTCTCTATACTTTTCTCTTGGTACACATCAATTTCTCCTTTTTATCTTCGTTATCTACCTGCATATCTTGTATCATCCCTGAGATGGCAAGCTTCTTAATGACAGGAGTCATATCTCATCTGCCTTTAGAGCCACACTGTGCTGCCCGGCACTGCATATGTTGATGGAATGAATAGAAACTCAACCTTGTGACATTCTCGGGATGCTTGTCGTCACGAGAAAGTTGTTCATCTCTGCTTTGCTGTTAAAGTCAGGACCTCTACTGACTTAGGGAAGGTGGTTGGGAAAGACTTATTCCTTTGAGTTGTTAAGCAATTAACAGGCATTTCTTGGACATGTACTATATGACAATGTTAGGTGCTGAAGGGGCTGCTGCTCACAAGGACAGGACTCAGGTAGACCCCACTTCACCTCCTGGCCTCTTTATTATGAACAAAGTCCATGCTTTCCCATTTGGTACAACCAAAAATGGTGGCACGAATTCCACTGTGAAGCCTTCTTGGTTCTCAGAGTACCTCCCCCAGCCCCACCATCTGGACTTTCCTGGACCTGCCCTTCTTGGCTTTGCATGCCTTTATTCTGACTTATTTCTTTTCACTCTTAGCCATTCCCTTTTCACCTACTTTGTCTGTCCTCTGCACGTTGTTCCACACCAGAGTGTCTGTCTTACTTGTGAAACTTAGAGGTCAAGGCCATATGCCTCCTCCTAGGCATCTCTCCTTATATTCTTGGTAGAATTCACTGTTTCTTTCCTGAGGTGTTTCGTGTCCGTTGGTTTACGTGCCTTGTAGTAGTTTTTTTTTTTTTTTAACTTGTTTTATTGTGGTAAAAATAAATATAACAAAACATTTGCCAATTCAAGTTTTACATGTACAATTTGGTGACATTGATTACGTTCACCGTGTTGTGCAAACATCACTACTATCCATGTCCAGATTATTCCACTGCCATTAACAGAAACTCAATGCCCTCTAAGCAGTGACTTCCCCTTTCCCTCTTCCTCCCACCCTGGGTAACCATTAACAAACCTTGATTATATACACTTGCCTATTCTAGATATTTCATATAAGTGGGATCATATAACATTTGTCTTTTTGTGTCTGACTTATTACATATAGCATGTTTTCAAGGTTCATCCATAGTGTGGTATTTATCGGGACTTCGTTTCTCTTTATAGCTGAACATTATTGTAGTATAGTTTTTATATTAGTTAGGATAAAAAAACAAAACTAAGCTTTTGTAATAGGAAGACCCCAAAATGGCTTAATGAACAAAGTACATCTCTCTCTTACCCAACATTTGTGGAGTGAGTGGTTTGGATGTGTAGAGCCTTTCTGCTCCTTGTGGCCATTCTGATACCAGGTTCCTCTGCCATATTGTTCTGCCATCCCCTAGGCATTGTCATGAGTATGACTAAACTTGGATTTAAGTAGAGCCAAGCCAGCAGGAAGAGAAAGGAGACTTGGAGAAGGTCATTGCTCAGAACTTACTTTCTTGACCGGGCCTATTTTGGCCATTATAATAATCTGTTTCTGTTTTTTTTGTTGGGATGGCTCTATGCAACAAACAAAAAACAAATTTGCTGCTGTTGCATTGATACCAATTCTTTGCAACCCTATAGGACAGAATGGAAATGCCCCATAGGATTTCCAAGGAGTGGCTGGTGGATTCCAACTGCCATCCTTTTGATTAGCAACTGTAGCTCTCAACCACTGCGCCACCAGGCTCCCTACGTAACAGACAACCCCAAATGACAGGTCATGGTAGACAGAATTCTGCAAATGTTCTCCCAATTCCCTCCCCTTGGTTATTTAATCAAATACTAATCTAGTGAAGGGACTTTGAGGAGGTAATTAAGGCTACTAATCAGTTGATCTTGAGCTAGGAAGATTATCCTGGATTATCTGAATGGAGTCCATGTAATCATATGAGCCCTCAAAAGCAGAAAGGAAGGCCAAACAGTCAAGCAGAAGAGTTGCAGCAGAAGGGAAAGTTAGGGAAAATCCAGGCAAGAGAAGGATTCAGGATGCTATGGCTGGTTCTGAGATGTAGGGGTCAAGGTGCAAGGTCTGGGGAGAGGCTGTTAGGAACTAATCATTGCTCCCAGCTAACAGCCAGCAAGGGTACAGGGACCTCAGTCCTACAATCACAAGGCACTGGGTTTTGCTGACAACCTGAAGGAACTTGGAAGTGAAGTTTTCCCAGAGCCTCCCAGTGAGAGCCCATCTGGCTGGCACCTTGGCTTGGGCCATCTGAGACCTGGCGTAGAGGAACTGATGGAACCAACTTGGACTTCTAACATAGAACTGTGAGATATTAGACTTGGGTTATTTTTAGCTGCTAAGTTTATGGTTTGTGTTTTTTGTTAAGGCAGCAGTAGAAAACATACAGAAGTCTTATACAACATTTAACTTTCTGTTTGTGGGTCTGTAGGTCAGCTGCAATTTGGCTGATCTAGGCTGGGCTTGGCTGGACTAGACTGGACTTGGGGCTTCTGAGTGGGTTCAAGTCTACTTCATGTGTCTCATGTACCTAAGGCTTGCCCAGCCAATGGCAGAAGTGCAAGAGACTGAAACAAAGCTCACAGGCACATGTAAAGCTTCTGTTGCACCCTCTCAGCCACTGGTCCATTGGCCCAAACAAGTCACCTGGCCAAACCCAACATCAGTGAGGGGGAATTGCAAAGTCACCCGCAAAGAGCGAGGATATAGGATTCTGTCAGAAGGAGGGAATGGAAAACTGGGTAGCAGTCCACCCTTTGTTGTTGTTAGCTGCTTTTGAGTTAGCTCTGACTCGTGGCAAGGCCATTTACAGCAGAATGAAACCTCGCATGGCCTACTGCCATCTTCATGATCATTGGTATGCTTGAGTCTATTATTGTGGGCACTGTGGATTTTAAGTGCCTTCTTTTCCAAGCTAAAGGGCTCATCTTCTAGTGCTATATCAGACAATATTCTGTTATGATCCATGGGGTTTTCATTGGCTGATTTTCGGAAGTAGATCACTAGGTCTTTCTCCCTAGTCCGTCGTAAGTCTGGAAGCTCTGCTGAAACCTGTCCACCATGGGTGATCCTGCTGGTATTTTAAATACCTGTGGCATAGCTTCTGACATCATAGCAACACTTAAGCCACCACAGTACAACAACAGACAGGCGGTAGATCTGCTCTGTAGACTGAAAATTCCACCTGATCCCCCAACTCTTTTCTAGGTTTTCCCATAGCACTTATCACCTTCTAACGCACAATTTGATTGATACTTACTGTGTTTATTTATTTTTGTGTGTGTATATGTTCTCACACTAGAACTAAGCTCCATGAGGGTGGGAAATGTTATCTGCTTTGTTTCCTAATGTATCTTAAGCACATAGATCAGGCTTGGAATGTAATAGGCAGTTGAACGTATTTGTTGGATGAATGAATGAGTGAATGATCTTAGCTGTGACACTATTACTGGCGTCCTTATCACAATCTGTGACTCATTTTGCGTCAGAAAACACCTCATCACAATGTGACAACAAACTCACTTCCCAGCTCTGATTTGGAACCTCCAATGCATGGTCTCAAGTGGTTGCATGAAATTCTAAAAATAACTTTCAAAACATCCACTGTGATAACGACCCTTTTCCCTCTCCCCTGGCTGCTGGAGACGCCTCTGCCTATAAATTCAAACAATAGGGCATGCCAAGTCCCCAGAGGCTTCACTCCTGGAGCTAAAATAATAATCCTGGGTTCTTGGCAGGATTTTCTGGATTCCACTTGGTTTCTCTTGAGTGTGAAAGGACGGGCCGCCCCTGCCAAATGTAACCACCAAGCCAAAAAGCTGGCCGAGTTTGTTAGCACCTCTCAGAGCCAACTAATCTGTGGATTTAACTGGTGTTTGTTGCATGCTGGGCACAGGCATCTGCTGACCCTTTCAGTCCTCGCAACAGTAGATGGTATTGTCCCCACTTTAAAAACAGGAAAATGGACCCACTTTTCCAAGGTTACACAGCCGGAGATGGTGGAGCAGAGCCTGAGACCCAAGGCAGTGACTAAGGCCAGGAGAGATGGGGCTGCTTCCAGAATTCCTGAAACTGGACTTGCTCTGTACGGCTAGTATGGTGTGGCTTGAGGCTTGGTGTCGCTGTGGTCAGAGCAACCAGGGCCAGGGTGCTTGGGGTTATGTGTGTGTCATCTTCCATAACCTATGACCTGGTTTCTTGTGTACCCTCAGTTGCAGATACTTTCAAGGGCTCCTGGGCCCTGAATACAAAGGCAGAGCCAAGTTCCAAGAATCAGTCTTAGAAGAAATACAAGCAGAAGAAACAAAATAAGTATGCTCCTTAGAAGCAAGCATGGCGAGACTATGGCTCACTTACTTTGGATATGTCATCAGGGAAGACTATTTGCTAGAAAAAGACATCATGGTTGGTGAAGTGGAGGGTCAGTGAAGATGAGGGAAATCCTCAATGAGATGGATTGACACAGTGGCCAAAACAATGGACTCAAACATAACAACCATCACGAAGATTGTGCAGTACTGGGCGACATTTCGTTCTGTTATATATAAGGTTGCTACGAGTTGGAGCCGAGTTCACAGCAACTAACAACAACAACAATAAGCTTAAGAAGTAGTATCGACGCTGGTGGGAGCAGACTGACTTGATGACAGTCTTGACTAGGGAATCACTGCCCTGGGAGCCCAAGGGTCTTCCCATAAGCCACCATCCTCACCACTACAGCAATATTATTAGTGGTATTTATGGAGCATTTACTAGGTGACCAAAAACCCATTGCCGTCAAGTTGATTCTGACTCATAGTGACCCTATAAAACAGAGTAGAACTGCCCCATAGAGTTTCCAAGGAGCGCCTGGTATATTCAAACTGCCAACCTTTTGGTTAGCGGATGCAGCTCTTAACCACTACACCCCCAGGGTTTCCTAGTAGGTGCCAGGCATCCATTAGAAAGTCTATAAAAAACAGAACCGAAACCTGTTCCTGTTGAGCCAGTTTTGACTCCTAGTGGCCCTACAGGACAGAGTAGAACCGCCCCATAGGGTTTCCAAGGAGCCAACATTTTGGTTAGCAGCCAAGTTCTTAACCACTGTGCTACCAGAGCTCTAAAAATTCTATAGTGTAGGTGTTATAACCACCCCCCACCAAAAAAACCCCACTGCATTAGAATCAATTCCAACTCATAGTGACCCTACAGGACAGAGTAGAAGTGCCCATAGGGTTTTCAAGGCTGTAAATCTTTTGGAAGCAGACTGCCACATCTTTCCGTTGAGCAGTAGCTGATGGGTTCAAACCACCAACCTTCTGTTTGGTTAGCAGCCATCAGAGTTAGGAGTTATAATTACCCCCATTTTACAGAAAAGGAAATGGAGGCAGAATGAAGTATCCTGCCCAAGAACAGGCAGGCAGGGAGTGGTGGAGCTGTGGTGGGGGCCCAGGTGTCCGACTCCAGGGCCCTGGGTCTTAACCTGTACGCTGTGCAATATCCAGAGAGGGCAGAATGCTATATTTATTGAGCACTCCAGGACCACTGTCTCAGAGTGGGGAAGGGAGCTGGAGGACAGGGTGCCAGGGGACAGGATCAGAGAGGCCCCAACCTCCCCCGGGTGGGGGGAGGGGAAAGATACAGGCAGTTGTATTAAAATGCAAATTTCTGCCTTGCTTGCTGGTTTATCATCTGACTCGTTATACAATTTGCCAGTTATAGAAGAAAAATTACCATAATGGGGCCCTAGGGAATGGTTGTAAAAAGGAGACCAAACGTTACTTATCGGCCGTTCCACTACAATTATCTACCGCGTTTGTTCTTTTCCACCCCAGAAAAATGAAACCATCAATGCCAGCGACAGGGTGCTAACAGAGGCCAGGCTGGTGGAGCACGTGGGTGCACGCCTTTGGCTTTGCTTTCTGGACCTGCTCCGCCTGCCCAGCCCCTGCCTCACTGGTGTTGCCTTCCTTGGGCAGCTCCCTCTGCAGAGAAGGGCTGGGTGGAGACTCTCTGAGCAGTAAGAAGGATAAAGGTTTGGCAGATGGAGTTCAGCTGTCTTCTCTGTCTTACTGGCCCAGGGCAGGCTGGGATCCCCTGCCCTGAGGGGCAGGCTTGATGTGGGGGTGGGAAAACTTGGCAGAACCCCCTGAGCATCATTCTCAACCTCAGCAGGTGCCACTGGTGCTCAGGACTCAAGTGTTGTTGCTCTTTGGCCTCCAGTTGGCTCCAACTCTTGGCGACCACACATATAACAAAACTAAACGTTGCCCAGTCTTGTGCATCTTCACAGTCGTTGGTATGTTTGAGTCCACTGTTGTGGCCAGTGTGTCAGCCCAACTCATTGAGACTTCCCTTTGTTTTCGTTGACCCTCTGCTTTACCAAACGTGATATCCTTTTCTAGCTATTGGTCTTTCCTGGTGACTTGTCCAGAGTAAGTGAGCCAAAGTCTCATCATCCTTGATTCTAAGGAATATTCTGTTTGTCTTTCTTCTAAGACTGATTTATTTGTCCTTCTGGCAGTCCATGGTATATTCAATATTCTCATCGTGAGTATGGCACAGGACCAGGCAGAGTTTTGTTCTTTTGCACATGGGGTCACCATGAGTTGGGGCTGACTAGATGGCAGCTAAGAACAACTACTAGACCTTATGTCTTCGGGAGCAGGTGTTTACCCAAGGCCCATCAGCTCTCTTCTCCAGAGGAATGAGGGTAGGAAGTGAGAGGACACAATGCCCTCCAGTGACAGCCACAAATCTGTAGCACAGAGGTCAGCAAACTATGGCCGGCAGGCCAAATCTACCCACCATGTATGTTTTTTTTTTTTTATGGCTCGTGAACTCAGAATGGATTTTACATTTTCAAATGGTTGAAAAATAAAAATATTCTGTGACATAAGAAAAAGATACGAAATTCAAATTTCAGTCTTCATGAATAAAGTTTTACTGGGAACACAGCCATGCTCATTCATTTATGCATCGTCTATGGCTACTTTCATATTACAACGGCAGAGTTTAGTAGTTATGGCAGATAGCGTATGGTCTGCTAAGCTGAAAATGGTTACCCTCTGGCCCTTTATGGAACAGGTTTGCGGACCCCTGCTCTAGACTCTAGACCATTCTCATTCCTTCACCCCCAACTCCCAGTGTGTTTCCTGGACAATCTCTGAACATCATGGGAAATTTTCTTGCCTTTTGGGTAGATTTCCTCTAACTTTATTTATATATTTTTAAAACGAATGGAGAGAAGTATTGAAGGATGAAGGTGGAAGCTAGGAACTCTTGAAACATAATATTTTTTTGTGACCTAGCTTGAGTCATCTTAATTTCTCTCTGGCTCCCGTCATTCTCCCTCTGAAAAATAGTGCTGCCAGACGATGGAAAAGTCAAAAATGCACAGCTTTGTTGGGGCCGATCCCTGAGGACTGACTGACTTTATTTAGAGACTTCCATCCTGTCCCTGCCTTGGACTCATTTGTGCTTGTCAGAAATGTCCTAATTTTTGATTCTGAAAACATGATCCTTATAACAACAGGTGCGTGGTATTAAATATTCATTTCACAGACATTTATCTAGCACCTAAGATGGACACAGTGGTTAAGAGCTTGGCTGCTAACCAAAAGGCCGGCAGCTTGAATCCACCAGCTGCTCCTTGGAAACCCTATAGGGCACCTCTACTCTGTCCTATAGGGTCGCTATGAGTCAGAATCGACTAGTTGACAATGGATTTGGATTTTGTTTTGTTTTAACACGGGCAAAGTCCCACTATGCACTGGGGTGAGGTGGGAAGAACAAAAAGACCAAGGGGGTTAATACATACATTGCTGTGTGAACAGCCCACCTAAGGCTGAAAACACCGATAACTTCATCCTCCACTGTGTGCCTGCCACTTTGAATTCATGATTCTCACTGCCATCCTGTGTGTGGGGGCGGGGGAGGGAAGAGAAGAGGGATAGCTCCTTTTATAGTTCAGTGGTAGAATTCTTGCTTCCATGCCAGAGGCCTGGGTTTGATTCCTGGCCGATGCACCTCACACGCAGCCACTACCTGTCAGTAGAGGCTTGCTTATTGCTATGATGCTAAGCAGGTTTCAGTGGAGCATCCACATTAAGATAGACTCGGAAGAAAGGCCTGGTGATCTACGTCTGAAAATCGGCTTATGAAAACCGTGGTCCAATCTGCAGCTGATCATGGGGATGATGCAGGACCAGGCAGCATTTCGTTCTGTTGCGTATGGAGTCAGAGTCGAGGATCTACCCCACAGCAGCTAACAACAACAACAACAGACCAGGCAACCAAGGCTCAGTACCCACTGTCCTGCACCTAGTGGGTGGCCTCCAGGTCTGCTGGCCTCTAAGCCCAAGCCTGGCCCCTGCCAGCAGAGAGCCTAGCCCTGATGGAGAACGGAGCAGAAAAGGAGCTACTGTTGCTCCCAAGACTCAACTCAGGGGAATAGGAAAGGGAAGAGTGAGCTGGTTTATCTCAGGAAAGGTCTCCCCGTTAATTCTGTAGGGCTACTCAGGGAAGACACCTTCTAAACCCTCTGGCCCCAGGGAGCTACGCTTCACTTTTAGCCGAGTAGGTGGGTACTAAAGAAGGGTAAGTGATGTACTTCTCATTCTGGTTGAATTCCTAGCTGGCACACCTGTCTTCCTCGACGGATTATAGACTCCCTGGTGCCAGGGGCAATCTCTTAGTCACTCTTATGTCCCCCAAACAGAGAATCCCATCATGGGTGTGGCGCAGGACCGGGCTGTATTTTGTTCTGTTGTGCAACAACAATGAAACAGATGATTATTAAGTATCTCCTGTATACCAGGATATACGCCAGCTGTGGGGCACAGTGGTGTGTACACATTGGGTGTTCAGGAAATGCTTATTTTATAAACGAATCCTTGCTGATTAATTTCACGTCAATACCAGGCTTTTTCTAGGAGCTTCCAGAAGATACCAGAGTTCTTGAAAAAAGAGGCAGGCTGGCCTAGGTATTTGAGATAACCATATTTCCCCATTCTCCACCCTGCATCCCCGCTCTGAAAAGAATGCTCTCTCCATCACTAAGTGGGATCAGCAGGTGGAGCTTCAGAATTGCTGTTTCTTCCAAAGACCAGTTCTGGTAAACCATGGAGGGTGGAAATTTCTTCTGTAATCTCTTTCTCTTGACCCTCATTGACCCTGTCCTTGAACCTCTCCGAACACCTCCAAGTCCACCCAACATCCACGCAATAGATGCACACAAACAGCACGTGGTCATTTTGTAACCATTACCTATCCTAAGAGTTTGGGGATGTGAACGGAGCTCCAAGAAGAAGAAAATTGCTTTAAGGTTTGTCTTAGTCATCTAGTGCCGCTATACCAGAAATACCACAAGTGGTTGGCTTTAACAAAGAGAAATTTATTTTCACACAGTCTAGTAAGCTAGAAGTCCAAATTCAGGGCGTCAGCTTCAGGGGAAGGCTTTCTCTCTCTGTCAGCTCTGGAGGAAGGTCCTTCTCATCAATCTTCTCTTGGACTAAGAGCTTCTCCATGCAGGAATCCCGGGTCCAAAAGACGTGCTCTGCTCCTGGTGCTTCTTTCTCCATGGTATGAGGTTCCCAACTCTCTGCTTGCTTCCTTTCCTTTTATCTCTTGTAAGACAAAAGGTGGTGCAGGACGCACCCCAGGGAAACCCCCTTTACATTGGATCAGGGATATGACCTGAGCAAGGGTATTACATCCTGTTTTCTAGTCCTCTTTAACTACAGGCAGAGATTATATTTATAACACATAGAAAAATCACAAAATGGAGGACAACCACACAATACTGGGACTCATGGCCTAACCAAGTTGACACGCATTTTTGGGGGGCACACTTCAATCCATGACACTGTTCAAAGAATGTGTCTTTTGAGGTCCTCCTATCTCTGTCTCCCCTTCCTTTCCAGCCCCCAGGCTGTCAAACTACAACCTGTGCTCCAGACAATGCCCTACGGCTTTGCAGGCTGAATATGGCTTCCCTGAACCTGCGGCCTCACCCCTTTCCCCTGTACCCAAGAGCAGACTCAGAGTGTCAAAATGCTTGCGGTTCCTAAGGTTACTCCCCAAAGGCTCTTGCGAACTTGGGGACAGCTCATGAAATCATTAACATCAAATTTTCACCCCTCAGCTCACACCCATTTTCCCTGCCCTCCCTGGTTCCACCCACTTGGTTTCCTTGACTGTAGTTTTCTAGATTCTGTCAGTCTAAGCTTGTCTTTGGGATTCATGAGAATCTGCATCTGTGAGTCTAGAAAAAGTCTAAGAGTGTGTGTCACGGACAGAGGGAGGGAAAAGAAAGCATGGTTTCTTAATCTGGCACTATTGATATTTGGGGCCGGGTGATCCTTTGTTGTGGGGCTGCCTTGTGCATTGTACGGTGTTTAGTAATGTCTCCGGTCCCTACTCACTAGATGCCTGTAGTACCCGCCCAACTCTAGTTGCAACACCCAAAAAATGTTTCCAGACATTGCCCAATGTCCCCAGGGGACAAAAAGGCCTCTGGTGGAGGGCCACCAAGAAAAAGGAAAACAGAAATGGATGTTGTTTGGTGTTGTTAGCTGCTGTTGAGTTGGCCCCTGACTCACGGTGACCCACAAACAACAGGATCGGACAGTTGTGATCCATAGGGTTTTTTGGCTGACTTTTTTGGGAAGTAGATCGCCAGGCCTTTCTTCCTAGTCTGTCTTAGTCTGGACGCTCTGGTGAAACCTATTCTGCATCACAGCATACCACAAGCCACTACTGGCAAGTGAGTGGTGGCTGCACGTGAAGTGCTTTGGTTGGGAATTGAATCCTGGTCTCCCACATGGAAGGCAAGAATTCTACCACCATTGCTCCCTTACAGAAGTGGTTAGAGGGTTTCAGTTATTTTGAATTAATGGCTGTGCCACATAAGTTCCCTGCTGCCCCTGCCCTTGACCTTGCGCTGTTCCATTCTATATTAGCCTCTCAGCACTCGCCGTCCATTCTGACCACCCGGGTCTATTCACAGACACACTCGCACCCTCCTTCCCTGGCAGGCAGGCTTCATAGCCCCATTCCACCAACTCCCAAAGGAAAACCCTCTTAGCACCAGCTCCTGAAAGCATAGTGAGGAATGTTAATTAACGGCTGGCTGTGGATCGATATGGTAAATAAACAGTAAAGGGACCTGTCTCCTGGATGGGGTGGGTGGACAAGCTAAGCTGGGGCGCTGTGCTGGTCCTAATATTAGGATACCATAGTCCTGAGAAAGGAGGAATTACTGAGCTGGACTCAGGAGGTGACTTCCTTGATAAACATTTAAAGCTTGAAATTAAAGTGATTGCTTTATCTCCTTTAACCTTCTGACCAATCCACTGTTTAATTAACTGTGAATCTCTTTACCTTTTAAATGTTTAACTTTTTAAATTGTTGACTCGGGCAGGGGGTTAATGTGTGCCACACCGAATGACCTGACCAAAACCCGAGGGGAAAACACAAGGCCGCTGTTAGCAGAGATCTGAAGATAGTTAGGTCAAAAAGGCTTCACATAATTGGGTTAATTGGAAAAAGAAGAACACAAACTTGTATACAGTATGATCTTACCTGTTCTTTAAAATACGGGCATATAGGCGCGTGCTCAGGCTGGACGCAAAGGTACCGAAATACCACCCGGTATTTACCTCTGGTGGGGGCTTATGTGATTTCTGTTTCCCCTTATACCTCTTGGAGTTTTTCAGCTTTTCTATAATCGGTATGTATTACTTTTTTTTTTTGTGTGTGTGCTTTAAATGAAGATTTACAGAGCAAATTAGTTTCTCATTAAACATTTGATAGACATATTGTTTTGTGACATTGGTTGCCAACACTGCCAACAACTCTCCCCTTCTCACCTTGGGTTCCCCATTTCCATTCGTCCAGACTTCCTGTCCCCTCCTGCCTTCTGGTCCTTGCCCCTGGGCTGCTGTGCCCATTTAGTCTCTTATACATGGTTGAGCTACTTGTATTATTGTTTTATGGGCCTGTCTAATCTTTAGTTGAAGAGTGAACCTCAAGAGTGACTTCAGTTCTGAGTTAAAAGGGTTTCTCCAGTCTGTTTCAGACCAGTAAGTCTGGTCTATTTTTGTGAGTTAGAATTTTCTTCTACATTTTTCTCCAGCTCTATCCGGGATCCTCTATTGTGATCCCTGTCAGAGTAGTCAGTGTTGTGCTGGACTCAGTCTGGTGGAGGCTGTGGTATGTATTACTTCTAAAACCTGAAAATAGAAGCCATAACAGGTGTTTTTTATTGTTGTATTCTTGGTTATTATTATTATTGTCTGCAGAGGCTAGGAGGAGCAGTGTGTGTTTTTACGGAGGGGAATGACCACATGGAAACAGCTGACCCTGGGAGCGATGAGGCAGAAGGCAAGCTTGATGTCTGGACTCCAAGGCTCTGTGACCCTCCAGAAACGGGGATGACCTCCTGAGTCCCCCACAGCCCCTGCTCACCCCTGGGCATCTGCAAGTCCAGTGGAATCGCAGTGCCTTGGGGCTGGAGTGAAGTGAGCACCCTACAAAACTGCTGCTCACCCATGCCAGGCTTCTCTGCCAGCCCCTCTGTGGCCCACCCCAAGGGGGAAGCCCAGCTGCTGAGAGAGAGCCCACACCCACTGTACACAACACCAGGGCTGGAAGACTAAGGTGGGTGGGAGCCCAATCTTACCGTCGCTAAAGTAGCCCTAATGGATGGCCTGCTCCACACTCTACCATCCATTTGCAAGTCAGAGTTTTTAGGGCACTTGTGAGTGTTTTGGCTTCTAAAGTGAGGTCCCATTCCTGCCAGAAGTGTTGGAAGAAGGTCATGGCTAGGTAGTTCCAGAAGGGCAAGTGGAGAGGGGGGAGGAG
Organism: Loxodonta africana; assembly: GCF_030014295.1. Taxonomy (NCBI): domain Eukaryota; kingdom Metazoa; phylum Chordata; class Mammalia; order Proboscidea; family Elephantidae; genus Loxodonta; species Loxodonta africana. Next base: position 18,933,141 of record NC_087359.1, read on the forward strand.
AAGTTGGGCACTTGTTCACCCAATTGCTTTGTGGTTGGCACTGGGCCTACCTGGGGGAGGAACAAGGTCAGGGCATTGCTACTTCAAGTGCTGAGCAGATTCTGCAGTGGCTGACCACTGCAGGAAGTATGTCACCACAAGGAGTCAGATGTCTTGGAGGGTGGGCTCCTGGATTCTGTCCCCTCTTCCAAGGCCGCCACTGGAAGCTATTAAGAGGCATCAGAGGTGGAGATAGACTTTAACTCTAGGTCTGGTAATGCTCATGGGACCCTCCTTGGGCCTTGGGCAGCCTCTTCTGGGGTCTCTAAGAACTTTCTAGTGCGGTTGGTTACCTTCCATAGTTGGTTCTCTGGGCCTTTGTCATCCTGCTGGTTGCTGGTCTTGAAGCCATGTGTGGTGGGAGACGGGGGTTATTCAGAGATGCCAAGGGGACAGGTTGGGCGCTGGGGAGTGGTGAAGGAAGACACCCAGCTGGGGGCCTCTGTGCCTTCTGGCCCCACCCCTTTTACCCAGAGTTCTTCCTTCCCACATATTTTGAAATTACTTAGATTGTTGTTTTTAATAAAGGATATTTTCTTTCTACTCAAAATAATCTTCAGAATCCCTTTCTAGGCTAGGTGTTTATTAAGCCAACAAACATGTATTGAGTGGGCACAATATTCAATGAACGTGCTAAGCACTGGGTAGAAATAGAGGGAAGGTTTGAGGTGGTAAAAGACTAAGGTCTGTGGGCTCAAGGAGCCTTCAGGTTTTAGACTCAAGGAACTACACATGTGCCCATAGTTATACTGAAAACACAAAGTAAAAAGGGGCATAAACAGAGGTTACGGGAAAATCCACGGTGCCTTCATAGTGGAAGTGGCATTTGAAACACAAGTAAGGTTTCTGGAGATTAACACAAAAGGAAATAACAATAGAGGTGGAGGGGCGGGTTGCACTTCAGGCAGCAGGAACAGCACCACTCACAATTCTAGAAGTGTGGAAGCCTGGCCTGCTTAACCATGGGGTGGAAGGAGAGAGCTTCATAGGGTTCCCCAGAGAACCCAGTGCCCCTCCCACCTGCATTCCTGGTCAGTCAGCAACATTTCCACCCCTACCTCTCCTGTGAAGCAGTGATTGGCCCCTGGGAGGAGAGTCCTAAGCACACCAGCCTAACTTAGCCAGGTATTCCGTGTGGAGTCAAAGCAATTCATTAGCAATTAGCGATCATTTCATCTGAGCAGGGGTGCTATTCGCCTTGCATTAAAGATCTGGTTTATAAGCAAATTATTTCAATAAATACAACTTCAAGGCCAACTGCTTATCCGACTCCAGTTAGCCCTTGTTTCGGTCAAGGGCACTCAGGGAATGGAGGACAGTGACACAGAGAAGAGGGAGGGAGGGTAGGGCTGGGATTGACTCTTGCAGCTGGCCTGCTCCATGGTAGCCTGGGCTTTGTGGAGCGAACCTCCATCTCATTTGGAAAGGATCAGCAGGTCACAAAAGTGTGATTTCTGCTTGGGCTTCCTGTGTGTGTGCGTGTATGGTTTTAGCCAAATCTTACTGACCCCGCCCCCCACCCCATCCTGAGCTTATATTTGGAAATCAAAGGCAGATGGCACGAGAGTCCTAGCCTGAGTGTCAGTGTACCTGTCTACTTCCTTTTCCACCTGCAGTTAAGGGATTTAGTGTCTGAATACCTGATCTTGAACCTTGATTCTACTACTTGCTAGCTGTTTGACCTTAGGCAAGTAGTTTACCCTTCCATGTTGTTGTCGTTGTCGGTTGCCATGGTGTTGTTTCTGACTTCTGGTGCTCCAGGTATGCAGAGTAGAACTGCTCCATAGGGTTTTCAAGGCTGTGACCTTTTGGAAGCAGATTGCCGGGCCTGTTTTCCGAAGTGCCTGTGGTTGGGTTCGAACAGCCAACCTTTCAGCTAGTGGTCGAGTGCTTAACTGTTTCCTTACCCAGGGACTCCTTACCCTTTCATGTTGTTGTTAGGTGCTATTGAGTCGGTTCTGACTCACAGTGACCCTATGTACAACAGAATGAAACACTGCCCGGTCCTGCGCCATCCTCACAATTGTTATGCTTGAGCCCATTAGAGTAGCCACTGTGTCAATCCATCTTGTTGAGGGTCGTCCTCTTTTTTGCTGACCCTCTACTTTACTAGGCATGATGTCCTTCTCCAGGGACTGGTCCCTCCTGATAACATGTCCAAAGTATGTTAAATGAAAGTCTTACCATCCTCACTTCTAAGGAGCATTCTGGCTGTACTTCTTCTAAGACAGATTTGTTTGTTCTTCTGGGAGTCCATGGTATATTCAATATTCCCTGCCAACACCATAATTCAAAGGCATCAATTCTTCTTTGGTCTTCCTTATTCATTGTCCAGCTTTTGCATGCATATGAGTTGATTGAAAATACCCTGGCTTGGGTCAGACACACGTAACTTTGAAGAGGTCTTTTGCAGCAGATTTGCCCAATGCACCACGTTGATTTCTTGACTGCTGCTTCCATGGGCATTGATTGTGGATCCAAGTAAAATGAAATCCTTGACAACTTCAATCTTGTGATGCTTATTGGTCTGGTTGTGAGAATTTTTGTTTTCCTTATGTTAAGGTGTAATGCATACTGAAGGCTATAGACTTTGATGTTCATCAGTGAGTTCTTCAAGTCCTCTTCACTTTCAGCAAGCAAGGTTGTGTCATCTGCATAACACAGGTTGTTAATGAGTCTTCCTCCAATCCTGATGCCAGTTCTTCTTTGTATAGTCCAGCTTCTTGGGTTATTTGCTCAGCATACAGATTGACTAAGTATGCTGAAAGGATGCAACCCCGATACACACCTTTCCTGATCTTAAGCCATGCAGTATCCCCTTGTTCTGTCCAACAACTGCCTCTGGATCTAAGTACAGGTTCCTCATGAGCACAATTAAGTGTTCTAGAATTCCCATTCTTTGCAATGTTATCCATAATTTGTTATGATCCACACAGTTGAATGCTTTTGCATAGTCAATAAAACACAGGTAAAATCTTTCTGGTATTCTCAGCTTTCAGCCAGGATCCATCTAACATTAGCAATGATATCCCTCGTTCCACATTCTTTTCTGAATTTGGCTTGAAATTCTGGCAATTTCCTGTTGATGTACTGCTGCAACTTTTTTTGAATTATCTTCAGCATAATTATCCTTGCTTGTGATATTGATGATATTGTTCGATAATTTCCACATTCTGTTGGATCACCTTTCTTTGGAATGAGCACAAATATGGATCTCTTCCAGTTGGCTGGCCACTGCTATCTGATGCTGAGTGTTTACTAAGTGCCAAGCACCCTGCTTTGCACTTACCGTATATAAGCTATCATTATCACCACTTGGCAGATGAGGTAACTGAGGCAGAGAGAGGTTAAGGAATTTGCCAAGGCTCTCCCAGCTTGTAAGTAAAGGTGCCCAGAGGTCCCTTATCTCATGGGGTTGCTGGGAGGGGTAAATGAGTTAATATCTGTAGCTCTCAGTATCTGGCACACAGCAAGTGCTTGATCAATGAATGGTTGCCATCATTATTGTAATATTGCTTCTCCTCCCTGCCCCAGCCCTCTAGGCAGAGCCTCCCAGGGAAAGCAGATCCCAGCAAAGCCCCCATGGAGGGTGGGAGCACAGAGCTGTTTGTCCATCCCAGAAGGCAACCTGGTGAGGCTGGAGCCCCACGAACCTGCACGGTGTGGAGGGAGATGTTCTTTCCTGGCAAAGCTCTGAATTGAGCCCATTTACATCTTAAAACCCAACTTAGAAAACCACAATCCATCAGCCAGTGATGGTGTAAATTGCTTTGCTAAATATATTTCTGGGTACATGGTAAGTAAAAATATCATGAATTTAATAAGCCTTGGAATTCACATTTTTCCAACCTAATTAAGTTTCTGCTCTGCTTCAGACATGTTTTTCTCTCCAGTGAGGTTGGGCAGGGAAGGCGGCAGACGTCTGAATGTTCGCTGTGCGCCGGGCTGGGCCCCGCCAGGTGCATCACGGTCATTTATGCGGTCCACCCTATCAGCGGTCAGGTGCAGCTAGGTTCATTGTCGCCACTTCACCGAGGCAGACTGAGGCTAAGGGAGGGTCTCCATGGGGTCACATGGCCAGGAGACAGCAGAGCCAGGATTTGAATCCTGTTCTGGCTGCCTCCTTTCATGCCCACCACTGGGCCCTCTTGGGTCACTGAAGTGGCCTCATTGGTCCCAGGGTCGGGGCATAGGTTGGCTAAGGTGTCCTGTGCCATCGGTCCCCCTTAAGAGCTGTGTACAAGCCCACATGTACACGCCTGAGCCCACCCATGTTCTCACAGACATACCATCACATACATGAACCAGCCATGGGGCCACACCCATGATGAAGATCCACGTGTGCTGAAGGCAGGGCTGCGCTCTTTCCTGAAACGGCTGCCACATGGGGGAGGTTCACCATGATCCAGCTCTGTGGCAGGCACTCTGCCAACAGTGAGCCCCCCCAAAACTCCAGGAAGTAGGACCTGTCCCCAGTCTTTTGCAGCCGAGGAAATGAAGCCCTGAGAGCTTGAGAGACTGGTCTTCGGTCCTAGCAGAGCCGTTGAGAGCTTTGGAAGGTTTTGAGGGTTAAGCAGGGGGACGTCTGTAGAGCACTTGGCTCTTGTTAGCTGCTGTGGGCTGTGACTCATGGCAACCCCATCCACAACGGGACAAACGCTGCCCTGCCCTGTGCCATCCATCCTCACGATTGGTAGTGGATTGAACCGTTGTGATGCATAGGATTTTCAAAGGCTGATTTTCAGAAGTAGATTGCCAGGCCTTTCTTCCTAAACCTGTTCAGCATCATAGCAACATACAAGCCCCCACTGACAGATGGCTGGTGGCTGCACATGAGGTACACTGGCTGGGAATCAAACCTGGGTCTCTCCCATGGGAGGTAAGAAGTCTACCACTGAACCACGGCTGCCTCTCAGCCAAAAAACCCAGAGTGCTCAGTAAATGGAAGCTCTTAGTAGCGGGGACTGAAGAAGAATGGACCCAGGGTGTGTAACCACTGAGCTGACTGCTCCCGAGGCTCTAGCTGAGAGCCAGGGGGTTTCCTAGTCTCTCTCCTCGAGCTCCAGGGAAGAGTGGGCTCCTCCAGCTTCCCCAGGACTGGGACCTGGTACCCCCTCACTGCCTGGGAGGCCCTGAGGCTCTTGGTGGGGCAGCCCAGGGTACAGAGGGCAGAGCAGGCCGCATCTGCAGAAAGGGCAGCGGGAGGGGGTGGTCTTCCACCCTTTGGTGCAGTGTCTGTGGTGATGGTGCTATGTAACTGTCCACAGAACATTAGCTGCACATTACAGAGTTATGTTCCATAGCTGATGTATTCCCCAGACGAGTGGGGTTTCCGTGAGCTTGTACAGGCCTGAGACACAGGGTGAGGGAGGAGGCCTCGGCTGCTCTTCCCATCGCTGGGCATGCTGCTGTGCATGGCAGACCTGGCTGTGCTCTTCGGACTGCGGGGTGGGCTGACGGGTCTGCTCGTCACACCCCCTCTCACATCTGCCCTGAGCTGGCTTCTCAGTGGCTGAGGGGTCAGAGGTAGGCCTCAGGAGACTGGCCTCTCTGTCGTCTAACTGGGGGGCCTCCCACTGCCCTGGATCTTCCTTGAACTGGGAGGTCCACCTCCCATTTGACTCCCCCACCCCCCCACCCCAATCTCCTCTGTCCTTTTGGCCTCTCTCCCAGCCAGAAACCTTCCCAGGTGGTGTCTTAGTTACCTACTGCTGCCATAACACCAATGCCACAGTGGTAACTTTAAAGAACAGAAAGAGCTTTGAATTTCGCCGGGGACTGGAGTTTGGAAATGAATGGGACAGGATACTAGAATGAGACTGCTCTCATACCTGGGCATGACTGAAAACACATAAGCTTTGGCCACATGTCTTCAAGGGACTAGGCGAGGGGCAGAGGAAAGGCAAGGAGGGGAGGGGGTTAGAGGGGGCACTTGCCCTGGGTGCAAGTTCAAGGGGGCGTTAGATGAGACGTAGAATGACATTCTGAGGCGCCACAAATATGAAAGCTGCCTGACTGAGGGAGGCAGCTGGACAAGAGGGGGAGGGCGTTTCTGCTGAAAAATCGCCGCGATTCATCTTGAAATCGTGGGGAGGGGGGCGCAGCTTAGAGATTGCCCCCAGATGACCGTTACCCTTGCTATGCTTCTGGTAAGGGAGGCTCGACAGAATGTGGTAAGGCGGAGTTAGAGGGACGCATAAAACCATTTCATGTTTGCACTCGTTAATAAGTCGAGGCTCCTCAACCAATGGGCTAAATGCCTTTATTTGTGGAATAGCCATCTCCCTGTGCGGGCGGCATCTGGGCTTTCCTCATTCACGGTGCACCCTCACTGGGCACATGGTGGCCTTTTATAACTACTACTTGAAGGGATTAATGGATGGGCCTCGGTTCTCTCATCTTGGAGCCCACGGAAAAGGGGTTCAGCCCAGCCACCTGACCTCCTTCCTGAGTAGGGGATCCCTCGGCCTCCCTTCCTCCTTCCACCTGCGGAAGGGAGGTTATGCCTAGTTCCTGGGTGGTGGGGGAGGGAGGAATGAAGGAGGGTGCGTATGAGAGGGGCCATGGGGACAGAGCCTGGAGTGTTTTTCTGACACTCAAAGTACCTGCTAATGGTGTTCTTGAAATGGCAGTGTCTGGGGACAGGGAAATACGTGTGTCACTGACAAAAGCCTTTCCTTTCGCATCTCTTAGCCTGATGGGAGCTATGCTACGGGGTGGGGGCATAGTGGTGGCCCCTGCTGCACCCTGGAGGAAGGGTGCCAGCCCCAGGCTCGTGCAGACTGGGGGCCCTCGGAGGAGCCAGAGTGTGTGCATCTGGAGTGGGGGGCAGAGCTTGAGTCCCCTCCCTTCCTTCGCCCCCATCACTCCTCCTCCATTTTCTCCAGATGTCATACCCTGTTTGGGAGTTCAGGGTCTTGGGCCAGGGTGGGGAGGTGGCCCCTGGCCCTCCCAGCTTCATACACTTTCATCAGCCTGGGCTCTGTGTCAGCCTCCAGGCAACCAGGGATGCTGGGGACAGCTCGCGGTGGCTTCGTTGTTGAGCTTCCAGATCATTTTTTCAGACAGTAGGACCTTCCTCTCCCCTTCTTCACAGCTTCTGAACTTGCCAGCCTGAGGGCGTCTCTTCTTTTTCAACCCAGTTTCTTTCTGGGAATCCTGGGCAGGAGGAGGGAGAGGCTGTGCTCAGCCTGGGACTGCCGCCCCCTCCCTCCTCCTGCCAGGCTGCTCAGGGTGCCTGCTGTGTGCGCTCCCCCACCACACACATACACACACACACACACACACACACTCACACATATACACACACCACACATGCACACTCACACGCATATACTCACACACACACAAGCCCACAAGGCTGAATCAGGTGGCCCCTTCTCATTTCTCCCACGTCATACCTTTCTTGCCCTTACGGTTTTCAGTTACTTTGTGGGCTGTGATCACCTGGAGGGGTGAGTGTCCATTTTGCTTCACTGGACAAAAGCTCCACCCTCCAACACTGTGAGCATCCTCCCCGTAACTGTCAGCCTGGGCAGAGTGGGGCTGGCTGAGGGAATGGGCCTGGCCCCAGAAATTCATCCCCACTCCTGGTACCACTTGAGATCTCATCACGGTGGCACAGAAAGAATGATTGCTACTCTCCACTTCCTCTGCCTCCTTTTTCCTCCCCTCCATCCACACAGAGGCCCCGGGACAGATCCGCCCTGTGCCACCAGGACCCACGGGTGGGGACCGATTCTCCCAGCACTGAGCTGTTTTTCTTCCTGAAGCCCGCTTCGTGCTCTAAAGTGGCTGGAGGCACTGAGGCCAGGACGGAGGCATGTGATCATACAAGAGGTATTTTTAGCTTTCTCATTAACCGAGTGCTTTCAAATTAGCCTTCTATTAACCTCAAAGGAAAATGAAAGTTTTTTTTTTTCCTTCCCTGAGTAAATCTCTCCTGCAGAATATCAAGGTTTCCGTGATTAACGTTTCATGCACTTCGGAGCTCTAATGAAGTTGGATTCTCTAATATCTAACTTGATGGAATAATTGGCCCACAGTCTCTGCAGCGACGAGGGAGATGCCACCAAAAGAGGGGGACGTGGTCTATTCCTTCTCCTCTTGAGCATCCTTTGTTTCTGTCCCTCTTTTCTCCAGAGAACCCCCCAGCCTCGATTCCAGAAGGGTCCAAGTGATCAGCATTCCCCTCATCTGAGATGGGAAGGCATTGTTGTTATTGGGTGCCTTCAAGTCAGTTTTTGATTCATAGCAACCCTATGTGACAGGGTAGAACTGCCCCGTAGGGTTTTCTAGGCTGTAATCTTTACAAGATCAAATCACCAGGTCTTTTTCCCCAGCAGGGTAGCTGGGTGGGTTTGAACCACGAGCCTTTTGGTTAACAGCTAAGTGCTTAACTGTTGTGCTACCAGGGCTCCTTGGAAAGGCATTGCTTACTCTGAATTGGTGATAATTCCAACCTGACACTTAGAGCTGCCCCTTTCTGAAGTGCTGTCTGGCTACCAAGCCTTGTGGCCAGGGTCTGAACAGAGACCTCTTGACTTTGGCAGTGTCCCTTCGAGTGGGCTTATCGCTTTGCACCCAGACTCTGGGCTGGAGAGGGGAATAAATAGCCTTTCAATTTCCCAGCTCTGTCAGGTAGCAAGTCCAGTGAGGCTGATCCAATTTCCACTTCCCGCTGGAGAGGCAGGAGCGATCTGGACTGGCCAGGGTCACTGTCAGTGGTGTCCTTGTCTTGGGAACGGCAGAGATGGGTCTGCTGAAGGGGAAAGTGCAGAGTAGACACTTGGAGGAGACTGTAGATAGGAGTGGGTACCTGCCAACAGACAGGAGCGTGTGGCCAGGCAGCTTACATTCCCCAGGTCATTGAAGAGCAAAGGTAGGGTTGATTCTGAAGGACTTGAGTCATCATTTGGATCATTGGCCCATTGGTCCAGCCTGTCTGAGGGTCTCAGATGCCTGACTACTCTTTGCCTCCCCCGCTCCTTGGAAGGGAGACTTTGTCTCATGTGCTCTGGGCATGTTATCCAGAAGGACCAGTCCCTGGAGAAGGACATCATGCTTGGTAAAGTAGAGGGTCAGGAAAAAAGAGAAAGACCTTCAAGGAGGTGGATTGACACAGTGGTTGCAACAATGGGCTCAAACATAGCAATGGTTATGAGGATGGTGCAGGACTGGGCCATGTTTTGTTCTGCTGTACGTGGGGTCACTATGAGTGGGAACCTACTCAACGGCACCTAACAACAACGGCTCCTAGGTAGCACAAACAGTAAAGTACTCGCTACTAGCCAAAAAATTGGCAGTTTGAACCCACCTAGATGTGCCTCAGTAGATAGGCCTGGCTGTCTGCTTCCTTGAAAACCCCATGGAGTAGTTCTACTCTGCACACGTGGGTCACCATGAGTCAGAATTGACTTGACGGCAGCTGACAACATCAGCAACAATCCTCACCCCTGATGGTCTTTCTACCGCCCTGTCTTTGTCTCCTCCCTCTCCCCCTTCATTGTGGTCTGTGCATTCTAAGGTCATTATGTCGCAGAAGGACTCTAGGCTTCTCAGCTGGAGGCCTCTCAGGGAAACAATTTGCTTTTCATCAGCATTTTGCTCCAAATGTGAGCAGCTCCTCAGTGCTCTGCTGTGAGGTGCATCTTCTGTGCGTGGGCGTGCTGCTCAGGCCCAGAGAGCTCCATCTCACAAGGCGAGGGGAGAGGGACTTCAACCTAGGGACTCCCTCTCAACTTCCCTCCCACCCTAACCAAGAGCCTGCCCTCCCCAAGTGGCTCACCGAGTATCCTGGATTGCTGGAGGCCTAAGAGAGGACAACAGGCCCACAGTATAAACGACTGGATCAGAAGGTCTCGATGTCCCTCTTACGCTGATGACTTACACGTCTGCAGCTCCTGTGTCATATGTCCAATTGCCTCTGTGCTGTCTCCACCGGAGGGGCCCACTGCCACTCCAAAATTGAAATGTCGAAAAGCAAACCCATCATCGCCCCTGTCAAGCTTCTTCTTCCTCCAGGCCTAGTTAATGGTGCCACTGTCAACCCTGTCACCAAGTCAGAAATCTGGGAGTTGTTCTAGACTCCTCCACATCCTGCCAGTCTCCAAGTCCTGCCTTCTGTCCTCTATCCCCACTATTTCTGCTCTAACTCAGGATCTCATCCCTTCTTCTCTGAGCATGGGGACAATTCCCAACTCATCTTCACCGCCAGTCTTCATCCCTAAGTCCATTTTCCTCCCTGCAGCCAAAGTGCTTATGCAAAAATGTGCTTCTGATCAGGCTTCTCTCTTGCTACCTCCTTCTGTGGCTCCCAGTTACCTTCAGTTAGAGCCCATAGTCCTTGGGAGACTCAGAAGTTCCCTGGGAGTGGGACCTGCCCATTTCTCCAGCCTTATTCCCTGCCACTCCGTCCCTTACCAACCTGTGTTCAGCCATGCTCAACCAACTGCGCCTCCCTGAACATCCATCCCTTGCCATTTCACCCCTCTGGGCTTTGCACATGGTGTTGCCTCTAACTGGAATTGTTCTTTCCTTCTTGTCTATTCAGTGAACTCCTACTCATCCTAAAGACCTTTTCTAATATACCCGCCTCTGGGAAGCTGTTGTAGCTGAGAAGTTCCTCGTGTTGCTCAGTGGAATCCCTGCCTGCAACCACCGATTTCTCACCGTTGTCTGCCCTAGGCTGTAAGGGAAGTGTGAGCACTGGCAAAATGCTCCTTGGGTCTTTTCCAGACTAGGGTGCAGCAGTAATTTCTACAGTTTCAATTAAGGGCCCTTCATCCTCACAGGTCTTGCAGACAAAGCCAGGCTCGTAGCTGCCTAAGCCAGGTCAGCGTCCTCATTCTGTCTTCTTTGGCTCTCCTTCCCTCTGGCCTTCTTTCTCTTTATCCCACGTTTCCTCTTAGGAGAATACAGCCCCCTGCAGAGTGCTGGCCTTGGAGTCTCACTTTGCTTTTTTAAACAAAAGCCTCCTACCTGGTCCTTTCCCCCTCCACTGCTCCCTCTCCCTCCTCCTCCTCCTTTGGTGACAACGATAGTGACATTTCCTTCTCATCCTCACGACTGGCAGACTCCAGTGCCCCAGGAGAAGAAGCATCCTCCTGTTATTACAGAACTGTTCTCCAGTTCCTTATAACCACCTCGTGGCTTCTCCCACTCCTCAGTCCCTTCAGTACTCGTTAACACCTCCACTGGAACTGGGATGCGGTAGGTGACAATTTTACTCCTCATTAGCAATTCAGGTCAAAGTTTTGCAGGGGTGGAGGAGGCTGGTCCTACTGCCCTGAGGTGGGTAGATTTTCTGTTTCTCCTTTGCCCCTTCAGCTCCTGTCCCTCCCCTAACGGTTCTGCACCATTTGTCCACCTGGTAGAGGCAGCAATGCAGGTGAGGCTCGTTTTGAAAAAGCCTCATACATACAAATCTAGTCTTAAAGTCAGGTAGGGGGTAATTAGTCACATTTCAAAAGGATTCTTCTGTTTTAAAAGGAGCCCATAATTAGCCAGCTCCCCTGGGGTACTGACATCAGCCTGGGACAGCCAGGCGACCTTGCACTCCACTGCATATGCCTGGCCCTCACCATTTTATTTTCCTTCCTGCAAGTTAAAGACTTTATTTTTTTATTTTTTTTAGTTTTAATTAACTTGTTTATTATCATGCCTTCTCTTTGAGAGAGGGGAGGACTATGCTTGATTTTCCTCACTTCACAGATGTTGAAAGCTGAGGTTACAATTACGCAGCCAGAAGCATAGAGGAAACAACCTAAAGGGAAGTTGGAACCATTGTCCCACCTGATAGGTGTAAGCCGTTTCTTCCTAAGTAAGAGAATCCTGTTATATTTGGGATATCACGAAACCAGCTAAAATCTGTCTTCCAAACAGCTAGGTGCAGCCATGGGGCCAAATTCTGCCCACGGGGCTGTGCCAAAAACAAACAACAACACCCGTTGCTGTCCTGTGGACTCTGACTCATGGTGGCCCCATGTGTGTCAGGGTAGAACTGTGCTCCATAGGGTATTTAATGGCTAATTTTCTTTTGGAAGAAGACTGCTAGGGCTTTCTTCCGAAGTGCCTCTCGGTAGACTAGAAGCTCCAACCTTTTGGTTTGTAGCCAACTGTGTTAACCGTGTGCACTAGCCAGGGACTCCATCGAGATGACTGGCTACTTTAAGTGAGACTTCCGGGAAGGCTGCTGTTATTGGTTGAATAGTGTCTCCAAAAAGCAACACAGGAGTCCTAACCCCTGGTACCTGCGATTGTGGCCTAATTTGGAAATAGGGCCTTTGCAGATATAATCAAGGTAAGATGAGGTCATAATGGATTAGGGTGGGTCCTAAATCCAATGTGACTGGTGTTCTTTAAGAAGGGAAGAAACTCAGAGACGAAGACACATGGGTGAACACGGCCATGTGAAGGTGGAGGCAGAGACTGCAGTGACACAGCTACAAGCCAAGGAATGCCAAGGATTGCCAGCCACCACCAGAAGCCGGAGAAGCAAGGAAGATCTTCCCCTAGAGCCTTCAGAGGGAGCACAGCCCGGCCAACACCTTGATTTCGGACTTGTAGCCTCTAAAACAATAAATTTTCGTTGTTTTAAACCACCCAGTTGGTGGCACTTTGTTAGACAGCCCTGGGAAACGGGCTCCAGGGAAGCTGGCTCGTAGGCCGGAGTGGTGTCCTCTAGTGGTTTCCTTCTTTCTTCTTCCCTGCTGCCTGTGGGTGGGAGTTGGAGCTCCAGCAGCCATCCTGGGCCAAGTCAGGACCTTGAAATGGAAGCCCTACTCTAGGATGGCAGAAGCGGAACCTGCAGGGGCAGATTATCCAGCAGGCACGGTAAGCACAGTGCTTACTAGATCATCTGTAGTGAACAATTTCACATTTTGTCACCATATCAAAGATTCTGCCTCAAGGTATGGCTGGCATCTGTCTCTATCCCAGCCCCACAGCACCTTCCTACAGAATCTAAGCTTCTTTTTAAATTTATAATCCCTAACAGAGGCAGATGACCCAGTAAGCAAGGTAAACAGGAGCTCACTTGTGCTTACTTACTAATCTGTAATGAATAATTTCACATGTGTAATGAATAATTTCACATGTGTAATGAATAATTTCACAGGTTTGATTCCTGGCCAGTGCACCTCAGGCACAGCCTCCACCATCTCTCAGTGGAGGCTTGTTTGTTGCTCTGAAGCTGAACAGGTTTCAGGGGAGCTTCCAGACTAAGACAGACTAGGAAGAAAGGCCTATGATCTACTTCTGAAAATCAGCGAATAGACACCGTAAGGATGACAACAGTCCCATCTTCTACGGATTATGGGAATGGTGCCGGACCTGGCGCCATTTTGTTTGTTGTGCTTGGGGTCACCATGAGTTAGGCGCCAACTTGACAGCAGCCAACACCACCACCAATTTGGATTTGGTGGTATAGGCAGCTGAGACTAATCCTAGCTAGTAAATTAAGTTCCACGATTCTCATCAGGACTATGCCATACCTACTATAGGCTGAAGGGAGATGGGATGGACTGGGTCTGCCCAGTAGCTGTATTTATATTCATGTTATAACTTCCCGAAAATCCAGTGTGTTTTCCCTCTACCCCACCTTTTCCTCAGGTGACTCTTAAGAGGGGAGTGCAAGATTCCTCCGAGGTGCATCACTCAGCTGGAGGCACTAATAGACACCAACCCCTATACTGGGGAGTGTGCATGATGTCATAAGAACACTGCCCTTTGTAATTGGCTCGTCCCCCTGAGGCCACACCGACTCTCTAGACCCAACCCGTTTGCTCCCCGTACAGTTCCAGCGTGTACTCTCTTTTACCCAAACGATTAGTGTCCGGAGCTTTGGCAGAAGAACCTCAGCTGTGCCTTCTCTGTCTCAGATGGACCACTTGACTCTTACAGGGTCTGCTGACCCCACACATGAAATTGGCTCAGGTGCGGTGTGGGGTTTAACCTGTGCCAAAGGGGGCTTCTTCTTGTTCTCTTTCCAGCAACGTGACTCTGGGCAAATGGCTTCCGTTCTGAACCTCTCCTTGTGCCTACCATAAGATAAATGAGTTGGATTGATCTCGAAGCCCCTTCCCAGCTTTCAAACTTTACGACGGGCCAAGGTGGAATGAGGCCAGGCTGAGAAAGCCTCCAACATCCCACAGTTCTCAGCTAGAGTTTTGACCCGCCAAAGGGCCTCCTCTCCCGGATCGGGGTTGGCAGCTCCAGGGAGGCAGGCGGTGATTTTCCTTGCCCTCTAAAGTCTTTCTTTGGTTCCCTGCCAGGTGATCCTCTGGTGGGAGCTGTTTGTCCAGGTGGAGGGGGCGGGGAGGGGACAGCTGGCTCTCCTCCCACCTCCTTTCACCCAACTCTTTGAGGGCAAGAGTCATGGAAGAGTTGGTTTTAAAACTGAAGGCGTCTTCCTGAGCTCACTGGCTGGCAAATGGTGTTAACGGCCCTCGGAGGGCCTGGAAAGGGGGATTCAGAGGCCGTGTCCGTTAGAAACAGCCGCATCAGCGGAGGCGGTCGCTGCGGCCGCTGCTCTGAGCAGGCTCCTGGTCCGCTGCAAGCTTCCCGGTTTCCTTGATGGACTTCTCAACAGCGTCTTGGCATCAATACTTGTGGGCTTGACTTGCCCTTTGGACCCCGATGAAGTAGCTTGTGGTTTTTAATCTATCGGTTCTTTTTAAATTACCCAAGTGCTCCATCTCTCCTTTCACCACCTCTTCCCTTCAGCCTGTGGTTATTTCTTTCCCCAGGGGTAGGTGGGCGTATCCGCCCCCTCCGCCCCCATTCTGAGCGTAGGGAAGCGCCAGCTGAGAAGCTGCCCTCATGTTCCCATCATGGGTTACAGCGAAAGCAGCGGACCAGGCCCCTGGACTCCAGTGGCCCGTTGGTAGAAGATCTACTCATAGTTCAAAGATCCAGGGAGGAGTATTTGGGCTGGAACCGAGACCCCCTCTGCAGGTGGTGTGTCTCTGCCCATCTCCCTGGGATACTGCTCACCCCTCCTTTCATACCAGTGGGTGTTTTCCCTATTCCTAAAAAGTTCCTGAAGGAGACCCAGCTGTTGCCCTCGGAAATGCTTTTTGTCATGTCTCAGAACTCTTGAAAGTGGGTTTTTTTTCTTTTTTTTTCTCTGTAAAAATCATGTGGCTGGAAGGGGCCCTGGAGATATTCTGCATCAATATCCTCTTCTTGCAAATGAGAACACTGAGGCTCAGAGAGGGCACAAGCCAAGCCCAAATTTGTACAGCTTGCTCCTGGAAGAGCTGGTAGTGGAACACTGGGTCTCCCAACTCCTGGGTCACTACCCCCCCGCCCCCCACCTGGTATGTCTCACGATTAGATCACTATTAACTTGGGGCAGGTCCCTGGCCTCTGGCTCAGCCAGACACCCAGCTCAGGGCCTGGCTGGAAGTATAGGAGGGAAGAGCAACTCTGTCTGTCCCCACTGGACACCTCTAAACCAGTGGCCATTGAGTCCATTCCAACTCATGGTGACCCCATCTGTGTCAGGGTACAACTGTGCTCCATGAGATTTTCAATGGCTGATTTTTATGAAAGTAGATTGCCAGGTCTTTCTTCTGAGGTGCCTCTGGGTGGTTTTGAACTGCCAACCTTCCAGCTGGCAGCTAAGCACTTAACTGTTTGTACCACCCAGGGACTCCCTGAACATCTCTCAGGCTCTAATAAGATGAAATCATTTAAAGACATTAACATGGTCACTGCGCTAAGAATTCTCTGAGCTTCCATCTAAGAATTTTCTTTTCCAGACTTTACCTTTAAAGATTCATCCAGCTAAGCAATTCTTCTGTGAGGATCTGGGTAGGCTTGTGTTCTTCCAAGCCAAGGGCATTTGTGGGTATGTCATGTGATTCTGGTAGTGCCATGGGAGAGAACGCCACTCAGTGTCAAACAACCACATTTGTGGGATGGGCCCCCTGTGGAGCTCTGCGGAGAAGCGAGGAGAGTCTGGGTGGGAATTGAGGGCCAGGGGCCGGGCCTATTTGCATTCAGAGAGTGATCCTTCAGGCCACTTCCCATGGGCTCCTTGAATCTCCATCCTGAGGCAGGGGGACTCTGTGAGACATGAAGAGAGCCTGAGCAGAGAGGAGATGGAAATCAAACAGCACGTGGTTTGAGAACACCATGACTAGGGCCAGGACTAGGGTGAGGCAAGAGAAGCACTCTCCGTGGGTGCAATATTTAAGGAGGCACCAAAAAATCTCAGTAATCAAGACAGCCAAAGTAATCAAAATTAAAGGAAAAAAGAATCATGATAAACAAAATATCAAATGTTAAATAAAGACAGGATCTGACAGGACTGGGATTAGGGTGAGGCAAGTGAGGCAAGGTTGTCCAAGGGGAACAAAATGGAACATATGACCCAAGGAGCAGAAAGGGGATAGCAAAGGCTTCACTGAGAGGTACGGACTCGGGGCTAGCTCCAGAGGTTCCCAGGAGGGAAAGCTGTGGTGGTTGTCAATGTGGTTCTCCCATCGTGGGAGGAAGCCTCAGGTCCTCCCCCGCAACCCATGGCCAATCCCTGAGCGACTAGGCTGCACAGAGGCCCGGCAAGACCTGGGCTGGACCTTCTGTCAGTGTCCTGGGGCTGCTGGAACAAAGTACTACAAACTACGTGGCTTTTAAGAACAGAAATTATCTCACATTTCTGGATGCTAATAGTCCGAATTTAGGGTGTCATCAGGGGCCGTGTTCTTCCTTTAAGGGAAGAGCCTTTCTTGTCTTTCCCAGTTTCTGGTGGCCCCAGGCATTGCTTCGCTTGTAGATGCATCGTCACTTGGCTGTCTTCCCTCTGTCTGTCTCTTTTATAAGGACACCACTCAGACTGGGTTAGGACCCACCCTACTCTGGTTTGACCTCACGTTAACTGATAACATCTTCAAAGACCCTGTTTCCAAACAAGTTCAAATCCACAGACACCAGGGGCTAAGACTTCAACATGAATTTTTGGGAAACAAAATTCAATCCATGACAGACATGTAGCATGAGCAAGAAAATAACTTATTGTGTTAGCTTTTGAGATGTTGAGGAGGTCTCTCTTCACATCTCAAGGTGGCCTATCCCGACCAGCTCAGAAGGATCAGTTCTAATGCTGGTGTGGACTTCATCAGCAGTGTCATTGCCCAGGACTCAATGGGCATCCAAGGCTATAGATTAGGGTCTTGGTGGCCACCTCAGACATTGATGGCGGGGACCATGCTCACAGCTTTCCAAAGACAAGTGCGAAGACCCAGGAGATTCACTAGCCACCTTCAAGCCGAGACTGCAAACCATCACCCAGGAGTAAAGCACCCAGGCTTATCCTCCTATCCAGCTTTATGCTTGGCAACAACAACAACAACAAAGGTAAGTAGTTAGTCTTTCTTGAGCTCTTTCATCCCAACACAAAAAAGTACATTTGAGAAAATAAATCTCTGGGACTGGAGAGGTGAAGGAACCAGCTGCATTGTTTGCTCCTCTCGTGCACTACAACTAATAATAACAGAGAACACCTGACTTAGGAATTCTTTGTGGTCCCTGAATGCCACAGAAAAATAAGCCTAGGAAAATGATGAGGAGGTTGCGGGCACCCATGTGTGCAGGGGCACGCTGGCACACCTATTGTGTACAGTCAAGGGCCCCATGGTGTCTTGGAAACAGCAAAGACAATGTGCAAGCCACTTGAAACCAGCTTGATGGAAACTGCCGAGGAGTGGAGAATGATAGCTTGCTATCTGGACACCCAGACCATACCCTTTGTCTGTTTCAAAGCAGAAATGCAATATTCATCCATAGCAGAGCCACAGCCAGAAATTTCTCCTCCATTTGCAAGCCTGTAGCTTCCGGTTGGAGTGTGTGGGTGGTGCAAACAGTTCATACCCTCAGCCTGCTAACTTAAAGGTTGGTGGTTCAAGTCCACCCAGAGATGCCTCAGAAGAAAGGACTTTGCTTGGAAGAAAGGCTTCGCAATCTACTTCCAGAAAACCAGCCGTTGAAAACCCTACAGAGCACAGTTCCACTCTGACACATATGGGGTCACCGTGAGTCAGAATTGACTTGATAGCAACTGGTTTTTCAGTTTCAGGTTGGCATGGACACCCATCAGTACCATACCTGTGAATCTGAGGTTCAAAGGCCACCTGTCTGGGAGCCTGGGGCTGCCACGGGTATAAATATGGAGCTAGGGTATGGTCATATTTGTTCGTAGTGAGAGTTATTCGATAGACTCACGGATGAGCACTGATAGGGAGGGCGCAGGATTTATGAACGGACTGAAGGTTGAAGAGAATTGGGTGTTAAAGAGAAAAGGATACAGAAGAATCTCAGAGATATAGAAAAATCAGACAGGTGGGGATAGAAAGAGTGATATAGAGTGTTTAAATGACCAAAGGGGATTGACTACAAAGCAGGGTAAGTGATGGGCTGCCCAGTCAGGGGCATGAAGAAGGTGATGGCTGGAGGTGGGTCAGCTAACCAGGGTGTGAGATGAAAGAGCCAATCTCTTAGGGGGTTATCTATGGTGGACTTCAACGGAGAAGACTGCTGGAGAAGTAGCAGAGTCTCCTCTGGGAAGGAGAGGGGTCTCTCCTCTGTTGAATTATGGGACAGGGTTGGAAAGGAGACAGCTTAGGTTCAAGAGATGATAAAGAGGTGTGTTTGCAGTGATGATGGTGATGATGGAGATGATGGTGGTGGACAGTAGAGGTAGAACGCCCAGTAGGCATACATATGACACACACAGTAGGCACTAAATAAATGCCTGTAGAAATTGATGAATGCATTGTAGCCAACACAATAATACCAGTTTTGCACTAGTAGGTGCAGCATAGTGGCAGCTATTCGGGAGAGTTATGGCTGTGATAAAATCAACTGGGCTGCCAAGTGACTCAGAAGAATAAGGGCCCTTAGATTTGAACTTGGAGTTCGGGGTGAGAAAGAAATGAACCAAACCAGAAACAAGCTCAGTGACTAAGGAGCTGAATGTTAAGGTTAGCAGCAGGAAAGGACGTAGGTAAGGAAGAGGTAGCCTCTTAATAAAGTTGTCCTACAGTGCTGCCAAGAGTGGTGAGCTAACTCCAGCAAATGTATCTCTACACAAATGCAAAATAAGGCAAATTCTGATAAATGATGACTCCCTGTGGTCTCTGGCATGCGAACCACTTCTTGCCCTTCTGTGTTAGGGGTCTTGGACCAGAAGGTGGACTACAGGAAGACTTCTGTAAGACCTTGACATATCCTGCTAGTGTTGTTGTTGTTGTTAGCTATTGTTGAGTCAATTCTCACTCACAGCGACCCAAGTGACCCAATGTGACAGAGTAGAATTGCCTCATAGGGTTTCCTAGGCTGTGATCTTCATGGAGAAGGAGTCCTGGTGGTGCAGTGGTCAAGCACTCAGCTACTATCAGAGGCTCCTTGGGAGAAAAGAGTGGGTGATCTGCTCCTGTAAAGATTATACAGCCTTGGAAACCCTATATGGCAGTTCCACTCTGTCCTGTGGGGTTGCTATGAGTCAGAATTGACTCAATGGCACACAACAGTAACAACCGTCTTTATGGAAGCAGATCACCAGGTCTTTCTCCTGTGGAGCCACTGGTTGGGTAGAAACACCAACCTTTCAGTTAGCAGCTGGGCACTTAACCCTTGCACCACCAGGGCTCCCTCTTGCTAGTAGCTATCATTTATTGAGCTCCTAGTATATGCACCAGGCACCAAGTGCTTTACGCGAACTCACTCTTGGAATCCTCACACACCTAGGGCATAAGCATTATTTTTGGTAGCTCTATCAAGTTGACTCTGACTCATGGTGTCCTTACGTACAACAGAACAAAACATCGCCCAGTCCTGCATCATCCTCACGATCTCCAGCATGTTCGAGTCCATCGTTGCAGCTATCGTGCCAACGCATCTCACTGAGGTCCTCTCTCACCCTCATTGGCCCTCTGCTCCACCAAACACGATGCCCTTTTCCAATGATTGAGCCTTCCTGATGATGGGTCTGAAACAAGCAAATTGGACAATATTCTGTTGTGACCCACAAGGTTTCCATTGGCTAATTTTTGGAAGTAGATGGCCAAGCTTTTCTTCCTAGTCTGTTTTACTCTAGAAGCTCCACTGAAACCTGTCCACCATGGGTGACCCTGTTGGTGTTTTAAATACTGGTGGTGTAGCTTCTAGCATCATAGCAGTACCCAAGTCACCACAGACAGACAGGTGGCGGATAGGCACTATTAACAGCCACTTTTTACAGATGAGGCAACTGAGGCACAGAGAGGCCATGAGCACAGGCAGACTGGCCTGGAGTCTGTCCTCTGAACTGCTTCCCTGAGCTGCCCCTTGCAGGTGGGTGCACGTGAGCTGGTGGCTCTGGGGCAGTAGACGGAAGGCCAGGTGTGAGTGGTGCCTGCAGTCTGTGCTGCTACAGCAGCCTCCAAGTCTGGTTCTGGAAGGTGAGATGCAGGAAGGTGTGAGCTGAGGAGTCAGATAGACCACGTTTGGGCCCCAGCTTTGCTTCTTAAGATCTGTACTGCCTCAGTTCCCTCGTTTGTATAACCTGTGTTATGAGGACTAGAGAAAGTGTAGACCTAGAACGTCTTGTACTTTGTGTGACATATAGTGGGCCTGTTATGAAAAGGCATCTCTGAGTCAAAGCTTGTTCCTGTCCTAAGAAATGTCAAACCCAAAAAACCAAACCTTTGCCATTGAGCCCATTCTGACTCATGATGACCCCATGTGTTACAGAGTAAAACTGTTCCATAGAGTGTTCTCGGCTGTAATCTTAGAGAGGCAAATTGCCAGGCCTTTCTTCCTTGTTGCTGCTGGGTCAGTTCAAACCACCAACCTTTAGGTTAGTAGATGAGCGCAAACCGTTTGCCATCTGATATAATTAACCAGTTCCCGTAGCCTGAGCAACTGTTCCCTCTTACCTCAGTTTCAGATCCTTAGAGCCAGCTACTGGTTATGACTCTTATCATCTCCTGGGATAGATTTCTCTTGTTTGCCTATTACAATCCAGCAACTGACCTCATACGGCCACCATGATCCTGACTCTTAAGCCACTGATTGAATCAGCTCAGTGTCCTCTGACCAGTTCTCTGACCCTAACACAGTCAAGTTCCGTGTTGCCACATGTGCTTCCCCAGAGGCACAGCCATGGTAGAAAGGGGTCTGGATATGCTTTGACCCATTACAAGTCATTTCTCACTTGCAGCAGTCATATGCCTACGATACACTTGGCTACATGTGTTCATACCCTACCTCATTGGTAAAGCTAGACGAGAGCCACAGCCTATCATAGTGAGATTCTCTGTGCTAAAATTTCTGGAGCAAAGCAGTTGGCCTTTCAATCCTACAGCACTGCATCCAAGAAGGATAAAGAGATGGTAGGACCTTCAGGCCTTCTCATACTCCATCTGCATTTAGCTAGTAGGATTTCGGTTTGGAATTCATGGCATAGTCTTGGTTAATCCACTCTACCTTCCTCTCTGCCTGACTCATTCTGAGTCATCTGTGTGATTTTAGGGCCATGGCTTTGGGGGAGCAGCTTAGTGTATTGTTGGTTCCCCCATCAAGCTCAGAGCTAATGACATTTTTTTGTACTTATTTTTTATGCACTGCACTTACATGTCATTTGCAATACCTTGCGGCACTGTTGATGGATTAAATATTGCTGCATGGCAGGCCTCTAGGAACATATGCAGGCTTCTAATATGAATTCTTATAGTAATAACTTCCCTTTATGAAGTTTCTTCACCATGAGTTGCATTCTGACATTTCTAATAGATCTGTTCTTTCCAAGTCACTGTGGGAGGACCATCTTCCCTGTGGCCTCAGGGCTGTACTCACTCATTGCTCCTGAGAAACCTCAGGGCGTGGATAGGAGGCCTCAGTAAGTAGTAGAAGTCCACGCTAATCCAGTGTCAGTGGTCAAGACCAACTCGTGTAAATACTAGTTAACAGTAAGTACAGATGGAGCGGCACCCTGGTGGCACAGTGGTTGAAAGCTACAGCTGCTAACCAAAAGTGGCAGTTTGAATCCATCAGCCGCTCCTCGGAAACCTTATGGGGCAGTTCTCCTCTGTCCTGTAGGGTGGCTATGAGTCGGAGTTGACTCAACAGTAATAGATTTAATTTTTTGGTACAGAGGGAGCAGCATCTGGAATACGTACTTCGCATCTTGTAAATCCTCTGCCATGTGTGGATGGACGTGGTTGATGCGGGTCTTCAAATGGTGCCCCATTAGTAATTCAGGGAATGTTGACATTCACAACGGTGAGAGATACTGGCCAAGGTTCTTCAACAGGTGTGTCAGGCAAGTCTCAGGCACTGGTAACTTCCTGACCATTACTTTGAGCGTGTTGTCATGAGCTGCTCGCAGCTCAGAAGGAAATTTCTGTCCCCAGGTTTCTTAACTCAGCTGAGGTCAAGGCAGAGCTGCCGTCAGAAACCATGGGGTTTGGATGGTCCCACACGACAGTGTCACGTGCAGAGTCTCGAGTGTGCCTGGGGCAGATGTGGGACGAAATTAGGGGTCTTCAAGCCACTATGAGGCATCTTCCCTGGTGCAGAAGACCTTCCTCTGGAAATCGTCCTATGAAACCAAACAAGGATGTCATTACTGGTGTACTTATTTAACCTATTCTTTTCTATAACTATAAACAATAGACTCATGTGAAACTTTCAAATAGTTCAGAAGAGTAGAAGGTGAAAACTGAAAACTCCCCTTCCCATTTCACTGACCCTTAGGCCAACTCTTCACTCTTTGTTATTAAAATACATCCTTCCAGAAATATTTCAATCATATTTGAACGTATACACAGATAAGTATGTGCGTGCATGTGTATATATAATATATATAATATGTATGATATATATGTTGTTGTTAGTTGCTATTGAGTTGGCTCCAACTCATGGTGACCCCAGGCACAATGGAACAAAATGCTGCCTGGTCTTGTGCCATCCCCATGATCAGTTACAGATTGGACTGTTGTGATCCATAGGGTTTTTATTGGCTGATTTTTGGAAGGAGATCACCAGGCCTTTCTTCCTAGTCTGTCCTAGTCTAGAAGCTCCGCTGAAACCTGTTCAGCATCATAGCAACACTCAAGGTGGGTCATGGCTGTGCATGACGTATGTTGGGTGGTAATCAAACTCTCATCTCTTACATGGAAGGTGAGAATTCTACCACTGAACCACCAATGTCCCCATTTTCTTCCTTAGCACTTATAATATTTATCCATTTTTTTGTCATCTGTCTCACCCCACTAGAATGTTAGCTGCCCAAGGCTGGGTCTATGCCTATCTTTTTCTCTGCTATCTTCCTAGAGCTGGACACTCAAATAAACATTCACTGAATAAATGAAAGATGAATTAGGGAGTTAGCTTACCGTGGAGGTGGCTCAAGCAAATCTGGGATGAGCAGGGAGGTATCTCAGGGCATAATCCAGCCCTGCATTTCTATACTCCTAGCGAGCATTAAACTTTTAGTTCTAAGCACTAAACAAACGTCTCCTTCATGGTGGGGGTGGCACATCATTAGAAATAAATCCCCTGGAGTCTAGTGACAGGTACAGTTTGTAGAGACAGCCCCGGGCAGATAGTTGTGGAGCAACTCGACTCCTGTGAAGACAGACCGAGGTCTCTTTGTCAGTTTGTGCACTGTTCCTTTCTGTGATGACATTGTTCTTGAGAGGTGAGTAATTGGAGCATCAGGGCTCCCTCGTGTTTTGTGGATAAGCACGTTCTGACACTCTAGACAAAGCACTGGTGGTAAGAAACTGAATATTGCAATGTACTAGCACAAACCAGGAAGTCAATAGCTGCTTGACATTCTGGAAAGCAGATGCTCACTGGTGAAGCCAAGACCATGGAGGGCCTTTTCCCAGTGGGTGCCAAAGTGGTTTAAAAATGGTTGCCTTTTAAGGGACATACACTTGGAAGGAATGAAAATCTCCAGGAAGGCTGGATGCTTTTGTCCAGCTCTAGAGGCAGTGGAGCCAGGCTTGTATGAATCTCATTTCAGGGAGGGGTGAGTGCCAGCAACCTTCATGCTATAGTCTAAGAAGGCAACACTGGAAGTTATGACGTCATAGTTTTCCTCTTTCATCTGGATACCAGATAATTCAAAGGGTATCCTCATTCCTCAGATGACCCCATAAATTGGAGGACTTCACTGAAACATGGTCCCACACCAGGAATCTTGGAAAGCAGATTTTCCATGAAACTGCAGAAAACCGAAGGAGCCCACAGAAATTCTGAACTGAAGATGTGGTGCTCAGAGTGTGTCTCGGTGAGATACAAACATCTAGAAAACCATTGCCAATATTAGCTAGCTGGAGCAAGGTCTCCCTTCAGTCACTAGCATTTCAAGCAACTGATTGTAGAGACCCCAAGTGCCCTGTAATAGGTCTAAAGGGAGGGTGGGTGTCCAGGAAATGGAATACTTGAGAGTCTTCTGTCATCAGATTTACGATAGGCACTTTTCGTGCTTTAATAATATTTAACTTCCACAACAATCCTACAAGATAGACAGCATTATCCCAATTTTACAGATAAGGAAACCATGGCTTGGAAATGTTGAAAAGATTTCCCCAAGCCACACAGCCAAGAAATGGTGGCACTGGGCTTTAAGTTCACGCTTCTGCCACTAGGCACTACTACTTCTCAGCACCCATAGGTGCATCTACTGTCAAATCATTATCGGACTGTGCGGCTTCTGTATGAGTATAACTCACAGGCACGTGTAGGTGATTTAAGGAGATTATTTTTGAGTGGGTGATGAAAATGATACTGATCAGATGCTTAGGCTGCAATATTTATTTCCTTAAAGGAAAATAACTTTTTTTTTTTTTTTTAAATCACAGCTCAGAAAGAAATGTTTAGTTTTCTGAAGGATTGGTGCAAAAGTTGGATACAGATAGGATTGTGCTAGATTTCCTCTTGTGTTTTATAAATTTCTTGGAAAACACTGACAACTGTAATGCAGAGGTATTATTGACCTTGGACTCTGATGGCCAATGATCTGAGACCAGCCTTTGTGTTGCCTCCATGCAATCCAGCCTGGAAGCTTCCCCTCTTAAGGCCATATGCCTCAATGTTAACAGTCTCCAACAACACAAACTCGGTAAACATATTAACTCACAAATCTGTACATGGATTGTGGTGGCAGAAAGTCACAGCTGCTCTTGTTTGAGGTGTCAGAGGACAGAGATTGGAGGTGGAAGAAAGCCAATTAAGTTAGGGGGAATCCTAGAAGGAAGGGTGCCACAGAGGAGGTGGCCCCTAAAATCTATGCATAAGACTCATCCAAGTCTTTGCCACAGCGAGATATGTATGCTCAGGGGAGACCTTAAAGGCCTAAGTAAAAAACAAACATACATAAAAAACATCAACTGGAAGCTGAAGGAACTAAGTGGAGATTTCAGCTGCTGCTGTCCAAGGAGGAGATGAACTTGGATATTGAGCCCACGCAAATTAAATGCCTAGAAAAAATTGACAGAAGAAAAAAACAGACCCCAGAGTCTACAATGTATCATCAAAATGCCCAGAATCCAATAGAAAAATCCCTAGATATGCGAAGAAACAGGAAAAGGTACTCAAGAAAATAAATAAAAAAAAAAGTCATCAGTAGAAACTGACCCCAAGGTCATCCGCATGTTGCAGTTAATAGACAAGGAATTTAACACACCTGTTATAAATATGGAAACCCTGTGTCATAATGGTTAAGTGCCACAGCTGCTAACCAAAAGGTCAGCAGTTTGAATCTACCGGGTGCTCCTTGGAAACTCTATGGGGGCAGTTCTATTCTGTCCTGTGGGGTTGCTATGAGTTGGAATTGACTTGATGGCAATGGGTTTGGTTTGGTATTATAAATATGCTCAAGGACTTAAAAAAATATATATACACTATGAAAGTATGGGCAATCTCAGTAAAGAAATAGGAACTATCAAAAAGAGTAAAGTAGAAATTCTAGAGTAGCATTGTCCGACAGCACTTTTTGCAGTGATGGAAATGTTCTATATTTTCTCCGTCACTAGCCACATGAAGCTATTGACTATTTGAAATGTGGCTGCTGTAACTGAGGAATTTAATTATAATTTTAGTTCCTTTTGATTTAAACAGATACATGGTGTTCACTATATTGTACAGTGCAGTCAGTTCTGAACCCAAAAGTACACAACTGAAATAAAAAAAAATTCCCGGAATGACTTAATAGTCAACTAGAGATGTAAGAAGACAAAGTCTATGAATCTGAAGGTAGTTCAATAGAAATTATCCAATCAGAAGAATAGAATAGGAAGACTCACACTTTCCAGTTTCAAAATGTGCTACAAAGCTATAGTAGTCAAAGTAGGGTGGTAGTGGTATAAACCAAAACCAAACCTATTGTCATTGAGTTGATTCCAACTCATAGCGACCGTGTAAGGATAGATATATACACCAATGTAATATGCTCATACATCTATAGCTAATTGATTCTTAACAACAATGCCAAGTCCTGCAATGGGGAAAAAACAGTTTCTTCAACACATGTTGCTTGATCTCCACATGCAAAAGACTAAAGTTGGACCCCTACCTTACACCATATATGAAAATTAACACAAAGTAGTTTAATGACTTAAATATAAGAGCTAAAACCATAAAACTCTTTGAAGAAACATGTGAGTAAACTTCAAGACCTCGTTATTGGCAATGGTTTCTTAGTTATGACACCAAAACATGAGCAACGAAAGAAAAACACAGATAAATTGGACTTCACAAAAAATTAAAAACCTTTGTGCATCAAGGGACATTATCCAGAAAGTGAAAAGACAACCTATATAATGGGAGAAAGTATTTGGAAACCATATATCAGATAATGGTTTACTACCCAGGATATATAAAGAGCTCCTATAACTCAACAACAAAAAGACAAAGAACCCAATTAAAAAATTCACAAAGGACCTGAATAGACATTTCTCCAAAGAAGATAGCAAATGACCACTAAAGCACATGAAAAGATTCTCAACATCACTAGGCATTGGGGAAATGCAAATCAAAACCACAGTGAGATATCACTTCACACCCACTAGGATGATTATTACCAGAAAAATGGAAACTAACAAGTGTTGACTAGGATGTGGAGAAACTGGAATGCTTGTCCATTGCCGGTAGGTTTGTAAAATGGTACAGCCAATTTGGAAAACCATTTGACGGTTCCTGAAAAAGTTAAACATAGAATTACCACAGAACCCAGCGATTCTACTCCTAGGTATACACCCAAAAGAATTGAAAGCAGGCATGCAAACAGATACATGTACACCAGTGTTCATAGCAGTATTATACACAATAGCCAAAAAGTAGAAACAACCCAAGTGTCTGT
Organism: Loxodonta africana; assembly: GCF_030014295.1. Lineage (NCBI taxonomy): Eukaryota > Metazoa > Chordata > Mammalia > Proboscidea > Elephantidae > Loxodonta > Loxodonta africana. The sequence goes on from NC_087359.1 coordinate 18,960,532, forward strand.
CAACAGATGAATGGATAAACAAAACGTGGTAGATACATACAGCGGGATATTATTCAGCCATAAAACAGAATGAAGTTCTAGTACATGGTACCACATGAATGAACCTTGAAAACATTATGCTAAGTGAAAGAAGCCAGGCACAAAGGAACAAATATTGTATGACCCCACCTACACAAAATGCCTAGAATAGGCAAATGCGTAGAGACAAAAGTGGATTAGTGATTGTCAGTGGCTAGGGGAAAGGGGGTGTGGAGTTGTTAACAGACTGTTTACTGGGAAAGGGCGTTATAGGTCATTCTAGTGAGATGGAAATATTTTATATAGGGGTTTGGGTTATATGAGTGAAGATCTATGCATGTCAATGTATATAAACCTTACCTAAAGTAACTAAAAAATAGCAATCAACTGGAGAGGTGGGGAGTGGAGGAGGGAGAGATGAAACAAGAGTGGTGGAATGTTGATAATCATTGAAGCTCCTTGATGGGTAATGGGGTTCATTGTGTCTATTGATACGTAGTTGACTTTTTTTTATAATAAAAATGCTAAAGGAGAAAGTACACAGTGGCCTCACTTGCTTTGGCTCAGAGTCTTGCTGGAAATGATCACAGAAGAGTCTTCCCTGAATGAAGACAGGGTGCCACCAACATTGGTTTTCTTCTTGCCCTCCCAGCCACTTGAACATTCCTGCAAACATTGTAATACTTGGAGGCATCTTGCCAGGAATTGTCGGTAAATGGCACCCCCCCCACCGCCGGGCTTTGCTCTCAGGAGAGGGGCCAGGAGCTGCTGCAGGAGGGATTGAGAGCCTCTGACAGCTTCCAGGCTTCTTCCTGACAGAGCTTCCAAGAGATACTTCCTCAAGGTGGCCTGTCTTCTGCAGAGCTGGATCTTCCCATCCTCAAATGTAAGCAGACAGGAGTTGGTAGCCTGAGCTGGACTGCAGAGCAGACCAGTCACTTTCTCTGCCATGTGGTCCCTGCTCTCAGAAGCCCTCAGCCCATGTTGTTGTTGTTAGTCGCAGTGGAGTCGATTCTGATTTATGGCGACCTCATGTGTACAGGGCAGAATGTGATGTTTCCAAAGTAGATCACCAGGCCCGTCTTCCCAGGCACCTCTGGGTGGATTCATACCACCAGTCTTTTTGGTAGTTGTCAAGCGCTTAACCATTTGCAGTACCCAGGGACCTTCTGATGTGGCTTCTTACATTTCTGTGACACGGAGTTATCTTTCACTGGGACCTTTTGGTGCACCATTTGTATAAATGTCAATTCTGTTTCATATGACAGACTCTGATGGAGAGGCTTCTCATTTTCCCCCATAACAGAGTAACCCCAAAAGAAGGCGTCTCTGGAGATCCACAGTTCCTGCTGAGGGGAAGGCGGGGAGCTTGGCGACGTGAGCAGCAGCTTGCCCCCGGGCTACAGCCCTGTTTGTGAAATTCAGATCCATACACAGTGACAGAAGGTGTGGACGCTGTAAACCCTTTTAGGAACAAAGCAACAATCTAAGTAAACAACTAAACAACGGCAGATTTACGTGGCTGGTGAGAAGCTTTCTTTATATAATCCCACAAAGTTGATCATATATGGACTTCCTAACGGATGCTGGGAGCCGAGAGGGATCTTATTCTTCCGAGGATTTGTTCTTCCTGCCCGCCCCGCCCCCAATCTCACGACTGTCCAGAATTCAGCAAACTTGGCCTTTGTGCTGGCCTTCACCTTAGTTTGCAACCAGATGGAATCAAAGCATTTCAACAGAAGTGTTTTTTCCCTCAGGATAAGTACCTTTTTGCTACTCATTTGAAAAACACAAGCAAACAAAAAACAAAACCCAACCCCAAACCAACCAACCAACCAACCAAACAAAAAAAAAAAGCACTTTAAGATGCATGTATAAATTAAGAATTGAAAGCTCATTCCTCTAATCCCACCTAACTTCTCCCTCCCCCGCAAAACCCCGAACCACCTGCCTTGGAGTCAGCTCTGACTCGTGAGAACCCCAAGTGTGTCAGAGTAAAACTTTCCTTCATAAGCACAGCGTAGCAGGGGCAGGGGTCTGGGGACCATGGTTTCAGGGGACATCTAAGTCAATTGGCATAATAAAATCTATTAAGAAAACATTCTGCATCCCACTTTGAAGAGTGGCGTCTGGGGTCTTAAATGCTAGCAAGCAGCCATCTAAGATGCATCAATTGGTCTCAACCCACCTGGATCAAAGGAGAATGAAGAACACCAAGGACACAAGGTGATTACGAGCCCAAGAGACAGAAAGGGCCACATGAACCAGTGACTACATCATCCTGAGACCAGAAGAACTAGATGGTGCCCAACTACAACCGATGACTGCCCTGACAGGGAACACAACAGAGAACCCCTGAGGGAGCAGGAGATCAGTGGGATGCAGACCCCAAATTCTCATAAAAAGGCCAGACTTAATGGTCTGCCTGAGACTAGAAGGACCCCGGTGGTCGTGGCCCCCAGACCTTCTGTTGGCCCAGGACAGGAACCATTCCTGAAGCCAACTCTTCAGACATGGATTGGACTGGACAATGGGTTGGAGAGGGATGCTGGTGAGGAATGAGCTTCTTGGATCAGGTGGACTCTTGAGACTATGTTGGCATCTCCTGCCTGGAGGGGAGATGAGCGGGTGGAGGGGGTTAGAAGCTGGTGAAAGGGACACGAAAAGAGAGAGTGGAGGGAGAGAGCAGGCTGTCTCATTAGGGGGAGAGTAACTGGGAGTGTGTAGCAAGGTGTGTATGGGTTTTTGTGTGAGAGACTGACTTGATTTGTAAACTTTCACTTAAAGCACAATAAAAATTATAAACAAACAAAAAAAACCTTTCCTTCATAGGGCTTTCAAATGGCTGATATTAGGAAACAGAGCCCCAGACCTTTCTTCTGTGGCCCTTCTGGTTAGGCTCAAACTGCCGACCTTTTGGTAGTAGATAAGTGCTCAACCATCTGTGCCACCCAGGGGCTCTCCCCTGCTCCCATAACCACCTGAAACAGTTTAGTACATTTACTTCCTGAGAGTTTTTCCTACTTATATACTTTTGGGATCACAGTGGGACAAATAAAGCAATAACCTCCAGGAAGTGAGCTGGAGACATAAACCCCTCAGTGAGCCCCCCATCCCCCCACCCCCGCCCCACGGTCTTTTTACTTACAGGGTGTGTCTGTCTGGGGGTGGAAGGAGGTAGCTGTACTCAACAGTTTCCCTGTGAATCTATCCTGCCTGCTCTGTAAGAGGAATCTTACTTAGTATGTTATCAGAAAAGATGGTGAGAGGAAGCCGGCGAGGGTGAGCAGGCCACCGAGAAGCTCGTCCTTTATTGTGGCATAGAGCCCCTTTAATTTCTGTGGCAGATCAGTACAGACTCTCAGGCTGCGACCTTTTCTCGGGCCATTATGGAAGTCAAATCTGGTTCCGTCAGGAGGCATCTTTGGAAGGTTTCATCATAAGCTCCACAATAAGGTGACCCCGCCAAGTGCCAGATAGAAACGGATGGGTTCATCCCACAGCACACGAGCTAGGAGAGTCCAGACAGATGGCGTGGCTCCTGCGAGAGTGGGCCTGCAGCTCCCGGGAACACGCAGCTCTGAGAGGGATGCCGGGGAGGGGAAAGACCCAACGCTGGCCTGGGCCAGGCTAGGCTGGCCGAAATGAGGGAGGAGGCTGTGTCCTTGGCATTAACCTCACTGAATAAGCTTTTGGGGCCCACCTCTCCCCGCACTGCAGCAAAGACATTTTGAACTCTTTCTGGCTAGAGGCTTAGTGGAGCCCAGGGAACCCCTGAGCTTGGCAGCTGTATGAGGCTTTGGAAGTCTTCCAGCAAAGAGGCCCAGAAATGTCAGGAGACTTGTCTGAGGTTACGGAGTCAGTGGCTGGGCTGTCCTTGACCCCAATCCTGTCCCCAGTCCAGAGTTTGTTGTGTTAAAGGAGCTTGGGGGGAGAAGGAGGAGAGAGAAGGAAAGAGGAGAGGCAGCTGTTGGTTTAAGGGGTGCTGTGCTTGGAAACCCTGGTAGTGTAGTGGTTAACTGCTGTGGCTGCTAACCAAAAGGTCAGCGGTTTGAATCCACCAGGTGTTCCTTGGAAACTCTATGGGGCAGTTCTACTCTGTCCTATAGGGTTGCTATGAGTTGGAATCGACTCGTCGGCAATGGGTTTTTTTTTGTGTGTTTGGAGGTGAGACTCTAGCGTATCAGCAAAACTGTGAGGAACCTTTTTGTGGGTAGATGTTTCCTATGCATTTGAAACTTCTGCTCCTGGAGAGGTCCCTGTGTGGCACAAAAAATTTCTACTCATCTTCCAACCTAAAGGTTGGCAGTTCGAGCCCACCCAGAGGCACCGTGGAAGAAAGGCCTGGAGATCTGCTTCCATAAAGATTACAGCCAAGAAAACCCGATGGAGCAGTTCTACTCTGTAACACACGGGGTTGCTATGAGTCAGAATGGACGTGGTGGAAACGAAGTTTTCAATGGGTTCCAGGAGGTGGTCAGCCACCTGTCGACCTTCTCGGGCGGGAGCAAGGTCTATAGGGGGCACTGCTAGTTCTGTTGATGTTGTGGTGGTGGTGAGCAAGTCTGGGGAAAGACATGGAGCTCTAATACAAAGAGAAAATGGCGGTGAGGCAATGGGGCGGCACATTGTGAGGACTTGGAATATTAGCTTATGTCAGAGAGACCTATATTCCGTTCTCACGGCAGCTCAGGGTCCTTGGGTGAGGCAATTTTTTCTCCTTCACCATCGTCATCTTCCAGCCATTGTGAACTACTTGCTACGTGGAGGAGCCCTGGTGGCAAAAACGGTTAACGCTAGGCTGCTAACTGAAAGGTTGGTGGTTCGAACCAACCCAGCTGCTCTGTGGGAGAAAGGCCTGGTGATTTGCCTCTGTAAAGACTTTGACCTAGAAAACCCTGTGGGGCAGTTTTGTTCTGCCAGATGTGGTCACTCGGAGTCGGAATCGGCTTGACGGCACCTGACGACAAGAACAACAGGTGGAAGGCATGTCAAGCATTTGTGTGGCTGTGTCATGGAGTCCTCACGGCGACCTATGATGCTGGTGCGTGTCTGGGTAAGAGTGTGTGAGTATGTCTGTGTATGTAAGTGTGTCTGTGAGAGTGTGTGTGAGTGTGTTTGTGTCTGTGTGAGAGTGTGTAAGTGTGTATGTGAGTGTATTTGTGTGTGAGTGTTATCTGTGTGTGTGTGAGTGAGACAGTATGTGTGCGTGAGTACGTGCTTGTGTGAAGGGTCTGTCTCGGGAAGGAAAGCACTCGGAAGACAGGGACAGCCTGAGAAACACATGAAGGACACGTTTAGAAAGCTGTCTGGGAGCAGTCAGTCACTTGGCTGATGGGACCGGATGGTTTTAAATCTAAAGCTCAAGTGACCTAAGGCTGAGCTAGCGAAGTGGCAGTGGGAATGGATCAGAAAAGACACATGAGAGGAACATTAGGGAAGAAAAATGCTCAGAATGTGACAACTGACTGACGATCGGGGCTGAAGGAGAGAGAAGATGAGCTCCATGACAGACTTGCCAGCCTGGCTGAGGGGGGAGATGGCTTCCGTGGCTCAGGAAAGAGCAGCCACCGGGAAGGCAGCAGGGGGTGCTGTTTGCAGCAGAAGACAGGGAGGTTGGTTGCTGGCTGTGAAGCAACAGGCTGTGATGTCCTGGAGGCCTGGGAAGATGCAAGACAGGGACACAGACCGGGGGTCAGCGATCACCAAGGCCATAAAGGGACATGACTAGGGCTTGTCTCTGAGGCAGCTGGTGGTGTCCACACAGCGGAGTGAGGGGGTAGAGGAAGCGGTTGATCCTCAGAGAAGGCAGAACTCCAGTCAGGCCTTGTAGTGACATTTTTTTCTTCCTGTCTTCTGAATAGATGCCATTGGGGCCGCGAGGCTGCTCAGACCGGCACCTGGGCATGTGTGGAAATCTCTGGAAAGGGGAGAGAGGGGCTGGCCCGTTGATGAGGGTGCGTCTTTGGTTGGAAATGAGGGAGATGATTTGGCCTTTGTCACACACACAAGGGCTTAATCTCGGGCCAGGCACAGACGCTGCCTGGCTCTGCGCGTTTCTCCAGCGTTGTTGTTTTTGTACTTCCAGATGACTCACCCAGTTCAGGCAGACTTTTAGCAGCATTTTGTTTCCTTAAAGAACTGCTAATAGAAAGCCTGGTGGGTTTGTCACTGGGGGTTGCTTCCTTCTGCTGTGCGTTTCCTCAGCAGACACTTCAGGACCCTCACCATGCAGCAGCGAGTCTGGCTGGCTGATCCGGTGTCATAATCCTGGGCTCTTGGCATGGTTGCTACGGGGACCTCACTGATTTGGCATTTTGATGATGGGTTCAGTGGGGGGCTGATGTGGGGAAAGGGGGATGGTGAGAGGGAGGAAGAAGCAGAAAGCTCAGTGGAATTCTCTGGTTCTCTGCTAGGGAGAGGGGTGGGAGGTAGCAGTGAGGGAAAGGTGGGACGGGAGTGTAGCCTTGCTGCCTTGGACCTGACATGCCACCTCTGGACATCAGGGTGGGGTGGGTCGTTCTGCTGGAAATTTGCCTCTTTGCAACCAGCAGATCAACCTGTTCCTCTCCATGATGTAGTTAGGAGCACAAAGCCTGCCAAGGTATAAATGGGGACCTAGTATGGAAACCCTGGTGGTGTAGTGGTTAAGAGCTGTGGCTACTAACCAAAAGGTCAGCGGTTCAAATCCACCAAGCACTCCATGGAAGCTGTATGGGGCGGTTCTACTCTGTAAAGTTTGAAGGTTTGAGTCCACCTAGAGGCACAAAGTTTGCAGCTAGACGGGCTGGCTTAGACCTGTCTCTGCAATTTACTAGTGATGAAGTGTGGGGAAGCGACTGAACCTCTCTGCACCTCAGTTTCCCAATCTGTAAAATGGAGATGATGATAATTCCTTCCTTACAGGGCTCTTATGAGCAACAAATGGGTTAATATCCAGGAAACTCTTAGAACAGTGCTCAGCTGTTCTAAAGATCAGGCAAATGTTCACTGTGGTTGCTGTGACTACTCACCAGTAGGTGTGGAGCCAGCTCTGACTCATAGTGACCCCATGTGTGTCAGAGTAGAACTGTGCTCTACAGGATTGTCAGTGACTGTCTTAGGCTGGGTTTTCTAGAGAGCAAAAGCAGTAAAGCACATAAATACATATATAAAGAGATTTATATCAAGGAAATGGCTCACATGGTTGTAGAGGCTGGAAAGTCCCAGGCGCCTGTGTCAGGCTGGAGGCTTCCCCTGACTCACATAGCTGCAGGGCTGGCAAACCCAAGATCGGCAGGTCAGACAGCAAACCTCTGGCTCACAGGCTGCCAGACAGATGAATCCCAAGATCAGCAGGCAAGATGGCAGGACAGCTGGCTCAAGTTCCAAGAACTGGAGGTCAGATGAACAGGAGCCAACTGCAGGATCCAGAGCAACCAAAAGCCCGTAAGCCTTGCCAGAAAGCCCACCTATATTGAATGCAGGCCACTCCACCGAGGAAACTCCCTTTCAATAGACTGGCTACTCACAGCAGACCCCATCATGGACGTGATCATATTATATCAGATCTCAACATGGAGGAAATTATATAATTATATGACTGCTAAACTACATCATAAGTGCCAAACCACTGAGAACCATGATTCAGCCAAGTTGACATACAACCTTAACCATCATTATAACTGATTTTATTAGAAATGGATTGTCAGGTCTTTCTTCCAAGATACCTCTGGGTGGACTCGAACCTCCAGCTGAGTGTGTTAACCCTTTGTACCACCCAGGGGCTCCTACTAAGTCCTCAGTTATATCTTGGCCCAAGTCACTCCTTCTATGGAGAAAAGCACCTGACTCCGCCCTTGTGCAGGGAACAGAGCTTTCTAGAAAACTTCCCATCTGGAATTCCTCGGTACACTGATGTGTCTCCAGTGAATATCAGGAGGGTCAAGACCTTGACTTCTGGGTCCTTCGGGAAACTGAAACTCTGAGCCTGTGCCCCAGCTGGGGGCAGCCTCATTTGTTTACCCCGGCACCATCCCGATGTTCTCATCTCAGAGTGTTCTCACAGGAAAACGTCTCTCGTCTGTGGCAAAATGAGAAAATGAGGACGAACATTTCCTATAAGATCATTTTTTTCCCATAAGCTTTTTTTTTTTTTTCCAATTTATTCTGAGTTTTTGGTCTTCCTCCTTTTTTTTTTCTTTTTGGCATAAAGCATGTTCCTTCTTCAATTATATAATGGTGACAATGGTTAGTGGCTTGTTTGTGTTCGAGTGTCCTTATGTGGCAAAATAGAAAGTTGGAATCCTTGTATCAGTCTGGCCCAGATTTTCAGAAACTTCCCTCATTTGTGCAGTCTCAAAGTCTAGGCACAGCTTTGGAGTTTACAAAGCATTTTCAGACATATAATCTCATTCCAGCTTCCCATTTACAGGTAAGGATGCTGAGGTCGTGGGAGGTTTTGTGATTTGGCAAAGGTCGAGTGGCTAGAAAATGGTGGAGTTGGGCTCCCAATGGAAAGTCTGTACCACTGAGCCACGACGGAAGCCCGAGCCCTTTCTTTTCATGTCTACCTCGTGTCAACCTTTTAGACAAGTATGAAATCTTGCTTCCTCCAGGGAGCCCTCCTTGCTGAAGCCCACCCCAAATTTTCCTTCAAGTAGAGTCGGGAAGAGGAATCAAGGGTGTGTGTGTGTCGGGGAGGGGGTTGCTGAGATGGGTCACAATTTAAAATTGGTGGCCAGACAATGGACAGTGGTGTTGGTTGCACAGCATGGTTCATGTAATGGGTGTCACTAATGAACATGAAAAACGTTCAATTGGCAAATGTGTTACATATATTTTTACAACAATAAAAATTAAGTATAGTTTATATAGGAAAAAAAGTGAATGAATGAATAAATAAATAGGTGGCTAGAGAGTCTCTGAGTCTCCTATTTCCCACTAAAGCATTTAGCAGATCCTTGAAGAGGCAGCATACCCCTGCCCCACCACCCAAACAAACAAACAAAAAAAATCTGTTGATTGATTCCAACTCATGGTGACCCTACAGGACAGGATATAACTGCCCCATAGGGTTTCCGAGGTTGTAACCTTTACAGAAGCAGACTGCCACATCTTTCTCCGTTGGAATGGCTGGTGGATTTGAACCACTGATCTTTCAGTTAGCAGTCAAGTGTTAACAACCGTGCCACCATGGCTCCTTCATCACCACCCACAAGGGCCATAAGCCTTTGCTCTGAAGGAGGGAGCTACTTGGCTCTGGTTAAAGGTAGAGCCCTGTGAGTCCAGGCCACAGAGAGGGCTTTCGGGGTTGTCACGGATTAAATTGTGTCTCCCCAAAATATCTGTCAACTTGGCTAGGTCATGATTCCCAGTATTGTATGATTGTCTACCATTTTGCCATCTGATGTGATTTCCCTACGTGTTGTAAATCCTATCGTTATGATGTTAATGAGATGGGTTAGTGGCAGTTATAATGATGGCAGCTATAAGATTAGATAGTGTCTTAAGCCAATCTCTTTTGAGAGATATAAAAGAGAGAAGTGACCAGAGAGATGGGAGACCTCATACCACCAAGAAGGCAGTGCCAGGAGCAGAGCGTGTCGTTTGGACCTGAGGTTCCTGCACTGAGATGCCCCTAGACTAAGGGAAGACTGATGACAAGGACCTTCCTCTAGAGCCGACAGAGAGAGAAAGCCTTCGGGAGCCGGTGCCCTGAATTCGGACTTCTAGCCTACTGAACTGTGAGAGAATAAACTTCTCGTTGTTAAAGCCATCCACTTGTGATATTTCTGTTATTGCAGCACTGGATGACTAAGACAGGGGTTTTGGTAGGAAACAGACTCAGGGTAGAGATTTGCCTGCAGGAGGCTGATTGGGGGATGCTCTGTGAGGAAGTGAGGGAAACAGGAACCAGATACTGCAACGGAGGCCTAGCTGATCCTGCTGGGAGCTCTGAAACTGGGGTGGCCCTTTCAAGGTGTACCAAATGGAGGCAAGGAGGCTGGACCTCTGAACCCCTCCCTGCGTCAACCAGAAATAAAGACATGTGCATGGTGGCGGGGGGTGGGAGGGTATAGGATGGGGGAAGGAGCTCCCTGCTTTCAACCTTCCCCCCACCCTCAGCCGAGTGAGACTTTCGAAATGTTGGATCGCATTTCTGTGTTCAGTGGCTCCCTTATCACTCAGTATGAAAGCCAAAATCCCCACAGTGGTCCCCAGGCCCTGCACGGTCCACCCCTCCCACCCCCTCTGCCCCCTGCCCCATCCTCCTAAGCCACAGCCCCTCTGTTGCTCTTCCTCAGATGGGTGTACCCCCTTAGGACATGCTGTTTCCTCTCTCATATTCCCTGCCCCCATGTGGACATTATAATTCACTTTCCCTGACCAGCCCGCCCAGCCCACATTGTCCTTGCCCCACATTCAAATCTGACATGTGTTTTGCTTTCTGTTCATTATCTGATTTCTGCCTTTAGAATGTAAGCTCCATGAGGCGCAAGGCTGGGGTGGTTTTCTCTCTGAACCTCCAGACCAGCACAGTGCCCAGGACCTAGCAGGTGGTCAGTAAATACTTGTTGACTGATTGAAGAATAAAATCACCAATCAAAGGGCCTGACACATGTCACTATTTGATAAATACTAGCTTTCTAAATTTTTATTTGTTTTAATTTTTTTTTTATTTTTAAATACAGGGATGTGTAGAAGAGGAGCCCTGGTGGGACAGTGGTTAAGAGCTTGGCTGCTAACCAAAAGGTCGGTGGTTCGAATCCACTAGCCACTCCTTGGAAACCCTATGGGGCAGTTCTACTCTGTCCTGTAAGGTCTCTATGAGTCGGAATCAACTCGATGGCAATGGGTTTGGTTTTGGTTTATAGACGGGAAGGAGCCCTGGCGACACAGTGGTTAAGAGCTAGGCTGCTAACCAAAAGGTCAGTAGTTCAAATCCACCAGCCACTCCTTGGAAACCCTATGGGGCAGTTCAACTCTGTCCTATAGGGCCACTATGAGTTGGAATCAACTCAATGGCAGCAGGTTTGTAGAAGAGAAACAAGCCACAATCCCACTGTTTTTATAACCCTTATGACATGCTTAAAAAGATAAAGATAATCTACATCCATGACAGTTAGAAAATCCTGCTAGGTATCCAAAAACCCGTTGCCATAGAGTGGACTCTGACTCACGGCGACCCCGTGCATGTCAGAGCGGAACCCTGATCCATCGGGTTGTCAGGGGCTGGTTTTTCAGAGGTAGATCACCAGGCCTTTCTTCCCAGGTGCCTCTGGCTGGATTGAACTGTTAGCAGCTGAGATCATTAGCTGGGCCCCTATTATCAATGAACGAAAAATAAGAATTGTCGGTGCATGACCTTGTGTACTAGCCCCTGGAGCAGCCTCACGAGGGCCCCCTTTCCTCAGGGGCTGAGAAGGAGCCTGTCCACAGGGGCAGGCTTGTGGCGTGAAGCACGGGGAGCCAGGCCACAGGGGGTGCTCCTTTATGCCTTGACCCCCGCCCAGGCGCAGAAGTTAACAGGGTTCTAAGACATTGAGGATGCCCCTCTGAGCCGGACCCTTCAGTAGTTACCTCAGTGGATTTAGGAGAAAACCCACACTCTTTATGGTGGCTGCTAGGTGCCGCGACGTCTGACTGTAGCTGCCCTCTTGCCCTTGCTTGCTACACCCCAGCCATTCCGCTCTCCTTCCAGTGACATTTCCAGCCTCGGGGCTTTGGTCCATGCCGTTCCCTCGGCCTGGAAGGAGTCTTCTTTCTCCCCATCACCTGGCCAAGGCCGACTCACCCTCCTGGTCTCAGCTTACATCCTCGGGTCTCACACCTGCGTGGGTGGGCATGGAGTCACCTGGAGGGCTTATTAAAACTCGGGTGGCTGGGCCTCCACCCCGTGGTTTCTGATTCAGTAGCCCAGGCTTGGCCTGAGAATTTGCATTTTACCAAGTTCCCTGGTGATGCTGCCACTGTTGCTGTGGGGACCTCACCTTGAGAGCCACAGATGATGCTTCTTTAAGACGACGTCCCCCGAGACCCTCCTCCTCTGCCTTTCTAAATTAAGTCCCTGTGCTTTTGTTTCATACCACTTATCACAATTTTTAATTATAAGTTTATTTGTGTTTAATGACTACCTTCCAATCCAGACTAAACCAGAGCAAACATTTTGGTTTCAGTTCTCTGTCCTTTCTTGCATTAAAGCGACAAAGACCCATAAGCACATATCATACAAAGAGCATCTCTCCTGCCTCTAAAAGGGAGGAAGCTAGCATTTATTGAACACAATTAGGTGTTTTGTACTAGGAGAGAGACTGCCAGAATAAAAGTAACCAACAGGGACTGTCATTGATTGAGTACGTACTTGGACAGGATCTGTGATTTTTGGTTCATCTCTGTAGCTCCAGTGCTTAGACCATTAAAAAAAAAATTTGCTGTCGAGTCGATTTCAACTCATGGCGACTCCAAGTGAGTCAGAGTAAACTGTGCTCCATAGCTAAATACACATTTTTTAATAAATGAATTGAGTGAAAATGTACAATTCTCCAGCACAGGACATTTCCTCTTTTCCTGGAGGACGGGGAGACCATTCTAGGACTGGTTTTATAGACCCCCTTCCTATCCGAAGATGCCTCTGGGGGACTAGAAGGCTGGGGTCCTTCCAGGCCTTGAACGTGGTCCCGCCTCCCCAGACAAGATTGACAAGGCCCCTGGGAGCTCAGAGATCTCCCAGCAACCTGCAGAGGCAAACACTTCCTCTCCACTGCCTCGCATATAACAAAAATAATAATAAAGAAAGGAAGGGGGAAAATACCCATAGGCTGGTTTGTTTCCATTCAATGCAAAGCAGGAAATAACAAGAAGATCAAAGCAAGGCTGAAAACAGAGAGACAGGAAAATAAAACGAGGGGGACAGAGAGGCCAGAAGAGAGGAGGTGGACAACCACAAGGAAAAGAGGAATAACTCGACCCTGAAAACGGGCTCTCCTGTTCCTGGGTGTCCATGGGCCACCTGCCAAAGCGATTGATTACCTCTGTAGGCAGAGTTGCCTTTTTATTTCACACCAATTTTCACGGGCAGCATAAGATAAAAATGGAAGAGATGAAGTGAATGGGAAAAGATGATTGCGTGTTGATGTAAAAAGGGGAGCGCGGGGAAGGGGGAGGCTGGACACATGGCTGTGAGAGGTGGCTGGAGAGGATGTTTTGAATTGTGTACTCACACCCCCCACCCCCAGACTCCCCCCCCACCGCCCACCACTTTATTCTTTTATTTATATATTTTCTTGAAAACCTCTGTCACCTATTCCCAGTGACCTGCTGGTCACAACCCACCTTGGCAGAGTGAGTGAACATTCCCGGCCCTCAAGGGAGCAGGGTGGTCACACCATTAGCTTTGTTGTGCTGTCTACCTCCCTCCGGCCCCCCAATTCTATTTCTGACTTAGAAATCAGAGAACTTGGTAAGGGATGAGATTTCAGAGGCAGGAGCCAGCTGCGTGACCTCGGCTCGGTCTCTTCTGTTTCCGGAGCCTCAGTTTCCCTACCTGGGGCGCAGTGATAATGATTCACCTGGCGGTGCTGCCAGGGAGTGCTAACAGGTGAGAGGGTTAAGACGTGCTTTGGGAAAGCAAAGGGCTAGAAGCAGCCCTCATAATCTGAATGGACAAAAAGCAAATACTACAAACACAAAACCATGGCCTCTTATTGGGCAGGTACGTCCCTTAGTGGGCTGCACGTGAACAACCCCCTGGGGTCTCTGCTCATGGCTGGTTCCCTGCCAGGTTTCTCCACCCATTTGGACATCTGAGTCCTGTTCTCAAAGCTGGCTGTGAGGGTCTGTTTCCTAAAAACACTTTGTCTGGGGTGGTGGTGGCGGCGGGGTTTGCAGAGCAACTGGCCTCCAGGGTCCTGAGACATAGTTCCTCACAGGGTCATAGGCAAGCAGGGAGCCAGGGAACTGCCCCTTCCAGCCTCCCCTTCTCCATCCCAAAGCCATTGGTAACGTGGCTACATGGAACACGGCGCTCTCAGCTGAACTGAACAGAGTCACGGGGTGGGAGCAGGGGTGCCATGCTGGTGGGTGTGTCATTTCAGGAGATGGTGAGGCTCTCCCCCTGCCAGGCTGTTCAGGTGGTTCTGCACAAAGGCTTTGATCCTGTGGCAAAGAAGGGCAGTGTGGGACTCCACAGGCCCCTTCTACGCCCTGCTGACTCCCCACCAGCAGGTCGGCATACCAGCTGTGGCAGGTGGTGCCCTGAGATGGGTGATGTGACTCCTTGGAAGAGAAGGCTCCATGGGGAGAAGTTTCCATTGGCAGAAAGCATCAAGACGCCCTCTGTTGTCCATTCAGGGGCCTGTAACTCCTCTGGGTAGTAGGTGAGTGTCCCTGGCGGGGGGTGGGGGGGTGCGTCTTTACAATCACCAAGATGCAGAAAGCTAGTGCTAGGAAGGACCTGAAAGACTGGGCTGTCCAACACCCCCATTTTACATATGAGGAAAGTGAGACCTAGAGAGGGAAGGGGCATGTCCCAGGGATTATAGCTAGTTAGAGGTGGAAGGGAGGCTAGAATCTAGGTTTGCTGACTCCTGTTCAGGCGCTTTCTCTGTGTGTGTGTGCGTGTAGAAAGAGAGAGAGGGAGAGACACAGGCAGACAGAGACAGATGGAGAGACACACAGAGAGACAGAGAGATACAGACAGAGAGACAGAGACAGAGAGACAGGTACAAAGAGACAGAAGATCAGACAGATGGAAAGACATATAGAGAGAGACATGGAGAGACAGAGAGACAAAAGAGACAGACAGAAAAATACAGAGACAGAGCCACAGACAGAGAGAAAGAGAGAGACAGACAGACAAATAGATGGAATGATAAATAGAGGCTTGGAGAGACAGAGACAGCCAGAAAGACAGAGAGACACGGACAGACAGAGTAAAAGAGAGAGACAGACAGATGGAAAGACACATAGAGACAGAGAGAAAGACAGAAAGACACAGAGACAGAGGCAGAGAAGGAGGTGGGGAGGACAGCTCTTGGGTGAAAGCATGGGGAAGTACCCTTCAGGGGAGCCGGTCAGGGGAAGGGCGCATGTTTCCAGGCTGCCGTGAGAGCTTGGCTCCTAGGACAAGTGGCGAAAGTGACAAGAGGCTTGCCTTGTAAACTCGGAGCTCCACCTGCCGGGGGGGAGCATGTCAGGAGTCTTGTGAAACACCAGAGGAAGCTGCTGCTCGTATTTTCTCTTTATGGCCATCTGCACAGGGCACTCACAGGCCCCTGTGAGATCCCTGAACCGGAGCTGTCACTCAGCCAGCCAGACTCAGCAGCCCAAGCCAGGCTGGAAGGTTGGGGTGGGCCTGCTTCTTCCTCTTGAGGGTGCCTCAAGAGAAGGGCGCACACACACACACACACGGTAGAGACAGCAGCTGCAGTCTGGGGTCGACAGACAGGAGGCCCCCAACTACTACTCTTCAAGTCATTTGGACGCTGTACTTTTCCCCTGTGGCCCTTCAGAGTCTCCCATGACAATATACATCCTCAGTGTGGTGCGCAGGTGGGAGTTTGTTATGGGTTGAATGGTGTCCCCAAAAAGATATGTGGAAGTCCTAACCCCTGTATCTGTGAATGGGACCTTATTATGGGAAATAGAGTTTTTCTTTTGTTATCAGTTAAGTTCAATAAGGTCATACCAGAGTAGGTGGGTCTTGATTCTAATGCCCTCCTAGTGGTGTTTTATAAAAAGGGAGCCACACACAGTGGGAACGCCAAGAAATGCCAGGGCTACCAGAAACTGAGAGAGACAAGAAAGACTCTTTCTCTGGAGCCTACAGAGACAGAGAGAGCATAGCCCTCACACCACCCTGGGCTTCAGCATCCACCAGAGTTTCCCTCAGCATCCAGAGCTGTGAGAAAATAAATTTCTGCTCTTGAAAGCCACCCACGTCGTGGTATTTTGTTATGGCGGCAGCAGCACTAGGAAGCTAATATAGCATTTCTGCCTTTTCATCTGATGTCTTGAGACAGAGGTTGGTTGCCAGCAAAATCGGAAAGGAGCTATGTGGACAGCTGGCCATGGATGTGAAAGGAAGTTAGGGTACCCCATTCTGCTCCCACTGATTGGCATGGGTGAAGCAGAATCATCAGTGGCCTGCCCCACCTTCCTCAGCCTTCTCCAGAGGTCACCACAGCCGCCTTGGGCAGTTCACAGACATGGGGCAGGCTGCCTACCTCAACAATGCCTTCTCTGCCTGAGGGTGTTCAGCTGCACAGGGCTGGCTAGAGGTGCTGGGGGCTCCAGCCACAGCGGACAGGAGCTCCTGAGAAATATCCTAGCTTCCTTGTGCTTTTTGCAGCCTCTAGGGGGTGCCCCGAGGGATGGATCCCTGTTGTGGATTGAATTGCATCTCCAAAATGTGCATATTGAAATCCTAACCCCTGTACCTGTAAATGTGACCCTGTCTAGAAACAGGGGCTTCCTTCAGGTGTATTAATGAGGTCATACCACAGTAGAGTGGGTCCTAAACTTAATCCCTCCTGAATAGACACAGAGATACACACGGGGAAGACAGACGCCAAGGAACGTCAAGGATTGCTGGCAGACACCAGAAACTAGGAGAGAGGCTCGCAGACAGAATCAACATGGCCGAGAAACTAATTTGGACTTTCAGCCTCCAGAATTGTGAGAAAATACATTTCTGATCTTTAAAGCCACCCACTATGGTCCTTCTGTCAGAGCAGCACTAGGTAACTTAAGACAATCCTCCTTGTAGTTAGCTGCTGTGGCATCATGATGGCGATCCCATGCACAGCAGAACGAAATGTCGCCTGGTCCTGCACCATCTCCATGATCATTAATGCCCCTTAATTGATGTTCCTCCTTCTCCTTTCTCATTTCTCCACTCCCTCACTGTACTTCCTGAGACCACCTCCCAAATAAACAACTTTGCTCTCAAATCGTTCCCCAAGAGTCCGCCTTTGGAAGAGCCCAAACTCAGATGCCCAGCTAACTGCACTCTAGAGGAGCAAGCAGTGGCTGTCAGCTCTGGGCATCCTACTTTCAGCTCGCCAGCTTATGATGCCAGACATGTCCTTTAACCTCTTTAAGCCTCTGTTTCCAAATTTGTAAAATGAGGTCTACGCTCTATAGTTTATGGGAGTCTATTTCTTAAACAATGAAGAAAAAATTTGCCCAGGATTGCCACAGGGCAAAAACACAGGCTATATGCTGTATATCTGGATTCCAAGATGAAAGATCAATACAGCATTGCACATGACCAAGTGTTAAATTGGGTGACAAATTCCAAATGGAGCTGGGATTCTGAGAAAGGAAAGATGTACTCAGAGAAGGCTTCCTAGAAGAGGTGACTTTTGAGCTGGGCCTGAAAGGATGTATGAGTCCAGGTAGGTTGGGGTTCACGGCAGGGGTATGTGGACTAGTCTAGAGCCAGAGTCTGTGGGTGTGGTACTTATTTTGTTGTTGTTGTCAGATGCCATTGAGTCTGTTCCGAATCATAGCGATCCCATGTACCACAGAACGAAACACTGCCCGCTCCTGTGCCATGCTTACAATTGTTGTTATGCTTAAGCCCATTGTTGTAGCCACTGTGTCAATCCATCTCATTGAGGGTCTTCCTCTTTTTCAATGACCCTCCACTTTACCAAGCATGATGTCCTTCTCCAGGGACTGATCCCTTATGATAATATGTCCAAAGTATGTGAGACATAGTCTCGCCATCCTTGCTTCTAAGGAGCTTTCTGTTCTGTTCCAAGACAGTGCAGCACTTGCACACCCATAATAAAGCCTCTTCAATCTTTGGTGAACAGCATTGAATCAACAGCTGTTATACACATCGTTACATGGAAGGTGTTAGGATTGTAGGGATGTTTCTTTTTAAAAGATTATCTGTAATTTTCTAGAAAGAAAGGGAGATTGGAGCTTAGAGTTTACTTCAAAAGACATTATTCATTCTTTCATTTCCCAGCCCATTACAGCTCATTCCTTCTATTCTCTCTTGGCCCATTTCTTCCCTTCCCTTTCCTTTCCATCCTGTTCTATTCCATCCAATTCCACCCCTTCCCATCCTTGCTCTCCCCTTCCCATCCCTTACCTTGCCGCCTCATTCTATCCTGTTGTCTCATTACTTCTTATCAAGCCCCATCCTTACCTACTTCGTCTCATCCCTCCCTATCTCCTTTCATCTCCTACCCATCCCTTCTCATCCCACTGTATTTGAACCTATTTCTCCCCTTCCCATTCACTCCATCTCATCTCTTCCCATCCCTTCCATCCTATCCTAGCCTCTCCCATCTCATGCTATCCCATCCCATCTCTCCTAGCTAAGAAAGGATTGTTGGCACATGAGAGGACATTGGAGACCAGCCGCTTCGGCACAGCTATTTGGCTCAGGCTGAGCAGGGAGCTACGACTGTTAACCAAAACATCGGCTGTTCGAATCCACCAGGCGCTCCTTGGAAACTCTGTGGGGTAGTTCTACTTTGACCTATAGAATCACTATAGGGTCGCTATGAATTTGACAATGCTCTGCTGCTATTCATAAGGTTTTCACTGGCTAATGCTTTTCAGAAGTAGACTGCCGGGTCCTTCTTCCTAGTCTGTCTTAGTCTGGAAGCTTAGCTGAAACCTGTCCTCCATGGGTGACCCTGCTGGTATCTGAATACTGGTGGTATAGCTTCCAGCATCACAGCAACACACAAGCCCCCACAGTACGACAAACTGACAGACACATGCATCAGGGCTGTATTCTCTCACCACACCTATTCAATCTGTATACTGAACAAATGATATGAGAAGCTGGACTACATGGGACTATGAAGAAGAATGTGGCATCAGGATTGGAGGAAGACTCATCAACAACCTGCATTATGCAGATGACACAACCTTGCTTGCTGAAAGTGAAAAGGACTTGAAACACTTACTAATGAAGATCAAAGACCACGGCCTTCAGTACGGATTGTGCCTCAACATAAAGAAAACAAAATCCTCACAACTGGACTAATGAGCAACGTCATGATAAACAGAGAAAAGATTGAAGTTGTCAAGGATTTCACTTTACTTGGATCCACAATCAACAGCCATGGAAGCAGCAGTCAAGAAATCAAAAGACTCATTGCATTCGGTAAATCTGCTGCAAAAGACCTCTTTAAAGTGTTGAAGAGCAAAGATGTCACCTTGAAGACTAAGGTACGCCTGACCCAAGCCATGGTATTTTCAATCGCCTCATATGCATGTGAAAGCTGGACAATGAATAAGGAAAACCGAAGAAGAGTTGACACCTTTGAAATGTGGTGTTGGCGAAGAATATTGAATATACCACGGACTGCCAGAAGAATGAACAAATCTGTCTTAGAAGAAGTGCAGCCAGGATGCTCCTCAGAAGCAAGGATAGTGAGACTGTATCTTATATACTTTGGACATGTTGTCAGGAGGGATCAGCCCCTGGAGAAGGACATCATGCTTGGCAAAGTACAGGGTCAGCGGAAAAGAGGAAGACCCTCAATGAGATGGATTGACACAGTGGCTCCAACGATGAGCTCAAGCATAACAATGATTGTAAGGGTGGCTCAGGACCGGGCAGTGTTTCGTTCTGTTGTGCATAGGGTCGCTATGAGTCGGAACTGACTCGATGGCACCTAACAACAACAACAACACGAGTCGGAATCGACTTGACAGCAATGGGTTTTTGGTTTTGGAGCAGGGAGCTGCAGCTGAGACATTGTCCCCTAAGAACCTGAGAGGTGGAAAGCCTTGGACCTGAAAGGGCACGTGATCTAAGGGGCTCTGCTAAGGCAGCGGCTTGGACATTGTTGTTTTTAAAATGAATAGAATATGTTCTTTTTTTTTTTTAATCTCTGTGGCCTGAGCAAGGACTCTCTTGGCAAACTTGTTTTTTTTTTTTTTTTTTGCCTGGTGGGCTGGGGCCAGTCCTATCAGTATACAAGGAGCCTGTTGGTGAACCAGGGCTCTTGGGCCAATGCTGGGCTGGAATGTCTCCAGCCTATTTTGACTTTGACTTCCAGGCTGCTGGCTACTTTGAGAGGCAGTGTGACGAAGTGGCTAAGAGCATAGATACTGGAGCCAAGAAGCCCTGGTTAAAACCCCAGCTCTGCCACTTACCAGCTGTGTGACCTGGGGAAGTTCTTAACAGCCCCATGCCTCAGTTTCCATATCTGTAAAGTAAGTATCATAACAGTGTTTGCCTCATAGGGCTGCTGTGAGGATTAGATAAGTATTGTATGTCAAGCATGTAGAATGATACTTGATACACAGCGAACTCTGAAATAATTGTTAGCTACTCTGACACATATGGGGTCACTATGAATCAGAGCTGACTTGACAGCAGCTGGTGGATTTATCAACATCATCGTCGTTTATTCATATAGGAAACGGAGGATCGGGGTTCAGGATTGGACTCTCCAGGGCATGTATTCTGGGGAGGAAAGCGAGGCTTGGTGTGAGGGTCTCCTCTCTACTGCCCTCTGCCAGTGCTCCTTCTAGAAGGCACCTTGGTAAGAGCAGAATTGGTGTTCGCAAACTTTTGAGACCTGAGCTGCTGCCCCGGGTCCCAGCCTGCCAACCTTGGCCTTCCCCCACTGGGATGGCCTTCACATCATACCCCAGGCCCAGGATAGAACTCAGGTGGGCAGGCACAGTGGGTTTCGGAGGGCCCCTGATCGGCCAGGGAAGCTGTAGCAGTCTTCTCTGCCCGGCTTCCCTTCCTGCCCCCTCCCTAGCCACCGTACCCCTTCTGTTTTCCCTCCTCCCCCCTCTCCTCTGCACCCACCGCCTCCGAGGAGGCCAGCTGGGGAGGTCTGACATCTCCTGGTTAATGGCTTAGAGATGGAAGTGTCTGTTAAGGTTGTCATTGGGAGCCAGAGCCAAATGGCCCGAGACAAGCTTGTGGCTGTCTTCCAGGCCATGCCGAGAAAATGTTCCCTGACAGGACGCCACGGCACACACTCACTTAGAAGACCTGGAGTGAGGGAGGAGCCTGCGGGAGGCCGCTGTCCCCCACAGTGCTGTGGAGACCCGTGGTCCCCTCTGCAGGGTAGAGAGCCCCCAGGAAGTCAGAATGGAACTGCCCGAGCATGAATTGGGGTCTGATCAAAGGACAGGTGGCTAGATTCGCCCAGAAACAAGTCCAGGAAGACCTCACTAATTAGTGCAAATTTGGAAAGAGGCCAGACTGACCTAGTAACAGACTCTGAATGTTGGAATTTCAAAACACAGTTTTACCACTCTCAGGTAAGTAGTCTGCAAAAGACACTCATAGAAAATGTACTGTATACTGTGCTAGTGTGTGTGTACGTGTGTGTGTGTGTGTGTGCGTGTGTAACACAGAGATGAGTAAGACCATATATTTGTCCTAAAGGAATTCACAATATGCCAGGGGGTGGGTGATATACAATTGCATTACTTGGCATTTTTTGTTGTTGCTGTAGTTAGGTGCCATCTAATCGTTTCCGACTCACAGCAACCCTATGTACTACAGAACATAACACTGCCCGGTCCTGCACCACCCCCACAATCCTTGTTATGCCTGAGCCCATTGTTGCAGCCACTGTGTCAATCCATCTCATTGAGGGTCTTCTTCTTTTTCACTGACTCTCTACTTTAGCAAACATGATGTCCTTCTCCAGGGACTGATCTCTCCTGATAACATGTCCAAAGTATGTGAGACGTAGTCTCGCCATCCTTGCTTCCAAGGAGCATCCTGGTGTACCTGGCATTTAGTAAAATTAAATCACCAAGATGGCAAAGCAAAGGTCTTTGGGACGTACTAGAATGACCAGACGAATGAAGGGTAGTTACCCATCAACGAAAGGCTTGTGAATAGCCTGCCGTTTCCTGTAGGTCAGACGCCTCCCTTGCCTCTGACTTGCACCTTGTCTGCTGCTCTGCACCCCGTGCCCCAATTCCTAACTATGTGCAGGTGGGCTTCCGGCCCACCAAGGCTGCTGCCTTTCAGTTGGAAACCTGTGCGTTCATCAGTGGAGAGAGAAAAAGGGCTCTTGGCTGAATGTATCTGGGGCCCTGGGTTTAAGTCCATCACCCTGCCTTAAACCTGTTGCCGTCAAATCGATTCTGACTCAAGGTGTGTCGTAGTAGAACTGTGCTCCACAGGGTTTTTGGTGGCTGATTTTTAGGAGTAGATGGCCAGGCCTTTTCTCTGAGGCACCTCTGGGTGGACTCGGACTTCTAACCTTTCAATTAGCAGCCGAATACACTAACTGCTTGCACCGCCCAGGGATACCTCATCCTGCCTTAAAAAAAACAAAACAAAATCAAAGCCATTGTCATCAAGTCAGTTCTGACTCATAGTGACCCCATGGGTTACAATAGAGCTATGCTCCATAGGGTTTTCTCGACTGTAATCTTTATAGGAGGGGATCATCAGCCTTTCTTCTTTGGTGCCACTGAGTGAATTCGAACCTCCAACCTTTCAGTTAGCAGCCAAGTGTTAACCGTTTGCACCATCCAGGGACTCCTTCATCATCTGTGGGCCCTGGCATTGTCAGAGAGAATTTCCAAGGGCTCCGCTGGGCCAGGCTCAGTGCCTTTTAAGAGTTTGCAGAACTGGGGCCGTCCCCCGTCTCGGGCGCTTTAAGAACATCCAGCATTCATCTCAAAGGGGGTGGTTGGCATTTCCATCTCCTTTGCTGGCAAATTGTAGATTTGCATATGAGCAGAAAATATAGTGACATCAAGGTTGTGTGGTCTGAAGCTGACAAGATGGATAACCCTCGCAATTCTGCCCTTCCCAGCCTCCTCTTGGGTTCCTCTCTCCACAGCTCTTTCTTTTAACCTTTTTTTTTTTTTTTAAGAAAACATTTTTAGAGACTTTAATAACTGTGGAAGGATGCTGTAAGGTGGGCAGGGAAATCGATCATTTTTATTCGGTTGTATGCGATAAAATGTAAGTTTGGGCAATAAATTTTCTTACCTTGAAGAGAAAGAACAGCTCGCCTGGCCATTAACAAGACTCCCTTTTTGGATATTTTAATGAATGAATGAAGCCCTGGTGTGAGTAATTAATAGCCACGGTTCCAGGCTCTGGCTGGGGCTGGGGAGGGGCTCCCCTCGTCCCCAATCCAGGGTCTATTATTTTAAACCAATGACTTGCCAAATACATATAAAGCAGGCAGTGTTGGCAAGGTTGCTATGAGTCGGAATCAACTCGGGGCAGCAGGTTTGGTTTTCTGAGCAAGGTGGTATCCCCTGGGTGGAGCAAATAGTCAGGCAAGAGGCTGCTAACCAAAAGGCTGGCAGTTCGAGTCCACCCAGAGGTGCCTCGGAAGAAAGGCCTGGCAATCTACTTCCAAAAACTCAGTCACTAAAAACCCTATGGAACACAGCCCTACTCTGACACACATGGGGTGCCACAAGTTGGAGTCAATTTAACAGCAAGACACCATGCTGAGCACCAGCAGGGGGATGCAAAGGAATATCTCAAAGTCCTGGGTAAGCTGCACTAAGAAAGGATCTTTAGCAGGTTCCAGTGATGCTGAGGGTGGAGGAGAGAGGGTGGCTGAGGGTGGTGGGGGAGGGTCATTTTAGGATGTGACTCAGAGAAAACTGCTGGGAGGAGAAGAATTAGAATTCTTGCAGCTGTAGTTTCTCAGGAACTTTGGGTAGTGAGGATCCATGGTTGTGTAGCATTTAAGAGCTCAGCTGCTAACCACAAAGATCAGCTGTTTGAATCCACCAGCTGCTCCTTGGAAACCCTATGGGGCAGCCCTACTCTGTCCTATACGGTTGCTATGAGTCAGAATCAACCCCACAGCAATGGGCTTGGATAGTGAAGAGGAGCTTTGGTGGCGCAGTTCTTAAGCGCTCGGCTGCTAACTGAAAGGTCAGTGGTTCGAACCCACCAGTGGCTCCACAGGAACAAGATGTGGCCGTCTGCTTCTGTAAAGATTATAGCCTTAGAAGCCCTATGGGGCAGTTCTGCTCTATCCTGCAGAATTGATTCAATGGCATCAATGGCAACGGGTTTGGGTAGTGAATGCTGGTTTTGAGGTCAAAGTCTGACTCTTAGTAATGGCATTTTTTTGGAGGGGGGGAAGAGGGTGTCCTCTTATTTCCTGGCTTAAGTCAACTGTTCCCAAACTTTCCATGAACATGATTTCAAGAATTTCAGCACATTCTCCCGTTGTCAACACCACCCACCTTGCCCACAGCTCCTGGCCCCCACCCGGAGGATGGCAATAGATGAGACAAGTGGCTTGGTATTGGCTATGGGATTGGATTTGGGACGTTAGCTACGTGGACAACTCTCTTGGCCCTTTGCTCCCAGCACCCTAAAAGGAAAGACAAGGAAGCTGGAGTGTTAACTCCCAATTTCTGCTTTCTTCTGGGCAGGTTGAGAGGGTGGGAGTCTGGTGAGGTGTGATGGGCGGGATGCCAGGTGGGGACATGCCCACCCAGCCTGCCCCTGTCACATCACACCTATGGTCGGAGTGTAGGAGGGTTTAGGCCATTGCTCCCCCTCCATCCTGCCCCAGCCTCCCTTCCTCAAGTCCTCACCATCACACACACACACACACACACACACGCACACACACACGGGCTCCCAACACCTCCCAGCCCCGCCTCTCCCCTGTGGCTCAGCATCCCAGACTTTGCTGGCCACGCGGCCTTAGACATCTCGGTGCACAGACAGCTTTGTAAACAAAGACAGGGCACCCAATTATTCTGAAAGCAACCGGTTTCTGTTTGCTTATCAGACTTCAACTGTTTGCCCTGTGCATCACTATTGATTGATCTGAACTTTTCTTCTTCAAACCTCAATGCAATTCGTGGTTTGTGCTTGGGGAAGAGCCAACGTGCTGTGGGCCTCCAGGAGCCAGAGCCGGTGCCCTGTGCCATGCACGCACAGGGTGGTCAAACCCTCTGGGAGGTTGGCATCACAGGGCCTTGTTTAAAGGTGTGACTGCCGGGTCTGAGAAAAGGTATTTATGCAAGTCCATAACTCCTAAATGGTGGAACCATTATTTGAATCCAGGTCTGCTGGGTTGCAAGACCTGTACTCTTTCCACAGCATTAAGGTGCCTCTGGCGTGGGGGCACAGCCTTTGGTCCCTCTGGTCCAGAACTGCACTCAGCACACAATAGAGGGTGTGTTCTTCCTCTCGTTACCCAGCTCCAACTCATGGCAACCCCATGTGTGTCAGAGCAGAACTGCTCCACAGGGCTCTCAATGGCTGTGATCTTTCGGAAGCAGATGGCCAGGCCTTTCTTCTGAGGCACCTCTGGGTGATTTCTAACTGCCAACCTTTCAGTTAGTACCCAAGTGCTTAACTGTT
The DNA here is from genome assembly GCF_030014295.1 of Loxodonta africana. Classification (NCBI taxonomy): domain Eukaryota; kingdom Metazoa; phylum Chordata; class Mammalia; order Proboscidea; family Elephantidae; genus Loxodonta; species Loxodonta africana. The sequence goes on from NC_087359.1 coordinate 18,985,850, forward strand.
TACACCACCCATTTACTCCTCAGCTATACAGCTGACACAAGGAGAAGAGAAACCTGGTGATTTTGGGGTCTTTCCAGGCTTCTGCTTTGGAGGCCCCATCTGGGGTAAACTGAAGAGTAAAAAAAAAAAGAAGAGTAGGAGGGAAAAAATACTCTTTTGTACTTGTGCTAACGCTAGGATAGCTATAACGTTGGTTATTTAAACAGAGACCCTTTTGAGAGTGATAGGCAAAGCTATTCATAGTTGTATCAGGACAGCAGAGGCAAACCAGGAGTGTCCCTGGCAAACCCGGATATAGGGTTGCCCCGCTATAGCCCCTAAATGGGGTCCAAATTCTAACTCCCATGATTATCTCCATACAAATTTGAGAATTAGCATACCCAGAACTCCATTACCTTGTAGTTACTGGAGCCCCGCACCAATGAAATTACTTTTAATTATCATGCCACTCTAGGAGGGAGGGGCCTCTTGCCTCAAGGTTATAGAAACACATTGGCAGGCCAGGGGGATTTATGGCTCCCTGAGGCCTCACTCAGTCACAGATGCCCACTCCTGGCCTAAGCAGGCCTGGGATGTCTGCCCGTGGCCTGGCCTTTAAAGGACTGAAGTAAGGACAGGGCTTTGTGGCCAATGCGTCACCATCACCAATGTGGATTACAAAATGTTCACACGTGGATTCGCGTGCACATTTCATGGCTAACTTCCAACTGGCATTTTCAGGGATGTCTCAGTGCCTTCCCAGATTCATTCTTCCCAAACCCCAAGGAGCCTTATTTAATCCAAGGGATCTACATAGGGCCTGGTGCTTGGTCCATGGGAGGGAGAGAAAAGGGGAGAGAGGTTCTTTTTTTTCCCCCAAACTTTCTACTAATCTGAAATGCCATGATTTAGGATTACAGGCAAGGAGCTCTGGTGATGCAATGGTTAAGCGCTCAGGCGCTAACTGAAAGCTTGGTGGTTTGAACTCACCCAGAGGCACCACAGGAGAAAGACCTGGCAATCTGCTCCCATAAAGATTACAGCCTAGAAGGCCCTATGTGGCAGTTCTACCCTGTCACATGCGGCTGCTATGAGTCAGAATCAACTTAATGATACCCAACAACGGTAACAACAGGGCTATAGCAGCATTTTCCCTGGCTACAAGGAGGAAGGTTATTTGAAATGGCATAGAGAAGATGGCTAGCAGAAAAGGAAGCAGAGCAAAGAGGTAGAGATGAGAAAATAATCCTGATAACACCATTTGAACCCCTGGATCCATCCGTGCCAAAGTCCACTCCCTCTGTGGCCAGCAGAACAATACCCCCTAAGGATGTCCAGGTCTGAATCCCTAGAGCCCTGGTAGTGCAGTGGTTAAGACCTCAGCGGCAAACCAAAAACTCAGCAGTTCGAATCCACCAGCTGTTCCTTGGAAACCCTATGGGGCAGTTCTACTCTGTCCTGTCGGGACCCTATGAGTTGAAATCAGCTCGACAGCAAGGAGTTTGGTTTGCGAACATATTACCTTACAAGCTGAAAGGGACTTTGCAGGTGTGGTTAAGTTAAGGATCTTGAGATGTGGAGGTTATCCTGGATTATGCAGGTGTTGCCAATGTTATCCTTATAGGAGAGAGAGACAGGAGGCTCAGAGAAGGAGACATGGTGATAGAAGCGGAGGTCAAAGCTATGTCGCTGCTGGAAGGGGACCATGGTGAGCTGAAGAATGTGGACATTCTCTAGGAGCTGGAAAAAGCAAGGAACAGATTCTCCCCTAGGGCTTCCAGAAGGAACAGGGCCCTGCTAATGCACTAACTTTAAATCTATTTTCGGGAGTCCCTGGCTGGTGCAAGTGGTTAACCCGTTTGGCCTCTAACCAAAAGGTAGGTGGTTCAAGTCCACCCACAGGCACCTTGGAAAAATGACTTGGCAATCCACTTCTGAGAAATCAGTCATTGAAAAAAAAACCCTATAGGGTGTGGGGATTGCAACCAATGTCACAAAACACTTCGTGTATAAATTTTTGAGTTAGAAACTAATTTGTGCTGTGAGCTTTCACCTAAAGCACAATAAAATTAAAAAAAAAAAAATAAAAAGAAAACCCTATGGAGCACAGTTCTACTCTGACTCACATGGAGGTCCCCATGAGTTGGCGTTGACTCCACGGCAACATGTATGTTAAATCCATTTTCAGACTTCTGACCTCGAGAATACAAGATAACAAATCTGTGTTGTTTTAAGCCAATGAGTCTCTGGCAATTTGTTACAGAGGCCGCAGGAAATGAGTACCCCCAGCTTCCTGGTTGCTTGAGTCAAATTAGCCTGAGTTAATTTGAGGTGATGGGCACCGGCAGCTGAAAGACTCCTGGCTAATCCACTGCCCCCAGGATCGCTGACATTTCTGTTCTAAATAACCCCAACATAAAACTTGTTTTATGTCCATACCCTTTGAAGATCAGAAACCAGATTTGGAAGGCGCGTTCAAGTATATTAGTCCAACTTGCTCCTTCTGCAACCGAGGAATCCCAGTTGGGCCCAGAGAGCTTAAATGACTTGCCTAGGCCAGCAGAGTGGGGCTGTTTCTACCCGTCGTGACTTCTGGATCTGGAGTCCAGGGATAAGCTGTAATGTCCAGGAGGGCTGTGAAAACCCCATGAGGAAGTGTGTACCAAACCCATGGCTGTCGAGTCGATTCCAACTCATAGTGATCCTATAGGACAGCGCACACCTATCCCATAGGGTTTCCAAGGCTGTAATCTTTGTAGGAATAGATGGGCCCCATCCTTCTCCTTCAGAGCGGCTGGTGGGTTCGAACCACCAAACTTTTGGCTTGCAGCTTCGTGCTTAAGCAGTGTGCTACCAGGGCTCCTTGAAGAGGTGTATAGGTGCCTTTTTCCCTTCAGTAACTCACAAGGTCCAGAACCCTGCCTCCTGGAGCTGCTTCTGCTACTCAGGACCCAGAGAGTCCAGCCTGTCCTGGCCTCGCCTCGTCCTGTGCTCCACACCAGCCGACCTGTCTTTCCACACCAGCCGACCTGTCTCTCCACACCAGCCGACCTGTCTCTCCACGATGCCCCCTCCTCCCACCCCCTAAACAGGACTCATTCCTGAGTGGGAGGCACCCGGGGCTGCCTTGGAGACCCATCTCTCAGGATGGAGAGGCACAATGCCATCCAGCCTCCCAGATCTGATTGTTCTGACAGCTTCACCAAATTACAAAGCCAAGGCCCCATTTGGTGATGAGAAAAGCAATATTGTGGCAGGGATGTCTCATCCCCTTGAAAATCAGTGCTAAGTGAATTTGCATCCACTTAGTAGTAAATATGTCTGGCTGGCCTGCTCTCCAGCGATTTCGAGGGAGTTAAATGCACACGGACGGATCTGCTTATTATTTTATGATGGAGAGACAGGGAGGAGGAGCAGGGAGGGGGGAAACAAGGGTGAGGGGAAGAGACTGAGAGGGATTTCTTTGGGAGGGAAAATTGAGGCTGGAGAATTTCCCATTTTTTCCAAGGTTTCTTAGCTGGTGGCTGCGGCGCTAAGCACCAGGGATGGCAAATCATGGCTGGGAAAAGAAATAGCCCTCTCTTGGCTCTGTGTGTTATGATTTAGAAGACTCTGAAGAACCCTTGTCATGACATGCTCTCTAAAACCCTCTTTAAAATTCAGCTGAGAAGGCCCAGGGAAAAGATATACAAGCCTTTGTAGAGAGCAGGAGAGCCCTAGGCATTTGCCGGGATGTTGCCGAAGGGAGTGCTCCATGCAAATGTGTTTAAAGTACCAGGTTGGTGGCTGCTGAGAAGAAGAACGCTGCACCCTTTTAGAACAAAGTGGACACTCTCCCTTTCTGGTTGGAAAGAACCCAGTCGCAGAGCGCTTTGCATTCTCTGTGTAGGGATGCCCTGGGTGACCCTCTTCTCTTTTTATTTCTGTTGCCAAGAGGAAAGAGGTGCCTGGGTGGGAAGAGAGGGGGCAAAATTGCCTCCACAGCGGGGTAGGGCAGAGGGACGCTATACGTGAGATTTCCTAAGTGGGAACAGTCGTATGAGAAGGGTGTTGCCAGTGAGAGTCCGAACCAAGGTTTTCACTGTGGCCTTCAAGGCTTCCTCAGTTTGGTCCCCATGTTCCTTTCCAGTAGGTCACTGGATGGCAGTTTGTGCTCAACTACTAACCCAGTGGTACCACGGAAGAAAGGTCTGACAATGTGCTTCTGTAAAGATTTCAACCAAGAAAACCCTATGGGGCAGTTCTGCTCTGTAACACATGGGGTCGCCATGAGTTGGAATCAACTCAACGGCTATGAGATCGGGTTTTTTTTTTCTTTTCTTTTCCAGTGCCTTTCATCACGCTGCCTAGTCAGGGAGTTTTTAATTTGCAAGATGCAGAACCCACTCAGACGAACTCCAGAAAAAACGGGGTTCACTGAAAAGATTCAGGGACATTTCAAGAAAGTCTTCTTTGTTCACCGCTGTTTCTCCATCAATGGACGTTCTTAACTGCTTCCTCCCTTAGGCTCACACATGAGCTCAGTCTTACTCTTTTTATACAACGTCAGATAAACATCAGATGCTTTTGTCCAGATAAACAATTGTTCCACGGAAATTTTTATCAAGAAAAATAGCTAACATTCATTTATCACTTACTAGGTGGTACAGAGAAGCAAGCGTCTTGCTCTACAGGGCTGGGAGGACCTTCCCTAAATTTCAGCTGTCTCTCCTAAATTTTACACCCTAGGTGCTCTGTCACCCCAGGTCACACAACTAGAAAGGGTATTATTATTATGTTCATCTTTTATAGGTGAGGAAAGTGAGGCACAGAGTGGTTGAGTAACTTCCTCAGAATCGCACAGCCGATAAGTAGAAGACACCCAAACCCAAAGTAGAAGAACAGACCTCTAATTCCAAGCCACCTGACCCTACTCTAGGCCTGCATCCTTAGCCACTCAAGCTTCTGACTTCTCAAGAGCCAGGCCAGGGCAGCTCAGATTCCACCGCTCAACAAACCTTTACTGAGCAGCATCACACACAATCAGAGGGGCTGGAGATTCCTGGCTGGCACTAGAAATTCACCCTCAGGGAATTGAGAGTCTAGATGGATGACACACATAGAGACAGATAACTACAAAGCAGTGAGAAGTGTTAGAGGGGAGGTGTGTTCCAGGGATTGCAGGCAGGTGGGTCCGCAGAGCTGGACTACACCCTCAGTTCTCTGTTTGCAGGACTCTCGCCTGTAAATCAGGGCCGTGGTGGTTCAGTGGTAGAATTCTCACCTTCCGTACAGGGAGCCTGGGCTGATTCCGGGCTAATGCACCTCACTCACAGCCACCATCCACCTGTCAGTGGAGTCTTGCATGTTGCTGTGATGCTGAACAGGTTTCAGACTGAGATGGACCAGGAAGAAAGGCCTGGTGATCTGCTTCTGAAAATGAAAGCCTGATGGATCACAACGGCCCGAATAGCCACTGCTCACGGGGATGGTGTAGGACTGAGCAGCATTTTGTTCAATTGTGCTTGGGGTGACCATGTGTTGGGGGCTGACTCGACGGCAGCTAACGACACCAACAACGTCTGTAACTAGCACGTGGAGCTAGCTCTGTCATATGTGGGGCACCGATGCTGTGAGTGGAGACTGCTGCCTTGCCCCGTCACTCGGCGGGCGGGTCAGGAGCTGGAGGCGGGTGGTGCAGCCACAGGGCAGAGCTGAACCTGCACACTAAGCTCCCTCGGCTTAAATGAGAGCAGCCAAGGCAACCGCTCTCAGCAGCCAGCTAGCTGGGCAGGGGGGCCCCACGGCGCTCACCTGGTGGCGGCTCCAGGCTTGTTTACTGTCGCTTTCATTGAATCTGACTAGCCTGGAAATAATTGTACTAATAATATTGACATTAATAGCCTACCAGGATATATTTATATCTTGCTTCTCCCTAAACTGAAATTCAGTCTCATCATCACAGGGAGGTAGGTGGGAAGCAGAGATATCACACAGAGGAATTCCAGGCCTGGTGAGAGGAACCTGGCCCAGGTACCAGACCTGCCTGGGAGGCAGGGGGTTTGGAGCCTAAGGCTCTATGCCCTAGACTGAAAAGTCAGTGGCTGTAGAGGTAAAGCTCTTTCCCTGGGGTTCCCACAGCCAGCTGGGGGGACACTTTCTTTGGAGGCAGGGAAGGGAAGGTTTAATGAGGTTTCCCGAGAGGGAAAGTGGGCTTCCCCAGGAAAAAAAAAAAACAAAAACCCATTACTGCCATGTTGATTCCAGCTCATGACAGAGCAGAGCTGCCCCACAGGGTTTCCAAGGAGTAGCTGGTGGGTTTGAACTGCCAACCTTTTGGTTAGCAGTCAAGCTCTTAACCACTGTACTACCAGGGCTTAGCTTCCCAAGCAGCCCTGTAGCCAGGACCCGATTCTCTCTTGATCTTCTTCTTTTCCCTCAAATAAGTCGCCAGTCCTCACCCTCCACACTCAACCACCCTGACCCAAGCCAACGCACCGGAGGAGCGGCTACGCAGGCAGTTACCTCTCTCTGTGTGATGTTGTCAGTTCCGCTCACCCAGCCACCTGTCCCTACCTTGGAGTCTTAGATGGAAAGATGGAGATTGTCCCTCAGGTTGTCTCTTTGGTGGCCAATATTGCATGATTTGCAAATTGGTGTGTGTGTGTGTTTTATTTCAGAGGGGCAAATAAACCCAGGTTCTCAAAATTTAGACTTTTTATCATTCACTAGGTTTATTTTACTGGTCACTTGGGATTTAAATACAAAAAGCCTTCCTGCTACTTTTTTATTCAAAAGAGTGTATATATGCAGTTTAAAGAATGAGGAGAAAATAAAGCACCCATATAGTCACCCTTCAGTTTGAGAAATGGAGCATTATCAGTAAGGGCGAAGTCCCCTGTGTCTGTATCCCCTACCATATCCCCTTCTCTCTGCAAGTGGTAACTGCTACCCGAGGTCTGTGCACATCATTTCTTGCTTCTCTTTTTTGCAGAGATGTACTAGGTATGTACGCGTTCCTAGGCAATATTTTATTTAGCTTTGCCTGATTTTTGAACTTTCTAACATGGAGTCATATTGTATATATTTCTTCTGTGCCTTGTTTCTTTTGCTTAACAATACATTTGCCAGATTCATCCATTTTTAATGTGAGAATTTTTTGAATGTGGTAGTTTATGCATCTTCACCTCTAAGTAGTATTCCTGTCTATGAATATGCACGATTTATTTACCTGTTCTACTGCTCAGGGAAATGTGGGGATTTTGCTAGTATGAAGGTTACTATAAATATTCATTAGAGGACTCCTAGTGGTCACTACATTGGAGTCTCGGTTGCCGCTGGGTTGATTCTGACTCCCAGCGTCCCCATATGTGTCAGAGTAAAACTGTGCTCCTGTCTTAGGCTGAGTTCTCTAAAGAAGCAACACCATTAAAGTGTGTGTATATATATTTATATATATATATTTCAAGGAAATAGCTCACATAGTTGTGGTGGCTGGCAAGTCCCAAATCCACGGGTCAGGTGTCAGACTGAAGGGTTCTCCTGACTCACATGGTTGCAGGGGCTGATGAACCCAAAATTGGCAGATCAGGCAGAAGGCTACTGGCTCATGTCTGAAGGGGATGACAAGTCAGAGGTAGGATCCAGAGATGGTGAGTTTGCCAGAACATCTAGGTATATTGGATGCAGGCCGTGCCCCCAAGGAAACTCCCGTTTTGACTGATTGGCTACTGAAATCAGATCACAAAATGGAGGGTGATTACATAATATCCGCCAAACCTCTGGGAATCATAGCCTAGTCAAGTTGACACATAACCTTAGTGAACACAGACCACCCCTTGTCAGTGTGGCACCCGTACACATCTCCTTAAACCCTACGTAATCTCTCAACAAAGACAATTATAAGTCATACTTGAACCTAATGTGGTACGACTAACATGTAAAAAAAAAAAAAAAAATGTATACAACCAAAAATACACTAGCCCCATTTACATCTTTTTAAAAAATTTTGAACATTTTATTGTGGTTTGGGTGGAAGTTTACAGAGTGAATTAGTTTACCATTCAAGAATTTATACACATTTTGTTTCATGACATTAGTTGCCATACCTCAACGTGACAGCACCTTACCCATTTCTTCCCTGAGTCCCCCGTTTCCATTCGCCCATCCTTCCTGCCCCTTCCTGCCTTCTGAACTTTGATTTTGGGCAAATGGTTCTCTTTTGGTCTCATATGGTTCATTGTTCTGAGAAGCGCGTTCCTCACATGTGTTACTATTCATTTTATAGGGCTGCCTATTGTTTGGCTGCAAGATGATCTTTGGGAGTGGCTTCAGTTCCAGGCTTGAAGGGTTTCTGAGGGTCATAGTCCAGGGGTTCCATCAGTCTCTATCAGACCAGTAAATTTGGTCTTTTTTATGAATTTGAATTTTCTTCTGCATTTTTCTCCCACTCTGTCCAGGACCTTCTACTGTGATCCCAGTCCAAGTGGTCAGTAGTGGCTGTCGGGCACCATCTAGTTCTTCTGGTCTCAGGCTAGTGGAGGCTGTGATTCATGTGGTCCATTAGGCCTTTGGACTGATTGTTTCCTTGAGACTCTGATTTTATTCACTCTTCTTTGCACTGGACAGGAAGAGACCAATAGTTGTATCTTAGATGGCCATTTGCAAGCTTTTAGGATTCATATAGAACACTGTCTTTATGGGAAATGATATGCCAATTGACCTAGATATCCCCCAAGAGTATGGTCCTAAGCCGTCAAGCCCAGTGAGTCAGTCCCTCAAGGTGTTTGGTCATGGCTAAGAAGTTTTAATAACTGTGCCCCCCGTGTGCTCTACTGTATACGTGGATATATTTGCAACACACACAGACGTGTGTAGAAATATCTGCCAAACATATATATGTTCATGGGTGTACTCCCAAATGCCATCCCATACCTGTTCAGCTTACAAATATACCCATGTATGCACTTATAAATTATTATTTATTATTGCTTTTATTGTTATTTGTAACATTAAAAATTTTGTTATTAATATTAACAATAACACTAATGTTGCTATTTGTAAATTATTTTTATAGTTATTGTAGACTTGTGTATGTGATGGTATTTACCATTGTTTCCTTTTATTCTTGCTTTCCTTCCAGTGTCTTCTTTTGTCTTTGTCATGTTGTGCTGACTTCCCCCATATTGTATATTGTCTTTCCCTTCACCCAAGTTAATACAGGTCTACTATCTAGTTAGTGATTTTCCCTCCCTCTCTCTCCCATCCCTGGTAACTGTTAAAAAAAAGCTTCTTTCTGTGTGTTAACCTTTTCTTGACTTTTTTTAAAAAATAATTTTTATTGTGCTTTAAGTGAAAGTTTACAAATCAAGTCAGTCTCACATATAAGCTTATATACACCTTACTACATACTCTCCCCGTAATGAGTCAGCCTGCTCCCTCCTTCCAGTCTCTCCTTTAGTGACCATTTTGCCAGTTTCTAACCCCCTCTACCCTCTCATCTCCCCTCCAGGCAGGAGTTGCCAACATAGTCTCAAGTGTCCACCTGATGCAAGTAGCTCATTCCTCATCAGCATCTCTCTCCAACCCATTGTCCAGTCCCTTCCATGTCTGATGAGTTGTCTTCGGGAATGGTTCCTGTCCTGGGCCAACAGAAGGTTTGGGGACCATGACCGCTGGGATTCCTCTAGTCTTAGTCAGACCATTAAGTCTGGCCTTTTTATGAGAATTTGGGGCCTGCATCCCACTGATCTCCTGCTCCCTCAGGGGTTCTCTGTTGTGCTCCCTGTCAGGGCAGTCATCGGTTGTGGCCGGACACCATCTAGTTCTTCTGGTCTCAGGATGATGTAGTCTCTAGTTTATGTGGCCCTTTCTGTCTCTTGGGGTCATAATTACCTTGTGGCCTTGGTGTTCTTCATTTTCTTTTGATCAGGTGGGTTGAGACCAATTGATGCATCTTAGATGGCCGCTTGTTAGTGTTTAAGACCTCAGACGCCACACTTCAAAATGCGATGCAGAATGTTTTCTTAATAGAATTTATTTTGCCAATTGACTTACATGTCCCCAGAGCCATAGTCCCCAAACCACCACCCTTGCTCCACTGACCTTCGAAGCATTCAGTTTATTCAGGAAACTTCTTTACTTTTGGTCCAGTCCAGTTGTGCTGACCTCCTCTGTATTAAGTGTTGTCCTTCCCTTCACTTAAAGAAGTTATTATCTACTATCTAAACTGTAAATAACCCTCTTCCACCCTCCCTCCCTCCCCTCTCTTATAACCACGAAAGAATGTGTTCTTCTCAGTTTAAACTATTTCTCAAGATCTTATAATAGTGGTCTTATACAATATTTGTCCTCTTGCTTCTGACTAATTTCACTCACATCCAGGTTCCTCCATGTTATGAAATGTTTCACAGATTACTCACTGTTCTTTATCGATGCGTAGTATTCCATTGTGTGAATATACCATAATTTATTTATCCATTCATCTGTTGATGGGCACCTTGGTTGCTTCCATCTTTTTGCTATTGTAAACAGTGCTGCAGTAACCATGGGTGTGCATATATCTGTTTGTGTAAAGGCTCTTATTTCTCTAGGATATATTCCGAGAAGTGGGATTTCTGGGTCGTATGGTAGTTCTATTTCTAACTTTTTAAGGAAATGCCAGATCGATTTCCAAAGTGATTGTACCATTTTACATTCCCACCAGCAGTGTAGAAGTGTTCCAATCTCTCCAGAGCCTCTCCAACGTTTATTATTTTGTGTTTTTTGGATTAATGCCAGTCTTGTTGGAGTGAGATGGAATCTTATAATAGTTTTAATTTGAATTTCTCTAATGGCTAATGATAGAGAGCGTTTCCTCATGTATCTGTTAGCCGCCTGAATATCCTCTTTAGTGAAGTGTGTGTTCATATCCTTTGCCCAATTTTTTAAAAATAATTTTTATTGTGCTTTAAGTGAAAGTTTACAAATCAAGTCAGTCTGCACATATAAACTTATATACACCTTACTCCATACTCCCACTTACTCTCCCCGTAATGAGTCAGCCCGCTCCCTCCTTCCAGTCTCTCCTTTAGTGACTGTTTTGCCAGTTTCTCTCTCTACCCTCCCATCTCCCCTCCAGACAGGAGATGCCAACACAGTCTCAAGTGTCCACCTGATACAAGTAGCTCACTCTTCATCAGCATCTCTCTCCAACCCGTTGTCCAGTCCCTTCCATGTCTGATGAGCTGTCTTCGGGAATGGTTCCTATCCTGGGCCAACAGAAGGTTTGGGGACCCTGACCGCTGGGATTCTTCTAGTCTCAGTCAGACCATTAAGTCTGGTCTTTTTATGAGAATTTGGGGTCTGCATCCCACTGCTCTCCTGCTCCCTCAGGGGTTCTCTGTTGTGCTCCCTGTCAGGGCAGTCATCGGTTGTGGCCGGACACCATCTAGTTCTTCTGGTCTCAGGATGCCTTTGCCCAATTTTTAATTGGGTTGTTTGTCTTTTTGTGCTTGAGTTTTAACAGAATCATATAGATTTTAGAGATCAGGCGCTGGCTGGAGATGTCATAGCTGAAAATTTTTTCCCAGTCTGTAGGTGGCCTTTTTACTCTTTTGGTGAAGTCTTTAGATGAGCATAGGTGTTTGATTTTTAGGAGCTCCCAGTTATCTCGTTTCTCTTCGTCATTTTTAGTAATGTTTTGTATTCTGTTTATGCCTTGTATTGGGGCTCTTAACGTTGTCCCAATTTTTTCTTCCATGGTCTTTATCGTTTTAGTCTTTATGTTTAGGTCTTTGATCCATTTGGAGTTAGTTTTTATGCATGCTGTGAGGTATGGGTCCTGTTTCATTTTTTTGCAAATGGATATCCAGTTATGCCAGCACCATTTGTTAAAAAGACTGTCTTTTCCTCAATTAACTGACACTGGGCCTTTGTCAAATATCAGCTGCTCATATGTGCATGGGTTTATATCAGGGTTCTCAATTCTGTTCCATTGGTCTACGTGCCTGTTGTTGTACCAGTACCAGGCTGTTTTGACTATTGTGGCTGTATAATATGTTCTAAAATCAGGTAGAGTGAGGCCTCCCACTTTGTTCTTCTTTTTCAGTAATGTTTTACTTACCCAGGGCTTCTTTCCCTTCCATGTGAAGTTGGTGATTTGTTTCTCGATCACATTAAAAAATGTAGTTGGAATTTGGATCGGAAGTGCATTGTATATATAGATGGCTTTTGGTAGAACAGACATTTTTACTATTTTTTTAAGTCTTCCTATCCATGAGCAAGGTGTGTTTTTCCACTTATGTAGTTCCCTTTTAGTTTCTTTCAGTAGTACTTTGTAGTTTTCTTTGTATAGGTCTTTTACATCTTTGGTAAGATTTATTCCTAAGTGTTTTATCTTCTTGGGGGCTACTGTGAATCGTATTGATTTGGTGATTTCCTCTTCGATGTTCTTTTTGTTGATGTAGAGGAATCCAACTGATTTTTGTATGTTTATCTTGTAACCTGAAACTCTGCTGAACTCTTTTATTAGTTTCAGTAGTTTTCTGGAGGATTCCTTAGGGTTTTCTGTGTATAAGATCATGTCACCTGCAAATAGAGATACTTTTACTTCTTCCCTGCCAATCTGGATGCCCTTTATTTCTTTGTCTAGACTAATTGCTCTGGCTAGGACCTCCAGCACAATGTTGACTAAGAGCGGTGATAAAGGGCATCCTTGTCTGGTTCTTGTTCTCAAGGGAAATGCTTTCAGGCTCTCTCCATTTAGGATGATGTTGGCTGTTCGCTTTGCATAAATGCCCTTTATTATGTTGAGGGATTTTCCTTCTATTCCTATTTTGCTGAGAGTTTTTTAATCACAAATGGGTGTTGGACTTTGTCAAATGCCTTTTCTGGATCAATTGATAAAATCATGTGGTTTTTGTCTTTTGTTTTATTTATATGGTGGATTACATTAATTGTTTTTCTAATATTGAACCAACCTTGCATACTTGGTATAAATCCCACTTGGTCAAGGTGGATTATTTTTTTGATATGTTGTTGAATTCTCTTGGCTAGAATTTTGTTGAGGATTTTTGCATCTATGTTTATGAGGGATGCAGAAATCCTCAATATAGGTCTGTAATTTTCTTTTTCTTTGTGGTGTCTTTACCTGGTTTTGGTATCAGGGATATGGTGGCTTCATAGAATGAATTAGGTAGTATTCCATCCTTTTCTATGCTCTGAAATACCTTTAGTAGTATTGGTGTTAACTCTTCTCTGAAAGTTTGGTAGAACTCTGCAGTGAAGCCGTCCGGACCAGGACTTTTTTTTGTTGGGAGTTTTTTGATTATCTTTTCAATCTCTTTTTTTGTTATGGGTCTACTTAGTTGTTCTACTTCTGATTGTGTTAGTTTAGGTAGGTAGTGTGTTTCTAGGAATTCATCCATTTCTTCTAGGTTTTCAAATTTGTTAGAGTACAATTTTTCATAGTAATCTGATATGATTCTTTTAATTTTAGTTGGGTCTTTTGTGATATGGCCCATCTCATTTCTTATTCAGGTTATTTATTTCCTTTCCTGTATTTCTTTAGTCAGTCTGGCCAATGGTTTATCAATTTTGTTAATTTTTTCAAAGAACCAGCTTTTGGTTTTGTTAATTCTTTCAATTGTTTTTCTGTCCTCTAATTCATTTAATTCTGCAATAATTTTTATTATTTGTTTTCTTCTGGTGCCTGACGGATTCTTTTTTGCTCCCTTTCTATTTCTTCAAGTTGTAGGGATAGTTCTCTGATTTTGGCTCTTTCTTCTTTATGTATGTGTGCTTATAGTTATAAATTGACCTCTGAGCACTGCTTTTGCTGTGTCCCAGAGGTTTTGATAGGAAGTGTTTTCATTCTCTTTGCATTCTATGAATTTCTTTATTCCCTCCTTAATGTCTTCTATAACCCAGTCTTTTTTGAGCAAGGTATTGTTCAGTTTCCAAATATTTGATTTCTTTTCCCTGATTTTTCTGTTATTGATTTCTACTTTTATGGCTTTATGGTCAGAGAAATGCTTCATAATATTTCAATGTTTTGGATTCTGCTAAGGCTTGCTTTATGACCTAATATGTGGTCTATTCTAGAGAATGTTCCACGTGCACTAGAAAAGAAAGTATACTTGGTTGCTGTTGGGTGGAGTGTTCTGTATATGTTTATGAGGTCAAGTTGGTTGATTGTGGCATTTAGATCTTCTGTGTCTTTATTGAGCTTCTTTCTGAATGTCCTGTCCTTCACCGGAAGTGGTGTGTTGAAGTCTCCTACTAATATTGTGGAGGTGTCTATCTCACTTTTCAATGCCGATAGAGTTTGTTTTATGTATCTTGCAGCCCTGTCATTGGGTGCATAAATATTTAATATGTTTATATCTTCCTGGTAAATTGTCCCTTTAATCATTATGTAGTGTCCTTCTTTATCTTTTGTGGTAGATTTAACTTTAATGTCTATTTTGTCAGAGATTAATATTGCTACTCCTGCTCTTTTTTGATTGTTGTTTGCTTGATATATACTTTTCCGTCCTTTGAGTTTTAGTTTGTTTGTGTCTCTAAGTCTAAGGTGTGTCTCTTGTAGGCAGCATATAGACGGATCATGTTTTTTAATCCATTCTGCCACTCTCTGTCTCTTTATTGGTGCATTTAGTCCATTTACACTCAGCATAATTATAGATAAGTATGAGTTTAGTGCTGTCATTTTGATGCCTTTTTGTGTGTGTTGTTGACAATTTCATTTTTCCACTTACGTTTTTGTGCTGAGAACTTTTTCTTTGTAAATTGCTTGTTGCTCATTTTAATAGTAGTTGAATTTATTTTTGCTGAGTTGTCATGTTTATCTTGGTTCTTATTTTGAAGTATGGAACTGTTAGAACTTTTTGTGGTTACTTTAATTTTTTTTTTTTTAATATTTACCCCTATTTTTCTAAGTAAAAACCTAACTTGTATTGTCCTATATCGCCTTGTTTTCCTCTCCATATGGAAGATCTATGCCTCCTGTATTTAGTTCCTCTTTTTTGATTTTCATAATCTTTTACATAATGCCTTCAAAGATTCCCTGTTTTGAGCATTTTTTTTTTCTTTTTTAAAATTAATCTTACTTTGTTTTTGTGATTTCCGTATTTGAGTTGATATCAGGATGTTCTGTTCTGTGACCTTGTGTTGTGTTGGTATCTGATATTATCGATTTTCTGACCAAACAATTTCCTTTAGTAATTCTTGTAGCTTTGGTTTGGTTTTTGCAAATTCTCTAAGCTTGTGTTTATCTGTAAATGTTTTAATTTCACCTTCATATTTGAGAGAGAGTTTTGCTGGATATATGATTCTTGGCTGGCAGTTTTTCTCCTTCAGTGCTCTATATATGTCATCCCATTGCCTTCTCGCCTGCATGGTTTCTGCTGAGTAGTCTGAACTTGTTCTTATAGATTCCCCATTGTAGGTGACATTTTTTTTATCCCTGGCTGCTTTTAAAATTTTCTTTTTATCCTTGGTTTTGGCAAGTATGATGATAATATGCCTTAGTGATTTTCTTTTTTGGATCAGTCTTGTATGGGGTTCGATGAGCATCTTGGATAGATACCCTTTTGTTTTTCATGATGCCAGGGAAGTTTTCTGCCAACAGATCTTCAACTATTCTCTCTGTATTTTCTGTTATCCCTCCCTGTTCTGGAACTCCAATCACATGCAAATTATTCTTCTTGATACAGCCCCACATGATTCTTAGGGTTTCTTCATTTTTAAAAATTCTTTTATCTGATTTTTCTTCAACTATATTGGTGTCAATTGCCTTAACCTCCAGCTCCCCCACTCTGCATTCCAATTCATAGATTCTGCTTCTCCAACTTCCTATTGAGTTGTCTAAGTCTGTAATTTTACTGTTAATCTTTTGGATTTCTGAATGCTGTCTCTCTATGGATTCTTGCAGCTTATTAATTTTTTCACTATATTCTTGAATAATCTTTTCAATTTCTTCAACTGCTTTATCAGTGTGTTCCTTGGCTTTTTCTGTAGATTGCCTTATTTCATTTCTGAGGTCATCTCTGATGTCTTGAAGCATTCTGTATATTAGTTTTTTTATATTCGGCATCTGGCAATTCCAGGATGGTATCTTCATTTGGGAAAGATTTTGATTATTTAATTTAGGGATTTGTAGAAACAATCATGGTCTGCTTCTTTATGTGATTTGATATCAACTGCTGTCTACAAGCCATCTATAAGATATTGTAATGATTTATTCTATATTTGCTCACTGAGTCTTATCTTCTTGTTTTGTTTCAATATACCCAGATGGGCTACTAGATTGTGCTGTCTTGATTGTTGTAGCCTTTGAATCACTTATGTCCTATTACCAGCTGGTTTGAGATGTTACCAGATATATAAGCCTAAGAGTCCATTCACTATTCTTGAATAGAATCAGCTTAAGTGTTCTGATTTTGGGTCACCAAGTGTGTGGTGTGGACCATCACCTATGAACTTGGAGGAGTAGTGGTGATAGTTGTGTGCCCCAGATTCAAGTAGCAGCAGGGGGCCACACTCCAAGGAGGGCAGGATGCTGACAGCCTTCCCACACGTGCCAGTGAGGAAGGTGTGTCTCTATTCCTAGAGCACTTTGGGGAGTGGCCTCTGCAGCTGTACCTAGGCACCCAATGCTTGTACCTCTAAAGATTGGTAGGTGTCACTATCCTCAGACCGCTTTAGCAGGTAGTTAGATGGATTGGGTGGAGCTTCAGCCCTCAGTTCCCCGCTGTGGATCAGACCTTGAAAACTTGCCTTTCCACTGCTCGGCTAAAACAATTACAGTCAGATCTCTATCAGAATTGCCTTTGCATTATAACAGCCACCTTGTTCCCTGCAGGGATGAAAGTCAAAGACTGTGGATCTCATATGCTTGGCTGGAGCTGGTTCTGTATTTTTATTCTGGTTTAGGGAAGTCAGGGAAGGATTCCCCCCCTCCCCCGCCCTGGGTTTTTAGTTGCTGCTTTTCTCAGGCCAGGAGAATGGGTTAGGAAAAAAACAACCCCCCCCCCCATCGAGCACTTCACTCCCTGGCCCAGGAAATTCCAATGTTAATGAAGCCGCCTGGGGCAGGGAGGGGAGGGATCAGATGGATAGGAGAGAGTAGCACACAGCAATATAGACAAAGTTTCTTATCTTGCTTGGTGATGACTCTTTTATCTGAGATTCCAGAGGGGCGTGCAGCATGTGTGCTCTGGCTGGGTCGAGATTGCCCCTGAGGGTCAGGCCTGCGTCTGGTACTTGCACCGTCTCAGGAAGCCATGATCAGCTCCTCCACTCCTAGTCCAAAGCACAGTGCCAAGGTTTTCTGGCTGGGATGCTGCACTCCAGGCTCCAAAACAAGTCGCTGCCTCCCAGTGATTTCTCCTCCTGTCAGCCCCATCGTTGTGCAGCCTGCGTGCGCTGGCTGGGTTTCCCCCAAGGTTACTTCAGGGGGTTAGGGCTACAACCAGTGCTTGTGCTGTCTCAGTAAGCTGTGCTCAGCTCTTCTGTGCTTAGTCCAAAGCCTGGCGCCAAGGTTTTCTGACAGGGACACTGGCTCCAAGCTCCAAAAACAGTTGCTGCTTCCCCGTGGTTGCTCGTTCTCTTGTCAGCCATGTCAGTGTGCAGCCTGCTTGTGCTGGCTGAGTCTCTACTGAGGTTACTCCAGGGGGTTAGGGGATAGGGCTGTGTCCCGGTCTTACCCCGTCTCAGTAAGCCACAATCAGCCCCACCACTCTGACACCAGAGAACTGTGAGGGCTGAAGGCTGTGGCGTGGGACGCCGGTTCCAGAAGTGGTCACTGCTTCAGGGCTTGGCTTTTCGTTTCCCTGTCACTCAGGTCAACTCTTTAGTCCCGTGTTTGATGGTCAAGGTTCATAGATTGTCACGTATGTGATCGATTCACTTGTTTTTTCCGAGTCTTTGTTGCAAGAGGGATCCACGGTAGCGTCTACCTAGTCAGCCATCTTGGCCCCGCTGTCCCTCTTGACTTTTTATAATAGTGGTTTCATACAATTTTTGTCCTTTTGTGATTGACTTATTTTGCTTAGTAGAATGTCCTCCAGGTTCATCCATGTTGTGAGATTTGTCACGGATTCATTGTTATTCTTTGACTTTACGTAGTATACCATAGTTTGTTTATCCATTCATCCATTGATGGACACTTAGGTTATTTCCATCTTTTTGCTACTGTGAATAACACTGCAATGAACATGGGTGTGCATATGTCTATTTGTGTCACGGCTCTTATTTCTCTAGGATGTATACCTAGGAGTGGGATTGCTGGATCATATGGTATTTCTAGCTTTTTTAATATAGTTTTTATTGTGCTTTAAGTGAAAGCTTACAAATCAAGTCGGTCTCTCACACAAAAACCCATATACACCTTGCTACACACTCCCAATTACTCTCCTCCTAACGAGACAGCCTGCTCTCTCCCTCCACTCTCTCTTTTCGTGTCCATTTCGTCAGCTTCTCATCCCCTCTACCCCCTCATCTCCCCTCCAGGCAAGAGATGCCAACATAGTCTCAAGTGTCCACCTGATCCAAGAAGCTCACTCCTCACCAGCATCCCTCTCCAACCCATTGTCCAGTCCAATCCATGTCTGATGAGTTGGCTTTGGGAACGGTTCCTGTGCTGGGCCAACAGAAGTTCTGGGGGCCATGACCACTGGGGTCCTTCTAGTCTCAGGCAGACCATTAAGTCTGGTCTTTTTATGAGAATTTGGGGTCTGCATCCCACTGCTCTCCTGCTCCCTCAGGGGTTCTCTGTTGTGTTCCCTGTCAGGGCAGTCATTGGTTGTGGCCGGACACCATCTAGTTCTTCTGGTCTCAGGATGATGTAGTCTCTGGTTCATGTGGCCCTTTCTGTCTCTTGGGCTCGTAATCACCTTGTGTCCTTGGTGTTCTTTATTCTCCTTTGATCCAGGTGGGTTGAGACCAATTGATGCATCTTAGAGATGGCTGCTTACTAGCATTTAAGACCCCAGACACCACTCTTCAAAGTGGGATGCAGGATGTTTTCTTAATAGATTTTATTATGCCAATTGACTTAGGTGTCCCCTGAAACCATGGTCCCCAGACCCCTGCCCCTGCTACGCTGGCCTTTGAAGCATTCAGTTTATTCAGGAAACTTCTTTGCTTTTGGTTTAGTCCAATTGTGCTAACCTCCCCTGTATTGTGTGCTGTCTTTTCCTTCACCTAAAGTAGTTCTTATCTACTATCTAATTAGTGAATGCCCCTCTCCCTCCCTCCCCCTTCTCGTATCCACAAAAGAATGTTTTCTTCTCAGTTTAAACTATTTCTCAAGATCTTATAATAGTGGTCTTATACAATATTTGTCCTCTTGCTTCTGACTAATTTCACTCATATCCAGGTTCCTCCATGTTATGAAATGTTTGACAGATTACTCACTGTTCTTTATCGATGTGTACTATTCCATTGTGTGAATATACCATAATTTATTTACCCATTCATCCGTTGATGGGCACCTTGGTTGCTTCCATCTTTTTGCTATTGTAAACAGTGCTGCAATAAACATGGGTGTGCATATATCCGTTCGTGTAAAGGCTCTTATTTCTCTAGGATATATTCCAAGGAGTGGGATTGCTGGGTCGCGTGGTAGTTCTATTTCTAGCTTTTTAAGGAAATGCCAGATCGAGTTCCAAAGTGATTGTACCATTTGACATTCCCACCAGCAGTGTAGAAGTGTTCCAATCTCTCCACAGCATCTCCAACATTTATTCTTTTGTGTTTTTTGCATTAATGCCAGCCTTGTTGGAGTGAGATGAAATCTCATTGTAGTTTTGATCTACATTTCTCTGTTGGCTAATGATCGTGAACATTTCCTCATGCATTTGTTAGCTACCTGAATGTCTTCTTTAGCGAAGTGTCTATTCATATCTTTGCCCATTTTTTAATTGGGTTATTTGTCTTTTTGTAGTTGAGTTTTTGCAGTATCATTTGGATTTTAGAGATCAGGCGCTGATCAGAAATGTCGTAGCTAAAAACTTTTTCCCAGTCTGTAGGTAGTCTTTTTACTCTTTTGGCGAAGTCTTTGGATGAGCATAGGTGTTTGATTTTTAGGAGCTCCCAGTTATCTAGTTTTTTTTCTACATTCTTTATAATGTTTTGTATACTGTTTATGCCATGTATTAGGACTCCTAATGTTGTCCCTATTTTTTCTTCCATGATTTTTATCATTTTAGATTTTATATTTAGGTCTTTGATCCATTTTGAGCTCGTTTTGTGCATGGAGTGAGGTATGGGTCTTGTTTAATTTTTTTGCAGATGGATATCCAGTTATGCAAGCACGATTTGTTAAAAAGACTGTCTTTTCCCCATTTAACTGTTTTGGGGCCTTTGTCAAATATCAACTGCTTGTATGTGGATGGATTTGTGTCTGGATTTTCAATTCTGTTCCTTTGGTCCCTGTATCTGTTGTTGTACCAGTACCAGGCTGTTTTGACTACTGTGGTGGTATAATAGGTTCTAAAATCAGGTAAAGTAAGGCCTACCACTTTGTTCTTCTTTTTCAGTAATGCCTTATTTATCTGGGTTCTCTTTCCCTTCCATATGAAGTTGATGATTTGTTTCTCCATCTCATTAAAGAATGTCCTTGGGATTTGGATTGGAATTGCATTAAATGTGTAGATCATTTTTGGTAGAACAGACATTTTGATAATGTTGTCGTCCTATCCACGAGCAAGGTATGTTCTTCCACTTATGTAAGTCTCTTTTGGTTTCTTGCAGAAGTGCACTTTAGTTTTCTTTGTATAAGTCTTTTACATCTCTGGTAAGATTTATTCCTAAGTATTTTATCTTCTTGGGGGCTACTGTAAATGGCATTGATTTGGTGATTTCCTCTTCGATGTTCTTTTTGTTGGTGTAGAGGAATCCAACTGATTTTTATATGTTTATCTTGTATCCTGACACTCTGCTGAACTCTTCTATTAGTTTCAGTAGTTTTCCTGAGGATTCGTTAGGGTTTTCTGTGTATAAGATCATGTCATCTGCAAATAGAGATACTTTGACTTCTTCCTTTCCAATCTGGATGCCCTTTATTTCTTTATCTAGCCTAGTTGCTCTGGCTAGGACTTCCAGCACAATGTTGAATAAGAGTGGTGATAAAGGGCATCCTTGTCTGGTTCCCGATCTCAGTGGGAATGTCTTCAGGCTGTCTCCATTTAGGATGGTGTTGGCTGTTGGCTTTGCATAAATGCCCTTTATTATGTTGAGGAATTTTCCTTCTATTCCTATTTTGCTGAGAGTTTTTATCATGAATGAGTGTTGGACTTTGTCAAATGCCTTTTCTGGATCAATTGATAAAATCATGTGATTCTTGTCTTTTGTTTTATTTATGTGGTGGGTTACATTAATTGTTTTTCTAATGTTGAACCATCCCTGCATACCTGGTATGAATCCCACTTGGTCATGGTGGATTATTTTTTTTGATATGTTGTTGAATTCTATTGGCTAGAATTTTGTTGAGGATTTTTGCATCTACATTCATGAGGGATATAGGTCCGTAATTTCCTTTTTTTGTGGTGTCTTTTTTTTTTAACCTGGTTTTGGTATCAGGGATATGGTGGCTTCATAGAATGAGTTGGGTTGTATTCCGTCCTTTTCTATGCTCTGAAATACCTTTAGTAGTATTGGTGTTAACTCTTCTCTGAAAGTTTGGTAGAACTCTGCAGTGAAGCTGTTCAGACCAGGGTTTTTTTTCTTGGGAGTTTTTTGATTACCTTTCAATCTCTTCTTTTGTTATGAGTCTATTTAGTTGTTCTACCTGTTTGTGTTAGGTAGGTAGGTAGTGTGTTTCTAGGAATTCATCCATTTCTTCTAGGTTTTCAAATTTGAGTATAGCTTTTCATAATAATCTGATATGATTCTTTTAATTTCAGTTGGGTCTGTTGTAATGTCGCCCCTCTCATTTCTTATTCGGGTTGTTTGCTTCCTCTCCTGTTTTTCTTTTGTCAGTTTGGCCAGTGGTTTATCAATTTTGTTGATTTTTTCAGAAAACCAGCTTTTAGTGTTTGTTAATTCTTCCAATTGTTTTTCTGTTTTCTATTTCATTTAGTTCAGCTCTAATTTTTATTATTTGTTTTCTTCTGGTGCCTATGGGTTTCTTTTGTTGCTTTCTTTCTATTTGTTCAAGTTGTAGGGATAATTCTTTGATTTTCGCCCTTTCTTCTTTTTGGATGTGTGCATTTATTGATATAAATTGGCCTCTGAGCACCACTTTTGCTGTGCCCCAAAGGTTCTGATAGGAAGTGTTTTCATTCTCATTGGATTCTACGAATTTCTTTATTCCATCCTTAATGTCTTCTATAATCCAGTCTTTTTTGAGTAGGGTATTGTTTGGTTTCCAAGTGTTTGATTTCTTTTCCCTGCTTTTCCTGTTATTGATTTCCACTTTTATAGCCTTATGGTCAGAGAAGATGCTTTGTAATATTTCAGTGTTTTGGATTCTGCTAAGGCTTGCTTTATGACCTAATATGTGGTCTATTCTAGAGAATGTTCCACGTGCACTAGAAAAGAAAGTACACTTGGTTGCTGTTGGGTGGAGTGTTCTGTATATGTTTATGAGGTCAAGTTGGTTGATTGTGGCATTTAGATCTTCTGTGTCTTTATTGAGCTTCCTTCTGGATGTCCTGTCCTTCACCGAAAGTGGTGTGTTGAAGCCTCCTACTATTATTGTGGAGGTCTCTATCTCACTTTTCATTGCCGATAGAGTTTGTTTTATGTATCTTGCAGCCCTGTCATTGGGTGCATAAATATTTAATACGGTTATATCTTCTTAATGTATTGTCCCTTTAATCATTATATAGTGTCCTTCCTAATCCTTTCTGATGGATTTAACTTTAATTTCTATTTTGTTGGAAATTAATATTGCCACCCCTGCTTTTTTTAATTATTGTTTGCTTGATATATTTTTTCCATACTTTGAGTTTAGTTTGTTTGTGTCTCTAAGTCTAAGGTGTGTCTCCTGTAAACAGCATATAGACGGATCTTGTTTTTTAATCCATTCTGCCACTCTCTGTCTCTTTATTAGTGCATTTAGTCCATTTACATTCAGGGTAATTATGGATAGGTATGAATTTTTTTTATATCATTTTGATGTCTTTTTTTGTGTGTTGACAGTTTCTTTTTCCCACTTGATTTTATGTGCTAAGTAGATTTTCTTTATATATTGTCCTTTCCTCATATTTGTTGTTGATTTTGTTTCTGCTGAGTCTGTATTTTTCCCTTGTATTTTATTTTGATGAGAGGATAGTTTGTCTCCTTTGTGGTTACCTTATTGTTTACCCCTATTTTTCTTAAATTTAAAACTAACTTTTATTTCTTTGTATCACTGTATCTTCCTCTCCATATGGAAGGCGTATGATTACATTTCTTAGTCCTTCTTTTTTTTTTTAATATTGTCTTCTTTTATATAATAACATTGCTGTTACCCTGTTTTGGGCTTTTTTTTTTTTATAATCTTGCTTTGTTTTTTGGATTTCCCCGTCTGGGTTGACTTCTGGTCGCTCTGCCCAGTGTCCTAATCTTGGGTTGATACCTGATATTATTGATTTTCTAACCAAAGAACTCTCTTTAGTATTTCTTGTAGTTTTGGTTTGGTTTTTATGAATTCCCTAAACTTATGTTTATCTGGAAATGTCTTAATTTCACCTTCATATTTAAGAGACAGTTTTGCTGGATATATGATTCTTCGTAGGCAATTTTTTTCCTTCAATTTTTTAAATATGTCATCCCATTGCCTTCTTGCCTGCATGGTTTCTGCCAAGTAGTCCTTGCTTATCCTTATTGACTCTCCTTTGTAGGTGACTTTTCATTTATCCCTCAGTGCTCTTACAATTCTCTCTTTATCTTTGGTTTTGGCAAGTTTGATTATAATATGTCTTGGTGACTTTCTTTTAAGATCTACCTTATGTGGACTTCGATGAGCATCTGGGGTGGGTATCTTCTCATCTTTCACAATATCAGGGAAGTTTTCTGCCAACAAATCTCCAACAGTTTTTTCTGTATTTTCTGTTATCCCTTCCTGTTCTGGTACTCCAGTCACTCGTAGGTTATTTCCCTTGATAGAGTCCCACATGATTCTTAAGGTTTCTTCATTTTTTTTTTAATTTTTTAATCTTATTTCTCTTCAAATATATTAGTGTCAAGTGATTTATCTTCGAGTTCAGAAATTCTAGCTTCTACTTGCTCAATTCTGCTCCTCTGACTTTCTATTGAGTTGTCTAATTCTGTAATTTTATTGTTAATCCTCTGAATTTCTGATTGCTGTCTATGGATTTTTCCAGCTTATTAAACTTTTCATTATGTTCCTGAATAATCTTTCTAATTTCTTCAGTTGCTTTATCTGTGTGTTCCTTGGGTTGTTCTGCACATTGCCTCATTTCCTTCCTGATGTCTTGAAGTGTTCTCTATATTAAACTTTTGTATTCTGCATCTGGTAATTCCAGGAATGCATTCTCATCTAGAAGATCCCTGGATTCTTTGTTTTGAGAGCCTGTTGAGGTGATCATGGTCTGTTTCTTTATGTGACTTGTTATTGACTGTTGTCTCTGAGCCATCTCTAAGTTATTGTATTAGTTTATGCTTGCACACTGTGTCACAGATGCTTGCTTTGTTTTGTTTTGGTACACCCCTATGGGTTGCTTGAGTGAGCTAGCTTGATTATTTTTGCCTTTGGAGCTCTGGTGTCCTGTCCTCAGCTGGCTAGAGCTGTTATCAGGTATATCAGTCTAGGAGTCCATTCAGTTTTCTTGTATGAATTCAGCTTAGGTTTCCAGGTAGCTGATCATCAAGTGTGTGGTACAGGCTCTGTCCTACAATGTTAGAGGGGCAGGGGTGATTGACATATATACAGGTATCTGATTGCAGCAGGGGGTCATGCTCTGAACAAGGCAGAGGGCTGAGAATCAACCCCCAAGTGTCTCTGAGGAAAATGCGTCCCTGTTCTGTAGGGTGTGCAGGTGGGTGGGTTCTGCAGACAGACCATGGGCACCCAAAGCTTTTGGTTGTAAGGACTGGGAGGTACCAGTCATCTTTTGACCCCTGTCAAGGGTGGCTGGGTGACCTGATACCAGTCCTTAGGACCCTGATGTGGGTAGGTGAGGACCTTGTTTAATAGGCAGAGCAATGTCAAACGTCAAACATCCACCTCTCTACCACACAGCTGAAATGGTTGGAGTTTGCCAACAAGGGCCTATTCTCCTGAAATAGGCCTACACAAGTCTGTGCAGAAGAGAAAGGTGCTCAAGGTCCATGGATGGTTTATTCCTGGACAGGAGCCACGTATGTCCTGAGCTCCCCTAGTAGATGGAGCTAGCAAATTATCTTTTCCCCCCAGTTGCAAATTTTTTCCTTCCCCAACCCTGGAGGATGGCTCTAGGTGCTCACCAGGGTCTATCTCAGGCCCAGGGATTCAGCTGCTGAAGGCGGCTTGGTTTTTTGGGGATGGGAGGGCATGGTAAAATATATGCAAGTGCTTAGCTTTTGCCGAGAGCGCTGTTCTCCTCAGGTTCCAGAGGTGTGAGTAGGCTGTGTGGCTGGCTGCTTCTTTCTGAGGAAACTGTGGGCGGAATGCTAGTATCAGCCCGCCACCTCTGCCACCGCTGCTCCAGAAATGGTGTCTGAGGGCTCTCTGTGATTCAGGTCCGGTAACTCCTCTCCACTACTGAACAGTCTCTTCTTTCCTCTGCCCCTCAGTTTGTTGTCTAAGTTTGCCTTTGATGCTCAGGGCTCCCAGCTTGTCACAAATATACTCGTTTCACTTGTTTTTTTTGGTCTTTGTTGTAAAGAGGGCTTGAGGGAAGTGTCTGTCTAGTCCGCCATCTTGGCTCCACCTCTATTTCTAGCTTTTTGAGGAAGCACTGTATTGTTTTCCACAGTGGTTGAACCATTTACAATCCCACAGCAGTGTATGAGAATTCTAATATCCCCACACTCTCATCATCATTTATTGTTTTCTGTATATATATATATATTTTTTACCATTGCCATTATTGCTGGGTGAGGTGATATCTCATTGTTGTTTTGATTTGCATCTCTCTAATGGCTAATGATTGTGAGCATCACTTAATACATTTGTTGGCCGCCTGAATATCTTCTTTGGTGAAGTGTCTGTTCATGTTCTTTGCCCACTTTTTAATTGGATTATTTGTCTTTTTGTTGTTGAGTTGATGGCTAATGATTGTGAGCATCACTTAATACATTTGTTGGCCGCCTGAATACCTTCTTTGGTGAAGTGTCTGTTCATGTTCTTTGCCCACTTTTTAATTGGATTATTTGTCTTTTTGTTGTTGAGTTGAAGTTTTCTATAGATTTTAGAGATTAGTCCCTTGTCACATATGTTGTTGCCAAAATTTTTCCCAGTCTGTAGCTCCTCTTTTTCCTCTTTTGGAGACTTTTTTTTTTTTTTTGATGTGCTTAAGTGCTTAATTTTTAGGAGGTCCCAGTTGCCTAGTTTGTCTTCTGCTGTTTGTGCATCTTTTAGTTATGTTTGATAGTCTGTTTATGCCATGAATTAGGCCTCTAGGTTTGCACCTGTTTTTTCGTCCATGATCTTTATAGTTTTAGGTTTTACATGTAGGCCTTTGATCCATCTTTGATTGACTAATGTCCCCCCAAAATATGTCAACTTGGCCAGGCCATGATTCTCAGTATTGTGTGGTTGTCCTCCATTTTGTAACCTGATACAATTTTTCTCTGTGTTGTACATCCTAATCTCTGCCTTCGGTTAACAAGGTAAGATTAGGTTATGTTAAAGGGGATTAGGGTGGGATGCAACACCCTTACTCAGGTCACAGCCCTCATCCGATGTAAGGGGAGTTTCCCTAGGGCGTGGCCTGCATCACCTTTTACCTTACAAGAGATATAAAGAGAGAGGCAAGCGAGAGCGAGGGACCTCATACCACCAAGAAAGAAGCTCCAGGAGCAGATTGTGTCCTTTGAACTCGGGGTTCCTGTGCCAAGAAGTTCCTAGAACAGGGGAAGATTGATGACAAGGACCTTTCCCCAGAGCCAACAGAAAGCGAAGAACTTCCCCTGGAGCTGGTACCCTGAATTTGAACTTCTAGCTTCCTAGACCATGAGAGAATAAATTTCTGTTTGTTAAAGCCATCCTCCTGTGGCATTTCTGTTACAGCAGCACTAGATAACTAAGACAGAATTTGGCACCAGGAGTGTGGGGTGCTGCTCTAACAGATACCTACAAGGTAGAAGTGGTTTTGATGGTGGCACTAATCTCTGCAATCCCTCCAGGAATGCGGTATTGCTTTCGGTTTACTCTTTTCCTAGGTAGAGGCAGTTCTAGTGGCTTCCATCTGGCCTTTCCTACCATAATAACCCTTACTCCACATGTCAGGAACCCAATGTGGGGGTTCTGCCAGTTGCTCAGTATGTCTATTCCAGTTATGCATTCTGGAGCTAGGGAAATCACTACAGGTTGGGTTTGGAGACTCACTGGACCCACTGTGAGATGGATATGAGGTAAGACTCCATTAATAACCTGACCTCCATATGCCTCTATTCTGACTGGTGGGCCACAGTGATGTTTTGGGTCTCTTGGTGTTACTGATTGAATTGTGTCCCCCTAAAATGTGTGTCAACTTGGCTAGGCCATGATTCCTAGTTTGTGTGGTTGTCTGCCATTTTGTGATCTGTTGTGATTATCATATGTGTTCTAAATTAGGATTAGAGGTACTTATGTTAATAAGGCAGGATTCAATCTATGGGATTTATTCATATCTTGAGTCAATCTCTTTTGAGATATAAATAGAGAAGTGAACAGAGAGGAGAGGGACCTCATACCACAAAGAAAGAAGAGCTGGGAGCAAAGTGTGTCATTTAGACCTGAGGTCTCTATGCTGAAAAGCTCCTCGACCAGGGGAACATTGATGACAGGTACCTTCCCCCAGAGTTGACACAGAGAGAAATCCTTCCCCTAGAGCTGGCACCCTGAATTTGGACATCTAGCCTCTTAGACTGTGAGAGAACAAATTTGTTTGTTAAAGCCATCCACTTGTGGTATTTCTGGTACAGCAGCACTAGACAACTAAGACACCTTTAATTAGTGTCAGCTCAGAGCCAGTGTCCACTAATTCCCCAAAAGTCTGATTATTTCCTTTTCCCCAATAAACAGTCATTCTTGTAAAAGGCAGTAGATTCCTTTGGGGAAAACTGGGAGAAAGACTAACAGTATAAATTTTTGGCAGCGTAGTGGGGTCCTTCCTCAAGGGGACCCTGCCTCTTCTTCAGTCAAGGGGTTGTGGGTTTGTAAACTGGCTCAAATCTGGGAATTGATTGAGGGGCTGTGACTATTCTGATGATTCAAGTTAGACTACCATTTGCTTGACCTAGAATTCTTCCATTTCTACAGCTCAAGTAAATACTTAGTAGATTTCTCATTATTTCACTCCTAGGGTGCCATGACTAAGTAGCCAATGCTGTAAAGCCATATGAGTCAGACTATTCTGATTACTGGTTTGACTTTTCTCTCCATTAGGGTAACTATGCCCACCTTGTCTCTGTTGATTAAGTGCTGCTACTCGGCCCCCATCACCATGGGGTCCAATCAGCCGTATTATAGCTAGGTGTCTTAATTCAGTTAGGGCAGTTTCTACTGTCAAATACAACTTACATAAAATAGAAATCACAGCTGTCTTCAAGGATGCTGGGCCTCTTTTCACAAATTTGTTCCTTACCATTATGGTAACGGAAACTCTGGTGGCATAGTGGTTAAGAGCTATGGCTGCTAAACAAAAAGTCGGCAGTTCGAATCCACCAGGTACGCCTTAGAAACCCTATGGGGTAGTTCTACTCTGTCCTGTGGGGTCACTATGAGTCAGAATCGACTGGATGGAAATGGGTTTTTGGTTTTTACTAAGGTACAAGTGTGTCCTCTGGGCACTCCATGGGTGGATCCGTGGGTCCAACCTGATAAATAAATCCACTCTAACATGCCAGTTTCCCTAAGCCGTTGGATACCTTCTATAGTATACCAAGGTAGGTCCAGTACTTCAACTTGTTTTAGTGTAGGTCACCAAGTAATCCATGCTTTAGTGAACCAACCAAATAAACTATTAGATCCTTTCCTAACCTCTCGAGCTGAAACATTGAATGAAGAAGAATCTGTGCTTAGTGGGCCTATATCAATACACTCAGGCTGATTCAGTTTTATGTTTCTTTTACCATTATCCTGTGTCCTTAATAACCATTGCCACACATATTCCCCACGTTTATATTTGTACATATCAGAAAAATCAAACAGTTCTTTTGGTGTATAATGTACCTCCTCCTGGGTCACACTTTATACTTTACCTCTTGGGGCTTACTGGGACTTAAGTTTAGTCATAGGTCTAGAAGCAAAAATGGGTGGTGGGGGTGGGTCCTGAGTACATTCAGCAGTGTCTTATAAGGCATCTGCCTCAAGCACCACCCCAGGCAGTGCCCCAGGTGCCACCCCAGGCAATATCTCAGACAAAGACTCTTCATGCATAGCTGGGTTAATCTCATGAGGTGGGTGTGGAAGAGATAATGGTTTTACTGGGGAGGGTGGTTTAGCAGACAGAGATAATCTCTTCAGATGGGAGTAAGACGGCTGGTTCTGTTGGCAGGAGCGATTCAACAGAACTTAGGGGTTCAATGTTCCCAGCTTCCTGACTATCTGCCCATATGTCCCCATTCCCAGTTTCAGGATCCCATCTCTTCCCAATTAATGCCCTCCCTTTAAATTCAGACACAATTTGAGGTTGGGAATTTGGTTGATATTTTAATTCAGCCACTCTTATGATAAGACTCTTGGTT
Organism: Loxodonta africana; assembly: GCF_030014295.1. Classification (NCBI taxonomy): domain Eukaryota; kingdom Metazoa; phylum Chordata; class Mammalia; order Proboscidea; family Elephantidae; genus Loxodonta; species Loxodonta africana. The sequence continues at coordinate 19,015,607 of NC_087359.1, forward strand.
TGGTTTTCGGCAATATCAGCTCTATTTCAATAAGAAATAAGGCTTTCTCTCAGGGCACAATTTTCAACTTTCGGTCTTGTATGCAGTGCTTGAGCTGTGACTCTGAAGCTTCAAGCTTATCTCTTTCTTCCACCACTTTGTCTAGTGAAAATAAGACCAACGTACCAGCTTCCTTATACTTCTCATTCTGAGAAAAGTGTAGAAAAGTATCAAATATGCAATCACCCAGAGTCTTGTCTCTCACAAATATTTCATCCATTGGTGGTGATATTTTGCATATTTCTATTGCCACCTCATGCCATGGATTAGCAGTACCCTCTTTACTACTAGAGGCAAAGTCGTTAGCGTCTTTAAGACTAACCAGACTTCAGAGCCAATTCAGAAAACTCATTATTATAATTTTGGTTTTTTTGAACCACTCTTGATACCAAATGTCTTAGGCTGGGTTCTCTAGAGGAGCAAAAACAGTGTATATATATATATATATATATATATATATATATATATATATATATATATATATATGTAGAGAGAGAGAGATTTATTTCAAGAAAATAGCTCACACAGTTGTGGAGGCTAGCAAGTGCCAAATACGTGAGTCAGGCAGTAGGCTTGAGACTTCTCCTGACTCCCATGGTAACAGGGCTGGTGAGCCCAAAAGCGGCAGGTTAGAAAACAGGCTGCTGGCTCACATCCCAAGAGCCAGAGGTCAGGGGATGATGAGACATATGCAGGATCAAGAAAGAATGAGCTTTGCCAGAACATCCATATATATTGGATGCAGGCTACACTCCCAAGGAAACTCCCTTTTCAACTGATTGGCTGCTAACATCAGATCACACAATGAGGGATGATTACATAGTATCTGCCAAACCACTAAGAACCATGGCCTAGCCAAGCTGACACATGGCCTTAAACATCACAGCTCCACAGGGTTTTCAGTGGCTGATTTTTCAAATGTAGATCACCAGGGCTTTCCTCCAAGGTGCTTTTGGGTGGATTTGAACTTCTAACTTTTCAGTTAGTAGCCAAGCACCACCCAGGGACTCTTCCTGGGCATAGAGACAAGCACATTTGTCACTTCTTTGCAGTTTGGGCGGGACCATGTACTGAGTTCCAGCTAAAGAAATGATGATGAAATCACTTCCATGCCTGGCCATTAAAATCATCTCACATGATTTTCCAGCCTTTTCTTCCCTTTTTGAGGCAACTTTGCAAGCCACATGTTCTAGGTGGTGTAGGCATAGAAAGTAAGCAGCCTAGATCCCTGTGTTACTGCTTGGAAGAGAGCTGTCTGACCTGCAACTGACTATGACATGAGGGGGAATCAAACCTTTGTGTGCAAAACCACTGAGATTTTGGGATTTGGTACTTCCAAGCCATCTATTCTGTTCCTATGAATGCCATTTTATGAATGGGATTAGACTGTGATGTTTCTTTCTGATAGTGCCCTTGTCTAGTTTTGGAATTAAGATTATGTTAGCCTTTCAAAATGATCTGTGGCTTGTCTCTTCTTTTTCTATTATCTGAAAGAAGAGTTCCTAAAACATCTGGTAGGAATTGCTGATAAATCACCTAGATCTGACTTTTTCTTTCTGGGAAGATTTTAAAATAATGATTCAATTTCTTTAAAGGTCATTAGTCTCTTTGGGTTTTCTATTGCTTCTTTAGTAATGTGTATTTTTCTAGAATTTATCCATTGTGTCTGTTTTAAAATTTTTTATCACAAAATTTTTATAATGTCCTGTTTTTGTCTGTTTGATCGCTGTAGCATTTGCAGTTACTATTCCTTTTAAATCCTTAATGTTGCTTATTTTTTGCCTTCTCTCTCTCCCCTCACCTCTTTTTTATTCTTGATTAATCTTGCTAGGGTCTTCTAATGGCCTTTTTAAATAGCATTTTTTTTTTTTAAATAAAGAATTGACTTTTGGCTTTGATAATTTTATCACTCATCATTTTGGGTGTTTTAAATGTCACTCTGAACTGTAATATTTTATTCCTTCTGCTTTCATTAGATTTATTCCCCTGTTCTTTTTATGGCTTCTTAAATTGGATACTCAAGTCATTAATTTAAAAATTCTAATGCAAGCTATTAAAGCTATAATTTTTCCTCCTAATTCTGTTTTAGTTGCACCCTCAAAATTTTAATATGGAATAATTTTGTTATCATTTATTTCTTCATGTTCCCATTTTCTAATTTCAATTACAGTTCCTTCTTTGACCTATGAATGTTAAGATCTTTTAATATTTCCAGATACATGGTTTATTACTGGGTATATTTTTCATTATTAAATTTCTTACTTAGATATATATGACTGGGAAGTTTTGGTCACTCCTGGAATTTGATGAGGCTAGCTCCATGGTCTAGCACATAGTGACTTTTCATAACTGTTTCATGTATGCTTTGAAAGAATGTGAATTCTCCTATCAGTGCATGCAATATTCTGTATATAGCTGTAGGATCTCTATTATTTGTACTGTTTTAAATTTTCACTTTTTTTTTGCCTGAGTGATTAATAACTGAGATGGATGTATTAAAAAGCTCCGAAAGGAGATGGGGGAGCTGCAGAAAACATACCGATTCAGGTTTAAGAAGAGGCAAAGTCTAATTTTGTCAGTTGAGCTCTGCCTTGTAAACACACCAAGTGGACTTTCAGCAAGTCATTTAACCTGATTCCACCGTGTTTTCTACATTCTGCCTATCTCATGGATTATCTCGTGGATTTGTGTATGTTTCACTTTGTTTTAATCAGTTGAGATGATGCTGATCAAATGGCTTTGTTACTAAAGAAAAAAAGCAGTTTCCTAAATATAGACATAACCTGTAACCTATTACCATTGAGTTGATTCTGACTCATAGCAACCCATAGGACAGAGTGGAACTAGCCCCATAGGGTTTCCAAGGAGTGGCTAGTGGATTCAAACTGCCAAGTTTTTGGTTAGCAGCTGTACACTTAACCTCTGTGCCACCGAGGCTCCTTGTGATCCATAGGGCTTTCATTTTCAGAAGCAGATCACCAGGCCTTTCTTCCTAGTCCATCTTAGCCCGGAAGCTCCATTGAAACCTGTTCAGCATCATAACAACATGCAAGCTTCCACTGACAGGTGGGTGGTAGCTGTGCGTGAGGTGCATTATCTGGGAATCAACCCAGGCTTCCTGCCTGGAAGGTGAGAATTCTACCACTGAGCTACCACTGACCTGATTTACAGGCGAGAGTCCTGCAAACAGAGAACCGAGGGTGTAGTCCAGCTCTGCGGACCCGCCTGCCTGCAATCCCTGGAACATGCTTCCCCTCTACACTTCTCATTGCTTCCTAGTTATCTGTCTCTATGTGTGTCATCCCTTTAGACTCTGAATTCCCTGAGGATACCAGCCAGGCATTTCTAGTGCCTCTGATTGCGTGTAATGGTGCTCAGTAAATGTTTGTTGAGTGGTAGGATCTGGGATGCTCTGGCCTGGCTCTTGAGAAGTCAGATGCTTGAGTGGCTAAGAATGCAGGTCTAGAGTCAGGTGGCTTGGAACTAGAGGCCCATTCTTCCACTTAAGGGCTGTGTGATTTTGAGGAAGTTACTCAACCATTCTGTGCCTCACTTGCCTCATATGTGAAGTGGAGATAATAATAATACCCTTTCTAGTTGCATGACCTCGGGTGGCAGGGTGTGGCAAGCTAGGTACCTAGGAATTTAGGGAGAGCCCTCCCCCATCCTGTTGAGCAAGACCCTTGCTTCTCTGTACCACCTAGTAAGTGATAAATAAATGTTAGCTATTTTTTCTTGATAAAAATTTCGGTGGAAGAATTGTTTATCTGGACAAAAGCATCCGATGTTTATCTGACTATGTATAAAAAGAGTAAACCTGAGCTCAGGTGTGAGCCTAAGGGATGAAGCAGTTAAGAAGGTTCACTGATGGAGAAACAGTGGTGACAAACAAAGAAGTGATGAACAAAGAACAAAGAAGACTTTCTTGGAATTCTCCCTGGGTATTTTCAGTAAATTTCCTTTTCCCAGAGTTCACTTGAGTGGGCTTCTGCTTATAGGACAGAGTAGAACTGCCCCACAGCGTTTCCAAGGAGCAGCTGGTGGATTAGAACTGCCAACCTTTTGATTAGCAGCCAAGCTTTTAACCACTGCGCCACCAGGGCTCCAAATATAGATGTAATAATCCCTATATATAGGGTCAGTATGAGTCGGAATCGACTCAGTGGCACTGGGTTGGGTGTGTTATTATATGCTGTTTACTTTACAGTTGACAAAGTACTTCTCAAACATTGTATCCTTGCATATTTTCAAAGATTTGTGAACTATTACGCTGCAGGATAAACTGCGACTCAAATGGGGTAGAAGTTCAATTTAAAAATTATCGCAATAAATTTTACCATTATCTTCTAAAGTAAAATCTCTGACTATCTTTGTCTTGTAATTGAAAATTCTAATTCACTTTATTTTCTATGATTATTGATATATTTGGATTGATTTCTACTGCGGTTTACATGCTTCCTATTTGTCTGACTTTTTGTTTCTCTTTCTTTTAGAATGACTTCACTTTTTTTTTCTTTTTCATTCCATTTTTCCTATCTACTTGCTTGGGAATTACGTACTCTATACCTATTGTCATGGATTGAATTATGCACCCGCCCCCCCCAAATGTGTGTATCAGTTGGGCTAGGTCCTGATTCTTGGTATTGTGTGATTTTCCTATATGTCCTAAATCCTGCCTCTACGATGTTAATGAGGGAGGAAAGGTGGCAGTTGTGTTATTGAGGCAGGACTCAATCTACAAGTTTGGATTGTGTCTTCAGGCAGTCTCTTGATATAGAAAAGAAAGAAGCCAGCAGAGAGATAGGGGGACTTCATACCACCAGGAAAGCAACACCAGGAGCAGAGCCCGTCCTTTGGACCTGGGGTTCCCTGCTCCTGAGAAGCTCCCTGACCAGAGGAAGATTGAAGACAAGAATCCTTCTCCAGAGCTGACAGAGAGAGAAAGCTATCCCCTGGAGTTGACACTCTGAATTTGGACTTGTAACCTACTAGACTGTGGGAGAATAAATTTCTCTTTATTAAAGCCATCCACTTGTGGTATTTCTGTTATAGCAGAACTAGATGACTAAGACAACTGTTTTTGGCTGGCAGTTCATATCCACCAGCTGCTCCTTGGAAACCCTACGGGGAAGCTTTACTCTGTCTTATAGGGTCGCTATGAGTTGCATTCGACTTGATGGCAATTGGTTTGGGTCTTGGTTTATACTTATTTAATGGTAAGTCTAGCTACCTCACCTGCATACGTGGCTTAACGAGGCTTAAAGTTAATCAATACCTACACACCATTACCGTGCTGTTTATCAATGCAGCTTTATAGTATGACTTGGAATCAAACAACACGAGCCTTTTTGTTCTTTTCGAAAATTGTTTTGGCTCCTCTAGGTCCTTTGCTTTTCCATATGAATTTTAAAATAACTTTGTCGATTTCTATAAAGAAGTCTGCAGGGATTTTGGTTACAATTGTGTTGAATTTACAGATCAGTTTGAGGAGAACTGACACCGTGACAACAGGAACACAGAACTATTTTTCCACTTATTTAACCTCTTTGTCTTCTGTCATCTATATTTTGTAGTTTTCAGTGTATAAATCTTTCACATATATTTCAGACTTAATCCTATGTATTTTATTATTTTGGTGCTTTGTAAAAGGTAATTAAAAATTGTTCATTACTATTATATACTGTTACACTCATTCGCGTATAGTATAAGAACTTTATATTATATTTTCAGTTTATTTTTCTCATGCTTTCTACTATTACTGACATGTATTTTACTTTTACATGTGTATAAACCCCAAAATATTGTTACTATTTTTTCATAAGAGTCTATTTTTAGAGTGACTAAAATTTTTCTTAAAACTGTATTTTTTAAAAAATATTTACCTTCATTTGCTTTTCGTTGACTTCATTATTTGTGAAGATTCAACTTTCTCCCTGGTATCATGTTCCCTCTGCCTCAAGAACTTCCTTTAACAGGCAGCTTACAGATCTGTTAGTGATAAATTTATTTAGCTTTTGTTTGTCTGCAAAGTCTATTTCTCCTGCATTAAGAAAAATTATTTTCACTAGAACTTCAATTAGATGTATGTTAGACCATTCGATATTGTCCTACAGGTCTTGCATCTTCTAATCTGTTTGTTTCTCCTACTTTTTTTTCTCTTAGAGTTTCGGTTTGGCTAATTTCTGTTGACCTGTCTTTTGCTGTGCTGAGTCTACTGATGAGCCTGCGACAGGAATTCTTTACCTTTGATATTGTCTTTTTTATTCGTAGAATTCCCAGTTGACTCTTAGACTTTCTTTCAGCTGAAATTCCCCATCCGTTCAAGCACGTTGTCTACCTTTTCCACTAGATTCTTTAGTGTTTTAATCAGAGTTATTTTAACGTACCTGTGCAGTACTTGAAACATTTGGGTCATATTGTTGTTGTTAGGTGCCATTGAGTTGGTTCCAACTCATAGCGACCCTATGAACAACAGAATGAAACACTGCCCAGGCCTGAGCCATCCTCACAATCGTTGTTATGCTTGAGCTCATTGTTGCAGCCACTGTGTCAATCCATCTCGTTGAGGGTCTTCCTCTTTTCCGCTGACCCTGTACTTTGGCAGCATGATGTCTTTTCTCTAGGGACAGACCCCTCCTGACAACATGTCCAAAGTATGTAAGATGCAGTCTCACCATCCTTGCTTCTAAGGAGCATTCTGTTTGTACTTCTTCCATGGCAGATTTGTTCGTTCTTTTGGCAGTCCATGGTATATTCAGTTTTCTTCGCCAACACCACAATTCAAAGGCATCAATTCTTCTTCCGCCTTCCTTATGCATATGATGCAATCGAAAATACCATGGCTTGGTTCAGGCACACATTAGTCTTCAGGGTGACATCTTTGCTTTTCAACACTTTAAAGAGGTCCTTTGCAGCAAATTTACCCAATGCAATGCGTCTTTTGATTTCTTGACTGCTTTTTTCACGGCTGTTGACTGTGGATCCAAGTAAAATGAAATCCTTGACAACTTCAATGATTTCTCTGTTTATCATGATGTTGCTTATTGGTCCAGTTGTGAGGATTTTTGTTTTCTTTATGTTGAAGTGCAATCCATACTGAAGGCTGTGGTCTTTGATCTTCATTAGTAAGTGCTTCAAGTCCTTTTCACTTTCAGCAAGCAAGGTTATATCATCTGTGTAACGCAGGTTGTTAATGAGTCTTCTTCCAATCCTGATACCCCATTCTTCTTTATATAGTCCAGCTTCTTGTATTATTTGCTCAACTTATAGACTGAATAGGTATGGTGAAAGGATACAGCCCTGACGTACACCTTTCCTGACTTTAAACTGGTCAGTATCTCCTTGTTGTGTCTGAACAACTGAATCATAACAAATTATGGATAACATTGCAAAGAATGGGAATTCCAGAACACTTAACCATGCTCATGAGGAACCTTTACATAGATTTGGGTCATATCTGAGTCTTATTCCCTTGATTGTTTTATCTCTTTACAATTTTTTTTTTGTTTGTTTTGTTTTCTTGCTTTTTTTGTGTGTCTCATACTTTTTGATTGAATGTTAAACATCATGTTTAGAACAGATTAGCCTCAGGTAAATGATATTTATGCCTGGAAATCCTTTTTACTTCAGGCCACTAGGGTGGAAAGTTGAGTCATTTTAGTTACAGGTTGAGTGAGGCTTGGATTTTGTTGCTATGGTCAATTTTAGTGGGCCACAGCCTCCAAACTCACTGCCACTAAGTCCATTCTGACTTATAGTAACCCTATAGGACAGAGTAGAACTGGCCCATCATGTTTCCAAGGCTGAAATCTTCACAGAAGGAGACTGCCACGCCTTTCCAAGGTCTTTCAGTGGCGGATTTTTCTCAGTGCTAGCATTCCACCCTCAGCTTTCATTAGCTCTTGTATGCCTATGCCACAGAGTGGGTCTCTCTCTATGCTCTTGCCCTTCACTCAACAGTAGACTGCTGTTTCTTGGTACTCTGTGCTAGGCTTGTTGGGGGGACAAGAAGATTCTTGGTTGCCTGGTCCAGACTCAGTCTTGGGAGGCCCTGGGCACCTGAACTTTGGGGGTGAACTTTTTCACCATTGTTGCCTCTTTTGTCCTTCTTGTGGCAGCCAAGCTTTACCTTGTGTAATGCACCAACCCTCTAATCCAGGACAAACATAATAGCCTACTTGATGTGTATTTACCAAAAGAATAAATGAGTGAACACTGGCAATGATAAATGCAAAGCTAAGAGGCTCCAGAGAAGGAATGAATAGGACCAGAGAGGGATCCATGCTCATCTGTTATACTAGAGGTGGTGGGATGTGAGAGTTTATGTGTAGAGGGTGGCAGGGGTTATTGAAGGCATCTGGTGCCAATGGGAAAGATGTCAAAAAAGGAAACCATGGTTTAATAACCATTAATTAATTGAGCATCTACTCTGTACCAGGCACTGTTTTGGACCCTGGGGATGCAGTGGGGATTCAAGACAAACAAGATACATAATGTAATGGGGTTAATGGGAGCTTTCATTCTTCCGATCCCTACATGAGATCATCAAATTTGTAAATATGGTAAAGTTTATTGTCTTAGCTATCTAGTGCTGCTATAACAGAAAAATTCTTTCTTAGTTATCTACTCGTACCTGTTGCTGTCGAGTCGAATCTGACTCATGAGGACCCTATAGTCAGAGTAGAACTGCCCCATAGAGTTTCCAAGGAGTGGCTGGTGGATTTGAACTGCTGACCTTTTGGTTATCAGTCCAATGCTTAACCACTGGGTCAGTGGGGCTCCCTTAGCTATCTAGTGCTGCTATAACAGAAATACCACACGTGAATGGCTTTAACAAAGAGAAATTTACTCTGTCACAGTCTAGGAGGCTAAGTCAGAATTCGGGGTGCCGACTCCAGGGAAAGTCTTTCTTTCTCTGCCAGTTCTGGGGAAAGGTCATTGTCTTCCATCTCCCCCTGGTCTAGGAGCTTCTCAGCTCAAGGACCCTGGGTCCAAAGGGTATACTCCCATCCTGGTTCTTCATTCTTGGTGTCATGAGGTCCCCCTATCTCTCTGCTCATTTCGCTCTTTTATATCTCAAAAGAAATTGACTCTAGATACAACATAATCTTATAGATTGAGTCCTGCCTCATTAACATAACTGCCTCTAATCCTGCCTCATTAACATCATAGAGGTAGGATTTACAACACCGGAAAATCACATCAGATGGCAAAATGGTGGACAATCACACAGTACTGGGAATCATGGCCTAGCCAAGTTGACACACGTTTTTTGGGGACACTGTTCAATCCATAACATTTATCATGCGCTTTTTTTTTTTTTTTTAATATGTGCTATACAGCCAGAATATTCCTTAGAAGAGAGGGTGAGGAGGCTTCATTGCACATACTTTGGACATGTTATCAGAAGGGACCAATCCCTGGAGAAGGACATCGTAATTGGTGAAGCAGAGGGTCAGTGAAAAAGAGGAAGACCCTCAACAAGAAGGATTGACATAGTGGCTGCAACAATGGGCTCAAACATAGCAACAATTGTGAGGATGGCGCAGGACTGGGCAGTGTTTCGTTCTTTTGTACACGGGGTCGCTATGAGTTGGAACTGACTAATAGCAACAACAAGGGCACCTAATAACAAGAACAACCCTATGGAGAAATGTGTATTTTATGCTCATTTGATAGATGGGGACACTGAAGCTTGGGTGAGATAAGTAAATTGCCTGAGGACACACACAAGTGATTGGAGGAGCCAAGATGCCCCAGAAAGCGTGTTTACACCACTGCTGGACCCGTGAAGGTGGGAAGCACTCTGGGGTGCAATCTAACTAATTTTCTCTGACAAACATGATTCCATTGGCCTAGGCTCATTTCTCATGGGCCAGATGGATGTGCTGCCAGGCTTCTTAAAGGTGCTATTTGGCACTTGACAATCTGGTGATGCCAACACTGATGAATAATGATGGCTCGTGAAACAGCCACTTGGTTTGGTTTAGGAGAGTTACGAATAATGATAGCAACATATTTTAATCATTTGCAGAGACCTGAACTCCTTTTTTTAAAATAAACATTTTATTTTAAATAGTTTTAGGTTTACAGAGTTATCGTGAAACTAGTACAGGAAGTTCCCGTATACCTCATGCCCAATTTCCCCTATTATTACCATCTTACCTCAGGATGGCATATTTGGCACAATTAAAACCAAAACCAAACCCACTGCCGTCAAGTGGATTCGGACTCATAGTGACCCTGTAGGACAGAGTAGAACTGCCCCATAGGGTTTCCAAGGAGCACCTAGAGGATTCAAACTGCCGACTTCTTGGTTAAGCAGCCGTAGCACTTAACCACTACGCCACCATGGTTTCCTTGCCACAATTAGTGAACCAATATTGATATATTATTATTAACTAAAGTTCATGCTTTATTCAGATTTCCTATTATTATTTTTTAACTCCAGGATCTCATTTAGGTTACCACATTAGTGATTAAGAGCTTGGCTGCTAACCAAAAGGTGGGCAGTTTGAATCCACCAGCCGCTCCATGGAAACCCTCTGGGGTAGTTCTTCTCTGTCCTATAGTGTTGTTCTCACTTGGAATTGACTTGACAGAAACAGGTTTTTTTTTGGTATCTCCTTAGGCAACTCTTGGTTGTGACTCAGAATTTCCTTGTTTTCAATGACCTTGACAAATTCGAAGAGTGCTGGTGGCTATTCTGCAGAATGTTCTTCAATTGGGAATTATCTGATGTTTTTCTCATGATTGTTGTTGTTAGTTGCTATCAACTTCACTTCAACTCATGGCAACCTTATGTGTAATAGAATGAAATGTTGCCTGGTCCTGTGTCATCTTCATGGTCTTTGGTATGTTTGAGAAGACTAGGGTAATGAAAGATCACAAGGGTAGAGAACCATTTTCATTATATCGAGGGTACTGTCTTAGTTATCTAATGCTGCTATAATAGAAATACCAAACGTGGATGGCTTTAACCAAGAGAAATTTATCCTCTCACAGTCTAGAAGGCTAGAAGCCCAAATTCAGGTTGCTAGCTCCAGGGAAAGACTTTCTCTGTCAGCTCTGGGAAAAGATCCTTGACATCAATCTTCCCCTGTAGAGGAGCTTCTCAATGCAGAGACCCCGGGTCCAAAGGATGTGCTCTGCTCCCGATGCTTCTTTCTTGGTGGTATGAGGTCCCCCTGTCTCTCTGCTCATTTCTGTCTTTTATATCTCAACAGAGATTGACTCAAGATACAATCTAATCTTATATATCAATTCCTACATCATTATCATAACTGCCTCTAACCCTGCCTCATTAACATCATAGAGGTAGGATTTATAACACATAGGAAAATCACATCAGGTGACAAAATGGTAGACAATTCACAATATGGGAAATCATGGACTAGCCAAGTTGACACAGATTTTTGGGGGACATAATTCAATCCATAACAGGTACCTACTATTAGTATAACTTAATACTATTGACATTGACCTTGATCACCTGACTTGGGGTAGTGCTTGTCAGGTTTCTTCATTGTAAAACTACTCTTTATTTTCTCTCTTTCCATACTGTATTGTTTGGAAGAAAGTCACTGTGTATAGCCTACACATAAGGAGTGGGGAATTAAGCTGCACGTCCATAACAGTGGAGTAGCTACATAAATTATTCTGCATGGGATATTTGTTTATTTTCTTCCATTTATTTATTTATTCAATCATTTATTTATATCAGTATGGATTCATGGATGTTTACTTTGTAATTTTAGTTATAATTCAATACTACTTTGTTTTGTTGCTCAAATCGTTCCAGCTTTGGACAGTGGGAGTTCTTTCAGTTGGTTTCTGTATCCTTTAGACATACCCCCATCATCATACATGCATTTTTGTTTTATTTTGGCCCTTTCTTACTTTCTGGCATTACATGATGCCCCAGGTTCATCTTGTATATTTCTTGCCCCAGTCTTAGAATCAGCCATTTCTCCAAGGAGCCCTGATCCCTTGGTGGATGGTCTTAGAAACAAACCATGGATCTAGAACTCATTGCTGCTAGTTGTTATTGCTTCTGCACTCTCTCAGTGGAGAGAGCAAAGAGATCTATTACCCACTGGTTGCTGTTGGGTTGACTCCACGTGTGCAGAGTAAAACTGTGCTCCATAGAGTTTTCATGGCTTTGACCTTTTAGAAGCAGATAGCCAAGCCTTTCTTCCAAGGTGCCTATAGGTGGGTTTGAACCTCCAACCTTTTTGGTTAGTAGTCAAGTGCTTAATCATTTGCACCACGCTGAGACTTCCAGAGAGGTCTATGTGTGTATACTAACCTACATATATACACACATATATAAATATTTCTACATGTAACCAACTGTATCTATATTAAGCCAAACATGAGTTTTTCCTGGTATCTCCAACTCTCATCTATGACCACATGCATCTTTCTAGCCTCCTGTTCTTGCTCATCTGTAACCTCCCTCTCCAATGGTGGGAAGCCTGGCCCCCATCTGCCATCCATTTACTTAATTGTCCAATTCCAGGATACATATACAATGGTTTCAGGATTTTTAGCCCATCCTTTCTAGGCAGCTACTAGATAAAGTTGTGCTTATGTACTAACGCTTATGTACAGTTCTTTTTCCCTTTAGTCTTACTGACTCATATCCAAAGTTACTTAGGTCAGCATCTTATTCCTTACCCTCTTCGGTGAGGTTGTTTCATACATTGTAATATACTTAGATTATTTCGATACATTCTGCATTCCATCCTGGGATCCCCTGATGTTCTAAATATATATATGTGTATATATATTTTTTTTAATTTACATACATTCAAGGTTTAGTCTTTGTGCCATAAAGTTGCATGGGTTTTAAGAAATGCTTAATGTCTTGTATTCACCATGACATAAACTCCTTTTTAAATTCACAGGGGACTAAGTTAACTTTCTCTAGACCTGTGGTGTCCAGCACTATAGCCACTAGCCACATGCAACTATTTGTATTTAAATTAAGATTAAATAAAATGAAAAATTCAGTTCCTCCATTGCATTAGCCAAATTTCAAGAGCTCAACAGACACGTGTGGCTGGTGACTACCATATTGGACAGCACCAACACAGACTATTCCCATCCTTTCAGAAAGTACTATTGGACAGCATCACCCCAGATTATGCGATATTAAAAGGCAGGCAACATGTCCTTTTAATCTTCATATCCGTGACATCTCGCACTGTGCCTGGCTTATGATGGATGCTCAAGGAGTATCCGTTTTTTTTCTAATTGTTGTAAAAATTTATAAAACACAACATTTGCCAATTCAATGTTCTTCACGTGATGCCAATTTCATTAATCATGTGCCACCATCGTTGATATCTGCTGCCAGATTCCCATCACCGTAAACAGAAACTCAATGCTTCCTAAACAGTGACTCCCCTTTCGTCTATCCCTCCCACCCCTGGTACCCCCCCCCAAAACCTGTTGCTGTCCAATCGATTCCAACTCATAGCGACCTTATAATACAGAGTAGAACTGCCCCAGAGTGTTTCCAAGGAGTGGCTGGTGGATTCAAACTTTTGGTTAGCAGCCGAGCTCTTAACCACTGCTCCACCAGGGCTGCCCCACCCCTGGTAACCACTAATAAACTTTGGTCTCCATACATTTGATTATGCTAGCTATTTCTTATGAGTGAGATCATATACTATTTGTCCCTTTGTAATTGACTTACTTCATCAGCATAATGCTTTCCAGATTCATACATGTTGTAGCCTGTATCAGGACTTCATTTCTCTGTATGGATGAGTAATATTTCATTGTAATGTATATACCACATTTTCTTTTTTATTCAAGGAGTGGTTATTAAATGAATGGACCAGTAATCCTGAACTGTCACATAGCATGTCCTTTGTGGAATTTTAACGATTTTTAAGTGTACAATTCAGTAGCATTAATTATGTTCACGGAGACCCTGAGTGGCACCAATGGTTAAGCATTTGACGACTAGCCAAAAAGTTGGTAGTTCGAATCCACCCAGAGGTACCTCAGAAAACAGGCCTGGTGATCTGCCTCTGAAAGGTCACAGCGTTGAAAACCCCATGGAGCAGTTGTACTCTGTATGCATACCAGATGGCAACTAACAATAATTATATGCACAATGTTGTACAACCATTGCCATTATTTATTTCCAGGATTGTTTCATTACCCGAAACAGACTCTCACTTTGATATTTAAGTTGCCTGTTGTGGGATGTTCAATATAACCACCTCATATCATCTCTCCAGAGAAGTCTAGATTGCTCATTAAATTGTGTGGGGAGCAGGGAGGACTTGAAAATCAAAACCAAACCCGTTGGGGTTGAGTCGATTCTGACTCATAGCAACTCTATAGGACAGAGTAGAACTGCCCTGTAGGGTTTCCAAGGAGCTGCTGGTGGATTTGAACTGCTGACCTTTTTGTTAGTAGCCAAGCTCTTAGTGCCAATTTCTGTGTCTGGGTAGAAGAGCAGAGGCAAACAGCATGTTTGGAGGCAGAGAAGGTATGAATGGCTGGTATGTGGGTGCAGGAATGATAATAACGTCTGTAGCTGCAGGGTCTTCACTTACCTACCCATTGTGACAACCATCTTCCTGTGTTCTAAGTCAGACCTGCCAGGTGAGCAAGGAAGACGATGGCAGAAAGAGAGACTGAGACACAGGGCAGCGGCTGCCTGCTCAAGGTCACGGTCACTGTTGTCCAAGCTGGGAGTGGACCCCGATGCCCTGCCACCCAGTTCAGTGTGTTCCTCCTTCCTGCACACCACATCTGTCCAGCTCTCACCAGCCTCTCAGAAACAGCCCAGATGTTTATTGCCTGAGCAGTGACAACATTAAAGTTAGCAAATTCCTTGCGAGTCCAGGGCTCTCAAGAACATGCCCAACAAACCGATCCACTTAAAATGCAAATTCCATTGACACTAATAAGCAATATATATACGCATGCCTTCACACATGCAAATGAGCAGAGTGGAACCTGGGACTTTCCTCCACTGCACTCTGCACGTGATAACCATGCGTAAGACACTCCAACCGTGTGGAGTTGAGAGAGAGCTCCCACTACCCACAGCTGGTTCCGTTCTGCCAAGATGCTCAGGAGCCGCTGTGGCTTACCCAGGCCTTCAGAAGCCAGAACAACACCCATGTTCAAAACAGAAAGAAAAAACAAATCAGTTATTGTTCAGGCGATTTCAACTCATGGCGACCACATGTGTGTCCGAGTAGAACTGTGATCCATAGGGTTTTCAAGGTTGTGGCTTTTCAGAAGTAGATAGCTCCAGGTCTTTCTTCTGAGGTGCCTCTGGGTGGGTTTGAACTGCCAACTTTTCAATTAGTAGCTGAGCTCTTAACCATTTGTGCCACTCAGGGATTCCATTCAAGTTCAAGGCTCCCTTGTAAGCTGTATGATGTGGCATAAGTAGCTCCGCCTCACTGAAACTCAGTTGCTTGCTCTGCTGAATCCCCCACCTGCCTGTTGAAATCTTCTTCAACCTTCCAGGCCCAGCCAGGTCCTTGAGAAACCACCCCTCATCACTGTATCCCATGCTGACCTTGCCCATGCCAAACTTAGGGTCGGTGGTCTCCTTCAGCCATCATGGACTGATTATTTAGTGCTGAAACCATGGTTGCCAGCCCAGACCCTTTCCCAGAAAGAACTCTAAGTTCCTGCCACCATCAGGCCTTCCCTTCAAAGTGTCTTGGGACTCCCAGAGGGTAGATAATTTTTGGGAATTTTGCCTTTGGTGTCTGCAGCCAGGGATCAAATTACTTATTTTAGGAAGGTGAGAAAATAACCCCAAAAACTAACCCCGTCGCCA
This sequence comes from Loxodonta africana, assembly GCF_030014295.1. Lineage (NCBI taxonomy): Eukaryota > Metazoa > Chordata > Mammalia > Proboscidea > Elephantidae > Loxodonta > Loxodonta africana. The sequence continues at coordinate 19,031,469 of NC_087359.1, forward strand.
TAGAGTAGATTCCGACTCATAGCGACTCTATAGGACAGAACCGCCCAATACAGAGTATAACTGCCCCACAGCGTTTCTGAAGAGTGGCTGGTAGATTCAAACTGCCGACCTTTGTTCGCTAGCCGTAGCTCTTAGCCACTGCACCACCAGGGCTCCTAGGAAGGTGAGTTGTTGTTGTTAGATGCCATCGAGTTGGCTCCAACTCATAGTGACCCTACGCACAACAGAACGAAACACTGCCCGGTCCTGAGCCATCCTTACAATCGTTGCTATGCTTGAGCTCATTGTTGCAGCCACTGTGTCAATCCACCTCGTTAAGGGTCTTCCTCTTTTCCACTGACCTTATACTGTGCCGGGCATGATGTCCTTCTCCAGGGACTGATCCCTTCTGACAACATGTCCAAAGTATGTAAGACACAGTCTCGCCATCCTTGCTCTATGGAGCATTCTGGTTGTACTTCTTCCAAGACAGATATGTTCTTTCTTTTGGTAGTCTATAGTATATTCAATATTCTTCGCCAACACCACAATTCAAAGGCATCAACTCATCTTTGGTCTTCCTTATTCATTGTTCAGCTTTCACATGCATATGATGTGATTGAAAATACCACGGCTTGGGTCAGGCGCAGCTTAGTCTTCAAGGTGACATCCCTGCTTTTCAACACTTTAAACAGGTCCTTTGCAGCCCATTTACCCAACGCAATGCATTGTTTGATTTCTTGACTGCTGCTTCCATGGCTGTTGATTGTGGATCCAAGTAAAATGAAATCCTTGACAACTTCAATCTGTTCTCCATTTATGTGTGATGTTGCTCATTGGTCCAGTTGTGAGGATTTTTGTTTTCTTTATGTTGAGGTGTAATCCATACTGGAGGCTGTGGTCTTTGGTCTTCATTAGCAAGTGCTTCAAGTCCTCTTCACTTTCAGCAAGCGAGGTTGTGTCACCTGCATAACACAAGTTGTTAATGAGTTTTCCTCCAATCCTGATGCCCCGTTCTTCTTCATATAGTCCAGCTTCTCGTATTATTTGCTCAGCATACAGACTGAATAGGTATGGTGAAAGAAAACAGCCTTGACACACACCTTTCCTGACTTTAAACCATTCGGTATCCTCTTGTTCTGTCTGAACAACGCCTTTAATCTATGTACAGGTCCCTCATGAGCACAATTAAGTGCTCTGGGATTCCCATTCTCCCCGAAGTTATCCATAATTGTTATGATCCACACAGTCGAATGCCTCTGCATAGTCCATAAAACACAGGTAAACATCCTTCTGGTATTCTCTGCTTTCAGCCAGGATCCATCTGACATCAGCAATGATATCCCTGGTTCCATGCCTTCTTCTGAAACCAGCCTGTTATTTTCAGTAACAGGTGTCCCTCTTCTCTAACTGTCCAAAATTTTGGGGGCCATTTTTAACAGAAATTTTTCAAAAATTCATTTTGCGCACTTGATTTGTCTTTTGAAGTTATGCCTCTCAGGGTCCTTGTGATTGTGTTGTTAGTTGCCATCAAGTCGGCGCCCACTCATGGCAACCTTACGTTGCGCCGTCTTCGCAATCATTGGTAGGTCTGGGTTCGTTCTTGTGGGTATTGTGTTAATCCATCTCATCGAGGGTCTCATTTTTGCTGACCCTCTACTTTACCAAAACATGATGTCCTCATGATAAGCATCGCTTATTACAGTCTACGTGACAATGTGGGTCCTCTTGGGGCCAGTTGGGTCCATAGCACACTCAGTTTCCGCTCTGTATGAACCACCTCGTAATTCATTTGTGACCTGAATTTCCCCAGTCCTCACCAGCTCTGGGGGGAGGGGATGAGGCAAGGCAACAAAATAGTATATTATTATTTTATTTGTGGAAAAAATGTGTGAGTGTGTGTGTAGACATGGCTGGCACCACACACACCAATGTATTGACAGTTCTTTCTTGGTGATGGTTCATGGACTTTTTGTGTATAGGTAAGTATTTTTCTACCACACGCTTTTCAGTGTTGGCATGGCGTCCCATTACGTGGACATGCCCTAGGTTGCTGAACCAGCCTCCCACTAGGTTGCTTTCTGGCTTTTTCTCTGCTATAAGTAATGTTCTGATAAACCCCTTGTACACAGATCTCCATACACACTTGTTTACTTAGGAAAATTCCTAGAAGTGGAATTGCTGGGTCAAAGGCTGTGCTATTACTTCTGTACGTTTTTTTTATACCTAATTTAAAATTGTCTTCTAGTCCCAGTGCCAATCTTCACTCCCACAAGGGCGGTGGTGGGTCAGTGGTAGAATTCTTGCCTTCCATGTGGGAGACCTGGGTTCGAGTCCCACTGAATGCACCTCAAGTATAGCCACCTGCCAGTGGAGGCTTGTGTGTTGCTAGGATGCTGAACTGGTTTCAACAGATCTTCCAGACTAAGGTGGACTAAGAAGAAAGGCCTGGCAATCTACTTCTGAAAATCCACCAGTGAAAACACTATAGATCACAATGATCCAACGCAAAACCGATTGGAGATAGCACAGAACCAAGCAACATCTTGTTCCTTTGTGCATGGGGTCGCCATGACTCGGGGGCTGACTCAACAGCAGCTCACAAGTGGCATACGTGGCTCCAGTTTTTCAACGCTTCTGACTCACCTCTCTTGCCCCAGTTCCCAGTCTGATGAGGGTGGCAGTGTCCTCTAGCCCCTGTGGCACCATCTCTGTTCCCTTTTCAACACCTGCAGTTCTATGCACACAGACAACTCCAAATAAATATCTGTGGCTTATTGGATAAGAATTCCATCTCCCCAGCCCAGCCCACTCCGGCACTCCCGTCGTGGGCCTGTCCTCCTCCTCCGACCGAGGCAAATAATGGATGGCCAGGAGCCCGCCCCTTCTTGCCTCCTTGTGGTGATGAGGGGCTGGATAAATGCGAAGTGAGTGGCAATATTTCCTATAAGTGGGCAACGGCAGAATCCGTCACTCCACACTGAGTCCCTGCAGACCACGGAAGGTGCTGTCGGTGGGGAACGTGCAGAGTGTGACCAGGGGTCAGGGCTGGGGGCCAGGGATGCAGGAGGAGGCTGGCCAGGACCAGGAAGCAGGGAGCGCATGGCAAACTCTGCTCCCTGTGCCTGAGCGGGAAGTAGCCATGCAGCCAGCTGAAGTAAAGCTAGAAAACAGAAGTTTCTGCTCGACACACTCACCAGGCAATGGCGGGGTGGGCAAAGAGGAAGATGGAGAGAGGGAAGGAGGGAGGGGAGGTGGTGCAGTCGGCGGCTGTTTGATGAATGTTATTGTTGTTATGGGGTGCCACGAAGTGAATTCCGACTCATAGCGACCCCATGTGATAGAGTAGAACTACCCGATAGGTTTTCCAAGCTGTAAATTTTTTTTTTTTTTTTTTTTTAATCTTCACAGGAGCAGATCACCAGGTCTTTCTCCTTCGAAGCAGCTGGGTGGGTTCGAATCACCAATCTCTTAGTTAGCAGCCTAGCGCTAAACCTTGTTTGATGAATAAGGAGGACGAATTCACCTCTGAACGCTCCAACCTCTGGGCGGTCTTCTGGTATTTTATTAGCTCCTCCCTTCTCTCTCTACCACTCCCCAGGCCTTTCATCCTTAGCTTCACCTTCAGGCCCCAGGTGAGGTCTGGAAGGCTCCTCCATCTCCAACTCAGCATAGCTGGAGGTGCTTTCTCTGCTGCTGTAGTTCTGCGGCTGTCAGTCCTGCAGCAGGAAGACGGGACTTCTCCATCTCCAGGGTGAGTCTGCTGCCCAGGAGGCTGCAGTAGCCAGTGACCGATAGCCTACTCAGGCCTTGGACTCCCCAACCCAGGCTTCCTTCTCTCTTTGCTTCTACAGAAGCTGCGAAGGCCTTGGGGAGTGGGCGCCTGCAGTCATCTCTGGCTGGTCTCACAGGGTAGATGGATTGTGCTAATGGCCCTGTGAACGGCCTTCCTGTTTCCAGGCCCTTTGGTGGTGACCTCCCACACTGATTCTCTGCTTGGCCCTGTGACTTGCTTTAGCCAATAGAATAGTAACAAGCTTGACTCCAGCAGAGCTTGAAAGTGCCTGTGCCTTTCCACCATGCACTCGGGCTGCCACCCTCAGAACATGCCAGTGCTAGCTAGCTGGAGAAATGTGAGAGGCTCATGAAAAAGAGCCAGGTTGTCACAGCTGAGGTCATCCTGGACCAGCCAGACACGAGCCAGCTTACCAGCTGACCACAGTTGCATGAGCAAACCCAGCCAAGATCAGCAAGCCCAACCCAGATGACCTGTAGACTCATGACGTTGAGTCATAGATGGTTGTTGTTTCAAGCTGCTAGGTTTGGGGTTGCTTGTTATACAGTGAGAGCTAGCTGATACATCTCTTTTAACTATGCATTAAAAGCCAGTCCAGAGGTCAGCCTGAAGGAGGCCAGGCTGGAACCTAGTAGATGTATGACGCTCATGCTTATCTCTGATGCCCAACTTTCCATTTACAAAATGGTTCTGGAGTTGCTCTATGAAGAGCTGATAAAACAAATTTAGGTTCTGGGAATTGCTAGAATTCTCTTAAATTACACTTACCTTCGATGGTTTTCATCAAATTGCATAAATAACATATGTTGATTATAAAAATAACTCAAAATAAAAACATATAAAGTTAAAAATTCCTCTTTACTGTACCACCTGATCCTACACCCTCCCCTGCTTGTGCCCACTCCAGTTTCATTCTAGGGAATGAAATTGGTATCATTAATAATTTGGTATGTAACCTTCCAGATATTTTTCAGTGCACACATACAAACATAGATAGATATCTTTTTTTATTTTACAAAAATGGAATCATGAAAAAATACTGTTCTGAGACCCACTTCTTTTATTTAACGGATATCTTACAAGTCAACCTCATTCTTTTCAATAGCTGCATAGTATCTCAGGGGATAGGAGTCCCTGGGTGGTGCAAATGGTTAACATACTTGGCTCTTGACCAAAAGGTTGGAGGTTTGAGTCCATCCACAGGTGCCTTGGAAGAAAGGCTTGGCGATCTCCTTCCAAAAAAATCAGCCACTGAAAACCCTATGGAGCACAATTCTACTTTGACACACATGGGGTCGCCATGAGTCGGGGCCAACTTGATGGTAACCGGAGATATTACAGGGCATGGATACGCTGTGCTTAAACCACATTCCAGGGAAGATGTTTTGATTGGCTCAAACTTTGTTGCTGTGACTGAAATGAACTTCTTTGTATATAATGTTTTGGTGCACTTACAGTGATATTTCCATGGGATACATATCTAAAAATGGAATTGCTAGGTCGAGGAAACACTCATTTTTCATTTTAAAGTATTGCCAAGATGCCCTTCAAGAAGAGTAGATGGCATAAGAATATCTGTTTCTTCACACCCTCATCAACCCTGGTTGTTATCAATGTTCTAAACTTTTTGCCAGTCTGGTGGGAAAAAACATAATACCTGGTTTTAATTATCCGTGAGTTTGAAGGAGTTCTAGATATGTATTGGCAATTTGCATGTTTTTTCTGGTGAATTGCATGTTTGTATAATTTGACTGCTAGTCCTATCATCTTGTGATTGTTTTCTTATTGAATATGGAAGGCCTTTATATATTATGGCTATAAACTCTTCGACATGCAAGCCCAGATTTTTCTAAATTCATCAAACAACTCTATTAAAAAACCCACAAATATGGGTCTTAATTCACTCTATGGTGAATTAAAGACCTGGTCACGAGATCTTTCTCTGCCTCTTTGTTTAAATGCAGAAGGTGGAAACCTTAGGATCATCTGTAGAAGTAGGCCATGAAAACATGCTCTTCCAGTTCATTTGTTCCTCTACCATCACTGCTGCTGTTGTTGTTGTTAGTTGCCATCAAGCCGATTCTGATTCATGGCAACCCCATTGACAGAGTAGAACTGCCCCATGGGGTTTTCTATGCTGTAATCTTTACAGGAGCTGATTGCCAGGCCTTTCTCCCATGGAGCTGCTCGGTGGGTTCGGACCGCAAACCTCTCAGTTAGCAGCTGAGCACTTAACCAGTGTGCTGCCAGGCCTCCTCCAGCACTGCTAGATGATTTAAACTCCTCTCTGGAATCAGCTTTGGTGATGTTAGAGCTGGAGGCTGTAGCAAAAGCTTTTCTTTTTTATTTGGCTTTAGAGAACAGAAGTTAATTTTTTCCTAGTTCTAGAGGCTAGAAGTCCAAATCAGGATATCAGCCATGTCAATTCCTCCCGGGGGTCTCCGAGACAGGAAATGTTCCATGCCCCTCTCCTGGTTCCGGTGGCTGCCAGCAATCCTTGGCATTTCCTTGCTGCTCATGGGTGTGTCTGCCTTCATCGTCACATGGCATCTGTCTTCCCCTGCCTGTGACTCCCTTTTTATAATACACCACTCAAGAAGGCTTAGAATTTGGACCCACCCTGCTCTGGTATGACCTTCTTCATCTTGCCTGATGACAAAAGAAAAACCCTATTTTACACAAATGATGTATTGCTGAGACTTTTGCCAACTGTAACTGACAACAGTCAAGTATGGAGCTAAAGCTGATCACTCTGTCCTTCAGAATTTGTGCACTCTCTTTCCATTTTGCTTTCCTCTAGGAGTCTAGTGGAGCCCTGGTGGTACAGTAGTTAAGAGCTCCACTGCTAACCAAAAGGTCGGCAGTTCAAATCCACCAGCCGCTCCTTGGAAACCCCGTGGGGCAGTCGTATTCTGTCCTATGAGTTGGAATCGACTCGATGGCAATGAATTTCATTTTTTTTTTTTTTTTATGAGACTAGTGGTGCAGCGGTTAAAAGCTTGGCTGCTAACCAAAAGATTGGCAGTTCAAATCCACCAGCTGCTCCTTGGAAAGCCTAAGGGGCAGTTCTCCTCTGTCCTATAGGGTTACTATGAGTTCGAATCGACTCCACAGCATTGGTTTTCTTGTTTGTTTGTTTTTATGTGTTTATTATATTCTTCTCTGCTATCTTCTTCTGCTTATGTATTTATCTATTCATTACACACATATTGAGTTCCTACAATTTGTAGGGCACAGGTTCCTCACAGCGTTAGGAATTTGTATGTGTATGAATGTGTGTGTGTGCAAGTGACAATATTTCCACATGGTCACAATGGGTAGGGGACACAACTCAGCCCATCATAGGGGATGTGGGGGTTGGGGGAGTCGGGCATGCTGACAGCCAGAGGCCCCAGAAAGGTGGATCCTTTTGTGGTTAGCCAGAAGAGGGACAGGCCCCAGCAAGTGTCCCAAACAGATGACCCTCCCCAAGGGCCACTGGGTGAGCTAAGCCTTCACTGAGCACCCAGAGGTGTGGGGGGCTAGTGGTGCCACTTCAGGTCTGGGGCCCCTCAGGCAAAAATCACCCTCCACCCTCCTTAAACAGATCTCTAAAGCCTTTCACATGTTACAATTCAAAGAGAGCATTAGTTCATGAATTCAAACTGAAGTATTATAATCAAATGGCACCAGGAAGTGTGATATCCAAGGCCTGCAGGCTTGAGCCCCTTTACAGGACAGGCTGGGAACAAAGAAAGAAGGTCTATTACCAAGTGGCATTTGGGAAGTCCTAGCCCCACAAAGAAGGGCAGTGTGGCTCAGTGGTAGAATTCTCACCTTCCACAAAGAAGACTGAGTTTGATTCCCGACCAAGGCACCTCATGTGTAGCCACATCCATCTGTCAGTGGAGGCTTGTGTGTTCCTAGGATGCTGAACAGGTTTTAGCAGCGCTTCCAGGTTAAGATTGACTATGAAGAAAGGCCTGGCAATCTACTTCCAAACATCAGTCAATGAAAACCCTACTATGGATCCCAATAGTTCGATCCCTAAACAATCATGGGGATGATGCAGGACTGGGCAGAGTTTCCCTCTGTTGTGAGTGGGGTTACCAGGAGTCGGGGGACGACTCGATGGCAGCTAGCAGCTTCAACAGCCCCAGAAAAGAGTTTTTGCAGGAACTTTGTCCCAAGACAAGTAACGTGGTTACAACTCTGTAGGGTGTCCAGTCCACAACCAGCACTTCCTGTGACTCTGTTGGGGGTGGTGGGCCTCTGGTGGCTTCCTCTCAATCCTGGTCACAAGATCTAACAAGATCTTTCTCAGGGGCTGTGTTCATTCCAGCATCCAGGCCTCCTAGGCTGTACTAGCCAGCCTCCTTTCCTCTCATTCACCATCTTCCCCCCAAGACTCCCAGCCTGGCCTCCTCCCCTCTCTCAGCTCTGCTCAGGGAACCTCAACTTCCTTTTACTTTATGATGCAGAGCAAGTCCATGTTTCTTTGCCTCAATCTTCCCCCATCTAGACATACCCAGGGGCCAACAGGCCCTTTAAGGTGTTTTTCTAAACAAAAGAACCAGTAAATCTTCCACGGCCCTTGAGTCCAAGGCTCATAATACCGCCAGCTTTTAAAATAACAAGTCCTGGCCTCCCTGCTAGCTACACCTGTAAAGCACTTACAACTGCCTGGCACAGAGTAAGCGTACCACGGGAGCCGTTAGTCAGGCAAGCAGGTGGGGGTGCAGCAACACTGGCTGACTGAGTTGGGGGATGGGGAGGTGGGGTGCAGATACAGGCAGGTGAGGAGACCACAGACCAGCCACAGAAGATGGGGAGCAGCATTGGGGGTGTTGAGGGCACTGGTGTGACAGAACTGGGGCCGGGAGGTGGGAAGAAGGTGGTGGGGGACACTTGGAGTCCAGCTGCCCTTTCCTTTCTCTTGGGGAATCTGGCCACCTGGGCCCATCATCGCCTTGTCAGGAATCGGACTTCTCTGGAACCAAGGGCAGATCTTGGTTTGGCTCACCTGGGCAGGCTCCCCTGGAATGAGGAGGAGGCTGCTGCTTGTATGACCTTGGGCAAGTCACCTTCCCTCACCTGTCCCTACAGGTAAAAGAAAGAGCTGGCCTGGAGCTCTCGGACTAGGGCTCCAAGCATCTGGAAAGGTGAAGAAGGAAGCAGAGCCAGGAATCACCCTGGAGAGAAGCCGGCAGACCTTCCTAGCCCCCTGCTGACCTGGGCCACCACCAGTGCCCAAAGTCCCCGCTGCTGCCTGTTGCAGCCTGCAGGGCAGCTGGCGGGGAGGGACAGGATGGAGAGAGACAGCCAGGTCTGTGGCTCACAGGGCCCCCGCCTCGCTTTAATGAGGAAGTAATTCAGTTAGCTGGGATTTCCTCGTCAGCAGCTTTCATTAAACGAAGGAGCAGTGGAGCTATTAGGGACGTGAAGAGAAGCTGGGGGTGGGGTGCAGTGGGGACGGCTGGGGGATGGAGGCAGGTTGTTAAATAGATTAAGAGGGGGGAGAAGGAGCAGAATAAAGGGGAGACAAAGCAAGACGGGACTGCCAATGAGGAAATCACGCACAAAGCAGCCCAGAGGAGGTGAAGACAGGGGCTTTGTGGGACCTAGAGCCTTCTTTGTGCTAAGCACAGCCTAATCAGGAGCTAACACAATCCTGCTTCATCTGAAAGGCTGCACAGCAATCAGTTGGCCCCCTCCCCACAGCCAGCTGCGGGAGAGCACAATAGCCACCCTGAAATAAATAATAGCGGTCAGTGTTTGCAGGCTCCCAGACAAGAAGTCAAGGCCATGTGTGGCTGCTGTGCCCACTGAGGCACAGCAGGGGCCTGCCAGGAGCCCAGGGGTGCTGCTCTGGGCAGGGGTAAAGGGACAGGGGACTGCTGTAAATGAATATTTCCATTGTTTGAGAGAATGAGCCACAGGGTGGCAAAAAAAAACCTACATGAATGCTGCAGTTGTCAGTACATTTGTCTGTATCAAAGTCTTCGTGATTCTATTAAGATAGTATTATCCCCATTTTATAGATAAGAATGCTGAGTCTCAGAAAGGTTAAATCAAGGCTCAGACAGTTATGGCCTGTGGGCCAAATACAGCCCACTTCCTGTTTGTGTAAATAAAGTTTTATTGGAACACAGCCACACTCGTTCCCTTACATATTGTTTACTGCTTTCTTTGAGCTGCAAGGGTAGAACAGAGTTGAGTAGCTGCGACAAAGACTATACTGGGTTGAGCAGTGGCCTTTCAAAATCATGTCCACCTGGAACCTGTGACTGTGATCTTATTTGGAAAAGGGTTCTATGCAGATGCCATCAAGTTAAGACAAGGTCTTACTGGATTAGGGTGGGCCTAATCCAATGACTGGTATTCTTATAGGAAGGAAAACCTGGAGACAGATACATGGGGGAGATGGCCATGTGAGGACAGAGGCAGAGACTGCAATGACGCAGCCACAAGCCAAGGAATGCCAAGGATTGCCAGCCACCACCAGAAGCTGGAAGAGACAAGGAAGACCCCTACACTAGAGCCTTCAGAAGGATCATGGTCCTGCCGACACCTTTATTTCGAACTTCTGGCCTCCAGAACTGTGAGAGAATAAATTTCTGTTGTTTTAACTCGTCCAGTTTGTGGCACTTTGCTACAGCAGCCCTGAGAAGTGATTACAGAGACCATATTGCCCACAAGGCCTGAAATATTTATTCTCGGGCACTATACAGAGAAATTTGCTGCCCACTGGGTTAATTGGCCTATTCAAAGTCACAGAACCAGAAAAAGACAGAGCTGGTGTTTTATCAGCTTCAGTCCTGAAGCTCTGCAGCAAAGAAGTGCCCCAAGAGGGGGTTGGGGATAGAGCACAGTGCAGGGAGGGGAGGGGGAGGAAGAAGGCAGAACCAGCTGGACTGTTCTAGCTCCACTCTGATGGTGGGAGGGGGCAGGGCAGCGGACCCAGGCAATTGGGGGGTCTCCAGGGAAGTATGGTCATTCATAACCTGCTCAGCAAGGACCCTGCCTGCCAGGACCCAACCTTTCTTGGCTGGAGAAAGACCAACCAAGGTCTCAGCATCTGCCACACCCTCCCTGGAGCCTGGAGTAGGGTCTAGCGAGCCTTGGGCCAGCCTGATCAAGATGGCTCTGATCCAGGCCTGCAGGTGGGCTCTGGCAGGTTTACCCTCTTTCACCCCTCTTTGAGACCCAATGTCATCCTCTGGCCTGGGACTGGTTTCAAGTGTTCCTGCTCGGGCCAGCACCGCTGTGTAATCAATGTTCAGTGGGAACAGGAGAGGGCCATGTATGACCAAAGGTGGACAGCTGGATGCCTCGCTCCCAGCCCTGCCGGATGTATGGGGCTCTGGTTCACGTTGCTGCTCCTGCTGATGGTGATCACATCAGAGGAGCCAGAAACCAGGCAATGCAATGAACCCATGCTGAAAACTGTGGGCCAGGCACCTCCAGCTGGGGAACCCCTGCCCTCCTGAGACCTATGGCCTGGCAAAAGGAGTGGAAGGGGCAGTGGGAGCAGAGAATCAGCTCGGGGAGGTGGGGGAGGAACTTCAATATGCTTGGAAATCCTAGGTAGTCAATTCTATACATTATTGCTTAATGGTAATTGTATATGAATTATTATAAGCCATAATCCAAACCAAAACCAAACCCGTTGCTGTTGAGTTGATTCCTACTCATGGTGACCCCATGTGTTTCAGAGTATAACTGTGCGCCATAGGGTTTTCAAGGCTGTGACCTTTTGGAAGCAGATTGCCAGGTCTTCCTTTTAAGGCGCCTCTGGGTGGGAATCAAACTGCTAACCCTTCAGTTAGTAGTCAAACATTTAACCGTTTGTGCCACCTAGGGACCCTAAGCCATAATACTAGTTACCACTTCATTCGTTTAAGAAGAATTGATCGAGTACCTACTGTGTGCCAGGTGCTGTTCTGGGCTCGGAGGAAAAAATGACGAGCAAACAAATCTCCAACTCCAAAACCAACCTTCCATAGAGAGAGAGCAAAAGCCCCAGCCATGATCTGACTTCAATCAGAAGGAACAGACAGGGAAGGGGCTGGAGCAGAGGCTTGTTGAAGCCAGGGAGTGAGACATGTGAAAATGTGGGGAAAAGAAGAGTGTTCTGGGGAGAAGGAACAGCCAATGTGAAGGCCCGGAGGTGGGGAAGAGCTTGGTGTATCTGAAGAACGATGAGAAGGCCTGTGGGACTAGAGTGGAGTCAGAGATCTAGACGGCAGGGGGAGATGAAGTACAGAGGTCAGCAGGGGACAGGTCACACGGAGCCATGACAGGGAGGACTTTGGCTGTCATTGAGTGGAGAGGAAGCCTTTGGAGGAAGGAAATGGAGCTAGGGAGCTGTCTCAGTTATCTAGTGCTGCTGTAAAAGAATTACCACAAGTGGATGGCTTTAACAAAGAGAAATTTATTCTTTCACAGTTTAGGAGCCTAAAAGTCCAAATTCACAGTGCCAGCTCCAGAGGAGGGCTTTCTCTTTCTGTTGGCTCTGGGTGAAGGCTCTTGTCATCAATCTTCCCCTAGTCTAGGAGCTTCTCTGTGCAGGAACCCCAGCTGTAGAGCATGTGCTCTGCACTTGGCACTGCTTTCGTGGTAGTATGAGGTTCCCCTGTCTCTGCTCACTTCTTTCTTTTATTTCTCAAAACAGATTGACTCAAGATGCAACCTAATATTGTAGATTGATTCTTGCCTCATTAACAAGTTGTTTTTCTTATTAAAGATGGAACAATTACTGCATGTTTATGTGCCGTTAGAAATGACCCAGTAGACAGGGAGCCCATGACTATGCAGGAGAGAGGGGACCATGCAGCAAGTTCCCCGTGGACAAGAAGGGTAGGGAAAAACACATGTGTCCCTATAACTTGTTCTAGGAACGTATTTATATACATTCCCATTAGGAACACACCCAGGTTTGCACGGCTTGATTTTCACCTAGGCCTATTGTCCCGGTATAATTACAAAGAATTCTCAGAACTGTCCCAGTTTGGACAATAAATTATGTGGTCATTCTGCTTATGAGGTAAACCAAAACCATTGCCGTCGAGTCAATTCTGACTCATAGCGACCTATAGGACAGAATACAACTGCCCCCATAGAGTTTCCAAGGAGTGCCTGGTGAATTCAAACTGCTGACCTTTTGGTTAGCAGCCACAGCACTTAACCACTATGCCACCAGGGTTTCCACCTATGAGGTAGGTACAATTTTTATCCCCACTGTATAGATAAGAAAACTGAGGCTGAGGGAGGTGAATAGGCCTAACGTTGAACAGCCGGTACATAAAACTAATGGTGTGACTCCAAGCTCTTGATCCCTGACCCCAAGTGAGTAAAAGCTTGGTTCTGAGTATGACAGTGGACACCAAGAAGCAGAGGATGGTCTCTCCAGGCACGTCTAGATTTCCGCTTGAGGCCTGGTCTCCATTCATGTGAAACAGTTAGGCTTATAGCTGGGGATGGGGTGGCTATTAATATCTTCTATCAAATCACACACAAGATGAGGGCAAGAACAATAGAACATGTAATTTGCTTACAGTTAGGTTGCTACGTGTTTGGAGATCTTCCAAGGCTACCAAATTTCAAGCTTTAGCCTGTTTTGTCTAGAGCTGTTACATCTTACCCATGCTACTGGTGACCACGAGGTTTGACCATGTTTCAAAATTCTGTGTGAACTAGGAAAGGTTCAGGGCCACAGAAAATTCACCATAGACTTGTAAGTTCTGCTGTGATTCTCCTCCCGCAGTGTTCTTTACAGCTTAGTTGGGAATGTGCCTCAGAGTCCTTCTCAACACAGTACTCTGTCGCTCACCCTTATCAGTCAGAGTTGATCTCCCTAAGAAACTTCTTGGCCATACCTAACTTAGGCAACGTTCTCTCTCTTGAGAGGGAGATGGAATTATTGACTTCTACAGGTGTGATCCTGGGATTTTTTTTGTGCTCCTTATCCACTTGCAGTCATGCTTTACACTCCAGAGCTGTGCCTCTATACTCTGCAGTGAGAGTAGAGAACAAAGCAGAGCAAAGAGGCTCGAGTTAAGCACGTTCTTCTCTCCCCGTAGGAAGGCACATGTTTCAGCCATCATGGCAACCTTCAGCGTGACCCCAGAGCAGCTACTTTCTTCTCCCTGAAGTTTTCTAAGTAGCCTGCTACCTCTGTTCTCTTCTTCTTGTTCCCTGTAACTATTTCTAGAATGGTAGATCACGGATCAAGGTCTGGGCAGGTAGTCAGTTGGCGGCCAGCAAGTGGGTGATGCAAACCCTGTGATGATGGCAGCTGATGATCTCGATTAAATTTACTCGTAAAAATCAATAGAAAGAGGGAAAGAAGAGACGTAGCTAATTCTTTTTAAGTATAAGCCATATTTAAAACCAGTTGCCACGGAGTCAGCTCCAACTCATCGCGACCCCATGTGTGTCGGAGTAGAACTGTGCTCCACAGGGTTTTCAATGACTGCTCTTTTGGAAGCAAATTGCCAGGCCTTTCTTCTGAGGCACCTCTGGGTGGACTTGAACCTCCAATCTTTCTGTTAGCAGCCAAGAGTGCGGACAGTTTACACCACCCAGGGACTCCCAACTGTGTTTACTGGGTATTTTTGTAGTTATTATTTCTGTTTGTTGACTACCTAAGTCAGGTATGCAGGAGCCCGGGTGGCACAGTGGTTAAGTGTTCAGCTGCTATACAAAAGTCGGCAGTTCGAATCCACCAGCCACTCCTTGAAAACCCTATGGAGCAGTTCTACTCTGTCCTATAGGGTCTCTATGAAGTCGGAATCAATGGCAACGGGTTTTTATGCAATATGTTCCAAGTGCTGGTGGTGCGGTGGTTAACCCACCAGCCACTCTGTGGGAGAAGGACGTGGCAATCTGCTTCTGTAAAAATTTACAGCCTTGGAAATGCTATAGGGCAGTTCTACTCTGTCCTATATGTTGACTGTGAGTCAGAATCTACTCTACACAATGGATTTGGTTTATGCACTATGTCAGGGGGCTCCAGGTCCTTTAAATACACTACCTCCAGGGCTTCTTGTCAGCCCCATCCTGGCAGAGTAGTGACTATTATCTTTCTTGTGCAGATGAGGAAAGTAAGGCTCAAAGAGACAGGTAACATGTGCAAAGGTTGTCCAGGAAAAAGTGAGCCATAGTTTCTGATGATTTTTGCTCCTTGTCTTACTTATCTAGTGCTGCCGTAATGAAACTATCACAAGTAGGTGACTTAAAGAACAGGAATTTATTTTCTCAACATTCTGGAGGCTAAAAGTCCCAATCGGGTCTCGACTGTGTCAGTTCCTTCTGTGGGCCTCTCTCCTAGTTTCTGGTGTCTGCCAGCAATCCTTGGCGTTCCTTCACTTGTACACACAGAGAGACATATGGGGGAAGATTCCTTGCAAAGATCCATCTGTAAGCCCAGAAAAGCCAAGAGACACTTTGGGTTCTCAGAAGCTGGAAAAGACAAGGAAGGATCTTCCGTTAGAGTGGACAGAAAGAGAGAGAGCAAGGTTCCTATTGAAACCCTGAATTTGGACTTCTGGCCTCCAGAATGGTGGGGAAATCAATTTCTGTTCTTTAAAGCAACCTCCTTTGTGGCATTTTGTTAAGGCAGCCCGAGGAAGCTATGACAGATGTCTACCTGACCAAAAGTGGCACTCCCTCCCCCCGCCCCCCCCACTCATCATCCCATTCTTTCTTAGGAGCAGAGCCTGTTTGATCAAGTGTCTTCAGGGACAGTGACTCCCGCCCACTCTCCCAAAGCCACACGATGAGATTTATGATTGGTTAAAATCTGATTCTCCTTGCTGGAGATTGGTTAAGACATGTACGTGGAACTGAAAAGATGGTGTCGGGGACTCTGGGGGGAGGTTTTCCTCGTTAATAAAAAATGTGGAGGAGGGTATGGGGGTAAGCTTACAGTGGAGAGATCTGGTACGCACTATCTCAGCCATATGCTGGAGGTAAATGTCATCAGGGATAAGTCACGTGGATATCATGCACCCTGATATGATGGGATATGAAGGGCGCATCACCTCCATAGTCGGCCTCCCAAAACCCATAACTGCAGTTTACCCGTGAGAAAAATATCAGACAAACCCAAACTGCAGTTGTCTGTTTCTGTCAAGTGAGTTCCAATTCATAGTGACCCTATAAAAAAACCAAACCCACTGCCATAGAGTCAATTCTTACTCATACCAACCCTATAGGACAGAGTAGAACTGCCGCATAGAGTTTCCAAGGAGCACCTAGTGGATCTGAACTGCCAACCTTTTGGTTAGCAGCCATAGCTTTTAACCACCAAGCCACCAGGGTTTCCAGTGACCCTACAGGACAGAGTAAAACTGCCCCCTAGGGTTTCCAAGGCTATAAATCTTTACAGAAGCAGACTGCCACATCTTTCTCTTGTGGTGTGGCTGGTGGGTTTGAATCACTGACCTTTTGGTTAGCAACCAAGTGATTTAACCACTGTGCCACCAGGGCTCCTTCAAATTGTAGTGCCTTCTACAAAATACCTAATCAGCACTCCTCAAAACTATCAAGGTCACCAAAATCAAGGGAATGCTAAGAAACTGTCACAGCCAAGAGGGACTGAGGACACATGATGACTAAATGCAAGGTGCCATCCTGGATGAGATCCTAGGTTAGAAAAAGAACATTAGTGGGAAATTTAGTAAAATCTGAATAAAGTGTGCAGCTGAGTTGATAGCAATATACCAATGTTGGTTTCTTGGTTTTGACAAATGTACCACGATAATGTAAGATGTATAAAAAACAAACAAGCCAAACCCATTGTCATCAAGTTGGTTCGACTCATGGCGACCCCACGTGTTTCAGAGTAGAACTGTGTTCCATAGGGTTTTTATTGGCTCTAACCTTATGGAAGTAGATAGCCAGGCTTTTCTTCTGTGGTGTTGCTGGATGGATTTGAACTACCAACGTTTCAGTTAGTAACCAAGCAACAAATGTTTCGCACCAGCCAGGGACCTTATAGCAGAAACTGGGTGAAAGGTATATGGGAACAAAGACTGTACTATTCTCATAGCTTTTCATCTGTGCATAGATATTTATTCTAAACTAAAAAAATTTATTTAAAAAAAAAAGGTAATGGAAAGAAAACAGATGCATAGCAAGAAGCATCCTCTTGGCAGGATATTATCCCGTGTGTGATGGAACTGCAGCAGCCATTTGTCACTATGAGGGCTGATACCAGCACCTCCTAAAGGTGGCAGAGTAGACAGAAGAAAGCACTTGAGTGTCTGATGATATCATTAAAAAAAAAAAAAAAGAAACCCAATGTCGTTGAGTCGATTCTGACTCATAGCAACCCTATAGGACAGAGTAGAACTACCCACAGCGTTTCCAAGGTAGATTCAAACTCGCTATCTTTTGGTTAGCAGCCAAGCTCTTAACCACGGTGCCTCCGGGGCTCCGATGATATCATAAAGCCTCTGAGTCATCCAATTTTGCAATCCCACCAGCCTCAGACTTTATGTGAGATAAGAAACCCCTGTTGTTAAAGTACTTTCAGTTAAGGATTTTTTTTCTTCTCCTTCTTTTTCTTGCAGCCCAAAGCGTCCTAGCTGGTCCATTTCAAATACCAGGCTTATTCCCCTTGACTTAGGCTCATCTTGGTCAACTTGTTACTTGCCCATGCTGTCTGCCCTGAATTGGCTGCTTTGGACCTTGGTCACAGGGTTGTGCTGCCCACAGCCAAGGCACCCCCGTGCCAGTCAGCCCTGTATGGGGCTTCAGCTTAATTAATTTTCTGTCGAGCACAGGTGCCAGAGTGATTCCAGCAGACCCTGGGAGATTGTGCTGGAGAGAAACAAAAGGGAGCTGCTAGACTGTGAGAGCTGATATTAAAACGACTACAAGTCACTTCATATCTAGAGTCAATACATTATATCCCTAATAAATAATGGGTTAGTGCAGGTTAAGTGTCTGTTGCTGCATTCCAATTGTTGATATTTAATTAGCTCTAAAATTAAAGTGTACTTTTATTGCCACACTGCTAGGACTACTTTATTCCTAATTGATTGAGATTAAAGTGTCTCCCAAAGATCCCTGCGTCCCTTTGTCAGCCCGAGTGTGAGAGGACTTAATGAAAACGTTTGACATTTCAAAGTGTGACATAAATATCTTTAAATTAAGCAAAAGACAGTGTTTTTGTTATATTTCACAATCAGGGTGCTGATGAGTGAGGAAACACTTTTTAATAGGGATGAAGTTTTATGAGCCGAATGGTGGCTGAGGGATGATTTGAGCTGGTGGTGACAAGGTGGTGGAAGGGGTCAGCCATCGTTTATCGGGGAGCTGGCTGACTGGGAGTTGTTTTTCAGTTTGGGAAACATGGAAGAACGGTAGCAAAGGGTGGAGCTTTCCAGAATCCCCTCTGCTTGCCCGGAGGCAGTGGGGGGCAGCAGAAAGAAGACTGACTTTAGAGATGAAGGTGGGTTTCAACCCCAGGCTCTGCCACATACAAATTGAATGATATTCGAAGAGTTACTTATTCACTCTGAATTTCAGTTTTCTAATCCTGGAAACCCTGGTGGTGTAGTGGTTAAATGCTACCAAAAGGTCAGCAGTTTGAATCCACCAGGCACTCCTTAGAAACTCTACGGTGCAGTTCTACTCTGTCCTATAAGGTTCCTATGAGTCAGAATCGACTCGATGGCAATGGGTTAGGTTTTTTGGTTTAATCCCTGGGTGGTGGTTAATGTGCTTGGCTGCTAACCCAAAGGTGGAAGGTTCGAGTCCACCCAGAGGCACCTGGGAAGAAATGTCTCATCATTTCCCTTTAAAAAAATCAGTTATTGAAAACCCCATGGAATGCCATTCTTACTCTGAACACACACGGGGTCGCCATGAATTGTAATCGACTTGACAGCAGCTAGTAATCCTAAAATAAGGACAATGACACCTGCTTCTCAGGGTTATCATGAGAATAAATTGAGAACGTGTTGGCAAAAGAACTGAGCATGGTCCATAGCAGACGCCCAAGAACTGGTAGCTATTACTAACCCTTTTTACAAAGTTCTGTATTTACACTTGGAGAGGATTCAACTGACCAGTCTATAAGCAGGGCACGGCAAGGTTCTTAGCCGGCCTGGACTAAGCACACTGCCCTATCCAGTCCCCATAACTCTTGCCTTGGTGACACCTTAAACAGGTGTGAGGGATTTCCAACCCGGCTCTGTGGATGACCTGGCCCACCCCCTGGCCTAGCCCACCCGTTTGCTGCTCCCTATGTCAAATTGACAAAGAATATTAAATATACCACAGAGTACCAGAAGAACAAACAGATCTGTCTGGGAAGAAGTAGAGACAGAACGCTCATTAGAAGCAAGGATTGTGAGACTTCATCTTATGCACTTTGAACATGTTATCAGGAAGGACTAGTCCTCAGAGTAGGACATAAGGAGAGGGTCATCAAAAAAGAGGAAGACCCTCAACAAGATGGATTGACTCTGTGGCTACAACAATGGGCTCAAGCGTAACGATTATGAGGATGGCGCAGGACTGGGCAGTGTTTTGTTCCGTTGTATGTAGGGTCACTATGAGTCAGAACTGACTTGATGGCGCCTAACAACAACAACAACATATAAGCTTCCTTGGGCTAGCCCCTGGCCTGGATCTGCTGTCTTAGACCGAGACCCACTAAGGTATGTCCCGCCTCTCTTCCAATAGACCTCCTGGTTTTAATTATCAGTTGCTATGTAACAAGCGACGGCAAAATGTAGTGGATTACTACAACATGTATTTATAATCTCACAGTCTCTACGGATCAGGAGTCCAGGCATGGTAAGCTTAGGTGGGTCCTCCGTTTCAGGGTCTCTCACAAACTGCAATCGAAGTGTTGGCCAGGTTGGGGGTGGGGGGTCTCACCTGAAGGCTCCACATCAAAGCTCACGTGACCACAGGTTGGGAATGAAAACAAAACCTTGGCTTCGGTAGTCCTATGGCATAAGCAAGGAGCTAACTGAGGGGTTAGTAAGTGCATAAGGGGGAGTTTGCATGTTGCACTCCGCTTCTTCTCAACCCTGACCTCAATACTGTCTCCTGCTCTCAGCTCTTCCTTCAGACTGCTTAGTCATGCAAGAATCTGAATGATCACATCCTTGTGACAGATTCTTTAAAACCAGGTGAGTGATGAAGGCATTACATTCATTTTGAAGGGATTGTAAAGATTTAATTCCACTCCCAGCTATGGCTGGAGCCACCTCTGCAGAAGCCTCTACCACCTTCCCTGAAAGTCCATTTCACCCAAAGAAACCTCTGGAAGTTTGAAAGTGTTTTTTCCTTAATAGAATCAAATCTGTCTCCTGGTCATTTCACCAAATGTCTTGGTTATCTAGCGCTGCCATAACAGAAATACCACAAGTGGATGGCTTTAACAAAGAGAAATTTATTTTCTTACAGTTTAGGAGGATGGAAGTCTGAATTCAGGGTGCCAGCTCCAGGGGAAGGCCTTCTGTCTCCGTCGGCTCTGGGGGAAGGTCCTTGTCATCAATCTTTGCTTGGTCTAGGAGCTTCTCAACGCAGCAATCCTAGGTCCAGAGGACGTGATCCTTTCCTGGTTCTTCATTCTTATTGGTGGTAGGAGCTTTCCATCTCTCTGCTCACTTCTCTCTCCTTTCACCTCTTGTAAAGTAAAATGTGATGCAGGCCACACCCCAGGGAAACTCACCTTACATCCAATCAGGGTTGTCACCTGAGTAAGCATGTTGCATCCCACCCAAATCCTCTTTAACATAAATTAATCTTGCTTCATTAACACCACACACCCACGCACACACATATACACACACAAAACCTGTTGCAGTTGAGTTGATTCTGACTCATAGCAACCCTATAGGACAGAGGGGAACTGCCCCATACAGTTTCCCAGTAGTGGCTGGTAGATTTGAACTGCTGACCTTTTGGTTAGCAGCCAAACTCTTAACCGCTGCACGACCAGTGCTCACATTAACCACAGGCAAACCAAAAAAAAAACTCATTGCCTTCGAGTTGATTCCAACTCATGGTGACCCCATAGTGTTTTCAAGGCTGTAAATCTTTACAGAAGCGGACTGACACATCTTTCTCCCAAGGAGCCACTGGTGGTTTTGAGCAGCCGATCTTTCAGTTAGTAGTCGATCACTTTAACCACTGCACCACCAGGGCTCATTAACCACAGGCAGAGATTAGGATTACTACAACACACAGGAAAACTACATCAGATTACAAAATGGAGGGCAACCACACAATACCGGGAGTCATGGCCTAGCCATGTTGACATACATTTTGGGGGAACACAATTCAACCTATAACACCAAGATTCTCTTTGGGCTACTTTAGCTACTCTTGTGAGAGTCATGGATGGGCTTGCTGGTGCCTTGTGATTGGATGGAGCCATGTGACCTCTTCTGGCCAATGAATTGCATCACTTTCAGGCTGACCATTGAACTGCTGGTGTGAGATCCACCCAAGCTCTCTTTTTCCTCTGTTTTGGTGATCAGCATAGTTCCTGGTGGTGGCTGCTCCATCATCCCAGGTTCTAGAGCCAGGAGGGTGACAATACAGGGACAGAGCCCCAGTGGAAAGATGGCAGGAATGAGAAGCAGTCTTTTAACGTTTGTGCAGTTGTTTGTTACTGGAGCCTGTCCTAGCCTAACCTAACCAACGTACCCCCTCCTCGATACCACTCTTTAGTCGAGTAGTCTGGCCATCGGGCAAGGAGGGAGGCAGTTGGGTCAACACTGGGGAAGTTGGGATGCCTCTGAACAAGGCTGCTGCAGATATATGCAGATGCACAGCGTGAAGGCTGTGGGAAGCCAGAGGTAACAAGCCGCAAACCTGTATAATTCCATTTCCCACTGAATATGGCATGAAACCTACCAAGATCCTCACCACAAAGAACATAACCTCCTGGAGACTGCACGTGCACTGCTCATCTGATTTGGGCCCTTTCAGCTGTACAGTGATTGGCTCTCCATAAACCAGGTCCTGGATTTTAGGGAGAGAAATTCTGTACCTGTGCACGTCACACTGTGCTCTGTTCACAGGAGGTTCAGGACACTCATCCAGTGGGAAAATGAATCCTTGGCTCCTGGGCTAGAGGGCTGATTGGTAAGCTTCTGCATCCTACGTCTGTCCAGCCTTCTTTTCCATAACTTAGCTGTTTGGTTGAGAGGGACTGTTGGATACGGAGGATACAAATGTGTTGTTTTCTGAGTTTAACTCTCTGCTAAAGAATCGCTTTGTTGTGAAATTCAAACATGCTTATGAAAAACAGCAGATGCTTGTTAAATTTGACAATTAGCTTTAGAAGCAGAACTCTGACAGCAATTATTTGATCCTTTTTTTTTTTTTTAATCTTCCCGAGGACATCTACTAATGTTCATTCACCGTAATATACAAACACTCATGGGCACACACCCATACGCACACTCGTGTGGACACACCTATGCACACATTCTCATGCACACGCCCCCAGGCACATGCTCTCATTGCACACACTTATGCACACATGTTCATGCACACATACATGTGCACACACTCTCGGGCACACGCATGCACATACACACACACCCCGAGTTTCACGTGGGCAACAGGTACTTGCAGACCTCCCCAGCATCACCTTGAGAGAAGGCGAGAACAAACGCGCGGGCTCATATCCCCAGGGAGGCCCAGGTGGGAACACTGATGATATCAGTCCTCAGAGGTGTCTGTGTGCCCACAAGCAATTTACAAAAGTAAATGGGGGTCAAACTGTATTAGGGGAAGCCAGTGACAGGATCCCAATGGCCCAGGACATAAATTGTGCTCAGGCTCCTGCTTTCAGCATGCTTTCTGCTCTCTAATCCTGACATGTGGGCTTTCTATCTTCTTTCCAAACCCGAGCACCCATGCTCAGCCTGCATGTCGTCTGGCCATCTGCATTCTCTTTGCAGATAGCTGGGTGCTAGGGTGGGACAAACTTTCCAATGCAAGCTGGGAAAATCCCCAAGGTACAGAAGCCGAGGCCCTCAGCCCTTGCAGAGAGGGATGGGAACCCCTCTGGTCCTCCCAGTCCCTTCCCCCACAATCCATCACCACCTGGAGAGGCATCAGCGCTCGAGAACCACGTACCTTTGGGATTTGCCCAGGTGAGCCTAGCCTCAGGTGACAACCACAGGAGGAACATTCTAAC
Organism: Loxodonta africana; assembly: GCF_030014295.1. NCBI lineage: Eukaryota > Metazoa > Chordata > Mammalia > Proboscidea > Elephantidae > Loxodonta > Loxodonta africana. The sequence continues at coordinate 19,054,406 of NC_087359.1, forward strand.
CCCAGAGCAAACTCCTGTGGCTGCGCCTGAAAGATTCTCTTCCTGAACACGGCGGCTCCCCTGCCAGGAGCTGATGTGGAGCCCTCCAGCCTGGAGGCCCAGCTCAGCTCTGAGTGCTGATGGCGGGAGGCATCTGCGGGGGACTCTTTTATGTTCTGACTGTCCATAATGGGATTTAATTGTAATGATTTGGTACTGAATTCCCCCTAACCATCAGGGGGAATGGATCCTGATTGGTTTGTGAACGTGTTTGCAAACAATGGAATGATTGGACCTGTGTGTGCGGCCCCTCTCTTGGTGTGCTGGAGCAGGAGTGTCAGGATCCTGGGCAGAGTGAAGGAGGTAGGCTTGGAGGGTGTGAGGCCAGACTTGGACCTTCTAGGCTGCAATGGCAGGTGTAGAAGGCTGCCCTCTGCCCCAGGGCCTTCCCTTGACTGGGCTATGTGGGTAGCATGTGATCAGTTTTATGCGCTGACATGGGTGAGTACTTAAGCCATGATGGTTTAGAATAGTAAATATAATCAATATTTATATGATGTAATTGATGGCTGTTGTTGTTAAGTGCCATCAAATTGGTTCCAACACGTAGTGACCTCATGGACAACAGAATGAAACACTGCCCGGTCCTGTGCCATACTCATAATAGTAGGTACATTTGAGCCCATTGTTGCAGCCACTGTGTCGATTCATCCCGTTGAGGGCCTTCCTCTTTTTCACTGACCCTCTCTGCTTTACCAGGCATGATGTCCTTCTCCAGGGACTGGTCCTTCCTGATAACATGTCTAAAGTATGTGAGATGTAGTCTCACCATCTTTGCTTCTAAGGAGTATTCTGCCTATACTTCTTCCAAGACAGGTTTGTTCATTCTTCTAGCAGTCCATGGTATATTCAATATTCTTTGCCACCACCATAATTCAAAGGCATTAATTCTTCCTCGGTCTCCCTTATTCATTGCCTAGCTTTCACATGCATATGAGGTGATTGCAAATACCATGGCTTGGGTCAGGTGCACCTTAGCCCTTAGTCTTTGCTTTATAACACTCAAAAGAGGTCTTTTGCAGCAGATAATTGGTGGTGATCAATATTATAAATATTATTACTCTTCTAAGCATTTACATGTATTATCTGTTTGTTGTTTTTTGTTACCATGGAGTTGGCTCTGACTCATGGCGACCCAGTGTACAGTAGGACAAAATGTTGCCCAGTACTACATCATCTTCATAATCCTTGGTATGCTTGAGTCCATCATTGCAGCGTATTTTGAGTGCCTTCCAACCTAGGAGGCTCATCTTCTAGTACTATATTTGACCATGTTCTGTTGTGATCCATAGAGTTTTCATTGCCTAAGTTTTGGAAATAGACTGCCAGGCCTTTCTTCCTAGGTGGGCAGCCCTGCTGGTGTTTGAAATACCAGTGGCATAGCTTCCAGCGTCCTAGCGACACACAAGCCACCACAGTATGACAAATTTACCTAATTTAATCCTCACAATAATCCTATGAGGTAGGTAATGTTACTATCCCCCAGATGAGAGAGATGATGCTAAGTAACTTGCCCAAGTTCACACAGCCACAACGAAGAAGACCTGGGATTTGAATTCAGGCCACTTGGCTCCAGGGTTTATGGCTTAACTGCTATACTATGCTGCTAGCTGTAGAGTTAGGTATGACCTGGTATCCATCAGAGATTGGGAGGTTGTATTAGCTATCTGTTGCTTTGTAACAAATCACCCCAAAACATAGTAGCTTAAGACAACACACAGTTATGATCTCACAGTGTCTGGGAATTAGGAATTTGGGCATAGTTTAGCTGGGTCCTCGGGCTTAGAGTTTCTCACGAGGCTGCAGTCAAGGTCGGCCAGGGCTGGTATCTCATCTGAAGGCTCAACTGGGGAAGGACCTGCTTGTGTGGTCGTTGACTGAATTCCATTCCTTGATAATTGTTGGACTGAGGGTCTCTGTTCCTTGCAGGCTGTTGGCTAGAGGCTGCCTCAGTTCTTTACTGCACAAAGAAAGCCAGCAAAGGAGAAAGTCTACCAAAAAGACGGAAGTTACAATCTTATGTAACCTCATCATGACAGTGTCATCCCCTCACCAATGCCATATTCAATTGGTTAGAAGCAAGTCACTAGGACTGTCCACACACAGGGGGAGGAAATTATACATAGGTGTACATACGAGGTTGTTGAGTGCTGTCAAGTCGATTTCCAACACATAGTGACCCATACTTACCAGCCTACTCTGTGCCCATAGAGGCTGAGGGGACGGCACCAACAAGGCTGTCTTGCTCTCTGGTTTCCAGTTGAGTTTGGCCAATGAAGGTACCAGCAGAAGATGGGAAGGTGGCAAGAGAATCGAGTTGGGGTGTTTATTTCCCCAGCTCTTTTCTTAGTGGATCACAGGTTAACAGGTTTTATTCCTTTGAAGCTACATCTCCTTCCAGGTTTTGGAAACCACTCTTTTTCTTTGTTCCTTTGGGTCTAGGGGTAGTACCAGCTTCCTACTCTTGCTAAGTCCAGAGTGATGGGCCTCCCTGATTGGTTCCTTTTTTTTTGTTTTTAATTTCATTGTCCTTTAGGTGAAAGTTTACAGCACAAATTAGTTTCTCATTCAAAAATTTATACACAAATTCTTTTGTGACATTGGTTGCAATCAGTGCAATGTGTCAGCACTCTCCTCTTTCCACTCCAGGTTCCCCATGTCCATTCATCCAGTTTTCCTGTCCCTTCCTGCCTTCTTGTCTTTGCTTTTGGGCAGGTGTTGCTCATTGGGTCTCATATACTAGGTTGAATTAAGAAACATGTTCTCCACCTGTGTTATTTTTGATTTATAGGCCTGCCCAATCTTTGGCTAAAAGGTGGACTTCAGGAGCGGTTTCAGTTCAGGGTATCCAAGGGCTATAATCTCGGGGGTTCCTCTAGTCTCTGTCAGACCAGTAAGTCTGGTGTTTTTTTGTGTGTGTGAATTTGCATTTTCTTCTACATTTTTCTATTGCTCTGTCCAGGACCCTCTATTTTGATCCCTGCCAGAGCGGTTGATGGTGGTAGCAGGGCACCATCTAGTTTTTCTGGGCTCAGGCTGGTGCAGGCTGTGGTTCATGTGGTCTATTAGTCCTTTGGACTAATATTTTCCTTGTGTCTTCAGTGTTTTGGATTATCCTTTGCTCCAAACATTATGGGACCAATAGATGTATCTTAAATGGACATTCGAAAGCTTTTAAGACCCCAGACGCTACTCACCAAAGTAGGGTGTAGAACATTTTCTTTATGAACTATGTTATGCCAATTGACCTAGATGTCCCCTGAGACCATGGTCCCCAGCCCTCAGCCCCAGTAACTTGGTCCCTCAAGGTGTCTGGATGTGTCTAGGAAGCACCTATGACTGGCTTGATCAAGTTGTGCTGACTTCCCTATATTGAGTGTTGTCTTTCTCTTCACCAAAGTTAACACTTTTCTACTACCTAGTTAATGATTTCCTCCCCCCACCCCTCCCTTCCCTCGTAACCATCAAAGATTGCTTTTTCTGTGTGTAAACCTTTTCTTGGGTTTTTATAATAGTGAGCTCACACAATATTTGTCCTTTTGTGATTGACCTATTTCACTAAGCATAATGCCCTCCAGATTCATCCATGTTGTGAGATGTTTCGTGGATTCATCATTGTTCTTTATCATTGCATAGTATTCCATTGTGTGCGTGTACCATAATTTTTTTATCCATTGATCTGTTGATGGGTGCTTAGGCTGTTTCCACCTTTTTGCTATTGTGAATAATGTTGCAATGAACTTGGGTGTACATGTCTTTTCATGTGACGGCTCTTGTTTCTGTAGGATATATTCCTAGGAGTGGGATTGCTGGATCATATGGTATTTCTATTTCTAGCTTTTAAGGAGACGCCATATTAAATATACTAGGGACTGCCAAAAGAATGAAAAAATCTGTCTTGGAAGAAGCACAACCAAAATGCTCCTTAGAAGTATGGGTGGCGAGACTACCTCTCATACTTTGGAGGTGTTATCAGGAGGGATCAGTCCCTGGAGAAGGATATCATGTTTGGTAGAGGGTCAGTGAAAAAGAGGAAGACCTCATTGAGATGGATTGACACAATGGCTGCAACAATGGGCTCAAGCATTACGATTGAATGGTGCAGGACCAGGCAATGTTTCGTTCTGTTGTACACAGCGTCGCTATGAGTCAGAACTGACTTCATGGCACCTAACAATAACAACAACAACATATCATTTCCATAGCGATTGTATTATTTTACATTCTCACCAGCAGCGCATAAGAGTTTCAGTCTCCTCACAACATCGCCAACATTTATTATTTTCTGGGTTTTTTTTTTGATTAATGCCAATAATGTCGGGGTGAGATGGCACCTCATTATAGTTTTGATTTGCATTTCTCTAGTGGCTAACGATGGTGAGCATTTCCTCATGTGTCTGTTAACCACCTGAAAGCCTTCTCTGGTGAAGTGTCTGCTCATATCCTTTGCCCATTTTTTAATTGGATTGTCTTTTTGTTGTCGAGGTGTTGAAGTATTTTATAGATTTAAGAGATTAGACCCTTGTCAGATATGTTGTAGCTAAGAAATTTTTTCTCAGTCTGTAGGTTCTCTTTTTACTCTTCTGGTGAAGTCTTTTGATGAGCATAAACCAAACCAAACCTGTTGTTTTCAAGTTGATTCTGACTCATTTTAGAAGCTCCCATTTATACTAAGATGAGAACTGGGTGAGGGCAGGAACTGACCCGGTTTTGCTCACTAGGTGGCATCCCTGGTGTCCAGGACAGAGCTGGTACTGGATGACCGATAGTAGAAGGAATCACCAGTGGGAGTCCACACACCTTTGTTTCACCACCTCTGTCCCTCTGTCTTTCAGCAACTTTTTCCTCTGGGATCTGGGGTTCATGGTGGGATGGGGTTCTCAGGCACACAGGCTCTGAGGGATCTCAGAAGATGCTGGAGGGAGGGAAGAGGGGAGCTGATGGGGAGGGGGGAGTGAGGTGCTCCTTGTCTTCTGAACAGCTCTCATACTGGAAAATAAAACGCTTTCACCTTTATTAGCGCCGATAAGAATAATAGCCCATTCTCCAGGCTTTTAAATCTTACTCGATCATCATTTTTCAAGAGAAGCTGCTGAGCATAGCGGGAACGACAGGCTTGATGCAGTTAAATCATTCTCAGGGGCTGAAGCTTCTGCCAGCACAGGACCCCAGGGTGGGCCAAACACTTACTCCTCACCTTGGAGACTGCCTGAGGAAGGGGAAGATTCTTGAGGGCAAGGCTGAACATTGCATCCCTGCCCATAGTTTGACCCAGTACAAAAAATAACCACAGCAGAGATATAATAACAATAGCCTGTGGGTACTCAGCCCAGACTGCCTGGGCTCAAATCCTGGCTCTGCACTTTCTAGCTGTGCAACCTTGAGCAAGTGACTCAACCTCTCAGGGCCTCAGTTTCTTCATTACTAAATTGAGGGAGATAATCATGGTAGCTAATCATGAAACAAGGAGCCCTAGTGGTGTAACCGTTGAATGTTTGGCTGCTAACCAAAAGGTTGGCGGCTCTAATCTACCCAGTGGCTCCACGGCAGAGAGACCTGGCTATCTGTTCCCATAAAGACCACAGCCTAGAAAACCCTCTGGGACAGTTCTACTCTGTCACATGGGGTCACTATGAGTTGGAACCGACTTAATGGCATCCAACAACACCATCATGGGACCGTTGCGAGGATAAAATGAGTTAATACAGATAAAGTGCTTAGGCTGGTACTGGCATATAGGAAGTGTGTTGATTTGTTGGTTTTATTATTATTAATTGAGTGCTCTGTCTGGGTCTAGCAGTAACCATGATGAAGCAGCCCTGATGAACAGATGAGAATATTACCCTTGGTGGGGTTGACTATCCACATCCAAGGTCACACATCCTGTTTAGGGCAGAACTGAAATTTAAGACCTTTTTAGGTGATAGGGCTACACTCCCAATCCCCAATATCTCTGGCTTCCTGGGTGGCTGTTCCTGTTAACTGTCTGCCCACCACTTCTGAAGATAAGTGAAAGCAGATTTGGCCTGGGGCTCAATAGAGCCATCAGAATTCAGCTGAAGACCCTAGGTGTGGTGCTGGGGACCAAGAGAGCAGGGGGCCCTCCTCCCAGAAACCACACCTGCAATGTCCCCTCAAACCACAGGGAACGCATACGATTTCCCTTTGATTTAGGTCCCCAGTCTTCTCCCTTCCAGAATGGTGCAATGGGCAGCGGCCTGCTTTGGGATAAGTCTGGGAATGGAGACTGGATACAAATAAGCGGGGAAGGCTGGGACAGGTCAGGGTGGGGCATGCATCCCTGAGCACAGGCAGTGCTATTCATATTGATCTGCCTTGTTTTCAGAAGCAAATCGATCTTGGCTTTTAACAACTTATCTAGGACAGAGAAGGCTCTGGGAAGCCTCTTCATGAGGTAAACAGCCCGGGGAGCCCGTGTTGTGATGGCATAACCGCAAGACTAGTTCCTTTCCTGGGTGCCAAGGTCGGTGGCAAAGCCACCAACCCCAGCTGGTGCCTGAAATGGCAGCCGGACTCTGAGGATCAGCTCTGGCGGGTGACAGTGATTTTCCCCAGAGTGTTTCAAAACTTGTGGCTGGGAGAGGCAGGGGGAGGGCCACAGCAGAGGAACAAGGGAGGTGGAATGCAGGGAGGGTCAGCCCTGCATCCAAACGTGGGGGGAAGGAAACGGAAGTCACCAAGGGCAGGCAAGATTTGTAGGGGAGGGGGTCAGTGCCTTGAAGTTACCTTCTGGTAAGGCAGTGTGGGAGGGGATGGAAAGGATATATGTTCAATAGGTAGGCTTTCACCAAGTTATTCTGCAAAGCAGCCTGGTCTCCCCTCTTCAGAAGGCGAGCCTTGCGGGGAACCACCTGCCCATTTGAGAAGTGCCTGTTGCCAAGGCTGTTGAGACAGTTTACTTATAAGGCAGGTGACAGGAGTGTCTCTCTCCAGTAATGTGGAGCAAATGTCCCCGTGCTCCTGGGCAGAATGACTGTGTCATCCATCTACACATGGGCACTGCAGAGTTGGGGGTCCCTGTGGGGTCCTCCCTGATCCCACCAGCATTGCCATGGCAAAGAAGGGGCAGGTGGGTGGGCTCAAGGCCCGTGGGGAGAAGGAACCGTGGAGTGCTCCACGACCTCAGGCACAGCGTACTTGTTACCCAGCATGCCACACGCAGACCGAGGCAAGTACCATGCCTCTTAATAAAGGAGGGAGGTGAGAGTTATTACCTGTCATGTGAACCCACGAATGAAATTTAGTAGCCTGAGGTGGGCATTCACCACCAATAAAATCTGCCTCCTTGCCAGTTTCAAGTGCTTCTTAAAAAGCTAAAGTATAATTTAAACTGTGCAATTTGGGAATGGCCTTCTACAGGGCGACAGCTGAGACTCCCCCCCTCTTCCCCTGTGGGTAAAAAGGCCCTGGAGGAGCAGTCTGGAGTGGAGTCATCCTCCTGGTATTGACTAGAAGGTGCTGGAAGGTACAGGGAGGTAGGGGGAGGAGAGGAGTGGCAACTTCTTTAAGAACAGGTGGCAAAGAGGACAGACAATTGGAGTGTGGTCTCCCCAGCCTTGGAGGAGCAGCTGAGAGAGAAGCTGTGCTTGGCCTCTGAGCAGTTCTAGCCATGGGACAGTCAAGGGTGTCGCCTGGAGTAAGCGCTGATTGGGGGACCTGGAGGTCACAGGAGGTGGGCCCTATTGGGAGGACTTCACGCAACCACCTCGACTTGCTGATGTTCAGATGTTTTTTGTCCAAACTGCCTCAGGGGAGTTCTGGGGAGCTAGGCCCAGCCTCAAGGAGCCCTGGTGGCACAAAGGTTAAGCGCCTGGCTGCTAACTGAAAGATCGGCAGTTCCAACCCATGCAGCAGCGCCTCAGGAGAAAGACTTGGTCATCTGCACCTGTAAAGATCACAGCCCAGAAAACCCTATGGGACAGTTCTACTCTGTCACACGGGATCAGTATGAGTCGGAATCAACCCAATGGCACTTAACAATAACCGCAGGCTCAGCGCCGGGCATCTGTATGGCTTTTTGCTATTTTGCAGCATGCTTCCTTGTCCTCCAGCAGCTCTTTGGAACAGGAGGACCAGGTCAGGAATCCCATTTTACAGATGAAGAAACAGAGGCCTGGAGGGCTAGGACCCAGATGGGCCTTTCTGTGCAGGGTTCCTTGGCAAGTGGAACATAGCTCCACTGCAGGGGCCCCATGCCAAGGATCTCAGCAGAGGTCCTCTCTCCACCTCTCTCCAGCAGGCAGCTGGCATCAGTGTCCCAGTCTCTCCTGCTGTCCCCATTGGCCCCAGGTGAAATGCCTGTGTCTCTCCCTTTAAGGAGCCCTGGTGACGCAATGGTTAAGTGCTCAGCTGTACCAAAAGGTTGGTGGTCTGAACCCACAAGCCACTGCTCAGGAGAAAGATGTGGCAGTCTGCTTCTGTAAAGATTAAAAGCCAAAACCAAACCCGCTGCCATCGAGTCGATTCCGACTCACAGTGACCCTATAGGACAGAGTAGAACTGCCCCATAGAGTTTCCAAGGAGCGCCTGGCGGATTTGAACTGCTGACCTCTTGGTTCCTTGGAAACCCTATGGGGCAGTTTTACTCTGTCCTAGAGGGTTGCTATGACTCAGGATTGACTAGATGGCAACGAGTTTGGTTTTGGGGTTTTCTCCTTTCATTCTGCAGGGGCTGAGTGTCCCTCCCTCCTCCTGCCCCACCATCCTCAGCTGCTTTGAGATAAGGAGCCGCCCGCCTTCATCTCTCCCAGATGCCAGTCCCTGACCCTGGTCCCAAGTTGGGGCTTGCGGGCCTTGGGGATAATGATAGCTGCTCAGGTCCTGTAGGAGGGCTCCTAGCAGAAGGCTCAGGGGCCCTTGGCTTGTCACTGGTGTTTCAGGCAGCACAGGCACCCCATAAGCTCACTGATAGTCATAAAAGGAGGTAGAGATTATTGTCTGGACCATTTTAGGTACCACAGAAAAAAAACAATGTATGAATTGAAACGAAGGAAGATTTACCACATCTGTCGGCACAGATAGGGGGTTTGGCCGGAATTATTGTCGTCAGGAAGAACTGTGTTTCAGGATCTGCCCCAGGTATTAATTTGTGGAGGGCTTATCCCAGCAGGAACATACAATACTCATGGTATTGAGAGTAATACTTTTAAGGGCCTTCACACCAATTGGATAGGAGCTGGGAGTTGGAGCCTGGGAGGCAGCTGATTCCCTTAGCAAGGTTTTCCAATAAGTTTTAGATGAAAAGTGTGATGCTGCTCAGTAATATCTTCGGAGACTCTCAAGCTTGATCTTGTCCCAAACCGCCGTGCTAGTGCATGGATCACCCTCCTCCCTGAAGCCCAGATCTTGCCTTCTCTCCTGATGAGGCTGCAGGGGGACTGGCTGCTGGCCCGGACTTCTGAGTCCCATGTGGAGGTCAGGCAAGGCAGGCCTCACTGGGTCCCTTGAGACTCAGAGTCCTGCAATCCACCTCCCTCTAGTTCAAATGGAAGAGATTGGGGTGAGGTTGCTGGAGCCCATGGCTTTTCAGGAAAGAGTGTCACTTACCCCCAGTCCTGTCCCAGGGCCAGGATGCTTCTGCACTCTCAGCCTGGAGCTTATGTCTTCCTGCCACTCTGGTCCTGCCCAGTACCAGTTGCCCCTCCTTTCACCTCTTTCCTCTGTCTCAGGAGGATGTCAGATCCAATCCGAGTTTTGCCAAATGCCACATCCAGGTACATGAGACAGCTCACAGAGCCTACTGCTTGGTTGTCGTTGTTAGCTCCCATCAAATGAGCCCCCGACTTGCAGCAACCTCACGCACAATGGAATGGAATGCTGCTGGGCCCGATGCCATTCCCATGATTGGTTGAGATCAAACCATTGTGATCCATTGGGCTTTCACTGGCTGATTTTCAGCAGTAAGTTGCCAGGCCTTTCTTCCTAGTCCATCTTAGTCTGGAAGCTCTGTGAAACCTCTTCAGCATCATAGCAACATGCAAGCCTCTACTACAGGCAGGTGGTGGCTGTGCATGGGGTGCACTGGCTGAGACTTGAGCCTGGGTCTCCCACGTTTCCGCTGCCTCACTGGTGCACTTGGACTCGCTCCCTTTTAACCCTTTTCAAGTTTCAATCTTATGATGATCTGGAAGGTTTTCACCCTGGTGGATTTCCTGCCATGCATCCTTCTCTCTCACCCACTTCCTTTGGTCCAGGCTCTCCTGAAGCTGAAGTATACAGTGGAGATTAGATTGGGGCACAGAAGAGATTCAGATGAGAAGACTGAAGTCCCTGGAGTTCTGTGGGATCCACCAGCCCCTTCGCCCCCAGGTCACAGCCGCAAGCGGGAGCCAGCTAGAATGCAGAGAACGCAGCCCTGGGAAGTAATGTGTGGGAAGGAAGGTGTTAATGTCCATGCAGACAGCTCTGGTGGGCTCTTCTGGCCACCTAGAGGGAGGCTGTGGAGGAGCTGACCCCAGTACCCACCAGGCTGGCTCAGAGCCGTTCAATGTCTTTGAAAACATCTAAAGGTACAAGCAGCACCAGGCTTCTGCATCCCTGGCTGATGAGGAAGGTGCGCTTGGGGACTGTCCATGGTGCTGAGTCTGGGGAACCCTGCCGGCCTGGGGTAGCTCCTGCCCCAGGGATGGCTGTATAGTTTGTGTGGACTGAGGACTAGGGCCAGAAGCCTATCTCTTCCTCTGCCCTTCTACTCAGGAGTCTCCCCTCCAGCAGGGTAGGGGGGCAGTGGGACCTGCTGAGGAGAAGGCTTTGGGACAAGTGGAGTCTCTGCCTCCATTTGGAGGCCTGGGAGGGGCTCACCTGGGGCTGATGGGCTTGTGGCCAGCATTCCAAGGGGTTGAGAAGATAACCTAAGCAGCATGGCCAAGCACCTTGGGGCCTCCTCCCTGCCTGGGAACAGTGCCCCTAGTCTACTCCAGGCTAGAGCAGAGTCCACAGGAAGACAGGGAGCCTGAGCTTTGCATCAGGTCCTGGCTGGGTTGCATGATGCACACTCACGCATTGGAAGGTGCAGCTGGAGCAGGGCTGGGTCGGCTTCCCGGGGCTGGAGGCTCGAGGCGGTCTCCCCTGTGGACAGGAGGTTTGGAGGGACTACTTGCCTTTGTGATGGAGTAAGGGCTTCTGGCAGTGGCCTCAGTGGCAGTGTCATGGATTGAATTATGTTCCCCAAAAATATGTGTCAATTTGGCTAAGTCATAATTCCCAGTATTGTGTGGTTGTTCTCCATTTTATGATCTGATGTAATTTTCCTTTATGTTGTAAATCCTAATCTCTGCCTGTGGTTAACAGACAAGATTAGGTTATGTTAAAGAGGATTAGGGTGGGATGCAACACCCTTACTCAGGTCACAGCCCTGCTCCAATGTAAAGGGAGTTTCCCTGGGGTGTGGCCTGTATCACTTTTTACCTTACAAGAGACAAAAGGAGAGAAAAGTGAGCAGAGAGGTAGGGATCTCTTACCACCAAGAAAGAAGAGCCAGAAGGGCTCATCCTTTGGACTCGGGGTCCCTGTGCTGAGAAGTTTCTAGACCCAAAGAAAGATTGATGACAAGGAATTTCCCCCAGTGCTGACAGAGAGAGAAAGACTTCCCTTAGAGCTGGCATCCTGAATTCGGACTTCTAGCTTCCTAGACTCTGAGAGAATAAATTTCTGTTTGTTAAAGCTACCCACTTGTGGTATTTCTGTTATGGCAGCACTAGATAACTAAGATAACTAAGAGGAAGGGCCCCCCCCCAAGTCACTGCCAAGCTTGCTGGGGTTGCCCGTGACCAGCTTCTGGTTCTCTCTGAGTGGTGAGGCCTCCCTGTCCACTGCTAGGTCCTGGGCCCATAGCAGTGGTCTTTCTCTCAGGGGGCTTCTCAACAGCCACAGTCCCTGCTGGGGCCAGGCCGGGAGAGAGAGGTGGGCAGGCTGCAATTCCTTTGATTTTGTGAGGTCAGGGGCAGCAGCCCTGGCCAGGGTATGGGGTGCTGGCGATAAATCTGCCTTCCTTTGGCTTGGAGCCAAAAGCAGACTGACTGCAAGAGGACATGTGGGGTGCAGGTATCCCCACAGCCAAGAGCAAATGAAAAATAAGACAGCAATTTTCTCACATCGATCAGATGCATCAGAGGTATGTTTTCAGCATCCCCTGGCACCTGCCCTTATGCCCAGGGAAAAGGAGTCTCTCTCTGGCTCCTTGTACTTGTGACTTGGCGGCTGCACCTAAGATGCCCTTGGCCCCTGATCTGGATGACCGAGGGAAGGGGGATGTAATGGGCCCACAACTCACACGGGAAGCAGATCAGGGCCGAGAAGGCTGTAATTGAGAAAAACAGAAATATTTCCAATGTTTACAGAGTCCTGTTGGAGGATGGATGTTCCCTGGGCAGCGCAAGTGGTTTGTGATCAGATGTCAACCTAACGGTTGGCAGTTCAAACCTCCCCCCAGCAGCGCTGTGGAAGAAAGCCCTGGCAATCTTCTTCCATAAAGGCTATAGCTAAGGAAATCCTATGGAGCAGTTCTACTCTGTAACACATGGGGTCCTTATGAGTTGGAATCCACTTGATGGCAATGTGATTGGTGAATGAATGAATGAGTGAAGGAAGGAATGAATGAGTGAGTGAGTGAAAGAGTGTTATGGCTTTTGTCACAGCATCACCCTTACTTTCTACCCTCCAGCCCAAGTCTAACTTTTATCCATTACCTGCAAGGCTTCTGGAGCAGCAGACCCTTCTCTGTTTTGACTCCAGGTCCGTGAACTTGAGCTTCTGCTTGAACCAGTGACCCCAGCAGCATCTCCCTCATTACCCACCCTGGAGCCTTCCTGGCCTTGTCCACCCCAGGGATGCTGATCACTTTACATTTACTTTCTCCTGCCTTTTCTCCTAGCCTTTCCTCTCATCCGATCTGCCCTGAAACACATTATCAGGCTTCCCCATGGCCTCTGTTTCCTGTCTGAAGCCACCGGTGACTAACAGGCTCTCCTGGGTCTTGACAACCTCCCCCTTTTCCAGCACATCAGGGGGGCTCCACCCTTTTGCTGTCAGGTCCCCTTCCCTCTTCAGGAGTTCACACATTAATTTCATCAAGGCAATCCCCATCTCTTTCTGGGACGTCACCGCCATCATCCACCTCCACAATTAACTCTGTAAAAGGCCCCCATTTATACATAAACACAAGTGCCGGCCCTGCCCGGGGAGATCCCTTCAGCAACAATTATTCTGGTGGGGCGAGGGAGGCACTTTTGTCACAGCAGGATCTAGAGATGAGTTTATGTTGTTTGGAATGAGATTTCAGAACCTCCCGAGGGTTACAGCTGTCGGCAAATTAAATGTGTGGGAGTGAGCTACCTGTCACGGGGTGTATCTAAGCATCAGGTGGCCTCTGAGGGCCCTTCCAGAGTTAACAGGGATACATTAAATAAAGACAATTTCCAATCAGATATCTCAGGGTAAGAGAGGAGGAGCAAAGCCAGCTGCTCCTTTGAGACTTCGGCTAGTGGTGGGAAGGGCTGGGGAGGGCTGGGCTGGGGCAGGAGAGTCTTAGTGCAGCTTCTGTGCACAGAGGCAGGAGCAGCAGGAATGCCTTGTTTGGGAGGTGGGAGGGGAAGATGAGTAGTGCCGTTTGGGCTGTGCAGGAGGGGCAACTGGGGAGCCTGTGACCCTGCTTGATGGGAGGCCGGGTACACAGAATTCCTCTTCCCCCTGCAGACTCGGGAGCTGCACATGCCAGGTGGGAAGCACAGACTCAGCTAGAGCCCAGGTGGTTGTGGCAATGCTGAGTGACCTTCGCTCTGCCCTGGCTGGGGATGAGGATGAAGACGTACACACGCGTCTATACAGACAGGCTCCTAATTCTAGGGAAAAACCAGTGGCCAGGGATGGTCAGCCCGCCTCTGTCCGCTTCTCCCTCGAGTGCCTCTGTGGTGGCTGTGCCTTTTCTTCAAACTCCCCAAGAGATGAGGCAGGAGAGCCCCTAGCACAGGGCCTGGCAGGTAACAGGTGCTCAGTACATACATTGTTGTTGTTGTTAGTTGCTGTTCAGTCAATTCTGACTCATGGCCCCATGGGTTATAGAGTAGAACTGTGCTCCACAGGGTTTTCTTGGCTGTAATCTTAATCAAAGCAGGTCACCAGGCATTTTCTTCTGTGGTACCACTGGGTAGGTTCAAACTGCCACCCTTTAGGTTAGCAAAAACCAAAAAACCAAACCCAGTGCTGTCGAGTCGATTCTGACTCATAGCAACCCTATAGGACAGAGTAAAACTGCCCCATAGAGTTTCCAAGGAGCGCCCGGCAGATTCAAACTGCCGACCCTTTGGTTAGCAACCATAGCACTTAACTACTATGCCACCAGGGTTTCCCTTTAGGTTAGCAGTTGAGTACAAATCATTTGCCCCACCTTATTTTTTTTTAAAAACAAATGAATTTGATTAGACAGTTTAGGCACTGCTTCGGCACAGATTGTATCTTCCAAAGAAGGACCCAATAATATCTCTCATCCTATAGGTTCTTTTTACAATGTGACCTTGACATCCCACCCCCCTCCTTGAACCTGGGAGGAACTCTGTGAGTGCCTTGACCAACAGAGTGTGGTGGAGTTTACGCTAAATGACTTCCAAGAGACTCTTGCTCTTGGAACCCAGCCACCATGCTGTGAGGAAGCCAAACTAGCCCAAGCTGGGCGACCACATGTAGGTGCTCTGGCTGAAAGCCCAGCTGAAGTCTCAGGTGACAACCACCCTCAACCACCAGATCGGTGAGTGAAGACATCTGCAGAAGATTCCAGCTTCAAACTGTTGAGTTACCCACAGCCTTCTAGTCTTTCCAACCAATGCCCTAGGTATTATAGAGCAGGGACAAGTTCACAACGTGGGATACCCAAATTTCTGGCCTGCAGAAACCTCAAAAGACAATAAAATGACTATTGGTTCAATCCACTAAGTTTTGGGGCAATATGTTATGAAGTAATAGATAGCTGATAAAATCAGCATCCAATATGGAGCACCTTGGCTGGCCTTCCTTGGGTCTGACTTGCCCATAATTGCCTTTGGGTAGATTGCTGTCTCCTCTGCCAGTCAATGGTTGCCAAGGTAACTGAGTCCCCTGGCTCAAGGTGTGGGAGTGGATTTTTCAAGACAGTGCCTGTAGCTGCTTTTCTTAGAAGAAAGCACTTACGTTTTCAAGGCTTGACCGGTGCAAAAGAATCTACAGCTCTTTCTTTTAATTCTGACTCCAACACCAACGCTCTGTGTGATATTAGGTACATCGTGGCCTGTCTCCAGCCCTCAGCTTCTCCATCTGCATAATGAGCAGGTTGGGCAAGGTGAACTCTTAGTAAGTCTCTTTTGGCTCTTGCCTTCTACAAGTGGTTTTGTTGACTCTGCTTTGCACATAGTCTCTGAATCTGATTGTGAGGATTTCATTACAAGGTACAAAGAACAGGGGAGAGGCCTGTGACTCCACAGAGGTAGGGACACTCCTTGCATTTATTGAACATTAACGATATGCTTGGTCCTGCATCTAGTAATTAATAACACTCAACGCATTGGTTTCTTATTATTTTCTTGTCCTGCTGTGGGTCATTTGCAGATGATTAATCTAATTTACTGTCTAAAAAAAAAAAATTTACTGTCTAGATTCTGTCTAATCATTTTTCAGACCAGCATTGGTAGCCACAGCTGTCTAGCATCTACCGCCTGAGAGGCAATCATTGTCCATGGAAGGGGCTGGCTCAGTGACCAGTACCCTACTAAGAGGAAGAGTGATTCCAAGTCAGGAGACTTGGGTTGACCATTGCCTCAGTTTCCCCACCTATAAAATTTTCTAAATGGCAACCCCAAAGGCAGGTTGGTTAAAGAAATTGGTCTTACATTGTGGTGGTTAACTTTTATGTGACAGTTTGGCTAGGCTATGGTTCTCAGTGGTTTGGCCAAACATTAGCCTAGTTGCTGTTCCATAATATAATGTGATGACCCTCTCTAATGTAATCTAATATAATGTAATCAATCAGTTGAAAAGGGAGTTTCCTTAGGGTATGTTACGCCTCTAGACTACAAACAGATGTTTTGGCAGAACTATCTGTCTTTACTCTGCACGCTTTCCATTTCCTGACCTACAGACATGGGATCCAAGGTGGCAGGAGTCTCCAGCCTGCCGCCCGGCCCATGGATTTTGGGCTTGCCAGTCTCCACAATCACGTGAGCCAATTCTCTGAAATAAGTCATTCTGTGTATGTGTCTATATCTGTATCCATATCCATATCTATGTCTATATGTGTATCTATTCACCACTTGTCTATCAGTTTGTCATACAGTGGTGGTTGTGTGTTGCTGGAAGCTATGTTACTGGTATTTCAAGTACCAGTGGATGGATTTCAGAGGAACTTCCAGACTAAGACAGACTAGGAAGAAGGGTCTCGTGGTTTACTTCTAAAGAAAAAATTGGCCAGTGAAAACCTTAAGAATAGCACTGGAACATTGCTTGATACAGCACTGGGAAATGAGCCCCTAAGCTTGGAAGGCACTTAAAATATGACTAGAGAATAACTGCCTCCTCAAAGTTGACTCGAATGACATGGATGGAGTAAAGTTTTGGGGATCTTCATTTGCTGATGTGGCACAACTCAAAATGAGAAGAAACAGCTGAAAACATCCATTAATAATCAGATCATGGAATGTACGAAATATGAATCTAGGAAAATTGGAAATTGTCAAAAATGAAACGGAATACATAAAGACTGATATCCTAGGCATTAGTGAGCTGAAATGGACTGGTGTTGCCCATTTTGAATTGGATAGTCATATGGTCTACTATGCTGGGAATGACAAACTGAAGAAGAATGGTATCGTCGAAAAGAACATTTCAAGAACTATCCTGAAGTACAACTCTGTCGGTGATAGGATAACATCCATATGCCTAAAAAGAAGATAAGTTAATACGACTATTATTCAAATTTACACACAAACCGCTAATGCTAAAGATGAAGAAATTGAAGATTTTTACCAACTTCTGCAGTCTGAAATTGATCTAACATGCATCCAAGATGCATTGATAATTATTGGTGATTGGAATGTGAAAGTTGGAAACAAGAAGGATCAGTAGTTGAAAAATAGAGCCTTGGTGAGAGAAACTACACTGGAGATGGCATTATAGAATTTTGCAATACCAATGACTTTTTCATCGCAAATACCTTTTTTTCAACAGCTTAAATGCCAACTATACACTTGGAGCTGGCCAGATGGAATACACAGCAATCAAATCGATTACATCTATGGAAAGAGACGGTGGAGAAGCTCAGTATCATCAGTCAGGACAAGGCCAGGGGCTGACTGCAGAACAGATCATCAATTGCTCATATGCAAGTTCAAGTTGAAGCTGAAGAAAATTAGAACAAATCCCCAAGAACCAAAATATGACCTTGAGTATATCTCACCTGAATTTAGAGGCTGTCTGTGGTACAATGAATTATTTAATATGCCCCTTCTAGTCATGGTCTTTGTGATTCATACACAATGATTGAGTGGGACTATGCAAACAAGGTATATAGAACCTATGACGGTTAGACTTATGTGTCAACTTGGCTGGGCCACAACTCCCAGTATTGTGCAGTTGTCCTCTATTTTATGTGTTGTGGATCCTGACCTTTGCATGTTGATGAGGGAGGAATGGTATGAGGTACGTCTTGGATTCCAGCCTTGCAGAAGAGTGTGACTAAAGCCCCACCCATACTAAATTTGCACACTTCCCTCGGGTATGGCCTGCATCTAAGATATATGTCTGTGTCCCGGTAAGGCTCTCTCTCTCTGCATCTGGATCCTGCTTCTGGTCTGTAATCAACTGACCTCCTCAGAGTCCTGCTGTCTGACCTGCTGATTCTGGGATTTGCCAGCCTCTGCAGCACCTTGGGCCAGCGGCCTATTATGTGACCTGATTTGCCATCTTCTGCAGCCTGAGCCAAGCAGTCTGTGGTCTGAACTGCCAGATGGGGTTCATTAGCTCCTGGAGCCATCTGGTCAGGAGAAGCCTATGCCTGACCCACAAATTTGGGACTTGCCAGACTCCACAGCTGCATGAGTCATTGGTTCCTGAGTTCTGTGAGACTCTGCAATTAATTAGGAAACCGAAAGACAGGAGGGAGAATACTGAGAGGAGAGGGAGTAGCTGATGTCAGAGATGATGGAGTGGTACGGCAGCTTGGAAAAGTTGGACATTTGGGACATCTCTAACCTCTGCCTCATAGGAACCAGCTTTTCACTGATTCTTATAAAAGGAACTATTCATTTACCTTCTCAAGAATAGATTTGGTGCGTTGAACACTAATGACTGAAGACCAGACGAGTTGTGAGATGACATCAAGAACATTATAGATGAAGAAAGCAAAAGGTCATTAAAAAGACAGGAAAGAAAGAAAAGACCAAAATGGATGCCAGAAGAGACTCCGAAACTTGCACTTGAACATGCAGTAGCTAAAGCAAATGGAAGAAATGATGAAGTAAAAAAGCTGAAGAGAAGATTTCAAAGAGAAGACAAAGTAAAGAATTATAATGACATGTGCAAATATCTGGAGATAGAAACCCAATGGGAAGAACACACTCAGCGTTTCTCAAGCTGAAAGAACTGATGAAAAAATTCAAGCCTCGGGTTGCAATATTGAAGGACTCTATGGGGGTAATATTGAATGATGCAGGAAGCGTCAAAAGAAGATGGAATGAATACACAGAGTCACTGTACCAACATGATTTGGTCAACATTCAGTCCTTACAGGGGGTAGCATATGATCAAGAACTGAAGGTATTGAAGGAAGAAGTCCAAGGTGCATTGAAGGCATTGGCAAAAAACAAGGCTACAGGAATTGACAGAATACCAAGTGAGATGTTTCAACAAATAGATGCAGTGCTGGACGTACTCACTTACCTATGCCAAGAAATTTGGAAGGCAGCTACCTGGACAACCAACTGCAAGAAATTATCAAATAATATCATTAATGTCACAGGCAAGTAAAATTATGCTGAAGATAATTTAAAAACGGTTATAGCAGTTCACCGACAGGGAACCACCAGAAATTCAAGCTGGATTCAGAAGAGACATAGAATGAGGGATGTCATTGCTGATGTCAGATGGGATCTTGGCTGAAAGCAGAGAATACCAGAAAGACGTTTACCTGTGTTTTATTGACTATGAAAAGGCATTAGATTGTGTGGATCATAACAAATTATGGATAACATTGCAAAGAATGGGAATTCCAGAACACTTAATTGTGCTCATGAGGAACCTGTACATAGACCAAGAGGCAGTCATTTGAAAAGAACAAGGGGATACTGCGTGGTTTAAAATCAGGAAATGTGTGCGTCAGGGTTGAATCCTTTCACCATACTTATTGAATCTGTACGCTGAGCAAATAATCCAAGAAGCTGGACTATATAAAGAAGAGCGTGGCATCAAGATTGGTGTCCCGTCCCATTGCCGTTGAGTCGATTCCAACTCATAGCGACCCTATAGGGCAGAGTAGAACCACCCGATAGAGTTTTCAAGGAGCACCTGGCGGATTCGAACTGCCCACCTCTTGGTTAGCAGCCATAGCACTTAACTACTACGCCACTAGGGTTTCCTCAAGATTGGTGTAAGATTCATTATCAATCTGCAATATGCAGATGACACAACCTTGCTACCTGTGAGTGAAGAGGACTTGAAGGACTTACTGATGAAGATCGAAGACCACAGCCTTCAGTATGGATTATACCTCAACACAAAGAAAACAAAAATCCTCACAACTGGACCAATAAGCAACATCATGATAAACGGAGAAAAGACTGAAGTTATTGAGGATTTCATTTTACTTGGATCCACAGTCAACGACCATGGAAGCGGCAGTCAGGAAATCAAAGGAGGCATTGCTTTGGGCAAATCTGCCAAAAAAACCTCTTTAAAGTGTTAAAAGGGAAAGATGTTGTTTTGAGAACTAAGGTATGCCTGACCCAAGCCATAGTGTTTTCAATCATGTCATACGGATGCAAAAGCTGGACAGTGAACGAGGAAGACCAAAGAATTAATATCTCTGAATTATGGCATTGGTGAAGAATATTAAACATACCATGTACTGCCAGAAGAACAGACGTATCTGTCTTGGAAGAAGACAGCCTCTATGCTCATTAGAAGCAAGGACAGTGAGACTTCATCTTATGCACTTTGGACATGTTATCAGGAGGAGCTAGTCCCTGGAGAAGGACATCATGCTTGGTAGAGGGTCAGTGAAAAAGAGGAAGACCCTCAATGAGATGGATTGACTCAGTGGCTGCAACAATGAGCTCAAACACAGCAAAGATTATGAGGATGGTGCAGGACTGCGCAGTGTTTCATTCTATTGTATATAGGTTCACTATGAGTCGGAACCGATTTGACAATACCTAACAACAACATCTATATCTATGTATGATTTATTATAAATATGTCTATCTATAGGAGCCCTGGTGGCACAGTGGTTAAAGCACTCAGCTGCTAACCAAAAGGTTGGCGGTTCAAACCTACCAGCTACTTCATGGGAGAAAGATGTGACAGTTGCTCCTGTAAAAGATTTACAGCTTTGGAAACCCTACGGGGCAGTGCTACTCTGCCCTACAGGGTCACTATGAGTCAAAATTGATGACAGTGGGTTTGGGCTTTTTTGTTTTTCTATCTGTCTATATTTAAATCCATATCTACATAATCTCACTGGTTCTGTTTCTCTAGAGAACCCTAATGAAGATACACACTTACTTTCTAGTTATGTGACTTGGGAAAATCTCACCCTCTCTGAGCTCCAGTTCCTTGGAAAATACTGTCCACTTTGCCCCAACACACTGCCTTTGTACCTCTCACTCCTTTCCATCCTAGTCCCTCAGGCCTCAGCTTCTATAGCACTTTCTCCAGGAAGTCTGCCAAGACCCACCCCACTTGCTGCCTCCAAGGCCTGTAAAGGATCCCACCTACAGGCTCATGCGTAGCAGGTGCCAGGCCTGCCGCAGCTGCAATAGATGTGTCCCGACCCCCCACCAGAATGTAGACCCTCTCAAGATCACAGACCAAGTCCAGCGTCTTCCGTGATTTCCTTCCAGGCCCTAGTACAGCTCCTGGCTCATAGTACCCATTACTCATTGCTTTCAAGTCAATTCTGACTCATAGTGACCCTATAGGAGAGAGTAGAACTGCCCCATAGGGTTTCCAAGGAGTGGCTGGTGGATTTGAACTGCCGAACTTTTGGTTAGCAGCTGAGCTTTTAACCACTGCGCCACCAGGGCTCCATAGTAGGCGCTCAATAAATATTTGTCAAACACGTGAACAGATAATGCCAACGCCCCCGCCTGCTTCTCAGGGTTGTTGTCATGATCAGAGAGTGTGATATATGAGCAAGTGCTCCAGCAGAGCGGGATGCCAGGTGAAGAGTGATTATTACCATTAACTATGATAAGCAGCTGGATGTTCCTAACTCCTGGTGGAAGGATAAGCCAGCATCAAAAGGCAATTCGGATCTTACCCAGCTCTGTTGCAAACCACGCACAACCGTGCTGGCACTGTTCCCGCACAGGTGCAGCCAGAGCTCTGGAGATGAAAAGGGATATCAAGGCTGCTAAGTGCTGCAGAGAACTTTCCAGGGCAGATAGGAGGGAGAACCAAAGGGGGCTGCTCCATCTAGTCTTGGCAGTGCTTCCACTCCTCCCTCCCTCTTGCTCTTCCTTTCCACATTGTCAAGACACAAATCTCTGCAGGGGACACAGAGCAATCGCTGGGGCTGGGGGAGTGAAGAGGAATGGGTTCTCCCATCTCGGGCTGCCAGCTAAGGGGTGGTTGTTAACTAGTGCCTCTCGGGAGGCTGGAGTACCTAGATGGTGCAAATGTTTAAGTGCTGGCTGCTAACTGGAAGGCTGGTGGTTCAAGCCACTCAGAGGTGCCTTGGAAGAGAGGTCTGGTGATCCATGTCTAAAAATCAGCCATCCAAAACCCTGTGGAGCATAGTTCTACCTGATACACGTTTGGTTGCCATGAGTTGGAACAGCGACTTAACCACAACTAGTTTGGTGGGGTTTTTTTTCCTTTGGTTGCTAACCAAAAGGTTGGAAGTTCAAACCCCCCCAACGGCACCTCAGAAGAAAGACGTGGTGATCTACATCAGAAAAAGCAGCCATCGAGAACCCTGTGGAGCACAGTTCTACACTGACACACATGGGGTCGCCACGAATTGACACTGACTCAGTGGCAACTGGTTTGGCTCAAGGGACAAGGGAGAAGAAAGTGGCCACATTGAAAGGGCAGGGGGAATGCCCACCAAGTGTGCCAGCTTCCTGTGGCTTACAGGACACCTGGGAAGATTGGCCCGAGCCCTCGGTCTCATCTTGAAGAGAACTGGCTGCCATTTTCTCCAAGAGGCAAAGTTTCTCTTCCCCTAGTCCCATACTAGACTCCCACTCTATAAACTGTCTGCAGGTAAAATCCCAGGGTGTAGTCAGGTGTGGAAGGGAGAATCGAGCGTGGATATTACACTGTGAAAACCCCTAACTGCCTGGCCTGGCAAATGAATTAACTTGTTAAACAAAATGCATACATCTGCATATATTTGAATACATGAATAGGATCAGCTCAGACCCTGCCCAAACCCAACTTCTCCTCAAGGCAGGAGGTGGAGAGGAGAGAAGCATCAGGGGAAAAAAGGGCTTGGGCTGTTCCAAGGCTGCTCCTTAAAGAGCCCGTGCCGGTGCACGCTATATTTATAGATTAAACACAAAAAGCATCTCCCCGCTGCATTAAAAACTACCCATCAAGGCTGAGGACTCAAAGGAGCAGTAAAATCAATCTCATTGCATAAAGACAACAGCAAGCAATTGGCATGACATTTTAAGTAAATGCTACAACCATTTGTAAACGTTCATTTTCCGGGAGACCCCATCTATTATATGACAGCTATTTTCTTAGCATCCCAGTGTGAATTCAGTCGGTTTACAGATAAGCCCATTGAGGAGAATGGATATCAAGATGTAAAGTGCTATAATACAGGCCATTTGTTACCACTGCACCGAGTTGCTCTGTCATTATGTATCTGCCTCTTGCAGGGGTTGGAAGTCGCTTAGCCATTTTTGCAGGTTGGTCGTAATGAGAGAGGGTCTAAAGAGGGTGGGGAAGAAGGAGGCAGCAATGGCCCTGTCATGGGTTGCCGACTGCAGACTGGAGGCAAACAGGACCAGACTCAATGCGGGCCTCCAGGGTAAAGACATGCCCTCTGGGAAGCTTCTTTCCCAAAGAGGCCCTGGTACCTGTTGCTAAGCCTACTGCTGTGGAGTCCAT
This sequence comes from Loxodonta africana, assembly GCF_030014295.1. NCBI lineage: Eukaryota > Metazoa > Chordata > Mammalia > Proboscidea > Elephantidae > Loxodonta > Loxodonta africana. The sequence continues at coordinate 19,077,761 of NC_087359.1, forward strand.
TCCGACTCATAATGAAGAGGCCCAGGTAGGAGAGACATTTCCTGCCACAAGCAACAGAGAACAGGCAGATCACCGAGAGAAGAGGGTTTGTCAAAGGCCACTAGCTTCCTGGGCAGTCAGCACAACTCAGCTCATCTTCTGGACTCAGGAGAAAACTAAAAAAAAACCAAACCAGTTTCGTTGAGTTGATTCTGACCCATGATCCCCCCATGTATGTGGAGTAGAACTGTACTCCACAGGATTTCCATGGTTGTGGCCTCTCAGAAGCAGATTGCCAGGCCTTTCTTCCCAAGCACCTCTGGGTGGGTTTGAACTGCCAGTTTTTTGGTTGGTAGCCCAGTGCTTGACGATTTGCAGCACCCAGGGACTCCTGGATTCAAGAGAAAATCCCTTTTGGTGGAGTTCCTCCCCAGCCCCCTGCACCTCCCGGCACAGGTGGCCAGTGGGACTAGGAAGTCTCGTAGCAGCTGTGTGGGAACCTGCTCAGGAGCCACCCAGGCTGAAATATGGCCCGAGAGAAGCCGAGGGTCCCCCAGCCTCATAACTCACTGCTAAATCTGACAACCCAGGCACTTCCAGGGAGGAAACAAATGACCCCCTCGGTGAACCTGGAACTGCGTTGACGGGGTGCAGAGCGGGGCGGATGACGGATCACGCCAGGCTCCCAGTGGGGTGGTTGAAGGGAAGGGACTCAGCCCTCAGGTGGCAAGTAAGCCAAATACCTGGAAATTGAAGCCCATTTCAAAAAGGGGGCAGGGGGCTGGTGCTGCCAAAGAGAGTGGTCCCTGTGCCAGTCATTTAGGGCACAAACCTCAGGGGACCTCTTTTCTAGGCAGGCCCCTAAATGTGCTTCCTTAAGGACCTTATTGGCTCTTGTGCTTCTAGATGCTTCTCTGTTGCCATTTATATGTTCATTCATTCATTCATTCCATAAATATTAGGAGTGTATCTTCTCTTTTCCTCTCCAGGCAATCCTGACCTGGCCTGATCTTAGTTTGTAGCCAGTCAGGCTGAGCAGAGAGTGGGTCATTTAGCCTATGAATGCTCCTGGGTGTGGCCAAGTCTGACTTGTTCTCCAAACTGTATCCCCCATGTCTCCTGGTGCCTGGCACTTAGTTGTTGTTGTTGCTAGCTGCTGTTTAAATGGCATCCCGACCTCATAGGATGTACCATGGAACAAAATGCTGGCTGGTCCTGTGCCATCCCCATGATCCGTTGCAGACCAGACCATTGTGATCCATAGAGCTTTCGTTGGCTGATCTTCGGAAGTAGATCACCACACCTTACTTCCTAGTCCTTCTTAGTCCTGGAGCTCTGCTGAAACCTGTTCAGCATCATAGCAACAAGAAAACCTCCACCGATGGAATTGGTGGTGGCTGTACAGGAGATGAACAAATAAACCGATGGGTGAGTGAACAAATGAATGAATAGATGAATGAATGAATGCTCTGCTCCTCAGGTGCCAGTTCACCAGGTAGCTGGTGCCACAGCAGAGCCTCCCTCCTGGGCAGGTGAATCCTGCCTCCCAGTGTGGTGGGGTTGGACACAGTTCCTCAAGAGGCAAGTCTGATGGCCTGAGTTCTAATCCCAGCTCTGCCATGAGCCAGTCACTGGGGGTGAAATGAGGCCACATGGTCTGTAAGAGCCCTTCAGCCACTAGGTGCTGGGACCCCAGCAGAGATCAGGAAAGGCAGAGCAGAAGCCAAAAATGTACTTTCAGGCTCTGGGAGGAAAAGTGGTTCCTTCAGGATGAAGTGGGGCAATGCTCTTTGTAGAGAGCCTCCCCTGAGGTCGATCCTCAGTCATGGCGGCTGGTATTTTCACTATTCAGGATCAAGGGTAAGAAGATGGCATCGTTAACTGGGGAATTGAATAGAAATGCCCATGTGGACTCTGATCAGGCTTCCAGAAGCAGTTTGCTCTGAACTGCCCTTTCTTGGCCCCATTTTACTCCACCTCAATGTGACCTCTTTCCCAGGATACTCCTCGAGAGAACCCAAGTCCTGAAGGTGAGGGAGTCCTGCCCTCTTGGAGCCACCTCAGCAATGACCAACCTGGAACTCTGACAAGGGTGTGTTTCTGTTAAGGGCAGGGCGGATTATCCAATAGGCAAGGTAAGCACAGTGTTTACCTTGCTTACCAGGCATCTGTAGTGAACAATTTCACAAAGATGTGGTGAAACCCATGTGAAATTGTTCACTACGGATTAGTAAGTAAGCACAAGTAAGCCCGTGCTTACTTTGCTTAGTGGATCATCCCCCCCTGTCAGGGATTGTAAATTTGAAAAGAGGCTTTGATTCTGTAGAAAGGTGCTGTGAGGTTGGGGGAGAGACAGATGCCAGCCATACCTAGAAGCGGAATCTTTGATGTGGTGACAACATATGAAATTGTTCACTACAGATGATCTGATAACCAAAGTAAGCACTGTGCTTACCTTGCCTATTGGCTACTCTGACCCTGGTGAAGGGGGCAGGTGAATAAGTCACACTGGAGTAGCCAGGGGACCCAGCCTGGTCACTGACAGAGAGAGGGCAGTGAGTGGTGTAGAAGTGAGGAGCTCCTTCTGAGGTAATGGAAGGTCATGGTCGTCCCTGTGGGGGCTGCGTCCAGGCTGATCTGAACTAGAAAACGTCTGGAGTTATGAAGAACTGTTTAGGTGCAAAAATCAGTTCTTCTAAGATAAATAAACTAGCAAGTACCAGCTGAGCTGCCACCGAGAGTACTTAGCTTAATCAAGCAGTGTCATCCCTGAGGTAATGTAGAGCCTCCGTTCATCATCGCTCTTTCGTTCTTCCTGTGTCGCCGCCACTAACAGTTCTCGTGTAAAGGTGGAAAGTTGCAAAGTTAACTTCCAGTCACCGCCTCATTTCTACTCACTCAGCCGTTGCCTCTCTGGAGGCCACCATCAGACCTGGGCAGCTGGTGAGGCTGGGAGTGGGCCCTTACTTTCCAGTGACTGGAAGCCCTTTGATGTTGTTAGCTGCCGCCAAGTGGACCCTCAGCTCATGGTGCCCCCACCTACAACGGAACAAAACGCTGCCAGGTCCTGCACCATCTCCACGATCGGTGTAGGATTGGACTGTTGTGTTGGTTTTCGCTGGTTGATTTTTGGAAACAGATCACCAGGCCTTTCTTCCCAGTCCTTCTTAGTCAGGAAGCTCTGCTGAAACCTGTTCAGCCTCCTAGCAACATGCAAGCCTCCACTGACAGATGGGTGGTGGCTGCACGTGAGGCTCACTGGCTGGGAATCCAAACCGAGTCTCCACATGGAAGGTGAGAACTCTACCACTGAACCAACAATGATGAATTCTCATTTTTACAACAAACCTGGGAACAAAAACTAAAAGTAGATGCCCCTCTCCCCATTTCATATCTAGGCAAACTGAGGCAGGATAACAGAATGGCCATCCAGTGTATCATTATAGGTGACAGTGTGTTTCAAAAACTCTCCGGCCTGGATTAGGACCAGTTGGCAGCTGTGTGACCTATTGTAAATGTCCCAATGTCTCCCTCCCTCAATTCTCACCTGCTTTACTGGGCATGTGAAGATGAAATGACATCAGTGTGCCTAGGACAGAACAGACACGTAAAACACAGGAGCCAGCGCACAAAAGTAGGACCACTTGCCTCAAGTCACAGGTGGGTCAGATCAGGGGTGGGGGGAGGGTTAAGTCCTAAACCCCAGTCTCTCAACTCTCATTCCAACGGTTTCCATAGTAACGGATCCTAACCTAGCCATGAGCATTGCCTGATTTTTGTGACATCCCATAGTATATAATATTATCTGAAGGCCATCACAAAATAATCAAATAGTATGCTATATTGTGCTTGCTCTTGGTGGGGCTGTCATAAGGATTTGACAACAATGACAAGATGTCAGCTCGGCTCCCAGAGAGTCAGACAGCCGAGGTGCAGCCAGGGAGATGGTTTTTGCCTCTAACTCTGACATGGGAAAAGTTAGTGTCAGATCCCATTGTTTGCATCTTTCTAATGATCCCCGAATGCTCAACTCCAACTGGCCCTATCCTTTACTCCTTATCTCTGACTGGCTTCTCCTCCATCCCTCCACATCCCGGCCCTCAAACACGCTTTTATCCTCTTGCCCCACCAGACCTGAACAGAGTGGCAGAAACACCAAGCTGTGCTCCGTAAACTTTAATGTGTAAAAGAACCATCGGGGAAGCTTGTGCAAATCCAGAGCCTGGCTCAGGAGGTCTAAGGGGAGCTTAAGATTCTGCATTTCTGACACGTTCCCAGACGATGCCGCTGGGTCGCACTTAGAGATGCAAGGAGCGTAAACAGTGAGTGATTCTCCAGCCCGGGCCGCATGGACTCACCTGGCGGGCTTGTTAAAACAGGTTGCTGGGCCCCACCTCCAGAGCTTCTGATTCTCTTGGTCTGGGGCGGGGCATGAAAATCTGCGTTTCTAACAAGTTCCCAGGTGATGTTGATGCTGCCGGCTCAGGAGCCACCCTTTGAGCACCACTGCACTAGAGGATGGGATGTTACCAGGTGAGGCGGAAAGGGGCCCCGTCTCAGCTGCCTAACTTGTTACACCTGTGCCCTGGCCAGGTGTCTCCGCACTGGGCCTCCTGGTCCTTCCCCCCTTCTCTCCTGGGATAAAGCTACTTGCATGAGACCCTCTTCTGTTACAGGGCAGAGCCAACCTTCTGTCACTGCATCGAGTATATACACAGAGCTAGATGGAGAGAGACTAATTTCGCAAAATCTGCACAAAAATCAGAGGAATTTATGTTCCCGCTGCAAGAGGAATGCGGCTGAGTGGAAATCAAATGCAGGACTTCTATTACCTGTTCACGTCACCAGCAGTGACTGATGGCCAAGAGGAAGATTGCAAATGGAATCGCTTTCACTTTGCTCAGAGCAAACTCCATCCAGCAGCAAAGTCTTCTGCAAATCCATAGTTCTCCCAAATGTCATTGGCAGTCGCTATGACAGTCGGTGACAGGAGCCCGGGATAGCAGCCAAGGCAGAGAGGGCCTTCACTCAGCCCAGGGCCCCTGGGGGCCTGTCCCTCACGCACAAGCAGGGGCCCCTCCAGGCACAGGGAATCCAGTTTGATTTAATATGGTTCATTTTTCTTCCTTGTTTTAATCACGGAGTAATAACAATAATAAACCTGCCTTTCTGCAGTGTCTTTCCTTGCCAGTGTATCACTGAACACTTTACAGATTTAATAATAGAGCTTCAGAAATAAGTAATGGAGAATAATAATAGGAAGGATAAATAACATATTTATGGAACTGTATTGTGGTTTATGGTGGTAAACTTCTCCTCAGTCAGCGGCAGGAAAGGAAGAGGTTTGGAAGGGAGAAGCGAAGAGAAGAGAGGGGAGGTGTGAGCTGAGCTGGGGAGCTGGGGGCCAGGGGGCCAGAGAGAATGGAGGCTGGAAGTGGAGGCTAAATGAGGCCCAGGAGGGCAGCCCATGAAGTGTGTGTGGGTGGAGGAGCGAGGCTGTCAGAGGCTGGGCTTTCTGGAAATAGACATTGAAATGGGGTGGTGTTGTCATGAGTTCCTGTCAAGTGGATTCCAACTCATGGCGACCCCATGTGTGCAGAGTAGAACTGCTCCATAGGGTTTTCAAGATCTTTCAGAAGCAGATCACCAGACCTGTCTTCCAAGGTGCCTCTGGGTGGGTTCAAGCCACTAACCTTTTGGCTAGTAGTGGAGCACTTCACTGCTTGTGCCACCCAGTGCAAGACACCTATTTAGGGATGAGCCCATCTAGGAACAGGGAGGAAAGATGAGTAAACGGAGCCAGAAGCTGGGCCACAATGGCCAGCCCTTTAGTTTCTACCTGGCTCAGTCACTAGATGTGGGGCTGCCTGAGGAGGCTGTGACTTCAGGCCAGGTGGCTCTCTGCACCGAGGCTGTCCCTGCCTGCCGTTCCTGCAGCCCCTGCCGCCTGACAGCAAGCCCTTCCTTGGAGGGGGTGGGTGGTACATGCCCAACACCATGGTAGGCAGGGGGTGAGTCCCCAAAACCAGTTTGGAACAAGGCCCTTGAAAAGAAGGGACGTTGTGTAAAATTCAACAGATGGAATGTTCTTCCCTGAGCCTTCAATGGGGACTGGCTGCAGACAGTGGCTGGGAGAGACCCACTGGGGTCAGAGGTGGCAGGGAAGTGGACAGGAAGATGGCACAGGCCTCACACAGGGACCTGGCCCTCCCACCAGGCCAGTAGAAGTGACCAGGGACCTTCTCTTGCTTTGCACTAGCTGTCTCCCTGCCCTTGTCAGTGGTCTCGAGAATGGAGAGCAAATCCATACTATCAACGGCCGGTTCTCTCCTGACAGTTATTTGCCTGCTATATCCTACGGGCTTTACATACATTGTGTCTGTCGTAGATGAGAAAATGGGACTCGGAAGCTGAAAAAACTGCCCAGGCCCCACAGGCAATGGCAGTGGAGTTGGCTGCTGCAGTCGGCCCTCGACCCGTGGTGATGCCATGCGTGATAGAGTGGAACCGGGCTCCACGGGGCTTTTTTGGCTGTAACCTTTATGGAAGCAGTTGGCCAGGTCTTTCTTCTGTAGAGCCCCTGGGTGGGTTTGAACTGCCAACCTTTGTGTTAGCAGCCAATCACAAACTGCTTGCTCCACCCAGGCTCCTTAACAGGTTGGTGTTGTTATCGTCAGGTGCCATTGAGTCGGCTCTGACTCCTAGTGACCCTGTGCACAACAGAATGAAACACCGCCTGGTCCTGTGCCACCCTCACAATCGTTGTTATGCTTGAGCCCATTGTTGCAGCCACTGTGTCAGTCCATCTCATTGAGGGTTTTCCTCTTTTTTGCTGACCCTCTACGTTACCAAGCATGATGTCCTTATCTTAGCAGGTTAGGAGTGACAAAGTCAAGGCTAAAGTCCACCTCCCTCTGCAGACTAAAGGTTCCAGCAGAGGCCAAAATGAAGCCAACGTCAAGTGCTGAGGGTAAGTACATCCAGCTTTAGTCTTGTTCTCCAGCCCCCTCCTGCCACGCCTTCCTGGGGTCTGTCTCCTGAGAACACAGGCTTCTGGTAAGATGCTGGCCCTGGTCCACAGATGAAGCACCAGCCTCAGAAGCTGACTCCTCCAGCCTGGCACCTGGAGGCAAGAGACACCAAGGCTGGGCCTGCTGCCTGCCGGCCCATCCTGTGGTGCTGTGCTCTGGCCAAATGGCCCCACACAGGGAGGCCCACTGTGACTGTGTACCCTGCATTGACGGCAGCCATGGTCCGGCAGGTAGCTGCTGGAGCTGGCACACAGCCGAGGAAGCACCCACTGGGTGGCTCTTGTTCACCTTGGAAACTCCTGCGCCCACACTGGCTTGTAAACAAGTGGCTCTCACCTTGGCTGGTGCCTTCTGTGGGCTTTAAACTTATTAGTCCTTTTTATTGTCTTGTCAGAGGCGGATTGCTAGCTCAAGAGCGTGCGAGGCCTTTTCCCCAGAGCGTCTCAAGTATCTGTTGCCGAGAAGATGTAACTCGGTATGCGGCGGAGGGATGGGGTTGTGGGGAGAGGAGCGAGAGCTGGGCTGTCTGACTTGAGCGGCTCTCCCCTCCTGGAGCTTAGTCAGCATTCGGTGCTCGGTTCCTGTGCTCCTACTGTGTGCCTGACACTGCCCAGTGTCCTCGGGGTATAGTGAATCAGCCAGGCAGAACCCCTGCCCTCTCAGGCAATTCCAGAATTAACCATGTATTTACAATCATGCTAAGACTGCCAGGGCACTGTGTGGAAAGTCATAGGGTATGTTTCCCCACCTGTAACATGCCAGGGATCCCCAGCGTTCCACGGTTCAGAGCTTCCGGGCCTAGCCAGGAGAACAGAGTCGACCATTTTCATGTGCGGCCAGGTGCTCCTCTCACCTTCAAATGCTGCACTCTGATTGTCCTTGCCATAGTGTTTTTCCCCATTCCCTCCCTGCCAGCTGCTGGCAGGTTACGGAGATGTTATGGACTGAATTTTGTTCCCGAAAAAATATGGGTCAGCTTGGCTAGGCCATGATTCCTAGTATCATTTGGTTGTCTTCCATTTTGTGATTTAATGTAATTATCCTCCATTTTGGGATGTGTTATAAATCCTAGCCTCTAGGCCTGTGGTTAAGGTCCTATTTGGGAGTGAGCTGTCCATTATGTTAATGTGGCGGGACTAGGGTGGGATGTAGCTTGAGTCACCTACCACCATATTAGAGGGTATGACTCAAGTCACCACCCTGACCACCCTTATTCAAGTCATGCTCTTCCTTGAGTCACACCTTTTATCTTATAAGAGAGAAAAGGACAGAGAAGCAAGCAGAGATAGGGACCTCAATACTACCAAGAAAGAAGAGCCAGGAGCAGAGTGTGTCTTTTAGACCTGGGGTCCCTGCACTGAGAACCTCCTAGACCCAAGGGAAGATTGATACCAAGACACATGGAGATCTCCAAGGAGCACCAGAAAGAGAAAGCCTCCCCCTAGAGCCAGTGCCCTGATTTCTAGCCTCCTAAAGGGTGAGAAAATAAGTTTCTGTCTCCTAAAACCCTCCACATGGTATTTCAGTCATAGCAGCACTAGGTAACTAAGACAGAAGGGTTCTCCTGCTGGGCACAGGGTTTGGTGTTAGAGTCAGACAGCAGGTTTGCATTTGATTCTGTTAAAAACCCAAAGCTACCCCACCACCCCCAGGACACAGGCACTCCCTGCCAGGGATGGTGCAGGGACCAAGGTCGCCTTGGGGCTCTCGTATCAGCCACTTCCAGGACATGGTGACCTCTTGGTGATGGTGCCACCATATTGGTCTTCCCACATTGGTCAGCCATGGCCCCTGTGGGAAACGTGGCGCAGGGTGTGGGTATAGATCAGGGAGTCTTTAACCTCAAGGAGCATAGCATGAAGCTGGGGAGAGAGCACAAATAGGAGAACTGAAAGCTGTGTGTTATGGATTGAATTGTGTCCCCAAACAATATGTGTCAACTTGGCTAGGCCATGATTTCCAGTATTGTGTGGTTGTCCTCCATTTTGTAATTATCCTCTGTTTTGTGATGTGTTGTAAATCCTAAACTTTATATGTTAATGAGGCAGGATTACAGTAGGGTATATCTAGAGTCACCACCTGACAACAGGGTGTGACTCAAGTCACACCTTTACTTGAGTCACACCTTTTATCTTACAAGAGAGAAGGAGAGAGAAACAAGCAGAGATGTGGGGAGATGCCAAGCCACAAGAAGATCACCTAGGAGCAGAAGCTCAAAAGAGGCAAGAACCTTCCTCCAGAGCTGACAAAGAGAGAGAGAAAGCCTTCCCCTAGAGCCAGTACCCTGAATTCAGACTTCTAGCCTCCTAAACTGTGAGAAAAGTAAACTTCTATTTGTTAAAGCCATCCACTTGTGGTATTTCTGTTACAGCAGTACTAGATAACTAAGACACCGTGTTTACAGAGAGATGGGCAAGCACATCATTACTGCTGTTCGCACAGAGCTCCAGCATTACCCAGAGCTAGAATCAGGGCCTGATGCCTCAGGGAGGGGCGCTACCAGGGAGGAGGGTCTGCCCAAAGCTGCACTGGCCATGCCCAGCCACCCATTCCAAGCTAGAGGGTCTGGTTGTTGAACCTATGTTCTCATAATAAGCCCAACCAGCAGCGTTAGCATGGGCTCAGAGTCCCATAGACGTGGCCCTGGCCCAAATGTCACCTGCAGTGTGAATTTCAGGCAAGGCACTATGCTGCTCAAGTCTCCATTTCATCATCTGTAAAACAGGGATAATAATAGCATGGATCTTGGGTGCTTTTGGTAGATTTATGCGGTTCATGAGTCATCTTCGAGCCTCATGCTGAAAATCAGGAGTGCCAATTTTCTGCCCTCCTGATCTTCCGAGCTTGTGGAGCCAAATGGGGATCGGCATCTCCGACTTATCAACGGACGCCCCACTGCTCTAAAGCAGGGGTTGGCAAACTCCGGCCCACGGGCCAAATCCAGTCCTGCTGCTGCCTGCTTTTGTAAATAAAGTTTTGTTGGAGCACAGCCATGTTCATTTGCTTTTGTAGTGTTTACAGTTGCTTTTGTGCTACAATGGTAGAATTGAGTAGTTGCAACAGAGACTGTTTGGGCCGCAGAGTTGAAAATGTTTATTATCTAGACCTTTACAGAAAAAGTTGGCAGATTCCTGCTCTAAAGGACAGGCCCCCCAATAAGGCTGGAATGGAGAGTGCTGTAGGGCCAAAGGCAGGGCCTCCTACCCACTCCACTCCCAAGTTCAGACCTTGCAGTCTAGTCTGCCTGAGGGAGACTTGGGCCTGCCAAGTGGATTCTGGGTGCACACCCTTAACCAGCCAGCTGCCCAGAGGGTTGCTGCCTGCCTTGCAGACCTACCATGGTAGGATGATGAGCTGGCACCAGGAGATGGAGCGTGGTGGCCTCCCAGCTGGCCCTGGGAAGCCAGGTCCTAGCCCTACACTGCTGGGGCAGGAAGCCAAGCCAGGGGCCTGCCCTTCTCACCAGACTCTTGGCAGCAGTGCCAGGGAGGAGAAAGAGCCTGTGCCCTTGTTGGGACAAGGCCCAGCTGAGTCAGGTTCCTCCCAACCTGATCCTGCTTCTCCTGGTTGAGAAGGATGGAAGACTCTTTCCCCAATATGCCTATGGCTGAGAGGGAGCGGAAGGTTCTCATCTATAAACCAAGGTGGAAAAGCAGGGGTAGGAGGAAGAGGGCCCCATGTACCTGAAACACTTTAGGTGCTCAGTGAGTGGTTTCTGTTGTTGTTGGGTGCTATCAAGTCAATTGTGACTCACAGCGACACTACAGGACAGAGTAGAACTGCCCCATAGTGTTTTCTTGGCTATAATCTTTACGGGAACAGATCCCCACATCCTTTCTCCCGCAGAATCGCTGGTGGGTTTGGATTGCCAACTTTTTGGTTAGTAGCTGAGTGCTTAACCACCGCACCACCAGGGCTCCTTCAATGAGTGGTAGCTATTACTTTCATTAACTATTATAAACGAGGGCAGTGGTGGTTCAGTGGTTGGATTATTGTCTTCCATGAGAAAGGCCTGGGTTCAATTCGCAGCCGATGCACCTCATTGCAGCCACCACCCATCCATCAGTGGAGGCTATGATGGTGAACATGTTTCACCAGAGCTTCCAGACTAAGACAGACTAGGAAGAAAGGCCTGGCAATCTCCTGAAAATCAACCAATGAAAATCCTGTAAATTACAACAGTCCAATCTGCATCCCATCATGGGGATAACGCAGGACCAGGCAGTGCTTCGGGGGGTCACCAAGAGTTGGAAGCCAACTTGACAGCAGCTAACAATGGTAACAACATAATTATAAATCCAAATTTCTTCCAGCGGCTTCTACCTACTGGCCCTAATACAACCTTTTAACAACTCAGCACAAATCTACTCCCTTTCAATATGACAACTTTAAAAACATATTTGAAGATCCTTACCTCCAGTCAGCGAGTGGCAAACTGGCAACTCAACCCAGCTGAATCCTGGCTGTTTCCATTACTTGGAATAACTGTCCCATAAGTGATACATTTCATTGTCTCCAGAACGGAGCATTTATACCGTTTCTATATAAACACATCTAAAATGTATGTTCTAATCCTGTGGCCCACAATATTTCATTAGAAGGACCTTTTCCCAGAACTTTCTGGATATATTACAATGTATCGCACCCAGTGGAACCTTTGCTGTCTCGGGTGATCTTCACCACTGTCTGGTGGTTGGGTGTGGTGGAGTAGGAAGCAGATCAAATGAGGCATCCAAGGTTTAATTCAGTCGGTGCCTCTTCCTAGCTGTAATTACACACTTGTTCATAGGACTGGGGGGAGTCACTTCCTCACCACGCCTCATCTGTGAAAGAACCCCCCACCTGTGGGATTGCTCCAGATGTCTGTGAGCGAGCTCCCAGCCTCCTGCCGGAGGACGTGGGAGAAGACAGCGGGTGTGGAGGAGCCTGCAGCTAGGTCTGCGGGCACAACCTCTCTGCAGTGCAGCCGGTGTGTTGCTTTATATGTATCTCTGATAAATAGCTGTATTTTTATATTCTAATTTGTAGTAGAAACAATACTTCCGAGACCTGGAAAAGCCCCAAGTCCCAGCTCAAACTGAAGATGAAAGGGTTTCCAATAAGAAGGAGGGCGGCTACAGGGAAAAAAAAAACAAAGGGAGAAGTGGGGGCTAGGAGAAAGCCTGTTCCTGAAGACAGAGGCTGGGCTGCCCCTGCCTAGAGATCAGACAAAAACAGTTGCCTCCTCACCCCCAGGGGTCATGGGAAGGCTAGCGTTTCTGGAAGTTGAAACAGGCGGACTTCCGGAGTGGAAAATCAGTGTTGTTGAACATCCAAAGGGGGAAGGCTGGGACTCGTCTCATAAACAAACAAACAAAACAAACCAGTTACCGTCCAGTTGACTCCAACTCATGGCGCTCCATGTGTATTGGAGTAGAACTGTGTTCCTTAGGGTTTTCAATGGCTGATAGTTTGGAAGTGGATTGCCAGGCCTTTCTTCCAAGGAGCCTCTGGGTGGTCTTGAACTGCCAGCCTTTTGATTAGCAGCCAGTGCATTAACCATTTGGACCTCCCAGGGACTCCAGAAGCATCTCATAAGCTGGGCCAAACCAGCCCGGACATACCCCTTACCTGCCCTGTTTCCTCTGGGTGTCTTAGGACCCCTGGCACATCCTAACCCTTCCATCCCCACCACCCTCTGGAAAAGCAATACCTGTGCCCAAGACAAATGGCAGAGAGTGTGGGCAGTCACCGTCCCGCAGAGTCGCCACCTTAACGCACTCCTGAATCCCCAAGGTCTTAATATGAATATGCAGATTCCACAGCCTGGGACTCTGAGTGTAGAACAAGATGCGAGGCCCAGCTGGCACTGGAGGTGTGTGGGGACAATGGGGCATAGGGTTATTAGAGGATGGTCTATGGAGCTGGCCAAGGACTCACGTTGTGGCTGTGCTGCCCCCGTCGGCCTCTGTGACTCTAAGCAAGGTACTTAACCTGTTTGAGTCTCCATCTTTTCATTTGTCAAATGGCAATGATGACAGTCTCATAGGTTGACTGAGAAGATTCAGTTATGTGAATTAAGCACACTGAATTAAGTATCTGGTATATTCTAAATACTCTGTCATTGGAGTCCCTCAGTGGTACAAACAGTTAACAGTGCTCGGCTGCTAACCAAAGGGTTGGCAGTTCGAGCCCACCAGCCACTCCAAAGGAGAAAGATACGGCAGTCTGCTTCTGTAAAAGTTTCAGCTTTGGAAACCCTATGGGGCAGTTCTATTCTGTCCAATAGGGTCGCTATGAGTCGGAATTGACTCGACAGCAACAGGTTTGGTTTTTGAATTTTATTTACTTTTTAAGTTACACAACAGCTGGGGAGCCCTGGTTCCCACATTGGCCTGAAAGGTGGACGACGTGATCACCACCAGCAGGTGAGATGCCCAGAGGTTAATATCCTGCCCAAGCCAATCCTTGCCTGCTGTGACCCACTTAATGACGCGCCATTTGGAATGTATGCATGTGTGTACATTACAGGTAGGCCTAGGGTGGATGTCAGCCATGCTACTCTGAGGACTGAATGCTGATGGGGAGAAGAGCCAGGCCAATCTACCTAGGGGCAGTTCAGCCCTGGTTGGAGCACAGCCCTTGCTGGTACCTTGTTCTCTGTAGAGCCAGGTTTCTCATCCTCAGCACTATTGACGTTTTGTGCCGGATAATTGTGGTGGAGGCTGTCCTGGGCGTTACAGGAGGTGTAGACACATCCCTGGCCTCAATCTGCTAGATGCCAGCAGCACCTTCTGCCAAGTGTTAACAATCAAAACTGTCTCCAGACCCTGCAAATGCCCCCTCGGGGGGCAAAGATACCTTGGTCGAGAATCACTTCTGTAGGGTCTTAATACATCCCCTCCTCACGCCCAGATACCTCTGGAGGAAACGGGTCCACAGTCTGTGAAGTTGGCAGTGAGCAGGGGGTTAAACGAACGGATGAACTTGATTTCCTCACTGTAAGCTACCCCGAGGAGGCCAGGAGTCCGTTGCTGACAGCATCGCAGAACCCTTGCGGAGAGTATTTAGTGCTGGGCCTGTCAGCTCCCTGGCTTCCCGGTCTTGCCCAGCTTGGTTAGAGAGGAGAGCCAGGCTCCGTGGGCAGGGAGCTAAGGAACGGGGGTTTTGGGTGGGCAGCAGCAGTAGCAGCCCCCACCTGCTCCCACCACCTGCATCTCCAGGGCCCAAAGCTTCCTGGGAAAAACATCTTTTGAAAAGGTAGGGCTGGAGTTGACACTGGGAGCTCTCGTTGAAGAAGCCAGGGGACGTGGAGGCTGAGTGGGGGAAGAGAATGTTATCACAGAAACCTGATTTCTCTACACACTATCAGCTCCCCATCTGTTCCTTGATTAAATGTGTTGCTGCACACCCTCCCTGCACACCCGCTGCCAGGATGTCTCCGGAGCCCTGATTACATCTGTGGAGAGCGCCTCAAACCTCACAGATGAGCGGGCCTATCGATCAGCCTGGCAGCTGACGTTTGTTTTAAAGCCTGGAAGAGGACGAGGAGCAGGAGCGGAGCTGGCTGGGGTGAGGGTGCAGGGGAGCCCTGGGGCCAGATGAGCATCGGGTATTTGTCCCTGGCTCTGTGACCTTGAAGGAGCCCTGGTGGTGCAGTGGTTAAGCGCTCAGCCGCTACCCGGAAGGTTGGTGGTTCGAACTTATCCAGCAGTTCTCCAGACAATGACCTGGAGATCTGTTCCCATAAAGATCATAGAGCACCCTATGGGGCAGTGCTACTCTGTGACATGGAATCTCTGTGAGTTGAAATAGGCTCAACGGCACCTAACAATAACAACTGTGACCTTGAACAGGCCCCTTCCCCTTTGTGGCCTCAGCTTCCTGTTTCAGGGGGCTGTTGGACCAGGTGATTTTAAAGTCTCTTCCTCAGGCCCACCCCAGGCCTGGTGAATCAGAATCTACCTTTTAACCAGGTCCCAGGTGCTTTAGGATCAGATTAAAGCATGAGAAATGCTTGCCTTCCGTTCCACTCATTTGGCCACTTCAGAAATGAACACGTGTGAGAAAGATCTCAAAGGGAGGGACTCACCACTTTCTCCGGCCTGTGGAAAATTTGACAGGGATTTTCTTCCTGTCTAAGAACCTTAACCCTGAGGAGGAACCAGCTCTAAAATCCCAGCCACCTCCTGTGGTATGAGCCTGAGATGAAAATATTCCTTAGGTTCATCATTTCATAAGCCCAGGGATAAGACACAAGCAGGATCAAATTCCTGTCCCCACAGGACCTCCTATCGCACAGGGACAGCCAGACACTCCCTGTAAGTGGGTCCCAGAGAGAAAGACTAGCTGTGTGATTTACCATCAGCCTCTCAGGGTCTCCCTGCAGGGGTCTGGCTGAGTTCTCCAGAGACTAGCAGCCTCTTGCTGCTGTGGGTGTTCTAACAAATGACCTCAGTCTAGGGGGGCTGAAAACAACAGAAAGTTATTCTCTCACAGTTCTGGAGGCCAGACATCTAAAATCAAGGTGCCAACAGGGTCGCGCTCCCTCTGGAGGCCCAAGGGGAAAATCCTTCCTTGCCTTTTCCAGCCTCTGGTGGCTGCCAGCATTCCTTGGCTTGGGATGCGTCACCCCATCTCTGGGATCACATCCCCTCCTCCCATCTCCGTGGTGTCAAATCTCCCTCTGCTTTTCGTTTGTAAGGACACCGATGGTGGCATTTAGGGCCTACTTGGATAATCCAGGAGAATCTCATCTCTAAATCCTTAATTATGTCGGCAAAGACCCCTTTTCTAAATAAGAGGACATTCATAGGCTCCAGGGGTTTGATGTGAATATTTTTTGGGGTGCCGTTTTCTGGCCTACCATATTTGCCAATGAAGATGTGGTTCCCTCCCCAGTAAATTGGGTTAATAATATCCCCTAGGGTGGTTCTAGGTCCCTGGATGGTGCAAATGGTTTGTGTGCAACTACTAACTACTACGGTTGGTGGTCCTTTGTGCTGCGGAAGAAAGGCCTGGCCATCTGCTTCCATAAAGATTACAGCTAAGAAAACCCTATGGAGCAGTTCTACTCTGTAATGTAGGGGGTCACCATGAGTTGGGATCTGCTTGAGGGCAACAGGTTTGGCTTTTTTTGGGGGGGTAGTTAGGGTGGTTCTGCACCTGAGTACGTTGGAATCACCTGAAGGGCTTGTCAAACACCGATTGCAGCATCTCTGATTCTTGGCGTCTTGGGAAGGCCTTAAAATTTGCATTTCTGACAATTCCCAGGTGATGCTGAGAAGCACTGGATTAAATGAAGTTGTGCTTGTAAGGACCTAACAAAGTACCACGCGGAAGAATCACTGAACAGATCGATGTTGGTGAACAACTAACAAGAATGTCAACCACTACGGCCTCTGGGTTAATTGGAAGACGGTAGAGCAGAGGGGCTGGTCTCCCTCAGAAAGTGGGCCCCTTGGGGCAGGGCTGTATTCATTCATCCACAGCACACTGCCTGGTGGTTCAGCCAGGGATTAGCCATGAGCCAGGCTCTGTGCTGGGGGCTGGTCTTGCTTCCCTGGTTGCTATGGAGTTTACCTTGTAATAACCAAACATAAATGGACCACATGCAGAGAAAGGTACAGAAATCACACAGAAGTGCTGGTGTCCCACAGGGTTTTGAGAGGGAAGTAAATTTGCCAGCAGCTTTGGGGTGACAATTCTAGGCGTGGTGGTAGAAACATCGGTGTGGGTAAATCACCAAATCCGAGGCTGGGAGTACAGGAGACGGGGCTGTGCCACCCACCTATCCCACCGCCCTCCCGGAGGGGACCTCAGCAAGGGTGAGGAAGAGATGAGTCCTTTATGCCTGCCTTTGGAGCAACGACCTGTGTCCTGCAGGCAACCTTTGGACATTACCGGGTTTTCTTTGGGAGAACGATCTGTTGAGCTTTGTGTTGGGATCAGGCGGGAGGTGCCTTAGTATCCCAGGGCTATTGTAACACAGGACCACAAATTGGATGACTTATAAGGATAGTAATGTATTGCCTCAT
Organism: Loxodonta africana; assembly: GCF_030014295.1. Lineage (NCBI taxonomy): Eukaryota > Metazoa > Chordata > Mammalia > Proboscidea > Elephantidae > Loxodonta > Loxodonta africana. Next base: position 19,094,787 of record NC_087359.1, read on the forward strand.
AGCTCCAGAGGCTTGGAGTCTGAAATCAGGGCGTCAGCAGGGCCATAATCTCTCTGAAGGCTCTAGGGCAAGGTCCTTTCTCATCTCTCCCAGCTACTGGTGGCCCAAGGTGTTCCTTGGTTTTCAGCTGCCATCTTTGCCTCTGTTGTCATCTTTTCTCTGTGTCTGTCTGTGCCTCTTTTCCTCTTACAAGGCGCCACCCATATAGGATTAGGACACACCCAATACCCATATGATGTCATGTTAACCGATAACATCTTCAAAGACTATTTCCAAACAAGGTCACCTTCACAGGTATGGGGATTAGGACTTCAACACATCTTTGTGGGGGACACGATTCCATCTATAACAGGAAGGAAGGTAGCCCTGGTGGCGGTGTCAGGGTGGACTGATGTGGACAAGCCTGAGCCAAGAAGATCATTAGGCAGCTGGTAGAACAGTTCAGACAACAGATGACGGGGCCTCGGATGAAACACACGCTGTGTTCGCCCAGCTTGATGGATGAGGGTGGGAGCCAGCAATGAGCCAGTCATCACTTCCACCCAGTCCCCGAAGAGATGTGCTAAGAGGACAGGGCAGCGAGGCCTGGTGTCCCTGGGTAATTTATACAGGGGTGCTGGCTCTGCCTTCCCTGGGGAGGGCGCCCAGACTTCCTTGCACCCCTGCCTTCCCTCTTCTGGAGAAAGGCAAGTTGTCTGGAATTACACAGGGCAGCCGTTGCTGAGCCTCCTCCTCCATGTTAAACCAGCTCATTTCTGTGGGGATTTTTCTCTAAGCCAGCATGATACAGGCTCTAAATCAATTTGAAATCCGTTGTGTACAGATCCACCAGGAGGGGGCCTGCGGAGAATGGGCACAGGACAGGCAGTAATGAGTTCAGGCTGCGGTGGGGAAACTCAGGTTTAGATAGTGTGGATGGACTGAGTTAGAGGTTCAAGGCCCCGTCTGAAGGGCACGGATACTGAGGGGACACGGAAGATGCCCAGACTGCAGAGGAAGGGCCCCAAAGTGGGATTTAGCAAGAGATGAAAGACGCAAGAATCCCTTAAAAGGGCTGGGTGAGATCTGTGGATGCCTCTGGCCCGGCAAGTTCCGGAACTTTGGCCCTTGGTCTCAGGTTCACTTTCCGTAGAATGAAACGTTCCATACATTAAATACATAAAGTTGATAAAAGTAGGGAAGGAAGGGGCAGGGCCTAGGCGGGGTGATGGTGAGGATGGGTGGTGGGGAGAGGGAGGTTCACAGGGGCCCATTAACAGACACTTGCAGCCTGCTTTGGCGCTCAAGATCACCAACAGTATTTATTGATAAAATCAATCTTGCCCCACTGGAGGGAGACAAGCCAAATTCACTGGCTCTCTCTTCTCGTCCAAATGGCTCCCCTCTCCTTCAGAATATTACTTTGTAATAGAGCCTAGACTTGCAGTTCTTCCCACCCAAGGGATTTCTCCAATTTGTCTGTCCTTAAGTGGAGGACCTGGGAACGTTGCTAATATGGCGTTGCCCCTGACCAGACCAGCAGGAGAGCTGAAGGGGAGGTAACGGAGGAAAAGCTTCAAGAATGGACGGCGACTTTTCTATATCTGGGTGGTTCCCACTGCAGGCAGGATTAAGAGACGCAGTTTCCCTTGCTCACGTCTCCAACTAAGGGAGGGACTCTCCCTCTCTTTACCCCAGCAGCCAGAGTCCAGTCAGGTGACCTGACTTAGCCAATCCCAACAGCTAGGACCTAGTCAGGTGACCTGACTTGACCAATCCTGACAGCCAGGGCCAAGTCAGGTGTCCTGGCTTGGCCAATCATACATTCCGGATTTGATTACGGAATAGTGAGAAGATTTCCGGGATAGTTAGACTTTGTTTTCAGTGGCCTCTTGGGGGCAGTGGTTGAGCCCAGTGACCATGGTGGCAGAAGTATCAAGGCCAGATGGAGTCTGCCGCTCAGTCTCCAGAACCTCCTCACCCCTCATTCTGTTGTCTAAGCTTTCTTTTCATCCTCCCATCAACACTCTGGGTCCCAATATCCTTCCAGAAAATCCTCTTAGCATAGGTTTCTGTTGCTTGCAGCCAGAACCCAGATGGATTCAGAAGGAAGCTCCTCAGACTTTCTGAAAGACAGGAAAAAATATTTACGTGGAGGGTGGAATGAAGTACCCTTTTCCTGCCCCGAGGCTGGCATGTGTTGCTGAGATCGCTCCCCGCCCCCTTCCTGCATTTTCATCCTCAGTGTTTCTTCCTGGAGGGTGATTCACAGAAAGCTAACTTTGATCCTCTTTCCTCCCACTAAAGAACTTGAAGCGCCTTTATGCCCAGGACTTTGCTTGTGGTCACGAAGCTGCCAAGATATAGAAAGGGGAAGCTGAGGGTCAGGAGAGGAGCCTAGCTCATGCCCCCACAGCAAGGCCAAAGTGGTACTAAGATCTATGGATAAAATATCCCCTCCCAGCCCCGAGAGCACCAGCCTGGCCTTGTTGGTGGCAGTGTCAGTCTGGGAGAGACGAATTTTATACATTTAATGTTTATACGGCTCTGAAGCCTTGCCGGGTATTGTTCCAAGCACTACATAAATGGTCTCATTTCATCCTCCCCACAGGTCTACGTGGTGGGAATTGTCCCATTTCACAGCTGAGAAAACTGAGGCACAGAGAACTTACATAGTCTGCTCCCACTGGGATTTGGACCAAGCTCTGGCTTGGGAGTCCACGAGCTTAACAATGCTACAGGAAAGCCAGGGAGGGGGGGACCTCGTGAGCCACACGGAGGATGTCCTAGAGTTGATTGCGGGGGGAGTGGGGGGCGGGCTCCCCGGCCTTCCGATTGATGCTCATCAGACTGGAGTAAGTTACACAGATCTCCGGGTGGCCTCCTGCTGGCAGAGCCCAGCTCTCCCTGGGCAGTTTGACAAGTTTAACTAATGGCTTCTCAGTTGTTAATGTGGAAGTGGCTGTGCGGTTGGTGTTGTCATCTTCTGTTAGTGGGCACATAACCAGCTTTTTCTCTGAGGCCCATGCTGTCTGCTCTACATACTCACATGACTCTGGCTCCAGGCTTGGGGGCTGTGGTGGGGTCCAGGGCTCATAAACCCCAGGCAGCTGGTCCTTTGAAAACAGGTCCGTGGGGTCCAGCCACCCACCCTGCCCATTCTTGGTCTAATTCAGGGGCAGAGCAGGTCTTCCCAGAAGGGTCTTCAGATCTGGGCCTGTGTGCACTGGATTTCAGGGCAGAAAGGGAAGTAAATCAACCTCAAAGAGCCTACGAGGGGCCAGGTGGATTAGACAAATAACCAGAGGTCAGTTTCTTCTCTCCTTTCGTCCTTCCTTCTTCTCTCTCCCTCCTTCCATCTTTCCCTTCCTTTCTTCCTTCCTTCCTCCCTCCCTGTCTATCTATCCATCAAAAATGGCCTTGGACTCCCTTTCATACCCCCAAGGAAGTCACAGCCACATCCTTGTGGCCACCTCTAGCTCTGCAATTCTGTGCCCATGGAGTTGATTTCACTTCGGGACTAAATACCAATCCACCCTCCCCTGCCCCAGGCCACAAGATAGATAAGCCCTGTCTTGATTCTCACCAAGCAATAAGATAAAACAAAGTCACCTTCCCCCAACTTTTCAAAGGTCTTTGGGTTTTGAAGGGAAACAGAGGGGCCCTGCAAACAGCTCTGCAGCTTCCTGGATCGTAAAGGTCTTTGGCCAACACAACACTATGGATTTGTGTGGTCACTTTATCCCTAGTAGTGCCCCCCTCCTCACCTCTCCATCTTTCTTACTGGCTCCTTTTTGTCACCTTTCTATCTCCTCCTGTCCCCTCTCCCTCTTACCTCCAAAGCACCGTTTCTCTATTGTGCAGAGTCCATCTGTCCCAGCCACTCACCACCCCAGGCCCGTCTCTGTATCCTGAGCCATCGAGGCATTCTGGATACAAACGCCTCCATAGAACGAGTTCTACTTTCTTAGGGAACAGTTTTGGTTATGCACACGGGGAAAAAAATATCTCCCTTGAACATACGATTTCACTGAATCCTCATGACAACTCTGCAGGTGGGTACTGCCACCTGCCCTGCACATGGACCTGGACCTCAGAGTGCTCACATCACCTGCCCAGGTCCTACCGCTGCGAAGAGACCAAATGTACGCTCAGGCCGGACTCCAAGCTCTGCTTGTGCTGATGTGCTGCCGGGAGGCAGGGGAGGAGGCGAGGCAGCGGCTCAGGGGCCTCCCTGGACGTGAAAATGGCGTGCCCAGGGAATGCTGGGTGGCCCTGCGTCCAGGGCACAGGTCTCCACTGTCCAAGAGAAAGAGGTGCTGATGAGATGGCTTCCCATGTCCAGACAGGAGGTGCTTGCCAGGACAATTGAACTACAGTGGAGGGCAGCGAAGAGGGTCAGAGGGCAGAAGAAAGGGTCTAAGCGGAGCGATGGGTAAGGGGAGCTGAGCATGGAGGGGAGGAATAGAAGCTAGCCGAGAGGAACGGGGCAGAGCCAGGGGGCTGGACTTGGCCTTGGGAGGCCCGTGCCTAGAATTCCAACTAATGCCAGAGGTGTTGACCTCAAGCCTGCAGCTTCCACCCCAGCTGTGTGTGGCCGGACCCTGACCTCCAGCCTCCCTCTTCCCAGGCCTCCCTGGGACTCCAGTGATCTGTAGAGCTAACAAACAAACCCAGTGCCCAGCTGCCCCTCCTCGGTGGCCAGGCTCCCCTGTGTCCACCCCCCGCACCTCACAGCCCCACTCCATGCTCCTTCTCAGCCCCGTGTTGCGGAAGGCCCTCCACATTCATCTTGCACACTCCTCGCTCTGGCCGCCTCCCAACAACGCGTGCAGCAAATGAAACACCCATGGATCAATGCCAGAAAAATGACCATCTCCACTCACCCTCGCCAGGCAAGAGGCTTCTGACGTACCCACCTTGAGTTCCAGAAAGGAGACGGTTTGTTTTAATTCCCTAAGTTGTGTCTTCTCTTGGGGTGTGCTTCCTATAGCTGGGAGCTGAATCATTCATTTATCTGTCACCAGCCACTGAGGCAGCCACAAAATATTGATGCGGCCATTAGGGTGGAAGGGTGGATGGTAAAGTATGGTGGCGGAGCCCTGGCCGCCGTCCCCCCAGTGTGGATTCATAGTGCATTCCCAGCATCAGAGCACTCACGTCCCTCTGCGTCAGGGCAGCTCATCAGTCGCCATGTGGAACGCCTCGGTTAGGATTAACGGCCAGCATTGTTCTTCTCGTCTCCAGCTTGGACTATGTATTAGGGCTGCGTTCTCATTGCAGCTGGAGTTACAGAGCTGCTGACACTTCATTGAAGACTTGGAAAAAAGCATCCAGCTCGGAAACAATTTGGCTGCTAGGCCCGCGCCAGCATGGTGGGGGTTTTGTCTCCTTCTCCCTGTCTTACTGGTATAATGAAGGCATTGGGGGGTGAATTCCAGCAGCTATGGGACTGGGAGATCACAGTGGTTGAGGATGCCATTTTTGAAGTCACCAAGACTTGGATTTGAATCCTAGTTCCACCAAAAGCTGTGTGACTTGGGCAAAATGACTCAACCTCTCTGAGCCTCAGTTTTGTGGTTGTAAAGCTGCCTTCCTTAAAGATCTGTGGGGCTGAGGGGGCTAAAGGAGATAGCATGGGTGAGATGTTGAGTGCCCGGGACAGTACTGGTTGCTTAGTCAACGTTCCAGGTGCAAGCAACAGAAACAGATTCTGGCTGACTTCAGCAGCAAAGCAATTTAATGACAGGGTATCAGGGAGTTGCAGAATCTCAGGGGCAGGGGCACACTTAGTGGCGAAGCAGCCAGAGCCACTGCCAAAAGTTGTACCCCAGGACTGGTCTGGTGAGGACCCCGCACAGCCTCCACGGAGCACCAGAGGCCTGCAGGGGTACCATGGAGTCGGTGGGCCCTGGCTACAGGGCGCTCCTGCAGCCACCACACAACTGCTGTCCCCTGGGAACTGTCTGGTGGCCACTACCACTACCACAGGGGTGTCCCACTCATCCTGTTTCTCTCGGTAGCCGGCTCTGATGCAAACTCCAGAAGGGTGCATCTGATTGCCAAGTCTGGTCCTGAGCAACGGACACTGGCTAAGTGAGCCGCTGGTGTATTCAGCTTCTATATTGGGTACTTTTTCCAACAGAGGATCCTGGGTGGCCGAAAGATGACAGGGAGTCACTGCATGTATGCTCTGTGGTTACCGGAATTGGGGCAGACCCACAGTGGACTTCCTCCTGGTGTTCCTGCCGGATTGGCCCATGCCTGTGCTGGTTGTTCAATCACTCCCAGTGAGCCCTGGTGGCACAGTGGTTAAGAGCTCAGCTGCTTACCAAAAGGCCAGCAGTTCAAATCCACCAGCTGTTCCTTGGAAACCCTATGGGGCAATTCTACTTTGTCCTATAGGGTCGCTATGAGCCAGAAGCAACTCGATAGCAATGGGCTTGGGTTTGTTTTTGTTTAGAACTAAAGCTGCCTTTCCTGAGGCATCTTTCTAGGGCAGCCCCTGCCAGCAGCATCCCCAGTGTTGACTAGGGCAATGGCAATCGAACTTTGGGGCTCAAGCCCACCCAGTGAGAACCCTTGGAGATCTGAGCAAAGGAGCCAGGCAGAGGGGAAGGAGACACTAATGTTCAAGAGCACGTTTCTGAACTGGGTTTTTCTGATCAACTTCAAGTGCATTTAGCCTAGTGGTTAAGACGGGCCCAGATGTCCTGAGTTCAAAGCCTGTCTCTGCAACCAAGTAGCTGGGTGACCGTGGACAAGTCAGTTAAGCTTTCTGTGTTTCTGTTTCCTCATCTGTAAAGCAAAGGAGACCTGGTGGCATTACAGTTAAATGCTTGACTGCATACGAAAAAAATGGCAGTTCAAACCCACCCAGCGGCTTCACAGGAAAAAGACCTGGCGATCTGCTTCTGTAAAGATCACAGTCTAGAAAGCCCAGTGGGGGCAGTTCTACTCTGTCACATGAGGTCACTCTGAGTCAAAAATCAACTCAATAGCACCCAACAACGACAAAGCAGGGGTAATAACACCTTCCTCCTAGGGGTGCCCTGGGGACTAAGTGCCTTGATATATGTAACACATTCAGAACAGTGCAGGGCAAACAGCCCATGCTCAATAAATGTGCGTTACCACTATTCTCCTACAGGAGGCGTTAGGGCGTTGGGCTTTATCGGTCAGGTTAAGAGGGCATGATTGGGTGGGGGCGGGAGGGTAGTGATGAGACTGCATAAACATTTGAGGGACCTGAGACTGGGTAGCCAGCTCCCGCTTGCTGTTCGTTGGCGACATCAAGATGAGTGCCTCCTGCAAGTGCTGGCTGCCTTGGGAAACTTAGATTCCCCTTCCATCCGCCTGTGCCCTCGTGGAGATGTCTCCGCACGCACTAGAGTCTGGCAAGAAGTCTAGTGGGAAGCTTGGTGCATTAGGCAGAGTTATCAAAGGTGCTTTCTTGAATAAGCTGAAGCCTGCTGGCCCAGGCAGGCCTTCTCATTTCCCTAAGCTGGTCCTTGGCGGTGGACGTTGTGACCCTCCTAAGCCTTTCCAATAGCAGTGGAAATCCAGTCCCCGTACTGGTGTTGGCTGGAATAATCTGCCCACCTCCAAGCCCCCAATCCCTGTCCCCATCTCTCAGAATACTGCCCTGACAGCCATTTAAAGATAAAATCCCATTGTTCTGATCCTGGTCCAATTGGATCTGAAACAGGACTGCTGCTTCTGTTTACAAGACCCAGATCCCATGTCCAGCCTCCCTGGGAGCGTAGGAGGAAGTCAAAGAGGTGGCCAGCTTCGCCCTCAGTGTATAATGCCAGGGGCCCTCACATGCGTGCTCAGGAGAAAGGCTCCCTTACTCTGGGGGGAACAGACATGCTTGGCTTCTGGAATTCAGGTTCCTAAACCCCTTTCCTTTTTTTTTTTTTTTTTTAAACCCCTTTCCTTACTTTTGGGCGAAGGGGCCCTGCCTCTTTAGAACTTTGCAGCTGATGGGCCTGAATCCCTGGGACCATCCAAGCCATCTCTCTCATTCAGAGAACTACTTCCAAACAGAAGTCAGTAGCCACCCAACACTCTGGGGCCAGCCGGGAGGTGCTTCCACTGGGGTTTCCCTAAAAGCAGAGCCTGAGACCAGGATTTGGGTGCAAGTAGTTTCTTTGCAAGCTGATCCAGGAAGCAGTTGAGGGGTCAGGGAAGGAAGGACAGCTAGTGAGCAGGTTACCGCTATGGGTGCCTGAGGATCATTCCATGGGGGACCCTACCAGAAACTGTGTGGGACATGCCTCAGGATTACAGCATTGACCCCCAGACTCCAGCCCTCTTTGGCAGAGGGCCGTTCCTACAGAATTAAACCCCGGTGCTTGAAGTCTGCTCTGTGAGACATTGCCCTCAGGCTGAGAGGTGCAGGCAGCCAGGGTGAGTATAGGAACTGTCTGCAAGTGGCTGTGGAGAGAGGGCTGTTCTGGCCTGTCTGCTAAAGGGGGCCTCCTCTTCCGCCGGAGCAGGTGGTCAGGGCTTTGTTCAGGACGGTGGGGCTCCCTGCCCTGGGAAGACCCGAACATAGTAAGTTGTGGGCTAAGGCCCCCTTCCTCATGGTCTCCATTCCCCACCCCCAGCCATGGGTGGCACTTCACACAGCCAGTCCCGGGGACATTTGTTTCCTAGAGAGGAGCAGGAAAGCTGGCAACCACCAGGAATCCGGCCCCTGAAGTCCCGGGGAAAGAGTGAGAATGGAAAAGGAAGCGCCCTTAAAATACCCCTCAACTGTTTCAGGATTGGAAATCTGCACTAAATCTCAAGAAAAGGGGTAATTACGCTGTCAGCAAAGGTGATATAATTTTTAAGACTCGGTTCCACAGCCGTAATTTTTCCTCATCCTCCACGTGTCTCCCGGGGGATTTAGGGGCCAATTACCTGTCAGTTTGCTGAGAGGTGCTGTTCCCAGGCAGGAAACCATCACCTGCCAAGGCTCCCGTAGCCCCCTTGACAGGAAGGAGCTGGCTGGGGGAGCTGACAGCTGTGAGGGGTGGCCCAGGAGCTCGACGAGGAGGCCGAGGACAGACTAGTCCCCCAGCCCCACTCTGAACCCATCGGAGAAGGCCCTTCTGGGGCTGTGTCCAGAAGCCCATGGCGAGGGCTGCAAGAGGAAGCAGCAAGAGGCCAGGGGTCCCTAGAGAGCAGGGGGTCTTCTAAAAGAATCTGACTACCTCAGAGCAGGCAGGCCCTTAACTCTCAGTATGGGGTCGCCATACAGAGGGAGTGGCGAGGATGGTCCTAAACACATGGGCTCTGTAGTTGGGGTTGGCTGGAAGGGAGCCTTGCTTGACCTTGATCGTGGGCAGCTATGTATCCTTCCTGCGCCTCCAGTGCCTTAGGGTAACATGGGTGAAGATGGGACTCGCCTCAGCAGGTTGTTGGTTATCATCCGGTTGTAGTCCTTCCCCATTCCCTGGGTGGTCCAAATGGTTAACACACTGGGCTGCTAACCTAAAGGTTGGGGTTCAAGTCTACCCTCTGAGCTCAGAGGTGCCTCAGAAAAAAGGCCTGGAAATCTACTTCTAAAAAACCAGCCATTGAAAACCTTATGGAGCACAGTTTCAGTCTGGCACATGGGGGTCGCCATGAGCCAGAATCGATTCGATGGTAACTGGTAGTCCTACACCTAGTGCTTGACTCCTGTGCAGGAGTCACCAGCCTCTCTTGAATACCTCTGCAGACAGGGTGCTCACTATGGAGTGAGACACCGCATTTCTGCTTTGGATTTCCCTGCTGGACCCTGACTGAGTCAGAATCTGCTAGCATGTATCCACTGGTGCCATAACCCTTGAGGGTCACTCATGTGTCCCTGTCAAGCTCCAGGGCTCAACTTTCAACACCAGTCACCCCCTTGGCACTCAGGGAGCCACAGTCAACCTCTCCTTGTGGTCCTCAAGCACTGAGAAATACAAAATTTCTACTCTACCTCCTGGGCCACTGACCCTGGGATATCCTCCCTGCTTGTCCATCCTGAATTTAGGATTTGTCTTTCAGGATTGGCAGCCATCATTTCATGTCTAACCCTTTTCTCTCCCTCCCCTTGTTCTCAAAGCTCCAGGAAATCTCTTTCTGCAATTCCTTGGAGCTTCTCTAAAAGAAGCCTGGGCTTCCTTCTGGCTTAAGCGTCTCCTCTGGGGTGTGTTCCCGTCCTGGCCAGCAGAGGACGCTGTGCTGCACGTCCTCCAGAGCCCCCAGGGGAGTTGCGAATTCAGGGATGGGTCCCTCCCCTTCCAGGGCTTATCACAAGGAGCATCTCCAGGGAAGGAAGGTGTGTGGGCACCCTGGTGGGCTGATATTCTGCCACTAGAGCCTCCTCTGGTACAGTGGTTAAGAGCTAGGCTGCTAACCAAAAGGTTGGCAGTTCAAATCCACCACCCTCTCCTTGGAAACCCTATAGGGCAGTTCTACTCTGTCGTATAGGGTCGCTATGAGTCAGAATCAACTCCACAGCAACGTGTTCTTAGAGCCTCCTCATTTGCCCTTCCCCCGGGCAGGGCTCAGCCTCCTTCACGGAGTGACAGTATTGCCTAGTGGTTAAGAGCAGGAGACCCTGGAGCCAGACCATCGGGTTCAAATTCTGACTCCCATAATTGCAAGCTGTGCGACCGTTGCTCTCACCTCAATTTCCCCAGCTGTACAATTGGGATGATATGAGGGTTATTGTGAAAGCTAAATAAGTTAATCCATGTAGAGGCATTTAGTAAGTGCTACGTGAATGTCAGCCTGTGTCACAGCTGGATGATTTATTTCTGACAAAGACATGCATGCCCCTCAAGGATGCTACAGTCCTGCAGGTCACTGCAGGCAACCGTCCCTAGAGAGAGAACAATATCGTGACTGTTTTTTGCTGACTGTGCCCACCCACCCCAAGCTGCTTATCAAAGGGGTCCTTCAACCCTCCCCTGGTTTTTCTTTTGGTTAGGTTCCACTGAATTTTATGGCATCTTGCGTATTGGTGTTTGAACACCTGCTTCATTTAGCTGGCCTCCTTGCTCATCTGGCTCTGACTTGGAGGGGTCACCTCCTTCAGGAAGCCCTCCCAGGTCTGTGGGAGGAGAGGATTGGGTTCCTTACAGTACATCCTCCATGCTCTACATTACATCCCAATGGGACTTACTCATATTTTTTAAGCTATCAGTTTTGAGTCCTCATAATTCATAGAACTGGGATATGACCCCAGGACTGCACCTCTGTGAGTAGCCAGCCCACCATTCCATCATCCTATAATTATCTTCCCTCCTCCCATTCCTCCTCCACTCCCATGCACTTGCCCTTGGCATGGGCTCCAATGTACATACAATTAAATCCATGTCAATCCTTCATCTATTTAAATTTTGTGGTCTGGGTGTTTTGGAGTTATAGCTTCCCACTGGGGCTGTGAACCCCAGATTGTAGGTATGGGGACTACAACTGTTTCAATGTCTGTCTACAATGACCAGAAGGTTCTTCACTGAACTATCAAATGCAATGTAACTGCTGGAAGGGTTGTCTAGCCCTCACCCCTTATTTTACAGTTGGGAAATAGTCCCACAGGGAAAGCCACATAATTAGGTAGAGTCAAGACCACAGCCCCCATGCCCTCACTTGTTCAAGGCCCATCTTACCAGGCTAGGCTGCCTAGGCGGTGGGTCCCACATGCCCACATGGATGTTTCTTCCACCTTTGGGGTCTCAGGGCTCATGGTCTGTCTGCTTTTCTCTTCCCCCTCTGGCTGTTCCATCTCAGGAAGCTCTTCCTGGCTATAGTCTGGAAGAGAGAAAGTCTGGGAAGGGGCTGCTTGTGGGAAAGGGACTGTTCTTATGCAGCTTCGTCTACTTCATCTCATTCTTCAGTTATTGCTCAAGAAGGGGAAGAAGCAGCAAAGAATTGGAGGAGAAGACTGGGGAAGGATGAGGAGGCTGGAAAATCCACTAGTGAGTTAGCTGTAGGATAATGAAAGATGGGGGCACTAGCAATAGGGAAAAATTATTTTCAACATGCAGTGATAAGATACATCAGGGTCTAATGAGATCCTTTTCCCTTGGGAGGCAAGTCTTCAGGAGCATTTGTATGTAAAGGGTCTGGGCCACCAGGGCTCTCCCCTTCATCATAAACCCAGGGCTCTGCCCCTCCTCACAGCCAGCCCCTCAGCCATAAAGAGTTGGGGTTGAGCAGGAGGTAATGGTTAAGGGTATGGACTTTGAGTCAGGCCTACCTGGGTTACATCCAGAGCTGATTCCTCATGACGTAAGTGGCAGGTGACTTGACTGAAGATTCTACGTCAGTAAAACAGAGATGAACAACTTCGGCTCCACATGGTTTTGTAGAAATTAAAATGAGATAAAGCATGCTAAGCACCTGGCACAGGGAAGGCTCAAGAAACGTGTTTCTATTTTTACTGGAAAGCAGAGGGAATAGGTAGCTCACCACCCTTTCTCCACCTGCTGTATCTTGTTTACTGCTGCTGTTGTTATTGTTAGGTGCCACCAAGTCGGTTCTGACTCATAGTGACACTTTGTACAACAGAATGAAACACTGCCCGGTCCTGCGCCATCCTCGTGATGTTGTTATACTTGAGCCCATGGATGCAGCCACTGCGTCAGTGCATCTCATTGAGGGTCTTCCTCTTTTTTGCTGACTCTGTACTTTACCTAGCATAATGTCCTTCTCCAGGGACTGAATCCTCTGATAACAAGTCCAAAGCACGTGAGACGAAGTCTTGCCATCTTTGCTACTAAAGAGCATTCTGGCTGTACTTCTTCCGAGATGGATTTGTTTGTTCTTCTGCCAGTCCATGGTATATTCAATATTCTTTGCCCACCATAATTTAAAGGCGTCAATTGCTAGCTGCTGTCAACTCATGACAACCCCATGCACGATGGGACAAAATGCTGCCTGGCCCTGCACCATCCTCACGACTGGCAGTGAATCAGACCACTGTGATCCATAGGGCTTTCACTGGCTGATTTTCAGAAGTCGAACACCAGGCCTTTCTTCCTAGTCCATCTTGGTCTATAGCCTCCACTGAAGCCTGTTGAGCATCCTAACAATACACAAGCCTCCACTGATGGACAGGTGGTAGCTGCCCATGAGGTGCGTTGGCTGGGAATCGAACCTGAGTCTCCCACAGGAAAGACGAGGATTCTACTACTGATCCATCCGCCACCCTCTCCCATCTTAGGGTACTGTTTCTAGAATAGAGTTAAAGCAGGGACTCCTCCCCAGGACCCGAGGGCCAGCACTGCTCCAAATAACCGTGGGAGCTGGGAGCATTAACACCACGCGTGATCCAGGCAGTTGGGGAAATAATTAAGTGCTAACTTGTCATGTTTTTAATGAAGTTCTGGAGTTAGAGATTTATAATTGCTAATGAGCCAGGCTAATAATTAGTTGCTTTATAATAAGGGTGGTGATCACTCAGACAGAGGCAGAGAGAGCCGGGCTCCAGCCTAATTTTTCTCCTGTATTTATGTGACATGCCCAACTGTCTGGAATTCTTTTCACTCTTCCGTCCTTCTGCTCCGGTGCAGTGCCAAACTTCTCTGGCACCGTCCCCACAGCCTGCCACTACTGGGCCCCGGACCCTGAGTGCCCAGCTCTTGCTGCCAGGCAGCCACTTCCATTGCCGGCCTCCTTTGCCGTCCCTATGACCCTCGTCCATCCATCCTCCCTCAAGATTGGGTGTGCTAGGGAACAAGTTCCCAGCAAAGTGGAGGAAACGCTGGGCTGGGAGCCAGGCAGAGAGTATAGGGCTGCAGAGGATGTAGGCTCTGGGCTGCTCCCACCCCACACTGCCCACCTTGGAGGAGGATGGACGCTCCTGTCTTCTCCTATAGTGCCCAGCCAGAAGGAGGCTAGCAGAGGGTCTGTTCCTGCAGCAGGGAGAGAAGGGCATAGAAAGGCCATGAGCTACACCACTGGGTGATGGAGTGGGGTGGTAGGCAGCAGGGGCAGGTCCTACCAGATCATCTGCAGTGAACAATTCCACTTTTTTTTTTTTTTTTACCACATCAGTGATTCTGTTTCTAGGTATAGCTGGCATCTATCTCTCTCTCAACTCCACAGCACCTTCCTACAACATCGAAGCCTCTTTCCAAATTTACAACCCCTAAGAAAAAAAAAAAAATTAAAATAGGGACGGAAAATTCAGTAAGCTAGGTAAGCATGGGCTTACTTGTACTTACTTACTAATCTGTAGTGAACAACTTCACAATCCATATGAAATTGTTCACTACATGTTATTAAGTAAGCACAGGTAAGCCCGTGCTTACCTTGCCTATTGGATAATTCACCCCTGGTGGGCAGGGAGGGAACGCCACCTCCCTCCATGACCTTTAAGAGTCTTCCTAGCTTCTCAAAGGCCAAGATGGGAAGAACTCTGGACGGGAGGCTGGAAGAGGTGGCTTAGCACCTACCTGTGTCCGCCATTACCTGCCTGAGTGAGCTGGGGCTGGCCTCTCCAGGTCTAGGGGCCAAGTCTGCCTGAGTATCAAGTGGTAGATAGATCTGGATTCAGAAGTGTAAGGCCCCTGAGGCTCTACAGGCTGAGGGCTTTGTGACGGGGCATGACGTTAAGAAGAAAGCAAAAAAGATTTACCAAAATAGTAGACCAAATCCAGTTCATTACTACTTTAGGTAATAAGAAAACAAACAAAAGAACAAAAAAAAATCAATTGCCGTTGAGTCTGTTCTGACTCATGGCAACCCCATGTATGTCAGAGTAGAACTGCGCATCATAGATTTTTCAGTGGCTGGTTTCTTTCGAGGTACCTCCTTGTGAACTCAAACCTCCAACCCTTCCATTAGTGGCTCAGCACATTAACCTCTGCACCACCCAGGCACTCCACCTTAGGTAATGGTGGGTCTCTAATGGGAATGGGTGGCTCAGTGGCAGAATTCTCCCATGCAGGAGACCCGGGTTTAATTCCCAGACAATGCACCTGGTGTGCCGCTACTACCCATCTGTCAGTAGAGCCCTGTGTCTTGCTGTGATGCCGAACAGGTTTCAGTGGAGCTTTCAGGCTAAGACAGACTAGGAAGAAAGGCCTGGTGACCTACTTCTGAAAAGCAGCCAGTGAAAATCCTATGGATCACAACGGTCCCATCCACAACCGATAACGGTGACAGTGCAGGAAGAGGTAATGTTTCATTCCATTGTGTATGGGGTCGCCATAAGTTGGGGCCGACTTGATGGCAGCTAACAAACAACAAGAGAAAGCAAGTACATCACCCCCACAGTGCTGAAGCCTCAAGTGGCCCTTGGAGTACATGGGGCTCACAAGTAGAGACGACGTGGGGGTGGAGAGGCAGTGAAAGAGTTGACAGGGACCAGTACAGAGGGAGGCCCTGGATTTAGAAGTGACATTAATGCCATTGCTTGGGGGTAGACCAGAGCTCCTAGCTGCCTGTGACTTCACCTTCAGGTGACTTGACATCTATTTTGAATCCAGCAGGTAGACTGTGGCCTGAGAAGCTCTTCTACAGTGGAAGGAGTTATCACCCTGCCCCCCACGTCCTGGAGCCTTCGGAGGCCCTGTTCATATCCCGTGGCTCTGGCAGGAAAACAACACAAACCTAGCGGCTTATAAGAACAGATCAGGGTATTGGTCCCATTGATTCCTTCTGAGGCTTCGAGGGAGAATCCGTTCCATGTCTCTCTCCTAGTTTCTAGTAACTCCAGGCTTTCCTTGCAGAGTTACCTGGCATCCTTCCACTGTCTCCCTGTCTCTGTGTCTCTTTTCCTTTTATAAGGACGCCAGTCACACTTTGCTTTTTAACACTTTAAAAAGGTCTTTTGCAGCAGATTTGCTCAATGCAATAAGTCCTTTGATTTCTTGACTGCTGCCATGCTGTTTTCAGTCGCCTCATATGCATGCAAAAGGTGGACAATGAATAAGGAAGACTGAAGAAGACCTGATGCCTTCGAAATTGTGGTGTTGGCAAAGAATATTGAATATATCATAGGCTGGCAAAAGAATAAATCTGTCATGGAAGCGAGGATGGCGAGACCATGACTTACTTACTTTCGACAGGTTGTCAGGAACGATCAGTCCCTGGAGAGGGACATTATGCTTGGTAAAGTGGATGGATGGTCAGCAAAAAAGAGGAAGACCCTCAACGAGATGGATTGACACAGTGACTGCAACAATGGGCTCAAGCCTAACAACGATTGTGAGGGCGGCACAGGACCGGGCAGTGTTTCGTTCTGATGTACACAGGGTCTCTATGAGTCAGGACGGACTCAATGGCACCCAACAACAGCAGTCGTTCTGGTTAGGACTCACCCTACTCCAATATGACCTCATATTAATCTAATTGAGAACATCTCCAAAGACCCTATTTCCAAACAAGGTCACTTCGCAGGTACTAAAACTCACTGCCATCAAGTGGATTCCGACTCGTACTGGGGGGTTAAGACTTCAGCGTATCTTTTTGGGGAACACAACTTAATCCATAACAAAGGCCAATGGGGCTCTTCACGGTATGTTTGGGAACCAGCGCTGAACTAGCAAGAAAACAGCATCTCTCTGAGCACAACGCACAAACGATACACTAACTGAGCTGTGGGCTTAAACCCTGGGGTCCATGGATAGAATTCAGGGGGTCTTTCTTTTTTTTTTTCTGGACTTGGATGGGGGAAAAAAATATGCATAACATTTTCATTAACCTCACATAAAACGTATCATTTCCTTTAATGACGAATACAGGCAACAAACCACAGACGTATTAGCAGCACTTGAAACTTTCACAGTAACGGGAAAACACAGGGATTTTCCTATCACATTACAGTTGTGCCAGATACCTCAAAATATTGTTTATACTTATCACTACTTTGAAATTATGGCCATTATTAGACCTACCACTAGATCTTGTTATTGAACCTGTTAAGAAAGGAACACATGAATTACCATATATTTGCTTTTTGAACTACAAATTACTACAGATTTTTTTTTTTTAAGTGTTTTGATAATCGTGTTTCAATGTAATTGCTCTCCTTGGTAATTCTTTGTATTTCCTTCTCCCTCCTCCCTCTCCCAACCCCATATTCAAGGTCCCCACACCCTGCATGGGGCAGGTTGGAGGATGGCTATTGATGGCCCGAGGCTTGACACAGAGGAGGCCAGAACTTCAGGAGGGAGAGAAGGTGTTGGCATGACCCAGGGGCTGGAAAGAAGGCATGAAGGAGAAAGCCAGGCTGATGGCATGGTCCCTGCTGGTTCCCTGCTGGCTGAGGTGGTGGCCTCATGGCCGCCTGTAGGTCTGCGTGGGCCGGTGGCTGGACAGACAGTACATTAAACCAGGACCTATGTTCCTGGTTCCCACACATTCTGGATACTGTACATGTTGGAGTACAGTGCTGGAACCAGAGGTCAGAAACTGATGGAATATTCTTTGGAGTTTCAAGTATGTCTGGCTGTGCGATTTGGGATTGTTGTTGTTGTTAGCTGCCATTGAGTTGGCTCCAACTCGTGGTAACCCCCTGCACAACATAACAAAATGTTGCCTGGCTCTATGGCACCTGTATGATTATTGTCCGTTGAAGCCATTGTATAGTGCCTTCCAACCTACGGGGATCACCTTCCAGCACTACACCAGACAATATTCTGTTGTGATCCATAGGGTTTTCACTGGCTGATCTTTGGAAGTAGATCACCAGGCCTTTCTTTCTCATCTGCCTTAGACTGGAAGCTCTGCTGAAACCTGTCCACCATGGGTGGCCCTGCTGGTATTTGAAATACCAGCGGCATAGCTTTCAGTATCATAGCAACATGAAGCCACCACAGTACAACAAACTGACAGATAGGTGGTGCAGGGTTTGAGGTAGGTCATGCCTTGTCTCTATTCCAATCTGCAGCAGTTGTTGGAGTCCTCCAGTATAGAGGCCAAGGATGCAGAGAGAGCCACCCATGGGCCCAACTCAACAACAAGATTTCTTTGTCCTGCCTGCTTCCTTCCAAGGTAAGGAGGATGGTTCCAGGAATACACCTTTGTTCATTACTCAACAAACATATTAAGCATTTACTAAGGGTTTGACATAGGAGCCCTGGTGGCACAATGGTTAAAGCACTCAGCTGCTCACCCAAAAGTGGGTGGTTCGAACTCACTAGCCACTCAGAGGGAGAAAGATGTGGCAGCCTGCTTCCATAAAAGTTACAGCTTTGGTGATAATTGTTCTCTATTTCCCTGGAGCAACAGAGGAAGAAGGAGAGTCAGGAATAGAAGGAGGTTATGAAATGTGTGGCCATGAGACCAGAAGAACTAGATGGTGCCCAGCTATCATTACTGAACATTTTGATCAAAGATTCTGTAGAAGAATCCTGAACAAAAGGGGGAAATGCAGAACAGAATTTCAAATTCTTATGAACTCCAGACTTTCCAGAGCCATGGGGGCTGGATGTATCCCTAAAACTATTGCCCTGAAATAATCTTTAAAACTTAAACCAAAAATATCCGCTAAAGCTTCTTTAGACCAAAAATAGTTTGGCTTAGCTAGTGAAAAATGTCTGCCTTGAACATTGTGCTATTTTAAGAACCATCTCTATGGGATCAAATTGACAACAGCAACTCGAAACATTGGATAGGAACCTCAGGGGCCAGTGAGTTTATGTTAATGAGGGAGGGACAACCTGGAAAAGGCGGGTGAAAATGGTTGCACAACTCAAGGAATGTAATCAAAGTCACTAAATGGAACATATAGAAACTGTTGTGTTGGTGTGTGTTCTGCTGTGTATATTCTCAACAATAGCAACAAAATAAAATTATTTTTTAAAAAAGAAAAAATAATTAATGACAGTTAATTAATAAATAACAATGGCAAATAACTGTCATGCGAGGCAGTAAGCACCTCCAGCAGAGGCTCTATAAGCCCAGCCCCTAGAGACAGCTTGTGAACGACACTGTTTTGCGCCACTCACTTCCAGTTTTGTTTTGCAGCAAACTTAAAATTCAAGATTAGATTCCCTGAACCTACGACAATTTCCACACACACCCTAGATTTTTCAGAACAGCTCTGATTTCAAGAACTTTATCCCTTTGTGCCCACAAAACACCAAGATGCTAATATTTCGGCAACCAAACAATATCTCCCAGATTGCCGTCTTTCAGAGACATTCTCACGAGAATCCTCTTGGACTGCGGGCCGTGATTTGGGGCTCAGAAACTTATCACCAGGGTGTTATATTGCTTCTCCATTATCCCTTTCTCCTCTTCTACCCTCCGCCCACTCCCAGCTCAGCCCTCCTGTCTGTCTCACAGAGGGCTTCTGCAGGGAATGAAAATTCATCTTGAAATTAGAGTAAGCAACACAGAATGAGAAAGTAAAGCTGCCGTATAAAAAGGTCATATAATATATTCAGGAGCCAAATGGGAAAAGAATGTTTCTTCCCTGCAGTTTGGATAGGTAATTGAGCATTTTCTGTTCCTTCACCAGGTACAGTCAGTCTTCAAAGACCCTTTGTGTGCATTGGAGGGAACCGAGGCAGTTGTGAGCAGATGGAGTCACTGAGCGAATTAAGCCTGGATGTGAAACCCTTTCTACTTCAAAGGTGCAGGGCTCAGCCAGGGAGAGTGGCGGAGGTGTTTCTGCTTTTGTTTTTGAAATGAGAACAAAGATTTATCTTTCAGTGGGTGTTGTAGAATAGGCATCTAGTTCTCTAAGTATTCACCTTCATTCAGGGTCATGGCTAATAAGGACAATAGTAACAGCTGTTGTTTATTAAGCACGTACTATGTGCCAGGTGGAGGAAAGCCTTTTGTATGAGTCGCCTCGTGTAACCCAACCAGCCCTACTAGGCATGAACTGTGTTACTAATGAGAATTCAAGGGAGTCAAGGTCTCAGTCAAGATCACACAGCAGGTGAGCCATGGGGCCAAGGTTTGAATCCTAAAGTCTAACTCCAAGCCCTTACTCTTAGACATCTCACTGTGCCAGGCCTTTCTTCCTAGTTTCTTTTAGTCTAGAAGTTCCGCTGAAACCTATTCACTCCAAAACTCAGTAACACTTAGTCATAGGGAAGGTTTCCTGGAAGACGCAAACTTCTAAGCCAAATTTTAGAAAGGGAGTAATGTAGCCTGGGAGTTCCTGGGTGGTACAAATGGTTAAGTGTTGGGCTACAAACAGTAAAGGCTGGAGGTTTGAATCCACTCAGAGGTGCCTGGAAAGAAAGGCCTGTTGATGTACGTCCAAAAGATTACAGCCTTCGAAAACCCTATGCGTAGCCAGAATAGACTCGACAGCAATTTTTGTTTGTTTTTGTAGCCAGGTAAAGCTAAGAGGGAAGAGAAAGGAAACGTGTGTCTGGTAGTGGGCCAGAAGCTTCACCTACACCGTTATTTAATTCTGAAGGTGATCACTTAAGTTAGGTATGATGATTTCCATTTTACAGATGAGAAAACTGAGGTTTATTGTGTGATCTAAGATTAGAGTGGGTGCAAAAATGGGCTCAGGCATAACAACAATTGTGAGGATGGCGCAGGACCGGGCAGTGTTTCATTCTGCTGTACATATCTGTTGTACACAGGGTCGCTATGAGTTGAAACCGACTTGACAGCACCTAACAAACAACAAGATTACAGTAAGTAGTCCCCCCGGTTTGCAGTTTCGCTTTCCGTGGTTTCAGGGACCCGTGGTCAACCAAGGTCTGAAAATGTTAAATGAGTGCGTAGGCTGGTAAAAACTCTCACCATCCCTCTCTGTCATTCCCATGACTTTTATTACAGTATATTGTTATAACCGTTCTATTTTTTTCTTAGTTACTGTTGTTGATTTCTTACTGTGCCTAATTTACAAATTAAACTTTATCATAGGTGTGTATGCATAGGACAAATCATAGTATATGTAGGGTTTGGTACTATCCAAGGTTTCAGGCATCCACAGGGGTCTTGGAACATATCCACTTGATGGCACTGGGTTTTACTGTATAATCAGTGTATGGAAGAACCAGCCCTTTTGACACTAATCCCAAGTTCTATTTATTCCTTCATTTAGCAAGCCAGCTATGTAGGAGGAGTCAGGGGGTTGGCAGGGAAAGATCAGCAGAAGCATCAAAAACTTAGGCTAAGAATTGGCTCCAAAATGCCTCTTCCAGGAAGTCCTTAAGAATTGGTATCTACTTTTTTTTTTTTTTTTTTTTGGTGGTAGGTTTAGTTTAATACCACCTACAGTTTGCACAGGTTCTCTGTAGCCTTATGTCAAAAGCAACTTTTCCAGAGATTATCACCTCCTGGAGGACGGGCACCCCATTTTTGTGGCTTTGTCTCTACCACTGCGTGGTGGCAATCAACACAGGCTGAGAGCCATGAGCCTAGTAGCCCTGCAACAGACACTTGTTGAATTAAACTTGTAAAAAAGTGATTGATTATATATTTAATCTATTTTAATATCACTTTGGGGGGACACAGATGTTCACAATTGATTGGGATCATCCCACCCATCTCTTTGGCCCTTGTCTCTCTCTGCCTGTCTCTTATCTATCACTCTCGCTTTCCTTGCCTTCTCTCATTAAGAACTAGAAGGGAAATATGCTCCTCTTGCCCTCGCCCTCCAGCTGCCTCCTCACTCTGGCTGAGCTTCAGAGCACAGTATTTAAATCTTGTTAAATAACCTGTTTCCGTGGGCAATCACAGCCAGGTTAGTAAATTCACCACACGCTGACTCTTTAGACAAAATTGACATCCCAGGTCCACAGAAAATTGGCCATTGTCCTTTAGTGGTGGAATTGAACGGAGCAAATGGTTGCACTTTAAAAGAAAGTTGCTCCCATTCAAACAAAAAGTTCAGCCTACTGCTCCAGAAATTTCCAGTTCATGGCCCATTTCTCTCCAGGTATAAAGGAGAAAATAAATACCCTTGCAAGGCAAGTGATTAATTTCAGCCAGCATTTGCCAGGCTCCCGCTGATGGCTGGCTCTCTGGCTCCTAATTGGTTGTCCTGGTTGGGTGGGGGGTCCCAACCTGGGGACTGTAAGCTGGTGACTTCTCGGCTTCCACAGGACTCAGAGGTGTGGAAGGAATATGTCTCTTGTCACGCTCCAGAAGACGGAGAGGCAGTTAGTGGAAGAAGATGGCAGGGAATTGCCCATGTTTTCCTGAATCTTGGCAGTCTTGACCCTGGATTCTATCACAATCGCCTTGGCAGTCTTGACCCTGGATTCTATCACAATCGCCAGCACCAGTGTTTCCATGCCTTTATTAGACACCACTGTGTGCATGGTTCCACGTTAATGGAGTATAGAGGGGTGCCAGGAGGTGGGTGGGTGTGATCGCTCTCACGAATTCAGTAGCATCAGTTGAAATTTCTGAGGGGGGCTCAAGATTTCCAGGCTGCTGGGGCAATAGCAAGTGTCCAGCTCTCATGACACTGGTTTTTGTTACATCAGGGGGCCAAAAACCAGTTGCCCCGGAGTCAACTCCAACTCATGGTAACCCCATGTGTGTGAGAGTAGAATTGTGCTCCATAAGGTTTATGTGTGTGTATGCGTGTGTGTGTGTGTGCGTGTGTGTGTGGTAAATAAATGGGTAATACAACATTTGCCATTTCTTCACAGGTACGATTCAGTGACATTATGTTCTCATATTGTTCAACATCACCATTAACTGTTCCTGAGTTTTTCCTTTACCCTTACCAGAATATAGGGTTTTCAATGGCTGATTTTTTTTTTTGGAAGTAGATTGCCAAGCCTTTCTTCTGAGGCACCCTGGGTGGACTTGAACTTCCAACCTTCTGGTTAGCAGCCAAGTGTGTTAACCATTGGCACCACCCAGGGACTCCTATACTAGGGAAGCCACCAGCAATGGCACCACCTTTCCCCGCTTGCCTGGGAAGCAATCACACTGCCAGTTAGTCATCTATTGTTACGTAACAAACTACCCCAAACTGAGTAGCTTAAAACAACCACCGTTTATACAGCTCATGATTCTGCAGGTTGGTGATTTAGGCTGGGCTTAGTTGGTCCCGAGAGATATGGCTTGTCCTGATCTGGACCCAGCTTCTCTGAGCACAGCTGCTGGATGGGCTGGGGGCTGGTTGGTCTAGGACAGCCTCAGCTAGTTTGGCTGGGGTGACTGGGTTCTTTTTCCATGTTGTGTCTCATCTTCTAGCCAGCTCATTCAGGTTCATTCCCAGATGGTCTTGGGGCTCTGATAACAAAAGCAGAAGCTTCGTGGCCTCAGAACTGACACTCTGTCACTCCTACCACATTATATTGGCCAAAGCAAGACAGAAGGCTAGATGCAAAGGGTGGGAAATAGGCTCTTGATGGGAGAGGCCACTGGGTGGCACAATTTTCTACGAACCTGAAAGTTGGTGGTGAACCCACCCAGCAGCACTGTAGAATTAAAGCCTGGCAACCTGCTTCTGTAAAGATTACAGCCAAGGAAACCCTATGGAGCAGTTCTACCCTGTAACACGTGGGGTCACCAGGAGTCAGAATTGACTCAATGGCAACAGGCTTTTTCTCCTTGATGGAGAAGCTGCAAAGTTGTATTGCAAAGGGTGAGGATTCAGGAGGGCAAAAAGTGGAGCCACTTCTTCAACCCAGTGTACCTGGGTTTACCAGTTCTCACTGTTTCCGGCAGGTACCTTAAAACCGAATAGTAGCCGCAGGATGCCAGACACCAGACGCCTACTACACCAAACCAAGAACCAAACTCATTGCCGTCAAGTCGATTCTGACTCATAGCCATCCTGTAGGACAGAGTAGAACTGCCCCATAGGATTTCCAAGTAGCAGCTGGTGGATTCGAGCTGCTGAACTTTTGGTTAGCAGCCAAGCTCTTAACCAATGCACCACTAGGGTTCCCCTATTTCTGTAGTAGACTCCATAGGGAGCGCATCCCTGTGTGTGACACTCAAACAGCCGCCTCTTAGGCTCCAGCCTCCCTTCCCTACTCCAGACTCCTTGCCACAACCAGCTTCAAATCTCCTCCATCTCAGAAGAGCCTGAGGAAAGCATATGGCCAGGAGATTGAGGCCTCCACGTGTCAGGTACAGCACTGAGCCTCTTGGGCATTTCCAATGTCTCGGTCCAAGTTCCTGAGATGAAGAACCCTAGTGCCCCCAGACCCAAGTCTGTCCCTCATGCACAGGATGAACTCACACATCAGGCTGGGAAGGAGAGTTGGCAGAGGATTGTTCTCATTCCACAGATGCCTCAGTGACAGGCTTCTTCTCTTGGGAGTTCAGATTATAGCTTCGGTGGAGTTATCACCACATGTTTTCTAAACGCCCATCTGGCTTCAGTGTTCGGTGTGGTGCAGAGAATGGCTGAATCCTGGCCTTGAGAGCTAACACTGTAACCAAGGTTATGAAGATTAAGTAGAGTCACAGGCATCATCAAGTGCATCAGTGAAGGGCGTGTTGGTGGCCAAAGTTTAATGGTGGTCAAGGCTTAATGATGGTCGAGGTTTAATTTGTTGCTGAAGTTTAGTAGTGGTCTAGTGGTAGGCAAGGTCCATGATGGTCAAGATTCAATGGTGGGCAAGGCTTAATGGTGGGCAAGTTTCAGTGGTGGGCAAAGTTCAATGGGAGGCAAAGTTCAATGGTGAGTGAGATTCAGTGGTGAGTGTCTTAGTTATCTAATGCTGCTATAACAGAAATATCACAAGTGTATGGCTTTAACAAAAAGAAATTTATTCTCTCATAGTCTAGTAGGCTAGAAGTATAAATTTAGGGTGTCAACTCCAGGAGAAAACTTTCTCTCTCTGTTGGCTCTGGAGGAAGGTCCTTGTCATCAATCTTGCCCTGGACTAGGAGCTTCTCTGTGCAGGAAACTTGGGTCCAAAGGACACGCTCTGCTCTTGGTGCTGCTTTCTTGGTAGTATGAGTTCTCCACTCTGTGCTCACTTCCCCTTCCTTTTATCTCTTGTAAGATAAAGGGTGGTGCAGGCCATACCCCAGGAAAACTCCCTCTACATTGGATTGAAGATATGACCTGAGTAAGAGTGTTACATCTCACCCTAATCCCCTTTTTACATAATCTAATCTTTCCTCATTAACCACAGGCAGAGATTAGGATTTACAACATACAGGAAAATTACATCAATCACAAAATGGCGGACAACCACACAATACTGGGAATCATAGCCTAACCAAGTTGACATGTATTTTGGGGGGACACAATTCAAGCCATGACAGTGGGCAAGATTCACTAGTGGACAAGGCTCAATGGTGGGCAAGTTTTAATGCTGTTCCTCTTTGAGGTGTTGAGAGACTGCTCAGAGACCCTAGCCTGCCCTACTTCCAGACTTTCTCTTGTAGGACCTAGGTCTTTCCTTTCTCCTTACAGGGTCCCTGGAAATTCCACCGACAGGGGGTCCAGAATGGGAGGGGAGGAGTATACTTTGATGGGGACTGAGGGGATGTGACCAGGGAGGTTGTAGAGGTGGTATAGGAAAATGAAGGAATGTCTCTCAGGTCCATTCTATTTCCTCAGTGCAGAATGAGGCAGGATCGTCAGCTAAAATTGAAGATCAGGAAGTGGTTGTGGACGTTAGGGGGGAAAGATGGTGGCATGAAGGTATCACCCAAAGATGGGATCCCTTTTGGAGGAGGTAGTCATTCCTCACCAGAGCCACCTTTGTTATTGGTGACAGTAACATTCAAGGGTGTTTAGATGAGAAAATGCTTATACTTTTCAAAGAGGAGACAGTTCTTGTACCTGGAAAATGCAAAGGAAAAACCCTCCTTTATGACTGACAGCCTGTCTCTTCATGGCCAGGATGGGCGTGAGGCAACAGAAGCATCTCGGACCCACAAGTTAATGGGGCCCTTAGAACCAGGGTCATGCTGGTGAGGGTAGCACCTGGGAGTAAGTGTCCCCTTAAATCCTGCACCCCAGACTCCCACTCCCCTCAGCCTTGTCCCAGTTCTGGACCCTTCTTCCTAGAAAGCCCCCAGACTTCTTCCTACCCAGTGTCAACACCTACTTCTCCCCAGCCACGAGGAAATTGCATTTGCCAATGGGCTCTTGTTTTCACTGTTGGGTCACCTGTCTCCTTGTCTGAGCTGACAGTTCTGGTTTAGGACCCTGGACTCACAGATCATTGGCACAAGGACTTCTAACTCCTTACCTGCAGGCCACTTGGCCTCAGTCTTTCCTTTCCCTGACCAACCACATCCTTCTGGGCCTTTCTTCTCTTTCTCCCCCTTTCCTGGGCTGCCTCTTCACCCCTGCAGACCTCCCCCCTTGCTTCGATCCTTTGGGCACAATTGTTCTGGATTAGACTTCCAGAAACCTCTCCTTTCATCCTGTCCATCTCAGCCACCTCATTCAGGACCCTATGGGTCCTGGGTCACCCTTCCCCTCCCTAGCAGACACCCCTGTCACCACAGCCTGCTCTGCTCTGGACCAGAGCTTCACAACCGTGGTACCATGACACCTATAATCCTTTGTGGCGGGAGCCACCTGTGCTTTGTGGGGTGGTTAGCATCATCCCTGACCTCCGCCCACTACATACCAGTAGCACCTCCTCCTCTCAGTTGTGACAACTAAAACAAGTCTCCAGACAATACCTAATGTCCCCTGGAGGGGGGTTGTGTTTGTGCAAAATCGCCCCCAGTTAACAACAGCTGCCCAAGGCTGTAGGCCTTGACCTTACTCAGGCCCTCTCTCTGCTGGATGAGGTTACCTCCAACAAAAAAAACAACCAAACCTATTGCCATTGATTCTGAAATTCTGACTCACAGTGACCCTATAGGGTAGAATAGAACTGCCCTGTAGGGTTTCCAAGGCTGTAATCTACACGGAAGCAGATTGCCACATATCTCTCCTGCGGAGCAGCTGGTTGGTTTGAACCACAGACTTTTCAATTGGCAGCTGAGCACTTTAACCACTGCACCACCAGGGCTCCCTGCTTCTAGCTCCACTAGCATTTATTTCCCAAGTTTTCTTACTCTTTAGAATTGTTCTCTAGCTGCTTCATTTGCATAAACCTGGCCTCCCCCATGGTGGCCAAACACCTCCTGGGACAGGGACCGACCACAGCGCCAAGCCAAGCCCTTTATGCCCCCTTCCCTCCTCGCCTGGCAGAGGGGCCACTGAGCAGTGACTGGCAGTTCTGTGACCACCCACCTGGCCTCAGACAGAGAGGGGTCCCGGCTGGTAGGGGTTTCTTTGCTTTCTGCTCTCCCGGTAAGACCTGGCCAGGGGTTCCCAAACTCCGAAGTCATAGTTCTCAACCCTGGACACACATTTGAAAAAATACAGATGCGAAGCGAGGCCCTGATTTAATTGGCCTGGGGTGAGGGCCTGGCTGGGTATCTTTTTTCCCCGTGGCTATTAACTTGCCACGTGATTCTACCGTGCAGCTGGGGCTGAGAACCACAGCTCTAAAGCATTTGAGAATCACCAGGGAGCTTCTTTAGAACCAAATTCCCAGGACTCCCACGGAGCTTCTGCCTCTGGAATTTCAGGATGAGGCCAGAAACCTGTGCTTTTTAACAAAACAGAGCCTTCTGATGCAGAAGGCGGGTTCCAGAAACACCCATCTGGGTCACGGAGGACCCGCTCTGCCTTTCACTTGTATCAGCCGCAGTTCCCTGAGAGGGACAGCACTTTTGTCTGGAGTCTGGGACCACCGGGGGCTGCCTTGTGGCTTTGGGTGTTGGGCATGACGTGCACTTGGGGAGAAGCTGATGGTGAGGACAGGATCCTTCTTGCTCAGCCAGATGGGTGTTGTATTAAAAAAAAAAAACTGTTTTAAGATAAAGCAGAGAGGTTTCTTAAGGGTTTAAAACAACTGCAATTTGGGAATTATGTAGCCCATTGAAAATAGAACCAGGTAGGCCTGCGGCAGTTTGGTTATACAAGTTTTCTTACGGGGTAGAAAGAGGAACCAAACCGCAGGGAGGGCAATTACAGGAAAATCAATGAATATTGTAACAATCACACTCTGTTGGGTTACTGATGATTAATAGTATAGTGATTACAGATAGTTTCACAGGATGTTTTCATCACGGTTACAAGATGCTCACATGTATTTTCTGTGTCTCTCTTGCAAAAATGTCTTGTTGGCAACAGCACCCAGACAGCACGCTTCCTGAGCACGTGTTTTTTAGGGGTGTAGATGGTCACTTGGTTAAGGCCCATTGGGGAATACGGTTTTACATCTTGGTTTTGACCACTGAGGAAAAACATGTTTTTCTCAAAACAAAACAACAACAAAAAAACATAGCTGTTAGTCTAGAAATCCAGATTGCAATTCGACAGCATGTCGGCATATTATGCCTCCGCCTTGCTGACCGCACCGAAACTTGTGTTCTCCCGAGGCACAGGGAAGAGCTTGGGAGGCCCAGGAGTGAGCAGGTAGGTGGGTGCTGGGCTGAGAGCAAGGGCACAGGGCTGGTGACCATCTCAGCTCTAGGCCACCTCCTTCCCTCCCTGCCCCAGGCACCACAGGGCCACCAGGGATTCTTCCTGCAATCGCTGCAGGGGGAGGAGGGGGTGTGCTGGGCCTGGAGCCGACTCCCCCAGCCTCTTGTATCTGCCCAGCATCAAGGATGTGCTGGAAACTAGAAGACGCAGACTGACTCCCCCGAGCCTAGGCCTCTGAATCCAGGTCCCAGGGAGAAGGTGAGGAGGAGGCAGGGTGGAGGCTCAGGGCTAGACTCCCAGTGGGCACCGCTCCTGGGCAAAGACCAGGTCTCAGGTGCTCTGAGATGTCCAGGCGGTCGTGTCAGAGAGAGCAGGCAAGCCCTCATCCCGACAAGAGCTGGCGGCACCTGAGGAGTGATGAGACCCACTTCACATCCCTTCTGCGCCTGTCTGCAGTACCAGGCCCTGGCTGTAGGATTTAATAACGGCTGACAACACTACCCCCACCCTGCTCTGTGCTCATCCTGGGGGCCAAGACTGGGGCCATCACCTCTTGGAAGCAGGACCCCAACAACAGGAAGAGCCTTCCACAGTGTTGCTGGAACCTCCCAGATTACAGGTGAGGAAGCTGAGACTCAAGGCTAGTTTGTGCACAAGCCAAGACCGGAACCCAGTCTTCTGCCCCGATACCTGTGCTCTTTGGGCCACCCGTGGGCTGCAGCTCCATTCTCACCTTAGAGAACACAGCCATTGCTAAAGCTGGGACTTTGGGCCGACTGCTTGTATTTGAATCCAGGCTCTGCTATGGACCAGCTGTGTGACTCTGGGCATGTGTCTCGACCTCTCTGTGCTTCAAGTGTCCTTATCTATAAATGTGGATAACAATCCTACCTACCTCTTAGGGTTGCCATGGGAATTAAATCCAGCCAAATACTCATATTAGTGCTTATCGCATACCAGATACTGCTCTAAGCACTTTATAAAAGTTAGGTCATTTATAACAACTCCAAAGAGGTGTTGTTGTTATTGTAAGCTGCCATCAAGTCGGCTCCTGACTTATGTTGACCCATGTACAACCAAACAAAATGCTGCCTGGTCCTGTGCCGTCCCCACGATTTTTGGAAGTGATCACCAGGCCTTTCTTCCTAGTCCATCTCAGTCTGGAAGGTCTACTGAAACCTGTTCAGCACCACAGCAACACACAAGTCTTCATCGACAGGTCCCTTGCATGGAAGACGAGAAGTCTACTACTGAACTACCACTACTTCCTCCCTACGAGGCTGTTGTTGGATGCTGTTGGGTCGATTCTGACTCATAGCAAACCCATGTGACAGAGTAGAACTGACCCGTAGGGTTTCTAGTGTCTTGGTTATCTAGAACTGCTTGCTGTAACAGAAGTACCACAAGTGGATGGCTTTAACAACCAGAAATGTATTCTCTCAGAGTTTAGGAGGCTAAAAGTCCAAATTCAGGGTGCCAGCTCTAGGGGGAGCCTTTCTGTCTCTGACATGTCTGGGTCTTGGGTCATCTCTCACGCCATCTTGCACTGATTTCCTGTGCTGCTGCCATTTCTCTATTGTTGCTTCTCGCCGTCTGGGCCATCTCAGGTGTTACAGCTTTGCTCACTTCCTTCAGAGCCCTGGCCAGAACTGTCTTTGATGTCCATAATTCCAACAACAGTCTCTTCAAGGAAATCTAGGCTTTTACTATTAGGCATTTTAAAACTCTTCCAGCCTCTACCATTCACATTTTCAAAACCGCATACACATTTTAGGTATCTGTTAGAGCAGCACCCCACTCCTGTTACCAAATGTCTTAGGCTGGGTTCTCTAGAGAAGCAAAAACCAGTGAAGTGTCTATATATACATACATATAAGCATGTATATATATATATATATACATACACACATACATAGAGAGAGAGATTTATGTCAAGGAAATGGCTCATGTGGTTGTAGAGGCTGGGAAGTCCCAAATCTGTGGGTCAGGCTGAAGACTTCTCCTGACTACAGGGGCTGGTGAACCCAAGAGGGGCAAGTCAGACAGCAGGTCTCTGGCTCACAGCCTGCGAGGACTGACAAATTCCAAGACTGGCAGGTAAGCTGGCAAGCCACTGGCTCAGAGACTGTGGACACTGAAGAATCCCAAGATCAGCAGGTAAGCTGCTAGCTCAAATCCCAAGAACCACAGAGCAGACAAACAGGAGCCAGCTGCAGGATCCAGAGCAAGCAAAAGCCTACAAGCTTTGCCAGAAAGTCCACCTATATTGGATGCAGGCCACACCCCCAAGGAAAATCCCTTTCAACTGACTAGCTATTCACAGTGGATCCCATCAAGGAGGTGATCACATTATATGAGATCTCATCATGGAGGTGATTATATCATTATATGACTGCCAAGCTACATCATAACTGCCAAACCACTGAGAATCATGGCCCAGTCAAGTTGACACACAACCTTAACGATCACACCTAGGCTGTAATCTTTTTGAGAGCAGATTGCCAGGTCTTTCTTCCAAGGAGCAGCTATGTGGGTTTGGACTGCTGACCTTTTGGTTAGCAGCTGAGGACTTAACTGTTGCACCACCAGGGCTCCTTCCCTGAGGTAGGTTCCATAATTATAGGTAAGGAAACCAAGTCACAGAGAGATTGAGGTCATGCAGCTAGTAAGTGGCAGAGTTGAAACTCGAACCCAGATAGTCTGGTGGGTGGGTCGGCCCCCACCTCCTGCGTCTTCCTCATCCTCTTTCTCCTTCCACTCTCCAGAAGGAAGCAGAGGTTCCAGAGATCCCCCCAACTGTCTGCCACTCGGGCTGCTGGAGCATATGGCAGAGTCTGTCTAGCCCCACTGGTAAACGAAACATTACGTCATTTCACGCAGGCACTTTCTAGAGAAGAAGCGAGACAAGCACAGCTCTTGTCATCCTGGCACCTCCAGCTCCCTGCAGCACCTCCCCCTCATCATCCCTAAAGACATTTGAGATGGTTTGCAAAGCACCCTCAAACACAGCAGAATAACGTAATTATAAAATACTTTTTTACAAAGCTGGAGCCAAAAATGGCAGTGTCATTGGAATCAAGGGCAGGAGACTGTGGGCAGGAGGTGGGTGAGGATTACACGTGGAGGGAAAAAAGGTGATTTGGAGGCCTTAGTGAAGAGACCGGGTGGCGCCTCCCTTGGGCTGTGCCATATCTGTACCCCCTACTTTCCTGGGGTGGAGTCCGTGGTGGCACTGTAGTTAAGCGTTTGGCTATTAACTGAAAGGTTGGTGGTTTGAATCCACCAGCTGCTCTGAGGGAGAAGGATGTGGCAGTCTGCTTCCCTAAAGATTACAGCCTTGGAAACCGCATGGGGGCAGTTCTATGTGTCCTATAGGGTTGTTATGAGTCAGAATTGACTTGACAGCAAATGGTCTTCCTAGGGTGGAGTCCCTGAGCTGGCTGCTAACCAAAAAGTTGAAATTCCAGTCTACCCAGAAGCACCTTGGAAGAAAGCCCTGGCCATCAACTTCCAAAAGATCAGCCACAGAAGACCCTAGGGAGCACAGTTCTACTCTGACACACCTAGGGTCGCCATGATTCGGACTCAGTTCCATGGCAACTGGTTATGGGCTTTTCCGGGGCTGGGGTTTGGAGTGGCTCTTTGTAAAGGAAAGGCCTCAGCAAGGAGAGAAGCTACATAGTTCAACCCTGGGGGCCACCAGCTTCAGTGGGAAGATCCAGTAAACGAAAGGGCTTTTTCTCTCTCTCACACAAAGTTTTTGTGCTCCTCTTAATTGCTTTGTGTTTGCAAACCTTCCCAGCACTCTGATCCTTGGTGCCTTCCAAGCAACAGCAGACCCAAGGCTGAGTTGGCTGGCTCCTCTCTGCCTGGCTACTCCACTTCCTGGCAGTCAAAGGGACTTTTTTCTCCCCAAGAAAAGGTAGACCCATCACTTCAGACGCTCAGCAGACACCTGCCCTCTCTGTGTTCTGGGCTTGAACCGCCTTGAAGGAGCAAAAGCAGAAAGAGCCCGAGCTCTGAGAACTGAACACTGAGGAGATCCGAGGGACAAGGGGGAAGCTCATTCCAGGATCCATGTGTGTGCGACTGCGCTTAGAAGGGCCCACGCTGTGTTTAACGCTCCTCTGTGACCAGCTCGAAATTTTTAATCATTTTTTAGCAAAAGGCCCAGTATTTCCGTTTTGCACTGGGGGCTCCCTGAAAGTTAAGCAGCCCGTCCTGCCTGGGCTGTCAGCATGATACAGGCCTGGGGCACTGAGATTAGTGGGTTCTTTCCTCCGGCCCCATGGGTCAACATCTTTTACAGCAGGTTCTCAGCCACAGCGCTGGTGACATTTTACTAGTTACCAAGGAGTGGATTCCAACTCATGGTGACCCCACGTGTGCCAGAGTAGAACTGTGCTCCACAGGGTTTTCAATGGCTGGTTTTTCAGAAGTAGATTGCCAGGCCTTTCTTCTGAGGCACCTCTGGGCAGACCCAAACCTCCAACCTTTTGGTTAGCAGCTGAGTGCATTAACTATTTCTGCCACTGAATGTCTCTTTTGACCTCTTGGGCTGGATCATTCCAGGGATTTGAACCGGTTTGCATTTCTAACAAGTTCTCAGCAATGCTAATGATGCTGGTTAGGGACCAATTCTGAGAACCACTAGTAGAGCAATGATTCTCAAATGTATTGTACATAAGAATCACCCAGGGATCTGGCTACAAATGTAGATTCTGACTGAGCACATCTGAGGTGGAAATGCAAATTCTCAGCAGGTGTTCGAACCGGTTCAGATCCTTGCATCAATTCTTTGTGATGGGGGCTCTCCCGTGCATTGTAGGATGATTTGCAGCATCCCTGGCCTCTACCTATGAGATGCCAGCAGTATCCTCATCCCTGCCCAGATGTGACAACTGAAAGTATCTCCAGACATGTTTCATGGAGGGAAGACAGGATTGCCTTCTGGTTTTACAGGATAGGAACCCTGGTGGCACAGTGATTAAAGCTCTCGACTGCTAACCGTAAGGTTATTGGTTCGAGCCCACCAGACGCTCTGCAGAAGAAAGATGTGGCAATCTGCTTTGATAAAGATTTACACTTCTACTCTGTCCTATAGGGTCGCTATGAGTTGGAATCAACATGATGGGAGTGGGTTTGGTTTTTCGGTTTTGTTTTCAGATATCTATTGTGGGAAGGGGCTAGGTGAGATTTTCTTGCAAATTCACAGACAATTCTTTTACAGACTTGTCAAATTTCACTCTGAGATCACCCAAAGGAGGGAAATGCTGAGGAAGAAGGCCATAGCTTCTGGGCTAAGGGGAGGGGGGGCCCACCAAATTTCTGGGGACTCTGAGGAATTTTCCAGAAGGCTGGGGAAGAGGTGGACAGGGAGACTTGGACTCCCTGTTCACTCTAGCGCCTCTCCTTCCTTTCATCAGCTTTGGAACACGCCTTCCTTGTTAGAAACCGTGCATCAAGGCGGCAGACGGGAACCACCAGGATTTGGGGTCAGAACACTGAGGTTTAAAGTCCACCCACCAGCTGTGTGACCTTAAGCCAGTCTTATAACCTCTCGGAGCCTCTTTTCTCTTCTACAAAATAAGGCTAACAATATCTGCCCCAGGAGTCACAAGATCAAAGAAAATGTGTGCAAAACCCCTGGCACAGTGCCCAATAAGTGGCAGCAATTATACTTTCTTCTAACCAACACTGAGCAAATTGCCAACCCCCGAGCCTGCATTTCTCCCCACCTGAGCCACAGGAAGAAGAGCTGACTGGAGCCTTTCCTCCACCCCATGTGACAAAGAAGATGGTAAGTGAAGAGCAAGGAGCTCAGCCAAGGCACATCTGAGAAGAGGACCTTTGCGGGCTCTCATGAGTAATTAAAAATTGCCTTTAGTCTTCCATGGTCCCACGGTGAAAGAGTCATCACAAAAAGAACTGCAAAGGTGGTGGCACTCCCCAGATGTTTGCTCTTGACATCCCTCTGCTTAGTACTTAAATCCCCATTAAGAAGCAGCTGTGACTTTGGGCAAGCTCTGGCCTGCTCTTGCCTTGAAGGAGATCAAATAGTCTCAGAAATTTGATTTTAATTATGATTGTTCTTATTCATCTTGAACTTCAATTGAAGCTGTAAATCCACTCATCCTGCCTCTCTCTCCTCATTCTGTGAGGATTAAAGTGATGAAAAAAGCAGACTTCTGCATAGTGGTAGAAGGAGCTAGGGTTTTGAACTTGGGCAAGAGTCGGCTTGTGCAGTGACCCTGGAATTGTGTGTTATGGGCCCCAGCTGTGCCTCCAGGGGCTCTTATGGGCTCGTAAGTTGTCAAGGTTTTCCTTCTACTTGGATCAAGAATCAATGCCCATGGAAGCAGCAGTCAAGAAATCAAAGGACAGAGGCAGCACCAACGTGGTACCCTAGACAGATGCACCACCTCATCTTTCTGCAGCAAAGACCTGAAAAACTAAGTAAAACAGATGCAAACGTCAATCCTGGAACCCTGAGCATCAACTACAGGGATAAAGGGCTAGGTCAAACACCTAGGAAGGAAAAGCTGATGGAAAACAGAGAACAAGGAAAGATATGGAGTGGAGGTCCCCTGCCAGTTAAGATGGCATAGTGCGGCCACCTTGAAACAGCCAGCAATGACCCCAGACAGGGAGTATGGGACGGCAAGAAAGACATAAATATATTAAAAATCAAAGGATGCAAAAAAAAAAAATCAAACAAACAGTAACCAAAAAAGAGCAAGGCAGGAGCAGAAATACTAATCTTGGATAAAATAGACTTCCAGGCAAAAATCCACCAGAAAAGACAAGGAAGGACATTATATAATGATGAAAGGGACAATCCATCAAGAAGACATAACCTTAGCAAATAACTATGCACCCAATGACGGGGCTCCAAAATACATAAAACAAACTCTAACAACACTGAAAAGAGAAATTGACAGTTCTACAATAATAGTAGAAGACTTCAACGCACCACTGTCAGTAAAGGAGAGAACATCTAGAAAGAAACTCAACAAAGATACAGAAGATCTAAAGGCCAAAACCAACCAACTTGACCTCATAGGCATATATAACACACTCCACCCAACAGCAGCAAAGTATACATTTTTTGCTGGTACAAAGAATGAAAGGTTCTCCAGAATAGACCATATTTTAGGCCACAAAGCAACCTCAATAAAATCCAAAACATCAAAGTAATACAAAGCATTCTCTCTGATCACAATGCCATAAAGTAGAAATCAACAAAAGAAGGGCAAGGAAAAAAAAAAAAATCAAACACATGGAAACTGAATAATACCTTGCTTAAAAACAACTGGGTAACAGAAGAAATCAAAGAGGGAATAAAACAATTCCTAAAATCAAAAGAGAATGAAAACACATCATACCAAACCCTTTGGGACACAGCAAAGGCAGTGCTCAGAGGTCAATTTATAGCAATAAATGCACACATAGAAAAAGGGCTGAAATCAAAACGTTAGCCATATAACTCAAACAGATAGAAAGGGAACAGCGAATGAAGCCTACAGTCACAAGCAAAAGGGAAATAATAAAGAGCAGAAATAAATGAAATAGAGGACAGAAAAACAATAGAATCAACAAGATCAAAAGTTGGTTCTTTGAAAAAATTAACAAAATTGATAAATCGTTGGCTAAACTGACAAAAGGAAAACAAAAGAGGACACAAATAACCCAGGCAAGAAATGAGATGAGGGACATTACAAGAGACCCAACTAAAATAAAAAGGGTCATAACAGAATATTATGATAAATTATACTCCAACCAATTTGCAAACCTAGAGGAAACGGACAAATGGACAAATTTCTGGAAACACACTATGTACCTAAACTAACACAAACTGAGATAGAAAATCTGAACAGATCCATAACAAGAGAAGAGATTGGAGAGGTATTAAAAAAAACTCCCAACAACAACAACAAAAAAGCCCTTGCTGGGATGGTTTCACAGGAGAATTCTACCAAACATTCAGACAAGAGCTCACGCCAGTACTATTCAAACTATTTCAGAGCATAGAAAAGGGGGGAATGCTCTCAAATTCATTCTATGAAGCCAGCATAACCCTGATACAAAAGCCAGGCAAAGACACTACAAAAAAAGAAAATTACAGACCAATATCTCTCATGAATATAGATGCAAAAATTCTTAACAAAATTCTAGCCAATAGAATTCAGCATCATATCAAACAATAATAATATGCCACAACCAAGTGGGATTCACACCAGGTATGCAAGGATGGTTCAACATTAGAAAATCATTCAAGATAATCCACCACATAAATAAAACAAAAGAATCATATGATCATCTCAGTAGATGAAGAAAAGGCATTTGATAAAGTCCAACACTCATTCCTGATAAAAAAATTTCAATAAAAGAGGAATAGAAGGGAAATTCCTCAACATAATAAACTCTGGTGGCGTAGTGGTTAAGGGCTATGACTGCTAACCAAAACGTCCGCAGTTCGAATCCAGCAGGGGCTCCTTGGAAACTCTATGGGGCAGTTCTACTTTGTCCCATAGGGTCACTATGAGTCGGAATCAACTGGATGGCTACATGTTTGTTTGTTTGTTTGTTTTTTGGTTATATAAAACGAACGGCCAACATCATTCTCAACGGAGGGAGGCTGAAAGCATTTCCCCTAAGAATGGGAACAAGACAAGGATGCCTTTTATCACTACTCCTATTTAACATGGTGCTGAAAGTCCTAGCTAGAGCCATGAGGCAAAAAAAAAAAAAGAAAAGAAATAAAAGGCATCCAAATAGGAAACAAAGAACTAATACTATCTCTATTTGTAGACAATATGATACTATATGTAGAAAACCCCAAAGATTCCACAAGAATACTATTGGAACTAAAAGAAAGATTAAGCAGAGTAGCAAGGTGCAAGATCAACGTACAAAAATCAGTTGGATTCCTATACACCAACAAAGAGAACTTCCAAAAGGAAATCCAGAAAACAATGCCATTTATAATAGCCCCTAAAAAGATAAAAACTTAGGAATAAATCTAGCCCAGAACATAAAAAACCAATACAAAGAAAACTACAAAACACTACTGCAAGAAACCAAGAGACCTACATAAATGGAAAAGCATACCAGGCTCACGGATAGGAAGACTCAACATCGTGAAATGTTAAACCCACCCAAAGTGATCTACAGATAAAAGGCAATCCCAGTCCAAATACCAGCAGCATTCTTTAACAAGATGGAAAAACTATTCGCCAACTTTATGTGGAAGGAAAGAGGCCTTGGATAAGCAAAACATTACTGAAGAAGAAGAACAAAGTAGGAGGCCTCACACTACCTGATATCAGAACCTACTCTACAGCCATGGTAGTCAAAACAGCCTAGTACTGGTACAATGACAGACACATAGGCCAATGGAACAGAACAGAGAACTCAGACGTGTACCTATCCTTCTATGGTCAGCTGATCTTTCACAAAGAACCAAAGTCCATTAAACAGGGAAAAGATAGTCTCATTCACAAATGGTGCTGGCAAAACTAGATCTCCACCTGTAAAAAAGTGAAGCAGGACCCACACCTCACACGAAACACAAAAACTAACTCAAAATGGATCAAAGACCTAAATACAAATCCTAGAACTATAGAGATCGTGGAAGAAAAAATAGGGACAATGCTAGGGGCCCTAATATATGGTATAAATAGAATACGAACTATAGCTAACGATGCACAAACACCAGAAGATAAACAGGATAACTTGGAGATCCTAAAAATTAAACACTTATTCTCATCAAAAACGGTCACCAAAAGAGTATAAAGAGAACCTACAGACTAGGAAAAAAATTTTGGCTACAACATATCCGATATGGGTCTAATCTATAAAATACTTCAGCACCTCAACAAGGAAAAGGCAAATAATACAGTTAAAAATGGGCAAAGAATATGAACAGACACTTCACTGAAGAAGACATTTAGGCAGCTAATAGATACAAGGAGAAAAGCTCGCATAACTATCCATTAGAGAAATGCACATCAAAACTGTAATGAGGTACTATCTCAGCCCAACATCACTGGCACTAATTTAAAAAAAGAAAAAAAAAAAACAGAAAAAAGCAAATATGAGAGAGGTTGCGGGGAGACTGGAACTCTTATGCACTGCTGGTGGGAAAGTAAAATGGTACAACCACTGTGGAAAACCATCTGGCGCCTCCTTAAAAAGCTAGAAACAGAATACCATCCAGTGATCCCACTCCTAGGAATACATCCTAGAGAAATAAGAGACATCACATGAATGACATATGCATACCCATGTTCATTGCAGCATTATTCACAATAGCAAAGGTATGCAAAGAACCTAAGTGTTCACCAATGGATGAATGGATAAACAAATTATGGTACATATGCACAATGGAATACTACGCAATAATAAAGAACAATGATGAATCTGCAAAACATCTGACAAAACGGAGGAATCTGGAGGG
This sequence comes from Loxodonta africana, assembly GCF_030014295.1. Lineage (NCBI taxonomy): Eukaryota > Metazoa > Chordata > Mammalia > Proboscidea > Elephantidae > Loxodonta > Loxodonta africana. The sequence goes on from NC_087359.1 coordinate 19,133,546, forward strand.
CATTATGCTGACTGAAATAAATCAATTGCAAAAGGACGAATACTGTATGAGACCACTACTATAAAAACCCAAGGAAAGGTTTATACAGAGAAAAAAAACAATCTTTGATGGTTATGAGGGAAGGGAGCGGTGGGGAGGGGAAAGCTCTAACAAGACAGTATACAAATGTTAAAGGGAAAGACAACACACAACATAGGGGAAGCCAATAAAACTTGACCACGCCAAAGTCATAGAAGCTTCCTAGACACATCCAAACACCTTGAGGGACCAAGGGCCAAGGGCCATGGTCTCAGGGGACATTTAGGTTAACTGGCATAACATAATTCATTAAAAAAAAGGTTCTACATCCTACTTTGGTGAGTAGCACCTGAGGTCTTAAAAGCTTTCGAGCACCATCTAAGATATATCTATTGGTCTCATCCCATTCAGAACAAAGGAGAATGAAGAAAAACCAAAGACAAAAAGAAAATGTTAGCCCAAAAGTCTAACGGACCACATGAACCACAGGCCCCACCAGACCAAGTCCAGAAGAACTAGGTTGTGCCAGGCTACCACCACTGACCGCTCTGACAGAGATCATAATAAAGGGTCCCGGACAGAGCAGGAGAAATGTAGAACAAAATTCAAATTTACAAAGAAAGGCCAGACTTGCTCATCTGACAGAGACTGGAGGAACCCCCGAGACTATGGCCCCAGGACACCCTGCCTACTCAGAACTGAAGCCACTCCCGAAGTCCACCTTTCGGCCAAAGATCAGACAGCCCTTTAAAACAATAACACACATGAGGAACGTGCTTCTTAGTTCAATCAAGCATACGAAACCAAATGGGCAACAGCTGCCCAAAAGCAAAGACGAGAAGGCAGGAAGAGACAGGAAAACCAGACAAATGGACACGGGCAACCCAGGGTGGAAAGAGGGAGAGTGCTGACATACTGCAGGGATTGCAACCAATGTCACAAAACAATTTGTGTGTAAATTTTTGAATAAGAAACTAATTTGCTCTGTAAACTTTCATCTGAAGTACAAAAAAATTTTTTTAATCAATGAAGAAATCAGAGGACGTATTGCATTGGGAAAATCTGTTGCAAAAGATCTCTTTAAATTTTTAAAAAGCAAAGAAGGCAATCTGATGATTAAGGTGCATCTGACCCAAGCCATTGTCTTTTCGGTCACCTCATATGCCTGTGAATGCTGGACAATGAAAAATGAAGACAGCAGAAGAATTAATGCATTCAGATCCGGGCGTTGGCAATACAAGGAAATGCAACTGGAAGGCTTTTTAGCGAGGATGACGAGACTTTTACTTACTTTGGACATGTCATCAGGAAAGACTAATTGCTAGAAAAGGACATCCATCTGGTAAAGAAGAGGGTCAATGAAGGTAAAGGAAACCCTCAGTGAGATAGATGGATGCAATAATTGCAGCAATGACCTCTGACATACCTAGATCATGAAGATGGTGCAGGACCGGGCAACATTTCTTTCTGTTTTACATACGATAGCCATGAGTTGGAGTCGACTCCACTGCAGCTAACAAGAACAACAACGTGGGCTCATCATCTCCTTTCAAATACTGTTGGGAACCCAAAGGAAGCATAATTCTGCCCTTGAGGGGCTTACACACTAAAGTTTCCGGTGCTGACCAGTTCTCCACCTCCACATGGAGCCGTCAGGAGAGTCTTCCAGAGAGAGGTGAGCTGGACTGCAGTACCTTTGTCCCTATAAACTTTAAAGCTAGCAGTGTCCTGCCCAAAATGTCCTTCTTGACACCTACCCACTCCTTCATTTGCAAGAATAACTCCTCTTCATTCTTCAAAACCCAGAGGAAGTGCCACCTCCTCTGGAAAGCCTTCCTGGAGTACCTCCAAGGCCTCAGTCAGTTTCCTCCTCTCCTCGGCTACCCCACACTTTTCTGCTTTTTCTTGGTGCAGCTTTTGTCTGTCTGCCTAATTCAGCTATGAGCTCCTTAAGGAAGGGAATTTTCCTCCCTTGTACCTTGGGCTTTTACCTGGTTATTGGATTTGGCTATAGAGCCGGTTAGAGATGGGGGCCTGGGCTAATGGTTTCTGGAGGGCCCTGTCTTCCCCTGGAGTTTCAAAATTGCTCTTTCTCCATAGAGATGAATAATGGGGCCATTTAGAGAGGAAAATGGAAGGATAATTTCCTGACCTTAACATGCAAACTGAGATTTTCTCAGCGGTTAATTACCAAAAGGCCGCCCCAGCCTACACAGGCGCAGGAGTGGGAGGATTCTGTAACCCCCAAGGTTTAGCAAAGGGCTTTAAGCGCTGCAATAGCCCAGGCCCCAGAGTTAAATTTTGCATGTTAATCTGAACGGGATCTCTCCGAAGCGGTTCCTTTGAGCGCTGCAGGACTAATTCAGTGGGGCTGATGTTGGGCCGCAGCCTCAGTGTAAAAGGGAAGTAGAATGGTTGCCGCCTGCAGGTTGGAGATTGAAAGTGACTGTATGCTAACGAGGGCACCCTGCTGACCTTGAGGGGCACTGTGGGTAATACCCTGCTTCCTGTCAACAGGTTGGTTTCCTTATGGGCTTTCACTGAATCAAGCCCCATGTTGCCAGGACCACGTACAGCTCTGCCAGCAGGGCTGTCTTAATTGGTTTATTTGGTGACTCAGCACAACCCTGATATCAGAATGAGTGGGAGTAACTCTGATTTGAAAGTACTGACTGTGCTAAGCATCACTTGGGTAGGGCTGTTGTATTAGTGCCATTCATTGAGGGATTTCCTGGTTTTAATTGGCTCTTACTTTACTATGCATGATGTCCTTTTGTAGCTGATTGGTCTTTTCCCATTACCCAGCTTTCACATGCATATAAGGTAATTGAAAAGACCATGGCTTGGGTCAGACACACCTTAGTCTTCAAAGTGCCATCTTTGCTTCTTAAGACTTTGAAGAGGTCTTTTGCAGCAGACTTGCTGACTGCAGTACTTCGTTTGATTTCTCGACAGTAAATTCAGTTCCTATCTCGGGGCATGCTGTTGGAATTTATAACTCTACAAAACATTCTGGGCTTTATCCTTACCTTACAACTCCTTTCTTGCAACTTGAGCCCCGAGTGGAGGACTTTGAGAGTGCTTTCCTAAAGGGGACTAGAGGGGTTATCCGAAGCCCTTTGTTGAATGTCAGAACCAGGGCTTCTCAGGCTTTCCTGTGCAGACGAGCCACCTGAGTATCCTATCAGGGTGCAGATTCTGACCTAGCAAGTCTCTGGCAGGTTGAGATTCTGCATTTCTAACAAGCTCCCTGGTCATGTGCTATTCTCAGGTAGCATCATCTCATCCCGCCCTCATTGTAAGGGATGGGGCGGGGGGACAACAACGGTAACTAGCATTTCACGAGCACCTACTATGTGCCAAGTAAAGAAGCCTTGGTGGCACAGTTTTTAAGTGCTTGGCTGCTAACCAAAAGGTCGGTGGTTCAAACCCACCAGCCCCTCCACAGAAGAAAGGTGTGGTAGTCTGCTTCTATAAAGATTACAGCCTCGGAAACCCTATGGGGCAGTTCTACTCTGTCCTATAGGGCCACTATGGATGGCAATAGGTTTGTTTTTTTGTTTTGAACTCTCACTGCAAGAAAGATACAGAACATTTTCATCACCATCCAAAGTGTCCTCAGGACCCTCTACAGCCAATCCCCACTCTCACCACCAGCCCCAGCAAACACTGCTTTCTGCCACTACAGATAGTTTTGCTTTTTGCAGAATTTCATATAAATGGGATCATATAGTATATATACTCCTTTGTGTCCAGCTTCTTTCACTCAGCATAACTTTTCTGAGCTTCATCCAGCTGTAGCCCTTATAAGTAATTCATCCTCATTTATGGCTAAGTAGAGTTCCATTGTAGGAATATCCCACAATGTACTTATCCATTCTCCATGGGTGAACATTTGGGTTGTTTCCAATTAGGAGATATTATGAACAAAACTGCTATGAGCATTAGCATACAGGTCTTTGTGTGGACATATGTTTTCACTTCTCTTGGGTAAATATGTAGATGTGGAATTGTTCGGTCATACTTTTTTAAATAATTTATTTTTGTTGTTGAAAAGATACACAACAAAACATACACCAATTCAATAATTCCTACATGTACAATTCAGTGACATTGATTACATTCTTCAAGTCGTGCAACCATTCGCATTTTTCTTTTCCAAATTATTCCTCCATCATTAACGTAAACTCACTGCCCCCTATGCTTCCTGTCTAATCTTTCAAGTTGTTATCAATTTTATCCCATATAGATAGTTCTTTAAAAGAGCACAATGCTTAAGCCAGAGATTTTTTGCTAATTAAGCTGGACTATCATTTTTTTTTTTTTTATCATTTGGCTTAAAGTAGACTTCAGGGGATAATTTTGGTTTAAGGTTTAAATGTTATCTCAGGGCAATAGTTTTAGGGATTCAGCCAGCCTTAATGTCTCCAGAAAGTCTGGAGTCCATGAGAGCTTTAAATTCTATTCCACATTTTTTCCCCTTTTCATCAGGACTCACCTATAGAATTTTTGATCAAAATGTTCAGTAACGGTAGCCAGGCATCATCTGGTTTTTCTGGCCTCATGACAAAGGAGGCAGTTGTTCATGGAGGCAATTAGCCACACATTCTATCTCCTCCTTCCATTCCTGACTCTCCTTCTTTCTCTGTTGCTGTAGGTGAACAGAGACTGGGCCATATGTTAACTGTATGTTTAGCTTTACAAGATTATTTCCAATAGTGATTGGACCATTTTACATCACCACCAGCAATGTATAAAAATTCCAGTAGCTCCACATCCTAGCCAACACTTGGTATCGTCAGTCTTTTTAAGCCCTGGTGACACAGTGGTTAAGTGCTCATTGCTAACCCAAAAGTCAGCAGTTGGAACCCACGAGCCACTTCTCAGGAGAAAGATACGGCAGTCTTCTTCCATAAAGATTACAGCCTTGGCCATCTAGGATGCTCCACAGGTCTCACCCCTTTGGGAGCAAGGAAGAATGAAGAAAACTGAAGATACAAGGGAAAGATTAGTTCAAAGGACTAAGGGACCACATCTACCATGGCCTCCATCAGACTAGTCCAATACAAGAGGTTGCCCAGTTACCATCACTGACTGCTCTGACAGGGATCATAATAGAGGTCCCAGACAGAGCTGGAGAAAAATGTAGAACAAAATTCTAACTGAAAAAAGAAAGATCAGTCTTGCTGGCCTGACAAAGACTGGAGAAACCCTGAGAGTATGGCCCCTGGACACCCTTTCAGCTCCATAAGGAAGTCACTGCTGCGGTTCACCCTTCAGCCAAAGATTGGGCAGGCCCATAAAACAAAATAAGACTAAAGGGGCACTCCAGCTCAGGAGTAGGGACTAGGAGGCAGTAGGGAACAGGGAAGCTGGTAATAGGGAATCCAAGGTTGAGAAGGGTGAGTGTTGACATGTCGTGGGGTTGTTATCCAATGTCATAGAATAATATGTGTACTAAAAGAAAAAAAGGATACAGTCCCCCAGACTAAAAAAAAAAGAAAAGCCTTGGAAACCCTATGGGACAGTTCTACTCTGTCCTGTAGTGTCACTATGAGTTGGAATCGACTCAATGGCAATGGATTTAGCTTTTTTTTTTTTTTGTAATGGGTGTATATAGTTGTATTTCATTGTGGTTTTCACTTATATTTCTCTGGTGATTAATAATGTTGAGAATCTTTTCATCCTCTTCTTTTTTGTGGAGTGTCTGTTTAAATCTTTTTACTTTTTATCTATTGAGCTATTTATCTTATTGAGTTGTAAGAATTTTTTTAATAGATTTTTTTTCCCTGTCATTTCACTGTTTATGCAATTATCTAGTCTTGAATTACATTCTGCCAAATTCCATTTCTCCCACTTTCTCATGTGGGGAGGGCACTTCTCCTCCCCATAGATCAGAAATAAGTTGACCATGTTCTCAGAAAGGCTCTTGAGATTTAGACTTGATTTGTTGAAGAATCACTTGGGATTTTCTGTGTGGGATTTGAAATGTTGACATGGCTACAGGAGGATATTGCTGGGAAGTGTGTGTTTGCCTGTACTGCTGCTTGGTCCTACTGTTAGGTACTCGATACTTGTGCTTGGCACTGCTGATAGGTACTTGGTACTGTTGATCTGCCCGGAGCCTCTTCACTGACGTTCCTAAAGTAGCTCAGTACCAACTGCCTGCTTTGAGATGCTCAGCTAAGGTAGACCGCTCCCTGCTTGTGGGAATGCCCTCTTCTCCTGGGAGTGTGCTATGGGAAGCGGTTCATTTTTCTTGGCCAAGGTTGGGATGTCCATCTCAGACCAGAGGGGAGTTCTCTTGGATGAACCAAGGAGAAGAACAGGTGACCCACGTGGAACAGGCCTCCACGACCTTCGTGAATCCACCTTTTATGTGCCTTTTTGGGAAGAAGGGGAGGGTCATGAGGAGTTAGAGCCCCTCCCTTAGCCTGAGAAGAAAGGCCCAAGAGCCACAGCTCTACAAGGGGAAGCAAAAGACTGGGGGGCTGAGGGTCAGCGCTGGTACAGCCAAATGATGCTGGCCTTGTGCAGGTCCCTCCACAAGGTGGCTTCCAGAAGCAGGTTGTGGTTTGCATAGAATATCAGTAGCTTTTTTATTCGGTCGAAGTAGTGGTCAGAAAATTTCTGGTAGTTCCTTGTGATGAATCCAAAGGTACTAACCTGGTCACAGGTATCCAAAGCTGTCAGTGGCACAAGGGCCCCAGTACTAGGCATATATAAGTCTTGAAAATTTGTGTTAATCGACTCTGATTTCAAAAACCTCTCTATCAGGTAGTGGATAAAGTCTGGATGTAGCAGCTGGAATTTACTGGCAGAGGCTTCTGGTCCAAAATAGGCAGGAGGCCTGCCCCCTTTATCAGTGCCCTCAGGGACAAGCACACCCAGAATGGCTGATCTCAGCATCACGTCATCACGGATGTCCTCGAAGCCTTTGATCATGGCACCATTGAGTATGAGCACACAGTCCATTTCCCACCACAGCACACTGAGTGCAGTCTAGGCATAGCTCCCTGGAGGCACCAAACAGCTTTGCACTCTCCTAGCCATTCAGAAGGTTCTGGGGAGGCAACGGCATTCTTGTCCTGCAATTTAATGCATTGGGTCCAAAAAACGCTCAAGATGACTTGGTGTCCCTGGCTCTGGCCTTGATCACAGGATATGGCTCCAAGGAGTACAGGGTAAAGAAGATCCCCTGGAAGGCAGTGACAAGCAGGAGCAGCAGCCCGAGGAGCTGGCCATGGGGGAGCCCCATGCAGCCCCGGCACCGTAACCGCCACCCGCATGCCCTCTGCCTGCCCAGGCCAAAGGGAAACCTTTTTTACATATTCTTGATACAAGTCTTTGTCAGATATATGTGTTATAAATATTTTCTCCCAGTCTGCAGCTTGCCTTTTCCTTTACTTAATGGTAGCTTTGGAGGGCAAAGTGTTTTTAATTTTTATGAACTACAACTTTTTTCTTTTATGGTTTATGCTTTTTGTGTCCTCAGAAATTTGTGCCTATGTTAAGATTACAAATGTTTCCCTTATGTTTTATTCAAGAAGTTTTCTGGTTTTAGGTTTTATGTTCAGGACTATGATCCATTTTGAGCTATACTGGAGATAAGGAGATGGCAAAATCTGTATCTGAATTCAAGAAGCTCGTAAGTTAGTGTAGGAGAGACACAAGCCAAGCAATAAATTACAATCTGGTGTGGAAAGTGCTAGAGATTTGCACACACACATCACCTCCTTTAATTTAAGCAATTGCACGTAAAAAGCTAATACTATAAGATATAATCTGCTGGTACCAATTAAGCAGTGTATGGTGTGAGGTAAGGATCAAGGTTCATTTAATGGTAGGAGACTGCCCCCATTTACTTTTTAACCACTCCTACCTGATTTCTGGAAACCCTGGTGGCATAGTGGTTAAGAGCTAAGACTACTGGGTGGGGGTCTGGGGACCATGGTTTCAGGAAACATCCAGATCAATTGGCATAATAAAATCTATTAAGAAAACATTCTGCATCCCACTTTGGTGAGTGGTGTCTGGGGTCTTAAATGCTAGCAAGCGGCCATCTAAGATGCATCAATTGGTCTCAACCCACCTGGATCAAAGGAGAATGAAGAACACCAAAGACACAAGGCAATTATGAGCCCAAGAGACAGAAAGGGCCACATAAATCAGAGACTACATTAGCCTGAGTCCAAAAGAACTAAACAGTGCCTGGCTATAACTGATGACTGCCCTGACAGGGAACACAACAGAGATTTTCTGATGGAGCCAGATACCAGTGGGATGCAGACCTCAAATTCTCGTAAAAAGACCAGACTTAATGGTCTGACTGAGACTGGTGGGGCCCGGGAGGTCATGGTCCCCAGACCTTCTGTTGGTCCAAGACTGGAACCATTCCCAAAGCCAATTCTTCAGACAGGGATTAGACTGGTCTATGGGATAGAAAATGATACTGGTAAGGAGTAAGCTTCTTGGCTCAAGCAGACACATGAGACTATGTGGGCAGCTCCTGTTTGGAGGGGAGATGAGAAGGCCGAGGAGGGCAGAAGCTGGATGAATGGACGTGGGGAATACAAGATGGAGTGTGCTGTCTTATTAGGAGGAGAGCAACTAAGAGTACATCGCGAGATGTATACAAACTTTTGTATGAGAGACTGACCTGATATGTAAACCTTCACTTAGAGCACAATTAAAAAAAAAAAAAAAGAGCTACAGCTACTTACCAAAAGGTCAGCAGTTTGAATCCACCAGGTGCTCCTCGAAAACCCTATATGGGGCAGTTCTACTCTGTCCCATAGGGTTGCTATGAGTCAGAATCGACTCAACGGCAATGGATTTGTGTTTTAGGTTACCTCATTTCTAAACCTGCTATCTGAGACAGGGCCCCCAGTGACCTCCATGTTCACAGACTGAGGGGCCTCTTTGGATCCCTTTCACCTGGTCTCTTTGCAGGATTGCGTCCTGTGCCCTACTCTCTCCTGAACCCTCTCTTCCAGGGCTCCAGAGCCCTCTGCCTTTCCTCCCACCTCTCTCTCCTTGGCTAGCACCTGCCATTACAGCCTTGTACTCTCCTCTCCTCTCTGTCTTTACACTCTTTCTCCCTCGAGGTGATTTCCTCTAGTTTTGTGTACCATCTATATGCCAAACCAAAAGCCAAGCCAAACCCACTGTGGTTGAGCCTGACTCATAGTGACCATGTAGGACAGAGTTGAACTGTCCCACAGGGTTTCCAAGACTGTAAATCTTCACAGAAGCCACCTCCCACATCTTTCTCCTATGGAATGTCTGGTAGGTTCAAACTGCTGACCTTTTGGTTGGCAGATGAGTGCTTTAACCACTGCACCACAGGACCTCCTTCCATGTGCCACAGACACCCAAGTTCTTACTCATCTCATATTCTTACTCATACTCACTCATACTCTGTCCATGAATTTCAAAATTGTTTATGCAGGTCCATTCATCTCCATGTGGATATCTAGCAGGCATCTCAAACTTAACATGTCTTGTCTTAACATGTTCCTGTACTTGACCTCTAGCATGTCAGTAAATAGGACACACATCATGCAGTTAATCAGTCCTTTTAGGGATGGGTGTCCTGGATGAGGAACATAAGTCAGGCAAGTCTACTCTGAGCATGCACAAATCCAAGTAAAGGGGACAGGGTCTCCATGATGTTGCCACCTCCATTACTTCATTCTGGTACGACTATTATGATGCCCTGTGTGGGAAGAAGATAGGGTCTTCCAGGCCTCAGGGCCTTCTCATTATTCTGGGGCATCTTGAATCCCCTGGTTAGGGGCTGGCATGCTCATTATAGTGGTCTGGCATCCCCATGACACAAGCAACCTGAATGCTCTTGGATGTGGATAAAGGGGAGTCAGTATTCTGGGCATGGACTCTCCTAGTGGAATGCAGGAAAGAAGCCCACCTCTCCTCTGCCCCCCCCAATTCCCACCCTCCTTGCTGCATGTTGAATTCCTGCCCACCCACCAAAGCCTGCCTTGTTGGTGGAGCCATCACTGACCACTAGATCCAATGGTGACCACTCGGAACAGCTCTAGCCTTTGCCATCTGCACTGTTCCATTGGCACTGAGCAGATTACACCTCATAGTATTAACTTTTTATTTGCAATCACCTAAATTTATGTGATTAAATTAAAGGAGGCGACGTGTGTATGTGTGTGTGTGTGCGTGTGCGCAACTCTATTTAGCACTTTCTACGCGTTGTTAAAATTGTTGGCTTTTGTGTCTTCCTGACTAAGCTGTGAGCTCACTTGCCATGCAGATACAGTCTGTCATTTCTTCATCTCTGGTGCCCGGCACCCAGTAGGTGCTCAAGAACACGTGAATGCACGAATGTCTGAAAGCACTTTGTACAATGCCAAGCTCTGAATAGGTGTGGAACATGAGGATGGTGATTTCTGATGACAACCATGCTGATGATGAAGACAAGGACACGTCACCTCCTCAGAGAACACATCAGAAGACTCAGCACGGTTCTTATGTCCACGGTGGCAGTGCCTGCACCTGCCCATTAATTCAGGGAGACCCTGGTTGTCTCTGCTTGTCCCTGGCTTATGGCCTGGAATGTGCACCCAGAGCTGTATACTGGGATCAGGAGACCAGTCCCTGCTCTGCCACTTCCCAGCCAGGTAACTAGGGCAGGTCCCTTGTCCTCTCTGGGCCTGTGTTCTCATTTGCAAAACGAGAGGCTGAGCAGCTTGACTGAGAGTTTCCCTGGACAATCTCCAGTCCCAACACAAGGCTGCTTCCTAGTAGGAGCCAAGGTGGGCCTGGTGTCAGTCAGATGGTCACCAACGCCACCTCTTCCACAGCAAGGCTGGAAGGAGGGAGGGAAGGGCTGGGGGAGCTGTAACCCACAGCCACACGGCAGTGACAGGAGGAAGCTCAGAGCAGAACCAATCTCTTTTTAAAATTCCAGGCCGGCGGTGTGTGCCTTGGATAAAGTTCAGGTAATTGTGCCTTCAGCCTGCATCTCCCCTCCCCCGCCTCGCCCCGCTCCTCCGCGCTGACGGGGTTATAATAATTGGGTGCCGCTGCTTAAACTCATCAGCCCCAGCTTCCTGAAAGGAACGTTGCAATTAGCCGTCCTCACCCTGTAATAAAGCCTTTAATATCCACTTTCATGGTTCGTATTACAGTCATTCAGGCCTGTCCCCTCGCACACCGCCTGTCAGGCGGCGGGGCCAGGTGCCCACGAGGGAGCTGCCCCGCTGAAAGTCTCGGCAAACAATCCCTCCAAAGACCCTGCAATCCGGGCCAGGCAGCTGGGGAACGGTGCTGGGAAATGAGAAGGATATTTCTACCCTCCATGGCTCCGGAGGGGCCAGTGAGGGGGATGGAGGGAGGACGGCAGGAGAGGTCAGCCTAACCTTCCTCTACCTCTGCCACCTCCTCCAAGCTTCCCAGCTATGCACTTGTCCCTCTCCAGCTGCTAAAAAAAACCCTATTGCCAGTGGAGTCCTACTTATAGCAACCCTACAGGACAGAGTAGAACTGCTCCATAGGGTTTCCAAGCTGCCACTGGTGGATTTGAACTGCTGACCTTTTGGTTAGCAGCCAAGCTCTTAACCACTGCTCCAGGAGGGGGAAGAGGATGGAGCTGGTACTGGGGAGAAAGGGAGGAAGCCAGGTGGGTGCTGGGCGTGGTCTGTGTCTGCCTGTACCTGTGCATACCTGCGGGGGCGGATTATCCAGTGGGTAAGGTAAGCAGCACGGGCTAACTCGTGCTTACTTACTAATCTTCAATGAACAATTTCACGTATTTTTCACCAATGGGCTAACTTGTGCTTACTTGTGAAAAACATGTGAAATTGCTCACTACAGATTAGTAAGTAAGCACGAGTTAGTCCGTGCTTACCTTGCTCACTGGGTCATCCACCCCTGTCAGGGACTGTAAATGTGAAAAGAGGCTTTGATTCTGTAGGAAGGTGCTGTGGGGTTGGGAGAGAGACAGATGCCAGCCATACCTAGAAGCAGAATCTTTGACGCGGTGAAAAAATGAGAAATTGTTCACAACAGATGATCTGGTAAGCAAAGTAAGCACCATGCTTACCTTGCCTATTGAGTAATTCGCCCCTGCACACCTGCTGGTGGGTCACAGACCCTGAAGGGGGGAGGTCACTTCCAAATGGCGGTAGTTGGGGATATATGTGCTGGTGTGAGAAACCTGTCCCCTGGGCCAAAGGACTTCAGCTGGAGGCAGGGCTTTGAGCCCTTAGCTCATGTTTGAACCCCTACTAAGAATTTGCATTTCTAACAAGTTCTCATGTGATGCTAATGAGACTGGTCAGGGACCGATTTCTGAGAACCACTACTAGAGCAGCGGTTCTCAAAATTTATTATACAAAGAATCACCTCGGGATCTTGTTAAAATGTAGATTCTGATTCAGTATATCTGGGTAGAAACGCAAATTCTCAGTAGAAGGTGGAACTGGAACGAACCGGTTTGAAGCCCTGGCTGGAGGCTCTGCATACTCTCACCTGGGCGGTAGCCCTTATGCACTCACCTGGCCTGATCCAGGAATAGCATTCTCCTCTGCAGATTGGCAGGCATCATGACGAGTGTCTTGGTCATTGATTTGCAAATATTTAATAAGTACAAGCCCTGGTGGCACAGTGGTTAAGAGCTTGGCTGCTAACCAAAAGGTCAGCAGTTTGAATCCATCAGCTGCTTCTTAGAAACCCTACGGGCCAGTCCTACTCTGTCCTACAGGGTCGCTGAGTCAGAACCAACTTGATGGCAATGGGTTTGGTTTTATGTGCCCGAAGCAGTGGTCGTTCAGTGGTAGAATTGTCACCTTCCGTAAAGGAGACCTGGGTTCAATTCTTGGCCAATGTACCTCCTTTGTAACCACCACCCATCTGTCAGTGGAGAGTTCCCTGTTGCTATGATGCTGAACGGTTTTGGTGGAGCTTCCAGACTAATACAGACTAGGAAGAAAGGCCTGGCAATCTACTTCAGAAAATCAGCCAATGAAAACCCTATGGAACACAACAGTTTGATCCCCAACCAATTATTGGGGTGGCACAGGGCTGGGCAGTGTTTCGTTCCATTGTGCATGGGGTCACCGTGAGTTGCGAGGTGACTCAACACCAGCTGACAACAACTATGTGCCAAGGTCAAGTAAAATATAGACCGTGCCTTCAAGGAACAAGAAATAAAAAATAGTTGTAATATGTATGGAGGAGAACAGTAGAGGTAGGCACAGGAACAGCACTGGTGAGGAAGACGCAGAGGCATCACCCATGGACTTCCTGGAGGAGGAGTTGTCATATGTGGCAGATTGTATTTTCCAAAGAGGACTGTAACAATACTTCCATCCTAAGTGCTCCCCACATGCTCTCACAGAGCCTCGCCACCTCCTCATTGAGAGGTGGAGTGGATGTCTTCTCCCCTTGAACCTGGGCAGGCCGTTGTGATAACTTCAATGAACAGAATACAGCAGAATTGATGCTGCGTGACTTCCAAATGCTAGGTTAGAAAAGACCATGAAGTGTCTGCTGATCTTTCTCTTGGGATGCTTGTTCTAGGAACCCAACCACCATGTTGTAAGGAAGCTCAATCCACACTGACAGGCTATGTATAGGTGTTCCAGCTGACAGCCTTAGCTAAGGTCCCAGTTGACATTCAGCGTTGACCATAAGACACCTGAGTAAAGAAGCCCCTAAGGTGATTCTAGCCCCTGCCACTGCCTGACTTCAAACCCATGAGAGATCATGAATAAGAACTATCTATCTAAGCCCTTTTTTTTTTTTTATCTAAGCCCAGTCAACCTAGATAAAATGGTTGTTGTTGTTTTAAGCCACTAAGTTTTGGAGAGATTCATTACCCAACAATGGATAACCAGAATACTTATTCTTAGGGTTCAGCAGAGGATTACCTGATGGAATGGTTGATGCTCCAGACGAAAGGAACGATGCACGAAAGGCATAAAATTGTGAGACAGATCCTAAGATTAGGGACCTACAGGAGCTGGTATTGCTATGGGTGCATGGTAGGGAAGGGCAGGTGCCTAAGACAGGACAGCACAGAAGTGGGACTTTATCCTATGGATCATGGGAAATTATTGAGGTTTTCAAGCAAGTGGGAGACAATCATCTCTGGATTTTAGCAAGAGAACCAGTTGCAGTGTGGACAATGGAATGCAGAGAGATCAAATTTATTCACCCAGCAAATATTTATTACCACCTTTCAAGTTCCAGGCTCTTGGCCAGTTGCATAGGGAGGGAGAGCAGGTAGGAGGCTACTCCATGAATCTGTTCAAGGAAAGAAGACCGGCTGTGGCACTGAAGATAGAACTGCGATATTGAAGATGTAAGGTCAGTTTTATGGTCAGGCAAATATGAGAGATGAAGGAGAAGGAGGATTCTGAAAAGCCTCTTGGGTTTTTGAATTGTGGGAGTAAGGGAATACCAGTCCCTGAAACAGAAAATCAAATGAGAAACAGGTTTAAGGAGGAAGACAAAGGGTTCAATTTGAACCATAGTAATTTGTAAGCAGACAAAGATGTCCTATGGGCAGCTGGATTTACAAATTCTAGAGCTCAGAAGAAAGGACTGTGCTTTAAACACTGATATGAGATTTATCTGCATAATCAAGCCATACGAGGGAATGAGATTACTTAGGCAGGACCCCAAAAATGGGAAGAGAGGATTTTAGCCAAGGACAAAATCCTGGAGGAAGCCAATGTTTCAGGTGGAGAGAGGAAGAGGAGAAGAGGAGGAGGCTAAGGAGGAAGAGTCAGAGAGGTGGAAGAGCCAGGAGTGCATCCAGAAGCCAAGAAGGGAGAGTGTTCAGGAGGGAATGGCCACGGACACACCAAGCATACGGCAGCATGCCCACCCAACTTCTGGTTTCCGTTATGTGTGGGACAGCGGGGAGGGCAGGAAGGCTGCACAGGGCAGGGAACCAGTGGGATGGGAGGGGAGAAGATAAGCATTTATCTCCTGGAAAAGAGTATATTGAACGTCCTTAACCATGGAGGAGAAAGACTGGATGAGATGACTAGGACATGTCTCTTGTCTAAGTGGCTGAAGTGTAGGTCACAGCATGTTACAGCTGCAGGGCCATTGGAGGCCAGCTAACCCAGCTGCCCTCCACTGGCACCATTTTATGGGTGATGATGTTGAGATCCAAAGAGGCAAAGTGATTTTGGACTTTGGTCCAACAAAACCAGGAACAGAACTCACAGTCTCAGCCTCCCAGGCCGATGTTCTCACCGAGTTGTTGTTAGTCAGTTGTCATCAAGTTGTCTCCGACTCATGGTGACTTTATGTAAAACAGAATGATGTTTTTACTCCATCCTCACAATTATTGGTATGTTTGAGCTTTTTTTTTTTTTGAGCCCACTGTTACAACTATTGTGTCAATCCACCTTATGGAGAGTTTCCCTGGTTTTTGTTGACCCTCTACCAGCCATGGTATCCTTTTTTAGAAATTGGTCTTTCCTGATGATGTGTCCAAAGTAAGCAAAATAAAGTCTCATCATCCTTGCTTCTAAGGAGCATTCTGGCTGTAGTTCTTCCAAGACTGGTTTGTTCACACCTCTGGCAAAACCCAAAACCTGCCTGCTGTCAAGCTGATTCCAACTCGTAGAGATCCTACAGGACAGAGTAGAACTGTTTCCATGACTATCTTTACATCTTTCTCCCATGGAGCAGCTGGTGGGTTTGAACCACTGACCTTTGGGTTAGCAACTGAGCACTTAGTCTCTGTGCCACCAGGGCTTCTATTCTTCTGGTTATCCATGGTATATTTAATATTCTTTGCCAACACTACAATTCGAATGTGTCAGTCTTCTCTGATCTTCCTTTTTCACTGTCCAGGTTTTGCATGCATATGAGGAGACTAAAAAACTATGGCTCAGGTCAGGTGCACCTTAGTCGTCAAAGAGACATCCTTACCTTTTAACACTTTAAAGAGGTCTCTTGCAGCAGATTTTCCCAGTGCAATATGTCATTTGATTTCTTGATTGCTGCTTCCCCACAAAAATTCCAAGAGTGCCAGCAATAGAAATTTCTCCCCAATAGACTGTTCTTGGTGTTGGGGTACTTCCTTTAGTCCTTGTGTCTCTCCCACACTCATCCATCCTTCTTCTTCCAGCTTCTCTTACAGATATTTCTCTTGAAAATCTTTCTTAGGTCATCAAGTGGCTCCTAACTACAATGGTTGCTTCTCAAGCTGTCACCAGCTCACAGAGGTGTCCAGAAGAGGATGATGGTGGGCTCAGGAAGGCAGAGAAGGTATGGAAAGAGTGGCCTCGTGGAGGTTGGCTCAGTTTAGGGAGAGCAGGGGGTGGGAGAGAAAAGACATCAGGTACGTAAAGCGGCACAGCTCTTCCAAGACACCCCCTCGCCCTGTCAGCCCTCCTCCCACTTTCCTTTGTGAGCACCACCGAACCAAACTGCATCAGGGGAAGCCAGGCAGGTGCTTAGCGTCTCTAATGTGTTCCATTACAAATGCTCCACAATAAGGTAATTATGTTAGGAAATAATAAACGTGTCAGTCTTTCTGGAAATATTTTTACTTCCAGCGAGGGGGAAACAGCACTATTGTTTTTCAAGTGCATCTCTGCTCCTGTACATATTAATTAACCGTGCTCTGGCTCCGCCACCTCGTGGCATTTGTATTATTCATAAATGTCTTGGGGCTGCTGTAACTTATATACTCCCCTCCTTGGCTTGGAATCATTTTTTAATTTTGAGTTCTTCTTTGACTAATTGCACTTGGGGTTTGTGCCTCTCTTGTACCAGGAGCTCTGTTCCCTGGCTGTTTTCCCAAGGCTTCCTTCTCCCTCTGCTTCTTCTAGGGTCCCTGACTTACCAGGTCCTTGCTGGGTCCAAACAAAGGGGCAGATCTGGGCTTTGCATGGGGAGGAGTGTCTGTAGGAAACCCTGGGAAATTGCATTTGCTCACACCTGCAGTGGTATCTATCCTGCCTCCTCGCCTTTATCTTGCCTCTTTACGACTTGCCCTTTTCAAGGAGCTTCCATGTTTATACTATCCCTCTCCTTTTGTCTTCACCCTGCACTTCCCCTTGCACTTTTTGATTCAAGTCTTAGTTCTTGAGTTTGTGGAACCGTGAAAAGTCTGCCCCCGACAAGGCTGTGGGATCCTAAGGGGCAGGGGCCATGTCATCTGCATCAAACCTTCCTGGTTCTCTCTGGGACATGCAGGCGACACTGGGAAGCTACAGGCAGGGGGTTTGGCAGGGATCCCACCAGCCATCAGATGGTTGGACCAGATGGCCTTTAAGACCTGAGGTCCGGATTTAGGAGACCAGCCAGGTATGTGGAAACAGCTGTACCCCTAGATGCTAATCAAGCCAATCCGAGTCAGGAAACCCAGGGCCCAAGAGAGTGCTCACAGCTCAGGATGATGTCCAAATGTCCTTCTGGTCTTGATTAGTCTGAGAGATAAGCATTGATACTGGATCCTCGGAGAGGAATTGGCTGTGACATAGTTAACTTGAAGAGAAGCAAGAGGGTAGGGACTGTCGCTAAGCTTTCTTGTGTGGGATCTAATAGGGGCATGTGGTTATCCTGAATACACCACTGTGTCTCTGTTCTCTCTCTCCCTCTCTCTCTCTGCACCTTCCTCTTGCTCTGTCTCCCTCTCTCTCTCTTCCATTCTCTCATTCCTCTCCCTAACAATATCCCATTGGCAATACCTCTGGAAGGGGCCATATTTTTGGCCACACCAGACTTCTAACCCATGATCCCAGGGAGCAAAGAAAAGCCTCTCTAGGAGCAGCCATCCGTCCACATTTGGCTGAGATTTTAGCCAAAGACATGGTCACGAGACTCCAAGGGCCCAGAAGAGCTCTGCATACCTACCTGATTCCATTCCTCCTCCAAGTCGAGGGCCAATTCTTCAGACTTTAAACACCTCTGGACACCAGGCCTCCTATTGCTCTTGGCCATCCATTTCAGGACCTTACAGTACTGGCTGCTGGGAAGTTCTTTCTGATGTGTAATCTGCATCCATCACGCAAAAGCTGGAGGGTATCATATGTTGCTCTGCTCCCTTTGAGGTAAACAAGGCTCAATCGTAGTTGATAAGGGGTTGGAAGGACTGTAAATCCAGTTACCCAACTAAATGGGGCCTGGCGGGGGGGAATCTAACAGGTTCTCAGGTTCTGA
Organism: Loxodonta africana; assembly: GCF_030014295.1. NCBI lineage: Eukaryota > Metazoa > Chordata > Mammalia > Proboscidea > Elephantidae > Loxodonta > Loxodonta africana. The sequence continues at coordinate 19,151,729 of NC_087359.1, forward strand.
GGATGTAGAGAGATCAGGTGACACGAATACGTTTTCAGCAGAACCTGAGAGTCAGAAGTCCAAGTTGGAACCAATCTAGGAAGCAGGGTGGTGAGCTCCTATCCTACCCTGCTGCCTCCAAACCCCAATAGTTTGACTCCACAGGTGTTGATTCAAAGCTGGGAGGACAGTTCTGCACCTGTGAACTTAGGATACAGTACCAGATACTCTCAGGTCAATTCCAACTCCTGGTGACCCCAGGTGTGCCGAGTAGAACTGAGCTCCATAGGGTTTTCATGGCTATGACCTTTCAGAAGCAGATTGCCAGGCCGTTCTTCTGAGACACCTCTGGAAGAGGCCTTAGTCATCTAGCGCTGCTATAACAAAAATACCACAAGTGGATGGCTTTAACAAAGACAAGTTTATTCTCTCACAGTCCAGTAAGCTAGAAGTCTGAATTCAGGGCACTAGCTCCAGGAAAGGCTTTCTCTGTCTGTCAGCTCTGGAGGAAGGTCCTTGTCATCAGTCTTCCCTTGGTCTGAGAGCATCTCAGCTCAGGAACTTCAGGTCCAAAGGACACGCTCTGTTCCTAGCACTGCTTTCTTGGTAATATGAGGTTCCCAGCTCTCTGCGTGCTTTCCTTTCCTTTTATCTCTTGTAAGATAAAAGGGGGTGCAGGCCACACCCCAGGGAAACTCCCTTTACATTGGATCAGGGAGGTGACCTGAGCAAGAGTGTTACATCCCACCCTAATCCTTTTAACCAAGGGCAGAGATTATGATTTATAACACACAGGAAAATCACACAATGGAGGACAACCGTGCGTGGCTGAACCAAGTTGACACATATTTTTGGAGGATAAAATTCGATCCATTACAGATGAGTTTGAACCACCAATATTTTGGTAACCAACCTCTTGGTTACTAGCCCAGCACTTAAACATTTGGGTCACCCAGGGACTCAGGATAGTGGTTCTAAATGGTCCACACCTTTGGGGGGTTTAAAGCCTTTATGTTCTGGCCAATGCAGCCAAAGCTTCTGTTCTCCCACTATTGTTTTTGTTTTCAAAGGAACAATTAAGTTCTGGATGATGGTTGAGACAGCTGGAGCTGAAGCAAAGGCTTTGGATCTGATGTGTCTTGGCCAGTGTCCCCAGAGTCTCCATATCAAAGGAAACACGGCCTTGGGAAAGGAGCAGTGTAATAGCAGAGGGAGGAAGGGAACGTGGGTCCCTGGCATGTGAGGTCCTTCTGCTCCTGGGCACATGTTGCTGCCACCCTTCTCCTTGGGTCAGGCTCTCTGGATGAGGTTTCTTCCTACCACGGAGACTGTGGATTACAAGTGGCAAGAATCCCCCAGGGGTACTTCTGGCCTCTCCCCACAAAGACAACCCCTGCAGCTGGGCAGAAAGAGGGCCACCCACCCCCACCCTGGCGTGTGCAGCCCAGCTGCAGTGCTGCAGCAGGGCCCCAGCTGGTGTCCACCTGTCTGGGCCCCCGGCCAGCCCAGCCTGATTCCCTCCAGCCCAGCCTGGCTGGTCCCCTGCAGGCGACAGCTCTGGATGGAGGTGTGGATGGAGGTAGAGGGGTTGGGATGGGAACAGCAGTAGTGCCCCCGCCCCCAGCTCCCTGTTAAGGTTGGGAGTAAGGGACCCAGCCCTGCTCCACCTCCTGCCTGAGTGTGGGTGCCGATGTTAAAGTGTCATTTGCACCGGCTTTCCTGTTCATCCTGCACAGCTGCTCACCCAGTCAGCCCCATGGAAGGAGACTTCCTGTGGGCAGACCCTGGACCCAGAGGAGATGGACCAGGACCGCAAGGAGAGGGGAGTCTCCCTGTTGTAGGCAAGGCTGCTTCAGGTTTTACCACTTTGCACCGGGCTGCAGAAGAGGGCCCCTTGGCCTTGGCAACCAAGACTCTTGGACTCGAATCCCGACGAGCTACTTAGGGCTTTGTGGATTTCCAGTAACTCCAGCTTCAGTTTTCTTATATGTAAAGTAAGGGTAACCAACTGGCCTGGTAAGAGTGTTGCAAAGATGAAGTGGGGGTACTGTCTGTACAAGGAGCCCTGATGGCGCAACAGTTAAGTACTGGGCTGCTAACTGAAAGGTTGTTGGTTTGAACCCACCCAATTGGCTCTGCAGAAGAAAGACCGGACAATCTGCTTCCATAAAGACTACAACCTAGAAAGCACGATGGGGCAGTTCTACTCTGTCACATGGAGTCACCATGAGTCTGAGTCAACTCGACAGCACCCAACAACGGCAACAACCACCATCTGTAGAATCTCTGGTTGAGATCTTGGTAAACGGTAGTTCTTCAAACCGTGCCAACTCCTTTTTGTTTCCCTTCTTCTGCGGCTGAAAGAATACCCTTTGTCTTCTTTCCAACCGGCCTGTCTTTCCTTCCCACCTTTCTCTTTTCTTCTCTCTTCTGGCTCAGTGAGTCCCTTTCTTAGGACATCACCTTTGCATTTCCTGTGTATTTCCCTGAGCTGTAGACTTTTGCAGCTATTTCCATTTGCTCATCCAATAAATATTTGCAAGTGATTCTCTGTAGCAAAGTCCCTGGTTGGTATAAATACTAACGTACTTGGCCACTAACTGAAAGTTTGTTGGCTAGAGTTAACCCAGAGGCACCTCTCAAGAAAGTCTTGTCAATCTACTTCTGAAAATTCATCCACTGAAAACCCTATGGATTTTAGTTCCACTTTGACACACATGGAATTGTCAGGAGTTGGAAATGACTTGATGGCAACCGGTTTTTGTTGTTGTTACTGCAGCATATCCCATCTTGAACTGACTGAAATAATCTATTTCTACTTGAGTAAGTGAATACTTAAAGCCCCAGGGTTTTGCGTGATGGTTTGGGTATGGTGATTTTTCAGTAACAGGGTTGATATCAGATGTTCTCCATGGTCATAGACGAATCACCAATGAAGACCATTGGGTATCTGATTTTAAGAGGTGGAGCTACTTATAAATCCAACCAGGCAGTTACAACATACATCCAGACTTACATAATAAAAAAAAAAGTAAACTTGTTATATAGAATGGCTGGAATATAAACCCGTTGTGTTGGGCAAGTGGTAGGTACCTCTTCCCAAAATGAGTCATTTTGTTTTAGAGTAGTTATTCTTAAGCCAGTCATTCTGACAACAGTTAAATAACAGAACCTACAGTCTGATGAATTCATTTCTGTTCTCTGGCAATGAAGTGATAACATAACAAAGAGGGAGCGACTGATTCTTTTTCTGTGTTCTATAGCAAGAAGTATGCATTCAGATAATCCAAAAGGAGTTTCACATCATTAAGGTGTATCTTCAAAAGAAAGAGGCTTAGAGTTATCACCAGATCTTCATGTAATGTCTGGCACTTAGAATATCATCAAGCCACCTACATTGAGCTCATGACTCGTGGCCAATAACCAACTCCTTCCACCAAGTTAGAAGTCATGGAGGGTTAATTCAAGCTGCAAACAATCTGAGAGTCTTCCTTTCAGATTTCTGCTCAAGATGAAAAATTGTGTCCAAGCTGTGAAGAGTAGTATAACTTGTCTACGCCCCTCCAGCCCATTGGAGACAATTAATGGTTTGGGAAACCCAGATTTGTGGTGTGCCTAGGAAGCTATTAGGAGGATTTGTAAAGAGTCGTTTTTTAAAACGGTACAGACAAAATTCCTATATTGACTCATATGCTAGCAACAATGAGGGTAAAGAGGTTGGCACAAAGACTATTAACCCACTTCAATCCAGGGAACACAAAGTCCCCTAATCTGTTGTTGTTGCTGGTTGCCATTGAGTCGATTCCAGCTGATGGCTACCCCCAGGTGTGTCAGAATACAACTGTGCTCTGTAAGGTTTTCAATGGCTGAGTTTTCAGAAGTAGATCACTAGCCTTTCTTCCAAGGTGCTTCTGGATGGACTGGAACCACTAACCTTTCGGTTACCAGCAGAACACATAAATCATCGAACCACCCAGGGACTCCTCCCCTAACCTACCCCAGTGTTTATTAGCCACAGTCCCAATTAGAAACCCATTCAAACTGGATAATCTGGGGAAGGTTATTCACAAAGGGACTCTTTCAAGGTGAAGGCTGGGTGAGTGGGAGCCAGTAGATTAGGGCTAAGTAGCAGTGGAGCTGTTACCACCAAACCTGAAGGGACAAGGAAGGAACAGTAACCACAACCTGGGAGAAAGTCATATAGAAGAGGCTGAGAGGAGCATGGGTGTCTGCGGCGGGACACGGCCAGCCTGAGGCAACCCTGCAGGGCAACAACCAGAGGAATAAATGCCTGGCCTCACTCTCCTCCCACTCTTGGATCTCTGGCCAGAGCTCCCCATTGGCCAAACCCAGCTCAAAGCCATGGAGCATGGCGCCATGGGAGTGGTCCATTCAGTTTGACCTCCCAGGGCCCAGAGCAGGGTGGGGGAACAGAGGGCGGATCTGGAGACACAGATAGAAGACTTCAGAATCCACTCTCCTTACTTGTCCTAATGGCTTCCTGCTTGTAGCCTTTTCCATTTTCTGTTCTTCACACTGCCAAGTTTACTCTGTGTGTGTGTGTGTGTGTGTGTGTGTGTGGTTTTGTTTTGCTAAGCTTAACTCTGGAACAGTAAGGCCCATACCTGCCCGTATGTGGAATTGGTAACCTTGGCTTTACTTAGTTACTGATCCACTGCCAGAAAATGAGAATGAGAGTGGATACCGTGTTGTTGAGGCACCACAAGTGGTGTTTTGAATGACCCTTCAGCATCAGGTTTTCACAAATGGAAATTCAGAGGCCCTTGCTTCCTTCAGGGCTTTCTAAATTACTAATCCCACCACCCATCTGTCAGTTTGTCATACTGTGGTAGCTTGCGCGTTGCTATGATGCTGGAAGCTACGCCACCAGTATTTCAAATACCAGCAGGGTCATCCATGGTGATGGACAAGTTTCAGCGGAGCTTGCATACTAAGACAGACTAGGAAGAAAGGCTTGGCAAGCTTTACTTAAGTAACTTTTACTTTCCCAGATTAGCCAATGAAAACCCTATAGACCACAATAGAATATTGTTTGATATAGTTAGTGCTGGAAGATAAGCCCCCTAGGTTGGAAGGCGCCCAAAATATACAATGGCTGCAACAATGGACTAAAATATACCAAAGATCATGAAGATGGCCCAGGACCAGGCAACGCTTCCTTCTGTTGTCCGCGGGGTTGCCAGGAGTTGGAGCCGACTGGACGGCAACTAGCAAAAATAACAATTATTGGTCCAGTTGTTGGTTCTGTTATCAGCAAATCTTTCTTGGTCAGAGTGGTGGGTTGTTCTGACTTAGGTATAGGGTGCAGAGGGGGGCAGGGCCCGTGTACTCTTTCAGTTGGGAAAAATCTTGAGGGGTATTATGGATTGAATTGTGTCCCCCCAAAATACGTGTTGTAAATCCTAACCTCTATGCCTGTGGTTAGGAGCCCTGGTGGCACAGTTGTTAAGAACTCGGCTACTAACCAAAAGGTCAGCAGTTCAAATCCTTCACCTGTGCCTTGGAAACCCTATGGGGCAGTTCTACTCTGTTCTATAGGGTCGCTCTGAGTCAGAATCGACAGGACAGCAAAGGTTTGGTTTTGGTTTTTACGCCTGTTGTTATAATCCCATTCGGGAGTGGGTTGTCTTTGTTATGTTAATGAGGCAAGAATAGTGTAGGGTATATCCTGAGTCAGCCTCTTTTGAGATATAAAAGAGATTAAATGAAAACTAGAAAGGAGAGACGGGGGAAGAGAGATGCCAAGTCACAGGATAACCTAGGAGCAGAAGATCAAAGAGTCAAGGACTGTCGCCCAGAGAGAAAGAAAGCCTTCTCCGAGAGCTAACACACTGAATTTGGATTTCTTGCCTCCTAACCTAAATAAAATTCTGTTTCTGAAAGACGCCCATTTGTGGTATTTCTATTATAGCAGCACTAGAGAGCTAAGACAAGGGGATTCCTCCCCTGTCCGTCAGTCCCATCAGATGTCATAACCTCTGAGAGATAAGACCCTGAGCCTCAAGAAGCCCTGGTGATGCTGAGGTGTTTACCCAGAGCCTCTCCGAAGCCCTGGGCAAACAGCCGTGAGCTCCTGCCCCTCAGAAGCTCTGCTGCGGCGGTGGAAGCATCCCAGAGGCCAGACCCCCTCTGCAGTCTGAGAGGCTTTGGGGGAAGGGCACGGGCATCTCAATGCCCCACCCTGCTGGGCTCTTCATTCCCGATTTGTCATGGGCCAAGGAGGGGGCTCATGTGCACCCCTCAGGGGCCCAAGTTTGAAGGCGAAAAGCGTGGCTTGGATTGGGAGTTTATCCATCAACATATATATCTGGGGACAAAAAGGAACAAGGCGGGGCGGGGGCTAATGGCAGAGAGAGAGGGAGAGGAAGGGGACAGACAGCAAACAAGCTTGTGAGGGATGAGAGCGAGAAATCTCAGAGTTTAAATATAGGAGTATAAATATTTGAAAATCTAGGGAACTGTACATGTGTGGAAAATGCAGATTGGACTTTCGAAGTCAGATACCAGGAGGCAAAAAGTTTCATTCTCTCGGAATATTGTGAAGGGCAGACAGTGTCTATTAAGGAATCTCTGTCTCTACACACACACACACACACACACACACACACAAACACATGTGTGTGCACACATGTAATTATACAAGCACACAGAAGCACTGACACGAAGATACACAGACATGCCCATTGATACCCAACCATACAGACCTAGAAATACAGAGAATATGTACAAGTCTCTGCCTTTTACTCAAAGACACCCCTCCATGCATTCATTCACAGATATTCATTGAGTACGTCCCATGTGCCAGGGACAACGCTAGGTTATGGGGATACCAGCAGTGACCGCGTGTCCTCCCTCTCCTCACAGAGTCTACAGCCTACGGACATGATCAAGACATGATCTGACACATGAGAAGAGCTACAACCAGAGCTGGGGGCTGCCAAGGAGGCAGGCTAGGGTTCAAGACCAGAATTAGACTCACATTCACTCTTAGGTCTCTGAAAGAAGGTGAAGGGTTTGCATATCCTCATTACTATCTAATTTCCCATGGTACCTCAAGCCCCAATCCATAGAAGGTACTGAATGAATAAATGAATGAATTAGTGAATGAATGAATGAATATCCTGCAACAAGACCGACATGGCCTTGGGCCCCTCAGTACTCCAGCTACCCTCTATTCCTAGACAAGAGGCGCCCCCAGGCTGCCTCCTGCTCATCTCAGTCGTCCCAGCTCAGGCCACCAGTGGACACAGACCATGTGTCCAGGCTACCTGCCAGCCCCGAACCTCCAGGGCCTGTAATAGAAATGGTGCAGGAGATGAGTTGAGGCAGGGGCCATCAGGCTGCAGCTTGAAAGGCAGGCTCTGCTTAGCTTTGTCAATCTGAGGACCCCCCAACCCAACCATGTCCCCAGACGAACAGAGCCTACTTCTTCTTCTGTCCTGGCATGACCCCCACCCTCAAATGATTTCATCTGGGTTGCCAAACTCTTTGCAAAGCCTGGTGCGAAATTCTCCATCCTTAAGGGCAAAAGGTGTAGATCTTTATTTGGCTCCTGATAAACCTCATTTCACCAACTCCTTGCTGCCCCTCGGAGCCCTGGTGGTGCAGTGGTTAAGAGCTCAGCTGCTAATCAAAAGGTAAGCAGTTCAAATCTACCAGCCGCTCCTTGGAAACCCTGTGGGGCAGTTCTCCTCTGTCCTATAGAGTCACTATGAGTTAGAATTGACTCGACGGCTATGAGTTTTGCTGCCCCTTATTGCTATGGAAATTTGAGTTCTGACCATCACCAGAGAGCAAGGGTGGGCCTGTGGATGAAAGAATGTGCTCTGCTGTGGTCATATTCCCATCTCTGCGTGTGTGTGTGTGTGGTTCCTGGGTGACAAAAATGGGTAAGCACTGAGCTATTAGCCAAAAGGTTGGCAGCTCAAACCCACTGTCATGGATTGAATTGTGTACCCCCAAAATATCTGTTAACTTGGCTAGGCCATGATTCCCAGTATTGTATGATTCTCCACCATTTTGTCATCTGATGTGATTTTCCTATGTGTTGTAAATCCTGCCTCTGTGATGTTAGCAAGATGGAATTGGCAGCAATTATGTTAATGCAGAAGGATTCAATCTACAAGATGAGGTTTTGTCTAAAACCAATCTCTTTTGAGACATAGAGAAAACCGAGCAGAGAGACAGGGGGACTTCATATCACCACGAAATAATAGCCAGGAGAATAGCATGTCTTTTTGGACCCGGGGTCCCTGCACTGAGAAGCTCCTTGACCAAGGGAAGATTGATGACAAGGACTTTTCCTCAGAGCCAACGGAGAGAGAAAACCTTCCCCTAGAGCCGATGCCCTGAATTTGGACTTGTAGCCTCTTAGACTGTGAGAGAATAAATTTCTCTTTGCTAAAGCCATCCACTTGTGGTATTTTTGTTATAGCAGCCCTAGGCGACTAAGACACCTACCCAGAGACACCTTGGAAGAAAGGCCTGGTGATCTGCTTCTGAAAGGTCATAGCCAAGAAAACCCTATGGAGCAGTTCTACCCTGAAGGACATGGGGTCGCCATGACTCAAATTGACTTGGCAACCTTTGTTTGGTTTGTGTGTGTGTTTACACACATGCAAGAGTAACAATGGGCCAGGCTCTCACAGATGCTGCAAGCACGCACCCGTGTCCCTCAGACCTGACCATTTTTGGGTATTCTGGCCCCCTTCCAGCTGCCAATACCTGCATTTCTCCGCCTGAGAGGTTTTCCCAAATCTTCGGAAGGCTGCTCTGCCCACATGAGCTTAGCACACCCGAGAGGTGAAGAATCAGTTTCCCCTGGGAGCGGCCCTCAACCAGAGACTCTCAGGAGTTGGTGTTTAAACACCTCAGTGACCTCATCCCCCAGGTGGGATAATGCTGAGGTGTGTTTTACACCATTCCCTAGAGATTACCTGCCAGAGGAAGATCCAGTTGGGCTTAACGTTGTTGTTGTTAGGTGCCACGGAGTCAATTCTGCCTCATAGTGACCCCGCGTGACAGAGTAGAACCGTCCTTTAGGGTTTCCTAGGCTGAAATCTTTATGGGAGCAGATCTTCAGGTCTTTTTTCCTGCAGAGCTTCAGGCAGGTTCGAAATGCTGACCTTTCTGGTAGCAGGCGAGTGCTTAACCATTATACCACCAGGGCTCCTTCCCATTGCTGTTGAGTCAATTCCGACTCATAGTGACCCTATAGGATAGAGCAGAACTGCTCCATAGGGTTTCCAAGGAGCAGCTGGTAGATTCCAACTGCCGACCTTTTGGTTAGCAGCAGTAACTCTTAACCCCTGGCTTAATAGCACACCCTTTAGTGCCGGCCTTCCCTTCCTTGCACCCCTTTCCCATTCCCCTGTACTCCAGGTGTTCCCTGTACCTCCCAACTAAACTCGAATTCTTCTTTCAGGGTTGGCTTGTGGGGGAATCCAAATCAGACATTGTTAGTTACCATCGAGTTGTCTCTGACACATGGCTACCCCACGTACAACAGAACAAAATGGTGCCCAGTCCTGTGCCATCTTCATGATCATTGACTGCTCAAGTCCATTGTTGCAGCCACTGCGTATTTTGAGTGCCTTGCTACCAAGAGGCTCACTTTCCAGCTTTATATTGTCCTGTTGCGATCCATAGGGGTTTTATTGGCTGATTTTCAGAAGTAGATTGCTAGGCTTTTCTTCCTAGTCTTAGCCTGGAGGCACTGCTGAAACCTGTTCCTCACGGATGATCCTGCTTCTAGCAATACTCAAGTTACCACAGTAAGACAAACTGGCAGACAGGTAGTGGGAATTAAGACATACACACACTAAACTCTGCAAAGTGCCGGAAAAGTCTTCCTTGGGGAAGATCAGCTTCTCCAAGGAGCCAGCCCTCCTTACAGGGATTAATGAGGGGCTTCTCAAGGGGGATAGACTGCTTCTGAAAGGAGATGGGGAGACATGTTCTCTGCTCACAAGACACGAGGCTTGAGTTCAGGCTGGAAGAAATTCTCCGGGCTCCTCATCCCTCTCACCCCCCGCTCCAGGCCCAACACCTACCTCCTGGGAGCAAAGCCACCTGGGGCTCCCTGTGGTTCCTCTGAGGCTCTTCTTTATGGTCTCTGGAAGGAGGCGAGAGTAACCAACCTCAGGGAACACCAGGGAGGAGACACAGTTTCCTTGACGTCCTTAACCTCTCAGTAACCTGAAGAGGCAACCAACTTGTAAATGCATATACTTCAATATTTAATATAAAGAGAAGAAAGGCCTGGCTGCTTTGGGAAGAGATTTTATTAAAAGATGATTGAGTGTAAAAGGAAAAATTCAGACTTTGGGGCTGGATAGATTTGGATTTGGGGTCCAGCTACATGTATAAGACATTCATCATTGTTGTTGGTAGTCGCCACTGAGTCAGCCCTGGACTCATGGCAACCCATGTACAATGGAACAAAATGCTGCTTGGTCCTTTGTCTTCCTCATTATCAGTGCAGTTTTTATTGTGGGTTTTCATTGGCTGATTTTCAGAAATAGATTGCCAGGCCTTTCTTCCATAAGACATCTAACCTAACTGAAATCTCAGCTTCTTTGAGTGAAAATACTTTTAGGGTTCTAGAGTAGATTAAAGATACTTTTATAAAGTACTTGAGAAGCTCCTGGCACATAAAGAGCAGTTATTTTTAATAATTTTAACAATAATAATTAACAACTGAAAAATATGGAAGCTGCTACTAGAAATCAGCTTTGTATATTAAATTCTTATTCACTAGAAAAAGGTGGTAATTAGTGCTGAAAGGAGGTGATCCTTTCCCCCAAAATTAAGCTTACCTAGAAACTAAGCTGGTTTAAATAAAGAATTGGGTTAGAAAAGGGCTTTGGAAGATGCTGAGAAAGAGACTCAGTCTGGTTATAATCTGTCTTTTTAAAATTCTGATTAAGAGGAAAGGTCACAAAAGAAGGGACATGCAGACCAGAAAAAAAATTCATTTCTCTCCAATTTGGAAAATAAGTAGGTAAAAGTGAGCGATATGTGCCTAACAACAGTATGGTGAGCGGATTTTGGATGCTGAAACAAGACCACACCCAGACTTGCTCATCAAAGCCTAGATGCTATTTCAGTGAGATCAAGTAGAATGTTCTGGACAGTAAAGAAGATGTAGCTCAGTAGAGCTTAAAGTCAATTGGAATTTGGAACCAACAGGGAGCACGTTGTGCCCAAGTGTTTGAATTCTTTTAACTCTTGCTCATAGAGCAAAGGAAAGGGAACTAATTTGTATTAATATTTTATATGTACGGGAGAAGCAATTAGTGACCAGGAGTATGCATTCTGTTTTATTTTAATATCACGCTTATCCTTCTCTTAAACCCACAGGTGGAAACCCTGGTGGCGTAGTGGTTAACTGCTACAGCTGCTAACCAAAAGGTTGGCAGTTTGAATCCGCCAGGCGCTCCTTGGACACTCTACGGGGCAGTTCTACTCTGTCCTATAGGGTCGCTATGAGTTGGAATCAACTCAATGGCAGTGGGTTTTTTGGTTTTGGAAATGCACAGGTTTTTAGAGGGAAACCAACTTAGATCAAGACGCCAAATGCACTAGCAATTGTCAAGAACTGTGAAGAGTCTGAGATTTTATGCTATTTGCAAGTTAAGAAATTAGCCTGATCTATCACCATTTCATTGATGCTGGAAGAAGACTTGAGACTGCCGGGTCAGAGACAAAGGACCGTTCATTACTCACAGCAGTAGCAGTAGCCAGAATATCACCATTTTTGCACCAGCTCCCTGAGCCCCAGCTCCCATCAGGCAATGCAGAAGCACCAGATGACACCTGCATACACAGTGGGTTATGTTACAGGAGAGGAACCCTTAACTTGGGGAACCTGAATCTTTTATGTTAGACAGTGAGCAGAACTGCTCTTTGCTCCAAAGGTGACTGTATCTTCCAAAGCTGTTTGCTCTGCTTGTAAAGATGACTCAGGATAAAGGAAGTCAGTGTCTCTGCCTACAAGATGCACAGAAATGCAAGAGACCCATAGAAAATTGTCTCCCAACACTCAATAGCTCTGTAATCTTGGGCAGGCCTCTTGTCCTCCCTGAGCCTCAGCTTCCTCGTTTGTAAAATGGAGATAATACCAGTCTTATTTAGTTGGTGCTGCTGTAACAGAAATATCTCAAGTGGGTGGCTTTAAAGAACAGAAATTTATATTCTCACAGTTTTGGAGGCTAAAAGCCCAAATCAGAGTCTCGGCAGTTTGGATTTCTTTCTTGCCTGTAGCCTTGGGCTTCCCTTGGTTCCTTGGCCTTCTTTGGATTGTAGAGATCCTCACATATTATCTGTCTTCCTCTGTGTGTGCCCATCCCTGTGTCTAATCTGCTTTTTTTATAACTCAGAAGTGATTAGGTTTAGAACCCGCCGTACTAGGGTATGATCTAATTAATGTAACAAAGAAAACCCTATTTCCAAATAGGGTTACATCCACAGGTATAGGGGTTAGGACTCCAACACATATTTTACCCATTGCCTTTGAGTCGATTCCAACTCATAGCAACCCAACAGGACAGAGTAGAACTGCCCCATAGGGTTTCCAAGAGCAGCTGGTAGGTTTGAACAGCTGACCTTTTGGTTAACAGCCATAGCTCTTAACCACTGTGCCACCAGGGCCCCAACACATATTTTAAGGGGAAACAATTTAATCCATAACATACTCATCTAGCACATGGTTGGAAATAATAAATAAAGTATCAGTGTAAGCTGCCATGAGTTAGAATTGATTCAAAGGCAACTAACAATGCAACAGTACAGTCTACCAAGCACAGTTCCTGACACCCAGCAGACACTCAAGAAGTGTGAATCCCCTTCAACTGCAGGACAGTTGAATGAAGGCTTTGTTCTGTGCAAATCCCACCCTTCTACCAACTCTCAGGAGCCCTGGTGGTGCAGTGGTTAAGAGCCCAGCTGCTAAGCAAAAGGTCAGCAGTTCAAATCCACGAGCTGTTCTGTGGAAACCCAATGGAGCAGTTCTACCCTGTCCTATATGGTCGCTATGAGTCGGAATTGACTCAACAGCAATGGCTATGGTATGATGGTATCAACTTTCATTACAACCCATTAAAATAATATTCATATGAAAACTTTGCCATCAATATTTTGTTCCAAGATGGCAGACCACCCAACAAATAGCGTCTACTAATGTGTCTTGGTACCATTAGCAGAATATCAAACTTGATCGGTACTGGGTAATAACCCAGTGGCACCTGAACCCAAGGTCAGCCACATGTCCAAGAGACCAAAGAGACTCCAGAACCAGAGATCATGACATATGTATGGTTTATTCAGGAAGCTTATTTATAGGGCCGTGGCCCAGAGTGGCATCTGGACCAGTTTAGCGCTCCACAACCACCTAGCAAGGGACACAAGCTTATATACCACTCCAGATGGGACCAAGGCTCATTGTTTTTTTCCCACGTCCTTGGGCAGTCAGTGTTCCCAAGGACTTCACGTCCAGGCCCAGATGTTTTCCTTCCTGTTGCTTAAGGCATTCCTCGGCCTTGGCCACTGGCCCAGTCGTGCCACTCCCGGCCTTGTACCTTCGCCTGAGTCCATCCCAAATTTGTCCCCAGCATGCTTCGGGGAAGAGCAAAGCTGATTCTATTAGGAGGGGATGCATATAGCTGAATAGCATTACCCTACAATCAGTTTCAGTCTAAAGACTCCCCATGATGCAATCCGGAATTCCCAAATCCTCCAGCTCAGTGGTTCTCAGGCCTGGTTGCATGTTTAAGTCGCCTAGGAGTTTTACAAAACGCTGGTGCATCTAATGCCAACCAAATCAGACTCTCCAGGACTGGGATCCAGGCACCAGTAGGTTTTTTAAATTCTCCAGGTGATTCCAATATGCAGCCAGCATTGTGGGACCTGGGCTTCAGCTCTTACTCAGACTAGAAGAATTTGCATTGCTACTTTACAATTCTTAAGTTGTTTCACTTGAATGTAATTGGTCTAACTCTGAAAAGGTCACCAGGCATTTGCAGATACTCTCCTGAGCCCAGCGGGGAGCTGTGCCCTGGGTAAGCGGGGCGGGGCTCGCAGGAGAAATTGAAAGTGGCGTGTGTTGCGGGGGAGGGGGAGGTTCATACCCAGATAGAAGTTAGAGCGGAGCCCCTGTGACCTTGGGCACTCTATTATGGACTTGAGAACAGGGCTCTCTATACCCTGGACATTCGATAAATGCTAGGGATGGTCTTAGGCTTTCCAGCTCCCCCCATCCCATCATCAGGCATTCTGCCTGCGCGCTTAGGTTTGAAAATAGCTCCAGTCCTTGCCTTGCTCTTTGGCAGACTAGATTATAGGATTAACTCTTCGCCTCCTGGTTGGGCTATGGGGATCCTCCTTCTTCTTTTTTCTTAGGAATAAACAATCAATAATAAAGATTTTCTTGCTTGCTTCTTCTATCTTTCTTTGGAACTCTTCTTAGGCAGTTACCTTTGTTTTGCAGGCAGATGCTGAAGGAGAAACTTACAGCCCAGCCCTAGGGACAGGACAGGCCTTCCAGTGGCCTGCTCTGTGGGTACGTGGCCGCTCCCTGCTCTGCTCCTTGCGATGCGGTTTGCTTCCTTCATCCCTCCCTTCTGTTGTTGGTGCAGAGGGAGCGTTCAGGACCCTCAAAGTCAGAATTCTGAATTCACTTAGAGCTAGCCTTCAACCTCTCTCACTCAAACATGCAAATCACCCACGCAGTTGAGACACCTGAACTCCAAGTGAGCCTCATTTGTCTAAATAATTTAGGCTACACAGCAAATTACCTGAAATCAGGTGAGAGCGGGCTTTGCAGACCTGGGGAAAGCCTGCACAAGAGTCTTTGTTTCCAAACAGAACCCAGGCGACGGTGAGGGAGCCCTGGAGCCTGCGTTCTGCTAGACTCGGGCATCTGGATTGAACCGGGTGGGCCTCTTCTGGCTGTCACGTATCAGAAGGCGCAGGGTGGGTGTAGAGAAATGGCCCATAGGGAAACTGAGTCCAGGCATCACTAGTGCCCCACCCTCCATGACTCAGCCAGCTTTTAAAATCATGACTGTTCAGGTGGGAATGTGGGGCCTGCATAGGGTTTTCGGGAAAGGAGGGGGGCAGTCTTTGCCTTCTAAGGAATGGCTGCAGCCTTAGATCTCCCCCATCCACTCCCAAGCCCCAGTTTTCCATTGTTTACGGATGATGGCACAAAAACAAGATCTTTGTTCCTTCCTTCTTCCTGGGCACCTGCTGTTCTCACCCTACCCACCTGAAGGCTCGCAGGCCTCCACCAGTGACATCACAGGTCCGTCGCCATGGAAACGGGCAATGAGGTCAGGCAGCCGGAGTTGATGGCTTCAGGTGGGGAAGGAGGGGAGCCAAGAATGAGGGGTTTAGACACAGGGAGCAGGACGATGTTGCAGCCAGTGAGTGTCCCCAAATGTGGGCAGTGCTCAGACAGCAGGCTCTGTCCATTACTTGCTCCCCAACTGAGCTGTACCCAGCCCAGCCCCACTCCAGGAGCCTGATTGCAGATTCTGAGCTGGTTCCACTTGTAATTTGTTGGCTCAAAGGTCTGCATGGACTTCTAAGGAGACAGATTTCCCCAGGGCCATTTCTTGGGGACTGGGCACTCAAGACCAATTGGTCCAAATTTCCACACAATTTGGGCTTTAAATTCCCAGGGGTAAATGGTGGGAGAGGCTTGTAAGAGGAAAGGAAAAACAAGAACAGTCAAAGGCAAGTGGGAGGGGACCCTGTGTGTCCAGAGGGGCAAGGACAGGACTCCATGGGAGAAAGGAGGGGTGGGAAGGGCTGATGGAGCCGTAGGAGAGAGAGAGAGGCTACTTTGTAAATCACCAGCTCCTTTTTAAAAACGGAGTTTTAACCTCCCCCTGCTTTGCTCTTGAATTTATTAGCAGTTTCATTTCCTTGGGTAATAATTCATTATCTTGTTCCCAGCCTGGGAATCAGGGCTGGCCCTGAAGTGGCATTTACCTTCCCCACCCTATAAGTGATGCTTTCTCAGCTGTGTCATCTTCAGATCCCCCTCAGCCCCAGCCCCCTGCCCGGCTGCACCCACCTGCCCCAGATAGCAGCTCCCCCAGGGGCAGGCTGACCGAGTAGGAGGGGGTTACCCCAGACGCCTGGCAGCCCCCCTCCAGAGCTGCTCCAGCCCATGTGCATTTCTAATGCTATTTGCACCAGGCTGTCTTTGGGATCTGCCTCTCTCCATTGTGAAGTGAGACAGCCGCAAGCTGTGGGGAGATAGAGCCGCTCTGTCAGAGCCCAGATAACTGCTATGGGGAGAGAACTGAGCGGAGGGCTGGAGGGGCCACGTGTGTCAGCTTAACTGGAGGATCTGCGAAAGCTATTTCAATCTCGTCTCCAAGTGGGAAACTGGCAGATGCCCTTCTGCGGAATGAAAGTTTTCTCTTCCCCATCCTCTCTGCCAAGGAAGAAAGCCTGATTAACAAGGGGCGTGATGATGCATTTTTGTTAGGAAAAAGTCCTTCTCCCCAACCCTTCTCTTGTCAGATCACAGAAATGACCCCGTCCTGATGCCCAACACGTCCCAGCCAGAACTGAGGATAGGTGCTTTCCTTCTTACTAGCCAGCGTCTCTTCCTGAGTTTGTCCGTTCATTTATTCCTTCAGTCATTCAGTCCTTCAACATCCACTCCTTCAACCACTCAGTCCTTCAACATCCACTCCTTCAGTCACTCAGCCTTTCAACATTCATTCCTTCAACCACCCATTCCTTCAGCTACTCGTTCAGCCCCTCAGTCCTTCAGCACTCATTGCTTCAGCCACTCATTCAGCCACTCAGTCCTGCAACATCCATTTCTTCAGCCACTCAGTCCTTCAGCCACTCAGTCCTTCAACATCCATTCCCTCAGCCACACACTCCTTCAACCACTCATTCCTTCAACCACTCATTCCTTCTACCTTCATTCTTTCAGCCCCTCATTTCATCAGTCCTTCAGCCCATCAGCCACTTATGCCTTCAACATTTATTCCATCAGCCATTTGTTCTACACCTACTATGTTCTGGACACTGACACTAGATAAAGCAATGAATAAAGCCAGTTTATCCCTACCCACGGAGCTTACAGTCAGCTGGCATGATTCTGCCGTTTGGGAAGTGTTCTCGAGCATGCAAAGTGATAAAGGAGAAGACCTCCTTTAGCAATCCAGTTTTGAACAGTAGCACAATTCATGGTGTGCACACTCTAACGGGTGAGTTTCCTGTGTCATCTCATTCACAGCTCTTCAAGGAGGTTGGCACCATTCTTATTGCTCTGTTCCACAGATGGATATGGGAGGCTCATGGGCTCCCCATCTTGCCCCACAGAGCTATTGGGAGACAGAACCAGAAGGTGAGCCTGGGTCTCCCTGACTCCACAGCCTGACTCATCCTGCAGCAGCGGTGCACAAACTCGGCTGCAATTTAGAATCACCTGGGGAGTTTTTAAACATCCGGATGCCCAGGCTAGACCAATGAAATCCTCCTGGTATTGTTTCTAGCCAGGGAGGGGCCTGGGTTTCTATTGTAAGAGCTCCCCAGGCGATTCCAAAGGGCAGCCACCTTTGAGCATCACATCACTGCCCATGCACAAGAGAACGGTGTTGCTGCCCAAAGTGGGCCTGGCAGAGCATCAGCCTCACCCGGGAACTTGTTAGAGGTGCAGAATCTGGGCCTACCCCAGAACTGATGGGTCAGACTCTGCATTTTAGCAAGATCCCCAGGTGATACTGAGTATCGTGCCTTACATGTATTGAAATCCCCCAGAGGAGCCACCCTCCAGCTCCTGTCCCCAACCTCGCTGTGCTCCACTTGGGGGTCAGAAGGCCCCGAGCTGAGAGGAGAGGAGACACCTTTCTCTCGGGTCGGCCATCAACCTCCTCCAACTCAAGCTGGCAGACAAAGGGTTGGAGGAAAAGGGGTAGGGAGGAGAGGAGGGGACCTCCAGACCGACTCACAAATCACATGCAGATCAATGCCTCGGGGGCTTTAGTGCCAGTGCAGCGGGGACTCTTGAAACTCTGCACGCGAGGAGAACTGATGGTCAGCTGTCGTCTGCCAACCTCCAAATCCCCTCCTCCAGGCCAGCCACTCGGGGGGCCCAGGCTGGGCTCACTCAGCATCCCTGGGCTCCAGCTCCATGTAGATGAAAAGCTGGCAGGGGGACACCTGACGGGGGCCAAACCCCTATTCCCTGCCCTTCCACCATCATGCCAGCAGCTGCGACTCAAGTGCAGGGCTCTCGGTGCCTCTGGCTTTGGTGCCTTATTTGTCAAAATTGTGGCAGAATGTTAAGTCCTTAATGGCTGAGCTTTCCTTCAGATTAGAGCAGCTCTCCTGTTAATGGGCAACATCTGTTTTCTGGGCTGTGGGAGGAAGGGCAGGAAAAAGGTAGGGGGGAGAAGCCGGGGGACAGCCCACTTTGTTCACCTGAGTTGGGGTCTCAGGCCACAGCGGGGTTTGGAGGGCGCGTTCTGAGCCACAGGGAGCTGCCCGGGACTGAGGTCTGTGCACAGTCGTCACATCCTTACAGAAGCACCCAGAGGCAGAACTGTGGCTGGGGACTCAGTCCTGATTCTGCTACCGCTGAGCTCAGCCCTTCCAGACCTCTATGTGTGGTGTGTTTGTGTCTTCTGCACAGGAAGTATTATTCATGCAGGACCTTTTGCCCCCTCAGAGACTCCTTTCCCAGGTGTCTCCTTACTCTTCCTCAGGGTCCTCCTGGTACTGTTCGTAGCCCAAAAGTGGGCTCAAAGAACACTGGAGAAGGTGGGTGTTTGCCTGGCATAGAAAGCAACACCTGGAGAACAGAGCTGGAGACCAGGCCCTACCACTTACAGGTCACATGACCTCGACCGAGTCGCCTAGCTTCTCTGAGCATCGGTAACTTCATCTGTGAAAAACAGAAAGAATGAGGCCTGCTTTGCTGAGTTATGGTGCAAATAAAATGAAATGTATGGGAGCATTTAACACAGCTGTTGGCCCATCGTAGGTGTTTAAATATGTATTGATTTTGAGATTATGCACACACACACACATACACACACACACACACACATATATACCCCCTCTCCTCCCTTATATCCTGGCACACAGTAGACAGTATTTACTGAATGAATGAATGAACAAGCCAGTGGGCATTTGTGTGGCCACCCCCCGCCCCGCCCCACTGCAGTGATTTCCACGTCTGAGGCCCCCATGACCACACAGACTGTCTTATCCAGATCTGAGCATTTAGTCTCCAGCCCAATCAAATTCTAAAGTCCAGTGCGTCTCTTTGCTAACAGCATCATCATCCCTGCCCAGGAAAGGAAGGAATGTTGTATCAGACACCTTCAAAATGCTGGGCTGGATTTTCTCAAGTTTGCTTTGTCACGAACTACTCAAGGATTGTAATTCCTTGAGGGTAGGACCAGCACCCCCATACCCGATTCCCGAGTACCAGGACTGAGCCAGGGGCAGGCTTAGCCGTCACTGGCAGCTTAATCCACAGGGTGGAGAGGCTGCAGCTTCGAGGTAAATAATGGCTGCAGAAGGGCCCCCCTTAGCCCCCTTTTTTGCAAACCTAAGATTGTGAGTCAACCCTCAATTAACCTCTTCTCCCTGATTCTGCTCAAAGCAAAAGGTTTTATTCTGAAGGCGGAAAAGCTATTTTAAGACTACCTTTGTTATTGTATTGATACCAAACCAGAATAGGTCAGCTCTCTTCCTGTGCAAACTGAAATATGAAGTCATGGTCACCAAAGGGATGTAAAATGCCACGCTGCAGGGAGCACTATCCCTGGGCATGCTCCTGCCCAGCCTCCCCCAGCCCATTCCCTCCCTCATCCACTCGGGCTTACAGCCTAAACAGCAGCAGGAGGCACCATGACTTTGGTTAGAAATCCTGTTAAAATAATGAGGCCTCCCTTTTCTCCTTTCTCTTCCATTGCTGTTGTTGTCGTTAGCTGCAGTTCAGTCACCTCTGGCTCGTGGTGACCCCATGCACAAGAGAACAAAACACTGACCAGTCCTGTACCATCCCCATGATTGTGTGTGTGTATGTATCAGACTGTTGTGATCCAGAGGGTTTTCACTGGCTGATTTTCTGAAATAGACCACCAGCCTTTCTTGCACTCTTCCATTAAAACACACACACACAAATAATTGCTGTGGAGTCAACTCCAACTCATGGCGACTCCATGTACATCAGAGCAGAACTGTGCCCCATAGGGTTTTAATTGGCTGATTTTTCAGAAGTAGATCGCCAGGCCTTTCCTCCAAGGCGTTAGCCATTTGCATTACCCAGGAATGACTCCTTTTCCTTTAGTTCTCCTATATTTCTGGTTCAACCCACAAACCATCTTTGGCAATTTCTTAGTGCTGCTGTAATGAAGTACCATAAACTGGGTGGCTTCAAACAGAAATTTATCAGCTCATAGTTCTGGAGGCTAGGAGTTCAAAATCAGGGTATCAGCCATGTTGATTCCTTCTAAGGGTTCTGAGGGATGTTACAAGTTTTCTTCTAGCTTCTGGGGATGGGCAGTGATGCTTAGCGTTCTGTGGCTTGTAGATCACTCCAATCTGTTCTCATTGTCACATGGCCATCTTCATCTTCTACCTGTGTGTCTCTATCTCAGTGTTTCTTCTCTTTTACAAGGATACAAGTCATATTAAATTACGGCCCATCCTAGTCCAGTATGACCTCCTGTTAACTGATAATATCATCAAAGATCCTATTTCCAAACAAGGTCACCTTCACAGGCACAGGGCATGAGGACTTCAACGTATCTTTTCTTGGGTGGACACAACTCAATCCATAACAATAGGCAAAATGATGCGTTCATATACAAGGACGGACAGCAAGGCCTTGGGAGGTCTATTTTTGGAAAATTACTAAGCTCAGATCGCAACCTTATTTTTATCCCAAACTTATTTTTTCATGAGATAATAGTCCAGTTGGCTCAGCTCAGGGCACCTGCCAGGAAAGGGGGAGTGAAGCTCATGAAAATGCAAGTGAGATGATACAGAAAGCTCAGGGCAGGACTTCCTTCCTCCCTGAAACACGATGCTAAAGGCTTCTGCTCCTCGAAGGGGGGTGCCATGGAGATATTGATTTGTTTTGGTCTCTGCCCTCTTTATATTAATGAAGCAGTGATTTCGATATTCTCTGTAATGTTCCAGATATACATTCATTGACCAGGGACAATGAGAGCCACCATTTCTCATCCAAGTAGTTATAGTATTAATGGGGGAGCGAGGAGGGTGAGGAAGAAGATCGATGTGGGAATGGATAAATATTTGATGTCCTATCCATGAAGGAATATCACACAGCCACTAAAAATATGTATGCAAAGGATATTTAATGACACAGAAAATGCTCATGATCTAATATGAAGTTAAAGAAATTAGGGCATAAAACTGCATCTTCAGTGTGAGCCACGTAATAGATATTGAAAGAAGACTAGACAGAAATACACTCAAGCTTTCCCTCTTTATATGTGCCTGTATTTTCTACACATACAATGCCTTTATCCCTTCCAGTTTAAAAATTTTTCTTTATTTTCAAACTTTCTTAAAAGTATAAAATCAGGCATTCTCTGCATAAAATAAATTCTAATTTTACAGAAAAATTAATTCAAATTATATAGAAATAAAAACTGTGCTCCATCCTTTGCTATAACTTCTATTAATCACTGGGTAGATTATCTTCAGAGTTTTATGTATAAGGTACATGTTTGATACTATATATATATATGCACGTATATAAACATATACATGTGTGTGTATTACACATATATTTGGTTTATGTGTATATGTATAAATATATATACTAAAAAAAAAAACTCATTGCTGTCGAGTTGATTGCAACTCATAGTGACCCTATGGGACAGAATAGAACTGCCCCATAGGGTTTCTAAGAAGTGCCTGGTGGATTCAAACTGCTGACCTTTTGGTTAGCAGCCAAGCTCTTAACCACTACACCACCAGGGTTTCCATATATATGTGTGTATATATATATATATATATGTATGTGTAGGAAAAAAATTTTCTTTTTTTTTGTATATACATACACACACACACATATACACACACACATGCATATACACTCACACATAAATTTTAAAGATAAAATGAAAAGTAAGATCAAATTATACATATGCATTATTTTTTCAGATTATTTTATGTTGGGGACATAGGACTATTTTTCATGTTTAAAACATCTTTTTTTCTGAATACAGAAATAACACACCCTCACTGTAGAACACTGCACACCCACAACTCCTCGGCTCTCACCTCTGTGTGCCATGATCTCCATAAACACCTGTGAACATCCTCTTGAAGGCTTTTTTCTGGCTTAGGGAGCAAGTTAGGCATAGGCCAGAAGTGCTCAAGAATTAATGACCCTGGAAGCAACCCTCCACCAATGCTGCCCATTGGTGGTGACGGCTCTGTTCTACACACAGCTCTGGAGGCTGGAAGTTCAAATCAAGGTCTCCTTTTCAGTATCCCCAGGCATCCCTTTCTTCCTTAGCTTGTAGAAGATCAGGCAAGAAAGTCAGAAGTCAGCTACCAAAGCATCAAAAGAACATGGAAGGAATACACAGATGGCTACACCAAAAAGAACTGTTCGACATTCATCCATTTCAGGAGGTAGCATATGATCAGGAGCTGATGGTACTGAAGGGAGAAGTCCAAGCTGCACTGAAGGCATTGGTAAAAAAAAAAAAAAAAAAACAAGGCTCCAGGAGTTGATGGAATACCAAATGAAATGTTTCAACAAACAGATGCAGTGCTGGAACTGCTCACTCATCTATGTCAAGGAATTTGGAAGACAGATGCCTGGCCAACCAACTGGGAGAGATCCATATTTATACCTATTACCAAGAAAAGTGATCCATTCGAATGCTGAAATTATTGAACAATATCACTGCTATCACATGCAAGTAAAATTTTGCTGAAGATCATTCAAAAAAGGCTGCAGCAGTGTATCGACAGGGAACTGCCAGAAATTCAAGCCAGATTCAGAAGAGGACTTGGAACCAGGGATATCTTTGCTGATGTCAGATGGATCCTGGTTGAAAGCAGAGAATACCAGAAATATGTTTATCTGTGTTTTGTTGAACAACGGACACTGCATAGTTTAAAGTCAGGAAATGTGTGTGTCAGGGTTGTATGCTTTCACCATACTTATCTAATCTGCGTGCTGAGCAAATTAGTCTAAGAAGCTGGACTATATGAAGAAGAATGGAGCATCAGGATTGGAGGAGGACTCATTAACAACCTTTGATATGCAGGCGACACCACCTTCTTCCTATAAGTGAAGAGGACTTGAAGTACTTACTGATGAAGGTTGAAGACCACAGCCTTCAGTGTAGATTATGCCTTAATATAAAGAAAACAAAAACCCTCACAACTGGACCAATAAGCAACATCATGATAAACGGAGAAAAGATTGAAGTTGTCAAGGATTTCATTTTACTTGGATCCACAATCAACAGCCATGGAAGCAGCAGCCAAGAAATCAAAAGATACATTGCATTGGGCAAATCTGCTGCAAAGAACCTCTCTAAAGTGTTAAAAAGCAAAGATGTTAATTTGAAGACTAAGGTGTGCCTGGCCCAAACTATGGTGTTTCTGATCACTTCATAGGCTTATGAAAGCTGGACAATGAATAAGGAAAACCGAAGAAAAATTGATGCCTTTGAATTGTGGTGTTGGTGAAGAATATTGAATATACCATGGACTGCCAAAAGAATGAACAAATCTGTCTTGGAAGAAGTATAGCCAGAATGCTCCTTAGAAACAAGGATGGTGAGGCTACTTCTTAAATACTTTGGACATGTTGTCAGGAGGGATCAGTCCCTGGAGAAGGATATCATGCTTGGTAAAGTGGAAGGTCCATGAAAAAGAGGAAGGCCCTCAACGAGATGGATTGACACAGCGGCTACAACAATAGGCTCAAGCATAACAACTGTTGTGAGGATGGCACTGGATCGGGCAGTGTTTTGTTCTGTTGTTCATAGGGTCACTATGAGTCAGAACCAACTTGACGGCGCTTAACAACAAAAACAACAACTTCATGTGACATCTGTCTTCCCCCATACATGTGTGTATCTCCGTGTCTAATCTGCTCTTTTTATAACTCTGAAGTGATTAGATTTGGAACACACTATCTGGGTACGTATAATCTAATTAACATAGCAAAGAGAACTCTGTTTTCTAATAGGATTACATCTACAGGTATAAGCCTATTGCTGTAGAGAGGATTCCGACTCATAGCGACCCTATAGGACAGAGTAGAACTGCCCCACAGGGTTTCCAAGGAGCGGCTGGTGGATTTGAACTGCCCACCTTTTGGTTATCAGCCGAGCTCTTAACCACTGTGCCACCAGGGCTCCCTCTAGGTATAGGAAGATTGAGAATGCTTAGAGTGGGGGTGAGAGCCAATTGCAATGTTTAAATAGGTGCTCAGTGTCAGCCTCATTTGATTTATCCCTTTATTAAACACTTATGTTTATTCTTTGCAGGCTCTATTTAAAGTGCTTTACAAACATCAAATAATTTAATTCTCATTATAACCCTATGGATGCATTCCATTATTATCTCCATTTTGCAGATGAGAAAACTGAGGCACAGAAAGGTGAAAAAAATCATTCCAGTATCAGATGGTTAGCAAGTGGCCGGACAGGGACTTGACCTCAGTGGCCGCAGTCTATGCTCTTACCCACCACACAATACTACCTGGCCTGTGGACAAAAACTCGAAGGCAGTGAAGGAGTAAGCCCTGTGGGGTCTCTGTGAGGAAAGCATTGCAGGCAGAAGGACCAGCCAGTGCAAAGGCCCTGAGGCAAGAGCATGCCTGGAAGGGGAGGCTGTGTAGGGTGTGAGCAGTGAATGGCTGGCTCTGGCTGCTGTGTTGAGAGTGGGCTGAGAGGGGCAGGGTGGAAATGGGCAGACCAGCCAGGATTTATTGCAGGAATCCCAGCTGGAGAGGGTGGAGCTTCAGCCAGGGTGGTGGCAATAGAAATGGAGAGGGTTGGTGGGATTCAGGAAATTTTGAAGTAGCATCAACAGGATCTCCTGATGGATGTGATGTGTAAGGTGGGAGAGAGAGAGGCGTCAGTGATGGCATAAAGGAAATATCTGGAAGGATGGAGATGCTCCCTGCTGAGATCCAGGGGGGCCTGTCTGCCAGGAAATGTGGTGACTCGCTCCGAGCATGAGATCTCAGCATAACATGTGGGGAGACGGAATTGCCTGGCTGTGGAGGTGTGATACCTGAGGGAGCGCTTTCCAAGGAGCCTGTGGTTGAAATGATAAGTCTTGCTTTGGTGCTTTCCATATTCAGCTGATCAAAAGACCACTTGGGAAGCCAACCGAAGCATCGAGAAAAGAACCCAAAGGTCTCAAGGCCGAGACTCAAATTGACATCCTAAACGTAAGCTCCAGGTGTCCCCTAATCAGGAGCTGGGCCAAATGGTACCATAAGGACCCCAACCTCTACCCCAGCAGCCAATATGGGTTCACATCTGGCCTTTGCCCGGGAAACATTGGTCTGATTGTATGTGCACTGCTCAAAGCAAAGAGCTCTGGAGCTGCTGTTGACAAGAAATGGGTGGGATCGTTAGTGTTTTTTAACTGATTACACAGGAAGAGTCACAGCATCTATGTTCCCTTGCAAAAGGGGGCAGGAATGGGGTGCCATCTTCCAAATGAACTCCAAGTGGAAGAGATATTTCTGCCAAAGAAACAAAACTCCCCTCCCATCACCACTGAACACCAAGAATTCTGACTGCGGCAGAAAACGCAGCCAGTGAAGAGAGTACAGAGAAGAACAAAAATGCAGTCCCCGGGCCGTGCAAACAATTGATGTGCTCGGTTACTGACCAAAAGGTTGGAGGTTTGAATCTACCCAGAGGTGCCTTGAAAGAACGGCCTGGTGATCTACTTCTGAAAAACCAGCTGCTGAAAACCCGGTGGCGCACAGTTCTACTCTGACACACGTAGGGTGGCTATGAGTTGGATGGACTCGATGTTGGCTGGTTTACTAGAGGGGTAGAGAGACAGAGAGTTGTAGAACCTGTCACTGCCAGCACATACGGAACATTCCACAGGGAAGCAAAGCTTGTCAAGGAAATTAATTACCAAGGAAATCAGTACCCGAAAATCAAACACTCCTCACGTGCGTCGACAGGGCTGAAGACGTAATAACAAGGCCTCAAAGCAGGAAGCAGAAGGCCTACTTCAGACCACACCGCATAAGATCAAGAACATGGGGGCTCAGAGGAAGACCTCAGCTGGCTAGCCCAGCACGGGCCTACTGGCTGTGGTTATCACTATTTCTGAGTGCAGAATGTGGGATCTTTCTGGCAGAGCCCACTGCAGCCCCTCTAAAGATCCTTGAACATACGAGTAACAAGTACATAGAATAAACTCTCCGTGCAGAGTATAGGATCTGTGATTCTCACCAAGTGTTCTGCCAAGTTCATAAAACCCTGAGCTAAAAAGCCTCTAGATATGGATACCTAGATATCACCACCCATCTATCAGTCTACCACCTGTCTGTCAGTTTGTCATACTGTGGTGGTTTGCATGTTGCTATATTTTTTTTATGACGCTGGAGGCTATGCCACCGGTATTTCAAATACCAGCAGCATCACTCACGTTGGACAGGTTTCAGTGGAAATTCCAGACTAAGGCAGATTAGGAAGAAAGGCCTGGCTATCTACTTCTGAAAATTAGCCAGTGAAAACCCTATGGATCACAATAGAATATTTTCATACAGTGCTGGAAGATGACCCCCCTTAATTGAGGGCACTCAGATTACACAGTGGCCACAACAATGGGCTTGAGCATACCAATGATTGTGAAGATGGCACAGGACCAGGCAACATTTCGTTCTCTTGTACGTGGGGTCACCATGGATTGGAGCCAACTTGACAGCAGCTAACTACAACAACAACCACAGGTGTTGATATCCATTCATTCAGGCAGTCATTGGTTGGATATTTACTAAACACATTCTATGCACATAACCTACAATGGTGGGGTGTCAGATGTGGTCATACCTCCGAGGATTCCTACAGACTAGTAAACCTAAGGATTCATGTTTGACCATTTGAGTCAAGATGTTAGTGCCCAGGGTGCAAAAGTTGGGTGAGCCACCATCTCCAACTCAGCGTCTCACGGTGCAATGCACATGGCCCAGCACCACCCCTCCCCAGAGCCCCCTTTTGGAATTATCCTAGTTCTTCCACCAGGGTCGGGACTTGGGTGGAAGGTGGAGAAGCTGTTCACCCACTGTCATGGACTCAGTTATGTCCCTCAAAAAATGTGTGTATCAGTTTAGCCGGGTCATGATTCCCAGTATTGTGTGGTTGTCCTCTATTTTGTGACGGTAATTTTATGTTAAAGAGGATTAGGGTAGGATTGCAACACCCTTACTAAGGTCACATCCCTGACCCAATGTAAATGGAGTTTCCCTGGGGTGTGGCCTGCACCACCTTTTATCTTAAAAAAAAAAAAAAAAAAGAGATAAAAGGAAAGGGAAGCAAGCAGGGAGTGGGGGACCTCATGCCACCAAGAAAGAAGCACTGGGAGCACAGCATGTCCTTTAGAATCCAGGGTTCCTGCGAGGAGAGGCTCCTAGTCTGGGGAAGATTGACGGGAAAGAACTTTCTTCAGAGCCGACAGAGAGAGAAAGCCTACCCCTGGAGCTGATGCCCTGAATTTGGACTTCTAGCCTACTAGACTGTGAGAAAATAAATTTCTCTTTGTTAAAGCCATCCACTTGTGGTATTTCTGTTATAGCAGCACGAGATGACTGAGACACCCACCCTCAACTACCTCGTACTGACAATCTTTTACTCTTCCTCATGTGTCTTCCATGTTTCTGCTTGTGAGGACAGTGTGTGTTTGTGGGTGGGGAAGCCATGGTCAGAGCTTTCTGTTCATCAGTCAATCTGTGAACAAATCTCTATATACCATTTACTCTGTGCCAGGCCTGGGCGAAGCGCTGTCGTATAATAGGCTCTCAATAAATATTTGTGGGCCTTTAGGGATATAAACCTTATGAGCCTACTGGGCAGGGAGCCAGCTCCCATCTCCAGACATTTTCCTTCCCAGCCACGTCCAAGGAGAGGGTGATGAGACACAGACTAGGGTGCCTGGGAGGGGAAGCGGCGGAAAATGGGTTCTTTGCATGGTGTCCCAACACATCGGGCGTTTCCCAGGTCCGCTCTGGCAAGGATGTCCCACCCTGTTAGTTTCCCATCCTACTGCAAACTCCGGGGAAAGAACTGTAGTCAAAAACCAACAAGTTGCTATTGAGTCGATTTCAACTTACGTGATCCCGTGTGTGTCAGAGTAGAACTATGCTTCATAGGGTTTTCAATGGCTGATTTTTCAGATTGCCAGGCTTTTCTTCCAAGGCACCTTTTGGTTAGCAGCGAGCATACTAATCATTTGCACCACCTAGGGACTTCACTCTAGCCAAAAAAAAAAAAAAAAAAACCCAAACCCAGTGCTGTACCGTCAATTCTGAGTCATAGAGACCCCATGTGTTACAGAGTAGAACTGCTCCACAGGATTTTATTGGCTGTAATCTTTTCGGACATAGATCGCCAGGCCTTTCTTCCATTGCACTGCAGGACACGTTCAAACCACCAAACTTTAGTTTAATTGTTGTTGCTGTTGTTAGTTGTCCTCGAGTCGATTCTGACTCATGGTGACCCCATGTGTGCAGAGTAGAACTGCTCCACAGGGTTTTCAAGGTTGTGACTTTTCAGAAGCAGATCACCAGGCCTGTTTTCCGAGGCCCCTTGGGTGGGTTTGAATCTGCAACTTTCAGGTTAGTAGTCTAGCACAAACCATTTGCACCATCCAGGAACTCCGCTTTAGCTAACCAAAAACAAACAAACAAACAAACAAGCCACACCTGTTGCCGTAGAGTCAATTCTGAGTAGAATCGCCTGATAAGGTGTCCAGGGAGCACCTGGTGGATTCAGACGGCCAACCTTTTGGTTAGCAGATATAGGTCTTAACCATTATGCCACCAGGGTTTCCGCTCTAGCTAAAGACCTCAGTAATTACAACCTCCCAACACCAGCACCCACCCCAAGCCTGGTTCCTTTCCCCAAGACATGCCCCAGACCTGAATCCTTCCCTCCGGCACCCAGCCCAGGCCTGGTTCCTTCCTTCCAGCACCCAGCCCAGGCCTGACCCTTCTCCCCAGCACCCAGCCCAGGCCTGATCCCTTCTCCCCAGCACCCAACCCAGGCCTGACCCCTTCTCTCCAGCACCCAGCCCAGGCCTGACCCCTTCTCTCCAGCACCCAGCCCAGGCCTGACCCCTTCTCTCCAGCACCCAGCCCAGGCCTGACCTCTTCTCCCCAGCACCCAGCCCAGGCCTGACCCCTTCTCTCCAGTACCCAGCCCAGGCCTGACCCCTTCTCCCCAGCACCCAGCCCAGGCCTGACCCCTTCTCCCCAGCACCCAGCCCAGGCCTGACTCCTTCTCTCCAGCACCCAGCCCAGGCCTGACCCCTTCTCTCCAGCACCCAGCCCAGGCCTGACCTCTTCTCCCCAGCACCCAGCCCAGGCCTGACTCCTTCTCTCCAGCACCCAGCCCAGGCCTGACCCCTTCTCCCCAGCACCCAGCCCAGGCCTGACCCCTTCTCCCCAGCACCCAGCCCAGGCCTGACTCCTTCTCTCCAGCACCCAGCCCAGGCCTGACCCCTTCTCTCCAGCACCCAGCCCAGGCCTGACCTCTTCTCCCCAGCACCCAGCCCAGGCCTGACTCCTTCTCTCCAGCACCCAGCCCAGGCCTGACCCCTTCTCCCCAGCACCCAGCCCTGGCTGCTAAAGTGAACGTGATCTGCATTTCTGTCTGTCCCATCACTGGGGCCCCAAGTCTCACACTTTGGAGCTGATGGGTCCCTTGTCCCGGACAGGTGCCCATATCCAGGCAGACCCATGCACAAGCAGTCACACTAGGTTATAAATATCTATAGAGTGCAATACCAAATAATTGTGGGGCATATTTCACCCTGCCTGTTGAACACATTGCAAGAAAGGAATTGATCCCTGCTGTTTCATTTATTAGATGGTGTAATACCACGAAAATCGTTTCCACCATATCCCGAACTAAATCATTTATTCTTGACAAAAATCCAATAAAGAGCTCAATCCTTCTCCATAGGCAGATAAAGCGCAGATTAATGGGGCTGCCTAGATCAAAAAACGCTGGGAAAATGAAGGAGATAGAGCAGGCCCCTTCCTCCTCCTCACTTTCCCAAGGCTGCCTCAGCTCAGGGCTTTATTACAAAAAGCTGCCTAAGTATTACAGGCTAATCCGTAAATCCCAGCCTAGGAAAATATGTGACGGATTTGTAAATTGTGCCCTTTACAAATCTGATTGAACTTTTTCCCCCCACTGTGAGTTTTCCCTTTTGCCTTTTCCTCCCGATCACACCTTTCCCAGGTGCCCTGCTGCCCGAGGCCCTCAGAGGGCAGGGCGGGAAGCCAGCACTGTTTCCCAGGTACTGCTCAGCCCCTCTGAGTCCCTTTCTGACTTGAGTTACGGAAGGTGGAGATTGTTGGTGGCATAGGAGGCTGAGGAAGCCATGAGCTTCTTTGTGTCTACTGTTCACAAGCAAATCAGATTTAGCTGGGGCCAGGACCAGGGCCAGGGCCAAGACCAGGGTCAGGACCAGGGCCAAACAAGGCCAGCAGTGGCAGCTATCAGGGCTATGGGCCAAACCCACTGGCAAGTGTCAACACTGGAAATGATGGAGAGTGTTTGTTTATTTTTCCCAGTTGTTGTTGAGTTGACTCTGACTCACAGCGACCCTGTGTGTGTCAGAGTACAACAGTGCTTCATAGGGTTTTCAATGGCTGATTTTTTAGAAGTAGATCACCAGGCCTTTCTTCCGAGGTGCCTCTGAGCAGACTCGGGTCTCCAAGCTTGGGGCTAGCAGCCGAGTGCATTAGCCATTTGCACCACCAAGAATTCCCTGCGGGTGGCTCATACATCATTTCCATGGAGAAACGAGGGGTTCACACTGGCCATCTCCAGAACCACAGACAAGGTGGCTGGAAAAGCAAGCAGGTCTGTAAGCAGATCTCGCCCTGCCCATTGACCTGAGCCCTCAGATGCCTCACACCACCCACATCCCTCGCTCTCCAGGGTCCACTCAGGCACCCACTCTACCCACTCCTTGTGGGCACCCATCGAGGGGGATCAGCTATCTCGGTTTGCCTGGGACTGAGGAGAACCCCAGAACACAGGGCTTTCTGTGCTCACTCTCTCTTCTGCTCCATCTGCACTGTGAGGTGAGCTAACCACCCAGGCTGGCTCTTAGCAGAAGCAGAAAAGTATCTGGTCAAGTACACAGGCTTTGGAGTCACCCACCCATGGGTTTAATGTCAGAGTCTGTCATTTACTACTTGTGGGACATTGGCAAGTTATGTACCCTTTCTCAGCCTCAGTTTCCCCATATGAAAAACAGGGATAGCAATACCTACTGTGTGGAGTCCCTGGGAGGTACAAACAATTAATGGCTCAGCTGCTCACTGAATGGTTGGTGGTTTGAATTCACCCAGAGGTGCCTCGGAAGAAAGGTCTGCTGATCTACTTCTGAAAAATCAGCCATTGAAAACCCTGTGGAGCACAGTTCTACCCTGACACCTATGCTGCCAGGAGTCAGAGTAGACTGGATGGCAACAGGAGCAAACCTCCCGCTTCACAAGGTCATGGCGAGGATTAAAGAGCTGATACGAGTGAGGCGAGGCGCTGAGCTTCCTTACGGCTGTGTTCTTATCATCTTCACCATCTGAACACATCTTTAAGTAAGGCTGCTAGGACAGTATGGGAGTGGTAAAGGCCTCCCGAAAGCTGCAGACATGACATCCCTCCCTCCCAAACCTGCCCCAGGCCCAGCTCCTCACCCTGGGATGGGAGCACTGGCTCACGCCCAGATGTCTTTAAAGGAGTTGGCACTGTGAGCAGCTGGGAAGCAGATGCTGGGCTGGGGACCAGGTCTTTCAGCCTGGCACCATGCTTGCATAATTTGATCCTGTGGGACTACACCCCAGCTCCCCAGGAAAACGACTGCTTCCTCTCCTTACAGATTTCCAAGGCAGAGGGAAGAGGGAGCTGGGATGGTTGCCTGGCAGCTTTCCTCATCCCCCCTCCCCACACTTGGGCCTCCTCAGGATGGAGGCAGGGCTGGAGAGAAACAAGGAGAGGGGAAGGCTATAGTTTCAAAGGTTTATGACCAGTCATAAAACAATAACAGTCCCAAGAACCAGAGGATGCTTGCCTCAGTCCCTGCTCATTTCTATTGCTGTCCCTGGATGGAATTGTCCCTAAAATTTCAGAGTGAAGACTATTGGGAAGTTTTTTCTGGCGTTCCATCTTCCTAAAGGAGGAGGGAGGCTTTGGAGCAAGAAGGGGGAAGCCTCAATCCAGCGCTGGCCCCTCCCAAACTTCGCCAGGCCCCAGAGAATAATGACATCCCATCTGGCTTGGTCCTAAAACCAGCCTTCTGCAGCCCCCAAGATACTGGTGTAAGGAGACAGAGAGGGAGGGAGGGATGGGGTGGTGTGAGGAGAGAGACGGAGGGAGGGATGGGGATAGGTTGAAAGGGGATGAGAGGCTCTTGGTCCTTCTCCGACGAGAAAAAAAAGAGAGCCACGGAAAATGCAGGCCTGGGGAACAGAACACAAGGACAGAGGCTGCACTGAGGCGGGGAATCCGGGCAGCTTGGAGAGCTCCTTGTGGATAAGGCCTTTTCTTCCCAAGAACCTTCTAGAAAAAGTGGGGCTCCCATCTGCTGAGTTTCTGAAAACAGGGGGGTAGGCCAAGTGAGCTCTGGCTATTCCCACAGAACCCTGGGCTCTGCCTTTTGTCCCCCCAAACAGCCAGCCAGCCTCTCCTTCCCTTATTAGCCTTTATCCCTCTATTTCTTGGGGAGGTTTAATCCTATTTCCTGTATTCCAGGTATTTAGCTCAGCAACCCAGAGAGCCACTCGACTGTGCCTTTCCCATTGCCCAGGACCTTGGCTGGCGGAGTTCAGAGAACGGCCTCCCGAAGCTTTGTCCCTGCTTGGACTCTCCCGGGTGGTTTTTCCCACCCTTTGAGTTCCTGGCATTAAGATGCAATGATTCCGGTTATGTTATTGATGGGGTGGTGGAGCCGATGGTGAGGAAATGATGTGACAGGGCAGAGGGGTGGGGACAGTATGCTGAACATGACAGTTGCATCTGGGTGTGTGGGGTGGCGGTGGGAATCAGGGTGGGGCACAGCACCCATCAATCTTCTGTGGAGTTGGAGGTGGAAAAATTAAGCACGACATCCTGTTGTGTGGGTTCAAGTTTAGGTGCATTTGAAAAATTGCTGGGCAGAGGTCATTTTTCGTTTCTGGGGTTAAGAAGTGGGTGGCATAAAAGAGGGAGTGCCAAGGAACCAGGGGATGGGGTCCCCAGTTCAGTTGGATGTTACATGACGCCCATCTCTCCACCCACCACTCAAAGACCCAAATTGTCAAGACGTGGTGGGGGAGGGGGTCTCAGGAGACAGCACAGCCTGGGATCTGGGGTTTGGGAGCTCCCTTTGCCACTGTCTGGCCCCCAATCTCACCTCCTACAGCTCCATCAAGGGGCCTTAGAATGACCACCAAATCTCCATCTGGGGCCCCATAGATCTGGCTACCTTATGGGGGATCTCAAAGGGAAGAAAGGCAGTTAGCAAGTCCTAGAGATGCAGAAGAAGGGCCACGCACCAAAGCCGTCTGCCCGGGGCTGGGCAGCTCTGGCTTCCACAGCCCCGGACATCTTCTCATGAGGCCTAGAGTCCAAATGGCAGCGATCTGGTCACTTCCATCCCTGCTGGCCGCAGTCCAGCCAGCGCCTGTGGGACCACAGGGCATGATGGGTAGAAGAATGGGCTGGAGCCAACCCACCAGAGTCAGGGCAAGTATCTCAGGAGCTGCTTATTTATTGGGCTCTTCCAGATCCACGATGGCTGGTTCTGCTCAATATTTTATCCTTGTTGCTCCGGCTCAGGCGGCAGAGCTGCAGGCATTTCTGATAAATGGATTGAAAGGTTTGTCTAGCTTTGCTGAAGCTGCTATAAGTGCCTCTGTATCTTCCACTGAAATTATATTTCCCCACTTCCGACAGTGATTTCTCGCCCTGGCGGCTCCTCTCTCCCATTACTGGCTCTCCTGCTCTCTCTCTCACTTTCCAGCTCTGTCTCCCGCCCTTGCACACACACGCATGTACACCCATACTCACATGCACTCCCACACGCAGCTGCACACGTGGCCACTGATATGCAAGGAACAGAGCATGTACCCACTCAGTGACCAGGAGGACATGGGACTCAGGCACACACCCTCCCGTGCACAAATGCAGACAGGCAAAAGAGTTGTTGCCTGTGTCTGACAAGCCCCGTGACACTGAAATCTTTACACTGCCCTTTCTGGGGCCATCTGGTCTCCATGTTCTGAATGAGTGGCCCCAAGGGAGGGATGCAGAGGCCAGGGGCTTGCACGGGCAAGGAAGGAAATGGATGGCAGACTCCAAGAAGTAGAAGAGTGGAGCCCCAGTGATCACCGCACCAGGCCCAGTGAGACTCCAAGGAGCCTTCCCATCAGTGGACCAATCCTTCCAGCCTTCTCTACTTCTTCATCACCACCCAGCCCCATGGCCCCACCAGGCCAGCTGCTACAGGCTGCTTCCCAACCCACATCTGAAACTGCTCGGGAGCTAGGCCTGGCCGCCAGCCCTTTCCATAAATAGCTTGCTGGGGCTGGCTCCTGGCCCTCCTGATGATGTCATTGGCCGCTGGCCCAACCCGGTGAAGTCACAGGCTTCCCTTCCCTCGGAGCTCCCCCACAGCCCCTCCCTGTGGAGCGCAAGACCCTCATGAGGGAGACTGTCTGCCCGGAACTCGCTTGTCGTCTGCACCCCATCCTGTTCCAACCCAGCCAGGCAGTTGATGTAGGTTCCCCGCCATCTGGGACTGGCTGTGAGGCGGTGCCAGACGGCAGCCTTCCCCGCTCCTGTTGCCAGTTCCTCAGCAGCCTCCCAACTTTTCCACCTCCCTCCTGCCTTCTCCCCATTCTCGTGATGCGGTTTCCAGGTGCCAGTGGGCTGATGAGCTGCAAGCATGGGGGTGGGTGGTTAAAGAGCTGGTGCTTTGAGTGAGCCCAACCCTGGTTCAAGTCGTGGCCACCCTGCAAACAAGCTGTGACTTTGGACAAGTTGCTTAACCTCTCTGTGTCTCTGTTTTCTCATCTCTAAAATGGAGGTAATTATAGGACCTATCTCAAGGGTTAGGTGTCCCTGGGTGGTGCAAACAGTTAAAGGAAACGTGGGAGGTTCAAGTCCATCCGGAGGCACTTCAGAAGAAAGGCCTGGCACTCAAGTTCTGAAAAATCAGCCAGTGAAAACTCTGTGGGGCACAGTTCTATTCTGACACACACACAGTTGCAATGAGTTGTAATGGACTTGATGGCAACTGATTTTTTTTATCTCAAGGATTATTGTGTCGCTTAGATGGGTTTAAGCATTAAAATCACAGAGCGTAGCACATAAAAAAAAGAGGTCTTAAAAAATTGATTCTATGATCACAGTTCCTGCATAGATGATAGGGGGCCTGTGAGCACTGGCAAAGAAGGGGTCTCTAGCTTTATGTATTTTCAAACATGTGATGAACAGAAGCATGGGAGTTCTCCTCTCCAGGGCTCTCACTTCCCCTCAGTCTCCAAAGCTGTCATTTTCCCTGCTGGAGTTCTCCCAGTCTCCTCGTTCTCTTCCAATGGCTTCCTGGGATCCTCATTTCCGGAATCATCGCCTTGGGGGAGCAGCTGGGGTGTGAGACACTTTGGAAGCAGCTTCTGTG
Organism: Loxodonta africana; assembly: GCF_030014295.1. Classification (NCBI taxonomy): domain Eukaryota; kingdom Metazoa; phylum Chordata; class Mammalia; order Proboscidea; family Elephantidae; genus Loxodonta; species Loxodonta africana. The sequence continues at coordinate 19,187,639 of NC_087359.1, forward strand.
GAGGGATTTCTGAGATCCCACTCCACTTGCTTCTCTGGTCTCACCACCCCCCACTCCCCACCCCCCACCCTGCAATCACCTCCATCAGAAGAAACCTGGACTCCCCTCCCGTCAGCTCATAAGTAGCCGATGTGAACCAGCACCATAGGGACAACCTGAGCAGCCCCGAAGACCTTGGCCATTGTGTCTAGATATGAGTGTTTGGAGAACTCACTGAGGGACCACGGGGAGATGGACCATCTCAAGAATGGAGAAGTTTCGCCTTGTGATCCTCTATTTCAGTGTTGTCAAAGGGTTTCTTGAGAAGACAAAGTAAAGTGTTATAATGACATGTGCAAAGAGCTGGAGATGGAAAACCAAAAGAGAAGAACATGCTCGGTGTTTCTCAAGGTGAAAAAACTGGAGAAAAAATTCATGCCTCGAGTTACAATAGTGAAGAAGTCTATGGGGAAAATATTAAATGATGCAGGAAGCATCAAAAGAAGATGGAAGGAGTACACAGTCATTATACCAAAAAGAATTAGTCGATGTTCAGCCATTTCAAGAGGTGGCATATGATCAGGAACCAATGGTACTGAAGGAAGAAATCCAAGCTGCTCTGAAGGTGTTGGCGAAAAACTAAGCTCCAGGAATTGATGGAATATCAATTGAGATGTTTCAACAAACAGATGCAGCGCTGGAGGTGCTCACTCGTCTATGCCAAGAAATATGGAAGACAGCTTCCTGGCCAACTGACTGGAAGAGATCCATATTTATGCCTATTCCCAAGAAAGGTGACCCAACCAAATGTGGAAATTATAGAACAATATCATTAATATTACACGCAAGCAAAATTTTGCTGAAGATCATTCAGAAACGGCTGCAGCAGTATATTGACAGGGAACTGCCAGAAATTCAGGCTGGTTTCAGAAGAGGACGTGGAACCAGGGATATCATTGCTGATGTCAGATGGATCCTGGCTGAAAGCAGAAAATAGCAGAAGGATGTTTACCTGTGTTTTATTGACTAAGCAAAGGCATTTGACTGTGTGGATCATAACAAACTATGGATAACACTGCGAAGAACGGGAATCCCAGAACACTTAATTGTGCTCATGAGGAACTTTTACACAGATCAAGGGGCAGTTGTTTGGACAGAACAAGTGGATACTGATTGGTTTAAAGTCAGGAAAGGTATGCGTCAGGGTTGTATTCTTTCACCATACCTATTTAACCTGTATGCTGAGCAAATGATACGAGAAGCTGGACTATATGAAGAAGAACGGGGCATCAGGATTGGAGGAAGGCTCATTAACAACCTGCGTTATGCAGATGACACGACCTTGCTTGCTGAAAGTGAAGAGGACTTGAAACACTTACTAAAGAAGATCAAAGTCCACAGCCTTCAGTATGGATTGCACCTCGACATAAAGAAAACAAAAATCCTCACACCTGGACCAATGAGCAACATCATGATAAATGGAGAAAAGATTGAAGTTGTCAAGGATTTCATTCATCCGCAATCAACAGCCATGGAAGTAGCAGTCAAGAAATCAAAAGACACATTGCATTGGGCAAATCTGCTACAAAGGACCTCTTCAAAGTGTTGAAGAGCAAAGATATCAACCTGAAGACTCAGGTGAGCCTGACCCAAGCCATGGTATTTTCAGTCGCATCATATGCATTTGAAAACTGGACGATGAATAAGGAAGACCAGAGAAGAGTTGACACCTTTGAATTGTGGTGTTGGCGAAGAATATTGAATATACCATGGACTGCCAAAAGAATGAACAGATCCGCCTTAGAAGAGGTATAGCCAGAATGCTCCTTGGAGGCAAGGAGGGATATGTTGTGAGGAGGGATCAGTCCCTGGAGAAGAACTTCATGCTTAGCAAAGTGCTGGGTCAGTGGAAAAGAGGAAGACCCTCAATGAGGTGGATTGACACAGTGGCTGCAACAATGAGCTCAAGCATAACAACGATTTTAAGGATGGCTCAGGACCAGGCAGAGTTTCATTCTGTTGTGCATAGGGTTGCTATGAGTCGGAACTGACTCGACGGCACCTAACTACAACAACAACCCACCACCCATCTGTCAGTTTGTCATATTATGGTGGCTTGTGTATTGCTGTGATGTTGGAAGCTATGCCACCAATATTTCAAATACCAGCAGATTTACCCGTGGTGAACAGATTTCATCAGAGCTTCCAGACTAAGACAGACTAGAAAGAAAAGACTGGCAGTCTACTTTTGAAAATCAGCCAGTGAAAACTTTATGGATCACAACAGAACATGGTCCAATTCACTTTCTTTGGACAAGTCATCAGGAGGGATAAATTGCTAGAATGGGACACCATGTTTAGTGAAGTGGAGGGCTAAGGGAGACCTTTGGTGAGATGGATTGGCACAATTGTTGTTGTTGTTAGGTACCATCAAGTCAGTTCCAAATCATAGGGAACCTATGTACAACAGAATGAAACACTACCATGTCCTGTGCCATCCTCACAATCATTGTTATGTTTGAGCCCATTGTTACAGCCACTGTGTCAATCCACCTTGTTGAGGGTCTTCCTCTTTTTTGCTCACCCTCTACTTCACCAAGTATAATGTTCTTCTCCAGGGACTGGTCCCTCCTGATAACATGTCCAAAGTATGTGAGATAAAATCTCACCATCCTTGCTTCCAAGGAGCAAACTGGCTGTACTTCTTCCAAGACAGACTTGTTCGCTCTTCTGGAAGTCCATGGTATATTCAATATTCTTTGCCAACACCATAATTCAAAGACATCAACTCTTTTCCCATCTTCCTTATTCATGATTTAGCTTTTGCACGCCTATGAGGTAACTGAAAATAGCATGGCTTGCCTCAGGCACACCTTAGTCCTCAAGGTGACATCTTTGCTTTTTAACCTTTTTAACACTTTAAAGAGATCTTTTGCAGCAGATTTGCCCAGTGCAATGTGTCATTTGATTTCTGGGCTGCTGCTTCCATGGTCTTTGATTATGGATCCAAGTAAAATGAAATCCTTGACAACTTCAGTCTTCTCTGTTTATCATGATGTTGCTCATTGGTCCAGTTGTGAGGATTTTAGTTTTCTTTATATTGAGGTGTAATCCATACTGAAGGCTGTGGTCTTTGATCTTCATCAGTAGGTGCTTCAAGCCCTCTTCACTTTGAGCAAGCAAGGTCTTGGATTATTTGCTCAGCATACAGACTGAATAGGTATAGTTAAAGGATGTAACCCTGACGCACACCTTTCCTGGCTCTAAATCATGCAGTATCCCCTTGTTCTGTTTGAAAGACTGCCTCTTGGCCTAAGTGCAGGTTCCACATGAGCACAACTGAGTGTTCCAGAGTTCCCATTCTTCACAATGTTATATATAACTTGTTATGACCCATAGAGTCGAATGCCTTTGTATAGTCTACAAAACACAGGTAAGGTTCTTTCTGGTATTCTCTGCTTTCAGCCAAGATTCATCTGATATCGGCAATGAATCCAGTTTCACTTTCTGGCAGTCCCTTATCAATGTACTCCTGTAACTATTTTTGAATTATCTTCAGCAGAATTTTACTTATATGTGATAATAACGATATTTTTCGGTAATTTCTGCATCCTGTTGGCTCACCTTTCTTTGGCATTGGCACAAATATGAGTCTCTTCCAGTCAGTTGGCCAGGTAGCTGTCTTCTAAATTTCTTGGCATAGATGAGTGAGCACCTCCAGTGTTGCATCCATTTGTTGAAACATCTCAACAGGTATTTTGTCAATTCCTGGAGCCTTGATTTTTGCCAATGCCTTCAGTGCAGCTTGGACTTCTTTTAGTACCGTTGGTTCTTGATCATGTGCTCACTCCTGAAATGGTTGAACGTTGGCCAATTCTCTTTGGTACAGTGAGTGCGTGTATTCCTTCCATCTTCTTTTGATGTTTCCTGTGTCCTTCAATTTTTTGCCCATAGGATCCTTCCATATTGCAACTCAAGGCTTGAATTTTTTCTTCAGTTCTTTCAGCTTGAGAAATGCTGAGGGTGTTCTTCCCTTTTGATTTTCTAACTCCAGGTTTTTGCACATGTCATTGTAATACTTTACTTTGTCTTCTCAGGCCGCCATTTGAAATCTTCTGTTCAGGTCTTTTACTTTATCATTTCTTCCATTTGCTTTAGCTACTCTTTGTTCAAGAGCAAGTTTCAGATGTCTCTTCTGACATCCATTTTGATCTTTTTTTCTTTCCTGTCTTCTTACTGGCCTTTTGCTCTCTTCGTGTATGATGTCTTTGATGTCATGCCACAACTCGTCTGGCCTTCAGTCATTAGTGTTCGGTGTATCAAATCTATTCCTGATATGGTCTTTAAATTCAGGTGGGTTATACTCAAGGTTATATTTCGGCTCTTGTGGACTTGTTCTAATTTTCTTCAGCTTCAACTGGAACTTGCATATGAAAATTGATGGTCTGTTCCACAGTCGGCCCCTGGCCTTGTTCTGACAAATGATATTGTGCTTCTGCATCGTCTCTTTCCACAGATGTAGAAGATTTGATTCCTGTGTGTTCTATCTGGAGAGGTCCATGGGTATAGTCACCATATATGTTGTTGGAAAGAGGTATTTGCAATGAGGAAGTCTTGGTCTTGCAAAATTCTATCATGTGATCTCCACTATCTTTTCTATCACCAAGGCCATATTTTCTAACTACTGATCCTCCTTTGTTTTTAACTTTCTCATTCCAATCACCAGTAATTATCAATGCATCTTGATCGCATGTTTGTTCAATTTCAGACTGCAGAAGTTGGCAAATATCTTCAATTTCTTCATCTTTGGCCTTTGTGGTTGGTGTGTAATTTGAATAACAATCGTATTAATAACTGTTCTTCCTCGTAGGGATATAGATATTATCCTATCACTGACAGTGTTGTACTTCAGGATAGATCTTAAAATGCTCTTTTTGACAATGAATGTGACACTGTTCCTCTTCAATTTGTCGGTCCTGGTTTAGTAGATGACATTGTCTGATTCAAAACGGCCAATACCAGTCCATTTCAGCACACTAATGCCTAGGATATCCATCTCTATGCATTCCATTTCATTTTTTACACCTTCCAGTTTTCTTAGATTCATACTTCGTACATTCCACATTCCGATTATTAATGGATGTTTGCAGTTATATCTTCTCATTTTGAGACATGCCACCTCAGCAAATGACATTCCTGAAAGTTTGACTCCATCCACATCATTAATGTCAACTGTACTTTGAGGAGAGAGCTTTTCCCCAGTGGTGTTTTGAGTGCCTTCCAACCTGGGGGGCTCATTTTCCAGCACTCTATCAGACATTGTTCCCCTGCTATTCATAAGGTGTTCACTGGCCAATTTTTTCAGAAGTAGACTGCCAGGTCCTTTTTCCTAGTCTGCTTAGTCTGGAAGCTCTGCTGAAACCTGTTCAACATGGGTGACTCTGCTGGTATTTGAAATACCTGTGACATAGCTTCCAGCATCACAGCAACACACAAGCCCCCCCAGTAGGACAAACTGACAGACCTGTGGTGGACTGGCACTATTAATAGCTGCTCTGATAGACTTCAACGTGCTGACGATTGTGAGGGTGGCACAGGAGAAGACGTTTGTTCTGTTGTACATAAGTTGCCACGAGTCAGAGTCAACTGGTTGGCAGCTAACAACAACAATGTAGCTGCTGGAAAATTTAAAACTACCTCTGCGGCTCCTATTATATGTCTGTTGGGCTGTGCTTTACTATTCTCTCACTGAGTTCTGAAGTTTATCCTTTGTTCTCCCCAAACCGATCGTTCTGACTTGGTTAGTGTCATGTTGTCAGGAGCTAAGGACAGCTTCCTTCAGTCAGAAGTATCCCCCACATATGGTCTCTGCCTGCCGCCCACCCAGCACCCTAAGCTCAGCGGTACATCTTTAAGGGGGGCTTCAAGGGGGGCTTCCCACAGCTGGGCAAGCCTCTAGGCACTTTGTGCTCCTCTGGGCAAGTGCTGAGTGTCCTTGGAGTCTTGCTTTTGCTCATTCTGGGGCTCCTGCCGACAAGCCTTGCCCTCTTTTTCACTCACTTGGGTCTTAGCCATCCTTTAAAATGTAGATCAGAAGTCACCTCCTCTGTGAAGCCTTCCCAGACCACTTCCGTGAATGAACCAATCACCCTGGGCCATCATAGCACCTTGCCTAAAACTCAATTGTGCTGTTTATCAGAACCTGCCCCAATACAACAACTGTGTGGCAGACCACTCCTACCACTATAAATCTCAGAACAATCTTAGGAGGTCGGTACTATCATTATTCCCATTTTCTGTATGAGGAATGTGAGGCAGAGAGAGATGGTGCATCCTGTCCAACGTGCCAGAGTTTATAAGGAGTGGAAGTGTGATTTACTCCCACGGGACTGGGCGCCAAGGCCACTGCCCCCGCCTCCGTGCCCGACTTCCCCTTACAGCTGGTGTAATCCCCGCTACCCCCAAAAGACCAAGCCAATCTTGGCAGCCAAGACCCCAGTTAATCCACCGCTGTGGCCCCGTAGCACCCAGCCAGGTCCTGGCACACAGTAGGTGCTCGATCAATGTGGCCTGAATGACAGCAACAGAGAGGGTCTAACTCTTAAGATTGGGCTCTGGCTAGCGTCCCGCCCACCTCCTGCCCATCACGCTACTCCTTCCATAGGCAGCGGCCTCCCCCTACCTCCCTGGATTCCTCCGCTTTTAAAACTCAGTTACTTTCCTGCGACCTGTCAGCCGGGAATTAATTCCCCAGGCTACCACTGCATAAAAACTAAACTCTCTTTTTATGGTCTCTACACGCTTTGCCCTTTCCTTTTATGCAGGTCCCTCTGCACTTCTGAGGAATAAATAAATACACTGTAACTTTTATCAACCTAAACGCACTGTAGCCTGCAGGGCTCCGTGGGGCCCGGGGTTTCCTATAACTCGGCCCGTTTGAGGGCGGGGGAGGCGGGGGCACTGCAAGGGGCTTCTGTTCTGGAGGTTCCCTGGGTCTTCACTGGCCAAGTGGGACTCCCCTCTGTGATCCTTAGCCACGCCCTCCTGCCATCAGCTCTTTTGAGAAGCTGCTCTGGGCCCCCTCCCTTAACCCCCTTCTCCAAACTCACATCTTTCCAGCCAGCTGCCCCACTGTGATGGCAATTAGCGGCACCTGGAAAGAGCTCGCCTATTGCATTTCAGTAGGCTGTCGGTGGAGCCCGGCCCTGCTAGGGACGGGACAGTGAACTTGGGAGAGGGCCATGGCGGCCATCATTTGCTGACCCCCATCAAAGGCTGACTGGTGGGGTGCAGCTGGTGCAACAGGTTTAGGTGGTCCTTGGGCAATGGGGTGAGGGTCTCTGTGAATGGCCCAGCCCCACGACAGGCCCAGGGGCCTCCAACAAGTGACTCTACCGTCAGCGGCTAGGCAGTTCCAGCTGCAAATAGGAGCTTTGGGGGAAGGCAGTCCAGGTCTCAAGTTCTTGCTAAGTGATCTTGGGCCAGGTGCTAAGCTTCTCTGGGTTTCCATTTTCTCATCTCCAGATTTGGGTCATTTGGGTCCAGGGAATGGGGCTACTGAACCCCTATTCATCCCAGGAAGGGGCATCAGAGGGGCATCTGTCTGGCTCCAGGCTATGCCCTGTGATGCCCAGGGAGCCCTCAAGTGGGTGCAGGCTCTATGGCCAACCTGGGGTGGTGAGGTTCCTTCAATCAGGGACGGGACAATCCCTCCACAGTTTCCATCTTGTCCACCTGCCCTAGGCACCCACAAGTGGGACTGGGACTGGATGCTTATGTCAGCTAGCTAGGAATCAAAGTCCTGTAATCCCTGCCCATGTTTTCCACCACAGAGGGAGATCTCTGTTCTCTGGCTCTGCTGATAGATCTGTGTGTGGGTCAAGTTGATACCCTGTTGGCAGGGGGATGTACCAGTGTCTATGTGGACAGCTGGCTGAGCAATTCTGTCAATCCCGTTTCCATTGCACCCATTTACAGAGTAGCATTCCTGTCAAAGTTGTCTTTTATCCCCCTTTTTATGCAGAGAACGATGATTAATGGCAAAAAAACCAAGGACCTCTTGTCCCTCCCTTTCTAACTTTCTTATGTCCTAACCCCAGGGCGAGAGCCACTGTGAAAGGTTGCCTAGTCCATTCTCCCACCTTGACCTGGACTAACAAGCAACGCCTGGGTTTTCTGTGTTGTTGTTGTTAGCTGTCATTGAGTCGATTCCCACTCGTAGCAAGTCCATGTGATAGAGTAGGACCACCCCATAGTATTTTCTTGACTAATCTTTAAGGAAGCAGATTGCCAGGCCTTTCTCTCACAGAACCAACAGGTGGGTTCGAACTGCTACCCTTTCAGTTAGGAGCCCAGCACTTAACAGTTTGTGCCACTAGGGGTCCTACTGGTTTTTTGTATCAGCCCTCAAAGCTAGGAGCTTCTTCTCTGCAGCCAAGTTAAATTTCTCGTGCTGCCTCTGCTGGGCCCAGTGATTGCTAAGGGGCAAATGATAATTTCTTTGCTTGAGGGTTGTGGAGAGAGGATATTGGAGGGTGGCCCCTGGGTTGTTGTTGTTGTTCAGTGCCAACAAGTCATTTCCAACTCATAGTGACCCTATATACAATAGAATGCAAACACTGCCCGGTCCCGCGCCATCCTCACAATCATTGTTCTGCTTGAGCCCATTGTTGAAGCCACTGTGTCAATTCATTTCTTTGAGGGTCTTCCTCTTTTTCTCTGACCCTCTACTTTACCAAGCATGATGTCCTTATCCAGGGACTTGATCCCTCCTGATAACATGTCCAAAGTATGTCAGACGTAGTCTCACCATCCTTACTTCTAAAGAGCTCTGGGTAGGGTTGCCACAACCAAAAAAACCAAACCCGTTGGAGATGAGTCCACTCCAACTCATAGCGACCCTATAGGACGGAGTAGAACTGCCCCATAGGGTTTCCAAGGCTGTAAGCATTACAGAAGCAGACCGCCACATCTTTCTCCCATGGAGCGGCTGGTGGGTTTGAACCACCGAACTCTCAGTTGGCAGCTGAGCACTTAACCACAGCACCACCAGTTCCTGGAGGATTCCAGATTTAGGAAGTAAAAATACAACACCCCTGTTACGGATCGAATCATGTCCCTCAAAAAGATGCGACGATGTTCTAACCCTTGTACCTGTGAAGGTGCTCTTCTTTGGGGAAATAAGGCCTTTCATTGAAGGCATTACCAAGTCATACCGGGTAGGCTGGGTCCCAGTCCTAATTCCTTCTGAGTGGTGTCTTACAAAAGGGGAGAACAGACACAAAGGCAGAGTCACACACAAGCGGAAGACACCATGTGAAGATACACCTTCAAGCAGCGAAAGCACACCAAGGATTGCCGGAAGCCACCAGAAGGCAGGAGAAAGGCGTGGAACAGTTCCTCTGTCAGACCCCTCAAGAGCTCAACATGGCCGAGACCATGGTTTGTGCTTCTAGCCTCCAGAATCATGAGACAGTAAATTTCTGTTCTTTAAAGACAACCACTTTGTGCTTTTTTTTAGTGGCAGCCTATTAAACAAAACAGGAAAATTGAATCAAACAAGGTATAGCTTTTTTTAAGTATAAGTATGTCCCCTGCACTATTGGGGATATACTTACATTAAATTTTTTTTGTTGTTTACCTGAAATTCCAATTTAGCTGGGAATCCTGTAGTTGACCTGGCTACCCTAACCCTGGGCTGCAAGCTCAGGTTTCCAGAGGGTCGCAGGGGATCTGTGGGGACCTCCTACGAGGAGCACTGTGCCCATAACTACCACCTCCCAGTGACTGTACCAAGTCTTTGCCGTAAGATGAGGGTGAGCATTGTACTCTAGGCAGCCTGTTCAGGGTGGTCCGGCTCTCCCCCCTTCAATGAAGACATAGCTTCCCTCTCTTTCTAGCCTGGAAAACTCCCACCACCTTTGCTCACTCTCTTGCCTACTTAAAAAAAAAAAAAGCCACTCACACCCTGAGACCCAGTTCTGGCCCTTATGGACTCAGATCCCCTGTGATGAGTTAGTTACAGATGTGTGTTTGGCATTGGGGACGGTGGCTTTCAGGGTGAGCTGTGTCATTTTCAAGCTGCTTTTGAGGTCCCAAACTCTCCTCCACCACCGCCTCTCTTAGGGGGAGCTTGGTCGGGGGACCTAACGATTCAAGTGTTTCTTATCTGGGGCCTTGCCCAACACGAGACCTCCATTCCTGCTCCTTCCCACCCTCCACAAAAAAGTTCCTGGAGATGGGAGCAGCTATATCTGACATAATTGCTTAATTAGGGGAAAATTGCTTAAATTTCCGCAGCCGCAGCCATGGTACCGTTCTGACTAGAAAAGCCTTTAAAACCCAGCTTCCATAGAAAGGAGCTTGCTGCCACTCCACGCCCACTCCTTCTTCTCCAAGAAGGGAAGAGAGGACCTGAGTTGGGAGTCACCAACCACTGCAGTCTGGGGGCATTTTGCACACGCACTTGCACACGCACACGTACCTACTCACCGTCACCACCATCTCAACCGGGCTGTGCTGGACACTGGTGAGCTTGCGATTTCTTCAAAGGCCAGGAGTCAGCCCACTTTTTTGTAAAGCACCAAAGAAACAAACAAAAAACTCACCGCCACTGAATCGATTCTGACTCATAGCGACCCTATAGGACAGGGTAGAACTGCCCCATAGGGTTTCCAGGCTGTAAATCTTTACAGAAGCAGACTGCTACAACTTTCTCCTGTGGAGCAGCTGATGGGTTCGAACCACCAATCTTTTGGTTAGCAGCCAAGTGCTTTAACCACTGCCCTATGAGGGCTCCTCCCGTAAAGCCCAGAGAGTAAATATTTTTGACTGTGGGAGCCATACAGTCACTGGTGCAACTCATCCACTCTGCTGTTGTAGAGTGAAAGCTGCCATAGATGGTACATGACCAAACAGGTGGGGCTGTGTTCCAGGAAAGCTTTACGAAGACAGGCAGCATGCTGGATTTGGTCTGCAGGCCATAGTTCGAAGACGCCCGTCAAAGTCTAACTGCTGGGGTGCAGCTGGTGCAGCTGGCTTAGGTGGTTCTCGTGCAATGGATTGAGGGTCCCTGCAAATGGTCACCCCCACCATAGGCACAGGAGGCTCCAAGGGATGACTCTGCCCTCAGGCAAATATGAGCTCTGGGGACAGAGAGCTCCAGGTTTGAGTCCTTGCTATATGATCTTGGGCTAGGTAATAATTGCTCTTTCCTTCCAGAGTCATGATGGCAATAAATAAGATAGTGCACGTGAAGCTGTGTTTGTTCCTTGTTATCACTGTTGTTAGCTGTTGTCTATTCGGCCCAGACACATGGTGTTTCCATGCACAATGGAACAAAACGATGCCCAGTCCTGTGCCCTCCCCAGGATCAGTTGCAGATTGGGCTCTTGTGACCCACAGAGTTTTCACTGACTGATTTTTGGAAATAGATCGCCAGGCCTTTCCTCCTAGTCTGTGTTAGCCTGGAAGCTCCCCTGAAACCTGTTGAGCATCTTAGCAACATGAAACCCTCCACTGACAGAAAAGTGGTGGCTGCTCACGAGATGCATTGGCCAGGACTTGAACTCAGAACAGAAAATGAGAATACTACCACCGAACCATCAATGCTCTCTTAAAGAACAAAACTCATTGCCATGGAGTCAGTCCTGACTCATGCCAACCCCATGTGTTATAGAGTACAACTGTGTTCCATAGGGTTTTCTTGGCTGTAATCTTTACAAAAAGTGTATCGCCAGGCATTTATTCCATGGTGCTGCTAGGTGGGCTCAAACCACCAGTCTTTAGGTTAGTAGTTGAGCACAAACCATTTGCACCATCCCAGGACCTAATGTTCCATGAAAAACCCATTGCCAAAGAGTCAATTCCAACTCATAATAACCCTAAAGGACAGTGTAGAACTGCCCCTTAGGATTTTCAAGGAGCAGCTGATGGATTTGAGCTGCAGACCTTTTTATTAGATGCCAAGCTCTTAGCCACAGTGCCACAATGTCAGCTGCTGGGAGTCAAGTCAAGCAGGTTTTGATCTTAGTGTGTGGATCTCAGAGGAGAGCCCTTGCAGGAAAGCTTAAGGATTCCTGTCACCTCCTCCTCCCAAGCTTGTCACAAGCCTTTCTCCTCTCATGGTTATATAAGCTTGTGGATGCCCACTGGGCTCTTCCGAGAGACCAGAGAAGAGAATTGTCCTCGCAGGAAATGGCCCACAGGGGGCACCAGAAAGCCAGCTCTTGGACCCCTTCTCTCAGTACCCCAAGTCCTCCCCTGGCCGCTCTACCTGTGTTTATTCTCTCCTCTCCTTCCAGGCTGCCTTCTGCCTTCCAAGCCTTCTCCGGACAGGGCCTTCCAGCCAGAGCCCCCTCCCCAGTTGCAGTGGGCTTGGGAGAAACCTGTCTAAATAGAGCAGTCAGTGAAATGGGACTGGGTTTAGAGACAAGATGTCCACACTGATATTGGTACTTAAGAGACAGTGTGTGCCCACATAGGGGCCTGGCTGCTAAATGTGGCAGATGTCGTCAGCCATGCGGGGGTGGGGAGGGGTGGGGACTTCAGGGGTGACAACAAGCAGGATACAGGGGCGGAGGGGAGCTTCAGGAACTGGGGCTGTGGGTTCAGGGAGTTTGGAAGAAGAACAAATCAGGCCCGTGGTCCTGGGGGAGCCAGATGCTCGGGCAGGGGTGAGTTCAGAAGACTGAGGTCTTGCAGCTGGCTCCGGTGAAGTCCCTGCATTGTGCTTTGTAGAGATCTGGGAGAAGAGGGTTAATCTGGAAGGATAACTCTGGAACTGGGTTGGTGACACCTGGCACACAGAAGTGCTCTGTGCATGGATTTATGGACTGGCTAACACCCCATCTGAGATTAACCACAGACATCTGACGGCTGGTGAACCTACCCCCACAGGCATTGAGTAAGTCGCACTTGAAACATGCTAAGTGGTGTAGAGTCGAGATATCAACTTCCCTCAAAGCACAGTAAAATGTTTTGTGTACTTTAAATAGCCACTGAGTGGGTCAGATTTGGCACGAACGCAATAGAGGAAGGAGGCAGCCGAACTAAGATCCAGGGACAGCCTTGGGGACAGAAGGTAGCAGCTGAAGGTTATCTGGTAAAAAAAAAAAAAAAAAAGGTCGCCGTCCAGTCGGCTCCAATGCATGGCAACCCCCTGTGTGTCAGAGTAGAACTGCGTTCCATAGGGTTTTCTTTCTTTTTTGTGCGTGTTTTGAAATATGTGTATTATTATAAATCGAACACCACCATTACCTGACATGAATAGAAGCTGATTGCTGAAGTAAATGCATCGCCATTAAAACTGGTCTATAAACCCTTTGCCGTGGCGTCGATTCCAACTCACAGTGATCCTATAGGACAGAATAGGACTGCCCCATCGGGTTTCCAAGGAGCGGCTAGTGGATTCGAACTGCCGACGTTTTAGTTAGCAGCCAAACTCTTAACTACTGTGCCACCCCCCAATTTTTTTTTTAATTGTGCTTTAGGTGGAAGTTTACATAGCAAATTAGTTTCTCATTAAACGATCGATACTTATATTGTTTTGTGACATTGGTTGCCAACTCCATGACCTATCAACACTCTCTTCTTCTCTACCTTGGGTTCCCCATTGCCATTTGTCCGACTTACCTATCCCAGCCTGCCTTCTCGCCCTCGCCCCTGGGGTGATGTGCCCATTTAATCTCCTATTCCATAGAGTTTTTAATGGCTGAGCTTTCAGAAGGAGACTGCCAGGCCTTTCTTCCAAGGGACCTCTGGGTAGACTCCAACCTCCAACCTTTGGGTTGGCAGCTGAGAGCATTAACTGTTTACACTGCCCAGATTATCCAAGCATGAGGGAATTGGTAGAGTGTCTGGGGCTGGCCTGGCTCCGTTACCTGGTGACTCATGGCCACCTGTGCCTGGGGTCTGTCGGCTCACCCATTCTCCACTCCAGCCCCCTGCCTGCTCCGAGGCTGCTGCCAAAGCAAATAGAAGTGATTGCCTGCTGCTCTGCGCATCTTTGGATTCTTCACCTTCTCGCTCCCCAGGCATTTGGTCCAGTGCCCAGCTTGGAGACCTCATGGCGGGGTCTGAGCAGGGCCTGGGTCACTGTGGTTCTGGTCCTGTGACAAACCTGCCCCTTTTGATGTTCTCTGGCCTGGCTGCAGAGCAGGGGCCGGCAGCTGGATGTTGGAAGGAGGCCAGTGTTTCACAAACCGTGGTGAATCAGATTCTCTCCCACCTGTGCTATTTCTGGGCTTAATCTCCTTGATTCACAGCCTGCACATCTCCTGACCTTCAAATTCAGGCCCATCTGGAGCTGCAGGTGCCCTCCAGAGCTGAGGCCTCGCTGTCCGCAGGCGGGGGAGAGTGAGAGGCCTGCACAGGCCCACCTTCTCAGCAAGCTGAGCCGAAACTCCGACCTCAGCCCCCAATACCTGGCTCCGGAGCTTGTTCCCCTGGGACATGAGCCCTGCCTGGGGCCCTATTTCCAGGGTCCTGCCATGCACTTCCTTGCCTTTGTCCACCACCTGCTGTCTCAGCCCTTCCACGAGTACCTCAGGGGTCTGCACCCGCTCCCTACACCCAGCCCTGCGTCCTCCTCCCGTCATGCTGTGTGCCTGTCTGCCCAACCCCACTGCACCTCTCATCCTCTTGCCATTCCTTCCCATGTTGTACCCTTGCTTCCGGCCTCTTTGTCTAACACAGTGCTTCTCAGGCGAGCCACCGGACCAGCAGCATCGGCACCGCTAGGGAGCTTGTTAAACCAAAAACTGTTGCCATCGAGTCAGCTCTGACTCATAGCGACTCTATAAGACAGAGTAGCACTGCCCCAGGGTTTCCAAGGAACTGCTGGTGGATTCAAACTGCTGACTTATTGGCTAGCAGCCAAGCTCTTAACTACTGTGCTACCAGCATCTCCTTTAGGTCCCTTTAAGTCTTACAGTGGGTCCTCGCTAACAGAGGACAGCCATGACAGGGATACTCTGAACCAGCCATCCCCCACTCCTGCTATTTGACTTAAGGCTGCAGGAGCAGGTTTGGGGTGGTATTTTCTTTTTTTGGAGGGGAGGCAAGGGTTTTTTTTTTTTTTTTCCACTAGATTTACCTTTCTAATTACATCTACTTGCACCGATATTAAAACGAGCTTGTATTCCCCAGACACCTGTAACAGACATAACAGCAAGGTGATGCCCAGGCTGGGCAATCCCGGTACAAGCTGGGTGGCCAAAAAACTCGGAAATGAAGGCTCTGCCTCAACTGCAAAATAAGCAACCCCCAGGCAGGTAATTAAAAGCTGCAGTAATTTTTTCAACAGTGCCTTAGTGATCTAATTAACTTCTAGGGGATATTTTATTTATTTATTGTACTTCAGATGAAGGTTTACAGAACAAACTAGTTTCTCATCAAATGGTTAGTACATATGTTGTTGTACGATATTGGTTAACAACCCCACGACATGTCAACACTCTCCCTTTTCAACCCTGTGTTCCCTGTTACTAGCTTTCGTGTTCCCTCCTGCCTTCCAGTCCCTGCCCCAGGGCTGGTGCGCCCCTTTAGTCTTGGTTTGTTCCATGGGCCTGTTCAATCTTTGACTGAAGGGTGAACCTCAGGAGTGACCTCATTACTGAGCTGAAACGGTGTCTGGGGGCCATACTCTCAGGGTTTCTCCAGTCTCTGTCAGGTCAGCAAGCCTGGTCTTTCTTTTTGAGTTAGAATTTTGTTCTACATTTTTCTCCAGCTCTGCCCAGGACCCTTTATTGTGATCCCTGTCAGAGCAGTCAGTGGTGGTAGCCGGGCACCACCTAGTTATACTGGACTCAGTCTGGTAGAGGCTGTGGTAGATGTGGTCCACTAGTCCTTTGAACTGATCTTTCCCTTGTAATCTTTAGTTTTCTTCATTCTTCCTTGCTCACGGAGGGGTGAGACCAGTGGAGTATCCAAGATGGCTACTCACAGCCTTTTAAGACTCCAGACGCTACTCACCACGGTAGAATGTAGAGCATTTTCTTTATAAACTAAGTTATGCCAATTGAGCTATCTAGGGGATATTTTAGACCCATCAACAGACTAGCTCCTCGGGTGTATTTCATGAATGGACGGGCCCAACACGCAAGATGAGGCTCCCGTGGATGCTCAGGCCCAGGTTGAGAAGCAGTGGCCCTTTTTAAAATATATATATTATTTTTTATTATTAAAAAAAACTTTACTGTGGTAAAATATACATAACAAAAAATTTCACTGAAGCCATTTTTAAGTGACATTAACACTCATCATATTGTGTAACCTTCCCCATCATCTATTTTGAAAACATTTCCATCACCCCAAACAGAAGCTTAATACCCCTTAAGCAATAACTCCCCATTCTCCTTTCCCTCCAGCCCCTGGGGACCACCAACAAACATTGGTCTCTATGCCTTTGCCTCTTCTGAGTATTTCAAATAAGTGGGATCATATAATATTTGTCCTTTTGTGTCTGACCTATTTCACTCAGCATCATGTTTTCATACATAGGATGGCACGTGTCAAAACTTCATTCCTTTTTATGGTGGCTCAATGGTAGAATTCTAAACTTCCACAGGGAGACCCGGTTTCCATTCCCAATCAATGCGCCGCATGTGCAGCCACCACTCGTCTGTCGATGGAGGCTTCCATGTTGCTCTGATGCTCAACAGGTTTCAACAGAGCTTCCAGAAAAAGATAGACTAGGAAGAAAGGCCTGGCAATCTACTTTCAAAAATCAGCCTATGGATCACAACAGTCCTATCCCCAACTGATCATGGGAATGGTGCAGAACCAGGCAGCATTTCATTCTGTTGTGCATGGGGCCACCATGAGCTGGGGACCAAGTCCATGGAACTAACAATATTCCACGGTATGGATGTACCATAATTGTCTAATTCATTCATCTGTTGAGGGACACAGGTTGCTTCTACCTTTGGGCCATCGTGAATAACGCTGCTATGAGCACTGATAATGAGCAGCAGGGCAGGGCTTTGGTGGTGGGGAAGTTGTGGGGGTCTCCCACTCTCCCAGTGCTGTCCTTTAGGACATGGCCCAGACCCCAAGGAGCTCCGAAGCCCCTCCCATGGGACCACACCCCGTCCATGCCCCCCAATCCAGCCCCTCCTGTGCCCCAGCTGCCGAAGCCATCAGAACGCGGGAAGGAAGATGCTGTTCATCTTTCCGTGACCTCCTGCCTTTGAATGAGTGGAGCAGCTCAGTCGAATCACCTGAGATCTCAATTATGATTAAACACACCCACGCCAAAGCCAGGGCAATGATCCAGAAAGACAGAGCCAGGCAGGCTTCTCTCCCTCAGCGAAGCCATTATACCGGGCTTCCTCCCAGCAGCCTCATCTGCCCTCTGCGAGACACCCCGATCCACTTCTGTGACGCTGTGATGGAGACCAGCTCAGCCCGCTCCCCCATCGCGCGCTCAGGTTGCCTAGCAACATTGACAGACGGCCGGCCTGGCCAATCACCTGTGGCTGCTGACATCCACCGGCTTCTCGAGGCCCGGAAACCGAGTGTGGCCCGTCCCCACCTCGCCACACCTTGCCATTCTGGGGCCCCTAGAGAGGCGGGCAGTGGCCAGCGGTCCTCACCTCACCCTCGGCCCCCCAGCCGAGGACCATTCTGCGGCTTAATCTGTGACATTTAACATAAATAGTTTTCTATTCCCAGCTGACCTTTAATGGCTTTTATCATCAGCTGTGGTTCCTGGCAGCCATACAAGAGCCGCTGTCTGTCGCCTCCGTCTATTCCAAAAGAATACGCAAGGAGGCCCCACCGTTTCGCCCCAGGAAGCCAGGGAGCCCCTGGAGATGTCTGCCGGGACTGCAGCCTGCCACTCTCGCCCAGAAACATCCTTACGTGTTTCAATTAGAATTAGTGGGGAAGCCAGTTATTAAGTGGTTAGTTATTATGGTAACGGAGACACTCCCACTAACTGATGCGGGCCGCTTTTGCCTTCTCGAATGGCCACTTTTTAAACCCATACTCCCTCCCTGGTGCTTGGTAGAAGTGTGTAGGGCAGAAGTGGAAGGGAGGAGGACAGAAAGATAGGTCCTTGTACTCCATTGCCCCGCCTGCACCCCCTCTTCCTACACCCACACCTAGGTGGCGTCCCCAGGAGGGGGGTTGGTGTGGTGACAAGAACACCCTCCCCTTGAAATCACAAGTCCTGGAGTCAGACCCCAGAACGAGAGGTCATGGCCCAAGGCCAGTGCCCACTGCCACTGACCCCTCTCTGCACCCCTTCCCCACACAGAGATGGATGCTCTCTCGGCACAGAAAGCTTAAAGGACTCTTGCTGCGGAGGCTTGGGTTTTGGCAAGGGTCCAATAGATACCAAGAGTGCAGAGGAGGGCAAAGACCCTTAGGCTGGAGGGCTCTGGATCTATAGCCAAGTGACCTTGGGCAAGTCACATGACCTCCGAGAGCCCCAGTCTTAACCTGGGTAATGAAGCTTTGAATTAGGGGTTCCCAAAGACTGAAGAAGAATTGATGCCTCTGAATTATGGCATTGGTGAAGAATGTTGAATATACCATGGACTGCCAGAAGAATGAACAAATCTGTCTTGGAAGAAATACAACCAGAATGCTCCTTAGAAGTGAGAATGGTGAGACTTTGTCTCATGTACTTTGGACAAGTTGTCAGGAGGGATCAGTCCCTGGAGAAGGACATCATGCTTGGTAAAGTGGAGGGTCAGCAAAAAAGAGGAAGACCCTCAATGAGATGAATTGACACAGTGGCTGCAGCGATGGGCTCAAGCCTAATGATGATTCTGAGGATGGCACAGGACCGGGCAGTGTTTCCTTCTGTTGTACATAGGGTCACTACAGGTCAGAACCGAATGGGCGGCACCTAACAACAACACAATATCTCTCTGCTCTGGCATGCCTAAAGGACACAGTAGTCCCTCATTTTGGCTGAGGCATCACTGCTGCACAATTCTGCACACTGGGCAGGGGTATGGCAGGCCCTGGGGTAGAGTCCTGGTACCCTCTCCCATGGGTGCCCAGGCTTGTCTACCTGGAGGAGATGCTCTCAGAGGTCCTCTTCCAGCTCTTGCTTTCAAACTTGACTTTCCGGCCTCTCTTCCACCTCCTTTCCCCCGGCTAGAGCATGCACAGGGGCAGTGGTGATTCAGGGGCAGAATTCTCACCTTCCGTGCTGGACACCTAGGTTCGGTTCCCAACCAATTCACCTTGCGCACAGCCATCACTTGTCTGTCAGCAGAGGCTTGCGTGTTGCTAGGACGCTGAGCAGGTTTCAGTTGAGCTTCTAGACTAAGACAGACTGGGAAGAAAGGCCTGGCGATCTACTTCCAAAAATCAACAAATGAAAACCCTATGGAGCACAATGGTCCAATCCGCGACCAATCATGGGGATGGCACAGGACCGGTCAGGGTTTGGCTCTCTTTTGCATGGCATCATCATGAGTCAGGGTCAACTTGACGGCAGCTAACAAAAATAACAGAGCATGATCAGTAGGTTAACAGCCAGTCTCTGCCGTCAACAGCCTGAGCTCATAATCCTGGTTCCAGTCCTCACTAGCTGGGTGACCTGAGGCAAGTCACAGAGCCACCCAGCCTCAGTTTCCTTATCCGATAAAGTATCATGAGGATGAATGAACTAACACAAGAGGTGAGTGCTCAGTGCTGCCATCGAGTCGGCCCCTGACTCACAGTGACTGACTCATGGTGACACCATGCACAAGGGAACAAAGTGCTGCCCGGTCCTGCACCATCCCCACAATCAGTTGCAGACTGTTGTGATCACAGGGTTTTCACTGGCTGATTTTCTAAAGAAGATCACCAGGCTTTTTTTCCTAGCCTGATTTATTCTAGAAGCTCTGCTCTAACCCGTTCAGCATCATAACAACGCGCAAACCTCCACCCACAGACTGGCAGTGGCTGCTTATAAGGTGCATGAGCTGGGAATCGAACCCGGGTGTCCCACATGGAAGGCGAGAATTCTACCACTGAACCGCACAAGTGCACAATCACGGGTCACTACTGTCGCTGTTATTATTTTAGAGACGGGAGGGTGGGAAAAACTGACAGTGGCTTCTTTTCCCTTGAGATCTATTGGGTATTTGGGGGCGGAGGTAGGAAAAGCAAGGCAGAGAACAAGCAGGAGCAGAGAAGGGGCAGGTTGAAGTGGAGACAGCTGGCAAGAAGAGCTGAGCATGGAAAGCAATCACTGAGAGCAAGAGCAGGGAAGAGAGGAGAATGTTCTCTTGACCAGGGAGGGCTGGGAGGGGGTGGAGAGAGAGGGGTGGCTAATTATTTTCTTCAGCTCAGCTGCACCAACAAAAAAGAAAATGAATCTGAGAAGCCCAGACAAGGCTGTGGAGCGAAGCAGTGCTGACACACAGATAGGTAAAGGAGGTGCGCAGCACAGAGAAAATTATCTTTCTAACCACTACCTTGGACCGTAATCGCCTTCCCGAGGTGGCTCTGGTTCTGGGGGGAAGGGCCGCTGAAGAGCCACTTGGTTTGATTCCTTTAATCTTTTGACGCCGCCTGTCACTGGCTAGGGAGTAATTAGGACGCACTGTACTTTCCAGCAGCTGGAGCTGAGTTCCTGGAAGATGAGAGCACGCAGCCATGGGCCGCAAGGATGGCCAGGCTCTCAGTGGCTTCATTTGTTTCTCTTGTAGTCTGTGTCTTGTTTTTCTAGGGATGAGGCTACCGCACGGCCATCTGCAGGGATTGTGAGTCACAGGAGATGCTGGGGCGTGTCCTGGGGAGACGGTTTTCAGGGTAAGGAGAGCTGAAGCTGGACCCCTGGGCACTTGGTCTCAAGCTGAGAATGAGTCCGGCTTGCTTCTCGGAGCTTCTCTTGGTCCAGGCCTCCCTGGGCACCGAGACCCACCTGCTGGCATGTCCGAGACCCCATCCCAGGTCCCTGCACCTTGCTATAAAGAGCCATGCATGGAAACATTTTCCCCTACTCCCCAGGAATGGCAGCAGCGAGGCTGGCCTTGCCCAGGAGTGCAGGGGCAGGGGAACCAGCATGGGGTTTTCCAGACTGGGCTGGACAAAGGGTTGCAGCAGAGAGGGTTTGAGAATTTGGACAGGGGAGAAGGGGGACTTGAATGTGACCATTTGCAGAAGAGGCAGAGAAAACGGTCTGCCCATCTTGGTCTTAAATGATGTGGAAAGTGGGGACGGTTATTTGCCCCACAGCCCACACAATGGGTGTATTCAGGCAGCCCTGCGGCCGGAGCCCTCCTCCCTCCTTCTACCTAGGCCCTGACCTCCCCTTCCTCCTGCAGGAATCCTTCCTCAGTCCAGGGTGGCTGGAGAGCTTGTAGATGAGGATGCACTGCCCTCCCCCCGCCCACCCCCACACCATGCCTGCTCAGCAGCCCTGCTGGGTTAAAAGCCAAAGTGGAGCCTGCACCTCATCACCCTCAGCGGGAGCACCAGGGCTCCACAGAAAGTGTACAGCCAGCCAGAGTGGAGAGAGGGGATGGTCTGGGCAAGAGGCCCATGTCCAGGGACCCCCTGGCCCATTCCTGGATGTCCAGTGTCACTCTGCTGGGCCTGGGAGTCAGGGCATGGCCAAGTTGACAGGGCCCTGTATTAAGGGTCTGCAGGATTCTGGAAGACTGAGTCATGCAGTCACTATTGCCACAGGCTCTGAGTCCAAAAACCACCAGACTCCCAGCTTCACCTACGTGAACGTGAGCATGTTTCCAGCTTTTCTGGGCCTCTGTTTTCTCATCTGCAAAATGGGGTAATACTTGTCTCATACTGAGGACTGTTGTGAGGACTGAAGGGGGCAGTTCACGTCAAGAGCTTGGCACACAGGACTAGCTCCATAAACGTGACCTTTAGAGTCTCTGCAGCCATCCTGCATCACGTCCTTAGACTCCAGGCATTGTGAGAGCCCAGGCAGTTTAACACTCCTAAATCTTTCGGTTGGAGGGTAACTTCCAGGTCTTCTGGCCCAACCTTCTCCAGGAAGTCCATCTCAGCCACCCAGGTCACATGTCATTGCTCAACTGTGCTCCCAAATGGAAGGCTGTGCTTTACTTGAGTCCCTGGGTGGTGCAGTTAACATGTTCAGCTACTAATCAAGAGATTGGAGGTTTGAGTCCACTAGAGGTGCCTCAGAAGAAAGGCCTGGCAACCCACTTCCAAAAAATAAGCCGTTGAAAACCTTACAGAGCACAGTTCTACTCTGATGCACATGGGATCGCCAGTTGACTGGAGGACAACTGATTCACCTAATTTGTAGCAAGATGAAATAACTCCCTGTACCCTCCAAGCAGTAGCTCTGGGCATTCTGGAAACTGACCACCAATTCCACTGGATTTTTGCTACTCAAGGTGTGGTCCATGGACCTGCAGCATCACCTGGGAGCTTATTAGAAATGCAGAATCTCAGGCCCCACCCCAACCTGGTGAATCAGATCCCCAGGTAATTTGTAAGCACATGGAGTTTGAGAAGCTCCTCAGCATCTCCTTAGGAGGGCATGTGGTTCTCACTGTGGTGTCAACTCGGACTGATGTGCCATGAGGAAGCGGGAACTACCTGGAAGTGATTTATTACTAATAATAGCTACGGTACTAATATTTGCAAATAATGTCATTTTTTATAAAAAGGAAATTAGAGCTGATTCCAGGTTATGCCTATTTCAATGTCACCCGCACACACTCGCATTCTGCTCTGCTTTCTTGAGCGAGAGAATTATAGTTGTGTTTCACACACATCCCTGATGATGCTCACGGAAATGGATCACAGGTGGATACATGTGGCAGGTGTCTTTTGGAGAGAGGAGAGGGATAAACCACTGACCTCGCCCAGGCTCCCTGCCTCGGCATGGCTTCCTGCCCACCTCCTCTCAACAGGTTGTCAGTCGGATGGTGTCAGAAAAGGAAGCCTGCCACCTAAGGCAGCCCATGTCATTGCTGGGTGCCCTCATTCTTAGGAAGTTCTTCCTCACATTGGTCTGAAATACCACCCCTGTAACTCCCACCCATGGGTCCTGTTCAGTCTCTGGCACCACACAGTACGAGGCCAACTCCTCTCCTATATAATATCTGCGTTCATTTCCTACGATTGTTGCAACGAATTACCAGAAACGGGGTGGCTTAGAACAACAGAAATATATTCTCTCACAAAATCAAGGTGTTGGCTGGGCCCTACTCCCTCCAAAGGGACTCCTTCCCTGCCTCTTCCAGCTCCTGGTGGCTCCTGGCAACCCTCAAATTGGGGCTGCATGACTCCAGTCTGCCTCTGTCTTCACATGGCCTCCCCCATGAGTCTCCAATCTCACTCTGTCTTCCTCTTGGGAGAACACTTATCAATAGATGTAAAAAGCAAAACCAGACCAAACCCATTGCTGTTGAGTAAATTCCAACTCAAAGCGACCCTACAGGACAGAGTAGAACCGCCCCATAGGGTTTCCAAGAGTGCCTGGTGGATTCGAACTACCGAACTCTTGGTTAGCAGCCAAAGGCTCAACTACTGGTGCCACCAGGGCTCCATCAATGGACTTAGGGTGCCCCCAAGTCAGAGATGATCTCATCTCCAGGTCCTTAATATAATTACACCTGCAAAGACCCTTTTTCCAAATAAGGCCATGTTCACAGGTTCTGGAGGTTAGGACATGGACACGTCTTTTGGGGACCACCATGCAACCTACTACGACACCCACTCAAATATTTAAAGCCATGTTTTTGGCCAGTCTACTCTTCCCCAGGCAAAACGACCCCTCATGTGACCTACTCTTAGCCTGGGCTACTCCAACGGACAGGGACGAATATGTCAGTCTTGTCTTCTCCTGGCCAAAGGAGGCGAACGACTTTAACCTACTGGGGTAGGGTGAGCTTGGTGCACTGTGAGTTTAATGTGAATAGAGAACTTGAAGAAGGAGGTTCCTTAAAGCAGGGCAGGAAATAGGGCGGGGCGAGGGAATTGCCCACCCTCAGGCCCATGCAGGTGCAGGGTGGGCACCTGAAAGTGGGCGCTGCCTCCTTAAGTTTGCGCCCTGGCTGTCTTACCCTCTTCACCTAGTCCTGGCCCTGTCCCCAAAGAAGTCAGCCTCAGTGATTTCTGGGCTCACTCTTTTGAGAAGTGTTCTGGAACTGAGCAAGGACCCTTAAGTGGAGCTTCCCAGGGAAGCAAGGGGGACTGTCTACACTTCTCTGAGATGCTCCCCATACTTCCCACCCCCATGTTCCAAGAGTTCATAGCCGTTTTCCCTGCATGGTACAGAGCCAGGGAGGGTCCTGGGAAGAGGAAATGACATGTGGCAGAGAATGCTTTTCCCAGAGG
This sequence comes from Loxodonta africana, assembly GCF_030014295.1. Taxonomy (NCBI): domain Eukaryota; kingdom Metazoa; phylum Chordata; class Mammalia; order Proboscidea; family Elephantidae; genus Loxodonta; species Loxodonta africana. Next base: position 19,211,903 of record NC_087359.1, read on the forward strand.
GTCTCAGCCACTGAGCCTTATTCACAATGCACAGGAGGCTATGTGATAGCGCCCCCTGGAGGTGGGCAGTGCACTGGTGCCATGGTTGCTCAAGGCGTTGCTAGGCAGACAACAGAAGCCACCCCATCCCTTCCCTGGACCTCCAATCATAAGCCCTTCTGGAGGCTGCAATTGAGTCTTGCCCAGTGTGGTGCCTTCCAGGATTCATCTCCTGCCTCCACGCCTGGTGGTAGACTGCTCTGCCTGCCTTCCTCTCCCTCACCCTCCTGGACTTGACTATCAACAATTATTTGTATGGAGTCCCTGGGTGATGCAAATGGTTAACCTGCTCAGCTGCTAATCAAAAGGTTGACAGTTGGAGTCCCCCCAGAGGTGCCTCAGAAGAAAGACCTGGCAATCTACTTCTGAAAAATCGGCCATAAAAAATCTATGTAGCACAGTTCTGCTCTGACACACATGCGGTTGCCATGAGTCGGAGCCAACTCAACAGCAACTGGTAATCACTTGCACAGCTGTTTCGCAGGTTGGGAAGCACTTTTTACATCCTCTTTAATTCACAATGACCTTGACTTTCATTCATTCAGTCATCAGCCCCATTTTACGAATAATGAACCTGAGTCACGGGGGATGAGTAAGCTGCCTAGCCAGGTTCCACAGCTCAGAACTGGGGGAACAGGATAAGAATCCCAGGCTATTTCTCCAAACTACTGCTACTCCTTTTTGGCCAAGCACCTTGGATTAAATGTCCAGCAGAAGTGCCCAGACAGGTTAAGCACTTGGCTGGTAACTGAAAGGTTGGTGGTCTGAACTCACAAGCAGCTCCCTAGGAGAAAGATGTGGCAGCCTGCTTCTGTAAAGATTACAGCCTGGGAAACCCTATGGGGCAGTTCTCTGTCCTGTAGGGTTGCGATGAGTCAGAATCAACTCGACGGCAACAGGTAGAAGTGCTCAGAGAGTCTAAAGAGAGGCAGCAGGACATGGGCACTTTGCCTGGTACCCAGAGGGTCACCTCTTCTGGCCAAAAGGAAAAGTCAACGATAGGCTGGGACAAAGCGAGCCTGTTGTTTTCCTGGTGCTGCTAAATTCACTGTCACCCTCTTCTGCCTGTGGAGCAGCAATTTCTCTGGTTTTACTATCAGCTCATACCTGAATTGCTCACTCCTGGAGAATGCTTAACGATGGGCCAGCCTCTGTTTCTGCCCCCACAGAGATGGGACTGGGAGATCCGGGGTGGCATTACCACGTGCTCCATGTTCTGCCTCTTTCCACTCTGGGCTGAGCCGTGGGACAGCTGAGTGTTCTTCAACTCCTCCCCCTAGGTGGCTGCCACCTCTAAGAGGCAGGTGGCTAGAGCACCCAGCACAGTGGCCCCCCTGGAACCACTGGGAAGGCTCCAGGGAGTGGCTCTCCATTCATGTTGGCAAGAAGTAAGCGTTAGTCGTAGTGCAAGCCCAGATCTGTCCTGGACCAGGGCTTCCAACCAGTTCATTCTCGTTCCAACTTCTGCTGAGAATTTGCATTTCCACCCCAGATATACTGAATCAGAATCCACATTTTAACAAGACCCCCAGGTGATTCTTATGATGTATCTTATTAAAATGTAGATTCTGATTCAGTATATCTGGAATGGAAATGCAGCTTCTCAGCAGGGGTTCGAACTGGAATGAACCAGTTTGGAGCCTGCTCTGGGCTCTTCTGGGATAGTGCTTACCTGTGCTGGCAGCTGCAGCGGGATCCATCTGCCACTGGCCCTCTGGCTGGTTCTTTCAGCCCACCTGGGTGTAATCCTTGGCTCCACTATTTACTGGGTGGCCTAAAACTACTGACTCAACCTCTCTGAGCATGGGTATCCTTTTCTGTAAAGTGGAGAAAATAATAAGACCTCCTGCCTCACGGGATGTTGCAAGGATCACATTAGTAGATGGATGAAAATGGACTTTATAATCTGTGAAATGCCTCACAAATGTGCTTATTGTTAATGTCATTAGTTTTGTTTTGAGAGATATGCTGGGGAGGGGGCGATGGGTGTCTCCCCTGCCACTGCACCCACCTACCTGCCCCCCGTCATGTTCCCACCTATAACCACGCTTGCAGTCATTCCAAGATTCATAGCTGTGTTTACGGCCATGGGTGCTGGGAAAGGTTAATTCTGTAGGACATCAATGTTGTACGTTGCTGTCAAGTTGGCTCTGACTCATAGCGACCTTATGTATAACAGAACAGAATGTTGCCCAGTCCTGTGCCATCTCTGTGATCACTGGTATGTTTGGGTCCATCGTTACGGCTATTGTGTCAATCCATCTTATTGAGGGGTTCCTTCATTTTCGATGACCCTGTACTTTATCAATCATGATATCCTTTTCTTGCAATTGGTCTTTCCTAATGACAGTTCCAAAGTAATCAAGTAGAAGTTTTATCATCCTTGCTTCTAAGGAGCATTCTGCTTGTAAGGACATCAATAGAGATGTAAAAACAGAGTTCTATAGTCAAATAAAGGAGCTCTGGTAGCACAATGGTTTAGCTCTCAGCTGCAAACCAAAAACATCCCAGATTCAAACCCACCAGTGGCTCTACTGGAGAAAAGACTGGGCAATCTCTCCCATAAAGATTTTCTGCCTAGGAAACCCTATGGGGCAGTTCTACTCTATCCTATAGGGTCACTATGAGTTGAAATTACTCAATGGCACACAACAACACAACAAATAGACAAACAAGTTTGGGAACCACCGGGTTGAGCAAAGCTAAATGGGTTTTCTTTATAGCAAGACTCCTCCCAACTTTGATTGTGCTAAGAGGGTATGATTATCTGCCATTTTGTGATCTGTTGTGATTTTCCTACGTGTTGTGAATCCTATCTTTATGATGTTAATGAGATGGGATTAGTGGCAGTTATGTTAATGAGGCAGGATTCAATCTACAAGACTAGATTATGTCTTAAGCAAATCTCTTTTGAGATATAAAAGACAGAAGTGAGCACAGAGACATAGGGACCTCATACCACCAAGAAAGTAGTGCCAGGAGAAAAGCTCATCCTTTGGACCCGGGGTCCCTGCGCAGAGAAGCTCTTAGTCCAGGGGAAGACTGATGACAAGGACCTTCCTCCAGAGCCGACAGACAGAGAAAGCCTTCCTCCGAAGCTGACCTGAATTTGGACTTCTAGCCTACTAGACTGTGAGAGAATAAATTCCTCTTTGCTAAAGCCAGCCACTTGTGGTATTTCTGTTATAGCAGCACTAGATGACTAAGACTGAGAGGGATAGACTTGTGATGTTCCTAAACCTATTTGACCATGGAACCCTTTCCTTGGAGAGCAAGGATTTGTGTTCTGTAGAGCACACCTTCTGATGTTCTGGAAACTTTTGGACATTCTGTATCCAGGGCCCTCGTCTGCTCTCCCCTCCTTCCACCACTCCCCACCCACTGGGTAGAGGGATGGCAGCCAGGACCAGCATGGGGAGGAGGAGGGGGCTGTGCTGTGTGCACGGTGCCCTCTGCCTGCTGCTGGTGAGTCCATCTCCTGCATCAGACAAACAGCAGGGCCAGCAGCCACTGTGTTTTATGGCCACATCGTGTGTGAGATCTTACCCATTAGGGAGAAGCTGTCAACCCAAAACATAGATTTCAAGACGCACTTTCTACTCCGGGATTATGAATAACCTCTCTGATCATTAGAACCAGAGTATTTTTTAAAAATCCAATTTGTTTCTCACCTCAAAACCCATTTAGTTTGCTTCCTGCTCTTGGTGCTAAGAAGGGAGGGCTGGAGGCTGGAGGTCTCTAAAATCTCAGCTCCGGAAACTGTGTACCTCCAGAAATAGTGCAAGCCCCTCATCAAAAACCTTCAATTTCCTTGGAATCGTCTGTTATCCATTTCCTGTGGTCCAGCTGTGCATTGCTATAGGAAGGTATTCCCTTTATAATTAGAGCTGGAGAGAACTCCAGAGAGCAGGACAGCACCCCTCAAGGATGTGGGCATTTATCAGAGGCCAAGGCGTGAGTGGGAAACATTGCAGAGGGACTCCCAGCAGATAAATTTGAGAAGGGGCTGATTTTTATTTGACAAGTCCTAAAGCGATGCAATAATCCAAGATAAGAAGGAAACAAAAATATGAGCTGGCAAAAGCCCATTAAAAAAAAAAAATTCCCATCTCTGTCTCTTTCCCCACCAGCCCCTGTCTTGGGTCTTCCTAGAAGAAGCCGTATGTTCCCACCTCCGCCTTGTTTGTGTGGCCTCATCACTCAGCCATAAAAACTGACACGGGAGATTCATTGCAACACGTGGCCCCATTCAACTCCCATCAGCCCACCACAGGGACAGGAGCTGTTCATCTTTTTGGCTCAGCTAGCAGTCTCAGAAACACTTGTGAGGGGCACCTTGCCCGGCATGGAGATCAGATGAGCACGGAGGCATTTCTCGGAGGCTGATACTCTTGAGTTGCAGCTCATCTCCCTGCTCAGGCCAGACCAGAGCAGGCAGAACCCTCCGAGCAGGCCAGCAGATCCTGCAGGAGGCTGGGATTGCAGCAGTCCAGGCTGGCCCACTCCATCACTCACTGAACACTCATTTCTGCCACCTGGCCCTGCACTGTGTGCTGGAGAGAGCAGGTGAGCTAGACAGCTTCCCCATCCTCCAGAAGGTCAGCATCCTGGAGGGAGAGAGACACAGAAGCAACTCTTTACAAAGGCACGTGAGTGCTGTAATAGAGACATGGACAGGAATGGCAATCAGGAGCCCAGAGGACACAGTGACTGCTGGGAGGCATTTGGGAAGTGCCAGAGGAGAGGGCCATTTGAGCTGGGGGCGAGTAAGGATGGCTAGGAGTTGCCTGGGCAGATGAAATGGTTGATATGCCTGGTCGTACTCACCACCGTCTGAAATTACCTTATTCACAAACTGTGACTTATGGTTTTTCCATCCTCCTAAAATTGAGAGGGAAACCCTCAGTGGGGTAGATTGACACAATAGTTTAACAATGGACTCAAACATACCCGTGGTCATGAAGATGGTGCCGGACCAGGCAGCATTGCATTCTATTATACATAAGGCCACCATGAGTGGGAACCAACTTGATGGCAACGAACAACAACAAAAATGTCTGAAACCCTCATTCCTCTAACCTAGAAACCCAGTGAGAGCAGGACTTTGTCTGTTTTGTTCTTCAGTTTGTCCCCAGTGCCTGGCACACAGTTACTGTTGTTACTTGCTGTTGAGTTGGTTCCAACTCATGATGACCCACGTGTGCAGAGCAGAACTGCTCCACAGGGTTTTCAAGGCTGTGAACTTTCAGAAGATCACCAGGTCTTTCTTCATGGCACCTCAGGATGGGTTTGAACTGCCAACCTTTCAGCTAGTAGTCAAGTGCCTCACCATTTACACCACACGGGGGCTCCATCCTGGCACATAGTAGGTAGTCAAAATACATGTTGAATAATTGGGAATTAAGGCAGAGGCAAATGAAGGCATGTGGGGTGGGTCAGGGTGGAAGTGACCTTGGCAAAGAATGACAGATACTCACCCCACCCCATGCTCTTACAGGAATCCCAAATCTGACATGTAGCAGGATAGCCTTCCAAGGAACCAACAGCCATGGGATTGTTTCATTTTACAACCCCCAGGCGCACCCAGTGTTGCCATGGGAAAGGCCCTGAGCCAGGCCCCCTGACCAGAAGGATGGAATGGTGGACGGAGCAGCCGGCCACGCCCACACTGCACCCATCTCTGGCACCTCCTTCGCCAAGCCCAGCATCTCAGGAGCCTTCCTGCTCCCCCATCAGCCTGCTCTGAGCCTTAGTCTCTTTTAGCTTCATTTGTAAGTGGGCCTCAGCCCAAGTAAAGATGCAGCAGGAATCCGGCCTGGTTCCCAGACGCTTAATTGGAGCTGGGCTCTTCATTACCCGCACACCTGTTTCCCGACACCATATGGTCTGAGGTAAATAGACTGTAATTGTTTATCCAGAGTCAATCGTGCCATGAGTGAGCGAGCGAGCGAGTGTGGGGGCGCCACCTCCTTCCCCTCCTCCACCACCTTCTCTGTCTGCCTGAGGATGGCTCCCCAGGCTGCTGAAGGACAAAGCCCCCGCACAAGGTTAAAGAGTTCACAGCTGTCCCAGCAGAGCTGCCTTCCACATCAGGACCCACCTTCCAGCAACTTCTTCGCCAACTCCAAGGAAAGGTCCCTGTTCAGCTCTGTTAGCTGTCAGGAGCTTGGCAGCTGCACCTCTCAGCCCCAGCCAGCACGGCAGAGCGGGCAGGCCCCACACTAGCTCTGGGCTCCTTTATCTCTTTCCCTGTGGAGGCTGAAGGATGTCTGTGAAGGGCCTGGGCTTTGCAGCCAGGCAACCCTAGGCCCCAGATCCCAGCGCTGCCACCTCCTGACTTGGTGGCCTTGGGCAAGTTTCTTAATGTTTCAGAAGCTCCGTTACTACGTCTAGGAAAATTAAGGGTAATGATTTTTGCATCACACGACTGTTAATAACAGAAGGAACTAAAGTTTACAGAGTGTGTCCTGTATATCAGGCACGCTGCCAAGTGCTGTAGATACAGGATCTCATTTAATCCTCCTGTCAGCTCTCGTGAGGGCATTGGCGGTTCAGTGGTAGAATTCTCGCCTTCCAGGCAGAAGACACAGGTTCGATTCTTGGCCGATGCACCGCATCTGCAGCTACCACCTGCCCGTCAGTGGAGGCTTGTATGTTGCTATGATGCTGAAGGGATTTCAGTGGAGCTTCCAGGCTAATACAGACTAGGAAGAAAGGCCTGTGATCTCCTGAAAACCAGCCAATGAAAATCCACATGGTCCCATCCACAACTGATCATGGGGATGGTGCAGGACCAGGCAACGTTTCATTCCATTTTACATGGGGTCACCATGAATTAGGGGCCAACTCGATGGCAGCTAACAACATCAGCTTCCAGAGGTGAGTACTTTGACTGGACACACTTTACAGATGAGCAAATTGAGGCTGAGGTCTGTTGAATCACCAGGCCTAATGCTACCCAGCCAGAAAGTGGGTGAGCTGGAATTCTAACCCAGCTCTGCCAACCCCAGAACCTGAGCTCTCGACCACCAGCTATATTTACATTATGAATAACGCATAAAAGGGGACTGGCGCCATGCCTGGCACAGAGAAGGAGATCAACAAAAGCCCGTTCCCATCTCTCTGCCCTTCCTTTGGTGAACAGGCCCCTCCCAGCCCTGCCGCCATCCCCTTAAACTCCCCCACCCCCGGTGCGGGCTGCCAAGGAGCCCTCCTCCAAGGTTAAGTATAAATAGAGTGGGCTCCTGCCCCACACCTAGTCAGTCCCCCGTCTTTACTCCCTCCCCTCAGATATGGCTGATCCCCAAGTTGCTCTGGACAGTGATACAGCAAGGGCAGGTGAGGGAGGAGGGAGGAAGGTAGCCAGCAATGCCCCTAACAGAGGTGGCCTCCTGGCCTTGATAAATCTGGATCAGTTGATCTTAAAGAGCAGGGACCCTGAGCACTTTGGGGGTTCTGACTGAAAGAGTGGTCCCGTGCAGGAAGCAGGGGCCATGTAAGAGCCCAACACTACAGGTGCTTGGGGCCTTGCTTCAGGGGTCCGGGGAAAGGACTCCTCAGCCATCTTATCCCTGGGTCCTTTCCCTCCCCTGCACAGAGCCCCCGCCCACCCTGAGCAGCTCCAGGCAGGAGAACGATGGTTTCCCCAAACCCAAGAGAGCAGATGCTGGGCCCTTTTAATCTGCATGGAATTGTTCTTTAATGTGATGAAAGCCTTTCAGGACTCTTGGCCTGATGGATCCCCCTGCAGCAGAGGCTCTGGCTCCCACCCAGACCCTGCCTGGGCCAGCAGGCCACCCCGTGGGGGGCTTAGATGCTGCTTCACCCCCAGATGGCCAGCTGCAGCTCCCCTGGGCCTGGCCTTGAACCAGGCCCTGCAGGAGACTCAGAGGCAGGATGGGGCCTGACTCCTGTCCTTGAAGATGCTGCCATCCACTGCAGAGACAGAGGCCACATCTCTCACTACACACACACTTGCTGCCAGCCGCCGTCAAGTCAGCTCCAACTCATGGTGATCTCACGCACAACAGAGCAAAATGCTCCCTGGTCCTGTACCATCCTCAGGACCAGTTGCAGATCAGACTATGGGATCCACAGGGTTTTCACTGGCTGGTTTCTTGAAGATCTCCAGGCCTTTCTTCCGAGTCCATCTTCATCTGGAAGCTCCACTGAGACTCATGACCAATTCAGCCAACTCATGGTGACCCCTGTACAACTGAACGAAATACTGCCGTCCTCGTGTCCCTGAGCCCATTGTTGCCTTCCAACCTAGGGGACTCATCTTCCAGCACTATATCTGGCAGTGTTGTTGTGGTCCATAGAGTTTCCACTGGCTGCTTTTCAGAAGTAGATCCCCAGGCCTTTCTTTTTCAGTCTGTCAGAGTCTGGAAGCTCTGCTGAAACCTGTCCACCATGGGTGACCCTGCTAGTATTTGAAATACCATTGGCATGGCTTCCAGCATTACAGCAATACACAAGCCACCATAGTACAACAAACCAACAGACTGACACAAACACTTAACTGACCGTGAAGATGAGATCCCGCGACAAGACCGTGGTGCAAGGAAGCTCTCGAACCACAGAGAAGAGAACTGTGGTGTAACTAGGGAAGTCTGCCTGCAGGAGATGTCCCCAGGGGCTGCAAATCTCTTGCCCCCGCAGGCTTCCTGACTCTCTGGAAGTTAGGGACTATGGCAGGAGCAAGAATTCTGCCAGGAAGAAAAAATATGTAAGAAAAGGAAAAGAGCTTTTCCTAGCAAGTTTTCCATCTGCCCAGGGGGACGCCCTTTGAAGAAGAGCCTGGAGCCCTGAGCAGCAGCACCAGCTGACTTTCACATCTCTGGAAAGGGGAGGGAGTTTTAAAAGATATTTAAGCTGCTGCATAAATTGGTCCCTCAGGGGATGCTTCGTGGTGCTGCCTTGGCCTAGTAAGTACCAGATATTTTCAACCCCCGATGGTGCAGTGGTTAAAAGCTACAGCTGCTAACCAAAAGGTCACTGTTCGAATCTACTGGCTGCTCCTTGGAAACCCTATTATGAGTTGGAATCGACTTGATCACAAAGGGTTTGATTTTTGGTTTGACATCAGGCAGGAGGCTGCTGGGGTGGCCAGTAGGGGGCTCGTCCAAGCCCACTGCGTTGAAGGGATGCAAGTGTCCTAGAGGCAGGGAGTCCCCACACCCCTGGGAGTATAAGCCTCTGAGGAAATCCATGTCATTAAAAATATTCTGAATAGGGAAGTGGGTCCTGGGTGGGAAGGGAGACAGTGGATAAAAGGGAAAGGAAATGAACATGTAGATCCGGGCGTGGTGAAAACGGTTTACATGGGGCTACTAATCGAAAGGTTGGTGTTTTGAACCTACCCAGTGGTGCCAAGGAAGAAGGGCCTGGCTATCTGCTTCTATAAAAGATAACAGCCAGAAAGCCCTATAGAGCTCAGTTCTATTCTGTAACACATGGGAGCACCATGAGTTGGAACTGACTCGATGGCAAAGGGTTTGATTTGTTTTTTTTTAGGGGGGGTCGTTCTGTGGGAGGCACAGGACTAGGCACTTACAGACAATAGCTCTTGTAATCCTCTAAAGCAGTCCTGCAAGTTACTATTCCCATTTCGCAGATGAGGAAACTAAGGATCAGAGAGATAAAGTCACTTGCCCAGGGTCATATATCCGGAAGGCATCAGAGCTGGCATTCGACCTCAAGCAGTCTGATCCCGAACCTCACACCCTTTCCACTCTGCCCCAACTTGAATGCTGCACTCGCTGCAGGTCAGGGAAGGTGGAACTGCTGGACAGAGTTGTCTGCACAGTGGCCTGGACTCTGTGGCACCACTCGTGCTCTGATCAGTCCAAGGAGATTCAGCTGGTGCTGGCAGGGGTGAGGTGAAGAGAAAGGCCTCCTCCTGGAACAAAACAATGTCCAGTCCTGCGCCAACCTCACAATCACTGCTATACTTGAGCCCATTGTTGCAACCACTGTGTCAATCCATCTTGTTGAAGGTCCTCCTCTTTTCTGCTGACCCTCTACTTTACCAAGCATGATGTCCTTCTCCAGGGACTGGTCCCTCCCGATAGCATGTCCAAAGTACATGAGATGAATTCTCACCATCCTCACTTGTAAGGAACATTCTGGCTGTACTGCTTTCAGGACAGATTTGTTCATTCTTCTGGCAATCCATGTTATACTCAATATTCTTCGACAATATCATAATTCAAAGGCATCAGTTCTTCTTTGGTCTTCCTCATTCATTGTCCACCTTTTGCATGCATATGAGACAATTGAAAATACCATGGCTTAGGTAGGCTCACTTTAGTCCTCAAGGTGATACTTTGCTTTTTAACACTTTAAATAGGTCTTTTGCAGCAGATTTGCTCAATGCAATATGCCATTTGATTTCAGGACTGCTGCTTCCTTGGGCATTGATTGTGGATCCAAGTAAAATGAAATCCTTGACAACTTCAATATTTTTCTCTGATTATCATGATGTTGTTTATTGGTACAGTTGCAAGGTTTTTGTTTTTTTTTTATGTTGAGGTGTAATCCATACTGAAGGCTATGGTCTTTGATCTTCATCAGTAAGTGCTTCAAGTCCTCTTCACTTTCAGCAAGCAAGGTTGTGTCATCTGCATAACACAGGTTGCTAATGAGTCTTTCTCCAATCCTGATGCTGTGTTCTTCATATAATCCAGCTTCTCAGATTATTTGCTCAGCATACAGACTGAATAATTATAAACCACTCAGTATCCCCTTATCCAGTCCGAATGACTGCCTCTTGGTCTATGTACAGGTTCCTCACGAGGACGATTAAGTGTTTTGGAATTCCCATCCTTCACAGTGTTATCCATAATTTTTTAAGATCTACACAGTCAAATGTCTTTGCATAGTCAATAAAACACAGGTAAAGATCTTTCTAGTATTCTTTGTTTTAAGCCAAGACCCATCTGACATCAGCAACAATATCCCTCATTCTAGTCCTCTTCTGAATTTCTGGCAGTTCCCTGTCGATGTACTGCAGTAAACGCTTTTGAAATACCTTGAGCATAATTTTACTTGCATATGATATTAATGACACTGTTCCATAATTTCTGAATTCCATTAGATCACCTTTCTTCGGAATGGGCACGAATATGGACCTCTTCCATTCAGTTGGCCAGGTAGCTATCTTCCAAATTTCTTGCCATAGGTGAGTGAGCACTTCTGGGGTTGCATCCGTTTGTTGAAACATCTCAGTTGGTATTCCATCAATTCCTCAAGCCTTGTTTTTCACCAATGCCTTCACTGTGGCTTGGGTGTCTTCCTTCAGTACCATCAGTCCTTGATCATTCTCTACTTCCTAAAATGGTTGAACGTCGACCAATTCTTTTTGGTACAGTGGCTCTGTGTATTCACTCCTTTCATATTCTTTTTTATGTTACTTGCATTATTCAATTTTTGCCCGTAAAGAAACAAAACAAAACAAAAAAAAACTGTCACTGTCAAGTCAATTCCAACTCATAGTGACCGTATAGAATCCTTCAGTATTGCAACTTGAGGCTTTAATTTTTTCTTCAGTTCTTTCGGCTTGAGAAATGCCAAGCATGTTCTTCCCTTTTGGTTTTCTTAATCAAGGTCTTTGTACATCGCATTATAATACCTTATTTTATCTTCTTGAGCCGCCCTTTGAAATCTTTTGTTCAGCTCTTTCATCATTTCTTCCTTTCACTTTAACTATTCTATGTTCAAGAGCAAGCTTCAGAGTCCCTTCTGACATCCATTTTGGTCTTTTCTTTCTTTCTGTCCTTTTAATGACCTTTTGCTTTCTTCATGTATGATGTCCTTGATATAATCCCACAATTTGTCTGGTCTTTTTTTTTCAGTCATTAGTGTTCAATGCATCAATCTATTCTTGAGATGGTCTCTAAATTCAGGTGGGATATACTCAAGGAAACCCTGATGGCGCAGTGGTTAAGTGCTACAGCTGCTAACAAAGAGGTCAGCAGTTCAAATCCGCCAGGCGCTCCTTGGAAACTCTATGGGGCAGTTCTACTCCGTCCTATAGGGTCGCTATGAGTCAGAATCGACTCGACGGCATTGGGTGGGTTATACTCAAGGTCATACTGTGGCTCCCATGGACTTGTTTAATTTTCTTCAACTTCAACTTAAACTTGGATATTGGCAGTTGATGGTCTGTTCCCCACTTGGCCCCTGGCCTTGCTCTGACTGATGATATTGGGCCTCTCCTTCATCTCTTTCCACAGATATAGTCCATTTGATTTCTGTATATTCCATCTGGTGAGGTCCACGTATGTAGTCACCATTTGTTGTTGAAAAAAGGTTTTTACAATGAATAAATCATTGGTCTTCCAAAATTCTATCATATGATCTCCAGCGTCATTTCTATCATCAAGGTCATATTTTCAAAGTACTGATCCTTCTTCATTTCCAACTTTCACATTCCAATGACCAGTAATTATCAGTGCATCTTGATTGCATATTTGATCAATTTCAGACTGCAGAAGTTGATAAAAATCTTCAATTTCTTCATCTTTGGCCTTAATTGTTGGTGCATAAAATTGAATGATAGTCATATTAGCTGATCTTCCTTGTAGGCACATGGATATTATCCTATCACTGACAGAGTTGTATTTCAGGATAGATCTTGGAATGTTCTTTTTGACAATGAATGTGATGCCATTCCTCTTCAGTTTGTCATTTCCAGCATAGTAGACTATATGATTGTCCGATTCAAAATGGCCAATACCAGTCCATTTCAGCTCACTAATGCCTAGAATATGGATCTCCAAGCATTCATTTGTGATAACTTCCAATTATCCTCGATTACTTGGTCAATATCAAATTGATATCAAAGGATAAAAACTCCAGCTCCCACATTGCTTGGATAGAGCAACTTTCAGATGCTCTTCACTGTCTCCCTGAGTTCCCCCAGAGAGTCTGAGCTCCAGTTGCCCACAAAGCAACCTGCTCAATGACACAGCACCCTTGATTAGCTTCCTTACCTTCCTTGTCTCACTTCCCCACCCCCATAGTGGTGATTCCTGAGATCGCCTCCCAAATAAACTACTTGTACTCAGCTCACTGTCTCAGCTCTGCTTCTGGAGGAACCCTTCTTAAGACCTCCCCTGTGTGTCCTCCCTCCAGCCTGGACCCTTCTCTGTGCCTCCTATCTACCTGACTCCCATTTATCAAAGATGGTCGGCTTCCTCGGTATAACTAATAACCAGATCACAAGGGACCCGAAGACACAGCACCCAACGTTACACAGCTGACGAAAGACCTGGATCTCTCTATAGTGCAAGCTTTTAAGTCATGGCTGTGTCCGCCCAGACCTTTTGCTGATGAAGTGTGTTATAACTGCTAAGTAATAATAATACTGTAAAATGCTTGAGTGCTCAGGCATGGGCTCCAGGCTCCAGATAAAATACCAGACAGATAGACTAGCAGGCAGAGGGAATACCTTTTCTGCACAGTTCCCTGGGCCTAATAAGTCCAATCAGACCACTTCAATTACTACTCAGGGACTAATAGCCAAGAGGCTGATTAAATCTCTGCTCAGGAGCTGTGCTGTGCAGAGCTGGTGACAGCAGGCTCTGGGGCACCAGGGCTGGCGGGTACAGAGGATGGGAGGGTGCGCTCTTCTGTGGGGTGGGGAGCGTGGTAGCATCATGTCCTCTGGAAAGGTCTGGAATCTTCCCACTGCTTTGCCCAACCTGTCCTTGCTGAGATGTGTTCCAAACACAGTCATTGCTGCCTGGGGCCCCAAGAAGGGCTGGCATCCTTTGCTGCCCTCCGGGCCCCGTCCTGTCCTTGAGACCCAGGTGAGGAAGGCAGGAAGCCCTTGCCATCCTCGGTGGAAACTTTCTGTCAAGGGAGAGTGCAGTTCCTGTCATCTCCAATGAAGAGAAAGGGAGGAGACTGGACAAAGACAGAGGGAGTCAGAGGACGGATGGTTTGCTTGTGCAGGTGGGCCACTTGGGTCAAGTGGGTGGAAAGCCATCAGAGACAGCCCAAGCCAGAGGGAGCTTCCGGAAGTCGTGGGTGGCTCTCCCCAAGGAACAGGCAGGGCATGGGAAGATGTGTCAGCGACATTAGAGAAGGGTCTGTGTGGCGGGGGCAGAGGAACTCCAAAGGCCATGAGAAGTGGAGACTCTGGCTCCGGGGAAGTGGCCTCCATGTAGGGGGAGGGGACAGGTGGTTACCCCCCAGGAGCCATGGGAACCTAAGTGTGTGCCTCAGTCCCATCCACCCAGCCACCTGCTTCCTCTGTCCCGTTGCCTCCATGGCACATAACGTCAGAATTACTTTTGCTGCCACCACCGTTTCAGAAACAAGCCTTCCCCAAGTGTGTTTTGCTGAGCTAGGGAATCTTTTTTCCAAGTAAGGCCACTGACCCTCAGGAAAATATTTTACTCAAGGTCCGTATGAAAAAAAAAAAGGAGGAGGAGTTGGAGGAAGAACGGGAAAAGGGGAATAAGTAGAAGGAGGAAAAGGCATAAAAACAATTTACACCAAAATTTGTATTTGAGAGAAAAATAAGAAAACATTCGATTCTTTCATAATCCTTCAGAGAACAGAACAGAATGTTGCTGAACATGTGTTTTTTTAAAAAAGGAAAAGCAGAGGATGAATGATCTTATCCAGGCTGCACAACAAATAATATTTAAAGGCTCACAGTTGGGTTGGTGGACCCTAAGGGACAGGCCAAGCACAGGAAGCCACGGAGGTGATGGGATGGTACGTTCCGCAGGCAGCGGGAGGAAACCTCCGGGGTCTCAGACACAATGACTCCAGAGGAGCTTCATCCATGTTTCGGAAGAACACAGAAACAGCCCCACATGTGGAAACATGACCTAAAAATCCAGTTACTCGTGTGCCGGAGGGGGCTTGACAGGAAACAGAACCACAGCGGGCAGGGGCTGGGACCCTATGTGAGTGTGGGGAAGGGAAGGGAATTTGGTGGTGTGAACCAGGCAAGGGGAGAGGCCTGGGCTGAGAAAGGAAGACAAGGGCAGGGGGAACCAGAATTGGTCACTGAAGGCAAGACCTGGGGGTAGAGAGCTGGGGAGTTGGGAGAAGGCAGACTAGGAAAAGAGACCAGCAGAGATGGCCTGCTCATTCTGCAAACGGGGACACGTAGGAGACATCAAAGACAGACCTTGCTTCCTCCAAATTCCATAGGATCTGAGGGTGAAGAGGGGCAGGGCTTGCTGTGTGACGGGCAGAGCAGACCTGGCTTGGCCAGGGCCAGGGCCAGGGCCAGGGCCAGGGCCAGAGCCAGAGCCAGAGCCAGAACTAGAGGAGGGGTAGGGCTGGACACTGATGGTTTGCCAGCCCATATTAAAAAAAACAGGCATTGTTGAGTCATCTCCAACTCACAGGGACCCCTGGTGTGCCAGAGTGGGACTGTGCTCCATAGGGTTTTCAATGGTTGATTTTTCTAAAGCAGATCACCAGACCTTTCTTCCAAGGCACCTCTGGGTGGACTAGAACCTCCACTCTTTTTTGATTAGCAGCTGAGCACTTAAACATTTGTGCTTCCAAGGGACTTCCCTTACTGGTGTTGTTGTTGTTAGGTGCCTCTGAGTCAATTCCAACTCATGCACTGTTATTCTTGTTGTGTGCCATTGAGTCAATTCTGACTCAGCAGGCCTATAGGACAGAGTAGAACTGCTCCCATAGGGGTTTCTAGACTGTTATCTTTACAAGAGCAGATCGCCAGGTCTTTTCTCCTGTGGAGCCTCTGGGTGCATTCAAACCTCAACTTGTTGGTTAACAGGTGAGCGCTTAATTGTTGCACCACTGGGCTCTTTGACTTATAAATTAGGCAAGGTGAAAGAATAGAGCAAAGAGTGAAATTGGGCTGCAAATTCAGGTCACCCAGCCCCAGCCCGGCCCCGCTGTTGCCCAATGGAGCAACGCACTCTTGGGACAACTGAGAAGCAAGTTTTCCCCGGGAACCCAGGTGGACTGGGGCCAGAGAGGAAGTGAGGATCTCTCACTTCCCCCGGAGGATGTCCAAAGTACTAAGGGCTTGGTGAGGGCCCCTCCACAGTTAGTGTAATGGTCACAGCAAAAAGACTTGGTGCTGGATTCCCTGGGTTAACTATGTGACTTTGGCCATCATCTGTAAAATGGGTGAGTAAGCATAGCACCCACCTCACTGTGAGGACTAAAGCAGTCGATACAGATAAAACACAACAGAACCTGGCCCACAGCGAGGACTGCTAAATGTTAGCATTAGGGTAAGTAAGGAGATAGAGATGTTTATTCTCTCGGCAGCTGGTAGAAGTTCATCTTAGAGAGAGAGACTTGCCTTGGTTTTGAAAACAGCTTGGTAAGACCATGTGGGGGAGAACCTGGGACTCTGGAGCCTGATAGGGGCAGAACTGCCCTGTGGAAGACAAAGGGAGGAGTCTGTTGGTTGTACCGAAAGGGAAGGAGAAAAGAAGCCAGGACCAGGAGGGAGAGCCAGTGACCGGGGAAGGCTGGGAGGCTGCCTCCACCCTGGCCCCTCAGGTCTTACTAATCCAGTTGCCGTCGAGTCAACTCCAACTCATGGCGATCCATGTGTATCAGAGCAGACTGTGCTCCATAGGGTTTTCAATGGTTGGTTTTTCAGAAGTAGATCACCAGGCCTTTGCTCCTAGGCACCTCTGGGTGGACTTAAACCTCCAACCTTTCGGTTAGCAGCCAAGCACATTTACCATTTGCACCACCCAAGGATTCCCAAGTCTTACTAAACTCACAAAATTCCCATCGTCAGTGGATGGTTCTCGGGAAATAGTGGAGGGTTGTATTTATATCCATGTCTTTCCAGGGTGGGGCTGGGGGCAATATTCCTGGCAGCTATAGGCGTGACACAGAGGGTTGGAGCCATGTTTTTCTAACCCTCCCAGGGCCTGGGGTGTGGGGGGATATATACACACCACTGGGCACCACCAGGTTCTGATGAGTCAGGCTGGAGGCCACAAGAGGAGCCAGGTGACTGAGCCGGCTTCCCGACAAGAAGCCCCGAGGGTGCAATACAACATCTCAATAAAACCAAGTAGACTCCAGCACCCAGGTCTCCGCCCCTTCGGCAGTGGCAGCTGGGCCCCCAGCCACGTCCTTCAGTGTTTTTGTAGCATCTCAAATGGAAAAGGCAATTGGATGTCAGAGGTGGTTTGAGCCTCCGCTCAGAAGGGTGGCTTTTAGGGAATTCCCAGCTGAAGGGCCTCCAGGCTTTGGAAAAATTTCCCCAGGGGCACCACTCCGTCCCCAGCATGCCCCTCGCCTCCCCAGCGCACCACGCCGTTGAGTCCTGTGTGATTGTCTCCAGAGCCCATAATGGAATTTTATCAGGGATCCCTGTAACCAAGAGCTTATTTGCAGCCTTCCACTTGCGGCGACTCTAGATAAAGAATGCAGAGTATGTACTTGGGTGTCAGAAACTGTGCCTGGTCACCATCCATCATCCTATCAAAGCATCATTCCGGACAGCCCTGCTTCCTGCGGAATCAAGTTGGGGAGTCTCATCCCAGGAATAACAAACAGCAGCATACTCAGGCTGCCGGCCCCTTCATTACAGGTGAATGAGGTTAGGGGTTTCTTGACATGTCCCTCTGGATCCCCCTCCAACTCCTTAGTGTTTGGAGTAGCAAAAGTCACCAGCCTTCATTTGGTTCTGGAAACATCTATCACAGTGGGTTTATACAACTTTTCGCGGGTAGGGTGTACAGATTAGAGAAATAAAAAGTCTTTACATGTACAGCACATTTATAAAATGAGTCCAGGGACCTTATCCCGTTGATCTTCACCAGCTGACAGATGAGCCTGATGGGGCTCAGAGGAATTCAGTGGCTTCTCCAAGGTCATTGTTGTGGATTGAGTTGATTCCCTAAAAAATATGTAGTGAAATTCTGGCCCCTGTATCTGAGGATGTGATCCTGTTTGGAAATAGGGTTTTCTTTGTTAGGATAACTAGGTCATACATGAGGAAGGTGGGTCCTAAATCTAATCACTTCTGAGTTATGAAAAGAGCAGAATAGACACAGAGACATACGTAGGGGAAGACAGACACCAGCGAATGACAAGGAAAGCTAAAGAACTCCAGAGTGCTCCTTAAAAGTGAGGTTGGCAAGACTTGGACTTGCTTATTTTGGACATGTCATCAGGAAAGACCAGTTGCTAGAAAAGGACATCGTGTTTGGTAGAGGGTCATCGAAAATGAGGGAAGCCCTCAATGAGATAAATTGACACAATGGCCACAACAATGGACTCAAGCACGCCAACGATCGTGAAGATGGCACAGGACCAGGCAACGTTTCTTCCTGTTGTACATGAGTTCGCCATGAGTTGCAGCCAACTCATCTGCAACCAACACCAAGAAGGATGGGGCGGGAGAGCACCATGGAGTAGTCTTCAGGGACTCAGCTGGAACATAACTAGTGATAAAAGAGCGAGGGGAAACCAGAGGCCACTGAAGAGAGTTAAAACAGAGAGGCCAACTAGGAGAGCAGATAATGAGTCTGCTTCTTGACACCCACTGGAAGGAGACAAAGCTGATCTGTAGAGGAGAGTGGGCAGGTAGAAATCAGACAGCTTTTAGAGGTGCATGGGGGAGGTAGCAATGGTGGAGCCTAAGTGAGGTAGTTGAGCAGTGGGAATACAGTCCAGAGAAACCATTCATTCATTCATTCATGCAGTAAAACACTCATGGAGCACCAGCTCTGTGAAAGGCTCCAGAGATACAGAGATGAGTGAGAAACAGTCCCTGATCTCAAGACAATCACATCTGGTGGCGAGGCTGGCAAACCATATGCGAAGTAAGCTACAGGTGATCTGATGGAAGATAGCAGGTCCGGGGGTGGGAGTGGTGGGAGGCCAAACCACTAGGAGGTGGTGGTAGGAGAGGGCTTGCTAGGACTCTTGATCTGGGTCTTGAAATAGAAATTGAAGTTAACACACAGCAAGGTGTGGATGCAATGTGGGCCAAGGGAGTCACACAAGCAAAGGCACAGGGGCCTGAAAGCAGCTTCAGGAACTGACCACAAGTTGCCCTGAGGTGCTAGAGCTTGGTGAGCAAGGAGGATGGCAGCAGGAGGGTGAGGGGCCAGGAGTGGGATGGTAAGGCCACCCTGAGAGCTCGGAACATTGTCTCAGGGTCAATGAGCTTCCAGCCAAAACACTCCCCTTTGTGTTTTACAAAAGTATGAAAGATGGCTAGAGGAGAGGGTGGGGTGTGGACAGGACCAGGGAGAATGAGATCAGCTTTGACACTATTATAATAGACCACGTATTCTCAATGGAGACAACACTGACAACAAAGGGGCAAAACTGGTGCTTGTAGGGCAAAAAAATCCTTACTCCTTTCATGTATAAAGCACAGATATACATATAGCACTTAGAGAGATATACTACTGTGTATCTATCCTATTGGCATTTATTTGGGGGAAGAGGTGATGAGAAAAAGACTGCTTGGAGGGGTAGTGATGAAAAGAAGATTAAAAAACACAGACCTAGACTGTGAATCTGGGCTAACACACAGAGTTAGAGGGGAGAGAAGGGATTTGAGCGTTGTTACTTAGTAGAGTCACCAGGAGGAGTTCAGCAGTAGGAGTGGAGGATAAGGAATAGAGGGGACCATGAGCATGACTCCCAGGCTTCTTGGGTCAGGATGACTGGGAGGGCCTGGATGTAATTCACTAAAATGGAGATTGTTTGAGGGGAGAGATATTGAGTTCAACTTGGGCCACATGGGGTTAGAGGTGACTGTGGAATATGTTGCTCAAATAGGGAGCTGGCTATAGAGACCCAAAGTTTAGGGAAGGAGGGGGGCTGGAGACATTGCTGACATCAGCATGCAAAGGGTAGTGGGAAGAAGGAACGTGGTTGAGGTTATTCAGGGTGAGAGTGGAGTACAGGAAAAGCAGAGGGCTCAGGACAGAACCCCAAGGAAATGCAATTTAAGGATGAGGGTAAGAAGATATCTTCCCAAATGAGCTGTCAATGAATGAATGAATAAACAGGGAAATGGGGAGAGAACAGTGTCACAGGACCTATAAACCAAAAAAAAAAAAAAAAAAACTCATTGTCGCTGAGTCAATTCTGACTCATAGGACATGGTAAAACTCCCTCCTAGGGTTTCCAAGGAGTGGCTGGTGGATTCGAACTATCCACCTTTTGGCTCACAGCCAAATGCTTAACCACTGTGTCAGCACACAATTTAACAAAAACACACTGTGCTCCTAGAACGGGTCTTGCTCAGTGCTGGGCTCTACAGAGCTGGCAAAGGGCATAACGTCATGGCGTCCACACCCAAAGAGTCCCCCCTAATGGTGAGTGAAGCCAAGTTATGCACCAGCAAAATTCAAATTACCCCGAAAGAGTTAACTCTCAGAGTGAGGCTATGAGAAAAAAACAATGTCTCAAGGCAGCACAGTGCATGATTAATTAACAAATGATTGCACAGACTAAAATTGTATAAGGGTTCAGAGGACGCAGAAAGCGCTTTAGGGATTCAATTGGCAGGGATGGATCTGCTGAGAGGTAAGATTTGACTTGGGTTTTGAAGAAAGAGATGTGGGATTTGTATAAGATGCTGGAGAGAGGTGGTCAGGGTCTTCCAGGCTGGGCAGAGGTACAGAAAAAGACAAGTGCTCCCAGTGCTACTGGTGTGGGCAGAAGAGGGAACCAGTTGGCCACCTGGGCGCTGGGAAGGCGAGCCTTGGAGGCCATCATGGAAAGAGGTGTATGAGGGCCTTGTGTATCAAGCCAGGAGTTCTGGACTTGGCCCAGCCAGTGCCTTAGGACAAACAGAAGGATATTAAACAGGATACATCCTTAGCTGTGTCCCCAGATTTAATCTGCTGGCAGGATAGATTAGAGCTGGGTAGAGAGAAGATGACATATTTATTGGTGGTTCGGTGGTAGAATTCTCACCTTCCATGCAGGAGACTCAGGTTCAATTCCTGTTCAATGCATCTCATGAGCAGCCACCACCTGTCTGCCAGTGGAGGCTTGCATGATGCAATGATGCTGAACAGGTTTCAGCAGGGCTTTCAGACTAAGATGGGCTAGGAAGAAAGGCCTGGCGATCTATTTCTGAAAATCAGCCAGTGAAAGCTCTATGGATCACAATGGTCCAATCCACAACTGGTCCTGGGGATGGCACAGGATGGGACAGCATTTCTTTCCATTGTGCATGGGGTCACCATGAGTGGGAGGCCAACTCAACAGCAGTTAACAACAATAGAGGGAAGGAAGGAGGCAGGACCCATGAGAAAGCTGTGACAACCATTGAATTGGGGGGTGATGAACAGTGTACGGAACCCTGGTGGCACAGTGGTTAAGAGTTTGGCTGCTAACCAAAAGGTTGGCAGTTTGAATCCACCAGCTGCTTTTTGGAAATCCTATGGGGCAGTTCTACTCCGTCCTATAGGGTCACTATGAGTCAGAATCAACTCTATAGCCACAGGTTTGGTTTTTTTGAGCAGTGTGTGGATGAGGGCACCGGCAACGGAAATGAAGGGGATGGATGAGAAAAAAGTTTCAGGGGAATGATGGATGGAGAGGAAGGCTGAAGGGGTGAGGATGAAGGGTGGGGAGATGCTGGCTGGGCTTCTCCTGCGGCTGTAGAGCTCAGATCCTGGGCCGAAGAGCTCTGAAATCACCTCCCACCTACCTGGACAGGGCTGCTTTGTTGTTGGGTGCCATCAAGTCAATTCTGACTCATGGCCACTCCATGTGATGGAGTAGAGCTTCCCCATACTGTTTTCTATGCTGTCATCTTTTCAAAAGCAGATCACCAGGTCTTTCTCCCTCGGACCCACTGGGTGAGTTCAAATCATCAACCTTTGGACAGCAGCCAAGAACTTAACTGTTGCACCATCAGGGCTTCTTGCTTTAACTTTATTTTGATTTATGTTTTATTATTGCCCTGCTATATCCCATAAAAAAAAAAATTTTTTTTTATGGGACACAGCAGCCTGAAGCCTCGGAGCTCTGCTTAGTAGCAAGCCTCCAGGATGCTCTGGAGAGAGGGGCCAGCTCCACAGGGGGCCTCATACAGAGTGCCAGGCCCCAGGACTAGGGGGTACCAACCCCTGCCCTGTCCAGATGAGCCACCGCGAAACTGCCCTCACCTTTGGCCAGTGGGGCGCGAGCTTCCTGCTCCTTATCTCCCGCAGCACCTTCTGCAGTAAACCTTCCGAAGCAGGAATGGGAAGAAAGAAATTCATTCTCGTTTCCTCTTCCCAACTCAGAGCAGTATCTTTTCCACAGCCCTGTTTTGCAATCTCTCCTCTGGTGCATTTTAATATTTATATCCACGCAAATAGAATATGGATTGTGAGAGCTTGTCATGACCTGGAGCAGAACTTAGCAGAGCTATCAGTCGCTTGAGGGTCCAGAGATCTTCAGGGATGCCCCCAAGGTCATTACCAGGCAGCCCCACCTGAGTGTGTGGGTATCTGGTCATCTTGTCCCCTCCCACTGGCATAGCCCTTGTGCCATTGTTCTCTTCCATTTCCGGCATCTGCACCCATCCAACCCCAAGCTCTACAGCTCCAGGGTGAGGACTTAGTTCCCTTCTTCACTAAAAAACCTTTCATTGAGGGTATATTAGTTATCTACTGCTGCGTAGGAAACCTTGGTGCCATAGTGGTTAAAAGCTATAGCTGCTAACCAAAAGGTCAGCAGTTCGAATCCACCAGGCTGTCCTGGAAACCCTATGGGGCAGTTCTACTCTGCCTTATAGGGTCACTATGAGTTGGAATCAACTCAACGGCAGTGGTTTTAATTTTTTTAATTGCTGCATAACAAATTACCCCAAAACTTAGTGGCTTAAAACAACACAGTGTTATTATCTCAAGGTGTCTGTGGGTCAGGAATCTGGGTGCAGCTTAGCTGGGTCCCTGAGCTCAGAGTCTCTCAGGAGGCTGCAGTCCAGGTGTTGGCTGGGGCCACCATCCTCTCAGCGTTCACCTGGGGCAGGATCTACTTCCAAGCTCATTCACTGGGTTTTGGCAGGATTCAGTTCCTTGTGGGCTGTTATACTGGAGGCTTTACTTCCTTGGTGGCTATTGACCAGAGGCCACTCTCAGTTCCTTGCCACAGGGACCACTCCAACATGGCAGTTTGATACATTAAAGCGAGTATACCAATAAAGCAAGAGAGGGAATAAGAGGCTCCCTCCAAGGGAGAGTGTAAGCAGGACACAGAAAATTGAATCTCGGAAATAATATTCTATCACTATTGCCATATTCTGTTGTCAGAAGCAAGTTACTAGGTCTAGGCTGCACTCAAGGGCCCACACACAAGGGTATGAATCGCACAAGGGGGGGTCTTTGGAGACCTTGTCAGAAGCTGGTTCCCACAGTGGGTATCTGAGTGCCTGACCCTGTGCTGCTGTCACTGTACCTGCTGGGAGGTTCTCTGGGAGCCCACAGTAGAGGGACGAGTCAGACCAGTAAACCACAATTGAGTATGGACTGATATATTACAATACAGTAGGCCATGATGGGACAGCACCACCAACTATATACTGTGGGAAAGCTAGAAGGGCCCTAACCCAGGTGTGCAGGAAAGGCTTCCTGAAGGAGTCAGGGGACTACCTCTGTTCCTGGATCCACCGCAACCCTGATGTCACCATGAAGCAGCAACCTGGAGCTGCCGTCGTAGGAATTCCTTCTGGATTGAGGGATCTGAAGGGCCATTTGGAGGCAGCCACAAAACTCCAGGATAGGAAGACATGAGAGCAGAGGGAGGGAAGGTGGAAAAGAGAGACAGAGGAGAGAGGGAGGCAGGGCAGGAGAATGAACACATTGGAGGACCTACAAGAATCTCGTAAAATATGCAAAAAAAAGTCACAAGGAACCTTCTGGTGGTGATAGGTAGGTTGGCCATCTTGCCTGCGGTAATGGTTTCATGGATGTATGCACATGGAAATCTTATCAAATTGTATACTTTAAATAGTGCAGTTAAAAAAAAATGCCATCTAGTCGATTCTGAGTCATAGCAACCCTACAGGACAGAGTAGAACTGCCCCATAGGGTTTCCAAGGCTATAATTTTTACAGAAGCAGACTGCCACATCTTTCTTCTGTGGAGTGGCTGGTGGGTTTGGACTGCCAACCTTTCAGTTAGCAGCTGAACGCTCAACCACTGAGCAATCAGGGCCCCTATGTGCAGCTTATGAATGTCAATTAGACGTTTATAAAGTTGGGTTTAAGAAAAACAAAACAGAATCTGCAAAGGCTGTGATGTATCGTGGGAGATGAGCATTTCAGAGCAAACCCCATGCCAGGTGTATTAGGGTAGATCTGCGGCTATAACAAACATCCCCCACATGTTAGTGGTTTTAACACAGTACAGTTTGCCTTCCTGCAGTAATAGTCCAGAGCGGGTGGGGTGGAATGTTCTGCTCCCATCGTCTTTCAGCATCTTCTAGCCCATAGATGGAGCTATTCTCAGGCCACGGAGTCCTCCTTGGCATCACATGTACCTGGCTGGGCTACAAGGGGAGAGAGAGACTTCTGGAACTGCCCAGACTTCATTCAGCCACCTGAGCCTACCTCTCTGGTGTGGTAAGGGAGGGAGGGCAGAGGGATATGCACAGAAATGTGGGCCAAGGAAGAAGAGAACAGGAATACTGGTGAACATGTCTTCAGCCCCTCCTCATGCAGGGGGCATAAGCAGAGGAATGGTTGGGGCAGAGCGAAGCCCCTCCTAGTCCAGGTCCTCCTCCTACCTGCCACCTACCATCTCCTGGCCTCACCGAAAATGTCCTTCTCAGCCCCCACCTAGCTGATCCCTCTGACAATTTTCCATCATGACAATGGACATAGGATCTTGGGTTTTAGGAAATGGCCCTCCTTCACAGCTATTTCTTCCCCAGGACCCCCACCGTCTTGTTGGACCCTCCTTCACAGGCAGAGTTATAGACTGAATTGTGTTCCCCAAAATGCTATGCTGAAGCCCTAATCCCTGTACCTGGGAGCGTGACCCTGTTTGGAAATAGGGGGTATCTTTCATCATGTTAATGAGATCATATTGGAGAGGGTTGGGTCCTAAACCTAATCTCTTCTGAGTGGTGTCTTATAAAAATGGAAAACAGACATAGAAAAAGACAGACGTACACGGGGAGACATCATGGAAGCAGATGAGTGTACAAGCCCAGGAATGCCAAGAATTGTTGGCAGCTACTCGACGCTGAAAGAGGCAAAGAAGAGCCCTCCCCTAGGGCTGATGCCCTAATTTGGACTTCTAGCCACAAAACTGTGATACAACAAATTTCTGTTCTTTAAAGCCATCCACTTGTAGTATTCTTTGTTATGGCAACCCTAGGTAACTAAGACAGGCAGACACTTCTCCCATTGTCTCACTGTTGAAATAAATTGAGCACTTTTGGACCAAAAGTCCACGTCAAGCCTGGTCATTGCCTCTTTGTCTGGGCTTCCATGTCTTGGTTTATAAAATTGGGGCAGGGGAGGCGATTTGAGCTAAATGATCTCTAAATTTCCTCCCCCGCTCCTCAGCTTAACCAACGCAAGCCTTGGTTTCCATCAGATGTTCTTCTGCAGCTGCTTCCCACGTCCTCTGTTGCCCTCCCCCACCGCACTCGCGTGCACACTTGAGCTTCCACACATCCGTCACTTGTGTGTTTACCACGTACACTGACTCTCGCCAGCCACCCAAGGAGGGAAGCTACCATTCAGTGAGAGAGCAGGGGCTGTTTGGGTCATCCATCACGTATGGCTATACAATTAACCAAAAGACCAGCACTGCCCAGCAGGACTTTCCGTGGTGATGGAATTATTCTCTAACCTGCCCCATCGAATATGGCAGCTGCTAGCCACATGTGGCTGTCGAGCACTTGAAATGTGATTTGCGTGACTGAGGCACTGAGATGTTTACATTTTGTTTAATTTTCATTGCTACCTGGCTAATGGATGCCTGACTGAGCAGCACGGTGCTAGAAGACGGGAGCTGGTGGAGTTTAGCCCTCTGGCTGCTGTCAAGGTTCTCTGTCCTAGTTTCTGAGACCTCCACGGAGGCTTAGCATGGCTAGAGAAAACCATCACCTCCCCAGGCTGAAGACAGTCAAAGAAGCCCCTCCCAAACTTTATCAGCATGCAAGTCACTTTGCTAAAGAGCAGATCCTGACGCTGTAAGTCTGGGGTGGAGTCCCTGGGTGGTGCAAACGGTTTACATGCTCTGCTGCTAATGGAAAGGACTGCAGTTTGAACCCACCAGCTGCTCTGAAGGAGAAAGGTGTGGCAGTCTGCTTCCATAAAGAATACAGCCTTGGAAACCCAGTGGGGCAGTTCTACTCTGTCCTATAGGGTTGCTAGGAATAGGGAGTCATTCAATGACAATAGGTTTAGCTTTGGTTAAGTCCCTGGGTGGTGGGCAGGGTTAACACCCTAGGCTGCTAACTGAAAGGTCAGTGGTTTGAGTCCACCCAGACGTGCCTCAGAAGAAAGTCCGGGTGATCTACTTTCAAAATATCAGCCATCGAAAACCCCACCCAGCACAGTTCTACTCCAACCCACATGGACTCGCCATGAGTTCGAGCCGACTCCGCAGCAACTGGCATGTTGGTTTTTTAAGTCTGGGGTAGGCCTGAGGTCCTGCATTTCCAGCAATGTTTCCAGGTGATGCTGATGCTGCTGGTCCACGGACCCCACTTGAAGCAGCAGGACATGGAAGTCACCCCTCTCTGCTCTGCAGGTAAACCGTCCAACCTCCTCCCAACTGTCTCTACTTGCCCCGTTTGCCCAGCCCCTTATCGTCTGTATTAGTTCATTCATCCCTTCAAAGAAGAGAAGCCCCAAGTCTTGAGCTCACCCCGCCCCCCCGCCGCCTCTTCCCCAGGCCTCGACCCTTTCAGGTCCCAAACCCTCAGCTCTGCCCAGACCTGCAGCGTCAGCCTGGCTGTTTAATAACAGTTTGGGCAGCCTCACAGCTCAGCAGCAGCCAGGTGGTCCCAAAGGAGCTCACTTGCTTACACTCCCGGCTGTGGCCAGGTGTGTTCACAGAGAACCCTAAAGACTTGCGCCACAAAGGTTTGTTCAGAATCACACTCATGTGGCTGTGGGCTCCGTAAGTCTCTGGCCTGGCCACGGGATGGAGTCCAGAAGATCCAGGTATGAGCCCCAGGTCTACCCTTCAACAACTTGCCGAGCACGGTTCTCACTGCTTATACCCACCACCTCACCCTCACTATACCCTGTGTGGGGGCACTGCTGTCAGTTCCTCTTACAAATGAGGAAGCTGAGGCACAGAAAATGGGGTGTGGGGTCTGAAGTCACGCAGCTAGCTAGGAAACATCGGAGCCCAGAATCCAACTCAGGCAGGCTGGCCTAGAGGCAGCTGCTTACCTGCTAAGTGCTCTGCGCTTTCCTGCCTCACCTGTAAGTGCAGATCATTGTAGTAACTGTCTTACTTGCTGCCCAGGATGATGGAGAAGACACAAGGGCACAACCATATGGAAAGCCTCTTGGGCCATATCACACTATGGACATATCAGCTATCACTTCTGTTATTGTTGGTGGGGCTTGTTAGGGTCTGTGGGTGAGATTTTCTTATGGAGCAAGTGGGCCCCCCACCCCCCACCACACACACATCCAGGTGTGCATATACGTCTGTTGATTCACATCTGATGGCCTCCTGAGGACAGGGCGAGTCTTATTTATGGCAATACCTCATGCCCAGCAGAGTACGAGCTCTCTCTCTGAGCGAAATTTTCAGGGTTCACCTATCTGCACGTAGATACCTTCCTCCCCATCGCTGTCCCCACCCTCAACAAGCAGAGACTTCTCTTAGACAAACCTCAGTCTAAGAACTGACCCATCTAGGTTAATTGTAGCCCCATTACTGAGCATTGACTCTCTGGTGGGCACACAGCAACCATTCCCATTCTTGGGCCTGGGGGAAAATCACCCTTCCCCAATCTCATTCCTTATGGGGTTGACCCTCCACCCAATTTCAATAGAAGGAAATCAGTGGGCACAAGATTGGTGCATGGGTGACCATGTGACCCAACCAGGCCAAAGAGAGCCAGGCCCAGAACTTGGCTTTTATTGGTTGAACAAGAAATGCCTTTTCCCAAGATTGGGAGCTGCTGGCTGCCATCTTGCCTCAGTTGTCTGAGCATGGAGCCAACTCAGAAGGAATCAGAGCTGAGAAATCGAGAGAGGCCAAATCCTGGTGTGATGGTTAAGGCTGTGTGTCAACTTGGCTGGGCCATGATTCTCAGTGATTTTGCAGTTACGATGTACTTCGGTAGCTATATAATGAAGTAATCACTTCCATAATGAGATCTGATACAATGCAGTCACCTCCATGATGAGATCTGTTACGAGCAACCAATCAATTGAAAGGTGGCATGGCCTGCATCCAATATAGGCAGACTTTCTGGAAAAGCTCATTAGCTTTTACTTGCTCTAGATCCTGCAGCCGGCTCCTGTTCATCTGACCTCTGGTTCTTGGGACCTGATCTAGCAGCTTACCTGCCAACCTTGGGATTCTTCAACCTCAGCAGCCTGTGAGCCAGAGGCCTGCTGTCTGACCTGCTGATCCCGGGTTCATCAGCCCCTGCAGGTACGTGAGTCAGGAGAAGCCTCCAGCCTGATGCATGGACTTGGGACTCTCCAGCTTCTACAACCACGTGAGCCATTTCCTTGATAGAAATCTCTCTCTCTTTCTCTCTTTCTCTCTCTCTCCCTCTATATATATGCTTCACTGGTTTTGCCTCTCTAGAGAAACCAGCTTAAGACACGTGGTGACACTACCTAGCCTCTGGATTCAGCCAGGTGTGGATTTTCCAGTTAAAAAACCCAATAGAAGCCACCCCCTCCCTTTTTCTTTGTTTATTTGTGTTTTATACTGGGATTCTTTAATTTTTGAGCCAACATTGTTTGGGTGTCTTTCTCACAGAGTTAATATTTTTCATTAATAGGCTTCATTTTCAGAGCAGATTGCACAGAAGGTTGCCCTATACCCTCTCCCTCCCCTGCTCACAGTCCCCCCTATTATTAATTGATTATTCTTCAGCTCACTTGAGGTGGGTTTTCTGTCACCTTCGGCCAAGAGGCCTGACACAGCCCTTTTCTCTCTCTCCCTGCCATCCTGCCAGCTCCCCCTCCCAGCCCCACTCACGGTACCAGTTCCACTTCTGCTGGCCTGACTCCATGAAGAAGGCTGCCCTGCTCCAGCCTGAGGAGGCCGGGTTCAGTGGGCACGGGGTGGGGGGCTGCTACCCGCTGCTCTTCACTTGGCAGCAGCCAGGCTCTGTCTGCCCGCTAGGAAGCTGACTTTGCGCTTCTCCACAAGAGACAGGCTGAAATCCCTGCATGGCTGCTCATGGCTCAGCCTGGCCCTGGGATGCCCGGGCCTAGAGTACTGACCCCAGGGACCCAAAGTATCCAGCAGGCTGGTTCTTGCCCCTAGCTGGGACCTTAATGAAGACCAAGCTGCCATATTGATCAAGCACTGGGACAGCTACATAAAAGCCCTCAGAGTGCAAGTCAATAGCCTGCTGCCTTCTCAGCCCACACATTGTCAGGCACACAAACAGAGGTGCAAAGCTGTCATATTCTCCAAAGCCCAGGCTACTTCTCCACAGCCTGGACATGAAAAACAACCCCGAGTGATGAAGAGCAAAGAGGGCACCAGTGTCCAAACAGCTGTCTTGGTCTCTCAGAGCTAAAACCTACTTATTCCAGAAGATTGTCTGAGTCCCACTCGGCCTAAGTGTGACAGGATCAAGGTTAGCCCAGCACCAAAACCAAAACCAAACTTGTTGCTAACGAGTCCATTCTGACTCATGGTGACCCTGTAGGACAAAGTAGAACTACCCCATTGAGTTTCCAAGGAGCAGATGGTGGATTCGAACTGCTGACCTTTTTGGTTAGCAGCCAGGCTCTTAACCACTGCACCAGCAGAGCTCCTAGTTCAGCACACAACCCCTAAATGCAGACAGTGGCCTTCCAATTCTAGTTTGTCACTTACCAGCTGTGCGACTTTATTAATTAAACTCTCCGGTCCTCGGTTTTCTCATCTGTAAGATGGGGTCATAGTAGCACCTACCCAGTCAGATTGAATACAGAACAAAACAAGGTAATGGATGAAAGCATTAGGCACAGCAAAGGCACGTGGAAAGTGTTGGCTCTTAGCAATGTGATTATTAGGAGCCATTGCCTTCATCCTTGTCACTGGGCTGGACCTCCACATAGACAGCAATCCCCAATGTCCATGGGCCTCCCCAACATACACTTCATCAGTTCACAACATCATCTATTCCCAGTTTTCTCAAAGCAGATTTTCACCTGAAAATTTGGAACTGCTTATTGGCTCCCTTCTGGTGTAGGATGCAGGGCTCTGGCCTCGGTCTGCCTGTCAGCAGGAGGGCAGGTGGACGTGCAGAGGACACACAGGCAGGACACATCTGTGGTGCCAAGTGGGTTTAAACCCACTGCCGTCGAGTCACTTCCGACTCATAGCGACCCTATAGGACAAGGTAGAATGGCCCCATAGGGTTTCCAAGGCTGTAATCTTTAGGGAACAGACTGCCACATCTTTCTCCCTCACAGCTGCTGGTGGTTCAAACTGCTGACCTTTCAGTTAGCAGCCAAGTGCTTAACCACTGCGCCACCAGGGCTCCTCAACCGTGTTTAGGAAGGGAAATTTATTGTGAGTTGGAATCCTAATGCATTTCAAATAGAAGAAATTTGTGCATTGTTGGATGTTTGAGCAAAAGTTTGCCACCTCCTCCTTCCATGGTGTAGGCGAGGGAGGCAGCACCATTGTCATTCAGCACTGGCCTCTGTGTTTGAGTCCATTGTACAATCTGCCACAGAGTCTCAGAGCTGAGAGACAGCTTTAAGGTCACTTTGTTATTGACAGTCCTATAGGAGGGCTGAGGAGGAGGTTTGAAACAATGGAAGACAGGATCAATGAAACTGAAGACATACACTTGGATACAACTCTCAGGAAAAATTAGAAAAAAAAAAAACACTTGGCCACAACTCTGAGGAAAAATCAGAAAAAGGAATGAAGAAAAATGCAGAAACCCTGAGAATGATGTGGGATACAATCAAAAGCAAAGATTTGTGAGTGATCAGAGTTCCAGAAAAGGGGAAGAAAATGGAAAATACAGAGAGGATCACTGAAGAATTGCCGGCAGAAAACTCCCCTACTGCACAGGTCGGTCACCTGGCGCCCATGCCCACCCAGAGCCTGACCCAAGGCTTTTCATGCCATTGGTCTGCAGGCTTTGTGGGATCCACCCTCTTGTTTCTAAGTCCTCTGCCTGGTTCTTTCAATAAGGACACTGAGAACAGGGCTCCATGCTCAGCCAATGCTGACCATGTCCAGCCTGCATCCTGTACCCCACAACCCCAGTGCAACAGGGTCTGGGTCTCCTCCACCCATGGTGACATTTTTCAGGACCCGAGAACAATACAGCTCCCAGGGTTGGAACAGTCTGTCAGGGCAGTGAAGCAACCTCCTGGGAAGCCTGAGGGTAGAATGTCTCAGAAGTCTTTCCACCTCTGACCACCTGAATTTTGCCAGTATCTCTGTAGTCACAGAAAATACCCAAGTGGGGATATCAGGGAGGAAGCTGCTGAAGGGGAGCATTCCCTGGAAGCCTGCCCAGAACTTGGGGCTTCGCCTGCTCCACCAGCTCTCCAGATTCCCTCTCTGATTCTTCTGAGCAGGATCTTGATGTTGAAAGAAAGAAGGGAGCTACCTGTTCAAGTCGCAATTAAAAGGCTTTCGTTAGGCACTAGGCTTCTGCTGAGAGCCGGGCAGAGGCTTAATTAATTGCTCAAGCCCCTGGGAGACTCGTCAGCTCAACCAGGCACTCCATCGATCTGCACTTACACACCTGAGAGGGAGCTGGCAAGAGAAGCTGGAGGGATACAGGGTGGCAGAAAGGGCTGATCGCTAGGTGAGATGGGGGGAATGGAGGAGGCTGTGCCTTCTATTATTGCCTTCATAGCACACCCACATGCACACACACACACACACACACATCTGGCACACACACACACATATACACATTCTCATAAAAATACGTAAGGCCTATAGGCACGGGGTCATGCATCCCCGTTTCCTTGGGCCAACTGCAGTTTACACCTATTTTATGGTGCAATAACTAACAGCACTCTGTTATGGATTGAATTGTGTCCCCCAAAATAGTATGCTGAAGTTCTAAAACCTTGTATCTGTGAATGTGACCTTGTTAGGAAATACTGTCTTTGAAGATGTTATCAGTTAATTTAACCTAGATCATACCAGAGTAGGGTATGCCTAATCTAATACGAGTGGTGGCTTTATAAAAGGAAGAGAGAGACGCAGAGGGAAAATTGCCTTGTGAAGATGGAAGCGCAGATTTGGAGCAATAGATTTATAAGTCAAGGAACACCAGGGATGTCCAGGAGTCACCAGAAGCAGGAAGAGTCAAGGGAGATCTTCCCCCGGAGCCTTCACAGAGAGCACCGCCCCACCGCCATCTTCATTTTGGACTTCTAGCTTCCAGAACTCTTAAGCAATAAATTTCTGTTCTTATAAGTGCCTTATTAAGGCAGCGCTAAGGCACTAATTCATGCCCACTCCTGGTTTGGATGGTAACATACATGGTCACCCACCTCAGGGGAGCTCAGGAGAACAAGAGGCAGGAGGAGCTGGCTGGAGAGATGCCAAGAGAATGAAAGTATCAGTCTTGTCTGCTTTGCTCTCTCTCCAGACCCTGAGTCCTGGACAGGGCTCCCAGGGGCCCTCAGTAGAGGCTAGAGAAGATGGCTGTATCCTGGCAACTCAAACGAGGATGGCCCATGCACCAAATTCAGGGACACAAGATCATGCAACGCTCTGATTGGAAACCTCACAGTGCGACCAAAAGCTCCAATTCTTAGACAGGACGAATGGTCATCTCTGCTGCTATAATCATTAAACATTTCTTATCGAGAGGTATCCACCTACCTGCTACAAGTTTCTCTGTCAGTGGATCAGTTTTGTTAAACTTGAAATTCACAGGGCCAAAAACAAAACAAAACCTGTTGCTGTCAGGTCGACCCCCCAACTCATGGTGACACTCTGTGTTACCAGGTAGAACTGTGCTCCATAAGGTTTTCTTGACTGAGATCTTTATGGAAGCGGATCTCCAGGGCTTTCTCCTGTGGTGCTACTCGGTGGGTTCAAACTGCCGGCCTTTAGGTTAGCAGCTAAGCTCAAACCATTTGGGTCACACGGGACAGACATGGCAAATAATTTTCATCTTGACTGTCAGCTCTGATCGATAGTTAATAGCTGCCTGGGTGTTAGTGTTAAGAAGGATTCTGAGGCTGTATCACAGTTAAGCACCAGAGTGGCACGAGCTACATCTGTCTGGGGCACAAGAGATGGAGCGGGGACATCTCTGCCCACTATTTGCCACCCTTGTCTCAGAGGGCATTAGGAGTTTCTGGGTCTCTTTATGTCCAGAGCCCTAGCAGTGCTGGAGTGAAGGCTCGTGAATGACGTTGAGAGTTGGCTACAATGCCTCCCGGGCGGTCTCTCCACCCTGTTCTCTCTCTATCCAGCTACGGTATAGCCTTACTGCAAAGAGGGCAGTGTTCAGCTGCCTGTGCTTGGGAGAAAAGCAGGACAAGTCTGGGACCAAGAAATAGCTTCATTGGACAAGTTGTCTTCTCGTATTGACATCAGCTCTTGGAGGAACTGCCTGCCCCCATCCCTGGACCCAAGCATGACTGTGACATGTCCAAAGTTGATGCATCGACACCCTGCCCATCTTTGTCTCGTCTTTTCTCCACCAGATCTTGGCTCACCACTCCTAAGGCAGGACAGCAGAGACCAGATGGGGGGTTCTCCCTCTTTGTTCTCAGAATCTTACACCTAGCCCACTTATTAAAAGAATCCTGTCCTTAGACAAAGAGGCAGTCATGCAAATAGTCTCTTGGCTCTATGGTCAGAGACTGCTACTGCTGTGGCAGGTGTTTCTTTGAGGTCTGTTCTGTGTCTTCGGTCACAGCCACCCACCCAGGACAGGATGTTGTGTGTTAGGGGATGTCTAAGGAAGCATTTACAAACAGGCCTATCTGTTCAAATGAGAACCAGGCTCCCCTCCCAGTCTTCCAAGGCCACAAAGCCCAAGGTATCAGGAACTCAGTCTGAAATGGTTTCTTTGTCCCTTCAACCAACGGCAAATGAGAGATCATTTGTGTTTGCTCTACTGCCAGCTCTCTTTCAAGTCATGCTGCTCTTCAGAGGATCCGAAATGGGCTGGTCCTCCATGCTGGCCATTCCCAGTGAGCTCCATAAAGGATGAATGGCGTGGGCTAAAACAATGGAAATAAATGACTAATACGTGCAAGGCTTATCCATAAGGGATCTTGAGAATAGGATAAGCCTTAGGGAGCTGGGTCAGGTACAAGCAGCAATTAAGTCATTGGGGCCCACATCCCCTATTTGTGAAATATGACCACCATGATTCTATGACAGACCGTAGCTAATGTCAATCAACAACTTGCCGCCCAGTCAACCCTGACCTATGGTGGCCCCATGTGTGTCAGAGTAGAACTGTGCTCCATAGGGTTTTCAGTACCTGATTTTTCTAAAATAGATTGCCAAGCCTTTCTTCTGAGGTGCTTCTGGGTGGATTTGAACCTCCAACCTTTCTGTTAGCAGCTGAGTGCATCACCCAGGGATTCACAGCTAATGTCAGTTCTGCCCAGGAATCAATCACATCAGCTGAATTACAAAGCTAAGGAATTCTAGACACCAGAGGCTCTTCTCCACCGGTGACAACAGTGAATGAATGACCCATGTCCATGTACCTGGCTGGTGTTGAGCTTACAGTTCCCTCCTTTCTCCCCTCACCTCTTACACTTCTCCCTAACACAATTTTGTATGATGTCAAAATTCACTATCTAAATTCAGCTCAATTCTCTGACTGAGAGAATGGAGGTTTAAATGGCTTAAAATTCCAATAAGGGGGCATCTTCCTGGGTTGTTTTGTTTTGGTGGGAGTGGGGGGATGATACAGGGGAACTCTTTACCTCAGTGATCGTGATGTTACACCACGTGTAAGCTTAAGAGCTGGTTCTAGGAGCCTTTTCTGGACTTTAGCCAGATTCAGAATTGATCCCGAGCAAACTATTACATGAGTCAAGTACACTTGTAGTGAGCTTATCTCCACCCTATGGCATCTTTTCCCCATTCTGAGACCTCAAAACATTCTCAGGTGTCTTTTGAACTATTTTAAAGACAACCCATAAATCCACAGGTGCTGATATCTGCCATCACTGGACTTAGTTTGGGTTCACCCAAAAGAAGCTCCCTAGACGAGGATTCACGTGCAAGTTTCCACAATGCCAGAAGTACCTGAGGGGAGTAGAGAGGTGATACAGGGAAGGGAAGGCAGCCCTGGAGCCTTCGGTCATCAAGCCAGCTCCCACGTGGGCAACTGCTGCTAACTCCATAGGGATCTTGGCAGACCTGTAGAGTGGATACCTCTGAGTCATCTCAGAGGAGGGGCGAGGGAGCTCATCAGTCGACGGTAGAGGTCTGCTCCCGAGAAGGGCACAAATTCCCCCACTTCTGCAGAGCAGCCCTCTACCGCTTCAGAAGAACACTGGTGGGTAACGTCAGGAGACCCTTGAAGCAGGAAGACCCAAGGGGTATGACTGAGTATCTGCTATACCATTTCTCTGCCTTCTTCTGCTTCCTCTTTGACTCTAAGAGGAGTCACTCGGACTTGGGATGGAATGTTTGCATAAGCCCTTTTGTTTGGTCCCAGTGGCCCCTGCCCCCTGTCCTCTGCCCTTTATTCCTCCTGCCACCTTGACCGCAGAAGGAGCAGCCAGGCCTGGAGCAGTAACACCCTTCTAGGAACATCTTGGAAGCCCTTAAATCCATGACCAAAACACAAGTCCCTTTGAGCTGGAGACAATTAGGAGTGATTACAAAAAGGGCCACTGTGGCCTTTTCTTTCTGGCAACAGATGTTCCTGTCATGTGGGCTCAAGAATTCCAGACGTGTTTTTGCAGAGAATCCAGAGCCAGGGCCTCCCAGGAACGGGGATGAAAGAGTGGATCCCCGAGCAGCTGGTACACAAAAGAAGCTGGTGCAAATCGTGCCTGGGGCAGGCTGCCTTACAAAACACTGGGTGGGCTGCCGTTTCTATGGAGAAGGAGCGGGAGCCATGTGGAGCTCAACAAAAAGGCAGCAGCATCCATGGATCCCGGCCCAGGGATGGTGCTGTAATACCTGGCCTCTGTGCCAAAAGACGGTGCTGCAATGCCCAGCCTCTGTGCCTAGGAATAGTGCTGCAATGCCTGGCCTCTGTGCCCAGAATGAGAAGCTCTCCTTGGGCTCTGAGCTGGGGTAGCCTGCACTGTGTGTGGCACCAGATAGCAAACCCCAGGAAAGCAGGTACTTTGTCTTGTTCGTGGCAGTATTTGCAACATGGCACATGGAGCGTGGCCAACTGTGCATCAATGAAGGAAGGAGGACAGATCCACGGGCTGGCATTGTTGCACACCATAGCCCTGGGAAGAGACCAGGAAGTAGGGGCGGCATATGGGGAGACCCTGGGATGGAAGGCAAAGCACAGGAGGAGTGTGCTAAGTAGAAGTGGTATTTCCCCTTTTTGGTCCTCCCGCAGGTTTCTCCACCTTGGTAAGTGGTAACTCTGCCCTCCCAGTTCTCAAGCCAACAACCTTGGAATCGTCCTCCACGCCTATCTTTCTTCCAGTCCCCTCAGCCTGAAAGCTCTACCTTCACAACGCATCTAGAATCTCACCACTTCCTGCCAAGGTTGACATCATGGTCCAAGGCACCTACATGTAGAACACATACTCACCCCCCATCCTCCTCACCCCCCATCCTCCTCACCCCTTCTCCACTCTAAGTTTCTCCACGGCACTTCTCTGCACTTGCCACGCTATGTATTCATTTTTGTTTCTTTGGTTATGGCTTCTGCCTTTCTCTCTTTCATTCCAGCAGAATGGAAGCTACCTGAGTACACAAACTTTGTTTTGGTCTCCCCAGGGCCTTGAGCAGGGCTGGCACAGGGTCAATAGCTATTTGTCAAGTTAATTCCAGCTGAAGACTCAAGACTTCATGTGCATCACTCTTCTATGGGTTCATCTCATCTGCTTGCTCAGGATCCTGACCAATTCTCATCTTGTCCCCATAGATGGAGGGAGAAAGAAGTAGTCTTAGCCTACAACGCTGGAAGAAGTGCTCCAGGCTGGTAAGCAGTATGAGGGTGGAGACACTGGCAAGTTCAATACTTTTGGCTGATTCTCATAGTGTAGGTGCTCTGGAGACTTTGGTTGAGTTGACTCAAGTGATCAGCATCCCTTCCTCCTAGTCTGAGCTGGCTCTTTCCTTCTGGCATGGCTGTTCTCCCTCCATGTTTTCTTAGCTCCCTGAGGTTCTCTTCAGACGAATGCATGTGACTCTGTCTTAGAATGTGCCTCCTTTGAGGGTAACTGTGGGTCTTTCATCTCTGGATCCCAAGGTCTACCTGAGGTCTGGGGTCCATTGCCTGACTCACAGCAGATGTCCACTAATGTCAAATGAATGAACCAATGAATGGGCGAGTGAAGAAGAGAAAAGCAGGTTGGTGGACCCTGGTTCAAAATTGGCTGAAGCCCCCTGGAACCAGCTGGGCACACTCTGCCACCAAAGCTGGGTAGGATTGAGTGACCCAGACAAAGGAGTCTCAGGCCAACAGAAGAACAGACGCCTGAATAAAGGATGCTCGTGGAAACTTCCAACAGCCACATCAAAACACAGGCATAACCTGCTCAAGAACCCTGAGCAGGCCGGTACTGTAGGGGGCCTGAGTGATGGGTGCGTCAGAGCCGGGCTGAGGAGGGGGATTGGCAGTGGTGGAGAAGAGCCATCCAGAAAAAGCTTTCCGAGCCCTGGCAGCTCCAATCCAGGCAAAGCCCTAACTCCACTCAATTGTAATCTGTGTTTATGGGTCCATAATCAAATGGAAACGGAAGGTTTCTCATGAGAATCATCCGTCAAAATTGCATGGTGTCCAGGCCCAGCGCTGGGGAGACTGGGTTATAAATACCAAGCTCAGGCTCTATCTCCAGGGACTTGCCGGTCATTTTTCAACCTGGCACTAATCCGAGTAACTCCAGCTTCAATCAAACACTGTGCCTAACAGGGTGGGTGTGTGGGACGCTGATTGTCCCCAGTGGGATCCATCCAGGAGGGAAGAGTGACCGCAGGATGTGGGGCCCTGAGCCGAGCTTGTCCTTCCTACCTTGTCCAGACCACCTCACCCATCACCTGTGCCTGGACCCAGCTGGGCACCTGCCATGTTCCAAGACAGACACCTCCAGGTCCCCCCGCCCCGATCCTGTTGTGACCACGGGGCCCTTGAGCTGGCAGTTCTGTCACAAACCAGCTCTTCTCACTAAAAAAATAAATAACTCCCTAATTACAAAGGGTGCTCAACGCAGGGAATATAGAAAGCAGAAAGGCACAAAACAAACAAAAAATGCCCATAAACCCATCACCTGGAGAGAAACTCTTTAACGTTTTTGGGACATAAACTCCCAGGCCTCTTCCTCCCTACCTCAATACTTCTCCTTTATAAAAATACCTAATATCGCATATTGTATCTTGTAGCCTGCTTTTCCCCCACTAACCATCACTTTGCGACCACGTTGCCGCACCAGTATCTTCCCTACAGCATGATTTTTCGTAGTCATGTTAATTGTCGTGGTCAGTCCCCTTTTATTGAACAATTGGGTTGTTGCCAGTTCTCCGACAGTATAAAAGATGCTGTGAGGAACCTATTGTACATAAATCTTTGTGCAAACTGGATTATTTCCTTCAGATAA
This sequence comes from Loxodonta africana, assembly GCF_030014295.1. NCBI lineage: Eukaryota > Metazoa > Chordata > Mammalia > Proboscidea > Elephantidae > Loxodonta > Loxodonta africana. The sequence continues at coordinate 19,250,793 of NC_087359.1, forward strand.
ATTCGTAGAAGTCAAATTCATAGAAGCCAAAGAATATGCACATTTTTTTTTAAGTCTTTGGATACTTTTCTACGTTATCTCTTGCTCTGTTCCACGTCTTTAGAAATAGCCAGATATTTTTAGGATAGTTTTCACTAGTAACCACTCTAGAGCCAACACTGAGCAAGGCAAGTGACTTCTCTGCCACAGACATGGGTGGACCCTTACACTATTTCCAGAGTCATGCATCATCTCCTTGGGCTAGAGCAGAGCCAAAGAAACAGTATGGGATGGGGGAGTGCTCGCCCTTAGGAGATCAGCTCTGTGCCCCAGAACTCCTTCTAACTTTGACTCTTTAGAATTTATTTAAAAGGTAACATCACACATACCCTTCTCTTTAAGAGTTGCAATAATTAGATTCTGAGTTGAACATGGTTCCTTAATTGGCTGACCTAGGAGAGGGAATGATGATCCGATCTAGTGTGAAGGGAGGGGAGAGGAGCAGGCTGGCTGAGCTGGGGAAGAGGAATAAAGGAAAGGCAATGAGAAGGGTTAAACCAAGCAATAGGTGAGAAAGGGTCTTGACTTCCCTGGGACCACAGAGAACACAGACAGCCTCTTTTGGTGGCTGAGCTGTACGTAGGCTTGTGTGCGCATGAGAGTGATTGAAAGTTTAGAGTCGGCCTGGGTGGCTCATTGACTGCACCTAAAACATCAAGGAAGTAGTGTTGGTGGTTCGGTGGTAGAATTCTCACCTTCCATGCAGGCAAACTGGGTTCCATGCCTGGCCAGTGCACCTCATGTACAGCCACCACCCATCTGTCAGCGGAGGCTTGCCTGTTGCTAAGATGCTGAACAGGTTTCAGTGGAGCTTCCAGACTAAGACAGACTAGGAAGAAAGGCCTGGCGATCTTCTTCCCAAAATCAGCCAATGAAAACCCTATGGATCACAACAGTCTGATCTGCAACCGATCACGGGGATGGCGCAGGACCAGGCAGTGTTTTGTTCTGCTGTGCATGAACTGCCACGAGCTGGGGGCCGACCCAACCACGGCTAATGACAACAACAACAAAAGGTCAGGGTTACGGGAAAAGCAGAACAAGATTGAAAGTAACCTCCCCGGGCTCGTTTAACATCCATTTATCTATTTCTTGTTCAGACTTGTGTGGATAACTCCTGAGCCTCCCACGCAGAACTTCCCATTGAAGGACACACACTAGGACACCCAGGTGCCAGAGCCAACCTTCGTTAAAATTGTGAAAAGAGACAAAATTGTTTTTTGGGGTCCTCCAACCTCCCTGGTGATGCCTTTCTTTCTTCCTGGTTCGCCTCCCCCCCGCCCCGCCAATCTCTAGATGTGTCACACCGACCACTTGCAGTTGACAGGGAGGCTAGCTAGGGAAATAAGAAGAACACGGGATTACTTTAGATCAGATAGACCTGCACCCTGAAGCCCAGCTCCTGCTTCACTGTGCAATATTGAGGAAGTTACTTGGCCTCTCTGGTCCTCAGTTTTCTCATCTGTACAATAGACAAAAAATGCTTCCCTCATAAGGCTGTCGTAGGGTTAAATGAAGCACCTGATAAATTCAAAACTGCCTAGCACACTGTCATTGCCTTGTTGTTGTTACTTGCTGTTAAGTCAGTTCCAACTCGTGGCAACCCCGTGTGTGCGGGGTAGAACTGCTTCATGGGGTTTTCAAGGCTGTGACTTTATGAAAGCAGATTGCCAGGACTGTCTTCCAACGCACATCTGGCTGGGTTTGAACCACCAACCTCTTGGCTAGTAGTTGAGCCCTTAACAGTTTGCACCACCCAGGGACTCCCAGGGTGCTTGGTACATAATATACGCTCATTGAATGTCCTTCACCATTTTTCCTGTCTCTAAATCCAGGGTTGTCATTCCCAGGAGGACCCCGACCCTGTGTTATATTCCTTGCTTCAGCCTGCTGGCTCTAATCACTTTGGAAAAGATCAGAACAGCTACACGAAGCTAAATGTTGGTGATCCTTCTAGGAATTCATCTTAAGTAAATAACCATGGGTTTAGCTACGAAATTGTTCTCGATAACATTGCTGAGAATACCTGAGAACCTGATGCAATCTAAATATCAAGCTGTAGGGAACGCAATAAAATTGAAAACATCCATATATTAAAACATGATTCAGCATAAATCTGGGTCAATCTGTGGGGTAAAAAAAAAAAAAATGGTATTCCCAGTTTTGATATTCATTTTCGTTTTCAAGAAGCTTTAGTGGTGCAGTGGTTAAGCAGTCAGGGGCTAATCAAAAGGTCGTTGGGTCTAACCCACCAGCCGCTCCTCAGGAGAAAGATGTGGCAGTTTGCTTCCATAAAGATCACAGCCTTGGGAACCCTATGGGGCAGTTCTATCCTGTCTTATAGGGTCACTATGAGTTGAAATTGACTCGACTGCAACAGGCTTTTATTTTCATTTTTAAAAGGATTTAGGCTATTGCTGAAAACCTTTTTATTTGTTTATTGGATGATTGTATTTCTTTTAGTATACATTGCTTACCTTTGTCTTACGTACGGTTATTTTAATTTTTTTCTTAGGTGTTGTTTGGGTTCTTTGCAAATTAATAAATGGCTTCTTGTCCACGATTTATATGATAAATATTTTTCCCGTTTTGCCCCTTACCTATTTTAATATATAATTTATCTTATTTTCATTGTTGAGAATATACACAGAATGACATACACCAATTCAACAGTTTCTACGTGTACGGTTCAGTGCCAATGATTACATTCTTTGAGTTGTGCGATCATTCTCACCCTCCTTTTCCCTCCCCCATTAACATAAACTCACTTCCCCCTAAGTTTCCTATCTAATGTTTTGAGTTGCTGTCGTCCATTTGATCTTATATAGATAGATCTTAAAAGAGCGCAATGCTCAAGGCAGACACTCTTTACTAAAACAGTTGCAGTCCAGTCGATTCTGACTCATAGCGACCCAAGCTAAGCTATTGTATGGTTTTGAGAAGACTTCAGAGGATATTTTTGGTTTAAGGTTTAAAGATACCTGAGGGCAATAGTTTCTGGAGTTCATCCAGCCTCCATGGCTCCAGAAAGTTAGAGTCCATAAGAATTTGAAATTCTGGTCTGCATTTTCCCCCTTTTGATCAGGATTATTTGACATCTCTTGTCTACTGGTCCCAGTTTTCCCCTTGTCTTTGTTTTTCCCACACTAACATTTTGGTTTTTCTGCACTAGATTAATTAGTATTTTTCTATATGGCATCTGGGTTTCGTGTCCCACTTTGAAAGCTGGCTCCCAACTCCCAGGTTATAAATATATTTACCTAAATGTTTTCCATAAGTTTTATTGCCTCATTTTGTTAACATTTAAAACCTTGCTCCATGTGGAATGCATTTTGGTATAAAGAGTTAGATGGGGATTCAGCTTTATTTTTTTCCAAATGAATGACCAGTTATCCCAACACCATTTATTTGATAATCTTCTTCCCAGATAAATCCTTTAAATAAAAAAAATTTTTTTGATGGGTTACATAACCCTTTGAGAATCTGATGAAAGTTATGGACCCTCTCCTGAGGGGAAAAAAAAGTACATGTAATGCACACTGAATTTTACAAACCATTTCAGCAGGACCCACAGGATTTCCAAAGTACTTTTATTGACTCCTGAGGGGTCCGTAATCCCTGCTTAAAAACTCCTTACTTTATGTGGAAGAAACAGTGCTTAAGTGGTGGGATTTCAGGCTCCAGAACAGGTCAGCGAGAAGTCATTTTGCGCTGGAGGATGTGATGAAGAACCTCCTCCGGGCAGAAGACTCCCGGTTCTCCTCGGGCTGCTGAATGACCCTAGGAGCCACATCTCGTGTCCTTAGAATCCAAAGCCTTCCACTTTCCCTTTCTCCTGGCGCAGAGCATCTAACTGATGCCACAAGTACAGGAATTAGTTAGGCTTAGTTTCCCGGAGTGCAAAGGAGCTATCGCTGAAAGTCTCTCTCTTGAGCTGATGGGTAGGCACAGGCACACTGCTGCACATGACTCAGTTTCTCCCGGTTTGACTTAAAGGCTCAGCCCATTTCAAACTTCCCCTTTTTTACCCCAAATCTGTGTACTTCTTCTGAGGCCTGAACTTTTGGGTCATTCATGTCTTCTCTCAACCAAACAAACAAAAAAAAGTCAAACCAGTTCTCATCGAATCCATTCAAACTCACAGCAACTTCGTGTGTGTCAGAGTAGAACTGTGCTCCATAGGGTTTTCAGTGGCTGATTTTTTGGAAGCAGATCACCAAGGCTTTTTTCCGAAGCACCTTGGGTAGACTCGAATCACCAACATTTCAGTTAGCAGCCAAGCTGGTTAATCTACCCAGGGACTCCTTTTATCATACCAAAAACAAAACCCGTTGCCGCCTAGTTGATTTCAACTCGTAGTGAGACTGTACAACAGAATTGTACTTGCCCCATAGGGTTTACAAGGCTAAAATCTTTACAGACAGACCATGTCTCATATAGTGCCAGAAGATGAGCCTCCCAGTTTGGAAGGCACTCAAAAGACAACTGGGGAAGAGCTGCCTCCTCAAAGTAGAGTTGACCTTAATGATGTGGATGGAGTCAGGCTTTCGGGACCTTCATTTGCTGATATAAAAAATATGGCACGACTCAAAATAAGAAGAAACAGCTGCAAACCATCATTAATAATTGGAATGTGGAATGTATGATGTATGAATCTAGGAAAATTGGGAATCATCAAAAATGAAATGGAATGCGTAAACATCAATATCCTGGACATTAGTGAACTGAAATGGACTGGTATTGGCCATTTTGAATTGGACAATCATATGGTCTACTATGCTGGGAATGACAGCTTGAAGAGGAATGGCGTTGCATTCATCATTGAAAAGAACATTTCAAGATCTATCCTGAAGTACAGCGCTGTCAGTGATAGGATAATATCTATACGCCTACAAGGAAGATCAGTTAATATGACTATTATTCAAATTTACTCACCAAGCACTAAGATCAAAGATGAAAAAATTGAAGATTTTTACCAACGTCTGTAGTCTGAAACTGATCAAACATGCAATGAGGATGCAACGATAATTGTGGTGATTGGAATGAGAAAGTTGGAAACAAAGAAGAAGGATTGATAGTTGGAAAACATGGCCTTGGCGATAGAAATGATGCATGATAGAATTTTCCAAGACCAACGACTTCTTCATTGCAAATACCTTTTTTCACCAATATAAACAGTGTCTATACATGTGGACCTCACCAGATAGAATACACAGGAATCAAATCGACTACGTCTGTGGAAAGAGATGATGAAAAAGCTCAATATCATCAATCAGAACAAGGCCAGAGGCCAAGCAGAACAGACCATCAATTGCTCATATGCAAGTTCAAGTTGAAAGTGAAGAAAATTAGAACAAGTCTACAAGAACCAAAGTATGACCTTGACTACGTCCCACCTGAATTTAGAGACCATCTCAAGAATAGATTTGACACACTGAACACTAATGACCAAAGAACAGACGAGTTGTGGAATGACATCAAGCACATCATACATGAAGAAGGCAAGAAAAAAAAAAAAGAACCCTTGCCATCAACTCAATTCCAACTCATAGCAACCCCGTAGGGCAGAGTAGAACTGCCTCATAGAGTTTCCAAGGAGCATCTGGTGGATTCGAACTGCTGACCTTTTGGTTAGCAGCCATAGCACTTAACCACTACGCCACCAGGGTTTCCGAAGAAAGCAAGAGGTCATTAAAAAGACAGGAAAGAAATAAAAGACCAAAATAGATGTCAGAAGAGCCTCTAAACTTGCTCTGGAAAAGGAAGAAATGACAAAGTAAAAGAACTGAACAGAAGATTTCAAAGCGCAGCTCGAGAAGACAAAGTAAAGCATTATAATGACATGTGCAAAGAGCTGGAGATAGAAAACCAAAACGGAAGAACACACTCGGCACTTCTTAAGCTGAAAGAACTGAACAAAAAATTCAAGCCTCGAGTTGCAATATTGAAGAATTCTACGGGGAAAATATTAAACGACACAGGAAGCATCAAGAGAAGATGGAAGGAATACATAGTCACTATAACAAAAAGAATTGGTTGATGTTCAGCCATTTCAAGAGGTGGCATATGATCAGGAACCAATGGTACTAAAGGAAAAAGTCCAAGCTGCTCTGAAGGTGTTAGCGAAAAACAAGGCTCCAGGAATTGATGGAATATCAATTGAGATGTTTTAACCAACGGATGCAGCACTGGAAGTGCTCGCTCGTCTGTGCCAAGAAATTTGGAAGACAGCTACCTGGCCAACCAATTAGAAGAAATCCATATTTATGCCTATTCCCAAGAAAAGTTATCCAACTGAATGCAGAAATTATCAAACAATATCATTAATATCACATGCAAGTAAAGTGTTGCTGAAAAAAAAAAAAGTGTTGCTGAAGACCATTCAAAAGCACCTGCAGCAGTACATCAACTGGAAACTGCCACAAATTCAGGCCAGATTCAGAAGAGGACGTGGAACCAGGGATATCGTTGCTGATGTCAGATGGATCCTGGCTGAAAGTAGAGAATACCAAAAGATGTTTACCTGTGTTACATTGACTATGCAAAGGCATTCGACTGTGTGGATCATAACAAATTATGGATAACATTGTGAAAAGTGGGAATTCCAGAACATTTAATTGTGCTCATGAGGAATCTGTACACAAATCAAGAGGCAGCCTTTGAAACAGAACAAGGGGATACTGTGTAGTTTAAAGTCAGGAAAGGTGTGCGTCAGGGTTGTGTCCTTTCACTGTACTTATTCAATCTATATGCTGAGCAAATAATCTGAGAAGCTGGACTATATGAGAAAGAATGGGGCATCAGGATTGGAGGAAGACTCATCAACAACCTGTGTTATGCAGATGACACAGTCTTGCTTACTGAAAGTAAAGAGGACCTGAAGCGTTTACTGATGAAGATCAAAGACCACAGCCTTCAGTATGGACACCACAACATAAAGAAAACAAAATCCTCACAACTGGACCAATGAGCAACATCATGATAAACGGAGAAAAGATTGAAGTTGTCAAGGATTTCATTTTACTTAGATCCACAATCAACACCCATGGAAGCAGCAGTCAGGAAATCAAAAGACGCATTGCATTGGGTAAATCCGCTGCAAAGGACCTCTTCAAAGTGTTGAAAAGCAAAGATGTTACCTTGAAGACTAAGGTGCACCTGACCCAAACCATGGTGTTTTCAGTCACCTCATATGCATTCGAAAGCTGGACAATGAATAAGGAAGACTAAAGAAGACTTGACGCCTTTGAATTGTGGAGTCCATGAAGAATGTTGAATATATCATGTACTGCCAAAAGAACAAACACATGTGTCTTGGAAGATGTACAACCAGAATGCTCCTTAGAAGCAAGGATGGAGAGACTACATCTATCTCATATACTTTGTACACATTATCAGGAGGGATCATCATGCTTGGTAAAGTAGAGGGTCAGTGAAAAACAGGAAGACCCTCAAAGAGGTAGACTGACACAGTGGCTGCAACAATGAGCTCAAGCATAACAATTGTGAGGATGGCGCAGGGGCAGGCAGTGTTTCGTCCTGTTGTACATGGGATGGTTATGAGTCAGAACCAACCTGACGGCACCTTTACAGAAGCAGTCTACCACATCTTACTCCCACAGAGCAGCTGGTGGGTTCTTTTGGTCAGCAGCCAAGCGCTTAACCACTGCAACACCAGGGCTCCTCGCTTCTTTCATAACAAAAAAAACCCCATTGCTGTCGAGTCGATTCTGACTCAGCGGCCCATACGCTCACCCTCAATTCCTCCCTGTTCATTGAAGATCAGTGTTGGTCTTTTGGCTCTCTGGCTTCTCCCACCGCACCCCACCCCACCCTGCCCTGTGCCCCACAGAAGTAAAGTTTAGAGTTGAACTGAGCTTTTTGCAACCTCTTGACCTTTGACTTGGCGTATGTAGGTCTGACCTGGCCACAGAACTTGTCTGAACTGGTCTTTCCTCTATTGCCTTCCCGTGGTGCTCCTCTGCTCCTCTCGCTTAATGGTTCTTAAAATTCTCACCTGAGAACTTCTTAGAAATGCAAATTCTCAGTCCCTACACCAGATCTTCTGAATGAGAAATTCTGGGGGACAGCCCACAACCGGAGTTTTAACAAGTTGTTATGGGTTGAATTATGTTCCCCAAAAAGATGTTAAAATCCTAACCCCTGGTACCTGTGAATGTGACCTTGTTTGGAAATAGGACCTTTGAAGATGTTATCAGTTACATGAGGTCATACTGGAGTAGGGAGGGCCCTGATCCAACCTGAGTGGTGTTTTTATGAATGAGAAGAAGATACACAGAAGGAAGAATGCCGCATGATGCTGTAGCTGCCAACCAAGGAAAGGCTGGAGCTACCAGAAGCTCAGAGAGAAGCATGGAACAGTCTCTCAGAGCCCTCAGAAGGAATCAACACTGCCGATACCCTGATTTGGACTCCTAACCTACAGAAGTGTGAGATTATAAATTTCTGTCCTTATAAGCCACCAGCTTTGTGGTATTTTGTTATAGCAGCCCATAGATACTAGCACACCAGCCCTTCAGGGAGGACCAAGGACGTAATTGCTGGTCCCACTGCAAAATGAAAATGCAAGGCTTCTACAAGCAGAGCATAAACCCAAGCATGAGGCCCTTCTACGCTGGGACCTTTCTGAGAGCTAGGCCTCGTGAGACTCCACAGCCACACGCCCATGAAGTCCGGCCTGCCCAGGTACATGCTCAAGTCTGAGAATCACTGTCTGGCAAACACTGACTCTCATCTTTCCATGCATTTCTCATCTGGCTCCAGGAATGGCTCTAGGCCTTGATTGGGTTCATCTTCTTGCTGTTCCCAGAGCCCTTATGTCCAGGCTGCTCATGGAGGGGACTTCAGGCCCTCTGGAAGTCTCTCTCCAGGTTCTCTGGTCCTGGCCCTGGTCCTGTTCAGATAAACTTGTAGGCTTTTATTAGCATCTCTACCGCTAGCTGTGAGTACAGTGAAACCTGTGAGAGCCGGAACTCGACAGGACTGCCCTGTTTTTCCAGGTCTCGCAAGTTTCCTGCCTTTGACAGAGTGCAGTCTTACCACTTTTCTATTGCTCTCTGTTAGTGGAAAATGTTTGAGTCTTCCTTCTCTGACAGGTTTCCGCCTTATATAGGTTCCATCTTTCACAGGTTTTACTCTACCTTCTCCTGGCCTCAGCCAGATAAAAGGACATCTCAGATCCACATTATTTATGGGGATAAAGGTTTGTGACACGAAAAAGTTTTCCCAAGTGCTCCTCAGCTCATTCCTCCTCCCCCCCGCACACACACATGATCAAGGTGGACTCTGCCAGTCAGTTTGGGCCCAGCCTGACCCACATGACAGCCACATTGTCAGCTGCCTGGCATGTGAGCAGTCCCTCACTTATCCTGGGAGAACTGGGCCTGGCAGACTGACAGGAGCAGGCACCTGAGGCTGCAGTTCTCAACCTCTCCTGGCTCCCCACTCTCCGGAAGCTTCTCCCTGTCAGATGCCCGGACGTGCCATCTGCTCCCAGCCCGAGGCCTTGGCTGCCCTGACAGCCCACAGCCTCAGGTCTGAGGTCTGAGCCAGGCCCCTCCCTGTCCCGGATTCCATCCTTCCTTTTCTTCTGTTCAGTGGACCTCAGGACAGGACTCTGAGCCCTTGGACAGTGTCCGACTCAGAGGAGAAAGGCAGTATGCTGCTGAGGAGCTCTGTCCAGCCAGTCCTCAGGCCCCTGACCTCTATGCTCAGAAACCCTTCTCATTTGAACAAACGTTAAGTTAATATCTGTTATGTCCCCATCACTGTGCATGGTGCTGGGAGTAGCAGGTTATTAGAATCCACTCTTGGAGCTCTGGTGGCATAGTGGTTAAGAGCTCGGCTGCTAACCAAAATGTCAGCAGTTCGAATCCACCAGCTGCTCCTTGGAAACCCTATGAGGCAGTTCTACTCTGTTGTATAGGGTCATTATGAGTTGGAATTGACACAACGGCAATGGGTTTGGTTTCTTGGTTTTCCTTGCTCTTGAGCAACCCATAGCTGAGCTCCTGGACATGAAGGCAGCTAATGCAGTGGCCTGCTGTAGCCAGCTCATACAGGCTTATACCAGCTCATTCTGCCTAGCGAGAGCCAACTACTAAATTTTCAGAAATATTGTGAGCCCATCGTTAAACCACTGGTAGCTGGAATCACCATCATGGGACTATTTACGCCATAGACATTGGCAAATGCTACAAATCAGTATCCCTCCCTCCAGGACTAGTTTACCAGCACACCACTGCAGCTGTGTGATGCTAGGCCCCCAGTTTCCTATTGTTAAATGGGATAATAATCACACCTACGTCACCAGACTATCATGAGGAAGAGATGACATAATCCACAGCGTGTCCGTTGCTCAGTCCTGCTGTCGAGAAAGCGTCCAACAATTTGTAGCTGTTGTTATTTTTTAAATCATAATGATATCCTAAATAAATAACCCTAACACAGTGAGCTCGGCATAGCTGTAATGTTACAGGAACGTAGAGGAGGAAGTGGTAGCTCTGCTTGGGGAACAGGGGAGCAGACAGGGAAAGTCTCGGTCCACACCCTGCAGCATGAGTTGGAGGTGACCAAGAAGACTAGGAAAGGACAGCCCTTCCAGGCAGAAGGAACGGTGTGTGCAAAGACAAGGAGGCATGGAGTGGTTGCAGAACCATTTGAAGTGATGGGTGCATGGGGCCAGCAGAGTAGTGGATGAAGATAAGGTGCCCTGGGGCTCTGTCCTGTGCCAGCCTTCAAGAAGGCCCACCTTCTACAGAGATGGGTGGGAATGTCGCCAGGAGGTCAGTCACTGACAAATGGAACATCAGGAAATGTCACTGCTGGACCCCAGCACCAAAAACCAAACCAAATCCATTGCCACCAAATCGATTCCAATTCATCGTGACCCCATAGGACAGAGTAGAACTGCCCCATAGGGTTTCCAAGGAGGGGCTGGTGGATTTGAACTGCCAATCCTTGGGTTAGCAGCTGAGCTCTTAACCTCTGTGCCTCCAGGGCTCTGACCCCAGCCCCAACAGTTAAAAAGTGTAGGTAATGTTGATCACTTCCCAAGATCTTTGAATACATTTCCCATTGTCCTCCAGGCTTCCAATGCCCCCACTACCCCATTCCCACTTGTGCCTTCTGTGATGACAGTGGCCAAGGTTCAGTATTACGCCAACATTCCTTCCCATACAAGTATTTATTCTACCCATTGCTGTTGAGTCCATTATGACTCATGACGACCTCTGTGGGTCAGAGTGGAACTGTGCTCCACAGGTTCTCAACAGCTGATTATTCACAAATAGATCACCAGGCCTTTTTTCCAAGACACCTATGTGTGGACTTGAACCTCCAACCTTTTGGTTAGTAGCCAAGCACCTTTACTGTTTGCACTATCCAGGCACTCCCATCTTCCTCTAGGGGCTGGGATAAGTTGTATAGCCACTTAGGGGATGACTCTGTCACGGTCAGTGTTCTCTCTTGAGTTCATTCTTCCCCCCATGGCCATCCCTCACTAGCAAGCCTACATCATTCTTCTACGTCATGCTTCCATGTACCCCCAAACTTCCTGGGTAACGTGTTTTATCTTTCTGGGTAAGTGCTCTATCTTCCTGTGGTAGGGGGGTTGGAGACATAGTCCTCCTCTCCCTATCAACTGCTGTGTCACCTTCAGAGGGAATTGCCTCTGTGTTTCAGCCAGGATGACAGAGGGGGCTTGGTGCCAGCAATGTTCTCATCATATTAGTCAAACAGCTGCCCTTTCCTGGGTAGTGGTCAAGGTCTGCAGATGGAGCTTGGCCATTGTCATGGCTATTAAAAAACATGCTTAAATAATATTATGTGATCATCTTTAATGCCACCGTGATTACCACCTAACACAGGCAGGGGGAAATGAGGCCAGCTTGGCCTCTCTCTACATCTTGGTCATTCTAAAGGGTGCCAGAACCAAGACAGGTTGAGACTAGCATCTTTTCTCCTGCTGGAGGGACAGGTTGGGGTCAGGGCATGTAAATCAATGACAAGCATGTCAGTTGTCCCAACTTCTGTGCCTGTGGCAGGCGTAACTAATGGAGCCCTGCTCTCCTTCCCACTGAGTCCAGATGCAGCCTCACCATCCTTTTCAGCACAGCGCTATGGGGAGTCACTACGAACTGATTCATGCTAGAATCTAAGACAAAACCAATTTTCTACCCCAAGTCTAGGTTAACCGTTCAGGATCTGAAAACAATTGTGGAAACGGTAGTTCTCAGACAACAATCTGGGTATAAAGCACCGGGAAGGACATAATGATCTATGCAGAACATGGACAACTTTTGAGATATCGGATTTAACTATGTAATGTTGTGCTAAGTCATGTCCCATTTTTAAGAGATTCTGGTATTGATGATGGGATGATAGGTGCCAAAAAGACTGAAAAATTTTGAGGAACAACTGAATAATCAAAGAAAGGATATGTATTAATGCAATCTATCTGCAAATTGAGAAAAGGCAGTCATTATCCCACTTCTCCAGTAGAACAGACCTTTTAGCTCTGAGTGTAGTACCAAGATTGTTCAGAGCAAAGACTAGAAATATGACATCAAAGGAAGAGCATGGACTTGGAAGTCAGGAGATAGGACTCTGATCCAAGCCTGCTAAGCATAATGTGTGGCCTTGGGCAAGATGCTCAACATCTCTGTGCCTTGGTTTCCTCTTCTGTAAAATGGAGACCTTGATATTTACTTTGCTTGGCTACTGTGAAGGTTAAGGACCATGATATACATGAAAGTGCTAAGTCCTGCATTGCTGCTCCTCAGACAACCCCACTAAGCTGTCCAAGGGAGCTGGAGAAATAAATCCCCAAATTCACCCTCTGATCTCTGGTCATGCCTCCCACTGGCCAATCCCAACTAAAGCCAGAAGGCAAATAAGCCCATTGAAGGCTTCTAGGAATGTCAGTCCCCTGGAACAAAAAGCAGGGTGGAGAAGGGGGAGTAGATCTAGGGAGGTCACAGAAAAGACCCAGCACACCCAGGAACCAGAGAAATGCCAAGACAGAGCTCGCAGGCGCATCTATGGGACGCTATGAGATCCTATGGAGGCATCTATGTGCATACTTCTGGAAAGTAGAAACAAAAACCTTTTTGGAGGGGTGGTTGGAGACTGTGAATAACTATTCACACCTTTTCCATGAGATTCACATTCCCAGCTTCCTTTATAGGTCAGGCCTGAGCATATGCACTAGTCATGGCCAGTGGGACTTGAGGGGGGTTTTGGGAAATGTTTTACTCCCTGATACAATGTAATATGGGAGTAGAAACTGCGTTTGGGTCGGGCTGTGTTCAGTCAAGATGTTTGGAGCTATGGCAGCTATTTTGTGACCATGAGGTGGGAAGTGTGTGAACAAGAGTCACATTGAGGATAGCAGAGCATGAAGATGGAAAGCACCTGGGCCTGTGATGTCATCATTGAATCACTACACTGACTCTGGAATCACCTGGTCTCCTGACTTCTTATCAGGTGAGAAAATAAGTATCATTGGCAGTGGCTGGCTGTTCTGGGGTGCTGTTGCAAGCTCCTCAGGTGAGATGTTAAAGGAGCAGGGCTGGCTTGAGCAAATGGACTATGCCTTTTTTGCTTCACTACCATATCGCCAAAATGCCTGACATGTTGCAGGTGTTTAATGAATATTCGTTAAAAGAATCAATGATGTAATGATTGGGTAGGCCCATGATGTGTGGATGAAAAGCAGGTACCATCTCACCCTTTCCTCTTTGCCTTGGCTGGTAGCTCAGAGACACCATGTCCCCTGCCTCTGTGGAGAAGAAGGTCTGCCACTGTCGGGGCATCTTCGGGGTGAGCAGGAGAAGGCCACGCTGCAACCCACATACAGATGACTCATAAAGATGTATTTTTACCCCCTTCAAATGGTGATGTTCCTGTAATAAAGGATTTAAGAACCCGCTGTGCCTTTGCAGAGAGAAAACTCATTTGTTTAATAGGCAGCAGTTTGGCTTTGTCATGTTCATTTAGTTTTTAATGACACACAGTTGTGCCAATATTGATTTTAGCTTATAGGGACTCCAAAAATTTACTGTCTAGATGGATCCAAGACACAACCGTTTTATCTTGCCTGCTCTGAAGACTCAGTGCCCCCAGCCCTGGCCTGGGAGGGGCGTTGGGGCTGGGGACCCAGGAGGGATGGTGGAGAATTGATGAGCTTCTTCCCTCTGCCCCACCCTTCCCACTTTCTCCCTGCCTCACCTCATGCCCCCAGCAACAGGAGGGAGACGGTGGGAGGGCGAGACGTTTTCCATCCTGGAAAGCAGAGCAGATCCGTGTCAAGGAAACAGGAGTTAATTTTCCAGACACACTCTCAGCAATGAGTTATTTGTGCATGTGCGTGTGTGTGTCCACATGTATACACATGTGTGCATGTATATTGCACGTGTGAGCGTGTGCACACGCACACATGTGTAAGAGTGTGTGCGTGTGATGTGTGTGTCTGCACTTGTGTGTATGCAAGGGTGTGTGACACAGTGCGTATATCTGTGTGTGCACGTGTTATGTGCATGCATGCGTGTGTGTTCATCTGTGTGTGTACATGTATGCACATGTGTGTGCACACATGTGTACATGAGTGTGTATGTGCATGCCCGTGCCCTGGTGCTCACTCAAGCACAAGCCCAAAGTGTACATCCCAGACAAGGAACAGGCCCCTCTGGTTATCCAGAGAGTAACTTCACATGTCATTTGGACCCACAGGGCTGGGGCACCCCTCGTGAACATTACTTATGATTCTGTTTTTGTTTTTATGTTTAACTAGGGACCGTAGATAAATAGCAAAGGGGATTAACTGAGGCGAGCAGAACCTACTCTGTTTTCTGAACAGTCAATTTAAGCACAAATACATCTGGCAGACCCTCGATACGTGTGGGTTTGGCATTTGTGATCTCAACTGCGTGTAGCCTCAACATTCAAGACCGGACTGAGGACTAAAGAGACTGATAATGGGCAGCAGTCATTCCACCCACGACAAGCCAGGCCCTGGGCTAGAGCAAGTTGTACAAATGATCTCATTTAATCTCCACATCACCCCTTGAAGGTAGGTGGGTAACCCGTTGCCACTGAGTCAATTCTAACTCACAGCAACCCTCTAGGACAGGGTAGAACTGCCCCATAGGGTTTCCAAGGTATAATCTTTATGGGAGCAGATACCCAGGTCTTTTCTTCTGTGCAGTGGCTGGTGGGTACGAACTGCTGACCTTTCGGTTAGCAGCTGAGCGCTTAACCGCTGTACCACCAGGGATCCTAGGTAGGTAGGTAGGCATTTTAATTTCCATCTTAAAGGAAATTGCTGCTTGGAGAGGTGAAGCATCAGGTTCCAGGTAGCAAGGGGAGTAAGTGACTCCAAAGCCAGGTGCTTAACCACCTTGCCCTACCGCTCTCTCGTTCGCAGTGGTTCTGAGTTCACGTCTTGGCTGAGTGCTGCAAACGGGTGTCTAGAGTGAGCCCCTTTCCTAGGGAGTGGACCAAGCTGAGGGCCTCTGTCTGCCCCTGGGGGTGAGTGAGTGGACAGGTCCTGACACAGCTCCATGTCCAGGCCACCACACAACACACGTCACAGTCGCAGGCATAACACCTGCTTCTCTACTGCAGACGACATGACTGGACTTTCCCCAGGAAGCCTTGGAGCATTTGCTGGGTGGCTGCAATCCCTAACCTGTGTGTTTCCATAACAATAAGGCAGGTATTAGGGAGATAAGAGTTAGCTCTGTATATATAGCACATTATGATAATGAACCACATTAAATATAATTTCATGTCGTTGGCCTATTTAATCTATTTATATAAGTTTTAGCGAGGCCTTTATGCATGATGGGAAAGTCACTGAGAATTGATTCTTAGATGCATGGAATTTGAAAGGACCTATAAATCATCCATTCCAGTCCAGTCCCCAGAGAGGTGAAATGACCTGCCCAAGGTCGTGAAATTAAATTGGAAGTGTGGCCTCCCCTCTGAATGGTGGGACCATCAGACTCCTCAGCAGGAATGCAGCCCCCCACCAGAGCCTTGGTGCCATTCGATAACTGGTTTTTGCATGCATCATTTCAACTTACAGCACCAATTCCAGGAGTGTGCCCACTGTGGTCACTAAGCATCCCACCCACCACCCACAATCGCCGCTTCAAAGCCCTACCATGACTGGCTTTCCATCGATCTTATTCTAAATGCTAAATCCTTGTGGCATGCTAGGGTGGTCCTGCCCTCCCGTTCATGCACTCCGCTGCTTCACTGGCGTTCTTTCAGAATCTCCTTCCTGCTACAGGGCCTTTGCACGTGTCAGAACACTCCTTCTGTCATTGCTGTTAGCTGCTGTCACCTTGGCCCCTCACTCATGGCAACCTCACGTGCAAAGGAACAAAATGCTGCCCGGTCCTGCGCCGTCCCAAGATTGGTTGCAGATCGGACCATTGTGATCCATAGGGTTTTCAGTGACTGATTTTTCAACAGTAGATCGCCAGGCCTTTCTTTCTAATGCGCCTTAATCTGGAAGCTCCACTGAAACCTGTTCAGCACCATAGCAACAAGCAAGCCCCCACTATTCAGGAATTATTTGATAAACAAGTGGATAGATGGAAGGATGGATAAGCACATGGATGTATGAAATCAGGAAGAAAGAAAAGAAGGAAGGAAGGAAGAGAAGGAAGCTCAGGACGTGTCCTTAAGGCAGGAAGGAAGTGCAATTAAGCCCCAGAGTAGCGGAAACGCCACAGGCCTGCAGACGTGCCAACTCTCTTCGACAATCAACTTTCCTTGTTTTCATCCAAAAGGTGGCTCTTCTGCAGCCCCACCCAAGACATCCGGGGACAGCTCCTTGTCCACTAATGGAGTGTGAGCTCAGAACGGTAAACTCGTTTCAGTATCGTTCACAGAAAAACAAAATTAGAAAAATCTGCTGCAAAAAACTAAAAACAACAAGAAAAGCCAAATAGCACAAGGGGCACTTCAAAGCCCAGAAGAAATATCATTTCATTATCTAAGCATTCTGATTTTGCCCATCACGGGGGAGTGCTGGCTATGTTTTATGAAGTGTCACGCAGCCTGGGGCACCTGGGGCAGAGACGACGTCTTCCTTCCTAAGGCCAATGATTCAATAATGTGGGCTTCTTTGATTTACTCCCCTAGGTGGGTGGCAGGTTAATAAAACATCTGTCCACTTGGTAAATCTCCCACCCTCGTCCTCATAACAGAAATCTCGGAATTGCAGTCCTGGCTTGGGCAGTGCCTCTCCTTGAGAGCTGGTCGGCCTCTCCACAGGCCTGGTCCATTCCTACCCACCTCAGGCTTCCGCAGCTTCCTGGGCACCTTTAGTCAGGGTGCGGCTGGCTGGAGACAAGGGCCAGGTTCCAGCCAGCCTCAGCCCACAGGCACTGCCTCCACGTGTGGGCCAGGCCTCTCATTGTCACTTCACTCCATTTATCAGGAGGACTGGGAGCAGGGGGCACCGGCCTGCTCAAACACATAGGTCAGGAGCACCATTACGCTGGTGAATGTGGGGCCCCCCGCAACCGTGCCGCTCCGCTGTCAGCAGACCCGGCGGGCACCTGAGTCCATTATCCCCAGCATTGTACAAAGTGACAATTGACAGAAAATTATATTGACAGACCCTTATTGAATATAATTACTCAACAGGAATCATCCTGAATCCATTAACCAGAGTGGAACTCAGCTGTGATTCCGTGGGACTCCTAACATTCAGGAATATTCCCAGCCAGTAGCTGAGTTGTTATTTTTCTTTTAAAAGGGCCCCGATCTGGAAAAAAGGAATATTTAAATAACACATTCTCCTTTCTGGTTTCTGTTTTACCTATTGTAATAAATAGCATTTAATAAATAGCCCTTATTCTCTATTACTATTATTAGGAGGTAAATAAAAAAAAATTTTTTAATTTTTTTCTTTAAAATATTGTTTAATCCTTACTACATTTAATAAATATTATTTAATCCTTATTGGCTACTAACCAAAAGGCCAGCAGTTTGAACCTACCAGCCGCTCCTTGGAAACCCTATGGGGCAGTTCTACTCCGTCCTATAGGGTCGCTGTGAGTCAAAATTGACTGGATGGAAATAGAGAACTAGTACTCTGGAGTCCCTGGGTGGTGCAAGCAATTAATGCACTCAGCTGATAACTGAAAGGTTGGAGGTTCGAGTCCACCCAGAGGTGCTTGGGTCTATACTGAGGATGCTGCTTGGTGGCGGAACCCAGCTGTTCAGTAGCTCTACCTCTTAGGTTCCAGGTGGGTACATCACGTTTAGTAAATGAGTTAACTTGCAAGAAATGAACCGAAGCCCCTCCTGTCGAGGGGAATCCCAGCCCAAAGACGGCCGTTCTAAAGCCTCCAGTACCTGTGCTCTTTGCTGCGAAAGGCAGGAAAAAAAAAAAAATTCAGAGAAACAAGCAAAACCGATCATATATCTTAAAAACCAGCCACCTTCCAATCAGCCGCTCTGAAGCCAGATCTCTCCCTGGGCTCTAGAGGATGCAGGCCGGCCGTCGGGGTCGGGGCCCTCTAGGACCCCCGCCCTTTGATTCCAACGCGGAGCCTTTTTCACGAGGGTGAATGAGAGAAGCTGCGTTGCCTTTTTCTAAGCCCTGAATGGGAAGCAAAATGCAGGCAGAAATCGAGAAATCAATTTCCGACCCTGGAGACTTCCTGGGGGACCATCCTTCTCCCCAGAAAGTGAAAATGAAAGGGAGGGTGGGGTGCTGAGCCCTCAGCAAGACCTTGGCCTTCAGAGAGGGATCCCCAGAAGGGCCAGCAGGCTTGGCAATCAACTTCTCTCGCCCTTCACATGGGAGAGGGCCTCAGAGCTGCAGGGACTGGGACGGTGTCACAGACAGTCCAAGGGCTGTGTCCCTGTGTGTGGGCAAGTGTGCACACATGTATGTGAGCATGTGTGCGTGTGCGTGCATGAGGGCATGTGTGTGTGCATGTACTGAGTGTGTGCGCATGTGTGTGAGTGTGCACGCATGTGTGTATGTGTTTGCATATTTGTGTGTGTACATGTCATTAAGTGTATGTGTGCATGTGTGTGTGAGCATGTATGTGAGTGTGCATGAGTGTGCTGTGTGAGTGTGTGTGTAGTGGGCACATGGGGTCATGCTGGTTCTTCCCCACTCCTGTCAGTGACTGCTGATGTTGGGGGTAATGGCCCAAGCCCAACCCCCTTGTCTTAGAGGAAGTACAGCTACAATGCTCCTTAGAAGCAAGGATAGCGAGATTTTGTCTCACTTACTTTGGCCATGTCATCAGGGGGGGCCAGTTCCTGGAGAAGAAAATGATGCTTGGTAAGGTAGAGGGTCAGCGAGAAAGAGGGTGACCCTCAATGAGATGGACTGACACAGTGATCGCAACAATGGGCTCAAGCATACCAACGATTGTGAGGATGGTGCAGGACCGGGCAACAGTTTATTCTGTTATACATTGAGTCGCTATGAGTCAGGCTGACTCGACAGCACCCAACAACAACAAATGGCCCAATTTCCTTGTATCTGGAGGTAGAATATATCTGTGGTGCAACCCACCCTCCAGAGCTTCCTGTGGGATCCGACTAAGGCCAGAGCTCTCTTGAAACTCCAAGATTTGCAGTCCCTTCAGAAAGTCAAGGGGGGTTCTTGACTATTTGCACGACTTAACCAAAATGCCCACTGCTCTGGGGCCTTCGAGACCCTGCCCCAGGCTGGATTCTCAGGAAGCAAAGCCAGAGAAGGGATTTTTGCACAAGGGATTTATGAAGGGAGGGATCTGGGCAGACACGTTTGAGGGAGCGAGGTGGGCGGGAGTGTGCTGCAGAAGATGCTGAGTAGAGATCGTTTCAGGGGAAGACCAGCCTCACCTGATCCTATGGGGAGCTCTGGAGTGTGAATTGCACCACAGATATGTCCCACCCCAGGGACAAAGTGTTGGGCCATTACACCCTCTTATCAGCTGATCTCTGAGTGAATGGGAAGACAAGCTCAGAGAAGGGTACAGGCCCGAGCCATTCAAAGCAAACGCCTGCGGCTGCTAGGCGCACCAGCCTGGTAAGTGACCAGGGCACCTCCCCACCCCCACCCCGGCAGCATCTGCAGCAGACTCTCCAGAGCAGGTCCCTGGGTGAGAGGACAGCTGGCCTGTGCCCTCAGCTTGCAGCACCCACAGGCAGTGAGAGGGAAGCTTCATCGCGTACCCACAGGACCTGCAGGTAGGCCTGGCCTGAGGTCAGCATGCAGGCCACTGGAGAAAGGCAGTGTTCCTCCAGGGGAAGGTTCTACCAGTGGACACTCCTCCCAGACCAGACATGCTCTTTGGGCCCCCAAGTAGACACAGACTGCGACCGCCACTGAGGTCACACATGGTCCTGGCTGACCTCACCCCATGCAGGCCAACTGCCCCTGAGGTCACACATGGTCCTGGCTGGCCTCACCTCACACAGGCCCCCGAGGTCACACACAGACCTGGCTGGCGCACGTCAGGGATGACAAGAAAGCAGGGAGGGGTCATGGCTTTAGAAACAATGTCTTTTCACACAAGGACAGGGCAGCTGCACCAGATGGGGCTCATGTCTGCCAGCCTCTCAGACCCAGACTTGGTCCCTCCGCTGGGCCCAGGGACGAGGCATGTCCTGGCACCACCCTGGTGTGGCACATGGTCCCAAAGCCCAGATCAGAGCACCAAGCCTTCCTGTCTCTCCCGCTGAGTCCTCACTCCAGAAATAGTGAAGGAGGGGTCACTTGGAGGCACGCTGGCCTTGTGCCATGTGCAGCCCCGGTCTCCTGCCGGCCTCATTACACTGATTATGGCTATTATTTATTGGAATTTGTTCAGTGCCAACAGCGCGGCTGGCACCATACAAGACGTAAAGGAGACAAAATCCCTTCCCTCGGGCTGTACAGTCAAAGCCAGGCAGACACTCAGCACTGGCATCCGGGCTTGCTGGGACATGGTGAAATCTCCACGGGGCGGGGGTGGGGGCAGGGGGCAGCATGCAGGCTGCAGTGGAGCTGGCAGCCCAGGGCTTGGAAATCCCAGCCTCATGTTTGTCCTCCACCTCACTTCCCAAGCACCCCACTCTGTCTCATCCATCTCACAGGGCTTCCCTCCAACCCTCTAACCCTGAGCAGTAGTGAGAGGTAGGCTCTGCCTCCCCCGAGGACAGGAGGGGAAGCCAGGCCATCAGAGGTGAAAGAATGTAATAACCCGCTGCAAGTCCACGAAGGGCAATAACGGTAGACGACCATCCCGTGTTCTCCACCAAGGACAGAACAAGAGAACAAAACTACGGGAAGGACTCAGGTTAGACTGCAGGAAGAACTTCCAATGGGCTTTGGAATCAAATAGAAAAGCCTGCAAATCTTTCCACCCACTATTGCCAGCTGGCTGACTGAAGCAGGTCTAGAGACAGAGATGAATACCTAAGAAATGGATTATTGATAATACAATGATTAATAAAATAATTATCTATGCTTCCAGACACTATGTCCCCCCTCCCAGTAGCACCCACTTTCCAGGCTTGTTAGAAAGATTAAACAATACAATTGTGTGCCTTGCTCCCTAAGCGTCAGTCACTAATCTGAATGATTTACGTGTGTTGTTAGCTGCTATCGAGTTGGCTCTGACTCG
This sequence comes from Loxodonta africana, assembly GCF_030014295.1. NCBI lineage: Eukaryota > Metazoa > Chordata > Mammalia > Proboscidea > Elephantidae > Loxodonta > Loxodonta africana. The sequence goes on from NC_087359.1 coordinate 19,272,485, forward strand.
TGGTGATCCGGGTAGAACAGAACAAAACGTTGCCTGATTTTGTGCCATCTTCATGATTGTTGGTATTAATCCATCGTTGTAGCTATTGAGGCAGTCTCTCTCACTGCGAGTTTCCCTTGCCTTTGCTGGCCCTCCTCTTTACTAGGCATGACATCCTTCTCCAGAGATGCTGGGTTCAGAGTAAGTGAGCCAAAGTCTCAGACGATATTCTGTCATCCACAGGGTTTTCATTGGCTAACTTCTGAAAGTAGAGTGTTAGGTCTTTCTTCCTAGTCTGTCTTCGACTGGAGGCTCTGCTGACACCTGTCCACCATGAGTGACTCTGCTAGTCTTTGAAACACCAGTGGCAGAGCTTCCAGCCTCACAGCAACACACAAGCCACCATAGTACAGCAAACAGACAGACGAGTGGTGGTTACACGCAGGAGCTCATTAATTCTCACAAGAAGCCTAAGAGGCAGGACCATTTTGTCCTAAGGGTTGGATGAGGAACTCAACCCAGGTCACCCAGCTCACAAATGGAGGAATGAGAAGTGACCCTAGGTACTGAACGTGGCCGTTCTGTGAAGCACTTAACCACGCCCCACAAACTGAACCATGGTGGTGCTGATTGCTCTGGGACGCTGGAGCAGATGGGTTTGGGATTCTGTGGTCAGGGGACATCCTGACACTTGGGGTCTCCGCTCCACCTAATCTCATCAGATACAAGAGATGGGTCTCCCTCTGGTCTAAGAATAGTCATTTCTGAAAGGACGGCAATGCCTCCGAGTGGCCTTTCAGTGTGAGTGTGTGTATGCATGCACATGTGTGCAAGTATCCGTGTGTGTGTGCATGCGTGTGTGTGTGCATGCGTGTGTGCAATTACAACCATGTATGTGCATGTGTTTGCATTGTTCGTGTGTGTTCACATGCGTGCGTGTGTGCGTGTTTGCTTGCATGTGTGTGTGTGCCCGTGTGTGTGCGTGTGTGTAGCCTTCCCCCATGAAGGGTCTGTTCAAACTTGAACCAACCAGCGTATACTCTTCCCCACTGCAGCTTCTCGGCTTCTTCTGAAACGCAATCGGGCCTCAGCCAAGGCAAGAGACAGACACGCCGTCTCAGGACTGAGCTCTGCGTTGTACTCACAGCCCTTTGTATCCCCCAGTTTCACAGAGTACAAAAATAGGAGGCGCGCTCCAGACAGCTCAGATGCCTGGTTCAGACAATCACAGCCAAGAGAGGAGAGGGAGGGAGGGGAGACAGAACACAAGGAAAAGGAGAGAGAAAGGAAAATCAGCCATTTAAGGTCAAAGCAGTGAGAATAACATGAAAATGCTGCCAGCGGGGCGGAAGCAGAACAGGCTCCAGGGTTGGAAATGTGACAATGGGGTTGTTGTTGTCTCTAGGCTGGTGTCACTGCCACAGTCTCACTGGAGATGGGGATGCTGGATGGAAGACTTCATGGGAGAGACAGGTGGGCCAGGGCCTTCCTGAGGGGGCTGGGTGACTGGCCGTGGTGGCCTCGTGAACACAGATGTCTGCGGACATCCAGCACCTCTTGGATTCTTGAAGGCTGATAGAGTGAAGCTTTGATGGATGGTATCTGATGGAGTGACATGCAAATTTATGCAAACGAGGCCTCTGAGAACCTGGTGGGGCTTTGCTTTGTTTATTTAGTTGAGACAGAAGAAATATATGCTCATGCTAAACAAATCAGAGTATAGAGATACACACAAAGAAGGAAATCAAAACCCCTGTTATCCCACCACCATCCCCCCCACCCCCCCCAAAAAAACCATCGCTAACGTTTTGGTGTATATTTTTCCAGACAATTTTCGGCCCATACACATATAGTTGAGCTTTTTTTTTTTTTCCAAACCCAAATCAGTTTCTACTTTACATGTTTTGCAACCTGCTTCTCTGCATTGGAAATATACCATAAATGCCCTTGCGGCACCATGGTTTATTGAACAAACTCCCTATCGTTGGAAATCCAGATTGTGTTCAGCTTTCCCGGCCAAGGTTAGAAGGCCCCAGGACTCCAGGAGGCAGGCTGAGGATTCCAAGACGTAGGGGAGGGTTGATGTTCTTTAGGAAGTTGTGTGCGTGGCAGGGATGCAGGTGGCAGGAACATCTCAGACTGTAGGACCTTGGAAACAGAATTATTATTATCCTCCTAGGGGCTCAGGGAAAAAGTGCTGCCTGAGTATCAGGCTTGAGGGGCAAGAAGAGTGACATAGGCCCCTTTTTGCCATGCTTGCAAGTAATTCCCTAGGAGTCCCAGCCATGGAGATACAGTTAGGCAGCGTCCCCACCACCTCTCTCAGTATCAACAATTCAGCAGCCCAGCACATGGAGCCCTCAAGTAGGAATTTAAACAAAAAAAGTCAAACCAGTTTGCACGGAGTCAATGTCGACTCATGACGACCCCATGTACGTCAGAGTAGAACTGTGCTCTGTAGGGTTTTCAGGAGCTGATTTTTCGGCAGTAGATTGCCAGGGCTTTCTTCTGAGGTGCCTCTGGGTGGATTCAAACCTCAAACATTTTAGTTAGCAGCCGAGCGCGTTAACCGTTTGCACCACCCAGGGACTCCAATAGCTCTTTTAAGGAAGGACATATAGATGCAGAGATCACCCCAGTCTGGTGGGGCAACACACCTATAGCATAAAGAACATTCCCATTCAACACCAGAACAAGAATGTTCCACGCCAACTGCGTGTCTGAGTATCAAAAGGTGCAGGATAAGACAGCTGTTCAACCAAGCTAGCTGAATGCCCACTACCTGCCAGACCCCATGCTAGGCACCTTTGTACATAGTGTCTCATTTAATCTGTGGAACCCTGCTGAGAGGAAGCCTCCCTTCTACACAGAGGCCCAGAGAGGGAGGCCAACCTGCCCAGCATCACACAGCTACTCCAGGTCAGCTCAGGTGTAAGAGCTTGGCTGCGATCTAAAGGCTGGCAGTTCCAACTCACCAGCCGCTCCTTGGAAACCCGATGGGGCAGTTCTATTCTGTCCCATAGGGTCGCTAGGAGACGGAATCAACTCAACAGCAATGGGTAATACCCCAGAAAGATCCCTGAGTGGTGCAAATAGTTTGCACTCAACTGCTAAGCTAAAATAAAGGTTGGCAGTTCGAACCTACCTAGCAGTGCCGCAGAAGAAAGGCCTGACGATCCGCTTCTGTAAAGATTACAGCCAAAAAAACAAAGCAAAACAACCCTATGGAGCAGTTCTACTCTGTAACACATGGGGTCGCCATGAGTCAGAATTGACTCCACATCAACGGAGTTTTTTGGTTTATTACCCACAGAGCCGTATGTGAAGAAACTGTGCCATCTGCCAAGAGTGGGGTGGAAAGGGAAAGGCTGCTGGAGGGGGTGACTTTGGAGACCTGTTCTGCAGAAAGGAAGTTGAGAGAAAAGGAAGGGGGTTAGGAGAGGGAGGGAAACAGGTGCAAAGACAACAAGCAAACCAGGGGGGAGGGCAGGTTGACAGTGGAGGACCCTCTGAAAGTGGACTTGGACGGAGGGAAGGGCAAGGCATCCCAGGACCCCCAAAAGGAGGTTGGAGTAAATGAGGAGGATCAGAGGGGTAAATGAGAGGGTGTCACAGCGCCTGTCTTTGCGGGGGACACCCAGGAATAACAGCAAAGGCAGAGCTTGACTGTCCCCTCCCACCCGCACCTGGGGACCTGGCTCCTTGGATCCTCCTGCTGCCTGCTTTGACTTTTTAATTACAGCTTAGGGCCCCAAGTGAAAGCCACTTTGGGCAAGATTTATTAGGTTTCTCCCTTTGCAGTTGAGCTTCATTTGTTTTGCTCCACGGTTCCTGGTGGCTCTGCTTGGTATTAATGGCCTATTTGGGGTCCGTGATCCTCCCGTGTCCTCTCTGAGGCCGGAGGGACACCGAGGCTGTTCATTTGCCCATTTAGCTGCTTTTTAATCACACCTCATGGGGGGCGCTATGAGTCGTAATCGACTCAATGGCAATGGGTTTTTTGGGGGTTTGGGAGTGGGCAGCGCAGGGGCCACTGGGCAGAGCGGACTGCTACAGCAAATATTTGTCATTATTGTTAGTATTTTCCCGACTGATAATCCTGGCAAATGAGGAACCATAATCCAGAGGATTTGCATTGTTAATTGAAAAATAACACCGAGAAAGAGACCTCGGGGATGGAGCCCTGATAGGAAAGAGAAAGGCAAGCTCACCTCCTCCCAGGTGGAGATAGGAGGTGCCAAGGGAATTTCATGAAAAAAAAAAAATTTATATGTATTTTTTTAAGTTCAGGAAAATAGGAAATGGGTTTTGGAGCATTTATGGGCTGCAATGGACTCCCAAGTGAGGGTAGAGTTGGGGGACCAGTTGGGGAGGGCAGGAGGAAGCACAGAGGCTGTCTCTGACGTCAGTTCCTTGAGCACCGTCCCCTGTTCCTCCTCCAACACTAATGTTGTTAGTTGTCTCTGAGTTGACACCGACGCGTGGCAGCCTTACATACAACAGAACGAAACCTTGCCGGATCCTGCGCCATGTCCACCATCATTGGTCCGTTTGGGCTCATCCTCCAGCACGATATCAGACAACGTTCTATCGTGATCCATGAGGTTTTCATTGGCTAACCACGTTTTCACAGTCATCATTCCAGGCAGCACCAATGAATGCTAGCAACCATCTTTAACCCTCTCTGGGCTTCTGCCTCCCTGGACCTGGACCAAGCTGCCCTTTCCTCCCTTTGCTCCCTAGCACCCAGCTCCTACCCTGGGCCATCACTAGCCATTCATAGGGCTGTCTTCCTCACTAAAAGACAATCTCCTTAAGGATGGGACCCTGTCCTGTTCCTTTTTATATCCCCAGACCCAGCTGAGGGTGTGGCATCAAATAGGTGCTCAATAAATGCTTATTAAATGAAGGAAGGAAGTCGGAAGCCTCTTCTCAACATTATGAATCTGAATTAGACAATCCCTGGGAAAAGCTGTAAGAAGTTTATAGCTGGAATACTAAATCGAGTTAAGGTGCTACTAATGATCTTAATGGGTATTGTTATTTTTAATTAACTAATTAATCTGATTTTAATGTGCTAGAGCAATGCAGGCTCAATCATCATTAGCATTATTTTATAGCTCTGATGAATCCAGCCTTACATTATAACTGCAGCAGCTCTCTTCGTCAGGTGTATTGCAACCACAGACTGTTTATATACAAGCTTCCAGGTCCATTAACGGTACCCAGGATCAACACTAAGGCATGTTAATGGCCTCTGGACTATCCTGTTAATAATGTTATTATTCAAATCCCTATGCCTGGCAAATTAGCTCAAAGTCACTCTTCATGGGGTAAAATGAAGACAATGATACACGCAGAGGATCCGTGAGATGACTTTGTAGCATGGATAGCACCCTGCCTGCTGTGTACTGCTGCTCTTTTTCTTCAGCTTCCAAGCATCCAAGCTCTTTGTTGTTGTTGTTAGCTCCTGTTGAGTCAGCCCCTAACGCATGAAGACCCCATGGACAATGGACAAAACACTGCCCGGTCCTGTGTCATTCCCACAATCGTTTGCCAATCAGCCTGTTGTGATTGATAGGTGTTCATCAGCTGATTTTTTGGTAATAGATCACCAGGCCTTTCTTCCTAGTCTACCTTTGTCTGGAAGTTCCACTGAAACCTGTTCAGCATTACAGTAGCAGGCAACCCTTCACTGACAGATGGGTGAAGTATTGGCCAGTAATCCAACCTGAGCCTCCTGCGTGTAGCGCAAGAATTCTACCACTGACCCTGGGGCCGTCTTAAATGTTAACCTCCCCTTCACACACTGTGTTTAATGACCGAGTTCTCCCTGAAGTCTCTCCTTTCTTCTTCACTCTCTCTGTTTGTGCCTAGGGCGTGTCCGCCTCACCAGCACTGGGGCTGCTGGTGTTCTTTGTAGTTGATCTCCCTTCTTCCAGTCCTCCTCCTCAAAGTCATCTTATGTAGCATAGCCATATTGACTTTCCTGCACCCCTGTTGTACCATACCATTCCTCTGTTCAACAGCCTCTACTTCCTTCAGCATGAAGCCCCAGCTCTAATCTGGCCACAAATCCTCTCTTCAACCTATCTTTCACTCCCTGCCCACCCCCATCTAAATCCCCTTTCCAACCAAACTCTCCTAGGTATTGGTCCTGTTCCAGGCACTGGAAATAATAAATACGTAAGACTAGCCAAGCCTCAAGGGAGTGAACAGTCTTCTGGAGTAGACTCATGTATAAATAAAGAATAGAGCACAGTGAGACAAGAACTGATAGTGGTGGATATAAGGTTCAGTGAAGCCCAGGGGAAGGACCCTTGCAGGTTTTGGATGACGTAGGGTCAGGGAAGGCTTCTCAGAGGGGGTCACGTTTGTGCTAAGTCTTGAGGATGGGCCATTAGCCAAGTCATGATGTTCTCTCCCATTTCTATATCCTGATCCTCACCATTCTCTCTGCCCAAGTACCCGGCCCTCCTCCTCTCTGCTGATATAACTCTCTCAGCTACCAAAGACAGCTCCCTCCCACCTCTCTGGAGTGGCCCTGGAACTCCTGAGTCCACAGTCATCTCTACCTCCTCTGAAGCTCCTCACGAGCCACCCGCTGCACTTGTGGGGCATTTGTCCTGCACTCTCTTGTTTTGGGATTTGATCTTTGAGTAAGCCCCATCTTTCCAGCTAGATGGAAACCCTTTTGCTAAGTTCCCTCTGGCTGGGATGCTTTTCCCCCAGGTATCCTCGGGGCTCTTCCCTCACCTCTTCCAGATCTCTGCTCCAAGGATATCTTACACTGAGGCCTTCCCTGACCATCTTATTGAAAAATGACCGTGCCCACACCCACTCATGCTCAAGTACGTCCTGTTCTAGAACTCGCTATCCCTCTTCCTTGGTTTAAAAATATATAAATAAATCTCTTCTGATTTTTCTCCCTAGCTCTTACCATCATGTAATATACTATGTATTTCATTTGTTTATTGTTTGTCTCCTTCCACTTGAATGTAAATTCCATGAGAGCAGGAATTTATGTCTATACACTTATATTACAACATTGTACCTCTAAGTCTCTGGGTGGTGCAAATGGCTAAGTGTTTGACTACTAACCAAAAGGTTGATGATTTGAATTCACCCAGAGGTGCCTCAGAAGAAAGGCCTGGCAATCTGCTTCCAAAAAAATCAGCCACTGAAAACCCTATGGAGCACAGTTCTACTCTGACACCCGTGGGGTCACAAGGAGTTGGAGTCGACTCAACAGCAGCTGGTTTGGTTTTTTTAATTTCTTTTTTTAATGCCTACGACAGTGCACCAGGCACACAATAGGCACCTAATATATAATTGTTAATTAAATGGAATGAGTGAAGGCAACTGAGTTGCTTTATGTCATTTCATATAAGATAGCTTTGCCTCAGACATCAGTTTCACTTAGTGTCTACACATAACATATCTATCAGGATATGCCCCTCGCAGAATTGTGTAAACTTGGTCTGAACTCTCAGTCTCTCTGCCCATGATTGCCGAGAATTCCTGGGGTGGGGAGGCCCTAGGAAAGCATCAATCTCAGAGTCCTGGCCTGCTGCCGACTTGCAGTTTCCACCTGCTCTCCCTACTTCTGCCTCTCTGGAGCTGCTCCACACTTCTTCCTGGATCTCAGCAGATCTGTCCTGCCCACACCCAGAGTCCCTGGATCTCCCCGTGAGCCCTCATGCTTTCTCAGCAGGGTGTTCCTCCAAGCAGATGCACCTCGCTTTCTAAAAGGAATTCCTATGCTATTAATGTGCAAGGGGTTTGGTTTTTACTTTGTTGCTATCATCATCTCCATTTTACAGAGAAAGAAGAAACCAGCTCTCAAAGATGATAAGCAACCTGCCCAGGGCCACACAGCTATTCAAAAGCAGGGCCTCCCTTCGCTACAAAGAATACACCTCCTCACTTATCGACTATCTCAGTATCCAACATTTTGCATTTACAACAACAGTAAAAAATCTACTATCTGACTATTTTGCACATTAATGACATAGGTCTGGCAGTAATGAGCACCAAGTGTCACCTCCTCAGGTAAGCCCTCCCTGACTTCCCAGTGTGGATCAAGTGCCATTGCATTAGCTCTCATACACTGTATGCCCAGCAGTACCTGGCTTGGAGTCAGCGCCCAACAAATGCCTGCTGAATGAACAGAATGAATGAATGGATGGGAGAATGAATGAGTGAATCTGTGCTGACTTCTTTTAGAGCCTCACACTGCACACTCATTAATGTGTGTCTCACTGCTGGTGCCCAGAGAGCAGGACCCTGGCTAGTTTTCCCTTCTCTATCATAGTCCAGTGTGCCCGCCACAGCCTGGCACATAGTAGGAACCCCGCCAATATATGTTGCGTGGATGAAACGCTGAGATTCACACCCAGGTTGCCAGTTCCAAAGCCCGTGCAGCTACTTAGCAACTAACTACTTGTTGATTGACTGACAGTTGATGAAACCTCTTGGTCTATATGAAAGCAGAACTTCTGAAAGTTTCATGTGCATAAGATTCTCATCAGGAGGTCTGGGGTGGGGCCAAGTTTCTGCATTTCTAACAAGCTCCCAGGTGATGCTGGTACTGCAGGTCCCTGGCCTCCACTTTGAGCAGCGTGGGGCTAATGCAGGGTGCTAACCTGCAAGCCGAGGGTCCTGAGCATCCTCAGAATGACAGCAAGGATTAGGGGAAGGCAGTGGCTATCAGTTGACAAGAGGTAAGAAGCAGTGCCTGAAATCGAAATCAATTCTACATCTCGGATAGATGTGTCAGCTTCCCCCATGCTGGCTAGGATGAATCAAATCCATTCATTTAAAAGCATGACTGAATTCATAGTAACTTTTCATTGTTACGTGTTTTCTCAACTGATAGATGCTAAACATGTGAGGGATGGTGGAAAGCAGATCTCAGGGATCACTTAGCATTTGAAAAGGTCTGTAAGACCTGTCTGGAGGAGTCAGTGGCCTTATGTCCTGCTCTCTTCAGGGGCTGAGTGTCGGGAACAGGTGTCACAAAGAGCACCCCGAGGAGACAGATTCAGAAGGGAGAGAAGCAAGGGGCACAGGCGGCAGGGAGCAGAGGGGGAGGTTGAAAGAGCAGCTCTCCTGGAGCAGGCCAAAGGATGCCATCACCAAGGGATGCTCTCTGGGTTGGCATGGAAACAGCTATCATTCATGTAAATTGCTGATCCATATTTAATTAACAAAAAAGAAAACAAAGGGATGCAAGAGAGAGGAGAAGAATACTGCCTGGCTGGCTCTTCCCTAGCGTAGCAAGGACGGATCCAACTTTCCGAATGGGCAGTGGCTGCTGCTAAAAAACAAGAGACACCCAACACGTGAGAGTCCTTACCTGTCGCCCATTGCTCCCAGCACCCAGTGGGCACAGACCTTCCTCGGAAGAGAAAGGCAAGGTGAGGCGCTGGACAGAACACAGGCAGCGCAGGTCAGTAAAGAAGGGCTTCGAACTGGTTCGTTCTGGCTTGAACCCCTGATGAGAATTTGCATTTCTAACCAGTTCCCAGGAAGTTATGCTTAAGAATTACCTGGTATCTTCTTAAAATGCAGGTTCTGATTTAGTCTATCTTGCGGTGGAAATGCAAATTTTTGGCAGGGAACTTGTTAGAAATGCAAATTCTCAGCAGGGGTTCGAACTGGAATGAACTGGTTCGAAGCTCTGCAGTAAATCCATCTCTGCAGGAACCATACAGCAGCGCCAGTAGCAGGAACACTGAGGATGACCAGCCTTTGCTGAGGGCTAACCCTGTGCCAGGCACTCTGACAAGCTCTTTATATGTATGACTTTATTCCGTCTGGACGATGACACTATATGATAAGTGCTATTATTATCCCCATTTTAAAGGTGAGAAAACTGAGGCTTGGAGAAGTTAAAGGACTTATCAAGTGTCTCATGGCTAGTAAGTGGCTGTGGTAGTCCGTACATTTGTGACCATTGTGTGGTCCCCTCCCCTTAAATCTAGGCTGGCCCCGTGACATGCTTTAACGAATAGAGTGTGGCAGCACCCAGCCTAAGCCTTAAGAAAGCCTGGAACCTTCTGATTTGTACTCTTAGAAGTCTTGAGCCTCTATGTAAAAAATCCAGCTATCCTGCTGGAGAGACCACGTGAAGAGACGCCATGGGAATGGACAGGCCCTGAGAGTGTATATAGAGAGAGAGAAAGAAAAAGGCCCAGCCAGGCTAGTGTCCCAACTGAGCCCAGACCCCAGGTGACCCCCCCACTGAAGACTGCTGGTAAGACTAGCAGAAGAATCGCCTAAGTGAGCCCAGTCCAGATTGCAAAATCATGACCTAATAAAATGGTTGTTGTTTTAAGCCATTAAATTTTGGGGTGGTTTGTTACAGAGTAATAGATAACTGAAACAAGTAGGTTCCTTTGAGCAACCTGCAGGACCTGCCCTACCCTATGCTCAGGCACCCGCTACATTCCACTCTTCCCCTTCTCACAATGCTCGTAGACCATTATCTCTCATTTCTCTACCTCGTTGCAATACACATTTCACAAAACCATGATTTTACCTCCGAAAGTATCCTGAATCAGATATTCTTTCCCCTTCCAGTCCTCCTATCCTAGTCCAATCTCCCAACATTTCTTACCTGGATGATTGTAGCCGACTCCTAACGGTTCTTATCACTTTCCAATTATTCTCTTCATCCCATACTCCATGGGTATCTGGTTGTGTATTCCCTTTATTTCTTCTTATCTGCCCTATAAACCCCAACATCATTTTGCTAAATTCACTTACTATTTCTAGAAATTATTATATAAATTAATTAGGATTTTATATTTTGCAATCATATCATCTATGCATAAAAACTGTTTTCTTCTTTTTTCTCAGTGTTTATGACTTTCGTTTCTTTTTCTTGCCTTATTGCACTGGCCAGCCTTCCAGTACAATGTTGAATAAAAGTGGTGAGAGTGGGCATCCTTGCCTTCTTTCTAATCTAGAGAAAAAGCATTAGTGTGTCACTCATGAAGTATGATTTAGCTCTAGGTTTTTTGTAAATATACTTTATCAAATTGGAAATGTTTGAGGTTTTTTCTATTTTTAGTATGTTGAGATTTTTTAAATCATTAATGGTGTTGTGTTTTGTCAAATGCTTTTCTTGCATCTACTAAGATAATCAAATGTTTTTTCTATTTTGTTTTGTTTCATTACTTTATTTTTTAATGTTAAATTAACCTTGCATTCTTAGGGTAAACTCACTTGGTCATTGATATATTATCTTTTTAAAATATTGTTAGATTAATATTGCTAATTTTTAAGGGGTTTTAACACCTAAACTCATGAAGGTTATTGTTTATAATTTTCTTTTCTTTAAGTGACTTTGTCAGATTTTGATAATGGAATTTTTTTTTTTTTACCTCATTTACCAAATTACCTCATTATCTATATTCTGTAAGGTTGATGTTATACCCACTTCTCACTTATCGACATGGCTAGGTTCCAAAGACAGGTTATTATGTGAAAATTGCATTATGCAAAATGGAGGATGACCACAGCAAATCACAAGAGTACATCATTACATAACTGCCAAATTATATCATTACGTAACTGACAAACCACTGAGAATCATGGCCCAGCCAAGTTGACACATAACCATCACAGCCAGTACTACTTCTGCCTCACACTTCGGCATTCATTACTGCCAGTTGTATGTCGTTAATGTGCAAAATAGTAGGTTTTTTACTATTGTCATAAATGCAAAATGTCATATAATGAGATAGTCGGTAAGTGAGTAGTAGGTGTATTTCTTCCTTAAAAGTTTAGTAGAATTCACTGGTAGAACTCTCTGGAACTGTTGTTTTCTTTGTGGGAATTTTTTTTTTTTTTAATCAATTCCTGTAATTGATTTAAGGCTATTTGGATTTCCTGTTTCTTCTCATGACAGATTGTCTTTTTCAAGGAATTTGCCCATTTCACCCAAGTTGTCAAATTCACTGGCACACAACTTTAATATTTCCTTATCATTCTTTTAACTCTGGCAGGATTTATAGTGATGATGCCTCTTTCATTTCTGATATTGGCAGTTTGTCTTTTCTCTCTCCCTCCTTTTTTATCAGTCTTGCTGGGGCTTCATCAATTTTATTAATCTTTCTAAAGAATCAACCTTTTGCTTTTTGGTCTTCTTTGTTGATTTCATCTATTGTTTTTCAATTTTTATTTCATTGATTTCTGCTTTTATCTTTAACATTTCCATCCTTCTATTTTGGGATTAATATACTTTTTCTCCCTAGCTTCTTAAGGTGAGTTTTAAACTTTTATTTTTTTCTGTTATGACCGTTTAAAGCAATAAATTTATCTTAGAACACTGCATTAGCTTCATTTTATAATTTTTTATATGTTTTCACTTACATTCAATTTAAAATATTTTCATGATTTGTTTTGACTAACAGATTATTTGGAAGTATACTGCTTAATTTCCAAGTATTTACAGATTTTCTAAATTTTATTGCTATTGATTTCCAATTTAATTATGTCATGCTCAGAGGGCATACTCTGTGAGATTTCTTTTTTTAGTTTTTAAGACTTTTTTTTATCCAGCACATGGTCCATCTTGTTGAATTTTCATGAACATTTGAAAACCATATGTTTTCTGGTTTTTTTTTCTGTAATCGCTGTGTATAGCTGTGTTCTATAAACAGCAACTACATCAAGTCAGTTGAGAGTGTTGCTGAAATCCTATATATCCTTTATTTATGTTTTGCCTATTTGTTCAGTCAAATAATGATAAAGTGGTATTAACATCTTCCACTATGAATGTGTATTTGGCTTTTAACCTCTTCTAACAAATTTTCTTACTGTATTTTTAAGTTCTCTTATAAGACTCACATATTTAAGATTGTTATGTCTTCTTTATGAATTAAGTTTGAAAATTCAAGGTAATGGAACGCTACTAGTACTCCTCATCTTGAAGTCTACCTCGTCTGATAATCTATACACACACCATCCTTCGTGTGTTTGATGTTTGCATTGGGATACTTTTTACTACTTTCAACTTGTCTGTCACGTTATAGCAGTTTGTATTTCTTATAGACAACATAGAGTAAGATCTTGCTTTTTTTATCTGACAATCTCTGTCTTTGGATTTGAGTTTGATCCGTCTATATTTATATAATTGCTGGTATGGTTGGGTGTAAGTCAACTTTCAACATTTGCCTTCTACTTTTTCTATCCTTAGTTCCCCTGTTCTCCACTCCCTGTCTTCTTTTTGGATTTATTATTTTTTGGTATTCCATTTTATCTCTCCCATTGATTTTTTAGCAATAACTCTTTGTGTTAATTTTTAGTAGTTATATAAGGACTCCTGGTGGCACAATGGTTAAGCACTCGATTACTTACCGAAAGCTTGGTGGTTTGAACCCACCCAGCAGCTCCATGGAAGAAAGACCTGGCAATCTGCTTTCTTAAAGATCACAGTCAAAAAAACCCTATGGGGCAGTTCTGCTTTGTCATGTGGGGGCGCTATGAGTGGAAATTGACTTGATGATGGCACCCAACAACAACAACAAATCCTAGGTTACAATATGTATCTTCAACTTAAAGTAGTTCACCTTCAAATAATTTACAATGTAAAAATCTTACTGTGGTATGATTTTATTTAACCCATCCTTTGTGCGCTTGCTTTTATGTTCTTGACTTCCACATAAGTTATAAACCCTGCAATGCATTGTTATAATTTGTACTTTAGTCAATAATCTTCTACAGAATTAAAAAATACATTTACATAAAATATAAAGATAATTTTTGGTTACCCTCAGTTTTACACTTTTTGGTACTCTTCATTCTTTCCCGGATACAGACTTCCATCTGCTATTATTTCCTTTCAGCCCAAAGAGCTTCTTTTAGCATTTCTTATGGTGCGGGTTCCCTGGGGAAAATTTGCTTAGCTTTTGTTGTCTGAAAATGTTTCTGTTTCACCTTCATTTTTGAAGGATACTTTCACTGGGTATAGAATTAGATAGTTTGTCTAGTGTTTTTATTTTAACACTTTAAAGATATCATTCCATTGTCTTTTGACCTCCTTTTTTTTTTTTTATGAGAAGTCAGTGATCATTCTAATTGTTATTCCCTTTAACATATTACGTATTTTTTAAGTTGGTAGGTTTTAAGATTTTCTCTTTATCTTTGGTTTTCAACCATTTGAATATGACATGCCGAGGATGGTTTTGTTTGCATATATCCTGTTTGCAGATTGTTAAAATTCTTGGATCTGTGGGTTGATATCTTTGATAAGTTCTGGAATATTCTTGACTACTATCTGTTCAAATATTTCTTCTGCTACATTTTCTATCCATTCCTGCTGGGATTCTAATTACATATATGTTAGCTTATATTTAATATTGTCCCATGGGGTGATCTGTTCAGTTTGTTGTTGCTTTCTCTTTCTGTCTTAATAACATGATTTCTATTGACTTGTCTTCAAGTTCACTGATCCTTTCTTCTGTTGTGTCCAGTCTGCTATTAAGGCCATTGAGTAAATTCTTTCTGTCTGATACAGTAGTTTTCAGTTCTAGAATAACCACTTGGTTCTTTTTTATTGTTTGATGCTAATATTCTGTTCACATATGTTGTTTGCCTCTCACACGGGATCCACTAAAATATTTGAAATGGTTATTTTAAAGTCTTTGTTTTCTAATTACAACATCTGGATTATCTGTGATTCTGTTTCAGTAAATTTTTTCCCTCTTGATTATAGGCCACATTTTCCTGCTTCATCAAGTGTTTTGTAATTTTTAATTATATTTCAGACATTGTGTGTAAAAGAACAGTAAAGACTAAAGTATATAATAATTACCTACTGAGGTGGGAGGCAGAGTCAACTTAATCTGTGGCTGAGTTCAGTCTGAGCTTCTTTGCATCTTCAGCTAAATCCAGTTCCCCACGGACTTAAAGGTTTTGAAGGTTGGATCAGAACTTCCCGACAGCCTGAGCCTGGGATCTGAGCATTGGCAAGGAGACCTCTGTCTTCTTTACAGCCCAGATATGAAGTTCTTTTGTTCGCCAGCTCTACCCTTGGTTTCTTTCTTGGGTGACTTCTCTTCACTCTTCTCCCTTGTCTACAGCTTCTGGCTGGCTTCACTTGGTGAAGGCCAGGTACACACTGAGGGCATTTCCCAGCTCTCCTGACCTTCAGACCCTGCCGTGCACTTGAAGAAAAAAATAAAATAAACTGGAAGATGCGACTGGGCTCCTCAATACCAATCTGCCATGTCAGCTTCCACATGACTCTTAAAAGTTTATTAAAGTTTGGTTTGTTTCTTCTTACCCCCATCTGTGGTGGGTTTAGTTTTTCTCCTGCAATGCCCGCAGGAGAACTCATGTGTCTCATCTGCCCTAGGAAAGGCCTGTACATTTCTGGAATGCGCAACCTCAGCTCTCTGATGGGTTTTAAAAACTGTAATTATGTAGCTTCTCCAGCTCCTTCTTGTTTTTAAGATAGAAGGGTACAGTGATGGTCACTTGCAACTTTAGATGTTTTAACCAACAGCAACCATCATCCTAACCAGAAGCAGATGTCCTAATAAATAATTATTAAATGAATGAACATTCCCTCTGCCTAGACAGCCCCCGTGCTCTTTGTGTATCTGGAAGATGTTCACTCAGCCTTCATGTCTTCCTCCTTGAAGTCTTTCCCAACTTCCCCAGTAGCCTTGGGCACTTCTTACCCTAGTCTCCTCTGCTCTTTGATCCTGCCTACATTAAAGCTATTCTTCTCACTATATCATAATTGTTTGCATGTCTGTCTTTTCTACTGAACTTTGAGTTCCTTGAGGGTAAGAATTCTGTAGTTAATGTTATACACACACACACTTATGCATATACCCATAGATTCACACTTACTACTAAAGCAATATGTGCTAACTCTAACAACTAACACATGTATTCTCATCTTTTGTGTCCAAGTCCTAGCACTCTGGCTGACACATAGTAAGCACGCAATACATTTTTGTGGAATTAATGAACAAAAAATTCCTTGCTCTCTGTTCTGAAGATTCTTCAGAGTGAAATGACGCCACCACCTGCTAACATGTGATCTTTCACTTTCTGCTTGATTGGAGGGGAATGTGTGTGTGGACCAGTGTTGATTTTCATATGCAAATTTGTAATTCAGCCTGTGCATTCTAGGCTTGGGGTGTATGCTTTAAAGTTTAGAGATTTGGCAGCATAAGCCAGTATCCAGAAGCGGCAATAGGCGGAGGATTTTGGAATCTGCCCAAAGCTGGGTCGTGGTTTCAGAAATCTACTGTGAATGCAAAGCTGGGCTTAGGGAGCTGAGATGCTGTGCCAGGAATGGCCTTAAGCAAGGCTGATGTTTCCTATTTCTATTCTTAGAATTTCAAACCTAGAGTAGAAAAAAGGCACCAAGGCCTTTATCACAACCCTTCAACCACGTCAGATGCTTGAATGCCTCCATCCTATCTCTTTTCTGCCTCCAGACTCCTTCCCTCCAACACAATTGCTCAATAATGGGATTTGGAGTCAGAAAGACCTGAGTTCAAATCCTGGCTCTAAAACTTTCTGAGCCTGTGCTTCCTCATCTGTAAAATGGAGACACTAATGCCTACTTCTCGGGGTTGTTTTGAGCACTCAGTGAAACCATGTTTGCAAAGTGCCTGTACTGAGTGTCTTCTCATTCCCAGCGTCTCCCACCCCTCTCAGTCTGTCTATTGTCACCCAACAAGTCCCACCAGGATGAGTAGTGGCTAGAAGGCAGAGTCAAGGCACAGCAAGGTGACCACCTTCACTTTCCCCATTCTCCATCCATGCCAAGCCTGTACTCACAAGGCCGCTCTGAGTGGGACGTGGCCTGGGGTGGGGGTGGAGGGAGACCAGGAAGAGTTGTATCACTGGAGCTGCTGGGACTTTGAGGTGACCAGAGAAAAAGGAAGGAAGTAGACGGGGACAGTGAGCTACAAAACTCACTCTGGAGAGAGTAGAATCAATGCTGTCCCATGGAGGGCATACACAACCCCTACTTCTGCCATGTGTCCAGAGAACTCTGCCCAGGCTCAGCCCCAGCCCTCATGGAGCCTCCAGCCAGGTCAAGTACACCCAGGTGGAAAAAATACATGGACCAATGGCTAAAAGCTTGAGAAATACATGACTGATAATAAGAGATTTTTAACCTCCACGACGTGGTCATTCTTTTTTTTTTTTTTTTTTTTTTTTAATGAATGGAAGGGAAACCCTGGTGGCGTAGTGGTTAAGAGCTACAGCTGCTAACCAAAAGATTGGCAGTTCTAATTCACCAGACGCTCCTTGGAAACCCTATGAGGCAGTTCTACTCTGTCCTATAGGGTTGCTCTGAGTCAGAATCGACTCGGTGGCAGTGAGTTTTGTTTTTGGTTTATGAATGGGAAATAGAGATAATTGAATACAGTACAGAATGACAGGGAATGACATTTGGGCCTATAATTGGATAGTTCCAATCTCTACCAGTGCAGCTTAGCAAGTATAAAAATAGTTAAAAAAACAAAATGAAGAATTGGAATTCGTGGAACATCTACTAGGTGCCAGGCATGTCACAGATAGCATCTCTAGTCCTCACAACACAGTAGGTAGTATCCCCATTGTACAGATGAGGAAACTGTAGCCCGTCAATAGCAAAGCCAAGATTTACTCCTAGGAGTGTGGAGTGCCAAAACATAGACTTTGTCACTATACTATCTACCTGATCTTCAGTCAGGTAAGTCTCAGTGGATGAGATGGGTTCATGCCTTTCCCAATTACTAGGTACCTCTTTCCAAAGTGTTTTGGATTTTCTTATAGGATTGGGTATGACACTGTGTATGTGTGTATAGAGAGAGAGAGAGGAAGAGAAAGAGAGAAGGGAGAGAGAAAAGAGAGAAACAGTGACAGAACACACATGGGTGTTTCCCTCCTTTCATGATAATGGATAGTAATTCTGAGAAATTTCCCTTTGCAGGATTCAGGCTATGTCTGGGAATTTGTTTTTCCACTCCCTGCAGAAAAGTTAATCAATTTTAGAACCAGCCCTTTCTGTGCTGAAATGACAACTGGTAGAAAAGGGATTGGTTTTTTAGCTGCTGGGTTTGGTGGGCAGCTCCCCTTCCACTTCCATGGGGCCACTTATTGACATTGAAATATCTCAACAATAAGCAGCTATTGATGGCCCCAGAGGTCAATACTGAGATTCATTGACCCGGACTGCAAATATGGAAGGCGGAGAGCCCAAGGTCACCCTTTACCAGAAGGGATGAAAAATAAATCTTGATAAGAACCAAAAATAGAAATCAATATGCGTACTGTGGTGTGCATTGCATTAGCCCTTTCCAGAAGGTGGCTATTTTGGGAGGTTTCAGTAGCTCTTCTGCCATTAGAAACCAAGTTCAGGAATGGGGAGGAAGTGGGAAGAGAAAAGGATCCTTCTCTTGTCACCCTGGCCAAGGAGAGCAGACAACCTACACCGCAGGTGGGAATCGGCCTGATCCCCACAGAGAATTTCAGCATCTGTGCCTGCCCACCACTCTGGCCATGTCTTTGGATAAACAACATAGTGGAATTCCCAAACCATGGGAGCTGTATGGGGTGGCAAGTGGTCATTTCCCCAAACCAGATTTATTTCATTGAACAGGGTAGGGGGACCACCAATCAGGGTGATTAACAAGAACTTTAGGGGGGTGACTTGGAGGGGAAGAGGAAACCCAGAGTCCAATTCCACTACCAACCCCAAAGTGAAGCAGGATGGGGCTAGATACCTGGTGAGAATGTGCCTCCTTTTATAAACGTTCCCAAACTTTACCTTGCTGCGCACTGACATTTCTTCTCCTTCCCAGACTATGTTTATAATAATTATTTGTTTAGGCTTAATTAACTTTTTTTTTCCCCAATTACAAAAGAAATGCATGTTCTTTATAAGAAGTACCAAGTCTGTTTGTGGTGAACCTTTTAATCTCGCCTGGCATGTTTAGGCTTTTTGATGCTGTGCAGAAAGTGGGTAAGTGTGGGTTTTGAACTTGGATTTGAGTTCAAGTCTCAGTTCTGCAACTTAGTAGGTGTGTGGTCTTGGGCAAGTGACAGAACGATTCCTGCTACTAGTTCCTGATATCATTTGTGAAGTCAATATGAAGATTAAATAATGATTTATGTAAAGTACCCAGCAAAATACTAATACTAATGAAACAGACAAATGTCTGATAAGTTTGATTAAATACATACACACACACAAACGACTTTAGAAAAGGAGATGGGAACATAACTACCAAAGGGGAGAAAAATTTTAAAACCTCTACAGACTATTATACACAGCTTCATTCTAACAAATTTTAAAATCTACATGAAAATGATGATACCTTAGGGAAAAAATAAATGGTCAAAATTTACTAAAGAAGAGGTATCAAATCAAGGTCTGTATCAGTTGGGCACCAGTCAGAATATAGAAATCACACTAGGTATTTCAAACCAAAGGAATCCAATACAGGGGATTGATTACATACATAATGGAAGAGCTGCAAAGCTTAATAGGGTTGCTGAGGCAACACAAACCTCATACGATGGTTAATTTTAAGTTCAGCTTGGCTAGGCTATGGATGTCAGTTGTTTGGTCAAACGCTAGTCTAGTTGCTGTCATGTGGATGAATCAGTTGGCCTTAGGTAGAGCAGATTACCTTCCATAATGTAATATAATGTAATTACTTTACACGTAATGCAGTGTAATGCATTCATCTTCCGTAATGCAATCTAATGTAATGTGATCATCTTCCATAATGCAAATCTAATGTAACAGGATCAATTAATCAATTGGTGTTGTATCAATGTGGGAAGGATCCTAAACCTAATCACTTCTAAGTTATAAAAAGACCAGAATAGACACAGAGACACATATACAGGGTAGGATAGATACCATGTGAAAATCATCTACAAGCCAAGGAACTCCAAGGAGCCAAGGAACGTCCAGAGTTACCAACAAGAAAGGAATCGACACGGCCAAGACCCTGATTTGAATTTTTAGCAGAACAGTGAGAAAATACATTTCTGTTCTTTAAAGCCTCACCTATTTTTGGTATTTGTGTTACAGCAACACTAGGTAACCAAGACACCTAGCATAGTAGGAGGCAGAAGGGACAAAAGGAGGAGGCACTGATAGTGGAGGCTACTCCAGCAGGAGCTAGAACCCCTGAGGGTGGGGCTGAGAGCAATGGCTGGAGTTACAAAGGATGTAGCTCCTGCCAGAGATGCTACTAAAAACAAGAGATCCAACCCACCTCAAAGCCTGAGGGCAAGCAAACCTGAGAATGCAGTTTAGTGGGATATAGATCAAAGTGGAGGAAGGACCAGGGATGGATCTGATGGCAAACAGGAAATGACTGACTCAGGTCATACATAACCTGTCTTAGCCATCAAGTGCTGCTATAACAGAAATACCAGAAGTGGACGGCTTTAACAAAGAGAAATTTATTTTTTCACAGTCTGATAGGCCAGAAGTCCAAATTCAGAGCGCCACCTCCAGGGGAAGGCTTTTTCTTTCTGTCGGCTCTGGAGGAAAGTCCTTGTCATCAATCTTTCCTGGACTAGGAGCTTCTCAGAGCAGGCACCTCAGGTCCAAAGGACAGGCTTTGCTCCTGGCACTACTTTATTGCTGGTATGAGGTCTCCGTGTCTCTTTGCTTGCTCCTCTCTTTTATATTTCAAAATAGATTGACTTAAAGCACAACCTAATCTTGTAGACTGAGTCCTGCCTCACTAACACAACTGCTTCTAATCCCACCTTGCTAACATCATAGAGGTTGGGATTTACAGCAGATAGGAAAATCACATTAAATGATAAAATGGTGGACAATCATACAATACTGGGAATCATGGCCTAACCAAGTGGACACACATTTTTGAGGGACACAATTCAATCCATAGCATTGTCCAAGGAGTTTATGGACAAGTTCTATTAAACCTTCAATGAACAGTTGATTCCTACGCTGTAGAAACTATTCAGGAGCAGAGAAGAAAGTGAAAATGTTTCAAATTAATTCTACAAAACCCAGAGTAGCACCAAAAAAAAAACCAAGGGAATACAAACCTAAAAGCCAATTTCATTATTAAAAATGAGAAGCAGGAATATCATGAATAAATCAAATTTGAAGCAAAAACAGTAAAAATAAATCAAATTCATCAGTGTATTAGAAGAACCATATGTCAGACTCAAGTTTGATTTATTTTAGGAATGAAAGGATGGTTCAATATTAGGAACCGTAACACTGTAATGTTTTACATTAACAAATTAAAAAGGGGGAACTTTTCTCATAATTTCAGTACATACCGAAGGGAGATCTGACAAAAATCAACCCCTTTTCTCATGCAACAAGAAAAGCCTTGGTAGCTATGACAAGCTTTTATTTTTTTGGCAGGGAGTAATTTCTTTTCCCCATTCTCAGGAGGAAAATGAGTAAGTTCATAACCAGCCCCTTCTGGTACTCAGTTGGCCACTGGAAGGGAAGGTTTGAGTTTATCTGTTGGTTTTTTGGACAAACCACTCCTGTTTCCATGGGGTCTCATAATGACATTGAACTGTCTCAATAATGAAAGATGGATGTAATTGAAGAAATGTTTTTCAACCTGGTAAGGTTTCCTTCACACTACAGCAAACCAACAACACATGTCATGTTAATAGTTACATATTAAAATCATTCTGCTAAAAACAGGTTTAAGAATAGCTCACACGCCATTGTGCGGCCAGTTAACATTGTAGTGGAGGTACAGGCTGATGCAATAAGGAAATAAAACATGTTGAGGTAGGAATACTGGTAAAGAAGAGACTAAACTATCATTATTTGTATACAGTGTGATTATCAACCTAAAGAATATAGGAGAATCAGTTGAAAAGCAATTAGAACAAAGAGAGTCGAGCTGAATTTTAAGTCGACATACAAAATCCAATAGCTGTTCTATTCCCTAGCAATAACCAAGTGGAAAATCTAATAGAAAAATTAATGCCATCCATAATTACAACAGAAATGACAGAATACCCAGAAGGAAACTGAACACAGTGTGCACGAAGAAAATTAGAAAACTTCACAGAAGGGCACAAAAAAAGACTGAAGACAATATTCCTCTCTAGGAAGACTCAGTATTGAAAATATGTTCTCTTTATGTTAATCTATAAATATAACATTATCCCAATCAAAATCTAAACAAGAGACTTTTAAGTTGATGAGTTGATTCTAAAATCCATATGGAAAAACAATGTCCAAAAAATAGCGGAGAAAATTTTCCAAGACAAACACAACTGAACAAGGCCTTGGCCTGTCAGTTATTAAGATACACTGTGCCGTTGTTGTATGCTTTCAAGGCGATTCCGACTCACAGTGACCCTATAGGACAGAGTAGACTCACCCCATAGGGTTTCTTAGGCTGTAATATTTACAGGAGCAGAATGTCAGTTGTTTTCTCCTGTGGAGCCTGACCTTTTGATTAGCGGCAGAGAGCATAATCATTGTGCCACCTGGGGTCCTTAAACATACTACAAAGACATGCTAGTAAGTTATTAAGGTAACTGAGTAGTGATGCAAGATAGGGAGATCAGACAGAATAGAGACCAGAAACAGGCAGTAATACATGGTGATGTAGTTTATGATTTAGACGGCATTCCACCCGAGCAGGAAAAGAATAGCCCAGGGAGGAAACTAGGAGCCCTGGTGGAACAATAGTTAAGAGCTTGACGGCTAACCAAAAAGTTGGCAGTTCAAATCTACCAGCTGCTCCTTGGAAACTCTCTGGGACAGTTCTACTCTGTCCTATAGGGTTACTTTGAGTTGGAATTGACTTGATTGCAGTGAGTTTGTTTGGGTTTGGTTTAGTTTGGTTTGGTTTGGTGGCACAGTGGTTAATCGCTTGCCTGCTTACTGAAAGAATGGTCAGCAGTTCAAACCCACCCACTGCTCCATGGGAGAAAGATATGGCATTCTGCTTCTGTAAAGATTGAAGCCTTGAAAACCCTATGGGGCTGTCCTACCCTGTCCTATAGGGTCGCTAGGAGTCAGAATCGACTCACTGGCAACAGGTATTCTAGTTTTAGTCAGTAAATGATGGTTATTCCTTTAGGGCAACAAATGCTGCATCACACCACACACAAAAATAAACTCAAAATGAGTTAAAGATCTAAACACAACACAAACTTTGAAAAAATAATTAGATTGAGACTATTTTTTAAAAAAACAGTCTCATGGAGGAGAAAGTTTCCCTAGAAAGCATGGAACCTAATACTGATAAATAAAAAAGATGTACTTCAACAAATACTTCTTTAAAAGTAACCAGAATCGAAGTGATAGTTAGGAAAAAACATTTGCAACAGAGTTAACCAATAACAGAATAATACATAAAATATATAGAAAGCACTACAAGTCAATAAGAAAATTTAGAATACTCAATTCAAAAGTGGGAGAAAAGATATAAGTAATTCAGTTTCAAAAAGACTAAAAAATGGCTAATATGCATTTTTTAAACTACTCACACTTAACTGGTAATTAGATAATGAAGATGAAGATGAGAAGTTAACATTTTCCTTAAACGAAAACTGTAGATAGCTGTATATACCTCTTCCAAATCGTGGGTTCTAGTAACTCCACCCACCACCCATCTGTCAGCTTGTCATAATGTGGTGGTTTGCATGTTGCTGTGATGCTGAAAGCTATGCCACCAGTATTTCAAATACCAGCAGGGTCACCCATGGTCGACAGGTTTCAGCAAAGCCTCCAGACTAAGACAAGCTAGGAATAAGGACCTGGCAGTGTACTTCTCAAAACATTGACCAGTGAGAATCTTACGAACAGCAGCAGAACATTGTCTGATATAGTGCCAGAAGAGGGGCTCCTCAGGTTAGATGGCACTTAAAAAGACTAGGGAAGAGCTGCCTCCTCAAAGTAGATGACGTGGCTGGAGTAAAGTTTTCAGGACCTTCATTAGCTAATGTGGCAAGACTCAAAATGAGACGAAACAGCTGCAAACATCCATTAATAACGGGAGTGTGGAATGTACGACGTATGACTCTAGGAAAATTAGAAGTTGTCAAAAATGAGATGGAATGCATAAAGATTGATACCCTAGGCATTCGTGAGCTGAAATGGACTGGTATGAGCCACTTTGAATCAGACAATCATATGGTCTACTATGTCCAAAAGGACAGACTGAAGAGGAATGGCATCGTATTCATTGTCAAAAAGAACATTT
This sequence comes from Loxodonta africana, assembly GCF_030014295.1. Classification (NCBI taxonomy): domain Eukaryota; kingdom Metazoa; phylum Chordata; class Mammalia; order Proboscidea; family Elephantidae; genus Loxodonta; species Loxodonta africana. The sequence continues at coordinate 19,296,673 of NC_087359.1, forward strand.
CAGGATCTATCCCGAAGTACAATGCTGTCAGTGATAGGATAATATCCATACACCTACAAGGAAGGCCAGTTAATGCGATTTAAATTTGAATTTAAATTATTCAAATTTACGCACCAACCATTAAGGCCAAAGAAGAAGAAATTGAGGATTTTTACCAACCTCTGCAGTCTGAAATTGATCAAACATACAATCAAGCAGCATTGATAATCACTGGTGATTGGAATGTGAAAGTTGGAAACAAGAAGGGTCAGTAGTTGGAAAATATGGCCTTGGTGATAGAAACAACGCTGGAGATAGCATTATAGAATTTTACAACACCAACGACTTATTCATTGCAAACATCTTTTTTCAACAACATAAATGGCGACTATACACATGGACCTCGCCAGATGGAATACACAGGAATCAAATGGACTACATCTGTGAAAAGAGACTATTGAGAAGCACAATATGATCAGTGAGATCAAGGTCAGGTGACTGTGGAACAGACCATCAATTGCTCCTACACAAGTTCAAGTTGAAGCTGAAGAAAATTAGAAAAAGCCCACGAGAGTCAAAGTACAACCTTGAGTTTATTCTACCTGAATTTAGAGACCATCTGAAGAATAGGTTTGACACATTGAACACTAATGACAGAAGACCAGAAGAGTTGTGGAATGACATAGAGGACATCATACATGAAGAAAGCAAAAGGTCATTAGAAGGATAGGAAAGAAAGAAAAGACGAAAATGGATGTCAAAAGAGACTCTGAAACTTGCTCTTGAACATAGAGCAGCTAAAGGGAATGGAAGAAATGATGAAATAAAATAGTTGAACAGAAGATTTCAAAGGGTGGCTCAAGAAGACAAAGTAAAGAATTTTAATCAAATGTACAAAGACCTGGAGTTAGAAAACCAAAAGGGAAGAATACACTCAGGATTTCTCAAGCTGACAGAACTGAAGAAAAAATTAAAACCTCAAGTTGCAATACTGAAGAATTCTCAAAATGTTAAAAAAACAAAGATGGCATTTTGAGGACTAAGCTGTGCCTGAACCAAGCCTTGGTATTTTCAGTCACCTCATATGTATACAAAAGCTGGACAATGAGTAAGAAAGACTGAAGAAGAACTGATGCCTTTGAATCATGGTGTTGGCGAAGAGTATTGAGTATACCAGCAATATGAGTCGGAATCAACTCTAGGGCCATGGGTTTGGGTTTTTGGTTTACGAACTGCCAGAAAAATGAACAAATCTGTCTTGGAAAAAGTAAACCAGAATGCTCCTTAGAAGCAAAGGTGGCGAGACTTCATCTCACATACTTTGGACATGTTATCAGGAGGGACCAGTCCCTGGAGACGGACACCATGCTTGGTAAAGTGGAGGGTCAGTGAAAAAGAGGAAGACTCTCAATGAGATGGATTGACACAGCGGCTGCCAACAATGGGCTCAAACAGCAATGATTGTGAGCATGGCTCAGGACTGGGCAGTGCTTTGTTTTGTTGCACATAGTGTCACAATTAGTTGGAACCAACCTGATGGCACCTGACAACAACAGCAACAGGTAACTCCACTTCTTCCTCTTGGTTTCCCCAGTCCTAGGGAGGTAGCTACTTCCTACAGTAGCTACAGCATGGGTGCCATCAACCCTGTTGTTGTTGTTGGGTGCCATTTTGTTGACAGTGACTCATAGAGACCACATATGACGGAGTAAAACTGCCCCGCAGGGTTTTCCAGGCTGTAATCTTTACTGAAGTAGATCTCCAGGCCTTTCTCCTATGGAGCTGCTGGATGGGTTCAAACTGCCAACCTTTTGGTTAGCAGTCGAGTATTTAACCATTGTGCCACCAGGACTCTATCCTTCAGCCCTTGGACTGTTTTAATATCGAAGGCACTGGGTTTTTTGTTTTTTTATCTCAGCATCTCTTTTCCGTTCTCTTAACCTTTCAACACCTGTGTAACCAATTCCCTGAATTAAATTCTTTCAGCTCGAAGTACTTAATATTGCCTTTTTTTTCCAATAGGGAAGCGATTCAATAAATTATAGTATACCCATATCTTGCAATATACTCTAAAGCCATTTTTAAAAATGGGGTCCTTGTAGCCAAAGTATATAAAAAAATGCTTAAAACTCAACAATAGGAAAACAAACAAGTTCTTACTACCTGATTCCAAGTATAGCACATTCTAGAAAAGGCAAAACTATTTTGTTGTTGTTAGGTGCCATTGAGTCGGTTCCGACTCATAGTGACCCTGTGCACAACAGAACAAAACACTGCCCGGTCCCGTGCCATCCTTACGATCATTGCTATGCTTGAACCCATCGTTGCAGCCACTGTGTCAATCCACCTTGTTGAGGGTCTTCCTTTGTTTCCGCTGATCCTGTACTCTGCCAAGCATGATGTCCTTCTCCAGGGACTCATCCCTCCTGACAACATGTCCAAACTATGTAAGACGTAGTCTCACTATCCTTGCTTCTAAGGAGCATTCTGGTTGTACTTCCTCCAAGACAGATTTATTCGTTCTTTTGGCAGTCCATGGTATATTCAATGTTCTTTGCCAACACCACAATTCAAAGGCATCAACTCTTCTTCGGTCTTCTTTATTCACTGTCCAGTTTTCACATGCATATGATGTGATTGAAAATACCATGGCCTGGGTCAGGCACACCTTAGTCTTCAGGGTGATATCTTTGCTCTTCAACACGTTGAAGAGGTCCTTTGCAGCAGATTTGCCCAATGCAATGCATCTTTTGATTTCTTGAATGCTGCTTCCATGGGTATTGATTGTGGATCCAAGTAAAATGAAATCCTTGACAACTTCAGTCTCTTCTCCGTTTATCATGATGTTGCTTATTGGTCCAGCTGTGAGGATTTTTGTTTTCTTTATGTTGAGGTGTAATCCAGACTGAAGGCTGTGGTCTTTGATCTTCATTAGTAAGTGCTTCAAGTCCTCTTCACTTTCAGCAAGCAAGGTTGTGTCAGCTGCATAACGCAGGTTGCTAATGAGTCTTCCTCCAATCCTGATGCCCTGTTCTTCTTCATATAGTCCAGCTTCTCATATTATTTTTTCAGCATACAGATTAAATAGGTATGGTGAAAGAATACAACCCTGATGCACACCTTTCCTGACTTTAAACCACTCAGTATCCCCTTGTTCTGTCCGAACAACTGCCTCTTGATCTATGTAAACGTTCCTCATGAGCACAATTAAGTGTTCTGGGATTCCCATTCTTCGCAGTGTTATCCCTAGTTTGTTATGATCCACACAGTAGAATGCCTTTGCATAGTCAATAAAACACAGGTAAACATCCTTCTGGTATTCTCTGCTTTCAGCCAGGATCCATCTGACATCAGCAATGATATCTCTGGTTCCACGTCCTCTTCTGAAACCAGGCCGAATTTCTGGCAGTTCCCTGACAATATACTGCTGCAGCCATTTTTGAATGATCTTCAGCAAAATTTTACTTGCGTGTGATACTAATGATATTGTTCTATAATTTCCACATTCGGTTGGATCACCTTTCTTGGGAATAGACATAAATGTGGATCTCTTCCAGTCAGTTGGCCAGGAAGCTGTCTTCCATATTTCTTGGCATAGACGAGTGAGCACGTCCAGCGCTGCATCTGTTTGTTGAAACATCTCAGTAGGTATTCCATCCATTCCTGGAGCCTTGTTTTTTGCCAATGCCTTCAGAGCAGCTTGGACTTCTTCCTTCAGTACCATCGGTTCCTGATCATATGCCACCTCTTGAAATGGTTGAATATCAACTAATTCTTTTTGGTATAATGACTCTGTGTGTTCCTTCCATCTTCTTTTGATGCTTCCTGCATCGTTTAATATTTTCCCCATGGAATCCTTTACTATTGCAACTCGAGGCTTGAATTTTTTCTTCAGTTCTTTCAGCTTGAGAAACGCCGAGCGTGTTCTTCCCTTTTGGTTTTCCATGTCCAGCTCTTTGCACATGTCATTATAATACTTTCCTTTGTCTTCTCAAGAGCCCCTTTGAAATCTTCTGTTCAGTTCTCTTACTTCATGAATTCTTCCTTTTGCTTTAGCTGCTTGACGCTCAAGAGCAAGTTTCAGAGTCTCCTCTGACATCCACCTTGGTCTTTTCTTTCTTTCCTGTCTTTTCAGTGATCTCTTCCTTTCTTCATGGATGATGTCCTTGATGTTATTCCACAACTCGTCTGGTCTTCTGTCACTAGTGTTCAATGCATCAAATCTATTCTTGAGATGGTCTCTAAATTCAGGTGGGATATATTCAAGGTCATATTTTGGCTCTCGTGGACTTGCTCTGATTTTCTTCAGTTTCTGCTTGAACTTGCATATGAGCAATTGATAGTCTGTTCCACAGTCGGCCCCTGGCCTTGTTCTGATTGATGATATTGAGCTTTTCCATTGTCTCTTTCCACAGATGTAGTCAATTTGATTTCTGTGTGTTCCATCTGGCGAGGTCCATGTGTATTAAAAAAAAAAAATTGTGTATAGTCGCTGTTTATGTTGGTGAAAGAAGGTATTTGCAATGAAGAAGTTGTTGGTCTTGGAAAATTCTATCATTCGATCTCCGGCGTTGTTTCTATCACCAAGGCCATATTTTCCAACTACCGATCCTTCTTCTTTGTTTCTAACTTTTGATTCCAATCACCAGTAATTATTGATGCATCTTGATTGCATGTTCGATCAATTTCAGACTGCAGCAGCTGATAAAAATCTTCTATTTCTTCATCTTTGGGCGTAGTGGTTGGTGCGTAAATTTAAATAATAGTCGTATTAACTGGTGTTCCTTGTAGGCGTATGGATATTATCCCATCACTGACAGCGTTGTACTTCAGGATAGATCTTGAAACGTTCTTTTTGACAATGAATGCAACACAATTCCTCTTCAATTTGTCATTCCCAGCATAGTAGACTATATGATTGTCTGATTCAAAATGGCCAATACCAGTCCATTTCAATTCACTAATGCCTAGGATATCGATGTTTATGCATTCCATTTCATTTTTGACAATTTCTAATTTTCCTAGATTCATACTTCGTACATTCCAGGTTCCGATTATTAATGGATGTTTGCAAGCTGTTTCTTCTCATTTTGAGTTGTGCCACATCAGCAGATGAAGGTCCTGAAAGCTTTACTCCATCCACGTCATTAAGGTCGACTCTACTTTGAGGAGGCAGTTCTTCCCCGGTCATCTTTTGGGTGCCTTCCAACCTGGGGGGCTCATCTTCCAGCGCTATATCAGACAATGTTCCACTGCTATTCGTAAGGTTTTCACTAGCTAATGCTTTTCAGAAGTAGACTGCCGGGTCCTTCTTCCTAGTCTGTCTTAGTCTGGAAGCTCATCTGAAACCTGTCCTCCATGGGTGACCCTGCTGGTATCTGAATACCGGTGGCATAGCTCCCAGCATCACAGCAACACACAAGACAAACTGACAGAGGCAGTCAAAAGAACAGTGGTTACCAGGGGCCCAGGGGGAGGAGGGAAGGATGAAGAAGCGAACACAGAGGGCTGTTAGAATTATGAAACTCTAGTGATGGGTACTTGTTATTATGAATTGGTCAAAACCTATAGAAAGGTACAACACGAAGAGTGTGCTGTAATGGAAACTATAGACTTGAAGTAATAACAATGCATCAGTACTGGTTGATTATGGTAATAGATGTGCCACAAGAATGCCAGATGTTAATAATAAGGAAACTGTGTGCCAGGGAGGGAGTTGGGTATGTAGTGAGTATATATAGAACTCTATGTGCTTTCTGCTCAACTATTCCGTAAACGTAAAACTACTAAAATATGTTGTTGTTTTTGTTGTTGTTCAGTGCCATCAAGTCAATTCTGACTCATAGAGACCCTATATGACAGAGCAGAACTGCCCCATAGGGTTTTCTTGGCTATAATCTTTACAGGAGCAAATCTTGAGGTCTTTTTTTCCCCGTGGAACCGCTGGTCTGTTTGAACCTTCGACCTTTCAGTTAGCAGCTGAGTGCTTAACCATTGTGCCACCAGGGCTCCTTGCACCAAAAAAAAAAAAAAAAAAAACTCTATTAAGTTTTTAAAGGTAGATCCATATGTGTTATGATGGAAAGATTTCTGGGACATATTGCTAAGTGAAAAAGTCATAGAAAATATGTTCAGAATGATCGTATTTATTTTTAAGTATATATGACAACTATACATACATGGAAATGCACAGGAAGGTGACAAAACTAATAAATCGCCAAAGTGCTGTCAGCGCATACTCTGGAAAGGGCAGCGGGGTGAAAGAGAGGGGAGATGTTCACTTTTTTCTGTATGTTTGCCTGCTAGCTGAGCCTTGAGAAATACAATTTAAAAGACAAAGAATGCCAGAGTTGTTTCCCTGAAGCAGAGCCCCAGAAGGGATTCTTGTGCAAGTGATTTCCTGAGGGAGTGCACTGAGGAGAAACCGCTGAGAAATAAGGAAGGGGAAGAACTTCAGCAAAGGTGTGGGTCAAGCTGATCCCACTAGGTTCTCTGGGGCATGAATCCAGTGGAGCCACTGAGAGGTGTCCCTGGATCAGGACTCCGTTTATCGCATGACTCCTGTATGTTGTTGTTGTTAGCTGCCATCAAGTCTGCCCTGGACTCATGACGATCCCATTCACAACAGAATAAAATGCTGCCCAGTTGACTTTCTTCCTAGTCCGTCTTAGTCTGGAAGCTCCACCGAAACCTGTTCGGCACCCTAGCAACACGCGAGCATTCACTGACAGACAGGCGGTGGCCGTGCTGGAGACGCATCAGCCAGCAATTGAACTGGGGTCTCCTGCATGGAAGGCAAGAATTCTACCACCGAACCACCAATACCTTTTAAGGAAAGTGGAACAAAGTGGGTGAAGAGCTAGGCAAAGCTGTAGGTTTGGCCAAGCCTTGTCTCGGCCTGATCTCACAGGGAGCTCTGGAGCAGAAATGGCACCAGAGTTGTTCCCCCTTGCAGCCACAAGGCCCAGCTTTGTTCCTCCATATTCATTAGTCAATGAATAAAGGACGCCTCCTTGAGGGGGCTTGGAGAATAACATTCCAGGCATCGCTGGTGACGTTGTTCCAGATGGCCTCGGGCAATTCTCTGTAGCACTAGTTCCAGCTGCAACCTGTTAGCAGTTGTCATTCACAGTGTCTGGAGGATGGGTGCATGCCCTGGTGAGGGGAATCTGGGTGGGGCACCAACAGCATGCGCTACAAAGTGCCTAACCGCTTGCCATCAAGCCGACTCCAACTCATGGCGGCCCCATGTAGGTCAGAGTAGAACTATGCTCTATAGGCTTTTCAGTGGCTGATTTTTCAGACATAGGTTGCCAGGACTTTCTTCCGAGATGCCCTGGATGGACTCAAACCTCCAACCTTTCTGTAACCAGCCAAGCGCATTAACCATTGGCACCACCCAGGGGCTCCACAAAGTGCCTAAAAAAGTCTGTTGCCATCGAGTCAATTCTGACTCATAATGACCCTATAGGACAGAGTAGAACTGCCCCATGGGGTTTCCAAGGAGTGGCTGGTGGATTCAAACTGCCAACATTCTGGTTAGCAGCTGAACACTCAACCACTGTGCCACCATGACTCCTAGGACAGAGTAGAACTGCCCCATAGGGTTTCCAAGGAGCAGCTGGTGGATTTGAACTGCGAAACTTTTTGGTTAGTGGCTGTAGCACTTAGCCACTGTACCACCAGGGCTCCCACAAAGTGCCTAGAGCTTGTTAATTTTCTTCATAAAATAAAAACACAGCAAGACAGTATAGGGCAATAGAAAATGCACTGGTCAAAAAAACAGACAGCTGGGATTTCAGCCCCAGCACCAGACCGCAGTTGTGTGGCCGTGTTGTTGGCTCTGGTCCCCTCACGTACAATATGGGACTAATCTCAATCCCCTAAAGGAACCCTGGTGCCATAACGGGTAAAAACTCAGCTGCTAATGAAAATTTGGTGGTTCGAACACACCAGCGGCTCTGCTGGAGAGAAGACCTGGTGCTTTAAGGGTTACAGCCTAGGGAACGCTATGGGGCAGTTCTACTCTGTCCTATAGGGTCTCTATGAGTCAGAATCCACTTGGCTGTGCCCAACAATAACGACAACCACCCACCTAGGGCTGTGAACGTCAAATTAGATAATATAGGTGAGAGCGCAGTGTAAACTTTAAGTCATAAGGAATGTTATATATTGGGGATATTTTCTGTGGCATAGAAAAAAAAATACACACTTTAGCTCTGGCGATAAGGATGTATTATAAAGGTGGAATTGCTGGCCTACAGGGTTGAGCGTTTTTATCCTAACTAGATATTGCCAGATTGTTCTCTGAAACAATTATAGCAATTTACACTCCACTTTTTATTTTTTTACCAGCTGCACGTGTGTGTTCCCATTTCCCCACAACCTGGCCAGCTTACTTTCATTTATTTTGGCCAGTGAGCGCTCGGCTGCTAAACTGAAAGGTCGGCAGTTCAAATCCACCAGCTGCTCCTTGGAAACCCTGTGGGGCAGTTGTACTCTGAGTTGGAGTCAACTCAACAGCAATGGGTTTTGGTTAATGGGCAAGAGAAAAATATATGTTTAAGTATGTTCTTTCTAGCATTCTTCAGAGATAAAATTGGAGATAAGCCAGATGTACATCATTAAGGGAATGAATAAATAAACTGTGCTATATCCCTACAGTGGATTGCTATATACACAACAGTCACAATGGATGGCCTAATATATATGTACCTGCACACACATAAATGACAATGTCGAGTGGGAAAAATAAGCTGTATAACATTACGGAGCATATCATGTCATTTATATACCTTTTTAAAAACATGTAAAATTCCATGCATTGTTTATAGATACATACGTTTGTAATAAAAATATTAAAAATCTGGACTAAATACACCAAACTCATGGTAGTAGTTATAGGAACGGAAGAGGATGAAATTAAGGGAGAAATACAGATTTTAACCTTAGTGCTAAATTTGTATCTCTTAAAATAAAAGGAGGAGCCCTGGTGGCGCAGTGGTTAAGTGCTCGATCGCTAACCGAAAGGGTGGCGGTTTGAACCCTCTAGCTGCTTTGAGGGAGAAAGACATGGCGACCTGCTCCTGTAAAGACTACAGCCTTGCAGACCCTATGGGGCAGTTTCACTCTGTCCTGTAGGGTTGCTAAGAGTTAAAATCGACTACATGGCAACAGGATCAAAAATAAAAGGGAGAACAATCGGAAAGAAAATATGAAAAAAAAAAAATCCTTAAGATGTGTTGATTTCACATAGCAGATGGATGGGTTCCTGTATCTTTGGTATTTTTCTTCATTCTAATTATTATTTTAGTTACCTAAGGCCATTTTCTTCAGGTGGCGGTCACTTCATTTCATCCTCGAAACACAAGTTTTTTGAGTGGTTGCTGCACGCTAATCTCTGGGCTGGCTGTTGGCAGACACACAAAATAGCCAGGAGCTTTACGCTCATGGAATGTGTGGTCTCCCGGGGCAACACAGACCAAAATTGTGGTAAGTGCAAAGATGGAAGGTTGCAGGGTGCTGTGATATACTAAATTACAAACCCCTTGCTGTCGAGTCGATTCTGACTCATAGCAACTCTCTAGGACAGAGCAGAACTACCCCATAGAGTTTCAAAGGAGCAGCTGGTGGATTTGAACTGCAAACCTTTTGGTTAGCAGCTGAACTCTTAACCACTGCCCCGCCAGCGCTCCTACAATAAATTAGGGAGGCACTGGGTTTTTGGGTTTTAAATTGAAATGGAGGCCTGGGCAAGTGCATTTCTCAAAGCCTGATTTTAAGTTGAGCCCTGAGGGTTAGCAGGAAGTAGCCAGTGGGGTTGGAGGAAAGCGGACTGTATGCCAAGCCGATGGCAGAGCCTGACTTACTCGGGGATGGAAAGGAGGCAGCCTGGAGCCTGGAGGGAGGGAGTGTGGATGGCGTGAGATGAGGCAAGATGTCTGCTGGGCAGGACCAGGCAGGAACTTAGAGGCTGTGGTAAGGGGTTTTGTTTTTGTTGTTTAAACTTATGAGTAATAAGAGTATCTTTGCAAAAAAATTTTGAAATTAATCTTATGAGTAATGGAGTATCTTTGCAAGTTGTTTAACTTTTTCATTATGAAAGATTTCAAACATACATTTAAGTAGAAAGAACAGTGCTACAGGCTTCTGTGTACTCAGCTTCAACCCAGCCAATCTCTCACTTCCCTGCCCCACCCAGTATTATTTTGAAGCAAATGCCATATGTCATATCATTCCACTTATAAATATTATAGTACATTCCTCTAAAATAGAAGGACTGTCTTTTTTGAAGGGGGAAAAAACCATTATCACACCTAAAAAAATTAGAATACTAAATGGTGAATAACATCAAATATTTTAAAAGTTCTAAGGAGGGGAATCACATTATGTGATTTGTGGTTGCTATGTTGTTAGGTGCCGTCGAGTCAGCTCCTGCTCATAGCAACCCTGAGTACAATAGAATGAAACACTTCCTGGTCCTGCACCATGCTCACAACCATGGCTATGTTTGAGCCCATTATTGCAGCCATGGTGTCAATCCATCTCACTGAGGGTCTTTCTCTTTTTTGCTGACCCTCTGCTTTACCAAACCTAATGTCCTTCTCTAGGGACTGGTTCCTCCTGATAAGGTGTCTGTGTTATTTATTTTAAAAAATTCATTCTGGCTGCTCTGTGCAGAGTGGACTTGGGGGCTGGGGAAATGAGGCAGAGAGTTAGGGGGACTGGGGTATTTGTCCAGGTGGGACAGGGTGGAGGCTGGGCCAGGGCAGTGGAGAGGAGATAGAAGATGGCACGTGTGTCTTGAAGGTAGATGCACAGACTTGGTGATGCAATGAATACGGGGGTTGGGACAGGGGTGCTGCCAAGGATGCCCTTAGACTCCGGCATGAGGACTAGAGAGATTGGAGGTTCCAGTGACTCTGACTGGGATGCTGGGTAAGAACCAGGTGGGGCGAAGGTAGAGATGAAGCCGTCAAAATGAAGGTCTCTCTCCACTCCTGTGAGTTTGCTCAGAGGATGGCACACTCACCAGCACAACTTGCAGTGTGCCCTGGAGCTGGAGCAGTGGTGTCACTGGGGAGGGGGCAGGAAGTGACCGCACCGGGTGCACTGTCAGAGGGGATGACACCAAAATGATTGTCTATAAAATTTCATGCAATGTTCCAGCAGAAATTTATTATTTTTTATAAAAATATCCCCACGGTTAGTTATAAAATCAAAAACATTTTTCGTAAGCCCAGCTTACATGTAGCAATATACCTACAAGGCTGAAACTCTATGCTAAATTTACTTTTTGAACCTTGTAATGCCCTCTGGTCAGAGCTGCCATTATTACCCAATTGCAATGACACTTTGAATCACATGGTTTCATCTGCATGTGTTACAAGCATGTGCTATTGTTTTCATAGTCACTGATTTTGTCAAAATTCCTGGTGTTTTAGCTACAATATTGTGCTAATTAGCATGCGGGGTGACACCATGAGTTACCAGGCTGGGTGACACCAACTCTAGTGACGCCACTGATCAGGGGCCCTTGTGTAAACGCTCTGTAGGCCCAGGCTTAGGCCAGAGAAGCAAAGAATCCCTTCAGCATTCCAGAAGGGCCACTGACTGTGAATGAAAAGCCAGAGTCTAGATTCTTGTTTTAGACTGAGTTTTGCCCTCTCAAGCGTGTATAATGCCTCCACACACTGAATCTGAGCAGTTATCTCTGAACTATCTTCATGTCATGCGTATGAAAGGGGATAAATACCAAAGAGGACATAGAAGAGGAGAGAGACTGTGCCAGGGGCAGCGCAAGTCATGCAGGGCCTTCGGGTGAATTACAAGAAAACATCCTCTCCGGGCAGATGTAGTTCCCAGGCACCATGGCTTTGAAGGTGGACAGTGTCTTCGTGAGAATGAAGAAAAGGCCCCCCTTTTATGTATGGCACAGACCCTCATCCAGCTGTCCTTGGGCAATGGAAACAACTAAAGCAATCACTCCCAGTGGCCCCAAGCTTTGCCTTTGCCCCTAGCAGCTTTTAATCTGGTTGGTGAGATGGGAAACAATTATATACTCCCTTGTGTTGTCTTTTTGTATGTGTGCATTCAACGGAAAGACACAGGCAGGAACCAAAGGGGTTTAGTAGGTGGGGTGGAGTGGAATAGTCAGGAAAAGACCGTCTGAGGTGACCAGATTTGAGCTGAGCATTTAGGGAAGGACAGAAGAAGGTCATCCCAGTGAAGGTATTCCCACTCCTTCTTCAGTAGGGTAAGGAGACATCAAAGTTTCTAATGAAAGTCAAGGGAAGAACACATTTCAGAAAGGCCAGAGTGGTCAGCCATAGCCAATGGTGCTGAGAGGACCAGAGAATAAAGGCAGAGAGCAGATCTTTCAGAAAAGTTTCTGTAGAGCGATGAGTCAAAAGGCAGATTTCAAGGGGCTAAGGAAGGGAGATATATAAAGAAACAGAGGCAGAGCCTGCTTTGCATGACTTCAAGAAATTTGGCAGGAAAAGCAAACTGAGAAATGGGATGGTAGCTAGAAGAGGCAAAAGGGTCAAGTGAAGCTTTTTCAAGTTGAGAAATACCTGCTTCTATTTCAAGGTGTTAGGAAAAGAGCCAATGAAAAGTAAAAGACTGAACATGCCAGAAAGGAGCAAGTACATAGAAGAGAAGAATCCCTTGGGAGTGAGGAGGTTTCTCACCTTGGAGAAGAGTGACACCTGATTTCTAAGCCTGGATAGAGGAAAGGATGGCTATGGGCACGCATGTAATGAGGTGATAAGTGAAGGCTCTTCAGGTGTGTGTAACCTTAATCATTTTAATAAAATATGAGGTGAGAGTGAATTAGAGCAGCACTTCTCAAAATGTAATATGCATACACATTACCTAGGGATCTTGTTTAAATACAAATTCTGATTCAGTAGTTGTGGAGTGTGGCCTGAGAATCTGCATTCCCAACAGGTTCCAAGATGATACCTATGCTGCTGGCCCTTATGTACAACATCCAATGACTAAGAGTTCTAGGAAGTGGGAACAGAGAACATAGAAGAGAGGACATTATGAAAAACCTAATAGAAGGAAACATCCTTAAAGAAAATAAAGGCTCAATTCTCCGGAATGAAAGGTCCACTAAACAAAGGGGTAAATGAAAAAAGGCCGACACAGTGACACATCCTGGTGAAATTTCAGAACAAAAAGTGTAAAAGGAAGATTCCCCCTAGATAGAACAAATGGTTGTTTATGAATCAATAGGAATAAAATGGGCACCAGATGCTTCATTAGCAACACAGGGGGTTCAAATATCTACAATGTTCTGAAGGAAGATTATTTTGAACCTGGAATTTTATATACCCAGCCAAACTATCACTTCAATGGAAGGATACTCTGATATAAACACAACTCGTCTAACAAAAACCTTATGGATTCTGTTTCTTGAGAAACAGTCTTGAGACTGGTTCTTATATCAGCTTTTAACAGATGTAGTGGCATAGTGGCTATCTGAAATGCAGTAAAAAACAACGCAGTAAAAATAACTCTGTCAGGATTTGGCCCATGGGCTGTAGTTTACCAAACCTTGTTTTAGAATAAAGTCTAGCTCCATTATTTTGAGAAGGAACCATGGTATTGTTCCCAAATTCTAAGTGATGGATGAACTTCAGGAATGATTTTTAATATAATGGCTATTGTTATTAACTGCTTATTGATAATGCCAGACCCTCTATATATTATCTCATTTAATCTTCGCAACAACATTATAAGACAGGCACTATTATTAGCCTTGTTTTATAGATGAGGAAACTCAGTCTTACAAGAGACAGGTAGCATTCTCCACTAGGAGCTGTGGAGCTGGAGCTTGAACTCAGAGTTCTCTGACTTCAGAGTCCCAGCTCTCATCCACGCTTGCATTTAGCCTTCTAAAAATCACCTCCATATCACCTCAAGCACTGGTAGGCTTTGGTCCTAGAATGTAAACTGAATCTTGTTTTATATGCATTGATCTTAAGAATCCTGTATTGCAAACTTTTATGAAGAGAAGAATCCTTTTCAGAAATTGAGTAAGCAGTGTCAATTCAACTATGGCATAACTTAGAATGTGTCCTTAGGATAACTTAGAATATTGGGTATGTTTGATAAGAAGTACCCTTGTTTCGAAAACTCATACTGCCTCTCAACTAATCTAGCCCTTCAAAACGTTAGCTCTTAGAAATTAAACTAATGTATGTAATTGTATATGTTACAGCTATTAGTCAGATATTGGGAGAGAGAGAAGGAACCCAATTCCCACCCTTCTTATCAGAGAATGTTCTGGGCACAAGGCCTTTACTTAGGCATCCTGGATGGGAGGTATAGAGGCAGATCATTCCCCCAACATAGAGTGTGTGTGTGTGTGCGTGTGTGTATGTGTGTGTACGTGTGCACATGCACGAGTGCCTATGTATTGGTGAGACAGTAGGGCTGAAACGCAGCAGTATGTGCTGGTAGAGTGGACCAGGCAGGAACTGTTCCCATTGGTCAGTGGCTCTGCCTTACTGGTGTTAACATTTTGCACATTACTTTTTTATGGTGGAATTGCTATTTTAAATGTGATTGATGTGATTACTGGTGAGGGAAGCTTCACCGGTAAGATAACACTTAAACAGAGATCCAGAGAAGGAGAGGGAGTAAGCCATGTGGATATTTGGAGGGAGGGCATTTCAGGCACAGGATCAGCAAGAGCAAAGTCCTGAGGCAGCCATATGTGTGGCTTGGCTATGAAACAGCAAGTGGATCAGTGCGGCTGGCATGGAACGTACTCAGTCAAAGATAGGTCAATCAATCAATCGACAGATAGATAGCTGTCATTAGGTTCGCTGACTGATGGCGACCTTATGCATAACACAATGAAACATTGCCTGATCTTGTGTCATCCTCCCAATCCCTGGCATGTTTGAGTCCATTACTGTAGCTACTGTGCCACTCCATCTCACCGAGGGTTTCCCTCACCATCCCTGGCCCTCTACTTCACTAAACATGATGTCTTCTTCCAGCGCTTGCCCAAAACAAGCTAGTTGGACAATATTTTATTGTGATCTATAGGTTTTCATTGGCTAATTTTCGGCAGTAGATCTCCAATTCTTTCTTCCTAGTCTGTCTTAGCCCGGAAGCGCCACTGAAACCTGTCCACCATGGGTGACCCTGTTGGTATTTGAAACACCAGTGGCATAGCTTCTGGTATCATTGCAACTCAACCCACAAGCCACCACAGTACTACAAGCTGACAGATGGGTGATAGCCAATCAAAAGTACTCAACCTTTAAGATGTGAGAACTTGGCTTTGATGACTCTGAAAAGCAGATCCACTCGATTCCTCTGGCATTAAGCAGATTAAATAAAGCTGGCTCAAATTAGAGTTCATGGTTCTGTGGTTTTGAATGATCCTAAATCCTTGTCCAGTTGAAAGATCAACATCCCAGCCACCCAGAGGCAGGCTTCTCTGTGTGTTTATATACTTTATTGTAGACACATTACAGGCATTTATTACTCAAACCTGTGCTGGTTTTGTTTCTGAAACTACCACAAGGTACACCTTCTGGCCCAACCAACTTCCTCCTTCCTGGACCCTCCAGCAGTGTGTTTATACCGCCCCCTCCTGTCTGGTATTAGCACTTCACTTCTTTCTACCGGACTTGGCTGGGCCCCCATATGCTGTGTTCCTAGCTCAGAGTGGCTGAAACTGTCCCAGATGAAGAAGATTCCTATATTTCCTCATGTGCTTCCTTCCTTCCCCAGCCTAGCCTACATTTAGCAGTTTTATTGTTTAAAAATGCTGTCTCCTGTGGTCTCTTAACCTCTATTCTCTCCAGCTGGCATCTGGCTCCCACGCAGCAAGGCTTTGTGCGTTTCTGCACCAGTACTGGTGTGTTTTTGATATTCTGCTCCATCCCTGGTCTCCTTTCCTCTTTTCCCAGAGAACTGATGGGCAAAGCAGGAAGCAACAAGGTACCTCCTCAGCCAATTAGATCCCAAAGCTTGGCGGCCAGGAGCTGAGGCCACGGTGGTTCTGCCCCTTAGCACAGAAGAGCTAAGGAAGCAGGCTGCCCACCAGCCCAGTTGTGGCGTGGACACACGCTGCCCTCTTAGACCCTTTCTCCCTAAAGGAATGAAAGTAAATTTGAATACATAATTGAGGGCGGAGCTGGAGCCTGGATTAGGGGACCCGAGGCCACTCTCCTTCCAATGGAGATTCATAAATCACGTCCAGCTCTTTCACTCCTTCCCTTCTCCATCTTCAAAAGAGAGCAAAATGAGAAAAAGAAGCCCGTTAATTATTTACTGGAGCCCATGGTTCACGGCAATGCTGGGATCAGTGGTGCTGGGAACGTAGGATGTGTTTTTGCTCTAGGACCCCATACTTTAAACAGCCACTTTGACTCCAACTGCCCTGGTCTCATTTTTATTTTTCGTCTAGATTGAGTCGTGTCAGATCCTTTTCCCCTCTTCTCAATTCTCACTCTGTCTCCTCGTTGTTGTGTGCCATTGAGTTGATTCTGACTCATAGCAACCCCACGCAACAGAGCAGAACGGCCCCATAGGGTTTTCTTGGCTGTAATCTTTACGAGAGCAGATCGCTAGGTCTTTCTTTTCTCCCGCAGAGCCACCGGGTGGGTTCAAACCAAGCTTTTATTTAGCAGCTGAGCACTTAACCATTGCACCACCAGGGTTCCTTTTTGCCATCTTATCCCCAGCAAAATAACGACTGGCGTGGGCTTCTTGGTTGAGAGGGGCACTGGGAGCAACTTGGGAAGCAGGGACTGGGATGCGGGATGGGATGGAGTGGGAGGAGAGACAAGGGAGAGGGAACACGTTGCCTTTGCCTCCCGGGTTCTCTGCGCCTGGCTGGTCCCCACACAAAACCCATGCTGGTGGAGGGCTCTGTCTGACCCTGCAGTCGTACACTCTGTTCTACTTACTGATACATTTGAGACTGAAAAAAGAACAACTTGGACAATAACTGGTGGATTGAGAAGCTAGCCCTGTCCTGCCTATGGTTTGCTTCCTGGGTTTGTGAGATGGGGCAGAAGAGGAGTCTGGTGCTGAAGGGTGGGCAGCAGGGGGACCAGATCATGGTCTTCTGTGATCTTGAGCAGCTTTGTCTTGCTATCCTGGACTTTTTTCTCCTTCCTTGGCTGGGGCATGGCGCCATGCACCCCCTCTTCTCCGGAAGACTCCCTGGCGAGGTTCTGCAGTAATGCTTTCCCATGGGACTGTATATGTGGGACGAGAGGCTACGAGAGTGGCCCTGTGGGGTTCAGTGAATGTTTTTCATGAGGGGGGTAACATTTTAAGCCCGCATCTGCTTGTAGGGGGAGAGGGAGAAAAGCAAGGCAGAGAGGCCCGGCCTTTCCTTCTCTTTTGAAATTAACTGAGTTGCTCCCTGCCTCTGTCCCCCACCAGTGGCATCACTACAGGGGCACGGGGGGTGCCGGCTACACTGAGTGACACCGTCAGAGGGGGTGACACCAAAATGACTAAAAAATTTTCATGCCATGTTTCAGCAGAAATTTATTTTTTATAAAAATATCCCTATAGCTAGTTATAACAAAAACATTTTTCGTAAGCCCAGCTTAGATGTATCAATGTACCTACAAGGTTAAAACTCTATGCTAATTTACTTTTTGAACCTTCTAATGCACTGGGGTCAGAGCGGTCAATTAATTGTAATTAGTCAATTACGATGACGCTTCCAATCACGCTACAAGCGTGCGCTGTTGTTTTCCTTGCTCCAGAGTTTTCAGCGTTGCTGATTTTGTCAAATTTTCTGGTGTTTTAGCTACAATATTGCAGTAAGTGGCATTTGTGAACTGATACCAATAACTTTTTTGAGAATGAAGTAGTAATTAAAGGAAAAGAAGGAGAAAAATCCGAAAAGGCTTCCGCTTAGTTACCAATAACGCTATAAGGATCAATGTTGTAATTCGATGTAGAATGATTTTACAAAACAATTTTGTTAGTATTCATATAATCTAAGAAATACTAGATTTAAGCTATTTACAACTATATGTATCACCTATTAGTCTATGATTAAAATTAATAATAAACATGCATATATATAACGGTTATTGATAACTAGAGAAATTGACAGCTGAAAACATGAAGTGGGGAAAAGGAGTCTGTATGGTCTGATACAGGAGGAGGTCCATGGGGAGGTGACACCATGAGTTACTGCATCACCAGCCCTAGTGACGCCACTGTACCCCACCCCCTGAATTTACAGAGTCCCATGTATGGGGAGAGCGTCTCTGAGGCGTCCAGCCTTCTACAAGGTGCTGGCTTTGGGGATGGAGAGATATACATGAAGTTGAAGAGCTGCAGGCGTAGACTCCACTCAGAAGGGGCGGCATCGCAACAGGGAGGCAGAATGGAGCCTGGGAATGCCGCACGGTCCCTCCTGATGCGACATCCACTGTAAAGGCACCGCTTGCAACTTTCTAATTATACCGCTGGTGGCAAGAATGAGGTCCCGTTGTCTGCAAGTGACTTTCCCAGGAACAAGCCCCTCTCAAAGCGGCAGGCTCCCTGCTTGGCCTCCTCCTAGGCCAGAGAAACTCTGATAAGAAGCAAAAGCAGATAATCCCATTCGTGTGTGTGTGTGTGTGTGTATGCACGCACGTGTATGTGTGCAGGTTGAGCCCAGACAGAGCCCAAGCCCTTCCCTCCATCCCAGAGCAAGGATGGAGATAGCCATTTGCTGTAAGAGCTGCTGGTTTAGGGTCGCTTCCTCTCCCCTCCCCGGCATGCAGGCATACCTGGACTTTCATGCAGACTTCCAACAAAGCAGAGGAACCCCCCTTCCCTCACTCCAGCCCCTGACTGTCCCCTGTCCTGGCCTGCGGGAATTAAACTCCAGAAAAAGGGAGGAGGGCTACACACGGCTTTGCAATGAGGCCTCCTCTACAAAGGGAATAGATGCTGTTTGGGGAGCATACTGCCCCCTTCCTTGGCTGCTGGAATTCTGGGGATTGGGTATGAGCAGGGTGGACTCCACCAAGGTTTCAGGTATTTGTGTTGTCATGAGCTACTAGCCTCTGTGAACAGAAACGCAACCTTTCTGCTGCTCTTTTTGTGGTGGAGGAGAGGTTCCCAGCAAATCTGGCTCTCTGGCCCCCTCTGTGAGCGAGCCGTATAATGGCACCCTCAGGCCTGCTGCTCTGAGCTGCTGGGAAGGGCCTGGGCTCTGGGGTGGAGGCTCTGTAGAGCTCACAGCCGGTAGGTGAGGTCAGGCCTGGGCATCCCACAGCAGGTGGGAGTGGCATGGCCACCAAGGGGAAGGGGGCCAGTGACATCTAGGCCACCTATTCCCGTGGCCCTTCCATTTTCCATCCATCCAGCCAGAGGGGCTGGGACAGGGCTCATCTTGCCAGGAGGAAAGTTGCAAAATGTGATTTGAATCAGGCGATGATGGAAGGACTGTAGGGAAGGCAGACTAGCTTCCCAGACACTTCCAGAAAATGCCCAGTTCTTTTTCCAAGGTAGGTGAAATGAGAAGGTAGAAGTAATGAAATGCTGGCAGTGGCTACGTCCACTTCACTGTAGCAATCAGAAAGGGTACCCTCTGGGTGGAAGGACCCTGTAGGCAGAGCCTGTGAGGGAGAGCCCTGGATGTGAAGGAGGAGACAGAGGAAGCAGCAGCTAGGGGCCCAGCTCAGCAGAACTACCAGGAAGAGAGAGGAGAAAAAAGGACTCATGGCAAAGGTCTCACTGGTTCTTTGCTTGTCCATCGAGAACACCCAGGAGGCAGGGCCAAACGATCCCTTAGGCTCAGGAGACCCATTGCCAGAGAACACAGTGCTTTTAGTGGCACAAGCAACTAAGCGCTCTACTACTAGCCAGAAGGTTGGTGGTTCAAGTCTACCCAGAGGCACCTTGGAAGTCAGGCCTGGTGATCTGTTTCTGAAAGATCACAGCCATGAAAACCCTATGGAGCACAGGTCTACTCTGCATACCACGAGATGGAATCAACTCAACCGCAACTGACCATGACAACTGGGAAATGTTTCCATTTCTTTTAAAATCCAAAGCGATAAATGTTTAGGTTGTAGAAAATATTTTACCATGTAATATTAATATATTTACCTTTATACCAAACCAGTCATAAAATACTGCTTTTAACATGTATGCTTTGATGCAGGAAGGGGGCCCACAAAATCTAAGGTGCCTAGCGCCCACGAAAGTATAATCCAGCTCTGCAAGCTGGCGCTGGGGTCCCATGCTTGAGGGTGCAGGCCCTGCTGTCCTGGGAGCCACAGGGAGGAAACCTAACCTTGGATCTATTCTCCTCGTGTCCCCTCCACCAACTTCCCTCTCATCTACCCTTTACAAGCGGGGTTCAAAAGAAAAACACAAGGAACAAAGGTTGCCTGCGCCTTGGCACCAATCGCACTTTCTCAGCCCTCTGTAAGTCCGAGGCCGCCCTTTTGTCTTGCTCTCCCGCCGCCCTGAGCGTTTCCAGACTTTTGAAAGCCTGACCTGGGAAAGGGAAACTGGAATCAACCAAGTGACCAAGGCCCTCTCCCCAAACACATCCCCCACCTCTGTCGCTCAATGCTGGGCGAAGGGGTTGGGAGTCCCAGCTACTGGAGGGAGAGGTTGGGAATCAGATGAGGCCTTGGGGAGAGCGGTGCTCCGCGAAGGCTGGAAGGGAAGACTGGCGTGAGAGCCGAGGGCTCTGCGCGAATCTCTGCTCTTTCGAGGTTGGCACTGCTGCCCTCGGGCGCGTCCCTGAGGCGCTGGGCACCCGCGGCCGCGCAGCCAGATAGCGTTTCTGCGGGGCTCGCTCCCGCGTCTAGCTCGCGGCCGCCGCCGCCGCCCCCCCCCCCACACCCCCTCCCGGGGCGCAGGCTGCTCTCCAGTCGCGGCCACGGGGTAGCGCTCGGCCCCCCTCTCCGCGTCTCCGCCTCCGCCGCGCTCGTCCCCGGCTCACGCTGCCCCCGCAGCTCCCGCTCGGCACAGGCAGGAGCGGCTCTCTGGACGCCGAACCCGGGAAGCTTAGGGCGGCGGGCTCGGCGAGCGGCGGCGGTGGCCGAGTGAGCGGCGCGGCCGAGCCGCTGGGCGGGCATAGCGGCCGCTGCTCCTCCGGCCCGGGTGGGCGGCTAGCGCTGGGCGTCCGCGGAGGCGCCGCGCCCCGGAGCCGGGACTGCCTGCTGGGCTCTCCGCGCGGCTCGCCAAGAGCTCCCGCCAGGGCGCGAGGGAGGGCACGGCTGCCCGGCTCCATCCTCCGGCCAACAGGAGGCTCCGCGCCGAGGCTCCGCGGCCGCCGGGGGCGCCGAGCCCAGCCACCATCCCCGCCGCCCCGCGGCTGGCGCGGACATGGGAACTCGGGGCCGCGCGCGGGGCCGCGGGACCCGCAAAGTTTGCTAGCCCGCTGGGCGCCGAGCCGAAGGCTCTCCGACCCCTGTGGCCGCCGGGGGACGGACAGACTCCAGATTCCGCGCGAGGGCGGCGGAGCCGAGAGGGGTGGCTCGGCCTCGCCAGATGCCGCCTGCAAAGTTAGAGAGAAGAAAACTTCGGCTCCGGGAAGAAACGGACCGCTATGCTCACTGCGCCCCCCGAAGCCGGAGCCCCTGAGAGACCCCCAGCATTCGCGTCTGCAGTTGCGCTCAGCGCGGGCCGGGCCCCGGGGACCGGACGCCTGGAACAGCGGTGACTGCGTCCGCCAGAGAAGCCAACCAAGGGGCGGAGGGGGCGGGGGGCGGCAACGTGGCCGCGGAGGAAGTTTCCTGAAGTTTTCGGTGTATTCCAGTGTTCGGCCGGCGACCCGGCTGGAGCGCAGAGGCCCTCCTGCTGTGAGAAGTCGATGTTGGGGTGCTGAGGGCGGGAGGCGACCCGAGTCCGCGAGGGCGGCTTTGCCTCTTTATCCTTGGTCGCCCCTCGTCTTCTGGGCGTGCCGCTGGCTCGGATTTGGACAAGAAGAGGAGGAGGAAGGGTTGGGGTAGCCAGCACTGCCCCTCTCGGACTTACAGCGCTAGGGACCCAGAGCCGCGTAGACGGTCTCCCGGGGACGAAGCCGTGGTGTGCCGGACCCCACCAGGATTATAAAACAGGGGAAAGGGACCCCAGAGGCCTCTCCCCCGAGCTGACCACCATGTGGAGGCTGCTGATCTGGGCTCTGCTGACCCTGCAACGGATCCGCGCGGCCGGAGCCCAAGGTAGGAGGGCCACCCCCACGTGGGGCTGGGGAGGAGGCTTTGAGAGTGGACGGGAGAGAGACAGCAAGAATCCGCTGGCCTCGCAATGGCCTCGGGACACTGTGCTTAGCCCAGGCAGAGCCCTCTCTAGGGAGTTTCAGGACCCCACCCCCCGGAGTTTTGGGGGCACCCTTTTGGATGTGGGACAGTCTCCCTGAGACTTGTGGTTTTCGAGTGGGGGAGGTGGGGATGAGTGCTGGGAGGCGTCACCGGGGTAGGCTGAGAAGAGGCTAAGATGAGAGGGGGTGCTGCCCCCCGGACCGCTGTTGGTGCCCTCGGGCCGGCGCGGTGGGGGCGCGCCATTCTGCGCCCCCGCTCCACCGCGCACCCCCAGACCGAGCTCCTGGCTCCGGCTACCGCGCCACTCGGTGCCCGCGGGGAAGGGCAGGGACAAGCCGGGGCAGGCGCTCGCCGACCCGGGGCGGGGGAATGGGGCGGGTGGGAGCTCCAGGCGGGCGCCGGGTGCCTGCTAGGTCGCCTGGGCAGGGCAGTTGACCGGTTTGGCCGCGTACTGGAGCCCGCGCCTGGCCGGATGGCCGGTCGTGAAGGCTGGAGGTGCTCGGCGGCGCGGACCCGGGAGCGGCGCAGCCCATGATCACGGTCGAAGGAGGAGTGCACAGGGAGGGGCTGAGGCCCTTGCCCCCCAGCCCCCTAGACACACGCTGCGTCCCGCCCCTGCCTCCAGCCTCCACTGGCGGCTCAGCTGTGTCTGCAGCCGCCACTCTGACCTGTAGCTGCCTGGACAGCCTCGCAGGGGAGAAAAAGGACTGATGGGTTTAGGGTGGGGGGTACCGGGATGGACGAGGAGGCGTGATCTGCGCTGCCCCGAGAGCGCGGAATCCCAGAAGTCCCCTCCCAGCCACCCCCACCCCCACCCCCACCTCCACCCCCCGGCAGGTCCCAGAGGGCGAGGGCGGCTGCACCGGCGCTTCCTTGCCTTTGGGGTTTGCAAATCCAGACTGTGGCGCGAGCGGTGTCCAGCGGCGCCTGCTGGGGGCGGAGGGAGACGAAGTCTGGGTTCCAGCTTCGGGGCTCGCGGGGCTTGGCCTTGCAGCTTCCAGGTTCTGGGAGGTGGCCAGGACCCACTGGGGGCGCTGGACTGCGGGGGCTGCAACCCCGAAACGGCCCCACCCCTCCTCTGGGGTCGCCAAGCCACGGGAAGGAAGTGGGGAAGGAAGGGACCCCAGCGAGCCCAGCGTCAGGCAGTCCAGAGAGCCAAGATCAAAGAGATGAAAATAATCATCTTCTCACTCACAGGGTTGAGGGAAGGGTTTTACGAGGCAATTTATGGAAAAGCGCCTGGAAATTTTGTAACGGGTCCTATAAATGTAAGGTAATAAAAACTATTATTATTTTTATGGTCATCATAAAATCTTTGAGCAGGAAGCGATCTCTGAGGTCGTCTAGTCCTAGTAGCCATTTTAGAGATAGGAACACCGAGGCTTAGTGCCCTTAACTGACTTTCCCGAGGCCGTTTGTGATCTGGGGGCAGAATCATGACTGGGTCCAAGTGACCCATATCCTCGCCTGGGTCACATTGTCTTTCCTAGTGGGTGGCCCAGAACCCAGAGTGTTCTTCAGGCCCACCCCCCCAGATCAAGACGGATCAAGAGGTGCTGTTTGTCCCTACATATTGTCACCCACTGATTCCACCAGAGCCTCAAGTCCTTCCACGTTCAGATCTTAAGCAGTTTCACCCAGTGGCTGGATATTTCCATCCCCACCCCTACCTGGTTACGATCATTTAGTCACTCAGCAAACATCATATCATGCCTGTGCAGGCTCTGGATAATGGAGTGGCACAGGCCTGGGGCTGCCGTGATATCAACACTGGGGTCTAAGCCGCTCTCCCGGGAACCTGGAGCCTCTGCACAGCTGGAGTCAGCTTCCCTGGCCCCTGACACCAGCTGGATAGGTTGTAGTCTGGCCCAGGTTCTACCCCCTCATTTGCTCTGAGATGCCTGCTGGGTTACCAGGAGACAGAGAGGACTCTGTGGGGTGTCAGCCTCTGTCTGGACCCTTCTAATTTAATTACTGCAGAGACTGGGCAATGGCATGATTTCCCTGGGCAGGTGGCTCACTGTTGTTGCCCATCTGGGACCCTCATGAAGTCCCCAGGTCACCTGTAGGTCCTTCCTTTAGGGTCATCAAGTCTTATCCATGTTCCACCTGTACACCTGGCCGATCTACCTGAGGCTAGTATTCTGTCCATATGTTCTGCTGAAGTGAAAGCCAGGCTGCCTCCTGTCCCCAAGCAAGCTTCTCCCCATGCCAGAAGCAGGGAAGGTCTCTGGTTGATTCACTCCTCTCTGGCTTGTCTTATTTCCTGCCTTTTGGAGTGTCGGCTGCCCAGGTCCCCTGCTGCTCCGTTTGTGTTCTCTGGCTCCTAGAGTGTTTTCATCAGGCACTCTCCTTCCATTTGTCTCTGGGGCGGCAAACCTCCTTGCAGAGGACTGTGGGAATTCAGAGTCTCAGCCCAGGCTAGCAGGCAATGCTGGATTTGGGTGGGGCAGGGGGGTCTAGGCATGGGGGTCCTTTCTTACCTGCTTCTGACAGGCAGAGTTTCTTCTTGGTGTCTGAGGTCATGCAGTTAACCCTTTGGGGGTGGATGAAGTGGGTCTGCCTCTGCTAGTGTTTGTCACTTCGGAGTCCTCTGTTCCCATTCTTTAGCTGTGGCACAGAAGGGCCAGCAGCTGTTCCTCTCTTAAGGCAAATCTCACATTGGCCCACGCTGGATTTTATTTGGACACTTAGCCTAGTTTTTTTCAGGTGTTGGCCCTGGGCAACTTCGCAGAAAGCCAGCATTTGAGCATTTACCTCACAACCTGATGTCATACAATTCACATTCATTTCCAAAACCAAGCGATGTCGTTAGAAGGAGAATTGGCCTTGGCAGCAGACAGAAAAGGCTCTTGTGACCTGGCCTTGCTACTTTGCTACCGAGTAGTCTGCCTTCAGCAAATCTCTTCACCACTAGGACCCTCGGTTCCCTCATCTGTACTTTGGGAAGAGTAGCTCCTGCCTTGTAGGGTTGATATGAGGATTCCAGGTCATCTGTGCAGAGGTCACCCCCCAGAGTGCCTGGCACATAAACCAGTACCAGTTGCTGTTCAGTTGATGCTGATTCATGGTGACCCATGTGTCTCAGAGTAGACCTGTGCTGCATAGGGTTTTCAATGGCTGATGTTTTGGAAGTACCTTGCCAGGCCTTTCTTCCGAGGTGCCTCTGGGTGGACTCACGCCTCCAGCCTTTTTGTTAGCAACATTAACCATTTTCACCACTAACGGATTCTGCTTAACAAATGAGAATCCTTGTTATCGTTATTGATTTAATTAACACTGTAAACCAAGGAGCCTTGGAGAGTGATCCCCTGACACGCCTCAGAAAAGCCTTGAATTCCTTTTTCTCACTCCTGACATGGCTACATCACCGTGTCTCCGATAACGAGGCGTCCATCCCCCTCCCGGGAAGCCTGATAGCAAAGCAGATTGTCAGGCTCCTCTCCCAGAGACCGATCGGAAACTGAGTCTGCAAGTCTGCATCGTCACAAGTGCCGCTCGGGACTTTTCATGTGCTTTGAGCTTCATGATGGCTGGTGGGCATCCTGGCAAGGAAGCCAAGAGGCTAGGGCAGTAGCAGCCCAGCCAGCTGGTCCAGAAAGTTCCTTCGAGAGAACTGTGCCTGGGGGCGGAACAAAAGGGAGTCTGAGCTGAAGTGCGAAGGAGGAATCGGGGAAAACCCTGGAAGAGGATCATTGGAAAGCCCAGCTCTGGAGGATGCTCTGGAAGGGCCCCGAAGGGAGAAAGTTTAGTGCTGGGCATAATCACAATAAAAGCCAAACAGCACTCGAGGGAACTGGATGAAAGTTTAATTACATGGTGTGGCTAAGCTGTAATTATTAATTACTGACAGCAAAAAATAACTTATTGATCAGGGCTTCTTGCTAATTACCACGAGGCTGTCAGTGCTTGCCTGGGGATCAGCTCTCGTGTGTTGAGAGCCCCCCCAGGAGTGGGACCGGAGGTGGCCCTGCTCCCCACATTCCCTTCTCCCAGGGTTGGAGGGGTGGCCCTCTTTCCTCCACTCCTCTCTCCCTCTGCCATGCACCCCTTGGCTTCAGCTTGGGAGCCTGGAATTTTCCGGCCATAGTTAAATGAGCGACAGTTTGCTGCTTCTGTTGGCTACAGAAGAATCCCCCTTGCCTGGGATGAACAGAGTCAAGGACCCCCCACCACTACACACACCCGGAGGCAGAATCTTGCTGGCAGCCCCCACACCTGCCTCAGATTCCCTCTCTTCCATGCGTTGGTTCGGCAAATATTTATCGACCGCCTCTCCGCTGTGTCCTCTACTGAAAGGCCGGAGTAGGGGCCAGGAACCTATTCCATCAGGGAAGGGAGGCTGGGAAAGAGGCCAAATGCTTACAGCAGCCCTCTGTTTAAACAGTGCCCCGAACAGCCGACTTTAAAATGATGTGTTAAACTGCACATTGGTATGCATTTGACTTTGTACCACAGCATGCGGCGGGGCTGTAAGCTAAAGGTCAAGGGAGAATGGACTGGCTCTGTCCTGAGGGCTAGGGCCTGAAAGAAACATGGAAAGTCATCTAGTGGTGTCCTCTGCCCACAAACCCAGGACAAGTGGCCATCTGGTCTCTGCTCGCATACCTCTGGTGACAGAGGACTCACTACCTCACAAGACAAGGCAGTTGTTAGATGGTTATGCCTTATGTTGATAAAGAAATTGGCCTCTTTGGGGCTGGTTAGCCTAGGATTTGGCTGTAGTGGAAGGGTTTCACTAGTTGGATGGACTCCCCACCCCCGCCTCACCCCTCCTGGCCCTTTGAGGGGTCAGGAGACTGGGGATTGAGGGTGAGTGTTACTGGGCTGCCTGTGGGGTTTCCAGCCGCCGCTCCCCTGGAGCATGTTGCCACAGACTGCCCTGGAGCTGCCTAACTTGGTGGGAATTAGTCATCGTAATTTGGGGCCTTAGGATGCCAGTAGCAACAAACCGGCCAGCGGCAACTGTCGGCAGCGGCCCCACAGCCTCTAATGGAAAGGAAAACAAGCCCTATTGCTGAGGCATCCTGGTAGCCTGTCCCGGATTCCCACCCTCTGCTGTCCACAGGCTGGGCAGAAGGCAGGGCCAGGGAAGGCAGGGCAGGCGGCTCAGGTCCTGGGGGAAGGGAGGGGCTGGAGAGTTTGTCCATCAGCCCCCTGCCCCACGTGTCCTGACCGGAAAGCCCTTGGCTGAGCTGGACTAGCTTTGGGAGGCCCTTTTTCAGATACTGGAGGTGCCAGCATGGTGAAGTGGCTCCCAGCCTGGGTTCCGACATCACCAAATTCTGCCTCCACCACTGAGTGACACTGACCCGAGCTTCAGTTCTCTCATCTGTGAAATAAGGAAATAGACTTAAAATAGCAATATCTATCTTTTAGATGATTAAATAAAGTGATCTGAATCACTTTAAAAATGCTCTTCATAAATGTTAAACGCTTACAATGTGTGGGCCGCAAGGCCTACGAGAACCTACATGATCCACACTCCCTCCCCTACCCACACGCAAGCCTCCTCTGACCTCACGCTATCCCCTTCCCCCTCACTCACTCTGGTCCAGCTGCACTAGCTGACCACTAGCTCACCGGAACTCTTGCCTGGGACCTGCAGCCACGCCCACACCTCCCAGATGTCCGCAAGGCCCACTCCTGTTTCCTCCGGGACTTTCCTCTAGTGCCCCTTATCCATGCCTAAGCACCCTATGGAAACCCTGGTGGCGTAGTGGCTAAGCGTTATGGCTGGTAACCAATAAGTCGGCAGTTCAAATCCACCAGCTGCTCCTTGGAAACTCTATGGGGCACTTCTGCTCTGTCCTGTAGGGTCGCTATGAGTCAGAATCAACTCAGCGGCAATGGGTTTGGCAACGGGGTAAGCACCCTGTAACGTGCCACTTACGAAGGTTACCCACCCCTCACCTTGCTTTGCTTTCTCCGTGACACTCAGCTCCGTTGGACATATATTTACTTGTTTGTTTGTTATTGGTCTCTCTCTCGTGAGAGTCTGATTGTATTCACTGCTGTGTTTCCAGTCACCAGGGCAGTCTGGTACATGGATGGAGCCCAACACATATTTGGTGAATGAATGAATGAACAAATGAGCAAACACTTATCTCTGTGGTGTACCACCTGCCTACTTCTCCAGCATCCTCTCTGGCCACTCACCCACTCGCACAGGCAGATTCTATGCTGAGAGACACCTTTAGCCCCCTTTTCATGTAACTTACACTCCTGACATGGAGCCCCCATTGCACTGAGCAGCCAAGTGCCCCCAGAAGGGGAGCTGTGCCCCCCAGGGTCCAGCCTATGCTGGCACAGAATGGAATGGTGCTTGGCACTGAGGTAGAAGCCCTGCTCAGACAGCCCCCTCTGCCTTTCCCAGCTCCTCCTGATTCGAGCCCAACAGGTGCAATGGCCTCTAGCAGACCTGGGCTTTGGTCCTGATGGCACCTGCCAGCTGGACCCCATCTCTGGGACATGGAGGAGGAGCAAGGAGGCTTGAGGGTGACGCCTATCCACGCATGGATGCATTGTTTGAAATACATAAGGTCCTTGATCAATGCTGCGGGGGAAGAGAGGAGGATCTTGCATCAACAATTAAATGTTTGAGTCCATATCACTTCCCCTTGCAGCCCATTGGCCAGAACAGATCACATGGTCCTGCCCAATGGCAAGAGAGCTGGGAAATATGGGAAAAAGAGAACCAGATTTCCCCACGCACTAGTTATGTCTCCACACGCACTGGTAATAATGTCTAGGGTCCATTCTAACCATAGATGACATGTGGTCTTTAAAGTCTGTTTCAGACAAGGAATTACTTCACACAAGGCAAGGCCCGTTCCTAAAATCGTTCAGCCCCTGAGTTTCCAACGCCCCTAGGGAAAAACAAAAAACAGTTGCCCTCTGGTGGAGCCCGTGTCCTGGTGACCCCATGTGTGTCAGAGTAGGGCTATACTCCATAGGGTTTTCAACAGCTGATTTAAAGGTAGATCGCTAGGGCTTTCTTCCAACGTGCCTCCAGGGAGACTGGAACCACGGACCTTTGGCTTAGTAGCCAAGTGCTTAACTGTTTGCAGCACTCAGGATAGCCAGCTTGTGCTATTATTTCCCTGTTTTCTTTCTTTTCTTCTTTTTCTTAAGTTGTCGAAAACTTGTACATAGGGTGGTCAGTGCCTTGGGATCGGGCCGACCTGGGTTCAAGTTCTGCCTCTGGCTCTTATTATCTGTGTCACTTTGGGTTAAGCTGCTTAATATTCTCAACCTCCATTTCCTTGGCTGTAAAACAAGGGTAAGAGCCTTGGGAGGAGTAAACGAATGATACAAGTAAAGCACTCAGTATGGAGCCTCACATATCATAAACACTTAATAAACTAACTTAGCTCTGTTCGTACTTCTGCGTCTGCACCTCCAA
Source organism: Loxodonta africana (assembly GCF_030014295.1). NCBI lineage: Eukaryota > Metazoa > Chordata > Mammalia > Proboscidea > Elephantidae > Loxodonta > Loxodonta africana. Next base: position 19,326,331 of record NC_087359.1, read on the forward strand.
GGGGCCTTAAGATGAGGCTTGGGATGCAGTCAGTTTTCTGATGTTCTTCCCCAGTATCTTTATCCTATACCTCACCCGCATCACCTTCTTGCCCCACTTGTTTTGCCTTTTCCCCAGATTAGAACCTTTTGGCTTTTCTCCTCATATGGTGGATAAACGGAGGGGATTGAACGCACATTTGGTGCACAGTCCTATCTGTCCCAGACTGCTAGGTACGTTACAACCGTGACTTGCTTCAGTCCTCCCTGAGACCAACATGTGGGTAAACTTGAGACTCAGTGAGATTAACTGCCCAAGGCCCCATAGCTAGGAGGTTACAAAAAAAAAAAAAGAAACCTGTTGTCATTGAGTCAATTCCGACTCATAGCAACCCTATAGGACAGGGTACTACTGCCACATAGGGTCTCCAAGGAATGGCTGGTGGATTTGAACTACCAGCCTTTAGATTAGCAGCCAGGTTCTTAAACACTGTGCCACCAAGGGTCCAGCAGACAGGAAGTCAAGGCATCAGAGCTTCAAACTGATAATTCATTCAGGATTGAACCTCTGCTAAGAATTTGCATTTCTAACAAGTTCCAGGTATGTTATACCTAAGAATCACCTGGGGATCTTGTTAAAATGGAGATTCAGTATATCTGGGATGGAAATGCAGATTTTCAGCAAGCAACTCGTTAGAAATACAAATTCTCAGCAGGACTTCAAACGAGAAGGACCCTGATTTGAACTCAGGGCTCTGTGATCCCAATGCCTGTCCTCTTTTAACTGCCCTAGGCTGCCCTTTGCCTCCATGGTGTCCTTCATTCGTGTCCTCTCTAAGACAGACAACCTTTGCTCGTGAGATGCCCAAACAGTTACGCTGTCAGAAGACCAGGGCTGGTCTGGGAAAGTACTAAACCAAAAAAAAAAAAAAAATTCTTGTTGAGTTGATTCTGACTCGTAATGACCCCACAGGACAGACTAGAGCTTCTAGAGTTTGGAAATAGCCCATGGAACTTCTCCTCCTCCTCCCAATCCCTCTAGCTCTTGCCTTTACCCCAGTTGTGTCTCCTTGGGCCCTGGGTTGGAGGAATATGAGAGAGGAGGAGGGAAACCCCTCCCTCCCTCTTCCTCTCTCCTCTGTTCCCTCCCTGGGGCTGGGATGTCCCAGAGCTGTTTGGGAAGTCTTCTTAAGGTCACTTGATTCATAATTGGCCTGACAGGGACTGAGCCACTGGTGGGTGGCAGAGAAGGGGAGGAAAGGCAATTAAAGTTTGATACCACAGAGGAAGCTATTAGCGACCCAAAGGGGTGATGAAATTTTGATGATGTGATAATCCTAAGGGAAGGAAGCATTATTAGCCGTAATGCAGCCATTCAGGGAACTCAGTTTCTGGGGGTAGATGCAGGGGACTCTCAAGGTCCTACTAGAGCCAGGACTCCGGAAACATCCCCCTGGGTGCCTTGGCAAAGGTGCAAATGGGTGAGGCAGTTGGGCTGCTCAGAATCTGAGCAATGGTCAGAAATAAGCTTGGCACCTGGATACTTGGGTTGTCTCCACTTAATGTGAGTTAAACCCCAATCAGTACAGAGTCCCCATTCTCTACTTTGAACTATGAAAATCAATGCGGAATGTGCCACCTGAGGGCCCAAGTGGGACAGTACAGGCTCTAAGGAGCATGAAACATGGAAGACTCCATGAGTTTAAATCCTCCCTCTATCATTTACCTCTTGGATGACTTTGAACGAGTTACACAGCCTACCTGGGCCTCAGTTTCCTCATCTGTAAAATGGGAATAGTGATAGTAAGTTATGAGTAGTGCTTAACTCGTTGGGTTGTGGTGGGGTTTAATGAGATATGCTAAGCTCTTAGGATGATGCTCAGCGTATAGTAAACTCTGAATAAATGTTGGTCATTGTCATCATTATGATCCTCATTTTGGTGCTGGGGAAGAAAGGTTAGGTTTCGGCCTGCAATTTGATAGGTGCCCTGGCCCCAAATGCCTCTGTTCCCTTTGTCTTTCACAGACCTGCCACTGTCATCTAAACTTCTGCAGTGCGGGATTTGTGTTTTTAGTTAAGGCGTTCACTGTCTCTAGCTTAAAATACACATGTGCTACAGGGAAGTCACATTAAATTGTTGTCAGCTATATAGGCCTTTAAGGTTAATATTTTTACTGGACCGTTTCATAAAACCTTACATTTCTGTAGGTAGCTTTCACAGACATCTCATTTGCTCGTCACTTCCACCCTGTAAAGGAGGTAGGCCACAAAGTGTTAATGTTATTATTTTAGAGTCAATGTTGAGAAAGATTAAGTAACTTGCTAAGGTCACTCGACTTGTAAGAAAGAGACAGGGAATGCAGGTTAGCTCCTTCCCTGGCTAGTGCTTTTTGGTCTGGTCAAGATAGCCACATTCAGGAACTGCTCGCCATGCTGCTTTGGGCCAACAGGTCCAAGGGATCTGGGAGCTGTCCCATTTGACCACAGGCTTCTCCCCGTCTTGGGTGGGAGCAGAGGTAGGATGGGGCTGCAGCCTGGAGAGGCCTCTCCTCTCTGTAAGGGAACTTGGAGCCTCTCTTGCCCCACAGGGTCTTAGTCATAGGTTGGAGCCTTCTCTTGCCGCACAGGGTCTTAGCCATAGGACCTGGGTGCGAGACTTTCGCATCACCCTCTGCTCACGGACCTCTGGAGGCTTTTCCACTACTGTGGTATCAAGACCAGACTCCCCACAATCTGGTCCTGTGTGCCGCTGCAATCTCACCAACCCTCGCCAACCGCGCTCAGATGACCTTCACTGCCCCAGGAACCCATTAGTGCCTTTTCTTCCCCAGGAACCCATTAGCACCCTACCTCCTCATCTGCACCCCTTGCTCTCCTCTCCACTGTCCCAGATCCCATCTACCCCCAAGGTCCACCATGGAGCCTGCCCTGACCACCAGCTGGAGCTCATCCTCCCAAATGTTTTCCAGTCTCCTAGATTGGCAATGGTCTAGATGTCTCATTTGGCACTTTGGCCTTGTTGATTCTGAATTATCTTTTCATGTGTGTGTGACTGATTTCTTTAATTATAAACTCCTTGAGTTTAGACAATTACCCTTCATCAGCAAGGACTGAGATAGTAGATATAAATTATGATTGTCCCCAATTAATGAACTTAACCCTTTAAAGAAGGGGCTGTAAGGAACTTGCTAAGGGTGCTGTAGGGGTTAACAGTGAAGCCAGAGAGGAAGTAACAGGCTTGCGAAGCTGTACCAGCCTGAGGGGTCTTAGCTGAGATTCCCACTGGTCACTTTGGGCCATACCTTTGAGCCTGTGTGGGACTCTGTGTCCTCATGGGGAAAAGGTGGGGGCATAACTACAGCGTTTTCAGACTCTTCCACGATGGACTCTAATGACCAAGGAGGGCAGACACGTGTCCTGTGGATTTGGCCCGGCTGCCAGAAGTGCCCACTGTCCACTTGATCTTTTTCTTTTTTGTATTTTTTTCTTTAAATATATGAAATTTTGCATTCTAGTCCATGATACAGCTGAATTCTATTTTAACACACAAAGGATGTTTTAAATCCAACTGATGCTATCCGCCCCAAGGCTTCACAGCCCTCTGGGGTATCTGTCAAAAATCCAGTTTTGAAAATCATGAATGAGGTGGTCTCTTGGGTCATATCATCTGTAGATTCTAAGATGCTTTATACAAACGCACACACACATGGGTTATACATATATTTATTTATTGAGATAAAATTTATATAACATAAAATAGCCATTTTAAAGTGTACAAAAATTTATATAGTGTAAAATTGCTATTTTAATGTGTACAATTTAATGGCATTTAGTTCATTCATGAGGTGCTTTGGTGGCATAATAGTTAAGTGCTCAGCTGCTAATTGAGAGGTTGGCGGTTTGAATCTACCCAACGGCTCTGCGGGAGAAAGACTTGGCAATCTGCTTCTGTAAAGATTATAGCCTAGAAAACCCAATGGGGCAGTTCTTCTCTACTGCTATGACACATGGGTTCGCTGTGAGTCAAAACTCGACGAAACAGCACCCAACAACTTCCTTCACAATGTTGTATGGCCATCACTGCCGTCAGGTTCCAAAACGTACTCATCACTCCAAGAGGAAACCCCATATCCATTAGGCAGTCACCTCTATTCCCTGTCCCCTCAGTCCCTGGCAACCATTATTTGCTTTCCCTTTCTATGGATTTGCCTATTGTGGACATTTCATATAAATGGAATCACAGAATATGTGGTCCTTTGTGTCTGGCTGCTTTCACTGAGCATAATGTTTTCAAAGTTCATTCATGTTGTAGCATGTATCAGAACTTCAGTCCTTTTCATGGCCAAGTAACATTCCATTGTATGGGCAGACCACGTTTTGTTTGTGCATTCATCAGCCGAAGGGCTTTTGGGTTGTTTCCACCTTTTGGCTATTGTGAATAGTGCTGCTATGAATGTTTGTGTACAAATTTTTGAGCACATGTCTTTTGAGTATATACCTAGGAGTGGAATTGCTGGGTGCCTTAGTCATCTAGTGCTGCTATAACAGAAATACCACAAGTGGATGGCTTTAACAAACAGAAATTTGTTTTCTCACAGTCTAGTAGGCTAGAGTCCAAATTTAGGGCATTAGCTCCAGTGGAAGGCTTTCTCTCTCTGTTGGCTCTGGAGGAAGATCCTTCTTATCAATCTTCCCCTGGACTAGGAGCTTCTCCACAAAGGAACCCCGGGTCCAAAGGACACACTCTGCTCCCAGCACTGCTTTCTTGGTGATACGAGGTCTCCAACTCTCTGCTTGCTTCTCTTTCCTTTTATCTCTTGTAAGATAAAAGGTGGTGCAGGCCACACTCCAGGGAAAGTTCCTTTACCTTGGATCAGGGTTGTGACCTTAGTAAGGGCGTTACAATCCCACCCTAATCCTCTTTAACATAAAATTACAATCACAGAATGGAGGACAACCCCACAGTACTGGGAATCATGGCCTAACGAAATTGACACATATTTTGGGGGAACACATTTCAAAATGTAAAAGTGGCATGGGGGTAGTATCTGACCTCCTCTAACTTCCAAGGGGGAAGGAGAATCAAGAAAAACAGCCCAGGACTGATTCTTATGAGGTAGTGGTCAGACATGCCTCCTCTCTGCCGTCTTTACCAGTTCTGACACCAACCGTCCCTCCCATAGCAATCTCTATTTCTCTGCTTGGCTCAGTGATTCGTTGCAGTGGCCACACAGAACTCACAGACAATACTCACAATTATGGGGTTTCTTAGGAAAGTCACAGGTTACAATTCAGATTCAGAAATGCTCAGGATACAGTTCTTCCACCAGGACAGCCTCTTCCCAGGTGTGCTTGAAGGTACACCTTTCCCTGGCCCTCAGCCTCTACACACAGGCACTCAGCTTTCTCTGTCTGTGGGCCGGGAAGCCCACCGCACTGTCTTCTGCTGCCAGGTCTCTCCTATCACCACTTCTCACCGTCTTCAGGGTTACAGCTCTCTTTCTCTCTCTCAGCCTCCTGCTTCCAGGAGCTTCTCAGCATAGGAATCCCAGGTCCAAAGGATGTGGATGCTCCTAGCTGTACTTCCTTGGTGGTGGTGGGGTCTTTTCTTTCCTGCTTCTGGGGCAGCTCATTTCAAGCCCAGTAGGATGGCAAAACTGACCAATCCCTTTGGTGGGCCACAACTACCCTATCACCTGGGTGGGAGTTAAAAGGCCATGGCGAGAAAGGCCACACAAAAGCAATCCATTACACCACAGCAGCCATAACCACCCACCATGACTGGTCTATGGCTGTGCCTTCAGGGGTGGTGGGTGTGAGGAGAAGGCTGATGGTCCCTGCCTAGCTGACCCCTCTGCTTGGCTAGTTGGTGCTTTTTGTGTTCTCCCTCAGCTTCAGCCAGTCTGCTGTCGCATCTCCATACAATGAGAGGGCCTGTCTCTAAGCCTCTCCCCAGACGTCTCTCTCTCTCACCTTTTAATTTGGACTGGGCAAGCCAGTCAACACCACCATTGGAGGCATGGTTAAAGAAGAGTTGAGAGCAGGGGACTGAGTGAGGACCTGGAGACTCTCCCATCAAGAGGCTTTGGGATAACTGTGTCCACTGCACAGGGGCCTTTTTCATTTATACACGTGTAGGTGGACCCCTGGTGATGCAGTAGTTAAGAGCTCAGCTGCTACCAAAAGGTTGGCAGTTTGACTTCACCAACGGCTCTTTGGAAACCCTATGAGGCAGTTCTACTCTGTCTTAGAGGGTCTCTAAAAAAAAAGAACAGAAATTTATTTTCTCACAGTTCAGGAGACCAGAAGTCCAAATTTAGGGTGTGACTCTAGGGAAATGCCTTTCCTTGTTGGTAGCTCCAGGAATTTCTTGGCATGTCATGGTGTTCCTCAGAGCTTCTTGATATTCCTTCGCATTCCTTGGCATTTTTTGGTGTCTGTCTTCCCGTTGTGTCTTTGTGCCTATTTTTCTTTGTGTGTGTGTGTGTGTTTTAATAATAACTCGGAAATGATTAGATTTAGGACCCAACCTATTTGGGTTGGCCTCATTAACATAACAAAAGAAAAACCCTATTTCTAAACAGAATCAAGTCCACCAGTAGAGTGGCCAGGGCTTCAGTACATATTTTGGGGGGTCACAATTCCATTCATAACAACTTCCCCCTGGCAAAGCAGGGGCTGACTGTAGCTTTGGGTTCCCACAGCAGCTCCTTGCCTTACTCACTCACTAAAAGTTCTTAATTGGTTTCAACCACCCCCTTTCAATTCCTTTGGCGGTTCTTGTGCTTCAGGAACCAGCCCACACAGCATCCACTCAGCTCCCACCGGGCAGCCAACCATCCTGCTCACTGCAATTGGTCTCTTGCTGACCTGGCAGAAGGACCCCAAGCCTGGAAGGAGAGAGTGCTGTGCTTATGCCTTAACACCCGGCCAACCTTGAAATCTCCCCACGGGGGGCACATTCATGGGCTCTGCCCCGTGACCATTGACCTCCCATTTGGAGTCCCGTCTCCTGCCCTGTGAAGTATCCGTAGGTGGGTGGGGGGTATGGGAGGATGGGGTGGTAGTGGGTGGGAAGGTAGGAGGGTGGGTTAGGCAGCTATCCCAGGGCTGGAGCTGTGAGGAGAGCCAAGGGAAGTTCCTCATTAGCTCTGCTCTGAGCTCATTATCAGCCTGCACATCACTGGGTAAAAAATGGCTGTCGTCAGGACAACAATAAATACTCCGCTGTCAGTGTTGACATGATTGCACTAATGAAGAGAAGTCAGCCACGGCAGACGGAGATGCCCCTGGCTGGGGCTGAGGGTGTGCAGAGCTGTGTCCACGGCCCCTTCCCCATGCCCGGGAAGACAAAGGCCGGTCCTGGTGTCACAGAGAGAAGAGAGAGAGGTGTTGGCATTTAACCGCTTTCTCCTGTGGCCTTGGTGGATGAAGAACCAAGAAGGTGCCGGAAGCCATCAGGAAAAAAGGAACATTCACCAGCCCTGGGGGAGAGGGAGGCTGTGAGGAGGCTCCTCAGCCTTAGCCCGAGCCTCGGCTGGGGCAAGCGGGACCTATGAGTGGACAGTGGTGCTTTTGACAGTTCTGCCTCCCTCGCAGAGCCTGCGCTTGAGAGCAGCCCGCAGGAAGGCGTGGGGAGGAACACAAAGTCCACTGTCTGCACCCCCGTGCCTGCCACCTCGCCTGGAATATTAGAACTTATTGTGTGTCCAGGAACTTGGAATGTCCAGCCCTGGGGGGAGGAGTATAGGATCCAACTTCTCAGCTTTGCTGCGGAAGTGCTCAAGGCGCCCGGATTCTTTAAGGCCAGGCTAAGAGTTCGTGAGAGCACCCACCCTCTCCCTGGACCCTCTCTCTTTCTCTCCTTTTAATCTGGACTGGGCAAGCCAATCAACACCACCATTGGAGTTTCTAAAACAAAGACACCTCCTAGGTGCTGACAGACGGGGAGAAGGGGTAGGCTTGTCACAGAGCTGGTAGGGGCGTGTCTGGGGGTTTGGAGGATGGCAGGATGAGCCGTGCTCCTCCATCTGGGGCCTTGGAGCCATGTTCTTGGAGCCCAGGTGTGGTTTACCTCATGATGGAGGTGAGCAGGTGGTCTTGAATGTGCTTCAGAACCACCTGGAGGCCTTGTTAGAACACAGATTCCCAGGCCCACTCCCAGAGCTTCTGATTCAGTAGGTCCGGGGTGGGGCCTGAGAATTTGCATTTTAACAAGTTCCCAGGTGGACCTTGGGAAGGACTGGCCTAGAAGTTTGAGGAGAAGGTGCTTCTCCTTATCCCAGGAGGGGTGCCACGGTGGTGGCTGTGCTGAGCCACCTCTGCTCCCGGGCCTCCCTGCCCGCTTCTGCTGCACAGGGCTGAGGTGAACTGGAGCGGGAGAGCCCAGGACATTAACGCACTGCCCTGGACGTGGGAGTTGAGCGACCACCGCTCATTCCTTTCCTCACCACCACAAACTCTTCCTTCTAATGTCCTGCCTTAAAAAAGCAAAACAAAACCAACCCAGAGGCCTCCTCCCTGTAAGAGAAAGAAGGGCCTGGAGTGAAGCAGCTTTTGCTTGATGCTGTCAATGTAACCCAAATATGTTGATGGGTATCAAAACCCATACACCTCTATTGGCCCAGAAAGCATTTCACAAGCACCTACTATGTGCCAAGCACAGGGCTGAGGATCCAGCAAGGGCTAAGGCAGGCTCCTGATCTCAAATTGCTCAAGATCAAGTGAGGACATCAGGCCTATCACTGATAATACAGGACCATGTGGGAGGTGCTAAGTGCAGATGGGAGCCAGGTAATCCGGGAGTTCTCAGAGGTGACCTGAGGATGCTGCCCCAGAGAAGGCTTCATGGAAGAGGTGACCTTGAAGCTGAGGTTGTGCAGGATGGGGAGGAGCACCATCCTCCTTAGAAAACACCGGGGCCTTGGTTTTCATCCATACTATTACAAACAGCAGTTATGGAGGGCAGATGTACACACCACTTGGCCACGGTTAGTGCCTTCCTCAGACATGGCCCCTTTGGTATCAACCATCTCATAAAACCATGGACACTTCAGGAGGAGAGCAGCGAACAAAAGCTTGGTGAACCTGCTGGCTGTGAACACGTGTGATGAGCAAATGCAATTGGGGTTGGGGATCTTCTTCCCCACCTCCCCCTTTTAACCATTTTTAAGTGTACAGTTCAGTGACATTAATTACATCACCACATTGTACATCCATCTCCACCATCTATTACGAGTTTTTTATCAGCCCAAACAGAAACTCAATACCCCTTCTGCAATGCTATCACTTCTTAAGAAGCTCCTTGGATAGAAGGCCTTGGTTTCTTTGCAATCTGAAGAGAAATTATAGATTTCTCATCTTTCTGCTTCTCCTTAAACTTAAGGCCCAGTAGGATGTATGCTTGCCGCCCTTGTGGTACAGAGGTGAGAGTAAGGCACTGCGGCCAGACACCAGGTTGGACCCCATCTACATTAGCAAGTCATGTGTTATGGATTGAATTGTGTGCCCCCAAAATGTGTATTGAAGTCCTGACCCCTGTACCTATGGATGTGACCCTGTTTGGAAATTGAGTTTTCTTTGGTTATGTTAATGAGGCCATACTGGAGCAGGGTGGGTCCTAAACCTAATCACTTCTGGTATCTTATTAAAACAGCAGAATAGGCACACAGGGGGAAGACAGATGCCATGTGAGGGCCTGTCTACAAGCAAAGGAACACCAAGGACATAGGCAGTCACCAGAACTTAGAAGAGAGGCCCACAGAAGGAATCAACACAGCCAAGACCCGGATTCGGACTTCTAGCCTCCAGAACTGTCAGAAAATAAATGCCAACTTGTGACATTTGTGTTAGGGCATCTTAGGTAACTAAGACAAAGCCCTATTTCACCCGTTATGTATGTTAGGAAACTGAGACAAGGGAATCTTGAGCAACTTGCCCAAAGCCACATAGCTAGTAAGTGGTGGGTTCAGGAGTGGGCCCAGGCCTCTATTCTCAGCCACTAGCCCACACTGGGAAGCTGAGATCCCATCCAGGAGGCATTCTCGTCCCTCTTGGTTCCCCTCTAAACTCCTGATGAGGCACAATAGTGTGGCCATATTTCCATGGACTAGCCCAGAAGTTGGCCTAGCTCTGCCACTTATAGGCTAAGTGACCTTGTCCACATTATATAGCTACCTGAGCCTCAGTTTCCTCATCTGTTAAAGGTGGATTTATAGCAAACAAAACCCCCTCACACTCACAGGGTTGTTGAGAGGATCATCTGATACAGTATTTGAGAAAGGCCCCAACACAGTGCCCAGCATGTGAGAATCACTGTGTGAGTCAAAGGGTTTCCTGCAGGGGCCTTGTCCCCACCTACTGCCCACCAATGCTCCTGACCCATCTGCTCGGGACACAGGCAGCCTGGATCAGCCCTCAGGGGCCACCTTCCCTGGGGACCCCAGGCTCCTGCTCCTCTCCAGCACCTCTGGAATATCCATGCCTGTTTCCACATGTAACAGGAAGCTCAAGACCACCCCAGGACTCAACTCCCATGGAAGGTAACATGGCGGAAAGGTGTAGTCTGATACATGGAGTCATCGCCATCATCATCACTATCATCACCATCACCGTCATCACCATCATCATCACGATCACGATCATCATCACCATTACTGTCACCATCATCATTGCCATAACCATTATCATCATCATCACCATCATCATATCCATTATCATCATCACCACCATCACCATCATACCATATTTTATTGAACCTAAGATAAGACGTCATTCATTTAAGTGCTGCTAAGAAAAAATGATGCTGCCATTTAATCTATAATAAGACACATTTGGACTCCAGAGATGTAAAAATGTGAAAAGATAATGCATTTGGAATCAATGAAATACGATAATCGCCACCATTTATATAATGCTCAGCTCTTGCTGGACTCCATTCTCGGCACTGCACGGGTATTAACCCTTTAATCCTCCCAGCAGCCCCTGAGGTTTGGATGTGGGAGTGTGACCATCCTCTCAAGCAAAAAATGAGCTCGTAGACTTGACTCAAAACATTTAAGATGCTCATGTTGGTGATGGTTACTGATTGCCCAATATCAGGTAGATACCTTGTGTCCTGCATCCTTCAGGCAACATATGACTCTGTTGGTTAGACACCCCCCCAACAAAAAAAAAATAACAACCTGTTGCCATTGAGTTGATTTCAACTCATGGTGACCCCTTGTGTTACAGAGTAGAACTGCTCCGTAGGATTTTCTTGGCTGTGATCTTTCAGAAGCAGATGGGCAGGCCTTTCTCCTAAGGTGCCCCTAGGTGGGTTCAGACTGCCGGCCTATAGGTTAATAGATGAGTGCAAACCGTTTGCGCCACCCAGGGACCTTGGTTGGGCTCAAAAACTAAAAAGCCAAACCCATTGCCGTCGAGTCCACACCCAAATGCAGAAAGGGCTCAGGATCGAGGCCACCCTAATAGACGGATGCTGCCCCTCCGTCCCAGCACAGAGGTTTCAGAGCTCATGGTAGATCAGGGAACCCTCTGGGGCCCATGCCATGGGCCAGGACCCTGAGGCTTGGAACCCTAGGTTTGCTCCCCAAGGCTCCAGAACTCTCTCCCCTGCCCCCATCACCCTCATCCCGGAAGGTGCTGGGTCTGATGAAGAGCCCTGCTGTTGAGTCCCAGACCCCACGTTCCTTCCTCTGCCCTGTCTGCTGCCGGCCCCCGCCTCCCAGGGGATGGCAGCCCCAGAGGAATCAGGCTCTGGCTTTGGTTCCTTCGTCAGGCCTGAGCAATTTCCTGGGAGGGGGCCTCCCCCCGAGCTGAGGCTTCTGGCCAGGCCAAGCTTCCGAACCAACCCTACTTGGCTCTTGCCTTCTCCTTTGGCCAATCCCAAAAGCGAAGTGAAGAGCTTGGCTCAAGTTGCACAGAGACCCTGGAGACAGGCTGGCACAGCTGAGCACTACACATCCGCCCAGCCCTCGGGGTTTGGGTGTTGTTGGGGTAGAGGTTTCCACGGAGAGGCCAAGGCCCTGAGACAGCTGGCCCTGCGCCTCCCCTCCCCAGCCCTGGGCGGCCCATTAGTCTGTCACTGGCAGATAGATGGGGGAGGACATGGGGCCTGTTCTAGGTGCACCATCCTGGGTGTCACTTTCCCAGCCCACAGAAGGGCCTTCCTCAGGCCTCAGTTCCCCTGAAGTTTCCATCCGTGTTCCTGTCCCCCAGGCTCTGGCCTCTGTGGAGGGTGGGCTTGTGCCGGCCTGCTCTAGCAAACACCACATTGGCTCAGGACTGCTCAGTTAACAACACAATGAAATGGGGCCCCCCCAGCACATTCTCTCACCCACTAGCAGGACCAACAACATGATTTGTGGGGCCCAGGGAAAAATGAAAATGTGAACCCCTTGTTCAAAAAATGTTAAGAATTTCAAGACCACCACAGCCGAGCATTCAGCCAAGCGCAGGCCCTTCTAAGCACAGGGCCTACGCTAAGGGACAGGTTGTCAGCCCACCGAGTCGGCCCTGCCCACTGCTGAGGCTTCCCAGTTCCCCTGCCCTCTGCAGGCCTCGGTTTCCTGCTGTGTAAGAGCAGAGGGCTCAGCTATCTAGGACCGGTGTTCTCTATGCTGGAGGCAGAGGTCCTCTCATCTCAGGCCCCAGTGCTAAGACAAGGGAGAGGCAGAAGAAGGTTGAGTGTGTACAGAAGTATGCAGAGAAGCTCCTCCATGAAGCCCCCCAGTTTTGCCGAGGAAGTTGTCTTGGTCATCAAGGGTAGGGGAGTGGAGGGTGGGGTCTGGAATTCAGCCTCGTCTAGTGCCGCGTGTCTGGTTCTGTCTGGTATGCACTGCTCACTGTCTCTGGTCTTCTTACCCCAGGAGAAGCCATGCACAAAATACCACAACCCTGAAGCCAGAGCATACCTCGGCTTGAATTCTGGCCCTGCTGCTTGCTAGTTGTGGAAACTCTGCAAGGTACTCAGCCTCTGTTACCCCATCTGTAAAATGGGACAATAGATGCTACTCAGAAAATGACAGTCTTCATAAAACCAGTGTCCTCCCTGCCTGTCTGCTGACCAGCTCTTTGAGAGGTATCAGGAAAATCCTTCTCTGTGCTGGGTAGGATCTCCTACCCTACTGTGATGGCATGGAGCGCCTGGCACATAGTAGGTGCTCAATAAATACTTGTTATTATTAGCACCACTGCCACCATTGTTACAGTGTATCTTCCCCAGGTTAAGTCATTCTGGGACTTTTGAATGCACCAGTTCCTTGAGTGGCTTACAGCCACCCTTGTACCACCAGCACCATCTGGAACTTTCTAGAAATGCAGAACCTCAGGCCCCACCAGAGACCTGCTAAATTAGAATCTGCAGTTTTAACAAAGACCCCCTCCCCCAGGTGACTTGTATGCACATTAAAATTTGAGAAGCACTAGAGTCCATTTGCTTCTGTTGCTATCTTAAGATGAATTTTCTGCAGGGCCGATCCCTCCTAAAATAAGTGTGCTCTTGGTCCCATCAACTACCGATGGAGTATGTATGGACAAGCTTCTGGTTGCTTAATACGGGTGTACTTTGAACCCTAGTTCCCTGTACTCAGAGGGCAGCCCTTGCCCCTGCCCCCTCACCCTGCCCCCTTCCCCCTGCCCCAGCCCAGCAGAGAGGACCTGGAATTGTGCAGTCCAGCCCAGTCTTCCTCCTGGAAAAACAGCCCAGAGGCTCTGCTTTGTTAATGGTCTGTCTGCAGTGCCATCTTTGATCCAGGAAGGAGAATGTGAAAAGGAATCACCCCCTTAAATAAACAAAACAGAAAACTCTCCAGGGGAGAAGCACAGGAGAGCCCTCGTGGAAACTCATCTCTTATTTAAGGGCCATTCCCTCCACAGAGTGTATTCATTAAATACCCAGGGAAAAGCTCCGAGCAGCCCTGCCTGGACCCACAGAGGGAGAAACTTAGTGAGGCAGGGGCTGGGCAGTGGTGGGGACAGTGTCATTGACCCTGATGAGGTCAGAGTCCAGGAGTTAAGCTAGATGGAGGGGTGGCCTGAGGGGGGGCCCAGCAGCTGAATGTGAAGCCCACCTGAGTCCTCCATGTCCCATCCCTGCTTTCGCAGAGCAGAGAGGAAACTGAATTGGGTAGGGCACAATGTTACTCTCCCAGTCTTCTCCCACTCAAGCTCTGTGGGTCTGGAGCAGGTAAAAGACCTTCTCCCTCCTTTCTTCCTCCTTCCACTTATGGCTGTGGACTGAGTGCCTCTATTGAAAGAACTGAGGTGGTGGATAAGAGCTGGGACCCTGGAGCCAGACTGCCTCTGTGGCCTTGGGGAAGTAACTTCCCCTCTCTGAGCCTCAGTTTTCTCATCTGTAAATTGGGGATGATAGTACTCAACTTCATGAGGTTTTTGTGAGGATTGAACAAGTTATTATCTGTAAAACTTTTAGAAGAGCTGGCATCTAGTTAGTACTACTTAAGTATTAAATAAATTGAAATAAAATAGGAAGCCATGATCAGATGAGGAGCAGATTCCTTCTCCCTGGGAGAACCAGGAAGGACTTAGATTAAGATGGACATTTCAGCTGGGAACAGAGGATGCACAGTGGTTGGAATGTAGAGATACAGTTTCAGGAAGGGAGTTCCGGGCAGAGGGCACTGGGAGGGCAAAAGCCTGCTGGTGAGAACATTAATCGACAGCCAAGATGGACTGTTGGCCCTGCTACCGCTCCTGGGGCTGACAAGGAAGGGGCCAAATGATCAAGGCTCTTGAATTGCAAGCTGAGGACTTTGGAGTTCAGATCCTCAAAGGCTGAAAACCAGAACCAGCCCCCAACCTGGCTGTAGTGGTACCCATCCTACATATTGGGTCATCCTAGACCTGGGAGACCCGCTGAAGTAGATGGCTCTCCTGTGGTCCTTCGGGAGGAGTAGTGCAGCATGGGAAGAAAGGATCACCTCTCCTTAAGTCCTTTGCAAGTCACTCCACCGTCAGGTGATGTGTTGGGCAGGCTTAGATCTCAGCACCTATCACAGCGTTTCCTTGTCATTCTCTCTACTCAGACACTGAATTGTGGGGAAGAGGGGGAAAAGGACAGGCCAGTTACTTCCCTCTCTGAGCTAGGAACATTTGTCCCAGCCATGAAAATGGCCCTCATTTCTGAAATCCAGAAGGGTCAAGCTGCAAGTCAAGAGGGAGTCACAAGCAGGTAGAGGCTAGAGCTTCTGGTTTGAGCAATCAGCTTAAAGACACACATGGAGACGGCGGGGGGGGGGGGGGGGGAGGGCCATGAGGGAGGGTCCTGGGAGCGTTCCAGTGTGTTTCTGGCTTCCTGGCAGCCCAGGGATAAAAAGACTTTTAGTTGCCCTCTATGTTCAACTGAGAGAAAAGTATTTACATCCCAGGGCTGAGCACGAGTGAGAGGAGACTGGGTTAAGCCTTTCGAAGTTTGGAAATTTGTAACACAGCATGCCCTGTGCAGTACAGGATCTAGGGTTGGGAAGATGACTTCAGAGGACACATGGATTAATCTCCAGAGCTGTGTCAAGTCTCTCCTGGTTGTTTCATGGCTGGGACACACAGAACAGGGGTAGCTGACAAGGAGGCAGAAATCCTTTGTCCACTTGTTCTTTATGTTTCGTTTTCAGAAGTTTGACTATGATGTATGTAGGCATTTTGTGTGTGTGTATTTACCCTCTTTGGTATTTACCAACCTCATGAATCTATAAATCTGTCTTTCACCAAACTTGGGGAAATTTTAGCCATTGTTTCTTCAGTATTTTTTTCAACGCCATTTTCCCTCTGGAACTTCACTAACACCGATGTTAGACATTTTCGTATTGTTCCACAGATCCTTGAGGCTCTGTCCATTTTTTTTCCAATCTTTTTTTCTCTGTTCTTCAGACTGAATATTTTCTGTAGGTATATTTTAAAGTTCACTAGCTATATCCTCTGTTGTCTATTCTGCTAAGCACATCCAGTGAATTTTTTTTATTTCATATATTGTATTTTTCAGTTCTAAAATTTCCATTTGGTTCTTTTTTTAAAATACATAGTTTCTAGCTGTCTGGAAGGTGAACTGTCTTTGCATTCATTACAAGCTTATTATCATTCACCTCACTGATCATACTTATCCTAAAACCCAAAAACCCAGTGCCATCGATCCTAGCTGCTTTAAAATCCTTGTCTGCGAATTTCAACATCTAGTCACTTTGGGGCCACTTTCTGTTATCTTTTTGTTGGAAAATAGGTTATACTTTCCTGGTTCTTTGTATGTGCAGTTATTTTGGATTGTATCCTGGACATCATAGTTGTTATGCTGTAGAGAATCTGGATTTTGTTATATTCCTCCAAAGATTGTTGATTTTATTTTATTTATTTATTTAGTAGGAATTAACTTAGTTGGATTCTAACTGCAAAATCTGTCTCTTGGGGCAGCAGCTCAGATCTCAGTTCAGTTCTCTTTAGCTTCAATCACCCCTGAGCATGTGTGGTTCAGAGGTCAGCCATAGATTTGGCCAGAGATTATACAGAATTTGGGGCTCCCCTCTCTTGGTCTCTCCTTTTCAGGATTCTCAGCTCTCTTTCTAGTGGCTGGGGTTGTCCCAAATTCTCTGGTTCTTCAGGACAGAAAGACTGTGAGTTTTCTCAGCTGCCCTCAAGTGAAAAATAGGACTCAAGACATCCCCATCTTCCAAAGGGTTGTCAACACTTCTTCAGAATCTTCCTACTTTGGTTCACTCTCCAGTGCCCTCAGGTAGTTGGATTTTTTTTTTTTTTTTTTTTGGTATTCTGTCCAGAGTTTACAGTTGTTACCTGTGGGAAGGTTGCTCTACTCCTTTGGAGGTCAGAATCTCAAAGGCTGAAAACCAGGGCCAGCCCCACCTGTCCCCTTTTTCCATACATGGCTTTTCTTGGCTTTAATGAGAATGACAGGGGTGATGAGGGAGTGGGGACTTACCTGTCCAGGTAGTTTCCCTCTAGGAGATTTCTTGCTTGGCTCATGTTCCCCTGAATCATGAATTTAGGGGTGAGGGGGGCTGCATTCCTTACTCCCACATTCCCCTGCACCATCCTGAGGCACTAGGTGGACTGTGGATTCCAGTGAAAAATGGCCTTCGTATCCAAAGGACAGAGATGGAAGCTCCTCCTTTGTCCTCCCACTTCTCAGCACTGTGTTGGGCACACAGTAGGCCTTCAATAGTCCCTCATCAAATGAGGAAATGGTTGTGCCTCTAACAAAGGCACAGGAATGATGCTCCTAGGATTCCTTCTGGCTCAGCAGCCCTCAGGGCTGGCCTCCTGCTCCCTCCCAGGGGAATCTTGTTTGGCAGCTGCAGATGCATCAACATACATACTGAGTGAGCTCTTCCACAGTTGGCATGAATGGCCATTTCTGCCCCAAGCCAAAAGCACAACTTTAAATGTGTTTGGGCAAAGGTAGGGGGTCTAATTACAAGGGGGCATTCCTAAGTATTAGAACAGTGTCATTTGTAGGCTAATGAATGGGTTCTGCACAGCAAATTACCATTTTCCCTGCTTGCAGGTGAGGAAGACTGCTTATTGGCTCAGGGTCTCTCCTGAGTGCTTTTGACTAAATTAACCACCTCTCTGTCCTTTAATGGACTTCTCTCCTGACCCACCACACTGCTCTGGACCTCCCTGGCTTCTTTGCCTGCTGGGCTCCGTCTAGCCGTTAACTCATCAGCGAGCAGCTTGCCCTGGTTGGGGCTTGTTTCATTTTGTTTTGTTTGAGCCATTTAGATCTTGCTGTCTTCTCAAAACAGGTTTTTCTTTGCTGTATTTGTTTTACCATCCCCTTCTTTGACACAGAGGTCCCTGGGTGGCACAAACAGTTTGCACTTAGCTACTACCATAAAAGTTGGCAGTTTGAACCCACTCTGTGGCACCGCAGAAGAAAGGCCTGGCAGTCGGCTTCCATAAAGATCACAGCCAAGAAAACCCTGTGGAGCAATTCTCCTCTATTACATGTGGGGTCACCATGAGTCACAGTAGGTTCAATGGCCAGGGGCTTGGTTTTCTTTGATACGACCCTGCCTAGAGACAGGGGCGTGGGTTATATGACTTTCTGAGGTGTTTTCAGGCCCTTCCTCATTATTGTTCTTTTCTCTTGGAGGCACATCCAGAATTCTTTAGTTAATGGGCATAAAGTGCTTTGAAAACGCAAATCGTTAAGTGGCATCAGGGACTGGCTCACTAATTATTTATGAGTTCAGAAAACAAGAGCTGGTTAATTCACCAGGAGGGGGAGTTGGCTTGGCGGGGATGGTAAATCATTCAGAAGACCCTAAATAGCAGGGACTTCTCCAAAAAAAAAAAAAATTTTTTTTTTTTTTCTCCCTTAAGCTCTCTGTCCCCTGGAGACTCTGTGCTGGGTAAGCTGGGCAGGGAGGGGCCTCTGCAGCCAGGTGGGCCTTCCTGCCTGCATTGCTCCAAGTTATCAACCAGAGCCAGGTGCCAGAGGGCCCCCAGGGGTCCCAGCGTTCATCCCCATGCCTTAGAGCAGGGCTTCATTCAAACCATACAGTAAAGAGAAGGGCCAGTTCTTTTCCCCTCTAGTGATTAGAATCAGAAAGGGCTCTGAATGGCAATCTAGGCCCTTCCTGCTGCTACTGACATTCACCCTCTGAGCCCTCCCAGGCCTCCTCTCTGTGGCTCTCCACCTCCTTAGCTTGGTATGAGGCCAGCTGTCTCTCCCACCCCTGCCCACAAGTGCACACACGGCTGTGGCCCCTCGTTCATTCAAATAAATGTTTGTCCAGCCTGTCCCACGTGCAGGGCGTGGGCACGTGAGAATCCTCCCTCTGATCCCAGTGCTTTTTCTCCCTCTCCACTCTTCCCAGGAGAGCGTGCCTTGTCCCCCATTCCGTCCACCCCCTCCATTCTCACCTGTCCCCTGCTCCAGAAGGGGCCCCTCTACCCCCTGCCCCGTTCCTGTCCAAGGCGGTTCCATGGACCCTGGAATCTGGGTGTGCCTGGGCATCCCATGACAGACCTGGGAAGAAACCACACGTGTCGGCACCTCCGCTCAGCCCCAGCCTCCTCTCTTAGGCCCCCTCTTCAGGGCTGTCCAGCTCTAAAGGAAGGAAGAAAGTGGCCTCATATCCTTGCGGTTCTTGTATTTTTCTGCAAAATCTAGCAGGACTCCAAAGCTAGTTTCTCCTCTCCCTGCTTTTATGCAACTTTGGAGCATTCACCTTCCCCAGCTGCAAACACCCAGGACTCAGACTCTGTCACTCCCGATAAAGGATCTGCCACATGGTAATTCAGCGAGGAAAACAAAGCAAAACAAACCAACACCCAACAACAACAACAAAAAAAAAACCCATTGCTGTCGAGTCAATTGACTCATAGCAACCCTGTAGAACAGGGTGGAACTGCCCCATAGAGTTTCCAAGGAGCGCCTAGTGGATTTGAACTGCTGACCTTTTTGGTTAGCAGCCGTAGCACTTAACCACTACACCACCAGGGTTTCCAACTAACACCCAGCAAAGAGAGATTCATGCTCGGGGCTAAACATTGCAGATGGTGGCCCTAAAGGGGATTGGCCAGCCCACCCCTGGGAGATGGAGTCCTTTCTAGCCCTCTTTCCTCGCGGGGTCTTCACGGGACTCTGAGCCGGGCTGAATGTAGAGATGATGAGAGGGCAATGGATGTGTTTGCCTAATTACGTGCGGGGGAGAGGGCTGGAAGCCTGGGCCAGTGGGATGCTGGCTTTGCGGTGCCCAGGGGCCAGTTTGCAGGCGGTTGGAGTCTCTGGGTGATGATGCAAATGGTTAACACGCTCGGCTGCTAACCGCAAGGTTGAAGATTCGAGTTCGCCCAGAAGTGCCTAGGAAGAAAGGCCTGGCAGTCTGCTTCCAGAATACCAGCCATTGAAAACCCTGTAGAGCGCAGTTCTACTCTGGCACACGTGGGGTGGCCGCGCGTTGGAGTCAACTTGATGGCAACTGGTTATCTAGGTGGTTTGTTTGCCTTTCTGGCCCTTTCAGAGCATTCTTTGAAAGGGGAGGTTCCAGCTCTGCACCCTGGATGAGGTCCTGCTGGGTGGCAGGCTGGCAAGTGTGTGTGTGTGTGTGTGTTGCCGTTTTTTGTACCTAACTCTCCGGCTTCACTCTGGGGGATGAGTTTGGTGAAGAAGCACTGGATCCTTTACTTCCCAGAGATCCCCTTTCTCCCCACCCTCACTTGCAGAGAGGAACTGGAACTCAGCAAATTCCTTCCCTTTGGAATCCAAGGGTCCCCCCTCTTCTTGGCAGGAGGCTTGGCTGATGCCTCCCGGCCCTGCTCTGCATGGGGACAAAAATAGAAGGCAAGGTGGGGCCCCAGGGGGCAAGGGGCCCCAGAGAAGGAGGAGGTCCAGAAGCCATTGGATGGGGGTTGGCTGCCAACAAAGGGGCCCAGGACAACGTGATGAATGGAGGTGCACAAGCCAGCAGGGGAGGGGCCGGCTGTGGGGGTGGGGCCACACAGTGGCTCCGGTTTCAGAAACCTGCCTCCCAAATGCCAGCAAGCAGCTGACAGCCACGGAAAGCGGATGAAATGGGATTAGAACATCCTTTCCAGAGAGAGCAGGGACTGCAGTGTGACAATACAGTCCCTGTCCTGCTGGCTTCACAGCTAGTTCTGCCAGCAGGGAACCATCCCTCTCCAGGGGCCTGGGGCCAGGGGGACCAAGAGGGGGGAGGAGAAGACAGAGGGGAGGGAGAGGTGAGCAGGGGACTTCTTGGTGTCTCCCAGGAGACAAGGCTTGGAGCCAGAGAGGGCCATGTCGTGGGAGGGTGGCTTCCCCCAGGGCCAGCTTGTCCATCCTGCTTCCCCTTTGCCCAGCTAGATGATTATGGAGATTCTTTTTAGAGAGAACTATCCTTTCTCTTTTTAACCCAGCCCTTGCTTAACTCTGTGGGCAAGAAAGAGTCTCCTCTCTGAGTAACTTTAGTTGGGGTCGTATTGTCTACCTCATAGGACTGGTGACCACCCCTCATCTGTTTGTCATACTGTGATGGCTTGCAGGTTGCCATGATACTGGAAGCTGTGCCAGTAGTAGTTCAAAATCCAGCAGGCTTACCCATGGTAGACAGGTTTCAGCAGAGCTTCCAGACTAAGACAGACTAGGAAGAAAAGCCTGGCAATCTACTTCTGAAACTTAGCCCATGGGAATTCCATGAATCACAACAGAATATTGACCGATAAAGTGCTGGAAGAACCCTGGTGGCACAGTGGTTAAGAGCTACGGCTACTAACCAAAAGGTCAACAGTTCGAATATACCAGTTGCTCCTTGGAAACCCTATGGGGCAGTTCTACTCTGTCCTGTAGGGTCGTTATGAGTCAAAATCAACTCAACACCAGGGGGTTTGAAGTGCTGGATGATGAGGTCCCTAGGTTAGAAAACCAAACCAAACCCACTGCCGTCGAGTCAATTCTGACTCATAGTGACCCTGTGGCATTCCAAATACACAGTGGGCATAACAACGGACTTGAGCATACCGATGATGGTGAAGATGGTACAGGGCCAGGCAGGGTTTCATTCCTTTGTACATGGGGTGCCATGAGTCAGAGCTGACTTGATGGCAGCTAACAACGACAACGAAAGTTGGTGGAACTGGGGACTATGGCTTAAGGGGACTTCTAAGCCAACTGGCAAAATAATTCTGTTATAAAAACATTCTGCATCCCACTTTGAAATGTGGCGTCTGGGCTCTTAAATGCTAACAAGCGGCCATCTAAGATGGATCAATTGGTCTCAACCCACCTGGATCAAAGGAGAATGAAGAACACCAAGGTCACACAATAACTATGAGCCCAAGAGACAGAAAGGGCCACAGGAACAGAGACTTACATCATCCTGAGACCAGAAGAACTAGATGGTGCCCGGCCACAACTGATGACTGGCCTGACAGGGAGCACAACAGAGAACCCCTGAGAGAGCAGGAGAGCAGTGGGATGCAGGCCCCAAATTCTCATAAAAAGACCTGACTTAATGGTCTGACTGAGACTAGAAGAATCCCGGCAGTCATGGTCCCCAAACCTTCTGTTTGGGAACCATTCCCGAAGACAACTCATCAGACATGGAAGGGACTGGACAATGGGTTGGAGAAAGATGCTGATGAGGAGTGAGGTACTTGCATCAGGTGGACACTTGAGACTGTGTTGGCATCTCCTGTCTGGAGGGGAGATAGGAGGATAGAGAGGGTTAGAAACTGGCAAAACGGTCATGAAAGGAAAGACTGGAAGGAGGGAGCGGGCTGACTCATTAGGGGGAGAGTAAGTATGGAGTAAAGTGTATATAAGCTTATATGTGACAAACTGACTTGATATGTAAACTTACACTTAAAGCACAATAAAAATTATTTAAAAAAAAAGTTGGCGGAAGATCAGGAAACATATAGCACAGAGCCTGGTGTACAGCGGTCACCTGTATTGATGATGATGATGGTGATGATGATGATGACTTGGCTGTCCTGTTCCTTTGAGCCTCTGCTCTTGCCCACACTCTGAAGGGATCAGGCTGGGGTGAGTGGCCTGAGCTGGTAAAGCCAGACCCCGCCCCCTGGACTTGTCCTAGGAGCAGAATCTCCTTGCCTTGGCTCCTCCTTCTACTCACACCCCAGTAGGGCCAAAGGGTCAGGGTTGGGGTACCTCCCAGGGCTGACTTCCAGCCACACACAGTTGGGTCCTGGCCATTGTATGTTTCTGTTTATTTTTCCGCTTGAAGAGGCTGCAGCAGGGGTGAAAGGAATTGATGTTTATTTTGATAACGAGTTCTCAATGCATTTGCAAACTAATAAAATCAACTCATTAGGCTGCATGTTTAATTCACAACTGTACTGTGGGGAGACTTCCCTGGTGGCTGATGGGTAATACCGGCTCCCTTCTGAGATAGGGAGAAGTGTCACCGGTACTTAAACTCTCTGTGACCAGCAGAACGTGGCCAGCCCTGCTCCGCGTCTTCCCAGGAGGGTGGGAAAACCTGTGCAGGGCAGTTGGGGTCTTGTGCAGCAGGCCCAGCCCCTGCCCCAGCCCAGAGCAGGAGACACCCATCATCAGCACCTTGGGGTCTGGTGGTAACTCTGTCCTCCCGTCCTTGTCCTCAGGTGGCTGCAGGGGAGGGGCAAGGGGAGTGGCTGGGCTCAACTACACCACTCAGAGTTGGCAAGGATGTGGGTGCCAACAGGAGTGGTGGCTCCACAGAGCTGAAGGGGGGACAGGGGACCCCTTACTGAGCCCTATCTGTGGGCCAGACCCTTGCTGTGTGCTCTCCAGCACTTTGCCCCCTGGGAGCATCAAGACAGCTCAGTGAGAACAGGGGTTGGTACCATTGTTGTACAGATGTGGAAACTGAGCTCAGAGAGGTTCATTAACACAAGGTCTCACAGCTGCCAGAGCCACATCTCAAACTCGGGCCTCAATGACTCTTAAGCTCATTCCGCGGGCCACACAGGCTGAGGCCGCAGAGGGATGGGCAGCACCACAGCCACGCCGGGGCTGATGTTGGGGTCCTCTGAGAGGAGCTGTCCCAGGGAACATGAGGGGCTGGATCTTCCCCAGCAGGGAGAGGGCACAAGGGCTGGGCCCTGACAGGGCCAGAGAGGACACCAGCTTCAAGGTGGTCCTCCTGGAACGTGTCCAGTGCCAGGGTAGGCAGGGCCTTCTAAAGGAGGTGGCCTGCCCAGAGGGAGGTTCGGGGAAGCTGGGGTCACAGCCCCAAAATCAGGGAAGGGAGGGGCAGAGCCTGGAAGTGTTAACCCCGCAGGGGGTCTTTGTCCCCCCAGGGGTCTCCTAGGACAGTGAGAGAGAGAGAACTTGTCTAAATCCCCCTTCTTGGACATTGATTCCAAGTGGAAGGGGCGGAGAGAGAACAAGAAGCTTATGTCCACTCCCACCCATCTGCCCTCAGAGCTCTGTGACCCTGGGCAGCCCCACAGCCTCTCAGAGCCCTCAGGCTGCCCTGTGGGTCCTTGCATGACTGTGGCATTTGGTAGGGCACAGATTATTCGGATTTCTAGTAAAACACGATTTCACTCTGTGCAGAAAATATAGACTCGTGATCTGTAACTGATTTCACGTCCTTCTGGGAGTTCTATGGCATTTCTGACAGATGCTCAGGTTCCTGAAGGGACTGGGCAGGACGTGTGTCAGCTCCGTGCTCTGTTCACCTCCATGCTCCTGCCCCTCCACCTCTAACACGCATACACACACATTCACCTTCACTTACACACGCACATACCAAAGGTACACTTATACACATCCCAAATACACGCAAACACATGCCTCCACTTACATACATCCCAGGTACACGTGCTCACAAACTTTCCTTGTGCACACATACTTCCTGGACACACGTAATACTCACAAATGCACACCATTTAAACACCCATACCCCATTACACACAAATGCACACATTATACACTTACATCACACCCACACACAGACACACACTATTTATGCACGCACACCATTACACACAAAAACACACATTACGTGCATACTTTGCACATATACTCACACATCTTCTCAGACCTGCCTGGACACAATACATGCTATTTAAATAAAAATGCCGTTATACACAAACCACATACTGCACACACACATTGCACATACACACACCCCAGGCCTGCCTGGACACATGACACATGCCCAGAAGCACACAGGTGCACACACGCCCCGCCTCCGCCCTCTCTCCATCACAGTCTCTCTGTGGAAATTAGCAATGTCATCGGGCTCTTGCTGGGGGCAGTGGGTGCAGAGGGGCCGCCCTTGATGCTGGGAGCCAGGCTGCAAGGGCGGCCCCTCTGCACCCACTGCCCCCAGCAGGCTCTCCTGGCTGTCAGCGTCCTAATTGTGCCGAAGCAGCCCTGTGAGTCACAGAGACCCAGCGAGTGACCCAGATACCCAGCCTCATGCTGTCCCTGGGATTTGTAGGCACTTAGGACGCGGGATGGAACAAAATTCAGGCTGATAATAGAGAGGCTAATTGATTGACTTTTCCCCCTTTCTGCAGGGTCTAGGATAGGACAAACAACTTCTGGACTTGGAGTGGGGACACAGGGTGCATTTTGGGGTGCCCCAAGCTCCTAGCTGGGCCTCCCATTCTCTCCTGAGGACATGGGCCCCTTTGAATAGCTGAGAAGCCTATGGGTCTTCTCCCCAGAAAAAAGAGCACACGACACCCAGGGTATGGTTTCAGGGCATTGCAACCCCCTATCTGGGGAGTTGTGGGGGCAGTGCCCCCCAGAGACTCATGTCATCCCATGAGGACATGGAGCAGGGACATGGGTGTCTTCCGATGTTTCTCAAGGCTGACGGAGTGGGCAAGGATGCGAGCACCCTCTGGGCCCTCATGCAGTGACAGTTGTCCCGATGCAGCTGCCTGGTGGCTGCCCCGGGTGCTTCCGTCGCACCAGCCCCGTTGCACCACCATGCGAGCTGTTTTTATCTCCTGACAGCTGCCCTCGGATTGCCAGGAATGGGCACATCCCCAGCCAGCAGGCACTCCCTCTCCCGTGTGTCCCCTAGAGACTCTTGGGGCTTCCTGGGGGATCTCACGTAACCCCTGGGCTTGGCCCCAGCACCCCCTCCCTCCTCCTTGCCTTGTGGCCCCTTTGGGATCTGGGAAGGCTCTGGCGAAAGCTCCTTGAGTGCACATAGGTAAGAGGGTATTGTCACCTCCCTCGAAGGTCGTTCCCATTGGCAAGAAACGTGCTGCGGTTTCTCCCATCTTGGAAAGCAAACCTCTTTGTCCCCTTCCCTGCCAGCTACGAGCCCACCTCTTTGCTCCCTTTGCAGCAAGCTTCTTGAAGAAAGTTGTTACTGCTCCCGTCCCTGATTCTCTCTTCTTGCTCTCTCGAAGCCCACCCCTCAGTCTCAGGCTTTGGCCCCCTCCACCAGAGCTGCTCTTTTTGGGTCACTTCTCAGCCATTGAACTTGACAGTGGCTTTGACTGAATCCATAGTGTTCTCTCAGCTCTTGGTTTTGCACCTCCTCCCTACCTCCGCCTCTGAGAGCATCCTGGTGCTCAATCCTCCCTCTCCTCCTCCTCCTCGTGCATACCCACTGCCTCCACCGTCTCAGCCAGTCTCTTGTGTAAGACCTGGTAATCTGTTTCCGTAAAAATTAGTTACAGCCAAGAAAACCCTACGGGGCTATGGCAACTCGAAAAATTAGATAGGAACTTTAGGGGGCAGTGAGTTTATGTTGATGGGGGAGGAACAACTCAGAAAAGGAGGGTGAGAAAGGTCGCACAACTCGAAGGATGCAATCAGTGTCACTGAATCGTGCATACAGAAACTGTTGAATTGATACATGTTTTGCTGTGTATGTTCTCAACAACAACAAAATAAATCGAATAAAGAATTAAGAAGAAAACGCTATGGGACGGTCCCACTCTGTCACATGGGGTCGCTACAAGTTGAAAACGGCTCGACAGCTTCCAGCAATAACAGCCCTCCAAGCCCAGACCTGTCTCTCAAACTCCAGGCTCATCTGTCCAACTCTGTATCCATTTGGCTGTCTAATAGTCATGCCAACCTAACACATCCAAGAACGACCTCCTGGTTGTCACAAAACGCTCACCTCTGGCAGCTTCCCTGGGCTCTGTTGAGGGCATTGCCAAGGTGCGATTTGTTTGGAGCCAGAACCTTCAGGCTGTCCTTGACTCTGCTTTCTCTTACACACTCCGTGCCTGTCCAGTGTTACCAGTTGTCATGGAGTTGACCTCAACCCCTGGTGACCCCACATGTGTCAGGGTAGAACTGTGCTCCATAGAGTTTTCAGTGGCTGATTGTTGAGAAGCAGACCACCAGGACTCTCTTCCAAGACTCCTCTAGGTGGACTCAAACCTCCAACCATTTGCACCACCCAGGGACCACTCCTAGCCAATAGAATAACCTCATTAATCAAATATATTTTATGAATATATCTAGAGTCCTGATGCTTCTCACCAACTTCTCCGCTGGTACCGTGGTCCAAGCCACTGCCATCTCTGGCCTGGGTTATTATAGTAATAACCTTCTAACATGAGATGGTAGCCAGAGCAATCCTTTTAAGATAGAAGCCCCCCCAGGCCCCCCCCACCCCCCGCTCAGTTTAGGTGTGGGCTGCACTTAGTGACTTGGTTCCAAAAAGCATAGTATGGAACCAAAAAACCAAACCCATTGCTGTTGAGTAAATTCCAACGCATAGCAACCCTGCAGGACAGAGTAGATCTGCCCCACAGGGTTTCCAAGGAGCACCTGGTGGATTTGAACTGCTGACCTCTTGGTTAGCAGCCAAGCTCTTAACCACCGTGCCACCGGAACTCATAGTATGAAAGAGGAATTTAAAAAGTAACTTTACGGTGGAGAAACCTGGCAGGCCCTAGCTCAGCCAGGTGGCGAAGGTGAACTTCAGCAGTGATGAGTCTTGTTGAGCATATGGCTGTGTCCCTGAATTGATGTGATGAGAACAACACTTCACCTCTGTGGTCTTTCCCCCCAAAACCCCTAACCCTGGTCTCACCATGAGCAAAGCATCGGACAGACTCACCTTGGGGCACATGTTACAAAATGCCTCCTCCAAACTGCTAAGATCGTTGAATACAAGGAGTCTGAGAACCTGTCACAGCCCCGAGGTGCCTTAAGAGACAAGATGACTAAATGTCATGTGGTGTCTTGGGTGGGATCCTGGAAGAGAAGAAGGACATTTGGGAAACACAGGAACTCTGAATCTGCTGTGAAGGGTAGGTTCCATGGTTGTGACCAAAGTGGCGTAATGTAAGGTGGCAAAGGTAGGAAAAATTGGGCGAAGGGTGTATGGGAACACTTTGTACCATCTTTGCAACTTGGGGTTGGTAATCTAAAAGTATTCTAGAGTAAGATATCATTTAAAAAAAAAAACCAAACCCACTGCCATCGAGTTGATTCTGACTCACAGTGACCCCATAGGGTTTTCAAGGCTGTAAATTTCTATGGAAGCAGACTGCCACATCTCTCTCAAGGAGCCACTGGTGGTTCCGAACCGCTGACCTTTCACTTAGCAGTCTATCGCTTTAACCACTGCGCCACCAGGGCTCAAAATATTACTAAAATGGACACAAAAATACAGAAGTTGGAGCATGAAGCCTGTGCTCAGAACCCTACAGTGTAAAAGCCATAAAAACTATCGTCCTTACAGCGCCTTGCCATTGCCTCTCTGAGCTCCCTTAGCTTCAGCCACAGGAACTCACCAGGGACGCCCCCATCTAGCACCTCTGCACCAGCTGGTCCTGCTGCCTGGAAGGCTCCTCCCCCAGGTAGCTCCCTTGCTCTCTCCTCGCCTCCTTCAAGTGTCCCCTTCTGGCGGGGGTGGTCTTGCCTGACCTCCTTGTTTAAACCTGCAGCCTGCCACCCTCCCCCTGCCACACACACTCCTGCCATCCACAATCCCAGACCCTGATCTACTCTTTTCTTTTTTTCATATCATCTATCACCTTCTGGATCCACCAGGTGTTCCTTGGAAACTCTGTGGGGCATTTCTACCCTGTCCTATAGGGTCGCTATGAGTAGGAATCGACTCGATGGCAATGGGCTTGGTTTTTGGTTTTATCACCTTCTGGAGCCTTGGTGGTACAGGGGTTAAGAGCTACGGCTGCTAACCAAAAGGTTGGCAGTACGAATCCACCAGCCGCCCCTTGGAAACAGTTCTACTCTGTCCTCTGAGGTTGCCATGAGTCGGAATCGACTCGACAGCATCGGGTCTGGTTTTTGGTATCACCTCCTAGGAAGGAGCCTGGGTGGCAAAAGCGGTTTGCAAGTGGCTACTAGTCTAAAGGTTGGCTGTTTGAGCCTACCCAGTTGCACTGTGGAAGAAAGACCTGGCTATCTGCTTCTGTAAAGACTACAGCCAAGAAAACCTTATGAAGTAGTTCTGTTCTGTAACACATGGGGTCACCATGAGTCAGAATTGACTGAACGGCAGCAGGTTTGTTTTTTTATCACCTTTAACATATTAGATAATTTACCTATTTGTGCTTTTTGTTTATTGTCCATCTCCCCCACAAGAGTACAAGCTCCATGAGGGCACAGGTCTTTGCTTCAGCTGTTCATGGAAGTATCCCAAATGCTAGAACAGTGCCAGGTACATGGTAGGCACTGAACAAATGAATATTTGTTGAATAAATGAATGAATGAATGTGGCCCTCCCCCTGCTTTCAGGCCAAATTACAGTCAACATATTTAACCATTATCCAGCCCGGGTACCAACCAATCAGAGTGGACACCTGTGCTTACTCTCAGCCCTGCTTTCCAGCTCGTTAACATCAAGGCCATCTTGGCAAGGATGACAACTCTTCCCTTCCTTCTTGAGCATTTAAGGATTCTGTGAAGCATTCTTGATCACTCTTTGTTCAACCTCTTGTTGTGCACTTGAATCGGTAGTTGACGCATCTTAGGGACACATCTTATCTCCCCAGAGAATGAAAGAGGCCACTCAAGGAAAGGATGTTGAATGAATAGGGGACAAAGGGATGGTCCCCTCTCACTTTTCCAGCCCCATGTTCTAGCTCAGAGCCTTGCATTTTGGAGACGCTCAAAGATGTTGGCTGTTTGGGCATTCCAGTGCTTTCCCACCTGGACAGCCCTGGAAAACCTTCCCACACTGTTCTTGTGTGATGCTGTGTGTCCATGTGCTGTAGACGCAGCATTCCTGGGGTGAGCTGAGGTTTTTAACACCCAAAGTGTGCTTAGGAAAGGGCATGTGGACCAACCATGAATCAATGACCCTTTGATTCCATGTTGTTGTTGTTTTTAAGTGCTGTCGAGTCAGTTCCGACTCATAGTGACCTCATGTACAACAGAACAAAACACTGCCTGGTCCTGTGCCATCCTCATAATCGTTGCTGTGTTTGAGCCCATTGTTGCAGCCACTGTGTCAGTCCATCCCATTGAGGGTCTTCCTCTTTTCACTGACCCTCTACTCTACCAAGCATGATGTCCTTCTCCAGGGACTGGTTCTTGCCGATAACATGTCCAAAGTATGTGAGACAAAGTCTCCAAAGCTCCTGGTGTTATTCATGGAGCACAGTAGGCCCTTGGTGGACACTGTCACCATCCTGGAGAGGGAGGCGAGGCTGGAAGCTCACAGGACGTGTCTGCTCACCTTCTTTTCCCTTCTTATCGTGCAATCTTGACCAACCTATGTCTTTCTGTATTCAGCCTTTGACTAGTTACTACTGTTTCCACATGGCCATGGGATCCTTCCACTTAGCGTGGTCTTCACTGAACTGTTTCTTGGACCTTCAGTCTTCAGTCTAGACTCTTCCAGAATCAAGAGTACCAATTTCCATTACTTTTTTTTTTTTTTTGCTATCAAGTTGTCTTCGCTCATGGTAACCCCATGTATAACAGGACAGAACGTTGCCCAGTCCTACGCCATCTTTCTCATCATCGGTAAGTTTGAGTTCATTGTTCATTGAGTTCATTGTTGCAGCTATTGCGTAGTGCCTTCCAACCTGGGGGGATCCTCTTCAACACCATACCGGACAGTATCCTTTTGTGACCCATAGGTTTCAATGGCTAGTTTTCAGAAGTAGATCACCAGGCCTTTCTTCCTAGTTGATCTTTGTTTGGAAGCTCCATTGAAACCGTATGTGACCCTGCTAGGTACTGGAAATACCAGTGGCATAGCTCGCAGCATCGTAGCAACATGCAGACCACCCCAGAACGACAAACTGACAGATGGGTGGTGGTTCCATTACTAATAGAGTCTGCTTCCTATTTCTTGATTTCCCCATCCTCTTCCTGTTGTCTGGACTGACATTCTGGATTCTCCATGGATGGAGTAGGAAGTGGCTTTCCAAAAGAAAACGAGCTTTGGAGTGAGCCAAACCTGGGCTAGAAACTAATTTCACCATTTACTAGCCATGTCACGTTGGCCAATTTACAATAGCTCATTGAGCCTTGTCTGCAAAATGGAAACAGCAAGCCCTGCCTCCATAGTTGTTGTACGGGTTAGAGATGATGTATATAAAATAGCGTGGCATCTGGGCATTGTCGGCACCAAAGACATGGAAGCTGTTGTTATTTTCATTATCCCCCTAAAAGCCCTACCCCCTCTTTACTCACCAGTCCCTCACCCGAAAGCAGCTCTTCTGGCCCTCCTCGGAGGAGGGACTCCGTGGACTCGCCCCTGCATCCCAAGCCCCATCCAGCTCCCCCAGGGAGCTGTCTCTCTCTAGACTCCCGCTGCTGCCTCAGAACCGAAGCCTTTCATCACGAGTCCATTCGTGCTAGTTGAGGCGTGAAGCAAAGTAATAATAAGAAACAAGCACTCGGTGTCCCCCCCAACCACCCCACAAATAAATAGGATGTTTGCAAAGGAAAACCAACACAGCCCTATCTCTGCTGATTAGACCTCATCAGCGCTCCAACAAGGCCGCCTTATTTTGTTTGGTATGAGTGGATTTTTTTTTTCACTCTAATTTCTCGTTAAAACACAGAAAGGAAAAAGCCAACTGCACAGTTTTCTGTGGTCTTTCTCAGGCTTGGTGAAACTCGGTGAATACCAGGAGGCCGAATCTGTAGGTCAAGAGGAGAGGCACCCCTTACGGGCCAGAGGACCGTGGTCATCCAGTGGTAGAATTCTCACTTTCCAGTCAGGAGACATGGGTTCAGTTCCCAGCCAGTGCACCTCACGCACAGCCATCACCCATCTGGCAATGGAGGCCAGTATGTTGCTGTGATGCCTGCCAAACAGGTTTCAACAGAGCTTCCAGACTAAGACGGGCTACGAAGAAAGGCCGGGTGATTGACTTCTGAAAATGAGCCAGTCAAGGCGCTATGGGTCACAACGGTCCAATCAGCAACCAACCATGGGGACGGTGTGGGACCAGGCAGCGTGTCCTTCCATTGTGCATGGGTCGCCATGAGTGGCATCACTCCTCTAGATGGCCGACTTGACAGCAGTTAACAACAAAAACATCATGTGCCAGGTATGCTGCTAAGGGTTGGTGATGTACGTACAGGTGAATGTGGCCTGTTAGCACATATGCAGAGACGGTAAGAAGCCCCAACACCCAAGTGGGTCGTGATGATGCACGTGGTCAGCACGTGGAGGTGAGCACAGGGGAGTGACATGAGGCCACCCAGTATTAGGTGACCTGGGGGAGGTGCTGCCTGGGCTGATCCAGGAAAGGGTCAGAGTGAAAGGTGAGATGGGTGGCCGGCCTCCTGCTCAAGGTATGGGCCACTCTCTCTAACTGGCTCTGACACCTTTTGCAACTCTTAGCTAGTGGCTCCACCTGCCTTCTGGCAGAGGCAGGGGATCCCTCAGACAAGAACCTCCTTGATTTCCAGCCAGCACACCTTCTTCCTTCACCCCTGTGTTTTCTCCTTCCCTCCCACTGCAGTAAGAAGCCCTGGGAGCAGGATAGTTAAAGCGCTCAGCCGCTAACTGAAAGGCTGGAGGTTTGAACCCACCAGCTGCACCACAGAAGATAAGACCTGGCGGTCTGCTCCGTAAAGATTATAGCCTAGGGAACCCTGTGGGGCAGTTCTATCCTGTCCTGTAGGGTCACTATGAGTCTGAATCAACTCAACGGCACACAACGCAACAATCTATTGCAGTGGGCAAGGCCTGGCCTACTACCTGAGCTCTGGGCCCCTGCTCAGGGTGGATCCTTCCACAGCCCGCTCTCACTGTACCTTTGTCCTTTCCTCTCTGCTGAGCCCTCCCTACTAGCACAGACCTGCCAGGTCTCCTGCATCTTAGTAATCGCTCCCCTGCCTGCTCCACCTCCTTCCCTAGGCCCTTCCATCCACCAAGCCTTCTGGAAGGTTCATCTACTTGGTTTCCTCCCAGCATCACCCCAGGCCCCACTCCTGCATGGAAGCTTCCAGGTCATGGTCCCAGGTATCTCCATGGTGCTCAATCCAGTAGACCCTCTGACGGCCTTGCCCTCCTGCCCATGGTTGACATGGTGCCCTTTCTTTCCTTCTTGGCTTCTGGAACACCACTGTCCTGCGTGTCGTCCTGCCTCTTCATCTCTCTTTCTGGTCTGTGTTCCTTCAAGCCAACTGCGCTCTGGTCTCCTGGGATGAACCAGGCTGGTGACTCTCCTGGGCCGAGCTGGGGTGTCATGCCCAGTCCCCTTCCTGGGCTGTGTGTTTGCTCTCTCCCAGATGCAGGGCCTGCTGGGGGAGGATGAGAAGGAGGTCGGGTGGAGAAGGGCGGGCCCCAACTGGGTGTCCACCTCTGAATGACTCTTCCACCCTTTCCAGAACGTGGTTCTGTAGGGTGGCTTGGCTGGCCAGGCTGAATGGGGCTCTGTTCCCTGGGGAGTGGCCCAGTCATCTTGAAGGGCGGAGTGTGTGTGTGAGCCCGTTATTTCCACGGACACCCACCTGGAAACCGCTCCCTGCCTCGCCCTGGAAATAAACACTCTGGTGGCCAGGAAGGCTGACGTGTTGGCGCCTATGCCCAAGAGCTGGCGGGCACTCCCTCTGTCGGCAGTCTCCACGGAACCTGCTGCCCATTTGGCCTTGGTCTCTGAGACGGGCATTGTCCCACTACCAAGTGATGCTGTTAGGGGATTCAGGGCCTCCCTCCTGTCCCCCTGATCCTT
Organism: Loxodonta africana; assembly: GCF_030014295.1. NCBI lineage: Eukaryota > Metazoa > Chordata > Mammalia > Proboscidea > Elephantidae > Loxodonta > Loxodonta africana. The sequence continues at coordinate 19,359,892 of NC_087359.1, forward strand.
CTCTTTTGACACCTCTTTCTCAGACTCTTTGAGTCCACTGCCTTCTGTTCCCCAGGAAGTGGCCAGGTAGAGGACATCCCCAGATGACTAAGACAGTGGGCACCGCAGGGTGTTGGTCGTTGGTCATCTCAGGAGCTGACCACTGGTGCTGGCTGCATTTCAGAGGAGAAGGCTGTCACTCCTGTATCTTACCAGCATGGTCGGAGCTCAGGGTGCTTAGAATCTTCTGGGGGAAAAGGACTTTGGTGGTCAGTGTGAGCTGTCCGTCTGTCCATAACAGAGGTCTCTCTCCAGCACAGGGTGGCCCAAACCCTGCCTGGACCCACCCTGATAGGCAGCATCCACTTTACAAGGTGGCCGCTGGTCTTCTGTCTTCCAGAGACACAGCCCCTGTACCATCGGCCCCTCACTCTCGACCAAGTGGGGAGGCCTCCGTGGGCAAGGCTGACCTCTCGTCCCCTCTGCATCCACAGGCCTGGCACAGAGGTGTCCACCTGTGGTCTCAACCAGGGCATCTTTGGCCCCCCAGGGGACATTTGACAATGTCTGCAGACGTTTTTGGTTGTCACAACTGGGGGTGCCACTGACATGTAGGAGGTAGAGGCCAGGAATGCCACTCAGCATCCTGCAGTGCACAGGACAGCCCCACCCGAAGAAGGAGCGGCCCCAAGCGTCCACGGGGCTGAGGTTGAGAACCCTTTAAATCACATCTTTTCTGACGGATAGTGCCTAGACTTGAACACAGAATGCCTTGTGTGGCTTTCCTGGGACTTAGGTGACAAGATTTCCAGGTTGTTTCCTGCTTGGTGTCCAAAAAGGAGGGTTTTGCGGAGAAACTCATAAAAAGGTCTTAGACTTCACTCTCCCATCCATTTATTCACTTCTTAGCGCTGGTAGGTGTCAAGCCCCCTGTTGAGTGATAGAGAACCGGAGAGACCTGTTCAGGGGTTGGAGACATTCCTCCAGTCCATTACCAGCTGGGGCTATGCTTGTAGCTGTGGGTACAGTGGAAGCAGGTGGTCCCTGCCCTTCCATGCTGACTTCCTTAGGACAGAGGGGCTGGAACGTGGGGGCCTATGTCCCTCCTCAGTCTCTGGGGCTCACAGAGGGATTTTTTTTTTTTTTTTTTTGGAAGTGAGTCTAAGTCCAGCCTCATCCCTGCTGCTGTCTGTTTTCATGACCTTGGAATGAATCACTTTGAATCCTGCACCTCAGTTTCCCAAACCTGCCCACCCATCTGAAGGGGCCGATGTGGTTGGACTTAGACCATTAATAAGGGCAGGATCTGAAGGCCCGAGGCCTCTCTTCTGCAGGTCGGGATGGACAGGGAGGCAGGCTGGGACTGCCCTCGGACCCTGGCAGCCTGCCTGCCTCATCCCTCTTGGACTCCAGGGCGGCCTGGGCAAGACTGGAATGCAGAGGAGTGAGCAGCAGGATTACCCTGAGCTGCTCCAAGGAAGGAGGAAGGTGCCGGGGGCGGGGAGAGGAGTTGGGAGGACTGGCAGTTGGGGGAGGGGGACTGTTTGTTTTTACGAAAATAAATGCCTCTTGATGGGCTATGGTTTGCACAGGGGGCTCAGTGCCAGATAGAGTTGTCCCACATTGATTGGACAGCCACTAAGCCCTGTCACCGAGCAGGAGAGGGGCTGGCAGGGGCCCCGGACAGGCTGTTCATCCCGAGTGACCAGAGTGGGTGGAGCTGTGCTTGGAGAGGCTCTGGGTGGGCTGGGGTTGGCTCTGGGTGGAGGGCCACTCAGTTTCCCCTTACCCGGGCCTTCCCCAGGACAGGCAGAAGCTGGCGAGGCCTGCTGGGAAGGCGTCCCACTTTTAATGAACAAATTATCATCCTTTTTAGCTGCACGGACAGGGCTTTGGGGGATCAAGGGAGCCGGAGCTTGGGAAAGAGCCACTGATTTAATGAGGAGAAAGGATTCCAGATGTGGCCTCTGGCCCCAGCAGACAGCTGCCATCCTCAGCTCCGGGGGGCAGACCAGAGCTCACTGGATGGGACTCAGGAGCAGCGATGGTGAGAGGGGTCGGACCGCCCAGGATCAGGACCATATGCTGTGGACCAGGGTCCACTCCTTTCACAGCACGAAGACCCCTTTTCCAAAGAGACTCAGGGATCTTCACGTGTTAGTGGTGGTTCATTTAGCAGCCAGTGCTTGAGAAAATACATAACAACAAAGGGCTGCGCTGAATTCGGCATCTTATTAATCATGGCGGCAGCACACACTTTTGACAAGTAGCCATAGGTGTGTGAGGCATATTGATCCCGCCAGCAGACAGGGTTTGGCGCACACGTTGGGGAGGACCCCGGAACTGCTTGGGGCCCTGGGTCCCCAGGTGGGAGGCCATCGGCTGAGCTCTGGCAGGGACTGAGGAGGGCCTGGGACTTATCCTGAGCCCCAGGAAGGAGAGGAGGGAGTCAGGGTAGAGGAATGGATTTTGAGCTCTGCTTGAAGTGAGAGAAAAAGGGAAGGGGATTAATGTGTGGACCTGCCCTCCCTCCTCTCTCTCTCCCTCCCTCACTCTTTCCCTCCCTTCCTTCCTCCTTTCCTTCTTTCTTTCCTCCAATACAAGGAGCCCTGGTGCTGCAGTGGTTAAGTGCTGGACCGCTAACTCAAAGGTTGATGGTTGAAATCCATCAGCAGCTCCATGGGAGAAAGACCTGGCAATCTGCTCCAGTAAAGATTATAGCCTAGGAAGCCCTACAGGGCAGTTCTGCTGTGTCCTGTAGAGTCGCCTTGAGTTGGGATCAGCTTGATGGCACACAACAACAACAGTAGAGGCAATATGTGTTCTGGTTGTTTCATGCTCCTTAGAAGCCAGGGTGGAGAGACTTTGCTTACATTGGACACGTCATCAGGAAAGACCAGTCGCTAGAAAAGGACATCATGTTTGATAAAGTCAGCAAAAACGCAGGAAACCCTCAATGAGCTGGATTGACACAATAGCCGCAACAAAGGGCTCGTACATACCAACAATCATGGAATTGACGCAGGACTGGACGGCGTTTTGTTCTGTTATCTGTAAGGTCACCATGAGTTGGAGTCAACTCTGTAGCAACTACCAACAACAACAGGGGCAATCGATACACTCAGCCAGGCCCATCGTGCAGGACACAGCAATGAAAAAGACTCAGTTTAGCCTTCCAGGAATTCAGACTTCAGCTGGAAAATAAGAACCGGAGCAGTACCTTCAGGTAGTTGCTATGTTTCCCGCCACCTCCTTAATCAGTGAGTCCCTGGGTGGTGCAGATGGGTAACACACTTGGCTACTAACCAAAAGGCTGGCAGTTCAAGTCCACCCAGAGGTGCCTCAGAAAAGAGGCCTGGTGAGCTACTCCCCCAAACATCGACCATTGGAACCCTACGGAGCACAGTTCCACTGACGCACACGGGTCGCCATAAATGGGAGCCAGCTTGATGGACCTTAACCAGACGAGTCTGCCTTTAGTTGTTTCATTTATTGAGAATCAGTCTAAAGTTTCGATTGAAAAAAAGGATTCCATTACTTAAAAGAAAAAAATAACTAAGTTGAAGCCCCTGATACCTAATCTACTCATTTTATTGTATAAATGGGACCAGGAGACCTGAGAGGGGCTGTGACTTACCCAGGGTCTTAGATTTCATAGTCGGTGACAGAACCAGGCCAGAACCAAGGAATCGGGATCGTCTCTCCCTCAATGTCTCTCTTTCCTTTTCTCCCATCTCTCCTCCTCACCTTCTCCACTCTCTGTCTTCCTCTCTCTCTGTCCCCCACCCACTCACCCTGTCAGGGCTGCCCTCCCCTGCAGGCACAGATGGGGACCTTTGGGCCGCTCCCAGCAGGATGGCTTTGCTCCCCCGTAAGGACAAGGCCAGCTATCCCCATTATGGCCAGACCTTCACATTTACCTTGCAGCTTCCTCTCCAGGAGGGTCATTTACTGACGGTTATGGTTTAAAGTGGGTCCAGTTTCGCAAGTGGTTTCCTTAAAGAGCAGAACAGCATCCCTGGGGAGCCAGCGGGGCGGGGGAAGCCAGGGAAGACAGGCTGCTCTCTGTGCGATGGATTTTATGGAGTCATAAACAAGGCTGGAGGATAAACAATTAAAATTGGCTGATGCGCAGGGCTGCCTTGGCCAGCTGGCTGCAAGGAGGCCTGGGCCACCCGAGGTGCCCTGTGCAGCCCGGCACAGCTGCCACCGAGCCCTTGGTCCCTGTCGGAGTGGCGGCCTGACCCAGGAGGGCAGGGGTCAGGGTCCAGGACTTGCCACTCCAGCCTGTCCCCATGCCCCAGCGAACTGGCTCTGGGCCCCAACAGACCCTTTACCTCTGTGTAGGCTTAGGTGGCTCCCACATAAGAATGGGCAGGAATGGTGCAGGCATTGGTGTTGACAGGGTTTGGAGAAAGGGGATCCCTAGCACCTCTCCCAGGTGTGATGAGAAAAGTCCTAGATTTAGGAAACCCATAAGCAAAAATTCACTCTGCCACCAACTGGCTATGTGACTTCAGAGAAGCCACTTAAGTTCCCCGAGCCTCAGTTTTCTCATTTCTAAAATGGGAAGAGTATTCAGCCTTGTAGGGACATTTTTAAAACTAAATAAAATATATTTTTTAAAAGTTCCCAAACCAGTTGGCCTCAAGTCAGTTCTCTCATGGTGACTTCATGTGTGCGGAGTAGAACTGCTCCATGGGGTTTTCAAGGCTGTGAACTTTCAGAAAAAGATCTCCAGGCCTGTCTTCTGAGGTGCCTGTGGTTGGGTTCAAACAACCAACCTTTTGGTTTGTAGTCAAGTGCTTAACCACGTGCCCCCGCCTTCCCGGGGCCTCCTGATGAGATAACGGTAAGTGCAAACGCACAAGCTGAAGATACATGACTGCAAGAATCAGGCTGGGGGAGATTAGAATCCGTCTATCATTTGATGAGACCAGAGAGCCAGGATGAAAGACACTGCTGGTGACATCCCTGATTCCATCAATTCCGTGCTTCTTTATGCTGAAACCATGTGAGCCAGCTACGTATGTAATCTCAGAAAATCCTATGTACATATTACGTTCCCCCATTTTACAAAGCTGAGACCACAGAATTGAATTACTTGCCTATCGTCAGACAATCGTCAGTGGCAGGCTGAGGCTTGCACATGGTTCTGCTGTCTCCAGCGTCCTTGCCAGGGCCTCCGAAGTCCTCCGGCTTTCAGGCTCTCATCCTCCTCTGGGGTCAGCTTTGCAGCCTGTGTCTGTTGTGAGTGAGGTTGGAGGCCCACGCTAGGCAGGGGATACTCAGTAGCTGGTAACAGGGAGTACCACCCTGCAAGCCCCAATCAGATGGGCGAGATTGGAAAGTATCCAAGTCAGGAGAATGAGCATTGAAGGGCAGAAGCTTACACACAGCTTAGTGTTGGCCAGAATGGGCACAGATGCCATATAGGTGGGGTAAGTCCAGGTGCACTGGGCCAAGCCCCTGGGCATGGAATAGGCAACAGAATGAAGTTAGAAAACTCTCCCAGGGTCCCATCTGTGCCTTCGTGGGCTGGGAGTGGAGGGAGGCAAGCCACCAGCCTCTGACGGCAAGGCCAGCCCCTCTCCTTCCAACCAGCTTAATGTCCCCCCATTGCTCAAATGCTGCTGGGCTAGGACAGGGAGCTGTCATGACTAGGGACCTGTCATCTGGAGGTCTTGGAGGGAGGGTGGGGCTGAAGGGGCCACCAGATCAGAGGGTGGCAGGTAGGTTGGTGCAGGCTGGGACTGGCTACCCTGTCCTGTATCCCCGTCCCTTTCCTGCCCACATCTCCTGTATGGGGGGAGGGGGTACGGCAGAGACAAATGTGGCCTCACTGAGTGCTGGGGCCTGCTGGGAAGGGGGCTGGCCATGGATTCCTGGGACGCAGCCCCCAAGGACCAGCTAGACCTTCTGAAAGCACCCTGCTTTCAGAGCCTGGGACACATAAAAGCATCAACATCTAAACCAGCCAAATGCATTGTGGTAGGTGCTTTCATACAGGTCGTCTCTCTGCATACTCAGGGCAACCCACTTTACAGATAAGGAGACTGAGGCTCTGAGAGGGTGAGGGAGTGATCTGTCCTAGGTCTCCAGGCAGCTGTGGCATAGCCAGGTATAGAGCTCCGTTAGACTTTCTTGTCACTTCTCCATGTCACTTCTCCAGCTAGGGGGGCTCCGACCAGGACAAGGGCCCAGGTGTGCTGACATCCTGACCTGAATGCTGATCACTACCCCAAGCTAGGAGCCCTGGTGGCACAGCAGATAAACCGCTCAGCTGCCAACCTAAAGGTCCATGGTTCGAACCCACTAGCTGTTCTTCGGGAGAAAGAGGTGACAGTCTGCTTCTGTAAAGATTACAGTTCTACTCCGTCCTCTAGGTTTGCTAGGAGTTGGAATCCACTTGATGGCAGTGGGTGGACCCCAGGCTGCTGTCTCTTGGGGAGGCCCCCATCTGGGTCCCTCTCCGGCCCCTATCGCCACCCCAGGTTGCCCAGTGGTGCTGTTCCGCAATCACCCAGGCCCCCACTTTCAGCCCTCTCCTGACATACATGTGGCCAAAACAGGCCACGTGTGTTGGGACAGGCAGGGTGGATGGGGGGGCCCAGGTGGGATGTGGAGACTGGAGACCCTCAGACTCTGTGGCCTCACTGATCCCCCACCATCTTAGTGTCTGAGGGCTGCTATGACAGAAATACCTCAGGTGGGCAGCCTCCAAAAACAAACATTTATTTTTTTCCAGTTCAGGAGGCTAGAAGTCAGAATTGAGGATACCGGCTCTAGGAGAGGGTCCTTGTCTCTTCCGGCTTCTGTAGAGCCGGCATTCCTGGGCTTCTTGGCCATCTTCGGGTAGCATCTCTCCTTCCCCCATTTGTGCTTTCTTCTGTGTCTAATCTGTTCTTTTTAGACCTCAGAAGTGGTTAGGGTTAGGACCCACCCTACACTGATATGCCCTCATTAATGTAACAAAAACCCTATTCCCAAAGGGGATTACATCCGAGGTATGACAGTGAGGGGTGTCAGAGGGTTCTGTGCTCCATAGGGTTTTTCAGTGGCTGATTTTTCAGTAGATTGCCAGGCCTTTCTTCCAAGGTGACTCTGAATGGGCTCCAGTTGCAAACGTTTCAGTAAATAGCTGAGCACAAACTGCACAATCCACAGGTATAAAGGGTAAGGTTCCAATACATATTTGGGGGGATGCTTTGAATCCCTAACATCCCCCAAACCTATGATTCCTACAGTATCATGTCTCAAGGGTGTTCTGGTCAGCCCTCCTAGGCCATGTCCACCACGCCCTCTGCTACTTGGCAGCTGGCCAGCTGGGTAGCAGGGGAGCCTGACAGATGGGGCCTCTCACCCCCAGCTCCCCGGCCTCTCGCTGCCCCCCTGGCTGCCTCCACACATTCCCAGGATGACAGGTCTTTGCCAGGGCACGAGTGCTGACACCAGGCCCTCTGCCCTAGCGCCTTCTGGTCCCCCATTGGCTACAACTCCCTGTACCCCAGCTTCCCCGTCCCTGGGGCTGTGCCGAGCAGCTGGGGCCGTGTGGGGCTGGCCAGGGTCCAGCCACCTCCCCTGACTACAAGCTCATTAGGAAGCAGCTTGTAGCCTTGGCCATGCAAGTGAGAGCGGCAGGGTTTGCAGGGTGATGTCTGCCTGGCAGGCAGCTTCCTCCTGGTTAGCTGGGTGCAGTCACACACAAAACTAAGCAAGAACCACAGGGGGGATGATGTGGGAGGAAGGCTGATGGGGGGTCTCTGGGCAGCACAAGGTGGGCTCACTGCCCACACAGCATTGTGCCCAGGTGTCCTTGGGGCCCACCTCGGCCAGGAGTGGGAGGAGAGCAAGAAGACTCAGAGCAAACATCGGGAATAAATAACCACACGTGGGACGCCCACCTCTACCACGGCCTGTGAGCAAGGGTGTGAGAAAGGTGTAGGGAAGAGGCTGTGTGGGCAAGGGGTGAGGAGGGGAGGGAGGCGTGCCTGGGCCTGGGTGAGAGGGAGACGCAGGGGTATGAGATAGGAACGGGGAAGCGTGCCACTTGCCACCCACCGCTTGCCAGCAGACGCCCTCCCCACACTCTCCTTCACATGCACGTTTCATTTCTGTCTCACACATGCAGGGCCTTTCCTGCGCACTGTTCACACAACCCCACCCCACCCTCAGGTCCCCCACCTTCTGCTCTGACGCACACTCCCCTTGTCTGTATCTCGCACCCCTGCACCTCCCTGTCACCCAAACCCAAGTGTTCCCTCCCTCTCCTCCTCACCCTTTCCCACACAGCCTTTTCCCTACACCTCCCTCCCTCACATCCTTGCTCTTGCTCATGAATTCAGTCATTCAGCAAATGCTAATTGAACACCTACTATATTTGCAGCACGTTCTAGGGGCAGAGGGTAGTGTAGTACACAGAGAAGCCAGCCAGCTTCCCTCTTCTTGTAGTATTTACATTCTGGTTGGGGAGACAGCAACAGAATAAATAAGTACAATTGATAGATGGTGTGTTGTTGTTGGGTGCCGTGGAGTCAATTTCGACTCACAGTGACACTATGTGACAGAGTAGAACTGCCCCATAGGATTTTCTAGCCTGTAATCCTTATGGAAGCAGATCACCAGGTCTTTTCTCCCCTGGAGCTCCTGGCTGGGTTTGAACCACCAACCTTTTGGTTAGCAGCTGAGTGAATCCTTTTTGATGCTGATAAGTGCTATTGTGGGGGGGGGGGGCAGCTGGGGGGAGGGGCTGTCGGTTTGGGGGATGTGTATTTATCCATAGGGTCGGCAGGAAGTCTTGCCAGGAGCAAGCCAAGTGCTGGCCCCGGTTTGCTCCTGTAATCTCTATCTCGGTCTCCCTTTCTCTCTGTCTTGCTCTTGCTCTTGCTCTCTTTCTTGCCTTCAATGGGAGCAGCCAAGTTCCTCCATCTCTAGGGTCATACAGAGCAGGGGCTAGAGCTGGAGACCATTGCCAGGAGGCTTATGCCGCCCCAGGGAGGGGAGAGCACCATGGCTCTCTGAGTGGCAGAGGGTGTCTTTATAAGAAGAAGGGCTGCCTCCAGGCACTCCCACCTAGGACAACACCTGAGGAGGTGTGTCCCCCGGGAGGGGAAGGTCAGCATTCCAGCCTGAGGTGGGTGGTTGGGCAGGGGGACAGAGTAGGTTGTCCAATGCCTGACCCCTCTGCTATGCCCTTCAAAAGCCAAACCAGTTGTCATCAAGCCCGTTCTGACTCATGATGACCCCACGTGTTCCGGAGCAGAACAGTGCTCCATGGGGTTTTCAAGGCTGTGACCTTTCCGAAGCAGATTGTCAGGCCTTTCTTCTGGGGCACCTCTAGGTGGGTTTGAACTGCCAACCTTTTGGTTTAGTAACTGAGCGCTTAACCAATTGTGCCACCCAGGGACTCAGCCTCTCTGCTGGAGCCCAACCTCAGCCTCAGAGCCCATCAGTCCTCAGAGACTGGTGAGGGTGGGCAGCCTATCAGCTGGGCCCCACAAATTGGGGGGTTGGATATTACCAAGTTGAGGGGGCAGTTTTTGAGGTGGAAATATCAGGCAGATCTGGATTAGAACCCCAAACTTACAGTCTATTAACTGTGTGATATAGGGCAACTTTCTTAATCTCCAAGCGTCTGTTTTTCCTTCTGTTAAATGGTGTGGAGCAGTAAATTACTCAATATGGCCCTTTTAGCTCTTCATTGTTTTGTAATGATTGGGTGGGGCTGTGCAAATAAGGTGCTTATGGCCCACCAAGGGGATTGGACAGCCTGCAAATAATGCAGATACGGTGTATGGAACCTTGATGAGAGTATTGGTCAGTTTTGTCATCCTGCTAGGCTTAAAAAGAGAGCCAAACACAGAGCAGAGAGAGGACCTCACTACCACCAAGAAAGAAGAGCCAGGAATGGACCCAGGGTCCCTGTGCTGAGAACCTCCTAAACCCAGGAGACACAGAGAGCTGTAACACTGGAGATGGCATGAGGCGGTGAGAAGCAGTGGCAGAGAAACGGTGGCAGACCGCACAGTGGGCTTTCCAGCCGACAGAGGGAGGCAGCTATAGTGGCTGTGCTGACCCACAGAGGGAGAGAGTTGAGTGCCTTGGGGCAGAGGCTTACCGGCAGAATACTGTGCCTCTAGGATCTTATTGGTGGAGCTAAAGAGCTTTGAAACCTCTTGAAATGGTTGAACATCAACTAATTCTTTTTGGCATAATGACTGTGTATTCCTTCCATCTTTTGATGCTTCCTGCGTCGTTTAATATTTTCCCCATAGAATCCCTCAATATCACAACTCGATGGTACTGAAGGAAGAAGTCCAAAGCTGCTCTGAAGGCATTGGTGAAAAACAGGGTTCCAGGAATTGATGGAATATCAATTGAGATGTTTCAACAAACAGATGCAGTGCTGGAGGTGCTCACTTGTCTATGCCGGGAAATATGGAAGACAGCTTCCTGGTCAACTGACTGGAAGAGATCCACATTTATACCTATTCCCAGGAAAGATGATCCAACCGAATGTGGAAATTATAGAACAATATTATCAATATCACAGGCAAGCAAAATTTTGCTGAAGATCATTCAAAAACGGCTGCAGCAGTATATCGACGGGGAACTGCCAGAAATTCAGGCCAGTTTCAGAAGAGGACGTGGAACCAGGGACATCATTGCTGATGTCAGATGGATCCTGGCTGAAAGCAGAGAATACCAGAAGGATGTTTACCTGTGTTTTATTGACTATGCAAAGGCATTCAACTGTGTGGATTATAACAAATTATGGATAACATTATGAAGAATGGGAATTCCAGAACACTTAATTGTGCTCATGAGGAACCTTTACATAGATCGAGAGGCAGTTGTTCGGATAGAACAAGGGGATACTGATTGGTTTAAAGTCAGGAAAGGTGTCCGTCAGGGTTGTATTCTTTCACCATGCCTATTCAATCTGTATGCTGAGCAAATAATACAAGAAGCTGGACTATATGAAGAAGAACGGGGCATCAGGATTGGAGGAAGACTCATTAACGACCTGCGTTATGCAGATGATACAACCTTGCTTGCTGAAAGTGAAGAGGACTTGAAGCACTTACTAATGAAGATCAAAGACCACAGCCTTCAGTATGGATTGCACCTCAACATAAAGAAAACAAATATTCTCACAACTGGACCAATGAGCAACATCTTGATAAATGGAGAAAAGATTGAAGTTGTCAAAGATTTCATTTTACTTGGATCCACAATCAACAGCCATGGAAGCAGCAGTCAGGAAATCAAAAGACGCGTTGCACTGGGTAAATCTGCTGCACAGGACCTGTTTAAAGCGTCGAAGAGCCAAGATGTCACCCTGAAGACTAAGGTGCGCCTGACCCAAGTCGTGGTATTTTCAATCACATCATATGCATGTGAAAGCTGGACAACGAATAAGGAAGACTGAAGAATTGACACCTTTGAATTGTGTTGGCAAAGAATATTGAATATACCATGGACACCCAAAAGAACGAACAAATCTAGAAGAAGTGCAACCAGAATGCTCCTTAGAAGCAAGGATGGCGAGACTGCGTCTTACATACTTTGGACATGTTGTCAGGAGGGATCAGTCCCTGGGGAAGGACATCATGCTTGGCAGAGTACAGCATCAGCGGAAAAGAGGAAGACCCTCAACCAGGTGGATTGACACAGTGGCTGCAAAAATGAGCTCAAGCATAACAACGATTGTAAGGATAGCGCAGGACCGGGCAGTGTTTATTTCTGTTGTGCATAGGGTCACTATGAGTCGGAACCGACTTGACGGCACCTAACAACAGCGACAAAGAGCTTTGTAACACTTACCCCAGCAGGGCAGAGGCCGAGGGCCAGAGAGAGGCCTGTCTGTGGCCCCAGCTGAGAGGAAGCTGTCCTGATTGAAGAACTTTATCCTGAGTCATTCCTGATCCTGAATTGTAACCTCATAAAAAAATAAACCCCATAATCACGAGTGTTTTCTGTGAGTTCCGTGTGCCATTGCAACGAATTATCGAACTCAGCAGAGAAGCAGAGAGTGCCGCGGAAGGGACAGCTGGTATCAGAATTGGTAAACAGTTCAGCCAAAGATTAGGCAGACCCATAAAACAAGATTAAAGGGGCACACCAACCCAGAGGCAAGGACGAGAATGCAGGAGGGGACAGGGAAGCTGGTAATGGGGAACCCAAGACCAAGAAGGGGTGAGTGTTGACATGTCATGGGGTCGGCAACCAATGTCACAAAACGATATGTGTATTAATTGTTTAATGAGAAACTAATTTGCTCTATAAACTCTCATCTAAAGCACACACAAAAAAAGAATTGTTAAGAAGGTTGGAGGGTGGAGATAGCCTGACCTCTGCCTCATAGTGATCAACCCTGGGGTCCTGTTGAAGGTGATCATCCTCCTCACTCTTGAAACCAGGCGAGATCTGACACCACACTGCCATTTTTACGCATGGGTTACTGCAACCTACCTGTAAATACCCAGTGGGGATTCAATGAGATAATGCAGCAGAGCGTCCCATGGAGAAATGGCTACACGGTCAGTGCTCAAGGGAGGAGGAGTTTTGAGATGTGTCCCGGGAAGGTTAGTGAGGGGCCGGGGAACAGCATAAGAAGGGGCCAAGGAATGAGGGTCTGCTCCAAACCCCAACTGTGTACCTCTTACCACTGGCCCAGCCAGGACCGAAGGAGGAGGAGAAAGCTGAGGCTGGAGCCAGCCCTGGTCACGTGCTCAGGCCCCTGTGCTATTTAATAGCCACTTTCTCTTGGAAGCCTTCTGCCTAATCCAGTTAACGCCTCCCATGATCCGATTACTCCATGTAAGAAACCCCAAATCTGATCAGTAGATATCATGTGAGTGGCACAGGTTGAGGGGGCCCTGTGGAGAAGGGTTCAACTTTGGATGCCATCTGCTCCTTCCTGTCAAGGGCTGGGTGCCTGCCTCTGACCAGTGGGGCAGGTGCCCTGTCCAGAGTCCTGTGCCACCACCATCCTCGCCTGGGTCTCTGAAAAGCAAATGCTGATGAGGTTGCCCTTACGGCCCTATGCGCATGCCCATGAACTTGGGGGGAACCCTTCCCCCAACCCCAGCCCACCATCCTGTTCCCTTGGTGGAGCCACCTGCAGTAGAAGGAGGAAGGCTGTGTTTGGCAAGAATGGTGGGAAGTGGGTGGCCCTGAGGCTCCCCTTTGCTGCCCTACCCCCTGCCCTGAGTTCTGGACTCAAAGTTGCCCAGCAGACACCTGAAGAATGCAGGCGCTTAGGCCCTGTCCTTCGCGGCCCTCCAGGCGCAGCCTTGCATCAGGGCTGGCCGGGGACCCATGGAGCCCACATCTGAGCTGGAAGGCATAGCTCCAGGTGATGTGGAGGTGGCCCAGGCAGAGGGTGGGACCGGCCACCCAGCCCGTTGAGGGAGGACCTGGAGCAGCACCCTTGTATGTTGCTCGGGGAAGGGTAGCTGGAGAAGGGATGGAAACGGCCAGGTGGGGAGGAGGAAGGGGGCAGGGCAGTGTGCTCCCCCCAGCGGGCGGGCCTCTCATTCCCAGTGTGTAAACAGGCCACAGGCCGGCAGGACCAGTGAGATCTGCTGTCTACAGGGCACTCCCCTTGCGCTGTAGGCACAGTTCCTGGGGCAATCTGAGGTGTTGGGTTTTTTTTTTTTTTTTTTCCCTTGTATTTTAGATGAAGGTTTACAGAACAAACTGGTTTCTCACTAAACAGTTAGTATACACATTGTTGTATGACATTGGTTAACCACCTGATGATATGTCAGCACTCTCCCTTCTCAACCCTGGGTGCCCTATTACCGTTTCCTGTTCCCTTCTGCCTTCTAGTCTTTGCCCCTGGGCTGGTGTGCCTCTTTGGTCTTCTTTCCGTTCATGGGCCTGTCCAAACTTTGGCTGAAGGGTGAACCTCAGGAGTGACTTCATTACTGAGCTGAAAGGGTGTCCAGGGTCCGTACTCTCAGGGTCTCTCCAGTGTCTGTCAGACCAGCAAGCCTGGTCTTTTTTTGTAAGTTAGAATTTTGTTCTATATTTTTCTCCAACTGTGTCCGGGACCCTCTATTGTGATCCCTGTCAGGGCAGTCAGTGGTGGTAGCTGGGCACCATCTGGTTGTACTGGACTCAGTCTAGTGGACGCTGTGGTAGGTGTGGTCCATTAGTCCTTTGGACTAATCTTTCCCTTGTATCTTTAGTTTTTCACTCCTCTTTGCTTCTGAAGGGGTGAGACCAGTGGAGTATCCTAGATGGCTGCTCACAGGTCTCTAAGACCCCACGCACTACTCACCACAGTAGAATGTAGAACATATTCTTTATAAACTCTGTTATGCCAGTTGAGCTAGATGTTCCCTGAGACCATGGTCCCCACAGCCCTGAGGGGTTTTTAACACCCCAAAATGCTTAGGAGAAGGCATATGGACCGGCCATGAATCTATGACCCTTTGACACCATATGTTCCTCAAAGCTTCCAGTGTTGTTAGTGGCACGCAGTGGGCCCTCCATAGACATTTGTCACCATCACCATTCCAGGGAGAGGCTGGAAGCTGCCTGCCCTGTTTTCCCTTCTTAGTTGTCAGGCAGTCCTATCCCCCACCCCTACTCCATGCCCCCCACGCCACACCCTGCCCTCTCCTCCCTTCTTCCCACCCTGGGCTCCGATCCCCGTGATGGCTCCTTTCCTGCCCCGGTTAGATTTCAGAAAGCCACATTTCTGGACACTAGCTAAGCAGGAGGGAACTGGCAGGGACGGATGGCTAGAGGCGCTGGTGGGGGACCGGGGAGGAGGTCGCCACAACCTCCACGCAGCTGGTCTGCTTAAAAAATAAAAAAGCAGAAACCCCTTTCCAGCCAGCCCTCCCTCTTTGGCAAGGTTCCGGTTCCATTTGGTTCTTTTTTCATTTTATTGTCCTGATAAAATCTGCTCTCACACATTCTAATCATCCAGGTATAATTCTACTGGCAGGTACGGGGCGGCAATATGTAGCCAGCCTCCAATTCCAGTATGATGGGGGCAGAGTGGCCTTGATCAGTCCGAGAGCCGAGTGATGCCAGGTTCATTTAGGCTTGGCTGGGAACTGCAGTCTGTAGCGTTCTTTCTGGACTGTAGGTTTACCTTGCTTGCTCTTTTTGTAATGCAGGCAGGGTTTAAGGTGGGACAAGCTGCAATTCCCCGAATGCATCCTTACTGCAGATCATAGCACGTGGACCACAGAACCGTCATCAGGTGGTTAAGTTGAAAAGGGCCCCAAAGAGCAGTTCCTTCCTTTTACAGGTGAGAAAACTGAGTCTGGGGAGTTGGTCACACTCGCCTGCATACCGCATTGAGCCTGGTGGCCGCCTGCCTTTGATCTCTGAGAGTTAGCTGCATTACCTCCGTCCCTCCTTACCTTGATGCCTTTCACCTTGAAGGTGCCCTGACAGCCACCTGCGATCGCTGCCTTCAGGTATTATTCCCATTTCACAGGTGCTTAGACTCAGAAAGGCTCAGCCGCGTGCCCAGGTTAGTAGGAAGAGCTGGAGGAGGACCCAAGAGTCCTGGCGTCTAGCCTAGTGCACTTTCTACCCACCACGTTCTAGTTCTTTTGCACCTGATATCTCCAGGTGGGTAGAGTCGCAAGAGACAATAAAGGATGCCTAGTTTATTTGAGGTGGTGTAGTGGTTAAGTGCTACGGCTGCGAACCAAAGGGTCGGCAGTTCAAATCCACCAGGCGCTCCTTGGAAACTCTATGGGGCAGTTCTACTCTGTCCTATAGGGTCGCTCTGAGTCGGAATCGACTTGACAGCACTGGGTTTTTCTGGGTAGTTTATTTGAAAGGAGCCCAGATGGTACAATGGGTTGAATGCTCAGCTGCTAACTGAAAGATCGGCAGTTTGACCCCACCCGCAGCTCCTTGGGAGGAAAGGCCTGGCAATCTGCTTCCATAAAGATTACAGCCTAGGAAACCCTATAGGGCAGTTCTGCTGTGTTATATAAGGTGCTAGGAGTTGGAACTGACTTGATGGCACACAGCAACAGTTTATCTGAACTTCAGATAAATGGTGAATCCTCTACTGCCTGTCCTGTGGGTTTGGATTGTTGAAAAAACCCAATTCTAATAGTCTGGAGTCTGAAAGCAAATTCAGATCCATCTGGGCATCCTGCATTTTTATTTGCTAAATCTGTCAGCCCCACTATGGCACTCCAGAGGCTAAGGGGACCAGAGACAGCTCTTGGGATGACTGGGAGTCCTGCCTGGTCTCCCCAAGCTTAGCACCCCAATCACTGCTCATCAACTGTGTGGCAAGCAGCAGTGCTGCTGCAGCTGACTCCCCTGACCTCAGCAGGTCACACCCTGCCCTCCTCTCCATATGTGTGTCCAGAGCAGGGGCAGTGTACAAGGAGCAATAGAGCCAGCTGTCACCAGGCAAGGAAGCTGCAAGCAGAGTGGTTGTTATGGATTGAACCGTGCCCCTTCCCCCACAAAAAATATGGTGAAGTCACTGTTACCTAGGAACATGGACTTGTTTGGAAACAGAGTCTCTGAAGATATTATCAGTTAACATGAGACGTGGGAGCCCGGTGGTCCTGATTTCATCTGAGTGGTGTCCTTATTAAAGGGGAGAAGGTAAACAGAGACAGATAAGAGCAGCCATGTGATGATGGATACAGATGTAGCTGCAGGTCGAGGATGGCAGGAATCCAGCAGAAGCTAGGACAGGCATGAACAGTTTCCCTCTCAGAACCTTCAGAAGGAATCAACACCCTGATCTCTGACTCCCAACCCCGGGACTTTGAGAGCATAAATTTCTGTTCTGATAAACCACTCCACTAACCAGTTGTCATCGAGTTGATTCAGACTCCCGATGACCCCGTGTGTTGCAGAGTAGAACTGAGCTCCATAGGGTTTTCATGGCTATGACCTTTTGGAAGCAGATTGCCAGGCCTTTCTTCCAGAGTGCCTCCGGGTGGGTCCACACTGCCAACTTTTCACTTGGTGGCCACATGCTAAACGACTTGCACCACCCAGCTTGTGGTCTTTGCTCCGGCAGCCCTGGGCCACTAAGACGGTGATCAGGGTGAGGAAGGGCCGACTTTGTCGGGACACGGCCGGGCCCTCCAGCCCCTGAGATTTAGTGACTTTGACCTGTATTTTCTCTAGGTTTGGACTTTTGAAAACCCCAAATCTAACAGGCCAGGGTGGGGAAGCACAGCGCCGAGTCTGGGGGACAAAGAGGAAGCCTTTATATACTGTGTAGGGTGCTGGGTCTGGCCTGTGGCCTCAGCAGTCAAGGCCAGCTTTGAGTCATCGCCATTGGCATGTTTCTTGTGGGACCCTCAGGTTTCAGCCTGCACAGTACATCGTGTCTGATGGGGAAGCACATGCCCAGCAAAGAGGTATCGCTGCCAGGGGCTGTCAGCACACGCCTGGATTACGGTAACGGCCTCCTAACTGACTGCTCTGATGCAGCCTCTCCTCTATCCATTTGGTCAACAGCTGTCTGATTCATCCTGCTAAATGTCCTCTTTCATCAGACTTCTACGCCTCTGCAAAGGCCACTGCCGGCTCCCTGTTTCCTATTGAGCCAAGTCGATTGCCCTCCGCTTTTAAGAGCCTGTGATGAGCCGCATCCTCTCTGTCCACCTCATTCCTCCAGGCCCTCTGCCTTTTCAGAGAGGCTGCATTCTGGAGCACAGTGGACACCTTTGCAGATTTGCCCAGCTGATAGCTGCCCGCTTTCTCTTTAAGCCTCTCCCTTTCCAGTCCTTTTCCAATTCACCTGATTACGGCAAGGACAAAGGCTTAATTAGGTGCTAATAGCACTTAGCACCTTTGGAGCACCTGCTGATCTCCAGCGACTGCTCAGAGCCTGAGGTGCTGGCTCCTGCGGGCACAGGATGGCTCCGCACTGACTTTGCCTGCTTTCACGCCTCATGCCCAGGCTCAGTCTCCAGTGACCAGACCAGAACTCTTTCTGCTGTAGCGCAGCCAGCGCTGGCAGAGGAGGGAGCCATTGGGAACCGGGTGTTGTTGTTGGGTGCTGTCGGGGGGTCTGAGTCTATAGGACAAAGGAGAGCTGCCCCATAGGGTTTCCAAGGTGGTAAATCTTTACAGGAGCAGATTGCCAGGTCTTTTCTCCGGTGGAGACACTGGGTGGGTTTGAACCACTGACCTTTCTGGTTAGTAGCTGAGTGCTTAACCATTGCACTACCAGGGCTCCTCGAACTGGGTGTGCATGAATGCTATTCCATAGGCCCTCCTGTTCTGTCCCCATACAACGCTGTGTGGCAGGTGGCAATGTCCCCACTTTGCAGACTAGGAAGCTGAGGCTTGTGGAATAAGTGACTTACCCAAGACCTGCACCGCTAGTAGGTGGTGGAGCAGGATTCTCAGCCATGTCTGTCCGGCTCCAAGGCCACGTTCCTTGGCCCAGGCTCTTTGTGTTTGCTGACCTCCTTGTCCCTGGGTCTGCAAATTTACCCACACCTCAAAGCCCAGCTCTCCCGGGGGTCCTCCCTCCCTGTCTAGTTCTGATCCTATTTCTCCAAATGCTTTGAGCACATAAAACCCTGCACCTGGGGGGACAGCAGAGACACTGCCTTGTCCGTTTGGTTGAGTGTGATGTGTGTGCACTCACATGCGTTAATGCACTCTGAGCTGAAGTGTGACTCTCTTGCAACTTGAGACTACACCATCGCACCATAGACCAAGCTGGCTTAGAGAGGACTGCCAACCAGGCAACCAGCTACTGTCGAGTCCATTCAGCTGTGTGTGTCAGAGTAGAACTGTGCTGCATAGGGTTTTTAAGGGCTGATTTTTTGGAAGTAGATTGCCACGCCTTTCTTCCAAGGTGCCTCTGGTTGGACTGAACCTCCAACCTTTTGTTAGCAGCTGAGCACGTTAACCATTTGTGCCACCCCGGGACTCCAGAGAGAGCACATAGTAGGCATTTAATAACCACATGGGGACAGACTGTGTGACTGCACTGCCCGCACTTTTCCTTCCTTGCTTGACTAGATCATTTAATAACGACGGAGCATCACCTCACATGGAGATCGTTACACGACAGCCCCGGTTAGGAATGCCAGCTCTGGCTTTAGTTGGCCTGAGTTCAAATCCCTGGGTGGTGCAAATGTTAAGCACTCAACTACTAGCCAAAAAGGTTGGGGGTTCAAACCACCCAGAGGTGCCTTAGAAGTAAGGCCTGATGTTTTGTTTCCCAAAAGTCACAGCCTTGAAAACTCTATGGAGCAGTTCAACTCTGCACACACGAGGTCGCCAAGAGTTGGAATCGACCCAAAGAAATTATATTCCTGACATGTTCCCTGGTGCTGCTGCTGCTGGTCCAGGGGCCTGACTTTGAGAACCACTGGGCCACAGTACTCTGAATGTGGCCAGGCTTTAGAGATGGTGAGGTTGGTGAATAATAACGTGGTTCTGGGAAGAGATAACAGGACAGGAGGTTTTTGTAAAGGAACTTTAATGATTTTCACACACACACAAAAAGAGAGGGGAATCAAAACGAGAAGGCTTTAAAACCAGAGCAGCTGCCTGTGTAGGAATGTTGTTGTTGTGTGTGCTGTTGAGTTGCTTCTGACTCATAACGACCACATGTGACAAAGTAGAACAGAACCATAGCATTTTCTAGGCTGTAATCTTTACGGGAGCAGAGCAGCAGGTCTTCTGCAGCTGTGCTGGGTGAATTCAAACCACCAGCCTTCCTGTTAGCAGCCGAGTGCTTAACCGTTGCACCACCAGAGATGTCTACTTGGGAAAAAAAAAAGGGGAAGCTAATTCAGGAAACTCTTGTGAGCAAAATCCAGAGAAGCCCCACAGAGGGTGTGACGGGCCCACGGAGGGCTACTTGCCCAGGAACTGAGGGCTGGAACACTTGGGCCCAGACAGAAGGGCTCATTTCCCCAAGGCCAGAAGGGAGCTGGCACTCTGGGCTCTGAGTGGGAAATGCGGCAGCTCTAGCAGTGGCTGCAGGGACCTGTTGCATCTGGGAATGGACGTGAGTCACCACTCAGGTGCTAATGCGCAGAGATCAGCCCCGAGGCTCCTATGGCCACAGGGAAATTGACAGAGACTTTTAGCTGATGAGTGAGATGGGGATTCTGGGATAACCCTAGGGAGGGGAGGTGCCGTGAGGATGCCCTAGGGCGATGATGGCTTAAAGTCACATAGCAGCTGAAGCCAAGCTCTGCCCTGGCCTGTCCCTAGCGTTATGGTCCTTGGGTTGTGGACACACACTGGGGTGGGCATTTAACAGACCAGGAGGAAAGGAGAGGATGAGTGGAGCTTGCCCAAGGGACCTCGCCCAGGGACCCCAGACTCCAGAGCCCCAAGATGGAGTGCCATGGGCATGGAATTTGAGTAGTGGCCTGTGCCCAGGCTCTACCATTTTATGCTAGATAGATGATCGTGGCTTGGTTGTATAGTGGAAATATTTCCTCCTTGCACAGTAGCTAGGAGCCCTGGTGGCACAGTAGCTAAGAGTTCAGCTGCTAACCAGAAAGGTCAGCAGTTCAAATACACCAGTTGCTCCTTGGTGTATTCTATCGTCCTGTAGGGTCGCTATGAGTCAGAATCGACTCGACGGCAACGGGTTTGGTTTTTGGTTTTGTGCAATAGCTATGGGCCAGACACTGCCGGGCCCTTTGCATGTGACATTTCATCCCATTCTCACACCCAAGATGCTGGAAAGATGAAGCAACTGAGGGTCAGAGTGGTAGGTAGAAAATGGCAGAGCTGGAATTCCATCCAGATCTGACTCTAAAGAACATGTTAGACTAAAGTGTCTTCATCTCTAAAATGGGCTTCAGTCTCCCAAGCTATTTCCTCATAGAGCTGTCATGAGGATCAGATGGGAGAAAATATGTGAACAGCGTTGCAATGCCAGAGTTTATACTCATAACAATTAAACTTCTGAACCTTTGGACTGGAAGAGCTGGGCATGCTCCACCCCCAAACATCAGGGGAGGCTGTTCAGCAAGCCCAGCTGTTGGTCCAGGGGTCTGTGCTGGAACTCAAGGTGGGGCAGCCCCCTAAGCAGGTCCCCACCCACCCCACGCAGTCTGCTGAAGCATCAGAAATTAAATTTCTCGGCTGGGTGCGCAAAGATACCAACTCGAGCTCCATGTGTTTATGGCTCGAGGAGGAGATAAGATTTGATTAAGAAGGCCGCTATTAATTTATGGCAAGTACATGCGCGCTAAGGGAGAGGCTGCTTTTAATTAATAGCCAGAAGGAATTTACGCTCTTGGTCTCAGCAAGAGGGAGCGGGGTGGGCAGGAAGGAGGGGAGCAGAGCAAAGTGAGTGATGTGGATGAATGGATCCAGCCACACATACACCTTCCCTTTGAAGGGAATATAAATAAATAAAGGGCGCCGGGAGGGAGGGAGGCATCTGGGTCCAGAGGGGGAGAAGCGGAAGGACGAGAAAGAAGGGCTACCAGCGGATCCAGTGTCCCCTGTATACCAGTACTGTGCCCCACCCTTTGTATGGACCACCCCAGTCAGCACTCACAACAATCCCACGAAGCAGGTAGACAGTCGTTTTTGGCAGAATCACACAAGTGAACAGTAAGAAATACAAACGTTCTGACAGGGCATACGGTGACCAGTGAGTCTGTCCTCCCGCCATTGACCCAGCTTCCGCTTGCCCCATCCGACCATCCGTGTCTTGTGCCTTTCCATGGACAGTCTATGTTTTGTTGTGAGTTGCGACCCCAAGCATGCAGAGCTGAACTGCTCCGTAGGGCTTTCAAGGCTGTGACCTTTTGGAAACAGATCACCAGGCCTTACTTCTGAGGCAGTTCTGGGTGGGTTTGAACCACTGGCCTTTTGGTTAGTAGTCCAGCCCTTGACCATTTGCTTCACCCAGGGACTTCATATTCTATGAATAGTCAAGTCTATATAGAAGCATAAGGAGCCCTGGTGGCACAGCGGTTAAGCGCTCAGCCGTTAACCCAAAGGCCAGGGGCTTGAACCCACCAGTGGGTCCACAAAAGAAGAGACCTGGTGATGTGCTTCCTTCCATAAGGATTTTAGCCTAGGAAACCCTGTTGGGCAGTCCTGCTTTGTCCTATAGGGTTGCTATGAGTTGGAATCAACTTGATGGCACACAACAACAACAACATGGAGATGTGTGTGGATGTGTGAATTTTAGTGTGAATGCTTTCATTCTGTATTTTGTTCCAGTTCTTACTTCAGAGACAAGGCAGCTGGGGCTCAGAGAGGTCTAGTAACTTTCCCAGAGTCACAGGGTTCCTAAGTGGCGGCTCACTCTGAGAGCTGTGTTCAGGGTTCCACAGATGGAGACTCCCTGTGACTGAGTACAGCAGGTCGCCAGGCCTGGTGGGGATAGGGAATGGCGAGGGCGGGGAACACCATGGGGTTTCACCAGCATGTGCCTGCCTGGTAGGTGGGAGACTCGGGGGTTTTGCCCTGGGCATGTTCTGATTGGGGTCTTGGCCTCCTACACACCTCCGCCACTCCCAAAGGTCATATTTAGCAACCCAGTAGGACCCCAACAGACCCTCTAGTTCAGCACTACTCTGAGTGTGGTCCACAGACCAGTAGCATCAGCATAGCGCTGCTCCGGACCACCTGAATCAGTCTCTGGGGGCGGGCGCAAGCATCCAGGCGAACAGGCCCTCCAGGTGATTCCTGTTCACATCAGTTTGAGAAGGACTGCATCATCCATTTTACAGACAGTGAAACTGAGGCCTAGAAAAAGACTCTGAGCTGTCCCAGGGCACACAGCTCAGTGGTGGTGGGCTGGCCTTCAACAGGGTCCCTTGATTCCCAGCCCAATGCCCTTGTCACCAAATCACCTTCGGCCCTGGCATTCATAGCAAGAGGCTGCATGGCATAGGGAGAAAATATCTATCCTGAATTGGAAAGCTCTGCATTCAGATCTCGCCTCTGCCATGAGCTGTGTAGCCCTGGGCAAATGACTTAAACTCTCTGAGCTTCAATTCCCTCACTTCTGAAGCGGGAACAGCACCACCTTCCTTGCTGGTGGCTGAGCAGACCCAAGTGGTCCACTGCTCCCTGATGGAGAGCAAGACCAAGCCCCTGAGCAGAGCATGGACTTACTGGCCACACAGCTAGCTCTTCGGCTGCACTAGATCCCACGCTGCGCCCCATGCCCCCATCTTTAATCTTTCCTCCGAGAGCTGTTTCTAATCAGCTGTGATAACAGATGAGTAGCCATCAGGATCCATCACCTATAACAAATCAACAGGCTTGTGACCTTTGAATCTTCCTCTTATAAATCACCAGCTCCACTTCTGCTGTGGAGGCCCTGGGCCAGGCCTGGGGTGGCGGGAGAGTAGGGAAGCCCCTCAGGCAGAGGAGCCAGAAAGGAGGAGAAGCACCCCCCAGAGGGTCAGAGCTGGGAGACCCCATTGGGACATAGAGTCTGACCCTCTCAGAGTCGAGGAAACTGAGGCTCAGAGGGGGCATATCCTGCCCAAGCTCATTCTACAAGTTGTTGGCAGAGCCCGGAGTAAAGCCCAGACCCTGGATGCTTCGTCTGGCGCTCCTGGTCCTTGGCCAGCGCCTGGCACAGAGAAGGTGCTCAGTGTATGCCAGGTGCTGACTGTCCCCTCTGCCTCCTGCTGGTCAGTGGCACTGCCCCTCCCTGGAAGTGAGGAAGGCCTGCTTTTGGAAGAAGGGAGGGCAGGTCCTGCATCTGGGCCTTCAGGCCTGGGAAGCACTGGCTGGTGCCCCTACCCCAGGCCTTTTCTACCCAGGCAACAACCTCTTTGGAAAAGATGGTACTGAATATGGCTGCAAAGGAGCTTCCTACCTCCCCAGGCCTGGCCAACCCTGGCCAGCCCCTCATTCCCACTGACACCCTAGTCTGGGGCCAGCCACACCCCACCCCTTGTCCTGGAGCCGCAAGTGGGGCTCAGTCCCCAGAGGCCATGCCCAGCTCTGGGGTCAGGCCAAGGTACAGGACACAGCCTAGGTGATACGGGCTGGCATGGTAGGGCTGCTGGCTGGGCAAGAAGCCAGAGGCACCACCTCCCCTCACCCACCCATACCCGTCACAAAGCCTGGACAGCTTTGTGGGGCTGCAGCCCTTTCTTCCTGAAAGCCACGTCCCCGAACCCCAAACCGCCTCTGTTAACGAAGCCATTCCAGGTTGACTCCATTGTGAGTTCCTGTCATTAAAAGTCAAAATCTGCGTTTAGGTGAGGACAAATCCCAGGTGGCAGGCAGACTGGCACAAAGGCCCCGGCTGTGCCTGGCACTCACCCCTGTCCCCCACCCACCACCCATGTGTTCATTCCTCTGCCCAGCATTTCTGAGCCTGAGAAGATTCCAGATGGAATCTAGAGGGGCAGCCCTTCCCCCACCCTCTCCCGCCAGGTGGCGTTCCCACCCCGCCACCCACCCACCTCCTGTCCCAGTTCACAGGTGGAGGGCCAAGACCTTCATGAGAGTCAGGATCCTATGCTTCTGGCTTTTCTTCCTAGTCTTTGAGGTTTGGGGGGACTATGGCTCGCTGGGAGTGGGCAGTTTTCCAGGACTCTCCCTTCTCTTTGCCTTGGGGAGTTGGCCATGCCTTGGAATAGGCTGGAATGTGTTAGGAATTGAATTGTGCCCCCTACAATAGGTGTTGTAAATCCTAACCCCTACTATCCCATTGCCATCGAGTCGATTCCGACTCACAGTGACCCTACGGGACAGAGTAGAACTGCCTCATAGGGTTTCCAAGGAGCAGCTGGTGGATTCAAACTGCCGACCTTTTAGTTAGCAACAGAACTCTTAACCACTGTGCCACCAGGGTTCCAACCCCCACTATACCTGTGATTATAATCCCATTTGAGAATTCTTTGTTATGTTAATTAGGCAGGATTAGTATAGAGTGTGTCTTAAATCAACCCCTTTTGAGATATAAAAGCAGATTAGCAAGGAAGCAGAGATGGGGGAAGATAGATGGCTCACCACATGAGATCCCCAGGGAACCAAGAAACAGAACCTAAAAAGTGGCAAGGACCTTCCCCCAGAGCCAACACAGAGAGAGAGCCTTCCCCTAGAGCCTGCGCCCTGAATTCAAACTGCTAATCTCCTAAACAGGGAGAAAGTAAATTCCTGTTTGTTAAAGCCACCCACTTGTGGTATTCGTTATAGCAGCACTGGATGACTAAGACAGGATGAATTACAGAAATGGAGGGGTTGTTCCAAAAGAAGGGGATAACTCCATGCCAGTATTGGACCCCCCAGCACTCACCAGCAGCCCAAAGTGTCCCCTTGAGTAGGAAAGAAGACGGCAGGGCTCTCACTGTGAATTAGAAAGTGTATGAGTCAGGGCTCGTCCTGGACGTTCACTCATTCATCCCATGGATATTTATTAAGCGTCTACTGTTTTTTAAGAGTACAATAGTGAGCAAAACAATGCTGTCTGCTTTCAGGGAGCATACAGTCTAGAGGGAGAGACAGATGTTAGATTAAAATGATTTGATTATACAGTGACCAGTCCTGTGAGGCAAGTTACGGGATTCTGTAAAAATATTCAACAGGGGATATGTGCTCTCGAATGGGGGATCCAGGAGGGCTTCACGAAGGAGGTGATGTTTAAGCTGATCCCTAAAAGAGGTGTAGGAGTTAATAGGCAAGGAGGTGAGGGATGAGTACCCAGGAAGGGGAGGGCATATATAAAGGTCCTGGGGCAGTGGGGAGGGAGTTAGTCGTGTTTGAGGGACTGAGAAGAAGCTGGCGGAGGAGAGTATCTCTGCCCTAAGGACCTCATAGGGTATGGGGGAGGACTGCAGGTTGATGAGGCATGAGCCCTCCCGACTGCACTTTGCACACACAGGTGAGAGTGCAATGCTGTGGGGAGAATGGAACCTTCTGGACGGCTTTCTGGGTGGATAGCTCTAGAGCCATGTCTGAAGGGCCACGGGGACACTGAGAAGGCGCGGGGGCTCTGCTCTGGTCTCTAGGGGCTGTGTGAGTAAGAGGAGCCAGGGAAGGCTCCGTCAAAGGGTGGGCTCCCCAGGACACAGGCTATTTCTACACTGAGGCCAGTCAGGGGGGTCGGAGGTGAGTGGTCAGGAGGGCAAGCCCAGGTGCTGGCAGGGCAGGGAGACCCTTCCTGGTGCCTGGCCCCTTGGTGCCAGGCTGTGGTTTTCTGCATAGGAGGCTGGCAGGGCCCTGGGTTATTAATAGCGACACATAGTAAACATTTGGTAATTGTCACAGCCATAGGCTCAGACCCAGCACCAGCTGTTGCAGGCATGAAAAAAGAGGCAAAGCACTCAAGTCTGCACAGCATACCCTGCCCTCTACCCTGTTTCTTCTCTTAACCCATGGACCAGACACCGAGAGGGGCATAGGGTAGGGAGCCCCAGCACAGCCTGAGGTGGGGATCTCGGAAGTAAGGAGGGGGCTCTCCCCACCCCACAGCCCCGCTAGCCCCAAGTCAGGCCCTGAGGGGGCAGGGAGAACCTGGAGAGGCCTCAGGCTCCAGGACAGAGGGCCCTAATGCTGACACAGCAGGAGGCCAGGAACACCTCTCAGGTGGCTCGGGTGTGGCTGCTGCCCTTTCTCGCCTGTCTTAGTCTCTGATTACTGCTGTAACAGAAATATCACCAGTGGGTGGCTTTAAAGAACAGAAACTTATTTTTTCACAGTTTAGGAGGCCAGAAGTCCAAATTCAGGCCACCTGAAGGCTCTCTGTCAGCTCTAGGGGAAGCTCCTTCTTTCTTTCAGCTTCTGTAGCCTCAGTTCCTTGGCAGTCTTGTTTGCACTTTCTTCTGTGTTTAATCTGCTATTTTTATAACTCAGAATTGATTAGGTATAGGCCACCCTACCCAGATGAAGGAACTCTGATGGCGAAGTGGTTAAACACTCGGCTGCGAACCAAAAGGTCGGAGGTTTGAACTTACCAGCCACTCTGCAGGGGAAAGATGTGGCAGTCTGCTTCCGTAAAGGTTATAGCCTTGGAAACCCTATACGGCGGCTCTAGTCTGTCCTATAGCATCACTATGAGTGGGAATCCATTCCAAGGCAATGGATTTGTTTTTTTTTTTTTTTTTTTTCGGTCTACACTGATGTGGCCTCATTAGCATAACAAAGACACCCTATTCCCAAAAGGGATTACATCCACAGGTATAGGGGTTATGATTCCGACACATATTTTGGCGGGGCCAGGGGGCGGGGGGACCCAGTTCGGTTGGTAACACACACCCCTGATGACTCAATCCCCCCACCCACAGCCCAATTCTCCCACCCCCAGGAGGTATTCTGGCTTGTCTTCGAGCCCTTGAGTCAGGTGAGGGTCAAGCTGGGAAGCTGGGCCTGGCTTTCCTGGGGAAGGAAAGGAGGGGCCTCTCCGCCAAGGCTTCTTCTGCCACATTGTCCCCCTGAGTGGGGCAGAGATGAGGAGCCTGTGGTTGCTTATCCAAGGTGTACCCACCATGAATGCATGCTGCAGGCGCTAGGGAGTAGGATGTGGAAGTATTTGGGGTTCATTATTCTGTTGACCACATATGATCACCATCCCTATTTTACAAATGATGAAACTAAGGCGTAAGAAAGGAGCAGTGGTGGCACGATGGTTAAGTACTCAACTGATAACTAAAAGGCTGGTGGTTCCAACCCACCAAGGGGCTCCAAAGGAGAAAGACCGGGTGATCTGCTTCCGTAAAGATTATAGCCAAGAAAACCCTGTGGGCCGTTCTGCTCTGTCACATGGGGTCACCATGAATTGGAATTTACTCGATGGCATTCAACACCAGCAACAAGGCATAAGAAGGCCTGGCACTTTAAGACTCATAGGAGGGGGCCAGGATAAACACCCCAGCAGACTGGCTTCAAGTTGGTGCACCACCCTTGTTCCCTCCTCTTTAGGGGAAAGCGGATTCTGGCACTGGTAAAAATGAGGGACACCTTGGTCTCCAGGAGGCAACCGACCACTTGTTAAATGGCGGGGACCGTCAGCTCCAGTCTTCACACTAGCTGGAGCCCCTCCCTGCCCCACTACAGCAGCTTCATGAGGGAAGGGCCCGTGCCAGCTGTTGCCTTTGTATCGCTGGGACCAGCCCAGTGCCTGGGGTGTGGTAGGTGCTGTGTGCATGTTGGATAAATGAGAAAACGAATGACTGGGCTTTGTCCCAGGGAGGACGTTGAACAGTCTCTTAGATGAGCTCACCTGAAGACTTTATGGGCCTCCAAACCACAGCTAAAACCACAGCTAGCACCACTTAAAATGTCATTCCTCACCCTCCTCGTCTGTCTCTGGGTCTGGACTCCAGCTCCAAGGTATCACTTTCAGGACCTTCGTTCAGAAGCCTTTTGAGGCCCTTGTTTCCATGCCGTGCCATGTCCTCTTCTCTCCCTTGGGCCTGCCGTAGGGGACACGCAACCCCAGAAGGGAGAAGACCATCACCCAATCTCTGCTTCTGTCGCCACATGGCCATCTTCCCTCGTGTCCCTCTGAGTTCCCCTCTGTATGTTTTCTCTTTTATAAGGATACCACTCAGGTGGGGTTAGGACCCATCCTTCTGCAGTATGACTTCATGTTAACCTAAACCCAGTACCCAGTGCCGTCAAGTCGATTCCAACTCATAGCGTCCAACCAATAACATTTCCAAAGACCCTATTTCCATACAAGATCACTTTCACAGGTACATAACATATCTTAACATATCGGACTTAACAGGTCTTTCTGGGGGACACGATTCAGTCTGTGACAGTGGCCATTACAGGGTAGACTGTTGGGTATTCTGATGGGGCTGGAGGGTTCCTGGAGGAAGAAGGTCTCAGCTGAAAGATGAAGGACAAATCGGAGCTGTCCAGGTGGAAGGGGCAGATGGTGGGAATGCTGGCCATGAGCACTGCCCAATGCGGGAAAGGTCAAGGACAGTGAGATGGAGCCGCCCCTTCTGCAGGGGGATTCAGCAAGCTCAGTGTCCTCGGTCTGCAGGGTTCATTCACTCATTCAACAGAACTTTATGGACTGCCATTAATGTGCCCAGCACTGGGCTGGCACTGCAGACCAGGAGAGGAATAAAACAGACATGTTCCCACCCCCCGTGGAGCTCACAGACTTGTAGAGGAGGCAGGTATTAAGTAAGTACCCAAATAAAAACAAAATTAGGAAGCATAAGTACACTAAGAAGGAAAGGAACTGGGCGATAAGAGCAAGAATGGCAGGGAGGTGGGGAAGGCTCCTGGGGAGGTGCTGTTACAGATGTGGGGGGTGGGCACCATTACAGATACAAGGGGGGAGGGAGGCGCCATTACAGATGTGGGGGTTAGACAGGAATTGGCCAGTAAAGAGTGGCTTCAAGAGCTCCAGGCAGCTGTGTCACTCAGTGGTCAGTAAACTGCGTCTCTGGAACCCAGAATTCTGCAGAGGTGCCCCAGCCCTCGCAGCAGGTGGGGTTGGGGCAAGGTGGGGAGTGAGGGGAAGACAAAGCAGACAGGCCTGTGACGCCCACCCTCACCCTCATTTTGACAAGGACGGTGGCCCTTTGCTGTGATTTACCTACTGAGGCTCTGTATAGGATTTTGTTAGGACCATTTGGAAAGCTCTGATTTGGGGTGGGGAGCCCTGGTAGCACAGTGCTTAAGCACTTAGCTGCTAACCGAAAGGTTGGAGGTTTGAACCTACCAGTGACTGTGCAGGAGAAAAGACCTGGCAATCTGCTCCCTTAAAGATTACAGCTTAGGAAACCCTATGGGGCAGTTCTGCTCTGTCACTTGGGGTCAGTATGAGTCAGAATTGACTTGACACTAGAAAAAAAAAAAAAAAACAATTTGTGGGGAGACAGGTTGAGGTCATTGGTGAGACTGAACACCTGGGATCTTGACTGCCTGAAGTTTAGGCTCCAGAAATGTTCACCTTCCCCAAGGATGGTGATACTATTCCCGCCTAGAGGGAAGCAGAGTCTCTGTGGGACCGGCCTGTCCAGCTTTCCCGGGCATGGAGCACACTGGGGAGGCTGTCCAACGGCTGTCCTTCTGTCTGACGTCAGGCCAGCCTTGGGCCTGGAAAGCTTGGCCCAGGCTGTCCAAGTTGATTACTGAAGCACTCCCTGACCTCGTGCCCTGGACCCCGGGGCATATGCCACGGGGAGGAAAGAACAGCTTTGGGAAGGAAGACCCTGGTCAGTGCAGAGGGCAGGATCGGCAGGGCGGCTGGCCGGCCCCAGCTGGCCCACCTTTCCTGGAAGCTGAGCTGGGCGGGAAGCAGCGCTTCCAGTAAGGAGGCGCAGCCCCTGCCCGGCACATGCACCCCCTCACTCGGGAGCAGAGAGCTCTTTGAGGCTCTCGGCGGGCCATAATGAGTGTGTGGAGAGCTATTTACAACTAAGTGAGCTGTAATGGTTTTCTGCGGTCATTAGACTGAGGAGTGCCTGGAGGGACCGCTGGGCTGGGCTCCTGCATGCCCCCTGGGACCCAGATCAATAGGCCCAGGATGGGCCTGGGTGGGCAGCTGGCTCCCTTAGCATGTGCGGCTACCAGGTACCATGCCAGGGCTCAAAGTAGCCGCTCTTGACCCCAGATCCTGGACTGCAGAAAAGTAGGGGAGCTCCCAGGACCAGGAACCCCAGCGGGGCACAGAGCATATGGGGTCTGCAACAGCCTCAGATACTTGGGCCCAGCCTGGCCAGGGGACCACTTAAAGCTGAACTTGATTCAGTCCAGCGAGGGATGAGAGGAAGATAGGGGTTGGAGAATAGGGCAGTTCCTATGGGCTTTGGCTTTAGAGATGGACATCGCTTTGATCCCAGCTCTGCCAGGGGCAAGCCTGTCTCTTCACCTGTAAAGTGGGGCTGAAATAGCACACTTTGTAGGGTGGTCCAGAGGATGCAGTGAGGCACTGTGTGTTAAGTGCCTATTGTTGTTAGTTGCCAACTCAGAGCTGACTCATGGAGACACTCTGTACAACAGAATGGGACGTCGCTTGGTCCTGCACCATCTTCACAATTTTTGGTATGTTCGAGTCCCTTGTTGTCTATTTTGAGTGCCTGCCAACCAAGGGGGCTCATGTTTCAGTAGTGATTCATAGGGTTTTCATTGGCTAATTTTTGGAGCGAATAATCTGAGAAGCTGGACTATATGAAGAAGAACGGGGCATCAGGATTGGAGGAAGACTCATTAACAACCTGCATTATGCAGATGACACAACCTTGCTTGCTGAAAGTGAAGAGGACTTGAAACACTTACTAATGAAGATCAGTGACCACAGCCTTCAGTATGGATTACACCTCAACGTAAAGAAAACAAAAATCCTCACAACTGGACCAATGAACAACATCCTGATAAACAGAGGAAAGATGGAAGTTGTCAAGGATTTCATTTTACTTGGATCAACAATCAACAGCCATGGAAGCAGCAGTCAAGAAATCAAACGACACATCACATTGGGTAAACCTGCTGCAAAGGACCTCTTCAAAGTGTTAAAAAGCAAAGATGCCCCCTTGAAGACTAAGGTGCGCCTGACCCAAGCCATGGTATTTTTGATTGCATCATATGCATGTGAAAGCTGAACGATGAATAAGGAAGACCGAAGAAGAATTGACACCTTCGAATAGTGGTGTTGGCGAAGAATATTGAATATACCATGGACTGCCAAAAGAATGAACAAATCTGTCTTGGAAGAAGTGCAACCAGAATGCTTATTAGAAGCAAGGGTGGTGAGACTGCGTCTTACATACTTTGAACATGTTGCCAAGAGGGATCAGTCCCTGCCTGGAGAAGGACATCATGCTTGGCAGAGTACAGGGTGAGCAGAAAAGAGGAAGACCCTCAACGAGGTGGACTGACACAGTGGCTGCAACAATGAGCTCAAGCATAACAACGATTGTTAGGATGGCTCAGGACTGGGCAGGGTTTCATTCTGTTGTGCGTAGGGTCGCTATGATGCAGAACCAACTTCATGGCACTTAACAACAACAAAAACTTTTGGAAGTTGGTCACCAGGCCTTTCTTTCTAGTCTGTCTACCATGGTGGAATGCTGTCTACCATGGGTAACCCTGCTGGTGTTTGTAATACTGGTAGCATAGACTTTAGCCTCATAGCAACACATAAGCCACCACAGTACAACAGATTGACAGGTGGTGGGTTAAGTGTCTAGCACATAGCAAGTGCTCAACAGAAGGTAACCTACAAACCTGTTGCAATAGGAGGTAGCTGCTACGTTATTATCGCCATCACCACCATTATCATCACCGTCATAATCACCACCACCACCATGAGACAGATGTTTAGTGGGTCTCACTCTTTCATTCTTGGCTAATCTAGTGCCCAGTGGCAAAGCTGGGCCACCACCCACTCATGTACCCCCCAGTAGCAGCAGGGCTTGCCTCGTTCATCCTTACAAGTATTCTGAGACTTTTCATCGGGCTTTGAGGCAACAGAACAAGGACCTTACAATCTATGACTTATGCTCCTGTGGTTTCTGGGTTGGGTGGAGGAGGTGGTAGGAGCAGCGTCCGAGGCCGGGCTGGATTTGAGGGGCAGGGCTGTGAGTGATGACAAAGGAAAGATGATGTGGCAAGGCCGGGCCTTGAGGAGCCGTTGCCCCGTGGTGCCGCCATGCTTGGCACAGGCTCACTCTCTCCCAGGATTGCGGGCCAGTCCCAAGGGGCTCTAGGGAGAGTAATGGGGGCTTTCTGACTCCCTTCCTCTTTCCCAGCCGAGCCTGGAAGAGTTAGGGCTCTGAGACCGTACATTCATCCCTCACCCAGAGTAAGTGGCCTGCATCCGCTGCTGCAGCCGCCTGTAACTCAGTCCTTGCTGTGGGAAGACTCCTGTGACACTTTTATTACCCCCCATATCTTCTGGAACTAATAGAGGGGCACTATGCACCTCCCAGACATCAGGAACAAAAACGAGGGCTGGAGGGTTACAGACTTATGGGTCAAGGCTCAGGGAGTGGAGGTGGACTCACAGCTGTAGCTTTATTCCAAGACCTTGACTGAGGGTTCTCACTCCCTACCCCCCAGTCGGAGGGGATTAACCCAGTTCTTTCCCCTTGTCTAGTGCCTTCCAGTCTGCAGCCTGGCGTACATGGCGTAGCTCTCAACCCACACCCCACTTTAAAATCGGCTGGTGGGGTAAGCTATCCCAATGCCTGGACCAAACCCCTGAGATACTGATTTAATTAGCCTGGGAAGGGGGAGGGTTTTTGAAAGCTTCCCCTGTAATACCAGTGTGTATCAGGGTTCATCGGCATTAATGTAAAAGAAAGGAAATGGTCTTTGGAGTTGGGCTTCCAACCCTGGCTGTACCACTTACTACTAGCTGTGTGATCTTAGGTGGGTTGCTCAACATCTCTGAACTTAATTGCGGATTTCAGTTTTTTTTTTTTTTAAATAATTAAGAAGTCAAATTGGAGACAGGAGTTTCTGGTTCTTAAGGAGGTTACTGAGTGTAAATTAAAAGGATGTATGTGAAAGCACTTAGCTTAGGTGCTTCCCAAGCCTTAGCCCCCTCTGCCTCCTCTTTGAAGAAACTATAGGATATTGTCATGTACTGTGTCACCAAATTTGCATGCAGTCAGCAGAGAGGTGGGCCCTGCTCTCCAGCAGTTTGCAAGCATGATGATCGCTCCTTCTGCTGCGGGTTGTTGACTTAATGACTGTTTGGTCTTTGTATTTATCCTGCATAGGGTTCATTGAGCATCTTGAATCAGTAAATTTGCCTTTCTCTGACTCTGGGACATTCTCAGCCATTATTTCTTCAAGTACTTTTTAACTCCCTTTCGTTCTCTTCCCAATAGTTCGTTTACATATGTTAGACATTTAGATAGTATCTCAAAGTCCCTGAGGCTCAGTTCTTTTTTTTTTTCAGTTGAGCTATCTTCACATTCACCAACTCTTGTTCTCTTTAATCTGATGCTAAGCCTGTCCAGTTTTTTTTCTTTTTTTTTAAATCTTGTATTTTTTTTATTTTAGAGTTTTTACTTGGTTCTTTATTTCTGTACTGGGATTTCCTATTTGGCCACCCATTATGACTATACTTTCCTTTATGTCCTTGAGGCTAGTTGCCATAAAAACACTAGCTGTTTTAAATTCGTTTCTGTTGATTACCTCTTTTCTTGTGTGTAGGCCGCATTTTCTTGTTTCTTCATATGCCTAGGAATTTTGGACTGTATTCTGAACATTGTGGATGACACATTGTAGAGACTCTGGATTTTGTTATATTCCTCTGAAGTATATTGGTTTTTGTTTTTTAAGCAGGCAGTTAACTTGGCTGGACTCAAACTCGAAACTCTCTCTCCCCTGAAGTGGGCAGTAGCAGAAATTTCTGTTCAGTTCTTCAAATCTTTGTTGGGCTGCTTAGAGTCTGCCCCATGCAGGTATATTGCAGTCAGCCTAAGATTTCTTATCAGGAGGGACCAGTTCCTGGAGAAGGACAACATGCTTGGTAAAGTAGAGGGTCAGTGAAAAAGAGGAAGACCCTCAATGAGATGGATTGACACAGTGGCTACAACAGTGGGCTCAAACATAGCAACAATTGTGAGGATGATGCAGAACTGGGCCGTGTATACAGGGTTGCTATGATTTGGAACCGACTTGACAGCACCTAACAACAGCACCAAGATTTAGATAGAGTTTATATACAGAGTGTGGGGCTCCTCCTTCTGGCTTTCCTCTTTCTACGACTCCCACCCTTACTTTCCAACTGTTATGGTTGCTCTAAACTGTCCTCTAGTTCTTTAAGGCAGTAAGGCTGTGGGTTTTCTATCTGGATTTTAGCCTTCCCATTTGGCAAGGACTGAAGCCTGCCCTCAAACAAAGCCCCATAAATATGGGTAGCAGTTCTCATCTTCTAAATATTGACTCCCCTCCAGTGTCTGCCTGTTTTTGGTATCTCCCCAGAGCCTTCAGGCAGTTGTTTATAGTTATTATCTGTGAGCCGGGGCGGGTGGGGGGGGGGTGGCGGGGGCTGGTCTGATGCAGCCACTCCACCATTACCAAAAGACAAAAGCCCACCTGTGTAGTCTTTCAAGGTCATGGGGAGTGGACAGGGAAGGATACCAGGCACTCATGCCTGCATCCAGTGGCACTCGTTCACAATGACTGTGTAGCCCAGGGGCTCAGGCCCAGGAGAAAATACAGAAGCAGAAACTGATTCAGGTGGCCTGTACACTCTGAGCCAGTACTGTCAAAAAGAACTTTCTGTGCCAATAGAAATGCTCTGTAGTCTACACCATCCAACCTGGTAGCCACTAGCCACGTGTGGTTATTGAGCACTTAAAATATGACCAGTGCAACTGAGAAACTGAATTTTAAATTTTAATTTAATTTTAATTCAGTTTAAATTTAAATAATTATGTATAACTTGGAAATCCTACTGGCGTAGTGGTTAAGTGTTATGGCTGCTAGCCAAAAGATCTGTAGTTCGAATCCACCAGACGGTCCTTGGAAACTCTATGGGACAATTCTACCCTGTCCTACAGGGTCGCTATGAGTAGGAATCGACTCGATGGGAAGGGGTGTGGTTTTTTGGTTTTATATACAGCTAGTTGCTATCATATTCCAAAAACCAAACCTATTGCCATCAGGTCGATTCCAACTCATAATGACCCTATGGGACAGAGTAGAACTGCCCCCATAGGGTTTCCAAGGCTGTAAATCTTTACAGAAGCAAACTGCTATATCTTTCTCCCACAGAGGTTCAAACTGCCAACCTTTTGGTTAGTAGCTGAGTGCTTTAATCATTGCACTACCAGGGTTCCTTGCTACCATATTGGACAACCCCAGAACCAAAAAACCAAACCTGTTGCTGTCGAGTTGATTCCAACTCACAACAACCCAATGTGTTACAGAATGGACCGCTCCATAAGGTTTTCTTGGCTATAATCTTTATGGAAGTGGATTGCCAGGCCTTTCTTCCACAGCACCACTAGGCGGGTTCGAACCACCATCCTTTAGGTTAGCAGTCAAGTACAAGCCATTTGCACTACCCAGGGATCTAATGGACAACACCTGCTCTAAGCAAATCCAAGAAATCAATGCCTGGATTTACAGACCTGAACAACATAGAGGAACAAGGTGGCCTGTGACACAGTGATCCAGCATGACCCCAAAGGACTCCTGTGGCATGGACTTCTAGGGTCCACAACAACAAGCACACAGTATGGCCTGAAGAAGAACGCTGACTGCACTTCTCCGGGGCAGCCCCAGCAACTGCGCCTGCTTGGCCACTTCTCTGCCGCCACCTCACTCTCTGGGCACCTTCCAGCCTGCCCTGCCTAACATCTGTCTTCTCTCCCTGCCTCCAGACCTTTCTTGGTCTCATTTCTCCACCTCCCACTTCCCCTTGACCTCCTCATCCCCTGTGCTGGGGCTAAAATGAAGCTGACCACTGCAGGGAGGGCTGGCTGATGTGGGTAGAGGGGGCCACAAGGAGAAGGGCCAAGCCCTGCCAACCCTGTCATTGTCTCCTTTCATACCCACCACAGCTCTCTTTCTAGACCCAAAATAGTTCCCCCAGCCCCTCCCTCAGCTCTGTCTCTGGTGTGGCTAGAAATGCCCAAGTTGTAGGAGTCTGGGGTAGAGGGCTGGCCATATCCACAAAGCTTGAGCAGAGTGGTGACCAGGAGCAAAGCGGGATTGCCCTCTGTCCCGTACCTGTGGGCATGGGGGGCTGGTGCCCCAGAGCTCTGCTGTACCCAGCCAGGGTGGGGTGAACAGGGTACAAGCAGACCTGTGTCCCCACCCCACACACCCCGCTTCCTGACCTCAGAGGGTGTCCTGGGCCTGTGTCCCCACCCCACACACCTCGCTTCCTGACCTTGGAGAGTGTCCTAGCTCCTGCTAAATGCCCTTGCTGGCACACGTGAGCTTTGGCCCAGCTGCCATCCACTTGCGAGGAGCCTGGGTGTTGCAGAATCGGGCTGGTGGAGGGGTGGGTGCAGCACCTGCTGAAGCCCAGAGCAGCAGCTGTGCCCAAAGCAATGTGTTTACACCCTAATCTTAAATCAGCCTTCACGGTGACCTGTGAAGGAGGTGTGGCTCCCAGAACTCCTATCAACATGCTAGATATTTGCATATTGAAATTCTTCTTTACTTACACAGAGGCTAAATAACTACTATCCTGAGATGTTTGGAACATTCTATCCCACTTAAGGGTTCCAACCACTGAAGGGTTAACGCAGCCTGGGTGTCACCCCAGTACAGCAGCGCCCATGGGTTTCTGGTTATTAAATATTTTTAATGAAACCCTGTCTGCAACTTATTCTTGTGGTTTTTGGTAGTGGTGCTAGTAGGGGCAGTGTTGACAGCATCCTACAGATGAGGAAACTGAGGCTCGAAGAACTTAAGCAATTTGCACAAAGCTGGATTCGAACTCGGCTCTGCATAGGCTCAGAGTCAGAGGACTTTCCTCCATATTGCACGGCCTTTCTGGGCAAGACCAAGGCAAGACTCTCAGGCATAGTCCCCCTCCTCCTGCCATGGCAGCCCAGAGGATCCCCACCATCAGACCCTCCACACTGCCCACCCTGCCGTGGGCAGATGCAGAAGACAGCCTTGGTACCTGGCTGTGGGAAGTCACCGGTGCCCAGCCTGGGGGCGAGCAGGCCAGGGGCCAAAAGGCTTTGAGTTGTTGGTCTCTCTCTCTTGTCCTATCTTGGCAAGATTTTCGTAGCATTGTGACTCCTAAAGGAGGCCTGGTGGCACAGTGGTTAAGCGCTCAGCTGCTAACCAGAAGGTCAGCAGTTCGAACCCACCAGCAGCTCTGTGGGAGAAAGATGTGACAGACAGCCTGCTTCCGTAAAGATTACAGCCTCAGAAACACTATGGGGCAGTTCGACTCTGTCCTATCGGGTCGCTGTGAGTTAGAATTGACACGATGACAACCAGTTTGTTTTTTTTTTTTTTTGGTTGATCATCATGTTGGAACCCTGGTGGTGCAGTGGTTAAGAGCTATGGCTGCTAACCAAGAGGTCGGCAGTTCAAACCTACCAGCTGCTCCTTGGAAACCCTATGGGGCAGTTCTACCCTGTCCTGTAGGGTTGCTTTGACTTGGAATCAACTAGATAGCAACGGGTTTTGTGACTCTGAAACACAGACATTTAGGTGTACCCCCTAGGTGATACGAAGAGTTTACACTTGACTACTAACCTAAAGATTGGCAGTTCTAACCCACCCAGTGGCAGCTCGGAAGAAAGGCCTGGCAATCTGCTTTTATTAAGATTACAGCCAAGAAAACCCTATGAAACAGTTTTACTCGGTAACACATAGGGGCCGCCATGAGTTGAATCAACTCAGTGGCCATAAGTTTGATTTTTTGGTTTGGCCTCTGGCAAGACAGGGAGATGGGAACAGAAAGTAAAGGTGGGGCGGAGCTGACTACACCTGCCCCACCCTGCTCAGTCAGCCCGCTGGCCGTGGGAAGACCCTTGGGAGTTTGGAAAGCAGCCACACTAAGGTATCATGAGAGGGTGAGGGGAGGGGAAGGAAGGGAAGGGTTACCACAGATGGCAGGAAACCTGCCCCCAATCCATCCTGCCGTCTAGCCCAGGACTTAGGGCTCCGTCCTTCCCAACCACCCCTTCTCCTTCCCTCCTGTCAACAGAAAGTTCTTATTCTCAGGAGTCCACAAAAAGAATTATAATACATATTATAATGTTATTTAATGTAATGATTATATACTGCATAACTTTACATTATAGTATATTACATTATATTCCATTTATCGATCTTCACCCTGTTATAAACACTGTGCCAACTGTTTTACATACATCAACCCATCCAATCCCCCAGCCACACTGTGATATAGGTATTACCATCATCTCTACTTTACCAGTGAGAAAACCCCCCCCCCCAAGGCTCAGAGAGGTTAAGTAATTTTCCTGGAGTCACACAGTAAGTGGCAGGACAGGATCAGAGCTCTGACTGCAGAGCTCCAGTGCCTGCCCCTTGCTGCCGCCTTCTTGGGGTCCTATATGGTGCTGAACCCCTGCCCAGGCCTGCCCTGTCCTCCTTTCTCAGCCTCTGCCCCTCCGTGCACCTTCGAGTCTGCTCTGTGGGTTCAAATACAAGTGCATACAGGTTAAACAAGCGGCTGCATCCCGGAAGCTCCCTTTTGAATGAGCCAAATGCCAGCAGGGACTGGCTGCTGTCTCCTGGCACAGGTGGGGACATGCTGATCGGGCAACAAACTAAAGCAGCGTCTGGTTCTCTCTTTACATCTGCCAAGAAGGGAGGAGAAGACTCATTTTTCCTGTCAGGTGCATTTTCCCATCTCGCTTTGTTCCTTGGCTGACTTTTCATCCGTTGAAATAAGACCCTGTCCCAGGGAGCCTTTTCTCTCCCAGCGTTTTCTCTCCCAGGCTGGGTGCAGCTGGGGGCGGGCAGCACTTTCTTCTAGTAGGACTGCTGGCCCTCCAACCAGGGGAGGGTCGGAACCCCACCGGCAGCTTTCTCATAGGGTCTTGGGGGAAAAGACACATGGTCCAGCACCAGGCGGACCCAAATCCTGTTAACTCAATATGTGGGAAAGGCACTCCACCTCTTTGGGCCTTGATTTCTTCATCTGTGTAATGGGGTAATAATGCTGAGCTGTGAACTTCCCAGGCTTAAACCAAAACCAAACCTGTTGCCATCAAGTCTATTCTGACTCATATGCGCCCCATAAGACAGAGTAGAACTGCCCCATAGGGTTTCCAAGGAGCGGCTGGTAGATTTGAATTGCTGACCTTTTGGATAGCAGGTGTAGCTCTTGACCATTGTGCCACCTCGGGCTCCATACAGTTGATGTAAAGTGTTCGAATATTTTAAAATGCCCTGCTGGTACAAGAAGTGTGTTTAGTGGTGGTTCACTTCCTCCCTCCCTCCCTCCCTCCCTCCCTCCCTCCCTCCCTCCCTCCCTCCCTCCCTCTTCTCTTTCAACTGAAGTTGGTTTCAGAATAAGGCAACCAGGTCTCTTTCCATCTCTGCCTGAGCACGACTGTGGTCATTAATAGAGAAATTCTGAAAGGCCCCAGAGGAAATCCAGCAGAATGGTATGCAGAGCTAATGACATCCACAGATTCTCTGATTCACTAGTCCGACACTTGTCCAGTGAAGCCGAGGCTGCGAGTCTTTACTCCCTGTTAACTCACTGGCAGAGCTTCGAGCTGTCCCCCTTGCTAAGCACCTTTGAGGTTCTCAGCCTCGGGGTGCTGGGGATGGGGGAAGGAGGCAGACAGATGGAAGAGCAGGGAGAGGAGACCCCTGGGTGTGAGTATGCACGAGAGGACGAGAGAAGCCAGGTCAACGTCCAGCTGCCTATTCTACTGCTGGGCCCCAGAGTTGTCGCCCACCATATCATTACCTGGTAGAGGCTCCAGACACATCTTCTCAAGGGCAGGAAACTTGCAGTCACAGAATTCATGGAACTCACCTCAATGAGAAAAGAAATTGGGATGGCAGGGCTTTGAAACTTTAAGCTCTCAGGAACCCAGGTATTCTCCATTCTCTATTGAAAGAAGAACTCCCAATTAAAAAAAATCTGAACCACACCATCCGCTGACTTTGAGACTCTGGGGGATTTTCTGAGCCTTGGTTTCCTCATCTGTAGAATGGGGGTGATGATTATAATGGAAACTCCCTTATAAGGCCTGTGTGAGAATCACATGGGCT
The DNA here is from genome assembly GCF_030014295.1 of Loxodonta africana. NCBI lineage: Eukaryota > Metazoa > Chordata > Mammalia > Proboscidea > Elephantidae > Loxodonta > Loxodonta africana. The sequence continues at coordinate 19,400,458 of NC_087359.1, forward strand.
AAACATGTATGGGATTTAGCACCAGTCTCATAGCAAGGGCTTGGTAAAAGTTATTATTGAGGTCCAGCAGCCCCTACAAAGCCTTTGATCTAAGCCTTGGCAGGTCAGGTCTTGTTTCCTGCGGCCAGCTAACGTTGGTTGAGCATGTACCAATTATTACATTATTCCATGTGCTTTTTCCCCTTAAGAAGACTTACCTCTCTAAGGAACTTATTACCTCTATTCCTGTTTTACAGATCAGGAAGCAGAGCCTTACAGAATTTAAGTGACTTGCTCAGTTTCACACAGAATATTCTAGAGGTTGAATTTAAACTTGTGGCAGGCCAACTCCAGAATCCAGGCTTTCTAACTGCCATGTAACTTTTTTTTAATGACAGCTCTATTGAGCTATGATTCACGTACCATCTTATTCACCTCTTCAAAGAGTACTGTCCAGTGACGTTCAGTATATTCACAAAGTTGTGCAAACATCACCTCTACCTAACTCAGGACTATTTTTGTCACCCTAGAAAGAAACCCTGTACGTATTAGCAGTCACTCCTTGTTTCCTGCCCCCAGCCCCCAGCTACCACTCATCTGCTTTCTTTCTTTATGGGTTTGCCTATTCCGGACTTTTCATATAAATGGAATCCACATATATTGTATGACTGACTTGTTTCAGTTAGCATAATATTTTCAAGGTCGGTCCATGTTGTAGCATGTATCAGAACTTCACTGATTTCACGGCCAAATAATTTCCCATTGTATGGATATACCACATTTTTCTAACCATTCATCAGCTAAAGCCTTTTGCATAGTTTAAGAGAAAAAAAAAATCACAGATTTAATTCTAGTCTCAATAATAACTTTTACCAAGCCCTTACTATGAGACCAGTGCTAAATCCCATACATGTTTAACCCATGTGATCCTCACACAGGCCTTATAAGGGAGTTTCCTTTATAATCATTACCCCCATTCTACAGATGAGGAAACCGAGGCTCGGAAAATCCCCCAGAGTCTCAAAGTCAGCAGATGGTGTGGCTCAGATTTGAACCAGGCAGTCTGGCTCCAGGATTGGAGCCCACGGCCTCTGTGCTGTCCCTCCACCAGGCAAGGTGAGTTATTGCACCAAATTCTTAAAGTGGGAACAGTCTCCCAAAGGGGATAATAATGGCAACATATAAGAACAAAAAAATAAAAAAGCATAAGAATTCAGCAAATATTTTTCATAAAACATGTGCTTAAAAGAAACATCATACGTAAGTCAAACATGAAAGTCTTATGGGATATAAATGCCTGCCCCCAAAGGCCCACCTACAAAGGCCCTCGTGCCCCACCAACCCCCAAGAGCCTCATCTGTACAGACTGTGCTTGGCCATGGCTGGCTCTTGAAAGTGAGAGCCATCCTGGGGGAAGAGCTGGACAAGATGAGCTCGGGTCTAACCCAAGAAACCTACCTCCTTTATTTTTTTAAAAAAAAGCTCAAAAGGTACAGGCTCGCTGGCCTCTTGGAATTGCTTGTGTTTAATCGGAGCTGTTTGATCTGTTTGTGTGGAAAGGACCTGCCTCTTCCTTTCCCTATGATCCTGCTCAGTAGCCATGCCCTCACCCCCCACATCAGGTGTCATTAAGAGGGACAGCCCCAGAACATGTCGCCTCTTGGCAGTGACAACCACTGAGAGGCACCGCTTTGCCAGCTGTCCACCCCAAGACCCCTGTGTCCCCCAAAGCCCTGGGCTTTCCCCAAAGCCTCCGGAGGCTCAGACCTGCACACCTCACAGCTCCCTCCCTCCAGCCACTGTCCACTGCTTCCGGCCAGCTCCTGGGCAGCTCCCCCGCCCTTCCTGTCCCTTTGTCTCATCTGGGGACCCCTTCCCGAGGTACAAGCCTCCAAGACTCCACGCTTCCCAGGTGTTAGGCGTCTGCAGCGTTTCAATTCCATGTTTGCTTTTTATTAAAGGGAAGCAATCTCGTCTGCAGAATATTAAGTGGTTCATGCGGCCTTGGGAAACAGAACTGCTAACCCACCGACATCTGCTGCTCATGTGATCTTGGCGCCTGGCAGCCCGCTCCCCTCTCCCCCCACCTGGCCCCTTCCTCATCCTCCCCATTGAGCTCCAAGGCTTTGAGGCAGGGACTGGGTGGTGACCTCCAAGTCCCCTCTGAGGCCGAGGGCAGTGGCCTGGATGAGAGGAGCACTGTGACTTTGGCTAAGCTGCCTCCTCCCCTAGGCCTGGACATCCTCAGAAGACAGAGGGTGGGTGGGTGCCATGGAGTCCAACATCTTGCACCTCACTGCTTTGTGTTCCTCCTCCAGGTGAGTCCAGATGGGCCACTACCCCCGAGGTAAGAGCCCGATGAGTCACAAGACAGGTGGCTGGGTAGGTGGAAGATAAAACAAATAAACAAACAAACAGAACCAATTGCTTTTAAACCAGTTCTGACTCATGGCAACCCCTGTGTATCAGAGTAGAACTTCTCCATAGGGTTTTCAATGGCTGAGTTTTCGGAGGCAGATCACCAGGCCTTTCTTCCCAGGTGCCTCTGGGTGGACTCGAACCACCAACCTTTCAGTTAGTTACAGAGCATTATCTGTTCTCACTACCCAGAGACTCCTTCCTTGTCTCTACCAGGGGAATAATGTTATCTGCTTCCTGGGGTGGCTATGGGCATGAAATGGGTGCATGTGTGTGTAAAGTCTCATACTGAGAGTGTCTCACCACTATCATTTTTCACAAGAGGACTGTCCCACCCCTTCTCCCTGCTCTTTCTGGCTCCGGTGGGGTTCCAAGTGAACAGATGCCTCAGAGGGTGTTCCATGCCCAGGGCCACCTCCTTGCCCAGAGGGGGGTGCCACAGAGCCCTCTCTGCCTCTCACTCCCAGCCTCCACATTTGTGAGTATCTGCTCATTCGGGGGAGCCAGAGTGGTGCAGTGACCCTCTGTGACCCTGGCCTTGGAGCTGGACCAAGCCCTAAAGGGCTGGGGTTGGGGACTCCAAGAACCCAGGACCCCACGATCTGAGCCTCCGTTTGTTACACCTCTCCTGACAGCCAGCTATCTCCGAGCACCAGCCAGAGGCTCTGGGTGAGCGTTCTTGGGTTGAGAGCTGCCAGGGAGCCTGCGCAGAGTGCAGTGTGAACTAAGCCAGAACGAGAAGTGCAAATGAGTTGTTCACAGATGAAGTCACTAAGGGACTCTGTCTGAGAGGCAGCCTGCCCCAAGGCCAATGGGCTCTGGACAGCATCCATACACTGTGCAGCCAGATGGGCCAGTTCAAAGCCTGTCCCCACGTACCACCGTTGCAACCTGGGACGAGTTACTCAAGCTCTTTGAGCCTCCGTTTCTCATCTCTAAAGTAGGCTACTAGTACCTACTTCCTTAGGTATCGTGAAGCTAACCCAGGTCCAGTTTTTAGCATAGTACCTGGTACGTGGTAAAACTGGTTGCCACGGAGTTGACTTCAACTCATGGGGACCCCTTGTATGTCAGAGCAGAACTGTGATACACAGGATTTTCAATGGATGAGTTTCAGAAGTAGGTCACCAGGCCTGTCTTCTGAGGTACCTCTGAGTGGACTCGAACCTCCAACCTTTCAGTTAGTAGCTGAAGGCATTAACCATTTGTACCGCCTGGGGACGGCACATGATAAAAAAAAAACCAATAAATGTTGCCTGTTATAATGATCTGATTCGATGGTGGGGAGGGCAGGGGGAAAGGCCTGGGGGTCCTTAAGTGCAGTCTGCTCTCATTTCTTCAGCAACTGGCTGTCTTCTTTGCTTACTCTCTTTGTCAGCCTTTCTTCACTCCTCTGGGTGCTCCTGGGCTTTGGCTGTGCTACAGCTTGTAAGGATGATGTTTCTGGAGGAGCTGAGCTCCTGCCTTCTGCCATCAGTGCAGATGGGACTGCATTTCTAGTGTCCTCTTCCCAGTGGCCACCAGGAGCCCAAAGTCTGGGTGGAGGATGCGGGTAGGAGAGGTTGGCTGTATCTGGTGAAGCGAAGTGAAGTGTATCTTGGGAAATTCCCCATGGGGTGGAGGTCCAGTGCTCTGGCTGACCGCCCTCAGGTCTGCGTGTCCCTCCTCCGCCCAGGATCTGCACATGTGGATGGTCATCTCCTCCGGTCCCCTGCCCCCCTCTGACTTTGACTCATGTCACAGATGTCATACGTCTTCTCCAAGCTGCCTTAACATGAGGGAATTCTATCTCAAATATGTTGCACAAATGAATAATAAAAACAAAGGAAAATTACCCCCTTTATCGAAACTCATTTTATGAATAAAACAATTATTCTGGTAATTGAAAAAATGTGTCGTTAAATTAAATGCAGTGGTTCCTATTAAAGTTTTAGTGCGTTTTTGCTGCTGCCGGCTAGAGGCTGGTAATTATAGTCGAGAGTTTCGCTTTCTCTTTATTGTTTTTTAATCTCTTTGCTCTGCGGCTCTCCGACAATATTTTATGTCAAAGAGATTTAGAGCTGTGCTCCAGACGGGAGGGAGAAGCTGGCCGAGAGGTGGGGGCAGGCGGGGTGGGGGGCCTGCACAGCACCTGCCTCTGACTGTACTGGCTTGGCTGGCACGCTGGCTGCCCGACAGGGATTGGTCTCTTCACCCATCCATCAGCCTGGTGGCAGCCAATCAGCCCTCAGAATCCAGTGCTCTTCCCACCCACCCACTGTCCTCTTTACAGGAATGGGGTTGTGGGGAGAAGGGGAGCCTTTAGGTTCCTCCTTGGAATTGGTTTTTGGAAAACAGCAGGCAGGGTGGGGTGGGACTGGCTAGACCTTCTGAAGGGTCTTCCTGCGTCCGAAGGCAATTGAGGCAGGTTATATATAAGTAAGCACAGTGAGGGCAGGGCAGGGCCAGGCCTGTCTTATTGTTGTATCCATGTCGTCGTAGCTGCTGTTGAGCTAGTCGTGGTGAGTCCATACACAGTACGAGCCATGGAGTGTTCATTGGCTGATTTTTGAAAGTAGGTCACCAGGCCTTTCCTCCTAGTCTATCTTAATCTGGAAGCTCCACTGAAACCTGTTCAGCATGACACCAACATGCAAGCCTCCACTGATAGACAAGTGGTGGCAGCACTTGAGGTGCACTGGCTGGGAATCGAACCTGGGTCTCCTGCATGGAAGACGAGAATTCTATCATTGAACCACCACTGCCCTCATTTCATCCATAGCTTCGTGCATAAGTGGTGCACTGGAGGTCTTTTAAAACATGTCGAGGAAGGAGGGGAGGCGGGGAGAAAGGACAGGCTACAAATAGCCTGCTTGGTCCAGGATGGGTTAGGTCAAGTCCAACAGGAAAGGGGAATGTTCTAGAAGAACTCTGGACTTCCTTCCAGGCCCCCACCTCATGGGAGATGGCGGAGGGAGAGAAAACCAAAAGCGGCTGCTCCTCCTCCATTGCTGGCAGGAGCTCAGAGCCACCTGGGCTGACTTAGACCATTGGTAACTGCCCTTGATGTGTTAAATGTGTCTCTCACTCCGGCTGCGTTTATGTTCTTTGTCTGGGAGATTAAACTCCTGGTGGGCAAGGTCTCTGGCCTTGCAACCTGCCACTGGGAACTTGATGAATCGGGTTGGGGCGGGAGCTTCCGGGCATTTTTCTCCAAGGCCCTGGGAGCTGGGTGTGAGCCAGATGTCCTTGTGCAACACTGTCGAAGGAGCCCACAGCCTGGGCAGGAAGGAATGCCCCAGCCAGCATAGAGCTTGGTGGCTTTTGGCTACCATCTTGACCCCCCTGGGCTGTCCCCACTGCGCAGTTCACCTCTTCCATTCTTTCCTGTCCTTTCTCTGCTCTGTCCTGCGTCACAGGTAGCATGTCTCCTACAGGCTGCATTTCCCAGGCTCCCTGCTCAGCTAGTTTCAGGTTGGGTTTAGCCAGTGGGAGGTACTGGCTGGAGATTGGAGGAGGGAGGAAAGGAGAAACCAGGGTATTTACCCCCTCTCTTCCTCAGCTGGCATTCCTCAAGATATCAGTGGCTCTGCTGCATCTGTGACCCTGGCTGATGCTGGACAGGTGTGCCATGTTCTAGCTGCCTCTGGAAGCCCTCCCTGGGTTCTAACGAACCCTCCTGCCAGGGGGTGATAGAGGTTTCCTGTGTTGCTAGTCTCCGAGTTGCCTCAGTATCTCCTCTTTGGCGTCTCAGCTTTTCCATCGCCTGTAACTAGGTTCCCGGTTGCAAACTCCTTCAATATTAAATACACCAGGTAGTTCCTATTTTCCTGGTTGGATTCTGACCATACCTCCTCTATTAACATCCCAGGGAGAGAGAAGGCTGGCAGAGGCAGGGCTTTGAACCGGTTCTTCCCAGTTAAGTCATGGCCAAGAAAGTGAAAATGGAACAGACCCGATTTTTCAAAATTTGGGCGAACTGGACTGATAACTGGAATGGGAGAAATTAAAGGTCGAAGCCCTGCTAGAAACTTAATCTCCCTCTTGGAAAACAAGGGCAGCATACATGTTGCATAGCAACCAGTTGCCTTACCCGTTGGGTTTTGTGCAGAGTTGAAAACAGCAGTGCCCTGCTCAGAGATGGTGGCCGACCACGGCTTTGAATATGTGTCTCTCCCCTCAGTCCTGGCAATAATCCAATCTCATGCATCAGGCTCCTCAAAGGGCTCACTACGCCTCTTCTGAGTCTCCCATTCCAGGGCTTTGTCCTGTAATTTTTCCCGTTCTGATTATCTTTCCAGATCACTCAAATTTTAAAACTTCAGGTCTGTTCCAGTTTCACTTCATTAGCTGTGACTGAACCAATTCGAACCGGTTCAAAGCCCTGGACAGAAGGCTGCCGTAGCAGGTTGGGTGGGAGAGAGTTGTAAGCTCTATGGCTTCCCCGGTTCTCCCGACCCCCAGGAGAGGCTACAGTGCCAGCCAGTCCCTGTGTTGGGCCTTTCCACCTCCCCAAACAAGTGGCTGCTCATGTCCAATTCATTCTGATGATCACTTTATGCTGACCTGTCCACACTGGGACAGCTCTTCGTTTTGCGGTAATTGAGCTATTTTCCCCGTGGGGCAAAGGGTTAGCAGGACCCTTTCCTAGGGCCCTTTCCTGGGGCTATAGCATCCAGCAGAATAAATTACAGAGCCATTAATCCTGGAGCAGAGTGCCTAGGAGGCCAGGTGATGCCAGTGACCCCCACCCTTCAGCCAGCCACCTCTAGCCCCTTGCCCTCTTTGCTTTAGTTCAGCTCAAGTTCTCTGAGCCAGAACTCAGCCAAGCATACTTCAGAGCCAGACCAGCTTACCCTGATGTAGAAATAACCAGGACACTGGGCCAGGAGACAGTGTGGGGCAGATCACAGAGAAGGGGAGCAGGGAGAGGAGAGGGTCTGGGTGGTCCATGTGCATCTCCTTCTCCTAGATTGGAGCCCTGGTGGCACAGTGGTTAAGTGCTCAGTTGCCAACCGAAAGGTCGACAGTTCAAACCCACTAGCTGCTCTGCAGGAGAAAGATGTAGCAGTCTGCTTCCATAAAGATTATAGCCTTGGAACCCTATAGGGCAGTTCTACTCTGTTCTACAGGGCCACTGTGAGTCGGAATCAACTCTACAGCAATGGGTTTCGTTTTGGTTTGGTTTAGAGCATGCCCCTGCCTCTGCTTGGCTGACTCTCATCTGCCCTTCAGGGCTTAACTTAGACACCTCCTCCTCTGGCTAGCCTTCCCTGACCAGCCTCAAGGCTGAATTAATGCCCCCCGCAGCACTCCATGGAGCCCTGGTAGCACAGTGGTTAAGAGCTCAGCAGTTAACCAAAAGGTCAGCAGTTCGAATCCACATCTGCTCCGTGGAAACCCTATGGGGCAATTCTACTCTGTCCTATAGGGTCGCTATGAGTTGGAATCAACTTGGTGCCAATGGGTTTTCTAGCCCTCCACAGTGCCTTGTCCACCCCTGCCCAAGCCCTCTTTCTGTTCACCCTCTTCACTAGTCTGCGAGCAACCCCGTGAGGGGCTGGGTTATTGCTCCCAATGCCCAGCACACACTGGGAACCCAGGAAACACTTTTCACATGAATGAATGAAGGATTGAATTAAATAAATAATTCATTAATCAAGTGCAAGCTAAAGAGCAAGGAGTACTGACCGAGCACTGAGTAAGCAAGAAGCTATGGGAAGCGTTCTTCAGCAGTGAGCCGCCCAGAATGGCTGCCTTGTGTTCAGCAGCAGTCAAGGAATGCTGCCTGGAGGAGGGGGTCCCTTCCTGTCTCCCACTGTGCTCCTTCTCCTTAGTGCCCTCCCTGCTTCTCGGGCTGGCATTCTCATGAATGAAGACAGCTTCATGATGGTTTTTTCCTTCACAGAAAAGCATTCCTTTATCAGCCCACAGCAGGGCCAGGGCGGGGGCTGCTAGTACCCGGCGCCTCGGGGAACAATGAGAAGGCCGACGGCGTCATGGTGACCGGAGTCCTTGGCATGTCTCTTTCAGAGGCAACCAGGGTTGTCATTGAAACGCAGGGTGCCGGGAGAAGGCTGATAGCAGCAACTGCTGGTACGGGTGACGCATCATGGTGAAGTATCTGAGCCAGTCGCTGGGGCTGGAGGGGGCTGGGTGGGGCTCTGGGAAGCCCCTTACCAGGGCCTGTCCCTTCCTTGGGACAACCCAAAAAAACAAACTTATTGTCATCAAGCCTATTCCAACTTTGTGGCAACCCCGTGTGTTTCAGAGTAGAACCGCTCCGTAGGGTCTTTGATGACTATAATCTTATGGAAGTAGATTTCCAGGGCCTTTCTTCTGGGACACCTCTGGGTGGATTCCAACCGCCAACCTTCCAGTTAGTAGCAGACTGTTTGGTTAGAGGCTTCAGTGAAGTAGAGGCTAACCCTTCGGTTGGTGAGAGAGAGGCCTGATTCCCCAGACAGGGCTGAGCGCTGGGCAGTGGCCAAGGTCATTTTCTGTCCAGGGAGGGGGCAGCTATCCAGGGCCTCCCTGGGAGAAAGCCACACTGGGCATCAGGGTCAGCTCACTGGGAACCTGGCAAGCTTGTCCTGGGGCTGGGCTGCAGAGGGCCATTAGAGAGAGCTCACCCCCTCCTGGCCTCTGTGCCACTCAGACCTTGGGCATCATCCCAGAATCCCAACAATGGGTACGGGTTGGCATCCCAACTCTGTCCTGGTCACCTGTGTGTCCAGAGACGTTCCTGCACCTCTCTGAGCAGCCCTGTGCTCGCAACTATGAAGGCTTGTGTGGTTGTGCATTTGGAAAACGTCCACAGATTCTCAAATGTAAATTTCCCTTCAGATCACAGGCCTGGCCCCTCCAAGCACCCACAAAGACCCGAGGTCCAGGGCTCCCCACCAACACACAGGGCTATCTTGGCCCATGCCGGCCTCCTGGGCTGGCCTCCTGAGTCAGCCTTCTGCATGTTCTGCTCCCTCTGGTCCCCAGGAATGAGGAGGTGTGGGCTCAGCAGTGACTGGGAGGGGACAGCCCCTCCCCAGTTCTAGGTCTTTCCAAGTTCTCTTGCTTTCTGTTGCTCTGGCCCCTCCCTCACAGGAAGCCAGCCTGCGGCAGCTCCTACATCTTTAACAGGCGGGCGCTGTGGAGGAAGCAGCTGGCCCAGGTGTCATTCCAGAGCAAAAGTGTCCATTAAACCACCATTGGCTGCCAGACCCATTGCGTCCTGGGAGCGATGCTTGCAAACATGTCAACCTAATGAATTAATTCATTCTTTTCTCCTCTGCCTGCCACGGAGCGCAGGTCTGAACCCTGTGCCTCGGTCAGCCCCAGTCTGAGCAGAGGGGAGAGGCCAAGGGGCAGCTGGGGCAGATCCAGACTGTCCCCCATGTTCTCTCCCTCCCCCACCCTTGCCTGAAGCACTTTCTGTCCCTTTTCCCCATCCTCTCCCCAGTCCATATCTGTCGAGGGTGGCATCTAAGGTTGGGGTGGTAGTTGGTCTCATCTGCTGGTCAGCCACCTTTTAGCTTGTCTGACCCAACCCAGTCCTGCCCCCTAGCCTCCTTCAGAGACCCTCTCCTAACCCCAAGGCTGTCCCCTCACCCCTTTCCCTGAAGGCAGCCCTCCATGTGGTTTTAGGAGAACTCCAGCTAGGGGGAGGGGAGGGGCAGCCCAGGACGGTGGGGTGGCCCAGTCCAGGCTGGATGGCCACCTCTCCAGAAAGAGGAAGGATCTTGCTCCAGGGCACATTGTGAGGTCAATGGCAGAACAAGGCTGGGACCAGTCCCCAGACAAATAGATGGGGCATCCCTAGGGCAGCCTTGCAGCAGGAGGGACGCCCCGCAGAGAGAACCTGTTGGTTGTACCAACCAGCCCAGTGGGCCTTCCATTAATTGGCATTAATCAGGCTGAGGAAACAGCTGGAAATGGCAGTGCTGTCCCCTAACCACCCCCCAGTGTGACATTCATGACCATCTTACTGGGGCCTGAGGCTAGGGTGGGGAATTTCCTGTCACTGAAGCAGACACTTAGCTTAGATGCCCTAGATCCCTAGTCCCCTCCTTTCCCTGGGCCTGTTCTCAAATCTCCTCCCCCTCCCCCTCCTACTTCACCCCCTAGTCTCCCAAGTAGCTCTGAAGGCACATACATTAATTCACTAATTAAAGAGGAAAGTCTTACTTTGATCCTGCCACTGGGCCTGTCAGACATACAGGTGGACAGGTGGGGAGAGGCCTGAGTGATTTGTGATCTGTGACTCAGTGAAGGAGCTACTACCGCAGCATCCTGAGTGACTGATGGGTCCCAGCATGGGTTACACAGACCCGGGCTCCCTCCCTGGCTCTTTTCTGCTCTCTTCATAGGTCCGGTGTGAGCCATTTTCCCTCCATGAGTCTCCAGTTTCTACCTGTTAGATGAAGAGGTTGGGTTAGATAGTATCTGAAGTGATTCTTGGCATGGTTGTTGGCATTATATGACATGATCTTTTGGCCTGTTAGGGATCTCATCCATCCACCCTTCCATCTGTCTCTCCATCTGTTTATTCATCTATCCATCCATCTATTGGTCCATCCATCCATCCATCCATCCATCCATCCATCCATCCATCCATCCATCCATCCATCCACCATCCATCCATCCATCCATCCATCTATTGGTCCATCCATCCATCCATCCATCCATCCATCCATCCATCCATCCATCCATCCATACATCCATACATCCATCCACCTGTCTGTCCATCCACCTGTCTGTCCATCCATCTGTCCATCCATCAGCCCATCCATCCATCCGTCCATCCGTCCATCTGTCCATCTATCTATGCATATGTCCATCTGCCCATCTGTCTGTCCATCCATCTATTCATCCATCTAATCCATCCATCTATCTGCCTGGGCTCCTGGAGGACAGGCCTAGCCCTTGCATCCCTCTAGCCAGAGGCTGGTCAGGCAGGGTGGGCAGAGTGGTGCCACACACACTGATCCTGAACCAATGCACTTCCTGGGCTCAGACACCCAGCCGCCTCCGCGTTGAGGTGCCCCTCCCCCAGCCATGTCATCTCTCTAATAGTAACTCCAGCATTGATTTGGGGAAACTGATACTTTCTCTGAAGAGTGATTCTTTGTGTAGTGGGAGAAGGGATAATATGGCTAATTGTTTGCTTAAATAGACTCTGGTTCTACACCTTCAAGGATTAGGGTGGTGGGGTCAGGGATGGGCCATGCCACGAATGTGTCTTCAGAGTATGGAATCCGTTGCCGGGTGTATAAGTGGCTGGTGGCCCCGCCCTGGCGTGCCTCCTCCGTGAACACAGAAGGACACTCACAGGCCCCCAGCTGAGAGGGAAAGTGGGAGTTGGCTCAGGCCAGATACTGCCCTTGACCTTCCAGGGTGTTACCCACTCTATCTCCTCCTTTTTCTTCCCTCCTCAGCCCCCTTGGAGTCCCAGAGTCCTGGACAGGAGGACAGGAAATGCAGGGGCTGTTCCCTCCCCAGGTACCCTCAGTAAACCAAAAGCTGAGGGTCACCATCCCAGTTTATGAAATATCCGAACCTTTGAATGGTAGAGCTGGGAAGAATCTTCGGGATCCTGTCTCCTGATTCCTTGTTTGCAGATGAGGGAACTGAGCCCAAGAACGGTGACCTGCCCTCAGGCCCACTGACCTGACCCCAGGCCCACTGACCTGACCCCAGACCCAATGAACTGACCCCAGACCCACTGTCCTGACCCCAGACCCATGGACCTGACCCCAGACCCACTGACCTGACCCCAGACCCACTGACCTGACCCCAGACCCACTGAGCCTCCAGGCCCATGAAGCCGAGGTGCCGTGTGCTCTAGGGGGATGGAGTTTTCTAGTGACTTTGTCGGCTTCTTCTGAGCCCTGTGGAACTGAAATCCCCCCAGTCCTCTTCTGGGAGCCAAGGTGGACTTCCATGAAGCTAGTGAAGCTTAGGCTTCAGGGCCCCTCACCTGCTGCCTCCTTCGGGACTTTTGTCCTCAATCTTGTATTTGATATTTTGTGTTCTTTTTCTTAAAGAAGGCACCAAATTGTATGCTGCAGGCCCCTGCACCTGCCTTTCCCAGGAGACTAGTCAGGGGAGGGGGAGGTTGACTTAGCCTCCTACGATGGCTGTAATAAAATACAACAGTCCATTGCCATCGAGTCGATTCCAACTCACCGCGACCCTATAGGACAGAGTAGAACTGCACCGTAGGGCTTCCAAGGCTGTAATCTTTATGGAAGCAGACTGCCACATATTTCTCCCACAGAGCAGTTGGTGGGTTTGAACTGTTGACCTTTGTGTTAGCAGCTGAGCGCTTAGCCACTGCACCACCAGGGCTCCTAAAACACCACAGAGTGGGTGGCTTTTAATTTATTCTCACAGTTCTGGAGGCTAGGAGCCTGAGATAAGGATGTCGGCCACGTTGATGCCTTCTGAGGGGTCTGAAAGAGAAAATGTTCCACGCCTCCTTCCCAGCTTCTGGTGGCTCCTGGAGATCCTCACGTTCCTTGGCCTGCAGCTGCATCTGTGTGCCTCCTAGTCACCTGGCCATTCTTCCTCTATCGTCTGTCTCTTTTATAAGGTCACCATTCAGATGAAATTTGGACCCACCCTGCTGTAGTATGCACTCATGTTACCCTGATAACATTTTTTTCCAAACATTTTCCGAACAAGGTCACTTTCACAGGTAGTGGGGTTGGGACTTCAAGAGATCTTTTTAGGGGATGCAATTCAATACATAAAAGAGGCTGAGTGCCTAGGAGGGCCCAGGCCAGCACTACCAAGGCCCACTCTCCCTGCCTGCTGGCCCCTCCTCTGGGGGCTTAGTCTCTCCTGGCTGCCTCATAAGCCTGCCCTGCCGCCACCAGGAGATGGAGGCCCAGCCTGCCCAGGGAGACGGCCGCTGAGGGCCCCATGGCCCACCCAGCCCAGCTAGGAGACCCCTGGCTGCAGGCTTTCCTCATTCCTGCTTAGCTGTTCCCACAGCTCCCCATGCTGGGCAGATGCCCGGGAGGCCAAGCCAGGCTCTACCTTAGAAAAGACAGATGGGCATTCTCCTATGAGCAGCAACCATGTCAAGAGCAGCCCCTGTGGCTATCGGCAAGTCCCAGCCTCCACCCCCGTCCTCCTGGCCATGCCCGTCCCCTGGGAGCCTGCTTCAGAAGGCCCCAGGTGAGCAGAATGGAGGGAGGGTCCTGAATCCAGGACCAGCTCATTCCCTCCACGGTGATGGGGCTGATGGGGTCCTGGGCACTTTAAGGTCCCCAGGAGCTGAGAATCCAGAACTACAGCCTCACAACAGTGTGGCACTTGACAGTTTGCAGCTCAGGCTTCACAGACGATGTTTCTTTAATACTTGCACAGCAGCTCGGCAAAAGAGGTGCTCTTGCCACCATTTATCAGCAAGAAAGCTGAGGGTCAGAGAGGTAAGTGGTGCCCTCAGGGCACACAGTCAGGAATGGCCAAGACTGGCATCCCAGACCTCAGACACCCAGCCCCACGCGGTTTCCCCTCCCTCCAGTCCGACTGACTCAGACCTTACCCCGGCGTCTAAATAAATCCGGATTTTCCGTGGGTGGATTCCATTTGTGGCAGGCCGCTTTCATTCAACATCGCCTGCCACATGTGCGGGTCTACCTCACACCCCCTTCTACTGCTGTGCATTCTGGGTGAGTGCATGTTCATATCAAACCAAAGCAGACTCAGTCAGGAAGGCAGGCACCACAGGAAACACGAAGGCGGCTCTGAGTGGCCAAGGAGGATGGCAAGCTCTGGCTTGGAAGCCGGCCCCAGCTCTGCACTTACCATGTGGGGCCATGCGCAGGTTGCCTCGCCTCCCTACTGGCCTCAGTCTCCTCATCTGTAAAATGGGGACGTACAGCATCGCCTGCTTAGGACAGAGGTGAGGTTTCCAGGAGGCAGCGTTGGTGAAGCTAAGCACTGGATCAGAGCTCCCTCTGTTGCTCTGGGGTCGTCTGCAGTCGGGGGATTGTGCAGGCTCTGCATCCACCCCGCCAGCAGGGGAGCTAGGGTCTGGCGCTGTTCTATCTTTCTGCACATGCTACAGCCCACCCCTGCAGACCTGGGGCTTCCTTCCCTTAACTGGGAGCCCCAGCCTCCGGGCCCAGCTGCCTGTCTGCAGCCAGTATCGTCCCCACAGCTGCTCTGAGGGTGCTCATGCCCCTTTGCCCAGGAGTGTGGAGGAGGCATCAAGAAGGGGGCATTCCCACAGCTGAGGCCAGTTCACAAGGCACCCAGAAGCTACCCGTCAGCAGCTTGTTTGAGCAAGACCGAGTGACACAGCTGTGTGTCAGGGCTATGAGTAAGCGCTGGCATGGCAGGGACGTCCACAGCATGGGTGCCGTGGGAGGCTTGGTACCTCTGTCTCTGGCTGGGTGGGGGACCTAGGGGCTTGGCCCTTTCCCCCACTCTGCTAAAGATGCTGGACCACTGGCTGACTTCTCTCCTTCTCAGCCCCTCACCGCATTCAGACCGGTCCTAATTCAAGGAGCAGACTGCAGCCCAGTAGAGGGAGAGGCAGAGGAAAGGACACTGGTCTGGGGCCAAAGTCCAGAGATCTGCTCTCAGTTGCTCTCCAGGTTAGCCTTCCTAGCTAGCCTCAGTTTTCTCATTTGTAAAATGGGAATAATACACGTCATAAACCAATTGCTGTCGAGTAGACTCCAAATCATGGCAACCCTGTGCGTGTCAGAGTAAAGCTGTGCTCCAGATGGTTTTCAATGGCTGTGGCTTTTTGAGAGTAGGTCACCAGGCCTGTCTTCCAAACTTCCAGCCTTTCTGTTAGCTGAATGTTTTAACCTTTTGCACCACCCAAGGACTCCAGTGAATGTCATGTTGTTGTTAGTTGCTGTCGAGTTGATTCTAACTCATAGCAACCCTGGAGGACAGAGCAGAACTGCCCCCTAGGTTTCTGAGGCCGTAAATCTTTGTAGAAGCACACTGCCACATCTTTTTCCCATGGAGCAACTGTGGGGGTTTGAACCTCCAACCTTATGGGCTGCAGCCGAGTGCATAACCACTGTACCACTAGGGCTCCTTGAAAGCAGATTACCTAGTACCGTATTCTGTTAGGAACATTGAGAGGTGGTACAAGATAAAGCCCTGTTGAAAATATGATAGTATCGTTGTCATAGCAGGAGGGATTGAAGTTAGACACAAAGAAGTTTGTTGATTCAGTAGATGGTGTGTGTGTGTGTGGAGGATTAAAACAAACCAAGTAACCCCAGTTGAGAGAGACCAGCACTTCTCAGAACTGTCAAAACCTGTTACCATCCAGTTGATTCCAACTCATAGCAACCCTATGGGACAAAGTAGAACTGCCCCATTGGGTTTCCAAGGAGCGGCTGGTGGAGTTGAACCGCTGACCTTTTGGTTAGCAGCTGAGCTCTTAACCACTGTGCCACCACGGCTTCCTTCAAAACTGTCAAAGTCATCAAAAACAAGGAAACCAAGAAACTGTCACGGCCAAGAGGCGCCTAGGAGGCAGGACAACTAAACATAATGCTGTGTTCCAGCTGAGATCCTGGAACAGAAAAGGAACATTAGTGAAACACCAAAAAAAAAAAAAAATCTGGACAGATTATGTAGTGGAGTTAATAACAGTGTATCAATATTGATTCATTAGTTTTGGCAAATGTACCACAGTAATGTCAGATGTTAACAGTAGAGGAACTCTCTGTTTTATCTTCATAACTTTTGTATAAATCTAAAACTATTCTAAAATAGTTTGCTTAAAAAAAATAATAAAGCAAACCAGTTCCCATCGAGCCAACCCCGACTCATGGCTACCCCATGTGTGTGGGAGTAGAACTGTGCTCCATAGGCTTTTAATGGCTGATTCTTTGGAAGTAGATTGCCAGGCCTTTCTTGTGAGGCACCTCTGGGTGGACTTGAACCTCCAACCTTTTGGTTAGCAGCCAAGCGTGTTAACCATTTAATTCAAATGCCCAATACTCCCTTCTGTTAGGATGGAGTCTTGTAGGTAGCCTTAGCCTGTGTTTGATGCAGACACACTAATGTCTCCTAGGCCATGATCCCCCCTATTTTCTAGATTGGGGGACCAACCTGATTCCATATTTCTCATCTGCCATCTGTTTTCGATTCCCTGAGTGTGTATGGAAGCCTTCTACATTGGAATAGGAACATGGCTTGGTGGTCAGGAGTAGGGACCCTGACTTCACCAACAAAATTGAATCTAGTTTCTGCTGCTGCTTCCTGCAAGGTCCTGAGCAGGTGACTTCATGTCTCTGAGCCTCAGTGGCATCTGAGCCTCACATTTGCGTGAGGATTAAGCGAGAGCCTGATGCAAAGCACCTGGCAGGGGCCTGGGCTGTCATTTAAAAAAATTTTTTTTTTTTTATAGGCACTGGTTAAATGGAGCACTAAGCAACCACGGGGCTCGCTCACTGATTGGATGTGGGGCTGCAGGAAGCAGGGCATCCAGGGGATTCCTGGGTTTGTGCAGCTGGGTGGATGGTGGCACCTCCCTAGAAGGAAGACCGCGGCAGTTATAAGTTTGGGGTTGATTGGAGAAATCCAGGCAGGGACAGACTGCACTCTTAGGACTCCTACTCCTGCTTTGTGACCCTCATGCTGCGTTACCTGCTTTCACCAAAGCGTCCCTGGGCCTGAGTTCCAGCCTTACTTCTTGCCTCCCACCAATGACCAGTCCTGCCATCTGCTTTCTCCTCTGCCCCAGCACATGTCCCCACCCGCCTCTGCCTCCCCTCTAGCCTCTCCCCCAGCCTGTGCTCAGCCGAGTGGGGTGGATGCACTGCTGAGTGTTTTCTTTCTCCCTTCCCGCTGACCCTGCCAGGCCCTCCTGGGCTGCCTCCCTCACAGACTTCACTTCCCTTTGATGGCAAACGAGTGATTTCTCTCTCTCCCCAGTTGCAGTTGCTTTTCCTCTCTGAGGGGCCTGCTCAGCCTGGCCGGTGACTGATGGTCAAACAAATTCTGAGCGACAAGGAAAGGTCCCCAAGGCTTCTCCTTAGTTCCTTGGGATATTTGGGGGAGGGGTGAGCATAAACGGCATCTGCTCCTCTTTGGGAATGGGACTCCAGGGAAACTGAGTTAGGGACTCATGGTGTTGCTTCAGGCCCGTCGCTGCCACCCACCAGTCCTCTCTCCATCCTTCTCCTGATGTCCCCCATCCCATCTCTCTTGGTAGGGGGGAGCCACTCTACTCCAGATCATACTCTGTGGAGAGGAGATAAGAATGGCAATTGATAGATTAGAAAATAAGCCCTGGTGGCAGGGTTGGGGGAGGGGGTGTGGTGTGCAAGCAGGGAGGGTGGTCTCAGAAGCCTGGGCTAGGGAGTCAGGAGACCCAGCTTCTAGCCCTACTCTACTCTGACAGGTTGGTCCCCCATCTAGAAAATGGGGGGAATCGTGACCAAGGTCCTCCCAGCTGTTTAAGTTGGAGAAGAGACAGCTGCAGCATACGTTGGGTGCCCAATAAGTGTTACTTCCTGTTCTTCTCTCCAAGGAGCCCTGGTGACACAATGGTTAAGTGCTTGGCTGCTAACTGAAAGGTTGGCAGTTCGAACTCAGCTAGTGGCCCCGCAGGAGAAAGACCTGGCGATCTGCTTTTGTAAAGAGTACAGTCTAGAAAACCTGTCACATGGAGTTGCTGTGAGTTGGAATCAATGGCACCGAACTACATAACATCCTGCTATCCTAGACCCTAACATGGCAGGGTTCGGTGCTTACTATTTTCAAGAACTGCCCCTCATGGGACACCGAGTGTGGGCCAGGCATGTACTGGGTGCTTTTGAGCGCGACCTTGTTCGATATTGTCTACTAGGAGGCCAGGAGGGGGCTTTGCTCATTTCTCCTTCTCTCCAAATGCACGTTTACGTATTTATGTGTTTCTTGGAGAAGCACTCTTTGCACGTGTTAAAACAGGAGTCCTGGTTTAGGGCCCCAATGCCCCAGCATTGCACAGCGAGTTTCTGGCAAAAGACCCTAAGTGATTCCTCTCAAAAGAGACAGAGATGAGGGAGTATGCTTGGGGGGCACAAGGCAAAGGAGGGGTGCAGGGAGCCTAGTGCAGCGTGCAGTTAGGACACAGACTCAGAGACCAGATAGCTGACCTACTCATTAGCTGTGTGGCTTTGGGAAGTGGCTCAACCTTTCTGTGCCTCAGTTTCCCCATCTATAAAATGGGGACAGTCACAGCACCTACTTTACCCAAGGTTCATGAGAAGGTATAAGAGATAGTTTATATAAAACTCTTAAAACAGTGCATGGACCTAATCAGCATTGGGGCAGGAGGGGTCTCCGTGTCCTGCATCCTTGAAACAAGCAGAAAAATCCCCACTGGAGGAGCGGTTGAACTTGGACTTCTATGAATGGCTGACAAGGGAGGGCCGGGGTGTTTCCTTTCACCTCTAAGCATCAGAGAACATCTTGCCTGCTGTCCACATTTCCATGAAGCCTTGTCTACAGAAGGGACTAGGGGGGCTCAGTGTCCCCGAAACTTCTGTCTGGGCTAGGAGGGCCCTGGTTACCAGGCAGCACTAATATGAGCTCCCTCCTGCAAAGCCAAATGGGTGAAAACCATCAGCCCTGGGATCAGACAAGTCTGGGGGCAAGTTACTTATCCTCACTCTTGTCATCTGTAGAATGGGAATAAAACCACCCATCCTGAAGGGTTAAATGAGGCCACGTCTGTCAAGCAGCGGGCACAGCGTGCTAGCGGGGCTCACTGTGCCGCTCAGGCTAGGCCCACCCCTTCCTCTCTCCAGCCTCTGCTTTCTTTCAGCCATTGTTGTTAGCTTCAGTTGAGCTGGCCCCCGACTCATGGAGACCCCATGAACAACAGGACAAAACACTGCCTGGTCCTGCACCATCCCCATGGTTTCAGATTAAACTCTTGTGGCCCGCAGGGTTTTCACTGATTAATTTTCAGAAGTAGATCACCAGGCCTTTCGTCCTAGTCTGCATTAGTCTGGAAGCTCTGCTGAAACCTGTTCTTTGTCACAGCAACACTCATGTCTCCACTGATGGACGGGTGGTAGCTGCGCATAAGCTGCCTTGGCCAGGAATAGAACAGAGGTCTCCCACGTGAAAGGGGAAAATTCTGCACTGAACCACCACTGCCCTCTTTCATCCACTGGCGGTCAACAAACAGAGGAGCTGGGTCTTTTCACTCCGGGGTCATTTGTACTTGTAAGAATGGGTTCCTTGTGCCTCTTGGCAAGACAATAGAGAAGAGCAAGGGAGCTCCAAGTGGGGAAACTGAGTCAATACACCAGGAAGGAACGTGTGCCCTAGAAGTGGTGCCTTGGAAGGGCACTACCGCACTCTGAGCACATTTTTCCTACCTGGTGGGGTTCTCTGCCTACCCCTTCTCCTGCTGGGCACATCCCCACCGGTGCAGGCCTCAGTCCACCGTGGCAAAGCCCCCTCCCCTGCCTCCTGTTTCTATCCCAGCCCCCACACTCTAGGCTGCACAGCCAGCCTCCCCTGCCCTTCCCAGGCCCAGGCAGCCTCTCCATTATCAGATCTGGAGCAGCGTGATAAAAGGAGCCCTTGTGAGTCGGGTCAATAGATCCAACTTTGGGAGATAAAAGCCTGGGGGTGGGGAGCCAAGTGGGGAACAGAAGAAGGATGAGGCAGGAGTTGGGGTGGAGTGGGAGGTGAGAAACCGAGTTCTGGAGGCCCCAAAGCAAAATCGACAGATTGAAAATCTGCTTTGATGGCCTCTTCGTTTATCTCTCTCGTTAACAGACGTGGCCATTTGGCAGGGGTGAGGGGAGCCGGGCCGGGAGGCTGGCCGCGTTTCAAGTTTGATTTCTCGGGGCTTACAATCCCTCATCTCTGCATAAAAAGGGATTAATATCTGCGCCTGTGTATTAACAGGGCACCCAGACACACACACACACACGTGCACACACACGCACGTGTACACATGCATCCTTATCCCAAGACTGCTGACCCAAGTCGATACCAAACTAAGACCCATCCACACCCTCCCCAAACCTGCAGGGTGGGCCACTGCTCCCGCACCCCTGATTTCTCTTCTGGTCCCTGCAGCTGCCCTGGAAGCTGTTTAGAGGGAAGGCCGGTGCCCATTACGTAAATAAAGTGCAGGGACAGAGTCAGGGATCCCATTAGAGGGATTAGTTACACAGGAGGCTGGAGATTAGTGTGTTCACAGGAAGGAGGTGGGGAGAGCAGGGAGAATGGGGTGAGGCCGCCATTGCCTGACCCCTCAAGCACCCTGAATGTAACCTCCCAACTCAAAAGAGGCCTTCAGTGGACCTTTATCAGCTGCCTTCAGAGTGCAGGAGGTGGTAGAGCCAAAAAGTAGTTTTGAGTCCTCGCTTGCTTGCCCATAGAAGGGGGCCTGTGGATTGGGTGACAAAGCAATGAATGATTCGGCTGTCATCAGCTTGTGTGGGCCAGGGGAGGGGCAGGGCTTCCTGTGCCTCTCTGCATCAACCAGCGACCAGGTAGGCCAAACAGCAGCCCCAGGAGTATTTCGGAGCCTTCCTGGTCCACTCTCTCTGCATCTGAAAGGCACTGGTCTCTTCCTCTAGCCCAGTGATTCTCAAAGTGAGGTATCCAGCAACAGCATCAGCATCACCTGGGAACTTATTAAAAGTGCAAATTCTCAGGCCATACCCCAGACCTCCTGAATTAGAAGAGCTGAGGTGAGGCCCAGGCATCCGCATTCCAACAAGCCCTCCAGGTGATGCTGATGCAGGCTCAAGTGTGAGACTCGCTGCTCTGGTCCATAAACTCTGTGGGGCAGGGACTAGGGCTCGTTTGCCAGAGTAGGTAGAGCACCTGGCACGTGGTTAAAAAAAAACAAGAAACCGAGGCCATGGAGTTGATTCTGACCCATGCGTGTCAGAGTAGAACTGTTCTCTGTAGAGCTTTCAAAAATAGATCTCCTGGCCTTTC
Organism: Loxodonta africana; assembly: GCF_030014295.1. Lineage (NCBI taxonomy): Eukaryota > Metazoa > Chordata > Mammalia > Proboscidea > Elephantidae > Loxodonta > Loxodonta africana. The sequence continues at coordinate 19,421,773 of NC_087359.1, forward strand.
TTCCAAGGCACCTTTGGGCAGACTCAAACCTCAAACCTTTCAGTTAGCAGCCAAGCACATTAGCCATTCGCACCACTCAAGGATTCCTAGCACGTGGTAAGAGTTTAAAATAGGTAAAGAATGAACAAAGGAAGAGCATCAGGATAGGTGTGGGAAGGTGGAGCGGGGAGGAATTAGGAAGGAAGTAAGTATGGTGGGTGACACACGGTCTCTAAAGAGAGCATACACCATCCTGCCTCACCCCCCACCACTACATGCCCACACGCAGGCAAGTCCCTTCGTGGTCAGTGACTACTTCCGGTCAAAGCAGCTTTGTACCAGGGGCTCAATGGGTCTGACCCAGGTTTCTGATCAGCCCCCTGCCAGTCACAACCAGTTAGAGAGATTGCTGCTCTAGGATGCTGTACTTTCATGAGCTGCAGCAGGCAGTGGGGTGTGGGAGACAATGCCAGCTCATGAAAGCCGATCCTACGCCTTCCTTCCATTCCCACGCTCAGTGATGTCTCACTGATAGATTGAAATCAGCCATGGTGGGAGTATTTACACCAGGTAAATTGGCAAACACTGTGAATTGAACTTTTTTTTTCTTTTCCTGGAGAGCTGTTTTTTAAACATTTTCCAGCACGCTCCTGTTTGCAAGGAAAGGCAAGGGAGAAGGAAACAGACTGTGCCTTCCAGGGGCAGCCAGATTGCAGAATGCTTCACCCCATCATTCATTCAACAAGTATCTTTTGAGTACCGGCTAAGTGCTGGCATCAAAGATGAAGCTATCAGAGATGGACCAAGACGGCAGCTTAGTCAGACACGCCATGCTGTCCCTCTGCAGTAAGGACGCAAGAAACAGATAACCGATGACAATCCTCGAACCCTGAGCAAACCACTGGCTAAATTGACAAAGGGGGAAAAAATGAGAAGACGCCAATAACCAAAATAAGAAATGAAATGGGTGACATTACAACAGAACCAACTGGGATTAAGTGGATTATTACAGAATATTATGAAAAAATGTACTGTTATAAATTTGAAAGCCTAGAAGAAATGGACAGATTTCTAGAAGCACACTATCTACCTAAACTAACACAGACAGAGGCAGAAAACTTCAATAGACCCATAACAAAAAAAAAGAAATTGAAGATGACATTAAAAAAAAAAAAATCCCAGCAAAAAAAAAAAAGACCTGACTCAGGTGGCTTCACTGAAGAGTTCTACCAGACCTCCAAAAGAGTTCGCATCGGTTCTACTCAAACTACTCCGGAATGTAGAAAAGGAAGGAATACTCCCTAATTCCTTCTATGAAGCCAGCAAAACCCTGATACCAAAGCCAAGCAAAGATACCACAAAAGAAGAAAATTACAGACTAATATCCCTCATGAACATAGAAGCAAAAATTCTCAGCAAAACTCCAGCCAATAGAATTCAACAGCATATCAAAAAAATAATACATCACAATCAGGTAGGATTCATACCAGGTGCACAAGGGTAGTTCAACGTTAGAAAATCAATCAAGGTAATTCACCACATAAGTAAAACAAAGGAAAAGAATCACGCGATCATCTCAATCGATGCAGAAAGGGCATTTGATAAAATCCAATACTCTTTCCTGATACAAACTCTCAGCGAAATAGGAATAGAAGGGAAATTCCTCAACACAATTAACAGCATATGTACAAATCCAACAGGCAATATTATTCTCAACAGAGAGAGATTGAAAGTGTTCCCCTTGAGAATGAGAATGAGGCAAGGATGCCTGTTATCACCACTCTTATTCAATATTATACTGGAAGTCCTAGCCAGAGCAATAAGGCAAGAAAAGGAAATAAAGGGCATCCAAATTGGTAAGGAAGAAGTAAAACTAACCCAATTAGCAAATGACATGATCCTATACATAGAAAATCCCAGAGATTCCACAAGAAAGTTACTGGAACTAATAGAAGGGTTCAGCAAAGTGGCAGGGTACAAGATCAACATGTAATAACAGCAATAACAAAGAGAACTCTGGAAAGAAAATCAAGAAAACAATACCATTTACAATAGCCCACAAAAGGATAAAATACCTTGGAATAAATCTAACCAGGGACGTAAAAGACTTATACAAGGAAAACTACAAAACACTACTGCAAGAAACCAAAAGAGACCTACATAAATGGAAAAACATACCATGCTCATGGGTTGAAAGACTTAACGTTGTGAAAATGTCAGTATTACCCAAAGCAATCCATAGATATGATACAATCCTGATCCACATCTCAACAACATTCCTTAACAAAACAGAAAAACTAAATCTCCAACTTTTACAAGGAAAGGAAACGGCCCCAAATAGCTAAAGCATTATTGAAGAACAAAGTAGGAGGCCTCACACTTCCCAATCTCAGAACTTCCTATACAGCCACCATAGTCAAAACAGCCTGGTACTGGTACACCGATAGGCACATAGACCAATGGAACAGAATTGAGAACTCCAGAAGTAAATCCTTCCAGCTATCAACAGCTGATCTCCGACAAAGGGTCAAAGTCCATTCTATGGGGAAGAGATAGTCTCTTTAACAAATAGTGCTGGCAAAACCGGATATTCATTTGCAGAAAAATCAGGCAAGATCCATACCTCACACCATACACAAAAACGAACTCAAAGTTGATCACAGACCTACATGTTAAACATAAAACTATAAAGTTCCTGGAAGAGAACATAGGGACAAAGCTAGAGGTCCTAATTTATGACATAAATACACTATCAAACATAACTAAAAATTCGCAAACAACAGAAAGTGAACTAGGTAACTGGAACCTCCTAAAAATTAAATACTTATGCTCATCAAAAGACTTTAGCAAGAGAGTAAAAAGGGAATCTACAGACTGGAGGAAAAAATATTGGCAGTGACATATCTGGCAAGGGTCTAATCTCTAAAGCACATAGAAAACTTGAACACCTCAACAACAAAAAGACAAACAGTCCAATCAAAAAATGAGCAAAGAACATGAACAGACCTTCTCCAAAGAAGATATTCAGGCAGCTAACGAACACATGAAGAGATATACTTGATCATTAGCCATGAGAGAAATGCAAATCAAAACTACAAGATACCATCTCACCCCTGCAAAAACAACACTGATCAAAAAAACAGAAAACAACAAATGCTGGTGAGGTTGTGAGGAGATTGAAACTCTTGTACACTGCTGATGGGATTGTAAAATGGTCCAACCACTATGGAAAATGGTCTGGCGCTCCCTGAAAGGTAGAGAAATAAGAGCAGTGACATGAATAAACATATGTATGCCCATGTTCACTGCAGCGTTATTCACAACAGCAAAAAGATGGCAACAACCCAAGTGCCCATCAATGGGTGAACGGATAAACAAAATGCACACAACGGAATACTGCAACGATAAAGAGTAATGATGAGTCCTCGAAACATAACATGGACGAATCTGGAGGACATTATGCTGAGTGAAATAAGTCAGTCACAAAAGGACAGATATTGTACATGATACCACTTTTATAAAAAGTCAAGAATAGGTTTACACACAGAAAACAACATTCTTCAATGCTTACCAGGGATGGGAGGGGTGGGAGGGAGAATCACTTAATAGATCATCAAATCTGTTGCCATTGAGTCAATCCTGACTCATCACAACCCTATAGGACAGAACAGAACTGCCCCATAGGTTTCCAAGGAGAGGCTGGCGGATTCGAACTGCCAGCCTTTTTGGTTAGCAGCGAAACTCTTAACCACTGCACCAACACGTTAATTCTGGTGAAGGGAATGGCAACACACAATTTGGGGGTAGTCAGCACAACATGACCAAGGTAAATGAAGACACTGAAAGGTACTCAAGAAAAAAGGGCAACTGTGGTAAATACAATAATATATACAATTCTGCAACAACTGTAATAACCAAAAATTTTTGAGTGGTTACATAGGTAGATATTTATGTTCTGTAGGTATGGGAGGGCGTATGGGAGTACGTGAGTGTGCATACATAGGTATAGAAGTGGACATTCGTATATACATATTTGTATTGCTACATGAAGCCCTGGTGCTGCAATGGTAAGAGCACTTGGCTGCTAACCAAAAGGTCAGCAGTCAAAACTACCAGTGGCTCCATGGGAAAAAGAAGTGGCAGTCTGCTTCCGTAAAGATTTATAGCTTTGAAAACCTATGGGGCAATTCTACTCTGTCATGTAGGGTCACTATGAGTCAGAATGGACCCTATGGTAGTGGGTTTGGTTTGGGTTATGTACTTCATATATATAATGGAGCACATGGGGGCACAGTTATGGAAACTTCTTAGACACATTCAAACACATTGTGGGACTGAGTTACTGGGCTTGAAGGCTAAGGACCATAGTCTCAGGGAACATCTAGGTCAATTGGCATAACATAGTTCATGAAGGTAATGTTCTACATCCTAGTTTGGTAAGTAGCATCTGGGGCCTTAAAAGCTTTCAAGTGACCATCTAGGATACAACTATGGGTCTCTTCCTGTCTGGAGCAAAAGAGAGTAAAGAAAACCAAAGACTCAAGGATGCAATTAGTCCACAGGACTAATGGCCCACAGGGACCACAGCCTCCTCTAGCCTGCGACCAGAAGAACTAGATGGTGTCCAGCTACCTCTACCAACCACTCTGACCGGGGACACAATAAAAGGTCCTGGTTAGAATGGGAGGAAAATGTAGGGCAAAACTCAAATTCATAAAAAAGGTCAGACTTACTGGACTGATAGAGACTAGAGGAACCCCCAAGACTATTGCCCTAAGACACCCTTCTAATCTGGAACTGAAGCCACTCCTTGAGGTCACCTTTCAGCCAAATAAAAGATCGGCCCATAAGATAAACAATTACACCTGTGAGGAACGTGCTCCTTAGAACAATCAACCATATGAGAACAAATGGGCAACATCTGCCCAAAAGCAAAGATGAGAAGGCAAGGAGGGGCAGGGAAACTGGCGGGATGGAAACGGGGAAGGCAGGGTGGAAATGGGGAGAGTGCTGACATATTGTGGGACTAGCAACCAATGTCACAGAACCATTGTGTATGAATTGTTGAATAGGAAACTAATTTGCTGTGTAAACTTTCACCTAAAACACAATAAAATGTTCAAAAAATGAAATGATCTATTTCATATTCAAAAAAGAAGAAACTGTCATCTATTCTGACAACATCCCGTGAGGCAGGTGTTGACATCCCCATTTTACAAATGAGCAAACAAGTTCAGAGAAGTTATTCAGCATATCCTAAGCCACACAGCAAGAAAGTAGCAGAGCAGGGATTTGAACCCAGGCTTTTGTGACTCATCATCCTACTCTCAAGGAAGGCGCAGGTGCAATGTGCATGCAACCTGGACACAAAGGAGGGCAAGCTGCCCCGTATTCACTGCCCAGGTGAGGGCTATAAGGATTGGTGGTATCTTCTGGGATGTCAGGAGGAGAGCGGAGGGGATTCCACTCTTTCCCCTCCAGGTTGCAAGCTGTCCTGGTGCTTCCCTGGAGCAGCTCCAGCTCAAGCAATTGTGTACCACCCTTACCCCCACTCCCATGCCCACACGGCCAGGGCTGGGCGCCTCAGAGTAATCTCAGGCTGTTCATTGCCTGGACTCCTCAGACCCTGGCCAGAGTTTTCCCCACAGGGAGGCCTGCAGGATACAGAAGAGCCACTGGGGCTCACTCCTCAGCCTGCCGCCCACAGCCTAATTAGAAGAAGGGAACTTTGGGTAATAGCAGCCGCTCTTTCTGAGCTGAGAGGCAGGGAGGTCAGGGCCCAGCCCGGCTCCACTCCTGGCTGTCATGCAAATGGATGGTTTCAATCCAGGCCGCCCCACAGGCCAAAGAGATTTCCTCAGAGACAATCACACCTCCTCACCCCAGCCAGCCCACACTGCCAGCTGCCTCCTCCCCGCCTCCACCCTCCCCTTTGTCAGGCTCTCTCCCTCTCCCCCGCCTCACTTGTCTGTCTGCCACTCCCTCTCTGACTTCACCTTCCATCTTCCTCCTTCCTGTCTTTCCTCCTTCCACCCCAGTCTGGCCCTGCATCCCCCACCCAGTACCCCTACAGGTGTTGGGGAGGTCCAGGTCTCTGGATCATCTCCTGAGAACTACCCCCCACCCCAATACTTTCCCCAGGTCCCTGCCCTGTTCAGTGTTTTCCTCCATTGAATCCCCTTGTCCACCTGCAGTGGAGTCCCTGAGTGATCCAGTTAACCCACAGGCTGTTAACCAAAAGGTTAGAGGTTCGAGTTCGCCCAGAGGTACATCAGAAGAAAAGCCTGGCTGTCTACTTTCCAAAAAATCAGCTATTGGAAACCCTACAGAGCACAGTTCTACTCTGACACACATGGGATCGCCATGAGTCTGAGTCAACTGGATGGGAGCTGTCTGTCTCTGTCTCCCCGCAACGCACCTTCTGTCCCATCTACTCTTTGACTTGTCCTCATTCATTCATACGTGCATTCATTCATTCGAAAAGAATTCGTTGATTGTTCCCCGTAAGCCATGCCCTGCACTGCACCAGGGTACAGAATAAAAGAGCAGAGATCCCCAGGCCTCCGGGGTCTGAGCGGGAGAGTGGGGAGGAGGAGAAGGAGCAGCATGGCGCCTCAGCTCCAAGCGGAGGTGCAGATGTTGCTGCCTCTCCGGGCTCTTCCTGCTGCCGTGTTGTGTTTGGAAAGTGATGAATTTCAGCACCAGCTAATTAGTCTCTAATTAGCAAGTGGAGTGTAAACAATCACAACAGATGGGGGAGAAAAGGCATTAGCAATAATGACCCTTCTTGGGGGCAGAGTCTCAAAGACAGGCACTTCCTTGGAGGAGCTGGAGGGCAGGCGCAGGAGGCGGAGGCCACCACGGGCCTGTGGGTGACAGGTGCCCCAGCCTGGCTGCAGGCTCAGCAGGGAAGGCGGTGGGGTGATGCCCATGTGGGTCCCCGAATTTGCCTGGGGCAGGTCTGCTGCCAAGTGTGTCACTGATGTATCTGTAGCTGGTGTGGCCCGGGTGACAGCACCTGGCATCTGGGAAAGTGAGTTTTGTAAGTGGAGAGGCGCTCCCCTGTGGATTTGATGATTGGCAACAGCTGAGATCAGGAGGATGGCATGTCCTCTAGAGGGCCTTGGGGACTTAGGACATCCCAGTCTGTTTGCACTCTTGCTGGGGACACAAACCTACATTACTGGCCACTGCCCAGTGACCAGACAGACCGCCATGGGACGTGCTTGCCTGCTCTGGGATGGCATCCCTTTGGGCTGAGCAGGCCTGCCACTGAACCCAGGCCAGGTCACCATGCCAATTGTCACCAGTCAGCTCTGAGGGCCCAGAGCGTGCCTGGCTCAGTGCCTGCCTGTGTTCCTGGCTTCGAGACTGAGGATGCCGAGGAGCTGGACCAGGCTGTGGCTGCTGACACACCCCGGCAACACATACCGGCCGACAGGGACACAGAAGGGAGGACTTCCCTGGGCCTGGGCTGGTGGAGAGGCTCTGAGAAAGGCAAGAGGAAGACAGGGCCTCATGGAGACGTGAGTGCATGGAGAGGAACAGAGACAGACCTGAAAGGGAGAGAGGTGCCTTTGATGTAGACACTCACGTTTATTAAATGCCTTTATTAAGTGCCTGTCTGGGCAGACTGCTGTGCCGAGGGCCAGAAGGGAGTTAACTGACCTGCCCCCGCCCCTTTAAGGCCTGCGACTGAAGACGGCGCAGCTCCCACCCTCTCAGGCTGGGCTCCTCTGCTGCCTGGGGCTGCTGCCACCTTGAGGTGCCACCCTCCTTCCTCTCTGGACACTGACGAGGCCCAGCTCAGACCCCATCTCTGGTGGGACAGGAGGGATCCCCCAGCCCTGTTTCCCTTGGGGAAATTGTCCCCTCTCTGGCTGCCATTACAGGCCTAATTAACAGGCTTGTTTGTCTCATCAGCTTGGCAGTCGGTGTGGGTAAGAAGGGCAATTTCACTGTCTGGCAACGTTATCAAAGCCCTGGCAACTCGTTAACTGAATTGGTCGCTTCTGCTCTGGCCCCTGAAGGATGTTCGCTTTCTCTGAAGGACATGCGCTCAGCCGCCACCTCCTCCTTGCCGTCCCTGCATCCTCCCTGGCCACCTGATTCTCAGGGAGATAGTCAGCAACCTTTCTTTGCAGTCCAGGCCTTCTGTTTGGAGGAGTGATCTGTTTTCACTCTAGGGCTGGGCTAGGGCTGGGGATGTTCACTCTGCATGCATGTTGAGAACCTCCTATGGGATAGGTACAAGGCAAGGCCCTGGGGTCTGGGAGTGGAGAGACTCGGGCCTCACTCAAGTTTAGACCAGGGTTCCTCAACCTCAGGGCTCTTGACATTTGGAGCTGGTCATTCTTTTTCGTTCTTTTTTCCTTTACGGTATATCGGATGGTAGTTTATTGATGTGTAGATAAAATACAGTAAAATGTAAATGTATAAAGAACACAATTTGATGAGATTTTACACATCCATACATCTGTCCAATGTTTCCTACATTCGAGATAAGGAACCAAGCTCACTTTATTTTTCATTTTATTTTGGGGGGTGAAAAGATATACAACAAAACAGACACCCCTTCAGCGATTTCTTCTTGTACAATTCGGCGACAGTGGTTACATTCTCCAAGTTGGGCCACCTTTCTCGACTGCCTTTTCCAAACTGTTTCACCATCATTAACAGGCGCTCACTGTGGGGGACTGACTAGTGCACTGCTGGACATTCAGCAGCATCCCTGCCTCTACCCACGAGATGCCAGTGACATCCCACCCCGACGGAGGGCAACCAAAAATGTCTCCAGTCGTCGATTGTTCCCTGTGGGGCAGAACCACCCCAGGTTGAGAACCCCTGGTCTAGAGGGAGATAGAAATGTAGTCATAAAGGGAATGGTTACAGTGCAGCATGACAGTGTGGTGGTGAGGTATACACCTTGTCCACTTCAGGGTTGGGGACAGCCGTGTCCAGGAGATGTTGGTGCGTAGCCCACAGCAAAGGCCCAGAGACAAGGCTGCACGGTTTGGCCAGAAACCACAAGGAGCTGAGCTCCTCCATTTAACCAGTTATTCCCAGAACACCCACCGTGCATCTGGTTCAGTGACATAAAGGACTTTGTATTCCTTGCTAAGGAGTATCTCATCCTCTCTGCAGTGGTTGCCATTGAAGAAATTTAAACAGGAAGCACGTGGTTAGTAACCCCTTTAACTAACCACCAGTTGCTATCTGTTGCATTCCAACTCATGGTGACCACCCCATGTGTGTCAGAGTAGAACTCTTTGCCCTAGGGTTTTCAATGGCTGAGTTTTCGGAAGTAGATGGCCAGGCCTTTCTTCTGAGGCACCTCTGGGTAGATTTGAACCTTACCTCTAACCTTTTGGTTAGCAGCTGAGCACATTAACTGTCTGCACCACAAGATCTGGCTAATGAGTGATGGTTGGGAGGCCAGTGAGGGCTCGGCAGTGAAAGTCTAGATCGGACATGAAAGGAGAAGGGCCCAAGGGTTGCTTGCCTGTTTAAGAGATACTTAGGGTTAACCAGGAACAACTAACTAATTGGTTAAGTCAAAAAATATTTATGGAATGCCAACTGTGGACCAGACATTGTTAACATCTTGCACTTCTGTGGTACCCTTGTTGCAAGTGATAACCAGTATTGATTCGTTAATATTAACTAAAGTCTATAGTTCACATTAAGGCTCACTAGAACAGGCATCAGGGAGCCCTGGTGATGCAGTGGTTAAGTGCTCGGCTGCTAACCGAAAGGTCAGTGGTTCAAATCCACAGGCTTCTCTGTGGGAGAAAGATATGGCAGTCTGCTTCCATAATGATTACAGCTTAGGAAAGCCTATGGGGGGTTCTACTCCGTCCTATAGAGTCAAAATCAACTTGACAGCAACGGGTAGAACAGGCATCAAAATATGGCAGCCTGGCTCATGGGGCTTGAGGACTGGGTGTGTGGGTGATAGAATGTGGGGTTAAGGGAGAAGACAAGGAGGGCTGCCATGGTTTCTGGCTTGGATGACTGGGAAACAAGGGTACTGCCAACTGTTCTAGAGAATTAGGGGAAGGGGCTACAAGTTTGCGGAGTCCTGAGTTCAGTTTTGGATATTTTTGATTTTTGAACCTGGAGGGTCATCAAAATACAGTTGATTTATTCAGGCAAAAGATCAAGGTTAGAGGTCTGGGAGTCATGAGCATCCAAGGGATAGATGAAACCCAAAAAGTAAAGAAGATAAAGTAGTCCCCCTTTTTATGTGGTTTCGCTTTCCAAAGTTTCAGTTGTATGATCAACCGAGGTCCGAAAATATTAAACGGAAAATTCCAGAGATAAACAATTCCTAAGTTTTGAATTGCACAGTGTTCTGAGTAGTGTGACGAAGTCTCATGCCGTCCTGCTCCATCCTGCCCAGGATGCGCATCATCCTTTTGTCCAGCGTACCCATGCTGTGCACGCTACCAGTCGCTTAGTAGCGGTCTCGGTTATCAGATAGACTGTCGAGGTATCACAGTGCTTGTATGCAAGTAACCCTTTTTTACTTAATACCGGCCGCAAAGCACAAGAGTAGTGATGCTGGACATTCAGGTATGCATAGGAAAAAACATAATCTATATAGGGTTCAGAACTATCTGAGGTTTCAGGCATCCACTAGGGTCTTGGACTGTATCCCCTGCAGATAAGGGGTGAATGCTGTATCCTCACCCTGGGAAAATGAGAGCAGGAATCTGGAAACTCCACCATTTCTGAGCCTGAGGAGGAAGAAGGGCGAGCCAGGGTGGCAGGGAAGGAATAATGGGAAAGTAAGAGGAGGGCCAGGAGAGGGCGATGGGAGGCAAGACTTGGGAGTTTTTGGGAGGCAGTGTTGGCGTGGTCGGCCACCACAGAGAGGCCTGGCAAGCCTCATTGGAGTTGGTGATGAGGAGGCATTTGAAGCCCTTTGTCAAAGAAGAATCCTTGGATGGTGCAAAGGAGAACGTGCACTCTGCTAACCTGAAGGTTGGGGTTTGAGTCAAGGCTTTGAACCGGTTCATTTCAGTTCAAACTCCAGCTGAGAATCTACATTTCTAACAAGGTCCCTACGGAGGATTTGCATTTCCACCCAGATATACTGAATCAGAATCTACATTTTAACAAGGTTCCCCCAGGTGATTCTTATGTATAACTTCCTAGGAAAGAGCCGGTTCGAAGCCCTGGTTTGAGTCCACCCAGAGGCACCTTGGAAAAAGGCCTGGTGATCTACTTCTGAAAAACCAGCCATTGAAAACCCTATGGAGCACAGTTCTGCTCTGACACACATGAGGTTGTCATGAGTAGGAGTCTTGGTGGTTTTTGTTGAAGGAGATAAATGGGGTCATATTTCCCCATGGGTTTTTTTAGGGAGAAGCTTTGCGGGGGGGGGGGAGGGTGTCACAAGAGGGTATGGTTGTCCCCACTAGTACTTGTCAAATATGGCATCCATGTGAAACTCATGTTACATGATTCTGTAATGGGGGACATGGCATTACGCATTTGTCAAAACCCAGAGGACTGACAGGACAAGGAGTGAACCCTGATGTGAACTGCAGACTTTAGTTCATAATAATATATCAGTATTGATCCACCTGTACCACAGGAATGCAAGATGTTAGTAACGGCAGAAACAGTGTGCAGAGGGGAGAGGGGCCGTGTGGGAATCGTCTCTACTTGCTGTGCAAGTCTCCTGTGAACCTAAAACTGCTCTTAAAAAAGAAGTATGTTAAAAAGAAAAGGGCGCCCTTCTGACAGGTAATATGGTAGCCTGAGGTTTGTTAAAACTATAATGGGGGTCCACCAGACTGAGTCCAGAACAACGAGATGGTGCTTGGCTACCCTCACTGACTGCTGTGACAGGGATCACAATAGAGGGTTTCGGACAGAGTTGGAGAAAAATGTAGAACAAAATTCTAACTCAAAAAGAAAGACCAGACTTGCTGGCCTGACAGAGTCTGGAAAAACCCTGAGAGTCTGGCCCCCGGACACACTTTCAACTCAGTAATGAAGTCACTCCTGGAGTTCATCCTTCAGCCAAAGGTTAGACAGGCCCATAAAACGGGACTATAGGGGACACACCAGCCCAGGGACAAGGACTAGGAGGCAGGAGGGGACAGGAAAGCTGGTAATAGGGCACCCAGGGTTGATAAGGAAGAGTTGACATGTCATGGGGTTGTTAACCAATGTCATAAAACAATATGTGTACTGTTTAATGAGAAACTAGTTTGTTCTGTAAACCTTCATCTGAAGTACAATTTTAATAAATTAAAAAAAAAAAAACTATAATGGGGAAGCACAGTGGTTAAGCGTTCTGGCTGCTAACCAAAAGGTCGGCATTTCAAATCCACCAGCCGCTTGTTGGAAACCCTAAGGGGCAGTTCTATTCTGTCCTGTAGGGTTGCTATGAGTCGGAATTGACTCAACGGCTATGGGTAGTAAGCAGTAATAGTAGGCAAAGGCAAGACTGTGAGAGATGGTAGAAGGTGCCAGTGGTGGTCCCATTTTTATATTATTGCTCCCATCCCACCATGAGTATAGGGCCCACCCCTGACCAGGTCCTGCCCAGGCTTAGGGCCCCTACATTGTGATTATAGAGTGGTTAGCATTCCACAGATCTGTGTCGCTGTTGGCTGCCACCAAGTCAGCTCTGATTCATGGTGACGCACCATATAACAGAACGAAATCTGCCCAGTCCTGTGCCATCTTCATGATTGCTGGCATGCTTTAATCCATTATTGCCTTCCAGTTAGGAGCTTATCTTCTAGCACTGTATCGAACAATATTCTGTTGTGACCCATAGGGTTTTCGTTGGCTAATTTTTGGAAGTAGATCGCCAAGCTTTTCTTCTTAGTCTGTCTTAGTCTGGAAGCTCCACTGAAACCTGTCCACCATGGGTGACCCTGCTGCTATTTGAAGTACCAATGGCATAGCTTCCAGCATCATAGCAACATACCAGCCACCTCAGTACAACAGATGGGTGGTGGCCATAGATCCCAGAGAGAGGAATATCCTAAACGGATGCCACGAGACAAAACAAGAAGCTGGAGCAGAGCATAAAGTAACTTGCTCTTCCCGCCTGTTCTCCCATGTTCCAAGTGTTGGTCTGACCTAGAATGTAAGACAGTAGGAGGATGGCTCTAAACCCCATGCCTGGCTCCACGTAGAACTTCACTCAACCCCACTGGGCAGACAGGTGTGGGCCAGCTTGAAGGACCTTCCCAAAACCTTCTTACCAACCTAACTTGGCTATCATGAATTGTTAGCCTTCTCTGTGCCAGCATCCCAGCCTATCTTGTTTCTTTATCACTTCACGTGGTTGCTGCATCCCCCATTTCAGACAAGTAGGTTTTCCAAAGCCTCCCATCGCCAAGTGGTATAACCAGACAAATCTCCTGCCTTCCAGCCCAGTCTTGCCTCTGCCATGTCTCGGCTTCCCCCATCCTTGTTACTCCACTTCAGGGGTCCCTGGTGTCCACTTCTAAGTGCTTCTTGCTACAACCGAAACCACCTCTTCTTTCCTTGGCATCGTATTTCTACCAGACAGGTAAATATTTTCCCCATATTACCAAAAGGAAAGATAAGTCCCCAAAAGGAGATATTTACGGAAGACTCAAATGGCCAAAATGGCATAAAAGGACTCAAGAATGAGAGAGAAGAAGAAAAGCAAGCCCCAGGAGAGCCACTGAAAGGAGCTACAAGATTTGGGGAGCGCTCAGAGAACCCCAAGGAAAAAGGCAGAGGTGCCGGAGGGAGGGAGGCCTTCTCCCCAGCTCCCTCCACCTGGATCTGCATTGCGATCCAAAGGGAAATGGGTGTATTGATTGGTCCATAAGCTGGCTGTGCCTGGGAGTGGCTGTCTGCTCACCTCTCTTCTCACTCGGAAGTAGAAGCTCCAACCTTCAGGGATAAATGCAGTGTGAGTGAGTGAGCTACGGGAAGATGGAGCTGCTGTTATGGATGACAGCTTGGCCGCGTTGAAGGGTCAGCAGAGGGTGCGAGAGGTGGAGGAATCGAGGACACAGTCACAGAGGGAGAAAGAAGGGACTCTGGGGGAGGGAACAGAGAGGCCTCTGCCATCCCTGCTGGTACTGTTCATATGGCCACCAGTGTGGACTCTTCCCAGTAGCCTTGGGGTCTCCCAGGGACTGATCCCCTAAGCCCTGCCCCTCAGTGAGGGCTGGTGCTTGGAGTGCTACCCCTGATTCTTGACCCTTCTTGGGAGAGCATGATGCAAGCAGGGCAGCTCTCCCTGTTCACCTGTAGCTTAGCAAGGCTGTAGCACTACTCGGGACAAGAGCCTGGGCGCAGACTTGGCCAGATGTGAGTGTGAATCCCTCCTTGCCACTCCATTCCGGACCTGTCGGCACAGCTGCTTCCCCATCTATCAGAGGGCCACGATGACCTTGAAGGGTGGTCAGCAGGATGTGTCAAGATGCACAGCAGCTGGGCCACCTGGCACTTCTCAGGTACTTAATGCCCATTTGTTCTTCTGCTGCACACGCACTGAGTAGGAATTGTGGGGGAGCAGAACATGTGAGGGGTCCGGTCAGATGTCAGAGATGTGCTCAGCAGTGGTCACAGAGCTTCCCTCCGCATCACTGCCCTCTTTCTCCCTGCAACTTCGTTCATGTGCTCAGCTCCAGGTAGTGTGTGTGTGTGTGTGTGTGTGTGTGTGTAGCCCTGGTGGTGCAGTGGTTAAGAGCTTGGCTGTTAACCAAGAGGTTGGCAGTTCAAATTTACCATCCTCTCCTTGGAAACCCTGTGGACCAGTTCTACACTGTCCTGTAGGGTCACTATGAGGCAGAATCAACTCAATGGCAACAGGTTTGGTTTATGTGTGTGTGTATATACACACACATATGTATATGTAAATATATACCCCGGTGGCAACAGTTAAGCACTTGGCTGCTCACCAAAAGGTTGGTGATTTAGAACCCCCCAGCAGCTCCATGGGAGAAAGACTTGGTGATCTGGTCCCGTAAAGATTTCATCCTAGGAAGCCCTATGGGGCAGTTCTGCTTTGTCACATGAGTCACTATGAGTTGGAATCGACTCGACAGCGCCCAACAACAACGTATATGCTAACTGATGGCACCACACCCTTCTCCAGCCCTGGGTTCCAGACCTGGATATCCAACTAGATCTGCTACCTAGGTGTTTGAAAGGCACCCTGGCCACAACATGCCCAGGGACTCGGTAGGTATTTTCCCCCGCCCGCTCCTGCTGCAGTGTGTCTGTCTCAGTAACCAGAACCATCCCTGCTGACTCTTCCCTCTCCATCGGACAACCCCTGCCCTCCCAATCCAACAAGGGGCCTTCTGGACTGTTCTTCCCCGTAGTTCTCACACCCCCTTACTTCTTACCACTCCCTCTGCCTCCAAGCTCCCACTATCTCTCTCCTGAACCTCTACAGCGGCAGCCCCCCAACTGGACCCTCAATACCCTTCCTGCCTCCTTCAATCCACCCCAGTGCACAGCCAGCAAGGCTAAAAATCCCACAAATTTGTCAGTGTCACTTCAATGGCAATGTCACTTGATGGCTTCCCACTGCCTTGGGATAAAGCCCCAAATCCTGGACAGGGCTCACTTACAAGGCATGTGCCATAAGCTGTGTATTCTCCTCCCATTCCACCTCTCCTTCCTCTTCCCCTCACCATCAGGGTCCAGCCGCAAGGCGCCCCTTCTAGTCCTGAGTCTGATGGGAATGAGCAGGGCCCTGTCCCCTCCAAACGCTTTAACCTGCCCTTACGTCTCTCCCTGAAACATGCTGCTCCCCACTCTTTGCCTGGCTCCAGTCTTGGCTTCAGTGCCACCTTTTTGCATTCCCACAACCCCTAAGCCTTGGTTCACAACACCCTTTGTTTTCAGTCCCTTGTTTATTACCTGCATTTCCTGGTGACCCGAAGCTCC
The DNA here is from genome assembly GCF_030014295.1 of Loxodonta africana. Taxonomy (NCBI): domain Eukaryota; kingdom Metazoa; phylum Chordata; class Mammalia; order Proboscidea; family Elephantidae; genus Loxodonta; species Loxodonta africana. The sequence goes on from NC_087359.1 coordinate 19,437,661, forward strand.
ATGAGCTCAAAGCCCATATTGTCTTGCTCCGCACTTTGTCCCCAGAGTACTGCCCAGTGGTTGGTGCAGAGCTGGCAGTCCAGTGCCGTAGGATTAACTGATGAGTGAATGACTCGGCACAATGCCCCCTTCCTCCGTGAAGCCTTCCTTGACTCCCTACCCATCCTCAGTGACCCCACCCTGCCCCAAGTGTCCCTGCCACCTGGCTCCTGTACTCTGCATTAGCCTGTACTCCGAGATGCCCTGTGCATTAGTCATCTTCCCATGGGAATCCTATCTCTCCAGCCGGCCTGGGGAGGGGCCTCCTCGTAGGGCCGAAGGGCTGTGCCTCCTGGCTCTTTGTCCTCCCAGTGCCTAGCACACAATTCATGCTTAATGAGTGTGAAAAGCTAAAGAGGTGAGTCAGGACCTTGGGATCTTCCTCCATGCTGAGAAGTTGAGGGTCATTCAGGACCGTCCTCAATGTCCTTGTTTTCTCAAACCGTGTTTGTCTCCACACTGATCCTGTTCAGGAACAGGGAACGAAACACCAGAACTGGGAGAGGCTGGTGATGGAGGTGGCTGCAGGCCTGATGGGACCTTGGGTTGATGCTGGCACCCAAAAGGGTCCCCAATACAGAAACACACACATACACGTACTTACTTACTCACACACATACACACTCATACACATGCACACATCACACTCACATACACACTCACACACATACTCACACACACTTACACACACACACTCACATGCAAAATCTACAGTGCCTCCCCCCTGCCCTCAGGATAACATCCACATTTCTTAGCACAATTTATAAGCCCTTTATTCTCTGGGACCCCGAGCCCTCACCATTTATCTGTGCATTCATTCATTGAAAAAACACTTGGCAGAGACTATACATTTGCATCTCCGCCTGTATCCCTTGCCACAACCCTCCAATTAGGTGATATTATTACCTACACCTTGTTCTACTGATAAGGAAACAGGCCCAGGAGGTTATGTGACCTGCCCAAGGCCATGCAGCTCCTAAGTAAGCCAGGACTTGAGTCCGAGTTCATCTGACCCAGGCCCTCCTCCTCACCGCCCACCCCCTTCACCCCCCCTTCACCCTTTATCCCATCATCCTGAAATAGCCCACATTCCCAGAAGCCACTGTTCCTCTGACGCTTCGTGGCTTTTGCATAAATGGTGCCCTCTGTCCGGCAGGTCTTCCCTTTAGCCCTCTGCCTAGCTAACTTCCGGCTGTCCCTTTAGGGTGCTGCTCTGGGACACCTTCCCTGAGGCTCCTTTGCTGTCTAAGCAAGCTGTGCTTCATTGTAGGCCGGACATACCATGGCTTCACTCCCTTTGTAGTGTTGATCCTACTGTTTTGAGCTGTCAGTCGGCTCGTCTGTCTCCCCATGGACCTGTGGGCCACTTGAGGACAAAGGTTTTCTTTTTGCTCACTAATATCTCCTGGCACATAAAAAAAAAAACAAATCCAGTGGCATCAAGTCGATTCCGACTCATAACGACCCTATAGGACAGAGTAGAACTGCTCCATAGAGTTTCCAAGGAGCGCCTGGCAGATTCAAACTGCTGACCCTTTGTTTAGCAGCCATAGCACTTAACCACTATGCCACCAGGGTTTCCCCTGGCACACAGCAGGTGCTCAAAAAACATTTACCAAATGAGTGAATGAATGAGTGAATGAATGAAATGCACGCTCTGCATTCTGGCTGAGGGCCAGGAGCATTTGTATGGGATGGGAGTCAAGGCCCCCGAAAACCTAGGCAGTGAGGCTGGGGGTCCTCCATGGGAAGGTGGGGAAGGAGGAGGCCATGACCACACAGAGGGAGCAAGTTCAGGGACAAGAGGTGACGTTCTGCAGGTGGCCGCCTGGAGAGAAGCTGTGGGCCCGTGGCCGAGCGCATCGTCCTGAGGAGAGGGGCAGCCAGGGGGGTGCGGAGAGGTCGGGGAGGCGGTGGCAGAGGTGAGGAGGGCCGGCCAGGTGAGGTGGCCGTCCGTCCTCTGCCAGCTAACCTTCCACCCACCGCTCCAGCCGCTCCGTCAGGTGGTTTCCGCTCCTTATCCCGCTCCATCAGCCTTCTCATTCATCCTCTTGACAATCTCAAATGGGGCTTTTTGGACCACATGTTTTATCCCTTGTCACCAGCCAAACAGCCCTATTATATTAATTTATTGTCCTTTCCGGTAACATGTACCCTTCCTAGAAACTCCCACTTTCCCACGCTGGGCTCGTCCATTGCCAAACCGCAGCTCCCGGCTGCCCTCCTCCCCTGACCCCAGGCGTGCAGGGCAGTGAGCCGCAGTCCCCGGGACCCTCCTGGCCTTCCCCCTGAGGGCCTTTGTGGGCTTCCCCTCTTTGTATCAGCTCTCCACGGAGAGCCTCGGTTTGGTGCCACACTGCTGGTGACAGACTTTTCCTTCTCGTGAACTCTTGCCTCAGACTCCATCCCTCACTTACCCCTCAGTGCCTGGAGTGGGGTGGGCAGAGATGAGCCAGACGATGGCCTACAGGAAAACTGAGGCCCACCCAGAGAGGGAGCCTGGCTTGCCCAAGATCACACAGGCCCTAGGGGAGGTGGGTCTGTCAACAGCAATCCATGACCTCAGTCATGTGATACTCTGGTGGTTTGCCTCTGCGGGGGCCTCGCCGCTAACCTTTTCTTAGCGCTCCCAGGCCAGTTCACGTCCATGGGGAGTAAGGTGCTCGCTGTAGCGGGTGGGACTCTTGCTTCTGCCTCTCAGAGACTCCAGTCTGGAGAGGAGGGAGCACCCAGGGACACCTCTCTTGCCTTTCCTTCTACGTCATGGGATACAATAGAAGGAACATGGATTTGGAGACAGACGAGCCTGAGTTCAAATGCCAGTGCCTACGCTAGCCATCTGCATAACCTGGGCTAAGTCACTTCATGTCTTTGGCTATCAGTGTTCCCATCTGCACAATGGGGTAGTCGTACCTCCTGGACTCAGGGTCATATACAGAGACAGAGCCACCTGGGTCTCATTACCATGGACAAAGGCCGGGACTTGAGGGAGGTGGGACTCCAGCCTGTGGGACCCCAGCTAAGGATCACTTCTCTAGCCCAACGGAGGACAGAGGGGGCAGGAAGTGTGTGACTCTCAGCTCACTGTCCCCGGATGAGGGTGTCCTTGCTGAAGAAGGGGGAGTGCAAGGAACATCTCACCCACTTCCTGAGCCCGTGAAAGCTTGACACCCCCACTCCCTAGTCTGCCAGGGGAAGCCAGGGGCCTCCATTTTGGGCAGGCGGGGAAACTATAGAGAAGGAAGGGGAGTGTTTCATGTGAGTGGGGGTGGAGGGCCACGCTGCTCTCCTTCCCAGAAAGGCTCAGCTTCCCGGGAATGAATTGGTAACAGCCTGTCACTGTACAGGGCCATCCATCAGGCCAGTGCCTCCTGCCAACATGCCAATCCTGCTGCCTGCAGGCTCACAGCAGTGCAGCCTGTCGTCTGTCACCATTAGCTCACCTCAGGCCCCACTGCAGAGCCGCTGGCACAGCGTTGTTCAGGGGCAAGGAGGGCAGGTCAAGGCCAGTGCTGGGAGGAGTGGCCAGTGAGACTGGGAAGTGATAGGTCAGGGAAGGCTTGGGTTGTGTCAGAGCCCTTCCGGAGAAAAGAGAGTGCCCTTCCTTTCTTCCTTCCATCAGTCCTTCCTTCATTCAACATTTATGGAGCTCCTCCTCCATGCAAGATGCTGGGCTAGAGACTGAAGGTGCGAAAACGACTGAGCTGTGTCCTCTAGCAGCTTAGAGTCTAGTAGGGCATAGTGGGTTGAACTGTGTCCCCCAAAAAGATATACTGAAACCCTAGCTCCAGGGACCTGCAAATGTCACCTCATTTGGAAATAGGGACTTTGCAGATGTAATTATTTCAGTTAACGTGAGCTGGAGTAGTTGATGGTGGCGGGTGCCGTTGAGTCGATTCCAACTCATAGCAACCCCCGTGTGACACAGTAGAACTGCCCCATAGGGTTTTCTAAGCTATGATCTTGACTGGAGCAAATCTTTCTCCTGGGGAGCCGCTGGGTGGGTTCCAATTGCCAGCCTTTTGGTTAGCAGTGGAGCGCTTAACCACTGTGCCATCAGGGCTCCTTTACTGGATTAATTATTGTTGTTAGGAGCCGTCGAGTCGGTTCTCACTGGGAGCTACCCTAAGTAGAAGAGAAAAAAATACTGCCCGGTCCTGTACCATTGTTGCTGTGTTTGAGCCCTTTGTTGCAGCCACTGGGTCAATCTATCTCTTTGAGGGTCTTCCTCTTTTTCTTTGACCCTCTACCTTACCAAGCATAATGTCCCTCTCCAGGCACTGGTCCCTCCTGATAACATGTCTTAAGTATATGAGATGGAGTCTTGCCATCCTTGCTTCTCAGGAGCATTCGGGTTGTACTTCTTCCAAGACAGACTTGTTTGTTCTTCTGGTAGTCCATGATATATTCAGTATTCTTCGTCAACACCATAACTCAAAAGTGTCAATTCTTCTCTGGTCTTCCTTATTCATTGTCCAGCTTTCCAATGCATAAAAAACAAAAACACCAAACCCAGTGCCATCGAGTCGATTCCAACTCATAGCAACCCTATAGGACAGAGTAGAACTGGCCTATAGAGTTTCCAAGGAGCGCCTGGCGGATTCGAACTGCTGACCTTTTGGTTAGCAGCTGTAGCACTTAACCACTACGCCACTAGGGTTTCCTTCCAATGCATATGAGGCAATTAAAAAGACTGTGGCTGGGGTTAGGCACACCTTAGTCTTCAAAGCAATATCTTTGCTTTTTAACACCTAACAATAAGCCACCACAGTATGACAAACTGACAGACGAGTGGTGGTTTACTGGCTTAGGGTGGGCCCTAAATCCAAGATGACTATGAGAAGTCTTGTAAGAAGAGGAGACACAGAGAGACACACAGGCACAGAGGCAAGGCGGCCATGTGACGGTGGTAGTAGAGATTGGAATGATGCAGTTGCAAGCCAAGGAACGCCAAGGATTGCCTGGAGCCACCAGAGCTGGAAGAGGCAAGGGAGGGTTCTCCCCTAGAGCCTCCAGAGAGAGTGTGGCCCTGCTGACACCTTGATTCCGGATTTCTGGCCTCCAGAACCACAAGAGAAAACATTTCTATTGTTTTAAGCCACTCAGTTTGTGGTCATTTGTTACAACAGCCCTTGGAAACGAATGCACGGGGAAGGCAGAAGTTCAACGTCTCACACGGGTTGCAGTGTGATGGTGGATGTGAGTGGGGGTCAGTGAACACACAACGGGGCTCCCTTCTACGGAGAGAGCGTGAATCTTCATAGAGGAGGTGGCTCTGCTCCGTGTTGGCCTTGTATTTGGGGGGTGGGAGCTGGTCAGGGAGTAGAGCAGGACTCCACCCAGCCCTTGTCCATCATAATTGGCAGCTCGAGCTCTCCTGGGGGAAGAGGCGGTCCTAGCCTAAGCCAGACATTCTCAGGCAAGCTCAGGCACAGAACCTAGACTTGGAAGAGGACAATGGACATCAGTGAATCCCTCATGTCCATTTCACAGCTGGGAGAAATGAGGCCAAGAACTATCAAGTGAAACAGTGGGACTTGGCGACAGAAAAGCTGGGCTCGAATTCTACCTTATCCTCCTCTGCTTTAGTTTCCCCACCTGCCAACAGGAGGGCTGGGCTAAATGAGCTCCACAAACCCTTCCGGCTGGAGATGCTCAGGTGCTGTGGGTGGCCAGAGGCACTCTGCATGTCAGGGGCAGAGCTGGCGCAGGGCCTGGCCTTCAGCCCAGGGCCTTCTCCGGCGTCTAGCCTCAGCTGCTGCTTCCTCCTTCACCCTACCACTGGAGGAGCTAGTGATGGTGTCGGAACACAAACCCCATTTCTACGTGAACCGGGCACCTGGTGGAGATGCTCCTGGTAAATTGACCTGTTCGCTTATTGGTGTGAATTTCCTTGTCTCTCGGTGTCTCTCATTTTCCCTGGTTTTGGCTGCTGGGTCCAGGCTCCTCAGGAGAGGGCTGAGGCCCGATTAAATCTGGGGGCATGGCACTAAGGGAGGGGAGCCTGGACGAGCTGCCACCTGCCCTCCCTGGTGGATAAGCATCAGGGGATCAATAGCGGAGTCCAGATACCATCGCCACCCCCTGTAGCCTTTGCTCTGGCCGCTTGCATCCACAGCAGATGGGTTCTGGGCTTTCAAAGCGACAGGGCCCAGAGGCAGGGCAGGGCACGCCGGCTGGCTCTCCGACAAGGGTAACGAATGCAGCCCCTGGAAGAGGGGCTGCTGCCTGTCCTCTGTCCCTCTCCCTTCCCAGGACAAGCAGGGGGCTGGGCTGCTATCCAAGAGGCTACCTGCCACCAGGACATGTGAGCAGGGGCAGCCAGGCCAGGGCGAGGTGGGCCGCTGGGCAGCTGCAGCCTGGGGTGGGGATCAGGACCACCCATGGCTCCACTTCATTCCTGCCCTGCACATAGGCATGGGGCATGACTCAGCTCTCCAAGCCTCAGTTCCCCTCTTGGTAAAATAGGGTTGTTAATAGTTCTGACCCCATTGCTCGCCACCCGTCTGTCAGTTTCTCATACTGTGGTGGCTTGTGTGTTGCTATGGTGCTGAAAGCTATGCTACTGGTATTGCAGATAACCTGCAGGTCAGCTATGGTGGACAGGTTTCAGCGGAGCTTCCAGACTAAGACAGACCAGGAAGGCAGGCCTGGATGTCTACTTCTGAAAGTCACCCAGTGAAAACCCCACAGCTCACAGAATATTGTCTGAGACTTAGACTTGCTTACTTTTTTTTTTTTTGTTCTTTAGATGAAGGTTTACAGAACAAACTAGTTTCTCATTAAACAGTACACATATTGTTTTATGAGATTGGTTAACAGTCCCACAACAGGCCAACACTCTCCCTTCTCGACCTTGTATTCCCTGTTATCAGCTTTCCTGTCCCTTTCTGCCTTCTAGTCCTTGCCCCTGGACTGGTGTGTCCCTTTAGTCTCATTTTGTTTCACGGTCCTGTCCAATTGACTGAAGGGTGAACCTCGGGAGTGACATCCTTATTGAGCTAAAAGGGTGTCCGGGGGCCATACTCTCAGGGTTTCTCCAGTCTCTGTCATGTCAGTAATAGACTTGCTTACTTTGGACGTGTCATCAGGAGGGACCAATTCCTGGAGAAGGACATCCTGTTTGGTAAAGTGCAGGGCCTGCAAAGGCAAGGGAAACCCTTAATCAGATAAACTGACTCAATGGTCACAACAAATGGGCTCAAACATCCCAAAGATCATGAAGACAGCACAGGACCGGGCAGCGCCTTAGTCATGTTATACGTGTGGTCGTCATGAATTGGAGCTGACTGAGACAGGAGCTAACAAAAACAACACCACCCTGGCAATTGTGTGTGGAGGGAATAAGAGATGACAGCACAGGCCTGGCACAGCATCCGTTTCTGGGTGTTTCCCATGTGCCAGGCACTCGGCCAGACATTGGGTTCCCAGCTTTATGTGAATTTATCGCATTGAATCCTAACAAGCCCCAGCCAGGTAGTTGTTGCAGAATTCCCATTGTGCAAGCAAGAAAGCTGGGGCTGGAAACACAGGTGGCTGACCAGCAGCAGGAAGCTTGGAAATGCAGGGGTGGGGTTCGAACTCTGTCTGGCCACCCACAAACCAAGGCTTTCTGTTCTCCAAATTGCCTGTATATTTGGGCAGTGGGGGGTGGGAGGAGGGGGGAGGGGGTGGGGCTGGGGGGAGGGTTCTCTTTGAATTAGCCCAAGCTTTTAGCCCTGCCCCCACTCTTGCCCCATGAGACTGATAGGAACCCAGCCCCACCCTCTGGAACCCAAAGAGCAGGGCCAGTGCGTGGCAGATGGGAGATGCTCAGGGTGCAGGGACGGATTACCCAATAAGCAAGGTATGCACATGCCTAATAGTGCTAACTTACTAACCTGTAGTACACAATTTCACCTGGTTTTGGTGAAAACCAGGTGAAATTGTGCAGTACAGGTTAGTAAGCAAGCACGATTAATTCCGTGCGTTCCTTGCTTACTGTAAGCCGGTGCTTACTGTGCATACTGGCTAATCCAGCCCTGTCGGGGTGCCTGAGCCCCAAGGCCAACCACCGTCCGCATGACTCTACCTCGAAGCAGACTGGGCGTCAGAGCCCTGGGCTCTAGCCCCAGCACGGCAGCTAACGCTGAGTCCCTACCTGAGTCACTTCACCTCTCCAGGCCCCAGGTGTCTCACCTGTTAAGTGAAGGGTTGAACCAGTGGGCCTCAGTTGACAGTGCACCCCCCACACCAGCCCCATGACGTTGGGAGGGAAGAAATGGGGCTGCTTGTGAAAACAGAAAGACACTGCTCATTGGAGGCGGGAAAGATCTGGAGCCTGTTCCTGAAACGGGAGGAGAGAGACCGTGGCCCCTGGACGTGGCCTGGACTCCTCCAGCAAGAGGCCGGGCCGCAAGTCCTGTGGCCTTCTGCCAGCTGCCACCCACCACCAGTTACCATTGAGATGACTCTGACTCCTGGTGACCCAGGTGTGTCAGAGTAGAACTGTGCTCCGCAGGATTTTCAATGGCTGAGCTTTCGGATGTAGATCACCAGGCCTTTGTTCTGAGGCACTTCTGGGTGAGCTTGAACCTCCAACCAAGCTGAGCTCCTTAACTGGTTGCACCACTCAGGAAAAAAGGCCAGGAGGGGGTTTGGGGCAGGAGCTGCCAGCATGGGGGAAGAGTGAGGGCCCGTCTCTCTCCAGATCCGGTGCAGCCTCAAGGCGGGTGACACCAGGAAAGGAGGGGTCCCGTGTGTCCACAAGAGCAGCTGGGAGGCCGCGCGGGCTGGCGCGAGCGTGTGCAAGCCTCTCTAGATAATCCAGCTTGTAAATTGTTTGGGGACGATAACTGCTGAAACGGCCGGGGAGCCGCCGCGTGGTGTTATTATTTATGATAAACCGCAGAGGTGCCTGCCAGATACTGGAATGGGCTGAGTGCTGCGCGCAGGATGGACGGCAAATTGAACTCCAATTTTCTGCTCCGCAGTCTTTGTTACACGCCACAAAGCTCCGGTATAGACGGGTCACCAAGCTGATGAATGTGTGCCCCTCCGCGGCGACGAGTCCATCTCTCAGCCGCTGCGCGCAGAGCGACTCACAGCTTTGTTTTCCCTCCCCTCGGGCCCAGCCGCCAACGCCTTCCATGTGAACCAAACAGCGTTGAACCGAAGGCCTGATCAAAGCCTTGGCAGGGCAGAGGCCGCTGGTTCGAAACCCGACTTCGCAGTAGATTCCACGTGTAACTTTTCACCACTCTCCTCTGAGCTACAGATGAGAGAAATGAAAGGGCAATAATAGTAACGCTCCGGAAGGGTGGCTGGGAGGATTAAATGAGAAGACAGGAAGCTGAGCGTGGATTAGGCCTTCAGGAACTCCCTCATTTGTCTTTCCCTTCTCCTTGGGCTGAGCTGCTGGCCTTAATGCCGGCGAAGGGGAAGTGGGCAAAAGCCACTGAAATTTGTTGGAAAGCACCCATCTGGGGGCGATGAAGTGGAGTAATTGTTATTAGCTGCGATCAGATCAACTCTAACTCAGGATGATTGTATGTACAACAGAACAAAATATTGCCTGGTCCTGTGTCATCCTCGCAGTCACCAGCACATTCAAGTCCATCGTTGCGGCTACTGTGCCAATCAGCTCACCAAGGGCCTGCCACCCTCTCTCTGGCCCTCTACTTCACCAAGAATAATGCCCTTCTCCAGTGACTGATTCCTCCTAATGATGCATCCAAAGCAAGCAAGTCAGATAATGCCCTGTTGTAATCCAGAAAGTTCTCATTGGCTAATTTTTGGATGTAGATTGCCAGGCCTTTCTTCCTAGTCTTAGTCTGGATGCTCTGCTGAAACCTGTCCACCACGGGTGACCCCCTGCTGGTATTTGAAATACTGGTGCAATAGCTTCCAGCATCATACCAATATACACGCCACCACAGTACAACACACTGACAGATGGGTGGTGAGGTGAAGCAGGGAGCCCCCTAAAAAGGCCTACTCTCCAGCTCAGCTCTCTTGGGTCAGTATGAGGAAATTGATGCCAGTGTTAAGTCTGGTCACCTAGCCTAGCTCCTGCCTTCCGCTCCATTCCCATCCCTCTCCTCCTAAGCCCAGTGGATGGCCTCCTTTTAGGTATAGCATTTCTTCCAGGGTGGACAGCCCCTAGAGTGGGCAAGAGGGGGGAACGGGGATTGCCCTTGGGAAACGTGCCAACCAGAGCTATCGGACCCCTGGCTTATTCCTCTGGCACTGCCTTCTGTGCCCTGTGTCTGGTGACATCATTGGTGACCAGGGGATGGATCCTCGAGACCCCCAGGTTGTAGATTCCTGGAAACATCCTTGGTCCTGTGAGTTCTTGCTCTAGGCTTCCTAGACCTGTGAGAGGCCTGTGTTTCTCCACCTCCAGAATCCTCGGGCTTGGAGGGGGCTGAAGACTGGTACCCAGGTGCTGGAGAGAGCTCACCAGCTGAGGGGCCTTCAAGGAAGTCACCTGGGGGAGGGCAATAACCAGATGCAAGGTAGGACAAGACTTCACGGAGGCAGCCGGGCCAGCCCAGCAGCTGACTCCGCATGGGACCTTGGGCGAAGCCCTTCATCTCCGTGGGTCTCAGGTCCTGGCTACAAAGCTGGAGAATCGCCCAAGCATGCATCCTGCCTCAGGGTTACCGAGGGGAAGAAGACTGTCATCCATGCAACCCGGTGAGCTTCTTGGGAGGAATTCCAGAACTTGGTGAAAATTTTATTATCTAATGAATCTGAATACACAAATGATAATAGCATCATTAGGCAGAAACATTCTAATCAATGGTAGAAGTTTAATCTCTGAACTCTCCAGCTGAAATGCAAGAAAGGGCTTCCTTCCTCTCTGTTAATTGCAAAATAAACCCATCGGAAATGAGAACCATCCTTTTTCCACACCAGGCTGGAGGCTGTGGCGTTATTTACCTGTGTGGTGCAGGAAGGAGGCCCTGGCTGTGAGGCGTGCTCGAAGTTGTGACACCAGGCGAAGAGAGCAATAGTAATGGCCACCCCTTAGGGGCTTGTTCTGTGTGCCAGGCACCGCTCTAAGCCCTTACCCCTCTCACAGGCCTGTGAAGCAAGCACTATGACCATCCCCCTCTCGGGCTGAAGCGCAGCAGGGCTACAGTGAGATGCCCAGGGTCACATAGCTAGTAAGTGGGAGAGCTAGGATGTGAACCTGGCGGAGTCCCTGGGTGGCACAAATGCTTAAGCACTTGGTTGCTAACCTTTATTGAAAGGTTGGTGGTTCAGACCCACCTAGAGGCACCTCAGAAGAAAGGCCTGGTGATCTGCTTCCAAAAGGTCACAGCCATGAAAACCCTATGGAGCACAGTTGTATTCTGCGCGCGTGGGATCGCCCTGAGTCGGAGTTGACTCAAGGGCAACAGGTTTGGCTTTTATGGTTTGGTTCCACTCCAGGGCCCAAAAAGCCCAGCACTCACACAACTATGCCAATGTTGCAATATCGGATTGCAAGAGGAGGGAACTTGGACATCCCCTAGGACAGTCAGCCCCTAAGAGGAAGTGACCTGGCCAAGTCCAGCTGCAAGTTTGTTTACCTGCCCTTTCATTCATGGATCTGGGTCCTCCTGTGTGCCATGCTGGGTGCTAGGCTCTGGGGCTAGGGAGATAAGGGAGCCCCTGTCCCTGCTTCCAGCAGATGACACGCTAGCCTGGGATCACACAAATGCAGCTGTGACGTCTCTGGCAAACCCATTGCCTTCGATTTGATCCCGACTCATAGCAACCCTCTAGAACAAAGTAGAACTGCCCCATAGGGTTTCCAAGGTTGTAACCTTTATGGAAGCAGACTGTCACCTTTCTCTTGCGATGGGTTAGAACTGCCAACCTTTCAGTTATCAGCCAAGCGCTTAATCTCTGCACCACCAGGGCTTTTTGATGTATGTGCTACGTAACTTCAAACTTCTATGGAATGTGAGGAAAGGACGTCAGGAGAGGAATTACAGAGGACACCGTGTTTGAGTTTCGAAGGGACACTGGGGCTGGGTAGCTAACTGAACACCCGTGTTTTCCCAGCAGAGAAGGAAGCAAAGGGCTCTCTAAAGGTGAGGAATGGCATGGGCAAAGGCCCTGTGGCAGGGCAGACACAGTGGGTCTGGATTCACTCAGGATCCAGACTCAACTCCTTGCGCTCTTTGTTCTCTACCATGTTCATTTCAGAAAGGGATGGATGAAAGTGTCTGTACGGCATCGTCTAGCCTGGTCCAGAGACGACTTTCTGGACACCTTGGCATCTGTTTTGGGCCTTACACTCATCTGTTCATCACGTGTTTCCCGAGCATCTTCTTTGTTCCACACGCTCTGTGCCCAGTGCTGGGGCTGCAGAAAAACAGGAGATGTTGGCCCTGCCCTGTGGCATCTACCTGCTTCCCTCTTCTTTTCTCTGTAAAGTTTTTGGCTGGAGGTGCAACGGGCCAAGGAAGACTGGGTGGTGGGTGAGGGGCCCCATCCTCCTTTCCCAGGCGGGGCCCCATCCTCCTTTCCCAGGCAGGGCCCCCCCCACCCCACTTATGAGTCTCCAGTGCCGTGTCAAAGCTCAGTTGCGCTAGCTGCCCTGGTGGCTAGGACCCCCCTAATCAGATTAGATGTGTATTCAAACAAATTGATGATCCGTTCCATTAGATGCTTTTTGAACATGCTTTTCTGAGCAAGAAATCTATTTGGCAGCAGCTGTGGAGGCCAAGCAGAATTGATTGCCGCACCCTCGCAGGCCCCCAACTTCAGAAGGTGCCTGGATGGATCCTGAAGGTCACTGGTGGGGATTAGAGTAAGGAGGGTGAGCGCCTTCTTTGCTGGCTAATGAAGCACTTGGCATGCAGGCGGCACCGGCCCCAAGCACGGCCCGGCATCTGCCAGGAGACTGGGAGGCAGGGGATGGGCATAAATTAGCATCTTATTTGTGGGGTGGCAGTGAGAAGGGAAGCTGGGGAGGGGGGGTCAGTTGCTGCGGTGATGCCCTGGCTGGGCAGGGCAGGGCCAGGTGGGCAGTATCTGGCCTGGGGTGGGAGCAGAGGAAAACAGCTGGGAAGCCCAATGCCTAGCCCCTGTGGCCTTTATCAGGCATCTAGTAGGAAAGAAAGAAAAGACCAAGGTGGATGTCAGAGGAGACTCTGAAAAGTGCTCTTGAGCATCGAGCAGCTAAAGCAAAAGGAAGAATTGATGAAGTAAAAGAACTGAACAGAATATTTCAAAGGGCCTCTCGAGAAGACAAAGGAAAGTATTATAATGACATGTGCAAAGAGCTGGACACGGAAAACCAAAAGGAAAGAACACGCTTGGCGTTTCTCGAGCTGAAAAAGAACTGAAGAAAAAATTCAAGCCTCGAGTTGCAACAGTGAAGGATTCCATGGGGAAAATATTAAACGATGCAGGAAGCATCAAAAGAAGATGGAAGGAATACACAGAGTCATTATACCATAAAGAATTAGTCGATATTCAACCATTTCAAGAGGTGGCACATGATCAGGAAACGATGGTACTGGAGGAAGAAGTCCAAGCTGCTCTGAAGGCATTGGCGAAAAACAAGCCTCCAGGAATTGATGGAATATCAATTGAGATGTTTCAACAAACAGATGCAGCGCTGGAGGTGCTCACTCGTCTATGCCAAGAAATATGGAAGACAGCTTCCTGGCCAACTGACTGGAAGAGATCCATATTTATGCCTATTCCCAAGAAAGGTGATCCAACCAAATGTGGAAATTATAGAACAATATCATTCATATCACATGCAAGCAAAATTCTGCTGAAGATCATTCAAAAACGGCTGCAGCAGTATATCGACAGGGAACTGCCAGAAATTCAGGCTGGTTTCAGAAGAGGACGTGGAACCAGGGATATCATTGCTGATGTCAGATGGATCCTGACTGAAAGCAGAGAATACCAGAAGGATGTTTACCTGTGTTTTATTGATTATGCAAAGGCATTTGACTGTGTGGATCATAACAAACTATGGATAACACTGCAAAGAATGGGAATTCCAGAATGCTTAATTGTGCTCATGAGGAACCTTTACATAGATCAAGAGGCAGTTGTTTGGACAGAATAAGGGGATACTGATTGGTTTAAAGTCAGGAAAGGTGTGCATCAGGGTTGTATTCTTTCACCATACCTATTTAACCTGTATGCTGAAAAAATAATACGAGAAGCTGGACTATATGAAGAACAGGGCATCAGGATTGGAGGAAGGCTCATTAACAACCTGCGTTATGGAGATGACACAACCTTGCTTGCTGAAAGTAAAGAGGACTTGAAGCTCTTACTAATGAAGATCAAAGACCCCAGCCTTCAGTGTGGATTACACCTCAACATAAAGTAAACAAAAATCCTCACAACTGGACCAATGAGCAACATCATGATAAACAGAGAAAAGATTGATGTTGTCAAGGATTTCATTTTACTTGGATCCACAATCAACACCCATGGAAGCAGCAGTCAAGAAATCAAAAGACGTATTGCATTGGGCAAATCTGCTGCAAAGGACCTCTTCAAAGTGTTGAAGAGCAAAGATGTCACCCTGAAGACTAAGGTGCGCCCAACCCAAGCCATGGTATTTTCAGTCACATTATATGCATGTGAAAGCTGGACAATGAATAAGGAAGACTGAAGAAGAGTTGACGCCTTTGAATTGTGGTGTTGGTGAAGAATATTGAATATACCATGGACTGCCAAAAGAATGAACAAATCTGTCTTAGAAGAAGTACAACCAGAATGCTCCTTAGAAGCAAGGATGGCAGGACTGCATCTTACATACTTTGGACATGTTGTCAGGAGGGATGAGTCCCTGGAGAAGGACATCATGCTTGGCAGAGTACAGGGTCAGCGGAAAAAAGGAAGACCCTCAATGAGGTGGATTGACACAGTGGCTGCAACAATGAGCTCAAGCATAACAACGATTGTAAGGATGGCTCAGGACCGGGCAGTGTTTCATTCGCTTGTGGAGAGGGTCGCTATGAGTCAGAACTGACTCGACGGCACCTAACAACAACAACAAGTTGGTCCCTGGGTGGCGCAAACAGTTTGTACTCATACCAAAGGTTGGTGGTATGAACACAGTCAGCAATGCCATGAAAGAAAGACCTGGTGATCTGCTTCCATAAAGATTACAGTCAAGAAAACCTCTATGGGGGTAGTTCTACTCTGTAACATGCAGGGTCACCATGAGTTGGAATTGACTCAATGGCAGTGGGTTTGGGTTTTAGACGGGGCCTGCTAGCACCTGCTGGCTGTGTGTGCTCAAAGAACCCAGGGCATCTCTTCTGGATGGGCGAGGGCCCCAAAAGGGCCATGCTAGCCTCTTTCTGGGTCTTTGATACTCTGTCCCTGAGCACCCAGCCTCAGGCAGCTCCCACACTTAGCATCTCCCCCACCTGGACACAGGTGGAAGAGGGAGTTACAGAAATTGCTGACATGATAGGACCAATCTATGTAGATGCGTTCAAAGCCTCTAGAAGCTCAGCCTGTCTCTACCCCAGTCTGAGCCTTTGCTCAAGACCCTCCAAGCCATCCCTGGGCCAGACCATGTTCTTGATCCATCTTGGAGTGGTCTCTAAGGAGCTGCATTTGGAAGGCTCCAATTTGGGACATCCTGGAGATTAGAAGCCCCTTAAAAGTTCCGAGATGGAGGAAATGGGTGGGGAGTCGAAATACCTCCTTCATCTCCTTCTCCCCTGCCCCCATGTCCCCCTTCCTGCCCCCACCTCCCCCTCTCCTGGCCCATCTCCCCCTCTCTTCCCCATCTCTCTCCCCTGCCCCCACCTCCCCCTCTCCTGCCCCCATCTCTGCCATCTCCCCCTCCCCTGCCCCATCTCCCCCACCTCCCCCTCTCCTACCCCATCTCCCCCTCCCCTGCCCCCATCTCCCCCTCCCCTGTCCCCACCTCCCCCTCTCCTGCCCCATCTCCCCCCCGCCCCATCTCCCTCTCCCCTGCCCCCATCTCCCCCTCTTGCCCCATCTCCTCCCTACCCCATCTCCCCCTCTTCTGCCCATCTCCCCATCTCCTGCCCCATCTCCCCCTCCCCTGCCCCCACCTCCCCCTCTCCTGGCCCATCTCCCCCTCTCCTGCTCCATCTTCCCCTCCCCTGCCCCCAAATCCCCCTCTCTTGCCCCATCTCCCTGTCACCTGCCACCATCTCCCCCTCTCATGCCCATTTGATCCCCTTGGCACCTCTTTAAGTACCAAGCTCTGTGCTCTGACTTCACATACATCAGTTCATTTGATCCCCGCAGTTACCCTCTGGGGCAGGTATTCCTATCTATTTTGCCAATAAGACAGGTAAGACTCAGGTAGTTAATTCTCTCAAGGGCAAACTTTAGTTAGCATAACTAAACCAACAGCTGGCAATTTGACTCCAACCCACTGTAACCCCATGTGTGTCAGAGTAGAACTGGGCTCCACAGGGTTTTCAATGGCTGAATTTTCAGAAATAGATTGCCAAGCCTTGCTTCTGAGGCGCCACTAGGTGAACTCAAACCTCCAAACTTTCAGTTAGCAACCAAGTGTGTTAACCAGTTACACCACCCAGGGACTCCATTTAGTTAGCATAGGAGCTAGGGTTTAAGCCCAGTGTTTCTTCTCCCACTGGGACTCTCATGCCAGACCCCTGAAAGAGGGTGGCACCTGGGGGCTTAAGTGGTGAATGGAATTTTGGGATGGAGTCCCCAGTCCCATGCCTCCAGTCCCGAGAAGCCCCAGGGCCCTGGCCTCTGCCTCATTTCATGTGGCCCCTCACACTCGCAGGGCCTCTGTCTTCTGCCTTATTTGGCCTCCTTTATTTCCAGCTTCTCTCCCTGCACCCCACTAGCCCGCCTCTGAAACCCTCACCCTTGGGGTGAACCGTAGTCTCTCTGGTGATGTCGGTTTCACCACGCTCCAACTGATCAGAGAACTCAGTCCCTGCCAGGCCGTCTGCCTCACCCCACCCCCGAATGTACTGGGACCTGGAGTGAGGCACCCACCACTCAGCAGCATGACAACTGCTTGTGCCTGGAGCTGCCCACACCCTGGATGTCCCCATCCTCACTTACCACCTGCGTGGCTAAGGGTCAGGGTATAAGGGATGAGGCACCTTAGGGAAGCTGTGTGTCAACCAGAAAACCCAGAGCTCTGGAAATCACCAGGTGTGGGTTTACATATGTGTGGCAGAGTCAAATTCCCAAACCTTTCTGAGTGTCAGTTTTCTCACATGTGAAATGGGGGTAATGATACATTCCCTGAAAATACTCAGTGAGTATTAACTGAGATAATGGACATAAAATGCTTCATTTCTAGAAAGTTCTAAAAATGGTATGGAATAAAAGCAGCAGCAGTAGTGGCAGCAGGAGTAGAAAGGTGGGAGAAATGAGGTGTGTTGAGAGGGGGCCTGAAAGAGCCCCTGCTTACTGGGACCCAGGATCCAGCCTGTTCAGCCGTGACCTGTGACTCAGGGCCGTGGTCTGTGCCCAGCCAGACCCAGGGACCACAGCTTTCCAAGCCGAGGCACCAATCGGGAGGCAGTGGAGGTCAGTGCAGGTCAATGCAGGTCAAAGGTGGTGGCCAAGGAGATGGTAGGGTGAGAAGTTTGCAAGCTTAGGAATCCCAGCCTCCCACTGTTCCCAGGCATTCCAGGGAAGCTTGCAATGACTGAGCAGTTACTGTGTGCCGGGCGGAGCTGCTAAGAGTGGCTTTCTGATGTTTTGAGCTGGGAAGGGAATGTGCCCAGGCCCAGTGCCCCTGAAGCTGGCTCTGGGGACAGGTGGATGTCCTTGGGCCAATTAAGTGGCAGCTGGAGGCCATTGCCCCAGCCTCCTCCACCCGCTAGCCTGAGGCTCCCAGCAGGGGAGGGTGAGGTTCTGGCTCAGGGGGGTGCTATTCCCAGGCCTGGGCTGGCTGGGAAGTCACATCCCCGGAGCAGGGAGATGGAAGGAGCCAGTGACTCCAGAAAACAATGACATTATTGTGCTCAGGGCTCAGGGGAGGGGAGAAGTTGAGATTAGCTTCTCTGTGGGGCCATTTATTCTGGAGCCTGGAGTCTGAGGATGACAATGGGGGTATTTAGTGGGTATATCAAGGGAAAATGGCAATCAGGGGACCCCTGACCTGTTAGGGGAAATTAGAAGGACACCTAAGGCTGAGGCCTCTTGCCACCTCTGAGGGCAACTCTTCATTCCAGGGCCTCAGGCTGTGGTCCACTAGCCACAGGACACCCCTGAGTTGCAGAGGGCCTGCCCTTTCTTCTGTCTCCAATTCCGACTCATGGTGACCCTTGTGTCACAGAGCAGAACTGCTCCATGGGGTTTTCTTGGCTATAATCTTTCAGAAGCAGATCGCCAGGCCTTTTTTGCTTTTAGTTAGCAGCTGAGCCCAGACTTTTTGTGCTATTCAGGGACCTTAATACACACACACACACACACACACAATATACACATATATACATATATACACACATACATGTATTTGATTGTAAATAAGTAATCCATACCTGTGATACACAATATAAAAGCTACAAAAGGGTATAGAATGAAAAGCCATTCTCCCTCCCAGCCAAGCTCCCAGCCCCTAGTTCTCCTCCCTAGAAGCATCACTGAAACCAGTTTTTTATGTCACCTGCTAGAAAATCTATGCCTGTACGAGCACATATATTCTTATACTTGACAAAAAAAAGTCTTCTGCACAAAAGTAGCATGGTATATGCCCAGCCCTGCACCTTGTTTTTCTCACTTAACAGTAGTTTTCAAAGACTGTTCCGAAACCAGGCTCAAGGTAAATATGAGCCCAAGAGACAGAAAATGCCATACAAACCAGAGACTACATCAGCCTGAGACCAGAACTAGATGGTGCCCGGCTACCACAGATGACTGTCCTAACAGGGAACACAATGGAGAATCCCTGATGGAGTGGGAGAACAGTGGGATGCAGACTTCAAATTCTCATAAAAAGACCAGACTTAACCTGACAGAGACTAGAGGGACCCTGGAGGTCATGGTCCGCAGACCCTCTGTTAGCCCAAGACTGGAACCATTCCTGAAGCCAACTCTTCAGACAAGGGTTGGACTGAACTGTAAGACAGAAAATGATATTGGTGAGGGGTGAACTTCTTGGTTCAAGTAAACACATGAAACTATGTGTGCAGCTTCTGTCTGAAGCCGAGATGAGAAGGCAGAGGGGGTCAGGAGCTGGTTGAATGGCCACGGGTAATACAGGGTGGACAGGAGGAGTGTGCTGTCTCATTAGGGGAAGAGCAGCTAGGAGTACATAGCAAGGTGTGTATAGGTTTTTGTATGAGAGACTCACTGGATTTGTAAACTTTCACTTAAAGCACAATTTAAAAAAAAAAAAAGACTGTTCCGGAGCCGTATGCTGCAACGAATTCCATGGTCTGGAGGCACAATCCTTTCTTTAACAGGTGCCCTCTTGCCAGACATTCAGGTTGCTTCCAAGCCTTTTGCTGTTACAAACAGCACCACTATTCAATGCTGTCGTTTCCCACCTGCGCAGGTACACCTGTAGAGGATAAACTCTTCGGAGAAGACTTGGGGGATCAGAGGCTGTGTGGATTTTTAGCTTCCGTACAACATATTGCCAGAAAGCTGTCTGATGATATCGTCCTAAGCTATAGCCCCACAAACGGCTGTGTGAACATACCTGTTTATCCACACGTGGGTGAGCTCAGGGTATTATCAAACTTTCAGATCTTGGCCAGTGTGATAGGGAGCAGGCAGAGTCTCCTGGGGTTCTGGTTTGCTTTTCTCTTACCATGTGGTGGCACATCTCAGCATATATTTCAGAGTCATTTGTCATTCCTTTCTGCAAACTCTTCATATCCTTTGCCCATTTTTTCTGTTGGTTTGTTAATGTTTTTCCTACTGGTTTGTGACAACATTCTTTATATAAGGAAAATCAGCCCTTTGGCCATGATGAGAGCTGCGAATAATTTGCCATTTATCCTTTGTGAGGGTTTTCGTTTCTCATGCAGAATTTTTAGATAGTTTTATGACCCCTTGGATTTTGTGTAGTCCTTAGAAAGTACTTGAGGAGTTCCTTTTCTTTGCCGAGATTATATATTTTTAAGCTTCCGTGATTTTTTCCCCTAGTTCTTTAAAAATTTCATCTTTTGTTTAAAACTTTGATCCATCTAGTATTTATTTGAAGGTAAAGTGTGAGGAAGAGATTCAACTTCATTTTTTCCCCCGAATGGCTCCCTAGCTGTTCCAAACCCATTTGCTGAGTAACTGATCTTTTCCCCACAGACTCGAAGCTCTGCTTTCACCATATACTAACTATTCCCATATGTATTGGGGTCTATTTCTAGACTCTCTCGTCTGTTCCCTCATCAGTCTGTTCATACAAGAGCACACTGTTTTAATTATTGCAGCTTTATAATATAGTTCAGCATCTGGTGGCGTTGGTCTCCCCTCATTGCCATTCTTTCCCAGAATTTTCTTGTCTATTCTTTTGGGTTTGTTTATTTGTTTCTTTGTTTTATATGGACACTAAAAACACTTTCTCTAGTTAAAAAAAATTGTGCATGTGTGTTTTCGAAGCTGAGGAAGAGTTTAAGAAAATGATAACCTTATGATGTTGATTCTGTCCGTGATTTCCCCTCCATTCCCAGTCATCTCCATCCCACTGAGAGGGTAGCTAACAGGGTTGTTGTGTATAGCTGTGCAGGTTGTCTACTAAACGATCCTAGGACTAAGGCTGTGGGGAGCTGCTGGTCAGTTACCAGCTGTTCTCTCTGGATTTATCTGCCATCTTCATATTTGATCGATAGTAATAATAGCTACCCCGCTATAGTACATGTCAGGCATGTTCTAATGTATTGAATACTTATTACAAACTTATACCCAATTTACAGCTAAGGAAACTGAGATGCACATAGGTGAAGTAGTTTGCCCCAAGTCAATGCTTTGTGTTACCCATTCGTGGCACAGGGATCTGTTCCTACACATCAGCACACACCCAGACACACGCAGAGACAAATAGACACACCAGCACACACACACACAGATACAGACACAGACACTCACACAGAGACACACATGAGCACACACTGACATACCTATGCAGATGGCCACACAGACACACAGACACAGGGAGGGATACACAGACACATGGAGACACCCAAGTATACACACAGATGTCCATGCACACATCCACACAGTATAATCACCAGCCTTGTCTTTCCCCATCAGTCTGTCTTTCCTCCTCCAGCACACACACTCCCAGCACTTCTCCCAGCTCCTGCTGTCAGACCAGGGCAAGCTGTGGAGGAAAGCCATTGCTCTCATTCCTGGGCAGGTCCTCCCCCTCGACAACATCCCTGCACCCAGATAGCAGGGAGCTTTAGGGAGGCAGGTGACCACACCGCAGGGGCTCAGGGAAGAGAGGAGGCAGGTGCATGGCTTCCCGTCTGCCCCTCAGCTCCCTTCCCAGCTGGAGCATCTGTACCCACTCCCCACAGCCTGTGAGGATAACATGAGATGCGGGGGGAGGGGGGCACGGCTGCAGCCCAGGGCCCAGTACCGGCAAGTTCTCAGAAAGGGTCTCCCACCCTCCCTTCCCTTTCGCCAAGTCATTATCTCTGGCAGCCACTGGAATCAGCCCATCCAAGCAAAAGGCATTCGGCTCCAGGCTGGCACCCTCGGGAGAGCCTGAGGAATGAACTGGCAAATGCAGCCCTGGGAGCAAACTGCCCAGTGAGCAGGTTCACAGAGGCGCAGTGTCTGGGTGCGGAGCGTGTGTGTACGTGTGTGCTTGCATGCACGTGTGCACGCATATGTGCACATATGTGTGCGTGTGTGCGCGTGCGTGCATGCACACATACCCGCCCACCCACCAGCCTCTAACTGTTTGGGCTGTGAGTCAGTTCTCCATCCAGGGGATTTAATCAGTGGGGGCTGGGAATGTTACTGTTTTAAAACAAACAAGTGATGACAGAAACTAAGGGAGGGTTTTTAAAAACGCAATTCAAAGGGCTCTTGAAAGCTGCTGGAGAATATGAATGCGCCTTTGAAGTAAGAGTGCACCCATTTGTTAAGCTGAGCAGAGTGGGCTGCTGCAGCGGCAACAAGGCACTTTCCTTGGCAAATGGGTGCCCGCCAGCTCCTCCGCCCCCCCGCCACCCAGCCAGAGTGGGCGAGGACCCCAGGAGCACTGTTGGGGGTGGGGGGGCGGGGGGGTGACCACCTTCTCCGAGTACATGCTTTAAAAGGGGCACCTTTGCAACTGTGTTCAAGGCAGTATGTTCACATGACAGTGTTAAGAGCGGCGTGACATACGTGATGAAAACATCAGTGGCCAGACCAAGAGATGGGCAGAGACAGCAGTCAGAGGTGGCTGTTCGTGTGCACTGGCCCTCTACCCACCCTCAGCACAGCCCCGTCTTGGCTTCATGCCCCTTCTGGCTAGCACCGGGTGCCCCTCTGTTGGCCCCCACCCACAGTGAGATTTGGTAGCAGGGTTGGGGGTCTGAGGAGGACTCCTCCAAACAGTCACAAGTTACACACTCAGAAGACTGAGACCTTGGGTGTCGGGTGCAGGGGGTGGTGATGCTTTGCAATGGAGCCAGTTGACCTGGGCCCCAAACGTCCATCCCAGCTTCTGTTGAGTTGTACATCCATGCCTGAGCCTGTCCAAAGACCTCGGACGCCCAATACTGGCAAAATCTGAGAGCGCAAGGACAGATGTTGGGGTCCAGGTCCCCAGGCCTCCCTGACGCTTCCCAGAGGTCAGCCTGGGGTACAGGAGAGGCCCAACTGCACCCACCTCCAGCTGGCTGGCCAGCTGCCATGGTGTCTGGGTTCCTTCCTTCTACCCCTAGCCACCCCCACCCCTTCCCACGCCTTTCCTCTTCTTCCTTTGGCTTGTTCCATTTCTTTGCCCAAAAGAAGAAGGTCTCATGGTTTTCCAGCCTCTGATTTCATAGGCGAGTCCCTGGGTGGTGCAAATGGCTTACGAGCTCGGCTGCTAACCAAAAGGTTGGAGGTTCGAGTCCACCCAGAGATGCCTCGGAAGAAACTCAGAGCAGGTGGGGGCAGTATTCCAGCCACAGGAAGGACTTTGCCCTTGATGCCTTTGAGGGATTTCCTCCAGCTTTGGGGAGTAGGACTCCAGACACCCTCCATCACCCGCCAGCTTCTATCAACATACCTTCCTATTTTCCTGATGCAGTTTATAAGCACCCACCCTTCCTTCCTTCCTTCTTTCCTTCCTTCCTTCCTTCCTTCCTTCCTTCCTTCCTTCCTTCCTTCCTTCCTTCCTTCCTTCCTTCCCTCCCTCCCTCCCTCCCTCCCTCCTTCCCTCCTTCCCTCCCTCCTTCCGCCCTGGCAGAAGAATATTCCAGAAGCAAAGGATATGGAATGGATAGGATTCTCAAGGGGGAGAGAAAGAAGGTGATGGGGCAAAGTGGGGGAAGCAGAGGCGGATGACCCTGGATGGGTCCCTGGGGACAGGACAGGTGGGGAGAGGGAAGCAGGGGCCCGGTTGGTAGGCATAGAGGACTCCCACTGACTTTGAGAGCCTGAGTGAAGCTCAAAGAAGACCCAGCCGACTGATCTGAGTTCAAATCTTTCCCAGCTGTGTGGCCCTGGACAAGTTACCTGGCTGGCAAATACCTGCTCTACCTGTTTAGGGCTGTTAGGATATTATATGAGCTAACGCATCCAGGAGAGTAAGTGCTAACCAGTGGCTCTTTGTTCCTGTTTCCCACAGATGATGTGCCGCCATATTTCAAGACGGAGCCAGTGAGGACGCAGGTGCACCTGGAGGGGAACCGCCTGGTGCTCACATGCATGGCTGAGGGCAGCTGGCCACTGGAGTTCAAGTGGCTCCATAACAACCGAGAGCTGACCAAGTTCTCCCTGGAGTACAGGTGAGCCGCCCCTTCCCCCAGTTCTTCCTGGCTGCCAGGGCTACTGCCTCAAAGTCAAGGTGGTATCAGGGCCAGGGGCCCGTGCAGTGGGGGTGCCCTTGGCCATAGACTGTGGGCAAAGGCAGCCCTGCCCCAGGTGTGAGAAGACTTTGGCCCTGTTGAGCTCAGCTGAGGATGGCTCAGTGGTGGGTGGGGCCACTGCCAGGCAGGGTGGAGAAGATGATTGGGGAGGGAAGAGAGGAGCTTGTTCCCAGCATCTGTGGCCATGACCACAGCTGTGGCCAGAGTTCCTTTATGCCCTGGTCCCAGAGAAGAACCCTACTATCGCTCATGATGGACCTGGGTCCAATGAAGCTGGCGGGGGCGGGGGGGGGCATGCAGCAACTTGAGCTCAGTAAGGGAGAGACATCTTCTATTTGGGGGACAATTCAGGTGGGACATGGAGGTGGCCCTCCCGGGGCACCTGGCTGTGCCCATGCACTGGAGATTTGGTCTAGGCTGTCCTTCCCTGCCCAGGACACTGCCAAGCTGGGCGAGAGGAGAGGAGGGAGAGAGAACAGGGTTTCAGCAAGGGCAGGTTCACTGCCAGAAGCTTGAGTGTGAAGCAGCCACTCCTCCAGCGCAGCCAGGCCCTAGCCTTTCCCTTGGCCTCGCAGAGCAGGTAGGAGCTTGCCTCCCTCCCTCCCGCTCTATCCTCCCATCTCTGCCTTGTTTTATTGCCTCCCAACCCTGTGCTTGTGATTAATCCCTGGCCTGATGTACATAATCGGTTTTGTTGGGGAAACAAGATTGTCTTGCCCTGGGGATGGTGATACAAATCTGCCGCCAGGGACAGGAATGCAGATGAGAGGAGGGGGATTTAATTGCTGGAGGATCTGTTTTTCCTGGAGAGCTATCCTTTCCTTTATGAGGCAGCAGGCAAGAGTTTTGGCTGATGTCTACCCGCGTGTTCCTTCTGCCCTGACCCTAGACTGGATTGACTCGTGTGAGGTGTGGTCATGTTGGCAAAGGAGGAAGAGGGAGAGGCCGGGGCAGGAGGACCACCTTTGCCCCACTGTTGATGGGGAGAGGCCTGGGCCAGAAAGCAGAAGACCCTCCAGAGCTGGCTACTCTGAGCCTTGGGTTTTCCAGGGAACCCACAAGACCAGAGGGACCTACCGGGGCAGACCCTGAAATGATTTTCATTTGGGAGCCCAGAGCCACTCCTGGTCGCAGCCTGGCACCCACCAGGCAGTTTTGACAGTCTTCTTTAGGAGCCCCCACATGCCTCTTGGAGGATGCACATGCTTGAATGGGAACACCAAGAGCGGGCAGATGCCACACCACAAGTATAAGTGGTGCCAGGGCCTTCCAGCCTGCCCTTGGCTTCCGCTGGCAGGGAGCTTCAGGCAGGATCCAGGAGGAGAGCCAGTTGTTGATCTGGTCCAGAGCTGTTCCTTTGTTGCCCTGGTACAGCAAGGACCCAAGGGTGGGTGTTACATGGAAGTAGATTCCAGCTGAGCTGAAGGACCAGACCTGCCCAACAAGGGGACAGGCTACCTTTGGAAATGGTCAGCATTCTGACCCTGGAGGTATCAGGGTCCCTCTGTTGGTGATGGTGATGATAACAATAGTTACTGGCAGCGAGAAAGAATTTATTATAGGCCTACATTATGATGCACACTCTGTGATTGTCTCGTTTAATCCTGCCAGCAATCCTATGAATAGGTTTAATTGTTATCCCCATTGTACAGATGAGGAAACTGAGGTTTAGAGATTAAA
Source organism: Loxodonta africana (assembly GCF_030014295.1). Taxonomy (NCBI): domain Eukaryota; kingdom Metazoa; phylum Chordata; class Mammalia; order Proboscidea; family Elephantidae; genus Loxodonta; species Loxodonta africana. Next base: position 19,463,328 of record NC_087359.1, read on the forward strand.
TAATTTACTCCAAGTTTCACATTGTTGAGCTGGGCTTCAAATTTGCATTGTCTGACTCTAGAGCTGGGGTTCTTTACCATCCCACATTGCCTCTCTTTGAGGAGGGACCGCTGCAATGTGTCTTGTAACTTTTTACTTTAACAGCTCTAAAAATTCTAGAAAACAAAGCAGAGGCAGAAATCCAGATATTCTATTTCAGAGCTTTGTTGGGCAGAAGTGATACAGGGAAGATGCACCAGCTGCCATTAGCAAAGCAAAGCTCCTGCCTCCTTACTCCTGAGAGAGCTGGCTAGGATGGACTTGGGGTGGCTAACATGCCCACGTCTGATTAGGATTTTCCTGTAATCAAACCTTGCCCTGCCACAAGGTAAGGTCTACAGTTCTTAGCATGGCCTTCGGAACTCTTCATGATCTGCTCCTTGCAGCTCTGTCTCAACTCTTGCTATTTTCATCTGAGCTAACCTACATTTCCACCAGACTATCCCACTCCCAGGACAGCTCCCTGCACTTGCCCTCTTCTCTGCCTTGGTCCGAACTGTCGTGCCTCCTGCTCTCAGAATATTGCCCCCTTTCAGAATCTTCTCTCTCCTGCAAGGCCCAGCTCAAATGCCTTTCCTGATAATAGTGCACGTGTGTGTGTTCTTTCTCTCTCTCTCACACACACACTCTTCTCCCTCTCCTCTGCCCTTCATGACTTCCCATAATGCATCTCTGTAAAAATGGAGTGGCATCAGTGTCTGACCTCCCCTGACTTCACGAGGGGGAGAGAGAATCACCGTTGGCATCAGCCCAAGGCTGATTCCTATGAGGTGGAGGTCAGATATATCTCCTCGCTCCAACCTTTTTACCACTTCTGACACCAGCCATGGCACTCTCTACTTCTCTGCTGGGTTTGATAATTCGTTTCAGTGGCCACACGGAACTCATAGACTATACAGATATGGGGTTTATTAGGGAAGTTGTTGTTGTGTGCCATCAAGTACATTTCAACTCATAGAACTGCCCCATAGGACTTCCAAGGCTCTAATCTATTTCTCTTTTTTTTATTGTGCTTTAAGTGAAAGTTTACAGTACAAGTTAGTTTCTCATACAAAAATTTATACACACATTGTTATGTGACCCTAGTTACTCTCCGTATAATGTGACAGCACACCCCTCCTTTCCACCTGGAATTTCCTGTGTCCATTCAACTCGCTCTGGTCCCTTTTTGCCTTCTCATCTTGCCTCCTGACGGGAGCTGCCCATTTAGTCTCATGTATCTACTTGAACTAAGAAGTACTCTCTTCGTGAGTATCATTTTCTGCCTTATAGTCCCGTCTAATCTTTGTCTGAAGAGTTGGCTTCAGAATGGTTGCAGTTCTGGGCTAACAGAGCACCCGGGATCCATGTCTTCCGGGGTCCCTCCGGTCTCAGACTGTTAAGTGTGGTCTTTTTACTAGAATTTGAGTTCTGCACTCTGCTTTTCTCCTGCTCCATCAGGGACTCTCTGTTGAGTTCCCTGTCAGGGTGGTCATTGGTGTTAGCCAGGCACCATCTAGTTCTTCCAGTTCTCAGGCTGATGGAGTCTCTGGTTTATGTGGCCCTTTCTGTCTCTTGGGCTCGTATTTTCCTTGTGTCTTTGATGTCCTTCATTCTCCTTTGCTCCAAGTGGGTTGGGACAAATTGATGTGTCTTAGATGGCCACTCGCCAGCTTTTAAGACCCCAGACACCAGTCAGCAAAATGGGATCCAGAACGTTTTCTTAATACGCTTTGTTATGCCAGTAGGTCTAGATGTCCCCTGAAATCATGGTCCCTAGACCCACCACCCCTGTTACTCTGTTCCTCGAAGTGTTTTGTTGTATTCAGGAAACTTCTTAGCTTTTGGTTTAGTTGTGCTGACTTCCCCTGTATTGTGTGTTCTCCTTCCCTTCACCTAAGGCAATTCTTGTCCACTATCTAGTAAGTGAATACCCCCTCCCTCCTTCCCCATCCTTGTAACCAACAAAAAATGTTTTCTTCTATGTTTAAACCTTTTCTTGAGTTCTTACAATAGCTGTCTCATACAGTATATGTCCTTTTGCGACTGACTAATTTCACTCAGCATTGTACCTTCCAGATTTATCCATGTTGTGTTTCACAGATTCATTGTTGTTCTTTATCGTTACTTATTCTATTCTGGGTAGTATTCTATTGTGTGAATATACCATAATTTATTTATCCGTTCGCCCATTGATGGGCACCTCCTTGTTTCCATCTTTTTGCTATTGTGAACAGTGCTGCAGTGAACATGGGTGTGCATATATCTATTTGTGAGGGCTCTTAGTTCTCTAGGATATATTCCAAGGAGTGGGATTGCTGGATCATATGGTACTTCTATTGATAGATTTTTAAGGGGGTGCCAAATCGATTTCCAAAGTGGTTGTACCATTTTACATTCCCACCAGCAGTGTCTAAGTGTTCCAGTCTCTCCACAACCCCTCTGACATTGATTATTTTGTGTTTTTTTGGATTAATGCTAGCCTTGTTGGAGTGAGATGGTATCTCATTGTAGTTTTGATTTGCATTTCTCTAATTGCTAATGATCACGAGCATTTCCTTATGTATCTGGTAGCCACCTGAATGTCTTCTTTGGTGAAGTGCCAGTTCATATCCTTTGCCCATTTTTTAATCGGGTTAGTTGTCTTTTTGTTGTTGAGGTTTCACAGTATCTTGTAGATTTACGAGATTAGATGCTGATCTGATTTGTCGCAGCCAAAATTTTTTTCCCAGTCTGTAGGTTGTCTTTTTATTCTTTTGGTGAAGTATGTATTTGATTTTTAGAAGCTCCCAGTTTTCTATTTTCTCTTCTAGTGTTTATGCATTGTTAGTAATGTTTTGTATGCCGTTTATGCCATGTATTAGGGCTCCTAGCATTGTCCCTATTTTTTCTTCCATGATGTTTATTGTTTTAGATTTTATGTTTAGGTCTTTGATCCATTTTGAGTTAATTCTTGTGCATGGTGTGAGGTATGGGTCTTGTTTCTTTCTTTTGCAGATGGATATCCAGTTATGCCAGCACTATTAGTTAAAGAGATGGTCTTTTCCCCAATTAACAGACTTTGGGCCTTTGTCAAATATCAGCTGCTCATAAACCAAAAAACCAATTGCCGTCTAGTTGATTCCAACTCATAGCGACCCTATAGAACAGAGTAGAACTGTCCCATAGGGTTTCCAAGGAGCACCTTGTGGGTTTGAACTGCCGACCTCTTGGTTAGCAGCTGTAGCTCTTAACCATTATGCCACCAGCTGCTCATTGGTGGATGAATTTACGTCTGTACTCTCAATTCTGTTCCATTGGTCTACGTATCTGTTGTTGTACCAGTATTATACTGTGGCGGTATAATATGTTCTAAAATCAAGTAGTATGAGGCCTCCCACTTTGTTCTTCGTAGAGCTACATGATTTCAGAGTAGAAGGAACTTCCCAGGAAATTTCATTTAGAAAAGTCCCATGGAAGGATTCTGATTGGCCTGCTTGGATCATCCCTGACCAATCCCAATGGACATCAGAATGGGGTACTGTGACTGGCCAGAACTGCATCATGTGTCTACTGCAGGACAGAGAACGCTGGGCTCTCCCACACTAGAGTCACATAGTTGAGAAGGAGGGCCAGAGATGTTAGCAGAAGAAGGAAAAAGGGTGATGGGGCAGATAGGAACCACCCACGTCCACCATACCACCCCTGCCTCCAAAGAAGTCCTGACCCACAGCAAGGGCTCAATATATGTTTCTTATCTCTTTATTTTTTAGTTTGAAAAACTTCAAAGCTTAGAAAAATTTTAAGTATAGTATCGTGAACACCTGCACAGCCTTTAAAAAAAAAAAAAAGCCTTTACAATTCACAAATTCTTAACATTTTGCCTTATTTGCTCTCTCTTCTCTCTCTCTCCATACACACATAGACAGACACTTTTTTTACTCAACTATTAATTTGTTACAAACATTCTTTCACTTCACCCCTAAGGAGTATTTCCTAAGAACAAGGTGTTCTCCTACACAACCACAATCAATTTTCACACTTGAGAATTTAACACTGATACAGTACTACTGTCTAATATACAGCCCATATTTGAATATCTCTACTTGTTTCAATTACATCTTTTATGGCCATTGTTGTTGTTGTTCAATACAAGATCTAATCAAGGACCACACATTGCATTTAGTCCTCATGACTCTTCAGAGTCCTTAAATCTAGAACTATCCCTTATTGTTTTTTCCTATCTTTCATGTCCTATCATAGCATTGACATTTTTTAAGAATGCAGCTGGTCTTGAAGAATGTCTCACAATGTGAATTCATCCAGTAATAGCCTCATGATTAGTCTCACATCAGATGTTTGGGCAGGACTATTACTCAGGTGTATGATCTCTCTGCTTCTTACTGGAAGGCACCCGATGCCAGTTTGCCCCGTTATTGGTGATGTTAGGTTTGATCATTTGGTCAAGATGATGGTCATCAGATTTCCCCATTGTCGGGGTATCAAGTGTCTTCTCCCCTTTGTAATTATACCACATTTTGTTTATCTGTTCATCTGTTGATGGACATTTAGGTTGTTTCCACCTTTTAGCTATTGTGAATTGGTGTACATGTATCTATTTGTGTTCCTGCTTTCAATTCTTCTGGGTGTATAGGAGTGGAATTGCTGGATCATGTGGTAACTCTGTGTTTAACTTTTTGAGGAGCCACTGAACTGTTTTCCACAGTGGCTGTGACATCTTACAATCTCACCAACAATGGATGAGAGTTCCAATTTCTGCACATTCTCGCCAACACCTATTGTTTTTCATTTTTATTTTCTTGTTTTGATTTTCATCGTAGCTATCTGTGATGGTTAAGGTTGCGTGTCAACTTGGCTGGGCCATGATTCTCAGTGGTTTGGCAATCATATGATGTTGTGATCACTTCCATGATGGGATCTGCTGTGAGTAGACAGTCAGTTGAAAGGGAGTTTCCTTGGGCTTGTGGCCTGCGTTGAATGTAAGTGAAAATTCTGGCAAGTCTCATGGGCTTTTGATTACTCTGAATCCCACAACTGGCTCCTGTTCGTCTGACCTCCAGTTCTTGGGACTTGAGCTAGCAGCTTACCTGTGGTCTTCCCTGCCAGTCTTGGGATTCATCGACCTTCCCAGCCTGTAAGCAAGAGCCCTGCTCTCTGACCTGCCGATCGTTGGTTTGCTAGCCCCTGCGGCTACATGAATCAGGAGAAGCCTCTATCCTGACCCACAGACTTGGGACATTCCAGCCTCTACAACCCTGTGAGCCATTTTCTTGATATAAATCTCTCCCGATATGTATTTATGTTTTACTGGTTTTGCTTCTCTAGAGAGCCCAGCCTAAGACACCATCCTAGTAGGGGAGGGCAAAGTAATATTTCATTGTGGTTTTGATTTGCATTTCCCTAAAGACCAGTGATATTGAGCATCTTTTCATATGCTTGTTGGCCATTTGTATTTCTTCTTTGGTGAAATGTCCAAGTCCTTTGCCTATTTTTTAATTGGGTTGTTTGTCTTTTTTGTTGTTAATTCTCTTTGTAATTGATGAGTGACCTATGGAGTGATAGCCTGGGACTATATGAATACCCTCTTCACTAGAACCCCCATCCAGTGGTTTAGCATCCATTGATGAGTCTAAACAGAATCCATTATTCCCATGGTGGTTGCAATAAGGCGAATTTCTGTTTCTATCATTCCTTCTACTTCTATTCACTGGCAATCTTTTGTAAAGAAGAGCTTTCCCTTCTTACCCCTTATAAAATAATTTAGGATCAGTTTGAACTCGGATTTTTTGTTTATCAATATGTTTTAACCCATCCATGTCATTCATTTTGATGCTAATATAATTCATATTTGGCCAGTGGAGCCCCTTCAGACTAGATACTGTGTCGTTTTGACAAGTTCCCTGCCAGATTTCAAGCACTTTCTGATGTTTTGGCTCAATAGAATGTTCAAGATTCACCTTTTCAGTGAACGCATACTGAAAATTGCATTACGTAGGAGGTTGGCCAGCCTCTCATTCCATGGCCCTCTGACCACTGCTTGCTCCTGAGGAATCCCTAATCCCCAGGTTTGGAGTAGGGTGATAATATCCAATTTTCAGGCAGAAAAATAGTTAAATTTACTCAGCAAGTTGAGTGAAAATAAGATTAGAAGTGTTGCCATAAATTTAACTATGTTTCCTACCCCATTTTCAAAGGAAGAAGTTTGTATTCATGTCCAGCCTCCTAGGGGCTTTATTCTCAGCGGGATCTGTGACAGAATGGGCCTGGTGTGTGTATATGTGTGTGTGTGCGGGGGGTTGGGGTGGGTGAGATACCAACACAAAGACAAGGCTGTGCATCCTCCTGAGTACAGGTGACTGTGGTGACTGTGTGGATCCATATACATCAGTGGATCCATATACATCTAGGGGTCAAGCCCAGTCCTTGGCACATAGACATGAAACAAATGGTACCTATTATTATTCCTGTGGAGTCCCTTGATGGTGCAAATCGTTAAATCACTTGGCTGCTAACTGAAAAGTTGGTGGTTCAAATCCACTTAGGTGCCTTGGAAGAAAGACCTGGCATTCTGCTTCTGAAAAATCAGCCCTTGAAAACCCTGGTAAGCACAGTTCCTCTCTGACACACATGGGTTGCCCTGAGTTGGAGTCGGCTGGACAGCAGTGGATTCAGAAGAAAGGCCTGGCAATCTACTTCTGAAAAATCAGCCATCGAAAACCCTATGGAGCACATTTCTACTCTGACACACATGGGTTCACCATGAGTAGGGGTTAACTCAGTGGCAACTGATAGGTTATTATTATACAAGTGTCCGTCTTGATGGAATAATGGGACTAATCCAGTAACAAACCCACAGGAAATCACACATCAAATGAGTGTGTTTCCTCCCGAGTGGTCACCCAGAAGTCTGCACACCTAGACTAGTTTCCTGGACTGCCCTAACAGAGTACCACAAAGTGGGTGATGTAAAACAACAGAATTTTATTGCCTCACAGTTCTGGAGGCTGGGAGTCTGAATTCAGGGTGTCGGCAGGGCCATCCTCTCTCCGAAGGCTCTAGGGAAGGGTTTTTTCCCATTTCTGTAAACTTCTGGCAGACCCAGGAGGTTCTGGGCTTGCAGCTGCAGTATAACCCCATCTCTGCCTCTGTCTTTATACGGCTGTCTACTCTTTGTGTCTGTCTCTGCATCTCTTCTCTCCTTTTATAAGGACACCACTCATATTGGATTAGGACCAGGGGCAGATAAACTAGTAAGCAAAGTACACATGGGCTTAATTGTGTTTACTTACTAATCTATAGTGAACAGACTCACATAGGCTTCAGTCAGGGCTTCAAACCAGTTGGGAACGCTTCAGTAATTGCCAACATAAACAAGGGCAGCGTACACGTTGCATAGCAACCAAATCTGTTGTCCAGGGGATTTTGACCTGAAATGTACTTTGGACATGTTACCAGGAGGAACCTGTCCCTGGAGAAGGACATCATGCTTGGTAAAGTGGAGGGTCAGTGAAAAAGAGGAAGACCTTTAATGAGATGGATTGACACAGTGGCTGCAACAATGGGCTCAACCATAACAACAATTGTGAGGATGGAGCAGGACCGGGCAGTGTTTCCTTCTGTTGTACATAGGGTCACTGTGTGTCAGAACCGACTCGATGGCACCTCAGAACAACAACAGGAAACAAACAGTTGTGCCCCGCTCAAAGATGGTGGCTGACCACACTGCCAATAATCCAATCTCCAACATCAGGCTTCTGAAACTTCCTGGATCCATGCAGGACATTGGATTATTGGCACAATTGTGGAAAGTGACACACATTCAAAGTGGTGCAGTTGGCTGCCATCTTTGAGCGGGGCACCTCTCTTTTCTCATCGAGTCAAAATCTGATGGGCGATAGTTTTGGTTGCTCATGCGATGCATACGCTGCCTTCGTTTAAGTCAGCAATTACTGAACCGTTCCTGAACTGTTCTGAACTGATTCGAAGAACACATTCGAAGATATGGTGAAATCGTATACTACAGATTAGTAAGTAAGCGCAGGTAAGCCCATGCTTACCTTGCTTATGGTGTAATCCGTCTCTGATTAGGACTCACCTTGCCCCAGCATGCCCTCATGTTAACTGATAACATCTTCAAAGACCCTATTTCCAAACAAGGTCACACTCACAGCTACCGGGTCTTAGGACTTCAACATACCTTTTGGGGGGACACAGTTCAACACATCACACAGCTATTCCAGTGATGCTGCCCAGGATCCTTTCTGCAGCTTTTTTTTTTGGCACGTGTTATGAGATCCCCTTGTCGGTGACAAATCTTCTTCCCATTTGAAACCAGCCTTGAATTCCCAGTTTGAAATAAAGTGGCTGTGACAGTTGGGATGTACCACTTGGTACAAAGCAAAGTATGATTTAAAAAAGGAGATCATTTTTCTCATGTGGGCTGGGCCCTGCCTGGGAAGACCCTTCCAAAGGTTTGGGGCATTGATCCCTCCACCCACCTTCACCATTGGAATATGTGTCCAGCCTCACAAAGTGACAATTGGTGTGTGTCGGGGAGGAGGGAGACATGGGGGTGTTGATCCCAATACCTATTGAGATGTATGAGGTCTCATGTGTTTGTTGGAATGTGTGTTTGTGTGTGTGTGATTCCATCACAGCTTGTATAGGTGCTTAACAGTTATGTGTGTCTGTGCAAAGCTTGTCAGTGTGTTTGGGTACCTTTCTGACTGCATGGATGGTAACTCACTAGAGGTCTGGCCTCTTGTGTTGGCACCTGAGCCTCTTCCATCAGACTCATCTCCCTCGCTCCCTCCTCCTCGCTCCCCTCCCGGCCTTTTCTCCAAGATGAATCAGCTCAGTCTCAGTTTGTATCCTCTTCACCAGTGAGGGCTGCAGTGTGGCTGGAAACGACCCCACCAGCTCAAGAAATGACAATTAGGAGGTCTTGATGGAGGAGGACGGACGGTGACCACCTGTCCCTGTGATCAGTCCTGGCAAAGTCATCCACCAGATCATTTCATCCTGGCCCTGGTAATACCTACTCCCATATTGGCATACTTAAAATCAAATGGGGGGGCGGAATCACTCAGGCAGACGCTGCACGCACTCACACACACACATCCCCACGTGTAATCAGGCACGCGCCCAGAGGAGAGCTAACGTTTATGGCAGCTCACTGTGTGCCAGGTACTTTCCATACATCATTTCACAGCAAGGCTGTGCGGTGAGCATTATTGGCCTCGTTGTGCAGGGGAGGAACCTGAAGCTCAGAGAAGTTCTGCAATGTGCCTGGGGTCATCCAGGGAGCAAGTGGCAAGTCCGAGAGCTCTGTCAGACTGAGCGTGCTCTCATCCTTTCTGTATCCTTTCGGGAAACACACGGAGGTTTCCTGACAGGACTTCTGCCCCCTGCCCCCCCCCCCCCGTCACTGCTTGTCACTTCTGCTCCCTGGGAAAGAAGTCTAGGCTCCTCAGGGTCTTCCGAGGGTGTGAGAGCAGCCAAGGCCGTCCTGTCCCTGTGGCAACAAACGGTCCCCAGTCAATGAAAGAGAGGTGTATGTGGAGGGGGGCCCAGTGAGCCCAGGTGGGCGTTTCGGTCCCTTGCTGGCAGAGCTGCAGTGTCAGGAATGCTGTACGGGCTTAGTGTGTGGAGATGAAAGCCCGGCCCCGACAGAGGGCCGTGTGGCCCTGGGGAGGGACACAGAGGCGGGGATGCACACGGAGCCCCTGCAGCCTTTGAAACTCCTCAGAGGAGAGGATAAAGAGAAACTCCAGCACGGCTACTTTGTCTCTCTCTTGTTCTCTGGCCCTCCTCTCTGGCCTTCCCTCAGAAAAGAGAGCAGGCAGCAAGGGCAGGGGAGGCCGAGGTAGCATCTTCCCAGAGGGCTCTGGGGCATGTGCTGGGGGGGCTGTGGGTACCAGGAACTGAGCCAAGCCCCTACAAGTATCACTCCTGCGCTCTGGTGCTTCGAGGTTGATGCTATTACTATCTCTGCTTCACAGCTAGGAGCCGTGGCTCAGAGAGGTCCTGCTGCTTGCTCAAGGTCACACAGCCTGCCTGCACAGAAAGCCAGGACCTTGACCCCAAACTTGGTCCTGCCTCTCTGTCCAGCCTCCGCTCTCACCAACCCCCTTCACTAACGGGCTGAATGTATCATTGACTAAAACCAATCAAACCAGGTGCCTTCAAGTTGACTCGGACGCATGCCGCCCATGTGTGCCAGAGTAGAGCTGTGCCCTACAGGGTGTTCAGTGGCGGATTTTTTAGTAGATTGCTAGGCTTTTCTTCCAAGGTGTCTGAGTGGACTCAAACCACCAATGTTTGGTTAGCAGAGAGCATGTTAAACATTTGCAGCACCCAGGGACTCCCGTTGACCAGAGGCCTCTGCTATTCCACACCCCCATGCCTTTGCTCACCTGTCTCTTCCACCTGTACTGCCCTTACATACCTTTTCTACTTGGCAATCCTTAGCTTGTCTTCTAAGACTCAGCTCCAGCATCCTCCCAATACGGATCTCAGCCCTGCCCCTGACTCGCCGTGTGCCTTTGGGCAAATTACATAATCCCTGACTCAGTTGCCTTGTCTGTCAAGTGGAAATAATACTAATAGCTACCTCCCAGGGTTGTTGTCAGGAGCCCTGATGGCACAACGGTTAAGTGCTAGGCTGCTAACTGAAAGGTTTGCTGTTTGAACCCACTCAGTGGCTTCGAGGGAGAAAGACCTGGCAATCTGCTCCCATAAAGATTACAGCCAGAAAACCCTATGGAGCCATTCTCTTCTGTCACGTGGGGTCATTATAAGTGTAAAATCTCCTCGACGGCATCCAGCAACAAGAAGGATGGTAACGAATGTCACATCAAGTGTGCAGAGGGTGACAGGATGTAGATGGCTCTGTAAACGGACAGGGTGATCTGAGCCAACAAACACAGGACCTGGCCCTCCTTCCTCCTCTCTCCTCCTCATCCTTCCCTGCCACGGCTTCATTTCCACCCTCCCCAGAAGTCCAGGCTCCCCTTCCTCGACGCAGCCAGATCCCATCTGCCCATTCCCAGCCTCTTTGGAGATTGACTCCGATTCGGCCGAGAGTTTGGACATCTTGTCTGAAAATTGAAGGCTGGTGGTGAAAAGGCTGAAGTACAGGAATTAGTTATGATGGGCATAAATTGAATTTTAATAGAGACATACGTGGCACAGAGCCAGTGTACTCAGGCAGAGGGAAGCTAGTAATTAAAAGTTAACGAGTTTAGAAATGTCGTAATCCTCAGGGAGGGCTGGGGGAGGTGGACCGGGAGGAGGGAAAGCCAGCCCCCAGCCAAGCGTGCTGTCCTTCTCCTGACCCGGCACGTGCACCTCCCAGGGAACCAGGAAGGGCATGGAGGTGGAAGGACACCCAGCAGGCCCGTGGGCTGACCTGCCGCTGGCCCCGGTGACATACACACATGGCACAGGCCACCATCAATGGGATTGGAAGCAGAGTTTGAAGGACCCTCCAATGTTATTTGAGTCCAGCACCCCTGTGCTGCCTGTAGGGAAACCAGCAATGAGAGCAGGGTTTCTCAACCTCCACACTGTTGACTTTGGGAGCCGTCACGTTTTTTGTTGTGGGGGGGCCGTCCTGTGCATTGTAGGGTGCTCAGCAGCACATCTGGGTAGTTACATTGTTCTCCCCTTTCTCGGACATTGCCAGATGTCCCCTGGGGGCAACACTACCCCCAGTTGAGAACACTGGCCTAGAGCGAGGAGGTCATCATACTGATGGGGGTCAGGCAAGGCCCTCCCACTCAGCGTCCTTCTCCGGTTCCTGCCCTCCAGCCTCTCCCAGCCGGAGCCAGAGCTGCCCTTTGGCATGTAGATGTCCTGGCATCCTTGTGTGATGGCCTAGCTTGGCATGGGCAGAACCAGCCTGGCATGGGAGGAAAGGAGGTCAGAGCTGGCTGGACAACCTCTGAGACCTCTTGGGGCGGGGGGCTCTCTTCCTCCCTCTTCATAGCCGTCCTAGTAGATGGAACTTTCTGGTTCACAGAGTGGTTTTCACTGGCGCTTCATCTGCCCCTCAGCATGGGGTGAACAGGACAACTCCATTTCGCATATGGGAAGACGGAGACTGAGAGAGACACTGGAGTTCACCCACCTATTAAGCCCCAGCTTCCTGGAATGTAAATGGCTCGCTCTGGCCTCCTCTCGGCCATCTTACTAAAAGCATTGGCTTCTCCAGCTGTGGGAGTGACCATGGGGACATGGCCATGGGTCTCTGTGACCTGACCTTGTCCCCACAGATGCCCGGGAACTCTTCCACACACGGCCCAAGGCCCCAAACCCTGGCCCACCCTACCCACTCCAGACCACGAGGCCTCCTTCTGCTCCAGGACAGGTTCTTCTAGGACATGAGGGGCCCAGTGGTGGCCTCAGGGTCTGCTGATGAGCCACAGGAAAAGCCAGGAGAGAGGCTGCCGGGAGGGAGGGAGGCGACAGGGAAGCACGTGAGGAGGGTCGGGGCAGGCCATGGGCGGTGAGAGGCACAGCTGTGCCTCAGGTCGATATTGCAATAATTATGTCAATTAAGACTAATAAGTTCAAAATGTAAGGGGAAGGGGGGGGAAGAAGCAAAAGTCTCTAAAACATTGGCTGGCTCAGTTTCTATAGCAACCTGTTTCCTCAAGCTCAGGCTAATGAGCCCTGGCATGGGGAGGAAGTGAGCCCCAGCCCCAAGGAAGCAGGAGATGGATGGTGGGTGTCACCTGTCTGGACCTGAGCAAAGGACAGGGGGCCACCAAGGACCTCGAGATGGCTGCACAGAATGCCTGAGCTGGCATCCGGGCCCAGCCATCCATTGTTCAGCGGGAGGCAAGCACAAGCTAATGGTAGAACTAGAATTCAGACCTGACACCCCAATCCACCATTGCTGAGACCTCACAGGGCTACCTAGTTGTGAGGTCTCCTAGCGTAATAGAAGGCAAAGACCCAAAGGTTTGGCGACATTGCTCTCATGGGGCTGGGCACCTCAGCCACGCTGTATTGGGGAGAGGCACCTCGGGGCCCAGCAGGGGTGGAGTGGCACCCCGCATGGCAGGTTCTGCCCCACCACTCTCCTCTTGGGTGTCTGCTGAGTTTTCCTCACCGTCCTCTCCGGGTGGGTTTAGAGAAGGCGTCTCAGGCCTGAGTACCCTTGGGGTGGGGCAGGGTGGGCGTGCCCATGAAGCCGAGGTTGCCCTCTGAAGCTGGGGACGTGGGGGTGGGGAGGACAAAGATGCCGCACTATCAAAGGCACTGGTGTGCACATCCTTGTATTTCCATACTCAATAGGCACAGCTGCGCGTCCTTCCTGTCCATGTGTGAACTCACGGTGTGCCTCGTTGTTATCACATTTAATTCTCACAGGGAGGCCTGGTAAGTCCACAAGGCAGGAATTATTGCTTCCCATTCTATAGATACAGAAACTGAGGTCCAGAGAGGTAAAGCGAACGCCCAGGGACACAGGGCAGGTTAGGGGTGCCCCTAGCACGGCGCTGTGGGGACGCACAGGTGAGCGCACCAGCCACGCCCCCTCCTCCTCGCACCTTCTCCGCTCACCAGGCTGACGCACTTTCTCGGCCAATCCCCGCAGCCCTGGGGACCTCGTCCGCCCAGACTCCCCAGAGTGTGCAGCGTGAAACATGCAAATAAAAGCGCTCGCTGCCGCCTTTAATGAAAGGTTCTGGGGGAAAGCGCTTCTCTGATGAACTGAGGCTATTTATTTCCACCACGAGGAAATTTAACATGCAAATTAGGAAGGGTTTGATCATTCATCACCGGGAATTGACATATTTGAATTTGGTTTGAATCCCCCTGGAAACCAGTGCATGCAGATGGGCGTATGCGTGCCTGGTCCGGTAGATGCGCCCCTCTGGGGAGGCGGGAAGAGGTGGGCTCCAAAGGAGGCACACGTGTTTCCTATCTGGGTTCATTCAGTGTTTGAAAATGAGATGTTCATTCTGTGCTAGAGACCCGAACTCGCCCCAAGAATCTTCTATCCTCCACGCCCACCACCCCAGGTCTTCCTTGGCCCCCCCTCCTTGGGGACACAGCCAGGACACAGAAGCTAATTAGGCTTTGACTGAGTTGTGCACTGGCCTGGACAGGTGTCTGAGGAGTTGGCAATGACCCCTGGCACCAGGGGGCTGTCTTGCCACCTGGCCCCCCACCCCACCCTACCCACAGGACCCTCTCTCATACCCATTCATGGGAAGGTTTGGTGGTCTCTCCCAGTGTCTTTGTCTTCCCCAAGAGGAGTCTCTGATGTGACCTTCTTTTCTGCTTTCTAACTGTTGGAAAAAAGACCTGGTGATCTGCTCCCGTAAAGGTGACAGCCGAAGAAACCCTATGGGGCAGTTCTGCTCTGTCCTATAGGGTAGCTATGGAATGACACACAACAACTGCTAGAGGAGTGGGGGTTTCTGTGACTGTGAACTCCTCCTGGCTGGCTGCACAGGTCCCTAAAGCGTCAGAGACTTCTGGGAGTGGGATGGAAGGAAAGATAGAGTTGGAAGGAGTAGTTTTGTCTCCAACTGTCAGTGGCATGGGAGATATCAGAGAGTTCTCCAGGTTGGCATGAACAGGGAGCACAGGTGGGGCCCTGGTGACTGGTGGAGCTGACGGCGATCTTGGGGAAGGAAAAACCACTCTCTCTGTGGAATGGGGGATAGTGACAAAGAAAGAACGAGGGGCAGTCCCTGGAGGTCAACCCACAAGGTGACACATCCAGAGGCTACAAGCACTGCAGGGGCTCCCTTCACCCTTTCCACTGGAAAACATAAAAGATTAGGGGCCTGCCCTCAGGGCGTGCCCACCCTGGCCCCATCCAGCCTTGTGTCATTTATCCATTGCTGCACAAAAAGCCATCCCAAAACTCAGTGGCTCCCATGACTGTGACTTATTATTTCTCACAAGTTTGTGGGTCGCTGGGCAGTTCTGCCAGTCTCACCTGGGCCCTCTCAGGAAGTTGCATTCCGCTGGTGGTCAGCTGGGTGGGGCTCAACTGGGAGCCTGGAGGCTGGACTTCTGTCTTTCTCTGGTTTACCAACTTGGCATCTTTGTGGCATGGTGGTCTCAGGCAGGGCTCCAAGAGGGAGATGTGGAAGTGGCAAAGCAGTTGAGGCCAGGACTTGGGAAGGTTCCACCACGTTCTGTTGGGAGAAGGCCAGTCACAAGGCCGACCGTGGGGAGGTGAAAATAGACTCACACCCTGATTGAAGGAGCTGCAAGACATCCGTGCCACGTTTTCAGTGCTGGCCTGTTTGTTGCTGGAGCCCGCCCAAATCACTTTGTCCATCTGGTGGCTCACAGGCTGGTCCCCAGGGCCTCATTAATGCGGTTCTAGTCTGGTGCCCCCAAGAGGTGTCTCCGAAGTCACCTGCAAGGGTGACTTTCGAAAACCCAAAGAGAATGGGCAGGGGTTGGAGGTGAGTTGTGCTGGACGAAGACCAGAAAGGTCAGGGCTGGTGGGAGGTGCTTCTGGGAGCAGATGTTGGGAAGGGCGGAGAAGGGAGTCCATTCTGGGGCCCTGGGGCTCACAACAGCCGCCGTCACAGCTCCCAGCACCTGGTGCTTGTGGCAGCCCCAGCTCGGACTGAGGGCAGTGCTCCCTTCTGCCACAACAGATGGCTGAGTGAGTGAATAATAGTAAGAGCATCAATAATAACAATGACAGCTAATTCTTAGAGAGTGCTCACTAAGTGCCACATGCCATGTATTAATAATCTCATTGACTCCTTGAAGTGTACCTACAGGTGGGGATTTTCATGGTGCCTAAGAGCTTAAAACCCAGAGGCAGCCTCCTGGACCTTGAATCCTGCCACCTACTGGCTGTGTGATCTTGGGCAAGTTACTTAACCTCTCTGGACCTTGGTGTCCTCATCTTTTTCACATGCTGCATTTGGATAAAAATAATTCTGGCTTCATAGGGCAGTTAATGAGGAGACCTCGTGGCACCATGGTTAAGTACTTGGCTACTAACTAAAAGACTGGCAGTTCAAAACCACCTAGGAGCTCTGTGGGAGAAAGACCTGGTGATCTGCT
This sequence comes from Loxodonta africana, assembly GCF_030014295.1. Classification (NCBI taxonomy): domain Eukaryota; kingdom Metazoa; phylum Chordata; class Mammalia; order Proboscidea; family Elephantidae; genus Loxodonta; species Loxodonta africana. The sequence continues at coordinate 19,479,399 of NC_087359.1, forward strand.
TCCATAAAGATTATAGGCTAGAGAACCCTATGGGGCAGTTGTGCTCTGTGACACAAGGTCACTATGAGTTGGAATCGACTCAATGGCACACAACTATGATCATACACAGAGTACTTAGGACAGTGTATGGCCAATGTAAATATTTATTATTATTATTGTCCATATTTTGTAGATGAGGAAGTGGTGGCACAGAGAGATTAAGCAACCTGCTCAAGGTCACACAGCAAGTAAAAGACACAGACAATCAAAAACTCTCCTTCTCCACTTATGCCCACCAGCCCTTAGAGCAGAGCTACTTAGGCAGAGAGGCGGGGAGTGATATGACTTGAGACCCCTCTGCCCTGTGCTTCAGTGGGGTGCTTTGGAACAATACAAGCAGTCAGCCCACCAAGGCTTGTTAAACACCTGCTGTGTGTAAGGCAGTGCCAGGCACCAAGGATGACTTAGAAAAAAACCAGGACCTGGCTCTGGGTTCCGGAGCTTGTAGTCTCTCTGGGGAGGACAAGATAGACCACCAAAGGAGTTATGAGTCAGCACAGGAGAGCAGAGTGCACGCAACAGAGGGAACAGTTCACACATGGCTCTCAGACACTGGCGTTTGGTAGCAGAGGAAGACCCAGGTGGAGTTGTTATAGGTTGGCTGAGACTTCATAAAAACAAAGGTGGCAAGATGAGTTTTCATAAAACTAATTTTATTCAGTATGAAAACTCTCCATCCTTTTTACTCTTCTCGTGTTAAAAATATCCTTTTAAAAACAAAGCCAAATCTGCATGGCAGATGTTTTTTGGTTTTACTTTATGTTGTTTCTCATCTTTGTTGGCCAAATTAAAGTTAGCCACCCTACCTGTCTATCTATTATCTATCTGTCTGCCTATTATCTATCTATCTATCTATCTATCTATCTATCTATCTATCTATCTATCTATCTATCTATCTATCTATCTATCTATCTATCTATCATCTATCTATCTATCTATCATCTATCTATGTGGAGTCCCTGGGTGATGCAAATGGTTAACATGTTTGGCTGCTTACCAAAAGATTGGTAGTTCAAATCCACCCAGAGGCACCTTGGAAAAAAGGCCTGGTGATCTACTTCTGAAAAATCAGCCACTGAAAACCCTGTGGAGCACAGTTCTACTCTGACACACATGGGGTTGTCATGAGTTGGAAATGACTTAACAGCAACCGGCATGTATATGTGTGTGTATGTATGTGTGTGTATACATATAAGGAGCCCTGGTGACACAATGGTTAAGTGAGAGAGAAGACCTGGTGATCTGCTACCATAAAGATGACAGCATAGGAAACCCTATGAGGTAGTTCTGCTTCATCATATAGGGTTGCTATAAGTCAAAATCAACTTGATGACACACAATAGCATATATACAAATGTGTGTGTGTGTGTATGTATATGCATGTATATATGTATATGTAATTTGGGGGGCAAATTTTACTGGTCTCTGAAATCACAGAGCCTGCATTATATCAGCTATGTGCTTCTGGAGGTAGGAACAATGACACAATCACATTTGTCCCCAAAGTCCATGGCACAGTTGTTGGGTACGTATTTGCTGACCTCAGCGGGAGGGTGTCCAAGCTGTTCCAAAGGGAGCTATAACCAGAGCCTGGGAGTCCCAGGAGGGCGCAGGGAGCAGAGCCATCACTACTGGCAGGGCTAAGCAGACTGCACAAGCCACCCACTGCCACCTGGAGCCTCACCCCAAGAAAACAGTGTCAGAGCCATCTTTGAGCAAGATCTGTCAAGACAGGGAAAGGACATCCCGCCCAGACCCTCCTGCCTTGCCAGGGCCGCACCAGCAGGCACCACAGGGTGGCCGGGGAGGCCTCTGCCCAGCTCCCCTCGACCTGCCACAGGCAAGTGCATGGGGAGCCTGGGGTGAGGTGCCTGTGGTGCGGCCTCCAGCCTTATCAACATCCATTAATCCTGCAGACATCTGGCCTGGATAAATCAGGAGCCTGATAAGACCATGGGGAGGACTCAGCCAGGCAGGTGACTCAGGCTGGACTGGGTGGAGCTAGGAGGGTTCATACCATCCCAGCTTGCTAAGAACCCACCTGGCACTCCCTTCTCCAAGTCAGCACTTCTAGTACCCATTTATCTCCCCCACCCCCACCAACGCTTTAGCCATTGTACTTTGTAGTATAAAGGGGCTATGGCAAAGCCGTTCCAGCCCAAAGATGACCAAGTCCTCATTCCCTTATGTTCCCTGGGATTTGGAGATGTCCAGGGGCCCAATGTTTAACTCCTTCCCTGCTGCCTCCAAGAAGTATCCCTGTTGTCCTGGTGGCAAGAGGAAATAAATGAGCCGGAAGTGGACCTGGGCACCAGTGCGTTTCTGGCAGGGTGTGGCAGCAGCAGTAACATCTTTGGCTAAACATAGGGAGCTGATTGCAGCCGCATACCCAGGAGACAATGGTATTGCTGTTGTTATTGTTATTATCACTGTTATTGCTAATACCCAGAGCCTGATACAGTGCCTGACACGTTGTAGCCATTCCAATATGGGGTGAATAAACCAAACCAAACCCATTGCTGTCAAGTCGATTCTGACTCATGGCGACCCTATAGCGACTCTATGGGACAGAGTAGAACTGCCCCATAGGGTTTCCAAGGAGCACCGGGTGGATTTGAGCTGCCGACCTTTTTGGTTAGCAGCTGTAGCTCTTAACCACTAGGCCACTAGGGTTTCCATGGGGTGAATAGTTAATAATAATAATGAACTTCAGAAGAACATGTTTCTCGAGAGCTTACTGAATGCCAGGCACCATGCTTTGCCCTCTGCAGTCAGTTCTGCTATAAAGTGATATATATGTTTGTAAAAATCGCTGCACTATGTAAAACCACATAATAAAAACCACAGCACTTATAGAAAGGGAACAACACCAAATTCATGAATGGCCCATGTGAAAAAAAGATAGGAACCTAAGAAAGATAGCTGTACAGTCTTACACATGTTAAATGGTTCAGAAATGCATAAATACTACAATAAATACAGCAGCTGCCGTTTGCTTGTGGAAGTGGGTGGAAGGGTGGCGGCTTGTGAATTATCGTGAAGTGGCGGATTGTGTGAAATCGGACAGAAAGTTGAAACGGGATGGAGATGGGTGTGGTTCGTGGCACCGGTGGTGAACCGAGATCGCTGGCAGATGTTTGAGGTGTGTGTGTTTTGTGTATTCCTAACGTGGCTGAGTTCAGCTGGGTGCGGTTTTCTGCCTTTACCTAGTGTTATTTGTGGACAAAGTCACTCGTAAGCAAACGCAAAATTCACATTATGCTCAAATTGTCTCCTAACATACTGATCACACTGGAACAAATTCATGTTTTCAAAACAAGCCTTATAGCAGAGCTGCCTGTATTTGTATTTTCTGCAAGGTTGCCATCAAGTCACCTCCGACTCATGGCCACCTGCCCCTGTGTATAACAGAACAAAACACCATGCGGCCCTGTGCCATCTTCATGATTGTTGGTGTGTCTACAAGGTAGCCCCGTTTTACCTGTTCTACAAATGGGGTGCCCAAGTTTTGAAGAGGCCCAGTCCCTGCTTACTGAGTGGTGGAGCTAGGGCTGGAGTGAAGGGCTGTCCGAGGCCTAAGCTGGGGTTCTTAAAGACCTGTGATTCGTCTCACAGATGGGGACACTGAGGACTAATGAGGCCACCCTGACCTTTGTCCTCACTTGGAATGGCCTTGCTTCTGAAATCCTAAGTTCAGCCTCCCAGTCTCTGCCACAGCCTCCCAGGCTCCCTCTTCCTCTTCCACGCCAACCGCTCCTCCTCCTCATGGTAGACCCTTGTTTCTCAAACCCTACTGAGTTCATGAATTACCCTGGGAGCTTCTTGAAATTCAGATTCTGAGTCAGCAAGTCCAGGGTGGGACCGAAGACTCTGCATTTCTTACCAGTTCCCTGATGGCACCCACGCTGCTGGTCTACACACTGAGCAGCAAGGGTATAGAAAGCCTTCAGGGTCTTGAGCCCTCCCCCACCTACCATCCAGAAGCTCCCTGCCGACCAAACCTGCCTCCCTGACCAGCTGGACCCTGTGGTCCCCACCTAGGCCACATTTGAGGACTCCGACACCTACTTATTATGCCTGGGACCCTCTTCTTCAGAACCTTGACTACCCCCCACCTTGCCTACCTTGGACAGTGCCTCCCCCTAAAGCCTTTCCTGACCTCGGGCTCCCCACCTCCTCCAGCACCTGTACCTACCTCAGGCCTCCTGCCCGCCCCAGGACCCACCCCCACCCAAGTTCCATCAGCCCCAGGTCTCTCATCACCCCAGGCCCCCTTCCTGCTGTCCCCACTGCTCACTCTGCTGGAGCCTTAGCCCTGGGCTGAAGCAAACCCTTGAGGATCCCCCAACACCCCAGATCCTGCTTCCCCCAGCAGCTGGGCCCTTTCACACCGGGGATCCTGCAGACTGTGCAATGGGGAGAAGAGGCTCCTGGGCCACCCTCTCTCCACTCCCAGCTCGAGACATGCGACCTGGCAGGTCTAATTAGGAGGCTGGTTCTCCACCCCCAAGGAGTCCCTGGGTGGCACAAATGGTTAAGCATGCAGCTACTAACCTAAAAGTTGGAGGTTCGAGTCCACCCAGAGTCACCTCGGAAGAAATGCCTGGCGATCTACTTCTTGAAAAATCTGCCACTGAAAACCTTATGGAGTACAGTTCTGCTCTATATACATGGGGTCACCAAGAGTCAGAATTGACTTAATGGCATCTAGCTTGGTTTTGGGTTTGGTTTTGGTTTTTCTCCATCCTGGGGCCACCCGGTACCCCTGGACATCAGAGAGGCCAGGAAGAGCTGGAGAAAGGCAGTCAATTTGGCTACTCAGCCCAGCCTACCATGACCGAGCCACAAAGAGAGAGCAACTTGGTTGCTTGGGGGCCAATTTCCACGCAGTTTTTTATCAGTTTGTTTTAATATGATTTCCTTTCTGATCCAGCTAAGCAGGTAAAGGGATCAGAACAAATATCAGCTGGGTGCCAGGAGCTGGAACAAAGGAGCTGGGGAGGGCTCCCAAGCCCCAGAGCTGAATGGGAAGAAGCTGGAAGCAAGCAACGGGAGAAAATTCCAGGGCCTAATTGTCAGCCAAGCGAGAGGAGAAGCACTTCTCATCTTGCATTTCTCTTCTTTCTTTTTTTAAAACAATAACCACGCCACCCCCTCAAACCTCAGGATTTCTGCTGCTTTCCCGGTCATCTTTTTTTAATCCAAACTGAAACCTCTTTGAGTGTTAACTCCTTGCACCCTGGGCTGGTTGTACCTCCCCTGTCTCTTCTTTCCTTTCTGCTTCCAGTAATGAGATGTTACATCTGTGTCACTTTGCACTCTACAAAGTGATCCCAGAGCTTATGCGACGAGGCAGTGGCGGGTCCCTCAGGGATGCAGACACAGTTCCTGGGTCAGGGCGGGTCTGGGCAGGCCCCTGAGGACTTGCTGTCTGGGCTGGGGACAGCAGAGCCCACAAGCAGAGGCCCCTGACAGGTCAGGCCGCGGTACAGACGCATTTAGAGGCAGGTGGGCCTGGAATCCAGTCTCACTTCACTGCCTCCAAGCTGGGTGACCTTGGGCAGTGCCCTCAACCATGCTGAGCCCAGGACCTACAAAATGGGGTAGGACTATCCCCTACCCAGTTCCAAATGAGAGGCTGAAACCAGACGGCGCATGCCAGGTGTCTCGCTCAGGACCTGATGCTCGTGCCATTGTTGTAACCAGGGAGAAGACCCTTGCTGCTTTCCCAGGCAGGGACAGTCCCACCATGCTGGGTGGCTGCCTTGCCCCCTAGTCTCCACCGACCCTCATCTCCCCCGCCCACTCAGCTCCCTCCCAGGCCTCCTTCCTCCCCTATCTGTTTCTGGCCCAGCCAGATCTCCACAGGAATCTGCAGGCTGACAGATAACAGCTTAATGAAGTCCTTGTCCTTGCTCAGTGACAGTGGTTAATTGGCCCAGAAAGTCACAGGGCTGACAGACACTCTACTTTGGCTAACCCCGAGCCGGGGGCTGTCCTGGTGCTAGCGGGCTCCAGCTCAGTGACAACACCACTGCAGTGCTCACTGACCACAGGACCAGGATCAGTGGGGGCGCTAGGTTCCCCTGCCCGAGTGGGGCTCAGGGCCACACTCGGGGCAGGGAGGCTAGGGCGGGGGCAGAGGCAGATCACCCAGCAAAAGGTGGGCCCGGAAGCCGGCAGGTGTCATCTCTTCTGAGCAGGGCCTTCAGGCAGGCCCGCATCTATCCTGTCAGCCTCACAGCCGCCTGGTTCTTCAGGATCTGCAGAGGGTGGATGCCATCTGCCCTCACCCCGTCCCCTCACCCCTTCCACCTTGTCAGAGAGATTGCCTGGCCCTGGCCCCATCCCCAACCTGGAGTTCCTTGACCCATTGCCATCATCAAGTCGATTCTGACTCATAGCGACCTTATAGGACAGAGTAGAACTGCCCCATAGGATTTCCAAGGCTGTAAATCTTTACAGAAGCAGACTGCCTCATCTTGCTCCCACAGAGCGACTGATGGGTTCAAACTACTGACCTTTCGATTAGCAGCCGAGCATTTTAACTGCTTCACGACCAGTGCTCCTAATCTGAAGTACACCTGGCTGTATTCATTTCCTATTGCTGTTATAACAAATTACTACAAACTAACTGGCTTAAAACAGCACAAATTTATTCTCTTCATTATTATTTATAATAGTATTATTATTACTTATAATAATAATATCATCATCATCATTATTTATTCTTGGTCCAGTTTTGGAAGTCAGAAGTCTAACATCTAGGTGTCATCAGGGCTGTGTGCCTTCTGGAGACTCTAGGGGAGAATCTGTTCCTTGCCTTTTCTAGCCTCCAAAGGCCGCCTGCATGCCTTGGCTTGTGGCCCCGCATGACTCTGCTTCTGTCGTCACATCTCCTTCTCCATCTCTCACCGTCCGGGCTCTCTCTTATAGGGACCCTTGTAATTACATTAGGCCACTGGAGTAATTCAGGATAATCTCCCCATCTCCAGATCCTTTACCGACTCACGACTGCAAAACTACTTTTAGCCTGTGGAGTAACAGGTGCACAGCCCCAGGGATTAGAACGTGGACGCCTTTGGGGACCATTGTTTGGCTTCCACATTGGCCATTTAATTCACTGGTCCAGAAAATGTTGTCTGAGCACTTACTATGTTCTGGGAGTGATGTGTGTGCTCGGGGGTGGGGGTGGGGTTGGGGGTGGGGATGGGAGAATGCACCAGACCTCGCCTCGGGCAGACATGCAAATAAACAAGACATTAAAGTCAATTTTGATCAATGAGAGAGCCCCGGGGGAGACATTTTAGTAGAGAGCAGAGAGGGACCCTGTGGGCTCAGGGGAGAGGTGGAGAGGTGAGGGGCAGCTTGGTTTCATTGGAAACTGCCAGAAATTTGGTGAAGCTAGAGGATGAAGGAAGGAGCCCTGTGGTGCTTTCACACGCTGGAGGTGGGGTCTTCACTGACCCCTGGTGCCCAGCTGTTCCCTGCCTGCTGCAGGTGCTCCATATACCTGCAAGTCCTGGCTACTGCTGCACCTGTACAGTGAGAGGGTGGACTCGACACTCTGAAAGTTCCATGCGATTCTCTATGTGCTTGAGGGCATGAGTTAAAGGTATGAATGGATGAGTGGATAGATCTGCCGTTCTCTATCCAGTGTCACTTTTCTGCCATATGCCATAGTTAGAGTCCTATGTCCCTCCCTGTCTGTGTCCTGTGGTTACCACCCTTTCAGCCTGCTCCTCCAGGCAGTGGGGGACCTACTACACCCAAGTCCTCCTGCCTCCAAGGGCCACTGTGTCCTTTACTATCCACATGTCCACCCTCTGTGCAGGGACAAGCCCAGGGCTGTCCCCAGCTTTCCAAGGATTCCAAGGACAGTGCTCACCTCTCCTGGGATCACCTGCCACTCTCACTGGTCCCCTGCTCCAGAATCAGAGGGGACGGTCCATCCTTTCTCAGCCCCTCCCCTCCTGAGCCCGCTGCTTCCCCGCACCGCACCCCCTCCCCAGCCAAGGCGCAGCATCCCCTCCCTCCTTCCCCAAAGCACCGTTAGCAGAAGCCACGTGTGCCTGTCGCAGACTCTAACTAAGATGTGGGAGGGGAATTACGGCACACAGGATGGAGAGAGCCTAAAATAGAAGGACAGAAATCACTGCTCCGGAATTGCGCGCTGTGGGTCGTCACCACAGGGTGTATCCTCCTGACATCACCTCCCTCCCAGGCAGCCTGTCCCCAAGTTCTCCTGGTCTCCGTCTATTTCCTGGGCAGAGAGCTTCTCTCTGTCTCTCCCTCCCTCCCCATATTCCCCCCTCCAGAGAGAAACCTCAACATCCCAGTGACTTTACCATACAGAACAGTTCAGCCCTGTTTGTCTCGACCCCTCCTACACGCAAGCCTTCCCTCTCACCATCAAAAGACCCACGAAAGGATTTCCCTAAGCAATAGAACTCTTTCTCGGGTCTCCGCTCTTCCCAGACTGGCCAGTGCTTAACAGCAGTGTTCTTTAATGTGCCCAAATCAAATTCTTAGGCCCAGCTCAGAAGTATCTGTATTTCCCTCCATCACCAACAATCTGTCTACGTCTAAGGGAAGGGGGTCAGACAGTTGAAACTGCCCTTTGTCAATGCAAACCCCAGGAGAATGAGAGACCCGAGCTATTGAGTACAAATCCAGTTGGGGTTTATCTTCTCTGCGTACTAGACTATCCCAACATAAACCCAAACTAAACCCATTGCTGTCAAGTCGATTCCAACTCATAGCGACCCTGTGGGACAGAGTAGAGCTGCCTCGTAGGGTTTCCAAGGCTGTGAATCTTTACCGAAGCAGACTGCCACATCTTTCTCCTGCAGAGGAGCTGGTGGGTTTCAACAGCTGACATTTCGCTTAGCAGCTGAGTGTTTAACCACTGCGCCACCAGGTCTCACCAGGGCTCCTCCAAAAGCAAAACCAAACCCGTTGCTGTCCAATCGATTCCGACTCAGCTCCTACTACATACTTGTTAGCTGACCTGGGCAAGTTATTTAACATCTCTGAGCCTCGGTATTCTCATCTGTGAACTGAGATTTCTGTTAGCACCTGGACCTGTTTCCCTACAGGTGCCTCTTGCTGGCCAAGAGAGGGATCCCAGGGTTCACTTCACATCCCACAGGGGAGGGGAAAGGGCAGGCCACAGAGCTCTGCTTCCCCAAACCTCATTTCTATCCAGTCCTTCCTTGTACAGCCTCCCCCACCACACACACGCAGGCCTCCAGAGAAAGAAACCCCTGGGACTGCCCTAGGCCAGTGTCTCAGAAACCTATGCCGCAGAGGGCACCTGGGCTAGACAGTGTGGCTCGGGTGGAAGAGTGTGTCTGTGTGTGCACACCGGCCTCTCTCGAGCACATCTGATGAGGAGCCCTAGAGTACCTGTGTCTGTGCCCTAAGTGTGAGGGGGAGTGGGGAAGGGTCTGGGCAGGGTGGACATGGATGGACACATGTGAGCCCTGTGTGCCCTTGGATGGCAGTGTCTGTGATGTATGGTCTCTCTGGATGGTTTTACCTGTGTGCACAGGTGTGTGTGCATGTGTGTGTGTGAGGACACGGGGTGGGGGTGTGTGTGCACTTGAGTGGACACATGTGTGCACCAGTGTGCCTGTGTGTGCATATGTGCGCATGTGCATGTGTATGCACAAATGTGCGCACGTGTGCACCCGTGTGTGTTCATTAGTGTGCCTGGGTACAACTGTGTGCATGAGTGTGCACATGTGCCTGTGTGCACGTGTGTGCGTGCATACAGTCGTGTGTGCACCTGTGTGTGTACATGAGTGTGCTGGAATATGCGTGTGTGCACAAGCATGTATGTGTGTGCCTAAGTGTGCACGCATGTGCACAAGCATGTGTGTGTGCTGCATATGTGAGTGTGTGCACACGCACACACCCTTTCTGCATGTGAGCATCACCACGTGTATCCCCAGGCGTCTGATTTATTAACGAGGACAATACAAGGAGAGCATGCCTATTATTTCTGGTGTCCGCATCAGCTCCTGACAGCTTTGTGGAATTGAAATATCTTATTTAATGTGAGTAAGAATCATTTTAAATATCAACTGTGACACTCAAGGACTTGAACCGGAAAGGGCATTGTATGCTTCCCCGGCATGCTGGGGAAGATGCCCTGTTTGTTAGGCAGTTATTTTCTTCCCTGCTCGTCTCTTGTCTCCAGAAGTCCAATTATCTGTCTTGGTTCTTCCCGCTGTCATCATCGTGGACCCTGTGCCCCGAGCCCATCTCTTCATCTGGGGCAGGGGGTAGGCTGAGCTGACGGGTCCTGCCCAGTTAACATCGGGACAACCTGTGACAGGGTAAAGAGAACGGGGTGTGGATTGTTGGTGGGTCTTCGTTTGCCTTCTCTTTCTGCCCTGCCCCAAGTTCTGCCTCTAAGATCCTCTCTTCGCCTACTCCCTTGACCATCTTACTGGGAGAAAGCCAAGCCTCCTCCATCAAAAACCTTCCTCGATACTCTGCAGCTGTCATAAAGGACAAGGAAGCTATATGTAGCTGGGAAAAGATCTCCAGGATACACTGTTACATGCACAAAGCAAGGAGCAGAACAGCACAGACAGAAGGCCATGGCTCATGTTTAAAAAAAAAAGGGCAGGGATTATAAATTTGCATTTGCTTGCATTTACATAAAAGAACTCTGAAAATATACTTGAGAAACTAGTAACACTGGTTTTCTCAGTATGTGTGTGTTGGGGGCCATGATGATGGAGCAGCAGGAGACAGGGGAGGGAGAGACTTTCACTGCATACCTTTTTTTTATTCATTGATTTTGGAATCATGTGACTATATTTCCCGTTATGGATAGATAGATGATAGATATTTAGATCGATTGATTGATAGATAGTTATGATTGATAGATAAATAGATGATAGCTAGATAGCTTAGATGGATGGATAGGTGGCTGGCTGGCTAGCTGGCTGGCTGGATGGATGAATACTTGGATGGATGTGGGTGAATCCAGGTGTCCACCAGCCCCTAGAGGTCACACCTTTGTGTCTCTTCTCTATTGGATCAAAAATGAGTTGCAAGTCAACCAGGAAGAGGCTGATGCTGAGCCACCCTCCCTGTAGGCTGAGGCCTCTCCCCCTGAGGATGGAATTGGAAGGTGATCAAAATGTTGGGAAATCAGGCTGGCGAGGAGAGGACCACTGAGTGTCAAGAGGCTAAGAGGAATGAGAACTTGTTATTTACTTGCCACTCCCCTGTCCCTGAGGAGGGAGGACAAGAGGACACTGTCTCTGCTGGCAGCTGAGGGACTGAAGTTCAACCCCTCTACAGGCGAGAAGCATCAGGTGACCAAGAGGGTGTGGCAGCTCCTTCACTGGTGCTGGGGCCAGTCGGGGTTCACATCTGTGGACAAGCCTAGGAACTTGCCAGGAAAGGAAATCTGTGCTCCCTGGATGATGTAACATGGTTCCCTACTTTCTCCTGCCAGGCCCGCCTGCTCCTCCTCTCTGAACACCTTCTTCACATGGCACCTCCCCCCTCACCACAATACCTTGCACTCCTGCCAATGGCATATACACCTGCTCCCTCCTTGTGCAGCACCTATACCTGCCCTGGGCTAGGCATGCGGAGCAGGAGCCTCTTGTAGTCCTCACATTAAGGATGGGCAGTACTGTCCTCATTTTACAGATAGGAAAACTGAGGCTTGAGAAAGCTCCCTAACTTGCCCAGGCCACACACCTAAGAAAGAACAGAAGTGAAAGCCAAGCCTAGGTCTTCCTGACTGGGAAGCCCCACGCTTTCTCCAACACCATACTCCGTCTTGGATGGATCAGACATGAGGCCGTCCTCCAGAACCCATTTCATCCATGCCCCTGCCTGGAGAGCCTGGACTGGGCCGGCCCATCCAGTTCCCAGCCAGACTGGCAGCCACAGGTGGGTGGGGTTGCTGAACATTTCCTGCTGGCCCAGGCGAGAGCTCTGAGGGATAATGAGAGCAGTTATTGCCATCATCAAGGAAGCTTACAGCACTGGATTTGCAAAGGAGATGCTGGGCAACTGCCTCTCTACTGCCTGGGAGGCCAGGAGAGCTGCAATTTGGGTGGAGCGAAGCGGGTTTCCCTAGTAGGAAAGGCAGTGGGAGGACCTGTTACTTTAAATAATGTTGCCTGCAAGCTAGAAATAGGTCTCCCAGGAGGGGAATATCAGAGAAAGACGCCCAGGGAGAGGGAGGCAGGAGGAGCAAGAGAGGGGCTGCATCCCAACCACAACCACAGAGCAGGACCAGGGAAGTCTGGAACCACCATGGTGGGCCTGGGGGTTTCCTGGCTGTCGGAAATGGAGTCTTCTGCAGAAATCTGCATTTATTAAAGCTTAAATTTCACCTGACATCAGCAAACAAATCCAGGAACAACGAGTCCTGGGTGTCTTTTTTATAATTTATAGTTAAATTCTATGCACAAAGTGCATTTTTTATTTCATTTTTAAAATAAAAGCAATATATGCATACGATAAAGAAAATTCTAATGGCATAGGAAGACATAAAATCGAAAAGTAAAACTTTCCCTCCCTCCCCACATCTGATACTTCTCCCAGAAGGGACATAAAGCGTTCTTGAGTATCAGTCTCCAAAAACTTTGATGCACATACCACTATGTATATGTGTGTGTGTGTATTATTTTCAATTTCAGTTTACCCAAATGGTATCATACCATTCACACCATTCCTTGACCTTTTTTTTTTTTCTTTTGCAACAAACTCATTATCTTCATTGGGTCAATTGGCATGGTCCTATACATTAAACTAAGAGTTTGTAGCCTGTATCAATAAGAAGCGACTGCATGTTGCTATGATGCTGAATGGGTTTCAGCAGAGCTTCCAGGCTAAGATAGACTAGGAAGAAAGCCCTGGCAATCTATTTCTGAAATTCAGCCAATGAAAACCCTATGGATCACAACAGTCCAATCCACAACCTATCATGGGGCTGGAGCAGGACCAGACATTTACTTTTGTTGTGTGTGGGGTTGCTGTGAGTCGGGGGCCAACTCTAGCAGCTTGGCAACAACACTGGAGCTCTGGTGGTGCAGCGGTTAAGAGCTCAGGCTGCCAACAAAAAGATCAGCAGTTCGAATCCACCAGCTCTTTGGAAACCCTTATGGGGTAGTTCTATTACAAGAATGCATTACCGTTCTTGCCCATAACAGTCAGCTGTGATGTAGTTTAGCCTTTTGCTGCCTCCTGTTTTTTATTCATATAACCCCCACCCTAGCTTTAACTTCTCTGTGTATCTCAGAGAGCTTCCTTTCAGCCCTTACACGTGTTCCTCCTGCCTTCTGTGGCTGCAGCATCGTTTATTGATCCAGTTCCATTTTGATGGACATTTAAGTTGCTTCCAGTGTCTCTCTGTTTCTGCTAGTACAAGCAATGCTACAGTGAACATCCTTGTGCATATTTTTTGTTACATTTTTGCAAGCCTATCCAAAAGGCCAGCTCCCAGGAATGCCACCTCTGTGTCAAAGGGCGTGCATATTTTAATCTTGATAGATTCTGCCCCAAAGACTGGACCAATTTATACCTCTACCCACAGACCCCAGAGTACGCCTTCCCTTCCCCTTCACCCTTGCCATCCCTGGGGACCATCACACCTGTAAATCTCTGGCAGTCTGATACAGGAATATTAGCCTTGACGTTGTTTCGATCAGAATTTCTTTCATTGTGATAGAGGCTGAGCCATCTTTTCATGAGTTTATCGGCCATTTCTATTCATTTTCTCTCCTTGGTGCTTTTTAATATCAGATTCCGTTTCCAAGAGTAGAGAGTCTCTAGCCCATCACCTCTTTCACCTCCCTGTCTGGTCAGCACACTGCTTTTGAGACTCAAACCATTTCCCCAGAGCTGACCTTCCTGGGAGAGATGGGGAGGGCGCAGGCGAGAGAGGCCGCTGGTGACAGGGTTGAGGGACGGATTGAGAGGATGGAAATTTCCAGAGCTTGGTTGCCTGCTATCTCGCCATCTCCACTCTCCGCACAGTTGCACCAGACAGATAAGAACTGCAGCCGGTGGCAGAGATAAGGGCCTCAGGCAGCCAGACAATTCTGGAAAATGCTGTGCAGACTCAGCTCGCACCCACCTTGAGTCTGGGGAGAGCACAGTCCTAGAGGGGCAGCAAGGCCCTTTGGGGTCTGATCTCAGGGCTGAACTGCTTAACAGCTGGGCTTAGGGACAGAAAGGCTGTGTGGGGTCCTTGGCTGTGCCTCTTACTATGTGTAAGACCTCAGGTCAAGTGGCGAGATATTTCTGAACCTCAGTTTCCTCACCTCCAAAATAGGGATTCTAGTGAAAGTACCAACTCCGTAGGGTTATAACCAAACCTAGTACGGTTGAGTAGATCCCGACTCATGGCAACCCTGTGGGTTACAGAGTGGAACTGCTCCATGGTGTTCTTGGCTGTAATCTTTACGGAAGTGGATCGCCAAACCTTTCTTCTAAGGAGCCTTTGGGTGGGTTTGAACCGCCAACCTTTTGGTAAAGATTTGAGTGCCAGCTGTGCTACCCAGGGACCTCCATAGAGTTAGTGTGCAGATTAAATCGAAAACTCTCAAATGGTGACCCATGACAACATTCTTGCCTGTCCATATATGATGAGGACAGTGGAGATAACATAGTGGCTGGTCATAAATAAGAGTTAAAAATGTATTAAAATTGCCTTGATGCCGAAGCACTGTTTCCTTTTCGTGATCTCAGAAATGTCCTTTTTAAATGAAATGCTGATCATTGCTATTTATTTTTCTCTCCCTGGCACTTTTTTCCCCCTTTTTGGTTGGTTGGTTTTAATGATCTTGGCAAAATAAAAATTTGACAGTCTTCTGTTGATCCTCTTCTTTTTTTTTAAGTTTTACTGGTCCGTGATCTCCAATAGCCAGGGAACCGCTGTGTGAAATGAAAAGATACAGGAAAAGTACTTAACACAGTGGCTGATGTGTAGATGGCGCCCTGAAAGTGGTAGTTGTTGTTGTTATCATTGTGGTGATGATGGTGTGATGACAGCCCCCGCTGGAACTCCTCTAAACACAACTGGCAACTCCTGGGAATTAGGTTGCCCTGCTCCTTGGAAACTCTATGGGGCAGTTCTACTCCATCCTATAGGGTCGCTATCAGTCAGAATTGACTCAACGGCAATGGGTTACGGGCCCTAGGGTTGGCACACCTAGGGGCAGGTAGCAGTGAGCTCGTCCACTAAGTCAGCAAACCCAGGACACACAAGGATCTGGGAGGCACATCCTAGGCACAGCCCCTTGTGCCTCTGAGAACCCTGCTGGACCGTTACTGAGGGATGGGAAAGGTGCTCACATATGGGTACCAGGGGGACTAGCCCCTGGTCCCCAGCACCTTCCCAATGGGCCCTGGTGGTCAAAATAGTTAAGGTCTCAGCCGCTAACCAAAAGGTTGGGGATTCGAACCCACCAGCCCCTCTTGGAGAGAAAGACCTGGCTATCTACTTCTGTAAAGATTACAGCCTAGAAAACCCTATGGGGCGGTTCTACTCTGTCACATGGGGTTGCTATGAGTCAGAAGAGATTCGAGGGCATCTGACAACAAAGAGCACCCACCGTTCACTTGGCCTTGCTGCCAGAGTCTCCTCCCACCGACCCCACAGCCTCCCAGCCTCTGGCCAGGAGAACCCCACCCCACAACGTGCCTGCTTTCCAGCTGCCTGCCCCCCCTCACACACACACACCTCCTCTGTTGCTCACTGAGGCAGCAGGCACACGTTCCTGGAGCAGCCTTCCAGGGGGCCACCTCCCAGTCCCATATCCTGGCCTGAGAGCCACACCCACAGGAAGCCTGCACGTCTTGCCCTGAAGGCTCCCCTGTTCCTGTCACAGGGCTGTGGCAGGGCTGTCTGAATTTTAAGGAGGGACTGATGGATTGCGTTTTGGGAAACATGTCAATGTCCCTTCCTCCGTCACCTCCATCAATTTCAATTAATATTTATAACATAATCCTGTACCTGGCCAAAAAGAAAGAAAATATGTTCCCCCCTCCCCCCGCCGTTCTCGGTGGTATGAGTCGCAGGCAGGGAGGACAGCAGCCTGCAGCTGATTTGACAGCCCCGGGAGGCCTGGTCACTGAGAAGGTCAAGGGCTCAGACACAAGCCTCCCGCCTCGGGGAATTACAGGCTACTCCCCAGGCAGCTAAGCAAAGGCCTGTTGCCTTTGGGAGGGATCCTGTATTGAGAAGGGTCTTCCTGTGACCCCACAGCATGACCAGAGAGTTCAGAGCTCCCTGGTGCTCTTCATTCCAGAAGAGGGTGGGGTGGTACCCCCTGACCCCAGTCCAACCTCCTGCATCCTGCAGCTGCTGGCGTGCTCACTGGCTGTCTCCTCTGCCCGCAGGTACATGATCACCAGCCTGGACCGCACCCACGCTGGCTTCTACCGCTGCATTGTGAGGAACCGGATGGGCGCTCTGCTGCAGCGGCAAACGGAGGTCCAGGTGGCCTGTGAGTACCATGGTGCCTCGGGGTGGGCAGATGGGTGGGCAGGGGCCAGGGGCAAGTCTGCAGACCCTCATCCACCAGCCACACTCTGGGCTGTAGCCAGGCCTGCCCTGCTCAGTCGGTGCTAAGGGTGGGCCTTTCCACTTGTCTGGATGAGTACCTTCATTTTATAGTTGATAAAACCAAGGCCCCAGAGGAGCCGGGAGTTCTCCAAGGTCACTGCTGATAAGTGACATGAACATCTTCCTGGCTCTGGGCATAGCATTCTTTAAATGGGACTGGCCATTTCATTTCTTAAAAGAGGCCCCTCTTGTTTTGATGACCTCCTCTGGGGTCCTCCCTACACTTGGGGTCTTCCTCACAGCCGGCCTGAATCACTCTGTTTGGAGACTTCCTGGGGCCCCCATGTCCTCAACTTTTCCATCCTCCGACTGACTCAGCCCTGGAGCACGAACAGCATGGGGGCCCGCCAGTCTTCAGGGAAAGTTCGGGGATGCCTTGTGGTGTGCACCCCAACTCTAAGGGAGAGGGCAGGGTTGAACAGAGGTAAAGTGGTGAGCCCTTACTGAGTCACTGGGGTTAGCAGCCTTCTCCCCAACCCAGCAGGGTTCCTCAGATGGAGGAAGGAGTGGACAGCTTCAGAGACCCCAAGGGCGTCTCAGGCACGGGGCCCCAGACACCAGTCAACACCTACCGTGACTCACATATCCCCTACCTGCCCCCCATCCTAAAACACCTGCTGTGCACCAGAAACTGGGTCTAATTATGAGCAGTCCCATTCTGGGATCCTTGGCGGGGGGGTCTAAGATTGTATTGTGGGGCGTGAGAGTGTGGAAAGCCTTAGTGAGCCCTCAAATTTAAAAACAAAGGACCCCTCTCTGCCAAAGTCCATGAGGGAGCTGGCTACTTAGAGAGAAGTGGGGGAGAAAGAGCTAAAAGAAAATCTCAAGTGAGGCAGAGAGTGTTTATAATAATTATGGAAAACAAGCATAATCAAAAGTGGAGGACGGACTGACCTCATGAATCAGCGCTGAAGGCAGCTCGCCCTTACTCCAAAGAGCGGAAAAGCCCTGAATTAAAGTGACAGATGTCAGGCGGCTGTCAGTGCCGACAGGACCCCATGGAGCTGCGTTTAGCCAGTGTGGAGTCCCGCAGGGCTGGGGGAAGGCAGTGGTCAGCTCACCCCAGGTCAGATTCCCATCTGTCCAATGTGTCAAAGACTACCTACCTCCTCAGCTTGCCAGGAGCATCTATTGAGGTAAGAGGTGCCAACTCACAGCCAATGCCAGCACGGGGTACACCCCCAATCCGTGGGAGTCATTGATGAAAAATTACATATAATATTTATTGAGTTTTTGGTGAAAGTTTACACCGCAAGTTAGGTTCCGTTTGAGAATTTCCACACAAGTTGTTCAGTGGCATTAGTTACCTTTTTCACAATGGGTCAGCATTCTCTTTAATTGTGTTCTGGGTGTTCCATTTCCAGTACTCTAGTTTCCCTGCCCCATTATCTTCTCACTTTCGCTTTAGAGAAATTGTTGACCTTTTGGTCCCATGCGGATGGTTTTTTAGTGAAGCACCATTCTTCTGGGTAATAACCTTTATCTTGTGTGCCACTGCGCTCTTTCACTGAAAGGTGATCTCAGGGGATAATTTCCGTTCAAGATTTAAAGAGAGTCTCAGGGCAATAGTCTCAGGGAATCCTCTGGTCTCAACTGGTCCGGTTAGTCTAGGCTTTTTTAAGAATTTGAGTTTTGTTCTACATTTTTCTCACATTCTATATGGGACAGACCAGAGAATGGAGTGGCCTTGGGCAACTGCTGTCCCGACCGAATGCAGAGCAAGTGAGCCAGGCACCGTCCGCTCACCCCCTGCGCTATCCTACATCCCCAGCCACCCCTGTGCCACCACACACAGTGGGATCCCCACCCTGCTCCCCTGCCTCTTAAACCCAAACTGCCAGAAGCCTGCACGGGGCACCCTGGGCTCCAGAAGCCCCCCGGACACAGTCATAGCCACCTTTGTCATGGAGTCCCCACAACGTTACACGTGATGCTTATTGGTAAGCTGTGCAAATGTGGTTACAGGTCCCTGCAAAAGGCCAAGGGATGCCTTGAGGGGCTGAAGGATGCATGGAGTTGGGGAGTACCAGGCGAACCCCTTCCAGACCACCAGCTGCCGCACCTCCGGCCCACACAGAGAACCGGCCTCTGATGCCGCCCACGTGCGGCTTTGCAAGTTTTGAAGCTCCTCCTTCCATAATGTTACAAAGCAGAAACCTCTATTTGAAGCCTTTTGGGTCCTACAGCCAGGGAGTTAGGGAAGCCCTAAAAACTCCCATCTGGCCATCGAGAAGCAAGCTGATCCTGACAGGCTAATGAAGATTTCCCAGAGCCTCACCTGGCCCTGGTGGCAAGAAGGATGAAGGAGAGAACAGTCCTCCCTGGCCTGGAAGCCACGACCCTGGTCTCATTTGCTTGGCAAATTCCTCTCATCCCGATACCCTCTCTCTCACTGCGGGACCTGAAGAATCCACTGTCCAGCCCCCTTCCCTACCTACCTTCCAGGGATTCTGGGCGCAGGTAAAGGTGAGATCCGGCAAAACCATTTTCAACCAGGGCAGCACTCACTCCTGCATGTCAGGGTACCAAATAGTGCATGCCCATGCCCCGTGGGCCTCATCAGAGCCTACAAGCAGGACCCCCTATCCTCACGTTACAGATGAGGAAACCAAGGCTTGGCGAGATTCTGTAGCATGCCAAAGTCACACAGCGAAGGGGTATCGGGCAGGATTTGGACTCATGACTGTGGGATTCCAAATTGGGCCCTTTACCACGCTGCTGCTTGAGGGCAAGAAGAGAAAAATGAAAATGCGATGATGCGGGGAGGAGGGTAGTGATTACCTGCTGGGGTCAGGGTTCGAATTGATCAGAGGGACACCCCATATTGTAATATTCTACTTCCAGATGGCCTTACAGATAGGTTCGTGTCCCCACTAGGATAAATGCTATCCCACACCAACACACAGAGTAGATGGTAATCCACTTTTCTCTGCTGTCAGCAGGCAAGCAGAGAAAAATGCCTACAGAGAGCTCTGGGTTCCTTTGTGTGCCGGTCATGACCTGGTGCCTTAGAAAACCCCCATGCCGTGGGGCTGGGAGGGGTCAGAAAACATGGATTTTAGCCTAGACTGAGATACTGACTAGTTGAAGACTCTGGACAGGCCTCTTCCCCTCTCTGGGCCTCAGTTTCCTCATCTGTAAGTGAAGGTGGTCTCAAAAATCCACCTCAGCGCTGATGTTTATTTAATAAGGTTAAAGCTGCTTTCTGAGGCAGGAGGAGGAGCGGTGCCGTCTCCCAAAGAAGCTCAGAGCCAACCCTGCCCCCGATGCAAGCCCTGGGCTGGGCACCTGGGGAGCGGAGGGGGTGCAGACAAAGGAAGAATAGCGCCCCCATCTTCCTTGAAAGGCTGAACACACACCCAAAACAACTCGAAACAATCGCACCTCAACAGGAGCAGGTCCCCTGTGCTAAGTAGACACAGTGCAGCCTCCAGAACATTCCATCCTCGAGGGCAATTGTGTCAGTGACCCTCCCCAATGGATTCCCAGGACAGTTCTGAAGGAAGGACTCTGAGAGGTCCTGTGAGCTGCACGTCCAAGTGGGGAAACCAAGGTTCTGAGAGGTTAGAGGACATCCCCCAGGTCCTGCAAGCTGAACCTCCAGGTGGGAAAACCGAGGCTCTGAGAGGTTAGAGGACATCCCCAAGGCTCTGCAGCCAGCATTTCTACCATCTTCCTTTGCTCTCACTGCCATGACTCCAATAAGGTGTAGCCGTGAATCCAGCCATGAACCTCAGTTCCAATCACCTCTTGCTGGCAGTGTGCCCTTGGACGCGTTATCTCACTTCTCTGTGCCTCTTGTGTAAAGAGAATGCAAATATTAGTACCTCCCTTGTCCGACTGCCTGAGGAAGGTGAATCAGTGCACCCAAACCTCACCCAGCCTACAGGGACGTTTGGGAGTGGTAGGCTTCCTTCTCAGGAGGCTAACTAGGGAAGGCGTCCTAGAATGGACATTCACAACTGTCCTCATTTGTCCACCTGAGCAGGTGCCCCTCTCTGTCCTCTGGGGCAGGGGCCCACCCAGGTGCATAGATGAAGGACGTGCCGCTGTCTCAGGCTCTGGCCTTGTGCTTGCACCACCCCGAGAGTGAGTGTGACCCCTTAAAGTTTGTACACTCAACCCACACTCATCTCATCCTGGTGTCCCCACCCTGCAGCTCTCCCAGGCTTACGCCCTACAAACCTCCTGCATCTGCTAACCTGTCAGTCTTACAGGCACACACGCACACACAGTTCTGAGACAGTACAGCCCACTTCTCCCAAATCCCTCCCTCTCCCGCCTTGGTTGTGGCTGCCCCCCAGGGTGGGCAGGTTTGGTGGTGGGGCTCCAAGCACCTGGTTCCCTGGATCCCTGGATGGCTGCTGCCCTTTGGAGCCCTTTTCTGAGACCGGGTCAGGCAGCCCCACCCCTGGGTCGTGACCCCCAGACTCACTTCCCAAACAGACTGTGAATCGGGTTCTAAAGAGAAATTAATAAGGCAGCTGTACTAACAGCTAATGGTAATGGCAGTCGTTAAAAAAAGATTCTTTACATGTTTTTAATTACAGCAATTAAGGGAAGTCAATAAAACATCTCTCCCCTTCCCAGCCCCCTTCCTGTCTTCCCCCCACCCAGAATCTCTTCTTTGTTTTTTTTTTTTTAAGTTACCATAAATTTCTGACAGGAGGCAGGTGGGATGAATGGCCGGGAGGGCTGGGAGCCGTCTAGATCCTGTGGGCACCTCTGTGTCGCCTCACCTGGGCCGACGCCGCCTCCCACCCCCGCCCTCACCCAGTTGGCTCAGATGCGGAAGCCCCAACCCCAGCCCCAAATCTGCCCACATTCCACACACTCCATTCTGGGAGTCTGGCCTGCTTCCGCTTCCACCAGGCAGCTCTGCAGCCCCCACACAACACTGCAGGTGAGCAAGCTGTTGTCACGTGGCAGAGGCCTGAAATGCCACCAGTAAGCCCCTTTTCCTGCATCCCCAGTCTGAGGTGTGAGCGCTGAATGTAGATTATTTGGGGACCATGTGCCGTGCAGGATAACATTATCGTGTCTCTCTGGAGAGCCGGGTTGACCTGAACATTTAATTCATTCATTGAACAATAATCACAGTATATCCATTACAGGCGGGGCACTGTTTTAGACAGTGAGGACACGAATGGGGACAAAACAAAGATACCACAGTCCTCAAGGAGAGTAGTGGGGAAAACACAAGTTATAAAGTGAATATAATGTATAACACGTAACATATAATATATGGAGCCCTGGTGGCCCAGTTGTTATGAGCTCGGCTGCTAACCAAAAGGTCGGCAGTTCAAATCCACCAGCCGATCCTTGGAAACCCTATGGGGCAGTTCCACTCTGTCCTGTAGGGTCACTATGAGCTGAAATCAACTTGATGGCAATGGGTTTTATATAATAGATAAATGCACAGTATCTAATATGGCCCATGGTTTCCATATGATATGATACATAATATATAAGACCCATGAAGAAAAATAAAGTGAATCTATTATGTAATATTTAACGTAATATAGATACATTATGAGTTGGAATCGACTCGACGGCACTGGGTTGGGTTTATAGATACATAATACATACTACATATGTTGTAAACTGCTGAATTGGCCCCTGACTCATGGCAATCCCATTCACAAAAGAACAAAACACTGCCCAGCCCTTCACCATTCTCATGATGGGTTTTGGATGGGACCATTGTGATCCACAGGGCTTGCAGTGGCTGATTTTGGGAAGTAGATCACCAGGCCTTTGTTCCTAGTCAGTCTTAGTCCGGAAGCTGCTGACACCTGTTCAGCATGATAGCAACAGGCAAGTCTGCACTGTCAAATGGGTGGTGGCTGTGCGCGAGTTACATTGGCGAGGAATCAAACCCCAGTCTCCCTCATGGAAGGTGAGAATTCTACCACTGAAACACCATGGCCCTGATAATCCCAGGCACACAGGGTTCGGAACAAACTAAATAAATCATAAATTGTTTAAGGATGCATCTCTATGTGATAAAGCACAAAAGAACAGCAATGACATGATTGTCACGGCACTGGGGATAGCAATTACCTCTGGACAGGGAGGGCATGTGACTGGAGAGAAGCACCAGGAAGAGGGGGCCGTTATTTTGTCAGTGTTCTATTCCTTAAGCTGGACTGTGGGTACCGGAGTGTTTGTCTTATTCGCCTTTTTTATACTATACATATAATTATATTTATTCTTTTGTATGTATGACGTGTTTCATGATAAAAATGTTTTACAAATAAATAAAACCAAGGAGCATATTCTGAAGCGGAATGTATACTTTAGGAGGCCTTTTAAGATATAACAAAGACGTAAGAGTCATTTTGAGGCCACATCCAGCTGTGCCCCCAGGCCCACACTTCTTTGCTCTTGGGGGGATTTGCTGGGAAAGTTTGATCAGTGCTGCAGGGTATACCGTGGCGTATTAACAAGCATAGGCCTCTGGGAGCAAGTGCAGTAAGTCTGCTGTTTCTTCCTGAGTGTGAATGAGCTTTCCTGGGGATTCTGGATCCCAGCCGCTGTCCTCCTTTGGCCCCCCTTTCCATGGGTCTGGCTGAATGAGCTCTGTCTCACCGCTGCAGTTTAATGTCCCCGTGGCTGTGCCCTGGACCCCAGTGAACAGAGGCGAGGGCTCTCTGAGCAAAACCAGAAAGCCCTTTGACGAAGTGGAGTGGAGAGAATGGAAGGGATCGGGGGCTTGAGAGCCAGAGGTAGGTGGGGAGGTTGTAGGATGGAAAGGTGGAGGAACGTCAGCTGCAAAACCAGGACCAAGGCCAGCTGTGCCCTTCATCCATCCATCCATCCGTATACACATACATACGTACATACATGTTATTGTTGTTGTTGTTGTTAGGTACCATTAAGTCGGTTGCAGCCCATATGTGTACAACAGAAGGAAACACTGCCCAGTCCTGAGCCATCCTCACAATCATTGTTATGCTTGAGCCCATTGTTGCAGCCACTGTGTCAATCCATCTTGTTGAGGGTCTTCCTCTTTTTCTCTGGCCCTCTACCAAGCGTGATGTTTTTCTCCAGGGACTGACCCCTCCTGATAATATGCCCAAAGTATCCAAACATTCATATGCATATATATATAAATATATACATACATACCGCTGTCAATCCATCCATCCATCCTCCACCCCACCATCCCTCTATCCCTACATACATAACATATATACATACATGCAGTCATAGTGACCCAACAGGACAGAGTGGAACTGCCCCATAGGGTTTCCAGGGAGTACCTGGTGGACTCGAACTGCTGACCTTTTGGTTAACAGCCAAACTCTTAACCACTACACCACCAGGGTTTCCATATACATATATACATACACTCATCTAACCATCTGTTCTTCCACCTCTCCATCAGTCCATCCCTCCATCCACCATCCATTCATATATCAACCATCCATCCAAGCATCTATCTATCCAACCATCCAAAAATCCATCAATCACTCCACTCATCAAACCCTTTATCTCTCAATCCATCCATGTATCCATCCACTGAACAAACCCATGACTCTATCTACTGGTTTTGTTTTATTTCCTCTAACCAGTCCCTCATTCCACATCCTGGCCTTCACACACTGTCTTTCTTCTGGACCAGAACAAGCTCTCTCCCTCCCCCCACCCCCGTACACATAGCTATCTAACACCAACTCATTATTTACTTCTCAGCTTACAAGAAGCTTCACCCCACCTCCCAATCTAAAGTAGGTTCCCCTGCTGCCACCTGTCATAGAAAGAAGCCAGTTCCTTTCTTCCAAACAATTGTCATAGTATGTCATTGAATGTTTGTGTGTGGGTTGGTTTGCTTGTACCTTTCTCAATGACCAGACTACAAGCTCCTCCAGGGCAGGGACCAGGTCTTTCTTCAGTTCTTAGCAAAGAGCCTGTCCCCACCCTCAGTAGGCACTTAAACAAGAGCTGTTGAATGATGGCATTGGGTGAATTTACAGAGAACCAGGTGTCTCGTATGGATTTGCTCATGAATATCCTGCCTTTAGAAGCTTACAATCTAGTAGAAAGAGATAAAGAACATACATGAAGAATCTTAATGCAGGAGAGAGACTCATCATGAAAGAAGCAAAGAAGAAATGCAAAGGGCAAGCCAGGTTTGAAGGCTGGCCCTGCCCAGCCTAACTGCTTACCGTTGGATAAACCACTTTATCTCTATGAGCCTTAATTTCCTCACCGAAGAAATGGAGCTAATAATACAAGAGAGGAAAAGGAAGCACTGTTACCATGAAATTGCTTGAAATTGTTTAAATATATCTTCTGAGCACGTGAAAGGTTTTTTTAAAAAGAAAATTATTCTAAGAACTGAAACCAGTGTGATTTACTGATGTGGTTTTTACAGACAAAGCCAAATAATAGAAACTAATAAACAGCTAGTAAATATTTACTTATTAAAATTATGCTTGTCACATTATTGTAAGGAGTCAATGAAATTATGCGTGTGACGTGTACCTAGAAAGAAACCTGGCATAGGGTAGGTGTTTCACAAGTCTTTGTTCTTTAATTCTGTTTGTATGGCTTGGGGTCATCTTTGCTGAGGAGGTGTTGTTTAAACTAAACTGTGAAAAATGTTTAGAATTCCGATAGAGTAGTACTGCAAATATTAGCTACAGTTTTTATAGCACTTTTATATACTCTTTAAGTTTCTATGGCTGTATAACAAATTACCCCAAAACTTAATGGTGTGATACAATCATTTATTACGCTCACAGATTCTGTGAGTCAGTAATCCAGACAGGCAGTCAAGGCACAGTGGCGACAGCCTGGTTTCTGCTTTACAATGACGGAGACCTCAGCTGGAAGACTTGAAGGTTGAGGGCTCTCATGTGTTCATTCACATGTCTAGTGTTGATGCTGGCTGTTGGCAGGGACCTCAGTTCCTCTCTATGTTATCCTTTTCCATGTCTGCATGGGCTAGATTGGGCTTCCTCACAACATGATGGCTGGATTCCAAGGGCAAGTGTCCCAAGAGAGAGGCAAATGGAAGCTATACCTTTTGGATGATCTGGCCTCTAAAGTCACATAACACCACTTCCAGCATGTTCTATTGGTGGATTAGTCACACGTCCCCCAGATTGAAGGGGAAGGGATATAAACCCCACCTCTCAGTGGGAGCAGTGTATACCACAATGTAAGAAGAACATGTGGGATGGGAGATAAATATTGATGCCACCATCTTTGGAAAGATACCGCCTGCCATACACACATGATCTTACGTAATCCTCACTAAAACCTTATGAGAAAGGTTCTATTCTTAAATCCATTTTACAGAAGAGGAAATGAAGGGTCAACAAGGTAACGAGTTGTGCCCCATTATAGCTAGTAAATAAGAGAACCGAGATTTGAAAGCCACTAAATATTACACATAAAACCAAAAACCTAGTGCCATCGAGTCGATTCCGACTCATAGCGACCCTATAGGACAGAGTAGAACTGCCCCATAGAGTTTCCAAGGAGCGCCTGGCGGACTTGAACTGCTGACCTCTTGGTTAGCAGCCTTAGCACTTAACCACTACGCCACCAGGTTTTCCACTGTTACACATACTACCTACCAAATGTAGAGCAAGGATGCCAATAGCAGGTTTTCTTTTTTGAGGCACTTAACTGCCTAGATGCCTCCAGGATGCTGTTGAATCGTGGCATGTTGGTGAATCATAGCTTGTTCTGGTTGCATTCCAGGGAGGGGCCAGGCACTTCCCTGAGGTGGGAAGTGAGGTGTAAGTGATCCAAGGTGGTAGGAGGTAAAGCAAGATGGGTGTGGGCATAAAGACAGAAAAGTAGATTTGGGTCAGGTTAAGGAGGTCCCTGAATCCAAGCAAGGGAGTTTAGGCTTTCCTGAAGCAATGAGGAGATACCAAAAGGTCTGAGCAAGACAGAGACGTGATCAGAAAAATGAAGCAGGATCAGCGTGCAAGATGGATCCAGATGTAGGTGACCAAGGAGGGAGTCAGTGTAGCCTGGGCAATGGGGCTGATTTGTTGGTCCTCTGGGGGAACAGAGGGGCCTCGGGAAATGAGATTGGTATTCCAGAGGAAGAGCCGAAGGGCTTTGTGGGGGACAGGGAAGGGAAGTACCACACAGCTACAGACTCTTAAGACTCCAGGGTATGAGCCTAGGTCATTGGAACAAGTTGGGGGCAGGAAGCTCCGTTAACAGAAGGAAGAAAGCAAGAAGGAGGGCTTGGCAAGGAGGTGAGTAAGAGCTCTCCTGGTGGAAATACTCAGCAGACTGTTGGAAACAGGGTCCTGGCGCTCAGGAGGAGCCAGAGCAGGAGTTGTGAGAGTTGTTCGCAGAGAGATGGTGGTCAGAATCTCCAGGTTAGGTGAGCCCACCAAAGGCGCAGTGTGGCTAAAAAGAGAATCAAATCCAGGACTTGGAAAAGGAGTGTGGCCCAGTGGTCCTCGAACTTCAGGGTATAGCAGATTCCTCAGGAGAGTGAATCAGGAACTCAGAGGCAGGTCTTTTCCTTGGGACAAAGAAAGGTGGGAGCCCCTTTGTGTGTTTACCCTGTCCCCAGGTGATTCTGAGACCCACCGAAGTCTAAGAACCACTGGTTTCAGCCAAGATAGCAGTTCTCAACCTTGGCTCACATCGAAACCACCTGTTGTTGTTAGTTGCCATCTAGTCAGTTAAAACTCATGGAGACCCCAAGTGTGCAGGGTCGAACTGCCCCACAGGGTTTTCAAGGCGGTACCTTTCAGAAGCAGATTGCCAGGGCTGTCTTCCAAGGTGCCTCTGGGTGAGTTCGAACCGCCAACCTTTCAGCTAGTAATCAAGCGCTTAACTGTTTGTGCCACTGAGGGACTCCTGGAAGTACTTATGCAGCTTTAAAAAACCTGATGTCTAGGTCCCACTCACTCCCAGAGACTCACCTCTGGGAATACTGGAAGCTCCTCCAGGGATTCTAAGGTGCAGCCAGAGGGGAGGACCTTGCTCTCTCTGTCAGCTCTAGGGGAAGATCTTCCCTAGCCTCTCTCAGCTTCCGGTAGCCCCCCACCCCCAAGCCTCTTTTGGTGTGTAGATGCGTGGCTGTCCTTCCTCTGTCTCTCTGCGTGTCTTTTCTCCTCTTTTATGAGGACAGCGCTCGGATGGGATTAGGACTCATCCTATCCCAGCATGACCTCATCTTAACTGATAACATCTTCAAAGACACTATTTCCAAACAAGGTCACGTTCATGGGGACCAGGGATTAGGACACAGTTCAGCCCGTAACAAGGAGGGAATGGAAGAAAGTTAAGGCCTGTAAGTCAGGGGTCTGAAACGTCACCGCTGTAGGAATTGTGAAGGCCAACCCCCACCCATGCCAATGAAGTCAGAGGCTTTGGGGGTGGGGCCCCAGCATCAGCATTTTTTCACTCCGTGGGTGGTTCTGACACGCAGCTAAGTTTGAGGACACACAGTGCTTCTCACACTTGACTATGAACACACTTCCTGGGGGTCTTGTTAAAATGCAGGTTCTGATTTAGCAGATCTGGGCTGCAGCCTGAGATTCTGCATTTCTAGCCAGCACCTGGTGGGTGCCCATGATACGGTCCACAGACCACACTTTGAGTAGCAAAAACCAGTTGCCATTGAGTCGATTCTGATTCATGGCAACCCCACGTGTGTCAGAGTAGAACTGTACTCCGCAGGGTTTTCAATGGCTGATTTTTCGGAAGTGGATCACCAGGCCTTTCTTTCGAGGCTCCTCTCTAGGTAGACCCAAACCTCCAGCTGTTTGGTTAGCAGCCGAGTGTGTTAACCACCCGTGCCTCCCAGGACCTCTTGAGTACAAAGATGTGCATTCATTTTCAAGAGACGTGGTGGTCAGCACGAACACCCCTTTCCTACACCCCATCTCAAGCCACTGCTATGGGAATCAGGCGTTTCTTGATCCCAGTGGGCAGGCGGGCTCCAGAAGTTTCCCACCTGTGCCTGTTCTGTTCTCTGCTTCCCCCCCGTCTGACAGAACATCAGCGCCTGGATAACTGTTTCCCCTCGTTATCTGCCAAGTGGGTAGGCCTGTTTTAAAAAGAGCAATATGGTGTTTATGTTCACACATATGCACAACCTCACACACTCCCCGCCCGAGGCATAGGGGAAACCATCTCCTGTCTCCACACCATTTATGAATGTCACTGTATCTTGGGTCCTGAGACCACACCCCCTTCTGTGTATACCTCCTTCCCTCCTCCCAAGGGCATAGAAATCTGGCCTAAACCTGCGGTACTCTAGGACCGGGAAGGAGGAAAAGCTCCACCTGACTCCAGAGTCTGCAGTCTGCATTCAAATCCTGCCTCTGCTCCTTCTGCTACCTGTGTGACCTTGGGCAAGTTAATTAGCTTCTCTAAGCTCATGTGAGCAGTTTTTTTCAGTTGCAATATAATCACCAACCTTTCGTGGTTTTTCCATGAATCAATGGATATAAAAGCACAGGAGCCTTAGGGGGCAGTGAGTGTATGTTAATGGGGAAGGAACAATTCAGAAAAAGAGGGAGAGGATGGCTGCACAACTGGAAGAATGGAATTGATGTCACTGAATTGTACATGTAGAAATTGTTGAATGGGTGTATGTTCTGCTGGTAAGTTTTCAAAAACAAACAATAAATAAAATAATTTTTTTTTTTTTTTTTTTAAGCCAAAAGCACTGGCAGTGCACGGCGGGACGTGCATGGCTTTTTGTATGAGAGACTTAATTGATTTGTAAACTTTCACCTAAAGCACAATAAATAAATTTTTTTTTAAAAAGCCGAAAGCACAAAGCTGGGCACATCCTTGTGATGGGTTAGCGGATAAGTGATGGGGGAATGAGATGCCCTGAGTGTGGTGAGCCCAGCTCCGGGCACATCCTGGGGGTGGGTTACAGGGTGGCGATGGGGTGTTCTGAGCCTGGTGAGCCCAGCTCCAAATGCTCCCCTCCCCCATAGCATCCTGTCTGTCCTGCATTTTCCTGCCTTTGCCACCACCGCCAAGCAGGAGCCTGAGGCTGACCGCCACCTGATCCCTGCTCGCTCTCCCTCCTGCAGACATGGGGAACTTTGAGGAGGGCGAGAAGCTCCAGATCGTTTCCCATGGAGAAGCCGCTGTCATCCGTGCCCCCCGCATCGCCAGCTTCCCCCAGCCGCAGGTGACCTGGTTCCGAGATGGCCGCAAGATCCCACCCAGTAGCCGCATGTGAGTGCTCTTGGGGAGGCGGGGCTGTTGCACCTTGGAAGAGAGACCCCCCAAGAGCTGAGGAGGGCTCAGCTTTTCCAGACTGTAGCCAGATCTCACAGGAGGACAGGAAGTTCAGTTTATAGGGAAGAGAGGGGCTTTCTGGAAATGTCAGTCTCCTTCCTGGGGACCCCAGGGCATTGTCTGCTCGCGGGAGAACACTTCTGCCTACCAGAGCTCTTTCAAAAACCACACAGCCACATCCAAAGGCGCCGTCACCGTGGTTACAGGCCCAGGACTCAGGCCAGCAGTGCCAGGGGGTGTTGGAGGTTGCTGGCGTCTCCTCACGACGGAGGAGGAGAACGGCTGAGTCCCGGGTGTTTCCGTTGCCTGGGTGTGGCTGGGTGTCCCCTGGTGTATATTTTGGCTGAAAGGGGGAGGTGTGTCCAGGAGAGCCTGGGGTGAGGGAGACACACAGCCCTTTCAGGGCTAACAAGGACCCTCTGTGTGCACCCCTGGTGGCGGTTGTGGCAGCTTGGCTTGTGGGCAGGACGATGGAGCCAACACCTTACACCTCCACAGATCGCTCAGAGCAAAGCGTCTCCTTCCGGGATACAGCCGGCCTTCCGGCCCCCCACCCCCTTAGGGTCTGGAGCTGGCCCCAGCTTTCTACTTCTTAGCTCCAAGCCTCACCTACCAGTTGCCATGGAGTCAACTCTAGCTTATGGCGACCCCGTGTGTGTCCGAGTAGAACTTCGTCCCATAGGCTGATTTTTAGAAGTAGATTGCCAGACCTTTCCTCCGAGGTGCCTCTGGGTAGACTCGAACCTCCAACTTTTCCTTTAGCAGCTCAGCTTGTTAACTATTTGTCCCACCCAAGGACTAACTCCCACCCACTCCCAGAAAATAAGAAAGGCCACCTTTCTACTGATCTACTCAGGGCACCCCGTAGACCGAATAGCCCTGTGGATAGAGGCAATACCTGGTCTCTGTAGAAAGCAGAGGACTAGACAGACAGCCCTGGCCTCTGGGGAACATTAAGTCTAGTGAGAGATGCATATTAATACTAACACAATAATAACACCATAGCGGTAATCGTGGCTGTCACTGAGTGTCTGCTATGCTCCTGGGACTGCTCCGTGCACACCGCAGACATCCTCTCCTCCGGGGTCGGTGCTCTCCACCAGGGAAGACTCCCTTTCAGCTCATTCTCTTTTCTGTCCCCAGAGCACATGCTCAAAAAATAGTTATCAAATGAATGATCCTCACAACAGGCCTATGAGGTGACTTGTTTTATGCCGTTTTACAGATGGGAAAGTGAAGCTCCCAAAAGTTTAGCCACTTTGCCAAATTGCATACAGCAGATAAGTGACTGGAAACCCTGGTGGCGTAGTGGTTTAGTGCTACGGCTGCTAACCAAAGGGTCAGCAGTTCGAATCCACCAGGCGCTCCTTGGAAACTCTGGGGCAGTTCTACTCTTTCCTATAGGGTCGCTATGAGTCGGAATCGACTCGACAGCACTGGGTTTGGTTTTTTTTTTTTTTGTTTGGTAAATGATGGGGCTGGTTCCAGGCTCACCTGATCTGAGTCAGGATCCTTAAATTCTGTCTTATGTGAAAAGTATGGGGTGATAAGCACAAAGGCATAAAGGATGAAAAAACAGGATAAAAAGTGATTGCATTTGTGGAGAACTAGGCCCAGTATGGAGCCCCTGGGTGGTGCAAATGGTTAACACGCTAAGCTGCTAACTGAAATGTTGGATGTTCTAGTCCACTCAGAGGCAGCTAGGAAGAAAGGCCTGACCATCTGCTTCTGAAAGATCACAGCTGCTGAAAGCCCTGTGGAGCACAGTTCTACTCTGACACACATGGGGTTGCCGTGAATCAGAATTGACTCGATGGCAACTGGTTTTGTTTTTTTACTATTATTGTTTTTGGAGCTTTTTTTTTTTTTAGTCCCGATACGGGGATTCTCAACCTGTCTACCTACTGAAATCATTCAGGGACCTTTAAAATATGTTATTCTTTGGGACATACCCCCTAGACATCCTGATTTCATTGAAATGGGGTTTGATCTGGACATCAGAATTTTTGAATGCCCCCTGAGTAGTTCTAAGGTGCAGCTAGGGTTGAGAATGCCTGTCCTAGTATGTGTCCATTACTGGCATCCACAATAATGCTGCATCAAAACTGTCCCAGTGCCTGGAAACAATAGCGCTTGTTTTTCTCCTGAGTCTGCAGGTTGGTGATTTGGGCTGGGCTTGGCTGGGCGGTTCTTCTGGTCTTGACTGGGTTGTCTCACTTGTCTGGGGTTGGATATGGAATGACTAGGCTGACTCAGCTCTGCTCCACATGAGGCTATCTCACATGCCATGGGTGGCATCAAGAACGAGATCCTGCAAGCCAATCAATTGGAAGTGGCTGCCTAGAATACTGTGTTGAAAAGGATTCTGAGGCCACATCCTGACTCGATGGGAAAGAGCACATAATTGATTAGTAATGTCTGCCATGGCATCAGGAGGGGGCATGTCGGCTCTCATCTCCAACATTTACCAGTAGATGAAACCGATTCCCCAACCTCACTCCCATCATCCCTTTCCTAATACCTCTCCCCATCCCCTTCTCATTCCTGGCCTCTTCTCCCTCCCCGCTTTCATTCGCAACATTCTTTAGCATCAGGATAGAGCAGTAGCAATCCTGGTGCACACAAAGACTTCCATGGTCACACCCACCCCCACCAACATCTCAGCAGTGACAGAGGATTAATATTCATAACTGAGACAGTGGGGCCTCTAGAAGGAAGTTCTCTGCTGTTGGTGCATCACAGATACATGTCTGATGGGTGCTATCAGCTGGAGGGGCTCAGAGGGTGATGAAGGCATGTGCTAGCTGCACAGGGATACCCTCCTGCTGGGGCGTCCATGGCCATTAGCAACACCTCCCACTCCCTGGCCATTCATTGTTGAAAAAGAGACAAGATTCCTACCAAGGACACACGCTGGGGCCTTTGGGCAGGTTCTAGGATGAGTTATTTTATTCCTAATTAAATTATCCAGGGAGCCCTGGTGGCACAGTTGTTAAGTGCTTGGCTGCTAACCAAAAGGTCAACAGTTCGAATCCACCAGTCACTCCTTGGAAACTCTAGGGGGCAGTTCTGCTCTGTCCTGTAGGGTCACTATTAGTCAGAATTGACTCAACGGCAATGGGTTTGGTTGGTTTTTTTGTTTTGTTTTGTTTTTAGTTATTCATCGGGTCCCCATGGAACCCAGAAAAAGTAGGAGTAGTGGGTAGGAGGAAACCCTGGTGGCTTAGTGGTTAAGTGCTATAGCTACTAACCAAAAGGTCAGCAGTTCAAATCCACCAGGTGCTCCTTGGAAACTCTATGGGACAGTTCTACTCTGCCTATAGGGTTGCTATGAGTCAGAATCAACTTGATGGCAACGGGTTTGGTTTTTTTTTTTTTTTTGGTTTAGTGGGTGGGAGGTGGGGTGGGAGCTGGACCAATCAGAGGAGTGGGATGAGTCACGGTATGGCCGAAAAACACTGACCCTTACCTAGAGTGTTGGGTCCTGCAGCCCAGCCCCACAAGGTTTCTTCTACCAGGTTCTTTCAGGGCAGCTGCCTTGGAGTGGAGGTGGCTGGAAGCCCACGTGAGTGCACTGTGGAGGTGAAGTACCGTGGAGGTGAAGCCCAGGGACCTTCCCGAGAAGCCATAATGCCAGTCCTCCTGAACTGTCTGCTAAGAATAGAGAAGGGACAAGTGAAAGGGCCCTTGCACTTCCCAGCCTCCCTGCCTCTCATTCCACTCCGCATCTGAAACTCGAACTCGCGCCCTGTGGATCTGAGTCTAGTGTGCTTTCTTCTAGGGAGTAGTTAAGGCAAGGCTAGCTGCAGTAGCAGATGTTGCTTGTTGTTGTTGGCTGCTGTCTAGTCGGTCCCTGACTTACGGCAACCCCACGCACGACAAAATATAAACACCATGCCGTTCCCATGATCGGTTGCACATCGGATCATTGTGACCCACAGGGTTTTCATTGGCTGACTTTTGGAAGTAGGTCACCAGGCCTTTCTTCCTAGTCTGTCTTAGTCTGGAAACTCTGCTGTAACCTGTTCAGCATCATAGCAACCTGAAAGCGTCCATTGACAGATAGGTGGTGACTGCATATGAGGTGCATTGGCTGGGAATCGAACCAGGTCTCCCGCACGGGAGGTGAGAATTCTGCCCTGAAGTATCACTGCCACAGCAATAGCGATGCTGTTGTTGTTGTTGTTTGTTGTTGTCAGGTGCTGTCAAGTTGGTTTTCAACTCATAACACCCCACGTGACAGGGTAGAAGTGCCCCGGAGGGTTTTCTAGGCTGTAATCTTTACGGAAAGCAGATCACCAGGTCTTTCTCCCACAGAGCCACGGGGTGGGTTCAAACTGCCAACCTTTTGGTTATCAGCTGAGTGCTTAACCATTGCTCAGTAGCAGATAAACCCCCAAATCTCAGTGCCTTGACACCACCGGCGTTTGTTTCCTGCTCATTTAAAGTCCTACCAGAGGGAATGTAAAATGATACAACCATTTTGGAAAACGATATGGTGCTTCCTTAGAAAACTAGAAATAGAAATACCATATGATCCAGCAATCCCACTCCTAGAAATATATCCTAGAGAAATAAGAGTTGTTACGCAAATAGACATATGCACACCCATGTTCACTGCAGCATTGTTCACAATAGCAAAAAGATGGAAACACCTAGGTGCCCATCAACAGATGAATGGATAAACAAACTGTGGTACATACACACCATGGAGTATTACACAACGATGAAGAACAACGATGAATCTGTGAAGCATCTCACAACATAGATGAATCTGGAGGGCATTATGCTGAGTGACATAAGTCAATCACGAAAGGACAAATATTGTATGAGACCACTACTGTAAAAACTCATGAAAAGGTTTACACACATAAAAAGAAACAATCTTTGATGGTTACGAGGGAGGGGAAGGGTGGGGATAGAAAAGCACTGAACAGACAATAAATAAGTGGTAACTTCGGTGAGGGGTAAAACAGTACACAATACTGGGGAAGCCAGCACAGCTTGTACAAGGCAAGGTCGTGGAAGCTCCATAGACACATCCAAACTCCCTGAGGGATGGAATTGCTGGGCTGAGGGCTAGGGGGACCATGGTCTCAGGGAACATCTAGCTCAGCCGGCATAACAGAGTTTATAAAGAAAACGTTCTTCATTCTACTTTGGTGAGTAGCATCTGGGGTCTTAAAAGCCTGTGAGCGGCCGTCTAGGGTATTCCACTGGTCTCACCCCTTCAGGAGCAAGGAAGAATGAAGAAAACTAAAGATACAAGGGAAAGATTAGTCCAAAGGACTAATGGACCACATCTACCACAGCCTCCGCCAGACTGAGTCCAGTACAACTAGATGGTGCCCGGCTACTGCTCTGATGGGGATTACAATAGAGGGTCTCAGAGAGAGCTGGAGGAAAATGTAGAGCAAAATTCTAGCTCAAAAAGAAACACCAGACTTGCTGGCCTGACAGAGACTGGAGAAACCCTGAGAGTATGGCACCCAGACACCCTTTCAGCTCAGTAATAAAGTCACTCCTGAGGTTCACCCTTCAGCCAAAGATTGGACAGGCCCATGGAACAAAAGAAGACTAAAGGGGCACACCAGCCCAGGGACAAGGACTGGAAGGCAGGAGGGGACAGGCAAGCTTGTAATAGGGAACCCAGGGTTGAGAAGGCAGAGTGTTGACATGCCATGGGGTTGTTAACCATTGTCATAAAACAATTTGTGTACTGTTTAATGAGAAACTAGTTTGTTCTGTAAGTCTTCATCTAAAGTACAATAATAAAAATAAATAAAGTCCTACCAGAGCGGGGTGCTCTCCTCCACATAGTCATTCAGGAACCCTGACAGACGGGGCTTCCAAGATGCCCTGCTCTGACAGGCAGGGAGAGAGAAAACACAGAGGGTCATGCAGACGGTTATATGGTCACAGCTTGGAAGTGGTGCTCATCACTGCCCCCACTTTCCACTTGCTCAGTCACTGTGCCCCCTCCCTGCCTCCACAGATGCAGGGGGGCTGGGCAGCAGGTCACTGGCTGGGTGGGCACATCCCAGCAACAACAGCACTCTACAGAAGGAGAGCTGGCCATCCCATCTAGAACAGGGTTTCTCAGCCACAACACCATTGACGTGTCGTGTGGGATCATTGTCTGTGGTGGGAGCTGTCCAGTGCACTGAGGGATTATGAGGAGCACCCAGCCTCAACCCACTAGATGCCAGTAGCACCTACCCATGGTTGTGACAACCAAAAATGTCTCTAGAAATTACCAAATATCCTCTGGGAGGCAGTCAGCCCTGGTTGAGAACCATTGATCTAGACGGGTGGGTCATACTGTGAACAGAGTAGAGGTGAGCAGGCCTTGTGGGCAAGGAGAGAAGCTGCGGGTGGGAGACCAGCTCATCGCCAGCCTGCAGGCAGTCAGGTGGCCCCGAGGGGTGCCAGGTTGTGCCAGGTGGGCCCGTTGCGGACTTCTTAAACGTGCTCCTGTGGTAGCCATGGCAACAGGAATGGTTGGGGACGTGGAACCAGTGTCCTCCTCAAGTGTTGCTGCCCATCAGGACTGTTGGTGGTACCCACACCAATTTCTCTCAGCCCTGAGGTTTGACTGTGTCCTGGTGGTGGCCATGTGTGAGGGAGAGAGACAGAGAGACAGGCAGTAGGCTGCGGGCCACCTCAGAGCAAATAGGGGAAAGAACAGAAGCAGCCGGAGGAGTCAGACTCCCTCAACTTGAGGCTGGGCGGTCCTCGCAAGCAGCTGAGTCCACCCTGAGCACAGGTGAGGCAAGGCTGCATGCTCCTTAGCAGCTGGGGCAGAGCTGGGGCTCTCTTCCAGAGCTCACCCCAGACCTCGGCCAGTGCCCTGCATGGAAGGACACACCCCACCTCCTTTCCCCAACCCTTGCTCACCCCAAGATACACCAAGGACAGGGAGGAGGCCCTGCAGGAGACCAGAGCCCACTGAAAGCTCCCCAGTGGAGAAATGTCACCATCCTTGTCCCCTTTGTCACTTTTAAAATAGTTTAGCCTGGCTCTGGCCCCACCTCCATTAGCCCCTTAACACAAACCAAACCAGTTGCCATCGAGTCAGTTCCGACTTACAGCAACCTCATGCATGTCAGAGTATAACTGTGCTCCGTAGGGTTCTCAATGGTTGATTTTTCAGAAGAAGATTGCCAGGCCTTTCTCCTGAGGCACCTCTGGGTGGACTCGAGCCTCCCACCTTGAGATTAGCAGCCAACTGTGTTAACTGTTAGCACTACCCAAGACTCCAACATCTCATTAGGTGGTGGTTAAAAGGGCCCTCTGGAAAAAATTTAATAATTGAACATCGTTAGGGTACCCAAGAATTGGGGCATGGTGGCTTTGCCTCTGTACTCCCCGGAGACCTGTGGATGGTGTGAGGCTCAGCATGTGAAGGACCAAAACCAGGAGAGAGGGAAAAACCCAGCACAGCCAGGCAGGGAGAGAGCTGGGCTGGCCAAGCGTTAGCAGGATGTTTATTTGAGAGCCTGTTTAAGACTGTAACATTCACCTAATGGGAAATTTTGAAAAGAATTCAACTGGATTTGTCCTTGTTAAACTAACATTAAGGATGTTTAACAGCTGTCTCGGGCACATCGCATTAAAATCGGAGATAGACTTGACAAACTAATGGTTTTGTTTGTCATTGGGAGAATTGGAGAGAGGGGGAAACAGGCGGAGCCAGCGTGGGCAGCACTTCTGGGCTGTGCTGCCCACTGTTAGTGGGGGAACCTGCTTCCGGCTTGGACAAGTCCTCCAGGCTCCCTGGGGACCTGGACTGCTGCGGGTCTGCATGTGAGATTTCAGCACCCAAGCCAAAACCAAACCCAGTGCCGTTGAGTCGATTCCGACTCATAGCGACCCTATAGGACAGAGTAGAACTGCCCCATAAAGTTTCCAAGGAGCGCCTGGCAGATTTGAGCTGCCGACCCTTTGGTTAGCAGCGGTAGCACTTAACCACTATGACACCAGGGTTTCCGATTTCAGCAAAAGGAACGGGGTTGGTGGCAAACAGCAAGCCTCCTTTTCTCTCCTAATCAGCTGGGCTGGTCCCACTCTCATTGGCTGGCTCCAGCGAGGTGGAAACTGATACCCAAAGAAGGGGCTGGAGGAGCTGTGAACCCCAGGACTCTATGTTGTAGGTCACCTGCGGCCTTTGAATCAACCTGAACAAAGCTTCTTGTTGTTGTTAACTTCCATCAAGTCAGAACCTGACACATGGTAGCCCACAGACAACAGAACATTTCTGCCTGGTCCTGTCCATTCGGGTGATCCATGTTCTGTTTTGGATCAGATCATTGTGATCCACAGGGTTTTCAGTGGCTGATTTTCAGAAGATCACCAGGCCTTTTTCCTCATCTGCCTCAGTCTGGAAGACTCCACTGAAATCTGTTCAGCGTCATAGCAACACACAAGCCTCCCCGGCCAGACAGGTGGTGGTTGTGCCTGAGGTGCATCGGCCAGGAATCGAACCCAGGTCTCCTGCGTGGAAGGCGAGAATTCTAGCACTGAACCACCACTGCCTCATAAACAAATTTAGCGTTAGGTTTAAGACTCTGATTCTGGAATAGCCCTAGCTCATTTCTAAATTCATTATCATCGCCCATTCATTCATTCATTCCACAGACATTTCTTCAGTGTCTGCACACACGGTACAGAGATGACAGCGCACAGATGGACGGGTGTTGTAACAGAAGAAAGGGCAGGATTCCACAGTGCTTGTGTGAAAGACCCTGAGCCCAGTCTTGGGAGGCGGGGCCCAGGGAAGCTTTATGTAAACGCTCCCAGTCTCAGACCTGCAGACATGAATTGGTGTGTTTGGGTCTGATCCCCAATGCTGGCAACACGTTGGCACTCGCTACAGGCTAAACGTAGCTGGGGCTACGAGCCACAGGTGTAAGCAGGAAATGGCTTGGGAAAGTGGGCCGGAGGAGGAACTCTGGGATGCAGCCCCCATTCTCTCCAGCAGGGAGAGGGAGGTTGGGCCAGCCCCCCTGCTTCGTTCCCTGCTCTCTCTGCGATCCTCAGAGCCCCTCAGGCCCTGTCCAAGGAACCCTTTTTCTCTCTTCCCAGAGCCATCACGCTGGAGAACACCCTAGTCATCCTGTCCACAGTGGCTCCCGACGCCGGCCGCTACTACGTGCAGGCTGTTAATGACAAGAACGGGGATAATAAGACCAGCCAGCCCGTCACTCTCGCTGTGGAGAGTAAGTAAGCTCAGGGCTGGGACTGCGAGCCAGCGGGTCATTAAATCCTGGAACTGCGCTCCAGGGAACCATGGGGAAGATGGAATGGTGGGTGGGTACAGGTTGGCAGGGAGGAGCCACCCAAGGAGGAGGAGGTCTGAAGAGAGAACGAGAAACAGCTTGGCAATGGGCGGGCAGGGACAGGAGGGAGCCAAGTTCTGGACACCCCAGTCCCCTGACAAGTCGAGACCTCGGATCTGGACAGGGGCCGCTTAGCTTGGCTGTGAGTGGGGCCACTGGAGACCTGATGGGTGAGAAATATCACATAAGTGTGTGCATGTGTGATTACAGGGGCTCAGATGGTGGCAGGGAGAGCACCCCAGGAGGCAGGGAGCTCAGTTTAAAGACATATACCAGCTGCACCAACTCAGCTGGGACAAAAAAAACAGTTGTTGCCAAGTCAGTTCCAACTCATGGAGACACCATGTGTGCAGAGTAGAACTGCTCCATAGGGTTTTCAAGGCCATGACCTTTCAGAAGCACATTGCCAGGCCTGTCTTCTTTGGCACCTCTGGACACCAACCTTTCAATTAGCAGCCGGGTACTTAACGGTTTGTGCCACCCAGAGACTCCTAACTGGCACAAAGTTTTGCTTTTCCTGGGGGCTAGGCTTGTCCTCACTGTTAGGGGCACAGCCCAGGCTCCAGCCCGAAAGCACCCCTCTGCCCATCCTCAGAGACCCCCTCCTGGCTCCCTGGAAGAGAGGGGCATAGCTCTTCCCCAGGGAGCCCGCATCAACTTGGCAGAGCGCAGAGGGTAGGGAATTAAAGGGCAAAGGGCCGCTCCTTGAGCATCCTTTGGCAAACCGATACCTGTCCAACAAGGCTGGTTCCACCAGCTTTCTGATCCATTGTGATGGAGATACTGGGGCCATCTGTCCTCCCTGGGCTAGCTCTCCCCTGCCTCATCTCTGGGACAGCAGAGGTAGGTGTGGCAGCCCCCAGCCAGCAAGCCCAGGAGGAAATCAGAGTACGAGGGCCAAGCCACAGCTTCCCACAGCAGCAGAGCACCTGCAAGATGGGATAGCCAGATGTTCACGTCCCTCCACATCTGTACAGCTCTGGCTCCAAACCAAGTCTCGCTTGTCATCCATGGTTGTACATACTTGCACACCCGCCAACAGATCTCATCCTCAGATCCCAGCCTCTGTCTGCCACAGCCCCAAGAGCGCAGAACATTCCCCGACCCCTGCCATCCCCATTCCTGAGCCTCCTGAGCTCTGCAGGACCCTCCCTATTGCCTGGAGTTGACCTCCTTCCCCCAACCCAAGTTCCAGTCTGCCTAGGAGGGAGCTCCATTCTGTTTACCATCCAGCTCAGGGTGTATGCTGACATTTACCTGGGCCAAGGTCTTAGTCTTGTCGCAGCAGCCTGGGTCCCAGCCCGTCACCTGGGGCTGCTGTTTCTATAGGAAAAGGGGATTTAATCATCAGAGAGAGATGATTTCCCAGTGATCAGACTACCTGGAGTCTAAAGTGATAACAAGGAAACCCCCCCAATGACATGGATTGACACAATCACTGCAGCAATGGGCTGAAATATAGCAACCATCACAGAGATGGCGCAGGACCTAGCAACATTTCTTTCTGTTGTACGTAAGGTCACCGTGAGCCGGAGGTGACTCGACAGTAACTAACAACCACCACCACCAAAGGTATCCAGGCATTGGCAAGAGGGGTCGTCAAAGACCCGGAGTGGTTCACAGTGATCCCCACTTGCCGAGTCAAAGCAAAGCATCTTCCAGGTGATTTACCTGGACAGACCTCGGTTTACCTGGACAGACACCAGGTTGAATATTCTTCCATTCATTCTGTGCACCTCCCTACAGGGATTG
This sequence comes from Loxodonta africana, assembly GCF_030014295.1. Lineage (NCBI taxonomy): Eukaryota > Metazoa > Chordata > Mammalia > Proboscidea > Elephantidae > Loxodonta > Loxodonta africana. Next base: position 19,520,394 of record NC_087359.1, read on the forward strand.
AGCCCACCTACCCCTGGCCGACTGTGGGGGTGACTTGCTTTCTGCTCCATCCCAACACCTCCAGCCCTTCAGCTGGCCCCAGGGAGATCCCGCTCCTGAGCCCTCCGCCGCCTGAGCCTCACCCACGGTCTGTCTCTCCAGCCCACCGCCCCTGCCTCCTGCCTTCTGCAGTGATTTGTATGGGATTGGGAACAGAATCAGCTGATTTTTAGCTAATTTCTCCTCCCACAAGTGACTGCTCTTCAGAACCCTGTTCCTGTCACTGACACAAACCTCCAGCCTGCCTGGCAGCCAATTTTCCAGGAGCAATTGCCACTTCTCCCTCCACCAACTCCGACTCTGGCTTCTCCTCTTATCTCCTCACCCTCCGTGCCCTCCCTTCTTCACCTCCTCTTCTGTCTACCCTCCTCAAAGGACCCATCAGCTACTTAGCAGCCCCTGGGGTAGGGAGTGGAGCCCTGGTGGCACAGTGGTTAAGAGCTCAGCTGCTAACCAAAAGGCCAGCGGTTCAAATCCACCAGCCGCTCCTTGGAAACCCTATGGGGCAGTTCTGCTCTGTCCTGTAAGGTCGCTATGAGTTAGAATAGACTCAACGGCAATGGGTTTTTTTGTTTTGTTTAACGGGGTAGAGGGCACCCACCTCTGAAATGGAGAAGGAAAGAGCAAAGCCAGGGGCCCCAGAAGTTGCCCCCAACCTAGGCATGACCCTGCTGACCTCACAGACCATCACAGCCCCAGAAAAGTCCACTCCTGGGTACCGGGACTCCACCCTAAGGGCCAGAGCTGCGCCATCTCACAGAAATACCATGTGGGCCCCAGAAGTAATTATAAATTTTCCAGGAGCAACACTTTTTTAAAAAGCAAAAGGAAGTAAGTGAAATTAATTTCAGTCATATTTTATTTAACCCAATACTTCCAAAATGTTACCATTTTAACATGGAGTCAGTATAAGAAATACCGATGAGATATCTTACATGGGTTTTGTTCGTACTCAGTCTTTGAAATTGGTGTGCGTTTTATCCTTTCAGTACATCTCAATTTGGGTGCTAAATTTTCATCTGAAATACGTGATCTCTGTTTAGATTTCATGAAATTCAGAGTTGAAAAAGTAGATTCACATGTTTGAATTGTTCCACACATACTTAAAAGCCTTCCAATAACTGAATGGAGGATCCATTTTTTAAATTAAATGTAAATTGATTCAAATCAAATCACAGTAAATCCAAACGCTCTCGCCACAGTTCAGAGCTCAGGAGCCCATGTGTCTGGTGGCCACCCTGTTGGACGTATTGGATGTGTTGGGCAGTTCAGGACTACAAGTCCAGGACGGGCAGGGTCAGACCCTTGCCCCACCACTCTCTTGCCCTGGGGTCTGAGAAGAGTCTCTATCCCTGAGCTTCAGTTTCCCCTTCTGTACGGTGAGTGATGCCCATGCAAAGGGTAGTTGAGAGAGTCAAATGAGGTGGCTTGGGGAGAATGGACCCTGGAACCTGGCACACATTGGGCGGCACTTGTTGGGCCTGTTCTCAAAATCATCCCTGGCCAGCTGGATCTGCCTTTGTCCCTTGTGGGGGGCCCCTGTGCTTCCTCTTGCCCACTCACCAGCCTGGGGCCCCATTTAGGTCAGAAGCTCACATCCAAGGGGCCCCCCTTTCTGGCTCCAGCCTTGCATATGATTTCGCTCCCACTCAGGCAGGGGCCAACCCTAATTTAGAGTAAACCTGCTCTGAGATGGCCCTGTCCTGAGCTTGCCATCCGAGCCACTGAAGGGGGTCCTGAGCCACCTCACATTGAGGGGTCTCTTCCCAGGCCCCAGCCCTCAGCCACTGGCTCACCCACGGCAGAGGCTGGCAGGAACCACCCTGGGAGGCCTAGTGGGACCCCTTTAAAAAAAAAAAAACGTTGCTGTCAAGTCCATTCCAACTCATGGCGACTCTATAGGACAGAGTAGAACTGCCCCATAGGGTTTCCAAGGAGTGGCTGGTGGCTTCAAACTGCCAACATTTTGTTTAGCAGCCGAGCTCTTAACCACTGTGCCATGAATGGTATTAAAGAAGGTCCCCAGGCGCAGGCCAGTGGGACTTTTGTCCTCAAGGCCACCCTGTTCTTCTGGCTTTGAGAGGCCTGTGCCTGAGCCCCTGTCCCGAGTGTAAGTTAAAGAGGCAGACGTCCTAGTTCAGTCCCTGAGCCTGGCCAGGCTGTCTCTACCCCCTGTGACAGATGGTGATGACTGGCACCACCGTCCACAGCAGAGGACACCTGGTAGGAAGGCCTGTCCTGCAGACAGTGTCCATGTGTCTCCACACTGTCTCTGGCATCCTTGGCTATTCCCTCTGCCTCCCCCTCTTACCAGGGGTCTCCATTATCCACGATCCTGAAGGCTGGGCAGTGACCTGGCACTTTGCTGGACTCACCTCATTCAATCTCTGCAGCAATTGTCTGAGGCAGGTAGTTATTTTTACCCCATTTTACAGATGTAGAAGCTGAGGCAGCAGAGCTGAAGGAGTTAACTTATTTACTTAACACTCAGCTGGCAAAACCAGGAGCTCGGGCTTCTCTGACTGCAAAAAAAAAAAACCCCATTGCCATGGAATTGACTGATTTCCAGGCAACACCATGTACATCAGAGTAGAACTGTGCCCCATAAGGTTTTCAGTGGCTGATTTTCTAGGCCTTTCTTCCAAGATGCCCCTGGGTGGACTCAAACCTCCAACCTTTTGGTTAGCTGCACCACCCAGGGACTCCTTGGCTACAAAACCTGCACCACTGACCACTATTCTGTTGCCTGGTGGCTCTAGCCCCCCTCAAGCTCCAAGGGAACATAAGTCTCCCTTCTGGGTGCCAACCCACTGAAAGGCACCCCACATTCTGGCTTCCATCAGCTCCCTCCTGGCCTCGGCCCCCATCTCTCGGTTTCTCTCCTGGTCAGTGATGACCTTCTACCTGCACCGCCACTGGCTCTTCCCAGTCTCCGTTCTCCCTGACCACCCTGGACACTCGCCTTTGCTGATCCCCCCTTCAAGCACTGCCGTCCCCGAGCTTCCTGACCTGCCACCCACGCTCTGGCTCCCTCAGGGTTCTCCCCTGTCTCCTCCACTTCTTCCTCCTGCCCAGTGTGCACAAGCTCTCTGCCTCTGCTCTTCCCACTCTAGCCCCGGTTTCCAGCTCCCTGGATCTCGCACACTTGCTGCCCAGTCCCCATCACCAGCCTGCCCCAGTCTCGTATCTCTGAACATGCTGACCTCTCCACTCGTGCATCGCACCACCATTCAACCTCAGCACGGCAAATTCCAGACTCGGCACCCTTCTTCGAAAACTCATCTCCCCCGGCTTCCCTTTTTCTCTGTAAAGGGGACCCCACCTCTAGGCACTCAGTCTGTAAACCATCATTGACCCGTCTGCCTCCCCCACCCCCAGACCACCGCCACGTCCTGGTGATTCTGTTCCTGTCTATCCCTCCATTGCCACTACGCCACCTAGGGCCAACTCCCAGCCCACAGCCAGTCTGGGAAATTCTCAGGCATCTTGACTCTGACCTAACCTCTCCCATTAAATCTACCTTTACACTCCCTAGCAGAGGTGGGAAACAGCTTTGTCTCACATGCCAGCTCTGATTCATTGGTGGCACTGTGTTAAGAAGGATTCTGAGGACACACCTAGGTTCAGCCAGAAAAAGTGCTGTAACTAATTAGCAGTTTCACCTGGAGATGGCGGCGGGGCTGGCAGAGGGAACAGCATGTGGCCCGGGATGTGTTGTCTCTGCTCTGTGGACGTCCTCCCTCAATCAGACTCTGAGGGCCACACCTTTGCTCACCAGTGCTCCCATTCTAGAATGTTCTTCCTCCTTCTCACTTCTCTGAATCCCTCTCAAGTCCCCCATCACCCATGAAGTCGGACCACGCAGTCCCCAGGGAGCATTGGAGGCTTTGCCTGATCTCCTGTGGCTCTCAACACACTTGTCCCCTCTCACTCAGCCCAGAGCCCCCCGAGAGTCTGTGACTTTCTCTTCTTGATAGCCTCTGGGTACATCCCTGGGTCCAGTGTGGAGGAGCCCCACTGACCCACCCAGCAGAGGTAGGCAAATCCCCAGGCACAGGAACCTGTCAATAATTGAGCACCTACTGTGTGCCACAGACTCTGTGCACACCCCAGATCACCCCCACCTGTGCCCACCCCCCAGATCCATCACCTGTATATTTAGCCCTATAAGTTTCCACCTGACTTCCCCCCAGACCATACGCTCCCTGAGGACAGACCCCTGCCCGCTGCTCGCTGTGAAACCCCCAGTGCGGAAACCCAGCCTGGCACAAACCAGGCTCTACCCACCTGGGAAAGATGTGCTGGACCAGGAGCTGGATTCACACAGCCTAGAGATGGAGTGATTTTTATCCCTGCTTTGCCACTAAGAAAACAGACTATGGGGGAAGTAGCTTTCCCAGGAGGCCTGGGGCAGAGTGAGATATTTAAACCTGGTTTTTCTGACTCCCCAGACCTGCTTTCTCTCAGCCAGGACCCTGCCGCTGCTGTTCCCTCCCCTCCAGCCCCACAGGCTACCCCCACCTCCAGGTCCCCCGCTGGATGTCAGTCTCTCCCTCCTTCCCTCCGGAGCCCACGAGCAGCCCCGAGGCCCTGGCACTCTCATATTTTTACTCTCCCCCAGGGCTACCCATCTGCAGGCTCTGTTTACTCAGCCGGCCGCGATGCATAGAGCCGCGGCTAGGGCTCTGTCTGTCTCCACCTTGTGCCCCATTAATCTGGGCCGTGGTACCTGCACGTCCCGGTATGTAATAAACAACTTAGAGCACACTTTTATGGATTCAGCTATATCAGCAGCTTTCAATCCGATCGCGTTTTATGGTGCCGACATGAGGCTTTTATATTCTTGCAATTATTTTGCTTTATATGCTTCCTTTCTTTCCCCCTTCATTTTACTTTATTTTGTACATTTTATTCCCGTTCTTCCTGGGCCTTCTCCAGCAAGGCCTGGAGTCCAGGTATGAAAATGGCAGGGGGCTGGCCGGGGTGCCCCAGAGGGGTGTGGGGCCAAGGCCTCAGCTACCACATGCACCTCCCCCCAGCTCCACAAAGGACACCCTGTTGCTGTCACCCAGGGCCGTGTAAATCAACATGGCCTGTTACCTCCGGAACCTCCTGGAAAGGGGCCAAGTGGATAGATTTGTTGCGAGAGAAAAAGTCCTCAGAGGTTGTATTTTCAGGTACCGTGGAGCAGTTGTACCGAGAATATTGGCTTTTCTGCCAGTATCCGACGTATGCTGACCCACGCAGAGAAAAACCCAGCCTCATCTGAAGGAACTCAAAGCAAAGGCCATTGACCGTCTCTATTAGAAGAGTGTGGGGTGATTTTTATTTCTGTTGTAATAAGGCCTGCTCATTGGAAGTTCCATTTAATTCCCATCATGGCCCCTGGGGGCTGTGTAGTGAGAGCTCCAGTCCTGTTCATTCATTCACTTAACAAATGCATGTGAGCACTTACTGTGTGCCAAACTCCATTCTTTGTGCTGGAGAAGTGGTATGAGCAGACCCAAGAGGTTCCCGCAACTGGGGAGTGTCCTGTGGCTGCCGTAACAAATGGCCACAAACAGGGTGGCTTCAAAGAAGAGAAGGGTATTCCCGCACAGTTCTGGAGGCTACAAGTCAAGGAGTCTGCAGAGCCACGCTCCCTCTGAAGACTATAGGGAAAGATCTTCTTTGCCTCTTCCAGCTTCTGGTGGTGGCTGGCAACCCTTGGCGTTCCTTGTCTTGTGGCTGCATCACTCCAGTCTCTGGCCCCGTCTTCACATGTCCATCTTCCCTGTGGTCTGTGTCCAGATTTCCATCTTCTATAAGAACAGGTCATTGGATTAGTCCCACCGTAATCCAGTGTGACCTCATCTTAACTCGATGACATCTGCAGAGATCCTATTTCCATACAAGGTGACATTCACAAGTGGGCAGGAATTTTGGGGTCTCTAGGTGGCACAAAGGAACCCTGATGGTGCAGTGGTTAAGCGCTTGGCTGCTCACCAAAAGGTCAACAGTTCGAATTCATTGGCTGCTCCTCAGGAGAAAGGTGTGGCAGTCCGCTTCGGTGGAGATTACAGCCTTAGAAACCCTATGGGGCAGTTCTACTCTGCCCTACAGGGCCGGTATGAGTCTGAATCAACTCGACCGCAATGGGAATGGATTTAGATGGCACGAATGGTTTGCATTAATGGTTAGACGACTAACTTAAAGGTTGGCAATTGGAACCCACCCAGTGGGGCTGTGAAAGAAAGGCCTGGCGATCTGCTTCCACAAAGATTACAGCCAAGAAAACTCTATGGAGCAGTTCTACTCTAATGCACGGGGTTGCCATCAGTTGGAATCGACTGGATGGCATCTGGTTGGGTTTCTAGTTTTGTTCAGCCCAGGCGTTTGCATTGTGGAGGAAGAAACAGGTGATGTAGAACTAAATAAACAAGATAAATCCTGATTGGGAGCCGGGTCTGAAGGCAACAAAACAGGGCAAGGTGATAAGGAGTGTGGGCGTGATTTCATCACACTAGGAGTTGGGGAAGGACTTGGAGGTCAGCCAGTGTCTCCAGTGGGCTGTCCCTGGTCGCCCATGTAGTGACACATCAGCAGAGCAGAGGGGGGAGGGCCTCGGGTCAGCATCTGGAGAGCCAGGCTCTGGGCTGCTTCCACGGCCACACCTGTGGCCACTGCTCCACCCATGAGGACAAAGGCCTCCCATGGCATCAGCCTCTAATAGGGCCAGGAAGACATGGGGTTTCGGACCTCTGTTCCTGCTAACATCCAACCTCTCCCCAGATGTAGGGGGACCCGCGGACCCCATCGCCCCCACCATCATCATCCCTCCCAAGAACACCAGCGTGGTGGTCGGGACCTCGGAGGTGACACTGGAGTGTGTGGCCAACGCCAGGTCAGTAGTGCTGCCTCCTCGTTCCCTATCACTCTTAACTCCAGGTGCTGCTCTGAACTATGTGCTCCAAGCTGACCAGCCAGGGGTTCAGAAAGTTTTGGAAGCCGTGTCCTATGAGGACCCATGGGAGAAAGTGAGGGTGTTTAGTCTGGAGGAGAGACAGCAGGTGGGCATGTCAGACGGTCCTCATATCACAGAATGGTGACCCATTCCCTGGGGCCCGGGAGGAAAGAACGAGGCCCGAGCACCATGCTAAGTGACTCCAGAATGATTTCCTTTATCCTAACAGCAGCCACATGACATAGGTGTTATTACCCCTCCCCCAAGCCCAGCTGACCTATAGCAGAGCTGAAAGGCAACTGGCCTCCTCTAAGTCCATGCTCTGGGCCTCAGTCTCCTCATCTCTAGAATGGGAATGACTGAGCGCCTGCCTCCCCTGTAAGGCGTGTGGAGTACTCAAAGAACCTCAGCCCCTACTTGACACCTCGTAAGAACTCAGTAAAGATGAACTGACATCATGGGCACAGAGTTAGAGTCATGACCCCGAGGTCACCTCCTGCATAAGATCCCTGGACAGCATGTCCTTGTAGCAGCGTCTACAAAGTCAGGCTCCTCAGAGTGTCCCTGGCAATTATAGGAAGAGCCTTCAGGATACAGTGGCGCTTATTAAGGGCCCCAAGGAGTCCCGCAGTAAAGCAACCTGCCTAACATCATCCAAGCCAGTATTTCTCAAACTCAGTTGATCACGAAACCCCTTTTCCATGAAATTTTCTGAATATACCATATAACCAGCACAGACCCCACTTTGGAAAATTCCATCCTCGGGAATCTACCAGGTGCTAAACAGGAATGCCTGGGCAAGCCAGATCTAAGGGGGTTTTGGTGGGAAGGGCGGTGAGGGCAGGAACAGGGGCCAAATTCAAATCCTCATGCCTCTCTTTAAGTTGAGCTGGGGATTGTCTGTCTGTCTTTCTGCCTTTCTTTCTCCATCTCCAGACTCTCTGTATTTTTCTCATGTGCCCCTTGTTGCTTTCCCTCATTCTCACCTCCTTCCTGTCCCCTGCTTTGTGCCTGCCTGCATGGCTAGGGCGGCCTTGCTGTTGCAGGCAACCCAACCCCGGCACAGGAGCCCTGAGTGCCTGGAGTGCTGCTCTGCTGCCAGGCCCCACCCCAGGGCTTGACTTGCATTAATGCATCATCCTCCCAGCGACCCCATGGGTAGGCACAGCTACCCTATTTAACAAACGAGGAAACGGAGCCCCAGAGCACTGAAGGAACTTGCCCACGTTCACGCAGCTAGAAAGTGGCAGAGCCAGGCGTGAACCCAGGCAGCCACCCCTGCCACCCCTGCCACCCTGCCCTGCCTCTGGGCCTCCAAAGTCCCTGAGCTGAGCACCTGCCTCCCTCACCCCTCCAGGCCCCTGATCAAGCTGCACATCATTTGGAAGAAGGACGGGGTGCTGCTGTCAGGGGGCGTCAGCGACCACAACCGCCGGCTCACCATCCCCAACCCCACAAGCAGCGATGCCGGCTACTACGAGTGCGAGGCCGTCCTACGCAGCAGCAGCGTCCCTGCTGTCGTCCGGGGGGCCTACCTGTCTGTGTTAGGTGAGCGCTCAGGAGACAGAGCGGGGTGGCTGGGGCTTCCCTGAGGGTGACCCCCGCAGTGGCTAGATCACAAGGAGCATGGCTGTGATCCCCTCCCTGATCCTTCTTCCTGCAGAGCCGCCTCAGTTTGTCAAGGAGCCAGAGAGACACATCACGGCAGAGATGGAGAAAGTGGTAGACATTCCCTGTCGGGCCAAAGGTAACACAGGCGGCCTGGCTGCAGGGGGCCTGAAGCCTCTCCTGTTGCAGACATTCTTCAATCCCACCTCCAACTCAGGGCCACACCACTGAGCATAGAATCAGCCTGGCTGTGAGCAGGCACCCAGGAAACAAACAGGCCAAATGACCATAATCTCAGGACTGGAAATCAACGCACGTTACTATAACTTCAGGGTTACAAAAGAACCCAAATTACCGTAATTTCAGGACTGGTGACAGACCCAAATTGCCCGTAATTTCAGAGTTGTACACGATGTTGAATTACCGTAATGTCAGAACTGCCAGACCTTGGGTACGTCTCTCCTGAGATGTGTCTCATAAGCCTGCTTTCTGGGCCATTTTGTTCTCTCCTCCACCCACCATCCCCACTTCACCTCCCTTTTCAGAGTCCCTAAAGAAATTTGCTTTTCCTGTTCTTCCTTCTTCTCATTCAGCTGAGCCAAAAGCCAGCTCGCAGCCGGGGTGAAATCAAGGGTGATAAAGAGGGAAGGGGTGCCTCAGTGGGACATCTAATATTGAGCCAAGGGGCAGGATATAGTACCAAGGGGAGACAGATCGCAGGAAGGGCAAGGGGAATGAGTAATGACTCCCCTCCTGAGATTCCACAAGGAGAAGACAAAGACCTATTCATTCAGTCATTCAACACATACAGCTTGAGGGCTTATCACAGTCGGTGTTGTTTTGGGGGCTGGAAATGGGGAGAGATACAGAGTGAACTAAATCACCAAACTCCCGCTATTCTAGAACTGATGTTCTCGTGAGGGAGATGGACACACCAGCTAAGCAAATAAATATACCTTATTTCATTTCATCTACAACGTCATTGGCTGTCAAATGTCCCATTATTTTATATACCACTGAAAAAGGAAAAATGCTGTCAATTAAATGATGCCAGGCTGTGGATCATAGGACAGATGCTGGTCTCAAAAATGTCAGACTTGAAAGCGGGTGCGTCTTGGAATGGGTGGAATACAGTACCCTATGATATCAGAGTTGAAAGAGCTGGGAAGGAAAAGAAGGCAGACTTGTGGGGCATGGAGTGGCGGGGGTGCTCTTTGGGGCAGGGTGCAGGGAAGGCTCTCTGGGGAAGTCACATGTGAGCAGAGACCTAGAGGAAGGGGCCAGGGTAACCCTTGGGAAGAGTGTGCCAGGTGAGGCGTGGCTCGGGCAAGGCTGAGAGGCAGGAGAAATCCCCTCTGCCCTCTTCTGCAGGCGGGGTGGAAGGGGGCTTCCCAAGTGTCTTCCAAGGGACACTAGCCCCCTCCTCATCTCCTGACACAGGGTTCTGAGGTCAAGTGGGCTTGAGAAACCACCCCCAACTTAGAGGTTCCCAGAGTGCATGAGAGATTCTGCCAAATATTGCATTTAAAAAAAATTAGTATTGTAGCCCTTTTCACAAGAGCCAAAAGGTGGAAACAACCAAAATGTCCATCAACAGAAGAATGGATAAACAAAACTTGGTCTGTACACACAATGGGTTTTACTCAGCCGTAAAGAGAAATGAAATCCTGATGCAGGCCACCACATGGATGAGCCTAGAAAACATTACGCTGAGTGAAATGAGCCGGTCACAAAAGGACGAATACTGTATGATCCCACATCTGTGAGATAAGCAAATATCTAGAAACCAAAGATTATTAGTGGTTACCAGGGGTGAGGGGAAAGGGGGACTTTTCTCTTGGGGGGAGCATGGAGTTTATGTTAACGGTGATGGAATAACTCAGAAAAGGAAAGTGATCATGATTGCACAGTATAAAGAATGTCATCAGTGTCACTGAATTTTACATGTAGAAATTGTTGGGTTGGAGAATATTTTGATATATGTATTTTCACCACGATTTAAAAAAAAGTTTGTCCAGTCTAACACTTTCCAGGCTAAATTGACCCTGAGATCTTTAAGTTTCTGGAGATGCCTACTGTATCCCACAGACTTTGAAAAATGCTGCCTTAAAAACATTCTCCCCTCTCCCTCCCCCAAGACCAATAATGGCATCTCTGAGAAAGTTCTAGAGGGAGCCCCTTGCAGACCAGGCCCCAGGCCCCAGGCCCCAGGCCCCAGGCCCCAGGCCCCAGCATGTGCCTGAGCACCTTGGGAGGCAGGAGGGAGGGAGGAAGGGAGCAGCAGGCAGGCTGACTGTGGGCCCACCTCTCCCGCAGGGGTGCCACCGCCCTCCATCACCTGGTACAAGGACGCAGCCGTGGTCGAGGTGGAGAGGCTGTCCCGCTTCCGGCTGCATGGCGACGGGGGCCTGCAGATTAGTGGGCTGCTGCCCGATGATACTGGCATGTTTCAGTGTTTCGCCCGCAACGCGGCCGGTGAGGTGCAAACCTCCACCTACCTGGCTGTCACCAGTAAGTTGGCCTTCCCTGTCCTGCTATGAGCCCCTCCTGCCTGGGATGCAGCTTTCCTCCAAGCCCAGGGCCTCTTGAGAACAGGACGCTGCCGTAACAGAGATGGTATCCTAGGAGACACCTTGCTCAGTCGGCTCTGAGGAAGAGCCACGCCATGTGTGTCAGAAAAGACCTGTGCCCACATAGGGTTTTCAATGGCTAATTTTTCAGAAGTAGATCTCCAGGCCTTTCTTCCAAAGCACCTCTGGGTCGACTTGAACCTCCAACCTTTCAGTTAGCAACCAAGCATGTTAACCATTTGCACCACCCAGGGATGCTGTGAAACCACGAGATTCCCACTCTGGCATTTCAACCATCCGTGGGCTCCTGGGCAGGGCTGAAGCGACCCCACAGCCAGCCGCAAAGAGCTTGTCCGTGTTCCAAAGAAAAGAACCAGTGTGCTTTCCACTCGGTTCCACCACTTGCAATTTCCTTGCCCTCTTGGAGTGTATTTAGGGGTTGCCCTGGTGCCACAGTGGTTAAGTGTTCGGCTGCTAACCAAAAGGTCGGCAGTTTGAATCCATCAGCCGCTCTTTAGAAACCCTATGGGGCAGTTCCTTCTACTCTGTGGAGCCCTAGTGGTGCAGTGGTTAAGAGCTCAGCTGCTAACCGAAAGGTCAGCAGTTCAAACCCACCAGCCGCTCCTTGGAAACCCTGTGGGACAGCTCTACTCTGTCTTGTAGGGCCACCATGGGTCAGAATCGACTCGACAGCAATGGGTTTGGTTTTTTAATAGCTCCCCTATGGCAGAAAGATGTGGCAGTCTGCTTCCGTGAAGATTACAGCCTTGGAAACCCTATGGGGCAGTTCTACTCTGTCCTATAGGGTCGCTATGAGGCAGCATCGACTAGACGACAATAGGAATAGCTGCCCTGCCTGCCTGGCCCGCTTAATAGAACTGTTTTAACAATGAAATAAGAAGTTGTGTGTGGCCACACTTTGAAAACTGCAAAGCCCTATGCAAGTGTAAGTACTGAAGGTCTCCTTATTATCAGCATCAAAGGATGTGAAGGGGCCTCCTTAAACCCCACAGGGCTCGTCCCCCCGGCCCACAGAGGCCGGCAGACAGGGTACAGCCTCAAGCAGGGCATCCGGCTCTGGCTTCTGACCATGCAGGTTAATTTAGTCCGCGTTTCAGCCCTGCTCCCATATGCGTCAGACCAGGTGGTTTAGTGAGGGTTGGGGTTAGGGAAGGGAACACGGAACATGGAGGTTGTACCGCTGCTCCAAGAGTCATGACCTCACCAGGCTGAAGCAGCTGTCCCAGACAGCGTCCTTAGAAAGTGGGGAATGTTCTCCAGTGTCCACAGTTGCTTTCCTTTTAACAAACCAGGGACTCAATTCCTAGTTGGATGACGGGTGAGTCCCGTTAACTTAGTCTTGGTGGGCGTGAGCTCCTTGCTGGGGTCCTTAGTTTTCCCTTGAATGGAGGCCTGAGAATCAAGGCAGGGGTGGCCTGAGTCCTTCCATAGGGCAGGTGGTACAGGAGCCCACATGGTATCTCTGGGCTTTGGCCCAGGGCTGGGGCCCCTTCACGGCGCCGGCCTCCTTCCCCGGGGTGGACCCCATGCCAGCTGTACGGCAGGGAAGGATCCATGGCTGTGGGGGCTCCTCTCAGGGTGTGGCTAAGAGACCCCACTGTCTCCGCTTACAGGCATTGCCCCCAACATCACCAGGGGCCCCCTGGACAGCACAGTGATCGATGGCATGTCGGTGGTACTGGCCTGTGAGACCTCGGGGGCTCCCCGGCCTGCCATCACGTGGCAGAAAGGTAGGTGAGACAGACCTGCTTTAGGGGGTTGGGGTGACTGTGTGACAGTCTAGAGCTGGATTCTGGAGTCCTTCAGGTTGGGTTCCAGGCCCTGGACAATTGTGAAAGTCGTGCACTGCATAACCCAAGAGGGCGTCTTTGCTCACATCTGAGTGTACACCATGGGCTGCCCTGCTGGCTGCAGGCCTCCACATGTGGCCTTGGGTGAGTTAGTTACTCACTCCGAGCCTCAGGTTCCTCATCTGTAAAGTGGGGACAAAGATATCTGTACCCCGGGGCAGCCGTGAAGACTAGACGAGAGAGCACCCAATGACTGGGAAAGTGTGATGCCCAGAAAGTGGTAGCTACTCGATGTTAAATATTATTATGTTTTTTTTGTTGTTGTTGTTGTTAATGCAGGCAGGAGGCCACCCCTCCTCCCCCAGGCAGCTGGACCGGCAAAGCACAAGCTGTCCACCCTGAGTCCACCTGCCCTGTGGGCTGGGTCCTGGCCACATACCCTCCTTCCACTCTGCGCACTTACTTTCACAACTCTCCCCATGTACACACACACCCATGTATACACACATATGTACCCAGTGCTTGCACACACATGTACACACACATACACAATCATTCTCTCTCACCTCCAAGGCAAGGACGCACTTTTTGCACAGGCCCCTCCCCACCTTCTCCTGCCCCCAGGCCTCCCCCCGCCCCTTCCCTGCCTTCTAATACACTAGGTCATCTCCTTACTCACTTTGCCTGTCGCCTGTCTCCCCACGAAGCCAGAGGTTCAGCCATGTTCACTGTTGCGTCCCCAGGGCCTGGGACAGAGCCTGGTACATAGCAGGTGCTCGATAAGCATTTGTACAATGAAGGTAGCCACGCCCAAGCATGTGCCCAGACTCGGAAATACACGCCTCCGACAGGCTCGCTAGCTCAACCTGCCTGCACACGTGTGCAAATAGACATAAGCAGACTCACACCTGCAGATGCCCCTCTAGCCATCAGGGGTGGATTACCTTGCTTACCAGATTGTCTGTACTGAACAATTTCACATTTTGTCACCACATCAAAGATTCTGCTTCAAGGTTTGGCTGGCATCTGTCTCTCCCCCAGCCCCACAGCACCTTTCTACAGAATCAAAGCCTCTTTTCAAATTTACAGTCCCTGACAGGGGTGGATGACCCCATAAGCAAGGCAAGCACAGGCTTACTTGTGCTTACTTACTAATCTGTAGTAAACAATCTCACATGGGTTTTACCACCTTGAAGGTGACCTTCCAGAAACTTCCTGCCGCAGGTTCCGTCAACACTTTGTCAGCGCTGTCTGCTCCCCTCCCCCAGCTCCGGTGCCAGCTGCTGCCCCAGGCTCAGGAGACAGTGAAGGGCAGGCAGTGTGGAGGAGGGAGCATCCGGAGACCTGGGCTCCAGGCCCGCTCCTCTGTGACCATGTGACCTTGTGCCAGTCACCAAGTCAGAAACCTCTCTGGGCCTCAGCCCGCCCAGCTCCCCCCAGGGGCCTTCTAGCGTTTCTACAGCCTACAGCCGGAGTCTGTCTGAGACACCCTTTCAGGGAGGGCCAGGGAAGTGGGGGGACGTGTAGTCTGGGCACGTAGCAAACTCAGGGTGTTGGGGGGCTGCCAGGGCAGGGTGTCATGGAATTGCCTAAGTAGGATATCAGACGGTCACTGGAGTGGGGTGTCAAGGGCTGCCTGGGTGGGGCGTCATGGAATTGCCTAGGTAGGATGTCAGGGGGCTGTCAGGGTAAGGTGTTGTGGAATTGCCTAGGTAGCATGTCGGGGTTGTCGGGGTGCGGTTTGGGGGAGCTGCCTGAGTGAGGTATCAGGAGGCTGCCTGAGCAGGGTGTTGGGGAGCTGCCTGGGTGGGGTGTCAGGGGAGCTGTCTGGGAGGGTGTCAGAGGGCTGTCTGAGGGGGTATCAGGGGGCTTCCAGGGTGGGGCGTTGGGGGCTGCCTGGGCAGGGCGTTGGGGGGCACCCAGCTGGGGCAGCAGGGGCTGCCAGGGCATGGTGTCAGGGGCTTTCAGGGCGACGTGTTGGGCAGCTCCCGGGGTCCTGCAGCATAAGTCCCCCCACCCCCATGTTGTCTGCCCTCAGGGGAGCGCATCCTGGCCAGCGGCTCCGTCCAGCTGCCCCGCTTCACGCTACTAGAGTCCGGCAGCCTGCTCGTCAGCCCCACACACATTTCCGATGCCGGCACCTACGCCTGCTTGGCCACCAACTCCCGGGGGGTCGACGAGGCCTCAGCAGACCTGGTCGTGTGGGGTGAGTGTGTACAGCTCCATCACTTTACACGTCCGTGCACTTGTGTGTGCACCCTGCAGGGCAGAGGACACATGAGTGCTGCAGAGCACACACACCTGATTCCATGTCTGTGTGTCTATCCAGCCGGGGGTCTTCATGGGAGGGCTGTCAACAAGTGAGTAAGTCCAGAGTTGAGGTGCCAGGAAGGACAGGGTCCTGGAGACAATGCTGATGGTAACGTCACAGCTGTCTTCATCCACTTGAAGGCAGACATCCACAAACTTTTCCTGGAAAGCAGCAGATAGTGAATGTTTCGGGCTTTGTGGGCCAGATGTCTGCCACACTGCTCAGTGAGAAAGCAGCCATAGACCATACCTAATCCAGTGGGCGTGGCTGGGTTCTCCTAAAAGTTTATTAACCTGAACGGGCATCTGAAAGATTTGGTCCCCAGGTTGTAGTTTGAAAACTCCTGCTTAAAGGGAACTCCCAAGGCCCTTTCCACTGCAGGGGATCCACACTCAAGATCCTCTTACCTGGGAGCCACCTGCCGAGGCTGAGCCCAGGTGGTCTGGTGGGTCTCGCACTGGACCAGGAATCAGAGACCCTATTTTTGCCCTGTCTGGACCGCTAACGTGCTGTGAATGGGCCTGATCATTGTCACGTTTATGTTTCTCCATCCTTCATGTAGATCTGTGAGAGCAAAATTAAATGAGTCCCCACTATGAAGGTGGCTTCTGGGAATTAAATTACCCTGGGACATTGTTCTCTGTAACCATTCTGGGACTCCCACTACTGTAGACCTGTCCACGTACGGGTCTGCCTTCACTCACCAGACTCCAGCCACGCGGCAGCCTCGATTCTCCTAAAATCGCCCTTCCTGCCACCTGTACCATACGCCTTACTCTGGGACCTCTCTCACCATGCTGCCTCCGCCGCTCTCTTTCAGCCCGGACCCGAATCACCAAGCCCCCTCAGGACCAGAGCGTCATCAAGGGCACCCAGGCCTCCATGGTGTGCGGGGTGACCCATGACCCCCGAGTGACCATCAGGTATGCGCTCTGCTGGCTCCGGGACTCCAGGCTCACTGTGCAGGCAGGTGGGGAGGGAAAGCCTTTAGGGGTGGCTTGTGGCTGGACAAGGGTGTTTATTCCAAGCTGTAAGTGCTGTCCCTGGGGCCAAGGCACACCCTTGGGGACCATCTACAGAGCTGAGTGCAGCGCTGAGCCACCAAAAAAAAGAAAAACCATTTGCCGTCGAGTTTACTCTGACTCACGATGAGTCTTATTCATGACAACCTCATGTGTGTCTGAGTAGATCTCCAGGCCTTTCTTCTAAGGCTCTTCTAGGTGGACTCCAATCTCCCACCTTTCAGTTAGCAGCTGAGCACGTTAACCGTTTCCACCACCCTGGGACTGAGGCTCAGCAAATGCTAACTAAATACCTGGGGATCTGGGCCACCTTGAACTGAACTGAGGTGGTGTCAGAGGGGGAGGAAGAAGGGAGTGGATGAAGGAAAATGGGAAAAGAGGAATGGAGGAGGGAAGGGAAAAGGAAGAGGCAGTTAGGTTGGTGAGGGGTGGAGGGCTCTGAGATGGTCTCACTGAGACTCTGGGACACCCCTGCTAGGCCCCCAAGTCTTGGATCTCCTGCCCACCGGGGGATAGCAGAGGGGTCTCCATGAACAGGCTTGGGATCGTGCTAGGGCTGGGGACAGGAAACGACCCCTGGGGGTGACCCTCATGGAGAGGCATGTGAAAGGACAAGCTCCCAGACCCAGGCTACCTCCTCATCGACTATGGTGGAGCCAGGGCCTGGGCAGGGCCTCAAGGGAGCTGCGTCCCACTGCAGAAGCCCCTGCAGAGTGTTGGGAGCAGCAGCTGTGGACAGAGCCGCCAAGAAAGGTGGAAAATCCGGGCCCCACCCCAGCTCAGGACGAGGACACCTCCAGCAAACACCCGGGAAGGCTTCAGGAGCTAAAACCAGAAGCAAATGGCCCCTTCTGTCTCTCTCTTTGAGCTCGGGAATGCTGAGTAAAAAATTTAACTGCTTCCTTAAAAATAAACATTCCCTCCATGTTGCTTCTCTATTTTATGGGCAATGTCACTGTTGAAGAACTGGCATCAAGGCTGGAAGGGGCTGGGGCACAGAGGCCACTTGGAAAAAGGGGCCTCCCCTTGCCTCCTTTCCAAGAGGCAGTTGTGTCCTGGGGCGCCATCTGGTGGTCACTGGGCACATGACCGTATATACGGCCACGCCAAATGAGACCCCAGGAGGGTCCCTGGGTGGTGCACACTGGGCTGCTCACCAAAAGGTTGGAGGTTCAGGTCCACTCAGAGGGCCTCGGAAGAAAAGCGTGGCAATCTGTGGAAAAATCAGTCATTGAAAACCCTATGGAGCACAGTTCAACTCCGACACACACGGGGTTATCATGAATCAGAGCTGACTCAACGGCAACTGGTTTTGGGGAACCAAGGTAGGATAAAGGGCACTAGACTTTTAGAACCTGATTCGAAGAGAACTCGGAACTCCTGAGGATACTTCACGGGCCCATGTTGGAGACGCACCTCATTGAACGTTATGGCGCCAGCATAAATGCAAACACGAGTACTGAAATCGAGTAGATGTGTTTATAATATTGTCAACAAGTAACCCATAATGTGTTTACTGATGAGTTTATTAGAGTTTTCCAAAAAAAAAATTAATATACCAAGTGTAAAAAGATTCTCAGAGAGAACTCCACCCCCCGTAGAATACTGCTGTGAATGCCAGACCCTTACGTATGTAGTAACTTTACTTCTAGTAGTCCCTCATGGAAAACGTCTGTAATTACAAAAAAAAAAAGCCCGTTGCCATCGAGTCGATTCCAACTCATAGTGACCCTATAGGACAGAGTAGAACTGCCCCATAGAGTTTTCAAGGAGCGCCTGGTGGATTCAAATTCCCAACCTTTTGGTTAGTACTCGTAGCTCTTAACCACTACACCACCATAATTACAAAAAGGTTACACTAATTCAATGAAACTTTTAAATAAGTTGACATTTCATTTATAAAATATTATCTGTTTATACTTGGAAAATACTTGTACATTTTATTCATTCTCTCGATGACTCTTGATAAACAAAGGGATTTAGGGACCTCTTATAACATCTGCAGGCCCCCCAACAGAAGCCCCCACTATTCTAATTTATGGCGGGAGTAGGGTGGGATGGCCTTGCCTTAGGACAGAATTCCTCATCTAGGACAATAAGACAGCTTGCACCGTTTCTCTTTTCTAGATGGGGAGAGAGCAGACTGAGTTCCTGGCACCCCTAAAATTTGTAAAGTCTATGGCCAAGACTACCCACATGTCTCTCAGTCCCTTCTTGAACTTTCAAGGGCTTCCCTGCTACCGCCATCTGTTTCAGGTGGATCTCTGCCGTGGGACCCAGGCATCTGTCTTTTTTAAACACTCCCCCCGAAAAAAACCCCAAACCTGTTGCCGTCGAGTTGATTCCGACTCATAGCGACCCTATAGGACAGAGTACAACTGCCCCATAAGGTTTCCAAGGAGGCCTGGTGGATTTGAACTGCCGACCTTTTGGTTAGCAGCCGTAGCTCTTAATCACTACACCCCAGGTGATTTTAATGTGTAGCCAGGGTTTCCAGCCTGGCTGTAGTCATAAAACAAGCAGGCAGATGAGAAAGGACCTGAGCAACCAAATCAATCTAAAGGGGTGGCCACCTAATCCTTCCTTATATGTTCTCAGGTTACCGCTGGGGTCCAGGGGTGAAGATCTGGACAAAGGCTGGTTCCTAGCATAATAAGCCTCCAAAATAATTTTTAAACAAAGCTCTGCTATTTGGTACCCAAGCCCAGATCAACAAAACCTGAACTGTTAGTCATCATTAATGTTTATAAATATTTGCCTTGCTTTTTTTTTTTTTAATACAACTTGTTGCTGTTGTTGGTTTTGCTAGGTGCCGTCAAGTCAATTCCGACTCATAGTGACTGCACGTGTCACAGAGTAGAACTGCCTCATAGGGTTTTCTAGGCTGTATGTAATCTTTACAAGAGCAGATAGCCAGGCCTCTCTCCCGAGGAGCCACTGCGTGGGTTCGAACTGCCAACCTTTCGGTTAGCACCTGAACGCTTAACCTTTGTACCCCTAGGGCTTCGTAACCCAGTCCTTAGATACTTGTTTATGGAGCTTCAATTCCAGGCCAGTGAACCTCATGACAGCCACCACAAGTCTGTCAGTGGAGGCTTGTGCGTTTCTATCATGTTGAGCAGCTTTCAGCAAGCTTCCAGACTAGAACAAACTGGGAAGGAAAGGCTTTGTGATCTACTTTGGAAAACCAGAGAATGAAACCCTATGGATCACAAAGGTCCAATCCACAACCCAGGATGGGATGGCCCAGGACTGGGCATCGTTTTGTTCCCTTGTGCTTGGAGTATCCATGAGTCAAGGCCAATGGCAGCTAACAACAATCGGTATCGGTTTGGGGTGAAAACAAAATACAGAAGAATAAGCAGAGAAAGAAGGAGAAGAAAAGTGGAATTATCTGTGGTTTCCCCAATTAGAGATAATCAGTAATAATATTTGGGTGCCATTTGACAAACCTAGGGACCCACTGTTTCTTAATCTGTTTTTTTCCTTAAGAATCTATTGTGAGCTTCTTCCTACGTCAGTAAACATTTTTGTATAAACTCAATTACTCCGTGGCCCATTGTAAGAATGGATAATAATTTATGTTGTCGGTTCCTTGTTGCTAGGTATTTGGATAGTTTCTAAATTTTTGCTAATCTGAAGAAATGCTGTCATGAATGTCCTTGTAACTAAATATTTTTGTACATCCTTGATTTCCTGAGGACTATCTGATAGGATTTAGAGCTGAGAGGACCCCTGAGAAGCACTCATCAAAATTGTATAATAGCCAGATAGATAATTGCAGATTATTTGGGAAAATTTCTACCCTATCTGGGTTGAATGGACTCGTGGGTTGTTTCTTCTCTTTCTTTCTTTAACTTCTTATTATGGAAATTTTCAAGCAAAGACAAAAGTAAAGAGAATTGTATCATTAACTCTCATGTACCTATCACTCAACTGCGGCAATTATCAACACGCGCCTATTTCGTCTATTCCCTCCACTTTTTTTTGTTTCTTTGTTTGCTGAATGTTTTAAAAATGAATCCCAGACATGTAATTTCACCTCAAGTATGTCTGTGTACATTTCTTACTGAAAAGGACTTTTTTTTTTTAAACATAACAACCATGACACTGTCACAGTTAACACAGAGAACACCAGTTCCTTCATTTCCCCTGATGCAAACCCACATTTCAGTCTCCAAAGTGTCTTTTGAGAGTTGTTTTGTTTAATTCAGGATCAAATAAGGTCCACACATTGCATTTGGTCAGTGTATCTCTTTTATTCTATAACAGTTCCCCTCTTTTTTTTTTTTAATTTTTGTTTTTGTTTTATTTTCACGTAGTTCATTTGTCGGAGAAACCAGATTTTACAGGACAGAGGTCAGCGAACTTTTTACATAAAGGGCCAGACAGTAAATATTTTAGACATTGGCAGCCACATGCTCTTTGTCACAACTGGCTGTGTTCCAATAAAACTTTATTTATACAAACAGGCAGAGTGCCACAGTTTGTCAACCCCCTGCTGTGGAACATCCCACATTCCAGATTTGGCTGGCCACTTTCTCATGGTGTAGTTAACTTGTTCTTCTGTCCCCTGTATTTCTAATTAGATTCAATTAACTGCTAATTAGACTCAACTTCAATTGGCTTGGCACAAATACTGCACAGGTGGTGCTGTGTACGTCCTAAAGTGCCATATCCTGAGGCAAATATTGTCTGCCTGTCATAAATTGTTTCTGAAGCAACTAGATTTGTTTTTAGATAAAAGTCTGCCCACCACGCCAACACCAGGAAGGATGATTCTTTTCTGGATGAAAAGATCAATTGAAGGTGATTACTTCTGGCAATTTGGAAGTATGTACCAAAAGCCTTAAAAACTAACGCAGCAGTTTCACGTCTGAGAATTTATCCTTGAGGAAAAGATTTAGAGTATCTGTAAGTATTTTGCTATTAGGATGTAGCATTGACCATAACACCAGAAAACAAGGCACTAAGCTGAACGTCCAGCATTACGAGATCAGTTAAATTATACAGCAATCTTACTGAAACACCATGCAGCCCATAAAAATCATGGTGTGGAAAGGTCACATTAAGAAGAGTTTATGATATTTTGTTGCATGGGAAAAGCAGCTGGAAAAAAAACAGGTTGGATAGAGAGCTAAGTAGATAGCATTTTTGTAAATATACCGTATACCCAAAAAACCAGCCAAACCCATTGCCATCAATTCCGATTCATAGTGATACTGTGTAAGTAAAAAGATGTAATAATGGCTAACTTTTATCAACCACTTACCATGTTTCGGACACTGTGTTTTGTATTAGTTCACCTAGTTCTCACAAAAACCAGTGAGGTTGGTGGTATTATTTTCCTCAAGTTACAGATGAGGAAAATGAGGTGCAGAGAGGCTAAGTGAACTTAGCCAAGACCACACAGCTGCTAAGTGGCAGAGGCAACATTTAACTAGGAAGTCTGACCCCAGACCTCACCCACCGTGTAGCACAGCACATACTACCTGTCGGGGGACCGGGAGAGTCTGGAAGGTGTACCCTCAAATGTTAATAATGGTTAACCAAGCTCATTGCCATCGAGTCAATTCCAACTCATAAGCAACTCTATAGGACGGAGTAGAACTGCCCTATGAGGTTTCCCTAGGAGCAGCTGGTGGATTCAAACTGCCAACCTTTTGGTTCGTAGATGAGCTCTTAACCACTGCACCACCCAGGCTCCTAATAATGTTTGTTGTTGTTAGGTGCTGTCAAGTCAGTTCCAACTCATAGAACCATATACACAACAGAACAAAACGCTGCCTGGTCCTGAACCATCTTCACAATTGTTCATATGCTTGAGCCCATTGTTGTAGCCACTGTGTCAGTCTATCTCGTTGAAGGTCTTCCTCTTTATCGCTGACCCTCTATTTTACCAAGCATGATGTCCTTCTCCAGGGCCTGATCCCTCCTGATAATACGTCCAAAGTATGTGAGATGTAGTCTCACCATCCTTGCTTCTAAGGAGCATTCTGGCAGCACTTCTTCCAAGACAGATTTGTTTGTTCTTTTGGCAGTCCATGGTATATTCTGTATTCTTCGCCAACACCGCAATTCGAAGGCAGCAGTTTTTCTTCAGTCTTCCTTATTCATTGTCCAGCTTTCACATGCATATGTTGCGATCAAAAATACCATGACTTGGGATGGGCGCACCTTAGTCTTCAAGGTGACACCTTTGCTTTTCAACACTTTAAAGAGGTCCTTTGCAGCAGATTTGCCCAATGCAATGCATCTTTTGATTTCTTGACTGCTGCTTCCATGGGTGTTGATTGTGGATCCAGGTAAAATGAAATCCTCGACAACTTCAATCTTTTCTCCATTTATCATGATGTTGCTTATTGGTCCAGTTGTGAGAATTTTTGTTTTCTTTATGTTGAGGTGTAATCCATATGGAAAGCTGTGGTCTTCGATCTTCATCAATAAGTGCTTCAAGTCCTCTTCACTTTCAGCAAGCAAGATTGTGCCATCTGAATAACACAGGTTGTTAATGAGTCTTCCTCCAGTCCTGATGCCCCACTCTTCATATAGTCCAGCCTCTCGGATTATTTCCTCAGCATACAGATTGAATAAGTATGGTGAAAGGATACAACCCTGATGCACACGTCCCCTGACTTTAAATCACACAGTATCCCCTTGCTCTGTCCCAACAACTGCCTCTTGATCTATGTACAGGTTCCTCATGAGCACAATTAAGTGTTCTGGAATTCCCATTCTTCGCAATGTTATCCGTAATTTGTTATGATCCACACAATCAAATGCTTTTGCATAGTCAATAAAACACAGGTAAACACTTTCCTGGTATTCTCTGCTTTCAGTGAGGATCCATCTGACATCAGCAATCATATCCCTGGTTCCACGTCCTCTTCTGAAGCCAGCCTGAATTTCTGGCAGTTCCCTGTCGATATACTGCTGCAGCCACTTTTGAATGATCTTCAGTAAAATTTTACTTGCATGTGATATTAATGATATTGTTCAATAATTTCACATTTGGTTGGGTCACCTTTCTTGAGAATAGGCATAAATGTGGGCCTCTTCCAGTCAGTGGGCCAGGTAGCTGTCTTCCAAATTTCTTGGCATAGACAAGTGGGCACTTCTAGCTCTGCATCCATTTGTTGAAACATCTCGATATTCTGTCAGTTCCTGGAGCCTTGTTTTTTGCCAATGCCTTTTTTCAGAGCAGCTTGGACTTCTTCCTTCAGGACCATCGGTTCCTGATCATATGCCACCTCCTGAAATGGTTGAACGCCGACCAGTTCTTTTTGGTATAAGGACTCTGTGTGTTCCTTCCATCTTCTTTTGATGCTTCCTGCATCGTTTAATATTTTCCCCATAGAATCCTTTACTATTGCAACTCGAGCCTTGTATTTTTTCTTCAGTTCTTTCAGCTTGAAAAATGCTGAGTGTGTTCTTCCCCTTTGGTATTCAATCTTCAGGTCTCTGCACATGTCATTATAATACTTTGTCTCCTCGAGCCACCCTTTGAAATCTTCTCTTCAGTTCTTTTACTTTTTCATTTCTTCCTTTTGCTTTAGCTACTCGACGTTCAAGAGCAAGTTTCAGAGTCTCTTCTGACATCCGTTTTGGTCTTTTCTTTCCTTCCTGTCTTTTTAATGACCTCTTGTTTTCTTCATGTATGACATCCTTGATGTCAGTCCACAACTCATCCAGTCTTCAGTCATTAGTGTTCAACACGTCAAATCTATTCTTGAGATGGTCTCTAAATTCAAGTGGGATATAATCAAGTCATACTCATTGAACTTGCATATGAGCAATTGATGGTCTGTTCCACAGTCGGCCCCTGGCCTTGTTCTGACTGTTGATATTGAGCCTTTCTATCGTCTCTTTCCACAGATGTAGTCAATTCGATTCCTGTGTATTCCGTCTGGTGAGATCCATATGTATAGCTGCTAACGTTGGTGAATAGAGGTATTTGCAATGAAGAAGTCGTTGGTCTTTCAAAATTCTATCATACGATCCCTGGCATCATTTCTATCACCAAGGCCATATTTTCCAACTACCAATCCTTCTTTGTTTCCAACTTTCACGTTCCAATCATCAGTAATTATCAATGTATTCTGATTGCCTGTTCGATCAATTTCAGAATGCAGAAGCTGGTAAAAATCTTCAACGTCTTCATCTTTGGCCTTAGTGGTTGGTGCGTAAATTTGAATAATAGTCATATTAACTGGTCTTCCTTGTAGGCATATGGATGTTATCCTATCACTGACAGCATTGTACTTCAGGATAGATCTTGAAATGTTCTTTTTGATGATGAATGCAACACCATTCCTCTTGAAGTTGTCATTCCTGACATAGTAGGCCGTATGATTGTCCAATGCAAAATGGCCAATACCAGTCCATTTCAGCTCACTAATGCCTAGGATATCAATGTTTATGTGTTCCATTTCATTTTTGACGATTTCCAGTTTCCTAGATTCATACTTCATACATTCCATGTTCTGGTTGTTAATGAATGTTTACAGCTCTTTCTTCTCATTTTGAGTCATGCCACATCAGCAAATGAAAGTCCCGAAAACTTGACTCCATTCACGTCCTTAAGGTCGACTCTACTTTGAGGAAGCAGCTCTTCCCCAGTCGTCTTTTGAGTGCCTTCCAACCTGGGGGGCTCATCTTCCAGCGCTATATCAGACAGTGTTCCGCTGCTATTCGTAAGGTTTTCACTGGCTAATGCTTTTCAGAAGTAGACTGCCTGGTCCTTCTTCCTAGTCTGTCTTAGTCTGGAAGCTCAGCTGAAGCCTGTCCTCCATGAGTGACCCTGCTGGTATCTGAATACCGGTGGCATAGCTTCCACATCACAGCAACACGCAAATCCCCACAGTACGACAAACTGACAGACATGTGGGGGACAGATTGAATAGGTATGGTTAGAGGATGCAACCCTAAGACACACCTTTCCTGACTTTAAACCATGTGGTACCCCCTTGTTCTGTTCAAACAACTGCCTCTTGATCCCTATACAGATTCCTCATGAGCACAATTAAGTGTTCCAGAATTCCCATTCTCTGCAATGTTATCCATAATTTTATGATCCACACAGTCGAATGGCTTAACATAGTCAATAAAACACAGGTAAACATCTTTCTGGTATTCTCTGCCTTCAGCCATGATGGTTACCCAGGAGTAATGGATAACTTTCAATTTTTCTTTTGCTCTTTCATTTCTTTTTTTTTTTTTTTAATCTGTGCTTTCTCCTTTTCTGTTTTTGCTTTTTTTTTTTTTTTTTTTTTAGCTTAGGTCAAAAAATTACAAACTCACCCTCTCTGGCATTCCTTGTTGTTAGCTGCCACTGAGTCAGCACCTGACTCCTGGGAGCCCCTGGTACAATGGAAGGAAGCACTGCCTGGTCCTGCACCATTCCTGTGATCAGCTGTGGACTGGACCATTGTGATCCATGGGGTTTTCATTGGCTGATTCTCAGAAATAGATTGGCAGGCCTTTCGTCCTGGTCTGTCTTAGTCTGGAAGCTCCACCGAAACCTGTTCAGCATCCTAGCAACACGTGAGTCTCCATGGACAGGTGGGTAGTGGCTGCGCGTGAGGTGCGTTGGCCAGGAATTGAACCCAGCCTCCCACATGGAAGGTGAGAAGTCTACCGCTAAACCACCACGTCCCCTTCTAGCAAGCCTACCTTTAAACCCACATCGTTCTATGACCCTGTGACTCGGGCCCATAGCCCACCCCCAGCCCAGTGAGTAAGTGAGTTAGTTGTTCAGGTTATTCCCGAGGCCAGCAAAGCTTAGTCGCCACACACGCCCTGCCCGTGTGCTGAGAACCACGGCCGACCTCCCTGGGGTGACGGCATGGTATCCTGCCCAGAGCTGGCATTCCGCATGCATTGACGACAATGATAATGGTTGTATTTCTTCCGGAACAATTCTAGAAAAGATATTTCTTATTGTCAGGCGCAGGCATGTATGTAATTTCTCAAGCCCCCTTTGTACTGACTGAAAAGTGATTTTTTTTGTTGGACATTGGAGTCAATTTGTCACAGTAATGCATCGATTTAATGATTCCCTTCATAAAACTAATTCCGAAGTGTAGTCTATGCGGAAACTTTAATTCTGTTCCCAGCTGTAATCTTTTAACCTCTCCTGAAGAATATTTTTGGCCAGCTCTTTTGCACTGGCTGTTTTGCTATGGTCTCTGGCCAAAAGCAACAAAGCTTTGACCTAGACCTGAACCGAAGGTGTAAACGACTGATAATGACTTCATGTGTTAACCCTCCTGGACAAAGCACCCTTCCCTACAGGGAGGGAGCAGCGTGCAAGCTACCCGTGCGGTGGTGCAAACGGTTAGTGCTCTCGGCTGCTAACTAAAAGGTTGGAGCTTTGAGTCCACCCAGAGGTACCTTGGAAAAAAGGTCTGGCAATCTACTTCTGAAAAATCAGCCATTGAAATTCCTGTTGAGCACAGCTCTACTCTGACACAACATGGGCAGCCGTGAGTCAAAATCGACTCCACGGCAACTGGTTGGTTGTAAGCTGCTCAGGCTTCCACGATGCTCTTCCCCAATCCCAATTCCCTGGCCAAGCCAAGACCACTCCAGAGGAACTGCTGTAGCCTGGAAGGCTGGAAGCTTCCCTGTGACTGAGCACCTGGAGCTCGCCTCCCCCTTCCCACTTTTGGAAGGAGCCCCGGTGACACAGTGGTTAAGCACTCAGCTGCTAACCAAAAGCTTGGCAGTTTGAACCCCCTAGCTGCTCTGTAGGAGAAAGATGAGGCAGTCTGCTTCCATAAAGATTACAGCCTTGGAAACCCTAAGTGGCCATTCTACTCTGTCCTATAGGGTTGGTATGAGTCAGAATAAACTCAACAGCAATGGGAATTGACTCGACGGCAACAAGTTTACCCACTTTTAGAGGGAGCAGAGGTGGTTCGGTGGTAGAATTCTTGCCTTCCATACTGGAGACCCAGGTTCAATTCCTGGCCAGTACACCTCATGCATAACCCCCACCCGTCTGTCAGTGGAGGCCTGCGTGTTGCTATGGTGCTGGCCATGGTGCTGAACAGGTCTCAGTGGAGCTTCCAGACTAAGATGGACTAGGAAGAAAGGCCTGTGATCAGCTTAGAAAATCAACCAATGAAAACCCTATATGGACAGGGGCGGATTATCCAATAGGCCAGGGGCGGATTATCCAATAGTGCTTCCTGCTTACCAAATCATCTGTGGTGAGCAATTTCCCATTTTTTCACCACATCAAATATTCTGCCTCTAGGTATGACTGGCATCTGTCTCTCTCCCAACCCCACAGCACATTCCTACAGAATCAAAGCCTCTTTTCACATTTACAGTCCCTGACAGGGGTGGATGACCCAGTGAGCAAGGTAAGCACCACATCAAAGATGTGGTGAAACCCAGATGAAATTGTTCACTACAGATTAGGAAATAAGCACAAGTAAGCCCGTGCTTTCCTTGCTTACTGCGTAATCTGCCCCTTGCTATGGATCACAGTGCCTTGATTCGCAGTCCATCATGAAGATGGTGTAGGACAAGGCAGCGTTTCGTTCCAGCGTGCGTGGAGTCTACATGAGTTGGGACCGACCCGACGACAACAAAAACAAAAGAACAACCCACTCACAGCTCTCTGCTCAGGACAAGCTTTGTGCTAAGCCCTTCCCTCCAGGGACCCTCTCTACTTCTCCTTACGTATTGGTGCTTCTCTCCTTAGGTACGTCTGGGAGAAGGATGGGGCCACCTTGGCCATGGAGAGCAATCCCCGCATCCGCCTGGACAAGAACGGCTCCCTGCATATCTCACAGACATGGTCAGGGGACATCGGCACGTATACCTGCCGAGTGCTCTCTGCCGGAGGCAATGACTCACGCAGTGCCCACCTGCGTGTCAGGTGAGGGCACGTCCAAGTCCACTGGAAGGGGGCACAGGCAGCAGCGGGAAGGCTCAGAGTAAACCAGTCCCCATTTGGCAGTCCACCAGGCCTGGTGTGACCTGGGCCTGTCTACCTACTCTCGGAACACGCCCCAAGCATCCTTTCAAGCCTCTCCCCCAGCTCACTTAGGGGAGCCTGGGTGTGGTTCTGAATAGGTGGGCCCCAATGCCAAAGAAGAATCTCCAAGTAGAGGGCTCAAAGGCACGAGGTACCAGGGAAGCTCAGGGCCCACGCACCACCTGACTCCAGACCTCACGGGCAACCCTGCCGCACCTTTCTCTCTTCCAGGCAACTGCCCCATGCCCCCGAGCACCCGGTGGCCATTCTCAGCACCATGGAGAAGCGGGCCATCAACCTGACGTGGGCCAAGCCCTTCGATGGCAACAGCCCTCTGATTCGCTATGTCCTGGAGATGTCGGAGAACAGTAAGGCTACCCTGACCCCATCCTCCCGTCCCTGACCGCAGCCAGGGCTAGGGGAGTATAGGCTGAAAGCAAGGTCTTTGGAAGACCTAGAACTGGACTTCCTAGTTCTGTGCCTCTTGAAGCCTGGACCCACAGCGTCCACCTCCTCAAGCCATTGTGAAACTCGAGTAGGATAACACATGTGAGGTGCTTCACACAGGACCTGACCCATGGAGGCCTCAAAGACAGTGGTTACTATTTTTATGTTCATTCTCCAAGTCCCCAAGCTGTGAATTCCAGAATTAGCAAGCTTGTCTATTCTGTAACACATGGGGTTGCCATGAGTCAGAATCAACTTGACGGCAACAGGTTTGGTTGTTTTGGTATTTTGAATGGTGTTTTAAATATGGTTTACCTTGGAGCTCATTGATTTAAGAAGAAAAAAAGGCAAATGTATCTCAGCTCCCATGAGCCCTTGCTTCTCCCCCGGCACCCTCTGACCTCCGGTCACATGGGCTAAGGTAACAGAGAAAAAAGACATGATTGACATCCACTTTACCAAACAGGAACAGGAACCGCCTGCTAGCCCAGTGTGGCTGGACCCCTGCTGGGAACAGGGGTAAGATGGGTACCCCCACAGATGCCCACCCTTCTGTCCCTGCAGACGCCCCCTGGACCGTGCTCCTGGCCAGCGTGGACCCCGAGGCAACCTCAGTGATGGTCAAGGGCTTGGTTCCCGCGAGGTCCTACCAGTTCCGACTCTGTGCCGTCAATGATGTAGGGAAAGGCCAGTTCAGCAAGGACACAGAGAGGTGAGGAGACCAGCCCTCTTCCACAGCAGGTCTCAGTGGCTGCAGCTGAAGGAGGGGCTGAGCCGGGCTGGCTACATCCAAACCAGTGTGGCAGAGTGGGGCTGGGCTGCCAGGTGCACTCCACTCGGCTTTTCTCTGGCCCCTCCAAGGCCTAGCCTCCACATCTGTAAAATGGGGGTAAAAATACCTCATAGACATATCGTGAGATAGATAATACAGGTAAGGCACTGGGAGCGGTGCCTACCACATGATTAAAAAAACACATGATAAGCACTAAGTAAATCTAGCTGTCCCTGGGTGGTGCACACAGCTTATGCACTTGCCTGCTAACCAAAAGGTTGGTGGCTCGAGTCCACCCAGAGGCTCCTTGGAAGAAAGGCCTGGCTATCTCCTTCCAAAAAATCAGCCTCTGAAAGCCCTGTGGAGCACAAATCTGCTGGGACACACGCAGCGTCACCATGAGTCAGAATCGACTCCAAGACAACTGGTTTATAGCTGTAGCTATGCAAGTTCAGAAACTTATCTCATTCGGCTCTGTATCCCCCATGGGCCACCATTATTGTTTGTTAAATGGGCGTGAAGTCCCAGAGGGGTACAGGATCTTCACAGGGCTCTATATCCAGTGTCGTGCGTGATGCCGGGCACTACTCAACAAAACTTTTTTTTTTAATGGTGGAAACTGAATAAAAGCAGACAAATGGTTTTAAAAGGTCACATCATAAAACCCTCACTTACGTGGTTGGCAAGTTCCAGCCACCTCAGCCCCTTAGAACAAGCAGGCCCCTCCATTGAGAATGAAGCTGCCCCATGGTTGAAATCGTTGCAGCGAAAAGTGTATGCACCAAACTCCTGCTTTTCCCTTTAAAAGACGCCCCCGGGGCTCTTCTGCGGAGACCCCTGGCCTAAGTCAATCATTCTTGGGTTTGCTGAAATTCCCATAAACTTGAGTCTCTCTGCTTTGGCAAGGGGGAGCTGCCGGTGCCATGACACTCTTAAGGGACAGGAGAAGGGGCAGGTGACAGCCTCACATTGAGGGTGATTACAGAGAATGCATTTGTTTTGCTGTTTATTGAGCACCTACTATGTGCCAGGCCTTGTGGGACCACTGGAGAGGGGACAGGGAACAAAACAGATGGGACCCCAGGCTTTCTGCAGCTACAGAATCACGGTGGAGAGGCCTGGTGCTGTAGGGTAGAAGACACTTCGCGCTTCACCATGCAACGCTGAGCCCTCCTCCCAGCACCTCTTCATGCCGATGGCTCTGAGCCACCAAGCAGGAGGTTAAATTACCCCTACTCTAGGCTTTAGAATGACAGGGCTGTGTGCAGTACGTTTTGGAACGCTATCCATCAGAAAGCAGAAACATAAAAATAAACAAAAAGGGAAAGACATCCATCAAAAATAATTAACTTTTGTTTTTAATGGATACATGTCAGCTGTGTGAAAAATACACTTAGGTGGAGCACTGTGTCCCTGGCGACACCGGAGAAATACAATGCTGTAGCTCTTGGATTCGGAAGGCGGGGTGCCTCGCGCCCTCACACATACCCGGCGCCTGCCCCAGCCCCCTACCCCTGGCCTACCCTGGGGCTCTGTCCCTCCGGTAGGTAAGGGGGCCGAGTTAAGGTAAGCTACCAGCTGGTAACTGGGAATTCAGCACCTGTTTGACATCCTGCTTCTAAAACACGTGAACACTCGAAGCATCATCAGTCTTAACAGCAACTTCTTTGACAAATGAGAAGCCGAGACCCATGTCTCTCAACTACAAAAAATAGACACGATCGTTTGGTTCTTTACAGTCTAAAATAAAAACAACCAGTATACATGAATCCTTCAGTTTTGGAAGAAGTTATTGTTGGTTTGAAGGAGCCCTGGTGGTGCAACGGTTAAGTGCTCAGTTGCTAATTGAAAGGTCAGCAGTTCAAACCCACCCAGGGGCTCTGAGGGAGAAAGACCTGGCAATCTGCTCCCATAAAGATCACAGCCTAGAAAACCCTGTGGGGCAGCTCTGTTCTGTCTATGGGGTCCCTGTGAGTCAGAATCGACTCAACAGCACTTACCAACAACATTTGTTCTATTACCACTTAATTTTATGGAGGGTTTTTGGTTAAGCTTAAAGAGCAACGGTCTCGTATGAGCCTCAACCAGTCTTGTAAGACAGGCAAGTGGAGCTTTATTTTAATATTAAGAAACAAGCTCAGAGAGGTTAAGTGGCTTATCTAAAAGCACACAACAATTAAGTGTTGGGTCTGGGGCTCAAACCAAGGTGCTCTGGATCCCAAACCTCCTGACCCCACCTGCCAAATTTGCGGAGTCATCCAGGAGCAAACCTGGCAGGGGTCAGGTTCCTCAGATCCTGTTCAGCTCCTGTATTTGACCAGAGCCTAAGAGCAGAAAGGTCCACCCACTTTTGGTGTCTTCCCATCCAGGGTGTCCCTCCCCGAGGAGCCCCCCACGGCCCCCCCACAGAACGTCATTGCCAGCGGCCGGACCAACCAGTCCATCATGATCCAGTGGCAACCACCTCCTGAGAGCCACCAGAATGGCCTCCTCAAGGGCTACATCATCAGGTAGGCATTATCCCCCTGGGACAGGAGGAACACCCCAAACCCGAGGGGAAAGGCTGGGGAGGGTCAGGAGTGGATTAGAAAATAGTGTAGATTCATGGCCGTCCTCCTTCATCTGACAAGCGCTGGGCAACAAGACATACCTATGTGGTGGTAGGAAGCGTTAGGTTAGACATCTAGAACTTACAGCAGCGAGAGCCTTGAACGCCAGCAGAAACGGTTGACAAAGGGGATACTGTATAATCCCCTAAAAGACTATATGGATGGGCATGTCTGCCCGATGTCAAGGCTGCCGTAGTAGACCCACAGGGAAACAGGGAAAGAAAGAAGTAAATTATTGACCAGTCCAGCAACTTGCAAAACCGAGAATATTCCATCTCAGGCCAAGAGTTCTCTCCGGATGGACCAGGAATCGACAAATTAATGGGCTAAGAACTGGTCAAAAAGTGAAAGTCCTTCCTTTGGTCCTTACTGGAAAATGAAATCCAATTATGTAGAATTTTGTTTTTACATCTGTCTGAGGGCTACTTTACTAGTGATCTAAAAGTGAGTTATCAAGGGTTACTGAAGTTTGGTATTCAAAAATTAAAATGGGGGTGTTGTTTGAAGTTAGTGAGAATTGTAATCAGTGGTCTGAATTCTGGCTGGCTGCAAAGTGCTGGGCAGCTTTGCAGGTCTCTTTCCCGTACAGGTACATCCGCAGAGCACTGGACTTCCCCAAATTTGGAGCAAGCTATTGGTGCTTGGCTGCATTATCAGTTAACTTTGTTGAGGGTTTCTGGTTAATTCTAAAGGACTCTCGTTGTCCCTGGTTAGCTGTCTCACCATGTCTCCCTCTCTCATCAACGTGAACAGTCCAGGTGCATCCCCTAGACCTGTGCTAGCCGATAAGATGGTCACTAGTCACGTATGAGGAATCCCTGGGGTCACAAACTGTGTGCCCTGGGCTGCTAACCTAAAGATTGGCAGTTTGAACCCACCCAGCAGCATAGCGGAAGAAAGACCTGGCAATCTGCTCCCATAAAGATTACAGCCAGGAAAACCCTATGGAGCACAGTTCTACTGTGTAATACACGGTGTCACCATGAGTTGGAATCAACTCAAGGACAACGAGTTTGGTTTTGGGGTGGCACAGATGGCTCAGCACTCAACTACTAACCAAAAGGTTGGCAGTCAAATCCACCCAGAGTCATGGAATAAACCTGGCAATCCGCTTCCAAAAGCTCACAGCCTTGAAAACCCTATGAAAGCACAGTTCTACCCTGTAACACATGGGGTCGCATGGGTTGAAACAGACTCTATGGCAGCTGATTTGGTTTTTGGTTTTAGTCACATATGACCATTTAAGTTAATTAACAATAAAAGTACAGATTCACTTCCACACTCACCATAGCCACACTTCAGGTGCTCAGCATCTGCATGTGCTAGTAACTACCACATTAGATAGCACAGGTACAGAGCCTCTCCATCATCACAGAAATTCTACTGGACAGCACTGCTCTAAATAACATCCCGGGCACGAGGGGAGCGAGTCCAGCTGAGCAAGCTGACTCTGAGCCCGCTGTCCACTCTTCCTCCCCCAGGTACTGCCTGGCTGGGCTGCCTGTTGGGTACCAGTTTAAGAACATCACGGATGCTGATGTCAACAACCTGCTGCTGGAGGACCTCATCATCTGGACCAACTACGAGATTGAGGTGGCCGCCTACAACAGCGCCGGGCTGGGTGTCTACAGCAGCAAAGTCACCGAGTGGACGCTGCAGGGAGGTGGGCACGCTTGTGGCCGTGGAGGAGCAGGCACTCCCCTTCCTTCCAGGTCCTGTACCTGTGGGTCCTGTACCTGTCAGATCCTGTACCTGTCGGGCCCTATACCTGTGGGTCCTGTACCTGTGAGTCCTGTACCTCTCAGACCCTGTACCTGTCGGGCCCTGTACCTGTGGGTCCTGTACCTGTAAGTCCTGAACCTCTCAGACCCTGTACCTGTCGGCCCTGTACCTGTGGGTCCTGTACCTGTCGGCTCTGTACCTGTGGGTCCTGTACCTGCGAGGCCCTGTACCTGTCCGGCCCTGTACTTGTGGGTCCTGTACCTGTGAGTCCTGTACCTGTTGGCTTCCATACTTAAGGGTCCTGTACTATCGGGTCCTGTACGTGTTGGCTCCCATACTTGTGGGTCTTGTACCTGTGGGTCCCATACCTATGAGTCCCATACCTGTCGAGTCCTGTAACCTGTGAGTCCTGTACCTGTGGATCTGGTACCTGTCAGGTCCTGTACCTGTGGGTCCCATACCTGTCAGGTCCTGTACCTGTGAGTCCCATACCTGAGTCCCATACCTGTGAGTCCCGTACCTGTCGAGTCCTGTACCTGTGTGTCACATACCTGTGAGTCCTGTACCTGTTGGATCCTGTACCTGTCAGATCCCGGAGCTTCAGCCCATGTTGTCTGTTTTCAGACCCTCACTATGGCACTCTGGGGCCAGAATCACCATCCTGTGCCCACTACCCCCTAGGGTGGGAGGAATGGGAGGAAGACAGAGGGAAAGCTGGGGTGGACATTGCAAAGGACAGAGACTTAAGAGATACAGGGGACCTTCTGGGAAGTTTCCCATTAACTGGATCATGAACCATTTAGCATTACCTAAAAACCACCCCAGAACGTGTTTGGTGCCCATCACCTTTATTTATCATTACCCTTAAGTGGGTCAGGCCAGTTTTATTAAACCCAAACTGATCCAGAGAGAGTAAGGGGGTATCTTAAGTCTGCCCAGGAGGGAGGAGAGGGGGTAGGGGAATAGGGCCCGAGGCTGCAGACACCCAGCTCTGTGCTTTCTGCACTTGACTGTGCAAAAGAGACTCATGTGGCCCTCCACCCCGCTCCATCTCTCTGATCGCCTCCAGTGCCCACGGTCCCTCCGGGCAACGTGCACGCAGAAGCCACCAATTCCACAGCCATCCGCTTCACCTGGAATGCCCCCAGCCCCCAGTTCATCAATGGCATCAACCAGGGCTACAAGGTACCAAGGCCTCTGCTTGCCCCGTGGGAAGCCTTGGGATTCTCCAAGGGAGGACTGGGGGCTGGAGAGGGTGAGAGGTAAGGGAGGGAGCAGGAGGGAGTCCTCCCTTTTGATTCTGAAGTCATTGGCTCAAGTCAAGCGGAGGACACATGATAAAGGCAGAGGGCATACGGGCACTCCAAGGCCACGCGCAAGCCAGGGCTCTGGGCACTGCCCAGTCTGCGACCAGTGCAGGGCCCATCCTCGGGGAGACTGGTTCTAAGCAAAAGCTGGGCTGTTTCGAGCTCGGGAACACCTTGGCATAGCTATGGTGGCATCAGAAAAATGAAGAAGCCTCTTCTTATCTACAAGCCGTATCTTTAACGGACATCTTGCACTGGGACGTGTCTCCTTGGGCTGTCCTGCACCCAGCAGAGTGTGTTGTAGGACTCAGGCGGACTTGGGTTGAAGTCCTGGCTCTGCCATTTGCTGACTCCCTGAACGTGTTCCTTGATCTGTCAGAGCTTCAAACATTCCGTCAGTAGTGACCGAGCACCGATGTGGTGCACTGTCCTAGCTGTCGAGAAACCAGAAACAAACTAAACACCGAAACGAAAAACTCAGTCTCCCTGTATGTGAGTGGGGTGATGATAATACCCACTCCTCAGGGCTGTCCGGGGATTAGATGCAGTCATCGTGATTTGTTCAGCACAATGACAGTCACAAGGCCTCAGACAACGATTTTAGCAGTAGTAGTAGCGATTGTTGTTGTTGGGTGCTGTCAAGTCAATTCTGACTCATCGCAACCCCATACGACAGAGTAGAACCGCCCCATAGGGTTTTCTTGGCTGTGATCTTTATGGACTTTCTCCTGAAGAGCCATTGGGTAGGTTCAAACCGCCAACCTTTCGGTTAACAGCCAAGTGCTTCATCATTGTGCTGCCAGGGCTCCTTAGCAGTAGTACCCCTTCTGGTATTAATCAGTTGCCTTTGAGCCAGTTCCAGCTCACAGTGACCCCATGTGTGTCACAGCAGAACTGTGCTCTGTAGGGTTTTCAATGCCTGATATTTTGGAAGTAGGTCACCAGGATTTTCTTCCGAGGCACCTCGGAGTGTACCCAAACTTTCAACCTTTTGGTAAGCAGTTGAGTACATTAACTGTTTGCACCACGCAAGGACTGCAGTAGTGGTGTTAAACCAAACTCGTTGCCCCTGAGTTGATTCCGACTCATAGTGACCCTGTAGGACGAAGTAGAACTGCCCCATAAGGTTTCCAAGGAGTGGCTGATGGATTCAAACTGCCGACCTTCTGGCTAGCAGCTGTCATACTTAACCACTGTACCACCAGGGCTCCAACAGTGGTATTAAAAAACCAAAACCAAACCCACTGCCGTCAAGTCAATTCCAACTCATAGCGACCTTATACAAAGGAGTAGAACAGCCCCATAGAGTTTCCAAGGAGCACCTGGAGGATTCGAACTGCTGACCTCTTGGTTAGCAGCCATAGCACTTAAGCAGGGTTTCCACAGTGGTATTAGTAATGGTAAATTTGCTATAATTGTAACTGTGCTAAAAGTGAGGACTTCTCACCCACCATCTCCTAGAACTGACGTTGGGTCCCAGACCTGGGTCTCCCAACTTATCCCATGAGGTGTATTGTGCCCATCGTCCCCTAAAAGAACTGAGCCTACATGGCCTATAGAGTGTTTTACAATTAGAGGTTCCTAAGCCAGCCCCTGGGACAGGTGGGAGAATGCCTCCTGCTCCCCCTAAATGTGGGGATGGAGGCAGAGCTTCTGAGGGGCTTGCCTGGGGAGGCCAGCTGTGTGGGAGAGAACTGCAGGCTTTGGGGCTGCTGACATTTCCAGAATGTTCCTGCACCCTCGCTGTACCACATTTCACGTGTGCCAGGATCAAGCCTCATCCTTGGACTATCCACCTCATAGCCTTATCCCTGCAGGTTGCGGGCAGCCAGGCGGGAGGGACTGAGACTAAATCACAGAGAATATTCTGCTGGTGTTGCAAGTAAACCAGGGTGGGACAGCCCAGAGCCAGATACACCTCAGGCCCAGACAGGTGGGAACCCAAGACCAAGCAGAGGGCAAGTCCTGTCTCCAGCGAGTGGGTGCTGCAGCTGAACGGCCTGCAGCTCTGGCTGGCTGGGAAAAAACCTCCTAATTGAGACTCTAGGGGAGGCCAGGAAGGAAAGGGGGAGGCCGGGGAGGGAAGAGGGAGGCCAGCATCGTGCTAAGGAGCAGAGGAGCTGAGCTGGGAACAGTTAGCTTCTTGCTGCCAATTCCAAGCATAAAACTTTTATTCCACATCTGGGATGGCTGAGCTCCAAACTTCAAAGCAAACGGCCCCCTAAGGGCCAGGAGGGCTAGCCTAATGGCTGGGACAATTAGGACAAGGGCCTGTGATGACCTAAAGCAAGAGGTGCAGAGGCATCCCTGATTCCCAGGCTAGTCGGGGCGCCGCACCCAGAAGCTGCTCAGTAATAAGGTCAGTGGAATTTCACTGCGGGTGATTTGAAGACGGGAGCTAGTGGGGCACGTTCTCTGTGCCAGAAAGGATGCTGAGGGCTCCTTTCATCTTCTTTCCCCCACACAGGCTGTTCCTTTTACAGAGAAGGATACTAAGGCACAAGAGGGAAGTAATTTGTTCAGCGTCAGACAGAGTTACTGCAAAGCTCAGATTCAAACCCCAGTCCACGCTGTCTCTTCCGTTAAAAAGAAAACGTAGTGTATGTTTTTAATTGTAAAATAGTAACTGTAACTTGTGTTCTTAAAATACAAATGGATAAAAGCCAAAAATATCTCATAATCCTGCTACCCAAAGATATCCATATTCAGATCATTTAAATGTCATCTTTTTTCTGAGGGGAGATATAGATATGTTTTATATATAATATGTACAATACAGAGCTTGATTTTATATATTATATATATTTTTTATAGCGTATATAAAACCCAGTGCCGTCAAGTCGATTCCAACTCATAGTGACCCTAAAGGGCAGGGTAGAACTGCCCTGTAGAGTTTCCAAGGAACACCTGGCGGATTCAAACTGCCGACCCTTTGGTTAGCAGCCGTAGCGCTTAACCACAATACATATAATACAGAGCTTCATTAAATATTATATAACTTATGTGTTGTTAATTGCCATTGAGTTCATTCTGGCTTATGGTGACCCCGTGTGTGCAGAGTAGAACTGCTCCATAGGGCTTTCAAGGCTGTGACCTTTTGGAAGGTAATTTCCAGGCCTGTCTTCCAAGGCGCCTCTGGGTGTGTTCAAACTGCCAACCTTTCAGCTAGTAGGCAACCAAACCCATTGCCGTCGAGTCGACTCCAACTCATAGTGACCCTGTAGGACAGAGTACAACTGCCCCATAGGGTTTCCAAGGAGGGGCTGGTGGATTCAAACGGCCAAACTTTTGGTTAGCAACAGAACTTTTAACCACTGTGCCACCAGGACTCCACGTGTGTGTGTGTCTGTGTGTGTCTGTGTGTGTATACGCACATATATGTGGAGCCCTGGTGGCACAGTGGTGTGCACACACACACATATATATGCAGCCCACACCAGCACGTGTGTGGTTGTGCACCTCCAATGAAAATGAGCTAGTCTTCTTTTTTAATTATGGAAAACCACCAACGTCTACAAAAGCTAGAGAGGGAACCGCAGTGAACACCTGTGCACTCATCCCCAGCTTCATCAAGTGCCAACTCGAGACTGAACACGTCTCATCTTTTCCCCAACCCTCTATCCCCTCGCCTGGGATATTTTGAAGCAAATCCCAGGCATTATGTCATTGCATCCATAAATGTTTCATTAGAGAAACATTGCAGATAAGGGCTATACTTAAAACACAAGCGCTACGATCACATTATCCTTTTCATGCCTAAAACTAGCAACAGTTCCTTTAATATCATCGGCTCTCCGGTCAGTGTTCCAATTTCCCTGATTGCCTCCTAGTGTCTTTTACTAGCTGGTTTGTTCGCTTCAGGATCTAAATACGGTCCCCACAATTGCAATTGGTTGGTGTTTTTTTAGGTTTTAGTTAATGTTTTGATTCTCTCTCTTTTTCTTGTAATTTATCTGGTGGAGAAACTTGATATTTGTCCCGTAGAGTTTTCCGCAGTCTGGATTTTGCTGATTGCATCCCCTTGGGGTCCTTTAGCATGTTCCTCTGAATAACGTATTTGCAGTGAATTGAAACTTAGAGATAGAGACTTGATTGGATTCAGATTTGATCTTTTTAAAAAAATGTTTTCCAAAATATTACTTCTAGATGGTAATGTGTAGGAGTCCTTGGATGGTACAAACAGTTAGCACACTCAGCTACTGACCAAAACGTTGGCAGTTTGTATTCACCCAGAGGCACCTTGGAAGAAAGGCCTGGCAATCTATTTCCAAAAGATCACAGCCATTGAAAACCTCACGGAGCACAGTTCTACTCTGACGCACTATCTGCTTCCCGTGAGTTGACATTGACTTGCCAGCAACTGGCTTGGATTTTTTTTCCAGTGGCAATGTGCGTTTCTGTTAGGATACGCAATGGCTACCTGTCTCTGTTACTGTGGTGTCGGTAGCCATTGATAATCCTTGTCTGATGTACTATTTCATCAGGGGCTGAAAAAGTGGGGAGATCAGATATTAGAATTTTTTTCATTTATTAGCTGAAATATGGTTTTCTCCTTATCAACTTTTTGGTTACCCAAAGGTAGAGTTCATCTAGAAAAAGTAGGGTAAAGTCCCTGGGTGTCGCAAGCAGTTCGCAATCAGCACGATGGCAGTTCAAAGTCACCCTGTGGAAGAAAGGCCTGGTGAACTGCCTCCATAATGATTACAGCCAGGGAAGCCCTGTGAAGCAATTCTACTCTGTAACACGTGGCGCTAACAACAAGGAATCTGATAAACACCAGAAAATGGGACAACCACCTCTGCCTAAAACCAAACCCGTTGCCGTTGAGTCGATTCTGACTCATAGCGACCCTATAGGGCGGAGTAGAACTGCCCCATAAGGCTTCCAAGGAGCGGCTGGTGGATTCAAACTGCTGACCTTCTGGTCAGCAGCCAAGCTCTTAACCACTGCACCACCAGAGCTCCTTATGTGGCCTATGGAACCTAAAATATTTACCATCTGATTGTATACAGAAAAGGTTTGTAGGCCATAAATGGATATGTCTGTCAGCCAAACGCTTAACCGTTGCGCCACCAGGGCTCCTCCTCTGCCTAAAGGAGTCAAAAAGAAAAGAAAAGCAGTATAAATACTCACTTTTTTTCCATTGCTTGTCAATTTCCAGAATAAGGAATTGGTTCCCTAGCATCTTCTCAGGCGACAGATGAATTTGGGTTTAGGAAAGGGGTTCTTTTTGGTTTGGTTTGGTTTTGGGTAGTATTCTTACATTTTTAGGAACTCAAGGATTTTTAACATGTCTGGTGTTTCACTCCACTGCCATTAGCATTCTTGCTGATGCAACATTGACCCGTTATTGGCCTCTTCAGGTCAGCTCCTGAGTCCTTTCGGCACAGCCCCAGTAGTCTTGATAGCTTCCTTGCTATCTGGAATGATAAGATGTCCTAAGCTATATTCATTACCTGCTCCTTACCTGGAATGGGCCATTTCTTCAAGGACCCTTTGTTCCTTTTAGTAAGAAATGATACCTATGGGAGACCACAGTCTGGGCCGTAGAGGTGCTCTTTGCTCCTGGCTTGGTTGTGTTTCCAGGCCTTGTTAATGGACAGCTAAACCAAACCTGTTGCTGTCAAGTCGATTCCGACTCACGGGGCCCCGTGTGTTACGGAGTAGAACTGCTCCATAGGGTTTTCTTGCCTATAATCTTTACGGAAGCAGACTGCCAGGCCTTTCTCCCACGGTGCCACTGGGTGGGTTTGAACCACCAACCTTTAGGTGAGCAACAGAGCTGATCAAAAGCCACTTGTGCCACCCAGGGACCTCAATGGACAGCTAGGAAATACTTTTCCTTTTTTTTTTTTTTAAGACAAAGCAAACACCGATCCTTCTGATTTTCACTGGGGACTACAAGCTTCGTAACAATCCCATTGATCTTTGTATCTCTTTTCTCCCATACTGAAAATCCAGTTCCTACAATGCCAACTTCATTACCTCATTTGCTTGATCCCACAACACCCATACAACAGTTTTAGAACAACAGTATCAACACTGTAACTCCTGAAAAGGATTTAAGATTAATTCAGCCCTCAGAGATATCCCAGTAGAAACATATGGTCTCGTCACCAAAACCAACCCACTGCTGTCAAGTCGATTCTAACTCAAAGTGACCCCATAGGGTTTCCAAGGCTGTAAATCTCTACAGAAGCCAACTGCCACATCTTTCCCCCACAAAACTGCTGGTGGTTTCGAACCATCGACCTTGCGGCTAGCAGTCAAATGCTTTAACCACTGTCCCACCAGGGCTTTGTATGGTCACATTACTGTGTTTTAAAGTCTTTTGAAATGATTTTTCTTTGTGTAATTATGCTGCTAATTCAATGCATTGTTAGGTTCATTTGTTTCATTTTATTTTCCATTTTTAGGGATTTTTTTTTAATTTAATTTTGTTCTGTAATCATGTAGAATATTTACATGGTTCCAAAATTAACTCTACAAAGCAAAGTAAATTCAGAGAAGATTAGTCTCACTGTCAATTCTCCTGCTGCCCCGTAGGTTTAATTTCTTTTTGTTGGTGTTGTTTGCTTTGTTTTTTCCTTCCATGTCTTTAATATAAGCAAATAATACATATACAAAAAGGTGTCTTCTTCTGTCTTGGTTATCTAGTACTGCTATAACAGAAATACCACAAGTGGATGGGTGTAACAAACAGGGATTTATTCTCTCACAGTCTAGAAGTCCAAATTCAGGGTGCCAGCTCCAGGGGAAGGCTTTCTTTCTCCTTCATCACTGGGGGAAGGTCCTTGTCATCAATTCTCACCTGGTCTAGGAGCTTCTCAGCACAGGAACCCTGAGTCCAAAGGACGCGCTGTTCTCCTGGCGCTTCTTGCTTAATGATAATGAAGTCCCTCTCCTCTTTGCTCGTTTCTCTCTTCTGTATCTCAAAAGAGATCGACTCAAGATATAGCCTAATCCTGTAGATTGTGTCCTACCTTATTAACATAACAGACAACTCACTCCCAAATAGGATCACAACCATAGGCTTAGAGGCTAGGATGTACAACACTTAGGATAATTACATCAGACCATGAAATGGAAGACAACCCACACGATACTGGGAATCATGGCCTAGCCAAGTTGACACGAATTTTAGTGGAACACAATTCAATCCACGACAGTTATATAGTGCCAGCATAATAAATGGGTGGCTTTAAGAACGGAAATTTATTTTCTCACAGTTGTAGATACTAGAAGTCAAATCAGAGTCTCTGCCATGTCAATTCCTTCTGTGGGCCTCTCTCCTAGTGTCAGGTGATTGTTGGTGATACTTGGGGTTCCTTTGCTCCTTATAAATGACACCACCTCCATCTCCACATGGCGTCTGTGTTCATTCTGCTCTTTTTATAAGACACCACTCAGAAGGGATTAGGTTCAGGACCCACCCTATTCTGGTATGACCTCATTAACATAACAAA
Source organism: Loxodonta africana (assembly GCF_030014295.1). Lineage (NCBI taxonomy): Eukaryota > Metazoa > Chordata > Mammalia > Proboscidea > Elephantidae > Loxodonta > Loxodonta africana. The sequence goes on from NC_087359.1 coordinate 19,563,010, forward strand.
AGAAAACTATTTCCAAACAGGGTCCTATTTACAGGTAAGGGAGCTAGAACTTCAATGTATCTTTCTGAGGGACCTAATCAATCCATGACACCTTCTTAAATCTCATTTCTCCGTCTTGTTTTTTTTTTTTTTAATTTGCGATATCTAACTTTAAGATCATTCCATAGGGGTATATAGAGATATTCCGCATTCCTTTTTATCACCTGTATAGTACTTCATTATAAGGATCTCCCATAGTTCAGCCCACCAGTCCCCTGCTGATGAAAATATTGGGTGTTTCCAGTCTTTTACAGTAACAGACCTTGCTGCAATGAATGGCTTTGTGCACACATCTTTTTATAGTTTCACATTATATCTTTGGAATAGATGCCTAGAAATGAGATTGCTGACTCAAAGGACAAAAGTGCACATGATTTTGCTAGTTTTCCCAAATTTCCCCCATCGTATTTATTTTTTAATTTAATATTTTAAGCAAGACATATATTTACATGATTCAAAAACCTAACAATGTCAAAAGGTTCACAGCAGAAAGCCTCCATCCCTCCCTAGTCCCCCATCTGCCTGGTTCTATTCTACCCAATCCCAAAACTTCCTCACTCCAGGTAATCACGATTGCTGGTTTCTTACATACCCTTCCAGGGTGTTCTATGTGAATCCATGCAAATACGTGTATTTGTATGTATGTACTGAGAGAGAGAGAGAATTTTTCCCCTTTTTTTAACCCCAGTCGTCAGTGTGCCATAGTCCTGTACTCAACCCTGCAGTGTTCTGCCTCCACCAGCAACTGGAGGTACATCACCTCACTGACTCCTCCCTAGAACCCAGCAAGACAGATATTACTATCCCCTGTTGGCCCAGTGGTTAAAGTGATCAACTGTTAACCGAAAGGTCGGCAGTTTGAACCCATCAGCCACTCCGTGGGAGAAAGATGTGACAGTCTGCTTCCATAAAGATTTACAGCCTTGGAACACCTATGGGGCAGTTCTACTCTGTCCTGTAGGGTCACTATGAGTCAGAATTGACTCAGTAGAAGTGAGTTTGGTTTTTTGGTATTACAGACTTAGGCTCAAAGAGGTTGAGTAACTTGCCTAAGGTCACACAGTAAGTGACAGAGCCAGGCTCAGATTCAGGTTTGCGAACTGCAAGACAGTGTCTTTCTTCCTCACCGTGTTGGCTGTACATCCCAGCCCCAACCCCCCCAACCTCCACATGCACCCCACCTGCACACACACCTGCACCCCCACTACTACCTCCACCGCCAGCACCCTTCAGTTACAGGGTTTGACTCACTGGCCTCTGCTTTCTAGGGTGGAGCTGCCTGTCCCAGGAACCTCCCAGTATACTCCTCTCCCGGCACATGCTCACCCACACACTCCAGCCATACTCAGGGGAACCCAGTCAGCTTAGAATCCCAGAGCAGACATCCAATGGAGTCAGTCCACACTGACCCCAACTGATAAGGAGAAGTCACAGAGAAGTCAAGGCAAACCCTAACAAGCACCTAACAGCTGTGTGGACCCTGGGAGGAAGGGCCTTGATCAAGGATCTTGGGTTCCAAAAATCTGGACCCGGCCCCTGGTAGGTCCAGGTGCAAGTTCCTCAATCTTTCCAGACCTCAGTTGCCTTTTTTGTAACAGCATGGGACAGTGATTCCCATCTAATCCTCGTTGTGATCATCACATGGGGCTGGTCCGTGATGGGCTTAGCCGAGCGCTGGGCACAGAGTCCAAGCTCAACAAACAGTAGTCTTGTTAAAGTGAGACCCATCCCCGCAGCTGCCCAGAGCCAGCCCTCTTAGGACAATAGAAGGTACAAAAGGCAATTCTACTCTTTCTGGCCCCGAGGGAGGCCTCTTATCCCTAAGCCGCCTCCTCTTCAGATGCAGGAGATGGACAAGTGAATCACAACCCAGAGTAAATATAGTACTTTGAAGCCGCCACAGGAAGTCACAGCCCTGCCGCCATCTTGGGCTTCAGACACGAAATACAGAATAACGAAGTCCGTGTTACTACTCTGTTTCTTTACCTTGTGTGCGTCTTCTGGGTCATTTTTGTGGACAAGGCCCCACAATATTATTTTAAGACATCTGCAAAGACACTCTTTTTCCTTTATTAAAAAAAAAAAAAATGAGTGTAATTGGCCTAAACCAATAAAATAATATTTACCCAGATTTTACACTTGCTGAGGAACACACCACACAATTAATTCTAACAGCATAATTAATTCAAATTTACATTAATTAAATTAAATTAAAACATTTGACGTGTTTCTTAATCTACTCCAAAGAAGTTCGGCAACTTAATTGCTATGAAACAAGATAACCGAAATAAGGAGGATATTTAACATACTTATTAAATGCCACTTAGTATTTCTGATTAGTATTTTTAGGGTCTAATTAGTGTCTAATTAACTTGCTATAGGCTATCTTTGCACAATACCAATTAAATTTCAAAACATCCCTTATAAACACACAGCCATGAAAAGGAGAAGAAGAAGTATTGTTGGAGGCATGAGTTAATCAGGAGACCTTGGCGTGGTATTGTTTTGTATCTATAAATACCCATGCTCATTAAAACTCATCAAGTGTTGCTTTTCACCATTAATTGCTATTTAATCAACTTCAAATAAATGAGGAACTCTCTGAGCCCAGCTGTCATTGTGGAGACAGATGAAGAGTCTGGAAAACAGGAGAATAAGGTGAGAGAGCAGGAGGCAAGAAGAGAAGGGAAGGAAAGCAAAAGACTTAGGCAGCTGATAAGTGGTTTGTATAGCGAGAATGGTGAGGCTTTATCTCGTGTACTTTGGACATGTAATCGGGAGGGACCAGTCCCTGGAGAAGGATATCATGCTTGGTAAAGTAAAAGGTCAGTGAAAAAGAAGAAGCCCCTTAAATGAGATGTATTGACATAGTGGCTGCCACAGTGGGCACAAACATAGCAACCATTGTGAGGATGGCACAGGACCAGGCAGTGTTTCGTTCTGTTGTACATAGGGTTGCTATGAGTCGGACCCATCTTGATGGCACCTTACAGCAACAGAGGGGATGTGAAGGAAAAAGCAGACTTGAATTTCCGTCGTGGGTTTTATTACTGATATCCCACCCTCAGGGGACTTTAAGATTGAAATCCCAACTTGGGACATCTTATAAATACAATGAATTACCCACCAATTGAGGACAATGGTGGTTCAGGGGTAGAATTCTCACCTTCCATGTGGGAGTTCTGGGTCTGATTCCCAGCTAACGTACCTCAAGCGCAGCCACTACCTGTCTGTCCATGGGGGTTTGCGTGTTGCTAGAATGCTAAACAGGTTTCAGTGGAGCTTCCAGACTAAGACAGACTTCCAAAGGCCTGGTGATCTGCTTCCAAAATCAGCCAAGGAAAACCCTATGGATCACAAGAATCTGATCCACAACCAAGCCTGGATCACGAGAATGGTGCAGGACGAGGCAGCGTTTCCTTCCATTATGCATGGGGTTGTAATGAGTCAGGAGCCGACTCAACAACAGCTAACAACAACAACCCGCAAAGGAAAATTCCCAGATCCATAGGGGGTGACCCTTGGGTAACTCCGGGGGGAAGCTACCCCGGCCCACACGGAGAAAACTGTAAAAGGCCAGGTGTTGGAATCAGCGACCTCTGGCTCAGAATCTCAGCTTCACACTAGCTGTGTGGTGATGTGTGAATCACTTACCCTCTCTGAGCCTCATCTGAAAAATATATGACTGGCTTCATGGGGTGCAACCTGTACAGTCACACAGTACCCCTGCTCAGATGGGCCCTGTGCTTGGTTTAATGTTCTGCTCTCAGCATCTCAAAATTCTTAATAATTCTTGAACAAGGGTCCCCCATTTTCATTTTGCACTGGGCCCTGCAAATTATGTAGGAAAATGCCTCCCTTGTGGGGCTGATGGGAGAATCGGGTGAGAGACAACACATGCAAAGCACCCAACATTGGCCCTTGCACAGAACAAGCAGCTCAGTAAACACAGCAGCACACACACTCGCGTGACCTCCCTGAAGGACAGACACCCCAGTGGCCTATGGGTAATCTTTACTGCCTACCTCTTCCCTGGGCTGGGGGGGAACCCCAGGGCCCTGGGCATCTGGACACTCTCTGCTTATTGGCCCAGCTGGTAAAAGACGGCATGGCCGCTTCTGGAACGTTCTTGCCACCCTGCCTGAATTGCTGGCCTATCTCCAGCTTATCGCCTGGGAGCCAGAGCAGGAAGAGGAGGTTACCATGGTGACTGCCAGGCCCAACTTTCAAGACAGCATCCATGTGGGCTTCGTGTCGGGCTTGAAGAAGTTCACCGAGTACTTCACATCGGTGCTGTGCTTCACCACCCCCGGGGACGGGCCTCGCAGCACCCCCCAGCTGGTGCGCACCCACGAGGATGGTAGGCACCACCCCATTTCCTGCTCTCGCTGCCCTCCCCCACCTAGCCACCTACCCACTCAGGGCCAGACTGGGTGGCCCAGATAGAGGGCAGCCCTGGCCTCCTCTTCCGCCCTATGGCATGAAGCCCTGGGACCCCACGGGCTGTCTGGCAGACGGTGGTCTCCCTCTGGCTCTAACCAGCATTGGGTGGGGTGGGGGACTCTTGGGGTACAGTGCCTGGGCCTGTGGGACACCTCAGCTTCAGTGAAATCCTGGACACCTCGCTGAAGGTCAGCTGGCAAGAGCCCGGGGAGAAAAACGGCATCCTGACAGGTAACATCCCGGTGTTAACTGAATCGGAGGGTGGGACAGGGCACAAGAGGTCTTCTAGTCCATTCCCCTGCCTTTGAGCTAGTTTCCATCCAAGCCCTCCCAGCCGACCTCCATTTCTTAGAAACTACTTGGAGAAGGCTCTCAGCACCTCGGCTCTGTAGCACCCCCCAGACCCTCAACCACAGCCTCCGTGGCCACTGTGACATTTGCTCTGTCTCCTACAGTCACTGGCCAATGGTGGCATCCACTGAGCCACTCCTGGTATCCCAGGCGTGATGACAATAGCTCCCACCTCCCTCAGCCCCATTTCTCCCTGCATGCACCTGACTGCCAGCCTAGTACGGACGCGAGAAGCTTAAGGAGTAACCCAGGGAGGTCAAGGTCAGCTGATGGCCACAGCCAAGCTCATGCTACAACTGGAAGGTTCTCATGTTGGCAGTGTGAATCCACCCAGAGGCTCCTTGGAAGAAAGGCCTGGCTGGCAATCTGCTTCTGAAAAATCATCCATCGAAAACCCTGTGGAGCATAGTTCTACTCTGACACACCTGGGATTGCCCTGGGTCGGAGTCGACTCAACCGCAACTGGTTTGGCTTTTGCTTTTCCCCAGGGTACCGGATCTCCTGGGAGGAGTATAACCGGACCAACACCCGTGTGACCCATTACCTGCCCAATGTGACCCTGGAGTACCGGGTCACGGGCCTCACCGCACTTACCACCTACACCATCGAGGTAGCCGCCATGACCTCGAAGGGCCAGGGCCAGGTGTCCGCCTCGACCATCTCCTCTGGAGTGCCTCCAGGTAGGTGCCCAGTCTCAGGGCAGGGCTCATGGTCCTTGCTGCTCTCCTGACCTGGGTCCTATTCAAGGGGTCCCTTCTCTGTCAGGAATAGTGGCCTCCTTCCCATGGAGCTGTCTCCTGCCCTTGCAATCTGTGGCCTCTTGGTTCCTCCCCAGAACAGGTCGTGATTCCGATGATGCCACCCCTCTGGACAGGGATGCCACAGGCTCCCTGCTGCTCCCTCCCCCAGCTCGCCAAAGAGCACAGACCCCTAAGGACCTTGCTCTTGTCTTATTCACCCCCCATCCCTTCCCTCTGCTCTCCCGCACCACGCCAGGTGCCACATGTGGGAATATGTCAGTGATTCAGGGGAAGAATTCTCACTGTCCCCAGAAAGGTTGGTTCCAGCCAGTGTAAATGTTGGCTGGGGAGGTGGCAGAGCATGGTGGGAGTAACCTTAGGCCTGACATAAAGAGCAAGCTGAGGTCTGATCCCAGCTCTGCTTCTGCCAAGCTCTGTGACCTTGAGCTAGGCAGGTGGCGCCCCTGTGCCTCAGCTTCCCCATCTGTATACACGGGGAGTTGGACTAGGTCACCACATGGTCCCGTCCAGAGCAGTAATGCTATGCTTATGTGACCTGGCCAGAATCCCTGCACCTGCCCATTGCCATGGCCAAGGTACAGAGCTTTGGTCAGCCCAAGTAACAACATTAGTACTGACAAATATCTATGTCATGCTCCTAGGCACGGAGCTCAGAGCTTTATAAACATCGACTCGCTTATTCCTCACAACAACCCTGAGGTGGGTATTAATTGGTATCATCTCCATTTTGCAGAGGAGGGCACTGAGGCACAGAGAGGTTAGGTAACTTCCCCAAAGACACACAGCCTGTAGATGGTGGAAGGGACTTAAACTTAGACAGTCCAGCCCCAGAATCCACTCTCTTTCTGTTCATCCTCAGTCCTAAGAGCCCCAGGATCCCGTGGTTGGAAAAGAGGGGGCGCCTCTTGCCCCTGCCCCCCCTCCCAGCTTCGCTCAGCAGTTGTTGGGCAGCGGGATGGGGATGTGGGGGAGGACCGGTGCCGCTTGCCTGCCTTCTGAGCCCAGCTCGATTTAGTGCAGCTTCCAGCTCCCTCGTGGGGCATCTCACTGACGTCCAGAACGACCAGGAGAGGGTGTGTTCCCAGCCCCGCCTCAGCCCTGGGGGATCTCCTGGTCCCCAAATTTGTGTTGAGCTCCTGGCATAAACACGGTAGACATAGGACCAAAGACTGCATTTCTGAGATCAAACTTGGCCATACTTCTAGGAAGTTTCCAGGAGGAAGAGGACCTTGGAGGGGAGGAGTGTGACACACAGCCCCCTCCCTGCCCAGCAAGCCCTGCTGATGTGCAAAGACGTTCTTCTCGCCCCATCTCCCTTCCTGTTTGTTTTCTAGAACTCCCAGGGGCCCCCACCAACCTGGGCATCTCCAACATCGGCCCCCGCTCTGTGACCCTGCAGTTCAGACCAGGCTACGATGGAAAAACCTCCATCTCCCGCTGGCTGGTGGAGGCCCAGGTGAGACCACTGAAGGGGTCCCTGGAGCCTGGCCAGGCAGCCAGGTCCTCAGCCCTGGATGTGACCTGCTCTTGAGTGCAAAGCCGTCTGTGTGTTTACACTGGTGTAAATTTTCACAGATTACTCAGTAAGCGAGGTATGCGCAGGCTTACTTGTGCTTGCTTACTAATCCGTAGTGCTCAATTTCACCTGTTTTTCACCACATCTTTGATGTGAAATTGTGTACTACAGATTAGTAAGTAAGCACGAATAAACCTGTGCATACCTTGCTTACTGTAAGCCTGTGTGTACCTTGCTTACTGATTAATCTGTCTCTGGTCACCTATACCAAAACGCCCACAGTTCCCAATACTTTCCATCACTCCCTCTACCTCCACCTCCTCTGCCTCACCTGAACACACGCACACATTCCCTCCTGGGACGGGGAAGTGGCTGGCTGGCCTGGAAAACTAACTGGTTTTCACCTGCAGCCCTTTAAACCAGCAGTCCCCGGCTTGACTGCACCCAGAATTACCAGCGTGGGGATTGCGGAAGTTCACTGCCTGAGCTCCCCCTCCTGAGATTCGGGTTCTGATTTAACTGCTCTGAGGGTGGCCGGGGTGTTTAGAAGCCCCAACAGGCTGTTTAGGAGAATCACCTGGGCAGCTTACTAAAAACACAGATTCCTGGGTGCCCCCGGCCTGGAGATTCCAGTTGGATAGGTCCAGGGTAGGGCCCAGGAATGTGTTCATGACAGGCACTCCATGAGGTTCTGACTCAAGAGTTCTCAAGGTGATACTCAAAAAATTGATCCCTTTAAGGGCCTGGGAAGATGATGGCCCCATTGGGTGCTGTCCAGGTGAGCCCTGGGATTCGAACCCAGACCTTTCCTGGGCAGGGCACCCCCATCCCAGGCAATGGCCGCACAGGTCTGAGGGTCCCTGTTTTTTCCAGATGGGCGTGATCGGGGAGGGAGAAGAGTGGCAGCTGGTCTACCAGCTCCACAACGAGCCTGATGCCCGCTCCATGGAGGTGCCCGACCTCAACCCCTTCACCTACTACAGGTAACGTGGGCAGGACATGGGGGGGAATGGTGGCCCAGGGCCAAGGAGGGCCGCACAGACCAGAGGGCTCCGGGCTCCAGCCCTCACCATCTTGCTCACCCTCTCCTCCCAACCCAGCTTCCGCATGCGCCAGGTGAACATCGTGGGCACCAGCCCCCCCAGCCAACCTTCCCGAAAGATCCAGACCCTCCAGGCACCCCCTGACATGGCCCCGGCCAACGTGACCCTGCGCACAGCCAGTGAGACCAGCCTGTGGCTTCGCTGGATGGTAAGGCCCCCATGGAGGCAGTGGGGGTGGCAGAGGACGTCTCCTTGACCCTTGTCACCCTGCAAAGGTGCCATCACCTAGGGGCATCAAAGGGGGCGCCTTCAGGATACCTATGGCTCCTTTTTCTCATCTTTATTCCTTGGTCCTGGCCAGGTTTCTGATAATCTGTTAGCCCAATGACCAAAAGCCCCACGTGGGAGGAAGGAGGTAGAAAGCACTGTTTATTGAGACTGCCATGTGCAAGGCGTTTTGCATTGTTATTTCACCTAACCCCCCTGCCCCCCTCCCACCCCAGTAATTCTGCAATAACCCAAACCGAGCCAGTTGCTATTGGATTGATTCCAACTCACGGTGACTCATGTCTGCAGAGTACAAGTGTGCTCTACGGGGTTTCCAATGGCTGTGACCTTTCTTCTTCTGAGGCACCTCTGGGTGGGTTTGAACTGCCAACCTTTCAGTTAGTAGTCAAGCACTTAACTATTTGTGCCACTCAGACTCCTCAAAGGGCATGCTGTTATCTTAATTTACAGCAAAGAAAACTGAGGCTCAGAGAGGTTAAGAACTTGCCCATGGCCACGTAGCTCCCAAGCGGTGGGTTTGGGATGCACATGAAAATTGTTCCATCGCGCTAAGTCAGAGAGTGCGAGGCTGTTTCTGAGGGAGACAAGGGAGGGTTGTTTGGCTCTCAACCCCCATCCCAGCAGATCTGGGTTGCACGTCCAGGGTCATTATCCCCAGCTGGCTCTGCATACAGTAATAACAGCCAACATTATTGAAGGTATCCTCTCCTGCCAGACACTGCTCTGAGTGCTTTATGTAACATAAATCTTTGAATCCTCTTGACAAGCCTATGAGAGCAGTATGATCCTGGTCCCCAGCTTACAGACAAGGAAACTGAGGCAGAGAGCAGTGGAATAACTTATTCAAGGCTGCCACCCTCATTAACAATGGGGCTGAGATCCCCACGCAGGGAGCCTGGCCCCACAGCCTTCACCCCAGCCACTCTGCTCTCTCATCTTCTGGGAATCAGAAGAAACCATTTCTCCCCAGGCTTTCCCCACCACAGGGTCCCGCAAAACAGCAACCCTCCAAGAAGTGCTTGGAGGCTAGACCAATTCTTAGACAAATAAATATGAGAAACCGCACCAGCTACCACAGCTCCTGAGAAGACCCCGGAATACTAGCTCAGGAAGGAGTGTGCGTAATTCAGCATCACCAGGCCTGTCTGGCCACATGACTTTTTGTTTCCCTGAAAATCTCTTGCAAGTCTCACAAAACAGTTTGCAAAGGGCCACTCTGTGGGCTGGCTGACGGGGAGGCGGTTACTGCCTTTAACTACGCCCTTGTGGTGGTGGTTAGTTGCTGTCAGGTTAATTCCCACGCATGGTGCCCCCAAGTATTTCAGAGTAGAACTGCCTCATAGGGTTTCCCAGGCTGAAATCTTTACAGGAGGAGCCCCGGTGACCCAATGGTTAAGGGCTCAGCTGCTAACCGAAAGGTCAGTGGTTCAAACCCACCAGCAGCTCCATGGGAGAAAAGACCTGGCGACCTGCTCCCATAAAGATTACGGCCTAGGAAACCCTATGGGGCAGCTCTACTCTGTCACATGGGGTCACTATGAGTCAGAATCCACTTGACAGCACACAACAACAACTGTCTTTACAGAAGCAGATCGCCGGGTCTTTTCTCCCAAGGAGCAGCTGGTGGGTTTGAGCTGCCAACCTTTCAGTTAGCAGCTGGGCATATAACCATCGCACCACCAGGGTTCTCATAAAAGGACTTATTGCCTAGGGAAGTACTTGGCACTGTCAGCTCTGGATAAATGTCAGTTGTTAATTATGGCTTCCCTCCAGGACTGTCTTTCTACCCAGTTTGTCAGCTGTAGGGCTCTAAGAGCACCCAGCACACACATGGCTTCCTGTGACCAGCACCCTCGCCTCCCTGCCCACGTCTTAGCCGACTCCAAATTCTGCTCTCCCCTACCTTCAGGCTGGCTCCCCCTCCCTCCATCTCACTTTAAAGGCTCCAAATACTGAAAGGTTAAAGAGTCTGAGATTCAGGGGGGGTGAAGGGGGCATAAAAAAGGCAATAGCTGCACTTCTCAGGGCCCCAGGCACCTCTCAGCCCGGCTAATGGTGTACAGCCCGTTACCTTTCCTTATCAGGTACAGGAGCATGCAGCCCAATCCAGCTCCATCTCCCAGGCCATCGATTGCCGACTTAATGGCCTCTGGTCCATTCCACTAAGTGTCTGTGGGAGCTGGGGCCAGAAGTGAGCAGGGGAGGTGGGGTCTGCAGAAGAGGAACGGAAGAAAGTGGGTCAGGATATGGGGAACGCGTTCCCAGGAAGGCAGAATTGGAGGGTGAGGGGTGGGGATGAGGTGAGGGGTGGGGATGAGGTGAGGGCTGTAGGCGCCCCAGCCCCACCTCTCTCACCTTCAGAGGTGGACCTGAAGGCCAGGCTCTTGGTTCACACCTGCCTCAGATCACAGACTGCCACCAATGTGTAAACCCCCCGCCCCCCACTTACCAGCACTGCCCAAGTTAATGCAAACGACCTTGAACCAGTAGCCGCAGCCCCACCAACCTAGGCATAAGGCTCAGGACAGGGATCTGTGTTTTCTCTTTGCTAAGATGCACACAAACAAGACAGAGGCTGGAAGTGCAGCAGAAGAGGCTCAGGTCTGCTGGAAGGAAGGACTTCCTGACAGTGGCTGGTGCCCCATCCCTGCTCAGGATGCCCTCTTCCCATGCTTGCTTCTCCAAGGGCAGGCATAAGCTGATACCATTAAAATAAAATAATGGCAATTAAAATAAATGTGTGTTGGCAGCCTGACCAAGGGTAGAGAGGGAGCCGGGGCCAGTGGTGGCTGTGCTCACGGGCGTGTCGGACAGACAACCTTTGTGAGTCTCCTGGCTGGTTGGTGGGTGGCAGGGTAGTAAGTTCTTCAGAGACACAATAAAGAATGTTGTTATTGTTAGCTGTTCTCAAGTCGATTCTGACTCGGCACGTCCATGTGTGCACAGTAAAACTGCTTCCACTGGTTTTCAAGGCTGTGAACTTTCTGAAGCAGATCACCAAGCCTTCTTTCCAAAGTGCCTCTGGGTGGGTTCAAACTTCCAGCATTTCAGCTAATAGTCGAGTGCTTAAGCGTTTGTGCCACCCAGGGACTCCACAATAAAGAATAGATGAAAAAAAAAAAAAAAGATTACACACTCTCCTCAGGGGCCTGAGGTAAGAGACAGGCAGACAGGCTGCTGCAGAAACACAGTTACACAGTCTAATCCACACCTGGGATGAGAGTGCCTCACATGGGTGCTGAGGGTTGGATAGTGGACGGTGTTCACCCTGAAGGCTCCCTGAAAGAGGAGGCACCAGCGCCTGCTCGCCCAGGGCAGTTCTCGAAATCAGGGGCAGGCCTGGCCTCACAGTAGCCTCCTGCCCCTTTCTTGCCACAGCCCCTCCCGGAGATGGAATACAACGGGAACCCGGAGTCAGTGGGCTACAAGATCAAGTACAGCCGGTCAGACAGCCACGGCAAGACGCTGAGCCACGTGGTCCACGACCGCGTGGAGCGAGAGTACACCATCGAGGATCTGGAGGAGTGGACCGAGTACCGCGTGCAGGTTCAGGCCTTCAACGCTATCGGGAGTGGGCCCTGGAGCCAGACCGTGGTGGGAAGGACCCGGGAGTCAGGTCAGTCCCTTCACGGCAGCCCCTGTGACTCCCTCCTGCCTCTGCCATCAGAGCCATCCAAGGGCACAAATGGCTGGAACTGTTGTCCCCAAAATAGACTAAGCTCATTTTCCTGTTTCTGCACAGCATCATGGCAGAGTGTCCCCCAGCACCTGCTCCTCCCTGCAGCTGGTCCCCAGCCCAGGCCCTGCTGCTCCCCACGTGGGGGCTCCCTACCTCTACAGGATAGCTAGGTAGCCTCAGTAGTCCAAACCGCCCACCTCTCTGCCCTCAGCTTCAACCCTGACACCCCATGGTGTATGAGAGCCTGAGATGGGACATCAGAGAAGGGCTTACTCTCAGAACATTCTAGAAATGATTCCTTTGCTCATAGGAGTCACCCACAAAATATGAAGGCCCCAGCCTGAGCCACTCTCTCATGTGGCTCACTGCCCTGTGACTTTTTCCTAAAAAAAAAAAAAAAAAATTAGCACCTTCTAAATGACAGCCTGGTCCCTCTCCGCCCCAGTGGCTGCTGTGCTCTCGGGAAATGCAAGCATTGTCCTGTTAGCCTGAACAGCAGATAATCAGGAAGGCAAATCTGAAACCAGAAACAGCGTCTGCAACATTCCAAAGCCAAAGAAACCCCAGTAGGATCATTTGCTATTTGGGGACCATGTGTGCTGTGTTTCCTCCATAGAGTGGGCAGGGTCCTACCCCACCTCCCCTCCACTGGAGGGTCCCCTTGGGGTGCTGAGTTCCTCCTCTCCACGCCCTTGCTCCTGCAGTCCCTTCTTCTGGCCCCACCAATGTGTCAGCGCTGGCCACCACCTCCAGCAGCATGCTTGTGCGCTGGAACGAGATCCCCGAGGCTGATCGCAACGGGCTTGTGCTAGGCTATAAGGTGAGTCTCGGGATCAGAGGAAGAGGCTGGAGTCTGCACTGGCTCCCCTGGCCTCTCCATCCCAGCCACTGTGTCACCGTGCCTCCCATGGGCCCAGGCCTTTGTCTCCTGCAGTGGACACAGAGAATCTGCCTGGGGCCTCTGGCTACTGGTCTCCATGGTAACCAGGGCACTCCAGGGAAGCTCCACGCCATTCTCCCCTAGGAAGCTTCCAGGACAGTCCAGCATCCTTGAAGCTGCTCCTCCTCTCCAGAGGGCATGCTGGGTGCTCTAAGCCTCACTTTCAGCGCTGACGGGTCCAGTTTCCATTTCCATTACCTTCTAGAACTCTTCCCAGAGATGCACCTAGGCACATGGTCTAGCCCTGCCTGGAAGTTGGGGGACGTGGGTTGATGTCCCCTCTGCCTTTACTATCTGTGTGGCCTTCAGCACACTCTCCCCTCCTTGGCCTGCTTCCCACCTGGGTGTTCTCCGAGGAGCCTTCCAGCTCTGATTCTAGCCCATCTGGGTGTTCTCAGCCCCTTGAAGCACTAGTTTTGCCACTACCCCACATTCCCTTGGGACTGAGTCACTCCAAAAATCCCAGGTTCTGTTCTGGATCTGTGGAGGCCAAATGACGCCTCAAAATTATTATCCTGAGGAAATCTTTAAATCTTGAACCAAAACTATCCCCTGAAGTCATCTTTGAACCAAATAATAAAAACCCCTTGCCTTCCAGTCAATTCCAACTCATAGCAACCCTATGGGACAAAATAGAAGTGCCCCATGAGGTTTCCAAGGCTATAATCTTTTACGGAAGCACCACATCTTTCTTCTGTGGAGCAGCTGGTGGCTTTGAACCACCAACCTTTCGGTTAGCAGCCAAGCACGTAACCACGGTGCCACCAGGGCTCCTGACCGAATGATAAATCAGAAACCACTTCTGACTCATAAGTAGAACTGCCCCATATGGTTTCCAAGGAGCAGCTGGTGGATTTGAACTGCTGACCTTTCGGTTAGCAGCTGAGCACTTAACCAATGCACCACCAGGGCTCCTAAACAAATAATAGTCTAGCCTGATTAGAAAAGAATGTCTGCATGAAGCATTATACTCTTTTACAGACTTATCTATATGTGATCAAATTGACAACAGCAACTCGAAAGGATAGATGAGAAGCTTAGGGGGCGGTGAGTGTATGTTGATGATGGTGAAAGAGTTTGGAAAATGTTGTCGAGAATGGTGGCACAACTTGGAGAATGTAGCCAATGTCTCTAAATTGTACATGTAGAAACTGTTGAAGTGGTATATGTTTTGTTGTGTATATTTTAACCCAAAAAACCAAAAAGCCCAAGTCTGCCCAGCGCGCTCCTGGGGATAGGACTCAGGAGAGGTGCTGCAGGAGCCAGACCCCAGGCCCTCACCCACCTCCCCCCGCGCTGGGCTCCGGCAGGTGGTGTATAAGGAGAAGGACTCTGACGCCCACCCCCGCTTCTGGCTGGTGGAAGGGAATGCCTCGCGCAGTGCGCAGCTCACGGGCTTGGGCAAATATGTGCTCTACGAGGTCCAGGTGCTGGCCTTCACGCGCATCGGCGACGGCAGCCGCAGCCACCCACCCATCCTGGAGCGGACGCTGGACGACGGTGAGTCTGGATCCTGCCAGCATGGGGAAGTTCAGGGGGTGTCACTAAGGGCACCTGACCCCACTGCAGCCAGGAACCAACCATTGCTGTAGAGCCGACTCCAACTCATGGCAACCCCACGTGTGCGTAGTAGACCTGTGCACCATAGGGTTTTCATGGCTGTGACCTCTCAGAAGCAGATCACCAGGACTCTGGATGGGTTGAAACCACCAACGTTTCAGCTAGCAGTTGAGTACATAACCATTTGCACCACCAAGGGACTCCGACCCCACTGCAAGGGGTGCTAGGGAAGGAGTGACAACACAGGGCAGTTGTACATCCAGCTCACATTCCTGCACTCTCTCCAGGACACGTGTTCAGAATAGGAACTTGGCATCTGTTTTGATTGCTTTTCTGCCTGGGGCAGAGTCACTTTCAGGGAAGGGCCGCCAAAGGGGAAGGCTTGATTTTTCCTTGGCGCGAGAGCCTTCTGGTCCTGCTTGCTAAAGAGATGCCAGTCAGGTCCCTGCATTCATGCCTAAGGCTGAACTCCCCCTACAGCCAGCTGATGCACCCTGGCACCCCCCACTTCTCCACAAGCTACCCACCACAAACATTTGCAGAGTCCAGACGAGAGTGCCAAAGGACGCCCATGGACCATATGTCTGTGCGTTTTAAAGTTATAAATCAAGCTAATGAACTGTTAAATATGTTCTATCCTCCTGCCTTGACAAATATACCCTGGGAAGCCAAGTTCAAGTTTAGAATTCTCAGACTTCTTGCCTTCTGAATGTGGCAACCCAGGAGGAATTACCCCACAGCCATCCCTGACCCATACTTTTCTCACCCTCCCCTCTGTCCCACGCTGTTCAGTCTCCATCCACACCCCAAAAACAGCTCGGTCCAGAGGTACACACACCAACGGCACCGTCCACCAAAGGAGGGTGGGTCTAAGGAAGAGGCTCGTGCAGACCCTGGAAGTGGGTTGCGGTATGCCTGGGCAGATAATTCCAGGATTCCGGGATTCCAGAGCCAGGTTAACAGGGAAGGGTGGTGGGCTCAGGGTGCGTGCATCCCCTTGCCCCACAGACACCTCACCCCATGGAGAGGGGCACAAGGCATGACGGGAGGAAGCCAGAGCCGGACCTTCTAAAGCAAAGGCCAAGCCCGGGCCCTCTTGCCCAGCACATACAAGGAAGCAGGGACCTTGGGTCCCTTCTCACTGCTGCCAGCTGATGCCTGGGTTGAGGGTAGAAGCATCGCTGAATCCTTCTTTGTAGCCCTAGCTTCTAGCTCAGCGTCAGGCACAGAGCAGCACTCAGCACAAACCCACTGAGCTGGGTGGCCGCTCATCCATCCCACCGAACCAGCTGTTCTGCTGGAGCCAGCCCAGGGCAGGAGCTGGGCCACCACCTCAGTGTCAGCCTCTCTGTCCCCTCCAGTTCCGGGGCCACCCGTGGGTATCCTGTTCCCGGAGGTGAGGACCACATCAGTGCGGCTCATCTGGCAGCCCCCCACCGCCCCCAATGGCATCATTCTTGGTAAGCCTTCATCTTTGCCCTGCTCAGCCCCTGTACCCCTGTTGCAGGAAGAAAGAAGTATCAAGGAGGTGTTGGCAAAAGGACAGCTAGGCCCAGGAAGTATCTGTATCTCCTTGAGAATGATACCTGAGTCTTCTTTCTCTGGCTAGAAGTCTTGGTCTGTAAGATTATCTGCTGAGGGCAAGGTCAGGGTTCAAGTCCCTTAAGGACCATTGGTTGGCTTTGGGCCCACAAATGCCAGTGGGCCATCTGGTATACCTTGGCTTCTGTTCCTAAGTATGGCCAGGTGAGGGTGTGCTGGCCAGCTCAACACAGCCAACTGCAGGGAACAGAGCCAAAGGCATGGGGAAGGGGTGATACTGCAGATCAAAAGCATCTTTTCATATTCAAAGGTCACACACACACACACATACCACCAGCAGCCTACCAGGAGAAGACACACAGGGTTGGAGTAAACTTGAGCAAGTTCACTCAGACCCCCAACCTGTAAGATGGCAGGACTGGACTACCTGTGCACAAGGACCATCAGTCCTGTGTCCTGCAGTGCCTGCCCTGGGCAAATGGCACACCTCCAAATGCTTCTCTCTGAGGAGGACAGAGACCAGAGCTGGAATTTCAGCTCAGCCACCTACCGGCAGGGGGGTCTGGCCTCTCCCAGCCTCCGGTTCCTCACCAGGGCCTGTTAGGGGTTTCAGAGAGCCTGTGTGTTTGGCACCTGTCCATGTCCCACACAGTCCACACTCCCCAAGTGGCCAAGAGGGCCCCAGGCAGGAGGGTCTGTGGTCCAAGGGAAGATGTCCCATGGCCTGAGGCCCTTAAAGAATCCCCCTTTACAGGGCTCAGAGGGCAGCGTGTCCTGCTTCCCAGCGTGACCTGTTTCCTTCCTCCCCACAGCTTACCAGATCACACACCGGCTCAACGCCACCACGGCCAACACTGCCACCGTGGAGGTGCTGGCCCCCAGCGCCCGCCAGTACACAGCCACCGGCCTCAAGCCAGAGGCCGTCTACTTGTTTCGCATCACGGCCCAGACCCGTAAGGGCTGGGGAGAGGCCGCTGAGGCCTTGGTGGTGACCACAGAGAGGAGAGGTAAGTGCTTTCTGGGGGCTGGGAGGCCTGGGGATAGCAGAGGGAGCACCCCAGCCAACCCAGGCGCTCAGAGCCCCTCACAGTGGACGGCTGGGGATCAGCCTGTTATAAGTCACATGGCCCCTGGTCTGGAGTGGACATTGGGCTAAGGCTGTAAAGTCAAGGCCAATGAGGGGTCCAATGGGCTTCCAGAGCTGAGCTGGGGGGCTCCTCTCCTGAGGAGCCTACTCTAGCTGCTCCAGCAACTGGCTTTCTAGAGGGACAGGAGGTGACCGTCGTCTCCCCCCTTCACTATTCCACTTCCCAAGGGCCCCAACCAGTGGGGTGGGGGATCTGGAGCCCTGGCTGTCCTGAGCTGCCAGCTCACCCGAGATTGGGCTCCCCGAAGCAGGCCTGAGACATGGATTTGCATCAAAGGGATTTGTTAAGAAATGTCTCCCCCCGCTCCAAAAAAAAAGCCAGTAGGACAGTGGTTGTCAACTGCTTTGCCCCCCAGGGGGCATTTGGCAACGTAAGGAGGCATTTTTGAGTTACACAACTTGGGAGGAGCTGCTACTGGCATCCAGTAGGTACATCTGGCATCCAGTGGGTACATGCCTGGCCTACTCAACATCCTACAATGCACAGAACAACCCCCAACGCAAGGAACAAGGAACTGTCCTGCCCCAATGTCAGTGCCACAGCTGGGAAGCCCGCAGAGGGGCTGGGGAGGAAAGGATGCCAACTGAGAGTGCGGTGCAAAACAAGTCCCACAGAGGGAAGCTTGGTCAGTCCTGCTCAGTCTGGGACCGTGTAGGTCCCTGTTGTCAAGGCAGGGCAAGGAGCCGGGTGTCTGTGCCTCCATCCCGGCAGTCTTGGTCACAGGCTGCCGCCCTCCCAGGCACCTGGGCTCCAGCAGGACCTGTGTGCATGGGTCTAGGATGGGGGGCCAGGCCTGAGCCCAGAGCACCCCCGTCGCACCCGAGCCCAGCACACAGCCTGCCCGGCTACCCTGGCTCACCTGTTTCCCTCTGCCATCCCCCAGACCGCCCGCAGCCGCCCAGCAAGCCAGTGGTACAGCAGGAGGACGTGAAGGCACGCAGCGTGCTGCTGTCCTGGGAGCCGGGCAGCGACGGGCTGTCCCCCGTGCGCTACTACACTGTGCAGATGCGGGAGCTGCCCAGCGGCCGGTGGGCGCTGCACTCAGCCTCTGTCAGCCACAACGCCTCCTCCTTCATGGTGGACAGGTGAGGCCCGGCCTTGAAGCATCTCCCCTCCACCCTTCCCAGCCTGATTGTCCCCTGGGGAGGGCTTCTGAGAACACATCCAGTCTGGGCTCCCGGAATCTCTTCCTCAGCTGGGCTCAGAGTCACCCAGGAGTCTACCCAGTCCATGCACGTCTCCTCCCAGCTCTAGCCAAATCAGCCAGTCTGCCTCTCTCCCCCTCTCTTCCTCTTCCTCACCCCGTCTTCCTCTCTCCCTGAGCTCAGCATCACCCAGGAGTCTGCCCAGTTCTTCTCATCCCCCAAGGCTCTATCCTAGTCAGTCTTCCCTTCTCTCCTTCCCTTCCTCTTCCCCTCTCTTCCCCGTCTTTCTCCCCTTTCTTCCCTCTCTCTTCTTGCCTCTCCCCCATCTTTTTTTCCCTCTCTTCCCCCCTCTCCTCTTTTCTCTCCTGCTCTCTGCCCCGCTCCCCTCTCTCTCCCTTTCTCCCTGAGCTCAGCATCACCCAGAGGCCTTCCCATCCATTCTCAGCCCCTTCAGCTCTAGCCTACTCTCCTTCCCTCCCTCTCTCCCTCCATTTTTTTCCTCCTCCCTGTCAGGAGCCCTGTTAGGATTGCCTCTTAATTATCTATTTCTGGAGCCTGACGTCCTGCTTTAGTGAAGTGCTGGCCACCCTTCATTAAGGCGTCCTCCCAGCCGGGCAGCGATTTTCTCTCCATCTTTAATAGCGGAGAGGAGCCTCACACCGCAGTTCTGGCTGGTGCTTCAATCCCAGTGGGCTGTATTTTTTACATTCCAGTTGACATGAGCAGGAGTGTTGAGCCATACTTTCCTCCCCCTCCTCCCCCGAGTAAATCAAAAGGGAAGACATTCCCTGGGGAGGAAATGAGGCAAATAGAGACGTGGTGCTGCTTAACTTCCTAAATTCTAGAGAGGGAGGAGTCTGTTGTTCAGACTGGGCAGCTCTAGTACTCTTACAGCCACAGGGTCCTCTGAGGTTGGAAATACATGACCATTTCCGTCTGCAGACCTCTTATCTTTGGAGCTAAAGAGGAGCGACGCCCCAAGCCAGCACTGTTGGAGGAGGTGGCCGGGGCATCAGGACCCCTGGGGTCTGGTCCCAGATTGTCCCCTTGGCAGCAGAGAGCCTTTCTGAGCTTCCATGCTTCTGTCTGTGCAGTGGGTTGGACACCACCTGCCAGCCTGTCCCCCAGCAGGGACAGATCAAAGACTGGGGGTTGGGGCAAGGCCTTACTGGACCCTTTGTTCTCCCACAGGCTCAAGCCCTTTACATCCTACAAGTTCCGGGTGAAGGCGACCAATGACATCGGGGACAGTGAGTTCAGTGAGGAGTCGGAATCACTGACCACCCTGCAGGCCGGTCAGTGCCCACCCCCCACCGGGATCTCTTCATCTGGGCTCTGTGGGTGCTTCCTGGGCACAGGCACTCTCTTTGGGGGAGGGCCCTCCAAAGATGGGAGGGGCACCCGGCCTCCTGGAACCCTCATCTGGGCCCCGTGGGCAGAGCCCCAAGGAGGTTTGGGCCAGAGGGGCTGTGGCCATGGACTCAGGGTCGCCATTCAAAGCCATTCCTTCTCTGCCATCCCACAAGCTCTGAAAGCCTGTGAATGGCCAGGGGAAAGGGGGACACGGTGGACACGAGGAAGGGGGTGGGATCAGAGGGAAGTCTCAGCAGCAGTGGCAGCAGAAGAGGCCTGGGCTCTGGAGGCAGAGTGGAGGGGGCCGTGGCACCTGGGTTCCCAGACCTCTCTCTTCCTCCACAGGGGCCCTTTGTTCTGCAGAATGTGGGTCCTGGGGAAGGGAGGATGGATTACTCGGAGCTGCCCCGGCAGTCCAGTATCTGTGTGATCAGGTCCCCATGGGTCTCCCAGGGGTTCCTGAGTTCATCTGTTTGCCTCTCTCTCCAGCCCCCGACGAAGCACCCACCATCATTTCGGTGACACCCCACACCACCACCTCTGTACTGATCCGCTGGCAGGTACGCCGGACAGGCAGGCATGCTGTCTCCCTGAAGGGCCAGCTAAACTCTGTGCTGGACCAGGAACCTCCAGCCCAATCAGGGCTGTCTGGGCACCCAGGGTCTCCACCTCCAGGACACACAGGAGGGAATGAGAAATCCTGGCATGTGCACTTCATAGTACAGGCTACACACACGTGCACACATGCACATACATCTGTGTACACACACATACGTGCACACTCACACCTATGGGCGTGCATACCTGTGTGAGCACCCATGCACACACACCCCACCCCACGCTCCAGACAGTTGAGTCAGGCAAGTACTGTTACCACTCCCTTCTGCAGAAGAGGACAGAGGCTCAGGGGGGTGACATGAATGGCTCCTGGTCACACAGCTGGTAAGTGGTAGGGCCAGATTATTAACCTTGGGGTTACTGAATACTTGGACAGAAAAATGGTTGGACAGAAAAATTCAGAGCCCGGAACCCATTGCCATGGAGTCGATTCCGACTCATAGCGACCCTATAGGACAGAGTAGAACTCCCCCATAGAGTTTCCAAGGAGTGGCTGGTGGATTTGAACTGCCGACCTTTTGGTTAGCAGCCGTAGTTCTTAGCCACTGTGCCAGCAGGGCCCTGAAGTCCCCATCAAACCCAGCCCCACTCACTGGTCAATGAAGGAATTCCTAGCAGAGAGACCAAACCCAGGTGTGTGTGTCTGTCACGTGCCTGTGCCCGTGAACAAGAACCCACTGTCCAGGGAGCAGGAGGCCCCCCCCGCTTCTTCCCCTCCTCCCCAGCCACACACTGGTGGACACCACCCACCCAGCCACTGGATGAGGACGCTCAGGGAACAAATCCAGGGCAGGGGACAGGTCAGAGACGGGCAGAGGCCAGGCTGAACCTTCCTGCCTAGAACCCGCCCAGTCCAGCCTTTGGGCTCAGCAGGTCATCCACAGAAGCCCCAGAGGCAGAACCCTACCTTAGGATCAAAGGGACAGGCACCAACCTTTGTCTGCCTGCACCCCCCTTCCCAAGGAAAGCACTTGAAGAGAAAACAGGAGGGACCCTCCCTCCTCCAGCCAAAACCCCTAGCCAGCCAGAGGCAAGCACCTCCCCTGAGGAGGACACTCCCTTGTGCACAAATGGCTGCCTCAGATTGGGGCCCCAGTGGCAAAGAGGACAGAGAGGCGCCAGCAGCAGCCAGGGAAGCACTAAAGAGCTCATAAAAGGCTGAACCATTTCAGCAGGCTTTTTAAAAAAGGTGTTATAAAAAGTAGTTTCCTCCTTCTCCCGAAGTCTGTTCTCCAACTCCGCTGTGGATGGGAGCCAAAAGGAAAGATTATAGGGTGTGTGTGGAGGGGTGTGTGTGTGCGTGTGTGATTGTGTACACCCATGTGCACCCACGCTGAAGAGCAGGCAGAGGGCTCAGCTCACAGGCACTCCAGGAAATGTCAGCTGAGTGGAAGAGAGAGGGGTCAGTAGGCTCAGGGAGGCTCGTGACCATCTGGACCAGGAACAGCTCTGCAAATAGCTGTGTGTCCAGAGTCGCGCTCCTGGTACCAACCATGCTGTGTGATCTTGGACAAATTCGTAGACATCTCTGAGCCTCAGTTTCCTGTTCTGTTAAATGGGATTCCACGGTGGCTCCTGCCCCGCCCTGCCTCACAGGGAATGCTGCAGTGATGAAATAACCTCGTTGGGAATATGCTTTACAATTTAAAAAGCTCAGTGTTATTTTTATGCCTTTTCCTGCTTGAGATGCAGCCACTTGAACTTGTCCCGGCTCTGTGACCCAGGAGGCGTGAAGGGGAGGGAGGGTGGGCAGGGTAGAAGGGTGAGCGGTTGTCCAGGGTCCCTCCCCACGCCTCCCCTGCAGCCGCCGGCCGAGGACAAGATCAACGGCATCCTCCTGGGCTTCCGGATCCGCTACCGCGAGCTGCACTACGACGGGCTGAGGGGCTTCACGCTGCGCGGCGTCCACAACCCTGGCGCCAAGTGGGCGGAGCTCACCTGTGAGTGACAGGGTCGCCACGCGGGGCGGGGTGGGTGGGCGTGCCCCTTCCCTGTCCCGAAGCTCGGACCCTGGGTTCTCAGCCCTCTCCTGCCTGGAGCCGGGCTCTCAGCTCCCGGAACCGTTTAACCTGAAACCCTTCTCCCTTCCTCCGTGTGTGCCTCTCTCCCCCTGCCTCGTTCATTCACTTTCGGGTATTTACTGAGTATCTTCTGGATGCCCCAGACACTCGGGACACACCGGTGACCAAGACAAACCGGGTCGCTGCCCTCTGGGAGCTTACAGGCTGAGGAAGAGCCAGACATTAAAGAAATGAACCCCAAAATAGACGTATGAGGACAGAGGTCGTGACAACGTGAAGGAAGAGTGTCGAGGTCCATGGGATCCTAAGACTAGGGTCAGAAAAACTTCCCTTCAAATGACACTAAAAAATACCCTTATTCTGAAGAAGCTCCCTGGGCGGTGAAAACTGTTTGCTCTCAACTACTAACCTAAAGGTTGCTGATTAGAATGCAACCAGTGGCATCACAGAGGGAAGCCTGGAGGTCTGCTTCCATAAAGGGTATAGCCTGTAAAACCTTATGGAGCAGTTCTACTCTGTAAGACATGAGGTCACCATGAGTCAGCATCAGCTCAACGACAATGAGTTTGGTTTTGGTAACCTCGAAGGATGATTCCAGTTCAGCCAGGCAGAAGGGAAGGGACGAACCCAGCATATGCAGATCTAGTCATGTCTAGTCATGTCCCCAGAGCAACGGTCCCTGCTCTGGTCCTGGGAATCCAGCCTGCCTCTGTGGCGGAAGGAAAGAGCAGGAGTCCAAGTGGGAATCCCAGGGAGAGAATATGCCTGGAAATGTCTTAAGCAAGGGAATGACGTGATTGGGCTTTTGTTTTTGGAGGGCCGCTTTGGTGGCAGTGAGGGGGGTGGCTTGGCTGTGGGTGGGGGACCTGAGACAGGGAGCCAGTTAGAGGCTATTGCAAGTGTATAGGCAGTGTAACCAAGGTGGAAAGTTTGCAGTGGAATTGAGGAGCCAGGACAGGGAGGTGATGTGTTATGGACAGAGACTCCATCGAGCTGTATGATTGGTTAGTGGGGGAAGGAGGCAAGAGAGGGGGGAGTGCAGGACTTGGGTACCCAAGTGGGTGGTGGGAACACTCATCAAAAAAGTAGGAGAGGAGGAGCTTTTTAAGACCCTCTCAACTTTGATTTTTCCACCCATAATTCTTTTAAACCTTTTCCGTCTTGTCTTCTAGAGAATGTTAGCAAACAACAAAATGATTGAGCATGTAGCAAAGGAGTATTAATAGAAAAACTCAGTAGTCGCTGGTCCAACAGCTTGCATTATTTTTTTTTTTTCCAGACATGTACTCGTGGTTGTGATTTTATATTGCCTGTGTATAATACAGTCATATTTCCTGGTAGTAAAATTGTTCCTGGTTCGTATGAGAAAATTAACGACGCTAGTATTTTATAGTGATTCTCCAGGAGCTCCGCCTTTAAACAAGAGAGCAAGCTGGGGCTAGAGGGTCCCCCAGAGCCGCCCCCAGGAATGCTGGTCTACAGGGGACTTGAGTTGCCCTTGATCTTGGGCCAGTGTGGACCGGGGTGAGATCCAAGCTCCTAACTGGAGGCCAGGATTCTGGAATCGCCACCATCTTTCCCTCTGCCCATAAGTGGCCCGGTCCCCTCTCTCCTCTCTCCCATCCCAGCCCCTTATTGGTGTCTCTCTGTGGAGCGTGCTGTGTGTGTGTACACTAACCTCCTCTGTCTGCTGTCTCCTCTGGCCCCCCGCCATGTCCCCTGCCCCATAGCCTTGTACTCTACGCGGAACCTGAGCCGGCCCAGCCTCACGCAGTACGAGCTGGACAGTAAGTCTCTGTGCCCGGGGCTCCCACCATGGCCATGCCTGCCACCGTTTGCACCATTCGGGTGGGGATGGGGAGCAGGGCTTCGAAGTCAAGTGCCCTACCCCCAGGGTGCTTGAAGAATGGGACAGTCGTTTATATGCATGACTTCCTCAAAAATCACAAAAAGGTAGGGAGTTTCCAGGAAGTCTCCTCCAAGCTTACCATCTGTCGGATGTGGCTAGAAAAGAAAATGTCTAAATGCAGGGGCCAGTGATGGTTCAGTGGCAGAACTCTCGCCTTCCGTGCTGGAGACTCGGGTTCAATTCCAAGCCAAGGCACCTCATGTGCAGCCACCACCCATCTGTCAGGGGGGCTTGTGTGTTGCTATGATGCTGAACAGGTTTCAGCGGAGCTTCCAGCCTAAGACAGACTAGGAAGAAAAGCCTGGCAATCTACTTCCAAAAGTCAGCCAGTGAAAACCCGTATAAATGACAACGATCTGATCTGCCACCGATTATGGAGCAGGCACAGGACCAGGCAGTGTGGGCAGTGTTTTGTTCCATTGTACATAGGGCTGCCACATTTCGGGGATAGACTAGATGGCAGCTCACAAGTCTTGTGCTACAGTGGCTCAGGACAGGCACGATGAGGGCTGGCCATAGTCAGAGCTGCTGGACCCTCCTGGTTGGGTGGCCAGACTTCGCACTGCCCCTCCTCCTGGGTCTGAAAGCATTTTGGGGCACAGCCTTGTTTTTCAGCTGGGGACACCCATGCCCGGATAGCACTTTTGTTACCAGCCTCCCCACCAGTGACCAGGAAATGTCCCTGCTACTAACATCCCCCAAGCCCTGGCCCTTTTTCTAAAGTCCCAGCCATGGTCCTTCCAAAGGCCCAGAGCCTTAGGCAAGAAGGCCCCACGCTTAGTAGAAAAAAACACATACTTGAGACAAAATTGCCCTTCCCTTTCTTTCATCAGCCACATAAGCTACAGTAGGCGCTTCAGTTAGGGTGGCTCCCATATTCATATTGGAGGGTTAAAACTTCTGCTCTGGGGTCTCCAGGAGAGAGGGGGGAGTCGAGAAAGAGAGAGAGAGATAGAGAAAGGAGCGGAGAGTGTGGGAGAGGCACTCATCCACCCCGGCAGGGACCGCCCCCTCTACCTGGGATATCTGAGCCCGTTTTCTTGGAACTTCTTCCTTCTCCCAGATCCTGCCCAGGCATCTTCACCCCAGAACCCCAAACTTGGCAACAACGGGGGGTTTCCTTAGCCCCAAATGCATATCCAGTACCTGCCCCCAGGGCCGAGTGTCATGTGTGCACAGATAGGGATCGGGAGGACTGGAGTTGGGAGTTTTAAGCACCAGCCATCTTGGGTAGGAGTACAGCCAGGGAAGGCATGACCCCACGTCCCCGTGTACCCAGGACAGTTTTGGGTTCCACCTGTGGTCTCAGCATAAATATTAATATCACCCCTTTTGATCTCAAACATGTCCCCATCTAGACAGTAAGTTTTGTGGTCACCTTAGGCCAGGAAGCCAACCAGAGTCACCCCGTGTCCTGACTGGCAGGGAAGGCAGAGGACTAGTATCCTCCAGGAGGCCCCACCTCTTTCCTATTTCTTCCTGAACCTTCGTACAAGGTTCTGGAGTCACAGGGGTGCTTCATCCCTCTCTCTGCAGCATGGGGAGCCCCACCCTTGATGATCGGCCTCATCCCCACAGGTACAGTGACCTCCATGTGCTTCCCTCCCGCCCCCTCTCACCCCCAGACCTGAACAAGCACAGGCGCTATGAGATCCGGATGAGCGTATACAATGCCGTGGGCGAAGGGCCCTCCAGCCCACCCCAGGAGGTCTTTGTCGGGGAGGCAGGTAAGCGCAGCTGCCTCATCCACTCCCAAGCCTTTCCCAGCCCCACTGAGTCCAGCCATGAGACGCATGGAGCCTGGGGGGCCCCCAACCTGTTCTAACCCAGCTCCCTGGCCCCTAAGCCCACTGGCACACACCCTCCGCCCCATAGTGCCAACCGCAGCACCCCGCAATGTGGCCGTCCATGGCACCACAGCCACGCAGCTGGATGTGACGTGGGAGCCACCCCCGCTGGAGAGCCAGAACGGAGATATCCAGGGCTACAAGGTAGGGGGCGCTCTGGCAGGGTAAAGGGGAACAGAGGGAGGTGGGGAGTAGTCGCCATGGTAGGAGGGAAAGAGGTCCAGGTCCTTCCTCCTCCCAGCCCAGCACTCACACCTAAGGACCCTGGTCTACATCTGCTGCCCTTGGCTGTCCACATGCAACCCATAGAAACACTGTACCGCGACAGCAAAACCACAGCCATCTTCTCCAGCATCCAGAGGGCAGGCTGAGCTCAGATGCAACAGACTCAGGCCGTGCGGCTTTGTAGCATGGCTGAGCACCAGCCCCACTGACGCCCACCCACTCCCAGCCCTAACATGAGACCCCTCAAAGTGGTTATCTGGCTAGCCCCTCAAAGTGGTTATCTGGCAGTTCGAATCCACCAGCTGCTCCTTGGAAACCCTATGGGGTAGTTCTACTCTGTCCTACAGGGTCGCTAGGAGTCGGAATCGACTCAATGGCAACGAGTTTTTTTTTAATTACACTATTAAAATCCCTAGGTGGCACAAAAGGAGCCCTGGTGGCATAGCGGTTAAAGCACACAACTGCTGACCGGGAGATCAGTGGTTCGAACCCACCAGCCATTCCATGGGACAAAGAAGTGGCAGTCTACTTCCATAAAAGATTTACAGCTTTGGAAACCCTATGGGGCAGTTCTGCTCTGTGCTATAGGGTCGCTATGAGTCGGAATCGACTCAGCAGCAGTGGGTTTGGTTTTTGGTTAGGTGGCACAAACAGTTTGTGCTTGACTGCTAGCCTGATAGTTGGTGGTTTGAACCCACCCTGTGATGCTGAGGAAGAAAGGCCTGGCAACCTGCTTCCGTAAATGTTGTTATTGTGTGCTGTCAAGTTGATTCCAATTGTAGCAAACCTGCAGGACAGAGTAGAACTGCCCCATAGAGTTTCCTAGGCTGTAATCTTTACAGAAGCAGATCATCAGGTTTGTAAAAATTACAGCCGAGAAAACCCTATGGAGCAGTTCTGCTCAGTAACACATAGTGTCTCTGTGAGTTGGAATCGACTCAACAGCAACAGAGGTTAATTACAATATTGCTGCTAATTGAATGGCCTGTTAGCAAAGGACCACTGGCTAGTATTTGGAACTCTCTTTAAAAACTATTTATGGATTTTGGATGATGTCATGAGGTTTGATGGGATTTAATTGCTTTTTTAATACTCAAAGAGCCATTTGGAGCCCTGTAATCCCCTTAAAGTCCCTGTAAAGCTGGTAGGTTGTGGGTTTTTGTGCCCATTGTACAGACGAGGAAACTGAGACCCAGTTTTGGTGGCCTGGCTGAGGTCACAAAAGCAGGAGGTAGCAGAGAATCAGACTCTAGGTTTGCAGGATCTCACCCTGTAAGGGGTGGAGGGGGTGATGAACACACAATCACAGAGAAGGTGGAAGGAAAACAAGTAATGTGTCCCCCTGCTCTCAACAGTTGGGACACAGGGCCTTGGCCGTGTTGGAGGCCCCTCCTGCTCTTGTTTCCAGAGTGACTCAGATTCTTGGCTGCTGAGTGTTATTTAGAGTGTAGCCTCAGTGCAATGGCCAGGGGTGGGGAGAGAGAAAGCTAGAAGGGGCCTGATGGTGTCCCTGGCCCATCTCCTCTTCACAGGAGGGGAAACTGAGGCTCACAGGGCTTATTAATACAGGCAGCCCCGATTTAGGACAGAATCTAGCACAGGTGCCTCTTTCCATCTGGGGGGAAGGAGCAGAGAGGGAGGGGAAGAGGCGCAGCGCCAAGGAAGCTCTAAAGATGGATAACCACCTGGGTTCTCATGCCAGCTGGGAAGACTAAATGTTGCACCCCTAGCATAAGCCTCCCACGGGGAGAGGGAGCTAGGGTGGAGCCAGCGACAACTGGGCAGCTGCCAGTCTGTCGAGGTTTGAAGTTTGCACTTGACGTACAGACCCAGGAAATGTGTGTGGGTGCGCAGACACCATATATAACAGGACGGATGTCTGTGCTCAAGAAGCATTGTCTGTACCTGAGCAGCAAAGGTGTGCATGAATGGGGTACACGGGGCCTCCCTGGCCTCCAAACATGTGTTGCCTTGTGGACAGATGAGCTGAGCAAAAGATAACTCCGCATTTGGGTCAGATTGGGCCGACTGTGTACGCAGGGAGAGACCTTTGTGCACACTGCTAGACCTCCAGTGGTCAGTCACTCGGTAACTCCTGTTAACTGAGCAGCTACTTTGTGCCCACAGCCCCGTGTGCTGGGGAGAAAGCAGTGAACAGAGAGACGCCCGCACTTTGGGGAGGAAGACCAACTGGATACAAGATAAATAATGAAGCTGGCTAAGGGGGTAGAGAGCGGCCAGGAGGAAGTTTGGAACTTTAAATGGCGTTGTTAGGGAAGGACTTACTGAGAAGGTGATATTTGAGCAAAAACCTAAAGGAGGGGAGGCATGAGTCATAGGGATCTGGGAGAAGAACATTCCAGAAAGAAGGAAAAGAATAGCAAAGAGCTCTGTGTGTGCCAGAAGTGAGTGAGGGGAGGAGTATGTGGGTGAGATGAGTTAGGAGGTGAGGGGGAGTGGGTGAAGGTGAGTTAGGAGTTGAGGGGGGAATGGGTGGGAGATGAGTTAGGAGGTGAGGGGGGAATGGGTGGGAGATGAGTTAGGTGAGGGGGGAGGTGGTGGGACATGAGTTAGGGAGGTGAGGGGGGAGTGGGTGGAGATGAGTTAGGAGGTGGTGGGAGATGAGTTAGGGAGGTGAGGGAGGAGTGGGTGGAGAAGAGTTAGGAGGTGAGGGGGGAGTAAGTGGAGATGAGTTAGGAGGTGAAGGGGGAGTGGATGGGAGATGAGTTAGGGAGGTGGCAGAGCTGGGTCACGTAGAGCCCTTGAGGGCTGTAGCCTTTACTGGGGATGAAATGACAGGCCATGGAGGGTTTGGGGCAGAGGAGAGACATGGTGTTGCTTACAGTTTTATAGGGTCTCATGGGCTGCTGTGCTGAGCATAGAAGCCAAGAGAATAGAGGAGGTAGAAAATCCGGGTGAGGATGATGCTGACAGACTAGGGCGGTAGCAGTGGAGGGTGAGAAGTGGTCGCAGTCTGGTTCCATTTTAAAGGTAAACTTTGCTGATGAATTGAATGTGAGGTGAGAGGAGGAGCGGTGACAAAGGTGACTTCAGTGTTGATGAGCAGTGGGGTGATGGGGCTACCAGTAACGGAACAGGCTTAGGATCAGGAGTCTGGTTCTAGAGATGTTAGATTCCAGATGTTTGTTGACATCCAAGCTGAAACACAAGACTAAAGCTGGATGTACTTGTCTGGAGGGCAAAAGAGAAGGTCTAAGCTGAAGATGTAAATTACGGAACCCTCAGCATAAGCCCAGCGATGAGATGAGGTACACAGAGAACGTAAGACATCTGAAAACAGACCCCTGAGACCAAAAAAGTGAATGGTGTCTCAAAAGCCACATGAAGAAAGTATTTCCAGGAGGGAGCAATCCAATGTGCCAAATGCTATTAACAGCTGAAGATGAATCTGGGAAGCAATTACTCAGGGATTGGCAAATTCCTGCCCTTGGGCCAAACCCAGCCTGCCATTCTGTTTTTATAAATAAAGTTTTATTGGAGCACAGCCACACTCATTTGTCTATGACTTGTCCGTGGCTACTTTTGCAGTCCAATGTCAGAGGCAAGTAATTGCAATAGAGACCATGTGGCCTTTGAAGCCTAAAGTATTTATTATCTGGCCCTTTACAGAAGAAGTTTGTCGACCCTTGGATGATTGGATCAAGGTGGAGTTCACAGTGACCTTGACAAGGGAGATGGGGCAAGGGCCCACCTGGAGTGGATTCAAAGGATAATGGGAAGAGGCAGGGGGGGCTGGGATCGCTTTTGAGAAGTTTGGCATTAAAGGGAAGCAGAGAAATAGGGTGGGAGCTAGCAAAAACATGCAGACAACAGAGGGGTCATAAGCTGAGAGAAGTAACTTGTTTGTGTGTTCATAGAAATGATTCTGGAGAGAGGAAATAACGAGTGATCTGGGAAAGAGGCAGCCATAGGAGGACGGTGTCCTTGAGTAGTGGAGAGGCTGGGATCTCGTGCACATTTGTGGGATTGGCCTTAGAAGGCAGCAGGTAATTCAGCTCGGTGAGGAGAGGGTGGCAGAGGGTCCCTATGGCCCAGGGGCAGGATGGGGAGAGGTGGTCACTGAGGCTTGTAGAGGTCTCATCTGCTGGCTTCAGTTTCTCAGTGAACAGTCCTCAGCTGGGAAGGAAGATGGGGGAGGCAGCGAAGGGGGAGGAAATTATGCCGCTTCGTGCAGGGCAGTGTGTGGGGGTGTGGACTGAGGAAGTGGAGGCTGTGCGTGTGAATTTAAAGTGTGACTCTCTAGTCCAGTGACAGCTGGGTGAAGTGCAGGCGTGGAGCCGAACTATCCAAGGCTGGAGTTCTGCCAGTACGTGATGGAGCAAGAACCAAGTAGGGAGTTGAGAATAGATGTGAGACTGTGGTCTTAAGGACGCACTTTTTTTTTTTTTTTCTGTGCCTCTTCCTGCTACCTCATGCATTTATCCAGCCAACAAATCTGTACTGAGCACCAGCCATGTGCCAGTCATGACTGAGACTGCGTGGGACCAAACCAAAAACCCACACCAGTTGCCATCAAGTTGACTCTGACTCATATAGACCCCGCGTGTGTCAGAACTGTGCTCCATAGGGTTTTCAGTGGCTGATTTTTCAGAAGTAGATCACCAGGCCTGTCTTCTGAGGCACCTCTGGTTGGTCTTGAACCTCCTACCTTTTGGTTAGCAGCCGAGCGCATTAACTGTTCGCACCACCTGAGGACTCCTATGGGCATAAAAGCATTGTGAAATATGTTCCATCTTTAAAATGCCTTTTGTTGACCTCATGGTTTCTCACAGCTATCGGCCATTTCTCTGGCTGGACCCCTTTACAGCAGAATTCGTCCAAAGAACCTCAAAAGTACCCTCCACCTCCCTCCTGTCACTGGCTGCTTCCGGTTCGCCTCCTCCGTTCTCTCTTGAGCCTGCTTCCGGTGGGTTCCCATCCCCACGGAACCTATTCCTGTCAAGGCCACTGATGATTTCCATGTTGCTGATAGGTGGCCGGGATCCCTGAGTGGTGCAAAAGGTTAACACCCTCAGCTACTAATGGAAAGGTTGGAAGTTCAAGTCCACCCAGAGGCACCTCGGAAGAAAGTCCTAGCAATCTACCTCTGAAAAATCAGCCATCGAGAGCCCTCTGGTGCACAGTTCTCCTCTGACACCCATGAGGTCACCATGGATTGGGGATGACTCAACAGCAGCTGGGTTGGCTTTAATGAGTGGTCCGGTCGCAGGTCTCACCCTGCCTGACTAAGCAACAGCGGCCGACACAGTCACTCTCTCCCTCCGCAGAGTGCTTGCTTCTCGTGGCTTCCCTCGCTGGCTGCTGCTCCTCATTCTCCCAGCCTATAAACACTGGAGCCCCCAGGAACCAGTCCGTGACCATCTACTTTTCTTTCTCTATGTTGGCATTCTTGGTGTACCCCCCAAACTCCATCTCTGCGTTGCCGACACCCACATTTTTAGCTTTTGCCTTAACCTTTCCCCTGAGCACCAAATTTGGTGGGAACTTTGCTTGCCACCTGGATGGTACCAACAGTTGAGTGCTTAACTACTAACCTAAAGGTTGGCAGTTTGACCCCACCTGGAGATGCCTCAGAAAAAAGGCCTGGCAATCAACTATCAAAAAAATCAGCCTTTGAAAACCCTCTGGCGCACAAGCCCACTCTGACGCACATGGGGTCACCTTGAGTTGGAGTCAGCTAGACATCAACTGGTTTTTGGATTGGGTTTTGTTTGTTTACTGTTGTATCCCTGTTACTGTGAATGGATGTATGAGTGAATGAGTGACCTAATCAAAGACTTCTCAACTCCCACTCATCTATCCGTACGAGAAGAGTCTGGATAAAAAGAGGTGGGGAAAAACAAGGATTTGATATAGCAAGATACCCTCACTGCTGTTCATACATGCCACCTGGGGACACTCCTGTAACTTTCTCCCTTTGTTAGCATCCTCTGGGGAAATTGAGAAATTAAGGATGCCAGTAGCCTGCAGAAACCTGTCTAGCCAGCAGGTGGCGGCAAATGATCTTCAAACCTCTTGTGAGTTGGGGCCCACCCATCCTTGCAGCTTTCTGGATTGTGTCATTCGGAGTTCTGAGACTAGTTAGGAATCCCATTACTTCCCCCAGCTGAACGTGAAGTAATCAAAGAGCAGGTGCTATGAGGAGCTGGGCCCTGCAGTGCTTTCTGAAGCTGGCCAGGTTCCGGGGTAGACCCAACGCCACGTTCTCTAGGTTGTCCTGAGCTTCGTTGCTTACATTGATCCTGGGAAGTGGGGGTCTTTAATCCTATTAATAACACGACAAAACTGCAGCTCAGGGAAGTCATTCGGCCAAGTCACATGGCTAGTAAGTGGTGGGACTGGTATTCAGCCCCAGGTCAGCTCGCCATCCTAGCCCAGCCTCCCTCTCCAGTAGGGATTTGCAAACTGTATACTGTGGAGTGAGTCACCGAGGGTCACGTTCACCTGCAGATGCTGATGCGGCAGGTCCAGGCTGAGCCTGAGACTCCGTTCCTAACCAGCTCCCAGGGGATGCTGAAGCTGCTGGCCCTGGTGCCAACTCTGAGCGGCTCCTCTCCACACTGCCTTTGCCTCCTTGTCCCAGGCTCCTGCAGGACAGAATTGATTCCTCCCCTCCCCCACCCTGGTAACTGCTGCTGTGGCCAAAAGCAGAACCCGTTGCCCTCGAGTCAGTTCTGACTCACAGCAACCCTATAGGACAGAGTAGAACTGCCCCATAGAGTTTCCAAGGAGCGCCTAGTGGATTTGAACAGCCAGCCTTTTTGGTTAGCAGCTGTAGCACTTAACAAGTAGGCCACCAGGGTTTCTGCTGCTGTGGTGGTGCCCTGTAAATCCCACGGGCACTGCAGTGCACAGAGATACAAGGG
This sequence comes from Loxodonta africana, assembly GCF_030014295.1. NCBI lineage: Eukaryota > Metazoa > Chordata > Mammalia > Proboscidea > Elephantidae > Loxodonta > Loxodonta africana. The sequence goes on from NC_087359.1 coordinate 19,596,325, forward strand.
GTCTGTGTCCTCATAGGGTTTAGAGTCCAGCAGACGGTACGATCTTGGCTGTGAAAGATGGTTCTGGAAGTTTCTAAAACAGCACTTAAAGAAACAAACCAGTGGCTGTGGAGTCCATTCCAACTCATGGCAACACCATGTGCATCAGAGTAGAACTGTGCTCCATAGGGTTTTCCGAGGCTGATATTTTGGATGTAGATTGCCAGGTCTTTCTTCCTAGGTGCCCCTGGGTGGACTCCAACCCCCAACCTTTCAGTTAGCAGCAGAGCACATTAAAACTTTGCACCACTGAAGGACTCCTCTTATGACACTTGGATACTCTTTCCCGGGTGACTCACCACAGAAGGGCTCTCAGAGACCCTGCATGGGGCAGGGGCAGGAGAGATGTCTGGCCCGTGGTCTCCCTCACTCCCGCCATCACCTGTGCCCACAGATTTATTTCTGGGAAGCCCAGCGGTGGAATCTCACGGAGCGGGTGAAGACACTTTTCCTGGCTGAGACCAGCGTGAAGCTCAAGAACCTGACTGGCTACACGGCCTACATGGTCAGCGTGGCCGCCTTCAACGCTGCAGGGGATGGGCCACGGAGCACCCCCACCCAGGGCCAGACCCAGCAAGCAGGTGGGGGAGAGAGGCTGCAGGGGGAGGGCGGGGGCATGGGGATCTGGGGAGGGGCAAGTCTGCCATGCTCAGGTAGTGGCCGAAGGTCCACAGGAGGTCTGGCTCTTGAGGGGAGTGGAGGCAGCTTCCTTCTGCAGCAGAGGGATCCAGGTTTGGTAGCCAGGCCCCCCGAGATGCCATCCACAGGGAGAGAGCAGCCACAAAGAGGGGCCTGGAAGTGATGTTCCAGAAAGGAGCAACTGGCCTTGTAGGACCTCAGAGAAAGCACCCAGCTGGCACACCTCCAGCCATGCAGGTGGCAGCCGACACCCAGTTGTCCTACTTCTCCCCGCCTTGTCCCAACCTGCCTGTCTTACGTGCCCACGGCTTTGTTCACTCAACAAATATTTATTGAGCGTCTTCTACGAGCCCACGCTGCGCTGAGTGCTGGGGACATGAAAGTGAAGGAGATGGACAAGGTCCCCATCCTACCTAGTGAAGTTAGCCAGTCCACAAACAAGTCAATAGATGAATTAACCTCCGATGGCAGTAAGCGTAGCTGACATAAGCGCAGGGGCAGGGTGAGAAGTTCACAGAGAAGGAACATCTGAGCTGAGATTTGAGGGAGGAGAAGACGTCAGCCATGGCAAGTTCTAGAGGGGGAGTGTCCCAGGCAGAGGGAACAGCAAGTTTGAAAGCTTGGTGTCGGGACTGGATTAGAGGAACAGAGAGAAAATGAGTGTGGCTCACAAGCTGGGAAAGATGGGTGGGAGTCAGCCCAGAGAGCGTTGGCGGGGGGCTTGTAAGGAGTTTGGGGTTCATTCTGTGTGCAGTGGGAAGCTCCTGGAGGGTTTTAAGCTGGCGAGCAACAAGACCTGGTTTGTTTTTAAAGCTTTGCTCTGGCTACTGTGCAGAGCCCAGGCTGATGAGGGGCATGGAAGCAGAAAGACCAGGTAGGAGGCAGACAGGTGAGGATAAGAATCCTGCTGCCCACCTGTGCAGAGAACACCCCACAGAGTATACAAAGCTCCTCGTTGAGCAATATTTTACTCGATCCTCATGGAACCCCTGGAATGAACATGGCAGGGGTCCCCCCATTTCACAACTGAGGAAAGGTCACCCCAGAAGTCATGTGTCTTGCCCAGGGTCCCCAGCTGATTTGTGGGGGGCTTTCTGGCTGCCTCCTGGGCTGTTGTCACTACCCCAGCCCACCTCCTTTGCCCTTCGTTAAGGGTCCCCCTCATGGATTTGAATACACAACTTTTGTCTGGCTCCTTTACGCATCCTTTCCAGCCTGCTGCTTCCAATGCAGTCAGTTACCTGTGGCTCCAAGGAGCTTCCCTGTGGAGTCAGTCCCTAGTAGTCCTCTTCGAGGGACAGTCCCTGAGGCCAGGGAAACGCTTCCCCTTCACCAGCCCCAAGGCTCTGGCTGAGGTCAGGCTAAGCGTCCAAATCTCATCCACTCTCTGTAACTGTCATTGGCCGGATGTGAGCCCTTGGGAGCCTGGAAGCTTCAGTCGCTGTGGCAGCGGGACAAAGTGTTCTGTCCCATGTCCCTCCAGCCAAAAGGAGACAGGAAAGACCCCCTCAGCTCACCACCCTCCTTCAAAGACTGCTCAGGATGCTGCCTCCCGGAACTGGAGCCAGACCAGGCCTGGATTACCTCCGGCTCGGTGGGGAGGCGGCGCTGGGCAATAACAGCCCGGTCATCCTTCCTGGAGCCGGCTCGGGAGGCTGTGGAGTCAGATGCTTCCTCCTCTTCCTCTCCGGCCTCCCCCTCAGAGCCTCCCCCGCCCCATGTTCTCGGGGTCAATCCAGGGCTCTCAGGCCAAGAAAACATCTCTTCCGGAGTCTCTGCTGTGTCTGGCTCTGGCTGCCGACAGCACAGCCTCTCAGTGACAAGCCCACTGCAGTTCTGGCATCTTCTTTAACCTAACTTAACCAGTTGCCATTGAGTTGACCCCAACTCATGGTGACCCCGTATGTGTCAGAGTTGAACTCCGCTCCATAGAGTTTTTGATGGCTGATTTTTCAGAAGTAGATAGCCAGGCCTTTCTTCCAAGGCACCTCTGGGTAGACTCGAACCTTCAGCCTTTTGGTTAGCAGCTGAGTGTATGAACCATTTGCAGCACCCAGGGACACCAGAATCTTTAGCACCACCTAATGCTACCTGAGACCAGCTACCCCCTGGCTTCTCCACCGGGGAAGTTGAAAGATGAAATCTACAAGGCCAGGAAATCTCCTTGCCTCCAGTGACCCTGCACCCTGCGGGTGGAAGACAGACTTGCCCTGCTGTCTTAGCCATGACTAAGCAGGAAAAAGCCTGAATTCTCCAGCTCTAGGGAAAAACAAAGTTCCCTTTCCTTCCTGTTCCGGGGATATTGGGAAGCTGAGTGTTAACAATATCAAGGTCACGATGCAATAATAGAGATTGGGGGGGAGGGGTGGTATCTAGATGACCCCAAGTGACCCACCTGCCCACTCTGTTAAGCCCTGGCCCTCTCCTTCTTCCCAGGGCCAGGCCCAAACATGCCTGCCAATTCCTCAGAACCGAACCCAAAGCTCTGAAGGTCCATGGAAAGAGGAAATGTCAAACCCTTTGCTGTCTCCACAGCCCCCAGTGCACCCAGCTCTGTCAAGTTCAGCGAGCTGACCACGACCTCAGTGAACGTGTCCTGGGAGGCCCCACAGTTCCCCAACGGCATCCTGGAGGGCTACAGGCTGGTGTACGAGCCCTGCACACCCGTGGATGGTACGTGGGACCCTCCCCCAGCTCAGCTCCTTACACTGTCCACCCTGTGCAAAGGCCTCTTCCCATCTGGGGCTGCATCTGCAGTCACGACAAGTAGGTCAGATGCGGTGAGAGATCCCCCCACTTTATAAATGGGGAAGCTGACGCCCAGTCAAGGCAAGGGGCATTTCTAAGTGAAACAGCACATTGAGGGCAACGTTGGGATGGCAACCTTGGTCTCCCAACTCCCAGGTGAGAAAAACCGAACCCATTGCCATCGAGTCAATTCCGACTTGGGGTGATACCCTGCGTTACAGAGGAGAACTGCTCCATAGGGTTTTCTTGGCTGTAATCTTTACGGGAGCAGATCACCAGGCCTTTCTTCCATGGTGCCACTGGGTGGGTTCAAACCGCTGACCTTTAGATTGGTAGCTGAAAGCAAACCATTTGCACTACCCAGGGACCTTAATTCCCAGGCAGGGAATTGTGGAATATATTCTTCCTGTTCAGTCAGTAGAAGTGGGAGGCGAGGAAGGAGAACCTGAATAAGATGTAGCATTCCAGAAGCCACAGGTCTCTGTGGAGACCCTGAGAAAGGAGGGAGCCCCCAGGCACCCTCTCTTTGGCTGCACCCACACCCAGCTCTTAGGGGCCTCCAAGGGTTGGTCCTTGTTAACCTTAGAGGGATCAGGAACCCCTTTGAGAATCCAACGAAAACCTCATAGCAGAGCCCCCTCCCCCAGTAAGACACACAAGCTCAGGGGTCACCACACCCCTGACGCACGCCATCTGGGGACCTCAGACGAAGAGCCCCTCTCTTACCCTGAGCCCTGTGGATCAGAGCTTTGTCAGCCTCCTCCCTCCCACCCTCTGCCAGTCCTTCCCCCAGACCCTACTCCCAGGCAGGGCCACGCGGACCCTGACTATGGACGTCAGGCACATGCCCACCATGGCCGCTGTGAGCCCAGGGTGAGTCAAGTGCCGGAAATCACAGCTTTTGTGCTACCAACGACCATGCTGTGGGCGTGGGGGACACAGGAAGGATGGGGACCGGGCCCCTCGCTGCTGAATCCACTGCCTCTCAGCGGGCCACATGTGGAGCCCAAGGTGCCTGCCAGATGGGGCGCTGGTGGCTGGGTGAGCACACTGGGGCCACCCACCACTCTCTCCCTCCACTGTGGGCGGGGTCTGCAGTTCTGAGTCAGCCAGGGAACAGTGGCTCCCCAGTTGTCCCTCCTGCCACCTGCAGGCCCACGTGTTAGAACACTGAAGGGGAGCTGGACCCAGAGGAGAGCTGGTCAGGTACAGGACTGGGAGTGAGGCAGGAAGGAGAGGACAGAGGTCACCAGGGAGATAAGACGTAGGCCCGGGATGAGCTCTGGCCCCACAGGCCTCCACCTGGCCTCAAGGGGTCTCCCGCCCAGAGAGGTGCGAGCCCGCTGCCCTTTTCATTCCTCAGTCAGGCAGAATCTGTTCCTGGATCCCACCACTAAACTCCACGACCTCCCTTATCCCATCCTCCCTGTAACAGACCCGCTGATAGGACCTTTAAGCCCTGAGTATGGCTAGTGGATGGACAGCCTGGTCAGCCCGGGACGTCACTGTCGGACCCAAACACAACGTCTGTACCCTGCTTCATGCTGCAGCCCTGGGTTCAGGTCAGCAACAGACAGACCTCACAAAAAGCCAGCAACTCCCCTTTCCTGAGGGGAAACTGAGGCACAGACAGAAGCAAGGTTTGCTCAGAACGTCGGGGAGCAGGAACCAGAGTTTCTGATCCTGGGAAATGGTCCCGTGTCACCCCCAGGCTAGTCTTTTTTCAGAGAGTGCCGCTTGGGCAGTAACCCATTCGTCCAGCAAAGAAACCGAGCACCTACTGTGTGCCAAGCTCCTGTTTTGTTTAAACCCCCTAATGTCCCTGTCCAGGATGCTCTTGGCACCTCACTTGGTGAAACAGCCAACCAAAGCTGGTTAAGGGACATGCCTAAAGACCCTGGGGCCAGCTCTGGGGCCTGAGCCCAGCCTGCCTGGCTGCCCAGCCCGGTCTCAGCATCCAGTGTGCTCGGCGGGTGTGGAAGATGAGTGCTGCACCCCCTTCTGCCTGACAAGCCCTGAAGTCTTCCTTCGCCACCTCATCTAAATTCCCCTGTCTCCGCATTATGAGGCCCTTGGTCCCTTCTGCCAGGACCCCGTGTCTTCTCTCTCACATGCACTGTGGCTGCTAGTTTGACTGTGGTCCCCACTGGTCCTTCAGGAATGCTGGACCCCAAATCATGACAGTTCCCACCTCCCAACATCTATCCCAGGGTGTGGAAATGTCCCTGAAAGGCCAGGTAGGGGCAGCTTTCTGGAGGCCTGGGTGAGTTCCTGAGCCTGAAGGCTCAGGGGAAGGAAGCTAAACGGTGGGTGGTCCTCGGCTGTGGGGGCTGGTTACCCCTGTGTCCTTCTGACTCTGGACTTGAGTGATGTCATTACGGAAGTGTTTCCTAAAAGATGATCCTTGGAATTCTGGTTCTACAGAATGTTATCAGGTATTACATGGGGGACCCAAAAAGGGGTGAAATATATTTGGGATACAGTGGTTGAGTTAAATGGGATCATGGATGTCTTTTTTCTCCAGATACTAAAGAACCCTGAGGTTATTCAAAAGACAGAAGGACAGACAGTAAATAGCTTTTCCCAAACTGATTTAACCACAGAACCCTTTTTCTCAAAATGGCCTGCAGGCCTGTGCCCCGAGAAACACAGGTTGGATAGGCATTGCTTTGTGCATGAGGGTGACGTTTTCAGCCTGATTTCAAGAGGGGAGGTCTCTGGTCGGTGTCTGAGGGAGGTCAGGACACTGCTGCCCCTCCCCAGCTGCCTCCAAGGAGGAGGCAAAGCACCCCCGGCCAGCCTCCCAGGCCAGTGACTTCGGTGCTCTCCACCTGCCCTGCCTTGCAGTTCCCTCATCCTGTGCTTCCTCCCAGGAGTCAGCAAGATCGTGACAGTGGACGTGAAGGGGAACAGCCCTCTGTGGCTGAAGGTGAAGGACCTCGCTGAGGGGATGACCTATAGGTTCCGCATCAGAGCCAAGACCTTCACCTATGGGCCAGAGATCGAAGCCAACATCACCACAGGCCCAGGAGAAGGTAGGAAAGCCAAAGGAGAAGCACGGATCTCTGTTCAAGTCAGATGGAGCGCTCGAAGGTGTCAGGAGTCATGCTGGGCCTGGAGACACCGAGATGGGCAAGACGGGGTCTGAGGGAGCTCACGGACCAGTGGGAACCACAGTCAAACTAGCAGCCACAGTGCATGTAAGAGAGTAGACACAGGGTCCTGGCGGAGGGGGCCAAGGGCCTCATAATGCAGAGAGGGGATTGGGGACATTTAGATGAGGTGGTGAAGGAAGACTTCAGGGCTTGCCAGGCAGAAGGGGGTGCAGCACTCAGAGAGACAGTGGAAATTCAAAATGCATTCTGTGGTCTAAAGCTGCCCATAGCAGAGGGGCACGGGGAGAGTGGTGAGCTTCCTGCACTGAGGGAAGGCAGGACCCTGGCTGGGAGACCTTGCCCGTTCCCTCAGGTATTTCTCAAGGTGCATCAGAACCTCCTGGGTCCTTGCAATGAATGCAGATTTCTGGACCCCACCTCAGCCCCAGAAAATCAGAACCTCTGAGGCTCCACCCCTGGGACTGTGCATTTTAGTAACAGCTGAGCAGACGCTTTCATACCCTGCTGTGATAACCAGTGCTCTGGCAACAGTGAGCCCAGGAGGTCTGAGGTAAGGGAAGGTGACCAGCCAGGGCTGAGGCAGGGGGACCAGCCAGGCTGCCTCCTTCCTGGACAGAGGTGCTAGGGGCTGGGCCCCACAAAGGCTTTAGGGGGAAAGAAAAGAGCAGGTCACGTTGGCAGAACCTATTCACTGGACTAAGGGAGGAGGGACGGGTCAAGGTTACCCAGGGCTTTGTGGCTTGAGCAGCCACAAACCAAAGCAGAGAGCCCAAGAAGAGGGAGGGAAGCAGGGCAGGGGAGCACCGGGGGCCAGGGAAGAAAGCAAGAGCTCAGTTTGGGTTTTGTGAAGCCCCCTGAGGCCTTCTCTGGGCTGGAGGTATTTGTCAGGGCCTCTACAATGATCAGAAATGGGTTTTTTTGGGGTTTCTACAATGATCAAGGTTAGGCCTCCAAAGCCACAATCACCAAACACAAAAGCCGACATTCAGAAGGCAGGGCCCCTTCCAAACTTCCCCTAAAATCCCATCAGCCCAGGTGTGGACAAAGGCATCCACTCCCCAAGAGGCTGGATTAGCTGCTGGAGGTGGGCTGGGCCTGGAGAGCAGGCAGGGCGGGGCGGGGGGCTTCGTCTTCCCTCTGTGTGTGGTTCCAGCCCACTTCATTTTCCCTTTCCTGTCACTTTCTATCCCCTGCCTCATGTTCTCATGTTCAGCAAACAAGCTCGTTTAGCTTTCCTCTTGGGGGAACTGCCCCACTCTGCCTTCACCTGCCTGGCTCCACCCCATGGCCCCTCACCTGAGCCAACTTCCTGGGAAACAAAAGCAGGAAGAGAGCTGGTGGCTGACAGCAGCAGGGGCAGGGGGTGGCAGGGGCCTGGGGCAGGAGAAGACTGTCCAGAGCATAGTCTGTCCTAACCTGAGATCCAAGTGACCCAGGCTGTGTGGTCCCAGGTGGGGGTGGGACAGGAAATGCTGAGGAGGCATGGGGGGTACCAAGGATGCTGCCCTCTGAGAAAGAACCAGAAAGAAGTGAGCTGCACCCAGTGGGGGTGGGCAAGGAGGGGGCTGCAGGGACAAAGTGCAGCTGGACTGACCCTTTCCCAAGCCACCACTGGACTTGATGACAGTTTCTGTTCTGTGAGGAGGTAATGCCTGCCTCCCTCTGCATTATCCTGTCCACAGTGAGAATGCGGGGTCCTGAGCCGCCCCCCACTCTCGCCCCTCCCTTGGCTCTGTCCCACCCCAACCTGATTCCCTCGCTGGCTTTGCCCTGTGCTGCAGTGGGGAGGGACATGTTTGGGGAGAGAGGAAGGAAGGATGGAGGCAGTGAGACCCTCCGTGCTCTCTCTCAGCATGAGGACTGGACACAGGGTGGGCAGTGACCACCAGCTCTGAGTGTGTCCCTGGCCACCTGTCCCAGGCTACTGGCTCCCCTGGGCCTGGAGCATCTCAAATGGGATACTGGACTCTCGGCTCTTCCCAGCAGGCATCATAGGGGTCACCAGGCACTCAGCTGATGGACTACCCACTTGCTCGCTCGGCCCTTTGTCCCACAAGCACATGGGAAGCCCCTACTATGTGCTGGCCTCTGGAATGCCGGGCTCCATATCTGGGTAATACGGGCCTGGCGGCAGTGACAGCCCACAGTCAGGTTCTGCAGGCTGTGGGGGCCCAGGGGATGGCACAGGGCCTTCTGTGGGTGCCTTACTCACTGCTTTTCCTACAGAAGTAGACTGCCTGTCCCCCGCTGACCAGAGTGGTGGGCCTCACCCTGACAGTCCCATGCCAGGCCCAGCTGGCCAGGCCCGGTGTTTTCTCCTTCCCTAACAGGAGGCCTAAGGCTCTGTGGGGCCCAGGCCCCCTCTCTCCCTGCCTGACCCAATAGTAATGCAGTCGAGGGTGGGGAGGGATTTCGGGAAGAAAGTAGGGAGATATCACCATCACAGGCCAGGGAGGAGATGTTGGTGCCCCTTCAGCTCCCCTCAAACTGACCCCCTCTTATCCATGGGCCCACTCTGCCATCATTGCATCCACCTCTACTGCCGCCATGGCCACACCCCTTCAAGCCTTACGTTCCAAGAGGCCCTAACAGATGGGGAAACTGAGGCCCCAGAAGGCTGCACGAATTCCTCAGAGCCACCAATCCGTGTTGGGCAGAACTGGAGGCCAGGGTCCCCAGGCTCTCCTCCGGTGATCTTTCTGGCATCCCACACAGCCTCTCCAGCCCCGGGGTGTGTGGGTGACCAGAAGGAAAACATGGTCGGATCCTGGCAGGTCTGGCCTCAGACCTCGGTGTTCACGGCGTCTCTCCGAGGCTGTATGGCCAGGGCTAGTTCTGGGGCCAAGCCCCTCCTCTTCTTGGAACACGAGAAGGGGGATGGGTGCCCACGTTGTGCTGTCTTCCAGGTGCCCCGGGACCACCTGGCGTGCCCATCATCGTCCGGTACAGCTCTGCCATCGCCATCCACTGGTCCAGTGGAGACCCCGGCAAGGGGCCTATCACCCGCTACGTCTTAGAGGCCAGGCCTTCAGGTACCCCGCTCCTGCACTGAGCCATCCTTTCCTCTGGACCAAGACCCCACATCCACTTTCCTCCTCTCTGAGGCCCTCCCCTGCCCTGTGGCACTTGTGTCTTCCTCAACCTGTAAGGTGCTTGAGCTGCTCAAGGTGAAGCGGTGGTGGCCATGTTGGGTGGGTGCCTCCTCAGAGCTGGATTCTTGGCTAAGGAGCCCCGAGAATGGCAGTAAGCACCAGTGAAGACCAACTGGGTTAAGGATTGTTGTAGAAGCCAGAGGAGCCAAGAGTTTGGCTCACTTTGGTTAAAGTCCAGTGTCCTCCACACGACCCCAGCTGCCAGTGCCCCGTGACTAAGGAGGCTGCCATCTCCTGGAAGCTGTAGCTGCGTCTTTAAGCCCTGTCTCTGCTGTGGGGCTGTCTCAGCAGCTCCTGTCATTGTACTAACCCCTCCTGTCAAGCCTGAAATCAAATCACAAGAACTTCCAAAGCCATCAGGAGATGAGCAGCTGATAAGTCGCTCCAGGGGGCTGCATCCCCAGCTCCTATTTCACAGGCGGACCTGACGCCTGCTTCCCGGGTCCACTTACCCAGCTGCCGTTGCTAGGTTTCCAAGTTAATCAGAGGTGCCCGAGTCAGGGAAGGCTGGAGGCTGGTTCTGTGTATTTGTGGGTCTGTGCTTAGGTGATTGAAGTTGAGCAAGAAGAAAGACTTTGTGGGCCCCGCACGGAGAACAAATAATAATCATAACGGGATGTAGTCAAGCATGTCAGCAGCTAATGCTGCTACGTGGAGTACTGAAACATTTCAGGGACAGATCGCTAGTACTTCAGGGTAACTGAGAGCTAATCATCCCGATAGCAAATAGCTAATAATTCCGGTAGTTGCAGTATGTCGCTCCTGCCCAACCATTGCCTTAGCCTTATGTTAATAACCACAGTCACAAATAGCTAATAAACCTGGCCTTTCAGACCCAGCACGGAGCTGGAGGGTGTAGGCCGGGTTGGCTCCCTCTTCCCATCCAGATGGTCCCTCCCAGCCCCTCCAGTGCTAGCTGCTGAGTTGGCCAGGAGACTGCCGCGTGCCTCTCCCAACCAGAGCCTGCGCCTGTTTGTTCCACCGAAGTTGGCCAACCGGGGCGCTGGGCTGAGGAATGTTGGCCCTGGGACTTTGGCCTTGTTGATTTTCCAGCGTTCCCCGGGCGGCCCAGCATGGGACTGGGGGTGTTCCGGGTTTGGAGGCTGTGACTTAGACAGTTGGGATGGAGGGCTGAGCATACAAGGGAAGACCAAACCAGTGCCCCGGAGGGTTGGCAGTGCCAGGGAGCTGGCAACGGGACCATGATCCAGGTGGGGGAAGGGAATAAAACATGGCAAGGAGAGGCTGGTGGGCAAGGGGGCTACCTGGGACTTTCCTGAGGCTATTTGTGAGCATGCTGTGTTACAGGTGGGCTTCTGTCTTCGTGCCCTCTGCCCCTTCTTTGCTGCTACCTCTGCGTCCCCTGGTCCCAGCAGGAGGGTCATGAGGCTGTTCATCCCCAGGATGAAATCACTCTTGTCCCACGCTCCCCCCTATGTCGTCTATGCTTCGTGCTGTGTGGAATAGGCTGAGCAGTGGGCACTGCAGACCCAGGGAAGGGGGGAACATGGGATTTGCAGCCTGTGGCACATCAGCGGACAGCTGGGGCCAATGCCAGAGCTGCAGCGTGACATTCCAGCAGCTTCTGGCCCCTTTGCACTGGCCCCATCCTTTGTCTTTGTGCAGGGTGGAACAAGAGCAGTCAAACAGCTAGCAGGAGGCCCCGATTCTGGAAGGTGGCTGCAGGTCCCCTGTGAGCCATCCTGCACAGAGTTAACTCCCACTGTGCGCCATGGTCCTGGGCACCAGGAGGGGGTTTGGTGCCCGATGGAAGAGTCAGACAGCTCTGGGCTTAAATACCAGCTCTGCCACTTATGGCAGCATGACTTTAGGAAGATGCATTAAGCTCTATCTCTCTGAGCCCTGGTTTGCTCATCTATAAAATGGGCGTAATAGTCCCTCCGTCTTGCAGTTGCTGTGGACAAGGAACCTAAAGCACTTAGAACGTCACTGCTTGATGAGTGATAAGTGTCAGCAGTTGTGTGGTCGTTAGCATCTTTATCATTGCTGTGGCTGCTATTTGAAGATGCATGAGGAAATTTGAAGTCACATGAGGAAAATGGAGTCACACCCCAATACTCAATATTTCAAAGCATGAAGTCCCAAAATTGGAGCATGTGATGTGATGAAAATGCCAGCAAACATTTTAACAAACACATCTAGAATGCCTGTGCTAGGTGCTGGACTATGAAGATAAACCAGGCACCAACCCCTGCCCTTGAGGGATTTCAGTTGGTGGCTCAGTGGTAGAATTCTCACCTTCCATGTGGGAGACCCTAGTTCGAGTCCCTGACAATGCCCCTCAGGCACCGCCACCACCTGTCTGTCAGTGGAGGCTGGGGTATTGCTGTGATGCTGAACAGGTTTCAAGGGGAGCTTCCAGACTAAGATGGTCTAGGAAGAAAGGTCTGGCAATCTACATGTGAAAATCAGCCAGTGACCCAGTTCACAAATGATCATGAAGATGGTGCAGGGCCAGGCAGCATCCCATTCAGATGTGCATGGGGTCCACAGAGCCAATTCCTGGCAGCTACCAACCGCATGAGAGAGAGATCTTAAAAAGAAATGACGTGTATGTGGTAGAACCTCAAAACGAACCAATGAGACTGAATTGGAGCAGAGGCCCCCGGACCCCAGGGTCCATCCAGCCAGGATGACTCTGAAGGTTGAGACAGGCTGCCATGAACTTTTCCGGTTTGGAGGGATCTAGACAGGGAGGACCAAAAGGCAGTCCCCAGTGGGGCCTACCACACTCTTGGCCCAAATCTCATAAATGATGACATGGCCCCACTCAGCTTCTTCACTTACATGGGTGGGTCTGTAAAAAATGTGGCAAGAAAAAGCCCATCAGCCTCCAGGAAGGGCCGAGCTGGAGCTGGGGAAGCAAACTCCAAGCTCACAAAGCAGCTCCTGCCAGAAGGAGCTCAGAAATGGAAAGACGAGGAAGTATGGTGAGGCGAGGCAGGAGTGCTGGGACTGGCGGACAGGGAGACTCGGTGGAGTGGTCTTTTGCTCCATGGCAGCAACAGCCACGAGGACCCATGGGGCACCTCCTGGAACAGGCTGTGGAATGGAGGACTGTGGGCTCAGCCCATGGGAGGTCTTTCTGAAACCTATGGACCCTGACCCAGGTGAAGAGGGGACCTGACCAGCCAAAGTGGCTTGAAAGTTTGGTTCCACCTCTGCCTCCATTAACACACGCAGGAAGACTTCCTTTCTTTAAGATCCAGGCCGGCTCCCTGCCATGGGTTCCCCCGGGGCATCTGGCCAGGGTCCCTCCAGCCTCCCAGTCACTGTGATGGATGACCACTGGGCTCTGGCAGCCCCCTGCCTCTTCTCTGGCGTGAGCAACCCGTAGCTGCTCTTTTTCAATGGGGTGAGGGTGAATTATGTCCCATGGGGAGAGCTCCAGACAAAGGGCCTGAAAGGAGGTTTAGGAACTCAAAGGATGGAGTGTTGGGGGCCACATGGTATGGAGAACAGATGGGGAGTCCTCCCAAGTGGAAGCCATGGAACGTTCCAGCCCTTTATAGTCCCTCTGTCTCCTCTGATCTCTGCTCCTAAAAAAAAAAAAAACCTTGTTGTTGTTGTTGTTAGGTGCCATCAAGTTGGTTCCAACTCATAGCAACCACTATGCACAACAGAACGAACACTGCCTGGTCCTGCGCCATCCTCACAATCATTGCTATGCTTGAGCTCGTTTTTGCAGCCACTGTGTCAGTCCACCTCTTTGAGGGTCTGCCTCTTTTCCGCTGACCTTGTACTTTACCAAGCATGATGTCCTTCTCCAGGGACTGATCCCTCCTGATAACGCGTCCAAAGTATGTGAGATGTAGCCTCTCATCCTTGTTCCTAAGGAGCATTCTGTTTGTATATCTTCTAAGACGGATTGTTCTTTCTTTTGACAGTCCATGGTATATTCAATATTCTTCTCCAACACCACAATTCAATTCTTCTTTGGCCTTCCTCATTCACTGTCCAGGTTTCGCATGCATAGGAGGTGATTGAAAATGCCATGGCTTGGGTCAGGCGCACCTTAGTCCTCAAGGTGACATCTTTGCTTTTCAACACTTTAAAGAGGTCCTTTGCAGCGATTCGCCCATTGCAATGCGTCTTTTGATTTCTTGACTGCTGCTTCCATGGGTGTTGATTGTGGATCCAAGTAAAATGAAATCCTTGACAACCTCAATCTGTTCTCTATTTATCATGATATTGCTTATTGGTCCAGTTGTGAGCAGTTTTGTTTTCTTTATGTTGAGGTGTAATCCATACTGCCCAGTCAAATCCAGGCAACTTGACCAAACCCTCTCACCCAACTCAAATCCCCCTGCTGCTGTTTGAAAAAAATGCCTGCTTATTTTTGACTGATGCCACTATTGTATGTATGTATTTTCAATGTGTGTGTGTGTATAATGTTATTGTATATCATCAAGTCATTTCCGACTCATATGGACCCCATGTGTTACAAAGTAGAATTACCCTATACGGTTTTCTTGGCTATGATCTTTACGGAGCAGATCGCCAGGTTTTTCTCCCACCTCGGGACTTCGAACCACCAACCTTTAGCTAGCAGCTGAGTACTTAACCGTTTGTGCCACTAGGACTCTAAAGTACAGATACGTGAGTGGAAAGGAAAGCACTGTATTCGGTTTTATATTGCTGCATAACAAATCCCCACAAACTGAGAGGCTTAAAACAGCGCCCATTTATGAGCTCACAGCACTGTGGGCCGGAAGTCCATCGAGGCATGGCTGAGTCCTCTACTCAGGGTCTTACCAGGCTAAAATTCAGGTGTCAGCCCAGCTGCAGCTCCCACCGGGGCCTAGGGTCCTCTTCCAAGCTCACTGGTGTTGGCTGAATTTGGTTCCTTGCAGTCTTAGGACTGAGGTCCCTGTTTCCATGCCTGGGACGACTTTGGGCTCTGGAGCCGCCCACCGTTCCTTGGGGGTGTGGTCGATGCGTTTTCAAGGCCAGCAATGGCACGTTGGATCCTTCCCTTGCTGCAAATCTCTCTGACTCCTTACACCATCAACCAAAGGAAGCCATCTGCTTTTAAAGGGCTCCTGTGGTTAAAGTAGGCCTACCTGGGTAATCTCCTCGTGCCATTTAATGCAGCATAATCACAAGAGTGATATTTTACCATGCTCAGTTTCCACCAACACTCAGGGGAGGGGAGCACATGGATTATACGAGGGCAAGAGTCATACTAGAGACCTGCCCACACAAGCCCTGCACGCTCTGTCTGTTCTCTGGATATTCTCCACGGTACTGGTGGCTCAATGGTGGAGTTTTCACCGTCCACCACTCATCCATGTGAGAGACCCACCACGTTCAAGTCCCAGCCAGTGTACCTGATGTGCAGCCACCATGCATCCGTGAGTGGAGGCTTGAGTGTTGCTATGATGCTGAACAGTGGAACTTCCAGGCTAAGATGAACTAGGAAGAAACGCCTGGTGGTCTACTTCCGAAAATCAGCCAATGAAAACCCTATGGATCGCAATCTGTCACCAATTGTTTTAGTCATCTAGTGCTGCTATAACAGAAACACCACCAGTAGATGGCTTTAACAAAGAGAAATTTATTTTCTCACAGTCTAGTAGGGTACAAGTCCAAATTCAGGGCATTGGCTCCGGGAGAAGGCTTTCTGTCTCTGTCAGCTCTGGAGGAAGGTCCTTGTCCTCAATCTTCCCATTGTCGAGGAACCTCTCAGGCACAGGGAGCCCAGGTCCAAAGGATGTGCTCTGCTCCCAGTGCTACTTTCTTGGTGGTATGAGGTCCCCAACTCTCTGCTTGCTTCCCTTTCCTTTTATCTCTTGAGAGATGAAAGGTGGTGTGGGCCACACCCCAGGGAAACTCCCTTTACCTTGGATCAGGGAGGTGACCTGAGTAAGAGTGGTGTTATAATCCCACCCTAATCCTCTCAACATAAAATTACAACGACAAAACAGAGGACAACCACACAATACTGGGAATCATGGCCTAACCAAGTTGATACACATATTTTTGGGGGGACATAATTCAATCCACGGCATCGATCGCGAGGATGGCACAGGACTGGGCAGCAGTTTGTTCTGTTGTGCACAGGGTCACCATGAGTCAACTCAATGGCAGCTCACAACAACAACATTGGATGGATGGTGGTTAGATTCCACCTATCAATGTGGTTAGATTCCAAAGACTAGGTCTTTAGCGAAAATTGACATGTGAAAATGGAGGATGACCACATCAGATCACAAAATATTATGTGGAACACATGTCTCTCTGGATCCAAAAATCAGGAAATGTAGGTGGGTGCTGTTTGTCCCACTGGTCATGAAAGGGTTACTGCCAGGCATATGTCATTAATGCACAAAATAGTCGGATAGTAGAGTTTTTACTATTGTTGTGAATTCGAGATGTCAGATAATGGGATAGTTGATAAGTGAGGAGTAGGCGTATTGGGTTGGTTGTGTTATTTTCTGCACAGTGTACATTTTTTTAATGTTTTACAGATTTTTTGTGTGTGTGAGCTTTAAGTGAAAGTTTACAGTTTAAGTTAGTTTCTCATACAAAAATTTATACACACATTGTTATGTGACCCTGGTTGCTCTCCCTATAATGTGACAACGCACTCCTTTCCACCCTGGATTTCCCGTGTCCATTCAACCAGCTCCTGTCCCCCTCTGCCTTCTCATCTCACCTCCAGACAGGAGCTGTCCACATAGTCTCGTGTATCTACTTGAATCAAGAAGCACACTCTTCACGAGTATCGTTTTATGTCTTATAGTCCAGTCTAATCTTTGTCTGAGAGTTGGCTTTGGGAAAGGTTTCAGTTCTGGGCTAACAGAGAGTCTGGGGGCCATGTCCTCTGGGGTCCCTCCAGTCTCAGTCAGACCATTAAGTCTGGTATTTTTACTAGGATTTGAGTTCTTCTACACCCCACTCTTCTCCTGCTCCATCAGGGGCTCTCTGTTGTGTTCCTTGTCAGGGCGGTCATTGATGGTAGCCAAGCACCATCTAGTTCTTCTGGTCTCAGGTTGATGGAGTCTCTGGTTTACGTGGCCCTTTCTGTCTCTTGGGCTAATAGTTGCCTTGTGTTTTTGGTGCTCTTCATTCTCCTTTGCTCCAGGTGGGTTGGGACCAGTTGAAGAAATGTTTTAATAAAAAGAATAAAAGGGTCAGGCGCTTCAAAAGGCATGTCATTAAAAAAAAAATTTTACTGAGAACTCAGTCTGGTCCGAGCACTGGAGAGCCACTTTTGAACAGGGCAGACCAGACAGGGCCTGCCCTCGGGGAGCAACCTTAGGATTGGGGTGGTGGGGTGAGACTCCCCCTCACAGGTGCCTCCCTCTCTGGGTCTTGCAGACGAGGGGCTCTGGGACATCCTCATCAAGGACATCCCCAAGGAGGTGACCTCCTATACGTTCAGCATGGACATCCTGAAGCCAGGTGTGAGCTACGACTTCCGGGTCATTGCGGTCAACGACTACGGCTTTGGCACCCCCAGCAGCCCCTCCCAGTCTGTACCAGGTACAGCTGTGGGTCAAGGGATGCACAGGTTGGGGGCATGGTGAGGCATGGAACACAGAGGCACTGGGGTGGGGACCAAAATTCATTGTCCAAACTACACCTTTCCCATGAAAATTTGGGTCTGCTATCAAGGTTTTTTTTTTTTTTTTTTATCAAGGTAGTCCCCAGGTTAGGGCTGGCGAGAAAAATATATATATATAGCAAGCGTGCTACCACTCCTCCTTCCTGTGTCTGGGCAGACATCACTAATCAATCCCAGAACTCTTTCCTAATGAGCCTAGAAGCCATCTCAGACCCTTCTCAAAACACCACTCCAGGCAGCCACTTAACCTGAAGCTGTCCTTACCAAGTTTATCTTAGGTTCTGCCTTGTTCAGTGAGCACAGAACCAGCCTACCCATAAACTGTGAGCAGTTGGTAGTGTCCCAGGTGGAGTGGGATGGTTAGAGGCAGGAGGGGGCTGAGAACCCTGGACCTGACACCCCGTCCATGTTCCAGCCCAGAAAGCCAACCCATTCTACGAGGAGTGGTGGTTCTTGGTGGTCATTGCCCTCGTCGGCCTCATCTTCATCCTGCTTCTGGTCTTTGTGCTCATCATTCGAGGCCAGAGCAAGAAGTATGCCAAGAAGACGGACTCGGGTGAGCACCTTTGCCAAAGGGGAGTTCTCTCTCTCCTGGGCATCCATCTGCTCTGATGGATGGGGTAACCTAGGGGACCTACACACAATCTCAGTCTCCTATTTGGGGCTCAACTCTAACGAGAGAAAGAGCAGTAGCCCAGCCGGATAGGGGTAGTGCGGGGTGGGGGCCAGGAGCCACATGGTCTGAAAGAACAGAGTGGAGTGACTGGTTGGGCATCCTTCTGCCCAGGGAACAATGCCAAGTCCGGTGCACTAGGCCATGGGGAGATGATGAGCTTGGATGAAAGCAGCTTTCCCGCCCTGGAACTCAACAACCGCCGGCTCTCCGTCAAGAACTCCTTCTGCCGAAAGAATGGCCTGTACACCAGGTAGTGGGGCCCCTGCTTGGGTGGTAGGGGGCCAAGGCTGGAGGTTTCAGGGCTGGGCCCAGCAGTGTCCGGGTGTAGAGAATGCTGGGGAGGGCCTGAGAGACCACTTTATCTTAAATGTCCTGGGAAACAGCTTTCAAGTTCAGGGACTGGGAATGGTCAGCAGGAAGACACGGGCGGGCCCGGGCAGTACTACCAGGGGCTTGTACTGGTCATACCAGACCTGGCCTCAGCCCAGGGGCAAGGACACACGAGGGGGAAAGCCGCTGGGAAGTGGATACAAAGGGCTCCCACCAATGACAACAGAATTCAAATAACTTTCAAAATTTTGCAAACCAACTAACTGCTGTTTGAAGTCAGCTGCCCCTGGTCACAGGGCTGTGGCCCTGATGGTCATTTGCCCCAAAGGCAAGATGGACCCAGCCAAAGTAGACTGGGCAGACACCAGGGTGAGAGAGGGTGGGATTCTGCCCCCGTTCTTACCTAGCACCTACCTGCCCTCCTCCTCCTCATCCAGGAAAGAAGGGGCACTCTACAGCATAGAAGCCTTCTCTCTGGGTCCTTATTTATACCTGTTCTCAGTCTCCTCCCACTCACCCTCAAGGCCCTACTCTCAGCATTACCCTCAAAGGGCAGCCTCTGAAAGGAGCCACAGGGAAAGGAACAAGCCTGCAGTCAAGCCCTGTGGCTGGCCAGGCTGCCCATTTCCAACGACGGGGCAGCTGCTGGGGTTTGCCTGGCCCTCACCTGATGTGGCATAGCAGTTTTGTGTTCCAGGGGCTCCAGAGAGACTGGGGGGCTGTTCCGAAGGGGCTATGTCTCCAGCCTCAGCCCCTGTTAATATTCAAGCCTCATCCATGGAGGCTGCAGGGGGAGTCGCCTCTCCCAGGCCCAGCACACAAAGCGCCTCTGTCTCTGGCGCTGAGGGTAGAAGCGATGTGTGTGTTCATCAGGAGGAAAGAGGGAGGGGCAGCAACACAGGCCTGCCAGGCTGAGCTCTCATCCCGCGCCAAAGCTAGTCTTCCAAAGAAAGGGCCGTTTGAGGCCGCCATGCCAGCCCAGCCGGGCCCCACCTGGCCACAGCAGTCCCGCCAGGCTGGCTCCAGGGCCCTGCCACATGCAACAAGGGGCCTTCAGGATGGTCTCACCATCCTTCCCACCCCTCCCTGCCCTCACACCCACAGCGTACACACCAGAAGGCCGCCTACACCACTGTATATACACAGAAATCCCTCCCTGCTGGCACACACCAACCCCAGGCTCCAGGCCTCACCCTGGACACTGCCAAGCCCCCCATCGCCCTGTATTAGCCTGGCACCCCATTCCTCCCTCCTTTCAAGGTCGTATATGTGCCTGTCACGGCTATATGAGCTACATCTGGCATTGTTGTGCTCTGGTTTGTTTATGTTGAAGTCCAAGGGATGTGGCTTGTCGATGGGCGTAAAAGCAGCGCACATATATTGCAAGGGCTTAGTTGGTGGCATGCAACCCTGGTGGCACAGTGGTTGAAAGCTTGGTCAGTAACCAAAAGGTCAGCAGTTCGAATCCACCATCCACTACTTGGAAACCCTGTGGGGCAGGTCTACTCTGTCCTGTAGGGTCACTATGAGTCCGAATCAACTCGATGGCACTATGAAAAGAGAGAAAAGTTGGTGGCAGGAGGGCTGCTCGTAACATGTTCCCAGGCCACAGGATTGCTCTCTGAGCAGCACTTTTGCAGGCAACCACCGCGGGTTGCCGGCGGGGCGTCTGGGGTTCAGAGCCACACTCTTAGGAAACCTTCATGGGAGGTATGGGGCATGTGCTGGCACGCCGGGCACTGGGCCATGTTGGCTCCTTACACCCTATTCTGAGAGACACAAGCAGCAGAGTCGTGGAGGACCCCAGCCACATGCCCAGGGACCCCGGGAGCCTGCCCCACTGCTTTCTCTGCCCACTGTCCTCACCCTTGCTTCCCAGGGCTCAGGAAAGAGGCCTCTAGTGCAGCCTGGGGCTGCCCAGTGCCCAAGGCCCCCGTCCTGGGGGTGTCTCTGTTCCGTGACTCAGATGCCTGACCCAATCCACTGGGAACCGCACAGGCCTGATTGTCAAGAGCTGGGGTGTGGCTTAGCCCCAGGGAGCGTTTCTGGTCTCTGAGCAACTTAGGAGGAGTGGTTTTCTCCTAGCCCTTTGTGCTAGCTCTTTGGAAAACTCCCTTGTGAGTGTAAGAATTACCTGGGGAGCTTGTCTGTGGGGCAGGTACCCAGGCCTCACCTGGAAATCTGACTGGGGGCGGGGAGCAGAAATCTGCTTTGTAACAGTCACCACTAAGTAGCTCCAGTGAGGTGGCCCTGGAAACACAACTTGAGAATCATGGCACCCCCCACTTTTTCCCTGGAGGTTAGCTGGGCTGGTCCTTGGGCCTCCAACACCCTGAACCCTCCCCCCACCCTCCAAAGGCAAGGCCCCCACCCCAAGGCCTCTCTCTCCAAGGCTGTAGGGAGAGCAGACACAGGAAGGAGACGGACCTAGAGTGGAGAGACTGCTGCAGGCTGTCTGCCCAGGAACCCCGGGAGCCTGCCCTGCCGGCTCTTCTGCTCAGGGTCTTCACCCTCACTTCCCCGGGCTCAGGAAAGTTCAGGTGCCCAAGGTGGCACTTCCAGCCAGGGGGCTGCTCTGAGGGGGGCCCTCTCTCACCCTCACTGGCCCCACTCTCCCTAGGTCTCCTCCGCGGCCCAGCCCAGGCAGCCTCCACTACTCAGACGAGGATGTCACCAAGTACAACGACCTCATCCCGGCCGAGAGCAGCAGCCTGACAGAGAAGCCCTCGGAAATCTCTGACTCTCAGGTGAGGGGCTGGAAGGGCCTGCGTGCCCCACACAGGGGATGAGCCGCCCCTCCACAGAGGGGTGAGGGGACAGTGAAGGATGGGGGCTGTCAGCCTGGGCCTGCACAGGCAGCTCAGCCAATGGGCTTCCTCACCTCCTTTCCCAGCAGGCCTCAGGGCAGCAAAGACCTGGGGAGCTCAAGAAACTACCCAGAAGTCATGTATAAACAGCTGCCATCTCCCAAGTTCTGCTAAAAGTTTGCGCCCAGTGCTAGTGAGCCAGGGGTCCTGGGTGTGCTGTGTAACCTCATTGAGCCTCAGTTTCTCCATCTGCAGACAGGGCAGGGATAATCGTGGGTGCTATCATGGGTCCGTGACAAGGATTCGCTGAGATGCACAAAATGGCCTGACACGTGGCAACCACTCATTCAACATCGGCTCTTCTATCAAGAAGGGGGATGGTGTGTCTAGACAACTCAGAGCTCTAGAGTATGTGGGTCACTCGGGGACACTTTGCCCTAGGCTGGGTTGGGGGAATGAGTACGTTCCAATGATGCCACATTACCACCGCCCACCCCCACCCTCCCAGCCTTGGCTAAGCCTGGTGGTTGCCCAGGAAGGGGCCCTGAAAGGGCACTGTGTCCCACACCCTGGGCCTTTCTGCCCAGTCCTGGGAGAGGAAGAAGAGGAAGAGGTGACAGCAGGGAGCAGGGCTCTTGGCCCAGTGGGAAGTGCCAGGAAGCCTGGAATTAGGCCGTGAGGCTGAGGGCCTCTCACATTATATACAGCTCCAGGGTTACTAGTGGGCTTAGCAAAGCCGGGAGGCTGGCCCTAAGCTGGCAAGGGAAAGAGATCCAGCCTTAGCCTGGTTTACGCAGGGAATTAGTGGGGCGACAAAGCTGCTATGAACCTCCAAAATTTCAGGTTATGTGGTCTTTTTGTGCGTTTTTAACTCTTTGCAGCCACAAGTTGTTGTTGTTAGTTGCTGTGAATTGATTCTGACTCATGGTGACCCCGTATGTGCAGAGTAGAACTGCTTCATGGGGTTTTCAAGGCTGTGTCCTTTAGGAAGCAGATCACCAAGCCTGTCTTCCAAGGCACATCTGGGTCCGTTCGAACCGCCAACCTTTCGGCTAGTAGTCAAGAGCACTTAACAGTTTGTGCCATCCACGGATTCCTTTGCAGCCACATTGTTGCTGTTGTTAGGTTCCGTTGAGTCAGTTCTGACTCATAGTGACGCCAGGTACAACAGAAGGAAACACTGCCCAGTCCTGCGCCATCCTCACAATCGTTGACATGCTTGAGCGAATTGTTGCAGCCACTGTGTCAATCCATCTTGTTGAGAGTCTTCCTCTTTTTCATTGACCCACTACTTTACCAAGCATGACGGGCTTCTCCAGAGACTGGTTCCTCCTGATGGCATGTCCAAAGTATGTGAGACGGAGTCTCGCCATCCTCCCTTCAAAGGAACATTCTGGCCGTACTTCCTTCCTGCAGCCACATAGATACTAGAAACTCACGTGACCAAGGCATAGAGGTCTAGGTCATTTCCCCGAAGCGTGGTTTCTGTTTCTTTCCCCCAAAGTTGGTGATGAGAGTTTAGATTGATTCAAGCTAAGATTCAAAAAGGCAAAGGGGACTCCCTGTCCAGACTCTGTATAGAACGGTTATATAGGGCCCCTGGAGCCACGCCCCTGTCTGTGGAGACAGCAGAGAAGATAACTAGCAGAGAAGCTCCTGTGTTGCTCTGGCTGGCTGCCCTTAACCTATGTGGTTGTTGTTTGTTGCTGTTGACTTGGCCCAACTCATGGCGACCCCGTGAACAACAGAACAAAACATTGCCTGGTCCTGCATCAGCGTCATGATCGTACGTATGAGACCATTGTTGTGACTATTATGTATTTTGAGTGCCTTCCAACCCAGGGGGCTCATCTTCTAGCTCTGTATCACTCTGTATCAGACAAGTTTTCTGTTGTGATCCGTTGGCTAATTTTCGGAAATAGATCGCCATGCCTTTCTTCCTAGTCTGTCTTAGTCTGGAAGCTCCACTGAAATCTGTCCACCATGGGTTACCCTGCTGGTATTTGAAATACCAATGGCATACTTTGGCATCATAACGACACACAAGCCACCACAAACGGGTGGTGGAACTTTCTTTAGAGCACATTATTAGTCCACTGTCATTGGCTGAACACCAACCTTTTGGTAAGTAAGGCCCCCAAGCACAGAATCTATCTCAAGAGCTTTTTGTGGCTCTGGAGGACCCTCACACAGGACAGAGTTGGTCCCTCGAGACCATGCCAGAGGTCCCCCAGCCTTGAATAAGCTGCTGGGAGAAGAATGCCTGTACCCAGGATCATCCTGCTTCAGAAGTTGCCCCACAGTGGGCAAAGAATGCCAGGAATCCCCTCTTACTTAGCCAGTTGGTCTGAGTTGTTCAGAAGGAGCCCATCATTTGGATATTGTTTCCATAGCAACTTGGAGCCAGTCGCTCCTGTGAGAAGGCATAGATAGAGAAAATATTGCAGGCTCTGGAAGGTGGTTGTCACAGCACAATGCTCAAGTGCCCTATCAGGGACAATTGACCACAGCCCTGGTGCTAGGACCCTGCCTATAGGGTTTGGGGTGGTTGGGGTTGGGACTGGGTTGGGTTCCATTAAAGCAGTTGGACAGTTTAGATGACTGCTGTATCCACAACACCTGGTAAGTGGACACTCTACAGATGTTTGTGAAAGAATGAAAGGTCATTGGGGAAGCTAATCAACCTGAATAGACTGAAGACTGAGTGTAGGCTAGCCAGGTAGAGAAGCTGAGATTCATGGTCGGAAAGTCCTTATCCTTTTTGACCAACACCAAAGTTCACACGTTCAGAGAAGTGTGGCCCCTTCAAAATAACCATGATAATGACACCCACCCCACCAAGAGCTGCAATATCATATTATGTCTTCACAGCAACCATATGGGGGCAGGCACGAGTGCTGTCTTTTTTGTACAGATGAGGAAACTGAGGCTCAGAGAGGTTATGTAAGTTGTCCCAGGTGGAATGGCCAGAAAGTACAAGCCTGGATTCCAGCTCCCAAACTTCAGCGCCAGACCCTGAACTCGGGCGTCTACCGCATAGTCAGGCTCGACCCCTCGGTTCTAATACAGCCTGAACTGGGAAGCCCCACCCACAGCCTACAGATCTTTCTAGAAAGACCTTCAGAACCCACTAATGAGACAATCAAGAAGACCATAACACACTTCACTTCTCCAGCTTGGCGCACTTGGCAACAAATACTGTGGCCTTATTTTTTTTTTTTTTTAACTCAAGCCCATCCTCAAAGAACAAAGACAAGCTACCAATGAATGCACTCCAAGGAAAGTGCTAGAAGCACTAAAGTGGTTCCCAAGCAGCTTTGGACAATGGAATCAATGGGATGATTGTTCTGTCTCCTCAGAGGGCCCCTTTGAAGTCAGACACGCTCATTTGCAAAGTAGTACATTGTTGTAGTTAAATACACAGGCCTTGGAGCTGGCAGTCCTGGGTTTGAATCTCAGCTCTGCCCTGTAGTGGCTGTCTGATGGGAGGGGTCCTTCGGGCTCTCTGAGCTTCCTAGCCCTTCATCCGCACAATGCAAACCAAACCCAAACCCACTGCCGTGGAGTGGATTCCAACTCATAGCGACCCCATAGGGTTTCCAAGGCTGTAAATCTCCACAGAAGCAGACTGCCACGTATTTCTCCTGCAGAGCCACTAGCTGTTTCGAACCGCTGACTTTTTGGTTAGCAGTCCATCACTTTAACCACTGTACCACCAGGGCCCCTACATAATGCAGGTAGTAGAGTTTATCCCAAAGGAGCTGTTATAAGGAGTAAATTAAATGTGCTTCCACCTTTGTTGTCCCACCTCCCCTCTGTGCTCCAGGGTCAGGGATCAGAATGGTGTTTGTACCTTAGTGGCTAGGGAGGCCTGGACATCACTGTCTGCCAAGGGCAGAGGAAGGAGCAGATGCCAGCTTCTCCTCAACACTCGTTCTTTGAGCCAGTACTCTGACCCGTGCTGGGGACAGAGGTGACCATGACATGGCCCTGCTCCCAGGAGCTGCCGGGGGCTGGAGGGGACAGACTTGGAGCCAGAGCAGCTGGCTTCTCTCTGAGGCCCTTGTTATAAATGCAAATAAGTAAACCCTGCTGCTGCTCACTCACCCATATGAGAAGCAGCCCACAGTTCAGTTTCTAGAATTCCGGGCATCCACCGTGTGACTTTCAACGTGGGGCTTACAGTAAATGCTGCTGCTGGCTTTCCTGGTGTGACATTTGTCCCTTTGGGTCAGCAGCCACACAGACCTGGACCCCCCACTTTCAGCTGCTCAAGAGAAAACGACTGCCTGTCTTTTTAAGGGGCCCCCACCCCAGATCTTCTACATGAGTTTCGCCTATGCCGTCTGGCTTATGTTCTAAGTCAGACCACCCAAAACTCACTCTCCAGAAAATCTGCCCAGCCGTTTTCCTATGACGTGGTAATAAACAAAAAGTCAGTCCTCTTTATAAACAAACACACATGATAAGACGTGAGAAAGGACGTAATATGGCTGGGGGTGCCAGGCTAGAGATACACATGGGAGGGGGGACTCCCTCTCGCTGAGAGGGCACAAGGGTGGGAGTCGGGGGTTCCAGACAGAGGTCAAAAAAAATTTAAAAACCAAACCTGTTGCCGTCAAGGGGATTCCGACTCGTAGCGACCCTATAGGATAGGGTAAAACCGCCCCATAGGGTTTTCAAGGAGCAGCTGGTAGATTTAAACTGCCAACCTTTTGGTTAACAGCTTCTGTGCCACCAGGCTCCCAGGAACCACTTAATCCTCAGATTCCTAGGAGTACCTGGGCGGTACAAACAGTTAACACACCTGGCTGCAAACCAAAAGGCGATAGATAGGTTTGAGTCCACCCAGAGGCACCTCAGAAGAAAGGCTTGGTGATCTACTTCTGAAAAATCAACCACGGCAAACCCTGTGGGGCACAGTTGTACTCCAGTGCACACGGGGTCGCCGTGAGTCGGGGTCAGCTCCACAGTAAGTGGTTATCCTGGGAGTCGCCGGTGGAGCACTGCGGGTGGAATGGCCATTTTCAGAAAAAGACAACAAGGTAGAGTGAGGTTAGGCTAGTGCGTGGGGGAGAGCCCTGACCTGGGGCCCAGCCCCCATGCCGCAGTGCCTCTACACCCTCACACCTGTGTGGCACCTGGGTCTGCTGTCTGTGACATTCGGTCATTCATTCCTTGGTGCATTTATTCAGCACCACTGGAGATGAACAGAAAAGCAAAAAGGCATTCGTGGCTCCCTCTTTTTGTTTCTCTCTTTTCTCCTGGGTCCTCCTCCTACTGGCCCCCTCCGCACTCTGATCACCAGGCTGGAGTCTGTGCTCCCCCTCTGCAGACCCCCAATAATTGCTCAGTGAGTGGCTTTGAGGGGCTGTTAAGAGGCCTGGGAGCTGCAGCAGTCGCCTGATGGCTTGGGGGCCTGTGGGGCTGACGTGAAAGGCCCCCTTTGTGCGACTTGTTACAGGGAAGCTGCATTCAATTACCGAGGGCCGCGGAGAGTTGGAAGCCAGAAGAGGGCTCCTGGTCCCCCTCACTTGCTTTCTTCTCTTCTCACCCCACCCCCACCTCAAAAAGAAACAGATGTTCCTGGAGATGGAGGCAGGCACAGTCGTGGCTGAGGCAGAGACCCCCTCCTTGGGCTGTGGAGAGCTGGGGAGGGGGCAGACGAGACGCCTCCCGCCCTGCCCCCCACCCCCAGGGTGCCGGCTTTCTGTGGCTCCTAGCTCTGCCTTGCTTGCTTCCCCCTCCCCATCCCCACCATGAGAAATTCTGCCCACAGACTCCGTGGCATGAGGGGTCCATGCTCCACAAATGGCAGCCAGTGGGAGGGTGAGGGTTTGGACTAATGGGCTTTGGGCTCTGGCCCCCAGGAGGACCAGAGAAGCCCACTCCCAACCTGCCCCCAAACTCGTCACATCCTCCCCCAGCCTCTGTGTATATGTGTGGAGGGTGATGGGGGCCTCCATTTGAACTTTCTTCTCCCTTCCCAGCTGCCAAGCACTGAGCCAGCCTCCCTCCTCCCTGGCCCTCCTCATGTCCCCCACAGCCTCCCAGGGTGGCTTTGAGGCTTCCCTCTCCATCTCTGCCCCTCCCCACAAGGCTGAGGCCGACCCTCCCTGTCGCCCTAACGCTGCCTTTCACAACTCGCACATACCAAGCTCATTTTACCCTGTGAAGCGCTGGGGCAGGGCATGGCCCCGTTTTACAGACAAGGATACTGAGGCTGAGAGAATGTAAGGGATGGGTCCACACCTACTAGCTGGTAAGGCCCAGAGGTGGAACTTGAACTTGATGCTCCCTTCACCAGCCCACAGCCACCTCTGACCCTGAGACTCATCATCTCTGGGGTGGGACCCTGTGATCTCAGGGTCCTCGCCAAGCCTGGGGACCTGGGGCAGCTGCAATTCTAGACCCCCTGGGAAGATGTTAGGTTCTTGATCCCAAGTTAGAGTAGACCCCTCACACCACTGTTCTCCAACAGCCACATAAAGCAGCTGTTCAGGCCAATTAGCGGTGGCCTAACAGAGAGACTCAGCCTGTTGGGAAGACTGTGGGAGACCCCCTTTCTTTCATCTCCGCCACACCTACCCCCCTCACTGCTCCTGGATGGAAGGACTCTGACCCCCTTCATGGCACCCACACCTCACTCAGACCTCGCCTGCCCCTGGGCCAGCCTCACCTCAGCCCCAGGCATCAGGTGCCCACCCCTCCACCCAGCCCCCTCCCTACCCCTGGCATACGGTGTCTCCCCCGTGTCCCCCTTTGTCGCCTCCTGGCCTGCAGCTGGGAAGCAGGCAAAGAAAGGGGCTTGTATTGTGCTGCGTCCTGGGGGAGGTGGGGAGGCAGTGGACCGACAGAGGGGTTTCCCATTGTCTTGGGCAGCACTGAAAGATTGAGGTGGGCTTGCTGGGGGTGGTGGTGGGTGGTAAGGGGAGTGGCTGGGATAGTAGAGGGGTGAGGAGGGGGCAGGGAGAGACCAGAGAACCTAAATTAGCAGATCTGCCGCTGCTGCAGGCTGTCTAATCCCCAGTGGAAGCACGGGGCTTTCATTAATTAGCAGCTTGTGACCCCTAGCCTGCATGGGCTTTAGAAAATCAGGCTGCTCTGGGTTCAAGCCTCAGCTCAGTCATTTCCTTGGGCAAAACCCTCACTTTGTCTGCACTTGTTTTCCCCTCTGCAAGCTGGGGATGACAGTAGTACGTACAGCCCAGAGATGTGAAAATTAAATACAGTGATGCAAGCAGAAGCCTACAGCCTGACTGGATGCTTGGGTAGCTGGTATTACTATAGTTCTCTAAATTGTAGCTCTTTTTCTTGAGGGTTTAGGCAGTATAAAGTGTTTGGAGTTCCTGAGGACAAGTTGCATGTGACATTTCCCATAGCTGGGACCCTTTGGGCCAAGTCAGGTCCCCATTTTCTCTTCCTGTAAAGCAGGATACAAGGAGCGCTCAGCTGTTAACCGAAAGGTTGGTGGTTCAAACCACCCAGAGGCTCCAAGGCAGAAAGACCTGACACTCTGCTCCTATAAAGATTACAGCCTAGAAAACCCCATGGGGCAGCTCTACTCTGTTAATGGGGTCGCTCTGAGTCGAAAATCGACTTGAGAGCACCTACCAACAACAAAAGCAAGACATAGCTGATCTTCCCAAGCTCATTTGTGTTGGGGTAACTGGAGTTTCTTGCCGCAGTTCCTTCCCGAAGTATGTATCACTCAGGTTGGTACAATCAGCTTATTGTCCCTGAGCGCGCATTAGCTGGACCAGGGGTAAAGGAGCTCGGTGGGGTTTTCAGAGCTGCATTTCTCTGTGAGTTGACTAAAATCAGCATGCATCTCTTCCAGAATGTTCCAAGAGCGTTCCCATCTGTTGTCTTATTCGTTCTCAAAACATTCCTGGGAGCTTGGAGGGCGGAAGAGGGGTGGGGGGAACGGCAGGATGTTTTTAGCTCCACACTACAGATCCGAGCCCTATTTTGCGATACAACCTAGATTGACTGTAGCTTCTGTCGATTTCCTTGATAAGCAGACAAGTGTGTGCCAAAGCAGCTCCCAATTTTAAGAATCATTTCATATTTTATATTTCCAAAGCAGTTTCAAAGTACACATCGTGTGAAAAGTTAGACATTTGTTGGGTTTTTTCATTTGGGTTTTTGTCATCCTTATTGTTATTATCTAATTTGCAATTGTCTTTATTTTGCACTTACTCTTTTTTTAATTGTGGTAAATAGATAGGTAACAAACCTTTGTTACCTCAGCCATCTTCACAGGTACAGTTCGCTGACCTTAAACATGTTAGTCATGTTGTTCAACTATCACCATTAACCATTCCTAATTTTTTCCATCACTCTTAACAGAACTTGGAGCCCTGGTAGCTCAGTGGCTAAGAGCTTTGTCTGCTAACCAAAAGGTCGGCGGTTCAAATCCACTAGCTATTCTTGGAAGCCGTGAGGCAGTTCTGCTCTGTCCTGTAGGGTCACTTTGAGTTGAAATTGACTCATTGGCAACAGGTTTGGGCTTTTTTTGGTTTTGGCAGAAGCTCAGCGTCCCCTGTTGTACTTATTTTTTCTTAAATAATTTATTTTGTTGTTGTTGTTGTTGAGACTAAACACAGCAAAACATACCCAATTAACAGCTTTTACATGTATAATTTGTGCTTATTTTTTAACTTCGTGTTGCTTTTGTTTTGGATTGCACTTGAGTGGGCATCAGCATTTTTTTTTTTTTTTTTTTGGCATCCGGAGCCTCTGAGGATTGTAACCTGTCTCTGGTTTTGTGCTCAGTCACACAGTAAACCAGAGACTCAACCAAGATTAGAACTTGGGTCTTCAGCATCTTCACATGGAGGATCTACTGGCTCTGTGTCAGGCCCTCTGCTGTTATTGTTGTCGTTAGGTGCCGTTGAGTGCATTTTCAACTCATAGCAACCCCATGTGGCAGAGTAGAACTGCCCCATAGGGTTTCCTAGGCTGTAATTTTTTTTCCCTCTTGGCTGTAATCTTTTTTTTTTTTTTTTTTTTAATTATTGTGCTTTAGATGAAGGTTTACAGAACAAACTGGTTTCTCATTAAACAGTTAGTACACATATTGTTTTATGACATTGGTTAACAACTCTGCGACATGTCAACACTCTCCCTTCTCAACTTCAGGTTCCCTATTATCAGCTTTCCTGTCCCCTCCTGCCTTCTAGTCCTCGGCCCAGGGCTGGTGTGCCCCTGTGGTCTCATTTTGTTTTATGGGCCTGTCCAATCTTTGGCTGAAGGGTGAACCTCAGGAGTAACTTCATTACTGAGCTGAAAGGGTGTCTGGGTGCTATACTCTCAGGGTTTCTCCAGTCTGTCAGGCCAGCAAGTCTGGTCTTTCTTTTTGAGTTAGAATTTTGTTTTACATTTTTCTCCAGCTCTGTCCGGGACTCTCTATTGTGATCCCTGTCAGAGCACTCAGTGGTAGTAGCCCGGCACCATCTCGTTGTACTGGTCTCAGTCTGGTGGAGGCTATGGTAGATATGGTCCATTAGTCCTTTGGACTAATCTTTCCCTTGTATCTTTAGTTTTTTTCATTCTTCCTTGTTCCCGAAGGGGTGAGACCAGTGGAGTATCCTAGATGTAGGCTGTAATCTTTATGGGCACAGATTGCCAGGTCTTTCTCCCCTAGGGCAGCTGGGTAGGGTAGAACCACCAACCTTTTGGTTAACAGTGGAGCGCTTAACCATCATGCCAGGGCTCCTTAGGCACTATACTAGACACTTCATATTCATGACCAGAAGGTGGGTATGAGAAGGCATCGCACCCAATTGGCAGGAAGGATCCTGAGTGCCCAGCAGACCAGGGCTTGAGAGTAGCCCAGCAGGAACTCAAACCCACGCCCCGTGTGCTCTCCAGCCTCTGTCCTGGCTGACCTATCGTCAACTCCACTGACACCCTGATTCTCTGTACTCCCAGGGAAGCGACAGCGAGTATGAAGTGGACCCGAACCACCAGAAGGCCCACTCTTTTGTCAACCACTATATCAGCGACCCCACCTATTACAACTCGTGGCGGCGTCAACAGAAAGGGATCTCCCGGGCCCAGGCGTACAGCTACACGGAGAGCGACTCAGGGGAGCCGGACCACACCACCCTCGCCAACAGCAACAGCACCCAGCAGGCCAGTCTCTTCCGGCCCAAGGCCAGTCGGACTCCAACGCCCCAGAACCCCCCTAACCCCCCGAGTCAGCAGAGCACCCTCTACCGACCCCCCAGCAGCCTTGCCCCTGGCTCCCGGGCCCCTATAGCAGGATTTTCTTCGTTTGTGTGACATTGGAAGAGGAAAAAGAGAGAAATGGTACCAAACTCCCCTCTGCCCCTCCACCCTCCACCGCCTGCCAGAAAACAAAAGCACCAAGAAACCAAGTCAGCTGTTCACCGCCCAGATTTATTTTTCCAGCAATTCCAGGGTCAGCAAATCCAGTGTTGAGGAGGGAGGAAAAAGCCTGTGGGGGGGGTGGTGGCCAGAAAGTCATCTGCCTGAGGATTATAGGGTTTCCTGCTGCTTCAGGAACTGGGCAGAGGAGGGGAAGCTTGGTGCGGAGTGAGTGAGGCCCCTGCTGAGAGGGCCAAGGACTGGCCTGATTGAGGAAGGAAGAATCTTCTGGAAGTCCAACCAACTGCCCCTTCCAGCGGGTGTGCAGAGTCCTGAGCCCATCGCTGAAGCTACTCTGTAAAGATGGGCATCTCTGGAGCCAAAGCCCCACCTTCTCTCTCTGCACCTTCCCCGCTAGCTCCCACCCCCTCAAGTCATTACTGGCCCTGCCCGCCCCTGCCCTGCCCTTTCAACCTCCCTGGCCTGCCTCCCTCGAGTTTCTTGCTCAGCTTCTTCACCTAGCATTTAGTTCATTTAGAAACAGGAAAAACAAAAGGGTGAGAATTGGCTTAGCTAGCTGTGTTCCTAGGCTATTTTACTGTGAAACCAAGGAAAAGAGCCTCTAGACTGGGGGAGAATACCCGCAACTGAACGCTGCCCACACCTGCATTCACCTTCCTGAGCACAAACCAGGGGAGACACAGCCTGGAGTGTGGAGGTGTACGGCGACTGGACTGGGGCAGAATGGGGGTCACTGGGGAAAACGCAGGAAGCCAGGAATGGAAGAATAAAGCTCTGATTTTTTCTTCCACTCCAGGGACCAGCTGCCCCCTCCTTCCAGGGGATGGAAAATGGGAACTGCTAGAACCAGAAAGTTCAGCTTGCTGGGGTTGGGGAGCCAAGCAGGGGTGAGGGATCGCCACCTGGGCAAACACCCACGCTCCCCTAGGTAGACACCTTCCTCCTAGTGTGTATGCACGCACACACGCACACATACATGTACACACATGCATGCACACATACATGTACACACGTGCACGCAGACATACATATGCACGCACACACACATGCACACATACACAAGCACACACATTCTCCCAGGCACATGCGAGGAAAAGGGCCTAGAGATCCTCTCCAACAGAAATGACGTCGGGTCCTCCCAGCCAAAAAGCACTCTCCCGTTCAGATCTGTCCTCATGGTCTCAGCCCCCAGGTCTCCATCTCCAAAACACTGCCGGCCTCCTAAGAGCACCCCAAGTCTTGATCCAGAGTCTGGAGCACCCAGAGTTTTCCCCATCTGCCCAGCACCTGGCATACAGAGTCGAAGAACACTCCAAATCAAACCTGTTGCCGTCAAGTCGATTCTGACTCACAGCGACCCTACAGGACACAGTAGAACTGCCCCATAGGGTTTCCAAGGCTGTAAGTCCTTACGGAGGCAGACTACCACATCTTTCTCCCTCGGAGCAGCTGGTAGGTTTGAACCACTGACCTTTCAGTTAGCAGCGGAGCACTTTAACCAGGGCTCCTTAAGAATACCCCAACCCCATGAAAGTCCTCCCGATGGGCTCGGCCTAGTGTGGGCTAGGAGTGGGGAGGCACCACTTAGGAAGGTCAGTCCCAAGCAGACTCAGCACCCAAGATACCCAGCCAAGCCAGCCAAGAGGGGCAGGTCAGCTGGGACCAAGGGACAAGAATAGCAGATGGGAGGAAAAACTTTTACACACAATCTGCTCCGGGGAACGCTCTTTAAAAAGCCACTTCTGGTGGCCTGGCTCTTCCTATCAGCTGGAGACTTCCAGATGTGAGGGGAGGGAGGAGACTTTCTATGCCATTCCCTGAACTTTCTGGGCCCGGGGGACCCCAGCAAACCCACTGCTTGCGCTCCTGGGTAGGACAGGGCCTGCTGGGCTTGCTGGTGGTGGGCACTGTTGGCCTGCTTTGGTGGGAAAGGAGGAGAGTTAGGGGAGGCCACAGAAGGCCCCTCCCCACCACCCACCCCAAATCGGTCATGTGCTCATGCTGACTGGGGGTAGAAGCTGGTGTCAGGGGCTCCTCCGGAGTCACCAGGACTCCTGGGAAATGGGGGTGCAGCAATGTTGGAGACAGCTCAGGAGACAGGCTGACCCAGCTCTGCTGTCCAAACTGTGGTTTCTCCACTAAGGGGGTCTTGAAAGGGAAACCCCAGCTTCCCCTCAATGGAGGTTTTCTGCTCCTCCCACAAGTAAGGGCACTCAGGGTCTGGGAGGAGCTAGCTCACTCCCCCCCACCCACCCCTGCCCACCCCCACCCACCCCTGCCCACCCCCACCCACCCCTACCCACCCCCACCTCACCCCGCCCACCCCCCACTGCAGGCTGCAAGGGCTCTTGCTGTTGCTCTTTCTTTCATCTTTTTTTATTTTTATTTCTTAACAACCTCACCCTTTTTCCTCTCTCCTGTGCATTTAACCATTTAAGAAAGTTCTGAGTTTGCATTAGGGAATTATTTTAGCCCAGCCCAGTGAGGGACTTTTGGGGGGTCGCAGCGTGAGTAAAAACATGGTGTATGTGTGTAGAGTGAGCATGAGGCCAGTTTTCCTTTGCCTTCGCTGAATCACCTGACGCACTAAGGTACCCACCCTCCCTCCCCTACAGGTTATTCACTCAGGCACAGACACGCGTGCACACGTGGCACTGCACTTGTTCATGCCTGTGCTCACACACATGCACACACAGATGTGCACGGGACACATGTTTGCAAAGAGGCTTTTGCAACTTGCAACCCCTGCTGACGGCTGACGCTGTCACTTTCCTTTGTGACAGTCTGAGTCACTCCAACTTGCGTGCAGCTCAAAGGTGTTGTCTGAGAGGGTGAAGAATATGCAAACCAGAACCCTTAAAAGACCCATGGAGTCAGGCTGGGTCCAAGGTGAAAGTCCCATCTGTTGTCAGTACCCACCCGTCTTGAGTTTTGCCTCCACCAGCCCTAGCCCCCTCTGGAAGCCCAGGTCTCCAGCTGTGGATCTCTAGAGTCTTCCAGAGGACATCTCTATGCCCTTGTTTCCATATCTCCTGGGGGAGTAGGTGACCCACTTCCCAGACACCTGACCACATTAGAAGGGTGTGGAGCCTCCCTGACCTTTGATTTCTTGGACCAATGATGCCAGTGCCCCTGCCCATGTGACTCCACCAAAGCAGGTTCACACCAGGACACTCACCACCTGGCACCTCTGACTTTGCCTTGCTCTGTCCGAGGACTGTGGGAGAAACTGTTCCCAGGTCTTGCACCTATGAGCCCACACGTGGCATACCGGGGCTACTCTTCACCTTCCTGGCTGTGCCGCCAACATTAGCATCAGCTCCTCACCCACGCTGCCAAGATGAACCAAAAAGTTGCTCCGGTTTCCAAAAGCACCTTCCTGCTAGGGCTCTAGGGAGTTCACAAGCCCAGGCTGCTTCCCCCTCTGTCCCCTGCCAAACACTGCCGTGATTCCGAGGAAACCAGGACACCGCAGGGCTGCCCCGCTCAGTGCACACTGCCTCGAGGCCTTCCGCTGCTGCCCATGCCTCCCTGGGCAGTGCTTCTAAAGGTGCCAGAGCTTCCCCACAGTGCCCCTCTGGGCAGGGGCTCCCCTTACCTTCTCAGAGTACACACCTGAAGGTGCATGCCGGGCAATGGGCTTCAGTTCAGAAGGTGGGGGACCAGCTCAGCAGCCATCTGAGCAACA
This sequence comes from Loxodonta africana, assembly GCF_030014295.1. Lineage (NCBI taxonomy): Eukaryota > Metazoa > Chordata > Mammalia > Proboscidea > Elephantidae > Loxodonta > Loxodonta africana. The sequence continues at coordinate 19,631,467 of NC_087359.1, forward strand.
GCTGCCCACTCCCCAAGTGCCAGGGCACCCACAGGCATGCCACCACGGCAACCCTGGCCACCACCCTGAGCACAGGTGCCCAGAAGGGACTACCCCCTTCTCTTTGTTTCAATAAGAATAACCAAAAGTATATTTAAACGCGTTACCTTTCTTTATGCATATAGATTCCAAAAAGAGAAATCAACACAAATCTTTATTTTTTGATTTAAAGGATATAATGAGAAATTATGGGGAGAGTATTCATTACAGCAGGCATCTATCTGTAAGAGAAAAGTATATATCTATATGTCATATAGCTTGTTAGCAAGTTTATTTTTTAAAAATGAAAGGTAAGAAAGAAATTGATTTGAAATATATACCATGAGAAGTCCCATGTCCTGTCAAACTGTCAGTATTTTATAAATAAACTTTTGGTTTGTTGTTTTTTTTTTTTTTTTTGGAATTCTGAGGCAACGTTCATTCTTCTCCTGGGAAGGTGAGTGAGGACACCTGCCCTCCTCAAGCTTCCCTCCCAAGGTTGACTGTCCAAGTCAACCAAGGCTTTTGAGTTTGGGTTTCATTGATCCTTAGCCAGAGCTTCGTCAGGGGCTGGGTTACCCTAGAGGGCACCAGGGTCAAAGACCAAAGGACATCACCTATGCTAGGTTCCACAGGGATCTGGGTGCAATTACAATCAAGAAAGTACAACGTCTGGAACTAATAGAAGGATTGAGCAAAGTAGCAGGATGCAAGATCAGCATACAAAAATCAGTTGGATTCCTCTACACCAACACAAAGAACTTCAAAAAAGGAAATCAAGAAAACAATACCATTTATGATCACCCCCTAAAAGATAAAATACTTAGGAATAAATCTAACCGGGGATGGAAAAGACCTATACAACAAAAACTACAAAACGTTAATGCAAGAAACCAAAAGAGACCTATATAAATAGAAAAGCATACCATGCTTCTGGATAGGAAGACTCAACATTGTAAAAATGTCAATCCTGCCCAAAGTGATCTACAGATATAATGCAATCCCAATCCAAATTCCAATGGTATTCTTTAATGAGACAGAAAAACTAATCATCAACTTTGTATGGTATCTTAGTTATCTAGTGCTGCTATAACAGAAACACCATAAGTGGAAGGCTTTAACAAAGAGAAATTTATTCTCTCACAGTCTAGGAGGCTAGAAGTCCAAACCCAGGGTACCAGCTTCAGGAGAAGGCTTCCTCTCTCTGATGGCTCTGGGACAAGGTCCTTGTCATCAATCTTCCCTGGTCGAAGAGCTTCTCAGTGTAAGGACCCCAGGTCCAAAGGAGACGCTATTCTCCTGGCTCTTATTTCTTGATAGTATGAGGTCCCCCTGTCTCTCTGCTAGCTTCTTTCTTTTATATCTCAAAAGGGATTGACATAAGACAAAACGTAATCTTGTAAATTGAGTCTTCCCTCATTAACATAACTGCCTCTAATCCTGCCTCATTAACACCATGGAGGTAGGATTTACAACACATAGGAAAATCACACCAGATGATTAAATGGTGGACAGTCACACAATACTGGGAATCACGGCCTAGCCAAGTTGACAAATATTTTGGGGAGACACAATTCGATCCATAACATATGGAAAAGAGAGAGGCCACGAATAAGTAAAACATTCTTGAAGAAGAACAAAGTAGGAGGCCTCACACTACCTGATCTTAGAACCTACTAAGATCATGGTAGTTGAAACAGCCTGGGGCTGGTACAATGACAGACACGTAGATCAATGGAGCAGAATTGAGCGTTCAGACGTAAGTCCATCCACCTGTGGACAGCTGATCATTGACAAAAGGCCAAAATCCATTAAATGGGGAAAAGACAGTCTTTTTAACAAATGGTGCTGGCAAAACTGGAGGTCCATTTGTAAAAAATGAAACAGGACCCATAGGCCCATACCTCACACCATACACAAAAACTGACTCAAAATCGATCGAAGACCTAAATATAAAACCTAAAACTATAAAGATCATGGGAAGAAAATAGGGACTATGCTAGAGGCCCTAATATAGGGCATAAATAGAATACCAAACATAACTAAAGATGCACAAACAGCAGAAGATGAGCTAGATAAATGGAACCTCCTAAAAATTAACACTTATGCTCATCAAAAGACTGCTCCAAAAGAGTAAAAAGAGAACCTATAGACAGGGGAAAAAAAAATTTTGGCTATGACATATCTGACAAGGGTCTAATTTCTAAAATTTATCAGAAGCTTCAACACCTCAACAAAAAGAAAATTAAAAAGTGGTCAAAGGATATGAACAGACACTTCTTCGAATAAGACATTCAGACAGCTAACAATACATGAAGAAATACTCGCATCATTAGACATTAAGAGAGATGCAAATCAAAACTACAATGAGATACTATCTCACCCCAACATTACTGGCACTAATAATAAAATAAATGAAACAGAAAATAACAAATGTTGGAGAGGTTGTAGGGAGATCGAGGCTTTTATACACAGCTAGTGGGAATGTAGAATGGTACAACTACTATGGAAAACGGTAGGGTGCTTCCTTAAAAAACTAGAAATAGGAATACCATATAATCCAGCAATCCCACTCCTAAGTATATACCCTAAAAAAATAAGAGCAGTGACATGAATAGACATATGCATACCCATGTTCATTGCAGCGTTATTCACAATAGCAAAAAGATGGAAACAACCTAAGTGCCCAGCAACAGACGAATGGATTAACAAACTGTGGTACCTACACACAATGGAATACTATGCAACAATAAAGAATAACGACAAATCTGCAAAATTTCTCAACATGAATGAAGGACATCATGCTGAGTAAAATAAGTCAATTGCAAAAGGACAAATATTGTATGTGACCACTATTACAAAGAAACAAGAAAAGGTTTACACACAGAAAAAAAAAATTCCTTTGATGGTTACCAGGGATGGGAGGAGAAGGGAAGGGAAATTACCAAATAGAAGACACATGTTAATACCGGTGACCAGAAAGGCAATACACCATATGGGGAAAGTAAGCAAAACACGATCAAGGCAAGGGCGGACACGGAGAGGAATGCAAGAACAAAGGAAAACAGTGGTAATTACTATAACATAGACAACCCTGCAACCGTAGTACTAACAAACACTGATTTAGAAATGGATACATAGGTAGACAGGTATGCCAAGATGTGTGGGAGGGTGTAAGGGAACACACCTACCTGAAGATATGTAGATATCTCTCTCTATGTAACAGTAGGTGCTGTTATGTATTAATACAGACAATAGAGCACACAAGGGCCACAGTCAGGGCAACTTCTTAGACATAACCAAACACCTCGTGGGACAAAGTTCTAGGCTCGAAGGCAAAGGACCATAGACTCAGGAAACATCTACGTCAATTGGTATAACATACTCCATGAAGTTCTGCATCCTACCTTGGTGAGTAGTGTCTGGGGTCTTAAAAGCTTGCGAGCGGCCATCTAAGGTACAACTATTGGTCTCTTACCATCTGGAGCAAAGGCAAGTAAAGAAAACCAAAGACTCAAGGGAGCAATAAGTCCAAAGGATGAAGGGACCACGTGAACCACAGCTTACATGACTCAAGATCAGAAGAACTAGATGGTGCCCAGCTACCACTACCGACCGCTCTGATTTTACAACAAAAAAAATCAAATGCACAAAAAAGACCAGACTTACTGGTGTGACAGAGACTGGAGGAACCCCCAAGGCTGTGGTCCTATGACATCCTTCTGACCTGGAACTGAAGCCAATCCCAGAGACCACCTTTCAGCCAAGCCATTGACAGGCCAATAAAATAAATAATAACACCCGAGAGCAAGATACCTTAGAAAAATCAATTATACGAGATCAAAAGGGCAACATTTGCCCAAAAGCAAAGATGAGAAGGCAGCAAGGGGTAGAAAACCAGGACAAAAGGAAACAGGGAAAACAGGACGGAAATGGGGAGAGTGCTGACACATTGTGCCGAATGAAACCAATGTCGTAGAACACTTTATGTACAAACTATGGAATGGGAAATTAATTTGTGCTGTAAACTTTCACCCGATGCACACTAAAAAAAAAAAATTAAAAGGAAAGAAATTGCAATGAGTACGCGACCATGGCTGGAATCGGCCCTTGGAGGCTGGTTGCATGGAGATGGGCCCAACCTGCTGCCAACCTGACTCTGAACAGAACAGAACGGCTCCTCCTCCTGGGCCTCATTAAACACCCGCTTCAGGTGCCTGGGGCTGCAGAGTAGTAGTGGCCAGGCAGCTGCAGGGGGCTGGGCTGGGCACCTCCCCTTCTGCAGATTGCCACTCCAACTGCCATCAGCAGCAAAATGGTTTTCAAAAGGCTCTTTGGTTTGGGTTCTACTCAGCAGCTCCTTGTGGGGCCCAGATAAAGTGGCTGATGAGTAGGGACACCGTATGTCCTCGTTTGCCCTGGTTTGCACGAGCAATCTGGTATAATTGTGAATAACGTTCCCTTCCACTTGGTCCATTACGTTCTCTGGTCCCCCTACTCATGAGTGATACTTGACAATTCAAGCAGCCTGCTGGCCCAGCCTGAAGCCTCTCGTGCAGATGGGCTCCGGGACTGCCACACTGAAGGTCTGGGACAACTCTAGGAAACCATCTCAAAGGTACAAAGACTCAGAGGGTGGCTTGGAAGAACCAGTGAGGCAAGTTGCATCTGGCACTGTATCACCTGCTCAGCCCCGCCCAGAGCCAGGGTGGAACAGAGTGATCCCGAATTCAGAGGTAGGCTGCCCTCCTTATTGCTTTTGCAAACCCTACACCCTACCACACGAGGTTCTGCACTGTCCCCAGACCAGTGCCCCGGGACACAAGCATGGATGTCTGGTGGAAATGCCCTGCCTAGACTTTCTAGGAGTCCCTACGTGGCACAAATGGTTAAGCACTGGGCTACTAACGGAAAGGCTGGTGGTTCGAACTCACCCAGAGGCTACTCAAAAGACAGTCCCTAGCAATCCGCTTCTGAAAACCCCATGGAGTGCAGTTCTACTCTTACACGTGTTCGCCATGAGTCGGAATCGACTCAACGACGACTGGTTTGATTTTTGATGTTTCAGACCATCCTATTTCCACTCCACTCCCCAAGATTGACCAACTGTTTGTAATATATTTGGTAGAAATATGGGGAGAATCCGCACTGGTGCTAGGCTGTCTTCAGGGATCCCACTGATCAGCAGAGCTGATGTAGCAGGAAACCTAGGTTCAGGTTAGGGTTGCAGGTAAAATATAGGACAAAGTACAAATCAAACTTTGCATGGGACTCACTTATGATTTGTTGCTTATCTGAAATTCATATTTAACTGGGTGTCTTTTATTTGCCAAACCTGGCCACCCTGGTCCAAGTTCCTTTTCTACACCAGTTGTGGGGTTTGTACAGACCCCTCAGAATCTCAGCTTCCTTATCCAGAAAGTGGGGGTGCTGATACCCACTCTGTCTCCCTCACAGAGTAGTGTGTGGGTAGTTCTCCACTGCTTTGGAGTTGATTCCAACTCACAGTGACCCTATAGGACAGAGTAGAACTGCCCCAAAGGTTTTCTAAGACCATAATCTTTACAGAAGCAGGCTGCCACATCTTTCTCCCACAGACTGGCTGGTGGGTTCGAACCACCGACCTTTTGGTTAACAGCCAAGCATTTAACCACTGTGCCACCAGAGCTCCATGTGTGGGTATTAGGAGGGAGATTATGCATGAACGTAATTTATAAACCCTACAACGCTCTGCACACGTAAGGGATTATTGCTATTGTTCAGGGATAAAATGACACTTAGCTGGAATTATCCAATTGCTTCTGGCTTTAGGCACAATTCCACCTCAATCATTCTCCACTTCACTCCCTCACCAAGTCATGGTCTCCCTGCTCAGGATGCCTCCAAGCTGGAAACTGTGTCAATAGAAAACATCTGATCTTAGAAATGTGGGGTCTCTAGGGAAGAGGAGTCCCTGGGTGATGCATACAGTTAAGTGTTCGGCTACTAACTGAAAGGTTGGAGGTTTAAGTCCACCCAGAGGTAACTTGGAAGAAAGTCCTGGAGATCTGCTTCTAAAAGATCACCACCGTTGAAAACCCTGTAGAGCACAGTTCTACTGTAACACACTTGGGGCCGCCATGAGTTGGAATTGACTTGATGGCAACGGGTTTGGGGTTTTTTTGCTTCTAGGGGAAGAGGCTAAAGTGGCCTTTCACACTGTACCAGTCACGATCACAGCTGGAAACCAATGGCACCCTCAAATTAGTATCATTTGAGGATAGTTTAATAAAGAGACCATTCACCAGTGGTCAGGCTGCAGCTGTGGGTAAGGTGTAGGGACCCTCCAGGGGGTCGTGCAGCACCCAGAGTTAGTAACAGTGGGTGCCCTCACCACCCTAGGCCAGAAGTGGCAAATGGAGGAAGAGATTGCTGGAACTTGCAGACAGAGAGGGCTGGATGGAGAGAGGTGTCAGACAGGAGCAGGGAGGAAGCTGAGGAATCAAGTTTCTGACCTCACTCTCCTTCCGTTCTCCAACTTCCTGCCTGGGCTCCTTGTGGGTGAAACCCAGCCAGAAGCCAGGGGGATGCAGTCCACACAGGTCAGCCTCCTCCTGGCACAGAGCAAGGTAGGCAAATGGGAGCCAGGCAGCCACTGAGGGCTTCCCTGGGCTTTCTGATGTCGATGTCCCATATAAAGTACCCCTCTTCCAGCTGAGGCAGATGGTACCTACTTCTCTTACACTCTTTTCCCAATTTCCACAAATAGGGAAACAACGCCAGAAAAGGCTTCCTGGGAGCTTTCACTGGGATAGGCGGGATGTTCTGGTGTGTTATAGAATTTAGAAGGTCTTCGACTCTGTTAGGAAACCCTGGTGGTGTAGTAGTTAGGTGCTATGGCTGCTAAATAAAAGGTTGGCCATTAGAATACACCAGGCTCTCCTTGGAAACTCTATGGGACAGTGTCTGTCCTATAGGGTCACTATGAGTAGGAATCGACTTGACGGCAATGGGTTTCTGACTCTTAAAGACCTGGTGGCACAGTGGTTAACAGCTCGACTGCTAACCAAATGGTCGGCAGTTCAAATCCACCAGCCACTCCTTGGGAACCCTATGGAGCAGTTCCACTCTGTCCTGTAGGGTCGCTGTGAGTTGGAATCAACTCAGCGGCAATGGGTTTCTGACTCTGTTGCCTGCAACCTCCTGAATCAACTATTTAAAACCCAGAAAATCAGGTGGAATCCGACTCATGGTGACCGTTGTGTGTCAGAGGAGACCTGTGCTCTGTAGAGTGATGTGTTCAATGGCTGATTTTTGGGAAGTGGATTGCCAGGTCTTTCTCCCGAGGCACCCCTGGGTAGACTCAAACCTCCAACCTTTCAGTTAGCCACCGAGTGCGTTAACCATTTGTACCACCCAGGTATATCAAAAAAAAAAAAAAAAAACCTGTTGCTGTTGAGTCAATTCCAACCCACAGCAACCCTGTAGGACAGAGTAGAACTGCCTCATAGGGTTTCCAAGACTGTAATCTTTATGGAGGCAGACTGCCACATTTTTCTCTCAAGGAGCGGCTGGTGGGTTCGAACCACTGACCTTTCAGTTAGCAGCTGAGCATTTAATCAATGCACCACCAGGGCTCCTACCACCCAGGTGCAGCTGCATGAAATGACAACAGCTGACATTTGCTACCCTCTAACCCTGTGCTGAAGGCCTTTTGTGTATTTGGTTAATCTTCACGGCAGCCTGGTGATGTAGGATTTCATCACCCCATTTAACAGATAAGGACACCTAGATGTGAAAAGGTGAAGGAAACTACCAGGAAAGTGCCAGAGTCAGGATTCGAACCCAGGCCTGCCTACCTTTATTGTGTCCCTTCGTTAACCACTAAGCAGCCATCACCCAGGGCTTAGACACTGCCTGACCCAGACGAGGAGACCTGGGCACTTGGGGAGGCCTCCAAACTCTCTGGGGTCAGCTGAGCAGGCAGGAAACATTGTTTCAGGATAACGACGTCTGCAGGGGCTGCCAAATTTTTTTCATCAAGGGCCTAATAGTAAATATTTCGGTCTCTGTGGGCCACGCAGGCTGTCACTGTGGCAGGCAAGCAACTATAGACAAGATATAAACGAAAGTGTCAGGCTGGGTTCCAATCAACTGCTAGCCGTGGACACTGAAATCTGAATTTGAGGTTATCTTCACATGTACTGAAATTTCATTCTGCTTTTGATTTTTTGCCAATCATTGAAAAATACAAAAAACATTCATAGCTCATGGGATTTCAAACAAGGCAGAGGAGAGGGGCTGGAGTTTGCTGACCCCTGGTCTGGCACAGCATCCAGTCAAGTCTGAGCTGGCTGGAAGCTCTGCAGAGACCTGATCAGATCCACCAGATAAGATGGTCGGTGGGGATTACAGTGGGTTGAACAGTGTCACCCCAAAATCCATGTCCACTCAGAACCTCAGAACGTGGCCTGATTTGGAAATTGGGTCTCTGCAGATGTCATTAATGTTACGATGACGTCATGGCTAAAAATAATCAAAACTCACAGAAGTTTGAACGTAATGTTTATTCTGAGCAGTTATTCTATATGCATATAAAACCTGCTGCCATCGAGTAGATTCCAGGAGAACTGTCCCATATGCATATGGGAAGCCATTTGGATTCCAGAAAAAGCAAAGGGCTCAAAGAAGCTAGGTACCATGGCTAATTTTAACACCATTGATTGAACCCTGCCCTCCCATTTTCATTGAGATCAACTTTTATCAGTTCGCAAGAGAGCCTCTGGCCCTCCACCCAGCCATTTTCTTTTGAGATTCAAGTTGTTTAGTCAGCCTGTCTTCCAACGGGAAGGAAAAGATTTGCAACTTCGGGAGGAAGAAAAGTGGCTGGCCCAGTGAATTTGATCAGGGATTTCTTTAAAGTGAATATTTGATTTTGTGGGTAGGAAAAGCCCAAAATCAAAGCCAGATATCTTATCAACTTCTCTCTTTGACTTGATACTGGATTAGGGTGGGCCTTAAATCTAAGGATTAATATCCTTCTAAGAAGAGGATAAGAGACATGCAGAGATACTCAGAGGGAAGACATCACTGTAAGGAAGAGGCAGAGGCCGGAGGGATTCAGCTACCAGCCAAGGAATGCCAAGGGAGGGTTGCCGGGTAGTTAGGAAGGGTCGAGGAAGGATCTTCAGAGAGAGCATGGCCCTGACCAAACCTTGGTTTCAGACTTCCAGCCACAAGAACAGTGAGAGAATACATCTCCTTGGATCTGGACAATCCAGTTTATGGTAATTTGTTGCAAAGGCCCCAGGAAACGAATAAGCAGCTCTTCCTCAGAGCTCCTAGTGTGAATACTTTATCTCCGAGAGTTTAGGTTCAATAAACTCCCACAGGCTGGCAGGATCCCAGCACCAGGCACCTCTTGTACCTTAGGCCTTTCTTCCGCTCCCTCCCTCTCCCTCCCCAAAAAAAAACCCCAAGCCCTCTTAAATTTCTGTAGAAAATTGCCAGCCAGCCCTGAGTTAAATTGGCAACCACCAGAGATGTTTGTTCTCCTGTTTCTCCCCAGCTTCCAACTCCCCACCTCCCTTTTTAAATTGTTTCCACCCCTCCCTAGGAGCCAAACAGTCCTCCCCTGAGGTCAGAAAAAACTCTGACCAGTCACCAACCTGCAAGATACTCATCACAGATGCTGGTGACCGGAACTCCAGGGGGCCTCCCACCCTCTGCCAACTAATGTCCAGAGCCTGCAGGCGAGCTCAGGGTGGAACCTTGAGGACTGGAAGGTGATGGATGGAGGCAGGGCCTGTTGCTCTCTCTGCCTGGCACAGGGCCTGGGACGTTGGAAGTCAGGGCAGACTTTTACCCTTGTGCCTGGCCTGGGACCTCACGCCCTTGTCCACTCTGGGGATGGAATGGAGAAAACAATGCTCCACATTCCCAAACTTCTAATGAGACCCGCAGGCCAGCCAGTCAAAATGGAGAAAATGAAAACACAAACAGGATAAACCTGTGGAGTAGGTTCTGACTCATAGCAACCCTACAGGACAGAGTAGAACTGCCCCATAGGGTGTCCAAGGCTGTAATCTTTAGGGAAAGGAGCCCTGGTTGTACACTGGTTAAGTAGCTCAGCTGCTAACCGAAAGGTTGGTGGTTCGAATCCACTAGAGGCTTTGTGGGAGAAAAATCCTGGCAATCTGCTTCCAAAAAGATTTCAGCCTTGCAAAGTCATAGAAGCTTCATAGACACATCCGAACACCCTGAGGCACCGAGTTACTGGGGCTGAGGCCTGGGGACCATGGTCCTGGGAAACATCTAGGTCAATGGGCATAACAAAGTTCATGAAGAAAATGTTCTACACCCAGCCTTGGTGAGTAGCATCTGGGGTCTTAAAAGCTTGTGAGTGGCCATCTAAGATACATTTACTGGTCCCATCCCATCTGGAGCAAAGGAGAAGAAAACCGAAGACACAAGGAAAATATTAGTCCAAAGGACTAATGGATGACAAGTTCCATAGCCTCCACCAGCCTGAGCCCAGAACAAGATGATGCCTGGCTACCACTGGTCGGTCTAACAGAGATCACAATAGAGGGCCCTGGACAAAGTGGGAGAAAATTGTAGGATGAAAATTCAAATTCACACACACATACAAAAACAGCCAGATTTACTGGTCTGACAGAGACTGGAGGAGCCTTCAAGACTATGGCCCCTGACACCCTTCTAACTCAGAACTGAAGCCACTCCTGAAGTTCAACATTCAGCCAAAGATTTGAGAGGCCTATAAAACAATGACACACATGAAGAACGTGCTTCTTAGTTCAATCATCTGTATAAGACTAAAGGAGGACTACCTGCTCAAAAGCAATGATGAGAAAGCAGGGAGGGACAGGAAAAATGGACGGATGGAAACAGGGAACCCGGTGTGGGGAAGGGGAGAAGAGGTTGCAATCCATGTCACAAAACAACTTGTGTATAAATTGTTGAATGAGAAACTAATTTGCTCTGTAAAATTTCACCTAACACACAATTAAAAAAAAAAAAATTTAGCCTTGGAAACCCTATAAGGTAGTTCTACTCTGTCCTGTAGGGTCACTGTGAGTCTGAATCAACTTGATGTCACACAATAACAACAACAATCTTTACGAAAGCAGATTGCCACATTTTTCTCCCACGGAAGAGCTGGTGGGTTCAAACTGCCAGCCTTTCAGTTAGCAGCCAAGCGCTTAACCACTGCACCACCGGGGCTCCTTCAACACAATAAAGAACTTGTGTAAATAATAATAAGGGTAATATGAGTTCACACTAGCCAGATGCTTTCCTGAGCACTTGGCATACACTAACTCATTTTTCAAAGGCAGAAGCTGAGGCACAGAGAGGTTAACAAGTCTGAGGTAGCAGATTTGGGGTCTCCAGTGATGTCCCCAATGCCTGGGGACTCGCCCAGTCAATGCAAGGCATGTCAGAGCTGGAAGGGAGCTTGGTGCTCCTCAGGGTGAGGCCTCTTTTCAGGGTTGTGGCTGGGACCTGCCCACACCCCTACAGGAAACTCAGGACTAGACCCCAAGGCCTGCCTGGCAGTCCTGGGCGTTTTCCATTCATCTCTCTCTTCTATGCAGAAAAGTATTGCTCTCGTTTGAGGCCCCTGAGATGACACCGAAATCATTTTGGCAAGCCTGACATTTTTTACTTTAGTGGCATGTGTTGTAAAGGGATCCCTGGCCAATAGCAGGGAAGACCTAGGAAGGCTCTAGAAAATGTGAATGGATGGGAATGGTGGGAAGGCATGGAAGCACACGTCAGAAGTAGCCCCCTTAAGCCGTTTCTTGGAAGGAGACCCATAGGGGAGGGGCAGAAGGAGGCAGTGGCTGGTGGGGCCCCGCAAGGGTGGATATGACCACATCTGTTTGCAGTTTTCCAGTCTCACTCCCCACCCCCACCCGTTCCTCTCCTCTGTAATCTGCAGCTGCCTGTGCTTGTCCAGCCTCATGCTTCTGCCCAGCCCAGTCCTGCAGACACGGGGCTGTGAATCAGAAGCCAGGCTCGCTTGTGTTGTCTTCTGTCCGCTCTCGGGGCGGGGGGGGGGGGGTGGGGGTGGGGAGGGGAGGGTTGTCCCAGCCTTGACACCCATGAGTTCACTGTATGGGGAGTCCCTGGGGTTCAGGAAGCTTCCTCGGCACAGCCTGGACCAGGGGCGGCACCATCAATGCCCCGGGACCAAGCAAGCAGTGAGGGCATAAATGTGCAAGAGAAAGATAGCTATGCACAGTGACTAGATGGCGACTGACGCGGGCCTCAGAAGAGGGGAGACATAGGGAGCAGTGGTGACTGTGGTCAACTGCAGAACCCACATGTGGTTCCTAAAGGGGGCACCCCTCACAGACTGCTCCTAGGGGGAATGAGGACCCCCGTGTTGCCAGATCCTTCTAATTTTTTCCAGAACCAGAAATCTACATTTTATGTCGATTTCCCTTATGTTTAAATATTACAAAAAACCCACTGCTGTGGCGTTGTTTCCGACCCATACTGACCCCATAGGGTTTCCAAGGCTGTAAATCTCTATGGAAGCAGCCTGCCACTTCTTTCTCCCTTGGAGCCCCTGGTGGTTTCAAACTGCTGACTTTTTGGTTAGCAGTCAATCACTTTAACCATTGCACCACCAGGGCTCTTTGTTTAAATATTAGCAACTAAAAATATATATTTTAAACATGATTGTGGCAGATCGTGTATTCCAAAAACCACTACAACAATACCCTGCATCTCAGAGCTCCTGTTGCCATGTGACTTAGATACTTCTCCCATCAAGGGGAGAGGGCTTGTTCAGGGACAGATTAGCCAGTAAGCAAGCTACAGCAGGGTTACTTGTGCTTGCTTACTAATCTGTAGTGCACAATTTTACATGGGTTAAAGGTGTGGTGAATAACAGGTGGAATCGTGCACTACGGATTAGTAAGTAAACACAAGGAAGCCCGTGCGTACCTTGCTTATTGGATAATCCAGCCCTGTCTCTTGTTCCCTCCCTGTGAATCTGGGTGGCCTTGTGTCTATGGTGGAGTGAATCTATGTGGCTTTCAAGGCAAGGCCATAAAAGGTGACACAGCTTCTGCGGGTTCTCATGATGGTTTGCTTACTCTTGGCACTCAGCTGCCATCTTGTGAGGAAGCTCAAACTGTTCCATGTGGAGAGAACACATGGAAGTGCTCTGGATGACAGCCCAGCTGAGATCTCAGCTGACGGTCAGTATCAACCATTGGGCAGGTGGGTATTAAGGGGATTCCGTTGAGTCATCCCCAGTCTTCAAGTCTTCCCAGCTGAGACCCCCTGACATCATGGAGAGAACAAGCCATTCTCGCTGTGCTGTGCTCAAACTCCTGACCCATAGATTCCAGAAGTGTAAGAAAATGGTTGTTTTATGCCACGGCGTTTTTGGAGGAGCTTGTGTTGCAGCAATAGTGGTGTGAGCCAAACAGGACATCTCTTCAAGCAGGATGCAGCCCCCAGGCCAGCAGTTTGCCTTGGGATGAGACCACCAAGCCTGCCTGTGAGTACTGCAAAGCTAAAAAAGCTGCCCACCCTGGTGGGTGCAGGGGAATTCCACTGCTTAGGAAAATAAACCTTTGAAAACCACCCAGGCAGTGGAACAAGCATAGGCCCGGGGCTAGGGGCACTCAGGTCTCCTCCCTGGTTCTGCTCGTAACTGGCTATGTGACCTTGACAGGACACGTCACCTCTCTGGACTCAATCTCTAACACTGTATCATTCTCCCAAAAGTAGCCAAACTATTTCCTCAGAAAGAGGAGAAAAGTTCTGTTCTGTGTGTCCATGTCATTCGTTTCTTGTAGATTCAGTCACAAGGCCCCTGAGCCTCCTCACGCCAGCTCTCTCTCCCTGCTGCCTTCTGGTGGCCTGGGATGGAGTGTTTGCTGAAGGACTCGCTGGACATCACCAAGCCTGGGCCATATTTGTTGCTCAGAAACTCCACTGGCCTGGGTGTGCATCCTGGGCCTGGAGCAGTCTGCTTTCTGAAGCTGCCTCCCCTAACATGTCTTTGGCCTTCAACTATAACTACTTTCCGGAGAACAACCAAGTTGAGGTGACAGAGGGCCTGGGGAGAGGAGAAAGCTGGTGTCCTGCGGCATCAAGCCATCAAGCTGAGAAGCGTAAATGATCATTGACATCAGACCGGGGTGAGTTATGGTTCTGACTTGAGGCTTTCCAGAAGCAAAGGAAGGACACACACACACACGCTCCCAGACAACGCTTAGGAAACTGAAAACTCTGGAGAAAACAAACTCTGTAGCTATGATGTAAGGAGTCCTGGTGATGATACAATGGTTAAGGCACTTGGCTGATGACCAATCAGCAGTTCGAACCCACCAGCTGCTCCTCAGGAGAAAGATGTGGCAGTCTGCTTCCGTAAAGATCACAACTTGGAAGTCCTGTGGGGCAGTTCTATTCTGTCCTACAGGGTGGCTGTAAGTTGGAATCAACTCAAGGGCAGTGGAGTTTTTTTTGTTGTTGTTTAGCCACAATGTTGAACTTTGACAATGAAAAGTTGCCGTCAAGCTGACGCCTACGCGTGGTGACCCCAGGTATGACAGAGTAGAACTGTGCTCCACAGGATTGTCAATGGCTGGTTTTTCAGAAGTAGATCACCAGGCCCTTATTCTGAGGCCGCTCTGGGTGAACTTGAACCTCCAACCTTTCAGAGTGCCTAACCATTTGCACCACCCAGGGTCTCCTGACAAGTAAAACCTGTTGCTGTCGAGTCGATTCTGATTCATAGCGACCCTATAGGACAGAGTAGAATTGCCCCATAGGGTTTCCAAACAGTGGCTGGTGGATTCGAACTGCCCACCTTTTGGTCAGCAGCCATAGCTTTTAACCACTGCGCCACTAGGGCTCCTCTTGGCAATTAAACCCAACCTATACATACAGTTTTCTGCATCCCTCTGTCACTCTTCCCCTGACAGGAAGGGATGCAGAGATCTCAGGCCCTTCTCCACCCTCACCCCTTCTCTGCAGCCATTAGCTTAAGACACAGTCACATTGGCTTGAGTTTGGGGGCAGATTTGTCAAGTCAGGGCAAGATGGCTGTCTCTTCAAGTCCTTTTTTCCGGAACAGCTTCCCTTTCTATGCCCCGGGAGCTAAGAAAGTACAGGGGGACCCCAGGGTCAGACAGAAGTGCACAGGCATCAGAAGCTCAGCTAAGGGTTCGGGATCTAGGCGACTCAGTATAAAGGGAGAGGAGGAGATGGAAGCACCCCAACAAAAGGCACAGACGCAGAATCTCCTGATTTGAGGGCTGCTCCTCTAAGCTCTTGGGACATCTGAGTGATGTGTCACATCACATTGGGATGACGAGGATGCTGAGTGATGCCTATAGCTCCCATCATCCTCCTCTGCACCCCTGGGCCATGTGCTGAGCTTCAGGGAGGGATATAATTGGGTCTTTGGTGTAGATGTGGCCTAGGGGGCAGTGAAGGGGGATGGAGGAGGTGATGTGAGCCATGACTGTGACCTTCTATGAACAGCCTGGAAGCAGGGTGAGTCAAGTGCCCTGGAAACCATGTAGAACCTTCCTAGGCAGATAGGAGTAGGCCTGCTTGATAAGCAACCTTCTCAGGCCCCCATAGCTCATAGGGTAACAAGGTCATCATGTTTCAGCTGGAATCTGTTTTCTTTCCTGCTGTCCTGTGGTTTTGTGGCAGGAACTATGGGCTCTGGGGCCTGGCTGCCTCTAAGGTTTTCTAACCTGGGGTCTAGATTTACTAGCTGTCATCCGGGGCAAGTGACTGAGCCTCTTCTGGTTTTTATCTGAAAAATGGGCATAACAATAGCAACTACTCTGTAGGATTATGGTGATTCAGTGCTTATCACACAGTAGGGTCCTCAGTAAATGACAGCAGTTCTTCCTTTTCTAAGTGATTCTTACTGAAGGCACATTTTCCCTCAGGAGACAGTTAAGTGCTCAGCTAGAAACCAAAAAGTTGGCAGTTGGACTCCACCCAGAGACACTTTGGAAGAAAGACCTGGTGAGATCTACTTCGGGAAAATCAGCCACTGAAAACCCGATGGAGCACAGTTCTACTCTGACACACATGGGGTCGCCATGAGTTGGAATTAAGTCAATAGCAACTGGCTTTTTTGGTTTCTTACCTCTGAGCCAGGCTTTCAGGAAAAAGGTCTCATCAGGGTGCAAACAGGAGATAATTCCTTCCTACTAGCCCCTTTTCTTTCCATCTTCTGGAGGCCCAGAGGGCTGCTGGTTATCGGGGGCTGCTCTCTGGCATACCTGGGTCTCTGTCTACCCGCTCCCCACAGACAATGACAGAGGCAGGGCCCCTCTGGGCAAAGCCCCCCAGAGCCTGGCCTGACTCCTTTATCAGAAGTCTAGGACTGGCTCTCACAGATAATTTTTTCCTGTGAGTTCAATTCTGGGAAACGCTAACAGGGTTGGACCCACTCTCTGCTCAAGATAAATGCTCAGCTTGCTCCATCCAGAAGGTCTAACCTGGACCCTTAACAATGAGGCCCTGGCGTTTGCAGAGTTAGCCCTTGGTATGGCCTCAGCGCTGTACTAGGCTCTTACCTGTGTTACCCATCAACCATCTACCACCTTGTGCCCCCATTGTACACATGAGGAAACCAAACCCCAGGGAGCTCAAGTGACCTCTCTCAGGTCACACAGCAACTGTCGGGATTTGAACCCAGGATTGTCTGGCTCCAGGGCCTGTGGTCTAATCTGGACCTACAGGCCTTTGAAGGTAAGGCTGGGCTCTCCCACTTGTCTCCGTGCAGTGCGATAGTTGCCCCATATGGCCTTTCTCACCATGGTCTTGTAACTCTAACCAAAAGACTGGGTGGTGTTATGCAAATGAGGTGTCTGTGGCCCACCAAGGGGGATTGGATAGCTTGTTAATAATGTAAATAAGGTGCATTGCACCCTTGTGGGGGTGGGGCCCTGCAAATAAGGTATATGGAACCCTAACAAGGGGATTGGTCAGTTTTGCCCTCATGCTAGGCTTAAACCTGTTGCTGTCGAGTTGATTCTCATAGCAGCCCTATAGGACAGAGTAGAACTACCCCATACAATTTCCAAGGGGTGCCTGGTGGATTTGAACTCCCGACCTTTTGGTTAGCAGCCATAGCTCTTAATCACTATACCACCAGGGTTTCTACTAGGCTTAAAAGAGAGCCAATTCCAGAGCAGAATGGGATCTGCCTACCACCAAGAAAGAAAATATGGGAGCAAATTATATCCTTTGGACCTGGGATCCCTACTTCCAGACCCTCCTAGACCCAGGAGACAGGGAGAGTGAGCTATAACACTGAGAATGGCAAGACGGCGAGAAGCAGCAGCAGGAAAATGGCGGCAGCAGAATCAGAAAACCAGCAGAAGGTTTTCTGGTGGAGTGGGATGACTCCAGGCACTTGCTGGCAGAGCTAAAAGAGCTTTGTAACATTTGCCTGAGCAGGGCAGAGGCCAGGCCAAGGAGCCAAGGACCAGAGAGAGACCTGTCTGCCGGCAGGGCTAAAAAAAACTGTCCTGATTGAAGAACAGTATCCTGAGTCCTTCCTGAACCTGAATTGTAACTGTTACTTCCCTAATAAACCCTACAATTCCAAGTATTGTCTGTGAATTCTCTGTGGCCACTACAACAAATCATCGAACCCACCAGAGAAGTAGGAAGTGCCGTCGAAGGGATGGCTGGTGTCAGAATTGGTAAAAAGGCTGGAGAGTGGAGGTCTGTCTGACCTCTGCCTCGTAGGAATCAGCCTTGGGCTGTTGATCTTGATTCTCCTTCCTTCTTGTGAAGCTAGAGGAGGTCAGACACCCCCCATGGCGCCATTTGTACACCCAGGGACCACTGGTGGGTGGAGCTCTGGGCTGCAGAAATCCAGGGAGCTCATGGAACAGCCCTTCCAGTATCCCTGCTTCAGGTTTCTGTCTTTAGTCGAAGTCAATGCCGATTTTCTCAGGAGCCCAGAACTCTGGGTGTATCTTCCTCGCCCGCTCTTTTCCCTCCTGGATGGACAAGGAATTTAGTATCCTGTCCTGCCTTCCTGGAAATGTCCCAGCTCAGTGGTCAGGGGCAGCGTGTTAATAGGATGACAACACACAGTGGCCGACAGGACTCCTGAGTGGCATCTGGGGAGGCCTGCACTGTTGTCCTTCACCTGGCAGAAGGACAGAGGGCACGATGGTACCCGGAAGCAAAGCTTGACCTAGCAATAATGGGAACAGTAACTGGTCGCTTACACTGGACCTGAGAGTTCACAAAGCCAGGTCATAAGCTTTATCTCCTCCAATCTTCTGACAACCTTGTACAATCCCAGTTGTTACCCTTCCCTCCTTACAGATGTGACTCAGAGTCTAAACAAGCCCCCCCGCCAGGGTCTCACAGCCAATAAGTAGAACCCAGATGTTCTGACCTCCACATCTGGACTTATTTCCGGTAAACTCCACTGCGTCTCTGCTCTGCCACCACCCTCGTCCCAGTTCATCTCTTCTGCAAGCTCAGATCATCCCTCTGCCCCCAGCGAGTGCCCAGCAAGGGCTGGTGACCAGCG
Organism: Loxodonta africana; assembly: GCF_030014295.1. NCBI lineage: Eukaryota > Metazoa > Chordata > Mammalia > Proboscidea > Elephantidae > Loxodonta > Loxodonta africana. The sequence continues at coordinate 19,650,035 of NC_087359.1, forward strand.
TCTCTCCTGGCCAGGGGTCCTCTCAGACACAACACTTCACCTGCACCTCCCTCCCCTGAGCCCACTTATGCTGCAAGTTCTCAGGAGCTGTCACTTGGGGAGAAAATATGACCTTGTAGATGGCTAGCAGAACTCAGTGAGGGCCACTAAGCCACAGCGAGTGACCATAGCTCAGCGCAAAAAGCAGGACTCAGGACTCCGCTCATTCATTCATTTGGCAACCTACTATGTGCCAGCCATACTGGAGATTCCTGAATCAGACACCATCCTGTCCCCAGGGAGCCCCCAGGGATGACCTATTGTTTGACTCCCTGGGTGTGCACTGGCTGCCCCAGAGCCCTGATGTGTGTACCAGCAGCCTGGTATCATCATGACGTTCGTAGGCTGTTGTCATCGTTGGTAGTTGCCGACAAGTCGATGCCGACCAGTCAATTCCGACTCATGGCAACCCCATGTGTACAGAGCAGAACTGTGCGCCCCAGACTTTTCGAGGCTGTGATCTTTCAGAAGCAGATCACCAGGCCTGTCTTCTGAGGTGCTTCTGGGTGGGTCTGAACAACCAACCTTTCCTCTAGTAGTCGAGTGCTTAACTAGAGGCTGTCCTAGCCCCATGAAAGGGCTCCAGGTGGTTCCCAGCAACTGGGGACCAGGAGTAGAAGAGCCTCTGCCCAGCAGGCTCACGCCAGCATCCTCAGGTGATGGTTCCTGACGCAGGCAGCCAAGGCTCCACCCCCAAACTGTGTGCTGACAGCAGGGCTCAGTCCCTTGGGGTGCCCTGATGACATCCTAGGGTGTCCACTCCAGGATCATCTCATCTAACCTCAGTAGGGAAGAGGGGGCATGAGATTCAGGATAGAAGTCTGAGCACTCAAGTGGGAAGGGGCCTTGGAGGTCAGCTAACTTCAGAAAGGTAAGTGACCGGCTCTGAGTTGTACGTTATGGCAAGCAGAAAAATAAGAGGGCCTCCAACTTCTCTCTAAGGAAATGGGAATAACTAGCTTTACTGGCCCTCTTAGGGCTGGGCCTGAATTCTGTGCACTGAATAGTGTGCAGTAAAATGCCCAGAATACGATGTTAGCAAACGCTGGGAGGTGCGTGCTTGCTTGCATGCCTGTGTGCGTGTGCGTGTGTGTGTGCGTGTGTATGCATGGTGGGGAGGGGAGCGGCTGTATTAGGGAGGGGCAAGCCCACACAGCTGCGAAGATCCCAAAACCCAAATCCCATGAACAGGCCCCAGCGGCTCCCAACAGGCCCAGGCACACGCCCAGGCCTAAAGGCTTACAGGCCAAGTCACACCATAGTGCAGTTAAGACCTCAAATCCCTCCTGAAAGTCAGGGGCTTTGAGCTTGCCCAAAAATTCAGGTAGATATCCCAGCCTTGATTTTTCATTTTGGTAATTTCTTCCGATTATCAGTGGAGAGCTTTAGGCCTAAAAGTTTGGAGCAAAACTTAGCCTCTGCAGACATTTAGGAGACAAAATTTACAAGAAACTCGTGGGTCTGGGGTTCTGAGCATCTTTTAATCAAGCATCCCCCAGGGTGGTATCCACAGGAACAGAGTTAAGAATTGCCTGCTGAGCTCCTTTCTGGGCAATCTGGGTCCACTGTGGGTCCCAGAGGGTAGGGTTTGGGCTTTATTCATCAATGACCCCAAAGGCAAATCTCCATGTATGTTAAATGGTTGTGGAATAAGCTTAGAATCTGGGTGAAGGTTGGGAAGATTTACAAAGGCACCAGACTTCGTCCTGGAGGCATGCTTAATTGGTACATAATCTAATCAGGAAGCCCAACCCAAGACGCCTATAAAAAGGAGTGCAAATTTTTAACAGCTAGCCCCAAAAGGAGAAGTCCCTGGGTGGTGCAAATGGTTAAGTGCTTGATTACTAGCTGAAAGGTTGGCTGTTTGAACCCAGCTACTGGTGCCTCCCAAGACAAGCCTGGCAATCTCTTTCCAAAAGGCCACAGCCTTGAAAACCCTATGGAGCAGCACTACTCTGCACACCTGGGGTTGCCATAAGTTGGAATCAACTTGACAGCAACTAACAACAACGAGCCCTAAAAGGAGGCAGTGGTGGTTCTGTGGTAGAATTTCTGCTTGCCATGCAGGAGACCTGGGTTCTAGCCCAGCCAATGCACCTCATGACAGCCACCACCTGTCTGTCACATGATGCTTATGTGTTGTTAGAGTGCAGAACAGCTTTCAGCTGAGCTTCCAGGCCAAGACAGTAGGAACAAAGGCCTGGATGGACATCCACTTCCGAAAAATCAACCAATGGATCACAAGTTCTGATCTGCAACTGATCATGGGGCTGGTGCAGAACTGGGTAGTGTTTCATTCCATTGTGCATGGGATTGCTACGAGTCGGTGGTAGGGGTGGGGGTGGAGGGGGCGGCTACCGGACAGCAGCTAACCACAATAAGGCCCCAAAGACAAAATAAATTTGCTAAAAATGGAAGGAAAGAGAAGGGGGGGAGGAAGAAGTACCTCCAGGACAGATAAGATTTAGCTTGCATCTTCTGGAGAGGGCCCTGGGGGAGGATATCCAGCTAGGAGGAATGTAGGAGAAAGCACCAGAAGAAAGGGACCCACTGGGCATCTGCATGTGCCCGGCCAAGCACCAGCCGTCTTCTGTACATGATCGCATTTAATACTTGCCCCAACCCAGAAGCAGGGGCTGCTGTTCCCATGTTATAAATGGGAAGCCCCTGTGTAACGTGTCCAGCTAGCAAACAGAGAAGCTAGAATTCCAAGCCAGATGTGCCTCTCAGCCTCATTCCATCCTATTTCTTCTGAAGACACTGGGAGTGGCTAACGCCTTCTCCTCCCAGGTCATAGTGAGAACCTTCAACTCCATTTTCTTGGTGCTTTATACTCTTCAAAGCCCTTTCTCTCTTAATGCCCCATTTCACCATCACTAGGTCCAGATGAGGCAAGCAGGGCTAGCAGAGCAGTCAGGTTCCATGCTGTTTGGACATATAAGGAGATGAGGGTTTTAGCCACTGACCCAGATAACCCATTAAGGGTTTGAATCCATGCGGGTCTGACTGAAGTTTCTCTGAACTCCCACGTTCTAGCCTAAGTGTCCGGTTTGGGGTTGGATTTTCACAGCAAGATGGAGTGGCCATAGCACTTCATCTTCGGGACAGGTTTCTCAAGAAGCCCGCACAGATGGGACAGAAGAATGGGGATGAGAGAAAGCCAAAGGGGTGGGATCCAGAGGCCACGTGGGGAGCAGAGGCTGGAGCCCCACAGCCTCCACCCCTTCGTGTAAAATCCCGAGTGGGGGAGCTCTAGTGGCCAGGAGCAAAAGGGGCTTTCACTTTGATGCTTTGCCCACTTCCCTTTCCTTGAGTATTTCCCGCTGGCCTTTATGACTTTGGTAATGGTAACCTACAAATGGGTGCTGCTTGAAAACAATAGCATCCAAGGCCTAAAGTCTCACAGATGCAGACCCTGGAAATCAGGAGTTAAATGTAGCCTCGGGGATACTTGGAAGGCAAAGAGCACAGACTTGGGAAAACAGGATGATCAAAAACAGGTCACCCCGGCCGAAACCCTTCTTACAAGCAGTCCGGCGCCTGCCCCGGAGCCCGTCCTCCCCGCCTCCCTCTCGTTTCCTGAGTCTGGGATGGAATCCACGAGCCTGGCGCCGCCCGCACCCTCCCCCCGGTCCCCGCTCCGGTCTCCCGCGGGTACTGGGCCAGGAGGCGATCAGTGGCTCCGGGAGGGAGCGGGAAATGGGGCGAGGATCTTTGGCTTCTGCTCTCTGCTTGGGATTTGGAAGAGCGCTGGGAGGGTCTCGAGCCAAGCCGCGGCCCAACACCGGTGGGAGACGCACCCATGACTCCTGGGACCCCAGATGGGGACTCGGGGCCTCAGCGCAGCGAGACTGGAGCCCCGGGGCCCCGCCGGCCCCGGTCCTGGCCGATTTCCCGGCAGAGGCCTCCCTACATGGAGCGCCGAAAGTCCCTTGCTCCGGGATTTGAACAGAAGAGGCCGGAGCAGCCGAGGCGCTGTTGCCAAGCTCCATTGGCTGCGGCGGCGGCGTGACATCGGCGCGGAGGGAGGGAGTGGGAGGAGCCTGGAAGGGGAGTGTCCGAGCGGCTTCCAGACCTGAAAGCCCCAGAGCTGGAGGGAAACAAACGTCGGCGCTGCCATGGGCCACCACCCCGGTCGCCGCGCGGAATCCACCGAGAGGAGCGCACTGCTGCACCAGCCCCGCGCTCGGATCTCTGAGCACCGAGGTAGGCAACGGGCACCCGCTTTTAGCCGTGATAGCCCCCTGCGACCTGCGAGGCCTGGGTGGGCTCGGCTTGGGGGGCTCGAGCCCCTCTATGGGGCAGGTAGGATTGAAAAAGCCGGGGATGGGAGGCCGTGGGGCAGAGGAAGGGCGCAGAAGCCCCCCTCCACCCGCTGGAGGCCAGACGCGCGCGGGGCGGCCGGAGTGCCTGGGACCCGTAGCCAGAACCCAGTGTCGGAGCGGAGCGGGGGCTGGGAGGGGGGGCGACTGCGCGCGGGCGCAGCCTCGCCCCTGTTCGATTCCGCCCCCCCGCCCAGATCCAGACTCGCCGCCCGGCCGAGGACGCTGCCGGGGTGGGGGAATCCAGGCATTAAAAGGCTGATTCCCTTGCCCAAGAATGGGGTTGCGTGTAGGAGTGGGCCGGAGCGCCACCATCGGCGGCGCGCAGGCGGCGGGCACCGCGAGGGGGGCGTGTGCGCGCGGAGTTCTCCGTGAAGATTCGAATTCTTCGCCAGTAGTGGCAGAGGCGTGTACACACGTACTCGTTGTCGTACGCACACTGCAGCACACGCCACCCAGTGTCACCGGCCGGTGAGAAAGGAGGGGCAGGAGCCACCAGGAAGGGACTGGCCAACGAAACAAATCCTGCTCGCCCCCCCTCCCCCGCGCCCTTTCCCTCCCCCGCACCGCCCGCCTCCTCGGAAGACCCGAGGCCTAGGCCGGAGCGGACCGCGCGCCCTGCGCCGGGGTGGGGCCCTGCGAGGTCGCACCTCTCGGGAGTCGGGGAGGGGGCTGCGCACCGGGCCCGGGGGGCGCTGTGGCTGCTGCAGGACCCGCGCGCCCGTTGCGCCCTGGACCGAGCGCCCTCGGCGTGGCCGCGGGCCCGAGCAGTTGGTTAATGATTTAATCCCTGGCACTGGGCGGTTGGGCCCGAATCGTCGCCCCAGGCTCCGCCCCACCTTGGAGCTCCCCCGGCCGGGGCAACAAAACTGCCCCGGTCTCGGGTGCGTTCCCACTAGCTGTACTCCCAGCTGGGGACCCGGGACGGCCCCGGTGAGTGTCCGGACCCTGAGCGCTGGGCGGGAAGCCGGGAGCCGGGTTGGCTTCCCGGGAGAGGACTGAACTAGTAGTGCGTGTGTGTAAGTAAAAAAGAGAGGGAGAAGACTGAACTCGGTGCGTGTGCGTGTGCTTGTGTGTGTGTGTAAGAGAGAGAGAGAGATCGTCTGGGGGAGGGGTGCTCGCTGCTAACTCAAACCAGGTTCCCTGTGTCTGCCTGATGAGATACAGCTGCCCAGGGCTTTGGAAGTTTTCTTTTTCTCCCTGGGAGAATGGAAAGGCAACGCTGCTGCTTTTCTAGTTGTCTGGGAACTTCTCCACCAGCCCCACCCCTTGCAATCTGACCGGCTCCCACGGCCCTTAACTGCGTCCTGGTGCCAGTCTTTGCCCAGGTAGCAGAGCAGTTGAATGGTCACAGGGTCTTTAAGGGTGCTGGAGGGCCCATCTCCCTCGCTGTTAGACCCGCAGCCATCTGGACCACAGAAAGGTTTCCCACCAGCGGCCCGAGGGTAAACAATGAGGGGCTGAAGCAGGAGGGCCTCCGGCAATGAAACTTCTTTGCTGGGTCTGGCTTTCTAATAACTCCCACCCACCCCCTTGCCGGGGCGAGGGTGGAGGAGGGGACCACCAGTGGGATGGACTGAATTTTAAGAGAACAAAGAGCAGGCACAAAGGAAGGGGGAGCAGAACTGTGGATTTCCCCAGAAAGGGGGAGTTTGCTGTACTGGGGCAGGGCCCAGCTGGGCCTCTAGGCAGCCCCAGGGCTGCAAAGCAAGAATGGGGGTCCTCTGGATCTTGTGAGTTTTCATTGGCAGGGGAGCTGCTCCCCGAGTCTGGTGAGTGTGGGGGTGCCACCAGGTTCCCTCTCTCATCAGCTGCCCGGTGAGCTGCCCATGTGACTGACCGTGGAGATTGGTTTATTTCCTTCAAACTTGGACTCTGACCCTCCAGTCCTTGGGGACAGCTGCTCTTTCCCATAAAGGTGGCTGGGTAAGCCTTGGGAGGTGTCTGAGTGGGCTTGCCTGCCCTTCCCCGGGATCCTGCAAGGAGTTGGGGGAGGCCACTGGGATGCAGTGAGCTTGTTCCCAAGAAGTGTTATTTGGCGGGTCTCAGGTCCTTTGGTACCTCCCTGAGTTCACAGAGCCCCCTGCTTCTTGCTGATCAACCACTCCCACTGTGCTCCATAGCTCAGGCCTCCACTTCCATAGCTTCCATGGCCTGGGGTTTCACCTCCTCTCTCTGGACTTCTTTTTCCCCTCCTTTCTCTCTTACACACGCCCACCCACCAATGCATGCCCACTCCACTTCTGACTTGCTGCCTCTCGGAACCCCGACAGTCCAGGCCCAGAGGACCAGACACCAGGGAGCTCCAAGCAAACCAGGGTCTCATCTACCAAGCACGGGGCAAATATCACCCTGGGAGAGGGCCTAGGACCCTTCTTTACAAGTCAGGAGCTTTTCCAGAAGGGCCTCAGGTTGGCTGTGGTTCCAGGAAGCCAACTCCCTGCACCTTTGGAGCGGCTGATTGATTTCTGTGGCCGGGACAGCGTGTGCCTAGGTGTGCTGGGAAGGTGTTTGCGATGCTGGCCCTGATACACTTCCCCTCTCTCTCTTTTCTCTGGGTTGGAGCGGAGGGAGCAGAGGCCCGAGCAGGCCTGGATTGGTGCTGGTCAGCAACTCCAGCCCTCTTTGGCTGGACATTCCCCAGCCTTGGAGGAGCTTGTCTCTGTGGGGGGAGGGAGGAGCCTGTCCCTTGGAGGAAAGGGATCTGGGTTGATGCCAGAGATAAGGCTTGGGGGTGGAGGCAGAGGGGTTGAGCAATCTCACTCTAGAAGCTGAGAGCTGACCCGTGGAGATCTTGTGACTTATGGATTTGGGATTTTCCTCGACCTTGGGAAAGGAAACCAAATTCTGGACCCTGGGGGGACTTCATGGGATTGTCTGGCAGAGTGTCCTGAAGGCCACCTCTAGCCAGTGTTTCCGGGGTGCCTGTGGCCCACCTTCCCCCGCTCTGGGTCTAGAACTGGACAGTGATGCAGGGAGGAGCTGTCGTGTGTAACTGGACATTGCCTTCTTTTGCTTGCAGCTGGCCGGGAAGGAAGTTCAGCCATTAGGTTCCCACATTCCCACTCACCATGCCCCTGAAACTCCAGCTTAGAATACACCTCCTTGAGGAGCCTTGGGCTTCCTTCCAGCCAGCATACATCAGAGGCTCCCCAGGCACTGCCAGCTCGCAGCTCTGGGCTCCATGCCAGGCTGGCAGCGCTGCTATCCCAAGCCTTCCTTTGCCAGGAACAGGGTCACTGGTGGTCTCCACTCAGCCGCCCAAGCTGAGGAAGAAGCTCCCTTTTGGGCCTAGGTGAGGCCTGCATGTCCACCCAGACTTGGGATGTTCCTGAATCAAGCCCTCCCTTGTTACCCAGCCCATGAGAAACAACTTAGGACACCTGGATTCCATGTCCTTTCTATCATCCCAGGGCTTGAGGGCATCTGAAAAACAGTGCCAGGGCAGGAGCAATCCCTTGGCATGCACTCAGGGGCTGCAAGTCCATGCCCAGCCCTGGCCACCATCATCTGCTGTGGCCGTTGGCGTGGCAGATGGGGTCAGCCAGGCCAGAGAGCCCCTGGGTTCTGCTTATACCTGTGCCTCCGGAGGCCTTGGCAGCCAGGAGGGACATGTTCTCGCAGTAACTGAACTTGGCCTGAAGACCCCAGCTTCAGATCTCCCCACATGTGACAATGAAGCCGGGCTCTGCATTTCAGCATCTGCTCTTAGCCCCTTCTTCCTCTCTACCCTGAAAGCCTCCACTCAGTGCAACCCTTCTGTTTCCCTTAGAATGTTGCCCTTGGCCCTGAAGCATCAGAAAGGGGACCCCCCACCCCAGGGTTTAAGGTTCAATCAAATGGTAAGGGGAGAGCCTGCAAGAGCACAAAAGGAGTCTTCTAAGGAGGCCAGCAATATAATTGACAGACAGCGCTAATGAGAATCAGGTTACCGTCCAAAGGACCGTGTGGTATTTTATTGGGGGTGGATTGTATTCAGCTTTTGTGTGTTATTTCTTCCTGGTAGCACCCAGGATCCCTCAAATTCCTGAGTGACTTCTAACCCTTATCCTGAGAAGGAATGGAAGGAGATTCTCTTTTCCCACCTCTGCCTTCATCCGTATGGGAGAAAGATGTGGCAGTCTGTTTCCATAAAGATTTACAGCCCTGTAAACCCTCTGGGGCAGTGCTACTCTGTCCTGTAGGGCTAGTATGAGTTGGAATTGACTCAGCGACAAAGGGTTACCCACATCCATCCTTACCAAACTGAAATCAGCGCTCAAGTCCCATCTGAGACAATCCAGGCTCCTCCAGCCTGTACCATTAAAGGGTTAAAGGTAGAGAAGGGAGGAGGGCTCTGGAAGTCAGGTCAGAAAGGAAACCAGTGAGCCTGCTGCTGACAGACTCTGCAGAGGGAGGGCAGAATCAATACCTGGGCTTCAGCAGCTTGGAGGAGCCCCCACCCCAAAACAGTTAATCCTGGGGACCCCGAGGGTTTTAAAAGAGTTCAGCCCATGCCTCACCCTGGAGCCCTTCAGATTAGGGGTCCTCAGATGACACTGGGGTGTGTCTCTCAGACTAGTAATGTGTCCTGTTTGAATTTAGGAGGGTGACAGTGGTCAGGGGCCACTGGGGATGCTGGAGGTCTCCCTGTCTTTCCAGGCAGAGATGTAGTGATCATCTTCACAGCAGACACTTGCCAGGGCTCACCGCTGCCCAGTGCTGTGCTGAGTCCTTTACATATATTCACTGATTTCATCCTTGTAATATACTAAAAACAAAGCCCGTTGCCATCAAGCCATCTCAACTCCTGGCAACTCCACGTGTGTCAGAGTAGAACTGTGCTCCATAGGGTTTTCAGTGGCTGATTTTTCCGAAGTAGATTGTCAGGCCTTTCTTCCGAGTCACTTCTAGGTGGATTCGAACAACTAGCCTTTTGGTTAGCAGCTGAGCATGTTAAGTGTTTGCACCATCCAGGGGCTCCCACGGTAACACTAAAACCAAACCAAACCCACTACCGTTGAGTTGGTTCTGACTCACAGCAACCCCATAGGGTTTCCAAGGCTGTAAATCTACAGAAGCAGACTGCCACATCTGTCTTCCGTGGAGCTGCTGGTGGTTTTGAGCTGCCGACCTTTTGGTTAGCAGTCCACTGCTTTAACAACTGTGTCATCAGGGCTTTTATAGTAACGCTAGGAGGTACGTAATATTATCAACTCCCTTTCAAATTTGAGAAAACTGAGGCGCAGGTAACTTGACCAGTGTGGCTGAGCCAGTTGTATCCCAGAGAGTCTGGCTCCAGGGTCCATGTTCTTCACCCCATGCTACCCACTCTGGCATAGCAGGTCCAGATGCGCCAGGCTCCCCCTGGAGACCCCAGAGTGCCCTTTCCCTCCCTTGTCAGCCAGAGCCCAGCACTTAGCTCCTAGGGGAAGCAAAGTGAAACAAAACAAGGCCTGGTGGATCTGATTTCAAGCCCAACCTCTTCCTTCTGTTCCTTCTGAGACAGTGGCAGGGGGGAGGAGCCGAGGAGTCCTCACAGCTGGAGGATCACTCCCAGATGAGGCGGGGCCTGCCCTGCGGGGGCACAGTGGGCCCCCACCATGCACCCCTTCTCACTTCTGCCTTATCCTCCAATTGTGATGGGAGTTGGGTGGCTTGTACTGGATGGTGGTCTCAGGGAAACACGTCTCCAGGAAGAGCCTTGTAAATAAGTGAAGTTGCCGGATGTCCTTGAGTCACTGGTTTCTCATCATCTTGACTCCTGGGTTGTCGTTTCCTGTCACTCCCATGTCTTGGCTCACTCCTTTCTCCTCCCTTCTCCTGCCCTGGCTGTGTTCTGACTCCCAGGCACTGAGGGAGGCTTTCTCCTCCACCCTCCTGGTACCTTCACTGGTGTCTCTGTTTCTCCGGCTGCCTTCCTTCCCCTGGCCCAAAGGCTAATGGCTCTGGGATGAAGATGGAGGTGCAGGCAGGGCAGAGGTGCAGAGTGGCCAGTTCCCATCCCATGAGGAGCACGGGTCCCCAACAGGATGGATCCTCCTGGTGGCCTGAGGTCTGAAATTCCCAGGATTAATCAGCACTTTCTCTGGGGAGCTGGGTGGATTAGGGCACCAAGACTAAGGACGTTTTAACCTGGAATTGTATGCAAGCTATGTGTCTGTGGTAGTCCAAGTATCCGAGGCCTGGGCTCCAACAGTGCTATCACCTCCTCTGGTACTCCTTGAGGTGGCCAGGGCTCTGAATCCAGCAGAGACAACTTCTTCCCTCAGCTCTATCTTTACCAGTGAGTTACTGGATAACTCATTCACCCTCTCTAATCCTCAATTTTCTTATCTGCAGGCTAGGGATGGTGATAATAATTCCATGGGATTTTGAGAAGAATGCACAAGATAAAGCCTTCCAGGTACCTGGGAGAGTGGATTACTTGTAAATAAAAAGGCAGTTTAATCAAAATTAGTCATCTAGTACAAGGCTTGGTGCAAAGTAAAAGCTCAGTAAATGTTAATTCTCTTTCTGGTACTTCTTCCTTGACCCATAGCCCAGGGATGATTAGTGCCATGGTCCAGGAGGCCCTCCCTCTGCTGCTGGCTAGGGCCTAGAACAACACTGACCAGAGTGGGTTCCTCAGGGCACCCTCTTGCTATCTGTCAGAACCTACACTGGGAAACATTGTGATCCCAAGGCTCTCTGTTGAAGCTAGGCTGGGTTCCCTGTTCTGTATTTTCCAGCAACAAAAGAATGAGGTGTCCAAACTGTGGTGTACCTTCCTACTATTCAGCCTGGCTAAGTTATTGGTCTCGCTTTCTTGAAAACTGTAAGAATGATAAATTCCTTAATTGAGATGGTGGAGGATATCTGTATGAATCCAAGAGTGAGCATGGTTAATGGGAAGGTCTCTACAACAATGCTGGTGATAAGACTGTAACTGGGACACACAGGCAACGTCAAGTTTTCTTGTAGCTGTGTTTTAAAAAATTTTTTTAAAGGTGAAATTGATTTTCATTATATACTTCATTGAACCCAGTATATCCAAAATATTGTGCCTACACCATGTAGTCAGATAGAATTACTGAGATGTTTTACATTCTTTTTTTTTTCACACGAAGCCTTTGAAATCCAGTATGTATTTTACACCTATAGCTCATCTCACTTTGGGAGCGAAATTTTTGTAACTCCTAGATCTGGGTTTGGATTTCATAAAATTTGCAATTGAAAAAGTAGATTCACATACTCAGGTTGTTCCAAAGCAGATGTCAGTTTTTCAGTAATTGAATCAAGCCTCCATTTTTCAATTTAAAATCATTGAAATGAAACGTAAAGTTCAGTTTCTCGGTTACACTGGCCCCTTTTCAAGTACTCAGCAGTCCTCTGTGACAACTGGCTTCTGTGTTGGATGATGTAGGTTTTGAATATCACATCATAGATGTTTCAGACTGGCGGTGGTATTTGACATTATGTTGGAGGTTGTAGCAAATACAACAAGATAAGAATGAGGAGTAGAGGAGGCAAAATTAGTATTAGTTTCAGATGATGGTCTTGTCTACTGACAGAGCCCAAAAGATTTAATCATAAAGTTGATTAAAGTGTGTAAAAAACCAAACCCACTGCCAAAGTCAAGTCAACTCTGAGTCATAGCGACCCTATAAGACAGATTAGAATTGCCCCATAGGGTTTCCAAGGCTGTCAGTCTTTATGGGAGCAGACTGCCACATCTTTCTCCTGCAGAACAGCTGGTGGGCTCAAACCATTGACCTTTCGGTTAGCAGCCAAGCGTTTAACCGCTGCGCCACCAGGGCTCCTTACAAAGTGTATAGGGGAGTATAAAGTTAGTGGGGTGGCCATTAAAAGAACGAGAACAACAACACAGGATGGTAGCATTCTTATATACCAGCTAAAACCAGTCAGAAAAGTCAGAAAATATAGGTGTGTATAAATGCGGCGGGGTGGGTGGGGGGGAGTGTAACACCCATTCAGAGCAGGAAGAGACTGTAAAGTAACCCCGAGTAAACATGACAAGAAGTGTGTAAGACTTGTAGGAAGAATCACTGAGTGTCATGGAGAAGGTCTAAAGGACTTGAATAAATGAGTAGCAAGACTTCATGTTGTGATAAAGTCAAAGTTTCCCAAATTAATTTATTGTTTTCTTTTAATTCCAATATAATCCCTCCAGATTTTCTTTTGGAACTTATTAAAATGTTCCTAAGGTCCATCTGGAAGACTAAATGCACTAGAAAAACCTAAGAAAATTTTAGCAAAAAAAAAAAAGGGATATTATCCTACCGGGTGCTCAGAAATATACATAGTAATAGTGTGATCTGGTTTAGGAAGAAACAGATGAATGAACAGAAAAGGAAATCTGCGAATAGACTCATAAGTGGGTGGTGTCTACATATAGAAGGTTTAATATGTGATGAAAGTAATATTTGATGTTTTACTCACTTTTATAACAAAATAAATTTTATAAGGAATCAGTAATAACTTTATATTTTTACTTTCTATTTTAAGTGACCCACAGTTTTATAAGTAACAGACATCCTAGTTTGGTGTATTTCTTTCTAGTATTTATTTTTCTGAGTAGCTTTGCATTATTACATTATCTGGTAGTTTTAAAAGAAATGAATAATTTCCATAAACGGTGGGGGTGGGGGTGGGGATGGACAGGGGTGAGGAAGGCTTTTCCTTCAAAATACTATGAACCAGAAACGATGTAAAAATGTGTAAGCACTCCCTGGAAAAGAAAACAACAAAAGCACAACAAATGTAAACAGGTATATAATCTGATAAATTTGCAAAACACGATGATCAAAGATTTAAATCACTTTAATATTTAAAGTCACATAAATCCATTGGAAAAGGTGATGTCCCCACCCCCTAGAAAAACGGGAAAAAGGCTTCAACAAGCAATTCACAAGAGAAAGGATACAGATGCCAAGAATAAACCCAAAAAAAACCCACTGCCATCGAGTGGATTCCGACTCATAGTGCCCCTACAGGACAGAGCAGAACTGCCCTATAGAGTTTCTAGGGAGCTCCTGATGGATTCAAACTGCTGACCTTTTGGTTAGCAGCCGTAGCACTTAACCACTATGCCACCAGGGTTTCCATGCCAAGAATACAGTCTTAAAATGTTCTCCCTCCTTAGTAATCTAAGAGAGGCAAATGACAAGTTTGTGGTAGGGCGGAGGGGTTATTGCATTTTTGTTGTTTTTAATTCAGCTCAAGAAGATATAATGCTTGGTGTTAGACACCGTCATCCTCTGTTGCTGGCACTGTACATTAGTAGAACCTTTCTGGAGAACAAGTTAACAATAGGGAACAAAAGTCATTTTGCTGGCTTTTAAGAATGTATCCTCTGAAAATTGTTAAGGACGTGTGCACAGATGGAGCTGAGAGGATTTTTGTTACAGAGTTGAAACTAAAGACTGGAAACAACCTAGCATTCAATCATCAGCCTTAGACTGGATGTAAAAATTGAAATATTAGGACTTAAGCTAAGATAATGTAGCCTTATTTATTAAGTTAGAATCAGTTTTACCCCAGTGTGAACAATGGTTGGCTTTGTTAATCTAGCTAAATTATAATGTGCTGTGTGTATGATAAGGGGGAAAATTTTTAATCAGTGCCACCCAATAGGAATAAAATACAAACCCCACGTCCCTTGTCTAAGAACTACATTTGCAGTACCTGAGTGGTGCAAATGGTTAAGCCCTTGCTACTAACACAAAGGTTGGCAGTTCAAATCTACCCGGAGGTGCCTCGGAAGAAAGACCAGGCGATCTACTTCTGAATGATCACAGCCATTGAAAACCCTATGGAACGTAGCCCTACTCTGAAACACATGAGATTGCCACGAAGTCAGAATGGACTCGGAGACAACCAGTACTGACAACAGCTACGTTTTTTTAAAAAAGTAAAAAGAAATAGGCAAAATTCGTAGATTTTTATGTAACCCAATAAATCCAAAATACTATCATTTCAACATGTAATTGATATAAAAATAGTAATTGGATATTTCGCCTTTTTTGCATGCTAAGTGTTTGAAATCGAGGGTGTATTTTACATTTACATTCCATCTTAGTTTGGACTCACTACATTTCAAGGGCTCAATAACTACCTGAGGCTGGTGACTACCATGTTGGACTGTGTAGGTGTGAATTAGTGTTCTTGGGTGGTGCAAATGGTCTGTGGTCAGCTACTAGCCTAAAGGTTGGCGGTTCGAACACACCTAGCAGTACCGCAGAAGAAAGGCCTGGCAATCTGCATCTGTAAAGATTACCGCCAAGAAAACCCTTCGAAGCACAGTTCTGTGTTGTAACATGTAGGGTCTCCACAAGTTGGAATTTACTCCAAGACAATGGATTTGATTTTTTTTTTAGGTGTAAATTGTTTAATAGCCCACAGAAAGGCAGCAGAAAGTCGAAGTAGCTGAGAAGTTCTGGTGTGTTCTATTTCCTTCTTCTTTGTCCAGCCCACCCTGTGAGCCCTTCTGTAATGTCCTGACTACACAGGACTGGTTTACACACACCCATCCCCCAATGTCCTTCTCCATCCCTGCCCCCTACTCCCCCAGCAGGAGTGCCTCGGAATGTGCATTGCTGCAGCTGCAGAAAGCACGTAGTGAAATCAAGGGCTCCTTCACTTTCCCTTCCTTCTGGGAAGAGGCCACCAAAGCAGAGGATGTTTACCTCCAGAAAGTGGGATCGGCTGAGTGCAGCTGGGCAGTGGCACCCTTGGGCCAATGAACCTGGTCTGGATTGGCCGGTAGGCAGGGAGGGAAGGTGGAGCAAGCACAAGGCACTCAGCCTGGAGGTTTTAGGAGCAGGGCTGGATCAGGGTTCTGTTCGTCCTTGCCAGGCATCAGGACCACCAAGGAACAGAAGGTTGAGATGGGAGCAGAACAAGCACAAGAAACACAAAGCAGAACCTTGTGCTGGGCCCACTCTGGGTATACCAGGGGGGTCCCAGCTCCTGCTACAGGGGCCCCCTCCCACCTCCCAGAACATCGAGAGGTTCCTTAGAGCAGGAAGTAGGAACAAGATCCTGGGTATAAGGTGACTGTTGTTAGTTGTCATCAGGTCAGTTCTGACTCATGGTGACCCCATGTGTGCAGAGTAGAACTGCTCTGTAGGATTTTCAAGGCTGTGACTTTTCAGAAGCAGATTGCCAGGCCTGTCTTCCAAGGCGCCTCTAGGTGGGTTCGAACAGCCAACCAGCTGAGCACTTAACCATGTGTGCTACTCAAAGAGCCAACTTCAAACATACCCTTTCGGGGGGCAAATCCCTATTGAGAAAGTCAGTAAAGTGAAGCTTGATTCCAAGGGTCTTAGAGAAACATCCTTCTAATCCCAGCCAACCCCTGTCCCCCATGCACATGCACACTGTCAGCTGCCTGTGTCTGCATGGGCCAGACAGCATCACCTCCTGCAGAAAACCATGCATCCTAAGGTCTGAAAGAAATGGGCTCAAATCACCCTTCTGTAGCTGTGGGAGTGAGCAGAAGAATTCACCTCTCAGAGCCTTAGTTTCTTTCTCCATAAAATGGGGACAAGCATGACACCCTCCTTGCAGGGTTGCTGTGAGGTTGAGGGGTATAAACATACTTTGTGACCACACAACACCTGGCATGCAGCAGGCCCCCAATAAGCAGAGGCTGTTGACAGTCATGCTGTTCCGGCACATGGCATGGTGGACAGCTGGTGACAGGAGCCCCAGGGTGCTGGTTGCCCATGGATGACCTCCGCCCCTCATCTTTTTCTCTGCTCCCTCAAAGCCGTCAGTCTAGCCATGCTGGGGCTGTAGAGGCAGCAGAAGCCTAACCTTCACCCACCCAGGATATCTCAGGTGGGATCCCACCATGGTGTGGGAGGCTGGCCTCCAGCTCTGGGCTTCAGTGACACTGGAAATGTGCCCACCTCCGGAGTGGTGGGAGGGTTGTTATCTCATCTGCTCAGTTGAGGAGGTGTAAGCCTCAGGAAGCAGCTGTGTTGGGGAGCCGAGTACATTTGCGGGGAGGTGCCCTAATCTCCCTGCTTCTCCTGCCACTGGGTTGCTATGGATTGCCCCCTTTCCCTTCCTAGGCAACTTAGAATAAAGTGCAGACCTAACAAGCATGTGTGGCTTGGCTGTGTTTTGGGGGGGGGAGGGAGAGAAAGAGCAGACATGGGTGGGAGATTAACGTGGACACAGAGATATGGGATGGATAGAGATCTGTCTTCGCTCAGCCACCAGAACATGCTTTGTGTTGGGCCGTGGCTGCTAAGCCCTGAGTACTAGATAGTTTTAAGCTGGTTCTGAGGTTAAAGCTTTTTTCTTAATCCTTTGATGCTTTGGGAATTTATTTATTATTATTAAAATAGTATTACCACATTAAAGAAAACTTTTTTTTTTAAAGCCTGCTTTTCTCTCAAGCCTAGTATAACTCCTTAATTTCTCTGCGTTCCCTCTCGGTCTTTGTTCAGGAATCACTGTGTAGACGAGCGTGAGTTCCAGTATTTTGTTTTTTTCTGTTTCTTCCCACTTAACAGCATTTGGGAAGCAGTTTTCCGTGTTGCATTGTGGTCTTCCTATGCACCACTTTTCATGACTGATAATCTGTTGAGTCAACTGCTCAGAGTTTTCTTAACTATTCCCTTATTGTTGGATATATAGGTTGTTTTCCAGTCTTTTGCTCGTATGAATAAAGCTGCAATGAGTATCTCCGTATGTGGTATTTTTTTTTTCTCTCCTTTTGAAATAGTTCCATTGGAAAAGTCCTAGATACGGAGGTTACCAAATCACACTTGTTTTACAGCCATATTGGAAGAAACTTTGCCATAGTTGCAGGTGCTCTCAGACCACCTGGTCCTGGGATCAGCTGGGCTCTGAGCAACTCTGGGGCCAGGTTCTGTACCTCTCTCTGCCTTTTAGTGCCAAGTACCAGCTACTTAGTGGTAGGTGGGGGGTGGCGGGTGTGTGCTGCTTCCTCCTTAGTCAGTTCCCCCTTCCAAGCTCTCCATGGGGACAAGTTTGTAACAGACACGAGATTAGCCTTGTGCTGGGTAATGCGTGAACCAGGTGTTATTGGGGAAAGACCTTTAGATTGGGAGGCAGGAGGCCTGGCTCCACACCTGGGTCACTCCCCAGCTCCGTGGCCTTCAACAAATCACTTCCCACACCCCCAACAGCCTAAGTGAGGCCCTTGGGTTGGATACTCTGGCTGTCCTGTCTCAGTCCTGGGAACTTCCAAAGTTGCAGGGCAGCATGTGTTTCAATGGGAGTCATGTGACATGGTGAGCGCTGTATTTTAGCATCTCCAAGGAATAGGCGAGAAAACACAGTGGGATATGAGAAGAAAACACCAGAACTTCTCTTGATTTTTTTTTTTTTAAAGAAAGAAAACTAAAAGTTACTAATACATGGATTAACAATAAACAAACAAAAAAAAAACATTATCATGGAGTCGATTCTGGCTCCTAGTGACCCTATAGGACAGAGTAGAACTGCCCCATAGGGATTCTAAGGAGTGGCTGGCGGATTCAGACTGCCAACATTTTGATTAGCAGCCAAGCTCTTAATCAGTGCATCACCAGGGCTCTGGATTGACAGTAGTAGACTTGTAAATAACTTTTGTTGTTGGTTGGGTACCGTCAAGTTGATTCTGATTCTTGGTGACCCCATAAGATAGAGTAGAACTGCCCCACAGGATTTTCTAGGCTATAATATTTACGGGGAGCCCTGGTGGCGCAGCGGTTAAAAGCTTGGCTGCTAACCAAAAGGTTAGCAGTTTAAATCTACCAGCCGCTACCTGAAAGCCCAATGGGGCAGTTCTACTCTGTCCTTTAGGGTCGCTATGAGTCGGAATCCACTCGAGAGCAACAGGTTGTATGTGTGTGTGTGTGTGTGTGTGTGTATATATATATATGGGAATTACATGTTCAATTTTTTTTTTTTTAATGTGATGGAGGCTCTAAACTTTTTCATAGTGTATCCCTATTTTCTTTATGTGGGGTTGGTGGGTCAGTGGTAGAATTCTCACCTTCCATGTGGGAGACCTGGGTTTCATTTCCTAGCCAGCTCACCTTGTGCACAGCCACCGCCTGCTTGTCAGTAAAGGTTTGCGTGTTTTCCTGATGCTGAATAGGATTCAACCGAGCTTCCAGACTAAGGGGAGCTAGGAAGAAAGGACTGGCATTCTGCTTCTGAAAATCAGCCAGTAAAAACGCTATGAATCACAGCGGTCCAGGCTACAGATGATCATGGGGATGGCACAGGATGGGGCAGCGTTTTGTCCTGTTGTGCGTGGGGTCACCATGAGTCATGGGGCCAACTCAATGGCAGCTGACATCAACAATCCCTACTTTAGTGAATGGTGCTCTGGTATGGGAATTCAGATTGGGCTTCAGTCCATGACCTTGGGCAAGTCCCTTAATTTAGTCTCTCTAGTCTGAAAATGTGGTCCCACCGCACCCGGGCATTTTAAGTAGGTATTTGACACAGATACTTAAGTGGTATAGTAGTCACAATGGTCGTATTTCATGTTTCCATCCTGGGCTTTTTTATTTGCTTGTTTGTTCAGCTTGGCTTGTTTTAAACAGTACTTCTTAACTTTCTTGTGCAAGCAGCAGGCTTTAAAATTCGAGGGCTTTTGACAGTGTACTGGAAGGAACTCAAAGATTTCAGATAGTATTAAAGTCAGCTAAGATTATAACATAGTGTCCATTGAAATTCCTCCTGGAGTATGTAACAATGAGTATCAAAGCCTCACAGTTCTCCATTCACTCCGCAGCCCTTCAAACCTGTCACAATAAGTGAATGAAACTGTTTTCCGCCTTCACCGGGCCTTCTTGTCTTCACAGGATAAGGCTGGGGAGTGTTCCAGAAAGTACAGGATCTTTTCTGGGTGACCAAAAACCAGAGCCACGAACCTCTCACAGAAGGTTGTGGCCCATGGTACCCTGAGTTTCTTATACAACTCCCTTCAGCTTGTCGTTGGTCTGACGGACTTTGGGTCGCAGAACACCGCCTCTGTTTGGCAGATAAGTTCTCCTCAGGGATGTTGGCTGTACCGCTGCAAGAAAAGTTCATGGCCAACCTGGGGGGACCCCTGGCTGGAAAAAGATGCCAGGGGCTTGAGGCAACCCCTGGAAGACTTGGAGTTCTCTTTGATTTTGCCCTTCCTCCCATCCCCCACCTAGGCTTTTAGTAATTCCTGGTGTGTCTTCCTCCAAAACATGTTCTGAACGTGTCCACCTCTGTCCATCTTGTTGTTGTTGTTAGTGGCCATCAAGTCAACTCCGACTCATGAAATGTTGCTTGGTTCTGCCTCATCTTCACGATCGTTGGTATGCTCGAGGCCACCGTTGAGGCCGCCGTATATTTTGAGTGCCTTCCAACTTAGAGGGCTCGTCTTCTAGCTGTATATTGGACATACTCTGTTGTGAGCCGTAGGGCTTTCAGAAGTAAATCACCAGGCCTTTCTTCCTGGTCTGTTTTAGTCTGGAAGCTCTGCTGAAACCTGGCTGCCATGGGTGACCCTGCTGGTATTTGAAATACCGGTGGCATAGCTTCCAGCATCATAGCAACACAAGCATCACAGTAGGACAAACTGACAATGGTGGTGGGCCTATCTCCTTGGCTACACCCAAGTCCCAGACTCATCCTCTCTGCCCTAAGCTCCCACAGCAGCTGCCTGCCTGAGCTCCAGCTTCCGCTCCTCCATGCCTCCAAGGCCGGCTGCTGTGGGGAGCATTTGCAGATACTGATTGGTCACTTGCCTGCTTACAAGCCCCCAGTAGTTACTTGTACGTCTGGAATGACATCCAAGCTCCTTCCCGTGGTTTTGCAGGGAGGGTCCTGTGTGGCCTGACCCCTAACCACAGATTTTCCTTCCATTTCCCAAGCGCCACAAGCTTGTTCCCACCCCTGGGCCTTCGCATGTGCTGTTCCCTCTGCCCGTAATGGCTGGTTTCTTCTCATCCAGTTCTCAGCTCACAGCACCCCTTCCTCAGAGGTGTCTCCCCGGCCCCCCACCTCCAGCACTCACTTGCATCACCCCTCATTACGCTGAAGACTATGAGATATTGTTATATTTACATACTTAACAACCCCACTCCCCACCCCCACACACTGACACTACACATGCCCCCTGAGAAGGCAGGAGCCTGTCCGCCTTATTATTATTGCTCTGTCTCTAGGCCTGGAAGAGTGTGTGAAAATTGGTGTGTATGCAATAATTCAATGAGTGAATGAATGTTTGAATGAATGAGTGAACAAGCAAGTAAACAAACAAAGGCTCTTGCCATTGACCTGAGTCATGACCAAGGCCGCGATATGTTCAGCGTCCTCCCTGTCTGGGCCCGTGGCTGGGCTGTGTCAGATGGAGACTGGTATTCATCCCTGAATGAATAACTTGGGGAAGAACCTTGGGAGAGACAGCTGCCCAGGGCAGTGGCAGTGGGCATTGAACTGTGTATACTCCCTGTACCAGGTGGGCATCCAGTCAGCTGTAGAGTGGGCGACCTGCCTGGCGGCCCCAGGAGAGCTCAGGTCTGGCTCCAGGCTCGGCCAGAGCTGCCAGGGACAGGCCACTGCTGGACTTTGGGAGTACATCAGTCCAGCCTGTCCAGTTTGTTCAGTAGAGGAGACAGAGGCCAGCCGATCTAGGAGGGCGGTGGTCTCGTGCCTGGAGAATGGGTGAGGAGGGGGCCAGGCAGGGTTTATCCTCTAGTCCTGGGAGCCCCGGGTGGCACAAACAGGTAAGCACTTGGCTGCTAACTGAGAGGTCAGCAGTTTGAAACCACCCAGTGGCTCCACAGGAGAAAGACCTGGCAATCTGCTCCCAAAAAGATAACAGCCAAGAAAACCCTATGAGGCAGTTCTACTCTGTCACATGAAGTCACCGTGTGTCAAACTGACTCCCACAGCACCTATCAACAACAGTCTCAGAAGCGGGGCTGAGCTGAGTGAGCTGAGGGTCTGAAAACCCAACCGAGGCGTGGCCTTCTAGGATTGTTCTGTGGTTTCCAGAGTGGAGGGTGAGGAATCTGGTGCCCCCAGGGGCTTAGGAGCTAGTCCTGGTTTTCCCTAGCTCTGCTGTGAAAACCCTGCTGTGAAAACCCTGCTGTGAAAGCCCTGCTGTGAAAGCCGGATGTGGCTTCCTGGGTGGCATAGGGGAGTGTCTCGGGCCAGGGCGGGCTGCGGGGAGTGGCTGCCCTTTTGTTGGGTAGCCAATTTGAGCCACTTCCCCAGAGCTGAGTCACTGGTGCTTAGCAACACCCCCTCGCGAAGCCCCAGCTCCCTTTGGCAGGATCCCCTTCCGGGGTGGGCGCTTGAGGCCTCCCATGGGACAGCCTGGGCCTCTGACCAGAGCAAAGGCTCGCACTACCTGCTTGCATTTCCACCTCCATGTCCCATCTCCTCACCCCCAAATCTTTCCCTAGATACTGAGGGTGACTCAATGTAACTTAAAAAAAGAAGTTACTATCAAGTTGACTCCAACTCATGGCGACCCCATGTGTGCTAGAGTAGAACTGCTCCATAAGGTTTTCAGTGGCAGCTGTTTCATAAGTAGATCACCAGGCCTTTCTTCCAAGGTGCATCTGCATAGATTTGGATCTCCAACCTTTTGGTTAGTGGCCGAGTGCCTAATTAACTGTCTGCACCACCCAGGAACTAGCCTTGATGTCACCCAGGGGCTGTGAAACCAGCCTTCAGGCAGCCCGATGAGTGAGTTCTCATCTGGCCCTCGACAGCGCTGCTCACCCTGTATGTTGTGAGCTCTAGCTCTAGGACCCCAGAGACGCAGACCTTGCCTGCCCGGACTGCTGGGCTTGCTGCCACGCCCTGCAGCCTGCTCTTGCCTGGTGCAGTGGGATTGGTGGGCAACTCCATCTAGACTCTCCGGACCTTTCCCTACTGGTGAGTGGAAGATACTCTTCATGAGTTGCAAAGCGTCTTTCCCACTTTCCCACTTCCACCTCCAGGGAGCAAGACTAGGAGAGGCAGATCACGTTGGCCAGATCCCTTGCTGATTTTCGGGGGTCCAGAGCATGTGGCTCTCCTGGGGGCTCCAGGGTGGGCTAGGATGGGTATGGATGAGAATCTGCAGATAGACTCTAACTGTCCCCTCCTACCCTCCTCTCTAGCCCTACCCGCAGGCCTGTGCTGGAAGGAGGGGTGAATGGGATGGTGGGAAATCCCTTACCCTGCAGCCCTAATGGCCATGGGGGCTGCTCAGCCTGATGAGTCCTGGACAGCTGGGCTGTGGTTTCCCTTTCTCTTCTCTAATGAGTGCTTACGATAGGAGGAAACCACAGCCGTTGACATTGCCCACTGGGTCTGGGGACTCCTGCCAATACATTGAAACCTTACGCAACTTTGGTGTTCCTGTAATGGCGTTCCTGCTCATTCTGACCTTGACCTTCCCTTCCCTGCCTCTCTTTTCTTGTTCATCTGCTGTGTCTTCACATGTGTGTTTCCACTCTGGGATACCAGTTCTAATGTCTAAAGACATTTTTAAGGAGCCCTGGTGGTGCGACAGTTAAGGGCTTGGCTGCTAACCAAAAAGTTGGTGGTTTCAGCCCACCGGTGGCTCCGTAGGAGAAGAGACTTGATCTGCTCTGGTAAAGATTACAGCCTAGAAAACCCTATGAGGCAGTTCTGCTCTGTCACATGAGGTCACTGTGAGTCGAAATAAACTTGATGACACCTAGTAACAACAGAGACTTTTTTTGGTTGTCACAGCTGGGAGTGGGGTGTTGTTGCTACTAACATCTCATGGGTAGAGGCCAGGGATCCTGCCAGATATCCTTCAATGCACAGGACAGCCCCCACCACAAAGAATGATCCAGCCCAAAGTGTCCAGTGTCTGCTCTCAGTATACACTAGAACTTTCTCCAGGTAGCAGGCAGGCTCTTCCTCTCTCCGGCCCCCTCAGGCACCAATGGTGAGGACACTCGATTGGTGACATTACTGACCCACGATGCTGTCCACCAAAGGCTGGAGAAAGGTCCGCAGTGGAGTAGAAAGAACACTGGACCAGGAGTCGATAACCTGGGGTGAGGGAGGCTTCCCAGAAGAACTGATGCCCCAGCTGAGCCCTGAAGGGTGAATTTGGGTTGGCCAGGTACCAAGGTGTTTCAGCAGGGCGTGGCCAAAAGCTCAGGGACTGGAGCAGAGGGCAAGGGTGATGGGGTTGGAGAGGGAGGAAGGGACCAATCACTGCATTAAAGGCTTTTCACTGGGAAGCCACTGAGGACACTCAGGTTAGGAGCCATCAAGTCGATTTTCGACTCATAGTGACCTATGTGACAGGGTAGAATTACCCTATAGGATTTCTAGGCTGTTATCTTTGCCCTGGAGATGCAATAGTTAAGCACTCAGCTGCGAACTGAAAGGTCAGCAGTTCAAACCCACCAGCAGGTACCTGGGAGAAAAGACCTGGTGATCTGCTCTTGTAAAGATTACAGCCTAGGAAACCCCGTGGGGCCGTTCTACTCTGTCCTATAGGGTCACTATGAGTCACACGACAAGAACGACAATCTTTATGGAAGCAGATTGCCAGGCCTTTCTTCCGCAGAGCCATTGGGTGGGTTTGAACGACCAACCTTTCGGTTAGCCATTGCTCCACCGGAGCTCCTTTTTCTTCTAAAGGACAATGCTTTCCCGCATGCTCCCAAACTCGGATGCTGCTGGAGCAAACCCCACCACATTTAGGGTTGTGGGCTTTGCAGTGGGAGGCTGGAATGAGGGTGCTGCTGAGAGCAGCTGTTGGCAGAAACAGGGAGGGAGGCAGGGACCCTCACCCACCATGCTGTGTTCATTCCCTGTGTGTGCCTCTCCCTACCCTGTGCAGCCCTGCCTGCTGGGCTTACCATTTGGAGCTGGTCCCTCTGGGGGAGAAGGGGCTGGCTTGGCCCCAACACTGAACTTGGCCCTTGCGTGGGTGGTACTGTAAACTTTGACTTCTGCCCTTGGCCCTCCCTCTGTTCTTTGGCTTTAATCACCAGGGGTCTGTAGATCCCAGGGTCCTAGGTCGCCTAGGGTATAGTCACTGCCTCCCTCTACACAGAATGATTAAAGAAACCAGAGGGAGTTTCCCAGCCTTGATTTCCTGAGAGGCAGAGGGCGAGTCCTTGGCAGAGAGCTTGGGGCCCCACAGTGGAGATGTCCAGGCGGGATCTTCCCATATGGAACACTCAGCAAGAGCTGGAAGGCTGGGGAGCTGGTTCTGTGGGTCCCAGCAGCCCCACCCCAGCTCTGATTCAGAAAGAAAGCCGGTCTACCCACGTGTGTGGATGTGCTGGGCCAAGTCACCCTGGGGGTGCCTGTCACCTGCCTGTCCTGTCTTCTCCCTCCTCTCTGAGGCCTGTGACTCAGGTTGAATTGTCCCCTAACTTTACAGGGAATTCGGTTAGACAGCAGGAAGAACTTAGAACGTGTCTCCAGGCTGGCTGCTCAAAGGCATCAAGTCTTAGTATCACTGTGTGGAGTCCCTTACGAACCTCCGCATCCCTAAATGTGGTCGAGTTTGAGAGATTGTTATCTCTCAAATTTCAGGGAAAGTATGTGTATGGGTACTTGAACTCTGACCAGATTGCAAAAATCCCTCCCCCTAACCTGGGAGCATATGGGTATGGGTGAAGAAATAGTCAGGGTTACGAAATTGATTGCTGGCATCTTTCACTTTATTTCGTTTTGGTCAGGGACCTGGGGTTTAAATAATAGCCCCTTAGCAGATGAGAGTCCGTGGGTGGTGTGGCACAAACAGTGAATGCATTCAGCTCCTAACCAAAAGGTTGGAGGAAGTAGGCCTGGCGATCTACTTCTGAAAACTCGGCCATTGAGAACCCTATGGAGCACAGTTCTACTCGGACACACATGGGGTGCCATGAGTCGGAGCTGTCTTAAAGGCAACTGGTTTTGGTAGATGGGCTCTTGTGCTGGTTGTCCAGCCTGTGTTAACCCTTTGCCTCCTGTTCTCTGCTCGCAGCTGTGTGATCTCCTTATCACACCCAGCCCCTGCAGGACTTCAAATCTGACCCCAGAGCCGTCAACGACCTTGGGAGGGCTTGCCTTCCCCCTTCCCACCCAGCACGATGCCGATCCTCAAGCAGCTGGTGTCCAGCTCAGTGCACTCCAAGCGCCGCTCCCGCGTGGACCTCACAGCCGAGATGATCAGCGCCCCCCTGGGTGACTTCCGCCACACTATGCACGTGGGCCGCGCTGGAGATGCCTTCGGGGACACCTCCTTCCTCAACAGCAAGGCCGGCGAGCCAGACGGCCAGTCTGTGGACGAGCAGCCCTCCGCCTCGTCTTCCAAACGCAGCCTCCTGTCTCGGAAGTTCCGGGGCAGCAAGCGGTCGCAGTCGGTGACCAGGGGTGACCGGGAGCAGAGGGACATGCTGGACTCTCTTCGGGACTCCGCCCTCTTCGTCAAGAATGCCATGTCCCTTCCCCAGCTGAACGAGAAGGAGGCCGCAGAGAAGGGCTCTAGCAAGTTGCCCAAGAGCCTGTCGTCCAGCCCTGTGAAGAAGGGGAGCACTGGGGAGGGCGACGTGGAGGAGCAGGGTGCCGGAGAGGGGCTGCCCCGCCGTAACGGGGCCGAGGGCCCCCACTCTCCTGACCCCCTTCTAGATGAGCAGGCCTTCGGGGACCTGACGGACCTGCCGGTGGTGCCCAAGGCCAGCTACGGGCTGAAGCACGCCGAGTCCATCATGTCCTTCCACATCGACCTGGGGCCCTCCATGCTGGGTGACGTGCTCAGCATCATGGACAAGGACGAGTGGGAGCCTGAGGAGGATGGAGGTTACCACGGCGACGAGGGCCCTAGCAGTCTCTCTGCCCAAGCTCCCCTTCCTGCCTCAGTGGCCCCTCCACTGGCCAGGCAGGAAGGCAAGGCTGGGGCGGACTCTTCCTCACTGCGCTCCCACACTCTGGAGGATGAGGGGTGGGCGGCGGCAGCCCCCAGCCCGGGCTCGGCCCGCAGCATGGCCAGCCACACCACGCGGGACAGCAGCTCCCTGTCCAGCTGCACCTCAGGGGTCCTGGAGGAGCGCAGCCCCGCCTTCCGGGGGCCGGACAGGGCCCGGGCCACCCTCCTGAGGCAGCCCGACAAGGAGTTCTCCTTCATGGACGAGGAGGAGGAAGACGAGATCCGTGTGTGAGGGCAGGAGGGAATGCTCCAAGCTCCTGGCTTCCTCTCTTCCCGTGCCCACCCACCACAACTTCCCACCCTCCAGAGAAGCCACCACCAAGAGACCTGGACCTCATGGGTGAGGGACCCTGGCCAGGCCTGGGGGTCTGTGGAGGACTTGGGGAGCTGGCACGGGGGTCAACTGGCCACCTGACTTCATTACCCACCGTGCCCTCCCCCAGCTAGATAGGACTGGGGTTGTGTGCCCGCTGGAGAGTCAGCTTTCTTCTCTGGGCTTGCCTTTCCTCCCAGCCCTCACCTGGGTGCCAGATGTCCACCTGGGTTCCTGCCATGTGCATGGACAGGTGAGCCCATAGGCAGTCACAGTGCCAGGGCTAAGGACACACACAGCTCTCCTTTCTCTCCTGGCCTTTCTGCTGTGACTGGTGGTAGCTGCATGGGCTGGAGGAAGAGGTGGTCCCACCTCCCAGCCCCCCTACTCCTCCATCTCTGGTTCCCGTAGCCATTTGGAGATAGCGGGACCAGGTGGCCAGCCCTGAATATGTACATTAAACGCAGCCCCTTCCAGGGGAGGAGAACAGGATGGGGAGCCTAAGGAAGGCCCCTGGGCTTCCTGAATTTTCGGGAAGGAGCCTTCCAGGCATAACACTAGGAACAGGGCTGGGGCAACAGCTCAAGCCCTGTGGGTTTGCTTGTTCTTTATTGTTATTTTTAAATCTTTATAGAGCAGTGTCAGGAACAATGTTACTAGGCCTGCCACCAGAAGGAAAATCACATCCTTCTAGAAAGCCTTTATATAAGTCTCCTCCGCTTGAAAATGCAGAGCGGATATTAGCATACTTCAGAGCCCCAGGAGGTCTACCAGCTCACCTTCAACTAGCGCTTCCAAACTTTATTTAGAACTATGTGGTGCGGGTCTGTGCACGTTGTCGTCCCTGCCTTTTTCCCCCTCCCCAATACCTGTTAATAACTGAAGAAGGCCAGTGTAGAAAATGTTCTGGATTTTTTTTTTTTTTTTAAAGATAGTCCCATGGGGGGAAATAAGCTCTTTTTTGACTGGGTTCTTCCCCTCCAGACGCACCTTCTAAACCAGCTACTTCCACTTCCTCTCTAGAGGCCTCTTTGTTGATCGAACCCCTTCTTTTGAGACAAGAGCCCCCAAGGGCAGAATTGCCAGATTTAGAAAACGAAACAAAACAATAGAAAACAAGGACGCCGAGTTAAGTTTGAGTTTCACAGAAACGGCGGACAATTTTTTAGCATAAGTATGTTCAAGATATCACGTGGAACGTGACTGAAATATGACGTATTGTTTATCTGAAATCCAAATTTTAATTTGGGATTCTATATTTTATCTTGCAGCCCTGCCTGAGGGGGTTGAGTAGAAGCTCGGGTGTGAGCCCCAGGGTTGCCTGACAATGATTTTTCTACCTGGGAACAGGCTGACCCACCTCCTCCTCTCTCCATCTAGCTGATGGAGGGGGTGGGGGTGGCACAGAAAGAATTAATTCAACGAGGGTTCCGGCCAAGGGCTGCTGGATCCTGACCCTGAGAGACACTAACTTAGCTCCTGCTTCACCTGCCCTCTTGGTGCTCCTGTTCCTAGTCACTTAGCCCCCTAGGTGGGGGATGAATCGGAAGGGGTGTTGCAGCCCCCATCAGCTGCCCTGCAAACCCATCCCGACAATGGTCAGTTCCAGATTCTAAACTGTATTTTTTACCCCCACGATATTGTTAAAATGGCGAGGAAATATTAAAAAAGCTCTCTAGCACCCCTGGTGTGTCTGCCTGTTTCTTGGGAGGATTGTTTCAAGATAGCGGCTGGGGGGTGGGGGTCCAGAATGAGGGCCCTGGGGCTTCCTGTGCCCCCATGGCACTTGAGGGCCTGAGGCAGCTTCTCTCTGTGTCCCCTCCCATCCACTGTCCTTGAGCTTCCTCATGCACCCATCTGCCGTGGGACTGAGGTTGCGGTGCTACTTTACCAGTTGGGTGCCCTTGGGCAAGTCACTTAACTGCTTTGTGCCTCATTCTTATCTGTAGAGTGGGGATCCTGCCACACAGGGCTGGGGTGCAGACATATGAGGTGGTACGTGCAAGGCTGCTATTAAAAAATGGGGGCTCTGTTCTTTCCAGCCCTCCCAAGTGCTGACCTCACAAGACTCTCCCCACCAGGAGACCACCTGGTGCAGCCTCTGCCCTTGCCTGTCTTGAGAAGCTGGGAAAAGGGGCTGACTTCCGTTTTACCCTGTGACCCTGGAGAATGAGCTCCCGAGGGATGCTGTCAGTATCTCCATTTTACAGATGAAAAAACGCATTCGGGGAGGCCACGTGTCCATGTTCTCTGAAGTCACAGTATTAGTCAGTGTTAGAGTCAGGATAGCCACGATTTCAAACCCCTGTCTTCCCCCCTGCCCCCGACTGCCCACTCATACAGGGCATTAAAGCTTCTGAAATGAGTTCGGAGCGTGTCTGCCCCAGGTGGGGACCCGGGGACTCCCCATCCCGCTGGCCCAGCTTCCGGCTCGTCACCTTCCTTCCCCACACCCATAATTTCTTAAGAAGGTAGGGTAGAGCTAGCGCTCTGCAGCTGGAGGTCCCAGTGTGGTTGGATTCCCAGTGGGAACCTTCCTCCTCCTGCCCTGGGCATCTACAGGGAAATCTGGGCTCCTGTTCCATGCTCTGCCTCTGGCCCAGAAAGCAATAAGAGGTATAATTAAAATATCACCCAGTTTGCTCTGCCCCTAGACGGGCTCATTAGAGCTAATGAGGGAGGTGGCTAGGTCTGGGGAGGGGAGAGGAAGGTAGGGCTGGAACACAGCAGCCGCCCAGTGGGGTGACGGGGTCCTGGTGACTGCAGTCTAGTTCAGGGTACCTACTGGTGAAAGGAGGCACTGTTCCAGTAAGGCCCAGGCAGAGGTGGGCTAGAAGGACCTGAGTGGGGTCTGCCCCTCCCAGACATGTATAAACCTCCCAAAGAGAAACCCCTCCACCACCGACCAAGGATCCTCAGGGGCCAGGAGAATCTGTTTTGAGAAAGCTCCAACCATTCAGGAAGCCCCTGGGGCCTATGGAAGACCGGGCCACACCCACAACTTCAAGGAGCTAACATTCTGGTTGGGGGCTCCAGATCCTAAAATTATAGGATCCTAAGAAGAGAAGAAGAGAGGAAAGGAGCCCTGGTGACACAGTGGTTAAGCACTCGGCTGTTAACTGAAAGTTGGGCAGTTCGAACCCACCAGCTGCTCAGAGGGAGAAAGATGTGGCAATCTGCTTCCGTAAAGGCTACAGCCTTGGAAACCCTATGGGGCAGTTGTACTCTGTCCTATAGGGTCTGCGTTGGAATCAACTCAACGGCAATGGGTATAGGGGTATAAGAAGAAGAGAAAGAGGAGTCTCAGGATCTTAGAATTTTAGGATCTGGTCTACCTCTGCCTTCATTTTACAGATCGGAAGATGGAGGCTGAGAGGAGAAGAGACTGGTCAAACCGCCACAAGTGGAGAAGAGCAGAGAAGCCGAAATCTTGGCACTGTAGCCTGGCAGGCGAGGGACAGGCTGAGGGGGTGGCCTGTGCGGGGTGACAGCTGCTCACATGGCTGGGAGTGTGGTGGGGGGAGAAGCTGGAGCTCAGGGCAAGGTTGAGGGATTGGCTTTTTCAAGGGTATGTGGCACTCCCCACCTCCCTGGCTCACCTCAGCCTCACACCTGAGCCCCAAAGTGCCCAGCTCTTCCTGCACTTGGGCAGATGGTCTTCCTGGCATGTCCCTTTTCTTTGGTGGTAACCCGTACCCAAAGCACCCCTGGGCCATAAGGACCCTGAGTCTACATGCAGAAAAGGGAAGTTGGGAGTAGAAATGGGAGAGTTTGTCTACTCGTCTCCCCTCTGCCATCTCCTCCGGGCCCCATGGCTTCCTGCCAATGCACAGATGGGAGCCTGGAAAGAACATTTTGGGGGAGGGAAAGGTGTTTGCAGGCAGATGGATGTTGGTGGGTTTGCTTCTATAACCTGTTGCTCTAACCCAGGGAACTGCTGTTCCTCCAACAGGGAAACCCCCGAAAAGCACACCGGAGCAGCCAAGGGTTGCTTCCTCCCCCAGCAGGAATCCAACCCCGAAATGGAACTGGCATGCTAAAATGTCTACCAAAGCTACAGGGTGCTGCTGAATTTTGTTTTGTTCTCCTGCCTTGCCATGTTCCAACAAAAACTGGAGGCAGCTTACAATAAAAAACCCAGTGCCGTCGAGTTGATTCCGACTCATAGCGACCCTATAGGACAGAGTAGAACTGCCCCATAGAGCTTCCAAGGAGCGCCTGGTGGATTTGAACTGCCAACCCTTTGGTTAACAGCCGTAGCACTTAACCACTACGCCACCAGGGTTTCCGCAGCTTATAATAACACACACACACAAAAAAAAAAATAGGATAAAAATAGATCAGAAAGAACACAATGCAGGAACAAACAGTACAACCAACCTGAGAGGGCAGTGCACAGAAACGTGCTCCAGGTAGGCCTCAACATTCTCAAAGTGGGGCTGCAAACTGGACTCTGAGCTTCCTGCTAGTCCAAGTGAAAAGGGCAATGTATCTGTTACAAGACTCACAAAGACCACAGGGCGAAAAAGATCCCAGAATCAGGTCGGGTCTGAGAGGAGTTCTTGTGAAGCCTTTGAAGAGGATAGGGATGGTGTCCCAGGAGATATTGTCGACAACAAACAGCCTTATAACTGATATGGTCACACAGTCCATTAGGCTGCTTCCTACAGAGTTGTTCAAGCATAAATGGAGGGCTTGATGCCAAGGCACAGATCAATAAAACCAAGTCTATTGAGAGGAAGATGATCCAATGGAATGCAAAAAATTATCAAACAACATTATTAATATCACATGCAAGTAAAATTATGCTGAAGAAAATTCAAGAACAGCTACAGCAGTACAGAAATTCAAGCCAGATTCAGGAGAGGATGTGAAACGATGGATATCATTGCTGATGTCACATGAATCTTGGCTGAAAGCAGAGAATACCAGAAAGATGTTTACCTGTGTTTTATTGACTACGCGAAGGCATTCGGCTGTGTGGATCATAACAAATTATGGATAACATTGTGCAGAATAGGAATTCCAGAACACTTAAGTGTGCTCATGAGGAACCTTGTTTGGACAGAACAAGGGGATACTGCATGGTTTAAAATCAGGAAAGGTGTGCGTCAGGGTTGTATCCCTTCACCGTACTTATTTAATCTGTATGCTGAGCAAATAATCCGAGAAGCTGGACTATATGAAGAAGAATGAGGCATTAGGATTGGAAGAACACTCGTTAATAACCCGTGATGTGCAGATGACTTGACCTTCCTTGCTGAAAGTGAAGAGGACTTGAAGCACTTACTGAGAAGATCAAAGACCACAGCCTTCAGTATGGATTGCACTTCAACATAAAGAAAACGAAAATCCTCACAATGGGACCGATAAGCAACATCATGATAAACGGAGAAAAGATTGAGGTTGTCAAGGAGTTCATTTTACTTGGATCCACAGTCAACACCCATGGAAGCAGCAGTCAAGAAATCAAAAGATGCATTGCACTGGCCAAATCAGCTGCAAGAGATCTCTTTAAAGTGTTAAAAAGCAAAGATGTCACTTAAAGGACTAAGGTGCACCTGACCCAAGCCATGGTGTTTTCAGTCACATAATATGCATGCAAAAGCTGGATAATGAATAAGGAAGACTGAAGAAAAATTGATACCTTTGAATTATGGTGTTGGCAAAGAATATTGGGCTGCCAAAAGAACAAACAAATCTGTCTTGGAAGAAGTACAACCAGAATGCTCCTTAGAAGCAAGGATGGTGAGACTGCGTTTTGCATACTTTGGACGTGTTGTGAGAAGGAATCAGTCCCTGGAGAAGGACATCATGCTTGGTAAAGTAGGGGGTCAGTGAAAAAGAGGAAGACTCTCAACAAGATGGATGGACAGTGGCTGCAACAGTGGGCTCAAACATAGCAACAATTGTGAGGATGGCACAGCATTTCATTCTGCTTTATATCAGGTCTCTGTGAGTCAGAAGCAACTCGACGGCACCTAACAACAACTATGTGGCGAGCACTCTGCATGGTGCTCAAGGCTATAACAGTAGACAAAGCAGACATCACCCAGGGTGGCATTATGACTTTCGTGACCCTTCCTCCATAAACACACACACACACAGCTGCATTAGTATAAATTAATATTAATATGAAATGGTTGCTGTCATTTTGTGCCATGGAGTCGATTTTGACTCACAGAGACCCAGTAGGACAGAGTAGAACTGCTCCATGGGGTTTCTTAGGCTATAATCTTTATGGGAGCATTTCACCAAGTCTTTTCTCCCATAGAGCAGTCGGTAAACTTGAACTGTCAGCCTTTTGGATACCAGCTGAGCACTTAACCATTGTGCCACCAGGGCTCCTTTAATACTAAATAATAAATAACTATCTCTTAATTATTATTATATAATCGACATATTAATTATATGTTATACCAAAACCAAACCAAACCCAGTGCCATCGAGTCGATTCTGACTCATATTGACCCTATAGGACAGAGAAGAACTGCCCCATAGAGTTTCCAAGGAGCACCTGGCAGATTCGAACTGCCAACCCTTTTGGTTAGCAGCTGTAGCACTTAACCACTATGCCACCAGGGCTTCCAATTATACGTTATACGTAAGAGTAATAATAAACCCAGTGCTGTCGAGTCGATTCCGACTCATAGCGATCCTATAGGACAGAGTAGAACTGCTCCCATAGAGTTTCCAATAATAATAATAGATGTTTATTAATTAACAATAATATTAAATATACATATAAAAATTTTTTTTTTACCTGAAGTTTTTTTTTTCCCTGATTTTTAAAGAAATTAAAACATTTTGTGGGCCCCTAAAGGACTGTGGGCTCGGCACAGGGCTTCCTGTACCTAATGGGGAAGACCCTTTCACCAGCCCTGTCCTCAAAGGTTTGGGGCTAGGGGAACAAAATCACCAAGCAAGAAAATAAGCTGAAGAATTGCATACGGTGCTAAAGCTTTTAGAGGGAATAAACTGGCTGGGTGCTGGGATACAGAATGACGGGGAGCATCTCACTCATCTAGTGCTGCCGTAACAGAAATACCACAAGTGGATGGCTTTAACGAAGAGAAATTTATTTTCTCACAGTCTAGTAGGGTACAAGTCCAAATTCAGGGCATCGGCTCCAGGGAAAGGCTTTCTCTCTCTGTCAGTTCCGGAGGAAGGTCCTTGTCCTCAATCTTCCCACGGTTGAGAGCTTCTCAGGCACAGGGACCCCAGGTCCAAAAGACCCGCTCTGCTTCTGGTGCTGCTTTCTTAGTGGTATGAGGTCCCCAACTCTCTGCTTGCTTCCCTTTCCTTTTATCTCTTGAGAGTTAAAAGGTAGTGCGGGCCACACCCCAGGGAAACTCCCTTTACCTTGGATCAGGGAGGTGACCTGAGTAAGGGTGGTGTTAGAGTCCCACCCTAATCCTCTCAACATAAAATTACAACGACAAAACAGAGGACAACCACACAATACTGGGAATCATGGCCTAACCAAGTTGATACACACTTTTTGGGGGGACATAATTCAATCCATGACAGGCGGTATCACCTTAGGTAAGGGGGCCAGTGGCATTTAAACCAGGCCCAAGGGGAGAAGGAGCGGGCAGTGAGACAAGCAGGGCAAGCCTGTGAGAGGGTGAGGCTAAGCCTAGTTCTTGGCTTGAGCATCTGGGTGATGGTGATATTCCTGAAAAGGAAACATTGAAGAAGATCTCAATTTGGGGGGAAAGTAAGGTTTGGTCTCAGAGCACCAAAGCCATTTCAAGTGGAAACAGTAAGAAGGCAGCTGTCTGTGAAGGGGGCAACTGACCACTGGTCTGGAGCGATCCATTTAGTCTCAGCAGTCAGCAGTATAGGGATGAAATTTAAAGCCGAGCCCGGAAGTAAGATCAAGTGCAGATCTACAGGGTCTAATGGGGCACCCAGCGGAAAGGTGGGCATCTCTGCCTCTGGGCCTGCTGAGTCTCCCCCCCTCCCCACCACCCCTCCCTCAAGCCCCTCTGGGTCAGGGTGGTTTACCCAGGCTGGGACGTGAGGAGGGCTGGCCACACCCACAGAGTGGGCACAATGGGCTCCCTGTCCATAGTTGGGCCCGGAGGGATTTTCCATCTGTTCTCTCTCCTCATCAGCTTGTGACCCAGGAATTATGTAGAGATAACAGACCCGAGGGCAGTCTGTGGCGGTGAAAATGGAGTTTTTCTTCCAGACTCTATTGACCCAAAGGCAGATCAAACTTGTAGCCTTGACCCCGCCATCCATCAAAGTGAGCCCCAGGCCTGGCTGGGAGAATGAACTCATCGGGCGTCCTCAATCAGCTGGCAGGTCCATGTTCTCTAGAATTATTCTCTCCTCTCCTTCAAGCGGGGGCGGGCATGCGTGCACCCCAGGGGGTACACAAGCCTGTTCATTGGGATTCAAGAGTAACTTTTAGAACTCTGGTTCATAATTATGTTTCATTTTGACCTCTTAAATTTTTATATTTTAGAAAGTACAGAACATATCAGGGAGGGGGAAGAGGCTCAGACAGTATCTCCTTGCCTGGGGCTCCCTTTTAGCAGCTTCTGAAGTCTGGAAAACGGGCTTCTGGAAGCCCTTCCAGGCCTTCCTTGGAGAGAAGCCCCAGACTTTTCAGTCAGAGAGCTCTTTCTAAAATGCAAGTCTGACTGTTATGGTTTGAATTGTATCCTCCAGAAAGCTATGTTAAAGTCCTAACCCCCAATACCTGTGAAGGTAACTGTTATGGATTGAATTGTGTCCCCCCAAAACATGTGTTGTAAATCCTAACCCCTATACCTGTGCTCATAATCCCATGTGGAATGGGTTTTCTCTGTTATTGGCATGTTAGTGTAGGGTGTGTTTTAAGTCAATCTCTCTGGAAATATAAAAGAGCAGATTAAGCAAGCAAGTAGAGATGGGGGAAGACAGATGCCAGGCCACGTGAACATCACCAAGGGATGAAGGAACAGAAGCTGAAAAGAGACAACTATCTTCCCCACAAGCTGACAGAGAGAGAAAGCCTTCCCCTAGAGCCGACACCCTGACTTCAGACTTCTAGCCTCCTAAACTGTGAGAAAATAAATTTCTGTTTGTCAAAGCCACCCCTTTGTGGTACTTCTGTTACAGCAGTACTAGATAACCAAGATAGTGAACTTGTTTGAAAATAGAGTCTTTGAAGATGAAGTTAACATGAGGCCATACAGAAGTAGGGTGGGCCCTCATCCAATCCAAGTGACTCCTAATAACACAGAAGAGACACAAAAAAAAACACAGGGGGAAGAGGGCCGTGTGAAGACACATCTACGTGCCAAGGGACACCAGGAAATGTCTGGAGCTGCCAGAAACCAGGAAAGATAAAGGATCTTCTCCTAGAGCCTTTGAAGAACATGGCTTTGGCAACAGTCTGAAGTCAGACTTCTTGCCTTGAGAACTGAGAGAGAACTTCGATGTCTTTAAGCCGCCTAATTTGTGGTACTTTATTATGCCAGTCAGAGGACACTCCTATACTGACCGACCCCAGGCTACAGAGTTGGCTCCTTCGGTGGCTCCCCAAGTCTCTTCCTGAGCCAGGGCCTCCCAGCCCCCCAGTCTCTCTTAACAGCCTGACTTGCCAGATCCAGCCCCACTTGCCTGATCCAGCCCCGCAGAACCAGAAGTGATGTCCTAAGTTACTGCGGTGCTGCCACGGCCGCTACTCGGAACATCCTCCATCTACCACCTTGCCTTGACAACACTCTACCCGTCCACGGCTTCATTTCACTTCCTCCCAGAAGCCTTTTCTTGATACCCAAGCGAGAGCTAAGTGGTCTCTTGATACACTCTACAAATGCCTCTGTTTTCCTCAAGGCAGGACTGACCCGCCTGTTTATTGGTTCATTTCCCTTCTGTTCCTATGGTTGCTGTAACAGATTACCACAACCTTAGTAATTTAAAACAACACAGATTTATTATCTTAACAGTTCAGAAGTCCGAAATGGCTCTCACTGGGCGAAAATCAAGGCATTGGCTGGGCTGTCTCCCGCTGGAAACTCTAGAGGAGAATCTGTTCCTTGCCTTTTCCAGCTCCTAGAGACCATCTGTGTTCCTTGGTCTGTGGCCCCTTTCATCCAGCTCCAAAGCCAGCAGTGTAGAATCTTCAAATCTCTCTCATCTCTCTGTCTTATAAGGACCCTTGTGATGCCATTGGGCCCACTGGATAATCGGGTATAATTGTGCCATCTCAAAACCCTTAACTTAATGGCATCTGCAAAGTCCTTTTTGCCATATAACATACACATTCATAGGTTTCAGCAGTCAAAACAGGACATCTTTGGGGGGCCATTATTCTGCCAATCACACCCTTCTAGGAGAGCTTGTAAAAGGCAGCAGCCGTGTCCTGTCTACTCTGTATCCCCCAGAGTAGAACCTCAACAATATCTTTGAGTGAGTGAGTGAGTGAGTGAATGAATGAATGGCTTTCCAGAGGCTAGATGGGAGCAGGAGCCAGATGAGGGAAGCCAGAAGGACTGTGGATAAAACCAGAGAGTAACCTGAGCTGGGAGCTGGCCCCACCATGTCATTTTGGCCAACTCATCTTTGCTGACAGTCCTGGCCTGTGGCTTTCTAGAACTGCTGGCACATTTTCCCCAGGGTGCTGGGGGCACTGGGTGGAGCTGGGGCTGTGGAGATCCCCTCTCAAAGCCCAGGAAGGCCCTGGGCACAGAGCCGAGGTGAGGGGAGGGTGACCTGAAGACCAAGCCCAGATACAGGGTGACAACAATGAAGGAGAAAAGTGACCGGGATGCCCCTTTGGGTCGGGGTGACTCCCTAAGCCCAAAATATTGTGCCTCCTTGACTCTCGGAACAAAAATATAATCCACATGTCCAACCATCACTTGGTTCCCTTTAGGGTCAAGCGAAAGCCTCAGGGCGTGGGCTCTGGGACCAGCCCAAGGGAGGTGGGGCCCTTCCCCACATTGCAGTGTGGCAGAGTGGAAGGAGCTTGGCTTTGGGGTCATGTAGACTTGAGCTCTAGTCTTTGGGAAGTTCATCCAAGCCTTCGAGCCTCAGTTTTCTTGATTATAAAAGGGAAATAATAATAGCTGTCTTTCCAGGATCTTGTGGGAATTAGAATGTACATGAAGAACTTCAACCTGAGTAAGCCCCAGCAAACTAACTGGTAGTAAAGGTTGGGATTTTAGCCCCCATTCCAGCATCTTCTGCCTGTGTAAGCTTAGGCAGTTGCTTCCTCCTTGTCTTAGTTCTCTAGTGCTGCTATAGCGAAATACCACAAGTGGGTGGCTTCAACGAACAGGAATTTATTTTCTCACAGTTTAGAAGGCTAGAAGTCCAAATTCAGGGCACCAGCTCTAGGGGAAAACTTCTCTCTCTGTCAGCTTTGGAGGAAGGTCCTTTTCTCTTCAGCTTCTGTTTCCTGGTTCCTTGGAGATCTCCATGTGTCTTGGCATCTATCTTCTTCCTTCTCTGCTTGCTTAATCTGCTCCTTTTATATTTAGTAAGAGACTGAATCAAGGCACACTTTACACTAATTCTCACTAATATAACAGAGACAACCCATTCCCAAATGGGGTTATAAACCACAGGAATAGAGGTTAGGATTTACAACATGTATTTTTGGGGGACACAATTCAACCCAAAACTCTCCTTTCTGAGCCTTGGTTTCTCTACCTATAAAATGGGTGGAGGCAACTCGGATGGTTGCAGCAAGGGTAGAAGGAGAATCTGGGTGAGAAATGTGAGTGGGTTATTGGTCCTGTTACTGTCTCCAAGTCCCTGAGGGGATTGCCTTTCCCTGGGTTTAGTTTCTAGGACCGAGTGACTCCTGGAGAGACCAAGCTCCTGGGAAGACAGGGCAAGACCATCCTGGTTTCCAAGCCTCCCTGCTCTGCACTTCAAGTGGCTATTGTGAGGCCAACAGCTGGTCATGCCATGTGGCATCTCTGAGGCACAAAGGGCAGTGGGGAAGACGTGGACACTGGCTCATTGTCCCTGGAGCTGCACAGTAGCAGCAGCTGTGGGCCGCTGGGGTGGAAGGTGAGCTCCTCCTGACCTCCAGGCCCTCCCAACCCCGTGGATATCCAGCTGCCATGCCCATCCCTCCTGGATCTGAGCAGAGTCCCCCTCACAGCACCTCAACCAACATGGGATCCCTTGGCCCTTCCTCCCCAGCACCTTTTTTCAGAGGTTCCTTAGGAATGGTAAATTTGAAGGGATGCCATCATGGACTTGGGGGCAGGCCACCTGGGTTCTTGACCATCAAGACACACCCATCCTTATTGTCTTACCTTATGGGGGGATTAACAGTAGACAGTGTCCGTGGGCAGCACAAATGGTTTACACTCCACTATTAACCTAAAGGTTGATGGTATAAACCTACTCGGCAGTGTCATGAAAGAAAGGCCTGGTAGTCTGCTTTGGTAAAAATCACAGCCAAGCAAACCCCATGGAGCAGTTCTGCTCTGTAACCCACGGGCCACCATGAGTCAGGATCCAGTCGACGGCAACTGGTTAACAGCAGACAGGTGCTTCCCTTTGGGAAGGACATCTCCAATCAACAGCTCCCTGCGTCAGGCACCCACACCTACTTCTCATTCATCCTCACGCCCCCAAGGAAGAAGCACTTGTAAACTCGTTTTACCATCTAACCTGGGGCTCAGAGGGTGATTCAATGACCTGATCAGGATTGCGGGGTCAGTGATTGCCAAAGCCAGGATTTCAGCCCAGGCTTCCCAGATGCCACAGTCTCCGCCCTCTCAACAAACCTTGGGTGCCTGAGTGAGGAGCAAGGACGACGCATGAGATAAAAGGGAGGAAGGTGTGGCCACTCTGCCCCAGAAAATTACTGGCTGCCCTCCAAAGCTAGGGGGACGGGCAGGCTGACCTCCACCAGGCCCTGGCAGCCAGAGAATTCCAGAGCTTCCCAGCCCTGCTTTTCAAAGCAATACATTTATACAGAGAGAGGGACAGGGGGCTGATAATGATTCAAAAATCCTGCAGCCGGAGTTCAATGAGAGCCTTGTAATGATGGTGATTAAAAATTAACGCCCCTGTGTGTGCAGCGATTTGCATGTGCTCTTTGCAGCCATGAATTAATTAATAAATACAAACACACTTGCTCGGGATAAGTTCCAGGACACAGACGGTTCCAGAGGGAAGACCACAGCGCTGGGACACTGGGCTCCCGGCCCTGGTCCTTCCCTCAGGGGATAACCCGAACTTCTCTGGCCTGGGGTTCTCCTTCTGTCGGCACACAAATCTGGTGGCAAAGGTTGGGATTCCAGCCCCGTTCCAACACCTTCTGTCTGTGTGAGCTTAGGCAGTTGCTTCACCCCTCTAGGGCTTGGTTTCTTTATCTGTAGAATGGGTAGAAACAACTCAGAAGGTTGTAGTGAGGACGAGGACGGAAGGAGAACTTGGATAAGAAATGTGAGGTAAGCTAGTGGTCCTGTTCCCAAGGCCCTGGGGGAAATAATGCCAGTTCACTTCAGGACCCAGAAACTAGTGTAAACCAGGGTAGCCAGATCTGCCTGGCCAGAGGGGAGGGAAAGGGCCTCGGAATTGGGAGACCCAGACTTGACTCCCAGTTCTGACACTATCTGTGAGACCTTGGTAATCACTCAACAACTCTGTTTCTATTTGCTCATCTGTAAAATAGGGTGAGGTCTTCCGAAACTAGATTTCCAGATAGGAAGGTATTTTGAAACAATGAAAACCATGAACGCAAGGTGCTATCTTTCTTATGGCGGAAACCCTAGTGGCGTAGTGGTTAAGAGCTATGGCTGCTAACCAAAAGTCGGCAGTTCAAATCTACCAGTCGCTCCTTGGAAACCCTAAGGGGCAGTTCTACTCTGTCCTATAGGGTTGCTATGAGTCAGAATCAACTTGATGGCAATGAGTTTGGGTGTTTTGGTTCTTTCTTATGCCCAATGAATGCTGTCTCATTGGGAATGGGGAATTGATCCCTGCAACATCAGGCGTGGGGAGGAGATCTGGCTGGGGGTCTCCTTGCTGCTCATCCCTCTGACAGCACTTTAATGAGCTCAGTGATTAACTGTGTGCCTCTTGAGAGCAACGTATGTACATGGAGTGCTGGGAAATACCTCTGGCCAGACCCCCACGGCTCTAATTATTTTTTATCACCCCCTAAAAAAAAAAAAAAAAATTTTTTTAACTAGCCTCCTAGAGCCCTGGTGGTGCAGTGGTTAAGAGGTCAGCTGCTAACCAAAAAGTCGGCAGGCAGAATCCACCAGCCGCTCCTTAGAAACCCTATGAGGGCTGTTCTGCTTTGTCCTGTAGGGTCTCTGTGAGTTGGACTTGACTCGACTACAGTGGGTTTGTTTTTTGTTTAACTAGCCTCCCGGAGTTCTTTGGCTGGTGCAAAATGCACTCAGCTGCTAACCAAAAGGTTGGAGGTTAAATCCACCAGAGGTACCTTGGAAGAAACGTCTGGCAATCTACTTCTGAAAAATTAGCCACTGAGAACCCTATGGCGCAGAGTTCTACTCTGACACACATGGGGTCGCCATGAGTTGGATTTGACTTGATGGTAACAGGTTTGGTTTTGGGTTTGGAACTAGCCTCGAAGCCCCTGTCTTCCCCTGAGTTTGTTCTCCAAGGTGCTCTGTGTTGCTCTTCTCAGAGTCCTTCAGTGGCTGTCTGCTGCCTTCAGAACAAGAAGCTCTAGTTTCGGGTCCCTGCTCACCTTTCCAGCCTT
The DNA here is from genome assembly GCF_030014295.1 of Loxodonta africana. Lineage (NCBI taxonomy): Eukaryota > Metazoa > Chordata > Mammalia > Proboscidea > Elephantidae > Loxodonta > Loxodonta africana. The sequence continues at coordinate 19,691,302 of NC_087359.1, forward strand.
GTTACCCTCCACTCTGCTTCTCTAACCACACACTTCCACCAGACCAAACCCTTGGCTGCTTCCTGCCCCTGTGTCTTCACAGGCTGGCCCCTCTCCTGAAATACTCTTCTTTGTCATCCAGACCCTCTTCTGAGAAGCCCTCCTGATCACCCCTCCCTGGGGTCCCCCCAGCACTCACCATGCCATTGTCTCCCTGTTGCAGAGCTGTGTTGCCAGTGGTCTGCCTCCCCCACTTGGCCATCCATCCCTGAGGGCTGGAGCAGTCCTCTGCCTGGTGGTCCCCAGTCCGAGCACAGGGACTGTCAGTAATGTTCATGGAAGTAAACCATTGTTACCACCTTTCAAACCACATGCCCTTGGCCTCTCTGCGCCTTGATTTCCTCACCTGTCCTGCCTGCCCTACCAGGTTGCCATGAGCCCTGAGGGCCCTGTGTAGTCAGGCGGGAGGTCCTTAGGTGGCATAACAGTTGTACTCGGTAACACGTGGGGACACCATGAGCTGGGATCAACTTGAATGCAACAGGCTTGGATTATTTGTGTGTGTTTTGGTAGATAGATGGATGTGCTTTAGCGACCCTATAGGACAGGGTAGAACTGCCCCATAGGAGTGACTGGTGGATTCGAACTGCTGACTTTTTGGTTAGCATCCAAACTCTTAACCACTGTGACACCAGGGCTCCACAGTGCATACAGGGGAGCGAAAGGGAATCAAGGGCTTCCACACATACCCCCCTACCTCTCCTCTGTATCCTGTAACAGGCCCTGGACTTGTCTCCTGTACCTTCTGGAAGCTTCTGGAAACTCTTGGCTCCTTCTCTGCCCCTGCTAGCCCCGCCTCAGCTCCAGGTGTCTCTCTCTCCAGCTATTTTCTTTTCAGATCTTGAGTTCAAAAGAACATCAGGACTGCCCTGACAGGGAACACAACAGAGAACCCCTGAGGGAGCAGGAGAGTAGTGGGATGCAGACCTCAGATTCTCGTAAAAAGAACAGACTTAATGGTCTGACTGAGACTAGAAGGCCCCAGACCTTCTGTTGGCCCAGGACAGGAACCATTCCCAAAGCCAACTCTCAGACATGGATTGGACTGGACAATGGGTTGGAGAGGGATGCTGGTGAGGAGTGAGCTTCTTGGATCAGGTGGACACTTGAGACTATGTTGGCATCTCCTGCCTGGAGGAGGGGATGAGAGGGTGGAGGGGGTTAGAAACTGGTGAAATGGACACGGAAAGAGAGAGTGGAGGGAGAGTGTGGGCTGTCTCATTAGGGGGAGAGTAATCGGGAGTGTGTGGCAAGGTGAATGTGGGTTTTTGTGTGAGAGACTGACTTGATTTATAAACCTTCACTTAAAGCACAATAAAAATTATTAAAAAAAAAAAAGAACATCAGCTCTGGGAGCCACAGCCCGGGGCTCCTTCCTGTTGGCCCAGCGCGAGCCTGCGGGGCACTGCCTACCTCGCCCTGCTGGGTGTAGGCCACCAGGAAGCAGGGCGTTTGGGTGCTGTAGGCATCAACTCCAATTAGAGGGAGGCCAATTCAAGGCCAGAGCCCAGGGAAGGGGGCCTTGGTCTAGAGAGAGCCTGAAGACACGTCTCTCAAAGTCTTTTCAAAGGTCCCCAGGCCTGGGGCCGGGGTGGTGCAATAATAGTAAAACAACATTTGCATAGAAATTTCGTTTACAAGGCACTTTCTCAGGGCGGGTGGGTCAGGAGGCACTGGGTGGCCCTTGGAATCCAGGCGGGGAGGACGGCCTGGCCTGGGGTGGGTTCCTCCCCCCAGCCAAGCTGGCGACAGTACTCGAGAGAAACAAAGCACCATTCATCAGCTGCTTCCGCTTTCTCTGGGTCCCTATCCTTTTTCCCTTGTGGCTCCCACGAAGAGCTCTTGCGGGGCTTGTCACTCAGGCTAGAGGAGGGGTGTCTGTGGTCCCAGAGGGAGTGGGTGGCTGAGACCCTCTGCACCCGCCTGTGCCGCCCTTACCACCCCCTCTTTCCCCCACCCCCCGGCCCCCAAGTTTGGGTAGAATCCGAACCGCCTTGCTGGGAGTGGTTTGTGCAACCCTGGGATTGCTCACTGTGGCTGTGTCTTCAGGTATAAAGTATGCGCACAGGTTGGGTAAGCCCTCTGAGGTGCTGTGTGTGTTTGGTAACCCTCAGCGATAAGCCGTGTGTGGGTCTTTGCTAATCCCTCCCCACCAGTGAGCACTGGGAGGGGGACTTAGGGACGTAGTGTGAGGGGCATGGGGGCCCCGGGCATCTGCACCTGCAGATTGGGTGGGCTGTGAGGTGGCTGCACACCACTGCTGTGCGGCCTCAGCTAGACAGCTGTCTGGGGTCACCTGAGAGAGCCTTTCGGGGAGAAAGGGTGAGGGAGCAGCACTGGCCCCAGGGCCCTTAAGGCCTCGCATGAGCTATATAGGGGCCACCTGTAGGGGCGCCACAGCTGCAGCAGCCTGAGCAGGAGCTGAGGGATGGAGGAGGTCATTGCCGGCCTGCAGCGGTTCACTTTTGCCTTTGAGGAGGATGTGGAGATGCAGAAGGGTGTGGGGCTCCTGCCTTTCCAGGGCATGGACAGTGAGTGGGCAGCACGCGACCCTCCCGGGGCCCAGCTCCTGGTGGCCTGGCCCCTTCTCTCTGGTTCTCCTTTCTACTCACAGGGTTGGGGGTGCAGGTGGGGGGAAGCTAGGCAGTGGGAAGCTTGAGCCTGCCGTCTAGGAATCCCAGTTTAGCCCCTTTCCTCTTAAGGGCTCAGGCCCCACCTCTATGTCCCTTCCAGGACTCTGGGAGAACGGGGCTGGCTCTGTGTTGTCCATTTTCCAGATTGGGCAAACAGAGACACAGAGAGAAGTAGAGACAGAGAAGCTACAACTAGGACGCCCAGACTAGCTTCCAGGGTGCCAGGGTGGCCTTGCCTTGGTCCTCTCCTTCTCCTGTGAGGGTTAGGGGGCAGAGGTGTTGAGGCTCGGAGGCTGGCCTGGATTTGGGGACCACAGGCCCAAGCCTCAAGGGGGTCTAGGTGGGACTTGCTGATGGGGGTGAAGGCCTCCAGGGAAACTCCCTTCTCCTTTCCCTCCCTTCCCCTTCAGAGTCAGGCTCAGCTGTGTGCACCTTCTTCACGAAAGGGCTCTGCGGGAAAGGTGAGTGAGGGTTGCCGGTGGGCCTGGGCCACACAGGGGATCAGGGGCCGTCCAGGCTACACGGGCCACACTGGCTCAGATGTCAAATCTGCACCTGGTTGGGGGGCATGGCAAAATATTAGCTTTATTATTAGTAGGCAAAGGATTGGTGGGTGGGTGTTTCTCTGCTCAGCAGCCTGTGTCCGAGGGTAAAGCAGAGTCACCAGGAAGGGGCAGCTCCTTCCTCCTGCCTTGCTAGGGGTGCCAGAGGGCTTATGGGCCTGGCCTGTGTGTCCTCAGAGGCCCCGGCCAAGTGAGTGTGCCCCCTCCTGCCTCCGCCCGCCAACCCTTGGCTTCTTAGTCTCTGTGGGACCAGGTCAATCGTCCTACCCATTCCCTACGCCCTAGGTAGCTCTGGCCACAGTCTCTAAAGGGCTGCCAACAGCACTCTCCCTCCTCCCCGTCTCGGACTTTGGGTTAAGCAAAGTGTTCTTCCTAAGCTCCTGTCCCCAAATGCAGCCCTGCTGGGGAAGCCTGGCTTAAACATAGGTGTTCTTAACTTTTTTTCTTTTCTGGCTCATGGAACACTTAGAGGCTCTCCCCATAAAAAAACCAAAAAGTCTTGCATCCAGTTTTAGGCGGGGGGAGCCCTGGTGGCTCAGCAGGTAACCAAAAGGTCGGCAGTTCGAATCCACCAGCCACTCTTTGGAAACCCTCTGGGCCAGTTCTGCTCTGTCCTATAGGGTTGCTGTGAGCGGGATTGGACTTGAGGGCAACAGGTTTTGTTTTTTTTCCAGCCTCCCAGAGGCCTGGCAATAGATCCAGGCTAAGAACTCTGCTAGTATCAATCAGTTTAGGACCTGCTTTGGGGTCCAAATAAATCTGTCCCTGGGAGCTGGGAGGCCCTTGAGCCCTGTTTGCCCACGTGCCTTATTTTGCCCCCAGCCTGGTGATAGGTGAGAAGGGATACAGCCCATTGTGCAGCCAGGCCTGACCCCCACCCCGCCCCGCCCCGCCCCTGCTCCATCAGGACTCAGTGATTCCTCCTCAGACCCCATCTCCTCAGCTCAGCCCGTCCCACCTCTAAAGCCATAGTTCATAGTGAGGCCCTCTTGCAGGATACTTGTTGTCGTGGAAGGTCAGACCCAAGCAAGTCCACGGGCAAGGGTGGCAGGGGGCTGGGGGAGGCGGGTGGGGTTGTTGTTGTGTGCCATAAATTCTGACTCATCGGGGTTTCTGAGGAACGGTTGGTGGATTAGAACTGCCCACCTTTTGGTTAGCAGCTGAGCTGCTAACCACTATGCCACCAGGGCTCCTCTGTAAAGATTACAGCCTAGGAAACCCTACAGGACAGTTCTACTCTGTCTCTTAGGGTCACTATGAGTCAGAATCGACTCAACAGCAACAGGTTAATCTTTAATGGAAGCAGACTGCCACATCATTCTCCCATGGAGCGGCAGGTGCGTTCCAACACCGACTTTTTGGTTAGCAAGCTCAGCAGCTGAGTGATTAACCATTGTATCACCAAGGTTCCTGTTAATGGCCCAGTGCAGGGGATAGGGGTATTAAAGGAGAACACCTTCCCAGGCCCTATCAAGATTCCATCAGAGAGAGTTGCCCACCATGAGGCCAGGCCTGCTTAGAAACTTAGGCATTGGGATGCTCTTCCTGCTGGTGGCAATGCCATTTTAAGGAAGAGGATACATAATTAAATATGACATTTCCATGTAAGATTCCTTCTAAATGGTTATGAGATTGGCTCTTACATCACTGTGTTTCCAGAATCAGGAAGCATAGTGTTTGTTTTTCTGAAGACAGGAATCCAATGAGCCCTTAATGAATACTTAGTATATGCTGGGTGTTGGGATTCAAATCCGCTCGGGTTGGAGCTGCAGGACAAGCCTGGAGGAGAGGTTGTGCAGAGTGCCACAGGGGCGTAAGGAGAGAGCTGCCTGCACAGTTGGGCTCCTGAGACTCAGTTGGCAGCTTGCCAGTCAGAGAAGGGACAGATGGCGGTGGGCAGGGAGAAACTTTTGGGCAAAGGTGTGGTGGAACAGCTGTCTGAGAACACAGCGAGTCCTTCCTGCTGCCTCTGGCCCCTAATTCTAGCCCCTACCAAGGGCTCCTGAGGCACTGGCGGTTCAGTGGTAGAGGTCTCACCTCCCGTGCAGGATACCTGGGTTCCATTCTCGGCAAACACATCTCATGTACACCCACCACCTATCTGTCAGTGGACGCTTGTGCGCTCTATGATGCAAAATAGGATTCAGCGGAGCTTCCAGGCTAAGATGGACTAGGAAGAAAGGCTGGCGATCTGCTTCCAAAAATCAGCCAGCGAAGGTCCTAGGGATCACAACGGTTTGATTGATAACCAATGGTGGAAATGACACAGGACTGGGCTCCGTTTTGTTGCGTTGTGCATGGGGTCACCGTAAGTTGGGGGCTGACTCAATGGCAGCTTTCAACCAGCACCAGGAGCTCGGGGGAGGGGACAGAGGAGGTCAGCTAGGGTGTGAAGCCCCCACGCTCCAGGGAAGGCCCTCAGGGGGTGTGTGGGGCCTCCCGGCAGGTGCTCTGGTGTCTCTAGGTAAGCGCTGCCCCTTCCGGCATGACAGCGGCGGCAGAACAGTGGTGTGCAAACACTGGCTGCGGGGGCTGTGCAAGAAGGGTGACCAATGCCATTTCCTGCACCAGTATGACGTCGCCAGGATGCCTGAGTGCTACTTCTACTCCAAGTTTGGTAAGGCTGCCAGCCCTGGGGAGGGCAGGGAGGCTGGAAACGGGGGGCTCCCAGGAGGCCAACGAGGCCAAATCTGAGCCTCAGGTGCCTGCTTCTCCAAACCCCTAGAAAAAAAATGGACCTGTGCTCTGTGATTCCCGCCTTCCGCTGCTTCACAGGCTCAGACAACCCCATTACCCCCAAGAGAAGGAGAGTGTAGGGTTGATATCAAAGACTGAATCCCTCCGTGCTGCCTACTCACACCCGGGACTGACCATCAGGGGAGGCGAACCCCAAACAGGCATCTCTCAGGCCCGGGGCCCAGGCTGGTGATTCTTAAATGCTGGGCCTCCAAGAACCATGCTTACAATGTGTTGGCATTGTGGTCCCCACAAACCACTGTGGTACCTGCAAACCATTGTGGTCCCCACAAACTACCTGTATGTTGTTTCAACCGACTTGATATTTTTAACCCTTATTCTAGAAGAAAGAGTAACATTGCTTCCCTCAATGGAAAACTGGTATCCCTGGTCAGAAGTAAAAGGTAACTGTAAATATCAAGTCAGGATGTTGAGAGGTACCACCCCTATGTTATCATGTGTACCGCACTTTGGGAACTACTGGGCATCTTACTTCCCTTCTGGCCTCAAGTCCCTCTTTTGTCATCCAAGGGGTTATTTTGGGGGAAGACGCAGCCACTTTCCACCTCCTTTAAGAATGGAATCAGAGTGCTTAGGTGGTGCAAACGGTTAACGTGCTCGGTTGCTAACTGAAAGGCTGAAGTTCGAGTCTACCTGGAGGTACCCTGCAAGAATGGAATCTGTGAATGTGTTTCGGCTCTTCCTCCTCAATGAAATTCTACAGCTCGGTGCTTCTCAGAGCTGGAAGAAGCCTTCAGGGTTAGCTAGTCTGGTAGTTTTCAGACTGGGTTCCAAGAAGAGTAGCCTGGAGTAAGAGAGCTGGGAAAATTCCCCATGATGCCATTGACTCAGGAGGTTCAGCTCCACAATGTAGCTGGAGCTGCTTCAGGGGCCACGGGCAGCTGTCCCTCATTGGTGGTTACAGGCAGGTGGGGAGGGTCCTGGGTACGTGGGAAGAAGGCAAACCACCCTCTAAGTCAGCAAGGGCGTGTCCCATGTCAAAATTCTCTTTCCTGTCTGCTCCTTGGAGGTGAGGGCCCTGGCAGTTCACAAACTGCCCATGTTTTCCTTTCAAGAAAGGACAAGTTTGTCTGGAGACCAGCTCCCTTTGGTCATCGCTTAAAACTCTGTCACTTCTTTACTCCTTTAATAAACCCTGGTTGGTTTTCATTTGGGGATTGGGTACCATGCTGAACATGGCAAGAGGAGTAAGACCAAGTCCTCTTCTGGCCTCAAATTACTCAGATTAGTGTAAACTCATGATTACAACACATAGTCTGTGTTTTTGTCCTTAGAACAAATGAATGAATATCTCTCTCCAATATATCAAAGGCAGTATCATTCTCCTTTTTTTTTTTCTTTTTTAAAAATTGTGCTTTAGATGAAGGTTTACAGAGCAAATTAGTTTCCCATTAAACAATGAATATGCATATTGTTTTGTGACATTGGTTGCCAACCCCACGATGTGTCAACTCTCCTTCTCCACCTTGGGTTCCCCTTTTCCATTCATCCAGCTTTCCTGTCCTCTCCTGCCTTCTCGTCCTTGCCCTGGGTTGGACGATACAAGGTGGAGCTACATGTATTATGTTTGTTTTATGGGCCTGCCTAATCTTTGGTTGAAGGGTGAACTTCAGGAGTGACTTCAGTACTGAGTTAAAAGGGTGACAGGGGACTATACTCTTGGGGTTTCTCCAGCCTCTATCAGACCAGTAGGTCTGGTCTTTTTTTGAGAGTTTGAATATTTGCTCTACATTTTTCTCCAGCTCTGTTGGGGACCCCCCTATTGTAATCCCTGTCAGAGCAGTTGGTGGTGGTAGTCAGGCGCCATCTGGTTGTGTTGGGCTCAGTTTGGTGGAGGCTGTGGTAGTTGTGGTTCATTAGTCCTTTGGACTAATCTTTCCCTTGTGTTCTTTGGTTTTCTTCTCTCTCCTGTGCTCAGATGGGGTAGATCAGTGGAGTGTCTTAGATGACCACTCACAAGCTTTTAGGACCTCGGATGCTACTCAATATCATTCTTATTGAAGTCCTTGGATGGTGCAAAGGGTTAAAGTGCTGGGCTGCTAACTGAAAGGCTGGTGGCTCAAGTCCACCTAGAGGTGCCTTGGAAGAAAGGTCTGGTGATCTTCTGAAATATCAGCCACTGAAAACCTATGGAGAACAGTTCTACTCGTACATACGTGGGGTCACCATGAGCCAGAATCGACTCCACAGTAACTGGGATTGCTGGTATATCATTCTTATTGGCAGTAAATTGCTTTCTTTAAAGAAAAAAAAAGGACGGCTGGGAGTACGCGAGTGGGAAAGGGCAGCTGAAAGGAGGCTGGGAAGTCTAGGGTATTTATCTGGTGCTGTTCCTTGGCTGTGCTGTTGAAAGGGGTATTGGGCGTCTCCGGAAGGTGAGAACTGAAGGTGAAGAGCTGGTGCCACCTGCTGGCTATGAGAGGAATGCAGACATGTGCATCCAGTCCAGGGCAGAAATGCAACCCCATTGCAGAGCAGGCTTCCCATTATCTCTACCTATCAAATGTTGACCTAGCCCCAGGGGTGATGTCCTTTGACTTCCTAGAAGGCTCAGGCCCAGAGCTAGCACTCCATCAAGCGCTATACACTGGTGATGAGCAAGCCCTCCCACCCTTCAACAGTGCGAGGAAGCCTGGACGAAAACAGACGGGACATCTGCCCCCTGAGCCCCGGGGTCTTCATTTGAGAAATGAGAGGGCGGGAAGAGAATGGCAGTTTTAAACTCTTAGGAAGCAGTGGTATTATCCTTCATATGAAACGTTGCTTTGTAGAACCTTGATGTATAAAATACATCTCTTTGGAGCATAGTTTGAAAACTACTCAAGTAGATACTTTATGAAGTCCCTTTCAACCCTGAAAAGCACTGAATTATTGAAATTTAAGGAGGATAAAATTGGAAAGAGTCACAAATTCTCTACTTGAGTGAGGTGAAAAGTGGCCTGAATCTTCTCCCGTGCCTCCTTTAGAGCTGTGGGTCCTTAACTTTGGGAAATCAGAGGGCTCTTACAACCCCTCCTAAGAAACCTGTGCCCACAGGGCTGGCTCCTTCTGCAGAGAAGCTCAACAGGAGTCTTGGTGGGATCCATAAACAGAAAGATTACAGCAGACGCTTAGGGTAATCACAGGTGTCCCCCTGTGTAGTACCTATTTTCATCCTTGTGCCAACCTTGAAGTAAGTACCCTGTTCTTCTTGGCATTTTCACCAGGCACAACTGCTCTGCCAGGCTCTGGAAGTGGTGTAGGTGCCACAAAGAGACAAGGAGAGGGCTTTAATGAAAGCACATAGTAACATCTCTACTCAGTGTCTTATCTCTCCTCGAGTCGCTAGCTGCTAGCTCCAGGTCTCCCTGGTCTCTCCTTGTCTCCTTGTCTCTGGTAGCCTCTAACTGCCTTCTAGTCCGGTCCCTTCTGGATGTATGGCCTGTCCCAACTCTTCCAGATGTGTGTATTCATACCCCTGCCCTGCTTAGCAAATTATTACCAAGGTCCACCCTTCTTAGATTGCAGGATGGGTTATAAAGACCTTGATGTTTTTTAAAAAAGCCGCTGAAGACCAGAAGAAAAGCAAGTGGTTTGTACGTGAGGGGCTAATCCAGTTTGGGGACGGGGGAAGTATCATAAAGACGAGCCTGCTTGTGTCACTGAATTGTACACCGAAGACTGGTTGAAACAGCAATTTTTTTTGTGTGATGCACAGTAAAACCTGCAAAAGGCAGAACCTATATAAGGCAGAAACCTGTCAGAGAAGGAAAACCCACTCAATAAAACAAGGGAGAATCCTTAATGGAGAGTGATAGAAAAGGTGGAAAAACAAGGCAGTGCCATTAAGTTCTGGCTCTCATAGGTTTCCCTGTATATTTTAACACACACACACACACACACACACAGAGCCCACTTACGTACAAAGAATGGCATCATTTCAGGTGACTGCAACAATAAGGAGTGTTCCTTTCTTCATGTGAAGCCAGCTTCCAAGACCCAGGACTGTCCTTGGTATGATCAAGGTTTCTGCAAGAACGGTGAGGACTTGACTGGAGGGGCGCATTGAGGGGGCATAGGCGATCTGGGTGGGGGGCTCCTGGCAGGTGATGGAGTATTCCGATGAGGATCTGTGAGTCTGCCCCTGCCCCCCGAGTTGAAATCCCAACAGATGGAACTGCCAACTTTCCAGTTAGCAGCTGAGTGTTTAACCGTTGCATCACAAGGGCTCCTTCTATACTTTCTAGAGATAAATAAAAGGCGGCAAACAATGGTCCACTTGGATGTAAGTCCTCCAAGACATGGGGCATGTCAGAGTGACACTTCCAACCCTGCCTACATCAGGACTTGCCAGCTGACATCTGCCCAGGTTCCTTTTCCCGGCTGAGTTACATGGCTAGGAAGCGCTGCTGCAGGGCTAGATGGAAAGGGCAGGAGGATCAATCAGTTCCATGGCAATGGGCTTGGTTTTTTAAATGGGTAGGGAGTCCCTCGGTGGTACAGATGAAAGGTTGGTGGTTTGAATCCACCCAGAGGCACCTTGGAAGAAAGGCCTGGTGATCTCTTTCTGAAAGATCACAGCCATCGAAAACTCTGTGGGTCACAGTTCTACTCTGACACAAGTGGGGTTGCCATTAGCCAGAATTGACTTGACAGCAACTAGTTTTTTAAAAAAAATTATTTAAGTGGTATCCTATGAACCCTGGTGGCACAGTGGTTAAGTGCTTGGCTCCACAAGACAGAGATGTCGCAATGTGCTTCCATAAAAGATTTACAGTCTTGGAAAACCCTATGGGACAGTTCTACTCTATCCTATAGGGTTGCTGTGAGTCAGAATGGACTTGACAGCAATGGGTAAGGGTCTGACTGTCCATACCCTTCCCTGTGGACCTTTCCATGTGTTTCCCCTCGTCCTAAAGCAGATCTTCCTGGTCATTTCCTCTTTGCCCAGCAGGTCCCCTGTGCAAATACCGCCACATCCACAGGGTGATGTGTATCAACTACTTAGCTGGCTTCTGCCCTGAAGGACCCAAGTGCCAATTTACACAGTAAGTACGCATGACCCTTGGAATACCAGTGCCCACCAAATGCTGGGCCCACCCTCTAACTTCTCAGCCACCAAATTCAAAGACCAGGAGGCTTCTGTACCTTCACTGGCCCAGGGTGGAAAGTCCAGTATCTGCCCAGCACCTGCCCACCATGCTGCTGGCCTTGCTGTGCCCGCCCCACCCCAAGCACTCAGTGCTAACGACCGTGCTAAACTCCAGCCCATGCCCGGGAACATAGGCTCATGCTGTGGAAGGGTGCACGTCTGTGGAAGGGTGCACATCACCTCACAAATGGTCCTAGAAACAAGTAGAAACATTGAATACCCCCCTCCTCTAAGAATTCTCAGCAACTCTTCACTCTGGGGCTACAATAAGGGCTCCATCCCCTGAGGGCTCTGAAATAGGAAGTCTGCCGCAGGCTGGTGCTTGGCATGTAAATGAGCAGGACACAGGAAGCCAGAGCAGGGCGCTAACTGTCTCTCTCTCTCCTCCCCCGAGTCCCAAGATGAACCTGCTTTTATTCAGTCCCAGATACGTGAAGGTGAGTGCAGGCAGGGACCTGCAGATGTCTCGTTTAGTCCACTTCTCACTGTCCCCCCGGGAACGCCGCTCCCTAGTGTGGCTGCTGCACTGTTCCCAGGGGACCTTCACCCTCCCACATGACCTGCCCAGAGCACTCCCCAGTGACACCACCCACCATCACTGTGTGTGACACTCATATGCGCTTGTTCCTCTCAGACCCATTTCCGACCTCTGTGATCACGGCTTCAGGTGGGACTTTGCAGCTCACCAGCCCCAGGCTTTCCTTCTCCTTGGAAAACGTGTGGGTTTCTTCAAAAAAAGGGGACCCGGCTTTGGATTCATCTTCTGAGTCAGCACTATCCTGGTTGTGCCCAGTCCCTACGGAGACACTTCTTCTATTGATGCCCAACACCCGTGAGAGCCTACCTCAGGGATCAAAGAACTACAGCCTGACGGCCAAATCCAGGCTGCGGCCTGTTTCTGTACAGCTGGAAAGCTAAGGCTGATTTTTACATTTTTAATAGGTTGGGGTAAAAAACAAAATATTTCGTGATGTGAAAATTGTATGAAATTTAAACTTCAGTACTCATAAACTGATTTATTGGAACGCAGCCACGCTCCTTCATTTTACTTGTCGTCTCTGGCTGCTTTCACACCCCAAAGGCAGAGCTGAGTAGTTGAGATGGACCCTGTGGCCTGCAAAGCCTAAAACATTTATAGTTTGGTCGTCTACAGAAAAAGTTTGCTGACCCCAGGTCTAGATGGCTGATGTTGGGCTGTCATTTGTTGGAAAGGCCAAAAGAGAAGTGTGAACCTTGGGGGCAGCTACGGAGTTCTGAGAGGTGAGATCAGTTAACTGGCAAGAAACCCAGCACCAGAGGCTGGGATGGCAATGGCATGGAGGAGGGCGACCCCTGCTGGCCCCCAGCAGGGAAGCATCCTCAATGCCTATGGGGAATTTACGAGCCCACTTCGAACTTTCATCAGAAGATATGCTTTGGGCAATTAAAAGGAAAAGAAAGGCATTTCCAAATCTGGGTTAAGCGTGCCTGTGTGGCCTGTGCCCCCACCTCAGTGTAAAGATGCCAGGTCTGTACGCGGCAAGTATCTGCAGCAGGTGTTCCTGACTTGACTTTGTCAGCAGACTGTAAACAGGCCCTGGGATTCAGCCCCTCCTGCTTCTGCGGTAGAGCCACCTCCCGAGTGGCCCTCCCTGACACAGTGCTTGCTTCTCCGGATGAGGCCCCAACCTGCCCGCCTCCTGCCTGGGGCTCAGGGCTCTGCAGAAGGCCTTGTGCTACAGGGTGTGTGAAAGCGGATAGGGCTGGGCTGCTGCTGCTGAGGGCCAGGAGGGGTGGCTCTGCCCAGCTAGCTGCAAGAAAACACGACACCCTCTCTACAACAGATAGGAAAACTGTACTGCAGTTTATAAGTTCTAGAGCATGAATTAGGGAGAATAGGGGGATACTGTAAGGCCCCTCGGTGGTGCGAACTGTCTGCTCTTGGCGACTAACTGAAAGGTTGGCGGTTCCCAACCTTTCTGCAGCGGTGCTGTAGAAGCGAGGCCTGGTGATTTGCCTCTGTAAAGGTTATAGACAAGGAAACCCTAGGGAGCTTAGTTCGCCTCTGTAACACATGAGGTCACCATGAGTTGCAATCAACTCGATGGCAATGGGTTTGTTTTTTTTTTTTTTTTTTGGTTTTGGGGCAATACAGGTAAACCAAATGTTGTAACACAAAGTCTCAGCACCTGATCTTGTATCTCCCGCCAGATAAGACTGTGTGTTTCTTTATAAGGCTAATGATGACACACTTTCAGTCCCCTGTTCTGCTGCCTGCTAATTCTCAGTTATTTGCACAGAATTAGATCTTCAGATCTGGGAGCAGTTTTGGTAAGGGAAGGATGCAGCACTTTGGTTTTCTCTCTGGGTCTTCTGGTTTATCAGGAGGAAAAAAAAGCACTTTTATCACATCTCCAAGGGGTAGCTTCTCAATTGTCCTGAGCTTTGTCTGTTCTGCAAGAGATTCGTTATTTCACAAGGAGGGAAGAAAGGAGAAACCATTCATTTTCTTCTACATTTGATTTTATTGGCCTTTGAAAGGCCACAGCCTTGTTCTCTGGGATACTTAACACTGGTCTCCAATCTCGAGGTCCCTCTCAGGCCTGAAACGTAGCCTCATTTATGCGCAGAAACCATCACGTTCCTTAGAAAGCCAGCTATCCCCTATGGCTCCCTGGACAGTTCAGGCGTTTTCTCTTGGGATTTAAATTTACAGAAAATGTCATGCCATTATCTTTTTCCCTTTTAATGTCGAAAAATGGGCCATTATGCTAGTAAGTGCAGTTAATACCCACCTGGTAGGACTTATCAAAAAGTAGTCCGTGGTTTGGGGAACTGGAAGACCCACTAGTGAAGATACCCAGTGGTCATCTTATGGGGTCCTCTGTTCCCAACGTTCCAGAGTGAGCACACTGCCAGCCAAAACAGGACACGAGGTGCAGAAGCAGCCCGCTACACTTAGGCTTACCTCCTTCTACGCTGTGAGTGAGTGAACCACTAAAAATACGACAGAACCAAAGGCAGATCGAGCGACTGTGGCAGGAACAAGTTATCCGTGAAGTGGGGGAGCAAGATATAGGTAAAACCCAGAGCTAGGGTGTATGGGAAATACGTGATCATTCTGCTCTGCTCAGCTCCTGCGCTGCTAGTCAATTCTGGGCTGCACATGGCAGTTCTTGTGCATACAGCCTCACGTGCTGCCATCAAATGGCAATTATATCGAATGGTTTTCTTTAGCATGACAGCTGCTTCTTTGCATGGCTCATTTAAGAATATATTTTTGTACATGGCTTATGCGGGGCTATGATGGGGAGATGGGTGGTACAGAAAAGGTGTATCCTGGGGAGAGAAGGTACACTGACATGGGTCATTTAACATGATGCTGTCTATGCCATTACGTAGGCCAATGACCAATGCAGTGGAATCCACTGGGAAAGGCGCATGGAGGCTAAGCTGAGCCTTTTAGAGGAATTCGGGGAAGCGCAACTATCTAAGGCAAGAAGTAGAAATAGCCACCCTGCCTGTGGCAGATGCAGACAGTGGCCTGCCCTGCCTGGAGCTGTAGGGGAAGGGGGAAGGCAGTCTAAAATAATGCAGGCCAGGAGCCATATTTGGGGGCTATGAATCCCAGCTCCACTGTGCTATGCTATGTGATGAGTTTCCTCACTCTGTAGAATGCACACAGTGAAAGCATCCACCCCACAGCGTTGTTGGATGGAAAAAAGATGCTGCAATGAGCTCTGCACAGCACCTGGCACCAAACAGGCACCCAAGTGTTAGCTGGGCTCAAGGGTGGCGTGGGCTGTGGTGGGGCCTCTCTTACTTGGTTCAAGTTCAGAATTTGTATGTAGTGTACGGCACCATAAACGGATTTAGAACATTTATTTACTGCTATTGAGTTCCTACTATTTGTCAGACCGTGCCAGAAATGGCAGCTACAAGACTTCTACTCTCACCAAATCACTGCAAGGGAGCTATAATTATCCTCACTTTACAGTCTGGACAAATGAGGCACCAATAAATTAGCTTGTTCCAGGACACACCCCTATTTAAGAGGTGAGCGTCAGGGAGACAAATGATCAGACCAGAGTAGTATTGTTTGGGGGGAACAGTGGTAATGAGGTGGGAGGGGAGGCCCTGAGGGTGGCGAGCTGATAGAGCAATCTCTAAACCAGGAGAAAAACAGGACTGATAAGAACAGTGCAGCGGGCAGGCTTTCCCAGAAAGTAAAACACATCTCACTGATAATACAACAGAAGGATTTTATTTATCTTTATTGTGCTTTAGGTTAAAGTTTACAGAGCAAATTAGTTTCTCATTAAACAATTAATACATATTGTTTTGTGACACTGATTGCCAACCCTGTGATGTGTCAACCCTCTCCCCTTCTCTACCCTGGCAAATGTTTTTATTTTTAATAGTGAAATATTTTAAAGCGTTATTAAAAAATGTACTTTTCCCAGTAGACTTGGTATCTCGGCTGTGCATACTCAGGTTGAGAGTAAGGCAGGTAGCAGCAGGTGCTCCACCGAAAACACTGCATGCACCCCCAACGGGACCTCCGCCCTAAGCCTTCTCAGGGACGCCAGCAGCCCGGGTGTCACCACGTCTCTTCCCAAGGACGGACAGGAAGGTGCTGTGGAGCGCTTGTGTGGACAGGTACAAGGAATGTCTGTGCACGCGGCTGGGAGACTTGTGGCTTACCTGGGGAAGCTCCTGCCGGCCCCACAGAGGAGGTGCAGCAGGATTTTAAGACAGAGACTAGAGGAGACTGTTTCCAATGGTAAGTCAGGCTAAAGGCTTTCTTGCCCTCTGTCATGGACTGAATTATGTATCCCCCCAAAATGTGTATCAACTTCGTTAGGCCATGATTCCCAGTACTGTGTGACTGTCCTCCATTTTGTGATTGTACTTTTACGTGAAAGAGGATTAGGGTGGGATTGTAAGGCCCTTACCAGGTCACATCCCTGATCCAAGGAAAGGGAGTTTCCCTGGGGTGTGGCCTGCACCACCTTTTATCGCTCAAAAGATAAAAGGGGAAGCCAGCAGAGAGAGGGACCTCATACCACCAAGAAGGAAGCACCAGGAGCAGACCACGTCCTTTGGATCCGGGGTTCCTGCCAGAGAAGCTCCTAGTCCAGGAGAAGATTGACAAGAAGGACCTTCCTCCAGAGCCCATAGAGAAAGCCTTCCCCTGGAGCTGAGACCCTAAATTTAGACTTCTAGTCTACTAGACTGTGAGAAAATAAACTTCTCTTTGTTGAAGCCATCCACCTGTGGTATTTCTTTCTAATGGCACTAGATGACTAAAACACCGTCTTTTCCCCTTGGCTTTGTGAAGGGACGCGGGGTGACTCCAGCCTTATTCTTGAAGCCCACTGGCTTCTGCAGGCAGCAAAATTCCCACTCGTCTACACCCAGTTTGGAAAGAGCCTCTAGTCGTTCTACAGAAAGCCTTTAATCAGCCAGGTCATGCACGTGATTGGGTGTATTTGCATGTATGAATAATGAAAGTATCCTCATAAGGCAAGTTTGCATCAATAGAGCAAACTGGAGCTGTGAGGTTTATTCCTTGATCATGCTGAGTTTGTCTGGATCTGAATCTAGGAAAAGAACCAATCAGTTATAAACTCATCTCAACAACTCACTTCAACGATTTTGAACATTATAAAGATCCTTAAAGGACTTGTTAAACCTTTGGACTTGGACCTGAAGCCACTCCTGGTGGTCACCTTTCATCCAAATAACAGATTGACTTGGAAAGAAACGCTATCACCAGTGAGTACTGTTCTCCCATAAATAACCAACTGTATGGACACCAAACAGTCAACATCCACCCTAAAACACAGATAAGATAAGGAGGGGCAGGGAAGCTAGATCAATGGAAACAGAACAAATGGAATGGAAATAAAGACAATGCTCACACACTGTGAAAATGTAACCAATGTCAGGGAACAAGCTGTACAAAAATTGTTAAAAGGGAACGAATTTACAAAACTTTCACCTAAAATACAATAAAATGTAAAAAACAAAATCTTAAAAAAAAAAACAAAAAAAACTTGATAAAAAGCTCTTCAATTATTTTCGCAACCACAGGACAGCCATGAGCAGATAAGAAAACCTTTCCCTCCTTGCTCTGGGGACATTACCCAGTTACTTCAGAATCTGGAGATGTTTTAGAAGGCTCCTAAAACTCAGCCACAACATTTTGGTGGAGAATCAGTTCTCAGCAACTAACTGAAAGAAATCAGCTAAATTATCCTGCCCTTTCCTGCTACATTCCATGATCCCATGGGGGCTACAAGGTACCGAAATGTGTATTTCTCCAAAAACTTCTCTCTGCCCACCTGATAGAGCATTTGATTTCCTACTGATCGTAGCTGAGATGGGAGGAATCAGGACATCTTGTAGGATACCTAGAGCCTTGGATGATGAAAATTAAAAAAAGTGTCAAGGGAAGAGAAGTGGTGAGGGGGAATGATTTCCTCACAGGCTCTTCTCTGGAAAGGGCAGCAAAGGGTAGAATTAGCTAGGGGGTCCTGGGTCGTTCAGGGGGCCACACAGGGCACTAAGGTACTGGAGACAAGTCAAGAAAGGCTTCTCCTATTTAAAACTGTCTCCTAACCCAGAAGGTGTGAGAGCAGCGACCCCCAGTTTTTTTTCCATTACTCCATAGCCCTTGAAGAGCCTGAGGTATCATTACTGTAGGGCAGGGTTTGCCAGTTCTTTGTTTGTAAAGGGCCATATGGTTTCTGTCACAACTACTCAACTCTGCCATTGCAGTGTGAATGCAGCCACAGTTAATACCTAAATGAATAAGCAGGCCTGCATTCCAATAAAACTTTATTTACAAAAACAGGCAGTGGGCTGGATTTGGCCTTCAGGCCTTGGCACTTTGCTGCCCTTGCTCAAGAGAAAGGGAAAGGAAGGAGCAACAAGGAAGAGTGCCCAGGTGTCTCTCTTACAGGGCATTTACAGAGAATGGGCACAAAGTCCTTCCAAAAGGAAAAGGGACAGCTGCTGAGGTTTCCATGAAGTCCTCAGTACTATTAAACTAAAATAACCAAATGCAGTACTCCTTCCCTCAGCCATGACTTTTTCCTTAGGTAGAATTCCAGTATATAGGGATATACTTCTGAAAATGTTTTCCTTAACCATGAGAATCTGTTGCAGAATTAAATTACTCCCACTGGGCATAATTAGAGAGAGAGAACGGGGGACTGGGACTAGAAAATGTAGACAAAGCAGGAGGTGCAACAAAATTCAAGTTTTGGGAAGATAAAAGGAAGTTATGCATGAGTAAATAAATCTTGGCTTTGGGATGGCACTCCTGTTTTTTTGCAGGTCTGAAGGAGCTGCGCCATAAAAAGGGCTGGACTCGTGTCTTCTGGCATGAGGCTGCCACAGGCAAAGCTAAGACTATGTAACTGAGCCCGTGTGTTGAGAAGAGGGTTGGAGAAACGGTTATCTATCTATGCTCTCTAGGCTAGGTTAAAGTTCCTGTTTCAAGTGTCTAATTTACTCTCTGCCTCAGGCACCAAAGTAGAAGTCATAAAATTTGAAAGGTACCAAATATTTTGATGGGGCCAAGAGACACAGAATTTACAGGGATTTGTAAGTATTTCAGAAACCCTGGTGGCGTAGTGGTTAAGTGCTAACCAAAGGGTCGGCAGTTTGAATCCGCCAGGCGCTCTTTGGAAACTCTATGGGGCAGATTTACTCTGTCCTATAGGGTTGCTATGAGTCGGAATTGACCCGACAGCGCTGGGTTTGCTGTTTGGGTTTCTAAGTATTTCACCGAAATTCTTTTGAGGAGGGATAAGAGTGGGACTCTGAAGTTTCCAGGAAGAGATAACAAATACAAACTATTTGTTCACTATCTCTTACATTCACTTAAGATCTATAAATGGTGATTCATATTCTGCTTAGTGTGCAATTTCACGTCCATCAGCTTAAGGAATATTTGTAAGGGTTTTTCATAGGCTCACATGCAACTCTTATCCCATCCTTACTCCGTCCTCGGGCTTCTGTGCCTCATCCCTGTCAAGACCTGGTCAAGGACCCAAAAGAGCCTAACCATCCCCAAGGGGAAGGCCTGATACGTACTAATTTCCTACCAATTCAAGACCATGTCATATCAGTATATCTGCAATCTAGTGTTAGATGAATGGTGCAAAACCAAAGTTTAGAGGACAATTTTGAGGAAAAAGATTTAAAAGTGAGGTATCTGTTTTTACCGAGAATTGAGAGACAGTTATGTAAAAATTTTAATGGTGAACCTAGTCATCTTTGGGTCTCCTTGAATAACATCAGCCTTTACGATTAAATAAAACGGAAGCTTTTCCAGTAATTCTCAGTTGCTTTTGAGAGCAGGCCAAAGAAACAGCCAGACAGAACCAGATCTGTCCACATAAAAAATCTGCTTCCTACAGAACCATTTCAGATTCCAATAATTTTATTCTTTTCTCTCCTCTCCCTGTCCCAATACAATTTTAAGCTGTTTGTGACTGTCTCCGCCGCACCCTCCTGGGGGGTCCACAGCTTTAAGTGGCGTCCCGGTCAGCACGACTTACGCCAGCGTGGCAGCTCTTTGGACAGAGAGAGACAGAGGTCAGGCTCCACGAGGCCATTTCTAGTAACTGCTTCTAGCTCTTGCCTCTACAGATCGTTCTGCTACGCTTTGGTTTTGTAAGCTTAGAATGAAAAGTCTTAGGCATAATGAGAAGTTTCTACTTCACTTTCCTGACTTTCAATTTAAAGATGTAAAAAATAACTGGGTCTAAAACAACATGATTGCTTTCAATCCGTTGACACTTAAGGCCTTTTCCCTGTGGGGACGGTGACCTGGGTCGGGCCTCTCCACTTATGCAGTGCAACTCCTCTCTGTCAACCATGACCAGGTGCAGGCCACGAGAGAGCGGCGAGGCCATACCACTCGGCATCTGGAGGTTGCTGCTGGATCTGCCCTTCCTTGTCATGAAGTGCAGGATGAGCCAGAAAATACAAATGGAGTCAAATCTTGACTTTTTAGAAGTCTCATCCAGTTTGTGAATTATAGGGTCACTATGAGTCGGAATCAACTCGACGGCAATGGGTTTTTACTGGAAACCCTGGTGGTGTAGTGGTTAAGTACTTTGGCTGCTAACAAAGAGGTCCGCACTTCGAGTCTGTCAGACGCTCCTGGGAAACTCTATGGGGCAGTTCTGCTCTGTTCTATAGGGTCACTATGAGTCGGAATTGACTTGACGGCAGTGGGTTTGGTTTCGGTTTTTTAGTGCTCTTGGTTATCTAATTGTACTTTCACACCAAAGTTTTCACATGAAAATGTCTGGGCTTTTTTGATACCCTGATAAGGATATAAGGAGCCCTGGTGGTGCAGTGGTTAAAGCACTCGGCTGCTAACTGAAACATCAATGATTCAAAGCCACTGGCTGCTCCACAGGAGAAAGATGTGACAGTCTGCTTCCATAAATATTACAGCCTTGGAAACCCTAAGGGGCAGTTCTCCTCTGTCCTATAGGGTTGCTGTGAGTTGGAATCGACTCTATGGCAATGGGTTTGGCTAAGGAAAAACTTTCATAACATCACACTTTAAAAGTTAAAATGAACAAAAGTTACCTGGGCCTAAAAGAGAAATAAAATCCAGGCATTTTCCTTGTGGTAAGTCTTGGAGCAAGCAGAAACTTACAAGGAAAAGGGTTTTTTTTTTCTTTAATGTTAAGAGTAGATGAGGCCTTACACACATTGATGAGTGGCAGCTCTAGTCTGTTTCTCCTCCTCTCTTTGGGGTACAATAGAGCTGTTTGGTTTTGATTCTAAAAAGGGGTTCTTAGGCAGGAGTTAAAAAATCACCAAGGGGACGAGCCCTGATCTTCTAGCAGGGAAACAGCTTTAACCATAAAACACACGACAACCAGATCTCCAGTGACACCGTGAAATGGAGCACCAAGAGTAACTATGTAAATTTGAGTCAAGCTTATAAAGGCCATTATAACCAAAACCTCTAATAAGAAACCCCAGGGCTCCAGGCAATAGCTCATTCACTGGGGCATGCCAGGCACTGCAAAACTGTAAAATAAAAAGCCATCCAGAGAATCCCTTGGAGGTCCCTATAAGGGGACATGACCTGTAATTTAGGCTAAAAATACAGAAAGGCTTACTCAGATGCCTGAAGCTCCAGCTACAACAGAGGACGAGGTATCCTGTAAAGAGCACCGTGATGCCACCGACGGCGCTCCCCTTGAAGGTGCTGCTGTACCTGGTCCACCCTGTTTAAAAAGAAACGCATTTGTTACAGTGACCCGTAACCTAGGGGCCACCACCTGTGAACTACACACGTCATCCCAGTTAGCTCGGGTGACGGCACTGTAATTCAAAGAGCGGACATAGTTAGAACACGTAATATAAGGATCTGGAAAATATCTCAGAATCTAGACTAAGCCACCATGTATATGTATATGTATATATTTTAAACAGATGAAAAGGTTAAAATCCAGAAGATCTTAACTTTAGTAAAATTCAAATTACTCTTGTTTTTTGGGAACTTGGCTAAAATGTTTAGTGGAGAGGAGACTGATATGGTTGGTTAACTTGAGGGTCTGGGTGGCTTGGGAATAAGGCATCTCAACGTGGGCAAGGCAGAGACGGGGAAGGTTGGCAGAGAGAGGCAGGGGACAGGAATTAAGAAATGAAAGCTGTTCAATAAACAGTAGCTATTATATTATCATATTATCCTTGGTACCTTCCATTATGTCAAACTCCAAGACAAAAACAGACGACTTTTTTTTCTCTCTCTCTTTTCTTTAGCCTTACTCTAACAGTCATGGCTGAAATAAGAGAATTTTCTCCAAATGCTTGGAACCAGCAATAGAACACAACAGTCAACAGTTCCAGCCTCACCTTTCTGTAGAGCTCCCAAGAGCCTCATTAGAGAGAAGCTGGCGGTTGTAAGCCTGGTCAGGGGTTCCAAGATCCTTCTATCAGTCGAACGTCTTTCCAACAAAGGAACTACGGTTCCAAACAGAAGTCACTGTGATGGTTCGTGTCAATTCATCCCCTTCCCCAACATTTCTGTGCTAAAGGTTTCCAGGGCTAGGCCTCAGGAAAAGGCAGATCAACGAGGTTTACTTTGGACTGCAGGTGAACTCTAAGTGCTGAAAGTCAAAGCAATCAATTCCTGGTTAGATAAATGTTCCCTGAAGCCTGAGGGAGTCCCTGGGGATGAGGAATGATACATATTCTTGATGTGATGAATATATCGAATCCATGAATATACTGGTCCATCTACATGCTTAAAGAAGCCCTGGTGGTGCAGTGGTTAAAGCGCTTGGCTGCTAACCAAAGGGTCGGTGGTTCGAATCCACCAGCCGCTCCACAGGAGAAAGATGTGGCAGTTTGCTTCCATTAAGATTTGCAGCTTTGGAAACCCTATGGGGCAGTTCTACTCTGTCCTATATGGTCACTGTGAGTCAGAATGCACTCAACAGCACCAGGTTTGGGGTTTCTGGGTACATCCTTAATGAGATGACTTGTTTATATCTTCTGTCATCTGCTAACCATTTTAGTAAAAAACACGACTTTCTACTACTAAAGTACTAACTACTGCCATGAGTTTTCGATTATGGTGTTGGTGAAGAATACTGAATATACCACAGGCTGCCAGATGAACGAACAAATCTGTCTTGGAAGGAGTACTTCCAGAATGTTCCTTAGAAGGGAGGATGGCAAGATTCCCCTGCACAATATTTTGGACATGTTATCAGGAGGGACCAGTCCCTGGGAAAGGACATCATCCTTGGTGAAGCAGAGGATCAGCGAAAAAGAGGAAGGCCCTCAACAAGACAGGTCGACACAGTGGTGGCAACAATGGGCTCAAACGCAGCAACGATCGTGAGAATGGAGCAGGAGCAAGTAGTATTTGTTCTGTTGTACACAGGGTCACTATGAGTCAAAACTGATTCAACGGCACCTAACGACAACAACAACACTGCTACACGTTATTACATCTACAGTCAACATGTTTGTTGATGTTCCTGGGTGCCGCTGAGCTGATTCCGACTTACGGTGACCCGCAGAATTGACCAATGGGGTTTTCTAAGCAGATCGCCAGGTCTTTCTCTGGTGGAGCTGCTGGGTGGGTTTGAACTGCCTACCTTTCAGTTAGCAGCCAAGCAGCCATCGTGCCACCAGGGCTCCTTACTTGTCTATTATCCCATCACTATTGTTGTTGCTGTCACTATGAGTGACTGGCGAACATTTCTTATTTATGTTTAATAAATGAATAACTGAAACAGAACCGGGAAGAAGGGCTTATGCTACTTATTCACATTTTCCCTACACTACTTTTCTCCATGTTTGATGACAGGCAGATATTCTCTATTACTGCTGGTTCACCAGCTCAACGGAATAAAGGATAAATTAAGCAAACATTTATGACAGGTTTCAGCAGGTGTGGGAAAAGTTGCTGTGGGTGTAAAAAATACCACTCAAATTATCACCATTATGTTAAATAACAAAAGAACCATGCTGGCTTCCAAGAAATTACACAGAAGATGATTCTCTTGCAAGCAGGTGAGAATACCAAACAAGCACGACGTAACTCATTTATCTCGGGAAAAATCTGTAGAAAAAAATGGGGAGAAACAACTCTGTGAAGACTGCAATTGTACAGCCACGTTCTCAGCAATGTCGGGAACCATGGGGCTCCCAGGCCAGTGGCTTCTTCTCTAGTCAGTTGAGCCTGTTTATATCCAGCTATACCCAAAAAACCCAAACCCAGTGCTGGGTTCAGCCAAACCTGTCAGTCAGACCCTGGGCAGGGATCATCTAAGCAGCCCGTGGCCTACAGGCGGCCAGCTCAATACCCACAGAAGTCCTATTACTGCTTTGTTCAATGTCTTCTTGCCTGCTGCCCGGGCACTCTGGGTTCTCATCCATATCCCTTACAGCCTGGCTGGGTTCCTACTCTTGGGCTCAGTATCTGTGGGCCCAGGGCTGCCAGCACACTGCCACAGCCTCTGCCGCCTCAACTCCTAGATATTGCCTTTCACCGGCCAGCGTTAACGCCCTCAGGTTTCAAACCCAACTTCCAGTTAAGCCTACAGTAACCAATGGCTCCACTCTCTATACAATGGCTGAGAATCCTCGCACAGTGCCTATACTTCTAAAAGGTTCTGTCCATCCCCCAGCACAGTCTGAATCCCAGCCGTATGACTCATCCCTCACGTCCTCGGCTGCAAGTTACTCACACGCTCTTTTTTCTCTGACTGCTGCCTTCAGCTGTGCTCTGGTCTCTAAAACGCGCCCTTCCTGAACTCCCCTGGCTAACTGCAGACCCACCCTAGCTTGTTACATCCCTGTTCCAAGTTCTGCTCCTAGCTTTCTGAGCCCCTTGCCCAGAATGTACCCCATGACACTGCCAGAGTATGGTGTGATCACAGAGACATATAGAGAAATCGCAAACACCTCTGCCTCTAGTGACGGTGTGTTTTCCACAACACAGTTTAATGAAAAAGGATTCAACTAGACTTCAGAGACCAGGTTCTACAAGTTTTTCAGGTGCAAATCTATTCTGAGTTTCTTCAGGTCTTCCGTCAAAATATATCTGAAAACACCAAAGAACGTTACACTTCTACGTTGTATGATACAGAACTGCCAAACCAATCCAAGTATTAGTTACAGAACTGTAAACAATGAAAGGACACGAAACAGTTTCTTGGCACTATTCTGAGGAAACTTTATCTCACAGGACTGAATGCTATTTTAGCTATGCTCCTAGAAAACCTAAAAAAATCCAGTTTCCTGGTGAGGGGAACGAACAAACTTTAAATGTTCTAACCAGATAGTCCCATAACCAACGATGGGTGTGAGCAGGACAAAGTGAGGATCCCTGAAGCGACGGTTCCTAACTGGAACTTCCATCCTACCCACTTGTTAACCTTTCCTGGTCATTAACAAGGAGCATTTAAGATGCTTCGGAAGAGGGTGATTCACAATCAAGGTGAGTTTCCATGTCCTGTCTCCTCCTCCAAGTCCTACTTCTTACCGAATACTCTCACGTCTTAGGGCTCAATCTCTGGTTTTGTTAAGATGCTCTGACACCCTGTTCTTGGGTCCTAACCTCGGGCCTCTTTTTTCTAGCACATGGACTTCTAGGCCTTTCCTGCCACATCCTGGATGCCTGGTCCTTGACCTACACCAGCTCAGCTCCGGAAACTCTGGTCCACCCCTCTGCCCTGACCAGCTGTAACCCTGTCCTGCTCCCAGCTCCAAAACAGCTGCTGCGTTTACCTTCTTTGTGCCGCTAAATTCCTAAGTGTTGCTGGAATCTACTTACTGCACAATCTGGTCCAGACTGAACTCTGAACAAAGCACTTACTCTACTTAGGCAGATTTTGAAGCCTTTATGCTACTTTCGAGTCTGCATGGCTTGAGTATCCACCCAATTTCTACTGGCCATGCCTCTTCTCAATGGAGAAACTCAACTGCTTTCAATATTCCTAGTCCGCCCTAGTCCAACCTCAAGCTCTTGATGGAAGGAAAGGAAGAGTAAGAAACCACTGCTACTGACTCTGGGGCAAGAAGTAGTGTTTTCAGAACAATTCTAAGTCCAGTGCATTGGATTACCTTGGAAAAAAGCTAAATGAGCGAAAGCATTAGTATCCTGAACCTTATTTATCCAAAAGGCACAGAGTGTTCTGAGTGGGCAGACGAGCCCTTGAGACTGAGCTTGTTTACCTTGTGAGAGACTTTCCCCCTTGGGACTGACGAGCTGAGGCTTCTGGGCCACTGCATTCCAATATTGAGGTTTCCCTGGCAACATTCCAAGTCCAAGATAACCAGGGTAGAGCTCTGGAAACCACTCCAGCCCCATGGAGCTGGGAAAGGCTTTTCTGTCCACAGCATCAACACGATTGGTGAAGGGAGTTTTACAAGTGTGATGCCAGGTTGGATTTAAAGGCCACTGGTGTCCAGGGTGTAATGCTTGGCACTGACGGGCAGATCTAGGCTCCAGAGGTGCTTGTTCCTTACCCTCCATTAATGTCTGTACACCAGCGAAGTGGTTATGACTGCAGGCTTTGGCTTTCTCTTCTGGAAGAAATTTTATAGCCAGAGAGGTAAGACTCTGGTTACCTGACTGCGATACGGAAAGGAGCTCATTACGAGTTGTCCCCCTTGGAGTGGGCAGATTTAAACTTGGACCGTTATCCTGAGATTTCTTCTCCGTGAGTAAATTAGCACTACCAGAATTCTTCTGAGAGGCGTGGCTCCTGGGGGGCCAGTCGTGCGTCTCTCTCACAGACAGGCGTTTCTCCGCGTTGCCTCTGCTCCCATGTGCCTCTGTTCCGAGGTGATGTCCGTTTGCCCTCACGCCATACACAACCTCCTCACTCTCCTCGACTCGGATTTTACCTAACGGGCCAACTCTTGGGCCTAAAATGAGTGACTCTCTGTTCTCTTCCTGAGTCTTAGAGTTTCTTACGTCACTGACAACCTCTGACAGGTGATCCCTGGCCTTGGGGTCTCTCTCATTGCTTGGCAATGATGCTCCTACTGTATTGTTGAGATTCGTGGGAGAACTATAATAATCAATAGGCACATCTAAAGATTCTACTAGAAGCTCCTGCCTTGGGAGATTAATTTTGTCCAATTTCAGATTAGCAGAAGGGGTTTGTATGTCCCTAAGTAAGCCTGAAGAATATCTTCTATCTTGATTTGATGAAGAGGGTTCCATTGGGCCAAGCAGTAAAGACGCTCCTGTTTCTGAAGGATTACTTCTACTGTCCTGCGATTTTGGCAAATCTTTGGCAAGTTCTCTTTTAGGAGAGGTGTTCTCTGATGCATGAAACTGAGCCTTAGTCTCTCCCTGCAAAGTAATTTTTGGTCCAATATTTTTTAACATTTTGGGGTCGAGCTGAATTTGATTCTTGTTGTATTTATCTGTCTTTTTATTATTTGCTTTTTTCAAACCTAGCAGTGGAAGGGAC
Organism: Loxodonta africana; assembly: GCF_030014295.1. Taxonomy (NCBI): domain Eukaryota; kingdom Metazoa; phylum Chordata; class Mammalia; order Proboscidea; family Elephantidae; genus Loxodonta; species Loxodonta africana. The sequence goes on from NC_087359.1 coordinate 19,718,390, forward strand.
TTAACTGTTCCTTTTGGCTTGTTTCTTATCAACTTAGTAGTTTCTTCCTCACTCTCTCTCTCTAGGTTGGTCTCTTTAGCTTTAATTAAGTCTTTGAGTTGCTCCTTCCTTTTGTTATCGTGAGAGGGTGTAGCTGGCTTGGACTGACAACCTTTTTGGTCAGCAGGTATGGTTGCTCCTATCATCTTACAGTATGGCAAGTGGGATTTTAACCGTTTAAATGACTTCTTACAATAGGGGCACACTTCCATTCTGGGTGGGATGTCACTCATCCTCTTCCTAAAAAAAGGCAAATGTGAGACTGTGAGGAGCACATAATTTGTCAGTTAAGAATCTGGTATTTTATCTACATGTGGTTATCTTTTCCATTCATTTGGGACAGAGCAGCTTAAAGGATATTTTAAAGATTTATCAGGATCCCGTCTTTTTCTTACAGAGGTAGAAAACAGAAGGCATAGTTTAATTTTAACGTAAATATTCCTGGTCTACCTATGCTCTGCACTTTACATTTCTTAAAGTTTTCTTGGAATCAGTCAGTGACAAAAGACAAAGAAAGTTTTCAACAACCTTAAGGAAGACGTGATAAGGCCGAAAGACATAAGACGAGTAAGTTAGTGGTTAGAGAAAAAGATGTTCAAAATACCAGTCAGAATAAAATGTTGACTATTTAAGACACGGCAAGTCAACTAAATGTCACAAGTTTAAAGAAGCTTATAAAAACCCTTTGACAAGCACAAATGTGCTCACTCCTTCTCTCTTGTGCACGCGTGCACACACAAATCCTTGAATGCATCTTTCACGGACAAAATGGTCAAAGATAAAAAACTCAGGTCAGGATTTGAAGTCTGTTGATTTAGACCAGCAGTTTTAAAAAGTGGTAATGGGGAGGATCCATGGGGGTACAAGAATATTAGAAGTTCCATTTATATTATTTTAAAATAAGAAATGAAGCTCTACTAGTATTTAACATGTTGATAATATCAAAACCCATTGCCATTGGGTCGATTCTGACTCATAGCGACCTTGTAAGACAGAGCAGAACTGCCCCATAGCATTTCCAAGGGGTGGCTGGTGGATTCAAACTGCCAACCTTTTGGTTAGCAGCTGAGCTCTTAATCAGTACTCCACCAGGGCTCTGGATTAGATAGAGATACCCATACACACACACACACAATGACTGTACAGTGTACAAATGAGGAGTCCTGAGGCACAGTGGTTAAGCACTTGCCTGCTAACTGAAAGGTTGGTGGTACACACCCACCAGCCGCTCTACAGGAGAAAGATGTGGCAGTCTGCTTGCATAAAGATTACAGCCTTGGAAACCGGACAGAGCAGTTCTAACTCTGTCCTATAGAACTGCTACAGTCAGAATGGACTCAGTGGTAGTGGGTTTGGATTTTGGGTTTTTATAGTATACAAATAATATATCCATAGGGGAGGGGACAGTCCCTAATTTTTTACTGATGGTCTGGACAACAGTGGATTGTTGGCAAATTTGTTCAGTTTGATATCTTTGTGATATTTATGCAACATATTGTTTGTACCTCTTCATTCTTCTCTAAAGTCTGGAGAAAGAAACGTTTAATTCCCAAGCTCAGTTGAAAGTTTTTTTGTTTTTACAGCTCTTATTTTTTCTACAAAGTCCCAGAGAGCAGGGATTGTGTCTATCCTTGAGCTCAGCTGTGTTCTCAAATCCTAGCACTGAGTCTGGCATATAATATTTATTGGATGAATTCTTTCTCTAGGCAGAGCATGTAAAATATTTTAATTATAACATACTGTGAGTGTAAATATCTTCTGACTACTAAATAGGCCAAAAAATCAAGACTTTGAAACCACTTACAAAATAGACGCGATCCTGGTTAAACCACTTATCAAAGCAACCAACACTTTATTCTCCAGAAAGTCAGGCAAAAGAAAGCTGTTTTCCGCCAAAAGACTTTACAGAGTAACTGTGCTTACTCTTTTTGGAAGAATCCGTCTGATAACATGATGAAAGTTACTTATAAAAATACACACCCCTGAATCTCGTCCATGGGCTTGGAACTAATAACTTTAGAAGAAAGAGGCTTGAAATCTCTGTTACACGTTTCTCCACGTAGAGTACTCCACCCCACGCTTAAATCCAGGGGAAAGCTCCCAACACTTACCTGGTAATGTCTTAACGTGAGTGCCGAAGTGCTCTCTTGCCCGGTCTCCTCCGGGAGGATGCTATTTGGCAGTTGTTTCTCTCGGTTCCCCACACTTCACGATCACCGTTCCCGAGTTTGGCAGAAAGAGACTCTATTTTAACGTCGGCCTGTGTAAGACACAATCAGAGAAGTAACTTGACAGCGCGCGCACAGGCGCACGCACAGCGCATAAATATAACATGATATCGAATCAACTACAAATAACTGGGTTGTCTGCATAGTAGTGCCCCTGCAGTATTCCGCAAAGCGCAGAGTTAAGAGTTGCCCGGCCTTCAAGGCACAGGGCCGATCTCCTAGCTTATCTTTGCCACCGCCTCCTGCGATCTCGAGCAGATTTTCCTCCTCTCAGCCGCATTAACTTGCCTGCCCTCCTCGCTCCCCGACTGTTTCTGAAAGTTGTACCGCTGTTTCCTGCAGGATGGACGGAGCCGGTCAGGGGCCGGCTAGGGCGCCGAGGCTAGGGCGCCGACGGGGCTCGTTCCCTGCGGCTCCGGGAAGCCCCTCCGTCTGGCTCCGGGGCCCAGTCTGCTCCTCTCTCGCCTCAGGACACTCTCCCCCAGGCCTCCTTTGAGACTCACCCCAGAGCTGCGTCCTCAACTCAAAAATATTTAAAACTCCAGGAACCTCCAGCGACAAACCCCTTAGGATAACCCCACCAGCCCGTTTCCAACCCCTCGTCCCGGGACCAGCAGCAGGCTGTCTCCACAACTGCCTGATCGTTCTCAGCTCTATTTTTAAAAAGTTACCTCACAGGACTTAATTCAAATGTTTGTGTCACTTGATGACGACGTAATTTAATTTAAAGCGGGTTTGACTTTTCATACTGTTCTCCTAAGCTACGAACAGGCGAAAGCTCGGGCCAGCTCTAACGAGGTCCACTCTCCCAGAAGCCCCCAGTCGCTCCTCCCCCTCCGAGCCCGCCTCTTCCCGTAGGCGGGCTTACCGGTCGGCGCGGCCAGGCTCGCGCCACTGCGCAGTCGCGAGTGGGCGGGACCACGGCGGCTGCGACATGGGGGGGCGCGGAGGAGACGCCGGAAGTAGCGGTGGTACGGCTCCGACCGAGGGGTACTCACCGCAGGCAGCATCCACCAGAGCGGCGGCTAGAGCTAAGGCCCGAGGGGGTGGGCGTGGCAGCCGCCGAAACACAACATCCACTGTCCCCTCTTGTGGCGGAGCGGCGCCCGGTCGCTTCCCTCCACCAACTGCCATGAGCGAGCGCCTCCGCCCCAGGTGAGAGAGACCCGCTTCCTTCCCAGCCTCTAGCCTGGTAATCCGGGGACGGAGCCGAGGGGGCGCGCGAAGCGGGGGTCCCAGCGAGCATGTACCCCGCGGGTCTCCATGTGGGGGTGCTCCGCGGTCCGGTGGAGGAGGGGTGAGGGATGCGCGAGTGATCGGATATCTGGTCCCTGTGGCCGGCTGGAGAAGTGAGTCTCCAGAGTCCAGGTCGTCCCGCTGTATATTTTTATCGTCTCTTTTCCCATTTGGAACGAAGTCTGGTCGGTCCCGGAAGAGAGTGGCCCTGAAGAGCCCCCTGTCCTAAATTTAGGAGGGTGGGGGGATGGGAGAAATGGCTGATCTTGGTGAAGGAGCCCTTAAGTCGCCTGTGAGGGGACGGGGCGGCGTGCAGGCGTCTCCCCAAGGTCAGAAAGAAGGATTCGGCTTAACCCAGCAGCAGGGAAGCACAGGTTAGACCGAAGAACTTGTGTCCTGGAAGCTTGTGAGCACGGAGGGCTAGTAACCAAAGTGGGTCGTGGAGTCTCTCTTGGCTTTAGCGTTAACAACAGGCTGGATTCTAAACTGTTAGGACGCGGAGCCGTTTGGCTCCGGAGGCGGGAGACAGGGTAATATCCGGATGCACTACTCTTTCGTCGAGCCTGGCCTCGGGACGTTGCTCTTAACCTAGGGGATTTATGTTTGACGGGTACGGAGTAGCGGCTGGGGCAAGCTGGGATTTATTTCCCCGCCCCTCTTATTTTCCTCCGGAAGAAGGTGGGGTGGAGAAAGTTGGGATTGGGTACGCCAGAGTGAAGAGGATCGGCTTCGTTTCAAATTAGAAACACCCCTTACGGAATTAGAAATGAAAACCTATAGGTCGACAAGGCCAACCGTTTTATTTTCTTGCTGAGGGGAGAGATTTAGAGAGACGAGTTGATTCATCTGTCTCTGTCCAAGTTCTCTGCTCTGTCCTTTATTCCGTCACAGTCTCAGTGAGGCTTAAGTGAATAAGGTTGCCCCGGTAGATTATGTTGAATCTGTGCTTTCATTGGCTCTGAATGTAATTGGCAGTCTTTCCACGAGGACCCTGCTCTGGACCATGATTAATTCATGGGATTGAGATTCTGGAAGGCGCTCTGGGGTTATATGTTCCCATAGTGAGAACCCAGGGTTCCCCAACTGGCTGCACTGGATTACTTATTTGGGCCATGTAGTGAGTGGGGCATAAAACCTCTGCTTGTATAGAAAGTGGACTGAATTTGAAATTAAGGGCCCAGCTACTGACATGCTATAGGAATTAGGGACAAGACCCTTAGGAATTGTAAGCCTTATCCTACTGCCTGTTTTTGCTCTTCCCAAGCTTAGTTTGTGTTTCTGATGCTTTTTCCAGTACTGTACACGAATAACCAATATGTTTATACTGGTAGTAGATTCTTTTTATCTAGTATGCAAATAATTTGAATGTGTTTATACTGATAACTTCTTTATCTAAACGAAGGTGTTTGCTTTGGATACGCTCTTCTCACTTCCTTCTGTCTTTCCCCAGAGTCTCTTGGGGTACAGTGGGCCAGCTCTAGCTGTCTTAGTCTCTGCAGGTCACTTCACTTCTCTGGATCTGTTTCCCCAATTTAAAGATGAAGGATTGGTCTAAAATAGCGGTTTCTCAAACTGCTCCACAGTCTCTTTGTATGGCTGTAGGGGGTGGGTGTGTCGTGAGGGACCCCCTACTTTAACTGTAGCAGATTCTGTTTTAGCCTTTATACAAATTGAGGTGTTTGTTGATATTTTTAATAAGAACAAAGGGTTTTGTTAAAGTTAGAAAACCTTTGGTTTCTGTAAGATTTTTTCTGTGCTCAGTCTCTAGGTGATGACTGGAAGATTGACGAGAGTTGAAATTACGAAGTGATGAAATCAACCATCCTTAGAAGTAACAGGTGCTAAACAGTCTGTAACTGGTAGTACAGTGGTTTAGCAGTCGGTTGCTAACCAAAAAGTTTGTGGTTCCAACTCCCCAGCCGCTCCATGGGAAAAAGATGTGGCAGTCTACTCCCATAAAGATTACAGCCTTGGAAACCGTATGGGGCAGTTCTGCTCTGCCCTAAAGGGTCACTATGAGTCAGAGTCAACCAGACGGTGTTGGGTTTCATTTTTAGATGGCTCAGAGAGAATGTCTAATCAGTTATAGGGTGTCTGCTGAAATAATAACCTGGTCTATGGCATTAATGTCAAAAGGTAGACCTGACTGATTGTATCGATGGAATTGAGGCTGAAGCTGTCATCTTGCTGATTATTAACAATATATTGAAAGAAGAATGCTTCCAGGACAGAATCTGCAGAGCCTAGAAAAAGGAGAATGAAGAAAAGCTGGACTCAATCCAGTACCATTCAAAGGAGAGGGCCACCACCAGGCCCAAGAGATGATTCCCATACTGCAAGATGGACTCTGATTATGAGACAGGGATATGTCATGTGACTTTCCCCAAGTGTCTTAGTCATCTAGTACAACTAAAACAGAGATACCACAAGTGGATGGCTTTAACAAAGAGAAGTTTATTCTCTCACAGTCCAGTAGGCTAGAAGTCCAAATTCAGGGCGGCAGCTTCAGGGGAAGGCTTTCTTTCTCTGTCGGCTCTGGACGAAGGTCCTTGTCATCAGTCTTCCTTTGGTCTCGGAGCCTTAGGTCCCAAGGACCCTGCTCCCAGTGCTGCTTTCTTGGTGGTATGAGGTCCCCACGTCTCTCTGCTCTCTTCTCTCTTTTATGTCTCAAAAAAGATTGGCTTTAGACACTACCTAATCTTGTAGACCTCATCAATATAATTGCTGCTAGTCCATTTTATTACATCATAGTGATAGGATTTACAGCACATAGGGAAATCACATCAGGTGATAAAATGGTACACAATCATACAAGGGAATCACAACCTAGCCAAGCTGACAGATATTTTGGGGGGCACAATTCAATCCATGGCACCAAGTTTTTAGTTGAAATCCTCAAGGCTAGCCCCTCATTGTTACACTTTTTTTTTTCCTTTTTACCACATAACCTCCTTGAAAGTCTCATGATAGGGGTATGTACAAATGGTTAACGCACTTTTCTACTAACCAAAAAGCTGGCAGTTCCAGTCCACCCAGAGGTGTCTCAGAAGAAAGGCTTGGCACTGTGCTTCTGAAAAATTGGCCATCGAAAACCCTATGGAGCACAGTTCTACTGTAACACACGAGGGTCCCCATGAGCCAGAGTCAGCTCCGTGACATCTGGTTTGGTTTTGGTTTTAACCTCCTTGACATTGATGTTCTGGTTACTGAAAGATATGTCCTCCATTATAAATGAAGAAGCTGGCAACACTGATTTAATATCAGGCTTATAAATTTGCTTAGCTTGACCCAGCAGCCCAAAGGACAATCAGCTGTTGGTACACTGGTAAAATAAAAATTTGGGGACCAACATACAGCTGTTGGATGAGTTTCTCTTTGGGTTGCCAACTGGCCTTCCTTCAGACATTGCTTTCTTACTGGGGCACATTCCCAGAGAATGTCTCTGGTCATATTAGCATGAAAATAACAGTGCCTTGGTTCTTGTGATAATAGCACATGCATTTAATGATTAATAGAAGCTGGTACTCATCTAGTTTTTAACCTCCAAGGACTTCAAAATAATGTTTAGGTGAGATCTAATCTCCTGGGAGAAAGGCAGGGAGCAAAAGATCTTATTTTATAAACAACTGCATGTTAGAATGAAGTACGGAAACGGCGCACCCCCTACAGGTTGATTAAAGCGTCACCAGAACCACACCCCAACTATTTCTATCAGTTCAAGCTTAAACTGGGATTCAGAACACATTAGTAAAAGCTGGACTCACTCAGAGTGCTGCGCGGTACAGGGAATTGGTGTCACGACGCCAAGGCCTTTTATTTTTAAAGTTTCTCTGGTATCCAGGCTCAACTCAGAATGTTAGGATCAAGGAAGGACCTGTCACAGTGGGCCACTCTACTCACATAGAAAGTACTGTGTGTATAACTGTGTAGAAGATGCTCTGTGCTCAAATCAAGTACCTTCCAAAAGCTGTTTTTCCCTCACTTCCCTGCCCTAGCCTTTTTTCTCCTAACTATAAAAATCTGAACCTTGGAGAGTTTTCGTTGTAATGGAGTATGCTGCTTTGTACTATGAGCCTCATAACAAGCGCTGTCCAGTAGAACTCTCTGCAGTGGTGCGAACTTTTTATATTTGCACCAGGCAGTACAGTAGCCACTAGCCACAGGTGGATAGTGCAGATAAGGAACTGAATTTTTTATTTTATTTAAATTTAAATAACCCTGTGTGGCCAGTGCCTACCTATTGGACAGTGCAGCTCTAGGCAGTTTGATTTAAAATGATGTTTGTTGTTGTTAGGTGCCATCCAGTCAGTCCCGACTCATAGCAATCCTGTGACAAAACAGAACAAAACACTGCCCGGTCTTGCACCATCCTCACAGTCATTCCCATGTTTGAGCCCGTTGTTGGCAGCCACTGTGTCAGTTCATCTCGTTGGGGGTTTTCCTCTTTTTCACTGACCATCTACTTTACCAAGTGTGATGTCCTTCTCCAGGGACTGATGCCTCCTGATAATGTCCACATACGTGAAATGAAGCCTCACCATCCTTGCTTCTAAGGAGCATTCTGGCGGTACTTCTTTGAAGACAGATTCATTCATTCTTATGGTAGTCCATGGTGTATTCAGTATTTTTCATCAGCACCATAATTCAAAGGCATCAGTGCTTCTTCTGTCTTGCTTATTCATTTTTCAGTTTGAAAATACCATGGCTTGGGCCAGGCACACCTTAGCCCTTAAGGTGACATATTTACTTTTTACTACTTTAAAGAGATCTTTTGGCAGCAGATTTGCCCAGTGCAATACATCGTTTGATTTCTCTACTGCTGCTTCCGTGGGCATTGATTGTGGATCCAAGTAAAATGAAATCTTTGACAGTACTTTCTCTGTTTATCATGATGTTGCTTATTGGTCTAGTTGTGAGGGTTTTTGTTTTCTTTGTGTTGAGGCGTGATCCATACTGAAGGCTACAGTCCTTGATTTTCATCAGTGAGTACTTCAAGTCCTGTTCACTTTCAGCAAGCAAGGGTGTGACATCTGCATATCACAGGTTGTTAATGAGTGTTCCTCCAATCCTGATGCCGTGTTCTTCTTTATATAAATTTATTTGCTCAGCATACAGATAGAACAAATATGGTGAAAGGATGCGTACCTTTTCTGATTTTAAACCACTCAGGCTCCGTAGACACATCCAAACTCCCTGAGGGACTGAATTACTGAGCTGAGGGCAGTGGGGACCATGGTCTTGGAGAACATCTAGCTCAATTGGCTTAACATAATTCATAAAGAAAATGTTCTGCATTCTACTTTAGTAAGTAGCTTCTGGGGTCTTAAAAGCTTGTGAGTGGCCTTCTAAGATAACTCCTCCACTGGTCTCACCCCATCTAGGAGCAAAGGAGAATGAAGAAAATCAAAGACACAAAGGAAACCAAAAAGAAAAAAAAAAACCTTTTGCTGTCGAGTCGATTCTGACTCATAGCGTCCCTATAGGACAGAGTAGATCTGTTCCATAGGGTTTCCAAGGAGTGCCTGGTGGATTCGAACTGCCGACCTTTTTGGTTAGCAGCTGTAGCTCTTAACCACTACACCAGAAGGGAAAGATTAGACCAAATAATTAATGGACTGCAAGTACTATAGCCTTCACCAGACTGAGTCCGGCACAACTACATAATGCCTGGTACCACCACTGACTGCTCTGACAGAGATCGCAGTAGAGGGTCCTGGACAGAGCTGGAGAAAAGTGTAAAACAAAATTCTCTCTCTCTCTCTCACACACACACACACACACACGCACACACACACACACGCACGCACGCACACACACACACACACGACTAGACTTACTGGTCTGCCCAAGATTGGAAAAACCCTGAGAGTGTGGCCCCCGGACACCCTTTTAGCTCAGTAATGAAGTAACTCCTGAGGTTCACCTTTCAGCCAAAGATTAGACAGGCCTGTAAAACAAAACAAGACTAAATGGTGACACACTCCAGGAGCAAGGATGAGAAGGCAGGAGTGGATGGGAAAGCTGGTAATAGGGAACCCAAGGTCCAGAAGGGGAGAGTGTCAACAAGCCATGGCGTTGGCAACCAATGTCGCAAAACAGTATGTGTACTAGCTGTTTAATGAGAAGCTAATTTGTTCTGTAAACCTTCATTTAAAGTATTAAAAAAAAAAACCTCAGTATCCCTTTCTTTTGTTTGAACAATGCCTCTTGGTCTGTGTACAGGCTCCTCATGAGCAAAATTAAGTGTTCTGGAATTTCCATTCTTCCCAATGTTATCCATAATTTCTTACGATCCACATAGTTGAATGCCTTTGCATAGTCAACAAAACACAGATAATCGTCTTTTTGGTATTCTCTGCTTTCAGCCAAGATCCATCTGACAGCAGCAGTGATATCCATCGTTCCACATCCTCTTCTGAATCCAGCTTGAATTTCTGGCAGTTCCCTGTTAATGTACTGCTACAACTGTTTTTGAATGATCTTCAGCAAAATTTTACTTACGTGTGATATTAATAATACCGTTTGATAATTTCCACATTCTCTTGGATCACCTGTCTTTGGAATGGGCACAAATCTGGATCTCTTCCAGTCGGTTGGCCATGCAGCTGTCTTTCAAATTTCTTGGCATAGGTGAGTGAGCGCTTCCAGCATCGCATCTGTTTGTTGAAACATCTCATTTGCTATTCCATCAATTCCTAGAGCCTTGTTTTTTGCTGTTCCCTTCAGTGCCGGTTCGACTTCTTTCTTCCTTACCATTAGTTCTTGACCATATGCTACCTCTTGAAATGGTTGAACGTCAACCAGTTCTGTTTGGTACAGTGACTCTGTATAAGCCATCCATCTTCTTTTGTTGCTGCCTGTGTCATTCAGTATTTTGGCCACAGAATCCTTCAGTATTGCAACTTGAGGCTTGAGTTTTTTCATTTCTCTCAGCTTGAGAAATGCTGAGTGTGTTCTTCCCTTTTGGTTTTCTAACCCCAAGTCTTTGCGTATTTCTCTATAATACTTGAATTTGTCTTCTTGAACTGCCCTTTGAAATCTTCTGTTCAGCTTTTACGTGATGACTTCTTCCGTTTGCTTTAGTTACTGGACGTATTAGAGCAAGTTTCAGAGCCTCTTCTGACATCCATTTTGGTCTTTTCATTCTTTCCTGTCTTTTTTTAATGACCTTTTGTTTTCTTCATGTATGGTGTCCTTGATGTCATCCTATGACTCATCTGGTGTTCAGTCATTAGTGTTCAATGTGTCAAATCTATTCTTGAGATGGTCTCTAAATTCAGGTGGAATATACGCAAGGTTGTACTTTGGCACTTGTGTTTCATCAATTTTAGACTGCAGAAGTTGGTAAAAAATTTTCAGTTTCTTCATCTTTGGCCTTAGTGGACGGTGGATCAATTTGAATAATAGTCGTACGAACTGGTCTTCCTTGCGGACACATGATTATTATCCTATCATTGACAGCGTTGTACTGCAGGACAAATCTTGATTTGTTCTTTTTGATGACGAATGCGACGCCATTCCTGGTCAAGCTGTCATTCCTGGCATCGTAAACCATATCATTATCTGATTCAGAATGGTCAGTACTAGTCCATTTCAGCTCACTAATGCCTAGGATATCTATGTTTATGCGTTCCATTTCATGTTTTGCCTTCCAGTTTTCCTAGGTTCATGTTTCATACATTCCACGTTCCCATTACTAATGGATGTTTGCAGCTGTTTCTTCTCGTTTTGAGTCGTGCCACATCAGCAAATGAAGGCCCTGAATGCTTGACTCCTCCCGTGTCATTAAGGTTGACTACTTTGAGGAGGCAGCTCTTTCCCAGTCATATTCTGAGCGCCTTCCAAACTGAGGGGCTCATCTTCTGTTACTGTATCATACAGTGTTCCACTGCTCCTCATAAGGTTTTCACTGGCCAGTTTTTTTAGAAGTAGATCGCCAGGTTCTTCTTCCTAGGTCTGTCTGAGTCTGGAGGCTCTGCTGAAACCTGTCTACCATGCGTCACCCCACTGGTATTTGAAATACCGGTAGCATAGCTTCCAGCATCACAGCAACATGCAAGCCACCACAGTACGACAAACCTGACAGACAAGTGGTGGTTAAAGTATACTTCCTTTAATATATTTCCATTTTCAACTGGAGCTTCGAAGTCCTTCTGACAGCACTCAGTTTGCATACAGTACGTACGTATTTTGTATCACATATCTGACAATAGTTGACTGAGAAATGCATACAATTTTTCTTTAAATGTGGAAATTTTAAGTACCTTGTGCTAGAATCTTATATCGTACTCCTAGCTAGTGTAGCAAGAATGACTGGGCAGTATGACCAAGAACAGCTTTTCCAGTGATTGTCCAGAAAAATAACTGAGCTTTTGTTGAATGTGGTAATTGAAGAATGAATAGAAGAATACCAAAGATCAGAGGCTACCAGGAACATGTGCTGATATTAGCAAGTGGCACCATTTGTATAAGAATTTTAAGCATAATTAGGCAGAGGCAGCCACATCTTCCCTAAATGTTGTCATAAGGAGGGGAGTAAAATTAGGCAGCGTGGAATTGTCATTTCAGGGAAGATAGCGTCGGAAAGCTTGTCATTTACCTCTTCCTGTTCTTATTTTATGCCCAGAGGCATTTAAAGTTGTCACGCTTCTTTTTAAAAATTAGTCTCATAAGCTTATATACTGTTGCTATTTTATATTTTTGTTCTTTGTGGCTTGTATAGAGCACTTCCAACCTTTAAGCTCCTGCAATATCATACCAAAAAAAAAGAACCAAACCCGTTGGTGTCGAGTCAATTCTGACTCATAATGACCCTGTAGGACAGAGTAGAACTGCCCCGTAGAGTTTTCAAGGAGCGCCTGGTGGATTCGAACTTGCCGACTTTTTGGTTAGCATGAGGTGAGTTATATTTTCTCAGGCAAGGGTACAAATTTATATATTGCCCTGTGTTTGCAGCTTGAGTGTTTACAGGTCAGTTGTTGGATTTCTTTTTTTTTTCCTTGTGATTTGATTTCAGGAAAAGGAGAAGGAACGGCAATGAAGAGGATAACCATCTTCCCCCTCAGACCAAAAGGAGTAGTCGGAACCCTGTCTTTCAAGATTCCTGGGACACAGAGGTAGGACGTGTGGCCAGACAGGGTCTAATTCATGTGTTGCCTGAGAGAAATAATTCCGTTTCTGTTGTGCAACTAAAAGAAATTTATTCAAAGGATAAATAAATGATCTAACTCGATTGCAGTGTTTTTAACTGTATTATTATTTTTTTCTGAGCCATGGCCCTTTTGAGGAACCTGTCAGCCGTCTCCCTCAGTGAAACAGTACTTGTCTGCACGTATTCATACACAAAACCAAATCAAACCGTTTGCCGTCGAGTCCATTCTGACTCATAGCGACCCTATAGGACAGAGTAGAAGTGCTCCATAGGGTTTCCAGAGCTGTAAATTCTTACGGAACGCAATGGCTGCAACAGTGGGCTCAAGCGTAACAACAGTTGTAAGGATGGTGCAGGACTGGGCAGTGTTTTGTTCTGTTGTGCATAGGGTCGCTGTGAGTCGGAACCGACTGGACGGCACCTAACGACAACAACAACAAATCTTTATGGACGCAGACTGCCAGATCTTTCTCCCATGGAGTAGCTGGTGGATTCTAACTGCTGACCTTTTGGTTAGCAGCTGAGTGCTTAACCACTGCACCACTAGGGTTCCTTTGTTCATACACATATATTCCCCAAAGTTTGTATTTGTTACAAGCGTCATGGACCTTTGAAAAACCTTTCTTAAACTCCCTTATTTTATATTTCAGAAACCAGCTTCCTTTATAATAGTTTTAAAAACCATTTGTTGTCCTGAAGACAAATAATTTTGTTGCTTCAGTTCACATAACTTTAAATGAACAACTAAGAGAAATTTTAAGTATGAAGAATATGTATGTGTTTGCAAAAACCCATTTGGAAATGTTTTTACTTTTTCATTAATGCTCTTCTAAAGAGATCTGTGGGTGAGGGGCAGGAGTTGCGGAGGTCTCCCAACATTGTCTATGAGTGTGCGTGTGTGCTGGAGAGACTTTTTCCACGCCATCATCACAAGGCTGTTCTACAGGTGGCATAGGAAGCCAGCGTTCCAGTAATGCTGCAGTTAAATCATGTACCTCACAGTTCTGGCCCTGCGCAGTGATGGGCCAGTGCTCCTAAGGCAGCAGTTGTCACCCTAACAGAAATGCCTCAGTGTCAAAGATACTTAAACTCTAGCCTCATAATTTCAACCATAATTGTGTATATCACAATTCTTGCGTAACCACGATGTACTTTAATTAATGATAGGACCTATGTCCAGTCTTATACCAGAAATCCAAAGTAACCTTCCCAAGGAGACAAAATTAGGTAATAGGCACTCAGTAACAACTAATGAACAGCTGCAGGTTAGAGTCCTTTTATGTGGAGACTTGAATTTCTATAGCTCCCTACCCCCCTCTTTAAGATCTTGCTACCCTGCGTTTTTTCTTTTTTATGATCAAGAGAAAAGTAACTGAGCTTTTGTTTAAAGTGATAATTGGAGAATCCTCAGGGAAGGAAGAAAACCAAAGGTTAGAGACTCCCTTATCTAATGATAAAACTATGTAATAGTAATTGAGTTTCCGTTCTTTTGAATTACCAGACTCCTCATTAGAAAGAATTTGCAGTCAACGCCAGTATTAACTTGTGTCTGTATATAAATCTTGCTCTCTGTTGTTTACACTAATTCAGGGCTTTGAACAGTTCTGTTCTGGTTAGAACCCCTGCTGAGAATGTGCATTTCTACCAAGTTCCCAAGCCATGCTAATGCTGCTGGTTCAGGACCAATTCTGAGAGCCACTAGTAGAAACCAAAATCAAACCAGACCTGCTGCCATGGAGTCGATTCCAACTCATAGCGACCCTCTAGGACAGAGAACTGCCCCATAGGGTTTTCAGGGAGCACCTGATGGATTCGAACTGCCATCCTTTTGGTTAGCAGCCGTAGCTCTTAACCAGTACACCCCCAGGGTTTCCACTAGTAGAATAACGGTTCTCAAAATTTATTATACATAAGAATCACCTGGGGATCTTGTTAAACTGTAGATTCTGGTTCAGTATATCTGGGATGGAAATGCAAATTATCAGCAGGGGTTTGAACTGTCAGGAACTGGTTTGAAAAAAAGCCCTGCATTAATTCAAAGGTCTGTAGGTCGAACTCTTTGCATTAACTTTTTTTTCCTATATGATGCCTGAGAATAGCAATACAAATTGTCATCTTTTTTTATTTTAAAGTTAGATATTTCTGCTCCCTTTAAGTAAACAAGACTCCTTAGTAGTAGGGTTTTTTTTTTTTTTTAGTTGCCATTTGTAGAAAACGACCTTTGCTCTCTTTCTAAAATTTATGAAGCATTCTTTCTAAAATCACAGAAGCAAACAATTTATGGTTATTGAGACCCTTGGTTCATGTATCTCGTTCTTACTTGCCCAGAGAAATTCAGCCTTCGAACCACTCTGTAATCGTTCATTTACAGGACGGACTGGGCTCTTCTTGTTATAATTTAAGGTCATTTTTATCATTTTTATCTGTCACGGTAATCTGAGCTACCTGGCGGATCACCTAACAGGATGTCATAACCATCCATTTCAGCCTTGCTCACTGAACATGAAGCAGCTATGAATAAGTAGTCCCTTGCGCTTCTGCAGTGGCCATAATAACAAGTAATGAGGGCGGGGGAAGGTAGGGAGACCAGAGAAGCAAAAAGACAGGGCAAAGTCTTTGAAAGTTACCCATTGCCATCGAGTCGATTCTGACTCATAGTGACCCTACAGGACAGAGTAGAACTGCCTCATAGGGCTTCCAAGGCCAGAATCCTCACAGAAGCAGACTGCCACAGCTTCCTCCCACAGAGCATCTGGTGGGTTGGAACCACCAACCTTTCAGTTAGGAGCCAGGGGCTTAACCATTGGGCCACCAGGAAGCTGTCACTGCTAGAATAGATATTTGTGTTCATGGCACAGCAGTATAAGTTTGGGGGGGGTTGGCTGCTTTTTGACAGTTGTGTATAAAAAAAATAACAACATGATTCATTATTAAGGAATTGTTAATTCCGTTAATTATAAAATATTGACATTTTAATGAAAATGTTATCTTTTAATTCTAAGGTAGGGCCAATGAAATAAACTTCTCTGAGACTAACTCAAAAAGAGAATCAATAGTTGTGTCTTTTCTGAAATACTTAAATAATTTTGGAATCTTTTTCATGTGGCTTGAAGAACTTTCCTCAGGGAAGAATTTAAGAGAGATTTTAAATTGTCCTTGTAATTCATTTCCAGAAGTTACCTCTTTCTTCTAAATATAATACTCTCGGCCAGTGCGGGGAATAAGATGTGATGGGTTTGATTTTTGTTAAACTACTCGCCTGTGCCGTGAGTGAGTCACAGTGACCTGTAGAGTGGAGATGGTATATGCTGCTTTTTTCATATTTCGAAGCTAAAGAATATGAACTGCTTTACCAGATGAGTTACGCAAAGAGAAACTTCTCATGTTCTGTGCATCTTCTCTCTCTCCATCTTCATAGGGATTAGTATCTCCACTTTACAGCTGGAAGAAGGACACACGGCTGGTAGAGGCAGGGAGGGAGTGGAGTCCGAGAGCTCGCCTGTAGAGGTGGCTGCTCTGAGCCACAGTGTATGTGTCTGACGGAAGTGCTGGGACACACTGCTACGTAGAAGCGGGAGCAGCTCGGTCCTCGACTTCTCGCTAATCATAGGAACAGAGAATGAAAATCTTCCCCTTACCTTTTAGCTGGAAAGTGTTTTCTCAAGTAGATAATGGTTCACTGTTACGTGGAAACGACTCAGTGTATTAACTGGAAAACAATTGTAGATTTCTAACTCAAAGAAGCAGGGAAGAAATTGGGGTCGAGTGATTTTCTCACAACTTTAATAGGTGCTTGCGAAAACCTTAAGTGGTAATTCCAGTAGATTTAATGACTTGTGAGCCTTATGATACTTTTTTTTTAATTGAGGTGTAATTTACTAGTGTAGGATTAAAACTCCCATAAAGCCATTCTAGATGAATCATGTTAGTTAATGTCTAAGTCAGCTCAGTTTTGTCTTCAGTGAGCAAAAGTGAAATGATCATTCAGTTTGTGTTATTCTGTTGGGTCCTGTACAAAGGCAGTGGTAGTCCCTGACCATGAGCACTTATTTGGGTGGGGGAAAGCTAGCTAGATTTAGTTTATTTAAATGTGTTATTTAGGGGCTGGCCATTTTGATTTGAATAGTTTCTTTTCACATAGTAGGGGTAATGACTCTTTGCTTTCAATTTTAATATCTTTATCTATAAATGATACTAGAAGTTTCCATGTAAATCTGGCTTCTGGTACATAAGTATATGCCTTATAAAAAGTAGTACTTTTACCTGAGTAAGGAAAAGCAGTAAGTTTTTAAAATACAAACACCCCAGATTTTCTTTTTTTTAACACTTTGCCTTACTTACCAAGATTGTTTTGATTTTCCAGATCACTGTGAGTTAACAGCAAATAGAGTAAAAAAAATTCGAGATCAAAACAGATGGCTTCCCTGGAGCACCCTCTGCCTTTTTCTTGTCTGTACAAAAACCAAACCCATTGCCGCAGAGTGGATTCGGAGTCACGGCAACCCTGTAGGACAGATTAGAACTGCCCCGTAGGGTTCCCAAGGAGCAGCTGGTAGATGTGAACTGCTGACCTTTTTGGTTAGCAACTGAACTCTTAACTACCGTGCCACCAGGGCTTTTGTCTCTACTAGCAGGGGCAAATTTTTGGTGTCATGATCCTAAAATTCCAAGGATATTCTTAGTGGAAGTGCAGAGGTGTGACAAATGAGAAAACAACCGAAACAGAGGTATCTATGTATCTTTAAAATTAGTAGTCTATAAATCCATATTTTTTAACTGATTAGAGGAATCTGAGTGTTAGGTGATTTTTTTCTTTTTAATAATGTGAATTTAGATGACAGTCGGGCCAGCCATTTAGTGTAATTTTTTTTAAAAAGGTCTTTTTAAGGCTCTTGGAAACCCTGGTGGTGTAGTAGTTAAGTGCTACAGCTGCTAACCCAAAGGGTCAGCAGTTCGAATCTGCCAGGTGCTCCTTGGAAACTCTATGGGGCAGTTCTACTCCGTCCTATAGGGTCACTATGAATCGGAATCGACTCGACGGCACTGGGTTTGGTTTGGGTTTTGGGTTTTTAAGGCTCTTAGTTTTTGCCCATTCTCATCGTCTGTAATCTTAGGGTGTACGTATAGTCTAAGAGACAGAACTGTTTTGGCAGGTGCTCTTTTGGGTGAAACTTAAGATTGTGTGTTGAAAACCTATATAGCAAATTACCTTCTGAAATTAACTTCTTAAAAGGTCCATTCAAAATGGAGAAACAGTCCTTTCAAAAATCCTTCTCATTTGCAGCATGCATGTTAAGAAACCTCATTCACGGTGTAAGTCCTGGAAATGTTTGTAATACATTAATGTCACCTCACAACACCACCCCTAGCAGTTCCATGTTGAAACTGAAAGTTGCAACTCTCTTGTTAAGTATGGGAGGTACAGACATACACACGTTCTTCTCCGTATGCAAAGTATTATTTTTTGACCTGTCAAAATTTAAACAAAATGAAATAATAGAGAATAGAAGATTTCCATTAGAAAGGAACTTAAAATGCAATACGTAGTCCAGCTTTATCATATGAGAAACCGAGATACAGAAACGATACTTATTTTTGGTCAAAGAAAAGTTACCACCTGCATTTTTTTGTCCTTGCTTGTTTAGAAACTGGTTTTAACTGAGCCATTGAATTCGTTTGGTATCTTACGGTCCCATCAGTATTATTAGCAGGCCGGACCTCTTGAAAGGAGCCCTGCTTTTGGTGGTTAAGCCCTCTGCAGCTAACCAAGAGGTCGGTGGTTCGAACCCACCAGCCGCTCTGAGGGAGAAAAGACCCGGCAATCTGTTCCCATAAAGATTACAGCCTTGGAAGTCCCATGGGGCAGTTCTACACTGTCGTATAGGGTTGCTTTGAGTCAGAATCAACTCGACGGCATACAACAACAACCTCTTTTAAGTTATTGGGCACTTGGAAGCCACCGTTTTCCGTTAGGTGCCCTGGTAGGCTTGGCTAGGATCATCTCTTGCCCTTAATCCGCCAGCTTTAGAAT
The DNA here is from genome assembly GCF_030014295.1 of Loxodonta africana. Lineage (NCBI taxonomy): Eukaryota > Metazoa > Chordata > Mammalia > Proboscidea > Elephantidae > Loxodonta > Loxodonta africana. The sequence goes on from NC_087359.1 coordinate 19,737,075, forward strand.
GAATGCCATAAACCCAGAGGTATGTCCAGAGTCCTCACAGCTACTATTATATTTTTCAAGATAACCAGGGCTATAACTAAAGAGGTGGTTATAGTATTACTCAGTAACTGATACTCTTGCTTCTTCATCAGACGTTTTTGCTTACTGACATCATTTTGTAAAACTTAATCGTAATCATATTTTAACAGGTATGTTTTTTACTGAAATTTGTTTGTAATAATACTTATTTTCATAATCACTGTCCATTTGTATGTTTCTGTGATTCTCTCCTACCAGGTATTTCTCTTTTATTCCTTCCAAATACAACTCTGCATTGGTCTGATTTTATTCATTTCCAGGGATGGGGTGCGTACTGTGGGTGAGGTCTCTTTTTTCTGTTAAGGTCCATGTGGATTAGAAGCACCAGTGAATGGGGAGATGGAGGTGACAGGAAGCTAGGGCTGGGAAAAAATGCTATGTTGATCTGCTTTTCTAATTAAGAAGAGGAAGCATAGGGTTCTAGATAATAATAAATATACATGTATATCCCAGTGCAGTTTTATGAAAGAAAGAGACCGGATAATCAGTATTCTTGCCCAGACGGCTTTCTGAAGACTATTAGCAGAAATAGTCTTTAGAGTTGTGTCATTTCTACCATGAGGATAAACTGGCTTCACAGCCTGGGAAGACGACACTTAGGTACACCTAGCAGAGGAACCAGGGGTTCTTTACATCTAGTGTATCATTTGAGAATTATGGACAAAGAAAATGAACTTCTTCAATTTCCCTGTCCTCTGCTTCACGATTTATGTATATTTCACCTCCTTCCTGCCAAGGAGGATGAAACGTCTCTGTCTTTATCTGCCATACATTCTGTCGGGGCTTCTAGAAGTTTCTTCTAGTGTTTTTTCCATCTCTTCAGATTGTCCTTGCGCACTGGTGCCTTCTGGTGCCCGCTCACGTGCTCTCTTCCCTTCCTCACTAGCCTACTCCCTGCTGTGTTTTTCTCTCGTGGGACTGCGTATCTTCACTTCCTCCCCGTGGCCCCCAGATGTTCTTCAGTTATCTGCAGTCACTGCCTGCACTTCCTCATCTGCTCTCTGGGTCCTGGCTTCCTTCTGAAACATTTCTCAAGGCTCACCAGTGATCTTTTCCTTGAGCAAACATTTACTGAACATCTTCTATTTGCTAAGTGCTGCCCTGGGTGCTCACAATCAGGTTGGATTCCAGGAGGAACAGCTCCTGCTGTTACAAGGATATACTGGAGATTTCATTATTGCCTAAAACTACCCTCAAATCCTACCTTTCCACACAGTATTATTTAGAGAGCTACTCTTGGTCAGAGTCTCCATACATTTAACTTTGCTTATGTACATATTTGTGATGAACATGCCCTGGCCAGATGTCAGCACCAAGTGTAAATTGAAAATTCAGAGAGAAGATGATCTTGATAACTGCCAATTTGATGAGTCATCTCTGTAAGAAATCAGGGTCATAGGATTCATGTTTGATGGCTCTTTCTCAGCTTGGTCTTGAACTTGAGTTTCTCTTTAGGTAAGAGTTTACTGTCTCTCTAAGTACACATGTAATAAGTTAAACACTCTGTACTAAGATAGCAATTTTAACTTTTGAAATCATGCACCATCAAGTAGTGGGACCCCCCTCCCCACCCCAATAATTTGATATTTGAAAGCTTCACTCAGTGGGGGAAATAGGATTTTTTCCCATCTCAAGATTTTTGGTATTAGACAATGATTTTACTTCGTGTATACCTTAAGACACTGATAAAACCCATTGCTGCTGAGTCCATTCTAACTCATAGTGACCCTAAAGGACAGAGTAGAACTAAAACCAAAAAAAACTGCCCCATAGGATTTCCAAGGAGCAGCTGGTAGATTCGAACTACTGGGCTCCAAGGCACTGATAGAGAATTAAAATGCAGTTTTATGCCTTTAGAGTTAAAAGTAAATACTGGACTTTCATAAAGTAGCCCACTTTGATGGCTGACAGTGTTAAAGCCACTGTGAGAATTTCAACTTTTCTGACTGTTCCGTGGCAAAGAAATACGTTTTGTTTTGTGACCTAGTACGTGGCAACGATAGCCACCAGCTGCCGTTGAGCTGATCCTGACTCCTGGCCACCCCATGTGCATCAGAGTAGAACTGTGCGCCACAGGGTTGTCAGTGACTGATTTTTCAGATGTAGATTGCCAGGCCTTTCTTTCAAGGTTTCTCTGGGTGGACTTGAACCTCCAACCTTTCAGTTTGAGTCTAAGTGCGTTAACCATTTGCACCACCCAGGGCCTCCATACCAAATATATTGGTGAATAATTAGGAAAAAAAAAAGTTTTCCAGAACAGTTATCTTTACTATGTTGCATTGTGTTTTTGTTTTATTTTTTCATGTGAGTTGCTACCTACTAATGGGTTTTTACCCTCGGGTTAAAAAATACTAATCTATGGTGGTGCAGTGATTAAGCTCTCGGCTGCTAACTGAAAGGTTGGTGTTCAAACTCACCAGCCGCGCTGCAGGAGAAAGATGTAGCAGTCTGCTTCCTTAAAGGTGTCAGCCTTGGAAACCCTAGGGGCAGTTCTCCTTTGCCCTGTAGGGACTCTGTGAGTTGGAATTGACTCAACGGCAATGGGTTTTTCTGGTGCAGCAGTGGTTAAGCACTCGGCACATCGAACCTTCCAGCCGGTCCCACCTGGCAATCTGCTCTCCTAGATTATCGTGTAGGAAACTTCATGGGGCAGGTCTACTCCATCATATAGGGTCCTATGAGTCAGAATCACTCAGTGGCCCCCACAAGAATCCATAGACTATGAGATATTGAAACCTCCCCAAGAGGAGGAAGGGTGGTCTGAATTGGCAGAAAATAGGAGCCAAAGCATCTTTTAAAGAAGCGTAGTGTTATATATAACCTTTGATGACAGTATGCATAACATTTTACGTGCGTTAAAACACCTAAAGTGCATTCCACAGACTCCTGGCTTCTCTGTAAGCTCTTTTCTTAATGTAAAAGTCTCACTGTTGTGCTCCATGCAAGTGTGTACAACTGAGGCAGCTTTAGAGGTCTGTAAGTAGTTGGAAGGAGGTGAATTCTCCTCCTGAAATCTTCCTGACAGTAGTGCAATTGTTAAGTCCCACTCTTGAAGTCAGAGGGAACTGGAGACTTGGCTCTGTTTTGTGGTAGCATTGTGTTGTTCTCTTACTCATGGTTGGGGTTTTTTTTTTCCTCAAAAGAAGTACTTTTTTGTAGAAATTTTAGAAAATGAGCCTGGCTGTAAAAATTTTAAAAAAAGGGTCCAGATTCTCAGCATTTTCTCATCTATATATCCTTCCAGTCTACTTTTGGTTTATATGATACGTTAAAGAAAAATATTTTTAAAAATAGCTGAACGTGCACAGACACCCACACAATTTTGTAACCTTTTAAAAAGATGTTCAAGGACCCCTTTCTATTTTAGTATATACACATTTCTGTCTTGTTAATTGCTGAATAGAATTTCATTGTGTGAATGGATGTCTTATAATTTTAATCAATTCCCCATTATTAGACATTTAGGCAGTTGCTAATTTTTAGCAATTTATAAACAAAGCTTCAAAAAACCATTTTATACCTGTCTGTATACAGTTCCGGTACAAGATTTTAAAATGAACTTGAAATTATAGGTACATTTGCCCTTTTTTAAAAACAATTTTGATACAGAAATCTTTTCTAGCCTGTTTAAAGAAGTATCACCTTTCCACGGACTAGTCACACTTATTACTGTGTAAGTAGGTACAATTTGAGATGAAAACTTGACTTATTAGAAACTGAGTCTAGTCTGACCTTAATTTTCAGACAGAACCTGTAATGAGAAACAGTAAAGAAAACAGACTAAGAGGAAGCAGAGTGTTCCATGTGGTAGGTTTCTTACCGTGTGTAAAACCAAAAAAACCTGTTGCCTTCAAGTCGATTCTGACTTATAGCGACCCTATAGGACAGAGTAGAACTGCCTCCTAGAGTTTCCAAGGAGTGGCTGGTGGATTCGAACTGCTGACCTTTTGGTTAGCAGATGAGTTTTAACCACTGTGCCACCAGGGCTTTTACTGCGTGTAGTGACCTACTTATTAAATACTCATTACAGCACGAGGTGTGCCAATGGCAGTTATAGGGTCTCGTACTCTAGGTGGTGGTGGTGGTTTGGTGCAGTTGAGTTGGTTGCACAGCTGAGCTAGACGCTGCCTGGTCCTGCGCCATCCTCATAATCGTTGCTGTGTTTGAGCTCATTGTTGCAGTCCATCTTGTGGGTCATCCTCTTTTTCACTGACCCTCTACTTTACTAAGCATGATGTCCTCCTCCAGGGACTGGTCCCCTTTTGATAACTTGTCCAAAGTACATGAAAGGTGTCTCACCATCCTCACTTCTAAGGAGCATTCTGGCTGTACTTCTTCCAAGGATTTATCTGTTCTTCTGGTAGTCCGTGGTATATTCTAGGTTAGTAGATGCTTTTATGGAAAAACAAATTTGTTTTTCATTTAGCCTTGGCTTTTTAAGTCTTTAGGTAAATTTAATTGTTGCTGCTGGTAACCCTGCCATCAGGCTTCGTTTGGCCCCTTATAATCCTTTTCTGAATTTTTCTTTTATTGCAGAAAGATAAAGACAGGTTGTCACCTACCTCTGGGAAGTGAGGTATGTGACCTGTGTGAAATAGCCCCAAGCAACCTATGGCCGGGACAATTCTTGATTTAAGTCTTATTAATGATGCCTTTTGTGAACCTAGTTTTCTCCAATGTAGGTATCAATTTGTGTGTACTGTCAGATGTAGGCTTTGGTCCAAAAATGGGTAGAACTAAGATTTTTTATATCACTTTTAAAGTATGTCTGGAAGCATTTTATTTGTATTTGTTTTTAAAATGAAAAAACATAACCACGTCTTAAGCAAGTTATAGGAGAGTACAGTACTGTGTTTATACTTGGGTGTTTGAGGGCTGCTTGAGATGTAAGTGGAGAAAGCCACTGCTCATCAAGGTACTGGGGTTGTCATTTATTAGCAATGCAGTGTGAATTGTGAAGCACTGTTTTACCGAAATGAATCTGTACTACCACCTGCCCCCTTTTTATTGGGTATTAGGTGAAAGTTTACAGGACAAATTAGTTTCCTTTTGATAGTTTGCACACAAAGTATTTCACGACCTTGGTTTCATCCCCCACAGTGTGTCAGCACTCTCCCCATTTCTGCTTTGATTTTTTTACCCCTTCCTACCTTCTCATATTTGCATTTGGGCAGATATTGTCCTTTTGGTCTTCCGAAATTAATTGTTCTAAGGAGTATGTTCCTCTTTGGTGGTGTTTATCTTATAGGCTTGTCTATTGTTTGGCTGGGAGGTGATCTCCAGGAATGGCTTCAGTTCCAGGTCAGAAGGGTATCTTAGGGCCATAGTCACAAGCTTTCCTCCAATCTCTGTCAGACCAGTAAGTCTGGTCTTTATGAATTTGATTTTTTGTTCTGCAACTTTTCTCCCGCTCTCTCCAGGACCCTCTGTTGTGATCCCAGTCAGAGCAGTCGGTAGTGTAGCCGGGCACCATCTAGCTTTTCTGGGCTTGGGGTCATGTAGGCGGTGGTCATGGGGTCCATTTGTTCTTTGGACTGATTGCTCCCTTGGGTCGTTGGTTTTTTTAATTCTCCTTTGCTCTGAGCAATAAGAGCCCAAGAGTTGTATCTTAGGAGGCTTCTCACAAGCTTAGATGCTACTCACCAAAGGAGGATGCAGAACATTGTCTTTATGAACTGTGCTGTGCCAATTGACGTAAATGTCCCGAGTCTGTGGTCCTTTGTCTTCTAGCCTGGGAACTTCATCCCACGAGGTGTTTGGTTATGTCTAAGAGGTTTCCCTCACTGTACCCCTTGTGTGCTCCGATGACCTTCCCTTCTGAGAATTCTAGTGCTGGAAGGAAGGAAATTCCTGAGAGTGACTTCAGGGATCGCTGAGTATCTTCTTAAAGATGATTAAGACACAAAGTCATATTAGTTCAATTAAAACCAAAAATCAGACACACGTGCACACGCACATCAAATTGCAATGAATGCCAGTTTTCAGAAATGCCAACAATTAAGATAACTTCATCAAAACTGTATTATATAAAGACCTCAAAGGTTATATATCCTGCATTGATAGAATACCATTTTCCATCAGTGTCCATGATCAGGTGATAATCCCAAAACTGTCCCAGGTTTTTAACTTGAACCGAGAAACGATCTTACCTGTTTTGGGCACACCTTTTTTACCCCCTGTACCAATTAAAAAAAAAAAATGTTTTTTCTTTTTACCAATGATTGGTATTCCCTTTGGAGGCCCAGAATGTCCTTTGGTGGAATTCTTGGAATGAATGGCAGACGCAGGTAGAGAAGATGTGTAAAGGAATTAAGAGGTAGCTGAAGGGATTTGGAGTCAGAAGGCCTATATTTGAGTCTGGACCCCACCCCTTCCTGGGGATGCGTGCTGAGATGGTAATCACCTTGAGCTCCCGGAGTTGCTGTGAGGCTAGAATGAAACCTATTAGGTGAATGAAAATGTACTTGTGAAACTGTGAAGCACAGTGTATGTTTTGATGCCGTTATTCCACAAATGGAATAAGAAAAAGATTTCTAAACTCTAAGTAAACCCAAACCAAACTGGTTGCCGTTGAGTCCATTCTGACTCATAGCGACCCTTACAGGAGAGAGTAGAACTGCCCCGTAGGGTTTCCAAGGAGTGGCTGGTGGATTTGAACTGCTGACCTTTCGGTTAGCAGCCAGGCTTTTAACCACTGAGCCACCAGGGGTCCTTTAAGCCACATTAAACTTGGTCAAGCTGTCAGCTAAGCAGACAGCCTAATAGTGATCCCGGTTCTTTGCTTTTCCTTCCAGTCTTCCAGCAGCGAGAGTGGCGGGAGCAGCAGCAGCAGCAGCAGCATCAACAGCCCAGACAGGGCAAGTGGGCCAGAGAGCAGCTTAAACCAGATCATTGCCGGCTCCGGCCCCAACACCCCCCAGCCCGCCTCCGAGCAGTCTGCGCTCTGCCAAGGCCTGTACTTCCACATCAACCAGACCCTGAAGGAGGCGCACTTCCACAGCCTACAGCACCGGGGGCGGCCTCCGACATGATGCTGCGGCGGTCTGGCCTTCTGTGAAGGGACAGCGCTGTGCAGAGTGGATACTCCGACTTCCGATCTGTTTTAAAGAATTGCACACAAAAATGCCTGTTGGCTTTTCAGTCTATATTTGAGATAACAGGTTGACAGGCAGTTGTTTACTTGTGGTTTTGCTGCACTATTGCAATTTCAAAGGGGCTTTGAAGCAATTTTTTATAGGATTCTTTTGAGGGTGGGTATCAAATCCATGTCAAGGTAACGGTATGAGGAAACCTCATCTGCGTGTTGAACCCATAGCGTGTCCAGTTCAGACTGATTTTCAGATCCGTCAATTAGCAGCTCTTTGTGTAAAAAGGCCTTTTAAAATGCGGGACCTTCGATTTTTTAATTCAATAAACTAGTAAAGAGTGTCTAGTTTCCATGAAAAAACCTAAGCTTTTTTTCCCAAAATAGAGAAAGCTTGATTCAGTCTTGCACTGAAATTAACTGCCATACTACCTCTTAGTATGTAGATGTCCTGTTGAAAGTATTCTCTCCTTTGTAACAGGAGAACAATCAGATCCAACTTAGACCGAGTAAGTGATGCACCCTCCCTCTCTGTTATATATTTGTATCTCCAGAGGGAATGTCTGTCAGACTCTTGTATACCCAGGAAACCTGTGTGTCGTTATTTCTCCAGAGTCTGCATTTCAGACTGAGTTGAAAACATTGCACAGTTCCCGAAAAACGGGAAATAACGTGACAACTGTGTCTTACTCACAGACTTGTTACTTTAGCAGCTCACGTGCTCGCTGGTAGTTTCACCCTGTTATGGCGAGAATGACGGCACCGGTGAATGCTGATAAAGTGTAAGCTACCTGAACTGATGTCTAAAGTAACAAGTACAGTGAAGCTACTGGATAAGGATTCATCTTACGCTTAAAGTCACTCCTAGCAGTAACTAGGGGGCCACATTCCATCCCTGAAACCGGAAAGATTGGTACGGCTTAGAAAGAAATGAGCAGAGGCACCTTTAGAAGAAACAGTGTAGTATTTATTTAGAGAGCGATAGGGATGTCTCCACGCTATTTAGTCATACTCGAGAGCCAACCGAGTTTGAATAATGACGGCGTGGACGTGTCTTCCTCCTCATTGACAAGCTGTCTGAACAAGGAGCCGGGATGCATCGGGTCATCTGCCCTGGGGAGAGCCGGGGGTACAACCTGCCATTGGATGCAGAGGAAAGTGCCTTAGAGTCCCACCAAATCCTCCTGCCTGCTCACACCCTTTAGTCCACTCTACGCGGAAGCCCACACAGCACACACAACAGATCTGAGAAACACGGATAGCTCTAGTAAGAGGACTCTGCTGTTTGTCAAGATTTGAAAAGGACGTAGGGAACAGAATGAGATTGGAAAATGAAGACTATCTTAGGAAAAGGGTACACATTCGCACCTCGTTTGAGCCTTTGCTATGGACAGAATTTAAAGGTCAGTGTTCCTTGAAGTGCAAATTTAGTGTTACAGGGAAGAAGTTCCAGCACAGCCCCCCACGGATGGAGTGGATGGTCTGTGCAAGAACTTTTTCTTCTACCATCTCTCTCCCAAGTTTTAAAACCAGATGTTTGACGAAGATTTTGGATCTTATTGGGATTGATGCCGGGGAATATGGAAAGGATGCATTGCTAATATTTTGTTTAATAATAAAGCAAACAACAACCAAATGCTGTGAAAAGACAAGCTGTTGGCGCTCTCAGACACACGTGTACACCACACACTTGAGAAATACCCAGGAGGACTCCTGCTGGCTTAATGGATGCCGTCCTACTGAAACAAAATGTGTATTAACAAGAAAATGTAAAACTCGAGAGCAAATTTCCTTCTATTTCCCACCCAACTAAAATTTATGGGTGGGGGTAGAACTTCTCTCCAGCCCAAAAAAAACAATTTTTTTTTCCCAAATAAGTACAGCCCTGGTGCTGGGTTGGCTGTTGGCTCACTTACCCTATTAATACGAGAGATGATCTCCATCCTGTCCTCTAGATTGTCTGCAGCCTTGTGGCATTGGCAGCCTGAAATCCATTTCACTGAGGCTACTTTTAAAACTTCTATTAGCTCAGCCTAGTAAGACCTTGTACTTCTCTATTGCGCCGCCATTAAAAGCCGCATTAGTGCATTTTGTCATTCAGTTCTTTATCGGTTATTTAAGGGGGGGCTGATGGGGTGGTTTGGTGGGAGACGGGGCCAGGACAGACAGGGACGAGCCTCTTGTTCTTTGCACTCACCTGGGCTTTTGTTTCGGCTCCTCTGCTGGTTAACCTGGCCTTCCGAGTGCTTGTCATACTCAGTGGGAGAAGTCCAAACCTACACAAGATGAAGGCAGTCCAGCAGCAGCAGCAGGAAGCTGTGGGGCCCAGCCAAAGCCCCTTAGACTCACTTACCTGATATGACTGGTGGCCAGTGGCAGGATGTTGTGGGGTTCTTGAGAGTTGAATGTACTGCTCCTTGGGGTGAACTGATTCTCGGTACCAGTCACCAGTCCAAACAGAACCTGGAAGGCGAGAAATGGAGCACAATCCAATGCTGGGTTTTTATTGCCTAGAGGAAGGAGAGCGTCACTTCCCTGTCAGTGGTCAGTTACTACTTTGTTTCTAACATCATTTGGGGGTATGTTCTTTTGAGTGTGCTCACGCTTCAGAATGACTTTCTCACTGCCCGTGGGTTGCAGTCTCCTAGTCAGACAGCTCTTTTATGTTGTCCTTCTCTCTCAGGACTTGGTAAAATCTTAGTAATCCTTACCTACAGCCAAAGGGGTTGGGTCATAGTTGCCCCAGCCTGTGAGATTTCATCTACTCCTGCCTTCAGCCCTTATGACTAAACTGAGCTGTGTGTGCCTTGCCCTCCTCCCAGCACTGCCTCCTGGGGCAACCTGAAGCCGGTTTACTTTGTAATTTGGGCTTGTGGCGCGTCACTCACACGGAAGCACGTGTTTGACGTCACTTACAGAGGTGCGCTGGACCAGGCGATTGAGGTTGCTGTTGAGGTGTGGCGTGAAAACATCCAGGTCAAAAGGATCAATGAGCGCCTCCAAGTAGTCGGTCACTTTCTCAGTTCTGGAGAGATGACTAGGATTATTCTCCAAAATTTTTTAAGATAAACAGTTTTTAATCTTATAGTATTTTCATGCTGTTGCAAAGCCTGGAACTGGATTTATTCTACTTAATTGCCAGCTTAGTACCACTCGCCACCCATGACTGTGCTTAAGTAATACTTGAGTGTTTTCACCTGACATGACATACAGTAAAACCTGCAAGAGCCAGAACGTGTATAAGGTGGAAACCTGTCAGAGAAGGAAAAGAAATATTTTCTACTAATAGTGACAGAAAAGTGGTAAGCTGCACCCTGTCCAAAACTCATGAGATCGGGAACAACAGGCAGTGGAGTTCTGGCTCTGGCGGGTTTCACTGTGTCAGAAGCCCACTCCTTTACCCTGTTCTGCTTCTGGGAGGGGACGAAGGGCTTACATTACACCCAGTAGTTGCTAGACTGACTCAGAAGGGAGCGAGACAAATGAGAATCGAATCCAGCTTTCACACCTGACCCTGCGGTTTGTCCAACAGGTGGCCATTATTTACCTGCTGGTAATATGAGCACGTAACTGTGCAAAACCAACACAGTGAACATACAATGAGAGGCTGGCTGCTCTTCGGTGGCTTCTGAGAAAGAGGGCTGACTGCCTTGGGACAGTAGGCACAGGGGGGACGGAGGGAGGGGGTACAACACCTGGAGTCCTGCTTGCTGCGGCCACTTTTCACCTCCTCACTCTTGGCTGTCAGAACGATGCTGAGGTAACGCAGGTCATAAAGGAGCTGCAGGGCCTGGTTCTGGGTTATTGGAAATGCACCTTCTTTCTGCAAATGAATTCCCAGGCCCCACCCATCAAGAGATGACTGGTTACGTGGGCATGGTAAACAGCTTCCTGCTTTGGTCCAGTTACAGCTCGCCATTTCTGAAGCAGATGTTTTCTATACTCCTGTGGCCAGTTGAGTCTCACAACAAAAACAGGTTATGCTAGATAACTGCTCTTAAACAAAACTCAAAACCTAACAGCAAGGAAGAGACCCAGCCCTTAAAAAAAGGCCTTAGGTGCTGAAGATGGCATTTTAGCTCAATTGAACTAAAAAACAAAAAAAGCTTCCTGCTGTGAAAACAAAACAAAACAAAAAATCCGACTCATAGTGACCCTATAGGACAGAGTAGAACTACACCACAGGGTTTCCAAGGGCAGCTGGTGGATTTCAACTGACCTTTTGGTTAAGCAGCCAAACACTTACGCACTGTGCCACCAGCACGAAGGAGAGGTATCCTGAAGCTCAGGAGAGAGAACACGTAGCTGGATTCTTTCCAAAATCAAGAGTTGGAAGAAGGGGAGCCAAGCTTACTCATGGGGTGAGCTTGGTTCTTGTCTTAACAACATTACTAATGAAATGGGAACATACGCAAAGGACAGCATGCTTTCTGGCAGGTGAGCTGGGAGCTGAAGGCTGGGAGATAACCACCCTGAAATGAGGATCTTGATGCTACCTGCTCTGCTATTCGACCCCGTAACTGCCTCACATCACCCCAGGTGGGCACGGTGTGGGCTCTCCATTTCACAGGTGAGGAAGCCAGGCAGCTTCCGAGATCACACCTGGTCCTGAGGAAACTGGTACGTGATTTGCCCAGCACCCACATTGAGCCAGGGGCAGTGTGGGGGTCTGAGACCAGGGCTGTTTGAAGCTTTCATTCTTCCACTTGTATTGAGCTGCCTCTTTAGTGAAGTCCTGTTTGACCCCTGAGAATGGGTGTAATTAAATGCAGAGCTGGAAGCACTATTAATTAAGTCAGGCATTTTTATAGGACCCCAAGCCTGGGCTGAGGGATCCTTGATCCTCTGAATCCTTGATGTGAACTGCCCAAAGCTAAAGAAAGTCTATGGCTTATATTTGTTTTTCATGGAAAAATATTCTAATACCTACCTTAGTCTGTTTTTCCTCTGCAAGTTTCTCGTAGGCAGCTACTATTTGAACCATACAGCTTTTCAGCATCTCCTGCAAGGTCACCTTTGGCAGGGCATGGCCTCCCACCCGATTAACTTCCTGGCATAAGCTAAACAGGAAGGACTGTACGTACCAGGATGGCTGAAAGAACAAAGGAATGTCAGGTTGCCAGCTTGCTCCAATTAAACGAGACGTGTTAAAAGCAGATCCATTTAACCTCGCCAGGCTCATACGACAGAATCTTAACCTCTCAAATCAACTCCCCTGACAGGCAGACCAGTTAACAGATACAAAGCCCTCTGTTAAGAGAAATTTGCTGTCATTCCCTCCTTAGTCTGAGGGGGACCAACTCTCTGAACTAGCAGGTGGCACTGTGCTTCCCCCATTGTTTTTATTTCAGGGTAACCAAAACCAAAAAACCAAACCTGTTGCCATTGAGTCGATTCCAACTCATAATGACCCTATAGGACACAGTAGGACTGTCCCATAGGGCTTCCAAGGCTGTAATCTTTACAGAAGCAGACTGCCACATTTTTTTCTCAAGGAGCCACTGGTGGGTTTGAACTACTGGCCTTTCAGTTAGCAGCCGAGTGCTTAACCACCACACGACCAGGGCTATTTCAGGGTAGGTGACTCTGTAACGAACACCAAGCCCATGCTACAAAAGTAAAGAATCATTTGCGGATGTCCTCTTGAGAGCAGTCTGCTGTTTGACTGCTGGCCGCCCACTCTGCCCCACAGTTTTTTATTCGTAGAAAGCTACAAATGGGACTTTTCACTGTTCCTCAGATGCTACATATGGAATGACTTTCTAAAACCTTCTCCCTTCCCACAAAGCAGTTTTTCTTTTCCAGCCCATGGTCTCCAGCATAGTGGCACCTGTTTACCTGCACAGGGAGTCGGATCTTGGATGTGACACTGCTGCCGGACTCCGTCTCCTCCTGAATTTCTAGTTCGTCCCAGCTGGTGGCTGTGGCCAGGACTGAGCCAGCATCATCTAACAGTAATGACTGAGTGAATTCATGAACCAAAACCTGGTAATAAAAGGCAAGCATCTTTATAAGCCTATTTAGGGCCTTTGTAGAGTGTGTTTGAAATCAAGGAGTAAGCATGGGAACAGCTGAAGCTGCTTAGGTCCCGTGTGGGGTGGAAAGTGGCAAACATTCTTCTTTTGGCTAACTAATGGTCTACGTACCGTACCCGTTGCTATTGATTCCAACTCATAGCAACCCTACAGGACAGAGCAGAACTGCCCCACAGGGTTTTCAAGGAGCGGCTGGTGGATTTGAACTGCTGACCTTTTGGTTAGCAGTCAAGCTCTTAACCACTGTGCCACCAGGGCTCCAATTATTGGTATAAGTGATGGGAATTCCGTTGCTAACTGCCCTATAAGTGTCAGTTGCCACTTCGTAAGAAACCAGAGAGACTACAGGGAACAGGATGTTTACCTTGAGGAACAGAAAATAACAGACCCTTGTCTAGAGAGAAAGTCTTTCATTTCATCCAGTAGGAGGTATCATGGATTGAATTATGTCCCCCGCAAAATGTGTACATTAACTTAGTTAGGCCCCAATTCCCAGTGTTCTCTGGTTGTCCTGCATTTTGTGATGGTGATTTGACGTTAGAGAGGATTAGCATGGGGTCATAACACCCTTACCAGGTCACGTCCCTGATCCAATACAGAGGGAGTTTCCCTGGGTGTGGCCTGCACCACCTTTTATGTCTCAAGAGATAAAAGGAAACGGATGAATGGTTAAATAAGCTGTGGTATATTCACACAATGGAATACTACGCATTGATAAAGAACAGTGACGCATCTGTGAAACATATTATGACATGGAGGAACCTGGAAGGCGTTATGCTGAGAGAAATTAGTCAGAGGCAAAAGGACAAATATTGTATAAGGCCACTATTATAAGATCTTGAGAAATAGTATAAACTGAGAAGAACACATACTTTTGTGGTTACGGGGGGGAGGGGGAGGGGGAGGGAGGGGTTATTTACTGATTAGTTAGTAGATAAGAACTACTTTAGGTGAAGGGAAGGACAATACTCAATACAGGGAAGGTCAGCTCAGCTGGACTGGACCAAAAGCAAAAAGTTTCCGGGATAAACTGAATGCTTCAAAGGTCAGCGGAGCAAGGGCGAGGGTTTGGGGACTATGGCTTAAGGGGACTTCTAAGTCAATTAGCAAAATAATTCTATTATGAAAACATTCTGCATCCCACTTTGGAATGTGGCGTCTGGGGTCTTAAATGCTAACAAGCGGCCATCAAAGATGCATCAATTGGTCTCAACCCACCTGGATCAAAGGAGAATGAAGAACACCAAGGTCACACGATAACTATGAGCCCAAGAGACAGAAAGGGCCACAGGAACCAGAGACTTACATCATCCTGAGACCAGGAGAACAAGATGGTGCCTGGCCACAACTGATGACTGCCCTGACAGGGAGCACAACAGAGAACCCCTGAGGGAGCAGGAGATCAGTGGGATGCAGATCCCAAATTCTCATAAAAAGAGCAGACTTAATGGTCTGACTGAGACTAGAGGAATCCCGGCGGTCATGGTCCCCAAACCTTCTGTTGGCCCAGGACAGGAACCATTCCCGAAGACAACTCATCAGACATGGAAGGGACTGGACAATGGATAGGAGAGAGAAGCTGATGAAGAGTGAGCTACTTGTATCAGGTGGACACTTGAGACTGTGTTGGCATCTCTTGTCTGGAGGGGAGATAGGAGGGTAGAGAGGGTTAGAAACTGGCAAAATTGTCACAAAAGGAAAGACTGGAAGGGCTGACTCATTAGGGGGAAAGTGGGAGTATGGAGTAAGGTGTATATAAGCTTATATGTGACAGACTGACTTGATTTGTAAACGTTCACTTAAAGCTCAATAAAAATTATTAAGAAAAAAAAAAGAGATGAAAGGGAAGTAAGCAGAGAGATGGGGACCTCATGCTACCAAGAAAGCAGCGCTAGGAACAGAGCACGTCCTTTGGACTTGAGGTTCCTGCGCTGAGATGCTCCCAGACCAAGGGAAGACTGATGACAAGGACCTTCGTCCAGAGCCGACAGAGAGAGAAAGCCTTCCCCTGGAGCTGGCGCCCTGAATTTGGACTTGTAGCCTACTCGACTGTGAGAGAATAAACTTCTCTTTGTTAAAGCCATCCACTTGTAGTATTTCTGTTACAGCAGCACCAGATGACTAAGACAGGAAGGAAAAAAATCCAGGTCTTTTGTCTATAAAACCTAGGCTAAATATGAAAAGGTTTCTGTTTGTGTGACTGGCAGAGATAAAGTGAGAATACCTGTATGAAATAGGAACTCTTGTTCCTTACTGTTAAATGACGTTACTGAGGTTGGCAAGACTGGGACATGTCGGGATGAGATGAAGGGGACACTGGTGAACATAGCAAGAGTAAACAAAACAAAAACAAATGAGGGAAAGCCCTGGGCCACCTGCTAGCTCAGGGAGTTGGTACCCCTCAGAGGAAGGACGGCATGACAGCAAACCTGACTTAACGGAGGGATGTGTACCTGCTAACAGATCTGCCTGTCACTCACTTTCACAACTGCTGAGCTCCAGACCCGGTATGCTGTCACGCTCTGCTGCAGCAGGAGTCCTTTCACTTCCTGCCACTTGGTCTGCAAAGGCATCATCTCCTGGGCTTTCCCCTTTCCCTGTTTCTTCAGTGCCCTCGGCTCCCTGGCTGGCTTCTCCGAGCCCCCTGATCTTCCCGAGATGCACTGCTTCAGGTGGGGACACAGTTCTCCCAGGGACTGGCAGAGCCTGGCCATGAAGAGGACGGCGTGCAGCCTGACATCGGTGAGGACCCCCTGCTGCCTGAGTGTGATCTCCTCGACGCCCTGCAGCTCGGTGTGGATGCAGGCCACGATGTGCTGGATGCAGGCCACCGAGTGCGTCTGCAGCATCCCCTGCACAGTCCCAGCATCTGCAAACCGGTCAAAGGCAGAGTTCTGGGGTGAGGCGTCCTTGGGCAGCGACACGTCATCAGGGGGCAGGTAAGCCAGGAGGTCGTCCAGTTGAACCTTCAGTTTGGAATCTAGGGCAGAACAGAAGCTTTGCACACCAGGACTGACAGCATGAGCTTTCATGGAGAGGCCAGTGCTGGCGAACTGGGCCCGGTTGGCCACGTTGATCCAGGCAGCATCAGGAGGCAGGTCGTTCAGGCTCTCTGTCCAGAGGAAGAGAGACATGTTGTGCTCAAAGTGGATGTGCTTATTGGGAGTGGAGTTGTCGGCGCTGGATTCAAGCTCCTGCAAAGCTGAAAGCAGGAGCTCTTTGGAGCTACTGGAGATGGAGTCAAAGCCTTCTTTCATCAGAGTCTAAAGAAAATGAGAGAAGAGTTCTAATCACAATTCCTTTAAGGAAACTGTAAGAGTACCAAGCAGCAGTTGATCCCAGCATTCAGAATGTTCACCACGTTCAGAAAGATGACGTGGTGTTGGCAGAGAACAAAGAAGCCATTACTGATGGACATGACCCACTGGCAGTCCTGCTCTCTCTTTCGGCTCTAACGCCTGGATGTCGGCTAATTTCCATGGTTCATTTATCCAGAAGAACCACCCAGAGGTTAAGTACACAGAGGAAGAATACAATTAAGAAGTGGCAGAAGTCTACCAGGACAGTCAGAGATCAGTAGCTGGAAGCATCTCACCAGGACTGGCATGAAGCAGCTGCACTTCTGGCGGCCCGCCTCACTGCCTCACCGCCTCACCTCACCACCTTACCGCCTCACCTCACCACCTCACCCCCTCACCACCTCATCACTTCACCTCACCACCTCACCGCCTCACCTCACCTCACCACTTCACCTCACCGCCTCACCACCTTACCGCCTCACCTCACCACCTCACCCCCTCACTGCCTCACCACTTCACCTCACCACCTCACTGCCTCACCACCTTACCGCCTCACCGCCTCACCTCACCTCACCACCTCACTGCCTCACCGCCTCACCTCACCACCTTACCGCCTCACCTCACCACCTCACCCCCTCACCGCCTCACCACTTCACCTCACCACCTCACTGCCTCACCACCTTACCGCCTCACCTCACCACCTCACCCCCTCACCGCCTCACCACTTCACCTCGCCACCTCACTGCCTCACCACCTTACCGCCTCACCGCCTCACCACCTCACCTCACCTCACCTCACCACCTCACCTCACCACCTCACTGCCTCACCACCTCACCTCACCACCTCTGGCAGCTCACCTTACCACCTCACCACTTTACCACCTCACCTGTAATCGGTCGAGGAACAGCTGCTGTGTCAAGTCCTCCCAGAACAAGAGCGGCTTCTCCAGAAGCCGCCGGCATATCACATCCCAGCTGTGATTGGTGGACTCATTGGTGAGCAATTCCCATATGGCATCCCGGATCCCAGCAAGGCCTTTCATGTTCTTCACGTACATAAGCAGGTTGGTGAGGCCACTTTTAATGTCTTCATTACACCTACAACAAAATCATTTTCCTTGGGCTTCACTGGATTGGTGAGCTTCACACCTTTGTTAAGAAAAACAGCAGGACCTCACTTGAAAACCTCTTAACTGGGCCCTGATGCACAGAATGTACAAGCACAGAGCTCCTCTGGATGGATGGGGGCGTAGAGTCTGCAGCCCTTTCACCAGGCCTACCCTTGCTTCCCTGGGATACCTACAAGGTACTCTAGAGCCTCAGGGAATGGCTTAAAAAATCCATGCACTAAAAAACTCAGCAGTTGCAGAAGTCTTACATGAAGAGAATTTACAATCCTCTACATGATATTTTGAAAGACAAATTCCTTTTTGGTCTCCCACAGTGGGTGCTACACTGCCATGAGGGGACTGCTGGACACCTAGTGGCTGGCACACCCAAGGGGGGTAGCACGTAGGGCCTCATCCACAGGTTCCAGCTCATCTGTTCACCCCACATCGACCCTGCACGGCCATGTTCATGGCTGCAGAGCTGGTTCCTGCCAGCCTCAGGAAAGCTCTTTCTGGCTACTTACATGTGGATCCATTTCTGCAGCGTGTCCTTCAGGTATTCCTGGCTGATGGGGTGTGCTAGCGTTCGAAGAGCTGGCTGGAACTCGACGATGGATGCTGGCAGGTGTCTGAACCAGCTGCACAGCTTCATCTCCTCCTGCAGAACACCGATGCCTTTTCCTAGAGAGATGTCCCAGTGAGTAGCCCTCATCCTCTGTCACCTGGGTTACGGTGACAGTCTCCTAAGTGAGCTCTCAGCATCTACTCTAGCTCCACCAGGATCCCCTGTCATATAAAAGCCAGCTGTATTTATTTAATTCCAGTCATGATCGGTGCTACAAAATAAAAGTAACAGATGCATGGGGACACAGAACAGAGGAACTGCACTAAGCCTGAAGGGTCCTGGAAGGCTCTCCATTGTTCAGGATAGAGTCCAACTTCCCTAGTCTGGTCCTCAGGTCTCTACTCATCTGCCCACGTCTCCTCCAGCCTCTTCTCAGGCTACTATTCCCCACCCCCAGTGCCCCTCAGCCTCACCAGCTTTCTTCCAGTCCCTCAAATACTAATATCCTTCTTGACTCAGGACCTTGGCACATCCTCTCCCCATGGCCTGGAAGTCTCTTTCTTGCCCTCTTCACCTGACTAAATCCCACTCAGACTTCAGGTTTGTCTAAGTATCACTTCCCCAGGGAAGCCTTCTCTGACTGTGCTAAAGTCCCTCTGTTTACTGGTCCCAAGGCTACTTGTACTTTGCCTTTAGAGTAATGATCAATATTGACATTAAACATCTACATATTCATGAGTTTAATATCTGGAGCCCTGGTGGCACAATGGTTTAAATGCTCAAGCTGCTAACTGAAAGGTCAGTGGTTTGAGCCCATCAGCAGCTCCGCAGGAGAAAAGACCTGGTGATCTGTTCCCTTAAAGATAACAGCCTAGGAAACCCTATGGGGCAGTTCTACTCTGTCACATGGGGTCGCTATGAGTCAGAATCAACTCAAAGATACCTGACAACAACAACCCCATCGCTAGACTGAGACTTTATGAAAGAGGGGCTGATATTTGCCCGGTGTACTGCTGTATCCCCAGAGCCTAGCATAGCAGCTGGGACAAGGCAGACAGATAACTCAGTAAATCCCAGTTGAATGAACCAGGGGGAGAAAAAAAAAGGTTGGCTGAGAGCTCACCATTAGGATGCTGGCCTGTGATGGTCTCCAGAGTGGAGAAGAGCAAGCCACATGGCAGCGACAGATCTGGCAGCTGACCTTCTGGTAAACTGTAGAAAAGGGCATGGGCTTGGTTCAAAGTGGTGGCCAGCAACTCCACTAACGAGCAAATCTGAGCCTTGGTACCAACACCTATGAGAAGAAATCATTCTCCTTTAAACAATTTCCTTTAGTAAAGTTAAAAGCAGACAACACTCTGGATGCTTCGTCCTTTCCCATTTTGGAGAGACGCCACACCCACCCTGGTGCGGCTGGTTGAGAAGTTTCTGGATCGCTGCCTTCCTGGCCAACAGGAAGTCTGTTAGGGCTTGGCGAGGAGAACTCTCTTCCAAGAGCATTATAGAGCACAGGGCCTCGGCAACGGCTTGGTCAGACACAGCTTGGCATTTGAGCAGCATCTTGCTTTCATGCAGGATGGCTGACCTAGAGAAGTCATGACAAAGGTCAGCAGGGAATTTTTTCCGTGTTGGGAGAAGAACCTTGGTACATCAGGAAAGAAGACATACTCCAAAAAAACCGTAGTGGTACAGAGTGACCATAACCAGAGATCTCTGAGCGGGATCCACTTACCGGAAGTGGCTGGCTGCTGCCACCTGCCGTATGAGTATAGGGAACCGGGAGAGGACAGGGCTGCATGCGGAGCCGGAAGAATCCAGATGGAGCAGTCTGTGAAGGTGGCAGCAGAGCAGGTAGAGCTGTGTGGCATGGAGGTACTGAGAGGCCTCCATTGAGCTCCAGATTTTTTCAGGGATTTCTAGCAGTAGCTTGATCTGGGCAGCCATGCTATAAAACTTCTCCTGTGATGGCTGTGGTGGCTGCATGGAAGGACAAAAACCTGAGTCAGGAGGACAGTCACGTCAATGTTCTCAGACCTGGGGAGAATGTGGGGGTATTTTGGGGTACCAAGCTTTCATGAAGCCCGATTCAGTCTCACTCAGCGGGAAACAGAAGCTGGGTGTGGTAGAATTCCTACAGTCAGGGGTGCTGCAAGACCCCACTGGTTTTTCCTACCATTTGCATGCACCTTGCTCAATAATCTCAGGAGAGGGAAACAATTTGGTCATCTCACAGTCTGCTTCACAGTGATCCTCTTGATATGTTGACAGCATGGAGTCCCACTGACCACCACTCCTGGGGGCTTCTCCTTCCCTCTCTGATGTTTCACCTTTCTACATTTTCTCCTGCTTCTTCAAGTACATCATGGACTTCTTTGCTGGCTGCTCCTTTCACCACCACCACCAAATCTTCCTCTGGTTCCTCCTCAGGGCCCTACTCATCTGTCTATCCTCGCCCCTCAAACCTGCCCTCTGAGCAGAAGACTGCTGCCACGTCTTTGTTAGTCCTCACCACTCCTGAATCCTACTCCACCCTTTTCTGCTGCTGCTGGACATCTCCCCTTCCAGTGTTACTACCGTCTCATAATCAGTATATTTAAATCTAAAGCCATCTCTCCTACCAAAAATTTTAACCTCCTGACCTCCCTGTGGAGCCCTGGTGACTCAGTAGTTAAGAGCTCAGCTGCTAACCAAAAGGTCGGCAGTTCGAATCCATCAGCCGCTCCTTGGAAATCCTATGGGGCAGTTCTGTTCAGCCCTACAGGGTCACTGTAAGTAGGAATTAACTCGACGACAATGGGCTCGGACCTCTGTATGTATTTTAGCATACGCCACCACTCTGCTCCCAAAGTTCTAGGACCTCCATGTCCCTCTGATGGTTCTGTTGCTCTTTCTAACACTGAGGTCTGTTTCCACTTCCATGGTTCTAATTCAGGTCATTATCATCTCACACTTAGACTAATCCAAAGACATTCTACTTGCCCTGCCTCTTATCTATCCTTTCCTTTGCTATCAGATTGACCTTCAAATGCCATTCTGATCATATCTTTGCTCTGTTCTAAAAGTTTCCCCCAGTTTTGAGTATCATCTTAGCTTGGTGGTCAAAGATTTCCTGCCCTTCCACTACGTTCTTCCAGGGACCTAGTAATCCAGTGGGAGAAGGGTGTGTGTGGGAGAAGGCAATGCCTGTAACATTTTTGGTTGCCACAACTCGGGGGGAGGGGGGTGGGTACAACTGACATCTAGTGGGTAAAAAAAAAAAGGTCACTAAATATCCCACAAGGCACAGGACAGCCCCCACCACAAAGAACAATCTGGTCTAAACTATCAAGAGTGCCAAGGTTGAAAAATCAAGTTGATTATCTACTGTTTTTAAATATCCTTTTATATACTCAGACCCACGTTTCCAAATCCCATCTGTTTTTAATGCCCTTCCTTACTGAGAAGGACCTGAGCCCGAGGTGACTTCCTTCAGAACTCTAATGGTAAGTGTACACATAGTTATTTGGACAATTAATCACCCTTTATCCTTTTTTTTTTTTTCCTACTGCTAGAAGAAAGAGCCCTGGTTGCCTAAAATGAAAATATTCTGCTATCAAAAGGTGAGAGCTTAATGGCTGGCCATACCCGCCAACAACTTCCAAAGGGTAGAATAGCTATTTGGGAGTGTGCAAGTTATTCCTGGGGGTCAGGTATGAGTGGTTTGGGGGCTAGATGAGTAATTGGGGGGGGAAAGGTGTCACCATAACAGAGAAATCTGCTAAGAACAATGTCAAGAAATGTTATGTAGGAACAAGTTGCACTGACTAGCAGTATAAGGAGCCCTGGTGGAGCAGTGGTTAAGAGCTCGGCTGCTAACGGAGAGATCGGCGGTTAGAACCCACCAGCTGCCGTGGGAGAAAGATGTGACAGTTCCATAAAGATTACAGCCTAGGAAATCCTATGGGGCAGTTCTACCCTGTCCTATAGAGTCGTTATGAG
This sequence comes from Loxodonta africana, assembly GCF_030014295.1. Lineage (NCBI taxonomy): Eukaryota > Metazoa > Chordata > Mammalia > Proboscidea > Elephantidae > Loxodonta > Loxodonta africana. The sequence continues at coordinate 19,759,222 of NC_087359.1, forward strand.
TTGGAATCGTCTTGATGGCAGTGGGACTGCACTGACTAGCAAGAGACCCAAGTAAAGCGGGAAGGGGGAGCCCAGTGAGCCCGACAGTGAGGAGGGGGACTCGGGGCCCGGAAGTCGGGGAAGCTCCGGAAAAAGCTGCGGAATGACCGCTCGTGGAAGGAGGGCAGGCGTTCTTCCCGGTCTCCCCTGAGGCGGGGAGTCGAAGAATGGGGCAGGCTCTTCCGGGAAGCAGGTGAGGCCCGCGAGGACCGAGACTGACCCGCGCAAGTCGGAGCGCTGAGGCGAGGGCAGGGTTGCCGGGGCCTGCGAGCCCGCGAGCTCCCGGGGCGAGACTGACCTCCGGGCTCCGCGGCGGCCGGGGCGCGGCCGGGCCAGCCTGGCGGAGGCGGGCGCAGTACTGGTCGGTGGCCCTCACGGCGTCCACCAGCCCCTCGGCACAGCGGCGCATCTGGCCGATGGTGTCGGCCGCCTCGATCAGGTCGCGGTACCGCTCGCCCACCATCTGCCGCAGCTCCTCCTTCTTGTGCTCGATCTCGGCCCGAACCTGGCGCTCCAGGCCGCGGATTTCCTCAGCTCCATGCGTCTCGAAGAGCGCCGCGGGGTCGCGCAGGTCCAGCCGCTTCAGCGCCGGTGAGGCAGCCGTGGCCGCCATCGTGGACCCGTCAGCCGCCGGCTGGGGCCACTTCCGCCAGCTGGCCCGCCCCGCGGCCATCTTGGTTGGGGGCAGGCATACTTCCGTCCCAGTGGGCGCCATGTTTGTTTGGGGCTGTATTCCCCGCGGGGGAAGGGCCGGGCTTTCGAGGGGCGGGGCAGCCCTCACGTTACGTATTCAGGTCCCTTGGACAACGCGTATCGGCTGGCCAAAGCCTTGCCTCGGTGTGGAACTCCTTCTAGCGCTAGGGGAGCCTCTCCTGACGTTGGGAGCTGGGGCAAGCGTCCAGTCGAGTTAATTATCCTAATTACGTTCTGCCAAGGGGATAGCCCTCAGCTGGGACTATAATGCCATCTCAGGACGCTTGCGTTCATTCCAGGCCCACCGCAACGCCAGGGCAATGGCCTTACCCCCTGCGACAACGCGATTTCACTCTTCAGTCGATCACCTTCCCTTGCGGACATTGTTCTTGGACCTAGATTTTGGAACTCCTGGCTCATCCCTTTTCTACTTCGTCACAGAAAAAAAAGAAAAAAAATTTTTTTTTCTATTTCTTTTTCTTTCCACAAACTCAAAACGCTCCCTGGTGGCGGGTCTGCAGCGAGCAGTGTCTGCAATCCCGTTCTGTGGACGCACAGTGGCGACCACGTGCTGCTAAACTGCAGGCTGTTGGCAGGAGTCAACACTACTCCCTGCGCTGTCTGCTGGTTCCTTAGGAGGCAGCCTCACGAGGCACGTTTGTTCTTTTCTGTGGTCATGAACAGAAGGCAGGGTCAGTTTTCGTGCATGGGAAAGAAAGCCTGTGCCTACGCTCCTTCAGGTTGAGATCAACCGTAAAATAGCTTTTTACTTTGTCACATAACTTCCCACAGACTCAGAACGCCCCCTGGTGGCAGGTCTGCAATGTGTCGTTTCTTTGACCTCTTTGGGTAGGGGACATTGGTCTGGTTTTGGCTGGCCAGCATCTGCAGGCTCTCTTTTCTATGTTGGGGAATTGACCTCTGTACAGCAAGATCCTTTCCCCTGGACCCGTTAGAGCTTAGCCTGAGCCTGGCTAATCAGACACACACACCTTCCTTGTACTTTGATGTCAAGCTAGTGCTGTCAAGAAGCAGGGAGAGTGGAGATCCATTCTGGTGGTGACAGATATATCATGTGCCATATCCACTTTGGAGAGAGAGCAGGGCAGTGTTGACAGTGATGCTAGTGGCAGCTGTGGCCGTCCATTGGATGTCTTCACCAGACTTCCCTGAGGCATGCTTTGCCTGGGTTCTGAATGTCCATCTGCACTTTGTCCCTGCCTGTCCTCTGAGCCTGGTTCTTCACCTTTCCCAGAGAAACTTCATTTCTTTTTAAATCAAAAGTAGTTTTGTTGCTCACCCTAGACCCTAACTGATACACACACTCCTTCAGTTTCCAGCTCCTTTCTAGCAGCAGGGGAGAAATCTCAGCCTATTAGTGTGGAGGTCTGGGGATTCGTATGAGGTGGCTTGCACGTCTGCACAAGATCTGTCATTTCCGGTAGAGGAAAGGCAAGCTGGGCAGCTGACTGACTCCGCTGCGGGAGTGTGCTCTGAAATCAGCACTTTCCCCACCTTGTTGCTCTGCTTCCCGACTGTCTTAGTTATCTAGTGCTGCTGTAACAGAAATATCACAAGTGGGTGGCTTGAACAAACAAATTTATTTTCTCACAGTTTAGGAGGCTAAAAGCCTGAATTCTGGGTGTTGTCTTTAGGGGAAGTCTCTCATCTCTGTGGGCTCTGGGGGAAGGTCCTTGTTTCTTTTCAACTTCTGTTCCTTGGTGATCTTCACGTGGCACTGGCATTTGTCTTCCTCCCGCCTCAGCTTGCTTGTTCACGCTTAATCTTCTGTTTTTGTATCTCAGAAGAGATTGATCAAAGACACACCTTGCCTTATTAGTGCTTTATTAACATAACAAACAAAACCCATTCCCAGATGGGATTATAACCACAGGTATAGATAGGGGTTACCATTTACAGCACATATTTCTGAAGGACATGGTTCAATCCACAACACCAGCCAAGTTCACCTGACTGCCCTGGAGAGGCCACTGTTGTGCCTCTGTATGCAGAAGTGAGTGAGCATCAGTGGAGGCTGCTGGGAAACTCCCTTCTTTGCCTGGGCATTGAGGGCTGCGGGGGAATGTGTCTTTGAGTCTTTATTCTCTCTCTCCTTTCCCTTTCCTTCTACTTCCGGGGAGCAGCCCCTTCCTCTTTTGCTTCCTTCTGCTCTTTGGTCCCATCAAAACTGGGGATGTGGGCAAAGAGCCAGGCTCCAGCAGTTGGACTAGGCACTGTGCTGGGGCAGAGGGTACAGAGATGAGGAACTACAGCTTTTTTCTCAAGGTATTAGAAGGGAAATGAGTAAGAAGGGCACCTCCTAGTTGTGACTATTTATGTGTGTTGTGTGATAGCTACTGGTGTCAAGCATTTTTCTTTCATCTTACATCTTTAAAAAGGGGTGGAATATGTTTTCACTGTGGTAAATATGTATGTAAAAAAAACATTTTTCATTTTAACATTCTTCACATGTATAGTATTTGATGGAGCCCTAGTGGCTCAGTAGTTAAGAGCTTGGCTGCTAACCAAAAGGTTTGGATCTACCAGCTGCTCCTCAGGAACCCCATGGGGCAGTTCTACTCTGTCCTATAGGGTCGCTATGAGTCTGAATCGATTCAACAGCAATGGGTTTGGTTTGGGCTTATAGTATTTGACTTCCATTACCTCCATCTGAGGAGCCCTGGCAGTGCAATGGTTAAGCACTCAGCTGCTGACAGAAAAGTTTGAACCCACCAGCCACTCCGTGGGAGAAAGATGTGCCAGTCTGCTTCTGTAAAGATTACAGCCTTGGAAACCCTATGAGACAGTTCTACTCTATCCTACGGGGTTCCTAGGAGTTGTAATTGACTCGATGGCAACGAGTTTGGTTTTTGGTATGGCTGCTGGGTGCCACGATGGCAGAGTTGAGTAGCGCAGAAGAGACGATAGGCCCTGCAAAGCTAAAACAGTTACTATCTGGACTTCTACAGAAAGTTCGTTGACTCCTGTTTTGGAGGAAGAGCCTATTCCAAAAAAAGCAAACCAAATCTGTTGCCATGGAGTTGATTATGACACATAACAACCCTACAGGACAGAGTAGAACTGTCCCATTGGGTTTCCAAGGAGCGGCTGGTGGATTGGAACTGCCGACCTTTTTTAACCACTGTGCCACCAGGGCTCCCGAATTGCCCGTAGGACTTGCATATGAATTGAGTGTGGAGGGTGTGAGAAAGAAAGAGTAAGAATTACTTCTGGGCTTTAGCCATGAAGAACTGGGTGGTGCCATTTCCTGAGATGCAGATGACTTGAGAAGGGGGCTATAGGTTGGGTGTCAGGAATAAAGTTAGGAATTTTGGAAGTGTTAGCATCTCCAGGTGGAAATGCTAAGCAGGCAGTTGTATGTGCAAACCAGGAGCTCAGGGCTGAAGTAATAAATTTAGGCTCATCTGGAAGCAGCTGTTGATTTCTCTCCATTTCTACTGCCCTCATAATTCCCAGCTAAACCACTATAATGACCCTCCAACTCTGAAGGCTGCGGGGCAGGAATAGATCAGCTAGACAGGTAGTACAGACCCAGAAGAGACCAGAGCTAAGGCTCAAGCCTGGGGCCATCCAACATTGAGAGACCGAGCAAAGGAAGAAGAGCCAGCGAGGGAAACTAAGAATTGCCTAGTGAGGTAGGAAGAAAGCCAGTGGAGCTAGTCACAAAAATTAAGAGGAAAGAATGTGCCAGGAAGGGACAGATCAGGCATGCTGAATGCTGCTGAAAGGTCTGGTAACTGAGAAGTTATTATTGGAATTGGCAAGAGGGAGACCTTTTTGTGGGCAGAGTGGTGATGCAAGAAGCCCTGATGGATGAAGTTGAGGAAGTTCTCTCCTGGGAAGTGACTTGTGGAGAACAGCAACTACACAAAAGCCAAGGTGTTTCATTGTGATGGAAGAGGAGGCATAGGCAGTAGCTGAAAGGAATCATGTAAACAAGGGAATGATTTTTAAAGATGGGAAGCACTAGGGAGTAGATTTAAGATAATGGAATGATGCAACTGAGGGGGAGAAAATTATGCAGGAGAGAGAAGGAAGTGAGGTTTTTGAGAAGGTGGAAAGGGTGAGATCCAGAGTCAAGTGGAGGAGTTGGCCAAAGAAAGGAGCAGAAACAGAAGGTAGAAGGTGGGAGTATAGATTCAAGTAGGCTGGTGGATTTAATGGAGAGAATATGATGGTCTTCCTATCTGATTACTCTATTTCTTCAATACACATGAGAAAAGCTCGTCCGCTGGGGTGGAATGGTCAGGAAGAGGAAAAGGCAGCGTGGGAAGTTTGAAAAGAAATAAAGCTTATTCCAGAACTTTTCACCAAATATCTTTTGTGTTGCTCATAGCATCTAGCACCGAACACAGTAAACGCTCAAATATAAACTAGTTAAGGACGTAAAGTTCTCAGGGTGACCTTCACTATCACCTGTTTTAGTGAAGGTGCTGAGGATGTCTGTAGCCCAGATGTTCGGGCTTCCTTCATCAGGTGTAATACTTGCCTGGGTATTTGTGGAAGGCAGAGCCTGAGGTATCTGCAAACAGTTAAGTCAAATAACCACTCCTACCACAAATGTCACCTCCAGTAGACATTGCCATAAAGATAACATGTAAAGACAACTGTGTTGGCTGTCTTTATCCCATTGGCATCTCAGCCAAGTGCAAATATCAAATGTTTGAATCCCACCCATCTGTCCAGCCCCCCCGACATTTCTTTTATTGACATAGCCTATCCTTTGTCAGATCAAATTTCCCTTTCTCTTCTCCTCTCTTATTTCTCAGATTCCTCTCCTTTTCTTTTTACTTCCTTCTTACTTTTTCTCTTAGCTTAAACCAGTAAAACCAGTTGCCATCGAGTCGATTCTGACTCATGGTGATCCCGTGTATGTCAGAGTACAACTGTGCTCCATCGGGTTTTCAGTGACTGATTTTTGGAAGTAGATCACCAGGCCTTTCTTCCAAGGCACCTCTGATGGACTCGAACCTCCAACCTTTCAGTTAGCAGCCAAGCGTGTTAACCATTTATGTCACCTTGGGACTCCTTCTTGTAGCTTAGTCAGAGTTAAATTCCTTATTTTCATTTCCCTAGGGAATTTTGTCTCTTCTATTTTTTTTTTTTTTATTGATTATTGCTTCTCCAGGTATGCCTGTCCCCCATTCAATTCCACTCTAATCTACCAGAGAATATCCCTTCCCTCCAGCATCATCAGGGTTATGGCAGGTTCTCCAGCTACACTGACATGCCAAGAACACAGTCAGCTTACATAAAAGAGGTATTGAAACAAGGGGTTGTAAAGGGCTATGATGTGGGTGAGAATTGTCTTATGGCTTTTATTATTTCAACTATCAGGCAACTGATGGTAAAAGACTCTTTGCCTTTTCCAATGCAGCCTTTGAGTAGATACTTCGTGATTATGTGACATATATGCATGACACCATTCACTCATTTTGCAAATATTTATTGAAGATATACTCTATGGAAGGCACGCGTTTGGTCTGGGAGCCGAGGTCTGTGAGATCCTTTCCCAGGGGCAAGACCACATACGCAAAAAGGAAGGACAAAATACGGTGTCTCCAAAATTGTTTAAAACCTTTCTATTTTAGGCAGTATGCTGGCTTGCTTTCTGTGTTTCTATTAGGTCGTAGGAGGAACCCTGCCCTTCGGTGTTCTGAATGATGTGAAGGAGTGACGATGGGCTTAGAGAAAGTAAACATGTCAAAAATGTGTCCCGTTTTGAAAGACAGCCCTCCAGCGTACAGACACTTGGCTACCAGGCATGGCCAGCCCATCTGTCATCTGCTCCCAAATCACTGGCGAGCCACTCCTGCTTGTGTCCCCAAACTGCCTGTGCAATTGCAGAGACCCACCTTTGGCAGAGGATGGGAAGCAGTGTGGGCACCAATCTGAATTTTGCTTAGAATTGGTTGGCCCATCTGTCTCTTCATTTTCTGAGATTTTCTTGGAAGCTAATAATGCCACACAGTAGAAAGATCAAGGACTCTACAGTCAGACTGACCGGAATCTGAAGACTGGGTCAGCCATTGACAATCTCTGTGACCTCAGGCAAGTTACTTCATCTTGTTGAGCCTCATTTTTACCTGTAAAATGAATGTAATGACACCTATGTCAGTCATAGGATGGCTGTGAGAATTAAGGATAATATATACAAAGTGCCTATGTGGTACTCAGAATTACAGCTCTTATTATTGGCAGAAATGCCTAGGTTTGATTTCAGGAGCCCAGGGTGGTCCACACACAATCTCTTGAACTGAAACATTTGATGTTTAAAATTCTACCCCTAAAGAAAGGAGGACTCAGTGTTTAGGGGACACTGAGCTTCTGTTAAGGGTAATGGAAACATTTGGGAATGGATAAGGGTGATGGTTGAACAACATGGTGAACATAAGTTAATGTCACTGAGCTGTACATGTGAAGAATGCTAAAATGGAAAATGTTTTGTAACATATATATTTACCACAATAAAAAAAAATCCCACCCCTAAAGACGTAAGGTGAAAGGAAAAAAGCCTAACGCCAGTAGTTATCACATAACACACACAAACACAGCCGCCCCTAAACCATAGCCATAAAACTAGGAGGTACCCCTCTTACTCGTTTCCCTCCTATTACCTTGAGAAAAAAGAATGTAGTTTCTCATCTCCGTATCCTACTTCCCAGCACAGTGCCTGGTCCAACTGCTGGAGCCTGGCTCTTTGCCTACATGCCTGGTTTTGATGGAGCCAGAGAGCAGAAGGAAGCAGAAGAGGAAGGAGCTGCTCCCTGGAAACAGGCGGAAAGGGAAAGGAAAGAGAGAGAGTAAAGACACAAAGTCACATTTCCTAGATTCTGTTCTGATCCTTACTTCACTGAGGAGGAAATTGGGGACCAGAGAAAGGTTATGTAATTTGAACCAAATCATTGATGAAGTAGCAGAGTTGAGATATAAGCCAGTCTGTCTGGCTCTGGAGCCCATGCCATTAATCACCATTCTTTACTGTCTATGTATTTTCGTCATAGCATTTGTCACTATAATGAAATAATATTATTTTCTTAGTTCTGTATTTTTTTATTGTGTCTCTCCCACAACAAGGAGCAGAGACCTGGTCTGTGTTTTGTCTTCCTGAGTTCTCAGCTCCTAGGACAGTGTCTGATACACAGTAGACACTAAATATTTGTTGAGTGCATGAATAATAATTTAACTTTGTTATGTAGTAATTTATGCTAACAAACCTGGAAATATAGCTTACCCTATTGTTCCTTTAGTGAATGAAATAAAATTACCAGATTAATTTACTCTAAATTCAAATATGTTGAATTTATTCATATTTTGATCTAACCTCAGCCCTCCTTTCATTCTCGAATTACGGAAAATCTTTGGAATTTTGAATGTTACTTATGGAATTAGAAGAGACTCTTCTCCATCTTAACTTTCTTATTCCCTTAGCTTGCTGCTTCTGGGCTGTGTGTGAATACGTGCATATGTATATTTAGACTCTAAGACAGCAATACTGAGGGTAGCCATAAATTCGAGGAGAAGTGGCCATTCAACTTGAGAAGAGAGATTTATAAGAGAAGCTGCTGTTTTATTACATTGATGCTGCCCGCCCCCCCTTACCTGGAAAAGTATAATAGCCTCCAAGACATCCCACAGCTGCTCACTGAAAATGTTCAATTGTAAGGATAAATTGTGGTAGGGTATTTCCTCTTGGATCCAGCATGACTAGAGAAATAGCTTGGGAGGAAGCAGTATTCAAGTCTACCTTTTCTTGAGAGGAGCCATTGGCAGGGTCATGCCCCATCATGGGGTTCACACAACCTAAAATTCCAAGTAGCAGCTAACAACAGCTTTGAACATTTAAAATTCCAAGACTCAGACCATAGAACTCAGTTCTTTGGGGAAACTGCAGAACTTTAGGTGGAGGTATGTTCACAGGAAGCTCTGCTATGTCAATGTCCTCAGGAACCTGGATCAGGGTTGTGAAGTTTGTTTGTTTTCTCTTGTTTTTTTTTAAGCTCTAGCAGGCTAATCAGAAACATCCATCCTGCTTGGCCCAGGTTGGATGATAAGAGTCTGACTCCTTAAAAACTCATTGCCATTGATTCAATTCCAACTCATAGCAGCCATATAGGACAGAGTAGAACCGCCCCTAGGGTTTCCAAGGTTGCAATATTGAAAGATTCTGTGGGCAAAATATTGAATGACGCAGGAAGCATCAAAAGAAGATGGAAGGAATACACAGAGTCACTGTACCAAAAAGAACTGGCCGATGTTTGGCTATTTCAGGAGGTGGCATGTGATCAGGAGCCAGTGGTACTGAACGAAGAAGTCCAAGCTGCACTGAAGGCATTGGCGAAGAACAAGGCTCCAGGAATTGATGGAATACCAATTGAGATGTTTCAACAAAACGAATGTGGCGCTGGAAGCGCTCACTTTTCTATGCCAAGAAATTTGTGAGACAGCTACCCAGCCAACTGACTGCCAAGAAACCCATATTTTTGCCTATTCCAAAGAAAAGTGATCCAACAGAATGCAGAAATTATGGAATAATATCATTAATATCACACGCAAGTAAAATTTTGCTAAAGATAAATAAAAAATGGTTGCAGCAGTACATTGACAGGCAACTGCCAGAAATTCAAGCCAGATTTAGAAGAGGATGTGGAATGAGGGATATCACTGCTGATGTCAGATGGATCTTGGCTGAAAGCAAAGAGTATCGGAAAGTTATTTACCTGTGTTTTATTGACTATGCAAAGGCATTCAACTGTGTGGATCATAACCAAGTATGGACAACATTGCAAAGAACGGGAATTCCAGAACACTTCATTGTGCTCATGAGGAACCTGTACATAGATCAAGAGCCAATTGTTCAAACAGAACAAAGGGATACTGTGTGATTTAAAATCAGGAAAGGTGTGCATCAGGGTTGTATCGTTTCACTATACTTGTTCAATCTGTATGCTGAGCAAATAATCCAAGAAGCCAGACTGTATGACGTAGAATGGGGCATCAGTATTGGAGGAAGACCGATTAACAGCCTGCGACATGCAGATGACACACCCTTGCTTGCTGCAAGTGAAGGACTTGAAACACTTACTGATAAAGATCAAAGACTACAGCCTTCAATATGGATTACACCTCAACATAAAGGAAAAAAAAAATCCTCACAGCTGGACCAATAAGCAACATCATGATAAATGGAGAAAAGGCTGAAGTTGTCAAAGATTTCATTTTACTTGGATCCACAATCAACACCCATGGAGCCAGCAGTCAAGACATCAAATGACATATTGCATTGGGCGAATGTGCTGTAAAAGACCTCTTTCAAGTGTTAAAAAGCAAAACAAACAAACAGAACAAAACCCGTGTCCATCAAGTTGATTCCGACTCACAGCGACCCTATAGGACAGTGTAGAACTGCCCCATAGAGTTTCCAAGAAGTGCCTGGTGGATTCGAACTGCTGACGTTTTGGTTAGCAGCTGTAGCACTTAACCACTATGCCCTCAGGGTTTCCTTAAAAAGCAAAGATGTTGCTTTAAGGACTAAGGTGCGCCTGCCTAAACTATGGCATTTTCAGTCACTTAATATGCATGCGAAAGCTGGACAATGAATAAAGAATGAAAAAGAATTGAAGCCTTGGAATTATACGGTGTTGGCGAAGAATATAGAATATACAATGGACTGCCAGAAGAACGAACAAATCTGTCTTGGAAGAAATACAACCAGAATGCTCCTTAGAAGTGAGGATGGCAAGACTTTGTCTCGTGTACTTTGGACATGTTATCAGGAGGGACCAGTCCTTGGAGAAGGACTTAATGCTTGGTAAAGTCAGTGAAAAAGAGGAAGATCCTTAATGAGATGGATTGACATAGTGGCTGCAACAGCGGGCTCAAACACCGCAACGATTGTGAAGATGGAGCAGGACTGGGCAGTGTTTCGTTCTGTTGTACATAGGGTCACTGTGAATTGGAATCGACTTGACAGTACCTTAAAACAATAACAACAATAATCTTTATGGAAGCTGACCGCTGTATCCTTATCCTGCGGAGTGGCTGATGGGTTCCAACCGTCCACCTTTTAGTTAGCAGCCGAGTGCTTAAGCACTGCGCCACCAGGGCGTGTTTCTGAATCCTTAGACCCAAGGAAATTTACACATTGGGTCTTTTGAAAATGTATTTTATTCAGGTGCCTTTATGTATTAAAAAACCCACTGCTGTCGAGTCGATTCCGACTTATAGCGACCCTATAGGACATAGTAGAACTGCCCCGTAGAGTTTCCAAGGAGCGCCTGGCAGATTCAAACTGCCGACCTTTTGGTTAGCAGCTGTAGCACTTAACCACTACGCCACCAGGGTTTCCCTTTATGTATTAGGGGAAGACTTTTAGCCACTGAGAAAGTTTTAGGGGGAAAATGTAACCATTTAAACGTATTAAACAGCCAAGTCAGTTTTTTTGATATGCTTTTGGCATAGGTAGGGATAGTAGGGGCATATATTACTAGACCTTTAAATTTGAAAAACTGTGCAGATAGGTGTATATCTTGCTTTGTTGTTATTCTCGTGTTGGCTCTGACTCATGGCTACCTTACGTATAACAGGGTGAAACGTTGCCCAGCCCTGCGCCATCTTCCAGCACTATACTGGTCAATATTCTGTTGCGATCCATAACAGACAGGTGCTGCTTATATCTTGCTAAGGAACATTTCAGGGGGAGACTAATGCCCAAAGCAGAGTTGGGTCTTTGAGCGTTGACCGCCTACAATACTATGCAGGTGGCTAAAAGTCTTCCCTCCATCCCTTTTGCTGGTCCCAAGCAGTCCAATGATTATTTTCGGAAAATCTAGTTTATCCTCTTAGGGTTTAGGGTGTTTCTAATACTGGGAAGCTGTAAAGGGCCCCCCAGTTGTGCCCGCACTCTGGTGGAAGTTTTAATGAACTCGCTCCAGCTGTCCCAATGGACCATTGGTAGCTTGAGAGTGCTGGAGTCCTGAGATGCGGTGATACCCCATGCGATGGAGCACTGGTTATTCTCTGTCTGCCTCCTCCCTGCCACCCCCTCCATCCAGAGGCTGACCTCTGTGTACTGCCTCCATTGCTTTTCTTGTTCTCTGGCTCTGGTTGAATTCAGCCATAAAAGGAGATAGACAGGATCCACTGTGATCCTGGCAGTGGCTGAATTACTTTGCATCCACAGCTCCTGCTGAGTCTTACCTTCCCTGTGGCTTCTAATCTGACTGGGCTGTTGTAACACCATTCCCTCCCTCACCCCTTCAGCTTAGGGCTGGTGAAGGGTTCCATTGGACTAGAAACTCTTATCTAGTCTCCAGGCACCTCGTCCAGTTCTTGTTGACTCCCTCAAGCTTCCCACACCTCTGTACATAGTCCCTTCATTACATTCGTTTCACTGAAACCCTTTTGAGCGAGCCATCTGTTTCCAGCTGGACCCGCGAGTGGATACAGATGGCTGTATACCCAGGATTAATGGCATGGTCTTCTCGCTCTGGTTAGCAGCAGGCCCCAGGCCAGCCGTGGTCTCACACTGGAGGAAGAACAAAAAAGAACTCAGCAATTTGTAACGTGTTGTGAACTGCTAAGTTTCTAGAATGCTTTGGCAATACCAGGCTCTGTTAGGGGAGGTGAGAGGTTTTTATCCCTGGTTCATTCTGATGGAGACCAAAGTTTAGTGAGGCTTAGCAGAAAGTAAAGTCCTGTAGCCAGAAAGGAACACTCTGTGTAGATAGGGAGCCTGTGGCCCTTATCGGGCAGACACATAATTGCATTGACTTTTCTGCACCCTGACTTGCTTTTATCTTGTATCACATGGTTGAATTTGTTAGTGCCAGCTAAGCTTTCCACTAGAGCAGGATTACCGTGGAAGCCGTGGTTTAATATTAGCCAACTTGGAACATGGTCAGTTGTTTAACAATCAAAACATTTCTAGTCTTCTTTGACTCCAGTTATAGGTGAAGGGAACCTAATATTTCTTGGGCACCTCTAAACACTGTGGGGCAGTTCTGCTCTGTCTTGTAGGGTCGCTATGAGTCGGAATCAACTCGAAAACAATGGGTTATATGCCTGGTAATGTGATAAGTTATTTTAAATATTTTCTCTTACTCAATCTTTACAAAAATGCAGTGAGATACATGGTGTTAACCCTTTTTTGCAGGTGAGGAAGTGGGGGTTCCAGAATGTCAGGTACTTGACCAAGGTCACCCATTCTGTTGGTGGAAGTGCAATGTGACAAAGGGTTTAAGAGTGCAGGCTCTGGGCAGGTGACATAAGTACCCTGTGCCTCAGTCTTCCCATCTGTAGAACGGTGTAACAACAGAACCTACTTCATAGGGCTCTTGTGGAAATTGAAGGAGATGATGATTATAAAATGCTTAGGATAGGGCTTGGTACAGAATGAGCACTCAAAATGTTAACTAATATTGTTTTCTAATTTTAGCAGCCTACTTTATAGTTAAAGACTGCTATAAACAGCTGGAAATTTATTATGCTTTGATTTTGAGTGACGATTAGAAGATGATAAGAAGTTGTTTTCTCTGACCTAATTTTTAAACTCTGTAGATACAGTTTTGCTATGACCAAGTACTGGCATGTCTCTATGGCATCTTTAGAGCATCCCTTTTTTCATCTGCTCCCTGTTGATCTAGGCGTACTATTTAAAGTAGGCTGTAAAACATGGGTGCTCCTTGGAAACCCTGTGGGGCAGTTCTAGTCCATCCTATAGGGTCACTATGAGTCGGAATCGACTCGGCGGCAACAGTTTTTTTGGTATAAAACATGGAAGAAATCAGATAGGGCCTCTAAAAAATCAGTCTGTGAACAACCAGTAGTTGTCTATTTTCACACTTCTTTGTTTCCTAGCAGACAGATAATTGCTAAGACCTGGGCAAACCAAAAAACCTAATCCTGACTCATAGCGACCCTACACGACACAGTAGAACTGCCCCATAGGATTTCCAAGGCTGCAGTCTTTACAGAAGCAGATTGCCACATGTTTCTCCGTAGAGTAGCTAGTGGATTTGAAAAGCCGACCTTTCAGCTAGCAGCTGAGCACTTAACCACTGCACCACCAGGGCTCCTTAAGACCTTGGTAACATCTAGAAAATACTTTATAGGGTTTTAGCTGGACTTAGAAGTTCAATACAAACTGTAAAATTCTAAAGCCCACTTGCAGTTCAGGGTTTCAGGAAACCTGCCAGGCGCGGGTCCCGTTACCTAGGATTCTAGCTCACGTTCCGGAGCACCTTGAGTGGACAGAGAATTCACAGAGCTGGCCTGGTGAACGCGTCTCAGTCTGAGTTCCTTCGATGGAAAATATGGTTTCACGTGAAGGTAGTTTATAAAACAGTACACTTGTAAATATAAAAAATAAAGTCTTTGGAAAGAAACAAAACCTTTTGCTTTCTGGTCTAAGAATTATGCACTCAATTAAAACAGCAAGTATGGCAGTAAATTGACCTGACAGAGAAACACGCGACCACAAAGGCAGCTGTAGCTTATTAGAAAGCAAAGGCAGTTTTAGCAATTCACGTCAATCTTGAGCGTGCAGATGACACGGTAGCAAGAATAACCACCTACGAAATGCCATGAGAATCATAAAAATATCTAGCTATGGACTCTACGTACACCTCTCCTCGACATGTTAAAGCCATCAATCACATCACACAACTGAAACTTTTTATAGTTGGGGCAGCCGAAGGATTTTTCTGGCTGTCTCAGGCCTTCTGGTATCCATGGAGTGTGGCAGGGGAAAGAAAATTCCATTAAACCTTCAAAGACAGGGACAGAAAGAAGCCCAAAGGCTCAATTTCATTATTTCCACCACCTCCAGGATAAAAGAGTGACAATAACAACAACAACATGGTCAAAGAAACAAAAAAAAACCAAACCTGTTGCTGTCGAGTCATTTCCAACTCATAGCAACCCTATAGGACAGAGTAGAAGTGCCCCAAAAGGTTTCCAAGGCTGTCATCTTTATGGAAGCAGATTGTCGCATCTTTCTCCTGGGGAGTGGCTGGTGGTTTTGAACCGCTGACCTTTCAGTTAGCAGCTGAGCGCTTAACCACTGTGCCATCATGGCTCCTTACAACAATGTCAGCATCACTCAAAAGAACAGAGAGGGGGTGAAATGCAGTGTGAAAGCCTGTGTATAAAGAGTTTTCAGTCTTCTTTGATAATGATTGATCTACTGTTTGTAAAACTCCAACGTTGCTTTTTAGTGAGTGACAGCCGGAGAATGATGGATAGGTTAACTATGAAGTAAGGAGTAAGCAGGCTTTAGGGAAAACGCACAGTACGTGTTAAACTATCTTTCAGCCAGTTGTAAAAGTCAACACACTCTGTTCTTTGCAATTGAGATAGCTCTCAGTGTGTCAGAGACTAGAGTGGAGACTTCTCCTGGGGAAAAGACTTTCAAATCATCCTGCTACTGGAATTGATGTTGTTTTGGCTGCCAGTCAACAGGATGAGTTGGTGGATGTTCATGGCAATTCATTATCTGTCTAGGGTAGCTGGTTTCCTTCTTCAAGTGAGAAAAAACTAGACGCCAACCTTCATTAGCTGGTTGGTCTAGCTAGAAATCTTTTTCTCCTGCTCAACTACTTATTAAAATGCTCCGCTAAAGGACATTTAATGGCCAAAAGGAGGGAGAGAAGAAGAATGAGATGTAGTCGTACATCATCTACCCATGGGATTGTTGTTAGCTGCCGTTGAGTTGGCCCTCAACTCATGGTGACCCCATGCGCACTGGAACAAAACGCCGCCTGGTCCTGCGCCAGCCCCATGATCAGTTCCAGATTGTACCAGAATGATCCACAGGGTTTTCATGCCTGGTCCTGCGCCAGCCCCATGATCAGTTCCAGATTGTACCAGAATGATCCACAGGGTTTTCATGCCTGGTCCTGCGCCAGCCCCATGATCAGTTCCAGATCGTACCAGAATGATCCACAGGGTTTCACTGGCTGGTTTTTGGGAGTAGATCACCTGGCCTTTCTTCCCAGTCCATCTTGGTCTACAAGCTCCACCGAAACCTGTTCAGCATCCTATCAACATCCTCCACTGACAGCGGGGTGGTGGCTGCGCGTGAGGTGCGTTGGCTGGGAATCGAACCCAGGTCTCCTGCGTGGGAGGTGAGAATTCTACCACTGAACCACCAATGTTCCCACACACATAGGGTGAAACACCTTGAAATCTGTTCCCACCCTCATTTTATGAAAACGAAGCGTCCCTTTCTTAGTTGCTTTGAAGGGGGCATTGTAGAATGTTTGAAAAGAATGCTTTTTAAAATTAAAAATGTAATTTTAAATATAAATATTACAGAACACTTTTAAAAGATAGGTGGAAACCGATGACTGCCCTGACAGGGAGCACAACAGAGAACCCCTGAGGCAACAGGAGAACAGTGGGATGCAGACCCCAAATTCTCATAAAAAGACCAGACTTAATGGTCTAAGACTAGAAGAATCCCAGCGGTCATGGTCCCCAAACCTTCTGTTGGCCCAGGACAGGAACCATTCCCAAAGACAACTCATCAGACATGGATTGGACTGGACAATGGGTTGGAGAGAGATGCTGATGAGGAGTGAGGTACCTGCATCAGGTGGACACTTGAGACTGTGTTGGCATCTCCTGTCTGGAGGGGAGATGGGAGGGTAGAGGGGGTTAGAAACTGGCAAAACGGTCACGAAAGGAGAGACTGAAAGGAGGAAGCGGGCTGACTCATTAGGGGGAGAGTAAGTGGGAGTATGGAGTAAGGTGTATATAAGTTTATATGTGAGAGACTGACTTGATTTGTAAGCTTTCACTTAAAGCACAATAAAAATTATTAAAAAAAAAAAAAAAGATAGGTGGAGGGTACTGTTAAAGGAAATGAGCTCTGATGTGATACATTTAAAAAATCTGAGACTCCCATCTCACAGGCCACCCCCTATCAGCCGGTCACCCAGCCAGGGGTCCACAGCTTCCTTTGAACGCACCGCAGTCCCTAAGGTGAGGCTGACCTCCGAAGACAAGCTTTGCTGCTGAAGCCACTTGCCGCTTCTGTGCCCTGCTTTGCTTCTTCTTCAGCAGTTAGGATTTCCTTTATTGATCTTGGAGGCAATAAGAAAGCCCTTGAAATCCTAAACCTCCTAATTACCCGTTTCCATGTCAGCCCACTACCGAAGAACCATGTTGTTGCCGGCAGATGAGAATTTGTGTCTGCCCAGCTGGACTAGAAACGTTCAGCTTAAGGTCAAGAAGGAATGGGTTTCCGAGGCCTCACAGACAGCCCCCGAGCAGGGGCTGCACACAGCGTGACCTAGGCCGCATGATCTGCTGCCTGAGTCCGCAAGCCCTTAGAGCTAGGAGAAAGTGAAAGGTGGTCACGTAAAGGTGCAGAGAAGGAAAGGGAGACTGTGGCCTCCCACCATAAATAATACAGCACCCCTCTACCCAGGACTTGGGGAGAGAGATCTAGGAGACTATTTCAATCCTCCAAAAAGCACTTAAACTGAAGCCAAACAAAGTAAGCCTTCATCCGGTCCAAGCCTGTGCTCCGAAGTGTCTAGCACTCCAGGTTGGCAGTGCAGCTGGGACTAAGCTAAACTGTAACTAATCTTGAGAATGAACCCTGGAGACCAGACTTCTGTTCATCAAAGCATCTAACACCGCTGTCTTTCCCAACACACGCTGGCAGGTACTTAAGCAAACAAGATGAGCTGCTACAGATACTCGAGCTGTGAAAATGGGCTGGAGCAGGACAGCGGACCGAGGAAGGACTACTTTTATGGTTAAGAGACTCTTTTGTGGAGATGTCCTCACGGGTGAGGAAGAGAACCACAGTTTTATTTTCTTGGTGGCCAGGCATGACAGCTTCCAGAAAAGTGTTCAACCTTAAATTTGCATTAAAAGCCATGGGAGAAGAAATGTCTGTTAAAATGCTGCCCTTGATGAGAATCAGTTTAAAAATTATTTTCAGTGATTCTTCTGCAAAGACATTGTATTGTTTTTTATGCACAAATATTGCTGTTGACAGCATTGAGTAGTGGGAATGCTTTGTAGCCAACATTCCCACTCTTTTGCCAACTTCATCCTTTTTCAGTCGAGGTGGTTTATTATCGCAGGGACAGCTGGCGGGCCTAGGGGTGCCTTCTGTGATCTGGCGTGGAATCCTCTGGGCAAGGAAATGAGCGTATGCACAGCGCCTCCCACTGGTATTGCAGCATCAGTACAGAAAAAAATGACAACATCTGAGACTTCAAATGAGTTAGTCCCACTGTAGTTACCTCCCCCATTGAAAGCCCCAGAGAACCTCTGCATTGGAGGTTTAGCCTAAAACCTAAGAGATATATAATTCATGTGTGTACATGCACATGGATTATATGCATACGTGTCACAGTGTACAGCACAATGCCACGTGTGCTCAGTGTCACATGCGTGCCTGGTGTCACATGTGTGCACGTGCCACAATGCAGTGTGTGCATGCATGTTTGTCACATTTGTTCATTGTGTTACATGTGTGCATGTGTGTGCTTGACAGCATACACTGTAGAGAAAGTACATATCAAGTTGAACATGACGGCCTTAGAAGACTTCCCATTCTTCCGAGCAGCAGGATGCCGGTCAATGTTAACAAGCGTTGTTGTTGCTGTGTGCCGTTGAGTCGATTCCCACTCATAGTGACCCCATGTGACAGCAGAACTACCCCATAGAATTTTTGGGGAGATAATCTTTACAGGAGCACATCACCAGGTCTTTTCTCCTGCGGAGCCGCTGGGTGGATTCGAACTGTCAGCCTTTCTGTTAGCAGCTGAGCACTTAACCACTGCCCCACCAGGGCTCCTAAGAAAACAACTAAGCCTTGGCTATTTTATATGAGAACCATTTGGGTTTCTAGTTTTAAAAAAAAGGAGAAAAAAATACCAGCTTACCCAGAAATGACCCAGTTTCCTTCCTTGGGGACAGGAGGCCTCACAGGAGTTGATAACCCAGGAATCTGTGAGGTGGAGGAGACACTCCCAGCATGGCATTGCTGCTGCGTCATTGCTGCACCTGACACGTTTGCACAGGGTGCTGACTGAGGAGCTGAGAGTGCGTCTTCCCCTCCTGAGACAGTTGGCCTTTGGGGCCCTGCAATCTGTTTCCTCTTTGGACTGGGGACAACTGTGCAACTGTGTCTCTGTCTGTGTCCAGGGCTAAGACAGCATTATCTGGTAGGAACCCCAATGGCGGGTTCACACTGGGCCCCCCTTTCTCTGTCTGCATTAATTTCTCTACAAGAGGACCTTCTCTATTTACTTAAGCCATTGGAGGCCTCCGTCATTGAGGAATTGGAACGGGCAAGGCTGTGGGATGCCTTTTAAATTTCTTTTTAAGTGAGCCTTGCATCACATTCCTGAACAGGCTTTCCTAAAAGGATAGGCAATGTCACCTCTAACCAGTGTGCTCCTTTTCTGCACCAGTCCTAGCAGGAACAGAACGGAAGTGAGCCACCTCTCTCAACCAGATACCCACGTCCAAGCAAAGGGGTCTTTTCTTCCCCCAGATCTGCCCCTTCACAAATGCTGGGAGAGCAAAGAGAGATGAAAAAATAAGGCCTCACCCATTCTTTCTTCCTCTGCTTCTCCATTACAGACTCCTTCTCCACCCACCTATAGCTGAGTCACTGTGTCACCAGCTCTTTCCTGCTCGAAACCTTTGTCTAGCAGCAGACAGGTATTCACCGAGCCCAGTGTTCAAGCCACCATATTTCACTTTACTGATATCCCCCTCACTTCTAATCTTAGGAGAATCGATAGTGCTTTATATTCAGCTTAGTTATGTCTGGGTTAATATTTAGCTCTGATTTTAAGCGTAGTCCAGATACAGGCAAGCTGACACATCTAAAGGAGAAAACAAGATACTTGGTCTGTGTTCGGATACTGCCAAGTTAAGAGAAGGAGCAGACAGTCGTTGAAAGGGGCAGTGGCGGTGGGAGGGGTGAAAGCTCGTCCTTGAGATGTTATTTTCAACCCGCATGGTGTGCAGAACCGGGTCACGGCAGCCACAGACGCTCTTCAGCTGAAGTAGAATACGATCCCTGGTGCCTACTTTCTAGATGAACTGCTAGAAAAAAAATGAGGACTCTGCCTGTGGGAATTTCTCTAGAAATTCACATTTTAGAAAACAAAACAACCACTTAGGTAAAGGTTTATCTCAAAGGATTGCTCTGATAGAACACTTGATAGGAAATTCAGTATTTCTGTAACTGGCAAAAGGGCAGGTGAGACAAGTGATTAATTCTAAGCCATTACTTATTAGTTCAAATGCTTGGCTTGCCAGCCATTGGGATTCATATGATGACACAAAGTTGGGAAACACGAATCAGGCCTTCCCAACCATGTACAGAACTTTTGATGATTCTCTTGCCTCTTTTCTTCAGCAAGACCAAAATTCATTTCTGCCTTTCCTTTACTGTCACGATTGAATAGGCACACTGGAGCTGATTAAGAACATCTATCTAGACAGCTGTTTCCTTCCTACATGTGTCAACTCAATGACCAGAATGTAATCTTTTCTAGCATGGCGTTCCTCTCTACAGCAGCTGGGGCTGAAAGCTTCAGCAATCAATTCTATGCCTTTACGGAAACCAAACCCCAAAACCCATTGCTATTGAGTTGATTCTAACTCACAGCAATCCTGTAGGACAGAGTAGAACTGCTCCTTGGGTTTCTAAGGCTGTAAATCTTTCCTGAAGCAGACTGCCACAGCTGATGGGTTTGAACCACTGACCTCTCTGTTAGCAGCCGAGTGTTTAACCACTCTGCCACCAGGGCTCTATTCCATCATGGAGAGGAGGTTAAATGTGTGTAAGCAAATAGAGTCTAGTTCACTGCCACCTCTGAAAGCCCCATTCACCACCCTACATCTCTCTCTGCATACCATTTCACTACCCAGCGTGCTTCTCCTTGTGTCTTCTTAGACTGGTCAAAGCTATGCCATGAACCCCACCAGAGTTTCAAGTCTGTGTCCAATATTACTCATCTCTCTGTGTTCCTGAAACACAAGCTAACATCGTTCAGCACAGGCCACAATGTCATATTGCCTCTCCCCATACCTTTCTGACTAAACCCACTTAGGTCTAACCAACTCTTAACTACCTGTGTTCATGGAAGGTAGCTTGCATAATCCAGATGATCAGATACCCTAAAACCAGTGGAGTGCCTTGCTTTTTTATTCCCTCCTGGCATCAAGCGGATTTATCTTCATAATTACTTGTTGAATGGAGTCTAATATTAAATTTTTTAATTAAAATTTTGCTAACACTTAAATTTTTATTCCCTCTTTTGGATTAAAAACAAAACAAAGATTAAATCATCCCTAAAATTAAAAAAAAAAGCAACCTGTTGCCATTAAGTCAATTCCAACTCCTGGTGACCCCATGTGTGTCACAGTAGAACTGTGCTCCATAGAGTTTTCAATGGCTGATTTTTTTGGAAGTAGATTTTTTTGAGACCTTTCTTCTGAGGTGCCCCTGGGTGGTCTTGAATCTCCAACCTTTCAGTTAGCAGGAATTATGTTAACCATTTGCACCACTAACAGACCATTATCTCTGAAATAGGTGTTTCAAAATGTGAAGAATCCCTGTTGCTATGTAGTAGAAACCTGACAGCTTATTTTGGAGGGAATTATAGCACGGATCTCAAAGACTCTGTCTGTTAGCCTTAGGATGATCGTCCTGCTGATGAGAATATACCGTGTACCTGGATACACATTTCATTTCTAGGCTTTGGATGTCTGCTTTGGACCCTGGCCTCCCCAGGGGCAGTTTCTCTGGCTGCAGGGACATGGGTGCTATATAATTAGTCTATCTGCCTTGAAATCACTTCCACCAATTCTCCGTCCCTTAGAATGACTTCCCTAAATAAAAATCAGTGTTTATCTAAAGGCCCTGGAACATCTCGTATAATAATAATGGTAAAGTTGGGATTAAAACATTTCCTTCCAAACCTTTGCTTGTTTTTCTCAAAAAAGAAGGTGGTAGGAGAGGAGGAAGAGGAGCTAAAGGAGAAGTCGCTCTCCACTAGTGTGGCTACTAGGATGCCTTGAACTTGCAGCTGACCTTGATGATGGTGTGGGGTTTTACTGCATGTATTTTTATGTAACAGCTTTCCCTGTGGCCTCATCTTACAGTTGTACCTCTTTGTCTTTTTTGCTTGGATTTATTTATCAATCATAAATCTTGTTGGGTGTATTTTTCTAAGCCACTGTAAAATACTTTTGGGAATGATACCGGTTGCCATTGTGTCAATTCCAACTCATAGCAACCCTATATGTTGGGACCCTATATGTTGGGAACGAGGTGGTGTGGAATTATACAGACAGAAAGAACAAAGGCAGCACCTGCTCAGCCATCCACAGTAGAGCTCTTGGTCGTTCCCACCGGCAAACAGCCCTTGCTTAGGGAGACAGAAGAGGGACGATCATTTTTAAAATCTGTGTGTGGGACACCAAGAGTGATGCTTTCATGTAAGACCCAGAGATGACAGAAACTGGGCAAACACCTGCACAGGAAATGCCTGCCTGTGACAGTCCTTGAGGAAGAGCTCAGAAAGCTGGTGGCGTGAGAGGTCTGATGCTTAATGTGTATCCAGTGGGTAAGGAAAAACCCAAACCAAACCTCGTTGCCGGCCAGTCGATTCCAACGCCTAGTGACCCTAAAGGACAGGGTAGAATTTCCCCATAGGGCTGCCAAGGAGGGCATAGGTGGATTCAAACTGCCGACCTTTTGATTAACAACCATAGCTCTTAACCACTACACCACAGGGTTTCCAGGTGAGAAAACCGACCCAGTGCCATCAACCAGGTGAGAGGTAGTGCGGTAATACCTGTGAGGGATGGGCCTCCCTCCAGTCTCACCCCCGCACACCCCACACCCACACCCGCTGCATGTTTGATTGGCTAAAGCCAGCACTTACTTTTAGGAACGATGTCCTCCAGTCTGCAGTTTGCGTTGTGATTTTCTTAATGTCTAGCTTTGTGTAAGGTCCTTAACAACAACAACAACAACAAAAAACCTTTTGAGGGGCTGTTGAATTACATTTCCATTTTCTTTCATTAGGAAGCCATGTCTGGCATGAAAAAAAAATTCATGGTTTCTTATAAAGGTGTAATTTTGCTTCATTTTTATTCATTTATTTTCACGATGGGGAGAATAAGATTGTTTTCCTGCAAGCATCACTGTCCAGTTTTTGCCTTTCATGTTAGTGATTTTTTCCCCCCTGTGGCTCCGCAGGAAAACTCAAAGCAATTTGAGATGGAAAAATGCAATCTTATAACAATGCAGGCTTTGTCTGGATAAATACAATGATTGATGACCACAACCATTTAAGTCCTTTTGGGTTAATACATAATTCTTTGATTATATCTGAGAAGAAGAAACACATGAGTTTATGTTCTGGGTCTTCAAATAGCTTCTCTCTCTCCCTTTTTACTTTGAACTAAGTGGCCTGAAATTAATGAAGCTGACACCCAGGGGCGGAGCCAGGTTTTGTGAGGCCTGAAGTTAGACAATTTAGGGGGCCCTCTTTCAGAAAAGGAAACAAAAATATCTTACTTTTACTATTTTCCACAAAAACATAGGATGACTTGAACATACTGCTAGGGTTCGTCCATTTTTATAAAAACACATGACCACGTGAACATCCTGCCAGAGTTCCTCCCAGGCCTTGGAAGGTGCTGTGCGAGAGAGCCCTGAAGCTTACATTTTATGGGCTTCATGGTAAGTCCATTTTAGCAGGTACCATATTGTAAGAAATGTCCACCTATACTTCACACACTTAAATTAGCTACTTGTGCACAGGAGCACAGGAAATGTAGGTAATAGCTGTACAGGGACTGAAGAGTTAATATACAAGTCTAAATGTAAGAACAGAAGATTACATAGTAGGCATTAAACACTCAAACACACAGATACATTTTGCTATTTTCGTGGAGCCTGACAGTTCCAAAGACCCCACTCAGGTGTGATCTCCCCTTCTCCAGACCTTAAATTGTTTGCCTGCCTTTAAATGTTCACTTTCAGGGGAAGGTAATCAATTTAATACACTACCGTTCACTCAGACAAGCCGACTCAAACACTGGTTTCTGAATTGGCCTCATGCTGAGCAATTCCCTATTCTAGAAGCCAGGTGTGATGGGTGGGAGGACGGAATGGGGCGGGGGTAGGGAACACACTGCCAGTAGGCAGAGCTTGGTGTTTTTTGTTTTTCAGGTGGTTCAGATACTGGTCTGGGGATCTCCATTGAGGAGGGTCCTCTGGGTCTCCGTGGTCTCATTCAGCCGGGATTTGTCCTGCTTACTGTCACTCCGTTCCCCATCATCTGTGCCGCTCACCTTGACCAAGCAGAGGACATTCTGGAAGCTCTTCTTGAAGTTGTCAGACAAGAAGGCATATAGGATGGGGTTGGCACAGCTATTAGCATAGGTGAGGACCACCACAAAGTCAAACATGCCTTTGAGGGCTGGAGTGGGACTGATGGCCACAGAAACCGATGAGACATTAAAGATGTAGAAGGGGAGCCAGCAGAAAATGAAGACAGCCACCACTATGGACACCATCCGTGTGACCTTCTTCTCTGACTTTTTCCTCTTGGAGGAACCCACTCGGATTCCAGAGGACTTGACCTTGATGATAATGAACAGGTAGCAAAGACAAATGATGGTAAGGGGTACCAGGAACCCCAAGATGAAGGTATAGATAATGAACCCTGTGTACCATGCCCCAGATTCACCTGGCCAGTTGATGGTGCAGCTGCTTCTCCCTGACTGGTTGCTCCGAAGACCGGCATATATCATGATAGGCAAGATGACCAGCAGAGAGACTCCCCACACAGCCACGTTGATCATCTTGGCTGTCCGGGGTCTCCTCCACTTGGCCGACTTGATGGGGTGGACCACGGCCAGGTAGCGGTCAATGCTCATGACTGTCAAGCAGAAAATGCTGGTGAACTGATTGATGCCATCCACAGTCATGACCACCCGGCAGATGGCCTTGCCAAAGGGCCAGTGGACCAGAGCCACCTGCATGGCCAAAAAGGGCAGGCCCAGCATGAAGAGCTCATCCGCGATGGCCAGGTTGAGGATGTAAATGTTGGTGATGGTTTTCATCTTGGCATAGCGGAGGATGACATAAATGACGAGCGTGTTGCCACACAACCCAATGATGCAGACCACAAAATATATGAATGTGAGGACTGCATTGCTGGTCAGGTCATAGTACGGCTCTGTTTGGTTGGAGCCATTGGCTGCCACCACTGAACCATTGAGGTCCAACGAGGAGGACAGCCACGCTTGGCTCCCATTGAGTAGCTCGTATGCCATATCCATGGCTGCTTACTGTCTTAGGCTAGTTCCCACCAGCCAGAAGATCCTATTCTCCCCTTCATGGGCCCCAGAGGCAAAGGATCCACTGTGACATCTGAAAGGGAATAAAGGAAGATTGGCCCATCAGTCATAGACCACTTAAGCTCTCCCTAGCTTTCCATATTTCTGGCTTACCCACCTAGACATACTCCTAAATTGAAAAGTGTCTTGTTATCTTTCCTGTCTTAGGGCTACGAACCGATTCTCAGCAGAAGTGGACTTTTGAGTGGTTTTTCCAATAGGGGGGAGGGGCTTAGTTTAAGCTATCACAGTTTATCTTGTCATCTTTGGTGATGCACATTGGGAGATGGTTGTGGCTGCAAAAAAAAAAAAAAAAATGTACTTTGATCTCTAAGAAGTTGACTGGTCCAAAATGGAGGGAGGAGGAACTTGGAAATGTCCAGCCCCTGGTTCCCTGGGGGTCTGGCCCTGGCATCCTTGGCCTTTTCCCCATGAGGAAATCTGTGCTGACTTGCCCACTGCTCTGGAACTTTTCCATTCTGAAAACCCCATAGTGGGAAAAACCTGGACTTTAGAGGTAGAACAATCTCGGGTTCCACCACTGAGCCCGTGTGACCTTGTGCTATACACTGAACTTCTCTGATGCTCGCTTGTCAAAATGGGATGTCATGAAGGCTAAATGACGGACTGTATGGGAAAATGCCTAGCATTGTTCTGGGCTCATGAGCAGAACTTGATAAATACTATTTTCCCCCTTTTTTTCCCCTCTGCATTTCATTATCTCTAAGTTATTGAAATCTGCCTCCATGGTGAACCAATTTATAGTTTTAGGAGTTAAAAATAAAAATCTGGCTTGCTTTCATTTTTAAAATTAAAGCTTTAGCTTATTTTTTGTTTCTTCTGTCTTTGTTTCTGTAAAACTGAATGCTTGACCCTAGGGGTCTTTCTCCGCATGTGAGATTGTTCACTATAGATTAGTAAGTAAGCACAAGTAAGCCTGTGCTCACCTTGCTCAGTGGGTCATCTGCCCCTATCAGGGACTGTAAATTTGAAAAGAGGCTTTGATTCTGTAGGAAGGTGTTGTGGGGATGGGAGACCAACAGATGCCAGCCATACCTAGAAGCAGAATCTTTTTTTTTTTTTTTAATAATTTTTATCGTGCTTTAAGTGAAAGTTTACAAGTCAAGTCAGTCTGTCACATAAAAGCTTATATACACCTTACTACATACTCCCATTTGCTCTCCCCCTAATGAGTCAGCCCGCTCCCTTCTTCCAGTCTCTCCTTTCGTGACCGTTTTGCCAGTTTCTAACCCCCTCTACCCTCCCAACTCCCCTCCAGACAGGAGATGTCAATACAGTCGCAAGTGTCCACCCGATACAAGTAGCTCACTCTTCATCAGCATCTCTCTCCAACCCATTGTCCAGTCCCTTCCATGTCTGATGAGTAGTCTTCGGGAATGGTTCCTGTCCTGGGCCAACAGAAGGTTTGGGGACCATGACCACTGGGATATTTCTAGTCTCAGTCAGACCATTAAGTCTGGTCTTTTTATGAGAATTTGGGGTCTGTATCCCACTGTTCTGCTCCCTCAGGAGTTCTCTGTTGTGCTAGACAGGAGCTGGGCTTCAGGGAAGCAGGTTCATTCACAGAAGTGAACAGAAGGTTCCAAACACTAACGTGGTTAGATGTAGTTCATACACACCCCCTAGCCCCTGGATCTGCCCAACTATCTTATGAAAAAAAAAGAAGCGGGGATAATTATTCCCCTTTAACAGATGAGCTAATTGAGGCTTAGAGAGTTTAAGTAACTTGCTCCTAGTCACTCATACGTACATAATTGGTGGGGCTGGGATTTAAACACAGGACATGTGACCCTGCGTCCTCTGCACTTTTCACAGCATCACATCTCCTGCTTAGAAGAGTGGAAAGCTAGCGACTGATGACAGGGCTTTGATTTGAAGCAATTGACTCCTATGCCACCCCAATGCTGAGAAAACAATAACACCATTGGCTTGGCTTATGATATAAAACAAGAGCTCATTACATAATTAATGATTTATCTACAGTCATTTGAAAAACATCACTGAGGGGTTCTTTGTGCTGGGTAGCAGAGAAACAGCGATGAACAAGACCTCGCTGGTGCCCTCTGTTGTTGTTAGTTGCCATCGAGTCAACCCACGACTCATGGCAACCCCATGCATAACAGGATTGGACTGTTGTGATCCATAAAGTTTTCACTGGGTGATTTTTGGAAGGAAATCATTAGGCCTTTCTTCCTAGTCCATCTTAGTCTGGCAGCACCACTGAAACCTGTCCAGCATCCTAGCAGCATGCAAGCTGCCACTGACAGATGGGTGGTGGCTGCGCGAGAGGTACGTTGGCTCAGAATCGAACCCAGGTCTCCCGCGTGGAAGGCTAGAGTTCTACTGCTGAACCACCATGGCTCCTCCTGGTGCCCTCTAGGGGGTGACAATTTAGTAGGGGAGACAGGCAATCATATAATACTGGGTGCGAAGCTTACGGAGATATGAACGAAGGACTTTGGAATGCCTTGTTTTCCTGGGGATTGAGTCTAGGCTTTATAAGAGAAATTTCGGAGCTGGGTCTTGAATATATGAAGGGTAAATAAAGCAAGGAGGCCAGGGAGAGAGGCCATTCCGGGGTCAGAAGGCGGTAAAGAGTGTGGGTGTCCAGCACATAGTGGGGATAGCTCACATACCTGACACTTTGCACTTGGCCAGTGTAGGTTTTCCTGGTGCCTGAGTGTGTAGATCAGAGATTATTCCTTTTTGCTTGGGGAGACTGCTGAGGAGTCAAAGAAGACATTGGTGGCAACAAGTGCTTGGGAAATCTTCTCTGTACTGTCAGGGCGTTGCCTACCCATTCTGTGCTGACTTCCCTGCCACACAACTGTAACGTGAGGTCTGGGCTTTGTGCCCGACCTTTCTGCAAATACCTCAGGGAGCTGGGATTGCAGGTCTGCAGTGGGTGTCAAAGCGTAAGTGGGCAGCTATTCGACACAGAAGCTGTGAGGAAGCAGTCTTCCTATCCCTGGCTTAATCTGGATTGTTTCCACTATCCTTTCTAACCCCCTTGCCAGTTACTAGAAGTCTCCAGACCCAGGATCCTATTTAAGCTGCCTGCGTCAGAGGGTACGTTAATCGCTGACATTACCAGGGGCCCTTCTGTGGAACACGAATGGCCACCCCCAGTGTCGGGGTAAGAGCACTAGGCTATAGAGCTCTCTCCGGGGGTTCTGAGA
Organism: Loxodonta africana; assembly: GCF_030014295.1. Taxonomy (NCBI): domain Eukaryota; kingdom Metazoa; phylum Chordata; class Mammalia; order Proboscidea; family Elephantidae; genus Loxodonta; species Loxodonta africana. The sequence goes on from NC_087359.1 coordinate 19,787,574, forward strand.
TAGGAATGATGAGGGGGAAGAGTGGATGCTGCTCTCCAGCCCTAACTCTGCCTTCTCAGCCCAGCATCACTCAGTAGGAGGAAATGGCACCGGGGGCCAGATTCTTCTGCAATAGGCTGACAGACAAGCAGCATATCTCCACTCTTGTGAGAGGCAGCGGTAGACTGGGTCCAGGGCTTTGGTGAAGGTGATGGAAGTGATAGGCTGGGGAGCCTGCCAGAGTGGTAAGTCTCGTCAAGGGAGAAATGAGCTGAAATCCTGGTGAGTCTGACTTCTTTAACCCTCAGGTCTCTGGGTGAATCCCACTTCATTTGTATCCCACAGCAAATAGGGAGCGGAAGGCAGCCCCAGGGAATCAAGATTTGTTGAATTGTGGTTCAGTGAAATACACAAGGAAGTTAGGTTTTCTGCTTTCCTTATTTTTCCAGCCTAAGAATTGTTGGATGCTGGAAATGGCTGGTGCTTGGTTTCCTCTTAGACAGAGGCCAGCTCTGCTGGAAGGAGGATAAGGACCCTCTCCTGCACCCTGTCCCCCTTTCCTGCTGGTCTGTGGTTACCAGCCTAAGATGTGAGCGTGGGTAGGGGGCCGGGCATCAGGGGTGGTCTGGAATCCTGCTCAGCCTCACCTTCTCCCTTCTCTCCAGCATCTTTTCCCCCACTCGGTCCCCACCCCTGCCAGCCTCAGGGCCTGTGAAGCCCGGCTTGGTCTCCCCGAGCCTGAAGCGAGTCCCCTCCGCACGGAAGACCACGGCCCCGCACGGGCCACCGCGGCGCTAGAGCCCCCGGGAAAAGCTGGGACGTTGCTGGCGGAAGCGGGGGAGTCTCCCGACAGCGGAGCCGGTGCCCCGGGCTGCTACAGAAAATCCTTCCCTCGCCGCCCCCTCGCTTGCCCTCTCAAGACCCAAGGGTTTCCTAGAGGTTTTCCAGCCATTTCCAGGACGAGGGGAGGGAAGACTGTGGCGCCAGCATGCTCAGTTTCTAAACGCAAAGAGGAGCCGAAGCGCTAGGGGCGGCTAGGAGCGAGCGAAAGCCGCTTGGGGACTTGGCCGGCGGATCCCAGGCACCGGCGCACTGCCACTCAGCGGTTTCAAACCTGGGCAAACTGTCTTCGCCGCCTGGGAACCGGGGAATCAACGCGACCTGCAGGTTCCTGGCCGTTTTCCTGGCCAGGCGAGGAAGATCGGGGAAAAGCCCCTCTTTCTGCGCCTAGTGCTGGCCAACTGCCCCTCGCAGGCTCGGATCTCTGGGTGAGAGTCCGCAGGAGCTAGAGTGTGGCTCCTGCCACGTCCCTCCCACCGCCCCGGCCTCGCTGTCCTCGCGTCGGGGCTCTTTGCAGGCAGAGGGGAGAGAAGGTGTCCCCGTTGCAGCTACCACCGGGACCACAGGCTGAGGGACCAGGACGGGACGAGGGCGCACGACACAGACACTGGCACGCGGTACGGTCACATCCGATCCAGTGCAGCGGACCCACAGACCCCACTCACGCCGGGACACCCACCAAAACCACCCGCAAAGGCACAAGAGCGAGAGCCACGCACACTCGCACCCAAGCCACACGCACGTATGACACACTTGGGCACACCGATGGACGCGCCACCGTGCAATGCAGATGTGCACAGGTGCCCAAGTGCGCTTCCCGCTCCCTCCATCCCCCCCCCCTCTCAGGCACGCGCACACACACACCTCACCTTTGCTTTTCCGCTGTAATCGTCTATCCTGGCTCGCCAGCACCCAGCGGCTGCTGCCCACCCAGCCGGGCGCCGGGGCGCGCAGCAGCTTGTCCGCCGCCCGCGCTCGGCGTCCAGGCTCCCGACTCCGCGGCCCCGGTGTGCCAGCTGCCGCTCGCCGGGCTCGCAGACCCCGGCGCCGAGCAGCGGACTGGGGCTCCAGGCGCCGGTGGCCGTGGGAGCGCTTGCGCGCCGGTGGCTGCGCCGCTTGGACTGGCCCAGCCGGGCCCGGGCCCCCTGCACAGTTCCCCACGCCCCTTCGTGACGTCACGGCAGCTTCGCCCCGCCCGCTCGATCCTGTGGGAGGACAAGGGTGAGCCTAGTGGAGAAGCCAGCGGTGGCTGCGGGCAAAGCTGGCAGGCACCGGGGTGGCGGGGAGAGCCCGCGTGCGGGGGCGTGAAGGGTTAAGCGATTTTGGCCTCTCCAAGACTCGTGGCAAGGACACGCGCTGCTTCCCGCTCCCGATTTCACGAAATGGGTTCAGTTTCACCCAGCAGATTCAGGGCAGCTGGAGTGGCGGCTGGGGTGACCCAGACTCGTTCCGGGATCTCTGTGATCTTCTCTGCCAGACAAGTTTGCAAAGCTGCGAATAGTGCGGGCCGGCCCCGGGCTCAGGAAGCAGAGTAGAAAAGGATTCAGGGGAAAAGCGCTTCTCTGTGCAGTAGCCAAACGCCTGCGTTGCGTGCGAGCCTGCACTTGGGTTCCAAGACTCGAGACTCGGCAGGGGTCGGCTCATGCCAACTCTTCCAGCATTCCACAGCTTGGAGCAGAGTAGCAGCGCACCGGCCCCCTTGCTTTATCCTGTCGGCCAGCATCTGCCAGCCTGACCAGCACAGACCCCCCTCCTACGAACTGTGAGGGAGCAGAGGGGAGCCTGCAAGAAGTGGGAGTTCTGTCGCATCAGCTGCGGCTATTTATTTTTTGAACTGTGATGATTCAGCCTCTGTTCCAATAGTTTGTCATAATCAATCCTGCAGCCCCCCCTTCCTCACACACTCACACACACTCACCCACCATCCTGAGTACAGTTTCACAGGATGGGAAAACAGAAAGCAAACCCGAACCAACTACAGTCTTCTCTGTGGGCTGAGCTGCCTTGGTCGGCCCATCACAGCAGCATCTGATTTCCAGTTCAAAAGCAGAAAGTATAAGTCCAGAAACTGTTTAGCAGGTGAGGCGAGTCTTACAGATGGGGAAGTGACACGGGGAAGGAGCCGTCAGGTAAAGTGCCAGTCAGCTGCTAATTTCTATCTGGGCCAAACTGCGGCTTGGGGTACCCACTGTAAGCGTGGAAATCAGGGGTTTCCATCGGATTCATCTCTTTCTGAGTTGTTGGTCCTGATGGGGCTTGAATGAATACCAACAGCCTGAAGCTCAGAGGCTAGACGGAAATTGACCAGGTGAGTGCCTTACTTCCCAGCCAGTGTGGAGCGGACTGAAGTGTGCGGGACAGAGGGGCTGGGGAGGGTAGCTCAGCAGAAGGGGAGTGTGTCTCTGCTCATGGTTAGCTTGACTGAGGAGGGTGAGGTAACAGGACAGAGCAGAGTGGAGCACAGCAGATCTCGTACCCTCTGGAGACATGGTTGCTACCATACCATCTGTTGCCACCTTCTAGTTTAAAACCAATGACCTGGACTGGTTTCCAGGAAAAGGAAGATCCAGGGAATGCCCACTCTGACCTCGAGTTCCTTTCCCTGGTACCATATTACCATTTAAAAATTCTTGAGCTCTTGATGCCTAACTTGTGTCTTTTTTTTTCTTCTTCTTTTTTTCCACAACCACGGTTTTCCAATCTGTAAGAAATTCACCACCAGCTCTCGGCCTCCTCCCCGCTCAGGTGACCCCGGTGGTGCACAGCATGTGTTTGTTTGGTTTTAGTATGAGCTGTTGTTAGTTGCTGTCGAGTTGGCTCCGACTCACGGCGACCTTACGTGTAACAGAATGAAATGTTGCCGGCTCCTGTGCCATCTCCATGATCATTGCTATGTTTGAATCCGTTGTTGTGGCTATTGTGCCAATCCACCTCAGCCAGGGTTTCCCTAGTTTTAGTTGGTACTCTGCTTCGGAGCCCTGGTGGTACATCCACCAGCTGCTCCATGGATAATCCTCTGGGGCAGTTCTCCTCTATTCCATAGGGTCGCTATGAGTTAGAGTCGACTCGATGCAATGGGCTTGGTTTTTGGGTTTCTATTTGACCAAATATGATGTCCTTTTCTAGCAACTGGTCTTTCCTGATGACATGTCCAAAGTAAGCGAGCCAAAGTCGCACCATCCTAGCTTCTAAGGAAAATTCTGGTTGTAAGTCTGAGTGAAGCAAATAAACACAAAAACAAACAAAACCAGTTGCTGTGGAGTCAATTCCAACTCATGGCGACTCCATGTGTTGCAGAGTAGAACTGCACTCCATAGGGTTTTCAAGGCTGTGATCTTTCAGAAGCAAATTGCCAGGCCTTTCTTCTGAGGCACCTCTGGTGGGTTTGAACCAGCAACCTTTTGGTAAGTAGTTGAGTGCTTAACCGTTCTACTAGCAAAAATAGAGATTGGTCCTAGAGGATCAGTGAATAGCAGCTTGGGTAATTAGTTGATGCTCTTCAACTTCCATGAGCAAATACAATGACGTCACCCTTGCTGTATTTTCGTTGTGTGATTTTCTTTGCCTGATAAGGCAGATTGGCTAAGCTCAGCCTGGAAAACGGACTGGCCCCATGTACCTCAGGCACACCTGTCTCTAACCTAGGGCTCGGTACACCAGTTCAAACCCCTGCTGAGAATCTGCATTTCTAACAAGTTCCCCAGGGACGAAAATACTGCTGGTTAGGGACCCATTCTGAGACCCACTAGTAGAGCAGTGGTTCTCAAAATTTATTATGCGTAAGATTCACCTGGGTATCTTGTTAAACTGTAGATTCTGATTCAGTATATCTGGGGTGGAAATGCAAATTCTCAGCAGGAGGTGGAACCGGAATGAACTGGTTGAACTGGAACAAATCACTTTGAAGCCCTGGGTGAGTGGACCTGAACAACCTTGACCTTGACAGCAGAAAATGTGTCCACTAGAACAATTGTTTTCTCCAGATAATCTATGCCTCCTGGCTCCACTTTGAAACAAAGCTGTTTGACTTTACTGCCACCTATGCTCAGCAGCCAACCTCAAGTTCCTGGTCCCTGTGTGACTCCTAATGGCCACTCTTTTGTGATTGACTTATTTTCACTCAGCATGATGCCCTCCAGATTCATCCATGTTGTGAGATTCACCATTGTCCTTTATCATCGCATAGTACTCCATTGTGTACGTACCATAGTTTGTCCACTCATCTGTTGATGGGCACTTAGGTTCTTTCCATCTTTTTGCTACTGTAAATAATGCTGCAATAAACATGGGTGTGCATATGTCTCTTCGTGTGACTGCTCTTATTTCTCTAGGACATATTCCTAGGAGTAGGATTGCTGGATTGTACGGTATTTCTATTTCTAGTGTTTAAGGAGGCCCCATATTGTTTTCCCAAATGGTTGTACCATTTTGTGTTCCCACCAGCAGTGCATAAGAGTTCCAATTTCCCCGCAGCCCAATAGCCGTTCTTTTGACTTTCCCCTCCATCTGCTGAATGAAGGTGGCACTGTTACACACCAGGCTGCCTCTGCTTCCTCTAGGGCTCGGTTAGTAACTAAGTAACAAAACCTTGAGCCAGAAAAATAGAAGAGTTGAAGAGGAGATAACCTCAGGAAGGGTTTGTGTGATAATCTCTCAAGCAATGAATTAATACCCTTTCTCTTTCAGCACTTATCAAAGAGACAATAGACAGCAGGAAATTAAGACCAGGTGCAGGACAAAGAGCCAGGTGGGTGCTCAGCCTCTGCCACAGGGAGATACTATTTAGGCTTACTCTTGCAGTGAGAAGTTCACAGCCTATCAGTGATGACACAGAGACACTGAACCCCCAAGTAGGTCATGATGCCTCTTAGTGGCTTAATAAATTAAACTGGGGAAATTGTTACTCTGCGATCAGAGCTTCCAAACCGTTCGTTCCTGTTCGAACCCCTGCTGAGAATTTGCATTTCCACTCCATATATACTGAATCAGAATCTACATTTTTGACAAGATGCCCAGGTGATTCTTATGTATAATAAAATTTAAGAAGCACTGCTCTACTAGAGGAACCCTAGTGGGGCAGTGGTTAAGACCCAGCTGCTAACCAGAAGATCAGCATTTCGAATCTACCAGCTGCTCCTTGGAAACCCTATGGGGCAGTTCTACTTTGTCCTATAGGGTCATTACGAGTCAGAATTCACTCCACAGCGATGGATTTGGGTTTTTTTTTAAGTCATTCTCAGAACTGGTTCCCTAACTGGCAGCATTAGCCTTGCTGGAAAATTTGTTAGAAATGTAAATTCGCAGCAGGGGTTCAGAGCGCAACAAACCTGGTTCAAAGCCCTGTCAGCAATCAATTTAGTGGAAATAAGTATTGCATTTAAGCCCAGAGGAAAGCAAGAGAGCCCTGGGAGCAGGGCTAACCCGGCTGGGAATGGTGGATAGCATTCAACTGTAGTATCCAATGTGGTTTTGATGGTCTCCGTGGGAATGCCAAGGATGAGGCTGGCCATTTCTGTTGATGTGAAAAGAGACATTCTCCTGTTGTGCAGGACATTCAGATGTACAAAAGAAGGTACTTGGAGTGATGGTTATAGCGTGATGATCATATTCCCTGGGCTTCCTGGGACACCCCTGTTTTCAGCTCATCTGTCCATTGTTCCCCACGGACTATCTGCAGTTTGCCAAAATTGAGATGCTAGCTTCCACATTCTATTCCCAAGATTGCATCTTGTACCTGTTGGCACGAAAATCTTTCCTGACATCGTTGGGTCTTGATTTTTAGTTTAGAAAATATGGACTATTGCCACATAGCGCTTTTTTTTTTAGTTTGGCCGTTCAACATGGTGGGTTTCACGGTCTTTTCAAATACAGAAGGTGTGAAAGTGAGGTCCCTTTTTCCCTGTTCTCTGGCCTACATCTGGCCAGGTATGAGTTTGACTTGAATTAGGTGAATGAGATCTGAACAGCATTGACCTTGATAGCAGAAATGTGTCATCTACAGCAGTTGTTGATTTCGTCCAGATAATCTATACCTCCTCCCTCTCATCTCCCCTTTGAATGCTCAAAACGGTTGTTTGACTTTGCTGCCACCTGCAAAGTTGCATCCTCGTTCTACAGGGAATACATTAGCTAAGTGGGCGAGCGGGCGTTATCGCTTCTCAGAAAACCATGCCAAATAATTCTAGAATCAAACATCACGGCTAAAAGACACCATGATCCAGATATTACTCCTCTTCTCCTCCCCTCCCCATTTGGCAGAAATGCACATAACCATGGACTCCGTACAGGTCAAGTGATTGTCCCAAGGTCACCCAGCTAGGAAGTGGTAACGTCCTGAGTGGCAGACTCATGCCCCCCCCCACAGTGCCATTGCCCCATGCCGTATGTGAAAAATGGAGCCAAAGAGCTCCCAGCACTCCCACCATCTGCCTCAACACTTGTCTTCCAGCAGAACATTCCTCCCGATAATGAGATCCCTGCTGCTCATAGCCTGACCCAAGTCTTCTTCTCCCATTCCCTTGGCAGTAGAGTTGGAAAGCATGTGGCCACCCCCCCGCCCAAGCCTTTTTTTTTTTCCAGAGAGGGCTTCCTGGAGCACTGATTCTGCAAGACGTTGTGCAGAAAAAGTGCAAAACCAGTCTGGGAAGTGTTGCACTTCAGCTCCCTCCCCTTACAGACCCACAGCGCTTATTGGTAGCATCCGCGGTCAGCATTTATTGAGTATCCCTTACGTGCATGGGGCGCTGCGTGCTTCACGCACCCATTATCTCATTGCAACTTCTTGACCATCATCATTATGGTTACTATTAATATTGTTATTTTGAGAAGTCTTGCAGTAAAGAAACCCATTTATCCTGAACCTCATGTTTCCTCAATTTATCTGGCCATGGGAACTTTCCCTATGAATCATTTTTTCACACACACTGAGTGTTAGCTGTGTGCCAGGCACTGGGCTAAATGCTTTGTAGTCACTCAGTTTATTACTGCAACTACGTATAAGGAGTCCCTGGGTGGTGCAAATGGTTAACATGCTTGGCTGCTAACCGAAAAGTTGGAGGTTTGAGTTCTCCCGAGGTGCCTGTCAAGAAAGGCCTGGTGACCTGCTTCTGAAAAATCAGCCACTGACAGCCCTGTGGAGTGCAGTTCGACTCTGACACACGTGGGTTCATCATGAGTTGGAATTAAGTCGATGGCAACTGGTGGTAACCTTATGAAGCAGGTTATTTTTCTAACTATCACCATTTGTAGAATGAAGCTACCGAGACACAGAGAGGTTAAGCACTCTATCCAAGGCTACACAGCTACTGAGTGTCAGAGTTAGGGTTTGAAGGTCTGCAGTTCACCTGCTAAACCACTCTGCCCTCCCAGCCACGAATGCCCAAAGAACAGTTATACAGAGCAACACACTTCGGAGAATGAGACTTCTTCCTTATTCTAATCATACACAGAACCTAAGTACGTGGAGATGGGACTCTTCCTTCCCCCGATGAATAGTCTTGATTGTTTTAAGCTCTTCTCCCTTCAGTTTAATCCCCAGCCTCAAACTGTCTTTGCTGATGTGTTTTGAGTTGTTTCCATATTCTCTGAGGTCCTGACAACTGTCCCTTCGTCCCCTGTTTAGACTGAGACAGGTAACCAAAAGTGCATGGCACTTACCTGCTGTCTGGCCTACCTCCGATGCTAAGTTGCTTAATCAGCCTGCTTTCAGGGTAGGCCTCCCTTCCCGGTAAAGGGGAGCTGCCTCTGGGTCTGATTCATAGACTCTGAGAAACTGAATGGCGCTTAGAGAGCACCTAGTTAAAGACCTTGACACCAGGCTGCACATTAGAATTGCCTGGGGAGTTTTAAAAACGAAGGCTCCCCGAGCTCCATCCTTATGGATTCGGGTTTAATAGACCTGGGATGGGGTCCAGGTAATTGCACCGCATTGCCCAGAATCCTGTTACACTGGCAGCGGGAGCGCCAAGCAGGGTTTGTGCAGGCGTGGGGCCTGGGAGCCTCTGTTAGACTGGCAGATGGAACCAGAGTTTTTCCCTCTCATGAGGACAAGCCCCGTCGAGTAGCAGGCAACTCTCATCTCATAGTGGGATATCGGGGCGAGATGGGGTTGTTGTTAGTTGCTGTTGAGTTGATTCCAACTCGTGGCAAGGCGACCCCATGTGTGTGGAGTACAACTGCTCCATAGGGTTTTTAAGGCCGTGATCTTTCAGAAGCAGATCACCAGGTCTGTCTCCTGAGGCACTGCAGGGTGGGTTCCAACTGCCAAACTTTCGGCTAATAGTCAAGCGCTTAACCATTTGTGCCTCCCAGGGACTCTTGAGAGGGGGGCGGCACCACCTTAGTGTCCCTTGGCAGGTGCCAATTGCAGACAAGCTGTCTTTGGGAGGACTAGGTATTTCACAGCTTGTGGGAGGGGCAGCAATTTCACAAGTGGGCCAGAACCATTGAGCAGGTCTCAGTGGCTTCATTCGTACTTAGAGCAAAGAAGATCAGAGCCAGGTTTAGAGCTATAGATTCACTGGACTGGACTTCCTTTCCCCTTTCTGGAATGTTCTATCCTGGCATCTGTGCAGCCAGGGTCCTCAGTGAGGCGTTCCACCAGACAGTCCCCTCAGATAGTTCCTTCTTGCTGCAGACATTCTCCTTGTCTTTTTTTCCCTACGATGGTGGCCAAAATAATAGCTCTTCCTTAAAGAACGTACCAAAACCAAAAACCAAACCTGTTGCAGCCCTAAAGGACAGAGTAGAACTGCCCCATAGGGTTTCCAAGGAGCAGCTGGTGGGTTCAAACTGCTGACCTTTTGGTTAGTGGCCATAGCTCTTAACCACTGAGCCACCAGGGCTCCACTGTGCCATATTTATATTTCAATACAGGCTTTGCAGAGGCACCAACCACAGGAGAGCGTCTCCAAGTGGAGATGCAGACTCGATGATGGCAGAGGAGGGGTCTTCACATTCTCCCTCTCTCTCAGAGTCAGAAGTTTCTGTTGCTGAAGGGCCTCTGTCCTCCAAGAAGCAAAAACCGGGTGTTAATCCAGGAACTGCAGTTGATAGATTTAAATCTTCTTGGTGGCCAGAAAGGCTGCAGTTCCTAGACCGGCCTCAGGGTGGGGCAAGCGCACAGAACTCCCCACCCCATCTGGTGTCTGGGAGCTCTGGACCAGCCTTTCAGGATGTGGCCCTCACCCCTACCCCGGGGCCTCAGTTTTCCCCTTTTCCCCCGTCCACTCTCCCACCAATCCCGGGAGGGGATGCAGCCCTGATAGAATGAAGGTGGTGCCCCGGAACCCAGTGGTTTGTAGCAGATTCTGAAGGCTTCTGGAAGGGGCTACCTCTCCCTGTCTCATATTCCCATGGTTAGGTCCCCTCCACTATTGCTGACAACAGTAATCTCCTCTCTTCCTGGCCCTGCTTGGGAATGAGGCTGTAGGCATGTCCTTGCAGCCCTGACCTATGGCTGGTTGGGATTGCTAGAGGCTGAGGTGAGCAGCCATTGAAGGCAGGTGCAGATTCTGTGAAGGGATTTTTTATAGCTAAACGGATTTGGAAAAGGGCCTTGAAAACTATCACCTGCAGTTTAGTGCTGAGTGCCAAAGCCTCAAGTGTGGCTTTCGGTGACAGCTGCAAAAGTTTCATCAAAGTAAAACTAAAAGCTAAATCCAGCTCATGGAGGCCTGTGTGCTATAGAGCAGAACTGTGCTCCATAGGGTTTTCTTCCCCCACGTGTCTGTCAGTTTGTTGTACTGTGGGGGCTTGTGTGTTGCTATGATGCTGGAAGCTATGCCACAGGTATTCAGATACCAGCAGGGTCACCCATGGAGAACAGGTTTGAGCTGAGCTTCCAGACTAAGACAGACTAGGAAGAAGGACCCGGCAGTCTACTTCTGAAAAGCATTAGCCAGTGAAAACCTTATGAAGAGCAGCGAAACATTGTCGGATACAGTGCTGGAAGATGAGCCCCCCAGGTTGGAAGACACTCAAAAAATGACTGGGGAAGAGCTGCCTCCTCAGAGTAGAGCTGACCTTAATGACGTGGATGGAGTAAGGCTTTCGGGACCTTCATTCGCTGATGTGGCACGACTCAAAATGAGAGCAGCTGCAAACATCCATTAATAATCGGAACCTGGAATGTACGAAGTATGAATCTAGAAAATTGGAAAGCATCAAAAATGAAATGGAGTGCATACACATCGATATCCTAGGCACTAGTGAGTTGAAATGGACTGGTATTGGCCATTTTGTATCAGACAATCACATAGTCTACTATGCTGGGAATGACGACTTGAAGAGGAATGGTGTTGCATTCATCGTCAAAAAGAACGTTTCAAGATCTATCCTGAAGTACAATGCTGTCAATGATAGGATAATATCCATACGCCTACAAGGAAGACCAGTTAATATGACTATTATTCAAATTTATGCACCAACCGCTAGGGCAAAGGTGAAGAAATAGGGGATTTTTATCAGCTGCTGCAGTTTGAAATTGATTGAACATGCAATCAAGATGCACTGATAATTACTGGCGATTGGAATGAAAAAGTTGGAAAAAAGAAGAAGGATCAGTAGTTGGAAAATATGGCCTTGGTGATAGAAACATCTATCGAATGATAGAATTTTGCAAGACCAACGACTTCTTCCTTGCAAATACCCTCTTTCACCAACATAAATGGCGACTATACACATGGACCTCACCAGATAGAACACACAGAAATCAAATTGACTACATCTGTGGAAAGAGACAATGGAAAAGCTCAATATCACCAGTCAGAACAAGGCCAGGGGCTGACCAATTGCTCATATGCAAGTTCAAGCTGAAACTGAAAGAAAATCAGAGCAAGTCCACAAGAGCGAAAATATGACCTTGAGTATATCCCACCTAAATTTAGAGGCCATCCGAAGAACAGATTTGACACATTGCACACTAGTGACCAAAGACCAGACGAGCTGTGGAATGACATCAAGGACATCATCCATGAAGAAAGCAAGAGGTCATTGAAAAGACAAGAAAGAAAGAAGAGACCAAGATGGATGTCAGAGGAGACTCTGAAACTTGCTCTTGAGCGTCGAGCAGCTAAAGCAAAAGGAAGAATGGATGAAGTAAAAGAACTGAACAAAAGATTTCAAAGGGCATCTCGAGAAGACAAAGTAAAGTAATATGACATGTGCAAAGAGCTGGAGATGGAAAACCAAAAGGGAAGAACACGCTCGGTGTTTCTCAAGCCGAAAGAACTGAAGAAAAAATTCAAGCCTCGAGTTGCAATAGTGAAGGATTCCATGAGGAAAATGTTAAACAACGCAGGAAGCATCAAAAGAAGATGAAAGGAATACACAGAATCATTGTACCAAAAAGAATTAGTCGATGTTCAACCATTTCAAGAGGTAGCATATGATCAGGAACCGATGGTACTGAAGGAAGAAGTCCAAGCTGCTCTGAAGGCATTGGTGAGAAGCAAGGCTCCAGGAATTGATGGAATATCAACTGAGATGTTTCAACAAACAGATGCATCGCTGGAGATGCTCACTTGTCTATGCCAAGAAATATGGAAGGCAGCTTTCTGGCCAACTGACTGGAAGAGATCCATATTTATGCCTATTCCCAAGAAAGGTGATCCAACCGAATGTGGAAATTACAGAACAATATCACTAATATCACACAAAAGCAAAATTTTGCTGAAGATCATTCAAAAATGGCTGCAGCAGTATATCAACAGGAAACTGCCAGAAATTCATGCCGGTTTCAGAAGAGGACGTGGAACCGGGGATATCATTGCTGATCTCAGATGGCTGAAAGCAGAGAATACCAGAGGGATGTTTACCTGTGTTTTATTGACTATGCAAAGGCATTCGACTGTGTGGATCATTATCAACTATGGATAACGTTGTGAAGACTGGGAATTCCAGAACACTTAATTGTGCTCATGAGGAACCTTTACATAGATCAAGAGGCGGTTGTTCGGCCAGAACAAGGGGATACTACATGGTTCAAAGTCAGGAAAGGTGTGCGTCAGGGTTGTATTCTTTCACCATACCTATTTAATCTGTACGCTGAGCAAATGATACGAGAAGCTGGACTATATGAAGAAGAACAGGGTATCAGGATTGGAGGAAGACTCATTAACAACCTGCATTATGCAGATGACACAACCTTGCTTGCTGAAAGTGAAGAGGACTTGAAGCACTTACTAAGGAAGATCAAAGACCACAGCCTTCAGTATGGATTGCACCTCAACATAAAGAAAACAAAAATCCTCACAACTGGACCAGTGAGCAACATCATGATAAATGGAGAAAAGATCGAAGTTGTCAAGGATTTCATTTTACTTGGATCCACAATCAACAGCCATGGAAGCAGCAGTCAAAAAATCAAAAGACACATTGCACGGGTAAATCTGCTGCAAAGGACCTCTTCAAAGTGTTGAAGAGCAAAGATGTCACCCTGAAGACTAAGGTGCGCCTGACCCAAGCCATGGTATTTTCAATCGCATCGTATGTATGTGAAAGCTGGACAATGAATAAGGAAGACCGAAGAACAGTTGATGCCTTTGAATTGTGGTGTTGGCGAAGAATATTGAATATACCATGGACTGCCAAAAGAACGAACAAATCTGTCTCAGAAGAAGTGCGGCCAGAATGCTCCTTAGAGGCAAGTACGGCGAGACTGCATCTTAAATACTTTGGACATGTTGTCAGGAGGGATGAGTCCCTGGAGAAGGACATCATGCTTGGCAAAGTACAGAGTCAGCGGAAAAGAGGAAGACCCTTAACGAGGTGGATTGACACAGTGGCTGCAACAATGAGCTCAAGCATAACAACGATTGTAAGGGTGGCTCAGGAGTGGGCAGTGTTTCGTTCTGTTGTGCATAGGGTCGCTATGAGTCGGAACCGACTCGACGGCACCTAACAACAACAACAGGGTTTTTTCTTGGCTGTAATTTTTTTTTTTTTTAATTTTTATTAAGCTTCAAGTGAACATTTACCATTCCAATCAGTCTGTCACATGTAGGTTTACATACATCTTACTCCCTTCTCCCACTTGCTCTCCCCCTATTGAGTCAGCCCTTACAGTCTCTCGTTTCGTGCCAATTTTACCTTCTTCCCTCTCTCTCTATCTTCCCATCCCCCCTCCAGTCAAGAGTTGCCAACACACTCTCCTGTGTCCACCTGATTTAATTAGCTCACTCTTCATCAGTATCTCTCTCCCCCCCACTGACCAGTCCTTTTCATGCCTGATGATTTGTCTTCGGGGATGGTTCCTGTCCTGTGCCATCAGAAGTTCTGGGGAGCATTGTCTCTGGGATTCCTCTAGTCGCTATCATACCATTAGGTGTGGTCTTTTAATGAGAATTTGGGGTCTGCATCCCGTTGGTCTCCTGCTCCCTCAGGAGTTGTCTGTTGTGTTCCCTGACAGGGCAGACATCGATTGTGGCCGGGCACCAACTAGTTCTTCTGGTCTCAGGATATTGTAGGTCTCTGGTTCAAGTGGCCCTTTCTGTCTCTTGGGTTCTTAGTTGTCGTGTGACCTTGGTGTTCTTCCTTTGCCTTTGCTCCCGGTGGGTTGAGACCAATTAATGTATTTTAGATGGCTGCTTGTTGGCATTTAGGACCCCAGGTGCCACAATTCAAAGTGGGATGCAGAGTGTTTTCATAATAGAATTGTTTTGCCCATTGATTTAGAAGTCCTCTCAAACCAAGTTCCCCAGACCCCAGCCCCTGCTTCGCTATCCTTTGAAGCTTTCATTTTATCTCGGAAACCTCTTTACTTTTAATCCTGTCCAATTAGGCTGACCTTCCATGTTTTGAGTGTTGTCTTTCCCTTCACCCAAAGCAGTTCCCATCTACAGATTGATCAATAAAAAGCCCTCTCCCTCCCGCCCTCCCTCCCTCCCCCCTTTGTAACCACAAAAGTATGTGTTCTTTTCCGTTTTTTCTATTTCTCAAGATCTTATAATAGTGGTCTTATACAATATTTGTCCTTTTGCAACTGACTCATTTTGCTCAGCATAATGCCTTCCAGATTCCTCCATGTTATGAAGTGTTTCAGAGATTCGTCACTGTTCTTTATCGATGCGTAGTATTCCATTGTGTGAATATACCACAATTTATTTACCCATTCGTCCGTTGATGGACATCTTGGTTGCTTCCAGCTTTTTGCTATTGTAAACAGAGCTGCAATAAACATGGGTGTGCATATATCTGTTTGTGTGAAGGGTCTTGTATTTTTAGGGTATATTCCGAGGAGTGGGATTTCTGGGTTGTATGGTAGTTCTATTTCTAACTGTTTAAGATAACGCCAGATGGATTTCCAAAGTGGTTGTACCATTTTACAACCCCACCAGCAGTGTATGAGAGTTCCAGTCTCTCCGCAGCCTCTCCAACATTTATTATTTTGTGTTTTTTGGATTAATGCCAGTCTAGTTGGTGTCAGATGGAATCTCATCGTAGTTTTAATTTGCATTTCTCTAATGACTAATGATCGAGAGCATTTTCTCATGTATCTGTTGGCTGCCTGAATATCTTCCTTAGTGAAATGTGTGTTCATATCCTTTGCCCACTTCTTGATTGGGTTGTTTGTCTTTTTGTGGTTGAGTTTTGACAGAATCATGTAGATTTTAGAGATCAGGCGCTGGTCTGAGATGTCATAGCTGAATATTCTTTCCCAGTCTGTAGGTGGTCTTTTTACTCTTTTGGTGAAGTCTTTAGATGAGCATAGGTGTTTGATTTTTAGGAGCTCCCAGTTATCTGGTTTCTCTTCATCATTTTTGGCAATGTTTTGTATTCTGTTTATGCCCTGTATTAGGGCTCCTAGGGTAGATCCTATTTTTTCTTCCATGATTTTTATCGTTTTAGTCTTTATGTTTAGGTCTTTGATCCACTTGGAGTTAGTTTTTGTGCATGGTGTGAGGTATGGGTCCTGTTTCATTCTTTTGCAAATGGATATCCAGGTATGCCAGCACCATTTGTTAAAAAGACTATTATTTCCCCAATTGACTGACACTGGTCCTTTGTCAAATATCAGCTGCTCATAAATCGATGGATTTATATCTGGATTCTCAATTCTGTTCCATTGGTCTATGTGCCTGTTGTTGTACCAGTACCAGGCTGTTTTGACTACTGTAGCTATATAATAGGTTCTGAAATCAGGTAGGGTGAGGCCTCCCACTTTCTTCTTCTTTTTCAGTAATGTTTTGCTTATCCGGGGGTTCTTTCCTTTCCATATGAAATTAGTGATTTGTTTCTCTATTCCCTTAAAGTATGACATTGGTATTTGGATTGGAAGTGCGTTGTATGTATAAATGGCTTTTGGTAGAATAGACATTTTTACTATGTTAAGTCTTCCTATCCATGAGCAGGGTATGTTTTTCCATTTAAGTGTGTCCTTTTGAATTTCTTGTAGCAGAGTTTTATAGTTTTCTTTGTATAGGTCTTTTACATCCTTGGTAAGATTTATTCCTAAGTATTTTATCTTCTTGGGGGCTACTGTGAATGGTATTGATTTGGTTATTTCCTCTTCGGTGTTCTTTTTGTTGATGTAGAGGAATCCAAGTGATTTTTGTATGTTTATTTTATATCCTGAGACTCTTCCAAACTCTTCTATTAGTTTCAGTAGTTTTCTGGAGGATTTCTTAGGGTTTTCCATGTATACGATCATGTCATCTGCAAATAGTGATAGCTTTACTTCCTCCTTACCAATCTGGATACCCTTTATTTCTTTGTCTAGCCTAATTGCCCTGGCTAGGACTTCAAGTACGATGTTGAATAAGAGCGGTGATAAAGGGCATCCTTGTCTGGTTCCCGTTCTCAAGGGAAATGCTTTCAGGTTCTCTCCATTTAGAGTGATATTGGCCGTCGGCTTTGCATATATGCCCTTTATTATGTTGAGGAATTTTCCTTCAATTCCTATTTTGGTGAGAGTTTTTATCATAAATGGGTGTTGGACTTTGTCAAATGCCTTTTCTGCATCAATTGATAAGATCATGTGGTTTTTGTCTTTTGTTTTATTTATGTGATGGATTACATTAATGGTTTTTCTGATATTAAACCAGCCTTGCATACCTGGTATAAATCCCACTTGATCAGGGTGAATTATTTTTTTGATGTGTTGTTGGATTCTATTGGCTAGAATTTTATTAAGGATTTTTGCATCTATGTTCATGAGGGATATAGGTCTAAAATTTTCTTTTTTTGTAATGTCTTTACCTGGTTTTGGTATCAGGGAGATGGTAGCTTCATAGAATGAGTTGGGTAGTATTCCGTCTTTTTCTATACTTTGAAATACCTTCAATAGTAATGGTGTTAAGTCTTCCCTGAAGGTTTGGTAGAACTCTGCAGTGAAGCCATCTGGGCCAGGACTTTTTTTTGTTGGGAGTTTTTTGATTACCATTTCAATCTCTCTTTTTGTTATGGGTCTATTTAGTTGTTCTACTTCTGAATGTGTTAGTTTAGGTAAGTAGTATTGTTCCAAGAATTTATCCATTTCTTCTAGGTTTTCAAATTTGTTAGAGTACAATTTTATGTAGTAATCTGATATGATTCTTTTGATTTCATTTGGTTCTGTTGTGATGTGGTCCTTCTCGTTTCTTATTCGGGTTATTTGTTTCCTTTCCTGTTTTTCTTTAGTCAGTCTAGCCAATGGTTTATCAATTTTGTTAATTTTTTCAAAGAACCAGCTTTTGGCTTTGTTAATTCTTTCAATTGTTTTTCTGTTCTCTAATTCATTTAGTTCAGCTCTAATTTTTATTATTTGTTTTCTTCTGGTGCCTGATGGATTCTTTTGTTGCTCACTTTCTATTTGCTCAAGTTGTCGGGACAGTTCTCTGATTTTGTCTCTTTCTTCTTTTTGTATGTGTGCATTTATCGATATAAATTGGCCTCTGAGCACTGCTTTTGCTGTGTCCCAGAGGTTTTGATAGGAAGTATTTTCATTCTCGTTGCTTTCTAAGAATTTCCTTATTCCCTCCTTGATGTCTTCTATAACCCAGTCTTTTCTCAGGAGGGTATTGTTCATTTTCCAAGTATTTGATTTCTTTTCCCTAGTTTTTCTGTTATTGATCTCTAGTTTTATTGTCTTGTGGTCTGAGAAGATGCTTTGTAATATTTCGATGTTTTGGATTCTGGAAAGATTTGTTTTATGCCCTAATATGTGGTCTATTCTAGAGAATGTTCCATGTGCGCTAGAAAAAAAAGTATATTTTGCAGCAGTTGGGTGGAGAGTTCTGTATAAGTCAATGAGGTCAAGTTGGTTGATTGTTGTAAGTAGGTCTTCCGTGTCTCTATTGAGCTTCTTACTGGATGTCCTGTCCTTCTCCGAAAGTGGTGTGTTGAAGTCTCCTACTATATATGTGGAGGTGTCTATCTCGCTTTTCAATTCTGTTAAAATTTGATTTATGTATCTTGCAGCCCTGTCATTAGGTGCGTAAATATTTAATATGGTTATGTCTTCCTGATCAATTGTCCCTTTTATCATCATATAGTGTCCTTCTTTATCCTTTGTGGCGGATTTAAGTCTATTTTGTCAGAAATTAATATTGCTACTCCTCTTCTTTTTTGCTTATTGTTTGCTTGATATATTTTTTTCCATCCTTTGAGTTTTAGTTTGTTTGTGTCTCTAAGTCTAAGGTGTGTCTCTTGTAGGCAGCATATAGATGGATCATGTTTTTTTATCCAGTCCGTGACTCTCTGTCTCTTTATTGGTGCATTTAGTCCATTTACATTCAGCGTAATTATAGATAAGTAAGTTTTTAGTGCTGTCATTTTGATGCCTTTTCATGTGTGTTGTTGGCCATTTCATTTTTCCACATGCTTTTTTGTGCTGAGACATTTTTCTTAGTAGCTTGTGAGATCCTCATTTTCATACTGTTTAACTTTGTGTTTATTGAGTCGTTACGTTTTTCTTGGCTTTTTTCTTGAGTTATGGGATTGATATTCCTTTTTGTGGTTACCTTTTTATTTACCCCTATTTTTCTAAGTGAAAACCTAACTTGTATCCTTCTATTTCGCCTTGTATCACTCTCCATCTGGCAGTTCAATGCCTCCTATATTTAGTCCCTCTTTTTGATTATTTTGATCGTTTATCTATTGATTTCCATGATTTCCTGTTGTGTGTATTATTTTGTTTATTTATTTATTTTTTAGAATTAGTCTTAATTTGTTTGTTTTTGTGCTTTCCCTGTTTGAGTTGCGTTGATATCAGGACGTTCTGTTTTGTGACCTTGTATTGTGCTGGTACCTGATATTATTGGTCATCCGGCCAAACAATCTCCTTTAGCATTTCTTGCAGTCTTGGTTTAGTTTTTGCAAATTCTCTAAACTTGTGTTTATCTGTAAATATCTTAATTTCTCCTTCATATTTCAGAGAGAGTTTTGCTGGATATATGATCCTTGGTTGGCAGTTTTTCTCGTTTAGTGCTCTGTATATGTCGTCCCATTCCCTTCTTGCCTGCATGGTTTCTGCTGAGTAGTCTGAACTTATTCTTATTGATTCTCCCTTGAAGGAAACCTTTCTTTTCTCCCTGGCTGCTTTTAAAATTTTCTGTTTGTCTTTGGTTTTGGCAAGTTTGATGATGATATGTCTTGGTGTTTTTCTTTTTGGATCAATCTTAAATGGGGTTCGATGAGCATCTTGGATAGATATCCTTTCTTCTTTCATGATGTCAGGGAAGTTTTCTGTCAGGAGTTCTTCAACTATTTTCTCTGTGTTTTCTGTCCCCCCTCCCTGTTCTGGGACTCCAATTACTCGCAAGTTATCCTTCTTGATAGAGTCCCACATGATTCTTAGGGTTTCTTCATTTTTTTTAATTCTTTTATCTGATTTTTTTTCAGCTATGTTGGTGTTGTTTCCCTGGTCCTCCAGAAGTCCCAGTCTACATTCTAATTGCTCGAATCTGCTCCTCTGACTTTCTATTGTGTTGTCAAATTCTGTAATTTTATTGTTAATCTTTTGGATTTCTACATGCTGTCTCTCTATGGATTCTTGCAACTTGTTAATTTTTCCACTATGTTCTTGAATAATCTTTTTGAGTTCTTCAACAGTTTTATCAGTGTGTTCCTTGGCTTTTTCTGCATTTATCCTAATTTCATTTGTGATATCTTTAAGCATTCTGTAAATTAGTTTTTTATATTCTGTATCTGATAATTCCAGGATTGTATCTTCATTTGGGAAAGATTTTGATTCTTTTGTTTGGGGGGTTGGAGAAGCTGTCATGGTCTGTTTCTTTATGTGGTTTGATATGGACTGCTGTCTCCGAGCCATCACTGGGAAACTAGATTTTCCAAGTAGTCAGCTAAAAAAAAATGCAATCAGATCCCTATCTGAATTCTCTCTCTGGCTCCAGGTATTCGAATGTTAATGGGGTCGCCTGGGGAGGGTGGGGGAGGGATCTGAGAGCTAGGAGTGTAGCACCACAGAATATAGAGCTGAACACCACGTTCACGCTCCGCCCTCGTTCGCCAAAATCCGGGCTGGACGGGTCCCTGGCTAGGACACTGCTTTCCTTGCTCGGAAACCAGTCAGTTCCTCCTGGGGACTTCCTCCGGTGCGCGGCACCGCTCGTGGGCACTGGGTGGGCGTTTCCCGCACGAACGGGTGGGCCCGCCCCCAGGGTCTATTCAGGCGATTATAATTAGGTCCCGCGGTCACGCCCCGCCTGTGCGCGCGCCCAAATCCCAGCGGGATGACTTCCGGGTTAAGACGCTGCTTTCCCTGTTCGGGAACCAGTCACTTCCTCCCCGGGACTTCTCCTTCCAAAGCGCCACACCTCTCGCGCGAACTGGTTTGGGGTCACCTGCACGGCCAGGTGGGCCCGCCCCCTGGGTCAATTCAGGGCAATAAAAATGGACTCCGTGCTCACGCCCCGCTCGTGCGCGCGCCCAAGCCCCGGCAGGACGGCACCCCGTCTGGGACGCTACTTTCTGCGCTTCGGGACCAATCAGTTCCTCCGCACGGCCCGGTGGGCCCGCCCCCTGGGTCAATTCAGGGCAATAAAAATGGACTCCGTGCTCACACCCCGTTCGTGCGCGCGCCCAAGCCCCGGCAGGACGGCACCCCGTCTGGGACGCTACTTTCTGCGCTTCGGGACCAATCAGTTCCTCCACACGGCCAGGTGGGCCCGCCCCCTGGGTCAAATCAGGGCAATAAAAATGGACTCCGCGCTCACGCTCCGCTCGTGCGCGCGCCCAAGCCCCGGCAAGACGGCACCCTGTCTGGGACGCTACTTTCTGCGCTTCGGGACCAATCAGTTCCTCCCGGGGACTTCTTCTTCCGGTGTGCCACACCTCTCGCGCAAACTGGGAGGGCGTCACTCGCACGACCAGGTGGTCCCGCCCCCTGGGTCAATTCAGGGTAATAAAAATGGACCCCGCGCTCATGCCCCGCCCGCGCGCGCGCGCGTGCCCAGATCCCAGCGGAATGGCTCCCCGTCTGGGATGCTGCTTTCCCTGTTTTGAGACCAGACACTTCCGGGGATTTCTCCCTCTGGTGTGCCGTGCCACACGCGCGGACTGGGTGTGCGTCCTCCCGCACGAACGTGTGGGCCCCGCCCTGGGGTCACTTTAGGGAAATATAGTTGACCCCCCACCCGCTCGCGCCCCGTCGGCTTCTCGCCTAACTCCCGGCGGGACGGCACCGCAGCTGGGATGCTGTTCTCCCCCCTCCCAGATCAGTCACTGCCTCCCAGGTGCTTCTCCCTCTGGCTGCGCCCCTACGCCGCCCGCGCCAACCTGCTAGGCTTCCTCCCGGGATGGGTTCAGGGGGGAAGGGGTGGGCCCCCTTTCTGTGCCGTCTGCCCCCCGGGCTCTGCCCCCGATCGAGCTCCGAAGGTCACCTGCCTGGTGCGCTGGCTCCTGGTTCTGAAAACAGTCGCTGTCTGCCCGTATTTGTTCGTTTTCCGTCTCTAAGTCTGTGCTTGTTGTTCAGAGTTCGTAGATTGTTATGTATGTGATCGATTCCCTTGTTTTTCCGAGTCTTTGTTGCAAGAGGGATCCGCGGTAGCGTCCACCTAGTCCGCCATCTTGGCCCCCGCCGGCTTGGCTGTAATTTTTATGGAAGCAGATCACCAGACCTTTCTTTCGTGGAGCTACTGGGTAGTTCTTTAGGTCAGTAGTCAAGTGCGAACTGTTTGCACTGCTTGGGAACCTTCAGCAAGGCAAAAAATGACAACTTATTCTTTGTTTACATCAGAGACAGCTGCAGGGAGACCTGCTGGGCACTAACACAGTGTAGGGTTTCAGTCCCTGGGTGGTGCAAACGATTAACACGCTCTGCTGCTAACCAAAAGTTTGGCGGTTCACGTCCATCCAGAGGCACCACTGAAGAAAGGCCTGGTGATGTCCTTTTGGGGAGAAAATCAGCCATTGAAAATCCTATACAGCACAGTTCTCTTCTGACACACACACACAGGATCCCTATGAATTGAGTCAACTTGACAGCAACTTTTTTTAAGGTTTCAGTTGGAGAACCAGGAAAGGGCTTTGTTCAGCCAGGTGAGGCCCTGGTGATGGGACTTGGCCACTTTCCAAAAGGGAGAGTTGAACGATGGCTTCTTTCTCCCTTGGGAGAGTCAGTCTGTTTGCTTTGTCTGCTGGTCAGCTGCCTGTCTCAGAGCCTTGCAATGCCTGAGGCCCCAGAGCAGATGGCAGGACTGGGAGGGGTGGGAGAGGCCGCCTCTCCTCACAAGGCCCCCACTTGTCTCCTCTCGCCCCCACAGCCCCCAACCGCTGCCCTCCTTCTCCTCCCTCTCCCCCACCTCACTCTCCTCCTGAAGCCAGAACCCTTCTCTGACAGATTGTCTCTGTAACTGCTGCCAAAAGCTCATTTCTCTGTTCGACTTGAGACACGCAATCTTTCTTCCTGGCAAGACCCTTTTATTTGGGGTTGTGAAGCATGACAATCCCTGGGATTTGTTTTGAGCTTACTGGAACAGTGGACTCTTTTGAGTAATTGGAGTCAAGGCTTAGGAGGTGGTGTTGTTCCTAATAGAGGTGGGTATGAACGTTGTGGGGCCCTAATCGGACCAGACAGAGCTGGCGACCGGGGACTTGAGAGTTGGCCTTACTGCTGGTGGTGCTGTAGGAATTTTACCAGTTGCTCTGAAACTGATTTCCACTCCTGGCCTCCCCCCGTGTGTGTCAAAGTAGGACTCTGCTCCACGGGGGTTTCAATGATTGATTTTTCAGAAGTAGATCGCCAGGCCTTTCTTCCGAGAAGCCTCTGAGTGGACTTGAACCTCCAACGTTTCGGTTAGCAGCAATGTGCATTAGCCGTTTGCATCACCTAGGAACGCTGGTGGCGCTGTAGCAGGACTCACCTTCACGGCTCTTTAAATAATAAGCTCGTTTAAACAGGACTTTTTTTTTTCATATAACTTTTCTATGTAGACACAGTCTATACAATTTTTGAACAACTTACCAGAATACAGATGATTCTAAAAAGCAAAACTTTTCTTAAGAAATGAAGATTTGGCACCAGTGAGTCTATTCTAAAGATTGTGATTTTGGTTCTGAGTGAATTTTCAAAAAGGAGCTTCAAAATGATTTGGCAATGGCCATTTTGAATTCATATTTAGTTTTCCAAGATGAGCACTTATTGAAATACTCACTTTGGTGTACAGTTCTGATGTGACTGGCAAAAATAAACAGAAAACGGGAAACTGACAGTGAGTCCATGCCTCTTGAGGACTTATTTGCACATGGTCCTCTTATACAATGTATGCCTTCATTCATTCATTCACCCATCCATGTATCCATGCATGCATCCATCCACCCATCCATTCATTCATCCATGTGTCCATCCATCCATCCATGCACCCATCCATCCATGCACCCATCCATCCATCCAGGCACCCATCCATCCATCCATGCACCCATCTGTCCATGCACCCATCCGTCCATGCACCCATCCGTCCATGCACCCGTCCGTCCGTCCATCCACCCGTCCGTCCGTCCACCCACCACCCATGCATCCATGCACCCACCCATCCATCCATGCACCCACCCATCCATCCACCCTTCCATCCGTCCATCCATCTGTCCATCCACCCAATGAACACAAAGAGCATATCAGAGAAAAGGGGAGAAAATTTGTTTCCTAACCTCTGCAATCAATGTCCCGATTGTATCCTCTCAGGGGAAGGAACTCAGAAGCCCTTATCTCAGCCTAAATCCTTAGCAAGTGCTCAGAAGTGTGAGGGCAATAATTGTGTTCGACGTACCCCTGTATCTGTAGACCTTTCACAATTCAGATGTTTTTTCACGGACTCATATTTCATTCAGGAAAGATGCTAAAAGTGTTGTCATGTCTAAAACTGTTTTCATCCCTCTTTTTAGGATTTTGCCACAAAACTGGCAGTCCCTCAAAAGGTAATTAGTGCTCTCTGAGATAATGAGCACTTGATGCATTTCTTTAGTAAGGTAGGAGGGCCGTATTGTTGGCCTGAGAAGATAGAGGTTGCCTGCTGAGCTGGAATCACTCCTCTGGTTAATTTCTCCTAAGATTATATTATTCTCTATAATTTGAGGTCCAGACAGTAAAATATATGCTGATAATATATGCTAATCTTTAGTACAAGCTGGTAGAAGGATTCATTTGACCAGTAAAATCTTTTTACTTTTAATTTAATTTTTCATCTAGTTATATATGTACACGGCTTAAAAAATCAAATAGTAGGATTAGGCTTGCAATGAAAAGCAGCAGATTGTGGCTCCATCCTTCTCCCTAGGGGCAACTGCTTTCAATTCCCTTTGCTGTTTCTTTTCTTTATTTACCTTCATGTTTATAAATAGCATGCTTGCACTTCCAGTTCTTGATTTTTCTGTTTTAGATTCTGTCTGTTGATTTGCCACCATGAAGGACCACCTCACTCACTGCTTACACAGTATACCGCCCTTACCCCCTTCCCTCTCAATGTAGTTATCAACCTTTTTGTCAAATCAGTGGTCAGTGTGTAAATTATTATAACTATGCAAATAATATTTAAAGCTGAGTCAAGCAATATTCTCTGCTGGCATCTCCTTTTTCTTTTATAGTCTTTTGTTTTCCCTGGAGTTAATGATTGCCTTTTTTTTTTTAATTTGCAGAGTTTTCTAAATGCCTATCAAGAATTCACCCCCAAATTCTGACAGAGTCTAAAATCTCTTTATTTAACATATTGATTTCATTCACAGCTTGGAGGCATCCTTCTTGGGTACCTCTATCCTTCTGTTTCAACTTGGACCAATTGTCCTCTAAGTCTGCGGCATAGCTCTTGTCCCAGGACTTCCCTTCACCATCATCCTGAGGATTTTTTTTCTTGCTCTTCAATGCTAGTCTTTGGTTTCCTCTCTATCTTTCTGTCTGTCTTACTTCCTTGTTTTGTTGGAGCATCTCCTTCAAAAGCTTCTTGAGAACGGGTGAGTGGTATCCAAAATGGCCCCTGATAATCCCTGCCTCCTGGTGTTCACCACCTGTGTGGTCCTGTCCACATTGTATCAGGATTGGTCTGTGGGACAAATAGACTACAATGGAAATGATGGTATGTCACTTTGGACATTAGGTTACAAAAGACACTGTGGCTTCCGTCTTGATGGCTCTCTCTTTTTACTCTTCTCTCTCCCACATGTAATGTAATAATGAGTTGGAAATGACTTGACGGCAGTAGGTTTGGTTTTTTGGTTTTATAGCTACTAAATATCATGTGTTATAGAGCTGCTGAGTGAACAAAGAAAATGCTCACAAAAGCAGGTCACAATATGAAAAAACAAGTTGCTGTTGAGTCCATTCCAACTCAAGGCAAACCCATATGTGTCAGAGTAGAACTGTGCTCCATAGGGTTTTTAATGGCTGACTTTTTGGAAACAGATCCTCCTCTTTCCGATCTTACCTGTTGTTGTTGTTGGATGCTACCAAGTTGACTCTGACTCATAGCAACCCCATGTGACAGTATAGAACTGCCCCATATGGTTTGGCTTTCTCTCTCTGTCTCTCTCACTTATAACTCCTGGGGAAAGCCAGTTGCCATGTTGGGAGCCGTCCTCCATGTTGAACAACTGAAGCCTCTAGCCAACAACCACATGAGTGAGTTTGGAAGTAGATCCTCTGGCTCCAGTCAATCCTCAGATGGCTACAGCTTTGGCCAACACATTGACTGCAGCCTCTTGAGACACCCTGAGCCAGAACCACCCAGTAAGCCACTCACAAATTCCTGACATACAGAAACTGTGAGAAATAAATGTCTATTGTTTTAAGCTACTAATTTTTTGGTCATTTGTTATGCAACGATAGATAACTAACACAAGGTATGATGGAGGTAAATTTTTGAAGCCTTGCATGTTTGAAAATGTCTTCATTATGCCCTCACTTTGGATTGATAATGTTTCAGGGTATGGAACTCCATCCTAGAGTTGAAATTCCTTTCCCTTGGAATTTTGAAGGCATGGATGCATTGTATCCTGGTTTCCAGTGTTGATGTCCATGTGTCCAATGCCTTTCTGCCCCCATCCCACCTCCCTTTTGTAACCTTTTTTGAATCTTCATCACAAGTTCATGAGGCTATGCCCTGGTGTGAATTGCTTTCTTCTTTTATCATTTGTTGTACTTGGCATTCAGTGTGCTCCTTTAGACTGGAGACGCATGCCCTTTATTTGTGAAAGATCTTACGTTGGTGCTTTAGAAATTCCTCCACTGCTGTGGTCATTGGTCTCTCTTAGTGGCACTCTCGTTATTCAAGTAGACCAGCTCTCTGATTTCCTTGGCTTTTCTCTTTTATTTTCCATCTCTTTTTAGTTTTTGTTTTACTTTCTTGGTGACCTTTCACTTTCTAACCCTTCTATTGAATTTTGAAAATTTAAACTATTGTATTTTTAATTTCCAAGAGCTCTTTCTATTCTCCAGACATTCCCTTTTCATAAGCTTTTGTTTCATAGATGCAATATCTTATCTACGTCTCTAAGGTTTTTATTTATTTTATATTTTTATTTAGTAATTGGTAAGTAAATGCATTTATTCGTATTTAAATCATCATGAATCGCAGTCAACTTGGTGGTAACTTTTTTTTTTTAAGTAATTAGTAAGCGTCTTGCTTGTCTGTTTTTTTAAAATTCCTTTCCCTGTTTATTTTTGTCGTTCTTTCGTGCCTTTCTGCAGATGTCCCTGGTGATCCTTGATTGATTGTATTTAAGAGTGAAACACTAAAATGTGCAGTGGAAGATCTTTGTACACAAGTGTGGCTGTTGACTGGTGGTATTCAGTGTAGGATTGTCACAGAGAGACCAGGTCACTTGGTTGGGGAACCTCCTACTGTCAGCATCTATAAAAAATAGGTTGTTTTTATTAGGTCCGTCATTTCCTCTAGAATCCCCAAATCTGGATCCTGAGAGTTGTATAAACCTGGCTACCAGTGTTATGAAGGAGCCCTGGTGGAGCAGTGGTTAAGCGCTTAGCTCCTAACTAAAACGTCAGTAGTTTGAATCCACCAGCCACTTCGCTGAGAAAGATACAGCAGTCTGCTTCTATAAAGATTTACAGCCTAGGAAACCCTATGGGGCAGCTCTGCTCTGACCTATAGGATTGCTATGAGTTGGAATCAACTCGACAGCAATGGGACCAGTGTTTTTAGAGCTGAGCAGAAGATGGCTTGGGGTTTCACTGTTCAGTAATTAGCTGTTCATCTGATTTCCTTGTTTTTGGTATTGTACTACATCCTCACCTTCCAGTAGACTTGGTGTCCCCAAGACCAGAGCTGACTGTTTCAAACACTTCAGAGCGTAAAACTCATAAAAAAAAACAAAACTGGGGTAGGGGAGGCCACACACTGTGGGGGAGTGGCTCTAAGGATCTAACTACTTCTAAAATCATTCAGCCATCCTCCTCTTTCCAGCTTTACCTGTTGTAGTTATCGTGTGCTGTCGATTCCAAATCATAGCGACTCTATAGGACGGAGTACAATTGCCCCATAGGGTTTCCAAAGCTGTAATCTTTATGGAAGCAGACTACCACATCTTTCTCCCACAGAATGGCTGGTGGGTTTGAACTGCCCACCTTTCAGTTAGCAGCCAAGCGCTTAACCACTGTGCCATCAGGGCTCCTTCTGTTCAGCCTAGGGACCAGTTAAAAGGCTTTTGGGATACTCTAGGAGAAAGCTGTTTAGGACCTGAATTGTAACAATGAGTGTGAAACAAAGGCCATATATTTGAGAGATTTAAGAAGGAAATAATCTGGAGGAACTAGTGTCTTATTGGATTTAGGGAATGAGGGAGTGAAATTAGTGAGGTGGGATGAAGATTCCCAGATTTCTTGCTCCAGTAACTGGATGAATGATGGTGTAAGAGGAATCCAGGAGAGGGGCACACTGTGGCAGAGGAGGCTGGGCTCCATTTGGTTATGCTGAGTTTGAGATGCCTGTGGCACAGCTAAGAGGAAGTGCCTAGTAAAGAATTTGATTTATGAGTCTAGAGACCTTGGGGGAAAAAACCCAAGTGAGCTAGACGTTCAGATTTGGGAGTTATTATCTGTAGCCCTTGTGTGGCAGTGGTTAAGAGCTCGGGTGCTAACCAAAAGATTGGCAGTTCAAATCCACCAGCTGCTCCTTGGAAACCCTATGGGGCAGTTCTACTCTGTCCTACAGGATCACTATGAGTTGGAATCGACTTGATGGCAATGGGTTTCGTTTTTGGATCTAAGAGTGATAGCTAGAAGTGAGAGACTAGATGAGGTCACCCAGAGAGAATACAAAGATGAGAAGAGAATAAGAGAATGGGGAAGACCAATGAGTATGAGAACGGGGAGTCTTTAGAGAGAGGGGAGAGAGAGAGATGGGGGGAGAGAGAGAGAGAAAGTGGCAGGAAGGGAATCCTGGTTGTTGTCCTGGATGTGAAGAGGAAGGAGCAGCTCACAGAGAGGAGACAGGAGTAGGATCAAGGAAAAGGAGAACTGACAAGAGATTTTGGATTTAACACCCAGGAAGTTGCTGGTGACTTGGGAGGTGGTGTGGGCACGAGGCAGATGGCAGTGTGCTGAGGAGGGAGGAGGCGTGGATAAAGAGGTGGTGGAGACGATGAGAGTAGTCAGTTCTTCGAGCAGCTTGGTTGAGAGGAGGAGGGAGACAGCAATGGCTAGGGAAAGCATATGATTGAAGTGAGTTTTTTAAAGTGGTAAATGTTCTATATATGTAAAGGAAAGGGAAAGAGCCGAGAGAGAGCGAGAGGGAGAGTGAGAGAGAGAACGATGAGAGAGAAAGAATGAGAGGAAGAGAGAGATAGAAAGCGAAGGGAGGGGAATTTTGAGCTAACCAGTGGCACTAGTTTTTTTTTTTTTTTTTAGTGGACCTGGGGAGGAACTGCATTTCTCTTGCATTGTGTTTGGAGAAGGTCATACAACTGAAGGGGCTGCGGGAATTAGCAGGTAGGTGGGGATGGGGGTAGTGTGTAGGGTGCATGTGGATGGAGAAACTTAAAAATTATGAAACATTTATAAATTGAACACTGGACTTTTGAAGACATTAAGAAATTATTATAAATAGCTTTTTTTGATGTGATAATGGTAGAGTGGTTAGGTTTTAAAACAGTCCTAAGGATCATCCATGCAACAAAGACAGGTTTGGAGAAGTGCTAGCCTTGAAGGAAGACCTGGCAATCTGTTCCCATAAGGATTGTTGTAGTTGTTAGGTGCCATCGAGTTGGTTCCGACTCTTAGCAACCCTATGTACAACAGAACCAAATACTGCCTGGTCCTGTGCCATCCTCACAATCGTTGTTATGCTTGAGCCCATCGTTGCAGCCACTGTGTCAGTCCATCTCGTTGAGGGTCTTCCCCTTTTTCACTAACCCTCTGTTTTACCAAGCGTGATGTCCTTTTCCAAGTACTGGTCCCTCCTGACAGTATGTCCAAAGTATGTGAGACGTAGTCTCGCCATCCTTGCTTCTAAGGAGCATTCTGGTTGTACTTGAATACTGGTGGCATAGCTTCCAGCATCACAGCAACACACAAGCTCCCACAGCATGACAAACTGACAGACACGTGGGGGCCATAAAGATTACAGCCTAGAAAACCCTAGCAGGCAGTTCTGCTCATATGGGGTCACTAAGAGTCGGAATCAACAACACCTAACAACAACATGCTCATGAGAACCCACCTCTTCTTTTTTTAATAACAAATTTAAGCTTTCTTTAAACAAAAGAATTGTATGCTCAATGAAGATAACTTGAAAATCATGGGAAAAACACAAAGTGAAAAACGAAAACTGGGTGATCCCCCTACTTAGACCTGATCTCAGTAAAACACTATCCGTGGTCTTCCAGTCTTTGATACGTGTGATTGTAGCTTCCTGGGACACATCCTCTTGTTTCCGGCTCATCCAGCAGCTCGTTCCCCCTGCCCCCCACCTCTCCTTCGTGCCCCACATGCTTCGTAGGATGTCAGACCCATCTGTGTGGTTCACCAGCTGGCCGGCTCCCTCACTCCCTCGCTCCGCAGGAATTACCCTCTTTGGGCGACTCACTGCAAGCTGATAACACCAAGTGCCTTCCTGATAGCGGTTAATATTCCACCTTCTTCTGGTTCCCCCAACTCCTTATGCGTTCATGTGTGTCTCCTGAAAAGATGTGCTCAAGTCCTAACCCCGGTACCTATGAATGTGACCTTGTTTGGAAATTGCATCCTTACAGATGTTATTGTTAGGGTCACATGACGTCATACTGGAGTAGGATGGGTCCAATATAACTGGTGTCATTACACAGAGATAGAGAGATACACAGGTAAGATGGCCATGTGATGGCTGAGGCGGAGATTGGAATGATGCGTCTACAACCCAAGGAACACCAAGGATTTTGGGAAACCATCGGAAGCTAGGAGAGGGGCATGGAACAGATTCTCCCTTGGAGCTTCCAGAAGGAACCAACCTGGTCAACACCTTGATTTCAGACTTCTAGCTTCCAGAACAGTGACAGAATGAATTTCTGTTGTTTTAAGTCACTTTAAACCTGACTTTGTTAGGACAGCTTTAGGAAGCTAATACACTAAACAAGGACTAGAGTGTTGCCTCTACTATATTTTAAAGTTTTGGAGTAGTAAATAAAAAAGGTCAGAGACCTCAATTCCTTCTGCTGATTGAAAAGTAAGCAGCCCTTCGGGGGTTATTTCTCTGTCCCTCTTCTCCCCCACCCAAGGTGTCCTCTCAAAAAGTCCACAGGTACACCCACACCCACAGCCCTCCTTCTGATACTGTCAATGTCACCCGACTATCCTGCCTGGGGAGAGCTATGGTTTTATTTGGGGGTAATAAACATGAGCTGCTTCAGAACCAAGAACAAATCTAGTTTGCATGCAAATATAGTTTATAATAAAAATTCACCAGGGCAGGAGCACAAAAGCTGCTCCTCCCAGCAAATTGCTCCCTTTGACAGAACATTTTTCAAAGTAATCCCAGGAGTGAAAAAGCAACCACAGCTGTTGAAAAGGCTCACCTCTGAAGGATTCGGGCTTGTGGACATTTTTGTTTAATTAAGAAGTGACTGGGAGGCAGGAAGCTGAGCAGGGTGGTTTAAATAAGTTAAAAAAAAAAAAAAGTAAGGCAGAATAACAGCCCTTTGGCTTTATCAACATTATATTGCAAAGTCATACAGAACTCTCTTTCATGGTCCTACCAGCCCTGGTACTGGGGGCAGTGGTGGCTCAGTGGTAGAATTCCCACCTTCCATGCAGGAGACCCGAGTTTGATTCCCAGCCAATGCAACTCATGTGCAGCCACCACCCGGCTGTCAGTGGGGGCTTGCGTGTTGCTATGATGCTGAACAGGTTTCTGTGGAGCTTCCAGACTAAGACAGATCAGGAAGAAAGGCCTGGCAATCTACTTCCAAAAATCAGCCAGTGAAAACCCTATGGAGCACAATGGTCTGATTTGCAACCAGTCATGGGGATGGCACAGGACCAGGCAGAGTTTTGTCCCACTGTGCATGGGATCTCTGTGAGTCGGAATCAACTCGATGGCAACAGATCAGGTTAGGTTAACAACAACAACAACCAGAACTGGCTGAATGAATATGATACGAATTCTCAACCGTGAAGTTCGGAGAGATGGGTGAAGGAGGGGGGAGGGGATACGAATATTTGCCGTGTCTTACTGCATACCTAGCGCCGTGACAGTGCCTTAGGTGCAGAATCCCTGTTCATCCTCAAAATTCCACAGGGAGCTATCTTCCTGGGATACATGAAGACCCTCCCAGCCCCCACCAGCCCCCAGGCAGGTGAGTGACTTGCAGCTAATGAATGCATAATTGGAGTCACTTTGACTCTGAAGCCCAAACTCTTTTTCCATGTTCTTGCTCACGTTCCTGGCCACGAAGGAGCCAAGGTTACCCCAGGAGCTCAGGGAGAATCTTACTGTCTCCAGCCTAATGCGAGCGCTCTGGACCTTCCAGGCCGCAGACTGAACACAGGACACGGTCCCTCAGGGCTCTGAGAGTCAGGAGGTGCTTCCAGAGCAGGGCGTGACCAGGGAAGAGGAGAGCCATGCTTTCTGGGGAGGCGGCAAACAGATGGTCCCCACGCCATTTCAGGTTCATCTTCCTGACCAGCTGTCACTAGGAAAACACGCCCTTGGCTGGAAAGGGAACTAAAAGAGAGGACATTAGAGAAATTCAGAAATCTAGAACTTTTTTTTTTAATAATATTTTATTGTGTTTTCCGTGAAGGTTTACACAGCAGTTTACGTTCCCATTCAACAATTTCTACACAAGTTGTTCAGTGACATTGGTTATGTTCTTCACAATGTGTGAACATTCTCATTATTTCCATCCGGGTTGTTCTGTTCCCATTAATCTAGTTCCCTGCCCCCTTACATTCCCATCTTTGTTTTAAAGTTAATCGTTGACCATCCGGTCTCATACAGGTGATTTTTTTAAACGAGCACAGTACTTAGGGTGATATTCATTGTTTTTTGAGCCAATTTATTATTTAGCTACAAAGTGACCTCAGGGGTTAGTTTAGGTTCAAGGTTTGGAGAGTATTTCAGGGCAATAGTCTTGGGGAGTTCTCCAGTCTCAACCAGTCCAGTAGGTCTGTCTTTTTTTTTTTTTTTTTAATGAATTTGAGGTTCTGTTTCATATTTTTCTCTCTTTCTATCAGGGCCCGTCTATCTAGAACTTCCTTATGTTTATTTTCCTATCTCATTCCAACACCACTATAGACAGCAAGCAAGAGCCTTCCAAACCAGCCAAGCATTGTCTTGCTGGTACTGAGACTGGCATCTCCAGTTGGTGATTCGTTTGCCCCACCCCGGCACGTGCCCCAAGACCCACTGTGGGGACGTCACCTATGGCCCATCTGTGCAGCGCGGCTGTTTACTTACGCTAGTGCTGGGCAGCTATCTGGCCAACAGGCGACTGCAGGACACAAAGAGCCAGCCGGCCTGACAGCGCCATTGCTGGGCAACCCTGGGCGAGGTTCCCACAGGTCTTTATTCAGTGGTTCCGCTTTTGCAAAACTCCCTCTCTGCCCAGCTGGTTGCCACAGCAGAGATATTTCAGCTGCACTCCTTAAATTGACAGGGTCAAAAGCAGTTTGGCTGAGAGGACAGTTATTCTTCAATCCCTGTGTCTGTGATCTGTGTGGTGTGTGTTCTAATCCACAATACTGGTGCATCATGGGGGAGATTTTGTGATATTTTACATACTGTTTAAGAAAGAATTTTTGTCTTTTTTTTTTATGATTTCCACCCTGTTTTAAAATTTCTGATTTCTTTTTGCAAATAATTCCTGCTTTGTGCTGTTTTTAATAGTTAAATTTGGAGACCACCTGGAGATCCAATAATAGAGGCTAGATGACATGTACGTTTCTTTCTTTCTTTTGAGATGTACCATTTTTGTAAAAATAACTAGATAAATGCATGGACAAGGATCTGAAATGACAGCCAGTGTTTCTGGAAGCTGACTGTATACCAGGCGTGGAGTAAGGTCTTGACAAATCTATCTCATTTAAGCCCTAGGACAGTCCCATGAGGAAGGGGACATTAACCTGCCCTGAGGGTGGGAAAGCTGAGGTCAAGGAGGTCAAGGAATTTGCCTAAAGTCTTAAGGAGCCAGGATTTTAGCTCCAAAGCTTCACCCTAGAGTCTATGCTCAAAGCCACTGTCCTGGAGTTAATGCTGCTTGTCACTATGGGCATTTTTATACTCATTTTACCTATATTTTGTTACTTTTGTACATGCATGTATTGCTTTTAGAATAGGAAAAAATATATATATATAGAAGTAGAGATAAAATAATAAAATAATCTGAATTTGGGGTAAAAACAATTTGAATCCACTTTTATCCCATTATTCCTGTTTGCTCTTGGCTATGCTTTCATCAGTTTTTAAAATTTGCAAAGTGGTTGCAATAGCCAAGTGTGTGTTTATTGCTTATGCTCACTATACGCGTTACTTGGCAATCTACCCTAACCTATTTAACTATATTGGTAAGAATTAAGCTTGTTTCTAGCTTTTTGCTCTCCTGCACAGTGAGAAATAATGGATTGGTGTGAGCCGGAGGTAAAAAACACGAAGTAGGAAACAACAACAAAAATAAACCAAACCCACAAAGTAGAAGAATGTGGACTTATAGATGAGATAGCCTTATAAAGTCACTTTAGAGTGTTCCAGAGCTACTAGTACTGAAAGAAAACAAGGCACGAGGGTAGTAGTTTGGACCAGATTGCCATCTTGACAAAATTACAAGTAACCAAATTGCACTGGAGTGAATGTTTACTTTTTTCTGCATGGAGAATTTCCCACCGTTGTGAGATAGACCTCACCTTCTGGAATAACCAGGTATTTGATCTCCCAGCCTCCTTTGCATCTGGGGCACAGGCGTGGGATATGCTAATCAGGTGCACCCACATGTGGCTTTGGATGAGAAACTGGTGACTGAAAGGAGCAGGGACCACGCAGAACCCATTGTGAGAGGGTTGTGGCTGCAGCAGCACTTATGTCCAGGTTCCAGAAGGCACAGTGGCTGTGGTTCTGGAAGTGGTGTCGAGGGCGGGGGGCTGGTGGTACAGGCTGCAGAGTCCATGCTCAGAGGTTGCAGCCTGCTATCCTCTCTGGGTTAGTTCCATGGTGTGATTTTGGGTTTGCACCTGATGGTTTTGGCCTTTATGTCTGGTCATTCTGTCCCTTATGAGGATTCTGTGGGCTACTAAACAGCCATTCAGTACATTTTATTTGTCTTTAAATAAGTCAGTGTTATTTTCTGTTTCATCTAACTAACAGCTCGGGTAGATACCCACCTTCTCCCATCGATTTCCATGTATTTACCATGTTTACTTTTTTTTTTTTACCATGTTTACTTTTAACTCAGTAATTTCTTTACGTGATGAAATGAGTAGGCGAGGAAATACGTTCAGGACTAAAAGGGTTTTTCAGAAGTTTGAAGCTTTTAAAAAATAATGCAAGATATTTGTATGATTTGTAATAATACAAGATACTGGCATGAGTGGTTTAAGCTTAACATATTATGGAAGTCATTGGAAAGCATTCTAGAGGGACCTTGTCTTTTTTAGCTGAATAAATTGGGGATTGAAAGTTTCCAAGGGCATGAAGGGTTGGGATGAAAACAGTACTTATAATGAATTTCATACTTAGTCATTTTCCCAAGTGGTGGTGCATTTACATAATAGTAGGAGTTTTGTAATGAAGTCTTCTGATTTTTCGTGTCGCTGCAATTCTAGCCTATTGAGTCTAATGGCGTATTATTAATAACTTGTAGATAAGCCTTGCACCACCACTGAAAGCTCAGCGTCTGAGGGATATCCAAGAAAAAGAAAATATTCTCTTTCCATCCATCTTCTATGAGAGTATAAAACCACACGCGGATGTACTTAGTCATTAGGGTTTTGTGAGATTTCTGACTGTGCATTTTATAGGAATTTTACATGAGATTAGTGAGGGGAGGATTTTGGGGGCCAGGATCTAGAATGCAAGGAGTTGTTCATTTATGCAGCAAATATCCTTTCATCAGACTTCTCCTTAACTCCATCTCAGGTGCTGCAGCACCGCTCTGCATGGTGCTGAGACCATGCATTACTTAGGATTAAGTTCAACTCCAATGGAAAACCCAAAATAACAGGGGCTTAAATTAGAAAAAAGTCTACAAGTAGTCCAGGGCTGGTATTGTGTCTCACAGTGTCAGTGACGCAGTCTCTTCCTGTCTTGTTGCTCTGCTAGGCGTTGCTTTCAACCTCAAAGTCCCTTGTAGTCCAAAAGGGCTGCTATAGCACCAGCCATTTTATCTGCATTCCTGCATCAGGGAAGAGGAAGCAGAAAAAAAGGCATCATACTTCCTCCTTTAAAGAACACTTCTGGACTAGCAATTAGTCACATGACCTTGCCTAGCTGCAAGGGATACTGGGAAATACAGTCTTTATCCCAGGTTTATCCCAGGATGAAGAGGAGGATAGATTCCTAAAGACAACTAGCAATTGAAAGAACAAGCAATTAGAAAGATAAAAATTGGATAAGTTATTTTCTAAGGGAGGAAATAAATCTCTTTTTTAGTTCTTGTAGTGTTACTTGATGTTCTGTAATCTCTCACCTCTTTCCTAAACTTCCCGGATCCCAAGACCCTTGGTTAACAGTCCACAAGTCTGTATTCAGTAGCTGCAAGAGGCCTTGGCTTCATCTGAGAGGTCAAAAACAAACAAAAAAACCAAACCCATTGCCATTGGGTTGATTCCGACTCATAACAACCCTATAGGATGGAGTAGAACTACCCCACAGGGTTTCCAAGCAGCTGCTGGTGGATTTGAACTGCCAGCTTTTTGATTAGCAGCTAAGCTCTTAACCACTGCACCACTAGGGCTCCATCTGAGAGGAAGACCCCACCAATATTTAGTCCTTGGATGAAGAGTAGGTTTCAAATTCAAATGCTTTAAACGTTGGGCCTCTCTGTAAGATTTTGTTTGAAGAAAGGGTTGCTTGGTTGAATTAAAAGAAAAAAAACCTTTCTTCTGGCTGAAAGGTTAACAACCTGCATTATTTTAAGAAACTCCCCGAATTGAAATGCAACATTGAGATGTATCTGTGGGTTTGCATTTTTCGGGAGAGAAGAACATGCAAACTTTCTGTCAGGAAGTTTAGGAGCAATCGATCTGGAAGCCCTGGTGGCGTAGTGGTTAAGTGCTATGGCTGGTAACCAAAGGGTCAGCAGTTCAAATCTGCCAGGCGCTTCTTGGAAACTCTGTGGGGGCAGTTATACTCTGTCCTATAGGGTCACTATGAGTCGGAATCGACTCAGCGGCACTGGGTTTGGTTTTGGTTTATTCTAGAGACACCCCCATCTCCCGTTGGCGTTTCAGCCCTGGCTGGGCCCTGTGTCTCCTTACAGGGTAAGGCAGCCTCCTTCAGGCTTCTTCTGCTTCCGCCTCAGTCTCCCCTCCTTGCAGGGCAGGGGGTGGTGAAGGTGCTCCAGAAGTATGGTTGAATCTTAACATCAGCCCACGTCACGCATGGTTAAGAAGGTAAATCTGCTTGAGGGGAGTCAAGGGAGACAGACAACTCCCCTTAGCATCTAAAACCAATTATAAATGCTCTCGCGTGGTTTGCCGCTTGTTAACAGGGAACAGGGGACTTGGCTCCTGAATAAGGAGTGAAGGGTCATGGCCTTCCCTACAGCAGGATTCTGCTTCCTTTCCCTAAGGGCTCAGCAAACATTTTCTGTAGAGGCCCAGTGAGTAAATATTTCCAGCTTTGTGGGCCAGACAGTCTCCCTGCCACTACTCAAGTTTGGCGTGATAGCAAAGGCAGCCATAGACAATACGTAAATGAATGACCGCGGCTGTGTTCCAATAAAACTTTATTTACAAAAAACGGGTAGCGGCCAGATTTGGCCTCCGAGCTGAAGTATGCTGACTCCTGCCCTAAAGTTTCTGAATGGTCAGATCATTCTTGCTTCCAACCTTCCTTAGAAAGTTTCAAATAGGGCAGCATAACACCTCCCTCACCTCTCCCACAGCTGCTACTCAGCTTCTCTGGGGGTACATGTTCCATTGCCTTCTAGAAGAGACCAACTTTGATTCTAAGTTGATCTTGACATTTTCTAGGCCCCGCTATGCAGAGCCCTGTTCTTGGCAAGGTGCACCTTAGTTAGCTTGTTAATGACTCTTGTTTCATAAGCCTGTTTGGATGGTCCCCCTGCCACCCCATCCAGCTACATTACACTTTTCCAATCTGTGCTGATGGGTTCCTGGAGACAGGGGATGGATGGAGCCCAGCACTCTTCAAAGGCACTGCCTTGCCAGAGCTGCCCCCACCAGGAAGTCTCCACTCACCACCAGGCAGCAGGACTCTTCTGGGGGAAGCTTCCCTCTCCCAGGCCCATTAGTGGAAAAAAACAAAACTTAAAGATATACAATTACACATTCTAAAAAGCAAAGATGTCACTTTGATGGCTAAGGTGTACCTGATCCAAGCCATGGGCTTTTCAATCTTCTCAGGTACATGTGAAAGCTGGAATATGAAAGAGGAAGACAGAAGAAGAATTGACACATTTGAATTGTGGTGTTGATGAAGATTTCTGAATATACCATGGACTGCAAGAAGAACGAACAAATCAGCCTTAGAAGAAATACAGCCAGAATGCTCCTTAGGAGCGAGGATGGCGAGACTTCGGCTTACTTTCTTTGGACATGTCATCAGGAGGGACCAATAGCTAGAAAAGGACATCATGCTTGGATTGACACATTAGCTACAACAATGGACTCAAATATACCAACGACCATGAAGATGGCCCAGGACTGGGCAATGTTTTGTTTCTTATGTATGAGGTCGTCTTGAATTGGAGTAGACTGGACGGCAACTAACAACGACAACAGCAACAATTATACATTCATCTATGTTGTTAGCTGGAAACCCTGGTGGCGTAGTGGTAAAGAGCTATGTCTACTAACCAAAAGGTCGGCAGTTCGAATCTACCAGGTGCTCCTTGGGGACTCTATGGGGCAGTTCTACTCTGTCCTACAGGGTTGCTATAAGTCGGAATCAACTCGACAGCTATGGGTTTGGTTTTTATGTTGTTAGCTACCTCCGATCGGCCCCCAACTCATGACAACTCTAATGTGTTACAGAGTAGAACTGCTTCATAGGATTTTCTTGGATGTGACCTTTTGGAAGCAGATGGCCAGGCCTGTCTTCCCAGGCATCTCTGGGTGGGTTCACACCACCAACCTTTGGGTTAGCAGCTGATCACAAACTGTTTGTACCACCACAACAGTTATACATTCATGTATTCAAGTTCCTATCTATAGCTGGAAACCCTGGTGGTGTAGTGGTTAAGTGCTATGGCTGCTAACCAAAAGGTCTGCAGTTCGAATCCACCAGGCGCTCCTTGGAAACTCTATGGGGCAGTTCTACTCTGTCCTGTAGGGTCGCTGTGAGTTGGAATCGACTTGATGGCACTGGGTTTGGTTTGGATTTTTTTTTTATCTATAGCTTTTATTAAAAAAAGAAAAAAAACTTAAACAGGACAGTATATATATATGTATATAGATACATTTACTCAAAAATATTTATTGGTGCCCACCCATGGCTACGCACTGGGGTACAGCATTGGACCGACAAATCCCTATGTTCATGGAGTGATAGTGTTGTTGGAGAGACAGTCAGTAAACCAATACCCTTTAACCGGTTGCTGTCGAGTTGACTCTGACTCATAGCAACCCTCTAGGACAAAGCAGAACTGTCCCGTAGGGTTTCTGAGGCTGTAATTTTTACAGAAGCTGATGGCCACATCTTACTCCCATGGAGCAGATGGTGGGTTCAAACCATAGACCTTTCTGTTAGCAGCCGAGTGCTTAACCACTGAGCCACCAGGGCTCCTTAGTAGACATGTGAATTTCATCAGACAAATAGGAAAAGAGTTTGATCTGGCCACAGAACTCACACAGGCAGCTAAGTTTGGGGACTTCCAGGGTAGACCTGGAGGGAATGCCCCTCCCCTGGCACCGCTTCCCAGGTCTGCAGAAACCCACAGCTGGAGCTGAGTCTTTTGTAGCTTAGGGATGACTCGGGTCTTATCTCCTTGTGAGATGAGAGCAGGAGGTGACTTGCCATGGATCTTGGTGGAACCTGGTGGGAGATCCAGATCTGAGCCTGGGGCTCAGTTTCCAGGCCAGTGTTCCTACAGTTCCCATGACTGTGCGCACTGCAGTTCCTCTTCCATTTCTTTTTGTCCCAGTCAGGCTTGGACTCAGCAGAGACGCACCAGGAACCGAGCCTAGGCACGCCCTCATTTTGAGGGAGTTATAGGTCTTGAAAAATTCCTACCTTCCTCACCCAGCTCCCATAAACCACCTTCATCCAAAGAGAAGAGAAATTCATCTGCCCAGCCCTTCTGGTGGCTTGAAGTCCCTGCCTCCTGGGGGCTGCCTGGCTCTCAGCCACAGTGTCCTATGGGAGAGGGATACCCCCCAAAGGTCTCCTGGTCCCATGGCGGGTGGACATAGAATCAGGAGCTGTGGGAGTCAGGGCTGAGGGGTGGGCCTCCGACCTCACATCTGCCCATGTAAGGGCTTCTGTGAGGCGGCCTTGGCTTTTGGGGGCAGCCTTAGATGTTACAGACCAGTAGAGGTGCCCAAGGGAGGTTGTGGGGCCACCTTCTCCAGGAGGAAAGCACACCCTCTCCCCCCAGGACCCCCCAGTGGCATACCCCAGGGCATCCCCCTGGGCAGGAAAGAAGTACTTGCCCTGCGATTGAGATCCAGGACGTTCTAGGAGTCTCTGATCAGATGGTGGAGGAGACCAGAATTCTGGGCTCTGGGGAGATCTCTTTGCAGATATGTTCTGTTTCAGGGTGAGTGATCGGTTAAACTCTAATTAAGAGTCACCATTTGGTGTGCCATTGTTGGTAGGACTAAATATAAACAAGAAAGAGAAAAATGGGAGGGAGGGAGGGAAAGAAGAATGGAACATACAGAGTAGAAGAGGAGACAAAAGGAAATGGGATTTGTGCCCACCATGGAAAGGGTTCTGTCTCCCCTGGGCCACTTACCCCAGTTCTCCTCCCGTCTTTGAACTCGAGGGGCTGAATTTTCTTTAGTGTTTAAGCTTCCTCAACACTTTGGTGGAAATCCCTGGGTGGTGTAAATGGCTAATGTGGTTGGCTGCTAACCAAAAGGTTGGAGGTACAAGTCCACCCAGAGGCACCTCAGAATAAAGGTCTGGCAATCTACTTCCAAAGAAAATCAGCCATTGAAAACCCTATGAAGCACAGTTCTACTCTGACACACATGGGGTCACCATGACTCAGAATTGACTCATGGCAGATGCCCAGTGGAGCCCTGGTGGTACAGTGGTTAAGAGCTCGGCTGCTAACCAACAGGTCGGCAGTTTGAATTCACCAGCTGCTCCTTGGAAATCCTAGGCAGCAGTTCTGCTCTGTCTTATAGGATCGCTATGAGTCAGAATCGACTCGACAGCAAGGTTTTATTTTTATTTTTCCAGATTCCCAGTAATGAATCAATTAATGTAAATGATGACATCACCCCCTTTGGAATGAGGTTAGGATGGGATGGGGCATTCTAGCCTCAGCAAGCTGCCACCTGGCCCAGACCTTTGGGATTCCTCCCCTCCACCCCCGGTGGCAAGTGGTTAAGAGTGATGGCTGCTAACCATAAGGTCAGCAGTTTGAATCCACCAGCTGCTCCTTGGAAACCCTATGGGACGGTTCTACGCTATGAGTCAAAATCGACTTAATGGCAATGGGTTTGGGTTTTTTTTTTTTTTTTTTGGTAGCAATAAATCATTTCTTGGGCATCTAAGTATCACAGTTGCCTCTGCTCGAAATAGGGGTAAAATGAAGTAGTGACTGGTTGTTCAGATCCAATTCTGGGAGTAATCGTATTTACTGCCCAGGTCACCTTGGCTTCAGGCCCTCAGTTATTTGATTGACAGGGGTTGGAGAGCTCGCTATTCACTTGTTAGCCTAGCGGACAGACTAGACTGTGACTTCCCAGGGCAGAGCTGCGTTCATTTTCCCTGGTGTTCCTTGGGTGTAACTTAGGACCAGGGAACTCCTGTGTTACCTAATTTATTCCTTTGAAGCCTTTCATTTTTGCTGATTGCTGCTTAAAGGTCATTTTCCAATAAACATGGAATGAAAGGTCAGCGCACCCAGCCGAAACAGCATCGTCAAGCAGCTTGTGTTCTGCTCAATTCAAACACCGACCTCCTCCCCGGCAGGGCCTGTTCTCTTGGCTGCGTCTGGCTAATTGTGTTGCCATTTGCTTCTGGGCTCTGGATCTGGGGACGAGGGTTAGCAATTGGATGGCAACAGGTGCAAATCTCATTGCAAATCTCTATTTGTGGAAATGCAGGGAAGGTGTGGGGAGGGAGGGCAGGAGACGGGGATGAAGACATTTTCCAGAGATGGACCAAGTGAGCAATGCAAGTTGTGGCTGGTGTTGCTCACCAACTGTCTTTCTGTCCCCAGTGAGTCGATGCCTAGAGATCTGTGGATGAAATTGTGGATTTGCTGAGCAGGAGTTTGGAAGAATACAAGGAGGGGAAATTATGGCAAAAGATCGGAGAAGTTCATTTGTCTATGTTTTCCAAATAGTGAAGAAGGAAAGACTACAAACAAGGCTTGTTGATTGACTCTTAGTCCCAAGACATAATCTTAGAAAATCAGCTTACAGTGTAGAGGGCTTGTGTGCACTGAGAAGGAAGACTTGAACTATGAAGAAAAAGCTGCTGGGGGCAATCTCATTAGTTTTCTCTGCCAGGTTAGTCAGCGGGTAGATGCTGGGAGTGCTGTGAACATGTCGCCACTACCAGTTGCCGTTGAGTTGAGTCCAGCTCATGGTGATCTCGTGTGTGTCACGGTGCTTCATAAGGTTTTCCAAGTATAATTTTTCAGAAGTAAATCACCAGGCCTTTCTTCCGAGGTGCCTCTAGGTGGACCGGAGCCTCCACCCTTCAGTTAACAGCTGAGCATGTTAACCACTTGCACCTCCCAGGGATTCCGTGAAGGCGGTACCCCTGGATTTTAACGAGGCATTTACCACGGGTCTTGCTTCTGATCCTTGGGCAAGTTGGTTGATTTGAGAGCTGCCCACAGGGGCAACATCCTGGGTAAGCGTGGGTCAAAACACAGGGAAGGGCATCTGTATAGTACACGTGGGTTGCCCAGATAAGAAAGAAATAGTTGTGGTCTGGAAGATCAACATGACTAAGGAGGAAGATGAAAAGGCACAGCAGAACTGAGTGGGAAGGCAAGCACATAGTGGAAGAACCAGGAGTGAAATTAGTGGTTGGGAGTGTTGAGAGAGAAGTGATTTGGATGGATAATATAAAATTCCAGGCGAGCTTAAATTGACAAAGTGGGGCCAAGGTTCTGTCCATGTACTTTACAGGTAGCACAGTGCCTGTTAGGTACCATTCCTACATCACAGCAACTCTGTGAACCCTCCGATCTTATAGATGATGAAATAGAGGCACCAGGATCTGGGCCATTGGACACCAGGGCCCATACTCTTAACCTAATTGCTATACCATCTCATCTCAGGGCAAACAGCCAGTACATTGGCACAGAGGAGGGCCTCAAATATTGGGAGAAGGCTATCAGTGAAGTACAGTTTACTACCTATCAGATTTACTGATAACGGAGGGGAAATTTGGAGGACTCTTTTGGAAGGGCTTTGGCAATATCTATCAAAATCAAACACGCACATCTCTGATGGCCTAGCATACACTTCTAGGAATCGATCCTATAGAAATGTCTGCACTGATGACACCTAACAACAACAACAACAGGGAAGACAGGCCAAACAAACACAGGACACCATCAAACCCATGTTGTTGTTGTTACGGGCCGCTGAGTAGGTTCTGACTCATAGTGACCCTATGTACAACAGAACACTGCCCGGTCCTGTGCCATCTTCACAATCTTTATTATGTTTGAGCCCATTGTTGCAGCCACTGTGTCAATCCATCTCTTTGAGGGTCCTCCTCTTTTTCACTGACCCTCTACTTTACCAAGCATGATGTCCTTCTCCAGGGACTGGTTCCTCCTGATAACGTGTCCAAAGTATGTGAGATGAAGTCTTGCCATCCTTGCCTCTAAGGAGCATTATGGCTGTACTTCCTCCAAGGTGAACTTGTTTGTACTTTTGACAGTCCGTGGTATATTCAATATTCTTTGTCAACACCATAATTCAAAGACATCAGTTCTTCTTCAGTCTTCCTTATTCACTGTCCAGCTTTCACATATATATGATGTGATTGAAAATACCATGGCTTGGGTCAGGCACACCTTAGTCTTCAAGGTGACATCTTTGCTTTTCAACACTTTAAAAAGGTCCTTTGCAGCAGATTTGCCCAATGCAACGCATCTTTTGAATTCTTGACTGCTGCTTCCATGGGTGTTGATTGTGGATCCAAGTAAAACGAAATCCTTGACAACTTCAGTCTTTTCTCCGTTTATCATGATGTGGCTTATTGGTCCAGTTGTGAGAATTTTTGTTTTCTTTATGCTGAAGTGTATTCTATACTGAAGGCTGTAGTCTTTGATCTTCGTCAGTAAGTGCTTCAAGTTCTCTTCACTTTCAGAAATTTGGAAGACAGCTACCTGGCCAACTGACTGGAAGAGATCCATATTTATGCCTATTCCAAAGAAAGCGATCTAACTGAACGCAGAAATTATTGAACAATATCATTAATATTACATACAAGT
Organism: Loxodonta africana; assembly: GCF_030014295.1. Taxonomy (NCBI): domain Eukaryota; kingdom Metazoa; phylum Chordata; class Mammalia; order Proboscidea; family Elephantidae; genus Loxodonta; species Loxodonta africana. The sequence goes on from NC_087359.1 coordinate 19,832,058, forward strand.
AAAATTTTGCTAACCAGAAGGTTGGAGGCTTGAGTCCACCCAGAGGTGCCTTGGAAAAAGGCCTGGTGACCTACTTCCAAAAAACCAGCCACTGAAAACCCTATGGAGTACAGTTCTACTCTGACACACGTGGGTCACCATGAGTCTGAGTTGACTCCACAACCGCTGGTTCTGTTTTGATTTTTCTCGGTATTGGAGCAGAATCAGGCTGTGAAGACTCCACACATGCTTCTTGGCTGATGGCAATTGTACCACACTGCAGATTTGTGAAATAAATCTAGATTTCTGAGATGCTAAGCTTTTGGGAGAGAGTATATCTTAGTATCGACAAAATACAGTTGTTAACCTTTTCTACAGCCCTTGAGTGGGTGGTAGAGGATTTGTGGTGGTACAGTGGTTAAGTGCTCAGCTGGTAACCAAAAGGTCAATGGTTCAAACCCACCAGCGTCTCCTCTGGACAAAGAGGTGGCAGTCTGCTTCTGTAAAGATTACAGCATTGGAAACCCTATGGAGCAGTTCTCCTCTGTCCTATAGGGTCGGTATGAGCTGGGATTGACTCACTGGTAATGGGTTTTGAGTGGGCTGTGAGGCTCAGGCCGCCCTCAGGCAACGGTGGGTGCTTCTTCGCAGCCCCCAAGCCTTCCGAGGCCGCTCAGACAGGAAGCAGCACCTGCCCACTGCAGGGAGTGGAGCTGCCAGCGCCAGCAGGCTCGTCTGGCCTCTTGCCTCACATTGTGAGGGCTGAGAACTAACCCAGATGGTGTACTCTGGTGATTCCATCATAAACTATCCAGTCATTTTTTTTTTTTCATCAAACAATGCTGTTAGAAAGCCTGCAACGTCATTCAGCATGATGTTCTACTAAAAAGGCAAAAACCTTGCACAAAAACCTTGTGCTCTGCAGGTTAACTAATAAAGAGCAGCTGTAAATGGAGGGGCAGATGGCATGAACTCACGGCGGCTGGGCTGCTTGTCCTCATTACTGTCAAGGCCAGAAACCTTGGCCTTGGACAAGGGGTGGGGTGGACCCTTAGGTCACCCAGCTGGATCTCTGCAGGAGCCTGCAGGGGGCAGTTCAGTCTAGTTTTCAAGACTTCAATGAACTCCTTGGCAGGCAGACATTCCCTAATATCTCGTTGGTTCTTGTTTCCTTAAGACAGTCTCCTCTTTGCCTAACCCAATGGGGATGATTTTGAAAATGTCAGTTAATGTGCTTGGCTGCTAATTGAAAGGTCAGAGGTTTGAGTCTACCCAGAAGCGCCTTGGAAGAAAGGCCTGGCAATCTACTTCCAAAAAATAAGCCATTGAATATCCTATGGAACCCAGTTCTACACTGAACACATAGGGTCGCTGTGAGGTGGAGTCGACTAGATGGCAACTGGTTTGGTGTGGTAGACATTTTTGGTTGTCATAACTGAGAGGAGGTTGTTGTTGTTGTTAGGTGCCATCAAGTCGGTTCTGACTCATAGTGACCTTATGTACAACAGAAGGAAACACTGCCTGGTCCAGCATCATCCTCATAATTGTTATGTTTGAGCCCATTGCTGTAGCCACTGTGTTAATCTATCTCGTTGAGGGTCTTCTTTATTGCTGACCCTCTACTTTACCAAGCATGATGTCCTCCAGGGATAGATCCCCCCTTTTTATAACATGTCCAAAGCATGTGAGACATAGTCTCGCCATCCTTGCTTATAAGGAGCATTCTGTTTGTACTTCTTCCAGGATAGATTTGTTCGTTCTTTTAGCAGTCTGTGGTATATTCAATATTCTTCACCAACACCACAATTCAAAGGCGTCAATTCTTCTTTGGTCTTCCTTAGTCATTGTCCAGCTTTCACGTGCATATGAGGCTATTGAAAACACCATGGCTTGGGTCAGGCACACCTTAGCTTTCAAGGTGACATCTTTGATTTTCAACACTTTAAAGAGGTCTTTTGCAGCAGATTTGCCTAGTGCAATGGGAGAGGGTACTACTAGCATCTAGCAGGTAGATACCAAGGATGCTGCTAAATATCCTGCAATCCACTAGACAGTCCCCGCAACAGAGAATTATCCAGCCTCAAATGTCAGCAGCGTTGAGGTTGAGAAGTCTTGGCCTAAACAAAGTGACCACTGAATTCAAGATGTTCTGGACTGTTGCGTTCTCTTTCCTGAGACCTGGAGATGAGAATGAAGAGAGGAAATGGAACGGCTTTCAGCCAGTGTCCGCTTGCAGCCTCCTGCAGTGCAATATGCCCTAATTGGTAATAAACAGCTCTAGTTAAGTGTCACACTTTTGGATGGTTTCCCCTGATGGTGAAACAATAAAAGGACTGGCACCTGCACAGAAACAAATTTCATCCAATCACCCATCTCATGGCTCACACTCTGAATGTGCACATGAATCTGCTGGGGATCTGGTTAAAATTCAGGTTCGGATTCATCAGGATTCATCAGGAGATTCTGTGTTTCTAACAAGCTCCCAAGTGATGCTTTTGCTGCTGGACCACACTTTCAGTAGCAAGGTGCTCACCTGCCTTTGTTCTTCCTGAGCCTGTGGAGGGCCTGGGATTATAACCCGCACCCATCATTTAAATTTGGATCTTGGGTTCCCTTTGCAAAGCTCTATGGATTAATGAGAGGAGCCCTGGTGGTACAATGATTAAACACTCGGCCTCTAACAGAAAGGTTGGCAGTTTGAATCTACTCAGCGACACTGCGGAAGAAAGGCCTGATGATCTTCTCCCATAAAAATTACAGCCAAGAAGACCCTATGGTGCACTCTTTTGCATGGGGTTGCTATGAGTCAAAATCAACTCGATACCACCCAACAACAATGTGGATTAATGCTCGGCTTTCCTTTGGATGTCTGATGTGGCCCAGGGTGACCACTCAATCTGGTTTCCCCCAAACTGTTCCAGTTCCAACTGAAAGTTCCACATCCGGGGAAAACCCTCAGTCCTATGCAATCTGGGATAGTTAGTCACCCTATGAGCCCTACCATATCCCCAGGGGAAAAGGAGGCTCAACTTTCCGAGCTTTCTTTAATGAGGAAAACCCTGAGACTCAGTGCAATGGCAAATCTGGAAGGCTTTTTATTTAGGTTTTAAGGTCTCCTATTTTGGGAGCCTTTGTGGCGCAGTGGTTAAGAGCTCAGCTGCATACCGAAAGATCAGCAGTTTGAATCCACTAGCCGCTCCTTGGAAACCCTATGGGGCAGCTCTACTCTGTCCTATAGGGTTGCTGTGAGTCGGAATTGACTTGACGGCAATGCGTTTGGTTTTTTGGTCTTTCTCCTATTCTGGCAATAGAAGCCAGCATGATGTCAGGAAACGCCACTGCTGAACACCGGGGACATTTTGTGTCACCAAAAGGATTGTGTGTCTTGTCCTATACCTTTGATTTATACTCTTCACCAAAAGTCCCTCAACCTCTAGTCTTTTCTTCCTCCCATCCATGTTTCCTGCTGCTTCTAGATTTTTCTTCCTCAACCCCTCCTTTGAGCAGACCATGCCCCTACTCTAAAGCTTTCAGTGTTTCCTGGCTGATAATAGTTCTTGAGGATTTCATCCTTAAGGGAATAAGTTTTGTGGGGGGAAAGATAGAAATAAATAAATAAAAAGGGCAATGTATTTCTAACATCTCAACAGGTGTCATGTATACATGAAGCGTTAAAAAAAGGATCCAAGATTTTATATATTTAAGGGCTAAACTGCTAGATGGCATTTAGGGTCTCTGTTGGTATGGATTTGCAGATTAATTAGAGTAAAATCAGTCAGCATGCCATCTAAATCCTCTCTGATACGGTCCAGCCAATTTCTATGTCATTGGCCAAACGCAAGTTAATTTCTGCCTCTATGCCTTTGCTTAACCTGGTCTCCCATCCAGAATGTTCTCTTCTTTCTTCTCTGCCTACCCACATCCTTCATTGCCCTGCAAGGATCCAGCCCTCACCATCCCCTTCACTCTTCCAGCCCTCAGTGGTCTTTGTTCCAAGGTTTCTGGCATTTAATTGGCATGGCACTGGTTTCCAAATGAGTACCAAACCAGGTGCCATCGAGTTGACTCTGACTCATGGTGACCCCATGTGTGTCAGAGTAGAACTGTGCTCCATAGGGTTTTTGATGGCTGGTTTTTCAGAAGTAGATCACCAGGTCTTTCTTCCACGGCATTTCTGGTGGACGTGTAACTCCAACCTTTCAGTTAGCAGCCAAGCACATTAACCCTTTGCATTACCCAGAAACTCCTTCCAACTGAGCAGTAACCATAATTTGACTCAACAAGGGTTCAAAGTTGGGGAAGCCTTGCCAGAAAAGGACAGCATTTACAGGGAGGAGACCATCTCAGGGCCAGCTCCTCCCCAAGCCTCCTGCCAGCCTTGTCACTTACGGTCCCACCAGTCTGCAGGAGCAGCAGCTGCACTTACTCCTTTGGTCGATTTTGAACTTGGGGCGTTGTAACATCATGTGCCAGAAGTCTCGCCTGGGAGTGTGCACTAGAAAGACAAACAGTCTTAAAAAATGTGGATCGCGATTAATTTATTTGACAAATATTTATTAAGTGTCTTCTCTGTTTATCAGAGGTTTAATATGTATTCACTGTAATTCTCCTTAGGGTCAAAAAACCTAATTGGTATACACGTGAGAACAGCAATGGCCAAGGGTTAGGGGCTGCTTACACAGCTATTTTGCATGGATATGTTTACTTATTGTTTTTCTTGTTCCTCAAACCCAAGGACTCTGTGTTTCATGTATCCTTTACCCCCTGCAGCAGCGATTCCCAACTGAGGGTTCCTGGGCTTAGTATTGCATTTATTAATTATTAACATTTCAAAGTGCCTAATGAGGCAAAGGCAAATTAAATCCAATTTCTTTGCTTTTGGCTGGAGTGACAGCTTCCCAGTTCTGTAGCCGTGGCATCTCATGCTGATCTGAAGCTCTTATTTGGCGTCTTTGATGAATAAAAAATGGGAAAACAAATGAACTCTTACTTAACATAGCTTGTTTGACAAAATTCACTCAAACTATTTTTTAAGATGGGTAGATCTGGAGAAATAATAGGCGGGTACGGTTAGCATGGAGCCCTTGGCTACTAACCAAAAGGTCAACAGTTTGAATCCACCAGCTGCTCCTTGGAAACCCTATGCAGCAGTTCTACTCCATCCTATAGGGTCGTTATGAATTAGAATTGACTCAACAGCAATCGATTATGGTTAGCACAGAGCTGGTTACATACCAAGGAATCAATGCTTGTTAAAATGAAAACAAAGTGGATTTTGGTATTAAAATAGATTAGAGGGGGCTTCCCACTATGGCTATAGAAGGTTCTGGAATTATTCAGCATAACCGTCTGTTACAGATTGAATTTTGTCCCCCCAAAACATTGAAGTCCTATTCCTTGTATCTGTGAATGTTCCCTTGTTTGGGGAAATAGGGTCTTTCTTGGAAGATACGGTAAAACCTGAGAAAGCCGGAACCTGTGTAAGGCAGAAACCTGTCAGAGAAGGAAAACTCAAATATTTTCCACAAAACAAGCTATATAAAAGTGATAAGATTGCACCCTGTCAAAGGCAGAGAACTTGTGAGACCCGGAAAAACAAGGCAGTCCTGTTGAGTTCCGGCCCTGTATTATCAGTTAATTCGTATTTGAGTTGGTTGGGTCCTAGTCCTAATCCCTTTGCAGTGGTGTCTTGTAAAAGGGAGAAGAGAGATGCAGAGTCACACACAGGGGTGAGGTACCACGTGAGGATCCATGTACAAGGCAAGGAAGTGGAGAAACACCAAGAAATGCCTGGGGCTACCTCAAGCTGAAATTCATAGGCAAGGATCGTTCCCTAGAGACCACAGAGAGAGAGCATCGCCCTGTGGATGCCCTGAATTCTAACTCCTAGCCTCCAGAAGTGTTCTTTAAAGCCACCCACTTTGTGGTATTTTGTATGACAGCTCTAAGACACCCTCCAGCGCCAGAACTGGCCAGCTCAGGAAACAACATTCTAAAGACCAACTGCCAGGTGGCTCCCGGAGGGTGTTGGGTAGGTGTCAGGGATCCTGGGTTAAAGCTGCTTGCTTGGTACTTTTTTGGAGCTGGAGGGAGGGAAAAAGGAACCTTAGGCTTGGGCACTTGGCCCTGAGTTGTTGGTCCCCTGGGACATCAAGGGAGCATTTGTGCTGGCTAGGGGAACCGGGACTCTGGTAAGTGACCAGAGTCCACAGTTTGAGGACGCCTCAGGCTCAGATGGTCTGTCTGAGCCAAAGCCTCACCAACCATCTGTCTGTGAAACTGGAAGGGACGAGACGTGCACCAGTGTGACAGGCTTGCCTGTTGGTGACAGGCAGTCCCCAGGGTGGCCAGGGAGGGGCATGTGTGTGTGAGAGGGAGGGACTGTCCTTAGGCTTTCAGTTCTCGTCACAAGGAGACAGCTTCATCCTGCAGCTGGCCTGTGAAAGAGCTGATGAGGTGAAGATAATTCTTGGGAAATGATTGATTGAGCGAATTATGGAAATTTTCAAGGGAACCTGGCTTCCCAAAGACCTGTGTGTTTTAAAAGCCCAGGTGGCTTTGTCTGTAAACACAGACTGTATTTTATTGACTAAGGGAGTCATGCTGAGAATTAAGAGTCTGAGTTTTTTGGTGGGGTTTCACTACAGACTTTAGGTCTTACCGTTTAAATCCAGTGAGCCCAGTTTTCTCTATTCAAGTGTGAAAAAACCTTATCAAAATATTTTTGAATTATAAAAGGAATGTAGCATTATAGAAAGGGGGCAAAGCCTACACTCTCCTCACCCAATGCCCAGCATGTTTAGTTTTTGTGAATTCCCATCCAGTCTTCTGTTACTTGCGTATTTTTACCATTGTAATAACGAAGATGTGTATTTCTGTACCTTACATTTTCCACCAAACACTGACATCCTAAAAATTGCCTATGCTGCTGTGGTGTGGATCGTTTTGACTAACTGCAAAAAAGTCGATTGCATTTGGGTTCTGTCATCCATTTAACTATCGCTCTTTTGTTGGGTGGAGTCCCTGGGTAGTGCAGATGGTTGATGTGTTTTGCTGCTAACCAAAATGTTGGAGGTTCAAGTCTGCCCAGAGATGCCTCAGAAGAAAGGCCTGGTGATCTAATTCTGAAATACCAGCCATTGAAAACCCTACAGAGCACAGTTCTACTCTAACATATATGGGGTCGCCATGAGTTGGAGTCTGTTTGATGGCAACTTGTTACTGGTTTTGTTGGGCACTGGGGTGATACATCTCTCTTCCTCCAGGTGGTTTAAATAGTTCTTATTTGTCAAGTTTCTAGGAAATCATCCTTACGGGTCAACTCCATTCGTGAGAGCACAGTCACATGGCAATTTGCAGGGCTCCATTTTTCTATTTCATTAGACAGATGGGTTTTGGAGTGCTTCTTCTGGTGTGAAACTTACTGTCTGTACTATTATCTGTTGTGGTTTTCTGTCCAGGTTTCCTGAATGTGTGGCAAGACAGTAAATCCTCACCAGTTATGATGACTTTAGGTAAAAGGCCAGTGTGAATCCGTGTCGCATTTCAATGATATACCCTTTTACAATAATTGTAGAAGTCTTACCTTAGAAAATAACTCTAGTATTCATACCAGGATGCGTTAAGACAGGTAACAGGAACACCAGTTGTTTGGTAGAGGAGGTGCCTGGAAAGGACTTGAAACATTTTTTTGGTTTTGGTGTTTTGACCCATTTCCCTGTAGTCTTGCTTACAATAATCATTTTCATGGTTAAGCTGCGAAGCTTATGACTCCAAGCCAGCAGGCAGGGATGATTAGAAACTCACAATGTGTGAAACGTGGGAGCAATGGGATCATTGGGAGATCTTGGTTCTGGCTTCCGCTTTGGCACCAACTCAGGACTCCTACCTCCATCTGTGAAATGAGGGATTTGGATCAGAAGAAAGATCTCAGAGGTTCCTCCCAGCACTAAGTTCTAGGGTGTAAGCTAAAGTGACCTTGAGCCTTATGCAAACTGGGCTACGATCAAGAGTGGAAGCTACATTAGGGGACCCGGCTGCCTTCCGTAAGGTCGAAATTGTTCCCCCTGAGGTTCTACCTCCAAGGGAAGTGGAGGGTTTCTTTGCTTGTTTAATTAATTGGAAAGATACAAAAGAAATCCTCAGACACATTTGCATAAAGCCAAGGCTTACGTGTTGCTATGATACTAGAAGCTATGCCATCTGCATTTTAAATACCAGCAGGGTTACCTATGGTGGATAGGTTTCAACAGAGCTTCCAGACTAAGACAGACTAGGAAGAAAGGCCTAGTGATCTGCTTCTGAAAATTAGCCAATGAAAACCCTAGGGATCACAACACAATACTGTCCAATATAGGGCTGGAAGATGAGCCCCCTAGGTTGGAAGGCACTACACAACGGCCACAACCATAGACTCATACAAGCCAACGATCGTACAGATGGCGCAGAACTGGGCACTGCTTCATGGTGTTGTACATAGAGTCACCATGAGTTGGGCTGACTCGATGGCAATAAACAATAATAACAAAGCCTTGGTTTGAGATTCACAGCTGTACTCATCCAATCTGTGACCCAGGTACTGCTTTGCTGAGGCAATAAGAACCAGAAGATCAGAGCATTCACCATAGGAAGGAGCCTCAGAAGTTCCTTGGCTCAACTCTTTCATTTGCAGGTGCAGAGAGGGAAAGCAAACAGCCCAGGGTCACTTAGTGAGTCTGGCAAAATTGGGGCTAAAACTGCAGTTTGCTGAGCCCTTGTAACGTGCCTGCATTTTTCCTCCTTTATCATTTTCCTTCACTGCTGACGCCCTGGAGAAGAAGTTGGCAGGTCTTCTAGTTCAGGGGCACGTGGCTTAAGTGACAAATACCTCCTTTAACGCCCACGTGAGCACCGTAATGCACAAACCCAGACCCAAAGGAAGGTTTGTCTCAACTCAGGTGTCTGAGGAGGCTCTTTGACTAGGAGGCATTTTACTCTTTTTATTCACCCTCCAAAGAAGTTTTCTGGGAAATATTTAAGACAATGTGTTATAGAAAGAGGTTTTCCTCCAGCACTTGGTGGGGGTGGCAAGTGGAGTGTGAAGGAGACGAGAACCTCGGCCAGCAGCTAGAAAGGCTGGCAGGGAACTAGAAAGTGGGTTCACTAGGGATGTCCATGGGCCATCCAGGTAAATGGAGTGCTGGTTGGATGGGGTGGATGCAGGTGCCCTTTACCTGTGCAGCCTTCCTTATGATGGCAGTGGGATGAGGGATGGCCCTTGAGCATTTTGCTCCAGATAACTCCTGGAGTTTTAAAAAACAGAGATGACATTTTGATGACTAAGGTGTGCCTGACCCAAGCTACGGTCTTTTCAATTGCCTCATACGCACACGAAAGCTGGGCAATGAAAAAGGAAGACAGGGAAGAACTGATGCATTCAAACTGTGATGTAGGTGAAGAATGTTGAATATACTGTGGACTTAGGGAAGAATGAACTAATGAGTCCTAGAAGAAGTACAACCAGAATGTTCCTTAGAAGTGAGGATGACAAGACTTTGACTTGCTTACTTTGGACACATCATCAGGAAAGACCAATCTCTAGAAAAGGACATCATGTTTGGTAGAGGGTCAGCGAAAATGAGGGAAACCCTCAATGAGATGGATTGACACAATAGCTGCGACAAGGGACTCAAACATACCAATGGTCATGAACATGGCACAGGACCAGGCAACGTTTAGTTCTGTTATATGTAAGGTTGCCATGAGTCGGAGCTGACTCAGCAACTAACAATGACATTTTCTGGAGAATTTCTGGAGAGGTTGTGGCAGCTTCTCCCACCTTCCTTTGGTAGAAATGATATGAATCAGGGCTTCTCAGATGACCTTCCGTAGTGGCCACACATTTTTAACCTTGGTCTTGTTCCCACCCAACTTGGTCTAAGGGGTCTGGAGAACCATGGGGCTCTACTCTTCTCTCTGACTGTGGACAGCTGAGGGACCACTTCCCCACCCATCTTCCTGTCTGTACTTGAGGGACTGCTCTTCTTTACTTTCCCATGGGTTCCCCTGCCCTTGATTCCATCTTCTGTAGCCATCTGGCTTTCTGGTCCTAACCCTGGGAAGTGACAGCAGGAGACCACCTTCCTTGCTTGGAAGGCTCACCCACTCTTCCCCTTTCCCTATCATCAGCCCCATATGAACCTCAGCTAATCTACATGAAATGAGTTTTGTGTCTGGTCCCACTCTGTGAGAGGAATAAAGCTTCTTGGAACCCTGGTTTCTTCCTTATCTCTTGAGCTCTTTTAGGATTTATGTAGGCCCCTAAAGAACTCCAGCGTTTTGAGGTCTTACCCCGTATTGTACCATACTAAAATACTTCCACATTCCACATGAAGTACTTTTCTTCTCCCCTAAAATAATTAGAAGTGTTTTTTATAATTTTACTTTTGAAAGTATTTGTCTCTAAACTTATTTTACAATCAGCTGTAGTTTTTGGCACCGTCATGCATACTTAGGGATTCTCTTGAAGTGAGAAAAGCTAATCTTTGGATTCTTTTCAAATGTAATTAAATTTTTATGAATACCAAAGTCAACGGTTAACACGGTTTTATAGACATTTAATTAAACATTTATTATTTAGGTTCCTAGGGTTTTTTTTTTTTTTTTTGAGCCAACATCTAATTTTTTCAATTCTTAAGCATTTCATTGTTGTTGTTAGTTGCCATTAAGTTAGCTCTGACTCATGGGGACCCCATGTACAACAGACCAAAATGTTGCCCAGTTTTTTGCTGTTTTCATGGTTATTGGTATGCTTTTGTCCATTGTTGGGGCCACTGTGTATTTTGAGTGGATTCCAACGTGGGGGACTCATCTTCCAGCACTATTTCAGACAATATTCTGTTGTGAACCATAAGGTTTTCTTTGGCTAATTTTTAGAAGTTGATCACTAGACCTTTCTTCCAGTCTGTCTTAGTCTTGAAGCTCTGCTGAAACCTATCCATCATGGGTGACCCTGCTGGTATTTGAAATACCGGTGGCTTAGTATCCAGTATCATAGCAACATGCAAGCTACTACAGTGTGACAAACTGACAGATGGGTAGTGGCAGCATTTTATAGGCCCCTGGAAAGCTTGGAGGCCCCAAGCACTGGTCTACTAGTTTCTGATTGTTGAGGTGCCCTGCTTTTTATTTTCCTCGCCTACTATCTCATTTCTACTAGAAATTGGAATTTCTCCCTCTCAGATCCTAGGCTCCCACGGGCAGGGTGTCCAATACCTATTTCTAACCTGCTGGGGTTGTCTACTGCTGCCCTCCCAGGAGTCACCTGGGCACCTTACAACTACGCCTAGGACTTCTGGCTCTAGTTCTCAGTCTTCTTCTGTTTCCCCTTCATCTTGACCTCCTTGTTCTGAACTTCGCTGTAGACTCCTGTTGTTGAATAATCAACCTCAGCCTGATTTCCCAGTGGTGATATTGCGGGCTTCTTCATTCTGGTCCTGTGCCCCAAGTCCCAGTGACGGGGCCAGCTTGGTGGGCATGTGGCCTGGGCAGTCACATAGGGCTCCACACTCAGCAGAGCCCTGCACTTGGTTTAATGTGCTGCTGTCACTGTCTTGAGATTCTTAATGATGAGGTTATCTCTGAACTTCTGTAAGTGAAGTCTGGTGGGACCATGGGGTTTACATGGTAGCAGAAGGGACAGGCAGAAGAGGAAAATGCTTTCTATTTTAGTACCTTTAATGACACTTTTCTCCTGCTTTTTGAACAAGGAACATTTCATTTGGCAATGGGCCCAGCAAATGTTGTAGCCAGTTCTGACCAGTAATGACAGTGGACGAGGACCCAGTGTGCTTGCTGGTGGTTCACAGTGCCGTTGGAAAAAGGTCTTAGTGACATTGGGTGCTTCCAGGCAGAAGGAAGTGTGTTAATTTCCTATTGTCATTGTAATAAATTACCACATATTTAGTGGCTCCTTGTTGTTGTTAGCTGCCATCTGAGTTGGCCCCCAACTCATGGTGACTCCCTGCACAATGGGATCAGACTATTGTGATCTACAGGGTTTTCATTGGCTGATTTTCAGAAGTAGATCGCTAGGCCTTTCTCCCTAGTCTGTCTTAGTCCAGAAGCTCCATGAAACCTGTTCAACACGATGATGGTGTTGTTAGGTGCTGTCAAGTTGGTTCTGACTTATAGCGACCCTATGTACAACAGAACGAAACACTGACTGGTCCAGCACCATCCTCACAATCGTGGTTATGCTTGAGCTTATTATTGCAGCCACTGTGTCAGTTCATCTCATTGAGGGTCTTCCTATTTTTCACTGACCCTCTACTTTACCGAGAATGATGTCCTTCTCCAGGGACTGATTCCTCCTGACAACATGTCCAAAGTACATAAGATGAAGTCTCGCCATCCTCGCTTCTAAGGAGCATTCTGGCTGGTACTTCCTCCAAGACAGATTTTTTCTTTCTTCTGGCAGTCTGTGGGACATTCAACATTCTTTGCCAACATCACAATTCAAAGGTGTCAATTTTTCGGTCTTCCTTATTCACTGTCGATCTTTCACATGCATATGAGGTGATTGAAAACACCATGGCTTGGGTCAGGCACACCTTAGTCCTCAAAGTGACATCTTTGCTTTTTAACACTTTAAAGGGGTCTTTTACAGCAGATTTGCCCAATAAAGGTCTTAAAGCACTTACTGATGAAGATCAAAGAACACAGCCTTCAGTATGGATTACGTCTCAACATAAAGAAAACAAAAATCCTCACAACTGGACCAATAAGCAACATCATGACAAACAGAGAAAAGATTGAGGTTGTCAAGGGTTTCATTTTACTTGGATTCCAGGGAAGAGGCAGTTAAGAAATCAAATGATGCACTGCATTGGGCAAATCTACTGCCCCCTTTTAGTGGCTTAAAATAACAGATTTATTCTGTTACAGTTCTGAAGGCCAGGAGTCTGAAAGAGGCCTTATGGGGCTGAAATCAATGTGCTGACCGGGTTGCATTCTTTCTGGAGGCTCTAGGGGAGAATCTATTTGTTTGCCTTTTCCAGCGTAGAGGTCATTTGCATTCCTTGGCTTGTGGCCACATCACTTGACCTCAGCTTCCTCAGTTACATGTCCCTCTCTAACCCTTACACTCCCTGTTTCCCTTTAAGAGACCTTGTGATTACAATTAGGCCCAGAGGGATCATTCAAGACAACCTCCTCGTCTCAAGACCCTTAACTTAATATTAACCCCAGGAAAGAGCCTCGTACCATAAACCCAAACCAAACCCATTGCCATCGAATGGCTTCTGACTCACTGCGACCCTACAGGACAGAGTAGAGCTGCTTCATAGGATTTCTAAGGCTGTAAATCTCTACAGAAGCTGACTGCCACATCTTTCTCCTTTGGACCAGCTGGTGGGTTCAAACTGCCAACCTTCTGGTTAGCAGAGTGCTTTAACCACTGTGCCACTACTGCTTCTCCTTGTGCTATGTAAGGTAACATCACAGGTTCCAGGGATGAGGTCTTCAACACCTTGAGGGACAGGCGTTATTCTGCCTACCTCAGGAAGCTATTTGTTTTCCCAGTTAAATCTCTGAACATTCTTCCAGGGCATATCCAGGTTCTGTGAGTTCTGACGCTGATACAGTTTTCCTCATTCTGAAGCTGATGCAATTTTCCTCAATATGTTTTTGAGGAAAAGCAAAAAGCGAATTTAGCTATAAACTAGAAAGAAATCACAAGTTCCCAGATGTTGAATTCATATCCTTTTTTCTAGAGCCTCTTTTGGCAATTTGTCAGCAACGCTTTCATCGAAACCTTCCTGGTTGTCACCTGGCCTCCCTCCCCACCTAGAGCCCACTCTGCACTCCCAGCACCCCCTTGCGGATGGGGGCCCTGAACTGGGCTACCTTGGAAGCCATGGTCAGCTGCATCTCCGTTCATCACAGGAAGGAGCTTATTACCTGTGGATTTTCCTTACTAGCTGGGGAGATCAGCCAACACTGGGTAGCACTGATGTTTTTTGAGGAAGAACAGGAAAGAGACAGCTGAATAATAACACAACAACTTTAATAATATACCTTAACTAACGGTGGACAGGAGCCCTGGTGGCGCAGTGGTTAAGCATTTGGCAGCTAACCAAAAAGTCAGCAGTTTGAATCCACCAGTAGCTCCTTGGAAACTCTATGAGGCAGCTCTATTCTGACCTGTAGGGTCACTATGAGTTGGAATTGAGTCGATGGCAGTGGGTTGTTTTTTTTTTAATGGTGCACAGTCCAGGCAGTGCCCACAGGTTCTGGACTGGAAGCTTTGGTGAGCACACGTTGTATCTGTTTCATTCACTGGCGTATACCCAGTGCCCCCAACATGCCTGCCACACAGTAGGTGTGCGGTAAATGCTTGCAAAGTGATTGAATGAACAAATAGCTATACAACACATCATTCATGCAACCCACACAACTAGGAAGGAATAAGCATGGAGCAGAAAGAAACCCTGGTGGCATAGTGGTTAAGAGCTATGGTTGCTAACCAAAAGGTTGGCAGTTCAAATCCACCAGGTTCTCTTTGGAAACCGTATGGGTCAGTTCTACCCTGTCCTACAGGGTCACTGTGAGTCAGAATTGACTCAACAGCAATGGGTTTTTTTTTTTTTTTTTGGTTAGTACTTGTAGTTGTTAGTTGCTGTTGAGTTGATTCCTACTCTGGGTGACACCATGTGTGCAGAGTAGCACTGCAAGGCTGTGACCTTATGAGGCGCCTCTGGGTCTTTTTGAACCGCCAGCCTTTTGGCTAACAGTCAAGCATGTTAACCGTTTGTGCCACCCAGGGAATCCTGAAGTAGTTCTTATTTGTTCAGCAATTCCTTCTAGTAAACTTACCAAAATGGCCTCTGTTATGGATTAAATTATGTCTCTCCCCTCCATATGTGTTGGAGTCCTAACTCCTATATCTGTGGTTGTAATCCTGTTTTAAAATAGGGTTTTCTTTGGTACGTTAATTACAGCATACTGGGGTAGGGTGGGCTCTAAATCTGATCACTTCTGAGTTGTAAAAAGAGCAGATTAGACGCAGAGATACACACACACACACACACACGTGAGGATCATCCACCAGCCAAGGAACCAATTAGTGTCCAGGACTCCCGACCAGGAAAGAACTGACGTGGCTGAGACCCTGATTTGGACTGTTAGCCTCCAGAACTGAGAAAACGAATGTCTGCTCTTCAAAGCCACCCACTGTGGCATTTGTGTTACAGTGGCACCGGGACACGAAGGCAGGCTCCTCAGAATTACTTATTATGAGGTGCCCAGAGAGTTGTTTGAAGCAAATGTGGAAAACTGATTTTTTTATTCTCTCAGGGTTGATTTCATATTTAATCAGTGATGGTTTTATATCTGATAATAGGATAGCTTTTTACACTGGCAGCCGAGCAAGCTTGCCTTTGCCTTTTAAATACCTATCACGGTACCAGAAACTTTTCTCCCAAGAATAGATTTGGAATAAATTTAGTGGAACCTTCACTGTTATGCCCTCCTTTGGGCATACCTGTGCAGGTTTAGAATCAAACAAGAGGCACAGGTGAGAAGGGACCTCGTTGCTTTCTCCCCTTCTGCCTCAAGCCCTTGAGGGCAGCTCTTCTCTGTAGCAGAAAAAGTACCTAAAGTTGCTGTTAGCTCTTTCAGATGGTGTTTAGTTAAGAGGCTGCTTAGAACTTTCTCTTTCTTCATCAGCTTATCAGTCATACTGGAGATCAAAAGTCAAAGGCATATGAGATCTGTTCCAGTTGTGGGGAGTCCCTGTTAAAGCCCTTCCAGAGATTTCCATTTAGGAAGCTCTGACAAATAGTGTATCGATGACATCATCAGGACATTAAATAGTCAAACCCCAAAGGGTTAGTGGGAATTGACTATACGGGACGTTTTATTCTCAGTGTATTTTTGCAGTTACTGTGCTGGGTTATAGAGATTGGTCAGACAGTTGCTTCTCTTCTTTCTTGGGCTTTGCAGTGAATCAAATGCTAACTAAAAACCAGCTGCTGTGGAGTCGATTCCGATTCGTCGTGTCTCCATGTGTGTCAGAGTAGAGCTGCATCCCGTAGGGTTTTCAATGGCTAACTTTTTGAAAGCAGATTGCCATGTCTTTCTTTCGAGGCGCCTCTGGGTGGACTTGAACTGCCAATCATAAGCTAAGCAGCCTAGCGTGGTAACCATTTGCGCCCCCGGGGACTTCAAATGCTGACTGTTGTTGTGTGCTGTTGAGTTGATTTTGACTCATAGCAACCCCAAGCAGAATTATCCCATAGCGTTTTGTAGTTGGAATCAACTCCACAGCAACAGGTTTTTTTTTTTTTTTTGGAATCTTCACAAGAAGGAGACTTGGTGGCGTAATGGTTAAGGGCTTGGACGCTAACTGAAAGGTTGGTGGTTCGAACCCACCAGCCACTCCTTGGAGGAAATGTGGCAATCTGTAAAGATTATAGCCTGGGAAACCCTATGGGGCAGTTCTATTCTGCCCTATAGGGTCACCATGAATCAGAATTGACTCCGTGGGAATAGGTTTGGTTTGGTTTGAATCTTTATGGAAGCAATTTCTTTTGCGGAGGTCTTTCTTTGATTTGTGGAGCTGCTAAAAAACAAAAACAACAACAACAGAAAAAAAACAACTCATTGCCATCCAGTCAATTCCTAATCATAGCGACCCTATAGGACAGAGTAGAATTGCCCTGTAGGGTTTCCAAGGAACAGCAGGTGGATTCGAACTGCCGACCTCTTTGTTAGCAGACGAGTGTGCCTTGATAAAGGCTGAATGCATCTTGAATTACACATTAAATTTTAACAGTGATTTTTATTCTCACTTTACACTGGGAAAATTTATTTTATGGGTTTACAATCGTATTTCTCAACTTTGGGACTATTAACATTTTGGGCTGGATAATTCTTTGTTGTGGGGGGCTGTCCTGCGGATTGTATGATGCTTAGCAACATCCTTGGCCTCCACCCCCTAGATCCAGTAGCATCCTCCCACGTGCCAAATGTCCTCAGGGTACAAAATCACCCTCAGTTTATAGTTGTACTAGAAACTTATAATAGAAGCAGCTAGACTATCTGATCCAGTTTACAAATCTTATTTTTCTCCAAGCTCTCAAGAGTTTATTGAATATGTGAAGTATAGGCAACAGATAACACTTTTAATCTGATCAATGTATTCATTCAATTAATACTGAGCATCTACTATTTGCCATGCACCAGGGATATAACAGTGCCAAAGAGAGACATGGTACTGCTCTCATGGAGCTTATATTTGGGGGGAAACCAAATTAAGAAGAATTTCAGATATCAGGAAACGCCATGAAGAAAATAGAGAAGTACCTGTAAGGTCTACATTAGATTGGTATTAGAGGAAGCCCTTTATGAAGAAGTGGTATTTGAGCTGAGACCCAACTGACAAGAAAGAGCCAGCCAGGTGAAAATCTGGGAGACAGGTGCCCTGGGCAGAGAGAACAGCAAGTGCGAATGCCCTGAGGCAGGAGGAAGCTTGGTGTGCCTGGAGAGGGCAGACCAGCCTGCAGAGTGAGGAAGAGGGGGAGGAGTTCCAGGTGGTCCAGAGGTGGACAGAGCCTGGCTGTCATAGGCTGGGGAGAGGGTTTAGGTTTTACTCCCAGGGCAATAAGGAGCTCTACATGTTTGGATTTATGTCTTTAACAATCATTTTGGCTTCTGTGAGGAGACTGGGCTGTTTGAGGTGGGGGTAGAAAGGGAAAGCAGAAAGATGAATTAGACAGCCAGGGCAGCCCAGAGGCAGAGCTGTTTGGAGGGAGGTGGCTGCAGGAGTTGGAGAGAAGACAGTGCATTCTGGATATATGGGACAGGTAATAAAAAACCCCCTAGACAAACAGAAGGAGCCCTGTGCCACAGTGATTAAGAGCTTCAGCTGCTAACCAAAAGGTCAGCAGTTTGAATTTTCCACCTGCTCCTTGGAAACCCTATGGGGCAGTCCTACTGTGTCCTATAGGGTCACTAGGACTTGGAATTGACTCAACAGCAACAGGTTTTTTTTTTAGACAAACAGACCCTTACATTGCTGTGTTGTTATTAGGTGCCGTCAAGTTGGTTCTGACTTACAGCGACCTTATGTATAACAGAAGGAAATGTTGTCCCATCCTGTGCCATCCTGACAATTGTTGTTATGCTTGAGCCCCGTGTTGTACTAGCAGCCACTGTGTCAATCTGTCTCGTTGAGGGTCTTCCTCTTCCTCTTCTTCTCTGAGCCCTGGTGGCCCAGTGGTTAATAGCTGTGGTGACTGCCTGAATCTGCCAGCTGTTCCTTGGAAACCCTATAGGGCAGTTCAGTTCTGTCCTAAAGGGTTGATATGAGTCGGAATTGACTCAATGGCAACAGGTTTGGTTTTTGGTTTCTACATTGCTACATTGACCTTTTGGTTAGCAGTCAAGTTTTTTAACCACTTCGCCCAGGGCTCCATTCCATAAACTGTCTTTTCTGTCTCTTCTATGATTCCATTAGACGGCCAGCTCCAGCGGGTTTGTTATCTGCACTTTGCCAGGGAAGGAACTGCTGCCCCAGGGCTCAGAGGCTTATCTCAGTCCCCAGGACTCATCAGTGGTCAGATATGCAGGAAAGAAAGGTTGAGTGAGGCAAAGCTACGTCTGTTCAGTTTACCTCCAGGTGACAGGGCCCAGCACACTGCCTGACACAGAGTGGACACTCCAGAAATAAATACCTGTCTAGTGAGTGAATTAATTAATGGATGAATGCAAGGAGAGAGGGTCAATGGACAGCAATCGTCCTGGCTGCCATGCTGAGTGCCAGCAGAGTGCTGGGTGCTTTACCCCAGGCCTCAGCAGCATCAACAGCTCCTTGCTACAAACAGAAAATCCTGGCCCTCTCCCAAACGTAGAGAACCAGCACCTCTAGGTTTGGCAGCATCGTGTTTTAACAAGCCCTCCGGGCGATTCTGATGCCCTATAGTTTGAGGAAGGGAGCCCTGGTGGTGCAATGGTGAAGTGCTTGGCTGCTAACGGAAAGGTTGGCAGTTCAAACCCACCCAGCGGCTCTGCAGACAACGACCTGAGGATCTAGTTCTGTAAAAAATTACAGCCTAGGAAACCCTATGGGGCAGTTCTACTCTGTCACATGGGGTCACTAGAGTCCGAATCAACTCGACAACACCCAACAACAGGGACCTAACACCAACAACATCGTCTGAGGGCCACTGCCCTAGAGATTGGTGCCATGCTGCTTGGTTGCTCACCCAGGGCGTTGGCCCTGGGGCCAAAGGTGCAGTGACAGGTATCAGGTATATAGTATCAGGTATTCCACAAGATGCTCTTTCCTGCAGTGCCTGTGGCTTCGCATAAAACTGCAAAGGCTCACCTGTGCTTTGGGGCAGAATGCTCAGGGTCTCAGGGCCCTCTGTTCTGCCCGCCCGGTCTGTTCCCGAGCCTGCAGCAGGCTGTGAACCGGAGAATTTATCCTTCAGGCGGGCTCTGCCGGCGGCAGCCGGGCGGGGAGGAGCCTGGCGACTGGAGGGACACGTGTGCTGGGAGGGAAGCAGGAAGTGACTGCGGAGCGCCGGCAGTCAGCGCAGCGCGGGCTGATGGAAGTGGAGAGGGGGCTGGAGAGGGCACCGTAGTGAGTCGGCTTTCTCTCCTTCAGCGCCTGGGGTTGGGCCGGAGCCCGGGGACCGGGGCCATCAGCGCAGGAGTGTGGGACGTGGAAGGGCAGCAGCGTGGAGTGTGGAAGGGGTGCCCTGGGAGAGAGGGGGTTGGAGGAGAAGCGGGGCGGCTGAGGCAGGTGTCCGGGAGGGAGAAGGGTGCCCGAGGGGCTCCCTTCTGCCGTCTCCTGGGTGAGCTGCAGGGCGTTGACACGCCTTCCTTTCTACAGTGACTTTCCGAGGCCCTTTTCATTCATTGATGCAGGGTGGGCGTCTGGGATCCAGGACTTCTGGGGGTAGAGGTGGTTACAATGAGTCACCTCCCCACTCTCTCTGGGTAAGGGCAGGACCTCCCAGACTTAACTGGGAATCTCGTTAGAAGGCAGATTCTAATTCAGCAAATCTGGCCTGGGGACCTGCAAGTGTGCATCTTAAACATCCCCTGGGTCAGGTGGTCCGCGGATCCCACTTTGAGTAACCACTTATTAGACAACTTTTCCACCACGGTATCCACCCAAATCCATTGTTGCAGGATCCCCTTGGGAATGAGGGCATGTGTGTGCAGACTCATGAAGATCCAGGGCAGCTCAAGTGCGATTTCCCCTTTTGCAACTTCACCAGCTTCTTGGAGCTGACTTGCGAAGCAGAGCAGTAGGCTTAAAAAGGGGAGGAAAATAAATAAATAAAAGGAAATCCTGTTCCAGCTGGAAACATCTCCAGTGCTGCTGTAGGTGCCCACAGGTGGGGTTGTATTGGCACCTTTAAAAAAGCGGGCCGAGAAGGGCACTCTCTCCTGCTAACTAATCAAGGCCTGTGGTGGTAAGACCCAGGTCTGGAGGAAGTCAGAGCCCTGTTGCATGAATTAATTGCTTTCCCTGTGCCCTGGCTGGCCCTCTGTGTTCCCAAGGTGTTAGTCTACTTAGTGGAGAAAACTTTTTGTTCACTTGGGATTCCTTATCTGCCCCACCCTTCTGTCCCAGGGCAGGAGAACGCAGCCCTCAGTCTTGTAGCCCCTGCCCTTTGGAGGCTATTCCAGTTTTAGACCAGTGCTTCCGTTAACACGCCAAAGACTCACCTACAGAGTTTAACAAGAAGCAGATTCTGATTCAGCAAATCTGGGGTGGGGCCTGGGATTCTGCATTCCTAACCAGTGCTGCTGGTCCCAGGGCCCTCTTTTAGTGCCAGTACTGGGAAGGGACTCCCACTTCTTTCAACCAAAATAACCCACTGCTGTCAAGTCGATTCTGACTCATGGCAGCCCCATGTGTGTCAGAGTAGAACTGTGCTCCTTAGGGTTTTCAGTGGCTGATTTGTTTGTTTGTTTGTTTTTTAGATGAATCTTTTTTTAAATTTATTTTTAATTTTTATTGTGCTTTAAGTGAAAGTTTACAAATCCAGTCAGTCTCTCATGCAAAAATTTATATACACCTTGCTATATACTCCTTTTTTTATATACTCCTCGTTGCTCTCCCCCTAATGAGACAGCACACTCCTTCCCGCCACTCTCTGTTTTCGTGTCCATTCGGCCAGCTTCTGACCCCCTCTGCCCTCTCATCTCCCCTCCAGACAGGAGCTGCCCACGTAGTCTCGTGTGTCTAGTTGATCCAAGAAGCTCACTCTTCACCAGTATCATTTTCTATCCCATAGTCCAGTCCAGTCCCTGTCTGAAGAGTTGGCTTTGGGAATGGTTCCTGTCTTAGGGTAACAGAAGGTCTGGGGACCGTGATCTCCGGGGTCCTTCTAGTCTCAGACCATTAAGTCTGGTCTTTTTAGAAGAATTTGAGGTCTGCATCCCACTGCTCTCCTGCTCCCTCAGGGGCTCTCTGTTGTGTTCCCTGTCAGGGCAGTCCTCGGCTGTAGCCGGGCACCATCTAGTTCTTCTGGTCTCAGGCTGATGTAGTCGCTGGTTTATGTGGCCCTTTCTGTCTCTTGGACTCATAATTACCTTGTATCTTTGGTGTTCTTCATTCTCCTTTGTTCCAGGTCGGTTGAAACCAATTGATGCATCTTAGATGGCTGTGCGCTAGCGTTTAAGACCCCAGATGCCACTCTCTAACGTGGGATGCAGGATGTTTTCTTAATAGATTTTATTATTCAATGGCTGATTTTTGGGAAGCAGATCACCAGGCCTTTCTTCTGAGACACCTGTAGGTGGACTCAAACCTCCAGCTGTTTGTTTAGCAGCCAAATGCGTTAACCATTTGGACCACCGAGGAACTCCGCCCATTGAGTCCAAAAAAACACCAAACCCGACGCCATCGCGTCAGTTCTGACTCATAGTGACCTTATAGGACAGAGTAGAACTGCCCCATAGGGTTACTAAGACTGTAATCTTTACAGAAGCAGACTGCCACATCTTTCTGCTGAGGAGCAGCTGGGAAGTTCCAACTGCTGCAGTTCTGGTTAGCAGCTGAGCGTAACCACTGCACCACCAGGGTTCCTTACTCCTTTGAGTAGCGAGGATTTAAAACAGCAAATGGAAAGAACCTTCTACGGGGGAGCGCTGGGCTTGAATTGCCAATGATAAATGTGGTACCTGTTGGGTTTGAAAGGATGTGCAGACCTCGGTCCTCCTTCTGTGCCCCTTTGTCTTATTTCTCAGGTGCTTGGGTGTGAAGGGGGCAGGTTGAGGAGAGTTTCCTTACCAACTAACCACCAGGAACACCCACCAGCTCTCTTCTGTTCTCTGTCCACAAAATTCACTTTTGAGTCTGGCCCGTTGGCTTATGTAAATGGTTTGCTCTGTTCTGTAGCTGTTAAAAGGTACATTCCCTACTGAAAAGAAGAAAAAAAAAAAAAAAAGGATGTTTTTTGTTATAACCTGTCTTGGATGATAAGTGGTAAGAGAATGATAGCTATGGGCCTTTCTTTGTAGAGTGCTTAGTAAATACTGTTTGAAATTTTATCCCTAAGCAGCTAGAAGTAGACAACTGGTATAATGATCTAGATGCCTTAGTTTAAGAAACAAATACAAAACCTTCTTTTGAGTTCCATTCAGACTATGGGGGTATGTTTGAACCCATAGGTGCTATTTTTCTTAGGGGTTTCCTGACCCTGGTGCCAAGCCTGGCCTCATCTGGGTTTACCTGGGCTCATCTGGGTTTGTCCAGGCTTACCTGGGCTTGCCTGGACTCCTGGCCTTCCTAGGTCTGAATCCTGGCTGTGCTGCTGAGCCCTTTGGCATATGGGACCCGGCCACCCTCTGCCACAGTTTCCTTCCAGGGTCAGGAGGGAGAGGCTGTATCTCCAGCCGTTGATCTGCAGGCCAAGGACTACACCGGAACCTGGCAGGGCTGAGCCTGGTAGGGTCGTGTCCAGCTCTGTGGGTGCTGGAAGGCCAGTGGGGAGCTGAATGAGGCCTTTGAGATGAGGCCCTGAGCCCTGATGTTTGTGTACTAGAACACAAGGCTTTTCAACAAATGGGTTCCTCCACCTTGTAACTTTCCACAGCGAGAGGTCTGACTCCCTGACTCTTCTGAGCTAGGATTTTAAGCAGGTTAAAGTCTAGGGGAGGCTGCCTGAGTGGAAACACGAGGGAACAGTACTTCCCTTTCTTCCCCTGGTGGGCGGTGGTGTGACTCCAGGGTCAGCAGCACTGAGCTAAGTCGACCAGGGGCAGTGCCATTTTTGGGTCTGTCTCTTTGTCCTTGCTGAGTGTCCCATCAAGGTAAGCTGGCTCTTTTCAATTCAACAAGTATTTTTTGGGTACCCCAAAGCCCTATTTTGGAGGAGTGCCAAGTATGAAAAAGCATTGTCCATGTTTTTAAGCAACCAATGATATGAAAGATGAAGGCAAGTCTGCACAAAAAACCACCAAAGATGTGTTCTAGAACAGGGACCGGGATGGGTCAGGGAAGCCTTCATGAAGGTGCTAGCAAGTGGGTTGCAGAGGTGTGCTGGGGTCTGATGGCTGGAAATTTGAAGGAAGGCGTTCAGGACAGAGACACAGGATGTCTGGGGCTTCTTGAAGGAGCCGCAGGTCATTTGGTTGAGCTGGAGGATGGTGACCACACAGGGCGTAGTGGGGCGAGGGGCTTGAAGAGTGGGGAGGGTACTGACGGTCAGTACCTGGAGTTTATCCTTTGTAGTCACAGGGAGGGGCCATGGGGAACTGTTGAAAGTTGCATCAGGAATTCAATGGAAGAGCTTCAGGAGAGAACCTGAGCCAATCACCTGTCTTCAGAGGCCACAGAGCACACAGACTATGGTCAGGGCAGGTGGGGCAGGCAGAATGTGCGAGAAGGCTGCTGTCAGACCCTCCTGTGTGCCTTTTCTCCAGGCAGGATAGTTCCCGTTCTTTGAGGTGTTTCTCTTTGGAACCATTTTCCAATGTTGTAACCTCTTTCCTGGGCTTCGCTGGCATCTTCCCAGTGTCCCATACCTCTGCTTTGAGACTTAGTTGATTTCCCATACCTGGGGGGACCGGGATGAAGAAACCAGGGGTAGATGCCTGTGTGCTGGGACGTTGAGGAATGTTGGAATGGTGGCAGGGAGGTGCCTGCCATGGAGCCTTGGTGCTGACTTGTGGGCTCCACTGAACCAGATACAGGCCAGCTCGGGTGGAAGGTGCTAGAACTTGTCAGAGTATGTGTGTGCCACTGAAACAGACCACCCATGGCTGACCCTATCTCCTTCTGATTCCAGCTGTATCCAGTATGCTCCAAGGCCACAGCTCTGTGTTCCAGGCCTTGCTGGGAACCTTCTTCACCTGGGGCATGACTGCTGCAGGGGCGGCTCTCGTGTTCATATTCTCTAGGGGACAGGTGAGTTGACCGGCTTGGGTTCTGGAAGTTCGCGAGGATTCTTGGTGAGCTCCGAGGTGATTCCATGCCCGAAGGCAGGATTGAATTGCAGACTCTAATGCCACTGGCCACTTGCCAGTTGTGTGTGCATTGCTGTTTTTCAGCGGTCGGTCGTCTCATTTTTCCCCTTCTCCCTGCCCAGGCTGGGAGAACGGGGTTCTGCTCGCAGCAGACACACTTTTTACCCTGTCTGCTTTCCCCCTCATGATTCTGGAGACCTAACTGAAAGGGCATCGGAAGTGAGGAGCCCAGTTATATAGCCTCTTTTGCCCATGACCTGGTTTCTATTTTCCATGGCATTTCTTTCAGGCCCGGAACAGAGGTGACAACGTGCACATCTGAAAAAGAACATTCGGTGTTGTCTGTAACTGTCCTCTCCTGTGGCCTTGAGTGGGCTGGGATGATTGAAAAGACGTGAGGGGAAAGGAAGAGTATCTGTTCACTTTTCTCTCTTACCCCGTCTCCAGGGCTTTCCGTTTCCCCCTTTGGGGTGGATATACCCAGCCTGCTACCCAGCCAGCCCCGACATTCCCCCACTGGCCCACCCACCCTGTTTACATATCCTCCACTCTTTCCTCAGGAACCCCCCAGCACCCTCGCTCACCCCAGGTACTCACAACCCCACATGCCCGCATGCCTTTCCAACACCTCCCTCACGTGTCTCTTACCCACACCTCACACCTCATACCCTTGTACCCTATATGCCCCTCCCCACCCCACATCGCCACACACACACCCACATATGCCCCCCCACATCCCCACACCCCCACACACCCTCTTGTGCACCCATGCAGCCACTCCCCCGCATCCCTTCCTCACATTCATACTCCTTACACGTACTCTCCGCATACCTCCACAACTCCCTACAATCTCCATAACCCCCACCAATGACCACACCCCACACCCTCACACACAATCCCACCCCCATATCCTCCCATGTACTGACGCAACCACCTTCCACTCCTCCAGCCCCCTACAACTCCTCCACACCCACCCACACCTGCACAGCCCCCTACAGCTCCCCCACACCCACCTATACCCCCACAACCCCCCCACACCCACCCACACCCTCCATAAAACCAAAAAAAAAAAACCCAAACCCACTGCCCTCGAGTGGATTCCAACTCATAGCGACCTTATAGGACGGAGTAGAACTGCCCCATAGAGTTTCCAAGGAGAGCCTGGTGAATTCAAACTGCCGACCTCTTGGTTAGCAGCCATAGTACTTAACCACTACTCCACCAGGGTTTCCACACCCTCCATAGCTTCCTACAACGCCCCCAACACATACTGCATCTATATCCCACCACCTCCCCACACCCATATACTGCGCATATACAACCCCTACCCCCCTCTACACACACATGTTCACATTTTCCTCTCCTCACAGACTTGAAATCCTATTATTTTCTGCAGCCCTTAACCCCCTGAGTCTATAGGCCCAGAGAGATGATCGCTGGCTTACTAGAGGAAAGTCCCTGTTTTGTTCAGACTGCAGCCTAGAAATTGCAGGAGTGGTAAATGAGTGCTCTGTGTAGATTTATTTAAATGTGCTGTGAGACAGATCCAGGAACTGGAACACATCGAGCAAGTTGGCAAGCCGGGCCCTCTGTGTTAGCCACAACAGAGACCGGTAAAGCAGGCCCTGAGCTCACCGATGTCGCCCTGACTTCCCCACAGCACCACCTGCCTCCTGTGTGGGAGGTCTGAGCCTCCCGGAGACTTGGAGACACACAACCCTTGAATCCCAAGTTCTTGTGGACAGGGAGGGGAAGCTTTCGAAACCTAGTCCCTGCACAAGAGACACGGGCTGTTACCTAACTTTCCCCCTTCTCATGAAGTCTCTCTAGGTTTTCTGGGTCCTTTCCTGCCCTTCTGCCAGATCCTGAGCAGAGCAGCCTCTGCTCGCATCCTTACTGGTTTCTTTTGGGGGCCCTGGTGGCACAGTGGTTAAGAGCTACAGCTGCTAACCAAAAGGTCGGCAGTTCAAATCCACCAGCTGCTCCTTGGAAACCCTATGGAGCAGTTCTACCCTGTCCTGTTGGATCGATATGAGTCGAAATCGACTCAACTCAACTTGACAGCAATGGCTTTGGTTTTTGGTTTCTTCTGCACTGAGGAGCAAAATCTGAGCAAAAGCCTCAGCAATAGCCAAGGCTGAGCTGGCCGTTCAGATGTGAGTTAAATGCAGCACTCTAGTGAGTGGGAGTCAGTAGCGTCATGGAGCTGCTGGCCGGTGCCATGGGGCTCTTCAGAAGGCAGAGGTTATAGGTTACTGTGGAGGTGCCCTCCTGTCCTTGGCACTTCAGAGCCCTGAATTTGCCTCACGTTTAGTATAGTCACCTGGAGTCCCTGGGTGGAGCAAACAGTTAACGTGCTTAGCTGCTAACCAAAAGATTGGAGGTTCGGGTCCACCGAAAGACACCTCAGAAGAAAGGCCTGGTGATCTACTTCCAGAAAATTAGCCAGTGAAAATCCTATGGGGCGCAGTTCTACTTTGACACACACGAGGTCGCCATGAGTTGGAGTGAACTCATGGCAACTGGTTTGGTGTTTTTGCTTCAGTGTAATCAACAGGTCAGCAAGAGCAGTTGTGCAGACCTTTCTCTATCTGGAGGCATGTAGGTAGTTCTCAGGACCACCTGCGTGTTTGGTGATTTGTCAGAAGGACACGTGGCACTCAGCGTATAGCTGTCCTCACAGCTAAGGTTTCTTACAGCGAAAGGACTGATTGGATCAGCAAGGGGAAAGGACAGATGGGGTCTAGAGAAATCTGTGCACAGGTGTCTGCAGCTCTTTCCCTCCTGTGAGAGGGCACACCAAGCATGCTCTTTTCGCAGCAGCAAAGAGTGCGGTAACACGTGGGTGATGTTTCTGCCTGGGGAAGCTCATTAGGGATGTGCCACCCAAGGCCTTTGCTGGGAGGTGGTCATGTAGGCATAGCACATATCAAAATTCCAGACTTTCAGGTGTTCAGGGAAACAGGTGTTGTGCCTAGGCACAGTGAGCTCTCCTTATCAGTTAGGGAATGGTTCAAGAGCCAAGTTCCCAGAAGCCAGCCAAGAGCCGACCCTGCAGGCAGGACCTCCTCAAGATAGCAGCCTTAGGCCTGCTGTGTTAACTCTTTCTTGCACAGGAGGTGTGTGTGATGAGGTGGGACGGGGTAGGGCATGGGGAGACAAAGGGAGCCATAGGAATGAGCCCACAGGGCTGTGCTCCATCCCGTCGAGCAAAGCTCAGTTTTCACCCCACCAGAACAGGGGCTGTAGTGAGAATGGCTTAGGATAGCAAGCACTCAACAATCTACCCTCAACTGTGTTATCAACGTTGTTTTAGTTCCACTCACAATTTATTTTCCTGATTTAAAAAATCTTATGCTAATTGTCAGAAACTTGTAATACGGAAAAGTCTAAAGAAATAAGAAAAACTTTCCTAATCTCACATTCCAAAGGGAAAACTATTAACGTATTTGTTCGAACTTTTATTCGACCCTATGTATGTATGAACATATTTATTTTCTTTACATCATGGGGATCAGATTGTACATAATGTTTTATAACTACTTTTTCTCACTTGCTATTGTAAGTATCTGCTATATCCCTAAGTGGTTTTTTTGAGGATATTGCTTAAATGGCTACATAATATCACACTGTGTAGCTGTACCACAGTTTACCTAAATATTCCCCAATTATTAGACAATTAGGTTATGTCCATTTTTTTTCTGCTCTTAGAAATAATGTTATGATGGAGATACATCTTTGAGTACTTAACCATACCTGATTAATCCCTCGAGATAAATGTCTGAAAGTGGAATAACAGAGTTATTGATTTAAAAAAATATTTAATTTTTCCCCTTTCAGGATGCAAATAAAGGCTGCTAGGGTAATTTTTATCAGAATTCTTCTTTGTATTTGTCTAGTTTGATTAGATTAGTTGCTTGGACAACTTTGTTTACATCATGGCATAGCTGAAGAAGCATGTGGTTTGTCTAGCTCACTGGAGTCAAAACCTTCCATCCATCTCATGGCCACAGAGCTGGGGAGAGGCTGCTTATGGCTGGAAGTGGTTGACTCAGTGGCTCTGGCTTCTTAGGCTTTAACATGTTCACATGAGTATAGCTTATATCCATAACTTAGGCCACGTTTTTAGAAACAACTTTTTGTTGAAGTATAAGATGCCTATAGAAAAGTACACATTTCGTAAGTGTAGAGCTTGATAAATTTTCAAGAATGTTCTTGAAACTAGTACCAGACCAAGAAACAGAATGGTAGCAGGGCCCTCCCCTGCAGCAGCCATGTCAGGCTCCCTGCTAATTAGTACCCTTCATTGCTTAACCTCCTCACAGAGCCCAAACTTCCCCCAGCACCCAACCTCCCCCCACCGCCCAACCTCCCCCACCACCCAACCTCCCTCCACCACCCAACCTCCCCCTACCACCCAACCTCTCCCCACCACCCAACCTCCCCAACCACCTAACCTCTCCCCACCACCCAGCCTCCCCCCATCACCCATCCTCCCCTACTGCCCAAACTTCCCCCAGCACCCAACCTCCCCCCAGCACCCAACCTCCCCCAGCACCCATCCTCCCCCATCACCCGTCCTGCCCTATTGCCCAGCCTCCCTCCGCCACCCAGCCTCCCTCCACGACCCATCCTCCCCTCACCTCCCAGCCCCCCATCACCCATCTTCCCCTACTGCCCAAACTTCCCCCAGCACCCAACCTCCCCCCAGCACCCAACCTCCCCCCAGCACCCATCCTCCCCCCATCATCCATCCTGCCCTACTGCCCAGCCTCCCTCCACCACCCAGCCTCCTTCCACCACCCAGCCTCCCTCCACCACCCAACTTCCCCTCACCACCCAACCTCCCCCCACCACCCAACCTTCTCCCACCACCCAATCTCCGCCCGCCACCCAGCCTCCCTCCTTCCCTACCCTGCTCCCCCAACCTTCCCCCATCACCCGTCTTATCCGCCAACCTCTCCCTGACTGCTCAGCTGCCTTCCGCTCCCCAACTTCCACTCCAAGGATAATGACTCTTCTCATCTCTGACAACAGTGATTACAGGCAGTCCCCAGGTTACAAATATCTGACTTACGTACAGCCCATAAAGTCTATTTTATTAAAAATTTGAGGCACACGCAATGGTTCGTAATAATGATGTGCATCTAAACATTATTACTGTTATTATTGTACTATTAAGGAAACCCTGGTGGCACAGCGGTTAAGAGCTACAGCTGCTAACCAGAAGGTCGGCAGTTCAAATCCACTAGGCACTCCTTGGAAACCCTATGGGGCAGTTCTACTCTGTCCTTTAGGGTCGCTATGAATTGGAATTGACTCGATGGCAGTGGGTTTTTTGGGGGGGGTTTATTATGTTAAAGATGTTTTAGTGTATCTGGAAGTGTTTATGTAATGTTTTTTATGCATATACAGGTACACTATACACTATATGCTAAGACAAATATTTGACGAACTGATGTTAGACTCGAACCGTACCTGTTGCTACTTTCGTACAAATTCGATATAAAGGTAGATTTAGGAATGGAACTTGCTTGTAACCCAGGGACTGCCTGTAGTTTTCCCTGGTTTTATACTTTATATAAATGGGCTAATTGTATAATATGTATTCTTGGGTTTGGCTTATTTCCCCCTATTCATTTTCCAGCTTACTGAATGCCCCTGCCTGTTCGTGAGATTCTTCGTATGTATAGTGTATGTGTATGTCCTTAATGCCATGTATGGATATACCGTAATTGGTGTATCCATTCCACTGTTGTTAGGCAACTGAGTACTTTCTGGTTTTGGTTCTCACCCACAGTGCTGCTGCGAACTTCTAGTCCACGTGTTTGGTGAATCCACAAGTATGCACTGCTGTTGGGCAGTCACTCAGGAGTGGCATTGCTGCATCAGGGGGTGTGCATATGTTCAGCTCTAGTTGATGCTGCAAAATAGTTTCCCAAAGTCGTTGTGCCAGTTTACACACCCACTTGCAGTGTGGGAGGGTTTTGGTTGCTTGCCAACTCTTGGTGTTTTCCATCTTTTAGGACGACTACTTGCTAAAGAGTTATAGGTATCATGTATAGGGGGAGCCTGGTAAGAGACAATGCCTGGATCAGTACAAGCCACACACCACACAGAACGAACACTGATGGGCTTGGGGATGAATGGGAGGCCCCCCTGCCCCCCCGTCCTTGTCCCATCTTATGAAGGCTTGGGCTTGGGTTTCCAGCCAGGCTCACTAACTCAGAAATGGGCCAGCCTTTATTCGAGTGACTCTCTTTGGCCTTAAGGCCTCTTCTTGTTGTAGGAAACAGCCTGTTGTCCTTCGGAAACTGAAACATGTTGTTTTCATTTGCAGAGGCAGATCTTAGATGGAAGCCTTGGCTTTGCTGCAGGGGTAAGTAGCATATGGTAGGAGATACGAGAATGGAGACACATTTATTCTGACACTTCTCTGCCCAGGCATCTCCAGTCTTTGTCTCTGTGTGACCTAGATGCATCCATGTGCTAATGACTCCGTCTTATCACCGACCCTGTTTATTTTCCAGTTTTTTAAATGGCCCTGCCTCTCTTTAGATGGGGAAGGAGGCTTCTTTGGTAGCTGCCTCAATAACAAAATGAGATGATACTTAGGAAGGGCCTAGCAAGAGCCTGATGTATAGTTGGCACTAATTATTCTCTTTGTCTCCTCTGCTCCTCTCTTAAAAGGCTTTGTAGTATAGAAATTTTCAAATGTGTTAAAAAGTGGAGATAATTATAGGATGTACCCTCAGGTACCCATTTACACGGCTTCAATCCTAATCACCATTTTGATAATCTCATTTCATCTGTCTTCCCCCAGATGTCTTCTTGGAAAATTGGGATATTTTTTAAAAGCAAACCTCAGACAACATGTAATTCCACCCGTACATTCCGTATCCACCTCTAGCTGAATGACTTGTTTTCTCTAAACAGAATCCCCATGCCATAATCACACCTTCTAAAATGAACAGTAGTTTTTTAATATAGTCTAGCACTCAGTGCATACTTAAATCTCTTCTTGCGTTTTCTAAAACTGTTTTGCTAGAATTGGGATCCAAATAAGATTTTCACATTGAATTTGTTTCTTCTGTCTTTATAGTCTCTTTTAGTTTTTAACAGTCCCCCTCTCCCTTTTTTTCCCCCATACCATTAATTTGTTAGAGAAACTGGGGCATTTGTCTGTATAAAGTCTCACGTTCTGGAATTGGCTGATTGCTTTCTTGTGGTGCTATATACCTTGTTCTTCAATCCCCTGTGTTTCCTGTAAGCTGGGAGTTAGACCTAGAATCTTGATGAACTCAGAGTTAATTGTTCAGGCATGAATACACTGTAGGTGGTGATGTGTCTTCCCATTGCCTCATCCACATCAGAAGGCATGTTATATGTGGTTTTCCCTTTTAGTTGATCACAGTTCGGTGCCTTTTGCCCTTGTTTATAGTCCTGTGATCTGGAAAAAACTGGCCTAGGCTGAGACCTCCCAGAGGTCAATTAGGGTAGCGGCCTTCAGGCTGGGGTCCATGTACCCACGAGAGTATACAAAGACTTTCCAAGTAGTACACAGGCATATGAACAAAACAAACTAAGCAAAAAACACAAACCTGTTGCTATCAAGTCAGTTTCGACTCATGACGACCCCATGTATGCAGAGTAGAACTGCATTCCATAAGGTTTTCATGGCTGTGACCTTTCTGAAGCAGATAGCCAGGACTTCCTTCCGTGGTGCCCTGCGTAGGTTTAAACCGCCAACCTGTTGATTACTAGCTGTGTGCTTAAATATTTCCACCCCCCAGAGACACCAGCCTATGGGTGAGTGCTAATAAAATCAGCTTCCAGATTCTCAGATTGCATATGCTCTTTTTCCTAAAACCGCTCAGCCTGAGGATGCCCTGGGAGCCAGTTTTCCTTTCCTACCTTCCGTTGCACGGTTGTACCTCTCCTACTTTGCAAAAGAAAGACACTGTTGCCTTGTCACCTTGCCTCTGGGTAGCAAAACCTCCACTCATTAGACAGAGGGACCCTTGAGATGTTGGTGCTGGTGTGGAGGAAGTAAAAGACCCTAACTACTGGACACCAATCCTTTAGCAATTCAGATACTGTCTCGTCCTTTGAAGGGGGACCTAATTGAATTATCTGTGGAGAGATCCTTAAAAGTAATTTTCCTTGATGGACCACTCGGGGATTTTGGGCATGTGACCTGGAAAGAGTTCAAAGAACAGTATGACAATATAACAAAACAGCTTTTTATTTCATCTCCTTATTTATTAATCACGTTTTTGCTTATGTTACAAAAAGAAAAAAAGAGAAATAAATTGATGCTCAGCTCTGTCTTATCCTGTTAATGCCTCAATATTTATCCATAGATATATAAAGGAATTGGAAAAAAAAAAAAAGCGCAAAAGAAGTTCCACCCATTAAAATATGTATTTCCAAGAATATTTTACGTTTTTCAGTTTAATAATTGTGATGCTGCACGTTATGTTTTTCTTGTTAGGAATCCATTTTCTACCACTAATAGTTGTAATGATAACTCAGCCTGGGGAATTGTTATTTAAGCATTCAGGGCTCTAGGCTCACAGGAAATGTTATGAAATTGAGATGTATATAGATATGTTTATTGCACAAAAATATGATACCGAAATCAGCAATAGATTTTTAGCGTAAGATATAAATTGCTTGAGGATAAAATTTGGGGGAAGATGAATTGAGATACAAGTCAAGGGGACAATGGAATAATAGAAAATTCTTGACTGTTGAAGAAGTGCTTGCTTGTGTATTTTTTTGCATGTGTTGAATATGACACGTAAACAGAAAAGTACGTAAGATGTATTGTGCAGCTTAGTTTATATCTATGTATGTATTTTTTTTTCTTTAAAGTGGATAATCATGGGAATCAAATCTTTATGCTATTTAGATCCTACTGAATACATTTAAAGGACTAATGTACAGTTTTATTTAAACCCATATCTATATGCCACAAGTGGCATCTTTTGCAGCTCTTTACACTTAAGATGAAAACATTTTAAATGTCAACTTAAAAATGAGTGAAGGGGTACCTGTGTTTTCCAAATTCCATAGGGGATACAAGGAGCCCTGGTTGTACAGGGGTTAAGGGCTCAGCTGTTAACCAGAAGGTAGGAGTTCCAACCCACCAGCCTCTCTGCAGGAGAAAGATGTGGCTGTCTGCTTCCATAAAGATTAAAACTCATTGCCATCGAGTCGATGCTGACTCATAGTAACGCTACAGGACAGAGTAGAACAGCCCCATAGGGTTTCCAAGGCTGTAATCTTTATGGAAGCAGACTGCCACATCTTTCTTCTGTGGGGCGGCTGGTGGGTTCCATCCGCCGGCCTTTCGGTTAGCAAGCAGCCAAACGCTTAACCGCTATGCCACCAGGGCTCCTTTCCATAAAGACTACGGCCTTGAAAACCCTGTGGGGCAGTTCTGTTCTGTCCTATAGGTCACTATGAGTCAGATTTGTCTCGATGGCAACGGGTTTTCGTGGTAGAGGATACAGAGATCCAGAATTCTGAGGAACTCTGCTCTAGGCTGTATTACTGCTTCTGACCAAGACTGTATTTAAATGGTCCCAGTCATTTGGATGTCTTAGTTTTTTTTTAGGTCAAAAGTCATTGCAAGATTTACCTAGCAAAAATAAAACAAAAAAACACAATGAAACAAGCAGACAAAAGCCAGTAGAATATAATAGTCTTCAGGACATTCGAGAATGAATTTCTGAGCAATAAAATATGTGATTTTTGAACCCCATAAGAATTTAAAGTAGTTTTACTTCTGATTTTTAAAGTAGTTAGTAGAAAAAAAATGTTCTAAAAGTTAATATATATGTATTTACCATAAAGTAAGTCATTTATTTTTCTAGATGGAGCTTGAATATGACCTAGTTACATAAAGAAACTTCTGGCAGGTCCTCAGTTACATACGAAAAACAAAAAACAAACCTGTTGCCATCAAGTTGATTCTGACTCATAGCGACCCTATAGGACAGAGTAGAAGTGCCCCATAGTTTCCAAGGAGCACCTGGTGGATCTGAACTGCCACCTGTTGGTTAGCAGCTGTAGCACTTAACCACTATGTCACCAGGGCTTCTCTCAGTAAAAGCTTGATGTGGAAGGTGGTTGGACCTCACACCTAGCCATGAAGAATCAAAACAGGATGTGGAAGGTGGTTGGATTCTGAAACTCAGGGAATTTTTTTTTTTTAATTGTACTTTAGGTGATTTACAGAACAGGCTAGCTTCTCATTAAACAGTTAGTACACATATTGTTCTATGACATTGTTTAACAACCCCACGACACGTTGGCATCCTCCCTTCTTGACCTTGGGTTCCTTATTACCAGCTTTCTTGTCCCCTCCTGCCTCCTAGTCCTTACCCCGGGCTTGTGTGCCGCTTTGGTCTCGCTTCGTTTTATGGGCCTGTCTGATCTTTGGCTGAAGTGTGAACTTCAGGAGTGACTTCATTACTGAGCTAAAAGGGAGTCCAGGGGCCATACTCTTGGGGTTTCTCCAGAAACTCAGGGAATCTTCATGGTTTTGATGACTAAAGGTGGATTCTCATAGCTGCTTCCTGACATAGCCCAGGGGGCCCGAGCTATAATAACTGCTTGTACTTATTATGGAAGATGCCACTTTGAGAACTGAGGTGCGCCTGACCCCAGCCATGGTATTTTCAGTCGCCTCATACGCATACGAAAGCCAGACAGTGAATAAGGAAGACCGAAGAAGAATTGATGCCTTTGAGCTATGTCGTTGGCGAAGAATATTGAATACAATATGAACTGCCAGAAGAATGAACAAATCTGACTTGGAAGAAGTACAGCCAGAATGCTCCTTGGAAGCGAGGATGGCGAGAATTCATCTCACATACTTTGAACATATTATCAGGGGCACCAGTCCCTGGAGAAAGACATCATGGTTGGTAGAGGGTCAGCAAAAAAAGAGGAAGATCCTCAATGAGATGCATTGACACAGTGGCTGCAATAATGGGTTCAAACACAGCAGTGATCGTGAGGGATGGCGCAGGACCGGTTAGTGTTTCATTCTGTTGTACCCGAGGTTGCCATGAGTCAGAGCCAACTCGACAGCACCTAACAACAACATCATCGTGGAAGAGTTTATATTTAATATAGGTAAGCAGTTGGCCAGTTCAGTGCTTCTCTACCGTGGGCAGTTTTGTCCCAGGTGGCACATTTGAAATGTCTGGAGACATTTTTAGTTGTCAAACTGGGTCGAAGTGTTACTGGCATTTAGTGGGTAGAGGCCAGGCATGCTGCTAAGCATCCTAAAATGCCCAGAACAGCCTCCACTACAACGAATGATCCAGCCCCAAATGTCGGTGGTGCTGAGGTTCAGAAACTCTTATTTAGAGCATTTTGATGTATCTTCTATAGTTGTTTTTGTTAGCTGCCATCAATTCGACACTTGACTCATGGTGACCCCATGCACAAGGGAACAAAATGGTGCCTGGTCCTCCGTGAACCCCCTGATTGGTTGTGGATCGAACCATTGGGATCCATAGGGTTTTCACTGGCTGAGTTTTGGAAGCAGATTGCCAGATCTTTCTTCCACTGAAACCTGTTCAGCATCATAGCAACACACTAGCCTCCACTAACAGATGGGTGGTGACTGAGCGTGAGGTTCACTGGCTGGGAATCAGAGCCCGGTCTCTCGCAGGGAAGGCGAGAATTCTACCACTGAGCCACCCATGTCCCCTCACTTCTAGACAGAGGTTGAAAGGGAGCAGGATGTGGCAGGCAGAAAACCCCATTCCCAGAGTTCTGTACCTGGACCGACTTGTATTTGCTGTGTGCTTCTCAGAACAATCTTTCAGTTTTTAAAAACAACATAGAAGAAATTTATTGTAGCGGTATAAGCTGCGTGATAAAGTACAAAAAGGAATTTTTCACAAAATAATGAATCAGTCTGTGCTTTTTCAGATTTTTAATCTGTGAGTTGTCCTTAATGTTATAAATAACCTGGACTGCCAAAAAACAATTAAAAAAAAAAATGGAATGAGTCAGATTTCACCTTTGTACTTATCGTACCTTTTATATAGTGACATTTCCGTAATTCTAGGCACTTTGGATTTGGGATTTTTGGGATTTCACTGTGACTGGATCTGCCAAGGCAGCTCAGAGAAATGACCATTTACATTTGTTTGGTGAAGTACCCATAAAACCCATTGGTGAAGTAAGTGAAGTACCCATAAAACCCGTTGGTGAAGTAGCAGGGAATAATTCACTTGTCAGGTATTCCCTCCTGAAAACTCCCTGTTTGGGGCTGTGTAGTCCTAAAGCTTGCTTGCTTGATGTTTGCCCTAGGATATGGAAACTACACCCAAGAGACTTATTCAGTTAAGGGTTTTAAGAGTCTAGAACAGATCAATAATTAAACATTAAACCCAAACCAAACAAAACCTGTTGCCATCAAGACGATTCCAACTCATAGCAACCCTATCGGACAGAGTAGAACTGCCCCCATAGGGTTTTCAAGTCTGTAAATCTTTACAGAAGCAGACTGCCACATCTTTCTCCCTCGGAGCTGCTGGTGGGTTCTAACTGCCAACCTTTTGTTTAGCAGCTGAGCACTTAACCACTGTGCCACCAGGGCTCCTTAATTGAACATTAGTGAGCATTTAAAAAAGTGCGCAAGGAAAGAGTACAAATTAATAGATAAGTACACCCTTGTCATTGTCACCTAATTGAACCTAAGAAGGTATTTTGGGTTTACCCATTTATGTAGCTTGTTCACTTGATATTTGCCATTGGATGCAGAGTCATGTCCCAGAGACTTGAGTGACAGCG
The DNA here is from genome assembly GCF_030014295.1 of Loxodonta africana. Classification (NCBI taxonomy): domain Eukaryota; kingdom Metazoa; phylum Chordata; class Mammalia; order Proboscidea; family Elephantidae; genus Loxodonta; species Loxodonta africana. The sequence goes on from NC_087359.1 coordinate 19,869,327, forward strand.
GTACAAGTTAACAGAAGAGACTAGAAACAGTGCTCAGTAGGTGAAAGTACTCTTTTATTTTTTTACAGAAGATCTGAAGCAAATATGGCAAATGTTAAAGTTCGTTAAAACTGAGTTGTGGGTACCTGAGTATTTGTATTTTCTATCATGTGAATGTTTGAAATATTTCATAGTGAATGCTAAAGCAAAAAGCGATGTTTCATATGAGAATACATGTCGTAATTCGTTAGTCTGGATGTTTGCACTTGAACTCTACCGGTAAGTAAGAGGTGTTTAACTTAGAAGGATAGCAGTAAGAATCATATTGCTCGGGTGGCATTGAGGTATTCAATAGGGTACCAAAACTCTGAAAGCTTAGAAGACTTGGTAGAGGCAGGGCAGTTCTGCATAAGCTGGGACTCTCTTTTATAAGGCTGGCAGCTGGGCCATGTAAGCATTCCCGAAGGGAAAGGTTAATGAGCAATCCAACATGAGGTACTCCAGGCCTTCTAACATTTAGGGTTTGCTTTCAAATATTTCCATATTCATGTTGTATCTACTGAGAACATTCAAGAATAAAAATAAAATTATTCTCTATGAAAGAAAAAGTAATGCTTCAGAAGCTTCCACGAGTGGACTTTCATTTAAAAATTTCTTCATTTTCCTTTTCTTTAGAATTATAAAAGTAATACATGCTCATTGTTAGAAAAGACACGTAGCAATTCAGATGTGTTTAAAATTAAAAAGAAGAAGGTTTCCTTACTGCTTTACCCTGTTTCCTAGAGGTGACCACTGGTGACACGCGGGTGTGTATCCTTGCAGAATTTTTTTATGCAGAAAGTGTCAGGACAGTCAAGTGTGTCCTAGTGCTTGCTTCTTTCCAGGCTTTGCTTCTTCAGCACAGCTGTGAGATGCCTTGTATACATACCTTGAAAAGAGCAAACCTGGCCATGAGGTGGTTGACGGGGATTCCGTTGTACCTTGCACAGATGCTTCTAACATATTTTGACAGTCAGTTGTGTATACATTTACATATGTGTTGTTTGTGCCTTGAACTATATATTTAATATAATGCTGCAGTGACATGTTTTTACAATTTTATAGCTTTTACAGTTGTGTACCAAAACAAGTGTTTCTGTAAGAGGGATTCCTGGGACAAAGGACATGTGAATTTTTTTTTGTTGTTGTTGCAATATATTTCTCTATTGTTTTTTTCATTGACAGGGCCTTCAAAGTATTAATCAGTTTTTCCTTAAATGACTCCTATTGAATCCATTTGCAGTTTTTCTCCTTGGCTCCTTAAATCACTCTCCAAGTCTCCAGTAATCATTGTCTTCCTCTTCTCAGTACCTATGCCTGGCTTTGATTTTTGTCTAAGGCATGAGTTTAATAAAGAGAATTATTACCATTAAAAAAAAAAAAAAAAAAGGTCATTATTTCCTGTCAGGATCCTTTAAAACTGGGGAAGATTTTAGATTATTATAATAGTTAATAGTCATTGAGTTTTTACTAGGTACGAGGCGCTCTGCCAAGCACTTTCCCTAGATCATCGAATTTAATTTTCACAACTCTGTGAGGTGTGTACTGGGTATTGTTATTTACTTTCACTTTACAGATGAGAAGACTGAGGCCTGGAGAATATAACTTGTTGAGGATCACACAGTGAGCAGGGCCGGGATTCGAGCCCACTGACAGCAGGGCTTCCACGGTTAAACCACAGAGCCTCCTAGTTGATGTCTGATCCAGCGGTCTCTATTTACAGACAGGAAACACTTCCAGAGAGAGTAAATGACTCACCCAGAATCAAAAATCGCTGGATAGTGGCAGAACTATCCAAACCCAGATGAGAAGTCAGGGCCTGCCAGTATTTCGCTGAGTGGCTTTGGGCAAGCTCCTTAGTCTTCCTGGGCCTCAGCTGACTTTGCTGAGAACTGAGGACACTGAACTTGATGGCTCATGAAGAGCGTCTGGACTGTGCACATATAAAGGTGCGAGTTGCAGCTAAAGTTAGCATATATCTTTTTGTTCGTAAGGCAGTTGTGAGGTGTTTCAATTAAGTAGTTTTTGGTTCACCCACTCAGGAGTATGATTCAATGGCAAAACTTAAACATGTAATTAAATATCTTTTCATCCGAGAGGGAACTCAGTCATTGTTGCATAAGATGTCTAGATGAATTTGGAGGAGCTGAAGCATCTGGGGTCACCATCTTCATTTCTTGGCTTTGGTTCTAGCATATCTCCTTGGTGAGGGCTGAACTGACTAGGAATCTCTAAATCAATGCCTATTCTGTCTCAAGGAAGGAGCACTTGTGTTTGGAATAAATATGAGTACGAAACTGCAGAAGAAAAGGACAGCCCACAAATCAAGAAGCTTACTTATAGGCATGAAAAAGCAATTTAGTATCTATTACTTAATCCCATAGAGAGCTAGTTTCTTATAAAAGACATGATTTTCTTAAAGAGATTCGGGCCGAGTCTGTTTTTGTGCAGCAAGTGGTGAATAATATTTTTTCCAAATAACTTGCTCACTGTTGGAAGTTAATGATGCCCTCTAATGATGGCCTCTGAGTCTGAGGGCTGATGATGACCAGCTGTTCTCCATTTCCATGGAGGAATGGATGGAAAGAAATGGACTTAAATTGGAGCATGAGGGATTCAGGGAGGAGATTTCTACCAGGGCCAATGAAAAGGTTTATTCTAGAGAAAATACTACAGAGGGAAGAGCCAGGGCCAGGGAGCAGCTATTGAATTGGATCTTCAGAAGTCCTACCTTTATTCCTATTGACTCTACAGATCTTGGATTGTTGTTGTCGTTAGGTGCCATCGAGTCATTTTCTTCTCTGTGACCCCATGTGACAGAGTAGAACTGTCCCATAGGGTTTTCTTGGTTGTGATCTTGATGGAAGCAGATGGTCAGGTTTTTCTTGTGCAGAGCCACTGGGTGGGTTTGAACTGCCAGCCTTTCGGTTAGCAGCCAGGCACTTAACTGTTTGCGGTACCATGGCTTCTTACAGATTCTGGAATAGGAAATAATAATTGCTGTTGCTTTTTCTCCTTCCTGTTGCCTGAGAGAGAAGTCTGATATGTCCTAATGGAGATTTCACACGGAACTAAATGTGAGGTCTTTTGGACCGTGTTGAAATGGGCTGGCCCACAGATAAACAACCACAAGACATGTAGAAGGAGTATGCTGACGGGCTTTGATGAAACTTTGTCAAAGACCACTGCTCTGTTTCTCTGAGCCATGATTTTCCCCTTTAGGAAGCTGACAGAAACCAAGGACTCAGAGATGCCTCTCCAGGGATGTTGAACATGAGGGAGAATCCTAGAAAATGCTTGGACCTAGGACAGCTCCCATCTCCAGCGTCACTCAAGCTGAGCAGAACCACTTCAGACATTTCAGGGCAGTTGTCCAAAATGGCACACTTCTCTTGAATTTGTTTTTTAGAATTTGGGGTTCTGGGGCACTGGGTTTTTTGGGGGGGGCACTCTAGGGGCTTCTAGATAGATTCTACTCTCTGCATGTTTGCTAGTCTGCATCGGGATGGATTGGCCAGGGAGGTGGTGTTTCTCTATTTTAGGGCCAAGGCTGCCCTTTAGGTGGGGACTCAGTGAAGAAATGAGGAGGTGTGGCAGCACCGACTTGGTAAGACTCTGAGCTACTGCCCAAGGGGTGTCTCATTGACAAGCTAAGTGTGGCCCGGTGCATAAAGAGGTGTGAGGAAGGGTCCTTCTTTAACCATGGTTGCTTCTAGCCTTGTTCCAGGGTCTGTGGTGCAGTCATTAAGGGGCACTTGCCACTTGTGTCTCTGCTTCTTGCATGACGATGCTGAAAGGCACTGACATTTATCCAGTCTCTCATAGTTAAGGGGCTGGGACCCTTGCAGTTTATGCGATGAGACATTTTACTCGTAAAGATCTCACATGGTCAGCTTCCAGTAGGGCAACTTGTATGTCTTAGCTAAACTGAATGTTCTCAAACCATGCAGGCATGGGAGCAGTGGAGGGTGACCCAAAGGTCCTTCCTGGCCACTATACATGAGTGGTTCTTGTGGGCTCAGGGGCAGTATGATGGCAGCTCTATCCTCTGTGCTTCCCTGCATGCTGGGCTGTTTCACTGACCACCACAGGCCAGCAAGACCAGGCCCTGCCTTCCAGAGCATCCTGCCTCTCTTCTCCATGTTGGGAGGATAGCAAAGTCTTGCTGCAAGAGGAGGGGATGATGAAGTGAGGGAGGAAGAAAGGGGAAACGGAAGAAAAACACTTCAGAAAGGAGACAGATTATTATTATTACTGTATTTTTTCTTTTCAATTTCATGCTTCAGATTTCCAATGTCATTATCAACTGTGGAGGAGGAAATGATATATATTACCTTCTCTCTGCTGTGACGAAAAGGAGCATCGTTTGTCGTGGCAGAAGGGCCCGTGTGTGTTCTTTTGCCCTGCTGAACATCTGGGGTGGCCTGGGAGAGCCTGCTGGCCGGTCACCTATCTAACTCAGCCTCTCCCCAGCCTTTCCTTCCCCAAGTTCACGTGCAGACTGCACGAGCAGCCGATGCCCTTTTGCCCCTTGGCTCCCTGCCTTGCCTTGCAGGCCTGGGTCTGCCATGTAGATAGGGGCAGAGCACTGTCCGTGGGAACCTCTGTTCCCTTTGTTTGGGGCAGCCTTCCCTGTCCCCATGAAAAAGAGGCTGGGTATGTATATGAGGGATGAACAGCTTTAAAAGGACTTAGATACTCAGTTTAAATAGATGTGAGTGCTCCAAAGTCTCAGCCATTCGTTTGTTTCTCTGTACGAGCAGGTAGATGTTTAGTAGCTATTCCTTTAAGGTGACTGGCTCATTATTCATTCATTTATATATGTATTCTTTATTTATTTAGAAACTGCTCCATTCCAGGGACTGTGCCACATGCTGGGGATTTGAAAAAGTGATATGAGATAACTGCTGTCTTTAAAGAAGTTATCTTCTAGTGTAAAAAAAAAAAAGTGTGGTGGCGGGCAAATCACATTACAGCCAAATCTGGCCCACTACTTGTTTTAGTAAATAAAGTTTTATTGGCACACAGCCATGCCAGTTTATTTACATATAGACATACAGCTGCTTTTGCACTCTGATGGCAGTGTTGAGTAGTTGCAACAGGACTATACGGCCTGCAAAACCCAAAATAGTTACTACCTGGCCTTTTCCAGCCAAAGTTTGTTGACCCCTGATGTAGTGAGTTTATGTAGAGGACAGTGATGGTTCAGTGATAGAATTCTCCACCTTTTGTGTGGGAGAACCTGGGTTCGATTCCTGGCTCTTGTATTTCCTGCACAGCCACCACCTGTCTGTCAGTGGAGGTTTGCATGTTGCTATGATGTTGAACAGATTTCAGCAGAGCTTCCAGACTAAGACAAAGAAAGACCCTTTGGTCTATTTCACAAGATTAGCCAGTGAAAACCCTGTGGATCACAACGGCTTGTCTGCAACTGATCTTGGGGATGGCACAGGACTAGGCATGGGGCCGTCGAGTTGGTGTCTGACTTGACGGCAGCTAAGAACAGGGGCAGTGTGAACAGCCTGGGTGAGATGGTGATGGACCTCCAGGACCAGAGCTCTGTGCTGGGCAGAGTCCCGGATGGAGGCCTCGGAGTGCTTCCTGGAATATCTGTGGTGCTCCCCAGTTGGTGATTTCCTGGGGAATGCTTGGTTTTGTAGGGGACCCTCCCAAAGAGAACTTGGTCTCTGCTCCTGAAGTTGATGGTCCTGCTCCTTCTCTGCTGGGTGGCGCTTTGTACCGTGAGTTACGTGGGCCTGTTTGCTCAGTTCTCCTTGTCACAGGAAGCACATTATTTCAAGACAGATGGCCAAGGGCAAACATGTGCAATCTGTGATTGTGAAGTAAAACTAGGCTTCCCAGCTCAAATTTGTAAACTCAGGTTTACGACTGTCACTAGCACCTGTGGTCCAGCAGAGTGAACTAACCTGGCCTGACGCCCTTGGCAGTCCAGTTCCAAGGTGCCCTCTGGCTTCCTGGCTTCAGGGGAAGCTCCCCTCATTGTAATGCAGTGGTCCTCCACCCTGCTGCAGCAGTCCCCTGGAGACCTTTACAAAGAAAGGCTTGAGTAGCAACTCTACAACCTTAAGCCTTTTTTAATGCTAGAAATTCCTCACTATTGCCATTCCTATAAACAATGACAGAAAAAAAAAAAAAAAAGACAAAAAACAAGATCATCACTCTTGTAGCCCACTAAGTGCAAACATTTTCCATGGACTCCTCACTTCCATCCCCGTTGATACCTCCAGGAGTCGATGACTTTACTTCCATCTTAGAAGAAAAAATGCAAAATTTAATAAAGGAGACCATTTCCTATTTTCCTGGGCTGTGGATGCACCTGAACTAACTACATCAGAACCTCCAGGTATGCAGCCAAGGCCACAGACCACTGTTCTAATGGGGACAGTGGTTTATTGAAAGGTGAGCTGGTGTTCTGAAAAAGGAGACTCCCTTCAAAGGCTGATGTAGCTGTTGGGCTAAGAGTCCAAATTAGGGTTGTGTCATGGATTGAATTGTGCCCCCCAAAAATGTGTGTATCAATTTGGCTGGGCCGTGATTCCCAGTATGGTGTGATTGTCCACCATTTTGTCATCTGATGTGATTTTCCTGTGTGTTGTAAATCCTGCCTCTATGATGTTGATGAGGGGAGATGGGCAGTAGTTGTGTCCATGAGGCAGGACTCAGTTTACGGGACTGGACTGTATCTTGAGCTGGTTTCTTTTGGTGTATAAAAGAGAGAGGCAAGTGGAGAGACAGGGGGACCTCACACCAGCAAGAAAGCAGTCCTGCGAGCAGAGCACGTCCTTTGGACCTGAGGTTCCTGTGCAGAGCAACTCCTAGTCGAAGGGAAGACTGAATGACAAGGACCTTCCTCCAGAGCCAACACAGAAAGAAAGCCTTCCCCTGGAGCTGATGCCCTGAATTTGGACTTCTAGCCTACTAGACTGTGAGAAAATAAACTTGTGTTTGTTGAAGCCATCCACTTGTAGTATCTCTGTTACAGCAGCACTAGATGACTGAGACAGGTTGGGATCATGGTTAGGGAATCCTGGACATGCAAGGTGGGGCCTTGGGACTTGGATGAGGAGCCCAGGAGGAGGCTGCTGCCTCTGGTTTCCAGCCGTGCTCCCATTGCTAGTGGCTCCCCATGGCTGTCCACTAAGTACTGGGAAATTGTCTTGGCTCCTAAGACTGGTTGATCTTTATGTCATCCTGGGGGATAGTTGTTGGGCCTTCAGGTTCATTTTTCAGTTGGTCGGGTGATACTAAAGAACTGCCGTTGGGAACTCAGGTTCTTCTTCTGAGCTTCTTGGCTTGGGCAGAAGAAAGGTGGCAGCCATAATCTTTACAGCTCGGAAAGTTTGGGCTTGACTTTAAATTCTCACAGATATACACAGTTCTCATTGGATCACTAACTGTGTCTTCAAACCTCAGGACTGGCAGGGACTCTTGGGAGTCATTTCAGACATCCCTCTGCCGTCATACAGGGTGATGGCTCACCAAACCCAGACAGATGGTGGGAGTGTAGCTTATTCCCAAAGGCCTTCATGAAGCAAGGCTTTATAGTTTTTTTTTTGTAACCTAATTGAGTGTTTCGTTAGCTTGTTAGAAACTTATCTAATCTAGATGTCTTCTGCAATTTAAATAATAGCGAGTAGCTGACATCATTATTCGTATGCAGCTTCGTGCAAATCACATTCAAACGCATTTATTGTCAGGTTTTCTGAAAGATGCTCTGAGTGCAAGGGATCAAAGTGAATATTGGTTAAGCTCTGTCCTTTAGCCTTTGCTTGTCAGGACCAGATCTGTACACGTTATTAATACGCGTGCTCTGTGGAAGTGTTGCTCTCGGGTTATATGCTGTTGTCTTTCTGCAGTTGCTTGGTCACAAGAGGGGAGAAGAGGCAGCCATCAAAGCTTTGTCAAGAGGCTGTGTGATTTTAGAGATGGTCCGAACATGTGTTCTGCTTGTAAAATAACCACTGGTTTTCTTCCTTGGAGAGTAGTTGCCCAGGATTGTCCTCGGGCCGATCCACCAACCACTTAGTGAGTGCCTGTTAAGTGCAGGGCATTGTGGGGGGCATGCAGAGAAGCAGGATGCAAAGAGACAAGATGCAGTCTCTCTGCAAGGGGCTTTTGGTCTTTTAGGGGAGAGAAGCCAGGTTCCCCTGTACTCAGGAGACAGTTGAGCATGTGGTTGCAAGAAGGTAACGAACCAAAGGTGACAGAACCCAGGGGCAGGGAGGCTACTTCCAGTTGGGGATGAAGTCAGCTTGGAAGGATAGGTAGAGTTTTGCCAGGTGGAGATGGGTTTGTACTTTGGAATTGGTGTGTGTTGGGGTGGTCTCCATGGGAACCAGACACCTGTAGCTGCTTGTGCTGATGGTGATGTTTCTTGTTGCCTTTGTGTTTAGTGATCTGTATCCCTCAGGATTAGTTTGACTGAGAGTAACAGAGATCTGAAAATTCGTTCCTTAAACAAGAAAAACCTCTCTCATGTAGAAGAAATCCAGAGATCAGGGCTGGGAAGGTGGCTCTATGGAGCTGCCAGGGGTCTAGACTCCTTTCCTGCTCATTGATTTGCCTCATTTTTTAGAGGGTAGCCCTTGTCTTTCCGGCCCAAGGTAGCTGCTAGAGCTCATGCCATCACATCTGCCTTCCATGTAGGGACTTAACAGAAGGGAGGGAGAGTTCTTGGAAATCATGCGTGACTGCTTCACTTATATTTCGTTGGCCAGAACTTATTCCTGTGACCACATTTAGCTGCAAGAAAGGTTAGGATACGTGATCTTCTAGCTGTACAACAGTGTCCCCGTATACATGTTGGAATTCTATTACTGAAGGAGAGGGGAAAACAGAAACTGGAGGAGGCAATTAGTACCTGGTCGCACAACCTAATACAGAGAGAACTTTAAGCCCTAGTATTATTCTTCTCTGTCCTTCCAGAATTGATACTCCTAGCTGGTGCTCAGTGGCTTCATTGTTGCCATTTCCAGTAGTCATTTGACCCCCACATTGGGTCTCCCCTTTGTTTTTCTTTCTCTAGCCAGGCCCTCAGTCTCCCTTGGGGCACCAAATCTCACTAGTCAGAGGAAAGCTTGGCTTCCTGTTCCCGTTCAGTTTGCAAATTTAAACACCCAAGGAAGGTATTCAAAGGCCCAGTGATATTTAATTTGTTCTTTATAAGCAACAGAGAAGCAAAACCTTTATGGGCCCGGATTAGTATGAAGCATTGTAGATCTCCTGAGAGGAAAAGGTTTGGGCCAAATTTCCTCCCGGTACTTGGGCTATGTTGTTCTGAAAGCAAGAGTTAGATACCAGGTGAGGCAGAATTCTGTGGCTAACAGTGACTTGAAACCAAACCAAACCCAACCTGTTGCTGTCAAGTCACTTCCGACTCATAGCGACCCTATAGGACAGAGTAGAACTGCCCCATACGGTTTCCAAGGAGCACCTGGTGGATTCAAACTGCCAACCTTTTGATTAGCAGCCATAGCTCTTAACCACTATGCCACCAGGGTTTCCAGAAGTGACTTAATCTTGAAATCTCTTCAGGTGGAGAAGGATGCATAGCTGAGTGCCTGAGAGGGAAGGCGTGTATCCAGATTGTGGAATTGGAGGGGGCGTTGGAGATGAAACAATTCAGCATTATTTGATTTTGTTACCCTGTGCTTGTGGTACTTAGATTTTTTATTGTTTTTAAAGGATCAATTTTTTTTTTTTTTTTAATTCAAGAATCAGTTCTTCCTCCATCTTTGCTGGGGAGTCTCTGCCTCATTTTATAAACCTAATTTATGGGTGTAAAAAGAGCCCTGTGAAGGGTGGGGGAGGGTGGAGAAGAAGCCCAGCTTAGTGTTTTGGGGCGGCTGTGTGGGCAGAGCAGGGAGCCAGTGCCAAATGGCAGCCTTTATCCTTCTCATTGCCCCACTTCCCCAGAGGGCATGGTGGTGTAGAGGTGGAGTTTTCCCCTTCCATGTGGGAGACCTGGGTTTGATTCCCAGCCAGTGCACCTCCTGTGCAGCCACCACCCATCTGTCACTGGAGGCTTGGGTGTTGCCATGGTGCCGAACAGGTTTCAGTGGAGCTACCAGACTGAGATGGACTAGGAAGAAAGGCCTGTGATCTTCAGAAAATCATCCAGTAAAAACCTTATGGATCACAAAGTTCTGATCTTGCAGCCGATCATGGGGATGGCACAGGAATAGGCAGGGTTTTGTACCTTGTGCGTAGGGAAGTCACTGTGGGTCAGGGACTGACTTGATGGCAGCTTACAACAACATTGCCTTCCATGAGTGGTGGTGAGAGCCTGGAGACGAGAGGGCTGTAATTATGGGCTGAGAGGCCTCACTTCTGCCTTTTCCGGGGGCCTGGAGAGGGTCGTATAGGCAAGCAGTCCTCGGGGTCAGATGCAGGATGCTCTGCTGTTTCCCATCCCAAGGAATTGGTCCGCAGGAGTCCCCAGGAGCGCCTTTACCATACTGCTGCTTTCCTTAGGGGAGAGGAACCTCTCTCTGGGCAGTTGGGGCTGGGAAACAGGACTCTGTTTCGTCCTACCCCATAATAAGGAGAGCTTTTTGGCTCTGAGGAGAGCCTGGAGGCCCAGGTTGTGTTTCTAGCTCTGCTGTGATTAGCCGTTAAGTCCTTTCAAGCATCTCAGGACTTGGAGGAGACCGGACTCCTTCCCCTCCTGCTGTGTGCATATGGTGGGAGGATAAAGCCAGCCATGGCTCCTTAATGCTTCTGTGTCCGCCAGAGAAAAAAAAGAGAGAGCAAAATAGCAGGGAGGCAACCATTTGAGTAGCTTCGTGGTGGATGCGAATCTTTGCTTCATGGTGCCCTCGCTTTAAATCCCACCTCTGACTTTGGCTTGGAGCCGTGGCTCTGCCCTGCTTGCTTCCCCCAGACTTGCCAAACACCCAGCAGAATAGAACTATCAGGAATGGAGCCAGCGAGCTTGATGGACCCAGAGAATTGTGCGTTTGACATAAGCTTTAAATAGATTACCTGTTTGGATTTACTGACTACTTTGTAATTCTGTATGAAGAGTTCTGTGGGGTGGGGGTGCCCTTGAGCAGACTGGAGGGTGCACTTGCATCTTACGGGCTTGTGAGTCCCAAACGTTATTATGTGACAATTGGTTTCTATCTTCCAAAGCACATTACCATTCATTGCCTCATACCCAGCATTGCCTCATATGACCCTTGAAATAACCCCCTAGCTGCAGGTTTTATCCTTTGCGTGTACTAGATGATGAGTATGTGCCTTTTCCCATGCTGGGCTCTGGGGGATGCTAAGTACGGGGAGGGGCGTGGCAGGGAGAGGAGGGAGGCTTCAGGGGTCCTCCCAGTCCTGTCCATGCAGTGTGTTGGCATCCTAATGGGCTGTGTTGGGTGTGTGGCCTTTGCCCCGTGAACTTCTAAATCATTCATTCATTCAACAGCTATTTACTGACAACCCCCTAGCCTTTACTGTGTGCCAGACGCTGTTTTCGGCATGGGGGATAAAGCAGTGAGTAAAGCAAACAAACTTCTGCCCCCGTGGGGCTGCCATTATAGTGGAGAGGGTCACAGAATAAACAAAATATGCAATAAAATATGTACTGGGTCAGACAGAGATAAGGAGAAGGAGAGACGGAGGATGAAGAGTGCCCCAGCAGGGGTGGGCTCATCAGTATTTCAATCTTTTTTTTTTTTAATCGTACTGTTATATATATATATAAAAAGTTGGCCATTTTAGCCATTTTTAAGTGTACAATTCAGTGCCGTTAATAACATTCACCATGTTATGCCACCATCACCACTGTCCATTTCCAGAAGTTTTTCATCACCGCAATAGACTCAGCACCCCTTAAGCAACCACTCCCTTTCCACCTCGTCTCAGCCCCGGTGACCACTCATAAATGTTGGTCTCTATGCATTTTAGTCTAGATAGTTCACAGAAGTGGGATTGTATGATATTTGTTCTTTGGTCCACTTAGCGTAATTCCAAGCTTCATCCGAGTGGTAGCATCTTTCAGGGCTCTGTTTCTCTTTACGGCTGAGTAATATTCCATTGAAGGAGCCCTGGTATTGCAACGTTAAGTGCTCGGCTGCTAACCAAAAGGTTGTTGGTTAGAACCCATACAGCAGCTCCGCGGGAGAAAGATCTGGCAATCCACTTTCATCAAGATTACACCCAAGAAAACCCTATGGGACAGTTCTACTTTGTCATATGGGGGTCACTATGAATTGGAATTGACTCCATGGCACCCCGGCAACAACAATATTCCATTGTATGAATATACAACATATTGTTTATCCATCCATTTGCTGATGGACAGTAATGCAACCTTAAAAAGAGTAAATCAATAAAGACGCTAAGAAGGTGTTCCTGGCATATGGGAGGCCCTCAATAAATTTTTTTTTGACTTAGTAGTGTACAAATAGATGAACGATGAAGAGGATGGATGGGAAAGGAAGGATGGCTCCCTACCCCCACGCCCAGCAGACCTGTGCTTCCTTTGAGAGCCTTGTTGTTAGCTGCTCCTGAGTCGGCTCTGGCTCATTAGACTTTATGTATACCAGAACAGAATGTTGCCCAGTCCTGTGATCTTTGATGGACTTGAGTCCACCGTTGGGGCTGTTATGTCAATACATCTCATTGAGGGTTTCCCTCGTTTTCGTTGACTCTCTGCTTTACCGAAAATGATGTCCTTTTCTATCGATTAATCTTTCCTGATGATGTGCCCAAAGTAAGCAAGAGGAACCCTCACCGTCCTTGCTTGTAAGGAGGATTCTGGTTGTATTTCTTCTAAGACTGATTTTTTTTCATTCTTCTGACCGTCTACAGTATATTCAATATTCTTCATCAGCATCCCAATTCAAATGCATCAGTTCTTTGTCTTCTTTTTTTCATTGTCCAACTTTCACGTCTATATGAGGCTTGGTCAGGCACACCTTAGTCATCAAAGTGATATCTTTGCTTTCTAGAACTTTAAAGAGGTCTTTGGCAGCAGGTTTGCCCAGCGTACTGTGTCGTTTGATTCCGTTATTGCTGCTTCTGTGAGCGTTGGTTGTTGACCCAAGTAGAATGAAATCCTTGACAACTTTCAGTTTTTTTCTCCATTTATCATGATGTTAATCATGATGTTAAGAGCCTTAGCGTGCATAGATATTTACACAAACTACCTTTCCCATGTCATGAATCAATGTAGAGTACTAAGTGGGACCTTATGTCATGTGGCCCCTGGAAAGGAGGAACCCCTCTCTGACTGTGAGAAACAGCATGCAGTTGGCATGGAATAGGAATATTCCAGGCACTGAGCAGGTTTGCTTGAGTGGTAAGTTGTTGCCATCTGATCAAGAGAGAGTTTGCCTATCACTCACTCGAACTCAGCCTTCTCGTTATCAGCCTGGCTCCCAAACCCTGAGGAAGGGCCTCCTTCTATGGGGGTCTGGCCCCTTTCAGATTCTTGCCATCGAGAATTTTCTCCTTAAGGAGATTTAGCACCTCATTTTCTCTTTCTTAATCTACCACTCCAAGCCTGGATTTAGTGCCTCTTCCCAGGCATCTGGAGCCACCATGTTTATTCGGCTAGCCCTTGTATCTAGATTCTAATTGCTTATTTACTTGCCTTCTTCCTTCCTTAAGCTGTAAGCACCTAGAAGGCAGGGACTGTCTTTTTCGCTGTTGATCCCTGGTCCCTAGAACATAGTTGACACTCAAAAATATTTTAAAAATAAATGTTGGATGAGCGTGGTGGGCATATTAGATGTTTTCTTTGGAGTTGGCTACCTTTCAGTTCAGCCTAGTTTCTCCATACCTTCTGTGCATGCTGATTTATGCCATGGGAACATCAGAATGAAATTTCAAAATAGGTAGTGAGAAACCCTCCCAGCTGTGTCTATAAGGGAATCAGTTCTTCTAATTCTTCCAGCGAAGAAGAAACTAATTGGATGTAAACTCATTACATCTCTGAAGCATTTTGAAAATTTCCCCCACGATTTAATTATGATGAACTTCTCCGGATGTTCTCATGCCAGGAAATGTCTCAAACCATCAGCACTGTGGGCTGAGCTAAAGGCAGGGACAGTGGGCACCATGGGGTGGAGACTTTTTTCTAGAGGAAATGTACTGTGGCTTGATAATGAACTCTGAAACGACCGTACTTGGGTTTAACCTACTAATTCATTATTGGTCTACTGGTAAAACTTACTGGTTTCTCTGCTTCTTAGATGTGTGAGGTTGGACTAACTAGTTCCTGCAACTTTGCAATCTTCAGTTTCCTCATCTGTAAAATGGGGATAATAGTATTGTCTCCTTTGAGGATTGTTATACAGATGAAATGAGTCAATATATTTGAAGCACTTAAGATAGTGATTGGCACAGAGTAAATGCCTAATACATGTTGACTATTATTGTCTCATATCAAGGGAAATGGGTAGAGGAGTGTCTTAGGCTGGGTTCTCTAGAGAAGCAAAACAAGTGAAACATCTCTCTCTTTCTGTATACACATATGTTTAAAAAATGTTAAAAAACATACACATATGTGTTATATATATATAAAACATGTATGTATTATATATATACACACGTGCACACACATAGAGAGATTTCAACGAAATGGCTCATGCAGTTGTAGAGGCTTGCAAGTCCCAAATTCATGGATCAGACTTCAGGCTGGAGGCTTCTCCTGACCCATGTGGTTGCACGGGCTGACGAACCCAAAATCTGCAGGTTCGATGGCAGGTTGCTGGCTCATATCCCAAGAACTGGAGGTCAGAGGATGATGAGTCAGATGCAGGATCCAGAGAGTGCGAGCTTTGCCAGAACATCTATATATATTGGATGCAGGCCGCACCCCCAAGGAAACTCCCTTTTCAAGTGATTGGCTACTCACATCAGATCTCAGAATTGGCAGGATGATTACATAGTATCTGTCAAACCACTGAGAATCATGGCCTAACCAAATTGACACACAACCTTAACCATCACAGTCCACACCTTTTCAGCTTGGTACCTGTACGTATCTCCTTAAACCATACATAATCTCTAAATAAAGACAATTATAAGGTCATACTTGCACCTAACATGATATTACTAACATACGTACAACCGAAAATGCACTAGCTCATTTATATCTTATATAAGTGAAGAAAACAAAAATATTTGATGCATACATATAAGGAAGAAATACTTATAACAATTACAGTTCTCATTTCTGCAACTGGTCATGTGGTCATAACTGGTATTTAAAACTACCTTCTTCCACCACCTACTCTATTCTCTTTGCTCTCAGCAAGCACCTCAGTTGGTTCTGGTTCTTTGCCTGATGTGGGGACCCAAACCTTCATTCATGAAGGGTCTGGGTCATTAGTAGTCATGTTGAAATTGGGTTGCTGTAGTTTTCCATTGACTTTAATCACAGGGCATGGTAGTACTAAGAGACATCCTAAGAGATCTGCTGTATTCCAGACGTACTTTTCTTTACCTCCATTATGTAATATCAATCTGATTTTGCCTTGGTAATCAGGATCAATCACACTAGCTAATATATAGTAACTCCCCTCTTTGCCTGTTGATCCAGAGGCACGAAGATCCCAACGTGGCTGTATGGCATTCTTAACTTCCAATTCAATGGAACTGTGTTGTGACAGTGTTGTGTCTCCTGGTGGGAGCATTCCTCCCTTTGGAACTAAGACCCCTAGACCCCTAGACCTGCAGGTCATGGGAACAGGAAGCAAAAAATTTGCAAGTGGATCACTAAGGGTAATAGTGAGTAGTGCCACTTTCCTTCCCACCCCTTGATTGCTGTAGCCATGAATCCTGGCTATGAGAGAAACAGCATTATATGTTGAACACTGATTTAGAGCATATACAGCCTCCTGGAGAACATTGCCTCAACCCTGCAAGGTATTGCCACCTAGCTGGTGCCATAATTATGTCTTTAGAAGGCCATTCCATCATTCTATCAATCTAGCTGCTAAAGGATGATGGAGAACAAGGTCCAAAACCAAACTCATTGCTGTTGAGTTGATTCTGACTCAGCAACCCTGTAGGACAGAATAGATTTGCCCCATAGGGTTTCCAAGGCTGTAAATCTTTATGGAAGCAGACTGCTATGTATTTCTCCTGAGGAGCAATTGGTGGTAAGACCAGTGAATTCCATGAGCATGGACCCAGCACCACATTTCATTTCTTCATTTGATATGAAATGCTTTATGGGATACCATGACAGTGGATGAGACATTTGTAAGTCTACAAATGATAGTTTTGGCAGAAGCATTGCGTGCAGGGAAAGCAAATCTGTATCCAGAGTAAGTGTCTATACCAGTAAGAACAAAATGCTTCCCTTTCCATGATAGAAGTGGTCCAGCATAATCAGCCTGCCACTGGGTTGCTGGCTGATCGCTCCTAGGAATGGTGCCATATTGGGAACTCACTGTTGGTCTCTGCTGCTAGCAGATTGGGCACTCAGCAGTGGCTGTAGTCATGTTGGCCTTGGTGAGGGGAAGTCCATGTTGCTGAGCCCATGCATAACCTCCACCCCCACCACCATAGGCACTTTTTTTGTGAGCCCATTGGGTAATGATAGAAGTGGCTGGGGAAAGAGGCTGACTGGTATCCACAGAATGCATGCTGCTATTCACTTGATTGTTCAAATCCCCCTCTGCTGAGTTCACCCTTTGGTGAGCATTCACATGAGACACAAATATTTTCACTTCTTTGGCCCGTTCAGAGAGGTCTGTCCACATGGGTGTTCCCCATACCTCCTTGTCACCATTTTTCAAATCATGTTTCTTCCAAGTCCCTGATCATCCAGCCAAACCATTGGCAACAACCATGAATCAGTATAGAGTTGCACATCTGGCTGTCTCTTATTCCAAGCAAAGTGAACAGTCAGGTGCACTGCTCAAAGTTCTGGCTGCTGGGAAGATTTCCCTTCACCACTGTCCTTCAGGGAGGTCCCAGAAAGGGGCTGCAGTGCTGTCACTGTCCACGTCCAAGTGGTGCCTGCATATTGCACAGAACCATCTGTAAAACAGGCATGAGTTTTCTGTTCTTCAGTCAGCTGATCATAAGGAGCTCCCCATGGGGCCATAGGTGCAGACTGGGAGAAGGAAGGTAATGTGACAGGAATAGGGACCATGGGCATTAGGGCCACTTCCTCATATAACTCACTTGTGGCTTCAGGTGCCGCTCAAAGCTGATCTCATATATACCACTTCCATTTAACAATGGAGTGCTGCTGTGCATGTCTGATTTTATGACTCTCTGGGTCAGACAACATCCAGTTGACTTGGTGGCCAGTGGTTAAGTGTTTGGACTCTACTAAGGCCCAGCAACAGGCCAAAAGCTGTTTCTTAAAAGGAGAGTAGTTATCTGCAGAGGATGGTAGAACTTTGCTCCAAAATCCTAAGGGTCTGCATTGTGATTCACCAATAGGGGCCTGCCAAAGACCCCAAACAGCCTCTCTATCTGCCACTGACACTTCAAGAACCATTGGATCAACTGGATCATATGGCCCAAGTGGCAGGGCGGCTTGCATGGTAGCCTGAACCTGTTGCTGAGCCGTCTCTTGTTCTGGGCCTACTCGAAACTGGCAGTTTTTCAAGTCACTTGATAAATAGGCCAGAGTATCACCCCAAATGAGGGATATGTTGCCTCCAATATCCAAAGAGGCCCACCAGGCGTAGTGCCTCCTTTTTAGCTGTAGGAGGAGCCAGGTGTAACAACTTATCCTTCACTTTAGAAGGAATATCTTGACATGCCCCATAACACGGGACCCGTAGAAATTTCACTGAGGTGGAAAGTGCTTGAATTTTTGTCGTATTAATTTTCTACCCTCTAGCATGCAAAAGAAGGAGGCCTGGTTTCTCAGTGGTTAAGCACTCAGCTGCTAAACAAAGGTTGGTGGTTTGAACCCACCACCAACTCTGTGGGAGAAAGATGTGGCAGTGTGCTTCTGTAAAGATTTACAGCCTTGGAAATCCTATGAGGCAGTTCTGCTCTGTCTTATAGGGTCACTATAAGTCAGAATCAACTTGATGGCAAAGGTTTTTTTTGTTTGTTTTTAGCAGGCAAATGTCTTACCAATCAGTCTAGAATCATTGATACTTCTTTCTTACTAGGTCCTATCAGCATAATGTCATCAATGTAATGGACCCGTGTGACATCTTGTGGAAGGGAAAGTCAGTCAGTGCCCCTCTGGACTAAATTATGACATAGGGCTGGAGAGTTGATGTGCCCCTGAGGTGGGATAGTAAAGGTGTATTTCTGGCCTTACCAGCTGAAGACAAACTGCTCCTGGTGTTCATTTGAAATTGGAATCGAGAAAAAGGCTTGGGTCAGATCAATAGCTGCATACTAAGTACCAGGAAATGTATCAATTTGCTCAAGCATTGAAACCACATCTGAAACAGCAACTGCAGTTGGAGTCACCACCTGGTTAAGTTTACCATAATCGACTGTCATCCTCCAAGATCCATCTGTTTTTTTGCACGGGCCATATAGGTGAGTCAAATGGAGATGTTGTGGGAATCACCACCCATGCATCCTTCACGTACTTGATGGAGGCAGGAATCTCTGCAACTCCTCCAGGAATGTGGTATTGCTTTTGGTTTACTATTTTCCTAGGGAGGGGAAGTTTTAATGGCTTCCACTTGGTCTTTCCTACCATAATAGCTCCTACTCCACATGTCAGGATTCCAGTGTGGGGGCTCTGCCAATTGCTGAGTGTATCTATTCCAATTATGCATTCTGGAACTGGGGAAATCACTAAAGGATGAGTTTGGGGACTCACTGGACCCATCGTGAGACAGAGCTGAGCTAAGACTCCATTAATAACCTGATTTCTGTATGCCCCCACTCTGGCTGGTGGGACACAGTGATGTTTTGGGTCTCCTGGAATTAGTGTTAGTTCAGAACCAGTGTCATTATTTCCTTTTCCTCAATGAACAGTCACTTTCATAAAAGGCTGTAGTTCCCTTTGAGGAAGGCAGGGAGAAAGATTCCTTCCTCAAGGGGACCTAGCCTTCCCTTCATTCAAGGGTCTGTGGTTCTGTAAACTGTTTCAAGTCTGGAAGTTTGAATGAGGGGCCGTGACTCTATTCCGGTGATTCAAGTTAGACTGACATTCACTTGACCTAGAATTCCTCCTCTTGTAAAGAGTCATGGATTGAATTGTGTTCCCCCAAAATATGTGTCAGCTTGGTTAGGCCATAATTCCCAGTATTGTGTTGTTGTCCTTCATTTTGTGATTGTGATTTTATGTTAGAGAGGATTAGGGTGGGATTGTAACACCCTTACCCAGGTCACATCCCTGATCCAAAGTAAAGGGAATTTCCCTGGGATGTGGCCTGCACCACCTTTTATCTCTCAAGAGATAGAAGGGAAGGGGAAGTGAACAGAGAGGAGGATCTCATAACCACCACGAAAGCAGTGCTGGGAGCAGAGTGTATCCTTTGGACCTGGGGTTCCTGCACGGAGAAGCTCCTAGTCTGGGGAAGATTGATGAGAACGCCAACAGAAAGAGAAAGCCTTCCCCTGGGATGATGCCCTGAATTTAGACTTTCAGCCTACTTTACTGTGAGGAAATAAATTTCTCTTTGTTAAAGCCATCCACTTGTGGTATTTCTGTTATAGCAGCACTAGATGGCAAAGACATAGATCAGGTAAGTAGTAGTATTCCTTTCTATTACACTCCTAGGGACACCATAACTAAGTAGCCAATGCCATAAGTCCGTGAGTCAGGCTGTTCTGATTACTGCTTTGTCTATGCTCTCTATTACGGTAACCATGCCCACCTTGTCTTTGTTGATTAAGTGCCACCCCTTGGTCCCTACCACCGTGGAGTCCAGTCAGCCCGTTGTAGTTAGGTGTCTTAATTCAGGTAGGGCAATTCCCTCTGTGAAATCTGACTTACATAAAATAGCAATCGCAGCAGTCTTCAAGGATGCTGGGGCTCCCTTCCTAAATTTGTTCCTCATCATTATGGTAAAAGGTGTGTCTTCTGGGCACTTCATGAGTGGGTCTGTGGTTCTAACCTGATAAATCCGCTCTAGCGTGCCAGTTTCCCTAAGCCTTTGGATACCTTCTTCTACCGTATACTGAGGTAGGACTGGCATTTCAGCTTGATTTAGGATAACCAAACCAAACCAAACCCAACCCGTTGCCATTGAGTCGATTCTGACTCATAGCCACCCTATAGGACAGGGTAGAACTGCCCCATAGGGTTTCCAAGGAGCGCCTGGTGGATTCAAACTGCTCACCTTTTGGTTAGCAGCCATAGCTATTAACCACTACGCCACCAGGGTTTCCCACAGGCCACTGCTTTGTCCATACTTCAGTGAACCAACCAAATAAACCATTAGATGCTTTTCTGCCCTCTTCGGCTGAAATGCTGAATGAAGAATCTGTACTTAGTGGGCCCGTGTCAATAAACTCAGACTGATCCAACTTTATGTTCCTTGCACTGTTATCTCACACCCTTCATAGCCATTCCCACACATATTCCCCAGGTTTCTGTTTGTACATATTAGAAAAATCAATCAATTCTTTCAGACTGTTGCATACCTTCTCATGGGCCACACTTTGTACTTCACCTCTTAGGGCTCGCTGGGGCTTAAGTCTAGTTATAGGTCTAGAAGAAAAATGGGTGATGGGGGTGGGTCCTGGGACATTTAGCAATGTCTTGGAAGTCATCTGCCTCAAGGGTGTCCCAGGCAACACCCCAGGTACTGCCCCAGGTAATAGACAAAGACTCCTCAGGCACAGCTGGGTTAATCTCATTATGGGAGAGGGTGGCTTACCAGACAAAGATAGAGTAATTGCTTCAGTTGGGAGTAAGATGTCTGGTTCTTCTGACAGGAGTGATTCAACAGAATTTTGGGGCTCAGTGTCCCGAGATTCCTGATTATCTGCACATATGACACCATCCAAATTTTCCAGATACCACTTCTTCCCAATCAATGCTCTCGCCTTAACTTCAGGCACCAGTCGAGGTTGGTCATTGAGCTGGTGTTGTAATTTAGCCACTCTTACGATGAGACTTTGGGTTTTGTTTTCAGCAATATCAGTTCTGTTACTACAAGAAACAAGGCTTTCTTTCAGGGCACAGATGGCAACTTTCAGATCTTTTATGCGGTGCATGAGCTGTGATTCTGAAGCCCTGAGTTCATCTCTTTCTTTCACTACTTTGTCTAGTGAAAGCAGGACCAGCCAGCCAGCCTCCCTGTACTTCTCATTCTGATGGCATTGTAGAAAAGCATCAAATATGTAATCACCCAGAGCCTTGTTTCTTGTAATTAATCCATCAGTGGTGATATTTTGTGTATTTCTCTTGCCACCTCACACCATGGATTAGCAGTGCCCT
Organism: Loxodonta africana; assembly: GCF_030014295.1. Taxonomy (NCBI): domain Eukaryota; kingdom Metazoa; phylum Chordata; class Mammalia; order Proboscidea; family Elephantidae; genus Loxodonta; species Loxodonta africana. Next base: position 19,890,697 of record NC_087359.1, read on the forward strand.
TTTTACCCCTGGAGGCAGAGTCATCAGTACCTTTAAGACTAGCCAGACTTGAGAACCAATTTAGAAAACTCATTGCTATGATTTTGCTTCTCCAGAACCACTCTCAGAACCAAATGTCTCAGGCTGGGTTCTCTAGAGGAGCAAAATCAGTGGAGCATATATATGGATAGAGAGAGAGAGACAGAGACAGAGAGACGCAGAGAGAGGCAAAGAGAGACAGAGAGAGAGACACACACAGAGAGAGAAAGAGAGACACAGAGACAGAGACAGAGACACAGAGAGAGAGACAGAGGCAGAGAGAGAGAGAGGCAGAGAGAGGAGATTTATTTCAAGGAAATGGCTAACGCATTTGTGGAGGCTGGCAAGTCCCAAATCCATGGGTCAAACATCAGGCTGGAGGCTTTTCCTGACTCAGGTGGTCGCAGGGGCTGATGAACCTAAAATCTACAGGTTAAACGGCAAGGCTGCTGGCTCACATCCGAAGAGTCAGAAGTCAGAGGATGACAAGTTGGATGCAGGATTCAGAGACGACAAGCTTTGCCAGAACATCTATCCCACTGCCGTCGAGTCTATTCCGACTCATAGTGACCCTATAGGACAGAGTAAAACTGCCCCATAGAGTTTCCAAGGAGTATATCTATCTAATATATATATTTACTATACCACACCCGCAAGGAAACTCCTCTTTCAACTGATTGGGTGCTCACATCAGATCACAGAATGGAGGATGGTTTTACAATATCTGCCAAACCACTGAGAATCATGGGCTGGCCAAGTTAATGCATAACCTTAACCATCACAAGGAGACACGAAGAATTTAGGATTGACATAAATTAGTGAACTTGGGTATCATGGTTTTGGACCAGTTTTCCTTTGGTACATGGATCCTCAGTGTTTGGTGGTTTGTGGCATTTCTTGAGGGAGATCAGTGAGTAGGAGAAGCTCCTTGTACCCAAATCTTTGCATTTGCTCTGGATGGAGCCACGCAGGTTAGTCTTCTCTCCTCCGTCAGATGTTGGCAGGGGACGGCTCGCCTAGCAGCTAGCTGTGGGAACAGATTGGATGAGTGTGAGTGTGTGGTAGTGTTGGGCTGGGGGAGACCTGACCAGCTGGTGCAATTGTCCATCAACAGACCCGAGTTAAGAGGGTGCTGATGGATCCGTGGCTGGGTGCCACGGGGAGGCTGCTTTGGGCAATGCATTCTCACCCTCTTGATGACTAGCTGGTGAAAAGGTTTTTAAAAATCGGCATGGACTTAATGATTTTGGCAGGCTAGAGGATTCTGGGAGTACCCCTTAAGTTTGTTGTTGTTAGTTGATGTTGATTCAGTTCTGACTCACGGCAACCCCAGGTGTTGCAGAGTAGAGCTCCTCCATAGGGTTTTCCAGTCTGTGACCTTTTAGAAGTAGATCCCCAGGCCTTTCTTCTGAGGAGCCTCTGGGTGATTTTGAACCACCAGCTTTACCACTAGTAGTCGAGTGCTTGAATCTGCCTTAAAAGGACAGAGCAGTTTGTATACTCTGACCTCTCTTTTATTCAGACATACGGGTTTGTGAAAGAGGAATGACCAGCAGTCGACACGCTAAATATTATGCGTTTGCAGTGTGGCAGTTGTGTTTAGGTGTAGCTAAGATCTGTCAATGTGTACCCTAGGCCAGGATCAGCATCTTGCCAGGATCTAAGGTAACACCTCTCATGGTAGTTGTTTAGTAATTTTTTGTTGAATTTAATTGCATTTGAAGTAGTATCTTGGATTTGGTGCAGGACCACACTTGATGGCCAGCCTTTTTCAGCTCTGCTTCAGGGCATTGGGGTTAGAATTAAATTGTTGGTCAGTAAGTTGAAGTCCAAATATATCTTGGGTGATTGTCCTTGGTTTAAAGAACTTGCTACAGCCTTATTCCTGTGACCTGGGGTCACCTAGAACTAATACTGGGAGGTCCATTTGGGCATGGTTACCTTGTTTGTACTGGTGGTACTTAGGTTTAAGAGTGGCCCTGGGCCTGGCCTTCTCATGTACTTGGAGACTGTTTTGGTTGACCCTAGCCTATCCCTAGAGATATCCAACATGGAGCAGTATCACGCTACAACTCAGATATCCAACATGGAGCAATATCACTCATTGAAATCTGGAGTGCAGGCAGCCTTCCTGAGACTTTAAAAAAGAAGAAGAATTTACATGTAATGCTATGCTCAGATCTTAACTGACAGTCTGGTGAGTTTGACAATTTTGGTCACCTGTAGAACTACCCCCCAACATTTCCGCCACTCCGGACTCCCATCACTTTCTTAATCCTGTCCCTTTGCCCAGACAAACCACTTTAAGAATTCTGTCACCGTAGATTAGTCTTGCACGTTCTTATACTTTTAATGCAATCATCTAGTATACGAGAGCTCTGGTGGCGCAATGGTTAAGCGCACAGCTGCTAACTGAAAGGTTGGCTGATTTGAACCCACACAGTCGCTCCGCTGGAGAAAGACCTGACCACCTGCTCTGATAAAGAGAACAGCCCAGAAAACCCTATGAAGCAGTTCTACGCTGTCACACGGGATTGCTATGAGTTAAAAATTAACTCGACGGCATCCAACAACAACAATACAGCGTGTATTTTGTGTGTGTGTCTGGCTTCTTTGACTCAATATAATGCTTATGAGATTTATCCATATTGTGATATTGATAATTTGTGCTTTTTATTGCTGAGATGGATTGTATTTTGTTAATATACTGCAATTTGTTTATCTGTTTTCCTGTTGGTGGGCGTTTGGGTTGGTTCCAGTTTTGGCCATTATGAATAAAGTTGCTATGAACATTCCTGTGTAAGTCTTTGTGTGAATGTATATTTTATTTCTTTTGGTTAACTGCTTCGGAGTGGAATTACCTGGGTCATAGGGTAGATTTCTTTCTTTTTTTTTTTTTTAAAGCATAAATGTTTTTCCCTAGTTTGGAGTGCACACACGAGCTTGTAGGCCAAGCCCCTGCCCATCAATATCATTGGGTAGGTGTAGCTAACAAGAGTCTGGTCTTTCAAGCAGGTATGCGTCCATTAATAACTGTAATTGAAGCTAAATGTAATTGATTATAATTTTGAGAGGTTCAGGTTTAATTCTATAAAATTACATGTTGATGCTGGTATATTATGAGGGCTCGTTGAGAAAAGAAAATTAGGTACGGATAAAGCCCCCGTATGAATTTGATTCATGCCTGAGTCATGACTGCTAATTGGCATGCCAAATCTGAAGGGTGACTCAGGGAAATTCGTGTGGCCATCCATCATGGATTCCTGATCACTTGATACTGAATGAACGCACATGGCCTCTTTCTGGAGGATCACAGACTGACTCCCTCTTTGTTTCCAGTCCTTGCTGCCCCCACCCTGGCCCATGTCTTCCTCACCTCCCATCTAGATTGTGTTGATTGCTCATCAGGCTTCTGGTCTCTGCCCCCTTAAATCTAACCTGCATTTTGATGCCAACTGAACCTTCCTAAAATGCTTCTATACTGAAGACCCCTCGTTGGCTGCCTAGTGCAGACTTGCTCGGTTCTGCCTGAGCTTCTTCAGCATCACCTGCAGAACTTTAAAACACTGTGCCCATGCCTCTGCCCTGGAGGATCCATTTCAGTAGGTTGTGGAGGGTCCCTGACGTCTGTATTTCACAACTCCAGGTGGCTGTAGCTTGAAACCAGAGTTGAAAACAACTGTCCCACTGTCTTAAGTCCATACCGTTGTGACTGGCTTCTTAATTATGCCCAACTCTTCCACTGTGCCCCAACACACACCCTCTTTTCCAGCCAGGCTGATCACCTTGCAGTGCCCACAAAATACGCTTTGGACTCGCTTGACTTCCAGAGCTGCTCTTCCCAGCTAGAGCGGGCCCACCCTTGCTTTCCTTTCCAAACGGTGTCCAGCTTTCAGCAGCTTTTCCCATGATTTTTTCTTTGATGCTCTACTTTTTGCAACATTGATTTCTCCATTCTTGAAATGACTACAGTTATCGGTCATTTATTGTTTCAGACGCCTTCATTATTTATCATTTCAGATGTCTTCTGTGGTCTTTTTTTTTTTTTACATGTTCAGATTGTCTTTTTAAAAAAATATTTTCTTGCGTTTAAGGTGAAAGTTTGCACAGTAGATTAAGTTTCCGTTCAACAGTTTTTTTTATTTTACATAGATTATTCAGTGATATTGGTTATATTTTGCACAATGTGTCATCATTCTCATTCACTCCATGCTGGTTGTACCATTTCCAGTACTCCAGTTTCCCTTCCTTCTTACCTTCTCATCTTTGCATTAATTTTTGACCATTTTGTCTTGTATTAATGATTTTGTAAAGGAGCTCATTACTCATGGGTGATAGTCTTTATTTTATGAGCCAATCTGTTATTTAGCTAAAAGATGACCTCACGGGGTAATTTTGGTTTAAGATTTAAGGTGTATCTCAGGGTGATAGTCTTGGAAAATCCTTTAGTCTCAACCAGTCCAGTAAGTCTGGACTTTTTAAGAATCTGAGTTCTGTTTCACATTTTTCTCCCATAATAAGGATCCATCTAATGTGGCCCTGGTCAGAATGGTTGGTGGTGGTAGCTGGGTACCATGTAGTTCTTCAGGTCTCAGGGTGGATGAGGCCATGGTTCATGTTGACTATTAGTTTTGTAGACTATTTTCTTCTAAGTCTTTGGTTTCCTTCTTTTTCTTTTGCACCGGACAAGTAGAGACTAATTGTTGTATCTTAGATGGCCACTTGTAAGCTTTTAAGATCCCGGACACGCCTCACCACATTGGGATGTAGAACATATACTTTATGAAGTATGCTGTGCCAGTTAACTGAGTTTTTCCACGGGACTGTGGTCCTAAGCCATCAAACACAGAAAACCAATCTTGCAAGGTGTTTGGCTATATCTAAGAAGTATCCATACCTGTGTCCCCTGTGTGGTTTATTTTATAGTGTGATCTCTGTCATTATGCTGCATCACCAGCTCCTGGAGGTGTGACCCAGATCTGGTTTTATGTCTTTCCTCCTTCTCCCCACATCCACAAGGCTTAGCATAATGTTGGTCATGTGATAGTCACTGAATTAGTGCTTGTTGATTGACTTCTAATAATTAATTTTATATCTCATTTGGAAAAAGAACTTAGAGATATTACTTGCCTTCTGTACTCTCAAGGTAATTGTTACCTTGATTTACATAGATTACAAGTTTATGCCCACTCCTTAATTATACGGTGATTTCCTTGAAGTTAGGAGTCCTTGGGTGGTGTGAACAGTTACGCACTCAGCTACTAACCAAAAGGTTGGTGGTTTGAATCCACCCAGAGGTACCTTGGAGGAAAGGTGTGACGATCTACTTCTGAAAGATCACAGCCATTGAAAACACTGTGGAGTGCCATTCTACTCTGAAACTCGTGGGGTTGCCACGAGTCGGAGTTGGCTCGAAGGCAACTAGTATTCCTTGAGGCTAGAGTCCAAGTTCATTCACTTCGGTAAACACTGAGGGAGGACCTTTAATGTAGCAAGCACTGGTTTGGGTGCTGTTATTTGGAACTCTGTGTTTGTGTCTTGTATAGACTACAGTGTACCTTCTTTAGAGGGGTGTTCAGTGAATAATTGGTACAGATATTCAGTACATTGTAAATATGCATAATAACTTCCTCTCCCCTTGTTATTAGCAGGGAAATTTTGCTTTGTAGCTCAGATTTTCTTTCAGTATTTAAACTGTCATTGCTATAGTAAAGGAAATGCTTAACTGCACCCACCTGATATAGCCCTTAAGGAACACTTTACAGATGGATTTGTATTTCCAGAGCGAAAATTCTCCCAAAATGAGCACTTAAGCCTAAATGAAAAGCTTGCCTGCTGTGGGCCAGCATTTAGCTGATGGTTTTTGATTATTTTGTGCTGGTATCTCTGACCCCGGAGGGAAATTAATAGCATTATGAAGAATGGATCCCTGTGGCATTTTGCATGATATTTTGAGAAAAAGGATCATTATCTTCTGCTTGGCTGGGTTTTGAGATCAACAGAAGTGAACTGACGTATTTTTATACTCAGGCAACATGAGAGAGTTTGCAAATACCTACCAACTTTAAATGTTTGCTCCAGTTCCTTTCTCCTTCCTGGTGTCAAGGCTGGGATTTAGTAGCCCTCAAGAGAAATGCTGCTGCAAAAGACTTCTTTCAAAATTTAAAAAGCAAAGATGGCACTTTGAGGACTGAGATGCACCTGATCCAAGCCACAGTATGTTCAATAACCTCACATACATGCCAAAGCTGGACAATGAAAAAGGAAGACCGAAGAAGAATCGGCACACTTGAATTACGGTGTTGGTGAAGGATATCGGATGTACCACGGACTGCCAGAAGAACGAACAGATCCGTCCTGGAGGAAGTACATCCAGAATGCTCCTCAGAAGTAAGGATGGCGAGACTTTGTCTTACCTTGGGGATGTTATCAGAAGGACCAATCCCTGGAGAAGGACATCATACTTGGTAAAGTAGAGGGTCAGCGAGAAAGAGGAAGACCCTCAATGAGATAGGTTGACACAGGGGCTGCAACAATGGGCTTAAACATAGTGATGATTGTGAGGATGGCACAGGACCAGGCGAATTTCTGTTGTACATAGGGTTGCAATGAGTTGGAACTGATTCAATGATACCTAACAACAACATGTATATATATGTGTGTCTGTGTATATATACACACACGCACGTATACATAATACAAATGGTTAACATGCTTGGCTGCTACCCAAAGGATTGGTGGTTTGAGTCCACCCAGAGATATCTCAGAAGAAAGGCCTGTGATCTACTTCCAAACAATCAGCCACTGAAAACCCTATGGAGCACAGTTCTACTCTGACACACATGGGGTCGCCATGAGTTGGAATCACCTTGTCGGTAAATCATATAGCTGATTGTTTAAGGGAGCACATTACTTATGGGTGGGATTGTTTATTGTAAAAGCCAATCTATTATTTGGCTGAAAGGTGACCTGCAGAAATAGCTTTAGTTCCAAGTTCATAGGGTATCTAAGGTGATAGTCTTGGGGTTTCCTCTAGTCTCCCTTAGTCCAGTAAGTCTGGCCCTTTTTTAGGAACTTGGCTTTTGTTCCATATTTTTTCTCCCTTTCCATCTGGGACCTTCTGTTGTGTCCCTGGTCAGAACGGTTGGTAGTGACAGCTGGGTACCGCCAATGCAACTGATTTTTAATAAACTCTTTGTTTTGGAATCGTTAGATTTATAGAAAAGTTGCAAGGATAGTATAGGGAGTTCTGTCTACCCTGCATCCAGTTCCCCCTGATGTGAACATCGTACATAACCATGGTACATTTGTCAAAGCTAAGACATGAACATTGGGAGGTTATTATGAACTGAACTCCAGTCTTCATTTTGATTTTACCAGTTTTTCCACGAATGTCCACTTTTTTTTTTGTTCCGGAATACAAACCGAGATAAGCATTGCACTTAGACTGTTCTTATTTTAAAACGTAGTTTTGCCGGAGAGGAAGGTGTGCCTTTAACCCAGCGCCCTAGACTGAAAGGATAATGTGGCTGTGATTTGTTTTGAGGTCCCCAGCTCTAGCTGCATGGCTAAGAGGGATTATATTATGAGTTGTGTAGTTGCCTGATTCAGTACCTCCGAGGCAGCCATGGGCTATTAATGGGTTTAGGTTTGTAAAGTCTGATTTATCGTCCAAAGACAAGTGTTTAACAGGATCATTACCATCGTTTATTAGTTGCCATGTATTTTCCAGCACTGGGTTTGTTTGGAGTAGCTTATATCGCCATAGTGGGGAATGTCCACGGGATCAATTATGTTCAGTTATTGCTAAAACTGATTTATCCAAGACTCCGCTTCTGGGTTGCTTGCATGATGGCAGTAGGGGAGACAGCAACGTAAACCTCATCTTTTCTCTGTAGCTCTCTCTCTTTCTTTTTTTAACCAATTTTTACCAGTTGCTGCCGAGTCAATTCCGACTTAGGGCGACCCCATGTGTGTCAGGTTACAACTGCGCCATAGGGTTTTCAATGACTGATTTTTCAGACGTAGATCACCAGGCCTTTCTTCCGAGGTACCTCCGACTTTTCACTTAGCAGTTTAGCACATAAACTGTTTGCAACACCCAGCAACCCCTTGTAGCTCTTAGAATTTTTAAAAAGACTCTAGGCCAGAGTAGGGGTAAAGGATGGTCCTAGCTTGCTCTGGGTTTGGCATGGCCATCTTTGGGTGGCATTAACTTGCTCTGCAGCTTTGGGAAAGCCACTGAGCCTATTTGGGTTTCTGTGCTTTCATCTGCCAGCTGAAGCTTTTGGATTAGAGAGTCTCCTAGAGCCCGTTTCGACTCTACAAGAGTCTGTGCCTTGATCAGTAGGCCCTTGGTTCCGTGGATTATCTGTGAAGCTCTGAAAACTCGATGTCAGCTTCTTTCCGCCACCCAAGAAAAACTCCATTACTTTAAACAATTACTCAACTAGAGTATGTCAGAGGAGTGAAGGCATTTGACTGTGAGCCTATCTAGAACTTAATTTGGAAGGTAAAGTCACTTTTAAACTTTAGGAAATCAATTTAAAAATGAATGTTGAATCACTTCCTGATTCTGTGTTCTTCTGATTTCTCCACCTCCGTTGTCCCCCTTCCTTAGCAAGGCTAACAGACAACTCATCTGGGCAACAAACACTGAGCAGTTGCTCCCTCCAGGATACCCTGGTGGGTGGGGCCAGGATGCAGAGATGCTCAAAGCACAGACCTAATTCTGGGTGTGTACGAGGCCCAGGGGGAACATGGACACAAAGAAGGAATCCAGTGGATGGGAGAGGGCCACCTGGGTGGGGTTGCAGAGTGAGATGGGGAGGAAGAAGAGAGGATGTTTACTGGAGGCGGGCTCAGGGAGAGGAAAAGAGGAAGAATCTGCGGGAAAATAACGCCAACTTAACACGTAGTCCTGCCAGGACCTGGGTTGGTGTGCTGCCTGCATTGCCTCCCACGATTCTTATAAGACAAAAAAACCTCCTTCCTGTCGAGTCAATTCCGACTCATAGTGACCCTGTAGGACACAGTAGAACTGCCCCATAGGTTTCCAAGACTGTAATCTTTATGGAAGCAGACTGCCACATCTTTCTCCTGTGGAGCACCTGGTGGGTTTGAACCACAGACCTTTTGATTAGCAACTGACCTCTTAACCACTGTACCACCAGGGTTTCTAAAAAAGCTGTCATTGCCCCATTTTTAGATGAAAAAAACTGAGGTGTAGGAAACTTATTTGTGTAGGGCTACCTAACTAGTCCACTACCTGTCCGTCAGTTTGTTGTGCTGCGGTGGCTTGCTTTTTGCTATGATACTAGAAGCTGTGCCATCAGTATTTCAAATACCAACAAGGTCACCCATGGTGGACAGGTTTCAGCAGAGCTTCCAGACTAAAACAGACTAAGAAGAAAGGCCTGGCAATCTACTTCTGAAAATTAGCCAGTGAAAACCCTATGGATCACAGCAGGATATTGCCCAATATAGCGCTGGAAGATGAGCTCCCTAGGTGGGAAGGCACTCCAGATGCACAGTGACTACAACAACAGACTTGAGGATGCCAACGATTATGAATATGGCACAGAACTGGGCAATGTTTCATTCTGTTGTACATGCGGTTGCCATGAATTGGTGCTGACTTGATTGCAACTAACAATAACACCTAACTAGTAAGTGGCAGAGTTGAGATTCAAACTTGGAGTTAATTCTTACCCTTTTGTTTTTCCATTATACACGTGGTCTCAGGCAAAGTGCTTAGGATGCTTGGAAGAAAGGGCATGTGAGCTGGGTTTTGGTATTTTGTTATTTTTCACAGATGGTGGTGCATGGACCAAAGAAAGGGGCTAAAGATTCAGCACACAGCCAGGAGAACAGTAGTGCAACATAGTGTTCTGATGGGTAGTCAGGCCAACATCATTTTTTAAATTCAACCAAGCTGTTCATTCATTCATTCACTTGGCCGTCTGTGGAGATGGTAGTTAAAGTCATAATTATGGCTGAGATGCTACAGGAAGTGTGTGAAGAGAAGATTCAAAGTGGGGTTCAACCTTGGGCCTGAGAAGATGTGAAGAATACTCAACTTCTCAAACATCAACCTGTCCGAGAGTCACCTTGCTTAACATTCTGATTTCTGAGCCCTGCTGTAGACCGACCAAACCAGGCAAGGACTGAAGGCAGACATTCAGATCCCTTCTTTTTGTTCATGTGTTTATTTCCCCCTTATCTCTTTTGCGTTGGGAGCCCTGGTGGTCCAGTGGTTAAAATGGTTGGCTGCTAACCAAAAGGTCAGCAGTTTGAACCCACCAACTGCTCCGTGGGAGAAAGATGTGATGGTCTGCTTCTGTAAAGATTACAGCTTTGGAAGCCCTATGGGGTAGTTCTACTCCGTCCTGTAGGGTCGCTATGAGTCGGAATTGACTCCATGGCAGTGGGTTTGGATTTTGATTTGGTAGCTCCTTTGGAGGAGTGTTTTTTTTTTTTCCCTTTCAGTTCTTAAATACTCCCTGGAGCTTCCTCCATTGTTTGATTTGGCCTTAGCACCTTGCTTGGAGAATGGGCCAGATGTATGTTTTTCCACGGGTTTATTTGCTTGATTGGGTTTTTCATATTCTCTTTGGACTACAGCAGGCCAAACCATAGGGAGTACTGCGAGGCTCTGGCCGTGTGTGATGAATGCATTCCTTTTATAGGCAAAGGTGGGGAGGAAGAAGATGCTAATCCTCAGCTCTTGTTCCTTGCAGGCACATCTGGTGTCTTCAGGGCTGGTGCTCCTAGCCTGGTTATTTGCCTCCGTGGGCTGGGTTGCAGCTGTGAAAGGACATTTGGCGTCTGCCATCCAGGGTCATGATGGCACTGGCTGGCAAGGACTTGCCTTTGAGGCCCATTCCCTGATGTCTTGGGCCCAGAGCTCACCACCTCCTCTTCTGTGGCCTATGCCCTGCTATTTAGGGGTGATGGAGGGTTAATTAGGTACACTATTTCCTTTTTCTGTATTAGCTAGTTAATATATCACTGTACCCAGATGGAAATGATGTTAAAAGCAGCTTTGCTAGTGTTGAGAGTTTCAGGTAAGCTGCCTATGTTGGGCGATTATCATAAAAGTTAAAACGTGCCTTTATGTGCTGTGTTAGTTTTCTATTGCTGTTATAACAAGTTACCACAAACGTAGCAGGTTAAAACAACACAAATTTATTACCTTAGAGCTCTGGAGGTCAGAAGTACGAAATAATTATACAGGGCTGAAATCAAGGTTATCAGCAGAGCTGTATTCCTTCTGGAGGCTCTAGGGGAGAATCCATTTCCTTGCCTTTTCCAGCTTCTAGAGGCCACTTTCATTGCTTGTCTCATGGCCCCTTCCTCCATATTCAAGCCAGCAGCGTAGCATCTTCAAATCTCTCTCTGACTGTTGTTGTTGTCGAGCACTGTTGAGTTGTTTTAGACTCATAGCAACCCAATGTGACAGAGTAGAACTGCCCCATAGGGTTTTCTAGGCTGTAATCTTAACGGAGCAGAGCACCAGGTCTTTCTCCTGTGGAGCTGCTTCATGGGTTCGAACCTCCAGCCTTTCAGTTAGCAGCCGATTGCTTAAGCATTGTGCTACCAGGGCTCCTTCTCTCTCTGACTCTGACCTCTATTTTCATTCTCACATCTTCACTCTGACTCTGACCCTCTTGACTCTCTCTTATAAAAATCCGTGTGATTTTATTGGTCCCACTCAGATACTGAAGGATCATTTTCCCGTCTCAAAATCTTTTAGCTAAGCACATCTGCAAAGTCCCTTTTGATGTATAAGGTAACATTCACAGGTTTTAAGAAATAGGATGTGAACGTCTTTGGGGGAGCATGATTCTATCTACCCCATATACTCTTTAAATAACTTTACTTTGGGGTTTAATGTTACTTCAGACAGGCAACCCAGTTCCATTTCCAGATTCTTCTTTGCTCATTTCTACTTTATATGGGAAGCAGGGGGCTGGCAAGGGGAAGCAATGAAGGAAGCCGGTTGGGTTCTGGATTTGACTGGAGGGATAAGGAATAGTGACGCTCAGGAAGGGTCCCACCAGAGTTATCTGGGATGCCTTTCCATTTCAAGCATCCCAAATTCTGACATGGGAGGCCCACCTCTTCTGCCCCATCTTGAATCACTGCTGAAGGGAGCCATTGCCCGTGAGAGCATGGTGTTTCTCATGTGTAGGGGCAGAAAAAATCTTGGTAACCAGTGATGCTGAGGGGTGGGAGGGAGCTTTGAGAGAAGAGGTTGGACTTGGGGATGAAAAGGAGATGGTGAGCAAAGGCTGGGGAAGTACCCTGAGTGATGCTGACAAGGATACAGGGACCTCTTTGTCCCAGGATGGAGAGTGGGGAGGGTTCAGAGGATGCCATGAGTGGTCTTACCTGGACCATGTGGTTTTAGAGCTGTTGAGGGTTGGAATGTATGAGAAGTCCTGAGTGAAACCTGCAGGGAGAGAGGGACCTGCTGGACTAGGGACTAGACAGGTCAAGTTTAAAGAGAAGAACGGGGATCTCTTCACGTCTGTGTCTTGGTGCATGTCCTCTTCGGTGGGAAGCTCACCATGAGTAGCAGCTACCAAGGACTATTGAATTCTAAAGCTTGTGAGACAAAGTCTAGAAAAGGGATAGATGGGGCTGTAGCAGGGAGAAGGAATATTTTGGCTTCTTTTGATGGTCTTTTCCTACAGCAAGGATCACAGAGCTGATGGTCTGCCTCAGCCCCCATTCCATCTAGATGAGACATTTGCATTCTTTGCTGAGAATTGCTGAGATACATGCAGATTGCCATGGGTGGCGCCAAGGTTTTTGCTGGGAGAATGTGGCCCAGAGCAAATGACTCTGTATGGATAATGGTTGGCAGAAGGGAAATCGCTTTCCGCACGCATGAATTTGTTCTTTATTATTGTTGTTGTAACACCTGGTTCTGTCACTCTGAATGTTATTTTGGTGATGGATGATGCAGATTTTTTTTTTTAAGCAAGGCATAGTTAAGTAATTTTCAGGAACCTATTCAAAGTTTTACATGTCAGTGATGACTGTCTTATGGTTATACCAGGGTAGGAGGTATACTCTGTGCATGATGTCATGGTATGCATAAGAGTAAACCACCACGGTCTGACCAAGATGGGTGGGGAACCCTTTATCAAACTGACCTAGCTGAGACTTGAGCCTAGCTTCGCTTTTCTCTTTTCCCTTGTGCCTCTCCCGTCATTGAGGTGATTGTGTTCCTCCTTGGTCAGGTCACTGGGCCTGCCACTTATTGGCTGTGTGACCTTGAGCAACTACCTTATTACATTGAGATTCTATTTCTTTTATCTGCAAATAGGAATAGAAAACAACATCTGCCTCACAGGGTTGTTGCGATGGTAGGATATCAAATGTAAAGTTCCTAGGTTGGTCCCTTGCAATAGCAGGTGATTGACAAATGTTAGTTCCCTTCTGTCCAATAGGGTTTCTAAGGAGCAGCTGGTGGATTCTAACTGCCAACCTTTTGATTAGCAGCCAAGCACTTAATCACTGTGCCACCAGGGCTCTTCTTCCTTCTTAGAGATAAGGAAATTGATCAGAGCAATGTGACATCGATTGGCTGGTTGTTTTCAAGTATTTCAGAAAGCTGTCATATATGACAGAGGAAAGACACATTAGCAGAACTAGAGCTAATAGGTAAAAAATGGAAGGTAGATTTCGTCAACATAGGAAGGAACTTTGTAATAATTGGAGCTGTCTTATAATGAAATAGAGCTCCTAAAGTAGTGAGCAACTTGTCCTGGAAGTATTTGATTAGGGCAGGGTTTCTCAACCTCAACTACTGATGTTGTGGGTCAGATGATTCTTTGTTGTTAGGGTCTGCCCTGAGCATTGCAGGGTATTCAGCAGGCCCCCTGGCCTCTACCCACTACACACCAGTAGCAATCACCCCCTGCCCAGTGTGACAACCGGAATCTCTCTAGACATTGCCAAATGTCCCTTGGGGGACAAAACCACTCTTGACTGAGAACCGTTGAACCAGAGGCTAGATGACAGAAAACTTGAGAGATGGTAAGCTCCACCCTACCCAAAACTGAGGTCTTAGAACATCAGTTCCAGAAATTCTGTGAGTGACTTTTTGGTTTGGGAGAGCCCCTACCACCTTGCATTAAAGGCTTAACACATGTGAAATTGTGGGGTTCAGTTTATGCCATGGAGAACAACTGAAGCACCTGCTTGGAAGGTTTTCTGTGGTTGGATTTATGATTTGTTGCTCTTTTTTTTTAAAATTGTAAAATACACATAACAAAGTATTTATCCTTTTAACCATTTTAAAGTATACAGTATTCAGTGACATTTAGCAGATTCACAATGTTGTACAACAACTACCTCTGTCTAGTTCCAGAACATTCTCATCACCCCAAAAGGAAGCACTGTACCCATTAAGCAGTCACTTCCCATTCCCTCCTCCCCTCAGCCCCTGGCAACCCCGAATCTGCTTTCTGTCGCTATAGATTTGCCTGTTCTGGATATTTCTTAGAAATAGCATCATACAACATTTGTCCTTTTCTGTCTGGCTTCTTTCACATGGCATAGTGTTTTCAAGGTTCACTGGTGTTGTAGCAGGCATCAGTAGTTCATTCCTTTTTATGGCCGATGTTCCATTGTGTGTTCCCATTGTGGTTTTGCAGGTCATGTTAGCAGCTTCCTATTGGTCCCTGCTGGCTCCAGCGGTTGAGATGGCCACGTCCAGTGGAGGCTTTGGTGCCTTTGCCTTCTTTCCTGTGGCTGTTGGCTTCACCCTTGGAGCTGCTTTCGTCTACCTGGCTGACCTGCTGATGCCTCACCTGGTAAGTGCCGTATTCCTGTGCAGTCTAGTGTCAGGATCTTTCTAGCTCTGTGCGGTAGGTTTGTTTCTGTTCAAACCTGACAGGCCTCTTCATGTGTCCATTAAGTAGCCATTGAAGTCTAAATAGATATTTCAAGCCATTTGAGGGCTTTTATTTAGCAAAATTGAATTGTGGTATCTTCTTTAGAGAAAAGAATCTCTGGGTAATATGACTAGGCATATCCTTATTTACATTTTGGTGAATTCAGATTTTGAATGTCAGATTTCATTATAAATATAGCTGACATCGTGCTGTGTGACACCATATGTATGAGTGGGCCGAGAACTGGAGAAATAAGGGACCGTGATCATGATCCTGACCTTTAATGAGCTTCTGATGCAATCAAGGAAATGACAACACACCCAACTATAGCCTAAGACCATTGACAAAGCACCACATCAACAAAGGCTCCCAGGAGTGTGAGCGGGGAAGACTGGGTTGGGTTTGAGCTCAGATCTGCCATTTACTGGTTGTGTGTCTCTTAACCCTAGTTTTCCTTCCTACAATTTGAGAATAACTCCCATTACCCCTTCCTACTTTATCATTCTAAGGGAAGAGTAAAAATCGAACCGGAAGATGCCGAGGAGATTCCAAGTAAAAAGACAAAACAAAACAAAATGGCCCCAGAATTGGGGAAAGCCAGAAATTTTAGGCCATTTGCTGACTTAGGCCTGGTGGGTTGGGCTAAGGGGATGAAGATGTACTTGCTTACAGAGAAGCACGTGGGGAACAGCAGCAGAGCCAAGGCCAGGCCGTGTGATAGTAACTGAAAGCCATTGGCTAAAACCCTGTTATCAGTAGAGAAGTGGAGTCAATGCCAGTAAGAGCCCAGGATAAGCACCCACGCCATGCCAACCATGTGTGCCTACAAGTCCTAGAGGTGGGCAGAAGCCCCTGTGACAACCCAACCCAGTGCTTGAATCCTCTGCCCACCCAGAGGTGGAGGAAGCACAGGAAAGACTATATGGGGGAGAATGGGGCCCAAGGCTGTTCTTCTGTTGGCTCATACTGAGGTAGAATTAAGTCAGGCTCTCTGGAGCCGGTGGAACATGTACCTAAGGAGGCAGGCTGAAGTTGTCTTTCTGGTCTGCCCACCTTCTTTCTTGCCTTAAATTAGCTGGGAACTTGGCCTCTGGGCTCTGCAGCTAATGAGATCTGGGCCCAGACCCTTGGTGTGGGCTGCCCCAACCTGAGACACCAAACAAAATTCAGGGAGTGATTACCCCTAATACAGAGGGATTATCCTCTGGCTCACAAAGCTGGATGTGTTACCTGGACGGAAAAGCCGTGATACTGTCTTAGAGGAAAGACCATGTCTGATCAGACAATTGAATGGCCATGTGTCTTTCTGCCCCTGAGCACTTGACTTCCTTGATGTCCTGTTTATCTACATGGTCATAGCTTTGAGGGGTCCTCATGTGGTCTGCTCTCAAATCCACCCTGGTTATGTGTGAATTTGCAGTTGGGGTGTATTCTGTGCACCCTGGAAAGAAGAGCATGTAACCAGTAGCCTTAACTCCTGAACAGTGGGCAGGCCAGCTCAGTGGGTCTGCACAGCTGGTGCTCTTTCTGCCCTTCCCACCCGGGCCCATCCGGCTTCTAAGACAGTACCTCGGAGAGGGCTCTTTGCAATCACTGTGGGCCATTGTTCACTGGTATTGGGGGTGGTGCTCAGGTGTATTTGATCAGCTGTCTGAATGTAGGGGCTTTCTCTGGGCTGTGTAAATAATAAATGGCCAATTTGTTCTATGTATCAGCACATTTTTTTTTTTTAACCTTTTGGTTCATGTTTGTTCTTCTAAATGCTTTGAATTTGGAGATGATCCCAGGGGAGAGTCCCAGATAGACTGTACAGAAAGCAGGAGTGGTTTGTGGTCATGGGGTGAGTGTCTAGGGAGGGAAGGAAAGGGCCCAGAAAGGGGTCTAATGGCGATGAATGCCAGAACCTCACTCATTTGCCCCCATTGGCAGTGAGATCAGCCTGACAGGAAACATCTGTTCTAGGACATTTGAAAAGAAATGGATTCTTGCTGTTGAGGTAGAAGGGGAGGTTGTCTTAGAAGGTCTTATAAATAGACGAGAATTATTTAGAATTGCTACGGTCACTGAATACAAATGTTGCCCTAAGAGTTGCACTTAGAAACAGTCAGCTGACCTTCGCTCTTGGGCAAGCTAAATGTTTCCCTTAGTTTCACTATTAATTTGCTCAGTAAACCTGAAAAGGGCAGCAGCTTGAGTCTACCAAAGATGCTTTGTGGCGTCTGAGTTAATGGGCTTTGACCTTGAATCCATGTGGCTTTCAGCATGGATTGAGGCCCCCCAAGGAATAGCGTCTTTTTTTGGGTGAGGGGAGAGGGCTGGGGTTTGATTTCAGGAGGCTCACTGTTCTTGGAATTTATGTACCAGTGGCTTTTGAGGCTGTGGAAAGTTCTGTGAGCGAATTGAGCCCGAGATCCTCTTAGTTCCCAATTTATTCCACCCATGACAAAGTCCTATGTTCAGCAGATGGCCCCAGGAACAGGGTGAAGTAGGGAGAGTGAAAGGTTTTGGGTGCAGCTTAGACAGAGGGGCTCTCATCCTGGGGAACAGGCCTGGGGTGGGGGGGGGGCCTACCTGCAGAAAACCCTTTCTCATGTGTCCTGTGGGGGCGATGCTCAGAGTTCAAGGGGGTGAAAGGAAGTGAGCCAGCCTGTTTGTTATTTCGCCTGGAGAACTAAACAGATCCAGAAGTCTGGTACGGGCAGAAATGTGGTTTGATTGATTCTGCACCCTTGCCCTGCCTGGAGCCCTTGACCATGACCATTCAAGTCCAGGTTCCAACACCTCAACTACAGAGCCGCTGACCCCAGTTATATATATTCAGGATGCAGGGGGTGGGGCCTAGGGGTGGAGAGCAGCAAGACTCTTGGGTTAGTGGGAAGGAAATGGTTAATGACAGACCATTTTCTGTAATTCCATTTCTATTCATCAGCCTTTCAGATTTATTTTTCCCCTTTTTGGAGCTGAAGCAAAATGTTGCTCGTGGAAGGAGTTTTACTCATAACAGCCTGTCAGGTTGAAGGCATTGTGGCTTTGTTAACTTCAAATGCATCCAATTGCTCTCTGAACTGAGTGTTTATTTTCAGGCTGTGATTTGGGAATAAAGTAGGGGAGGCTTGTGCTGTCACTGTTAATCGGAAGTGTACTGACAGGGATTTACAGAGACTTTGCTAAATGGTATCTTAATGAAAGGAGCAAAGAAGCCTGGGGGTAGGCCAGGAAGATACGACCT
Organism: Loxodonta africana; assembly: GCF_030014295.1. NCBI lineage: Eukaryota > Metazoa > Chordata > Mammalia > Proboscidea > Elephantidae > Loxodonta > Loxodonta africana. Next base: position 19,908,853 of record NC_087359.1, read on the forward strand.
GGTAGACCTGGAAAGAAGGCCAATGAGGGGACCAAAAAACCAGTTGTCATTGAGTCAATTCTGACTCATATGTGTCAGAGTCAAACTGTGCCCTAGAGGGTTTTCAATGGCTGAGAACTTTCGAAAGGAGATTGCCAGGCCTTTCTTTCTAGGTGCCCTGGGCAGATTTGAACTGCCTGGTCTTTTGGTTAGCAGCTGAGCCGTTTGTACTATCCAGGGACTCTGAGGAGGGAATACCATGGGAAATGCTGCTTGGCCCAGTCCAAGGCCAATATCCTCTTTTTGATGGCCCTGGGAAGAAAGAGACTGGATAGATTGAACAGCTGTTTGCAAATATCAAGATTTTTATGATCTTTGCAGGTTTGCTTTCATGTGAAGTTAAGGGGTGTGTGTAGATGAGAAGTCTTCACTTTGAGTTTAAAGCAGTGGTTTTCTACTGGTGGATGGGGAAGGGGTGGGAGGGGTGGAGGGTCTGTGTGTGTCTCCAAGGCCTCATGCCTTTCTTTGGACTCATAGGAGCATAAATATATTCTCGTTATTAAAAAAAAAAAAAAAATTTAATTTAAAAATTAAAAAAAAAATTTTTTTTTTAATTTAAAAATTAAAAAAAAAAAAAAATTAAGTGAAAGCCCCTTCACTATTCCTGTCCCCTCCCCAGTGGTCAACCAGTCAAGAATTGTCATCAGTTTAGTGGGTATCCTTCCAGATTTTTCTTTCTTCTCATCAGTTGTAGTGGTGGTTACCTATTATTGAGCTGGTAACCATGTGTGCAGAGTGGAACTACTCCATAGGGTTTTCAAGGCTGTGATCTTTCAGAAGCAGAATGCCAGGCCTGTCTTCTGAGGGGCCTGTGGGTGGGTTCGAACGGCCAGCCCTTCAGTTGGGCACTTAACTGTTTGTGTCACTCAGTGATTCCCTCTATATCTTGGCACCATAAATAGCAAATGAAACAGAGAAGATGTATAAACAGTTAAGCAAAAGATCAGATTACAAAACCTTAACCTTCTTTGGCTCCACATCCAAAAAAACCAAACCCGTTGCCATCGAGTCAATTCTGACTCCTAGAGACTCTGTAAGACAGAGAAGAACTGCTCCATAGAGTTTCCAAGGAGCCCTTGGTAAACTTGGTAAATCCTCCAGATTTTTCTTTAAAAAAAGAAAACTAAAAAATTTTTTTCTTGTACTTTAGATGAAGGAATACAGAGCAAACTAGTTTCCCATTAATTAATACACATATTGTTTTGTGACATTGGTTGCCAACCCCACAGACATGTCAGCACTCTCCCCTTCTTGACCTTGGGTTCCAAAAAAGAAAAGTAACTTTATTGCGCTTTTTAAATATTGAAATATAGACTGGTTCCCATTTCCGTGTAGTGTCTGAGTAGGCTTTAAATCAACTTCGCAGCAATGAGAACCCTGACTGTAACCTAGATCTCTCTCTTCTCTTTACTGATATTTGGACACGCACACATTTTTGCACAGGGGGATTCAGTCTCTGTGTTCTGTGTCATTTTTATATTAAAAATGACTTTACCTACTGTCATTTTAATACGCGTACAGCATTCAACCATCTTAGTATGGTTTGGGCATCAGTTTTCCTGCTGCTGAGTAGTCTGATCGCTCTATGCTTTTGCATATGTGTATATGTACATCAGAAACCCTGGTGGTTAAGAGCTACAGCATCTAACGAAAAGGTGGGCAGTTCGAATCCACCAGGAGCTCCTTGGAAGCTCTATGGGCAGTTCTACTGTGTCCTGTAGGGGTGCTATGAGTCAGAATTGACTCAGTGGCAACAGGTTTGGGTTTTTTTTTGTTATATGTACATCTGGAAATGTAATTTTGTTTTGTGTTTCCTGAAAAACAAATGGAAACCTACTGTCTGTGGTGTTGCTACTTGCTTTTTTCAGTTTGCTTTACATCTTGGCAGTCTTCTCCCTGGGAGATTCTGATATGCTCCCACCCCTCCCTTCCCTCTTGTGGTGTTTGTCATCTTGGCAAGGCTGCCCAAGTGACTGGCGGTGGGAAGGGAAGGAAGTGGTGCCTCTGTCTCTCTGAGAGAGCTTGGCTCATGGTCTTGCCTGGTCAGGCTCCAGGGAGCAGGGGACCCTGGCAAAGGCTAGGGCTACTACCTTCTTCTCAACTCCCTCTAATTTATTTGTGTCCCCAGCCCTGTTCACTTCCTACTAGTTGTCATTCTGATGGCAAAGAAGATGCCTCCAGTGAAAACTTACATGAGCAATCTGTGCACATACTTTGAATATGCCCCCAAACATTGCCGATGTCAGTATTTAGCCGACTAGAGCTTTGTGAGGGGCTGCATATGACAAGGATCTGGAAGTGACAGATAGCGTGGCAGGTGATTTTTTCCCCCAGAGGGGTGTTTGCGTGTACTTCCTTCTTTCATCAATTCTCTCCATCTTTAATGTTCTGATTCTGCTCCACTGACTCAGAAAAAAAGAGGAGAAATGGCAAGGGTACCTTCCAGAGCAAAAGAAGGAGAAGTGGCAGTGGAATCCATTGAGCGTCTGTAGCATAAGCCTGAAATTGTCAGATGAAGGCCAACAAGGGCAGTGTGAGGCATTGGTGGCTCAGTGGTAGAATTCCCACCTATCATGCAGGAGACCCAGGTTCGATTCCCGGCCAATGCACCTCACATGCAGCTGCCACCCGTCTGTCAGTGGAGGCTTTATGTGCTACTACGATGATGAACAGGTTTCAGTGGAGCTTCCAGGCTAAGGACTAGGAAGAAAGGCCTGGCGATCTACTTCTGAAAATCCAGTGAAAACCCTGTGAATCACAATGGTCTGACCTGCAGCTAGTCACAGGGATGGCGCAGGACCGAGCAGCATTTCGTTCCATTGTGTGTGGGGTCACCGTGTGTCACGGGGCCAGCTCAATAATAGGTAACCACCACTACAACAGCACGCTTTATAGTGAAAGTGAAAATTGACCCTTTGCTTCGCTTCCCCCTTTCTGATGCTCCGTCGGGGTTCGAGACATGTAATCCTGCTTCCTACTGTAAGGTGCGTCCTGGGGGTGATCTGTTGTTGAGATTTTGGCTGGTCTAGATAAGAGCTTCAGCAGCAGCAGCAGCATCAAATTCTTCCAGTGTGGGGACATCACTGTGCCACAGAGGCAGAGGCTGGGATGTCAGGTGGTTTGGGCAGCTGGGGATGCGTTTACCATATTCCTTATGGAGCCAGGAAACCCTGGTGGCGTAGTGGTTAAGAGGTAGAGTGGCAGTTCAGACCCACCAAGGGCTCCTTGGAAACTCTATGGAGCAGTTCTTCTCTGTGTTACAGAGTCTCTAGGAGTCAGAATTGACTCGATGGCAACGGGTTTGGTTTTTTTGGATGTGGAGCCAGGCCAAAGAAGGTTAAGGTTTTGTAATCTGATCTTTTGCTTAACTGTTTATACATCTTCTCTGTTTCATTTGCTATTTATGGTGCCAAGATATAGAGGGAATCACTGAGTGACACAAACAGTTAAGTGCCCAACTGAAGGGTTGGCCGTTCGAACCCACCCACAGGCCCCTCAGAAGACAGGCCTGGCATTCTGCTTCTGAAAGATCACAGCCTTGAAAACCCTATGGAGTAGTTCCACTCTGCACACATGGGATCACCATGCGTCAGAACTGACTCAGCGGCAGCTAACAGCAAGAAGATTGAGAAGCACTGGGACTGAGATAGCCCAACCTTTGGATGTCCTTGGAGGCCATCCGTTTAGGTACTCACTGTGTGTTCTGGGCAAATGAACGCTGTTGGATGAGTCCCCAGGCACCTGAAAGGAAGGCTGCCTGGGTATGCCCTGGGGGGCAAGGCATGCTAATGAATACACAGCACTAATAAATACTTCAATTTCGAATGGAAAAAATCTGCATGCTTGCCAGCAGTGGAAGCAACAGCTGATGAGTCCTTGCTGGGGGAGCGTGGCGAAAGGCTTATTGTTCAGAGTGATTCACTGGCAAAGGAGAGTTTTGAGTCTTTTTGTGAAACAGACTGGATGTTTCATCACACTGGGGGGCTCTTAGCACTCCAAAGCCATGGGCACTTCACCAATGAGATGTTTGGAGAGAGCTGGCATTCAGGTCTCTCCAAAGTACCTATGTCCAGGGTGTAATTGGACACCATGGAGGAGGTTTTATCTTCTGCCCTTTGATGTGTGTACAGCCTCCTGTGACTTTCAAGAAGATGCTCAGGGGTAGTTTTTGGCCCTGTTGACATGCACGGGGGTTGCAAAATGGGATGAGGCCGTCCCCTAGTGTGGTGTGTCTCTTAGTGCCCTAATGCTGCTGAGTACAAATTCCCCAGGTGGGTAACTTCAAAGAGCAGATGTTTATTTTCTCACAGATCTGGAGGCTAAAAGTTCCAATCAGGGTCTTGGCCATATATGGATTACTTTCTTGTTGGTAGCACTGGGTGCCCCTTGGTTCCTCTGCCTTCCTTAGTTTGTAGACTGTCCTCACATGGCGTCTGTCTTCCCCCATGTATGTGTCTCTGTGCGTATTCTGCTGTTCCTATAACTCAGAAGTGGTTAGGTTTAGGACCCACTTTCCTTGGGTATAACCTAAATCCAAAAACCAAACCCGTTTCCATGATTCTGACTCATAGCGACCCTATAGAACAGAATGGAACCACCCTATAGGGTTTCCAAGGAGCAGCTGGTGGATTTGAAATGCTGACCTTTTGGTTAGCAACCGAGCTCTTAACTGCTGTGCCACCAAGGCTCTGGCTATAACCTAATTAACATAAAAAAGAAAACCCTAGCAGTAGGACATATGTCTAGTACTTTATTTTTCTTTCAAGAAGGCATATAGGTAGAATAATGATTATTTACCCCCGTTACAGATAGTAAAACTGAGACCCAGAAGAGTTATGACCTTTCTAAGGTCTGAGAGTGTCTTGGTGGTAGAGCTGGGACAAAGCTTGGTCTTCCCAGCTGGCTGTGTTCTTTTCTTTGAATTCTCCTGGCTTTTTCTCCCTTACTCAGTGGTATCTTATACCAAGGTGGGAAAGTGCCATCTCTCCCCACTCCTTTTATTTCCCTCTAATCTCCTTCCTGATGTAGAAGTGCTGTTCCATGTAGCATTTTGTTAAGGATGCAACAAAATAGTGGGATGGTAAGAAGAATATAGGCTACATTAAAACACCTGTGTAAACTATCAACTATGTGTGATAATGTGAGATGTTCTTATTCTCAGAGCTTGGGATCAGAGAGAATTTAAGGGTTTTTGGATAAGTCATGACATTAGCTAGTGGTATCTTTGTAGGTGTTTTGTAGGGTAATCTGGCATCGGATAATTGAACGAGTTGGATTCTTGAGAAAAAACAAGGCCAAGGGACCAATTAATGATCATTGCAATATTCCACCCAATGGCCGTGACGACCTGAGGTTACAGGAATTTGAGAGACACTTAGAAGGAGGAGGAATGGAAAGGACCAGATAACTGACTGGATATATGGAGGAGATAAAACTGTCTAGTCTGATCCCAAGGGGAGTCGCTGGGTGGTGCACTTGGCTGTTAACTGAAAGACTGGTGGTTTGAGCCCACCCAGAGGCACTTTGGAAGAAAGAAAGGTCTGGAGATCTACTTCTGAAAAATCAGCCATTGAAAACCTTGTAGAGCACAGCTCTATTCTGATATACATGGAGTTGCCTTGAGTTAGAATCCACTTGATGCAATTATAATGCAGTTTGAGAACAGTAGAGGCCCAGGATGGAAATGGAATATTTGGAAGAGCGAGATGAACTTGGAGGGGAAGATAATTGCTTTGGGAAACATGAATTCACCAAGCATTGACTGATGAGCTACGAATATGTCCTTTGTGTGGATGGTGAGGTATCTAAGTGAAGATGCTTATGTTGATGTCATTGGGTGCCGTCGAGTCGATTCTGACTCATAGCAACCCCATGTGACAAAGTAGAACTGCCCCACGGGGTTTCTTTGGCTGTAATCTTTATGGTCTCCTAGCCTTTAATCTTTATGTTGTTGGCAAAGAGTATTGAACATACCATGGACTGCCAGAAAAACTAACAAGGCTGTCATGGAAGAAGTACAGCCACAGTGTTCCTTGGAAGTAAGGATGGCAAGACTTCTTCTCAGTACTTTGGACATGTTATCAGGAGGGACCAGTCCCTGGAGAAGGACATCATGCTTGGTAAGTTAGAGGGTCAGTGAAAAAGAGGAAGACCCTCAACAAGATGGATTGACACAGTGGCTGCAACAATAGACTTAAGCATAACAACAATGGTGAGAATGGCCCAAGACCGGGCAGTGTTGTACATAGAGGGTCGCTATGAGTTGGAACTGACTCAACAACACCTAACAATGACAACAACAACCTTTATGGAAGCAGATTGCCAGGCCTCTTCTAAAGAGTGGCTGGTAGGTTTAAACAGCTGACATTTCTGTTAGCAGCCGAGTGCTTAACTGCTGCGCCACCAGGGCTCCTGTGGGATGGCTTAAAGGAGGTAGAAATGTAAGTCAGTGGCCAGGAGTGGGGTGGAGGCTGGAGTTACATGTACAGTCTTGGTAAGAACCATCGTCACGAAGGGAAGCGTTGAACATGTGAGGCAGGAACCTGGTGCTGGCTGGCCAAGGGCTTGTACTCAATCCAGAGGCAGGAAAATGTATATATAGCCAGAGAGTCTGACGACGCTGGGGTTGAACAGAACAAGGGCTTCAGAAGCTGGCCATACCCTCTGGGATGCTCTGAGGCAAGGCAGGCCCTGAGGTGCTTGTATCTGCCCACTCACGTGGCTGCCAGTGTGCCTGGTTGTTGGAGAGGAACTCAGCTGATTCATGACAGGACAGGTCTGGCGGGTTGATTGCACTGGGAGAGTGGGTGAATGGAATGTTTCCAGCAACACCGGAGGCAAAGGCCTTTATTGCTCTGCAGACAGGCCAGGTCAGGGTTAACTGGTCATCTCATTACAAGCATTAGGGCTTCACGGTGGCAGACTGCGAATGTCCCTCTGCGGGGGCCCGAGGCCATGGAAGGCATGGAGTTGATTTAGATGTGTTCTGTGTTTACACTGGAGGGCCGTGTGCAGAATGGATTAAGGAAATCAGTTGAAAGCTTGTGTGGTCAAGGTAAGCCAACTTAAAAAAGGAGAAGGATGAGTTTGTGTGTGTGTCTGTGTCTGTGTGTGTGTGTCTGTGTGTATATGATGTTTGTGATTTCTGAGAGGTCGCAAGAGACACTGTTAAGAAGATTTGTGTTGTGGCTGTGTCCTGTTGAACTGCTGGCCCTCTCTGCTTCTCAGGTTCCTGTTGTATGAGTCAGGAATGACCATATCTGCTTTACACACATGCAGAGCATCATCCTGACTTCTCCTCTCCTTATGCCCCGTGTATCTAATCAGTGGTCCCTGGGTGGCACAGATGGTTTGTCCTTGGCTGCTGATCGAAAGGTTGATGGTTCAAATCTACCTAGCAGTGCCACGGAAGAAAGACTTGGTGATCTGCTTCCATAACGATTCCAGCTAAGGAAATCCTATTCTGTAACACATGGGGGTCACCATGAGTCAGAACTGACTGGACAATGACACATTGTTTTTTTTTTTCCTCTAACTAGCCACCTTTTTTTTTTTTTTTTTAGCCACCAAGCCTTGTTGATGTGATCCTTTACATCTAGGGTTGGCAAACAACAGCCCCCGGGCCAAATCCGGGCCACCTTCTGTTTTCGTAAAGTTTTATTGGTACACAGCCATGCCTGCTCATTTACACATTGCCTATGTGTTCGAACAACTGCAGTAGTAATTGCGACAGAGACTATGTGGTCTGCAAAGCAGAAGATATTTATTATCTGGTTCTTTAGAGAAACCATCTGCTGAGCCCTGATTTAAATGCCTCTCCATTGAGCCATTTCTCTTCATCCCATGTCTCCGCTCCATCATCTCCCTGCTGCAGACCATTCTCCACAAGTACGAGGATATCCTTCCCAGCTGGCGGGTCTGGTTGTAGTTCCCTTCCTAAGCCCCTTCAAGCACTTCCGGCATTTCTCAGTTTAAAAGTTCAGTTTCCATAGCATCTTTACAAAGCCCGTTCTGATCTGGCCCTTGCTGCTTCCTGCAACCTCATGCCTCCCGCTCCCCACCCCTGCCCATCTCTCTCCAGAGCTTCAGTTTTCCTTTCTCTCCATCTCTCCGCCAGGAATGCTGTCCCTCAGCATTTTGCCAGACCCATCTCCTCCTTATCCTTTGGGCTATGGCTTGTGTGTGGCTTCCCAGAAGGTTTCCCGCCCTGCCCCTTGTCTTGGTTAGAGGCTTTTGGTGCACTCCAGTTCCACTTGGTGTTTCCACTATCCTGGTCTTTCTTTTCTCTGTGCTGTCTGTAGACCAGGTCACTTGTGGCCTGAAGGCAGGGCCCCGGGCAGGGACAGGGGCATCTCTGGTCTCTGCTGTATCCTCCACACCAGCACAGTGCCTGGCACATAGTAGGTCTTCAAGACATACAAGGACAGGGCCATCCCTATTTTCTGCTGTGTCCTCCACACCGGCATAGTGCCCGGCACACAGTAGGTCTTCAGAAGGTATTTGTTGAATAAATGAATGAACTGGAGAATGTTACAAGGATCAAATGAGATCATACTTACGAAAATTCCTTCCAGACCTAATGCCGTGGATTGAATTGTGTCCCCTGAAAATATGTGTATCAGTTTGGCTAGGCCATGATTCCCAGTACTGTGCAATTATCTGCCATTTTACCATCTGATGTGATTTCCCTATGTGTTGTAAATCCTATCTCTATGACGTTGATGAGATAGGCTTAGCGGCAGGTTTGTTAATGAATCAGGACTCAATCTACCAGATTAGATTTTGTCTTAAGTCAATCTCTTTTGAGATATAAAAGAGAGAAGCGAGCAGAGAGACATGGGGATCTCATACCACCAGGAAGGCAGCGTGGGGAGCAGAGTGCGTCCTTTGAACTCACGGTTCCTGTGCCGGAGAAGCTCCAAGTCCAGAGGAAGACTGATGACAAGGACCTTCCTTCAGGGCTGACAGAAAAAGCCTTGCCCCGGAGCTGATGCCCTGCATCTGGACTTCTAGCCTGCTAGACTGTTGAGAGAATAAACTTCTGTTTGTTGAAGCCATCCACTTGTGGTATTTCTGTTATAGCAGCACCAGATGACTAACACCTAGTGTGGGCTTTACCCTTGTGAAAGTGATTCACACATGGGAATTATTTTCTGGAAGCAGACTCAGGCCCTTTGCAGTTGACCAGTTTTGGGGCACTGCAAACACAAGGCACAGTTAAACATGCAGGGGAAAAAGGACAGCTTAATTTGGGATTTGGATCTGTTATTTGATTTTCCATGAATTATTTACTTCCTTAATTATGTTTGGCTAAGACACTAAAGGAAACCCTGGTAGCATAGTAGCTAAGTGCTATGGCTGCTAACCAAAGGGTCAGCAGTTCGAATCTGCCAGGTGCTCCTTGGAGACTCTTCTACTCTGTCCTGTAGGGTCACTATGAGTCGGAATTGACTTGATGGCAATGGGTTTGGTTTTTTTTTTTTTGGTTTAAGATGCTGAAGACTGATGCTACCATTTGAATGAGTGTTTTCTGAGCAGTCTGATCAGGAAGTGTGTTAGGATGGGGTGGGCATGGAGAGAAGCAAGAAGCCAGCCTGTGGTGTTTTAGAAAAACACTGGTACCTGGTTCCCCTCTGGAGGTTCTGATTCAATCACATCCGGAAAGAGGCCTAAAAAAACCCAAACCCGTTGCCATCAAGTCAATTCCGACTCATAGTGATCCTATAGGACAGAGTGGAACTGCCCCATAGGGTTTCCAAGGAGCAGCTGGTGGATTCGACCTGCCAACTTTTTGATTAGCAGCTGAACTCTTAACTACTATGCCACCAGCGTTTTCAGAATGAGGCCTAGGCATTAAAAAAAAAAAAAAAAAAATCCTCACAAGACTGATGTTCAGCCAAGATTGACGACCACTGGTGGAAGGCTACTTATAACTTGCTTTTTGTCTGGGTACTGCTGGAGAGGTTGCTTTTTGGATGATCCCCTGTGATTCTAGGTACCCTTACCTTTCCTTTTCAAGCCAGTGCCTTACTGTTGCAGAGGTCAGAGAGAAGAACTTTCCTGCAGGTGACGAAGGGACAGTCAAAAGTCTCATTCTATGGATTGCAACCTTCAGAGACCACCAGAATCACTTGGGCTACTTAACAAAAATGCAGATACCTGGGCCCCACCTTAGACTCAATGACTTAGAATCTGTAAGGGTGAAGTCCAGGCACCTGCATTTCAATCTAGATCTCTAAGGGAGTTTGCAGCTCACCAAATGAGAGCCACGGAGCAGCCCAGAAAGGCAGACAGCGGCACACTGTCTAAGGGAAAAAATACAGAAAACTTGAGGGGGCTCCCAAACCATTCCACCACCTCATGGTTTCAACCCTTGTTAAAAAATTTTTTTTTAATTGTGATAAATACACATGTAACAAATCCTTTGCCATTTCAGCATTCTTCATGGTACAATTCAGTGACATGAGTTACGTCTGAGCTTAACTGTTGAGCCCGGGAATGTAGATGCATCTGCCTCTACCATCTTCTGATAGCGTCTGTCTTCGCCCATGTCTGCTTGCTTGACTCTGAGTCTATGCTGCCCTTTATGTCACTCAGAAGTGGTTAGATTTAGGACACGCCCTGCACTGATTGTTGTTGTTAGGTGCTATCGGGTTGTTTCCAACTCACAGCAACTCATGTACAATAGAATGAAACAAAACACTGCCCGGTCCTGCGCCACCCTCACAGTCGTTGTTCTGCTTACGCCCATTGTTGCAGCCACTGTGTCAGCCCATCTCATTGAGGGTCTTCCTGTTTTCTGCTGACCCTCTGCTTTACCAAGCATGATGTCCTTCTCCAGGGACTGGTCCTTCCTGATAACATGGCCAAAGTACGTGAGATGAAGTCTCGCCATCCTTGCTTCTAGTGAGCATCCTAGCTGTATATCTTCCAAGACAGATTTGTTCGTTCTTCTGGAAGTCTGTAGTATATTCAGTATTCTTCGTCAACACTGATATGACCTCATCAATGTAACAAAGAAAATCCAGTTTCCAAAAAGGATTACATCCACAAGTATTGGGGTCTGAACTCCAACACATATTTTGGGGGAGCACAGTTTAGTCCATAACAGAGGAACGTGCCAGTGTGCCACTGAGGCTCGTTCTCTGTAGGGGCAAACTATGACGCATGGGTGAGGGTGTGTTCGTCGCTTACTTATCAGAGAGGCTACAGGTTTCTCAGGGTGTGTTTTCACAGCATCTGTTGACATTCTTCTCCCTGTTCTCCTGATGGCCTTCATAAAAACAGTCGCCTGCTTTGTCTGACAAGCTGATCCCGACTCTGCTTATCCCGCCCCCCCATTTTGCTGGATGCTGCTTGCATATTGAGTTTCCATATGGTACAGCGAGTGGCAGTCGGAGGAGTGCCAGGAGACAAGCTCAGTGATGATACCAAGTTTCCTTTGATCCGTTGGTGGAGGGTTTGGGGTGGGTCCTATAGGTAGGGTGCCTGGGAAAGCACAAGCTAGGGCAGGGCTTGCTTGCGGAGGGACTTCTAGTTTAACATCACAACTAGGGTTGGAGGTGGGTCATTTCTATTGTATCATATGATGATATTTTATTATGTAAGGATATGTTATCTGATGATATTATATGCTATATCATTATATATACCCACTGCTGTCAAGTCAATTCCAACTCGTGGCGACACTATAGGACAGAGTAGAACTGCCCCCCTAGAGCTTCTAAGGCCGTAATCTTTATGGAAGCAGACTGCCACATCTTTCTGCCATGGAGCTGCTGGTGGGTTCAAATTGCCACCCTTTTGGTTAGCAGCCAAGCACTTAACCACTGTGCCACCAGGGCTCCTTATCATTACATACACCATATTTTAATGATTTCTGCTGCCCTTATGCTCCTCATTCAAGGCCGCGTTTCTAGCTTGGGCTAGAGCTCCTAGACAGGCAACATGTTGTAGCAGAATAAGCATGGGCTTTCGATCACATTGACTTGGATTCCTCGAACTGTGTCTTGGGGCAATGACTTAACCTCTCTGAGCCTCAGTGTTCTTATCTGTAAAATGGATATAATCCTGCTTGAGAGAGTGGGCATGAGGACTAGATTATATAATACATATATACAGTACTTAACACACAATCTGTTCGTAGTGGGTATTTCCTAAATGTCAGAGTCCCTGGGTATTGCAAACAGTTAACCCACTTGGCTACAAACTGAAAGGTTGGAGGTTCGAGCCCACCCAGAAGTGACCGAGAAGAAAGCTCTGCTGATCTCCTTCCGAATGATCAGCCACTGAAAACTTACGGAGCACAGTTCTGCTCTGATGCCCACGGGGTCGCCATCCACCGGAGTCGGCTTGACGGCAGCTGGTTAATGACTGTCAATGTCCATGTATCAGGAAATGTGGATGATGCCAGGGATGACTTTTTAGTCACGTTTCTTGTTTGTGTAAGTTTTGGACTCAGGCTTAATAAAGCATTTGTGTGTGGGGTGGGGGCATGGGGTGTCTGTGTGTTTGCATGTGCTCGTGGTCTTCAGAAGAGGAGGGCCTCATTGTGACGTCTGTGGGTCTTGCCTCTGGGTTCCAGAAGGCGAGCGAGACGTACTTGCACAGACGGTATGGACAGCCCATAAACAGAGGGCTCCTCTCCTTCTGCTGCTCCCAAGGAACGGGTCAGAACGTTCTGCCCATAAGACTGTGCCCTTTGAACCATAGCCTATCTTTACCACTTCCCCTGTGATGTCTTTCTCTCAGAGGGATTGTTCAAAGCAGGACTGACCCACCTCAACATTCCTGTCATCATCCCATCCAGAATTCCTTCCCAGTACATCGCTATGAAGTGTCTCCTGCCCCTTTTCCTAATTTGGGCTCAGCTTGTTTTCTTTTGACAGCTTAAGGCTCAACCCAGAGTCTAGTCTGCCTCTCTCCAGAGTAGATCTCCATCTTGTCTCTTCCCTGCCGACTGCCCTCTAGTTTCTTGTAAGCATTCTAGTGTTCCATCAGTTCCCACCCAGGACTCTGTTCCCCAAGTCCAGTCAGACCTGGCTGGAGCCATCTGTCAAACCAGTCCTTTGCAGAATTAGCAAAGTAACCTCAGTTTATATTGTAATTATGAGACGGTGGTTCACTGGTAGAATTCTCACCTTCCACGAGGGAGACCTGAGTTCAGTTCCTGGCCAGTGCATCTCATGCATAGCCACTGCCCATCTGTCAGTGGACACTTGGGTACTGCTGTGATGCTGAGCAGGTTTCAGCAGAGCTTCCAGACTAAGATGGACTAGGAAGAAAGGCCTGGTGATCTATTTCTGAAAATCAGCCAATGAAAACTCTGTGGAATACAACGGTCCGATCCCTAACTGATCATAGGACCGGGCAGCATTTTGTTCTGTTGTGCATGGAATCCTCATCAGTCAGGGGACCACTTGATGGCAGCTACCAAAAATAAAAGCAAACCCACTGTCATCGAGTCGATTCCGACTCATAGTGACCCTGTTGGACAGAGTAGAACTGCCCCATAGAGTTTCAAAGAGTGCCTGGTGGATTTGAACTGCTGACCTTTTGGTTAGCAGCTGTAGCTCTTAACCACAGAACTACCAGGGTTTCTGATGGCAGCTGACAACAGCATTAATGTATTATAGTTATTTCAGGCACAAAGGAGATAGTTTTTTTTTTTTAATAATTTTTATTGTGCTTTAAGTGAAAGTTTACAAATCAAGTCTCTCACACAAAAACCCATATACACCTTGCTACGCACTCCCAATTACTCTGCCCCTGATGAGACAGCCTGCTCTCTCCCTCCACTCTCTCTTTTTGTGTCCATTTCACCAGCTTCTAACCCCCTCCACCCTCTCATCTCCCCACGAGGCAGGAGATGCCAACATAGTCTCAAGTGTCCACCTGATCCAAGAAGCTCACTTGCAAAGGAGATAGTTTATTTTCAGTCACAAGTTTGGAAAAATTGAGAAATAGATTCGCATTTCAACCACTTGTACATATCTGCTCAAGTATCTGGGTTTGGGAGGCCCTGGCAACATGTTCTACCTTTACTTTGTGTGGTCAGCTGAATAATGGCCCTCAACTATACCCGGGTCCTAATCCATGGAACCTGTGAATGTCACCTTACATGGAAAAGGAGTCTTTGCAGATGTGATTAAGCTAAGGATATTAAGATGGGGAGCATCGCCTCAATTAACCAGGTGGGCCCTAAATGCAATCACAAGGGTCTTCATAAGAGAGAGGCAGATTTGACACAGAAGAGGAGAAGGCAGAGTGACCACGGAGGCAGAGATTGGAGTGAAGCAGCCCTGAGCCAAGGAATTCCGGTAGCCACCAGAAGCTGTAGGAGACAAGGAACAGATTCACCCCTAGAGCCTTTAGAGGGAGTCTGTCCCTGCCAACACCTTGATTTTGACCCAGTGGTACTGATTTCAGATTTCTGGCTCCAGAACTGTCAGAGAATAAATTTCTGTTGTTTTTTTAAGGCATCGACTTTGTCATAATTTGTTATAGCAGCAAGAGGAAACTAATACAATTTGCATCTGTGGTTGGTGCCTTGGTGAGCCTTCTCCTCCGGCCAGCTAGGATGTTGGCATTGCTTTGTGCCATGAAGGGAATTCAGTAGTAAGAGCCCTTTCTCTGACACTGACCAACTTGATGCTCATGGCTAATGTCTTTTGGACATCTGACAGCTCAGAATAGTTCAGTGACTTTGCTCACACTCACTGTCTTAGTTGTCTAGTGCGGTTATACTAGAAATACCATAAATGGGTGACTTTAACAAATTTGTTTCCTCACAGTTTAGGAGGCTACAAGTCCGAATTCAGGGTGCCAACTTTAGGGGAAGGCTTTCTGTCTCTGTTGGCTCTGGAGGAAGGTCCTTGCCCCTTTGAACTTCTCCTGCAGGGTGATCTTCATATGGCTTGGCATCTCTCTTCCCACTTGCTTGTTTAATCTTTTTTTATGTCTCAAATCTGAAGATGTTACTAATTCTATCTCATTAACATAGCAAAAACAACCCATTCTCAAATGGGATTGTAGCCACAGGGTTACACAGAGGTTAGGATTTACAACACGTATTTTGGGGGGACACAATTCAATCCATATCAGTCACTAAGTTTTGATCCCTGACTTCTGAATGGTTTAAGATACCACAGGGCAGAGTCGCCAGTAGCATGACAGGCTCTGGAGTCCCACTGACTAAGATCAGGCCCATGCTCTGCCACTTGCTGACCATGAGACCTTGAACTAGTTACTCAGCCTCTCACCCCCTAAGTCACACTGTGCCTGCTCCATGGGGATTGCTCTAAGGGTTGAATGAACTGCTGTGCTTCATTGATTCCAAGAAGCATTTTTTTCCCCACGTTTTAACATCTCTAAAATTAGGATGCATCTTAGAGTCAACGGCAGGTCATTGTTTAATTGGCAGCATTTTTTTCTTTCTTAGTGATACCTTGCATAATGGTGTGCCTTACAGCAGAAGGCATCTGGGAACCGATGACTGTGGTCATCCCTGCAGATGTGCTTAGCTCAGGGCCTGCGTATCGTAAGAGCTCAATAACTATTAGCTACAATGTCGTTGCTGTGATTTAGGTGTGGGAAGCAAGCAGAGGGTTTTAGGTAGGGCTTCACTCTTTTCTTCTGTGCCCAGTGCTTTTCTCCCTCTTCCCCATGGCTCCTTGCCATACCTGCCCTCTTTCGGATTCTGTCCATTCTCCTGGTGCAGCCACTCTGCAGGGCCTGGTACAGGAGTGTGAGAGTCTGTAGTGTCTGTGATATGCCTGGTCCTATCCCCCTCTTACCTCCCCACTTTGCAGAAACCATCCGGGTGTGTCCGTGATCCTGCTTGCTACACTTATATAGCTTGAACGTGCCCCCATGGCCTGTCTTAGGCTACATTCTCTAGAGAAGCAATGCCAGTGAAGTGTAAATACTTTTATATATTTATATAAAGGAAATGGCTTACACGGTTGTAGAGGCTGGAAAGTCCCAAGCTTGTGGGTCAGGCTGGAGGCTTCTCTTGACTCACATATATGCAGGGCTGGTAAACCCAAGATCGGCAGGTCAGATGGTAGGCTTCTGGCTCACAGGCTGCGAAGGCTGACAGATCCCAAGATTGGCAGGTAAGCTGTTAACTCAAGTCCCAAAAACCAGAGGTCAGGTGACAAGCCAGATACAGGATCCCGAGCTTTGCCATAATATCCACATTTATTGGATGCAGTCCATACCTCCAAGGAAGCTCCCTTTCAACTGATTGGCTGCTCATAGTAGATCTCATCGTGGAGATTATATTATATCAGATATCACCATGGAAGTGATTCCATTATATCAGGTCTCATCATGGAGGAGATTCCATTATATCAGATCTCACCATGGAGGTGATTCCACCCTTACATAACTGCCAAACTACATCATAACTGCTACTGAGAAGCATGGCCCAGCCAAGTTGACACACAACCTCAACCATCATAGCCTCAAACTTTACAAGTCCTTAAATCTTGCCTTGGGTGTAATTGTTTACCCCTTCTTATTTGTGTGTTTCTGTTCCGTCTGGTGGCATATGGGATACTCATCCTAGCTTTTCTTAAGGCTAGGACCTGTATTCTCCAGGGTCCAGTCATAAGACAGAAACCACAGCAGTTATTTGGTATAAAGTTGATACCTAGGGTAAAAAGAGCACTCTAAGTTATCTCAGAAGTAGCAACTGCAGATAGCAGCGACCACCCCAGTTAGTTGTTGAGTGCCTTTGAGTTGATTCTGACTTGTAGTGACCCCGTGTGACAGAGTAGAACTGCCCCATAGGATTTTCTTGGATGTAATCTTTATGGAAGCAGATTACCTGGTCTTTCTTCTATGGAGCCACTGGCTGGGTTCAAACTGCCAAGATTTTAGTGGTTAGCAGCCAAGCGTTAACTGTTACACCACCAGGGCTCCTTCTGCCACCCGTAGGGATGAGGAAATAGAGGAAGAGAAGTTGGAATGATTAAAACTTAGAAGCTGAGGGGCCCCTCAGAGCTGAAACTCAAAGGTTCAAGGAGGAGGCACCAGTAGGCTGGTGTCTTGGGCTGGAGCATAATGAAGCTGGTTCTACAAGTTACTGGAAAAGTCCAAACGGACTCAGCTGCTGTTACAGGAAGGAATTGCTGCTGCCACGGTGAAGATGCAATGCTGGAGTAATAGAGCAATGGTGGTAAGCAGACAGGAAGGGGTATGCCCCTTCTCCTTTCTCAAGCCCTGTGGTCTCCCTCTAGCCTCCCCTAGTGCCAGAGCCTAATACCACCTGTCTGTCAGTTTGTCATACTGTGGTGGCTTACATGTTGCTGCGATGCTGGAAGCTATGCCACCAGTGTTTAAAATAGCAGCAGGGCCATACATGGTGGATAGGTTTCAGTGGAGCTTCTAGACCAAGACACACTAGGAAGAAAGGCCTGGTGATCTACTTCTGAAAATTAGCCAATGAGAACCTTATGGATCATAGCAGAATAGTGTTCAGTACAGTACTGGAAGATGAGCCCTCTAGGTTGGAAGGCACTCAAAAAACAGAGACAACAACAGACTTGAGCATACCAATGGTTGTGAAGATGGCACAGGACCAGGCAACGTTTTGTTTTGTTGTACATGGGGTTGCCATGAGTTGGAGCTGACTTGATGGCAGCTGGCAACAACAAGAGAACAGCTGGCAAAACGTGGTTTGCAAAGCCTCATCTCTCGTATCACAGAGATGTAGAAGAGTGCACTTGGCCAGGAAACAACAGCCTACTAATTGCTGTAGGATCTTAACCAACTTCACTTAGTCTCAGACTTCATGATACTGCATATAAAAATGAGTGTGTATGTGTCCATCACTCAGGGTTCTGGGTTGCAAGCAACAGATAACTGACTCTGGTTGGTGAAACAAAAGAAATGGAGCTTATGAAGGTAGCTCCCAGAATGTTGATGGGGGAGGAAGGAGCTAGAGAACCAGGCTGAAGTCTCAGCTTCCAAGAACAACACCTAAAACCAAGTCACTGGACTGTTCTGGAACCCTCGATGCCTCCAGCTCATCCTGCGCCTGCATCTTTGCCAGACACATGACTTGACTGCGACTGCCACGACCTTTGTGCCAGCCTACACCAGCAAGACAGAGAGAGAGAGACGAGAGGCGAGATCCCCAGCGGATTCCTCTGTCTCCTGAGTCAGTTTGGCTTGGGTGCACATGACACAGGGCTAGGTCATGTGGCTGTGCCTTAGCTGCCATAATGCCAGGAAAGAGTGTTGAGCATTTTCAGTTCCTGTTGCAAGAGGAGATCTTTGCCCTCCATCACATCTCATAAAATATGCAAGAGAAAGGGGTTCAGATGTAGGAGGGCCGGAACAGAAGACCACCAGCTGCTACGCTGAGCAGTGCTCGCTACATTGGGAAATGGGTCCATGGCTTTCTTTTTTTTTACTTTTTTATTGTAGTTTAGATGAAGGTTTAGAGAACAAACTAACTTCTCATTAGACGGTACACATATTGTTTTGTGACATTGGTTACCAACCTTACGACATGTCAACACTCTCTCCTTCTTCACCTTGGGTTCCCTATTACCAGCTTTCCTGTCCCCTCCTGCCTTCTAGTCCTTGCCCCTGGGCTGGTGTGCCCCTTTAGCCTTGTTTTGTTATATGGGTCTGTCTAATCTTTGGCTGAAGGGCGAACCTCAGGAGTGACTCCATTACTGAGCTAAAAAGGTTTCCAGAGGCTGTATTCTTGGGGTTTCTCCAGTCTCTGTCAAGCCAGTAAGTCTGATCTTTTTTTTTTTTGTGTGTGAGTTAGAATTTCATTCTACATTTTTCTCCAGCTTTGTCTGGGACCCTCTATTTTGATCCCTATCAGAGCAGTCAGTGTTGGTAGCCGGGCACCATCTAGTTGTGCTGAACTCAGTCTGGTGGAGGCTGTGGTAAGCTGTGATCCATTAGTCCTTTGGACTAATCTTTCCCTTGTGTCTTCGGTTTTCTTCATTCTCCCGTGCTCAGTTGGGGTGAGTCCAGTGGAGTATCTTAGATGGCTGCTCACAAGCTTTTAAGTGGGTCCATGGCTTTCAATGGACTCTCTAAGGAGTCCATGATTCCCAGCACATGAAGAGCTGCTAAGGACGACTCCTTAGAGAGCACTCATAACTTGCATAGAAAATTGTCTCTAAATATAAGGGCTCAATAATCCTTTGGTAATGAGAACCCTTGGATGGTTTAGATTTCAAGGTGTTCAGCAGGTTTACAGGGGTGATCAGCAGCCTGCAAGGGTGGCATCTTGCCCCGCAGTGTGCTAAGCCCTGCGAGATTCCTGGGCTGAAAGGGCCTCTTGGAGCCCAGCCTGGCGTTTAATTAAGTTTGCAGCAGGCTTGCAGAATGGGAGGATCAAATATTATTGCATTTTGCATTCCAGCCAAGGACATGGTAGGGGGGGAGCCTACGTTTTTGAGGGTGGCAGTAAGAGAATGCAGAGCAGTCAAAGAGTGAGGAATCTAGTTTGGAGAATTGATAGCCCCAGAAAGGGATATTTTTGTTGTTATTAGAACCTATGAATCCTCTGTTCTCAGCAGGATGAATCCTGAGATTTAGGACCTGAAAAGTTAGCCACCACCTTCCTTTTGGTGGTAGGACTATACTTACGACATTTCAGACCTATTGCTGTCTCTAGGTCATCCTCATCATTACCCTCCTTGTCATTGTTGTCATTCTTAATGAGCCTCTCCTACTGCTAGTGATGCATGTTCCATTCTCACCTACCAAAGTCAGAAAGTGCATCCTAATAGCTACTTCTAATTGCAGTTTCTCTTATTTCAGCCCTTCTCTGTGGCCACAGACAGTGTGATTATCTCCGTTCCACTCTCTCCGAACCACACAGCCTGGGGGGTCCTATACCATGGGCCTTTCTTTGCTCCTTCACTGTGTGGTTTCAGCAGAGGCCCACAGAGTTTTGCTTCCCTTTCCTTTCCATTCTGTGGTCCAGTGATTGGATGAGTTTTGATCACCGTGTGAACTGTCCCAAAGCACCCACAGTTGTCAGAACCACATTGTGATGTGAGTCTGGGCTGCAGACTTCTGCACTCTTCAGTTCTAGGCTGTGACTCTTCCTCCCTTCTACCTACCCATCCCTTTGAGATGTTTGTTTTCTGTGATTCATTTAGTGCCAATTTTTGGAGCTAGGCATTTTGCTAGTGCCAGTGATCAAAAGGCTTGTAATTCTATAAACCAGCAATTACAGAGCAGTAATTGCTATAATGGAGGACTGTATAAGATGGGAGCACTAGGTAAACAGTGACTCAGCCTACTGAGGGGAGTCATAAAAGGGCTTCCTAGAGCTGGTGCTTGAGTTTAGACTTCCAGGTTAAGTTGGGATATGTCCAGTGGATGGGTTTGCCAGGAGGTGGACTGGGGAATGCATTTCAGGTAAAGAAAGCCTTATGTCTAAAGACTCTGCAGCAAGCCAACTGCTACATTGTTTCTGTGGTATAAAGTGAGTGTATTAGTTAGCTACTACTGCATAACAAATGCAAAATCTCAGTGGCTTACAGTAACAAGGGTTGCTAGTCTAGGTGTCTGCACACTGGCTTAGAGAACTCTCCTCCTATCAGTTGAGCACGTTCATGCATCTGTGGGTCAGCTGGAGGCCAGCAGACCTCGACTGGATGGCTTTGCTTTAAGCTGTGGGGCTGCAGATATGCCAAGTGACTCTGTTCTGTGTATTCATCATCTGGTTTGGACCAGGATATGCTCTTCTCATGGCGAGGGCAGAGGCATAAAGGGAAAGGAGAAACATGCAAGATGTCATAAGGCCTAGTCACAGAGCTGACACAGTGATACTTCCAGCCACACATTATTGGCTAAGCAAGTCTCATGGCAGAGGCCAAAAGGTCAAAGGGAGGGGAAATACACTATGTACGTGATAAGACTTTGGCAAGGGCATGGAGCCAGGGAGGAGTAAGGAACTGGAGAGCATCATTCAACCCACCCTGGAGATGGAGAGCGAGACAATGGAGAGAGATAAGGCCACCGGAGTTAGGCAGAAAGAGTGTAACATGTTATACAAAAAGTCTAGCTTATATCTTACAAGATGGCAAAGGATTGGGGGCCAGCCAGTAATATCTTCAGATCTGCGTTTTAGAAAAAAGACTCTGGGCTGAGGGAGAGCAGGATGGAGGATGGCTGGACCAGAGGCAGCTATTAGGATCTGCCAGATAAGAGGAACATGGGAACTAGGCTGGCCC
Source organism: Loxodonta africana (assembly GCF_030014295.1). NCBI lineage: Eukaryota > Metazoa > Chordata > Mammalia > Proboscidea > Elephantidae > Loxodonta > Loxodonta africana. Next base: position 19,930,113 of record NC_087359.1, read on the forward strand.
TTTAGGAAGAAAGCAAGGGATAGATCTGAAAAAAATGTTGGAACAGCTGGACTTGGCAATTGATTAGCTGTGGGGGATAATTTGGCTTGGGGAGCTAGGTGCATTTGGTACCTTTCCCCGAAAATTAAGCATAGTAAACAAAGGAGTCTGCTATGGACGTGAGGGAAAATTAGGTTCCTACATCTAATGCAAAAACAACTCCAGGTGAAGTAAGCAAAGCTTACAAAATATTTAGCAACCTAAATATCCATCAGCAGATGAATGGGTAAACAAAATGTGGTCTATACATGCCATGGAATACTACGGAGTCATAAAGAGAAATGAGGCTCTGATATATCCCACAGCATGGGTGAACCTTCAAAACATTGTCGAGGGAAGTCAGTCAGTCACAAAAGGATCCTCACGTATATGACATATCTGGAATTTAGCACATATATAGAAATGAGAGTTCATTAGTGGTTACCAGGGGCAGGAGGGTTGGGGAAACGGGGGGCGTCACTGCTTAGGGGCCACTAAGTTTCAGTTCCCAAAAAAACCCATTACCATCAAGTCAGCTTCGATTTATAGTGACGCTATAGAGCATAATTTACGTTAAATACACCCACTTGCAGTGTACAGTTTGTTGCATTTTGTCAAATGTATGTACCTGGGTAATCTTCACCACAATCAAATTGAAGAACATTTCCATGCACCCCAAATTCCCTCATGTCCCTTTGTACCAGGCACCCCTCCAACCCAGCCCTAGGCAACCACTGATCTGCCTTCTGTCACTATAGCTTAGTTTTAGGCAGCAGTATTTAAAAAAAAATTCCAGGTGACTCTAATGGCCAACCAACCAAGGATAAAGGAAAGCACTTAAAATTTGATGATATTAAAACAAACTTCTCTATGACCAAAAGATACCATGAAGTTAAATCCAAGCCAAAGCCTGTGCGAAGATAGTTGCAATGCACGTAACTGACAAAGGATTGGTATCCAGAATACGTTTCCCATAAATCAGTGAGAAAAGGGCAAATCAAACTCAGTAAAAAATGAGCAACTTATTTGATTAGGAACTTAAGAGGATGAAACCCTAAAAGGCCAAGAAATATGTGAAAAGATGCTTAACATCACTAGTAATTTGGGGAAAGGCAAATTTAAATTCACACCTATTACACACCCACTCACATACACACACGTACAACAAAATCTTGTGTTTTTTTTTTTGTAACCTAGATACAAAAATTTAGGATATTTAATTCACGTGACTATCCAAGACTGGAAACCCTGGTGGCATAGTGGTTAAGTGCTACAGCTGCTAACCAAAAGGTTGGCGGTTCAAATCCACCAGGCTCCTTGGAAACTCCATAGGGCAGTTCTACCCTGTCCTGTAGGGTCACTATGAGTCCGAATTGACTCAACAGAAAGGGTTTGGTTTTTTCTTTTCCTTTTTGGTTTTGGCCAAGACCAGGGACCATTGTTACAAATGTGGGAGAGATATTTGGTAATCATTACGTGAATACAAGAAGTCCACTGACCCACTGTCAAATACAATTTATTTTTCCTTCACTGTGATCTCATTTTCTTTTATTACATGTAGTTTTTTCTGTACTTTTAAAGACTCCTTTTTAAAGAACTACTTCAGAGTTGGAGAAAAATACAGAAAACAACAAGATGAAAACATAGGTGCCTACCACCTGGGGGGCAGTGAGGTTATGTTAATGGCAGAGGAACAACTACTAAAAGCGGGGTGAGAATGGCTGTACCCTTCGAAGAATGTAATCAATGTCACTGAATTGTACATGTAGAAACTATTGAACTGTATGTTTTCCTGTGTATATTCTCAGCAATAACTACAAAATAAACAAATGAAGAGGAAATTCCTACCTTGAATCTATTCACACTGTTATGCTGGAACCCCTCCTATTTTTCCTTCTTGGTTGTTTTGTAGTGACTTTTGTTAGCACTTCTAAATTTGATGACTGAGAATTGAGTTCTCCAAATTTTACGGTCTTTGGGTTTGTAACTGACTGTAAGAATTTAGGAGCCGTGATGGTGCAGTGGTCGAAAACTTGGCTGCTAACCAAAAGGTCGGCAGTTTGAGTCCTCCAGCTGCTCCTTGTAAACCCTGTGAGGTAATTCTCTTCTGTCCTATAGGGTCACTGTGAGTCAGAACCGACTCGATCACAGTGGGTTTGGTTTTTTTTTTTTTTTGGTAAAAATTTCTTCTCGGTAAAAATTTCTTCTCAACAGTCATCAAGGTACTGTGTTGGTTTGAATTTCTACGCTCTATCTCAAGGACACCAAGGTGATGCACTTCTTACTTCGTTTAATTAAGTTTGCAGCCTAACACTTGCTTCTGAGATCGAGTATTTGTGATGTTATGCCTTTCATAGGATGAGACAGATAAGCCATTTACGGCGTTGTCTGCAAATAGTCTGATAATATGTGTAGCATTACCCATTTTTATGCTGTGTAATTTGGGATCACTTCTCATCAAAAGAGCAAATTACTCTATTGATGAAGACAAAAGAAATTACTGGAGAGCCTCTTACAAGAATGTTCATTTTATCATGGGTGACAGTTGTGTCCCCAAATAATTGTGGTTTGCGGTATCTCTGTGTGAGGTCCATCACTGGAATAGCAGTATGGATAGAGGCTCTAAACTGTGGCCAAGGTGTAATTTTCAAGGTGGGAACTTATTACTTTTCTCAATGAATGCAAAATTCAATGTCTCGAAATAGTGGAGGGGGAAAAAAAAAGCTATCTTTACTCAAAGCCTGGCTTGATAAACTATAAGAGGTTAGGACATATGACAAATTGTCATTGAAAGTTACCATCCTTCCCAAGTACAATGGTAATTTCTTAGAATAGTAGATGCTCTTAAAGATTCTATTGGAAGGCAAAACAAAGATACCAGACTGGATTACTTAAAGGTGATCTGTATCCATAAGACATATCTTGAGATGGTGTAAACAAAATGATATGACATGAATGGAATATTTATGCCGTTGTTATTATGATGTTATAAGGCACGATCGTTGCTCCAAGCAGTATGAGAAACTTGTGCTGTATGCTTGTTGTTCATTGTTATCATGGCAAAATCATTTCATTACTCTTAAAAGGATTAAACAATTAGAGGAAGGGAGATACCAGAGTTAGGGAAACACTGTGAAGTACAGCCAAGGTCTGGCCAAGCTGTGGAACTTGAACATCAAGAACTTAGTGGAGATGGCCAACTGGTTTCTTAGCCAGGCTTCTCAATTTAATTTACTGGGGGAAATTTCTTTCAAATATGGTACCTGTATTTTTAAAATGGGAGCCCTGGTGGTGCAATGGTTAAGTGCTCGGCTGCTAACCAAAAGTTTGGCAGTTCGAATCTACCCAGCCACTCCAAGAAATACCAGGCAATCTGCTTCTTTAAAGATTACAGCCAAAAAAACCCTCTGGGGCAGTTCTACTCTGCAATACATAGAGTTGCTATGAGTTGAAATCAACTCGACTGGACGGCACCTAACGACAACATTTTTTTTATTCTTTAGATAAATGTTTACAGAACAAACTAGTTTCTCATTAAACAATTAGTATACATTTTATTTTATGACACTGGTTAACAACCCCATGACATGTCACCACTCTCCCTTCTCAACCTTGGGTTTCCCTATTACCAGCTTTCCTGTTCCCTCCTGCCCTTCAGGCCCTGCCCCAGGGCTGGTGTGCCCCTATAGTCTTGTTTTGTTTTATGGGCCTGTGCAATCTTTGGCTGAAGGATGAGCCTCAGGAGTGGACTTCATTACTGAGCTGAAAGGGTGTCCAGAGGCCATACTCTAAGGGTTTCTCCAGTCTCTGTCAGGTTAGCAAGTCTGGTCTTTTTTTTTTTTATTGTACTTTAGATGAAGGTTTGCCGAACAAACTAGTTTCTCATTAAACAGTTAGTATACATATTGTTTTATGACATTGGTTAACAACCCCACAACATGTCACCATTCTCCTTTCTCAACCTTGGGTGTCCTGTTACCAGCTTTCCTGTTCCGTCCTGCCTTCTAGTCCTTGCCCCTGGGGTGATGTGTGCCCCTATGGTCTCATTTTGGTTTTTGGGCCTGTCCAATCTTTGACTGAAGGGTGAACCTCAGGAGCGACTCTATCACTGAGCTGATAAGGTGTCCAGGGGCCATAGTCTCAGGGCTTCTCCAGTCTTTGTCAGGCCAGCAAGTCTGGCCTTCCTTTTTGAGTTAAATTTTGTTCCAAATTTTTCTCCAGCTCTGTCCAGGACCCTCTATTTTGATCCCTGTCAGAGCAGTCAATGGTAGTAGCTGGGCACCACGTAGTTATACTGGACTCAGTCTGGTGGAGGCCGTGGTAAATGTGGTCCATTAGTCCTTTGGACTAATCTTTCCCTTGTGTTTTTAGTTTTCTTCATTCTTCCTTGCTCCGAAAGGGGTGAGACCAGTGGAATATCCTAGATGGCTGCTCACAGGCTTTTAAGACCCCAGACGCTACTCACCAAAGTAGAATGTAGAACATTTTCTTTACAAACCATGTTATGTGTATTGAGCTAGATGTTCCCCAAGACCATGGTCCCCATAGCCCTCAGCCCAGCAATTCCATCCCTCAGGGAGTTTGGATGTGTCTGTGGAGCTTCCATGACCTTGCTTTGTACAAGCTGTACTGGCTTTCCCAGTATCGTGCACTGTCTTACACCTCACCAAAGTTACCACTTATCTATTATCTATTTAGTGTTTTTCCATCCCCACCCCTCCCCTGCCTTATAACCATCAAAGATTGTGTGTAAACCTTTTCGTGAGTTTTATAGTAGTGGTCTCATACAGTATTTTTTCTTTCGTGATTGACTCATTTCACTCAGCATAATGCCCTCCAGATTCATCCATGTTATGAGATGCTTCACAGATTCATCGTTGTTCTGTATCATTGCGTAATACTCCATGGTGTGTAGGTACCACAGTTTATCCATTCATCTATTGATGGACATCTAGGTTTTTTCCATCATTTGAACAATGCTGCAATGAACATGGGTGTGCATGTCTATTGATATGACGACTCTTATTTCTATAGGATAGATTCCAAGGAGTGGGATTGCTGGATCGTGTGGTATTTCTATTTCTGGCTTTCTAAGGAAATGCAGTATCGTTTTCCAAAATAGTTGTATCATTTTGCATTCCCACCAGCAGTGCAGAACAGTTCCGACCTCCCCACAGCCTATCCAACAGTTGTTATTTCCTGTTTTTTTGATTGGTGCCGGTAATGTGGGTGTGTGTGGCGGGAAGGTAGGGGGGAGGGTGTGTGGGGAGGGTGGTTTGGGGGGGTGGGTGGGTGAGATGGTATCTCATTGTGGTTTTGATTTGCATTTCTCTAATGGCTAGTGATAGCAAGCATTTCCTCATGTGTCTGTTGGCTGCTTGAATGTCTTCTTTGGTGATGTGTCCTTTCATTTCCTTTGCCCATTTTTTAATTGGATTATTTGTCTTTTTGTAGTAGAAGTGTTGGATTTTCTTGTAGATTTTAGAAGTTAGACCTTTGTCTGATTTGTAGTAGCCAAAATTTTTTTCCCAGTCTGTAGTTTCTCTTTTTACTCTTTTGATGAGCATAAGTGTTTAATTCTTAGAAGATCCCAGTTATCTAGCTTGTCTTCTGGAGTTTGTGTGTTGTTAGTTGTGGTTTGTATCCTGTTAATGCCATGTATTAGGGCCCCTAGCGTTGACCATATTTTTTCTTCTATGAACGTTTTAGTTTTTGGCTTTATATTTAGGTCTTTGATCCATTTTGAATTAGTCTTTGTATAACGACAACAACATTTTTAACAATGGAAAACAGTGGCAAAGTAGGATCTTCTTTATTAAAAAAAAAGGAGTGTTCATAGTTAACCTTTAAAAAGCTATTCTACAAAATGAAGGATAGCTGTACTTGCAAAAATGAGCAGTTGCTATTTGAAACAAAACAAAACCTGGCTGCTATCTTTTATATGGATTTTCTTTTTTTTGGTTTGTGAACACTTTTTAAACCCTCCTTGCTGTGGGCCTACTGTCATAGTGTGATGTATGCTTTGTTTCTCTAGGTACAAGACAAGAAAGTTGGAAGAAATAGCCCTCACCTGCTGTTTATTTTTTATCATTCATTTATTTTTATTGTGGTTAGCATATATTTAACAAAACTTTTGCCATTTGAGCATTAATTACTTTCATCATGTTATATAACACTCACTGATATCAGTTTCCAGATTTTTCTATAGCCCTTAACAAAAACTTAGTCCCTCCTAAGCAATGACTCCCTCTTTCCACTTCCCTCCCTCCTACCCACTTCTGGTGACCACTAATAAGCTTTGGTTTCTATACATGTTCCTATTCTAGATATTTCATTTAAGTAGAATCATACAATGTTTGTCCTTTTGTGTTTGACTTCTTTCACTCAGCATGATGTTTTCAAGGTTCATCCATGTTGTAGCATGTCTCAGGACTTCATTTTTCTTTATGACTGAGTAATATTCCAATGTTCCAAAAATGTCGAATGATGCAGGAAGCATAAAAAGAAGATGGAAAGAATACACAAAAGAATTGGTTGACATTCAACTATTTCAGGAAGTAGCGCATGATCAAGAGCCCATGGTACTGAAGGAAGAAGTTGAAGCTGCACTGAAACACAGCTGATGAAAAACAAGTGTCCAGGAATTGACGGAATACCAATTAAGATGTTTCAACAAATGGATGCAACTCTGGATGTGCGCACTCGTCTGTGCCATGAAATTTGGAGACAGTTAGCTGGCACCTGACTGGGAGAGATCCATATACGTGTCTATTCCAAAGAAAGGACATCCAGTGGAATGTAGAAGTTATTGAACAATGTCATTAATATCACACTCAAGTAAAATTTTGCTGAAGAGATTTAAAAAATGATTGCAGCAGTACACTGACAGGGAGCTGCCAGAAATTCAAGCTGGATTCAGAAGATGACGTGGAACCAGGGATATCATTGCTGATGTCAGATGGATCCTGGCTGAAAGCAGAGAATACTAGAAAGATGTTTACCTGTGTTTTATTGACTATGCAAAGGCACTCAACTGTGTGGATCATAACAAATTATGGGTAACATTGCAAAGAATGAGAATCCCAGGACACTTAATTGTACTCATACAGAACCTGTATACAGCCCAAAATGCAGTTGTTCTAACAGAACAAGAGGGTGCTGCATGGTTTAAAATCAGGAAAGGTGTGTGTCAGGGTTGTATCCTTTCACCATACTGATTCATTCTGATGGAGCAAATAATCTAAGAAGCTGGGCTATATGGAGAAGAGCACGGCATCAGGATTGGTGGAAGATTCATTAACAACCTCCGATATGCAGATGATACAACCTTGCTTGCTGAGAGTGAAGAGGACTTGAAGCACTTAATGATGAAGATCAAAGCCTTTAGTATGGCTTACACCGTAGCATAAAGAAAACAAAAAATCCTCACAACTGGACCAATAAGCAACATCATGATAAATGGAGAAAAGATTGACGTTGTCAAGGATTTTATTTGACTTGGATCCACAATTAACGTCCATGGAAGCAGCAGTCAAGAAATCAAACAAGGTATTGCATTCAGCAAATCTGCTGCAAAAGACCTCTTTAAGGTATTAAAAAGCAAAGGTGTCACTTTGAAGACTAAGATGCCTTTGAATTATAGTTTTGGTGAAGAATATTGAATATGCCATGGATTGCCAGAAGAACAAACAAACCTGTCTTGCAAGAAGTACAGCCAGAATGCTCCTTAGAAGCAAGGATGGTGAGACTTTGTCTCACATACTTTGGACATGTTGTCAGGAGGGACCAGTCCCTGGGGAAGGACATTTTGTTTGGTAAAGTAGAGGGTCAGCGAAAAAGAGAAGGACCTTCAACGAGATGGCAGTTCTCAAGTGATGCTGAAGCTGCTAGTCCCCAAACCCCTCTCTGAGGAGCAAGGCGGTGGAGGAGGCAGAAGTGTAACAGTGTTGGAGCCTCATGGTTGGAAGGGCCGGTGGAGGAGCTGTGGGCCCGTGCCTGGCAGGGGGCATCTTACACCCTTCCCTCCAGGATTCTGATTGAGGAGGCCTGGGGTGGGGCTCAGAGCTCTGTATTTCTAAAAAACTTTACAAGATAGACCCTGGGTGAGGCAAAGAGTTAATGTGCTGGCTGCTAACTGCAAAGTTGGTGGTTCAAATTCAACCAGAGTTGCCCTGGAAGAAAGGCCTAGCAATCTACAGTGAAACCTGTGAGAGTCTGAACTCGAGGAGACTGCCTTGTTTTTTGCAAGTTTTCTGCCTTTGACAGGGTGCAGTCTTACCACTTTTCTATTGCTTGTTATAATGGGAGATATTTGAGTTTTCCTTCTCTGACAGGCTTTGCCTTACATAGGTCCTGATTTTCACAGGTTTTGCTGTACTTTCAAGAAATCCACCATTAGAAACCCTACAGAGCACCGCTCTACCCTGACACACATGGGGTCTCCAGGAGTTGGCGTCAACTCAGTGGCAATGGGTTTGGATGCGTAGCCAGGTTTGAGAACCCCTGACCTAGTCCAGCTCCCCCATACTGTTTGAATTGCTTTTTCAACATCTCCCCCAAGTGGCAGTACAACTCAGGCTTCGTTGTGCCCAGTGACCAGAAAGTCCTGGCTTTCAGAGGTTCCTACCTTTGGAGGAACCTAGTTTCTCACTGAGGAGGCAGGGCATAGATTGCTGGGAAATCAACAAATGATACAAGACAATATCAAAATGTCAGACAGTGGCGGTTGCAGAGAGTAAATGAAGCTGCGGCTTTATGCATGTAAGAAGCGTTGAGATTGAAATGAACGTTGCAAATGACTACTGGCCGACAGAGAGGGGCATGGCAGCAAGCCTGCCAGCAGAGTTGTGGCCAGATGGAAATTCAGAGAGTGGAGATATGCCTTATTCCGCCCAACACAGGCGCTGTGTAAGCATCCTTGGGGCTGTGTGCCCACCTACCCAGCTCTTTCTGCCCAGGCCCCAAATGGATCTCCCTCCCAGATGCTTCAGGATGAGCAGATCCCTGCCTTGGACCTGGCACCGGTGGAGGGGCATGCACCATGCTGGGTGGGCACAGTCCTGGGTGGGCTGCAGCCTCAGACGAGTTCCCGTGCTCATGCCTGCCCCAGGCCTGGGCCTGCCGGGCTCTGATGGACTAATCAATGCCGGTGGAATTGTTAGAGGGCGTGACTTCTTTGTTCCTAACAGGAAAAGATCGATTCTGTAAGAGGGTTATTGCTGCCACCCACAATCTGCTGGAGCTATTGGTTAGCAGAATCATTAGCTTTCCAAGTAAATGAAATCAACTTCGGATACTGTTGTGTTTCATATAAACAAATGACCTTCCTCTTGATTCATTTAGCATGCTGTTTCCAGAGGGGACATGGAAGATGATGCAGGGCCTGAGAGAATACCTCGTGGCACAAAGGGATGGCAGTGGGGTGCTGTGGGACTTTACCTTTCTCCACCCCTGAAAAGAGCATGGGCTTAAATCAGTGGGCCTCACACTTGAGGATGTAACACAACCCCCTGGAGTGTGTGCTAAAACACAGATTACTGGGCCCACCCCTAGAGTGAATAAATGAGCAGGTCTGGTTGGGGCCCAGGAGCCTTGGAGGCACTGTAGTTAAGCGCTTGGCTGCTAACTGAAAGGTGATTGGTTTGAACCCCCCAGAAAGATGTGGCAGTCTGCTCCTGTAAAGATTTACAGCCTTGGAAACCCTATGAGACAGTTCTGTCACACAGGGTGGCTGTGAGTCGGAATTGACTTAATGGAAACAGGTCAGTGGGGTTTGGGGTGGGGCCCAAGAGTTTGTATTTCTAACAGGTGATGCTACTGGCTCTGGAACCCTACTTGAGAATGACAGCCTTCCTGAATAAACCTCACGCTTCTGAGAAGCCTTTAGCATTCAGTGTATTTATGCCTCCCATGTACCCGGACAATCTCGGAGACAAGAAATCTTGAGCCTGAGTTTTCTGCAAGTATAGCCCATCTAGTTTCTGATCGATTAGCAAGTAATTTTACAAATAATGAGCCTTGTAGTAATTGAAGGGCGATGGGCCCGGACCTTCTAGCCTGCTTTCAGTTTGTCCTTGGGTCCTTCATCAAAGCCTCACTTTATGTTGGCCTGATCCAACAAGAAATCACTTTTTTGGGGACTATGATTACGTGTTAGCTATAGCCCTGTCTTTTTCTGAGCTCCCATTCTGGTGGGATGGCAAAAACTCAGTCATAGTGATCTTAGGGGTTCCTTGGGTGATGTAAACAGTAATGTGCTTGGCTGCTAACCGAAAGGTTGGAGGTTCAAATCCCCCCACAGGTGCCTCAGAAGAAATGCCTGGCAATCTACTTTTGAAAAGTTAGCCATTGGAAACCCTATGGAGCACAGTTCTACTCTGACACATATGGGGTTGCATGGGTTGGAACCAACTCCAGGGCAACTAGGTTAGTGAAGTTAGAGTTCCCCTCACCCTTCTCCCTGTTCTTCAACCTGGTATATCATTCAGGGGTTGTAGGCATCAGAATTGGGTCCTCTTTAATCCCCATGGAGCCCTGGTGGCACAGTGGGTTTAGTTTTTGAGGGCCCCAGGATTATACCAGTAGAGACTGTGAAGCTGTCTAAGGGCTCTCTGTCTAGTCACCTCCTGCTGCCACTTCTCTGGAGATTGCTGCCCCCTCCTTCCCACAGTGCACCCAGGAAAGGGGCTCTGGGACCCTCTGCTCTTTGATTCCCAAATCCATCTGGGAATTCTATGGTGTCTGCACTCTTCACAGGGCCTGGCCCAGGGGGATGGGGCAGGTCACAAGCACCTCTTTCTCAGGGACTCATCACCCCTTAGCCCTCCCCACTCCCTTCTGACTTCTCTGCCACAATTGTGGATCTTTATTGAGTCTGAATGGCCTTCATTGGAAAGAAACATTGTATGCTAATGGTTCGCCATTCAAAAGGTATATAGTGGAAAGTCAGCCTCCCTCTGGCTCCTGTCTAACTCACCAGAGGCCACTACTTTTTTTTTTTTTTTTCATAACTTTTATTAAGCTTCAAGTGAACGTTTACAAATCCAATCAGTCTGTCACATATAAGTTTACATACATCTCCCTACTCCCACTTGCTCTCCCCCTCTTGAGTCAGCCCTTTCAGTCTCCTTTCTTGACAATTTTGCCGGCTTCCCTCTTTCTCTATCCTCCCATCCCCCCTCCAGACAAGAGTTGCCAACACACTCTCAAGTGTCCACCTGATATAATTAGTTCACTGTTCATCAGCATCTCTCTCCCCCCCGCTGACCAGTCCCTTTCATGTCTGATGAGTTGTCTTCGGGGATGGTTCCTGTCCTGTGCCAACAGAAGGTCTGGGGACCATGGCCGCTGGGATTCCTCAAGTCTCAGTCAGACCATTAAGTTTGGTCTTTTTATGAGAATTTGGGGTCTGTATCCCACTGATCTCCTGCTCCCTCAGGGGTCCTCTGCTGTGCTCCCTGTCAGGGCAGTCATCGATTGTGGCCGGGCACCAACTAGTTCTTCTGGTCTCAGGATGATGTAGGTCTCTGGTTCATGTGGCCCTTCCTGTCTCTTGGGCTCTTAGTTGTCGTGTGGCCTTGGTGTTCTTCATTTTCCTTTGCTCCAGGTGGGTTGAGACCAATTGATGCATCTTAGATGGCTGCTTATTAGCATTTAAGACTCCAGACGCCACATTTCAAAGTGGGATGCAGAATGATTTCATAATAGAATTATTTTGCCAATTGACTTAGAAGTCCCCGCAAACCATGTTCCCCAGACCCCCGTGCTTGCTCCGCTGACCTTTGAAGCATTCATTTTATCCCGGAAACTTCTTTGCTTTTGGTCCAGTCCAATTGGGCTGACCTTCCATGTATTGAGTGTTGTCTTTCCCTTCACCTAAAGCAGTTCTTATCTACTGATTAATCAATAAAAAACCCTCTCCCACCCTCCCTCCCTCCCCCCCTCGTAACCACAAAAGTATGTGTTCTTCTCAGGTTTACTGTTTCTCAAGATCTTATAATAGTGGTCTTATACAATATTTGTCCTTTTGCCTCTGACTAATTTCGCTCAGCATTATAATGCCTTCCAGGTTCTTCCACGTTATGAAATGTTTCAGAGATTCGTCACTGTTCTTTATCGATGCGTAGTATTCCATTGTGTGAATATACCACAATTTATTTACCCATTCATCCGTTGATGGACACCTTGGTTGCTTCCAACTTTTTGCTATTGTATACAGAGCTGCAATAAACATGGGTGTGCATATATCTGTTTGTATGAAGGCTCTTGTATCTCTAGGGTATATTCCCAGGAGTGGGATTTCTGAGTTGTATGGTAGTTCTATTTCTAACTGTTTAAGATAACGCCAGATAGATTTCCAAAGTGGTTGTACCATTTTACATTCCCACCAGCAGTGTATGAGAGTTCCAATCTCTCCGCAGCCTCTCCAACATTTATTATTTTGTGTTTTTTGGATTAATGCCAGCCTTGCTGGCGTGAGATGGAATCTCATCGTAGTTTTAATTTGCATTTCTCTAATGGCTAATGATCGAGAGCATTTTCTCACGTATCTGTTGGCTGCCTGAATATCTTCTTTAGTGAAATGTGTGTTTATATCCTTTGCCCACTTCTTGATTGGGTTGTTTGTCTTTTTGTGGTTGAGTTTTGACAGAATCATGTAGATTTTAGAGATCAGGCGCTGGTCGGAGATGTCATAGCTGAAAATTCTTTCCCAGTCTGTAGGTGGTCTTTTTACTCTTTTGGAGAAGTCTTTAGATGAGCATAGGTGTTTGATTTTTAGGAGCTCCCAGTTATCGGGTTTCTTTTCATCATTTTTGGTAATGTTTTGTATTCTGTTTATGCCTTGTATTAGGGCTCCTAGGGTTCTCCCAATTTTTTCTTCCATGATCTTTATCGTTTTAGTCTTTATGTTTAGGTCTTTTATCCACTTGGAGTTAGTTTTTGTGCATGGTGTGAGGTATGGGTCCTGTTTCATTTTTTTGCAAATGGATATCCAGTTATGCCAGCACCATTTGTTAAAAAGGCTATCTTTTCCTCAATTAATTGACACTGGTCCTTTGTCAAATATCAGCTGCTCATACGTGGATGGATCTATGTCTGGATTCTCAATTCTGTTCCATTGGTCTATGTGCCTGTTGTTGTACCAGTACCAGGCTGTTTTGACTACTGTGGCTGTATAATAGGTTCTGAAGTCAGGTAAAGTGAGGCCTCCCACTTTCTTCTTCTTTTTCAGTAGTGCTTTGCTTATCCGGGGCTTCTTTCCCTTCCCTATGAAATTGGTGATTTGTTTCTCTATCCCCTTAAAATATGACATTGGAATTTGGATCGGAAGTGCGTTAAATGTATAGATGGCTTTTGGTAGAATAGACATTTTTACTATGTTAAGTCTTCCTATCCATGAGCAAGGTATGTTTTTCCACTTAAGTATGTCCTTTTGAATTTCTTGTAGCAGAGTTTTATAGTTTTCTTTGTATAGGTCTTTTACATCCTTGGTAAGATTTATTCCTAAGTATCTTATCTTCTTGGGGGCTACTGTGAATGGTATTGATTTGGTTATTTCTTCTTCGGTGTTCTTTTTGTTGATGTAGAGGAATCCAAGTGATTTTTGTATGTTTATTTTATAACCTGAGACTCTGCCAAACTCTTCTATTAGTTTCAGTAGTTTTCTGGAGGATTCCTTAGGGTTTTCTGTGTATATAATCATGTCATCTGCAAATAGTGATAATTTTACTTCTTCTTTGCCAATCCGGATACCTTTTATTTCTTTGTCTAGCCTAATTGCCCTGGCTAGGACTTCCAGCACGATGTTGAATAAGAGTGGTGATAAAGGGCATCCTTGTCTGGTTCCCGTTCTCAAGGGAAATGCTTTCAGGTTCTCTCCATTTAGAGTGATATTGGCCGTCGGCTTTGCATATATGCCCTTTATTATGTTGAGGAATTTTCCTTCAATTCCTATTTTGGTAAGAGTTTTTATCATAAATGGGTGTTGGACTTTGTCAAATGCCTTTTCTGCATCAATTGATAAGATCATGTGGTTTTTGTCTTTTGTTTTATTTATGTGATGGATTACATTAATGGTTTTTCTGATATTAAACCAGCCTTGCATACCTGGTATAAATCCCACTTGATCAGGGTGAATTATTTTTTTGATGTGTTGTTGGATTCTATTGGCTAGAATTTTGTTGAGGATTTTTGCATCAATGTTCATGAGGGATATAGGTCTATAATTTTCTTTTTTTTGTAATGTCTTTACCTGGTTTTGGTATCAGGGAGATGGTGGCTTCATAGAATGAGTTGGGTAGTATTCCGTCATTTTCTATGCTTTGGAATACCTTCAGAAGTAGTGGTGTTAACTCTTCTCTGAAAGTTTGGTAGAACTCTGCAGTGAAGCCGTCCGGGCCAGGGCTTTTTTTTGCTGGGAGTTTTTTGATTACCGTTTCAATCTCTTTTTTTGTTGTGCGTCTATTTAGTTGTTCTACTTCTGAATGTGTTAGTTTAGGTAGGTAGTGTTTTTCCAGGAATTCGTCCGTTTCTTCTAGGTTTGCAAATTTGTTAGAGTACAATTTCTCGTAGTAATCTGAAATGATTCTTTTAATTTCATTTGGTTCTGTTGTGATGTGGTCCTTCTCGTTTCTTATTCGGGTTATTTGTTTCCTTTCCTGTATTTCTTTAGTCAGTCTAGCCAATGGTTTATCAATTTTGTTAATTTTTTCAAAGAACCAGCTTTTGGCTTTGTTAATTCTTTCAATTGTTTTTCTGTTCTCTAATTCATTTAGTTCAGCTCTAATTTTTATTATTTGTTTTCTTCTGGTGCCTGATGGATTCTTTTGTTGCTCAGTTTCTATTTGTTCAAGTTGTAGGGACAGTTCTCTGATTTTGGCTCTTTCTTCTTTTTGTATGTGTGCATTTATTGATATAAATTGGCCTCTGAGCACTGCTTTTGCTGTGTCCCAGAGGTTTTGATAGGAAGTATTTTCATTCTCGTTGCTTTCTATGAATTTCCTTGTTCCCTCCTTGATGTCTTCTATAACCCAGTCTTTTTTCAGGAGGGTATTGTTCATTTTCCAAGTATTTGATTTCTTTTCCCTAGTTTTTCTGTTATTGATCTCTAGTTTTATTGCCTTGTGGTCTGAGAAGATGCTTTGTAATATTTCGATGTTTTAGACTCTGCAAAGGTTTGTTTTATGACCTAATATGTGGTCTATTCTAGAGAATGTTCCATGTGCGCTGGAAAAAAAAGTATATTTTGCAGCAGTTGGGTGGAGAGTTCTGTATAAGTCGATGAGGTCAAGTTGGTTGATTGTTGTAATTAGATCTTCCGTGTCTCTGTTGAGCTTCTTACTGGATGTCCTGTCCTTCTCCCAAAGTGGTGTGTTGAAGTCTCCTACTATAATTGTGGAGGTATCTATCTTGCTTTTCAATTCTGTTAAAATTTGATTTATGTATCTTGCAGCCCTGTCATTGGGTGCATAAATATTTAATATGGTTATGTCTTCCTGATCAATTGTCCCTTTTATCATTATATAGTGTCCTTCTTTATCCTTTGTGGTGGATTTAAGTCTAAAGTCTATTTTGTCAGAAATTAATATTGCTACTCCTTTTTTGCTTATTGTTTGCTTGATATACTTTTTTCCATCCTTTGAGTTTTAGTTTGTTTGTGTCTCTAAGTCTAAGGTGTGTCTCTTGTAGGCAGCATATAGATGGATCGTGTTTCTTTATCCAGTCTGTGACTCTCTGTCTCTTTATTGGTGCATTTAGTCCATTTACATTCAGGGTAATTATAGATAAATAAGTTTTTAGTGCTGTCATTTTGATGCCTTTTTATGTGTGTTGTTGACAATTTCATTTTTCCACATACTTTTTTGTGCTGAGGCGTTTTTCTTAGTAAATTGTGAGATCCTCATTTTCATAGTGTTTGACTTTATGCTAGTTGAGTCGTTACATTTTTCTTGGGTTTTATCTTGAGTTATAGAGTTGTTATACCTTTTTGTGGTTACCTTATTATTTACTCCTATTTTTCTAAGTAAAAACCTAACTTGTATTGTTCTATATCGCCTTGTATCACTCTCCATATGGCAGTTCAATGCCTCCTGTATTTAGTCCCTCTTTTTGATTATTGTGATCTTTTACCTATTGACTTCCATGATTCCCTGTTATGTGTATTTTTTTTTTTTAATTAATCTTAATTTGTTTGTTTTTGTGATTTCCCTATTTGAGTTGATATCAGGACGTTCTGTTTTGTGACCTTGTGTTGTGTTGATATCTGATATTATTGGTTCTCTGACCAAACAATATCCTTTAGTATTTCTTGTAGCTTTGGTTTGGTTTTTGCAAATTCTCTAAACTTGTGTTTGTCTGTAAATATCTTAATTTCTCCTTCATATTTCAGAGAGAGTTTTGCTGGATATATGATCCTCGGCTGGCAGTTTTTCTCCTTCAGTGTTCTGTATATGTCGTCCCATTCCCTTCTTGCCTGCATGGTTTCTGCTGAGTAGTCTGAACTTATTCTTATTGATTCTCCCTTGAAGGAAACCTTTCTTTTCTCCCTGGCTGCTTTTAAAATTTTCTGTTTATCTTTGGTTTTGGTGAGTTTGATGATAATATGTCTTGGTGTTTTTCTTTTTGGATCAGTCTTAAATGGGGTTCGATGAGCATCTTGAATAGATATCCTTTCGTCTTTCATGATGTCAGGGAAGTTTTCTGTCAGGAGTTCTTCAACTATTTTCTCTGTGTTTTCTGTCCCCCCTCCCTGTTCTGGGACTCCAGTCACCCGCAGGTTATCCTTCTTGATAGAGTCCCACATAATTCTTAGGGTTTCTTCATTTTTTTTAATTCTTTTACGTGATTTTTTTTCAGCTATGTTGGTATTGATTCCCTGGTCCTCCAGATGTCCCAGTCTGCATTCTAATTGCTCGAGTCTGCTCCTCTGACTTCCTATTGCGTTGTCTAATTCTGTTATTTTATTGTTAATCTTTTGGATTTCTACATGTTGTCTCTCTATGGATTCTTGCAACTTATTAATTTTTCCAGTATGTTCTTGAATAATCTTTTTGAGTTCTTCAACAGTTTTATCAGTGTGTTCCTTGGCTTTTTCTGCAGTTATCCTAATTTCATTTGTGATATCTTTAAGCATTCTGTAAATTAGTTTTTTATATTCTGTATCTGATAATTCCAGGATTGTATCTTCATTTGGGAAAGATTTTGATTCTTTTGTTTAGGGGGTTGGAGAAGCTGTCATGGTCTGCTTCTTTAAGTGGTTTGATATGGATTGTTGTCTCCGAGCCATCACTGGGAAACTAGTTTTTCCAGAAAATCCGCTAAAAAAAAATGCAGTCAGATCCCTATCAGAGTTCTCCCTCTGGCTCAGGCTATTCGGATGTTAATGAAGCCGCCTGGGGAGGGTGGGGGAGGGAACAGAGAGATAGGAGAGTAGCACCTCAGAATATAGCCAGAGTTGCTTGTCTTGCTTGGAATGACTATTATATCTGAGATTCCCGCGGGCGCGTTGCCTACGTGTGCTGGCTGTGTGGAGATTGCCCCTGGGGGGTCTGGCCCGCTGGAGTCACGGTCAGATCCTCCGCTTCCAGCCGCACGCCCAGTGTCAAGGCTCCCCTACTGGGACGGTGCACTCTCGACTCCAAAATCAGTCGCTGCCTCCCGGGGACTTCTCGTCCCTCCAGCCGCGTGGCCGTGCCGCCGCTGCGAACCAGTTGGGCCGCCTCCCGGGGTTAGTTCAGATGGGTGGAGCAGCTCCCCGTGCTTGTGCCGTGACCGAGTGTCCCGGCTGGGACGCTGATCTCCCCGCTCCAATACCAGTCGCTTCCTCCCGGGGACTTCTCCTACCGGCTGCGTCCCACACCGCCTGCGCGACCCGGCTGGGCCCCTTCCTGGGGTTAGTTCAGGGGGGTGGAGCAGTTCTCTGTGTTTATGCCGTACCTGCGTCCAGTCCGAATCCCGGCGGGACGGTTGCCCGGCTGGGACACTGCTCTTCCTCCTCCGAGACCAGTCACTGCCTCCCGGGGACTTCTCCTACTGGCTGCGTCCCACGCCGCCCGCGGAACTGGCTGGTCCCACTCTCGGGGTTAGTTCATGGGGGTGGAGCAGCTCTCTGTGCTCGTGCCGTACCTGACTGGTGCGCTGGCTCCAGGCTCTGGAAACAATCGCTGCTTCCCCATATTAGTTCGTTCTCCGTCTCTAAATCTGTGTTTGTTGTTCAGGGTTCGTAGATTGTTATGTATGTGATCGATTCACTTGTTTTTCCGTGTCTTTGTTGTAAGAGGGATCCGAAGTAGCGTCTGCCTAGTCCGCCATCTTGGCTCCGCCCCCGAGGCCACTACTTTTAACTAGGTCTTTTCTCTGGTCTTCTAGAAGTACTCTATGCAAAAGAATAAATAGGTAAGTATTGCTTTGCCCCCTGATTTCATCACATCTTGGAGAAGGGTTCCATATCAGCATGTCTATATGTATTGACGCTTTGAATTACGGTGTTAACGAAGAAAAATATGGAATATACCATGGTCTACCAGAAGAATGAACAAATCTATCTTGGAGGAAATACAGCCAGAATACTCTTTTGAATCGAGGATGCCAAGATTTTGTCTTGCTTACTTTGGACACTTATCAGGAAGGACCAATCCCTGAAAAACGATATTGTGCTTGGCAAAGTAGAGGGTCAGCAAGAAAGAGTAAGATTCTCAACAAGATGGATTGACACAATGGCTGTAACATTGGGCTCAAACATTCCTACTATTGTGAGAATGATGCAGGACCAGGCAATGTTCATTCTATTATATGTGGGGTGTCCGTGAGGTGGAGCCTACTCGACATCCAACAACAAATGTCTACATGTGCTGCCATGGTCTTGCTTCTTCTTTTTTGCCTTGCTCTGTTTAACAACTACGTAATATTCCATCAAATGGAGTCACCGGAACTTATTTAATCAATTCTTTGTGGAAGGACGGAAACCCTGGTTGGTGTAGTAGTTAAGTGCTATGGCTGCTAACCAAAAGATTGGCAGTTTGAATCCACCAGGCGCTTCTTGGAAACTCTGTGGGGCAGTTCTGCTCTGTCCTATAGGGTCGCTATAAGTCTGAATCGACTTGCTGGCAATGGGTTTGGGTTTTTTTTTTTTTATGTAGAGGGACATATAGGTTGTTTCCTGCCCCTTGCTCTTACAGAGTTGCAGTTCATTAAATAGGCAGTCTCCTGTTGACCTTGACTTAATGGAGTTAGTGAATTAACAGAAGCTCTGTGTTTCTGCTGCCTGTGAGACACTGGATACTGGGGTAGGAGCCTGCCCTGCCCTATCATCAGCTCTCCTAAAATCTGTTGTTTGCCATTCTGCATCCCACTTTGAAGAGTGGCGTCTGGGGTCTTAAACGCTAGCAAGCAGCCATCTAAGATGCATCAATTGGTCACACCCCACCTGGATCAAAGGAGAATGAAGAACACCAAGGACACCAGGCGATTACGGGCCCAAGAGACAGAAAGGGCCACATGAACCAGCGACTACATCATCCTGAGACCAGAAGAACTAAATGGTACCCGGCTACAACCGATGACTGCCCTGACAGGGAACACAACAGAGAACCCCTGAGGGAGCACGAAAGCAGTGGGATGCAGACCCCAAATTCTCATAAAACCAGACTTAATGGTCTGACTAAGACTAGAAGGACCCTGGTGGTCATAGCCCCCAGACCTTCTGTTGGCCCAGGACAGGAACCATTCCTGAAGCCAACTCTTCAGACATGGATTGGACTGGACAATGGGTTGGAGAGGGATGCTGATGAGGAGTGAGCTTCTTGGATCAGGTGGACACTTGAGAGTATGTTGGCATCTCCTGCCTGGAGGGGAGATGAGAGGGTGCAGGGGGTTAGAAGCTGGCAAAATGGACATGAAAAGAGAGAGTGGGCTGTCTCATTAGGGGGAGAGTAACTGGAAGTGTGTAGCAAGGTGTATGTGGGTTTTTGTGTTAGAGACTGACTTGATTTGTAAACTTTCACTTAAAGCACAGTAAAAATTACTAAAAAAAAAAATCTGTTGTTTGGTAGCCCAGTTATTTATGCCAGTTGTACCTGTTGCAATCATCTAATTAAACATTATATAAACTAATGAAATATGAGGGTGAAAAAGGAAAAGAAGTTTTGATGAAAGTCAACTGTTTGGAATAGATTTGCCAATGTTAATCCACCAAATTTCTGCCCAGTAAGGTATAGTAGAGACAACTGTCAAGGAGCCCTGGTGGTGCAATGGTTAAGTGCTTGGCTGCTAACCAAAAGGTTGGCGGTTTGAATCCACAATCTACTGCACGGAAGAAAAGACCTAGCCATCTGCTCCTGTAATGACTATAGCCTAGGAGCCCTATGGGGCAGTTCTACTCTGTCATATAGAGTTGCTACGATTCAGAATTGATTTGACGGCACACAACAACAACAGAGACGGCTGTCAAAGGCTGGCAACAAATCATAAAATTGAGAAGGATTCTGTTTGCAGATTTCTTCCCATTTGTCTTTTAAGTTCTTACACCACTTGAAAGAATCCAAATCTGGAGATTGTAAGTGAGGTATTATGGGTATGTTTTTGCAAAATAGATCAAGTAGAACTTGATCAGCTGACCCGTACCGCTGGAAAGACCTCTGCCTTACATCTTAAGATGGGCAAGTTCATGCGCATTCATTTGTTCAAAATTATAGTGATTTTTTGTTGTTGTTGAGAGATTCTTCCCTTTGTTCACTTTTTGAATTAACTGACTAGTGACTGTTTGGGTTTTGTCACATAAGAGAACATCTGTTGTGTGCGTGTGGGTCCATGCGTGCACGTGTGTGGTATATGATTCTAAAGTACGACTGTAAAAGGTTTGTGAATTTTCCATTTTTATGGAAATTCTCAAGTTGTCCTTTATACAGATAATTTGAGAATGCCTGACCACATACCCTCACCACTATAGGGTTTTAGCAACGTTTTTAATTTCTGCAAATTGAGATAGGTAAACAATGGTACTTCCTTGAGTTGTCATGGACTTTTCTTGTTTCCTAAAGTCAAGCTTGGAAATCGTCGCGGCATAGTGGTTAAGAGCTACCGCTGCTAACCAAAAGGTTGGCAGTTTGAATCCACCAGGAGTTCCTTGGAAACACTATGGGGCGGTTCTGCTCTATCCTATAGAGTTGCTATGAGTCGGAATAGACTCGTCGGCAATGGGCACCTGTAAGTCAAGCTTAAGCATCCTTCTGTATGATTCCAAACCTTTGATATTTCCCTTTCTGTTAACATTCCATGTCTTTCTCTTATTTTTCTGTTGAGTTGTTGGTCTTTTCTTATTGATTATTTGGTAGTGCCTTATATATTGAAGAAGTATAGTGTCATTATTTTCTGAGTTTGTCACTTATGACTTTGTTTACCGTGATTTTTAATTTAATTTGGACATATTTGAACTTATTAGCCTTTCTTGTAGGGCTTCTGAGCTTTGAGTCATACTTAGTAACATCTTTCTCATTCCAAGGTGATTCAAAATATTATCTGTTTTTCTTCTATGACTTTGTTTTCGTATTTTACGTGTAAATACAGGATCTATCCAGAATCGATTTTGGTAAAAGAAGTGAGGCAGGGATTAAAATGTATGTATTTCCAGGTTAAAAAAAAAAAAATCCTATGGGACAGTTCTACTCTGTCCTGTAGGGTCACTGAGAGTCGGAATCTACTCAATGGCACACGACAACAGCAACAACCCGAAGTTCTAAGGAGCTTTGGTAGTGCAAACGTTAAGCTCTTGACTGCTGAGAGATTGGTGGTTTGAACCTACATAGTGTCTCTGCAGGAGAAAGACCTGGCATTCTGCTCACTAAAGATTACAGCCCAGAAAACCCTATGGGGCAGTTCTACTCGATCACACGGAGTTGCTATGAGTCGAAATCGACTTAGTGGCACCTAACAACAGCAACACCAGAAGGTCTAATACTATTTGTTGAATAATTTATCTTTTTTCCATCAATGTGAAATGTCAAACATATCATTTATTAAATTAGAGGATGCATTAATATATTCATTTCTGGATTTTTTTTCAGTCCTAAGTTGAATCATCTACTGTGTCTTGTAGGGTCGCGATGAGTCTACCCTGTCCTGTAGGGTTGCTCTGAGTTGTAATTGACTCAACAACAACAGGTTTTTTTTTTTTTTTTTAAGTTGAATCATGCAGTAGACACTAGCCACGTGTGGTGACTGAACATTTGAAATGTGATCAGTCCAAATTCAGAGATACTGTTGTCTTAGTCATCTATCTAGTGCTGCTATAACAGAAATACCACAAGTAGATGTCTTTAACAAAGAGAAACTTATTCTCTCACAGTCAAGTAGGCTACAAGTCCAAATTCAGGGGAAGGCTTTCTCTCTCTGTTGGCTCTGGAGGAAGGTCCTTGTCATCAGTCTTCTCTTGGTCTGGGAGCATCTCGGTTTAGGAACCTCAGGTCCAAGGGACTTGCTCTGCTCCCGGCACTGCTTTCTTGGTGGTAGGAGGTCCCCAACTCCCTGCTTACATCCCTTTCCTTTTATCTCTTGAGATGAAATGTGGTGCAGGCCACACCCTAGGGAAACTCCCTTTACATTGGATGAGGGATGTGACCTAGTAAGGGTGTCACAATCCCACCCTAATCCTCTTTAACATAAAATTACAATCACAAAATGTAGGACAACCACAGAATACTGGAAATCATGGCCTAACCAAGTTAATACACACATTTTTTTTGGGGGGGGGACATAATTCAGTCCCTGACAACTGTAAATGTAAAATACACACCAGATTTTAAGACTTAGTAAAATAAATAAAATATCCCATTCATAATTTTTATACTGCTTACATGTTGGAATGATAATATTTTATATATACTGGGTAAAATAAAATATATTATTAAAATTATTTTCACCTGTTTCTTTTTACTTTGTTTACTGTGGGTACTAGAGAATTTTAAATTATGTATGTGGCTCCCGTTATGTTTTTGTTGGACAGGCTTGCTCTGATTGTTTCTGCTTTGTCTATTCATTTTCAGGCCGTTTGAATTATTGGAATTTTATGTTTTATTATCTGTTAGTCCTTTTTTTAGATTAGTTTTCCTTTTCAAAAGTTTTGCCATTCTTTTGTCAGTCTGTTTTTTTCACATGGGTTTTAGAATCAGCTTTCTAATTTCAAAAACATCTAGGTGTCTTTATGGGGCTTGTTTCAAATTTATAGATTCATTTTGGCAGAAGTGACAGCTTTATGATGGTGAGAGTTTCTATCCAAGAACAAGGTATGCCGCTCAGTGTGTTCAAGTCATCGATGGTCCCTCGGCAGCATTTTAAGCTTTTTTTTAATAAGGACTTTTCATATTTTCGGTTGCGTATATTCCTGGGTGTTTTATCTCCTTTTGTTATTTCTGTAAGCAGGGTATTGTCTTTCTATCCGGCTGTTGTTTTTGCATAGGGAAACTCTGGATTTTTCCATGTAATTTTGCACCGAGTCACCAAATGGAATAGTCTTACTGTTAGTAATAGTTCTTTAGACTGTTCTCTGGGATTTGCAATGTATGTAATAGTGTCTTCATACATAATGTTGGTTTTACTATTCTTTCGATTTCTATACCTCTTTCTCATTTTTCTCCCTCTCATCTTATTGCATTGGCTATCTGGCCCTTAGTTAACAGATGTATTCTCTGTTCCCTGGGGTTATCTCCATCCTTCCTTTCTCTCCTTTTACTCAGTGGAGAGTTTACATTTTAAGTGTTGTGCTATTTTATTTATCTATTTATTTCCTCCTGAAGCAATAACCTGAGTGATGGGGCTGCCTGACTGAGAACAACGAAAATCGTGTAGGTACAATGAAATTCTGGCAAAAAGCCCCATGCCAATCAACAATTCAGAATATTTTCCTGCCATATTTGATATCGAAATTGGGCCAGATATGGGGAAGTTCATTAGCACAAGGCATTGGTTTTTGTTTGTTTTTTAAGAATGAGCTTGTTTTTATAAAGGAATAGTTCTTACCTAAAACTAATGTTTTTGTTGTTATGTTATTTTAAGGATGTGCTTTCTAGGGGTTTTGATAACTGTTTGCCATAAAGTCAAGGCGTGATATGTAATGGAATATTTTCTATCTGGGTTACTTTTCGTTATATATTTTGCCCTTTGGGAGTTTCGTTGATGTTCAGAGCATTTCTAAAGCAACAGCTGTGAACTCAGCACCATGGTATGTGTGATGAAGAGCAAAGAGCTGAGAGGGTGGTCTATGTCCTCAAGAATAGTACAGACTCCTTGAGGAGACAAACCCATTCACCCAAAGGGCAAGGGACAGTGATGCTCTTAAACAAGTCCTTATGAGATGGGGTCAATCATATACATGAGTGGAGGAGGGGGGCTTCTCTCTGGCAGTGGGGGGAATAATGATGAACTGGGTCCTAGAAGAAGTACGAGATTGGGCTCACAAGAGCTGAGAGAAGGCCTGTCACCACAATTATTTCTGAACCCAACCAACTCTTAAGGTCCAAATTGTTTTGTGGTTTCCCATCTTGATTACATTGCTTACTTGATTTCTCATGTCTCTGGACTATTATCTGTGAAAATTCTGCCTTTCTTCGAGGCCCAACTTAAGTGGCACTTCTTCCAGAAAACTTTGTTTGGGTACCTCAGCCATCGTCTGAGCCTGTCGTAGCATTTTGGTTCCTGTCCATTTCATATGATGCGTTTCAGATAGTGTTTTTGTATTGCATGCTAGGATTGCCTTCCAGAGGATTGCAAACTCCTGGATGGCGGAGACCATTTGAAATACATCTTTGCCTCCCTAAGAACTTCATGTGTGGCTCTTTCAGCATACTAGCTGCCCAACAGCTATTGGTTATTGATCGGAAGCCAAAGGAGAGAAGAGAGGGTTTGGAGCAGCTTCTGTGGGGAGTAAGTCATGAAATTGATAGCCGCATGAAGAATTGCCAGAACAGTTGTGAAGCTAGCTTACGTGACCCAGGTCTCTCTAGATGTATTATTTTATCCAGTAGTGACCTATGGGCTAGGAGGAGGAGTAGAGAAAGAATGCTTAAAGGAGCAGAGTAGGGAAAGATGCCTTTATGCTTGGGGGCTGTGATATACGCAACAAAACATAGGTGATTTTCTTTAAACTTCATGCCCACATGAGATAGGCATTGTTCTCTTTTATTTTACAGTTGATGAAGATTAAGCTTACAGAAGTTATATGACGTGCCCAAGGCTAAATGTCTAAAAATAGTGAAGCTGTGAATTGAACCCAGTTTTATCTGACTCCAAAACCCCTCATACCGTGTTTTAGAACAGTGGGGACAATTTAGTGTTCACAGTGGTGGGGCTGGCTTTGCAGAAGGTTGAATGAGTAAGACTTTAATGTACCAGCAAAAGAAACATTGAGGCATCTGCTAAAGTGCCTTGTGTGGGGAGGGAATTGGCCTAAGTGATGAGGAAAACCTAAAGGTGAAAGTGACTTGGTGCCCTCCCATTGTACATCCTACCCAGTGCAGAAATCTTGGCTTCAACTTGTTTAATAGGCAGTTGTCCACCTAACAACAACAACAACAACATCCATCTCCATGTTGATGTTCTATGCTGAACAGTTCTATGAAACGGAAACTTTTTATTTCCTAAGACAGCACATTCAGTTTTTGAACAACCTAAAGACTGTCATTGTTAGGCGCTGTTGAGTCGGTTCCGACTCATAGCCACCTACATGCAACAGAATGAAACACTGCCTGGCTCTATGCCATCCTCACAGTTGTTGCCGTGTTTTAGCCCATTGTTGCAGCCACTATGTCAGTCCACCTCGTTGAGGGTTTTCCTTTTTTTCACCGATCCTCCGCTTTACCAAGCATGATGTCCATCTCCAGGTACTGACCCCTCCTGATAACATGTCCGTAGTATTTGAGACGAAGTCTTACCATCCTCACTTCCAAGGAGCACTCTGACTGTACTTCCTCCAAGACAAACTTGTTCATTCTTCTGGCAGTCCATGGTATATTCAATATTCTTCTCCAACACTGCAATTCAAATGCATCAGTTCTTCTTTGGTCTTTGTTATTCATTGTTCAGCTCTTACATCATATGAGGTGACTGAAAATATCATGGCTTGGGTCAGGTGCACCTTAGTACTCGAAGTGATATCTTTGCTTTTTAACACTTTCAAGAGGTTTTTTGCAGCAGATTTTCCCAATGCTACGGTAGTCTTTTTATTTCCCTTTTAAATTGAGACCAAGGAGCAGGGAGAAAGGAAAACGTGAGATGTGAACTGGTACAGTGGTTAAGTGCTTGGCTGCTAACCTAAAGGTCAGTGGTTCAAACCCACCAGCCACTTCGCAGGAGAAAGATGTGGCAGTCTGTTTCCGTAAAGATTACAGCCTTGGAAACCCTGATGGGGCAGTTCTGCTCTGTCCTAGAGGGTCGCTCTGAGTTGGAATTGACTTGATGGCAGTTTTTTTTTTTTTTTTTTTTAATTGGTATTTGCTTTCACTGGAGTCGGAATCAACATGACAGCAACTAACAACAAAAACATTTGACTTCAGTGAACAGATTTGTCTTATAAGGCCAGCTCTGTAAAACCCTGCAGCTTTTCCTAGGTACCTTATCTGTTACTCAGAGACCTCTGTAGAACAGTTGGGCAGCCCCAAGTTCCCGAGGAGGGAAACAGCCCTGAGTTGTTTTGTTTCTGCTGAATATCTCAGTCTTCATGGTGGGAACGCAGTCACTGGATGACTCCTTTGGAGGCCAGGGGAAATCTGATGTTAGGGGAAACCATAATTTCTCTTCGATTTTAATTCATGTGGGATCTGCTTTAAAAGAAACACAATTAGAGAACACTCCCAAAGACTTACCCAGCATCCTGTTTCTGCCTTTGCTGGTGGCTTTTGGCTCTGTGGCTAAAGGTGCCTTTTTTGTAAAGACTCTGCCTCTTTGGCTTGCTTTACCCCCAGAGGTTTTTCCTGACTTCAGCAGTAGTAATCTTCCTTAACCACGGGCTTTCCCGAGTCACTTGAGGGGCAGAAGGCATTTTGCCAGCTGGGAAACACAGTTTAGGATGTGCCTCCCAGAGACTTGAGTGGCTTTTAGCAAACTCAGCAACGCATTTGCAGGGAAGAAAGTGAGAATGCAATTCTATCTTAAATGCAGACCACACCAAAGCCTCTTCAAGCTTGAGTGAATGAGTTTAATGCAAATAAATCAGGGCCATTTGATATCATTTTCTTTGTCTTCTTCTGAAGTTGAATACCAAAGGGGCAATGGTATAGCCACTTTTGGAGTCCTTGATTTTTTTTTTTCTTTTTTTTTAAGTTTTGGGCCCTGTTGACTAACACTCACCAGACTGCAACTGGAATGGGAAACTAATTCCACGAAGTGTTGCTGGAGGCTGTATTAGTTCAGATCCACCAGCTGTTCCTTGGAAACCCTATTGGGCAGTTCTGCTCTGTCCTGTAGGGTCGCTATGAGTCGCAATTGACTTGAAGACAATTTTTTTTTTTTTTGGTTAGATGGCTTAAAACAACAGAAATTTGAGTATGTGTGTGTGTGTGTGTGTGTCTTTCTCTTATAAAGACAATCTAGGGCCCACCCTAACCCGGTATGACCTTATCTTAACTTGGTTACATCTGTAAAGACCCTTTTTCCAAATAAGGTCACATTCATAGGTACCAGCAGTTAGGACCTGAGCATATCTTTTTGGGAGGACAGGTGCCAGATTTTCAGAGGATCTGAACTTTGTTTCATGATAGAATATGACTTCCCTTACACTACTGTGTTTCTTCCTCCGTATCCACCAACAGAAACTTGCGATCTCTTAGTAGGAAATATCATAGTGCTTTATTTACATCTCTTCCTGATTTCTCCAGGGCCCCTCTCCAGTATTTGCTGGTTCTTCACTCAGGGTCGCCCCACCTGTTCCCCCCAGGTACCCTGGCTGGTGTTTGCCGAGTTCAGGGTTCCAGCCACACTCTGGCTGAGAGTCCAGTGAGTTGAGAGGAGCAGTGGTATAGGAGGACAGAGAAGGGACTTCAGTTCCTACTGTGTCCTCTGGCTCTGAATCTGCTTAGGGCTGGAAGTATTTTGACAAGTGGACTCTTCCACCCCTAGTTCATCTTTAGACCCAAGAAGGACAGTGGAGTTGGGGTAGCTCTTATTGGAGGGGGCTGGGAAGTGTCCTCCGGCTCCCCTGCCTCTCTTCCTGCTGCTGCCTTTTGCAGTTTACTTAGTTCTGTTGCCTGGGGGGGCTCCTTTGGTCAGCTGTGGATGTTGGCTCACACTACGATGATTTTAACATTTCCCTTTGATCGATCCTGTTGCAGTGATCACTCTACGGAGAGCCCAGGGCCACCTTCTGGGCTTGTAACGTTTTAGCTTTGTACATTCCGTTTATAGATTTTGCAATAATTAAGAAAGCAGCCCAGTGGCAGTCATTGCTGACCCCACTGCATCCTTGCCAGGAAGCATGAGTTAAATTTCTCAAAGCTGGGCTCACGCGTTGTACAGTGCAGCTTTGAGAGCCATTATTCTTTTGCTTTAGGAACTTAAGGGTTAAATTGGACAACAGTAACAGGGCTCGCAAGAGAGCAAGGACTACTCCAGTTGGTTTTGGTGTTTTTTAGTCATACATTAAACAGGACTCATCTTTGTGGTTGTAACCCTCATTTCACGTGTGAATCTAGATACTTGACAAGTTGCTTAATTACAGCTGGCTCGTTACCTGAACTTGTTATGCGTATTGTCACGTTATACCTCTGTAATTGTGCTAGGAAGTTGACTGGGAGGTTTAATAACCAGGTAGGTGAAGATCGTTAAAGGATTGTCTCTGCTTTGTTGTTCGCTGTGAGCTGTCATCAAGTTGACCCCACGCACAATGGACCAAATGCTGCCTGGTCCTGCACCATCCCCACGATCAGCTATGGATTGGACCATTGTGATCCATGGGGTTTTCATTCGCTGATTTTCGGAAGTAGATCGCAAAACTTTTCTTCCTAGTCTTAGTCTGAAAGCTCTGTTGAAACCTGTTCAGAATCATAGCAACATGCAAGCCTCTATTGACAGCCATGCATATGAGGTGCGTTGGTCAGGAATTGAACCTGGATCTCCTGTACGGAAGGTAGGAATTCTACCGCTGAACCACCACTGCCCCCATCTCTGCTCTGTTGTTGTTAGTTGCCATTGAGTCGGTTCTGACTCATGGACACCCCGTGTGTACAGAGTAGAACTGCTACATAGAGTTTTCAAGCCTTTCAGAAGTAGATCACCAGGCCTGTCTTCCAAGCACCTCTGTGTGGGTTCGAACCACCAATCTTTTGATTAGTAATCGAGTGCTTAACTGCTTGCGCCACTCAGGGACCTGTGTCTGCTCTAGTCTAGTCGAAAACCTTTCTACTCAAGGTGTGGTCTGTGTACCGTCGCCATTACCTGGGAGCTTGTTAGAGATGCAGAATCGCAGATGCCGGCCCAGAGCCACTGAATCAGAGTCTGGGTTTGAGAAGATCCCCACGTGGTTCAGTTGCACATTGAATGCTGTGTGCGCTGCTCTGAAAGCTTTGGAGGATTTCATCAAGGTTGTCTAGGAGCGGTTACACTGCTCTCACTTTGTACATCTTGGGTGAGCTATAAAGTTCTGGGACTTCAAAGGTGTGAGTTGGTGGTTCAGGAAGGAAGCCAGAGGTGGTAGGGTAGGTGTGTACTTGGCTTTAAGCAAAACTTCCATAAAGGGTGTTGCGCTATCCAAACCACGGTATCTAAAGGGATGTGATAAATTTAGACACAGTTATACACGGTGGAGAGGAGTCCCTGAATGGTACAAATGGTTATTGTGCTCAGCTGCTCACCAAAAGATTGGAGGTTTGATTCTACCTCGGAAGAAAGCCTAGAGATCTGCTTCAAAGAAAAACCAGCCACTGAAAACCCTGTGAAGCAGTTCTACTCTGCACCCATGGGATCACCACGAGTTGGAATCGACTTGCCCACAACAGGTTTGGTTTGTTTTTTCAGTCTCTTTGAAGGCAAGGACCCTGTCTCAAATCTCTCTGTATCCCAGGGCAGGAAGGATTTGATGATGACAAAGATGACTTGCCATTTCACCTCATTCTCACAAGTCCTGTTGGGTTTTTCCCAAAAGGTCCCTGGAATCCATTCATTCTCTACTCTCCATCTGTACTGCTGATGTCCTAATCCATCATCGGCCCTTTCCAGAACGTCCTCCCCCAGGAGCCATGCTTCCACGCTCCCTAGCCCTGGCCTGTCTTTTCTCTGTGTAGCAACCAGCCGGATGTGTAAGACAGACAAATCACACCGTGTCACTCCCCTGCTCAAAACCAACAGATAGCTTCCCTTTGCACTTAGAATTAAAGACAAACTCCTCTCTGTGGCCTCCGGTCCTGCTCACCTCGCCTGTGTGATCTTCTACATTCTCCCCCTGGCTCCTTACCTGGCCCTGCTGGTCTCCTTTCTGGTCCGTGAGCTCGTCAAGCCCTGTCCCACCTCCAGGTCTTTGCACCTGAAACACTCTTCCCAGGTCTCTGCTTGGCTACCTCCCTCTCATCCTTCAGGTCTCAGTGCAGGTATCACCTCCTCCGAGAGGCCTCCCCTGATCTTGCCAGCAAGGTGCACCCCAGGGACACTCCCTGTTCATTTCCTTTCTAGAGCTTGCCACCACCTTTCATTATCTAGTTTGTCTTTTTATTTCTTTATTGTCTGTCTTCCCCACCAGAACGTAGGCTCCTTGAGGACAAGGGACTCTTGTTAGTCTTAGTTTTGGTTGTATTGCTGGCACCTAGCATGGCGACTCACATCTGGTAATTGAATATTTGATGGATGCAGGAAGGGAGGAAGGGAGGGAGGGAAAAAGAAGGAAAGGAAGAAGAAAGGCAGAGAGGGAGGAAGGAAGGATGCAGGCTCTAAGCTCAGGTAGAATGAGTGACATTGCCCGGGGTTACAGGTGGGAAGCTGGGGAGGCTGGACTTTCCAACTCCGTGTCTGTGTAGTTCTGCCCCTCATTAGCAGGTTGGAGGATGGCCTGGGAGGCTCCAGGCAGCCATTCCAGCTCAAAAGATTGGAGACTGACATTTTGTTAGTTTTTCTCCGGTGACCCGATGACTCACTGCTGGCTGTCATTTCCATGGCTTTGTGGGTGGGAGAGGCTCTGGGGAGCAAATACTAATGGAGTTGGTTTCCTGGGCACCTTGGCTTTCCAAGGCAGCTGGCCATCTGACGGTGTTTTTCAGGCCGTATCAGCCACTTCATTGCTGTATTGAATGAAAGCATTTGTTCGCTTGGGGAGCTGTTACCCTTTGGATATTATGATACCACTAATATTGCTATCATTTCCCCAAACTCATTCCTGTGTGGGGGTGTTTCTGTTCCAGCTGCCTGTTTGATGGTTGTTATATAAGGTGCTGGCTTCTCATGGTAGCTTTTTATGTATTTTCCTGAGTGCCTTTCTCTGGGCTTTCTGGGGAGCTGATCTTTTCTCCCCTACTTTTTCTGATGCTTTTGCAGATGGTTAATTCAAATCTTGTTACCGGTGGCTGATCCCACCAGCGCAGGAGCTAGTTCTCCGATTGCCTGAGTGATGTCCCAGACAGGCTTTGGCCTGCACATAGTAGACTCCGTGGACATACCACTTCCTCAGCCCTGATATGTTAGTTTTCAGTTAATGCACTCAGCTGCTGACCAAAATGTTGGAGGTTCAAGTCCACCTAGAGGCACTATGCAAGAAAAGCCTGGTGGTCTACTTCCAAAAAATCAGCCGTTGGAAACCCAGGGGAGCACAGTTCTAGTCTAACGCACGTGGGGTAACCGTGAATCGGAGTCGACTCAATGGCAACTGGGAAGCATGATAGAAGATGGTCTCTTATGTAGAAGCCCTGGTAGTTGGTCCAGGGCAGGTATGGTTTCTCCCCAGTCAGAAAGGACTGAGGCTTGTGAGAGGATGAGATTGAAAACAGGAAATAATGCCTTAGTATTATTGTGAAAATAGTTTTGTCCTCCCAGATGTCCTGAAAGGTTCAAGTTTCCTCAGAAAAGGACAAGCAGGACGTGTCTTAGAGGAGGCCTTCCCGACATCCAGGATGTATGTGCCCTGTCAGCCCAGGAAGGCTCAGCTGGAAGCCTGGGTGGCCACTATGAAGGGAAGGGGTTAGGTAAAAGGAGGTAATCCTGTTGTCCGGCAACCCACAGAATTCCTCTCCCTTCCTGCCCAACCTACCACACAAAAAAAGTTCAACAGGAGGTCTGGCCAGCACTTGACCCTGGCAGAGAAGGTGGGAGCAGGAGACCAGACAACTAAATGTGCTGACCAAAGTGATTTCCACGGACAGGGGCACATCGTATTCCCAAACCCAGTGCCAAGAGACCCAGTGTGGCCTGCATCTGGTTAATGCGGTCTGCGAGGGGAGCCCCATGGACCCCAGGAAATAATCTGTGTTTGGTAAACAGAGAAGAGCAAACTTAATAACGGCGACCTTTTCTTTTTTAAGCTTCTCTGAGAGTTGTAATGATGGAAAATAATTACTAAGTCTTGGCTTGGCCCAGGGCCCCCGAATGGAAATGGCAGAGGGTATTGATTAGCTCAATGGCTCTTTAAAGAGCTGGCTGTGTTTGCCTTCATGCCTCATAAGCAGACAGCCTCTTTTCTGTCTCCACGCTTATTGGATTTTAGATGGTAACGCACACAAATATTGCTTTCACTGGGCAAATATTAGGCTGATTATTGGACAGGGGCAGCACAGAGTGACTATCCAGGGAAGGTGGGGGCAGTAATCTATATTGTAATGCCCAAGCCTGGCTGAGCTGTGAGCCTTCTGCCGGTGGCCTCAGCCCACCAGCCACTGACTCTGCCTCTCAGCTTTCCTAAAGGGATGGGCCACGGTGGCTCCACCATCCCTGGTGCTGGGTGAAAGCAGAATGCCTTTTTCTAACCTATTTTGGAATATGCTTTCATACACTTGCTTAGATGCCTGTGACGCCGAGTCCATTTCCTCTCCCCATCTGTGTGCCTTCCACTGCTAGGATATTCACAGAAATTGTTTTTAGTTTGATAATGATGACGGTGATGATATAATTACAGCTAATATGAATTGAGAGCTAAACTCCTGACCTGTGCCATCTTTATCCTCCTTTGAGAGAGCAGCCTAGCTCCCAGCAGGTTGGAAGCAGAACTTGCATCCTTTATCCCCGAGTCTGAATCTCGCCTCCTTTTTGCAAACCACAGATACTGTGTAGGTGAAATCTTGTCTGCCCGAAAGCTCAGTTTGAGGTCGGCAGCCCCCCTCCCCGACGACTTCTCTTCTTTGATTAAACAAACTGCACAGCAGCTGTGGCGTTGTGTGCCCAGTTATACAGGTGAGTGTGTGGAGGGGGGAGCCCAAGTGGGGAGCCGCGTGCTCCTCACAGTGCAGGTGCTGCCACTGTCAGCACTGCTCAGAGCCACGTCATGTTCCTTCTGGGACCCCGTGGGAGCCAGGCTTCCCTGGAAGTGTTGACCGCAAGTGCCAATGGCGGTTTCACCTGTATGATTTTAATGTTTGCTCTCCATGTGGATGGGAAATATGAGAAGATGCATTCTCAGTCCAGAGAGGTTTGGAAATAAAGGGCTGAGGTTTTCGTTAGAATTGGGGGTGCTGTTCCATTTCCTGTGGGAGGCAGAGCTAAGCAACTGACCCAGAGGCGCTTTCTGCCAGGGGAGAAATAAACTGGTTTTCAGAGAGAGAGAATGAGTGTGTGTGTCTGTGTGAGTGGGTGTGTTTGTGTGAGCGTGTGTGTGAGTCCGCACGTACAATGTGAGTGTGCGTGTATGAGCATGTGTGAATATATGAGTGTGAATGCGTGTGTGAATGTATCAACGTCTGTGAGTGTGCATGTGTGAGTATCCATGCATGTGAGTGTGTATATGTGTGTGAATGTGTGCACATGAGTGTACAAGTGTGAGTGTGTGTAAGTGTACATGTGTGTGCTGGGTGAGGGATGGTGAATATAACCCTTGATTACTTCTGTCAGATTCTGGAGGTAATCAGCTACCTAAAACCTCATTTTAATTCAAGGTCCCTAGATTCCCTGACCTGTCGCGCCTGAGATGGCCAGAGCAAGCAAGCGCTTACTTTGTGTTTTACCTTCTCCCTTCTGCTGCCTCACGCCCTTGGTCAGCAGAGATGACAAAGCTGGAACAGGAGGAAATAGAAATAGAGTCTGGGTTAATTCAGAGGCAGGGTCGCCAGCCTCTACATGGGGTAGCACAGCGAAGGGACTGCTGATGGTGTTGCTTGTGTCGCGATGACTGGAGAGGCAAGCAGGGACTCTCTGAGTCTCAGGTGGCCAGCAGAGGAAGGGGCTGATGAGCCAGGTTGGGCGGGGATACTCTGGCCTCATGAGGGGGGCTCCGAGGAGCCCCAAGAGGAGAACCCAGTTTCCACTGATTCTCTGCTTTGCTTTTGATGGGGAGGCTTCCTGTCACCTCCCAGGGAGGTCAGAAGTCCAAGGTGACCCCAAGACTAACGGTCCTTTGACACTCCCCCACCTCAACTGCTGTTCTCTTAGCTAATCTCCCAGTTGCCTTTTTAATAGGCATGAAACGAGAGCCTTCCTGGGCAAATCTGGGTGTATTACAGCTTACTCCATTCTCATCAGCCAGCTCGCCTCCAGCAAGATGTCAGAAGTTTGATTTTTCATTTGGATATTTAGCCGATGGGGCTGTTATGTTTTCTCTTATTAGCAGCTTCCCTTCTCTGCCGCCCTGGCAGTACAGCACATTTGCTCTGGGTTCTTTTCTTTCCGACACAGAAGGGAAACTCGTGATTTTTTAGGGGGGTGCAGTTTTTTTTTAGTAGGTGCAGTAGGCAGGTTGTGTGGAAGAGACAGCATACCCTGTTGATACCTTCTACCAGCCCCACAAATGACCCTGGCTTATTTATCATTATTTTTCCTGACTTATTAAAAACAGAGCTCTGATGGCACATTGGCTAAGAGCTCAGGCTCCTAACCCAAAGGTCAGCAGTTCGAATCCACCAGCCGCTCTTTGGAAACCCTACGGGGCAGTTCTACCCTGGCCTTTAGGGTCACTGTGAGTCGGAATCGACTTGATGGCAATGGGTTTGATTTATTATTAAAAACTGGCCTTTTAAGTGTTCAAAGAGTGAAGGCTAAGTTGTTTGAGGACTTTTAATTTTTTTTTTTAATCTTTACTGTGGTGGAATATATATGTTACAAAACTTTTGCCATTTCAACCCTTTCTATGTGTCCCATTCAGTGACATTCATTATGTTCACCCTGAACCATTGCCACAATCCGTTTCTAAATTTCGCCATCACCTTAACAGAAATGCAGTACAGTTTGGAGACTTTAAAATTGTTCAAGCAAAAGGAAAATGCGTAGTGGGTATGGGGAAGACCTGTGCTGAAGTGTTAGCAGGGTGGGGCTGGGGCCGCCATTTTCTCCCTGGTCATCAATCCCATACTCCTCCCAGGGTGTTTTCATTTTAGGAGGAGTAATCTCTGCCTCAGGGGCTGGTCTGCCCTCTGCCAGGCTTGGGAAGAATATTCCAGAGGCCATTATATTCTGGGATGGACTCCCTTCACACATACCCCTGGGATTCATGACTTTAAAAAAATACTAAAGATAAAACCAGCGTCCTCTCTGACCACCACCTTTACTCTCAGTTTCTTCTCTGTCTCCCCAGTAACCAGAGAGATCCCTTCCATGTGTCTCTTTCCAGATTGTTTTCTTTGCATTTATACACATACATATATGTGTGTGTGTATATATATATCTTGAAAATACTCATAGAAAATATAGACCATTTTGTGTGTGTGTGTGAGAGAGAGAGACAGAGAGAAGAGGGACAGACAGAGAAACAGACAAGAGACACAGAGAGAAAAGAAAGACAGAGGCAGACAGAGAGAAGAGAGAGACAGAGAAGACAGATGGAGACAGGAGAGAGATACAGAGAGAGGAGAGAAACAGAGACAGAGAAAGGAGAGACATACAGAGAGACAGAGACATAGAGAGGAACAGAGAGTGGATACAATGGCATATGTTCATGCCCCAGCGTTTCCTGGTCCTTGCATTGGTACAGCAAAGGTGGGTTTGTCCTCTGATGTTTTAGTTTTGTCCCCAAGAGAGTTTTAGTGGATAAGGGAAATGAATCACCTCTTCGATCCTCGGATCCTCCGCCCTCTGCTTTCTTTTCCCTTATCTCCCTGAATGTGCCATCTTCTCAAAGGCCTCAGGGAAGGAGCCTCTGGCCCTCCGTCAGTAAGTGGGTGGTACAGCTCCTGGCTGCTGGGGCTGAAGATAAAAAGGAGAATAAGATGGCTTAGTCTTATTCTCCATGGAGCCAGCTGGCTTTCCCATCTTCCTCCAGGCCCGGCCATCATGTCTAACCCTCCAGCTTTTCTGCGGTCTTGTTCCCTGAAGATAATGTGGCTCCCCAAGTCAAGAGGATGTCCCAGGCGTGGGAAAAGCAGCCGAGAGCCCTGTGCTCACAGGACATGGGAAACCATCCGTCCCTTGGTGGCACCAGCCTCCCACGGTGACACGTGCAGTCAGAGGTCCCTAGACTCTGATCTCTGACTCAGGCAGCAGACAGTGAAGGGGCAGCACAATGCTGACTTGGGAAGTCAGCAGCAAAGAAAAAAAAAAAAGAATTAAAAAAAATCGCTTTTCTTGAGTTAACTCTTCGGATGTCCAGGACTGTGTCCTTGACTATAGAATATCCCGTGGCTGAGAGGCACCATGTTCTGCTCTCGTGTTTGTGCTGCCCGATGCGTGGATTTTTCATGCATGGAGGTGTCAGCATTGAGTGTTCTCCTTTGTCCTAAGTGCACAGTGTAGAGTTTTGTAGCCACTGGGAGCTGATTCTAATGATGCTCAGAGCGGGTGGGGAGGACTCAGTGACCAAATGGACATGGATGTGGGGAATGGGGGGGCCTCTGCCAGTTGCACATGGTCCTTCCCGCCCCCCACCCACCTGCCCCGCCAGGTCAGGATAGCTCTGGGGCCCAGGCAGACAGCAGCTAGTCTGGGTGGGTGGGGACAACCTTCAAAGCCTCAGTCTGTTCCCTCCCTGTGACCTTGACCATGCTTTGTAGCACATGGGACTCAACAACTTCCCTCCACATGATTATCCAGCTCTCCAAGTTCATCAAGCAGCCAGTGTGCAGTGAGTTAGTCCTGGAGCTCCAGAGTCTGGGTCCACGCTTCCCACAGCAAGCCTGGGCTCTCCATCGTTACCTCCGTAGAGGCATTCCTTTTCAATTCTGCAGCCCCCCTTCCTTCCCTGCTTTCCCCCTTCCCTCCTGGGGCTTCCTGGGCAACAGCTAATGTTCTGGACAAAGATTTGCTCCCCCGCTGTTGCTGGGTGCCATCGAGTGGATTTCAACTTGTAGTGATCCCATGTGACGGAGTAGAGCTGCCCATAGGGTTTCCTAGGCTGTAGTCTTTATGGGAGCAGATTGCCAGGCCTTTATTCCGTGGAGCCACTGGAAGGGTTTGAACCACCAACCTTTTGGTTAGCAGTTGAGCACTTCATCATTGAAACCAGGGCTCCTACTACCAAGACCAGGTGTTGCTTTCCAAGTCCTCGGGGTAACACATGGATCTTTTCTCCTCCTTGCTGTTCCTGGTCCGGGATGCAAGCTGATGTTTCAGATTAGATAAGGGATGATGTCACTGGGGAGCGGTGAAGTGTGGGGTGGGGGTGGGAGTGGGGGACAGGGGGTCAGGATTGATTTGCCCACGTAGAGGCAACGGCAGCGACGGAGGGCTGGAAAGATCAAAGCCTGCAGAGAGAAAAGCATCTCATTACATCTGTAGCACAGAGGCCAGGATGCAGTTAACCCTGCATATTAACCTCGCTAGTTTAGACCACGTGTTCCGGGCAAGGGCCAGCTCTCCTGCAGTGCTCCTGTTAATCCAGGGCTGATTTGCTGGCTTTGGGCATCCGCTCTGCAGAGGTACAGCGGGAGTGCTTCATGCATTGCTCTACCTGAGTGTGCCTTATGGAAAAAGCAATCAGTGCCTTTTGCCTCTGATGGATTTAGATTTTTGGCAAAAGGCCCATTTTTCAAGCTGTTGGAACTTTCCGTGAGGGATTATCTTTCTAGCTTGGGGAGGGATCCTTGTGACTTTTCTCTCCTAGGTGGCTCGGTGGTAGAATTCTCGCCTTTTATGCAAGGATCCAGGTTCGATTCCCAGCCAGTGCATCTCAGGTGCAGCCACCACCCACCTGCCAGTGGGGGCTTGTGTGTTGCTGTGATGCTGAACAGGTTTCAGTGGAGCTTCCAAATGGAGTAGGAATAAAGGCCTGGCAATCTACTTATGAAAATCAGCCAGTGAGAACCAAACGGATTACAATGGCCCAGTCTGCCACTGATCATGCGGATGGCACAAAGCAGGCAGTATTTCATTCCGTTGTACATGGGGTTGCCGTGAGTCAGGGCTGATGCTATAGCAGCCGTCAGTGACAACAAAGTTAGTCCAGCCCCTCCCAGGCACCTTGTGACTCATCCGGCTTTACTGGGAGGGCACTCTGATGTGGGGGCCAGTTTTAGGATTCTGCCATAGTGTGCTCGTTGTCTAGGTCTTCCAGACAACAGGGACGCACGCGCGCACACACACACACACTCACTGCACATACTTGTGTATGCTTGTTCATCTTAGTAAGGAGCTTTCTCTTAATCAAAAGTACAGTATCTCACTATAGCAGATCTGTGGCTTTCTGAAAATACTTTTATCTTCAAAGCATTCATACCTTTGACCTGAGTGAGTATTTTTCCTCAACTAACCCTCAGGGGACAAATGCCCATGCCTGAAAGAGTCTGGGCTAGCTTGTGTGGGTGTCACATTTATCTCAGTTCAGACACCTTGAAGCTTGGAAATCTACCCTCTGAAAACCTGGGCATTTCTCCACTTGCAAGCTCACTGGGTGTAATGTTCATACAAGAAACTCTTAATGAAAAAAGGTGGTGCCCTGATGGCATAGTGGTTAAGAGCTCAGCTGCCAACCAAAAGGCCAGCAGTTCGAGTCCACCAGCCACTGCTTGGAAGCCCTGTGGGGCACTTTTACTCTGTCCTATAGGGTCACTTTGTGTCAGACTTGATGGCAATGGGTTTTTGGTTTTGGACAGTACAGTTAATATGATAGACTGCTAACTGAAAGGCTGGCGGTTTGAGTCCACCCAGATGCAACTTGGAAGAAAGGCCTGGTGATCTGCTTCCGAAACATCAGCTATTAGAGCCTTCTGGGGCACACCTCTACTCTGACGTACATGGGGTTACCAGGAGTTGGAATTGACTCAATAGCAACTGGTTTGGTCTTTCTTTATGCATTTGTACATCTCGGCATTTTTCCATGCTTTCTTTCCCCCCCCAACTCTGATTGGTATTTCTTTCCCCCTTGTATACTGATGTCCACACATCTCATGTAGATACTCACGTCTGAACACTGACCTACTTATGCCCAACTTAGAGTCTTTTACTTCTGTTTTTTCTTTCTCTTTTTAATAGGATGGTGATCCTATTGATATTGTCAGTAAGAAATAGTTTTGTGCTCATTTTGTGGTATTTGAGAGGAGTTTTAATTGCTTCATTTATATCCTTATACGTCCCCGGAGGCCATCAGCTCACAGCTGTGAGGTGATTGATGGAGACCAGGGGCTGAATGTAACCATGGACCGAAACAAAACTAAGTGGTTCATCCAGGGACCAAACTTAGCCTTGTTCGCCCTGTGTTTATAACTTTAGGCTGATTTGTTCCTGTCAAACCAATTAGGATATTGCTCCTGTCCCCCGGTGGCCTAGAAACTATCCTGATTTGTCCCTTAGCACTCTCAATTCAGATAAGTTCAGTGTTTAATGTTTAGGACCAAAGGCTTGGCTGACTTCTCTCTCTGAGATGGGCTCAGCTGCCCTTTGGAGTCACCATGGAGCTGAGCGCCAGTGCATGCAAGGGTCACCACCAGTACAGGGCCTCTTTAGGACTTCTGTGGACCCTGAGCACTTTGCCTTCATGGGCCCCTGCCTCCCCCAGAAGATTAAAGGTTGTTTTATTTTTTTGCAACTGGCATGAAGAGTAATATAATCCGGGCTGGATTAATTATCATGTATTTATGTATTATATACTCATTATTGTTGTAGTCAGGTCTCTGGGTAGCTCAAACTGTTTGCACTAGACTATTAACCTAAAGGTTGGTGGTTCGAACCCAACCAGTGGCAGTGTGGAAGAAAGGCTTGGTGATCTGCTTCCATAAAGATTACAGCCAAGAAAACCCTGTGGCACAGCTCTACTCTGTAACCCATGTGATTGCCATGCTTTGGAATCGACTTGATGGCAATGGGTTATTGTTATATTCATTTTTCCTTCTGATTTGAAAAGAAATTAAACCATTTTGGCAGGCCCCTAAAAGTATTGAGGGCCCTAGGCACTGCACCTCCTGTGTCTGATGGATCACCTGGCCTTGTCGGCCACCACAGACCCCTTCTCCATGCTGGTTGGAGCCTGACCCTGTGTATGGCAGAACTTCTGGATAATGCCACCTTAAGTGTTTGTGTTACCATCATCTATCAGTGAGCCAGAAGAGACTGGATTTGTTCTCTGGGGTTGGTAGAATATTACATCTTGTCTATAAAATATGACCCCAGATTTAGTCTCCTAAAGGGAAAATTTAGGCTCTTAGATATCTCTGGTGATAGAGGTGTCAGAGGAGAGAGTTTGTATTACAGGTATTGTAGTAGGTAGGATTCCAAGATGGTCCCTAAGAGTCCTGCCCCCTGGAGCACACATCATATAATCCCCTTCGCTCTATGGGATTTCATTCCCATTAGGATTTATTAGATTATTGACTAGTTGACTCTAAGTTAATCCAAAGAGTTTTTTTTTTTTTTTTTTTTTTTGGGTGAGACTAACCTAATCAGGTAACCCTGTAAAGAGGGACTGAGCCCTTCCTGAAGTTAGAGATATTCAAAGCAAGAGAGCAGCTCGTGCTGGCCTGGAAGATGCAAACAGCAATGTTGTGAACTGCCAATGGAGGGGGCCGTGCGGCAAGGACCTGAGGGTGGCCTCTAGGATCTGAAAACAGCCCTGACCGACAACCAGCAAGAAAACAGGGACCTCACTGCAAGCAGTTGAATTCTGCCAACAATCAGTGAGTTTGGAAGAACCCTGAGCCTTGAATGAGATTGCAGCCCTGGCCAACACCTTGATTTCAGCCTGGTGAGGACTCAGCTTAACCCATGCCTGGGCTCCTGACCCATGGAAACTGAGAGATAATAAGTGAGTGTCGTTCTGAGCCTCTGGATTTGTGAAAATTGTGATGCCATCATAGGAAATTACCATAGGCATGTTGTATGTCTCATCCTGGTTGTCTGCTTTGGAACTTAAGCTCAGAAAAGAAAGAAAAGGGAACAATGTCAGTCCCTACATACCCACAGCGGGAATCAGAGAAACATTCCTTTAGAAGCAAGCTGTTTCAATGCCTTTGCAACTGCCAAGTCCTCATCAAGCCTAGATTAGTTTAATAATTAATCCAGCTCCAAGCAGAGTGATGCCATGGATAAAGCCACATTTAAAAAAAAAAAAAAAAAAACTTAAAGGTGTTCTTCAAAGCCGCAGATTTCCTTTGAAGTGGCTCGCACCCCATTTGCGGGCTGTTTCTTTTGCATAAAACCCGCTCGGGTTTCCACGTCCAGCCAGAAGATGCTTCCCGCCCTGTCTGCCCTTTTTCAGTCCCTAAATGGTCTGCAATCCTACCTTTTGCAGCTGGTGTGGTTTGGGCCGAATACCTTGGTAATCATTTCTGTTTAGGAGGCTGGCTGTCTCAGTTGTGGAGGTAGCAATTATCAGGAAGCACAAGAGCTATTTTCAGAAAGGGTTTGAAGTTTCAGGCCCTGGTGGCCAAGGCCCTGTGGAAACAGGATGCTGCCGAGGAGCCTGTGGCTGTTAGAAGGAGCCGCGGGGCCTAGGAGCTAAGGAAAACATCAACCCCTAGGATGAGAGAGAGTGATAGTGCTGTGAAGACCTCATTACATCCAAGTGCCTCACTGACATCTCGCTCTTGGTGCCCCAGCCCTTCCAGGCCTCTCCCCAGTGGACTTCGGGCAAAGGCATGCTTTTGTT
Organism: Loxodonta africana; assembly: GCF_030014295.1. NCBI lineage: Eukaryota > Metazoa > Chordata > Mammalia > Proboscidea > Elephantidae > Loxodonta > Loxodonta africana. Next base: position 19,972,240 of record NC_087359.1, read on the forward strand.
TTTGTTAGGTGAAATGGTTTTGTGGTTGGTTGAAATGGTTTTGTTGCTGTTAGGTACCCTCGAGCTGTTAGCTCCCCTTGAGTCAGCTCTAACTCAATGTGACCTTGTTATTTGCTGTGGAGTTGATTCCGATTCGTGGCCACCCCATGTGTGCAGAGTGGAACTGTTCCTTAGGGTTTTCAAGGCTGTAACTTCCCTGTAGTGGTCCAGTGCTTAACATTTGCACGTAACAGAATGAAACATTGCCCAGGCCTATGCCATCTTCATAAATGTTGGCATGTTTGAATCCATTGTTGTGGCTAACGTATCAATCCATCTCACTGATGATTTCCCTCTTTTTCGCTGACCTTCTACTTTAACATAATGTCCTTTTCTAGCAATTGATCTTTCCCGATGGCATGTCCAAAGTAAGCTAGGTGTAGTCCAGCCATCCTTGCTTCTAAGGAGCATTCCAGTTGTATTTCTTCTTAGACTGATTTGTTCGTTCTTCTGGCAGTCCGTATTATATTCGGTATTCTCCGCCAACACCACAATTTAAATGCATCAATTGGTCTTCGACCTTCCTTTTTCATTGTCCAGCTCTCTCATGCACATGAGGTGACTTAAAAATGGTTTAGGCAACAAACATCGTGACATCTCAACCCTGCTTCTGATCTTTCTTTCCTCATCTCTTTTCTTCTTTGATTCCCTGGCTGCTGATTCCTTTGATGGGTGTCTGATAGTTCAGCGCCCCCAGTAGGGGCTGAGGGTGCCTCTGTTCCTGCTGATAACAAACCTCTCTCTGTTTTTTTTTTTTTTTCATTTTAGGCCATCTCCAACAAGAATACTAACATCTGCCAGTTTTTCTTTTGTAGCCTGGAGACCTGGTGTTCAGGTTGGGGCCATTACCCTGTAGTGCCTTGCCTTAGTTTCCATTTATCTGCACAACAAAAGTGAGTTTTTCCATAGGCAACCACTTACAGGCTAAGAAGAGAGGGAATTTCACAGATCTATGCCTCTGGGATTTGGCCAGGAGCAGAGAGATGGGCCACCCCAGGGGGAACACTGATTTTCAGCTGTGTGAACCGAAGGCACAGACAGTTCCCTCCCGGAATATGGTGGCACACAGCTTTCGCATAGCGTGTACAAACTCCTGTCTACATCCCTCGGGTTGATATTGGTGGTGTTACTTTCATGAGAGAGTCCCTGGGTGGTGTGAACAGTTAACATGCTCGGCTGCTAACTGAAAGGTTGGAGGTTCGCCTTGGAAGAAAGACCTGACGATCCACTTCCAAAAAATGAGACATTGAAAACCTTGTGGAGCACAGTTCTACCGTGATACACATGGCGTCGTCATGAGTCGAAATCCACTTGCTGGCAATTGGCGTGTACTTCTGTGACGTTGAAGTTGCCTTAGTATATTGCTAGCTAATCATGAGGAGCAGCCTGGTGCTGGGAGCTGTAATGGGGTTTGAAATCAGAAGATCTTGTTAAAAATCCTGGCCGTGGCTCTGATTAATAGTGTCACGCTAAGTAAGTCATTAGCTGTTAATGACTTGGCTTCCTCAGATGTAAAATAAGGGCAGTGATGCTACCTGTCCGTCTACATCACAAGAAGATATTGGCGATCAGATGTGTTCATGTAAGAGAAGGCACGTTGGAAGCTGAGCATGGTGCAAGCCAGAGAAGGTGTGCACATGGAGCTGTTTTTTGTAACTTTGGGGGCAATACCAAGGACATTTCATTCTACCCAGATCATCTCCTCTGCTTCGGAATTCCTGGGATATGTTGCATTGTTCTGGCACTGGGATTCCTCCAGAAGTTAGTGGGAAGATACCTCTTGAGCAGACCAATTTTGTGGATTGTATCTATTTCAGGGCCGGCATGTTCTCTGTCCCTTTATCCTGCAGTCAAAAAAAAAAAAAATCATTTTATGGTTGTCAAAGCTATATAGATTGGTGATAAGCCAGACTTTTCTCCTCAGCAAGGCTGTGATAAGGATCTCTTTTCTAGCGTTGATAATAGTAGGGCTGGGCTTTATAGAAGAATTAACTTGTTGGTTTTTATAATCTCCAGCTGGTATGACTACAAGGTGTGAGAGAGAGAGAACAAAAAACAAACAAACAAAAAAAACCATATATGTGATATATTCTACTGACTCATCTCTAAGGATGCCAAACTCAGACCTTTATTTATGAAAGTGATAGATATTTGAGGTCAAGTACTTTACTCGCCCATTTTTTCCCTGGATAAACTATGATCAGATTCCAGTGAAAGGAGAACTATTTTGCTGAATATTCTGAGCCTTGAACACAGAAGAGGACTGCTTTGGGCAATGTTCCCTAAAGCTTCATGTGCAAAATATTAGTAGGTTATTTATATATGTTTATTATGGATTGAATTGTGTCCCCCCAAAATATGTGTTATAAATCCTAACTCTTATACCTGTGGTTATAACCCCATTTGGGAATAGGGTTTTCTTTGTTATATTAATGAGGCAGTATTCATCTGTTTTAAGTCACTTTTTTGAGATATAAAACAGCAGATTAAGCAAGAATCAAAGAGCAGAGATGAGGGGAGATAGATATCATGCCACATGAAGATCACCAAGAAGCCAAGGAACGGAAGCTGAAAAGAGACAAGGACCTTCCCCTGGAGTGGACCTAGAGAGGGAGAAAGCCTTCCCCTCGAGCCAGCACTCTGAATTCAGACTTACAGCCTCCTAAACTGTGAGAAAATAAAAACTTTTGTTTGTTAAAGCCACCCATTTGTGGTATTTCTGTTATAGCAGCACTAGATAAGTAAGATAATGGTCAAATGGGAAATGTAGGATTAAACAAAATGGTGTTCATTGCCAAGGGATATTTTGGAGTCTTTTTATCTGCCTATGTGTGGACTTTCCCAAACATATTTTTCCATGGAATTCTTTCCCTAGGAACATCTCATGGAACAGGGAACTCTGGGAAATTGCAACTTAGGTCAGAACAAGTCACCAGGAGATCTTTTCTTATTTTTGGTCTTTTAGTAATTTCTTTTTTTTTTTTTTTATTGTGTTTTAAATGAAGGTTTATAAAGCAAATTAGTTTCTCATTAAACAATTAATATGTATATTGTTTTGTGACCGTGGTTGCCAACCCCACGATGTGTCAACGCTCTCCTCTTCTCGACCTTGGGTTCCCCATTACCAGCTTTCCTGTCCTCTCTTGCCTTCTAGTCCTTGACCCTGCGCTGGTGTGCCCCTTTAGTCTTGTTTTGTTTTATGGGCCTGTCTAATCTTTGGCTGAAGGGTGAACCTCAGGAGTGACTTCACTACTGTGTTAAAAGGGTATCTGCAGACCATACTCTTGGGGTTTCTCCAGTCTCTGTCAGACCAGTAAGTCTGGTCTGTTTTTGTGAGTTAGAATTTTGTTCTGCGTTTTCCCCAGCTCTGTCCGGGACCCTCTATTGTGATCCCTATCAGAGCAGTCAGTGGTGGTAGCTGGGCACCATCTAGCGCTGGACTCAGTCTGGTGGACGCTGGGGTAGGTGTGGTCCATTAGCCATCCAGGAGATCATTGTCCATGACAGAGGTATGCTTGGTGCCTCAGGCAGCATGCTATTTGGACTATAGGAGTCACAGAAAGTGGTGACTTAAAAATGTTACTTTGAGCATAGAACAACAATCATTAGGCTACCATGGGGTGTCCTGTCCATCCCGTCAGTATGTAATGTGAAGGCAGAAATGTGTTTTGAGTGGCAATTGATAGGGAGGGAAGCAGGGAGGAGGAGAATGACAATTCTGCTGTTGCTCACCCCTAAGCCAGTGTGTGGCCCATTTGACTGATGTGTGTGCTCATTTCAAAGGAGAAAACAAGCCACACACTACCAATGTTGATTCAAGGATTTTTTTTTTAAACTCTCCTGTTATATATGTATTTGTAAGCAAAAATATGCACAAATGTCAAATTAGGCATAAATGAGGCCTTAGGCTTTTTTGGCTCTTCAACAGTCATAAAACTAAAGACCTTGTCAGTTCAAATCAAAACAGCTAAATTCAAAACCAACAACATTTTCAAGATGTGACCGATAATGTTTTGCTAAAAAGAGGCCACCACTTGCAATGCACCATGGCACTTACTGCCATGTTCAACTCTTCTGTTCTGGAGAGTCCCAGGGTGCTGCAAATAGTTAACATGCTTGACTGCTGGCTGAGATGTTGGAGGTTGGATTTCACCCAGATGCATCAGAGGAAAAGCCTGGTGATCTGCTTCTGAAAAAAATCAGCCACTGAAAACCCTGTGGAGCACATTCTACTCTGACACACATGGGGTTGTCACGAGTCAGACAGAGTTGACTCAATGGCATCTGGTTTGATTTTTTGGTATCTGTCATGGATTGAATTATGCTGCCCTACAAATGTGTTTATCAACTTGGTTAGGCCATTTTGTGATTGTAATTTTATGTTAGAGGATTAGGGTGGGATTGTAACAGCACCGTTACTCAGGTTACCTCCCTGATCCAATGTAAAGGGAGTTTCCCAGGGGTGTGGCCTGAACCACCTTTTATCTCTTAAGAGATAAAAGGAAAAAGAAGCATGCACAGAGTTGGGGACCTCATACCATCAAGAAAGGAACAACAGGAGCAGAGCGTGTACTTGGGCCTCGAGGTCCCTGTGCCTGAGAAGCTTCTCGACCCTGGGAATATTGAGAATAAGAATCTTCCATCAGAGCCGATGGAGGAAGAAAGCTGTCCACTGGAGCTGACACCCTGAATTTGGGCTTTTAGCCTACTTTACTGTGAGGAATTAAATTTCTCTTTGTTAAAGCCATCCACTTGTGGTATTTCTGTTATGGCGCCACTAGATAATTAAGACAGTATCACTACAGCCACTGGATAGACTCAGCTCTTCCACCAAAGTGGAACTATGTGGAAATCTCCATCATCTATACAGCACTTCATTTGGCCTGCACTGTGCTCAAACATACCATTTGTCTATTAAACCTACCGTTGTGCCTTTCCCGTTGACCACAGAAATCCAAACCGGTTGCTGTCAAGTCGATTCCAACTCATGGCAACCCCACGTGTTATAGAGCGGGACTGAGTTTCATAGAGTTTTTTTTCTGTAATCTTTATAAATCTTTCTGGTATTGTCTGCTTTCAGCCAGGATCCATCTGATGTTAGCAGTGATATCCCTCATTCCACATCCTCTTCTGAATCCAGCTTAATTTCAGGCAGTTCCTTGTCAATGTATTTGCTGCAACTGTTTTTGAATAATCTTCAGCAAAATCTTACTTGTGTGTGGTATTAATAATATTGTTCAATAATTTACAAATTCTGTCAGATCACCTTTCTTTGAATGGGCACAAATAATGGATCTCTTCTAGCCCATTGGCCAGGTAGCTGTCTTCCTGATTTCTTGGCATAGACAAGTGAGCACTTGTAGCGCTGCATCCTTGTGTTGAAGCATCTCAATTGGTATTCTGTTAATTCCTGGAGCCTTGTTTTTTGCCAGTGCCTTCAGTGCAGCTTGGATATCTTCCTTCAGAACCGTTGGTTCTTGATCATATGCTACCTCATGAAATGGTTGAAGTTGAACGTTGACCAGTTCTTTTTGATGCGGTGATTCTGTGTATTCCTTCTATCTTCTTTTGATGCTTCCTGCGTTGTTCAGTGTTTTGCCCATAGCGTCCTTCAGCATTGCAACTCAAGGCTTGAATTTTTTCTTCAGTTCTTTCAGTTTGAGAAATGCCAAGAGCGTTCTTCCCTTTTGGTTTCCTAACTCTAGGTTCTGTGTTTTATTGACTATGCAAAGGTATTCGACTGTGTGGATCATAACAAATTATGGATAACATTGCAAAAAATGGGAATTCCTCAGCACTTAGGTGTGCTCATGCGGAACTTGTACATAGACTAAGAGGCAGTCATTCCAACAGAACAAGGGAATACTGAGTGGTTTAAAATCAGAAAAGGTGTGCGCCAGGGTTGTATCCTTTTACCATACTTATTCAATTTCTATGCGGAGTAAATAATCTGAGAAGCTGGACTATATGAAGAAGAACGGGGCATCAGGATTGAAGGGGAAGGCTCGTTAACAACCTGCGATATACAAATGATACAAACTTGCTTGTTGAAAGTGAAGAGGACTAGAAGCATTTACTGAAGGTCAAAGACCACAGCCTTCAGTACGGATCACACCTAACGTAAAGAACAAAAACACTCACAAGTGGACCAATAAATGGAGAAAATATTGAAATTGTCAAGGATTTCGTTTTACTTGAATCCACAATCAATGACCATGGAAGCAGCAGTCAAAAAATCAAATGACGTATTGCATTGGGCAAATCAGCTGCAAAAGACCTCTTTAAAGAGTTAAAAAGCAAAGGTATTGCCTTGAGGACTAAGGTGTACCTGACTCAAGCCATGGTGCTTTCAATTGCCTAATATGTATGCGGAAGCTGGACAATGTACAAGGAAGACTGAAGAACTGATGCCTTTGAATTATGGTGTTGGTGAAGAATATTGACTATACCATGGACTGACAAAAGAATGAAAAAAATCTGTCTTAGAGGAACTACAGCCAGAATGCTCCTTAGAAGCAAGGATGGTGAGACTTTGTCTCATGTACTTTGGACACGTTATCAGAAGGGACCAGTCCCTGGAGAAGGGCATCATGCTTGGTAAAGTAGAGGGTCAGCAGAAAAAAAGGAAGACCCTTAATGAGATGGATTGACACAGTGGCTGCAACAATGGGCTCAAGCATGATAACAATTTTGAGGATGGGGCAAGACCGGGCAGTGTTTTGTTCTGTTCTACCTGAGGCCTCTATGAGTCAGAACCAACTCGATGGCATCTAACAACAACAACCACAACAACAACAACAAGCTTTATGGAAGCAGTTCTCCAGGCCTTTCTTCATGTTGCTGCTGGGTGGGTTCAGACTGCCATCCTTTGGGTTAGCAGCTGATTGCCAATCACGCACTCCACCCAGGCTCCTTGCTTTTCCCATTAGCTCTCAGCAATCAAAGCAGTACTGCTTGATACCAGCTCAATCATAAATACAAATGCAAACAAGGGTACCAAAATTGAGCAGTGGGGTTTGGTTGTAAAGGGGCCACCCTAGTGGTTCAGACTATTGGTATGTTTTTTTAAATTCTCATTTAAAGGAAAACACAAGGTTAAACAATTTTTATGTAAAACCTTCAGACCTCTGAGAATGTGCCCATGGGTCCCCACTGAAGAAGCGTTGCTTTAGGTGAGTGAGACTGGCTTTGTGGGTTTAATCTAGACCAGTTGTTCACAGCCTGGATGGATCCATGGAGGGCTTCAGGGAATTCATAGGCTCCCTGATAGCACATGCAACATTTTTTTTTAATGTCTGTGCATATGTACTAGCACAGTTGTTAAGAGCTTGGCTGCTAACCAAAAGTTCAGCAGTTCAAATCCACCAGAACCCTGTGGGGCAGTTCTACTCTGTCCTATAGGGTCGCTATGAGTCAGAATTGACTCGCTATCAGTAGGCCTGGCTTGGGGCATATGTGGTATGGCAGATTGTAAAAATGACCACAAATCCTTCTCATTTAGGCACTCACGTCCTGGCAACGTCTTATTGCAGGTCCTGTCATCAACAGGTGGAGTCAGTTTATGTACCCCTTCCATCTGGGCGGCCATCGACTTGCTTTGATTAATGGGATGGTAGCAAATGTGATGCAAGCACAGACTTGAAAAACACTTGCACATTGGACCTTGATCTCTCTTGCTACATCTGAAACCCTGAATTTACCACGTCAGCAAGTTCAGTCGAGCCTGCTGCAGAATGAGAAACAACATGGAGCCAACAGCCAGCCAAACCCTGGCCAAGAGCCTGCTAGCTGCCAGGTGCACGCGCTGTCCCTGACATCCAACTGCCGTCCAAGCTGCCAGCTAACTACAGATGCATATACGAGCCCAGGCAACGTTAGCTGAGCCTAGGCAGAACAACGGGAGCTCATGCAGGCTAGTGAGCAATTACAACTGATGTTGTTTTAAAGCACTAAGTTTTGGGACTGTTTGTTACCTAGCAATAGGTAACTGATGCGCGTTTTTCTGGGCAGAGAAATCTTGGCTTTCAAGCACATTTCTGAAGAGGTCTGTAATCTCCAAAAGGGTAATAGATGTCTGAAAAAGACCAGTTGGGGATTCTCAAACCATTGAGAAGCCAGATAGGGCTCAGACTGGATTATATGGATATATTTCTACCAATCTTAGGACTAGGTCTAGGATTAGATTAAGAGAAGTGGGTAACCATTGAGGATTAGAAAGAAAAGTACCTCGTTATACTTTAAAAACTAAAAAAAAGTTTTTTTTTTAGGTTTTTTTTTTTTAGATTTGTATTATTATTATGTTTTCTTTACTGTACTTCAGATGGTTTACAGAACAAAGTAACTTCTCATTAAACAGTACACATATTGTTTTATGACATTGGTTAACAACCCTACATCGTGTCAACACTTTCCCTTCTCAATCTTGGGTTCCCTATTATCTGCTTTCCTGACCCCTCCTGCCTTCTTGTCCTTGCCCCTGGGCTGCTGTGCTCTTTTAGTTTTTTGTTTTATGGGCCTGTCTAATCTTTGGATGAAGGGTGAACCTCAGGAGTGACCTCATCACTAAGTTCAAAGGGTGTCTGGGGGCCATACTCTCAGGGTTTCTCTAGTCTCTGTCAGGACAGTAAGTCTGGTCTTTTTTTGTTTGTTAGAATTTTTTCCTACATTTTCCCCCAGCTCTGTCCAGGACCCTCTATTGTGATCCCTGTCAGAGCAGTCAGTGGTGGTAGCCAGGCACCAGCTAGTTATACTGGACTCAGTCTGGTGGAGGCCGTGAGATGTGGTCCATTAGTCCTTTGGACTAATCTTTCCCTTGTATCTTTAGTTTTCTTCATTCTTCCTTGCTCCCGCAGGGGTGAGACCAGTGGAGTATCTTAGATAGCCGCTGACAGTCTTTTAAGACCCCAGACGCTACACATTAAAGTAGAATGTAGAACATTTTCTTTATAAACTATGTTATGCCAGTTGAACTAGATGTCCCCTGAGACATGAGTAATTTGGCACCAGAAATAGGAGGAAGTTTTGTTCTAAAAAGATATTTGAGTAATATCATACAGCTTAAATATAGCTAGAAATTCATAATTAACTTCTGCCACTGTGAAGCTTCAGGCTAAGGTCAAGGAGAACCCAGGGAAGAAGCTGGAAAATGTGGCATTGAAAAAATCATGGGCTTCAGGATGAAAGATCTTACCTTAAAGGGGAGTGGGCTGGGTTGCTCCACTCTGAGTATTTTGTCAGGAATGGGAATGAAGATGGAACCTTTGGTTGGAGAGTTACAGCTGCCCATCGTCATGTGGTCCCAAAGTTGATACTGATGAGCACATGCAATCATCAGTAGTGGCCACTGGTGGTTCAGTGGTAGAATTCTTGCCTCCCATGCCGGAGACCAGGGTTCAATTCCCAGGCCAGCGCACCTCACGCACAGCCACCACCCATCTGCCAGTGGAGGCTTGCATGTTGCTATGATACTGAACCGGTTTCAGCGGAGTAGGAAGAAAGGCCTAGCGATCTATTTCTGAAAAGCAGCCAGTGAAAACTCTATGGACAGTTCAGGCAAATCCATAGAGACAGAAAACAGATTGGTGGTTGCCAGGGGCTGGGGGAGGAGGGCGTGGGGAGTGACTGTTTAAAGGGTATGCATAGGATCGTCTTTTGGTTGGTGATGAGAAGGTTTTGAAACTTGATAGAAGTGCTAGTTGCGCAGCATTGTAAATGTACTAAATGCCACTGAATTGTATACTTTTAAATGATTAATTTTTATATTATGTGAATTTCATCTCAATTAAAATAAAAGCAGACGGTGGGGACCAAGTCCTTTGAGCTGTCATTTTCCTTATTTGGGGGGCTCATGGCTGTGATCCAGGATTCCCGAAGGTGTAGGTGAACCCAGGCAAGGAGGGTGGCAGTACCTTTTCTGAAAGAGCCCGAGGCAGGATTGTACTTTCAGCCTCAGTGTCTGCTCCACTTGGTGTCCCCGTGTGCTTTGAGGCCAGCTGCTCACCACCCTGAGCCAGCCTTACCTTGGGCTGCTGGCCGCTGCTGGGTTCCCATCGTGCGTGAGCGTGAGAAGGTGATCTGTTATGTAAGCGTCATCCATATTCTGGCTGGTGATCTGGGCGACATTTAATTTTTTTTTCCATTCTGTGGAATAATTTACCACTGTGTTATGAGTGTCATAATTATTGCAATTTCTCAGTAATAAAAGGAGCATCAATTATTTAGCGTCACCTTGTGTGTGTGTGTGTGTGTATGTGTTAAGTAGGGATGGCAAGAGGCAGAGACTGAGGCAGCGGAGGAGGCCCAGCCCACACAGGGCTCCAGGCAGGTTGCCTGCCAGGTCGCTCCCCAGACCTCTCCCCAGCCTAGGATGGCTTGGTCCTGGGGGTAAGGCTCCTCTCGAGATCCTAATTCCCTTCTACACTGGGGCGGGATGCCGGCTGCATCAGCTGTGGCTGGCAGGGGGCACCAATTAATCCCCTGACCTTTCCCTTGGCCGTCATTAGGGAGTCTTGGCCTGCTGACAGTCTCCAGTTAAATGGCCTGCACTCCATGAGGCCAGCATCATCTCAGCCTGAATCCAGAGAAACCTCAGAGAAAGGTTACCAGAGCTCCCCCGACCCTGAATCAGTGTGCTAGAGGTGTATGTGGGTTTGGCGAAGGCCAGGCTTGCCATTTATACACTGGTGAGCTGACGAGGTTCATCTGCTTCGCCTTTCTTGACACAGTTTTTGGGACACAGCCCCCGTGGGATGGACCAGAGAGAGGACATAGCTCAGAAAGAAGACTGCTGTTGAGATGTGGAGCAAAACATAGAGTGCTTGCAATGAGTTTGGGGGCTTCAGGGCCACCAGCGCTTCAGCACCAAATGGTACTGATCCAGTAGTGCTTTGTGTGGGGGCCTTTGTTGTTGTTGTTGTGTGCCATCTAGTTGATTCCGACTCCTAGTGACCCAATAGGAGAGAGTAGAACTACCCCATAGGGTTTCCTAGGCTGTAATTTTTACGGGAGCAAACTGCAAGGTTTTTCCTCCTGTGCAGCAGCTAATGGGTTCCAACTGCCAACGTTTTGACTAGCAGCCCAGTGCTTAATCATTGTGCCACCAGGGCTCCTTTGTGGGGCCTTTAGTTTGTTATGGACTTCCTTTGGAGACCAGTGCATCCCTTCCGTTATGTTCTGGGCCTTTCCTTTGGGGATTTTTTTTTTGGGTGCTCTAGAGATATCAGCCATCGGCAGTTGCCTTCCTCATGCCCGGGACCACCAGTCATGATGAACAATACCCGGATTTTATTCTTGAAGGAGATATTGTTTTTTGAAGTCTTCTCTTAAGTTTTGTTTTAAATGTAAGGCGCGTTGCCGGGTTGCTTTTCTACCTCCCCTTTCTCTCTCATCTTATTTCACCCTTCTTTTTCTTCTCTTTTCCTTCTGGAAGGTGCTATTCTTATCCAGTCCCTACGCCATTTACATGGCCTTTCCCGAGTGTATAGGAGTTCTGTTTATTCTGAGCCAGGGACTTGCCCCAAGCCTTGCATCCTCATCACCGTCATCATCGTCACCACCATCACTGTCACAATCACCACTGTCACCACCATCACCATCGCTGTCACCACCATCACCATCATCATTCCTGCACAGGAAGACAGTGACCCTTGGTGGGGTTGCCACGTGCCCCCCAGAAGTCCATTCCCTTGTTTCTGTCCTGAGCTAGATTTGGAGGGGTGGGTGGGAGTGGGGGAGGAAGGACAGGAAAGTGGCTGAGGGGAGAGAGTGGTGAAGAAGGAGAAGGGAGGGCTTAACCTGCAAAGGAGACTTTGTGTTTGGCACCTTGGCATTTGGGAACTGCAAGGTGATGCAGCAAACCTGAATGTCCAGAGCCCCAGTGGCCCAGCCGCAGCCCTATTGCAGGGAGGAGAGTGATTCATTACTCCGCTGATGGGCGGCAGAGCTGACTCTCAGGGCTGTGGGGGAAAGTCGACAACAGCTTATATTAGTCAGAGGTTTACCCTGGGAGCTGACCTCCTGGGGGCCTGCAAGGATTGAGTGAGAGAGTGTACATGGAAGAGCTTTGCAGAGATTAAAAATAAAAAGTCCCCAGAAATGAAAGAAAAGGTGGGTGTGCTACTGTCAGCAAAGCAAGAGAGGAACGTGGGAGAGAATTTCTGTCTGGGGTCCTGGCCACTCTTGCACAAGCCTAGGCCGGGTTCATTTAAGGCTCCATAAAGGCTCCTCTGTCCCTAGCAGCCCCCGTGCTTAGTGAGCAGACACCATGGAGGAAGGGGTGCCGTCACCCAACAGGTGGAGAGCCATACTGGCTGCAGAGGGGTTTCCTGGACCTTCTGGTCCTCCACCACCAGAGACATTATGATAAAGCCACGAAAACAGGGCTGACGTCTCTCCCCAGGGCTGTTCTTTGAAATTTCAAGGGGCGGGTTTCTCTGTTGTCCTCATGAACAGCTGGGAGTGGAGTGTGGGGATGTCAGGACTCCCAGAAGGGAGTCTGGGAAGAGCCCTGGCAGGCCATGTTAGGCCTTGGCTGGGACCACAGTGACATGGACAGCACTGCCAGGTGTGTGGATGGAGAAGAAGCTGTCCTGGGCATCACTCCAGAGACGTTTCCCGCAGCTTCAATTGATGCTCAACGGTCCCCAGCCCTTTGGAAGGCTGAATGTGGTGGGATCGAGTGCATAGGAGCATTGGGGTTGGGCCCAGGTGGAGGTGGACCCAGCTAGGGAGGGGCCCTGGTGAGGGTGGGCCCTGGGGGGGGTGGGTGCAGGTGGAGGTATTCGGGGTCTTTGTTTAGCTTATTAAAAAGGGCATCTTCTGTGTGAAGTTGGGGTGAGATTTCCTTAGTGTTCCCCAAACCACTGAAATAAAGCAGTGCGCGGCCAACAGGACGCAGCATCATACAGCTGTAAAAGGATGCGGAGGGGACAGAGGAGTCAACGTTTACCCAGCTGCCCCTTGCCTGAAACACTGCCCATCAGAAATCTGAGTGGTTTCTTCCCTTGCTTCTTTGCTTTGCTCCAATGCCACCTTCTCAGAGAGGCTTCCCTCACTCTTATCTGAAGGAACACTCCACCTTTACATTTAATAATGGGGTAATAAAAAAAAAAAAGGAAAGGAAAAAAAGACCATTGCTGTGGCATCAATTCTGACTCATAGCCACCCTCTAGGACAGAGTAGAACTGCCTATAGGGTTTCCAAGGAGCAGCTGGTGGATTTGAACTGCCAAACTCTTGGTTAATAGCTGAACTCTTAACCACTGTACCACCAGGGCTCCAGTAATGGGCTAGCACATGTGAAATGCTCAGAACAACACTTGGCACAAAGCTAGACAGAAATCCCTACCTGTCTTAGGCTGAGTTCTCTAGAGACGCAAAACCAGTGAGGTGTGTAAATATATATATAAAGAGAGATTTATATCAAGGAAAAGGCTCACGAGATTGTGGAGGCTAGAATGTCCCAAGTTCCTGGAGCAGGATGGAGGCTTCTCTTAATTCACATAGCCACAGGGGCTGGTGAACCCAGGATCGACAGGTCAGAGAGCAGAGTTCTTGCTCACAGGCTGTGAAGGTCGATGAATCCCAAGATTGGCAGGGAAAACCGCAAGCCTTCTCCTGATTGTTACCTGATTAGGGTCCATGCCCTGGAGCAGTGGAGCCAATGAAACATACTCCAAGTCAGAAAGAGTCGGAAAGTTTATTAAGGAGATGCATGCATCACCAGGGACCCAGCAGCAACACACGCTGTCCCTATGGAGTCCCAAAGAGCAGTTTTACATTAGAGCTTATATAGAGTCTTACAAGGGTTACAAGTGTCTTTGTAGTCCCCTGACAGACATTTCTTTATTAGGCTAAAGACATACATACCTGATACCTGGGCTCCAACTTTCCTGTGGGGGTTGTATGCCATAGGTAGTCCCGCCAGAACAAAAGATTATTTGCATCAGTTTAAAACAAAGAACCAAGTCATTAACATTTGGTCAAAACAAAGTCAGTAACAGAGGTATGTGAGGAGGCAGGCAGAGGAAGAACAACTTACAGGTTTATCATGGCCTCAGTTACGTTAAACTCTCAGTTGCCCATTTTTAAAAAGGAGAAAACATGCTGGGTGGTGTTGGGGTCATATGATTCATATCGCTACAGGGGCTGGTGAACACAAGATGGGGAGGTCAGAGGGCAGGGCTCCCACTCACAGGCTGTGAAAATTGACGAATCCCAAGATTGGCAGATAAACTGATAGCTCAAGTCCCAAGAACTGGAGGTCAGACGAACAGGAGGCAGCTGCAGGATCCAGAGTGAGCAAAAAGCCAGAACATCTGCATATATTCAGATGCAGGCCACACCATCCAAAGAAAGTCTCCTTCAACTGATTGGCTACCCACAGCAGATTCCATCATGGGAGCGATCATATATAAACACTGAGAATCATGGCCCAGCCAAGCTGACACACAATATTAACCATCATAGTACCTATTACTTCTGTACCAGTACTGCCATGAGCTACCAAAACCCAGTGCCGTTGAGTCGATTCCAACTCATAGCAACCCTATAGGACAGAGTAGAACTGCCCCCATAGAGTTTCCGAGGAGCGCCTGGCGGATTCGAACTGCCAACTCTTTGGTTAGCAGCTGTAGCACTTAAGCACTAAGCCACCAGGGCATTTATTTTTCTTCTTAACATTGTTGCTACCTGGCACTCTGTGTTATAATTTATTGTTAATTGGCTTATTATTAGTTTTTTATCTGTCTCTCGAACTAAAGTGCAAGATTTATGAGGATAGTGGGCTTATCTGTTATCTTTAGTACCTAATAGCTCTGGTATACAGTTGGCGCTTAATGCAGATTTTTTGAATACTTGAAGGCAGACAGACAGGCAAGCTTCCTAGAGAAAGGGACAAGATTCTTATCTTTACAGTGAAAAGCGGGGCTATGAGTTCCCAGCATCCCCAATATTACAGAGAGCTTTGGCGTCCTGATCATCCTAAATCTTTCTAAAGCAGGGTTTCTCAAACTTGGCACTATTGACATTTGGGCTGGATCGTTCTGTGTTGTTGGTGGCTATCCTGTGCATTGTAGGATGTTTAAGAACATCCTGTCCTCCACCCACTAGATGCCAGTAGCAACCCCACTCCCCAGTTGTGACATTGCCAGATGTCCCATAAACCAAACCAAACCTGTCACCATGGAGTCAATTTCGACCCATAGCAACCCTATAACACATAGTAGAACTGCTCCATAGGGTTTCCAAGGAGCAGCTGGTGGATTCGAACTGCCAAACTTTTGGTTAGCAGCCATAGCTCTTAACTACTGCACCACCAGGGCTCCCCTACGTGGCAAAAATTGCTCTCTGTTGAGAACCACTGTCCTCAATTAAAGCCGGGGTCGCTGCAAGCTGCACCTGACTAAATGGGCGTCTATGAGATACACTGCTGCAGCTTAAGCATGTATCAACGCTGAGGCATTTCTGCTGTACTGAAGTGGTTATCCTTCTATATCCTTCCCCCAGTTACGTGTCAATCACATTATAAAAAGAAGGAAAACAAAGGAAGATCAGCTGACACGTTCTCACGGTGTCACACCTTTTGTTGCTGAGTTGACTCCTCAGATGTCAGCCTGAGGTATAGAATTAGAAATAAACCAAGAGGTGGGACTCCATGGCGCATGGCACCTAGCACAGGCACCAGCTGTCTGTCAGTCAGGGATCGTTAGAGGGCATTTCAGCAGAGGGTAGAGACTGGCATTCTTAAAGTCGCTTCTGGGCCCCCGGGATTCCATACATCGGTAATGCCAACCTTGGCCATGACGTATCGTGACAGGTTGCCTCTGTGAGCTTCTTCCCACAGACCTGAAAACCAAACCCATTGCAGTCGAATCAATTCGGACTCATAGTGACCCTGCAGGGCAGGGTAGAGCTGCCCCATAGGGCTTCCAAGGAGTGGCTGGTAGATTCAAACTGCTGACCTTTTGGTTAGCAGTTGAGCTCTGAACCACCGTGCCACCAAGACAGAAGAGGCAAAATTCCTATTGCCCCTAGGATTCCACAGAGGGACCTGTGGAGTTTTACAGCGGTAGCTCAAGCAGAGCCAGGAGGCTTGTTTTTCCTTGTAAACGAGGTGAAACGAGGTGCTGGCTCCCTTGTTAAGCTGCATTGTGTGGAAGTTGCAAAGAGATGGATGGGACAATAGCGATGTATGAGACAGATGAGAAGACAGGAGAGGAAGGATTTAGGTATTCATTTTTAACATGTATTTGGTTTGGGAAGAAATGATGAAATAAAATTTCCGAATCATCAGGTACTCTTTCTTATCCCTGATCATCATGGTAATGGGAAGACAAGGGGTGTGTGTGTGTGTGTGTGTGTGAGAGAGAGAGAGGGAGAGAGAGAAAGATACAGTCAGGCATAACTTTCTTGAGATTCCTTCATGAAAGAAAACCAGTTGCTGTCCAGTAGATTCCGAATCATGGCGACCCCATGTGTTTCAGAGTAGAACTGCACTCCGTAGGGGTTTTAGTGCCCATGGTTTTTCGGAAGTAGATCACCAGGCCTCTCTACCGAGGTGCCTCTGGGGTGGATTTGAACCGTCAACCTTTCGGTTAATAGCCAAGTTCTTAACTCTTTGCACCACTCAGAGTCCTCATGAAAAAAACTTACCCCCCAAAACCCAGCTCTAGTATTTTCTTACAAGTGGAAGCATTTCAGTGATTGGATTATAAGCCTTCTCCTCTGCCACGTTAAAGCCATATTCTTTAAATGAAAGCTTAACTGTTTGTTTGGAGTTATTTCTGCCTGACTTTCAAAAAATGCCTGCTGCTCTTGGCCCATCCTGTTGATTCTACCTACACTCTTTCCCTGAGCTTTGTGGGATTTGGATGTGGTGGAGGTGGCTGTGTTGGTTGCGCGGCCAGCCCTTCCCTCCCCATTCCCTTGGAAAGCCTGCGCATTTGTAAGTGGCAGCAGGGTTAAGGGGTTCTGGCTGACGCCGAGGAAGAAAAGCTTGTTGAAGAGGAAAATTATTAAGAGACATCTCACTTTAATTTTAAGGTTTTTCTTAACGACGAAACCAAATATTAACCATTGACCCAAGCTGCAAAAGCCTGCCAGAGATAGCAATGTAAATATGCCTTTTCCTGCTAGCAGAGGAGGCAAGTCAAACCATTACTTCCTAATTAAAATCTCAAAAAGCTTCAAGACTGTAGGTGGGTGGAGGGCCAAATTATTAGCAACCCAGGCCAGAAGCAACCTGTTATCAGTGGATCTCAGTAAAGAGGGAAGGCAGCCCTCAGTCAGTCAGGTTAATATTATTAGTCAATGGCTGAGTTTTTATATTACCTCCTCCACTTCTCTTTTTTAAGCCCTGTTGTACCTAACTTGGAAACCCTGGTGGCATAGTGGTTAAGAGTTTGGCTGCTAACCAAAAGGTCAGCAGTTCAAATCCACCAGGTGCTCCTTGAAACTCTATGGGACGGTCCTACTCCATCATATAGGGTCACTATGAGTTGGAAATGACTCAGTGGCACTGAGTTTGTTTTTTTTTTTTTGGCTTCTAGCTTCTTTGAGCCGTTTGCTTTTCCTTCAATCAAAATGGCCTCCCCATATGCATATAGAATAACTGTAAAGCATAGATCTTATGTTTAAATTTCAGTGAGTTTTGATTATTTTTTTTTAACAGCTTGTGTTCCCATTATGGATTTATTTGTTCCTAACTGGAGCGCTCACTGAGAGGAGCTTCGGAAGACAGGCCTGGTGATCTGCTTCTCAAAGGTCACAGCCTTGAAAACCCTGTGGAGCACAGTTCTGTTCCGACATACATGGGTCATCATATTACTAGGTGGAAACCCCAGACTCTGCTCAGTGTGATTCATAATATTGGCCAATAAATGAGAGACCGAGGAGGAGAAGTAGGAAAGGCTCCTTTATTTCATTGTGCAACGAAAGGAGTCAGTTGGAGCTGCTGTCACAAGACTGCTCCATGAGGGCGAGGGAAAAAGTTACTTTAAGGGGGTTTACAAGTAGGAAGTTCATACAAGTTACATCAACAATATTCTTAATCACACTATGCAGGCACAATGGGGTTTACAGATAACTTTCAAGCAAAGGAAATAAGATTTTTAATGCAAAATTGTGGAGGAGGAAGCCAAGCAAAGAAAACAGGGTTCTGATGCAAAGCTGCCTGAGGCTGTGCCTTAGTCATGAATCACAGTTGATTCAAGGGCAACTAACTACAACAACAACTGGAACGTAGGGGTCCCGGGTGGTATAAACGGTTAAAGGTTGGAGGTTTGAGTCCTTTCAGGGTGCCTTGGGAGAAAGGCCTGGCAATCTACTTCTGAAAAATCAGCCATTGAAAAACCCATGGTGCACAGTTCTACCCTGAAACACATGGAATCGCCATGAGTTGGAGTGGGCTTGACGGCAACAGATTTTTTTTTTTTAATAATTTTTATTGTGCTTTAAGTGAAAGTTTACAAATCAAGTCAGTCTGTCACATATAAGCTTGTATATACCTTACTCCATACCCCCACTTACTCTACCCCTAATGAGTCAGCCTGCTCCCTCCTTCCAGTCTCTCCTTTCGTGACAATTTTGCCAGTTTCTAACCCCCTCTACCCTCCTATCTCCCCTCCAGACAGGAGATGCCAACACAGTCTCAAGTGTCCACCTGATACAAGTAGCTCACTCTTTATCAGCATTTCTCTCCAACCCATTGTCCAGTCCAATCCATGTCTGATGAGTTGTCTTTGGGAATGGTTCTTGTCCTGGGCCAACAGAAGGTTTGGGGACCATGACCGCTGGGATTCCTCTAGTCTCAGTCAGACCATTAAGTCTGGTCTTTTTGTGAGAATTTGGGGTCTGCATCCCACTGATCTCCTGCTCCCTCAGGGGTTCTCTGTTTTGCTCCCTGTCAGGGCAGTCATCAGTTGTGGCCAGGCACCATCTAGTTCTTCTGGTCTCAGGATGATGTAAGTCTCTGGTTCATGTGGCCCTTTCTGTCTCTGGGGCTCATAGTTATCGTGTGACCTTGGTGTTCTTCATTCTCCTTTGATCCAGGTGGGTTGAGACCAATTGATGCATCTTAGATGGCCGCTTGTTAGCATTTAAGACTCCAGACGCCACATTTCAAAGTGGGATGCAGAATGTTTTCATAATAGAATTATTTGATGGCAACAGATTTTTGTGACTGAAATGCAAGCCCCGTGAGGGCTGGGACTTTGTCCTGTTCTCTGTGTATCCACAACACCAGCAGTCAATAAATCTGTGGTAAACGAAGGTAAAGGAGCTCTGGTGATGCAGTCTGCGTCTATAAAAGATTATAGCCAAGAAGGTCCTGTGGGGCAGTTCTACGCTGTCACATGGGGTCACTATGAGTTGGAACCGACTTGATGGCTCCCAAGGACAACAAATGAAGGTGGAGATCAAAGTCATGAGTTTGTCCTAGTTAATGTGAATTAGTTGACTTCATCAGTTACAAAGCAGAAGGGTGACACAGCTGCCTTAAGGCTGTCTGGACATGACTCCTAATAGTAGGTGTGTTCCCTGTGACGCTCACTCTCCTTCCTTTGAGATGCTTTTGTTTGGATCTTCTCCTCTTTGATCTCATGAGAGATGTGAACATGGTGAATTCCCGAAAACATTGACCTTGGTTCCTATACTGAGGTTGCCACCCAAGTGAACCTGCCCTGTTGCTTTCTTTTGATATTTCAGGAACTAAGTCCATTGGGCCATTCACCGTGCAGCGATGGTGAAGGCAGTGTACACACCCCAGTCTTCTCCGATCTTCCTCCAATTTCGTTTTTGTCATCCCTAAAGTACTGCAAAGGAGCCCTGGTGGTACAGTGATTAAGTACTCGGCTGCTAATCCAATGGCCGCTCCATGGGAGAAAGATGTGGCCGTTGAGTCCACTCTAACTTATGGCAATCCCATGTGTTTAAGAGTAGAACTGTGCCCCGTGGGGTTTTCAGTGGCTGCTTTTTCAGAAGTAGATTGCCAGACCTTTCTTCCAAGGCACTTGGGAGGATTCGAGAAAGATTACAGCCTTGGAAACCCTATGGGGCAGTTCTACTTTGTCCTGTAGCATTGCTGTGCATCAGAATTGACTCGACAGCAGTGGGATTTGGCTTTGATTTGGAAAGCACTACAGCCAGAAAGCTTGTTGTCTTCCTAATGACCCTGCCTGGCCTGACACCTGGGTCTGGCCCGGGACTAGCTTAGCCCTGGTGCTCTTAGTAAAGGCTGGCCAAGTTGCCTTTGGGACCTCTGAGCCAGAGTGGCCCAGGGCATGAAGGTAGTAGAGGTGTTATAGTGATGCTACTGTTTCTTGTTTCAGGGTGCAGCAGAAGACCCTCAGACAGCCTTGGCACTGAACCTGGACCCTCAGCTGATGAAGAAGAAGTCCGATCCCGAGGGTCCTGCACTGCTCTTCCCCGAGAGTGAACTTTCCATCCGGATAGGTAGAGCTGGGCTTCTTTCAGGCAAGCTCTCTGCTGCAGACCCTCAGCTGAGCTAGACAGTCTAGGCTTGGCCCTGGTTGTAGGAGTTTAGAAGAGGGAAGTTACAGGCATTCCGTCCTGTCTTTCCAAATGCTGTAGCTACCACAGCACAGGGCTAAGCTGGCGTGTGGCCGCCTACCTTCACTTCTTGTTTGTTCTGCAAACCACCTGCTTAGTGTGCAGGAGGTAAAGGGACCTTTGGAGCGTTGTTTACCATGGCTTACATGTTACCTTCTGTTTGCTTTTTCTTGGAGCACCGTGAAGGACTGTCTTTAGTGACCAGGATGGGGCACCATACTCCAGTGGGCCAGGGTCACTCTGATGAGCAGTGGGCTGATTTGGGTCACAGAGCATGGGCATTTTTGCCTAGCCCTTCCCTCCTAATGCACCCTGAGTGAGCCTTCTCATTTTCATGACTTTGATCTTTTTGATTCATCTGGGACACTGGCTATTTCTCCCGCTGATCCAGTTTTGAGCCAGAAAAGTTGAAACCACTGACAGCAAATTCATGCCTTTTCTCCTAAATTAGAGGGACGTGTCCCTTGAGAACAATCAGATAGCAGCTTCCAAGTCCCTGGGGGTGCTGGGGGTGGAGTGGGCAGACTGGACTGTTCCCCACCAAGAAGAAGTTGAAGATGTGTTGGACTGCATTGTTTCCCCACCTCAGAGGGGTAGGACGACTCCTGTCCTTGCGCAGTCCCTGTGTATTCATATGGCATTTGGCTAACTTTAAGGCCAGTTAGCGTGAGGAAGGCTGGATGCCGCCTTTTCCTTTGAATTTATTTAAGAATCCTCACATTTGACTCGCAAACCCCTGGGGGCTGTGATGTGTTCACCCCTCATTCTCCCCAAGTCTTTGGTGGACCATGGTCTTGGTAACTAAAACCAGGCAAACAACTTTGACAATGGCATAAAGTTCTTTCTGTTTCCTTTTCTCTCTTGAGTGAATGGAGGAGAAACAAATTGGCGGCTGGTCACCATGTTCACATTAGTGACTTAAGGGAGGGTAGTCCTTTGACATGTCCATGCTGGCATCTTATTTTGATGTTTTCACCATACCTGCTCTGAGCCGATCTCCAGACCTTGGGGCAGTAAATGTAAAAAAGTTACTGCTGTGCCACACCAGTTCTCAATTACCTGTGTTCAGGTTATGTCCTGCACGAATTATTCATGGGGAACTCCAGTATCTTCTCCACTTGGGTTAATTCTTTCTGCCTTTCACAAGTTCCTATGTGGAAAATAATCAGGAAATAAAAAATTCATCCAACACAAGCTCAAGTAATAGAGGGTCGGAAGGGCAAATCTGCCCCGTGTACAATCCCAGTTGCCATTCATACTCTAATTAAAATGGCTTAGGTGTTATCTTCTGCTTTCTTTTTGTAGGAGCACAGTCCAGGACTGCTTGTAGTGAGTGACCAGGGAAGGGCACTGTACTTCAGGAAAGCTTGCTGTTTTCCTTGCTGGGCCTGTGAACGCGGGGCCAGAGGCCTTTCTGTCAATTGCCACCATCAGTATTGTGATACCAGTACCGGTTGCCTTCAAGTTGACTGACTGATGGTGACCCCATGTGTGTCAGGTAGAATTGTGGTCCGTTGAGTTTTCAGTAGCTGATTGTTTGTAAGTGGATCACCAGGCCTTTCTTTTGAGGTACCTCTGGGTAGACTTGAACCTCCAGCCTTTTGATTAGCAGCCAAGTGTACTAACAATTTGTACCACCCAGAGACTCCCCCAGTACTGTGCTAGGGCTCTGGTACGCTCCTTCAAAGATTTTATAGTCCTGATTCTGAGCCTTCTCTTTGAAAAAGTTGGCCAGATTTTATTCTATCCTGTTTTTATGCTCAAGGCCACAGGGAGAATGTTCAGTGCCTGTCAGTCAAAAAAAGTTAAAAAGTGATGATCCCTTGGGTCAACCTTTTCCCATGGGGCCATGGGAAGGGTGGGCCCAGTAAGGGTTGGCTTTGTAGGAGAACCTTCTGGAATTACTGGATCTTCTTGGCCAGCCCAGGGTTAAGTGGTAAGCAGGGGCTGTGTGGGAGGAAGACACGACCCTGTCCCTGGCTTAAGAACACCTAGGCACAGCCTGTTACCAGGTTACCAAGCAACCCTCCTTAGCCGTTGCTAACTGTTCAGATACAAAGGCAGACTCAGCCTTTGGGGAGTGTGAAGATGGTTTGCCAAGACTGAGAGAGCCCTACCATCTCTTGAAAGTTCACTGTTCTTCTCACCTGGATGCACCTGTGGGTATCAGGCAGTGGAGGACTTGAAAACTGATGATGGCTATTTGAATACTGGCCTCCTGCAGATCAAGCCTGAACATGCATTATTTGTACCATCTGGGTTTGCCCTTAAGCTTGCTATAAATGGAGCAAGGAGATTGGCTTAATGGATATTTAGTGAATAACACCAGCCTTAAAAAAATAATATTGGTGCTGCTGTTATAATGTCCCATAATTGGTTCGGCAAGAGGAAGAGCCACACTGTGGGAGAGAAAGTTCATCTGCTCTGAACAGCAGCAGCAGCGCGAGCTGGGAAAAGCATTTATGAGATTCTTTCCTATTTATGGTCTTGGTATCAGATGCTTTGCACTCTCAAGGCTGAGGGTATTTTGTGACTTAGCTGGGCCAGAAGTTCTTTGAAAACTGTCCGTCTGTCTCCCTAATTTTCTGTCCATCTGACCGTCCACCCACCCACCCTCCCACCCATCCATCTGTCCAACTACTTATTTATCTATCTCCAACTAGTTTGCTTTTAATCAAAATGTGAGAACATGGATTAACAGTAAGTAATTTTTCTTCCAAGTTCAAACCCCTTATGGTCAGTTCCCCATCGTAGACACATTGTTTTTAGTTTCTAGTTTATCCTTTAGAAATTTTATACTTACACAGTCACGCTTGGCCCATTGTTCTGTGCCTTGCGTTTGTCACTCAACAATACTTTGGGTATTTGTTTTGTAGGGTACCCGCAGGCCTATCCCGTTCTTGTTATTGGCCATGATGTGACCTCACTGGCCCCCCTTGGTGGCCCCTGAGGTTGTTTTCAATCTTTGCTGTTATAAACAGTGTGGCAGAGAGCATGTTTGTACATATATCTCTATGGACAAATAAATTAGGGAGTAAATTCTAGAAATTAGGCCAGGGGTTCTTTACACCTGAGGTCCATGAATGGGCACCAAAAGGCTCATGAACCTCATAAAATCTTATGCAAAATGTTATGTAAACATGTAATTTTTGGAAGGCTAAGGTCTACAACTATTATCACACTCCGGATGGCTCCATAACCCCGGTGTTAATCTGGATCTTGGGCTTCTCTGTCTCAACCTCTCTATTCAGCTGCCCAGTTGGACTTTGGTCCTATTTTTATTTTCTCACTAGCATCCTTTTTAGACTATGGAGAAGGCAGTAAAAAGTGAATCAACCGATTCTTTTACTTATTGTTAACTGCCCTTATTCAGTATTTGGTTTGCTCTGGAGAAGGAAGCTGAAACTCTTCAAAAGTGAACTGTGGTTTTGATTATTGGTGAGTTCCATTAACCTGTACACATGTACACTGTGAGCTGGAGTCGACTCGATGGCAACTGTTTGGTTTGCTTTTTAGCATGGCAGATGGAGAATTGTCTATACTTTCGTGCATCTATGGAAGGAACAGGAGTATCATTTTCAGTAGAGAAAGAGGTGGATCTAGGTTAGGAGATTACATAGTTGTGAGGTGGCACCCCTGTATTTTCTGTAAACCATTTCAAAGATTGTTGCGGGGGGGAAATGAATGGGTACTTAAAGCCAGGAAAGCATAAACTGTAAGAAAATCTGGCTAGAAATGGATCTTTCTTTAATGTCCTACTTTTTTATTATAGGAAAATTCACTTGGCAATAATAATTCAACCTAGAAGGTATGGCGGATTTGACACCCTTGTTGAAGTCATGTATTGTAACATGAAACTGATACAGACCTGGCATTAAGGGTGTTACAGGTTGGGATAAACTACAATCACTGCCTACTAGCAACATGGAGCCTTTGTTTTGGGGGATTTTTATTTTGGTTGTTTTTGTTTTAACTCCAAAATCTTAAATTCCTTACTGGCTCTGCTTCTGATTTGCTGTGTGGCATTCTTCTGTGGAAGTAGAACTGTTCTTGGGAGAGAGTACTTGCCTTTTCTGACTCAAGATTCCCAAGTGCCCAGCCCGTAGGTCAGCACCCACAGGGCTTGTCCCACTCAGAACCAGGATGCCGTTCAGATGCTCCTTGATACCTGTCACCCACCTCAAGGCATCCTCTGTTCATCTCTAGGCATCCTCTGTTCATCTCTAGGCATCCTCTGTTCATTTCTAGGCATCTTTTAATCTTGTGCTTGGAGTAGTCCCTTCCTCCAATTTTCCCTGTTAAGCATCTTCCCTTAGGTGTCACTGGGAAAAGTTTTGCTAAAGTGATGGACCTGGAGGTCTTGTCAATGGACTTAGTGTTTTACTACTGTTCAGGTGTTTGCATTTTAACTGGGGACACTTCCTCTGGCTGAACCAGGAAACCAATAGATGAGATTTTCATGGTGGTGCCTTTGGGGTTATATTTTTAGGTATATGTGTGAAAGTGGAGAACAGCCAGGCTGTGTAGGGTGAAATCTCACCTGGGAAGATAGCTGCCAGGTGTAGTACAACTCCCAACTCTTAGATTTCCTTGGCACTGAAGTTCCTTGACATAGCCTAAAGCCAGAGAGTCCCTGGGTGGTACAAAGGGTTAGCACACTCAGCTGCTAACCAAAAGGTTGGAGGCTTGAATCTACCCAGAGTTGCCTCGGAAGGAAGGTCTGGTGATCTACTTCTGAAAAATCCACCATTGAAAGCCGTAAAGGGTACAGTTCTACCCTGACACACGTGGGGTCACCATGAGCCAGAATTGACTCAACAGAAACTGCCATAAGGACTTCAACGCTCCTATGACAATCGCTTTTTCTTTTTCCGTATTTTCTAACTTTCCACGTCTTCCCTGAAGTAGATATTCCTTTTGTCACCAATATTTCCAGTCAAATCTAGTGAACTGAAATTTGACCAAGAGTCAGATGTAGTACCTACAGGGGTCTTTAGGAGAAATTCTGAGTGTTTTCCTCATGACTAGTTCTCCAAGATAGTGTGCATTTAGGGAAGTCTCTGGAACGTTACTAGTAATTCTGCCATTCAATCGGTAAGACCTCTAAAGAGGGAAGAATAATTTCACTGTTATTCGTATAGATTTAATGTCTTGGCATGTAGTTTTAGCCATTAGACTTCTAAGGTGAACTGGCTGGTTAGGGGACACTGTAATGTCTTCTTCTGGCCTAACAGAAAGATGTAGTCTAGGGTCCGAGAAAGGCAGGCCCTTGCTTTGTTGCCCCCTTTCTGGGCTGGGGCCTGTGACCTTGGCTTCTTCATTAAGAGCTGGGTATGAACCCAATATGTCGGCAAATAACAACAGCACCAAGGCGATTAACAGGCGGCGCACAAAAATATTTCGCAGAAAGATGAAGAGCAAAGGACTCAATAATGATAATTGCCAGGAACTCTTTAGTTATCACGGATACTAAATAAAAGAAGGAAATAATACAGAAATACCCTCTCACACAGGGCTCTGCGTAGGCAGCCTGAGCGACTATAGTCATTGGTGTGTCTTAACTCGGGGCTATCATTAGGCCAGTACTTTTTGTAGATTCTTTTGCTTCTGAAGAATGTCATATTTGGACTAATATTTAGCCTTGAAACAGCATGTTTCCTACTTAGTTGCCTTTTTTATTTTTCTTAACAGTCCTGATTTTCTAAGCTAGGGAGTCCTTCTGAAATGGATTTTCATGTGCCTGGGCATAGAGGCAATTTGGCACCAAACAATATCTTCCCTTGATGGCAGTGTAAATAAATACCAGGTAGCAGGAATGCTTGGTTCTGTATTTCTAACCTTCTGGCTCTCTCTCTCTGTATTTCGTCTCCTTTTTTTTTTTTATCTGTTAAGTCTTGTATTTCGGATGGGCTGGGGAAGCTAAATAAAAGGGGATGGAAAAGAGTTGAAATTGCAAAATTACTCAGAGAGAGTAACCAGAAAGAAAGACAAATGATTTTCAAGACTGCTGACAGGTGGACAGTCTATGCTAATGAAGTTAAAGGGGTGGGGCAATTGCATCCATTCCACCATCACCTGAAATGATTGACTCAGGTAATTTTCTGGGAGTTTAATATGGAAGGATGGTTGCGTACCTGGTCTGCTCTCTTCATCTGAATGTGTAGAAGCGGCCTCCTGACTGTATTAGTTTCCTGTTGCTGCTGTAACAAAGTTCCACAAACTGGGTGGCTTAAGCCAACTGAAATTTATCTTCTCACAGCCCTGGAGGCTAAAAGTCCAAAACCAAGGTGTTGGCAGGGCCATGCTCCCTCCAAAGGCTCTGAAGAAGGAGCCTTCCTTGTCTCTTTCATCTTCTGGTGGTTGCTGGCAAACCTTGGCG
The DNA here is from genome assembly GCF_030014295.1 of Loxodonta africana. Lineage (NCBI taxonomy): Eukaryota > Metazoa > Chordata > Mammalia > Proboscidea > Elephantidae > Loxodonta > Loxodonta africana. The sequence continues at coordinate 19,999,222 of NC_087359.1, forward strand.
TTCCTTGACTTGTAGCTGTATCATTCCAGACTCTGCCCTTGTTGTCACATGGCCATCTTCCCTGCGCGAGTTTCTGTGTCTGAATCTCCTTCTTCTTTCTCTTATAAAGACAGCAGTCGTTGGATTTAGGCCTCATTCATGGCACAGTGGATAAGAGCTTGGCTGCTAATCAAAAAAGGTCAGCAGTTTGAATCCACCAGCCGCTCTTTGGAAACTCTATGGGGCAGTTCTACTCTGTCCTATAGGGTCACTGAGTTGGAATTGACTTGGCAGCAATCGTTTTTGTTTTTTTTTTTTTTTACCTCGTCTTGACTAATTACATCTGCAAAGGTTCTGTTTCTAAATAAGGTCATGTTCTGAGGCTCGGGGTGGGGTGGACATGAATTCTGGGGGGCACTTCAGTCCAGTGCACTGACCAGCCCCACACTCTGATCACTCCATGGCCAGGCTTAAAGAACTTGGCAGTCTGGAGGAGCTTTCTTGTTTTGCACAAGTAAGAGAGATGAGAGGAAATGAGAGAAAACAAGAGAAGGCTAATCCTGGCAGTAATAAAAACCCATTTAATTCATCTGGAGCCTTGCGAGCAGCTGTCGGGGCACTTTGTTTGAAAAATTCATTAAGTGTCTACTGAAGAGTTAGGGATACTGTCTCCTTATGCAAAATTTAACATTTGCTGGGTTAGCAGGTTCTATCATATTTATAAGAGTTCTGACACATTCATTTCGGCTCATAAGCCTATTAAACTGGGAAATGTATTTTTAATGTGCTTTTGGGAAACAGAACAGGCTAGTGGCTTGGGCAGCGCCAGCCCCGTTAGGATTTTCCTGCCAGGCTTTTATTACCCAGAGATTTAGGGGCTGCAGCCAAAGCAGGCTTCCTGGGCTCTTCTCATATTATTTTGTTTTTCTTCATATGTCTTTTTTTTTTTTTTGCAGAAATTCCTTAAATCGGGGAAGCACAGAGTGGCACTTTGGTTTCACATATTTAGGGCTTTTAGGGGTCCTTTTTTCCATGTATTCACTTCCATCTCAATTTTTTTTTCTTTCTGCCTGTTATGTTACTGACAGTGCCTAAGATGAAATGGAAGCTGGTTTTGAGCCCACGAAGCTGGGAGAAAATGGGTGCCTCTTACTGACAGAGGCAGCTTTGAGTCCTTGGTTGGCATAAATGGTTAAGCACTTGGCTACTAACAAGAAGGTTGGTGGTTTGGATCCACCCAGAAGTGTCTTGGAAGAAAGCCCTGGCAGCCTGCTTCCATTGAAAACCCTGTGGAGCACAGTTCTATTCTAACACGCGTGGGGTCACCATGAGTTGGAACTGACTTGACAGCGACTGATACTGGTACTAGTACTGAAGAAGGCATGGGTCAGTGGGGAAGCTGAGGAGTAGGGGTTTGAACCTGTGTTATCAACAGCGTCTCAGGTGGTGTCAGTGAAATCGTGCCTTAAGGAAAAGGAGTCAGTGATTCGCTGCCGTTGGCCTGGGACTCCGAGCTGATGAGACCACAGGGCTTTCTGTGTCATGATGCGTCTCCTGTTTAACCTTCTGTGTCCTCTTACTGGGTGTATTCTTGTGTTTTGTTCCACTTTTCTTTTGCCTAGTGCATTTACCCCCTGGGAACAGAGAAAGACAATAATAGCTCTAAGTATCTTACAGCTAAATCAGGTGTCTCACTGAATCATGGTTTCCAGGGTGGCGGCACTCTGGGGGTGGAGATGCTAAAGGACTTACAGTGGCTCCCAGTTGGTTATCAGAAACAGAACTCACTCTCAGGACTCTGGCTGCTTGATTACCCCAAACACCAGCCGGTGGAGGAGGCAGAGGTGTTCCTTAATGCGAGAGGGAAGCGTGGCAGCAGAGTGAAGTGCCAAAATCGCCTCTTACAATACTGGGCTAGGGTGAGCCCAAAATTTCTGCTCTCTCCCTGAACAGACCAGGCCTGCCCGCCGAGTTCATAGCACCCTTCCTCAGCTGACACGGTAAGGTTGGCTCAAGTCAATTTTAGTAAATAGGGATTGTGTTCTTTCTAGTAGGAAAAGGTGTCTTAGACACAAAAACAATTAGGAGAAGCACATCCTTAAAGAGATTCAAATCTTCTTGGGGAACAAATATGGCAAAGACTTCCAGTAGCATGTTCAGTGCAGACATCCTTGCTTTATCCCTGATCTTACGGGGAAAACACTCAGCCTTTCACCATGAAGTATGATGTTATCTGTAGGTTTTTGGTAAATGAAAGGCATGCCTGTTTGAAGAGCCACCAGTTTCCTGAAAGATGTTGCAGAAATGGAATAGAGTTGGAGTGGGGCAGAGCTAGGTTCTAGGGTCAGACTTAACAGGGTTTGAATTCTGACTCAGCCCCTTAGGAACTGCTTGACGTTGGACAAGCGTCTTAGTTTTCTTATGCTGCTTTATCAGAAATACCACAAGTGGATGGCTTTAACAAACAAATTAATTTTCTCACTGTTTAGGAGGCTAGAAGTCTGAATTCAGAGTCCCAGCTCTAGGGGAAGGCTCTCTTTCTGTTGGCTCTGGAGGAAGGTTCTTATCTCTTCAGCTTCTGCTTCCTGGTCCCTTGGAGATCTCCATCTGGCTTGATGTCAGTCTTCTCCCATCTCTGCTCTGCTTGCTTGTTGAATCTCTTTATATCTCAAAAGAGATTGATTTAAGATGCACCTTGCACATATCCTGTCTTGTTAACATAACAAAGACAGCCCATTCCCAAATGGGATTATAACCACAGACATAGAGGTAAGGGTTATAACACATGTTTTTGAGGGACACAGTTCAATCCATAATGAACAACAATATTTTTAACCTTCCCAAACCCTCAGTTTCTACATATAAAATGAAGGTAGTAATGCCTACCGCATGGAATTGATGTGAAAATAAGCTGAGTTAATAGGTGTAAAACATGTAGCCTACCTAAGTCTAGGGCATCATATGTCTTCAGTAAGTGTTGTTGGGTGCTGTCGAGTTGATTCTGACTCATAGTAACCCAATGTAACAGAGTAGAACTGTCCCATAAGGCTTTCTTGGTCACAGTCTTTACGGAAGCAGATTGTCAGGTCTTTCTCCTGCAGAGCCACTGGGTGGGCTTGAACTGCCAACCTTTTGGTAGCAGCTGAGCACTTAACCGTTCCACCACCAGGGTTATTTCTGTTTGAACAATGGTAAAAGTGGCCAAAGAGCTCAGGGGTCTGGATGTGGAATTTTGGGCCCAGACTACAGAGATTTTGTTGTCCTCCATGTTTAAAAGTATGGAGAGTTTTCGGGTTAGGATGTAGGTTCTCTGGCCATTGAGCCCAGCCAAGGTCTGCAACGCTGTCCAGGTACTCAGACCTGTGTACGGCACTTAACTTTTGGACCAGCTCAGGGATGGAATGTCCGTACGGGGAAAGAACACATTGTTCCTCAGAGGAAAAAGAAACCCCTGAAGAAATTGAAGAAGCACACCTATGTGGTTAAGGTATATTTTTATACCATAACATAGATGTGAAAAATAATAGTGAACTGGGGGGAGGAGAGAGCAGGGGACGAGGGCCGGGTAGGTGATGGTAACATGGACTCCTGAGTCCCTAGCATCAAAGTGGACTTAGTTGCCCATCGTCCTGTTTCCTCTGCTCAGGAATAAGGACTTAGATCAGAGAATGAAAATTGAAGTGGTAAGCACTTGAATCATGTGGTGAACTGAGCTTCCCATCACCAAAAGGATTGAAGGAGAGGCTAGGTGACCAGTGGTCTGCGATGTTATAAAAAGGCTTCCCATGTAGCATGAAAGTTAGGGCTGAGTAACTTGCTGAGTCCCCTTTCTCTTCAAGATTCTACCAGAATGCACTTGGGACCACAACTCCCAGGCCACCTCTGTCTGCCATCCTGCAGGGGAAGGAAATAAATAAAAGAGCACATGTGACTTCAATATCTGAGGCAGTAAATGAACAGAGAGGTGGTCCTGGTCTGAGATCTTGGAGTTTAGGATTGGCAGCTTGGGCACAGGCTTTGAGGCACATCCCCACAGGTGAGCACGGGCCCCAGCAGTGGCAGGTGTGGCCATCAGTGGCTGTGGGTACTCTCTCTGGACACATTTAGCAACACAGCCTCAGTTTTCTGCAAGTTCTTGGGCAGATTAAGGTACCTTTCTGCTAAGGGGTTGCCAGGGTAACCTTTCCCCTTCTTTTCCGCAGCCCATCAGTACTTCTTGACTTCGTTCACGAGGTATCTCCTCTTGTTGGGCTTCGTCTCCTGTCCTCTCCTCTGTTCTCACGGTGCCTCTCCACATTTCCGAATCCATCTCTTTCACTCTCCTTTTTGTCTCTCGCTTTCTGTACCCCCTTTCTCTCTGTGCCTGTACCCCTTTTTGTCTCCTCTCTCAGATGATCTGCCTCTCTTCCATGCCGTCTGAGACTGGAGTGAAGCCCCCAGCCTTTCCTTTGCTCCAAGCGTGGGCAGCTCCTTGGAGAGTTCTCTCCAGCTCTGCTGAGCCCAGAGGTGCCATCTGCAGCTCCAGTGCCGCCATTCCCAGGTGGTGACAGGGATTGGAAATCTCTTCAGAGGCACTTTATTCTCTACCTATGGAGAGCCATGTGGGCAGATGCCACCCTTGGGCCCCTCTGCTCTTTCTGGAAAATGAGATCTGGGTAAAGTTCTCCTCCAGGCCTTAGCTTTGGGCTGGCTTTGCAGAACAGAAGCCCATTAGCCTGCAGTGCTAATTAAACTGATCCAAGTGCTTTGTTCCACCACTCATCTGGCAGTTTGTCGTACTGTGATGGCTTGGGTGTTGTTGTGATGCTGGAAGCTCTGTGTAAAAATGGCATGATGGACAGCATCTGACCTCTGACTTCAGGAGAGGAAGAGAGAGAATCAAGATCAACAGCCCAAAGCTGGTTCCTATGAGGCAGAGATTAGACAGACCTCCTTTGTACTAATTCTGACACCAGCCATTCCTCCCATGGCACTCTGTATTTCTCTGTTAGGTTTGATAATTCATTGCAACGGCCACACAGAACTCGCCAAAAATACTTACGATTATGGGGTTTATTAGGGAAGTAACAGGTTACAGTTCAGGTTCAGGAATGCTCAAGATACAGTTCTTCAATCAGGACAGCCACTTCTAAGCCATGCCCAAAGGCAGGCCTCTCTCTGGCCCGCAGCCTCTTGGCCCCTTGGCCTGGCATCTGTGCTGCTTGAGCAAGTGTTACAAAGCTCTCTAGCTCTGCCAGTAAGTGCCTGAGGACACCCCACTCTGCCAGGAAGCCTCTTGCCCGGAGCTGCTCGGCTCTCTTGCTCTGTAGGTAGGCACACCCACTGCAACTGCCTGGCTCTGTGGGCCAGGAAGCCCACTGTGCTGTCTCACATCGGCCTCCTGGTTCTGCTGCTGCTGCTTCTCTACTGCTGCTTCTCGCCTTCTGCTATAGCTCTCTCTTTCTATCTTCTGGGTCCAGGAGGTTCTCAGTACTGGGGCCCCAGGTCCAAAGGATGTACTTTGCTACCATCTCTTCTTCTTGGTGACAATGAGGTTCCCCCATCTCCTCCTAGGATGGCTTATTTTAAGTTTAGCAGGATGACAAAACTGACCAGTCCCCTTGTTAGGATTCTGTATACCTTATTTGCATCGTCCCACTTCTACAAGAGTGCCATGTACCTCATTTGCATTACTAGCAAGCTATCCAATCCACTTGGTGGGCTACAAGTACCTCATTTGCATAGCCTCACTGGTCATCTGGTGGGAGTTACAAGACCGTGGAGAGAAAAGCCATATAAAAGAGATCCATCACACTGCACTATGCCACTGATATTTCATATACTGGCAGGGTTACCTATGGTGGACAGGTTTCAGTGCAGCTTCCAGACTAAGGCAAACTGGGGAGAAGTAGACTGGCAGTCTACTTCTGAAAAAATTGGCCAATGAAAAACTTAACGAATAACATCGTCTGATATAATGCTAGAAAATGAGCCCCTCAGGTTGGAAGGCATTCAAAACATGACTGAGGAAGAGCTGCCTCTTCAAAGTAGAGTCGACCTTAATGATGTAAAGGATAGAGTAAAGGTTTTGGGACCTTCATTTGCTGTTGTGGCACAACTCAAAATGCGAGGAAACAGCTGCAGACATCCTTTAATAATGGAAACATGGAATGTAGGAAGTATGAATCAGGAAAAATTAGAAGTCATCAAAAATGAAATGGAATGCTTAAAGATTGATGTCCTAGGCCTTAGTGGGCTGAAATGGACTGGTTTTGGCCATTTTGATTCACACAGTCATGTGGTCTACTATGCTGGGAATGACAGGTTGAAGAGGAAGGGCATCATAAGGTGTTGCATTCAGCGTCAAAAACAACATTTCAACATCTATCCTGAAATACAAGTCTGTCAGTGATAGGATAATACCCTTACACCCTCAAGGAAGACCAGTTAATACGACATTTATTCGAATTTATGCACCAACCATTAAGGCCAAAGATGAAGGAACTGAAGATTTTTACCAACTTCTGCAGTCTGAATTTGATCAAACATTCAATCAAAATGCATTGATGATCACTAGTGATTGGAATGCAAAAGTTGGAAACAAAGAAGAAGGATAGATAGTTGGAAAATATGGCTTTGGTGATAGAAACGATGCTGGAGATCGAATGATAGAGTTTTGCAAGACCAACGACTTAGTTGTTGGAAATACCTTTTTTTAAAATAACATAAAGGGCCACTATACACATGGACCTTGATGGATGGAATACACAGGAATCAAATTGACTGCTTCTGTGGAAAGAGACGATGAAGAAGCTAATATCATCAGTCAGAACAAGGCCAGGGGCTGACTATGGAACAGACCTTCAGATGTTCATATTCAAGTTCAAGTTGAAGCTGTAAAAAATTAAAACAAGTCCATGAGAACCAAAGTACAACCTTGAATATAACCCGCCTGAATTTGGAAACCAACTCAAGAATAGATTTGATGCATTGAACCCTAATGACTGAACACCAGATGAGTTGTGGGATGACATCAAGGACATCATACATGAACAAAGCAAAAGATCATTAAAAAGACAGAAAAGAAAAAAAAAAGATCAAAATGAATGTCAGAAGAGACTCTGAAATTTGCTCTTAAACATAGAATACTTAAAGTAAATGGGAGAAGTGATGATGTGAAAGAGCTGAACGGAAGATTTCAAAGGGTGGGTCAAGAAGACAAAGTAAAATATTACAATGAAATGTGCAAAGATCTAGAGCTAGAAAAGCAAAAGGGAAGAACATGCTCAGCATTTCTCAAGCTGAAAGAACTGAAGAAAAAATTCAGGCCTCGAGTTGCAATATTGAAGGATTCAATGGGCAAAAAATTGAACAACAAATGAAGCATCAAAAGAGGGTGGAAGGAATACAGAGAGACAATGTACCAAAAAGAACTGGTCAGTATTCAACTATTTCAGGAGGTAGCATATGATGAAGAACCGATAGTTCTGAAGGAAGGAGTCCACACTGCACGGAAGCACTGGCAAAAAGCAAGGTTCCAGGAATTGGTGGAATACCAACTGAGATGTTTGAACAAATAGATGCAATACTGGAAACGCTCAGTCATCTATGCCAAGAAATTTTGAAGACAACCTGGCCACATGACTTGGAAGAGATCCATATTTATGCACATTCCAAAGAAAGGTGATCCAATGGAATGTGGAAATTACCAACCAACATCATTAATATCACCTGCAAGTAAAATTATGCTGAAGATAGTTTAAAAATGGTTGCAGCAGAACATCGACAAGGAACTGCCAGAAATACATGCCAGATTTAGAAGAGGACATAGAGCATGGGGTTATTACTGCTGATGTCAGGTGGATCTTGGCTGAAAGCAGAGAATACCAGAAAGATGTTTACCTTTGTTTTATTGACTCTGCAAAGACATTCGACTGCGGATCGTAACAAATTATGGATAACATTGCAAAGAATGGAAATTCCAGAACTCTTAATTGTGCTCATGTGGAACCTGTACATAGATAGAGAGGCAGTCATTTGAACAGAACAAGGAGATACAGCATGGTTTAAAATCAGGAAAGGTGTGTGTCAGGGTTGTATCTTTTCACCATACTTATTCAGTCTGTATGGTGAGCACGTAATCCGAGAAGCTGGACTATATGAAGAAGAATGAAGCATGAGAAATGGAGGAAGACTTATTAATAACCTGTGATATGCAGATGACACAACATTGCTTGCTGAAAGTGAAGAGGGCTTGTAAGCACTTACTGATGAAGATCGAAGACCATAGCCTTCAGTATGGAGTACATCTGAACATAAAGGAAACAAAAATCCTCACAGCTGGCCGAATCAGCAGCATCAGGATGAATGGAGAAAACATGGACGTTGTCAAGGATTTCATTTTACTTGGATCCACAATCAACGCTCATCAAAGCAGCAATTGAGAAATCAAATGACATATTGCATTGGGGAAATCTACTGCAGATGACCTCTTTAAAGTGTTAGAAACAAAGATTCCCACCTTGAGAACTACGGTGCGCCTGACTTAAACTGTGGTATTTTTAGTCGCCTTATGTAAAAAAAAAATATATATATATATATATTTTTATGTACATGCAAGAACAGGACAATGAATAAGGAAGACCAAAGAAGAAGCCTTTGAATTATGGTGTTAGTGAACAACATCGAATGTACTGTGGAAACCCTGGTGGTGTAGTGGTTAAGAGCTACAGCTGCTAACCAAAAGGTTGGCAGTTTGAATCCACCAGGTACTTCTTGGAAACCCTATGGGGCAGTTCTACTCTGTCCTATAGGGTCACTATGAGTCGGAATCAACTCGACAGCAATGGGTTTTTTTGGTTTTATGAACTATCAGAAGAATGAACAAATCTGTCTTGGAAGAAGTACAGCCAGAATGCTCCTTAGAAGTGAGGATGGTGAGATATTGTCTCATGTATTTGGAAGTGTTATCAGGTGCAACCAGTCCCTAGAGAAGGACATCATGCTTGGTAAAGTAGAGAGTCAGGGAAAAAGGAAACCCTCAGCAAGATGGACTGGCACAGTGGCTACAACAATGGATTCATATATAGCAGTGATTGTGAGGCTGGTGCAGGACCAGGCATTGTTTTGTTCTATGGTACATAGGGTTGCTGTGAGTGGAAGGTGGCTCGACGGCACCCAACAACAAGTCCTCTGTTGTTACGAATCCAGCCACGCATCTGGGGTGGAGAACTGTGGTAAGTATGTTGTTGTTAGTTGCCGTTGAGTCAATTCCGTCTTATGGTGACCCCATGTATGCAGAGTAGAACTGCTCTAAAGGGTTTTCAAGGCTGTGACCTTTCTGAAACAGATCCCCAGGCTTGTTTTCTGAGGCGCCTGTGGGTAGGTTTGAACCAACAACCTTGTGGCTAGTAGTTGATTGCTTAACCATTTGTGCCACCCAGCCACCTTCTAGGGACAACTGCAAAGGGATATATTTAGACATGAGATTTAATATGGAGAAGAAACCATGCTTCTCGGCGTCACAGTGACAATCCTTAAATCCTCCTTCGTTAGCTATACTTGATTAGAGTTATTAACCACTTAATGTTAAATTTGAGTTGCTTCCTCTATATCTATCTTAGCCACAGGGATAGAGAAGATTTGTCTTGTTAATTTTCTTTTTTTGCAGAATCTTACGTTCCAAAACTACTCAACTTGGTAAGTCTAATTGTGCTGTACCACTGTGCTCCCTTTGGCCACTCTATATCTGTTCTGGACTGAGAAAGAAAAGTAAGGATGAGGATGAAGCCTCTGTGTTGGCATCTGACAGGATCCTGTTATCTGACTGATATTTCAGGGCTGAGTTTGCCTGGTGATTGGATTAAGATGTCCTGTAGCTCAGCTAATGTTCAGGATGGGACCTGTGGAGTAAGCATTGCCGGCGGAATGTTCAATGACAAAGCGAAGGAGCAGGAAGTGCTGTAACTAGAATGTAATTGAAACGGCTCTTCCAGAGCTAATGAGCTGCCCCGAGCTTCCCCACCAGCTTGCCATTGGGAAATCGTGATGCTCCAAAAGCTTGTTTAAAATGGAGACTGCAAAGCACCACACAAAGGCAGGCTGTGATCATACATCTTGACCTGCAAAGCTGGTCATTTTGACTCACAACTCATATTCTAAAAGTTGGGTTAGGAATAATTTTAGGAAAAGGATATGGAAGCTCTGTTTCCCCTGCCTCTCTTTCCATTTCCTCCCAACCTCCTCCTCCATTTAAATTACATGTGTGGAGTCGGACATTTCACCATCACATTTCACCGGGTGCGTTTAGGTAGACAAACATACTGCCTTTCTCCGGAGAGATTCTTCAGCACTGTACATTAAACACAAAAATGCGTTTCATTTCCTAAGCACAGTGTCTTTTTTGAACCAACTAGAAATTGCTTTCTTTAATCAATAGAGCACTGAACAGAAATTAAACCCACAGTTCCAAGGACTCCAAGACCCCTGGAACACCACTGGGGGGATTAGGAGGAGGAAGGGAGGTATCTACTATGACTGTCACAGGGCCATGGGGCCTAACTTCTTCCTCTTAAGAAATAAAGATCCAGTTTTAAAATTAAAACATATATTTGAAAAACATTTAAACATAAATGCTGGCTAAAATCAAGGAGCTCTGGTGGTTCACTGGTTAAAGCACTCGGCTGCTAACCGAAAAGCTGGTGGCTGAAATCAGATAGCAGGTCTACTAAGACTACTGCCGTTTGTGTCTAGCTGTGCTGAAATAGCTGAGCCCCTCTTCTTTATTTGGGCCCTCACATGATGGCCCCCCAACCCGTCATCCTCAGAACATTTGTCTTGATTCTTCTGTGGGAAGTAGACCACCTGAGCACCTGGTGAAAACCATAGGCTGTTGTATTATTGGCATTTGGGTCAAGATAGTTCTTTATGGTGTAGTGATGTAGGATACAGTGCAGGTTGCTGGGTACCCCTTGTCCCCAGCCACTAAGTGCCTGTACGACCCGCTAGTGAATGTGACATCTGCAAATGCCCCAGATACTTCCCCAGGCCCCCTAGAGGGCTATCCACAAGGAATCAAATAAAGTTGGCAGGTTGAGTCTTGTACAAGGATGCCAGACCAAGAACATTTGAATTCTAGTCTGTATTTCACGTGTGGAGTGGTGTAGCCTGGAGCCAGACTGGGCTTGTTCAGAAAAAGGGGCAACTTTTCAACATGCTCTTAGGTGCTGTATGGGCTAGCTGCCACCCGGCTGTTGTCCTTGGTTGAGAATCACTGCCGCAGACCTTCTCCTTAGAAAAATGCACCTGTGTGTGTTCACACACATTGTCATCCGATTTCTGAGTGCTTCCAGACTGGCCCTGCACAGTGCCTGGCTCATGGCACCTGTCGACCAAGTGAAATGAATAAAGCCCGTCTGTGGTTCTGTTGCTTCCATGGACATTGATTGTTGATCTAAGTCAAATGAAATCCTTGGCAACTTCAGTTTTTCTCCATTTCTCATGATGTTGTTCATCAGTCCAGTTGTGAGGATTTTTGATTAACAAATCAATCCTAGAAGAAGTACAACCAGAATGTTCCTTAGAAGCTAGGATGGTGAGACGTTGGCTTGCTTACTTGGGACATATCCTCGGGAAAGACCAATCGCTAAAAAAAGGACATTATGTTTGGCGAAGTAGAGGGTCAGTGAAAATGAGAGAACCCTCAATGAGATGCGTGGACATAATAGCCACTGCTATGGACTCAAATGTGTCAGCTAGGTTTTAGTGGATGTGGGATACCAAGATTTGTACTATATACCACATTTTCTGCAAAAAAAAAAAAAAAAAAAAAATTCCACATATTCTGCCACAGAGAAAATGAAGTCAGTGAATTCAGTTGTTTCAACAATCAGTGTAAAATTCTGTTGATCTCCCATCCTGAAAAAGAAATTGACTTTCACCAGTGTTCCTTTAAACAGTTCATACTTCAGTTTTGATGCTTGTTTCCTAATTAAAGCTATAATTATAAGTGAACACATGAAAAGATGTCATAAAAGAAACACGCTCGTTGTTGCAAAACAAACATATTTTGCACAATAAATAAATACTGAATTTTGGGTCATTTTAACGTGCCTTATACCTCATTTATTAGCCTATGTAGACTAATATCAAGCACTGTGTCCCACGCAACAGACAATAAAAACGGAACTCACTTGATACATAAATTAAAACTCTTCCTGTTAGATAAATATTTCCAGCATTTTTGGATGTTTGCTATGCTAGTATTATATTAAATTATTACCCATTATATTAAATGTATGCTAGATTGGGTCCGGAAACCCTGGTGGCGTTGTGGTTAAGTGCCACGGCTGCTGACCAAAAGGTCAGCAGTTTGAATCTGCCAGGCGCTCCTTGGAAACTCTGTGGGGCAGTTCTACTCTGTCCTATAGCGTCGCTATGAGTCGGAATCGACTCGATGGCACTGGGTGTGGTTTTGGTTTTAGATTGCGTCTGCATGTATGCCAAACGTATTTTAAAGTTATAAATACTATTGTTTTTAGAACTTAGGACATAACTCTGCAAGTAAATGCCATACAGTTAAAAAGTAACTTGATTAGATTCATTGCATTGGTAGACTTATTCAGGTTCCCTCGCTTTTGGGCATCATCTGGGAGTGGAGTTCCCGCTGGTTGTTTACCTGGACGTGCACAAGAGCATACCCTTGTGTTCGTATCATGGCGAAGGGCATTGCTGGCCCTCCTGGCTGGAGTTGCTGGATCAGAGACCTGTTATCTATTACTGTAATCCATCCTTGCCCACTAACCACTTATGTTGGTTCCAGTTGCATATTGGGTGAATGTAGCAAGAGTTAGACTCATCAGCCCACCCCTACCTCTTGTTTATTGGGAAGAAATAGTATACTCCCCAGAGACCCACCGAGATAAGTAGTTTCATTTACATGGGAGGAGACCGTAGGAGACAGATGTCAGTGAAGGTGTTGAAGTGGTAGGGCCTCGTATCTTAAACAACCTTGCACTTGGGTGCCCCCTTGACCCTCTGTGAACTTTTTTTCCAGTTGGCATATTCTTATGCACTGGAGCTGGTATCAATCTCATTTAGTGCCCTGCCAGCCCCCTTGCATTGCCGTGCTCAGTTTTCCTCGTGTCCTGTCTGCTTGGCATCTGTGGGTCCTTGCTTTGAAAAACTGGTGCCCCTGTTTTGTTGATGCCCTAAGCACATGCTTACTTTTCTTATTGGATAATCTGTCCCTGACTGTGTAGACACAGACTTGGGGCAGGACAGAGAGAGACCTAAAGTCAGTCTTTAAGGGCACTGGGTACCTGGAAGCTCAATTTTTTACCTGAAGCTGCAGCCCAGACTTCATGGTTGTAAGATGCTCAGTCTCTGCTCTCCCTCTCTTCCGCCAGTCCCTGTCCCATCTGGCTTTTCTTTTCTTCCATTCCCATTCTCATTTCTTAAGCAGACTCTTAATGGCATGCTTTGGGATTGTGTTCTATTCTAAGAGCCTGGATGGAATGAAGAATTCCTCTTTATTCCTCTGTTTCATTTGCTGGCCAAGTTTCTGGTGGGAGAGGGTCAGACCTGGTGCTGGCTAAGATCCACCATTTTCTTTTTTTCTGTTTCTTTTGTATAGAACTTTCGTATTCTTTTTTCTCCATTAGTTCATTCATTCATTCATACTTCATTGAGCCAACTGCTCTGCTGGGCTTATCCTTGATGACTAAAACCCGGTCCTTACTTTCAAAGGACTGTGGGAGAGAAAGATTCCTAAGACAAATAATTGCATGTAATTACAAACAGTCATACTGTGATTCTGATGCTTGATTTCTTTTATGGCTTCCAGAGGGTGATTATAATTGTCTAGACAAGAGCCCAATCACTAGGCCTGGGATCTGTTTCTCTGCAGAAATTTTATGTCTTTCTGGACCAAGGACTGTTGTTTGAGCACATCAGATATGACTGTATTGAGAATCAGCTTGTTTCCTCCTTTATTAACACATGCATTTTGGACTAGGAGACAATGGTGATTCAGTGGTAGAATTCTTGCCTTTCATGCAGGAGACCCGGGTTCAATTCTCAGCCAGTGCACGTCATGCACGGCCACCATCTGTCTGTCAGCAGAGGCCTGCTTGTTGCTATGATGCTGAATAGGTTTCAGTGGAGCTTCCAGACTAAGATGGGCTGGGAAGAAAGGCCTGGGGATCTTCTGTTGTGAGTGGTGTCGCCATGAGTTGGAGGCTGGCCGACTTGATGGCACTAACAACAAGATTTTGGCCTGTGGTATATGGCTCAGGATGGTAGTGCAAATGTTCTTTTTTCCCATTAATATTCCCTCTGTATGTGTGAAGGGGGAACTTGAGCTTTCCAGCAGATGTATATGTGTGTGTGTGTGTGCATATATGTGTGTTTGTGCACGTGTGTGTGTGCATGTTGACATATTTCCTTCCCATCAAAAACACATGTAGTAGGTGATTTTGCATACAGTTGGGCCCAGTGCACATTTTTTTCTTTGAAATCTAATGGGAAAATGAAGGTGGTTGGGTACAGGAAGCACACATTGACAACATGCTTCTGGGCAGGAAGCGTGGCTGAAACGTGAATTTGACATTCCTTTTGGTCCTTGTCAATATCGCTCACTTCTGAAATATACACCCTGCTCCTGGTAATCCTTAAAGTCCCTGACATTTTTTACAAACAGAACCAGTGTTTCTGAAGCTCATGGGGTTGTCGTCTGTTCTGTTTCACAGCAGTAAGGTCCCTTTTAGACTATGTGTTGACGTGCATGTACCAAGAACCACCGAGGCAGGCTTGGAAGTGCTTTGGTGAACACTGGCTGAAATCCAGGCTAGAGTACCAGATGTCATCATCTGTGAGAAGTGCATCAGTCCCTGGCTGTGCACTTGCTGCTCTTCGATTAGGATAAATGATCTCTTTGATCCAGCTTACGTGGGGCATGTATTTATTATCAGAGAAGACTGTAGTCTGCTTTTCACTTCCATCCCATCCCCAGGTATCCCCTGGGGAGGTGAGGCAGAAGCAGAAAGATCCACTTGAGCCCACCAGTGCCTCTGAGGTCCATTCTGAGATGCTCAATGATACCATTTTGAGTCAAAAATAACAATTGATTAAAAAAACAATGAACTGATATGTGAACAAACACTGCCAGACTTATCTGAAAAAATGAATTTGGGCTTCTTGGAAGTGATTAACTTGGGCGGCTGGCATTTTTCAAAAGATTTTTAGAAGTCTTCTAGAATGTGTCTCAGAGTTGATTTTAAAATCCAAGTTTAAAAACCAAGACCATCTTATTTCTTTGTAGTTGGGCATCATTTTAAAAACAACAACTCCAAAACAACCTTCCTCCCCCAACGAACAAATAAAATTCCGCCTCATCCAGTTAAATCATCCACCGTATTCACCAGATTTGGCTTCTGGTAAGTTTTGGCCCAGTCCCAATATCATATCCACCCACAATGAGTAAGATTTGGCATCATCAGAATATTCATAATAATTATTCCAAAGCCAGAGGGGCCTCCACTCATCTGTCTCTGCTTCCTTTAAGGGCTTCCCAGGCAAACCGAGTCCCTAGTGCCGTGTGTTTAGGGCTTTGTGCATGTCTGTTGGGCCATTGTGGCTTTAGCTGACCTTCACCTGATCTCTGGGGTCAGCAAGGTTAGATGAGAGGCAACAGTAAGAATTTAGTGGGAACAGAGACGAGGACATTCTCTAGCTGTCATTTGTTGTTCAAAGCATAGCTGGTTAAAAAAAAAAAACCATGGTTGGCATTGTTTGTTTCTGTTGTTATTCAGTTTGACTGTTAGATGACTCAGAAAGTTGATGGAATTTAGTCAACATTTGAAGAAACATTTATATAAAACCAATTATGCTCTAGGGCTCCTTCCTAGGAAAGATATACTACAGGATGAAACGTTGTCCAGTCCTGTGCCACCTTCATGATCGTCCGTTATGCTCAAGTCCATTGTTGCGGCAACTGTGTATTTTGAATGTCTTCCAACCCAGGGGGCTCATCTTCCAGCACTGTATTGGACACTATTCTGTTGTGATCCATTAGGTTTTCATTGGCTGGTTTTCAGGAGTAGATCTCCAGGTCTTTCTTTCTAGTCTGTCTTAGTCTAGAAACTCCACTGGAATCTGTCCACCATGGGTAACCCTGCTGGTATTTGAACTATTGGTGGCATAGCTTCGAGCATCATAGCAACATGCAAGCCACCACAGTACAACAAACTGACAGACAAGTGGCAGACAGGTGTGTAACGGGCTGCATTAGTCAGGTTTGCTGTGTAACAAGCAACCCTCTAGCTCAGTGGCTTATAAGCACAAATGTTTATTTTTATTTTTTCACATTGCTTGCAGGCTGTGGGTTGGCTGTGTCTCTACTCCATGTGTCTTCTCTTTCTGGGTCTCAGGCTGAAGAAGCAGCCCCTATGTAGGGCATGCCTGATGTCATGACAGCGTGGAAGAATAAGAGAGCGGAAGAAGCTTGTGCTGCCCAGTATGGTTTCTGCTTAGATATGGTGTATTCATATCCGCTCACATTCTGCTGGCCAGCAGATCACATGGCCAAACCTGACATGGGGCAGGGAAGTATATTTGGCCTACAGGGAGGTGCTGCAAGTCCAGATTGGGATATTAAAAACCCTCTATAGGAAAGGGAGGCATGAATAATTGTGAAAATAATGCAGCCCTCTACCGCATTCCCTCAGTCACAAATAATCTACCCTCTTGTCAATCTACAAAATAGACTCACATCTTCTAAACCTAATGGAAGGTACCTCAACATTCTCATCCAGCCATAGAATCAGGCTTAAAGTCTAGGATCTCATGATTAGTTCTTCATCAGGTCTGTTTCTCTTGATCACCTGGAGACATATGAACTGAAACAAGTCACCTGCCTCTATACGTTCAACATGGTAGAGCAGGAAGAGGGGAGCCCCAGTTGACACTTCCATTTGGAAAGAAGAATGGTAGACATGTAGTAGTCACTAAACCCATTGCTGTTGAGTCGATTCCGACCCATAGCGACCCTGGTATATATCAATTCTGAAATCTCACTGGACAAACAGATGAGGGCTCACTACGCTGGAGACTGGGAATGTGCCTTAACTGGTCCCTGTTTGTACACTCTGGAGGAAACTCTCAAGTCCATTGTTCTCCATGGCTTGTGGCTTCACACTCAGGGAGCTCCTTCCTTTTTTATTTATCTCCTAGACCACATTGAAGAGGCATTAGAGAACATCCTCAGTCTGCCTCCTGCCTACCCAAGGTCGGGGCCCCGAAAGTTTTTTCACATCTCTGGTGGTCACACTCTTTTCTATTCCTGGCTGGTGTCTCTTTTGCTGATATAACAATCTAAAACATTTTTTTTTTTTTAATTTGATTTCATTTACTCCATGTTCATGGACCAGTAGCCATACCCATAATTCTTTTGGTGATGCTGTCTGTCTCTCTCTACAGATTTCATTAAAGGCACTTTGAGCTTATCAGGCCTCTGTAGACCATACTATTAATCGCTGGCACCATTTTGTCTGTCCAACTAAAAGGATTTACCAGGGGTAGAGTGGTGGGGCAACCTTAATCCCTTCAAGGTAGGTGTGACAGCCATTCCCTTGGTTTTGCCTTTGTCCCGAGGCTGAATCTTAGTCATTTTTTGCTCAGAGTGTATTTCTTTTTTTGGACCCATAGAAGTTGAGAAACAGTCACATCTTCTAGCCTTTTAAGTTCCAAAATTTCTAAATTTTCTTTTTCCCCTCTCAGCCCTACTGGAAAACTAGCCAATCCTTTTTCTGAGCTCATCTCTTTCTTGTAGTACTTTGTTAGCTACAAACCAAGTCACACTAGTAATGTTCTGTTTTACATCATTTTCACCTAAAGCTATATGTTCATTAGATGTACTATTGGTCTTTCAGGTTATCACAGGACAGTTTTACCAAATGTCTTTCCATAGTATAACAGAAGTTACTATTTCCTTTCCTTTAAAAACAGTTTTCTCACTGTTTACTACCCAACCCCAAAGCTAATGCCTCTTATCTTAGGTTTTTCTGTTATATCTCAGCCCACTTTTGATACTAATTTTTATATTAGTCAGCTTTGCTCTACAAGCATATAACCCCCAAATCTCAGTGCTTAAACCAATAAAGATTTATTTCTTGCTTAGAGTGTATGTAGATTGCAGCTTGGCTGTGGTTCTGTTCTACATGAATTTTTATTCTGAGATTCAGGCTGAAGGAGCAGCCCCATCTTGGTCATACTGGTTCTTGAGGCTATAGGGAAGAACAAGCCAGTTGGCAGAATCTCCACCCAGAGGCACCTCAGAAAAAAAGGCCTGTCGATCTACTTCCAAAAAACCAGCAATTGAAAATCTTATGGAGCACAGTTCAACTCTGACACACATAGGGTCACTGTGAGTTGGAGTTGACTCAGTGGCATCGGGTTTGGTTTCACATTCCAGTAGCCCAAGCTGCCCATGTTCTGCAGACTCACCCCTGCGTTGGGCAGGGGTGTTTGCTTCTCTTACATGAGGGGAGAGCTGGACAACTGTGAGCAAATAGTTGTGAGAGGAAAGAGCCGAATGATGATCACAGAGCAGAAGATAAAGATACCAGTATTTAAATTAAACTCATCAAACTCAAGAAAATTTGTGGGAGGGAAGTGTAGTATTTTCTTGCAGATATTTCTTTCTTTTTTAAAATTTTATTTATTGTGTTGTTGAGAATATGTGCGGCAAAAGATAAGCCAGTTCAACAGTTTCTACCTGTACAGTTCAGTGACATTGATTCC
This sequence comes from Loxodonta africana, assembly GCF_030014295.1. Classification (NCBI taxonomy): domain Eukaryota; kingdom Metazoa; phylum Chordata; class Mammalia; order Proboscidea; family Elephantidae; genus Loxodonta; species Loxodonta africana. Next base: position 20,017,978 of record NC_087359.1, read on the forward strand.
ATTTTTCAAGTTGTACAACCATTCTCACCCTCCTTGTCTTGAGTTGTTCCTCCCCCATTAACATAAACTCACTGCTCCCTAAGTTTCCTTACTAATCTTCCAAGTTGCTGTTGTCGGTTTGATGCCACATAGATAGTTCCTTAAAAGAGCACAGTGCTCAAGGCAGACATTCTTTACTAGTTACGCTAAACTATTATTTGGTTTTAAGAAGACTTCAGGGGACATTTTTGGTTTAAGCATTCAAGATTATCTCAGGGCAGTAGTTTCAAGGGTTCATCTAGCTTCCATGGCTCCAAAAAGTCTGGAGTCCATGAGAATTTGAAATTCTGTTCTCTTGCAGAGATTTCTTTCAAGTTATCTCCTGGTGGTGGTTTTACTCAGAGTTCTTTAAAAGCCCTGTCTTAAGCTGGACTCTCTAGAGAAGCAGAACCAGTAGAGCATATAAATATATATATATACCAAAAAAATCAAACCCGTTGCCGTTGAGTTAACTCTGACTCATAGTGACCCTATAGGACAGAGTAGAACTGCACCATAGTTTCCAAGGAGAGCCTGGTGGGTTTGAACTGGCGACCTTTCGGTTAGCAGCTATAGCGCTTAACCACTACACCACCGGGGCTTCCAATATATGTATAGAAAAGATTTATATCAAGGAAATGGCTCACATAATTATAGAGGCTGGAAGGTCCCAAGTCTATCGGTCAGAATAGAGACCTCTCCTGGTTCATGTAGCTGCAGGGGCTGGTGAACCCAAGATTAGCAGGTCAGAGAGGAGGGCTCTTGTTCACAGACTGTGACGATCCACAAATCGGCAGGCAAGGTGGCAGGTAAGCTGCTCGCTCAAGTCCCAAGAACCAGAGTTCAGACGAACAGGAGCCATCTACAGGATCCAGAGCGAACAAAAGGCCATGAGTCTTGCCAGAAACCAAAAACCAAACCAAACACAGTGCCGTCGAGTTGATTCCGACTCATAGCGACCCTATGGGACAGAGTAGAACTGCCCCATAGAGTTTCCTGAAAGTCCAGTTATATACCATGTAGGCGATACGCCCAAGGAAAATCCGTTTCAACTGATTGGCTGTTCACAGCAGATGCCATCATGGAGGTGGTGACATTATATCAGATCTCATCATGGAAGTGATCACATCATCATACAACTGTCAAACTACATCTTACCTGCCAAACCACTGAGAATCATGGCCCAGCCAAGGTGAGACACATCCTTAACCATCACAGCTGCCTCGGGCAGTGCCAGCATATCCTGTTAAGAGATTCAGTGAAAGGGTTTTTTCTTCCACAAAACCTCTCTCTCCATACTATCTGCACCACAGGAGCGTGCACACGTGCTTGTGCACCTGCCCCACCCCAACCATCCCAGACTTATCTTTTGTTAATTCTTTGATAATTGTTTGACTGTTCCCTGGTGGGGTAGTGGTTAAGTGCTACAGCTGCTAACCAAAATGTCAGCAGTTTGAATCCACCAGGCGCTCCTTGGAAACTCTGTGGGGCAGTTCTACTCTGTCCTGTAGGGTCGCTATGAGTCGGAATCAACTCGACGGCAATGGGTTTGGTTTTTTTTTTTTTGGTTAGCTGCCATGGAATCTGCCCCAGACTCATGGTAACCCCATCCACAATGGGACAAAATACTGCCAGGTCCTGCACCATCCCCACGATTGATTGCAGATTGGACTGCTGTGATCCACAGAGTTTTTTTTTTGCCTGATTTTCACAAGTAGATCACCAGGCCTTTCGTCGTAGTCCAGTCCAGTGTGGAAGCTCTGCTTAAACCTCTTCAGCATCACAGCAACATCAAGCCTCTGACAGACAGGTGGTGGCTGCACGTGTGGTATGTTGGCTGGGTTCCCGGGCCCCCCACATGGAAGTCGAGAACTCTGCCACTGAACCACCGCTGCCCCCTTTGATAATAGGGCTGTGTTTTAAGATTGACAATGATTCATACACCTTTTGTTCTGAAATCCCACTGTCAATACAGAGCACTGTCTATTCTGGATCATTAAATTCTACTTAAATAGTCGTTTATTGAAGTGAGAGTGGACTGTAGCGTCAATGGAAAAGCAGATGCTCCTTAGAATAATAAATGCAGACTCTCCACTGGACGTTTGGAGGTTTGTTGGAGCTATTGCACCAACCACAAGCTGAGTGCTTTTGCGATTATTTGATGTTGTTGTTGTTAGGTGCCGTCGAGTAGGTTCTGACTCATACCGACCCCATGTACCACAGAACAAAACACTGCTCAGTCCTGCACCATCCTCATGATCTTTGTTATCTTGAGCCTGTTGTTGGTGCCACTGTGTCAGTCCATCTTGTTGAGGGTCTTCCTCTTTTTCGCTGACCCTCTACTTTACCAAGCATCGTGTCCTTCTCCAGGGACTGGTCCCTCCTGATAACATATCCAAAGTACATGAGACAAAGTCTCACCATCTTCCCTTCTAAGGAGCATTCTGGCTCTACTTCTTCCAAGACAGATTTGTTCATATTCTGGTGATTTGATACCCAACTCTAATTACTTCTATGTGCCTCGTATTACAGCAGGTTGTTTAGAGGTTCCTGTCCTACACATAAGGAGCTCTGGTGGTGCAGTGGTTAAGTGCTGGGCTGCTAATAAAAAGCTTGGTGGTTCAAACCCACCAGCCACTTTGTTGGAGAAAGATGTGGTAGTCTGCTTCCATAAAGACTACCAAAAACCAAACCTAGTGCCGTCGAGTTGATTTTGACTCATAGCGATCCTATAGGACAGAGTAGAACTGCGCCATAGAGTTTCCAAGGAGCGCCTGGCAGATTTGAACTGCCGACCCTTTGGTTAGCCGCCGTAGCACTTAACCACTATGCCACCGGGGTTTCCCCATAAAGACTATAGCCTTGGAAATCCTATGGGGCAGTTCTACTCTGTCCTATAGGTTCGCTATGAGTTAGAAATGACTCAACTCCAACAGGTTTGGCTTTTTTGCTTTTGCCCTACACCTGGTTTTAAGATCCGCAGAACGAGGACCCATATCTTTGTTTGGAGGTGGTGTGCCATGTGGAAGGCTAAAAGACAGAACTGGGCTCAGATTCCCTTTAGAACCCTGCCTGTGTCCTCACTTGTGAAATAGGAATGATGGTGCTTATCTCACTAAACCAGTTGCCATCGGGGACCCCATGTGTGCCAGAGTAGAACTGTGCTCCATAGGGTTTTCAGTGGCTGAGTTTTTGAAAGTAGTTCTCCAGGACTTTGTTCTGAGGTGCCTCTGAGTTAACTCGAACTGCCAGCCTTTCAGTTAGCAGCCAAGTGCTTTAACAGGGACTCCATTCGTCTCACTAGGTTGTGGGAATCAGGAACACTATGTAAAGGGACTGTCACAGTGCCTGACATTCACTGTAGTTTACACATTCCAAGACTCACTTTCCTGCATTTTTAACAACTCTGGAATTGGTGTTTGTCTTCTAACTGATGGCACGTCATAGTGAAATTGACATGGTACGTAACATAATGGTGTGTCTTAGAATTGTTGTGGCTTAAGATTTGGTGAAATATGTCAATAGACACTTAATAAATAGGTGTTGAATGGAACTAAAATCAATGATAGACAACGTTCTTGGATGGTGGCTGTTTCTATAACTTTCTGTTTTGGTCAAGAGCCGCTTTGAGAAGCTGATGAAGGCTATGGGCCTTTTCCTAGAAATACACATATGCCCACAAAATTCTGCACATGATGTCAGGATATTCGTAGAATGCCCTGGGGCCCTCCCCCAGACCCACCTCCCTAGAAGAAGGCACAGACTTCATGCCCTGTTTCTTTTTCTTTTATCTTTCCTTTCCCTTCTCTCCACTCTGACTTGCTGACTAAGTCATATTTAAGTCGTAGCTGTTTTTATTTGTCTATATTTTAGGAAATGGAATAGTCTTCCTATGACAAGTGTTTCTCATTCTTGTCTCATTCACCTTTCCTCGCTGTCTTCTGACTCAGTCTCAACAGGTAATGGCCGCTGAGGAAGACCTCTAGCCTGCAATGGCAGCCTGCCCTAATCCTCCACCTGACCCAGCATTAGCAACAAGCTGTAGTTATGTAGGCTGTTAGTTCCCACAGGGAAAGGAAGCAGTGTGCTTGGGTTACGTTCTTACATTCTCATTGACTTCATGCAGTTGTTTTTAGCTTATGGCCCCAACTCTTGGCGACCCCATCACAATGAGGCGAAATGCTGCCCAGTTCTGTGCCATCCCTGTGATCGGATGCACATCAACCTGTTGTGATCCATAGCGTTTTCATGGGCTGATTTTTGGAAGTAGATCACAAGGCATTTCTTCTAGTCCATTTTAGTCTGGAAGCTCCTCTGAAACCCTTTCTGTGTCATAGAATGTGCACACCTTCACAGACAGGCAGGTGGTGGCTGCACATGAGGTACACTGATCGGGAATCAAACCCGGGTCTCCCAAACAGAAGGTGAGAATTCTACCACAGAATCACCATTGCCTCTTTCATGCAATTAACCAATCCTTATTGTGCGTACTGGATGTTCTAGGAAGTGAGGGGTATAATCATAACCAAAACAGACAGACAAACCCAGCAATAAAAACAACTTGCAAAGGCCTCAGCCATTTAGAGCTGACATTCTGATGGAGGAGACAGATAAAGAGTTCTAAATGAGCAAAAATGAAATGTTAACTGCTAAAGAGAAAGAAATGAAGTAGGTAAGGGGGTAGAAAGAGTGTGTATTGTATGTGTATGTATGAGCGTGAGTATGCCATAAATTTAGGTGTCATAGATTGAATTGTGTCCCCCCAAAAATATCCGTCAACTTGGCTAGGTCATGATTCCCCGTATTGTATGATTGTCCACCACTTGGTCATCTGATGTGATTTTCCTATTTGTTGTAAATTCTGTCTTCATGATGTTAATGTGATGGGATTAGTAGCAGTTATGTAGAGTCAATCTACAATTTAAGCCAGTCTCTTTTGAGATATAAAAAGAGAGACGCTAGCAGAGAGACAGGGGAACTTCATACCACCAAGAAAGTAGCACTGGGAGCATAGCGCGTCCTTTGGACCCAGGGTCCCTGTGCTGAGAAGTTTTTCGATGAGGGGAAGATTGATGAAAAGGACCTTCCTCTAGAGCCGACAGAGAGAGAAAGCCTTCCTCTGGAGCTGTCACCCTGAATTTGGACTTCTGGCCTCCTAGACTATGAGAGAACGAATTTTTCTTCATTAAAGCCATCTGCTTGTATTTCTGTTATAACAGTACTAGATAACTAAGACATTAGGTGTCATGGTAAGGGAACACCTATCTGAAGGAGGCGAGGGATCAAGCCATGCTGATATCTGGGGAGAACAGCTTTCCAGGGGCAAGTACAACAGGTATAGACAGCTTGAGTTGTGGATACACCTGGGGAACACCTGGCTTGTTCAAAGAATAGCCAAGAGGGAGGTGTGGCCCAAGCAGAGAGTCATAGGAGAGAGGAGGTGGGAGAGGAAATGGGGGCTGGATCATGTAAGGCCTCCTAAGTAATAATAAGACTTCAGCTTTTGTGCTGAGGGATCCAAGAAGCCACTAGAAGGTTTTGAACATGCTCTGACTTCAGTTTTGAAAGGATGGTCACTCAGACTGCTGTGTTTGGAATAGACTGTAATAGTCCTTGACTTTTCTGACTCACTTATGTCTAAAATCGTCCTGGCACAGTAAGAGAAGCCCCTTTGGTAACTGCTATACAGGCCAAGTTTACTAAAATTGATATCACTAACCAAAATTGATATCACTAACCAAAAAACAAGATAACCCAAGATTTAGCTCGTGGTCCCTTTCTCAGAAACATCATTCAGTACAGTGAAATTCATGCACCTGTAACAAAAAAGAAATATTTGAAGAGGTCCTTGAAATTCATTGCACCAGATTTGTCCTTTTTAGCTGAGCTCTTTAAAAATGAATTCCAGCCAGTTACATTCCTGGCAGGACACTGGAGGTAAACCTGAGGGTCAACAGAGGCAGCCCTGGTGGCTTGTACTCTCCTTGAAGTGCTCTGTCCCCACTCCAGATGGGGTCACCAGGGTCAGAGGCTCCTCAGCATCTCTCCCTTTGAGTTGTCAATTCCTGACCTTCCCTTTACTTCTGGGAGGAAGTTCCACTTCTGAGCTCCATGTGCTCCGTGTTTCTTAGCAGAAGCTTCTCCAGGCTGTCCATTACTGTTGCTGTGGTCGGCTAAAGTTCTATTTCTTTTCCTTCTCTCTCTCTTCTCTTTTTCTTCCATCTTTATAATCATGGTTGTTATGAATTGAATTGTGTTCCCCCCCCCAAAATATGTGTTGAAATCTTAATCCCTGTACCTATAGAAAGGATCCTGTTTGGAAATGGGGCTTTTCTTTTTGTTGTTATGTTAACAAGGTCATACCAATGTAGGGTGGGTCTAAAACCTAATCACTTCTCAGTTATTAAAGACCAGAATAGACACAGACACACACAGTGGGAAGACAGATGCCAGGGAACACCAGGGAATGCCAAAGATTATTAAGAGAAACCAGAACTCAGAGAGCGGTCACAGGGGAAGTCAACACGGCTGAGACCCTGATTTGGACATTTAGCCTCCAAAACTATGAGAAAATAAATTTCTGGTCTTTAAAGCCACATAAGTGTGGTATTTCTGTTATAGCAGCACTAAGTAACTAAGACAATGGTAAAGTGGTCTGTCTGTTTTAATTTTTCCCAAATAATGTACTTATTTCTTATTCTACACCATGTTTTTTAAAAAATTTTTATTGTGCGTTAAGTGAAAGTTTACAAATCAAGTCAGCCTCTCATACAAAAATTCATACACACCTTGCTGTATACTCCTAGTTGCTCTTCCCCTAATGAGACAGCACACTCCTACTCTCCACCCTGTATTTCCGTGTCCATTCAGCCAGCTTCTGATGCCCTCTGCCTTCTCATCTCCCCTCCAGACAGGAAATGCCCACATAGTCTCATCTGTCTACTTGATCCAAGAAGCTCACTCTTCACCAGTATCATTTTCTGTCCAGTCCAATCCCTGTCTGAAGAATTGGCTTTAGGAATGGTTCCTGTCTTGGGCTAACAGAAGGTCTGAGGACCATGACCTCTGGGTTCCTTCTAGTCTTCGTCAGACCATTAAGTCTGGTCTTTTTACAAGAATTTGGGGTCTGCATCCCACTGCTCTCCTGCTCCATCACGGGTTCTCTGTTGTGTTCCCTGTCAGTGCAGTCATCCGTGGTAGCTGGGCACCATCTTGTTCTTCTGGTCTCAGGCTAATGCAGTCTCTGGTTTATGCGGCTCTTTCTGTCTCTTGGGCTCATAATTACTTTGTGTCTTTGGTGTTCTTCATTCTTCTTTGCTCCAGGTGGGTTGAGACCAATTGATGCATCTTGGGTGGCTGCTTGCTAGCATTTAGGACCCCAGACTCCACTTTTCAAAGTGGGATGCAGAATATTTTCTTAATCGATTTTATTATGCCAATTGATGTAGCTGTCCCATGAAACCGTGGTCCCCAAACCCACACTTCTGCTATGCTGGTGTTCGAAGCATTCAGTTTATTCAGGAAACTTTTTTGCTTTTGGTTTAGTCCAGTCGTGCTGACCTCTCCTGTACTGCCTACACCATTTTGTAATAAGCATGGGCAGAGAATTTTTTGCATACTCTCCTCTTCCCCAGCATTTTAGCGGTATGCTGTGGCAAATTGGGAAATCTGTAACAATGCCCTGGAATGAATGGTGTGGAGAGGCAACGTTCTTTTCAACTTAGATTTGGAGGCTTATCCTGGGGCTGGAGCATGATTTATAAGGCCAGCTGGGCACTTCTTTCTTTGGGTCTGGTGCTCTGCAGTTGACTGTGGCTGGGTTATGAGTGTTACCAATAACGAAGTTATTTGCCAATGCGCAATGCAAACCAAGAGTAGAATTTCAGGGACGTGAGGGCTAGTGGAGGGTGATGTTTCTTCCTGACCTTCTCCCTTCTTCTGATGGTACTTGTCATCAACTCACTGAATTTCTTCTGATACACATTTTCCAGGAGCACTGTCTAGCACTGAAGGCCGTGGCTGGGTAGGTATGGCCGTGGCTGGGTAGGTATGAGGTGTGGCAGCCACACAGCCAACTTGGGGCTTGTGAGTGGGTGAAGCTGATGAAGGGGTATGAGGATCCTGGGCTTTGGAGTCAGACACACTAGGGTTTTGGTTTCGGCTCCATCCCCACAGTGCTGTGTGGCCTTGGTGAGATAACTGGTGCCCTTGATTCTTAGCTTTCTCGTCTATAAAATGGGGATATTATCACCCCCCTTTAATGTTTGTTAGAATCCCTGGGTGGTGAAATGGTTAACACACTCAGCTGCTGATCCAGAGGTTGGAGATTTGAGTCTATCCAGAGGCACCGTGGAAGAAATGGCTGGTAATCTGTTCCAAAAAATCAGCCACTGAAAACCTTATGGAGCATAGTTCTACTCCGAAATAAATGGGGTCATCATGAGTTGGGGTTGACCCAACAGCAACTGGTTGGTTACTGGCTAATGTTTGTTAAGGATTAAATGATATAATTCCAATAATGCCCCATGTTCCATCCCCTTTGCTGCTCCAACAAAAACGGGGTGAGGCAGCAGGAAGAAATGCCTTGAGTAAATATACATGGTGGTTGCCTGATGGCCCTTTGCCCTGCAGCAGAGCCAAGGAGGGGTGTGAGGCTCAGGGACTGCCTGTGGTTTGCTTGTCCTTGTTCTCTCCTGAATTATCTAAATTAGTATCTTCTTGGATGGGCCACTTCAGAGCCAGTACCAGGGTGGGGCCGGTGAGGCACGCACCTGGAGCACAGAATTTAAGTGGGCATCAGAAACCTCAGTCCAAACCAAACCGGTTGCCATTGAGTGAATTCTGACTCATAGTGACCCTACAGGACAGAGTAGAACTGCCCCACAGGGTTTCCAAGGCGGTAATCTTTATGGAAGCAGACTGCCACAGCTTTCTTCCACAGCTGGTGGGTTCGCAGCAAAGTGCTTAACCACTGTGCCACCAAAAAAACCAAACCCGTTATTGTCGAATCGATTCTGACTCAAAGCAACCCTACCAGGGCTCCTTAAAAAAAAAAGCAAAACAAAACCTCAATAATCAACATAAGTATTATTTTAATGCCATATTTTAAAAACTCAAAATAAATGCAAAAAACCCATGACAAACAGAATGTCAATATTTTAAGTCAAGACAGGATTCAATAGAGCTAGAAAAAAAGGACTGGGGGTAAGACAGTGAGACAGGGTTGTGTGCATACAGGGTTAGATTTGGTCTCTATTTAAAATGGTGTGTGTGTGTGCACATGTATGTTTCCGTGTGCATGTATGTGCATGCATGTGCCTGTTTCACTCCTGTGAATGTATCTGTGCAACATGTGTGTCTTGGAGATTAGATACAGTGTGGAGATTAATGGAGCACTCAAATGCAGTTACCTCCAGTTCTTGACCGAGCAGAGATTCCCATTGTTCCAAAAGATGGACTGACTCCCACACGAGAGCCCCTCCTGGAAAACAAAGGCCATATCTCCATTGCATATGCCAGTATTCCTGCATAAGTAAGCCTAGACGTGCATGTCAGGAGATGGCACTAGACTTTGCCATATGGTTGTGTGGGTGGAGGTGGCTGGTTATATTTACACAAAGAGAAAGTGAAGGTTTCTTAAAAATGTCTACTGAGCAGACTGGTTATTATTAAGTTTTTAATGGATCCAGGGACATTTCAGTTAAAACGGTCACAAAGGCGTGAATACAAGAGCCTCCTGGTGTGAGCCGCTCCAGGCTGACAACACTTGGGACCATCTGGCTCTTTGTTTATGTGGCTTGTTGTGGGATGGCCCAGCTCTGCCTCCTGCCAGGATTAACAGGGTGCTAGCATGGAGCATGGAGCATGGAGCATGGAGTATATATGAGTGAAACAGTGCCATGGCATGGAGCAGGAGGGAACGGCTGGAGATAGGCATGTGTGTGTGCGTGCGCATGCATGTGTGCGTCCGGCTGGCCGGCCACCGGCTCTCAAGCTTGGATGCAACAGCCTGGACCATCAGGTCAGGAAAGCAAAATGTCCTCAAATAAGAAGAAAATCCATTTTTCTGATTAAAAACACTAACTGTGCCACTAAAAAACAGTGGAATGACTTGAATAGCCAAAAAAAAAACCTAAACAAAAACAACAAACCAACCCATGAACAAAAGGCTCAGATAGTCAAACTTCTATATGTGGATTTTTAATTTTTCTTTCTTGACTGTGTATTTTAACTTTCCGACGGTTCTGTTCAGACTTTTTGACATTTAAAAATGTCCCTTGTGGATTAGAACACGAGACACTGGAAGAACATGGCACAGAAAGTTATTCTGATGGATGCAGACTGAGGTTTTCCACCAGGACCCCTGGTTCTCCTGAAGGAAAAGTGTCCTGGTTGCTGGGAAACTGGCACCTAACCCCACCACACAGATGTCTTCCATGTAAGCTCCTGGTCTCCAAGCACGGCTGAGCCTTGGGTGACAATTCCCAACCTTCAGCGGCTGAGCCTTGGGCGAAAGTTCCCAACCTTTAGCTTGTAACAGGTGTTCTCCCAGATGTGTTCCCCCCATTTACCATGATGAGGAGTCTAAATCTTTACCTCCCTCCCCACGGCCCCTACCTCATCCCCATCTTTCAGACCTTTCATTCTCAACAGATGATGTCACCTCGTTCTATGAGAAAATTGAGGCTCCAGGGAGGGGACCCCTTCAACTTCCTGCCTCCTTGCCAAAAAAAAGAAAAAAAGTTTCATGACTTTGTTCTCCTCCTTATTCCTGCCTGGCTGCCTCAGCAGAAGTCAGGCCCCCTCCCCATCCCCAGGATAACTGTATTTTTATGCAGATAACTTGGGCCTTCAACTGTGCCCTCCCACCCACCCATGTATTTTCATAAGCACCGCTTTTCCAATTTTTTTACCTGATGCTGTAAAAAAATTAGCATAGAGTGCTTCAGAAAATACCTGGGGGTGGGAAGTTGGGGGAGAAAGGGTGCGGTTGGCAAACAAACATTGAAGGCACTCTTTATTTGTGTAAAATATGGTAATTTCCCCAGCTGAGCTCCTGATTTCTGTCCCCATCTCTTCAGAGACTTGCCTCACCAGTTAGCCTTTTTCTTTGTTACATCTACCACAGTGTCCTCTGTGTTGACGTCTTTCATTCAGCTTGTAAAGATGCCCAAGGCTTTCTATTAGAACTTTTTTGCCACCTTTCATTTTCCCACTTGCAGCTGCCCTCTCACCTCACAGCTAACTCTCTCTGGTCCATACCAGTATGCATTATTCAGAGTATAAATCAAGACTTTCAAAGAAATAGCTGAAAATCTCAGAATGGCTGTACTCCTACTTTGTTATCCAAGAAGAAAGCAAGCATATGCGATGGAGTTTGCTAAGTGTTTTCCTGCCTGCCTGGAGGCATATCTAGGGGGCAGTCTTGATGGTCCGTAGTCTTAACACATCAAGACCCTTGAGCTTATTTTCAATGGAAGCAGAAGGGATGGGGGAGAAGGCCAGAGAAAGTGGAGGTCAGGGTTAAGGCAATGAGATGATGAAGTCGGTATTGGGATGTGGGATCATGCATATTACTGACATCTTGACCTTGTCTTTGGTGTTCTGCATATCACAGGGCCCTTGACATGGGTAGGACCAAGTTAGATGATCTGTTCTGGTTAAAGCTTCTTGCCCACCATGCTGTCCCTAACCTGGCCCCTTCAGGTTCTCTCCACCGGCCTACTGAAGCTGTTTTCATTGAGGATCCTGTCTTGACACATTTAATGGTTCCTCCTCTGAAGTACAGCCAGAACGCTCCATAGAAGGGAGGGATGGTGAGACTTCGTCTCATGTACTTTGGACACATTATCAGGAGGGATCAGCCCCTGGAGAAGGACATCATGCTTGGTAAAGTAGAAGGTCAGTAAAAAAGAGGAGACCCGTGACTAGATGGATTGACACAATGGCTGCAGCAGTGGGCTCAAACATAGCAACGAGGAGGCGGGGGCCAAGATGGCGGACTAGGTGGACGCTACCGCAGATCCCTCTTGCAACAAAGACTCAGAAAAACAAGGGAATCGATCACATACATAACAATCTACGAACTCTGAACAACAAGCACAGACTTAGAGACGGAAAACGAACAAATACGGGCAGACAGCGACTGTTTTCAGAACTAGGAGCCAGCGCACCAGCTGACTACTTGGAAAATCTAGTTTCCCAGTGATGGCTCGGAGACAGCAGTCCATATCAAACCACATAAAGAAACAGACCATGACAGCTTCTCCAACCCCCCAAACAAAAGAATCAAAATCTTTCCCAAATGAAGATACAATCCTGGAATTATCAGATACAGAATATAAAAAACTAATTTACAGAATGCTTAAAGATATCACAAATGAAATTAGGATAAATGCAGAAAAAGCCAAGGAACACACTGATAAAACTGTTGAAGAACTCAAAAAGATAATTCAAGAACATAGTGGAAAAATTAACAAGTTGCAAGAATCCATAGAGAGACAGCATGTAGAAATCCAAAAGATTAAAAATAAAATTACAGAATTTGACAACGCAATAGAAAGTCAGAGGAGCAGACTCGAGCAATTAGAATGTAGACTGGGACTTCTGGAGGACCAGGGAAACAACACCAACATAGCTGAAAAAAAATCAGATAAAAGAATTAAAAAAAATGAAGAAACCCTAAGAATCATGTGGGACTCTATCAAGAAGGATAACTTACGAGTAATTGGAGTCCCAGAACAGGGAGGGGGGACAGAAAACACAGAGAAAATAGTTGAAGAACTCCTGACACAGAACTTCCCTGACATCATGAAAGAAGAAAGGATATCTATCCAAGATGCTCATCGAACCCCATTTAAGATTGATCCAAAAAGAAAAACACCAAGACATATCATCATCAAACTTGCCAAAACCAAAGACAAACAGAAAATTTTAAAAGCAGCCAGGGAGAAAAGAAAGGTTTCCTTCAAGGGAGAATCAATAAGAATAAGTTCAGACTACTCAGCAGAAACCATGCAGGCAAGAAGGGAATGGGACGACATATACAGAGCACTAAACGAGAAAAACTGCCAACCAAGGATCATATATCCAGCAAAACTCTCTCTGAAATATGAAGGAGAAATTAAGATATTTACAGATAAACACAAGTTTAGAGAATTTGCAAAAACTAAACCAAGACTGCAAGAAATGCTAAAGGAGATTGTTTGGCCGGATGACCAATAATATCAGGTACCAGCACAATACAAGGTCACAAAACAGAACGTCCTGATATCAACGCAACTCAAACAGGGAAAGCACAAAAACAAACAAATTAAGACTAATTCTAAAAAATAAATAAATAAACAAAATAATACACACAACAGGAAATCATGGAAATCAATAGATAAACGATCAAAATAATCAAAAAGAGGGACTAAATATAGGAGGCATTGAACTGCCAGATGGAGAGTGATACAAGGCGAAATAGAAGGATACAAGTTAGGTTTTCACTTAGAAAAATAGGGGTAAATAAAAAGGTAACCACAAAAAGGAATATCAATTCCATAACTCAAGAAAAAAGCCAAGAAAAACGTAACGACTCAATAAACACAAAGTTAAACATTATGAAAATGAGGATCTCACAAGCTACTAAGAAAAACGTCTCAGCACAAAAAAGCATGTGGAAAAATGAAATGGCCAACAACACACATGAAAAGGCATCAAAATGACAGCACTAAAAACTTACTTATCTATAATTACGCTGAATGTAAATGGACTAAATGCACCAATAAAGAGACAGAGAGTCACGGACTGGATAAAAAAACACGATCCATCTATATGCTGCCTACAAGAGACACACCTTAGACTTAGAGACACAAACAAACTAAAACTCAAAGGATGGAAAAAAATATATCAAGCAAACAATAAGCAAAAAAGAAGAGGAGTAGCAATATTAATTTCTGACAAAATAGACTTTAGACTTAAATCCGCCACAAAGGATAAAGAAGGACACTATATAATGATAAAAGGGACAATTGATCAGGAAGACATAACCATATTAAATATTTACGCACCTAATGACAGGGCTGCAAGATACATAAATCAAATTTTAACAGAATTGAAAAGTGAGATAGACACCTCCACATATATAGTAGGAGACTTCAACACACCACTTTGGGAGAAGGACAGGACATCCAGTAAGAAGCTCAATAGAGACACGGAAGACCTACTTACAACAATCAACCAACTTGACCTCATTGACTTATACAGAACTCTCCACCCAACTGCTGCAAAATATACTTTTTTTTCTAGCGCACATGGAACATTCTCTAGAATAGACCACATATTAGGGCATAAAACAAATCTTTGCAGAATCCAAAACATCGAAATATTACAAAGCATCTTCTCAGACCACAAGGCAATGAAGCTAGAAATCAATAACAGAAAAACTAGGGAAAAGAAATCAAATACTTGGAAAATGAACAATACCCTCCTGAAAAAAGACTGGGTTATAGAAGACATCAAGGAGGGAATAAGGAAATTCTTAGAAAGCAACGAGAATGAAAATACTTCCTATCAAAACCTCTGGGACACAGCAAAAGCAGTGCTCAGAGGCCAGTTTATATCGATAAATGCACACATACAAAAAGAAGAAAGAGCCAAAATCAGAGAACTGTCCCGACAACTTGAGCAAATAGAAAGTGAGCAACAAAAGAATCCATCAGGCACCCGAAGAAAACAAATAATAAAAATTAGAGCTGAACTAAATGAATTAGAGAACAGAAAAACAATTGAAAGAATTAACAAAGCCAAAAGCTGGTTCTTTGAAAAAATTAACAAAATTGATAAACCATTGGCTAGACTGACTAAAGAAATACAGGAAAGGAAACAAATAACCCGAATAAGAAACGAGAAGGACCACATCACAACAGAACCAAATGAAATCAAAAGAATCATATCAGATTACTACATAAAATTGTACTCTAACAAATTTGAAAACCTAGAAGAAATGGATAAATTCTTGGAACAATACTACTTACCTAAACTAACACATTCAGAAGTAGAACAACTAAATAGACCCATAACAAAAAGAGAGATTGAAACGGTAATCAAAAAACTCCCAACAAAAAAAAGTCCTGGCCCAGATGGCTTCACTGCAGAGTTCTACCAAACCTTCAGAGAAGACTTAACACCATTACTATTGAAGGTATTTCAAAGTATAGAAAAAGACGGAATACTACCCAACTCATTCTGTGAAGCTACCATCTCCCTGATACCAAAACCAGGTAAAGACATTACAAAAAAAGAAAATTTTAGACCTATATCCCTCATGAACATAGATGCAAAAATCCTTAATAAAATTCTAGCCAATAGAATCCAACAACACATCAAAAAAATAATTCACCCTGATCAAGTGGGATTTATACCAGGTATGCAAGGCTGGTTTAATATCAGAAAAACCATTAATGTAATCCATCACATAAATAAAACAAAAGACAAAAACCACATGATCTTATCAATTGATGCAGAAAAGGCATTTGACAAAGTCCAACACCCATTTATGATAAAAACTCTCACCAAAATAGGAATTGAAGGAAAATTCCTCAACATAATAAAGGGCATATATGCAAAGCCAACGGCCAATATCACTCTAAATGGAGAGAACCTGAAAGCATTTCCCTTGAGAACGGGAACCAGACAAGGATGCCCTTTATCACCGCTCTTATTCAACATCGTACTTGAAGTCCTAGCCAGGGCAATTAGGCTAGACAAAGAAATAAAGGGTATCCAGATTGGTAAGGAGGAAGTAAAGCTATCACTATTTGCAGATGACATGATCGTATACATGGAAAACCCTAAGAAATCCTCCAGAAAACTACTGAAACTAATAGAAGAGTTTGGAAGAGTCTCAGGATATAAAATAAACATACAAAAATCACTTGGATTCCTCTACATCAACAAAAAGAACACCGAAGAGGAAATAACCAAATCAATACCATTCACAGTAGCCCCCAAGAAGATAAAATACTTAGGAATAAATCTTACCAAGGATGTAAAAGACCTATACAAAGAAAACTATAAAACTCTGCTACAAGAAATTCAAAAGGACACACTTAAATGGAAAAACATACCCTGCTCATGGATAGGAAGACTTAACATAGTAAAAATGTCTATTCTACCAAAAGCCATTTATACATACAACGCACTTCCAATCCAAATACCAATGTCATACTTTAAGGGAATAGAGAAACAAATCACTAATTTCATATGGAAAGGAAAGAACCCCCGGATAAGCAAAACATTACTGAAAAAGAAGAAGAAAGTGGGAGGCCTCACCCTACCTGATTTCAGAACCTATTATATAGCTACAGTAGTCAAAACAGCCTGGTACTGGTACAACAACAGGCACATAGACCAATGGAACAGAATTGAGAATCCAGATATAAATCCATCCACGTATGAGCAGCTGATATTTGACAAAGGACCAGTGTCAGTCAATTGGGGAAATAATAGTCTTTTTAACAAATGGTGCTGGCATACCTGGATATCCATTTGCAAAAGAATGAAACAGGACCCATACCTCACACCATGCACAAAAACTAACTCCAAGTGGATCAAAGACCTAAACATAAAGACTAAAACGATAAAAATCATGGAAGAAAAAATAGGATCTACCCTAGGAGCCCTAATACAGGGCATAAACAGAATACAAAACATTGCCAAAAATGATGAAGAGAAACCAGATAACTGGGAGCTCCTAAAAATCAAACACCTATGCTCATCTAAAGACTTCACCAAAAGAGTAAAAAGACCACCTACAGACTGGGAAAGAATATTCAGCTATGACATCTCAGACCAGCGCCTGATCTCTAAAATCTACATGATTCTGTCAAAACTCAACCACAAAAAGACAAACAACCCAATCAAGAAGTGGGCAAAGGATATGAACACACATTTCACTAAGGAAGATATTCAGGCAGCCAACAGATACATGAGAAAATGCTCTCGATCATTAGTCATTAGAGAAATGCAAATTAAAACTACGATGAGATTCCATCTGACACCAACTAGACTGGCATTAATTCAAAAAACACAAAATAATAAATGTTGGAGAGGCTGCGGAGAGACTGGAACTCTCATACACTGCTGGTGGGATTGTAAAATGGTACAACCACTTTGGAAATCCATCTGGCGTTATCTTAAACAGTTAGAAATAGAACTACCATACAACCCAGAAATCCCACTCCTCGGAATATACCCTAAAAATACAAGACCCTTCACACAAACAGATATATGCACACCCATGTTTATTGCAGCTCTGTTTACAATAGCAAAAAGCTGGAAGCAACCAAGATGTCCATCAACGGACGAATGGGTAAATAAATTGTGGTATATTCACACAATGGAATACTACGCATCGATAAAGAACAGTGACGAATCTCTGAAACATTTCATAACATGGAGGAATCTGGAAGGCATTATGCTGAGCGAAATGAGTCAGTTGCAAAAGGACAAATATTGTATAAGACCACTATTATAAGATCTTGAGAAATAGAAAAAACGGAAAAGAACACATACTTTTGTGGTTACAAAGGGGGGAGGGAGGGAGGGCGGGAGGGAGAGGGCTTTTTATTGATCAATCTGTAGATGGGAACTGCTTTGGGTGAAGGGAAAGACAACACTCAAAACAACGAAGGTCAGCCTAATTGGACAGGATTAAAAGTAAAGAGGTTTCCGAGATAAAATGAAAGCTTCAAAGGATAGCGAAGCAGGGGCTGGGGTCTGGGGAACTTGGTTTGAGAGGACTTCTAAATCAATGGGCAAAACAATTCTATTATGAAAACACTCTGCATCCCACTTTGAATTGTGGCACCTGGGGTCCTAAATGCCAACAAGCAGCCATCTAAAATACATTAATTGGTCTCAACCCACCGGGAGCAAAGGCAAAGGAAGAACACCAAGGTCACACGACAACTAAGAACCCAAGAGACAGAAAGGGCCACTTGAACCAGAGACCTACAATATCCTGAGACCAGAAGAACTAGTTGGTGCCCGGCCACAATCGATGTCTGCCCTGTCAGGGAACACAACAGACAACTCCTGAGGGAGCAGGAGACCAATGGGATGCAGACCCCAAATTCTCATTAAAAGACCACACCTAATAGTATGATTGCGACTAGAGGAATCCCAGAGACAATGCTCCCCAGAACTTCTGATGGCACAGGACAGGAACCATCCCCGAAGACAAATCATCAGGCATGAAAAGGACTGGTCAGTGGGGGGGAGAGAGATACTGATGAAGAGTGAGCTAATTAAATCAGGTGGACACTGGAGAGTGTGTTGGCAACTCTTGACTGGAGGGGGGATGGGAAGATAGAGAGAGAGGGAAGAAGGTAAAATTGGCACGAAACGAGAGACTGTAAGGGCTGACTCAATAGGGGGAGAGCAAGTGGGAGAAGGGAGTAAGATGTATGTAAACCTACATGTGACAGACTGATTGGAATGGTAAATGTTCACTTGAAGCTTAATAAAAATTAAAAAAAAAAAACAAAAAACAAAAAACATAGCAACGATGGTGAGGATGGTACAGGACGAGCAAGGTTTTGTCCTGTTATTCATAGGGTCGCTATGAGTCGGAACTGACTTGATGGCACCTAATAACAACAACGTCAACAACAATCCCTGATCTTGTCCATTGTGGCCCCCAGTCTATAATTCATATTAATATCCACTTTCTCTTTTGACTTAAATAATAGGGTTGCTACGAGTCGGAATCGACTCAACAGCACTGGGTTTGGTTTTTTTTTTGGCACCACTCTCTCCTGGTTCACCTCTTTCCTTGACTGCTTCTGAGAATGACCATTGCTTCAGTGTCTCTGTCTCCTCTCATCAGTGTCCTTGGACTAAATGGTTGTGTAGAAGACAACAACAGCTGGTAGATTTTAATGGGGAAGAAGACAAGTCTTGGCCGCTGTGGTAGTCTGAGAAGGAATCTTGGAGGAGGTTTGGTACCACATTTGGACTGCTAGGAACTCCACAGTCATTGTGCCATGTACAGACTTGCAAAACTCCTTGCCCGGCACATGGTAGAGGACTGAACTTGTTCTGTAGGAAAGGAAACTGGGGCTCATGGAGGCTTACTTGCTCAGCTGCTCATTTATTAGCCGGAAAAGCCAGAGGATAAACCAAGGTCTGGCTGTCTCCCAATCTCCTGCTTTACCTCTGTTTACTGCTTTTTGAATGCTCCCTGGGTCGTTTCTTTCACGCTTGTAGGTCCAGTTACCAGCAATAGTGTACTATGAATCCTAAATCGTATATGTAGCTCAGAACTGTTTCTTGAACACCAAGCCTATATTTTCAACTGCTTATTAGAAATGTGTCTGTCTTAGTCATCTAGTGCTGCTGTAATAGAAGTACCACAGGTGGGTGGCATTAACAAAGAGAGGTTTATTCTCTCAGAGTCCAGTAGGCCAAAAGTCTGAATTCAGGGGAAGGCTTTCTCTCTCTGTCAGCTCTGGAGGAACGTCCTTGTCACCAGCCTTCCCTCGGTCTGGGAGAATCTCAGTGCAGGAACCTCAGGTCCGAGGGACATGCTCTGCTTCTCGTGCTGCTCTCCTGGTGGTATGAAGTTCCCCCGTCTCTCTGCTCACTTCTCTCTCCTATATCTCAAAAGAGACTGGCCCGAGACACTACCTAATCTTGTAGGACCTCATCAATATAACTGCGTGAATCCATCTTATTGCATCCTAGTGATGGAATTTACAATACATAGGGAAATCACATCAGAAGATAAAATGGTGGACAATCAATCATACAAGGGAATCTTGACCTAGCCAAGTTGACAGGTATTTTGGCAGGACACAGTTCAATACATGGCAGTGTCTGAACCAACATGTCCACCAAACTCAGGTATGGCAACTAAAGATCTTCTACCTTAACCTTAGCCAGTTGCCGTCAAGCCAGCCCAGTTCATGGTAACCCTGTGTGTGGCAGAGGAGAACTGTACTTCATAGGGTTTTCAAAATTGATTTTTCGGAAGTAGATTGCCAGGCCTTTCTTCCATGGTGCCTCTGGGTGGACTCAAACCTCCAGCCTTTCAGTTAGCAGCTGAGTACTTAAACGTTTGTGCCACCCAAGGACTCCAGACCCATTTAAGGGGAACAGAATCAGAGCACCTGAGTGAAGATGGCAGGGGAAGCAGTTAGATCTGTTTGTTGTCCCAGGGGAGGAGGGGAGAAAAGACAGCTATTTTCGAATGCTTGCGAGGCGGAAGATCATTGCTGGTTTCCACTTGGGTTCAGCAGAGCTGTGTGGGAAGGAGGTCTAATGCCATTTTCCTGACTCATTCTCTTCTGGCAGTGTTTTCTCTTCACACCTGTACTATGACTGGAGTCGTGAACAGGGGAGACCCACAGAATGCAAGCACACGAATATCACTTCCTCCCAAATGCCACCTCTCCGTCCCCACATCTCTCCTTTCCTAATTGAGGGCCTTCAATCACCCTGTTTTATTTTTTCTGGATGGCAGTCCCTTGTGCTTTAGTGGAAATGGCCTTCATTTCTTTTTCTCTGGCAGGAGCAGGCATTTCAACTTGCAGGTGCGGGGATTTGTCACTTGAAGGGTGGTCTTGATTTACTCTGTCAGATTTACAGGGCGGTTTCCAACTAAACACGAACACGTGGAAGAAAAGAAATGCAATAGTAGTCTGTAAAGTTGGCTGTAGAGGGGAAGGATTATCCGAGACATGACTGGATTTGTTTTCAAGCCTTTAATGAGATTTGCTTAAGGAAGCGCTGCCAGTGGATGTTATTCTGAGTTGTCCATTAAAGCCATGTTTCATTAAACCTGGCCTGTTTCAGACGAGTTGCCTTCTGTCATCAGTTGGAGTTGGTAGGACTCAGTGACTGTCTCTCGCAGCACAACAGGCCAACTAAAATAGCCTTGGTGCGGCCATCCTCCTGGGCACCGGGTCAGGAATCACCGGCATCCCTCCTCCCGGCCCGCTGCTTCGGCAGTTGTCTACTTTCTCCTCCTGTGGATTCAGGCCTACCCCAAGCCCCGAGCTCTGTTCTGGCTGTGGATAAGAAGGACATCTAGCAGGCGACCCTGCATCCAAAGGCAGAGGTACTTTGTCACGTGTAGTACCCGTGTCTCATTGCTGATTTTTTCAGATTCCTGGGGGTGGCTTCCTGACCAAAACACTATATGTATTAGTTTCCTATTGCTGCTTATAACACGTCGTCACAAATCTGGAGGTGGTGTATGCTGCTGAGTCAATTCCAACTATAGGACAGAGCTGGAAACCCTGGTGGCATAGTAGCTAAGAGCTATGGCATCCAACCAAAAGGTTGGCGGTTCAAATTCACCAGGCGCTCCTTGGAAACTCTGTGGGGCAGTTCTGCTCTGTCCTGTAGGGGGTCTGTATGGGTCAGAAACAACTTGATGGCACTGAGTTTGCTTTGGTTGGTTTATAGGACAGAGTAGAACTGCCCCACAGGGTTTCCTAGGCTGTAATGTTTATGGAAGCAGACCGCCACATCTTTCCCCCTCGGAGTGGCTGGTGGGTTCAAACCGCTGACCTAAATCTGGTGCTTAACCATTGGCCACGAGGGCTCCTATGACAAACTTAGTGGCTTAAAAACAACAACAATAACAAAAATCCACAAGTGTATTTGCCTTCAGTTTTGAAAGTCAGAAGTCTAACATCACTTCAGCTGGGCTAAAGTCAAGGTGTTGACAGGCCTGGGTCCTTCTGGGGATTCTAGGGGAGTCAGTCTCCCTTGATTCTCCTACCTGCCCCTGGTAACCACTACTAACTTTCGTCTTTATGCATTTGACTACTGGTGATTCTTGGTTTATTAAGTGCCTCTCCCTAGCTAGGCTTGGGCTGGATCGTCATCTCAGGATCCCGTGTGTCCAGTGTGATGCCTGGCACATGTGGGTGAAAGACCAGCACCTGTTCCCACAGTAGACATTGCTAAGAGCTCTGGGAGAGCCTTTTCCTACCCAGGAGCTCAATGTCTCCCGTTTTATATATGGCAGGAGTGGAGAGGGAGGCAGGGGGAATGGTTTTATGGCAAGGGCGGTTGGTTATAGAGACCTCAGGATATTGTGTCTCCGTATCCTCCAGGCAGGCAAATCTTTCTAGACCCATAAATCAAAAAGACTCATCAAGCCTAATTACTTGCAAAAATTCTGATTGTTTCCCTCTGTTATCCTCTCTCCTCTCCTCCCCCTCCGGACTGAATGGGGGGGGGGGAACCCCACAGGCTGGGCAGCCTCTTTGTGCTGCAGGGCTGGTTCAGGCCTCACATCGCCAAGGGTCCAGCAAGCATTTGAGGGATTCGCAGTTGCCGGGCCTATTATAAGTGGTCGTTAAAGAGCTTGAACAAACTTAGATTATTTTTATTGTGCTCGACAAGGGGTGTCTTAGAAACTAGAAAGTATTATAGTTTGGAAAGTGGTACAAAGAGGCCCAGCGTCAAAGATTAAAATGGGCTTTTGCTGTGGAAGAGCCAAAGAAGCTGGGCCTTGCTTGCCCCGTGTACGTATTCTGCTCATGGCTCTTCTTTGATGGGTTTTCTTAATGACTTTCTTCCTAAAACTTTTCCAAACTACAAATTACCATCTTTGACTAAGAGGAAAAAAAAAACAAAAATAATTCTTGGCTTCCGGTGAGTATTTGTAAGATAAGACCCATCCTGCAATGGCTGAGGTGAGGGACGGTGAGTGCTAGGGAACTGATGGGGGTCTACCAAGCGCCCATTCTGGGCCCAGGGGGGCCCAGCAGAAGAAAGGGGTATTTAAGCTAATACTAATTAAGCCAATGCATCTTCTGGCCTACTTCCGCCTGCTGCACGTTAATCTTGTTCCTTCTTTTTCTGATTTTCAAAGTATGTCTAGTTAGTCCATCTGTACACACTTGGCCTTGCTATGCTAGTATGAATCAGCCTTCTCCTTCTCTTTTCTTTGTTCATTTATTCATTCTTCATTTAGCTGGTGTATTAGTTTCCTAGAGCTGCCATGACAAATTACCACAAACTTGGTGTTTTAAAGCAACAGACATGTATTCTCTCATGGTTCTGGAGGCTAAAACCCAAAAACCAAACCCACTGCCATCGAGTCGATTCCGACTCATAACGACCCTATAGGACAGAGTAGAACTGCCCCATAGAGTTTCCAAGGAGCGCCTGGTGGATTTGAACTGCCGACCTCTTGGTTAGCAGCCGTAGCACTTAACCACTACACCACCAGGGTTTCCTCTGGAGGCTAGAAGTCCAAAATTATGGTGTCCGTAGGGCTATGCTCCCTCTGAAGTTTCTAAGGAAGAATCCTTCCTTTTCTTCCTAGCTTCTGGGGCTTGTTAGCAATCCTTGGTGTTCTTTTGACTGGTGGCAGCATGACTCCAATCTTATCCTGTCTTAACATGGCCTTCTTTTCTCTGTGTCTCCTGCCTCTTCTGTGCCTATGTGGCTTCTCTTCTTCTTACGAAAGGACATCAGTCATGAATTTAGGGCCCATCATAATCCAGTATGACCTCATCATAACTAATTGTACCTGCAAAGACCCTATTTCCAACTAAGATTACATTCTGAGGTTCCCAGTGGACATGCATTCTTGGAGAACACTATTCAACCCACTACCACTGGTATTCATGAAAATGCTTACTGTGTGTCAGGCACTGTGCCATCTGCTTGAGATACGCTGGTGTGCAAACACAAACATGGTCCTGCCTTCTTAGAACTTATAGTCTGGTGGGGAGAACAATGAATGAATCATCACATAAATATCCAGATACAAACTGGAGCCTGTCTTCTGTGGTCTCCTTTCCTGGGCCTCCTGTCCAGCTAGTTGTTTTTGTGTGCACCACGTTCAGGTCTCCTTATCTTATATACAGAATGAGTACACATTTGATGCTGTCGTCTTGTTGCCAGCCCCTGCCTTCCACTCACAGCCCATTCCTCTAATCCGGTCAAGACTTAACACTGAGCCACACATTGACTGTCTTCAGGATGCCAAGGATGAGTATATGCGTATAGAATAATTGAATGTACTTTGAAACCAGCAAAAGAAGCAATGGTTCTACAGGTGGAAGTAAACCAGAAGATGTGGTATTAGCTGAAAAACCCAGGATGAGCGTTGAGTTACGACCCCCTGCCTTTCTGTAGCCCTTACCACTTCTCACCTCAGCCATTATGACTGGGCCTTTTTTTAACAATTAATTTTTTTGTTGTTTCTGTTGCAAATACACACAGCAGAGCATACACCAATTCAACAATTTCTACACGTGCAATGCAGTGACATGGATTACATTCTTCCAGTTTTGCAACAATTCTCGCCCTCCTTTTCCAAATTGCTCCACCCATGTTAACATACACTCACTGCCCTCTAAGGTTCCTGTCTAACCTTTTGAGTTGCTGTTGTCAGTTTGATCCCATATAGTTTTTTAAAAGAGCATAACGCCCAAGACAGACATTACCGAGTGGGTCTTGCCTTATAAATAGGTACTGCAACCTAAGAATTATTTTTTTTCCTCTTTGTCAAAGATGGTGGAGGACTGTGGTGAGGAAGGCTTCTAAGCTGGTACCAACTTGTATCTTTAAGGTGCTCTATCACTTGGTTCCAGCTTGCATTAGCATTCCAGCCACTGAGCCTACCTCATTGGCATTCAGCCTTTGCTCTTGTATATCTGCAAGGAGAAATCTTCCTTTCGAACTCAGCTTGGGCCCTATCTTCCAAATTTTGTCAGCATTACTGATCTCTTGATAGACTTCTTTGATGTTATAACTTCTGCAACATGATCCTTCTGGAGGGCAATGTGCTTTTTCTCCTGGGCACGGGCACGTAGGTGTTATTGAAGTACAGATTCTGCTTAGCAAAAGGAGGATGCTAAACACAAGGGATCCTCTGCATTGCCGCTGGTGAGCCGCAGGCCTCTCTAATTGCAGTGGTTCCATAATTCGTGTCTACTTGCCCAACATGTTGTTGTTGTTAGGTGCTGTCAAGTCGGTTCTGACTTACAGCGACCCCATATTTAACAGAACGAAACATTAGCTGGTCCTGCACCATGCTCACAATTGTTATGTTGAGCCCATTGTTGCAGCCACTGTGTCAATCCATCTTGTTGAGGGTCTTCTTCTTTTTTGCTGACCCTCTACTTTACCAAGCATGATGTCCTTCTCCAGGGACTAACCTCTCCTGATAACATGTCCAAAGTATGTGGGACAAAGTCTTGCCATCCTTGCTTCTAAGGAACATTCTGGCCGTACTTCCAGTTAGTTCTTTTGGAGACATTTCTTAGTTCTTTTGGCAGTCCATGGTATATTCAATATTTTTTGCCAAAACCGTTATTCGAAGTTACTGCAGTGACTCAGAAAGACCTGTCATCTTGGATTCTGCTGTTTACTGTTGTTGCATTCCTAACTACAGATGCCAATAAGGCTCTAGCTAAATGAGTATTCCCAGTTATTCCTCCCCCATCTTCTCTCCCCTGGATGGCTGCACTGCCCCTCACTTCTCCCTTTGTCCCTACCCTGACCCTCCTACTGTCAGTTCTCCACCCAACAGCCAGTGGGATCCTATAAAAATGCAAATTGGGTTGTGCTAGGACCAAACCTGAAGGCCCTGACCTTGGGTTTCGTGGCCTCATTGGATCAGGCTCCTGGCTGCCCTTTGATCTCGTCTGCCATCACCTCCCCTCCCTTCCTCACTCTTCTCACCTACACTGGCTTCCTCATAGATCTTTAAACACCCCTGACACCTTCCTTCTTGGGCACTTGTACTTGCTGTTCCTGGAGATGTCCACGTGGGTGGCTCTCTTTTTATTGATGTCTTTGCAGGTGAGCGCCTTCTCCCAAAGGCCCCCACCTGCCTCTCTGGTCTTCTGGCTCTGCCGGATCTTTCCTGGCCCTGCCCACAGAACCTCACCTAGGTTACATGTGCACTTGGTGGTTGCCATCTCCCCTTTCCCTCCTGAGTGTAAGCTCCAGGAGAGCCTGGGGTTTGTCCTGGGATCATCACCACAATCCCAGCAAGGAGAAAAGTACTTTCCAGGTGGGGAGTGGTACTGAAGAAGAGACACAGTCTTAAAAGACTGAAGGGAAGTGAGAGAGATCTCCGGTCTGTCAGAATACTGCCTTTCTAGGAGATTTCATAGGCCGCCCCCCCCCCACCCCCGATCAAAGTGGTGTTTAAGAACGATAACAGTTTAAATGGTTGTGATTATTGGGTTTGAGGATGAGGTTGTCAAAGTAGGACTCAATATCTACCTCAGATGTAGGAGATGGATTCCATAGGGCCCTTTTCCTTTTCCTCTGTCTCCAGCCAGCACTGGTACTGGGCAGGGGGGCTTTAGGAGGAAGGATGGGGTGGAGCAGGGGACCTGGGGAGGATGGATGGAGTGAGGGTAAACGGGTAGAACAGGGGATTGTGGGAGGATGGGTGTGGTGGAGAAGGTAGCTGTAGAGGGATAGGAGTGAGGTGTGGCAGGGAATTGTAGGTAGTGGGGAGGGTTGGGATAAGGTTTGGGAGGCCAGTTGGAGTGCGGTAGAACCGGCTTTGGGGAGAATGAGTGCAGTGGGGTAGAACCAGATTGTGGGAGGATGGGTGGAATGGGGTAGAGCAGGGAGTTGTGGGAGGAGGCATGGAGGGGATGCTGCAGAGACAATGGCGCTGCCGTTTAGTGAGCTTGGCATGCTTCTTTGTGCAGGACCATTTCAGGCCAAGGACCGTTAAGCACAACACAGCTGCTCTCCACCTCAGGCAGTTACTGTGTTTTCTTTTTCCTATTTGGCTTTGTAAAAAGCCGTTAGAGGTCCTGGATAAAGCAAATGCAGCCCCATTACTTGCGTTGATGGAGGTCAGAAAGTGGCTTTTACTCAAACAGTTCTGGACGCTTGGCACACCACTCTAGGCTGGGCACTGCCCAGTCCCTGAAGTGTTACCTCCTGTCCTGGCAGGAAACCTCTGCTTTCTTTTGGGAGTAGCTTACCTGAGCGCTGAGCAGCTGCTATAGAGGAAAGAGTGCTAGGGCTGGACTGGGAGCCCTGGGTTCTGTGCTGGCTCTGCTGCTATAGAAGAGGAAGGAGAAGGTGTGTGTGTGTGTGTGTGTGTGTGTGCGCGTGCACGTGCACATGTGTGTAGGTGTTATATGTGTGTCTGTGCACATGCATGTGCATACATGCGTGTGTGTGTGCATATGCACATTTATGTGTACCTCTGTGCGTATTTGCTTGTGCGTGTGTGTTCTACCCCATACTTCTCTTTGAGCAAAAAGCCAGAAAACTTGTTGCCATTGAGTTGATTTGGACTTATAGTGACCCCAAAGGACAGAGTAGAAATGCCCCATTGGGTTTCTAAGGCCATAAATCTTTAGGAAGCAGACTGCCACATCTTTCTCCCCCAGAGCAGCTGGCAGGCTTGAACCTCCGACCTTTTGGTTAGCAGCTGAGTGCTCAACCACTGTGCCACCAGGGCTCCTCCTTTTCTTTGAGCACCATGCCCTTATTTCCAATAGCTTGGACATCACTAGGATATTTCACCCTTCCTTCAAACTCAGCATGCCCAAAGATGATCCTTCTCATATTTGTCCTTGGCAAGTCCCACTCACCTTTTAGGGCTCTGCTTAAGCATCATCTGTGTAGACGTTTCCTTCTCTCACTGGTGTCGGTGGTGAAGCACTTTCTCCTGTGTATCCCTTTTCTTACTTCTGTTATGATGGTTAACAAATGTGCCATAAATATCACTAAAAATAGATCTATGCCCCGTTCCACGAACTCTTTGAGGAAGAACAGGCTTGGTCTTCATTCATTTTTTGGTGTTCATGTACCCCACGTGAATACATATTTACTGAGCAAATGGAGAAGTGATGTGGCTAGTTCCCAAATGTCTCTTGGGGTTTGGATGACATCATATACTTCAGATAATTTGGTGTAAAAATTTCTGTCTGTTAAAAATTTACATAATCTGAAAACTGAGTTTTGGTAAGGTAGGTTCACTGAGATTTAAGATACCGAATCATACAAATGTACATCAAACCAGAAAGAAAAAAAAAAGATTTAAAATCTTTAATAGGGCTTTGGGATCCTGTGCACTTTATTAAGCACTAATTCTTTGAAAGTTGGCAATTTGCTTATGATCTATATAAGCAATTTGCATCTAACTACAGTATTTGGTTAAATAAAATATCCCTTTCCAGCCATTCTTTACAGAGAAAGAGTTTATTGAATGTTCTCAACTGGGTTTTGCTGAAGGGAATATTTAAGTGGGATTTTATTCCTTGAGCTCCAAGCAACACCAGTGAGGAGCATCAGCGCTAAAGAGTGGAAAATAGAAAAAGGAGGAGAAAAACAGAGATGGAGAACTCACTTATGGAGGGGAGGAGATGGCTGCTCAAGGGCTTTGCCTCTTTTGGAGAAGGGCTGAGATGGCTCTCTAAGCAGCATGTTTAGAAAAAGAAATAATTTGTCCATTTAGGCAACTTTCACATCCAAACAGGATTTCTTTTTTCCCTCCCTCTCTGTACTCTAACATCTCAGGAGTGCATTTCCAAGCTGCCTTCTGTCCATTCTATGCTCCAGCTGCTTCCCAGCTTTTCCTGCCACCCACCTGTTCCCTCACACCCTACCTTATTCCCAGAGGTGTTGCCCTTAAAGTAGATAAGGAATCATTCTTCTGTGTTTGTTTTGTCGGTTAGGCAAGGATATGGATAGACGTCAGTTCAGTCACTGTGTTAGGTGCTGGGGAAAGAGAGCGGAGGATGGAGGTGGCCTCCGCTTTCCCAGTGCTACTTCTGTCTATTCCCGCTGCTTATAAGATCAAATCCAAACTCCACCTTGGCAAAGGTGGCCTTGCCCGTTGTGCTCCAACCCACTGCCCAATCTGTGTCTTTTGCAGTGCCACCCCTCCCTGTGCTTTACCATGCTGAAATTGGCCTCAGTGCCTGAGATTTATTCCCCCTCTGCCTGGCCATTCCAGAGCCATCCTTCCAGACTTAGCTCAAATATTCCCTGTTCTACAAAGCCTTTTCTGACTCATTCAGGCGCAGATATCAGCTCCTTCTAGATTCCCTCTACAATTTCTTTCATACATTTATTATTAGCACTGGTTATTTTGCATTGTTGTTGTTGTTGTTGTGTGTTGCCATTAAGTCGATTCCGACTCATGGAGACCTCATGTGTGTCAGAGGAGAACTGCGCTCCATAGGATCGTTAAGGCTGTGACTTTTCGGATGCAGATCGCCAGGCCTAACTTCCCAGGCGCCTCTGAGTGGGTTTGAGTTACCATGCTTTTGGTTAGTAGTCGAACGCTTAACTGTCGGCGCTGCCCAGGGGCTCTACTTTATTACTTAATGACGTATCTCACCACTTGGGTATTCAGGTTGAGATGCCGTGTTTTATCTGCTCCTGTATCCCTACCACCTAAAACAGTGCCTGGCATATAGCAGGCATTCAGGAAATATCTACAAGGAAAACAGTATTTTTATTGGTGTGGTAAACGCCTTCCTAGCCCAAGAGAAAAACCACTTACTCTCCTTCTATCCAGCAGTGACTTACCCAACCTCATGTATATCTTCCGGCCCCCTCTTGGTGGTTCAGTGGTTAAGCATTTGGCGGCTAACCAAAGGGTCGACAGTTCGAATCCACCAGCTGCTCCCTGGAAACCCTATGGGGCAGTTCTACTCTGTCTTATAGGGTTGCTATGGTTGGAATTGACTTGACGGCAATGGATTTGGTTTGGTTTTTTTCTGCCCCCCAGTACTCCAACTGAATAGTGCTATCAGGATTGACCAGGTCAACCCCTTGCTAATCATGGATTTTTCTCATGTTGTGTGGTTTGGGTTTTGATAGCCAATTAAAGTTCTCCTGCCTCCCTTTTTTTTACCTATTAGTCTTCCAACGTAAGATTCTCTGGCAGCACTATAGCCAGAGGAAGATTTAAAGAACAAATTGTACAGTGTAGGTAGCCAGGGGTCTTACTGCTGTGTTGAGCTTCTGTGATCCACATGCTTTCATGCCAATAGTATCAAGCTTCTTTTTTCTTTTCTTTTGTCTTTTTGCAGGGTGGGTAGGGGTTATTGTTTTCTTAGAACTTTGTGTAAGCGATCATTTTGATGGGAAAAAAGCCCTCATTCTGCCTGGCACAGTATTTGAAATCAAAGTCACAGCTATCATTATGGAGACCTCATTTCCTGGTGATTGATTTAACATAATTGCCAACTGGAGAGCTTAGCCTGGAAGATACATGGATGCCAGCAGTGAGCGACAAGCTGAATTCCCTCCCCTGCCTCCCTCAGCCTTGTGTGTTGGATCCAAAGAGTCACTGAGTTGGAGAAGAAAGTTTGGTGGGCATTGGCCAAGAAATATTCCTGAACAGTGTTGCACTGAGCTCTTTCTAACTGGAGAAATTGTGTGTGAGCTGGCCTAGTGGACAGTTTGTGGACCAGTTGCTTCTGTATTGTGTCTTCCCGCCTAGAACCCATGGAGATGTATAGTGTCTTTAGCCCTAAGAGATTCAATTTAGCCAGCTGCTCACTTAGAAAAAACAGAGGGGAAAAAAAAATAATAACCCCAAGTCAGTGTGGAAATTGACTCCTCAATCTGGAAGGACCCAGATAATATTATTTCGTCTATTCATTGTCTTCTCTCTTCTAGCCCAGGAAGATAATGATCTCATTTTTTTCCTCCTAAGACTCTCAAGAGGAGATTCTCTATTTGCTTTATCATCTGTTCCAGTCCCCAATAACTTTTATAATTAGAAAAGAAAAATTATAAATGCTTTTCCTTATATTGCCATGGAAGCTCATTTCATCCTGTATAAAAATAAAGACTTGGTAAAAATAGAGACTCTTATCTCTACATTGGCCCTTCGTAGCATCCATTCAACCAATCTTTATTGAGCACCTGCTATTCTCTTTGCCCGGCACTGTGCTAGGCCCTGGGATGCAAAAGTGCACGGCACAGAATAGCAATGTCCTAGCCTTGTGGGACTAGTGGGGGAGACAGACAAAAACTGTAATAATAAAATAGAAATACAAATTTTAAAAATAGTGATAAAACAATAATAGTGATCATGCATATCTATAACATTATGCACATTGATAATGTCTTATATGTATTTTTTTTTTTAATATAAAGTCAAATAGGGATAAAACCTAAAAGAGATTTAAGTAAAGCCAGGCAAAGGCCAGAGAGAGAGAATGATCAGGAGTGGTGTTACGGATTGAATTGTGTCCCTCAAAAGTGTGTATCAACTTGGCTAGGCCATGATTCCCAGTACTGTGTGGTTGTCCACCATTTTGTGATCTGATGTGATTTTCCTATATGTTGTAAATTCTACCTCTATGATGTTAATGAGGCAGGATTAGAGGCAGTTATATTAATGAGGCAGGACTCATCTATAGGATTAGGTTGTGTGTTGAGTCAGTCTCTTTTGAGATATACAAGAGAATCCAGCAGAGAAGAGAGGGACCTCCTACCACCAAGAAATAAGAACTGGGAACAGACTGTGTCCTTTGGACCCAGAGTCCCTGTGCTGAGAAGCTCCTAGACCAGGAAAAGATTGATGACAAGGAATGGAGCCGACAGAGAGAGAAAGTCTTTCCCTAGAGCTGGTGCCCTGAATTTGGGCGTCTAGACTCTTAAACTGTGAGAGAATAGACTTCTGTTTGTTAAAGCCATCCACTTGTGGTATTTCTGGTATAGCAGCACTAGTTAACTAAGATAGGTGGTATCTTAAATACTCGATGCTGTTGTTAGATGTCACTGAGTTGATTTTCTGCTCATAGCAACCCCATGTAACAGAGTGGAACTACCCCATAGGATTTTCTAGGCTGTAATCTTTATGGGAGCAGATTGCCAGGTTTTTCTCCTGTGCAGTGGGTGGGTGGGTTCAAACCATCAACCTTTTGGTTAGCAGGCCAAGTGCTTAACTGCTGCACCACCAGGGCTCCTGTATCTTAAATGGGATGTTGAAGAAAGGCATTGAGCAACAGACTTCCAGGTGAAAGGAACAGCAAGTTCAAACACCCTGAGGTGGAGAGGCAGATGTGGAGCTGGGCTAGCTCCAGCTACCCTGAAAAATTTTCTTCAGATCTATCCAAGCCTCTTTATTTTCCCTGGTTTGGGAAAAGAAAGTCCAGATCATTTAGTTATTTGTCACTTCCAATATTTCAGTTCTCTAAAAAGTTTGGACTTTTGTAACAACGTCTATTAAAAAGCCCAGTACATGGTAGGCCATCAAGAAGTGTTTCTCTCCTCCCTTCTGCTGTCTCAGATGTGACTGAGTTTGTCTGTACTTGACACCAGAACACCCATTGTAAACTGATTCATCCTACCCTGCCTTAGCTCTCTAGTTCCTGGTCATATTCTGATATCTTGAACATCCTCTTCTTTGACCTCCCACCAGCTGCTACCCTCCTCAGATCTTTCTGGAAGACATTTTGTCAACTGCCTCATCATCTCTACTGGAAGGGTCTTTTGCCTCCGTGTCTTACTTCCTGTGGCCCCTCCCAGTCCAGAATACCCACTGCCCTGCTCAAGTGGAGTCTACTCTGTCTTCCAGGTCCTGGTGCCATGGAGGCAGGGTTTGTATTACTCTTATTTTAACCCTTAATTGAAAGCCCTTCCTCTTTGAAGCTCATGCTGTTTGGCTTCAGCACTCTTGCTTTCGTCAGAGCAGGCTAACTGCTATAACAAACAGCCCCTAAAGCCCCAATAAAATGCCACAGTTCCATTTGATAGGGGAGGGGGCAGAATGCTGGTGCTCTGCTCCTTGCCCTGTCCTATGCCTCATGTTGTCATTCAGAGACCCAGACTCCATGTAGTAGCCCTAGGGTCCTAGAGTTCTTCACCGTATTATCTGCCTTTGACCTACAGGCAAGGGAAGAACATAGGAGAATTTTGTGAGAGGTTTTCTAGGTGTGGAGTCTGTTGTTGTTAGGTGCCATCAAGTAGGTTCTGAATCATAGCGATCCTATGCACAACAGAACAAAACACACAGTTGTTGCTATGTCTGAGCCCATTGTTGCAGCCACTGTGTCAATCATCCTTCTTGTTGAGGGTCTTCCTCATTTTTACTGACCCTCTACTTTACCAAGCCTGATGTCCTTCTCCAGGGACTGGTCCCTCCTGATAACATGTCCAAAGTACGTGAGACGATGTCTTGGCCATCTTTGCTTCTAAAGAGCATCCTGGCTATATTTCTTTCAAGACAAACTTGTGTGTCCTTTTGGCAGTCTATGGTATATTCAGTATTCTTGGCCAACACCATAATTCGGAGGCATCAATTTTTCTTCAGTCTTCCTTATTGTCCAGCTTTCGCATGCTTATGAGGCAGTTGAAAATATCATGGCTCATAGTTCTTAAAGACAATGCGCTACATCTTTCGTTGGTGAGTAGCGTCTGGGGTCTTAAAAGCTTGTGAGAGTTACAATTATCAGTCCCTTCTAGTCTGGATCAAAGAAGAGGGAAAAAAAACGAAAAGACCCAAAGGAGTGATTAGTCCAAAGGACTAATGGACCACGTGAACTATAGCCCACAAGATCCCGAGACCAGAAGAACTAGATAGTGCCCAGCTACCACCACTGACTTCTCTGACTGGGATTACAATAGAGGGTCTTGGACTGAGCGGGAGAAAAATGTAGAACAAATGATCAAATTCACAAAAAAGACCAGACTTACGGTCTGACAAAGATTAGAGGAACTCCTGAGACTGTGGCCCCTGGACACTCTTCTAACTCAGACTTGAAGCCATTCCCAAAGTTCACCTTTCAGCCAAAGATTAGGCAGGCCTATAAAGACAAACACATGTGAGGAGCATGCTTCTTAGACCAAGCAAGTACATGAGATCGAATGGGCAATACCTGCCCAGGAACAAAGATGAGAAAGTGGGAGGGGTCAGGAAAACTAGACTAATAGATACGGGGAACCCAGGGTGGAAAGGGAAAGGGAGAGAGTGCTGACACAATATGGGATTGCAGCCAATGCCATGAAACAATTTGTGTATGAATTTTTCAATGAGAAACTAATTTGCTTTGTAAACTTTCACCTAAATCACAATTAAAAAAAAGAAAATATCATGGCTTGAGTCAGGTACACCTTAGTCCTCAAAGTGACGTCTTTGCTTTGTAATGCTTACGAGAGGTCTTTTGCAGCAGATTTGCTCAGCATAATACGTCCTTTGATTGCTCGACTGCTGCTTCCATGGGTGTTGATTGTGGATCCAAGTAAAATGAAATACTTGACAACTACAGTCTTTTCTCTGTTTATCATGATGTTGTTTACTGGTCCAGTTGTGAGGATTTTTGTTTTCTTTATGTTGAGGTATAATCCATACTGAAGGCTGTGGTGTTTGATCTTCATCGGTAAGTGCTTCAAGTCCTATTTTCTCTCAGCAAGCAAGGTTGCATCGTCTGCATTACACAGGTTGTTAATCAGTCTTCCTCCAATGCTGATGCCACATTCTTCTCCATATAGTCCAGCTTCTTGTATTATTTGCTCAGCATATAGATTGAATAAGTATGGTGAAGGGATACAGCCCTGACACACACCTTTCCTTTTTTTAAACCTTGAAGTATCCACTTGTTCTGTTGGAACGACTGCCTCTTGGTCTATGTACAGGTTCCTCGACAGCACAATTAAGTGTTCTGGAATTCTCATATTTTGCCATGTTATCCATAATTTGTTATGATCCACAGAGTTGAAATCCTTTGTGCAGTTGGTGAAACATTGGTAAACTTCTTTCTAGTATTCTCTGCCTTTAGCCAGGATCCATCTGACATCAGCAATGATATTCCTTGTTCTACGTCCTCTTCTGAATCCGGCCTGAATTTCTGGCACTTCCCTGTCGATGTTCTCCTGCAACTGTTTTTGAATGATGTTCAGCAAAATTTTACCAGTGTGTGATATTAATGATATTGTTTAATAATTTCCACATTCTTTTGGATCAACTTTCTTTGGAATGGGCACAGATATAATTATCTTCCAGTCATTTGGCCAGGTGGGTGTCTTCTAAATTTCTTTCTTTCTTTTTTTATTGTGTTTTAGGCAAAAATTTACAGAGAAAATTAATTTCTCATTAAATGATTAATACACATATTGTTTTGTGACATTGGTTGCCAGCCCTGTGACATGGCAGCACTCTTCCCTTCTCGACCTTGTGTTCCTCCAACTTTCCTGTCCCCTCCTGCCTTCTTGTCCTTGCCCCTGGGCTGGTGTGCCCACTTAGTCTCATGTATGTGTTTGAACTACATGTGTTATTATTTGTTTTATAGGCCTGTCTAATCTTTGACTGAAGGGTGAGCCTCAGGAGTGACTTCAGTGCTGAGTTAAAAGGGTGCCTGGGGTTTTTCTAGTCTGTATCAAACCGGTAAGTCTGGTCTTTTTTTTGTGTGTGTGAGTTTGAATTTTGTTCTACATTTTTCCCCCAGTTCTGTCCTGGACCCTCTATTGTGATCCCTGTCAGAGCAGTGGGTCGTGGTAGCTGGGCACCATCTAGTTGTGCTGGACTCAATCTGGTAGACGCTGTGGTAGTTGTGGACTAATCTTTCCCTCGTGTCTTTCGTTTTCTTCATTTTCCTTTTCTCCATGCAGGCTGTATTTGAAGTTTCTTGATACAGACAAGCCAGCACTTCCAGCGTTGCATTCTTTTTTTGAAATATCTTAATTGGTATTCCATCAGTTACGGGAGCCTTATTTTTGGACAGTACCTTCAGTGCAGCTTGGACTTCTTTAGTACCATCGGTTCTTGATCATATGTTACCTCCTGAAATGCTGTTTATGTCATCTGTGCACATTCCATTGGCCAGAGCTGAGTCACATGACCCACCCAAATGCCAAGAATGCTGGGAAATACAGTCTACCTGGATATGCAGGAGGAAAAGGAAATAGAACTTGGTGAATACAGAGCAGTATCTCCGCACTGCTTTCAGCTTCTACTTGGACCATTGATCACTTCCTGAACCTTGTTCTCAGTTCAGACTTAAACTTCAGTATCTTATCCTTTCACCACAGCATCTTGTCTTTCCACATCTCCACTTCCCCCAAAAATGACTGTTTTGGATATTTTCTTGTAGTTGTCACCCCTCTGTTCCCTAGTTCCTTCCCAACCTTGCCCTTGATCGTCTGAACTGCTTTCTTACCAGCACCCTCCTTTCTCTCACAACCCATCCTTCTACTTTCCTCCTACCTCAGCCTTGGACCAATCCTGTGATCGGTCTCCTCTTCTCCTATCCTTGGACTGCCAAACTGAGAAAGGTGACACACAATCACGGGGATTACAGATTCCTGGTCTCCGTCTCAGCTGAGACTTGAAGGCCATGTCTTATTCTTGGTCAGCTTTTTCTACTGTGCACTTGGTGATAATGCAGAGATTTGTCAGACTCCCTAAGCTCCTTCTCAGCCTTCATCCTCCTAACTCTCAGCAAACAGCTTCCTTTGGTTTCACTGAGAAAATACAGACAATATGGTGAAGACACCCTTAGCTCCTCTTATTCCAAACTTACCCATTTATTAGCCATCCTCGTGCCCTCCAGCCCCAGAAGATGAAATGTCTGCTTCTCTAATTCAAGGTCAATCCTTCTACCTGTGTTCTTTGTTCTTCCATCCTGGCCTCCTCTCCTTCCTCCTTATTCCATCAATTATCCCTTCTTTTGTCTGTATCCCCTTTCTCTTGGCTCTTGCAGTAAGCCTATATATATTCACGTCTTTTTGTGTGTGTGTGTTTGATAAATATATACGAAACAAAAATTTGCCATTTCAACATTTTTACATGTAGAATTCAGTGACATTAATTATTTGCATCATGTTATTCAGCCATCACCATTGTCTATTTCCACATTTTTCTGTCACCCTTAACAGAAGCTCAGTGTCTCTCCTAAGCAGTGGGTTCCCTCTTCCTCCTTCCTCCTGCCCACTCCTGGTAACCACTAATAAACTTTGGTCTATATGCATTTGCCTATTCTAGACATTTCATATAAATCTGATCATACAATATTTGTGCTTTCGTGTCTGACTTCACTCACTCAACGTACGTAATGTTTTCAAGGTTCATCCATCTTTTAGCGTGTATCAGGATTTCATTTCTTTTTATGGCTGAGTAATATTCCAATGTATGCCTTTCACTGAGAAAAAAAAAATCTTCCCTCAACCCAACAAAAGCCATCTCCTTCTAGCTGCCACTCATTTTTTCTCCTCTTTTCAACCAAACTTCTGCAAATAAAGATACACATTAGCTGTTTCCATTTTTTTTTAATCTCCCGTCACTTTTCAACCAGTGATGTCTTAAAAGCCAGATCCACTGGGAAATTGTGAGCCATTTTACCGAATGTTCCAGTGCATTTGCAATGGTTAGCCTCTGTCTCCTCTTGAAAATGTCTTTTCCTGGTTTCTCTGACCCTTCTCCCTCCAGTTCTCATCCTTGCGTTCTGCAATATCTTACCATTCTCCTTTTAGGCTTCTTTTTCTTTGTCGACCCATTCAATTCGTTTTGTTCCCCTATCATTTCATCAACATCCATCTTTTCTTTTTATTCACATCCTCTCTCAGGGATCTTATTCATTATCACAATTCTTCCTAGAACTTATGTGCTGAGACTGCTAAATTGATTGTCTAGCCAAGATTTTTTCATGCTTGTCAGAATCAAATATCTCCACTCATGCTGGGTATCTTTACTTGTTTGCTCAATACCCACTTATAATCAGTGTATCTAAAATGGAATACATTACCTGATCCCGTTATTCCCTGACCCCAGTTTTCTGTCTCCTTTATTTTTCACATTAAACCGCACCAAATCACTCCAGAAACCTAAGTATCATTAATCTCTTCTCCCTTTATCTAATCCCCTAAATCCACTTAAGTTAACAAGCCTTGCTGATTTTGCTTTAAAAACATTTCTTAAATCCTTTCCTCCTACCACTTTCCTAGTTGAATCTCTCACTAAAACTTGCCTGGACCATTGCAATGCTTCCAAAGGCATTTCCCTGCTTCTGGCCTTGACCCATCTCTCGCCCACCTAAATCTATGCATTTGCTTGCTTTCAGCATTTCGGTGGGTCAAATCTATTGCTCCTTGCATGGAAACCCAGCCATGTTAAGCGATACAGCATGTGGCTGTTGTTATTGTTAATTGCCATCTAGTTGGCACCCACTCTCGGTGACCTTATGTACAACAGAACAAAACATTGCCCATTCCCGCATCACTTTCATGATCGTTGGTATGACCTTCATCATCTCTTGTTGTGGCTGTTGTAATGTGTCTTCCAACCTAGGAAGTTCTTCTTCCAGCAGTATATCAGACAATATTCTGTTGTGATTCATAAGGTTTTCATTAGCCAAGTTTTGGAAGTAGATTGCCAGGTCTCTCTCCTAGTTTGTCTTAGTCTGGAAGCTCTGATGAAACCTGTCCATCATGGGTAACCCTGTTGGTATTTGAAATATCAGTGGCATAGCTTCCAGCACCATAGCAACCTACAAGCCACCACAGTATGATAAACTGATAGTTGAGTGGTTATATAATTCAAATCAAATATACTCCTATAAGATGAATCAAAGCAAAACAAAATAACAACAACAACAAAAACTACCCTGGTGCTGTGCAAGTGGGTACTTGTAGTTGAGGATGAAATCACTAATGGCAGCATCAGATGTGAATTGTTAAATAACTTAGATGAAAGTAAAAATTGTATGCTCTCGAGAATTGTTTTGTTACTCAAAAACTCTCTTGTGATTGCAACAATACTGACGTCAAAGATGCAGAGATTGAATAAAGTTGTTTTGTGAAATGTGAGAATGAGCAAAAGCAGTGTTTCTAAGTTAATCTATTATTATATATAACATTTTATTTTAAATATGCGTATGTAGCTAAATTAATGAATTAAATATCGCAGATAGACATGGAACTCTTCCATTCACGGCGACATCTCTATAAGTGTCCATTTTCAAGTTGGCCAACTGCCCCTTTTTATAATAGGAAGATGGAGGTTTGCGTCATATTGAGAGTCAGCTTATATTTGGACTATATAGGAGTTCGTTAGAATTTTGTTTGACTGCTAGGCCTCCTTTTGTACCCTGCCTCTGTGACCGTACCTAATTACTCATCCTCAACACTTTCCTTGAATGAAACAAGCTTAGGGCCAGTCATGCAGGCAAGGTGATATTGCCACATGGGACTCTGAAAAGATCATGCCTTGTAAGATGCTCAGAAGCTTCTCTATGTGTGAATAGTCTAATGCAAGTTCCAGAAGGCTTTTTGAAAGACCTCTTGTTCCTCAGCCCATGGAGCAGTCGACAGGCAACCACTAACCCCATCTCCTGGGCAGTGGATGATGTATTTGGGCTCTGTCGAGTTGCTTTGTCATGTTTTGAAAGCTCCTGGATGCAAAGTTAGTATGTTTGGAGTCCCTGGTGGTGCAAATGGTTAAACACTCATCTACTAACTGAAAGATTGGCAGTTTAGATCCACCTAGAGGTGCCTTGGGAGAAAGACCTGTCAATTTACTCCTGAAAGATCACTGCCATTGAAAACCCTATGGAGCACAGTTCTGCTCTGACACACATGGGGTCACCATGAATTGGAGTCCACTCTGGCAGCTGGGTTGTTATTATTACTTTTTTTTTATGTTGGATGTTCTGTACAGTCATTTTCTTAGCACTGTGGCAAGATACCAGTGAAACAGAAGGCATATTTCTGCTGCAAAAGACCTCTTCAACGTATTAAAAAGCAAAGCTGTCACCTTAAGGATTAAGGTGCTCCTGACCCAAGCCATGGTGTTTTCAATTGCCTCACATGCATGTGCAAGCTGGACGATGCATAAGGAAGACTGAAGAAGAATTGATGCCTTTGAATGTGGTGTTAGGAAAGAATATTGAATATACCATGGACTGCGAAAAGAACGAACAAATCTGTCTTGGAAGAAGCACAGCCAGATTGCTCCTTAAAAACGAGGATGGTGAGAATTCATCTCGCATCCTTTGGATATGTTATCAGAAGGGACCAGTCCCTGGAGAAGGACATCATGCTTGGTAAAATGGAGGGTCAGCAAAAAAGAGGAAGACCCTCAATGAGATGGATTGACACAGTGGCTGCAAGAATGGGCTCAAGCATAACAATGATTGTGAGGATGGTGCAGGACTGGGCAGTGTTTTGTTCTGTTGTGCATAGATAGGGTCATGTCGAGTTGGAGCCGACTCGACGGCACCTAACAACAACAGAAGGCATATTTTAGATCCTCAAGTAGCTTATAAGCTAATGGGGTTTAAAATGTAGAAGAAATAAGTTTAGACTCAGAATCTTGACATGTGAATCAGGTCCTCCATCTTATGCACAGCATCTGTGTGCAAACGTCCTTGGGGTGGTCATTCAGTCTCAACTCTTATGACCCTGGGGGGATCTCTTGAGACAGCCCAGTTAAGAAAAACAGAGGAAAACGCAGTTTTGTGGAAGCAGTGACATGAGTGTAGTTTCCAAGACAGGGTGGGAGCGATTAGGGAAAGTGTCATTTCTAAACTCCCACTTACAAACGAGAATGGGGGGAATTTTTCTTTTTCCACAAGTGCATTCATGTTTAGGATTTAGGTTTGTGCCTTGTTAGAACTGGAAGAACAAATGGAAGCAGAGATCTGCTGAGGAGAGCTGGTATTTTTAATGAGCACTTTTTTTTTCCTTTCTACATTTGCAGCCATCCAGGCAAGCGTGTACACAAATAGCCACAATTTGTAAATTGTTCCTGACATATTTTCTGTTTCTTGGATTCCCTGAGCGCCTGCAACATAATTAGAAATAAGCAGTCTTTTACCTCAGTAATAGGAAAAAGAACATGGTTTCAGCATGCAAATAAGATGTTGGCCAAACGGAAAATTATAGATGGAGCCACGACAGTTCCCATCATGGAGGCAGAGGGATCATGGAGCTATTGAAGGCATCGGGGGCTGTTCATGGTTCTGCACGCTGACGTTTCTCTCTGCTGCTTGGAGCCACCTACTGCGCACACAGGCCTCTGGAAGATGATGGGGAAGATGGTGCAGATGAAAAGGGAAGGCTGCAAAGCCCTTGGGAGAAATGCTCACGATCTGTGTGGCTACTTCCTGTGGACTTGAAAGCAAAGTTTTTATTTATTTATTTATTGTGCTTTAAGTGAAAGTTTACCGATCAAGTCAGTCTCTCGTACAAAAACTTATGCACACCTTACTATGTCACCCTAGCTGCTCTCTTCCTAATGCGACATCAGACGCCTCCTCTTCCACCCTGTATTGCCTGTGTCCATCCAGTCAGTTCCTGTCCCCCTTGGCTTTCTCATCTTGCCTCCAGACAGGAGCTGCCCACACAGTCTCATGTGTCTACTTGAGTTAAGAAGCTTACTCCCCATCAGTATCATTTTCTGTTTTATAGTCCAGTCCAATCCCCGTTTGAAGGGTTCGCTTTGAGAATGGTTCCTGTCTTGGGCTAACAGAGGGTCCAGGGGCCATGACCTCTGGGGTCCCTCCAGTCTCAGTCAGACCGTTAAGTCTGGTCTTTTTACAGGAATTTGAGGTCTGCATCCCACTGCTCGCCTGCTGCCTCAGGGATTCTCTGTTGTGTTCCTGTCAGGGCAGTCATGGGTGGTAGCCAGGCACCATCTAGTTTTTTCATTCTCAGTCTGATGTAGTCTCTAGGTTATGTGGCCCTTTCTGTATCTTGGGCTTATATTTACCTTGTGTCTTTGGTGTTCTTCATTCTCCTGAAAGCAAAGTTTTTGATGTGTCTCCTCTGCCTTGTTCCATGTCCCCTGCATCACTACCACCTGTTCTGATGCAGACTGGCAGAGCTGGAACAGACTTGACAAGCGGTCAAGACTCTAACTTCAGCTGATGACCGGTTGATGGCTAGATGGACTGACTGATCTGCCCATTCATCCACTCACTCAACTAGTGTCACTTTCTTGCTATTCTAAACCCTGGGCTACAACAGTGTACCAAAAAAGACAAAGTGTTTGTCCTCACAGAATGTACAGTCCAGTGGGGGAGACAGATAGTCGATAGACAGATATAGAATATGATGTTCTCTGGTTCTGTGGGGAAAATAGAGCAGAGTCTTAGCATGGAAGTAGGACTGGACTGCTCTTTTAGATAAGGTAGTCAAGGAAGGCCTCTCTGAGGAGGTGTCTTTGGAGGAGAGACATAAATGTTGTGAGGGAAGAGACCATGAGAATGTCTCCAGAGAGAGCATGTGGTCATTGAGAGCACCCAGTCAGAGGGAGCATCCTGGTCAGAGGGAGCACCCCTGTCAGAGGGAACATTCCGATCAGAGAGAGCAACCTGGCCAGAGGGAGCATTTCGGTCTGAGGGAGTATCTGTAAGAAGGCCCTGGAGCTGGTAGGTACTTGGCATGTTTGAGGGACATCCAGGAGACCAGTGCAAATTGGGAGCATGGAGGAGAGGCAGCCGGCAGATGGACAGGGCTCAGACTACTGGGTCCTTCAGATTTCATTCTAAGTATGACTGGAAGCCATCGGGAGGTTCTGATCACGGGGGTTACATGAGCTGACCTCTTATAGAATACTATTCTTTTGTCTATTGCAGAATAGATTCTGGGAGTTGGGGGGCAAGAGTCATATTGAAGACACTAGTTGGGAGGAGATTTCTGTAGTTGAGGAGAGCCATGGTGGCATGGATTGAAGAAATAGTGGTAGAGTTGAATGCAGAACTGATGGGTTTGATTGCTCCTAAGGAAAGCCTGGTGGTGTAGTGGTTAGCAGTTCACATCCACCAGGTGCTCCTTGGAAACTCTATGGGGCAGTTCTGTTCTGACTTAGAGGGTCGCTATGAGTCGGAATCGACTCGATGGCAACGGTTTTTTTTTTTTTTTTAAACTGGAGCTACCCGTATTAGACAGGTATTAAAAAAAAAGAATACTAATAGAATCAGTCCTTGCTCTGTGGACTCATGTCTGCATGAACTCAGCTCTTGATTTCACAAATATTAAAGTTAACTTGAGTATGCCAGAAACAGCTGTTTAATCTGAAGGTAGAGAGGAAGCAGAAGCTAAAGAATAGCTGGTCTGAAAATGCAAGGGGAAAAAAAAATCTAGTAGCTGATTTTAGAATCCAAATCTAGTCCACAGAAATCTCTTTCGTTTCAGTAACCTACAAGTATCATCAGAAGTCCTTGAGACAATTGGGTAAGAATTGCCCTGTTTTGATGGTACTCTAGAGATATGCACACAAAATCATTCAAGTGCTGTAAACCCAGCGCTGCCGAGTCTATTCCGACTCATAGCGACCCTATAGGACAGAGTAGAACTGCCCCATAGAGTTTCCAAGGAGCGCCTGGTGGATATGAACTGCCAACCCTTTGGTTAGCAGCTGTAGCACTTAACCACTATGCCACCAGGGTGATCATAAATGCTGTAGAAAGTTAAGTATCCTGCTATCACAAGGAAGATCTGTTTTAATTATTACTGTTTGGTAATATATTTAGTGCTGAGTCCTTCTCACCCTCTCATGACTCATTTTTCTTTGTCCAGATGACCTTTAGAACCCCTTTGTCCAGTTAAGATACTCTATTGTGATTTTGATGGGAATTACATTGAAGCTATTTATTTGAAAAGAGTTAGTAGCCTTATGGTTTGCGGCGTTTCTATTCTAGAAGATGGACTGCCTCTCCATCTATTTCTTCTTTTACATATCTCAGTTTGTCTCATACTTCCCTTTTTTGAAATTGAATGCTCAAGACAGGCCCTAGAAATTTCTTGTTTTCACATGCCACCGTAGCTATATAGTCTAGTCATTAAGATACTGAACGTGATAGTTTAGAACAGAAGGCTACCTGACAAATCCAAAGCAAGATATGGACAGGTAAATTAATGGGCTGTCTGCTTCTCTGCACTGAGCACTACATGAAGCCGAGAGCAGGTTATCCACCTCTAGGTAGTCATGGTTGCTGCAGTTTTGATTGCCAGGCCAAATACCTTCGGAAGATTGAAACCTGAAATCTCTCCAACCTGCAGCCTTGTACCGCAGCAGATGAAGAATGGGGTGGATGGAAATGGTGCTCTCAGGAGTCATTGCCTGAAACGCAGTAGAAAATAATGCATTGTTTCTGTCATGGCTGGGTGGCAGCCTCAGTGGTTCGTGGATCAATGTGACATGTGACCATCAGCAGTGACCTGCTGCTGTTTGAGTCTAGCAAGGTAGGGGGCACTGTGGTCAGTTATAACAGTCTCCTTTCCAATGGCAGTGCTACGGCTGCTAACCAAGAGGTCGGTGGTTTGAATCTGCCAGGCGCACCTTGGAAACTCTGTGGGGCAGTTCTGCTCTGTCCTATAGGGTTGCTATGAGTTGGAATCGACTCGAGGGCAGTGGGTTTTTGAAGTTCGAATGGCAGGGTCAGACTGAAGACTAGTCCCTACTTGGGCCCAGCGGGAGAAGGCCACCCTTGTCTTTTTTTTTTTTTTTTAAGTAGATATGTACGTAACAAAACATTTGCCATTTCAACATTTTTTTTGTGTACAATTCAGTGACATTAATTATGTGCATCATGGTGCTCAACCATCACCATTATCTGTTTCCAAGTTTGCCTATCACCCTTAAGAGAAGCTCAGTGTCCCCTAAACAGTGACTCTCCCTCTCCCTACTCCCCACCCTTCAGTCTTTGAATTTCATGTCGTATAGAAGGATAGCATTCTCCCCCACCCAGCGTGTCC
Organism: Loxodonta africana; assembly: GCF_030014295.1. Taxonomy (NCBI): domain Eukaryota; kingdom Metazoa; phylum Chordata; class Mammalia; order Proboscidea; family Elephantidae; genus Loxodonta; species Loxodonta africana. Next base: position 20,062,651 of record NC_087359.1, read on the forward strand.
CCCTGCACTCTAAACAGAGATGGGGCTTGTATGATGGCCATCTTCATGGCTGTCTACTGGCCTAAGCCTGTTGATAAGACCAGAACACATTTTTACTAGCTATTTCTTGGTCATTTCTTGGTGAAGCCTCAGAAAATGTAGTTACCTTACCCTCAGTCATAACTGGCTGATAAGCCAGAGACCAGAACCTTTCCAGACCCCCTGTAATTTACTGACCAGCCCCTGCCTCTGTGAAACTTTAAGACGTTTTGGTATTAATAATATACTTAAAAGAACCCGAGAGCGTGCAACTGGTTCACTCTTTAAAAAGGTGCTTCTCTGAGTCATCTCTGTGATTTGCATCCAGATTTTTGGCAGTAGCCCACTGCGCATCATGTAGAGGGTTTGAAGAGGAGGAGGTCTTGAGCAAACTGAGCCGGTGCAGACGCCGGTGATGGCATCTAGGCCAGGTAGACTTGGGTATGCGAGTGTTAATGGGACCAGGCGTACTGTGCATGGAATCCAGCTCTCGACCACACTTTAGGCCGTTTCCGCTCACAAGTGCCTGCACTTCCATTGAGGGGCTGATAATTCCACTTAAAAGCCTCTTCAGCCTCAAGTAGGCTGTGAAATCTTCCTTTCATCAAGAAAAGCAGTCGACCCCATCCCGCTGAAGTCAACAGTTCTTCCTTGCCAGCAATCAGAGTTCCAAATGAAATTCACCTGACTGGATTAACCGCTTGCATTGAGTGACTTGAACGAATAAAATCGCAGTGCGGGCCAGGTTAGTGAAGTGGTCCAAAGGCACCCACGTAGACCTGCAGCTCTGGAGTCATTCTGGGAGTCGCCAAAGAAAAATCTGCACGGAGCGGTAAAGTGATGAACGTGCTGTGACTTTCTGACAGCTCGGAAAACCTTTCTAAACGTCTGGATCTTCTGAGTGTTCCTCTTCTCTGTCTCTTGGATCGTGAGTGTATGTGGTGAGTTTCTTAAAGAAGGAATTGAAGCAACTGTTTTGGTTGTTTCCTCAGAATATTACATACACTCTGGGGTGCTCAGATTATTTAGTATTATTATCATTAACCATAACAACCACTTTACCAGATGCCGAGAGATGGAGGAATAAAACAGACCCATAAATCCTCGCCAGCAGTTTCCCATTTAGTGGAAACCGAAGGAAAAATAAGTACAATCTATAGCTAACGTAACTCTGCGGTCTGTGAGGGAAAATAATGCACATTTGCTTAGGTTGCTGGGCTGTTTTTAGATACATAAGAGGAAGATTTTCTGAAGCTGGGAACTCTCTTGTTTTGAAAACAATTTAGAGAGGGTCTTCTTGTTATTTCCAAATTTCTAAATCAAGAATAGATTTTGGCATATTTGCCGAAGTATTCCATGAAATGCCAGCGCCATGAGACATCCTGTAAAAGAAAAAAAAAAAAGAGAAACAAATAAAGAAAAAGGCCTCTGAGGTCAAATAAGTTTGGAAAATGACATGTATCATCTCTGGGAAGAGTTATAGTACAAACTTAGCCTTTAGAGACTCACAAAAGTCTACAGAGAGCGAACTTATTTAATCCAGAATTTTCCAAACATTTTTAACAGCTTTATTGAGATGTAGTTGACACACAATAAACTGTACACATTTAAAATGTTGGTAGGTGCTGTCAAGTTGGCTCCAACTCATAGCAACCCTGTGTATAACAGGAAGAGACTTTGCTCGGTCCTGCGCCATCCTCACAATAGTAGGTATGTTTGAACCCATTGTTGTAGCCAGTGTGTCAGTCCATCTCATTGAGGGTCTTCCTCTTTTTCACTGACCCTCTACTTCATCAAACATGATGCCCTTCTCCAGGGACTGGTCCCTCCTGATAACATTTCCAAAGTAAGCAAGATCAAGTCTCACCATCCTCGCTTTGAAGTGTACAATTTGATAAATTTTGAAATATGTGTATACCTGTGCAACCATCGCCACAGTCAAGGAATATAGCCGTCACTCCTAACAACTGCCTCAGGTGCTTTTGTAATCCCTTCCTTCTGTGCCACTCCCCCTCCCTCCACACCCCATTCTAGGACATGATTGATTTACTTTCTGCCACTATAGTTTGCTTTTCCTAGAACTGTATATAAATGGAATCATAGATTATATACTCTTTTTTGTCTGACGTCTCTCACTCAGCATAATGCCTTTGAGATTCATCCATGTTGTCGTATGTATCAATAGTTCCTTTTTATTGCTGCGTCGTATTCCATTGTACGCATAGACAAAATGTGTTTATCCATTCATCTGTTGATGGGCATTTGGGTTGTTGCCAGTTTGGGGCTATTACCAACAAGCTGCAGCGAACGTGCAGTGAACATACAAGTGTGTGTGTGGACATATGTTTTCATTTCTTTTGGGGGCATACATAGGAGTCGAGTGGCTGAATCACAGTGTAGGTGTATGTTTAACTTTTTGAAAAAACTGCCCAACTGGCTCCAAAGTGGTTCTGCCATTTTATATTGTCAGGAGAAGGGTGTGAGAGTTCTACTTCCTCCATGTTCTTGCCAACACTTAGTATGACCAAAAAACCCACTGCCGTCGAGTCGATTCCGACTCATAGCGACCCTATAGGACAGAGTAGAACTGCCCCGTAGAGTTTCCAAGGAGCGCCTGGTGGATTTGAACTGCCAACGGGATTTCCAGCCTGTATAATTATAGCTCAATAGGTAAGTAATGGTATTTCACTGTGGTTTGAATTTGCATTTCCCTAATGATGGTGGAACAACATATCAGATTTATTTGAATCATAGCCACAGTAATGTTCTCTTGCATTTTCATTACATGAAACGATTGTGACATTTATGTTTCAGCTTCATAGTTCATAGTTGACGCAGAGGTTGTCTTTTTTATTTTCAAAACGAGGAAAGAACGGCACTCAAGTTTTTAATGACGATCTCTCAGTAATACTGATCCTTAATGGGGAATATAGGACTACAAATACCCAATTTGCCTTTATTCCAGTCATGTTGAAGCCCCCCAGGGACATACCACTGGATCCCAAGACTAACGTGGATTTTATCTCTAATCCATCATCATATTGCTGGAAGTGAGCTTTGCAAAAATGCAGAATTGATGCAGTGATTTTCCTGTCTAGAGGATTAAAATTCATAACAGTTGCGAAGTCCTTCACATGACATACATAGCTTTTATTATCTGTCCCTTGACTGTCTTTCTAGTTTTATCTTTTATTTTTCCCCTTAAACACCGGCATTCCAGCCATAAGGAGTTATTTGCCTTTCCACAAAGAGTGCTTCATTCTCCCGAACGATGTTCCTGTAAAACACGATGTTGCCTCTGCCAGGAGAACCCCTTATCCTTCCAGATAATTCAGGCAGCACTTTCTATTTTAAGACTTCTTTGATCTTGAGTCAGAGCCAGGCATTACCTTCTCTCGCTTCTTGTTAGCTGCCATCAGGTTGATCCCTGACTCATGGTAACCACATGTACAACTGAATGAAATGCTACCTGGTCATGCCCCATCCCTAAGATTAGTTGCAGATTGGACCATTGTGATCCATTCAGTTCAGAAGTAGATCACCAGCCCTTTCTTCCTAGTCCATCTTAGTCTGGAAGCTCTGCTGAAACCTGTTCAGCATCATAGCTACATGCAGGCCTGCACTGACAGATGGATGATGGCTGTGCATGAGGAGCACTGGCTGGGAATTGAACCCGGGTCTCTTTCATGGAAGGTAAGAATTCTACCACTGAGCCACGAAGTGCCGCATAACTTGCTACTTTAGTGCCTTGGTAAGCGTAATCCCAGTGTTTTTGTTCTGTATTTGAACTGTCTGTGTACTCCTCTGCCCTTACTCGGAATAGTGAGTTCCACGAAGGCAGGAACTTGGTCTCTGTTCATCCCTTCATCTGTAGCACATCTTGGGCAGTGGCTGGAACATAGGCATGCAAAGAGTGAGCACACCACGACGACGCAAACCCAGCTTGTCGGAGAATCAGCAAATGTAGGTAAGGCCTTCTGAGTGTGCGCAGTCTCATTATTGTCTCCCTTAACCTAGTTTCCCTGCCCGCTTACATTCTCGTCTTTGTTTTAAAGTAATTGTTGACCGTTTGATCTCATATGGGTGATCTTAGCGCAGTACTTACTGGTGATATTCTTAATTTTTTGAGCCAATTTGTTATTTAGCTACAAGGTGACCTCAGGGTTAATTTCAGTTCATGGTTTGAAGAATATCTCAGGGCAGTCGTCGCGTGGAGTCCTCCAGTCTCAACCAGTTCGTTTAAGTTGTTTTTTTAAGGAATTTGAGGTTCTGGTCCACATTTTTCTCCCGCTCTATCAGGGTGCATCTCCTGTGGCCCTGATCAGAAGGCCAGTAATGGTAGCTGGGCACAATCTAGTTCTTTTGGTCTCAGGGTAGAGGAGGTTTATGTTGGAACTTATATCAAAGTTTCTCAGTTCCCTTTTTTAAATTCCACAGAATGAGATGGTGTTTTGGTTGTTGTTAAGTTTTTGTTTGTTTGTGGTTTTAAAAGAGGCAATGCCTGGTATTGAAGTTGAACACTATAATTGTTCTGCAGAGAATGTTTGCTCTGTGCTTAAATAGTGGTTTAAAGGAGACCCTCGTGCTGCCTTCCCAAATGGAGGTAGTCGTCTTTCTCTCATAGATTTCTAGAGCCAGTGAAGTTACCATGGAATATGATGTTTTAAAAGATTTCCCAGTATGACCTTTTTTAAATTATTTTTTTAATGTCAGAGGTTCTCAGTAACTGCAGCTTGATGTCACTGTTTTCCAAAAATAGTTCTAAGTACTTTTGCTATGAATTTATTATTTTAATTTACCCTTCACATCGTTTACTGTAAATAATTGCAGATGTCTCTAGACCTAAGTACTAGCTGATGTTGAAAGACATAAGTATCAATAGGAATAACTGTCAGCTTTCTACACATGGGTTAATTTCCCTTTGGATTTAAATTTCAAGTCTAAGGAAAAATCGTAAGTACAGTATGCCATGAACTCACCTCTGCTTAAAATTTGATATTGATTTTCTTGTAATGGAATCAGAGCCAGAGGGTATTGCTTCTAAGATGCAGGGGTATCTTGCTGGCCCAGAAAAAAAAAAAAAAAAGCCCCCATCATATGGTACCTGAGTGCTTCTGTCTCTGCAGCTGTTTGCCCCAGGGCAGGAATTAATAACCCAGGATCTGAAAACCATTTGGAGTTGCATTCATGGTGTGTGTGTGTATGTGTGTGCGTTTTTCTGAGGAGATGGTCAGAACTTTTTGTCAAATTCACAAAAACGTCTGAAACCACAGAAAAAAAGTCAAGAATGACTTTTTAGGAAGAAGATGCAGGAGTCACCTGTAGACAGGTGAAAACTAACATTTATTTAGTATACTGTGAATGCTTGGTTCTATGCATTCACAGGTGGTCCTGTTCTTTGAGACAATGCCTTTGGTCCTTTCTCTTTGGGACAATGACTTCTAGGAGCCCAGGATCACGGTAATGCCATAAGGGTAGATAGAACCAAATATATCAACACAGAAGTAATGATGCCACTCCTGGAGGGTTTTATTAGAGCTCATATTTCCATAACACTGTTCCTAATCTTGGAGCCCTGATGGCCAGTGGTTAAGAGCTTGGCTCCTAACCAAAAGGTCAGCAGTTCAAATTCACCAGCTGCTCCTTGGAAACCCTGCGGGACAGTTCTACTCTCTCTGTCCTGTAGGGTTGCTATGAGGCGGAATCGACTTGATGGCAACAAGTTTGGTTTTTTAATTTGGTCCCTAATCTCAATTTTTTTTTTAATAATTTTTATTGTGCTTTAAGTGAAAGTTTACAAATCAAGTCAGTCTCTCACATATAAACTTATGTACAAAAAACTTTTTTATACACACCTTACTATATACTCCCATTTATTCTCCCCCTAATGAGTCAGCCCGTTCCCTCCTTCCAGTCTCTCCTTTTGTGACCATTTTGCCAGTTTCAAACCCCCTCTACCCTCCCATCTCCCCTCCGGACAAGAGATGCCAGCATAGTCTCAAGTGTCCACATGGTGCAAGTAGCTTACTCCTCATCAGCATTTCTCTCCAACCCATTGTCCAGTCCAATCCATGTCTGACAAGTTGGCTTTGGGAATGGTTCCTGTGCTGGGCCAACGGAAGGTTTGGGGACCCTGACTGCCAGGGTCCTTCTAGTCTCAGTCAGACCATTAAGTCTGGTCTTTTTATGAGAATTTGGGGCCTGCATCCCACTGTTCTCCTGCTCCCTCAGGGGTTCTCTGTTTTGCTCCCTGTCAGGGCAGTCATCGGTTGTGGCCGGGCACCATCTAGTTCTTCTGGTCTCAGGATGATGTAGTCTCTAGTTCATGTAGCCCTTTCTGTCTCTTGGGCTCATAATTACCTTGTGTCCTTGGTGTTCTTCATTTTCCTTTGATCCAGGTGGGTTGAGACCAATTGATGCATCTTAGATGGCCGCTTGTTAGCGTTTAAGACCCCAGACGCCTCTCTTCAAAGTGGGATGCAGAATGTTTTCTTAATAGATTTCATTTTACCAATTGACTTAGATGTCCCTTGACGCCACAGTCCCGAAACCCCTGCCTCTGCTTTGCTGACCTTCGAAGCATTCAGTTTATTCAGGAAACTTCTTTGCTTTTGGTTTAGTCCAGTTGCATTGACCTCCCCTGTATTGAGTGTTGTCCTTCCCTTCTCCTAAAGTAGGTCTTATCTACTATCTAATCAGTAAATAACCCTCTCCCACCCTTCTTCCCTCCCCCCTCTTGTAACCATAAAAGAATGTGTTCTTCTCAGTTTAAACTGTTTCTGAAGATCTTATAATAGTGGTCTTATACAATATTTATCCTTTTGCAACTGACTAATTTCACTCAGCATAATGCCTTCCAGGTTCCTCCATGTTATGAAATGTTTCACAGATTCCTCACTGTTCTTTATCATATGTAGTATTCCATTGTGTAAATATACCATAATTTATTTATCCATTCCTCCGTTGATGGACACCTTGGTTGCTTCCATGTTTTCGCTATTGTAAACAGTGCTGCAGTAAACATGGGTGTGCATATATCTGTTCGTGTAAAAGCTCTTATTTCTCTAGGATATATTCCGAGGATTGGGATTGCTGGATCGTATGGTAGTTCTATTTCTAGCTTTTTAAGGAAGTGCCAAATCGATTTCCAAAGTGGTCGTACCATTTGACATTCCCACCAGCAGTGTAGAAGTGTTCCAATCTCTCCACAGCCTCTCCAACATTTATTATTTTGTTTTTTGGATTAATGCCAGCCTTGTTGGAATGAGATGGAATCTCATCGTAGTTTTAATTTGCATTTCTCTAGTGGCTAATGATCGAGAGCATTTCCTCATGTATCTGTTAGCTGCCTGAATGTCTTCTTTAGTGAAGTGTCTGTTCATATCCTTTGCCCAATTTTTAATTGGGTTGTTTGTCTTTTTGTGGTTGAGTTTTAGCAGAATCATGTAGATTTTAGAGATCAGGCACTGGTCAGAGATGTCATAGCTGAAAGTTTTTTCCCAGTTTGTAGGTGGTCTTTTTACTCTTTTGGTGAAGTCTTTAGATGAGCATAGGTGTTTGATTTTTAGGAGCTCCCAGTTATCTGGTTTCTCTTTGTCATTTTTAGTAATGTTTTATATTCTGTCTATGCCTTGTATTAGCGCTCCTAATGTCCCTTTTTTTCTTCCAAGATCTTTATCATTTTAGACTTTATGTTTAGATCTTTGATCCATTGGAGTTAATTTTTGTGCATGGTGTGAGGTATGGGTCCTGTTTCATTTTTTTTGCAAATGGATATCCAGTTATGCCAGCACCATTTGTTAAAAAGACTACCTTTTCCCCAATTAACTGACACTGGGCCTTTGTCAAATATCAGCTGCTCATATGGGGTTGGATTTATATCTGAGTTCTCAATTCTGTTCCATTGGTCTGTGTTTCTGTTGTTGTACCAGTACCAGGCTGTTTTGACTACTGTGGTTGTATAATATGTTCTAAAATCAGGTAGAGTGAGGCCTCCCACTTTGTTCATCTTTTTCAGTAATGTTTTACTTATCCTGGGCTTCGTTCCCTTCCGTGTGAAGTTGGTGATATGTTTCTCCATCACATTAAAAAATGTAGTTGGGATTTGGATCGGAAGTGCATTGTACATGTAGATGGCTTTTGGTAGAATAGACATTTTTATAATGTTAAGTCTTCCTGTCCATGAGCAAGGTATTTTTTCCACTTATGTAGGTCCTTTTTACTTTCTTGCAGTAGTACCTTGTAGTTTTCTTTGTATAGGTCTTTTACATCTTTGGTAAGATTTAGTCCTAAGTATTTTATCTTCTTGGGGGCTACTGTGAGTGGTATTGGTTTGGTAATTTCCTCTTTGATGTTCTTTTTGTTGATGTAGAGGAATCCTACTGATTTTTGTATGGTTATCTTGTCACCTGAAACGCTGCTGAACTCTTGTATTAGTTTCAGTAGTTTTCTTGAGGATTCCTTAGGGTTTTCTGTGTATAAGACCATGTCGTCTGCAAACAGAGATAATTTTACTTCTTCCTTGCCAATCCAGATGCCCTTTATTTCTTTGTCTAGCCTAATTGCTCTGGCTAGGACTTCCAGTACAATGTTGAATAAGAGCAGTGATAAAGGGCATCCTTGTCTAGTTCACATTCTCAAGGGAAATGCTTTCAGCTTCTCTCCATTTAGGATGATGTTGGCTGTTGGCTTTGTATAAAAATAGATGCCCTTTATTATGTTGAGGAATTTTCCTTCAATTCCTATTTTGCTGGGAGTTTTTATCATGAATGAGTGTTGAACTTTGGCAAACGCCTTTTCTGCATCAATCGATAAGATCATGTGGTTTTTGTCTTTTGTTTTATTTATATGGTGGATTACATTAATTTTTTCTAGTATTGAACCAACCTTGCATACCTGGTATAAATCCCACTTGGTCATGGTGGATTATTTTTTTGATATGTTGTTGAATTCTGTTGGCTAGAATTTTGTTGAGGATTTTTGCATCTATGTTCATGAGGGATATAGGTCTGTAATTTTCTTTTTTTGTGGTGTCTTCAACTGGTTTTGGTATCAGGGATATGCTGGCTTCATAGAATGAGTTAGGTAGTATTCTGTCCTTTTCTATGCTTTGAAATATCTTTAGTAGTAGTGATGTTAACTCTTCTCTGAAAGTTTGGTAGAACTCTGCAGTGAAGCCGTCCGGGCCAGGGCTTTTTTTTTGTTGGGAGTTTTTTGATTACCTTTTCTATCTCTTCTTTTGTTATGGGTCTATTTAGTTGTTCTACTTCTGATAGTGTTAGTTTAGGTAGGTAGTGTGTTTCTAGGAATTCATCCATTTCTTCTAGGTTTTCAAATTTGTTAGAGTACTGTTTTTCATAGTAATCTGATATGATTCTTTTAATTTTAGTTGGGTCTTTTGTGATATGGCCCGTCTCATTTCTTATCTGGGTTATTTGTTTCCTTTCCTGTATTTCTTTATTCAGTCTGGGCCAATGGTTTATCAACTTTGTTAATTTTTTCCAGGAACCAGCTTTTGGCTTTATTAATTCTTTCAATTGTTTTTCTGTTTTCTAATTCATTTAATTTTGCTCTAATTTTTATTATTTGTTTTCTTCTGGTGCCTGAAGGATTCTTTTGTTAGTCTCTTTCTATTTGTTCAAGTTGTAGGGACAGTTCTCTGATTTTGGCTCTTTCTTCTTTATGTATGTGTGCATTTATCGATATAAATTGACCTCTGAGCACTGCTTTCGCTGTGTCCCAGAGGTTTTGATAGAAAGTGTTTTCAGTCTTGTTGCATTCTATGAATTTCTTTATTCCCTCCTTAATGCTTTCTATAACCCAGTCTTTTTTGAACAGGGTATTGTTCTGTTTCCAAGTATTTGATTTGTTTTCCCTGATTTTTCTGTTATTGATTTCTACTTTTATGGCCTTATGGTCTGAGAAGATGCTTTGAAATATTTCGATGTTTTGGATTCTGCAAAGGTTTGTTTTATAACCTAATATGTGATCTATTCTAGAGAATGTTCCATGTGCACTAGAAAAAAAAGTATACTTTGCAGCTGTTGGGTCGAGTGTTCTGTATAAGTCTATGAGGTCAATTTGGTTGATTGTAGCAATTAGATCTTCCATGTCTCTATTGAGCTTCTTACTGGAAGCCCTATCCTCCAACGAAAGTGGTGTGTTGAAGTCTCCTACTATTACTGTGGAACTGTCTATCTCACTTTTCAAAGCTGATAGAGTTTGTTTTATGTATCTTGTAGCCCTGTCATTGGGTGCATAAATATTTAATATGGTTATATCTTCCTGGTAAATTGTCCCTTCAGTCATTACGTAGTGTCCTTCTTTATCCTTTTTGTGGATTTAACTTTAAAGTCTATTTTGTCAGAAATTAATATTGCCACTCCTGCTCTTTTTTGATTGTTGTTTGCTTGATATATTTTTTTCCATCCTTTGAGTTTTAGTTTATTTGTGTCTCTAAGTCTAAGGTGTGTCTCTTGTAGGCAGCATATAGACAGATCATGTTTTTTTATCCAGTCTGGCACTCTCTGTCTCTTTATTGGTGCATTTAGTCCATTTACATGCAGTGTAAGTACAGATAAGTATGAGTTTAGTGCTGTCATTTTGATGCCTTTTTTTGTGTGTTGTTGACAATTTCATTTTTCCACTTACCTTTTTGTGCTGAGAGTTTTTCTATGTAAATTGTGTGTTCCTTATTTTCATAGTGGTTGAATTTATTTTTGCTGAGTTGTTATGTTTATCTTGGTTTTTATTTTGATGTATGGAATTGTTAGACCTCTTTGTGGTTACCTTAATATTTACCCCTATTTTTCTAAGTAAAAACCTAACTTGTATCATCCTATATCGCCTTGTTTTCCTCTCCATATGGAAGATATATGCCTCTTGTATTTAGTCCCTCTTTTTTGATTATTATAATCTTTTACATAATTACTTCAATGATTCCGTTTTGAGCATTTTTTTCTTTTTTAAATTAATCTTATTTTGTTTTTGTGATTTCCCTATTTGAACTGATATCAGGATGTTCTGTTCTGTGACCTTGTGTTGTGTTGGTATCTGATATTATTGATTTTCTGACCAAAGAATTTCCTTTAGTAATTCTTGTAACTTTGGTTTTGTTTTTGCAAATTCTCTAAGCTTGTGTTCATCTGTAAATGTCTTAATTTCACCTTCATATTTGAGAGTTTTGCTGGATATATGATTATTGGCTGTCAGTTTTTCTCCTTCAGTGCTCTATATATGTCATCCCATTGCCTTCTTGCCTGCATGGTTTCTGCCGAGTAGTCTGAACTTATTGATTCTCCTTTGTAGGTGACTTTTCATTTATCCCTGGCTGCTTTTACAATTTTCTCTTTATCTTTGGTTTTGGCAGGTTTGATGATAATGTGCATTGGTGCTTTTCTTTTGGGATCTATCTTGTATGGTGTTCGATGAGCATATTGGATAGATATCCTTTCATCTTTCATGATGCCAGGGAAGTTTTCTGCCAACAGATTTTCAGCTATTCTCTCTGTATTTTCTGTTATCCCTCCCTGTTCTGGAACTCCAATCACATGCAAGTTTTTCTTCTGGATAGAGTCCCACATGATTCTTAGGGTTTCTTCATTTTTTAAAATTCTTTTATCTGATTTTTCTTCTGCTATATTGTTGTCAATTGCCTTATCCTCTAACTCCCCCACTCTGCATTCCAATTCCTTGATTCTGCTCCTCTGACTTCCTATCGAGTTGTCTAATTCTGTAATTTTATTGTTAATCTTTTGGATTTCTGAATGCTGGCTGTCTCTCTATGGATTCTTGCAGCTTATTAATTTTTCCACTATGTTCTTGAATAATCTTTTTGATTTCTTCACCTGCTTTATCAGTGTGTTCCTTGGCTTTTTCTTTAGATTGCCTTATTTCATTTCTGAGGTCATCCCTGATGTCTTGAATCATTCAGTATATTAGTTTTTTATATTCCACATCTGGCAATTCCAGGATGGTATCTTCATTTGGGAAAGATTTTGATTGTTTAATTTGGGAATTTGTAGAAGCAATCATGGTCTGCTTCTTCATGTGATTTGATATTGACTGCTGTCTCCGATTTATTTTATATTTGCTCAGTGAGACTTATCTTCTTGTTTTGTTTTGTTTCAGTATACCCAGATGGGCTACTAGATTTGCTATCTTGATTGTTATAGCCTTTGAATCACTTATGTCCTATTACCAGCTGATTTGAGCACTTACCAGATATATGAGCCTATGAGTCCATTCGCTATTCTTGAATAGAATCAGCTTAGGTGTGCTGATTGTGGGTCACCAAGTATGTGGTGTGGACTGTCACCTGTTAACTTAGAGGATTAGTGGTGATGCTTGTATTCACCAGATTCTAGTAGCAGCAGGGGTTCACACTCCAAGGAGGGCAGGATGCTGACAGCCTTCCCCCATGTGCCAGTGAAGTAGGAGTGTCTCTTTTCCCAGAGCACTTTTGTAAGTGGACTCTGCTGCTGTACCTTAGGCATCCAATGCTTGTACCTCTAAAGATTGGTAGGTGTCACTATCCTCAGACCACTTTAGCAGGTGGTGAGATGGTATGGGTGGAGCTTTATCCCTCAGTTCCCTGCTGTGGATCAGTGAGGGCTCTTGTTTAATAGGTAGAGAGGTATCAGACCTCCAAAACTTGTCTTTCCACTGCTTTGCTAAAACAATTACAGTCAGATCTGTATCAGAATTGCCTTTGCATTATAATAGCCACCTGGTTCCCTGTAGGGATGAAAGCCAGAGACTGTGGATCTCTTTTGCTTGGCTGGAGCTCGTTGTGTATTATTCCAGTTTACGGACGTCAGGGAAGGATTTTTCTCCCCCGGATTGTTAATTGCTGCTTCTCTTAGGCCGGGAGAATGGGTTAGAAAAAAAAAAGAAAACCACAGAGCACTTCACTCTCTGCCCCAGGAAATTCCAATGTTAATGAAGCCACCTGGGGCAGGGAGGGGAGGGATCAGATAGATAGGAGAGAGTAGGGTGGCAAAATAGACAAAGTTACTTATCTTGTTTGGTGAAGACTGTTTTATCTGAGAATCCAAAGGGGTGTGTAGCCAGTGTGCGGCTGGCTGGCTGGGTCGAGATTGCCCTCGAGGTTCAGGCCTGAGTCCCCCCCCCCACCCCGTGCTTGCCCTGTCTCAGGAAGCCGTGATCAGTTCCTCTGCTCCAAAGCCCCGCGCCAAAGTTTTCTGGCTGGGACGCTGCACTTCAGGCTCGAAAACCAGTCGCTGCTTCCCCGCAATTTCTCCTTCTCCTGTCAGCTGCATTGGTGTGCAGCCTGCGTGCACTGGCTGGGTTTCCGGCCGAGGTTACTCTAGGGGTTTAGGGCTGCGTTCCGTGCTTGCGCCATCTCAGGAAGCCATGATCTGCTCCTCAGCACTTAGTCCAAAGCCCAGCACCAAGGTTCTCTGACTGGGACTCTGGGTCCAGGTTCCAAAAACAGTCGCTGCTTCCCCGTGGGTTCTCATTCTCCTGCCAGTTGTGTCGGTGTACAGCCTGCTTGTGCTTGCTGAGTCTCTGCCAAGGTTACTCCAGGGGGTTGGGATAGGGCTGCACCCCATGCTTGCCCCATCTCAGAATTCCATGATCAGCCCGAGCACTCTGGCACCAGGGAGCCGCGAGGGCTCAAGGCTGTGAGCGGATGCCGGTTCCAGAAGCGGTTGCTGCTTCACCATGTGGCTTCACTCCCCTGTCACTCAGGTCAACTTCTTAGTTCTGTGTTTGATGGTCAGAGTTCATAGATTGTCATGTATGTGATCGATTCACTTGTTTTTCTGAGTCTTTGGTGCAAGAGGGATCCACGGGTAGCTTCTACCTAGTCAGCCATCTTGGCCCTGCCTCTCTATTCTCAAATTTTTTTATGATTTTGTCAAGAGAACCTAGTCTTGATTTCTACAAGGGCCCACTTTGGAAATAAGAACACACGGAAACATAGCTCAACTCCAGGACTCCAAGGATTCAGACTAACAGCAAGTCCCACCCACAGACCCAGAACTAGCTGAAGGAGAGACTCTTGGTAAATGGAATGGAATTTTTTTTTTTTTTAAATCCCAGGACCACCATGCTCTCTATGATAAATGAAAGAACTAATTAGACGTTGACATTTAGCATTCTCAATTTATCTTCCAAAGAGAAATTTAAGAAGCAACAGTACAGGCCACTTAAGATGCTAAGAATGCCAAGAACAAATTCATTATCAAAAAGAGTAGAAATTATTTTAACCCTGTTTCCAGAGGAGGAATGCAGAGTTAACTAATGTAGAAAGGGTTGGTAGTGAGAAGAGAAAGAGAGACCACCTACCCTGTATTACTTGAAGTAGTGTAATGGGCAAATGGACACAATCTCCATTGACTTTGAAGGAGTATTTCTGCTTCAGACAATGGAACTAGCATGAGAACTGCTATAGATTGAATTCTGTCCCCTAAAACTATGCATTGTAAATCTTTACCCCTGTGTTGTGAATGTCATCCCATTTAGGAATAGGGCTTTCTTTGATATGTTTATGAAACCATATCAGGGTAGGGTGTGTCTTAAACCTAGCCACTTTTGACATATAAAAATAGCAGAGTAGACACAGAAAGAAGCAAACAAAAATGGAGGATAGGTAGATGTCACATGGAAATCTCCAAAGAACACCGAGAAGAATGATAGACAAACTGAGACAAAGATTTTTTCCCAGGGTGGACAGAGAGAGCCTTCCCTTAAAGCTGACTGCCTGAGTTATGTCGTAGTGGCACGACAGTTAAGCACTGGGCTGCTAACTGAAAGGTTGGTAGTTCGAACCCACCCAGACACTCCAAGGGAGAAAAACCTGACCATCTGCTCATGTAAAGATTGCACAACAGAAGGAAACACTGGCTGGTCCTGCACCATCCTCACAATCGTTGTTATGCTTGAGCTCGTTGTGTCAGGCCATCTCTTTGAGAGTCTTCCTCTTTTTTGCTGACCCTCTACTTTACCAAGCATGATGTACTTTTCTCCTGATAACATGTCCAAAGTACATGACATGGAGTCTCTCCAGCCTAGCTTCTAAGAAGTATTCTGGCTGTATTTCTTCCAAGACAGATTTGTTTGTTCTTCTGGCAGCACCATAATTCAAAGGCATCAATTCTTCTTCAGTCTTCCTTATTCATTGTCCAGCTTATGCATGCATATGAGGCGATTGAAAATATCATGGCTTGGGTCAGGTGCACCTTAGTCCTCAAAGTGACATCTTTGCTTTTTAACACTTTAAAGAGGTCTTTTGCAGCAGATTTGCTCAGTGCAATGTGTCATTTGATTTCTTGATTGCTGCTTCCATGGGCATTGATTGTAGATCTAATTAAAGTGAAATCCTTGACAACTTCAATATTTTCTCTGTCTATTGTTATGCTGTTTATTGGTCCAGTTGTGAGGATTTTTGTTTTTTTTTGTGTAAAGGTTACAGTCTAGAAAACCCCATGAAGCAGTTCTACTCTGTCATATACGGTCGCTATGAGTTGGAATCAACTCGACAGCACCCAACAACAACAGTCTCCTAAATTGTGAGAAAATAAATTTCTCTTCACTGAAACCGCCCACCTGCAGTATTTCTGGTAAAGCAACACTAAGGAACTAAGCCAGTGTAGCCCTCTGAACCATTTGGGAATCAATTTTAGGAAGCAATCAATATATACAAGCCATTCTCTCATTTATTTACATAAAATTTCTTTCATTCCTCCAGGAATATGAAAGTATTATTCAGGTGACAGCTCTCCAGCCTTCAGGTTCTCCTGGTAAAAGACACAAATGAAGCCTTGTGGGTTTCTAAAATTCAGTCTCTGAATTTGGAGAATATTCTGCCATTTTAAGTAGATGTGAAAAACATGTGACAGGATCAATCTTGGTGACTTTTTAAACTCTGGTAGGTTAGAAAATGTATCAGCAGAGAGGCTGATCAACTTGTCTCCCTTCATGGCGTTTATTCAGCAATATGCATTACCTGTCTACCATGCACATGTCTGGACTCCCTGTTCCTGACTCTGCCCTCAGACCCTGCGGTCTAGGGGTGGGAACGTATATTAAATAAACACATGGAAACACATCTGTAGCTATCACCTCTGATGAATCTCAGGAAAGAAATGAATGGGGTGCCAGCAGTAGGACCAGAAGGCGACCTACTTTACTATTTCTTAAAAGTTTTTGGTGAAAATATAGCAGCTAAACATGCTTTCATCAAACCATTTCTACATATATAGTTCAGTGACTTTGGTAAGGTTCTTCACTTTGTGTCTACCCAATGCTGGCACTGCCCAAATTATTTTACCATCATCACCTCTGACTCGCTGCCCCCTGGACTTCTCATCTATGCTTTAGAGTTACTGTTGTCAATTTGATCTCATTTGCGTAATTCTTTGAAGAAGCGCCATGCTGAAGGCAAACATTTCTTACTAATTAGGCTAAATTGTTGTTTGGTTTAAAGATGACATCAGGGGATATTTTTAAAAAATGAGTTGGTTATTTTTACAAAAACAATCCTATCTCATTCAGTTGCCGTTGAGCTGATTCCGACTCATGGCGACCCCACGCCCGTCAGAGTAGAACTGGGCTCCGTAGGGTTTTCAGTGCCTGATTTCTCTGAAGTAGGTCACCAGGCCTTTCCTCTGAAGTGCCTCTGGGGGGACTCGAAGTGCCAACCTTTACGTTAGCAGCCGAAAATCTCCCCAGGCCCCACTCGCCAGAAATAATCAATGTAAACGTTTTGTAAACATAATTCTAAGAATCTGCCTCTGCATATCTGCTTATAGAAGGATGGAAGAAGGCAAAGAATTTTACTAATAGAAGAAGGGGATTATATGCTTTATTTTAAAAGTAAGTATTAAATTTGATTTGATTTTAATTCAACTGAAGCAAAAGAAACTGAAGTATAACTGAAGGAGTTGCTAAACTTTAAATCAATATGTCTTCACTAAAAGATATTCATTTGTAAAAGATCCTCTGAAAATAAGAAAAAAATAGTAGAAAGGCTATTAAGAAGGTGGAGTTGTTTCATTTCTTCCTTTGAGCGATATATAGAAAATTTTAAACATTAAAGAATGATTCCCTGCTGCTGAGTGAAGTAAGTCATTCGCAGAAGGACAAGTACTGTCTGATCTCACTTACGGGAAATAAGCAAATGTATAGAAATGGAAGATTATCAGTGGTTCTCAGGGGCGGGGGGGCAGGGAAAGGAAGTTTTTGGTTAAGAGGTGTTGAGTTTATGTTAATCATTTGGAAAAGGATAACACCAAAAGTTGCATAAAGTCACATAACGAATGTCAGCAATGTCCCTGAATTGTACAGGTGGAAATTGTTGAATTGGTGAAAGTTTTGTTCTCTGTATTTTCATTGCAATTAAAAAAAAAAAGAAAAATGGAACAACCAGAATGGAAATAATGAGAATGTTCACACATTGTGAAGAATGGAACCAACGTCACTGAACAACTTGTGTAAGAATTGTTGAATTGGAACCTAGACTGCTATGTCACCCTTCACCAAAAGCACATAAAATACTGTTGAAAAAAACAACCTAAAGCTGAACGTAAATCTAACCCTAAACCTAATACTAAATAAGCTTAACCCTATCCCTCATCACACACCTAAGCTTACACCTTAAACCTAACCCTAACCCTAAAATAAAAAGAATGCTTCCCTGCTATAAAAATGTACTTCCTCCCACCACCTTTCCCCCAAGTCCAGATGTGAATTCTTACCAGTTTTATTTGATCGGGATTTGTACAATTTCCATTTTCCTTGGGCTGTTTTGTCCTGTATAAATGCATTCAGTTAGCTGCACAGCTTCTCTTAGGGCGGTTGCTCTGTTCCTGAGCCCCTTTGGAATGGTCTTTTGGACGAGTGGATTTCATCATGAAGCCATCTTTTCAAGAAGGGCCGGTCGTGCTGTATCGTTTCTTCCCCAGTTCTTGGATGCTTAAGGTCACCTTCCCGTTGTGTTTTTCCTTGGCTTCCATGCCCCTAGGTATAATATTTTTGGCTCATACTTTTTTTCCCTCAGAATTTTGTCAACAGTGTCGCCTGGCACCCGGCATCGATTGCTCCTGTGGAGAAGAAGGAGGCTAGTCTGATGTTTCTCCCCCTTGCAGTGATCGCTTTTCTCTGTAAATGCCTAAGAATTCTTCGTTGCTGAAGTTTAGTAACTTAAGCAGGAGCCGTCTTGATATCGATTGTTCTGTATTGATTTTCCTTGGTATGTGGTATGTTCTTTGAATTTGTAGATTCAATCCTGTGTTCATTTCTAGGAAAACACCGCCTTCCTTTCCTGTTCCGGTTGTTGAATCCTCTCCTTTGGGAATACAACTTGCCCTATTGTAGAATGCTCTTGTGTGCGCTTCACATGTGCCCTTTAATCTCTTTTACTGTCTGTATTTGAGGGCAGTGGCGGAATTCTCACTTTCCGTGCCGGAGACCTGGGTTCAATTCCTGGCCAATGCACCTCATGAGCAACGAACACCCATCTGTCAGTGGAGGCTTGCATGTTGCTTTGGTGCTGAACAGGTTACAGTGGAGCTTTCAGACTAAGACAGACTAGGAAGAAAGGTCTGGCAGTCTACTTCCAAAAATCAGCCAGTGCAAACACCATGGATCACAACAGTCCGATCCACAACCAATAGTGGGAATGGTGCAGGACTGGGTAGCTCTTTGTTCTGTTATGCGTGGAGTCACCATGAGTTGGGGGCCTACTTGACGGCAGCTAGTGGCAATAGCAACATTTTCTATGGTGGTTGGGTTTATCTCAAGCCGTCACTCCATGACATTAATTCACTTTAAAGCCACATCTACTCTGTTCCATGTTTCTTATTTATGTATAACATCCGAAATGTTTTTGTTTTGATTTTCAGTTTATGTACAGTACTTTGTAATATCCCTTGTCATCTTAGTCCCTTGTTTGAGTGTCTTGACTTTGAGCTCTCATTTATTGAATTTATACTCCTATTAAGCACAAGAAGCCCTGGTGGCACAGTGGTTTAAGAACTCAGCTGCTAACCAAAAGGTTGGCAGTTTGAATCCACCATCCACTCCTGGGAAACCCTATGGGGCAGTTCTACTCTGTCCTATAGGGTCTCTTTGAGTTGGAATCAGCTCAACGGCAATGGGTTTGGGTTTGGTTTTTTATTAAGCACAAAGCCCTTGCAGAAAATTTGCCTCAGGTTCTTGGGTTTTGTTTTCTTCCACACCAGGTTCTTTATGTGCCTTTTCCCCTCCCTCCTTCCCATTCTCCTTTCTTCTGAAAGGCTGCGTTCTATTGGTAGAGTTGCCAGCCCTTTCCTTTCATCGTATTGAAGGCTCACCTGGGAAGCTTGGTTCAGACAAACTGTGGGTAGATTCTCCAGGACACCCTTCTTATTTTGTTCCAGACCAGCTTATCTTCCCCTGGAATATGTCATTTGAACACTACAGGAGCTGGTCTGTGTTGCTGTAGTGGCTGAGAGCCAGGAGGTGGGGGAGCCAGGGGGTTCCTAGGGTGGGGACTGGGTTCTCCTCTCTCCCCTGAGGCACCTTTGAATTCCACGTGTCGGGTCCGTGGTGGTCTTTCCTATCTCTCAGAGCTCCTCAAGGGTATGTTTGGAGAGCTCTCTTTAGGTTTTTTTCTTTCCTTGAATTTTTCTGAGGCTACCTCTTACCCCTTCAGTTTTCTCTCCAGCTGAAAAGCGTTAATGCTGGGTAAGGAGTTTCCTGTTGGGGTGATGAAAAGGTTTGGGAACTAGAAATGGTTATGGTTGCACAAAATTGTGAATGTATTAAATGTCACAATTTTTTTTTTTAATGGTGAATGAACTATTTGGGTGCTGTTTATATAGTTTATAGATTTTAGCAGCTCTGTGTTATCCTCTTTTTCCTTCCTCCTAAAAAAAATCAGACCAGTTGCCACTGAGTCGACTCTGACTCATGGCGACCTCATGTGTGCAGAGTAGAACCGCATTCCATCGGGTTTTCAATGACTGTGATTGATCAGAAATAGATCGCCAGACCCTTCTTCTGAGGTGACACTGGGGGGATTTGAACCACCAACCTTTCCTTTGCTAGACAAGCACTTAAACATTTGCACCACCCAGGCACCTTCCTCCTAGAGACGTTAAAAATATGCAAAGCTTACTTTGCCTCCGTGGGTTCAGACGAGGAGGGGGAGTAAATGAAACACACATTACTCAGTCTTGAATATTCTACATTAATCTGGCCAACAGCATAAGGCTTGCAGGTGAGAGATTTGAAATAATTAGCTCCGTGTTAGTGGGATTTGTCAAACGTCCACTCTCTCATTCCCACATCATGATGGAACTCCTGCTGTGTGTAGGGTAGTGGATGAGGTGTGGAGAGAAGTGAAACCCAGCATCCTCTGCCATCTCCATCAGTGTAGTTGAAATCTGCCTCGGGTGTTTTCTACTTCATCCAGGGGGAAGTTTCTGATACTGTATTATTTTGGCAGGATTCCCCCATGGAGAACTCCTGGGAACAGCCTCACCCAGCCCCCACGCCTATGTTCTTTGGCTGGAAATCCCAACTTCCATCTTCCTGGGCTCCGTGTGGTTGAATGTCACTTGCTTTCTGGCTCTGCTCCCAGCTTCAGGAATGCAGTGGAAAGGCATGGTCCCACAGTCTCAATCTTTTTGAAAGCCTATTAGGATGAAAAAAAAAAAAAATTCTCCACTACTTCTGAGGTTTTCACTGCACAGTCAAAATGGGGTATTAAAATGTAACCAGTCAGGTGCCAATCTGAAAGGGTGCCCAGTGACCACAGGTGGGAACAGTGTGAGCAATAAAATCAATAGTGTGAATTGGGCTTATAACCCAAAGTATAAAATAAATACCCATGTGTCCATACTGATACAAATAAGTGGTGGAGTAAGTAATAACTTGGACTGTGGAGACAAATCTCCTGTACATAAAATTTCCAAATACTTCACGAAGTTACTTCACCCTTGGGAGGTGGAACTCCTCCCCTTCTTTAGGGGTGGGCTGTGCTTAATGACTTGCTTCCAAAGAGTATAGAAGGGAGGAAGAACAAAAGAAAAACCCCAAACCCATTGCCATCAAGCCGATTCCAACTCATAGCGACCCTAAAGGACTGGGTAGAACTACCCCATAGGGTTTCCAAGGAGCGCCTGGTGGATTCAAACTGGTGACCTTTTGGTTAGCAGCTGTAGCTCTTACCCACTACACCACCAGGGTTTCCTTAAGGGTGGGCTGTGCTTAATGACTTGCTTCCAAAGAGTAGAATATAGAAAGGAGAAAGAAAGGAGCTTTTTTCCCAGGAAACTTCTTACCTTGGCCAGGCGATCAAGATGAACTCATCAGAGATGAGTCATGTTGATGGCGTGGAAAATCAACATGATGTGATGAGAATGGCACTTGACCTCTGTGGTCTTTCTTCTCCAAACTGATAACCCTAGCCTAATCATGAGAAAAACATCAGACAAATCCCAGTTGAGGGACATTCTATAAAATGCCTGGCCAGCTCTCCTCAAAACTGCCAAGGTCATCAAAAACAAGGAAAGTCTGAGAGACTGTCACAGCTAAGAGGAGCCTGGGAGACAGGACAACTAAATGTAGTGTGGAGTCCTGGATGGTATCCTGGAACAAGTAAAGGACATTAGAGAAAAATGCGTAAAATCTGAATAGACTGTGAAGCTTAGTTAGTAGTAAGGTACCAATGTTGGATTCTTAACTGTGACAAATGTACCATAGAAATATAAGACACCGTTTTCACAGTTTTAGTGGAAGCTGACAGTGTAGGTGTGATGCAGTTAACTAATGTGCCCCAAATGGCTTCATGTACGGCCAGGGGGCAGCCCTAGTTCTGGAAAGAAGAGATTTCATGGTATCGCTTTTAACGTTGAGACTAAGTCCCTTTTGGTCACTTGTTGTTGGTGTGAAAACATGAGCCCACCACGGAGCCAGAAGAAAAAAAACACTCCTACAGCATCTCTGTCCAAATTTGTCATGACTCCATGGAGTGTGTCCAACGGGCTCCCAGCGGGGGGCTGAAGTCAGGTGGCTAGAAGGTCCCTTTCACTGGGGACATTACCTGCAATTTCTTTCTCTGGCCCAGCTGCAGATTTTTCTTCCCTTCTAATGATCTTTCATGAATCATTGGGAAAAAAATAACTGGTTAGTCTCTTATTATTCCAAGCTGATCGCAAAGGAAAGGTTTGGGCCTCTTTTCCCCATTTTAGCATGACACTGGCCAGAGTGAAGATAATTGTATTTGGGGGTTTAATTGCACACCCTTCAAAGGAGTCGGGACAATGAGTCCTGTTATAAAGCCGCCAGTGATTTTGCCCTGTGAATTACTGTTCAGAGTCTCAATATGACAGGTGTTCATGTTGCAGTGGCTTAAGAGAAGAGGAAAGATGGAAGCAAGCCTAGAAAAGAGGGCGAGGGAGAGGCAATTAGATTGGAAAGAAGAGCATGAGCGATTGATCATGAGGCCTTTTCCACCATTTTCCCTCAGGCTCTAACACACAGCAGCATTTCTCAATATAACTAGAGACTTACCTGTCTTTCTTAGATACATATAGTCATGCCCTTCTTTACAGAAATGGAGATTCTTTTGAATCTTTTGGTAAGATGGTGCTTAATTAGGTTTTGTCTAAACCAGGGACAAGCTGAGGCATTTTCTCCTGGTCCATCTCATAACCAGCCACCTGCATTTGCTGGAGGCCTGGTTGGGGTCTGGGGGTTTATTCTATGGCCATGGACACAAACCAAAACCGAACGCACTGCTGTTGAGTCTGTTCCAACTCATAGCGACCCTACAGGACAGAGTAGAGCTGCTCCATGGGGTTCCCAAGGCTTTATGGAAGCAGACTGCCACATCTTTCTCCTGCAGAGTGGCTGGCGGGTTCGAACCGCCAACATCTCGGTTAGCAGCCAAGAAGATTCCTATATGATCACAGTTTCTGTGATCATGGCCTCACTAGCACAATGTTCTAACGAGCTGAGGCGAATGAACTTAAATCTGCATGGCAGCATGCTTCCTTGGCTCTTCCCTACTCGACTTTGGCTTTGAGGTCAGGAACATCAGCCCCTTACATGAAGCCTTTGGCTGTTGTCCACTTCCCTCCATAAGTATTCTTTATTAGTTCTTTCTTTCTTTTTCATTTGACCATCATAATCCCAGTTGTATTTCCAGCCAGTGATATGGAAGGTTTTGGACATGGCAGAGCAGTGATGTCTCAAGACAATGAGAAGGAACCATTTCCAGGTTTAAGTCTGACATACTTACAGAAGGAAATGCTGACCCAGTAAGCATTGGAAGTGCTGTGAGGAAACTGGAAGAGAATGAGTTAGAAACACTCACTCCAGGTTTTCAATTACTAATAAATAAATACACACATACTGGGTAATCAATGAGAGTAATACGAATGTAGTTCTAGAAAACCAAAACACCAGAGCAGTTGCCGTTGAGTTGGTTTTGACTCCTGGTAACCCCATGTGTGCAGAGTTGAACTGTGCTCCATAGAGTTTTCAAGGCTGTGACCTTTTGGAAGCAGACGGCTGATACTTTACTTATTTCCAAGGCGCCTCTGAGTGGACTTGAACCGCCAACCTTTTGGTTGGTAGTCAAGCGCATAACCGTTTTCGCTACCCGGGGACTACTAACGTTGGCCTGCACACACATATATCAACACGCATGGCCGTGTGCATGCATTTGAGGGAGAGGAGGAAAGGAAGGCTTAGACAGATTGCCTCCCTTTGCAAGTTCACTGGCATTTGCTGGCCGGCCTCAGGGGGCTCCAGGATCCTGCTGTACTCCTAGGAAGTCCTAGGAAGGAGGCAGCTGTGTTCAGAAAGGTGCTGTCACGCTGGCCATTGTGAAAGCGACATCTTTCTCCTTCAGCAGCTCTCAGGGACATGAAAAATGTTCCCCTCTGCTTGGGTGTAATTAAACTTTGGGCTGAAGTTTTACCCTGCAGCTTTGCTGGCAAATTCAATAATGATGAATTAAGTGGAATATTTATGGCATTAATGTGAACAGGATTTAAAATAATGCACACAGTTCACTTAATTATGGCCTGTGTGACTTTCCCCTCCTTCAAAAATGCTATTCCAGCAGCCAGTCTAATTGCACCAGCTTTTCATTCCCCAAGTAGGGGGTGTCTCCTCCTTTCCTCTCTCTGCAGTTGTTTACTCTCTGTGCTTCTCTGGCCCCCTGTTTGACATTTATTTATTCATCTGGGTTTTTTGATTGTGGGGTCCTTCTCCTGGCAGCTTATTCAATATGGAGCCACCCTAACCTTCCCTAGCTTCATTTGGGGAATAAGGGATTAGGCCACTTATTCAGGGGAAAGACCTAGAGATGCCTGGGTCCTAGACTCTACAACCTTTGTGTTATTTGCCTTGTCCACAGTCAGGTGGGAGGCCCAGGCCGTGGGGTGATGGGGATGGATGGGGCTCTTGCTACATATGACTCATACAGACAGCTCTTCAAGTTGCCACCACCTCCTCCCCCTTATCAAGACCACTTCTGCTCCTTGTCCACAGCTTCCTCTTTACCTCTTTGGAGTTTTCCTTGGTGGTATCTTTGGAAGTAAGGTTTTTAAGGTGAAGGTAGGAGATGGACATCTATGTTGTCTTTGTGGACTGGTCACTTGTTGTTGTTGTTAGGTGCCATCGAGTCGGTTCTGACTCATCATAGCAAAAAAGACTGGTCACTTACTCACCTTTAAATGGACAGCCTTGAAGCACCGTGAGTTACCAAGCAGCAGGGTTTTCCCTCTCTTTCGTGCCTCACTCTCACTCAACTTACCCATGACAGCCCGGCAAAGAGACGTTCCAGGCCCTCATCTCCCGAACATCTCTCCTCCCCAAGGATGAGCTTCCCGACTGCTCTGTCACAAAACCAGGAGAGGGTTCTGCTTGGGTCTGGCATGGGAGAGAGGAGGAGAGAGGTCCTGGCTTCTGGTGGGGAATGTAAAGTGGACTCTGGATTTTTCTCTTTGCTTTGGAGCAAAAGTCATCCATGCTCACCTGTCCCAGAGGGTTGCTGGACAAACACTGATTATTTCCAACCTGCTGTTCTCTAGTTGGAGCCCTGGTGGAGCAGTGGTTAAGAGCTCTGCTGCTAACCAAAGGTTGGCATTTCAAATCCACTAGGTGATCTTTGGAAACCCTATGGGACAGTTCTGCTCTGTCCTATGGGGTCGCTATGAGTCAGAATCGACTCAACAGCAACAAGTATTCTCTAGTTAGGTCCCTGGGTGGCACAGTTTGCACTTGACTACTAACCCAAAGCCTGGTGGTTGGGACCCACCCAGTGGATCCGTAGAAGAAAGGCCTGGCAGTCTGCTTCCAAAAAGATCCCAACCATTGAAAACCCTATGGGGCAGTTCTACTGTGTAACACATGAGTTGGAATCAGCTCCTGGCAATGGGTTTGGTTTTTGATCCTGTAGTTACAACATCAACCGTCAAGACTTTGTTGTATCTGTGGCTTTGTCCAGGAAACCCTGGTGGTGTAGTGTTTAAGAGCAATGGCTGCTAACCAAAAGGTCAGCAGTTCAAATCTACCAGGTGCTCCTTGGAAACTCTATGGGACAGTTCTACTCTGTCCTACGGGATTGCCATGAGTTGGAATCGACTCAATGGCAATGGGTTTGGGTTTTTTTTTTTTTTTTTTTTTGCGGCTTTGTCGTGGAAATTGGCAAGTGGATCTGGTTGAAAGGATGGGAATCCCACTTCAGATTAGCTGGAGGGAAGGGGGAGAATTCATCTTAAGGAGACAGAATCTAAGGGTGGTGAGATAAGTTGGGACTCGTGAGGCATGGGAATTAGGCCCGGTAAACCTGATGATACTGTTTGTTCTGCTTCTCTCCTCCACGGCCTCTCATTTCTGCCTGCCATCTACTTTGCCCTGCAGACTGGCTTCCTCAGCTTCTCCATGCCGTGACCAGTTAAGCCTACCCCACAGCTCTCAGGTTGCTGCGTCCTCATGTCCGGAGATCAGTTGAGTCTGAGGATCTGGATGGGATGGGTAAGCTGCCGGTGCCTGGTCCAGCCGACCAGCCCTGGCAGCAGAGTTAACGCAGGCGTGCCTGGATGCTGGCACTCCAGGGAGGTTGCAGGGCAGACCTCAGAGGATGGCGGTGGGAGGTGGGTGGAGAGCTGGGGACACACCCCAAAGTATCTGTGAATCCAGGCTGTGGGTCCCAGCTTCCAGCTCCCTCCACCTGCAGGACTCAGTCAGCTGGAGTGGGATCACCTTTCTTCCCCAGGACTTGGACAGGAGCAAAACCACTCTCATGGGCATTGCTCATGGCCAGCTCCCTCTCTGCAGTCAGGGAAGGGAGGGACTGCTATGGATTTTCAGAGATAATTAGGTGAAGGATAACATAGGCTCATTAGCAGGCAAAGCTTTTCCAATTAAAAGATAAGTGAGACTGCAAATGACGCTTCAGGCAAATCAGTAGCAATGTTATCTTTGGAGCCATTTAACCATCAGCCAAATCTGCAGGAGAGCAGCCAAAAGAGGAGGAGGAAGAGGGTCTCTGCATCTGGAGAGCAGCTGGGGCTGGGTGAGACCAGCCTTTTGGCTGCTTCCTTTGCCCTGGCATTGAGCCAAGATTGAAAATGGATGAGTGGCAATTTGGGGGTCTACCCAAAATGCTTTGCAGGGACACGAATTGCCTCTGGGCATGTCATTTTCAAAGGTACAACTAGGAATAATCTCCTGCCTCATGCTCCCTGACCCCGGGCAGTTACCAGGAGACCCTTGCAGGTGGATAAGCACAGTCTGGTAGGAACATTTATCCATTTGCATTCTGAACGGCAGTGGCTAAATGCAGCATGTTAGAGGTATGCTGGGGCTCTGCTTGCTAGGAAGCCATTGAGGGCGTCGCTGAAGCCTCTGCAGGGACTGACGGTCACATCGCAACCAGAGTTCCCTGTGAATCCACCAGTCTTCCAGGCCAGGGTTTCTCTGTGTGGTCTGCTAACCTCCCACGTTACACTCTGGTTAAGGATGTGATTCTTTCCCTGTTGTAGATCTTTTTAAATGAATGAGGTAGTTTTTTTTTTTTTTTTTTAATGCATATTAAAAAAAAATCTACATTGTATAGTAAGTGAAAAAAGCAAGCTACAAAATTGGAAATGATACAATTCCTTTTGAGTAAAACATTTTCTGGTATTAATGTAATCTTTTTTTTTCTGGAAGAATACATTAGACTCTGTGATGAGTGCTTATTACCTTTGGGAAGAGAGACTTGGGGATGGGGAAAGGAGACTCCTGGTTTTCATTTCATTCCTTTCTCTTCTGTTTGCATATTCTAACCTCGTCCCTGTGTTACTTTTATGCTTTTAAATGTCAGCTGGGTTGTGGGATTACAGACATATTCTTCCTTATGCTTTTTTTGGATTGAAAAAATCAATTTTAGAATTAAAATGAATCTACCACTGGTTCACAGTAACAGACTCTCTGGGGAAGGAGCCCAGGGGTTTCCTTTTTAACAAGCACACCAATACTTGAGAACCTGGCTCTTAATCCCAGATGCTTCAGAATGTCTTGACAAATGCTCAGGCATCCTCAAACAACAAATGGTCATGGTGCTTGATGATGATTGGGCTGACACCACTCAGGGAGAATAAACTGGAGCTCATTTACGTGGGGGTGCTCATTGCAAATGTGCATCCCTGGGTCGTATCCCCAGAAATGGCGATTCAGTGATTCCGAGTGGAGCCCAGGAATCTTATTCAATAAACAACTCGGGTGGTATTTCTGATAGAGAATTCCCTCAGAATGTACTGAAAAATGCTGCAGAAGAACAAGATTCTCAGTCACAGGTTTAGCTACCTGTTTAACAGTCCACGTTATTCTCTGATTTGGGAAATTTCAGAGTTAGGTACACACACAAACACACACACACCCACAGCAATCATAGATGAATGTGAGCCAAGCCCCATTTTGCCAGCTCAGCCATTGATGGTATTTCTTGGGCTCCTCTGCCTCATCCCCAAACCACCTACATGGTATACTCTCACTTATTATTAGTCTTTAAAGAAATTAACTTGCTGGTTAGAAAAAAACCGAACTCACTGCCATCGAGTCAATTCTGACTCACAGTGACCCCATAGGGTTTCCAAGGCTGTAAATCTCTACAGAAGGAGGCTGCCACATCTTTCTCCCTTGGAGCGGCTGATGGTTTTGAACTGCCGACCTTTCAGTTTGTCAATTGCTTTAACCACTGTGCCACCAGGGTGGATTTGAACCGCTGGCTTTTTTATGGTTAGCAGCTGAGCACTTAACCACTCGGCAACCAGGGCTCCTTACTGGTTAGAGTAAGGGTAAAACTTGAGAATTCAAACTTGAAAAAGTTTTTGGGTACTCTTTACAATATGTCTTTTCTTTGTTACATGTGGTTCTTTTCTAATGTGTGTGTTTAATCAGTTTAGGCAAATTTTGTATTAATTTTCAAATTGTCAATCTCTTTACCACGGTTGCATTTCCTCTTGTTTTTTGTGTCTGCTGACTTTCAGTGCATGGTTATCTCTTAGAATTTGTAGTCCTTCCTGCAAAAGAGGAAAAAAAGAAAAAACACTGCCAAGGAGCCGCTGATGGATTCGAACTGCTGACCTGTTGGTTAGCAGGTGAACGCTTAACCACTGCTCCATGAGGGCACCAGTTCTTCTCTAAAACCAAACCTGTTGCCATCAAGATGATTTCAATTCATAACGACCCTATAGGACAGAGTAGAACTGCCCCATTGGGTTTCCAGGGTGCAGCTGGTGGATTTGAACTGCGGACCTGTTGGTTAGCAACCAAGCTCTTAATGACTGTGCCACCAGGGCTCCTATTTTTTTCTCAAGGATTCCCAAGTTCCTGGATCGTGGGAGCATCCTTTCAGAGTAGTTTTGCATTTGTTTCTGTACAATTCCTATCTAGTAGAATTTAGGCTGGAACCTATTTTTATGATAATGTCCAGCTTGGGGGTTTTCTAGCCCACAGGGGAAGTGGAAACTCCGACCTCACAGCAGTGCAAGTCGTTGCCCCAGGGTTTTATTTTTCAATTAATTTTTTTTCCCCCAGAGACAGAGACACAGGAACATCCTTTTGGTCCCTCTGTGCGGCTGAATGGACATTTTTCCCCTTTCACGCTGGCAGAATTTCATGGACCATGCGTTCATGGAGCCTCACCTCCTGCCTTGCGTGGCCCAAGGCCTCATCCCCATGTGGACAGTGATACTCTCGTTCATCTCAAGGTAGCCTCAGAGCTGGCTTTGATGTGTAAGGCCCTGATTTTTCATTTCCTCATCATGAATGGCTCCCTTTCTTTCTTGCCAGCTCAGGTCCCCATTGGAAACATTTTTCTGCTTGCTTATTTTCTAGATGTTTGCGGTGGGAAATTTTGGTATATCTTAATCCTTAATCTTGCTGGAAACAGACATATCTGTAGTAGAAATTTAAATTTAAATTTGCAAAACAACTGTGCTTATGTCTCATCCTTAGTCACTAAATCTTGTATCACTGGGTCTGCCAGAGGACAAGCCATTCTCCACGACCTTCGTGAACTTGTGTGTCTTCTGCAAGACTGAGAATTTGATGTTGTAATACATTTGTCAATAAAATGAAAACAAAACAAAACAAAACAGTCACCAAGACTTTGATGCAAGCAGCAGGTTAGGACTTCTGGTAAGCTGTTAGACAAAACCCAAAACCAGACGTGGAACTTGCCACTTTCAGTGCAGTGACAGCTACACTCAAACCAAACCCACTGCCATCAAGTCAATTCCAACTCATGGCAACCCCGTGTGTTACAGAGTAGAGCTGCTCTGTAGGGTTTTCTTGGTTGTAATCTTCATGAAAGAGGTGGGGAGGGATTTTCTACTTGGGGACTCATTTTATAAGTGGAGTGTGCTCATTCCTGAGTGTTTTGGGCCATGAATGTGTTTGCTTTCCTGTTCCACTGTGGTGGGCAAGGAATGCCTTCATCATAACAATCCCCTGGTGGCGCAGTGGTTAAGACCTCAGCTGCTAAGGCAGTTTGAATCCACCAGCTGTTCCTTGGAAACACTATGGGTCAGTTTTACTCTGTTCTATAGGGTCGCTATGAGTTGGAATTGACTTGGCAACAAATTTGATTTGGTTTTAAGATGTGTTTTCTTCAGTGTGCATTCTGTTCAGGATCATCCAGCAGAGGGCTCACCACTGCAGTAAAGGGGAACCGGGGCTCCTGTTAACCCTTCACATGCCATGAGTTGCTTGGTAAACAGTAAGCTATTAGGTGTTTACCTTTAGCTGAACTCAGCCTGTTGTTTAAAGGATGAATCTACTGGAAAAGCCCAAATCTGTTGGTCCATGTTTCTCACAGGGTGAAAATTCTGGGTCTCCAGAATAAGGTACAGATGCTTATGCTCTGCCTCTGATTTGCTGAAACCAGCCTCTCAGGGTGGTGCCAGGGAATCTGCATTTAAAAACTCCCCAAGTGGTTTTGAAGTGTGAGAATCTTTTGTCCTGGGCAGCTGCATGAGTGATGGCGAAGACAATGCATTCCTAAGAATCTTTTGAGCAAACAGAACTTCTTTGAAAAGTATAGGCCCCTAGCAGAGAGAGCCTGGGGCTGTAGGTTTTGTGCATGAGTATGCTGTCTTCTTAGGTGCCGTCCAGTTGGTTCCGACTCATAGTGACCCTGTGTAGAACCAAATGAAACACTGCTGGGTCCTGCACCATCCTCACAATCATTGCTGTGCTTCAGCCATAGTTGCAGCCACTGTGTCGATCCACCTCATTGAGGATCTTCCTCTTTTTCACTGACCCTCTACTTTAGCAAGCATGATGTCCTCCAGGGACTGATCCTTCCTGATAACATGTCCAAAGCATGCGAGACAAAGTCTTGCCATCCTTGCTTCTAAGGAGCATTCTGGCTGTACTTCTTCCAAGACAGACTTGCTCGTTCTTCCGGCAGGTGATGGTATTCTTCACCAACATCATAATTCGAAGGCATCGATTCTTCTTCAGTCTTACTTATTCATTGTCCACCTTTTGCGTGCATATAAGGTGACTGAAAATATCATGGCTTGAGTCAGGCACACCTTAGTCCTCAGAGTGACATCTTTTCTTTTTAATACTTTAGAGAGGTCTTTTGCAGCAGATTTGCCCACTGCAATAGGTCCTTTAATTTCTCGGCTGCTGCTTCAGCGGTCGTTGATTGTGGATCCAAGTAAAACGAAATCCTTGACGACTTCGGTCTTCTCTCCGTTTATCATGATGTTGCTGATTGGGCCAGTTATGAGGATTTTTGTTTTCTTTATGTTGAGGTGTCATCTGTACCGAAGACTGTGGTCTTTGATCTTCATCAGTAAGTGCTTTCAGCAAGCAAGGTTGTGTCATCTGCATATTGAAGGTTCTTAATGAGTCTTCCTCCAGTCCTGATGCTGCGCTCTTTATATAGTCCATATATGAAGTCCATGTAGTTCTCGGATTATTTGCTCAGTATACAGATTGAATAAGCATGGTGAAAAGATACAACCCTGATACACACCTTTCCTGATTGTAAACCATGCAGTATCCCCTTGTTCTGTTTAAACGACTGCTTCTTGGTCTATGTACAAATTCTACATGAACACAATTAAGTGTTCTGGAATCCCCGTTCTTCCCAATGTTATCCATAATTTGTTATTATCCACGCAATTGAATGCCTTTGCATAGGCAATAGAACACAGGTAAACATCTTCCAGGTATTCTCTACTTTTAGCAAAGATGCATGTGACATCAGTGATATCTCTCCTTCCCTGACCCCTCCTGAGTCTGGCTTGAATTTCTGGTAGTTCCCTGTTGATGTACTGTTGCAACCATTTTTGAATGATCTTCAGCAAAATTTTACTTACGTGTGATATTAATGATATTGTTCAATAATTTCCACATTTTGTTGGATCACCTCTCTTTGAAATGGACACAGATATGGATTTCTTTCAGTTGGTTGGCCAAGTAGCTGTCTTCCACATTTCTTGGCATAGACGAGTGAGCACATTCGGCATTGCATCTATTTATTGAAACATCTCAATTGGTGTTCTGTCAATTTCTGGAGCTTTGTTTCTCGCCAATGCCTTCAGTGCAGCTTGGACTTCTTCCTCCAGTACCATCCATTCTTGATCATATGTTACCCCCTGAAATGGCTGAACATCGACCAATTCTTTTTGGTACAGTGACTGTGTGTATTCCTTCCATCTTCTTTTGATACTTCCTGCATCGTTCAATATTTGGCCCATTTAAAAAAAAAAAAACCTGTTGCCATTGAGTCGATTCCGACTCACAGCGACCTTATAGGACAGAGTAGAACTGCCCCATAGGGTTTCCAAGGAGTGGCTGGTGGATTTAAACTGTGCACCTTTTGGTTAAGCGCCGCACCACCAGGACTCCATTTTGCCCATAGAACCCTTCAATATTGCAACTCGAGGCTTGGATTTTTTTCTTCATTTCTTTCAGCTTCAGAAATGCTGAGATGTTGCTCCCTTTTGGTTTTCTAACTCCAGGTCTTTGCACACTTCATTATACTACTTTACTTTGTCTTCTCGAGCTGCCCTTTGAAATCTCTTCCAGCTCTTTTACTTCATCATTTCTTCCCTTCACTTTACCTGCTCTAGGTTCAAGAACAAGTTTCAGAGTCTCTTCTGACATCCGTTTTGGTGTTTTCTTTCTTTCGTGTCTTTTTAATGACCTTTTGCTTTCTTCATGTGTGGTGTCCTTGCTATTGTCCCATAACTTGTCTTCAGTCATTAGTGTTCAGTGTGTCAAATCTATTCTTGAGATGGTCTTTAAATTCAGGTGTGATATACTCAAGGTTGTTCTTTGGCTCTCATGGACTTGTTTTAATTGTCGTCAGCTTCAACTTGAAGTTACCAGTGAGCACTTGATGGTCTGTTCTGCATTCGGCCCCTGGCCTTGTTCTGACTGATGATATTGAACTTCTCCATCATCTCTTTTCACAGATGTAGTCAATTTGATTTCTGTGTATTCCATCTGGTAGGTCCACATGTATAGTCATTATTTATGGTGTTGAAAAAAGGTATTTGCAATGAGTAAGTCTTTGGTCTTGCAAAATTCTATTATGCAGTGTTTTCCAGCTACCAATCCTTCTTCTTTGTTTCCAATTTTCACATTCTAATCACCAGTAATTATCAATGCATCATGTTTGATCAATTTCAGACTGCAGAAGTTGGTAAAAACCTTCTTTTGTCATCTTTGGCATTAGTTGTTGGTACATAAATTTGATTAACAGTATTAACTGGTCTTTTTTTTTTCCTTGTAAGCATAGGAATATTATCCTATCACTGATAGTGTTGCACTTCCAGGATAAGTCTCGAAATGTTCTTTTTAATGATGAATGTGATGCCATTCCGTTTCAATTTCTCATTCCTGTCATAGTATACCATATGATTATCTGATTTAAAATGGCCAATAGCAGCCCATTTCAGCTCACTAATGCCTAGGATATCAATCTTTATGCATTCCATTTCATTTTTGACAACTTCCAATTTTCCTAGATTCATACTTCGTACATTCCACATTCTGATTATTAATGGACATTTACAGCTGTTTCTTCCCTTTTGATTTGTACATCAGCAAATGAAGGTCCTGAAATCTTTACTCCCTCTGCATCATTAAGGTCAACTCTACTTTGAGGAGGCAGCTCTTCCCCAGCTGTATTTTGAATGCCTTCTTACCTGAGGGGCTGATCTTTTGGCGCTATATCAGACCATGTCCCAGTGCTATTCATAAGGTTTTCACTGGTTGATTTTTTTAGAAGTAGACTGCCAGTCCTTCTTCCTAGTAGGTCTTAGTCTGGAAGCTCCACTGAAACCTGTCCACCAAGGGCGACCCTACTGGTATTTGAAATACCAGTGGCATAGCTTCCAGCATCACAGCAACATACCAGCAATCACGGTATGACAAACTATGCTCCTGGATGGACTTTTTTCTAGTATGGGTATGGATAGGGCATCAGTCTCAGTGGTTTATCAAAGGACTCATCTTGGAGAATTTTTTTTGGCGGGGGGTGGTGGTGGTTTAAAGCCATTTGGTGGTATGGAAGGCAAGGGGGAAAAGAGCGCAGGAGAAAATCTAATAGAGCGTTAACTTCCTTGAGTTTTGTTTTGAAACGTTACCTGAATTTCAATTAAGCAAAGCACCTTCTTCCCCATCCCTGGTTGATCCTGGTTGCCATGACAGCAAGCACACTGCTCTCTATAGCCCACCCCTGCTACCTACCTCTGGCATAGGCGACTTGACAGAGCACAGCTGAGCTAAGACTTGACTTCTCTACAGGCCCGGGGTTGAAGTGACATAACATGGGACAGATTCTGGTGGGAAGATCAGAACTTGCCACTTCCAGTGAATTGACAGCTACCCTCAAATAACTTCAATAAAATGTGCCAAGCAGCTAGCTCTGTCTGGGTAGGATGTCTTCCTGCTCACAGGTTTCAACTGGATTCAGGAGCCTTACAGATGGGGGCGTTGCAGGTTATCCTTCTTGCCTCTTCCCCTTGGCACGCACTCGCCCATTATGGAGGATACAAGTCTCTCCATGGGTTTCCCTTGAGTATTTCCAAGTGGGATCTTTGGGCTCTCTGCACCCACTATCCCTCCCATGTTCCTAGATAGGTTAAATGGGGGGAAGTAATGGAGTCAGTCATCCTAAGAGAAATTACAAGAAGAGGAACACATTCTGGGCAAGAGGTGATGTGTTCCATTTGTTCGGGGCACTCCCACGTTTCGATTCCTATAAACAGTCAGCAAGAGGTCTGGGCAAGATGCCCAAGCTTGGGAGTCCATTCTTAGTGGTTTTCGCTTGCATTTTTCTGGATCCATGTTTCTCTCCTGCGTTATGTCACCTAGGGTGGCTGCCACACCTGTGGACTTCTGAGCCCAGCCCAGGTCTACCATGAATTCCAGGAAGCGGCACTTTGATTAAGCTGCTTACGTGGTTTTTTTTTTGGGAGGGGGGAGGGTGGGAGGGGTCATGTTCAAGTTTGAGCATGACTCTAAACTTGGCCTGGGCTTGGTTAGAGTCTTGTAACATGGAGCTACTCACAGGCTGCTCCCAACACACAGAAAGCCTCAGCCTCCCACCTTCCTTTGCAGAATAAGAGCAGCAATCCGGGTAGAGGATAATCGCCACTCCACCTTCCAGCCCTGTGGTCCTTCTTACATTAGCAGACAGCACTCATCGGAACACCACTGAGGAGACTCTGAAGCCTTAATTTTCAGCAAGGCATTTCGGCTCTGAGCTGAAGCTGGAAGAACACAAAGCTCTTACCAGCTGTGTGCCTCCCCTTCTCTAAGCCTTTGCTAAGTGGCTTTCGTCTTCCCGTCAAGAACGAAGCCATTCCTCATGTGTACCTTGTGGTCCCTGTCTAGGTACAAGAAGGGACGTCCTCAGTCTGGCAAATGTTTCTGCTCATCCCCGTTAGGCCTCGTTATTTCACCAGGCAGGGTCCACCCTTGCCCATTAGGGTGGCCTCATTTGTTCCCACACTGATTTCGCTCGTAAGTCCCACTTCATTTGGTTTCTAATTTTTTTTATTCATGCTATGTCAGAACCAATTTTTTCTTTGCTGTGGTAGCTCCAAGCAACCTCAGATCAACACAGATAGCTCTGCCTGTCAGCCTCCCTTCTGGACCAGTGCCTCTGGTGAAGAAAGCAGAGGGCTCAAGAATTGAGCTTCCCTCCCTGGGACCCATGTCTTGGCATGGTGCCCTTTTGGATTTGATAGACCAGGATAGCTGCCATTGAGTCTAAGGATGGTTTATGGCCTCTCGAGATCTTCCCTTTGAAATATGGTGGTCCCCAACTCATAGCCAGACATAGCAGAGGAAGACATTTGTTTCTTCTGCTGGAGGCTGCTTTCTGATGGGTTGATTAGTTTTTTCCAGAAACCAATTTGCCTCCTGGCTGTTTCCCTTCTTACCTGTGTTTATGGGCAAATCCAGGGAGTACAGAGTGGTGCTTATACTTCCCGGCTGTTAGCCATCTAAAGGCCCTTGAGTGGTGCAAGTGGTTTGCAATCGGCTGCTCGTCTTAAGGCTGGAAGATCACATCCACCCAATGGTGCTGTGGGAGAAAAGACTTGGTGATTTCCTTCCGTAAAGATTACAGCCAAGAAAACCTTATGGGGCCGTTCTACTCTGTAACACATGGGGTTGCTGTGAGTCAGAACCAACTCGATGGCAACAGGTTTAGGTTTTATTTATTTTTTAAATTAGCTGTCTGGTGCCGTTTAAGCCATTAAGTTTCACTTTTCTGGGTGAATTTTTAAAAATCATATATATGCAATTAAAGAAAATAATCTTGAAAACAGAGAAATGGGTTGCTGAAAAAACATTTAAAAATACATACATATATAATATGTACATCATGTATGTGACAAGCCCTGGTGGTGCAGTGGTCAGGCTCTCAGCTGCTAATTGAAAGGTTAGCGGTTAGAACCTACCAGCTGCTCCGCGGGAGGAAAATGTGGAGATCTGCTTCTGTAAAGATTACAGCCTTGAAAACCCTATGGGGCAGTTCTGCTCTGTCCTACAGGGTAGGTATGGGTCAGAATCAACTCGACAGCAGTGAGTTTCTGTCATGTACGGGTATATATGTATATCACGCATATATTGTATATAGCTATCTATCTTTCTGTTGATACACACACATACACACACACACACACACACACACACAGTACTCTTCTCTGGATAATAAGTAATGAACCAGCGTGCGTTCAGGATGCTAATGATCCCTTTATTTCCATTTCTCTGGTTGTAACATTTCTTAGCAAATGCAAACTGGCGTTAATGTTAGCCTAAGTGAGCTATGCTTAGAGGAATAAATCCACTATTAAAAAATATTAAAATAAAGAAAAAAAAAGAGTGAGAGAGAAACTTATTTTGTATTCCAAAACAAAAT
This sequence comes from Loxodonta africana, assembly GCF_030014295.1. Classification (NCBI taxonomy): domain Eukaryota; kingdom Metazoa; phylum Chordata; class Mammalia; order Proboscidea; family Elephantidae; genus Loxodonta; species Loxodonta africana. The sequence continues at coordinate 20,099,579 of NC_087359.1, forward strand.
AGACTGTTTTAAAGGGCAAAACGGCCTTCTCCTTTTATTGATGGAAAATCTCTATTATCTTTAGCGGTGGGTGATCCGATCTGAAAGTTGAAAATGTCAATATGATTGTGGAATTTTAAACAATGCCCACGTTATAGCCAAGGCACGCTCTCTTCTGTTGATGTGGAGACTGGGAATTTGATGGCACTTGAAAATTCTGCACCAAATCCTATCTTAATCTGATTTTTTTCTTCTCCAGCAAGGACCTCCTGCCCTTTCGGATTTAAATTACGAGTGGGTTAGGTGGACTAGGCATGCCATTATTCTTTCTTTTACATTTTTATAAATGTAACACAGGTGGCCCATTGTATTACATTTTTGCTAGGCAGGTTCTTCACCATCTCATCTACCGTATTTTTACGGAAATAAAGCACGCTTTCCATGTGCATTTGCCAACTGAGCCCTGCCTCCGCGACATATTTTTGCAAGTGCTGCTATGCCAGTTTTTTTTTTTTTTTAACATGTTGCTACCTACAACAGCCTAGAAAATAAGTACTGTTATTATCCCCATTTTGCAAATGTGGAAACTGAGGCACAGAGCTATGAAATCATGTCCCCAAAGACATGTAACCAGGAAATGGTAGGGCTGGGATATGAGCTTCGGAAGTTGATTTCAGAGGCTAAACATATTAAACATATTAAAATCATGATTCAAAGAGACTCATTGTTGGGAACTTGGTATATGTATTTATATGTATACACACATGCATATATACATATACATAGATAATTGTGGGATTTACGATTAACTTCACTCAAAGAATTTGGTCCTTCTTCTTGGTTCCTGAGAGAGAACCTCTAAAACCTTGAATTTCCTAGTGATTGAAGGGCTTTTGATGAGGCCTCTAGACCATAAAAAAAAAAAAAGACCATACCTGAGGGTTTATGCAAATGAAATGACTCAGGTGGGGGTTGGCCAGGCCAGAAAGGGCCATCATGTGATATCAGCCAGCCTCACTGGAGGGAGGTGATGATTCAATGAGCCATGCCTACTTAATGAGGACCTAGTGAAGGCTCTGGACATGGAAGCTCCAGGGGCTTCCTGACGGATGATAGACGTCCATGCACATGGGAGGGTACATGTCCCGTTTTGGGACATGGAAGCTCCACGTTGGGAACCCTCCCAGACCTTACCCTCTACATCTCTTCACTTATGTCCTTTTTGCAGTAATTTAACTATTATCGTAAGTGCAGCACTTTCCATGAATTCTGTGGGTCATTCTAGGGAAGGAGTAGTGTGGAGCTGGCAGGTCAACAGGTGAGGGAGGCCCTGGGAGCTCTTGAGCTTACGGCTGGTAGACTGAGGAGGGTAGAGGGAATCCCTGAATTTGAGCCAGCAGGTCAGATGTAAAGGTGTTGTGGGGACCCCCATTCTTGTGGCTGGCATCTGAGGGCTTGCTTGGGCAGGCTTGGCAGCCTGGAGGACGGTGGCCCTTTCACTTGAGATCTAACCTAGCTCCAGGTGGTTAGGGCGAGAGGAAGAAGTGCTGCATGGGCAGCTAGGAACAGAGGTGTATAGGATTGATTGGAATTGAATTAGTTCATTCAGTTGGCGTGAGAACTGAAATAGAGTGCATCGATTTGATTGGCAATTGAATAATATATAATAATTTTATCTTATATATTAATTGGGACCTTAGTGTATATGGAGATCCCTGGAGAAGGACATCATATTCAGTAGAGGGTCAGCAAAAAAGGGGAAGACCCTCAATGAGATGGATTGACACAGTGGCTGCAAAAATGGGCTCAAACATAACAATGATTGTGAGGATGGCGTAGGACCAGGCAGTGTTTCGTTCTATTGTACATGGGGTCACCATGAGTCAGAACTGACTCGACGGCACCTAACAACGACAATTCCTTAAATAATGGTTGCTTTCTAATGGTTGCATACTGTTTTCTCATTAGGATGATCCAAAGCTTAGCCATTATCCAGTTGTTTTACATTTATATTGATCAGTTGGTCATCCTTATAAATCACTGACTGTTTCCTTAGGATTGATTGCTAAAAGCCTAATTACTAAGTTAATAACCACAATCGGTTTAAAACTCTTGATACACGTTAGCAAACTGCTTTCCATCAAACTCTCCTTGCCCCCTTGAGTAATGTCTGGCAATAGGCTTTCTTCTTGTTTCCATTTTGGAGATGGAGGTAGACTTCTTCATTGAAGCAGAGTATTCCAAGTCAGGACTGATGCCGGGTACCTGGTGTCTCTTCACCATAAAATTCTCTGACTCAGGCCTCGTTCTGGTGACCCAAGTGGTGGCCTGACAGGTCTGGAGCTTGGAGACAGCCCTGCTTTTCAGATGACGAGACTGAGGCCAGGTATGGTCTAGGACAGCGGCTCTCACACTTGAGCACCAGAATCATGTGGAGGGCTTGTTAAACCCCAGATGGCTGGGTCCCACCTCTGGAGTGTCTGATTCAGTATTTCTGGGTCCGCATTCAGAGACCCAGCGTCCTAGGGAACTCGCCCGTGCTCTGTTCCAGAAGGAACTTGGCATCAGATCCAGATAACAGCAGGCGGCCAACCTAATAAGTTTCAACTGCGTTTCCCCTCCATTCCCCCATCCCTTGGTCAGACTTCCTTTTGTTTGTACTCTGGACAGTTAATTTGTTTGTTAGTGACATCATGATGAACACGTCTCCCACAAATGACCCTTTACTGATGGACTGTGCTAAGTAGTTTGCGCACATTGTCTTTCTTTTTTTTAATTACTAATTTTTATTGTGCTTTAAGTGAAAGCTTACAAATCAAGTCAGTCTCACACACAAAAAAACCATATATACCTTGCTACACATTTCCAATTACTCTCCCCCTAATGGGACAGCCCGCTCTCTCTCTCCGCTCTCTCTTTTCGTGTCCGTTTTGCAAGCTTCTAACCCCTTCCACCCTCAGATGCCAACATAGTCTCAAGTGTCCACCTGGTCCAAGAAGCTCGCTCCTCACCAGCATCCTTCTCCAACCCATTGTCCAGTCCAAGCCATGTCTGAAGACTTGGCTTCGGGAATGGTTCCTGTTCTGGGCCAACAGAAGGTCTGGGGGCCATGACCACCGGGGTCCCTCTAGACTCAGTCAGACCATGAAGTCTGGTCTTATGAGAATTTGGGGTCTGCATCCCACTGCTCTCCTGCTCCCTCAGTGGTTCTCTGTTGTGTTTCCTGTCAGGGCAGTCATCCGTTGTAGCCGGGCACCATCTAGTTCTTCTGGTCTCAGGATAATGTAGTCTCTGGTTCATGTGGCCCTTTCTGTCTCTTGGGCTTGTAATCGCCTTGTGTCCTTGGTGTTCTTCATTCTCCTTTGATCCAGGTAGGTTGAGACCAAATGATGCATCTCAGATGGCCGCTTGCTAGCATTTAAGACCCCAGACACCACTCTTCAAAGTGGGATGCAGAATGTTTTCTTAATAGATTTTATTATGCCAATTGACTTAGATGTCCCCTGAAACCATGGTCCCTAGACCCCTGCCGCTGCTACGTTGGCCTTCGAAGCATTCAGTTTATTCAGGAAACTTCTTTGCTTTTGGATTAGTCCAGTTGCGCTGACCTCCCCTGTATTGTGTGCTGTCTTTCCCTTCACCTAAAGTAGTTCTTATATACTATCTAATTAGTGAATGCCCCCTCCCGCCCTCCCTCCCTCCCTCGCTCCCCACTCTCGTAACCACGAAAGAATGTTTTCTTCTCAGTTTAAACTATTTCTCAAGTTCTTATAATAGTGGTTTTATATAATATTTGTCCTTTTGCAACTGACTAATTTCACTCTTGGTGGGGAATTTCACTCAGCGTAATGCCTTCCAGGTTCCTCCATGTTATGAAATGTTTCACAGATTCCTCACTGTTCTTTATTGATGCGTAGTATTCCATTGTGTGAATATATCATAATTTATTTATCCATTCATCCATTGATGGGCACCTTGGTTGCTTCCATCTTTTTGCTTTTGTAAACAGTGCTTCAGTAAACATGGGTGTGCATGTATCTGTTCACGTAAAGGCTCTTACTTCTCTAGGATATATTCCAAGGAGTGGGATTGCTGGATCGTATGGTAGTTCTATTTCTAGCTTTTTAAGGAACCGCCAAATCTATTTCCAAAGTGGTTGTACCATTTGACATTCCCACTAGCAGCATATAAGTGTTCCAATCTCTCCACAGCCTCTCCAACATTTATTATTTTGTGTTTTTGTGATTAATGCCAGCCTTGTTGGAGTGAGATGAAATCTCATTGTAGTTTTGATCTGCATTTCTCTAATGGCTAATGATTGTGAACATTTCCTCATATATCTGTTAGCTACCTGAATGTCTTCTTTAGTGAAGTCTCTATTCATATCTTTTGCCCATTTTTTGATTGGGTTATTTGTCTTTTTGCAGTTGAGTTTTTGCAGTATCATGTAGATTTTAGAGATCAGGTGCTGATCAGAAATGTCACAGCTAAAAACTTTTTCCCAGTCTGTAGGTAGTCTTTTTACTCTTTTGGCAAAGTCTTTGGATGAGCATAGGTGTTTGATTTTAAGGAGCTCCCAGTAATCTAGTTTTTCTTTACATTCTTTATAATGTTTTCTATACTGTTTATGCCATGTATTAGGGCTCCTAATGTTGTCCCTATTTTTTCTTCCATGATCTTACCGTTTTAGATTTTATATTTAGGTCTTTGATCCATTTTTAGTTAGTTTTTGTGCATGGAGTGAGGTATGGGTCTTGTTTCATTTTTTTGCAGATGGATATCCAGTTATGCCAGCATCATTTGTTAAAAAGACTGTCTTTTCCCCATTTAACTGTTTTGGGGACTTTGTCAAATATCAACTGCTCGTATGTGGATGGATTTATGTCTGGATTCTCAATTCTGTTCCATTGGTGCATGTATCTGTTGTCGTACAAGTACCAGGCTGTTCTGACTACTCTGGTGGTATAATAGGTTCTAAAATCAGGTAAAGTAAGGCCTCCCACTTTGTTCTTCTTTTTCAGTAATGCCTTGTTTATCCGGGGCCTCTTTCCCTTCCATATGAAGTTGGTGATTTGTTTCTCCATCTCATTAAAGAATGTCCTTGGGCTTTGGATCGGAATTGCATTAAATGTGTAGATCGCTTTTGGTAGAATAAACATTTTTACAATGTTAAGTCTTCCTATCCACGAGCAAGGTATGTTCTTCCACTTATGTAAGTCTCTTTTGGTTTCTTGCAGAAGTGTACTGTAGTTTTCTTTGTATAAGTCTTTTACATCTCTGGTAAGATTTATTCCTAAGTATTTTATCTTCTTGGGGGCTACTGTAAATGGCATTGATTTGGTGATTTCCTCTTTGATGTTCTTTTTGTTGGTGTAGAGGAATCCAACTGATTTTTGTATGTTTATATTGTATCCCGATACTCTGCTGAACTCTTCTATTAGTTTCAGTAGTTTCCCTGAGGATTCCTTAGGGTTTTCTGTGTATAAGATCATGTCATCTGCAAATAGAGATACTTTGACTTCTTCCTTGCCAATTTGGATGTCCTTTATTTCTTTATCTAGCCTAATTACTCTGGCTAGGACTTCCAGCACAATGTTGAGTAAGAGTGGTGATAAAGGGCATCCTTGTCTGGTTCCTGATCTCAGTGGGAATGTTTTCAGGCTCTTTCCATTTAGGGTGATGTTGGCTCTTGGCTTTGTATAAATGTCGTTTATTATGTTGAGAAATTTTCCTTCTATTCCTGTTTTGCTGAGAGTTTTTATCATGAATGAGTGTTGAACTTTGTCAAATGCCTTTTCTGCATCAGTTGATAAAATCATGTGATTCTTGTCTTTTGTTTTAGTTATGTGGTGGGTTATATCAATTGTTTTTCTAATGCTGAACCATCCCTGCATACCTGGTATGAATCCCACTTGGTCATGTTGAATTATTTTTTTGATATGTTGTTGAATTCTGTTGGCTAGAATTTTGTTGAGGATTTTTGCATCTACATTCATGAGGGATATAGGTCTATAATTTTCTTTTCTTGTGGTGTCTTTATCTGGTTTTGGTATCAGGGATATGGTGGCTTCATAGAATGAGTTTGGCAGTATTCCGTCCTTTTCTATGCTCTGAATTACCTTTAGTTGTAGTGGTGTTAACTCTTCTCTGAAAGTTTGGAAGAACTGCAATGAAGCCCTCAGGAGCAGGGCTTTTTTTTGTTGGGAGTTTTTTGATTACCTGTTCAATCTCTTCTTTTATTATAGGTCTATTTAGTTGTTCTACCTCTGTTTGTGTTAGTTTAGGTAGGTAGTGTGTTTCTAGGAATTCATCCATTTTTTCTAGGTTTTCAAATTTGTTTGAGTATAGGTTTTCATAGTAATCTGATATGATTCTTTTAATTTCAGTTGGGTCTGTTGTAATATCACCCATCTGATTTCTTATTCGGGTTATTTGCTTCCTCTCCTGTTTTTCTTTTGTCAGTTTGGCCAGTGGTTTATCAATTTTGTTGATTTTTTAAAAAAACCAGCTTTTGGTCTTTTTAATTCTTTCAATTGTTTTTCTGTTTTCTATTTCATTTAGTTCAGCTCTAATTTTTATTATTTGTTTTCTTCCAGTGCCTGTGGGTTTCTTTAGTTGCTCTCTTTCTATTTGTTCAAGTTGTAGGGAAAATTCTTTGATTTGGGCCTTTTCTTCTTTTTGGATGTGTGCATTTATTGATATAAATTGGCCTCTGAGCACCGCTTTTACTGTGTCCCAAAGGTTCTGATAGGAAGTATTTTCATTCTTATTGGATTGTATGAATTTCTTTATTCCATCCTAATGTCTTCTATAATCCAGTCTTTTTTGAGCAGGGTATTGTTCAGTTTCCAAGTGTTTGATTTCTTTTCCCTGCTTTTTCTGTTACTGATGTCCACTTTTATGGTCTTATGGTCAGAGAAGATGCTTTGTAATATTTCCATGTTTTAGATTCTGCTAAGGCTTGCTTTATGACCTAATATGTGGTCTATTCTAGAGAATGTTCCATGTGCACTAGAAAAGAAAGTATACATGGTTGCTGTTGGGTGGAGTGTTCTGTATATGTCTACGAGGTCAAGTTGGTTGAGTGTGGCATTTAGATCTTCTGTGTCTTTATTGAGCTTCTTTCTGGATGTCCTGTCCTTCACCGAAAGTGGCGTGTTGAAGTCTCCTACTATTATTGTGGAGCTGTTTATCTCACTTTTCAATGCTGATAGAGTTTGTTTTATGTATCTTGTAGCCCTGTCATTGGGTGCATAAATATTTAATATGGTTATATCTTCTTGGTGTATTGTCCCTTTAATCATTATATAGTGTCCTTCCTTATCCTTTCTGATGGATTTAACTTTAAGGTCTATTTTGTCAGAAATTAATATTGCCTCTCCTGCTCTTTTTTGATTGTTGTTTGCTTGACATATTTTTTCCATCCTTTGAGTTTTAGTTTGTGTCTCTAAGTCTAAGGCGTGCGTTTTGTAGGCAGCATATAGATGGACCTTGTTTTTTAATCCATTCTGCCACTGTCTGTCTCTTTATTGGTGCATTTAGTCCATTTACATTTGGGGTAATTATGGATAGGTATGAATTTAGTGCTATCATTTGGGTGTCTTTTTTTTGTGTGTTGACAGTTTCTTTTTCCCACTTGATTTTATGTGCTGAGTAGATTTTCTTTATATATTGTCCTTTCTGCATATTTGTTGTTGTTGGTTTTGTTTCTGCTGACTCTGTATTTTTCCCTTGTACTTTATTTTGATGAGTAGGATAGTTTGTCTCCTTTGTGGTTACCTTATTGTTTACCCCTGTTTTTCTAAATTTAAAACTAAGTGTTATTTCTTTGTATTGCCGTATCTTCCTCTCCATATGGAAGGTGTATGATTACATTTCTTAAAAAAAAAAAAAAAATTTTAGTCCCTCTTTATTATTTTAATGTTGTCTTCTTTTATATAATAACATTGCTGTTGCCCTGTGTTGGGCTTTTGTTTTGCTTTGTTTTCAATCTTGCTTTGTTGTTTTGGATTTTCCTGTCTGGGTTGACTTCTGGTTGCTCTGCCCAGTGTTCTAGTCTTGGGTTGATACCTGATGTTATTGACTTTCTAACCAAAAAACTCCCTTTAGTATTTCTTGTATTTTTGTTTGGTTTTTACGAATTCCCTCAACTTGTGTTTATCTGGAAATGTCTTAATTTCACCTTCATATTTAAGAGACAGTTTTGATGGACATATGATTCTTGGCAGGCAATTTTTTTCCTTCAATTTTTTAAATATGTCATCCATTGCCTTCTTGTCTACATAGTTTCTGCCGAGTAGTCCGAGTTTATTCTTATTGGCTCTCCCTTGTAGTTGACTTTTCTTTTATCCCTCGCTGCCCTTATAATTGTCTCTTTATCTTTGGTTTTGGCAAGCTTGATTATAATATGTCTTGGTGACTTCTTTTAAGATCTACCTTATGTGGAGTTCGATGAGCATCTTGGATTGATATCTCCTCGTCTTTCACAATATCAGGGAAGTTTTCTGCCAACAAATCTCCAACAATTTTCTCTGTATTTTCTGTTACCCTTCCCTGTTCTGGTACTCCAATCACTCGTAGGTTATTTCTCTTAATAGAGTCCCACATGATTCTTGAGGTTTCTTCATTTTTTAAAATTCTTTTATTTGATTTTTCTTCAAATATATTAGTGCCAAGTGATTTATCTTCAAGTTCAGAAATTCTAGCTTCTACTTGCTCAATTCTGGTCCTCTGACCTTCTATTGAGTTATCTAATTCTGTGATTGTATTGTTAATCTTCTGAATTTCTGATTACTGTCTGTCTATGGATTTTTCCAGCTTATTAAACTTTTCATTATGTTCCTGAATAATCTTTCTAATTTCTTCAGTTGCTTTTTCTGCGTATTGCCTCATTTCCTTACTGATGAATTGAAGGGTTCTGTATGTTAAACTTTTGTATTCTGCATCTGGTCATTCCAGGAATGCACTTTCATCTAGAAGATCCCTGGATTCTTTGTTTTGAGAGCCTGTTGAGGTGATCATGGCCTGTTTCTTTATGTGACTTGATATTGACTGTTATCTCTGAGCCATCTATAAGTTATTGTATTAGTTTATGGTTGCTTACTGTGTTGTAGCTGCTTGCTTTGTTTTGTTTTGTTATACCCCTATGGGTTGCTTGAGTGAGCTAGCTTGATTGTTTTTGCCTTTGGAACTCTGGTTTCCTGTCTCCAGCTGGCTAGAGCTGTTATCAGGTATATCAGTCTAGGAGTCCATTCAGTTTTCTTGTATGAATTCAGCTGAGGTGTACAGGTAGCTGATCATCAAGTGTGTGGTACAGGCTCTGTCCTACCATCTTAGAGGGACAGGGGTGATTGGTGTATATACCGGTATCTGATTGCAGCAGGTGGTCACTCTCTGAACAAGGCAGGGAGCTGAGAGCCGACCCCCAACTGTCTCTGAGGAAAATGCGTCTCTCTTCCCCAGAGCATGCTAGTGGGTGGGTTCTGCAGAGGGACCATGGGCACCCAAAGTTTTTGGTTGTAAGGACTGGGAGGTACCAGTTGCAGGTGGCTGGGTGACCTGAGTGGAGCTACCAGTCCTTAGGTCCCTGTTGTGGGTAGGTGAGGACCTTGTTTAATAGGCAAAGCAATGTCAAACATCAAACGCCCACCTCTCCACTGCACTGCTGAAATGGTTGGAGTTTGCCAACAAGGGCCTATTCTCCACAAATAGGCCCTCAGAGGTCCATGCAGAAGGGAAAGGTGCTCAAGATCCATGGACAGTTTATGCCTGGACAGGAGCTGTTTCTGTCCTGAGCTCCCCCAGTTAACGGAGCTAGCACATTATCTTTTCTCCCCAGTTGCAAATTTTTTTCCTTTCCCAAGGCCGGGAGGACGGCTCCAGGTGCTCACCAGGGTCTGTCTCAGGCCCAGGGATTCAGCCGCTGAAGCCGGCTTGGGGGTAGGGGTGGGGGTGGGGGTGGGGGTGAGGTAAAATATACACAAGTACTTAGCTGTTGCCGACAGCGCCCTTCTCCTCAGGTTCCGGAGGTGAGAGTGGGCTGTGTGGCTGGCTGCTTCTCCCTTTAGGAAACTGCAGCGGAACACTAGGACCAGCCCGCTGTCTCGCCACCGCTACCCCTCCGGGAATGGCGCCTGAGGGCTCCCCGCAATTCAGGTCCGGTAACTCGTCTCTAGTTCTGAATGGCCTATTCCTCCGCCCGCCCCTCGATCGTTGTCTAAGCTTGCCTTTGATGCTCAGGGCTCCCAGCTTGTCACAAATATACTCGTTTCACTTGTTTTTTCAGGTCTTTGTTGTAAAGAGGGCTCGACGGAAGCTTCTGTCTGTTCCGCCATCTTGGCTCCGCCTCGCGCACCTTGTCTTTTATATCCTCAGTGCTATTCTTGCAGTTACTGTATCTTATTTCCCTTTTATGGGTTAAAAAAAAAAAATGGAGGCTCAGAGAGGCCAGATTTAGGCCTTACTGCTAAGCTCACCTTTGCAGTTGGCACCCACAGAGCTTTTAGAGGTGAAGTGTTGAAAAGCTGGGCAGGCAGACAGTGGAGGGTCAGTGAGGGGGGCAGCTAGGGTGAAACAGGTGGTGGCGCCAAGACCTGGGGGCTCTGCTACTCCCGGGTAGTAAGTTGGCTGACCTGAATGATCAATATGATCGATTGCTTTCACCTCCTTGGCCTATTGACTTGACTGGTGCCTTTTAAAACAGTGGGTCTCAAGCCTGGGTGCACTTTAGAATTACCTGGAGGAACATCAAAAAACAAAATAAAACAGCAGCAGTCATACCCAGATACGCTCTCCCCCGCCGCCCCACCCGCCCCACTCTATGTAATAGGTCTGCGGTTGACCGTGGCTGCAGCCCTGTAAAAATCTCCACAGGAGATTCCAACTCGTGGCCAGGACAGGAAACTGCTTTTAAACTGCAAGAATAAGCTGGCCCCAGTTTTCCATCCCCCAGAACCCCTCTTCCCAGTATCTTTCTATGCAGTGAGATGGACGGGCCTCGGGTCGCTGCCTCTGAGAAAAAGGGAGGAGGCCGAAGAGAGAAGAGAAGCAGAGAGTGCCCGTGAGCCTTCTGTGAGCTTCTCACATCTCCCTGCCTTGTGCCTGCTGGGGGGCCTGGACACCTTCAGCCCTCAGGCCAGCTCCTGAGGCTGTGTCTGTCTGCGTCCCTCCTGCCCACACCCACCACTCTTTGCTTTGATTGACAGGCCCCAGTAGAGATTTGGAGAAACTGCCAGACTAACTCAACTAAATTGTGTCCCTGGCATCATCTGCATGTAGGCACACACATATAAGCAGATGTTCTCTCCCCACCCTGTCTTTGTCTCTCTCTTCTCTCTCTCTCACACACACACACACACACACAAATACACATACTCACACATACACATGCATACACACAGACATATATATATATACACAGATACACACATGCACACATGTAAACTCATACACGCAGTGACACCTATGCAGACATGCATACATACACACACACAGTATGCATGTTGTGTAAAGGTAAGTAAGGGGGAAGCTTCTGGACCCACAGCCACTGTAACTTCTCCGTCCTCCCTGCAGTGGGAACCGTGAGGATCCCATGTCAGTTCACTTGGTGACCCAGTGAATGGGGAGGTGGTGGCCGAATAGCAAAGCAGCACAGACTGCCAGATGTCCCCCATCATGCCTTTCCCGTGGTGACAGCAGATTTTTCTTTCCATGGTCCACTCCCTACCCTCCAATCGCACCTCAGTGGAAGTCTGCCGCAATGCGATTTGACCTGTATTCTTGTTCATGGAGAACACCCAGGCTGGAAGGATGGTTATTATTTAGTAGTTGGGACTCCATTCTTGTAGAGTTGGCTGTGCTGAAGTATATCTTTACACTGTCTGAAATGTTTCTTGAATGGGTTAATAGCGTGGAAATATTGCTGGGGAAATATGTGGCTGAATAAGAAAGCAGACTTCTAGAAAAGAACATTTAACTGCATTTACATAACGTGTGCATTATTTGCAGCTGAATGGTCTGCTAGTTGACCCTCACTTATAAGCCTATGCCAATTTCAAGTTAGTACACCTTATCCACGAGGAGGGGCGAATTAACCAGTTAGCAAGGTACGCACGGGCTTAGAAGCAAGGATAGCGCGCCTACGTCTCACATACTTTGTACATGTTATCAGGAGGGACCAGTCCCTGGAGAAGGACATCATGCTTGGTAAAGTAGAGGGTCAGTGAAAAAGAGGAAGACCCTCAAGGAGATGGATTGTGCTCAGAGTAAGACCCTCAAGGAGTGGCTACAACAATGGGCTCAAGCATAACGGTGATTGTGAGCATGGCACAGGACTGGGCAGTGTTTTGTGCTATGGGTTGGAGCCGACTCAACGGGACCTAACAACAACAACAACAGCACAAATCTGTAGTGCTCATTTCACATGGGTTTTACTGTATCTTTGAACAGGAAGCTTGGCTGCTTTTGTGGGCAGAGAGGTTAATGACGCCAGAAGTCATGACCAGGAAGGCTGTTTGTATGGAACAAGGATCTGCAGTGAGCAAGCCTTAGATAAGGATATGCAGCCTGAGTTTGGGCCAGCAGACCAAGTTCAAGCCCTCTTTGCCTGCAGATGTCTATTTTGTTCTGCAACTTGGATGAAGTCTTGCTAGTGGGGAGGGATGCTGGCAGCTCAGGGAGTCAAAGGAAGGATTTCAGGAACCAAGCCCCAGGGTGTGGAACAGGAACTCGGCACCTTTGAGACCGCTTCTCCACTTAACTCACTTCCTCTTGTCCTTGCCTGGCCTATGGGGACATTGGTTGTTCAGTAGTGAAATTCTCACCCTCCATGAGGAAGACCCGGGTTTGATTCCCCTCAAGCGCAGCCACCACCCATTTGTCAGTGGAGTTTTGCGTGGGAAATGTTTTGTTCATCGCGTGTGGGGTCACCGTGACTCGGTGACCAACTCAGTGGCAGCTAATAATAAATAATTGCTTGGCTTGGCCTGGCTTTAGTCCATGTGGATTGTCCATAGTTTGGTTCCGAGGAAAGACTTTTGACTGGCTGGCTTAAATCAATCGTCTGCTCACCTCCCCTTGACCACCATGTCTGGAGGACTAGATGAGGTCTAGGGTCAGGAGTTGTTGTTGTAGGGGTCCAGTCATCAATACCTCTGTCTTCTCTGTTTGAGTTCTGAGTCAACTGAAAGAAGCGAAGGAGGCAGGTAGGAATAAAAATTTCACCTTCATTACCAATGAAGATTGAATTCTTCTTTTGAATTAGTTGAACTGACCAGTGACTTCAGTGGTGATTCACACCTAGCTGGATTGTCCACACCAGCTGTTGGGTGGACCAAAGCAATTAAATTACTGGAGGACCAGAGAGGCTCTGGAATAATTCTCTTGATGGCCACGGATGACCCAAAGATATGAACCTGAAAGAGATTTTTAAAATCTTGCTTTTAAGAGTCTATATCAAGGATCAGCAAACTATGGCCTGCAGGCCAAATTTGACCTGCTACCCTTTTTTTGTATAAATGAAGTTTTATTGGAACAAAGACACTCATTTATTCACAGATCATCTATTGCTGCCTTTAGGCTGCAACGGCAGAGCTACTGTCTTTGCTACAAAAGACCTGCAAAGTCTAAAATATTTATTATCACGCTCTTTACAGAAAGAATTTCTTGATCCCTGATCTCTATGCCCCCCCCCCAAAAAAAATGGGTGTTTAGATAAATAAATGTTGGTCTGTTAGTCGGATAGGTTATTGTGGAATGAGGTTCTTAACCCCAAGGAGCACCAACTCCCTGAAAACACATGCAAAGTGTTTTTTGTAGATGCGTATGGACACCTTTCCTGGGAAAGAGGGTCCATTGAATTACATGATTAATCCCACAACTATTTGAGTACCTACTATGTGCCAGGCACTATGCTTGTTGCTGTAGATACAACTGAGAAGAAGACAGACTCAGGCCTTTCCCTCATGGTGCTTAAGGTCATGAGAGATGGACCTATAGGTAGACAGCAAATAAAGTATGGACTTGAAAACCGTTAAATATGATGAAGAAAACAGGCTACACACACACACACACACAGGCATATATTTTCTATTATTTAAGGTGAGCCTGAAGAAGGAAGGGTTCAGAGACCACTCATAAATGTAACATATCACACAATTTTTAAGTGGCAATTTATTAGCACCCAACAACAGAGAACTATGAATGCACACTCAGTATTTTTTCCTGTTAGAAGGAAAGATGTGTGCATCTTCCAAAGCATTTCAGAGTCAGTCACAACCAGTCGCTTTCCAGGTCTCTTGTGAGCCGTGGGTGCTTAGAACAATAAAAGCTAGCTGGATAAAAAAAAAAAAAAAAGAGAGACCTGGAAAGCGACTGGTTGTGACTGACTCTGAAATGCTTTGGAAGATGCACACATCTTTCCTTCTAACAGGAAAAAATACTGAGTGTGCATTCATAGTTCTCTGTTGTTGGGCGCTGTCAAGTTGGTTTCAGCTCGTAGTGGCCCCCTGTGACAGAGCAGAACTGCCCCATAGTGTTTTCTGGGCTGGAATCTTTATGGGAGCAGATCACCAGGTCTTTCTCCTGTGGGGCCACTGGCTGGGTTTGAACTACCAACTTTTCACTTGGCAGCTGAGTGCTTAACTGTTGTGCCACAAGGGCCCATCTTGACCTCTAGCTGGTCAAAGTTAGCTAAAAACCACTGGTACAGGAGAATACTTAATGATGTGGAATACCTTCTTGCTTCATTGCTATGTAAAATAATGTTTCTGAACAATATGATTGAATTGAAAAAATGTGTATCTGTGTGTGCACACATGTTACACACACATATATCCATTGCCTGTTGCCTTCAAGTCGATTCCGACTCATAGCCACCCTATAGGACAGAGTAGAACTGCCCCATAGGGTTTCCGAGAAGTGTCTGGTAGATTTGAACTGCCAACCTTTTGGTTAGCAGCCGTAGCTCTTAACCACTGCGCCACCAGAGCTCTTACACACAAATGTCCAGTATAAATATAAAAAAAGATCATCAGGCTTTTCTGAAGGAGGTTATTACAGGGTGATGAATGGTTTTTACTTTTTCTTTTTGCTTATCAGCATTTTCTAAGTGTCCTATAATGTACAGGAATTTTTGTATTATCAAAATATATTTTAATAAATTTTAAGGGAAAACCCTGCTTATTACATTAGGGCAGAAAGGCACATAAACTGCTCTGGACAAATGAATTTGGTTCTCACTTAGCGGCCTTTCTTATTTTATGAACAGTTGGAACAAATTGTCCCTGAAGCTCATCTTGGGGAATTTCTTGACTAGAACAGAGGCCTCTAAGCACGGTCACTGGAAATAGCCGTTCTCCTACTCACTGGGAACGAGTGATTGTTTAGGCTGGGTGAGTCAGAGACAGTTGCTTCCCTGGAACTGAATGTTAGTGCTGGAAGGGGTCCTGAAGTTTATCTAATGCAGCTCATTTACAGTTGGGAGAAGCTAAGAACTTCAGAGGTGGAGGCTTCTCTAGGGATGCCTACAGATGATAGCAGGTAGAGTTGTGTGGAAAATTCTGTCATTGATTCCATCCATGTAATTGCTTGTGTCTTTCTAAAGGAAAAGGGAAATCTAGGGGAGAATTTAATGTAGACTAGTATCAGTTTGCTGTACTGTGGTGGCTTGCATGCTGTGATGCTGGAAGCTATGCCACTGGTATTTCAAATATCTACGGGGCCACCACCCATGGTCGAGAGGTTTCAGCAGAGCTTCCAGACCAAGATAGACTAGGAAGAAAGGCCTGATGATCTGCTCCTGAAAATCAGCCAGTGGAAACATTATAGATAATAAGAGAATATTATCTGATTACCAACCATCATGAAGATGGTTCAGAACCAGGCAGTGTTTTATCCTGTTATACATAAGGCCATCATGAGTTGGAGCCAACCGGACAGCAACTAACAACAAGTATATCGAAGGCATAGATGTCTAAAGACATAAATAAAGCTTCCCTGTTTGGGAGGTCCCTCACCTTGTGAGCCTGGGTAGAAGACAGAGCCTACCATTCAGTATAGAAGTTGGACTTAGCAGACGTTCATTTTCTTGGCCTTTCTTGTAGCTGGAGGTGACCTTGGCTTGGCCAGTTGGATGGATCTAATAGCAGAAGGGGCAGCAGTGGCATCCAGCATTTAATGCCAGTGACCTAAGTTGGGGTGTTCAGCATTGGATAGTGATGCCACCCAGAGGGTTTTGTGGTGGTGCTTGTTCGTGGGGCTGGCAGTTCCTGGTTCTCTTGGCTCTGTTCTGTCTGGGTTCCAAGATGGTGCCTGTAGCCTTCCTGTGTGATTCCATGAGCCCCTCAGTGCCCTTTTGATCTATGAGTACGTTTCTGTTGCCTGCATCTCAGGACTGTGACTGATAAGCTTTGCTGGTGAAGCTGAACATGGACTTCAGTTCCATCCTTTGCATTCCCTTGCTCTTCTTGTAACAAAGAAGCACAAAACTAATCTTCAGGCAGGTGCTTGCCTTTTTCTTTTCTTGTTGTTGTTATCTCCAGCTATTACCCATGTTCAGCTCCAATTGTATACATTCCGAAAAGCAGCAAGATCCTTGAACTAAGAAGTGTTTATGGAATTTTAGTGTCATTTAAGCCTTTTTCACGCCACAATTCCCTTTCATTGATGTGTACTTTGTCAAAAGAAAGATTTTATTGTCCTACAGTAGTTTGCAGAATATAATGCTATTGCAAAGACTGGCAATATTTATTCCGTCTTGATTGCAGCAACGAACAGTTTTCATTGATATTGTCAACGTTGTTTTGGTTCTTTGGTTCCAATTCCTAGGATGAGAAAGGAAGACGGAGATATAGGTAGACCCATTGCTGTTGAGTCAATTCCAACTCATAGTGACCCTATAGGAGAGAGTAGAGCCGCTACATAGGGTTTCCAAGGTATAATCTTTATGGAAACAGACTGCCACAACTTTCTCCCATGGAGCCACTGGGTGAGTTCGAATCGCTGACCTTTCATTTAGCAGCCGAGCATTTAACCACTCTGCAACCAGGACTCCTTGATGTAAGTAGAGGAATGGATTTGCCATGCAGACGTAGGGGAGATGAGAGAATGCCTTGGTTTAGGGGAATTTATTTTGCTTCCATTTTCTTTGTGGACGGTTGCATGAACTGGCCATCTCATTTGTGATGGCCCACATCATCTGAAAAAGAGGATTTTTACTTGATGTAAGAAAGTGGTATTTTTTTTATCAAGACAACTTGATTACTTTTCACCTTCTAGTCTTAAATTCTTTTGTCTTCCCTACTGTATGGAAAAGTGAGTCACAGGTATCCTTCCAAAAAACCCGTATCCATTGCCTTCGGGTCGATTTTGACTCATAGTGACCCTACAGGACAGACAGTAGAACTGCCCTGTAGGGTTTCTAAGGCTATAATCTTTACGGAAGCTGACTGCCACATTTTTCTCCTACAGAGTGGCTCGTGGGTTCAAACTACTGACTTTTTGGTTAGCAGCCAAGCACTTAGCTACTGTGCCATCAGGGCTCCTTCATGTATCCTTAGTGCCCAGAAATACTAGGGCCATGTGTTTCCCTGACTGTCATCTGAGACACCTAATTGAGCAGTAGTATTTGGACTGGAGTATATTTAGGTACAGAGGAAGTACCTGGACTAACCTGTGGCTGGGCAGCCTAAAACGTTACTTTTCAAAATTTAGTCTGTATCAGAATTACCTTGAATTAGGGGCTGGCAGTAGGAGGGAGTGCTGCTACCTGTGCAGTGCAGATTCCCAGGCTTTTCTTCCAGAGGATCTAATCCAGTAGCACCAGAGTGGGGTCCAGGAATCAGCATTTTACAAGCCCTCTCCATGACACTGCAATAGGTGGTCTTCACACCACACTTCGCCATACAGCAGTCTAGGTGGTTAATCCTTATTCTCAGGATTAGAGAAGGTGGCAGAACCATTACCTCAAAATGGGAAAGGAGCTGAATGACAATTAAAGTTAATGTCACTTGTACACCAGTGTCGATTGCAGCGCTGCTCACAGTATCCAAAAGCTGGTAATGACCCCAGTGTCTATGAATGGATGGACAAAATGTGGTCTGCCCACACCATGGGATATTATTCAGCCATAGAGAGAAATGGAGTCCTGACACACACTACAACATGAATGAACCTTCAAAACTTTATGCTCAGTGAACTCAGCCAGACACAACAGGGCAATTATTGTATGATCCCACTTATATGAAGTATCTGGACTAGACAAATGCATAGAGACAGAAAGTACATTAGTGGTTACCAGGGAAAGGGGATGGGAAGTTATTGCCTAAGGGGTGCTGGGTTTCAGTTTGAGGTGATGGAACATTCTTGGAAATAGATAATGGTGATAATTGCACAGCATGGTGAATATAATTGACATCACTGAATTGTCCACCTAAAAATGGTAAATTTTGGGTCATATGGGCATTAGCTGAGAAGTAGATACTGTTCTCTTGACCACCTCCTCCTTGACTGGTGAATTACAACCATGAAGTCAAGTAAGAGGCTCCCATCTCTCTGAGGGAGCCTGGGAATCTTCTGGGAAGTTCTCATGAGTGTTGGTGTTCTCTAAAAGACCCTTTCTCCAACAAGTGTAGTGGGACTTTTTAGAAGCAATTGTCATTTTTTGGTAACCGCCCCCCGCCCCCTTCCCAAAGCTCTGATGGTCTTTCTTCCACCCAGGCTTTTGTGATGAATCTGGTTAGTCCTAGAGAGGGCTAAGAAGATGGCTCTGGAACCCACACAAGGCTTATTTTTAGACCATAATGAATCCACCAGGAATGAGTTCATGTTGATGACATGGCTGTTTGTGCCTTTAAAGCACAAGAGCTGACCTGGTAAAAAAAAAAAGTGAGTGTTTAATCTTATTGGAAATTTTGGCTCCGTTGTCTAAGAGTAGAAATGGTTATCCTACTTAGATACTTGGAACAAGGAACGTTTTAGTGGGTGGTTTGCTTAATGGATGAGAAATCTTTAGCTAATAGTGAACCCATTTCTTCTTCTGATGTACATTTTTAATTTTTACCAATTATGAGGATCTATTTGTATCTGTGTTGTCGCTAAGCAATTGCTTATTTATAAGCATCAAAAGTAAAGCATGGATTACTTTTCAAAGCCAGGAATTCATATACTGATAGAAAAGACCAAGGAATATTTTGTTCATCCAGCCTCCTTACATGGGCAGCATTTGACCCTCTGATGGTTTTGTGGCTTATAACCATTAGAATGATAAATGAGGTATCTATTATAGCTCGAAAGGAGCCCTGGTGGAGCAGAGGTTAAAGCATTCTGCTGCTAACCATAAGGCCAGCAGGTAGTTCAAAGCCACCAGCTGCTCTCTCCGTGGGAGAAAGATACGGCAACCTGCTTCTGTAAAGATTTACGGCCTTGGATACCCTGTGGGGCAGTTCTCCTCTGCCCTGCAGGGTCAGTGTGAGTCAGAATCGACTGGACGGCAGTGGGTTGGTTATTATAGTTTGAATGATTGTAAATAAGCTCACCATGGTGTTTCTGAAACTCCAGGATGCTTCCCTGGCTAACTAACGATTAGTAACTAAGCATGGTTACTAACCAAACATCATCCCATGAAGTTTTCTTGGTCTCCAACGGAGTCTTTCTTTCCATGCATGACCCATGCAGAGCACCCTTGGAAGATTTTACATGGAGGCGACTGTGTGGGTGCTTTTAGAGTGGAGTCTGTTTGCCCAGCTTCTCCCCGCTGCAGAGCTCGAGCCCCAAGATGGGCACAAGTAGGGTTGCCAGAAAAAGTACAGGAAACCTAGTTAAATGTGAATTTCAGATAAACAACAAATTTTTTAAATAAGTATGTCTAAAGCAGTATATGAGACGTGCTTATACTAAAAAATGTTTATCTGAAATGCGTATTTAACTTGGCCCCTGGTACCACAGTGGTTAAGCACTCGGCCTCTAACTGAAAGGCTAATGGTTTGAACCCACCAGCAGCTCCTCAAGGGAAAAGACCTGGCAATCTGCTCCTATTCAGATTACAGCCTATGAAACCCCATGGGGCAGTTCTGCTCTGCCTTAGAGGGTTGCTATGAGTCAGAATCAACTCGACTGCACACAACAACCACAATAACCTGTGTTGTTATTTGCTAAATCCGGCCACCCTAGCCAGACTCCTGATTCTCAATAAATCCTTTCTGCTACGTGCACTGTCTGCAAAGCTGCTATGTTTCTGGGACAAAAATCCCAGGGTCGTGAAGGAAAAGATGACTAGGAAAGCCAGAGAAACATTCATAACCCCCTGCTTGTGGAAAAGAGTGATGTCTCAATAACGCGAGAGAAAATGTCCTGAGAAAATTAGCTTTCAGGACCATGCTGTGTAGTGGCGTAAATAAGGCAGCCAACCCTTTTTTTTTTTTAAGGCATTATAGAATGTCGTGAAGCATCTCAAAAAGGAATTAAAAAAAAAATTGAGGCAGAAACTCCAAGTTGCCCAGGTGGAAACATCTGTCTGCTTTTATAATAATACCTGCTGTTCCCAGCCAGGTCTCATTAGTCATGGAGAAACAGAAGTGGATCACAGGAAAATTACTGGTGTCTGTAAGGAATTAGCTAATCATCTTATCATTACTTCAAGAAGCCTTATTTGGATGGAGGACATTTCACAAAAAGAGGAAAGAGGTACGCCTGGAACCATGAAAAATGTTCGACTTCACTTCTAGTCAAAGAAATACAAATTGAGAGCTATATTATTCCCTCTCCTCCCAAATGAATGTATTTATTTTGTAAATGAGAACTAGCCGGGGCTGGCTAAGAAATGGCGTGATGAGAACTTGCAAACTCTGCTCCTGGTAGTACAAACAGCGAGGCCTTTCTGGAAATTAACTGGATGACTGCATCCAGACCTTTTGATCAGCAGTTCAGTTTCTGGGAACTTCATCCAGATCTCTGATTGTTTATATGATTTAAAGATTTTGCAGTGATATTTATAAGATTAAAAAAAAAAAAAAGTAGAAGCTGTCTAAATACCCAGTGTTAAGGGAATGTGAGAATATTTTATCTGAATTGAATGCTTATAAAAGGTTTCTAATCACACGGGAAAAGGTTTATGTTATGTTTGCTATTAGCTACTATCACGTTGGCCCCTGACCCGTGGCGACCCCATGCACAACAGAATGGAATGCTGCCCTGCGCTGCCCCCATGATCTCTTGCAGTCTGCACCTTCAAGTCCATAGGGTTTTCACCGGCCGATTTTTGGAAGTAGATCTCCAGTTCTTTCTTCCTGGTCCATATTAGTCTGGAAGCTCCGCTGAGACCCATTTAGCATCATGGCAACATTCAGGCCTCCACTGATGGATGGGTGGTGGCTGTGCCTGAGGCGCATTGGCCGGGAATTGAACCCAGGCCTCCTGCATGGAAGGCGAGAGTTCTACCACTGAGCCACCACTACCCTCCGACGTTGTTTAGTGGGAACAAAAAGCAGTCTACAGTTGTGTAACATGCTCTCTTAGCTACAGAAAACCACATGAAAAAATGGGCAAGGAAATACACCAAACTCTAAACATTTTTTTTTCTTAGTGACATGATTATAGGATATTCAATTTTTCTTCTGTATACTTTTAGGTTTTCCAAGGTTGCTTAGTTTGCATTTATACTTTTATTACATAAACGAGGTGATTGGCAGGGAGGGGCATATTGTTTGACGCATTGCCCAATGGCGAGATGGGTGGAGTGGTTGCCTTGGCTGCTTCCATCTGTTAAACTTATTAAACTGATGAAATTTAGATGACTGCTATGCTGATGGTTTTAGGCCTGGACTTTTAGATTTGCAGGCTGTATGTTGGCAGTTCAAAGGGGTTCCTGAGGGTCTAAGGACACCCCTGGGTGAGTAGCCTTGTAAGGCTCAGCGAGGCCGTGGGGGATTTCTTCTGGAGAAGGCACCATCAATGAGCATCTCTTTTCCTTTTCTCTTTCCACTGCCCCATCAAACCGTGGACAATGTTATCCTGCCAATCCGCAGCACTTCCACTTTCCCAGTTTCTGACAGTCGAGTCACATCTCAAGTGTCCAGTAGATTCTAAAGTCAGCTCTTAAGGCAAAAATGTTGAAGAGTCAAAATCACCTCCTTCAAAATCCCTGTTCTCCCTTTAGAGGACCTTTCCCCCTCCCCACCCCTCCACCTCCTGAGAAAATGACAAGCTAAAAATTAACTTTTGTGTTTTTGCTTTTCTCTCCGTTTCAACTGAAAACTTGTCTGGGACAGTTGTAGCCAAAATGGATTCTTGGAAGGTGGCAAGAGGGCAGTGGTAAAAGAGGGTTTTTTAAAAAATTTATTTACCTTCAAATGCATATACTTGCGTTTGCGTTTGTAGAATGCACAGGTGGGAAACACCTCCACTGTAGCCCAAACTTAGGAACAAATCACTGGACAAAAGGAGTTAGAACTAAGCACATTAAAGATTTAACAGTCTTTTCACAAAGACGTGCTTTTTCGTCAAAGGTACCTTCCCAGCCTGTTTTGCATGTACCAATGCTAGGTATGAATCCTGAAGCCATAGAACAAAGACGTAGTGCTTGAAGACAAGGAGAAGGGTACTTTCTGCGTGGGTGTCCATTCCTTATGGGAGGGAGCAGAAAGAGTATGCCCCCTTGTGGCAAGAGGGAGGCACTGCACCTGTTGGCGTTTGGAGAAGAAAAAGTGACCCTTCAAACTTGAATAAAAAAGAAATGGTTGTGCCAACAATTGGCTTGGGACTCAAGTGAGATGCCTAACAGCCATTAAAAATTAGAGGTCCAAAAGCTATTTGGAAAATAATATTGTCATTTTAAGTGAAACAAGTGGAATTTGAAATTGTGCCTTAATGTTATAATTAATGGTAATAGCTAACATACATTGTGGTTTTTATGTGCCAGGCACTTGTGCCAAGTGCTTTAAATATATAAATTATTTTAGTTCTTACAGCACCCTTATGGAGGAGAAGTGATTATCAAACCCATTTTACAGGGAGGGAACTGAGGCACAGAGAGTTATTTGATAAAGTCGTATGGTTAATAAGTGACAGCCAGGACAGGACCGCAGGCCATGTGGCCTGACATCTGTGCCCGCCACCACACTGCCGGCCACCACACTGGGCACAGATATGCAAAACAGCAATGTCATGACCTGGGCAGGGGGTAGGAACAGATGAAAGTCATTGTGTTAGGGGTATTGGGGGATGTTTCCTTTTGGGGAAATGGCCTTTAACACAGCTATATTTTATACAGCTTTGCAAAAATGGAACAGTGTGAGAGTTGTGAATAGATTTGGAAAAGGTCATAGGCTTTATTTTTGGATGTCTCCGAGCTGAAGCTCTTGTGCCATGACTCGGAGAGCCTCACTGGCTCTGTCTTGAGTTTCCATATGACTTTCAAGAAGCCCTCTGTGGGCCTTGGTTTCTTTAGGTGCCAAGGTTGATGCTAAACGATGTTGAGTAATTGTTTTATGTTCAAAGTTAGGATTAATTATATAAAGGAGGTCATTCGAACCCCATATACAGAAGGTTGGTGGGCTGAGTCTACCAGAGGCACCTCAGAAGAAAGACCTGGTGATCTGATCCACTTCCAGAAAATCAGCCATTGAAAACCCTGTGGAGCACAGTTCTACTCTGACACAAACGGGGTCACCGTGAGTCAGAATCAACTCGGTGGCAACTGGTTTTGGTTACATGACTAAAGAACTAGAACCAAATTTTAGCAAACATTTTCACATTCATGTTGATATTTAAATCTCTTCCCCCAAATTATACTGTTTTTTTTTTTATAGAAAAGAAGAAGAAAGGGAACATATGAGTAAATAGAATCTCTTCTTTTCCTACTTTTGATTAGTCCGTTTGTGATTCTGTATTATATAGTGAATATGCTCGTGTAGCTAGCTATTCGTCATTTAATGTTTTGTAACGGGTTCATTAAGACGGCATTTTTCCAGGCATTCAGAGAGTTCTGTGCTTAGCCGATGAGGATTTGCCTGCTTGTGCTAATCCAACCACATCATCTCCAGTGATATCTTGGGGACATTTTTAAAGCTCGCATGCCTGGTGATCTGTTAATCGGCACTGCCATATTCACTGGAGGCCCGAGATTCCATTACAGGGACCATTAGATTTGGTTCGTTCCACTGTCACAGGGACTGTGAACATTCATGTGTTCCTAGCGCGGCTGGGCCCATGGGTTATGAAGATGATGGTTAACATGGCATTTATCTAGCGAGATGTTCTCAGCCTCAGCCCCTTGAATCCATAAGGATTCAAAAATTATTTCAGAATCGTCTGTCCATGTAGTTTTTGCTGGAGAAGGATTGTAACCTTCACCATACTTTGGAAAGCATCTCCCTTTCAAAATGGTTTAGAGCCAGTGACCTGGAGGACTTCTCCAGGGCCTGTCATTCACAGGCAAGGAGGCAGACCTGCTGGGGAAGGGCTAACCCAGGGCTCCCTGTGGTTCCCAGGCTTGCATCTGCCAGACCAGCATCGGCTCCTGCTCTGTCATGCCATGTGCTGGGGTGAGAATCATGCACCCTCTTTTACCCATTGCTGTCAAGTCAGTACCTTGTTTTGGGAAAGAGGAAAGCAGAGAAGCACACACATCAAACAAGATTACCTACTGATTCAGTGGGAAGTGAGCCTGGGACTCGTCTGTTTCTCCCATGTGGTTCTCCTTCTCGAATGTCATAATGCAGAGCCACCCCAGAAAGGAGGAAGAGGGGAGGACAGTAGGCTGAGCCCCAGATGGGCATCCCTTCTTTGCGTGGATTCTTAGGTGCCCGATTCTAAATTAAAAAAAAATATATATATATATATATGTATGTATATATATATACACTTTGATGATGGCAGCTTTGAAGACTTTCCTTTCTACATTCTTGAACGAATCATAACCCTGCATTCTGTGCTGGGTGTCGGTAAATATTTTCTCCTTGCAACTGCTTTGCACTTAGAAGAAGTAGGTACGATGTGTTAAGAAACACCATTTTCATGGAACATTTTCAGATTTGTCTGAGCAGGAATGATTATAGATGCAAGGTTCCCACTGAGCCTTTCTAACCCCTGGTGTCCAACGATGCCAGCTCAGCAGACTCTGTCACCTTCCTTCTGCAGTGTCCACCCAGGACGCTGTACAGAGTAACCTCTGGAGGCCAAGTACCTGGGTCGACTCCTGAACCCAACTTACACTGGCTGCGTGACTTTGAGCAAGTTGCTTCGCCTCTCTGTTCTTCACCTCCCTCTTGGGTGGTAAGCAGATAATCTCTGCCTTGTGGGGCTTTGCGAGGATTAACTGAGAGTTCATGCAGTGCCCCTAGCACAGTTCTCAGTACATATTAGCCAGGGATACTGCTGCTGTCATCCAGTCCTGAGCCCAGCGTTGGCTGTTCCCTAAATGCTCTTCCTTCTCCTCTCTGCTACGCCCTGCTCTCAAAGTGCCCAAACCTTTCCTCATCAGGTCTTATCACTGTGACACCTCTCCTCCCACACTGGGCTTGGCAGTTGCCTCCATTCACTGGTCCTCCTATGCCCTCCCACACTAGTTGGCATTTTCCTTGACAGCGTGCAATGGTTTAACTAGCCTTACCAGGACAGGGGAGCCCCTGGTGATGCAAACAGTTAATGCACTCGACTGCTAACCAAAAGGACATTTGAGTTCACCCAGAGGTGCTTTGGAAGAAAGGCCTGGCAATCTTCATCTAAAAAATCAGCCATTGAAAACCCTATGGAGCACAGTTCTACTCTGACACACACAGGGTCGCCGTGAGTTGAAATCAACTCGATGGCAACTGGTTTTTGTTTATTTTTTCCAGGCAAGGCAAGAAGATGCATGGCTGGGGATGCCTCCATACACTCTGTGATGATTTATTTGGGCTAATCTCATTAAAAAAAAAAATTTTTTTTTTTTTTTTTTTACATAATGCAAACTCATTATGATGGCTTCTTTAACTCTCACAAACATGTCAGACTTTCTCGCCCACCCAGTTCCACCAGGAAGGCACCTACGTCAGTTTTCACACATCAAGACCCTAAGGCGAGGCTTGCATCTCTGCTTCAGTTAATAACTCTTTATGCTTCACGATGTTCCCATTAAACACAAGCTCAGTGCTGGAACTTGCCGGTGGTGTGTCCCAACCCTGTTACTCTCTGTGCTCCGTCTACTACAGTCAATTCAGGGTCGGATCTTTCACATCGTCGAGGAAAATAAGCATAACCTTCATCGCTTGTTCGTGTGCATTTCCGCCTTTTAGGTATAAAGGAATTCGTTAGTGTCTTCCCTTTTGACCTCTTATGTTATAAATCCCTGAGGGCAGAGAGCTCAGGCTGCTAACCACAAGGTCTGCAGTTCAAATCCACCAGCCACTCTTTGGAAGCCCTACGGGACAGTTCTGTTCTGTCTTACAGGGTCGCTATGCGTCGGGATCGACTCGACGGCAATGTGTTTGGTTTTTGTTTTTTTTTAAGGGCAGTGTGAAGGGGCCCTGATGGCGCAATGGTTAAATGCTTGTCTGCTAACCGAAAGGTAGATGGATTGAACCTACCCAGTGGCTTCAAGGGAGAAAGACCTAGCAATCTGCTTCCATAAAGATTACAGCCTAGGAAACCCTATGAGGCAGTTCTGTTCCATCACCTGGGGTCACTATAAGTCGGAATTGACAGACGGCACCCAACAATGACAGCAAAGGGCAGGGTGGTGGTTTTTTCCTTTGGCTGTCTTACTGGACAGCATTGGCTTAGGCCTGGGCACTCAGAGGAGACCTAGGAATCAACAGCATTTGCTGACCGGCCCAGGCAAGGAAAGGCCAAGCTGCACACCTCTGCCACGACCAGGCTTAGCTTCTGCACAGCAGTCCAGCCTGCCATGCTCACGTCGCTAGATTTATGTGCTTTGAATGCCAGATGTTCACTGGGCTCAATTTCTGGACCAGCCTCTGCAGCCTGCACTGCCCAGATAGTGTCAATTTAGGACGTACATAAACATCCCCCCATGTGTGTACAGAAACACACACGTGCACACATACATGGAGGCTGTGTCATATCTGGGGCATGGAAGATGGTACCGAGTGGCCATTGTGTGTGCTCACACATGCACATATGTACATATACACACATACACTCACATGTACACATACATACACTCACGTGCACACACCTACATGCATATATATACCCTCACGTGTACACACATGCACACACATGCATACATACACTGACATGCACACACATACACTCACATGTAGACACATGAACACACAAATACATGGATACATACACACGTGCACTCATGTAGACACATGCACACACACATGCATAAATACACTGATGTGCACACACTCACATGTAGACACATGCACACACATGCATACATTGACATGCACACACATGTAGACACATGCATACACTGACATGCACTCCCATGTAGACGTGCACGCACATGCATACATACACTGACATGCGCACACGATACACTTACATGAACACACGCACACGTGTACACACATATGCTCGCATGTACATACATGCCTAATACACTCATGCACGCACACATACACATATGGGGTGGATACACACGGTGAGAGCTTAGCTTCATTGCATGTAAATATTGTGTCTGGGAGGAGTTGCCACCCAACTGGGACAGTGCCATTTTCTCAGGGTCAGTTTTGTGAGTCGTGACTCCTGCCCAGCGGAGAGCTGGAATGCCAACATTGTGGAGAATCAAAGGCCCCTTCTTCCTGATGGAGCTGACATTCAGCCGTTGGTAAGGGAGAACCAATCGGGACTTGGGGAGGAGTCCACCTGCCCTTGTTCTGTATCACTATTAAAGCTGAGCATCCTTGACTTGTGTAAACAAATAAAAAATGATTTTCTAAAGAAGTGTTTTTTGCTTTCATGCTTTTGAAATATAACAGAGTATTCCACTAAGGTGGGTACATCTAAGAGGGAGTCAAAGATCCCATCAAGTTTTTAAGAGTGAGAAAATGGACTTTAAATGGAGTACCTGAGAGGGTAATACACACTGCTGTTGTCTTGTTTTACAACAAGGACTAAGGGGAGGCCAGGCCAGAAGTGCCTGGTCGGGGAAGTAAAAAGAAAACCAGTGCTGTCGAGTCGACTCCGACTCGTGGAAACCCCACGCGCGTCAGAATGGTGCCGTGCTCCACAGGGTTTTCAGTGGCCGGTTTGTCAGAAGCGGATTGTCAGGACCTTCTTCTGAGGTGCTCTGTACTTGAACTTTCGGTTAGCAGGCAAGCAGATTAACCACTTACAGCACCCAGGGACTTAGGGATCCCTAAAATTGCCTCCTGTTTCTTCACTGGGCTTCGGGAAAATGTTTCTGCAACTTTCGGCTTAGAGATGAGAGTTTTTGACTTGTGGGCATGTTGTCGATGGAGCAGGAAGTAGAAATATCCTTTTACCCTTCAGGTAAGAAAAAAAAAATTTTTTTTTTTATGGCCATAAATTTTAGTGAGGTAGTAAGGTTTCCCACAGCCAAGGGGGCCCCCTAATTTATCATCCCAACCAGGACACTTTAGAATGTGAAAAAAAAAAAAAAAAACCCACAGAAATCAACGAGTTGCCTTCAAGTCACTTCCAACTCAAGGTGACCCCATGTGTTACAGAGTAGAACTGAGCCCCATAGGGTTTTCTTGGCTGTAATCTTGCCAGAAGCCCACCATTCCCCTGGGGCAGCAGACCAAAGCTGGGATGTGTAGGTGCCGTACTCATAGTGGAGATTCCAAAGCCAAGTTCTGGTGACCTGTCTGTGATATCTGAGTGATGCTTCCCAGGTTCTTGTGATCACCACAGGGAGACCCTTCTTTCTGTTCATAAAATCACGTGTTTAAGACCCTCATCCAGGAAGCCTGTCCCCCAAATCCATCCACAGCCTGGAGGCTCCACCTCACCCCTGCTCTTCTGCATTTCATATCCAGGCTATTTGCCTTCCTAAGAACAAGCAAATAGCCTGAGGGGCCATGGGTCTTAGAACAATCTGGCCATAAGAAACCCATTGCATCCAGTCATTTCTGACTCATAGCAACCCTACAGGACAGAGTAGAACTGCCCCATAGGGTTCCGAAGGCTGTAATCTTTACTGAAACAGACAGCCACATCTTTCTCTCTCAGAGTGGCTAGTGGGTTCAAACCACCGACCTTTTGGTTTAGCAGCCAAGCACTTAACTGCTGCACCACCAGGGCTCCTTCCACAAGCAACAACACTCCTCAAATATAAACCAAAAAGAGAATTTTTAAAAAGAGGGCTAGCTTGTGAAACCCAAGGGTAGCCACTGTAGTTGGCCCATGAGGGGTCAGAAAGTCCTGTGGCACCTATGCTGCCATTTGTCTACTATCTCTGGCTGCATGGTTTCCCATCTGGACTTGTCTGTGTCCATCTGCTTCATTCTGTATGTCAGCCAAGCTGCTTGCCTTGTTCATTCTCGCATGGTACGTCATGGCTGCCCTTAAATGGCATGGCCTTCCAGACCTGTAACCCACACCTGAATGAGTAAGTCCTGCCACATTCCAGTCCCCCATCCCTGGTGAGAAAATCCAAATGGCTGAGCGTGGTGTCTGAATTGGTTCTCCATTATTCAGTGTGACCAGGAAAGCACGGTCGGTCATATATTATATTGATAGTATAGGACTGTGGAAGAAAGGAAAAGTAATAGCAGTAGGATCCAGTACCTACAGCATTATGTTCCAGGCACTGTTATAAACGCTTTACGCATCTTCTTCCATTTAACCTCGCAAAACCACTATGACATGTTGTTGTTATTAGGTGCTGTTGAGTCGGCTTCGACTCGCAGAGACCCTATGTACAACGGAACAAAACACTGCCAGGTCCTGCGCCATCCTAACAGTTGTTACGTTTAAGCCCGTTGTTGCAGCCACTACGTCAATCCATCTCATTGAGGGTCTTCTTTTTTGCTGACCCTCTCCTTTACCAAGCATGATGTCCTTCTCCAGGGACTGATCTCTCCTGACAACATGTCCAAAGTATGTGAGACGTAGTCTCGCCATCTTTGCTTCTAAGGAGCACCCTGGTCGTACTTCTTCCAAGACACAGAAGTACCTATGATGTAGGTACTAATATTATTCCATTTTTATGAATCAGGAAACTAAGACACAGAGAGTTTAATAACTTGTTGCTTTCGTTGCTTTTAGTTGCTGCTGAGTCAGCCCTGACTCACAGCGATCCCACGTACGACAGAAAGAAATGTTGCCCAATCCTGCGCCATCTTCACAATTGTTGGTATGCTAAAGTTGATTGGTGCGGCCACTGTGTATCTTCCGTGCCTTCCAACCAAGGGGCTCATCTTTCAGCTTCTCAATTAAGTACCACATGGCTGACAAATGGCCAAGTCAGGAATTGAACCAGGCATTCAGGTTCCAGAATCTTTGCTTCTAATCCTCACGCAGTATCGCTTGTATGGGCTTTGGTAGGGCACCAAATTTTCATCTTTTTTTGCCTTTCACCTTTTTTTACCCTGTGTATTGGCCACTGAGTTCTAGTTGATGAGTGGTTGCTGAATGAATGAATGAACAGACAGATGAAAGAATGCATGGTCTACAGGAAGTTTGGAAGTAGAACGTTTCTGGGGCTTGAACGCTTCCTTCCCCCTGCCGCTGCTTGTCCATGGCATCAGCCTGCCCATTTTCAAAGCGCTCTCTTTCCCATCTCTCTCTTTTTGCAGACAAGAGCGAGAACGGCGAGGCCTATCAGAGGAGGAGGGTGGCTGGCCTCCCAGGGGACCCTGCTCCCCCCGTGCCTTCCCGAGGGAACCCCATGCAGCCCGGAGGCGGCAGCTGGAGGAGGATCGCCCTGCTCATCCTGGCCATTACCATCCACAATGTTCCAGGTGAGCTCTTGCCCCCAGCAGTGCGGCCACCTGCCTGAAGGTAGATCACATCTTCAGCTCTGTGGTCTGGCTGGAAAAGGAGCCTGGGCAATTGTCATTCAGGCCCTTTCTTTTTGGGGTTTGAGGGGACTGCAACTCTTTCTGGACATTTTTTGGGGGGTTACTTGTTCTAGATTAATCCCTGTATGTTAACACTTCCAATTCCAGTTACTTTAAACAATTTCTTGTCCGATTTCTATCAGTTCTTTCCTTTATATATTTGATGCCGAGTTGTTTGGAGCATAAATTCATAACCGTTAGGCGTTTGCCATGCAGCGCGCCTTTTATAAATGCTGGGTGCCTCTGGTTCTGCTTAACGCTTTCTTAAAATACGGAATTCAGTGTCTGTTAACACTGGCATGACGCCATTCCTGCTTCCTTTATGTAGGTGCCTTTTTGATGAGGCTTTAACAATACTTTCCTTTTTAGCACTTTGGGGTAATTTGTTTTGTGTCTGAGGATTCAACTGGGAAGAAAAAAGAACTTTTATCAGCATTCCATTTCAAAAATAACATATTTTCTTTAGAGTAACTAGAAAACATGGAGAAGCATAAAGAAGAAGAATATTATTATAAAAAATTGAGGAAACTTGAGAAACTCCTTGGGAAATATAAATTTATTTTTATCTGTATGTATTAAGTATATATGTATAATTTTGTTTTTTATTGTGGTAAAACATATATAGCATAAAATTTACTGTTTGAACCATTTTTCAGCATACAATTCAGTGACGTTCATTACATTCACCATGTTGAGCAAGCATCACCACTATGGGATATATTCTGGAATCTCAGCTCTACTCTTTACTAACTGGTTTATCTTGGACAAGCTACTTAAGCTTTCAGAACCCTGGTTTTCTCATGCAGAGGTGTAACTAGGGTGTGGCAGGTATGGCAAGTATTGCACCTGCCCTGGGCGCGTGGTGCCACGGAGCAGTTTCTATTAACCTGGTACAGCCAGTGGTGTATCTGTGGAAAATGGCACTTACGGCAAACACTGAAATTGCGCCCCGTCCAAACATCTGACATCCCTTTTTTAGATAACTTTACCATAATATCAGGCTCAAAAATACAAGTCAAGCTTGTTAATCTTTGAGGAAGGACATTGGGCCGGAGAGCGTTAATAGAAACTGTTCTGTGGCACCACGCACCCAGGGCCGGTGCAATACCCTAGATCCGCCACCGCTATGGGGGTACTTCCTTTTTTTTTTTTTTTAATAATTTTTATTGCGCTTTAAGTGAAAGTTTACAAATCAAGTCAGTCTCTCACACAAAAACCCATATACACCTTGCTACACACTCCTAATTACTCTCCCCCCCCCGCCCCCATGAGGCAGCCCGCTCTCTCCCTCCACTCTCTCTTTTCATATCCATTTCACCAGCTTCTAACCCCCTCCACCCTCTCATCTCCCCTCCAGGCAGGAGATGCCAACATAGTCTCAAGAAGCTCACTCCTCAGCAGCATCCCTCTCTAGCCCATCGTCCAGTCCAATCCATGTCTGAAGAGTTGGCTTCAGGAATGGTTCCTGTCCTGGGCCAACAGAAGGTCTGGGGGTCCGTGACCAGGGTCCTTCTAATCTCAGTCAGACCATTAAGTCTGGTCTTATGAGAATTTGGGGTCTGCATTCCACTGCTCTCTTGCTCCCTCAGGGGTTCTCTGTTGTGTTCCCTGTCAGGGCAGTCATCAGTTGTAGCCGGGCACCATCTAGTTCTTCTGGTCTCAGGATGATGTAAGTCTCTGGTTCATGTGGCCCTTTCTGTATCTTGGGCTCGTAATCACCTTATGTCCTTTGTGTTCTTCATTCTCCTTTGATCCAGGTGGGATGAGACCAGTTGATGCATCTTAGATGGCTACTTGCTAGCGTTTAAGACCCCACACGCCACTCTTCAAAGTGGGATGCAGAATGTTTTCTTAATAGATTTTATTATGCCAATTGACTTAGATGTCCCCTGAAACCATGGTCCCCAGACCCTTGCCCCTGCTACGTTGGCCTTCGAAGCATTCAGATTATTCAGGAAACTTCTTTGCTTTGGATTAGTCCAGTTGTGTTGACGTCCCCTGTATTGTGTGCTGTCTTTCCCTTCACCTAAAGTAGTTCTTATTTAGTATCTAATAAGTGAATGCCCCTCTCCCACCCTCCCTCCTCCCCCCCCATAACCACAAAAGAATGTTTTCTTCTCAGCTTAAACTATTTCTCAAGTTCTTATAATAGTGGTCTTATACAATATTTGTCCTTTTGCAACTGACTAATTTCACTCAGCATAATGCCTTCCAGGTTCCTCCATGTTATGAAATGTTTCACAGATTCCTCACTGTTCTTTATCGATGCGTAGTGTTCCATTGTGTGAATATACCATAATTTATTTATCCATTCATCCATTGACGGACACCTTGGTTCCTTCCATCTTTTTGCTATTGTAAACAGAGCTGCAATAAACATGGGTGTGCATATATCTGTTCGTGTAAAGGCTCTTATGTCTCTAGGATATATTCCAAGGAGTGGGATTGCTGGATCATATGGTAGTTCTATTTCTAGCTTTTTAAGGAAGTGCCAAATCGATTTCCAAAGTGGTTGTACCATTTGACATTCCCACCAGCAGTGTAGAAGTGTTCCAATCTCTCCACAGCATCTCCAACATTTATTATTTTGTGTTTTTTGGATTAATGCCAGCCTTGATGGAGTGAGATGAAATCTCATTGTAGTTTTGACCTGCATTTCTCTAATGGCTAATGATCGTGAACATTTCCTCATATATCTGTTAGCTACCTGAACATCTTCTTCAGTGAAGTGTCTATTCATACCTTTTGCCCATTTTTTAATTGGGTTGTTTGTCTTTTTGCAGTTGAGTTTCTGCAGTATCTTGTAGATTTTAGAGATCGGGTGCTGATTAGAAATGTCACAGCTAAAAACTTTTTCCCAGTCTGTAGGTAGTCTTTTTACTCTTTTGGTGAAGTCTTTGGATGAGTAAGTTGTTTGATTTTTAGGAGCTCCCAGCCATCTAGTTTTTCTTCTACATTCTTTATAATGTTTTGGGGGTACTGCTTTTTATTTTGAGAAACAAGCGAGATGGCTTGTTTTGAGAATTACATGAGATGCTAAATGTATATGCACCTTCTGGCAAAGTGTTTGGGTCACGTGAGCATTTGAAAAATGGTAACTGTTATTAGCATCAGTGACACTCCTGCCTGCCTTTCCAGCCACGTGTCCTCGCTCTTGAGTTCTCAAATATCCTGGTCCATCTTTTGTTGCTTTAGAACTTGGGTTTGAGTCACGGTCTTCCTCAGAAAGCATCCCTGTGTGATAAATTTTCTGAATCCTTGAAGAGGTCATAATGTCGATTCATTACTCTCTGCAGGTACAGCAGCTTGGCTGGGCAATGCTTTCTAAGGTTACATTTTTCCTTTCTAGGCTCTCATAGGTAGGTGTTGCTTCATTGTCTGGTTTCAGTACTGTGGAAGCCAAGGCCAGGGCCAAACAGTTTTTTCCTCGTGGAGTACTGAACATGCTATAGGAGAAGACAGTTTAAAATGGTGGAGGAGACGGGGGAGCTCGGGGTGGGGGGGCTTATCGAGACATCTCTGCGATTGAGTCAGTCATGAAGATATCTGGGGCCTACTGAGTGTTCCAGGAAGCCCTGGTGGTACAGTGGTTAAGGGCTCAGCTGCTAACTGGAAGGTTGGTGGTTTGAACCCAGGGGCAGATTAACCATTAAACAAGGTACTTCACCAGCTTACAGTAAGCAAAGTACACACAGGCTAAATTGTGTTTACTAATGTGTAGTGCACAACTTCACATAGGTGAAACGGGTGAAATTGCGCACTACAGATTAGTTAAAAAAAGAGCAAATCTGTTGCCTTCGAGTCAATTCCGACTCATAGCGGCCCTATAAGACAGAGCAGGTCCTATAGTGTTGCTATGAGTCGGGATTGACTGGACAGCAACTGGTTTCGTGTGTGCTCCAGAAGAGGGAACAGCCAGTGCAAAGGCGCTGAGGCAGGAATGTGTCTGGCACTTAAGAGGAGGAGCCAGGAGGCCAGTGTGACTGGAGCAGAGTGAGCGGGAGGAGAGGCAGTCAAGGTGAAGTCAGGGCCATCAGCCCTGCCCTGGGTGGCACTTGGAGGCCATTGTGAGGATTTACATTTTTACTCTGTGGGAGATGAGACCCTGCAGGTTTTGAACGGGAAGGGGGGGAGCGTATGACCTGACTTAGCTTTAAAAGTTTCTCTCTAAAAAGAAAATGCTCCGCTGCCAGTTAAAAGACGGAGCGAGGACCACAAGGCGAGGAACGTAAATGCAGGCGGCCCCCAGAAACTGTAGCAGGCAAGGAAGCAGATTCTCCCCTGGACTGCACAAGGAACCAACCCTGCTGACCCATTTTTGACTTCTGATGTCCAAAACTGCAAAATAATAAACCTGTGTTGTCTTAAAAAAAAAAAAAAAAAGAAAGAAAGAAAGATTCTCTCTAGCTTCTGCGTTGAGCTAGGCTTGGGAGGGGCAATGGTAGATATAGGAAGACCTGTGAGGAGGCTACTGCTTGAATCCAGGTGGAGATGACGGTGACTCAGACCAGGTTGTTGGTGCCAGAGGGCATCAGAAGGGATCCCATTTTGAAATACAGTAAGTCCTCCTTATCCATGGGGATAAGTTCCAAGACCCCTCGTGGATGCCTGAAACCATGGATAGTACCTCAAAGTATATATACTATGTTTTGTCCTATGCATACATACCTGTGATAAAGTTTAATTTATGAATTAGGCACAGTAAGAGATCAACAAAAATAACTAATAATAGAACAATTACAGCAATATACTGTAATAAGAGTTATGTGAATGACAGAGCAGGACGGCCCAAGAGTTCATCAAGCTACATTTACATTTTAGGACCATGGTTGACAGCGGATAACTGAAACTTCGGAAATCAAAACCACGGAGGGGAGGGGGGGTTACTGCATGTTGAAGGTGAAGCCAACCAGATTTGATTATGGATTGGATGTGGGTGTGAGGGAAAGAGAAGAGCCAAGTCACAACACGTATTGAAGTTCAGTGTATGTTTGAGCACCTAGGATGACTGGTGTATTTTGTTATCTAACTGCCTCTCCACTCTAGGAGAGCAGAGGTCATAGAGAGCCAAGTGTCCCTAGTTCTCTACCTTGGTCACCATGTGGTCTAAGGGAGGGCATTTGACTTATAGGAGTCTTGATGGTAGAGTTGGCAGACTCTTGATACTCTTTGTGTTTGAAATTATTTATGAAGACCCATGGAAGAAGAGGCTAGGTAAATTGCATGCTTCTTGTTTTTCCTCTCATTAGAGTCACGTTTATTTTGCTGGTTGTTGCCATGACAGAAAGAGCTGGGGGTCACTGCTTGTGTCTCCAGAACAGCAAGACTGTTGGTTTTAATTATTTGACCAGTCTTCCCTAACAGTTCCTAACAGACCACACATCATGGCTTTAAAAGAAACACTCCAGGTCATAATGAGAAGTGGTTTTATTTCAGGGAGCCGAAACACAAGTTTATACACCAAAATATTAAGTGTTTGGTTATTCCTGGGTGATAAGATTAAGAATGATTTTTATTTTCTTCATGTTGTTGTGAGGTTTTTAACTATAATTTGTTATAATTGATATTTTTACTTGTATATAAAAATTTTTTTTTGTTTTTGGAAGGAGACCCCCGCCACCTAACTGCTTCATCACCCCTAACGCCCCAGCACACACCCGATGTAGAAGTAACAGCCATTCCTTTTAGTCAGAGGTAATCTTACCTGGGTTTCTTTTAATTACTAGAAGGGTTGGAAACAGAATGATGGACTATATTAATTTCCTCTGGGTGATGAAACAAATTACCACAAACTTAGTGGCTTCAAACAGCCCAGATTTATTCTCTCACAGTTCTGGAGGCCAGAAGGTTGAAAGTCAAGGTGTCGGGAGGGCCGTGCTACCTCCAGAGCCTATGGAGGAGGATCCCTTCTTGTCTCTTCTGGCATCTGGTGGCTCCCGCTTGTGACCTCATCAGCCTCTGCCTCTGTGGCGACATCACCTTCTCCTTTTCTGTTCTAAGTCCAGTCTCCCTCTGCCAAGGACTGTAGTGATGGCATTTAGGGCCCACTCAGATAATCCAGGACAATCCCCTCATCTCAGAATATTTAATGTCATCACACCTGCAGAGTCCCTTTTGCCATATTGGTTAACCTTCAGAGGTTTTGGAAAATAGGACCTACATATATTTGAAGGCCATTATTCAGTCTACTGGAACCCTGGTGGCACCGTGGTTGAGAGTTACGGCTGCCAACCGAAAGGTCAGCAGTTCAGATCCACCAGCCACTCCTTGGAAACCTTATGGGGCAGTTCAACTCTGTTCTATAAAGTTGCTATGAGTTGGAATCAACTTGATGGCGACAAGTTTGCTTTTTTTGGTTTGGTATTCAGCCTACCATAGGGGCCAAAGGAAATCTTTGACGTGCAGGCCAGAGATGCTTACTGTGAGTTCTGAAATGGCTTAAACAATACAATGTTCCTTTTTTAAGCCCAAACCCAGCTCTGACAGAGCCTTAGTTTCACCCCCGAACTCCCATGGGCCGCTGGCTTTGCCTTCCTCATTTTCTCATCCCTGGCTGTTTCTATTTGAGCTTCTAAAGAATTCTTCAGACTGGCTGAGTTCATTAAGCAACTTATTTCCCTGGTTCTTCATCAAATGAGAGTTAGTGGGTAGTAATAAAAAGTGACTTAATATTTATTTAGTTGATGTATGTGGATGGGATAGCAGAGCTGGAGGGGGGTTGGCATCCATATCTCAGAGACTCCCTTATCTCCGTGTACTCCTGTTACTTTTCTTAACGCCTCACGGCCCCGTCCACGTTGTCACTCACTTGTCTTTGTGACCAGCCAGTTCACAGTGACAGAGAAGACATTCCTGACTCGTGTTTACTGTTGAGGTTCTCTTCCAAGGGTCGATGGCACATTCAAATGACTGCTGAACCCACTCACTCAGCTTGCACTCTCTCTCTCTGTATCTTTCTTAAGCACCTTTATTTTTGTGGCATTTTCCCCATGATGCTTTATTTTCAAAGAGAAGAGAAACTCCAAGCTCTGCAGGTTAATTGCAGTTTGTCAGTCACCTTCTATAATGAGGACATCATCTCTGTTGATTTTTTTTAATTGAGACATAATTCGCCTACCATAAAATTTACCCTTTTGAAGTATACAGATGAATGGATTTTAATATAAGGCTGTGCAGCTATCACCACAATCAAATTTTACAACATTTTCACCACTCCAGAAAGAAACCCCATACCCATTAGCAGTCATTCTCCATCCCCCCTTCCCCTCAGCCTCTTGCACGAATCTACTTTTTCTCTCTATGAATTCACCTATTCTAGACATTTCATATAGATTGAACCATATAGTATCCAGTCTTTTGTGTCTGGCTTCTTTCACTTAGTGTAATATTTTCAAGGTTCATCCATGTTGTAGCATGTACCATGACATCATTCCTTTTTTATGGCTGCATAATATTCCACTGTATGGCTGTACCACCGTTTGTTTTTTTCATTCATCAGTTGATGTGAATTTGGGTTGTTTCCACCTTTGGCTATTATGATCAATGCTGCTACGAACATTGATGCACAAGTCTTTGTTTGAACATATGTTTTCTCTTCTCTTGGTATATACCTAGGAGTGGAATTGCTGGGTCATATTGAACCTCTTAACTTTTTTTTGAACGCCCATTTTTTCTTTTTGTTTGCTAAGTTCGTTCCATCCCGTTGGCTTAATACATGTTTAAAGTGATGCTGAGGTTAGCCCACTATGACCAAGGGCTAACCTCAGCGCCCCTATCAACGTGTTAACTTTGGGGTATCTGTGAGCCCTGCTTCCCCAGATGGTGCTGAATGCTTTTAGATTTTGGTTGTTTTTGGAATATGGGGAACCCTGGTGGCTGCTAACCAAAAGGTCAGCAGTTCGAATCCATCAGCTGCTCCTTGGAATCCTGTGGGGCGGCTGTACCCTGTCCTATAGGGTCACTCTGAGTTGGAATCAACTCAACGGCAAGGGAAAAAAAATGGAATATGGATGATCTTTGGAATGCTGAAAGGTCATTTGGGGGTGGGGGTGTGGGTGGGAGAGTGGCTCCCCTGCTGTTGGTCATGTGAGCCCAGGCACTCAACTTACCCTAGTCTGGTTTCCACATGCCACAAAGGCAGTTTGGGGGTGGTAGCACTCAGAAGGAGATCAGGGCCATGGCCTGCAGAATGGAGCTAATGGCTATGAAGAAGAAAATATCAAGTCTTTTTTTTCCTGGGACTCAGTAGAAAGTTCTATCATTAGATGGGGACCCTTCCAGGACAAACACTGATGCAACAACCTTTGCTTCCTGTTGCTCAGTTTCCAGAAACCAAAGAAGTGTTGTCAGCAGCTGGCAGCCCAAGCTCAGTTAATGAGTAAGCAGAGCACCACACAAAGCTGCAAATTACTGGTGATTATAAAAAACAGTAATAATGCTAGCAGCTGCTACTTACTAGGGCCTTTCTAGGCTCCAGACACTGTATCAAGTGCTCCATGTATACTGATATTTGCATCCTTGTCTTGCATTTTAGAGACCAAGACCCAGAGAGGCTTAAAGCTCAAGCCGAAGTCACTCAACCAGTTACTGCCGAGCTGGACTCACACTTAGTACCGATATGTTGCCTTCAGTCTGCTTCTTGCAGTGGTAGGCTGTGTGTTTCTTCCAGTGGACCACAAAGGTTTTCGGAGATGCTTGTAGAAAAGTTCAGCAAGTGCTTCTTGCTTTTTCAAACTTGCCACCTTAAATACTTCTTCAGTTTAAACTTGAACTTCCATATGAGCAATTGATGGTCTGTTCCACAGTCAGCCCCTGGCCTTGTTCTGACTGATGATTTTGAGCTTTTCCATCATCTCTTTCCACAGATGTAGTCAATTTGATTCCTGTGTGTTCCATCTGGCGAGGCCCATGTGTATAGTCACCATTTATGTTGGTGAAAGAAGATATTTGCGACGAAGAAGTCATTGGTCTTGCAAAATTCTATCATTCGATCTCTGGCATTGTTTCTATCACCGAGGCCATATTTTCCAACTACCGATCCTTCTTCTTTGTTTCCAACTTTCGAATTCCAATCACCAGTGATTATCAATGCATCTTGATTGCATGTTCGATCAATTTCAGACTGCAGCAGCTGATAAAAATCTTCAATTTCTTCATCTTTGGCCTTAGTGGTTTCTGTGTAAAATTGAATAATAGTCATCTTCATTAGTCTTCCTTGTAGGCGTATGGATATTATTCTATCACCGACAGCGTTGTACTTCAGGATAGATCTTGAAATGTTCTTTTTGACAATGAATGCAACACCATTCCTCTTCGAGTTGTCATTCCCAGCAGAGTAGATTGTATGATTGTCTGATTTAAAATGGCCAGTACCACCCCATTTCAGCTCACCAATGCCTAGGATATCGATGTTCATCCATTCCATTTCATTTTTGATGATTTCCACATTTCCTAGATTTATACTTTGTACATTCCAGGTTCCAATTATTAATGGATGTTTGCAGCTGTTTCTTCTCATTTTGTGTTGTGCCACATCAGCAAATGAGGGTCCTGAAAGCTTTACTCCATCTACATCATTAAGGTCGACTCTACTTTGAGGAGGCAGCTCTTCCCCAGTCGTCTTTTGAGTGCCTTCCAACGTGGGGGGCTCATCTTCCAGCACTATATCAGACAATGTTCTGCTGCTATTCATAAGGTTTTCACTGGCTAATGCTTTTCAGAAGTAGACTGTTGGGTCCTTCTTCCTAGTCTGTCTTAGTTCAAACTGAAACTGAAGAAAATCAGAGCAAGTCCACAAGAGCCAAAACATGACCTTGAGTATATCCCACCTGAATTTAGAGACCATCTCGAGAATAGATTTGACGTGATGAACACTAGTGACCGAAGACCAGATAAGTTGTGGAATGACATCAAGGGCATCATACATGAAGAAAGTGAGAGGTCACTGAAAAGACAGGAAAGAAAGAAAAGACCAAGATGGATGTCAGAGGAGACTCTGAAACTTGCTCACGATCATCGAGCAGCTAAAGCAAAAGGAAGAAATGATGAAGTAAAAGAACTAAACAGAAGATTTCTTAAGGCAACTTGAGAAGACGAAGTAAGGTATTATAATGACATGTACAAAGAACTGGAGATAGAAAACTAAAAGGAAGAACACACTCGGCATTTCTGAAGCTGAAAGAACTGAAGAAAAATTCAAGTTGCAATAGTGAAGGATTCCATGGGGAAAATATTAAACAACCAGGAAGCACTAAAAGAAGATGGAAGGAATACATAGAGTCATTATTAGTCGATGTTCAACCATTTCAAGAGGTAGCATATGATCAGGAACCGATGGTACTGAAGGAAGAGGCCCACGCTGCCCTGAAGGCATTGGCGAAAAACAAGGCTCCAGGAATTGAAGGAATATCAATTGAGATGTTTCAACAAACGGATGCAGCGCTGGAGGTACTCACTCGTCTATGCCAAGAAATATGGAAGACAGCTTCCTGGTCAAATGACTGAAAGAGATCCATATTTATACCTATTCCCAAGAAAGATGACCCAACCGAATGCGGAAATTATAGAACAATATCATTAATATCACACGCAAGTAAAATTCTGCTGAAGATCATTCAAAAACCGCTGCAGCAGTATATCAACAGGGAACTGCCAGAAATTCAGGCCAGTTTCAGAAGAGGATGTGGAACCAGGGATATCATTGCTGATGTCAGATGGATCCTGGGTAAAAATAGAATACCAGAAGGATATTTACCTGTATTTTATTGACAATGCAAAAGCATTTGACTGTGTGGATCATAACAAAGTATGGATAACATCGCGAAGAATAGGAATTCCAGAACACTTAATAGTGCTCTTGAGGAAACTTTACGTAGATCAAGAGGCAGTTGTTTGGACAGAACAAGGGGATACTGAGTGATTTAAAGTCAGGAAAGGTGTGCACCAGGGTTATATTCTTTCACCATACCTATTCAATCTGTATGCTGAGCAGATAATCCGAGAAGCTGGACTATATGAAGAAGAATGGGGCATCAGGATTGGAGGAAGACTAATTAACAACCTGCGTTATGCAGATGACACAACCTTGCTTGCTGAAAGTGAAAGGACTTGAAGCGCTTACTAATGAAGATCAAAGACCACAGCCTTCAGTATGGATTGCACCTCAACATAAAGAAAACAGTTTTCACAGCTGGACCATTGAGCAACATCATGATAAACAGAGAAAAGATTGAAGTTGTCAAGGATTTCATTTTACTTGGATCCGCAATC
This sequence comes from Loxodonta africana, assembly GCF_030014295.1. Classification (NCBI taxonomy): domain Eukaryota; kingdom Metazoa; phylum Chordata; class Mammalia; order Proboscidea; family Elephantidae; genus Loxodonta; species Loxodonta africana. Next base: position 20,141,800 of record NC_087359.1, read on the forward strand.
AACAGCCATGGAAACAGCAGTCAAGAAATCAAAAGACACATTGCATTAGGCAAATCTGCTGTAAAGGACCTCTTTAAAGTGTTGAAGAGCAAAGATGTCACCTTGAAGACTAAAGTGTGCCTGACCCAAGCCATGGTATTTTCAATCGTATCATATGCATGTGAAAGCTGGACAATGAATAAGGAAGACTGAAGAAGAGTTGACGCCTTTGAATTGTGGTGTTGGTGAAGAATATTGAATATACCATGGACTGCCAAAAGAAGGAACAAATCTGTCTTGGAAGAAGTGCAGCCAGAATGCTCCTTAGAAGCAAGGATGGCGAGACTGCGTCTTACATACTTTGGACATGTTGTCAGGAGAGATCAGTCCCTGGAGAAGGAGATAATGCTTGGCAAAGTACAGGGTCAGCGGAAAAGAGAAGACCCTCAACAAGGTGGATTGACGCAGTGGCTGCAACAGTGAGCTCAAGCATAACAACGATTGTAAGGATGGCACAGGACCTGGCAGAGTTTCATTCTGTTGTGCATAGGGTCACTATAAGTCGGAACCTACTCGACAGCACCTAACAACAACAACAACAACAGCTTAAATGTTAACGTCTACATCACCATTTTGATGGGCTGGCGTGATTATCACTCCGTATGCAACAGGCTTAGTTCAGCAAGGATACTTGGGCGGGGAAACCTGGACCGGAAGCCTCATCAATACACAGAGACTGCCACTGGGGGTGCTTACAGGTACACGTAGAATGAACACCCGTGAAATGCCCCCTGTGCCCAGCACCTTAACCACCAAGTGTGGTTGTTTCTGGTAGGTCCAGGACTCACGTGGATCGTCAACCCTTGAACCATATCAAGGAGGGTGACTTGGAGAGAAGGGACAATTATAGGCTTTAGAGTCAAAAAGGCTGGGGCTTGGAAATGCTTTAATTAGCTCAGTGACCATAGGTAAGTTTTCCCATCTGTAAGATGGACTAAATATCTACCATGAAGTTCAATATTAAATTAGGTGACAGCAATAGCAACAAGCATGGCCATGCACTATATTCTCTATTATTATGTGCATATTACGTTCCCTGTGAGGGCATGAGGGAGCTCTGGTGGTGCACTAGTTAAGTGTTTCGCTGCTAGCAGAAAGGTTGGCGGTTCAAACCCACCAGCCTCTCCGTGGGAGAAAGATGTAGCTGTCAGCTTTCGTAAAGATTATAGCCTTGGAAACCCTGTGGGGCAGTTCTGCTCTTTCCTGTAGGGTTACTATGAGTTGGAATCGACCCTATGGCAATGGAGTATGGCATGAAGATGTTGGTGGTTCAGTGGTAGAACTCTCACCTTCCATGTGGGAGATCCAGGTTTGATTTCTGACCAAGGTGCCTCATATGCAGCCGCCACTTGTCTGTGAGTAGAGGCTTGCGTGTTGCTCTGATGCTGAACAGGTTTCAGCAGAGCTTCCAGACTAAGACAGACTAGGAAGAAAGGCCTGGAAACCTACTTCTGAAAATCAGCCAATAAAAACTGTATGCATGGATCACAAGGGTTCAAAGTACAACTGATTGTGGGGATGGCACAGGACTGGGCAATGTTTCATTCCATTGTGCACGGGGTCACCATGAGTCAAGGCAGGGCCGACTCAATGACAGCTAACAACAACAGCAACATCATGGTGCCTAGAACACAGTAGACCTGAAAAATATTAATTCCCTTCCATCTCCTCCTCTTCCCGCATCCATCCCTTACCACCTTTTTGCTTTTGGCTCCTGCCTTGCTTTGATCATCAAAGGCCACCGGGTCTGGTACCCTTGCATGGGTACATCTCAGATTAATTTTCATCTCTAATAGGTTACGTTTGAAGATGCTTCTCATTTACTCCAGGAGTTTGAAAACACTGTAATGTTCTCTTTTAATTATGTGTTTCTCAGTGGGAAGCCTGACATTATAATTAGCACAGGCTCCTGCATGGGGATGACATTTTGCTCAACATATCGAGTTTCTGGGTGTGCACTGTAGCAGAAGTTGGTAGCACACTTCCAAATTCTGTGGTTGGGTTTGAGCATGAGAACTGGCACGAACTCCCGGAGGCTGAAGTCGCAACTCTGGGATCCCTGCAGAAGCCCAGATGAAAGTGTCAGGGTAGCTTTTAGATTTGCTGTCAGCTCCTGCCACAGGCAACAGACACACAGTTGCCTGTACCTTGTCTCCTGGCCTTCAGATCGAATGAGCTGCAGCCACAGCCACATTCTAAGGCTGCACTAGGGTTAGGATTAAGACTCATTTCTGCAACTACCCTATGGTGGCAGCCTCCTACCCATCATGTAGATTAAAGAAAAAAATGAAAGCAAGAAAATTTGAATTCATTTTCTTATTAGGACTCAGCGTTTCCAGTCACTTCCAGTTGACTTTCCATCATGGTCAGGTAGATATTGGCTAGAACATGGTTTTAGCCTTTTAGACGAGTGGCTACCATACGATCCAATGGGGTAGCCACTAGTACGTGTAAGGAGCCCTGGTGATGGAGTGGATAAAGAACCCAGCTGCTAACCTGAAGTTCGGTGGTTTGAGCCCACCAGCCACTTCCATGGGAGAAAGATGTGGCAGTCTGCTTCCACAAAGATTTACAGCCTGGGAAACCCTATGGAGCAGTTCTATTCTGTCCTGTAGGGTCACTATGAGTCAGAATTGACTCGACGGCAGTGGGTTTGGTTAGCCACAAGTTGACTCTCTAAATTTAAATCAGTTAGAATTAAGTAGAATGTAAAATATAGCCCCTCAGTTGCACTTAGCCTCATTTCAAATGTTCAGCAGTCACAACGAACCACTGCTGCCCCCAGTTAGTGAGAAAACTAAGAGGTAATAGGGGCCAAGGCACTGACCCACCTCCATGTGTGTGAGACAGGTTGATTCATGTCAGGTGTTGCCTTTTCCACAGGGTTCTATCACTGCTGCCCTTTGGGCCAGATGGCTCCACCTTAGGCCAAGGTTGCAATGAGAAATCCCTTCAATCTCTTTCCTGTTCCTGGAGAAACCATATAGAGGACAGTCTCTACTGAAAATGGGCCAATATCTGCCTTCATCTGAATCAAACGAGCTGTTGTGTCACTAGGTAGAAATTCCAGAGGACCCCGTGATCCGTGGGAGCTTTACCATGACTTTAAACATCATCAATGACCTGAAGAACTTAATTTGTTTATGCTTCTGGCACAGTGGTTTAAGTTTGAATCCACCAGCCGCGCCTTGGAAGCCCTATGGGACAGTTCAGCTCTGTCCTGTAGGGTTGCTGTGAGTCGGAATAGACTTAACAGCAACAGGTTTGGTTTGGTTTTGGTTCGTCATAGAGGGGATTATCGCTTTTTTCTAGTTTTCATTTATAAAAATACGTGGGACCTTTGTCAGCTGGATGATCCACCAAGAAACCATCTCACCTATTGATGAGTCTCTGCCCTGCTCAGTTTGTGTAATTTGCTCAGAAGCTGCAGCAGATAACAAGTTTAATCGATGGTATTTGAGGTGCACAATTTAAAATAATCTCACCTAATTTGTATTCGTGTATGCTAATTTTAGTGTGCATTAATTATGTATTTAATAAGTCCCTGTTTATTCTATTTAGTCTCCATTCCCTTGATAGCTGTCGTGGTGTGGAGTTGAAAATAATTAAAATGTTACTCGTGTTCTGCAAATAACAATTAAGCAAGGATGAATTCTGAAATCAAAATTCCATTTTCTTTTCCTTTCTCCGATTAAATACAATGAGCAAAATGGCACCCCAGTGTCTTTGTAGGTAGATCCATTGGCCCCGTGGTGTTTGCCTCACTTTTCGGGGTGGGACTTGGCAATCGAGCTTCCCGTTTTGCACAGATGTGTCATCCCCTGACTTAAACAACTTTCATTGCTTTTGGCTCCATCTTCTTGTTGACATGGAGACAAGAGCAATGCCAGGGTGATGAGACAAACTTACACAGGGTTTGGGAGAGGAAGGAAAAGGCTAGGTTGCTCTGCATAGAATACACAAGGACAGAAGGTCTGCACGTTCAGCCTATGTAGAGACCCTAGGGAGCTGGTGATGAATCCAGGCTCCTACCAACATGGAGACTTCCAAGTCATTTTGAATCACGGGTCCTCCAGTGGCTCAGCTCCTGGGGAAATGGACAAGCCCATGGCCTGTGTTTTCTGGAGTTACCTGTCCAAAGAGGCAGTGCCATGTCCTCTCTCAGGGTATGGTCCTGATCAGTTGCCATTTTGCCAGCTCCTGCAGGTTAGTAGCTATTGGGAGCATCCATTTCTTTTTTGTCTTGGATTTAGTCCCAAAGATTGTCTTGCCCTCAAGTCCGGCAAGTTTAGAGCAGAGTGACTCCCTCCCTCCTTTCCTTCTTCTACTACTTCATATTTTTCGTAACGCTAGACGTTACCCTGTCTGCATTTGAGAATCACCCGGGGGGCTTTATTAAAAAAATACTAATGCAACATCCCTTGGGGAGAGGCTGAGGCATCAATAATATTTAAAAGCTCACCTGGTTATTCTTGTCCTTGGGTAGTGCAAATGGTTAGCAATCTCAGCTGCTAACTGAAAGGTTGGAGGTTCCAGTCCCTCCAGAGGTGCCTCAGAAGACATGCCTCGTGATCTGCTTCTGAAAAAAAAAAAAAAAATTAGCCATTTGAAAACCCTTTGGAGCACAGTTTTACTCTGATACACACGGGGTCGCCATGAGTTGGAGTTGACTGGATGGCACCTGGTGCTGGTATAGGTGTCCCTACGCACTCGATCTTTGCAGCCCATCCAAACGGCTCAAGCCTCACTCTCAGCCTTGTAGACTGTTGGCTCCTCAGCTTCATCAATAAAGCTATTGTAAGCGGGGCTCAAATGAGGGTTTTACAATTGATCCAGTCAGTTCGACTTAATAATTCCATTCAAGGGAGAATGAATGGGCACAGGAATCTCAGATGGATCTGTTTTATTGAGGGATCACTGAAAAATTTAGTAAGAAAATAACTCAAAGCTCATGGGTAAAATAAAGTTTGGAAATTCCATTTGAATTATAGTAATTTAGACTATGCAAATTCCTCCCTACCAGCGATAGCTACAAGTTGGGAGTCAGAATGTGAAATTTCTCTCTTACTTGAAAATAACTGACTGTGATGGTATGTAAGACAACTTCTACAAGTCGTGATTTCTGGATTTGTGAAGGAAGGTGAATAGAATAATCCCATTCCTTCCTCCCCCAGCACTCCACAGGTGATATGAGGATAAAGCAAGGTCGTGAGTGTGAGCATACTTGAGAAATAAAGGTACCAGACAGATAGCGGTTATGATTATTGGATGTGGCAGTTAAACACGCAGTTCCTCGGTGCCTTCTGCTGCCAAATTGCATTTCCTTTCAGCCGCGCAGCTCTCTTTCATCAGTTCTCTTCTCTTGCTCCAATTAAAGCTCAGAGCTGTCATTTCTTGATATTTTGTTGATTTACTCCTCTTCTCTCTGTTCTAAGAAACTCTTCCCGGCACGGAAATGCTAGGGAAGAGACTGGGGGCATGCTGATGGAAAAAAATCCCTGAATTCTGTTTTCAGGTGCCAAACAAAGTCTTTTTAAACATCAATACAGCAATATAAGCATCTCCTCTCATCCTCTTTTAATCAAATACGTTTCTCCAGGCAGAACCGTTTGTTTACAAAATCACAAAGACACGGTGCCGTTTTTGCTTTCCCTTCTATGCCCTGTTCTGGAGGGCCTGCCTCCTTTTCACATTGGGGCCACTAAGGGCTCTCCTAGGAGTCTCAGACGGTTAAGTGCTAGACTACTAACCAAAAGGTTGCTGGTTCGAACCCACCCAGAGGTACCTCAGAAGAAAGGCCTGACAATCTGCTTCTGAAAGGCCACAGCCTTGACAACCCTATGGAGCACATTTCTACTCTGCAACACGTGGGTTTACCATAAGTCAGAATTGGCTCAATGGCATTTGATTTGGTTTTGGAGTCTCTGGGTGGTGCAAATGGGTAAGCACTCAACTACTGGCCAAAAGGTTGATGGTTTGAACCCCCACAGAGGTGCCTCGGAAGACAGACCTGGTGATCTGCTTCTGAAAGGCCACAGACTTGACAACCTTATGGAGCCGTTGTATTCTGCACCCATGTGGTCTCCATGAGTAGGAACTGACTCTATTGGCAACTTATAACAACAGGCCCCTCCTGTTGTAGATGAGGAATGTGAGAGAAGCCAGCCAATGTACTGAGACCCCTCAGTAAAAGGCAGTGTCGCTCCTCCAGAGGACAGGGAAATAAGCCAAAGGGTTGAGGGTGTGGAGCTGGAACTTCAGGTACTAAGGACCTGAGGGGCATACAGGGGAGGATGGGGTTTGGTGAGGATATCTCGGAGCCCTGCACTTTTCCATCATCGCTCCTTTTGTCTCCCTTGTAAATGACCAGTTGCTCTGCCCCGATTTGCTTAGCCCTGGAGGACTCAAGATAAGTGCTGGGTTTTACCTCCCAGTAAAGTGGCTGCAACAGTGGTTAAGGATGGTGCAGGACCGGGCTGTGTTTCATTCTGTTGTATGTAGGGTCGCTATGAGTCCGAACAGCAACGATGGTTAAGGATGGTGCAGGACCGGGCTGTGTTTCATTCTGTTGTACGTAGGGTTGCTATGAGTCCGAACTGACTCCACAACACCTAACAACCACAATCCTGAAGAGTGCCCTGTTGCTTAGAGACTGGGGATGGTGCCTGGAGTGAAGATAAGGTTGTCAAGGAAACCAAGCCACAAATTCCCTGATTTTTCTTTGGGTTACTGGACAGAAGAGTAAAGGATTTTTGCTCTGGCAACTAGAGAAAAGTATCTTTGTTTCTCTGTGTGTGTGTTTTTAGTAAATGGATCAGTTGTACAGGCACAGCCGAGCTAATATACACGTTGACAAACAGGGCATTGAGTTTTGCATGGTTCTTCGTATCAGTGAATACTTTCTTATATGGTCAGGAGGAAGCAGCCATGTGAGTCCTGATTTGATTTTTTTGGTGTGCAGATCCCTGTACCCAAACCAGCCTCTATTATGTAACCTGTTCTTGCTGTTCGGTGCTGGTGAGTCAATTTATGACTCGTAGTGACCCCACGGGACAGAGTGGAACAGCTGAATTCTAAGTTTTCATGTCTTGTCCCAACTTGTCTTGTCTTGTGGTGTTGGGATTGTCTTCTTGGAGGTTCACCCCAGCATCCTCTTCTAGTCTCCATCTTTTGATTATTTGCATGTTTCAGATGGTAAACCTAGACATCTTCCACTTACCTCTGGTATTTGCAATTCAGAAAAAATTGCTTCCAGCCTCAAGGGTTTCCTCGTCGAAGCTACAAAAGATTGCATCTGCTGTATGCTACTGTGGCAGTGGATTGAAGAATTGGAGGGGCGATATCTAGGAGCACCCCAAATGCCCTCTCCCCCAACCCTATGGACTTTAAGTCACAAGTAACACATTCTTTATTAGTGGTTGCAATTCTAGCTCCCCACGCTAGAAGCCTGCAGGAAGCTTGAGGCATCGCTTTTATTTGGGGCGGGGGGTGCGTGTGTCTCCCCTCACCCTCTGTGGTCTCACCCTCAGTACTGTAGTGTCTATCAGAGTAAAGGATCCATGGCTCCTTATGAGGCTCTTCGTGAGCAGCATCACAGATTATCTGAGCCCCTCTGGCCTGTTTCCCTGCCCCATTCCCTGATCCCACGCAGATCCTCTGTCCCACTGGGTAACGGTCCTGAACACACTCATGTCTGTCTCTTTCCTGAGCTCTTGGGGCATGTTAGAATCCAAGGTTCCAAGAGGATTTGGAGGATTGCTCAGCCAAATGAGGGGGATAGAAGCACAGCCACTGGGGAGGATGACGATGGCTGCCTTAGTGATGGATTAAAGGGCATGGGGAGCAGAGAGGAGGGAGCGGCTAAGTCTGTGTAGGAGGTATGAGTACTGTGTACTTACTTTCGTTTTTTTATATGACCATTTTATTGATCCCTAATTCACATACCATACAAAATTCACCCATTGAAAGAGTCCGACTCAATGGCTTTTAGTACAGTCACAGAGTTGTGCAACCATCACCACAATTAATTTTAGAACATTTTCATCACCCCCAAAAGAAACCCATATCTATTAGCAGTCATGCACCATTTTTCCGTAATCCCTCAGCCATGGGCAACCACTAATCTACTTTCTTTCTCTGTGGATTTGCATATTTTGGATGTTCCATATAAATGGAATCATACGATATGTGGTATATTGTGTCCAGCTTCTTTCACTCAGCGTAATGTTTTCAAAGTTCTTAACCACGTTGTAGCATGTTACTAGTACTTCATTCCTTTTTTGTGGCTGCATGGTATTCCATTGTAGGGTTATGCCACTTTTTTATCCATTCATTTCTTAATGGACATTTGAGTTGTTTCCACTCATTGTCTGTTATGAATGTGACTGTGAACATTTTTGTGCAAGTTTTTGTGTGGATGTGTGTTCATTTCCTTGGGTGTATACCTAGGAGTAGAATTGCTGGGTCATATGGTAATTCTGTTTTATGGTAATTCTATGTTTACCCTTTTGAGGGCTGTCAGGCTATTTTCCACAATTGTTGTTGTTGTTGTGTGCTATAGAATGGATTCTGACTCATAGTGACCCCATATGACAAAGAAAAACTGCCCCATAGGGTTTTCTTGGCTGTAATCTTTTTTTTTTTTTTCCCTGCCTTTTTGGTGAAAGTTTACACAGCAAATTACCCAGTGCCGTCAAGTCGATTCCGACTCATAGCGACCCTATAGGACAGAGTAGAACTGCCCCATAGAGTTTCCAAGGAGTGCCTGGGGGATTCGAACTGCCAACCCTTTGGTTAGCAACCACAGCACTTAACCACTACGCCACCAGGGTTTCCACACAGCAAATTAGGTTCCCATATAACAATTTCTGTACATTCTGTTCAGAGACATTGGTTACATTTTTCACAATGTGTCAGCATTCTCCTTTCTATTCTGGTTATTCTGTTTCCATTAATCTAGCTTCCCTGTCCCCTCCCTTTACCGTCTCATCTTTGCTTTTGGGTAAATATTGAGCATTTGGTCTCATATAGGTGATTATTTAAAGGAACACAGTACTCATGGGTAATATTGTTTATGTTATGAGCCAATCTATTATTTAGCTGAAAGGTGACCTCCAGGAATGGGTTCAGTTACAAGTTTAAAAGGTATCTCAGGTGATAGTCCCGGGGAGTCCTGTAGTCTCTACCACTCCAGTAAGTCTGGCCTTTTTCAGGATTGTGACGTTCTATGTTTTTCTCCCATTCTGTCTAGGACCATTTATTGTATCCCTGGGCAGAACGGTTGTTAGTGGTAGCCGGGCATCATCTAGTTCTTCTGGTCTCAGGATAGATGAGGCAGTGGTTCGTGTGAGCTATTAGTCCTGTAGACTAGTTTCTTCTTTGAGTCTTTGGTTTCCATCTTCCTCTTTTGCTCCAGATGAGTATAGTTGTACCTTAGATGGCTGCTTGCAAGCTTTTTAGACCCTAGAAGCTACTCATCAAACTACAATGTAGAACAATACCTTTATGAACTATATTACGCCAATTGATTGAGTGTCCCCTGAGACTGTGGTCCTAAGTCTTCAAACCCAGTAATCGAACCTGTGAGGAGGTGTTTAGTTATGTCTAGGAAGTATCTGCAATTGTGCCCCCTATGTGCTTTATTATATGTGTGAATATATATGCCGCACACACAAACATGTATGTTCATATACCTACAGACACACTTGTACATGCACACCCATACACTCACATGTGCCTTCCTATATACGTGTATGCATACATATCTACTTGTGTAACTACACACGTATTTTTTGGCTATTACTATTATTGTAAAATTGTGTTGTTATAGCATTTACCAAAGTTGTCCCTTATTCTTATGTGCTTCTTGTCATCGTTTGTCTTGATCAAGTTGTGCGGACTTCACCCGTATTGGGTATTGCCTTTCCTGTCACCAAAAATAACAAGGGTCTTCTGTGCAGAAAGTGATCTCCCCTCCCTCCCTCTACCTTCCATGCCTGTCTCCCTGGTAACCATCAAAGAACGTTGCTTCCTGTGTGTATACCTATTCTTGTCTTTTTATAAAAACGAGAATATGCAATATTTGTCCTTTTGTGATTAACTTATTTCACTCAGCGTAATGTCCTCCAGATTCATCCATGTTATTATATGTTTCGAGAGCTCATGATTGTTCTTTACAGCTGCATCGTATTCCATTGTATATAGGCACCACAGTTTGTTTATCCATTCGTCCATTGGTGGGCACTTAGATTGTTTCCATGTTTTTGCTGCTGTGAATAATGCTGCAGTGAACATAGGTGTGCATATGTCTGTTCGTGTCACTGCTACTAACCCTCTAGGGTATACACCTAGGAGTGGGAGTGCTGGATCATATGGTATTTCTATTTCTAGCTTTTTGAGCAAACACTGTAACATCTTCCATAGTGGATGTACCATTTTACATTCCCACTGGCAGTGTATAAAGGGTTCCAGTCTCCCCACAACCTCATCAGCATTTGCAGTTTGCTGTGGCTGTAATCTGTACGGAAGCAGATCTCCGAATCTTTCTCCCACAGAACCAGTGGGTGGGTTTGAACTGCTAACTTTTTGGTTAGCAGCTAACACTTAACCCTTGCATCACCAGGGTTCCTTATTTTTTCACAGTAGCTGCACCCTTTCGCATTTCCCACCAGCTCTCTATGAGGGTTCCAGTTTTGCCACATCCTTGTCAACACCTGTTATTATCTGTCTTTAGATTATAGCCATCCTTGTGGGTATGCAAGGAGCCCTGGTGGTGCAGTGGTTAAAGCGCTCAGCTGCTAACTGAAAGGTCAGCAGTTTGAACCCACCAGCCGCTCCGTGGGAGAAAGATGTGGCAGCCTGCTCCCATAAAGATTTACAACTTTGGAAACCACATGGGGCAGTTCTACTCTGTTCTGTAGCGTTGCTATGAGTTGGAATCGACTCACCAGCAACAGGTTTAGTTTTTTTGTTTTTTTATACCTGTTATAAAGGAGGCCTGGTGGCACAGTGGTTAAGCTCTTGGCTGCTAACTGGAAAGTTTGCGGTTGGAACCCACCAGCGACTTCACAGGAGGAGGATGTGGCAGTCGGCTTCTGTACAGATTACAGCCTTGGGAACCCTATGGGGCAGTTCTACTTTCTTCTATAGGGTTGCTGTGAGTTGGAATCAACTTGATAGCAAAGGGCTTTTGGTTTTAGTGAGTACGCATTGGTATTTAATTGTGGTCTTAATTTGTATTTTCCCTAGTCCCTGATGATGTTGAGCATCTTTTCATGTGTTTATCATACCTTGTTTTAAGCTAAAAGTATCCATATCAGCAGTTCTTACTTTAGTTTGGGGGTCATAGGTCCCTATGAATATCTGATCAAGATAATGGAAACTTTCCCAACATTTCTGTGAAGTACATGACCACAGTATATTGTACCCAATGTCATGGAGTATACAAATACCCTGGATCTGTGAACTTGTAATGAAGAACCACTTTTCTTAAGCATCTCCCTTATTCTGGAGGAGAGTATACCTATGGTTAGTTTAGGAAGAAGCCAGTTTAAATCCTTCCCTGAAGGAAATCAGACCTGTATATGAAGGAATTTTTTTTGTGTGCCTTCTTTTTTTTTTTTTTCCCACCAATTGAGAGCAACTTGAATGTTGAAAAACTGTTTCTAAACGTGGAGACTTGGTACCTTTATCCCTTCTTCCTTTCCTCACCTGGAATTCCATTCATTCATTACCAAGTTCAAGGAACTGCACTCGGGTCACCTTCTGTGGGTTTGCATTAAGTTGCAAGAAACAAAACTGCCTTTCTCTGAGTGTTTGAAAATTCTGGCAAATCTGGAAATGTGAAGCACACCACCAGTGTGGCAAGCTGTGCAGCTAATGCAGTGTTAGCGAACCTGGATATTCCTGGACTTTGTTGTTAGAATTTACCATTTGCCTCTGAGCTTCAGTCTGGTGTGTCCCCTGTTTGGGCTTGCTGAGCAGAGTTTAATGGAAAAGAAAATAGATAATACTCTTCAACCAGTGACTTTGTGTAATGGCATACGGTCTGGGTGACCTAAGAACTGAAATGGGGCTTGTGAAAATACTTTGTGGCTCAGCAAGGAGGGAAGATGGCTGGCTGGGATTGAATAGTTACAGGAACACACACAGCGTGGGAATATCTCTCAGCCTGTGAATCTATATCACTTTAAAGACTCCAGAGACTGGGTTTGCATCTGGCTGCCCTGTTTGTTGGGCGAGCTTAGAAGAGATTGATGAACCTAACAGATGCCTGGAGCCCAGGAAAAGCCCACTGAAGAAAAAGATGGCAGAAGTAGTCTACCAAGACCAATGACTTTAGAGCTGCCCACTTGGGTATTTACCCTAAAATTTGGCTTCTGACTTCTGGGGGAGGAGGAAGAGGAGAAGACGACTCATACCTGAAGGTCAAAGTTGGTGACCTAGATGGACATCTCTTTAGCTCTGATTGCAGGGAAAGTACTTTTCTTCCACAGAAAGGTTTTCCACAGTATTTGTTGATTTTCCGTCCATTTGATCTTGGGTGCGTGCACTCAGTTGATGCTTACAGCCTCCTCCCCTTCCTCGCCTCTCCCAGCCTCTGTCTCCTTTGTTTTGTTTCAAGCATTTGTAAGTGTTGGATAGGGAGAGTTTGCCCCTCCTTGCTCTTACCCCCTTTCCCTGTTTTTACCTCCAGCCACCCTTTTTGGCTTGGTCAGAACAAAATGCTTAACTTTAGGTATAGTGGGGTGAGCAAGAGTTGCCAGGAAGACATTACTCTGAGAACTGGCACCTATTTCTTTCTCTCGATGCTCCGTAGGGCTTTCAATGGCTGTGATTACTTGGAAGTAGGTCGCCAAGGCTTTCTTCTGAGGCACCTCCGGGTCGATTCAAACTGCCAACCTTTCTGTTTGTAGGCGAGCACTTAGCCATTTCTGCGACCCAGGGACTCCCATATAAATACATAACACACACACACATACACATAATATAAAATTGTTTTTCATATTCTCTCCTTCTACTTTGACAAATACACCTTCATAGAGACCTGAATGACCAGGCTCAAAGTCTCAGCCTTCTGGACATCCTGGGGGCCCAGCACTTAGTGTAGAAGGAGAGGGTATAGGCTCCAGGAGGTCATGTCCCCTTGTTTCTGTGGACTCCTTGCCTCATAGGAGAGGGTCCTATTTGGAGGGATGACCACAGAAGCTCGAGGTGATGTGCACCTCTCAAAGCCAAATGAGAGTTATTGTTGCTGGGTTCTCGTAAAGACCCACCATTGTCTGCTTTCATTCCCTTGAGCCAATTTTTGACTTGCCTGTGATTTTTCTTCTGCAAAATAGAAATAATAATTTCTCTATCACTTTCTTCCCAAGATTGTGGGAAGGATCCACCAAATGGTCACAAAGGCAGTTGAGAAAGCCTGAAGTGTAATTGGTGTGCAGTCGGGTTGTTTGTGCAATTGTTTTTGCCACAGGCTGGGCTTCTTCAGTTTCTGGACTATCAAAATCCACAGGAGCCTTTGCAGACAGTGCCTCACCTTCAGCTGTTCTTAGGGTTTGTCTTAGTTACCCAGTGCTGTTGTAACACAAATACCAGAAGTGGATTGATTTAAGGAACAGAAATTTATTTTCTCACTGTTCTGGAGGCTAGCAGCCCAAATTAAGGCCTGGCTCTAGGGGAGGTCCTTCTTTGTCTATTCCAGCATCTAGTAGCTTCCAGCAATCCTTGGAGTTCCTTGGCTAGTAGATAGTCCTCACGTAATATGTGTCTTCCTCCATGCATGTGTGTCTCTCTGTGTCTGTGCTGCTCTCTGTGTAACTCAGAAATGATTAGGTTTAGGATCCACCCTACACTGATATAATCTCAACTCTTTGATTGTTTACTTTATATTAGATTGCACTGTGGAGGGTGATTATATTACATTAGATTACTTTATGGAGGTAATTACGTTACATTAGATGTAAGATTATATTACATCCACAGGTTGGGTTAGGATTACAGTGCATACTTGGGGGGGAGACACAATTCACCCCATATTAGCATTGGTTTTGTTCTGACCTGAAATGTGGAAGGGCACTGGACAGTCCCTGGTGAGCACAGAGGTGGGATGATGTAGGAAGACATTCAGAGCTGAGAGAGAACCTCAGGGGCCTCCTTCCATGGAAGACTAGAACAGACAGTGTTTAACCTACTTTTAAAGGATGTGTAACATGAATATAAGCAAAATATTATCCACTTAATCCCTCAGATGAATATATTGAGCATGGCAATTAATCTGCAGCTGATGTGAACCTGGAAGAGGGGAACAGGTAATTGTGAGGTGATTGAATCATTAAACCAAAAGATCTCAACAGGCTGGAATTCTGATTCGCTCTCACATGGTGGAAATGAACAGAAACTGAGACCTAAGTAGAGGCCTGAGATTAGATCCCCAAACAAGTGATAAAAGTATATTCAGGAGCAGGAGAAAGAATTTGGGTTTTAATTCAATAATAAGCTTCATCATTCATTCATTCTATCAATTTATTCGTGCCATGATTGATTCAAGAAATCCTCACTGCTCACTTACTCCCTTGGAGAACATGGTGGCCCTGGGAGGCTGTGTCAGCATTCTGATATGGTCCCTTTTTGTGCTCCTGCTCCATCTGCAGTCTTATGTCCACATCTGAGGGGTGTGGCCTTCTCCAGGTAGCCACAGATGGAACAGAGCACCACACACTTGGCCTTGCCGATAAGAATCCCCGTCCTGTAGTGTTGGAAACTAGGCCGTGGGGGCAGTGGCTAAAATGACTGGCTCTTGTAAGCTGGAGAAAAGAAGACACAGATGGTCGTAATGGATTGAATTGTGTCCCCCAAAAATATGTGTCGTAAATTCTAACACCAAAAGGTTGTAATCCCGTTTTGGAATGGATTTTCTTTGTAATGTTAGTAAGGAGCCCTGGTGGCACGGTGCTTGGCCACTAAATGAAAGGTTGGTGGTTCAAACCCACCAGCTGCTCCAAGGGAGAAAGATGTGGCAGTTTGCTTCCATAAAGATTATGTAAAGAAACCCTATGCGCAGTCCTGCTGCATCCTGTGTGGTCATTATGAGTGGGACTCAACTTGATGGCAGTGGATATTAGTGTAGGATGTCTTAAGTCAATCTCTTTTGAGATATAGAAAGAGCAGATTGAGTAAGCAACCAAGTAATCAAGCGGACATGGAGGATGATTGTTGCTAAGCAACATCAAGATCAACAACGAACAGAAGTTCAAAAGAGACAAGGATCCTCTTCTTCCGGAGCCGACAGAGAGAGAATGCCCTCCCCTAGAGCCAGCGCTCTGGACATCTAGCCTCCTAACTGTGAGAAGATTTCAGTTTGTTAAAGCCACCGACTTGTGGTATTTCTGCGGTAGCAGCACTAGAGAACGAAGACAGAGCTGCTGTCTATCTTTATGTCTTAGAGGAATTGCCGTGGCGAAAGAACCTGGGTTTGTCCTATGTTTATTCCCAGGCCACAGGTAGAACCAAGAAGTGAAAGGTACAGGGGGATATAGCTTTTTCACAGTGAGAACTGTCTAAAAATGAAATACCCTGGGTTTTTTTTTTTTTTGGAGGCAGTGACATTGTCATAGCCAACATCCATCAAGCAGCTACTAAGTGCCAACCTCCTCTTAACTCTTCCTAGAGATAGAGAAGATCCCAGGATCTGCCATACGCACATTACTGTATCTCATAAAATACAACCCTGGCTACTAAGAACCCTTGAAGTCAGAAAAAGCTCACGAGCAAGAGAACCACTTTCTTCCGCAGATCACAGAGCTCAGTTATTAGTGAGTGAGGTTTGAAGTTGTCAATGATTTCATTCTATTTAGATCAACAGTCAACATCCATGGAGGCAGCAGTCAAGAAATCAAAGGACAGATTGCATTGGACAAAGATGGCACTTTGATGACTTTGATGACTCAGGTGCACCTGACCCAAGCCGTGGGGCTTTTCAGTCACCTCACCTGCATGTGAAAGCTGAACGATGAAAAAGGAAAGCAGAAGAAGAACTGATGCATTTAAACTGAGATGTTGGTGAAGAACATTGAACATACCATGGGTTGCCAGAAGAACAAACAAATCACTCTTAGAAGAATTACAACCAGACTGCTCCTTAGAAGAAAAGGATAGTGAGACTTTGGCTTGCTTACTTTGGACATGTCATCAGTAAAGACCAATTGCTAGAAAAGGACCTCATGCTTGGTAAAGTAAAGGGTCAGCAAAAACAAAGGAAACCCTCAGGGAGGTAGATTGACACAATAGCAGCAAGAGTGGATTCTAACATACCAGCTGTCTTAGGCTGGGTTCTCTGGAGAAGCAAGACCAGTAAAGTATATAAATAGAGAGAGAGAGAGAGATTTATATCAGGGAAATGGTTCACATGATTGTAGGGGCTGTAACGTCGTAAGTCTGTGGATTAGGATAGAGGCATCTCCTGAGTCATGTAGCTGCAGGAGCTGGCAAACCCAAGATCAGCAGGTTGGAGAACAGGGCTCTCGTCACAGGCTGTGAAGATCAACGAATCCCAAAATCGGCAGATAAGCTGATAGCTCATGTCCCCAGAACCAGAGGTCAGACAAACAGGAGGCCCCCACAGGACCCAGAGCGAGCAAAAAAAAAACCCCAGAACATCTGCTTATATTAGGATACAGGCCACACCCCCAAGGAATTCCCTTTCAACTGACTGGCTACTCACAGCTGACCCCATTGTGGGAGTGATCGTGTGTAAACACTGAGAATCATGGTCCAGCCAAGTTGACACACAATCTTAACCATCACACCAACGATCGTGGACATGGTGGGCAATGTTTCGTTCTGTTACATTGTTCCTAACAACAACAACAATAATGGATTAGAAATAAATTTTACTTTTAGAAAGAGAACCCTGTTATTCACGTCTCCCCCCTTAAACTTGGGCCTGGGGCCTGGTGTTTAAAATCCGGTCTCTATTACCAGGAAATCATTCTGTATTTAAATGCTTCTCTAAAATCCATTAAGCACCCTGAGTGTTAGTTTGGGATGATCAGTTTCCCAGCTATCCTGTCACCACCTGGGAGAGCTTGGGCATGTTATATTTAACGTGAGCCCTTCTCTGTGGGACCACCTCCGAGTAAGAGGATTACGAGTCCCTAGCTGTAAGTGATAGACGCCTCTGCAAACCTGGATCGCTTTCTCCACTAGCCTGGAAGATGTCCTTCCACTCCATCACTTGCCTTAATCTACTAGCTTAGCACTAGTAGATAATTTGCAAAAGGTTTTTGAGCGATTGTGCCACAGCTTTCCAAATGTTTTGCTTCTAATTAAGAAAGGGAATTGGATGTACTCTTGCCTGGCTAATTTTTTTTCCCTCTACCTGGCGGAGAGAGAAGGGTGGGAAGAAAGAGCAAATGAAATAGCTGAGAAGTGTTTAAAAAATAACTCGTTGACCCCCACCAGTGATCAAAGCTGCATCTAATAGTTCATTCCTACCAGAACATCCTGTGCTTCCCAAGAGTAGAGATCCCCAGGTTCAAGTCCACCTTGTGGAGTATAGTCATGTTGTTGTTGTTAGTTGCCATTGAGTCAATTCCAACTCATGGTGACCCCACGTGTTGCAGAGTAGAGCTACTCCATAGGGTTTTCAAGGCTGTGACTTTTCAGAAGCAGATTCCCAGGCCTTACTTCCGAGGCAACTCTGGGTGGTTTTGAACTGCCAACTTTTTGGTTCGTAGTCCCACACTTAACCATTTACACCACCCAGTGACTCCATGGAGTACAGCCATGGAAACCAAAATCTGCTCTACAACTGGGAAGCCACCTTCACTTGTCCTGAAAAATTTTTCCTCAGCCCATGGAAATATGGGCAGATAACAGAATTAAGAACATGGGACTTTGACGACCAGTGTGTAACCTCCCTAGAAAAATTTCTGACTTCCCAGTTAAGATGAGGTGTTATCTGCACATACGGAAAACCTGAAACAATGGTCCTTTCTTATTTAGAAGAACTCCAGAAATAGGAAGTCCAGCACAGGTCTGGCAGCTGCATGCCCCTTTAGGGACACAGGGCCCCTTTAGTTTTCTACTTTGAGTATGGCTTTCATCCTTAATTTTTTCTCATAGTCCAAGATTGCCACAGGAGCTCCAGTCATCACTTTCTCCTTCAGATAATACAGAGGAGTACACCTCCAAAGTCTGTTCCCTTGGCTTCTAACAAGTTCTGGTACACTGGGTTCTCTTACTAAGGAATGGGGGAGAACAGGTGTTGGAAGACAACAGCAGCCTCTGCTGCCCATGGTGGTCTGTCTCAGTGGAGTACTTCAGAACCAGTGAAATGCCTAAGGAACATCTTGAAAAGGGGCCCCATTCAAGATCACTCCCAGCAGAAGTGGTAGTATAGTGGTTCAGAGTCAGCCTGAGTTTGAATCCTGACTCGACCACTTACTAGAGTCTTTGGACAAGTTGTTTAACTTCTTCAGGCCTCCATTTCCTCAGTGCAGAACGGGGTCATTGTTCTTGCCTTGTGGTGGTCCTATGACCAATAGTCCTTTTTCCAAAACTGGCAGGTTGTTGCGTTGTTGTTAATGTTGTACTTTTACCATTGCCCCTTCCTGGGCTTTTGCATTGTACCTGGGCTGTACCTTTCTCATGCAGTCCTTCAGGAGCCTTCTGAGCTTGTGTCCTGAAATAGAATGGTTTTCTCACATCACTGTTTTTTTGACCTGCTTTGTGGGCTCTCCATTCCTTGCCTCTGGATGATTTCATGGACAGATACCTAACTTTTCCAGTAAGCTTTAAGGATTGATGAGCACGGTCATTGTCATATTCAATACTTAAGAATCAGTCCGATCTAGATTCAGACTCTGTCTCTTATCCAGTATAATATTCCTCCTCTTTGTCAACTGCTCCTGGTGTGATCTAGTCTTGGAAGCCAACAGGTGGCTAAGAGGTGGGTGGCCTGTCTTTCCCTTGTTTTTCTACCCTCTACCTTGCTCACAGAGTCCCTGGGTGGTGCAAATGGTTAACGTACTCGGCTGCTAACTGAAGGGTTGGAGGTTTGAGTTCACCCAGAGGCGCCTCAGAAAAAAGACTTAGCAACATATTTCAAAAAAATCAGCCATTGAAAACCTTATGGAGCACAGTTCTGCTCTGACACACATGGGGTCACCATGAGTAGGAATCAACTCAGTGGCACTCGTTTACTGGTTACTTCTCATCAAGCCCTATGAAAAGTCTCAAGAACCTCTCTGTAGACTAACCAAAAAACCAAAACCAAACCCGTTGCCGTCGAGTCGATTCCAACTCATAGTGACCCTATAGAGCAGAGTAAAACTGCCCCATAGGGTTTCCAAGAAGCAACTGATGGATTCAAACTGCTGACTTTTTGGTTAGCAGCCTGAGCTCTTAACCAGTGCACCACCAGGGCTCCCTCTATAGACTAGTGCTGTCCAAAAAAACTTTCTGCAATGATGGAAATATTCAGTATCTGCACTGTCCAGTATGGTAGCCACTAGCCACATGGGGCTTCTGAACACTTGAAATGTGGCTAGTGTAACTGAGCAGCTGAATATTTAATTTTATTTAGCTTTCATTAATTTAAATTTAAATAGTAGCATGCGGCTACTGTATTAGACAGGGCAGTTCTAGAATGAGAGGATATTTCCAGTGATTTTTCTCCTCAGCGGTTCTGAGACTAGGCAAGTCCGCTTTTACATCCTGCTCCTGCTCTGCTCTTTCGTGAAAGTTGTTCCGGTAGCCTCTGTTATGGATTGAGTTGTGTCCCCCGAAAATATGTGTTGTAAATCCTAATCCCATTTGGGAATGGGTTTTCTTTGTTATGTTTAGAGGCCAAATCAGTGTATGGTGTGTTTTAAACCGATCACCTTTGAGCTATAAAACCAAGACATTAGAACAGAGGAGCAAGCGGAGAAGGGGGATGTTAGATGCCATGACGCATGAAGATCACCAAGGAGCCAAGGAATAGAGCTGAAGAGATGGGGACCTTCCCCCAGAGCCCACAGAGAGAGAATACCGTCCCCTAGAGCCGGTACCCTGAATGCAGGCTTCTGTTTGTTAAAGCCACCCACTTGTGGTATTTCTGTTACAGCAGCACTAGAGAACTAAGACAACATCCTCACCACCTCTCCCCAGTCACAGGTAAGTGACTGTCAGTGATAAGTTTTAAGTGTTGGTTTCCAGAGCCACACTTCAGGAAGATTGACTTTAGCCGTTGTTAACATGGAGAAGGAGCCCTTCTTTGCAGCCCCCTCTGTCATACCTTGTCCTGATTGGAGGCATTTTACTCTTAAGAAGGTGATCTTTAAAGTCTTGGCTCTGTCTTTGATGACCTGCTAAAAAAAAACACATCACTTTCCTAACAGAAGAACTCCTGATGATGCCATCATGGGCATTTGGCTGAGAGGCCATGCATTCAGCTTCTGCTTTTCTCTCCAGGCAACACTTGGTAGACTGGATGATGCCAAGAGTTCCACAGAATTCTGTTGATATGCATTATATGGGAGGATGGCACTAGCCCCAAGGGCTGATACTTGAATGCTTTTGACCTTGGTTTAGGTCCAATGTGATAAAGAACCAGGCTAGCTTATCAAGTTAGTCCAGTCCAGTCTACAGCACAGAATGGGCAGTAAAGCTCTGCTTGTTCTAATTAGAGGAAAGGGCAATCTTAATTAGAGGAAAGTCTGGTTTTTGAATGCAAATAAACTCAATTTTATTACTTCAAAGTATAAATTAAGGTACCACCATGTGGACCGGAAAAGAATTTCGCATCAGGATTTTTTGGTTGTAAGCAACAGAGGTCAGCTCTGGCTAGCTGAATCACATGAAGGAGTTTTTCAGAAGTATAAGGGGTAATTCACAGAATCAGAGGAAACGTAGAGTAGCCAGGTCTCAGAATGACAGTGAGGTGACCCAAGATCTGAACTGAGCCATTCGGCAGTCACTTCAAAGGGCTGAGAGCAAAATGATTTAATAGCAACTGTTTCTCCCCCTGCAGGGTCGCTGTGAGTCAGAACTGACTCGACGGCAATGGGTTTGGTTTCTTCCCCTCTGTCATTCAATTCCAGATTCTATTACAGGAAAAAGAAAAAGGTTCTATTATGGAAGAGAAAATCCGATTAGCCTAGTCTGGGTCAGATTGTAGAGGGCAAGACAAGGGCATGGAGATGGGTTATTTAACAGTCTCATAGAGACTGCATAAGATGGAGGTGGGGGATTTCTAAAAGACAATGGGATGTTGTCACCAAATAAAGTGGGGAGGGATGCTGAGCATACAAAAGCTAACCCCACCCCCATTGTTGTTGTTGTTAGTGGCTGTTGAATTGGCTCTGACTTGTAGTGACCCCATGTACAACAGAACAAAATGTTGCCCAGCCCTGTGCCATCTTCACAATCGTTGCTATGTTTGAGCCCATTGTTGCAGCCACTGTGTCAACTCATCTCGTTGAGGGGCTTCCTGTTTTTTGCTGACCCTGTACTTTATCAAGCATGATGTCTTTCTCCAGCAATTGGTCCAGTGGTCTTTAGTTAGTATGAAAAAATTTACATACACAAATGCAGGAGGGAGTAAAAGCGCAGAAATGGTATTTACTTCTCACTGCAATTGTTCATCCATGTATCATAAAATAGTAAAGTTCGTCATATAAAGGGAACATTAGAGATATTTCGTTTACCGTAGTATACCACTTTACAGATCAAGAAACTGAGTGACTTGCCCAAGGATCCACAGCCATGTAATGGCAGAGGCGGGATCAGAAACAAGTCGCTTGGCTGCAGTGTAACGCTGCTTCCATTACACTGTGTTGCTCGTCAACAACGGCTTTTAGTTTGCTTGAAAGCGTGTTATCCTCTTGTGTCTGGTTAACCACTCCTTTTGGAATCTTGCAGATACAGTTAACTTGTGTAGGCATCTTTGTAACAGACCATATTCAACCCTAGCCTCTCTCTAAGTTATAAATCATTCAAGTTCACATTAATTTATATCGTTGTTCTGCTTTCAAGTAGCAACCAATATGTCTAGCATACAATGGTAGTGACTCTTAAACCTGACCCTGGGGAAAGGCCTGTTGGAGGAGAAAGTCTGCCCAGCCTGTCACATTGACTGCCTAGACACTTGTCTTCCCTCAGACATGATCTCTGGTTAACCTAAGATGACCTTGGGAGTACCTTTCTCTCCAAACATAATAATATGTTGAGTTTTCCTTGATTCTAGCCAAAGTCAATACAACATAATTTCTACGAGGCCAAGTTTGAGGAAAAAAAGAAAGAAAGAAAAAAAAGGTAGTTTATTCAGTGTCCACTAAATTGGTTAGTAGAAACAGTAACTCTCTCCAAAGCTTCGCATTATTAGAGAGCTTTGCTAAAAGAATTTTTTATTGTGGGTGAAGTTTCTTAAGTCTATAGATATAAGGCTTTGCTTTAGAGCCAATATGTTTTATGGCAAAATAAGGTCCTTTCATCTTACAGCACCTGCTATATTCATCACACTGAGCTAGTTAGATACAAAAGACAAGAGTAGTGCTGTCTGCAGCCCTCAAGAACACATTATCTGGTTGGCGATGGGAGGCTAAGAGCGAAGAAAGAAGAAATCGTGTCTTTGGTTGGAAAGGAGGAAAACACAATCCCAACTTTTCGCTAGTGTTAAAGGGTTTTAGAATTGGAATGGAGCTCAGAGATGATGTAGGTCACTCCTTTGTTTTAAGAGGAAGGGGAAGTGCAGGGAAATGAAATGACTTGCCAAAGATCGCACCGCTAATAGTAGAGCTGGGGAGGGCGGACTGAGCCATGTATTTTAGGTACAACCTGCCAACGAATGCACTTTTCCACCCTCCCTCTTCCTTACTTCTGAGATCTGGGTAGGTTTCTAATTAGGCAAAATTTCTTCCCCTCCCCTCCCAATTTTTTCCCCCCACGAAACTGTTGAATTAAAATCAATAAATTTTTTCCATTTTTAAAAAATTAAGGTGGGGGGGATAACATGTACAGTAAGTGACATCTTAAATATACAGCTCAGATAATTTTTATGTATGTATACACTCCTACATAAAATATACACTTGTGTAAGGAGCTCTGGTCATGCAGTAGTTTAGTGCTCGGCTGCTAACCAAAAGGTTCCAACACACCACCTCTCCGCAGGAGAAAGACGTGTCAGTCTGCTTCCATAAGGATTACAGCCTTGGAAACCCTTTGGGAGTAGTTTTACTCTGTCTTCCAGGGTTGCTATGAGTCGGAATCGACTCAGTGGCAATGGGTTTGGTTTTTTGGCTTTATACACTTATGTAACCACTATTCAGATCTACTTACCAAACATTTCTAGCAACTCAGAGGCTTTCTCATATCCCTTCCCAGACGGTAACTGCTTCTAACAGTTAACTACTCTTCTGACATTTTCCCCATAGATAACTTTTGCTTGCTGTTGAATATCATTTAGGTGGAACCATGTTCTCTTCTGTATCAGACTACTTTTGCTTAACATTATGTCTTTGAGATTCATCCATGCATCGGTAGCAAAGATTTGTTACATTTTTATTGCTATGCAGTATTCCGTGGTATTTCCATGCTTATGGGGGGCTGCAAAGAAGCAAGCTGAGATGAGCTCCATAAATCCTGGGAAGCTTCAAGAATCAGAGGCACCAGGCTGGGAATGCAGGTGAGGACAAATGGGACCGTACTGAGGGCAGTTAGTTGGAATCCGTATAAGTAGTAGTTAGATCTTCCCTCAAACCAAACAGCCAGACAATCACCTCTCCTGCAACCATGGCAGGGAAAGAGTTTATTATCCAGCTAATTGAACCCAGAGAGCCATCCAGCTAGTAAATGCCAGACCTAGGACAGGGCGGGCCTAAGAGGACGGAAAGAAAACAAGAAGGTAACAGCTGATGCAGGGAATGGTGAAAAGGGGTGTATCCTCCGGGGAGGAGAGGAAAGGATTCTTTGCTGGAGAAATTGAACCAAAAACCAGTTGCTAACACATCTGTTCTGACCCATGGTGACCCCGTGTGTGTCAGAGTAGAACTGTGCTCCACAGGGTTCTCAATGGCAGATTTTTCAGAAGTAGATTGCCAGGGCTTTCTTCCAAGGTATCTCTGGGTGGACTCGAGCCTCCAACCTTTCAGTTAGCAGTCAAGTACATTAACTTTTGCATCAGTTTTAGAAATGCTCTTCCAATACCAACATCTGGAAGTCTACCTACCCAAAAGATGAGTTCATGCTCAATCTGCCAGGAGTGTAGCCTACCACCTGACAAGCCACATCTCTGTATACTGAGCTTCCAGGTAGCTTTTTGATGCTTTGCAGTGAAATATAACCAAACACCTGAATTCACCCACTTTTGAGGAATGCCTCCAGTGTGAAAGATAAAGGCCAAAAACTACTTGAAACAATATAGCAATCACAAAAAAAATAAAACCAAAAAAAGGTTAACACCTATGGGGTAAGAAGAGGGTACATCCATAATAAAAAGGAACAATTGGATTAAGAAGGAGCTCGTGGAAATTAAAAACAGGGTAGCTGGAATAAAAAAAAAAAAAAAAAACTGGCAGGGTTAGAAGATGAAATTGAGGAAATCTCCAAGAAAATAAAAAAGACACAAAGATCCAAAATGTGAGAAAAGAAGATAAGACAACGAAGACAGTGAAAAGATGAATCCAGTAGGATTGACAACTCACTGATAGGCATTCCAGAAAGAGAATTGGAGTTTAAAAAGTGCAAAAAAAAAAAAAAAAAAAAATACTGTGTGGAAAAAAGTCAGTCTGTATGATTCCAACTATTTGACATTCTAGAAAAGGCAAAACTATATAGACAGTGAAAAGACCAGTGGTTTCCAGGGGGAGTGGGGTGAAATGAATAGGTGAACACAGGGCATTTTTAGGGCAGTGAAACTAATCTATATGATACTGTAATGATGGACATGACATTTTGCATTGGTCAAAACTCATGAAATTAATACAATACAGTGAACCCTGGTGTAAACAGTGGACTTCAGTAATAACATATCAATATTGGTCCTCAGTTATAACAAACGTACTGCATGAAAACAAGATGTTACTAATAGGAGAAACTATACGGGGGGGGGAGCAGGAGCGTGTTGTAGCTCTCTGTACTCTGCACAATTTTCTGTAAACCTAAAAAAAATAGTCTATTAAAAATATTTCCCCAAACTGAAGTGCTCAAGCCTCCAGATTGGGAAGGCCTCCTAAGTGCCAACTGGTTGCATACAAAAGGGACCATGCCACGCCATGTCATCATGAAATTTTAGTAATGCTGTTACTAGAGCTTCCAGAAATGGAAGCTCTAGACTCATAGTGACCCTGTGTACAGGAGAACGAAACACTGCCTGTTCCTGAGCCATCCTCAGAATCATTATGCTTGAGCCCATTGTTGCAGCCACTGTGACAATCCATCTCATTGAGGGGCTTCCTCTTTTTCACTGACCCTCTGCTTTATCAAGCATCATGTCCTTCTCCAGGGACTGGTGCCTCCTCATAACATGTCCAAAGTACATGAGACAAAGTCTTGCCATCCTCACTTCCAAAGAGCATTCTGGCAGTACTTCTTCCAAGCCAGATTTGTTCGTTCTTCAGGCAGTCTATGGTGTATATTCAGTATTCTTCACCAACACCTTAATTCAAAGGCATCAATTCTTCTGTCTTCCCTATTCATTGTCCAATCATTGTCCAGTGGAGGAAAAATCAAGAAAGAGGACAATGCCAGATCTAGTAAACGACGTACTGCCCTGGGAGTCGGAAGGAATCTCTCATCGTAGTTGTAAATGATTTCATTCTACTTGGATCAACAATCAATGTCCATGGAAGCACCAATCAAGAAATCAACCAGTGTATTGCATTGGGCAAATCTGCTGCAGAAAACCTCTTTAAAGCTTTGTAAAGCAAAGATATCACTTTGATGACTGAGGTGCTCCTGACCCAAGCCATGGTCTAGTCATTCTACTTGTATGTATTCAAAAACTGGACAAGGAAGGAAGAAGACCAAAGAAGAACTGTTGCATTTGAATTGTGGCGTTGGCAAGGAATATTGAATATACCATGGGTTGACAGAAGAACGAACAGATCAGTCTTAGAAAAATTAAACCAGAATACTCCTTACAAGCAAGGATGGCGAGACTGTGTCTTACATACTTTGGACGTGTTGTCGGGAGGGACCAGTCTGTGGAGAAGGACATCATGCTTGATAAAGTACAGGGTCAGCAGAAAAAAGGAAGACCTTCAACAAGATGGATTGACACAGTGGCTGCCACAATGGGCTCAAGCATAGGAACGATTGTGAGCACGGTGGAGGACCAGGCAGTGTTTCATTCCTTGGTACATAGGATCACTATGAGTTGGAATCAACTTGACAGCCCCTAACAAAGGATGGCGAGACTTCATTCATCTCACTTATTTTGGACACATCATCAGGAAAGGCCAAACACTAGATAAGGCATCACAGTTGGTAGAGGATCAGAAAAAAAGAAGGTAAACCCCCAACGAGATAGATTGACACAATAGCCGCAGCAGTGCGCTCAAACATACCAACGATGTGAAGACGGTGCAAGACCAAGCAACATTTTGTTCGTTCTATTATAAATAAGGTCTCTGTGAGTCAGAGCCAACTCTGTAGCAACTAATACCAACAGTTGTAACTGGAACAGATCCCTCGTTCCTCATCCCTGTGCTTTAAAGTACGCTAGGCCAGAGTGGCCGGTGTCTTGTCCTGTGTAACAGAGCAAGAAGATGCTGAGTTGAGTCTCCTAGTCTCCTGCTGCTTGGGCCTCAAGTTTGTTTTGGAGCCACTTGACATTTCCATAGCCAGCTGATTAGGTGATCACATTTGAGTGAGAACAGAGAGAAGAGGGCGCTTGAAGCTATTTCCCTGATCAAGGGAGGGAATGAATGTAAGCCAGGCCTTCTGCATTCTTCTAGATCCGCCTTCCTCAGAGACTTGACAGCGCATATGACAACAGAACCTCAGGCATGGTATGTGGCCAGCTACATGGGCTAATTACAAAGCCTGCTGAATTAATAAGCAACTGCAGGCAGGCGGCCCAAGCTGCCCAATAGCCACTCTTGCACTTGGCCTTTGTAGAATTGTGGGATGCCTGCCAGCCAGAGGCATAGCTGATGCGGTTGGAGGAGCGTGAGCTGGGCTCTCACTTGTTGTCGAGAAAAACTTGAATGCTGTTTTAAGTTAAAATAGACAGGTTTGTTAAGGATTTAAAACAATTGCTATTGGGGAACTACGTAGCCCACTGAAAATGGAACCAGGTAGTCCCAGGGCAGTTTGGTTACCTCATAAGAATACTTTTGAGGTAAGGAGAGGAACCAAACCACAGGGAGGGCAATTACAGGAAAATCAATGAATATTGTAATAATCACACTCTGGTTACTGATTATTAATAGTATAGTTAGTGATTACAGATATAATTTCACAAGATGCTTAGATCATGGTTACAAGATGTCTACATGTATTTTATTTTTCTATCTTGTAAAAATATCTTATTGGCAACTGCACCCAGACAACACTTATTGAGTGCGTGTATTTTAAGGGGTGCAGATGGTCACTTGGTTACAACCCCTCAGGGCATATGGTTTCACATCTTGGTTTTGACCACTGAGGAAAAACATGTTTTTCTCAAAAAACATAGCTCTTAGTCTAGAAATCCAGATTAAAATTAGCTAGCGTGCTCAGCATTTTATGCCTCTGTCTCACTGCACTGAAAGTTGTATTTTCCTGAGGCACACTTATAGCTGGACATCAGGGGCCTGAGCCCAGTGGCCACACACCCCTGCCTTAGTTGGGGGAAGAGGTTAAAGGGCGCTGCCTTACCTTACCACTCCCTTATGGCCAAAGCTTTCAATAAGAGTGGCCACTGGGCAGAGATTCATGCAGGACACTAAGGAGATAATAGAAAGTTCCAGATCCCTAGGAGTTTAAATCTCTATGGGGACTTGGAATAAAATGCACCAAGACAATGTTTACAAAGAAACAGAGATAGGTACCAGCAGCGGCTCTGGCATGAGCTGTAGGCATCATCTATAAGGATTAATTTTGTGGATAAAGTTGGTGAGAATGGGCTGTGACTGAGGCCTGATATCATGAGGGCATCTGTCCGGAAGGACCAGAACGTACGAATCCTGTCCTCACCCAGATGGTCTTCCAGGCCATTGAGGGAGAGCTAGGCATGGAGGGTAAAGGGAGGCTAGTCCGTCATTCTACCACATCCCTATCAAAGGTCTACCCTGAGACAGGCATGCTGGAGATACCAAGCAGAGAGAACAGATGGGTTCCGCCTTGCCTCCCGCCACAGTAGCCGCTCAGCATTCCTCAGGCACATTGCTGTCATTACTTCTGATTACTCACAGTGACACAGGCTCATGAGTTGCTTTGGGTCGTAGGTATTTGTATGTGAATCTTACATCCGAAACTAGATTGTAGATCCCGGTTCCAGTGCTCTGCACACTGGAGGCAGATCAGTGTGCGAGTGTGCACACTCATGTACAGGCATGTACAACTAAAACCCTCTTCTCTGTTTACTAGTATTTGTCTCTGAAGCACAGCTTGAGCCCCAACCCCCTCGGGAATCTTCAGGGACTGCCCCATCCCCAGGGGAACTCTTTTTGACAACTCTTATGTGGATCATTTATAGAACCCCTGGCCCCTGCCATCTTGCATTATGCTGGCCCTTATCTTATTTGTATATGTGCAGTTTCCCCCAGGAACTTGTAAAATCCAAGACTGGGGTGTGTATCTGTGTGTGCCTGAGCCCTCTACAGAATCTTGCTCACAGCCAGTGCTAAGTCAGGGCTGGGGAGCAGCAGGGATCCTGTCGGATTTGAAGGTGTGTGGTTTGTTCTGCCCAAGTGCATCCATCCTTCACAGGTCCTGGGTTTTGTTTTCCATGCTTCCTCTTGTTGAAATATGCTCTCCATCCCTCCCCTCCACCCCGTCTCTTCTCCCCTCTGCCTGCAGTCCTCCCACTCCTGTGGAATTCCCCTGGGGGCAAGGGAAGGTTCTGTCCAGCAGAGGCCACGTTCCAGGCTGCCCTGTAATTGGCCCTGACATCTGCCTCCACGGGGAGGATGGGTTTCCAGGAATCTGAAGCAAGGGCTCTGGGAAGAGCCCCAAGACCTGGTCATCTACTCTTGTAGATTCCAGCCTAGGAAACCCTACGGGGCAGGTCTGCTCTGTTCTGTAGTGTCGCTATGAGTGGGAATCGACTTGACTGCACACAATAACAACTCACCAAACAAAACTCACTGCCTCCGAGTCAATTCCAACTACTAGCGACCCTATAGAACACAGCAGACCTGCCCCACAGGGTTTCCAAGACTAAACCTTTACGGAAGCAGACTGCCACATCTTTCTCCTGCTGAGCGGCTTGCAGGTTTGAACTGCTGACCTTTCGTTTAGCAGTGAGTGTTTTAACCACTGCTCTACCAGGGGTCCTACACAACGACAAACAACAGCAATTATCCCCAACTCCCTCTGTATAGCAATAGCTAAGTGGCCTCCCTTGCATATAGTGCAACTACTTTACCTGGGCAATGAATGGATTTGTTTTCTCATCACATCGCATCCTGGAAGCCCGGATTCCCCCTAGAGCAACCTCCTGTCCTTGGGGAGAAGTTAGAAAACCAATTAAAAATTAAATATCCCACACAGATGTCTCCTGCTTTGCAAGAGCAGACATGGAAGGTGAAGCTTGGCCATGTTTGTAAATTATGTGTTGAGCATGGCAGGAGGTCCATTGAGATCACCAGACCTTTCCCATCTCCAGTAATGCTTGAACTCCCGGCCTGGGCACCTGCCTTTAAACTGCCCCAGGGAATGAGGTGCCATAGGCTTTCTTATAGTGAAAAGTTTCTTAAAACTAGTTCAGATTCTTCAGAGAAAGGGTGGTCTTGCATCAGGTTGCTGTTTGATGCATCCAGAATATGCGGTCTCCCCAACACAGTGGGTGACCAGTAAGTATTTGCTGCAGTCACCTGAAAGGTGGAAACAGAACACTGGCCATTATCTTCCAGGTAATAGGCCTGTGCCCAGGGTGCTTCTCACCTTGGTGACAATTTACCAGCTTTCATGGCTAATCACAAAACCATTCTGTCTCATACCCCCTTTGCTCCAGCGAGTTCTTCTTTGACTTAAATTTCTAGGTAGCCAATCCTTTATTGTTCTTTATTTTGGTACCAAGTCCTCGTACATGTGCAAAGTTAAATACAAATATATAGAGACAGTTTAGCATGGGGTGGAGTGAAGCGTTGCTCAGCATCTGAATTAGTATCCTAGGCCCCCCATAACAAAGCACCACAAACTGGGCAACTTAAGACAACAGAAATGTATTGTTTCACAGTTCTGGGTGCTCTTAGTCTAAGTCAAGGTGTCTACAGGGCCACATTCCCACTAAAGGCTCTAGGGGAGGGTTCTTCCTGGCCCCTTCTTAGCTTCTAGTGGCTTCTGGCAATTCTTGGCTTGTAGGTGTACCACTCCAATCTCGGCCTCTGTTTTCACTTGGCCATCTACCCCATCTTCCTCATTCACTGTGTCTCTTCCCTTCTTTCCATGAGGATACCAGTCATATTGGGTTAGAGTCTACCCTACTCCAATATGACCTCAGTTTAACTTCTTCAGAGATCCTGTTTCCAAACCAGGTCACATTCACAGGTACCTGGAGTGAGGACTTCAGCATACCTCTTTGAGGAGACATAACTCAACCCATTACAGCATCCAAAGTCTTTCTCTCCTCCAGCAACTGGGAGAACAATGAAATGCTGACCTCTGAGAAATTCATGTTAAGTCAGATGAAGGTAATATCATTA
Organism: Loxodonta africana; assembly: GCF_030014295.1. Lineage (NCBI taxonomy): Eukaryota > Metazoa > Chordata > Mammalia > Proboscidea > Elephantidae > Loxodonta > Loxodonta africana. The sequence goes on from NC_087359.1 coordinate 20,172,669, forward strand.
GTGCAGGTGGACGAAATATGGGATGGATTGTTGGCCTTGTCACTGTACGTTTCACCTGTGGTCGGTCACATTTCAACTGGGTAGTCTATGTCAGATGCCTCCTTTCACCTGTAGCCATGCCTCACCCTCTCCCACTGACCAGTCTTAATGAACAGCATCCAGCGTTTGGGACTGGGGCCTCTGCCTCTGGTGTGGTGTTGTCTAGAACTTATGTTCAGTTGGAGGGAACATTACCTCTTTAATACATGCTATTGAGTTATCTCATGTTATCTCAATCCACTTTTGCTTTTATACACATGGCTGAGTATGTGATAGTCTGAACAGCTCACTTGGGAAGAACAGACCCAAGGGAAGAGGGAAATAACCCTTGAACCCTGATATTTTACTTTAAAGAGAATTCCCTTGAGACCTATACGTTGTTGTGACAAATGGTATATGCTTGTACCACACTATTTTGGAGCCTCTTGTGGTCTCACATAAGCTGATGTCGGACTGCTGAACTGGATCTTAAAGACATGGGACCCACCTGGACCAAAGGAGAATAAAGAATGCCAAGGACACAAGGTAATTACGAGCCCAAGAGACAGAAAGGGCCACATAATCCAGAGGCTATATCAGCCTGCGACCAGAAGAACTAGATGGTGCCTGGCTATAATCAATGACTGCCCTGACAGGGAACACAGCAGAGAACCCCTGAGGGAGCAGGAGAGCAGTGGGTTGCAGACCCCGAATTCTCTTAAAGAGACCGGACTTAACTGTCTGATTGAGACTAGAAGGACCCTGGTGGTCATGGCCCCCAGACCTTCTGTTGGCCCAGGACAGGAACCATTCCCAAAGCCAACTCTTCAGATGGGTATTGGACTGGACAATGGCATGGAAAGAGATGCTGGTGAGGAGTAAGCTTCTTGGATTAGGTGGGCACTTGAGACTACGTTGGCATCTCCTGTCTAGAGGGGCGATGAGAGGGTAGAGGGGGTTAGAAGCTGGTGGAATGGACATGAAAAGAGAGACTGGAGGGAGGGAGCGAGCTGTCTCATTAGGGGGAGAGCAATTGGGAGTATGTAGCAAGGTGTATATAAGTTTTTGTGTGAGAGACTGACTTGATTTGTAAACTTTCACTTAAAGTACAATAAGAAAAAAAAAGATATGGGGTATCTTCTATGCTTGAAGATTGTCTCAAGGGCCCCAGTCCATAGCATCTCTCATATCACTGATTCCAGGGCCCCCTTTCCTTAATCTCACTACCCATCTAGACATTCAGCCCACCTCCTACCCTTCCAGAAAGAAGGGGTCTAAGTCAGATCAAGAAGGGGCTGTGTGCACTCCCTGGTCATCGAGGAATATTCTGAGTATCTTCCAGTCATGAAAAATAAAGTAGAATTCATCCTGAAATCTTCTGCTCTTTAACAAATGGAACATTTTGGAGGGTGGGGTGGGGGCTTATTTTGGTATCTAGGACTACTTCCCTAACTCGAAGAAAAGGCGAGATGTGGTGTATAAAATAAGACATATCTGTGGGAGGGTGTATAGTGCATTTGCCTTTGAAATTGGGTTATTTACAGTAAGACAGGAAGATAGATATAAAATTTTCATTGGCACAGGCTATGGATTAATTTGAAGAGCCAGGATCAAAGGCATCTGTAGTTACAGTATTAACTAAAAATAGAACTTCCCATTGGCTCTTTGGGCACGCATAGAGTCTTCACTGCAGCTCCCCATGTGTTTGTAGATGGGGTGAGGTAAAGTCTCCATCAGATTCCGTCTGAGTTTCCAGGCTCTGACTCCTGGTTTCAACCCAGTAAATTTCTAGAACCCAAGGTCACACTACCAGCTGTCAGCATGTGCTCACTGCCCTCCGAGGGTGTTTCCAGCCGTCCTGTAGGTTTCTGACAATTTGACACATTGCGATCCATGGATAGGGAAAAAAAAGTCATCTGATGAGGTGCAGAAAATGAATGTCCAGCAGCCTGAAGAATAGATAGCATATACTGAGTTTTGGTGAAACATTTGTGGTTCAGTGGTAGAATTTTTGCCTTCCATGCAGGAGGCCCCAGTTTGATTCCTGGCCAATGCCCCTCATACACAGGCATCACCCCTCCCTCACTGGAGACTTGCATGTTGATAATGATACTGAACAAGTTTCAATGGACCTTCCAAACTAAGACTGATAAGGAAGAAAGATCTGGCAACCTACTTCAGAAAATTATTTATAGTTCTCCTCTGCATCTATTTTCTCTTCCTGGGCAATTTTATCTGCCGCTATGGTTTCAGACCCTCTGTATGGTGATAAGAGTCCTGGTGGTTAAGAGTTAAGCTGCTGACCAAAAGGTCCACAGTTTGAATGCCCCAGCTGCCTCTTAGAAATTCTATGGAGCAGTTCTACTATGTCCTGTAGGGTTGCTATGAATCAGAATCGATTTGATGGCAACGAGTTTGGTTGGTCATGTTGATAACTTCCAAATCAATAACTACAATTCAAACCCCTCTCCTCTGCTCCATGTTGCTAATTGCCTTCCAACGATCTGGCTAGGTAGACTCGTATGAATGTTCTACAAGCTTCAAACTCAATATGCTTAAACCTTGAGCCTGCATCATTTGCTATAATCTCAATATCCCTTAACAGCAAGATAATCCATTCCTCCAAGAAAGCAGCTTGTTGTCCTTGATTCCTGCTTTTTCTGTTATGTGTAATATCTGATACTTGGATGGTTTCAATTATACCTGATCAATGCCTCTTGGGTCTGCCTCCTGTCTTCTATCCAGGCTGCCTCAGTTTCCCTTCAGTTACAATCAAACAAGCAAACATTTAGTGGGTGCCTACTCTGTACATTGCTGCAAAGGCTAGTCAGACCTGCTCCCTGTACTTTAGGGGAGGAAAGAATTCCCCATACTGATGATTTGAAACCAATGTGATTGGTGATTCTGGGGAGGTAAGTATGCAGAAGACATGATGAGAGTACAAAGGAAAGGTGTGGAAGTCAGAGGTGGCCTCCTGGAGGAGGGAATGGCTGTGCTGCGTCTTAAAGGGGGATGATAAGTAGAGAACATTCCATCTGAGGACAGCCAGAACTGTTTTACCAGGTGTAAGGTCGTTTGGTTTGTACTGGAAAGAGCAAGCAGTTTGAATTTGCTGAGAGATGGAATCTGATAGGAAGTGGGGCCAAAGGGTTTTCTGGAAGTGGTACCTGTAGGGTCGCTATGAGTCACAATTGATTCCATGGCAATGGGTTTGGTTGGTCATGTTGATAACTTCCAAATCAATATCTACAATTCAAATCTCTCTTCTCTGCTCCATGTTACTAATTGCCTTCCAATGATCTGGCTGAGTAGATTCATATGAATGTTCTACAAGCTTCAAATTCAACATACTTGAAGGCCTCTTATGCCACTCGTCAGAGCTGGGACTTCATCCTTTAGGCAAAATGGAAAATGTCCATCAAATGTATATTTCAGACTGATCACTTTGGCTACATCCTGGGTTGTGACATCTGGATGTAAGCATGGAGGACCTCAAGAAGGCCAACCTGTTGGAGCAGAGGCTTCCCCCGGGGGAGTACAGAAGAGCAGCTAGTTTAGTAGAGCAAGGGCTGAATGCAGGACCTTGAAAACAGAAGGAGAAGTAGTGGGAGCCGTTGTAGGTTCTTGAGGAAGGTTGTAATTGAAGGTCCATTTGAGAGAGAGGAATCTGAGAGCAGGGTGCTAAGAAGCCTTTTTCCTCATTCCAGTCCGAGGTGACAGTTTCTCAGCTAGGGCTGTGGTGGTGTAAATAGAGGAATGAGGGTATCTAAGAGGCATTTAGAAGAATTACAGACAGTTCTCGGTGACATATTGGTTTGGGGGCTGAAAAGCCAAAGATGAATAACTCAAGTTTTCTAGTGTGGAACATGAAGAAATGTAGTTTCATTGCTGGAAGTAAATAATTTGGGAGGGGGAGGTGACTTTTAAGGGCAGGAAAGAAAATGAGTTCACTTTGGGACCTATTCCATGAGCATGGGTGCATTTGGGAAGGTGTGGGGAGCGACCTGCAGCTCTCCTCTTTTACTTTGGTTCTGTTTGCCAAGGTTTTGGGGCTGTGACCTTGTTATCCATCCACAGCTCATTACTGTGACCTCTGAATGTCCCTTATGTAGGTATGCATTTTCCAACAACCAGTGGAAACATCACTGGCAATCTCAATGAAGCTTGTTGGGGTGGTGTGTTTTCTTTTTTGTCGCCTTTCTCAACCCTGTCGTCTGCTTCCCCTACCAGGGTGGTAGTTTCCGACTCTGTCCCCAGAAAGAATGCATCAAGTTTCCTGGGGCTACTCTAGCAGATTACCACAAACTGAGTGGTTTAAAACCACAGAAATGGATCCTCTCAAAGTTCTGCATGCCAGTAGCCCAAAATCAAGGTGTTGGCATGATTAGTTACTTCTGGAGGCTCTGAGGAAGAATCTGTTCTGGGCCTCTCTCCTGGACTCTGGTGGCTACCTGGCAACCCTTGGCGTTCCTTGGCTTGTAGACACATCACTCCAATCTCTGCTTCTGTCTTCACACCCTCTTCTCTTCTGTGTGTCTCTGGATCTATCTCCCCTCCCCTCCCCTCCCCTCCCCTCCCCTCCCCTCCCCTCCCCTCCCCTCCCCTCCCCTCCCCTCCCCTCCCCTCCCCTCCCCTCCCCTCCCCTCCCCTCCCCTCCCCTCCCCTCCCCTCCCCATCTCTTCTCTCCTAAGGACTTGTCATTGGAGTTAGTAAGACCTACCTTAATGGTGGTACCATGCTTAAGAGCTAAAAAAAGTTCGAATCCACCAGGCACTCCTTGGAAACCCTATGGGGCAGTTCTGTTCTTTCCTGTAGGGTCGCTATGAGTCAGAATTGACTCGACAGCAACAGTTTTTTTTTTTTTTAATCCTAATCCAGGAACCCTGATGATGCAATGGTTAAGCACTCAGCTGTTAACCAGAAGATCAGCAGTTCTAGCCTACCAGTGGCTCTGGGGGAAAAAAGACCTGGTCATCTGCTCCCATAAAGATTGCAGCCTAGAAAAACTTACGGGGCAGATCTACTCTGTCATACGGGGTTGCTGTGAGTCGAAATCAACTCAACAGCACCTAACAACAACTACAAATAGACAGCAAACTAATTGGGTTGAAACAAAAAAGTAGAGTTTATCCCATCTTCTTGGCCACCTCATGGGCCTCGGGGTAATACAGACCAGTAGGGTCAATTCTTGGGCAGAACAGATGGAGAAAGAGGTCCATGCAGGCCTTGTAGATGATGCAAAGGTTATTGGAAAAAGAACCCCTTTATCCCATATCCTGGTAGTTGAAGGGGGTATGCCTCCTGGGCCCCATGGTCTCCTTGTCCTGTTGGGAGGGGAGTGGCCACAGGAGACACAGAAAGGATCTTCTTAACGAAGGACTGTGAGTGGGCCCAATTGTCCTGTCTAAAGGCAGTTCTGGGTTTGGATGTACCTCACCATGGATGGTGTGTGCAGCCAGGACAGTCTGGGGACCACACAGTGCAGCAGGATTGAGTGGGATGCGGATGGAGATGGGAGGTGTGAATTTCTTCTTCAACCTGAGATGTTGAGTGGGTGGAGATGGGGGCTGTTGGTGGCATTCCCCTCCCCCAGTGGCTGCAACCAGCGGAGCAATGGGGCTGTATAATCAGGTGAAATATCTCTTTAGTGCTTGTGATAGGAAAGTAAGAGCCAGCCAAGAATTTATTAAATACCTCTCATGTCCCAGGATATTTGGCAGGTCCCCTAAGCCAGCCCCTAAAGCACATTTTAAAGGCCATCCTGCCAATTGGAGAAAAACTAGATGTCCACTGATTGAAAATCTCCTGTTCATGCTGGGAGCCTGCCCAGAAAGTGGGTGCTTGTACAGTTCAGCCAGCTCAGGGTAGGATGGTAGAAGCTCTTTGTCTTGAACACAGCTGAGTAGCAGGAAATTAGGGGGGAAAGGCCTCCGCATTCCAAGAAAGAGACCAGAAGAATTAACGCCCTAAAGCACATGGACTTGACCCTTCATCCAGAATACTGTTTATTCTTATTCTTTGCTCAGTTCTGAGAAATGTGGTTATCTGCTTCCCAAACCTTCATTAGATTAGGAGGAAAAACCAAATGAAACGTGAAAGAGCAAAGGTGCAGCTCCAGGCAGGCCTCCTGACAACGGCGAGATAGGAGAGCAGATGCCCTGACGACAGTGGGGGTTGGGGGGGACAGAAAATCGATCACCACATGTCGTTCCTGCGGATGTTACCTCCATAAACAGAGCCTCTAGAGGCTGCTCTAATGAGGGACCTGCGATCCATCCCTCCTACCGCACCATGTCTGCAGCCATCAGCATGTCATGTCGTCATGCAGTAATTAATGTTTCTGAGACAATTCTGAGTCACCACTGCAGAGACAAAATTGTTTAAGGGTGCACGAAAATGAGTGTTGCCTTCGCAAACAACCGCTATCAAAATAGTTAAAGAAAGAAAGCAGTGCTTCAGGGTGGACCCCCCGCTGTATGAAGACCTGTGTTACTGAGGTTTCCCTCCCGTAGAGTATGTGTATATGTCTGTGCCCAGGAGTGGGGGCCAGCTGTGAGATGATGAGGTGATGCTGTAAGGCAGAGTGGCCCAGTGGCTGAAAGCTGAGCCAGGCTGATGGGGCTCGAGCCCTGCCCGCTACCTATATGAACTTGGCCAAGACCCGTTGCCTTTCAAAGCTTCATGGTCTTCTCTTGTGAAGTGGCATTTCTAATACTCCCTCCTCCCTCATAGGATGAATGGGACTGTGCCTGAGGCTTATTGCTTGTTCCAGAACCTTCCATTACTATTCCATATGTGATTTATCATTTTCTGAGAAGGGCTCATGCCAAATATGTAACTCTCCTTTTCCCCCTCCAAAACCAGTTGCTGCCAAGTCAACATCAACTCACAGCCACCCCATGTGGTTAGAGTGGAACCGTCCTCCCTAGGGCTCTCAGAGGCTGATTTTCCAGAAGGAGATCACCAGGCCTTTCGGAAGTGCCTCTGGACGAACTCGAACCGCCAACCTGTTGGTTATCAGCCAAGCATGTTAATTGTTTGCACCACCCAGGGACTTTCCTTCTCCCCCAGTCCTCTTTTGCCTCATAGGCCAAATGAGACCTGAAGCGTATTACTAGGATGTCCTTCATTTGGCTTAAAGCTTTGTCCTCTATTAAAATTCATGTAATTTGATGAAAGCTTTGTTGTCGCCCAATCTTATTAAACACTGAAACCTGGATGTGAATGTGCTCATTCAGGCCTCATTCCAAATCTTAATAATAGCAACTCAGTTTACAAAGTAAGCCCACACTAGACCTGGCCTCAGATGACCCTCACAGCCCACCTATACTGTAGGCAGATGGCCCCATTTATGGACGAGCAAAGTAAATTGAAAAATATAACATAGCAGTTCTGCATAATCGACTTCAAAGCCAGGGCCTCAGGCTCCTGGAATCGAGGTAGGTGGTGACCAGATTGGAAAGTGCCCAGGAAGTGCCCGTGGCTCCTCTCCTCTGCCAAGCAGCCTTGTTATCAACAGCTCATCTCCCAGTTTTGCTCAGCACTTGCCCTACACCTTCCTTAGACTGTTTACACCTGGGAAGTGGGGTTTTGTGAGGAAGCAGGAATGGAGGCAGCAACCCGTGGGTCCTGCAGAATCTGAGCATCTGTCTCGGGTGGCCACCGAGAGGACTCCCTGGGGTGGTGACTCCACTCTGCCATCTGGGGCTCCTAAGCACGTCTCCTAGTCCTGCTGTTTGTAATCACATCTCCCCCGAGCAGGGCGGGGGAGGAGGGCTTGCCCGTCTGTATTTTCTGACTTTTCCCGGGCCAGTCTGATCCAGGGAGGGGTAACATGTGGCAGCTCCGTTGGATCTGCCAGGAAAAGAGTTTCACAGATAACTTAAAGCCCCAGGAGGGCCATGGAAGGGCCGGCGGAGGAGTTCTGCTGTGAATATCAACGGCAGCTCAGAAACACGTGCAGACACAAAGCAGGCAAGCCTCAGCTTCTCAGCAACAGAAGAGAGGGAGCTAAAATCTCACACCCAGTTTCTCGCCTGGCTATGGGGTGGGTTCTGTATCACTGGACTCCAGGGAAGGGAGGTGTTATGGATTGAATTATGTTGCCCCAAAATGTATGTTAAAGTCCTGGCCCCTGCACTGTGGATATGATCGTGTTTGGAAATAGAGATTTCTTTGTTATGTTAATTGGGTCATACCCAAGCAGGGAGATCCTAAACCTAGTCACTTCTGAGTTATACAAAGAGCAGAATAGACCCAGAGGCACGCACAGGGGGAAGACGCCATATGAAGATAGACACACACAGTGGAGGCATCTACAACCCCAGGATTGCCAAGGATTGCTGGCAGCTGCTAGAAGTTGGATTAGGCAAAGAAGGACCTCCACCTAGGGCCGTCTGGAATTTGGACTTCTAGCCTCCTGGATTGTGAGAAAATAAATTCCTGTTCTTTAAAGCCACCCACTTATGACATTTTTTGTTACAGCAGCACTAGGAGACTAAGACAGAATTTGACTTGGTCCTTCAAGGAAGACCAGAAAACATAACCACAGGGTAGAGGCTGACCCTGAGTTTAGGCCCGGTTGGCTCCCATGTGGTGGGGCTTGAGGGTCACCTGGTGAAATTACCTGGTGCCTTGTAGCCCAAATTCCTGCAGCTACCCCCAAATCATTATTCTATCAGGTTGATATGGTGCCCTTAAGATCAGCTTTCAGAAAGTACTCGGTTAGGAGAGGCTTCCTACTTTCTGGAGGCAGATCTTCATCGTGAGTCAGGTCCGTATACCAGCTCAGAGCTCTCTATTTAGGAAGAAAAGCCTAGCGATCTACTTCCAAAAATCAGCCTTTGCAAAGACCTGTGGATCACAACGAACCAGTGCGCAACCAGCCATGGGGATGGTACAGGACTGGGCAGTATTTCCTTCCATTGTGCTTGGTGTCGCTATGAGTTGGGGGCAGACAAGTGGTGACCTGGACCTGGGACGTGCTTGCCCAATGTTCCAGCATGCCGTGTGCTATAATCAACCTGAAAGATTGGCTACAAACACAGCATCTCTCTCCCTACCACCACTGACTTAACCAAGGTGTGTGTTTTCAATGAGGGCCACAGGTCATTCAAATGCAGCTCCCCTGAAGACCCACCTGAAGGACTACACCCAGGATGGTGGCCAGCGAGGCACATCAGCAGCCTGGAAACTGGGGTCTTCCAGTGGTGCCCTAGGCTGAGAACCACCAAAGCTGTTCTAGAGAAGATGCTACTTGGTGTGAGGTCCACAGTGGAGGGTCTCAGGCTGGAAATGTGGCTGCTGGAAGCAAGCAGAGCAAAGGAAAGGGTGGGATGGTGGGAGAAGTGGGTGCTTACAGCTTTAATCACCTCTCCCCAAAGTTCCTCCTGCCCGCCTGCCCTCCCAGTCACAGCGCTCCAGCTGGGCAAGCAGGTGGCAAGAGCATGTTGTTTTCTTTTTTTGCTATGTAGCCTGCCACCATCACTCCTCTGACATCATACCTGAAAGCAGACAGGCATGAATCCCAAGATGGCGCAGCCAGGGAGCAGACACAAAACGGCAGAGGGGAGGAGGGCAGCTGCATGGGAGATGTTGAGATGCCTGGGCTTGGTGGAGAGGGAGAAAGAAGGGAGAAGAGAATAAGGAGATGACATTCTCTGAGCCCCAAGCCAGCCTAGACTCAGCGGGATGTACCGCTTACCTTGGCTTGGAAAGTAGAACAAAGCAATCAGCCTAAATGGCAAATGTACACAGATAAATCCAGACAGATGGGACATGTTTAGATGAGAGGCCACAGTTTCCTTTTCAAAGGTTACTTTTTTTAAATGAAGAATGGGTGCACAAAATGGCCTATTTGTCAGCAGTTGATGGGTCACTGCCCGGCTGATTGGAATCTGAAGGCCAACTGACACCCCCAATTAATGCCAGACTAGGAGTTCCCTCTAGGCACATCTTCAGACTCATCTGTTTACCTTTATTTGGTTAAAAAGGGTCTCAGCAAAGTCTTGGCAGGCTCAGGCGATTCCAGGGAGGAGCAGCCTTGGCCAGTTTAATTATATGTGGCTCTAGAGGTCCTGTTTTGTCAAATAAGAAGAGCTGTAACTGAGGATCTGCTCTTTGGTTGCTTGGAAACCGGTGCTTTTACTACTCAGAGGCATCACTGAGCTCGTCTGGAGAGGCAGGGCGAGCTGGGACAAGTGCTCCTAAGTTGTGAATTTCTCAGGAGCCAGACTTAGATCGGTGGACCAAGAAGACTGAGACCTTGGCAGTAATGGTCCTGTGAGAGACGACTTCAGTCTCTGCAAGGAGCAGGACATTGTCTGGTCCCAGGCTTCTAGCACCCGTTGCTTACTACATCATTGCATTTGATGAACCAGGCACCATGGTGTGGGGGGGGGTAAGGGGGGGTAAGGATGCCTACTTATCTAGAGGACGGGGAAACCAGGAGCAATTCAGTGCCATTTTGCAACCAGAGAGACACAGACCCAGGGCTGTTGGTTTAAAGCCCAAGTAGCTTTGGCCTCAAAGCTGCCCCCATTAGCACTTCTAGCTTGGTTTGTGGGATCTCTTACTCTTTAATTATATATCCAGGCTTAAGGGAAGTAGAGAAGCTTCATGGCCCAGGCCCCATGTGCTGGCCAGACTGCTCCTAGCAGTTCAGAAGCTCTGTGGGAAGGTCGGTGTTTTGGTCTTCAGTCTCTGCTTCTGTCTGAAGAAGTGTCTACCTTGTCCATGGCTAAGCTCCAGATTTTTCCCAGGTCTGCAGGTCACTGAGGGTCAGATTATTCAGGTCCTTTTTTAGTAGTTGTGGAGGTGGTCAGAGCCCTGGAGGCGCAGTGGTTAAGAGCTCAGGCTGCTAACCAAAACGTCAGCAGTTCGAATCGACCATTCTCTCCTTGGAAACCCAATGCGCAGTTCTACTCTGTCCTGTAGAGTCGCTGTGAGTCGGAATTGACCGGACAGCAACAGGTTTGGTGTAGTTTTTTGATATGGAGGTGGTGGAGAGCGCTAATCAGCCTGGTGCAAGGCCACAATCTGTGCTTTTGGCCACACCTGCAGCATAGTGTGCGTGTGCGTGTGCGTGCCTGTGTGTGCATGTATGCATATATGAGTATGTGCTTTCAGCCACACCGCAGACTGTGTGTGTGTGTGTGCACATGCAGGCACGCATGTGTGCATGTATGCATATATGAGTGTGTGCTTTCAGCCACTTGGTAGCAGGCACCATACAATGATATCATGCGTTGTGCTTACGTGTGTGTGTGCCTGTGTACGCGCACGTGTTTTGGCAGAAAATCGTCTCTCGCTGTCTGTAAAAAACCAGTTGCTATTGAGTCAATTCTGGCTCATGGTGACTCCATGTGTGTCAGAGCAGAACTGTGCTCCCTAGGGTTTTCAGTGGCTGATTGTTTTCAGAAATAGATCGCCAGGGCTTTCTTTTGATGCACCTCTGGGTAGACTTGAATGTCCAACCTTTTGGTTAGCAGGCAAGCTTGTTAACCATTTGCACCATCCAGGCACTTCCACTGTCTACAGAAGATACATTTCAAAGCAGTGAACCAGTCCATGGCTAAAGCATGCCTCCCCTGAAGTGAGTTTCTGGAGGACTCTATCGGGCCAAGGCAGAGCTTCTCAAACGAACTCTTTCAGATCCAGGACTGTCCATGCACTTCTCTCTCTTCGATCTTCCTATTCATCTCACTCATTTGTGTCATTCATTCGTTCAACACTTACTTATTGCACACTGCATGTGCCCAGTCCTGTGCTGCTGGGCAGCAGGTCAGGAATAGTGAGTCACAACCATAGGAAGTCTGCAGCTTGTCCATGCCCGCCTTCTCTTTCTGATTCTTCCCTCAGCTGAGCCCTGCCAATGGCAGCTAGTTTCCCTCATTCATTTCTTCCCTCTCCCAGAAGCACAGACAGGGTCTTCAAGAGCAGGGCCAGGCATTCAACATGTGTGTTTTGAACACTGAGTACGTGGCTTCCAGAGGCATGGAGAGATAGAAGATGCCTAAGACAGGGGCATGGCCCCAACTTCAAGGAGCTTAGGTGGCTGGCAGAGGGAGAGAAGTAACATATGTGAAAAAAATTGTCGTTGTTAGATGCCATTGATTCCTGCTCATAGAGACCTTATGTAGAATAGAATGAAACATTGCCCAGTCCTGCACCATCCTCACAATCTTTGCTATGCTTGAGCCCCTTGTTGTAGCCACTGTGTCAATCCATCTAACTGAGGTCTTCATCATTTTCACTGACCCTCTACTTTACCAAGCATGATGTCCTTCTCCAGGTACTTGTCCCTCATGATAACATGCCCAAAGCACATGAGACAAAGTCTTGCTGTCCTCACTTCTAAGGAGCATTCTAAATGTGCTTCTTCCAAGACAGATTTGTTTGTTCTTCTGGCAGTCCATGGTATGTTCAATATTTTTTGCCAACAGAAGAATTAGAGAAAAATAAAAGGATGAAGAGGTGTTTCACTGTACTGAACCTAGAGGTACTTGTGGCATGGAGAGTTCTAGAAGGCCTTGAACAGGCTGAATGTGCATGTAAGAGAACACTATGCCCGACTCTAGTGAGGAAGGAACATGCATGGCACGGAGAGTGGAAATACCAAGGATTTCTTTACTGGGGTGGTTGTGTCAGAACTGAAACCAGTTCTGCTCAGGCCTCCTGAAGCTCAGTCCTGCCACGTGGGAGTGCTAGAGCTTTCCACTGTTCTCTACTGTAGGAGAGGGGCTCGAGGGGAGGAGGACTTTCATCCCTGATGTGTCATCAGGACAGAAGAATAAAAAGTGTCTAAAACTAGTTGCCATCGAGTTGATTCTGACTCATGGCGACCCCATGAGTGTCAGAGTTGAACTCTCGTTCCAGAGGGTTTTCAACACCTGATTTTTTGGAAGTGAATTGCCAAGGTTTTCTTCCAAGGCACCCCTGGGTGGACTCGAACCTCTAACCTTTGGGTTAGTAGCTGAGCGCTTAGCCATTGGCACCACTGTCTGAGCACTATCATTTCAAGGAGACAAGAGGGATGAAAGCAGGGCGTGGCAGGTGGAGGTGGAAGAAAAGTCTAAGCCCTGTGGGAAGAGGAATGAGAGACGCTGCCCTTTCTGAGAAGAGGATGTGAGGATGGGAACGTGCCCTCTGCATCATCACTGTTTTCCCCAAAAGGCTTTTAATACCATCTCCACTTCTTTTTCTGATGACTAGTTTATTGCAGTTTTTAAATTAACTCGGTATAAGATGTTCCATTTTCCTTGAATGTTTGACATCCAAGAGATAAAACTTGTTCTCTCTGTGATTCACGCATCGATTTTTCTTGTTTCTGCCTTGCGGTTGGCTCTGGCCGTGGCTGATGGGCACATTACAGCACAGTCTTGTTTCATTAGGAATCAGAGCTAGTGTGCTTTCTTTCCTATTCTCATGTCTTCTCATTGATGGCACAGGCGTGAAACCAGAGACAGGGTCTCTGACAGAGCCTAGAAAACCCCGAGAGTATGGCCCCCAGACACCATCTTAACTCAGTACAGAAGTCACTTCTGAGGTTCACCCTTCAGCCAAAGATTAGATGGGTCTGTAGGGCAAACAGTAACACATGTGAGGAATGTGCTTCAGTGTTCAATCATGTGTGTGAGACTAATGGGCATACCAGCCCCAAAGCAAAAAAAGGCGGCAGGAAGGGGCAGGAAACCTGGATGAATGGAAATGGGAAACCCAGAGTGGAGAAGGGGGGAGTGTTGACACATCACAGGGTTGGCAACCAATGTCACAAAACAATTTGTGGATTAAGTGTTTAATGAGAAACTGATTTCCTCTGTAAACTTTCACCTAAAGCACAATTAAAAAAAAAAACAAAAAACATGATAATCCATCGGACTGTGGAGCCTCTCAACTCCAAAGGCTCTGCCATCCAGGGCAGGGCTGATTCACAGGGAGAGGAGGCAGCCTCCTGCGAGGTGGGCCGGAAGGCCATCCGCACCTGTAATACCCCATTTCCTCCACTGGGTTGACTACTGTAAGGCACAAGCTACTACCAGTGCAGGAATCCTTGGGTGGCGCAGATGGTTAAGTGTTCGACTACTAGCTGAAAGGTTGGTGGTTCAAAACCACTCTGAGGTACCCTGGAAGAAAGGCCTGATGATCTGCTTCCAAAAGGTCACAGCCTTGAAAATCCTATAGAGCACAGTTCTACTCTGCACACGTGGGGTCGCCATGAGTTGGAATTGACGAAAAGGCAACTAACAGCGATGCTATCAGCACTCATGGCTTTGTGCTTCTGGTTCCTCATAGTTCCCTAAAGTGCAGGGTTGTTTTCCAGATTTTTTACCTGAGTAATATGTATAAAAAGTATAGAACAGTGCACAGAGTACCAAAAAAACCAAACCAAGTGCCATCAAGTCAATTCTGACTCATAGCGACCGTATAAAACAGAGTAGAATTGCCCCCATAGAGTTTCCAAGGAGTGCCTGGCGGATTCGAACTGCCGTCTCTTTGGTTAGCCATAGCACTTAACCACTACGCCACCAGGGTAGCACACAGTAAATGCTAAATGATGTTGAAAATAGTCAACTATTTTCAACATCATTAAGATTAATTATAACCAAATGACATACAGCTGGTCCTTATTATGCGTGGATTCTGTATTCGCAGATTCACCTTGTTGTTGTACGTGTTGTTGTTGAGTCCCTTCTGACTCACAGCGACCCCAACAGAGTAGAGCTGCTCCATAGGGTTTCTTGGCTGTAAACTTTACAGAAGCAGATCTCTAGGTCTTTCGCCCGAGGAGCTACTGGGTGAGTTTGACCTGCTGACCTTTTGGTTAGTAGCCAGACACTTAACCATTATGCCAACAGGGCTCTTTGCAAATTTGCCTACTTCCAAATATATATTTGCAAGTCCAAAGTCATTACTCGCAACACTTTGGTGGTCATTTGCAGACATGTGCAGAGCAGCGAAAAATTTGAGCCTCCTGACGCGCATATTCCCAGCTGAGGTTGAACGAGGACTCGTGTGGGCTTTAAACAGCGGAGGTGCCTGGCTCTTTGTGTCCTAGACGAGAGACACAACAGAAAGGTGGGTGCCAAGCGGAGGCAAAGGGCCATGGGCTATGGGATAGCACCGCTTGTTGTTAAGACGTTTTTCTGAGTCAGAGCCACTGGTGAGTAGTGTGAACTCCAGACCATTTGGAGAGGTGGTGAGCAGTGAAGGTTGGCCAAGGTGGCCACATGCCAGCATCAGAGAAGTGAGGTGGGGAGCGGAGGATGGAGTTGACTGGCCTGGTGGTCAGAGAGGTGGAGAAATCTGGCCTAGGCTCTTGCCTCAGATGTGTGTGCAGCCCAGGCGGGACGGCCGCTTCGGTTAGCTGCAGTGAGGCTACTTTTCTCTTCTGGGGTCCCTCCACGCTGCCCTATGACCCCAAGGATGGCCACAGGGACAGGTGGTGCTGGGGTTCGTTGAGGGCAGGACTATTTCTTAATCCAGGTATCCTATTATGGGCTAAGCATTTGCCCTTCAAGACTAATTGTCTTCCCTTCAGTCTTAGTGCTGCGATAAAAAAATACCTCAAGTGGGTAGCTTTAATTAATAGAAATTTATTTTCTCACAGTTTAGGAGGCCAGAAGTCAGAATTCAGGGTGCTGGCTTTATGGGAAGGTTCTCCCGGTCTGCCCTGGGGGAAGATCCTGTATCAGCTTCTCTAGTCTTTGCTTGGCCTTCCTTGGAGATCGTGCAGCATCTCTCTTTCCTGCTGGGTTCTGTGCCTAGACTCCTTTTATATCTCAGAAGCGATTGGTTCAAGATGCTCCCTGTACTGGTGGCCTCATTAACATAACAAAGACAGCCCTATTCTCAAATGGAATTATTACATCCACAGGTATCAACCAAACCAAACCCGTTGCCATGGAGTTGATTCTGACTCATAGACTTGTAGCAACTCTATAGAGGGTAAGAGCTCAGGCTGCTAACCAAAAGGTCAGCAGTTCAAATTTACCAGTCTCTCCTTGGAAACCCTGTGGGGGCAATTCTACTCTGTTCTATAGGGTCCCTATGAGCCCACAGGTATTTTTACAGCACATATCTTTGAGTGACACAGTTGAATCGACAATGCCATCTTTACCGTGGCTAACCAAGGGGTGGCAGTTACTGTCCTCTTTTGGGACCCCTCCATGCTGCCCTATGACCCCAGGGGTGGCTACAGGGAGAAGGGGTGCTAGGATTCCTTGAGGGCAGGGCTGTTTCGTTAATCCATGTATTCTGTAATGTGCAAAGCATTAGCCCTTCCAGGCTAATTGTCTTTCTATCAGTCTTAGTGCTGCTATAAGAGAAATACCACGAGCCAGCACCGCATAAGGCTTCATACTTGGGGAAATCTTTCATTTGCACCGTCTCACTTGATCCTCACATTCGCCTAGTGGAGTAGTTCTCATCACTACCCTCCCTGTTCTGGAGATGAGGCCACTGGGGCCCAGCGATAATAAGTGACTCATCAGAGGACACTCGGCTGGTGAATGACCTGAGGCCACTCGGCATCATACTTCTTAAGTTTACATCCCACGTCCCACCCTGACGTCTTGTTGCCTCTTTTGCCAATAGGGGCTCCTGGCAACTTAGCCTGCCGATTGTTGCTCATGGTGAAGCTGGCCCCTGGAGGAGCCTGAACAGGCTGGTAGCTGGAGTGCTGTCAGGGCTCTGAAGGTTGATGAAAACTGCCCCCTTATCTCGCTGCCCACGCTGGGTCAGGTTGTGAGTCAGCTCACTCCTTTGCTGGAGCGCACAGAGATAAAACTGACAAATATGTCATTACCAGCTTAGAAAACAGCTGGCTGGTGGTTGACCTGCTTTTTAAAGCTTGTGGCTGCAGAGGATACTGCTGGTGATTTAGTGCTAAAGGAAAGTGCCCCAACCTGGCAGGCCCAGCTCCCCAGAGCTCCTGAGTGCAATCCCTACATGCCAGCAGCTGATACCCCCATCAGAAAGATCTGATCCCGCCATAATTATACATATGGCCCTTTGTGGCTGGTCTGAGTGTCTCGGGCCAGACCTTCTCTCTCTGCACTCCCCTCTCCCACTGTTACTCATTTCTCTCTCCTATTGTCAGACTACAAATTGCGGGTGTGTAGTGGAACCTCCATGGAGCCCTGGTGGCGTAGTGGTTAAGAGCTCAGGCTGCTAACCAAAAAGTCAGCAGTTCAAATCCACCAGCCACTCCTTGGAAACCCTATGGGGCAGTTCTACTCTGTCCTGTAGGGTCACTATGAGTTGGAATTGACTCAGCAGCAAAGGGTTTAGTTTTGGTTTGATTAATGGAACTTCTAGGAGTACTTGGGTGGTGCAGATGGTTGACATGCTCTGCTGCCGATGGAAAGGTTGGAGGCTCAAGTCCACCAAGAGGTGACTTGCAAGAAAGGTCTGGTAATCTACTTCTGAAAAATTCCAGGTTGAAAACCCTGTGGAACACAGTTCTACTGTGACGCACCTGGGGTCGCCATGAGTCAGAGTGAACTCAACATGATGACTGGTTTCATAGAGCTTCCACAAGGTGTAAGACCCAAACTCCTAAGCTTGGAACACAAGACTAAAATAACATGCCGTCTATTATCCCTCAAGCCTATATCTGTCCAATCTACCTTCCAATCCATGCAGCCATAGCTAACCATGGGCTGTCTTATTGACTATGCCATGTCTTTCCTATGGAAAGAGGGATTACTGAAGGGGTGAACAAAAGATGGAGTCCATGGGTGATGTAAACAGCTAGGCACTCGACTACTAACTGCAAAGTTGGCGGTTTGAACCCACACAGAGGTGAAAGACCTGCTTGCTGATCAGATTCCAAAAGGTCACAGCCTTGAAAGCCTACGGAGCACAGTTCTACTCTGCAATGCGGGGGCAACCGTGAGCAAGAATCAACTGGACGACAAATGGTTTGGTGTTTTGGTTACACAAGGGCCGGAACTGTAAGACGAAAGCTGTCATTCTCCTTAGTGGCCCACTGCCAGGAGCCAACCCTATAGTTACCCACCATGCGAGCCCACTTCAGTTATTGTTATGGATGAAGCAAGGGAAACTTGGGGTTAGGGAAACATTAAACTATATAAATAAATACCCCTTTGCCCTCGGCAAGGATGGAAGAGCCTTGCCTTTATTTCACCACAGCTTTACCACTTTGAATATCCAGGATTTGAAACCAAAGGAAGGAGAGGCACCCTGCTACTCCCAAACTCTCTCATTTCTGGAAGTTGCAGAGTTTCTGAGACCCCAGGCTGTCTCTCAGCACCCCAAAAGGCCGACCATTAAGATAGCCCTTCACTCTGCAAGACAGGATATCCCAAGCCAGACACCTGGATGAGACTGCGAGAGACATGAGAAGACAGAGGAGGAGTGGGGAAGAGTTGTCTGAAATAAGGCTGTGGTTAGTGAACCTGGGCCTCCCCTCTGAACTCTAACTTCAGAGCAAAATTTTACCAAGCCTAGAGGAGATTAGACACCAGATCCAAAAGAACTTGAATCAACCTTGATTAAATTAAGTTTTGATTGTCCAGTCGTTAGGTGAAGAGAAAGGCATTACGGAGTGAGTTGTGTCCCCCGCCAGATATGTGTCAACTTGTCTAGGGCATGATTCCCAGTATCATGTGGTTGCCCTCCATTTTGTGATCTGACATAATTATCCTCCATCTTGTGGTGCGTTATAAATCCTAGCCTCTATGCCTGTGATTAGGTCCCATTTGGGAGCGAGTTGTCTGTTACGTTAATGAGGCAGGACTAGGGTGGGGTGCCATACTAAAGGTGTGACTCCAGTCACCACCCTTACCCCAGTCACCACAGCCACACCTTCCTTGAATTGCACTACTTATCCTTCAAGAGAGAAAAGGAGAGAGAAACAAGCAGACATGGGGACCTCCATACCACCAAAAAGAAGAGATAAGAACGGAGCACATCTTTTGGACCCGGGGTCCCTCCACTGAGAACCTCCTAGAACCAGGAGACCTAGAGAGACAACTGTAACATCAGAGATGTTGCAGGATGGGGAGAATTGGCACTGGGAAATAGCAGCAGTAGAACCAGGAAACTGGCACGAGACAGTGGGGAAGCCAACCCACGAAATGAGAAAGCTGAGTGTCTTTGGGCAGGCGGCTTCCTGGCAGAGCGGGATGCCTTTGGGCACTTACCAGCAGAGCTAAAGATCTTTGTAACACTTACCCAAGCAGGGCAGAGGCCAGGCCAAGAGCCAGAGAGAGCCCTGCCTGTGGACACGGCTGAGAAGAGGCTGTCCTGATCAGCATGGACCTTCCTCCAGAGCCGACGGAGAAAGCAAGCCTTCCCTGCAAGCCTGCAATCTGAATTCGGACTTCTAGCCTCCTAAACTGTGAGAAAATAAATTTCTGTTTGTTAAAGCCATGCACTTGTGGCATTTCTGTTATAGCAGCACTAAATGACTAAGAATTCTTACGGTTGAGTAGGATATCATGGGAAGGACTGTGGTGGGTCTGAGGAACGAGGTCAAAGCCGCAGACGCTATCCTTTGGGGAAACCCTGATGACAGCTTATCCCCGATTCCTGGTCCTTACGGGGTCGGGTGGAGCTGACTCGCTGTCTCTAGTGCATCCTGGACTCCCCTAAGATAGTGCCTACATCTGTTGTCCAAATCTGCCGAGAGCCTGCCCCAGAATGGAGACTGTTCCCTGAGTAACAGTGGATTCCCTGTATTTGTTCCACCTCATTATGGAAATAATGTGACCCCTTTTTTTTTATGAACCCTGGGGGCGCAATAGTTAAGCACCTGGCTGCTAACCAAAAGGTCAGAGGTTCAAATCCACCAACCACTCCATGGGAGAAAAGACCTGGCAGTCTGCTCCTATAAAGATTATAGCCCAGGAACCCTATGCGGCAGTTCTCCTCGCCCTGTAGGGTCTCTCTGTATGAGTTGGAATCAACTGGACAGCACACAACAACAACCTCCTGGTCTCTTGCTTCCTTCTCACTCTTCTATGCCTGTTGATCTGAGCATTACATGTTGATCTGAGCATTGCATATTGATCTGAGCATTACATGTTGTTCTGAACATTACCTGCTGATCTGAGCATTACATGTTGTTCTGAGCATTGCATATTGACCTGAGCATTACGTGTTGATCTGAGGATTCCTGTTGACCTGAGCATTGCATGTTGATCTGAGCATTGCATGTTGCTCTGAGCATTGCATGTCGATCTGAACATTACATGTTGATCTGAGCATTGCATGTTGGTCCTAAGCACATTGCAATCATCTAGCAAATGGAATTCTTTTCCTCTGAGGATGAGTGGTGATGGTTGGGAATCCTGGATCAAGTACTCATTGATCTTAGTCAAGTGGCAAGCGCATAGAGTTGGGGCTTGACAGACACTGGTTCTGTGTGACCTGAGGCAAGTTACTCAGCCTCTCTGGGATATACTTT
Source organism: Loxodonta africana (assembly GCF_030014295.1). Taxonomy (NCBI): domain Eukaryota; kingdom Metazoa; phylum Chordata; class Mammalia; order Proboscidea; family Elephantidae; genus Loxodonta; species Loxodonta africana. The sequence goes on from NC_087359.1 coordinate 20,193,118, forward strand.
TCTCATCTTTAAAATGGAGATGCTCATTGTATCTCCATCCCAGAGTGGATGGAAGGATTTTGTTTGAAAGTGTGAAATAAAGTGGTTAAAATATAGCAAGTGCTCAAGAGACACCACCATCCCCTTTCATTACTTCTGAGGTTTGACATTTCAGTTGAGCTTTTACACCGAGATGCTTCATCAGGGCTTGAAAATTGGAAACCTGGGGGCGGAATTCTGGCTTGTTATATGCGTTCTGTTTGGTTGACATGGTGTTTTATTTTGCTTAATTTGATCGACTTTAGCTTGGGCGCGTGCTCTGCAGTTTGCATTGTTTCATCAGTAAGGTCAGGGCAGAATATTGGGAAACGGGTGACAACATGCTGCTATTAAGACAGCTATGTGATAAGAGCGCAGGAGACCCATTGAAGGGAATTCTAGCAGAAGGAACAGTCAAGTGGGAAGTTGCTAGAGGATTATATTCCAGAATTTTCCCACTAGGGAGGTTGGAAGGCAGATCAGGCAGCAACCCAGTGGACATGGGAGGCAGGTGCGAGTTCACAGCCCCGCCGTGGGTGAGCAGTGATGTGAGCAGTCTGCTGAGCTGGTTTGGAGATGGCTGACGGCACTGGGTTTTTGTAGGGGTGAGGGCTGTGTGCCTGGCTTCCTTGATCATGAAGATCTGATCCAAATAATAAAGAAAAGGGTGCATCCAGTGTTGATCACATCCTTAGTTATCAACCCCACTGACATCTCCAGGCATCTTTTAAATTGTTTCTCAAGGATGGGGGAGCTTTATGGTGAGTGTGGTGATGGGACGTAGGTGGCTCAGTCTGGACAGTGCTTGGTGGCCATGGGACAGCTCAGTGTCCCACATGGAAATCAAAGCTGTCTTAGAGCCCAGGGCCCTCGTCCTAAATCTCCTTGGCCCAGCTTTGTGCACTGGAGGGAGCACCAGGCGCAGACAGGTCAGACGGGCTCTTTGCAGAAAGCAGATTGTCTTCCTTGGTGTCTTTTCGAAACAGCATATGCTAAAATATGCTCCACAAAACCCATGTATCATGAGACTTGTCAAGAAAAAAAATAGAGAAGATTCCACGGCCAAGGACATTTGGACACTCGTGTACTCTGCATTCCTCAGGCAGATTCACAAACATGATTATGAATGATACTGAATAAAGACATCTATTTACACAAACATATGTAAGAACCCTGGTGGTGCAACAGTTAAGTGCTCAGCTGCTAACCAAAATGTTGGTGGTTCGAACCAGGAGAAAGACCTGGTGATCCCTTTCCATAAAGTTTATAACCTGGAAACCTTGTAGAACAGTTTCACTCTGTAACTATGAGTCGGAAATGACTCACAGCACCCAACAGCAATGTGTGTGTGTGTGTGTGTTCTTGTTCCAGCTGTTGAGTTGGCACCTGACTCCTGGCAACTCCATATACAACAGAAGGAGATGCTGCCTGGTCCTACACCATCCCCATGATCAGTTGTGGATTAGATCGCTGTGATCCATAGGGCTTTCTGTGACTGATTCCTGGAAGTAGATTACGAAACCTTTCTTCCAAGTCTGTTGTAGTCTGGGAGCTCCTTGGAAACCTTTTCAGCATCATAGCAACAAGCAAATCTTCACTGACAAATGAATGGTGGCTATGCATGGGGTACATTGGCCGGGAATTGAACCTTGGTCTCCCACATGGAAGGTGAGAATTCTACCACCAAACTACCAATGCCCTATCATGTATGTGTGTGTGTATGTGTGTATATATATATATATATAGTTTTTGGTAGATGCCATCGAGTCGGTTCTGACTCATAGCTACCCTATAGGACAGAGTAGAACTGCCCACTAGGGTTTCTAAGGAGGGGCTGGTAGGTTTGAACTGCCAACCTTTTGGTTAGCAGCCACCTGAGCTCTTAACCAGTATACCACCAGGGCTCCATATGTGTGTGTCCGTGCATATATCTATCTATCTATCTATCTATCTATATATATATATATACACACTCACATACATATACACATACACACACATACATATATATACTTTGTTGTTGTTGTTGTCAGGTGCCATTGAGTAGGTTCTGACTCTATGCACAACAGAACGAAACACTGCCCGGTCCTGCGCCATCCTTACAATCGTTATTATGCTTGAGCTCATTGTTGCAGCCACTGTGTCAGTCCACCTTGTTGAGGGTCTTCCTCTTTACCGCTGACCCTGTACTCTGCCAAGCATGATGTCCTTCTCCAGGGACTGATCCCTCCTGACAACATGTCCAAAGTATGTGAGATGCAGTCTTGCCGTCCTTGCCTCTAAGGAGCATTCTGGCCGCACTTCTTCGAAGACAGATTTGTTCCTTCTTTTGGCAGGCCATGGTATATTCAATATTCTTCGCCAACACCACAATTCAAAGGCGTCAACTCTTCTTCGGTCTTCCTTATTCATTGCCCAGCTTTCACATGCATATGATGCGGCTGAAAATACCATGGCTTGGGTCAGGCTCACCTTAGTCTTCAGGGTGACATCTTTGCTCTTCAACACTTTGAAGAGGTCCTTTGCAGCAGATTTACCCAATGCACTGTGTCTTTTGATTTCCTGACTGCTGTTTCCGTGGCTGTTGATTGTGGATCCGAGTAAAATGAAATCCTTGACAACTTCAATCTTTTCTCCGTTTATCATGATATTGCTCATTGGTCCAGTTGTGAGGATTTTTGTTTTCTTTATGTTGAGGTGCAGTCCATACTGAAGGCTGTGGTCTTTGATCTTCATTAGTAAGCGCTTCAAGTCCTCTTCACTTTCAGCAAGCAAGGTTGTGTCATCTGCATAATGCAGGTTGTTAATGAGTCTTCCACCAATCCCGATGCCCCATTCTTCTTCATATAGTCCAGCTTCTCGTATTATTTGTTCCGCATACAGATCAAATAGGTATGGTGAAAGAATACAACCCTGACGCACACATTTCCTGACTTTAAACCACTCGGTATCCCCTTGTTCTGTCCAAACAACTGCCTCTTGATCTATGTAAAGGTTCCTCATGAGCACAATTAAGTGTTCTGGAATTCCCATTCTTCTCATTGTTATCCATAGTTTGTTATGATCCACATAGTGAAATGCCTTTGCATAGTCAATAAAACACAGGTAAACATCCTTCTGGTATTCTCTGCTTTCAGTCAGGATCCATCTGACATCAGCAATGATATCCCTGGTTCCATGCCCTCTTCTGAAACCAGCATGAATTTCTGGCAGTTCCCTGTTGATATACTGCTGCAGTTGTTTTTGAATGATCTTCAGCAAAATTTTGCTTGCGTGTGATATTAATGATATTGTTCTATAATTTCCACATTCAGTTGGATCACCTTTCTTGGGAATATGCATAAATATGGATCTGTTCCAGTCAGTTGGCCAGGATGCTGTCTTCCATATTTCTTCACATAGATGAGTGAGAATCCCCAGCGCTGCATCTGTTTGTTGAGACATCTCAATTGACATTCCATCAATTCCTGGAGCCTTGTTTTTTGCCAATGCCTTCAGAGCTGCTTGGACTTCTTCCTTCAGTACCATCGGTTCTTGATCATATGCCACCTCTTGAAATGGCTGAATATCGACTAATTCTTTTTGGTATAATGACTCTGTGTATTCCTTCCATCTTCTTTTGATGCTTTCTCCGTTGTTTAATATCTTCCCCATAGAATCCTTCACTATTGCAACTCGAGGCTTGAATTTTTTCTTCAGTTCTTTCAGCTTGAGAAACGCCAAGCGTGTTCTTCCCTTTTGGTTTTCCATCTCCAGCTCTTTGCACATGTCATTATAATACTTTACTTTGTCTTCTCGAGACATCCTTTGAAATCTGTTCAGTTCTTTTACTTCATCAATTCTTGCTTTAGCTGCTCGATGTTCAAGAGCAAGTTTTAGAGCCTCCTCTGACATCCATCTTGGTCTTTGCTTTCTTTCCTGTCTTTTCAGTGACCTCTTACTTTCTTCATGGATGATGTCCTTGATGTCATTCCACAACTCGTCTGGTCTTTGGCCACTAGTGTTCAATGTGTCAAATCTATTCTTCAGATGATCTCTAAATTCAGTTGGGATATACTCAAGGTCATATTTTGGCTCTTGTGGACTTGCTCTGGTTTTCTTCAGTTTCAGCTTGAAATTGTGTATGAACAATTAAGGGTCTGTTCCACAGTCGGCCCCTGGCCTTGTTCTGACTGATGATAATGAGCTTTTCCATCGTCTCTTTCCACAGATATAGTCAATTTGATTTCTGTGTGTTCCATCTGGTGAGTTCCATGTGTATAGTCGTCATTTATGTTGGTGAAAGAAGGTATTTGCAAGGAAGAAGTCGTTGGTCTTGCAAAATTCTGTCATTCGATCTCCGGCATTGTTTCTATCACCAAGGCCATATTTTCCAACTACTGATCCTTCTTCTTTGTTTCCAACTTTCGCGTTCCAATCGCCAGTAATTATCAGTGCATCTTGATGGCATGTTTGATCAATTTCAGACTGCAGCAGCTGATAAAAACCTTCTATTTCTTCCTCTTTGACCCTAGTGGTTGGTGCATAAATTTGAATAATAGTCATATTAACTGGTCTTCCTTGTAGCCGTATGGAAATTATCCTATCACTGACAGCATTGAACTTCAGGATAGATCTTGAAACGTTCTTTTTGACAATGAATGCAACGCCATTCCTCTTTGAGTTGTCATTCCCAGCATAGTAGACTATATGATTGTCCAATTCAAAATGGCCAATAGCAGTCCATTTCAGCTCACTAGTGCCTAGGATATCAATGTTTATGCGTTCCATTTCATTTTTGATGATTTCCAGTTTTTGTAGATTCGTACTTCGTACATTCCAGGTTCCAATTATTAATGGATGTTTGCAGCTATTTTCTCATTTTGAGTCGTGCCACATCAGCAAATGAAGGTCCCAAAAGCTTTACTCCATCCATGTCATTAAGGTGGACTCTACTTTGAGGAGGCAGCTCTTCCCCTGTCATCTTTTGAGTGCCTTCTAACCTAGGGGGCTCATCTTCCAGCACTATATCAGACAGTGTTCCACTGCTATTCATGAGGTTTTCACTGGCTAATGCTTTTCAGAAGTAGACTGCTGGGTCCTTCTTCCTAGTCTGTCTTAGTCTGGAAGCTCAGCTGAAACGTGTCCTCTATGGGTGACCCTACTGGTATCTGAATACTGATGACCTAGCTTCCAGCATCACAGCAACACCCAAGCCCCCACAGTACGACAAACTGACAGACACGTGGGGGATACATATAATGTGTATGTGTATATATTTATAAACATATATATTTATGTTTATATATATATATATTTAGTGTCCAATGAACTTGACAGGACACTTTCATGAAATAGTTGTTAACATGCAGCAGATCTGATGCCCCCCCAGAATCCACTTTGGGAAATGTTGTCCTAAACCTTTCTGAGTTATTTTTATGTCGGTTCTAGGGAAGCCAGATTTCTGAGTGGAATTACAGGCAGGATCAGATTTGCCTAAAAATCTTTCTTCTGCCAAACACAATGTTAAAGGCATGTCCAAAGTACTGGTCCAAAAGAAAAGACTTGCAGTCCAAGCCCAGTCTAAGCATTTAGTGGATGATGGGGTCTTTGGCGACTGAGAGGGTACTCTGTGCCTAAAGGCATTCAAAAGTTAAAAATCATGACCCTGTTAGTCCACCAAACTGAACTGTTGGATGAACCCAATACAGCCTGCAGATAGGAGGGTTGGTGACCCCTTCCCTACCCAGGACCCGAATGTTTTGGGATGGTATAAATTTATGGTTCAAGAATGGCATCCCTGGGTGGTGCAGATGGTTACAGTCTGGACTACTAACTGAGAGATTGGCGGTTCAAACCTACCCAGAGGCACCTCAGAAGTAAGGCCTGGTCATCTGCTTCTGAAAGGTCACAGCCGTGAAAACCCAATGGAGCAGTTCCAGTCTGCATACATGGTGTCAGCATGAGTCAGAATGGACTCAACAGCAACTAACGACAACAACGTCAGAGTTTGGCACGAGGTCATACGTTTTAACTGCCTAGGGTGACATCAACTGTGACATCCCTGAGATTCTGTTTGCTGCCCCTGCCAAAATATTGGCAAGCCCTGATTCACAAGGCATACAGTTCCCTCCGCAGAGAGCTCCAGTTATGAGGGATACTTCCTTATATGGAGCCAAGAGCTACTCCCTCTGTCTTCTCTCAGCTGGGTTTTTGAACCTAAGTTCAGAACGTTAACTTTACTTTTTGTAAATGCCATCTTGTTTTACCTCATTTCGCAGGCTTTGCAATTATAAATCTATTTCTGTCAACCGTATTACTTAACGTTCTCTCATAATTTTTCCTTTGCTGTTCCCACTGAAGTTATTGATGTTATTATTGACTGGACAATACCATTGACCGAGGTGTGTGACTTAGCTTACTTGTTTCCCCCCAGGAGTGCATAAATTCATTCATTTACACCTACCGAATATAATCATTCAACCAGCTATTAATTCATTTAACTGTACCAGGATGTTGCCTTCATTTTTTATCTTGTTCATTGGTATCATGAGAATCAAAACCCTTGATGAAATCCAGATACACTGTATTTTTCATCTTTTACATTCTCCTGCCCTTTCTGACTCACAGCAACCTTATAGAACAGAGCAGAACTTCCCTTTAGGGTTTCTAAGGCTATAAATTTTATGGAAGCAGATTGCCACATCTGTCTCCCACAGAGCAGCTGGTGGGTTTAAACCACCAATCTTTCAGTAAGCCGCCAAGCACTTAACAACTGCACCACCAGGGCTCCTCTTTCTGCCCTACCAATTATAAATTCAATCAAAATGATTGTGAGGTAAGGGGGTAAGGAAACTAGATTACTGGAAACAGAACAACCAGAATGGAATTAATAAGAATGATGACACATTGTGAAACAATGTAACCAATGTTACTGAATAATTTGTGTAGAAATTGTTAAATGGGAACTTAACCTACTGTGTAAACTCTCACCGAAAACACAATAAAATGTTATTTAAAAAAATAATTTTGGTAGTTTGACACGAATTATTATGGAAGAATCTATGCTGGTTTTTCTTGATCACCATTGCTGTTTGTTTCCTTGTCTCTTTGTTTTAGAGATTCATGAGCCAGGCTTTTAATAACCTATCCTTGATTTTTTCGTATTACTAACAAATTCTTTGGCTTGTATAGTCTATAATCCTTTTCTCCATCCTGAAAATCCACACTTTTTTTGTTTTCTGGTATCTATAATATTCTCTGTAATTCCTCAAAGATTATTTTATGATTGGTCTCATGCACAGGTTATTTCAGTCCTGTGTGGATGTTCCACCTGGTATGTACAAGTTTGGAATGCTTTGGCTGCAAGTAACAACAGATTTGGGCAACAGTGGGGATTTATGTGTCTTACACAATGTGAAGACCAAGGGCTTGTCAGTTTCAAGATGTTCAGGGGGAAGAAGTCCTTTCCACTGTTTGAATCTACCATCCTCAACCTGCAGGCCTCATGGTGGTTTATCCTTGCTCACAAATTGCTGGCTGTATTTCCAGCTGAACATTGCACCCGTGTTCCAGAAAGAAAAAACAAGAAAGGGTTCTTTTTTTCTTTAAACCTTTCATCAGAATGGGTTGGTGTCCATATCAGTGAAGCAAAGACATCACAAGAAACCCTCGACTTGATGGGTATCACCGGCCAGAACTGTGTCATGAGTTACCTCCAGCCACAAGGAAGTTGGGGGGACTGAGCATTTTTAGCTGGAAATGTTATGATGCACGAGGCATGAATCTTGGAAAATTGGAAGTTGTCAAAAATGAAATGGAAAGCTTGAAAATCAATATCCTAGGCATTAGTGAACTGAAATGGTTTGGTATTGGCCACTTTGAATCAGACAATCATGTATGGTCTACTAAGGAGCCCTTGGAAACCCTGGTGGTATAGTGGTTAAGAGCTATAGCTGCTAACCAAAAGGTCCACAGTTCAACTCCACCAGGCACTCCTTGGAAATCCTATGGGACAGTTCTACTGTGTCCTTTACGGTTGCTATGAGTTTGGTGTTTTGGTTTAAGGAGCCCTGGTGGTGCAGTGGTTAAAGCATTGGACTGCTAACCAAAAGGTGGTTCAAAACCACCAGAAGCTCCACAGGAGAAAGATATGGCAGCCTGCTTCTGTAAAGATTTACAGCCTTAGAAACCCTGTGGTGTCAGTATGAGTTGGAATAGATTCAACAGCAGTAGGTTGGGTTTGGTTTTTGTGCTGGGAATGACAAATTGAAGAGGAATGGTGTTGCATTCATCGTCAAAAAGAACATTTCAAGACCTACCCTGAAATACAACACTGTCAGTGATGGGATAATATCCATACGCCTACAAGGAAGACCAGTTAATACAACTATTATTCAAATTTATCAACCAACCACTAATGTCAAAGATGAAGAAATTGAAAATTTTTTACCAGCTTCTGCAGTCTGAAGAAACCCTGGTGGCATAGTGGTTAAGTGCTATGGGTGCTAACCAAAGGGTCGGCAGTTCGAATCCACCAGGCTCTCCTTGGAAACTCTATGGGGCAGTTCTACTCTGTCCTATAGGGTCTCTATGAATCGGAATCGACTTGACGGCACTGGGTTTGGTTTTGGTTTTGGTGTGCAGTCTGAAACTGTTGAAACATGCAATTAAGATGCGTTGATAATTGCAGATGATTGGAATGCAAAAGTTGGAAACAAAGAAGGATCAGTACTTGGAAAATATGACCTTGGTGATGTGAAACGATGCCAGAGATCACATAATACAGAATCATTGGAAATACCTTTTTTCAACAATATAAATGGTGACTATAGACATAGACCTTGCCAGATGGAATACACAGGAATCAAATCGACTACATCTGTGTAAATAGACAATGGAGAAGCCCAATATCATCAGTTAGAACAAGACAAGGGGCCAACCATGGAACAAACCATAAATTGCTCATATGCAAGTTTGAGTTGAAGCTAAGAAAATTAAAACAAGTCCACAAGAGCCAAAGCACAACCTTCAGTATATCCCACCTGAATTTAGAAACCACCTCAAGAGTAGATTTGATGTATTGAACACTAATGACCAAAGACCAGACAAGTTATAGCATGACATCAAGGACACCATACATGAAGAAAGCAATGGGTCGTTAAAAAGACAGGAAAGAAAGAAAAGACCAAAATGAATGTCAGAAGAGACTCTGAAATTTACTCTTAAACGTAGAGTAGCTAAAACATACAGAAGAAATAATGAAGTGAAAGAGCTGAACAGAATATTTCAAAGGGCAGCTCCAGAAAACAAAGTAAAGTTTTTATAATGAAATGCACAAAAATCTGGAGTTAGAAATCTAAAAGGGAAGAACACGCTTGGCATTTCTCAAGCTGAAAGAACTGAAGAAAAATCCAAGCCTCGAGTTGCAATATTGAAGGCTTCCATGGGCAAACAGTAAAATCTTGCTGCAGATAATTCAAAAATGGTTACAGCAGTAAATCAACAGGGAACTGCTGGAAATGCAAGCCGGATTCAGAAGAAGACATGAAACAAGGGCTATCAGGTGCTAGTGTCAGGTGGATCTTGGTTGAAAGCAGGGAACACCAGAAAGAGGTTTACCTGTGATTTTATTGACTTGCAAAGGCATTTGACTGTGTGGATCATAACAAATTATGGATAGCATTGCAAAGAATGGGAATTCCAGAACACCTAATTATGCTCATGTGGAACCTGTATATTGACCAAGGGGCAGTCGTTCAGATAGAACAAGGGGCTACTGTATGGTTTAAAATGAGGAAAGGTATGCTTCAAGGTTGTATGCTTTCACCATACTTATCCAATCTGTATGCTGAGCAGATAATCCGAGATGCTGGACTATGTGAAGAAGAAAGTGGCATCATGATTGAAGGAAGACTCATTAACAACCTGCTTTATGCAGATGACACAGTCACGCTTGCTGAAAGCAAAGAGGACTTGAAACACTTACTGATGAAATTCAAAGACTACAGCCTTCAGCATGGATTACACCTCAACATAAAGAAAACAAAAATCCTTACAATTGGACCAATAAGCAACATCATGATAAATGGAGAAAATGCTGAAGTTGTCAAGGATTTCATTTTACTTGGATCCATAGTCAACAACCCTGGAAGCAGCTGTCAAGAAATCAAACAACGTATTGCATTGGGCAAATCTGCTGCAAAAATTCTCTTTCAAGTGTTAAAAAAGTGAAGATGTCACTTTGAGAACTAAGACGCACCTGATTCAAGCCGTGGTATTTTCAGTCTCCTCATATGCGTGTGAAAGCTGGACAACGAATAAAGAAGACCAAAGAAGAATTGATGCCTTTGAAGTGTGGTGTTGGTGAAGAATATTAAATATACCATGGACTGCCAAAAGAATGAACAAATCTCTTGGAAGATTTACGGCCAGGATGCTCCTTAGAAGCAAGGAAGCTGAGGGTTTGTCTCACATACTTTGGATATGTTATCAGGAGGGACCAAGCCCTGGAGAAGGACATCATGCTTGGTAGAGTAGAGTGTCAGCAAAAAAGAGGAAGACCCTCAATGAAATGGGTTGACACAGAGCTGCAACAATGGACTCAACCGTAGTAACAGTTGCAAGGTTGGTGCAGGACTGGCCAGCATTTCGTTCTGTTGTACTTAGAGTCATTATGAGTCTGAACCATCTGGACAGCACCTAACAAGAAATAACAACACATTACAATGTTAAACGAAATCCGAGTTCTGTTCGTAGGGAAAGGCAGAGAATGTTGATTGAGTGGGGAACTGGCAGTGTATGCCACATGGGGCTAGATATGGTAATTCATTTAAAGTAGCCAAGTGGTGTCTTACTGTGCACCTTTATTGAATTCCTCCTTGACTATGTTTTCTGGATCTTTCCAATTTTAGGATTATTCCCTTGGATTGATAGGTGGATCCATCCATTTTAGTTTCGTCATTCGAGAAATATTTATTAAGCAACTCTAGGTCTCCAGCCCTGTGCTCGATGAAGGGGATACCATGGTGCACACATACAGAAAAAATAGAATAGGCGAGTGCACCTAACAGAAAACCTGGCCCGGACTGGGGAGCCAGTGAGGGCTTCCCTGAGGGGGAGGACTTCCAAGCTGAGACTTGAAGGGTGAGAGGCAGTGACCAGGTGAAGGCAGGTAGACAGGAAGGGACAAAAAGAGTGTACCAGACAGAGAATGAGATCATGACATGGCCACAGGCTTTGATAGGCAGAAGCCTGCTGCTGTGGTGGCAGGTTTGACTGCCCTGCGGGACAAGAAACTCTCCCACAACCAGGCTGTGCTCTTGGACCATCCAGCCCTGGAACATCCTTACTCCCCAGGATGCGCTGTGAGAGCATGGGAGAGATCCAGCTCCACCTTCCCCATCACCAGGAAACAACTTGGAAGGGTTCTGAAGGATAAGGTCTGTGGAGTCATCACAATGCAGGGGCCACAATCTTCAATTTTATATCAAGGCCAGAGATTCTCATCCCAGTCATGTGATCCTGTCTCCCCTTGTATTAGGTCTTAGCCTTGAGAGTTTCGTTTTCCTACCATTTCAGACATTGAACCAGTTTTAAATCTTAACCTCTATTTCAGAATACTGACCCATGTTGGGATCAAAACCACACCACCTGCATCTGCTGTCTTTCTGTCCTCTATCAACTAACTCCAGGGGACAGTGGTTGTTCAACGGTAGAATTCTCACCTCCCATGCAGGAGACCCAGGTTCAATTCCCGGCCAGTGTACCTCATGCCCAGCCACCACCTGTCCATCAGTGCAAGTTACTGTGATTCTAACAGGTTTCACTGGAGCTTCCAGACTAAGATGGACTAGGAAGAAAGGCCTGGTGATCTCCTTCTGAAAATCAGCCAGTGAAAACCCTGCAGATCATAATGGTCCAATCCCCAACCGATCACGGGGATGATGCTGGACCAGGCAGCATTTTGTTCCATTGTGCACGGGGTAGCATGAGGCAGGGGCTGACTTGATGGCAGCAAACCACAAAACCAGCTTACTCCAGAGACACCCTACTCATATCTTGAATCTCCCAGATTGCAGATACCAGGCAATTTTCCTGTGACAAAGGAGGGGGGCCAGCCTGTGTTACAGGGTCTGGTAATGAGGCTTGTCAGAGGAAGGAGGTGAGTCCTGCTGGCAGGTCTCCCTAAGCGCCTGCCCGTCTGTCCTAGGAGTGTCTTGGATCAAATCTGACATTAATTAAAAGAAGGCCTCTGGGCCTTGAGCAGCTTGCAAGCTGAGCTGCATATTTTATTAATATTTGGCATTTACGCTGGACTTTAAATTTGCCAAGTGCTTTGCAGTGATTTATGAGATAATCTGTGCTGCTTCTTTGCTGGGTAGTACCTTGTTCAGACAGCATGTGAAATCCTTCTCCTGCCTCCTCTCTTTAGTCATGGGCTTTTCCTGCTTTTGTTTGTTAGTTTTAAAGGTATGGTTGTCTCATCCGGATATGTTAAATCCTAGGTTTCCTTCTAGATTTTCTGCCCAGTCTGTCTCCCTCCTTTCTCCGTTGTTTTCACTTCCTTACTTCCTCGCTCTTCGTCGGCCCCTACGGGACACCAGTGGTACAGTGGTCAGGTAGAACCATACTCCACCGGGTTTTCAGGGGCTGATGGTTCAGGAGCAGATCACCAGGCCTTTCTTCTGAGATGCCTCTGGGTGGACTTGAACCTCTAACCATTTGATTAGCAGCCTACTGTGTTAACTGGACCACCCAGGGACTTCTTTCTCCAGAGGAGGTTGTCCTATTTATTTTAGTCCTTCTTTTCCATTCCATTGGTTTTCTTCATATGTCTGGTGACTCCAAACTTTTGGAGCATATTCATGGGTCCAGAATGAGATTAATTGTTGTTATTGGTTGCCAAGAAGTTGATTTAACTCGTGGTGACCCCGTGTGTGCAGGGTTGAACTGCTTCATAGAGTTTTCAATAGCTGTGACCTTTCAAAAGCAGATTGCCAGGGCTGTCTTCCAAGTCACCTTTGGGTGGTTTCAGACTGCCAACCTTTTGGTTAGTAGTTGAGTGCTTAACCATTCGCACCACCTAGAGACTCCTTGAGGTTGATTAGATAATTAGAAAGGGCTTCCTCTGCAGCTGTGTGAGTCTGATTTGAAGGACTGATTTGGACTTTAGTTTCTGTGCATTTAGGAGGCCGTCTTTCCAGTCTGTTTCCAACCCTGTGAGGATGTGAGTGTGTGTGTGTGACTGCGTGCTTGCACGTGCCTTCACAGCTGCATATACACCCTTTCGCTCACCCTGCGGCTGCATCCCTATGTGTGTGAGCTGATCTATTCCAGAGTGAGGCTCCGCGCGTCCTACATCATGTCCCTGGCACATGTCACCTTGGCTGCTGCCCATCACGCCTTGTGTTTCTGCTTAGGAAGTAGCTGTGTGAAGAGCATGCAATTAAATCATTTTCAACACCATAGTGGTATTGCAATCTAAAAATCGATGGCACTTAACCGTATTATTCCTACATCTTCTCTTCTCTTCTTTGATCCTCCCTCACCCTCTCTGACCCAACTGCCAGGTTGAAGCAATAACCTCTTGAAATGAAATTTTCAATTTGTCGACAAGGCCTGATAGGAAAACAGGCTTGAGCAAGTGCAGAGTGAGCCCTTTCCAGCTACCTAATCAACCTCATACTGCATCCAGGAATATGCACCCAAAGCTAGGCATCAGCAGACATGGGAGGAAAACCAATGGACTACAAAAGAAGGACCAAAAAATAGGATAACCTACTCTGGAGAAACGGATCATTCAGGAGACGAAGGAGAAGATTGTCAGAATCCTAAGCAGCATATTTGTCTGGATTCGCAGGATCTTGACTGTACCATAAAGCAAGAACTACTTTAATGAAAAAGGAACAACCTGAAAATAAGAGTTTCTAAAAACCCTGACTACGATGGCCACGTTTTTAAAAATATGTAAGTTAGATGCATAGATCGATTAGAATATGGTGTGGATGAAAGGAGAAGGTAGTCATCTGGATGGTCAAGTAGAAAAAATTCTCGCAGTTCATAAAGCATGAAGTCAAAGATGTAAACGAAGAGTCAGGATACGCAGATCGATCTTTCCTAAACTGAAGAAAAATTCAGCCTGGCAAATTTATGGGACCCACCTCTTGCTAAGTAGCATTTATTAAAAAAAAGGATCCCCACGCAGATGGATCTCTCTGAATTCCAAAAACATAGATGAAAAATTTTGAGAGCTCCCAGAGAGAAAAATCAGGCTGACCACAAGAAAATGGAGATCGCGTCAGACTTCTCAGCAGAATGATGCAGTTAAGATTTTGAGGAAAGTTCATTTGGGATCTAGGATTTTCTATCAAGCCAAACTATTAAGCAAGTTGCAGAGCAAAATCAAAATTATTCTTATATATGCAAGGAATCAGAAAGTGTATCACCCACTCATCATGAGCTCAAGGAGACACTAGCAAAACAAAAAAGAACACCAGAGAGGAGTAACATGATATATAAGAAAGTGTGGCATCTGATTAAGACCTAGAAGATGAGAAGAAGGCCAAAGAACCAAGAAAGAACCCACTGGGCCTTGATTTGTGGGATGATCTTCTTCAACTGGGAAGAGTTTAAAGGCTTGGAATTGTTTTTCTTATTCTTCAGAAATCTGCTTGATTATATACAGAGTAATATATAACCCCCATATTTTAAATTCACTTTGTATTTGGATTACATTGTTTTTGAATTGGTCTCAGAACAAAGCATATATATCTGTAGAACAGGATCACGCACTATAACTTTGATAGATTAAAGATAGAAAGCAGAGGTCGGAAGAAGGTATACTCTATTCCTCAACATTTATAAGGAGGACCCAACAGACTGTCTAAGGCTGATAAATTAATAAACAGTACTATTACCAATTTTGTTTGTTTGTTAACCGCTGTCAAGTCAGCCCCAACTCATGACGACCCCATGCACAACAGAACAAAACACTGCGCTGTCCTGGGCCATCCCCATGATCAGTTGCAGATTGGACCATTGTGATCTGCAGAGTTTTCCTGGGCTGAATTGCAGAAATAGATTACCAGGCCTTTCTTCCTAGTCTCTAATCTGTCTTAGTCTGGAAGCTCCACAGAAACCTGTCCAACATCATAGCAGTGCGCAAGCCTCCAGTGATAAAAGGGTGGTGGCTGCTCATGAGATGCATTGGTTCCGAACTGAACCTGGGTCTCCCACATGCGAGGCGGGAATTCTACCACTGAGTCACCAGTGTCCCCCTTGATAGTAAGTTATCACCCCAATACTCTAAATTCACTTTTTATTTGGAATTGACTTAATGACAACAGGTTTGGTTTTTGGTGTATTTGGATTATACTTTTTAATTGGCCTAAAAGCAAAGCATATATGAAATATATCTATAGAGCAAGATCAAGGACTATAATTTTGATAGAGATGGAAAGAAAGCAGAGGTAGGAAGAAAGTCTACTGTGTTTCTCAACATTTGTAAGGAAGACCCAATGGACTGGATCAGGCTGCTAAATGAAGAAACGGCTATTACCAACAGAACATCTAAATCAAGATTGATCAGAAAGAAAAGTGTTAATATGCTATTTTAAATTACAGTGGTACTTCTCAGAGAATCAAAAGTCAAAACTCCTGGATAGATTTTACCTCTTGGGAGCATTACTAGGGATGGGGGTGGTGGAGACGGGAAGGCTTCTTACTTGAGACTTTTTAAAGCATTTCGAAACTTTTTTTTGGTAACCATGCATAGGTGTATTAGTTCAGTTAAAAAGTAGGGCAACTTAGAATAACCATTTTTTAGTTTCAAAATAAGAAGAATAAAGATTTTTTATGGGCCTAAAGTCTTAAAAAAAAAAATTTTTTTTTTTTTTAAAGTCTTAAAGGAGCCCCTGGTGGTGCAGTGGTTAAAGCACTTGGCTATTAACCAACAGGTCAGCAGTTTGAACCCACCAGGCACTTTGCTGCTGGAGAAAGATGTGGCCAGTCTGCTTCCATAAAGATTACAGCCTTGGAAACCGTGTGTGGCAGTTCTGTTCTGTCCTGTAGGGTCTCTCTGAGTCGGCATCGACTCCTCAGCACCTGGTTTGGCTTTTTGGTTTCATGTCTTAAAAGTAAAACTGGAAAGTGGCATTCCACTACACAGAGATAATAGCAGGGGAGATAGTAACAGTGCCGATGAGGACTGGCACAGAGGACATGGTGGAAGCAGTAAGGGCAGGAAGGAGAGAGGACATTCGAGCCCAACTTCCACATCTCCAGCAGGGCTCGCAGCAGTACCAACCTCGAGGGGGTGTTGAAAGGACCAAATTAAATAATCCACATCAAAAGCCCAGAACAGTACCTACAGACCTAGTACTGTTAGCCAGGACATAGACGGCTGCTCAGAGCTATACCTCTCATCCCCAGTCTAACTGTACATTTGGAGCTAGGTAGAGAGCCATTTCCATAGAAATGCCTAATCACTTTCAACTCAGCGTATCAAAAACCCGTATTCAATCTTTTTTGCCAAGTTGATTTCCCTTTTTAAATCTTCTCTCTGAGTCAGCGCCCTGTGTCCGTTTCTTAGACTCCGTCTTGGTATTCCTTCATCACCTCTTGTCAGTACTTGGCAATGCTCAAGGCTTACCTCCCTCTCTAACTTGGCTCTCACTCCACCTGTATTACAGCAGCCTCCTCCCAGGCGGTCTCCCCACCCCCCTTCTACCCCAAATTCCAGCATCTCTGACACTTCAACATTGTTCTTAAGACCTTCCTTTCTAAACATTTTGAACAATGAAATATGTTTCTAAGTTGGTGTGTCTAAAAGAACATTCTGGAATGTGAGCTTCATTAGGGTGGAACCAAGTCTCACACATCTTTGTGTCCTCACAGTGTCCAGCACCTGATAAATAATCAACCAATAGTCACATAGTGGATGGGGGCCAAATGGATCTTCTTGTTGGCCTCGACTCCATTCCCAATCCTTAGGATCCTAAGCAAGAGTGTGGGCATGGTGGTCAACTAAACAGAGACTGGTGTTGTGTGCCGTGGAAGGAGCCTGTGGGGCTGACCACCTAGGAGCTGTTGTGGTTTTGGGCATGTTGCTTACCATCTTGAACCCCGGTTTACCTCTCAGGAAAATACAAATAATAATATCAACTTTGCAAGATTTTGATAGGATTAAATTAGAGAATGAACATACAGTGCCTCGGACAGAGTTTGGCTGAATTATTGAGTCTTTTGGTTGCAAACTGCAGAGCGGGAACTCGAAAGAGTTTAGAAAAGAAGGGGGTGGGTATTAAGGATGCTGAGGGCTCTGCCACAGCCACAGGAAGGGCAGAGGTGCAGCCAGGCTCCAGGTTTCCAGAATAAACAAAACACTTCTAGAGCTCAGTTTTCTCCATCTGACACTGTGTCTCTAAGTATGCCTGTCATATTGCCCCTCCTGCAGACCAGCTCTTCCACGTGGTGTGGAGTCAGGTGAGTGGCAGCTCCTGACTGACCCATCCTGTGGCTTGTTGCTGTTAGTTGTCATTGAGTCAGTTCCTACTCATGGTGACTCCATGTGTACAGAGTAGAACTGCGCTCTCTACGGTTTTCAAGGCTCCATAGGGTTTTCAAGGCTGTGACCTTTCAGAAGTAGATTGCCAGGCCTGTCCTCTGAGGTGCCTCTGGATGAGTTTGAACTGCCAGCCTTCCAACCTTTCAGCTAGTATCCCAGTATGTGACCATTTGAGCTACCCAAGGACTCCTCTACTTCCCCCTTTCCTTAGCTCAGTTGAAAAAAATCCTACTCTGATTGGGCCTGCTTGACCGTGTGCTAGGTCAGCCATGGCCAGGGAGGACAGGTTCACACAGCTCAGTCATGACCACTTGCACCCCAAGGAGCTGGCAGGTCGCCACCTGGCACCTGGCAATTGCTGAACTGGGATGGCGTAGGCGAGCGGAGCTGTCTTCCCCATCCCCTCGTCTTCTTGTGAAATGCCACTTCTCCCTGCAAGAAAAAAAAAATGTCCCCTCTTAGATACAAGCATTGTACTGTACTGCTGTCCTCTGTGTGGCAAAACGTAATGGTGATCTCACACCTCAACACCGTTCTCGTGTCTGGCTTTTAGAAATACTTTCATGGGAGTCAAGTTTGAGAAATGATAAATAAACATGTATCTTAAGTTATTCATCATCCTGAAAGACCAACTAGAGTTTAATTTTGTTCATAAATCCTCAAAGGGAGCTAAATAATCCTTCCAATTTCTCGAGACCTTCAAACCCACACGGATTACAAGACGATAAATAAGCCCCCCACCTCCAAAAATACCCTGCATTCAAGCATGTCTGTTGTTGTTAGGTGCCATCGAGTCAGTTCCGACTCATAGCGACCCTGTGCAGAACAGAACGAAACACTGCCCATTCCTGAGCCATCCTCACAATTGTTGTTATGCTTGAGCCCATTGTTGCAGCCACTGTGTCAATCCACCTCGTTGAGGGTCTTCCTCTTTTCCGCTGACCCTGTACTCTGCCAAGCATGATGTCCTTCTCCAGGGACTGATCCTTCCTAACAACATGTCCAAAATATGTAAGACGCAGTCTCGCCATCCTTGCTTCTAAGGAGCATTCTTGTTGTACAACTTCTAAGACAGATTTGTTCCTTCTTTTGCCAAAAAAAATAAAAATAAAAAATGTTGGCAGTCCATGGTATATTCAATATTCTTCACCAACACCACAATTCAAAGGCGTCAATTCTTCTTCAGTCTTCCTTATTCATTGTCCAGCTTTCACATGCATATGATACAATTGAAAATACCATGGCTTGGGTCAGGCACACCTTAGTCTTCAGGGTGACATCTTTGCTCTTCAACACTTTGAAGAGGTCCTTTGCAGCAGATTTACCCAATGCAATACGTCTTTTGATTTCTAGGCTGCTGCTTCCATGGCTGCTGATTTTGGATCCAAGTAAAATGAAATCCTTGACAACTTCAATCTTTTCTCCATTTATCATGATGTTGCTCATTGGTACAGTTGTGAGGATTTTTGTTTTCTTTATGCTGAGGTGCAGTCCATACTGAAGGCTGTGTTCTTTGATCTTCATTAGTAAGTGCTTCAAGTCCTCTTCACCTTCAACAAACAAGGTTGTGTCAACTGTGTAACGCAGATTGTTAATGAGTCTTCCTCCAAACCTGATGCTCCGTTCTTCATATAGTCCAGCTTCATATAGCCCCCAGGTGTCTGTCAGTTTGTCATACTGTGGGGGGTTGTGTGCTGCTGTGATGCTGGAAGCTATGCCACCGGTATTCAGATACCAGCAGGGCCACCCATGGAGGACAGGTTTCAGCTGAGCTTCCAGACTAAGACAGACTAGGAAGGAGGACCCGGCAGTCTACTTCTGAAAACCATTAGCCAGTGAAAACCTTATGAATAGCCACGGAACACTGTCTGATATAGTGCTGGAAGATGAGCCCCCCAGGTTGGAAGGCACTCAAAAGATGACTGGGGAAGAGTTGCCTCCTCAAAGTAGAGTCCACCTTAATGACATGGATGGAGTAAAGCTTTCGGGACCTTCATTTGCTGACGTGGCACAACACAAAATGAGAAGAAACAGCTGCAAACATCCATTAATAATTGGAACCTGGAATGTACGAAGTATGAATCTACAAAAACTGGAAATCATCAAAAATGAAATGGAACACATAAACATTGATATCCTAGGCACTAGTGAGCTCAAATGGACTGGTATTGGCCATTTTGAATCGGACAATCATATAGTCTACTATGCTGGGAGTGACAACTCCAAGAGGAATGATGTTGCATTCATCGTCAAAAAGAACGTTTCAAGATCTATCCTGAAGTACAATGCTGTCAGTGATAGGATAATTTCCATACGGCTACAAGGAAGACAAGGAAGACCAGTTGATACAACTATAGTTCAAGTTTACGCACCAACCACTAGGGTCAAAGAGAAAGAAATAGAAAGGTTTTATCAGCTGCTGCAGTCTGAAATTGATCGAACATGCAGTCAAGTTGCATTGATAATTACTGGCAATTGGAATGCGAAAGTTGGAAACAAAGAAGAAGGATCAGTAGTTGGAAAATATGGCCTTGGTGATAGAAACAATGCCGGAGATCAAATGACAGAATTTTGCAAGACGCACGACTTCTTCCTTGCAAATACCTTCTTTCACCAACATAAACGACGACTATACACATGGACCTCACCAGATGGAACACACAGAAATCAAATTGACTACATCTGTGGAAAGAGACGATGGAAAAGCTCATTATCATCAGTCAGAACAAGGCCAGGGGCTGACTGTGGAACAGACCATCAATTGCTCATATGCAAGTTCAAGCTGAAACTGAAGAAAATCAGATCAAGTCCATAAGAGCCAAAATATGACCTTGAGTATATTCCAACTGAATTTAGAGACCATCTGAAGAATAGATTTGACGCATTGAACACTAGTGACCAAAGACCAGACGAGTTGTGGAATGACATCAAGGACATCATCCATGAAGAAAGTAAGAGGTCACTGAAAAGACAGGAAAGAAAGCAAAGACCAAGATGGATGTCAGAGGAGGCTCTAAAACTTGCTCTTGAACATCGAGCAGCTAAAGCAAGAATTGATGAAGTAAAAGAACTGAACAGAAGATTTCAAAGGATGTCTCGAGAAGACAAAGT
The DNA here is from genome assembly GCF_030014295.1 of Loxodonta africana. NCBI lineage: Eukaryota > Metazoa > Chordata > Mammalia > Proboscidea > Elephantidae > Loxodonta > Loxodonta africana. The sequence continues at coordinate 20,213,792 of NC_087359.1, forward strand.
AAAGTATTATAATGACATGTGCAAAGAGCTGGAGATGGAAAACCAAAAGGGAAGAACACGCTTGGCGTTTCTCAAGCTGAAAGAACTGAAGAAAAAATTCAAGCCTCGAGTTGCAATCGTGAAGGATTCTATGGGGAAAATATTAAACGACGGAGGGAGCATCAAAAGAAGATGGAAGGAATACACGGAGTCATTATACCAAAAAGAATTAATCGATATTCAACCATTTCAAGAGGTGGCATATGATCAAGAACCGATGGTACTGAAGGAAGAAGTCCAAGCTGCTCTGACGGCATTGGCAAAAAACAAGGCTCCAGGAATGGATGGAATGTCAATTGAGATGTTTCAACAAACAGATGCAGCACTGGGGATTCTCACTCATCTATGCGAAGAAACATGGAAGACAGCATCCTGGCCAACTGACTGGAAGAGATCCATATTTTTGCCTATTCCCAAGAAAGGTGATCCAACCAAATGTGGAAATTATAGAACAATATCATTAATATCACACGCAAGCAGAATTTTGCTGAAGATCATTCAAAAACGGCTGCAGCAGTATATTGACAGGGAACTGCCAGAAATTCGAGCTGGTTTCAGAAGAGGGCATGGAACCAGGGATATCATTGCTGATGTCAGATGGATCCTGACTGAAAGCAGGGAATACCAGAAGGTTGTTTACCTGTGTTTTATTGGCTATGCAAAGACATTCGACTGTGTGGATCATAACAAATTATGGATAACATTGTGAAGAATGGGAATTCCAGAACACTTAATTGTGCTCATGAGGAACCTTTACATAGATCAAGAAGCAGTTGTTTGGACAGAACAAGGGGATACTGATTGGTTTAAAGTCAGGAAAGGTGTGTGTCAGGGTTGTATTCTTTCACTGTACTTATTCAATCTGTATGGTGAGCAAGCATGTCTGTCATTTACGAAACTATTGCCCTGAGATAATCTTTAAACTTTATTATTATTATTTTTTAATTGTGCTTTAGGTGAAAGTTTACAGAGGAAATTACTTTCTCATTAACCAGTTAATACACATATTGTTTTGTGACATTGGTTGCCAACCCTGTGATGTGTCAGCACTCTCCTCTTCTTTACTTGGTTTCCCCATTTCCATTCATCCAGTTTTTCTGTCCCCTCCTGTCTTCTCATCCTTGCCCCTGGCCTGGTGTGCCCATTTAGTCTTGTATACATGGTTAAGCTATGTGTGTTATTGTTAGTTTTATAGGCTTGTCTAATCTTTGGCTGAAGGGTGACCCTCAGGAGTAACTTCACTACTGAGTTAAAAGGGTGTCTAGGGGTAATATTTAAACCAAAAATATCCCCTGAAGTCATCTTAAAACCAAACAGTAGTTTAGCTTAACTGGTAAAGAATGTCTGCCTTGAGCATTGTGTTCTGTTTTAGTTTTTATTGTGCTTTAAGTGAAAGTTTACAAATCAATTCAGTCTCTCATACAAAAACTGATACACAACTTGCTATATACTCCTAGTTGCTCTCCTCCTAATGAGACGGCACACTCCTTCTCCGCACTCTCTATTTTCGTGTCCATTCAGCCAGCTTCTGACCCCCTCTGCCCTCTCATCTCCTCTCCAGACAGGAGATGCCCACATAGTCTCATGTGTTTACTTGATCCAAGAAGCTCACTCCTCACCAGCATCATTTTCTGTTCCATAGTCCAGTCCAATCCCCGTCTGAAGAGGCAGCTTTGGGAACAGTTCCTGTATTGGGCTAACAGAGGGTCTGGGGACCATGACCTCCGGGGTCCTTCTAGTCTCAGTCAGACTGTTAAGTCTGGTCTTTTTATGAGAATTTGAGGTCTGCATCCCACTGCTCTCCTGCTCTCTTAGGGGTTCTCTGATATGTTCCCTGTCGGGGCAGTCACTGGTTATAACCGGGCACCATCTAGTTCTTCTGATCTCAGGCTGATATAGTCTCTGGTTTATGTGGCCCTTTGTCTCTCTTGGGCTCGTAATTACCTTGTGTCTTTGGTGTTGTTCATTCTCCTTTGCTCCAGGTGGGTTGAGACCAATTGATGCATTTTAGATGGCTCCTTGCTAGCATTTAAGACCCCAGATGCCACTCTCCAAAGTAGGATACAGAATGTTTTCTTAATTGCTTTTATTATGCCAATTGACCTAGATGTCCCCGGAAACCATACTCCCCAAAACCCCCATCCCTGCTACACTGGCCTTCGAAGCGTTCAGTTTATCCAGGAAACTTCTTTGCTTTTGGTTTAGTCCAGTTGTGCTGACCTCTCCTGTATTGTGTGTTGTCTTTCCCTTCACCTGAAATAGTTCCTGTCTACTAGAGCATTGTGTTCTTTTAAGCTACATCTATATGGGATCAAATTGACAACAACTCAAAAGATTAGATAGGAAACTAAGGGGGCAGTGAGTTTATGTTAATGGGAGAGGAACAACTCGAAATAGAAGGATGCACAACTCGAAGAATGTAATCAGTGTCACTGAATTGTGTGTGTAGAAATTCTTGAATTGGTGTATGTTTTGCTGTGTACATCCCCAACAGAAACAAGAATAAAATAAATTATTAATAAAGGGAGAAAAAAAGTTATTCCCCAGACACAGCATGAGAGGTAGGATATAGCCAGGTGCCAGCAACAGGTGGTATAGGTTTGATTCCAAGGCACCTGCCCCTAGGCTGCTTTCTTTCTCTTTGGCAAGGCAGCCTCACGCACCTGGGACCCAGACCACAAAGCCCCTTCGTATGAAATCAGGAGGAATAGCAGCAGTCAGCGGCTGTCCGGCACCCAAGGGCTGCAAGGTCCACTGGGCAGGATAATTCCCTGTGCAACTTCGTTGATCCCCAGGGAGTTCAGAATGGGTGATACCAGCACGCTGCTAGGGAACAGCTAACGCCCCGGCTCACCTGCTTTGCACTTTGCCTCAGAAACCACCAGTCTTTTTGTAGAGAATTTCTTTCATTTACCTGTTAATAAGTCAGGTGAGAAGCTGGGCTAACGGAGTCTGCGTCTATATGTGTGTGCACTCTCAAGCTGCGTGAATTTCAGCCAGGAGGGGCGGGTGGCTGGAATTCCTGCTATAGCTTCCTTCTAGTGGTTTTTGAAACTTTGAAACGGGGGTGGAGCCACAGGGATGGCTTTTGGCCATGTTTTCCCCTCTCCCTCCTGGAGTTGCTTTCCTGCCTCAGAGGTGGTTCCGCCCTAGGATGAGGCGAACAGCTCCCTGGAGATCAGTGGGTTGGGTACCCCCTTGCCTTCGGCGTGTAGATGTGGTACTGGAGGCCTCCCCCGCTGACTGGAAGAAGGTGGCACTTTGCAGACCTCCATCCGCAGCCCCTTGGCATGAGAGAGCCCACCCGCCTTGGCTGCCCAGTGCCCACTTATCGCAGGATATGCTTGTTGGCTGGATGGGACAAACGCTACTCACTGCCCACTGCCCTTCCACTGTCCTGCCCCCTCACGTATGCAGAGCTTCTTAGCTTGTCTGTGCTTCCTAAAGCCCTCAAAGGGTCTTGTTACTAAATCCCAAAGTTCCCCAGAACATAACTCTGCCTACTTACATCCTGGGAATTTATCAGGTCTTAGGTGGGGATCCCTGGGTGGCGCAAACAGTTTGTGCTCCACCGTTAACCAAAGGTTGACAGTTCAAACCCACCCAGCAGTACCAATAAAGGCCTGACCATCAGCTTCCATTTTGATTAAATCAAAACCAAACCCAACCCAACCCATTGCCATTGAGTTGATTCCAACTCATAGGGACTCTATAAGACAGAGTAGAACTGCCCCCATAGGGTTTCCAACTGCCAGCCTTTTTGGTTAGCAACCTGAGTGAGCTCTTAACCACTTCACCACCAGGGCTGAAGCAAGCAAGCACAAATGAGGGAAAGATGGATGCCCCGTGAAGATCTCAAGGAACTGAGGAGGGGGGTTTTAGCAGCCAGCTGCTTCCCTGCTGTTAGGAATTGGAATTGGGAAGAGGACACGTAGTGGCCAGGTGATTGGTCTGATCCTGTTTCAAAAGTCATGGAATTTTATCGCATGGTCAAAAGCATCTCTACCCCTGGGGGTTCTTAGTGGAACAGAGTGTCTGGGAACAACGGAGAACAGTCTCCTCACTCAAAGGGCACAAGGATTTCACACTAATCCCCTGCTGGGCAAGGCGGAGGGACTCCTTAGTGCTCTGCGTCTTCCCAGATGGTGTCCCTTCTGACAGCAGGTCCCCTACCCAGCAAGGGCTCACTTGACCTGCCTTCTGTTTCTCATCAGCCCCTTGACCTTAAAACTAACAACCGCCTGGGCTCCGCTTGGCAGATAGAAGTCTCCGAGGGGAGACCATGATGCCCTGTCTGGCCCCTCCACCATATGTAGGCCTGCAAAGTTAACCCTTTAGATCCAGAGCAAACCCAGTTGGGGAGAGCGGTGGGTGGGGAAGGGGAGTTGGCTAGAGGCGTGAATCTGCGCATGAAGCAGGCTCTTTGGCTGGAACAGGCCCAGCGTTTTCTATACCACCAAAGGCATTCTCTCTCTCTCTCTTTTTTCTCTTCGTGAGGACACAGGAATCTGACTTTGTATGGTTGTAGTAACTAAAGCAAATTGAAATCGACTCTGTAATGTGGGTGTCTTACAAGACGCCTTCACTTGTTTAAAGCCGTGGGTATGGTCAGTCTGTCCTAATCCATATGAACAGGGAGTTGTCTCCTGCTCTGCAGTTTGCTGGAGCCCGTCCATCACTGTGTAAGTGGGGCACAACGTAAGACAATGCTAAAAAAGCGCACTGACAAAACAGTAATGAGGAAGTGGCTGTTTTAATTATAGGAGGTTTCATATTAACGTATTTTCAACTATCTACATCTCCTAGTTGAACTTCAAGATGTAACTTTATTGCTGAGAATTTGAGTTAAATTTAACTCTTCGGGAACACCTCTTTTTCGTCTTTCCCAGTACGAACTGTTTGCAGTGCTAATAGCAGGATTAGTAATCTCCTTCAGGAAAGGACATCAAGCTACTTTTTCAAGAGAATTCCCATATTTTATCTGGCTTCTGCTGGACTCAATAGGGATTCCATGGCAATACTGGCTGGTTCTGCCAACATTTTCTTCAGTAAATATGGAATGTGATCAGAGTTCCTGCCTTCCTGGTTCCCTTTCCCACTAGACATGGGTGGCTGAAGACAGGCCAGCCAGAGGAATCCGATCACCTCCCCAGAAGGCTCAGGCAGGCTGAGGGTGTCAGAGAGAGAATGGACGCAGCAGCCCTGCTCTGAGGCACGCCTAAGCCACATATGTAGTCTCTCCTCATGGCTGAATGCAAGCCTTTATGGCCGGATAACCCTTTCAGTAGTATCACTATTGGAATTGCCAGTTGCCCAGCATATTATCCTACCCAGTGTCTTTATTCCCCAGTGCTGCCGTAATAGAAACACCACAAGTGGGTGACCTTACAGAACAGAATTTAATTTTCCAAAATTCAGGAGGCCAGAAGTCCAGATTCAGGGTGTAGCTCTAGGGAGGTTCTTCCTTATCTATTTCAGATTCTCGTGGCTTCCAGCAATCCTTGGCGTTCCTGGACTTGTAGATGCCTCTGCCTCCATCATCTCTTCTCCCCGCCCCCCCACCCCCTGTGTGTGTCTCTGTGTCTATTCTGCTGTTTTTATAACTTGGAAGGGATCAGGTTTAGGATCTACCCTACATAACTCTTTGTGTGGAGGAAGAGAGGAAAACTCAACATTAGTGGAATGTCTACCGTGTTCTGGCAAAGAATATTGAATATACCATGGACTGCTGAAAGAACGAACAAATCTGTCTTGGAAGAAGTACAGCCAGAATGCTCCTTAGAAGCAGGGGTGGCGAGACTGCATCTTACATACCTTGGACATGTTGTCAGAAGGGGTCAGTCCCCGGAGAAGGACATCATGCTTGGCAAGGTACAGGGTCAGCGGAAAAGAGGAAGACCCTCAACGAGGTGGATTGACACAGTGGCTGCCACAGTGGGCTCAAGCCTAACAATGATTGTAAGGATGGTGCAGGACCGGGCAGTGTTTCGTTCTTTTGTGCATGGGGTCACTATGAGTTGGAACCGATTCGATGGCACCTAATAACAACAACTGTGTTCTAGGTCAGAGGTTCTCCACTGGGGGTGATTTTATCCCCCAGGGGACCTTTGGCAATGTATGGAGACATTTTTGGTTATCAAAACTTAGGAGGAAGGGGTTCTACTGGCATCTATTTGGCAGAGGCCAGGGACACTGCTAAACATCAATTTACAGGGCAGCCCCTCCAGCAGAATGTCAGTAGTGAGAAACCGTGTTCTGGGTGCACCATGCACATTTCATGCAATACAGCCATCCTGTAAGCAAAGCACCGTTATCCTTTCAGTTTTGCAAAAACGTTAAGGGATTTACCAGGATTTGAATCTGGATCTGTGTTACCCTGAAGTCCGTGCCCTTTCTGTTATTATTTTCTTTGAAGAGGACGAGGAAAGAGAGAGAATCAGAAAAGATGGGGAGATGGAGAGAGGCAGACACACCCACCCCCCAAGCCTGGGAAGGACAGGAGTGGGCTGATTCAGCCTTAGTGCTCATTTCCCAGCTTGCCCCCAAGACTGCCTCTCCCCAGCTTCAGCCGAACTTATATAAGTCCTCCTTGACAGTTGACTTTCCCTCTCTTTGCACCTGAGTTAATAGCTGAAGCTGTGAAAAGAGCCCATCGCTTGCTAATAGTACTCCAGTCACTTCGGTTTCTTGTCTTAATTACCTTCCTAATTTGCGCTTTTGGCGGAACACCTGGCCTCTGAGCGCCAGTCGGCGTTTTCCCTCTGCTCCTTTTCCACCCAGCGGGTTCTCTCTTCCGCCTGCTGATCTGCGGCATCTGCCGTAATCCTCTTATTTATGTTCTTTCCAAGTGTGGCATTTGTCTTGGTTTCTCATTTAGTTTAGCGCTCAGGTGTCACTCCCACCTTCAGACGAGGTCAGTAATGACTATGTTCTCTTCTCCCATTGGAGCCCTGGTGGCGCAGTGGTTAAGAGATCAACTGCTAACCAAAAGGTCAGCAGGTCGAATCCACCAGCTGCTCCTTGGAAACCCTTCAGGGCAGTTCTACTCTGTCCTGTAGAGTCACTGTGAGTTGGAATTGACTCGCCGGGAACAGGTTTTTTTTTTTTTTAATTCTTCTCCTGTTGCTGCTTCTTCCTCTTTCCCTTTCTGGATGGGGTGGGGAGGAGGGCTGCCTTGACAGCCTCTTTGGGCAGCCAGTGCTTTTGGGGAAGGGGTGTGGTTCCTTCCCCCAGGGCTTCAGGAGAGAAGAAGAGCCCATTTGTTGCCTGTCACAGAATGTTCCTTTGTGAATGGGTCCAGCACTGTTGGCATAGCCAAGGCACAGGGCAGAACGAGAGACAAAGCGCTCGTGTTGCCCTGTACCGCTTTGGGGCACAGAGACCCAAATGCCAGCACTCACCTCCTACAGCCCATAGCAACTCAGGGAAAACCACAAGACCAGGTCAGTGAGCTGGACGAGCAAGGGCACCCGTGGGGAGAGGAGCAGGGGACTGAGGTTCAAGCCCCACCTCTGCCCTCACCAGCTGTTGTACTTCAGGCAGTCCCTGTTTTCCTATTAGTTAACCAGGTCCTTCCCTCTCCAACCTTCCACGGAGCTCTTCTGAGCACTCCTTACTTAAGTCAGAGTGCTGGGCTGCCTGCTAAGTAACTGGAAGGGGTTATTTTACTAATTAGTGTTGGTCCTGTTGCTCTGGGCTGCACAGTCATTTTATTTTAAAATGACTAATGTGAGCAAGGAGCCCTGGTGGTGCAGTGGTTAAGAGCTCGGCTGCTAACTAATAGGTTGGCAGTTGGAATCCACCAGACACTCCTTGGAAACCTTATGGGGCAGTTCTACTCTGTCCTGTAGGGTCTCTGTGAGTCATACCTGACAGCAACAGGTTTTTTTTTTTTTTAATTTTCATCTTTTAAAAAAAAAAATTGTACTTTAGATGAAGGTTTACAGAACTAGCTTCTCATTAAACAATTACTACACATATTGTTTTGTGACATTGGCTGCCATCCCCATGGCATGTTCCCTTCTCAACCTTGGGTTCCCTATTACCAGCTTTCCTGTCCCCTCCTGCCATCTAGTCCTTGCCCCTCAGCTGGTGTGCCCCTTTAGTCTCGTTGTTTTATGGGCCTGTCTAATCTTCGGATGAAGGGTGAACCTCAGAATGACTTCATTACTGAGCTAAAGGGGTGTCCAGGGGCCATATTCTCGGGGTTTCTCCAGTCTCTGTCAGGCCAGTAAGTTTGGTCTTTTTTTGAGTTAGAATTTTGTTCTACATTTTTTGCTTTTCTGCCGCCTTCCTGCCTAGGACATAGGCGAAATGCCTGATGATGGTGCAGTCACTTTGCAACTAACCAACCAGTTGCTGTTCAGTTGACTACGATTCATGGTAACCCCAACTCATGGTGACCCCAACTCATGGCGACCCCATGTGTGTCAGAGTAGAACTGTGCTCCATAGGGTCTTCAATGACTGATTTTTTGGAAGTAGATTGCCAGGCCTTTCTTTCGAGGCACCTCTCAGTGGACCTGAACCTCTAACTTTTCAGTTAGTAGCTGAGCCTTTTAGCCATTTGCACCACCTATGGGCTCTACTTTGCAACTATGAGGGCCAAATTGGGAGGATGAAAAAGCAGAAAGATGGAAGGAGCCTGGATCTGTGATGACGTCATTGGGCTGCCATATCAACCTTGGGCTTCTTGTTGCAGGAGCTAAAAAAAAGCCCTAAGGAGCCCTGGTGGCACAACAGTTAAGCACTTGGCTGCTAACCAACAGGTTGGTGGTTCAGTACCACCCAGTGGCTTCATGGGAGAAAGGCCTGGTGATCTGCTGCCATAAAGATTGCAACCTAGAAAACCCATGGGGCAGCTCTCCTCTGTCACATGGGGTCACTATGAGTCAAAAATCAACCAGATAACAGCTAACAACAACAACAAAAGCCTTGCACGTTTAGGTCAGGGGTCATCAAACTCTATAAAGTGCCAGATAGTAAATATTTTAGGCTTTTGGGCCCATGCAGTTTCTGTCACAATGACTCAACTCTGCCCTTATAGTGTGAAAGCAGCCACAGACAATGTGTCAACGATGAGCGTGACTATGTGCCAGTAAAACTTTATGGACACTAAAATTTGAATTCCATGAAATTTTCATGTGCATGAAATATTATTTCTTTGATTTTTTTCAACCATTTGAAAATGTAGAAACTATCCTTAGCTTGTCGGCCATACTAAAACAGGTTGTAAGCCGGATTCAAATTGAGGGCCATAGTTTGCCAGTCCCTGGTTTAAAGTCATAGGAGCCCTGGTGGTACAATGGTTAAGTGCTTGGCTGCTAACCAAAAGGTCAGCGGTTCAACCCACCAGCTGCTCCGCAGGAGAAAGACGTGGCAGTCTGCTTTCGTAAAGACTTACAGCCTTGGAAACCCTATGGGGCAGTTCTGTTCTGTCCTATAGGGTTGCTGTGAGTTGGAATCAATTCAGCAGCAGCTGGTTTGGTTGGTTTAAACTCTTATTCTTTTCTGTTTCTGGCAGTCTAATGCAATCTTACCTGATACAGCGATGGTGACGTACCTTATGGGAAAATTAGTCTTAACCCTTGGTGGTTTTTTGTCTGTTTCAGAGGGCCTTGCTGTTGGAGTTGGATTTGGGGCCATAGAAAAGACTGCATCTGCCACCTTCGAGAGTGCCAGGTAAGCCCACACCTGAACACCTGATGCCCTATAGCTTTGTACTGCGCCAAGTGGTGCTGGGAAATTGCTTGTTACCTGACTGGTTCTAACATTCAAGGTCTGAGTGAGCTATCTGCACATACTTGTTCTGAACTCCCAAGGACAAGACTGGTGGAGGTGGGAAGAGGTGAGGTGAAGCTCATACCAGAGAGAGGTACTCACTCAGAGGCAGGTTGGCACCAGGTTTTTCAAATGATCTATCTAATGGGGAGCCATTTTCCAAACAAGCATGGACATAATTGCATGCTGCTCTCTAAGCCCCTTAGATGTGTGAAGACTAAAACAAGAGAGTATGACAAAGGCAGCACTGGACACTGGTAACTGACTCCTCCTGTTTGAAGGCCTCCCTTTGACTTTCTTGACCCTAGGCTCTCCTTCTTTCCCCCACTCCCATGCCTGCTTCTTTGCAGGCTCACATCCGATGGCCCTTTCTTCAATGTGGATCTTCTGCAGGGATCTATCTCTATCTAGAGTATCATGGGCAATCTCCCTGGCCAATCGTATCCCTTCCTGTGACTTTATTTTCCATCTCCAGTCAATCATGATTATTCACGGATTCTGTTCTTATTTGTAATCCCAAAATCGTCACTTGTGGTGTTTTCGTGGTCAGTTGTGGACATGCGCAGAGTGGAGAAGAATTTGAATCAGTCTGCACACACGTTCCCAGCTGAGGCTGAACAAGGCGACGCTCTGCCTTCTTGCTTCAGCTCTTATACTATAAACAAGTCTCCTTTTCACAGTCTGTCTGTGCTATGCCTTTTGCATTTTTGTGGGTTTTTTGTTGGTGATTTTGCTCTTTAAAATGACTCCAAGTGTAGCATTGAAGTGCTGTCTAGTGTTCCTAAGCACAAGAAGGCTGTCATATCCCTTACGGAGAAAATACGTGTATTAGATAAAGCATGAGTTACAGTGCTGTTGACCGTGAGTTCAGCGTTAATGAATCAACAATATATATTAAATGAGGTGTCTTTAAACAGAAACACATATAAACAAGGTTATGTATTGATTGGTTGACAAAAATGTTGTGACCAGAGGCTTTCAGGAACCTAACCCCGTGTTTCCCCAGAAGCACTGGTTCAGTATTCACTAAGTCAGTGTTCTCGGTGACTTCATAGCACATAGCTATTGTGAGAACAAGAATTGACTGTATTTGCCAGTGACAGCTAAGTCTGTCTCCATCCTAGATGTCTCCTGACCTTCATTCCTATGTGTCTGGCTACCGTCCAGACATCTCCATTAGATGTTTCAAAGATCCTCGTACTCAACAATTCCAAAGTCGAGTTTATTTTCCCCATCTGCTGCCCTGCAAAACCGGTTCCTCCTCCCTTTTCCCCTGTTACCACATTCATCAAGCTGCCCAAGCCAAGCTCAGCTGTCATCCTCGACTCCTCACTTCCCTTCACCTTCCAAAGACAATGAATCACCAAGCCTTGTAAACTCTTCGTCTGTGCTACTTGCACCTGAATTCAACAGGGCCTAGATCAGGCCGTGGAAGCCCTGGGTTGTATAGACAGTTGATAAGCTCAATTGCTAACCAAAATGTTGGCTGTTTGAATCCATCCAGAGGCACCTTGGAAGAAAGGCCTGCTGATTTACTTCTTAAAAATCAGCCATTTAAAACTCTATGGAGCACAGTTCTACTCTGACACACATGGAGTTGCCATGAGTCAATCAATTCAACAGCAACTGGTTTACTAGTTTTTAGGCCAGGTCGCAGCATTGGGATCACAAAGGAGACTTATCCTTGAGACATTGCTGAGGTGAGCTCTACATGGGTCAGCTGATTGAGCACATAAAACCATGAGTACCACAGCCTCCAGGCTCAGGAGACAGTAGTCCCATCCAAGGGCACCAAGCTCACCTGCCTTCAGGGGACTAAGGTAACAAAAATGAGTGGGCCCAATCAGAAGACAGTTGGGAATGGTGAGGACTGAGGTGAACTTCTAAAAGACGGCACATGTCCTATCTAAAGGCATTTGAATTCACAATTATTTAAAAACATAATTTGGATGAAGAATGTAATCAATGTCACTGAATTGTAAATGTGAAAATTGTTGAATTGGTAAAAGTTTTGTTGTATGTATTTTCACCATGATAAAAACAAACAACCAGCCAACCCTAAATAAGAGTCGTATTCTGACATGCATGGGGCTACCGTAAGTCAGAATCAACTTGATGGCAACTGGTTTGAATTTTTTAAGTATATTTTAAAAAAACATAATTTGGGTAAAGTACATGGTCCAAGGGCTACTGGTTTGTTTCCACTAAATCTAGCTCATTCTAGTGTTTCCAGATTGGTACAATCCTAAATTAATCTTTTTTTTTTTTAAAGGAAATGGCATCACCTCTAATAATCAACCCTGTGTCTATTGGCTATGGTGTCAGGAAGTAATTTCTCACATAACATTTCTTCCCCCCTTCCCGAGTGACTGAACTTGCATGGACCCCTTTATGCTCTATGAGAGCTGTTTTTACAACATCATAGACTTGAGTCTATTTGCCCAGCTGCCACAGGGCCCCTGGGTGGTAAATGTAGCCATTGCTGGTCACCGAATTCTCAGGCTGCATGGTCAGGGTCATGTCTGTCCTTGAAGCCCTGAACATGTGTATAGGCTGGAATGTTCTGGGTTGAAACTTTCCCACTTTCTCAATGTCTTACTCTTGCCTGTCAGACTCCAAGTCATGTCTTCACTGTATCTCCAGCGTCATCTGGAAAATGCTGCCTATTGTGAAAATCACATGGGACGGAAGATGGGAAAGGGCCTTTAGGATATAAGAAATGCCACCAAGTAAAGGCAAATTATGACTCACAATGCCCTCCACGCTGCTCTTCTAGCACTGAGCATGGGTGGGTGAGTTTGGCTCTTTGCCCCTTGGCACAACCATTTTGGTCTCAGCTTCATTGGACCATGAGAAACTCCAGAGTCAAGCAGTACCCGGGGGCACTCAAGAGACTGGAGGGACTGACCTCGCAAGCATTCAAAGGCCAGGTCTTCCCAAAGCACGGGAAACCATGCATACTACAAAAGGTCTGTGCCAGCAGTGGCAGCCGTGCCCCAGGCATGGCGCTCATGGGCCAGGCACCCATCTGGTGGTGCCACTTTCCCATGACATCACTTTCAAGTCCAGCACCCCTCTACCCAGTCATCTGCAGCTTCTGCTCATCTTTCTAAATAACTTCTGAAGAAAGTGGAGCAAAAATATATCCAGCCCAGCTTCTCCCTTCCCTTGGCCAAATGGATTCTCTCTGCTTTCTCTAAACCCTCAACAGGATCCCCTAGCTGGGATTGGGTCAGGGCAGTAGGTGACCCAATGTTTTCAGCCTCACAAAACCTTCTGCTCAGCAAGCGTCACTGGAGAAGGGGTTGTGCCCCCACAACCCATCCACTCCCATCACAGCCTAGGGGGCAAAGTTGAGCTCTGCTACTATCACTGTCATGTCCACAGAGTATCCCAGGAGAGGGCTCCCTATGCTGCAGGCTGCAGGGGGTAGGGAGAAAGAGCCTTCTGCCTCAAGCAGACCCTACCTGTTGGCCTATTTTCCCACTTATAAATCCATATAAAGCTTGCAATTTGGGTTCTTCTTTCCAAGCACATGTGATTTTACTCTTGGATGGTAACATGCAGATCAGTCCCTAGACATGGCTTATTAGCTTTCTCTGCCCTTTGCTTATCCTAGGGTCCTGGGTGTCATGGGAGGATGGAGACTAAAGGACAGTGGAAAATGAGAACATCCTACTCAAGGCACTTGATGAATTATAGGCTGGACAGGCAGGGGTGTGCAGCCCCGTAGGCTGTAGAGAACTCAGCCAAAACCCACCAACCTGTTGCCATCAAGCTGATTCCAACTCATGGCCACTGTTTATGTTACATAGTAGAACTGCCCCATAGGGTTTTCTTGGATGTAATCCTATGGAGCAGTTCTCCTGTAACACATGGGGTTGTCGTGAGTCAGAATTGACTCGACAGCACCAGACAACAACAACAATCTTTATGAAAACAGATCGCCATGCAGGTCTTCCTGTGCAGCCACTGAGTGGTGTGACCAGCCAAACTTTTCGTTAGGGGCCTCAAACGAGTAGCTGGCTGGAGCCAGTGTTCTACTTGTTCACACAGTGGGGTTACAGGATGTGGCTTCCTGTTGTTTCATCACACTGGTGCTTTTGAACAGCTGTCTGTACTCATGTGTAGGGTCCAAAGAACAGGCGCAGAGAAACAGGAAGCAGGTTGCAATGGTGCCTCTATACCGAGGCAGTATCTCGCCTTAGACTACCGTCTTCAATTCTGGACTGAAACTTTGGCTTGATAAGTTGTGTGAAATCCACCCACACTTATTCTCAGTTCACTCTACCAGGAGAGGGAGGGGAAGGCAGTCAAACTAGAAGTTGATTAAAGCAGAATTAGAAACTGAACAGGCAGCTGAGTTCCATGAGCTGCTGGGGAAATCATGTTGTCCCTGGGATTTAATAGGGGAGTGGGAGGCGGGGACCATGGTGACTTAGAGGGCCACGTACAGGGACTTCATGTACCTGCTCCCTGCCTGTCGTTATTTTCCCAGATTCATTCAGTGCCTTGTGAAAGTGTCTCCACTGAGTCAGCAGATGCTCCCTCAGCTTTCCTCTGAGCTCTCTGGATCTCCACTCATTCATTCATTTATTCATTCAGTTACTCTTTAGTGAGTACTGCTATGTGCCTCATACTGTGCAAGTCAGGGCAGAAAACACGAGAATTTTGTAGGACATAACTCTTCCAAGAGGTTTAAAATTACCACTAATACTAGTGGTAGCATGGTGAACTCAGCTGACATGGGTGCCTCACAACAAACAAACATAGCTTTTAGTCCACAGCCTAAGGACTAAGAAGGAGAAAGAAAGGCCAAGTTCCAGAAGTAAAGGAGAGAAATCAAAGGCAGAGTGGTCAGTGGTTTCAGATCCTAATATGGGTCCAAGGGACAAAGAGTTGGACTTTCAATGCCCGTGAAGTGGATGGAGAATTGGCCTTGCCCATAATTGTCAGGGAACCAAAACAGAGCCTTAGCATAAAGAGTCCCAGGGCTTATAGTCATTGCTTATCAATAAAACAGGGTTATAAATCCTCCTCACCACCCATCTGTCAGTTTGTCATACTGTGGTGGCTTGCATGTTGCCATGATGCTAGAAACTATGCCACCAGTATTTCAGACACCAGCAGGGTCACCTATGGTAGACAGGCTTCAGCAGAGCTTCCAGACTAGGACAGACTAGAAAGAAAGGCCTGGTGATCTACTTCTGAAAATTGCCAGTGAAAATCCTATGGATCAGAACAGAATATTGTCTGATATAGTGCTGGAAGATGAGCCCCCTAGGTTGGAAGATCCTGTTATTGCCCAATTAGAGTCCGTGCCCTGGAGTAGTTGAGCCAATGAAAGGTACTCCAAGTCAGAAAGAGTGAGAAAGTTTATTTAGGAAGTGATACTACCAGAGGGCCGACAGTAATGCATACCATCTCTATGGAGTCCCAAAAAGCAAGTTTACATTAGAGCTTATACAGAATTTTTACAAGGGTTAGAAGTGTCTTTGTAGCCCACAGATGGCATGGCCGGAGGAGTTATTCATTATAAGGTAGTGACAAAAGACTCTTTATCAGACTGAAGAGAACCATGCCAGACATCTCCTTATCAGGCTAAAGATATAGATGTCAGACACCTGGACTCTAATCTCCATGGGGCGGGGGTCGTAAGTCACAGGTGGCTGGATAGAACAAAACAAAGTTATCTGCATCTGATTAAAACAAAGAACAAAGTCATTAACAGTAGATCAAAACAAAGTGATTAACAAAGGTAAGCCAAGGAGGAGGCAGGCAGAGGAAGGAGAACTTATAGGTTCATCATGGCCTTGGTTATGTCAAGCTCTCAGTTGCCTGTTTTGAAAAGGAAAAAACATGCTGGGGAGTATTAGGGTCACACTGTGGAAATACACAGTGGTCACAACAATGGTCTTGAACATGCAAACAGTCACGAAGATGGTTTAGCACTGGGCAACGTTTCATTCTGTTGTACGTGGGGTCACCATGAGTTTGGGTTGACTCAATGGCAGCTAACAACAGCAACATAAAGCCCACACTGGTCCAGGAACTTGGCATGGAAACTTGCCCTCTCTTCAGTATCTCAGATGGAGAGATGTGGTTTAGGGTAGGGTAGATTCTCTACAAGATATCAGAACCCTAGACTTGCATCACACAATTTGTAGGGTTCAAATTCATATACTCTATCTTGAACAGAAACCCCAAGTAAAGAAACTAACAAAAACTGGTCGAGGACAACAAGAAATCTATGGGCTTTAGCAGAAGAAAGCATTAATCCTCTCCCTGGGAGTCCTTCCACCAAACAGGTGCACGGTGGCTAGGGTAGGGAGGGGGAATCTCTAAAAATAGATGAGATTATACTAAAATAAAAAAATCAAGGCAAACTACATAAGGATAGAAACCACCATTAGGGAAGGATAGCACTTACAAAACTAGAAACAATAAAATTATATGAGAAAAACATCAGACAAACCCAAATTGAGAGAAAGAATACCTGACCAGTATGCCTCAAAACCATCAAGGTCATTGAAAACAAGGGAAGCTTGAGAATTGTCACAGTCTAGGGGAGCCTAAAGAGACAAGATGACTAAATATACCATAGTATGGTGTCCTGGAGGGGTTCTGGGAACAGGAAAAGGCTGTTAGGGAAAGCTGGCAACATCCAAGTACAGTGTGGAGTATAGTTAATGGTACTGTGCCAGTGCTGGCTCCCTGGTTGTGACAAGTCTACCATAGTAATTTAAGATGTTAACAAAAGGTGAAAGTGGGCACTGAGTATACAGGAACTCACTGTACTATCATTGCAATTCTTCTGTAAATCGAAAACCATTCTAAAAGAAAAGAGTTTGTTTTTAAGGAAACTCTGAGACCCAGAAAAAAAAAAGAGAATGCCTCTGTAACATTTAAGGATTTTAAAAAGGGATAGAAATTATAACAAATTAATATAATAGTTGCCAAAAGAATGTGCAGATTTGAAAAAAAGAACAAAACAGGCTCTTAAAAATGAGAAATACAGTCATGAAAATTAAAACTCAGCGGAATAGTTAACTTGTTGGGTACAGCTGAAGGTAGAATTAATGAAATGGATGATTGATCTGGGGAAATCACCAGAATGAAACTAGAGAGGTAAAGAGATGGAAACTAGGGAAGATCAGTTAGGAGATATAGAGAGTAAAATAAAAAGTTCATCATTATCTAATAGAATCATAAAATGAGAGAGCAGAAAGATGGGGGCAATACTAAGGAGTAATGGCTAAGAATCTTCCAGAACTGGAAGAAGACACGCGTCTTCAGGTTGAAACGGCACATTAAGTGTCGAGAGTGATAAATTCAAATCCTCTTGTAGACACCCGCAAAACTGCAGAACAGAGACTAAGAGGGAATCTGAAAAGGTATCAGAGGAAAAGACTGATCACCTGCGTGGAAAGCACAGACTGTGGGGGGACGTCTCAGCTGTAATAGAAGACAAGGGAATAGTATCTTCAGAGTGCCAAGGAAACGTAACAGGCAGTCTAGAGCAAAGGATGGCAAACGTCTTCATAAAGAACCAAATGGCTTGTGGGCTTGATTTGTCTATATCGAGTACTCAACTCTGCCCTGGTAGTACAGAAGTAGCCATAAATACATAAACAAACAGACATGACTATCTTCCAGTAAAAGATTATTTACCAAAACAGGCAGCTGATCCTTGGGCTGTAGTTTGCCAACCCCTGATCTAAGGGTCTCTTCCAAATTAAATTCTTCAGCAAGAGAAAATACACACTAAGTTTAATGTTCATGAACTTTTGCTACAAGATCTCCACCAAAGATGCCAAAAACCAAACCTGTTGCCATTGAGTGGATTCTGACTCATAGTAACCCTATAGGACAGAATAGACGTGGCCCATAGGGTTTCCAAGGCTGTAATCTTTACCAAAACAAATTGTCTCATCCTTCTTCTGAGGAGCAGCTGGTGGATTTGAACCACTGACCGTTAGGTTAGCAGCGAGTGCTTAACCACTGCACCACCAGTGCTCCCTGTGTAGAAGATACATCAGGAAAAAAGGGAAACGAAGACACTAGTAAATATGCTAGTAAATCTAAAAGAGCATTATCTGCAGTAATGAGAATGATGAGAGGGTGGGAGGGAGGGAGAAGAGAAGAGAGGATGAGTATATGAATATAATGCTGGGGGGAGGGGGTACAAAACCAAGGTGGAATAATTCAATCATCAGATGATTTTGCATCTAAATTCCAGTTCTATGTGGTTAACAAGTGGCATACCAAAAACATGACATGCCAAGGTTGAAAGTAAAGGAAAGAAGAAGACACAAACCAAATGCTGATTCACAGAACCCCCACTGCTGTCATTCCAACTTACAGCGACCCTACAGGACAGAGTAGAACTGCCTCATAGGGCTTCCAGGGCTGCAGATCTTTACGGAGGCAGACTACCATATCTTTCTCCCGAACTAACAGGAAGCGGTATTAAAATTTTAGTATCCGACAAGGCAGACTTTAAGGCAGAAAGCCGTGAGGAATAAAGGTCAACCTTTAGAGGAAAGAGAGCCAGTTCACTAGGATGATGTAATGATCCTGCATTTGTATGCACCTAGCAACATAAGCTTCAAGGTGTTGAAAGGAGAGTTTGTTAGAATTGCAAGGAGAAACAGACACAACCACGATCTTGGTGGGGGAGTGTAATGCCTCTCTCTTGCACTACTGGATAGAAAAAACTAAGTCCGTTGCTGTCCAGTTGATTCTGGCTCATGGTGACCCTATAGGACAGAGTACGACTGCCCCATAGGTTTCCAAGGAGCGACTGGTGAATTCGAACTGCTGACCTTTTGTTTATCTGCTAAACTCTTAACCACTGTGCCACTAGGGCTCCACTATTGTGTGGAACGGATAAAAAAATAACAAAACGTATATTATGGACATGTATAGGGCCCCAACCCAGCGATTAGAGAATATGCATTCCTTTCCAGCACACACGTGCATGTTTCCCAAAATTGATTGAGTACTGTGTCACACAGAAAGTCAGGCTAAATACTGCTAATCAGTGCCATTCAGACCACATTCTCTGACCTCAGTGTGCTGTAATTAAAAATCAATAGCAAAAAAACATAGCTGAAATAATTTACCAGTGGGCAGTTAAACCCGCAGGCAACATGAGTTCAACAGAAGCTCCAAGGGAGTTATATAAACCAAATTATCTAGAGAACCAGTGGAAGACGGGCAAGCTTCTAATTCATCTCAGGGCCCTTCATAGAGTAGACGAGTGTTCATCAGGAGTGTGGCGATGGACAGGTGGAGGTGATAGGGTGGGTGATGCTGTGAGCAAGCAAGGAGGTAAGTCCCAAGGCATTTTCAGGGCCGGTGGATAGACTGGTGTGGCTGAAATGGGATTTGCATGGCATTTATGGAAGACTGAAGGAGGTTGTGAAGAACCTCAGTCTAAAAAACCCCATGTGGGTCCACAGGGCTTTCAGCGGCTGATTTTTTGGAAGTTGATCACCAGGCCTTTCTTTCAAGGTGTCTCTGGGTGGACTCAAACTGCCAGCCTTTGGGTTAGCAGGCGAGTGTGTTAACCGTTTGCATCACCCAGGGACTCCTCAGGCTAAATAACAAGTGCGTTATTCAGCAGGAGGCTGGCAAGTAGGGCGGGTTCTCATGCAGGTAAATGACATAGCCCAAGAGGTGATGTAAGCACACTACTCTGGCAAACATGGAAAAATTTGGGAGAGGGGGTACACAGACCCGAGTGAAGGATCCAGCAATTTAACAGATATTTGTTGACCGTTACAGCCCTATGTTTCAGCAGCTAGAAAGGAGATGAAGGATATTGTTGAGATGGTGATGAGAAGGGGGAGGGATTAATGCAAGGAAGAGGTTTTTAATGCAGAACCAAGGACAGCGTTTGTCAACTGATGTTGTGTTTCTGTGGAAATTGTCTTCTGAGTTTTGAGTTTAGGTGACAAGGACATAGGTATCATATGGTACAGTGGAAGGAGCCGAGAGGTGAGAAAGATGGACTTGCATGCATCTCACAGAGTTATCTGAAGTGTGCCCGAGAGCATGTGGACCAAACTAGCAGGGCCAGACAGAGCTTTCCACTCACTTACTATTGTTATTGTTAGGTGCCATCAGGTCCATTTCAACTCATAGCAACCCCATGTGAAAGAGGAGAACTGCCCCAATAGGGTATCCTAGGCTGAGCCCTGACAGTACAGCGGTTAAGCACTTGGCTGCTAACCAAAAGGTCAGCAGTTGCAACCCACTACCAGCTGCTCTGTGAGAGAAAGATGTGGCAGTCTGCTTCCGTAAAGATTTGCAGCCTTGGAAACCCCATGGGGCAGTCCTACTCTGTCCTTCAGGGTCGCTATGAGTTGGAATTAATTTGGAGGCAATGGGTTTGGTTTGGTTTTGAGATCTTTACAAAGGCAGATCACCAGGTCTTTCTCCCCTGGTTGATTACCCTGCTGTGAACCTAATATAGCTCATTAGACAACTCATTAATAACTCATTTGCACCACCTACTATTTGCAAAATATATACAGCATTTTTGGACAAGGAAAGGCAGTTGAGAGCTGTTGATATACTGATCAGCTTGCGATTGATTATACAGAAGTTGTACCTGCAAAAGTTGAGGACCGTGTATTTATATGTGAATGTTTAATTTGAATATGGGAGCAGCTCACACTGTCTTTCTCCTTGAAGCCACTGGATGAGTTCAAACTGCCAAAATTTTTTTTTTTTTTTGAGCCACTGGAGGGGTTTAAACCTCCAACCTTTCAGTTAGCAGCCGAGTACACCCTACTTGTGCCACCAGGGCGCCTTTCTCTTAGTGTAAGCTGGTAGCTGTCAAGTCGATTCCAACTCATAGTGAGACCCTATAGGACAGAGTAGAACTGCCCCATATGGTTTCCAAGGAGTGCCTGGTGGATTCAAACTGCCGACCTTTTGGTTAGCAGCCACAGTAGCTCTTAACCACT
Source organism: Loxodonta africana (assembly GCF_030014295.1). NCBI lineage: Eukaryota > Metazoa > Chordata > Mammalia > Proboscidea > Elephantidae > Loxodonta > Loxodonta africana. Next base: position 20,234,586 of record NC_087359.1, read on the forward strand.
ACGCCACCAGGGATTCCTGACTTAGCATAGGGATTGGCAAACTGCAGCCCAACAGTGTTTCTGTAAATAAAGTATTATTGGAACACAACTCCGCCCATTTGTTTACGTACTGTCTATGGCTTCTTACCTGATTCAATGACCAAGTTGAGTAATTGCCACAGAGATCTTATGGCCAGCAAAGCCAAACATATTTAGTATCTGGTTTCTTGGCCCCTAATTTAGCGGACCCAGCCTGTAGTTCTAACCTAGATTTGTCATTAAAACTCTGACACCAGGTATCTATTTTACATCCTCTTTCTTGTCCCCTTGTTTATAATGCATCTTGAAGCAGGAGATTCTCGTCTTTCATCTGTGGTCATCATAGCCACCTACAAGAGAAAAACAAAAAGTGTAGAAATAAATATTCCCAGAAGCACTTTCTTCAATTCCTGCTTATGTAGTTTCTCACTGGCCAGGAGAGAAGGTGGGTTGGTTAGGAGTCCCTGTGTGGTGCAGATGGGTAAGCGTTCAACTACTAGCCAAAGGGTTGGTGGTTCAAACCCACCCAGAGGCACTTTGGAAGACAGGCCTGATGATCTGCTTCCGAAAGGTCAAGCCTTGGAAACTCTAAGGGGCAGTTCTACTCTGCACACATGGGGTTGCCATGAGTTGGAATTGACTCGATGGCAACTAAAAGCAACAGGTTCCTAACATATCATTTGTGTCTGTTTGCTGCCATCTCGTGTTCAGATGCTGTTATTTCAACACCTTTATGAACCGTTGCCCAACTCCCCGGTTTCAATCTATCTTCCTGAATAGGTGTAACGTCCCCAGAGCTATGAAATTCTCAACCAGCAAAGGACAGCCTGTAGCTTCAGGGCAACGCAGCTTTCTTCTTTCTGGTGTGGTCCCATACTGATTTCCTTCCATATTGCTACAAAGTAATTCCTCAGACCCTATGTCCTTGGGGAGCTTGATGGTTAAGGGGTGGTTCTTTCTGAAGTATTCCTACCTCCAAAGAGCACGTTCTCCTGAGAGTAAACATGCTCTCAGCTTCATGTAACTCAGTGGCAGGCGTAATTCAACCCAGCAGGGAGGTCAGGGTTATTTGTGTGTAGGTGAACATTTTTCTTCGTATATCACTTCCTGTTTTAAGCTTTGACCAAGCATATGTTGAGAAGAGTTGTAGTCCATGAACACTCCCTGACCAACAGGTGCAGTGAGCACCGTGGAACAAGCTGTGCGTGGCACAGGAGGTTGGCTGCAGATGCCGCAAGTTGCCGTGGATAATCCATGAGCAAATTCCCAAGATAGGACTGAACTTGTTTCCTACTTAGCGCCCCAAGCGGTTGATGCTGACTAACACCCAGACACCTAGTAAAGGTTGCCTGGTTGATTACCCTGCTTTGCTCCCCAAGCCATTGATGCTGACGAACACCCAGACACCTAGTAAAGTTTGCCTGGTTGATGACCCTGCTGTGAACCTAACATAGCTCATTAGATAACTCATTAATAACTCATTTGCACCACCTACTATTTGCAAAATATACACAGCATTTTTGGACAAGGAAAGGCAGTTGAGAGCTATTGATATACTGATCAGCTTGCGATTGATTATACAGAAGTTGTACCTGCAAAAGTTGAGGACCGTGTATTTATATGTGAATGTTTAATTTGAATATGGGAGCAGCTCACACTGTCTTTCTCCCTTGAAGCCACTGGATGAGTTCAAACTGCCAACCTTTTAATTAACAGCCACCACCAAAAAAAAACAAAAACCAAACCTGTTGCTGTCAAGTTGATTCCGACTCATAGCAATACTATAGGACAGAGTAGAACTGTCCCATACGGTTTCGAAGGAGCGCCTGGTGGATTCGAACCGATGACCTTTTGGTTAGCAGCCGTAGCTCTTAACCACTACGCTACCAGGGCTTCCCATTGCACCATCACAGCTCTTTGAATAACATGTAAACCCAAAAACCGAAGCCATTGCCATCGAGTTGATTCCGACTCGTAGAGACCCTGTATAGGACAGAGTAGAACTGCCGCATAGAGTTTCCAAGGAGTGCCTGGTGGATTCAAACATCTGACTTATGTTTTATTCTTTCATCTGGGAGGCAAACATGTACTTTAAAATTCAGGTAACACCTAGGGGGCCTCAAAATGAATTTTAAAGTACATGTTTGCCTCCCAGATCAAAGAGTAAAACAAGTCAGATGTATCCTTTTGCCTGGCTTAAAAACCATCATTTTGATATATTAACAGTTATTTGCAACAGTAGCCATTAGGTAGCTAAGCAACCGTTTTGTTGGCAATAGAGTTTTTTTGGTTGTTAATATTAACCAGTTGATGAGCATGCCTGTATGGGTGAGAAAGACCGTACATATGTGCTTATCTGTTCAAGTAGTTCCCCAACTTTTGTTCCAGAATATCCTTGAAAACATGCTTGCAAGTTAAATGTACAGAAGTTAAAGAGGAGGCTGAATTGTTATAGCGGGTCAGAGGCTTAGAGAACAAAAATATAAATTTTTTAATTAGCATTCACTCAAGCATCTTCTAGAAAAACAAGCTGCCATAGCCCTCTCCCACCAAACATCTCTGCACCTGCTTTTGCAATGTCCCTATACTTCCCAGGGACAGGGCCAAGTGTCCCAGACTTTGCAGCATCCTGGGAGACCCTCCCCTCCTCAAGGCTGCTGATCTTGATTTCTCTGCCCACTGAATTGGGTCTTACCCCTCCCATGGAGGAATCCCTGGTGGGTGCAAATGGTTAGTGTGCTCAGCTACTAACCTATAGGTTGGAGGTTCGAGTCCACTGAGATGCTCCTCAGAAGAAAGGCCTGGCATTCTACTTCTGAAAAATCAGCCATTGAAAACCCTATGGAGCACAGTTCTACTCAGACACACATGAGGTCACCATAAGTTGAGGGTCAGCTTGACAGCAACTGGTGTGTATCCTCATGGGAAGCCAGAGCCCAGCCTGGTCTCCCTGGAGCATGGTCTTTAGCCTGAGAAATAGAGCCCCAGCTAGAGGCTAGGAAACAGCCTGGAGGAGGAAATAATTTCACACCCTGACACCACCCTTTCATAGTAGAGTAACCCCCATCTTACAATCACTTAAGCAGAATTGGAAGTAAATTCTTAAGCTATCCTTTATCTACAATTGCAGATCAGGCTGTCAATTTTATTTTTTGCAAACTAACCCTTCTCTTGAATTTATCAAACTGCCTTGCCTGGAATTGTGGGGTAATCTGTTGGCAGCTCCTTCTCTTAAAAGTTTCTTTCCCGTTCTCCTACACACTGATAGTCTTACCTTGAATTATCGAGAGACAACTGAATTTGAAAGGGCAGTTTCGGCAGGCAGGCAGCAATTGGCAGACAGTGCCACCATGTGGCAGTTTGGCATCATAGCTTGCTAGGTGATGTGCAAAAAAAAAAGGAAAAATTAGACATGGCAAGACAGTTGAGATGTTCTGATCAGTGTATGGGTATACAGAATTTCTACCTACAGAATTTGAGGACCATGTATTTATATACATATGTTTATAAAATTCTGTGTATATTTTGCAAACAGTAGGTGGTTCAAATGGTTTGTGCAAGACCACTAACTTAAAGGTTGATGGTTCAAACCCACCAGGCAGTACCGCAGAAGAAAGACCTGGTGATCTTCTGCTCATATTACAGCCAAGAAAACCCATGAAGCAGTTCTACTCTGTGACATATGGGGTCACCATGAGTTGGAATCAACTTGATGACAATGGGTTTTGTTGTTGTTGTTGTTTGTTTCTTTTTAAGCATTTTTATATTCCAGCAGCTTTTTGATTCTGATACTTCATCCCTCAATTCAGTTCTTAAGTTTCCTTTTTTAATGTATTTCTTCCTCTTTCAGAGGACAGCAGTATAACTTCTTTGTGACCCTACTCAGAGGGCGGAGGGAGGATAGTGGTGGTTCAGTGACGGAATTCTTGCCTTCCTCCCGAGAGTTGTTGTGCGCCTTCAAGTTGACTCCAACTCAGAGTGACCCCATAGGGCAGAGTAGAACTGCCCCATAGGGTTTCCTAGGCTGTAATATTCATGGGAGCAAATCTCCAGGTCTTTTCTCCTGTGGAACTGCTGGTGGAGTCAAACCGCTGACCTTTCAGGTAACAGCCAAGAGCTTAAACATTGAGTCGCCAGGGCTCCTTTCAACGTGGGAGACCTGGGTTCGATTCCTGGCCAGTGCACCTCATGCACAGCCACCAGGTATGTGTCACTGGAGGCTTGCGTGTTGCTATGATGCTAAGCAGGCTTCAACAGAGCTTCCAGACTAAGATGGACTAGTTAGAAGGGCCTGGAGATCTACACCCAAAAACCAGCCAGTGAAAAACCTAGTGGATCACAAAGGTCTGGTCCGCAGTCAGTCATGAGAATGGCACAGTACTGGACAGTGTTTCATTCCGTTGTGCACAGGGTCTCCGTGAGCTGGAGGTCAACTCAACAGCAGCTATCAACAGTAACATACAGGGAGAAAAAAATGTGACATGGGCCAATTAAGAGGAAGCTGCTAAAACAGGATTCATCTTTTTGGAGGAAAATACCTTATAGTAACTATTCTACTCACTGCAACTGGGCAAACCCATTGCTGTTGAGTCAGTTCCTAAAGGAAAGAGTAGAACTGCCCCATGGGGTTTCCAAGGCTTTACAGAAGCAGACTTCCACATCTTTCTCCAGCAGGGTAGCTGGTGGGTTCAAACCGCTGACCTTTTGGTGAGCAGCTGAGCACTTAACCACTGCACCACCAGGGTTCCTTTGCAACTGGAAAATATACTTGAAATGATAGGATGTGGGAGCTGGATGTGACCTTAAGAGATGGTCTTGCCCTTTATACGTTTCTTCGAGCCTTCTCAAACAAGATGCTAAACGTACTGTCTCTGGAATAGGTGAGCATGCCCACCTCCAAGCAGTTCCCCCTCTGCTCCTGGCAGAAAATCACTAGTTGAAGCCACTTGTTTCACGGAGAGAAGTTCATTGTCAAGGGTGGGTGGGAGTTCAGGCTCCTGGTTCCTGACTCGTGTGTGGATGGGGCTCTCTCCACTGCACTAAGGACTCTTCTGCCACTAGATAGTCATGGTTTTTTTTTGTTTGTTTGTTTTTTCTAAGTTTTACTTATTTTGTTGTAGTTGTTGAGAATATACACAGCAAAACATACTTTATGTACAATTCAGTGACATTGATTATGTTCTTCAAGTTGTATAACCATTCTCACCCTCCTTTTCTGAGTTGTTTCTCTCCTATTAAATAAACTCACTACCCCCTAAGGTTCCTATCTAATACTTGAAGTTGTGTTGTCAGTTAGATCCCATATAGATAGTTCTTAAAAGAGCATAATGCTCAAGGCAGACCTTTTTTACTAAAAAGGTAAGGTAAATTACTGTTCAGTTTTACAATGACTTCAGGGGATATTTTCCATTTAAGATTTAAAGATTATTTCAGGGCAGTAGTTTTAGGAGTTCGTCGACCCTCCATGGCTCCAGAAAATCTAGATTCTGTGAGAATTTGAAATTCTGTTTGCATTTACCCCGTTTCCATCAGGATTCTTCTATGGAATCTTTAATCAGCATATTCAGTAATGGTAGCCAGGCACCATCCAGTTTTTCTGATCTCATGGAAAAGGAGGCAGTTGTTCATGGAGGCAATTAGCTAGACATTTCATATCCTGCTCCTATTCCTGACTCTGCTTCTGCTGTTGTTCCAGGTGAATAGAGACCAATTGTTGTGCCTTGGATGGCCACTTGCAAGCTTTTAAGACCCCAGGCCCTACTCAACGAACTAGGAGGTAGAACAGAAGCACCAAACATATTATTAGGCCAATTAACTGGGAAGTCCTGTGAAACCATGACCCTAAACCTCCAAACCAAGAAACCAAATCCTGTGAGGTGTTTGGTTGTACGTAGCAGCCTCTGCAGCTACTCTTTTTTTTGTCATTGTAAATACATCTATCACACGGCTTTTGCCAGTTCAACTTCTTATAGGTGTACAACTTATTGACAGCAATTACAATAATTGGCTGTGCAACCTTACCCTTAATCAATGTGTTTTTCTATCCCTGTTAACCCCCCTTCCCCTCCCTCCTTCCCCTGGTAAACAGTAATAAACTTTCATCTCTGTACATTTGCCTTTTCTTGTCTTTTTATATAAGTGAGGTAACACAATACTTGTCCTTTTGTGATTGGCTTGTTTCAGGCAGCATGATGTCTTTGAGTTCCATCCACACTGTAGCATGCATCAAGACTTCATTTCTCCTGCTGGCTGAGCAGTATTCTGTTCTATGTATGTACCACGTTCTGTTTGTCCATTCCTCTGTTAATGGACATTTATGGTGTTTGTACCTTTTGGCTATTGTGAATAGTGCTGCAGCGAACATTGCTGTGCAAGTCTATTTGAGTCTCCACTTTCAAGTATTTGGGTATATATCTAGGAGTGGAATTGCTCAGTCATGTTGTAGTTCTGTTTTTAGTTTTTTGAGGAACCACCACACCGTTTTCCACAATGGGTTTACCATTTTGCATTCCCACCAGCAAGGGGCAAGGGTTTCAATTTCCACACATCCTCACCAACATTTGTTATGTTCTGTTTTTTTTTTTTTTTTTTTTTATCTTAGCCATCCTGTTGTTGTTGTTCGGTGCCGTTGAGTAGGTTCCGACTCACAGCGACCCTATATACAGCAGAACGAAACACTGCCCAGTCCTGCAGCATCCTCACAATTGTTATGCTTAAGCTTGCTGTTGCAGCCACTGGGTCAATCCATCTTGCTGAGGATCTTCCTCTTTTTCGATGACCCTTTACTTTACCAAGCATGATGTCCTCCAGGTACTGATCCCTCCTGATAACATGTCCTTGCTTCTAAGGAGCATTCTGGTTGTACTTCTTCCAAGACAGAATTGTTAGTCCTTTGGCGGTCCTGGTATATTCAATATTCTTTGCCATCAATAGCCATCCTAACCCGTTGAAACTCATTGCAGTCAAGTTGATTCCGACTCACCGTGACCCTCTAGGACAGAGCAGAACTGCTCCATAGAGTTTCCAGGGAGCACCTGGTGGATTCAAACTGCTGACCTTTAGGTTAGCGGCCATAGCTCTCAACCACTATGCCACCAGGATTTCCAGTAACCATCCCAGTGGGAGTGAAATGGTATTTCATTGTAGTTTTTATTTGCATCTCTCTGATGGCTAATGATGTTGAGCACGTTTTCATGTGTTTGGTGAAATGTTTATTCAAGTTCTTTGCCCCTTTTATGATTTGGTTATTTGCCTTTTGTTGTTGTCAAAGTTTTATCTATATTTTGGTTATTAGATTCTTGTCGGATATATGGTTTCCAAAGATATTCTCCCAGTTGGTAGCTTGTCTTTTCACTTTTTTGGTAAAGTCTTGTGATGAACAAAAGTTTTTAATGTTTATGCGATTCCATTTATTTATTTTGTCTTTTGCTGTTTGTGATTTTGTTATCGAATAATCCATTGTTGAAAACTAGGCCTGCCAGCGTTGCCCCCGCTTGTTTTTCTAAGAATTTTCTGGTTTTAGTTAGCACATTTAGGTCCTTAATCCATTTCGAACTTGTTTTTCTGTACAGTGGAAGGCATGGGTCCTGTTTCATTTTTCTGCATGTGGAATCCAGTTTTCCCATCACCATTTATTGAAGAGACTCTTCTTTCCCCATCGAATGAACTTAGCGCCCTTGTCAAAAATCAGTTGACCATAGATGTATGGGTTTACTTCTGTACTCTCAGTTTGCTTCCATTGGTCTATGTGTCTGTCATTATACCAGTATCAGGCTGTTTTGATTACTGTAGCTGTATAATATGTTTTAAAATCCGGAAGTGTGAGTCCTCCTAATTTGCTCTTCTCTTTCAACATTTTTTGAGCCATTTGGGGCCTCTTGCCATTCCATATAAAGTTAAGGATTGTTTTTTTCTATTTCTGTAAAGAAGGCTGTTGAAATTTTGATTGGGATTGTGTCGAATCTATCACATTGAATCTATGTGTAGTACTGACATCCTAATATTAAAGTCTTCTAATCCATGAACATGGAACATCTTTCCGTTTATTTAAACCTTCTTTAATTTCTTACAGCAGTATTTCATAGTTTTCATTGTGTAAATGCTTCACGTCCCTGGTTAGATTTATCCCTAGGTTGGTTTGTTTGTTTGTTTTTTATTCTTAGATGCTGTTGTAAATGGAATTGTTTCACTAATTTCACTTTCACATTTCTCACTGCCGGTGTATAGAAACCCAGCTGATTTTTGTTTGTTGACTTTGTACCCTGCAACTTTGCTAAATTTCTCTATTAGCTCTTGATGTTTTCTTGTGGACTCTTTGGAATTTTCTGTATACAGGATCATTTCAACCACGAATGGACATAATTTTACTTCTTCTTTTTCCAATCTGGATACCTTTATTTCTTTTTCTTGTCTTATTCTCTAGCTAGGACATCTAATATACAATATTGAATAGAAGTAGTAAGAGTGGGCACCCTTATCTTGTTTCTGATTTCAAGGGGAAAGCTCTCAGTTCCTCTCCATTAAGTATAATGTTGGCTATTGGCTTTTCATATATGCCCTGATTCGTATTCAGGAATTTCACTTCTATTCCAGTCTTCTTTAGGATTTTTAACAAGAAAGGGTGTTGGATTTTATCAAATCCTTCTTTCTGCATCCATAGAGATGATCATGTGGTTCTTTTCCTTTGTTCTATTGATGTGGTCTGTTATGCTAATTGATTTTCTAATGTTGAACCATCGCTGCATTCCTGGAATAAATCCCACTTGGTCATGCTGTATGACTCTTTAAATATGCTGTTGGATTCTGTTCGCTAGTATTTTGTTGAGGATTTTTGCATCTATATTCATAAGAGATACTGGTCTGTAGTTTTCTTGTTATGTCTTTGTCTGGTTTGGGTATCAGGGTTATGTTTGCTTCATAGAATCAATTAGGGAGTATTCCTTCCTTTTCTATCTTTTGGAAGAGTTTAAACTGTATTGGTGTCCATTTTCTAAATGTTTGATAGAATTCCCCAGTGATACCATCTGGTCCAGAACTTTTTGTTGTTGTCGAGAGGTTTTTGATCACTGATTTGATCTCTTCACTTGTTCATGGTCTGTTGTGACTTTCTATTTCCTCTTGTGTCAGTTTGGGTAGGTTGTGTGCTTCTAGGAATTTGTCTCTTTCATTTAGGTTATTCAGTTTGTTGCCATACAGTTGTTCATAATATTCTGTCATAATGTTCTTTATTTCTATCCGGTCAGTTGTAATGTCCCCTCTTTCATTTTTTATTTTGGTTATTTCCATCTCTTCTTTGTCAGTCTAGCTAAAGGCTTGTCAATTTTATTGATCTGTTCAAAGAACCAAGTTCTGTTTTTATTGATTCTATTGTTTTTCTGTTTTTGGTTTTATTTATTTCTGCTCTGATCTTTCTTATTTTCTTTCTTCTGGTACATTTAGGCTTAGTGTGCTCTTCTCTTTTTAGTTCCTGGAGTTGTTGAGTTAGGTTATTAATTTGATATCTTTCTTTTTTTTTTATGTAGGCATTTATTGCTATAATTTTCCCTCTTAAGTACTGCCTTTACTGCATCCCATAAGTTTTGGTATGTTGTGCTTTCTTATTCATTTGACTCTAAGACATTTGTGATTTCTCTTTAAACGTCTTCCTTGACCCACTGGTAGTTTAATAATGTATTGTTTAGTTTCCACATGTTTATGTATTTTCCAGGTTTTTTTTCTGTTATTGGTTTCTAGCTTCACTTTGCTGTGGTCAGAGAAAATACTTTGTATTTTTCAATTTTTAAAAATTTATTGAGACTTTCTTTGTGACATAAAATGTGGTCTATCCTGGAGAATGATCCATGTGCACTGGAGTAAAATGTATATTGTACCATTTTGGGGTAGAGTGTTCTGTATATGTCTGTTAAGTCTAGTTGGTTTATAGTGCATTCAGGTCCTCTGTTTCCTTGTTGATCTTTCTAGATGTTCTGTCCAATATTGAAAATGGTGTACTGAAGACTCCAACTATTATTGTAGTACTGTCTGTTTCTCCCTTCAGTTCTGCCAGTGTTTGCTTTATATGTTTAGGTGCTCTGATGTTGAATGTATATACATTTATGAATGTTAAATCTTTTTGATTAATGGCCCTTTTATCACTATATATTGTCCATCTTTATCTCTTCTTACAGATTTTGTCTCAGTGTCTCTCTTTTGGTTATTATTTGCAAGGAATATTTTTTTCATCCTTCCACTTTCAACCAATTTGTGTCCTTGGCTTTAAGTTGTTTCTCTTGTAAATAGCATATAGTTCGATCATGTTTGTTTTTTTTTTTTTAATCCATTCTGCCACTCTCTGTCTTTTGACTGGAGCATTTAGTCCATTCACATTCACTGTAATTACTGATAAGAAGTGACTTACTTCCGCCATTTCATTATTTTTTAATGTGTGTTTGTCTTAAGCCTTCTTGTCTTTATCCTTTAGTACTGCTTGTTTTTGTGTTTTGTTGGTTTGTTGTAGTGATCCTATTTGGTTTCCTTTTCTTTTCCTTTTGTATATTTTTGAAAATGTTTTCTTGGTGGCTACTACCATGAATATTACGTTTAAGAGCCTGTATTTAGAACATTCTAGGGTAAGTTGGTACCAAATTAACTTCAGTAACATAAAGAATATCTGTATCTGTACCATTCCTCTCCCCCACCCCCTTTTATTGTTGTTATTACTAACTACGATAGTCATGTTTTGATTTCAGAGGATGTAATGAGCTTACATGGAGTCCCTGGGTGATGCAAATGGTTCATGTACTCAGCTGCTAACCAAAAAGTTGGAGGTTCAAGTCTACCCAGAAAGGCCTCAGAAGAAAGTCTTGGTAATCTACTTCTGAAAAAAAAATCAGCCATTGCAAACCCTGTGCAGCACAGTTCTGTTCCGGCGCACACGGGGTCTCCATGAGTTGGAGTCCACTCACCGTCAACCACTTGTACCACCCAGGGGCTCCCTTCTGTTCTCTACACGGAACCCAGTCCTAGCTGTGCATGCTGTGCTCTGCACCAGGTATGGACGGCCCGTCTGGGATCCTGTACATGATGGCAGCCCCGTGCAGGTGGCACGAGTTCCTTCTCTCCCCACCCCCATTCTCTAGACTCACTCTTAGGCCCCTGCGATCTAACCACTCAAGTGACCCTTTGAGAACAAGAAGGGTGATGACTGTTCTTCCCTCACCGTCTGCCAAGCAGCAGATTCTCCCCCATCGGCAGCACAAGGGGCCATTTATGCCATTGCCCCTCCTCCTCCAGCACGGCCCCCAGCCACCCCCACCCCACGTCTCTGGCGACAGGGTTGGACATCTTGGCACGGGGACCGTCCCTACACAACGTGCACTCTGTTTCGCCTGAGCAGGCTTGGGGGAGGGATGGGCCCCAGGAAGCTCTTTGAGAAGGGCCGTGTGGTTTCTGGGTGGTTTTCCCAGGCACTGGAGGGGACATATATTTCTTTTCTCTCTTCCATCCCCACTTCTGCCCTGTCCATCCTCCTACACCACTTGTTAGGAGCAACTCAAGGCAGAAGGCACATCTGTTTTCCAGAGCCAGTCACTAAAGGGGCTAGAGGCATGGTTGGGTTCCAGTGGTGGGTGCTTCATTTTAAAACATTTTTGCTTGGTGAGTTAAGAAAGGCAGCTGAGTTAATTATATTGTCTTGAGCAATGTGTTCTTTTAAAAAACTGCCAATATGGTATCAAATTAACACCAGCAACTCAAAAGGCTAGATAGGAAGCCAAGGGGGCAGTGAGTTTATGTTAACGCAGGAAGAACAATTTGGAAAGGGAGGGTGAGAATGGTTGCACAATTTGAAGAATGTAATCACTGTCACTGAATTACACACATAGGAGTTGCTGATCTGGTGTATGTTTTTCTGTGTAGATTCTCAAAAAAAAAAAAAGAAAAGACCATTGCTGTCGAGTCAATTCCGACTCACAGCAATCCTCTAGGACAGAGCAGAACTGCACCATACGGTTTCCAAAGAGCACCTGGTGGATTCAAACTGCTGACCTTTTGGTTTAGCAGCCAAACTGTTAACCACTATGCCACCAGGGTTTCCGTATATTCTCAACAACGATAAAAATTAAAAAGAAAAGAAAGGCAGCTGAGAAGCAGCGGTTGGCTTGCATGTGTGGTGCTAGTAGGGGCAGCTGTCGTTTATGGGCTCTTCATATGTGCCACTTAGTCCTCACTGCCTCCCCAGGGTGGAGATGAGGTTTGGGAGCCAGGGGGCTGAGTAACTTTCACCGAAGTCGTGTTTCTGGCATGTGACTGATCCAGGATTTAACCTAGGTTGGTCTGATTCGGAAGCCTGTGAATTAACCACTGCTGCCAGCCCTTTCAGAGTCCTAAGACGGTGCAGATGGCTAAGGCTCAGCTGTTAACCAGAAGTTTGGAGGTTCAAATCCACTCAGAGGTACCCTGGAAGAAAGGTCTGGGGATCTACTTATAAAAAATCAGCCACTGAAAACCTTCTGGAACACGGCTCTGCGCTAACACACAGATGGGTGACCCTGAGTCAGAACTGACTCCTCACTGGTGTGGGGCCAGCCCTTTCAGCCCACCGTTGCCTCTAGCAATCATGGAACAATCCTGAAAGCTAACATTTATTGAGCGCCTTCCAGGTGCAGACCCTGTGCTAAAGTGGCTCACATGCCTTGTCCCATCCTTAAAGCTGCCTAGAGGGAGAATTTATCATCCCCATTTCACAGATGCAGGAGCCCTGGTGGTGCAGTGGTTAAGAGCTTGGCTGCTAAACCAAAAAGTCGGCAGTTCAAGTCCACCAGCCGCCCCTTGGAAACCCTGTGGGGCAGTTCTACTCTGTCCTATAGGGTCGCGATGAGTTGGAATCGACTCGATGGCAACGGGTTTGGTTTTTGTTTTTTTCACAGATGCGAATGTGCCCAAGAGCACACAGCCAGTAAGCACAGAGGCAGGACTTGAACCTAGGCAGTTTGGCTTCAACCACTGCACTCTTGTGCCTCCCATAAAGGCTGGGAAACTGCCCCCCCAGGGGTGTGGGTAGTGGGGTCAGCTCAGTTATAAAAATTATCTAGTCTTCTATTGTCAGTAGCTTGAATATTGGCTATAGAAGCTCTCATTCAGTTGTCAAATATGTCTCTAAAATCATGCCTCAGTGAGAGGCCGATTTCATGGCCATTCTTCCTGGAAGTAAATACTCGTTTGCATTCAGGATGGTTTTCAGTGTCACTGCAGATGTGTTTGCTGCGTGGAAAGAACCGTCACCTTTGCTGGGCACCTTCATGCAGTGAGATGCTGAGGAAGCAAGGAGAAAGAGGAGAACACTCTGCAGAGTTGGTGCTGAGATGATCTGGGTGGTCTTTATGTCTTGACACACTTCCCCAGCATCACCTCTGGGAGGAGGATGGGTGGACAGATCGACCGGCAGGGTTATCAGGGAGGACAGACAGAGCCAGCGAGCAAGAAGGACCCTCCCCATAGGTTTCCAGAACAAGGGGCGAGCAGTTGGCTGCTTGAAAGCCCCAGGTTTTTAGAACCGTGGTCTCCCCATGCTCCATCCACATCTCCATTCCTCCCCCTGTTCTTCACTTTCTTCAATTCCTGCCACAGTTGACCCAGAGTCCTGAACGTCACTATTTATCCATATTTTTCTCTATCCCTTTTATTGATTGAGTTGTGTCTCCCCAAAAGATACGTTGAAGTCCTAACCCCCATACCTGTGAATGTGACCTTGTTTGGAAATAAGATCTTTGAAGATGATGTCAGCTAACATGAGGTCATACTGCAGTAGGGGGCTCTTAAGCCCATCCACCCACCAGTTGCCCTTGAGTCGACTCCGACTCATGGCGACCCCATGTGTGTCAGGCAGAACTGTGCTCCAGAGAGTTTCCAATGGCGGATTTTTTGGAAATAGATTGCTAGGCCTTTCTTCCAAGGTGCTTCTGAGTGGACTCGAACCTCTAGACCTTTCAGTTAGCAGCCGAACACGTGAACCATTTGCACCACCCAGGGACTCCAAATCTAAGTGGTGTCTCATAAAAGAGGAGAACAAACGTGGAGAGAGAGAAGGATGACAGCCATGTGGCTACAGAGGCAGCTACAAGCCAAGGAAAGCTTGGAGCTACCAGAAGCTGGGAGAGAGGCAGGAAAGAGATTCTCCCTCAGAGCCCTGAGAAGGAATCAACACGGCCGACAGCCTGGTTAGGCTTCCCAGCCTCCAGAACTGTGAGAGAATAAACTCTGTTCTTTAAAGCCACCCGCTTTGTGGTATTCTGTCACAGAAGCCCGAGGACACTAAGATAATTTCAGTGCAGTCTGTTTGTTTCCCCACCCTTTTGGTGGCTTTTATTTTAGAAGGGGGTTCAGGTTTTTTGGGTTTTTTTTTAAGTCTCTCTCAGTTCAGTTTGGACCGAAGCTGAGAAAAGCGGCGCTGTCTCCTTTCTTCAAGTGCCCGCCTTCCGATGCTGGCCCTTGAGAGTCGGGGCTGTCCCCCGTGTTGCAGCTATTAAATGGGCATAAGAAAGGGGCCTTTGTCACAGGGAATACGGCCCTCGGTTCAGTCACAGAGACAGATTGTGCCAGAAAACAAACAACCCAAAAAAAAAAAAAGTTTCAACCACAGCATTCTTTGGGACTTCAGTCATCAACTTCTTGCTTGCTCTTAAAAGACAAATTTCCTTTCTTCAGCGTAATTCTATCAGATAGGTCGCCGGGTTTTAATTCTGTCCAGAGCTGAGGGCCGGGGGCCCTCCCCAGACCATGTGCTCTGGGCCTGCACCCAGATTCCCCGTTTTCATTACCTCACGCCTGCCTACCTGCAGGCTGAGAAGGCAGAGGCTCCCCCAGCCTACAGGGGCCTCGGAGCAGAAGGAGATTCCAGCTGTGTGTTGTCTGAGTACAGAGAGGGGGAAGCACAGTGACTGGGGAGGGCTGGTGAGGCCTCGCTGCAGATGCTCCAGTCCACGACTGTAAAGATTTTTATAACCTTGCGTTCCATCTGGGGACAACTCTAAAAAAAAAATTGCCATTGAGTCGACTCCAACTCATGGTGACCTCACATGTGTCAGAGTAGAACTATGCTCCATAGAATTTTCAATGGCTAATTGCTAATTTTTCAAAAGTAGATCACCAAGCCTTTCTTCTGAGGCATCTCTGGATGAACTTGAACCACCGACTTTTCAGTTAGCAGCCCAGTGTGTTAACCTTTTGCACCACCCAGGGGCTCTGGGAAGACTCTAAAGCTGTAACCGTTGCATGGACTCCGACTCGCGGCAGCCCTATAGGACAGAGTACAGCTGCCCCATAGGATCTCTAAGGCTGGTAAATGTTTTCAGGAGCAGACCGCCACATCTTTCTCCTGTAGGGCGGCTGATGAGTTTGAACTGCCGACCTTTCGGTTAGCAATCAAGTGCTTTAGCCACTGAGCCACGAGGGCTCCTTGGGAAGACTCTAGAGATCCTTACTTAGTGCAAGAGGAAAATGAGGGCTGGACGTAAAGTGACTTTGCCCAGAGACACACTCTTCGCCTCCACTAGACCATGTGTGCCTGCTCAGGACCAGTGGCCAAAATGCCACTTGACCCAACAGGCACACAGGGGAATGCCATGGGCCTGGAAGCCCACAGAGACGTCCTCTGCACGTTTGCCACAAGAGCCCTCAGCAGCCTCCTTAACCCACATTCCCCTTGTTGTTAGCAGCCAGCAAGTTGGCCCCTGACTCACGGCAATCCCATGCACAACAGAACTAAGTACTGCCTGGTCCTGCGCCATCCCCACGATCCAGTTGTGGATGGGACCATTGTGATCCACAGGGTTCTCACTGGCCGATTTTTAGGAGTAGATGACTAGGCCTTTCTTCTTAGTCTGTGTTAATTTGGAAGCCCCACTGAAACCTGCTGAGCATCTTAGCAACATGCAAGCCCCCACTGACAGATTGGTGTGGCTGCACGTGAGGTGCCTTGGCTGGGAATCGAACCCAGGTCTCCTGCCTGGATGGAGAGAGTTCTTAGGCTCTCCGTGATCACATCTGGCCTCCATAGTTAACATTTCCAGCTGCCCAGTGCAGGCACACTTCACAGGCTGCACTGTGAGCGAGTTCTTTGAGAAGATGGAGAGAGCAGGTGGCTTTGCCTGGGTCTTTGGGAGGGGCCCGGAGCCTGGTTACAGCCATGAATGTACTTAGAAGAATAATTAGAAAAAAAAAAAAAAAAAAACAGGCCAAATGACCACGTCAACACTCAGAGGAAGCAGAGGAAGTGGGAGTTTGTCCTGTCTGTCTTCACCAAATCCCGGAGCAGCGCTTGGTGAACCGTGGGTTGAGCATCAAGCATAGAATCCACTGCAGGGGCTGATTAAGGTGCCGGCTCCAGGGCTCCCCTCAGACATGCTGAGTCAGATTGCAAGGCTGGGCCCCAAAGTCAGTGTTTTCAACAAGTTCCCCTCTGCTGCTGACAGACAGCTCCAAAGAAGGTCCTGGTGATCTGCTTCCGAAGGAAAACCAGGCACTGAAAACCCTGTGGAGCACAGTTGCACTCTGATCCATATGAGGCCTCCATGAGTCGGAGCTGACTTGACATTAAACAAGGTTCTAGACGGAAAGTAAGAAGAGGGGCCTAGGGGACTCCTCCACCTCCCACAGCCCCCCTACCATAAAGATGTGCTGCCTGAGCCCATATCTTCCCTACATCCAGGACAGAGAGGGAGAAAGAGAGAGAAAGAGGCAGGCCCGCCTTCAGCGGATGGAACCGCTGGCCTGAGGTGAGCAGTGCTTCAGTACAGATAGATGCTAGTTTTTTGTTGCATGAGTGTCTGATTTGGGTCTCACTGGGTTAAAACTGAGGTGTTGGCAGGGTTATGTTCTTTCTGAGGCTCTAGATGCCCTGTGAAGACAGACACACACAGTGGATGCATCTGCAGGCCCAGGAACGCCAAGGATTGTTGGCAGCTACAAGAAGCTGGTGGCACAGTGGTTAAGAACTCAGCCGCTAACCGAAAGGTCGGCAGTTCAACTTCACCAGCCACTCCTTGGTAATCCTATGGAGCAGTTCTCCTCTGTCCTATAGGGCCTCTGTGAGTCAGAATCGACTCGATGGCAATGGGTTGCTAGAAGCTGAAATGGATAAGGAAGGACCTCCCCCCACAGCCACACTCTGAATTCAGACTTCCACACTCTGAATTCAAACTTCTAGCCTCCTGAACTGTGAGAAAACAATTTCCTGTTCTTTAAGCCACCCACTTGTGGTATTTTTTTGTTTTGGCAGCACTAAGTTAACTAAGACAGAATTTCGGACCAGAGAGTGGGGTGCTGCTCTAACAGATACCTAAAATGTGGAAGTGGTTTTGGAATTGGAAACTGGGTAGAGGCTGAAGGAATTTTGAGGCACTTGATAGTAAGAGGAGCCCTGGTGGTGCAGTGGTTAAGAGCTCGGCTACTAACTGAAAGGTCAGCAATTCGAATCCACCAGGCGCTCCTTGGAAACCCTAGTTCTGCTGTGTCCTGTGGGGTCGCTATGAGTCTGAATCAACTCGACGGCATCAGGTTTGACAGTAAGAGCCTAGACTGCCTTGAAGAGATGAGGGTAGACTCCTGGGCGTGAAGAACGATTGTGGTGAGGGAAAGAGAACCACTGGTCTACGGGGAGCTCTCCTTGGAGAAGTGAGTCCCTCCCCCAACCTGAGCAGACCCCTCTTCCCCTCTGTCCCCATGAGACTCTCATCGTGAACAGAAATTAAGCAAGCTCTAACTTGGATCATGGGTAGAAGAAAAACAGAAACAGGATGGTATCAAATTCTGTCTGAGAGGCAAGAGTGAACAAGCTGAGTCTGTTTGTCTTCCTTGGGCCTGTTTACCAATAGGCGCAGTAATTGCTTTGCCACTGCCCTCTAAGCCCGTAATGTGTTCCTTGCTCTCTCTTTGCCGGTGTGCTCTCTGGGACTTGAGAATTGTTTGGAACACTGCGGATTTGGTAAGATTTTCCCCTGTGGTCCCGTGGAAGCTTCCAGAGGGAATTCAGGCATTCCATGAGGAATTCCAATTCCCAGAGCTCTCGCCAGGAATATAAGTGACAGGAAACTGAGGCTATAGGGATCCCGGCACAGCCCATTTTTCTGCGCTCTAGACAAGTGAACTCTCCTCCTCGTCAAATAGAAACCAGTCCAGGCAAACCACAGGGACTCGGGTTTCTAAACACATCCAAAAAAGATGGTTTCAGGGAAGTGGACAAATGAATCATGAGTAATTCAACCAGCAGGAAAACAAACATGGCAACACCCCACATCTGAAGCCCAGGATGTCAGCAGACAGCTGTCGGCCAGGCCCAGCAGCACACAAACACCTGGGGCCCCATCTGCCCAGCTGGTCCCCTTCGCACTGAAATTCAGCTTCCCAGGGATGGTAGAGAGCTGGCGGTCTTGCATCTTGGGAGGTTGGGAAATTGCAGAAGATTTTTCTGGGTGCTGTGAAATCATTGAAAAATACACAGAGAATGGAATCACTGGGAGAAAGTAGCATTTGCTTGATCTTTACTCTGTTTGTGTGGTCTCAATCCAGAATCCCTAAAGAAACTGGCCCAAGGCAAAGCTTTTTGCTGTCGTGACTATGCTTGGGAGATGCAAGAATCCCAGCCTCAGCCACTGAATGAGGTGGCCCTGGGTGTGGTAGGGTGCCAGACCCTATATGTTGACCTTCAGGCAGAGGAGATGGGCCTGCCCCAGTTCATGCACACTTACCCACCCAGCCAGGCATCAAGAGCTCGTAACTGCAAATGGCAGGCTGGTGTCATGGGTGCACTGTGACTGTGCATGAGAGATTTCGTGCAATTCGACAAATAACCCACTGGGGAACCAGTTCTGTGAATTTACTAATGACATTCACAGAAAGTCAGTGGTATCACTATTTAAAAAAAAAAAAAAATTGTGAAGTTGACTCCAACTCATGGCGATCCCATGTGTGTAAGAGCAAAACTGTGTTCCATAGGGTTTTCAATGACCAAGTTTTCAGAAGTAAATCACCAAGGTGCCTCTTGGCGGACTGGAACCTCAAACCTTTCATTTAGCAACTGTGGGTGTTAGCCATTAGCATCACCCAGGGACTCCGCATATCAGTGTAGATCATGTAAATGCAACCACATTGCCTTTGGTCCCCTGAAGTTTATATTCTGCTTTTGACTTAAGATAAAAGGCGAAAGGAAGGAGGGCAGGATCATGATGACCAACCCTTTTCTCACTCTGTTCCCAACCAGGGATTCAATTCTGTCTTCAAGCACCATTTGATCCAGGGGCTCAGATGATATTATCAGGCCTCTGCTCATTTTTCTCTCTGAGCTCAGCTCTATTCTATACAGGTAGTCCCTGATTTAAGACGGATTTGAGTTACAACTAACTGCACTTAAAACCGACTTTTTTTTTTTCTGGTATATCTTATCCTTAGTAATATGTATTACATACAATGTTGTATCACTTAATTTGCTGATGTTATCATTCTCAGATGTTCACTAGCAGATGTTTATATGTAATGTTTCCAACCCCAAAGACAAATAAAGATCAGATTTATAAAGATACTGATAACAAAAGGCAATAATAATGAAAACTAAAAAAAAAGTATTCTATTTATGTCAGAACTAACTTATGAAGGAGTCATCAGAATGGAACCCTGTCATAAGTTAGGGACTACTTTTATTGGCTTTATTCTCGGATTCTACGTGGCGGCAAGATGGCTTCCTGCTAATGGCTCCACCCCTGTGTCCTGCCAGGTTCAAGTCCAACAGAAATAGTCCATCTTCTCCCAGTACCTCTCTTGGGTTCGCTCTGATTAGAACAACTCATGTCACATATCTACCCTTGGACCAATCACTGTGACCAGAGAGATGGGCTTGCACCCATTGTCCAAGGCAGCATCACAGTCTGTGCCCTGGAGCTCAGAATGGAGCCCAAGCTGAACCACACAGACTGAGAGTCAGAGAGGAGGGCTGGGAACTGGAACTGACTGGTCCGGCTAAGGTATAAGCAGGGCCTTAGTGCTCCTCGTCCTTAGTGGGTAGATTCCACTGGTCGTTCTTAGATGGGATGCATGCACAGCACCAGCACTTTTGGTCGTATTTGTGACCATGGGGTTCTACTGCCGTCATTGCACAGAGTCTACCATCAAATTCAGGGGCTCACAGGAGCCACTGGGGATCAAGTGCTTTGTAGACTTTCTAGCACTTTGCAAACTTAAGTCCTCATTCTTAACTGTTACTGTTTGTTGCTGCATGTGCCATCCAGTCAATTCTGACTCATGGCAACCCTATAGGACAGAGTAGAACCTCCCCATATGATTTCCAAGGCTGTAATCTTTCCGGAGGGAAACCCTGGTGGTGTCGTGGTTAAGTGCTACAGCTGCTGACCAAGAGGTTGGCAGTTTGAATCTGCCAGGTGCTCCTTGGAAACTCTACAGGGCAGTTCTACTCTGTCCTATAGGGTCGCTATGAGTCGGAATCAACTCGACAGCAGTGGTTTGGTTTTTGGTTTAATCTTTCCAGGAGCAGACTGCCACATCTTTCTCCCATGGAGTGGCTGGTGGGTTTGAACCACCTACCTTTCGGTTAGCAGCTGAGTGCTTAACCATGCACCACCAGGGCTCCTGTTCCTCTTTAGGACCTGTAAACTTAGCTGCTTTTTTTACTTCATTTGTCTAAGTGACTGAAGAGTCAGGGAGCGATCTCAGGGAGCTAGCCTAGCGTAGTGTTATGAGCATAGACTTGAAGTCAGGCTTCCTGAATTCAAATATAGGCTCTGCCACCGTCTAGCTGTGCAACGTTGAACAAGCTACTTAAGACCTCTGTGCTTCGGCTTCCTTGTCTAAGTTGGGAATGATAATGGCATCTATCTCATAGTGTGATTATAAGAATTAATGAGTAGTTGTTGCTGTAATTATGTGCTGTCCGTTGATTCCAACTCATAGCAATCCTCCAGGACAGAGCAGAACTGCCCCATGGGGTTTCCAAGGCTGTAAATCTCTAAGGAAGCAGACTGCCACATCTTTCCCCTGCAGAGTGGCTGGTGGCTTCAAACCGCTGATCTTTTGCTTAGCAGCCAAATGCTTATCTGCTGCCCTACCAGGGCTCCTTATTAGTAAGTTAATAATGTCAAATGCTCTGAACGGTATCTATAACAGGGACAGTTGTCCCCCCTCATCTGTGAGGATATATTCCAAGACCCCCAGTAGAAGCCTGAAACCACTGATAGTACTGAACCCGATATATACTATGTTTTTTTGCTATATGGTACGTATATACCTGTGATAGAGTTTAATATATAAATTAGGCACAGTAAGCAATTAGCAACAATTACTAATAATAAAATAGAAGGACTTTATAGCTTTTCTTTGGCATGTCCAAAGTGCCAGCATCACTACTCTTGTGCTTTGAGGCCATCATCAAGTAAAATGAGTGTTGCTTGAACACAAGTAACTGCCGACCGGGTAACTGTAACCATGGAAAGCAAAACCACGGATGGGGTTGGGGTAGGATGAGCTACTGTACTCTGTAGTAAAAAGGTAATTTTTACCATCATGAGATAGGGCCTTCTATTTAGGGGTCACCATATGGAGAAATGAATATTAATGTCCAAGTCTCTCCTGAGGAGACATTGTGGTGGAGAGTTGATAATAAATGAAGAATACCTTGACTGAGGTCCCTGAAAATCCAGCAGGATTTTGACTGCTGCGGGGTGTTAAAATTTTCTGCAAAAAGATTTAGAGACAGAGTCTGTCTGGTCTTCAGTGTGGCCTTAGAGAAATCACTTGAGCACGTTAGAAAAGTGAGAGAGACCACCTCAGAAAAGGAGGGTGAGAATGGCTGCATGACTCGAGGAATATAATCTGTGTCACTGAATTGTACATGTAGTAAGTGTGGCATTGGTGTATGTTTTGCTGTGTATATTCTCAACAACTTCAACAAAATAAATAAAATTTAAAGGGGGAAAAAAAGTAGGACCAGGAGACCTCACCTTGAGCACTTTGCAGGCTTGTTACCAAGATAAAGACTGTGTGTGATGCCCTTGGAACCTGGTGGTGTTACCTTCACCCTGGCGGGGAAGTGCCTGTTGAAAAAACCTTCTTTTACTTGCTGCATAGTCTTATTTTAACAGGGTTCTCATCTCCCGCCTCTGCCCCACAGAACTGCTGTCATTAAAAGGTCATCAGCTTTGCATATTATGGCTAGGCTAGAAAAGCTTCTTCAGGTTGGAACTCGAGTCTAAAGGGATTCCATTTTGATGCAGAGTGGTTTTTGTTGTGTCTCTCTCCCTTCCGAGGCACTCACACAGCATGATCAGCAGTCCCACATATGGGACTTTTTACTTGTGTTATGGTTTGGAAGGGATCCACTCCTGATGGAAACCCCCGACTATTTCAGGAAAAACCTACACGGTAAATCTGAGTGGGAGGAAGAGGCAGCAAAACGAAGATGTGCCAATCCATAGCTCCAATGTCTAGTGTCAGGCTGACAATGGAGCTTGAGAGATCAGCATCCCATTTAAGTTCTTCTTTGTTAAGCCCAGACTCCCAAACCCACAAGGGCCAGCAGAATCCATTTATAAATTCCTTGGAAAACAAAAATTCACATGCTCTGCCAGGCACCCTTCCTGCATTTGTACAAAAGTGATTGCCAGAACCTTGGTCGGGGTGGAAAAATTCCTTGGAGTGGGGGCATGGGGACCTGTCCTGTGCGTTGTAGGATGTTTAGCAGCCTCCTTGGCCCCTAGCCACTGCATGCCAGAAGCAAACCCATTCCTTCCTCCTAGTTGTGACAACCATAAACATCTCCTGACATTGTCAGATGCCCCTTGGAGGCCAAAATGGCCTGGGTTGAGAACCACTGCTGTAGATAGTACATCCATCGAATATTTGAAGACCTACTATGAGCTAGGCACTTTGTAGGTGCTGCTAGAAAAAAAAAGCTGTAGGTTCTTACCCCCAGCCTCAGCAGAGCACACTGAAGCATTTTTGTTGTTGTTGTAGGATGCCTCAAGTCAGACTCACAGTGACCCTGTGTGACCAAGTAAAACTGCCCCATAGGGTTTTTGCTTTTTTCTAGGCTGTAATCTTTGCAGAAGGAGCCCTGGTGATGCAGTGGTTAAGTGCTCGGCTGCTAACTGAAAGGTGGCCGGTTCCAACCCACCCACCAGCCACTCCGAGGGAGAAAGATGTGGCAGTCTGTTTCCATAAAGATTACAGCCTCGGAAACCCTGTGGGGCAGTTCTACTCTTGTCCTAAAGGGTCACTATGAGTAGAAATTGACTGGACGACAGAAGATTTGGGTTTTTTTATTTGTGTGTTTGTTTTTTTGAATCTTTACGAGGACAGATCACCAGGTCTTTCTCTTTCGGGGCCACAGGGTGTGTTCAAACTGCCATCCTTTCAGTTAGCAGCCAAGCACTTAACCGTCACGCCACCAGGACTCCTAGAAAGAGAGTTTAAAAGCTTGCAAGTAGTGTAAATGAGTGAGAACAGACTGAGTGCAGCCAAACAGCTATGTGCATGACTGGTCTGTGTTCTTTAAACTGCTTTACTGTCTCCCAAAAGGAGTCTGTGGGCCGCACAAACAGTTAAGCTCTCAGCTGCTAACTGTTGGAGGTTCGAGTCTACCCTAGGGCCAACTCAGAAGAAAGGCCTGGCCATCTACTTCCAAAAATGCACCCATTGAAAACCTTATGGAGCACAGTTCTACTGTGACACACGGGGTCGCCATAAGTCAGAATCACATCAACTGGGTGGCAACCGGTTTTTGGTCTTTTGGTCTCTGGAAATCACTCTCACCAGCAGCAAGATCTTCCTAGTTCTGATGACTCCTCCTCTCTAGCTGTCCCTCAAAACCATTCCTCTTATGCCCTCCTTTGTGAAGGACCCAGCTGCTCCCAATCTCCCTTAGACTCACACTTCAGAGGCTTGGCCCTGGCCGCCCTTCCTCCAGGCGAAATTCCAGCTCGGTTAACCTCCCACAAGGCATTGTGGGTAATGCGCCAAAAAAAAACCACAGTGCCAAACATCTGGATGAGAACTGCAAAATGTGGCCAGTTCTTCCCGAATTTCCAAACTCTGCCACTGGGATGGAATCTTAAAGAGGCCTATCTCTGTGTCATAACATCCTTGCTTGAATTGGGGACCTCAGGCTGCCAGTTCCGTAGTGGGGCCACAAGCCTCAGTCTGACCTCCCCTACTCCCCTTTCCTGCCCTCAGTAGTTGCCCACTCCGCAGTATTTGAATCTATCTCCTCCACTAGGGTCTGAGAGCCCTGGGGGTAGGCACTGTGCCACCGATGCTTGTACCCCATCCCTGGCGGCCACAGCCCCCGCCTTGGCGGCCAGACAGTGATGTATCCAGGAGATGCTCAAGTCAAAAAACCCCAAACCCATTGCTCTGGAGTCCGTTCCGACCCATTGCGACCTTTTTTTTTAAGACAGGGTAGAGCTGTCCCATAGAGTTTCCAAGGAGTAACTGGTGGATTCGAACTGCTGACCTTTTGGTTAGCAGCCAAGCTCTTAACCACTGTGCCGCCAGGGCTCCAAAGATATGCTCAGAAACCGTTAAATAACCTAGATGTTTGATGTTATATATATGTAAATAGTCAAATGCCCCTGGCATTTTGTTTCTTTCACCTTGTATGATTCAGAGGCAGCTGTGACTCTGCTCCAAAGATTAGATAGAAATGTCTTTAGGCTTCTGAGATTTAAAATACCCTCTCCACACCAGTTTTTAACTGAAAACTGTCAAGATAATCAGAATCAAGTTCCTTAAAAAAAAAAAAAAAAAAACGAAACTCACCAGAACAACCACAGGATGCAAAATGTTTGTTGCCGTTGAATTAGTGGGCTCCAAGTCTTGGCAAAACATGGCCCGGTCCTGCGCCATCTTCATGATCATCGGCGTGCTTGACTTTGAGTCCATTGTTCCGGCTATTATGTCAAGCCATCTCATTGAGAGTTTCCCTCGTTTTCTCTGACCGTCTACCAACCTTGATGTCCTTTTCTATAGTGATTGGAGGTTGCGAAATATTAACTTAAAAAAAAAGAAGCAGACCCAAACCTCGCCCATCTCCTTCCAAAGCAACCACAGACATCCTGGTGCTTCATCTTCGGAAAGGCACAGAGACGTGCTGACATGAGACGGAGCTTTCTACAGCCTTAACCATCCTCTCTGGCAGAAACCCCATGGTGTGAGGCCTATCTGCGTAGGGCAAGGTATCAGGGGTACCTTTCCAGAGTAGGTTGACACCGTTGGGGTTTCCCTTGGACTGATTATTAGGTGTGGGACTCCACCGAACCCAGATTTGAAAATCAGCCTCCTGAAGGGTAAAAATATATGATGAATCTGAAAGCTGGTGATTCCAGAATTCCAGCTACCCATACCCCACCAACTAAGATGAATCACGTGCAGCGCAGCTCACGCATCGCAGAGGCTTTTGTCTCCTGGCCACTAGCGGATAGCTTTCACTCCACTGCTCACTCTTGTCACCTACTATCTCAGAGATACTCCATCCTCTTTTTTTTTTTTTTTTCTCGGTTGCATTTAGTCAACTCCGACTCATGACGACTCCATGTTTTCCAGAGCAGAAATGTGCTGCATGGAGGTTTCAACGGCTGCTTTTTTGAGAAAGTAGATCTGCAGACCTTTCTTCTGAGGCATCACTGCGTGGACTCAAATCTCCAACCTTTCATTTAGCAGTTGAGCGCGTTAATTGTTTGTACTGCCCAGGGACTAAAACAGGATCAACATGGTCTGTTCTGAGTGTTCACAGCACAGCTCCAGGGCAAAGGGTGGCTTGGGTCATTTCTGGATATACCTTTCAGTCTTAGGAGAGGGCCAAAAGGCACTGTTATTCATGAACAAAGGGGTAAACCAGCACTGTAGCACTGTGCTGGAGATCAAGTCCCCACACACCTTACGGGGGCTTCCCAAAGGCCCTCACCCTTCATCCAAGCTGCTCCAGGATTCTTAGGTGTAACAGTCTGGATCGATTCCCAGGAGGCCAGGCTGGAGTGGCTCACTACCCACCCACCCCACCACCCACCCCCTGCCCCCGCAAAGTCTAGAGTGATTTCATTCCCCTCCCAAAGCCCCTCCTGGGTGTGTCCCTCCATTATTAAGGAAGCCTAGCCAGACGTGCACACCGGAGGAACATTTTAACTACAGGGACAGTGTCAGCTCCCCAGGGACAGGGGCCTTGTCTTCTGTCCTGTTCGATGCTGTTGTCCTAGCACCTAGGTTAATGCACTCGGCTGCTAATCGAAAGGTTGGAGGTTCAAGTTCACTCAGAAGCACCTCAGAAGAAAGGCCTGGCAATCTACTTCCAAAAAATCAGCTACTGAAAACCCTACGGAGCAGTTCTACTCTGACACACCTGGGGTCGCCATGAATTGGAGTTGACTCTGCAGCAGCTGGTACTGGTAGGAGGGTATAGGGCACATATAAATGTTTGTTGATGGAATGAAAGAGCCATTGTCTTTCGGTCAAACTGAATTTCTTTTTTTGTTTTTGTTATGAGACAGTTTTAAACAAAAGAGAATTTTATAAAAAGAAACCCCCATATGCCTATCATCCAGCTTCAACAATTATCCAGCCAAACTGCTGTTCTTTTTTATATGGGGGTTTATTTGTTAATAACCCCAATATAGGCATCACCCAGCTTCAGCAATTACCACCAATAGCAGCTCAGTTTCACCAGGATGAAAATACTGTAAACCGTTTTAGGGCCACCATTTTGCAAGTCACAGAATCAATTCGTTTATTCCTGGGCTGTATAGGGAGAGACAAACCTAACAGCTTATAATTATATCCAATTTCCTTTCTGGAAAGAGAACCAGAAAATGGCTTTTTCTTCTCCCTTTGATCTGAGAAGCAGCCCCACATTTCAGCCTGTGCGTATGTAAATGCAGCCATGGAGACATACATATAAAAGTACCCCACCTCCACCGAACTATTATCTGTGTTTATCTTATCAGGATAATACTAAACCAGGCCCACTTAGAACAAGGGGCTTAGTCTTTGCAGCCTGGGCTTCTGTTCCTAGTCACCAGTTTAGTTTATAAATACGCTGTCCAAGGCGGAAAACAATTTGAAAGGCAACATTGTTTCTGGACAAGGCTGTTACTGTGATAACTGAGTTTGTGTGGCTCTTGTCTAATAAATCGCCCAGCCTCGGGGTTACGGCCAGGGGGCCTTGGCAGGAACACAGCCCAGTGCTTCTTATCCTTCCCGTGCTGACCTGGTGACCAGTTTAGAAATCAAGTCAAACAGAAGAGCGTTTACTGAGCCTGTAGGATCATGGGAGTGGTGGCTGTGCTCTCAGGCGATGCTGAAGACTACTAACAGATGTGGTCGGTGCCATAGGATGCAGCACCCGGCCACAGCTCAGCATTTCTCCAGGGGAGCTCTCCGCTGTGGCCACTTGATCAGTGCTGCTGTAGAACAAGCACGTGGTGCAAATGGATGACTTGAACTTTTAAACGCTTGGTTGCTAACAAAAAGGCTGGTGGTTCAAATGCACTCACAGGTCCGTTGGAAGAAAGGTCTGGCAGTCTGCTTCCAAAAAAATCAGCCATTGACAACCCTATGAAGCATAGTTCTGCTGTGACACACGTGGGGACACCATGAGTTAGAATCCACTTAGTGGCATTGTTTTGGGCACTTGGGTCATCTGCTTCTTTGGGATGGTTTGGTGGCAGTGGGCACTGATGAAGGTTAGGGGAAGTTGAGTGAGGTAAGACCTTCCATACCTTCAACCCAGCCATTCCCCAGCCTCTTTGGGAAGAAATTGAAGAGAAAGGCCTTCGTCTGGGGGTAGTAAGGGAAGTTTTTACGGTTAAATATATAAGACTACGTACGTTGTAAAATCACACAATGCCAAGCATTAGGGATTGAATTTTGTCCTCCCAAAATATGTGCTGAAATCAACTCGATGGCAGTGGGCTTTGGGTTATACCTGTGGATGTGATCCTGTTTGGGAATAACATTTTCTTTCTTATGCTGATTATTTCATAATCAAGTAGGGTGGGTTCTAAATCTAATCACTTCTGAGTTATAAAAAGGGCAGATTAGACACAAACACGCACAGAGAAGACAGATGCCAAGTGAAGATCATCACCAAGGATCTCTGGGGGCTGTTGACAGGGAAGAATCAACCCTGATCGGACCACAACTGTGAGAAAATTAATTTCTGTTGTTTAAAGCCACCCACTTGTGGTATTTCTGTTATAACAGCGCTAGAAAGGTAAGACACCACGTAAAAGTAGGGTGTTATAATTACCAGCAGGAAGAAACTAGCATGCAGTAGGCAAACTGTGGCAGAAAGCATTGGGCTCAGACAGAGCTCACCAGGTGCAGGATCTGTTTAAAATGCAGGTGCTGAAATGTATCTCAGGAGGCTGTTGTGTTGATCAGCTGATAGATAGTCTATGTAAGGCACCTAGAGCACTGCATGACACATGGAGGACTCAGAAAAGATGGATAACATTTTTATATATATCTAATATTTTTGGAGTTCCTGGTGGCACAAGAGGTCACTGGGTGGTGCAAACTGTTTGGCTCATCCACTAACCTAAAAGTTGGTGGTTCAAACCCGGCCAGTGGCACCACGGAAGAAGGGCCTGATAATCTCCTTCCATAAGGATTTAAAAACCCGCTGCCATTGAGTCAGTTCAGACTCTGTGACCTTATAGGACAGAGCAGAACTGCTCCATGGGGTTTCCAAGACTGTAAACTTTCTTTTTCCCTTGAAGTGGCTGGTGGGTTGAAACTGCCGACCTTTCGGTTCGCAGCCAAGCACTTAACCACTTCACCACCAGGGCTCCTTTTCCTTAAAGGTTATGGCCAAGAAAACCCTATGGAGCGGTTCTACTCTGAAACACATGGGATCTCCATGAGTCGGAACCACCTCGACAGCAATGGGTTTGTTTGTTTGGTTTTTTGGTTTTGGGTAGGGTGAAGGGTTAAGCACTTGACTATTAACCGAAAGTTTGGTGATTTGAAACTACTCAGAGACACCTTGGGAGGACAGCCTGGTGATCTGCTTCCAAAAGGCCACACCCATGAAAACCCTATGAAGCTCAGTTCGACTCTGATACACACATGGGGTCTCAATGAGCCAGAATCCACTGGACAGCAACTGGTGTTTTTTTGTTTTTGTTTTTAATGATATAATTTATAAGTTAGTATAATTATTATAAGTAGGTTTGTGGAGGTACTAACAAGAAGTGAGCAGGTTTATGTGGGTAGTTTGGAAGCTTCCAGATGAGGAGTGGCAGTGGATTAGAAGAAAACGTACATGGGGGCTTCACTAAGGAGCGTGGGTCCATATGTTAGACTGCGGGTAACACCCAGAGCTTCGAAACGAAAGGCAGGAAGCCTGAAGCGGGTCCATCTATCTCAGGGCAAAGAACAAACCAGCTTTGCAGGCACATGCTGGCTGCAGTGTGGAGTCGCTTAACCTCCCCGAGCCTCAGTTCTTTGATCTGTCCATTGCTGTCAAGTCGATTCTGTAGGACAGAGTAGAACTGCTCCATAGTGTTTCCAAGGGTATAATCTTCATGGAAGCAGACTGCCACATCTTTCTCCTTCAGAGCAGCTGGTAGGTTCCAACTGCTGACCTTTCAGTGAGCAGCCAAGCGTTTAACCACTTCATCTCCAGGGCTCCATCTGCTCCTGTTAGACATCATTTTAACAGTGGCGGTTATGGTGGTACAGTGGTTGAGTGCTCAGCTGCTAACCAAATGGTCAGTGGTTGGAACCCACCAGCTGCTCCGAGGAACAAAGGCATGGCAGCCTGCATCCATAAAGGTTTATAGCACATGGTGCTGCCCCATGGGGCAGTTTTGCTCTGTCCTGTAGGGTCGCTGTGAGTTAGAACTGACTCATTGGCAGTGGATGTTATTTTCTATGCTTCAGAAAGAGCATTCCATTGGTGGGGTGGAGGAAGCCGGTAGATGGGAGAAAGGAGCAACTAGAGTCTGGGGCCAGGGCAAGGAATCTAGGTGCAGACGGAACCTGCTGCTCCCTGCCCATCATCTGATCTCTGTGGAGATGCCAGCTCCTCCGAGGGTCCCACCTCTTCCCCTCTGCCCCACCCCCACCTCCCACCCCAACTTACTCACTGTCCCACCACCCAACCTGCTTCCTCTGGGCTCTTCACAAGCTGTAATTATGTGATTTTTTAAAACTTCATTATCTGTCTCTCCTTGTAGCCTCTTCACTCTATGCAAGGGTCTGTCTCACCACCCCTGACATCCAGGTTTGTGGAAGCCCACTGCTGCTTGTCGTTTCCTAGGGCTGAGTAACAAATCACCACAAACCTGGCAATTACTCAGTGCTGCCTTTGTAGCACAAAAGTAGCCATAAATAATCCATCTGTGAGCGGGCTCCACCGGGTTCCAGTAAGATGCTATTTACAAAAGCTGGACTGATTTGGCCCTGGGGCCAGAGTTCGCTAAACCTGCTGTGGTCCTGGGGAGCTATGGAAGGCGTTTGAGCAGAAGAGTAGCATCACCATTTCTGTGCTCTGGGAAGATGGCTCTGGCTGCAGTGGGTGGTGAGATGGGCCTGGAGGCAGGGAGGACCGGAGCTTCCTTTGCTTGGGGTCTTGGACGGCTGTTAAACTTGCTGTTGAGTGTGCAGTGGTTTTCCCACAATGATGTGGTGTTTGTATCTGCCACACTTCTGGAAAGCAAGATGCTTGCTAGTCCAAGACCACCCAAGGAGCAGGTGGTTTATTGATCTAGTTTCAAAATAAAATATTTTAATCACTTTTACAAGGCTTTTAGGCTGTCTCTGGGCCTGGACCCACCAGCATAAAGGCAGCCGCCTAGTTGAAGGGCTCTTAGCAGGCAGCCTTGCCAGTGTTGACATTTGTTTTAGTTAAAGATGGGAGGGAAAGAGGGAGGGAAGCCCGTCCAGGCCATGTGCGTGCTGAGCCACCCGTGGCCTGTGCAGCTTCCAAGAAGTGGGGCCTGGGAGAGGAGCGTCCCCAGAAGCCAAGTGCTCCCTCCTCCTCTCTCGGGGATGACAGGGAAATTGGACAGTGAGGGGCCCAGGTGGGCAGTGGCTGAAGTGAGTGCTTAATGGAGGAGGGGGCTCAGCCTTATGACTCAGGTTCAGGGAGCCTTTTTTTTTTTTTTAAACATTTTATTGTGGCTTGAGTGAAACTACAGAGCAAATTAGCTCCCACTCAACAATTTATACACATTTTGTTTCGTGACATTAGTTGCAATCCCCTCAATGTGACAGCACTCCACCTCCTTCTTCTCTGGGCTCCCCGTTTCCACTCACCCCTCTTTCATGCCCCTCCCTGCCTCTTAAACTTAGTTTTTGAGCAAATGCTACCCTTTTGGTCTTATATGGTTGATTGTTCTGAGGATCACATTACGGGGTTCCGTTGAATTCTAGTGGCCATAGCTCCTTTTTCTTTCTCCCATTTTTGCTTGGGAACTCTAATTTCACTTTGGTCCAGATGTTTAGCTTATATGAAGATATTTGGCATCTGCTGAAACCCACAGAATGCTAACAGAATTTCCTATTCTAAGTGCTGGGCAGGCCCAAACTCTGTGTAATACTAGCACTCTGTGGCCAACAAGTCTTGTCTCAGAAAGTAGACCCTGTATCGGGACATGGATCAAGCTCAGGTCCAGCGGCACGTGAGCATGTTGACAAGATGCTGCTGAGGAATGTGGCCGTGACCTTTCAGTACCCTTCTCTCTGCTACTCCAACTAACTGGGGTGCACACACATCTTATGGATATCGGTGTGACTGCGTGTACATTGGGAGCCCTGGTGGTCAGTGGATAAACTTTTGGCTGCTAACCAAAAAAGGTCGGCAGTTCGAATCCACCAGCAGCTCCTTGGAAACCTTATGGGGCAATTCTGCTCTCTCCTGTAGGGTCGCTATGAGTCAGAATCTACTCAACGGCAACGGGTTTGGTTTTTTGGTATCTGTATACCTTTACTTGGCCCTCTCTTCTCCTCACCCCATCCCCAATCTCATTGCCTTAGGATTTGAGCAGTTTTACAAAAATACGCTCAACACAGATGAAGAAACATGTAGTTGACAAAGGCAGATGAATGGATTGTGATCCCCCCGGTCAAGTGCAGATGAGTCCCGTCCCCTGACTCCCCAAGGACAGAGGTTCCATCTCCTACTTAGCCCAGTGGACCAAACTTGGGCAATACCATAGCGGCCAGACGGTTACCTGGTCCAGAATCCCATGTCTACGCAAGGCTCCGTGAATGTGTTGGAGACAACACGCATGAGGGAAAGGAGTAAGAATGAGTCAGGTGCAATAGAGGCTTTATTCCCATTTACTTTCCCCTTGTCGACAATTCTCCAAAACGCCACAGGCTCCCTACTGTGATGTTAGCGCAGAATTCATCTCCAACAGCTGAGATCATTTGACATGCTCCTGGTCACAAACACCCTTTGAGCCAGCCACGGGGATGTAAGCTCTCTGAGGGCAAACACTTCACCTCTTTTGTTTCGGTCACAAAGTTCTTGTCCAGTAAGTACCCATTGAGTTAATGGGTGCATCTAAGCCTTGCCGTTATTTCCAAACTGGTTTTTTTTTTTTTTTTTTTTGAAGTAATAAACCTCAGAGAAGCTAGACCCACTAGGTGAGCTGAGGGTATATGAATGATACCTGGGACGGGCATGTTATAAAGAAAGAAACAGGCGCGGTGCATTTAGTAACTGCCTAGGGTACCACTGGGAGATGATGGCACCAGGACTTGAGCTCAGGGGCTAATTAACCTAGTTCTCCTCTCCCTACACCCAGCGATCTTAGCGAGGGCTGTATCTCTGAATCACCTGTGCGACTTGTTCACTAGGTCTCGCCCCCACAGAGTCCATATCTGTGTTTTGGAAAAGCTCCCAGATGCCCCTCAACCCCCAGATCTACCCACCGGAGGGAATTGTGCCCATCCCTCCTCTTCCTGGGCCCCTTGGTACTAGGAATCCACATACACCAGTCAAGGCTTTCTGTTGGGGACCAAGTGCAGTATTTGGTCTGTCTGAAGCCAACATGTGACCCATGAAATGCACTTTGGCTCTTAGAGGCCACAGTGAAATGAGTCTGTTAAACACCCATGCCCTGGGACTGCTTCTCACTGTCAGCTGAAGCTCTGTTAAACTCAGTGGGCAGCTGGAGGGACGCAGGGGGCAGCCAGTGTGTCCCCCACTGCCTGGGAAGGTGCTGTCCAAGGAGGCATTTGTCCCAAGTGGAGGGCAGCCCTGGACATCATGGGAAGGCCTGGCCACCCACCACTTGGCTGGGCCTGGGTTGAGACAGTTGTCCGGCATGGGGTGACTGTTGCAGGGTTTCTAGGATAAAGCTGCGTTGTTTGCCAGGAAAATATTAACATCTCTCTCATGCAGGGGAGGCCCCTGGATGGTGCAGAAGGTTTGTGCCCTGCTGCTAACTCAAAGGCTGGCGGTCCAAACTGTAGAAGATAGGACTGGCAATCTGCTTCCATCAAGATTACAGCCAAGAAAACCCTGTGGAGCTCAGTTCTACTCTGCAACACACGGGGTTACCATGAGTTGCCATGTTTTCTGGGTTTTTTTTTTTTTTTTTCTCTCGTGAGGTGATACAGGGCCACCTGGGCCTCTCCTACCCTGGCACCACCTCAAACAATGGAGGTACTCTCTGCTTCCCCTGGGCCCTCCACTCAGGCATCTCAGGGCCGATTCTCACTCTGTGGGCGCCTGGAAAGCACAGTTTCCTCATTCAGAGCGCAGAAACAGGTTCCAACAGGCCAGGGCAGAGCCGCCCAAAGCACGCTTGTCTTCCCCGAAGTTCACACTTACTCAGCCCAGAGCATTTGACAGTGAGCTCAGGTGGCCGCCAAAGCTGCAGAGTTCTTCCCTGTCTGTAACCCAGCCTGGGTCATTCAGCTTGAGTCATGTGATCCTCAAACACAAAAGAGCCCTCTGCTTCTGCTGCCTGTGAGTGGGAGGAGCTTACATAGCTTGGGAGTTGGGCACACCTGGGTCCCCATCATGGCTCCCCAGGTGTGGGGTCCTGGCGATGTCGTTTGGCCCACAGAGCCTCAGTTTCTGCATGTGTAAAACTGGAATAATGGTACCTTCTTGGCATAGATTTTGGAGGATCAACAAGTAAACGTGTAAGACATCGAGGTTGGTCTTGGCGTATACTTTCCAGTTACCGTCGAGTCACCTCCAACTTATGGCGACTCCGTGTGTGTCAGAGTCGAACTGTGCTCCATAGGGCTTTTAATGCCTGATTTTTCAGAAGTAGATTGCCAGACCTTTCTTCTAAGGCACCTCTGGGTGGACTTGAATCTCTAACCTTTTAGTTAGCAGCCGAGGGCATGAACTGTTTGCTCCACCCAGGGACTCTGACATACACTTGGTGCTTGGTAAAAAGCTGCTGTGATTATTCTGTTCTTCTCATCATTATTAGCGTTAGGGACCTTCCCATGCCATGTCTCATCCTTGTAGAGGTCTGTTTGTCCCCACAGGATCTCTGAATTTTCAGCATTCGTTTTCCAACTGTGTCCCACAGAGCTCAGCAGTTTCCATGGTGGGGTGGGGAGCAAAGCTTTGCCCACATCTGTTTTAAATAGCATGCTCCTGCCCAAGACGTAGGGTATGAGTCAGAATCAACTCGATGGCACATAACAACAATGACAAATCAAGACATAAGGAGCCCTGGTGGAGCAATGGTTAAGTACTCAACTGCTAAATGAAAGGTCAGTGGTTCGAACCCATCAGCCACTCTAAGGGAGAAAGATGTAGCAGTCTGCTCACGTAAAGATTACAGCCTAGGAAACCCTGTGGGGGCAGTTCTACTCTGTCCTGTAGGATCGCTGTGAGTCAGAATTGACTCAATAGCGCACAACAACAACTTAAGACTTCATTTGAGGAAAAGGATTCCCCTGCCTGATTAATTTGGAAAGTAGCTATTCTAGAAGCATCTCAAGAATCTGCTTATTTCTTCAGCAAAACTTGCTTATCTGACCATAAGGCAATGGGGCGGATGTTTTGCCAAGTAACAGAGTCATTCTCTTTCATGGCAAATGGCAGGGGGGTGGACTGAATGACCTGTGGAGGTCCTGATTCTGTGATACCAGGACCAGTTGCCATTCAGGCGATTCTGACTCGTGGTGACCCCATGTGTGTCAGAGTAGAAGTGCGCTTCACGGAGTTCTCGGTGGGTGATTTTGGGGAAGTAGATCACCATGCCTTTCTTCTGTGATATTCTGATTTAAGTCTCCTTTAGTGCAACTTAAGACCCTTTAATAAGGGGAGTATGCTGGTTGCCTGTGTCCTTTCAATCACCCCTTACACACGTGGCCATGTGCCCTGATTCCTTCCTGTTGGGCGCGCGCCAAGGCTAGCATCTCAGGAGGGCACCCCCTGTTGTTATATCTTGGGCCACAGCTGGGCGTTCACAGATGGGACCAGAGATGGGCAGAAGCCTGGCCCTGGGACTTTACCTCCTCACACCCAGCTGCAGGTGCTGAGAGGGGGCCCCACCTGCCAGGCAGACCCAGGACCTGGAAGGAAGGGCCCCAGACATGAGGTGGCACAGCTGTCTTTGCCAGCAAGATTCAGCCCATAGTAACAGAGGCCGGATCCAGACAGTGGAGCATGAGGGTGGTGGAATCCAGAATCGGGCACCATTGGCAGGACAGGCTGACTGGCCGTCAGCTTGGGGAAGGTCTACTGCCACGTGACGGTGGTTCAGGAGCAGGACTGCCAGGGCAGGAACAAGAGACAAAGAGTAAGTAAGAACAAGAAAGGTGAGGCTCCCAAGAAGCACACCAGCGACAGTGCCAGGTTACAGGAAGTTGTTCAAGCTCAGGAGAAGGGCAGCTCCCTTGTTTTCAGAACAGTTGAGGGGGATGTTAAGTCTCACATTATTGGACTAGAAACCCCTAAGTGTATCTTGTGCAAAGTCAGGATCGGTGCTGGGGACAAGAATAGAACCTACAGGCAGGGTCCAAGGAGTCCGCCTATGGAGAGGCCTGATGCAGAAGTTGGAAACCTGGCAGCTTGAGAAATCCAGAAATTGCCTGAGACCCTAGATCACTCCCTAATCTTCGCTGGCCGTCTTGCACCCTTAAGTGTTTTGCAAGAGAAACCAACTGAAAAGCATGAAGGGCCCAGTGCAAACCACTGTAAAAATTGATCTCCTGCCATGTTCCTGAGATTTAATTCTCATGGGGCTCATTGCATTTGGAGTAAAGTTCAAGTTCTCTGTCCTCCTTATACTCTAGACTCCAGCCCACAGGACCACTTCAAGTTTCTTGTACATGCAAACATCTCGCCCACCTGTGAGGCCTTGTTCCTGTTCCTTCCTCTGTAGAACATTCTTTTTTATAACTTATTTTAATTTTTCGTTGTCATTGAGAATATACACAGCAGAACATACACCAGTTCAACAGTTTCTACATGTACATTTCGGTGATATTGATTACGTTCATCAAGTTGTGCAGCCATCCTCACCCTCCTTTGCTGAGTCGTTCCTCCCCTGTTAACATAAACTCACTGCCTCTAAGTTTCCTATCTAATCTTTCTAGTTGCTGTGGTCAGTTTGATCCCATATAGTTCTTAAAAGAGCACAATGCTCAAGGCAGACATTCTTTGCTAGTTTAGCTAAGTTACTGTTTGATTTGAAGAAGACTTCAGAGGATATTTCTGGTTTAAGGCTTAGAGATTATCTCAGGGCGGTGGTTTCAGAAGTTCATCCAGCCTCCATGTCTCCCGAAAGTCTGGATTCCATGAGAAGTCGAACGCACAGAACATTCTTTTTCTCTGATGCTCACTTTCTAAACTACCCCTCCCCCATTTTATACTTGAGACCTCAGGGCATCTCTAACCACCGTTCCCTGAGCTAGGTTCTCCCCTGAAATCCTCCCTCAGATCCCCAGGTTGTACCCTTCATAGCGTTGCTCATGGTTTCTTCACGTGCACGTGTCTGCTTGCTTGCTTTTTTCCTGCTTATCGTCCGCCTGTTCCCAAACTTCAGGAAGGCCTGGGTCCTGTTTGTCTCCTTCACTCCTGTGTCCCTAGCACCCAGCGTGCACGTGGCACACAGGGAATACTCAGTGAATGTTCACCAATTAAATGAATAAATGTCTATTTACTGACGTTTAATAGACCATTTTCCTGCTTGCAACTGTCTCTACCCATTGCTTGGTCCATCCTGAATTGGGTCAGTTGGAATCAGAGGCAATTGAAGGTCCACAGGAGTACAGCTGTGTAGTCCATGAGCTAAACGTGTCATGGGACATCCCAGGTGGCCTGAGACAAGCTCATGTGTTGCTCGCATGCTGGCAGATTTGGACATTGGGCACCTAGCCCAGCACCCATGAATTACAGAGGCAAAATGCTTTCTCTCCTATCTGTTCTCTTTGATGATATGCACTACACTGAGGCAGTTCCACCTGTCCCTCTCCCAGCTCTCTGCTGATGCCGCAGCCCCCTTCTGCAAACAGTGGAGAATGAGCCCCAGGAAAGGGCCACCTCTATAATTTGAAGTACGAGGGAGACTCACCAAAGTAACAATTATGAAGGTGGATGATAGCTCTTGCCAAGAACGACCATTCACCAAGCTGACCCCTCCATGTCTAGGTAAAGAAAAGAGTTTGGGGCAACATGGGAATATCTACTACCCATCTGTCAGTTTGTCATAGTGGCTCGCATGTTGCCATGATGCTGGAAACTACGCTACGGGTATTTCAAATACCAGCAGGTTCACACGTGGTGGACAGGTTTCAGCAGAAGTTCCAGACTAAGACAGACTAGGAAGAAAGGTCTGACCTACTTCTGAAGTTTAGCCAATGAATTACAACAGACTAGTGTCCAAGATACAGTTGTAGAAGATGAGTCCCCTAGGTTGAAAGGCACTGAAAACACACAGTGGCCACAACAATGGATTCAAGCATACCAACAATTGTGCAGATGGCACAGGGCCAGGCAGCATTTCCTTCTGTTGTACGTGGAGTCATCCTGAGTTGGAGCCAACTGAACAGCAGCTAACAACATAGGAATATCAGTCTCTTGATATGAGGAGTCTCTCGGAGTCCTCCCAAAGTTTACGGTAGCTTTGTAGGGTCTAAGGGAAAGCCCAGGAGTTATCCTTGACCATAACAAAGCCGCACAAGCCCAGGACAATGGCTTTGTCAGCATCCCTGGTCAGAGAGAAAGCTCTTCTGTCCTGGCCTGTTGGCTTGTGAGCATTTGCTGCTCACTTTTATGATGTGTTTGCTCATAAATGCCAGCCTGTCCCACTGGCCTGGGCAAAGCCTCCAGGCCCCGAGCTGGACACTCGTACCATTGACTGTACTGGGATGTGATCCCATCAGCCTGCTGCCGACCTCTGGGGCTGTGAACCCAGACGTTTCCCAGGCCGGGGAGTGGGGCGCAGGAATCCACCTCTGACTCATGAGCTGTGGAGGGGCCTGATAAACCCACTTTGGGATGTAGCCTCCAGATAATTCTGAGCTGTTAATAGGCCTGGGGAAATAACCCTGTGGCTCTCCAGGGGCCAGAAAGAGAGGAGAAAACTGCCCTGGTGAGTCACTGCAAGTATTTACTTTGGAAAGGTTGATTGTGAAATCTTTGAGCTCTTAGATGGCACGACCTGGCAGAGGTCAGATGGGTAGTGTTGAAGGAGGGTAGGCAGGATGGTCCCCCACCTTCAAAAGAAGTTCAGAAAAAGCCCCACAGTGCTAGGTGTCCGTGAGGAATCCTGGGGTGTCAGGCTTCTCTAGGAAAAGGCAAGGAACGAGGCCACACATAGGATAGGGTCTCCAGGCTCTCTTAGGGACTCCATCCTCCAGTAACACATCCGGCTTTTGCTGTGCTTTGCTTTCCCGGCTGTGTGTTCACCTACCAGAGCGTTCTGCCAGATCAGTCCATAGCCTCCGCATAGGAGCTTTGAATTATGGGTTAGGATTGGGTGTGAAATCCCTTACTGACCCCATTCTGTCCTTGTTATTAGCTGCCTTTGAGTTGGCACCCAACTCACGGTGACCCCATGGGTAACAGAGCAAAATGCTGTAGGTCCTGTGCCACCCTAAGGTCAGTTATGGGTCAGACTGTTAGGAATCATAGGGTTTTCACTGGCTCAGTTTTGGGAAGTAGAGCCCCAGGCCTTTCTCCCTGGTCTGTCCTAGTCTGTAGGCTCCACTGAGACCTGTTCAGCATCATACAACACACAAGCATCCACTGATGGCCGAGTGGTGACTGCACATGAGGCGCGTTGGCTGGGAGTTGAACCTAGGTCTCCTGCATGAAAGGTGAGAATTCTACCACTGAACCACCACTGCCCTCTTGATTGTGTCCTTGCCACTATCAAAATCAGCCTCAAAGAAATGGAGCAGCAAGCCCAAAGCAAATCACGACGTTAGATATATCTATTCTTTCTTCTTTAAAGTTGAATTTCCATGGTGTATCCATCCATCCTTCCTTCCTTCCAACAAGGATCTATTGAGGAGTAGCTGCCTAGGAAAGTTAGAGTGGGTCTTTGCCAACAGTTGCTTGCACTGAGTTAGAATTTAAGAGGCACCTGGAAGATTTTGCATGAAACAAAGTCTTCTTCAGAAGCCACTGTTAACTTGGCCACGAAACAGGTTTTCAGTCTGAGTGCCTAGTGCCCGTGCTTTTCTGGACTGCCCTCCATACAGGATAAGGGCTAGTTGTAAAAGTGCTGTGGGCAAAAGTTCTTCTTGTAGAAGCTGGTTCCCAGGACACACAGTCCAGCCCAAGGACCTGGAAGGAGGTTCACATGGACAGTTTTCAGTTGTTTTGTTTTGCCTTAAAGAAATGGATGCCTCTAGATGCTATAGGTCTTAGGTTATTCAGCCTGAAGGAGACTTGAACTTTTACCCTGTGCTTGAGATTAACTCATAAATCAAGCAGTTATATAAATAACAGGGAGATAAGATTGCGAGGCTTCACTGGATTGGACAGCTTCCTTGATGGTGGAAACCACCTGTGACTGGAAGTGAGGCGCTGAGCTTGCTGCGGTCATGGCAGTGGGCAGTCACCTGGATGTAAAGGTTCTCTGGGATGTCATGGAAGCTCTTAGCTCCAAGAGACCACAGAAGGCCTTTTGGGAGTCAGGAAGTTTGTCCTAGTCCAGCTGGGGAGGAAATTCCACATCATCTCACGCCTGTCTTGTCTTCAGTGGGCTCTCCTTTTGACTCACTGGTAGTTTCGGGGAAGGAAGTCAGTGAGGGAAATGGTTCTTTCTCACTTGTGACTACATGTCCCCAGCCGTGATAGGGGGATCAACCAAAAATGAAACCCACTGCCATCGAGTTGATTCTGACTCACAGTGACCCTATAGGACAGAGTAGAACTGCCCCATAAGGTTTCCCAGGAGTGGCTGGTAGTTTGGAACTGCTGATCTTTTGGTTAGCAGCCAATCTCTTAACCACTGCACCACCAGGGCTCTGATAGGGAGATAGCAGGAACATAGAGGGATGGAATCCATTACTTCTCTCCTTCCCCCTGCCGCCCTCTTCTGTTCTCTCTCACCTGGACTGTGTGGATGCAGAGGCCACTCTTGCCTCCCTCTGGCCCTCTCCCCACATCAACCACAGTGATGTGGCTTAAAAATGCAATTCGCAGCAAGTGGCTCCTCACTTAAAATCGCCTCCAGCTGCTCATAAGATAAAACACCAAATCTTTAAAGTGTGACGCAGCAATTCCACTCCTAGGTAGATACCCAAGAGAATTGAAAACAGGCATTCAAACAAAAACTTGTACACCAATGTTCATAGCAGCACTATTCATAATTGCCAAAAGATGGAAACAGCCCAAATGTCCATCAGTGGATGTAATGATCAACAAAAGGTGGTCAATAGCTGTCCCCAAAACCAACCAAACCCATTGCCATCGAGTCAATTCCAACTCATAGCAACCCGATAGGACAGAGCAGAGCTGCCCCACAGGGTTTCGAAGGTATAAATCTTTATGGACGCAGACTGCCACATCTTTCTCCCACAGTGCGGCTGCTGAGTTCAAATTGCCGACCTTCTGGTTAACAGCTGAGCATTTTAACCACTGTACCACCAGGGCTCCTTAATAGCCGTACAATGGTGTATTATTCACCCATAAAAGGATGGAAGTATTGATACGCACTACAACGTGGATGAACCTAGAAAGCATGATGCTACGTGGAAGGAGCCAGACACAAATGCCACGTGTTGTGTCATTCCATTTATAGGATACCTACCTATAAAAAAAAAAAAACCTGTTGCCATCAAGTCGATTCCGACTCATAGCGACTCTATAGGACAGGGTACCTAGAGCTGGCAAATCCATAGAGAACAGATTGGTGATTGCCAGGAGCCAGAGGCAGGGGGAAAGGGGAGTGACTGCCAATGGGTATGGAGTTTCCTTTTGGCCTGACAGTAGCAAGCAGTGATGGCAGCATAACATTGTGAATGTGCTAAATGCCTTTTGAATTGTGTACTTTAAAATGGTTAAGATGGTAAATTTTACGTTATGTGAATGTTACCACAATTTTGAAAAAGAAATCCGTATTGGGTCCTCTAAGCCCACCTAACTCCAGGCTCCTTTCTCTTGCTCACCTCCCTCCAGTCATAATCAACACCTCCTGCCACAGGGCTCTTGCCCTGCCCAGCCTGCATTTCCTTAGCCTGGCCAGCCTCCTGCAGGGAACCTGCAAGGACTCTCAAGGTCTGGCTCGGTTGCCCCTTTTAGTGTTCCAGTAGCTCATGCCCTTCCCCCTGCAGAACAGACTTCCCTGGTGGCTCTGCCCCTTTCTGCGTCAGCCTCTCAGGGCCTGAGGAACCAGCGGACAGGGATTCCAGCTCTGTTCTTTGCTGCATCCTGAGTGTCTGACAGGGGCTAGGAACTTGGCAGTTATTGGTGAATTGATTACCCCCTACATTGCTTTACTGTCTTTTACACGAAAGGAGCCCTAGCGGCACCATGGTTAAGTCCTCGGCGGCTAACTGAAAGGTTGGCAGTTTGAACCCACCCAGCGGCTCTGCGGGAGAAAAGACTTGGCAGTCTGCTTCTGTAAAGATTGTAGCCTAGGGACTCTATGGGGCAGTTGCACTCTGTCACACTCGGTCGCTATGAGCAGAACATCGACTAAGTGACGCCTGACAACAGCGTCGTTACATCAAGGGCACAAAAGCATGCTCTCCTTGGAATTTCAAGGCCAAAGCAACACTCCTCTTGCCACGTGTCTTAGCTCACACACGTACCCCAGTTCTCTCGTTCCCTCTTAACTGTTTCCAGAGAAGGCATTTTCCTACGGTGGGGGGCATATTACAAACGGTGACTCACTTGGTTCCTGAACCCCTCCACGAAACTCTATGTACCCTATAATGTACTTAAACACTTAGCGACTGCTCATGTGTGAGTTAAATGGGCTTTTGTGAGCCTACCAGGCACCCAACCTGCCATTTATAACAACGTTTTATGGGAAAACTCGCTGTGAGCTCGAAAAAGTTATACATGCTTGGTATTCCAAAAGTTCCGTTAAAATCTGGACTCTCTGTTTCTGTTTTCAGGATGTTAGTTGATGAGTGTGTTTGCCCTTCTTCTGAGATCCATAGAGGAAGGACTGGCCTCTGCCAGATTGAGCAGGAATTTAGCCTAAGAAGAGGACTCTGCGGGACTTGATGCGCTTATAGGTGGCAATGTTGTTTCCGAGACAGTCTGGGGTGGCAAGGAAAGGCCTCCTGGGGGCCTCGTCCCTCCCTCATACACTGTGGTGCCTGCCCCTTGCTAGGCTGTGTTCTTCTAATCGCTTCCGGGTGACCACTAAAGACCTTCACAAACCTTCTGGTTACATTCTACAACATTGTGAGTCTTCACTGATGCTGTGCCTAGTGTGTGCAGA
Source organism: Loxodonta africana (assembly GCF_030014295.1). Lineage (NCBI taxonomy): Eukaryota > Metazoa > Chordata > Mammalia > Proboscidea > Elephantidae > Loxodonta > Loxodonta africana. The sequence continues at coordinate 20,277,470 of NC_087359.1, forward strand.
GCCCGCTGTGTGCTGTGGGACAGCATAGATTTTAGAGCAGTTTCTCACCCTCAGCACTGTTGGCATCTGGGGCCAGATAATTCTTTATTGTGAGGGGCTGTCCTGTGCACTGTAGGATCTTTAGCAGCATTCCTGGCCTCTACCCACTAGATGTCAGTAGCCTGTCCCTGGCTGTGACAACCAAAAATATCTGTAGATACTGCCAGCTGTCCCTTGGGGATCAAAACCACCCCTGTTTGTTGTTAGCTCTGTCCAGTCAGCCCCCAACTCACGGGGACCCCATACAAACAGAACAAAATGCTGCCGAGTGCTGCACCGCCATCCCCATGATCGATTGTGACTCATACCATTGTAACCCATAGGGTTTTAATTGGCTGATTTTCAGAAGTAGATCGCCAGACCTTTCTTCCTTGGTGTCTATGGGAGTACTCCAACTGCCAGCTTTTGGTTAGCAGCCAAACACCTTAATCGTTTGCACCACCCAGGGACTCCCTGGCACATAGTAGGGGCTGGGTAGGTGGTGTTGATGTTCCTGCCATGTTTACTGTTAGCCAGGCGCTTCTGTGATCAGTACGTGGTGTTTCTGGAAGAAGTGCCTGTGATAAGAGTGGTTGCTTCATCCACCATCTTGGTGTCATTCATAGCATGTGTGGGGCCACCGGCACCCAGCCTCCCAGCTGTGGTGATCCCCAGCCCACCCTATTTGTGTTGGCTTCATGGACTTTTGTCCTGCACCCATGCTCCACTGTCCATATTGTTGTTGTTGTTGTTAGGTGCAGTCAAGTTGGTTCCGACTCATAGCAACCCTATAGGACAGAGTAGAACTGCTGCATAGGGTTTCCAAGGAGCAGCTGGTGGATTTGAACTGCTGACATTGGTTAGCAGCCAAGCTCTTAACCACTATGCCACTAGGGCTCCATATGGGGTTAAAAAAAATAGCGTTTCCCAGTGGCAAAGCACTGAGTCCCCAACTGGCTTAAAAGAAAATCCAAAAACACAGAGGATGAGGGCACCATGAGGAAGGAAAAGCACTTTGTCACTCCAGCTCCTCACTTGATTTTCTTCAGGCTCTGCTTGTGCTCAGCAGCAGGGCCTGTGGGCCATGTGCTTTGGATGCTGTCCTGGCTCCTGAGTCGACAGCAGCCGTCTACCTGTTCAGAGAGCATTGCCAGCTATTATGGGTTGAGTTGTGTCCCTGAAGATTATATGATGGAATCTAACTCTTGTACCTGTGGATGTAATCCCATTTGGAAATAGGGTTTTCTTAGTTATGCTAATAAGGCCATATCCTTGTAGCCCCGTTGTATTTGAGTCAATTCCGACTCATAGAACTGCCCCATAGTGTATCCAAGGAGTAGCTGGTGGATTTGAACTGCTGACTTTTTGGTTAGCAGCCATAGCTCTTAACCACTATGCCACCAGGGCTCCTGTCAGTGTAGGTGGGGTCCTAAAGCCAATCACTTCCGTGTAGAGCAGATTAGATACAGACACCTGCACACACAGGGAGGACAGACACCATGCGAGGATCGTCTGCAAGCCAAGGAACCAAGGAAATCCTGAGGCTGCCAGCAAGGGAGGAATCAACACGGCCGAGGAGTCAACCTTGATTGGGACTTTCAGCCTCCTGAACTGTGAAAAAATTAATTTCCTGTCTCTAAAGCCACCCACTTGTGGTGTTTCTGCATAGCAGCACCTGAAAACCAAGACAGGAGATGTTGTCTGCAGGTGAGGGCTCAGGGCCTTTCACTTGTGTCTTGCTCCTGTCACTTCACCTGTGCCCTTGACGGAAGTCTAAGGAATGACAGTTAAGGGTGATCAGACACCCTGACTCTACAAGGTCTTACCCGGCTTCCTTCCATCCTTGCAAGCCATCTCAGGATATTGCCTCAAAGGCTCCTGGTACACCTGGAGCCTTGTACTCCAAGGTGTCCTGGCCACCAAGCCGTCAGCATCGCCAGCAGTGCAGGTGCCAGCAGGAGGAACCCCACGTTTCCCCATTGGCTTCTTCCCCTCCCTGCCCCACTAACATCAGCTACCTGCTGGGATCCCCATGCAGGAAGCCTTGTGCCCCTGAGCCTTGTTCCATTTGCAAATAACCATCCCCGCTGGTTTGGGGAACCCAGGCTGGTTGTGAAACAACACAGTTGCATACTTGCGGGCAGCCCTTCTGTCCCAGCCACGAAGGGGAGGGAGCACATTCTCACTGCCTGCAAGGAGCCAGGGCTTTCTCCCCAGCGCTGAAAGCTCCCAGCTCAGTTTGCATCAGGCGTGCAGTTCACTTACTCTCTCTGAAGGAAGAGGAGGAGCAGGTGGTGCTCGGCTTTGAACTTGGTCCACATGCCCCAAGGATAATTGGAAAGTATAGTTCGGTCTAAACAAGGGGATGGGGAAAAAAGAAAAGGCTTTGCGTTGGCCACCAGCCAGGCAGAGGGAGCAGTGTGACAGAGACTGCTGTGGGAGGCTATTGAGAGCATATGTTATTCACTGGCGAGGCATCGCTCTCAGGCTGTGCCCAGATGATTGCTTTGCGGGTAGAGAAGAAAGGAGCCTTTCAACCTTGCATAGGGCTGGCGACACCATTTCACTGAGCAGCCGCTTTGGAGTTTCCACTTGGAGTGGATTGCTTTATACTGTCCAGATGCGCACAATGTGATGGTTCTGTCTCTTGGCTTTCCAGATGTGCAGGGGCAGGGAAATGAGCTTTGGCAAAGGTGGGGGCTGATTCTGCAGCCCTGGGAATCTGGAGAACCCACAAAGCTGCTGTTATGTGGGGATCACAAAGCTGAGGCTCTGGAAAAGAGCTTATGGCTCACCCAAGTTAACCTCCTCATTTTCCAGCTGAAGACACCGAGCCCAGAGAGTGTGACGTGCTTGCAGCTGATTGATTACCTGAACCCGAAGCTGGGAGCAGACGAGACGTCAGCCTTGCTAGAATTCACAGACCCGTATCTGTACATACCTGGCACTGTTCTAGGTGCTTGGACTACATCAGTGAGCAAACAGAGATTCCTCCTTTGTTCTGGTGCCAGGTCAGGGGTAGGGGAAAGCATGAACAATAAACATAAAAAATGAGTACATTATAGAGTAGCTGTCAAGTCGATTCTGACTCATGGCGACCCCACGTGTGTCAGAGTAGAACTGTGCTCCGTAGAGTTTCCAATGGCTGTTTTTTTGGAAGTAGATCACCAGGCCTTTCTTCCAAGGCGCCTCTGGGTGTACTCGAGTCTCCCCCCTTTCAGTTAGCAATCGAACATATTAACCTTGGTACCACCCAGAGCCTCCATATAGTAGGTTGGAAGGTAATAAATGCTGTCTAAAAAAAGGAAAATAGACTGAGTTAAGGGAGAGTGGGAATACTGGGGTAGTTTATCATTTTAGATAGGAGGGGCTGGGGTTTGAGGGTAGATTTCATTGAAAAGGAAACCCTGGCGGCATAGTGGTTAAGTGCTACGGCTGCTAACCTAAAGGTCAGCAGTTTAAATCTGCCAGACGCTCCTTGGAAACTCAATGGGGCAGTTCTACTCTGTCCTATAGAGTCTCTATGAGTTGGAATCAACTCGACGGCACTGGGTTTGGTTCTTTTGGGTTTTCATTGAAAAAAGTGACTATACTAGTTAGCTGTTGCTGTGTAACAAAATACCTCAAAACTTGGTGGCTGAAACCAGCAAACATTATCTCACATTTTTTGAGGGTTAGGAATTCAAGAGTGGCTTTGCTGAGCCGTCCCAGCTCAGGGTCTTTCATGCGGTTATAGTCAAGAGGTCAGCTGGGGCTGCGGTCACCTGAAGGCTTGACTGGGGCTGGAGATTGGCTTCCAAGATGGCACACTCATGTGGCTGTTGGCAAGACGACTCGTTTCTTTGTCAGGTGGGTACCTCCATGTAGCTGCTTGAGTGCCCTGGCAACATGGCACCTGGCTTCTCCCAGAGCTAATAAAATAGTTCAAGAGAAAGAGATAGAAACCACAGTGTATTTTGTGACCTACCTTTAGAAGGGTCATATTACCTAGCCTTGAAAAAGTTGAAGAAGTGAGCCACAGATATCTGGGAAAGGATGTTCCAGTGAAAATGTTCTAAGGTGAGAGTGGCCAAGTGTTTAAGGTAGAACAGGGAGGCTGTATGGCTGGAGTAGAAGCAGCTGGGGAAGAGCAGTAGAAAAGGTCAGAGAGAGAACAGAGGGCTGGAGCCTCTGGGCCCTTGCAGGCGCGGGCCCTGTCTCTGAGTGAAATAGGGAGCCACAGCAGCGTTTTGAGCAGAAGCTGCGTGGTCAGACACAGCAAATGTGCAGAGGGTAGACTCTAGGAGGGAAAGGTAGAAGCATGATTTAGTCAGGAGTCTATGTTTGTAATTCCAAAGGAGATATTGGAGGTTCCATCAGGGTATAGCAGTGGAGGAGGGGAGAAGTGGCTGGATTCTGGACAGATTTTGAAGGTAGATCCCACAGAATTTCCTGTCAGATTGTGTATGAGATGTGAACGAGAGAGAGGAGCCAAAGATGACACCGAGGTTTTTGGTCTTCTCTTCCCCAGATAAGGAGTCCTGGTGGCACAGTCCTTGGAAGCTCTATGGGGCAGTTCTACTCTGTCCTGTAGGGTTGCTATGAGTTGGAATCGACTCGACAGCACTGGGTTTGGTTTTTTTTGTTTGTTGGTTGGTTTGGTGACACAGTGGTTAAGTGTTCGGCTGCTAACCAAAAAGGCCAGCAGTTTGAACCCACCAGCCACTGTGCAGAATAAAGATGTGCCGGTCTGCTTCCGTAAAGATCACAACTTGGAAACCCTGTGGGGCAGTTCTACTCTGTCCTATAGGGTCGCCATGAATCAGAATTGACCCGACGGCAATGGCTTCTTCCCCAAAGCAGCATTCACTCTTTCTCCCTGCTTCCTGTGGTTTTATATAGAGAGAGGAACGGGGCTAGGAATTCAGCACCTTTTCCTTATTTCAGTTGACCCATGCTGTGTTCATAGGTTCAGCACTCACTTACCCTCTCTGGGCCTTGGTGACTACATCTACAAAATGGAAAATGATCGTACACCTCCCAAGCAAAAGAAGTAATCAGTGTTTGTAAAGGCACTTAAAACTCCTCAGAAGGAAGTGCCCAGATGCTGAAAAAGGTATTAGTGGGTTGCAATGGCGTTTTGAGCCACAGAGAACTGCTTCTGTTATACACCACTCCCCCCCCCCCCGCCCCAATGCTGATCCTGCACATGAGCAAACTGAAGCGTTCTGCGAAACTGGAATGAGAGCAGATGTCGGGGGACAAACTGCAGTGTCCTAAGGAAACACACCGTGTGGTCTTAGACCTGTGGGCTAAGGAAGCTACCCACATGCCCAGTTGGCAAGAGGGGAATGCGAGGCCCTTGTCCTGCCTTGAGGGGAGGACAGTGATGAGCAGGAAGCCCAGGGTTGGGGGCCTCCTGGGATTGCCGGTGATGTTCTATTTCTTGATCCGGGCTTCATGGGTTTGTTCAGCTTCTGAAAATTCATTAAGCAGAACACTTATAACATGTACTCATTTCTGCTAGTGTATTCAACTGCAATAAACCATTTTTTTCAAGGGTAATAGGAAATTACTTCTTTTCCAAAAAGCTAAACACCCTTCTACCCCAGACACACACACACACACGCTGGATCTGAAATCCTACCATTAGAGCCATTATTTTGTCTTCAAAAGCATTGCCTTTAAAATTCCAAATACCTTATGCAGAACGAGCCAATATAACTCCTGTTGGCCACTGACACTTCATATCAATTAGATAAGAAGGTGCAGCTTAGCTTGGCCTGATTTTGAACTTTAATCAGTAGAATCACACGGTGTTTGCTATTTTGCATCATTTCTTTCACTCAAAATTTTGTCTGTAAGATACCTCGATACTATTACATGTGGATATAGATCATCCATTCACGTGACTGTATAGTATTCCACCACGTAAATGGAGCTTTATTTATCCACTCTCTTATTGATTGATGTTTACGTGGCTTCCAGTTTGGGGCTATTAGTGATAGCACAGCTGTGAACCCCCTGGTACATGTCTTTTGATGAATATATATGCACATTGCTCTTAAGTCTGTAGCCCCACATGCTTTTTAAATCACACTGTATAAGGCAGTTTCCTACTTGGCCTACATGTTGTTGGTTGCCACCAAGTTGACCCTGATTCATGGTGACCCCGTATACAACAGGACAAAACTTTGCCTGGTCCTGCGCCATCTTCACGATCGTTGGTATACTCGAGTGCATTGTTACAGCCACTGTGTGTTTTGAGTTGAGTTCCAACCTAGGCGGCTCATCTTCCAGCACAACGTCAAACAATAGTTTGTTGTGATCTGTAGAGTTTTCATTGGCTAAATTTTTGGAAGCAGATCACGCTTCTTCCTAGTCTGTCTTAGTCTAGAATCTCTGCTGAAACCTGTCCACCATGGGTAACCGTGCTGGTATTTGAAATACCAGTGGCATGGCTTCCAGCATCATACGCAAGCTACCACAGCATGACAAACTGGCAGACGGGTGATGGGGTCTGCGCATAGGGCTGGTTTTATTTGCTGAGAGGCTTGATCAGATGAAGGTGCCCAGAGCAACCCTCTCCGCCGGAGTCAAAGATCCCGTAGATATTTGGGAGGCTGTATCCATGTCTGCAACAGTGGTGGCCTGAATCACCTTTAGACACCACTTGCCTCGTGGCTTGACTTCCTGGATCTCTTCTCCACCCACTGTGGAGGGCTGCCGACTTTAAGGGAATGGTTGGGTCATCTTATCTTTCCAGCCTGTGACCATAAGGCTCCCAGAGCTGAAAGGAGGGGGTGGAGGAAGCTCCCTTGCGTGCTAAGCCAGCTCCACTGAACAGGTAGGGCCGGGCAGGCTGCGGGGAGCACCCAGCCTCTTCCCACCTGCAGGCTCATCAAACACCTCGACAGGCAGCCCAAGTGGGAAGCCGGTGATGTCATCGCTGGGCCTGAACAATCAGGCCTTTCATGGCAGGACGATAACAATCAAAACAGTATGTGAGGGCCTGCCACGCAAGAATACACATGCTCGCGGCACATGGGAGGATCCGAAGGCTGCAGTGAAGCAGGGCTTGTCAGGAATATGTCGTTCTCCTTTCATAATCTGCCGGCCAGAGAACATACCGTAGAGGAGCAAGGCCGCGGGTTGCAAAGGCCCTGTCTTGCCAATTGTCAGAGAAATCCATGACCCATGCCACCACTTCCACCAGGGCGCCTTACCTCCAATCCCAGAATTGAAGGGCCGAACAACAATCTTTGGTTGATGTCTTAGTCATCTAGTGCTGCTATAACAAATACCACAAATGGATGGCTTTAACAAAGAGAATTTTATTCTCTCACAGTCTAGTAGGCTACAAGTCCCAATTCAGGGCACCAGCTCCAGGGGAAGGATTTCTTTCTCAGTCAGCTCTGGAGGTAGGCTCTATCATCAATCTTCCCTTGGTGTAGGAGCTTCTCCACCCAGGAAACCTGGGTCGAAAGGACACACTTTGCTCCCGGCGCTTCTTTCTTGGTGGTATGAAGTCTCCCTGGTTCTTGCTTGCTTCTGCCTTTTATATCTCAAAAGAGATGTGTTCAAAACACAATCTGATCTTGTAGATTGAGTCCCGCCTCATTACCATAATTGCTGCTAATCCCATCTCATCAACTTCATAGAGATAGGATTTACAACACATAGGAAAATTGCATCAGATGACAAAATGGTGGACAATCATACAATACAGGAAATCATGGCTTAGCCAAACTGATATACATATTTTCTGGGGACACAATTCAACCCATGACAGTTGGGGTTCATGCAGGAATGTTCCACTGAAAAGCTCTAGGGGATGCCACTCAGAACACAAGGTGGAATTGTGCAATGCTGAGGTTGCGAGCTACTACTCCCTTCAAAGTAAGAAGCAGAGCCCTGGTGCTTCTTGAATGTTTTCTTTACATTCAGCCCCAGCCATTTGTCTTGCCATGCCTAAGATTCCTAGAAGACTCAACTCTACTGTGTCTCAACCAAAAAACCCACTGTTGTCGAGTTGATTCCAACTCATAGTGACCCTGCAGGACAGAGTAGAACTGCCCCATAGGGTTTCCAAGGAGCGGCTGGTGAATTTGAACTGCCAACTATTTGGTTAGCAGCTGAACGCTTAACCATTGAGCCATAAGAGTTCCGCTACTGTGTCTAAAAAAAAAAAAGTGTCTAGAAGTTCTTGAATAAGATGCATGAGATCAGACGTTTTTCTTTCTCAGTCTGAGCAGTTTGTGTTCAAATATCTGCTAGGAGGCAAGCTCACCTATGCTATTGCTTACACCTCACCGGTGGTTCTCAACCATGGTGCTGTTGACCTCCAGGGGCCATCTGACGATGTCTGGAGATAGCTGTGGTTGTTGTGACTTGAGGAGGAAGGGGTACTACCGGCATCTTGTAGGTGCAGGTCAGAGATGTTGCTAAACATCCTACAATGCACAGTGCAGCTCCAGCAACAAAGAGTTATCTCATCCCAACTGTCAGTAGGGCCAAGGCTGAGAAACCCTGCTGTAGATAAGATGTTCCAACTCCATAAAACCCTGGAGCCACTGGTTATGTCTCCTCCTTTCCGTCCCTCCCTCCTTGTCTACCAGAGCGGGCCAGGACCTCAGCTCACCAGCTTCGCAAGTGTAAGGCATCTTGTGCTCCTGAGTCCAGATAACCATCTCTCTTTATGAAGGTGTGATGGGTCTGCACGAGGACCCACACAGAAGACTTAAAGCATAAGAGTAGTAAACAGTCCCCACTCTGCCACTTCCCAGCTGGGTCACTCAGGGGACAAGTTTCTTACCTCCTTGTGTGTCATTTTCCCCATCTGTAAAAAGGAGATAATAATGGTAGGAACAGTTTGCAAGGAGGTTGAAAAGACGAGGTGTGTTGATACATGTGAACTACCTACAACCATGCCTGGCACTAAATAATACTCAACAAATGGCAGCAGTGATTACAATCATTTTTATTCTAGCCGCAGGACCCTAGACTCCTTCTGATGGGAACGGTAGCAAAAGATGAGCTGGTTTCAGCTGTAGGTTGTTGGGCCAGGATCTGTGGTGCTCCGAGGCACTCCTGGCCCAGCTTTGTGTTGCTGCTGCTGCTGTTGCTGACAAGGGTGAAAGCTCTCCTTAAGCCCAAGACCTGAGGCATTCTTAAGGGAAAGGTTTGAGTGGAGACCACTCATCAGTGAATGTCAAGGGAAACCCCCCCAAATAAGCCTTTTAGGATGTGGGTGCACCTCTAGAGGATGTGGGGGAGAGCCCTGGGTGGGATCCCACTGTTGGTCTTGGGAAGACTCCTGGGTGGGGCTGGATCGATAAGTGCTCCAGTTTTTCCTGAAAAGCCAGCAGACCAGCGAGCTGTGTCTTGTTCCCATCTGCAGAGGGGGCCAATGTTTGGGAGAGATGGCTTTGGCCCTGATGTACATTTTGAGTTGTGGTTTGAGTGTTGGTTTTAATTGAAGAGGACAGGAAGGAGGATCTGGGTCTCCCTATCGTAGCATCTCACATCTTGGCTTACTCTCTTCCTTCCTCCAGCACGAAACGCGTTTTCCCGTCTCTCTCTGTGTTAAAGCCCACTTTGAATGCCCCTTTCTTCCTGACATTTTCCCAAACCATCTTCCTCCGCCCAAACCATTCTCCCACCTTGCTTCGGGCCTCTCTTGTGGCATTTAGCAAGTCCCGGGATCTGCTCCTGTAAAGATTATAGCCAAGAAAGCCCTGGAGAGCTCAGTCCTGCACTGACACACATGGAGGCACCATGAGTCAGAATCGACTTGACAGCAACGGGTTTGGTGTTTGGTTTCTGGCACTGCGCTGAGTTACTGGCGTGCCGGTCTTTCACCCTCTACATGGCTATGAACTTGAAGACCTTTCTTCGTATATGGAATAATGTCACACATGCCAGGGTTGAATGGTTGATTCTGGAGTCACTCCTGAGAAGAGGGCTTCCTCTCCCGCCCTCCGGCCATCTGTTGTTTTTCCAGGGCTGGGTTCTGGCCAGGAGGCTGCGAGTACAAGTTGGAGAAGAAATTGGTGTTGGGCTGTGGGGAACGGGAGGCCTGAGTGCCTGGCTTAGCGTGGCCTCAGCTCCGCCTTCTCCAAGGACCTTGGGCTGTGAATTGAGGAGCACCTCTTCCAGGCTGGAAACCCTGGTGGCGTAGTGGTTAAGTGCCACGGCTGCTAACCAAGAGGTCAGCAGTTCAGATCTGCCAGGCACTCCTTGGAAACTCTATGGGGCAGTTCTACTCTGTCCTATAGGGTTGCTATGAGTCGGAATTGACTTGACAGCAGTGGGTATGGTCTTTTTTGGTTTTATTCAGGGCTAAGGAGCCCTGGTGGTGCAGTGGTTACATGCCTGGCTACTAAACAAAAAGTCAGTGGTTGAAATCCACCAGCTCTGTGGGATGAAAGACCGGGCAATCTGCCTCCATAAAGACTATAGCCTAGAAAACTGTGTACGGCAGTTCTGCTCTGTCCCATGGAGTCGCTATGAGTCACAGTTGACTCAGTGGCAGACAACAACACTCTTATAGCCATTATTCCCAATCTGCCCAAGAACCCTGCTTATTGGAGAGTTCTTGCCCATTTTATAGATGAAATGGAGGCTGAGTTTCTTGTAGTGTGTGCTGGGTCACAGTGGTGCACCTGGGGTTGCACCCAGCTCCCTCTGACTCATCCACTCCACGTCCCATCACTTCCAAGGACACTGGGTTTCTTTGGGCCTCCGTGTTTCCTCCTTAACAGTGAAGGCGTTAAACAGGGTGACCCCCAGTGTTCTCTGATCTTAAACTCTGGGCTGAGCCGGGAGAGGATGGGGACCATAGGGGAGGAAAAGGCAGTCCCCAGGGGTGGAACAGGGTCAGGCCTCTGGCTGCTCCCAGGCCTCTAAGAAAAAGCAGAGGTGACTACCCACCCCGAGTGGCATGCTCGGGAGTTTACACCTACTGCCCACCTTCTTGATGTTAGCGGTATCAATGGTAAGGGCATGGGGGGACCTTCATCCCCAGCTGCCTGAAAGGCCAGCGCCACGTCTAAGAGACCTAGCCATCTGCCTCCAGGGGTTACGAGCTTGGGAGAGCAGGGAGTGAGAGGGGCAGCTGGGACAGCACCCTAGGACTGTCCAGACTGGAGAGGCCATCCGAGGAATGGGCATGTGTCTTCTTGCCTGCACCCTAGATGGGCCAGCCCCTTCCACCTGCTGGGATTCAGTGTACGTGAGCATGAGTGAGCCACATGCCTTGCCCTCCTGGCCCCAGTCCCCCCAGCCCTGGGGATTTCCAGCTGCCTCTGGGCCTACGCAGGCTTAACCACCACTTTGTGTCCTTCTCTGTTCCCTGAGCAAAGTGTTCACTGTATCCCTGCAGGGAGGGGCTCTCCCCTGCCCCTACCCCGCCTGGCTAGCTCCTGGGTGCTGCTCAGGTTTGGGCTGGAGACGCACTGCACAGGGGACTTCACGTCCTTCCTGGGGGGCTGGTGGTGTTGCAGGGAAGTCAGCTCTCTCAGAGGAGGTCCAGGAGGTGTCTTCAAGTGAGCCTTGCATTGGAACATAGGAAATGCTGGAGGGGGCTCAGCTTCCAGGATTCTGCATACACCTGCTGTGGTAAATTAAGTTGCTTCAGCCACCTGTTGTGTTTCTGGGTGCTTCCTAGGGTGACCAATTTGTCCCAGTTTGCCCAGGACTTTCCTGATCTCAGCCCCACAGATCCCCATGTCCTGGGAAACCTCTCCATCCCAGGCGAAGTGGGATGGTTGGGCAACCGCGCTCCCATCACAGAAACATACTGTTTGGGGGGATTTCTGACTCCTTCAGGTATTTGCCAACAGGAGGTCTGGGAGGTTCCAGAAACCGCTGCCTCTCACCTCCTCCCCTACTCCTAGATGTCAAGTGATGTTCGATAGTCTTCCTTCCTGCCATTCTCTTTCCACCTCCTGTCTTCCTCGGTGTTTAAAATCAAACCGAATTAAAGTGCAGTAGGATATAAACTTTAAAAACAGCCCTAAGCCTGGACTGGGAGTAGCTGGCTCCCTGGGCCTGCCTTTCCCTGGCAAACACTGCTTCCTAAAGGAAAGGAAAAGAGAAGTAGAAGCCAAATCCACCTCCTCTGCAGAGGCGGCCCTCCGGGACAGACCCTTGGCTCACCTTCCCAGGACATGGCACAGCGCAGCATCTCTGCACCCCCCCAACCCCGCCGCAGGACACTGTGCCCTGACAGCCTCCCTCCCCGCCCTTCCTCTCTCCTACCGGCTCTCCCAGTGGATGGGCCTTTCCAGGCCCTTCTCCTGGGATGCCCTCCCTCGCCCCTCCTAGCCACGGGTGATGGGCAGAAGCTGTCCACAGGGGCCAGCCTGGGGCTTCCTTTCTGAAGGGGATCTCAGCCCCACTTCCCTCTTCTCCTTCCTGTTCATTTGTCCTGGTCCCGATGAATCATGGTGTCTTTGTGCTGCTGATGGGGAAGAGCAAACCCAGAGGACAGCAGCATCCCTGTCTTCTGAATGTTTGTCTCCCCGTTGCTTTTGAATACTGTTTTCAGTGCCCACAGTCTATTTTGGAAAGGCAGCCTCTCATTTGGGCTTTCCTGTCCCAAAGCTTAGTCAACTGAGGGGACAGCCCACCAAGCCCCGCTCTCCTGGGAGAAGCAGTGGAGGGAGATCAGCTAAATCGGGGCCTCGGAGGTGGGCACAGCAGGCTTTGGGGAAGGAGCTGGCAAGCCCTGGCTTCATCCATGCCACCAGCTCACTCTCTTTCGTCGTCTCCCACCCCTGCCAGCCACTCCTAGTCTCCCAGGGTGGCCTTAACAAAATGCAACAGTGAGTGGCCTTATAGAAAAGAAATTTTTTGTCTTGTATTTCTTGAGGCTAGAAGTTCAAATCAGGGTGTTGGCCATATCATTTCCCTCTGTGGCCTTTCTACTAGTTTCTGGTGTCTGCCAGCAATCCTTGGTGGGTTTTTTGTTTGTTTGTTTTTGGCTGTAGACAATCCTCACATGGCATCTGTCTATCCCCTGTGTCCATTCTGCTCTTTTTATAAGACAACACTCAAGAGGGATTAGGTTTAGGACCCACCCTAATCTGTTATGGCCTCAGTAGGATAACAAAGAAAACCCCTACTTCCAAACAGGGATATATTGGCAGGTACAGGGGTAGGGCTTCCATATTTCTTTCGTAGGGGGCACAGTTTAATGCATACCTTCCCCAGGGAGCCTGAGTTCCCATACGCCCTCTGCCCCCAGCCACCTCCAGGGCTCCCCGAATCAGGTGGAGCACACAGTAGGCAACAGTCTGCCGGGCTGCCTGATCCATACACAGGCGGCTGCCAGTATCCTTGGCGGCCAGCACCTGCTTTCCCCCACCATGCAGTTGGTTACTGGAGAGCAGGAAGGGGCTCCTTGAGATGGAGTGGGTGCTGCCACCTTCCTCATCCTCATCCCTTGAAGACGCCTAGGTCAGTGGTTCTCAGCACCTGGAAAGCAGGCTCCTGATGTCACTGACCCCAGCCATTCAGCTGGAGCTGGAGGGTGAAGCCAAGGCATTGGTGTTTGCTCAGAGCACCCTAGTGGCGGTAATGTGGAGCCGGCATGGGAGCTATTGGTTGCAATCCTGTTTCTGAGCTGCGGCAAGTGGTAGAGAAGAGTGTAGGACGTGGGGGGAACTGAGCCCTTCCTTGGGTCACCCTACCTGCTTGACACGTGACAGATGCACAGCACATGGCAGCGGAGGGCCTGTGATGGGCCAGTGCCTGGTTCACACGTAATGTGAGTGTGTGTGAGTGCGAATGTGTGTGTTTGTGAGTGTGAATATGTGTGTACGTGAGTACATGAGAGTGCATATGAGTGAGTTTGTGTGTATGTGTGCATATCTAAGGGTGTCTGTGTTTGTGAGTGCATGTGTGAGTGTGTTTGTGAGTGCATCTTTGAGTGTGTGTATGTATGTGAGTGTGAATGTGTGAGTATGTCTGGGTCTGTGTGTTGATGTGTCTATGTGAATGTGTATGTGTGTTTGTGAGTGTGTGTCTCTGAGTGTGTGAGTGTGTATGTGAGTGTGCCTGTGTGTTGTGTGAATGTGTATGTGTGTGTATGCGAGTGTGTGGGTGTTTCCGTGAGTGTGTATGTGTATGCACACACACACACAAACATGCAGAAGAGAGCCAGAGTTCCAGAGAAACATATCAGAAGGTGGAACGGCAGAGAAGCTGTGGCCCCAGCCCTTGCTGAGTGGCAAAGGAGCCCAGGGATACTTAGAGCGACTCAGTGGTGCCCAGCAAGGCTGAGCTGAGGAAGGGCGCGGCTGGAAGGACACAGAGGGTGTGGTGCCTGGTGGGCTGGGAGCACTGAGCAGAGCAGGCAGGGCAGAGGTAGCGAGGCTTGCCAGGGGTGGAAGAATGAGGTTTCTGTGCTGCTTATCGCGGACAGGATGTGGAGGAGGCTCCCACAGCCTGCTTGCAGTAGTCCGTGCTGCGTCACGGGGGCAGCGCTGGAAGAGGGGGCCCCACCTCTGACTTGCTGCGAGACCTCAGCCTGGCAGCCCCGTGGTTAGGCCTGGGTAGGTGGTGCACCCACCAGGTTGTGAATACCCCCAGGAAGGCAGGCGATGGGATGGAAAACAAGGCGGCCCTGACGTGTTCTCACCACAGGTCATGACAGACCCCCTTGACCTTCCGTGTTGGAAAGGAACCTTGGACTCGCAGCCTTTCAAAAGGTCAAGAAAGTGGGGGTGTATTCACCCCACCACTGTGGGACAGTGAGGAGAGACTGAAAAGTGGTGGAGGGAAAGGGCCCGGCTGTGAGGTCTCCCCAAGAAGGCAGGGCACAGGCTACTGAAATGCTGGTCAGGATTTGTCCTTCTGGTTCGTTTCCTCAACAGAAAAAAAAAAAAAACCATTGCCTTCTAGTGGATTCTGACTCACAGTGAACTGCCCCATAGGGTTTGCAAGGAGCAGCTGGTGGATTTGAACCGCCAGCCTTTTGGTTAGCAGCCTGAGCTCTTAACCACTGTACCACCAGGGTTCCTCCTCAACACAAGTAGATTTAAAATTGCCCTGCCCCTAAGAGTGGGAGCTCAGGATCTCCTTAGCTAAGGAACTGGTAGCAGAAGCCTATAGAACAAGCTGACAGGAGCATGCTTGTCAGGGTCTTATGACTTGGGCAGGGCTCGAGGATGTGTTCCAAAGCTGGGTTTGGATTCCTATCTCTGGGACCCAGGAGGCAAAAAGAAGTGAGGATCTTAGCTCTGATCCCAAACCCAGGTCCCACAGACAGGTGCTCACCACCCTCCCTGGCAGAGTGACAGAAGAGTTTGTCCTTGAGCCTTTTTAAGTGAGAAAGGGAACTCTTGGCCTTTCTACTCTGCCCTACATACTGGCTAAGGAGTCGTAGTTAGGGACCCAGAAAAGGAGGAAAGGCCAGGTGGCCCACCAGCACCTACCACCGCACACCACCACACATGCATACATGTGTCAGAAAGCAAAGGAACAGAATAACCGCTTTTTCCTAAGAATCTCTAGCCAGATCTCTCTTTGGCCCTGTCTGATTTCTCCAAGGAAGTCCCCAGGTGGTGCCAATGATCAAGTGCTCCTGTTAACTGGAAGGTTGGCAGTCCAAGTCCACCCAGAGGTGCCTCAGAAGAAAGCCCTGGGGATCTACTTCCAAAAAACCAGCCACAGAAAACCCTTCGGAGCACAGCTCTACTCCGACACACGGGGTCACCACGAGGCAGAGCTGGCTCGACAGCAGCTAGTTTAATTTCTCCAAATCTTCATTCTCCCCTGTTACGCTGGAATAGATTGGGGCTGCCTTGGAGAATGCGTAAACCACAGTTGCCTCCTTGCCAGGTGTACTCACCAATAAAGGCACTTCTGAAAGAAGAGTAAGACATCCGCCAGCTGCCTAGGGCAAGATCTTAAGAGTCACCGAGAGGCAAACATGTAACAGAATGAAACGTTGCCCGGTCCTGCACCACCGTCGTTGGTGTGTTTGGATCCATTGCTGTAGTAGCTGTGTTTTATAACGTCATACTGAACACTGAATTGACAAATATTGAACCTTGCTCTAAAGGAAATACAGGGTTAGGTTCCTGTGAGCCTCTGACTACATTTTCAAAAACCTGTCAGTATATAACCTTGTTTTATGTGCATTTCTATTTAAAGAGACCTTATTTGATACACTTAATATTTAATAAGGAAGACCGAAGAATTGATGTATTTGAATTACGGTGTTGGTGAAGTATATTGAATACCATATTTTTACAAATAACGTGCACCTTCTCTGTTTGTTTACCAACTCCTCTCTCCCCCTCCCCCGTGAGGTATTTTCATAAGCACTGCTATGAAATTTTTTTACATGTTGCTGTAAAAAAAAATAAACATAAACAGTTACAAAAATACCTCACAGAAGGAGGAAGTGGTTGGCAAAAAACCGTAGAAGGCATGCGTTATCTGTGTAAAAATATGGTATACCACGGACTGCCAGAAGAATGAACAAACCTGTCTCGGAAGAAGTATAGCCAGAAGGCTCTTAGAAGTGAGGATGGTGAGACTTCATCTCACATACTTTGGACATGTTATCAGGAGGAATCAGTACCTGGAGAAGGACATCATGCTTGGTAAAGTAGAGGGTCAGTAAAAAAGAGTAACACCCTCAACGAGATGGATTGACACAGTGGCAGCAACAGTGAGCTCAAACATAGCAAAGATTGTGAGGTTGGCACTGGATCGGGCAGTGTTTCATTCTTTTGTACATAGGGTTGCTATGTATGAGTCGGAACCGACTCAACGGCACCTGACAACATTTAATGTATATTGTTCATTCATTAACATTGAACTCACCGCCAACAGCCTTATAACTCACGCCTGCACGAAGCTTGTCTAACACACGTATTTTCTTCACAAGGCGCATCACAGTCTTCTTGTACTTAGGAACACTAGAAAGCAGTTTAGCACTATGCTTGGGACCATTATAAACGGCAAACTCATCCACAAAAAAACAGGAATGCAAAAAAGTATGGCACTAAGTAGATGGCGAAAAGGGCGCTTGTTTACAGAATGAGAGCTGAACCGAGGAGTACCGCGTTACCTTGCTCAGCCTCAGCTGGGAGTGTGCACATTGGTTGATTCAGTTTTTTGCTGCTCTCTGCATGTCCACATACAACTGCACAGGTGCCTCGAGTATTGATTTTGGGGTTATAAATAAATTTTAGGGAGCAGGCAAATTTGCAAATATGGAATCCATGAATAATGAAGATCGACCGTAATTTGCACACAGTTGTACCACTAAATGGCAGACCTTGGGTCGTCCCAACACTCAACCCCACGTTTTCTGCCATACCGTAGCACCCTAAGAATATGGCATGCCCAGGGATCCAGGGATTGGATGAAGAGTTGGAAGGTCCCTGTCACCTCCTGGCCACCAATATGTGTATCCTAACATTTTCTACTTCCTCCACGTACCACAGCCCTCCCCCTGGATCTTCAACACTGGGGGATGCTTGGGACCTCGTCTGTGTGGGTGTACGCTTCCTGACCACAGCCTTCATGTGCCCTCTTGGTCTTTCAGGAATTTAGCCATTGGAATCGGCATCCAGAATTTCCCAGAGGGCCTCGCTGTCAGCCTGCCCTTGCGAGGGGCTGGCTTCTCCACCTGGAGAGCCTTCTGGTAAGTGCTCAAGAGCATCGGTTATCAGAAGATGTCAAGTGTCGAGAGCAGGGGTGGGTTATCCATTTTCCACCAAGCAAGGTAAGCACGGTACTTACCTTGCTTACCAGATCACCTGTAGTGAACAATTTCACATTTTGTCACCACATCAAAGATTTCACTGCTAGGTACGGCTGGCATCTATCTCTTTCCCAACCCCACAGCACCTTCCTACAGAATCAAAGCCTCTTTTCAAATTCACAATCCCTTTCAGGGCAAATGACCCAATAAGCAAGGTAAGCACTGGCTTACTTGTGCTTAGTTAGTAGTCTGGTAGTGAAAAATTTCACCTGTGTTTACCTTGCTTATTGGGTCATCTGTCCCTGCTTCTCTGGCCTAGGAGCATGTCAGTAAAACACCAATAACTGAGGTGAATCTGCACCTTGATCTCCTGTCCTTCATCCTTTACATGTTGTTAGTTGCCATCAAGTCAGCTCCAACTCATGACAACCCATGACAGCAGAACGAAATCTTGCCTGGTCTTGCTCCATCTTCATGATCGTTGATACACTGTAGTCCATTGTTGCGGCCAGTGTGTATTTTGAGTGCCTTCTAACCTAGGAAGCTCATTTCCTAGCACCATACTGGGCAATAGTCTGTTGTGATCCATAGGGTTTTCATTGGCTAATTTTTGGAAGTAGATCTTCCTAATCTGTCTTAGTCTGGAAGCTCCACTGAAACCTGTCCACCATGGGTGACCCTGCTGGTACTTGAAATACTGATGGCATAGCTTCCAGCATGACAGCAACAAACAAGCCACCACAGTCCAACAAACTGACAGATGGGTGGTGGCACCCTTTACCTAAACCAACCTGAATGAAGTGTTTGCTACTTCAAAACCCCAGGACAGCCATGCTTTGCCCATTCAGTGTTAGGTTCTCTCCCTGTTGGGAAGGGAGATCCTAGGTAGACCTTCTTATGGCTAATTTACATCTCAAGGGCCTTAACTTAGGCTCCTATTGTCTGTCCCCAGAGTCATACCCTATGTTGTTGTTGTATGCTGTCGAGTCAATTCCAACTCATAGTGACCCTATATGACTGCATAGAACTGCCCCTTAGAGTTTCCGAGCCTGTGATCTTTGTGGGAACGAATGGTCAGGTCTTTTCTCCTGTGGAGCTGCAGGTGGATCTGAACCACCGACCTTTCTGTTAGCAGCTGAGTGCTTACCGTTGCATCACCAGAGCTCCTTCATATTCTTGTAGCTGTCATAATCCCCCTCACTCTGCAGACCAGAACTATGTCCCTGACATCTGGGGCAGTGATGACAACTGCACTCACACCTAGTGTTTTCCTTTTCCCCAGAGGCCTCTCTCCCTGTCCCTTAATTTCACCCTCTCAGCGTCATGATGGGGAAGCCATGGCCAGGGGTCAGACGACTGGCTCAGGTCACTGCTCCGACTCATCTGGCTCAATCGTGGTGACTCTGAGACTAGAAATCTAATCTTCTGCTCCTCACCTCCAGACTCTGAGCTTCAGAACCCTGCGTCGTGAACACAGTCACTACTGGGGAATGCGTAGTACGGGTATTTAAAACAACTGCTAGTAATAACAGAAAACGCTCTCGGCTTCGTAAGGCCTAGCGACTTAGGAGCTGTTGCACACACTTCACTTATTGCACATCTACCCGCTATGATTGCTTTCTCCACTTTTGGAGCCTAAAGAATAAAGGATTTGGTTTGGGCGAGGGCAAGGATTTTTGTAAAATATGACTTCCTCGAGCCCAAAAGCCGTGACTGGCATTTCACGTGGGAGAGTTACCGGGGAAGGGGAGGGGAGAGGCACCAGGGAAGGGGAGGGGAGAGGAGGGAATGAGAAATTTGTGGTCAGCGTCCAAACCCGGGACTTAAACATTTTATTTTTCTCACTCCAGCCCGGGCTTGAAGTTGAACCCATTTTTTTTCCTGGGGCAACAAAGCCAAGGCCAGGAATTGAACAAACCAAAGAGCTGCAAGGTTTGCTGGCCTGTACACAAAAGGCATGGGGAGCCAGGTAGCAATGGCTTCCTTAGAGGATTCTGCAGTGAAAACCATCTCTCCCCTATGGCACCCGTCTGTCCCTGGGCTAGGGAGAGGTAGGGAGAGTGTGGAATTTCCCCTCATTAATTTCCTGTCATCTGGGAGGCTGGGCAGAGAAGGCGTTTGTCACACTCATTTTACAGACAGGGCGATCGAAGCTCAGAGGCCATATATCTTGCCAAATGCCCAGTGCAAGGGAATGGGGAAAAAGTGTCCCAACTCATCATCTATTAGCATTCAGCTTGTTGTTGTTGTTAGCTGCCATCAAGTCCCCCCCAACTCATGGTGACGCCCACGCACAATGGAACGAAACATTGCCCGGTCCTGCCCCATCCCCATGATCCGTTACAGATTGGACTGTTGTGATCTGTAGGGTTTTCACTGGCTGGTATTTGGAAGTAAGTCCCCTGGCCTCTCTCCGTAGTCCGTCTTAGTCTGGAAGCTCCACCGAAACCTGTTTAGTATCGTAGCAACATGCAAGCCTCTACTGGGAGATGGCAATGGCTGCTTACAAGGTACATTGGCCGGCAGTCGAACCCAGGTCTCCCACATGGAAGGCGAGAATTCTCCCACTGAAGCACCACTGCCCTCTTGGTCAGCCTGTAGCTCCTGTGGGGCTCAGGAAGTGGGGTTCAGGTGTTAGCTGATCTGCTCTCCAAATTCTCAGTGCTTGTGGATGCTGCTGCTGTAACCAGGGCTCGTCTGATTTTAACCAGCCGAGACTCGCTCACGCTAGCTCAAATAAGGGGATGTGTTAAAAGGACAAATCTCACCTTAATCCAGGTGTAGGGGCACACCTTCAATATACACGTGGCCAGGTATGCCCTCCTCTTCAAGGCGCTGGGTGGGTGCAGCTCCTTTAAAGGCATATGGCTGCAGCTTGAACCTCCAAACAGGCCAGATCCATCTGTCCTTGGGAAAAGTCCATGCCACTCCTAATTCTTCCATTCAAAAGGCAATGCTGATCTCAGCCGATGAATGGAAAATAACGTGTGGTCTAGCCATGTGATGGAGTATTTTTTAGCAATACAAAGAAATGAAGTTCTGATACATTCCATAACAGGGATGAACCTCAAAACTCTTATGCTGATTGAAAGAAGCCAGCCACTAAGGGCCATGTATTGTGTGATCCCGTATCTATGAACTATCCAGAGTAGACAAATGCACAGAGACAGAAACTAGATTAGTAGTTGCCGGGGGCTGGGGGGAGGGAGGAATGGGGAGTGGCTGCTAATGGGTACAGGGTTCTCTTTTGGGGTGATGAGAATGTTCTGGAATTAGATAGTGGTGATGGTTGCATAACTATATTAAAAACCACTGAATTATACACTTTTAAGTGAGTATATTGTATGGCATGTGAGTTACATCTCATTAATGTTGTTATTTTTGAAAAATAGGAAACTTAAAACTCTAAAGGAAATGGGGGGAGGGCCACTGTAATTGTTTGCTAGGGAATTGGGGAAGGGGGGGTAAAGAAACAAAATATGAAGAATGCATGATGTGGAATAAAATGAGCCCATTTTCTCGAGCTGAGTCAGCAGCCTGGGCATGGTGAGTGTCTGCCTGGTCTCCCCAGCAAGCCATGTGTCTTTTCCTCTCAGGTACGGGCAGCTAAGCGGCATGGTGGAGCCTCTGGCCGGCGTCTTTGGTGCCTTTGCGGTGGTGTTTGCTGAGCCCATCCTGCCCTACGCTCTGGCCTTTGCTGCTGGCGCCATGGTCTACGTGGTCATGGACGACATCATCCCAGAAGCCCAGACCAGGTAGGAGAGCGACCCATCCCTCCTCTGTCCCAGCCCAGCCTCCAGGCCCGCCCTCTCTTCATTGTCTCCCCTTTCTTCGTTCCCACCCCTGCCCAAGATCAAATCTGCCCCCTCCTCAACCGCACTCCCCCAAATTAGAGAAAGGACAAGAGACAAAGCGGTAGTAAGCAGTGGTCCCTGCCCGCTCTCGATGGCATACTTACAGGTTGCCGTGGAGTCGATTCTGACTCCTGGCGACCCCATATGTATCAACTGTGCTCCATAAAGTTTTCAGTAGCTGATTTTTCGGAAATAGATGCCAGGCCTTTCTTCTGAGGTGCCTCTGGGTGGACTCGAATCTCCAACTTTTCAGTTAGCAGCCAAGCACGCTGTTTGCAGCACTCAAGGGCTCCCCAGTGACTATCATTTTTGTATATTGTCTTTTTTTTTTAGAATTTTCTGGGGCAGAAATGACAGGAGAAGTGTGCTTTAAAGGGTTAGCCAGAGCTATTCATGTGTGCTCTCTTTGTCCAGCCGGACTCCAGGTTTTGGGGGAGAGAAGGTTTCTTTGTTTTGGTCTGGTTTTTTACAATAGAATGATTTGGGGCCTGGTTTGCAAGGTCTGATTGAACGGTATCTTCAAGAAATAAATACCACTCTTCATTATGCAAGTATGGACTGCAGAGCCATGCCAGGTGACTTTGGGCAAGTTACTTACTTCTCTATGCCTCAGTTTCCCCACTAGTAAAGTGAGGATAAGGACCCCTAGTGGTGCACATGGTTACGCACTCAGCTACTAACCGAAAGGTCAGTGGTTCAAATTCACCCAGTGGCTCTGCAGAAGAAGGAAGTGGTAATCCACCCCTGTAAAGAGTACAGCCTAGGAGACCCTGCGGGGCAGTTCTGCTCTGTCATTTTTGTCTTTGAGAGCGAGAATCGACTCGAGAGCACCTACCGACAGTCATGAAAGCGGAGATAACAATCGTACTGACCTCATGTGGTTGTTCGGATTACACGAGTTAATCAGTCTGTGTGGCATGTGGTCCATCCGAACCCACTGCCACTGAGTTGATGCCGACTCATAGCAACCCCATGAGTAGAACTACCCCCTAGGGTTTCCAAGGCTATAATCTTTATGAAAGCAGGTTGCCATATCTTTTTTCCACTGAGTAGCTGGTGGATTCGAACCATCAACCTTTTGATTAGCAGCCAAGTGCTTTAACCACTGCACCACTGGGGCTCCACTAGCATATAATATGCCCCAATAAATGTGAGTTGTCACTGTTGTTATCCTTATTAATAGCAGAAACCCTGGTGGTATAGTGGTTAGGTGCTAAGGCTGCTAACCAAAAGGTTGACAGTTCGTATCCACCAGGTGTTCCTTGGAAACTCTATGGGACAGTTCTACTCTGTCCTTTAGGGTTGCTATGAGTTGGAATCAACTTGACAGCAATGGGTTTGGTTTTTTGGTTATTTTCCGTTGGAATCAGATGCTGTAAAGGATGCTCTGAGGTCTAGATGTGGTCTCAGAACACGTTAAGCTCTTCACTTTTCTTCCTTTCCTTCCCTTGTAGTGGTAATGGAAAACTGGCCTCCTGGGCCTCCATCCTGGGATTTGTGGTGATGATGTCCTTGGACGTTGGCCTGGGCTAATGCTGAGATACTTCAAAACCCCGGAAAGGCAGTGCTTGGAAGAGCAGTGATTGGCTTCCTTGGAACCAAGAGCCTCTTTCTTCACATTAAAACATTCTTCTTTCTTTCCTCTTCATCTCATTATCTTGATTGACTCTGATTGTAATATGACTCTTTTTCACTTTTCTTTTGAGGGAGATTTTGGTTTTATTTGGGATTTCAAGGTGTCATGGAATGATAGATTTTTCTTTTGGCCACTGTATGGACTCTTCTTCAGTGGGATTATCAAGGACATACAGATCAGGGAAATCTCTGCTTTCGAACCTTCAGTCTCCCTCGTTAGACTCTACAGCAACTCTTTGAAGGCTACCAGCAGAAGCAAGCTACCAAGAGACGTCTCCTATGCTCCTTCTGCCCAGTGACTCAGAGCAGAATGGCCAGGACGTCTCTTGTCTGTCCCACCTGATCCTTCACTTCTTGTCCTCTGATTATTTAGACCAGAACTGGAAGATCATGGACATAGCAAAATACTTTCCAAGGTTCAGCCAGCCCAGGAAGCAATATACTTTCCTTTACTTCCCCAGAGGGACACAGACAAAGAGGGTGAACTTGGCTAGCCTGTCTCTCTCTCTCTCTTTTAAGGGAAAGATTGATATTATTGAAGTTAATGGAATTAGGACAATGAAAACACACAGTAAGCCCTGTGAAAAAAAGATGGAGCGTAGCTTAGATGACTGACCTCAGCTCTCTTTGGGTGGGAAAGTGGATTCCAAGAGCAACGTGATTCATTATGGTTTCTGAGTCCTCTAGGTATTTAATTTAATAAGTTTATAGCCTTAATTTCTACAAGAGGTTTGGGAACTCCAGTAAACTGTTCTCACTCAAATCCTTCATTCTACTTCTGGAGGAAGCCACTGTAATGAAGGGCATTTGGAATCTGCCATGGGCCGTTCTCTGTTGACCGTTTGGTAACTTGTAACCTGACCCAGAACTCAGAAGCTGCAATAGGCTCTGCAGGAGTTTGGCCAGAGAGCATAGGATGGGAAAGGAGGAAAGGTTAGGAAAAGAAGTGATATTTTTACATTTTCCTTTTAAAGTAAATTGTAGCCACGCTATCATTCTGAAATGACCCTAAAGAATGGCTTGAACTAGACTGGAAGCCAACCTGCTCTTTCAGACACATAGCTTCCATCTGTTTCAAACACAGCTAAGGTCTGCTGTCCTCATGGGTCAAAGGAGATACAGGATCTTGAGTGGACTCCACTGAGAGGCAGGTAGCCAAGAGCCAGGTATCCAGTCATTGTTTTTCAATGCCTACCCTCTGCGTTTACATGCTCAGTTGCTTCCAAGGGTGAATCTCCTGCTGTGTACATGTTCTAAGACTCCAAGGGCCAACTTTGTGCCTGGGTCTGTGTATGTTTTTCCGAAGCACTGATGATCAAAATTGAAGATGCACTCAGAGATTTGATGGGTTGAGATTAACTAGTTTGGTGGGTGGTATGTGTGCGTGTATGTTTTATTTTTATGTCTTTGTATGTAGTTCTACCTAATGCAGATTGTTGTTTTTGATGAACAAGACCTCATAACTGTGATTAATATCAATAAAGGGGATATTGTTGTGAATGACCTGGCTGTATTGAGTTCTTTTCAAAGTCACTTCTTTGCAGGGATGATAATACAAGAGTTAACTAAACTTAGTACTAACATCACCCCTACCCAGCATCAGTGGCAGCAAAGGAAAGAGCTTGGTTGCAAACAACGGCATCCAACTCCAGCTTATTTAAAGACGAAAGGGATTCAATGGAAGCTGTAAGGGAGCTCATAGGATCTACGGGAGAACTGGGCTGGAAAATGGGTGGGATCCAAGGAAATTAGAGCCCTGGATCCATGAGTAGATCACACCTCAAGAAGAGCTTAGTTTAGGTGCCATGGCCCCCACTGCTGGTCACTATACACCAATGCCCCCACTGAAACTGCCCCTCGGTACTACCACCGTGGCAGTGACCTCTACACTGACCTTGAGTGTTTGTACACTGACCACATTCAGAGTCACGGGCAGTAACGTCTGGCTGACAGAGCTTAGATCCTGTGCTCGTGAACTAGCTTGTCTTCCCCTTACCAAGACTCACACAATAGTGGAAGTTTTCCAAATGTGGGAAGGAGTTCAGAGTCTGAAGATCCAAAAGAAGAAAAATAAAATGTTTATTACAGTCTCACTCTTTTGCTATTCAACATCTGTGTACATTCCACTTCCCCTGGTTACCATTAAAAAAAAAAAAAGTTT
The DNA here is from genome assembly GCF_030014295.1 of Loxodonta africana. Lineage (NCBI taxonomy): Eukaryota > Metazoa > Chordata > Mammalia > Proboscidea > Elephantidae > Loxodonta > Loxodonta africana. The sequence goes on from NC_087359.1 coordinate 20,302,842, forward strand.
CTGCTTAGATAAAGGAGCTATCCCTTATACACTCAAAACTTAACTCATCCCCTTTACAAAGGGAGCTACCCCCAATGCTTTGTCAATCCCTGCATCCAGGGTCTCTGAGTAAGGTCCACTCCCCCTCCAATTGAGTCATAATTCCATCTCATTGTTATACGACCTATGGGGCTAAAGTGTAAAGTTAACCGTAATCACCCACTGTATACACAATAGAATGAGTACAGGGAGTGGAAAGAAAAGGCAACTGGTTAAAATGTGAAATATCTACATGGTATTCATTCCCTGGGATGGCTCGAACAGATTACCAAAAATGCGGTGGTTTAAAACAACAACAATTTATTCCATCACAGTTCCTGGAGGTTCCAAGTCTTCAAATTCTCCAGTACATCCCCATTCCAATTTTCTGGGCCCTCCCCTTTCCTGGTCAATGTTCCAGTTTTGTTTGGAAAAGCTATGATGTTACAACAGAAATTCAGCCAGTCCTCGGGATCAAAATTTGCATTTAGCTTTCTCTCTTCACCGCCTTATGGATGTAAGAGGTAAGAGGATTTTAAAGAATTGTCATAGACTGTCTAAATTTTCAACCTGTTCCTGGGACTACTAAGGTTTTGAGCTTGCCAGTGTCTTTTTTTTAGGTTGCTCAGCTGTTTAACATGGCCACCTCTCAGTCTCATATACTTGACCCTGTCCGATGGCAGGAACAACTCACCCCTTCAAAGCTTTGCCTTTAATACTCACTCCATTCCAGGTGACTGTAAGTGCTAATTTAATCATCTGCTTCCCCACAGCCTGCTTGTAAGAAGCCTGATGCACATCTCCATATATTAACTTGATTTTCTCTGTAACCTCAGTTAAGCCAGATACCACTTCCAGATTCTTAAATTTTCTGCAGAATTTGTTAGCTACTACCAGTAGTTAAGAGCTCGGCTGCTAACCAAAGGGTCGGCAGTTCAAATCCACCAGGTGCTCTTTGGAAACTCTATGGGGGCAGTTCTACTCTGTCCTACAGGGTTGCTATGAGTCGGAATCGACTCGATGGCAGTGGGTTTCTTTTCTGGTTTTGTACCAGCTTCATGAACCAATTCTATATCAGTCAGGGCTCTTGGGTGCAGACACCGTAAACCGGTGCTGGCTAACTGAAAGAGAATGAAATTTATTGGAAGGATATTAGAAATCTCACAAAACTGACTGAAATGCAGGAAAATCAAAGAGTTGGAAGAAAGGCAGTAACTCAGATGGCCAGGATCAGTCAGAACCAAGGTCAAGACACAGGAATAGCATGGTTGGGTTCCTCTCCCACCAAGACTGTTCATCCCCACGGCGCCGCCACTGCGTATAAGATACCACATGTGAATCACTCATTGTCTTAGTCTCCTAGTACTGCTTTGGCACAGACACTACAAGTGGATGGCTTTAAAGAGCTGAAGTGTATTGTCTCACAGTTCCTGAGGCTAGAAGTTCAAATCGATGTCTCAGCTATGTCAGTTCCTTCCTTGTGGGTAGTCCAGGCATTCCTTGGTTCCTTGGCTTGTAGATAGTGGCCTTTCTCTCCTCCGTGTGTGTGCTAAGCTGGTCTAATCTACTCTTTTGATAACTCAGAAGTGATGAAATTTAGAACCCACCCTACTGTGGCATGATCTAATTAACATAACAGAGAAAACCCTATTTCCAAACAGGATCACATCCACAGATACAGGGGTTAGGGTTCCAACACAGATTTTTTGGGGGGACACACTTTAATCTATCACACTAGAGTCCATCATCACCCCACCAACATGGATTCTCAACCATCCTCTTGACTTGGCAGTACGTGATCCATACTTAAAATCTGGGGCAGCATATGATTGACACATTTTAAATGGTGTGCCTGGGTCAAAGCTTCCAGAGAACACATAGCTGGACATTACAGTTTCCATAGCAGAAGGTGAGGTCTTGCTCAACCTTCTACCAAAGTACGCACAGAGCAGATTCCCCTTGCTTACTGAAAGGGTTCAGATTGGGGCAAATAAACAAAGATAGATATCTGCTTTCAAGACATCCTCCAAACACATCATTTTTTTTTTTTAATTAATTTTTATTAAGCTTCAAGTGAACATTTACCATTCCAATCAGTCTGTCACATGTAGGTTTACATACATCTTACTCCCTTCTCCCACTTGCTCTCCCCCTATTGAGTCAGCCCTTTCAGTCTCTCGTTTCGTACCAATTTTGCCATCTTCCCTCTCTCTCTATCTTCCTATCCCCCCTCCAGTCAAGAGTTGCCAACACACTCTCCAGTGTCCACCTGATTTAATTAGCTCACTCTTCATCAGCATCTCTCTCCCCCCCCACTGACCAGTCCTTTTCATGCCTGTTGATTTGTCTTCGGGGATGGTTCCTGTCCTGTACCATCAGAAGTTCTGGGGAGCATTGTCTCTGGGATTCCTCTTGTCGCAGTCATACCATTAGGTATGGTCTTTTCATGAGAATTTGGGGACTGTATCCCATTGGTCTCCTGCTCCCTCAGGAGTTGTCTGTTGTGCTCCCTGTCAGGGCAGACATCGATTGTGGCCGGGCACCAACTAGTTCTTCTGGTCTCAGGGTAATGTAGGTCTCTGGTTCATGTGGCCCTTTCTGTCTCTTGGGTTCTTAGTTGTCGTGTGACCTTGGTGTTCTTCCTTTGCCTTTGCTCCAGGTGGGTTGAGACCAATTGATGTATCTTAGATGGCCGCTTGTTGGCATTTAGGACCCCAGGCGCCGCAATTCAAAGTGGGATGCAGAATGTTTTCATAATAGAATCATTTTGCCCGTTGACTTAGAAGTCCCCTCAAACCAAGTTCCCCAGACCCCAGCCCCTGCTCCGCTGACCTTTGAAGCTTTCATTTTATCCCAGAATCCTCTTTGCTTTTAGTCCAGTCCAATTAGGCTGACCTTCCTTGTATTGAGTGTTGTCTTTCCCTTCACCCAAAGCAGTTCTTATCTACAGATTGATCAATAAAAAGCCCTCTCCCTCCCTCCCTCCCTCCCCCCTTTGTAACCACAAAAGTATGTGTTCTTCTCCGTTTTTTCTGTTTCTCAAGATCTTATAATAGTGGTCTTATACAATATTTGTCCTTTTGCAACTGACTAATTTCGCTCAGCATAATGCCTTCCAGATTCCTCCATGTTATGAAATGTTTCAGAGATTTGTCACTGTTCTTTATCGATGCGTAGTATTCCATTGTGTGAATATACCACAATTTATTTACCCATTCATCCGTTGACGGACATCTTGGTTGCTTCCAGCTTTTTGCTGTTGTAAACAGAGCTGCAATAAACATGGGTGTGCATATATCTGTTTGTGTGAAGGCTCTTGTATCTCTAGGGTATATTCCGAGGAGTGGGATTTCTGGGTTGTATGGTAGTTCTAACTGTTTAAGATAACGCCAGATGGATTTCCAAAGTGGGTGTACCATTTTACATTCCCACCAGCAGTGTATGAGAGTTCCAATCTCTCCGCAGCCTCTCCAACATTTATTATTTTGTGTTTTTTGGATTAATGCCAGTCTAGTTGGTGTGAGATGGAATCTCATCGTAGTTTTAATTTGCATTTCTCTAATGGCTAATGATCGGGAGCATTTTCTCATGTATCTGTTGGCTGCCTGAATATCTTCTTTAGTGAAATGTGTGTTCATATCCTTTGCCTACTTCTTGATTGGGTTGTTTGTCTTTTTGTGGTTCAGTTTTGACAGAATTATGTAGATTTTAGAGATCAGGCGCTGGTCTGAGATGTCATAGCTGAATATTCTTTCCCAGTCTGTAGGTGATCTTTTTACTGTTTTGGTGAAGTCTTTAGATGAGCATAGGTGTTTGATTTTTAGAAGCTCCCAGTTATCTGGTTTCTGTTTATCATTTTTGGTAATGTTTTGTATTCTGTTTATGCCCTGTATTAGGGCTCCTAGGGTTGATCCTATTTTTTCTTCCATGATCTTTATCGTTTTAGTCTTTATGTTTAGGTCTTTGATCCACTTGGAGTTAGTTTTTGTGCATGGTGTGAGGTATGGGTCCTGTTTCATTCTTTTGCAAATGGATATCCAGTTATGCCAGCACCATTTGTTAAAAAGACTATCATTTCCCCAATTAACTGACACTGGTCCTTTGTCAAATATCAGCTGCTCATAAATCGATGGATTTATATCTGGATTCTCAATTCTGTTCCATTGGTCTATGTGCCTGTTGTTGTACCAGTACCAGGCTGTTTTGACTACTGTAGCTGTATAATAGGTTCTGAAATCAGGTAGAGTGAGGCCTCCCACTTTCTTCTTCTTTTTCAGTAATGCTTTGCTTATCCGGGGGTTCTTTCCCTTCCATATGAAATTAGTGATTTGTTTCTCTATCCCCTTAAAATATGACATTGGTATTTGGATTGGAAGTGCGTTATATGTATAGATAGCTTTTGGCAGAATAGACATTTTTACTATGTTAAGTCTTCCTATCCATGAGCAGGGTATGTTTTTCCACGTAAGTATGTCCTTTTGAATTTCTTGTAGCAGAGTTTTATAGTTTTCTTTGTATAGGTCTTTTACATCCTTGGTAAGATTTATTCCTAAGTATTTTATCTTCTTGGGGGCTACTGTGAATGGTATTGATTTGGTTATTTCCTCTTCGGTGTTCTTTTTGTTGATGTAGAGGAATCCAAGTGATTTTTGTATGTTTATTTTATAACCTGAAACTCTGCCAAACTCTTCTATTAGTTTCAGTAGTTTTCTGGAGGATTCCTTAGGGTTTTCCATGTATACGATCATGTCATCTGCAAATAGTGATAGCTTTACTTCCTCCTTACCAATCTGGATACCCTTTATTTCTTTGTCTAGCCTAATTGCTCTGGCTAGGACTTCAAGTACGATGTTGAGTAAGAGCGGTGATAAAGGGCATCCTTGTCTGGTTCCCGTTCTCAAGGGAAATGCTTTCAGGTTCTCTCCATTTAGAGTGATATTGGCTGTTGGCTTTGCATAGACGCCCTTTATTATGTTGAGGAATTTTCCTTCAATTTCTATTTTGGTAAGAGTTTTTATCATAAATGGGTGTGAACTTTGTCAAATGCCTTTTCTGCATCTATTGATAAGATCATGTGGTTTTTATCTTTTGTTTTATTTATGTGATGGATTACATTAATGGTTTTTCTGATATTAAACCAGCCTTGCATACCTGGTATAAATCCCACTTGATCAGGGTGAATTATTTTTTTGATGTGTTGTTGGGTTCTATTGGCTAGAATTTTGTTGAGGATTTTTGCATCTATGTTCATGAGGGATATAGGTCTAAAATTTTCTTTTTTTGTGATGTCTTTACCTGGTTTTGGTATCAGGGAGATGGTAGCTTCATAGAATGAGTTGGGTAGTATTCCGTCTTTTTCTATGCTTTGAAATACCTTCAATAGTAATGGTGTTAAGTCTTCTCTGAAGGTTTGGTAGAACTCTGCAGTGAAGCCATCCGGGCCAGGACTTTTTTTTGTTGGAAGTTTTTTGATTACCGTTTCAATCTCTTTTTTTGTTATGGGTCTATTTAGTTGTTCTACTTCTGAATGTGTTAGTTTAGGTAGGTAGTATTGTTCCAAGAATTTATCCATTTCTTCTAGGTTTTCAAATTTGTTAGAGTACAATTTTACGTAGTAATCTGAAATGATTCTTTTAATTTCATTTGGCTCTCAAACACATCATTTTACCAGTCTTACCAAATAGCTCCCCTGTATGCCTTTCTATCAGTCCTCCTAGTCACCTGGGCAGAATCACTTACAGGTCCATTTTGGCCCCTTCTTCTGGGCCCATGCGAAAAGCAATAACTTCAATCCTCACCACCCCAGAGTAAAGCCCTCCTTTCCTTGGAACCTGCGGTGGTTAAAGCGCTCAGCTGCTAACCAAAAGATTGGTGGTTTGAACCCACCAGCTGCTCTGTGGGAGAAAGATGTGGTATTCTGCTTCTGTAAAGATTTACAGCCTTGGAAACACTATGGGGCAGTTCTACTCTGTCCTATAGGGTCACTGTGAGTTGGAATCGACTCAACTGCAGAGGGTTTGTTTTGGGGTTTTTCTTGAAACCTGGAGGTGTTGAGCCAGCCTGTGCAGTTATACAGAATTCGCAGTCATTTCAGCTACTTAAGGGTGAGGCCCACTGAAGAAACATGGCTACACATTTATGGAAGAAATCCGTGCCACCTACCTACATCAATCAAATAGGAATCGCCAGCGATCATCAGACGTGGGAGGACAGCCAGCAATATGGAAAAGACCCAAGATGAACAAAGAAAACGTTTGACACCATAAGAAAAGTAGGCAATTCAGGAAACCGAAGAAAAAATATTTATTTTTAAATCTGATTAGTAGCTTGAGAAAGAGTCCAGAGACTACTGCATCAATAAGAACAAACAAACCAACAAACAAAAAAAGCCAAACCCACTGCCATCAAGTCGATCCAGACTCATAGTGACCTTACAGGACAAAATAGAACAGACCCATACGGTTTCCAAGGCTCTAAATCTTTAAGGAAATGGACTTCCACATCTTTCTCTCACTGAGTGGCTAGTGGGTTCAAACTGCCAGCCTTTTGGTTAGCAGCCAAGCACTTCAACGGTTGCACCACTAAGGAAAAAAAAAAAAAAGGCGAGCAATCGGGGAACAAGAAAACTGAGACATTGGTGTTAAAAGCTTGCTCAAGAGCACAGCTGGTAACTGTTGGGCCTGAGATCTGAACCCGACTTAGCCTGACTCCAGAGCTCAGACTGTGGGCTCTATGTTTAACTGGTTGCTATGGCCACTTGCTTCCATGCTTTCTCCCTGTCCCACCCCAGGGTTTGCACCTGGTGGCGTAGTGGTTAAGTGCTACGGCTGCTAACCAAGAGGTCGGCAGTTCGAATCCACCAGGTGCTCCTTGGAAACTCTATCAGACAGGTCTACTCTGTCCTATAGGATAGCTATGAGTCGGAATCGACTCAGTGGCAGTGGGAGGGTGCCCAAGCTTTTGAGATTGTCCTAGCCCCTCAGTTACACAGCATAAGTGAGGCTCAACGGTAGCTCCATCATGCCAGAGTCACGGGGGAGCTTCTAAAAAGGACCCATACTCAGACCCCTCAGGGAGTTTGACTTAATCAGTAACTTAGTTCCCCCAAGTGATTAAAATGTGCACTTTGATTGAAGATCACTGCCCTACATCAAGGATTCATCTGCAAGGTACTCACGAGAGCAGACGATTACAAACACCTGGGGGCTGTCACGGATTAAATTATGCCCCCCCGCCAAAATGTGTATATCAATTGGGCTGGGCCATGATTCCCAGTATTGTGCGATTTTCCTATCCTCCCTGATATTAATGAGGAAGGACAGGCAGCAGTTGTGTTTGCCAGATAGGACTCAAGCTACAAGATTCGATTGTGCCTTGAGGCAATCTCTTTTGAGATATAAAAGCGAAAAGCAAGCAGAGACACAGGGGGACCTCATACCACCAAGAAAGCAGTGCCGGGAGCAGAGTGTGTCCTTTGGACCCGGGGTCCCTGCACGGAGAAGCTCCTAGTCCGGAGGAAGATTGATGAGAAGGCCAGCAGAGAGAGAAAGCCTTCCCCTGGAGCTGACGCCCTGAATTTGGACTTTAGCCTACTTTACTGTGAGGAAATAAACTTCTCTTTGTTAAAGCCACCCACTTGTGGTATTTCTGTTACAGCAGCACTAGATGGCTAAGGCAGGGGCACAGGCCCAAGTAACAGGGACCCAGGGAAGTGGGGATGTGGAGGAAGTGTGGAGAGCTGATGTCGTTGTTGGAGATGCTAAGCTCAAGAACAACGGAGCCACAGAGCCAGTAAGTTGAAGCAAGTATTTCTTTAAAAAAACAAAACAAGCCATTTCTATTAAGAAATGTGTTCTGAGTTAGTGGGGTTGAGATAAGAGAGACCTCCAGAATTATTTATGTAAATGGAAAGAGGAGTGACTTTTGATGCCAGCTGGGAGAATGACATAATTTGTGGTTCTCTGAGCATGCCTTTCTGTAAGTCTTGTGAAGAGTTGAACACAAGGATTAGCGCATGTGTGGAAGAGTGTTTCTCCAAAGCACAGATGAAAATGTGTATGTGAATGTTCATAGCAGCACTATTCATAACAGCATAAAAGGGGGGACCAACCCGAATGTCCATCAACTGGGGAATGGATAAACAAGATGTGAGATATCCATACAGTGGGATATTATTCTGCCATAAAAAAGGAATGACGTTCTGATACATGCTACAACATAGATGGACCTTGAAAACATTATGCTGAGTAAAAGAAGCCACACACAAGGCCACATATTGTAATATTTTCAGAATAAACAGAGAGACAGAAAGCAGATTAGTAGCTGCCAACGGCTGGAGGGGTTGGAGAAACAGGGAGTGACTGCTAATGGGTTCGCATTTCTAACAAGTTCCCAGGCGATGCTAATGCTGCTGGTTAGGGACCAGTTCTGAGACCCACTAGTAGAGCAGTGGTTTTCAGAATTCATTATACATAAGAATCACCTGGGGATCTTATTAAACTGTACCTTCTGATTCAGTATATGTGGGATGGAAATGCAAATTCTCAGCAGGGGTTCAAACAGGAACAAACAGGTTCAAAGCCCTGGTACGGAGTGTTTTTTTAGGGTGAGGAAAATGGTTTGGAATTAGTGATGGCAGCTGCACTGAACTGTACACTTTAAAGGGTGGATTTTATGGTACGGGAATTACATCTCAATAAAAAATTACATCCTTTAACAATTGTCTGATTATAAAAATAGTAATTTAGAAAATCCAAAAATCTATAGATAAAATTAAACTCATCCATTATCTATCTTAAACCCGTTGCTGTGCAGTGGATTCTGACTCATGGCAACCGGATGTATTAGAGTAGCTGTTGTCTGTAATCTTTATGGAAGCAGACTGTCAGGGCTTTCTTCCGCAGTGCTACTGCCAGCCTACCCCAAACCCACTGCTGTGAAGTCAATTCTCACTCACGGTGGCTCTGTAGGACAGAGTGGACCTGCCCCATAGGGTTTCCAAGGCTGTAAATCTATACGGGAGCAGACTGCCACATCTTTCTCCCAAGAAAGCAGCCGGTGGGTTCAAACCTCTGACCTTTTGGTTAGCAGCCCAGCACTTTAACCCCTGCCACTAGGGCCTCTTTTGAATCATCCAGGGACCGACTGTTTATCTTTAGATCTGGCCCAAAAAAACCACTGTTAGGGCCTCATTCGTATCTTTCCAGGCTTTTTTTTCCTGTACACAGATAAAGTGAATGTGGGAAGTGGGGAGGTAGGGGTAGGTATTAAAAAAAATTAGCACCTGGATTTTCTCTGGTTCTAAGAGAACTGAGTCCCACACTGTTGGCTGTGCGGAGAAAGGACTGCTACCAGGCCATCTGCTAGATGAGGATCTACAAGGGGTGCTAGACGCTCTTGCCACCTCCTTTAATCCTCCCCTGTGCCATTTTACTATTTTTTTTTTATAGTGGCAAGCTCTGGTGGGGCACTGCTAACTGAAAGGTTGGCAGTTCGAATCCACCAGCCGTTCCTCGGGAGGAAGATGTGGCAGTCTGCTTCCATAAAGATTTACGGCCTTGGAAACCCCGTATCGGGGCAGTTCTCTGCTCTATAGGGTTAATATGAGTTGGACTGGACGGCAATGGGTTTGATTCTGGAGATTTTTACCCACGGGGAAGGTAAGTGGGGTCCAAAAAGTCGTCTTTGCCACAGCCTGTGGAAAAGTCCTTTCTCGCTGTGCACGGGCCAGCAGGATGGAGACGCTGACCCCCCCAGCCTCCTCGCCTCGCTTCCGCAGTTTCATGGGGCAGTGCCCAGCACACCTCCGTCCTCAGAACAGATGCTTGTTGAATCTGTGAACCTTGGAAGCAAATGGGAGCCCTGCGGCTGTTCTTTTTCTTTCTCTTTGCACCTGAGGTAGGCTTTCCAGATAGGAAAATGCACAGATCCCAAGTGTATTCAACTCCACCGGTTTTACATACGCATCCCTGGGCCCGGCCAAGGTCTCGGCCTTCAGCCCTGGCTAAATGCCCTGGGCTTGCCAGGACGGCCACAGGTGTGCTCCAGCTCTGCAGGGCAGGCGGGGGAGGGAGCTGGCCCGCCCAGGCCAGGTAGGGCTCCACTACCTGAGCCGGCGCCGGGGTTCCCGGGCGCGGGTCGGAGCGCCTGGCTCGGCCTCCCGCGGGCACTTGGCGCGGCTCCGAAGGCGGGTCCCCTGGCGGGCTCCGCGGGCGGCTGGGCGGCTGTTTACCTGCGCGGGCGGGGCGCGGCTGGGCTTTGCACGCAACCGGCAGGCAGCCCTCGCGAGGCCAGGACCCGCCTTCCCGGGGCGGCCCCGCCTGCGAAGAGACGCAGTAGGCATCCCTCGTCACCTCGCCCGGCTGTAAGGAGGCCAGGCAGACACCGCCAAAGGGAACCCCTGTCTTCCCGTGGCTTTCGGATCAGTCCTGTGTATCCTAGCTTGTCCCTTCCAAAGGCGGATCCAGGTTTTGTAAGCCCTGACATTTATACCATTTGGGAAGTCTGAATGGAACGGATGGCAATGAATTTGGTTTTTGGTTTGGCTTCTTTGGGAAAATTAATGTAAAATTCTTGTTGGCAGTTGCCTAGTCAATCCTGACTCAGGGTGACACCATGTGTGCAGCGCAGAACTGCTCCATAGGGTTTTCAAGGCTGTGAACTTTTGGAAGCAGATTGTCAGGCCTTTATTCTGAGGCCCCTCTGGATGTGTTCCTACTGCCAACCTTTCAGCAAGTAATTGAGGATGCAACTGTTTGGGCCACCCCAGGACTCCTTAATACAAAGTTGCGAATATAAAATTAGGCCGGGGTCTTTGGAAGGGGCTTCTGTGGGTAATAAGGGTCCCTGAAGTTCCGGTTTGAAGTAAATTCACCTCCAGTCCCGCACTCTTATTTCACTCTGCTTGAGTACAGGGCAGGGAGGCCTGGGGTGTTAACTGGGGGGGGGGGGGGGGGGGGTTGGAGCCTTCTCTAAAGCTTCAGGAGTCCCATTTAGAGAGTGCACTGTAGGGTCATCTTCCTACACGCACCCCACAGCCCCACAGCTACAGAAGGAATGGCAACGGTGGTGTGTGTTCCCAGGCAGCTGGAATACAGCTCAAAACAGAGCTTCCCCTTCCTCCAATGGGAGGAACTAAAGCCACAAGGAGGCTTTTTTTAATTTAAAGACTACTCTTGAATAATGGTACATGAGTCTATAGATTTCTTCCACTGGTCATATTTGCTGATTTGGTGGATTATGGTCATTCTATTAGTTTTCTATTGCTTTGTACTATCACCGACTTAGGGGCTTAACACAACACACATTTATTGTTTCAGTTTTTCTGGGTCAGGAATCTGGGCATGGATTAAATGGATTCTCTGCTCAGGGTCTCACGTGGCTGCAATCAAGATGTCGGCCGGGCAGAGTTCTTATCTGGAAGCTTGACTGGGGAAGAATCCACTTCCAAGGCTGTTGACAGAATTCAGTTCTTTGCAGTTGTAGGACCGAGGGCCCCGGCTTCTTCCTGAATGTCAGCTGGAGTCCCCCTTAGCTCGTAGGGACTGTCGAGGGTTCCTATAGGCTACTCACAGCTCCTCACCATGTGACCTCTCCCAAGAAAGCTCCCCAGTGCTTGAGAGAAGTCCATTATTTCTCCTGGTTTTAGGGGGGTGGAGCTGGAGTAAACGGTGCCACTAGCGAAAGAGACCAGAAGGAGGCATACAATTCTCTTTTAGTGCTGTCACCAAGAGCCATCTTAGTTACCTGGCTCACAAACTGAGATTGTACAAGTTGATTTCATAGGTTCATGCTCACCCTTTTCACCAATCAGGATAAACATGGCACAGCAAACTGCATGTGGGTTAGCTTTGATTTTGTTCTCTCTTTCACACGTATACATCAAAGTGGTGCAATTAATGAACAGAAGGGATGAGCAAGCAGGAAGGGGGTTGGGGTCAAGGACACCCACCTGGAGAGGTGGAATCAGCTGCATGGAGAAACCTGGTCTTTCTGCTCTACTGTCCTCTGAGAGATTCCCCTGGGCTGATGCCCTTAGAATGATGGGTCAGGGCTGTGGCCAACTCTTGGCTTCTTTTCATGACTCAGGAACAGGACCTGGAGATGCTGAGAGCTTGGGGAGTAGTACCTGCAAATCTACTCTTTCTACCTCTTTCCTTCCTACCCTGCCTTCTCTCATTAGCACAGTGGGGCTAAGTACAAAATCACTTGGGCTTCAAGTTACCATTTCCATGTAGACCCATGGAATCTATCCATGTAGATCCACTGAGATATGGCAAAGATGCTTTAAATGTGGCCACCACCTTTATTTTGGTCCACCTTCAGCAAAGGGACTTTTATAAACCAACTCCCAACAGGATATATTCTGTGACAACGGCTCTCTACATCTCAGCCGCTGGCTGTTCTTTGCAGGCAAGAGTTGGGAAGAAAGAGTAGGAAACACAAGGACAGCAATAACCAAAAGCCAGTATCCCACTACCATGTCTGTAAGAAAATAGAGACCTAGAAGTTTCCTAGGGACTTCTTTTAAATGGGCCTGATATTCAAAAATTGCCTGATGGGCTTGTATAACAACACCACCAGTAAAACTCGTAGGTCAAAATCAAGCTTTAACTTCTTGTTTTGGAACACAAACTTACATGGTAAGGGAGATTTTGGCAGAACACACATTCAAGTCCTCTGGTGGAGAGTGAAATAGAGGCTGCTTTGGAACCCAGCAAGGTTCATGAACCCATATTGTCCTCCTTCCTGGAGCTATTTCCTTTCCTAGCTATGCCTGCTTTGGAGGAGGGGTAACACAGGCACGTGTGTTCATTTAATGTCGAATTCTTGGCAAACATATCAGGTTGGCAGCTGCTGGAAAATAAAACCCTCTTTTTCCAAAGCAGAAGAACTCTGATGCCAGCTTGCCATCATCATTCTCATGGCTCCACCAGGCAAAGAGCCACCTCTCGTAGCCCTCAGTAGACCCAGGCATCAGCATCAGTGACAATGAACTGGTATGGCTGGATGACACAGCTGTGAAGGTTAAAGGGAAGGTCAAGTGCAGATCTTTTCGCATTATGGGCTTCTGCCATTCTTAATATTCACTGCCCAGCTATGAAAGGCAAGGATGAAAACAGCCAAGTGGTTGAGCCTCATCTTAAGACTTGGGTTTGTGATAGGGTTGGGGTAGAGGAGGAAGGCTAAGGAAGAAGGAAGGAGGGAAGTCCTTGGGGATAATGACTGACACTGTTGCAGAAATGTGCTGCCGTAGGCCTGGATGGCCAAGTAACATGGCTTTGGAAAAAGGCGAGATTCCTCAAGGGAGCTCACTGAGAAGACACAGCACTAACTGCGTGTCTGTGTGTAAGAGATGACAATGCTGATAGAATGGAAGATTGTGATCACCCTTGGCAGGGGAACTCCAAGCAGGCTTTGTGGTTTGGAAAGGTGCAGCAGACAAGTAGGACACAAGGCCCTCTCAGAAACACTTGCTTCTCTACCAGGGCTGCCACCACCACCCACACCCGGGTTTCTCCCACCGTGGGTGCAGCTTCCATTTCCTACCTGCTTTTAATGGTCAGTGAGGCTGCTACCACCTGTATGGGGCTTGGGAATATTACCCATGAGCACCGGGTGCCTTGTTTTTAGCTGGGTTATTGACTTCCTGTGTTGCCTATCTCCAGTGAGCTGGTCAACACCATTCTTCATTTAGATTTCCTTGGCATGTGTAAACAGGAAGTTAGCCAGCCCAGGGTGTTAGATGCTTGAATAAGTGGAGAGGATGGCTAGGATCTTGCCAATCAGAAGGAAAGAGTGCACCCACATGTGGATATGACTGTCATGATTAAGGGATTGAACTGGTTGTTTTTGACATTACCTGTATAGTCTTAGCCTCAACCAACACAATCCACCAAGAACAAAATTAGCAAGAGAAAAAGATTAAGTGGATAACGGCTTGAGCAATGAACCAATAAAAAATGGAATTACTGCCCTCCCAAACATCTTACAAAAAAAAAAAAAAAATGACAATGTCCTTCAGGTTCCTTGGGATGTTTTACCTAGGAGTATTAGATGATTAAAAGTGATTATTGCCAGTCATTATATAGTCATTATATCCGCCCAATATGCCTTTCCTTATGCACAAATAAGACTCAGTGACAGTCTTCTTTTAAACTATACCTAAGCTTTGATCAAGGGGCATTGGTGGTTCAGGAGTAGAATTCTCACTTTGATGCAGGAGACCTGGGTTCGATTTCTAGCCAATGCACCTCATGCACAGCTGGCTACCACCTGTCTGTCAGTGCTGACTTGCCTGTTGCTATGAACAGGCTTCGGCAGAGCCTGCCAACTAAGACAGACAAGGAAGAAAGGCCTGGCCATCTACTTCTGAAAATTAGCCAATGAAAATCCTATAGATCACAATGGTCCAATCCGCAACTGATCATGGGGATGGTAAAGGGCCAGGCAACACTTCATTCTGTTGTGCATGGGGTCACCATGAGTCAGGGGCCAGCTCAATGACAGCTAACAACAACAAGAAGCTTTAATCAAGGTGTATCCTGTGCTAAGGAGCTGCCTCTAAGTTGCAGAACCTTCCACCCGGTCCCTAGTTTTGTGACATCAATCTGGTGCCACAGCAGCAGTATTTTGAGAGTAAACATCACTAGGTTCTGCTCCGGAACACTATCAAAAATGGTGAGTGACTTTTTGTCCAACACTGGCAGGTACTTATCACCTTTTCATTGTCTATTTAAAAGAGTAAAACCAAATCAATTTCATCCACCACAAAGCAAGGCTTGGTTTGATCACTTGCTTTAAGATCCTTACATAAATCTTACATTTGCAGCTTTACGCTTAATTTTGTCTTGATTTTTTTTTTTTTATTAAAATTGGTTTCTGTTCAACTTATCGGTATGGAGAATTTTGAACCTATACACGAGTAAACAGAATGGTATAACGAACCAGCATCTACCCATCATTCAGTCTTGACAACTACCAACTCCTGACTAGTCCTGCTCCAACCACCTCTCTCTTCCTCATTATTTTAAAAATATCCCAGAAGTCATGTCATTTATTCATGGACAATGTCGGTATGTATCTACCAAAGGTAAGAACTTTTTTGGCATACCCCAATACTATTATCAAACTGAAAAAAAAGTGACATTATATAATTTAAATATGACATGTATCTATTCCTTCCCTTTATACTGAGTAGTGGCCTTTGACCCAAAACAATAAAACCTTGTCCGTTATTATTCAGCTTAAATCTTACACAGGCATGTGCTGCATAACAGCCTTTGGGCAACATTTGACTGCATATATGTCCACGGTCTCATAAGTTTATAATACCTGTTTAAAAAAAAAAAAAAAAACGTTGCATTCGAGTTGATTCTGACTTATAGCGACCCTATAGGACAGAGTTTTAGAACTGCCCCCTAGAGTTTCCCAGGAGCATCTGGTGGATTTGAACTGCTGACCTTTTGGTTAGCAGCCGTAGCTCTTAACCACCATGCCACCAGGCTTATAACACAGTTAGGAAATCTGGATCAGAGAACAGGACATAGCGATTGTAACCAGATGTAGAGAACACAACAGCTTCCTGCGGGGAACACGTGTATCTCATGTCTCTTATATACAAAGTCTCTTAAATACACTGCCAGGTGTATAATGGTACAGTACATATATAACCTATAACATATGTCTTGATAGTCATAATAAACACCTATTTACTGGTTTATACATGTACTATACAGTGTTTTCTATTGTTATTTTAATGTGAACTTTCCCTATTTATAAATAAAAAGTTTCCCGTATAACAGTGTACCCTTCGGCAGCAGCATCCAATCTCACATATCTCTGGTCCCTTCAGTGTTGTAGCTTTATCCCTCTGTTTAATTTTCTTTTGAAAATATCCCTGTGAAGTGCATTTTGATTCCCAAATGCAGCAAAAACAGTGCTACTGATAGCAGCAACAAAAGGCAAAGGAGAAATACTGATTTGGAAGTGAAACAAAAGGGTATGAAACAGCACGAAGGTGGAAAATCAGCGAACAGTATTGCTCGTTATTTAGACATGTCCGCACAACGTCCAAATCACATAACATCCTGTTTCACAGAACGTATCATGGATGTTAAGCGATGCATGACTGTATTTCTAAAGAAATTTATGCTTTTCTCAACTCATTCATTTGCTCATTCCATCCCCGTAAATAAGTCTGTTAGGTGAGCAGAGTGATTGATACCTGGGAAGCATGACAGAGTCAGCACGAATCAAAGCTCTGAACTGGTCTGCCACCGATAACCTAAGCAGATGGTGATAATGACCCCACCCCAGGGGACCGAAGACTCTGAACACATCCTTCTCTCCTGTTCCTTCACTCACTGGTGAGTACCAAGGTCAAAGTAGAAGTCAGCAAAGGAACTCTTGTTTGCCTGAGGACGCTTGTTGTACATTCCTGGCCTGTGACTGGCGGCTGTGTGGATCAAAGGTGGGAAGGTTGGGAGACGATGGGACAGGATGATTTACCGGACTCATAGAGAAACACCCACAGTGATGTGTGCAGCATCCCAGGGGGTCACTCCTAGGTTCTCTTTGACAGCAAAATCATCAAACTTCTGTGGAGCCTAACACCTCTTCCAGAATCACGCCTCACTGACTACAAAGGAGTGTCCCTAGGTGGCGCAATTAATTTGTGCTTGACCTTTAACCTAAAGAAGGAGCCCTGGTGGCATGATGGTTAAGCACTCAGCAGCTAACCAAAGGGCCAGTGGTTCGAACCCACTAGCCGGAGAAAGATGTGACAGTCTGCTTCTGTAAAGATTACAGCCTTGGAAACCCTATGAGGAAGTTCTACTCTGTCCTGTAAGGTTGCTATGAGTCAGAATCAACTTGATAGCATGGGTTTTTTGTTTTTTTTTTTATTAACCTAAAGTTTGGTGGGTCGAACCCACTCAACATCCCATGGAAGAAAGGCCTGGCCATCTGCTTCCATAAAGATTACAGCCAAGAAAACCCTATGGAGCAGTTCTACTCCATGGGGTTGCCATGAGTTGGAACCGACTTGATGCAAGTTTGGCGGGGTTGGGTTTGGCTATGAAGAATGACGTTACTCTTTTCAGGTTGATGTTGTCTTTGTAGGGAATCACACTTGGGGATTTATACTTCCAGCCTCCCTTGTCCCAGGTCTGTCATTTAAACTGTGGGCCCTGTGAGTCACGGGGTGCACCCACCCAGGCACCCACTGCATTTGCTGAAAGAGCCCTCTGCCGACAGGGGCACAAATAACTTTTCTTAATGCAACTCTCGGGGCTGGTTTTAAAAAAAGATGTGTCAGAGTTTCAGTGGCGCCTTCTCTGGCCCTGGTTGGCTTCGGGGAAGGAGAACACAGTGCTCCCCTCCCTCTGACCCCCTTTCACCAGTCCCCACCCCTCGCTTTTCCAAGGCTGACTGACACTTTGCGTGTCAGTTAGAGCAGCCTGCTGGAAGCCTGGGGCTTTGCTGGGGAGGGTGGGTCACGACTTGCATTGTGTGCACCCAGTGCCCTGACAAGTGCTGATGGATTTGGCTTCCTTGCAGAGCCCCAGCTCGGGGCGGGGACAAAGGGGAGCATTGTTTGGCAGGACAGGCCTCTGCCTGTGAACCCACTCATTTGCCTGGCAGTAGAGACAGGTGTATCACAAACTCGGCGTGCCAGAGCGACGCTGGGTGATTACTATCTCGGCTTTGTCCCCCAGGGCCAGGCTTCAAGGAGCAGATGGACAGAGAAGGGCAGCCCTGGTCACTCTCCTCATCCTGGAAACTGGCCCCAGACTTGGCTGTTTTGGCTTGCTCTTCTGACCCTAAAGATGGGGGTCTCTCTAGGGATGGGAAACTTTGAGTTCTGTTCCAACTTTTTGCCCTTTTTAGCTTACCTGTTGCCATTGGGTTGATTCCGACTCACAGCGACCTAGTAGGACAGAGTAGAACTGCCCCACAGAGTTTCCAAGGCTGTAAATCTTTATGGAAGTAGACTGCTACATCTTCCTCCTGTGGAAGGGCTGGTGCATTTGAACTGCTAACCTATCAGTTGGCAGCCAAGTACTTAAGCATTACACCACCAGGGCACCTTCCTTTTAGCTTAGGGAGGAGTAATAGCGCGCTGGGAATCCTCACTGGGCAAGGCAAATTGGGACTATTGTTGAGCCGAGGCTGGGAGATCACTTCCTGCCTGTGCCCCAAGCTGGGGCCTGGAAGAACTATTTCATACCTCCTAGGAAACCCTTCCAGCCAGACCCACCCCAACCTGCAGCGTTACGCCTTCTGGGTTGCTGCTATAGGGGTTCCATGCCCTTTTCAGCATTTTTTAAGATGAATTTTTTTACTTTTACCAAGTAACATATAAATAAAGCTTAATAAATCAAGCAGCATGAGAACCTTTTAAATGTTGCTTTAGCGAAAATTTTTTTTATTATGGTGAGTATACATAACACAAACGTTTGGTGTTTCAACATTTTTTGCATGTACAACTCAGTGACATTAATTACTTTCATCATTTTGTGCAACCATCCCCGCTATCCATTTCCAAAAATGATAACATTTATTAATTTTGAGTCATGCTCCACTCTCCTCTCTCCGACCCTGAATCTTCTCCCCAAGAGCACCTCTTTCAATGCCAGCTTAGATGTTTCTTTTGATATTTACCTCCTATTTACCAATACCAGGCTTTCTTTTATCTCCCTGTCATCTGCCCCTTACCTTGTCCCTGCACCCTGCAATCTCTGCATCTGGACCCTCCCTGGTTCAATTTCTATAGAAACTAAACCCGCATTTTCCTGTTGAGGTGAACAAGGAAAAGTTGCCTGGCTTCCCAAGGTGGAACTATGGTGGAGACCTGAGTGGCCCAGAGGCCCCTGCCACAGACTTTCAGCAAATCCTGCTGTTTTCCACCCCATCCCACCCTTCTGAAGGTGAAGTAACACAACTTCAAAGACAACTGGTGCCTCCAATTCCTTTTGCCTTCCCAGTGTTCTCAAGGGCAGGTTAGCTGCTTTGTGTGGGCCTCCTCCACTGAAGTTAGGCTTCAGCTTTCCTTGCTCGACTAAATCACCTGTCAACCTTTAAGACTGTCTAAAGTCCTTTCCTTCCTTGTTCTCTTTGTCTTTCTGATTTTTTAAAATTCATTTTACGGTCTTTTCAGTGGTTAGCTAAGGAATGAAATGAATCACATGTGCTCAGTCTGCCATGTTTAACTGGGAAGCCTTCCTGATCTTTACCATTCACCATCCCAGTAACACATGCCAACAATCCAGGCTCCACAGGTTATCTATATTTCATTGGTAGGAACTGACATCCAGAGATATTAAAAGCTGCTGCTGAGACATAGCAAATGTCTGGTTGGTTAGCTCATGTTCAAACATATTAATTGCTTATTATGTGCCATATACTGGCAATATAAATAAAGTGAGACAAAGTCACTGCTGCTCTAAGGAAAGAGTACAGGAATTGAGAGGATTACTGAACGCCAACTGGGGTTTCATGCATTATCTTGTTTATTGCTCAAATAAAGTTTCCAGAAAAAAATGGGATGGGCAGAGGGAGGTGAAGAAACCCAGGACAGAGGCAATGCAGGAAACAGAAGAAAACAAAAGCAAAACAAAAACTACTAACACCTTAAAGAGGTTACGTAAAGTTTAGAGACGTGAGATAACCTGTCCGGTTTTCCCTCCTAAAAGTGGCAGCAGCCTGGAATTTATCCCCAGGTGTGTCTGACTCCATAGCCAATGTTCATTGCTCCATACCACTCTGACTTCCTCTTTTTTACTCTTTCTAGATCTGACAGCCCATGGCTATGCTCTCAGAGTCTTGTTTTGACATTTAGTCTTCTGTTTCTCTGCAGTTCTCAGCTTGTTTTTGTTTTTCTCTTCATGCTTGTACCTCCTGATCACAAAATGGCTACAGCAGCTCCATGAATCATGTCCCTGTCTAAGACAGAAAGAGGAGAAGTCAGTACCAGCTGCATTCCTCCCTTTCAGCAGAAAAGCAAAAGTTTTTTAAGAAGCATCTCAGCAGACTTCCTGTAACATCTCATTGGTCAGAAATATGTAATGTGGCTAATCCTAGCTGCAAGGGAGTCTGGGAAAATGAGGGTAAACCAAAAGCCCATTGCTGTTGAGTCTATTCCAACTCATAGCAACCCTATGAGACAGAGTAGAACTGCCTCATAGGGTTTTCTTGGCTGTAATCTTTACAGAAACATACTGCCACACCTATCTCCCATAAAGAGGCTGGTGGGTTCAAATCACCTATCTTTCAGTTATCAGCCATGTGCTTGACCACTGTATCAGCAGAGCTCGTAAAACAAGGGTAGAACTTAGTTTTTCCAGGTGTGACAGTTCTGAGTTTTGGTGACACTTTGTATGTTCTGGTTTTAAAAGTGACCAAGAAGCAGCAGTGAAGAAGTCAAAAGACACATTGCATTGGAAAAATGTGCTGCAAAAGACCTCGTTTAAGGGTTGAGAAGCAAAGACGTCACCTTGAAGACTAAGGTGAGCCTCACCCAAGGCATGATGTTTTCCATCGCCTCATATGCATGTGAAAGCTGGACAATGAATAAGGAAGACCAAAAAAGAATTGATGCCTTTGAATTGTGGTGTTGATGAAGAATACTGAACATACCGTGGACTGCCAAAAGAACGAACAAATCTGTCTTGGAGGAAGTACAACCAGAATGCTCCTTAGAACCAAGGATGGTGAGGCTACATCTCTCATACTTTGGACATGTTATCAGGAGGGATTAGTCCCTGGAGAAGGATATCATACTTGGTAAAGTAGAGGGACAGTCAAAAAGAGGAAGACCCTCAGTGAGATGGATCAACACAGTGACTGCAACAATAGGCTCAAGCATAACAATGATTGTGAGGATGGCGCAGGACTGGGCAGTGTTTCGTTAGTAGTTCGTTAGAAAGACTAAGATTAGACTAATAAAGAAAGTTGGAAAATGTTTTTTGAACCCTGAGTATTATGGGTTGATATGTTGAAGTCCCAGCCCCTGTACCTATGAATGTGACCTTATTTGGAAACAGTCTTTGCAGATGTTATCAGGTTAAGTTAGTACTAGATTCAGGTGAGCCCTAAATCCAAGGAGTGGTGTCTTTATATGAAGGCCATGTGAAAACCAAGAGAAACAGAGGCACACAGGGAGACTGCCATGTGACAGTGGAGGCAGAGATTGGAATGATGCACCTACAAGTCAAGGAATGCCAAGGGTTGTCAGCAACTACCAGAAGCTATAAGAGACAAAGAAGGATCTTCTCTTAGAACCTGCAGAGGGAGCATGGCCCTGCCAGCACCTTGATATCAGTCTTCTAGGCTCCAAGATTGTGAAAGAATATATTTCTGGGGTGTTAAAGCCACCCCATTTTTGGTATTTTGTTACAGCAGCCCTGGGAAACTAATACACTGAGAAATATTCAGCCTTAGAGATGTTTAAGAATCGAAAGAACAGCCATCTGTCTCAGATTAGTAAATCCTGCTCTGCTGGAAGTTGGGTCGTAATTTGAACCAAGATGTCTCACATTGTAATATACATTTTTTAAAAAAATCACTTGTGGAGTTACCCAAATGCAGATTACCAGATTCCACTCCACCCTGACCCCTCCTGGCTCATTGGGCGAGTCTAGGACAGTGCCTGGGTGTCTTAGATATCTGGTGCTGCTGTAACAGAAATACCACAAGTGGATGTCATTAAGAAATAGAAATTTATTCTCTCACAGTTTAGAGGCTGGAAGTCTGAATTCAGGGTGCCAACCCTAGGGGAAGATTTCCTGTCAACTCTGAGGGAAAGTCCTTGTCTCCTTTCAATGTCTGTGGGCCCGGCCTTCCTTGAAGATCTCCATGTGTTTTGGCATCAATCTTCCCCCGAGTCTAGGAGGTTCTCAGCACAGGGATCCTGGGTCCAACAGAGGCACTCCACTCCTGGCTCTTCTTTCTTGGTGGTAATGAGGTCCTTCTTTCTCTCTGCTTGCTTCTCTCTCCTTTATCTCCTGTAAGATAAAAGGTGTGACTCAAGCAAAGGCGTAACTTGAGTAAAGGTGGTGATTTAAGCAAGGGGGATGGGACTCAAGATACATCCCACCCTAATCCTGCATCCGTAATGTAAAAAACATAATCGGAATCGACTGCACTGGGCTTGGGAGTCCTCATTAGGACAGAGATGGCACTATTTTTTTTTTTTTTTTAGAACCTCTCCATAGGGTTTCCAAGGAATGCCTGGTGCATTCGAACTAGCAACCTTTTGGTTAGCAGCCACAGCTCTTAACCACTATGCCACCAGGATTTCAGCAGGAGAAAAATGTGGCAGTCTGCTTCCATAAAGATTTACAGCCTTGGAAACCCTATGAGGCAGTTCTACTCTGTCCTATAGGGTCACTGTGAGTTGGAATCAACTTGACACCAATGGGTTTGGTTTTTTAATATATCAGTAAATACAATTTGTAATACGTTATTGTTAGCTGCTGTCAAGTTGTCCCAGAATCGTGGCAATCCCATGCACAATGGAACAAAATGCTTCCTAGTCCTGCACCATCGCCACGAGTAGATGTGAATTGGGCCGTTGTGATCCATAGGGTTTTCAGAGGCTGATTTTTGGAAGTGGATCATGAGGCCTTTTTCCCTAAACCATGTTAGTCTGGAAGCTCTGCTGAAACCTGTTCAGCATCATAGCAATGCACAAACCTCCACTGACAGATGGCACACGAGATGCGTTGACCCGGAATTTGAACCCAGGTCTCTTGCATGGAAAGTGAGAATTCTACCATTGCACCATCACTGCCCTCAGTAATTTGCAATATAAATAAAAGTTACAAATAATAATTTAATTTACATAAATTTACATATAAAGTATAATTTAGTTTATAATACAATTTATGGTATAAAGTTATTTCACGCAGATAAAACCAAAACCGTTGCAGTCAAGTTGATTCCGTCTCATAGCCACCCCATGAGTGACAGAGTAGAACTGTGCTCCATAGGGTTTTCTTGACAGTAATCTTTACAGAAGCAGATCACCAGGCCTTTCTTCCTCAGAGCCTCTGTGTAGGTTTGAACCACCAACCTTTAGGTTAGTAGGTGAGCACAAACCATTTGCACCACTCGGGGACATTTTACATAAATAAGGCAATATATATAAAGTGCTTAAAACAGTGCCTGGCACACAGGAAGTACTATATAAGTGATTCTATTACTTATTGCCTTATACAACCCAGAAGGAGCCCTGGTGGCGCAATAGTTAAAGTGCTCAGCTGTTAATTGAAAGATCAGTAGTACAAACCCACCAGCAGCTCCAGGGGAGAAAGATGCTCTGCTTCCGTAAAGATTTACAGAATCTTTACAAAGCACCCACTCTTCTTTGGAAAACCCACTGCCATCGAGTCGATTCCGACTCATAGTGACCCTATAGGACAGAGTAGAACTGCCCCATAGAGTTTCCAAGGAGCACGTGGTGGATTCAAACTGCCGACCTCCTGGTTAGCAGCTGTAGTAGCACTTAACCCTATGGGGCAGTTCTACTCTGTCCTATACCATGAGTTGGAATCTACTCGATGGCAATGGGTTTTTGTTTTTTTTTTTAATACCACTTGGACACACTTCTGGCCCACCTTCCTCTCACACCTCTTCCTGGCAGGCCCGTGTCTGCCTTCCATCCACCCGCCCTCATGCGCTGTCTCCCCTCTGACATTCCCAACTTTCCAGAGGCTGGTGCTGTTTTACTGCCAGTCCATTTCCGGTGACATAAAGGGGGTCTTTGTAACAGCTGCTTCCAGATGTTGAATATTTGGAAAACATTCCGATCAGAAGGTGCTTGTCCTTTGGATGCCCTTGGAAGAGGAAAGAATCCAGAACAGGGATTCAGGAGTGGCTGTCAAGGCCTCAGAGTTGGGATTCCCTGAGTGAACAGGAAAATTGGGGGCACCCCCATCCCCATCCAGTTAATTCAGTCAGTTCACACTTTGCCTCTATGCTTTTACACCTTCTAGTTGATTGAGTTCAGTCACAGTCATGTCTAATTGGATCCTCCCGACAACCAGCGGGACGTACAAGGCAAGAATTGTTATTTGTCCTCAAGTGCAAACTGAGGCTTTGAGAAGATGGGTGACTTTTAAATAGCAGATACAGAACTTGAACCTGGTGGTCTGATCCAAAGTCAGGGCTCTTCTGTTACATCATCCCTCCTCTCCACCGCTTGGTCATTCCTTTGAAGAAATAACAACCCCTTTTGGAGCTTCACCTGCAAGGAGGTGACAAGATAACCTCTAATGGAACCTTCTAGTGCTGGGGACCTCTGTTGCTTGCTTTCCCAGGGGCTCCTGGGAAGTCAGGTGAGTGATTCATAAATAGAGAAACTGAGGTCCAGGGAGGTTAGACAGCTCTCCTCGGCTCACACAATGAGTAAGTCAGGGGCCAAGGCAGGCCATGAATCTGGCTCTAGCTGGCCAGCCTGAGCCCATGTCCCCAGGCCCTAAGTTGTGGGAGGCTCAGCAAAGAGGTTCTGCCATTCCCAGCCAAGCCAGGCCAATGACCAGCACATGGAGGCCACTCCAAGCATCCTCCTCCCCGCTTCTCAGGGCTCCACCCCCTGCTCAGCCTGACCCAGGTACCCCATTCCTCATCAGTGGGTGCCCCCTTCCAGATCCCTGGGCCTCAGTTTCTCTCTTTAAAAGCACTCATTCTTCTTTGGAAAACGTATTGCCTTTGAGTCGATTCTGACGCAAAGCGACCCTATAGGACAGAGTAGAACTGCCCATAGAGTTTTCAAGGAGTACCTGGTGGATTCGAACTTCCAACCTCCTGGTTAGGAGCTGTAGCACTTAACCACTATGCCACCAGGGTTCCCTCTTCTTTGGAAGGGCTATTATAAAAACCATGAAGGGTCCTCAAAAGGTTAAACATGGAACTACCATATGACCCAGCAATCCCAATTCTAGGTACATACCTGTCTTAGGCTGGGTTCTGTAGAGAAGCAAAACCAGATATCAACCTGTCTGTCTGTCTATCTATCTATAAAGGAAATGGCTCACACGCTTTTTAGAAGCTGTAACATCCCAAGTCCGTAGAGCAGGAAAGAGGATTCTCCTGATTCACCTAGCCACAGGGGCTGGCAAACCTTGGTGGGCAGACTGGAGAGGAGGGCTGTTGCGGGTTGTGAAGATAGACGAATCTCAAGATGACAGGCAAGGCCCCAGGTAAGCTGCTAGCTCAAGTCCCAAGAACCAGAGGTCAGATGAACAGGAGCCAGGTGCAGGATCTAGAACAAGCAAAAGCCCCAGCAAGGTAAGCAGGAAGAGCTAGGCGGCAGAGGCGGAAGAGGTGAAGGCTGAAGGGGGGGCAGTGAGCCACCACAGGCCCCGCCCCCACCGGTTCCACAGCAAATCCCATCATGGGGGTGATCCCATATCGAATCTCAACAGGGAAGTGATCACAACATCATGCAACTTCCAAAACACTGAGAATCATGGCCCAGGCAAGTTGACACACAATCTTAACTATCACAGTATACCAACGTTCACTGTGGCATTATTCACAATAGCCAAGAGGTGAAAATAACCTCAATGTCCACCAGCAGATGAGTGGATAAACAAAATGTGGCCTACATACACAATGGAAGGTTAGTCAGCCAAAAAGAAATGAGGCCTGATACATGCCACAGTGTGGATGAACCTTGAAAACGTAGTGCTGAGTGAAATGAGTCAGTCACAAAAGGACAAATACTGTGTGCTCCCCTTACATGAAATATTCAGAATAGCCAAAGCTATAGAGACCAGAGTTTATTAGTGCTACTGGGGTGTGGGGAGGGTGGCAGGGAGGGGGGATGGGAGAGTCATTGCTTAGGGGGCACTGAGTTCCTACTAGTGGAATATGTGGCAGAAGTGGGGATAGTCGTAATGGTTGACGGACATAATCAATGTCACTGAATTGTACATGTAGAAATGGTAGAACTGGCAAGTGTTTTGTTATACATATATATAGATTTTTTTTTTTTAACCACAATAAAACAAAACAAAAGCCAGATAGAGAAGTCTTCAGCCCTCAGACGAGCAGGGTTTGAAAAGCAGCAGGTGGAGGAAAAGGTGGGGAACAGGAGCCAGCCTGCTTCCGTGGAGCCAGGCTTAAATCCTGGTTCTTCTGCCAACTGCCTATGCGGCTGCTGCAAAGTTGGCAGAAGTCGCTTTTCTTTTCTTTAGGGTGAGGATCGTAATAATAACAACAATGGCAATAATAATAATACCCAGTTGGGGTTGTTGTGAGGATCTCAAGTAGTCCTCAAAATAGGAATCCCAGGCTGCCAGGAAGTACCTAGAAATCTTTGTCAAACACTGGTTCCATTTTATGGTCCTTGTAGAGAACCTTCCAGATTTTTAGTAAAAAAAAAAAAAGGGAGTGGGAGTTATGTGCCAAAAAGAGATGATGGATGAAGAAATGTTCTGTAAACTCTGAAACACTGTACAAATA
The DNA here is from genome assembly GCF_030014295.1 of Loxodonta africana. NCBI lineage: Eukaryota > Metazoa > Chordata > Mammalia > Proboscidea > Elephantidae > Loxodonta > Loxodonta africana. The sequence goes on from NC_087359.1 coordinate 20,329,329, forward strand.
ATACATCTTTACATATAAATTAAAAAAGCAGTAGAATATACCCGGGAGTACTGGGGTAGAGAGGAGGAGTAAAGAAGAAAATATAGGAAAATATGTTCATGACTTCAAGGCAGGGAAGTTACAGAAGGCTACCTATGACATCTGCCATGTTTATGAAGTTCAAAAGCATTCGTGTGTAGTAAACGCCAATGAAAATAAAGGGAATCAGAACAAATTCAGGGGGAGTTGTCCTTTTGGGGAAGAGGGAAAAGGATGACTAGCGGCTACCACACAAAGATCATCCGACCACACAAAGATCATCCGACCACACAAAGAACATCAGTGGTATTTGTTGTGTTCTAGATTGTAAGTCAGGTGGTGGATGGATGGATGCCAGGTGTTTATTTTACAATTGCACATAAGGGTAATGTCTGCATGAGAGGCAGCGGAATGTGATGTTTAGCAGTCTGGACTCTGTCTGGGTTTGAATCCTAGTTTCACACTCACTGGGGTGCTGGGCAAATGACTTGATTTCTCTATGCCTTAGTTTTTCCATCTGTAAAATGGGGAAGGATAGTAACAGTACCCACCCCATAGAGTTATTATTATGAGGAAGTGCTTAGAACAGTTTCTGACACTTAAATACAATTATTGTCATTGTTATTTGCTGTTGAGTCAGCTCTGATTCATGGCAACCCCATGTACAACAGAACAAAATGTTGCCACGTCCTGCATCACCTCGACAATCATTGGTATGCTCGAGTTCACTGTGTATTTTGACTGCCTTCCAACCTGGGGGGCTCATCTTCCAGCACTGTATCAAATGTTCTGTTGGGAACCATAGGGTTTTCATTGACTAATTTTCAGGAGAAGATTACCAGGCCTTTCTTCCTACTCTGTCTTAGCCTGGACGCTCTGCTGAAACCTGTTTACCATGGGTCACCCTGATGGTATTTGAAATACCGATGGCATAGTTTCCAGTCTATGTCTGTGTCAACTATCATTGAAACACTCAAGCCATCACAATACAACCAACTGACAGATGGATGGTGTTAGTGACGGCTAAATAAATGAGTTACATTATATATGTTATTTTACATACTAATATGTGATAAAACCAAACCTGTTGCCATTGAGTCTCTTCCGACTCATAGCGAACCTACAGGATGTAGTAGAACTGCCCTATAGGGTTTCCAAAGGTGTAATCTATAGGGGAGCATCTTTCTCCCTTGGTGGGGCTGGTGGGTTCAAACTGCCAACCTTTGGGTTAGCAGCCAAGCGCTTAACCACTGCACTACAAGGGCTCCTTCTATTATACAATACAATGAAATTGTAAGTTGGAAGAGGATCCTAAGGGAGGCTCGCTCATTCATCCAACACTGATTATGCATCTGATCTGAACCAGGCACGGTTGCTTACGCAGCTCAGTGAAAATAATCTGGTAAATTATGTGACACAACACGGTTTATCGATTTACAAAGAAACAGCTGTTCCTATAAAGACATTTCTTTCACTGAAGCAAAAAGAACCAAGGAAGGGATTGGGGAGGAAGGCTTCGTGGAGGGAGAGTGGTCCCACCGTGGGTGTGGGCCTGAAGCTGGTTCCCAGCTGGTGTTTTCCCCTCACCCGTTGGCGCCATGAATTCTGCCTCAGCACCTTGAATGGGAGTAATTGTCGTGTGCCTGGGGAGGAGCTGGCTATATGGTTCAATAATTAATTTGCCACAATTAAACCAGAGACTTCTGTCTCCAGCAGCAGATAAGCAAGCGGAGAGCTAACAACGGGGAAGGGAGGGGCGGCTTTGACAAACCGGTTGTGAGGTGAAGCCAGGCTAATTTACAGTGTCAATAGGTGGCCTGTCTGTGGCTTTATTGTGGCCATAATACCAGACATCTGGGGGATCTAGGAAGGAAGGCATCAGCTGCAGGCAGAAGGGGAAACCCTAGCCGGGCTTTCTTCACAGTCTGCTGGGCCACCAGGGAAGGCTTTGGGGTCCCTGAGGCAGGTGGGCTATCAGTTCTTCCTGTTACTTCTTGGATGAGCAAGACCAAGGGGGAGCAGCTGGGAGTGCTGAGCTCTGGTGTCCCCACAGAGAGGCAACTGATGTCTGGACAGGAGCCTATTAGGCAGAGGACAATGATCAGCCCAGAAGGAGTGGCTTCCAGGGGTGAGTTAGGTTAGACTCCAGAAAGAACTTTCTCCTGAAGCAGTGATAATCAGAACAACCAACATGTCCTGTGTGCTTGCTATGTGCCCAGCGCTAGGTGCTTTACATGAATTTACCATTCACAAAACTCACAAGGTAGGTGCTTTTATTGCTCTTTTATAGAGATGAGAAAACTAGGTCAAGCAGAAGTGAAACACCTTGCCCAAGGTCGTGCAGCAAAGTGGTAGAGACAGGAACTGAACCCAGGCAGCCTCTCAGAGTCTCTAGGCCATGTTCTGTCTCCCTAAAGACATCCATCTATCCGAGATGTGTTAACCAGCTGCAGTCAGTATTGACTCAAAGTAGATCACTAGGGCCTTTCTTCTGAGGCACCTCTACCATACCATACATACCCACGGCTGTTGAATCAATCCTGACTCATGGCAACCCTGTAGGACAGAGTAAAACTGCCCTATAGGGTTTCCAAGGAGCAGTTGGTAGATTCAAACTGCTCACCTTTTGATTAGCACTTAACCACTATGTCACCAGGGCTCTGAGACACCTGTAGGTGGACTCAAATCTCCAACCTTTTGGTTAGCAGCCAAGGGTGTTAACTCTTTGCACCACCCAGGGACTCTGAGATGTGTTAGAACAGTCTTATCTGTGGACTCTTCCTTGGTCCTCTTGTCTGACACTGATCAACCTAGTCTGACCACACACAACACCACATGAACACAGACACGTCGCGCACAACCACCACACACACACCCAAAATGCAACTCCCCAAGTCCTCAAAACATCAAGGTTGGCAGAAACTCTAAGACATTAATTGATAGGTACCCGCAACCCCTTGGTACTCAAATTACTTGGTCAATCTGTTCAATAGTCAGGAGGTGGCTAATGAATGCTAGTTTGATTGGTGCTCCTCCTGCTCCCCCTCCTATTTATTGTCCTCTTCCTCTTCTTCAGGTGGTAGTTGTCTTTGCTCTGCATTCTTAGTCACAGAGTTAGTCAAAAGGATGTCAATGCATCATTGTATGTGCAATTCTAGGATTTCCCTCACGTGCCCTGGAAGAATGGGTGGATTCATGGGACTGTTATGGGCTGATAGACTTATCTGGCGCCATCTGCAAAATTAGAGGTGGCCTGGGCTGGGCACTGGTTGGGAGACATAGATCTAAAGCAGGGTTTCTCAACCTCAGCACTGTTGACTGTTGTGGGGGCTGCCCTTGCGCATTATTATGGGGTGTTAGCAGCATGCCAGTTGCACCTGCCCCCTAGCTGTGAAGCCAAAAATGTCTCTAGACATTGCCCAGTGTCCCCTGGGAGGGGGCCAAAATCTCCCCCAGTTGAGAACAACTGGTTTAGATATTTCCAAACTTGGGTGTACAACTGGCTTTGTGTCAAAAATCACCCTGCGTCTCTAGTCTCTTTGCCTTCTCTATCTGTCCCCGCCCTTTCATCTGTTCAATGGGTGCATGATGACTGTGGAGTAAGCCATTTGCACTGTGAATCAGGAAGGCAAACCTCACCCCCTATCTCGCATACCTCTACATCTAGCAAACACAGATATTGTATTCGTTGTTGTGTCCCGCATAGAGTTTCCTAGGCTGTAATCTTTATGGTAGCAGGTTGCCAGCTCTTTTCTCCTGAAGAGCCTCTGGTGAATTCCACCCACGACCTTTCGATTAGCAGCTTAGCACTGAACCATTTCACAGTTGATAATCTCAAGAAGCAAGCCCTGCTTTGGAGGGTTGCGCCAATGGGAGGTGGAGAAATGGGGCTTCTCTCCTTTCTTCTCCAAGTTGTAGTTAGTTCTCTGCAAGGTCCCCAAATGCCAACTGAGACTCTAGTCCACTCTGCAGGGAAGGACAAGCCAGCAGCACAAACACCCCTCTGTCCCTCCTCCAAAGCGAGTTTTTCTTCCCTCCGTCCTCCTTCCCCTCCCTTTAAGAAACCCCTGGGTTTTGTTTTTTTTTAATCCCATCAGTTTACTGGTCCAGCCACCCCCTCCCCAACCCCTATCCGTGACTCACTCCCCTCCCCCCACCCCGGTACACCTGATTTATTTATTTATTTATGGCAGGAGGGTTTGAGCCCTGGGTTAGTTCAGGTCTATTAAGTTTGCTCCTTTTCCTGCCTGGGAAGCGGGGTAATGAGTAACCATAGCGTGCTACAGGCAGCTGTCTCGAACAAACTGAGAGACGCCGTGGGAGCTGTATAAGGGAGCGTTTGTTCTGTCCCTTCTCAATAGTTCCTTGTGCAGGAGGCTGGGTGAAGGGAGGGAGGGAGGGAGGGAGGGAAGGCAGGGAAAAGGAGGGAGGAAGAAAGAGACAGGCCCTAAATCACTGTGAGTTTGACAATTGCTCTCTTCCCTCCCCCCCACCCCCATTCTCCTCTGCCTCCATCATATCATGGACTTAAGGCTTTCAGACCCCTCTCAGTGACCCCGTGCAATACCCGAGGGGAGAGGGGCATCCATCTCTTGTGGGGCACTTCTTGGTGACTTGTAGACTGCATGGAGCCCGAGGGCTGCTTTTTAACATGGAGGTAGCCTAGGTGCCCTGGGTCTTTTTAACTGTTTAGATTAACACAATGCCCATTGTCTCCTAGTTCATTTAATGATCCAATAAATCTCTAGATATCTATCCCCAACCTTGTGCGCCTGGATGTGCTATAAAGCTGTTTGAAAAGTGCTTTCATAAAGCAGTTCAGTATATTACAGGATTAGTCATATGCCCCACAATCAATGTGGAGCTCATTAGGGCTGTAGTTGGTTTGTGTCATTATGTAGACACAAGTGACAGACGAAGAAATAGATTACACATATGGCCTTTGGGAAACCTCCTAAGTGACAGGCACATGCATTCCCTCAGTGTCCAGGCACTCTGCACCTACAGCTGCCAGCTGCTTGGCTAGGTACAAGGGCAACTACAGAAAGAAGCAGGGCATGCTTCTTGCCCTCAAGTTTACAATGTGGTAAGGAATATGAGAAAAGAACCTGTGTTCCCTGAATTACTGTTATATAAGGTAGAACAGGATGCACGCCATAAAGAGAGATACAAGCAAAGTATCTAGGAAGAGAGGAGGAAGGAAAGGTGGAAATCTTTTGGGACGATGGCAGGGGTGTGTAAACCTTGAAGAGTGGGTAGGTCCCGGAAAGTAAGAGTGGCCCCTCCTCCAGGCAAAGGAAACGTTTTAACAGAGAAAGAGAGGTAGGAGAGTATGGGGTGTATTTCGGGATCAAGAAGGGCCTGGGTAGGTTAAGTCGTGAGTAGATCAGTCACAATCCATCCTATGTTTTAGGCAGCTTCATCAGGCTATGAGTCTTTTGGTGGTACAAATGGTTAATGTGCTTGACTGCTAACTGAAAAGTTGGAGGTTCAAGCCCACCTAGAGGCACCTTGGAAGAAAGGCTGGTGATCTACTGCTGAAGAATCAGCCATTAAATACGTTATGGAGCACAGTTCTACACTGACACACATGGGGTTGCCATGAGTCAAAGGCAGCTCAACAACTATTGGTTTCTAATCAGGCTCTGGTCGGTAAGATATACTTAAAGGGGAAGAGAGGGAAAAATACAAATAAAATCAAAGAGTTAGGGATTACCATAGGGGAAACCAGTTAGAAGGTGATGCCAACAGTCCAGATGGAAGAAAAGGAAAAAAAAGACAGGATGGGCAAGATGGTGAAGTATAGGATAGCTCAGACAGGGACAGATGAACCGGTAAGCAAGGTACGCATGGAGTTACTTGTGTTTACTTACTAATCTGTAGTGAACAATTTTACATGAATTTCACTACATCTTTGATTAGTAAGTAAGCACAAGTAAGCCCATGCATACCTTGCTTATTGGGTCATCTGTCTCTGAGCTGAGGGCTTAGCAGCAAGTGTTGTGTCAGAAAGGGCAGAGAGAACATCCCTTAGGATTCATGCCTGGTAACTGGGAGGAAAGAATGAGATTCATATAATAAATTGAGAGGTCCAGTGAAGGATTGGATCTGAGCTGCAAGGTGAGTAGTCTGGCTTCAGATGTGTTGCCCTTGACGGGCCAACAATGCACCAAGAGGCAGAGGTGCCATCAAAACCTGTTGCCATCAAGTCAATTCCAACTCATAGCAACCGTACAGGACAGAGTAGAACTGCCCCATACGGTTTCCAAGGAGCACCTGCTGGATTCGAACTGCTGACCTTTTGGTTAGCAGCCGCAGCTCTTAACCGCTACAGCACCAGGGTTTCCAGAGGTGCCCTAACCAGTTGGAAAAGGAGATGTAGAGCTGGAACTCAAGACTGCAGTCTCTCCCTAGCATTTCACATCAAAGCTTCCCTCCTGTGAGGGTGGAAACATCATTGAAATGTGGGCTGGATCTCTTCCCTTTGCCTGCCCTGAGCTCTCCCCACCTCCCCACCCTGCCCTGTGCCCCTAGAGCTGCTCAATGAGGACTCCATCACCAGGCTTTCTTGCCTTCTGGATTCCAGTTGGATTCAGCCAGTGAAGTCACCAGCAAGAGATTGGCAGGTAGGAGGGAAGATGCCATAGTTCCTGGCAGCTGGCCCTCCCTATGTAGCTACTGTCTCCAGATTCTGGAAGCAGCCTGCTCCCCTTGCCCCTACTGACCCCCTTAATGGGGGGGGGGTCAAGTGTCCTTACCGATGCTGCCCTTGAGGCCTTGCACCCTCCCCTGTTGGATTTCCTGGACCCTACCTCTTCCTTTGTAGTTGGTGTTAGCTGTCATAGCAACCCCACTTGTGCTGAGTAGAATTGTGCTCCATAGGGTTTTCAGAAGCAGATCGCAAGGCTTGTCTTTTGAGGCACCTCTCAGTGGGTTTGAACCACCAACCTTTCAGCTAGTAGTCAAGTGCTTAACTGCTCCACCCAGGGACTCCTCCTTTGCATATAGTCCCTGCCTTAGACACTTGGCAATCCCCCAAATTGGATGTGTTGTCTGTAGCCTGTCCATATCTCGAATAATACAAATACTAAAGAGTGAATAAATAAATTTTGTCTCTTTCTTTCTAGGATGATTTTTTTTTTTCATTTTTGAAAATTGTGGTAAAATATATTATAACAAAATGTTTTAATCATTTTTAAGTGTCCAATTCAGTGACATTAATTACCATTACCATGTTTGCAACCATTACCACCATCCATTTTGAAACCTTTTTTCATCCCCTAAACAGAAACTCAGTGGCCTTTAAGTCATGACTCCTCATCTCTCCCTGCCCCAGCCCCTGGGAGCCACCAATAAGCCTTCATCTCTGTGCCTTTGCCTACTCTAAGTATTTCATGTCAGTGGAATTGTACAGTATCTGTCCTTTTATGTCTGACTTAGTTCATTTAGCATAATATTTTCAAGTTTCAACCACGTTGTAGCATGTATCAGAACTTCATATCTCTTTGTGGCTGAGAAATATTCCACTGTATGCCTATGCCACATTTTGCTTATCTGTTTATCTGTCAATGGGCAAAGGGTTGTTTCCACATTTTGACCATCAAAAATCATGCTGCAATGAATATTGGCATGACTAGGATGACATTTCTAATCAAACAGAGACCTTATAAGAAATGGATAGATAATATTTACAACAGAGAAAATCAGTATAAGCTGAAACAGTTCACAAATGGTCTAGGTTTCTGCTATCATTCCGGATATTAACATGTTGGCTTTTGATCTTTTGCTTCTCAACATTTCTGGATTCTTCTCTGTTATGCTTTGTTACCAACTTCCCCAGGGAACTGTGAAACTTCCTTCAACCCTAAGGTAAGTGGCTGTTCCAAGCTGTAGCTGCTCCTTGCCAGTAACTTCCACCTTCTTTCCCATGGTTCTGGCAGAGGTGGGCTCTTTGCTCTGGTGGACCACCGGTAGTGGAACAAATCCTTACCTGAGCAGAAGGGAAATCTAAGCAGAAGCATTTGACTTTTGTTTAAGTTTACTGATACTTCTTTCAAAGCCTAGAAATTTTTTGGCGGGAAGGTAGTGCACTTATTTTAAGATACTTTCACGCACACCGTATCAGGACTTCTTCCCCATCTCAAACGTTGCTATGACTCTATTACAACTTCCGGGCACATAGTTTTACAGTTAAATTTTTACTTGCAAGTGATAGACAGCCAAATGGAGCTAGCATGGAGCCAAAGAGGATTGTTTTGGGAGGGTTCTGGGGCAAAAAGATAAAATCCAAAGAAAGAATGAAATGTCAGAAGGCTGGCTGGAAAGGATGTAGCCCAGCCTCAGAGCACATGCACAACTCTTCTTCCCTGCATGTTATCTGTCTTCTTTCTCATCACAGATCTGCTTTCTTGACATAGAAAGAAACACGGTCAACGACTGGCCCTTGAGTTTCACATCTCACAACCTTCACTGAAGAGCTGCTTTCCTTATTCAGTTCTCATTGGAAAAGTCCCAAGGCAGGGCTCTGATTGGGTTAGCTTAAACCAGATGCCCATCTCTGGACCAATCAACTATAGCCAAGGGGAGGGAGAAGGCCATGTGAAAGCCATGCCAGAACCACCGGGTACAGGTGCGAGGGGAAGTTGTTCTCAAAGGAATGAAGGGGGTACCAGGCTGTTGTTAGTTGCCTTGAGTCAATTCCAACTCATGGCGACCTCTTTTGTGCAGAGTAGAACTGCTCCACAGTGTTGTCAAGGCTGTGACCTTTCAGATGCAGATCACTAGGCCTGTCTTCCAAGGAGCCCCTGGGTGGGTTTGAACCTCCAAACTTTCGGCTAGTACTCAAGTGCTCTGGTAGTTGAAGGTTCCTAGGCAAAGTCCTGCAAATATGCATTACAGGCATTTTAAAACAGCACTTATTTTTAGAAACAAAGTAATCAGCCTAAAGGGATTTTACCAGGCTCAACAAACACCATATGACACATTCACAGTTTCATAGAGACAGAAGCTATCAGTTAAATAAGCAAATCAATAAATCTGTAAATTCAGTGTCAATGTAGGAACAACTCATTATTTTCTGATCGCTGATGAATGCGCCTTAGTTGCTTGGTAGGGTGGTGTTTGATTCTGTGTTATAATAGACCACAAATGAGATAATACATGTTAAAGACCCCAGCTTTGCCACTTAATTGTTATGTGAACATGGATAAGTCATTCAACGTGCCTGATCTTGTTTCTTCATCTACAAAAATGGGGATAACAATACTTATCACCTCAAAGTATTTCCATGAAGCTTGAATGATGTAATGCTTATAAAACCAAAACCAAACCAAACCTATTGCTGTTGAATCTATTTCAATTCATAGCAACCCGATAGCACAGAGTAGAACTGCCCCATAGGGTTTCCAAGGTGCGTCTGCACGGTTGCATGATGGCTACTTGTTTCCTTGTTCACTTCTAGTAAAGAGGAGAGACAAAAACCTCTTGCCCAGGCATGGAATATAATGTTCCAGTTATACACTGTTGCATAAAGAATCACCCCAAAACTTAGTGGCTTAAAACTACAAACATTGTTTTATGTCTCACAAATTTGGGCAAAGTTCAGCTGGATGATTCGTCTGCTCCATACGGCACCGATGGAAGTTGTTCCATGGCGTTCTGCTGGTGGATGGGCTACTCTGAGGCTATGATGGCTTCACTCACATCTCTGACACCTTGGTGGGAATGACTCAGCTGTGATGACCTACAGGAATGCCTACAAATTACTGCTCCAAAATGGTGGTCTCAGATTATGCAGACTTTTTACATGGTGGCTTAGGGCTCCCAGAATGGAAGTTCCACAAAACTGAATGACTTTTTATGACCATGCTTCAGAAGTCCTGAAAAGTCATTTCTAACACTATCTCTTGGTCAAGCATGCCACTAAGGCGAATCTAGATTAACAACAGAGGAATTAAACTCCATCATTCAATGGGAGGAAGAGAGAAGGATTTGTGTATCCCAGAATAGAAGTGTGTTCTTTCAGCCTGATGGGGCCAATTTATGTCATATTCACCAATCCCCTTCCCCCAGAGCAGTAACAGTTGCCAGAGGAAAGCCCAGTCCTGATTGGCTTAAACTAACCGGGATGCTCCTCTAGAGTTAGGTACAATGAGGGTCCCGAACAAAATCACAGTTCCATTGGGAAGGAGAAAGAGGGTACGAATGGAATGCTGGTAAACAACAGACATCCCATGTGGTAGACCCTCTCCATATCTGTCATCTTGCCAAAGCTTTGATGTCAAGAAACTCTACCTACATACATTCATTTCTGGAACAAGTCATCTATCTTATGAGAGATAATTAAAGAGTGTAGAAAATGGAACATTAGAAATGAGAGAAATAAGCTCATGTTGAAATATGTACTTTTTATTTACAAGAAATTTCTGCAGGGAAACATGGAAAGGTTCATGTGATACAAGCCATCATGACCTTTTTTTTTTTTTTGCATAAACGCATGGTAATTTTTAGGACATCATGAAAATTATAATCAGCATGTGCACAAGTATATTCCCTGGGTTTTTTTTTTATAGTTTTGAAGAATTAAGAACAAGGTAAATATCCCTCAAATTAAGAGCATGGCCTCTGGAGTTAAGCTTCATGAGTCCAAATATTGTCTCTTCCTATGTGTGTGATCTTGTGAAAGTTCCTGAAACCTCTGTGTTTCTCTTTCCTCAAATATAAAATAATGATGGTAACTGGGCCAAATATTGCTGTTCTTATTCACACAGTCCCTGCCCTTCTAATCTCTTCACTGTATTACAAGGTTTAGAAGATTAGAAACTATATTTCCCAGAACCCCTTAGCATTAGCATTCCAGCCTGTTGTCATTGTTAGGTGCCCTCGAGTGGGTTCTGACTCTTAACAACCCTATATACAAGAGAGTGGAACACTGACTGGTACTGGGCCATCCTCACAGTAGTTGTTATATGTGAGCACATTGTTACGGCCACTGTGTCAATCCATCTCCTTGAGGGTCTTTCTCTTTATAACTGATCCTCTATTTTACCAAGTGTGATGTCCTTCTCCACGGACTGGTCACTCCTGACAGCATGCCCAAGATACATGAGACAAAGATGAAGTCTCATCATTTTCGCTTCTAAAGAGCATTCTGGCTGTACTTCTTCCAAGACAGATTTGTTCATTCTTCTGGCAGTCCATGGTATATTCAATATTCTTCACAAAAGCCATTATTCAAATAAATCAATTCTTCTCCGGTCTTCCTTATTTATTGTCCAGCTGTCACATGCACATGAGGCGATTGGAAATACCATGGCATAGGCCGGGTTCACCTTAGTCCTCAAAGTGACATCTTCGTTTTTCAACACTCTGAAGAGGTCTTTTGCAGCAGATTTGGCCATTGCAATGCATCATTTGATTTCTCGACTGCTGCTTCCATGGATGTTGACTGTGGATCAAAGTAAAATGAAATCCTTGACAACTTCAGTATTTTTTCCGTTTATCATGATGTTGCTTATCGATCCAGTTATGAGGATTTTTGTTTTCTTTACACTGAAATGTAATTCATACTGAAGTCTGTAGTCTTTGATCTTCATCTTCGTGACAAATTTGATGAAGTGTTTCCGAGCCTTAAAGGAGGGCGCTCAATAGTCTCATGGGTAGCTCAGGGAACGTCAGGACCCTAAACATGTAAAGTTCTGGGACAAATGCTGGGAGCAAAATCTGTGTCCTGTCCTGCCTTCCAGGCTAACTACTGTCTGGTCTCCTTGTCAGCTTCTTCTCTAGTGTACACTGTTCCAGCCCTTTGGCTTCTGCTGGTCTTGGCAGTTGCTCCAAAGATGAGTAAGGCAGTGGCTGCCTTCTTTGGCTTTCTTTACATCTGCCTTGAGTCGATCCCTGGATACTCACCCTGGGCTGCCTCACAACCTTCATTTACATATGCCCCAACTCCCAACTAAACCAGGTGGCACAAATGGTTAAGTGCTTGGCTACTAACTGAAAGGTTGGTGGTTCAAATCCAACCAGAGGTACCTCAGAAGAAAGGTCTAGCTATCTACTTCTAAAAGGTCACAGCCATTGAAAACCCTATGGATCACAGTTCTATTCTGAAACACCTGGAGTCGCCATGAGTCGGAATCAACTCGACGGCCATTAGTTTGGTTTTTAGTCCATTCTCAACTAGACCAAGACTTCCGTGTGTCTTTTCTCTTCCTTCATGTTTTACACTCTCTTGTTCTTCCTTCCCTCTGTTCTCTCTTCATCCTTCCTCCCTTCTTTCCTTTGCTTCCTTCCTCCCTTCTTTCTTTCCTTTCTCTCTTTCTTCATTAATTAATAATAGCTTTTACTGAACACATACTATGTTCCAGACACCATGCTTATTATTTTACATTCATTGGTTTATTTTATTCTTACACACACAAACACACCAAAAATATGAGGCTGGTTCTGTTACTGTGTCCATTTTAACAGGTACAGAAACTAAGGCTTTCAAGTGACAGAGCTGGGATTCAGACTCAAGTCGGGTGGACTCATATTCCAGAACCTACATTCTTATTCCCTGTTATACTACCTCCTTACACTGTCAGTTAAACATCCACGTACATACACATACACCCCTATTTGGGATGGATTTCAATAAAAACATAGGTTGGGAAAATAATGTAAAAAGTGGGTCCATTCCTTATTTTGGAAACCCTGGTGGCATAGCGGTTAAGAGCTACAGCTGCTAACCAAAAGGGCCGTTGGTGGAAACCATATGGGGCAGTTCAACTCTGTCCTATAAGGTCACTATGAGTCAACAGCAACAGGTTTTTTTAATGCCTTATTTATTGAATTATTTTAACAAATCTATAGTGAATGTCTACTCTGGCCAGACCACATGGGATACATCAAAGAAACCTGCACTTATAGACAATAAAAAGTAAGTATGATAAATTAACAAATTATATGATACATTAGGAGGTAATAAGTGCTATGGAAAAACAAAAGTAGGGCAGGGTAGAGGAAATCTCCATTGTTGAAGTGGATACATGGCAACTATGTTGCAGTTTTCAACAGGAACTCAGGGGTAGAGCCCTTTGAGAAGGTGACATTTGAGCAAAGACTGAGGGAGATGGCATTTGCCTCTTAGCAGCATATTTACAACTTAGAGCCCTTGTAAGTTAGTATTCAGGTGTGACATAAATATTATTTAAGGATGATGTTACACATTATTTATGATTTCTAATTTGTGGCCTATAAAGAAATATAAACTCCTGAAGGACCCAGAGAGAGAGTATTTCATGGCTCATATGCTCTGGATTGGCTGGGTTGAATTAAGTCCAGTCATAGATTTTTAGAACAGGAAAGAATGTCGCCCCACCCTTTCATTTTATAGGTGAGTTCTGAGTGTCTGGCCAAAAGCCACATGGTGAGCTGGAAATGCAATAAGTGACTAATAGGAAATCAAGTGCACAGATGGAAGTGCAGCACAACAGACAAAATCGGATGGCCAAGAATTGAGGGCAGACCATTGACTCTGGGTTCCCTGGCTTGTGTTAGTAATTTCCAGATCTCACAATTTACCATTAAATATTTTATTCCAATTGTTTTCAATGATACTGATTTTTTTTTAATTGTGGTAAATATATACGTAACGAATTTGTTCGCCTTTTCACCATTCTTCCCATGTACAACTTAGTGACATGAGTTATGTTCATCATGTTCAACTATCACCGTTACCCATTTTCAAATTTTCTCATCACCCTTAACAGAAACTCAGTGTCCCCCAGACAGTGAGCCCTCCATTTCCCCTCCCTCCCACCCATCCCTGGTTACCACTATCAATGGTCTTGTTTTTATTGCATTGATTCTAAAGGTAACTATGAAATTACGAATTTTCCAAATGTGCCTTTATTCTCAAGGTTTGGTTGGAACGCCGGAATGAAGACCAGGGTGTCACCCAGTGCGGGTTCGCCCTCAGGCCTCTTCTCAGAGACACAATGCTCTCCTCATTCCAGAGGGCTGGCTTACTCTTCTCTTCTCCCTTTAGTCCTTTGTTTCTACTTTTGCCTGGTGTTACTTGTCTAGGTCATAATTTATGAATGTGTTTTGCTGAGGGCACCTGAGATCATTTTCTTGAACAACAGCTTTACTGAGATATAATTCACATGCCACAAAAGTCTGCCCTTTGAAAGTGCACAACGCAGTGGTTTTTAGCGCATTCACAAAGCTGTATCTAATCGCTAATTCCAGAACACCTCAATCACCCCCAGAAGAAATTGCATACCCCTTAGCAGCCACGCTCCGTTCTCCGAATCTGCTTTCTGTCTCTGTGGATGGGCTGATTTTGGACATTTCATATAATGGAATCATTAATATGTGGCCTTTTGGGTAGGGCTTCTTTCATTATTTTCAAGATTCGAACAAGTATAGCATGTATCAGTACTTCACTCCTTTCTATGGCCAAATAATATTCTGATTTATGGATATACAACATTTCCTTTACCCATTCATCAGTTGATAGACATTTGAGTCATTTCGGCTTTTTGGCTGTTATGAATAATGCTACCATGAATATTCCTGTACAAGTTTTTGTGTAGATGCATGTTTTCAATTCTCTTGGGTCCGTGCCTAGGAGTGCAATTGCTGAGTCATATGATAACGCTGTGTTTAAGCTGAATTGCTGAACTGTTTTCCGGAGTGGCAAATGTATGCGGATTCCAATTTCTCCACATCTTCACCAACACTTGCTATTGTCTGTTGTTTTTATTACAGCAATAAAAACTCTAGTGAGTGTGATGGCTATAATCAGGAAGGCAGACAGTAACAAGTGTTGGTGAGGATGTGGAGAAAATAGCCATCCTAGTGGATGTGAGGGGCAGCGGTGGTTCAGTGGTAGAATTCTTGCCTTCCATGTGGGAGACCTGGGTTCGATTCCTGGTCAGTGCACCTGATGCACAGGTACCGTCAACTATTATTGGGTGCTGTGTGTCGCCATGATGCTGAACATGTTTCAGCAGAGTTTCCACACTAAGATGGACTAAGAAGAAGGGCCTGGCTATGAATCACAATGGTCTAATATGCAACCCATCATGGGGGTGGCACAGGTCAGGGCAGCATTTTGTTCTGTTGTGCATGGGGTCGTCATGAGTCCGGGCTGACTCCTAGTGGGCAGCTAAGAGCAAGACGGGTAGGGGGAGTGTGGAATACAAGCTGGGGACTTTATCATTTCCTCTTCTGGGTTAGCTGGGAGCCCAGCTCAGATTTTGCAAGAAGCTTTGTAATGCAAATATTCTCAAAGACATCAGTCCAGACATTCACCTGAGATGTCCTTCCTTGGGTCATTTCTTCCATTCAGGGAGTAGGTCAGATGAGTGGGAGACTGATTGAGCAGTGCTGGGAAAATGCCTCGCCCAGCCCAGCTCCTACTCCCCCCAGCAAGGAGGAGGCGCTCACCACAGCTGAGCTCCCAACACTGAGGCTTTGTTTGTCAGAGTTCTGAAATCAGCCTCTTCACTTACCTCATGCAACATGGAAAGCTCTGTCTCCCACTTCACCTTCACCAAGGGGTAGAAGAAGAGGGGAGAGAACACCAGTCAGGAGGGGTCACTACTAATGGCCAGTGTGTATATCCAAACCTGTCCCTCCAGCCCCCAGGGAGGTGGGGCCCATTTTCCCCTCACCCTTTACAGATGAGAAAATTGGCTTAGAGACACCAAAGGACTTGACCAAGGTCACGTTCAGGTAGGTGACTGAAGGGGCTTTGAACTCAGGCTACTCTGACTGCACACCTGTGGACTTTGGCTCAGTATCACCTGCCTCTAGGTTGGCCAGGCCTTAACGGAGAGCCAGGCTGGAGAGATGGCACTCTGTTGTCAAAATCCATAATGGAAGGAAGGAGAAGGCCCAGATTCAAGTTCTGGGTCAGCCCTTAATTAGCAGAGTCTGGCTTTCCTGTGGGAAAACAAGGGGCTTGACTTCATGTACAAGCCACCAATGAGGTCCTAAGCCATAAGGCTTTTTTTACTGGCTTCGTTTTTTTTTTTTCGTGGAAAAGTCGTAACTGATGAGATAGAACAACTGCCCCATGTCCGTCCATCCTTCCCTCCCTCCCTCCCTTCCTTCCTCCCTCCCTCCCTTCCTTTCTTCCTTCCTTCCTTCCCTCCCTCCCTTCCTTTCTTCCTTCCTTCCCTCCCTTCCTCCTTTCCTTCCCTCCCTCCCTCCTTCCCTCCTCCCTTCCTTCCGTCTCCCTCCCTCCCTCCTTCATTCCTTCCTCTTCCTTTCTACCCTTCCTCTTCCTTCCTTCTTTCCTCTTCCTTCCTTCCTTCTTCCCCCCTTCTCCTTCCTTCCTTCCTTTTCCTTCCTTCCCCTTTCTTCCTCCCTCCCTCCCTCCCTTCGTCTTTCTTCTTTCCCTTTCTTTCCTTTTTTCAGTTATTCAGTCACTCATTCAATAGTATTTAAAGGCTTCTATGTGCCAAGTCCAGTGCAGGTAGAAAGAACAAGAATCCAGCCCTTCAGACCAGAAGCAGAAGGCACATTCTTGGGGATTCATTCAATGCTTCACATTACAGATACGGAATGTGAGGCCCAGAGAGGCCAAGCGAATCACTCAAAGTCACACAGCAAGGCAGTGGCAGCCAGCAAGTCCTGGGGGGGCTGACTCTGACAGTGAGGCCAATAGGCTAATAAGCAGCCCAAGTGATCCATACCAAAAAAAACCAAACCCAGTGCCGTCGAGTCGATTCCTACTCATAGCAACCCTATAGGACAGAGTAGAACTGCCCCATTGAGTTTCCAAGGAGCGCCTGGTGGATTTGAACTGCCGACCCTTATGGTTAGCAGCCATAGCACTTAACCACTATGCCACCGGGGTTTCCTAAGTGATCCATAGAAGGCAGGAAATTTCATAAGGTTCAACCTAGTAGCCCTGCTCTAGATCCAACTGAGCCAGGAAGCTGAAGCCTGTTTTGGGCCTGTCTGCAGGTTGGCCCAGGAGGAGGAGGAATTAACTGCAGGTCTTTTGGCAGAAGATCTGCTGGAGCTGCCCCGTGCAGAAGACAAGCCCCAGTTTGCTGGTGCACTTCGGTGAGGGTTTGCTGAGCTGAGCACCAGAGACAGTACTCCTCCTTACAAACAAAGTCAACGTTAATTCAGCATCTAAAGTTCCCATGCTAGGAAGCTGAACCTCTGCAGGTCTTCAAGCTAATCTGTCACATTGCAGGTGAGGTTTCTTATCCAAAGAAAAGGAGACTTTGATTTGATTACCCCAGAAAAAGACATGGAGGGGGGGCCCGGGGACAGTCCCTTTTCACTCTGCTGGTTACCACCAACCTGTCCTCCTGGCCAAGACTGTTTCTAGGTTGTTGTCGTTGTTGTTAGGTGCCTTTGAGTCGGTCCTGACTCATAGTGATTCCATGTAAAACAGAACAAAACACTGCCCGGTCCTGCACTATCCTCACAATCCTTGCTACGCTTAAGCCCATCATTGTAGCCACTGTGTCAACCCATCTCAGTGAGGGTCCTCCCCTCTTTTGCTGACCCTCTACTTTACCCAGCATGATGTTCTTCTCCAGGGACTGAACCTTCCTGATAACACGTCCAAAGTACATGAGATGAAGTCTTGCCATCCTTACTTCTAAGGAGGATTCTGGCTGTACTTCCTCCAAGACAGATTTGTTCATTTTTCTGATAGTCTGTGTATATTCAATTTTCTTTGCCAACACCATAATTCAAAGGCATCAATTCTTCTTCAGTCTTCCTTATTCATTGTCTAGCTTCCACATGCATGAGGCAATTGAAAATACCATGGCTTGGGTCAGGTGCACCTTAGTCCTCAAGGTGATATCTTTGCTTTTTAATGCTTTAAAGGGGCCTTTTGCAGCAGATTTGCCCAAGCAAGATGTTGTTTGATTTCCTAGGTAGGAAGGTGCTATTTGAGGGACACAGACGGTTAAGGGAAGCAAGATATGACAGATGCCAGAAAGAGCTGCCTTCTGTCTCTGGAAGCGAGGGTTGAGCTACATTCCGGGGTCTCAAAGGCCATGCTGTAGCACTGCACAGACTCAACCCCATGCCCGAATGATGCTTTCATCCCTAGGGAGTCCCTGTAAATACCTGCCCCACAGCAGCACGTAACCCGCCTGAGTCCAAGCTTAAATATTGCCTTGACGTTCATCGGTAAATCCAGCAATTATCCTTGGGAAGACCGATTCTAGCCACTAACTAAAACCAGATTTAAAAAACTGTCTTGAAAGGCAAATAATTCGTCAGGTTCATCCTGATCCATCTTAGCAGACAGGTGGCCGTAAATGCCTCTAAAACTATTTGTATTGACTGGCTGTCAACAGAAGCTCAAGGACCTGCACGCTCAGCTCCTTGCCTAAGAGATACTCTCTCTGCAAGGTAGCTGGCTGGGAAGCACAGCGCGTTCTGCTCTGAGGAAGCTGAACTCTGCAGTGAGCTTTAGAAAGATCAGGAGGAAGAGAGGTGCAGAGGAACATTTCTGTCCCTCAGACATTACTGCAGGGCAGCCACTTCTGCCTGGAACATTCTCTGGCCCCACATCTTGGAATATTTGGCTCATTTATGTCATTCAGCTCTCTGTCCAAACATCATCCCTTGAAAAAGCCTTCTCCAACCTATTTGTCTTTGTAGATGACATGATCTTGTATATATAAAATCCAGAAGAGTCCACTAAAGAACTAGGAGAACTGGTGAACAAGTACAGTAAGGTTTCAGGATACATGGTAAATATACAAAAATCAATTGCATTTCTATCCACTAGTAATGAAAAATCTAAAAATGAAATTAAGGAAACCATTTCATTTACAATGGCATCAAAAAGCATAAAATGCTTAGGAAAATTTTACAAAAAAGGGATAAAACTTCTATTCATGCATTCTTTCATTTATTTATCAAATTTGACATGCAAAGTCTACATTTAATATGGAAATGCACAGGTCCAAGAACACCAAGAAACTCTGGGAGAAGGACAAAGGAAGTGAAATATTCTGTCACTGAATATTAAAATCTAATAAATTTATTAGAATTAAGACAGTGTAATAAAATTTTTTTTTTTTTTTTAATAACGGCACCAAACAAAAAAAACAAGCCCGTTGCTGTCAAGTCAATTCCAACTCATTGCAATCCTACAGGACAGAGTAGAACAGCCCCACAGGGTTTCCAAGGAGCAGCTGGTGGATTTGAACGGCTGACCTTTTGGTTTAGCAGCCGTGCTCTTAACCACTGGACCACCAGGGCTCCAATAACGGTACAGAATTACAAAAACTGACCAATAGGACAGAATACAAAGCCATGAACTGACTCAAAAAAATGTGCAAGCTTGACATATGAGAGACTTGACATTACAATTGTTTTATCACTTTTACGTGGATGAGATATTTATGCCCAACCAATTCCAACCCGTAGAGACTTTACAGGACAGAATAGAACTGCCCCATACGGTTTCCAAGGCTGTAAATCTTTACAGAAGCCAACTGATATATCTTTGCCCCAAAGAATAGCTGGTGGGTTCGAGTCACCAACCCTTTGTTTAGCAGCCGAGCACTGAACCACTGCGCCACCAGGCCTCCATTAAAACAAAAACAAAAAACTGTTGCTGTCGATTTGATTCCGAATCATAGCAACCCTACAGGACAGGGCAGAACTGCTCCGTAGAGTTTTCAAGGAGTGCCTGGTGGATTCGAACTGCTGACCTTTTGGTGAGCAGCCAGAGCACTTAACCACTACGCCACCAGGGTTTCCTCAGGACTCTGTAGGTATTTATAAAGGTTATATATATGTATATGTATCTACATCTATATATATATTGTTGTTAGGTGCCATCGAGTTGGTTCCAACTCATAGCAACCCTACGCACAACAGAACAAAACGAAACACTGCCTAGTCCTGTGCCATCCTCACAATTGTTGCTATGCTTGAACCCATTGTTGCAGCCGCTGTGTCAGTCCATCTTGTTGGGGGTCTTTTTCTTTTCTGCTGACCCACTACTTTACCAAACATGATGTCCTTCTACAGGGACTGATCCTTCCTGATAAAATGTCCAAAGTATGTGAGATGTAGTCTCGCCATCCTTGCTTCTAAGGGGCACTCTGGTTGTACTTCTTCCAAGACAGATTTGTTCGTCCTTTTAGCAGTCCATGGTATATTCAATATTCTTTTCTGCACCACAATTGAAAGGCATCAATTCTTCTTTGGTCTTCCTTGTTCACTGTCCAGCTTTCACATGCATATGAGGCAATTGAAAACACCTTGGCATGGGGCAGGCGCACCTTAGTCCTCAAGGTGACATCTTTGCTTTTTAATGCTTTAAAGAGGTCTTTTCCAGCAGATTTGCCCAATGCAATACGTCGTTTGATTTCTTGACTGCTGCTTCCATGGCTGTTGATTATGGATCTGGGTAAAACGAAATCCTTGACAATGTCAATCTTTTCTCTGTTCATCATGATGTTGCTTATTATTGGTCCAGTTGTGAGGATTTTTGTTTTCTTTATGTTGAGGTGCAATCCATACTGAAGGCTGTGGTCTTTGATCTTCATTAGTAAGTGCTTCAAGTCCTCTTCACTTTCAGCAAGCAAGGCTGCATCATCTCCAAAACGCAGGTTGTTAATGAGTCTTCCTCCAATCCTGATGCCCCATTTTTCTTCATATAGTCCAGTTTCTCGGACTATTTGCTCAGCATACAGATTGAATAAGTGTGGTGAAAGGATACAACCCTGACACACACCTTTCCTGACTTTAAGCCATGAAGTATCCCTTGTTTGCTTTGAATGACTGCCTCTTGATCCATGTACAGAGTCCTCATAAGCACAATGAAGCGTTCCAGAATTCCCATTCTCCGCAATGTTATCCATAATTTGTTATGATCTACACAGTTTAATGCCTTAGCATAGCCAATAAAGCACAGGTAAACATCTTTCTGGTATTCTCGCTTTCAGCCAGGATCCATCTGACATCAGCAATGATATCCCTGGTTCCACGTTCTCTTCTAAATCCAGCTTCAATTTCTGGCAGTTCCCTGTCGATATACTGCTATAGCTGCTTTTGAATGATCTACAGCAAAATTTTCCTTGCATGTGATATTAATGATATTGTTTGATAATTTCCACATTTGGTGGGATCCCCTTTCTTGGGAATAGGCATAAATATGGATCTCTTCCAGTCAGTTGGCCAGGTAGCTGTCTCCTAAATTTCTTGGCATAGACAAGTGAACACTTTCAGTGCTGCATCCATTCATATAGTCCAGCTTGTGAGTGCTTGAACATGACACCACCAGGACTCTTAAGATATTTATAAAGGTTATATATATATATACTTAAGGTTATACATATATATATATATATATAACTTTTAAAATAAACTTTTTTATTTTAGAATAGATTCAGATTACAGAAAATCTGCAAAGATAGTAAGTACATATATACAGAGAGAGAGAGAGAGAATCCCTGGGTGGTACAAATGGTTAACGAATGCATTTAGCTGCTAGCCAAAGCACCTCGGAAGAAAGGCCTACTTCCAAAAAATCAGTCATTGAAAACACTGTGGAGTACAATTCTACTCTGACATACATGGGTCGCCACTAACGGAACAGACTCAAAGGCAACTGGTTCTGGTAATCTCCTCACCACTCTCCTTTCTTCCCTCATCCCATTTCCATAACCTGGGGAACACAACCAGGTGTGTCCTGTCACTTTCAATATTGATACATTGTCCCTAGGTCATCTCCTCTGCAGAAGCCCCACTGTGGCCACAGGGAGACTGGTACATCTGATGTCGATGTCCACAGACTTCCTCTCTTTGCCCCTCCCCTCCTGCCATAGCCTCATTGATTTTGTGGTTTCACCTCACTTATTAAGAAAAAAAAAAAAAATTTTTTTTTAAAATTTTTTTTTTTTTTTTATCAATGCTTACTCTTATCGAGAGAACTAATTAGTCACAATGGGTGTGACCAGGGACCAAATTCAAACCAAATCTATTGTCATTGAGTCAATTCCAACTTATGGAGACCCCATGTATTACAGAGTAGAACTGAACTCCATAGGGTTTAAAAAAATTTCTCGGCTGTAATCTTTACGGAAGCAGATTGCCAGGTCTTTCTTCCAAGGTGCCACTGGGTGGGTTCAAACCGCTAACCTTTTGTTTAATAATGGAGCACAAAAGGTTTGCGCCATCCAGGGACCATTGTGACCTGGGACGACAGGGCATATAAGATCCACACAATGTTCCCTCTACCCAGGTGGATCTCTGGCCTCCTTTGTGGTTGCTTCGTGTTTCTTTTTGTCTGGCTACCTCCTACTCATCCTTTCCACACTCGGCTCAGACACCGGCCTCCAAAAGCCTTGGCTGATCCCCAGACAGGGTCAGGTGCCCCTGCCCCCGCCAGTGCCTATTACGTCTACGGTCATCATGCTGCTCCTTCCTCAGAGCGGGCTCCTGTCGTGAGTCGGGGTTCACTGACAGCAACTGGTGTACGTAACGGAACTGACAATGAGACTGGAATCCTAGCGTTATCTACGATAGAAAGGACAAGGGGAGGACAGCTGTTGTGGGCGAGAAGCAGAGGGGCCACAGATCCACAGATGACCCCAGCAGAAGGCAGACCCACCGCCCCCCGCCCCGCCACTGTCCCTCCCACCGCTCTCCCCTTGCCGGAACTGGGAAAACGGAACTACAACTCCCAGAAAGCCGCTGGCCTCGCTCCCCGGGCCCCTCCCCAGCTCCGCGCGCTCGCCTCCTCCCTGCGCGCGCCGCGAGCCGGCCGCTATATAAGAGCCGAATGGCCCGGCCGCGAGCAGAGAGTCCAGGCGGTGCGAGCGCGCGGCTGTGGCCCCCGGCTCCAGCGGCCACTGCCGGCCATTGCCGCTGCGCCGCGGCTCAGCCTTCTCCGGGGGCACTCTCCGGCCCCGCGGGCGCTCTTCCAGCGCCGCCCCGGCCGGCGGACCTGCAGACCCGCTGCCCTGAGAGGATTTGCCGCCAGCGTTTTCCCGGGCTTGGCCGTGAGGGGGTTCCCGTGGGGGATCTTGAGCTCGCGCCGGCGATGCGCCGCGAGACAGGCGAGGGGCTGCGTCCAGGCTGGGTGCGCACGGAGCGCGAGGTGGGAGGTGCGCCCCGTGGTCCGCGGGGGCGCCCGGATCCGCCCTCGGCGCGCTCCCACCTCCGGGGACAGGAATGCGGCCGCTGGGGAACCCTAGTCCGGGGAACACCCCGCGACACCCGTGGGTGCGGAGCGCAGAGGCCCAGGCGCTTTGCCGTGGATGGAAAGCAGGGAATGAGTGGGGGCTTCCGGACGCCCCTAACGTGGATTACTTGGTGCGGATCGACGGAGCTTGGAAGACCCACGATTTCCTCCCCACCCCTGGACTGGTTTATTCTGCCTCGCACACGGGTCGTTAATCTGCAGGTAAATTTCCCTGAGGTTCGGGGGAGGTGATCTAATTTGACATCTTGTTTTTTTTTTTTTTTTTTTCCCGGGTCGATTTCTGAAGGTCTCGGGTTCTGGGCTGGAATTTTTGTACTTGTCATTGGCACCTTCTCGGAGGTTATTTAGCCATCCCTCTGCCTCCGAGTGGAGCTGATTCGTCCGGGTCTCGGTGGTCAGCGACCATCCCCATCTAGGGCATTTTTCATCACACCCCAGGGACAGAGTCCCCGCCGCGTTGGGGAAGGGTCCCCGCTTTCTCGGCGCGCCCGCGCAGCCACTGGCACTTGCCTTTCGCCTCGCCGCCCTCCCGGCCCGTTACTTGGGGAGCGGTACCGCCTCTGGGAGTTCGCGCGTCTGCCCACTGGGCGACCTCGGATGCGGCTGGGTGCGGGCTTGGAGAAGCGACGCGGGCGAGCCCCTCTCACCGTTGAGGCTGGGGGGCCGCGGGCTTCCTGGATATCCGGGGTCGCCTGCTCTTTGGTGAGCGGCTTTGCCGTAAACATTAGGCCACCAGCCGGGCGGACGCGGGATTCCTTTGGCAAAGATGTGGGCAGGCTTTCGGAATGGGTGGAAGGTGGCAGGAATTTGATGCCCCTCCCCCCCCACTTGTGAATGAAAGAGGTTTCTGGCCTGTGCGGGGAGGGGGCTTAGTTAGGCTTGGTGCCTTCCAGAGTTCCCAAGTCTTGAGTCCTGAGCTGTAAACAACCCGCTCGTGTATCCCTAGCTTTCTCCTCTTCTCACCTTTTTGTGTGTGTGCAATTTTGGGCAGCCCGGTGCCTGACACTGAGTAGGCGTGGAACAGATGTTTGTTGAATGAATGACAAAGCGACTCCAACCTTGTTGTACAACCTTAGTACTGTCCCTGCTCCTGGAGTATGTGCTCTCAGCTGCCCCTGGCCCCACAGGGGTCCGTGGAACTGCCCACGTGAGTGTGGCGCCCGTTCCTCTGCAGTTCACCCCCTTACCCCCCCGCAAGCCCCAGTTTGTGCTCAGCCTCACCCGGAAGAAGAGGGCTGAAACTACCCTGCTGACTGCTGACCCCCAACTCCACCGCTCCACCCAGTCTGATCTTAAAAGTAATCCATGCCCTTTCTTTCTGTTTTATAGAAAAACTGCCAAAAAAAAAAAAAAGCAAAAAGCTGGAAAACCCATCCAGTTCCCACAGTAATGCTGGCAATTTGATGTGCTTCCTCATTGGTGAAATCCTGCAAGATCTCCAGCTTTGTTTCCTGCCTTTTTCCCCCTCCTCAATTTTATTTGCACTTTCCCAGCATAATGACTGTATGGTCCTGGATTCCAGTCAGGCACTGAAGCAGGGTTTGCTTTACAATCCCTCCCCCACGGTTGGGCATTAAGGCGTTTCCAAATCCCTACCCTTAGAAGCAGTGCATTGGTGAGCATCTTTTGTACCTAAGGATAGGTTCACAATTTGGCTTATTTCCTTTGGAAAATTCCCAGAAATCGGTATCTTTGCTTTCAAGCAAAGTCATGTCAAAAGTTAACGCTTGCCATCAAGTAGATCCTGGTTCCTACTGACCCTGTAGGACAGAGTAGACCTGCTCCATAGGGTTTCCAAGGCTGTACATCTTCACAGGAGCAGGCTGCCACATCTCTCTCCCACGGAGCGGCTGTTGGGTTTGAACTGCCAACCTTTTGGTTAACAGCTGAGCGCCGAACCACTGTACCACCAGGGCTCCTTGTCTAAAGTTAAATAAATGTCTTTATTGGTGGACATTTCCTCGGTGGGCTTAGAGGAAAGGGGTACCACTTAGCCATCAGATAAGACCACATCTGGGAGCCTGGACAAGGAGACTCGGGATGAATGTTTGCTGAGTAAATTCAAGAAGTTTCTTCTGTAACAAAGAGTTGACCAGCATTGGTATGTGAGTAACTTAAAATTCACCCCAGGACCATGGTGTAAGCCATTTTTACGATATAGATTGAGACCTTTATTAGACATCTGGGTTAAAATACTGTCTTTTTAAATTTAACTAACATTTGATTTTGAGAAGCATTTAGACTTACAGAGAAGTTGCAAAAATAGGATAGTACTTAGAGTTCTTCTATATTCCTTGCCCAGCTTCCCTGAATATTAACACCTTGCCTAACCATGGTGCCGTTATTGAACCCAGGAAATCAGCCCAGATACAACACTGTTAACTAGTCTGCAGGCCTATTCACATTTCTGCAGCTGTCCCACCAATGTGCTCTGTCTGGTCCAGGAGCCAATCCCCGACCCTACACTGCAGAAAATGCTGTAAACAGTGGGTGTTGAGTGGAGGATAGCAGACAGTCTTTATTCAGGACAAGGTTAACTCATTGCCTCCTTCTTCCGGCCCGCTCCCTCTTTGTAGCCCACAGACCCAGATCAGGGGCTCCAGGGCCTTGAGGGAAGAGCAGCCCTGACCAGAAATGGGAGAAGCAGCTCGGCCAACACCTCTTCTCCCCTTCCCCAAATCTCCACTGGGAATTTGTCATTTAGTACAAAAAAAAAAAACAGTTACTATCAAGTCGATCCTGACTCATAGTGACCCTGTAGGACAGCGTAGAAGTGTCCCATAAGGTTCCTGTGGAAAGGCTGGTGGATTCGAACTGCCGATCCTTTGGTTTTGGGTTAGCAGCCAAGCTTTTAACCACTGTGCCACCAGAGCTCCGCTAATTTAGTACAAATCGGGTTATTACCCAATCTGTCCCGACACATCGTCTGAGGGAGTAGAGGGATGACATCCGGTGTGCGTGAGAATGAACCACCAGGCAACCAAATCCACTGCCGACAGGTATACCGTGCAATACCTGGGCAGGTGACTCACGCCTGCATGAGTAACAGGTGTGTCAGGATGCTAAGTGTGCAAACCCCAGGGAATACAGTGTTTCCTGGTTATCTCGGCAGATTTAAAGGGACATGGCTCTCACCTTGGAAGGGGGTTAGGGTATTGTCAAGCAGGTGGACATCACTTTAAACAACAACGATAGCAACAAACAATTGCCATCAAGACGAATCCGACTCTTGGAGACTCCATGTGTGTCATAGGAGAACTGTGGTCCAGAGAGTTTTCAATGGCTGGTTTTTTTTTTAGAAGTAGATTGCCAGGCCTTTCTTCTGAAGTGCCTCTGGGTAGACTCAAACTGTCAACTTTTTGGTTTAGTGGCCGAGCATGTTAACTGGTTGAACCACTCAGGACCCCTCCCATTTCTTGGGTCCATTTTAGGGGACTTATTTGTCCCGAGAACTCTATGGGGCAGTTCTGCTGTGTCCTATAGGGTCGCTATGAGTCGGAATCGACTCGATGGCACTGGGTTTGGTTTTTTTGTTTTTGGGTATTTGTCCGAAGAGGGCTGGGGGCTTATGGTCAGGAGGGCCAGTGAAGGGGTTTTTGGAAACACCTTGTGTGGATGGGGCCTGGTTGAGTGTCTTTGTATAAGAAAGCACTGTGTGAGGTTGAGAGCACCCAGGTAAGTGGCTCTTCCCCTGCCCCTACAACAAAGAGACCACATTAGTCTAAACCAGCAGCCAATAACACACATGAGAATTAGGGCTGTCTGTGTGAGTGTGGCTCTGTCTCCTCCAGTTTGGAGTGGTTTTTGTAGGGAGTGGAGGTGATGTTTGTTTGGGACAAGGAAGTTTTGAGGTTTCTTAAATTTCAGCAAAACAGACATCTTTTGTCGGGGTAGAGTGTCTCCGTCACTGTTAGGGTCTCATCTCCTAGACGTGACTTTTCTTTTCCTTTCTGAAACATTCTGTTAACTTGGCAATGTCCCCTCCCTATCGCACCCCCTCCCAACCTTCCTGCCATGGCTTGCAAACTAAACACTTTTCATTCTCATTCATTCTCTCCCTCTCCGTCTCTGTCTCTCTCACCGGCACAGATCTTTTCTGTAAGCGACCAACTCCAGCGAGGATCATAACAGGAAGTCTCCGTGGGAGAGGGACAGAGGATGTTGTGACTAAGTTGCTCTGGAACTGCACTCTGTCTACACCTGCCTGTCCCCTCTCTCTGCGGCCCCTTCTGGGCCCTCCCTTCTCAGAACTGCAGCTGTTCCCAGATCTGCACCGGCCCTATCCAGACCCTTCAGCTGGAAACTCTGTTCCCCCTGTCCCATGGCCTTCAAATTGTGGTTTACATGCGAATTGCTTGGGGAACTTGTTAAAAATGAGTATTATTGGGGGAGGAAGGGAGGCTGAGGGATCTGCGTTTTAACAAGCTCCCCAGGCCATTCCAATACAGATGGACACTTGAAGAAGCACGGAATTGCCAGACTTCTTGGCCAGTTAAAGCTTGAATTGAGCCTTTTCCTCCTACAGGAAACCTTCCTGGCTTCCTTCACCTGTTCTGGCCTCCCATGTGTACTTCTTTGGTTTGTTGGTACAGGTTTTTGTCTCAAAGCCTTGAAAGCAGGGACCTTTGTACGTGGTTAAAAGAGAAGTGGGTGCATTTGAGCAAACGATAAAGGGACTACAGTTCCGGAGCTTCAGGATAAATAAGACCGGCAGTCTGTGCCCCCTCCCGCCCCCCAGCTCTGAGAGGCTCCCAGCAGCTTGGAAGACACTGCTGGTTAGGCAGCTCCCTGGCGCGTTTGTTTGTGTGCCGTGCAGACACTGCTACTTCTGAGTCTTAGGCTGTGTCCCAGGAGAGGCTGTGTCTTCAGTGGAGCCGTTTGGGGTGACTTCTCTTCCACAACCAAGTCAGCACCCTCACTTCACATGAGGGAGTCCTTCGGTGGTACAAATGGTTAACGTATTTGGCTGCTAATTGAAAGATTGGCGGTTTGAGTCCACCCAGAGACGCCTTGGAAGAAAGCCCCGTCAGTCTGATCCAAAAAGTCAGCCGTTGAAAACCCCGTGGCGCATAGTTCTACTCTGACACGCCCAGGGTCGCCTTGAGTTGGAGTTGACTCCATGGCCACTGGTTTCCTTATGTGATGAGATGGACCCCAGCTCACTTCAAAAGAGGATGGCCATGGTCCTGGTTGAATGTCTTCCCTTTCCGCCCTGTTATTCGCCAAAGACACCCTGTTCAAAACCACTCTGACTCCCTGGCTTTACAGACGACGTTTGTGCCTGGAAAAATGTCTCTACAAAACCAATCTTGGTTGATCCTATGACGTGTGAAAGGCCTGGAGGAAGCGACTGTGTAGAGGAATGCTGAAGTGGCAAGTTTCTGTCAAGGAATTATTTTTGTGAAGTGAATCATCTCCTCCTCCCTTATTTGGTTTGTTGGTACAGGTTTTTACACCAAAGTCTTGAAACCAGGTGCCTTTGTACGTGGTCAAAACAGAAGTGGCTGTATTTGTGCCAATAAAGGGACAGCAGGTCAGGGGCTGCAGGAATAAGTGGGAGCCCAAGCTCTCTCCCCAGGGCTGAGGGGCCCCCAGTAACTTGGAAGATGCTACTTATTAGGATATGATTATAACAGTTTTTAGACCTAATCCCTTTGCCTAAAGAAATGGACCCTTGATCTCATTTTGTTTTGTTGTTGTTATCGTTAGTTGTCAAATTGGCTCTGATTTATGGCAACCCCGTGTACAACAGAATGAAACGCTGCCCTGCCCTACGCCATCTCCACAATCGTTGGCAAGCTCGAGCTCATCGCTGCGGCCACTGTGTATTTTGGGTGTCTTCCAGCCTAAGGGGCTTATCTTCCAGCAGTGTTGTGATCTGTAGAGTTTTCATTGACTCATTTTCAGAAGTAGAGTGCCACACCTTTCTTCCTAGTCTGTCGTAGTCTGGAAGCTCTGCTGAAACATATCCACCACGGGCGACCCTGTTGGTGTTTGAAATACCTGTGGCATAGCTGCCAGCGTCACAGCAACCAGCAAGCCACCGCAGTAGGACAGACCGACAGATGGGTGGTAGCATTTCGCTTTAGCAGTCTTTTACTTTGTTTGAAGCAGGTTGGAGAGAGGATCCAGGGTAGGACAGGGAAAGGAAAGACCCTCTTTGCCTGCCCAGCAATTTCATTAGGCAATTGATTAGGAATTTCAGGACATGCTTTTTTAGCCATCAGTGAGAATATCATTTTCCTAAGGGGCAGTTCTACTCTGTCCTACAGGGTCGCTATGAGTCGGAATCGAGTCGATGGCACTGGGTGGGGTTTTAATTATAGAATCATTTCAGAGGCTTCCTCTTTCCTTAATTCAACAAATATCAAGTGTTTTCTGATGCTTCATTGTACATGGTGTACTCCTTTCCGTTCTTCATCACTGGGACTCTAGTGGTTTGCAGGGCCAGTCGGGAGCTAATTTGAAGATTTAACGGTCTTCAGAGAGAGAGAAAGAGTCCTTGGGTGGCACAGATGGTTAAGCACTGGGCTACTGACTGAAACGTTGGTGGTTCAAGTCCACCTAGAAGTAACCCTGAAGAAAGACCTGGTGTTCTGCTTCCGGAAAGCCACAGCCATGAAAACCCTGTGGAGCACAGTCCTACTCTACACACATGGGGTCACCATGAGTCAGAATTGACTTGATGGCAGCTGGTTGGAGGGAGAGGTGCTGTCGTGCCTTAGTCATGGAGAGAAAGGTGTCAGAGATGCTGGCCTTTGGCGACAGATTCTTCAGTGCGAGAGGGAAACCCTCAGGAGCGTCAAGTGGCAATTGTTGTTTCTGGAAATTTACTTGTTTGAACTTTAAATCTACTTTCTGAGGTAGACAAGCATTGTTATTTTCATTTTTTGTTGCCCGACTCATTGGCACATTTCCTTTGAAGTGCGTCTGGATGCGTTTGAGCTGCCAACCTCTTGTCTAGTAGTCCAGCGATGAACTCTTTGTATCCCCCAGAGACTCCTCATTGGCCCTTAAAAATCAAAACAGAAAAACCATTGCTGTTGAGTTGATTCTGACTCGTAGCAACTCTATAGGACAGAGTAGAACTGTGCCATAGGGTTTCTAAGGCTGTGATCTTTTACAGAAGCAGATTGCCACATCTTTTTCCCGCGGGGCAGCTGGTGAGTTTGAACCCCTGACCCATCAGTTGGCAGCCAAGTGCTTAACCACTTTGCCACCAGGGCTCCTCCCTTTGACCCTTGTTGTTGTGTGGTGCCATCGAGTCGGTTCCGAGTCATAGAGACCCTATGTACAACAGAAAGAAACGCTACCCGGTCCTGTGCCACCTTCACAGTCATTGCTATGTTTGAGCCCATTGTTGCAGTCACTGTGTCAGTCTCATTGAGGACTTTCCTCTTTTTCGCTGACGTTCTACTCTACCGAGCATAATGTCCTTCTCTAGGGACTGGTCCCTCCCGATAACATGTCCAAAGAATGTGAGATGAAGTCTTGCCATCCTTGCTTTCAAGGAGCACTGGCGATATGTCTTCCAAGATAGACTTATTCATTTTTCTGGCAGTCCATGGTGTATTCAATATTCTTCGCCAGCACCGTAATACAAAGGCATCAATTCTTCTTCAGTCTTCCTTATTCATTGTCCAGCTTCCATATGCATATGAGGTGATTGAAAATATGCCTTAGGTCAGGTGCACCTTAAGTCCTCAAAGTGACATCTTTGCTTTTGAACACTTTAAAAAGGTCTTTTGCAGCAGATTTGCCCAATGTAATTGTTTGAGTTCCTGACTGCTGCTTCCATGCGCGTTGATTGTGGATCCAAGTAAAATAAAATCCTTAACAATGTCAGTCTTTTCTCCATTTATCATGATGTTGCTCATTGGTCCAGTTGTGAGGATTTTTGTTTTCTTTATGTCGAGGTGTAATCCGTGCTGAAGGCTATAGTCTTTGACCTTCATCAGTAAGTACTTCAAGCCCTCTTCACTTTCAGCAAGCAAGGTTGTGTTATCTGCATATCTCAGGTTGTTAATGAGTCTTCCAGCAATCCTGATGCCCCGTTCTTCTTCATGAAGTCCGTCTTCTCAGGTTATTTGCTCAGCATACAGACTGAATAAATACAGTGAAAAGATGCAACCCTGATGCATACCTTTCTTTTTTTTTTAATTGTGCTTTAGATGAAGGTTTACAGAACACATTAGGTTCTCATTACACAATTAATACACCTATTGTTCTGTGACATTGGTTGCCAAGCCTACGATGTGTGAACACTCTCCCCTTCTCGACCTTGGGTTCCCCATTACCAGGCTTCCTGTCCCCTCCTGCCTTCCTGTCCTTGCTCCTGGGCCGGTGTGCCTAACTAGTCTCATTTTGTTTTAATGGCCTGTCTTTGGCTGAGGGGTGAACCTTAGGAGTGACTTCAGTACTGAGTTAAAAGGGTGTCTGGGGGCCATATTCTTGAGGTTTCTCCAGTCTCTATCAGACCAGTAAGTCTGGTCTCTCTTTGTGATGGACACTTTTCTTGATTTTAAACCACACAGTATCCTCTTGCTCTTTTCCAACGACTGCCTCTTGGTCTTTGTATAGGTGCTGCATGAGCACAATTAAGTGTTCCGGAATTCCCATTCTCTGCACTGTTATCCGTAATTTGTCAGGATCCACACAGTCGACTGCCTTTGCATAGTCAGTAAGCACAGGTAAACATCTTTCTGGTATTCTCTGCTTTCAGCCAAGATCCATCTGACATCAGCAACAATATCCCTGGTTCCACGTCCTCTTCTGAAACCAGGCCTGAATTTCTGGCAGTTCCCTGTCGATGTACTGCTGCAACCACTTCTGAATGATCTTCAGCACAATTTTACTTGCGTGGGAAGTTAATGGTATAGTTCGATAATTTCTGCATTCTGTTGGGTCACCTTTCTTTGGAATGGGCACAAGTGTGGATCTCTTCCTGTTAGTTGGCCAGGTAACTGTCTTCCAAATTTCTTGGCTTAGATAAGTGAGCATCTCCAGGGCTACATCTATTTGTTGAAACATCTCAACAGGTATTCCACTGATTATTTGCACTGGGATTTTTCAAGCACCTTTGTGCCCATATCTCATCTGATATCGCCCTCAACTGGGTGAAATAGCCAGGTGCTATCTTCATTTTACAAAAGAGGAAATTGAGGTGTGGGTGAGTCTGATGACCCAGGTAGATACAGACCCAGCAGAGCTGCCTTGGCCCCTAGTTCCTAATCCATCATGTTGTCAGGAGCCGTGGAGTCGGTTCCATCTGATAGCAACCCTGTGCACAACAGAACGAAACACTGCCTGGTCCTGCACCATCCTCACAGTCATTGTTGTGGTTGAGTCCGTTGTTGCAGCCACTGTGTCAGTCCATCTCGATGAGGGTCTTCATCTTTTTCGCTCACCCTAATCTGTCATAACACTGTGAAAAGTGCAGATTTTGGAAGTATTGGCGTGGGGGGGTGGATTGGAAGGGTGGAGAATGGGCTTACTATAAGGAGCCCTGGTGGCGCAGTGGTTAAAGCGATCGACTGCTAACCCAAAGGTTGCCGGTTCGAAATCACCAGCGGCTCCATTGAAGAAAGATGTAGCAGTCTGCTTCAGTAGACATTGACAGCCTTGGAAATCCAATGGGGTTGCTATGAGTCGAAATTGACTTGCTGGCAGTAGGTTTGGTTTTCGGTATAGAGTGAATCCTCTCTGTCCATATGTTCTGTATGGTGAAATTTTTCATATAGGTAGTTTGCTGAAAAAAAATTTAAACAGAACTCTTTTCTGCATAGTTGAATGTTATAAGAAGTGCCTTTTTAAAAAAAATTTTTATTGTGCTTTAAGTGAAAGTTTATAAATCAAATCAGTCTCTCATACAAAAATTTATATACACCTTGCTATATACTCCTGGAAACCCTGGTGGCGTAGTGGTTAAGTGCTACGGATGCTAACCAAAGGGTCGGCAGTTCCAATCCACCAGGCGCTCCTTGGAAACTCTATGGGGCAGTTCTACTCTGTCCTATAGGGTCGCTATGAGTTGGAATCGACTTGACGGCGCTGGGCTGGGTATATACTCCTAGTTGCTGTGTCCCAACGAGACAGCACACTCCTTCTCTCCACCCTCTATTTCCGTGTCCATTCAGCCAGCTTCTGTCCCCCTCTGCCCTCTCATCTCCCCTCCAGATAGGAGCTGCCCACATAGTCTCATGTGTCTACTTGATCCAAGAAGCTCACTCTTCACCAGTGTCATTTTCTGTATCCCATAGTCCAGTCCAATCCCTGTCTGAAGAGTTGGCTTTGGGAATGGTTCCTGTCTAAGAAGTGACGTTTTGAGCCTCATGGTGAAATGTCATATTTCTGTGATGGCTTCCCTGGAGAGGGAGCTGATCTATGTCTGGGTTAGGATGATCACCTCCTTTCTAGGGCTTTCTTTCTGAGGCTGTGTCTGAGCCCTGGAGGCCAACCCTGTACAGCCTGTGACTGACCATCCTCCTAAGCACGGTGACCACCCTGAAGGGGGGACGAGGAGTTTATAGGAAGTGGTTTTACTGACCCCAGGGGACAGATTAGGTTGTTCCCCAAGCTATTCATCATCCTGCCTTCTCCATGAAGTCCCTGACCTTCCCGGCACCAAGGGCAGAGTGACCTTCTTCCTCTAGAGCCACCATAATTGTGACTGTTTTCCATTTTTATTCTTTTTATGATGGTGTTTCTTTATACTTTGAAAATCAAGCAGCAAGAAACAAAGCTGTTGTCCCTGGAGCTGGGATAACAGAACAGGGTTGTCCTTGCCTGGGGGGTTTTGTCTCTGGGAGGTGGGGAGCCATTCCTCCCTGTGAGCCTCCCCCGTCATCCTGACTTCATGCCAGACTTGTTTAGGGGCCCTAGGTTGAGCAAAAGAGGTTTTTCTGAATCTAAAGGAATCTGTGGCCACTGGCAAGCCAGCTGGGAAATTCAGGTGTTTGGGTTTTTAATTAAATTTGTAAGTGGAACCAGGGATGTGGTTAACCAAGAGCTGAGATCGCCCTGGCTTCTCACTCCACCCTGACCTCCGGGCTTGAAGACCTTTCCTGGGATGACTTTCCTCACGATTTTCTGCCTGTCTTCTTTGTCTTCTTTCTTTCCCTGTGTGCCCCCTCTCCTGTTGCCTCCCTCCCCACCCCACCTTGTGATTGAACTTCGCTCATTTCCAAATCCTCTCCCAGTGCCCTCGTCATCCCAGGAATTTGTTTGCAGGGTGCCACCTTCGAGAAATGGAGCCCTGGTGGTGCAACAGTTAAGTGCTTAGCTGCTAACTCAAAGGTTGGTGGTTTTAAACCACCCAGCCGCTCTGTGGATCAAAGTCCTGGTGATCTGCTTCCTTGCAAACCCCATAGGGCAGTTCTGCCCCATCACATGGGGCTGCTAAGGGTTGAAAATTGACTCCAGAGCACCCAACAACAACACTCACCTTGGGGAAGATGCCTGTGTGGCTGTATTCATGTATACAGGTCAGAATGGCCATTCCATGTCTCCTGTCTCACAAACTAGGACTCAACCCTATTCCTTCTACTGCCCCTGTGTAAGAGCTCCACACATATGACCACCACCACTGTGTACTACCAGAAGAAGGGGACGTAAGCCAACCTATCCACAGGCTCTGAAAAGGCACCTGTTTCCCTTCCTCCTCTCACCCTGGGATGTGGGCGTTATTATCTGTGTTATCTGAGGCTTCAAGATGTCAAGGAATATTCTCAAGGCCCCATGGCTTTGTCGATGGGGCCGTGATTCACCCT
Source organism: Loxodonta africana (assembly GCF_030014295.1). Taxonomy (NCBI): domain Eukaryota; kingdom Metazoa; phylum Chordata; class Mammalia; order Proboscidea; family Elephantidae; genus Loxodonta; species Loxodonta africana. Next base: position 20,364,312 of record NC_087359.1, read on the forward strand.
CGGGTCTTGCGTAATGCCTGGCACTGGAATTACGCCCTGACTCAGTCCGCCAGCATTTGGTATGACTTTGTACGAGTCACTGGGTCTCTCTCTAGGCTCAATTCCTCACCCATAAGATCAAGGACAGTTTTAGGTCGGTTGCTTTTAGTTGCAAGTTACAGAGAAAAATCTATAAATGGCTGAACCAACAGAGCTTTCTGGTTGTTCAGGTGAGTAAGAACTCTAGGGGTCATGCTTTGGTCTAGTTTGTCGGCTTCGTTTGCCTCCGATTCTTTTCATTCTGTCCTCTTCTGTGTATGGTTTCCTTCTTAGGGCTATTTCCCCGTTGTTGTTAGTTGCCATTGAGCTGGCTCCGACTCAAGGTGGCCCTATGTGCAACAGAACTAAAAGTTGCCCAGTCGTGTGCCATCTTCATGATCGTTGGTATGCCTGAGTTCATTGTCACAGCCATTTTGTATTTTGAGTGCCTTCCAACCTAGGGGGCTCATCTTCCAGCACTATATTGGACAGTATTCTGTTGTCATCCGTAGGGTTTTCACTGGCTAATTTTCAGAAGTAGATTGCCAGGCCTTTCTTTCACTCTGTCTTAGCCTGGAAGTGCCCACCACGGGTGATTCTGCTGTTATTTGAAATACTGGTGGCATAGCTTCTAGCATCATAGTAACATGCAAGCCACCACAGTATGACAAAGAGACAGATGGGTGGTGGTTACTTTTTCCAGGTCTCATGCCTCTTCATTTCCACAGTGAGAGCCTACCTTTGTCCCAGCTTCCCTGAGGACTGATTCAGGATCCCCTGGACCAATCCCTGGGACCAGGGAGATGGGACGTATTGAGTGGCTGACCTGTGGTCACCCGCTTCATACCTGAATCTGAGGGTGGCGGCAGCTTCTCCAGAGCCGAGAGGATTCTGCAAATGCAGTTTGGGGCCCTTGGAAAGAAGATATAGATGCTGGGAGACAACACTAAATGTTTATTACCACTGAGTTGGACTAGTGGGCCATTCACCAGAATGTAGGCTTCCAGGGGCAGGACATTTATTTTGTTTGCTTTTGTAGATGTGCCTGGTACCTAAGAGACTGCCAGGTGCAGGTTACTCCGCAGTGAAAGTTGACAAGTGAATGAACCTCTAAAGTCCTTTCCTCCTCTGACTGTCTGAGCCAGGAGTCTGTTTTTACATGGGACATCATCTTGCTACATTAGGGAGCTGGGGGTTTGGCTCATGGGTGTCTAAGTCCAGCCTTGCAGTTGATCACTCATGACTGGGCTCTCATGTACCTGCCCAAACGAGTTGTTACTGGAATAGCAACTGGATGCTCAGAATGGCACCTCTCACCTGAGGTTTCTCCCTTGATTCTGAGCATCTCTAGAGTAGTGCCATTGCCTCCTAGTCTACCTTGGGGGAGGCAATTTTGCTGCATTCGGGGCACGAGAAGCCCGAGGACGGGAGCTGGGGATGACAGATCTATGCAGACTTCTCCCCAGGCTCCTGTGTATAAGGGAAGATGGAGCCCGCACTGAGGCCAGACAGAGAGCTTGCCTGGGAGCAGCCACACAATGGGTTGAGATGGCTCCATGGATTGATACCTTTGTGTGCCAATTGCAAAGGAGATCTTCTGGGTGCACCATATTAGAGACATGGCTTTGATCTCCAGCCTGTTGAGGTCAAGGCAGGGGGCCCTATTTTGCTTGCTCTGTCCACACGTTACACAGGTAGGCTTTGTTCAAGGAGCAGTGACTCATGCTCATGAGGTGTGTGGGCTCTTGAAGAAAGCCATGCCCTCCTGGCGGGGCCACCAGCTGTCTGGAGTTGCCATTGTTAGAAAAACTTCATTGTCATGGGGTCTAGATTATTTTTACTCTGAAGCTTGAGTATGAATAGCCTCTTCAGGGAGGGTGGCTGAGTGGGAGGAAACAAGGTGATTAATATTATTGAAGGTGATGTATTGTGCTGGAGAAGCCCTGGTGGTGCAGCTGTTAAGAGCTCTGCTGCTAACCAAAAGGTCTGCAGTTCAAATCCACCAGCCGCTCCTTGGAAACCCTATGGGGCAGTTCTCCTCTCTCCTGTAGGGTTGCTATGAGTTGGCATTGACTTGACAGCAATGGGTTTGGTTTATTGTGCTAGAAAATGTGCTAGCTGCTGTAGTTGGTATTGCCCCATTTAACAGGTGATAAAGCTGAGGCTCCCAGTGCTTAAGGCACTTGTCCAGGGACACCCAGCTGGTAAATGGCATAGCCAGAACTTGAACTGAGGTTCACTTAGCGTCTAAGCTCCAAGCTTGGGTGCCTGCTTCTTTTGGAAAGTGTAGAAATCAAAAAATCAAATGGATTTGATAGTTTCCATAGCTACGATTTACCTTTTGCTGCTTCCTTCCCAGTAATGCACTGATAGCATTAAAACAGTTTTTCTTCCCCTTCGATGGAGCTGGATATAGATTTCTCTCTCCCCTACGTATAAGACAATAAAGTAAAAGTTAAAATCATTAATAAGAAAACTCATAGAAAGACTCACTTAACTAGAGCATTCCCTGAGGAGAAACTCTCAGTAATTTCTCAAAAGTTCTGGCACCTTCCACAGCTTGACCTCCTCTGTTTGCCATTCTCACACCTCTCTTCTGCAGATGTGCAGTCTGGGTTAGAGAGCTGTAAGTAATTGGGCACAGTCTCACAGCTGGCAGGTGGCAGAGTCAGAATCCAGATGCAGGACTGTTTGTCCTGACTGTATTCGCTTAAGAGATGGACATGTCCAAAACCCACATCAGCATCATCAGTTTCCTTGCCGTTGGAATCCTAGGAAGGAAGCCTAGGCAGTGAGTATCACAGTCTACATCTCCTGTGATAATGGCATGGAGAATGATGAGCCTGGGGCCCTTCCATCTTGCTAAGAAAGGCTTGTAAGGTTGGACGCAGGTGTTCGAATGTAACAGGAAGATGGACTGACACATACATCAAGCAAGGTGCTCAACAGAAGTATTGTCCTTAGGGCCCTCGCACTCAGTTACCCAGGCCAGTGCTGTGCATCTCTGACTCCTTGAGCATAACCTTGGTTGAGCTTTCAAAGCAGAGCTGTTGCTAGGCTTGCCCTTCTGGGGTTATGCCTAGAAAATGCTGCCTAATGCAGGACCATCATCACCGTCAAATTGGTTGGGAACCTGGTGAGAAATCCTTGGCCCATCTGAGGTGCACTCCCATCAGCTGCCATTTGCGCTCTGTCCTTTGCACAAAGATCCTTTCAGTTTCTGTGACTGGGAGGGCAGAGAATGGGGCCTCTGTGTGACCTCGATGTTGAGGGGATGGGAGTCGGAGTGTGTCTCATTCATTGGACTCAGTAGACTGAATCCTGGATCCCTCCTCCTCACTCATTGCCTTTCCCTTCTTGGTTTGAACCCTGCATTAGTCTTACAGAAGTGGACCAGCTCTGTGCTGTGTCTCTTGGGCTGTAGCCTCATCTCTGCTCTGATGTTGCTGGATTTAATTTGGAAGGAAAATTTCCATGTTCAAACCAGGAGCACAATTCATTTTTGACTTTTTTCTTGGAAGAATAGAATTTGAGCTGTTACTTCCATTGGCTTAAGCGAGATGATTTAAAGAGCCCCAGTGGCACAAACTGTTAAGCATTTGATGGCTAACTAAAAGGTTGGTGGTTCAAACTCACCCAGTGGCTTTGCAGGAGGAAGACCTGGCGATCTGCTTCATAGAAGATCATAGCCAGGAAAACTCTATGTGGACAGTTCTACTCTGTCACATTGGGTCACTGTGGGTTGGAATTGACTTGAAGTCACCTAACAACAACAACAGCAAAGTGGGACAACTTATGTAAAAGTTGTGTGCATGCTCTAATGGGCAAGGCAGATCTGGTGCCTGGGCAGCCCCAGGGATCTCTGTGGATTTGAGTGGCAGACAGGAGTGGGGGTGGAGAAAGGAGGCATTAGCTCTTCCTTTCTAGAGTCTGGAGTGGGTATCTCCATTAGCTCCTTTTCCCCTGTGGCCTGTAGGCTTCTTTCCTTGTGGTCTCTATCCTCCATGTCTCCTTCCCTGACTCTTCCAATGCCTGATCAATGACACTCAGAGTTGGAAGAGACATAGAATCCAATATTCTTGTCCAGTGGTTGTCCAGATTAGACTTGAGTAAACTTACTGATGAGGTGCTATTTATGCAAAGTTTTCTTTTCCCTATCATATTTCTTTCCCCTGAACTTCTATAGTGCTGACACTCTAATATTAAGTATATGGCCATGGTTTCACATGCGTGAGTCTTTTTCCTTCCATATCATCAGAGATGCACATTCAATATCTGATTTCTTGGCACCTGGCCTAATGTTGACACCCAGTAGAGACTTCCTATATACTTGGTGACCTGGCCAATTGAAGGTCCACCCTGGTCTGCCATTTGACTGGTGGAGCCGTGAGTTACAGTGATGCTGGGTCCTTGGACTATGGTGAGATTATCCTAATACATTCCCATTGAGAAAAAAACAGCCACACGTTCTGCTGTTTGAAGATGTTGTTGGCCTTTGCTTGGAGAGGCCCTGCGCATTGTCCACTTCATCTGCTGTACATTAAGTGGTGGCACAGGCCTGTGAGCCAGGAGCCCTGGGTTCTGCTCAGTCTTGGCCTCCTAACTTCCCATGTGGCTTTGAAAAAGCCACTTCACACCTCAGCCTGTACTCTGTCCATTAGAACTAGATGGTTCCTTGACTCATTTTAGCATAGAGGGCATCACCTTGTCACGTTTTCCTTGCTGTTTTCTTCAGATGACCATGAGCAAGGTAGGGGTAAGGAGAAACATGTGATTGTTCTCCAAGGACATACTAGTCCCAGCTCTCCTGCAGCACTGCTCAGCTTCTTGAGACTTGAATCTTCTTGGAGAATCTTGGAGAACCTTCTTGAGATTTCAATTAAACATAAATGAAATCAAGATATAAAACAATGTTGCTGGCAATCATTATAAAACATCATTGATGATAGTTTGGGATGTCTTCAGAAATATTTTATGGTGACCTTACACCAAGATAAACAAATATTATGGAGTAAATTGTCCCTCCTTCTGTGGGTGGAGAAAATTTTATTCATCAAAGGGCTTTGGGATACTCTGCCTGCCATTTTCCAGAGTAAACATTTGGACTCCAGCTGCCTTCAAAAGACTGATCTTTTTTTTTTTTCCTATAAGATTTTAATTTTGGTGAAAATATACACAGTGGAACATACATCCATTCATCAATTTCTACATGTACAATTCAATAACACTGGTTACATTCTTCACGTTGTATCACCATTTGCGCTGTCTCTATCCAGGTGGTTTCACCACCAACGACTTAAACTCACTGCCCCCTAAATTTCTCATCTGTGCTTTATAGGTACTGTCAACAGTTTGATCTCATATAGATAATTCTTTAAAAAAGCACAATACTCATGGTGAACATTCTTTACTAATCTAGCTAAACAGTCATTTAGTTTAAAGATGACTTCAGGGGATAATTTTGGTTCGTGGTTTGAAGATTTTCTCAGTGTGATAGATTCAGGGGGCAGGGGTCCCTCCAGTCTGAATAGATCCAGTAAGTCTGGGTCCTGTAAGAATTTGAAACTCCACCCCCGCCTCCCCATTTGATCAGGATTCATCTGTTGATCAGAAGAAGACCAGATCTATTGCCGTTGAGTTGATTCCAACTCATACTGACCCTGTGGAGCAGAGTAGAACTGCCCCTTAGGATTTCCAAGCATCTTTACAGGAGCAGACTGCCACATTTTTTTCCTGCGAAGGGGCTGGTGGGTTCGAACCACCGACCTTTCGGTTAGCAGCTGAGCGCTTAACCACTGTGCCATCAGGGCTCCTTTCTGTTGATCAAAGGACTGATCTTTTAGAACAACTTAATAGGTGCCCTTCCTGTATGTAAAAATGAGGTTCTTTTTGGATGCTGGATTTAGGGGCAGACTGGGAGCTGCAAACAAACAGCTATGGGAGACCTACTGTGAGGAGAATTCTGCTCCAAGGGGTGGCCCATCTGCCTGCTGTTCTTCACTTGCTCTTGAGGCAGAGAGGTGGCTTGTTAGAACTTGAATTGTTCTGGGGCAGGAGAAGTCTGCCAGTCCCCCTTCTTCCCGCCCTAACCTCACCCCCACCCCCCATTAGGGGGAAAAAAAAAAACCATTCCTTCCCCTTTTCAGCATCTGTGTCTTTAAGAATTCCCTTCATTGTAACCCCAGACAGAGAGTCTTCTGTGAGCAGCACTGGAGGCCTGTCCTAAGTGACACCCCGCCCCCCATATTAAAAGACCATCGGAACAAGCTCCCCATTCTCCTCTGGAGAGGGTCCCTCTGTCCCAGGCCTAGCGACTCTTAAGGGAGCGTTTATCCTGGGCCACTCGGTTTACAAAGACGTTGGAGTGTCAGATAAACTCACCAGACCCATGGGGGAGGAGGACAAAACCCCCTTTCTTTCCACCCCTGCAGGGAGACCCATAAAGACGCCATGCTGGAGAGCAGGGGTCTGCACAAACAGAAGGGGGGTCGGGGTCAGGATTCATGCGGGGAGGGCGTTAGGGGCTCAGCTCTTATCATTTCATTTTAGGGAATCTTAGCCACGATCCTTCTTCCAGAAGGTAAAAGATCCCAAATTACCTCACCTCCCCTCTCTCTCTAGGTCACTGAGGAGCTTTTTAGCTGATTTGCCAGAGAGAAATTCTGAGTTTCTGTATACTGTTTGTTGGATATGGGGAGACACACATTGTCATGGACCTGGTCCTAGCTGTGTGCAGTTTTTAAAGATCCTCTTTGGACAGCTCAGCATCATGGGGTACATTTGGCCATCTGGGGAGTGCACGCACCCCACTGGTGTTTGTGAGTGTGTGCATGGACTCTGTGGAGTTTGTGTGTGTGTGAGTGTGTGTGTGTGTGTGTGTCTGCACCTTGTTGGGGTGTGGTGTGCTCCATCTGGGGCTGTGCACTCACCCTGTTGGTGTGTGTGTGAGAGTAGACGCCATTGTTGTGTGTATGTGTACCCCCGTTAGTGCGTGTTTGTACCCCTTTGGGATGTGTGTAAGTGTGTTGTGTATGTGAGTGCATGTGAACTCCATTGTGTCTGTGTGTATGTGTGTCCCATTGCGTATGTGCAGATGTGTGCGTGAGTGTGCCTCGTCAGTGTGTGTGCGTGTCCCTTTGGGATGTTTGTAAGTGTGCCGTTTCTGGGGGTGTGTGTATGTGAGTGTGTGTGTGGACTCTGTGGTATGTGTGCCCCATTGGAGTGTGTGTATGTGTGCTGTATCTGGGGGTGTGTGAGTGTGTGTGCCCAGTCTGTGTGTGTACCCTGTGGAGGTATGTGTGTGCCCCATCTTGGGGTGGGAGTGGGGGCACCTACCCTCCCTTGTGGGGGTGTAACCATAACCACCTAGAGTAGCCTTTACTGTGAATGGCATCGCTTTCACTCATGTAAACAAGGCATTTTTCTGATTGGCCCGTTGTGGGAGAACACTAAGTGCTACCTGCTGCATCAGCCTCTCACCTACTCCTTAACAGCAGCTTTGACAGTGTAGCTAGTCTGTCCTACAGACCCAGAAAGCAAGGCTCAGAGAGGGTAAGTGACTCACCTGATGTCTCCCAGCAGAGGAACGCTGGAGGCTCAAGCCCTGGTGTGTCTAGTTTCAAAGTGTCTGTCTATCTGTCTGTCTGCCCTAGAGCTGAAGGCCAGGCTTGGGGCTGTGGGGATGGAGGCTCTGCAGGCCCTTGCCTTTCATGGAGCTGGTTGTGGTTTTGATGTATGGCCAGTGGGTCTTGCTCTGCAGCTGACACAGGGAGATGGTCTGCACACACACCCCTTGGGCTGCAGGAGAAGATCCTCTTCCCTTCCCACCAGGATCAGATACAGCAGTGGGGCTGGTCAGGTGCCATCCAACGTGCATGCTAGCTAAGTGGTTGTTGGCAGTGTTGACGTGTGCTCAGGACAAGAGGGAAGGGAGGTGCAGATAGGCCACCATCTGCTATGGGGTGCATTTTAGGTCCAGACAACCCGGAAAAGGAAGTCAGCTCACACTCTCCTGCCTTCTCCCGGCTTCCTCCAGCCCTTCACCCTGGGACTGGAGAAGAGTCTAGTGCTCAGGATCAGGGGGTTTGAGGTGTGGGTTCTGGTCTGTCGCATCTCTCATGCTGGTATCATGCATGCACCCCACTTGTTCCTGTGGGAGACGGTGGAGATTAGGAGGAACCTGCAGCTGGTCAGTCCTGTCTGGAAGAGAGAAGCCCAGCTGCTTTGGCAAAGGAGCTGGACTTAGGAACCTTGCTGGAGCTGTGGCCCAGGAAAACCCTTCCCCGCTGATGTCCTAGACAGAGGAATCCTGACCCAGCTTCCAGCTTGCAGTCCTCCATCTGTGACTCCCTCCTCCCATTTTCTTTTCTCAGGCAGCAGTGGTGGGGTGCGTGCGTGTGTGTGTGTGTGTGTGTGTGTGTGTGTGTGTGTTGGGAGTTTGTCTCTAGAATTGCCCCCTAGTCTGTCTGTGTTCTACTCTCTGTGCAGCTCTGCTCTTTTCACCCCCGCCCCAGGAGGGGGTCTGGAGGGGGCTGGTGGTGCAGGGGCAGCCAACAGGGGCCTTCGAGGGTGGGCTTTATGGCTGAATCCAGAATCCTTTCATATGTCAAAGCTTCAGGGGCAGTCAGGGGCTCAGATTCCATGGCAGGAGCTCCTGGGCTTTCCCTTTGTCTCGCTGAGTACCCCCTTATCCCAGAGAGGGCTGGACTTGAGGCTGTTCCACCCAGGGCCTGCCTAGAGTGTGACCGGGACCATCTGGTCCATAGGACCCAGAATCTTCCACATGGATACTTCCATCAGATGGGGCCAAACGTGCAGATGGGGATGGATTGGGTTCTTGCCACCGAACCCTGCACCCCACTATTCTGGTCACTCCTGGCAGGGCGGCTGCCTATACAGGTGTGCTTGGTCATGTCTTTACAGCACTGTGAACCTGCATTTCATATGGGGGAGTTGTTTGGGCCCGCTATCATATTATAGAGAAGTTTCATTCTCATCACTTTATAGGTTGGGAATGTAAAGGAGCGGGGTGATAATTGCACTGGATCCAGGATTGAAGGGCCTAGGTCTCAATCTTATTCTTTCCCAGGTGGCTGATCCTGGGCAAGGTTCTCTAGCTCTCTGCTACCTCTCTGTGCCTCTTGTCTATTTTACAGGCAAAATATCGGGAATGAGTTCTGAGGTTCTGCCCAGCTCTAAAAAAATAAAACAATTGCATGCTTTGGGATGTGTGTAAACCTGTTGCCATTGAGTCGATTCTAAGCCATGGCGGCCCCATGTGTGTCAGAGTAGAACTGTGCTCCATAGGATCTTCAATGGCTGGTTTTTCAGAAGCAGATCACCAGGCCTTTCTTCCGAGGGACCTCTGGGTGAACTTGAACCTCTAACCGTTCAGTTAGCAGCTCAGTGTGTTAACTGGTTGCACCACCCAAGGATTCTAAGGGTGTGTGCACATGTGGCTTTATAAGTATGTGGTTGTGTCCTTGGGCTCATTTATCTCCAGGTTCTTCACTCCCGTCTAGTAGCTCCTGCCCTGTTAGTAAATGTCCCTAACTCCTCACCCTACTCAGAAGACTTCAGGCCTGTTGCAGTGGCAGCAGTGAGGACATGGAGAGCCGTTCGGCCCCTATGGCTTTATTGAGGGTGGGGAGCAACCAGCAGAGTCAGGGTGAGATCCGAAGTCAGGGTGCACATCTCCTAAATGGCTAACTTCTCCATTGCATCGGCCCCAAGGGCTGCTGGGTGAGTGGGTGGACAGAGGGCACAGCCAGGGCTCGGGGCAGTTGGCTGCAGAGGTTGGTGGCTGCTCTCTCCTTCTGGCTTCTTTCACGCCCTCGTAAAAGCTGGAGGCTCTTGGGTCTGTCGTGTGGACGAGCGAACCCAACGTGGCCAGCACCACCAATCTGTGTCTGTTCCTGCAGGAGAATGGGCGCCTTCTGTTTTGGCTTGCTTTTCCTGCACATGAAGCGTCCTGTGCTCAGATCTGTCAGAAGGACAAGCCCTTCCTCTGGTGCTCACCCTTTCTCTGGTGCCAGAATCTCCCTCCCAGAGCCCTGTGGGTTTGACTAGCAGGAGGAAACAGTCTGTGCTTGGCTGAATCCTGTTTCTCCTTCTTTCATCCTTGACTTTTTCAAGGGGTGAGGAGGGAGCCTTCTTTTGATGAAAGACGTGTTGTGGAAGATGAAAAGAAGATCCCCCTGTGTAATTGTTGGCACTGTTAATTACTGCCCTCGCCTGTCCCCTGGAATTCCAGGCCTGAGAGGGAGGAAGGTGCCCGGGCTATTTAAGTTGGCCGCTGTTGCTGTCTGGACTGAATCTTCACCTGATAACACGTGGAGGGGAGGCGGGTTTCGCACAAGCAGGTTTCTCTCTTCGCTTGACATAAGACTCCTGTTCTTTCCTAGGGGGAGGGCGCTTAGCACAAGGGAGACTTCAGAGGAGAAAGGGGGAGCTGGGAGGGCTAGCAGGGTTCGTGGCAAAAGGAGAGAGGGGGAGTTGTCATTTAGTAGGCCTGTGAAAACAATACGGGGTTTGTCTCTAGGGTCCAGCGGTGTCTGGGGAGGCCAGCCAAGATGGGCCCGAGCAGAAGGAAAATAAGCACAGGTCTGACGAAAATGTGGTGACCCCGAGGAGGAGGGAAAAAGGCACCTTTGTTTGGGGAGGTCAGGGTGAGGGGTGAAGGTGGGGGCAGAGGGATCTGCAGAGGGGACACTGCCGAGGGAGAATTGCTGCTCCATCCTGGATCCTGGGCACCCAAGAGGGGCTTGAGAAGCCCAGGACACCAAGCTCGGTGGCGTGTTCTGGGTGTGACTGGCCCAGATGCTTTGCGCTCCGGGGTGGAGCTTGAGGGAACCCACGTCCTTATTAGCTCTGCTCCATGAGGGTGGCTGCCCGTGAGGGTGGCTGCCCGAGGGAGACAGTTCTAGTGTATTCTCCCCAGAGTCTGGGAGGGAGAGGATGGATGGAGGGGTCATCCCTGGCTTGGGGGCTCCTGCTTGGCTACCAGGCCCCTGGACGATACAAATGGTTTGCGCTCAGCTACTAACTGAAAGGCTGGCAGTTCAAACCCACCCAGTAGCTCTGTAGGAGAAAGACCTGTAAAGATTACAGCCTAGGAAGCCCTATGGGGCAGTTCTGCTGTGTCACATGGGGTTGCCATGAGTTGGAATTGACTCAGTGGGACGCAGCAACAACAAGTAACTGAAAGGTTGGTGGTGCAGATCTGCCTCAGGACACCACGGAAGAAAGTCCTAGTGATCTCCTTCTGAAGGGTCACAGCCATCGAAAACCCTGTGAAACATAGTTCTGCTCTGAAACGTGGCGTCGCCATGGGTCGGAGTTGACTTGATGGCAGCTGGTTTGGTCTTTTTTTGTGGGCTCCCGTTTGGCTTCTACTTGTTATGCCTGGAGAGCCTGCTCTGGGACAGAGATGCATTCAGAGCTGGAGACTGGCCCTGTGGGGTTGGGACAGAAGGCCACTCACAGAGTTCCCAGGAGCCCTTTGCCTGGCCAGGCTGTTGATGGAGCCCTCAAGTGCCAGTAGGGCTGTCTGATGAGGCTGAGGGACCTTCCTGCCAGAGTGCTGCCTTCTTTACACCCACCCTGGTGGTGCAGTGGTTAAGAGCTCGGCTGCTAACCAAAAGGTCAGTAGTTCGAATCCACCAGCCACTCCTAAGAAACCCTTGTGGGGCAATTCTTCTTTGTCCTATAGGGTCACTATGAGTCAGAATTGACTCAACGACAATGGATTTGGTCTGGCTTTTTAAGACACTCTTTTAGCAACCCCCTCCCCCCATGATTTCCTTTTTTGCAGATACCCCTGTCACCCCTGTAGAACGTGTATCCCCAAACGCAATGACTTACTCTGTTCCCAATTGATGATATTTGTTTCTCTTTGGTTAGCCTTTGCCCTTTTCTTTACCACCCTGGGATCCTAGGTGAACTTGCCCTTGTTCGTGTAATGTGTCCTTACAAGGGCTCCACCAGGCACAGTGACCCAGGGAAGAGTGGCACCCACCCCTCCTGTGAGGGGCCAGCACAGCAGCCGACTGCCCACGGGAAGCCAGGTGCTAGTGAGCCCAGCTGCTGCCCACCAGCCCAGCAGGCACTGTGAGCTATGTGGGAGCATCCTGGCACTGGGGCGTCAGAACCACACTGGGCCAACCCAGGGGCCCGTTTCTCCCTTCGCCCATGCTGCCGCCAACAGCGGTAGAAGAGACACACCATTCTCAGAAGGGAGTTGGGTGCTGTTGAGGTTGTTATGCCCTAGGCCACGGCTGAGAGTCAGTAATAGACTCAAATAACCAAAAAACCAAACTAGTTGCTGTCAAGTTGATTCCAACTCATAGTGATCCTATAGGACAGAGTAGAGCTGCCCCATAGAGTTTCCAGGGAGCGGCTGGTGGATTCGAACCGCTGACCTATTGGTTAGCAGTCGACTGCTTTAACCACTGTACCACCAGGGCTCCAATACAGTGAAATCTGAGAGTCGGAACTCGATGGGACTGTCTTGTTTTTCTGGGTCTCACAAGTTTTCCGCCTTTGACAGGGTGCAGCTCCCCACTTTTCTTTTGCTCTCTATTAGTGGAAAATATGAGTTTTCCATCTCTGACAGGTATCTGCCTTACACGGGTTCCGGCTTTCACAGGTTTTACTGTAATAGTAATTGCTATCACAATAGCGCAAGTTCCAAACATGGTCTGAGAACCATACACACACGGACGCACACACAGGCACACGCACATGCACACATGTGTGCACACTTACTCAAGCACACACATGCACACACATGTTCATTTGTTCCACACAATGACCCTATGAGCTAGGCATTATTATCACTGTTTTACAGATGAGGAAACCGAGGCACAGAGAGGGTAAGTAACTTGTCAAAGATCCCACAGCTATAAAGTGGTAGAGCTTGGCCCCAAGCCCAAGCCCTCTGGCCCCAGAGGCTGTGCACTAACCACTGGGCAATGCTGCTAATAACCATGGAGGCTGCTGTGTGCCAGGTGTTACGTGGTCCGGAGCTGGTGTCCCTTATTCTCATTTTACAGTGGTAGAACCCGAAGCTCAGAAAGGTTATATGAACCTGCTCAGGGGCACCTAGTTGCCAGCTCAGCTTGTCGACTCAGAAAGCCTGTGCCCCTCTGCAAAGTGGAATCCTATGCCCCACCTAACCGGTTGTCCTGCAGAGAGTTTGCGTCATCTATGCCCTCCCTATTCCTCGAGTCTGCGGGGGGAGCCTCAGAGAGTCAGTGGGTCCATCCTAGCCAAGAGGGGTAGTACAGGAGGGTGAGTCTGCTGGTCCCCCTGTCAGGGGGGTACCCTGGTCTGCTGCTTCCTCTGTGCCCTCCCAGCTCTGCTCTGTGTCCCCAGCTGAGCTGCCCTGTGACTCTGGCCACCCGCCAGCCCCTCCCCCAGGGTTTGCGCCATGGGCTGATGCTAGTTTCCTTTCCCTTTTCCGCTTTGGTCCTTCCCCCTTTTTCATTTATTATGACCCTGGAGGTTTGTTTCAACCTCAGACCCACGAAGACAGGCCACTGAAGCTAAGACAGATGCCAGGTGGGACCTGCTCCATCCCAAAGGAAATGGCCTTGTCTCCCTATTAATTGTTTGGGGTCCAGGTCGCTGGGTGGGGGACTCCCTCACTATCGGTAAGGGGGACCTGGAGCCAATGAGGAAGGAGAGAGGGCAGACCATGCCTCGGGCAGCGAGGTTTGGGATCTTGGGCTGGGGTCGCAGGGGGACAGCGAAGGTGAAGTAAATGCTGTTTCCAGTGGCCCTTGTGCCCTCAGCCTTCATGGTTGCTCAGGCTGGTCCCTGACCTGAGTGCCCCCCCCACCGCCCCGCCCTGCAGCCTACCCTCCTTAAGGGGACCCTCCTTAAGGGGACAGGTACCCGATGATTATTGAGCACCTGCTCTGCACCAGGGGACAGTGGTGGTTCAGTGGTGGAATTCTCACCTGTGCGGGAGACCAGATTGGATTCCTGGCCAGTGCATCTCAAACACAGCCACCACCTGTCTGTCAGTGGAGGTGTGCTTTTTGCTAGGCTGCTAAACAGGTTTCAGTGGACCTTCCAGACTAAGATGGACCAGGAAGAAAGGCCTGGTGATCTGCTTGTGAAAATCAGCCAGTGAAAACCGTGTGGATCACAATGGTCTCATCTGTTGTGCATGGGGTCACCATGAGCTGGGGGCTGACTTGACGGCAGCTAACAACTACGGCTACGTGCCAGGCTCTATGAGTTGCTTTCCATATGCTCTCTTGTTCCTCTTTACACAGACCTTGGAAGGGATTTTCCTTTTCATCCTGGCTTCACTGATGTGGGTTGAGATCTTAGGTGTCCTGCCCAGGGTCACAGCTGGTGGGTGGCAGAGCCTGGATTTTAAACCCAAGAAGTTTGCTTGTGTCTGTTTGCGGTGAATCTCCATCCCCACTGCCAGCCTAGGCAACCACTCATCTGCTTCCTGTCTCTGTGGATTTGGAGTCCCTGGGTGGTGCAGTTAATGTGTTTGACTGTCACCGAAAAGTTGGGGGTTCGAATCCACCTAGAGGGGCCTCAGACAAAAGGCCTGGCTTGACTGCAAAGCCTGTATTTTTCCAGACCCGTCTGTCTGTCTTCAGTACCAGTTCAGTCCCCACCTCCTCCAAGAAGCCCTCCTAGGGACTCCCCTCTCTGTCATGGTTCAACCTTTGAACTATTCAGCACCGACCTTTTTTTTTTTCTTTTTTATTGTACTTTAGGTAAACGTTTACAGAACAAACTAGTTTCTCATCAAACAGTTAGTACGCACATTGTTCTGTGACATTGGTTGACAACCCCACAACATGTCAACGTTCTCCCTTCTCAACCATGGGTTCCCTATTACCAGCTTTCCTGTTCCCTTCTGCCTTCCAGTCCCTGCCCCGGGCTGGTGTGCCCCTTCAGTCTTGTTTTGTTCCATGGTCCTGTTCAATCTTTGGCTGAGGGGTGAACCTCAGGAGTGACTTCATTCCTGAGCTGAAGGGGTGTCCAGGGGCCATACTCTCAGGGTTTCTCCAGCCTGTCAGGCCAGAAAGTCTGGTCTTTCTTTTGGAGTTAGAATTTTGTTCTACATTTTTCTCCAGGTCTGTCTGGGACCCTCTATTGTGATCCCTGTCAGAGCAGTCAGTGGTGGTAGCCGGGTACCATCTAGTTGTACTGGACTCAGTCTGGTGGAGGCTGTGGTAGATGTGGTCCGTTAGTCCTCTGGACTAATCTTTCCCTTATGCCTTTAGTTTTCTTCATTCTTCCTTGCTCCCAAAGGTGTGAGACCAGTGGAGTATCCTAGATGGCCACTCACAGGCTTCTAAGACCCCAGACGCTACTCACCAAAGAAGAATGTAGAACATATTCTTTATAAAATATGTTAGGCCAATTGAGCTAGATGTTCCCTGAGACCACGGTCCCCATAGCCCTCAGCCCAGCAATCTGGTCCCTCAGGGAGTTTGGATGAGTGTATGGAGCTTCCATGACCTTGCCTTGTACAGGTTTCAGCACCAAGTTTTTAGACCATGGTTGGGAGCTTCTTCCTCTCCTACCTTGAGGTACATTTTAACTATCTCTACAGGTTGTATACTCGAAAACAGAGCAGGTCTTTCTGTTCTTTTTGTGCCCCCCGAAGCATGTAACCTAGCTGGGTGCAACGCAGCTGCCTCAAGTGCTTGTCAAATGGAGAGGGAAAGGACAACAAGTCACGGGTGTGTGCCTACAGGTCGCCGGGTTCTGGATGCTGTACACGCAGATGAGCATGATCAGTGTCATTTTACAGGTGAGAAAACTGGGCTCGGGGACGTTGTGACTATCCAGCAGCTGGTGAGGCTCTGTTGACCTGGAAGCCCATAGTTTCCCCATTCACCAGCTGCCGCTGTGGCTTCCGGAGCCCCGAGCCCTGAGCCCTGGTGGAAAGGGAGGCTGGTGGGAAAGCTCGCTGGGGAAAGGAGACAGGGTTTACGGGCGACATTCGAATACATCCCCCAGGCTGCCTACCTGGCCACCAACTGTTTTTTTTAACCAAATGGCTTTATGGTATGTATGATTTACATACTGTAAAATTCACATCTTGCAAATGTAGAATTCAGTGATTTTTGGGAAATCTGCAAATTTGGACAACCTTTAGCACAACCCAGCTTCTTTCTTTCTTTTTTTCATTTTAATCTCATTGTGGTAAAATGGAAACCCTGGTGTCGTAGTGGTTAAGTGCTAGGCTGCTAATCAAAAGGTCTGCAGTTGGAATCCACCAGGCACTCCCTGGAAACTCTGTGGGACAGTTCTGCTCTGTCCTATAGGATCGCTGCGAGTTGGAATCGACTTGACGGCAATGTGTTTGGTTTTTGTGGTAAGATATATAAAATATATAAGAAAACTTGGCCACTTTTATCATTCTTAACTGTGCAAGTCAGTGACATTACTTCCACCATGTTCTGCTACCATCACCAGTCTGCTTCCAAAGTGTTCCATCCCCCCATACAGAAACTCAGTAACTCCCCAGCAAGATCTCCAGTTCCCTCCCTCCCCCAGCTTCCCACCCTTAAACTTTTATCTCTATGCATTTGTCTCTTCTGGATATTGTATATAAATGGGATCATACAATATTCGTCTTTTTGTGCCTTATTCCACTCAGCATAATGGAGCCCTGGTGGCACAGTGGTTAAGAGCTCAGCTGCTAACCAAACGGTTGGCACGTCAAATCTACCAGCTGCTCCTTGGAAACCCTATGGGGCAGTTCTACTCTGTCCTATAGGGTCGCTATGAATTGAAAATGATTCGATGGCAAAGGGTTTGGTTTGGTTTTGGTCTGGACGTTTCATGGAGTCCCTGGGTGATGCAAACGGCTAATATGCTTGACTGCTAACCAGAAAGTTGGTTTGAATCCACCTAGAGGTGTCTTGGAAGAAAGGCTTGACAACCAACTTCTGAAAACTCAACCACTGGAAACCCCATGGAGCACAGTTCTACTCTGACACACGTGGAGGTGCCAGGAGTTGGAGTTGACTAAATGGCAACAGTTTTTTTTTTTTTTGGTGGGATAGTTCATATAAATGAAATCATACATGTAGTCATCTATGTCTGGCTTCCTTCACTTAGCGTGAATGTTTCTGTGCAGTGCCTATCACTGACCTTTGATTGATCCTCTTGTGTGACAGGACCATTAAATACTTGGCAGTGGACGGGTTAATGGGAAACCAGCTAGGGTGGGTTGGGTGCAGCTTGGAGGGGTAGATCTGAGCCTTGTCTTGTCTTCAGCATTTCCTCCCTGAGGCTTCTCTGTCCAGGTTTCCCACCTTGCCAGCCAGCTTCAAAGTAGCTGGCTTCCTCCATCCCGGCTGTTGAGGCTTATATTAAGTCAGGATGACAGACAGAGGAGGGCTGTTTCCTGGCAATTAAAGTAAGTGGAAGCTTGGAACGCCATCCAGTGCTCCTCCTGGCAGGAAGGACTTGAGTCTCCTATCACATCGTTCCCTGTTGCACCAGTGGATTTCTGGGAGGAAAATGGAGAGCTCCTCCTTCCCCATGGCTCCCCATGCTGCGGCTGCTTTTCCTTTCTCCCCATTGACTCTCAAGGCTCTCGTATGTTGTTAGTTGTCATCGAGTCTGTTTCAACTCATAGTGACCCTGTGTACAACAGATTGAAACACTGCCCGGTCTTGCACCATCTTCACAATCGTTGCTATGCTTGAGCCTATTCTTGCAGCCACTGTGTGAATCCATCTCGTTGAGGGTCTTCCTCGCCCTCACCAGCCCTGTACTTGACCGGACACCATGTCCTCTTCCAGCGAGTGATCCCTCCTGATGACCTGTCCAAAGCAAGCAATCAGGACAGTGTCCTGTTGTCATCCATAAGGTTTTTATTGGTTAATTTTCAGTAGATCACCAGGCCTTTCTTCCTAGTCTGTCTTAGTCTGGAAGCTCCACTGAAACATATCCACCATGGATGACCCTGTGGTATTTGAAATATCAGTGGCATAGCTTCCAGCATCACGGCAGCACGCAAGCCACCTGAGTGCAACAAACTGACAGAGAAGTGGGGACATATCCAAAACCAAACCAAACCCAGTGCCATCGAGTCGATTCCGACTCATAGCAACCCTATAGGACAGAATAGAACTGCCCCATGGAGTTTCCAAGGAGCGCCTGGTGGATTCGAACTGCTGACCCTTTGGTTAGCAGCCGTAGCACTTAACCACTATGCCACCAGGGGACATATATAAGGATAAAAACACCTGTTTAATCTTATTTCTAGGACTTTTCCTCCCTAACGTCCCCATTCCAATACAAGGAGACGGAGTGAGGAGCCATTTATTCATTCAGCAAATACGTACTGAGAGTCTGGTGTTGGGGAGAGGGTGAATGAAACACAGCTTGGGACTTCCTGATATTCACAGTCTGGTGGGAAAAGAAGGTATGAAATGAACACTCTAAGGCACTGAATAAAGACAGAATTAACGAGGCCACCGGCTCCGAGATGAGGAAGATGACAAGCTTGCTTGCAGGGGCAAAAAGAAGGTGGAGGGGGAACTTTAAGGGATAGGTTGTGGGTAGGGAAGAGAGGGAAGACTAAGGCTTGTTGGGGGCTGGTGCAGAGGCACATGGCCAAGGCTAGGGGCTGGGGCCTCCAGGTGATCAGAGAAAGTAGGAGAGCTTTGCTCTGTGACAGGCAGCTTGCAGGTTTATCAGGAGGCTGCTCCCATCAGTGATGATGGGAAAAGGTGATTCCTTACTCTAGATAGACTTGACCCTGGGGCTTTGGATAAACAGCGGGCTGGGCTTCTGGACTGGGAGGGTCAGGGATTTGCTTCTGCTGCTGTCTTTCTGTGGGACCCTGGGGAGTTTCTCCTTCTATTTTATACCCCTGTTTAAATTGCATTTGTGATTTGTATTTTAAACCAATATCTCTAGAAGCCCGCCTTCCTATCTTGCATTGACATTTTCAGTCGTTTCTTTTATCCCTGGACCACATTTGGGTTTGCAGAGTCGTAATCGTAGAGGGGGAGTCCGTGGGTGATGCAAAGGGTTTGCACTCTGCTACTAACCAAAAGGGTGGTTCAAATCCACCCAGAGTCGCCTTCTGAGAAAGGCCTGGCAATCTACTTCTGAAAGGTCACAGCCATTAGGAAACTCTATGGAGCACAGTCCTACTGTGACACACATGGGGTCACCATGAGTGGGAACTGACTCGATGGCAACTGTTTTTCTTTTTGGTTTAATCTTAGAGCATATTGTTGGATTCCTACTTTTTACTCAACTTTTGGTTTGTTTTTCCAATTCTTACGTCATTGTCTTTGTGTTTAGTTTTAATGGCCGTACAATATTCCGGAGCCCTGGTGGCTCTGTGGCTAAGAACTTGGCTGCTAACCAAAAGGTTCGCAGTTCAAATTCACCAGCTGCTCCTTGGAAACCATATAGGGCAGTTCTCCTCTGTCCTAAGGGCTGCTATGAGTCAGAATCGACTCGGCGGCAGTGGGTCTGGCCTGGTACAATATTCTGAGAAACTAATATCATTTGCTCCACAAATAAAATGATTTGTTTAACGCAACTCGAAGGATTAGAAGAACGTTGACGTGTCATTTAATCTTATTATATAAATGATGCTGTGGAATTCTCCCCCGTCTGTTTTGCCTTTTGGCCAAACTGGATGTTTCAGTAACAGGACAAATGCTGTGCTGGGCGGAGGTGTAGCAGGCGTGGATTCTGCAGTAGAACAGCCTCTGGGGTGGTTGGGGCTCCTGACTGATGGGGTCCAGGCCCCTAGCTAATGGCCAAGCAGCAGTGTCCAGTGCGTGAGACTGGCTGCGCTGGCATATTCCTGGCTTCTCCTGGAAATATATCTTTCAAGAGACTTCAGTCTTGTTCTTGGACCTAGATGGATGGCACAGCTGCAGGGAATAGACTGTTGGTTCCTTAACTGGATTTCCAGGCTCAGGTTCAAGGGCAGAATTCTTGGGGAACACTCAAGGGGAAACTTGAGTCTTGGCTTGCTCAGGGTCCCTGGGGGACCCCCTTTCTGTGCTGTCCTCAGCCCCCAGAAGTGCTTTGCTGTCCCCCATTCTCATTCTCTCCACTCCTGTCTTTCCATGCCAGAAGCACCGTTGGGTGCAAGGAGCGTTGGAAAGAAAGGAGCAGCCTGCATTGGGATTTCTTCCAGGCACTGAAAAGTCTTCTTGCTCTAATAACCCTGCTCAGGCTTAGGAGGTCTGAGCGTTAAGCAAACACCTCTCGAAAGAGAAAAGATGTATTGTCCTCCCCGGGCTGACAGCCTGGCCTCGAGTGCCACCAGTTGCCCTGACTGGAGAATTGCTAAGTGGAATCCTTGAGTGTGTGTGTGTGTGCGTGTGCGTGTGTGTGTACTTGTACACATGAACGTGTGTGCAGTGAGGGTGGTAGGCTTTTATTCCAAGAGAGTTCTTGTAAGTAATTACTTTTGTACAAGGAAAGAAGGAGATGGGAAATGTTAGATGAAAGCCAGGGAGGTGACCAGCTTGCAGTTGAGTAATCTGGAGGCTGTTATTGTTAGATTTTACAACGGCCATGATATTAAAACAGTGTAAGGGAATTTGAAAAGTTGACAGTGGCCTAAAGAAGGAATCTGATCAGTGTCTCTTGAAGTTCTGGACCAGATGTCCATATCACATGGGTATGATAGAACCAACCGGGGGCACTGGTGGTTCAGTGGTAGAACTCACGGCTTCCGTGTGGGAGACCCCATGCACAGCTACCGCCAATCTGTCAGCTTCCAGACTCGGTCAGACTAGGAGGAAAGGCCTGGTGATCTGCTTCCAAAAACCAGCCATTGAAAACCCTGTGGATCCCACTGGTCTTATCTGCAACCGATCACAGGGATGGCGCAGGACTGGGTATCGTTTCGTTCCATTGTACACGGGGTCGCCATGAGTCGGTGCTGACTTTTTTTAACAACAATATAACCATAGTGTGGATTTTGTGTATTCTGCTTCTTTCACTTTTTTTAAAACAGGAGTGCTTTTTCTGATATTTCAACTTTGATAATGATCTTTAATGGTGTGTGAGGGCCAATGAGCCAGTGACGATTGTTTTCTTAATCAGTCCCTAATGCCAGGCTGTTGAGTTTCCAGTTCACAAGGCTGCAATGAATGTCTTTGTACTTTTTGTTCCTTTTAAATAATGGGACCATCTGAATTAACTTGAATTTCTGGGCTGGCAACCACCAGCCGTCTCCAGTTCCTTGAGACCCCAGTGAGGTTGGGCAGAGGTCCTCCCAGTCAGGTGTTTCCAGGTGAGGAATCCATCAAAGCCCATTTAGCGTGCTGATGGGAGGTGGCCTTCGACTATGGCACCTGCGTGTTCTTCTCGGGGCCTCGTACTTTTGCCCCTGTCATCCCCTCACTTCAGATGAAAGCTTTCCTGCATGTTGAGGGGTGGAGTTCCTGGATGCCTCTCTGCTGCTTGGGTGTTGCGAGATGGGGCCACATGGACCATCTTCTCCAGACTTATCCTCTCTTTTCCATCTCCCATCTCTCAGTTCTTCCCTCACTCATGGTGAAAACCCACCTCTCTCTTTGTCTCTTCCCCATTTACCTGTGTTTGTTTTTCCCACAACGCGTCGGTAGTTTCTCATTTCTCTTCTGGAATGAGGGTGGTGCAAAGCCCAGCAGCCAGTGTTTGCCAGAAGATCAGGTGAAAGACGTGGGTTTACAGCCAAGAGGGGAGAGACTTACCTTGCTTTGCTGCTCCTAGAATTCCCTCATCTCAGTGCTGAATCAGCACCCGGCTCCTTGGGGCTCTTTGTCATAGAACCAAAACAACCAAACCAGTTGCCATCGAATTTGATTCCGACTCACAGCCACCCCGTGTGTGTCAGAGTAGAACTGTGTTTCATAGGGTTTTCAGTGGCTGATTTTTTGGAAGAAGGTTGCCAGGCCTTTCTTCCAAGGCACCTCTGGGTGGACTCGAACCTCTAACCTTTCCGTTAGCAGCTGAGTCCAGGGGAGGACTAGTAATAGAGCAGGGGGAAGGTAATAACGGCTGAAGCTGAAGAGAACATACATTTGTGCGTGTGTCTGACTGTGCATTCTGTGGTTTAAAAATGTAATTGCCTGGTTAGAATCTGTGTTTGTGATCCATGTCTCTTTTCTAGCTGAGCACTTGTAACTGAAATTTGATCACATCCATCATATCTCATAGGTTTTTGACTTTCCCTTATAAAGTGCTCTCATGCCTATAAAGGGGAGAAAACCGTGAAAGGTAGCATGCAATGGAAAATTAATCAGCTATGAAAAGAAATGAAGTTCTGCTGTGTACTAGGACGTGGATGAGCCTAGAAAACATGACACTGACTAAAAGAAGCCAGACACCAGAGGCCGTGTGTTGTATGATTCCATTTATATGAAATGTCCAGAATAGGCAAGTTCATAGAGACAGAAAGTGGATTGGTGGTTGCCGGGGACTGAGGGGAGGAGGAATAGGGAGACAAAAAAAAGAATTTCTAGGGCCACCGGTGGGGACAGGCAGGAGTGCAGGAAGCCCTTAGGGCCGCAATGAGGGGCATTCAGGAAGGGGGTGAGACCTCATTTGGGACCCAACTCGGTTTTAACAGGCCAGTTTTTGTGGATGTAGGAAAGCTTGGCATATTGTCATTCTCTGCCAGTTTTTTAGGGATTGTTTTTGACGTAGAATATTTTCTGTGGTTGTCGAGTCGATTTTTGACTCATAGTGACCCCATGTGACAGAGTGGAATTGCCTCAGAGAGTTTTCTAGGCTGTAATCTTTACGGAAACAGATCGCCAGATCTTCCTCCCGCAGAGCCGCTAGGTGGGTTTGAACAGCCAACCTTTACGTTAGCAGCCGCACACTTA
This sequence comes from Loxodonta africana, assembly GCF_030014295.1. Classification (NCBI taxonomy): domain Eukaryota; kingdom Metazoa; phylum Chordata; class Mammalia; order Proboscidea; family Elephantidae; genus Loxodonta; species Loxodonta africana. Next base: position 20,387,180 of record NC_087359.1, read on the forward strand.
ACCATTGCACCACCAGGCTTCCTTGACTCTTGCTTAGGAGAGGAGAAAAAGGGGATAAATGCAGAACATTGGAGCAAGAGCATTTAATCCACGTTTTTGATCCTAAAGTGAAGTAGTTAAAAAAAGGATTGCTGCCCCCTGTTCGGTGCTGTTGCAGGGCAGTCCTGGCCTCCCAGCTGTATGGGGAGTGGGCTGGGGGCAGGGAGGGCACCTCTGTCTGGCAGGCCTTGGTCTCCGTCAGCCCTGGGTTGGGAGCACCACCTGGGCTTTTCTCGTCCTGTGGGCTGACACGTCTCCATGGCTTCAGGAAGGGGCTTTGTCTGTCCCATGCATTTTCCCAGTTGCTCTGGGGAAGGACACTGCTGGGTGGTTAACTGAGGGCTCCCAGGTGGGGCTAAGGTTAGAAGAGATGGCACCGCAGTGGTGGGAGGAGGCAGGCAGGTCTTTCATGTCCACGGGGCGCTCCTCTCTCCCCAGGGAGCTGGGGAAGCATGCAGGCGTGTACCCATGATTGCGCATGGCCCATGCACACCCCTGCCATACCTCACAGAGCGATGCAGCAGCAGAAGGCCACTAGTACTGTGAAGTGCAAGGTGCGGGTGCTTTTAAGAAGTGCTGCGGAAGAAGCTGAGCAGCGAAGGGGCTGTGACCTCCAGACTGTTCCCTGCTGTGGCTTCTGAAGCACCAAGGCCCCTGGAGACCACCCTGAGCTCAGTTACCTGCATTCAGTCCAGGTTCGTCCCAGCTCAGGGGTTACTGTGGGCCAAGCTCCTGAGAAAGGTTCATGTTTGCTTTTTGGGAGGGGCTGCGATAAAGTGGAAACCACCCTGGGCTAAGTTAGACCTTCCCACCTCGGCCGCTCACCAGCCCAGACATCTTACCTTGTACTCAGGACTCGCTGTAAGTCGAAATCAACTTGGCAGCAATTGGAATGGGGCTCTTAGGATTCAGTTTTCTCATCTGCAAAATGGGCCTTACAGTGTGGTGGCACCCACATAATAAAGCAGTGTGTGTAAATGTTTTGTAAGTTGAAGCACTATGCAGATATTCAGTGGCACCATCTTTATCCCTAGGGCACTTGGCAGATAGTGGGGGCCCAATACCTATGCAGCTAGGATGGCTAGGTTTGCAGCTTCGGCTTTCTGTGTGTTACCAGGTGTCTACTTTTCCACCTGTAGAGAAATGTGGGCAGGTGGGTGTTCGGAGGTGTGAGACAGAAGGAGGGGTTTTCATCTTGCAGCATCTTGTAGCTTAGATGGTTATAGGGTGTGGAGTGGCCTTTTTGCGTAGCCTGATGCCTGACTTTTCATGGTCCCTGCCCAGGGTCTGGTTGGAGGCAGCCAGACTCGTGGGCTATGGTGCCCTCTAGTGTTTAGTTCGTATTATTGCAAGCATTTCTACAAATCTTCCAACTTCAAAACCAAGCCAAACCTGTTGCCATGGAGTCGGTTCTGACTCAGGGTGACCCCAAGTGTTACAGGGTAGAATTGCTCTATAGGGTTTTCTTGGCCTAGAATCTTTACGGAAGCAGATCTTCAGATCTTTCTTGAGTGGTGCTGCTGAGTGGGTTCAAACTGCCTACCTTTAGGTTAACAGCCGATGGGAAACCGCTTTCGCCACCTAGGGGCCAACTTTAGAAACTGCTGCTGTCGAGTCAATTCTGACTCATAGCGACCCTTTAGGACACGGTAGAGCTGCCCTATAGGGTTTCCAAGGAGCAGCTGGTGGATTCAAACTGCCAGCCTTTTGGTTAGCAGCCTGCACTCTTAACCACTGTGCTACCAGTGCCCCACCAAATTTAGACTGGGGTTTAAACACTGAAAATTCAAGCCTGACCTTTCTTATCCCAATTGGACAGTGCTTAAAAAAAAAATCACTCATCTTTGGCAAACTGTTAAACAGACTTATACCTGGCCTTGTAGCTAAAAGTATTTAAAGCAGATTATTGAAAATTCTGTTATAAGTGAAGAAATTGGACAAGGGGGAAAAAAAGGTAGAAAAAGAAATAAGAAGAAGCCGTGAATGAAGCTAGGATAAAAAGTTATGCTTTTTATCTTAGGAGTGGTATGGAATGATCTAGAGTAGACTAGAGCTTTCTGGCAGCCAAAGTGAAAGGGAAAATGAGATCAGTTCTGCCAGTTCCAGTCAGATAGCATTATCCAGGTGCTATCACTGGTACAGGTGCCTCGGGACCCTGGGCTCCCCAAGAACACTGTGTGGCTGAGATAGCAGTATTCTCTCAAGAACTTCTGAACTTCCAGGAACTTCTAGGGTCGTTCTGTGTCACAGTTCGCTAAGGGGGGCTGTGACGTACGCCCCAAAGACTGGGACTGTAAAAGCAACCCTGAGGAAGGCCAGAAAAGTGCAGGTGACCAGCCTATTGCTGTTGTGTTGATTCTGACTCATAGCAACCCTATAGGATGGAGCAGAACTGCCCCATAGGGTTTCCAAGGCTGTGAATCTCTATGGAAGTAGACTGCCACATCTTTCTCCTGCTGAGTGGGTTGGAACCACGGACCTTTTGTGTGGTTAACCACACACAAAAGTGCTTAACCACTGTGCCACCAGGGCTCCTTAGTGATGGTGACAGAGCCATGGTTCTCAAAGCTGCGTGAGCTCCAGTATCACCTGGAGGGCTTGGTACAACACGGATCCGTGGGCCCAGCAGGTCTAGGCAGGTCCAAGGAACCCTGATGCACAGTGGTTAAAGTGCTCGGCTGCTAACCAGAAGGTTGGTGGTTTGAACCCACCAGCCACTCTGTGGGAGAAAGATGTGGCAGTCAGCTTCTGTAAAGATTATAGCCTTGACATTGTGCTGGAGGACCTAACTAGAACAATTAGGCTAGAAAAAGAAATAAAGGGCCTCCATATTGGTAAGGAAGAAGTAAAAGTATCTGTATTTGCAAATGATATGATCTCATACACAGAAAGCCCCAAAGAATCCACAAGAAAACTACTGGAACTAATAGAAGATTTCAGCCAAGTATCAGGATATACAATAAACAGACAAAAATCAGTTGACTTCGTCTACACCAATAAAGAGAACTTCAAAGAGGAAATCACCCAATCAGTACCACATACCGTAGTCCCCAAGAAGATAAAATACTTAAGAATAAATTTAACTAGAGATGTAAAAGACCTATACAAAGAAAACTACAAGACAATACTGCAAGAAACCAAGAGATCTACATAAGTGGAAAAACATATGTTGTTCATGGATAGGAAGACTTACCATTGTGAAAATGTCTGTTCTACCCAAAGTGATCTACAGATACAATGCAATCCCAATCCAAATTCCAATGACATTTTTTAATGAGATGGAGAAACAAATCACCACTTTCATATGGAAAGGGAAGAGGCCCCGGATAAGTAAAGCATTACTGAAAAAGAAGAACAAAGTGGGAGGCCTCATGCTACCTGATTTTAGAATCTATTATACTGCCAAGATAGTCAAAACAGCCTGGTACTGGTACAACGACAGGTATATAGACCAATGGAACAGAATTGAGAATCCAGATGTAAATCCACCTACCTGTGAGCAGCTGATATTTGACAAAGGCCCAAAGTCTGTTAATTGGGGAAAAGACAGTCTTTTTAACAAATGGTGCTGGCATAACTGGGTATCCATCTGCAAAGAAATGAAACAAGACCCATACCTTGCACCATGTACAAAAACAAACTCAGAATGGATCAAAGACCTAAATATAAAATCTAAAACAATAAAGACCATGGAAGAAAAAATAGGGACAATGCTAGGAGCCCTAATACATGGCGTAAACAGTATATAAAACATTACTAACATTGCATAAACACCAGAAGAGAAACTAGAAAACTGGGAGCTTCTAAAAGTCAAACACTTACGCTCATCAAAATACTTCATCAAAAGAGTAAAAAGACAACCTACGGACTAGGAAAAAATTTTTGGCTATGAGAAATCTGATCAGCATCTAATCTCTAAAATCTAGAAGATACTGCAAAACCTCAACAACAACAAGACAAATAACCCAGTTTAAAAATGGGCAAAGGATATGAACAGACACTTCACCCAAGAAGACGTTGAGGTGGCTCCGAGATACATGAGGAAATGCTCACAATCATTAGCCATTAGAGACATGCAAATCAAAACTACAATGAAATCCCATCTTACCCCAATAAGGCTAGCACTAATCCAAAAAACACAAAATAATAAATGTTGGAGAGGTTGTGGAGAGACCGGAACACTTACACACTGCTGGTGGGAATGTGAAATGGTACAACCACTTTGGCAATTGATTTGGTGCTTCCTTAAAAAGCTAGAAATAGAACTACCATAGGATCCAGCAATCCCACTTCCTGGAATATATCCCAGAGAAATAAGAGCCCTCACACGAATAGATACAGGCACACCCATGTTCATTGCAGCACAGTTCACAATAGCAAAAAGATGGAAACAACTTAGGTGCCGTGCCCATCAGCAGATGAATGGACAAACAGATTATGGCATATTCACACAGTGGAATACTACGAAACAATAAAGAACAATGATGAATCCGTGAAACATCTCATAATGTGGATGAATCGGGAAGGCATTATGCTGAGCGAAATTAGTCACAAAAGGACATTATTGTATGAGATCGCTATTATAGGAACTCAAGAAAAGGTTTAAACACAGGAGAAAACATTCTCTGATGGTTATGAGGGTGGGGGGTGGGGGGAGGGGTATTTACTAACTAGATAGTAGATGGGAATTATCTTTGGTGAAGGGAAGGACAACACACAATACAGGGGAAGTCAGCACAACTGGACTAAACCAAAACCTAAGAAGTGTCCTGAATACAACCAAACAGAGTAGCAGGGGTGGGGGCTTGGGGACCATGGTTTCAGGGGACATCTAGGTCAATTGGCATAGCAAAGTGTATTAAGAAAGCGTTCTGCATCCCACTTTGGTGAGGGGTGTCTAGGGTATTAAAAACTAGCAAGCAGCCATCTAAGATACATCAATTGGTCCCGACCCACCTGGAGAAAATGAGAATGAAGAAAACCAAAGACACAAGGAAAGTATGAGCCCAAAGGACAGAAAGGGCCACATAAACCAGAGACTCCATCAGCCTGAGACCGGAAGAACTAGATGATGCCTGGCTACCACCAATGACCACCCTGACAGGGGACTCAACAGAGAGTCCCTAATGGAGCAGGAAACTAGACTTGATGGTCTGACTGAGACTGGAGGGCCCCCGGAAGACATCACCCCCGGACTCTCTGTTAGCCCAAAACTAAAACCGTTCCTGACGCCAACTCTTCAAAGATTAGACTGGACTAAGACATAAAATGATACTCGTGAAGAGAGTGCTTCTTGGCTTAAATTGATACATGAGACTAAATGGGCATCTCCCGTCTGGAGGCGAGATGAGAAGGCAGAAAGGGATAGGAGCTGGTTGAATGGACAGGGAAACCCGGGGTGGAAAGAAGGAGTGTGCTGACACATTATAGGGAGAGTAACTAGGGTCACATAACAATGTGTGTAAAAATTTTTTATATGAGAAACTAACTTGAGCTGTGAACTTTCACTTAAAGCACAGTAAAAAAAAAAAAAAATATATATATATATAATAGCCTTGGAAACCCCATGGGGCAGTTCTACTCTGTTCTCTAAGGGTCACTAAACCCACCCATTGCCATCTAGTTGATTCCAACTTGTAGTGACCCTAGAGGACGGAGTAGAACTGCCTCATAGGGCTTCCAAGGAGTGGCTGGTGGATTCGAACCACCGGCCTTTTTGTTAGCAGCCAGGCTTTTAACCACTGTGCCACCAAGGCTCTCTAGGGTCACTAAGAGTTGGAATTTGACTCAACAGCAATGGGTTTAGTTTTGGCTTTTTCGGGGCTGGTGCCTGAGAACTTGCATTCCTAAAAAGCTCCCAGGTATGTTGATGCTACTGGGTCAGGGGACCCCACTGGAAACAGCAGCTGGAACCCACATCTTCAGGTTTCCCCTCCATGAATGCTCTGCTGGCAACTGAGCTTTTGGTGAAGGTTAACGGGCACAGAGTTTGGCACTCTGCTGTGCCGTGCTCTTCTGTGGGAGGTGAAGTTGGGAGCACATGCTGAGCTGATGTGTGGGTCTGACCTATTCATACAAAAGCCCAGGAGCTCATGGCCCACCTTTGAATGGGAGCCTCGGTCTCCCCGCTGCTTCAGCATAGGCCAGGGCTGCCTTCAGAAAACACTTGAGTCCCTTCTGCACACAAATGTTGTGGTCGACTTCCAAAGTTCTCTGCCATTACAGAGAAAAGCCTAGAAAAGGTCACAGAGCAGTTGTTACTAAATATTCATCTTGACCTAAAAAAAAATAACAAAAATTCTCAGTAAAGCATGGATGAAACATTGCATTTTTGCCCGTGCAACTTCCTGCTGTATCTTCCAAGATATAGGTGGCCTCATGTCCTCCCTGGGTACCTGGCTGAGGTGGCATGCCATCGTGGGTCACTAGAGGCCCCTTAGATGTGAGAACATCTCCCATGAATGGCGCCGTGAGAGCAACCTGGAGTCCTTTCTTTCTGACCCTCAGTAGGTATCAGGGCAGCTGTGCATTAGGGCTCTTCCCAGGCCCACCTGTGAGACCATACCTTCTCTATGTAAAGAAACTGTGTTCTGTTGGGAGAAGAGTCCCTGAGTGGTACAAATGGCTAACATGTTCGGCTGCTAAAGATTGGAGGTTCGAGTCCACCCAGAGTGCCTCGGAAGAAAAACCTGGCAATCTGCTTCTGAAAAATCAGCTGTTGAAAGCCCTATGGAGCACAGTTCTCCTCTGACACACATGGGGTTGCCATAGCAACTGTTTCTTTTTTTTTCTATTGGGGGTGGTGGAAGAGGTTGGAGGATGGGGTGAGTATATAAGTATACCCCCGCCTCCGAATGGTAGATTAAAAAAACAAACCTGTTGCCTTTAAGTTGATTCTGACTCACAGCGACCCTATAGGACAGAGTGGAACTGCCCCATAGGCTTTCTAAGGAGCAGCTGGTGGATTTGAACTGGCAACCTTTTGGTTAGCAGCCTAGCTCTTAACCACTGCGCCACCAAATAAAAGTGCGAAGCATTCTTTAAACACCGTGTTAAACCTTTTTAATCTATTAGTCTGTTTCGTCATCACAAATGATCCAGTGGGCTCAGCACTGCCCCCAGCTCCAGGTCTCCACAGGTGAGTGAGGCCCACAGCTGAGCCATGTGCCGAGGCCTGGGATTCAAACCCAGGCCGTTAGCTCGCAAGTTCTTGCCGTTTAAAATTAGGGGGACCAGAAGCTATGTGTGTGTTTTCCACACTGGTCATTGTCAGTATATTTATTAAGACAAGACCTGCTAACCCTGACTCTTACAGGCGGATGTAACTATCCAGCCCAGGTGTGCGTGTGTGTGTGTGCGTGTGCGTGTGCGTGTGTGTGTGTGTGTATACCTGGGGCTGTGGCCCTATGTAAGGAGCTCAGATTTGTCCACCGGTTTCACTGTCTCTTCTTCTAACAGATGGGCCTCCAAGGTTATAACAGTGGTTGAGGGAAGTGCTTTCCTTCTGGAAATCTGGACCAAGACAGAAGCGTTGACTAGCTTGTCATAAACCTTGCTGTCAGGAAGGTATAGGGGAGCTTCTCTTGGTCCTTCTTCAGGGCACCTCTTTTTGACGTTGGTGGGGTCTGTCGCCCTCTAGTGGCTCTTCTCTGCATCAGCTCACAGAATAATTTATTCCCAGGTAGAAACTGTGGAGCCCATCTGAGAGATGGTTCTTTCTAGAAGGGACCTGACAGGGACACGGGCCTCTTACCGGAGCACTGAGGGCTCTGATAGGAGCAGGTGCCTGTCCTGCATGGTGCTAGTCTTGAAAGAGGGACAGTGGAGCTCATGGGAAAGAACATGGGCTCTGGAGTCAGACAGATGCGATGCACACCTGTACACTTGGCTCTGCCAAGTTATTTAACTTCCCTCATTGTTGGTTTTCCATTTAAAGAGAGGCTGATGCTCATGGTAGTTTGGGAATTGGAGATACTAACACACCTGGAGCAGCGCCTGGGGGTGCAAATGGTTAACCAGCTTGGCTGCTAACTGAAAGGTTAGAGGTACGAGTCCACCCAGAGGCACTTCAGAAGAAAGGCCTGGCAATCTACGTCCAAAAACCCAGCATTGAAAATCTGATGGAGCACAGTTCTGCTCTGACACACGTGGGGTCTCCCTGAGTTGGAACTGACTGTTTTTTTATGTGTGAGGAATGGTGGGTGCTCAGAGACGGGAGGAGCCACCCTACTTTGTAGACCAGGAGTGGGAACACTGTCCACACAACCAACGCACATACAAGGAGAGGGCGTGTGGGCCTCCGGGAGGGCGGGCGCCCCCCACCCTGAGGGTCTTTGTCTGAAGAATGAGGTCATGGCCTCCGTAGGACTTACAGGAGTTTTGTGGCTTTCTTCTTTGTGTAGGGAAGAAAGCAGGTGCAGGTTGAAGTATGCACCTTTTACTCCCGTACAAATCTATCTTTTAGGTGACAGCCTTCGTCCCCGGCCCAGGACTGACCTTACCTGGGCGGGGCTGACTTGTCCTTCAGGTACAGAAGTCACAGTGCCAGGACCCATAGTTCTTTTAGAGGTTCACAAAAATGTTTTTATTTTTTAAAATCAAAAGAAAAGAAAAATGAATAGAATAATAAAGATATATAATAATGAATCCACCGCAGATTTTGTCTATTCCAACAGTCATAAAATAGAATTATTTATTTATTTATTTTTAGGAAAAGAGGGTCCCACAAAGGCATAACTGTGCCTGTGATGTCAGAATGGGGCCTTGTGGTTCAGTGGTAGAATTCTCGCCTTCCATGAGGGAGACCAGGGTTCGATTCCCGGTCAATGCAACTCAAGCGCAGCCAGTACCTGTCTGTCAGTGGAGGCCTGTGTGTTGCTATGATGCTAAACAGGCTTCAGCCGAGCTTTTGGTCTAAGATGGACTAGGAAGAAAGGCCTGGTGATCTAGTTCCAAAAATCAGCCAGTGAAAACCCTATGGATCACAATGGTCCAGTCCGCAACTGACCACGGGGATGGCACAGGACCAGGCAATGTTTTGTTCTGTTGCACATGGGGTCACTATAAGTCAGGGCCAACTTGATGGCAGCTAACAACAGCAGCTGCCCTGTAAGAGAGATGCCATAATTACCCCACGCTGCAGATGAGAAGGTGGAGCAGAGAAAGGTGATGTAACTTTACCCACAGCTGATGAGGGATAGATAGCACTGGGATTTGTCCCCAAGGTGTCTGGCTCCAGAGAGTTCCGCCTCCCCTTAACCACTGCACTCTCCTTCCTTTCAAGATGTCTGTGCCCTCAAAGCGCATCATCTAGCCTGGGAGACAGGAAAATAAATAATAACACCATGGGGTTCAAATAGTGCTGTGATTGGGGTACGCACAGGATGCTCAGAGGCCCCTAATGGTGAGGGCAACATCCTGGAGGGCTTCCAAGAGGAGGTGACATTTGACCTGAGCTTTGAAGGTGGTTGGCAGAGAGAGGGGGCAAGCATTCCAGGTGATGGAATAACCCATGCTCAGGCCTGTAGGGCAGAGGGCACCTGACAACATGTTTGGGGAATATAATTAGGGTTGTGTGAGCAAATCCTGCAGATGGGGGTGTGGAGGGCACACAGGCGGTGGGGGTCTGATAATCCTGGGCCCTGGGGCAGGGTTAGAACTTTATGCCGATGGAAAAGGGGAGATATTGCAGGGTTTTAAGCATGATCTAAAATGCATTTGATGATCCGAGATGAGTTTGAGGAAGCTCACTTCTTCAGCGAGGAGGGGGCAGCTGGGAGGCAGGGCAGAGCTGAACTCGAGGAGGGGGTGTTCTGAGGGCCAGGGGAGCGATCAGAAGGACCCGGCCAAAAGCCGGAGAGGAGGGCTTGGGCTGAGGGTTTTTGGGTGTGCTCTATGGATTCGACGGGGCTTTTGGCGTGGTGGAAGGTGGGCTCAAAGATGAAGTCTGGATGGCTTGACCCGATGCTGGATGTTCAGTGGTGCCTTAGGGAAACTGGCAAAGATGGAGGAGGGTAGAGGAGGATGGGAAGAGCACTTTTAGACAAGATATGAGTTCCTTGAAGGAACACCTGGGGGAGAGGATGTTCCAGGCACTGGAGGTGTTCACCTAGCACCCAGGACAGAGGTGGACAGGAAAACAGGGCTGAAAGAGGCTGTCAGTGACCCGGAGCCCTGTGGATGACAGCCATCCTACTGAGCACTTTGCACTTTGCATCATCTCATTGAATCGTTCAGATAAGGATGATGCAAGTATCATCTCATTTATACACAAGAGAAAACAGACTCAGAGGGTGACTGCTTTGCTGATGGACACAGGGCTTTTAGGAGTCCCTGGGGCACCATGAGTTGGAATTGACTCATTGACTTGACAGCAACGGGCTCCCAGCCCCCCACCACCTCCGGTGGTGCAGACAGTTAGGTGCTTGACCACTAGTCAGAAGGTTGGCAGTTTGAACCCACCCAGGGGGCACCTCAGAAGACAGGCCTGGTGATCTGCTTCTGAAAGGTCCCAGCCTTGAAAACCCTATGGAGCAGTTCTATTCACCATGAGTTAGAATTGTCTAAGGTCTGCATGGGCTTACTTGTGTTTACTTACAGTCTGTAATGCAGTTTCACATGGGGTTCACCACATCTTTGGTGAAAGTCACGTGAAATTGTGCACCAGTAAGTAAACACAAGTAAGCGTGCGTACCTTGCTTATTGGGTCATCCGTCCCTGACTTGACAGCAGCTAACAACCACAGCATGGCCCGACTTAAACCTTGGGTCTGGCTGGCTCTGATGCTACCTGCCTTCCTCTGCCATGCTCACCTGGACATTTAAGGAGCAGGTAAGGGACAAGGAGAAAGAGGGAGTGAGGGGGAAACCAGGAGAACGTGCGTCCTGGGTGCTGGGAAAGAAGAGCATTTGCGGGAGGGGACAAGCCAGTGTGCGAATTCCTCCAGGAAGGAAGAGCTGCCGAGCAGTCCCCGGGTGTGGCAGTTGGGTCCTTGGTGGCCTTTAGTCGCAGCAGCTTCTGTGATGAGCTGGGCGTGGAAGGCAATTGCAGGGGCCAGAGCGGAGGCTAGGGGGCGGGGAGAGTAGACAGGTGAAAGAAAGCAGAGGCGTTGTGGGAGAGCTGGCTGCAAATGGGGCGTGGGGAGCAGAGCTGGATCTACCTGTGCGGAAAGGTGCGTTTACAACTTCCTTGTTTTTCTTCAAGCAGGTGTCCCTCCCCTCCAAATAGAAGTCTAAGCTTTGGGTCCCACAAAACCTGGATCTGGAAGACGGAAAGGCAGGATTTGAGGCAAAAGCAAAGGAGTTAGCTCCTAGGCTCTGGAATCCGAGCCTGGTTTTGCCGCTTACTGCCTGCACGACCTTGGGTGGGTTATTTAATCTCTGGGTGCTCCTGTTTCCTTATCTGTAAAACAAAAATCATAAAAGCGCTCATTTATAAGGTGGTTGTGAAAATTAAACCAGATGATGCACGTAAAGAAATTAGCACGTGGTTAGGGCTGAGCAGACGCCCAGTGCTTTTCCCAGGATTTCCTGTGTGTCCCTGGACGGTGTTCTGAGGATTTGTTGTTTTTTTGGTATTTTGGATTCTGTGGATAGAGATCACATCCCATCTTTAGCTGCTGCATAATTTGTCTCCAGGGGCAACGTCTTTCCTAGGGGGCAGTGGTGGTTCACTGGTAAAATTCTTGCCTTCCATGTGGGACACCCAGGTTCAATTCCTGGCCAGTGCACCTCATGCACAGCCAGCACCCATCTGTCACTGGAGGCTTGTGGTTTGCTAGGATGCTGAACAGGTTTCAGTGGAGCCCCCAGACTAAGAGCGGCTAGGAAGAAAGGCTTGGCAATCTACTTCTGAAAAGCAGCCAATAAAAACCCTGTGGATCATTCAATGGCTTGATCTGCAACTGACCGTGGGGATGGGGCAGGACCGGGCGGTGTTTCGTTCTGTTGTGCATGGGGTCACCGTGAGTCTGGGGCCCACTTGATGGCCACTGACAAAGGATTCACATGGGGTCACGAGACGTCTCCAAGGAGAAATGTGCCCTAGGTTTGTGGTCCCTGCAGGGGGGGCAGTGAGGCAAGCCCAGCCTCTCTCGAGACACGTCTGTTGCAAAGCTTGGGGCCACGTATCTGATGTACTGATGTGTGTGTGTGTGTGAGAGAGAGAAAGGTGTGTATGTGTGTGCACCGGTGTGTGTGTCTCCACGTGCAAACCCATTCCCCTGGAGGGCCCTGCCAGCCACAAACGGTCCAGCTGCCGAACAGATCTTGCCTTCCTCTCACCCCACTCTTCCTGAGAAAAGAGCCTTTTTAACTTCGAGCAAAATACTGGTGGGTTCAGGATTGCGAGAAAGCGCCAGTGGCCCCAGGAGGCAGGATTCCTGAGCACCCTTGGGCAGCCGATCCCAGGCAAGCCCTGGGTTGTGTAGCGCGCCTTGACAGCTGGTGTCCATCTGCAGGCTCCTGCCTTAGGCCCTGGAGTGACAGCTTGGCAGGCCCAGACCCTGCTCCAGACCCTCCCTGGAGAGACAGTTGAGGCGGGAACTCTGGACTTCTTCCTTCAGCCCGAGCCCGCCCCTGCGCGGCAGTACGCCGAGCGGCCGCGTGATGGCGCTGTGGCTCCACCGGACGTGGCGGGAGCGACTCTGCTGCCAGCGCCGGCCGGTCCTCCGCGGTCACTCAGGCGCCGGGCTGCTGCGAGGCCGCATCCGCCGAGCTGGGCTGGTGGGACACGCAGCCCCCGCGGCCAGTTTTTTCCCCGGGAGCACAAAGCACTGCTCAGAACCCCTGCCCGGTGACTCCCCACTTGCTACCCCCCAGTGAGAGAAGCTTGGATTTGGAATTTTTTTTTTTTTCTTTTTGGCCTGGCGACCCAGCAAACGCTCTCCACCTAACGACTTTATTCTTAAAACTTTTTTTCTTGTTTTTGTTGTGTCTTGTTTATTTGCCTGGACCGCGTTTCTGCAGTCTTACCCGTAGCCCCTTACCAGGTCAGCTACCCAAGTCTGGGGCATGCTAAAAACTGCAATTGAATTTCGTCTTCCCTGATTTGGGGGAGGAATTGAAGGGAGAAATGGCCGGGCTGGTCTGTTTCCTCTTCTCAAACTTTTTTCAAATTTTGCTCCAAAAGTTCACTCTTAGGGCTTCTGCTTGGGGAAGGGAGGGGTTTGAACACCCCTGTTCAAGCTACTTTGCCACAACGGAATACAAAAGAGGAAAATGAAAAGGAAAAAAAGGAGGCCTTCCCAAAGGAACTTTTTAATTCAATTCCAAACTTTCTGCAGTGGGCTTTTGTAAAATGTGGAAAAAGACAAATCAGAAAAGAAAAAGCATCTCCCTAGATAGGGCTGTTGGCGTTTAGGTATCTCATTCCGGGGTTTGATGTCTTTGCACAGATATTCTCTCCCCACACCCCCAAATTAGATCAGTTCATTTGTTCTGTTTAATCGCCTGCTTTTTTATTTAACACATTATGAACGTTGTTCCCTGGCAAGCTATGTTGGAAAGTCCTCCTCAGATAGCTCTACTCTTGAGGTTTTCCGTGCAGACCCCTCTCACTGGGCTTCTGGTACACGGGCTCCTGGAAGCCGTGATTTGCACGTTTGAAAGATGTCTGAGCTGTAGCTTCCAGGGAGAGCGGGACTGGGCAGATGCGGTTATTTTTGAAGATGGCAGTTGCCCGGTTTCAATTTGCAAAGTGAGCACCTTGTTTCAAAGCCACTGTTCTTGGGGACACCCAGAACTGAGTCAGGACTTATGGTCTCTTAGCTTTGAGCTGTCCTCCCAGGATCCCCTGGTTCTGGTTACTACAGGTTTCACGGTGGGCCCCAAGCGGGTGCAGAGAGGACACCTCCAGGCATGTCAGTCGATGCCTTCCCAGACTGCCTGGGGTATGTGTGTCCAAGCCAGGGCTTAAGTGTCACTGAACCAGGTCCTTGTCACTGTGGAGGACCCCAGGACAAATGCAAAAGATGGGGAGGGTGTTGTCAAGCATTTCTCCCCGTGTGCCTTCCCTTGGGGTCGGGTGCCCTGTGGCTGCCTGAGCTGACTAGCCTCCCTGCAGGGAGGCCCGAGGGTCCAAAGCAGCAAGACTTCAGCTGGCAAAAAGCAGGACTCAGCAAGCTTGAGTTTCCACGTAGAGGTGGCCCGGGGCATGGACTGAAAGGACAGCACTGGCCTTCTCCCCTCCTCCCGGGAAAAAGAAAACTTTCTTGTATTTTTATTTCTTTTATTCTGCTGCTGTGAATCTCCTGCCACGCTGCCTGGTTGCCTTCTGGAGGTTGTGTGGCTTCTCAGGACCCTGGAAAGAAACTGCAGGGGAAAAGAAAGGGATAGAAGCAGCAGGACCACTATAGTCAGTCACCAGGCAGTGCAGGGCACCGTGGTGGCCCTGGAAGGCCGCTGTTCAGGTCCGCTGTGCTGAGGAGCACGGTGGGAACCACCCTATAGCCAGACCTACCCGGCTCAGACCCCAGCTTGGCCTCTTTCTCGCCTTGTGATCTGGGCCAAGTCACACAACAACTCGGAGCTTCCGTTTCCTTCTCTGTGAAATGGAGTGCGTACTGAATGATCCGGAGAGTTGGTGTGAAGGTTAGTTGAGATAATGGATAATCATTTCTTAACTAAAAAAAGAACCAAACCAATTGCTGTTGAGTCGATTCTGACTCATGGCAACCCCACGATACACAGTACAATGGTACCCCATAGTGTTTCCTGGGCTGTAATCTTTACAGAGGCAGATTGCCAGGGCTTTCTTCCATGGCACCACTAGGTGGGTTTGAACTGCCAACTTTTAGGTTAGTAGTCAAGCGCCAACTGTTGCACCGCCCAAGGACCTGAGCCAAACATTGTGCTTAGGACTTTGCCTGGAATATCCTAGTTTAATCTTCATATGACCCCAGCATTGCAGGCGTTGCTATCCTCCGTGTGGTAGGGAACTGGGCCCTGGAGAGGTTATTGCCCTGTGCCCAGAGTCACTGAGATGCCAAGCATCGGAGCAAGGATTTGAACCCAAGAGCCCGACTCCTTAACTTGTTTTTTTAAATAATTTGTGCTTTAAGTGAAAGCTTATAAATCAAGTCAGTCTCTCACACAAAACCCCATATACACCTTGCTACACACTCCCAATTACTCTCCCCCTAATGAGACAGCCCGCTCTCTCCCTCCACCCTCTGTTTTCGTGTCCATTTCACCAGCTTCTAACCCCCTCCACCCTCTCATCTCCCCTCCAGGCAGGAGATGCCAACATAGTCTCAAGTGTCCACCTGATCCGAGAAGCTCACTCCTCACCAGCATCTCTCTCCAACCTATTGTCCAGTCCAATCCATGTCTGAAGAGTTGGCTTCGGGGATGGTTCCTGTCCTGGGCCAACAGAAGGTCTGGGGGCCATGACCACTGGGGTCTTTCCACTCTCAGACCATTAAGTCTGGTCTTATGAGAATTTGGGGTCTGCATCCCACTCTTCTCCTGCTCCTTCAGGGGTTCTCTGTTGTGTTCCCTGTCAGGGCCGTCATTGGTTGTAGCCAGGCACCATCTAGTTCTTCTGGTCTCAGGATGATGTAGTCTCTGGTTCATGTGGCCCTTTCTGTCTCTTGGGCTCATAATCACCATGTGTCCTTGGTGTTCTTCATCCTTCTTTGATCCAGGTGGGTTGAGACCAATTGATGCATCTTAGATGGCTGCTTGCTAGCGTTTAAGACCCCAGACGCCACTTTTCAAAGTGGGATGCAGAATGTTTTCTTAATAGATTTTATTATGCCAATTGACTTAGATATCTCCTGAAACCATGGTCCCCAGACCCTTGCCCCTGCTATGCTGGCCTTTGAAGCATTCAGTTTATTCAGGAAACTTCTTTGCTTTTGGTTTAGTCCGATTGCGCTGACCTCCCCTGTATTGTGTGCTGTCTTTCCCTTCACCTAAAATAGTTCTTATCTACTATCTAATTAGTGAGTGCCCCTCTCCCACCCTCCGTCCCTCTGTCCGCCCCCCCCCATAACCACAAAAGAATGTTTTCTTCTCAGTTTAAACTATTTCTCAAGTTCTTATAATAGTGGTCTTATACAATATTTGTCCTTTTGCAACTGACGAATTTCACTCAGCATAATGCCTTCCAGGTTCCTCCATGTTATGAAATGTTTCACAGATTCCTCACTGTTCTTTATTGATGCGTAGTGTTCCATTGTGTGAATATACCACAATTTATTTATCCATTCATCCTTTGATGGGCACCTTGGTTGCTTCCATGTTTTTGCTATTGTAAATAGTGCTGCAATGAACATGGGTGTGCATATATCTGTTCGTGCAAAGGCTCTTATTTCTCTAGGATATATTCCAAGGAGTGGGATTGCTGGATTGTATGGTAGTTCTATTTCTAGCTTTTTAAGGAAGTGCCAAATCGATTTCCAAAGTGGTTGTACCATTTTACATTCCCACCAGCAGTGTATACCAACTCCTTAACTTTTGCTAAATGTCTCCTCCGACTCTGCCCACTGGTGGGAGATGTCTAGTCCAATGGCAGTTCTTTCCACCACTTGTCTCAGGACTTCTGGTTTGCACCTTCATGGATTTCTACCTCTCAAAGTCACAGGGTGGATTTCCTTTCTCTGAAGTTGGACAAGAAACAGCCCTGTCATTTTGAACAAAGGAGGAGAATATCAACATTGACTCTTCCTAGTTGTGGTCCCGAGCTGTGAAAAATAACGGTGCTTGTGTTTCACCTGTTCTAGTAAAGAACCTGCCCTTCAGGGACGTGTGTTTGGGTGCACTTGTGTGTGTGTGAAGAACCCTCCCTGCTGGGAGAACTCAGAAGCCAGAAGATGTGACCCAGGACGTCAGATAAGAGTGGAACTACAAGACAGAGCCAACTTCCCAAGGCAGGGCGGGGTGGAGGGGGGAATGGGGACAAGGGTGGGAGCCTGCTCCGGAGCAGGATGGAAGGTCTGGGGTGATTTCTGGGAGCTCTGGTGACGCAACAGTTAAGTGCTTGGCTGCTAACCGAAAGGCTGGTGGTTGGAACCCACCCAGTGGCTGGCTCCATGGGAGAAAGACCTGGCGATCTGCTCCTGTAAAGATTACAGCCAAGAAAATCCTGTGGGGCAGCTCTGCTCTGTCACACGGGGTCGCTATGAGTTGGAATCAACTCAGCGGCCCCCAACAACAGCAAAAACCCCTCCCAGGTGTCCTCTCTTTGGATCCTGCTCTGGTTCATCAGACTCCTTTAAAGAAGAAAAGTCCTTTCATTCTATGCTTAGTGGGGAAGGCTTGACAGGGCCATGGCAGAGGTGGCACTTGGCTGTGAATGAGTTTCAATCAAAGTGTAATCAATCAGCAAGGCCCTTTCCATTTTGAAGAGGGCGAGGATGGTAATAAAGGATTGCTGGAGGAAGGCGGCAAAGAGCAAACCGCTCCCCCCCCCGCCTCCGCTAGGGTGGCACCACTGGCCGACTCCCTGCTGGGCCAGGGGACCTGTCCGCTACCACGACCACAGCTACCATCCAGTCGTCTCTGACTCCCATGTGTGTCAAAGTAGAGCTGTGCTCTGGGGTGTTCTCAGTGGCTGATTTTTGGGAAGTAGATCATCAGGCCTTTCTTCTGAGGCTCTTCTGGGTGGACTCGAGCCTTTTGGTTAGCAGCCAAGCGCATTAACCATTCGCACCACTCAGGGAGTCTGGAAGGTAGGTATTCCATTTTATCAAAGAAACAAATTCAGAGAAGTTAAGCAACTTGACTTAGGTCATTCAGCTTGCTGGTGGTGGAGCTGGGTATCCAACCCAGGTCTGTCTGCCTCTCCAGCTAATGACTGCCCTTCCTTCTCTGTTGCATTGGCTTCCATGTGATACCGAGGTGTAAAGGTGTGTGACAACCCACCCACCACACAAGGGGATTTAACTTGAGTGGAGGTTGGGCCAGGAGAGGGTCGGGATGATTCTCAAGACAGGACTCAGAGAAATGAAATGGCCGATTGTTCTCTACCTGCTTGTGAGCCCTCTCCAGCTCAAGTTGCCTGCCCCCATCAGGCTGCCGCAAACAGCCCGCCTGTCCTGCTTCCTGAGGCTGCCTGGCCTGGGAACAGTCGGGAGGTAGGAGAGGTTGGAGAGCTCCCTGGACTAAGAGGAGAGGGAAGCTTCTGCTCATCTCCTGATATATGATGTCTGTTGTCTGGCTGCCATTCAAGAACCAGCTGGACAGCTACGTGTTGTGGTCAGACCCCTCTGGGGGTTCTGCTTCACCATTAGGATCTGCAGGCACTAAGATACCTAAGACATAACCCACTGACTGCATGACAACAGCCATCTGCACGTACCTGAGTCCATCCATCTCTGTTGTCATCAGGTTGACTCTGACTCATAGCGACCCTGTAGGACAGAGTAGAACTGCCGCATAGGATTTCCTAGGCTGTAATCTTTATGAGAGCAGATCACCAGGTCTTTTCTCCCCTGAAGCAGCTGGTGGGTTTGAGCTACCCACCTTTTGTTTACAGCTGAGTGTTTAACCGTTGTGCCACCAGGGCTCGTTCCATTCTTCTCTGGTTGTGCAAAATGGGAGGGCTGCCGTCCTGGTTTTGAACACTACCAGACCTCCTCCCAGCCCACTGACGAAGCTCTGGAGTTGGGATCATGCAGGCATATGGGTGGTTCTCTTGGTTGAGATGCAGATGAAGAATCTCTTTCCTTGGACTGATGGAAGACAGACCAAGGTGAGTCTGTGTGGGCCCCAGGACCTACGTCTTAGGTGAATACAGTAGGGCCTGGAGATAGGGAAGGAGGCCCAAGGCACCTGGGAATCACCTCCCTCCCTCTTCCTGAGATTTGTTAAGACTCAGTTTCTGAAAATTGCAAGTGAGAGAGCGCAAAAAGCAAAGCAGTTGTTTACTTGGGCAAACTAGTGCAGGAATTTGCTTAAGTAAATCGAAAGCTGAATGTCCATGCCCTTGGACTGCCTGGGATTGAGTGTGGGTCTTACCTGGGTTGAGGTGTGAGTCTTACCTGAGGTTGAGGTGTGAGCCTTACCTAGGGCTGAGGTGTGGGTCTTACCTGGGGTTGAGGTGTGGGTCCTACCTGTGGCTGAGGTGTGGGTTTTACTTAGGGTTGATGTATGAGTCTTACTGGGGTTGAGGTGTGGGTCTTACACTTTTAGACATTTGCACCTGGAATGAGTTTCAATATGTGTTTTGTTGTTCAGACCTCCTAGCTACCTCTTATCTGTAGATCTTCATGGGAGAAATTCATTCATTTGTTAATTTATTCAACAAATATTTGCTAAGCACGTGTACTGCTGTTAGCCTGGCACCATGCTATGTTCTGGGGATACAAGTAGGTAAATGCCCACAAGGGCAGTCCCTATAGAGTGGGTAGACAGACTTGTAAGCAAGTAATGACAATAAAAAACGAAAACCAGGTGTTGTTCAGTAGATTCTGATTCATGGCAAAGCCAGGTGTGTCAGAGTAGCACTGTCTCCATAGGATTTTCAGTGGCTAATTTTTCAGAAGTAGATTGCCAGGTCTTTCTTCAGAGACACCTCTGGGTGATCTCGAACCTCCAGTCTTTTGGTTAGCTTTGTTTGTTTTCTTTTTTTTTTAATTGTACTTAGATGGTTTACAGAACAAACTAGGTTCTCCTTAAACAGTTAGTACGCATATTGTTTTATGACATTAGTTAACAACCCCATGACATGTCAACACTCTCCCTTCTCAACCTTGGGTTCCCGATTACCAGCTTTCCTGTCGCCTCCTGCCTTCTAGTCCTTGCCTGGGCTGTTGTACCCCTTCAGTCTTGTTTTGTTTTATGGGCCTGTCTAATCTTTGACTGAAAGGTGAACCTTAGGAGTGACTTCATTACTGAGCTAAAAGGGTGTCTGGGTGCCATACTCTCGGTGTTTCTACAGTCTCTGTCAGACCACTGAGTCTGGTCTTTTTTCGTGAGTTAGAATTTTGTTTTACATTTTTCTCCAGCTCTGTCCAGGACCCTCAACTCTGATCCCTGTCAGAGCAGTCGGTGGTGGTAGTTGGGTACTATCTAGCTGTACTGGACTCAGTCTGGTGGAGGCTGTGGTAGATGTGGTCCATTAGTCCTTTGGACTAATCTTTCCCTTGTATGTTTAATTTTCTTCATTCTTCTTTGGTCCCGAAGGGATAAGACGAGAGGAGTATCTTAGATGGCCGCTCATAGGCTTTTCAGACTCTAGACGGCACTCCTTTTGGTTAGCTTTGCAGTGTGTTAACTGTTTACACCGTCCAGGGACTCCGTAGGAATGTGATAAGTAGCTGAACAGAGAGTCTGGACTTCGGCGGCTACACTGAGGATTCACTCTGTCTGTGGCCTGTGAGATAGTTTCACAAAAGGCATTGGATGGCCCTTGAAGGATGAGAGGATTTATAGAGTGTTTTAGGTGGGTGAGAGGGGAAGGGCGTTCCAGGCAGAGAGAACAGTATGTACAGCCACAGAGGGTTGAAAGGACGTGTTTAAGGAATGGCAGTATTGGAGACTGAGTAACACTGGAGTAGTGGCACATTAGGGTAAGGGCAGATTGAGAAAAGTCTTGAGACTGAATAGATGGATCTTGGTCAAAAGGAGGAAAAGTGTGGAAGAGAACTTTCGACTTATGTAGAAACCAGACTTACTGGCTACATTGAGACTGAGGGAACCCCAGAAACTAATGTCCAGAGATAATCTTTAAACCTTGAACCGAAACCATCCCTCGAGGCCATTGTTAAACTAAACAGTTTATCCCAATTAATAAAGAATGCCTGCCTTGAGCGTAAAACTCTTGTAAAGAATTATCTATATGAGCTTAACCTGACAACAGTTAATCTAAAGCACAGATGAGAACTTGAAGGGGCACAGAGCCTAAATTAATGGTGATGAAACAATATGGCTAGAGTTAATGAGAATGGTGACACAATGTAAAGTATGTAACCAGTGTTATTGAACTGTTCAGGTAGAAATTGTGAATGGATGTGTGTTTGGTTGTGTATGTTGCCACCAAAAATCAATAAAATATATATATAAAAAGAAGAGCCTAGAATACAACGAGAAAGGACATTTCTCTCAAGGGCCTTAGGTAAGTGTATTAGTTAGGACAGCTTAAGCTATGCTGCAGTAACAAACAGTCCCAAATATCCATGGCTTAAAACTACAGTGTTTCTTTCACATTCATGTTACATGCCTAATACAGGCTGCGGGGGTGGAAGACAGTGCTCCAGGAACCGAGGCTGATAGGGGCTCCCCCATTTTATGTCACCTCCATCTGAAATCGTACTTCATGGTTCATTATAACAGGAGATGGAAGAATTGCTCCATTGTCCAGAACTTATCATATGGCCCCGCCACCCAAGGGAACTGGGAAATGTAGGGGAGCAAGTGGTCTGTTTTGGAAGCATGGCTGTCTGCTTCAGTTGTGGTTATTGTATACCATCGAGTCGATTCCTACTCGTAGCCACCCTGTAAACCAAAGAAAACCAAACCTGTTGCCTTCGACTGGATTCTGACTCACAGTGACTCTATAGGACAGAGCAGAACTGCCCCAGAGGATTTTCTAGGCTGTAAATCTTTACAGGAGCAGATCGCCAGGTCTTTCTCCCATGGAGCGGCTGGTGGGTTTGAACTACTAACCTTTTTGTTAGCAGCTGAACTCTTAACCATTGCGCCACCAGGACTCCTTCTGCCAAAGTTGGTGATACAGTAAACTTTTGCTAGGAGTGGAGGAGGACAAGACATGAAAGGGCAAGAAGACTTATGTAGCTGGGTCTGAATGGTTCCTTTTTCTGTTTGTAGGAGAGGTGTGGTGGTAGTTGGGGGGCCCTTCTGTGGTGCTTACAAGAGGTCGTCAGGGGAGCAAGCTGGTCATGGGCATTTCTTGTCCACCATTTACACATGGTAGGGATATGGTCAGTCCTGGGAATTAGGGAATTCATGCTCTAAGAAGGCATTTCCCATGGAGTTTTATTGTCCTTCAAAGTTGAGGAGGCTTTAATAGGCTCCTTGTCTATTGGGCTATCCAGGCTATATATCTGGTAGACATTGAATGGTTCTTACATGGTCCCCACTTTCCAGAAAGCTTTTGTGCAGAATCCAGTAGCAAATTGTAAAGTAGATTTTTGTAGAGGATTGTGATGCTTCTATAAGCAAAATTTGGGAACCCTGGTGGCATGGTGGTTAAGTGCTATGGCTGCTAACCAAAAGGTCAGCAGTTTGAATCCACCAGGCGCTACTTGGAAACTCTATGGGGCAGTTCTACTCTGTCCTATAGGGTCGCTATGAGTCGAAATCAACTCGAAGGCAACGGTTTTTTTTTTTTTTTGATAAGCAAAGTTTAAGCAGAATTATTCAAGTCGAACTGGCAGATTTGATAAGGGGAGCTTTGGAAGACCCCATGCCATGCTGGGGTCTTCCGGGGACGGTGGTTTTTCTGACAGAAGAGAAGAGAGGGGTGCCCTGGCCTTGCTGTTTAAGATCCATCCAGTGTTCCCTTCACACCAAATGGAAGGAGGAGGGACCCCCCCGAGCGTCTTTCATTTGGGTTTGCAGTTTGGAACCTGTTTTTGTTAAAGGCGTTGAGCTGGTGGGATTGGAGCCATTCTGCTTTGGAAGATAAGCAGTATGTCCTGTGACACTGAATGAGAAGGCTGGACCTTGGGGCTTGTCCTTTCCAAAGCCCATCGTAGAGGCAAAAACACTGTCATTTCTACCTGTTGGTAGGAAGACTTCCTGAGAAGGTTAAAACGGGAGTGTTGTAGGTTGGTTTACTTTGGTATGTGATGAGTTCTATATTCCCATGCAAGTTCTCATTATCCATGCTGGTACTTTCTTAGAGTTTCCATAACAACAACGGATGACTTCTAAGAACAGACATTTACTGTCTCACAGCTTTGGAGGCTAGGAGCCCAGATCCAGTGTGTCGGCAGGGTCTTGTCCTCCTTAAAGGCTCTAGGGGAAGATCCTTTCTTGCCTCTCCAGCTTCTGGTAGCCCCTTGGTTTGCAACTGCAGCTCAACTCTGTCCCCACACGGCCATTTTCCTTATGTCTGGCTTTGTGCAGCTCTTCTTGTATTTTATAGGACACCACTCAGATTGGATTAGAACCCGCCCTACTTTGGTATGACCTCCTGTTAATAATCTCTTCAAAGATCCTACTTCCAAACAAGGTCAGGTTCACAGGTACCAGGGGCTAGGTATTCAGCGTAAACTTTGGGAGGACACAATTCAATCCATAACACCCACATTTTGGGAAGGCCTAGTGGTTACTCTTTAGTGCCTACTAGATGTCCCTGGATCCATGGTCCAGGGTTTCTGAGGCTCAGAAACTCAAATACTGTCTATCCTCTCCAAACCAGTACCACGGTTACCATTTTCTGTACAGCTGTGCGGGGCAGAAGCATCGTCATCCTTAACAGTCCTATTTTTCTCATTCCCAGGTTTGAATCCTGCCCAACCTTGTCACATGCAACTTCCTTACTTAGATCCAGGTCATTTATTTCTTCAGATACTGCAATGGGTTTTCTTTAATCGCCTATGTCATAATTATGTAGCTTCTGTGCTGACACTTTTTTTTTTAACCATTCAAAGCCTTAGTTTCCTCATCTGTAAAATAGGCCCAATTATTATACATTCTGTCTTAGTCATCTAATGGTGCTATAACAGAAATACCACAAGTGGATGGCTTTAACACGGAGAAGTTTATTCTCTCACAGTCCAGTAGGCCAGAAGTCCGATTTCAGGGCACTGGCTCCAGGGGAAGTCTTTCTCTCTCTGTCGGCTCTGAAGGAAGGTCCTTGTCATCAGTCTTGCCTTGGTCTGGGAGCATCTCAGCAAAGGAACCTCAGGTCCAAAGGACGCTCCCTACTCCCGGCGCTGCTTTTTTGGTGGTATGAGGTCCCGTCTCTCTGCTCACTCTTTTTTTATTAACTTTTATTGAGCTTCAAGTGAACATTTACAAATCAAGTCAGACTGCCACATATAAGTTTATATACACCTTACTCCCTACTCCCACTTGCTCTCCCCCTAATGAGTCAGCCCTTCCATCTGCTCACTCTTTTATATCTCAAAAGAGATTGGCTTAAGACACTCCCTAATCTTGTAGGCCTCATCAGTATAATTGCTGCTAATTTGTCTTACTACATCATAGTGATAAGATTTACACCGTATAGAAAAATCACATAAAATGGTGGACAATCACACAATACTGAGAATCATGGCCCAGCTAAGTTGACAGATATTTTGGGGGGACCCGATTCAGTCCATGACATGTTCCTTACTGGTTTTTAGGGAAGATCACATGAGGCAATGCTTATAAAATGCTTGTCTCAGTGCCAGGAAGCAGTACTCTAAAAATGTTAGCTAGTCTTATTTTTCTGAGTGACAGTAGTGTTGCTTTCCCCTTCCCCCTGGTCAGTTTTTCTGTTTTTATTTCATATCCTTAATATATTTCTTCATGATAAGATGAGAATGGCCATGATGACAGTTGGCAAAGGGAAGCTTTACGTAACGGTTATCTTTGTAAAACTTTGGATACTATTTTGAATGTATTTGTATAATATGTCGTTTTGACCTGATGTGATCAGGTTTCCTTTCGAGAGTGATTGTAATTTAACGTGGATTGACTTGATTGCTGGAACTTGAGTTTTAGAGACATGGTATCATTTATGGACCATCAATGTGTTTCAATGTTGTCGTGTGCCGTCAAGTTGATTCTGACTCGTAGCGACCCTATAGAACAGAGTAGAACTGCCCCATAGGGCTTCCAAGGCTGTATCTTTATAGAAGCAGACTGCCACATCTTCCTTCCATGGACCCACTGGTGGGTTTGAACAGCCAATCTCTCAGCTAGCAGCCGAGTGCTTAACCATTGTGCTTTTCACATCTTACATACACTGAGTTTAGGCTGATAACCCTCAGAAGACATTCAGCAATGTATCTAGGTGTCTGTGGGTGGGGAGCTTTACTGGGAAGGGGCTGAGCTTGGGGAAAAAGCCCAGAGTGGGCAGTTTTGTCTGGGGAAGGCTGAGGGTGAGGAGTATCACCAAGTTACATAGGTCGTTCTTGTCCATTAAATACTTTTCAAATTTTAACAGTGAGACCCCCTGTGAGGTTACAGAAACAGAAATGAACTGATACTCCTGGAAGGTCTAGATGTTTGGCCTGGACATTTCTCTGCAGTCTGGAAATTTCTCGGAAGGCTCTTTTATTAATTCCCAAGTTTCCTGGGAGTTTTGCAACCTATTTCACAGCGGAAGCCCTGGTGGTGCAGTGGTTAAGAGTTTGGTTGTTAACCAAAAGGTTGGCAGTTCAAATCCACCAGCCACTCTTTGGAAACCCTATGGGGCAGTTCTGCTCTGTCCTGTAGGGTCACTACAAGTCGAAATCGACTCGATGGCAATGATTTTGGTATTCCCCAGTGAAATGATAGCACTTCTATGACTCCATTGTAAGTTTTCGCCTGCCCCCTTGTCCTGCACCGAAGCACCCTCAAGAAGTTGTCAAGGGTGCACCTTTCCCTGGCTCTCCCTCTCAAACCCCATGGGCATAAACCTCTCTTGCAAGAAAACCTGTTCCATTTTCTTCTGGTTGGCCTCTGTGTGCTTGGCAAGCATTTTCCCACCATTTGGGGATGGTGTGGGCTGCAACCTGCAACATAATTACGGACTTTGTTCTTACAGCCTGTGCCCCAGATAGGCCCAGCGAGGGATTTTGCCCACACTGCCCACGCGGGTGGAAAAGCAAGGACTTCGAATTCTTTTGCAAGTATGGTGAAGGGAGTGAGAAAGCGATGTCCTGGAAAATAATCAGAAAATGGAAACCGAAACAAATGTATTGAGAGATAGTGACTTGAAACATCACCCTGACTGCAGGATTTTTTTCTGCAAGATTTTGGCTGATGGGGAGGTAATATATTCAAGTATAAAGAATAATCAAATCTGGCCCCTGTCTTAGCCTATCTAGTCCTGTTTTCTCTTGATGCACAGCAACTGAGGAATCGTGTCATTCTGAATATTTTCTCTGTGCCCCCCCGCCCCGCCCCATGAGATTATCTGAGCATACCGCAGGACCTGCTGTCCGGCTCAGTTGCCCCTTAGTGGGCTGTGTAGACAGTGGTCTACTGCCAAATAGTGGGGGGTGGGGGGTGGGGGGTGGGGGGGTGGGGAGGGAGATGGTTCCATACTGTTAGAAATGGACTGCTTTGGGGACCATATTTGAAAGCTCACTGTTAATCTCTTTTGTTCTCCCTCTGTGTTCCAAATTCACAGGTTAATTAAGAGCAAGGGGAGAAAGCCTTCTAGAATTCATACTATCTGCACTTAGTTTGTAGGAGCCCTAGTGGTACGGTGGGTAAGTGCTTGGCTGCTAACCGAAAGGTTGGCAGTTCGAACCCACCAGACACTCTGTGGGAGAAAGATGTGGCAGTCTGCTTCCATAAAGATAGTACAGCCTTGGAAACCCTTTGGGGGCAGTTCTACTGTGTCCTGTAGGGTTGCTATGAGTTGGAACTGACTCAGCAGCAAGGGTAATGGGCACTTATTTTTGTGACTTTGAAAGTTGATGAAATTGATTTGGTGTTTTCTTTTAGGGCTGTTTTTGGAATTTAAAATGTGAAAGTTAGCTTTTCTTTTAGAAACAATAAACATGCTTAACTTTAACTAGTCTGGGTTGTTATTGTTAACTGCCATCTAGTCAGCTCTGACTCGTGGCGACCCCAAGTGTGTCAGAGTAGAGCTGTGCTCCACAGGTTTTCATTATCTAATTTTTCGGAAGTAGATTGCCAGTCCGTATGTACAAATAAACCTTGCTCTGTCTGTCCATCTCTCTCTCTGTGTGTGCATGCGCACGTGCACACACTTCCTGGGTGGTGTATCTATGTATGCACAGATACATGCAGGACTATAAATAGAGCCCACCCACGAATGGCTTACACTGGAGCATAAGGGTTATTCTTCTTTGTGACGTAAGGTAAGGAGACCAAGTCTAGGACAAACAGCAGCTCTGGACGGGGCTGGTAGAGGGCCCTGTGGGCTCACTGGGTCTTCTGTGTCGTGTTGTCTTGTGGCTAGGAGGGGAGACAGGTCATCAGGCCAGGGGACATCCTTTTCAGCTCCGGGGCTACCCCGGGCCTTCTGGTTGACCTAGCAGACATAGTTTCTCATGCTGGCTTTAAGGATGAATCCTGGTATTGATGGACCAAAGACAGGATGTTGATCCTCCCATGGGGTTTTCTTATGGACGACACGTGTAGGTTTCTCAGGTTGCCAGGTGACCTGTTGGTGTGTGGGCTGGGGGTAGGCCTTGTGAGCAGGTACGGTAGTTACAGTGAGCACCGGCTGAGCTCCTTCAGGGGTACTGGACGCTAGGCTACGTGCATTATCTCAACCCATGAGGCAGGCTACGCCATCAGCATTTTACAAGTAGGGAGTAGCTTCGGGGAGGGCCAGCAACTTGCCAGTGTCACCCATCTCGAAAGTGGCAGCGCTTGGACAGTAACTCAGGGCAGTATACTCCAGGGTCCACATTTATCCATTGTTGTTCTCTCTCCTCCAAACAGTTTCACGGCCATTTAGTAAATACACATTGTGTGTTGAATGAATGAATCACCTGAACAAGAAGAGACGGAAGCAAGAATGCCAACTGGTTTTGATATTTGAAAGGCTGCCATGTTCAGCCTACAATACGGGAAGAGGTAGATTTCAGCGCGATTTGGGGAGAGCTTGCCGGGAGAGAATCTCCAGTTACTTTTGTCGTTAATTCTAACCTACTTCCTTGCAGAAGCCATCCAAACAGGAAATAAGCTATTTGAGTTGGGTTTCAATCACGTTCCTTTCCCCAGATGACACATCAGTGAAGCGGGCTTGGATGACAGGAGTGTGGGTCCCAGGGAGGGAAGGGAAGAGCTTGGTGACTGAATTCACTGTGGATTGCGGCCCTTTTAAAAAAAGCGACTTGGCAAAAATAAACCTTGAAGAGATTTTTAAAAATCCATGTGTGTGTATTTGCGTGTGCATTCTTTTTACAGAAAAATAATGTCCATGTAATAAAGGACATAATTTAAGTGTGTATAGCTCAGTGGATTTTTACAAATGTATACACCCATGTCACTGCCATCCAAATCAATGTGTAGAATATTTCCATTATTCCAAAAGGTTCCAAGTGCCACTTCTCAATTACTACCCACTACGCAGAGGTAACCACTATATGGTGATTTTAATGTCTCAAAAGAGGAAGAAGGGTTACACTCTTGCATAGGTGCCCTGGTGGCACAGTGGTTAAGCACCTGGCTGCTAACTAGAAGGACAGCAGTTTGAACCCACCATCTGCTCCATGGAAGAAAGACATGGCAGTCTGCTTCCATAAAGATTACAGCCTTGGAAACCCTTCGGGGCAGTTCTGTTCTGTCCTATATCTATTGGAAACCCTGGTGGCGTAGAGGTTAAGAGCTACAGCTGCTAACCAAAAGGTCAGCAGCTCGAATCCACCAGGTGCTCCTTGGAAACTCTATGGGGGCAGTTCTATTCTGTCCTATAGGGTCACTGTAAGTCGAAATCAACTCAACAGCAAAAAGTTTGTTTGTTTGTTTGCTTTTTGGTATACTCTTGTGGCTGAATAGTCAACAGACAAGGTGACCCAACAAAGAAAGAAGGAATATTTTCTTGAGGAGTTGTTTCTAGGTTTAGTTTAGTGAAAAATGAAGCTTGGTAAATCCTACTAAGACATTCTTTTTTTTCTGAAATATTTAGACACCTTATTTTAAGTAAAGGTTTTATTCATTTGTAGACTTTTATCTGGCAAGATTTCCATCCTGAGAGTTTTCCTTTCTAACTTATCTGGCAAACCATAAATTTTATTTCCTTTAAGGGCAAAAACAACCTTGGAGCACATTTATGACCCAAGTTTTAAGAGCCGCTGCCCTTTCTATCCTGTATCTCTGGTTAAACGTGTTTTCTTTTTCTTGGAGCAAGCTTTGCAGAGAGGGGATAGAGATATGAATTCCTCTAGAGAGAAAGCCTGCCTTCCCGGCAGGAGAGAAAATGCTAGAAAAATCTCTCGCCTCAGCTCTGACCCATGCAGCCATGTCTCATGCTAGAAGTCTTACTCCTGGTGACATTGGAGTTGTTTTTTCCTTCTTGATTTTTAATTCACTCCCCTCTTCCTCCTGTTAAGGAGCCCTAGTGGTGCAGTGGTGAAGTGCTCAGCTGCTAACCCAAAGGTCGGCGGTCCAAACCCACCAGCTACTCTGTGGGAGAAGGAGGTGGCAGTCTGCTTCCATACAGACTTGCAGTCTAGGGAGAACCACTGTGGGGCAGTTCTACTCTGTCCTAAGATCGGACTTGATGGCCTTAGGGTTTTTCTTCCTCCTTTAAAGTGTGGCAGATTTTTGGACATCGGACAATTAATTTCTATCAATCTGTGCTGACTTTAGTGACTCACTTTGTTTCGAGAACTTCAGGCTGTTTTCCAGTGAACTGCCAGGCAATTGGGCAAGTGGTTGATGGAATGATTTTAGCGTCTGCTCCAGGAAGTAGTCTCAGAATGCTGGGGGAGGCTCCCTGGGGGGCCTTTAGTGCCTTTTATGTTGGCCCTTTGTCGTCTCTTTGGGGCGTAGGGATGGAGAGATAGGTCCCTGACTCAGAAATGATGTCTGTTGGAGTCTCTTTTCTGCCTTTTACCCTGCTGGGGAGAAGGTGGTTGAAAACTCAGGTTACTCTTTGAGCTTAGAGTTTATAATGCAAAGTGCCTGGTGGACCCAGAGTCATCTTAGTTTAACACACCTGTGTCCCCTACTAGGCACCTGCACACCCGTTGCCTTGTTGGGGCCTTCCAGGTGTAGTTTCAGTGTTTCTGATGGGTAAACAAGCACGAGAGGGTGAAGGTGGGTTCTTTGGGGGGGACGTCTGCTAAGGCCCCTCGTTTCCAGTGTTCACTGCCTAGCTTTGAGGTATGGTCTAATGCTTCTCTCTTTTGGCAAACTGCCTTAGAGTTCTAAAACTGTGATTAGGATTGTTTAGCCTGGGCTTAAAGGGAACAAATGGTGACGTGGTTTAGACATCAGCTGTTGGCAAGCCCGATGGGACGTGGGATCATTTCATTGTCCTCAAAGTTGATATAGTCTGAAGGCTTTTGGGGTGGTGTGTAAGAATTTTTTTTTTTTTTTTTTTTGAGAGATTCAAGGCTCTCAAATGCCATTTCAAGAGAACAGAAAATGCCCTGGGAGGTGAGCAAGCTGGGGGTAGTCCCAGCTTTCCTGTTCAATTACTTTGAGGCTCTAGGGAGGCTTTTCATTGAGTCAGTTTCTCAGTTTTCTCCTTGGAGACAGGGAAGAATGATCTAGCCTTTCCCTACGTTGCAGAGGTATTGATGGGGAAAGATGGTTCCAAGCCTGGGAACTTCTTAAGTGGGGTTTCCATCGGTTTGAATGGAACTCCTAACCCAACTCAAGACTCTTGCCCTTTGTAGCAAAGTGTGAACTGAGGTTACATGCATTTATCCATCTCTTAGTTTTCTCTAAAAGGCTTACCTTTCCAATTGATTCATTTAGTCATCAAATATCCATGGACAGCTTCCTCTGCACGAAGCACTGAATTGAGGTTCTAATGAGAGAATGCTGAACAAAATTTCAAGCATAAAATGTACGTTGATCAAACTTTCAGGGGAAAAAGGAGGGTCCTGTAAAATCATACCAGCGGATTATTATAACTCCGGGAGGTTAGTTCAGACTTTGTTTCCTCCCTACCCCTCAAAAAAATTTGAGTTTGACTTTTAACAACTGTATATCCCTTTTGGATGAGTAGCTATATGTGTTCTCGGTTCTCATAGGCGTTTGCCTCAAGATTTGGACACATATAATCTTTTTGTGTCTCTATGTTCTCCTCTGTCAAAGGGGAGTGTCTTGGTTATCTAGTGCTGCTATAACAAAAATACCACAGGTGGATGGCTTTAATAAAGGGAAATTTATTCTCTCACAGCCTAGGAGGCTAGAAGTCTGAATTCAGGGTGCCAGCTCCAGGGGAAGGCATTCTCACTCTGTTGGTTCTGGGGGAAGTTCCTTATCATCAATCTTCCCTGGTCGAGGAGCTTGTCAGCACAGGGACCTTGGTTCCAAAGGATGCGCTGTTCTCCGGGCTCTTGTTTCTTGGTAGTATGGGGTCCCCTCATCTCTCTGCTCACTTCTGTCTTTTATGTCTCAAAAGTGATCAACTTAAGACACAACCTAATCTTGTGGGTTGAGTCCTGCCTCGTTAACATCATAGAGGCAGGATTTACAACACATAGGAAAATCACATCAGATGACAAAATGGTGGACAATCACACACTACTGGGAATCATGGATTAGCCAAGTTGACACACATTTTTAGGGGACACAGTTCAGTTCATGACAGGGAGTATCAATGAATTACTGAAACTCAGGGCTTGGGGATTGTGGGTGGGAGGAAGGGCATTTCATAGATATTTAGTCCAAGGGTCCCTGCTTCTGAAGAAGAGACCATCTGAACTGAGACATTCGTTCATTTTGCTGTGGTACCTTTCCCCAAGGACTGAAACTACCACCGACCAGAAAACTCATTGCTGTCGAGTTGATTCTGACTCAGTGACCCTATAGGACAGAGAAAATCTTCATGGAAGCAGACTGCCACATCTTTCTTCCGCAGAGCAGCTGGTGGATTTGAACCACTACCCTTTAGGTTAGCAGCCAACTGCTTAACCACTGTGACACCAGGTCTCCTTGAAACTGCCATAGCTCACAGATATTTCTTATATCACCAGTCCTGTACTAAGACGCACGTGATCACATGACGGATAGGCAAGAGGTGGTCATGGAAACGTATACTTTTCCAATTCGGGATAATTATTGCATCCCGAAAATAAAGAGGTGGGGCAGAGACCTATGTGGATGGAATCCTTTTGTGAGGTGATGAGAGCCAGAGGAATCCCTGGTGGCGCAGTGGTTAAGAGTTCAGCTGCTGACCAAAAGGTTGGCAGTTTGAATCCATCAGGTGCCCCTTGGAAACCCCATGGGATAGTTCTACTCTGTCCTATAGGGTCGCTATGAGTTGGAACTGACTTGACAGCAGTGGGTAACAGGAAAGCCAGAGGGTGGTACAGGAGGAGACAAACCTTGTTGATATGTTACTCTAAATCATGAAAGGAGAGACATGAAGGGCCCTCGTAGTATAACTTGGAAAGTGCTGGATGAAGCTCTAGAGAGATTACTTTTTGTTCTGGCTTCTCTGTCACTACCTGTGAGATTGGGGCAAGCCTTATCCTCCTTGGGCCTCTGCTTACCACTGGGGAAATGAAGAAGGTTGACCAGATGCCCCTGTTGTTCTTCGCAAAAATCTCCAATTCCTGCTGGTGTTTCTGGTGGTGTTTGCCAGCTCAGCCCTTGGGCGTACTGCCGTGGGCCTATAGCTCAGTCTCTGGTACGTGCCTTTGGGGCTGGTTTCTGGGGAGTGTTTAATACACAGCCCCGCCGACTCTTATAGACCTTCTGGGTAACACTTACTTCATTGCGCTTTTAAAGATGAAAAAGAAAGAAAACGCCGCTTCGCAGATTCATAGTAATCGGGGCTGACAGATGTCACTCAGAATTTTATTATTTAAAGCCACAATGATTTTCCAAATAACCTAAAAATATATAATCCAACCTCAAAATAGTGTCCTGTAACAGAGGCCAGGGAACCCTGTAGGAAATGAAGTCAGACTCTTGGCACCCCTTGTGTGCTGGTTCAATGCTTTGAACACTTTTATGTTCACCGAGAAACACAAGAATGTGGGCCTGTATCAAGTTGCTTAGAGTGGCTGCCAGGTCTCAGAGAGCAGGGTGTCTTGGGGTATTTCACCCTGGTACCTAAGCCAGCATGACACGTCTTTTGTCCCCATAAGGCCCTTTCCTCTCATTCTGTGAGAACATGGGTAGAGATATAACAGCCCTCACACATTTTTCACATTAAGCTCCTTCAGGCTTATGGTGGTGTTCTGTGGAAGATTACATTCTGAAAATGGGTGGATGGGTGGTAGAGGCAATTGAAGAAGGAAACTAAAATTGTTGAGTGCCTACTATGATCCAGGAAACCCTGGTGGTATAGTGGTTAAGAGTTCCGCTGTTAACCAGAAGGTCGGCAGTTGAAATCCACCAGCCACTGCTTGGAAACCGTATGGGGCAGTTCTACTCTGTCCTATAGGGTTGCTATGAGTCCGAATTGACTCAATGGCAGTACGTTGTCCTCCAGGTGCTACACCTTATTAAACTCTCACATTATTCATTTAGTCCTCATAATTATTTAAGTATTTATTAAGCATTAGTGATTAATGCTATATTAATTACATTAAAGTATTAAAAAAAAACAAAACAGTTGCCATCAAGTCGATTCTAACTCATGGCAACCCCATGTGTGTTACAGTAGAACTGCTCTGTAGGGTTTTCATTGGCTATGACGTTTCACAAGGAGATTGCCAGGCCTGCCTTCTGAGGTGCCTCTGGGTGGATTTGAGTTGCCAACTTTTTGGTTAGTAGCCGAGTGTGTTAACGGTTTGCAAACCCCAGGAACTCCTACATGGATGTATAGTTAGTAATTAATACGTTAATTATTTAATCCTCACAAAGGCCTTGTGTAAATTTTTGTCCATTTTACAGATGAGGAAATTGAGGCCCCAGGAGGTCGTGTAATTTACCCAGTGTTTTGCAGCTAGGAGATGGCAGAGTGGGGGTTTCAATCTCGGTGGGTCTATTGGGCTTTTGGAGCTGGCATGAATTTCATTGCTGGCTAAAGGTCTCAAACCCCCAGCCCTGGCCTAGAGGGTGGGACCAGCAAGGCGTCGTCCTGCTAGCACTAGGAATTGCAACACTGGTCTTCCCTGAAGTGTCCCACCCGGTCCAAGAAGCTGTCAGAAGCCAGACCCCTTGTTCCAGGTGGCTGGCCCCACAGCGTACCTTGCTGGAAGTTCTCTCTCCAGCTCTGTCTCCAGGAAGTGTCTCTGGGTAGCTTCCGAGCAGGGGGAGCAGCAGGCCGGGCTGCCAGCATCTGCCCGGCTGCTGTTTGGTTCTCTCTGACTAGATCTTTGTTTCTGTGGAACCCTTTGCTGCCCAGGCCCGGGTG
Organism: Loxodonta africana; assembly: GCF_030014295.1. Lineage (NCBI taxonomy): Eukaryota > Metazoa > Chordata > Mammalia > Proboscidea > Elephantidae > Loxodonta > Loxodonta africana. The sequence goes on from NC_087359.1 coordinate 20,421,293, forward strand.
CCTCAGCATAATCGGCGCGGCATGGAGCACTAGCCTGGTTAAGTAAACAAGGTTGGAATATTACCTGTCTGTTAACCTGTCAAAATTGCTTTACAGCTCCCTTTTATCTTCCCCCCTCACGGAATTTCCCCTGGAGTTTTCTGCCTGCTCTCTGGTTCTTTTTCTCGCCTGCCTTCTCCATTCTGCAAAGCTTCCCACCCCCTGAATCATTAAATATTGTCAGAGTTCCGCCACTTAACGGCTACCTGGTTTGTCCAGTTCAGATAAATTGTTGTTGACTCTAAAATGGAGACCAAGGACACTGGGCTCCCAGCCCCGAGAAAGTAATGCTGGCTGCTGCTGGTGGGCAGAGGCAAGGGAGGGCAGGATGTCTGAAGCCACTCAGCCTGGGGGAAGCCTGCGTGGGGAGGGAGCTGGGCTCCCTGCTCCCCCGGTTGTTTCAGAACGAGCCAGCACTCTGTCTCCCTGGCTGCCTTATGCTAGCCTTCTTCCTTCCCTCTTGGCCCCCTCCAAACACTGAGTTTATAAATTTGAGGGTCCTAGGGGAGTGCTCAGAGTCTCTGGGTGGTGCAGATGGTTACGTGATTGACTACGAGCCAAAAGTTCACTGGTTCAAATCCACCCAGAGGTGCCTTGGAAGAAAGGCCTGGCAATCTGCTTCTTAAAGGTCACAGCCTTGAAACCCTATACAGCACAGTTCTATGCTCTATACATGGGGTTGCCATGAGTTGGAACCGGCTCAACAGCAAAAAATAAGAGGAATGCCCGGCTCGGAGTCTCATAGTTCTTAGAGGCTGGTGGAGTATGGGGAGACCTGGCTCCGGGCTTTGGTCTCATGCTTTGTGACTGAGTTCAAGGATTTTTCGGAGATTCACTTTTGTCTTTTCTGCTCAGGGTCTTCTGCTCAAGGTAGGGACTCCTCTAAGTGACAGTGAGGCAATTCCTGGGGACCTAGGGGGAGATGTAACGTGCTGTTGGGCAGTGGTGGCTGGCTTGAGCCTGTGGTCTCTGTCCAGTGATGTGGGACCTGGAGAACTTGTACTGTCCACTTGGGGAGGCCACTTTCACTGAAACCACCAGGCCCTCCCTTTCTGCCATGCTTCCTCCACCGCTTTGATCCTGCCAAGTGCTACCATCCTGCCTCCTCTGGATTGGAGATCTGACCACTCATGGGAACAGTTCATCTTTGGACATTTGGGCTCAGCACATTGTGTAGAAAAGTCCTTTACTTTTTTTTTTTTTTTTTAATCGAAGTATAACCAACAAAACATACACCAGTTCAGCAATTTCTGTGTCTACAATTCAGTGACACTGATCACATTCCTCAAGTTGTGCAGCCGGTCTGGACCTGGTTTTCTTAATTGTCCCCCTCCCCCCATTTACATGAACTCACTGCCCCCAAACCTCCTATCTGACCCCTCCAGGTGCTGTTGCCAACTTGGTGCCATGTAGGTAGTTCTTCAAAAGAGTTCCATGTTCAAGGCAAACATTCCTAACTAAACAAGCTAACCTACTGATCAGTTCAAAGAAGATTTCAGGGGATATTTTTGATTCAAGTTTTAAGGTTTAAAGATTACCCCGGGGCAACAGTTCTGGGGGTTCATCTAGCCTCAGTGGCTCCAGAAAATCTGGATTCCATGAAAACCTGGAGTTCTGCTCTGCACTTTACCCCCTTTTGATCAAGACTCTTAGCCCTTCATCAGAGAGTCAGTATGACACAGTTAGTGGTGTGGGCTTTTGAGTCAGATAGCGCTTTGAGTCCCAGTTTGCCATTGCCTAGCTGTGTGACTCAGTTTCTCCACCTGTAATGCAGGGATGGCAATGCCCATTATTTAGGTCTATGAAGATCGAACGCACTAATAATAACTGTAAATCACTTTGTATAGTGCCTGGCATTTCGGCCATATATAGTAATTGGTTATTGTTAATAAAATCTAAGATTTCAAAAAGAAAAATCAGTGCAGTCTTCCTCCCCTTCATCAACCTTTGCCATTCTAGAGTTTTAGAAACTTCTAGAAAGTGCACAGGGCTTTCGTGTATCCCTTAATCAGGTGCAAATGCTGGTTTTCAGAATTCTGAAAGGCTCCAAACTCAGATATTAATTTGACCTGTGTCAAGGAGAATACCTTTCTTTTATCCAAGTCAGCAACATTAGTTTCCCTATTTCTTTTTCTCTTTCTTTTGCCCTGCCATTTTGGGAGTTTCTTCAGGGTGTGAGGTTATTCCTGCCTCACTCCTGTTGCTGTTCCACCAGGCTGACTCCTGGGGCATCGGTGACATGGCAGCCTATTAATCCTGACTGACCCGGATGGACCCCAGAAGGCAAGAAGAGTTAGTATGTCCCGTGAATGCCAGCCCAGCCGCTTATAGGTTTAGCGGAAAGGCTGGTTCCTTTTATTCTGTGGCCTGATACAGTCCCAGTGTAATTCTATGGCATTTATTGAGCACCTGCTATGTGAGAGTACAAGGCAGGCTGTGGGCACTCGGGTGGGCATGTGACATCAGGCCCCGTTCCTGGCTGTCATGAGCGACAAATGAGTTGCGCCACCTCAGTGTTTGGTCTGTGAGTGTTTTTCCCTGTGTGTGTCTTGCGATGGGAAGAGAGTGAGTGGGCTGCTCCCACACACGGCCCAGGCTGCCGGCCGTGGTTCCCGTCCTGGCTGCTGCTCCATTGGTTCTCGAAGGTGAGGGGACGGCATAGGTCGGGCCTCTCCGGCATCTGATCCTCTGTGGGATGAGTCGATTACTTTGCTTGGCAGTTGAAACTGAACCCACTTTTGTTTTCTAAAGGAGGCAGCTTTTTATTTCTATTTGAATAAAAATAACTGCTACAGTTCCATCAAGGAAAAAGATGTTAATTTCCTTCTTTTTTCTTATGTATTTATGTGTATACTGTTCTGTAAGAGGGGCTGCAAAGCCTGTGCATTTTTTTAAGTCAGGCTTATGGCTATAATTTATAAATAGTAAAATGCACTCCTTTTTTGGGTTCAGTGGATTTTAATTTTTAACGCAAGATTCCCTTCTAAAATATTCCTGATACAAATTTAGAACGTTGTAACTCTTTATGCACAATCCGGATTTGAGCAACAGGGAAGGCTTGGTTTGTAACCTTTGAGATGACATTGTTTCAGACTTGATGGAAAGTGGTCCTAGAGAGACGGATACAAGGAAGGGGAACTCTGTTTCCTTTGGGGCAATTGAGTACCAATTGCTTGTCTTTGCAGGTGAATGTTAAAGGAGGCTAAGCAGAGGAGAGCTGAGCTCCAGGAGGTAAATTGCATTTCAATAGAGGGTTTAGGTAGGCCTGGCATAATTTCCTGACCCTGACCCTGACCCTGACCCCGGTTGTGTGAACTCTTACCTGGCCATTCCTATCAGGAATCTGTAAAACACTAGGGTATGCTTGACTGAGCTGTGTGCCCTCAGCTGTTCTCAGTGTGACCTGATCTTGCCTTCAGAAGACTGGGCCTCGTTTTCCCAGCCAGCAGTAGGGGTGGCATCAGGCTGTAGGCCCTGGGCAGAGAACATGGCTTCTTCTCTTTATGTCTGAGCCTCATTCCACGGTTTGGCGCAGGGAGTTTGAGTTAGAACGATCTCCAGTCCCTTCCAGTTCACTGGCTCTGTGATAACGTTCCAATGGGTTTAGTGTCATGTTGCTTGGAAACGAGGTGGAAACAGGCCAAATAAGATTGAAGTGGGGCTCCTGCACTTTCTGGGGACACCAGATTTGCACAAGCCTTGCTACCCTGTCTTTGCCAGTTCCCAGTTCTGCCTCGTAAGCTCGGTGAAAACAAGCAAAGGTCTGTCTACGCTCAGATAAGCCGCCTTAAAGGAGAGCCTGAAAGGGGACGGAAACTCACTCTATTTGCTTTTTCCGCCAGCTGCCTAACTTCTCTTCAGCCTGAGCTTGTGCCAATTTCTAGGGTCGAGGTGGGCGGTAGCCGTTCCTTCAAGCCTTCAGGAGCCTGAAGCCAGCCTCGAGTGTCCACCTGGGGGATGGTGGCTGCAGCCGCAACATGCCTGTCCAGTAGCAGGGAGCTTTAGGAGGCCAGAGAGGGCAGCTTTGTCTCCTCTCAGCAGCTCTCGGGCCCAGAGCCACACTCTGGCTGAGCAGTAGAACATCCCGCTTGTTTGGGGCCAGGGCTGAGTCACCACGAATCCCCCACAGTGTTGGCAGTGGCTGCTTAAAGGGACCCAGGACAAAAATGACAGGGGTGGTTAGAGATTCCGGTGGGAATCGGGGTCAGTGAGGGAGCGACAAAGGTTCAGAACTAAACAGATCTGCTGGGACTCAGGGAAATCCTGGGCCTGTCCTCTGGGAGGGAGTCCTTGAGTGGTACAAATAGTTGAGCTCTTGGCTACTAACTGAAAAGTCGAGGTTCAAATTCACCCAGAGCACCTTGGAAGAGAGGCCTGGTGATCAGCTTCTGAAAGATCACAGCCACTGAAAACCCTATGAAGCACAGTTCTACTCTGTCACACATGGGGTCACCATGAGTTGGAATTGACTCTATGGTACCTGTTTATCCTCGGGGGAAGAGATGTGTATGGTCTTGGCAGCTTTGCTAGGGGAGTCCCGGGGCCAGCTCTGTGGTCTTAAACATGACCCCTGTGTCCTAAGAGGTCCTTCTCATAATACAGAACCCCAAACCAAACAAATCCACTGTCGTCGAGTCTATTCTGATACATAGCAACCCTATAGGACAGAATAGAACTGCCCCGTAGTTCTTCCAAGACTGTAAAACTGTATGGAAGCAGACTGCCACACCCTTCTACCTCAGAGTGGCTGGTGGGTTTGAGCCTCTGACCTTTTGGTTCAAAGCTGAGCACTTTACCCACTGTACCACCAGGGCTCCTTCAAATAATACAAGCTAACATTTATTAGGAAACCCTGGTGGCATAGTGGTTAAGTGCTATGGCTGCTAAACAAAGGGTCAGCAGTTTGAATCTGCCAGGCGCTCCTTGGAAACTCTATGGGGCAGTTCTACTCTGTCCTATAGGATCGCTATGAGTTGGAATTGACTCGATGGCAGTGGGTTTTTTTTTTTGTAACATTTATTAAGAGCTTTCACTTTAAGCCTGGGACCTTAAATGCAGACTCACATTTAAACTGCTCAACAGCCACATGTAGATTAATATTGTGATTATACCCATTTCACAGATGAGGAAGGTGAGGTTTAGAAGGATTAAGTGACTCACCCAAAGATAAGAGCCTATCAAGAATTTCTTCCTTGGGTTCTTTCTGTTGTGATCCATAAGGTTTTCCTTGGTTGATTTTTATGGAAATAGATGGCCAGGCTTTTCTTCCCAGTCTGTCTTAGTCTCAAAGCTCTGCTGAAACCTGTTCAGCATTATAGCAACATGCAAGCCTCCACAGACAGACAGGAGGTGGCTGCACATGAGATGCACTGGCCAGGAATCGAACCTGCGTCTCCCACATGGAAGGCTAGAATTCTACCATTGTGTTAGGGCAAAACCAAACCAAACTCCTTGCCGTAGAGTCAATTCTGACTCATAGTGACCCTGTAGGACAAAGTAGAACTGCCCCAGAGAATTTCCAAGCAGCGCCTGGTGGATTCGAACTGCCGACCTTTTGGTTAGCAGCCGTAGCACTTAACCACTACGGCACCAGGGTTTCTGTAGTATCAGGACAGTTGTCCTTAACTCATGCCTCCTGGGTTCTCTTACCTGGAGACCCTGAGAGGAAAGGAACATCTGAGGTCCTCAGCCCTCCTCTGTCTAGCAAGTTCTACCAACCGAACACTGGGACCCCCAACATCCAACATACCTTGGCTTGGATCAAAACCCCTGGGAGGAGAAGTCACATGGCTTTGTTTGTCCTGCGACCCAGGGCTGGGCCAGCATTCTGGATCGGGACTGCCTGAGTTTGAGTCCTGGCTAAAGACTTTATAATCTGGTCTCCAGAGAGATGTGCTGAAAATTTTCTACTTCCCCTGGCTCCCCCTTCCCCTCCCCCAACCAGCGGCCCCCAGATGTGTGGTTTGAGTCACCTCTGGCAGAGGTTTGTCTTTTATGCTGAGTTCTGTGTAGCTCCACAGCACTCTGGTTATTCCTCAATGTCAGGCTAAGTTTGTTGCAAGTTTTTCTTTGATCCCAACTGCAAGTTTTATTTACAGTACAGAGGCCTGTCCATTGAGCCTCCCTCCCTTACAGTTTGTGCTTCTAGAGCTTGTGTAACTATTCACAACGAAAAGAAAACAAACACATAACACGGAGGAGCAGTGCCTACAGCTTGGGGTTTCAGTAAACCTTCACTTGAGGTCTCCGTTTCCGATTTGCGGTAAAGCACATGTATGTGTGTATGTACGCTCACACGCTTAGAGCCGTACAGTTTCATCTTGAAACGGCTTGGCTTTCCATCTCAGGCTGAATCCCTTAAATGGCAGAGACCTTCCGATAGGCCGAAAAATGCTCCTGTGGTGGAAATTTGTTTGCTTCCTCCTGAAAGAGGCATATGAGATAACAGCGCTTTATTTCTGAGGGGGAGCTACTGGGTGATCCAGACTGTGAATACACTCGGCTGTGAACTGAAAGGTTGGAAGTTCGAGTCCATGCAGAGGTGCCTTGGAAGAAAGACCTGGCACCTCAGAGGAAAAACCGTATGAGCATGGTATGAATCTGCATTTATGGAACAATGAAAAAATGAAAGCAACAGAAGTGCCCTTCAGCAGGAGGGCATCACCCATCCATACAGTGGCGTACTGGGAAGCTGCCGAAAACGACGCTGTGGTTTTCTGTCCACTGATATAGAAATATGCCCCGATAAAAAACAATTGAATAAAAAACAATGTGTTGAGAAAATGTATGAGTTCATTGCATTTGTGGTGTTCTGATTGGATCCTGGACAAGAAAAAAGACATTGGAGGGAAAATGAGCTGGAAAACCCCCCGGGAGCGTGGTTCTACTCTGACATGCGGGGTCGCCTCTACAGCAACCAGTTTTAGACTGTGAAGAGTTCTCTTTGCAGCAGCTCATTCCTCCAGTTTATCAGCTAATGAGAGAAAAGTCTCCCCTTTGTTTCAGAGCCTGTTTTTTTTTTTGTTGTTGTTCTTTTTCTGTTTTTGTCCCTCTCCGCCAGGTTCCATGTCTTGTTCCTCGACTGAGTCCCCTTCTCCCTCGCTGCCAAGGAACCATACAGGAAGGGGTGCGTGTCCTCTGGGCAGACACTAAGTCCCTGTAACCAATTAGATTTTTCTCTTCCCTGGGCTGATCCTGTGGTTTCTGGGCAGAATTCAAAAGTGAAGTGGGCTGTACCAGCCACCAGCCCAGACCGCAGAGGCCCCTGGGGGATCACAAGTCCAGATCGTGGGCTTTGTTCTGCTTGGGGGAAATGCAAGTATCCGGGGCCCCAAAGACTCATCCCTTCTGACACAAAGGCGTGGCCTTGACCAGAGTGACAAGATGGCAAACATTGGGGCCAAGAAAATACTTCATCGCAACCCTCTCCCTTCCAGAATATTCCCAACTTCCTGTTGTTTTTAATCAGTTACATTTAGAGAAGAGCCTCTTGGTTTAAAACAGGGTCCTCCCTGCGCCGCCCCCCGCCCCCCCGCCCTTTAAGAGGTTGTGTTGTGTATTAATTCAAGCTGAGCCTTGGCATGGAAGAGCCTTCCCTGTGACCAGTAGCTTGTTTTTTCTTTTTTTTTCCTTTTCTTTTTGCAAACCAGGATGGCGCTTAAGAATTACCCAGCATGGGGTAGGGCTCAATTTCTCTAAACCTTCCCCATCACCTTTTTTTTTCAGTCATCCCCAAATATATAGCATTTGACAGTGTTTCTAAGCATGGGGACAGACTGCTTTGCATCAAAGCACAGGAGTCTCGAGATAAAATCTGGGCTTCTTTTGGAGAAGAGACCCCGGCCTCAGTTAGCATGCTGGACAGGTTCCTGGTTCAAGCTCAGTTTGAGCCATTTCTAGATAGGCAAGCACTTTTGTCATCGCTTCCCGTCTCTCTCTTCCTTTCACCATAAAAAAGGCACATAACTTTGCTGACTAGCCAATCCTTTTGTCCTCCCCCTGCATGAATTACTGCTCAAAACTTTTCCTTCAGGGAGTTTCAGTAGACACTGCAGAGAGATGAGGAGGAAATTAAACTCCGTGGGGGTTGCCCTTGCACCCCGAAAGTAATTCTATTGAAATGCCAAAGACCCAAAGATCTCTCTGTCTGCCAGGCCCAGAGAGAAGAGTTGGAATAGCTTGAATTGAAGAGAACGAAGGTTTATCTTCTGGGTGGTTCTTTAAAATGATCAGTCTAGTTTGGTGATAAAAACGACTGTCTTTCATCAAAGTCCGTTAACTCTTTGCAGCCCCTGGTTTTCTCTGTAGGGCAAAATGGAAGAGTTAATTTACCACATAGGTCTTTTCTTGACCCAAAGTGAATGTAAGTTCAAGTTATTAACCTGTTACTGGTAGGAAAAATGGGTACAGGCTTCGTGGAGGAGAGTGTGACAAAACAAATTAAAAGCCTAGAAGGACATACTCCTGACACACTACCAGTACACTTCTTGGATTTATTCTGAGGACATCCTTGGGCAGGTTTACGTAGTATGGGTAAATTTGCTCGTCTTGCGTTTATGGGCTGATGAAAATGTGAAAGCAGTAGAGATGCCCTTCAGTAGGAAGGCATCACCCGTCCATGGAGTAGAGTGCTAGAAAGCTGCTGAAAATGATGCTGCAGATTTGTATTGATTGATACAGAAATATGCCCAGGATATGTTGTTGAATAAATAGTCTGTTGAGAAAATTTATGAATGCGCTGCAGTGTGGTATCCTGATTGAATCCTAGACAAGAGAAAAGACGTTGGTGAAAAACCGGTGTCATCTAAAGTCTATCGTTGCTAGTAATGTCCCTGGTGGCGCAATGGTTAACTGCTTAGCTGCAAAACACTGGCAGTTTGAACCCACCAGTGGGTGTACGGGAGAAAGACCTGGTGATCTGCTCCCAGAAAGGTTGCAGCCAAGAAAACCCTACGGGGCAGTTCTCCTCTGCCTCATGGGGCCTCCATGAATCGGAATCCTTTCAGTGACACCCAACAACAGCAACAAAAACAGCAACGATGTCCCAATACTTATTTCTTCGTCCTGATAACTGCCCCGTCACTCTGTAAGATGTCTGCATCAGGGGACGCTATGCGCCTTTGCAACTTTCCTGGTAACCTAAAATTATTCCAAAATAAAAAAGTTAAAAAAAAAAGGGGGGGTGGGATCTGAGCACATTTACGGTTTTGGGGAGGATTTGTAACAAAAGATTAACAGGTTACCTGTGAGTGCTGGGATTGTAGGTGATCTTAATTTTCTTATTTACAATGAGTACTATTTTATGTTAAAAAAAAAATTGATGGAGCTCATTCCCTCTGGGAAAAGACAGCATACAAATAAAAATTTTTTTTTTTTTTAATCTCATGCTCCAGCCCATCTTTCCATCCCATGTTATGATCATTTTTCAGGGTTTAAGTTTATCACTTTGGATACAGCTAGACATACAAGATAGGCTATTCTTGAGAGTGTAGACTTTAGAATCAGAGCTACCCAGGCTTGAACGCGTCACTTACCAGCTCTGTGGCCTTGGAAAATTACTTGTTTTAATATGTAAAATGGGTTTAATGCTCCTGACCTTATAAACCATCGAAAGGATTCAATGAGGCAGTATAGTGTTACTAACAATGGGTGCCTCAGTCTATCAGGTGAAGGAAAGGCCAGGTGAACTGTGTCCCTACAGATCCTGAAGTTTGGCGTATCTTACCCTCGACACATCCTTTCCATAACTTTTATGCTAATTGTTACCACTTCCATGATAGAGGAGAGTGTGAATTATATTTATTTGTTAATTCACTTAATAAGAACTTGTGGGCTGTCAGTCCTCAGGAGAAAAATGTGGCAGTCTGCTTCCATAAAGATTATAGCCTTGGAAACTCTATGGGACAGTTCTACTCTGTCCTATAGGGATGCTATGAGTCAGTTGACTTGGCAGCAATGGGTTAACGGGTTACTCAAATATTAAGTATTTGGGAATCATTCTTATGCCAGTCCCACCTCACTGCCCCATGCCCTGAGCTCAAATAATCTTTGTGGGCTGTGTCTGTATACGTCATGTCTAAATTAGGCCAGTTTTAAAAAAATCCTACATAGGTGTGATTTTTTTTTTCTCAGCCCAGATTAGCTCATAAAGGTGCATTGACTTTATGTGTCCTCACCCTACCTTACCTCTAAGAACTTGAGAAGTTTCCACATGTCTCTAGCAACATGGTGGTCATCGTCTCTGACGCATAGCTGGAGAGCTGAAGTTCAGAGAGGTTGCCAGCCAACCAACCAATTGCTATTGAGTTGACTCCAACTCACGGTGACCGCTTGAGTGCTGGAGTAAAACTGATAGCTGATTTTTCAGAAGTAGATTACCAGGCTTTTCTTCTGAGGTGCCTCTGGGTAGACTCAAACCACCAACTTTTTGGTAAGTAGCCGAGGGCATTAATCCATTAACTGTTTACACTACTCAGGGGCTCCACCAGGGGGGTTAAATGACTGATGAAAGACATTCCAATAAGCTGGATGTCCAAGGAGGGAGTCTGCAGGGATGGTCAGCTCAGAGCCTGGGCTCTAGCCCTGCTCTTTGCTACAGAGAGCAGAGTGCTCTGTGCTTGGTCTGGAAACCAAGGCACCTGCATTCTGGTCTCAGCTGGACCACAGCTTACCTCTCGGAAAAGGTTGCTAGAGCTTCCCAAGCCTCTGTAATAGCATAGTCGTGGGTTAGACTCTCCGGGTCCAATATTCTGTGATCTCGTAACAGTTGGCAACAAGAGGCACCATATCCACTCACAAAATAGTACAGAACACAAAACAAAAAAACACCCCAAACCAACATCAGAGGCCTAGAGGCTTTGAACATATGATTAAAAAAAAAAAAGATGTTTATTTAATACTGGATAAAAATATACTGCCTTACTTTTGAAAAAAATAATTAAATCACGCAGAGGGCTTCAAAGCATTTCCTTCCCCAGTGCTTTCAAGGGGAAGAAATATTTTTTCAGAGTCATTTGAATATTAAAGAGCTGAGCTTGAGAAGCACTTGGTGCATGGGACAGCGATCCGCAAGTCAATCAAATATTTCTCAAAACGTTGGTTTTGTGCACAGTTTGAAACTGAGCTCCTTTCCCCACTGCGTGATGTCTGCTTCCCCTTTTCCTTTTTTTTTTTTGAATTCCGTATGTGTGCTGAGAGACTTAATCCATTTGTTTCTGATTCATTTACACTTAACTCATCAAAATGGTTTTTAATGAGAGGTGTTTCATGTCCAAGAGGTGCTTAATCCCAAGGAACAGGAAATTACATCTTGTGCTGGGTAACTAAATACAGACCCGGGCAGTGCTGGCTTTGGTTTTAACCTATACCCCAAAGTGAATCCCTACATGGGGCAGATTTTAAATTTAGCCCTGAATGCCTCAAAGTCCCAGCCTTCTCCCCAGCACCCTTGACCTGGACACCAAGGATTTGAGTAAACAGCTCTGAGAACACCACACCAATGTTCTTTTCACATGATGTTGTTTGAGGTGTTTTCTCATTTTCTTTTCCCTTTAATATTATGAAAATTTACGAGCATACAGGAAAGTTGAAAGGACTTGGCAAGGAACACATATATGCCCACCACTTGATGTTGTTGTTAGGTGCTGTTGCGTCAGCTCCAACTCATAGTGATCTTTACATACAACAAAACAAAACATTGCCAGGTCCTGCGCCATCCTCATAGTAGGTATGTTTGAGCCCATTGTCGCAGACACTGTGTCAGTCAGTCTCGTTCAGGGTCTTCCTCTTTTTTGCTGACCCTCTTCTTTACCAAGCATGATGTCCCTCTCCAGTGACTGGTCTTTCCTGATGATGTGCCCAAAGTCAGCGAGACAAAGTCTCACCATCCTGGCTTCTAAGGAACATCCTGGCTGCACTTCCTCTAAGACAGATTCGCTCGTTCTTCTGACAATCCACCACTTAGATTCTACAATTAATATTTAGCCTATATTTTCTTTAATATAGGCTAAATGTTAATTGTAGAGCAGTGGGTTATTTTCTTTATCATGTGTACAGCCTGTTCTCCAGACTGCTGTCTGTACCCTTTGAGACATTCACTGCAGACATTATTATGTTATTGTTACTAGTTTCTATCAAGTTGACCTCCAATTCATGGTGACCCCAGACACACCGGAATGAAACACTGCCTGGTCCTGTGCCATCCCCACAGTTGGTTGGGATCAGACTGTTATGGTCCATAGGATTTTCACTGACTGATTTTCAGAAGTAGATCACCAGGCCTTTCTTCCTAGTCTGTTTTAGTCGGGAAGCGCCATTGAAACCTGCATTATAGCAACAGTATCACAACATGCAAGCTTCTGCTGACAGATGGGAGGTGGCTGTGCATGAGGTACCTTAGCTGGGAATCAAACCCAAGTCCCCTGTGAGAATTCTACCACTGAACCGCTACTGCCCACATATGACTAACTAGAGTTGAATCTTTGGTTACAATTTTTTTTTTTTTTTAGGTAAAATCTACATGCACTGTAATACATAAATCTGAAGTACTATAGATAGAAGACAGTACCAGCACCCCAGCAAGGTCCAGAGTGCCCTTTCTAGTCCATCTCCATCCCATCCCCCAATGGCAAACTACTCTTCTGATTTTTTTCTCCCTAAATTAGCTCTGCCTATTCTAGAGGAACTTCATATAAATTGAGTCATGCAGCATGTACTCCTTGGTGTAAATCTTTCCCTCAGCATAATATTTTTGAGATTCATCCATTTTTTGCATGTGTCAGAGGTGTGTTCCTTTTTACTGCTGAGTCATGCTCCGTTCTATGACATTTCCACAGTTTGTTCATTCATTCTTCTGTGGATGGGCACCTGGATTGTTTCAAGTTTTGGCTGATTTGAATAAAGTTGCTGTGAACATTCCTGAACAAGACTTCATGGCCATATGTTTTACTTGCTCTTGGGTAAATAGCTAGGAGCGGAATTGCTGGGTCGTAGAGTAGATCTAAGTTTAGTTTTGTAAGGAACTGCCAGATCTTTTTCCAAACTGGCTGTACCATTCTGCATTCCCATCAACAATGTATGAGAGTTCCAGTTGCTCCAATCCTCATCAACATTTGGTGCTGTCACATTTCAAAACCTTAGCTATTCTTGTGGATGTGTAGTGGCCTCTCACTGTATTTTCACTTCACGTTATATGTGCTCCCTGGGATCGCTTGAGCTCAGAGTAGATAAAATGACAGGAAGATTTTGTGTAAGGAAGAGATCACTGGGTCAGGTTACCTCTGACCCAGCTCCACCTCTGCGAAACCTTCCTTGCCCTTAAAAAATTAGAGCTTTTTAATTCCTTTTTTCTCTCTCTTATGAATCTGTTTTCCCCCCTTAGATGAAAAACTCCTCGATAGCGGGGAAAGCTTCAGAGTTTACTTCCTGGAGTCTGGTACTATGCCCAGCACAGGAAGGCCCTGCAGGGATTTGTGCAGGCGCAGCTCATTCCTGAGATTCTTGATTCCCCCTGCCCTCCCACCACCAGATGTAGATCTGTGAGACCAGGACCTCTGCCTGCTTGCTTGGATCCTGGTGTCCAGCAAAGGGACACATAGTTGGGCTCAAGAAATATCTGAACAAAAGGACTGAGGTGCCTTTTTCCCTCTTGCAAGTTGTTTATTCATTTATTCAATAAACATGCTTAAAGGTCTACTGTTTACATGATGCAAAAAGCCCTGGTGGCACAGTTGTTAAGTGCTCAGCTACTGACGAAAAGGCCAGCAGCTCAAACCTACCCAGAGGCCCCATGGGGAAAGACCTGGCGATCTGCTCTGTGAAAGATTACAGCCTAAGAAACCCCAGGGTGCAGTTCTCCTCTGTCCTGTTGGGTCGCTATGAGTCGGAATCTGCTCCATGGTAACGAGTTTGGGTTTTGAAGTAAGGAGCTGTGGGGAGTTTGAAAGTAAATACACCCTGGCTCCACCCTGTGGGAGCTCTGTGTGTTAGGGAAAGAAAAATAATGTAGCTTTACTTACAGGTAAGGAGCCCTGGTGGCACAGTGGTTAAAGCGATTGACTGTTAACCAAAAGGTTGGCGGTTTGAAACTGCCAGTGGCTCCGAGGGAGAAAGATGTGGCAGTCTGCTTCCTTAGAGATTTACAGCCTTGGAAACCCTATGGGATCGCTGTGAGCTGGTATCAACTTGACGGCAGTGGGTTTGGTTTGGGTTTACTTCCAGGTAGAACGTAGTAGGTGCTGTGAGAGATGCAAGGGAAGAAGAGCCCTACTGACATGCACTCCACACAGGGCTACTGATAGCACAACGGTGACACCCTGCCACTTGTCAGCTCTGTTTTCTAAGCCTGCTTTTGTAATGGGATTGTAATCATTTCCTTGTCATAGGGTGGTTGTAGGATGAGAGCCACGTGTAGAAAGTGGCCAGCATGACTCCTGGTACATCAAGACCCCTCAAAGAGTGAGAGCTTATAGTATCGTTACGTTTACGGGTATGTACGGTCTGAAGGGGGAAAAGCCATTCAACACTGATAGGTGAATTGGATCTCCTTCAGCAAAAGGAAAAATTCCTTAAAAGCCAGGACCCCCTTGCCCGATTTTTCTTGGCTCTTTTATAATATGCTGGGTAATGCAAATGGTGTATGTTCATCTACGAACAAAAAGAGTATTGGCTGTTCGAATCCACGCAGTGGTGCTGTGAAGGCCTGGTGATCTGCTTCTGTAGAGATGACACCATGCAAACCCTATGGAGCTCAGTTCTACTCTGTAACACATGGGGTTGCAAATCGGAATCCACTCGGCGGCAACAGGTTTGGTTCTTTGGTTTATAACACGCAGTGCTGGGTATTTGCCTGCCTACTCAGCGGACACCCAGTGTTTAATGGATATTAAATGTGTAAGAGGATTTTTGCGTTTCAGCTTGAAAAAGGAAGTATGAACCCGCAAATGGGTGTGGCATTGGCTCCGCTCTAGGCCTGAATAATCTTAGGCTTTTCAAACCAGCCTTTTAAAATTACCTTAAAACAACCAGTGCTTCATAGGAATTTAACAATATTGTCCTTGGGACCTGGAATTCTCTTCCTGCCTAGCCTCGGGCTGTCGGGGCTGCCACACCTAAGTCTGGTCTCAGTAACTGTGATTATAAATAATCACTGTGAAATGCCTACAGGGAACCAGCCTGAGTTAAGGATGGAGTCAGAATCCCATTTCTAAGAATAAGAGCGAGGAGGGACTTGGTGAGTGGGTGCCAACCAGAGAGGTCACCCTGCAGTTAGCTCTTCCCTCCCTCAGATGCGCAGTTCATTCTGCATTGCCGCTGGGGCCTGGACAGATGAGGTCACCTGTCATTGTTTCTTCACCCACTTCCCTTCCGGTTCGGGTATGCACCATGCAGCCCTAACAGCTGGGCCTGATGTAATAGGCAGAGAACTGTCTGGATTCCCCTCCCGGCCTCTGCCCACCACCCCCCCCAAGCCACTCTTTTGATCCAAGGTTGAGTAAGAGACATTGGCAGGAGTTCGGGAAGGACAACTCAATTGTTTCAACTTGCAGAGAGAGCTCCTTGCTAATCTGAAAATGACTCATTCACAAAATCCCCCCACACCCCACCCTGCCTTGAGAAAGTTCAAAACCAGTACAAACCCAGAGACAAGCCACAAGCAGGCAGCCCCTTGTCAGTACACACATGTCGACTTTGGATGCGCCACCCTGGAGACATTCCCTAGTAAGTTCCTTCTGCTGTGGTTTAGGTTTTTAGCTCTGGCCCAGGGAGTCAATATTCCTATTTTATGGGCTTGCTTGCCTGGGTGGCACAAATGGTTTGTACTGACTGGACTGCGAAGAGCTCGTCTGTTAACCCAAACGTCGGCAGTTAGAATCCACCAGCTGCTCCTTGAAAGCCCTGTGGGGCCGTTCCACTCTGTCCTGTCGGGTCACTGTGAGTTGGAATCGACTTGAGGGCCACAGGTTTGGCTTGGTTTTGCTAACCTAAAGGCTGGCGGCGGTTCAAGCCCACCCAGCAGTACTGAGGAAGAAAGTCCTGGCAATCTCCTTCCAGAGTGATTACAGACTAGAAAACCCTATGGAGCATAGTTCTACTCTGTAACACGTGGGGTCTCCATAAGTCGGAATTGATTTGACAACACCCAGCAACAACAAGCGTGGGTGCAGGGTATAATTCTGAGGGCTTGGGGACCAGGGCAAGGTGAGGTTAATTTGACCATCTCCATGTAGCTACACCCTTTCCATCTTGCTCTCTCCGCCCTCCCTGTCTGTCCCTTCTCCAGCGGGGCTCTGAGAACAGCTTCTCTCTGTTCCTTCTGCTCTGAATGCAGTGGCTGTCATCCCCAGGCCTGCAGTGCCCGCGGATCATGTAACCCCTCCCAGCTTCATTCCTATGCAGGACAGGTAGGCTGCAAGCGCGCGGCTGGGAGGGCAGCAGCTCCAAGGAACCGCCAGCCAGGCTCCACTGCCGCCTCGGCACCAGTGGAAACTTTAAAAAAAAAGGAGCGAGAGAGGGATTATTTTGTTTCAACGTGTTTGAAAGCGGGATCTGTGGTCAGTTGGGTTTTTTTTTTCCCTCCCCCCTTATTTACACAGTCTGTTCGGAGACACACTAGGGGCTGTTTGCATTGGGTGTTTGCTTCGGAGGCAGGCCAAGTATTTCAGTACTGCGCGTTGGCACTGCCACCTTGGCGGCACCAGGAGGCCCAGCCGGTCACAAGACCTCACGGGGCCTCCTCGCTCTCTGCGTATCCTCCTTTCACCTCCTCTCCCTTCTGTGCCACTGGGCCCTGCCATCCAGGGCAGCCAGGAGGCAAGACTGTCTGCAGGCTGCAGGCTTGTGGGGGCAAGGGCAAGGGGCAGGGTGAGGAAGGACAGAGAGAAGGGGTTAGGATACAGACCCTAGGATAGGTCTTTTCTTGAAGGGCTTGGATTCCCTGAGAGCCTGCGATGAAACTTGCAATATATGTGAAAGTTCCAGGCTTGAGGAGGTCAGCGGTGGCTGAAGGCCCTGGGAATCTGCATCTGAGCTGTTATCCTGGGCCGTGGGAATCTGCATCTGGGGTATTATCCCGGGCCCTGGGAATTGGCTTCAGGGCTGTCATCCTGGGCCCTGGGAATCTGCATCAAGGCTTTCATCCTGGGCCCTGGGAATCTGTATCTGGATGTCATCCTGGGCCCTGGGTATCTGCTTCAGGGCTGTCATCCTGCGGGGTGGCAAGCTGGATTCAGCCTTGTCTGGGGAGATGGGATAGAACAAAGGTAGCAAGCACTGCATTCTGAGTCCTCACATGCAAGTGGGACCCTTGGACCAGCAGCATCAGCATCACTTGGGAGCTTGCTAGAAACGCAGACTCTCAGGCGCCACTCCAAATATACTGAGTGGGAATCCGTATTTTGAGAAGATCACCAGGTGGTTCCCAAGCATATTAAAGAATGAGAAGTAGTGCTCTGGCCAGTGTTGCCTGAAGAGGGTTTCCTGGAATCCTCATTGTGCCTTGAAGATGCTTTTGGAAAAAAGGACTCTGTAGACCAATACATTTGGAGAATATTGTAGAATCCTCTTGCAAATTCATATGTGTACGCTTGCCGTTGAGGTGATGGGGAAGGTCTGCAGGAAGAAATCCTTTTAATTTGGTTCAACCCAGATTTGACTCAGAACACCTACCCTTTCCCCCCAAAGGAACACGTATTCATATTCTCCAGAAGTAGTATTGTGTGGCTTCTGCTTTGAGACATATGCTCTGGGTGCCTGCTGGTCAGTTTAGCCTTGGTTTTTCCCAAGGAACTTGTCTTCAGTTTAGATAAGAGGTAGTAGAACATGGTGATTAGCTCTGGAGCTAAACTGCCTGGGTTCTGATCTGGGCTCCGCCACTTCCTAGGGATGTGACTTTTGCCAAGTTACTTAAATGTTGCATGCCTCAGTTTCTCCCTCTGTCCTCATTAAGGTGGGGCTAATGTTAAAGACAGTACTTAGCTAATAGGGTTGTGGTGCAATTTAAATCAGCTAATATGTGCATAAAAAGTGCCTGGAATATAGAAAACCCCTAGTAAGTTTTAGCTAGCTAATATTTTTGAGCTTTACCCTGTTGGGGTAACTGCCCCACAAGTATTCTAAAGTAATAGTCCCAAACCCAGTTGTGCATCAAAATCACCCATGGAACTATTTTAAAAATACAATTTTCCAGAGCCCTGCTCCAGATCTTTTGGGTCAATCTCCAGCAGGAAGGCCTGGGGCTCTGCATTTTAAGAAGCTTCTTGGGTGATTCCGAGGCAGTCAATCTGACCGTAGATGGTTGGGGAGCAATTGCTCTGGAATCTTCCAGAAGAGCTGAATGAGGCCTGTCCTTATTTCCCATGCTAGTTTGTTTCTAACTCAGCCCTGGGGAACCTGGGATCTCATCTAGGGACCTGAACTTAGTGGTAGAATCTTCTCTCTGCACTTCCATCTCCTCATCTGTAAAATGAGGAAGCCAGGTTGGATGATCCACAGAGATCCTTCCAGCTCTGAAGGAATAGAACCACATGATTCCAGGCCCAGGATCAAAAGACTACCCAATCTTGATGGCCATGTGGCTTTGGTAATCAATTGGCTGGAAACCCCTGGTACTGGAAACTCAGCCAGCTCCTCCTGCTTCTCTGCACTCAGTGCCTCTCCAGAAAAGGCTGAAAAATAGTGTCTGCAGGGGGCAAGTGCAGTACCTTCTTTCCTGATGAAAAGAGAGGTCAACTAGGCTGAGGATGGTACAGGTGAACATTGAAGGAGTGACCAGCTGTTTTGCATCCACACTGGACAAGAGGAGATGGGCTTCAGGAGCCTTGGAGATTATGGTCAGATTTCTGGTAAAATATTCCTGGCATTTAAGCTTATGAATCCCTGGAAATGTTTGCAGGCATAAGCTCGGGATAGACTTCCCTGGAATCAATTAAAATCAGATTGATTGCCACACATTCATTTTACAGAAGTTTATCCAGGTGCTAACTATGTGCCATACTTGGGTACCAGCGTGTTGAGGGCAACCCTTGTAGATGGCAGTGGTTCTCTATTGCTGCTGGCTGTTTATTTTCGTACTTCTCATCACCAATGATAGACATATACCTATATCTGCATGATCAGATTGTTGGCATGGACTAGCAGGCAACTCTTAAGACAGCTGATGGCCTTTGGGGATGCATCGGTTATCTATTGTTATTTAACAAATTGCCCTAAATTTAGTGGCTAAAACAGCAACTCTCTTCTTTGCTCATGATGCTGTAACCTGGGCTGGGCCCAGCTGGGTGGTTCTTCTGCTTGTCTGGCTAGTGGTTACATAGGAGGCTTTGTTCAGCTGGAGGACTGGCTTTGTGCTGGGCTCAGCTGGTCCTTTCTGTCTTTTTCCATATCATTCCAGGGCTTCTGTCTCTCCACATGGCTTCTGTACATGATCCCTCCAATAGGGCAACATGACTTCTTATGTGGCAGCTCAGGGCTTCTAAGAGTGTAAAAACAGAGGCTTCCAGACCCCGCTTAAGGCTCAGGCCTACAATTAGCACAGCATCACTTCTGCTACATTCTATTGGTTAAAGAAGTCACTAGGGCCAGGGGACTGGACAAGGGCTTGAATATTGGGAGGTGAGTTTCGTCTGGAGCCACCAATATAACAGATTACTGTAGGGAGCTGCTTCTGTGTCTACTGAAAGCTGGTGGATATGAAAGGCCTCATTTTGGGTCTGGTAACAACAAGATTGTTTCCAGACCACGAGCTCTGACTCCCCCTAGTTTTTACTATTCCCATAGATATTTCTACCTGAATGTGATTAAACTCCCCTTGCTCAATACTTTTTTTTAATTTTTTTTATCAGGGGTAGGATCGTCTTTCTTCTACCTACCGGGCTCTAAAATACTCAGTGACGTTCAGCCTTTCCCTTTCTTTCAAGTCCCCAACACATCTACTCGAACACAAAAAGGGTATTGAGAAGGAATTGGCAGGAAGCTATTTCCGTTGCTACTACCTCATGGAGGCTCGTATTCATGCTGGATTTTTTGAGACAACTTCTAATTGACCCCTCTCCCTTACCCATTTCCAGTCCATTCAGCTCACCACCACCTGACAAATTGCCTGAAAGCATCACTTTCATTTCGTTTGTGCTCAACCCATCATGGCTTCCTAGTTCCCACAAGATAAATAGGAACTCCTTGGATATAGATGGGAATCCTTCCTCAATACTGGGAAAACTGCTTTTCTAGGTTTAGCCCTCTCTGCTCTGAGTTGGAATCTCTGTTTTATTTAGGTTGTTCTCCTAAATGCCTTTGAAACTTGGCAAGCTGATTCTCACCTCCACACACTGGATTTTGTTGTCCCTCGTCTTTCTTCCTTTCCTGCTGCTCCAGGAGCGGAAGGGAAGGGGAAAGGGGAGTTGACCGCGTTGATTAAGGGTAGGGTTGTATAACCAATTATTGTAATTGCTGTCAATAAATTGTACACCTGTAAAACGTTGAGCTGGCAAAAGTTGTGTGATATATTTACAACAATGACAACAATAAAAAAGAGTAGCTGCTTAGGCTGGTTATGTACAGCCTCATGGGATTTGTTTCCTTGGTTTCGAGGTTTAGGGTCATCGTTTCATGGGATATCCCAGTTAATTGGCCTGATAACGTGTTCAATGCTACCGTTCTACCTCCTAGTTTGTTGTGTAGTGCCTGGGGTCTTAAAAGCTTACAAGCAGCCATCCAAGACACAACAATTGGTCTCTATTCATCTGGAGCAAAAGAGGAAGAAGGAGTCAGGAATAGGAGAAGGAGATGGAATATGTGGCTAATTGCTTCCATGAACAACTGCCTCCTTTGCCATGAGACCAGAAGAACTGGGTAGTGCCTGGCTACCGTTACTGAACATTTTGATCAAAGATGCTATAGAAGAATCCTGATCAAAAGGGGGAAAAAAATTCAAAACAGAATTTCAAATTCTTATGGACTCCAGACGTTCTGGAGCCATGGGGGCTGGATATACCCGTGAAACTATTGCCCTGAGATAGTCTTTAAACTTTAAGCCAAAAAGATCCCTTGAAGTCTTCTTAAAACCAAACAATAGTTTAGCTTAACTAGTAAAAAATATCTGCCTTGATCATTATGCTTTAAGAACAATCTATATGGGATCAAATTGACAACAGTAACTGGAAAGGTTTGATAAGAACCTTAGAGGGCAGTGAGTTTATGTTAATGGCAGAGAAACGTCTCAGCAAAGGAGGGTGAGAATAGTTGTACAACTTAAGAATGTACTCAGAGTCACTGAATTATACGTGTAGAAGCGGTTGAATTGGTGTATGTTTTGCTGTGTATATTCTCAACAACAACAACAAAATGAAATGAAATAAAAAGATCTATATATATGGGATCAAACTGACAACAGGAACTCAAAAGATTAGATAGGAAACTTAGGGGGCAGTGAGTTTACTTTAATGTGGGAGGAACAATTTGGAAAAGGAAGGTGAGAATGGTTATAACAACTTGAAGAATGTAATCAATGTCATTGAATTGTACATGTAGAAATTGTTGAATCAGTTTTTGCTCTGCTGTGTGTATTCTCAACGACAACAAAAAATAAAATACGTTATAAAAAAAAGATTCACTTCCATCTTATGAAACCCAGTTGAAGCCTTACCTTCTTTATGTTGTTGTTAGCTGCCCATTCCCTCCTTCTTGTGCGTTCTGACCACCAAAAATGCTCCCCCATGTCTCCCCCAAGCCCCCACTGGAGAACCTCTGAGACTAAATCGATCACTTCCTCAGGCAAGTTGTTTATCCTCCTAAGACTCCTCCACTGAGCCCTGTGGGATTGTTGCAAGGATTACATGAGTTCATGACTTAAAGTGTCTGGTGTGTAGTTAATGTTTGCTGAGCACTTAGGTTATTAATTTATTGAATGATTGTCATGGTCATCAGATGACACGTAGCCGCTTTGTGGAATAGGCACACTAGGGCTTTAGAGGCTTAGAGTCTGGGACAGGCTTTACCTCTCGCCTCTCCAGTTGCCCTTTGCCCAGGTGGTTTCAGCACCCCTGGGTGCCCCGTTTCCTTGTCTGGGAACACCTGTCTCAACCTGCCTACGGGTTGTGATGAGATCACCCATCCTTGGTAAGCACTCAGGCCATTCTAAAGCTGCTGTTTGCTTCTTTTCCGAAGCTCACTGGAGACCTTGGAAATCAGTCTCTGGAACTGAGGGGCAAGGGACAGACATTTATTGAGCACCTGCTGTGTGTCTGGCACCTGACTAGGAACTGGAAAGTGGGTGGTAAGGCCAGGAGAAAGTAAATACAAATTCTTGATTCCCACCTATGTTTGTTGTCCGATTATTCTCACCTGTTCCTTCTTGGAATTGGTGAATGGGTGTGTGTGTGTGTGTGTGTGTGCACATACCTGTGGTGTGTATTTGAGGGCAGTCAGGGTGGAGAGAAGGAGGGCAGAGGCAGGGAGATGGTATTTATGCTTCATGGCTGGCAGAGAAGTAGAAAAATGTTTAATGGCCCGCCTTTTAAATGCAACTGTAGCCAGCTTTGCTGTCATTAGCTGCCACTGAAAAATAGGCTGAATCGCCACCCAATCCTGAGCCATCCCCATGATTGGTTGAGGATCAGAAAGTTGTGATACACAGGGTTTTCACTGGCTGATTTTTGGAAGTAGATGGCCAGGCCTTTCCTCCTAATCTGTCTTAGTCTAGAAGCTCTAACAAAGCCTGTTCAGCATTCAATAATATGCAAGCCTCCACTGTCGGACAAGAAGTGGCTGTGCGTGAGGTGCCTTGGCTGGGAATCGAACCTAGGTCTCCCACGTGCAAGGTGAGACTTTTGCTACTGAACCACCAATGCCCCCCATAGCCAGCTTGGACTAAGTAAAATATTGAAAACTCATGTATGGAGGTTGGGAAACTCAGTCTAATTTGCTGAAGAGGGGCTGTCTTCTCACTGATGACTCCTTTCATGGATAAATTGTTTTTCAAGTTGTGCTTAACTGTACCAGGTGTGGTCAACTCAAATGGATTCTGCCAGGTGGAATGGGGGCTGCGGGCAGAGTGAGTGACCTGAAAAAGTCATACAGCACATAACTGCCAGATGGGAAGGAAAAAAAAAAGGAGAGAGAGAGAGACTTATTCTCCTTTAAGTGGGAGGCACCTTGTCTGAGGTGTGCGTGATGCTGAGAGCTTTCGGTTTAATGAGAACTTAGGCGGGGTACCCGAGAGGGTCACAGATGCAGAGCCAGCTTATCCATGTAGGAGAGAAGGTGTCTGGGTGCTCTCTGTGCTGCTGTTCTCATTTAGACCTGCTCTCTGCTGCCCCAGAGGATCTCTGGTTGTGAGTATGAAATACTGCGTTCTGCCTACACTGGAGATGGTCAACCAGTGCTTCATGAGCCAGACCTGATCCATGCATGTGTTTTGTTTGGCTAACACAGTCTTCAGTGTTTCACTTCTTAAAATTAGTTGCCAGCATTGCAAATTGCAATATTTCATAAAAATCCAGTGTTCCAGCTTCCCTTGAAAAGCCAGAAAAGCTGGCAACAATGGGCTCTTCTTTCCCATATGGCAAAAATCAACAAGCTGAGTAATAAATGTCCCCATAAGACTGGACATTCGCTCCCAATTTATTCTGATCCCCGCCACTCCCCACCTGATCCCCACCACGCCTGGCCCTCTTGACCCAATTTGAGTTACTGCTGGCTCTGTAGACATTCAGGCACATGACCCTGGTCCAAATGCGAGCCATCCTATCTCAGGGGCTGGGGAAGGTGTTGATACTGGGGAAGGTGTGAGTGCTTGGCGGCTGCTTTCTGGGGCCAGTGGTGCCGTCAGAATGTGTAATTCTTTGCTGCTAGTGGCAAGAACGTGTGATTCTTTGCTGCCGGGGCATAGGGCAAGAGTTCAGAAGTCTTGTTCCAGCTGTGCCCTTGACATTCACTGTGACCTGCCAGTAATCATTTAACCCAGGTCAAGCCAAGTTGCGAAGCGCCAAAACCAAAGCTTCTTAGTACATCTGCAATGAAATAATTTAAGAAGGGGGAAAGTGCCACCATATGCATTTTCATCTACACTGGGCCTCTTCTTATTCTTCCTTAATGTGTTTTGTCTCTGGGGTCAAAATTGTTCTGGGGGTTCAATTAAAAATGATTCTAATGGATCTGACCACTTGGGAAACCTTTACGGAAGTATCTACGAAAATTGAACGTGCAATATGCATATGCTATGAGAATTGGTATAAACCCAGCAAAAATATGTTCATATTACACCAAAAGATATGTACTAGAGTGTTCATAGCAGCACTTTTTTGTAATAGCTCCAAATTAGAAAGCACCGAAATGCTTATCAAGAAACAATGGAATGAATAAATAAACTGTGGTATAGTCACTCAGTGGAATAGTATACAGCAATGAACATGAATGAGTTACAGCTACACTCAATTTTCCATTGCTACTGAGTTGATTTCAACTCATAGTGACCCTGTAGGACAGAGTAGAACTGCCCCATAGAGTTTCCAAGGAGGCACTGGTGAATTCAAACTATTGACCTTTTGGTTAGCAGCCGTAGCACTTAACCACTGCGCCACCAGGCCTTTCTACACTCAATAGTTTGGCTGAATCTCCAAAGCATAATGTTGAGTGAAAGAAGCCAGATAAGCAAAGACTAAACACCGTATAATTATATTTACATGAAGTTCAAAACCAGGCAAAGCTAATCTGTGGTATTAGAAGTCATGATAGAGCCTGTCCTTGGTTGGGGGTG
The DNA here is from genome assembly GCF_030014295.1 of Loxodonta africana. Taxonomy (NCBI): domain Eukaryota; kingdom Metazoa; phylum Chordata; class Mammalia; order Proboscidea; family Elephantidae; genus Loxodonta; species Loxodonta africana. The sequence goes on from NC_087359.1 coordinate 20,446,080, forward strand.
ACACCAGGACAGGAGCAAGAGGAGGGTTTCCGGAGTGCTGGCCATGCTCTGTTTCTTCATGTGGGTACTGGTTACATGGGTCTATTGGTTTTGTGAAAACTCAGTCAACTGTACTCTCCTGAAATGTACATTTTGGGGGATTTTTTTTTTTTTTACAGTGAAGAGTTAAAATTAAAGGCAAAAACAAACAAACAACAAAAACAAAAGTAATCCCACAGCCATTTAGGAGAGATGCTGTTACTACTCCCATGTGTAAGTGCCAGGATTTTTATAGAATCCTATGTCCATCAGGGCTCTTGTTTGCAAGCAACAGGAATCACCTCTGGCTGATTTAAGCTGTAAAGAGGTTTACTGAAAGTGTGTTGGTTGCTCAGCATCTTCATGAGCATGGGGAAACCAGGTTTGGGGGCTCTGCAAGACAGAAACATGTCCCAGATACTGCAGAGCCGGTCCAGTGGCATCACTGTCCCCTGGGCACGCCCGTCACGGCCTACACCACTGATACTGGGTGCACGAGGCTGTGCTGGAATCACTGTCTCTCCAAGCAGACAGTAACTGCCACTGTTGTCACCTGCTGCTGCTTTGTGCCACTGCTTCCGGCTCAAAGCTGGGGCTGGTTGTATCTGATTGGGAGAACTCAGGCCTAGTACTCTTGCCTTAGATGCAAGGGAGGCTGGTAAAAGAAGGACCTGACATTGTCAGGTTCAGTACAAGGAGTTGAGATCTGCTTTACAAGGTAGTTGTTTGTCCTGTTGATTCCAATTCCTAGCAACTCCACGCATGCAGAGCGGAACTGCCTCATAGGGTTTTCAAGGCTATAAGCTTTTGAAAGCAGATCACAGGCCTGTCTTCTGATGTGCCTCTGGGTGGGTTCAAACTTCCAGACTTTCAGCTAGTAGCCTAGTGCTTAACCATTTGCACCATCCAGGGGTCTCACAAGGAAGAGCCTTCCCTCAACTCAGGAGATTGAGAACTGTGATCTACCTGGTAATGGCTAACTGGTTTTCCTGGCTGCTGGTGGGAGCAGCTTGCAGTGTGATGAGGAGAATTGTCCTGATCTTTCCTAGACCAGGGAGAAGGCATGACCATAAAGGGAAAGTAGATGGCTAAGCTCTTTCTCCTGTCCTTACCACAACCCAGATGTTTCCAGCCAGCACAGAATGGGACATTCAATCCCGGTGACCTGAGGAGGAAGGATGGGAATGATGATGATGTCAATGAGAAGCTTGTACCAAAGCTTCTCTCCCACATCCTGGGCTCTGGGGGAGAAGGTCTCAGTTCCCTTGCAGTCAGCTTGGCAAAGAGATGAGTTGGCAGAGGACTTGAAGGTCACCTAGTTCAGCCTTCCACCTAACTGCAGGCATTTTCTGTGTTTATGTGATCGCATTTCATTGTGCCAAAATTTCCTTGTTGCTTTCAAGAAATACATTTTATGAAAATAAATGTAATGTATCCCCAATCTTATCCATAAAGAAAAAAAGTAGATATTTCTTCAGTCGTCATAATTGATCTCTGTATTTGAAATGCATATGCTCTATTTTGTTACAGGTTGAGGTAGTTGCTTTTTTGTACGTGGTCATTTTTTGGCCCATGAGATGGATTCCTTGAGTGAAACATGTTCCTTCTAAGCATCAGCTTCCTCAGGTGTAAAGAGAGAATAATACGATGGTTGAGAGAATGAGCAAAGATGAATCCTGGCGAGCTGTGCAGCAGGGGGCTTGTTCTAATTTTAGCTAGTAGTATTACTGGTAATAATAAATGAGCCACTAACCCTTACTCTGGAGAGTTTAGAAATAAGATGAGATAATGTATTGAAGCACTTAACCCTGGGTGTGGTTTGTAGTAAACACCCAATAAATTGCAGTGACAATAGGTATTATTATTTACAGATACAGAATAAATCCTCGGGTCTTAGCAGTAGGGTAATGGGTTGGTGGAAAGATAGCCCCACACACTTTGGGAGAACATTCCACCCTCCCAAGACTCACCTTTCCCTTGCCCAGCTCCCCTAGCAAAAGCTACTTTACATAGATGAGAAAACCTAGTTCTGAAAAAACCCAATCCTAACTTCAGCCATAAAGAGAAATGAGCAGGAATGCTAACAGAACCCCGTCCACCAATGTTCATTGCAGCACTTTTCATAATAGAGAAAAGAAGTCCTGATGCGTGCCACAAGCTGGATAAACCTTGACAGCATCATGCTGAATGGAAAATAAATCAATCGCAAAAGGACAAATACTGTATGGGCCCACTTACAGGAAATAAACAAATGTATAGAAATTCAAGATTATTAGTGGTTGCTAGGGGTGGAAAGGAGCGGGGAAGGGAGAATTGTTGTTAATGGTGGTGGAATGATTTGGAGAAGGATAGTTACACAACTTGACGAATGTCATCCATGTCACTGAATTATACATGTAGGCATTGTTGAGATGGCGTGGTTTCTTATGCGTATTTTCACCACAATAAAAAAAGAAAAAATGAAAGAAGCCGGATACACATGTCCACACACACACTATCTGGGGATAGCAAAGCAATGTAAGGGCGGGTTGAAGGATAATGAACCCACGAGCATGGACCAGGATAAATGATCCCAGTCTACATGGGCCAGCCAAGTACAACCACAACCCCAATGCTGTGAAGGGTGCATTTCTAAGAATTGGGGGTTTACTTTGCAAACCCCATCTAACCGGAGCAACAGATGAGCTGCTCCGTAGTTTAGTTTTTGTCAATGCCTTAACCATACAGTGATCTGCACTTCCATAATGTGGCGCAGGGAGCCTTGGTGGTGCGGTACTTAAGAGCTCAGGCTGCTAACCAAAAGGTCAGGGATTCCAACCCGCCAGCAGCTCCTTGGAAACCCTATGGGGCAGTTCCAGTCTATCTTATAGGGTCGCTATGAGTCAGAATTGACGGCAGCCAGTTTGGTTTTTGGTTAGTGTCAGCTTCAGAGTCCCTGGGTAGCAGAAACGTTAAGTATTCAATTACTAGCTGAAAGGTTGGTGGTTCCAACACACCCAGAGGCACCTTGGAAGAAAGGCCTGGTGACCTGCTTATGATCTGCTTTTGAAAGGTCACAGCCTTGAGAACCAGATGGAGCGGTTCTACTCTGAAAATACACAGGGTCACCCTTAGTTGGAATCGACTGGTGGGCAACTAACAACGACAATGTAAGCTCCAAAGTATGGAGACTGCCGATTTCCCTTTCACTCTCTAGTAAGGGTCTCTCCTCCTCCCTGCTCCTGACTCTGGCACGTTGGACAGAGCTGGGAGACGTACCTGGCTGGGCTCTCCATCCATGGAGCGAGCTCTGCTGGCTGGAAGGATAGGGGGAGCACCCAGCAGATGGCTGCCCAGAAGCTCCCGGATATTATGGCCCCAGTATAAGTTTTTTTTTTTTTTTTTTTATAAGTAGGATGGAAGGCAGGTGCTTGGGGAACACTATGCAGAGCTGATATTCCTTGCTGGCCCCTTCCATGGTCTCCTGGCCCCTTCCTCACACCACACTCCCCATCAGGAGAGCAGCTCCTGTTTCCAGGGGCTGCACCAGGACAGGAAGATGCTTTACGGGATGCAAAGGCTTTGCCAACCTTGTGTACACCTGAGCGGGGCTCAGCAGGGAAACCTCGGTGACTGCAAGAGGTTAAAACTTGCCCCTGTGTTTACTTTTGTTGGCTGCCACACTGCATAATAATGTGTCAGCATGTCAGGTGCGGATTTATTTGTGCATTAAAAAAGGCCTGGAGCAGGCGGATGCAGACGCTCTACAGCACGCTGGAAAATGTGCCCACAGGAGAAAAACAGCCTCTCCAAATATTTCACCCTTTTAATAAGTGCATTTAATTAAAGTCATATAACTTATTATTATTATATTATATTAAAAAAAAAATCCCTTAGCCCGCTGAAGCTGAAAGTAAACTTCAGAGCACAAAGAAAGGGCGGACTTCCCCGCCTCCAGTCTTTGGAAAACTCATCAGTTGATGTGTATGCCTCTGCTGTGTCCTGAGGGGGTTATCACAATGGCTGGGGGGAGGGGGTAGGCAACTAGAAGGGTATCTCCAGTTGGCATGGAAGCAGTTAAAAAACAAAAAACAGGTTGCCATCCAGTCCGTTCCCCCTGTAGGACAGATTAGAATTACCCCACAGGGTTTCCTAGGCTATAATCTTTACAGAAGCAGACTGCCACATCTTTGTCCCATGGAGCGGCTGGTGGGTTCGAACTGCTAACCTCTCAGTTAGCAGCTGAGCCCTTAACCACTGCGCCACCCTTAACCACTGCACCACCAGGGCTCCTCTGGAGGCAGAGATGGTATTTTGTTGTATATTTAATATCACTTTTCACATTGCGTGGGCATGAGCTTGACTCTTTGGATTCCCCTCTCTGTGAACAGTCCATAAAAAAAGAAAAGTTGCCCTTGACCTCAAGTTGATTCTGACTCCTGGCGACCCCATGTGCGTCAGAGTAGAACTGGGCTCCATAGGATTTTCCGGTGGCTGATTTTTCAGACGTCGATTACCAGGCCTTTCTTCCAAGGCACACTGTGTGGGCTTAACCCTCCAACCTTTTGGTTAGCTGCTAAGCGCTTTACCGGTTTGGGTGACCCAGAGACTCAACGTGCTTACGTAAAAGGAGGCTGTGGTATCAGCCTCTGGAGGTAGACGGTGATTTTTCACGTTTATTTTGAAGACAGCCCTACCCAGAGGCAAGGGGATGGACTTAAGACCTTACCTTTCAGTGGTGGGATGTGTGATATTTTGGACGATGGGGGTTGGTGTGGAATGGGGAGAACGGGATCTAGACGATATGGAATTTTTCGTTTTAGCTGTCTGCGTTTTTCTTTTTTCCCATCATAGCTTTGAAAGTCTCTAAATGGATTGTGACTAAGTTTGGCTCCCAGGTGGTGACAGCCAGGCTTTGTAGCCTTGCTCCGCGTTTGCCAGCGGATTAGGAAATGTGTCAGTGGGAAGGTGGTGGGGGACCCACAGTGGGTGAGGTGGGGCTGGGGCAAGGAAGAGTGGGGATGTGTGTGGAGCAGTGGCCCAAACAGCGCCAGTGGTAGGGGGCTCGAGGGCTGTGTTTGGGAGCGGGGAGCCACAGCGTGCCAGGTATGGGGACTGGAAGCCTTCTAAGTATGCAGCCCAGGGAGCAATGTGGCCCCACCAGAGCCAGCGGCAGAGATGGCATGGAAAACCTCAAAAGGGGTCTGACCAGGAAACGGCTTGGGGCTGCGAGCTGCGCCCTGTGGAAGCAGGGCGAGGTGCTCTGGCCAAGTGTATGTCAACAGGGATGGTTTTCAGAACTGGTCTTCTGGAGGTCCTCCACTCAGGGGAGAACATGGTTTCAGGGCACGCCCTCCTTGGTGCCAGGTCCAAGGCCTCTGGAGCGCCTAACATCCAGGACACCCATACTGGAAATTCTTCCCAACCAACTACCTTGGTCTGTAGCCTTCGGATTCTCAGTGCTCCTCTGAACATGGTCCTTAGCATCTCTTTATGGCTGCAGACACAGAAATCTTCCAGTTGGTGATTCAAGGCCACCCAGCAAGAGCAAGGCAACCAAGGACTGGGCAGGGTTTTGTTTTTAAGTTATTCTTTTCTTAGCATCTTCTAATGATAGGGGAATGTTGCTATTAATGATTTTTTTTTTTTTTTTGGTTCAGAGAAGGTGAACAAATTCCAGCTCCAAATCTCAACCTTCTCTGTGACGTTCAAACTCTTCTTCCTCCCACCCCCGGGTTGAGTTTTATGACTTTTCCCCTTGTCCCAGGGCCTTTTTTTTTTTTTTTTACTTTTTAATTGAAATGATCATCTATTTTTGCTGCTGTTACTGTTTTTTTCTCTTCTTTTTAAAATTTTAATAGCTCCCCCACTTCTCAGAAGTAAAGCAATTTCATTTTCAGAATCATTATCCTAAACTTAAGCCCAAGGTATTTTCTAAATGTTGTCCTTTGCATTGCGGAGAAAGTATTAAAGACAGGAGTTGATGAAATGATGTGTGTGTGTGTATTGAAGTTATTTTGTTTTCTGAGCAGGAGGCGTTTGTTAGACAGACAAACCTGTCTGCAGCACTCATGCTAAGGCAGCCAGTCATTGCTCTCCTGTGAAAACCTTCTTGGAGCCAGTTGGAAGAGCTACGAGGCACGTACTGTGTATGGGACGCTGTCTAGGGGCTTTGTTGGAGGGTCTGAAGTTGGGGAAGGCCTGAAATAATTTTTAATGCATTTGCCTATCAACTTACCTGTCTATCGTGTCTATAGAAAATTAAAAAATAGAGAAAAGCCCAAAGAAGAAAGTAAACTAAAATCACCTTTATTTGCCATACTGTTTCACAGTTCATTTTGTCCGGCTTAGCAATACCTTGTACATGTCTGCTTGAGTTGTTAATTATTCTTCTACCATGATGGTTCTCCAACTTTCCGTCTCAGGATACTTTTTTACCTTCTGAGCTTATTAAGGGGCCCAAAGAGCTTTTGTTGATGAGGGTTGTAACAACTGATATGAACTGTATTAGGAAAGAAAACTGAGAAATTAAAAAAAATTTGTTTAAAAATAACAACAATAAGCCCCTTACGTGTTAACATTAAACTATTTCCATGAAAAATAAATGTATTTTCAAAAACAGAAAAAGAGTGAGAAGAGTGGCATTGTTTTATATTTTTGCAAAGCTCTCTATTGTATAGATTTTCCTACCTGCTTCTGCATTCCATCTCTAGGGATATATGTTGTATTGAAGTAGATGAAGAAGATCGAAGCTCATCCAGATATGTATTTGGAAAAGGGAGGAGTTCATTAATAGCCTTTTCAGATACTTGTGGATGATATTATTTGATTTTTCACTGAAAATTGGCAAGTGGGAGATTCTTAAAGCTTAGTTGCAATGTAAACCTGAAGCTGGGGGGCAGTGGTGGTTCACTGTAGAATGCTCACCTTCCATGGGGGAGACCCGGGTCCTATTTTCGGCCAGTGCACCTCATGTGCAGCCACCACCCTCTGTCGTTGGAGGCTTGCATGTTGCCATGATGCTGAACAGGTCTCAGCAGAGCTTGCAGACTAAGATCAACTAGGAAGAAAGGCCTGGTAATCTACTTCTGAAAATTGGCCAGTGAAAACCCTGTGGATCATAATGGCCTGATCCCATTGTGTCTGAGGATCACCGTGAGTCAGGGCCAACTCAGCAGGAGCTAACCAAAACAAATCTGAAACCCTATCAATAAATCTTCTCATTCTGTGACATCAAAATTTGTTGGTCACTCCTGCACTTTGAATGGATGGATATTTGCCCATGCCAGGTTTCGAAACATCATCTATTGGTCATTTGGAAAAATGTCGATTCTCTGTGTTATGCAGTCTTCCAGATGTCGACACATTTCATTTTAGAATGTCGAAAAATCACATTCATTAACTTTGGAAAGGTCTCAGTATTGGGAAGCTTGCAAGCTCACAGTGGTAAATACAAGTTTTGTAAAGGTTGAATTTTGGATTGAAAGCTCAAATTATATCATTGTCCACAATTATGATTTTCCTTGAAATGACAGGCTCACTTAACTCTTTCTCTAGAAAATGTCTGCCAGGCACCCAAGTCTGAATACCTGCCATTTGTCTGTGGTTGTTCTTTCAAGTAAAACTGATGTTTCATGAAAAAAGCTGCTAGTTTCACTGGTCACTTAACAACCACACAAATGCTTTTCCTCCAAACAGCCATAGTGTTCCAGGATGCACCCGAAATGCTTAAGCATACTGTCCCGTTTGTCACTCACAATATTAAAATAAGACCCCTACCCAAGGGTCAAGAGATTTAATAAAATTAACAATGTTTACTGCATCATCAAGGACATTTTTAGGTGAAAATTACGCTCATTTTTTATTGTGAGCGCGTGGTAGCACAGCTTGGCACTTAAGGTGTTGGTAGTTGTACCTGCCGTTGCTTTTGCACCATTGGTGTCAGGGGTGGGATCTGGGCATACCGAGAGGTATGTGAAAAATCTGGACTGTGAGTGGAAGACTGAAAAGAGATTGTGAGATTAAAATGCTTGAGAACTAATGTCTTAGGTTTTAGAATACCTGGGAAGGATAAGTGCCTGAAGGACCTTAGATGACAATGATAACACCAAACCCTACCGTGGTAATTTGACTACAGCTGTTCTGCTTCCTCTCTGAGCCTCAAAGTTCTCATCTCTGAGATAGGGATCATGACGCCTCCCTTGTAAGGCTGTTGCTGGTGAGAGACAAGGTGTGTAAAGTATCTAGGGCCAGCTTGTCACAGATCAGGTTCCTAGTCCATGACAGCTCGTCATGATCTGACGTTATAGCAAAGGGAGGCAAACTGTCTCTTTTTAGAACCAGGTGTCACGCTACACCAGTTGCTGTCAAGTCGACTCCGACTCATGGCGACCCTACGTCAGAGCAGAACTGTGCTCCACAGGGTTTTCAATGGCTGATTTCTTTTCAGAACACCAGACCTTTCTTCTGACGCGCCTTTGTGTGGACTTGAACCTCCATCCTTTCAGTTAGCAACTGAATGCGTTGACTCTTGGCATGGTCCAGGGACTCCAGAGGTGCTAGGAAAGAGTTGATGAACCCATTATTTAACTTTTCTTTTTTAAGTGGGTCTTTCTTTCTCATCGGCCAGCCAAGGGAAGGATTTCGGTTGTCATCTTCATAGCCACTGCCTTTTCTGACTATCACTGCAATCTTGGGATGGTGACTGCTTCAGTGCCATCATTTTGTGTCATGGCTGCCCCTTTGTGGTCGAGCTGGAGGCAGGAGGCGAGAAAGGAATGGGAGTGACCCTCGCTTTATTTGGTAAGTTCTTCATGCAGATGTGATGAGACATGGTAGGCTTGGGCGTGTGAAGTAGTATTGTAGTTGAAGCAGGTGATATTACAAGTGGACTCTACCTCAGAGGAATCTCTTCCCTGGGGAGAGAGGGTAATTTCATTCTTTTCTTTATCTCTTGAGGGTGAAGTCCTTTTCAAAGATGGAATTTGGGCCAGGGTTACTTAAAATATCGAATTGGCAATTTCTAATTGAAAGCTTAAAAGAAAGAGCCACTGTCCTAACTAGTTTTGTAAGCATTCAAAGTGAGTGCAGACTGAAGGACAAATAATATTTTTGGCTTTCTTTCAAAGGACAGAGGTCCTTTAAAAATTTCAAATACCCCTATTACTCCAACAATTTTCTCCTGTTAAAACCCTGTTGTTGTTGTTGTTAATGCCCCTCTATCAAAACCCTGTTGTTGTTGTTGTTGTTAGCTGCCATTGAGTCAGCTCTGACTCACGGCGACCTTATGTATAACACAACGAAACGTTGCCTGATCTTATGCCATCTTCATGATTGTTGATACGTTTGAATGCTTCCCAAATTGGGGAGCTCATCTTCCAACACTATATTGGACGATATTCTGCTATGATCTATAAGGTTTTCATTGGCTAATTTTCTGAAGTAGGTCACCAGGCTTTTCTTCCTAGTCTGTCTTAGTCTGGAAGCGCTGCTGAAACGTGTCTACCTCGGGCAACCCTGCTAGTATTTGAAATACTGGTGGCATAGCTTCCAGCATCATAGCAACACAGAAGACACCACAGTATAACAAACTGACAGATGGGTGGTGGATCAAAACCGTAAAATCCTCTATTATTATCCCAACCTAAAGAGGAAAAAGAGCGAAGAGGGAGGCGCTTATTTATTCCTTCCGGAGACCCCAAAGCTTGTTCCATTGACCGGATATTAGGGGTCCTGTCACACTCATCTGTGCTAGCCAGAACTCCGTTGAACAAAGTGTATAATTCCTTTAGATGGAGGATACTCTGATCTGGGGTACGTGAAGAAGAGTCCAGCTGGCTCTGGTCTTTCTGACGTCAGTGTCATGAACGTGTTCAGGTGGGCAGGGATGTCACAGGCCTTGGTGTGAGCCATCCCGTGGTAGACATGGCTACCCAAAGAACCTTTATCTGCAAATCAGCGTGGCCTCTGCATGGAGTGGCACCCTCTGTTCCCAGAGTCATCCCCCCCTGTGTGCATCTCAATGTTTGCTTCTTTTAGAAAGTGGTAGAGATGGGAGATGCAGAAAACTGGTCATTTGTTAAAAATTTAGGGGCATTTTAGGCAATGTGCTTTGTCCACCAGGAGCCCAGGAATTTCCCTTCCAAGAAAATTCCCATTTTTTCCCAAAGACAAATCATTATATACTTGTAAGTCGTGGAGCTGGTGTGATAGGAGGGGTAACTGGTAGGGAGGGTGTGGGGAGAGTCTTTATTTACAGAAATGCTCCAGAATTAGAATACAGCAGAGTGTTTCAACTTTCTCTGCTTTTGAAAATGGCCATGAAGCCATTCATTCATTCACTCATTCAACAAAGTATTTTTAAGAGCCTACTCTGTGCTGGACAGTCTCCTTGCTTGAGTTATATTTGTAGCAGTAAATAAGCAGAACAAGCTCCTGCCCCCAGGGTGCTTATGTTCAAATGGGGGAGACAGATAATATATGTGAATACAAATAAGTATATAGCTTTGGGGACCATTAAGGGCTACGGAAAAAAAAAAGCAGAATAAGGCTATAGAGGGATATGTGGGAATTGAGTGATGGCTGTTTTCAATGGGGTTGCTGTGGGAAGCCTTGGAGGAGGTGACATCTGGACAGATAGCTATCTAATAAAAGTGTGAATGAGTGAACACACATCGCATACTCAGAGTTCATATTTTCTATGCTAAACAAGCCATGAACCAGGCAACGTGATTGACTGGGAGTGGGAGTGAATGCTTATGTATTTGTTTCCAGGGGTGCCGTAACAAATTACCACAGACTGGTGGCTTACAACAACAGAAATGTATTCTCTCCCCATTCTGGGGGCCAAAAGTCTGAAATCAAGGTGTTGGCAGGGCCATGCTCCATCGGAAGGCTCTGTGGGAGGATCCTTTCTTGCCTCTTATCACTTCTGGTAGTCACAGGTAACCTTGGCTTGTGGCTGCATCACTCCAATCTCGGCCCCTGTCTTCACCTGGCCATCTCCTCATCTTGCCATATGTCTCTTGTAAGGACATGTGTCATGAGACTTAGGGCCCACCAAGATACGAGTTGGAATCAACTTGACGGCAATGAGTAGGATAACCCAGGATGTTCCTTAACTTATTTATATCTACAAAGACTCTTTCTCCAAATAAAATTACATTCACTGTTTCTGGGTGTTGGCTACCATTCAACCCAGTGTGGAATGATAATCACTCGCAAAACCAGGTTTTAAATCAAAATCAAATGTGGCCCCTGAGCAGACTCCCACCTGCAGCCATAGGTACTGCCGAGATATGCGGGCAACAGTGTCTAGCTGCAGTATTGCTGTGGCGTGGAGCCGCAGAGGGGCCTGGAAAGTCTACCCAGCTCAATGACTTCTAGTTAGACCATCCAGTGGTGGCATCAGTGTCCAGGATGAAAATCACAGCAGTGAGACACAAGACTGTGGTTCCTCATGGGAGCACCTTGTAGATCAAATAGCAGGTCTTCTAGAATTGAGAAATTGAGACAACAGAATGGAGGTGAGGCTGGGGAGAAGGAGCAAAAAACATTCTATTTTGACATTTCATGAGCATATGGCGGACAATGCAAGCAGGAGGCTGGGTGATTTGCAGAAGTCAGCAGCTGGGGTACCTGGGCCCATAGCCCAAGAGGAGGTTTGACTGCATTGAGCAATCACCTCTTCTGGGAACGTCCTTGTGGGATGTGCAGGTGCGTCCAAGGCAGCTGTGGCCTTGAACCCACCCCCAGAGGACGGCCGCTCTGCTCCAAGTCTTTATTGCTTCTCAGTCAAGTCCTTTGCCAGAAGAAGGCAGGGAGGTGCAAGTCAGTATGCCCAGAGCTTGCCTGAGTTGTAGATGATGTTTGCTTAATTCTGTGCAACCCCAGCTGTTGCTCCAGGTGCTAAGTTAGACACTTGGTAATTAGCTGGGCTAATTTATTTAATCATGTTGGTACTGTTCTTCTTTTCCCAGTTGTTCTTCTTGCCCTGATCCTTCAGGTTTTCCTGGATTCACTCCCAGGTGTACGTGTTGGAAGGTGATGATGAGGGAGGATGGATGCTCCTTGGTGCCAGAGAGTAGAGCAAGCTCTGGCTTGGGGTGTGGGGTGGGAGGTGCTGCTTTCCTCCATGTTCTAGATCATAGTTTCTCAGCCTCAGCACTATTGACATTTTGGGGCAGATAATTCTTTTTTGTGGGACTATGTCCTGTGCATTATAGGATGTTTAGCAGCATCCCTAGTGTCTTAGGCTGGCTTCTCTAGAGAAGCAAAACCAGTAAAGAGTATAAATGTATATATAAAAACCAACCAAACCAAACCCACTGCCGTCGAGTCAATTCTGACTCATAGCAACCCTATAGGACAGAGTAGAACTGCCCCATAGAGTTTCCAAGAAGCACCTGGCAGATTTGAACTGCTGACCTGTTGGTTAGCAGCTGTAGCATTTAACCACTACACTACCAGGGCTTCCTAAATATATATAAAAGAGATTTATATCAAGGAAGTGGCTCACACGGCTGTAAGGGCTGAAATGTTCGAAGTCCATAGGTCAGGATAGAGGCATCTTCTAATTCACGTAGCCTCAGGAGCTGGTGAACCCAAGATCAGCAGGTCAGAGATCAGGGCTCTTGCTCAAGGCTGCGTAGATCGATGAATCCCAAGATTGGCAGACAAGACCACAGGTAGGCTGCCAGCTCAAGCCCCGAGAACTGGAGGTCAGACAAACAGGAACCAGCTGCAGGATCCAGAGTGAGCAAAAGCCCACAAGCCTTGCCAGAATGTCCACTTATATTCAATACTGGCCACAGGCCCAAGGAAACTCCCTTTCAACTGATTGGCTATTCACAGCAGCTCCCATCATGGAGGTGACCACATTATATCAAATCTCATCCTGGAAGTGATCACAACATCATATGATTGCCAAACCACTGAGACTCATGGCCTAGCCAAGTGGACACACAACCTTAACCATCATACCTAGCTTCTAAACACTAGGTGATAGTACTGCTGCCCCTCTTCCAGTTGTGATAATCAAAAATGTCTCCCAACATTGCCAAGTGTCCCCAGGGAGGGGAAGGAACAAATGGCTCCCAGTTGAGAACCACTATTGTAGATCATATATTGATCACTGATATGTTTATCTTGGATGAAAAACATCCTTCTAAGTCCAAGCAGTAGGATGGGATCATGAATGTCCCATCTCAACCACTTGTCATTGCTTTATTTTGGGACCTGTCTTGACAAACCAGAGCCCTAAGCCAGGGAAGGACTGGTTTGCAGCATAGGACCTAGAGCCTCATCTCCTCAAATACTGCATCTTCTCTCAAAGACATACAATCTTTGTCAGCAGGGAAGGGAAAAAGGAGGCTATGATGTATAGAGAGACAAAGGTAGAAGGGTTAGTGTCACCAGGGAGATAAGCAGAACTGGAAAATCTACTTCTGTGTTGAAAGTGAAAACTAAGCTTTATCACTGCTCAGGTGGAACCAATCCAACATGGCGGCTAAGGCCTGGTAAGGGGAGGGCATCTACTTTGTGTGTTGGTGGGATGCCCTGGGGCCAGTTCATTCAGCCTCACTCCTGAAAGGGCCATGTCAGGTCCTTCAAAGCCTTGCCTCCTGTCCAAGAGTCTGATTCATTTTGAGGTCCCCACAGATGCCAAATTAGGGTCCTATGTGCGGAAGGTGCCCAGAATGTATTTGGCAAATGAGTGAAGATTGATAATCTCTTTAAAAGGATCCAGATAATCTGAGGTGTATCTCTAATGATGGGGAAGAGGAAGAAGAAGGACACAGGGCAGCTGCTGAGAACTATTAGCCTAGAGCAGCGCTGTCCAACAGAAATATGAGTGAACCACATAGGTAATTTTAAACTTTCTAGTTGTTATTGAGGCGCCCCTGGTGGTGCAGTGGTTAAGCACTTGGCTGCTAACTGAAAGTTCAGTGGTTTAAACCCACCAGCTGCTCCATGGGAGAAAGATGTAGCAGCTTGCTTCTGTAAAGATTATAGCCTTGGAAACCCTGTGGGGCAGTTCTACTCTGTCCTATAGGGTCACTATGAGTCAGAATTGATGGCAACAGGTTTGTCTTTTTTTTTTTTTTTGAGTTGTTAGCTGCTATCATTGTTGCCCGCTGACTCAGTGACCCAGTGCACAACAAGATCGGACCATTGTGATTCATAGGGTTTCATGGGCTGATTTTTGGAAGATCGCCAGGCCTTTCTCCCTAGTCTGTCTTAATCTGGACGCTCCACTGAAACCTGTTCAGCATCACAGCAACACGCAAGCCTCCACTGACAGACAGGTGGTAGCTGCACATCCGTGAATTGCTTAGGAATCAAACTTGGTCTCCTGCACAGCAGGCGAGAATTCTACCACCGAACCACCACCGTCTTCAGACTTTTACTGTTATTGTTGTTAGGTGCTGTTGAGTCGGTTCTGACTCATAGTGACCCTGTGTACAACAGAAAGAAACATTGGCCGGTCCTGTACCATCCTCACAATCGTTGCTATGTTTGAGCCCATTGTTGCAGCCACTGTGTAAGTCCATCTTGTTGAGGGTCTTCCTCTTTTTTGCTGACCCTCTGGTTTACCAAGCATGATGTCCCTCTCCAGGCACTGGACCCTCCTGTTAACATGTCCAAAGTACATGAAATGAGGTCTCACCATCTTCACTTCAAACTTTCTAGTAAAAAAAAAAAAAAAAAAGTAGCCACATTTAAAAGAGGAAAAAGGAAACAGAGGAAATCAATTTTAATACTATATTTTCTATAACCCAACATATCATTTCCATATAAATGATAAATGTAAACCATATAAAAGTTATTAGTGAGATCGTTCACATTCTTCTTCCTACAAAGTCTCAGAAGTCCAGTGTATATTTTATACTTATAATGTGTCATGTCTCACTTCAGACTCCCCACGCTTCCAGTCTTCTAACCTAACCAGTGGCTAACAGCTTCTGTATTGGACTAGAGAGAGGCATTTCTGTGATTAAGTTTGGAGATAAATCCTTCATCGTAGGAGAGGAATAAAACTTAGACTTAAGGACATAGGTGGAAAAAATTTCATCCGCAAGTGCCAATTACTGCCTTGTGAAGAGCCTGCCGATCCGCAGCCTCCATGTTGGCCCCAAACAGAGTCTGTTCACATCATTTCATTGGCTGCGCGCTCCCCCTCCCCCTGACCCCTTTGTGGTCCACTCTATTCGCTTTTGTTTCAAACGAATAAGCACACAAAAAAGAGCCCTGCATTCCACTGGGCAAGCTTATTCAAACATGGCATGGTGGCGTTTCCTCAATTAATCAGGAGTCTGCTCCCGCCCCCTTCGGCTCTCCTTCTGTTTTCTCAGCATCTTAATCAGGGCACTAGCTTGATTCTGTTGTTTTTGTTGTTAGTTGCCGGCCAGTTGGCCCCCCGACTCATGGCAACCCTAGGCACGGAACGCTGCCTGGCCCTGTGCCATGTTCGTGATCGGTTGCAGGTCAGACCATTGTGATCCATAGAGTTTTGATTGGCTGAGTTTTTTGGAAGTAGATTGCCAGACCTTTCTTCTTAGTCTGTTAGTCTAGGAACTCAGCTGAAACCTGTCCAATAGCATAGCAACACACAAGCTCCACTGACAGATGGGTGGCGCCTGTGCAGGAGGTACGTGGGACGGGAATTGAACCCCGGTCTCCCTCATGGAAGGCGAGACTTCCACCACGGAACCACCAATGCCCCCAGCTTGACTAGCTGCCTTAATAGTTACAGGAACTGAACTCATACCTGCCCAGGTAGATAAAAAATAACCTAGGCCTTCCCATGTTTCTCGTTCCTCCTGTATAAAAGTGAGACATAGGGGGAGTTTTCCTTAGAAGGGATGAAGGAACAGGTTGGGAGAGGGGATGTTGGTGATGGTGGGCAAAGGAGGAAGGAGCAGAAAACAGAACAGCAAAGAGACAAGTCATTACCTTTAAAAGGCCAGGACTCAAAAAGCAGCCCGTGGCTTCTCTGAGCTTTTGACTTCAGCTGTCAGTTGCCCTGTTTCTCTTTTTCCTGTGCCTGCCAAGGAATGGGAACTCTGGGAATCTGGTTTTGCCTTGGCTTTGGCTTTTGGCTTAGAAGGCCATTGCGTTCCCTCTCCTGGTATTTTCAAAATGACCCCAAATGGGTTTTTATGGGTAACCTGGTTAGGCAGCTACGTAGGTGGTGTGGGCTGGTGGGGGCTCAGAAATGGGTGGTCTCATTCCCCTTGTACCCCCACCTCTCCTTTTGCATCAGTGGTTCTCAAGAAGGCTGGGAGGGGGCTGTCTCACCCCCTGGGGGACATGTGGCAACGTCTGGAGACATTTTGATTGTCATAACTTGGGTGAGGAGGTGCTGCCGGTATCTAGTGGGTCAAGAGCAGGCAGGCTGCTAAGCACCCTACAACGTACAGGCCAGCCCCCACCACAAAGAGTGATTCAGCTGGCCCCAGATACCAATAGTGCCCAGCTTGAGAAACATTGCATTGAACCTTTCCTTTGAATTTTAAATACTCTTCTCTCAAAAAGAACCTTCTTTGAATGTGCAGAAGCCCCTGGGAGGGGTTAGTTACACTTAAGCATATAAACGACTAAATTACTACCTTGCTTTTATCAGTTAACACCTTGGAGGACTTGGTGGGCAGCCAGCTGAGAACAAGCCCTGAATCCAGGCTGGGTCCTAAGGGAGGGGTATGCGCCTGGAAGGGAGGAAATAGGGGAGCGGAGAAGCTACCCAGACTGAATGTCACAACACTCTAATGGAGAGAGGGGGTGTGCCTCTCTGGTAAGGGCGCCAGTACGTTCTCCAAATCCATTCCTGTGATGAGACAAGGCTCAGTTTAGGGCCCACTGCTGACATCTCTAGGGCTACAGTAAGGCACCTACCTTACCTGGTGTTGCAAGGAAGTTGCCTTGCATACATGAGGCAAAAGGGGACGCTTGAGTTTTCCTTTGCTCAGGGCAGAGTAAGAGCAAGTCAGCAACATTTGCATGGGGGAGGGTCTTTGCAGGGAACTTAACAAAAGGAGGAAGAAAAAACCAACTAGTCTAGCTACCTAGACTAAGGGATGCATTGGCCCTGAAGCTTCCTGGGGTGGGTGGAGTATTATACCAGGTCACGGAGGTCTCCATTCTGTCTCATGCAGGCGTCACTGTACCGGGAGGTTCCCACAGCTCATGTAGGCCCGTTTTAAGTTGTTAGCTGCCATTGAGAGGGCTCCCAACTCACGCGGACCCCATGCTCAATGGAACAAAATGCTGCTCTGTCCTGCACCATCACCATGATTGGTGGCGGGTGGGACCTTTGTGATCCAGAGAGTTTTCATTGGCAGATTTTTGGAAGTAGATTGCCAGGCCTTTCTTCCTAGTCCATCTTAGTCTGGAAGCTCAGTCGAAACCTGTTGTGCATCCTAGCAACACGCAAGCCTCCACTGACAGATGGGTGGTGGCTGCACGTGAGGTGCGTTGGCTGGGAATCAAACCCTGGTCTCCCGCATGGAAGGTGACACTTCTCTCACTGAACCATCACTGCCTCATTTCTCATAGGACTGGATCCCTCAGAATACTCATTGTGCATCCGATCAACTCAGTCAAGTGGCCCCAGGTGTCTGTCCACCAGGGTGGGTTTGTCCAGGGTCCAGGTGTGGAAGCATGAGGACCTTGTGGAGATCCTTCTCTCTCAGCAGGTAAGGCTCTGGAGCCTGAAGACCACAGCACAACCTTAACTTGGCTTTGAACCACTCAGAGAAGAAAACTCCATTCCAGATGAGCCATCTGGGTTGCTTGGCCACTGGGGAGTGTGTGCAGTGAGTTTCCGATGAAGTTACAGGCGATCTGGAGTGTGTCATGCCTGACGCTCTCCCACCCAGTGTCTCTCCTGCTTGCAGAGCTGTTGCAAAGATTAAAAGGCATGTGGGGCCTGAAGGGAAGAGAGAGAACATACTTCTGGGATGCTCAGGCAGAAAAAAAAGCTCTCCTGTTGTTGAAAAGAAAAAACATGACTTAGCAGGACGCATGCTTAGCTGGTTCTTTTTCTGTGTCATTTGAGAGGGGCTTTTGGAAATTCAGTTTGGCCTTCACATCTTTCATTTTAAGCACGAATATTGCATTTTTTCTTCTTTAATAATTTCTTTGCTTCTCCTTACGTGGTTTCCTCCCTGCAGAACGACCTAGGTAGGTGTTTTTGTTGTTAGGTGCCGTGAAGTTGACTCTGACTCAGCAACCCGAGGGACAGACTAGAACTGACCCATAGGGTTTCCTGGGCTGTAATCTTTTTGGAAGCAGACTGCCACATCGTT
The DNA here is from genome assembly GCF_030014295.1 of Loxodonta africana. Taxonomy (NCBI): domain Eukaryota; kingdom Metazoa; phylum Chordata; class Mammalia; order Proboscidea; family Elephantidae; genus Loxodonta; species Loxodonta africana. The sequence continues at coordinate 20,464,382 of NC_087359.1, forward strand.
CTCTTGAGGAGTGGCTGGTGGATTCAAACTGCTAGCCTTTCAGTTAGCAGCGGAGCACCTAACCATTGCACCATCAGGGCTCCTTGGTTAGGTGTAAGTTAACAGGAATAATTCTAGACTTGGGGTCAGAAGATCTGCCACTAGCTAGCTGTGTGACCCAGGACAAGTTGTTTAACCTCTCTGGGCCTTATTCATAAAGTAGAGTAATACTGACCTAACAGAGGTACGGCATACACGATGGAGTGAGCTCATGTCTTTGAAAGGGCTTTGTGGAGGATAAGGCGACAAACAAGTGTTTTTTCTTACTTGTATTGAGGGAACTTTTTACTCTTTCTCGCTGGAGACCTTCCCATGCCCGAGGTAGGAACGTTCACCAGTGGGATGTCACTTCTAGGCCCTTCCCTCCCTTGCTAACCTCTTGCCTCCAGGGCTCAGGGCAATGGCTTATTGAAGAAAAGAATATTTGAACGGGAGCAAGAAGGGGTAGGAATTTGGAGTGATTGCAGTTGTGGTCTAATTATAGACCCTGCTGTCCATTAGTCCTGACGGTGCGTGCAAGGGGCGTAAATCACGTGTGACTCCCTTACGGGGATCGAGTCTCCACCACTGTGTGTCCCAGCCTGACGTTTCACTCAAGGTGGCATCATTCACTTTACTAAGTGTCTCTCCCCAGTGAAAGCCAGGTGGGGGCCTCAGACAGCCCCCATCTGCCAGTCCGGCTTCTTCAAAGGGCAGCTTATGTTCTCACTGCTACCTTAGCTTGTTTCTTTTTTAAGAGGAAAAAAAAAATGTATATGTATATATGAAAAGACCTATAGGCGTCCCTGGGTGGCACAAATGGTTACGTGCAAGACCATTAACCGAAAGATTGGCAGTTCCAACCCACTCAGAGGTGCTTCGGAAGACAGGCCTGGCAATCTGTTTCTGAAAAGTCACAGCCTTAAAAACCCTAAGGAGTAGGTCCACTCTGCACACGTGGGGTTGCCACAAATTGGAGTCGACTTGAGGAACCGGCAACAACTCTGTATATAACACAACATTTGCCTCTTCAACGTTTTTCACATGTACAATCCAACGGCATTAATTATATTCATAGAGTCTCTGGGTGGTGCAAATGGTTAACTGCAAGACTATTAACCAAAAGATTGGCAGTTCCAACCCACTCAGAGGTGCCTCGGAAGACAGGCCTGGCAATCTGTTTCCGAAAAGTCACAGCCTAAAAAACCCTATGGAGCAGGCCCACTGTGTACACGTGGGGTTGCCATGAATTGGGGTTGCCATGAATTGGAGTCGACTTGAGGAACCGGCAACAACTCTGTATATAACACAACATTTGCCTCTTCAATGTTTTTCACACGTACAATCCAGCGGCATTAATTATATTCATAGAGTCTCTGGGTGGACAAATGGTTAAGTGCTGGACTATTAGCCAAACCGTTGGTGGTTCGAACCCACCCAGAGGTGCCTTGGAAGACAGGACTGGCGATCTGCTTCTGAAAGGCCACAGCCGTTGAAAATGCTGTGGAGCAGCTCTGCTCTGCTACTCATGGGGTCGCCATGACTTGAAACATTTTTCACGTGTACATTTTAGTGACACCAGTGGCATTTCATTGTGTTGTGCGAACATCACCCACATCATTGCCAAATTTCCCGTCACCACGGTCACCACGCTTGTTTCTTTTTTCATTAACCGTTTTGTTCTGTGAGTCGCGTTTTGCCACCTTGACACACTGACTGTCCCTTGGAGGAGGAGAGAGTAGGGGCAGAGAGGATGAGAAAACAGGGAGAGGAAGAGATTAGGATGAAGGGAGAGGCCTGGCAGCCCATTAAAGAGAAATAAATTCTGGAGCAGGGAAGCAAGGGGTCCCCCCACCCCCCCACCCCCCGTGTGTCTCCATAAATCATCTTGTTTTATGGACGGGATGGGAAGGGAAGTAAGAGATGGGCTGGCCCTGATAACTAGGGTCATTTCTCCTACTTAAGTCTGTCTGAATTTTAGGCTGTTCCGTCAGAGAAGAACTCTGAGTTAGAAACCGCTGGGGCTCTGCTCCTTAATTTATTGTCGTCATTATTATTCTCAAATCAGAACTGCAGTTACTTAAGGAGAGCACTTTTAAGAGTTTTATTGGAAAAACATGGCTGGTTTGTTTCCACTGTCGGTTTTCCCCAGAATGCCCCAAATCCTGAGCTGCTGACTGGGTGTTATTATTATTTTTTACTTTGCCTTCCTTTTTTTTTTTTAAATCCTTGTAAAACTATAGATAACGCAACTTTTTGTTAATTCAGCATTTTTCGTTTGTATAGTTCAGCAAAACCAGTTATGTCAATTGTGTGGTGCGACCATCACCAATTCCAAGTGGCAGTTACTAATACCAGAAGAGGGTTTCTGTAGGTTGTTTTAATTGCCTTGCTTTTAGAAGTTAAATTTTACACCCGAAAGCCCCTTTCAGACCTAAAGTTCATTATACTCTCAGCATTTCACACCTTGCTTCCCTTTGTCATGTTAAGTGAGCTTTCTACCAGAAAACCCTTCCAAAGGGGCAGAATTCACCAAGCAGCAGCCCAGAGCCTGGGTATGACTGTGTTTATTTTTTTGCTTGTGCTGCCCTGGTGGGAGTTAGCTGCTGACATGCAAACTTGGATATTTCACATGACATTCTGGATCTAGGGAAGCCCCCAGGAACACTGAGCCAATGGTCTCCCTTGGCTGCTGACTACGGGAGCCGAGAAGTGCCACCTGCTTGAGTATGCCCAGTTTCTTTCACCTCCTGATTCATTCTTACGTCTAGCCAGCTTCATTCATTTCTGTTTTCTGCCTGACCTCTGAAGACCATTGATCTTGAGACACCTCTGCCTTAGAGAAGTTTTGAATTTCCCACTGAAGGAAATGAGGCAGATGATGGAACCCAGGGTTGGCTTAGTGTTCCTGGATCTTCTCGACAGTCAAGTACCAGGAGGAAGTGGATGAGCTGTGGACACAGGAGGAGTAGTCGGACAGGAGGAGAAATCCAAGAGTTCACAGCATCCCAGAGGCCAAGAAAGGACAGAATTTTATAACGGGCATGAAGACTGATCATAACAGTAATGAATATTCACAACGACAACTCGTTGAGTATATACTGTGTGCCAGCCACTCTTCTAAAGGTATTACGTGCATTGCTTAACTTAGTTCTTAAACAATGTTGTTGTTGATAGTTGCCATGGAGTCAATTCAGACTTATGATGGCCCCATGTTTGCAGAGTAGAACAGCTCCATGGGATTTTCAAGGGTATGACCCTTTCTGAAGCAGATCGCCAGGCCTCTCTTCCGAGGCACCTCTGGGTGGGTTTGAATCTCCAACCTTTCGATTAGTAGTCCAGCACTTAACCATTGCACCACCCAGGTAATAAACCCAAACTGCACTGCCGTCGACTCATAGCGACCCTATAGAACAGAGTAGAATTGCTCCATATGGTTTCTGAGGGGCGCCTGGTGGATTTGAACTGCGAACCTTTTGGTTAGCAGCGGTAGCTCTTAACCATTATGCCACCAGGGTTTCCTCCCAGGTAATAGGCACCATTTTTTACCCAGTTTTACAGACTGTGGCTCCGAGAAGCAAGGAGAGGTGCCTGGTGCCTGCTCTGATTGTTCCTTGCATTTGGCGTGCCTATGTTTCTGAGCTCACTCATCTGTCAGTCTGTCGTACCATGCTGGCTTGCATGCTGCTATGATGTTGGAAGCTATGCCACCAGTATTTCGCATACCAGTAGGATCACCCATGGTGGACAGGTTTCAGCAGAGCTTCCAGACTAAGACTAGAAAGAAAAGCCTGGAGGTCTACTTCTGAAAATTAGTCAGTGGAAATCCTATGAATGACAACAGAATATTCTCTAATATAATGCTGGGAGATGAGCCCCATAGGTTGGGAGGCACTCAAAATACACAGCGGCCACAACAATGGACTCAAACATGCCAATAACCATGAAGATGGTGTAGGACCAGGCAACATTTTTTTTCTGTTGTACACATGGTCACCATGCATTGGTGCCAACTTGATGGCAACTAACAGCGACAACAACATATTTCCAAGAGTCACTCTGATCTGCGTGGAGGTCATGAACATTGCACGAAATAGAACCAGACCAGGCCCGTGCCTCGTTGAGAGTCTGGAACTTAATTGCACCTGGCACTTTTCCACCTAGTCGCCCCTGGCCTTGCCACACTAAAGCTAGCATGACAGGAGAGGCTGGAGGAGTGCGTTGTGTTAAGCCTGTGCCTTCTGTTTTGTTAGAAGGACTTTGACTGTTCAAACAAGCCCTCTAAGCCCTGGCATTCTCTCCGCTAGGAAAGGTGACTTCTTTGTCCTTTGGTCTGAGCGGGCTGAGCAGGGCGGTAGAATTCTGCAGGTGTGGCGGCCGCCAGGGTTTATATGTTTCACTGCCGAGGAGAGAATTCACAGTTCAGGGCGAATGACAGGGCACGGGCAGGTAGAAACACGATCCAGGCCTTCGGCTTGCACATGTGTGGTTGGGCAGAAGACAATTGCAGATGTTTCTGGAATTCCCAAACCGGATACGAAATTGTTAGCAGGATGCAGAGAAGGAGGAAGGGAGCCAAGTATTTTACATAAGGAAGAGTTGGCCTCCGCCTGCCTGGGCTGGGGCTCCTTTTCCTGAACCTCGAGAATCAGGAACCCGAGTGCGTGTCTGTCGGGCAGCGTCCTGTGCCAGCAGATGGCTTTTTCTCGTTTTGGTCGGTTTCTATCCAGGGTCTGTGGCTTTCCACCGGGTGTGGTGGGCCCCAAGGCAGCCAAAGAGCAAGCTCTTCTCTCCAGATGTGCCTTGGTGCCAGGGATGGAAGAGAAGTTGGGCGGCAGGCCTAAAAGGAATGAGAGCAGCCACCCAGCTCTTCTCCCTCAGGCCCCTTTGAATGGAATTCTGTCTGGGTGGCGGACCAGGGTGGCTCAGCATCCAGGGCGTTTGCATCTAGCCTGGAAGATGGAGGTTGGCAGTGGGTGGAGCAGAGGCAGGAGAAGGGCAAAGATGGGGTGTTTGGGAGACCTGAACAGCTGGAGGCAATTGTAGGGGGCAGTGAGTGGGGAGAACCCTGCTCCTGGGGATCCTGGGTAAGAACCTCAGGGGGTTAGTGAGACATTTCACCTGCGGTGCTGAAAACAGTGGTCCCAGGCTCATGTCTGTGCAGTCTACCCTGACCTGCAACTCTCTCTGCAGCTCCCCATGTGGAGCCATCACAGTTTGTAAACACACCTACCCTCCTCCCCTGCCCCGCTTCTGCAGTATTCTTGGGGTCCATTTGAGATCCACTGCACCTGGGTGAAATGCCAGAGGAAGAAGAGGTCACAGGAAGCAGGAAGGCCCTGACGGATGTTTTTCTGAACCAGTCATACTAAGAGAGGGCAGTGGTGGTTCCATGGTAGAATTCTCGCCCTGGTGGCACAGTGCCTGAGAGCTCCAGTGCTAACCAAAAGGTCGGCAGTTCAAATCCACCAGGCGCTCTTTGGAAACCCTATGGGGAAGTTCTACTCTGTCCTGTAGGATTGCTATGAGTCGGAATTGACTTGGTGGCAACAGATTTGGTTTTTTTGTTTTGTTTTGTTTATGCCAGTGACCTAGGTTTGATTCCTGGCCGATGCACCTCAAGCTCAGCCACCTTCCATTTGTCAGTGGAGGTCTTCATGCTGCTGTGATGCTGATGGGTTTCGGTGAAGCTTTCAGACTAGGAAGAAAGGCCTGGCGATCTACTGCTGAAATTGGCCAATGAAAACCCAGTGGATCACTGTGGGGCCCATTGTGCATGGGGTCGCCATGAGTTGGAGGCTGACTCTAGGGCAGCTAACAAGAAGTCTTACAGAGTTTGGGGTAGATGGCTTCTCAGACGCTTCCTTCTCATCATCTCTTCCTTAATACAGCCTGTTGGTTAAGGATACTGAAGTGCCGAAACATGGGTGTGTCTTTCTCATTCTAAGAACGTGCCCAACCTTCAGACAGTGATATTCTGTGCTAATGCAGCACACGTTGAGTGGGAACCTGGCGGCGGATTGCTTGTGCCCAAGTCCTTGCCACATGACCTTAGGGAGTTAATTGACTTCTCGTTGTTGTTGTTGGGTGCCATCCAGTTGATTTTCAACTCATAGTAACCCCTTGTGACAGAGTAGAACTGCCCCATAGGGTTTTCTGGACTGTCATTTTTGTGGAAGCAGATGGCCATGTCTTTCTCCTGCAGAGCTGTGGGTGGGCTTGAACTGTCAACCTTTTGGTTAGCAGCTGAGTGCTTAATCATTGCGCCACCAAGGCTCCTTTATTTTCTTGTAAGCTTCAGATTTCTCATCTACATAAATAGGGCTGATGTTTATCTACCTCGTGCGTTATTTTGAGAACTAAAAGAAGTTTTCCCAAGTCCTTTGACATAACAAGTGCTCAATAAATGTTAGCTGTTATTATCACTATTATTACATTTATTTTCATAAGAAAGAACTCCAAGAGGGTTTCATTTTAAATATTTGATTCTTGACCAGTGGTTGGTAATCTGTGGCCTCCTGGCCAAAAGCAACCTGCTGCCTGTTTTCGTGTGACTTGTGCGCGAAGAGTCGTTTTTACATTAAGCAGTTGAAAAAAAAATCAAGGGAATACTTTGTGACATGTGAAAATGATAGGACTTTTAAATCAATGTCCACAAATAAAGTTTTATTGGAACATAGCCATGCCCATTCGTTTACATGTTGTCTCTGGCTCCTTTCATGCTGTAACGGCAGAACTGAGTTATTTGAGACAGAGACTCTCTGGCCTTCAAAGCTGAAAATATTTACTGTCTGGCCCCTTAGAGGGTCAGCGGAAAAGAGGAAGACCCTCGACGAGATGGATTGACACAGTGGCTGCAACAATGGCTCAAACATAACTGATAGTGAGGATGGCGCAGGACCAGGCAGTGTTTTGTTCTGTTGTCCATGGGGTCACATCTATGGGGTCACTGTGAGTTGGAACTGACTCAACAGCACCTCACAACAACAATATCTGGCCCCTAATGGAAAAAGTTTGCCCACCCTTGGTCTAGATGACTAATTGTTAAACAGAGAGGGTACGAGTAGGCACCCAGGCAAAAGTTGTAGGGTTGCATGCTGTTGGAGTAGCACGTACCAGCCATGAGAAAAGGAGATAAAACAAGTATCTCTGATATTTTAAAGAGAAGAGGAAACAGGATCTGGGTTTGGGAAATCCTAAAGTAATGTGCATGCCATTTTTCAGAAACGAGTTCTTGAGCTGAAATACAGCAGGCTCTAGGGGTTTGCAGAGAGTGGGTGTTCTCAAGTCCCCTGAGCAAGGAAACCCCTTGGCTGGTACATGGCACAATATGGGGGTGGGGGGGGCAGGAGGGGAGGCACAGCCCATCTGCACTCCCACCCCACTTCTTCTTTACAGGTGTGGGCCCCGAAGTGCAGTGAAACCAGAGCCATTGCTTGGAGAGCTCACGTTTTATTTCACCTGTCATGTGCATTGGCCTGTTTATACTCTGCCTCATCCGCCTTGTTCCAGAAAGCATTTAAGGCGGTCAGGACCTTCGAATGTCCAAAGTCACAAATCCAAGAAGCAGCAATGCCTCAAGGCTATCAGTTGAGGAGTGGTTGCTAGGTGGGGCGACATGGGTGATTTGAAAGATATGATCCTGGTGCCGAGCTTTGCCGTTTTCAGTGGTGGGACATTTTTTTCCTCGCCTTCATCTCTCTGCCCACTGTTGCCCCCCAAACCTACTCCCACTTCCTACTCCTAGAGCAAATGGGCCCTGCTTGGGGTCTGGTGGGGGAGAGAAGGCAGGAACGAGGGAAGGCTGGTCCCAGCAGTATGGCTGGCCTGGGAGCAGGGCTGAGGATGAGGCGCAGGGAGCAGCCTGAGTAATGGACCGAGACCGCAAATCTGTGGGGTGGCCCGGCTGAGCGCACCGTTTGTGACTCACCCTGAAGCAATTGCTCTTTGCTCCAGGGGAGCTGCTCAAACGTTCCCAAGGGAACCAGTGCTGGGAGCCCTGATGTAGTCACCGGGAGAGGAGTTTCAACCGTGTGTGGCCTTGGTGGGACCTGTTCCCAGAGTAACACCCAGCTTCTCAGCGTGAACAATCCCAGAAGAGATGGGACCATGTCTGTATGTGTGTTAAAGGACGTGTCTCACATCTGTTGATGTCAGGTGCCGTCGAGTTGATTCCAACTCATAGTGACCCCATGTGACAGAGTAGAGCTGCTCTGTAGGGTTTTCTAGGCAGTGCTTAAGCGCTTGGCTGGTAACTGAAAGGTCGTTGGTTCGAACCCACCAGCTGTTCCATGGGAGAAAGATGTGACAGCCTGCTTCCATAAAGATTACAGCCTCGGAAACTCTAGGGACAGGTCTACTCTGTAGAGTAGAAGCCAACTCGATGGCATTAGGTTTAATCTTTACGAAAGCAGATGGCCAGGTCTTTCTCCCATGGAGTCGCTGGGTGGAGTTGAACTGCCGACCTTTCAGTTAGCAGCTGAGTGCTTTTGCCACCAAGGCTCCTTTTTCCTATTTCTGGGACCTTATTATTAGCTACTGACGATGTCGATGCGGGGAGGTAAGAACTCGGGTCTGCACGTTCACGGGGGAGGGAGGGGTGGCTGTGTGACCGATAGCCCAGTAGTCTGCAGCCATCCCAACGGTTTTCTCAAAGACTTTTTGATTTTTGATTTTCCTCCACAAAATCCTGCGCCAAGCCCATGATTTGCACGAAACATTCCCCACTAAACCACGATGTCTCTTCATCTGGCAAGCACTCAGTCCATGTGGTGGAAGAGGCTAGCCACGGTGAATTGATTTCAGAAAGGCAAGGCCAGCCCTGTGGAGCCGGCTGACTTTCTCCCAGGCATCAGCCTTGAAGCTCGGGCAAGTTTTCCCAGACGAATCGGCCCATCAGCTCTTCTTTCCACATGGATAGCTCATAGGAGAAGTAACAGGGCTCACCAACAGCCTCTTATCCCTGCCTTTTTTAAATTTTCTTTTCTTTTTGTGAAATTAAATTTTTCTATTGGGTAAATATGTATCTAACAAAACATTGATCATTTTAATGTGTATAAAAAAATTTTTTTTTATTCATTGGTATTAATCGTGTTTATCTTCTCGTTAACCATCACCGCTACCTGTTTCTAAATTTTTCTGTCACCCTCAGTGTCCCCAAAACAAGAAATGTCCCCTTTCCCCCTCCCTCCTTCCTGCCTCTGGTAACCACTAATAAGCTTCCAAAGCCACTGGAGTCAATTCCGACTCATAGTGACCCTGTAGGACAGAGTAGAACTGCCCCCACAGGGTTTCCAAGGCTGTAATCTTTACGTGAGCAGACTGCCACATCTCTTCTCCCGCAGAGCAACTGGTGGGTTCAAACCGATGACCTTTCAGTTAGCAGCAGGGTGCTTAACCAGTGCGCCACCAGGCCTTCTTTAGGTCTCTATACACTTGCATATTCTAGATGTTTCATGTAAGTGGGATCATACTATATATATAATTTTTTTCATCATTGCTATCTTTTTTTTTTAATTGTGGTAAAAATCTTATACAACAAAACATTTGCCAATTCAACAATTTTTCCTTGTATAATTCAGTGACACGGATTACATACACCATGTTGTGCAGCCATTATCACTATCCTTTTCCAAATTACTAGACCACCACTAACAGAAAGTATCTCTGTCTTTTGTCCTATAAACTTGGTAAACTCCCAGATATCAGTTAAACAGCCTTCCGCAGCCTTTGCTTCGTTAAACCTTTCTTTCCTTTATGTTTGTATAAAACCTTTATCTTTCCTCGCTTGTTATGTTTCCCCTTTGGGACCGTGGTGTGTGGCATATGAATTGGGCATATGATTTAGTTGGGGAAGCCCAGAGACCCATGATGTTTGCTACATAGCTATTTCAAGTACACAATACTTATTTAAAACAAAACCAAAAAAACCAAGTTGATTCCAGCTCATGGCAACCCCATGTGTTACAGAGTAGAACTGCTCCGTGGGGTTTTCTTGGCTGTAGTCTTTACAGAAGCAGATTGCCAGGCCTTTATTCTGTGGCACTGCTGGATGTATGAACTACCAACGTTTAGGTTAGTAGCCAAGAGCAAACCATTTGTGCCACCCAGGGACCTTTGAAACAACACAACCCCTCTAAAAATAATCAGCCACAGAGATAAGTTCTCATTTATAAACTCATTTTGGGGAGTCCTTCTGTGTTCCTCGTATGTATTGACAGCTCCCTCTGGGTTCCAGTGGAGGCAGGCTGTGTCCCAGCCCAGATGGGGAAAATTTCCAGTAAATTCTTCTTTTCATCCTATTCTTTGGGAGTGCTCCTAGCTTTAGGGGCCTCACAGTTCCCCATAGGCAGACACAGGACATGTGGCCTGGGTGCTTAAGCTAATACCCAGGAACTGGGTTTTGTTTTCTTTGCCCCACCCACTCCCGGCTAGAGGCGCTGATAATGTGGCCACAGTGTGGGCAGAGCAAACACAGAAATGACCAGCGCTGCCCGGATGTGGACGCGCACGCCATACTTATTCTCAGAGAATGAGGAGCCATCTGGACTGCATTGGAAAACCACTTTCCATTTTTTTTCCGATCACAGACTTTCCTTTCTGTTTCGCTTCTGCTGTGCTCTTTCTGAAGGTGAAAATGTCCATCCTGCACATCTCCTCTGCGGGGTAATTTGCAGAGGTCCCCAGTTCCCTGGGTGGTGCAAATGGCTAAGGTGCTTGGTAGCAGCAGAAAGGTTGGAGGTGCCTCGGAAGAAAGGCCTGGCAATCTACTTCTGAAAAATCAGCCATTAAAAACCCTGCGGAGCACAATTCTACCCTGACACCCACGGGGTAGACATGAGTCAGAGCTGACTCGATGGCAACTGGTTTTCTTTTATTTTGACTTGCACTTTGTGGAGAGCTGCCTGTCGGTCACAGCTCAGCTGTTTCTAGTTTATTCTGTCTTGGGATAGATACGAAACACTCGTCAAGTTGCTTATTTTCTGAGGCTATAGCTTTCTGACACCCTTTAAGGGATTAAGGGCTAAATACAGGTGGGCTCCTTCCCCCGCCTCTCTCTGTCACCTGGACATTGCCATGGAGATAATCCTCCCTGAAACAAAAATAAAGGGCAGAACCGGTTGGACAGAAAGTGTGGCCGAAAACTTCTTGAGTGAGGCGGTGTGGCAAGGGACCTCGGGGCTGTGTGGAGCCACAGGGGGTTGTCCCCAGAGAAGGGGGAGATAGAAGTGAGTGAGACAGGGATCGAGGACCAGCCACGGATTGAAGTTTGATCAGAGTGTGCTTTGGAGGGAAGCTTCAGTGTGGCTCCTTTATGGATTCCCTGGGACTGTTTTCTTTTTGCAGCGAGCAGGGCCGTCTGGCCTCCCTCCGCCCCTGGCAGCTAGAGAACAGTAAACTCCATAATCCACCCGGAGAGATTAGCTGGCTTGTGATTCACCGGCGGCTGGGAGTTATAATCTGCTCTGCCGAATTTTGTGCAGTGCTTGAGGTTTTGGGCTTCTTGAAAAGCCCCAAGGTTTAGGAAGGCTGATTTCACCATGTCAGCACAGAGAAACTGGTTCTGAAGTTTAGGCAGAAAGGATCTACAACAGCTAGGAGCAGAGGGGTTGATGTTCTCTGCTGAAAAGATTTCTTTTATCTGTCTTCTGAGAAGTAGACTGGCTTTTGGTGGGTGTAGAGTAGGCTACAAGGAACTGCTTTCCCCCCTCTTGTTTCAAAACACAGCTCTCTCTTAAAGTCATCTGAGGAATGTTCTGGAGGGGTTGGCAGCCTCTAAGAGAAATAAATGCTGTTGGCTCATGGAATCTTCTCAGTGGTGGCACAAAACAACGATCCTGGACTTGGTACCACTGGGCCCTTCATTGCTGTTTCTCTGGAGATGCTGGAAAGAAAAAAGAAAAAAAAAACTATATATATAATTATATATATCCATAATATATATAGTTATATAGATATAGTATATATATTTGTGTATATATAAAACTGATCTGTGTGGAGTGGTTTTGCACACAGCCCCCTGGAGGCAGGGAGGTGGTATGGGAGCCTGGCTGACCTTTCCTGTCTTCTCCAGCCCTCAAGTCTGAAGCACATGCATTGCTGGGTGGCAGGTACAGACGGATGAGTCAGCTGCTCATTCATTCACCAACAGATACTCACTGAGCACCTACTAAGCGCCTGGCACTGGTGACAAAGAGAAAAAAATCTTTGCCCTCCATTGCGATGGGAAAACACGCTATGAACAAATAGATCCAGGAAGTGATCGATGCTGTAACAAACATAAAGAGGGGTAAAGCCATAGATGAAGTGGCCAGGAAAGGTTTTCTTTTTTTTATTATACTTTAGATGAAGGTTTATAGAACAAACTAGTTTCTCATCAAACACTTAGTACACATATTGTTTTATGACATTGGTTAACAACCCCAGGACATGTCAATACACTCCCTCCACAACCCTGGGTTCCCTATTACCAGCTTTCCTGCTTCCTCCTGCCTTCCAGTCCCTGCCCCAGGGCTGGTGCACCCCTTTAGTCTTGTTTTATTCCATGGGCCTGTCCAACCTTTGGTTGAAGGGTGAACCTCAGGAGTGACCTCATTACTGAGCTGAAAGGACATCCGGGGCCTATACTCTTGGGGTTTCTCCTGTCTCTGTCAGGCCAGCAAGTCTGGTCTTTCTTTCTGAGTTAGAATTTTGTTCTACATTTTTTTCCAGCTCTATCCGGGACCCTCTGTTGTGATTCCTGTCAGAGCAGTCAGTGGTAGTAGCCGGGCACCATCTCGTTGTTCTGGACTCGGTCTGGTGGAGGCCGTGGTAGATGTGGTCCATGAGTCCTTTGGACTAATCATCAGGAAAGATTTTTTGAGGAGATGACATTTGAAAAGAGACCTCACAGAAGTAAGGGAGCTTGCAGACAGATATCTGGGGGAAGAATGTTCTAGACCAGGGCTCAGCAAACTGTGACCCTCCAGCCAAATCTGGTTGGCCACCTGTGTTTTTAAATAAAGTTTTATTGGAACAGCCACACCCATTCATTTATGTACTGTCTATGGCTGCTTTCTCAGTATTGCAGCAGAGCTACGTAGTTGCGACAGAGACTGTCTGGCCCACAAAACCTTGGCTGACAAAGTTTGTCAACTGCTGATCTAGGCAGAGGCAAGAGCAAGTGCAGAGAACGTGTACTATTCTTTAGGTATCCATTCTCCTAATGACAGACATGTAAGTTGCCTCCAACTCTTGACCACAAAGAATGGACAACCCTTCAATGAGTACCCTCCCTGTGTTTTCCTGTGTGGGATTCCAGGAGTGGAGGTACTTTGTGTATTAGGAGAGGGAGGCACTGGAAAGCTGCAGTCGATTTACATCAGCTTATGAAGCCTGTCCCAGCCCATCCCACCACAATGTCAGCCTCATTGTCACCAGGGCTGCTCTTTCTCTCAGGGACAAATATGGCTTCTCTTGGCATTGTTTAGGGCAGAGTACCCCTGGTTCATTCTCTGTGATTTGTGTTGTACATCATCCAAAGGGATCATGTCCATGTAAACACTTGGAGAACTGTAAAGACCTCATAGATATCTTGGGGGGTTGGTGGTATTTGTTACACTGGCTTTGTAATTTACCACGGTAGAAAACTTTAAAATTGCATTTAATTTTCACATCCTCTCAAGGCCCCCCAGTCTAGACTGAGAGCTTCCTAAGAGTAGAGTCCAGGTCTTACTCATCCCTGTGTCCCCAAGGGCTGGCAAAGTGCTAGTACAGCATAAAGACTCAACAGGTGCTTTAAAAAAATAAAACTCATTTGACTTTTTTTTTTGGTTGAAAATATACACAGCAAAACACACACCAATTTCTGTATGTTGTGACATTGATTACCTTCTTCAAAATATTCCTCCACTGTTTACATACACTTGCTACCCCTAAGCTTCCTATCTAACCTCTTGAGTTGCTGTTGTCAGCTTGATCCCACATAAATAGTTTTCTAAGAGAGCACAGTGCCCAAGGCAGACATTCTTTATTAGTTAAGCTATTGTTTGGTTTAAAGAAGACTTCAGGGGATATTTTTGGCTTAAAAATTATCACAGAGCAATAGTTTCGCGGGTTCCTCCAGCTTCATTGGCTCCAGAAAAGCTCAACAGGTGCTGTTTGAATTAAAAAAAAAAAAATGTTGCCTCCTGTTAAGATGTCCTAAACCAAAAACCCATTGCACTGAGTTGATTCCAACTCATAGTGACCCTATAGGACAGAGTAGAAGTGGCCCCATAGGATTTCCAAGGCTGTAAATCTTTACAGAAGCAGACTGCCACTTCTTTCTCCCATAGAATGGCTGGTGGGTTCAAACTGCCAGCCTTTGGGTTAGCAGCCGAGCACTTAACCACTGCACCACTGGGGCTCCTTAGGATGTCCTAAGCAACATAAAAATTGGTTACCTAAAAGAAAATTAAAAAAAAAAAAAACTTTACAGAAATGTGTTTGGATGCTGCTGGGTTTTATTGGTTGGCTGGTTTTCTGGGGTGGGGTGGGGGGGATGTATCATGCTCCCCCAGCAGTTGAGAGCATCCCACGCAAGTTGACGGTGCAGAGCTGGGCAGTGACCTTGTCTGGATTGCAGAGAAAATGAAACAGGGCTGAGAGTGATGTGTTCTTACCTCGTGGTTACTATTCATATCTGTCTTTCTGCCAGAAATGCTCTACCCCACATCTCTCTGCAGGCCTGGGTCTTTCCCACTATTCCAGACCCAGTAACGAGTCCCAGCTTTTCTGTAAAGCCACCGCAACCCTCAGAGGTTTTTCTCCTGAGTTCACAGCATTGAATCACTGGGCCATTTGGTATTGACCCCACATCACCTTGTGGCATCTCTCTACGCGTATACGCGAATGCAAGGTTCTCAAAAACTGCAAGTAAACCAGTTGCCCTCGAGTTGATTCTGACTCATGGCAACCTCACATGTGTCAAAGTAGAAGTGGGATCCATAGGGTTTTCAGTGGCCAATTTTTCAGAAGTAGATAGCCCGGCCTTTTTTCCAAGATGCCTTTGAATGGACACAAACCACCAACCTTTTGTTTAGCAGCTGAGCATATAAATCATTTGCACCACTTAGGGACTCTCAAAGATTAGCATGTGGCTTACCTGTCTGGGTGGCCCTTGGTGGACTAGCTCTGAGCTTACATGTGGCAAGCTCAGTAAGTATCGATTTATTTGATTGGTAGTATAGCAATTGTAAGTTGCCGTGTTAATATCTGTCGCTAATCTACAGTGGTTCGATTCTCTGATTTACAAGGTAAGGATAATGGGACAGAGTTCCATCCTGCCTTACCCCCAGTCAAGGACAGTTAGCTAGCTCCCCTCGTGTGGGAAGTAGCATGGTGAGAAGGCAGCTCTGTAGGCCTTGGAACTGGAAAAATCCTATTACTGTCAAGTCCGTTTCGACTCGTAGTGACTGTATGGAACAGAGTAGAACTGCCTCATAGGGTTTCCAAGGAACGGCTGGTGGATTGGAACTGCCGACCTTTTGGTTGGCAGCCGAGCTCTTAACCACTGTGCCACCAGGGCTCCTTGGAACTGGAGGACCTGGTTAAACCCCAGGGTTGCCACTTAATAGAGGTGTCGCCTTCAGTGAGTTTCTTGGACTCTGTGGGCTTCAGGTTCCTAGTCTGAACAAAGGGAATGATCAAAGCTGCTTGACGGGGCTGTCCCAGGGTGAAATGAGAGCCACGCGGCACAGGATACTGTTCACAAGATCTGCTGCCGAGAGGAGAACTCCCGGAGACAAGGGTTGGGTACTGAGTGAAAGTGTGACCTGTTTCCTTTGAACCCTTCCTGCCTCTCTTGAGTTGTGGACTGACTTCATTTCAGGTGCTGGGTGCCGCTCCCTGGGGCAGAGGACACCAAGCGTTTGGAATTAGATTTTTTTTTTTTCCTGGCATCTACTTAATTGACAGTCTTAACTTTGCATGAACCAGGAAGTTTGGTGGTTTAACTTCCTTGTGATCTCGGGAGCAGGGGGGTCAGGAATGAAAATGCCAAATAGGGAAGAGGAGGGGGAAGGAAAACATCCGTGCAAAACCTGGCGATAGCCGTGCCAATGCGCCTCCGATAGGGCTGTTCGCAGGCTGTGCCGTGGGTGCTGGGGGCCTGACGTGGTGCTGATGGGAGTAAGCTTTACGTTTGCCTGCTGGCTGGCTGCCAGCACGGGCTTTAACTGTTTCACTTATATAGCTTTGCTGCCACTGGTTTTTAAATGTTGAAAGCAGCCCGTTTATAAGCATTGGCCTTCTATTTTGAGTATCAGGGCAGTGACATTTCTATAGCCCGTGAATGGCCATGTGCAGGGATGGGGCCATTGGTGGTTCAGTGGTAGAATTCTCGCCTTCCTCGTGGAAGACCCGGGTTTGATTGCCAGCCAGTGCACCTCATGCTTGGCCACCACCCATCTCTCAGTGGAGGCTTCCGTGTTGTTGTGCTGCTGAACAGGTTTCAGTGGAGCTGAGCTTCCAGATGAAGACAGACTAGGAAGAAAGGCCTGGTGATCTACGTCCAAAAATCGGCCAGTGAAAACCCTATGGATCACGTGGTCTGACCCACAAGGCTGGGTTTCCTTCCATTGTGCATGAGCCCCCATTAGTCAGGGGCTGACTTAGTGGCAGCCAACAACAGCATTGTCAGTAGTGGAGGGGCTCTGACCTGGCACATGCCGCCCAGTCTTTCATTCTGGAACTGCGGTTTCTCCATTGGTTAAATGGAAGTGAGAGCGAGGAGACCTGTTAAGGCCCTTCTGGGGCATAAAACACATCCCTGAGTGGGCCCACCCCTATTTCCCAATGAGTCCCCTGATCTCATCTTTTCTCTGACTTCAGCCACGATAAGGCCGGCATCCACCCAAGTGCTCAAGATCTGATAAGTATGACCTCCGGGAAAGGGCCTGGAATGAAAACTGTTTCTCAGCATTCTTGTTTATGACTTCCAGAAATGGTTAAGACCCTTACCTGTCAATCAGCACAGGTCAACTCCAGCTAGAAACGGAGTTGTGTGGAATGATGGTATTTGAATACAAGGGCCCAAAATAAATGTTCACCTTGAGGACATACACTGGTGGCTCTGGAGTGAGGGCAGACATGGACCGTCAGGTCTGTTTCTCTGTTACAGATGTTTGCCAACTACAGCTGTATCAGTCCAGTTTTTATAACTTCAATCTATTCAAGTTCTTTAAAGAAGTGAATTGATTAAAAGCAGTGCCCCCCGGTAGGGGAGATTCCCCTCCCAACCCCGGGGACTTTTGGCAATATCTGGAGACATTTTTGATCGTCGTAACTTCGGGGGGAGGGTAGTGCTACTAGCATCTAGTATTTAGAGGCCTGGGATGCTGTTAAACATCCTACAGTGCACAGGACGGCCCCTCATGACAGAGAATTGTCCAGCCCAAAATACCAATAGGGCCAAGGCTGATAACCTTGATTTAAAGAAACCTGGTTTTAAAATAAAATTTAATGAACTAGTACCACTTCCCGTAAATTCAAGGTAAACATAAAAATAATGAGCTCGACGAAATGAAAACAGTGTTTATAAATTCTAGGTAGATACCATTGCCTGCCAGTGCTCTAAGTGAGGTTTAATCTCTATAATGAAGCGAAATTAGCAAGCCGAGAGATGTTACAGACACAGTAGCACCACACTGAGCCTTTTCCTCCTTAAACGTAATCATTTGTTGTTAGTTGCCGTCAAGTCAGCTCTGACTCGTGGAGACATTATGTCTAATAGGACAAAACGCTGTCTGATCCTGCACCATCTTCATGGTCGTTGAAATAATCTATAGGGTTTTCATTGGCTGATTTTCAGAAGGAGATTACCAGGTCTTTCTTCCTAGTCTGTCTTAGTCTAAAAGCTCTGCTGAAACCTGCCCATCATGGGTGACCCTGCTGGTATTTGAAATACTGGTGGCATTGCTTCCAGCATCACAGCAACGTGCAAGCCACCACAGTAGGACAAACTGACAGATGGTAGAACCAGTAGGATTAAAAGAATAAAAAAGGGAGTTGCTTTCTCTCTCGGTGATTTTGTTCTGTGTTTACCCACCCCCTAAAATAAAACTGGCACCTCGGTGATGCTCCACAGCCCAAACTTTGGGAAACACCATCTTAGTGCCTGTCAAGGATTGGATTGTGTCCACCCAAAATATGTATCGATTTGGCCAGGCCATGATTCCCAGTATTGTGTGATGGTTCACCATTTCGTCATCTAATGTAATTGTCCTATGTGTTGTGAATCCTACCTCTATGATGTTAATGAGGTAAGATTAGAGGCCGTTATGTTAATGAGGCAGGGCTCAATCTACTAGATTAGTTTGTGTTTTAAGTCAATCTCTTTTGAGTTATAAAAGAGAGAAGTGAGCAGAAAGACATGGGGTCCTCATATCACCAAGAAACAAGAGCCGGGATAGTGTGTCCTTTGAACCAGGGTCCCTGTGCTGAGAAGCTCCTAGACCCAGAGGAAGACTGATGACAAGGACCTTCCTCCAGAGCCCACAAAGAGAGAAAGCCTTCCGCTGGATCTGGCAGTCTGAATTCGTACTTCTAGCCTCCTAGACTGTGAGAGAATAAATTTCTCTTTGTTAAAGCCACCCACTCATGGTACTTGTGTTATAGCAGCACTCGAAGGCTAAGACAGTGCCATGACTGCTGAGAGTAATTGCCAACAAGGGTCGAGTCCCTGCACCTTTGACTTCATGAGTGCCGGGAGCTGATCGTTAGACACAGATGAGCATCTTTTTCTCTGTTTTTTTTCCTAGGTCATTATAATCATAATAGCCCCCTTTGGGTGCAGGCTTTTTCATCTTCAAAGCACTCTCTAAACATGAGCTAATCTCCCTACTCCCCAATGAGGTCAGGAGCCCCACGTTTTACTGGATGGTGCCACCAAGGCAGGAGAGACAAAGTGAGTCACCGGCTGCCTCAGCTGGGAGTGAGGCGAGGTTAGGGTTGGGATTCAAGTTTAAGGTTGCCGGACTCCTGGCCATACCCTTCGCCAGTCCACACCTTTCTCTTGGCAAGCCTTGTCTCTGGTGTTTGAGCCAGACTTCAAATTCAGGTGGGTCTGCAGAGAGAGAGAGAGAGTGACGTTTCTTTTCCCCTAGTCCCCGTCCACTGCTCATACAGGGCCTTTTCTCTTTCTTTTTTTTAATTTTTCCCCCATGACAGGTAAGCCCTCCCCCTTCCCCCTGAACTAGGGAGTTCCTCTAAGAAAATATTTTCCTTATGGACCCTATTTCCCAAGATGGTGGTCGGAGAGGGAAGAAGCAAAGCTTCTTTTCACGGGCTCTGTTTGAAGATGTCTGTGGTCAGCAGGGCCCAAGCCATAAGGGCCAAGGGTGTCTGGCCAGGAGCCGTGACCGCTTTGACAGGGACCACCATGGTGCATGCAGCCCCTGGGTGCCTGTGGGCTCTGGGATATTTCCTTTACGCTCATCCCAGACACTTCTGAACCTGGCCAGGAGGGGAGGCAAGCGGAGAATGGCCAGTAGGGTGGGCTTGGGAGGCAGACTCTACATAATGACAACCACCATTTCATAATATTTCCAAGGACTGGGAAAAAAAAGTAAAATATTAAGAATTCGAGAGACATTTAAGCCTGTGGACCACCGCGTGTTCCTGGGTCCTGTAGCTCCAGGGGACATGATCCAATTGGAGTTGTGTGGGAGTCCTGTGGTCTTGGCTCTTAAAATACTGTACACCACAGGGCTGAATAAATCAAGGCAGAAAATGTACTTAAAGTAGGAGCTTGAGGGCTGGGGAGTGAGTGTGTGTTTTTGTTTATGTTGGTAATGCCGCCAGGTATGGGTAGAGCAGACTTTGTGGCACAGGGTCCCTCGTGTGCCTGGCACAAGGCATGGGACACTCACTCTGGGCTGCTTTAAGTCTTGTGCATGGGAGAGTAGACACCCGCATTTCACAATTGTGTGTTCATCCGTAGCCTTTACCCCTGTATGCGATCTTGCCCAATTACAGGGCAGGATGCTGGGGTTATAACCTGCCTGGGTATGGATAGGGAAAAGGACACAGAGCTATTAGGCACTCAGTAAGAGCCCTGGTGGCATAGTGGTTAAGAGCTCAGGGTGGTAACCCAAAGGTCGGCAGTTCAAATCCTCCAGGCGCTCCTTGGAAACTCTATGGGGCAGTTCTACTCTGTCCTATAGGGTCGGTATGAGTTGGAATCGACTTGACGGCAATGGGTTTGGTTTTGTTTTTTTTAAGAGCCCTGATGGTGCAACAGCTAAACACTCAGCTGCTAACTGAAAGGTTGGAAGTTCAAACCCACCCAGCAGCTCCACGGAAGAAAAGACCTGGCAATCTGCTCCTGTAAAGATGACAGCCAAGAAAACCCTTTTGGGCAGTTTTACTCTGTCACATGGGGTTGCTGTGAATCAGAATTGACTCCATGGCACCCAACAAGAGCAGCAGCAGCAGATATAGACCAGGCTCGTCCTCCATCTGTCAGTGAACTTGGTTGCCTGCTCCTTTCAGGATGGCCAGAAGGAGCGTGAGAGCCGGGAGGGGCAGGAGGGAGCCGGTAAGAGAGAAGATGCTGCTGAGTACAGCCCCCACCCCCCCGCCCCCGTGCTGGAGTGACATTGGAAACCTGGGATTCCATTGTCCCTGGTCCACAGTCTGGCCACAGCTGCAGGCAGCTCATTTATCCTTTAAAGGTCAAATCCGGTTTTGGGACCAGTCAGTAGTGGCCTTTCTGTCATCTCACCCTTTGTTACCAAAGGCTCCAGTTCTCCAGAATGCAGAAGTGTGGCTCCATAGTGGGGTGGGATCCTCGTCGCATTTCCATCGTTCCTTCAGGCTTCCTCGTTACCATGGATTCTAACTAAACGCAGGCAAATGACCTCCAGACAGAACGGGGTGAAGACAGGGAGTGGGCTTTGGCTGGGGTAAAAATCCCCCTATCAAGGTACATTACCTGGTCTCCTCCTTACCTTTCTCTCTTAGATTCTTCCTGCCCATCCACCCAAGCCACTTTTGTGCTTATTGTCCCCTATCCCAAAACTTGGATTGTGATTATTTCCCAGCTGAACCCAATAAATTGTTCCTGCAATTCAGAGAATAGACGGGAATAATTACTCCTTTCTCTGATTTGCTTTCTCATTGGCTCTTTCGGCACTGCCCCTATACATGTATAAGGACTTCCCTTAGCTTCAACTTTTCTTGGACATTGCCACTTACTTTTTCCCTTCTATAAATCCTCTATCTTAACAGCTCACCCATTCCTTCCCCCTTGGAAAATTGACTCCAGCTTTGACTACTTTGCTGATGTGGCTCTTTCCAAACCACTTCAAATCCAGTTGCTTTCTCTTATAGCTTCATCTCTGTGATTACTCTTGACTGTTCAATAGTGATCACCCCCAGACCCCCTCCGATCCTGCCTGCTGCTGTCTAAACAGGGATGAGCTTCTGCCCTAGGTCTCTATAGTCCAGCCCACTGCCATGGCTTCAGCTACACCCTTCATAAAATGTTGTTAGGTACCATTGAGACAGCTCTCACAACCTTGTGTGTAAAAGAATGAAACAGTACCTGGCCCTGCACCGTCTTCATCACAGAGTTTCCAACCGATTCATTCTGTCTCGACCCCTTGCTGAGAATTTGCATTTCTACCCTCAGATATACTGAATCAGAATCTACATTTTAACAAAATCCCTGGGGATTCTTATATATCCCTGGTAAGTCACCTGGGGAGCTTGTGAAAATGTAGATTCTGATTCAGTATATCTGGGGGTAGAAAGGCAAATTCTCAGCAGGAGGTTGAACCAGACTGAACCAGTTGGGAGCCCTGCTTTTTGATCCTTGGTATGTTGGAGTGCATTGTTATGGTTAGTCAATCCATCTCATTGGGAGTTTCCCTTGCTTTCACTGACCCTCTACTTTACCAGCGGAGTCCTGGCGGCCCAATTGTTAAGTGCTTGGCTGCTAACCAAAACATTGGCAGTTCAAACCCTCCAGCTGCTCCATGGGAGAATGATGTGGTAGTCTGCTTCCATAAAGGTTACAGCCCAGAAAACTGTATGGAGCAGTTCTGCTTTGTCACATTGGGTGGCTGTGAGTCAGAATCAACTCGAGGGCACCTAACAACAACAGTTACTGCTTTACCAACCATGACGTTCTTTTCTAGAGACGGGCCTATTTTGATAAGACGTCCAAAGTAAGCGAGCTGATGTCTCGCCATCCTCTCTTCTAAGGAACATTCTGGTTGTATTTCCTCTTAGACTTCGACATTCGTACTTGTCATCTGAAGGATTTCTTCAAACGTCAGTTCTGTGTAGTCCCCTTTACGTCCGCCTCGTCAAGTTCATCACACGTGAAGTCCAATGCCCTCTTGCTACAGCTCTTCACGTTTCTCATTACAGTAAAATAATTTGTCCAGACAGCAACATTAATTTTTTCTTTAATTTCTTTACTTTTTTTGCCATAGTTAAATTGGTTGCTATGACTTAAATATGTACCTGTAGGGTTGGCTTTTGAAGCACAAGGGCTACATCTTGCTCCTCTCTGCACTCCCTGGGGGTGCGTTATACTCTGATGCCTTTAATGAATGAGTGTGCTATAATCGTATTAGAAGTGTTATTCTACCACCTTTTCTAACACTTTTCGTTCACACTACCGCCCTTTTACCATTCTCCTGGTGCCCTGACCTGCTCAGGTGGCTGGCACCTCGCCCCAGAGCTTCTTACCCTTTTGAATGTGAAGACCCGTTTTAATATTACATTTTTTCATGGACTCGTGTTGACTGAGTAATGATTTAACATTTTACCTGCTAAATACTTGAAAAATAGAACACATTTGTATAAGACATTATGTATTCAGTCTTCTAATACCATTTAGTGTACCTATGGTTTTGTGGGACCAAGACCTTAATTTTATGGACACCCTCCCCCCTCCACTCCCCGCCTTACAATCTGTGGCTGACATTTGGTGGGCAATGAACTAGATTTTTGCAGCGGTTCCCAATTGGTTTTTCTGCATTTGTTATCGGCATGGACTCAGGAATTCCTAATGATTCAACAGTTTATGATTCACTACTTTACTTAATTATTTTGGTGCTCAAATTGTCCCCAATTTGGACAATGGGAGGCTCTTCAAACTGTCCCCTGTGTCCTCACACACATATTTACTGTATTGTAAGCCCCTGGCAAAGATGATGCCTTTGAGAACACATTAATAATATAACCTACATATGATAGTAACTCGAATGTGGGAGCGAAGGTAGGGACACCAGTGTTTATTGGATACTTTCTTGGGTCTCTGCATGCTGCTAAGTAGCATCTGTAATGGGAAGATATAAGGCACATCTGCCCAAATTGTTTTACAGTTCGGAATTCTGAAATGTCACAGCACAGAAAGCTCTACTGGTTTGGACCAGGAAAGCTAAGAGTGCTAATCATTGATATCAAGTCTTCTATGATCATTAAGCCTGTCTTTACCAAGCCATGGTCTTTCTGGGTAGGCAGGAGGGCTTAGCTGATCCCATCCATCTTTGACAATAACATGAAAAAGATCTAATAAGAACCATCTAAGGGAGATGATTTTTTTTTTTTTTTTTTTAACCAGAAATTGTAAACTCAAGTGCCTACAAGGGGCAGGAAGGAACTCAACTAAGTGAATAAGGGCAGCTGCTTTGGCATGGTAGGGATTGCAGCACACTAGATAGCACATGCCCTGCTTGTTGCTGGGTGGGTATGTAACTGTGGGGTTTCCAGATCTTCTCATTGTTCAAGACCATCCAGAAATACAGATTTCCCTGTAAAATCTGAAAATCTGCTAATGTTTAAATCTCACTACTTAACTCTGAAATTGTTAAATATACTTCAGGCTAAATCAAACACATTTAAGGTCAATAGGCTGAGCCAATTAGCTGTATGCCACCGTTTTGTGGCCTCTGTTATTGTTGTTAGCTGCAGTTGAGTTGGTCCCCAACTCATGGTGACTCTGTGCACAATACAATCAGATTGTTGTGATCCATATGGTTTTCGTTGGCTGGTTTTTTAGAAGTAGATAGCCAGGCCTTTCCTCCTAGTCCGTCTTTTCTGGAAACTCTGCAGAAACCTGTTCAACTCAAAATCCAGAGGCAGGAAATTAATAATTGGTCATTCATGAGCCTTTCTGGGGGATAGAATTCCGTGTTTCTGTGATTTTTTTTTGTCCAGAGGGGGAAAGCCTTAAAGTTTCTCTGAAAGTTCCATTAAAAAAACAAAACAATTATGTATGTTCTACTGTGTATATTCTCAACAACAACAAAAAATAAAATGAATTAAAAAAAAAACCCAAACCATTTTCTTTTAAGTCCCAAGGGTATAGCGAATGACTTTCCCCCAAAGCAACAGTTCCCAGTGAAAAGTAACCTACCTGATTCATTTTCCATGCAGATGTAGGTACAGTACTTGATATTTGCAGATGAATAATTCACCTCTTCTCTGGGGCTGAACAAAGATGGATTGTAACGACTCTATGCCCTTGTTAGTGCCCATACCCAGTCTGCCATTCTCCCCCTCCCCAAGTCATTTCCGGGGGAACATCTTCACTGCGTGCAGTTGGTCATGATTTCACCAATATTTCCACTGAATGGTTACCAAGAAAACCTTTGCCTTGTGAATTTTTGTTTTATTACTTTGCTAAAGCGAATACACTCCAAAAAGACATGCGGTATTCTACTTCAGTCAGACAGACGCTATGCCTAGAGTTTCGTCTCTCTCTCTCCCTTTTTTATTCTTCTACAGAAAAGCTATAAGCAACGCCATGGTCTAACACATTGCATTTTTCAGATGTACGTGTTCTCTTCTATCCTGCTTCTCGCTAGGAATAGGTAAGCTGGGTGACTGACCTTTTGAAGACCTTCAAGTCCAACGACTCTATAAAATCAAGTAAAACCTATTGGTTTCGTATTTGGAACGAACCTGTCAGTATACACTTGACCCTTTGCTTTTTTCCCTGAACATCTCCCTGTCCCCTCATTCCAGGTACATGATACCAGAAAAGTAGAGCTCATGATAGGAACTTTTTTTCAATCTTTTCTGATTTGAGGGCTCTCCCCTAATAGGCTTGTGTCCCAGCCAGAGTTGTCAGAAGGTACAGCTGTGACCCACCTGGCCAGAGCTGGGTCTCTACTCTTGCCCAGAATTTTCCAAGGAGCCTTAACCTCTCTTCCCTGCTGCAAATAGCATTGACACCTTTAGGAAAACTCTCTCCTCGTGTCTCGTTGAAAAGGGCAAATGAGTCTCTCTCAACCCTGGTTTTTGCAGACTCAGCCACACTGGGCACCAACCTGAAACCCACGCCCTATGTTTACTTTTATTTCCAGCCACATCTGGAGGCCAAAATTCATAAATTTATCGCCAACCCTGACAACAGTTTACTGAGTTCGTACATTAAGGGTGGAGGGGGGAGATCTCCTGACTCCTAACTCATCGGGTATAAAATGGATGGAGAACTGGACAGGCAGACTGTAAACCCCAAGCGTGTTTATGAACATCTGTGGCCGGCCTGCAGACGGCGAAGGCGTGAGCGGGCTGTGTTTGTCTTGGAGGTTTAGCCCAGAGAGCTCCGTGGTGTACTGTCCATACATCCACAGCCAGGCAGCTTTTTAACCCACCAGAGGCTGAGGGAAGGAAACAAGGGCTTTTCAGAGGTGGAGGACCACAGTACCGATAGGGGAGAGCCGGGGTGGGCACCCAGCAGTGTTTACAATTGGGGCAGTGCAGTGGGTGGGCCACATCTTGTGACGTACTTGAGGCTTAAAAAACGGTCATAAATCTAATGCCTGTCAAACAGGCCTGGCATTTTCTTTTCCTTTCACAACCAGGTTTTGTGTGACCAAAAAAAAAAAAAAAAAAAATTTTTTTTTTTCCTTTGGAAACAAGAAATGCTCTAAACTCATGAAGTGTGTCTATATATCCCACAGTTAGGGTGGGACTCCCCAAGAGCATGTTAGGGTACTTTGCCTGAGGCTGTAGTCTGCCCTGCCCTCACTGGAGGATGGCGGCATCATTATTTTTTTGCACTTCTACAGAGATGTTGGGGTGGGTGGAGTCCCTGGTGGTGCAAACGGTGAATGCGCTCAGTTGCTAACCAAAAGGTTGGAGGTTCGAGTCTACCCAGAGGTGCCTTGGAAGAAAGGCCTGGTGATCTACTTCTGAAAAATCAGCCATGGAAAACCCTACGGAGCACAGTTCTACACGTGTGGGTCTCTGAGTTGGAGTCGACTTGATGGCAACTGGTTTTTATTGCGATGGGTGCAGCTGTACAGGCCTAAGTCCCAAAGTCTTGTGTTCATCATCTTGGTTTTTAGCTAGGATTTGTTCCACTTGCTTTGGGTCAGCCCAGAGCACGCTCCACAAGCAGATAGCCCCTTTAGGTAGCTACTTTTCTGCCGTAAATAAAGCAGGGACCAGACAGCAGCTCTGGAAGGTCCCAGGATGGGGCAAAGATGTGCTGTTTGTGGCCGAGAGCCATGGACCCGCTGATGAGAAAGAAATGTGCTGGGGATGTCCTTTTAGCGGGTGGTTTGGCTTGCTGCTACCTCACGTCTGAGGTGAGCCCGCCAAAGAAAAGGGCACTTTTTGTGGTCAGAGCCTGGGGCTTGGATGAAACCCTTGGATGGAAGGAGTATGTGCCTGTGGAAGGCGTGCCCCACCGAGG
Source organism: Loxodonta africana (assembly GCF_030014295.1). Classification (NCBI taxonomy): domain Eukaryota; kingdom Metazoa; phylum Chordata; class Mammalia; order Proboscidea; family Elephantidae; genus Loxodonta; species Loxodonta africana. The sequence goes on from NC_087359.1 coordinate 20,491,080, forward strand.
AGGAGAAAAGCCCCCTGTCTGTGAGGAGCTTGGCTGCCAGGCCTCTCTGCTTGGGGAACAGTGAACAACTGTTGCAAAGCTTGGCTTGCCCCACTGTCCAGGTGTGCCCTGGCCAGTCAGGTGTGTCATCTTATGAAAAGAAGCATGAGGGTCCTAGTGTCCACCACCTCGGACCTCGTACCCCAGCCCCATTACCACCCACTTCTGCCCACCTAAACCCGAGCTTTGCTTACTCTCTGGAAGCCCCCTTGTCTCCCCTTCATGATCACTGTGTGTCCCTGGGGACTCGGCTGTCTGCTGTTCTGGAGGCTTTGGGATGTGGGGGCTCCTTCCCCTCCTCGTTCTACAAGATCTTCACGTTCCATTTTCCACAGTGGACAGTGTTCCAGCCAGGCTGCGAGCCAGTGCATCGGAAGGGCTCACTGCTTTTTAGGGCTTTTTTCCTGGCCTCCGGCCATACTTGACTTCCTGGCTATTAGGACAGGGTTGTTCAAGGGTGTGAAACCAATTGGGCCAGAGATGGAGATTGGGGTTCAACTCAGCGAGGTGGGATTTCCCTGTGGGATGGGAGTGGGGCACAGGCTTATCCCCAGAAGGGACCCCTGGAAGAAACCCAGTCACTTAGATGCCAGTACTTTTCCGTTGGTGGGGAGGCAGGAGGAGGAGGACTTTGAGCCCCAGTGACCTGGCAGATGAGGGATTTTCCAAGCTTGCCTTGGGGAGGTTATCCCAACCAGGGCTAGGAATTGGGAAGCCTTTTTCTTTTTACTTTTAACCATAATCATTGCTTCACTCATGGTGACAAGATGCTGAGTGATCATGGTGGAGGCCCTCATCCATGCCTTCCCAGAACAAGGGCTTCGAACCGGTTCTTCCCGGTTCAGTCATGGCCAAGGAAGTGAAAATAAAAGAGACCCAAATTTTTACAATTTGGGTAAGCCAGAAGAGTAACTGGAATGGGAAAAGTTACTGGTTGAATCCCTGCTAGAAACATAATCTCTCTCTTAGAAAACAAGGGCAGCATACACGTTGCATAGCAACAAAATCTCTTGTGCTTTAGATTTTGAGCAGAGTTGGGAACAGCAGTGACCCGCTCTGAGATGGAAACTGATAGCTCTACTTTGAATGTGTGTCGCTCACTTCAGTCCTGCCAATAGTCCAACGCATCAGGCTCCTGAAAAGGCTCACCGTGCCTCTTCCGAGTCTCCCATCCCAGGGCTTTGGCCCATAATTTTTCCATTTATGTTACCGTCCCAGAACACCCAAATTGTAAAAATTTGGGTCTGTTCTGGTCTTGCTTCATCAGCCATGACTGAACCAGTTCAAAGCCCCGCCTAGAACCTAGTTGGCCAGAAGGGCAAAAGGTGTCTCGGCAAGATGAGTTATCCAGTGAAGACAGTGTCTCCTGACGCTGCTGTGTTCCCTCGTCACATGGTGCTGTGCTACTTGGTCCCAGAACAGGTGCTGGAACGAGGCGCTGCTCTCAAGGGCTCCCTACGTTGCTTAACGTACCCTGAGATCATGTCTACAGTTCGTGAAAATGAGTGTTCCCCAGGCTTGGGTCCTCACAGGGCCTGTGTTCTCTCAAGTCTGGTCACTGTTTTTAAAAAACCTTTTCAGAATTTCTACTTTCTGCAGTGTAGCCTTGGAGCTGAGGTTCACCCAACTTATGCCAGGGGTGCAGCCATTCCCATACTAAACGGAGGGATTTGTGAGAGGCGAGATTTCATAAGGCGAGACTCTGAATTGTTTTTCATTCATCCAACAACATAAAAAGATGAATTGATTATGGGCCGTGCCTTCCAGGCGTGTCCATTCCAGTAGGGACAGTAAGGTAGGTACATAAGTTCTTAGAATACAGACCTGGCTAGAAATTTCTAAGAGCCATGAAACAGTTGTAGGCAGAAGCTGTGGGGGCTCTGAGCCAGCCAGAATATGATGAATCCGTACCAAGTAATAATAGAAACCAGTGGTTCTAAAGTTTGTGTCCATCACCTGTCTGTCACTTTGTCGTACTTTGGTGGCTTATGTGTTGCTATGATGCTGGAAGCTATGCCACCAGCATTTCAAATACCAGCAGGGTCTGCCATGGTAGACAGGTTTCAGTGGAGTGTCCAGACTAAGACAGACTAGGAAGAAAGGTCTGGAAATCTACTGCTGAAAAAGAGCCACTGAAAAGCCCATGGATCACGACAGAATATTGTCCAACATAGTGGTTTAAGTCCCCTGGTGTACAACCGTGGACTTGAGCATATCAATGATCAGGAAGATGATGCAGGGCCGGGCACCATTTCATTCCATTGTACATGGGGTCGCCATGAGTTAGAGCTGACTTGACAGCAACTGACGATAACAACAGAGTTTGCATCAGTGCCTAAGTTAAATGAAACTCCACCCACTTCTTCCTGAGACATCTAAGGCAATAGGCATACCCAGTCACCTCCCCGGTTATGAGCCTGACTCTTCACCTACATATATTGATAGAACTTTGCTTGCTCCTGTGTTAGTTTCATGCAAGATTCTACAGCCTCTATACGAGCATGCCCCCTGTGTGTTGTGGAGTTGGCCTTTATTGAGTTTCTGCGTTAGGCCCTTGCCCTGGAGGCAAGGAATGTGTTTATTCTGTGGTTCTTTACGCACAGGTCATAGTGTTTGAATCCGTGCTTCCTAAAGGCTGTTTGGCCGTGTGTCCTGGGTTTCTGAGGCTTTCAGCAGGAGGATAGGCTTCTCCTGCTTTGTCTCCTTCTGCCCTTTGCCTTCCTCCCATTAACCATGTGTGTCGGAGGCTGGAGGCTCTGTGCCCTAACCTAGACAGGTCTCATCACTGTCTTACCTCCGACTCTTGGTTTAAGTAACTGTTTCTGAAATCACAGAAACCAGTCTTGTCACATCATTGGAGGAGCCAGGCTTGGTTACCGGGCTGCTGGGTCCAGAGAGGGGCCAATGGCGTGGCCTCTGGGGCAGCCTCACCATCACGAGAGTCAAGTTCAATACTGCACATGGCTTTAAAGTCAGTGGAGCCTGGAAGAGAAGGTGTGGTCTTATGGGGCTTTAGGATTTCAGTTTCATTTTTTGAAATATCTGCACATTCTTTCCTGGTCTCTGTTCGATAATTCTGTTAGGATTTTCTGATACACACAAAGCCAGGCAATTGTTGCCTGCACATAGCTTCCTCAGATAAAATAATCATCTTTTCGGCTCACGGCCTGCCTTTCTTCTGAAATTGCAAATCTTCCTCCCCTCCCCAGCTCTCCCCAGCTCAGTTCTCCTGTGTCTTCTCAACATTCCAGAGAGACAGGAAGGGGAAGTGGTGATGGTCCAGATTTCGCCAGTGGGTGTGATACCCATTGCCGTCGAGTTGATTCTGACTCATAGGGACCCTATAGGACAGAGTAGAACTGCCCCGTAGAGTTTCCAAGGAGCACCTGGCAGATTTGAACTGCCGACCTTTTGGTTAGCATCCATAGCACTTAACCGCTACGCCACCAAGGTTTCCATGGGTGTGATAAGGCAGGGCAAGTGCTAGCCGCGCTACCACTGGACTCCCACGAGGGCCTCCTGCTTGCTTCCTGACAGCGCAGCCAAGCATGTCCCTGTGGCCTTATTCAAACCTCCCTCTGCCAGGCTTTCTCCCTTGGCCATTAATGGAACACCTACGGCCTCCCCCGGGGGTGTCTGTGCATTATGTCTTTTTCACAGAGAAGGAGAGGAGTCCTGGATGGTGCAAATGGTTAACCCGCTGGGTGAGAAGCTCAAGTCCATCTGGAGGCACCTCAGAAGAAAGGCCTGGCAATCTGCTTCCAACAAATCAGCCATTGAAAACCCTCTGGAGGACAGTTTTACTCTAATACACACGGGGTCACCATGAGTCAGAGTCAACGGCTACTGGCACTGGCCACTGATGTTCAAAAAGCTTTACGTCTTCGTGCTCAAGATGGTACAGCCACAACGTGCCAGAGCTGTCGTCTAGCTTTCCAGTAAATTCGTGTGACATTCTGGATAATCTAATTATGTACATTGGGCAATCTCTATTTTAATATGTGTCATGAAATCTGAGCATTAGCTTTTTTTGATTGGGGTAAAATTATATGTAACAAAACGTTTGCCATTTCAGCATTTTTATATGTACAGTTCAGTGTCACTAATTATATTTACAATGTTGTGTAACCATCACCCCTATCCACTTCCAAATTTTTTCCTCATCCTTAACAGAGACTCAGTACACCTTAAACAATCACGTCTCTTTTCCCCACCTTCCCGCCCCTGGTAACCACTAATAAATTTCAGTCTCTGTACATTTACCTGTTCTAGATATTTCATGTAAGTGGGATCCTACCATATTTGCCCTTTTGTGTCTGACTTATTTCGCTCAGTGTAATGTTTTCAAGGTTCATCCATGTCATAATATGTATTAGAACTTCATTTCTGTCTATGGCTGAATATATTTCATTGTGTGAATATACCATGTTTTGTTTATCCGTTCATCTGTTGATGGACACTTGGCTTGTTTTCACCTTTTTGGCTATTGCGAATAGTGCTGCAACGAACATTGGTGTGTGTCTGTTTCAGTCCCTGCTTTTAAGTCTTTTGGTTGTATACCTAGAAGTGGAATGGCTGGGTCATATGGTAATTCTATGTTTAACTTTTTGAGGAACTGCCAAACTGTTTTCCACAACAGCTGTACTGTTTTACAATCCCACAAACAATGGATGAGGGTTCCGATTTCTCTGCATCCTCACCAACACTTGTTAGTTTCCATTTTTCTGATGACAGCCCTGAAGTGTTTCGTTATGTTTTATACACAGGCCACTTTGAGTCAGAGCTGGCTTGCCCGCAGCTAACAACAGCAACAATGGTGGGGTGAAGGGGTGTCTCCTTGTGGTTTTCATGAGTTGTTTCTGATGTCATCATTCCTACTAGATCTTCCGCTCTGGGAAGCCTGGGACCTGCCTTCTTTTCTTTATTTTTCTGGTGCCTGGACTAATCCTGGTACATAGTAGGTGCCCGATCAAAATTGAAATGCCTTCCCTGGTGGCAGAGTGGTTAAGAGCTCGGCTGCTAACCGAAAGATTGGCAGTTCAAATCCACCAGCTGCTCCTTGGAAACTCTACGGGCCAGTTCTACGGTGTCCTATTCGGTCACTATTGCAATTGACTCGACGTCAATGGGTTTGTGGTATGCAAGTGAATTTGAGGTCTGTGCTTGCCTGTGTTTTTATTTTGTTGTTAGAAGGTTGCTTGGAGGCTCTGTAGTGGCTTTTCCTTAAGAAAACCCATTCTTCCCTTAAGGCTGTTGTGGTCGCTGCTCTGTTCATTAGGCCAGTTGGTTGTGGTGTGGTCCAGACACTGCCTGGGTGCTAAGTGTGATCTTCCACACAGACCTCCCAATGCACCCTGGCCAGCCATCTGTTGTCTGCCTGCCCCTGGACACAGGGGAGGCCTGAAGAGTGAGTCTGGGGTGCTCAGTGCAGCCATCCTTGTTAGTTGTTATTGAGTCAGCTCCCACTCACGACTCCCCTTGTACAGAACAAAACGTTCCCAGTCCTGCGCCATCTTCACCATCATTGGTATGTCTGAGTGCTTCGATATGGCTGTTGTGTTAGTCCATCTCGTTGAGGGTTTCCCTTGCCTTTACTAGCCTTCCACGCTACCAAACATGATGTCCTTTTCTAGTGATTGGCCTTTCTTGATGATACATCCAAAGTAAGCAAGTCAAAGTCTGGCCTTCCTTGCTTCTGAGGAGATTCCGGTTGTATTTCTTCTAAGGCTGATGAGAGGCTTATAGATAGGTACTATTCTTATACCATTTGTTGGCACCAAGGCACAGAGAAGTTAAGGCATTTGTTCAAGGTCACACAGCTTATAAGTAGCACAGGTGGGATTCAAATTCATATAGTGTGGCTGGATTCTGGGTTTTGCTGCTTAAAAAATAAGTGCGAGTACTGTTAGAAGAATTTAGTCCATATTGGCCCCTGACTCCTAAGTTTGCTGAAATGACACCACTCCTTTGGGTCTCGGGGCAAGAAGGAGCCTCCCTTGAGTAGGGAAGGGCACAGGTAAGCTGTTGAGCCGCCTGGAGTGGGGGGAGGGGGGTGAGAGGTAAGAAGTGAGGAGGCCCAGGGGAGTGGGGGACTAGGGTTGGAAGGTGAGAGAAGACTAGAGTGCTGCCCTGTGGCCATTTCTTTCCTCCCCAGGCCAGACACCCCCAACCAGACAACCCAGGGAGGTGCCAGTCACCTTTTCCCTCCGCCTCGGTGAACAGCTATTAAGTGGGGATTTGCCCATCAATAAATCAAAGCACCTGAAAAATGAACTGGGGACCCGCTGGCTTTTCCCCTCTTCTTGATTAAAACAAACACCGTTGTGAAATGTCAACCTGTCAGTCGTTTGGAAAGTCTGTGGCATGGAAAGGCGATTACCCAAATGACTTTTTAAAAAGTATGAGAGTTTGCTGGGCCCAAAGTTTTTAATTAATGCTGCGAGTGAACATTAATAACTATTCATAGCTCAGCGAGCTAGGTTCAGGGTGGCGTTTAGGAAACATTTGGTATCACTGGCAGAGGCGAAATGTTGACCTTCTGGCCAGGGGGCCGTTGGCAACTTTTGCAAATCTAAGGGACCTCAATGTGTAATTGAGCATGAGGATCAGAGAGGACGGGACGGGACTGTTTGGACTGAGGGTGTGGGTTGATGCAGCATCCTAAGGGTTTTGTGCCCAGGTGGTCTCTAGGGTTTAAAGTTACCCCATACATGCCCCCCTTTCTCATCTTCTAAACAAGTCTCGGGATCCTTGGAAAAAAGAAAAATGTTGCTTGGGGTCACACCATCCAACCTGCCTCCCTGATTTTCTGTGATCTCATTTTTTCTTAAAATATCATTGGAAAAGTGTTTTTGAGTTGAGCATTTTATTTTCCATTTAAGCGTGATGAGACCAAGACACAGAGACCAGAGCTTGGCTTGAGGGTGAAGGACCTGAGCCTGGGACACCTTCTGTGGTCCCACCTCCAGCAGGCTGGGGAACAGCGTCAACCACAGTGTCATCACAGGCAGGCAGTACTTGGCCTCTGTTTGCTAATGGGGAGGGTCCCCACATTCAGTGGGTGTATGAGTGTTCTCGAGCTGCCATAATAAAGTGCCACAAAGTGGGTAGCTCTAAACAATAGAAATGTATTGTCTCACAGTTCTTTAGGCTGTGTCATGGATTGAATTGTGTCCCCCCAAAATATGTGTCAACTTAGGCCATGATTCCCAGTATTGTGTGGTTGTCCTCCATTCTGTGATTGTAATTTTATGTTAAAGAGGATTAGAGTGGGATTGCAATACCCTTACTAAGGTCACATCCCTGATCCAATGTAAAGGGAGTTTCCCTGGGGTATGGCCTGCACCACCTTTTATCTTATAAGAGATAAAAGGAAAGGGAAGCAAGCAGAGAGCGGGAGACCTCATACTATCAAAAAAGAAGCACCGGGAGCAGAGCACATCCTTTGGACTCGGGGTTCCTGTGCAGAGAAGCTCCTCGGTCGGGGGAGATTGATGAGAAGGACCTTCCTCCAGAACTGACATTGAGAGAAAGTCTTCCCCTGGAGCTGATGCCCTGAATTTGGACTTCTAGCCTACTAGACTGTGAGAAAATAAATTTCTCTTTCTTAAAGCCATCTACTTGTGGTATTTCTCTTATAGCAGCACTGGATGACTAAGGCAGGCTAGAAGTCCAAATCAAATTTGGGTCAGGCCATGCTGTCTTCGAAGGCTCTGGAGGAAGATCCTTGCTTGTTTCTCCCAGCTTCTGGTGGCCCAGGTGTTCCTTGGCATGTAGCTGCATCTTCATATGGCTGTCTTCCCTCTGTGTCTCTCTCTGTGTCTCTTCTCCTCTTTTATAAGGACACCAGTCATATTAAATTGTTGTTGTTAGGTGCTGTTGAGTTGTCTCTGACTCATAACAACCCCACGCACAGCAGAAGGAAACATTGCTCGGTTCTGTGCCATCCTCACGATGGTAGGTATGTTTGAGCCCACTGTTATAGCCACTGTGTCATTCCATCTTGTTGAGGGTTTTCCTCTTTTTTGCTGACACTCCACTTTACCAAGCATGATGTCCTTCTCCAGGGACTGCTCCTTCCTGATAACATGTTCAAAGTAAGTGAAATGAAGTCTCTCCATCCACACTTCTAAGGAGCATTCTGGCTGTATTCCTCCAAGACAGACTTCTTTGTCCTTCTGGCAGTCCATAGTATATTCAGTACTCTTTGCCAACACCATAATTCAAATATGTCAAGTCTTCATCTTCCCTTTTCACTCTTCCTGTTTCACATGCATATGAGGTGATTGAAAATAACGATGGCTTGGGTCCGGCACATCTTAATCATCAAAGTGACATCTTTGCTTTTTAAGATTTTGAAGAGGTCTTCTGCATATTGGATTAGGACCTATCATACTGCAATATGACCTCATGTTAACCAACAATATCTTCAAAGACCATATTTCCAGACCAAGTCATGTTCACAAGTACCCGGGATAAGGACCTCAGTGTATCATTTTGCAGGGGACGCAATTCAATCCATAACACTGCCCTAAAGAAATGTAAGATCTCCCTGGAGAGAGAGGGTAGGGTAACCCATCCCTCACCCCATTATCTTATGCCAAGTGCCAGACTTGGGGTACAAGCAGTAGGTGCTGTGGCTCTGGTGTAAACCATCACTGAGGGCTGGAAAGTTAGGTGACTTCTTGGGGGAGGTAGGACTTAGATTGAGCTTAGAGAGAGGGTGTTGTGGAGAGACAGAGCAGGGAAGGTGTTGCAGGCATGGGGAGCACTGAAGTTTGGTGTGAAGAGCAATAATTGGATAAGATACCCCTAGTGAATCTGATTTACAAGGCTGGAGACAGAGGAGGAGAATCAGAATACAGATGGCCTCTGATTTCAAATGGAAGGCTTTGGTCTGCACATGGAAGGCAATCGGGAGCCATTGACAACTATGGAGTGGAGATTGGCAGAGCTAAGTGATATTTTAGAGTGATGAGCTGGGAGAGCTATAAATGAATGTCAAGGAAAGGAACCCTGGTGGTACAATGGTTGAGGTCTGGACTACTAACTGAAAAGTCAGCAGTTTGAACCCACCCGGCAGCTCCATGGGAGAAAAGACCTGGTGATCTGTTCCCATAAAGGTTATAGCCTAGGAAACCCTGTGGGGCAGTTCTGTTCTGTCATTATGAGCTGGAATCGACTCGACAGTATACAACAACAGTAATGTCAAGGAGACCAACCCAAAACCAAACCTGTTGGCGTCATGTAGATTCTGACTCATGGCGACCCTGTAGGGCAGAGTAGAACTGCCCCATAGGGTTTCCAAGAAGCAGTTGGTAGATTTGAACTGCTGACCTTTTGGTTAGCAGCCAAGCTCTTAACCACTGTACCACAGGGCTCCATCAAGGAGACCAAGTGGGGGGATTATTGTAACAGAGGAAAGCAGAAGAGTGGACTCTGAGCCTTACCCATGGAGCCGTTTGCATTTGGACCTGGGTTCAAGTATTGATTGAACTACTTACTAGTCATGTGACCCTGAGCAAGTTTTAAATCTTTCTGTACCTCAGTTTCCTCATCTGTCCCATAACCAACCAAAACCCAAACCCAGTGCTGTCGAGTCAATTCTGACTCATAGCGACCCTATAGGACAGAGTAGAACTGCCCCATTGAGTTTCCAAGGAACGCCTGGTGAATTCAAACTGCCAACCCTTTGGTCAGCAGCTGTAGCACTTAACCACTATGCCACCAGGTTTTCCATCTGTCCCATAAAACCAAAACCAAACCCAGTGCCATTGAGTCGATTCCGACTCATAGCGACCCTATAGGACAGAGTAGAACTACCCCATAGAGTTGCCAAGGAGCGCCTGGTGGATTCGAACTGCCAGCCCTTTAAGTTAGCAGCTGTAGGACTTAACCACTATGCCACCAGAGTAATATTCATTCGCTTGTTCAATCAAAAAAGGGCCTGTTTCTGTTGCTAATCACACAACGGGAAACAAAACAGACAAGCTCCCTGCACTCAAGGAGCTTAGAGTCCAATGGGCAGAGACACAGATGAAAATGATGTAAACAAATAGGATGGTTTCCGGTTAGGTCAAGTGCTGTGGGGCACACAGGGGATTGTATTGCTTGGATGGCCTGTGGACCAAGGTCTTCATGGAGGGCCTCTCTGAGGAAGCACTGTCCAAGGAGAGACTTTGAGATTTAAGCAAAGTGTTTCAGGCTGAGGAAACTGCAAGTGCCAAGGCCCTGAGGCACCAAAGAGCTCAGAGCTTTGGGGCACAGAAATGGAACCAGTGTTTGAAAGTATCATGAATACGCTGAGACGTGATACAAGATAAGGGAGGATTATTGAGGGAATTAAATAAGGCAGTACATGCAAAGGACCTGCGTATAGTAGAGAACCCATAAATGACATTATTATGATAGGATCATTCTGGACCTGAGGGTGACGGGGGCCTGAGCTCTCATGGCGGCTGTGGGGATAGAAGAGCGAAGATGGCTCATGAACAACAGTGGCAAAAGGACAGGCTAGACGGAGTAATTGACTCAATATTAGGGGAAGGTTTCCCCTTTGACAGCCTGAGAATTCCATGAAATGGGGAGGAGCAGAGCGAAGCCTGGTTGAGGAGGGAATAGGGGTGCCATTATGGATGTGTTGAACTGGAGATGATAGTGGGAATCATTGATCACACTGGCCCGTAGGCAGCTGGCAGACTGGGGCTTAGGAGTCATGAGCAGGGGTTTGGGGCCATCTCCAAGGAAGAGAAGAAAGGGTGGGGATTTAATGTGGACTGAGGCCCCAGTTTTAGAAGGTTCCATGGATTGAACTATGTCCCTCAAAAATATATGTATTGATTTGGCTAGGCCATGATGCCCAGTATTGTGTGATTGTCCACCATTTTGTCATCTGAGGTGATTTTCCTATGTGTTGTAAATCCTACCTCTATGATGTTAATTAGATGGGATTAGTGGCAGTTATGTTAATGAGGCAGGACTCAATGGACAAGATTAGATTGTGTCTTAAGCCAATCTCTTTCGAAATATAAAAGAGAAAAGCAAGCAGAGAGACATGGGGACCGCATACCACCAAGAAATGAGAGCCAGGAGAATAGCGCATACTTTGGACCTGGGGTCCCTGCACTGAGAAGCTCCTCAACCAGGGTGGATTGATGACAAGACCTTCCTCCAGAGCCGACATGGAGAGAAAGCCTTTCCCTGGAGCTGGCACCCTGAATTTGGATTTCTAGCCTACTGGACTGTGAGAGAGTAAATTTCTCTTCATTAAAGCCATTCACTTGTGGTATTTCTGTTGTAGCAACACTAGATAACTAAGACAGGGGGGTTTAGACCTCTCTGTCCTGGTCCCAGAAACCCAGGTGGCTTAGTGCCTAAGTGCTACGGCTGCTAACCAAAGGGTTGGTGGTACGAATCCTCCTGGCACTCCTTGTAAACTCTATGGGCCAGTTCTACTCTGCCCTGTAGGGTCACTATGATTTGGAATTGACTCCATGGCAATGGGTTTGTTTTTTTTTGTGTGCTGGTTCCAGGAGGAATAAGGGGAGCCAAGGAAAAGGAGGGGAGAAGGGAGTTCCTGACACTTGGGCACCTGAAGGAGGACCCCCTGTCACCACCACTTCCCTGGGAGGCCTGAGGAATTGGCAGAGGGGTTCCAAGAATCTTGATTCTCAAGCTCAAATCTGCTCTTTTTTTCGAGCCCTCATGGGGCAGCAGGACCCCTGCAGGTTGGGCTGGGGCACCTGCTTCCTGCCTGGGTTTATGTCACAGGCACAGGGAAGGAAAGGCATGGGGCTACGGGCTTAGAACCGAAATGAGGTGTCATCAGAGTCCTCTGTCTATAATGGCACAGGTATTTGGAAAATGCCACCGAGCAGGTCCATTCAACCCTGTGACCTACCTGCAGCCTGTCAGCTGGATTAGGATTCTTGGTCAAGTTCACAGTTCAAGCCAATATTGACTGTATCCTTCCTGAAATCTCTGGCTGCCTCTGAGCTCACCCTGGTGCCCTGGCTGTCTGGGCTTGTCTGGTCTCATGCTGGGTCCTGCCAGAGTCCCATGGGGCACCCTTATGGGATCTTACCTTGAACCCCAACTTTGGGTCAAGTTTGAAGCAGTTCTGGATTTCAGAGCGGTTTCTGATTTGACAAGCAATGTGGCAACTTCAATATTTACTGTTTTTAAAAATTGCATTATGATTTTATTTCTAGTTAAAAACAATGCATGTCCACTTTAATTATTTTTTAAAATGCCACGGAAGGCTCCCCCCACCCCAAAAAATAACATTTATCTCAGATATGCAAAAGTAAGAAAACAAATCAGTCAAAAACTTACAGAGAGGAGTGCTTGTTAACCTTTTGATTTCTCCTTCCAGGTTTATTTTCGTATCTTATGCAATTCTGTATATATGTATATATATTTGCAGTAATAGCAACAGCTAATATTCATCGATTATTTACTATGTGTCAGGACATTGACTAAGCAGTCAAATACATCGTTTAATTGAACATCAATAACCAGCCTGTGACACAAAAACCAGCACAGTTCCTATTTTATATCCCCAAATAGCAATAACAGTAATGGTCGTGGCGGACAGTCACAAAGGGCTTGCTAGGGGCAAGGAGTGGTCACGGCTGCTGTCCTCATTTTTCAGATGAGAAGACAGATGTCCAGAGAGGCGTTCATGGTCATGCAGGTAGTAAGTGGCCAGGTAGGATTTTGGTCTTGAGCCCTCTGACTCTAGAGGCTTTTGCATGTGTGATGTGATTTTAATCATGTAACAAATATGCTGAGACTTTTTTCCCTGTGCATGTCTACAGCGTTTTTACTGGCAACTCGGCGTTCTCTCTCTGCCTCCCGGGCCCACTGCTCGCGTCTAGGATGGATCACTTTATTCTCTGCTCAAGAAGAGGGACTGTTTTTCTTTCCTGCGTCCCCCTCCTTCCATGACTCTGCAGTACGGTTGGCATGGAACAGGGGTTTATCTCCTTCCATACAGTGCTGGCTTGTCTCAGCCGCTGCGCTTTGGAATCGGAGTCTGAGTTGTAGGTAGAACTCCTTATGAAGCTTGCAGTCCAGCTGACGTTCAGCTTGCACACCCAGCCTCCCTTTCCACCACTCTAGCTGGGTCCCCTCCACTCGGTGTGATCTAAGCCCCCAGAACAGTGTTTCATGGCTGTAAGTCAAAGGTAGCTGCTTAGAACTAGATTTGTTTTATCAAAAAAGTAATTTCCTTGAATATATAGAAGTACATACACACGCACACGTAAATACACAGGCATGAATACATACATACAAACACATATGCACACACGTAAATATACATACATAAACACATTTTTATAAATATACACATAACACACATAAACACACATGTAAATACACAAAAATATACATATAATTACACACATAAACACATGCATATACACACACATATAAACACACATGTATATAAACACACACAGATACACACATGAATGCATGTAGGTATATAAAAATACACGTACACACGCATGTGCATACTATTTAGGTGAATTAGCCCATATACAGTAAATCCATAATCCAAAGTGGCGTTTGGATCCCATACTACTTTGATTAAAGGGGAAGAGTCTGCAGCTTCCGTATGACGGCCTGAAAAAGTGTACACGTTTTCTGTGCCCCAGGTTGGCCTCGTATAGAGGGACATTTAAGTAATTTTGTGGGCAGATCTCCGTGGTGTTACATGTAGGGAAAGTTGCCTCCGTCTTTGCATGGATCACATCCGCATTTCTCCGACAGACCTACATTTTCTGGAACACCTAATACAGTGTGTCTGGGAAACACCTCTGTATGGAACGCTGCTGTGTCTGTCAAGCCCTGGGCATGTGCTCATTTGCACGGCTGACTTAGGAGTTTGGGTAGAGAATTCTCTTCCCCAGGGGAAACCCCCAGAAAGGTACAAAAGGAAGGAGAGGCAGACACTAGTTGCCCTGCCATAATGTTTGTTTTCGTTAGATGAAGGGTAATCCTCGTTTGGTGTCAACTTGTCCTGGCACCGTGGTAACAACTCTTCAGTGATCCAGCCGTTTAATGAGCTAAGGAGATGGGCACCAGCTTCTGTTCATAACTATCTCTTCCTGAAAGACTCCCAGGAGAGGAAAAAAGAGAGAGAGAGAGAAACAAAGTGTGTTTCGAGGAGTGTGTTCTCCAAGTAAACATGTCAGAGTTGGGCCAGAATAATTAGAAGGTAAATTGCCATCTGGAGATGCTAATCCTTCTGTTTACCTTGTATTGAGTTCATGCCAACTAATGAATCTCTTAATTTGGTATGCCCCCATTTTTCTTCCTTATGAAAAATTTTATATATACAGTGAAACCTGTGAGAGTCGGAACTTGACGGAACTGCCTGGTTTTTCAGGGGCTCGCAAGTTTTCTGCCTTTGACGGGGTGCAGTCTTACTACTTTTCTATCGCTGATTTTGGTGGAAAATATTTGCATTTTCCGTCTCTGACAGGTTGCCGCCCGCCTCACACAGGTTCTGGCTTTTGCAGGTTTTGTGATATATATAAACTAAACCAGTTGCCATCAAGTCAATTCTTATTGGCGGACCCCATGTGTGTCTGAGTGGAACTGTGCCTCACAGGGTTTTCGATGGCTGATTTTTCGGAAGTAGATCATCAGGCCTTTCTTCTGAGGCGTCTCTGGGAGGACTCAAATCTCCAACCTTTCAGGTAGCAGCCAAATGAGTTAACCGTTTGCACCACCCGGGGACTCTCTCTCTCTATATTTATATATAATTATATATATATATATATATACACACACACACATACACACACACACACTGAACCTCCACTGTTGAGTTGATTCTGACTCACAGCAACACTATAGGACAGAGTAGAACTGCCCCATAGGGCTTCCAAAGTTGCAACCTTTACAGAAGCTGACTGCCACACCTTTCTCCTGCTGACCAGCTGGTGGGTTGAAACTGCAGGGTCGGTTAGCAGCCGAGTGCTTTAACCACTGCACCACCAGGGCTTCTATGTATACCTTAAAACCAAACCCAAACCCGTTGTCGTTGAGTCGATTCCGAAAGTTGGTGCTTTATTTGATTTTGGCTGGAGTTGGGTCATGCGTGGGAAAGATGGCTGGGCAGCCTGCGTGGCTAAAAGCAGAGCCAGGACGGGGTGGAGAGGGGTGGGGAGGAGAGAAGGCCTTCTATCCTCTTTCAGCAGGAAAATAAAAAAGATAAATAAACTCTAATCCTGCCCTGGGGGTAAATCCCAATAAAAAAGATCCAGGTTAATTTTTCCTGCCGATCCAACCCTCGAATTCATTGTGAGAATTAGGCAGTTCTGTGGCATTAATTTGCCAGATCAGATTGTATAATTATCTTTTACAGGCCTGGGTGTGATGTCTGCCCGACGTTTATGCTGCAGGGGACTGCGTGTGTGTGTGTTTGGACTTTAGAGTTGCTGCTTTCTCCTGCCAGACGCTGCTTCTTAACAAACAGGCGGGGGTGGTGGCTGTTGGAGCTTTTGGCTGATCCGAAACAGAACAGGCCACAGCGCCAGGGCCTTGTGTGAACTGGCGAGCCTGTGACAGGGCCGAGAGTACCCTGGGCAAACCCGTGGGAGGGGATGGGGGAGAAGGTCTTGTCCCGGGGTGGGGGTCGCCCAGAAGAAACAGTGGGGCCATTCAAAAAAGGCTCTCAGTAATGACTGGCCAGCTTAGAGACTGGAAGGAAATAGATACATTCCCAAATGAATTACGACGTTTGTGGCCCTAGGCAGTTTTTCCTTCTTCCATAAAAAAATATATATATGTATGTGAAAAATGATATTTTATGGCTGCACTTGTATGAAGATAAATATAATCCAGGCTGGATTCATTATTACATATGCATTTTTTTCCCTTCTGATTTAAAATTAATGAAAATGAGAACATTTTCCCGGGCCCTTAAAAGTCTTCTGAGCCCCAGGCACTATGTCTCTGGGCCTGCTGGTAAGTTCTTAGAAATGGGCCCAGTGGTGGCCTTCTGAGAGCTACTTGGGGCCTGTTTTCTAGAAGTTGCTCCCATCTGGTTTTTGGACCCACTCAAAAGGTTCAAGATTTTCCCCCAAATGGCGGCTTTCATTCTGCGCCGGATCCTAGTGACCCTTCTTTGAGCTGTGTCTTCTCCTCGTGTGTCGTGTTCTCTTGTCAGCGTGGCTTGCAGCGTATGTGTGCACATCCTGGAGAAGACAGGCTGTGGTGGGACTGGACAGATTCCAGGCTGTCATTTGATGGCCTCACCTGCTAGGGCGTGTTTCTCGGTTTCTCAGTTGAGGCCTCCATGAGCGGCAGCTAGCTTTTCCATCTCACTTGGAGATTACCTTGCTGCTGGCGGTTGGTCTGAGAGCCACTAGGGGGTGTGTGGCTCACAGCTTCCTTGGGATGTCAGGGTGGCACAGGGGTGCGGGTGGCAGGGAGGGACCTTAGAGGACAGGCTGGCCTCCCTCGGGGGTCTGAGGCCAGGCGAGATGTGCTGCTGTTTCCTGCTAAGGCAGCGCCCTAACTCCCTGCCCGCCATCTGTCCGCACTGACTGTACAGGTGGAGACGTGGTGGGCAGTGAGGATGATACATGTGCCCGTGGCATGGCAGGGCTCCACACGGGCCCGGATGAAGCCAGTGTGCAGTGGCCAGCTGGGTCCTGGGGAGGCCCTACATTTTGCCGGTTCTGGATGGCCATGCTGTTGGGAAAGCAAAGGGGAAAGAGACCCCTACTCATTTAAGGAACAGAGCAGAACGTAACGGTCTGTTTAACGCAGTCATCCTTAGAGGCCTATTTCAGGCAAGAGGCCTATTTCAGGCAAGAGGCCCATCGCCTCGAAGTGGGTTAAGGGAAAGGGGGGGAGGTGCAGATGTCCCTTGGGGTACAAGTCAGGCTTTCTTCCCAATCCTGCCCTTCAGGACCCAGCTGGGGACGGCTCTTGAAGCCGCCTGGAGGGTAGTGGTTTCTACCTTAGGAGGAAAGAGGGCTGCGGTGTGTTGCCTGAGGTTCCTGAGGGCATAAAGACAGTGCTTGAAGGATGCTCTGTAAGCCCTGGGGACTCTGAGTGCCGCCTGTGGACCCCCAACGTTGGGTTCGCCAGGCAGCTTGTTAGAAATGCAGAATCTCAGTCTGCCACCCCAGACCTGCTAAATCGGAACCTTAACAAACTCTCCAGAGGTCCTCAAACTTTGCTGCATGTTAGACTGACCCAAGGAGCTTCAGTCAAATCCCAGGGCCAGGCTTTACCCCATACCTGTCAGATCTGCCCAGGTGGGCATAGGTGTTGGTGTGAGTTCACTGCCTCTGTAATTCCATGAGCAGCCAGAGCTGGGAGCCTCGGCCCTAAGTGCCCCGTCCATCCTCCTCCCGTCATCCTATGGTTTAAAGAAAATCCCTCTCCAGGCTCCCACTAACTCCTTCCCCTACCCCCAGATTCTGTAACCAAATTGATGGAATTAAACATTTGTGTTAGAACTCAGAGCTCTCCTGAAGAGTTAAGGGGCAAGGGATGGTTCAGTGGTAGAGTTCTTGCCTTCCATGCAGGAGACCCGGGCTCAATTCCTGCCAATGCACCTCATGCACAGCTGCCACCACCCATCTGTCAGCGGAGGCTTGCCGTGGTGCTGACTCATGGCAACCGACTCCTGGCAACCTATGTGTGCAGAGTAGAGCTGCTCCATCGGATGTAAGCAGAGCTTCCATGCTAAGATGGACTAGGAAGAAAGGCCTGGTGATCTGCTTCCCAAAATCAGCCAGTGGAAACCCTGTGGATCACAACAGTCTGATCCACAACCAGTGATGGGGATGGCGCAGTACAGGGCAGTGTTTTGTTCCGTTGTGCACGGGCTCATCATGAGTCATGGGCTGACTTGATAGCAGCAAACAACAACAACAACAAGGGCAATGCTGAAATCATTTTCATTTATCTAGGCTTTAGTTTGAATGAGTTTATGGGGTGCTTTCCACCTAACCGCAAACAAAGTGGGTTGGGCATGGGGTAGCCTTGCCTAAGGTAGAAACCTGAATCCACCCTGAGTGTCCTGGTTGGAGGGAGCCTGGTATCCTGCTTTTGATGACTATTTTGAGCATTTGCTGGTAGACTTGCCAGCTGGGTTTTGAGTCTTGCACGGTGTCATGGATTGCATTGTGTCTCTAAAATGTGTGTCAACTTGGCTAGGCCATAATTCCCAGTGTTGTGATCGTCCATCATTTTATCACCTGATGTGATTTTCCTATGTGTTGTAACTCCTACCTCGATGATGTTCATGAGGCAGACTTAGAGGCAGTTACCTTAATGAGGCAGGACTCAATCTACAAGATTAGGTTGTGTCTTAAGTCAATCTCTTTTGAGATATAAAAGACAGAAGCAAGCAGAGAGACAGAGGGATCTCATACCACCAAGAATGAACCAGAAGGGGAGCCTGTCCTTTGGACCCAGGGTTCCTGTGTTGAGAAGCTCCTAAACCAGGGAAAGACTGAAGACAAGGACCTTTCCCCAGAACTGACAGAGAAAGCCTTCCTCTAGAGCTGGTGCCCTGAATTCGGACTTCTAGCCTACTAGACTGTGAGAGAATAAATTTCTATTTGTTAAAGCTATCGATTTGTGGTATTTCTGTTATAGCGGCACTAGGTAACTAAGACAACTAAGACAGCAGGTCTTTGGGGCTAAAATGGTCAAATTTCTTTGCCCTGTAGTCCTTTTGAGGTTGTCCTGGGATAAGCTCGTGGGCCTGATAGAGGGAGCCTGGACCAGCAAAGATGTGTGGTGGCACAGGACGAGGGATGCTGGGGACTTGGGGACCCCTGTTCGGGTGGGAGTCAGCTGGTGGGTGGGGTCAGCTGCAGAGCCCCAGCCCAGCCCTGCCCTCAGTCGCTCTAGAAACCGTTGGTGGAGCCCAAGCCCAGAGATGGTGTATGTGTGCCCAGGGACAGAACAAAACCGTGCCCAGACAATCCTTTCTCTTGTGAGAGAAAGTTACAAGTTTTCTGTTTCAAATCTGATGGTATTCTTGTTCCCCCTTTTTTCTTTCTTCTCTCTGTTTTTATTTGCCGACGTAAGGGGCTAGACTGATTTCTTTGAGCCTAATGATAGGGAAGCTGAGAATGGGGCTATTATCTTTAAACACCTTTTGAAATACTACTCTTCCTGGTGTCTGAATTAGGTTGAACAGGGGTCGAATTTAAAGATGAAATGTCTATTATAGCAGCAACAGCAACTATGTTGAGATCTGAACACGTTTGCTTGGAAATTATGAGGATAGTAGGAAGCAGACCTGCTCTCTAGAAATCCACAATGGAATGTGAAATTATTGATCATATAATTAATAGTTATTATGTGCTTAGTAGGGGCTGGGTGCTGTGCTAGACGCTCCCCTGGCTGTACCCCATTTAATAAATTTAGGCATATTGTAAGGTCAGAATATATACAAATTCAGAAATAATATCATAGCAGTCTTTGAGTAAAAGGACCGATTAAAAAAAAAAGAAAAAACAACTCAGGATCTTGGCAATAGATTCTTTTGTAGCAAAGGTCCGTTGTGAATTTGAATTTTGTTATAACTTTAAAAAAAAAATTACTACCTAATGTAATATCCATTTACATCTTAGTTTATTCTTGGTCAAGTTTATTACGGTAATAAACCGTATTCCTTTGAAAGTACTCTTCAGTTTGCCATCTCCACAATTGACACAGGAAACGGATTTCTCTCAGTATTCTGAATTAATGGCATTTTGTTTTATATTGAAGCATAAACAACTGTTAACCTCTCATGTCTTTGGGAGGCTGTCAGGGACTCAGGGACCACACCCTCCATGTTTTAAGCATAAAGAAGAGTTTCACCACCCTGTTTCCTGGGATAACTCTCCCCTTCATTTTCTAGGTAAAATCAGAGACTTGTGGCTGACCTGGGTGGCTGCTTTAAACAAGAAAGAAGGACAGGAGAAAAGGTGAGTTGCACTTGGTAATCAGAGCCCAGCCTCTCCCCTGCGACTCTCCTTGCTTTGAGGGTTTTGTCTTTTTGCACACAGCCCCTTGGCCTGGACATCCTGGCAGCACCTGTGTGCCAGCGCAGCACAGTGATGGGCAGAAGCCCTGCAGTTAGCCATCAGAGAGGGCCTGGAGACACAGGTCATTACCTACTAACCATCATGGTGATTCATTCAAGCCAGGTTGTATTCTCGTGGCTTTACGTGGATTAACTAGTGTCCATCTTTAGCAACCTGAGGCAGAAGGCCCTATTATACCCTGGCTACAGATGAGGCCACCGAGGTACATGACTAGCTCAACATCACACAGGTGATAAGTGGGGGAGCCAGAATTCAAAGCCATAGCCTACACCCTTAACCTCTGAGCTCCAGTCATTTTGAGCGACAGTGAACTGTCCCCACTGCCCAGCACACCGTGATCCACTCCTGCTCCCTGTCCTTCAAATGCTGAGTCGGTTTCAGGGCACAAAGGTCTGACAGCAGGCAGGAAAACCATCAGGCAGGTGGCTTCAAAGCCGGCAAGTCCAGGAGATAGAGGAGCAGGTGGGTGGCACCTGCTGACCTCCAGGAGAACAGACACTGGCCGGGGAGTACTGGATCTCTGGATTTTCTCAAATGCTGCTGACTCAAGTCTGGTCCTAATAAAGCAAGATACGGAGAAGGGGTCACTCGCTGACTATAGGGCCTGGATTGTGGGTAGCAGCCTAGGCTCCCTCGTCCATGCCATTGCAGCCATGGGTGTAAGTCTTAGGCATAATTACCCTTCAGTAATGCCCCCACAGCTAGAAACCCAGAACCTGGGCATGTTTGATTGGAGACGACTGATGGTTTGTTTCTCCTACACAGCCTGGCAGAGGGAAGGCTGTGTGATGCAGAGCGGAGCTTTGGAATTGTACACGTTGTATACACATTGGGTGCCATTGGTCTAACATAGTGGTAAAGAGCGTGGACTGGGTTCAAATCCCACTTCCGTTCCTTCCTTCCTTGGTGACCATGGGCCATGAGCTTCATTTCTCTGGACTTTGGTTTCCAGCTCTGCAAAATGGGCGTAATAAAGATAGTCCCCACCGTGTTGTGAGGGGGATTAAGAGAATTTATTGCAGATTTAACTTGTCCCGAGCACTCTGCAATAAATGTCGGCTCTCATTTTATCTTGATATGTATATGAATTATAAGGCTCAATTTCCTCATCTGTGAGATGGTGATACTAACATCCTGTTGTCAGGGAAGGTGATAATACAAATGAGATAATACAAATAAAAAGTCTAGATCATGAGAGATACCCTGTCTGTTAGCTCCCTTCCTCGTTTGTCATATTCCACATGAATCCTTACAAGGAAGATGGCCAGTGGTTTTCACTCCTCCATCCAGTAGAAGACCTTGTTGTTGTCGTTAGTTGCTGGGGAGTCGATTCTGACTCGTGGCAGTCCCACATGTGCACACTAGAATTGCTCCATTGGGTTTTCAAGGTTGTGATCTTTCGGAAGGAGATCGCTTACCAGGACTGTCTTCCAGGGTGGCTCTACGTGGGTTTGAACCGCCAACCTTTTGACCAGTAGTTGAACGCTTAACCATTTGCGCCACCCAAGAGTAAGTCCTGACAGTTACTCCACAGCTGTTTTCAAATTTGGTCCTTTTCCTTCCTTCTCCCAGGCACCCCTCTGCTTTCGCAGCACAAGCGGGGACACCCCCCAGGGGCTCCAACGTGTGGACTTCCAGCCTTTCCTCCCCAAAGTAACCCTATTTGGGTCCCCCTGAGCCTCTTTTTTAAGCCCAACATTCGTCATGTTACTTCTGATTAAAACAAAACAAAACCAAAAAGCTGTCATGGCTCTCTACTTACTGTCCCAGCAGCCACCTCACTGGGTGTTGCATTAGTGTTCTAAGGCTGCCATGACAAAATACTACAAACTGGGTGGTTTAAAACAGCAGGAATTTATTCTCTTGCAGTTCTGAAGGCTAGGAGTCCAAAATTAGGGTGTTGGCCATGTTGATTCCAGCTGAGGGAGAATCTGTGCCATGCGTCTCTCCTAGCTTCTGGTGACGGCCGGCCATCCTTGGCGTTCCTTGGCTTGCTGATGCATCACTCCAGTCTTTGCCTTCATCTCCACATGGCTGTCTTCCCTGCCTGTCTCTCTCCCCTTTTATGAGAACACTACTCACATTGGACTAGGACCCACCCTTCTCCTGTATGACCTCATGTTAACTGGTTACATCTTCAGAGACCCTATTTCTTAACAAGGTCACATTCATAGCTATGGAGGATCAGGATGTCAGCCTATCTTGGGAGACACAATTCAATCCATAACAGGCACGCAGTCTTATTTCCCATTGGTTCCCACTCAAATTGGGATCCTTTTAGCCAAGCTCACCTGCTCTCTCTCTTGCCCCCCAAACTCGTGTATTCCTGCAATGCTCTGTACACTGAACTCACCACTCTCTCTCCCCCGTCCCCATCCATGTCGTCACCTTCTTAAAAATGCACAGCTGCACGTGCCCTGTGGGACTGACTGCACTTCACCTGGCATATTGACTTGTCACCGTCCCCTTCAGGTGCCAGGCTGATGGATTGCCCAGTTACAAGGCCCTTCGTGGACTTCACCTGCAACCTTGGCTTTGCCTCTCCAGCTGGTACCTTGAGAGCATGGGGTGCGGGTGGGGGACTTGTTTTCTGGTACTTGGGGGTTGCTTTCACCCATTCCTTTTCCTCCTGCTAGGATCCTCCACAGATGAGGAAATCGGACAGTGGTGTGCATTAATTGGCTGGAGAGTGGGCTTGGAAAGGAGATCAGTTGTTTAGGTTATTCTTTAGCTGCCGTCTACTTTGGGTGACTGCATGGTGTTAATAAGTGACCCGAGGGGATTTCCAGGCAGCTCGTGAGCACTGCCTTTTTTAGAACAGCACCCTCCTTCTTAGCCAGCCCTCTTCTTTCCCTCCCCAAGTGAGCCCAATCCAAATGCCAGTTCATTCTGTAAGATGCACAGCCCTGCCCCCCTTCTCAATGGCAGTGATCCTGTCATTTGTTCATTCATTCATTCCTCCAACAAATATTTCTTGAGTGTCTTCTGTGTGCTGGGGACCATTGTAGGCAGAGAACAGGAAGTGGGATATGGCATGAACAAAATAGGCATGACCTTGATTGCACGGAGCTTGCCTTCTCTGGGGGGAGATAGATGATAAACAATGAACATAGCAAATAAGTAAATTATCCAGTACATAAGCAAGTGCTTGCATGGTAGAAAAAGTCAATAAAAACAGATGCAGGTAAGGCGGCTCAGGTGTGTTGGATGGAGAGTGGAGGGCAGGTAGCAATATTGAATTGGATGGACACCTCCCAGAGAAGGTGATGTTTGAGCACAGACTAGAAGGAGCAAGCCACAGGAACATTTTGGGGAAGAGTACTCTGGGGAGAAGGAACGGCTACATCAAGGTCAAGGGCAGGAGTATACTGGTATATTTCAGGAACAAGAACAGCACTGTGGCCGAGTTCAGTCAGTGGGCTGAGCACCTGAGAGACAAGGAGGGCCAGGGCAGAGCCTAGGAGGCTTCTGGCTTCCCCTCTGAGAGAACTGGGAGCAGGGTTTTCAGCGAAGCTTGAGGTGATCTGACTTCCTATTAAAAAGGCCCCTTCTGCCTGCTATTTGGGAGTCCGTAGGTGGTGCAAACAGTTAATGTGCTTGGCTGCTAACTGAAAGGTTGATGGTTTGAGTCTACCCAAAGGCGCCTCAGAAGAAAGACCCGATGACCTACTTCCCAAAAAGCATCCATCGAAAACCCAAGGGAGTACATTCTACTCTGACACACATGGGGTGGCCATGAGTTGGAGTCGGCTTGGCAGCAAATTGTTGCTTAGTGCCTTTCTTTGGGGGCATCTCTGTTGCTCATGGATGTGGCAGAAGAGCTAGCTGAAGACCATGGCCATGACCGTTTTCTACCTGATGAAGCCTTAGAAAGGTGTACATGCTCTGTTGCAAACATTTGGAGAAAGGAAAAGGCAATGGGAAGAGAAGAGTCTTGACCTGAGTATTTCTCCCAAGGCAGAAGGTATTTCTGAATGACTCCACCAAGTTCCCAGGCATAGACTCTGCTGGGGACACTTCACTACCCAGTGCCTTGCCTTCTACTTATGGGCCAGTCACCCAGAGAGATGGAAAAAGTGGATTGTGCTACTGGTAGCATGAAGACTGGCCATGGAGCAATAGTCATAAACAGCCATGGTAGTGAAGCACAGATTTGCATTTGCTTAACCTATTTTCTTTCAAAAAACTGGCATATTCATTACCTTGTATATCATCAGGAGGAGTGACTATTTTTACAGATGACAAATCTGAGGCTCAGAGAGGACATGCTATTTCCTCAGGTCCATCCATCATGTGTGTGTGTGGTGGGCCGGGGAGAGATGTTGTGGCTAAAATGATCATTTCAGCCAGAACCATAATTGAGAGTGAAAAGGCTGGGCTCTGGGAGACGGAATCACGTCCTGGTTCTGAGCGGCGGTGAGGATGACCTCACCCTGAGGATGAAAACAGTCCAGGGGACTTGCAGTCGGAACTTCTCTGGGGCCAAATGTGAGTCACTGTGGTTTGTGTCTGCAGCAGGCTCCATCCCAGGCCGCCTACTTCACCTTGGGACATCTTGGTCACTGGGCAGGCTGATGACTCACCTGGTTTCTTGAGCTAGCCACTCTCCTCCTGGCATTTGTACCCTCGGTGTGATCGACGTCCCTTGGCTGGCCGCTTTCTTTGATGGTATGTGCAAGACGTGCATAACGGGGAAAGCCCCTTGCACTTTGCAAGTGTGGAGTCAAGGTCGTTGCCTCAGCAAGTGGATTTCAAAATTCAGCTTGGAAAGTCCGGGGGCTCCATGGAGGTGAGACAGTGCAATCGTGGCTTTCCGAGCCCCCGGGGATGAGAGGCCCTGTGATACCTGAGCCATGGGGGAAAGAAAGGTTGCTGGAGAGGGAGCCCCACGTCCTCCCATCCAGACAAGGGGAGTTCACCCAAAAGGCCAGCGGCTGGCAGGGTGTCTGGTTTCCTGCCACACCCGGCTCTCAGCCTGCGCTGTCATTTCTCCTCCGTGGTTTTCATCTTCTGAGGGAAGAAACAGTGTCATCTTTGCTCCACCTGTCAGCCTCACACCTGCCTGCAGCCCCTGGCAGTGAGGCACCCGGAGCTGCCCAACCTGATGTCATCTGTGTTTATCGTCTGTTTTAGAAACCAGGTAGCAAGTGGGACTTTCTGAGGATTAAAAAAAAAAAAGTAAATCCCCAAACTATTTCAGTTAAATCCCCCCCATCGCCGAATTTTATTTCATGTTTTCTTTTCCTCTCTCTTTATTTATTTTTTTAATTGTGTAAGAGAGATCACTTGAGAACGGGAAAAGAAGGATTAGCTAAAGATGCGTATGAGTTTCCCTTCTCAGATGGTATTTATTTGCTATCTGTCTGTCCAGGAGAGTCCTTGGGTGGTGCAAACAGTTAAGCACTCGACTATTAGCTGCAAAGTTTGGTGGCTCAACCCCATCGGAGGCACCTCAGAAGACAGACCTGGTGATCTGCTTCTGAAATGTCACAGCCTTGAAAACCCTATGGAGCGGTTCTGTTACCCATGACCATGGGTCGTAATCGACTCAACAGCAACTCACAACATCTGTCCAGGAGATGGGTGCTGAGAGAGTTGTACTGGAGCCATCTTTTGAGCCTAAATGCCACGGGTTTAGCTTCCCTCACTGGCCCTGCATCTGTGTTAACAGTCACGGAGCTCAGTTTTCCTCCTTCCATCTCTATCCTTCCCAAGAGTGACGGAGCTGACTCATTGCATCACAGTTGTGTCCTTTGGCTCATCAGATCTGGAACTTTCCACCTCTGGTCTCCTTTGTTTCCAAACTGGGGGAGGGAAGTTTGGGGAGCATGAGAGCAATGTTGAGGAGAAAGGCCACAAGTAACACAGACCTCACTGAGTCTCAGGCCTGGGTGCCCACCTGCAGGCGTGCTCCTCAGATACCTTCCAGACTTCTCATGAGACAGTGTCTGAATTGAGAGAGTGGGGTGAGGAGGGGGCAGTGGTGAAGGCTGAGTCCAGGGGTGTTGAATTTGACCTAGACAACTAGGGTCAGAGCCACAGGGCCCAGTTGACCTGGAAAATAGGTAGATCTCAGGTATAGGCATGAATGTTAGGAGGCCAAGGTATGAGAGCCTGTAAAAGGCTCAGCCTCTGGGTGACTCAGTCTGCCAGCCACCTATAATAGGGCAATGACTCACTTCCAGCCCTGAACGAGAACTCCTGAGGCTAGGCCGCCAGCACCTGTCTGGTGGTTAGTTATTAACGCTGCCGGGAAGAGTGTCATGGGAACCAAGCTTGCCCGGATCTCTAAAGGCAGCTGGACTTTCCACAGTCAGCTCACCCCAATGCAGAAGGGCCTGTCGAGATTTTAGTTGGATGGAGTCTCCCTGGGTGCCCCTGGAGGACCCAGAATCTGTGAGGGATGGGGAAGGCGACAAAGAAATGGTTCTGTGAGGGGAAACCACAGCCACTTGTTTTTAGCTTGCTAAGGTTGAAGGAGCCAGCCTGGATATGGATATCCCAGGTAGCGTGGGCTGTGGATGGGCTGTGTACTGAGGGCAGGCTGTGCCCTGTGGATGTACTGTGCCCTGTGAGTGGTCTTTGCCCTGCCCCGCCTTACCCCATACTGCTCACCCCAGAGCTCTGCTTCCCGGGTTCAATCAGATATGCAGAGTGCCTTTGGGTGGTGTGGGCTATGTTGGTCCAGGGACCCCCGTTGAGAGGAACTCTGTCCTCACTCATGGGAGGCCCCTGACCTATGGATCATTAACTCATGGCCCACTGACCTCTGGCCCCAGAGTAGGGAAGGGCTGCTCTTGCTCTATTCCTCTCTGAAGTCACCTGCCCACTTCCTGAGGCTGCTGGGTGCTGCTCAGTGCAATGGAGTGCCCAGCGCTTGGGACCTCTGGGCAGGTGGGGAGACTAGAGCTTGGGGGTTGAGCTGGGAGCTGTCAGCTCCGCTTTCTCTTCTTTCTTTGTCTCTGCGAGCAAAGGGCAGAGTGGGCAGCTTCTCTTCCAGGATCCCAGAAGACAGACTGCATGGCTCCTGTGGGAGGGCCAGAATGAGCACAAGCCATGCCTGCCCCTGTCACGCCCACCTCCCATGTGTGCCCCTCCCCAAACAAATAAGGAAGGTTGATTGAACAGGAGGAGGTGGGACATTTAGCAAGTTAAGCTCCCAGATACCAGAAAGCAAGCCCATGTCCCTGGGGGCTCTGGGTGGTGCAAATGGTTAACTCACTCAGCTACTAATCGAAAGGTTGGAGGTTCAAGTCCGTCCAGAGGTGCCTTAGAAGAAAGACCTGGTGACCTACTTTTGACAAATCAACCATCGAAAACCCTATGGAGCACAGTTGTACTCTGATACACATGGGGTTGCCCTGAGTCAGAACTGACTGGAAAGCAACTGATTTATATAAATCTCTAGAGTACTTATAAGGAGTCCTGGTGGTGTAACAGTTAAGCACTCAGCTGCTAACCAAAATGTCTGTGGTTCGAACTCACCCAGCGGCCCCATGGGAGAAAGACTTGGCCAACTGCTCCTGTAAAGATTAGAGCCTAGAAAACCTATGGGGCAATTCTACTCTGAGACATGTGGGGTCGCTATGAGTTGAAATTGACTTGACGGCATCCAACAGTAACAAGAGTACTTACGGGAAATACAGAGCAGTAGGGATGCCCGTTCTCTGCCTGGACTTATTGAAGGAACACCAGGCTAGGAATTGAGACACTTACCGCCTGGGTGGCCTTGGGCAAGTCACCGCGCAGCTCTGTCAGAGTTTCCCCATCTGTAAAGTGGGAATAAAAACAACACCTGCCCTGCTTACTCGGTGGGGCTTGTGTGAGGCCCAGCTGAGATCATGGAGCACGTGACGCGGCTTTGCAAGTGGTTCAGGGCCACCCAGATTGTGGCTGAGGCACAGGGTGCTTACGGTGATTAGCAGGAGCAGGGGCTGAGGTCTGTGCTCCCCTGGGAGGGTGGCTTTGCACGCACCCACCTGTGGCTTAAGCGTTTCTTGCCCTTCCACAGCCGGTAAATCGCCTGCCTGGTGGCTGTGCTTTGTCTGGGCTCGGCATTAGCAGAGCCTGCCCTTGGCTGCTGCAGGAAGGGCACCTTTGGCTTCTCTACCTTTCTCAGTTGGCTGGGCAGGATCAAAATAGATCCCCAGACTCTATCTCTTAGACTTTCTGGAGCAGCACCCTTGGGGATCCTCCAGCTGCTCCGGTGGTGCTGAGCACTTTCTCGGGCAGCATAGTCATCGAGTGCAGGTTTAACCATATGATTTGTCCTACTCTGTCCCCTGCTTGCCATCACAGAAAAGAGAGGAACTTAGGGATGTCAGAATCTGTCCCAAAGCACAGTAGACTAAGGAGGTGCTCAGCACGTATTTGCTGGCTATGCAAAAGGAGTCCCTGAGTGGCACGAATGGTTAGGTATTTGACTCCTTACCAAAAGGTTGGCAGTTCGAACCCACCCAGAGGTGCCTCAGAAAAAAGGCCTGGCGATCTGCTTCTGAAAGGTCACAGCCGTGAAAACCCTTTGGAGCACAGTTCTACTCTGACCCACATGGGGCCACCATGAGTCAGAATTGACTCGATGGTAACTGGTTTTTTGGGGGGGAGGCGGGGAGGGAGGGCTATACAAGTAATCCAATTCTTAGCATTTACTTTTTTCATAGTTTCTTTTGCCTCGCAGGGTTCCATGTGTTCATTGAAAGGAGGAATGTTGAGATTTAAAGGAACATCCCTGATAGGGTAGTAAGACTCTATTTAGTCCCTTTTCAGTGCCTAGTACTGTGCTAAGTGTTTTCGGTACAGTCCTTGCTCTCATAAAAATCAAACTCTTTTTGCCCACCTAATTCCATCTCCCTCCAGACCTGGGACCTCCTCCACGTGCTTCCAGCTAGGTCCTTTCTGCCTGAACACTTGCGACCATGGAGAATCCTGTCCCTTCCGAGGCCACGTACACTAACATTGGCAACTCCAGTTATTGGGAAGTTCTTTCACGTTGGAAGCGTCCATCTCGGTGTGCTTCCATCTCTGGGTCCTAGACAGTGATCGGTGCAGTGGAGTATGTTGTTACGGCTGAATTGTGAAGTGCAGATTACAGAAAAATTCTAAAAAGGGATTGATGGTGGGGCCTGGAGGAACCGGAAAAGACCATGTAGAGTTGGTGAGACTTGGAGAAAACATTGGACTGAAGTCAAGAGAGTAGAGCTCGAGGGCATCTGTAGTGGGCTGAATAGTGTCCCCCCCAAATTCCTGTCCACTGGAACCTCAGAGTGGCCGTATTTGGAAATAGGGTCTTTGCAGATGTAATTGGCTAAGGATCATGAAGTGAAGATCATCCTCGATTTAGGGTAAGTCCTAAATCCAGTGACTGTTGTCTTTATAAGAAGAGGAGGGCCACACAGAGAAGGAGGCCACGTGAACATGGGGGCAGAGATTGGATTGTTGTGTCTGAAAGGTCACAGGAACGCCAAGGATTGCCGGCAACTTCCAGAAGCCAGGAGAGAGGCATGGGATGGTGTCTCCCTTAGAGCCTCCAGAAGGAACCAACTAGGCTGACATCTTGGTTTCGAAGTTCTGGCCTCCTGAACTGTGAAAGAATAAATTTCTATTGTTTTAAGCCACCCAATTTGTTGCGATTTGTTAAGGCAGACCTAGGAATATACCATCCAACTATGAGGAAGAGCAGAAGGGTAGGGAGGCAGAAATAAACATGTTTTGTAGGAGATTGGGTGAAACAGAGCTGGGTTGAGGGGCCAGGAGGATTGGGCTGCATGGGAAGGAGACTAGACCAGTTCACTTTTTTGGGATTTGGTTGTAGAAAGAAGAGTCCATGGGCCAGATAGGCCCACAAGTCAGAGGATCTGTATGCCAGGCTGAGGCACGTGAGAGGAGAGCCTTTGCCAGGATCCTTGGCAGTCTTCAGAGCCCAGAAAGATACTAACCCTGGGTCCCCTCACTGACCTCTGGCCACTAATTGCCCCCAGTTCCTTCTTGGTTCTCTATTCATAGCAAGGGATCAAACCATCCTTAACTCTCATACCACCCTGCAATAAATATGAAACTTACACAATGACGGACTTATAAGTGGAAGCTCTAGTGGTATAGTGGTGAAGAACTGTGGCTGCTAACCAAAAGATCAGTGGTTTGACTTCACCAGACATTCCTTGGAAACCCTATGGGGCAATTCTACTCTGTTCTGTAGGGTCATTATGAATGAGAATCAACTTGATGGCAATGGGTTTAGTTTTTTGTTTTTTGTTTTTTTTTTACTGGTAGAAACATTTATAAAAGGCAAGGAAATACTTAGAATTCCTATTCAGTTATATGATCGTAATCCTTTATTTTTAAATAGTATTTCAGTAACTTTATGGCTGTTTAGTATTTCATTGTAGGACTATGACAGTTTTTTGTACAGTTCTTTGATGTTTCCAATGGTCTTTTTTTTTTCTTCTTCCTTTTTCCCCTTTAGCTGTAAAATAGGGTTCTGATGGCAATCCTTGTAGCAAGAACTTTATTCATCTCTCTACTGGTTTCCTATGATTGCTGTAACAAATTACTATAAATGTGTTGGCTTAAAACAACACAAGTTTATCCTCTTACAGTTCCAATAGCTAGGAGTGGTCTTGAACCTTACGAGGCTAATATCAAAGGGTCAACAGGATTGGTTCCTTCTAGAGACTCTAGGGGAGAATCAGTCCTTGCTTCTTTCAGCTTCTAGGGGCTACAGGTTTTCCTTAGCTGTGGCTTTGTTACTCCAGTCTCTGTGTCCGTGTGAGAAGGTTACATTGCCTTCTGCTTTTCTGTGTCAACTCTCCCCTGCCCTCTTCTTATCAGGACACTTATTAGGGCCCACCCAGATAATCCAGGATAATCTCCCATTTTAAGGTCCTTAACTTTAGTCCACCTTCAAAGTACCTCTTGCCATGTAAGGTAACATGCACAGGTTCCAAGGATTAGGACATGACTATCTTTTGAGGAAAGTCCCTGGATGGTACAAAAGGTTTATGTACTCAGCTGCTAGCTGAAAGGTCAGAGGTTCGAGTTCACCCAGAGGCATCTCAGAAGAAAGGTCAGGTGATCTATTTCTGAAAAATCAGCCATTGAAAACCTTGTGGAGCACAGCTCTACTCTGACACACATGGGGTTGCCACGAGTCACAATCGACTCCATGGCAGCTGGTATTGGCATTGGTGTCTGGTGGTGTAGTGGTTAGGAGCTATGGCTGCTAACCAAAAGGTTGGCAGTTGAAATCCACCAGGCGCTCCTTGGAAAGCCTATGGAGCAGTTCTACTCTATCCTATAGGGTCACTATGAGAAGGAATCGACTCGACAGCAGTGGGTTTGGGTTTTGGTTTTGGGGGCTGTTGTTATTCACCTTGTCTCAGTATCCACAACTATTTCTTCACAGTAAATCCCTCTTAAGTGGAGACGGGGGATGAAAGGGCGAGACTTCCCCCCTGTGCCACAGCGCTCTGTGTGAAGTGATTTAACTGGCATCGTTTAGTGCTGTCCCTTTAAGAGCTTCTTGTCAGCTCTCCCAGGACCCAGATCAGGGGAAGGGGGGCCCATAGACTGAATCCCCATTACAGGAATCATTTAAAGTTAGCCTCTAGGAAGCTCGGGGCTAATGAGATAATTCCCATTAGGAAAGGAAGGAAATGAAGGTGGTCTGTCATCCTTTCTGTCTCTAATTTATATGATTCACTGAAACCTCCCCCTCGCCCCTCCCTGGGGCCCCTCCTTCGGCAGCCCCTTTGAATTCTGGTTCCACTGTCCACCCGCTGGCTGCCAGCAAGGGTTCTGGTTTCCAGCAAGTCCCAGCATGCCCAGGAACCTGGGAAGGCCTGCCTTCTGCAGAGAAGAGACATGCGGGCTCTTTTCTTGGCAGCTGCCCTGGAGAAGCTAGATGTCCTCTGCCTCTTTCCCATCTTTTCCCAGAGCCTCACCCCAGCACCCCTCCCCCAAGAGGGCTGGGGACTGCTGCCTGTTGGGCCAAAGAAAAGAGAAAAGCCTTCATCAGAACACAGGCGGGCTCCAGGGGACAGAGAGACTGAGTTTGCCAAGACTGTGTTTGCTGCCTCTCTCCCCCGGACCTCTGGGGGCAGGGGAGAGAGGAAGAATAAGATGGAGATGCTTTGCTCCCTGTTTTGCTCTGCTGCCCACGCTGATGGTCAAAGCTCTCTGCAAACACGAAAATCCAGTTTGGGCCTTTAATTTGAAAAGTGTGAAGTAACCCCAAGTTCAGGGTTTTTGAAGTTTAAATCAAAAACTGGGGACAGATTGGGGCTGAAGAGAGACGGGTTTGGAGAGAGAAGCCGGTCTCCTTGGAGGCGTGCTGCCATTAGCTGTCCCCCATTTTGTTCATTGGACACCCTCTTTCCTTTTTTGACCTGTTAGGGGCAAGTCTAACCACCTCCCTCTTGCACGCCCAGGAAGGGTCCCTGCTGCCCAGAAGGAGGGGTCCTCTTTCTTGCCCCGTGGTTTCTTTCTTTTCTTCCTCTCACCCTCCCCAAGCGAGGCCATATGGCGGAGTGTTCTGAGTCAGGGCCCAGGGCCAGAGCAGCTCCAGCCCCAGGACAGTCCACCGCCCTGATGTGCCGTGTGGGTGGCCTGCTCTGGGAACCTGCTGCCTGACCTCCCAATGCCTCCGGGAGCCCAGCTGCAGCCTTGGGTAACCCCCTGGCCCCATCGCGACGGGGTCGGGGCTTAGGCCCAGCTTCCCTTGGCACCTTGGCGCCCAGACCACGAGCTGACCAGGCGGTGCTGAGGCCAGGACTGGGCAGATTGGATGAGCTCCTCCAGGCTTTGACTCCAGGTGGGTTGGCCTTATCTGACTCTTAAGGCTGTAGTGTTTCTAACGAGAGCCAGGACAAAGACAGACAAAGCAGGGGTTTGAGGATGAGAAGACACAAGTTAGACACAAGTTAGAAGGATGAAAGAAACCAAAAAAGATATGCATGGAGGAGCAGATGATATCTGCCTTTCAGTGTTGTTGCTGGGGGGTGCCACTGAATCCGTTTCTACTCATAGCAACTGCACGTGACTGAGTAGAACTGCCCCATAGGGGTTTTTTTTTTGGCTGTAATCTTTACAGAATCAGATTGCTCAGTCTTTCTCCCTCAGAACCAATGGATGAGTTTGCAGATGAGCACCTAACCGTTGCACCACCAGGGCTCCTTATTTCAACATTAAATCATAGACTGCTGATGTTCAAATGAGCCTCAGCTATTTTGGAG
Source organism: Loxodonta africana (assembly GCF_030014295.1). NCBI lineage: Eukaryota > Metazoa > Chordata > Mammalia > Proboscidea > Elephantidae > Loxodonta > Loxodonta africana. The sequence continues at coordinate 20,524,426 of NC_087359.1, forward strand.
TAAAGAGCGTGGCCACTCTTTCACCTAGATGACTGAGCTACCTCGTCCATGGTTGTCGTTACTGTTAGGTGCCATCGAGTCAGTTCTGACTCATAGATAGCAACCCTGTGTACAACAGAACGAAACACTGCCCGGCCCTGCGCCATGCTCACAATCGTTGTTATGCCTAATCATTGTTGCAGTCACTGTGTCAGTCCATCTCGTTGAGGGTCTTCCTCTTTTCATTGACCCTCTACTTTACCAAGCATAATGTCCTTCTCCAGGGATCAGTCCCCTCCTGATAACATGTCTAGAGAATGTGAGATGAAGTCTTGATGTCTTTGCTTCTAAGGAGGATTCTGGTTATACTCCTTCCAAGGCAGATTTGTTCATTCTAGAGAATGTTATTACCTGCACACCTCTCTGCCTTGCATGTGGGGGCAGGTTCTCAGACTTTTTAGGGACAAGTGAAGGAACATGGAAGGAGGGGAGGTAAGGGTTAACCCACATACTAGGAACAGCATTACTGATTAAGAAGAGGAAGAGGAGTGGCAGAGGATGGCTAGATTTGTTCCTGCGCACATCTAGATATGGCCTGTTCCAGGGAAATAACCACGGGAGTGGCTTCATGTCCTTGCTTCCTTGGAAATGTGCTGTCTGTAGCTTTTTTTAGATACACATAGTGCTATAGGGAAATATAGTAATAATGACAAATATTACTTATTGTGTCTTTGTATTTAACTCAGTTCAACCCTATGAAGGATGATGGAGTAGTTACTATTATTATTCCCATTGTTCAAAGGGTTGAAGAGAATTGAAGAAACCCTGGTGGCGCAATGGTTAAGCTTTCAACTGCTAACCGAAAGAGCAGCGGTTCGAACCCACCAGTGACTCCGTGGGAGGAAAGAACCGTTGATCTGCTCCCATAAAGATGATAGCCTAGGGAATCCTATGGGGCAGTTCTACTCTGTCTTATGGGGTTTCTTTGAGTCAAAATCAACTCGACAGCACGCAACAACAGCAAGGAGACTGAGAATTGAGGGAACTTGTTAATAAGAGGCTGATTCAGGATTCGAACCTTGATCTGAATCCATATCATTCAGCTATCTCCAAAGAGACATACCATCTCAAATGTTCTCCTGTCAGAACAATGAGTGGCCTGACCTCAGCTGCACGTCCCTCCCATACTTGAAAGATGGCTAGCCTGTGTTGCTAGTCATTCATTCATTCATGTGCCTTTTTCTGCCAGACACTAAGCTTGGTACTCTTGGTACAAAGAAGAAAAACATGGCTGCTGCCACAAGCCTGTGGCTGACCAAGAGACGGACCTACCACTTGGAGCCAAGAAACATTAAGGAAGCCTGAAGCCTGCCAGCCCCAAGGTCTGAGAGGGCACGTGCACTTTCTTTCCTGTGTCAATTGGCCAGTCCTGGATGGAGACCACTCAGGTCCTCCGGTGTACTCACTGCAGATCTGTCAGTCGCCCTCAAACATTTGTGTAGCCAGTAGAGTCCAGCAAGGGACTTCAGGGATGCAGCAGCTGAGCCCTCCTGAGGGAAGAGCACAACAAATGACCTCCCCTGTGGCATTTTCTGACATGAGTCACAGAGGGGCCAGGAGCTCCTGCTTGGTCCCCAGGAGCAGGTGTGTCTCTGTTCCCTTGTTCCTCATTGTTCTAACGGGGTCAGAACTCTGTTTGGCCAGGTCCCCCATTTGCTATTGTCAAATGGGCCATCTGAAGAAAGGGATGAAAAGGGCCTTGTGGTTGGCTGTGGAGTGGCCCCTGAGGGACATATGGCATGATATAGAGAGGACAGAAGGTAGTCTGGGGCTGGGGTGCATATTATCTTTAAAGTCCATCTTTAGGTACAACCCACTGGGAATAAACAAGGGATCCAGGTTGGCTCTTTCGGAAGGGGTCTTTGATCTACCTATAAGTTAATGCTTTTCAATGGAGAACCGCAAAGCAGCCCCACCCAGGGCCATGGAGATAACAGGCTGGTGCAATCGCAAACCACCGGCCTCTTGATAATGCCGGGTTTTATTGAGGTCTGGTTTTTGCCCAATGGGAACACACCCGGCACATATCAAAGGGAACAGGCGTCACCTTGTGCAAAGAATCCTGGGCCCTCAGGTGTGTGTGTGTCGGGAAGGGTACGTGTGGGCTATGTATGCACAAGCTTGCCCGTTGGCAATTACCTTCCTGTAGATCAGAGGCCACCAGCCCCAGAGGGGCCTTCACAAGTCATGAACTCCATTCCCCTGTCTCTGGCTGGTCCAGCTCCTGGAATGTCCCTGCAGATGGCAGTTTGACATGTCACGTCTAAGGGTCACTCTTGTGCCATTGTGTCCTTGAGTCGGAGAGGTAGGGCACATGCCCAGAGAAGACAGGGCCTGAAAGCTCATCACTGTTCCTCTGCAGCCTTTTGACAGTTTTTGCATTGTATGGAGTAAACTCCAGAGCTGTGTGTTCCTGGCCTCTAACAGTGGGAGAAACAGAGTGTGGAGAATGGTTGATGAATAAAGGGGCAGCACAAGGCCCCATTTTTGCAATGGAAGAGTTAATGGATGCCCTGGTGGGAATGTGGTCCGGGGGGAAGGGTCCTCTTCCTTGCTTACCTCCGGGAGGTCCCTCTAGCCTGCTTCATGTTTTATGTGGGCGGCCAGGATGCTGTGCCTTCTGGATTGGACCCTGGAGACAGGAGCAGAGTAACAGCACAGTACCAGCTGAACATCTGGAAGCTTTCTAAGGGTGATTTTTTTAACGCATTTGCAAGAGTCAGGACATTTCACACAAGGTTTACAGGCTGGAGGGAACCCAGGGATTTTAGTCAATTGGGAGAGAGATTGTGACTTTGTGGGGAACAGGGGTGGTGGGGAGGTAAGGCAGGGAAAGGAAGGTGGGAGTATTGGAGATGGCCAGTGTCAGAAGCAAGATCCTATATTCTTTGGACTAACTTGTTGCAAACAGTAAACCCATTGTGGGTCCCTAGGAGCAGAAAGGGGACTTAGAAAGGGACCTGAGTTCCTTGCCCTCTGGTACCACTGGTACAGACCAGCTGAATTCCTTCTACCTTGTCCCAATTAAAGAGACTGGAAGAATAGAAGGCAGAATCTGCCAGGTGAAGACGGGAACGTGATGCCCGTCAGCTCCATGCCTCTGTGCCTTAGTTTATTGGAGACCCACTGGGAGTTGGCTTTCTCTGTGTGATGTACAAACTCATACCTGTTTCCTCAGCTTTTCATCTGGGCTAGCCAGCTGGTGCTGAAATGGGAAGGGGCCAGGGTTAATCGCCAGCAAGCCAGCGCATCCTGATGCTGCAATGACTTGGTTCACCTAAGACCTTGAGAATCCTGAAAGCTTCCTCCCTGTCTTCCATGCCTGGACCTCTCCTCCTCTTTCTCTTCCCCTCTTCTTCTCCATCTCCCCCTCTTTCTTTTCCCTTTCCTTTTCCTTCTCTCCTCCACCTCTTCTTCTTCCTATTCCTTTGCTCCATCTTTCCCCTGCCTTCCCCTTATGACATCCTGGACTTAATGATTCTGGCTGAAAGAAACAAGGAAAAGCCTGGCCCAGCATTCCAACGGGGCAGACTGGGAATGAAGTAATGGAGGAAAAAGACAGTCCCAGCAGGAGAAAGAATTTACAAAAGCCTTCATCTTTCTTTTTAAGGGGTCAGGCCATCAACTTGCCCATCTCTCCCTCTTTATTCTTTGCCTGTTTCTCATCAAATTCTTTCCTTCCTCTCCACCCCAACTCTGTTATGGACCCCTCCAGTTGCTCTTGAGTCAGCTGCGAAACATGGCGACCCCATGTGTGTCAGACTAGAACTGTGCTCCCTAGGGTCTTCAATGGCTGATTTTTTGGAAGCAGATCGCCTGGCCTTGAACCTCTAGCCTTTCCATTAGCAGTCAAGCACTTTAACCATCTGCACCACCTAAGGACTCCTGTGGACCCCTGGCCAGGCTTATTTTCATGGCTACATTAGATATATGTGAATCTCTACTTGCTCAGAGTAGATTCCTGTGAGAGGGTTCTGGCTTCAATGCCCTAGAGCTTGACCAATTAGGCTGACAAGTTATGCTCCCACCTCTAAGTAGGCCCCACCACCATATCATGGTTTTATTAAGATAGCTGTCTTTGTGGGGCGAGGTAGTGTTTATAGCACCTCGTGGGAGCTGTGTCATTGTGGGCTCTGTTTATGAGGGGTGGAAACCAAGGCTTTGCGTAGTTATTCATATGAGACACTGAAAGGTGCCCACCCTGTTCTTATGGGAAATGCCATGACGCAGTCACTAGGAATTCCAGCCCAGCTAGTCACCCCATCTGGCAGCTCGGATGTTCATCCCAGGTCTGTCCCCAGGCACTCTCACTGCAGCTTCTGCTTGGGAGCATCTTGTAGCCTTTCCTTAACCAGGATTCAGGCGTGTCCCTGCCTTCACGGAGCAGGAAACAGCCTCTCTTCTGGGCCTGATGACCCTCTTGCAATTTTTTTTTTTTTTTTTTGGCACAAGGTTTTATTCAGACACTCCTGATTTCCAGAATTTGAAAGAGGTATGCTCAGCTAAATCATTTGCAAATAAATATGTACAAACATACTTCACAAACTCAGACAGGATTTTAAAATGCTCTTTATCCAATACAGACTGCCACCCTGTAAAGCCTTTTTCTTATTCAAGTTGCCTAATTATTTTTGTTATTTAATATTTTTACACCATGCTTCAGATTGTAAATTTGTTAGTCATTTAGCTCTGAAGACCCCACCCCCGACATGTGCTGTTTGTCTTAGAGATGAACAGAGAATAAATGAATCTGGATTTTCCCCTTCCCAGATTTTCAGGGTATTCTTAAAACCACTCTGATGACTACTTAAAAACAGAATGAGGTTTCTGTTGTTTTTCCTTCCCTCTCCAACTTAAAGAGTTTGGGCAGTGTCCCTGTGGACAAACACCTGTACGTTGAACAAGGAGTCCTGGTGGTGCAGTGGTTAAAGCACTCGGCTGCTAACCAGAAGGTCAGCAGTTTGAACTTACCAGCCACTGCGCGGGGGAAAGATGTGGCAGTCTACTTCCATAGATTTACAGCCTTGGAAACCCTATGGGGCAGTTCTACTCTGCCCTATAGTGTCACTATGAGTCAGATTCAGCTTGACGGCAGTAGGTTTGGTACATTGAACAGGAGTCCTGGTGGTGCAGTGGTTAAGAGCTCGGCTACTAACCAAAAGGTCAGCAGTTTGGGTCCAACCAACCATTCCTTGGAAACCCTATGAGGAGGTTCTACCCTGTCCTATAGGGTTGCTATGAGTCAGCATTGACTCGATGGCAGGATTTTTTTGGGGGGTTATACCCATCGAGTCAATTCCTACTCATAGGAGCCCGATAGGACAGAGAGAACTGCCCTATAGGGTTTCCGAGGCAGTGGTCTTTGTAGAAGCAGATCGCCAGGTCTTTTCTCCTGCAGAGCTGCTGGTGGGTTTGAACCACCTACTGATGCTTGATTCCACCCTCAGGGATTCTGATTTGGCAGGGCTGGGGCAGAATTTTAAAAAGCTTCTCAGGTGTCTTAGTTATGTAGTGCTGCTATAACAGAAATACCATAAGTGGATGGCTTTAACAAAGAGAAATTAATTTTCTCACAGTCTAGTAGGCTACAAGTTCAAATTCAGGGTATTGCCTCCAGGGGAAGGCTTTCTCTCTCCATAGGCTCTGGAGGAAGGTCCTTCTTGTCAATCTTCCCCTGGACTAGGAGCTTCTCTGCGCAGGAACCGTAGGTCCAAAGGACGCCCTCTGTTCCCGGTGCTTCTTTCTTGGTGGTATGAGGTCTCCTGTCTCTCTGCTCACTTCTGTCTTTTACATCTGAAAAGAGATTGGCTTCAGACACTATCTAATCTCGTAGATCTCATCAATATAAATGCCACTGATCCATCTCATTACATCATAGTGATAGGATTTATAACACATAGGGAAATCACAGCAGATGACAAAATGGCAGACAATACTGGGAATCATGACCTAGCCAAGTTGACAGAGATTTTGGGGGAGACACAAGTCAATCCGTGACACCAGGTGATCCTAATAGGCAGCTAAGGCTGAGATCACGGAAGCAGTGATTCTCAACTGTGGTGGTTTTGCTCCCTTCTTCCATCCAGGAAACATTTGGCAATGTCTAGCGACATTTCTGATTGTCATGACTTTGGCATGGAGCAGGTGCTACTGGTATCTGCTGAACATCCTGTGGCACACAGGACAACCCCTCACGACAAATAAGGATTCAGCCGGCCCCAAATGTCAGCAGTGCTGAGGTTGAGAAAGCCTGTTCTGGAACAGTGGTGCTCATGTTTTAATGGGCATCAGAATCACTTGTTACAACACTAATTGCTGGGCTCCGCCCCCAGAATCTTTGGTTAGGTAGGTCTGGGGTGGAGCCTGGGAATTTGCATTTCTAACAGGTTCCCAGGTGATGCTGAAGCTGTTGGTCCAGGGGCCACACTTTGAGAACCACCACCATAGAATGGGAGCCCTGGTGTCTCAGTGGTTGAGAGCTAAGGTGAGCTATGGCTGCTAACCCAAAGGTCTGCATTTTGAATCCACCTGCTCCTTGGAAACCCTGTGAGGAAGTTCTTTTCTGACCTGTAGAGTCGCCATGAGTTGGAATCCACTTGACGGCAATGGGTTTGGTTTTTGGTTACTCTAGAATGAGAAACCCTGAGGATGCAAATGATTAAGGATTTGATGGCTAACCAAAAGGCTGACGGTTGGAACCCACCCAGTGGCTCTGCGGGAGAAAGACCCGGTGATCTGGCTCCGTAAAGATTACTGCCAAGAAAACCCTCTGGGGCAGTTCTTCTCTGTCACACGGGGTCACTTTGAGTCGAAATTGACTCAACAGCTCCCAACAACTTCACCCTAGAATGACTCTGAATCCTACTTGCCTAGATCTATGATACATTGTATCAACTGTGAATACTAGAAAACTCTAAAATGACAATGACTTAACTAAGACAGAAGAGTATTTCTCTCTTACGTAATAGGAGTACAGAGGAAGTCATCAGGATCCCAGGCTCCCATCTTCTTGTTAGACCATCTTGGTTCATGACTTCCATTGTCAAGGTCCCCCTCATAGTCCCAGACGGCTGCTGGAGCTCCAGCCATCCATGTCTCCATTGGCAGAAGGTAAACATTTGGGCTTCTTCTAGCTCTTTTGAGCAGCCTCCCTGGAAGTCCCACAACACTTCTGCTTATTTCTCATTGGCCAGATCTTAGTGGCGTACGATACCTAGCTGCAAGGCAGGCTGGGAAATGTAATCTTGTGATTTGGGGCTGTAATGTGCCAGCCAAAATCAGAGTTCTGCTACTAAGTAGAAAGGAGAGAATAGGTATTGGGCTGGGTAACTAACAGCTTCTGCCCATATGTACATGTCTATCCTTCCTAATAAAAAAAAAAAAATGTGGCATGGAGCCCTGGTGGCGCAGTGGTTAAGAACTTGGGGGGGCTAATCAAAAGGTCAGCAGTTTGAATCCACCAGCCACTCCTTGGAAACTCTGTGGGGAAGTTCTACTCGGAATTTACTCAACAACAGCGGGTTTGGTTTTTGGCATAGTAGCCTCCGGGTGGTACGAATGGTTTGTGCTTGACTGCTGACCTAAAGGTGGCAGTTCAAACACACCCAAGAGTGCTTTGGAAGAAATGCCTGGCAATCTACTTCCTTAAAGATTACCCTATGGAGCACTCCTACTCTGTAACACATGGGGTTGCCATGAGTCGGAATCCACTCAACAGCAACGGGTTTTTATTTATTTATTATTATTATTTTTTGATGTGTCAGGTGGAGTCCCTGGGTAGTGCAAAGAGTTAATGTGCTCAGCTGCTAACTGAAAGGTTGGTGGTTTGAGTCCACCCAGAGCACCGCAGAAGAAAGGCCTGGCAATCAATCTACTTCCAAAAATTAGTGAGAATCCTGTGGATCAGGGCAGTTAGATCCGCAACTGATTATGGCAATGGCATGGGACCAGGCAGCATTCTGTTCTGTTGTATATGGGGTTGCCATGAGTTGGGGGCTGACTAGAAGTCAGCTAAGCACAATAACAGAAGAGTTTGATAGAGGCAGGGGTGAGGGGTGAGGAAGGGCGTGCATGTTTGGATCTGTGCAGACTGGTTCTGTCCTAACCTCATTTTCCTCCCCCTGTCTTGATTCCCTCATCTCTTCCCCCGTCCCACCCCCCCTTGGCTGGGTCTGCCACACTGGGATGAGAGTCTGGGCTGTTGTATGTATTGCTTTTTATTTTATTTTGCAAATGCCTCACAACATTCCCCTCTGTGTTTAAGGTCCCACTGCCAAGGGCATGCAGTTGCCAGGCAGCAGGAAGGAAGTCCCTGTGTGATTCACTGCTTGTTGCCAGTGAATTTGCTAGCTGCCTGCGTCTCCCAGGGGAAAGGCCTTCTGGAGACAGCTCAGAGGGCTGCGGCTCAGAAGGCAAGGAAACCAGAGAAACTAGCAGAACTTTGGGGTTGTTTTGGGTGTTTCCAGGTTCAGACCAAAGGGAGTGTCTGGAGGGCCAGGGCAGTACCTGGGGCGAGGACTCCTGGTTTCCTTCTTGGCTACCAATCTAGGAGCCGTCTGGAGCGCCAGTGCGCCTCTGTGTCTACATGTTGGCTGGCTATTTTTTTTGTAGGTGCCTCTAAAATGCAGACTCTCTCTTTTCCCAGTTCTCCAGCAGAGGAAGGTCTTGAACCATCTTCCTGCTCATTCCCGCTGGGGTCCTCCCTCTGAGGGTCTCTCATCTCTGACAGTTAGCACCCCCTCCCTGTGTCATAGTAGCTGCAACATCCCTTGTTGTTGTTGTTGTTAACTGCCACCAAGTTGGCCCCGACTCATGGCGACCCCATGTACCATGGAATGGAAGGCCGTCCATGATTGGACCATTGTGATCCATAGGGTTTTCACTGGCTGATTTTCAGAAGGACATCACCAGGCCTTTCTTCCTGGTCTTACTCTGGAAGTTCTGCTGAAACCTTTTCATCAACATTACAACATACAAGGCTCCACTGACAGATAGGTGGTGGCTGAGCATGAGGTGAACTGGCTGGGAATTGAACCCAGGTCTCCCTCAGGGAAGATGAAAATTCTACCACTGAACCCCTAATGCCCTTACACCCAGGTGGGAGAGCTCCTTTGCACCAGGCTGAGCTGTGATCTCACAGGTTGCTGTCATTTCCAGAATGCTTCTGGGTGCTAATCCTTAGTGTATTTTTCTTGAGATAGTGCTGGCCTTCGGTTTTTATTCTTGCCTAAGGAAATGTGATCAGTAGTGTGTCTCCTCTCTACTGTGGTCCTCAAGGCAGGGCTTGCCCGTCTTGTTATTTCTGTATCTACAACATCTAACCTGATATGGCTCTTGTGGATACGTGCGTTTGTGGTCATTCACATAATTCCTTGCATAGTTGATGACGGCTCTAGACTCAGAGACCCAGAGAGCAGCCTTCGTCACAGGCCGAGATTTATCTGTATCTTACATTGCTGGGCCTGACCAATTAAAAAAGGAGGAGTCCCCTGAGGACGTTTAGTGATACTAAATATATTTGTTGGATGACATGACCTGTGTGGTTCAAACAGTTAAGCACTTGGCTACTAACCGAAAGGTTGGCTGTTCAGACCTACCCAGAGGCACCTCAGAAGAAAGACCTGGCCATCTGCTTCCACAAGATCACAGCCATGAAAACCCTAGGGAGTACAGTTCTACTGTGGAACACATGGGGTCACCATGAGTTGCAAACAACTTGACGACAACTGGTTTTTGGTTTAAATATATTTGTTACTCAGAAAAGGTGGGGGGTTGGTAGGAAGGTAGGAAAATGTGATGAGTCCAAGTCCATCTTAATGTATCTGGGGAAGGAGAATTGTGTTTACTGGTGTCTTCCCATTTCCTCTCAGTGCCCGCTACCTGTAATTTCCTCATTAGTTTTTTAGGGCGTCGTGGAAGCAGAGAGACGTTCCGATGAAAGTGTACATTAAGGACCAGACCCTTGTCATCCCTCTATGGAGAACACTGGCACTCCCTGTGCCTCAGTCTTCCCATCTGTAAAGCAGGTCATCTAACACTTCTCTGCTTCTGTTCCCCCAACCCATCTCCGTATCTCAGAGTAATACTAGTGATACGCTGAAAAACATAATGCCACTTCCTTTAGGCTGGTTGTATTCAGGTCTGTACATATATATATGTTTTTTAAATTAGTGATGAGTGTACTGGTAGGATTTGTGTAGCTTTGCTGTGATGATTCAGTATGTACGAGGAATTTCCTGAGAGGTCTAAACAGACCTTTTTGTTTTTTTTCTTCTTTTCTTGACTAAATCACTGCTTTGTGAAGTATAAGTCCTGTTCAGTACCCAGAAAGTTACAGACTAAAGACTGTAACCTGCTGTTCATTCCTGAATCCATATGCTGAAAGAGCCAGGCCAGAATCTAACTCTTGTGCTGTTTTATGTCCACAGACCTGGAAGGATCGACTGAGGGATGCTCTTTCCCAGCCTCATCTCCCACCTGGGAGCTTGCTGAACGCAACAGATGCCACCAGAACCTCAGACAGACCTGGCCAAGGTTGGATCACCTCTTTCGAAGAGCTTTGGATTTGATCGAGAACTCTTATTTGGGAGAATGAAGAAACATCTGGATTTGAGAAGACTTCTGAGGAGAAAGTAAAGACCCTCACCCTGAGGAGCAGCCTGCGTGTTGACCTGCGTGAGCAGGAAGATGACTAGAATTGGAGAAGACGGCATTAGCCCAGACCTTGTGCTGCTTTTGTGTGGAAAGCATTGCCTCTGCTCTTGCCTGCTTGTGAGGCTCTCTGCGAGCCTGAAAACCACAGGGCTGTCTACCACACCTTTTCTTGCCTCCTGACTCTCACGTTTGCTGAGCCTTTGGACCTAGCGATTCTTCTTGTTTGCTCCGTTATCTCCCAGCCGGATACAAGAGTGAATAGTTAACTACACTTAGGTCAAATGATCTTAATTTTTATTCCTACCCCTTTTACAAAGCCCAGTGTTTCTGCGTTGCTACGCACGCAGTCTTGGAATAGCTCTCCCTTCTCATGTATTTGGGATCTAGCCCTGTAGGTTTCCGAGAGACAGACGAATCAGTGAGAAAATTCTACAGGCTCTCGGATGTTAGGTCTGCTCGAGAAGGCTTCAGCAGGGGAGCTGGATCTTGGAGGCTGGTGTTCTCCAGTTTCAATGTTGTTTGTTTGGGTCATGCACAGGTGTGCACCTGGAAGGGCAAGAAATGAACACTGCTGTTCATCACAGCTATCTCCTGTGACACAGATATGCAGTAGCTGCGAGGACCCACTTCTCTTAGGGGGCACTTGTGATCTAGGCTAGAGCACGGTGCTTCGTTATAGACTCTCCAACTATCGGGGTTGTATTCATCAAGGACCCCCTACCCCAGTGTGCTGACGACAACTGGCAACAGCTTGGGCCCTGCAACACACAAGTCCTGTTTATTTCTTTTACTGTGTAGCCGTACACATGGCCGAAGATACTTTCTAGGTATCTGTCATGGGTCAGCCTTGTCTGAAATGCAGAGCCAAAGATGTGCGTACTTCCTAACGTCCAAAATGGATGGATGGCTTGCTTTTGTAAATACAATTAAAGCTAAACATATATAGCTTCCCCGTGTTGTATGTGATCCATTTTGTGTAACCATTTAAGTGTCTCCTAAGTGGGATGGTGGCGACCTTCTTAGAACCTCAGACTCACCACAGAATGCTTGAGGAGAACCTTATGGGGGTGTTTTTTGCTATTGAAATTTAAGGACTGTTTCGGGGGTCTCACCTTCCTTTTCCTTTCTTTAGTATGCAGCCATAAGTGTTGTATTAGTTGGATTCCTTCAGGTTTCGATAAAGAGAGACATCTGTGTGTTAGTTCACTAAATGCTGGCTTACTCCAAAAGTACGTTTGAAATAAGGTAGACAGGAAACAATCTCAGCAGCTGCCCAGCTAGGCCTTTTTAAGAAGCCAAAGATCGTTCAAGAAGCTGCTATAGATGGTTTCCAGGGATACCAATAGCTATAATATCATGGTCATCTTTATCTTCTAGAGTTTGCTGCTCCTGACTCTCTAGAGTTTGCTATGGTGGTGAGCTGAGGGTGCCCAATACTCCCAGTTGGCCCAGGACTGAGGGGCTTCCTAGAATGCGGGACTTTCAATGCCAAAACTGAGACAGCCCTGGGCAAACTGGGACAACTGGTCATCCTACAGGGTAACTTGATGACCTCACCTCTACTTTACCTGCTGTAAGCAACTGCTATTGAATCAACCGCTAACTCCTGATTGAGTCAGTTGTTTCCAGGTTGGCAGGGTTTCACGGTATTGAATAAAACTGTGGGCACAAAGGACCAGCTGGGACTACTTCCTTTTGATGACTCCTGTGGGCATTCTGGGTATTAGGGATTCCTTTCCAATACACTTCTATTTATAAAGGTGAAGGTAACCTTTCTTATTAAAACAAAAACAGTTCAATAAGAAACAACAACTCACAGAACCTCTGGGAATAGAAAGTAGACTATGACAGTTGTGTGTGTGCATTGCATAGAATAATGAGCCAAGAACAGAATTCTGCATCTTTGCTAGAAAGGGGCTAAGAGCTAAAACCTTGGGGACAGTGTTGCCTCGAGAGCAAAGCTGGCTAGAGGACTTCCTGACATGCCTTTGAACTCCAGGATCCTTTCAAATATCAAGAGCGTGTAAACTGGGCCTAAGTATGTACCTTCTCTCTGAAGTCTCCTAGATAACCGCCGAGTTGAATGCAGATAGCGTTGACTGGGACCTCCGAGCTCTTTCTTACCTTTCCAGACACTGGCTTTAATCTGGGATAAGGGAGCGGAACTTGGTGGTGGTAGTAGGGGGTAGAGGCGGGGAGAGTGGTGCCAGCCCCATTTTTGGTGTTCATGACAAGTAAGAACAATCTGAAGGCAAATTATAGGTTCTTTTTGCCGGTTAGTCAAAGCCAGATTTTCAGGCTCACATGCCATCCTGAAGTTGTTGCTGCTTGTCAGGGGATCTGGCCTCCATCTTTTCTGCTGAAAGACCAGCATGAGCAGCCGCTGGAACACGGTCCTTCTGCTAATCCTGCTCATCTTGAGTGGCATGGCCACAGGGAGGTAATTACATGCTAGGGAAGGGATGAGCATGCAGACATCTTGAGACTATTCTTTCGTTAGGAACCCTGGGTGGTGCAAACAGTTAAGCACTCGACTGCTAACTGAAAGCTTGGCGGTTCACCCCATGCACCATGGTCATTACCCCTGGCCCGAATCCCACTGCCTTCCTACCACTGAAGGAATGCTGGCCCAACCCCTTGGGTGCCATTTTTTCTGTTTTAAGAGATCAGCTCATTTCAGATGTTTTCTTCACTTACATCCTGCATTGCGTATTTTGATTTCCGGAAGTCCCGCTGTTGTGTCAAAGGCAACAACCTCCTCACTCTCTCTTTTCTCATCTTCTCATCTACATAGAGTCCCAGAATCCCAGAGCTAGAAGTAGTCCAAAACATCACTGACATCTGGGTCTACCTCTGACTAATGCAAGTGCCCTCTTTCAGACGTCTGATGAGGGATCGTCCGGCCGGGGGGGTGACAGCCTTTCTGGCAGAATGGGAGAGGACTGTGAGAGAAGGCTGAATGATACTCAACTTGATGGGTAAGCGGGTGAATTTCCAAGAGTATTTTGTGGACTGCCAATGAAAACCCTATGTATCACAACAGAATATTGTCCAATATGGTGCTGGAAGATGAGCCCCCTAGGCTGGAAGGCACTGCCCAATGGCTGTAACACTGGACAATGATCATGAAGATGGTGCAAAACCAGGCAACATTTTGTTATGCTGTCTGTGGGGTCACCATGAGTTGGAGCCAATTCAACTACAACTGGCAGCGACAACATGGGTTGCCAAGTGTCCAAGGACATCAATTTCTTGATGAGATTTTGAACCAAATGTATTTTGCCCTCTCAGCCACATATATCAATCTCCTGTTTCTGGACCCGTGTACTGTGTCCTGTCCTGGTGAACAACAGTACAGGTTGGGAGACCAGAAGACCTGAGTTCTTTTCTCAGAAAGTCCCTTATCTCAATGTCTTCTGTGTAAAATGTGATCAGGCCCCGTGATCTCTGAAGCCTCTTCCAGCTCTGACGTTCTGTGATTCTGTCATATTTGATGCATAAGCCAACAGCTTTCCAAGAGTTCATGGCTTGAAGATTTGCTTTTAATTTGCCCCGTATTAGAGTAGCATATCAGACTTGGTCCCAGGAGCAATGTAAAGGCAATTTCATCCACGTGCTGAACGTACCCATTCCACCATGACTCATTATGAGCTTGATTTAGCTGCAAGTTTTTATTTCATTTGTTATACATGAGATTAAGGTTTACAGAGCAAACTAGTTTCACATCAGCACATTGTCCTATGACCTTGGTTAACAACCTCACGACATGTCAGCACTCTCCCTTCTTAATCCTGGGTTCCCTATTACCAGCTTTCCTGTTCCCTCCTGCCTTCCAGTCCCTGCCCCAGGGCTGGTGGGCCCCTTTGGTCTTGTTTTGTTCCATGAGCCTGTTTAGTTCCCCAAGTTTTTGTTCAAGCTTCTCTATGAGATTTTTTTCTATGTCAGTTGAAACTTGACCTGCAGGAAAAGTTTTGTCTTTCTCAAATGGTCCTGAAAACCCCTGTGGGGAAAAAGTTGGAGCCATATTGACTGACAGATGGGAGATTCAGATGGTAAGGTGAGCCCCTCTGCTAGGGAAGAGACGTTTAAAGGGCTAAGAGTAACCTTGGACGTGACCACTGACCTTGGGCAAGATCTCTTTCATGCCAGGCTGGTGGAAAGTAAGGCTGGTTCCCCTACCTCTACTTAGGGGAGCGAATTCATCTCTGCTCAGGCCTGAACTAATTAACTAACCAGGTGCCTCTGGGTGGACTTGAACCTCCAACCTTTTGGTTAGTAGGTTTGCACATTATTTGCACCACTCAGGGACTCGAGGCCTGAACTGTGGGTCTTGAAACCTGGAGTCTAGGCTTGCCTTTGCTTCACATAAGCTCCAAGACCATGTCTAAGTCACTCAAGTTTTTCTCTGGGTCTTGATTTTCTAATCTATAAAATGGGAGAGGGGAGGAAGTGTTTGGTCTTGATGGTCCTCTAAAATTCCTCCCATGTGTCAGTTGGAAGCCTTGCCTAATCTAGTCGGTGTCTGACTGCTTCTCTGACAAGTAGTTCTTTCTCCCTTTGCCTTCTTTCTCCCAAGTCAAAAATGGACCTGTCCTGGGAAGTCCATTACCAAAGAATACTTCAAAGCTGTTTGCACTCATTGTCGTTTGCTCTGAACGTGACTTTGTTGAGGGAGAAGGCAAATAGACATACGGACTGATGACGGGAGGGTGTGGAAGGGGGCCTGCTATTGACCCGGGGTGACTGGGAAGAAAAAAAAAAAAAACTTGCCTGCAATTCTGACCAATAAATAAAAACTAGGAGCTCTGCTTGGCTCAAACCTTAGGGGATTTATTAGTTTGCTTAATGAAAGGCAAATATTAAGTCTTAAGCTGACCGGTCTTGGGACCTGCCTTTGGCTTTTGTGTGCCGTCCGGCACCGATCACCATGTACTCAGGGTTATCGAGTTCTCTTGAAGGTTTTTTTTTTTTTAATTGTTTTTGTCTCCTTCCGTTCCCTGCCTTTCCACCACCAGCCCATCTACCCGCCATTTCTGGTAACTAGGCCTGGGTTCTGGAGAGGGAAGGTAGTAGAGGTTGTGTCATCCTGCTCATAAAACTGTCTATATTCAGGGTGGCAGCTTGCCTGGGAATTGCCAGTGCCCATGGTGTGGTGGCTCAAGTGATGGAGCCCACCAGGGGGTCCTCAGGGGCTCCCTCCACTCACTACTCTGAAACTTGAATGTTCTAATGAGGATGAAAGGGTATCTCATTGTGGTTTTGATTTGTATCTCTGCAATGGCTAATGACTTTGAGCATCTTTTCATGTCCTCATTGGCCGTTCGAATATCCTCTTTGTTGAAACGTGTGTTCAAGCCCTTTGCCCATTTTTTTCATTGGATTGTCTTTTTGTTATAAAGTCAGCATGACTTTGATCCTTTGGCAGTTCTTCATGGGAGAGTCTATTATTGAAAGATAGATAGATGTTGGGCACCTGGGCTACTGAAATCCTACTAATCCTTCAAGGCTCATCTCAAATGCTACCTTCTCCAGGAAGCCTTGCTGGATTTCTCTGTCACATATTCTTTTAAAACATCTGACATAGTATATACCAAAACAAACCTACTGCTGTCGAGTCATCACGGCCCTATAGAACAGAGTAGAACTGCACCATAGAGTTTCCAAGGAGTGGCTGGTGGATTTGAACTGCTGATCTTTTGGTTAGCGGTGGTGCTCTTAACGGCTACACCAGGCATTCAAAAAATATTGCTTCCTCCTTCTTGGACTGTAGCACTTTTAGTACCTCATTTACTGTGCTTATAATGAACTTGTTTAACTATCCCCTAGTCCCAAACGCATTCAAACACTCTCTACCTATCTACCTACCTACCTACCCAGAAAACCTACCTACCTGTCATTTATCTACCTAACCCTCTCTCTCTTTCTTTTTCCCCATAAGAGTAGGAAGAAACTGGATCTATCCTTACTCATTGAAATCCATCCCTGATGTGCCCAGTGAAGTTCAAGATCACATGGCAGGCACTATGACCAGCTGTTGCGTGTATTCCCTCATTTAATCCTCAGAAAACTGAGATTTACAGGGGTCAATTGACTTGACCGAGTCTTGCATGACAGCGCTTAGATTCAAACCCAGGTTCCTCAACCACTTCAAGTTCAGAGCTCTCCAGGCTGGAGGATGGCAACTTTTACATGGTAGATGTACCACGTACATATGTTGAAATACGTTGAGTTGACTCATTCTATCGATCTCCTATTACCGTGTGTGTCACCAAATTTGTGGTTGTTTGTCCACTATTGATCAATAAAGTGTTTTCTGAACAGTGGAGAAAACTGGTTGGTTGGTTGGTTGGTTCCCCTGCAGAAATTCTTATTAAAACAGAATGTGTCTGGTCTTTGCCAGTTATCTAGAGCTAGGTTCCTTTTTAAGGTGGGAGAGAGACATTTAAACTCAAAAGTTTAGGTCAAAAATTCCCAAAGAATTTCAGTGTCTAATAGGAAGAAACAACAGAAAACAAGCAAACAACAACAAAGAAACACATGTGGGATGGTCCCTGTGCAGATGCCCTTACTTACAGCCTAGCTAGACAAGGCCGGCACATGCAAAACTATCAAGCACATTTGCCAAACAAACTCGTGGCTGGTATTACCATGCTTCTGTGCTTATAGACCCAGTAACGGGTAGAGAAGTTGAATAATGGTGGGCAGATCCCTGGCCACAGCGAATGGGCCTAGCTTCAAGGCTCTGTACCTAGGGACAGAAGGCAAACTAGAAGGGACTCTGCTTGAAAGCAAACAGACCCAGGGACAGAAAATTCTGTTTCCATTTGTTATCTGATTACCCCTCCTTTAAGGCGCATTACGGAGCCGTAGTGGCTCAGTGGTTAAGAGCTCAGCTGCTGACCAAAAGGTTGGCAGTTAAATCTACCAGCTGCTCCTTGGAAGCCCTATGGGGCAGTTCTACTCTGTCCTATAGAGTTGCTATGAGTCAGAATTGACTCGATAGCAACAGGTTTAGGGAAGAGTATATAAAGGAGAGAGGAGAGCAGAAAAGTAGAAGTTTCACCTTTTGGGGGAAGACGACAAAAAATAAAAGATCGCTCCTATCTCATCTCATGTTGTTAGTTGCTATATATATAGTCAGCTCTGACTCATGGCGACCCCATGTACAACAGAACTAAATGTTGCCTGGTCCTGTGCCATCTTCGTGATTATTGGCATGTTTGAGCCCACTGTTGCGGCCACTGTGAATTTTGACTGCCTCCCAGCCTAGGGGCTCATGTGCCAGGACTATATTGGACAATATTCTGTTGTGATCCATAGGGTTTTCACGGGCTAATTTTTGTAATTAGATCACCAGGCCTTCCCTCCTAGTCAATCTGGAAGCTCCAGTGAAACCTGTCCACCATGGGTGACCCTGCTGCTATTGCAAATATTTCTTAGCTCATATATATACAAATAAGAGTTTGGACAAAGTAGATGTCATTTGTTGGCTGTGGTCACCAGGAGCAGTTTCAGATACGAGAGATTGCATGTCATTCGGCCAAGACAGACCAGGCAGTTCAGGAAATATAAATCCAATGTTTGATGATGCTTCACAATTAAAGCTCTTTGCAAAGAAAGCTTCTGATTAAAATCTCAACTTTACGAGGAACCTCATTCTTACAGATGAGGAAACCGAGACTGAGGGAGGTTCAATGACTTGTCATAGAGCACACCCTATGAGGTTCCTGTCACTAAGTGCAGTTCTTGGTTTGCCCTGTGTTATGGCTTATGTAGAGTCTTGGGTGGTTACCACGCTCGGCTGCTAACTGAAAAGTTGGGACTTTGAGTCCACTTACAGGTGCCTTAGAAGAAAGGCCAGGCAATCTACTGCCAAAAAATCAGCCAATGAAAATCCTATGGAGCACAGTTCTACTCTGGCACACATGGAGTTGCCATGAGTCAGAATCGACTCAATGGCAACTGGTGGTGTAGCCTATGCTATGGCCATCAAAATGGCCAAAATGTAAACTGTATAGTCATAGCATGCTGCTGTAACAAAACACGCCCAAACTGCAATGGTTTCACCCAAGGAGTTTTTCTCGATTATGCTTCAGACAAATGTGAGTTGTCCGGGTGAGGACGGGAGGCTGTTTTTCATGTAGAAATGCAGAGAACCAGGATCCTTCTGTCTGGGATACCACCACCTCCTGGGGCCTCTTCCCCTTCTGCCAGCATGTAGGGAGAGAGCACAGTGAGAAGGCATACTCCTGTCTAACTGTGTTGGCCTGGAAGGGACACCTATCATTTCTGCTGATGTTCCATTGGCAGGAACCGGCTACATGTCTCCACCTGGAAACAAGAGGGCTGGGAAATGTGAGCTCTCTGCCCTGGAGAGGAGGAACACATGCACGTTGGCAAGCACTAGCTGTCTGTGCTACACAAACTAAGCCCCTGTGTGACTTCTGTGGTGCAGCTTACTGGCCTTCACCGTGGCAGCGATTGAGACCCATTGGTTTTGGCCGTCAAGATGTCCATTGTCACGGGCCTGGCTGTGCAGGATTATATCTTTTGTACTGCGAATGTAGGCATTGGCGAAACACAAGGCTCCAGGAATTGACAGAATACCAACTGAGATGTTTCAACAAATGGATGCATGTAATGCTGGAAGTACTCTCTTGTCTATGCCAAGAAATTTGGAAGACAGCTACTTGGCATCAACTGGAAGAAATCCCTATTTATGCCTGTTCCAAAGAAAGGTGATCGAACGGAAAGTGGAAATTATCTAACAATATCATTGATATCACACGCAAGTAAAATTTTGCTGATGGTAATTCAAAACCGATTACGGGAGTACATCAACTGGGAACTGCCAGAAATTCAAGCTGGATTCAGAAGAGGACCTGGAATGAGGGATATCATTGCTGATGTCAGATGCATCTTGGCTGAAAGCAGAGAATACCAGAAAGATGTTTACCCATGTTTTATTGACTATGCAAAGGCAGTTGACAATGTGGATCATAACAAATTATGGGTAACGTTGTGAAGAATGGGAATTCCAGAACATTTAATTGTGCTCATGTGGAACCTGTGTACAGACCAAGAGGTAGTCGTTCTAACAGAACAAGGGAGTACTGCATGGTTTAAAGTCAGGAAGGTGTGCACCAGGGTTATATCCTTTCACCGTACTTATTCAATCTGTATGCTGAGCAAATAATCGAGAGGCTGGACTGTGTGAAGAAGAATGTGGAGTCTGAATAGGAAGAAGACGAACAATCTGCATTATGCAGATGACACAACCTTGCTTGCTCAAAGCGCAGAGGACTTGAGCACTTACTCATGAAGATCAAAGAGTACAGCCTTCAGTATAGATTTACACCTCGACATAAAGCAAACAAAAATCCTCACAACTGGACCAATAAGCAACATCTTGATAAATGGAGAAAAGATTGAAGTTGTCAAGGATTTCATTTTACTTGGATCCACAATCAGGCCCCATGGAAGCAGCAGTCAAGAAATCAAACAACATATTGCATTGGGCAAATGTGCTGCAAAAGACCTCTTTAAAGTGTTAAAAAGCAGAGATGTCACTTTGAGGACTAAGGTACATCTGACCCAAGCCATCTCCTCATATGCCTGTGAAAGCTGGACAATGAATACAGAAGACCAAAGAAGAATTGATGCCTTTGAATTACGGTGTTGATGAAGAATACTGAATATACCACGGATTGCCAGAAGAATGAACAAATCTGTCTTGGAAGAAGTACAGCCAGGCTGCTCCTTAGAAGTGAGGATGGCGAAACTTTGTCTCATGTACTTTCGACATGTTAACAGGAGGGACCAGTCCCTAGAGAAGGACATCATGCTTGGTAAAGTAGAAAGTCATCAAATAAGAGGAAGACCCTCAACAAGATGGATCGACACAGTGGCTGCAACAATGGGCTCAAGCATAACAATGATTGTGAACATGGTGCAGGATGGGGCAGTGTTTCATTCTGTTGTTCAAGAGGTCACTGTGAGATGGAATTGACTCGATGGCACCTAACAACAACAACAATAACTGTGAATGTCAGAGACTTGAGAGCCCCTTTCCGGGCTTGGTGACTCTCAAAGAGGCAGGATGGTACAGTGATGGAGAACAGGGCTCTGGCCTCAGCCTGAGCCACTCTGCTGACTTCTAGCAGTGAGACCTCAAGTGAGTAACAGCGTCTCCCCAAGCCTCAATTTCCTTATCTTTAAACTGCTTCATAGGGTTGCTGCAAGGCTTAAATGAGGTAATATAAGTATAGTACTTACAACAGTATCAGGAACTCAGTGCTCAGTAAATGTGACCTCTTAGCTTTCCACTCTGGATTGAAGCCGTCTGCCATGGCTCTTGGCTCAGACCATCCCTGTGCCTGGCTGGGAAGAGGGGACTTCACATGGGAGTCTCCGCCATTGCCTCTGTGTTGTCTGGTGGGAAGTGGCATCATGGATTCCCGTTGGCTGTGGATGAGCACTCTGGGCTGTTAGGTTTGGTATTGGGATTGAGCTGAGCGGCTGGCCAAGAGTCTAGACTATCTGGACACTGACCCTTAGAATACTTCTGGGGCATTTTCTACATCAAGTTAGCCTCTTTTGGCTCAATATCAGTCAAGCCTTTTCTCCCAAAGGCCAAGTTTGTTCTTTCTAGAATCTATAGTTGCATCTACCAACTAAAAAACAAAAGCGAAAACAAGCCCAAACCCGTTGGCATCAAGTTCCAATTCATGGCAACCCCATGAGTTACAGAGTAGAACTGCCCCATAGGGTTTTCTTGGCTGTAATCTTTACGAAAAGATTGCCAGGCCTTCCATCCACAGAGCTGCTGGGTGGGCTTGTACTGCCAATCTTTAGGTTAGTTGTTGTTATTAGGTGCCGTCTAGCCTTTTCTGACTCATGGCGACCCCATGTGTGCAGAGTAGAACTGCTCCATAAGGTTTTCAAGGCTGTGACCTTTTAGAATCAGATTGCCAGGCCTGTCTTCCAACCTTTCAGTTAGTAGTCTAGTGCTTAACCATTTGCGTGTAACCATGTACACCACCAGGGCTGCCTCCAACTAAGGAAGCCTTACAGAATATACATTTAGACATAGGTATAGGAGCCCTGGTAGCTCAGTTGTTAAGTGCTCAGCTGCTAACCAAAAGGTCGGCAGCTCAAACCCACCAAACTGCTCCTTGGAAAGCCTACGGGGCAGTTCTGCTCTGTCCTATAGGGTTGCTATGAATTGGAATCAACTTGATGGAAACGGGTTTGGCTTGTTTTTTGTGATTGGGTTCTTGAAGCCCTTTCTGTTAGCTCCTCTCCTGGGGGAAGAGAGAAGAGCTGATTTCCAAGCCTGCAGGAGAGCCCGCCTGCCTGCCTGCCTGCCTTGCCTGCCTCCTCTTTCCATGCTGGGGTTTCAGAGCACACCCTTTCCCGCATACTCCTGATCAGCAAGTCCCTCTCTCAGACCCCCCTGGCCTGGGCGTGGGCTCTTGTAACTGTGAGACCTCAGTCCCCGGGCTCCTGGCACCTGCACAGCCTGTTCCCTCTCCGGCTCCCCTGGCACCATCGAGAATGGAAAAGCTGGTCTGTTTACAGGACCCGGGGCCAGTACAGCATTAAAAAATAAGGAGCAAATAAAATGTTGTAAACAGATTTCCTTTCCAGCAAGGAGCACTCCTTCCCTGGTCTTCCAACATGGCCATTTTTCTCATCTATTTGGATAAACTTTCATCCTGGGCAATTACCATTCCTCGGGTGGGACCGCCTGTTTCCGTTGGTTATTTATTTTGATTTTGATCATTCCTCTGCTCTTTGAGCATTACACACCTAATAGTAAAGAAAATATGTTCCCTATCGGAGCACGAGGAGCGACCTTTGCCTCCCCTTCCCTTTTTCTTCCCCTTTCCCCTTTTCTTTCACCACCCCTCCACCTCTGACTTCACCGTACTGTGTTGGCATGGTGGACATTTCACCCTGGCTGGAAGCTGGCTGCAGTGCATTGGTTGGGTGGGAAGGAAGGGGGGCCGGAGGTGAAGCCGAGGAGAGAGATGGCTTCACATAAAGCCTGGAGCAGATAAAAAAGAGCTTGTTGTATGGGTGACCGACCATCCCTCTAGGAGCTCTTCAGCGTGACTCCCCCTTGTTAAGTTTGTATGAGCAGAAAGCCACTGATCTGGCGTTTCCTGACCCCAGCAGGTAGCTTATTGTAAAACAGTTCATCTGGAGGGGAAAAAATACCTTGGTTCAGCATTTTCATTTTTTTGCTTTGAACCGAGACTTGAGAGAAGGGGATGGAGGTGAATTGCCTTTTCGCTAGCTCACAAATCCATGTGACTGGAGGAAACAAAGCAAAACTTCAGACAACTGCCGTGTGTCTTTATGAAGGCTTTATGTTACTAAGGCAGTTGTGTAGAGTCAACCCGGACTCGTGGTGACCCCATGTGTGTCAGAGTAGAACTGTGCTCCGTAGGGTTTTCAGTGGCTTTTTTTTTTTTTTGGAAGTAGATCTCCAGGCCTTTCTTCTGAGGTGCTTTGGGTACAATTGAGCAGGTTAACCTTTTGCACTGCCCAGAGACTCCTTTTTGTTATTCAAAATATCTGAATAGCAGCCTTTAATAATTGTTATCAAGGGCCACTATGTGCACATTTTAAACCATCCCTCTCATCCTCTCATTCCCTCTGCCCTCTATTTTCCTTTTGTGTTTGCTGGAGGAAGAGGGAGCGTATCTCACTCTGACAATGATAGTTGTTGTTGTTAGGTGCTGTGTAGTCACTTCCAACTCATAGCGTGACCCTATGTACAGCAGAACAAAACACTGCCCGGTCCTTCGCTCTCCTCATGATCGTTGTTATGTTCGAGCCCATTGTTGCAGCCACTGTTGTCAGGCCATCTCACTGAGGTTCCTCCTCTTTTTCACTGACCCTCTGCTTTACCAGGCATGATGTCCTTCTCCAGGGACTGGTCCCTCCTGATAATGTGTCTAAAGTATGTGAGATGCAGTCTGGCCATCCTCACTTCTAAGGTGCATTCTGGCTGTTAGTGTGGGTGATTTTCACGTAGTGCACTTCCCCTTCCTAAAGCCTTTGCCTGGCTGGATGAGCTGGTATTCTTGAGGTGCTGACTTCCAAGAGGCCATGAAGAGCAGAGTGGAAATGACTCATTGACAGGTCATGAAATCAGTTTGGCTTCAAGTTCCTTAAGATTTTACTCAGTGGAGGCACCAGGAGGAGACTTGGTGGCAGGTGAGGCCTTCTGTGCCGTCGCAGCTTCCCGATGAGTCTCTGGCTCCCTCCTTCCAGACTGCCACCTCCACACCTTCTTCCAAAGGTGTTCTGGAGCTGTCACAGAGTGCCCTGACCTAGACTTGGTATCTGGGTTATGTGTTGGTGACGCAGTGAAGAGAGAAGCTGGACTCTCTCCTGTTTGGGGTATGTGGGGCTTCTTCCCAGCTCAGTCTTCTGAGGGCTGAAGGGGATGACTGTTATTCTAGGGGGTGTGACAGTCTCATTAATAAAACCTGGTTGGCATTGGAGTGATTCTTGACGTGAACGCTGAAGAGTAAAATGCACAGAGCCATGTGCTGTACCCAGATCCAAAAATGCACTGCCGGCTCTGTGCCTGGTGGCTAGCAGCTTTGGGTAGACTTTTCCAGAAGCGAGGAGGGATTGCCAAGTGCCCACTCTCAATCTCTACCATCTGTCTGTCAGTTTGTCGTACTGTGGCAGCTTGCGTGTTGCTGTGATGCTGGAAGCTATGCCTCCAGTGTATCTAACACCCGCAGGGTCATCTGTGGTGGACAGATTTCAGCAGAGCTTCCAGACGAAGATAGACTAGGAGAAAGGCCTGGCGATCTACTTTGGAAAATTAGCCAACTCTCTTGCTTTGGACACATCATCAGGAGGCTGAGTCATTGGAGGAGGACATCATGTTTGGTGAAGCAGAGAGCCAATGAGGGTGAGGGAGACCCTCAGTGAGATGGATTGTCACACTAGCCACAATGATGGACTCGAACATGCCGGTGATCATGAGGATGACACAGGACCAGGTAGCATTTTGTTCTATCATACATTTTGTCTATATGAATCAGAGTGAGCTCGACAGCGGCTATCTATCTGTCTGCCTGTCTGTCTATTCCCAATCGGGTGCTCAGACCCCTTTGAGAGCAACAGGAGACTAACCTCATAAAAATTATTATTCGATAATCTAATGTGGTGAGAGAGACAGAGATGTGGTCCTTGTTCTTGGACCTCAGTCTGGGGAGCACTGATGTTCAGGTAGGTTACCTGAGCTACCTAACATCACTCAGCAAGTTCATGGTGAGCCTGAACTGGAGCAGGCCTTCGATCCCCTCCTGAAACTGGACCACTGATGCCTCCAAGGGCAACTGCAGGGAGAAGAGGCTGAGAAAGCATCTGGGAAGACAAGGAGGGAGGGGAATTCAGCCCAGGCAAAGTGCTGCAGAAGCAAAATCCATTTGTGCCAGCTTTGTGCTGGCGTCAGGGTTGGGTGCTCTGGAGTCAAGAATGCTTTGAAAACGAGGTGCTGGGGGTGGATCAGCCCTCCATGGGGGTCACTGGACTCCCCAGGGAGAGGCCGACTTCATCCGGGCTGCCGCCCCATTCTCAGTTCTGCTCTATTTAGAACACTGTTTTTTTTTGTTTTTTGGAAAGCAGATTGTCAAGGAGGAAGGCACGAGGCCAGCAGCAAGCAGATTCTGCCCTGACTTTCTGAATTGCGGGCGGGGTGGGGGGAGGGGAGGAGAGAGAAAGGAAGGGACTCAGGGCAGGGCTAGTAACCTTCTCCATACCGCTGCCCATCACCTCCCCTCCCCCCAGCCCAGCAGCCCATCTAGGGGCAGGGGGAGCGAGATGCTATGAGGCCAAGTTAGCATCTGAAGCCATTTTTACTTGTGCAAGGAGAGGTGGGCAAGTGAGATTTTTGATTCTGTGAGTCCACGTGAGAGAAAGCCCTACTACATTTAGTACTGCCTTTTTTTTGTTGTTCTGTATGGTGTGGTGCTGAGTTGGACTTGAGACACAGCAGGCCAGGCTGCCTGGGAGCTGAAAGCCAAGGAATGTTGGCGGTCTCCAGCATGTTGAAAAGGCAACGGGAAGAAACCTTCTATAGAGACTCCGTGGCAACGCGGCCCTGCTGACACCTTCGTTTCTACCCAGTGAAACCCATTTCATCCATCCGACCACCAAAACCGTAAGATCATACATTTGTCATATTTTAAGCCACTACGTTTGTGGCAAGGAGCCCTGGTGGCATAGTGGTTAAAGTACTAACCGAAAGGTGGGGATTTGAACCCACCAGCCTCTCCATGGCAGAAAGGTGTGGCAGACTGCTTCCGTAAAGATTACAGCCTTGGAAACCCTATGGGCCAGTTCTACTCTATCACATGGGGTCTCTATGAGTTGGAATGAGCTCGATGGCACACAAGAACAGCAATAAGTTGGTGGCAATCTGTTATAGCAGTGATAGGAAACTAATGCAGCCCCTAACAGCTGTACAACTGTGGTCCTGTCTGCTCACCTCCCTGGTCTCCTGTTCCTCAGAAGCATGAAGAAAGAGGATGATGAATGATTGCAATGGTTCTTTCTAGCTGAGCCCTTGTGTGATTGTGCGGGTAGTCAGGGCTGTGGTTTATACGATGCTCACAGGCGCTGGGAGCTGCACCAGCCTGTGCTTTTTCTCAGGTTCCCCCTGCACGAAGGGACCTGTATACATCAGGCCTGCACCCTGGGGCTGCATCCCCCCTAAAGAGCCACACATGCTGGGGGTGGGGGTTCTGGAATTTTCTTCCATTACTTTTTTTTCTGCCTGCCAAGAGGGCAGAGTGGCCGGAAATCCCCAAGAGGAAGAGCTGGCTGAAATGAAAATACTGCAGGAAGACACACTCCAGGCCAGCAGAGAGGACACTTAACCAACCTGCAGTTTTGGCTGGGCCCAACCCTGAGGGGAGGAGCCCTGGTGGGGCTCAGCTGCTAACCAAAAGACTGACGGTTCGAACCTACCAGTTGCTCCGCCAGGGAAAGATGTGGCATGTAGCGACTAAAGCCTTGAAAACCCTGTGGGGCAGTTCTACTCTGTCATGCAGGGTCGCTATGAGTCGGAATCAACTCGACGGCAGCGGGTTTGGTTTTCACTGAAAGGAGCTACACCTCTTATGCCATTGATTTTAAACCAGTGGCTCTTAACAGAAGGCATTTGCCTCCAGTCTCCCGGGGGCATGTGCAATGTTTGAAAATATTTTTGGGTATTACAACTAGGTTGGGAAGAGTTACTGGAATCTAGTGTTTAGAGGCCAATGATGCTGCTGCTGTAGTTGTTGTTGTTGTGTCCCATTGAGTTGATTCTGACTCATATTGACCCCAGGGTAGGATTGCCCTGTAGGGTTTTCTTGGCTATGCTCTTTACGGAAGCAGATTGCTAGGTCTTTTCTCCAGTGGGGAGGCTGGATGGGTTCGTACTGCCAAACTTTCGGTTAGCAACCGAGTGCTTAACCGTAGCACCACCAGACAAAAAAAAAAAAGCCAAAACCGTTGTTGTCAAGTCAATTCCAACTCATAGTGACCCTAAAGGACAGAGTAGAACTGCCCCATAGGGTTCCCAAGATGGGCCTGGTGGATTCAAACCGCCAACCTTTGGGTTAGCAGCCCTAGCTCTAAACCACTACACCACCAGGGTTTCTTGTACCATGAGGGCTCCCAAAAATCCTATAATGTGCAGGACACCCCCCATCACAAAGAATGATCTGACCCAAAATATCAATAGTTCTGCGGTTGCGGAACACCGTTTAAACATCTGTTGTAGAGTTGCACCAAGCACTGATGCTATCCCCGCCACCCCATCACGTTATTTACCTAGGGGGGCAAATCTGTTATTTTTTCCAAGTGCATTTCCCCCTGAATCTCATCAAGAACCACCAAGTTTAGCAAACCCTTGATTAGTCACTTCCATTAACAGTGTTTATTTGCGGGTGTGTGTTTATTTTTGAAACGTGGTCTCCCTTTCCCCTCTCTTCATTACACACGAGGAGGGCTGGGCCAGCTTCCTAGCACAGTCCAGCCCACACTCTGGGCCTCTGAAGGACACTTTGCCTCACTCCCTTCCTCCCAAGGAGGCCATGTCCAAAGTCTTCATGTTCTGTTAAAGTGGCAGGCGTTGTTTCCCCTCTTATTTCTCAGACATACTTTAAAATCCTTTTTAGTAATGACTCCATTGACTAAGCGACCCGTGACCAAGCACCGACTTTTTTTTCTAGCATCGTAGTTCCATGAAACCAAGTAGTCAGTGGTTTTCTCCATTGAGTCAGAGGCAAGGAGATTTTTGACTTACAGGTCCCTCCTAATAGTTTCCACCCCCTCCTCCCCACTGGAGGCTGGTCTCTGGGCTATATTTAAGGGTTTCTGACTCATCAGAGAAGTAATCCCTGCTCCTCCCCACCCACTCACCCAAATGGTGCTTAGCACTCCCTCCCCAGTGAGAGGGGCTTAAAGGCTTATGGGTGAGTAACAGGGAGCTCAGAAGAAAATCTGTGCACATGTTTCTAAAGGTCTTCAACTCTGGCGGGACACCACCCACTGTCGCTGCTTTCCTGACTTCCAGCTGACCACACGCTCTCCAGGATCAGGCCATGGTACCACCTAGACAATGGTAGAATTTTTGCCTTCCATGCTGGAGACCCAGGTTCGACTCCCAGCCAAGGTACCTCCTGTGCAGCCATCACCCACCAGTCAGTGGAGGCTTGCATGTAGCTGTGAAGTTGAACAAATTTCAATGCAGCTTCCAGGCTGAGATGGACTAGGAAGAAAGGCCTGGCAATCTATTTCTGAAAATCAGCCAGTGAAAACTTTATGGATCACAAGAGTCCAATCTGCAGCCAGTCATGGGGATGGACATGAAGGACAGGGCAACATCTCATTCTACTATGCATGGGGTCGCCTTGAGTTGGGGGCTGACCCATCAGCAGTGAACAACATTGACGACATATAAGTACTTTTGGCCCTTTGATGCGTCCTGGCCGATAAGTGGCACGAGAGGCCCAGAGTACCCTCCCTCTCCTTACTTCTTCCTGGGACATTTATTTTGAATACCACCAGGGAGTGGGCTACTTTGGGGTATTTATTTGTTTAAAGATGGGTGGTTTCTACAGAGAAGCGTGTCTGGTTTCAAGGTCGGAGGACCAATACAAACAATGACTGAGAGTGGGTGGTCTGGGAAAGATAAGTGAGCAAGGGTGGGAGAGAAAACCTATGTGCCTTTTTATGTTTGCAGGGAAATGCTGGAGTGTGGCTTTATTTGTTACCCCTATCTATAAAATCGAGTGACTGGGGGCATGTGTGTATTCAGACTTCAAGATGGCCTTTTCATAAAACTAAACAAAAAATGTTTATAGATGGTTAAAAAGAATGTTTTGAAATCATCAGGTGACTATTTAGGGGCATTGCTCTTGTTGTGTGCCGTTGAGTCGATTCCAACTCATAGCGACCCTGTAAGACAGGGTAGAACTATCCCGTAGGGTTTCCAAGGCTGTAATCTTTATGGAAACAGACTGACACATCTTTCTCCTGCACAGCAGTTTGTGGTTCAAACCGCCGACCTTCTGGTTAGCAGGCGAGTGCTTTAACCATTGCACCAGTAGGGCTCCTTTTAGGGGCAGTAACTCCTGCTGATTTAACTGAAGCCTTTAGTAACTATCTGACTGCCTTGGGGAGCAGCTGATGAGTGCAAATTACACCAGTTCTAACTGCAATTGCACCTCAGAGATTCTAGGAGGTTTCTAAAAGTCTGGGCATAGTGGTGGGATGGCAAGCCTCTTTCCCCAAAATAATGAATGGGTCTGCCTTGTGTCCTAGGGCCGGCCTCCTCTCTGGATTATACTAGATAGATAGATAGCTGCTGTCTAGTCAACTGACTCACAGTGACCTTATGTACAACAGAATAGAGCATTGCCCAGTCCTGTGTCATCCTCACCATCACTGGCATATTCGAATCCATCGTTGCAGCTATCGTGCCAGTCCGTCTCACTAAGGGTCTCCCTTGCCATCCCTGGCCCATGATATCCCCCTCCAGCCATGGATCCCTCCTGATGACTTGTCCAAAGCAGGCGAGTCAGACAATGCTCTTTTGTGATCCATAAAGTTTTTATTGACTAATTTACACAAGTAGACCGCCAGGCCTTTCTTCCTAGTCTGTCTTAGTCTGGAAGCTCTGGCAAAACCTGTCCACCATGGGTGAGCCTGCTGATATGTGAAATACTGGTAGCTTAGCTTCCAGCATCACGGCAACATGCAAGCCACCACTGTGATGATCTGACAGATGGGTGATGGTGGGTTAAACTAGCCAGAAATAAATCTCTGATTGGCCTTTGGGTTCACACCAGCCCTGACTGGCAGAGTGTGGAGATTTGTGTTAGGAGAGCAAATGTCAGAAGAAAAACCAAGATGGCAGGACAACCAGAGGTATAGGTGAAATAGCTGCTCTCTAGTCAGTGGTATTCCAGATTCAGGATGCTAGGGCAATAGCATCCCGTCCCTTCCAAAGGTTCTTGACTGCAGAATTGGAGTCTGGCCCCCGAGAGATGGAAGACTGAAAGACTGTAGGATGTTTCAGGAGAAATTTTTGGGAGGGAAAACGCCAGGGAAGGTTTTGGAGAGGAGGCAGCCCGCGGTTAATAATGTCCTTAAGTACTGTGATACAGTAGAGAGAGCAGTGAGGGACTGTTTTCTAACGTCCTAGCCGAGGGAAAGAGGAGATTAGATTAATGGAGCAACATGAAATTAGACTAGTTATATACCGATGTTTTTTTTACCACGTCTTAAGTACTGTTCCATCAGGACTGAGAGACTGTCACTAGAGCTGTAGGTCCTGCATGCCCAAGATAGGATGCTGGGTCACAGCACAGAAATCAGTTGGAGACCTTGTTACAAATCAATGCTGTGCATGCTGAAGTGGTTAGGGATGGAATGTGCTGACGTTTGCAGTTTACTTTGAAATACATCCAAAAATGAGATGGACCGATGGATGGATAAATCCATAAATTAGTGAAGAGGCCAATATAGCAAAATCTTGACAATCATAGCTTCAGGGTCGTGGGTGCATGGGTACAACATTTCTACAAGTTTGAAAATTTTCAAGTACAATGTTAGGGAAAAAGTATTGATTCCTGGGCCCACCCGTGGGAACTTTGATTCAGGGAGATGATAATGTGGTCTAGGAGCATTTTAAGCTTTGCAGGTGACTCTGATAATGAGCCAAGTCGGGGCCTCTGTGGACTAGACTTTTATTCCTCCAACTTGAATGTGCACACGAATCTCTTGGGGACCCTGTCAAAATGCAGATTCTGATTCAGCAGGTCTGGGGTGGAACCTGAGACTCTGCATTTCTCACTAGCTTTCAGGTGAGGATGATGCTGCTGGTTCATGGACCCCACTTTGAGGAATAGGGAATGAGAGGACTTTCCCTTGTTCTTTCCATCTCTCTAGTCCAAAACCAAAACCAAACCCAGTGCCGTCGAGTCGATTCCGACTCATAGTGACCCTATAGGACAGAGTAGAACTGCCCCCATAGAGTTTCCAAGGAGTGCCTGGCAGATTCGAACTGCCGACCCTTTGGTTAGCAGCTGTAGCCCTTAACCACTACACCACCAGGGTTTCCCTCTCTAGTCCAGTGGGTCTCAATTTTGACATCTAATTGGAATCATGTGAAACCAAGCCAAACCCATGGTCATTGAGTTGATTCTGACTCATAGCAACCCTATAGGACAGAGTAGAACTGCCCCATAGAATTTCCAAGGAGCGCCTGGTGGATTTGAACTGCCAACCTTTCGGTTAGCAGCCGTAGCTCTTAACCCCTATGCCACCGGGGTTTCCATGGAAGTATCTGGGCGCTTTATAATTTGCTGATGCCTGGGGTCTTCACCTGCAGAGCTTCTGCTTCAATTGGTCTGAGGCGTAGCATGTGCAGTGAGATTTTAAAAGCTCCTCAGTGATTCAAATGTGCAGCCACTGATTTAATCTCCTGGAATATTAAATGGTAGGAAACGAATGTTGGCACTCGAAGACACTGCTGATCTCCATCACTGAGGCATGCGGGGGAGGGTTTCTCCAATAGTAATGAAAGGTGCAAAGGCCTTCCCCCATAATGAGAATAATTAATAGGCAGCATTTATTACATGTCAGCCACTTTACATCCATTATATTATTTAATCATCGCAGTAACCCAGGAAGGCAGGCATTAGTATCCTCTTTTACAGATGAGGAAATTGAGCTTGATTGAGTTAAGTGACTCGCCCAAGGTTACAGAGCTGATAAGTCTTGGACAGAGATTTGAACTACATTATCCTAATGCTCTTGTTTCCATGATCTGTACCAGGGCTTGGAAAACTACAGTCCATGAGTCAAATCTGCCCAGCCACCTGTGTTTATAAATAAAGTTATATGAGAACACAGCCATACCTATTCGTTTAAGTATTGTCTACTGTCCTAGAAAAGGACACCATGTTTGGTAAAATAGAAGGCCAATGAAAATGAGCGAAACCCTCAATGAGATGGACTGACACAATGGCAGAAGCAGTGGACTCAAACATGGCAAGGATCATGAAGATGGTGCAGAATTTTGGAAACATTTTGTTCTGTTACACATAAGGTCTCCATGAGTCTCAGCTCACTAGATGGCAACTAACATGGTGGCTTTCATGCTGAAACAGCAGAGTTGACTAGTTGTCACAAAGCTGAAACTATTTACTATTTGGCCCTTTACAGAAAAAGATTGCCAACCCTTGATGGATTAGTGAAGCAGCTCCAAGGACCAAGGGTGCAATCTCCAGCTATGCTCAGAGCAAAAGGAATAGGGCCACAGGGGATTGAACTTGAACCCACAGTTGCTGTAGCTTCATTTTCTGCTTGGATATTTTAATTCAATTTTGTGATCTCTGCTTCATTCCAGGTTTACTTATTTCCTCTGCACATATTTTATTTTGATGCCAAAATTTCTGATCTGTTTTCTTAAGAGCAGGAGGTCTTGATCCCAAAGCCAGGGCAGTCACTCAGCTCTCCGTGGAGTAGGGTAAGGGAGAACAGCTGCCGGCTACCTTCCGCTCCAACACCATGGGAGGCCTGCGCTGAGCCCAGCGGAGAAGGCTCCAGCCCTGCTGCTCCAGCCCATCCTCCACGCACTGAAAAACCCTATCAAGAGGTCAGGAGTGAGGAGAGGGGAAGGAAATGCCAATCAATCCACCCAAGCCCCACCCTCCTGCGGCTTCCAGGCCAGGAGCTGGGTCTCAGCATCCCGACCCACCCCTGGGGGCTGAGGGGAAGTGCATTTGGTAATGATTCTAGATTTCCTGTTTGGTTTCGGTCCAGGGGGCTTTGGGATATGCTAACTCATATTATGTGTGTGTATACATACACAATTCCTTCCTCCTTTTTTGCCTAGCTTTTTTGTTTTTCTTTTTCTTTGCTACTTTTTCTTCTCTACGATTTGTTTGGGTTTTTCTGAAGTTTTGTGATTTTTAATTAGTGTGCAAGTAGAGCCATGGGGCCAGTTCTCTGCATCCTTTGGAAAAAGACAGGAGAGAAATAGGGAGCAATGGGGGTGGGGAGGGGGAGGGGAGGAGATGAATTTAAAATAGTTTGATAAGTACAGTGCCTGAAAGAGGCACAGATCCAGGTTGGTGCGTATAGGGTAGTCAGGAATCCTTCAGCTCAGCTTTCTCTTCTAAGCAGTGCTGAGCCTTAGTTGTCCATGATGGTGATAGTAACCAGTTGCCTGCAAGTAGATTCCAGCTCACGGTGACCCTGTGCCTTGCAGAGTAGAACTGCGCTCCATGGGGTTTTCAATGGCTGTGACCTCTTGGAAGCAGATCGTCAGGCCCTTCCTCTGAGGTGCCTCTGGGTGGGTTTGAACCACCAACCTTTTGGTTAGTCACTGAGTGCTTAACTGTTTGCACCACCCAGGCTAATGATAGTGATGGTGTTGTCGGGTGCCATTGAGTCAATTTTCGATTCCTACTGACTCCGTGTGACAGAGTAGAGCTGCCCCATGGGGTTTTCTTGGCTGTAATCTTTACGGGAGTGGACCACCAGATCTTTCACAGAGCCACTGGGTAGATTCGAACAGCCAACCTTTTGGTTAGCGTCCAAGCTATTAACTCTTGCACCCACCACTAGGGCTCCTTACACTGATGGTCCAAAAATCCTGTTGCCATAGAGGCGATTCTAACTCATAGCACCCCTATAGGACAGAGTAGAACTGCCCCATAGGGTTTCCAAGGAGTGGCTGGTAGATTTGAACTGCAGACCTTTTGGTTAGCAGCCGAATGCTTAACCACTGTGCCACCAGGGCTCAGTACAGCTCACCAAACAACAATTCGAGAAATAATAAACCAGGCGTCACTGCCAAGCCTCTTGGAACACTGTCCTAGGTCTATAACCCTCACGTGGCAGGCCAAGGCCACCTCAAGTCTCTACCATTTGCTCTACAGAATACAAGCTTTAGCCTCCAGGTGCAGGAAGCAGGAGGGAGGTGGCTGGCCTGCTGGAGTCCTCAGGGCTCTGTCAGCCTCTGGGGGAGCTGGGTTCCAGGCAGGAGAAGCCTGCACCATGGGGACACAGGGGTGATCTGCCCTCTTCCCTTTAAGCAAGGACTTTGATCCCTCTGATGAGGAGAAAAGTGACCTCTCCCTTTTCAGCACCTTCCAATATCCTTCCCCGCTTGCTGTGCCTGGCCCGGCTGTCACCTCACCTTGAAGGAGACAGGATGTGTTTCCAG
Source organism: Loxodonta africana (assembly GCF_030014295.1). Taxonomy (NCBI): domain Eukaryota; kingdom Metazoa; phylum Chordata; class Mammalia; order Proboscidea; family Elephantidae; genus Loxodonta; species Loxodonta africana. The sequence goes on from NC_087359.1 coordinate 20,558,879, forward strand.
CTGGGCCCTTTCTCTTCCAGATTTAGACCCAGAGTGAGTGAAGCTCATTAAGCTGATTGTGGTTGTAGCCACAAGGCTCAGGTTGCACCTGAAACCATCAAGTGGTGGAGGGGAGAGAAGAAAAGCAGGGGGGGAGGTTCTCATTGCCTCCCCTTGTGCCCAGCCCCAGTGGCTTGTGCCTGCTGATACCAGAGAGGCAGGCTGGGGTGTTGGTTGTTGTTGGGGTTGTGGATAGCCCAGGATCCAGGGCTGCAGCTTGCTCTGCCCTGCAGAATTCATTGCTCCTGAAAACCCCTTACGAAGCCAGGTTGCCCCATTATTTAGCCATTGCCTCGGGGCCTTCAGGCTGGGGTGGGGTGGTGGATTGTGACTCCTTTGGTTGTCACTGTCTTCCCTGTCCCTCCTTATCCAATCCTACTGGAGTGAAGTGGTAAACCACCTCTAGCAGGCCAACGTGACACTGGCGTTTTCGCTTTGTGTGTGAACCATCCACCTGAAGCTTTCCCAGAATTGGTACCACCAGGACAGCCCGTGAACTCTCTGAACGGAGGGGAGAGCAGAACAAATAAACAGATCTCCTGCGATGAAAAGCAAACGCCAAGTCACAGCTCCCAGCCATTGTCACACACCTGGAACCTTATGAAAACCCCGGAGCCTGACAGCACTTCTCCAGACAACTGGCTTTCAGTGGCTCCATCCAGGGGATGCAGGATGGAGCTAAAGTACAGGTGAGTCTGTGAGGCACTAGCAAGCTTCCAGCAAAGCCGGGGCAAATGAATCTTCTGACAGTGCGAGAGTTTTCCCATGCATTGAGAGACCTCAGAAATGACTGGATACCCATTGGTTTCCAAGCCATCAGCTTTGGTCTCTGAATTTTTCTATTCATGCAGAATTCCATTCTCTGCCCCAACCTGGCATAAAGAAAGGGTACATGTTACCAGATGAAGATTCTTTTAAATGTGAATAATTGCCTTCCAATTTATCTCTTTGGAAAATACATATGTATATGCATTTATATATATGGTATAAGTGTGTGGATGTGTGTATGGACATACTTTTTAACATAATAAAGGAATTTTGAAGGCAGTGGTGGTTCAAGGGTAGAACCCTCGCTTTCCATGGAGGAGAGCTGGGTGTGATTGTCAGACAAGGCACTTCCTGCACAGCCACCACTCATCTGGGAGACTTCCATGTTGCTATGATGTTATCAGGTTTCAGTGGACCTTCCAGACTAAGAGGAACTAGGAAGAAAGGCCTGGCAATCAATCTACCTCCTAGAGTCAGTCAATGAAAATCCTATGGGTCACAGCAGTTTGATCTGCAGCCAATCGTGGGGATGGTGCAGAACTGGGCAGCATTTTGTTCCATCAAGCATGGGGTTGCCATGAGTAGGGGGTCAACTTGATGACAACAACATAAAGAATTTTACAAAGAGGTAAAGCCCCTTGCATAAAATAATAGCTAGCTTCCCCCCATACACACACACTTTGTGTATGTCAGGTAGGGTTACCAACTCATTCTGGTTTGCCCTACCGTGCTGGTTTTAAAACAGTGTCCTGGGAAACCAAACCTGTTGTTGTCGAGCCAGTTCTGACTCACAGCAACCTTACAGGACAGAGTAGACTTGCCCCATAGGGTTTCCAAGGAGCAGCTGGTGGATTTGAACTGCTGACCTTTTGGTTAGCAGCTGAGCTCTTAACCACTGCACCAAATTGGGAAGGTTGGTTACCCTAGTGCCAGAGATTTTAAGTCCATAATCTCAAATCCTACTATTTCTCCAGATAAGAAAACTGAGATGGAGAAACTGAAGGACTTGCCCAAGGTCACACACAAAGTTAGTGACCCAGGCAAGTCTTGCACTTAGGCCTAACTTCAAGACCACGTGTTTCCCGTAAGGACCCTTGGACCTTGGAGTCCAATGGGGAGCTCTACTGAAGGTTCAGTATGATCGGCAGTGGTTACCTGGGGCTGGAAAGAACCATCCTTTAAAAACGCCAGGAAGAGGAGACTGTCCCACAAGGGCATCAGCTGGCTAGTCTGGGCAGCTCAGATTTCTCCAGCTTTGGGTTCTAAGGCACATCAAGGACTTGCCTCGGGCCACCTTAACCAGGCCAATCTCAGTACACCTGAAACTCCTATGTTTGGGCTGGAGTTTCTACCTTCTAAAGATGGTCCCAGAGGAAATGAGATTGGGAAAGTGGGAATTTGCCAAAAACTGTCTTGTGGCTGCAGACTGGGCTTCTCTCCCTTCAACCCTCTACCCCATCCTAGCCCATCTCTTCTCCCCCAGAGGTTTCCAAACAGGTCCTCCTTGCCTGTCCCCATCGGGGTTGCTGAGCCTCACAAGGAGACAAGCAGAAAGATTGAGAGCTAATCACTGTTTTCTCTTTTGTGTGCCCTGTAACTCTGCCAAAACGGGATTCCCGTGCAGGGACCCTAATCCTTGGTTGGTACCTGGAGGTGTCCCAGGTACAGCTCCTGTCTTGCTCATTATCATGGGCCCCCATCCAAAAAATGTCCAACCCCTCTCGCCACACACACTCTGTGCTTTCTGTCTCAGGTGGCTGTCACTCAACGCAGAAAAAGGGATGGTTGGATTTTACCAGGGACTCGTAATCGCCAGGGTTGAACAGATAGGAAACCAGGCCAGGCCATTCTGCCCGTGAAGCCGTGAGAACAGGGGCCCTCTTGGGATTTTGCTCATTTAAAAGGAAAGGGGTGGGAAAGGACTGGTGTGTGCACTCCCCAGGGGACAGTGGGCCATTCACCCAGCTGTCTATGGGATAAGTGATCGTTAGAACAGTAAAGCCAGCAGGGATCAGCTTCTGGAGGATGTCTCTGGGCTGCTGGGTCCTCTTCTGTGGGAGGAAGCACTGATCTCTCCCCTACCCGCGTGTCTGGGTGTGGTTCCCCAGCACCCCCTATTCCACTCTGCCCCCCATCCCGTTCCCATTGAAATAATCATAGGGTAGGCTTGGGCTGGCTGCGTTGCCATGCCAACTGCTCTAATTTCTTTTAATCCCAGTGTTCCTTGCTAAGAGGACCTCCCCCAGCCCCTGGTCCCCCCTACAACGTGTTTTAATTGTAATAACTCCTGGGTTTTGGGAGGTAATGACCATGTGTGGGGAGCCGGCGTTGGCCAGGCTCCATCCTCGGAGCTGCCCGCCCAGCGGCGCCAGGCAGCCCTCCCGTCTCTCAGCAGGAGTCCTAGAAGCCAAGGGGCAGGGCGGAGCAGGGTCTGCCAAGGGGGTCTGCAGGCTCAGCACTAATGAACAAAGCCAGAGAGAGCCTTGGTCCTGTGAGGTTTACATCCTGAGAACATTCTATGGCACACCACCATGACCCCCGATCTTCACACTCGCCCTGCCTCCATGCACACCTTGAAGGGAATCCAAGGATCATTACCTTCTCTGTGCCCAGGCAGTATGGCTGCGAGGTGTAGCCCTTCCTCTGCTGGCCACAGGCAGCAGATGCTGGCCGCGGGCTGTAGATGTTGGCACCGCATTAAATGCAGCAGGGCTCTGGATCTGAGATGGCCTTTGAATAGAAACCCTGGTAGGCCCATGTTTCACAAAACCTATTTTTATTAGTAAAATAACTTTTGGGGACCTTTTAACAATTAAAGGTAACTGCAGAAATCCAGAAGATACAGAAAAGCTTAACGAAGTAAGCGGACCTTGGCTGTGATTCCACAACCCAGAGTGGTACGAGGAATCAGGATGCTGGAAGGGATCTTTGAGGTTACCTTGGGAGGTTGTGAGATGTTCCTCCTCACCAGTACTTCACACACAGGAATGTGTACCTAGATCACCTGAGGATCTGGTTACAATGCAGATCCTGAGTTAGGAGGTCAGGGTGGGGCCTGAGAACCTGCATTTCTAACCAGCTCCCTTGCTGCCTAGCTGCAGATCCTGCTCTAAACGGCATGCACCAAGAGCAGCAGTCCAATAGAACTCTCCACAGTGATAGAAATGCCCTATATCTGCTCTGTCCAATATGGTAGCCACCAGTTACTTGTGGCTATTGAGCAGTTGAAATGGGGCTAGTGCAACTGAGGAAGGGAATTTTAAAGTTTAGTTAGTGTTAATTCATTTATGTTTAAATAGCCACATGCAGGATGGTGGCTACCATATCGGACAGTGTAGGAAGGTCCATTGGATACAGCAGATCTGGACTTTGTATGAATGCTGTCTGTGATGGGGAGCTCACTCCAGTGCAGACAGCCACCTGGTAATAATTGTATGGCCTGAATCTGCCACCTGGCCCCTTTCCTCCCATTAACCCAGCCCTGTGGACACCATCTGCTTTGTCTTTCACACATAATGCTTCTCTCTGGTTTGTGTCTTCATAGCAGTAAGCATCTGAATGTGAAGAAAATCCTCACAATTGGACCGATAAACAACATCGTGTTAAATGAAGAAGAAATTGAAGTATCCAACGATTTTTTTTCACTTGGGTCAACAATCAACGCCCATGGAGGCAGCAGTCAAGAAATCAAATGATGTATTGCATTGGGCAAATCTGCTGCAAAAGACCTCTTAAAAGTTTTTAAAAAGCAAAGAGGTCACTCTGGTGACTAAGGTGCACCTGACTCAGACCATGGTCTTTTCAATTGCCTCATATGCACGTGAAAGCTGGGCAATGAAAAAGAAAGACAGAGGAAGAATTGATGCCTTTGAATTATGGTGTTGGCAAAGAACATTGAGTATACCATGAACTGTCAGAAGAGTGAATAATTCTGTCTTAGAAGAAATACAACTAGAATGCTCCTTAGAAGTGAGGATGGCGAGACTTTATCTTGCTTACTTTGGACATGCCATTAGGAAAGATCAATCTCTGGAAAAGGACATCATGTTTGGTAAAGTAAAGGGTCAGCGAAAATGAGCGGACACCTCGATGAGACGGATTGATGCAATAGCCGCAAGAATGGACTCAAATCACGAAGATAGTGTGGGACTGGGCAACATTTCATTCTATTATACGTGAAGTTTGGCCTCTAGAGAAGGACATCATGCTTGGTGAAACAGAGGATCAGCGAAGAAGAAGAAGACCCTCGATGAGATGGAGTGACTGACACAGTGACTGCAGCAATGGGCTGAAGCACAATGATCATGAGGATGGTGCAGGACCGGGCAGTGTTTTGTCTTGTACCAACTCCGAACTGACTCGAAGGCACCTAACGACAACATATATAAAGTTGCCATGAACCGGAGCAGTAAGCCTAGGATCTGATGACCTGGCTTGGATACAAGGATGTAAAGTCTGACAGAGGCTTGCAAAGGCCTGCACAAGTCTGGCTTCCCTGGGAAGCCAGTTACATTCAAAGTGACACGGAGGTGGCCAGGCCTCTACCCACTACCACGTGCTGCCTTCTGACTGCTCATTCACATCCAATAACATTAAGAGACAGGTTCTGGGTGGATGGAATGACACCACAGAAGCTCTAGGTCCACGTTCAAAGCCTTCCTGGCTACACCTTCCCGTTCGTATGCTGAAATTTTAGATGTTCAGTTGGGAGTCCAACAGCAAAATATTTCTGAAATCGTCTGTGTGTGTGTGCGTGTTTCTTCTAATTTAATGTGCCAGACAAGCCTCCCTGTAATTAAAACCAGAAACAAGGACCAGACATAGAGATTTGAAGGCTCTAAAATTCTAGGACAGGTTTATGTAAAGCAATTAAAAAGGGAGTTAAAAATTGTTAAAAAATTAAACACTAATTACTTTTTTTTTTTTTTCTCTCTCTCTCTCTCCCCCTCCTCTCATTTCTGCTGAGCTGTTTTGGCCCCGGAGCTCGAAGGAAGATGTAAAAATGCAAGTTCTGCCTTGTTGCCGTAAATCATGTTCAGCAACTGCTTCTCTGCATTTTCCAGCCGAACCCATCTGCTGTCAATTAGCCTAAATCATGCCTTTTCAATTAAACCGGCTTAGGGAAGTCTGGTAGCGAATCGGCTGTGTGTGTGCGCGCGGAGGGGGCGAGTGGGGTGGCGGGGGCGGTGGGAGAAAGGTGAAGTCTGATTTCGGGCTGCGAGGTGGAAATATCTTTTAAAAGGTGTGATCCGATTTTAGTGTTTTCCATATAAAACGGGGTATTATTTGCCGTACTGTGGGGAGCCGTGAAGGGTAGGAGCAAAGTCGAAGAGGTGAGCCTTGAGAATTGGAAGTAAATTAATTCTTGCAAGCCCCAGCTCCGGGCAAGACGCACGCTAGCTGAGCTTGCTGCCTGGACAATGCCCGTGGGCCTCGGCTGGGGGTATTCTGAGACCACCATGGTATGGTGTCTAAGAGGGAGGGGCGCAAAATGGTTAAGCGCTTGACTACTATACTAACCCAGAGGTTGGCGATTTGAACCCAGCCAGAGGTGCCTCAGAAAACAGGCCTGGCAATCTGCTTCCAAAATGTCACAGCCGTGAAAACCCTATGGAGCAGTTCTACTCTGCACACGTGGGGTCACCATGAGTCAGAGTGGACTCAACGGCAGCCAACAACGACAACAAAAGGGAGAAGGAAAAATGAAGTCCTGATAGTGCCACAGCGTGGATGAACCTTGAGAACATGCTGAGTGAAGGAAGTCAGACACAAAAGGACAAATACTATATGGACCCACTTACATGAAATATCTAGAATAGGTAAATGTATAGAGACCAGAGTTGATTAGTGATTACTGAGGGAGGGAGGAGGGGAAGAAGGAGTCATTACTTGTGGACACTGAGCTTCCGTTAGGGCGATGGAAAAATCTGGAAAAGGATAGTGGTGATGGCTGCACAGTACGTTGAATGTAATAATGCCACTGAGTGGTACACGTCAAAACAGTGGAAATGGCAAATGTTTTGTTATACATATACTTGTTGTTGTATGCCGTCGAGTTGATTTCAACTCTTGGTGACCCTATAGGTCAGAGTAGAACTGCCTTATAAGGTTTCCTAAGATGTAATCATTATGTGAGCAGAGCTCCAGGTCTTTTCTCCTGAGAAGTGACTGGTGAGTTTGAACCGCCGACCTTCCAGTTAGCAGCCGAGCGCTATGGCATTGCATACTTACCACTTACATGTATATACTTACCACATATGTATACACACATATATACACACACACACACATATGTACACACACACACATACATATATATATATATACACAGGAAAAAAAAAACCACAATAAAAATAAAAGGAGCAGAAAAAAATGGCTGCAACATGGGGGTCTCGGGATATACAGACAGAAAGCTTCCGTGGAGGCACGGAGGGTGAAATATTGAAACTGGGAGACGGAATGGAAGCTGCAGAAACGCATTCTGACCAGTGAGGGATGAGGGAGAGGAAGGTGCTGTTGTTTTAACGAATAAAATGGACTTCCAGCTCTCTGGAAAGGAACCCTGGTGGTATAGTGGTTAAGCACTCAGCTGCTAACTGAAAGATTGGCGGTTCTAACTCACCAGTCTGCTTCTGTGAAGATTACGGCCTTGGAAACCCTATGGGACAGTTCTACTCTGTCTTACAGGGTCCCTGTGAGTCAGAATCGACTCAATGACAGCATGCCACAGGGGTAGTCTTGGCATGGTGCAGGCAGGATGAATGGAAAATCCAGTCTCTAGGAACCTCTGGGGTATCTGTGTCTGATTCTGAGTTCCTTTCTAGAGCCTGCAGGCCACATGGGCTGTGTCCTGGGGGCAAGGTCAAGGTGAGGGCTGGCTCACCCCGAGGCAGGTGGTTAAGCTGAGTGAGCTGAGGAGCCAGGTCTCCTGGAGGGAAATGTCTGTGCATCTTTGCACGGGGCCTCTCCCTGCTGTTCCTTTGCCTCCCTCGCTTCCCAGTGACTTCTGGCTCCTCCCAGGTTGGACAGGTAGGGCTTTCTTCACCTAAACACAGTAAAAACAAGAGTTGGTGAAATTCGGAGTGAGATGGAGGCACTTTCTTTGATTCCACGTGACCTCCTTCCTCTTCCTTGAAGAAGGTAAACATGTTTGCCTTGATGCCACGTGGACTGAGGAATGGCTAGTTTCTCCGTGCTTCCCATCCCCACCCACAGGGGGCGGGGTGAGAAGTGAAGTGTGTGGTCCACTGGCTGATGAGTGTTTATTTTCAATCACTGTCCACCTCTGCAAGACCGCCCTGGGCCATGAGCAACCTGCCGGGAAAATCTCTTCTCCACTGGATTTACAGGAGGGGTGTTGGTGAAGGAGGGTCTGAGATTCCAGGTTGATGCTGCTGTTAGAGACAATAATAATAATAACAATTAAAAAAAAAAAAAAAGCTAAAACCCGTGGCACGGCGATGTGTTTCGGCTCCATGATGCTGACCCCCCCGGACACTGCTTCTTACAGTGAAGTGGTCTCTGGGAACTTTGCTGCTGTCTGCTGCTGCACCCACGGGTTGAGTTTTAGGAGACAGGTGGCCACCATCAGAACTGCCAGCCGTGATAGACTATATAGATTTGCATCCCAGCTGTGCCACCTGCGACTCATGTTGTTATTGTTAGCTGCTATTTAGTCAGCCCTGACTCTCCATGACTCCATGCACAATGGAATGAAACACTGCCTGGTCCTTCGCCATTCCATGATCGTCTGTGAATTGGACCATTGGGATTCATTGCTGATTTTCAGAAGTAAGTTGCCAGGCTTTTCTTTCTAGTCTGTCTTAGTCTGGAAATGCCACTGAAACCTGTTCACCTTCATAGCAACACACAAGCCTTTACTGATGGAAGGGTGGCAGCTGCACATGAAATGCATTGGCTGGGAATTGAACCTGGGTCTCCCACGTGGAAGTGAGATTTCTACCACTGAACCAACAATGCCTCAGCCACCCAATCACTTATTGCCTTGGCCCATCTGTAAGACAGGGTTAAGCCCGACCTCCCTGGAACAGTGACATGTGCTGAGTGTGCCAGGCATGGAGAAGACACTCCATAACTGTTGGGCTCCCTGCCTTCCTTCCTGGTGGCCTGATTCCACGAAGCCTGACCTGATTTCTCCCTGGCTCTTGGCCTGCGATTTCCTGCTGGATACAGTTACAGGTCTGCATCCAAGTGAGTCACTCTGCCCAGACCCGGGTGGGACGTCATCCTCAGAGCAGGCTGACACCCACAGGCTGGGCCAGGACGCCCCATCCAGGGCTACAGCCACACTGAGCCCTCCTCTCCCCCGGAAAGGCCACTTCCGGTTCCTAGGAACCCTGCCCTTTGTGGCAACTGAAAGGAAAGCTGGCCCTCCAGTTGAGGCCGACTCGACCCTTGTTCTCTGAGGACAGCTCATCAGGGCCTACAGGTTGGAGGTGAGAAGGGAAGGACTGACTGGCCTGGCTCCAGAATAGCCTAGCAGGCTCCGCTGGGCAGGCTCTCCAAGCTCTGAGCCCCTCTAATCCAATGGCTGAGTGCAGTCAGCCATGAGCAGGGCTTCCTGGGCCCCCGTGAGCCAGGCACTGGGGTCCCCCAGCCTCCTCGGGTGTGGTGGGAAGGTTGCCATCTGGCTCCGTGGAGCAGCAAGATGTGGGGGATTGACCCTGGGTAGGAGGCTTCAGTTGGATGCACAAAGGGGCCAGGAGCCCTGGGGGTCTCTCTGGGGCTGGTGGGGGGAAGGATCTGAGCCCACAGTGGGGTCAAGGTCAGGTGCAGGTGGGGAAGCTTGAGACCCCTTGCCCCAGGCACTACTTCCTCCCTAGGGTGGGCTCTTCATCCTCCTTCTCCTGGGGGTACCATGCAGGGGCATGGGTGGCTGAGTCTAAGGGCGTGCCCTGTTCAGCCTGGCCCCAGCTCTCAGCCTCATCTTCCTGTCTTCCCCAACCCCCAACCCCCAACCCCCACCTTTAGGGCAATTTGTGAAGTTTTCTATCCAGTGGAGGCAGGACGGGGGAAAAGGTGCTTCTGTTCAGTCAGAATCACATCAAAGGAAGGCACAGGCTTTGGCCTCAGACCATCAGGCTCGGATCTCAGCACTGACATTTGGGCTGGGTGACCTGAGGCGGGTCACTTAGTAGCCTCAGCCATAGACTGAGGACAGATAACGCTTTTCCGTGTGGTTGGACAGGTAATCTGGAATCATGTATGCAAAGCACCTAGGACCCTTCCTGGCACATGTGACAAACAGGCTGTGGACTCTTCTGTGTCCTGCCTGTCTTCCCCTCTCCCCCAAATAAGCCTGTGCTTCGCCCCCACCTCCGTGTGGCTAACACTGACCCTCCCCAGTCAGACCCTATTCCACAGGACCCCTTTGGAGCTGAGTAATCAGGGAGAGGGTGTGCCTCCTGAGCCAGGCTGACATGCTCATCAGTTAATCACTGGCGCAGGTTAAAAGTCAGGCTCGGAGCTGCTGGCTGAGGCTATGGGTGGCCGACAGGGAGGTTTCCCCTTCCCTGTGTGCAGACCTCTCTTCGAGGCTCGGCTGAGCCTTAATGTGACTAGGGAGAGAAGCTCGGCGTCTGGAATAACACCACCGGCCTTGAGGTTTGCTGTGTGTCTCATCATCTGGGATGATGGCCAAGCCAAACGTGCATCTTGCTCTCCAGTGGCCTGGAGAGCTGCCCTTTGGTGGCCTAGCTGCTGGTCCCCTTACCCACACCCACCGAGAGCCACCAGGGCCTGAGCATCCAGCTTCTGCCACTACTCTGCCTTTGGGGAGGAAGGTTCTCATCTCATCATGCTCCCTGGCATCTTGACTTCCTGCTACTGAGTTGGGAAAGGGGTCCCTGGAGACCCTTGGAATATACTTGGGAGACTGGACCTACCAGCATGAACTTGGATGAGAGTTTCTGTCCAGTTGTTGTTGTTTGTTGTTGTTAAGTTTGCTCTGATTCATGGCAACCCCATGTAGAACACAACGAAATGTTGCTCGATCCTATGCCATCATTGGCGTGCTCAAGTCCATTGTTGCAGCTACTATGTATTTTGGGTGCCTTCCAACCCAGGGGAGCCCTGGTGGAGCAGTAGTTAAGAGCTATGGCTGCTAAACAAAAGGTCAGCAGTTTGAATCCACCAGCCGCTCCTTAGAAACCCTCTGGGGCACTTCTACTCTGTCCTATAGAGTCGCTATGAGTTGGAATAGATTCGACAGCAATGTTTTTTTTTTTTTTTCCAACCCAGGGGGTTCAACTTCCAACACTGTATTAGATACTATTCTGTTGTGATCCATAGGGTTTTCACTGGCTAATTTTCAGAAGCAGATCACCAGGCCTTTCCTCCTAGCCTGCCTTAGTCTGCAAGCTCTACTGAAACCGGTCCACCTGGGTGGCCCTGTTGGTATTTGAAATACCAGTGACATAGCTTCCAGCATCATGGCAACATGCAAGCCACCACAGTACAACAAACTGGCAAATGGGTGGTGGTCTGTCTGGTTAGGCTGTCCCAAACCGACCCAGTAGGATCACAGTTAGAAACAGAACCTGAGCCAGGTTTCAAGATCCCACTCCTGCATCACCTCCTCCAGGGATCCTTCTCTGACCTTTTACTCTGGGTTAGGTGCATTTTCTTATTTCCCTGGATTTGCAGTTTATGCTATGCTTCTCTCAATATATGGATCGGTTTGAATAGTAATGGTTTCTTTGTCTGCCTCAGCGCTAGGCCATGAGCTCCACCGAGACATGGACTCTCTGTCCCAGCTACATAGGGCAGTCCTTGGTTCAAAGGGGGGTTGGTGCTCAGAAATGTTTATTGAACGGTTACCTGGGAGGTTCTAGGTGGGAGTTCACATTGGCGGACACCACAGGCATTTTAGAGGTGAAGCACGTACCCCGCGTGTCCTCAAGAAGCTCACATCTACTAGCAGAGTTCGGTGTTTGGGTGTGCGGGTCTCTGTCAGGTACCTGGGAAGTTTACCTATGATGGGAAATGTAGGTGGGCTGAGTACCCAGCAGTCTTGCAGTAGGAGAGGCTGCTGGCCATCCTAAAGTGAGGAACGCAACACTGATAAAGGGTCAGAAGCCACACGGTAGCACTGATACCCAGCTTTTAAAGTGTGATGAGAATGGGGTTCGATCTGGCCAGAAAGCAGCTCTTTGTGCAGACAAAGGATGGTGGGAACTGGCCCACAGTGAGAGGGGCGCATGGGCTGGGGTCCACACCTTCAAGCCCAGCTCTCATGAGTCAGGGCACCTCATCTTATTTAAAGGGCAAACATGAACAGCCTAGTTCAAGTTACCAGACTTACATACATGGATGCTTTTTTGGAGTCAAGAGCTTGGGTAATTTTTGGCCTTCCACCAGCAGGCCTGGGCCTCTGGTTTTTGTATCCCAAAGTGGAGGATTTGAGCTGGTAACTTGTTTATGGGGCTCAGTCCCAGGTGTATGGGAGCCATCAGTAGTAGTCAAAAGGGGACTGCCCTTGGGCCTAGAAGCCTGGGGCTAGTGAAGACTTTGCCCCTACCTCACTGTGTGGCTTTGGGGAAGTCCCTTAACTTTTCTGAGCTTCACTGGCGTACCGTAATGGAAGTATTCTGCCTTATGTGCCATCCAGAATCGTGTCGACAATTTAGATCAGATGAGAGATATTCGAAATGTCTCCCCAAAATACTCTTAAAAATGGCAAGTGCTAGGGGTATTGGTTTCAAGTGGTGGTTAGTCATGTGTGTGAGCTGAGCCTTGAGGTATCCCCTGCACCCATTTAGCTGGGTTCTCTGAAACGTTCTCTAAAGCAAGAAGTTTGGTTTGCTCGTTTGTTTTGACTTTTATTGAGAAAAAAGGCCTCACAGGGGGCAGAGAAGTTCCTGGGAGTCAGACCAACACCCAGGTCACCTCCAGGATGTCCCCAGGAAGTGGGGACTCTGGCAGCAGGTGATATTGCATGAGATTTCTCTGCAGAAAGTGGGTAGACTTGAAAAGTTTGGTAAACTTTCTGTGGCGTCAACACTTCCTGCTCCTCCTGGGAAGGGCAATCTGGCCCCTCTGAACTGGGCCACGTTATTGTTGAACCTGGGACTGAGCCCATTTCCTGCCTTGTTATGCCCTAGCCCCAATCTTCACTTAAATCCCATGTCAGCCAATAGCAGTCTCTCCCCACTCTCTTGCACTTTGCCAAAACCAAAAACCAAACCCAGTGCTGTCGAGTCGATTCCGACTCATAGCGACCCTATAGGACAAAGTAGAACTGCCTCACAGAGGTTCCAAGGAGTGCCTGGCGGATTCCAGAGGACTTAATTTTAGAGTGCCATAGACTATTTATAAAGAAAATTGTTTTATACATTCAGTTTGAGGGTGCGTTATAAGCAAAGATATAGAAGAAGGTATGGGTAAGTTAATACAAAAATTACTCAGAACAGCAGGCATATCTGTCATTGCAGGGAACGAGAACTATGGACTTGGGCAGAGTGTGGTGTGTCAGAGGGGTTATGAGGCAAGGCTCTGGAGTCCATGAATGTTTCCAGAACTTAAAAAAAACCTGTTGCCGTTGAGTTGATTCTGACTCACAGCGACCTATAGGACACAGTAGAAGTGTCCCGTAGAGTTTCTAAGGCTATAAATCTTTACGGAAGGGGACTGCCACATCTTTGCCCCGTAGAGTGGGCTGGTGGGTTCGAACTGCTAATCTTTTGGTTAGCAGCTGAGTGTTTTAACCACTGTGCCACCAGGGCTCTTTTTCCAGAGCTTAGTGGCCCCTAAGCCTTCTTATTTTTGGAGGCCACACCCTTTATCCTATGAAAAGTGTTAAAATGTACCCATACTCCACATTAAATATAATTTAACGGAAAAAAAAAATAAGAGGAGTTTAATAAGTTTTTACAACTTTGAGATTTAAGAAAAAATGACCTATTCCTGTGATTTAAACTTTATTATAGTCATTAATATAATATTCACTCTGTTACAATATTCATAATAGTATATTCATAGTATAGTATTCATAATATACACTGATAATTACTTGAGAACTGAGTTAAATTACCATCGACTAGTTAACAATGTTAGTTTGTAAATATTTAACTAAATATTTAGTAAAAATAGATGCCAGCAGTTCTTCATATTCTGGAGCCAATTCTTTTTTTTTAAATGTTTATGTGTTTTCACAGGTCTCTGAAAACCCGGTACTTCTAGGCATTGTGACTATATTGTCTTAAAAAATAAAAAAAGTCTTGCTGGCGTCAGAGGCCAGAGTTTGATTCCTGGCTTTGTGGAGACTATGTGTGAATGGGGTGACCTCTCTAAGCCTCATTTTTCTCACCTGTAAATGGGGTACTTTGCTCCCACTGTTTAATATGATTGTGAAAATTACATAACTGAGCTAATGAATGAAATAAATAGCTCAGTGACCGATGCTTACATAGAACGTTATCTGGCTACATATGTTAGCATTAAACAACCAAAAGACTCCTGATTCTAGAGTTTGGAAAAGAAAAAAATAACTTGGATGATTTTCTCCTATTCTCTAGTAAGATCCTGAAAGCTCAGATAATATATATAATACTATATTGTATTATATAGAGAGAGAGTCTCTGAGTGGTGCAAATGGTTAATGAGCTTGGCTGCTAAGGTTGGTGGCTGGAGTCCACCCAGCTGTGCCTCGAAAGAAAGGCTTGTCAATCTACTTCCGAAAACTTAGCCATTGAAAACCCTACTGAGCACAGTTCTGCTCTTATACACACGAGGTTGCCATGAGTCGGAGTCGACTCAACAGCAGTGGGCTTGCTTTGGGTTTTGGTATGAGAGATTCTATTCGTTAAGAATTCAGAATCATGTCCTGTGTCTTAGGTTTACCTTTAAATTTTCTATGATGAAAGGGTTTGCCCAGAGAACGAATGATGTAAACAAAGTTTGACGGAAGGGGGAGGATTTTGGTCTACTTGAGGGAACAAGCTTTGCAAGCCATTAGAAACATCTACTTAGAAGCAATTAGTGTGTTAATTAGGGTGGATTCTTATCAGATTCCACAGAACCTCTTCTTAGCCAGCCTCTCTGAGCCAGGGTCCTGTGTACTTGAAAATACTACGAACATCCTCTTTTCAGTGGCTTTCTGTAACTAAGGCTTTTCACTAATTCAGACCAGCCTTCCCACTGAGTTTGACCTCAGAGGCTGTGTGGAGGTGGGACCTGATGGGTGACATGGGTGTCCCCCCAGGAGGCCTTTCCCAAAGCACATGACGAGCACACAGTGATGTGAATCATGCCTGAATAGCTCCAGGTAGTTTACCCAACACAGTAGTTGGCATCGTATTTCTTGTCTTTCTAATTGGAAGGGCAAAGAGCTGGATTGATTGATGGGACTCTGCAAGCTGGAAAATATGTGGGCATTTCAGAGCAGCTGCGTCCAGCCACATGGCGCCACTTTATTTGGGTCGGTTTCTGCTTGGAGGCCATGTTCCTTGGTGTTACTTGGTACACTGTGTGTACAGATTCATGATGGTGTAGAAAGCACTGGAATTTGGGACACCTCAATTCTAGCCTAGGTTCTGTTAATAATAAGCTGTGTGACATCAGATAAGTCCCTATGACCATGGGTTAGTTAGGGTTTACGGCATATTGAATTCAGTATAAATGATATATTGTAGGAAATTAGAGACTTTCTAAGAGTGAGCTCTAAATTAATGAGGTTTTATTTGACTTTATTGTCTGGTTAAAAAAGTCAATGTGAGCTGGTTAACAGTCTTATTAGACAGATTCCCAGATGGTTAAAGGATCATACCAAAGGCAACAATCAAGAGCTCGTTTTAAAGTATAGTTGTACTACAGGCCTCCCTCCTGGTCAAAAATGTTATCAGTGACTTGACTGAAGATACAGAAAAGCTAAAGACGACACTAGGCTTGGAGTGGAGCTGATGTGATGGATTCAAGCATCAAGATCCCTGATAATCTCCATAGACCCAAATGCTTAGCCAAAACCAACAAGATGGAAGACTTTCAACTATTGCTGTTCAGTTTCATGTGGTTTCAAATTCAGAAGCACAAGAACTAGATTAGAGAGCCCTCCGTTGGCAGCAGTTCACATGAAAGAGATCTGGGGGTTTGAGTTGAGCACAAGCTTAATGTGATCCAACAGTGTGACTGTTGCTAAAAATGCTCAAGTACTTGTAGGCTGCCTTAATAGGCATATGGTGTCCAGATCCAGGGAGGTGATGTTACAGGGGCCTCTGGCCTGATCGAGTCATGTCTAGAGGAGTAGATGCAGCCCTGGGCAGCACCGTGAAGAGAAAAAGAGTGACCATTGGGGCCATGCATTTGGGAACCATCTCAATGGAGGAACAGTCAAAGATATTGAAGTGGATTAACTGGGGTGGCAGAGACCAGCTAGATGCTCACCAGTCCCATATTCTCTTCCGAGGCACAGTGGGAGTCAATATTTCCCAGCCACCCTTACAATGAGTTTGAGCAATATGACTAGCTTCTGGCAGAGCTGATATACACTATTTCTAGTCTTGCCCTGTAAAAATGTCCTTTATGATGTTACCTGTTTGCTGTTTTCCACTATTAGCTCTACAATATGACAGAACAACAAAAGCAAAGGAGCTGGGACCCCTGAGTTATTTGGAATTCACTTGAAAAGCTCTCTACTGAGCATCCAGTAGAATGAAAAAATAAATCTTTATTCTGTTAAACCACTGAGATCTGGGGAGTGTTTGTTACAATTAAAAAAAAAAAGAAAGAAAAATAGCTAGCATTAATTACCCTGATTAATACTGCAGTCGAAGAGAAAACCAAAAGGAGACATGCTCATTATGTACAATCATATGTGTAGCAGGACATTCAAGAGAATGTAAGGGTAGTTTTTTTCCTTCAGAAATATTCCTGGAGAAATAGCTAATGTCTGGAAAATTATAAAGGTCTCTGCCCCTGAATACCCTCTCCAGAAATTTTTTTTTCTTAATGTTCTAATCATACTTCCCCATTTGCTGATTGTTACCTTGGACAAGTTACTTGACTACTTTGTGCCTCAGTTTCTCTGTCCATAAAAGGGGCATAATAATAGTACCACCCTACCTCATGGGTCAACCACTCATCTGTCAGTTTGTTGTACTTTGGTGGCCTGTGTGTTGCTGTGATGCTGGAAGCTAAGGAAGCTGTGTTAAGAAAGACCAAAGACGAATTGACTCCTTTGAATTATGATGTTGGTGAAGAATCTTGAATATACTATGGACGGCAAGAAGAACAAACAAATCTGTGTCTTGGAAGAAGTACAGCCAGAATGTTCCTTAGAAGTAAGGATGGTGAGACTGTCTCACATACTTTGGACATGTTATCAAGAAGGACCAGACCCTGGAGAAGGACATCATGCACGGTAAGTTAGAGGGGCAGCTAAAAAGAGGAAGACCCTCAATGAGATGGATTGACACGGTGGCTGTAACAATGGGCTTAAACACAGAAACAATTGCGAGGATGGTGCAGGACTAGGCACTGTTTCATTCTGTTGTACATAGGGTCACTATGAGAACAGACTCAATGGCACCTAACAACAACACCTCATGGGTGGCGCAGACAAGTGCTCATCTACTAGCCGAAAGGTTGGCAATTTGAACCCACCCAGAGAGACCTCGGAAGACAGGCCTGGGGATCTATTTCTGAAAGGTCACAGTCTTGAAAACCCTTTGTAGCAGTTCTGTTCTGCACACGCGGGATTGCTATGCATTGGGGTCCACTGGAGTGCGACCACCAACAACAACTTCATGAAGTTGTTGTAAGGTTAACATACAGCATACAATAGCACCCAGCACATAGTAAATGCTCAATATGTATTAGTTTTTTGATTTTTCCTTTTTAAGGATCTCTCTTGAAGAAACTCCCCACTCAGGTCTTTGTTTGGAAGGTTAGGCTGCTCAGGTACCGCACAACGGAGAAAAAGGCAAAATTTTGGTTTTTCTATAGGTGGTGGGGTCAGTGGGCCTGCCCTTCAGTACCCTGGATGGGGGTTGGCTGGCTGCAGGGATTCCTGCAGGGGGAGAGTGGTTGGGAGGAGGGGTTGTGAGGAGGAGGGGGCTACATGTTCAAGTGCAGTGATGGAGCGCATAGACCCAGCAGGAGACACAGTGCCTGACAGCCGGGGAAGGGCCAATTTTGAACCTCGGCATTGGAAAACTAAAAGAATACCCCTACTGCTGGAGATGGCATCTGGAATACAGAGACTACATCCTCCCTTGGGCTTCAGGGGCCCATGAGCCCCAGAGTTTGGAGAGATCATCTGTGAAGGGTGCTATTTGAAGAGGGCAGAGATCTTCCATCCCTGGGACAGAAGAGTTCACAGTTATAGGGAGACCATGTTGCTGGGGCAAGACCCCCATGTTCCCCACACCTGGCCTCGTAATTGCTTAGAAAAGCCACTTATCCACTATGGAGTTTCCCAGTGCTACTGTATCAGAAATGCCACAAGGGGATGGCTTTCAACAACAGAAATTTATTCTCTTACAGTTCTGGAGGCTAAAAGTCCAAATCAGGGTCTCAGCTATGCTGACTCCTTTCTTGTCGCTAGCCATAAGTGTTCCTTGGTTCCTTGGCTTATGGACGATCCTCACCTGGCATGTGTCTTCCCCGGTGTGCTTGCTCTGTGTCTGTGATGCTTTTTCTATAACTCAGAAGTGATTAGGTTTAGGATCCACCCTACGCTAGCATGACCTTAACTAATTGATTGTATTACACTCAATTGCATTACAGAAGGTGATTAGAATAGATTAGATGACATCCAAAGGTACAGGGGTTAGGATTCCAATGCATATTTTGGGGGGATATGATTTAATCCATAACACACACTCTGGGTTTCACTTTTCCCATCTGTGAAATGGAAGGACAATACCTGCTCTATCTCCAAGAGAAGATGATATTAAGTAGTCTGTGGATATGGAAGACTTTTGTAAACTCAATGATTGAGTCACAAAGTGCTACCAAATAAAAGTGTCTCTAGTTCAGTTCCAGCTAAGAAGGAATTTTCTAACCTCCAAAGTGGTGTCAACTGTTTCAAGAGGCAACTGGTCCCTGGGAACCAGAAGCGATGGGCAAGAGGTCAAGGATGCAGTAGAAGTGGTTCTTCCAAGAGTGTAGATAGAACTAGACACACTCCAGGGTTCTGTCCTACCCGGTACCCCTCTTAGGGAATATCTTCTGGGCAAGAGCCCTGGAAGGAGAGATGGGACATGTAGCGATGTCCTATTTCAACAACAATGGGGCTGCCATTTTGGTTTTGCTCTTTCCCAGTCTCCAGCACCTGAATGTGGGGCTGTGGTACACACATCCCTCAACCAGCAGGGTGGGCTGGTGGGGGGAGTGAGCGATGGGGGGACTGAGGGGCGGGGGTGATCTGGGAAAGGGAAAGTACAGGCGTCTAAGCATCTCACTTAATAACTCAAGGCTGACTACAGCTGGGTGAGGTGTTCTCACATTGGAAAGGCAGATAATGAAGCATTCTTCCAAAATGAGAGAATGCGCCTTTTCTTGGCCTTTTTTTTTTTTTTTCCAATGAAATAATTAAACCGGGATTTCTGGAGGCCTAACACCTCTCCGCCCTTGCCTTTCCTGGGAGGAGGGAGAGGGGAGCTGGAGCTGTGATGCGAAGGGGCTTCACGGGGCCTTGTCCCCACTGGTGACAGAGAGAGTGGGCCTCTTGAGGAGAGTGTTGGGGTTTCCAAGGGCACAGGGGAGGGGGCTGCTGACTTCTCACCACCCCTGTTGACATATGGCTTCGCAGGTCCCCAGGTCTCTGGGGCTGTGGCAGGCTGTGCGCTTCAGACATGTGTTTGGTATTATCGGTGTTTCCACAATAATAACTGTGGTCTTGAAAGGGATGAAAATTAATTAAAATGCAGCACTCTGCCACATTTTACATCATTATCATAGGAATTCCCAGCTGAAAAAGACCTCGGGGGTCATCTAGTCCACCCCTCTGTCTCTGGATAAATCTGTACCTTGCTTGGCCCCATTGGCCAGTCCTTTGAAGATTGCCAGTGAGGGAGAATCCATAGTCTTAGAGTTTAAACTTCCTTCTTTTCAGGCCTCTTTCTTGGTATCTAAGCTACGGTAACAGGAAAGGACAAACACTCAGGTGTTGTGTCTGCAATGACAGAATTATGCCTGAGGAAGCTCCAGCTGGTCATGTTTTACAAGCTCTGCTGCAAGTCCTCATCTGAAGACACCAGCACAAAGCCATTCCTTGGTTCAGTGGTGCACAATTTGGCTCTCGATTTAGGACAGAGTTTCTCAACCTGAGAGCCCTGGGTGCTGCAAATGGTTCATGCGCTCTGCTGCTAACCAAAAGGTTGGAGATTCGAGTCCACCCAGAGGCGCCTTGGAAGAAAGGTCTGGCAATCTACTTCTGAAAAATCAGCCATTGAAAACCCTATGGAGCATGGTTCTACTCTTGACACATATGGGGTTGCCAGGAGTTGGGGTCAACTCAGCGGTGACTGGGGTGGGTGGGTTCTCAACCACAGCACTGTGACATTTTGGGCTGAATTATTCTTTGGGGGCTGTCCTGTACCACTAGATGCCAATAGCACAGCCCTCACTCAAGTTATAACAGCCACAAATGGCCCAGACATTGCCGAATGCCCTCGGGAGGGAGGAGGAGAAAAATCACCCCCAGGTGAGAACCACGGATTTAGGGAAAGGCTCTCTGGAGTTGTTGCTGAGGTCCAGGTGAGGAGAAGGGACTGCCAGCTCTTCTGTTTCAGGGAAGCGTTCTCATCCCGGGAGAAGTGACATGTGGTGTGTCACCGTCGGTTGTGGGATGGGGAACAAGTGACATGCTGCTAATAACATCCTGAGGTTTGTGAGTGAGTCACTTCTTAAAACACAGTGGAGCAGGTACAAACATAGCAACGCCCCTTCACTCTCTGCCTTCCAGTGTGCTTTTCCAAGTGGCCAGCGTTGCCCACCAGCCCCAGGCTGGCTCATTGAGGTCACAACCCACATGGGGTTAGCAAACGGGTCCTGAGTTGTATGGTAATTATAAATCACCATAAGCCATGCTTTATGTAAAATCTTGCTCCATCACATTTGGGTTTGTCCGTGGGACTGGGCTATACACAGGCTGTCATCCTCCCAGAATTCAGAATCCAGAAGACAACTCAGACTCCTTAGTGTGGTGGATGCTGCCCTGTTGGCCCCACTGGCCTCATCTCCTGTAACTCTCCCTATCCCTCCCCACACTCCAGCCACAGTCTCCCTCCTTGTCTACCTGGAACACACTCTTCCTTCCCAGGCCCTTTGCAAGTCCTGTTCACACTGCCTGGAACCTTTTCTCTGAGGCTCTGAGCATGGCTGACTCTGCCTCCTCATTCATGTCTCAGCTCATGTCACTGTCTAGAGAAGGTGGGTACACCTGACATGTCATTAACATCGTCCTTTCCTACCAAGTCCTCCTCTACCATATTGCCCTTTTCTGTTTCCACAGCGTACGTTCACTCCTGAAGTTGCCTTGGTTTTTTTTGTCTCTCATGTATGGTTGAGTTGCCCAGGAAACATACTGAGATGAAATTAGGGGCACAAATGGTTAATGGGCTCGGCTACTAACTGAAAGATTGGTGGTTCAAGTCCCCTCGGAGGTGCCTCAGAAGAAAGGCCTAGTGATTTACTTCTGAACAATCAGCCATTGATAGCCCTGTGGTGCATAGCTCTATTCTGAAATAATGGGCTCGTCAGGAGTCCGAACCAACTCGACAGCAACTGGTAACACCTATGACAGAAAAGCGGAGGAAACAAATTTGGTGGGCTAGTGTCATGGATTGCATTGTGCCCCCGCTAAAGTGTCTATCAACTTGACTAGGCCATGATCCCCGGTATTATGTAATAGTCCACCATTTTGTCATCTGATGTGATTTTCTCTTGTGTTGTAAATCCTATCTCTATGGTGTTAATGAGGTGGGATTAGCCGTTGTTATGTTAACGAGGCAGGACTCAATCTATAAGATTAGGTTGTGTCTTAAATCAATCTCTTGAGCTATAAAAGAGAGAAGTGAGCAGAGAGACATGGGATCTCCTACCACCAAGAAAGTAGAGCCAGGAGCAAAGCATGTCCTTTGGACTCAGGGTCCCTGTGCTGAGAAGCTCCTAGTCCAGGAGAAGATTGATGACAAGGACTTTCCTCCAGAGCCATTAGAGAGAGAAAGGCTTCCCTGGAGCTGACGCCCTGAATTTGGGCTTGTAGCCTACTAGACTGTGAGAAAATTAATTTCTCTTTGATAAAGCCGTCTGCTTGTGGTATTTCTGTTATAGCAGCACTAGATAACTGAGACAGTTGGGCAGGGAGTCCATCAGAATGTGAAAAGGACCTGAAAAGTCCCTGCCAACCCATGGGGCGCTCTGAGCCAAGACTGCTCATTGGAGGAGTCCCACTTTGGGGCTGAAATGGCTTTACCTTGCCCCACCACCTTGCTCAGTCATTGCTGCCATGAAGAGAGTGAGTCAGCTGAAAAACTGAAATGACTTGAAGACACTAACACTGGGGGACTGTCAGCTAGCCACATCTTTTCAGCAGGGCAGCGAGTTCTTTCTTGAAGGAGGATCTGAAGGCCACATCTGTGTCTACCACAGCCTGCTAGAATGTTAATCCCAGGCCAGCAGGACCTTGTAGATTTTTCTGGAGGCTGATCCCCATTCCCTAGAACAGAACCTGGGGCATGGTCGGTGCTCAAACTCTTGCTCCAAGGTATCTCAAACTATTTTTCATCCTGTAATGCTGCCAAAGTTTTAAAAGCTTAAAAAATATCACGATGGTGGGCCATCCTGCAGCTTGCCTTCTGTAGGGTTGGGAGACGTTGGCTGCTATGTAAGTTGGGGGCTGGGGGAGGGGGGCGGAAGCATTAGGGGATCCCCGAAGGAAAGGAAAACAGAACTCTCAGGTGGGCCAAAGGCACACATGGGGTGGGGGTGGGGGGAATGGGTGCCTGTCAAACCAGGATGGTTATCTGGTCTGGCAGAGCCCAGCATCTTGGGTGGCCAAACCAGCCTCAGATACAGAGTTCCCAAATATTGGAGGAGGAGGGTTGTCCTTTCCCAGTTTAGCCTTTCTTCTGCCAAGCAGTTTTCTCTGCCAGAGGATCTTTGCTGAGATGGGCTTGTCCCTTGAGCTGCTGTCCTTTTCTGGGGCAGGTTGAAGCCCAGGATTCCAAGGTAACAGGCCCCACTGTGTAGAAAGTACTTGTTTACAGCCTGCAGTGATGCGGAGAATCTTCCTGGGTGGCAGGAGACTCCCTTGGGGCAGGTGCCCAGCAGCCTGGGGGAGGAACGGGAGATATAAACCCTGTATTTGTGCAGAGAAGAAGGGCGTGGCAGTGGTCTCTCCTGGAGAGGTGCCTGGCTCAGGAAGCAGGTGTGAACCTCGGTTTACAAACTCAGGAATGCAAAAATAGTACTTTGTTTCTTATAACTCAATCCCACCAGGGCGTTTTAGGGTTCCCCCCACTTTCCCAGGGAATTGCATTCAATTTCAGGCAATGGGAAGGGCTGACAGGTGCCGTGGCCTTGAGGGAGGGACCTTGTGCTCGGTGGGCATCAATTGTCCACACTGGCCTCCTCTGGAACCTCCAAGAACTTATCAGGTATCCTCGGCCATCAGTCCACACCAGTCCCTACCGAGTTGTCTCTTGTTCTTGTCATCCAGGGCCACACGACTCTACTGTTCCAGGACACCCTGGTAGCGCCCCTTTCTCTTTCAATGACACAAATTCACTCTGCTTCATGGAGTCCCTTGGCATTTCAAACAGTCAATGCCCTTGACTGCTAACCCAAAGGTTGGAGGTTCGAGCCTCAGAAGAAAGGCCTGGTGATCTACTTCCAAAAAATCAGCCATCGAAGATCCTATGGAACACAGTTCTATTCTGATACTCATGGGGTCACTGTCAGTCAGAATCAACTCAATAGCCACTGGTTCTCTGCTTCATGTCGGGCTTCCTTCCGTCTCCCACCTCAGGGAATCTCTCTTAGCCTTTATCTAAGAGGTGCTTTGCTCTTCCTCATCATATGTCCTCCCAAATCTGTTGTATTTGCTATACATTTCAAAAGCCTTACCAAGTGACCGCCATCTTGGGATCTCCAAAGCCATAAAACCCAGGAAGAAGCCAGTTTACCTGAAACCACACGTAGGCAGTGTGCTGATATGGATGGAACAAGGGCTCAGAAGTCAGAGTTTAAATCTTATCCCCATGAGCAGCCATCTAAGATACTGGCCCCAACCCATCTGAAGCAAGAGAGAATGAAGAAAAGCAAAGACACAAGAGAAAGATTAGTCCAAAGGACTAATGGACCACAACTACCACAGCCTCCACCAGAATGAGTCCAGTGCAACTAGATGGTGCCTGGCTACCACCACTGACTGCTCTGACAGGGATCACAATAGAGGGTCCTGGACAGAGTTGGAGAAAAATGTAGAACAAAATTCTAACTCACGAAAAAAGACCAGACTTACGGTCTGCAGAGATTAGAGAAACCCCGAGAGTATGGCCCCAGACATGCTTTTAACTCAGGACTGAAGTCACTCCGGAGTTTCACCCTTAAGCCAAAGATTAGACAGCCCCATAAAACAAAATGAGACTAAATGGACACACCAGCCCAGGGGCAAGGATAAGAAGGCAGGAGGGGACAGGAAAGGTTGAGAAGTGGAGAGTGTTGACAAGTTATGGGTTTGGCAACCAGTGTCACAAAACAATATGTGTATTAATTGTTTAATGAAAAACTAATTTTGCTCTGTAAACCTTCATCTAAAGCACAATAATAATAATAAAAAACTTATCCCTACAGGTTAGTAATCTTGGGAAACTTACTTCATTTCCCTTTGTCTCAGTTTCCACATCTTTAAATGGGCCTAATTATTGAGTTATAAAGATAAAATATAATAATAATGTTTCTAAAGCCCTCAGAACAGTGTTTGGCCTATCCGTGCTCGAAGACTGCTCTTTCCCTTCTCTTTATCCTAGGGAAGTTCAAAGATTAGAAAATAACTCATCTTTACGGCTTCAGTATTTAATGTTGATAATTCATGGAGTACCCTAATGACCCCTGAAAACTAAAATCCAGCAAACACAGAGAAAGAATCATTCAGATCATCCTATCCTTTCTTTCTTAGCTCTAGTACCTGGGAAGATAGGTAATCGAGTGTCTGACCTTGGCATGGGCCCTAACAAGCTGTGACTCAGTCTCTTGTAATGTCCTGCATTGCTAGGGGACTTAGTTCATAGCTGAGAGTTTCTCACTGGTAAGAAATGTTTCCTTATTCAGTATCAATTTCTTCAGCTAATTGGCTCTGTTCCATTTTTCTTGATTCTGGGTGCTCACCTTATGAAAGTACAGCTGTAACATTTTAGAAGGAAATGCACCATGAATTCTTGTCTTGAAGTGAGCTCACCGTATATTGAAACCAAAAGTCTGCAGGAAGGATGGTGGGGGGTGATTTTGTTTAAGCCACAGAGGAAGCATTTCTGATCACGACAGCTTTTTCTAGGCTATAAAACTGGTTCCTGGATCCTTCTAAAGTCAGATGGGTTCTCAGCTTTTGTGTACTCTCAGTTCAAGGTCACTGCCAAGACCCCTTATGCTCTGGAGGCCAAGGGGATGTGCTGGAATTGCCAGGGATTGGCTGGCTTTGTGAGAGAGGAGAGTTCAGAGCCTAATACCTCGGAGGGGCCGAACTGAATGAGAAGGGAGCCACTTGTGTACAAGACCCCTCTCCTGTGCAGGGTATAGGGGTCTAGATAATATGTCAATTGCACATTGCATTCCTCAGGTGTGAGTCTTTGGTTGAGGAATGACGGTTGTTGGCAATATTCCCTGGGAATTGAATTATCTTTATCCTGACTCAGAGGGTTGGAGTTGAGCAGGGGACAGAGGGAAATGAGGTGTAGGAAGAGGTAAGAATCTCTTTCACTATCACTACCCAATGATCCAATCTTTGTCTGTAGGTGCTTAATCAGTAATATCACCTGTGCATTCAACAGTGTGGACTTCACTGACTGTCCTTGGGCATCTGCAGTGGGGAAGGCAGGTAGAGGAAATGTTTTTGCAAAGCAGTTTTGTGCCAAAAAGAAGAGGTAGTATCTACAGAAAATTCCCTGAGATGTCATGGTCTGCCACGGCCCTCAAAGCTGGCTCTTTCTCCATTGCCTATGAGCTGACAGCTGGCACTGATGGTTACCAGCAACCATTGAAAGGACTCAAGGAGAGATCTGGACTCACAGTCCAGGAAGTTGGAGCTGGAAGAGCACCTTGGAAATAATAAGGTCCATCCAACACCTTCATCTTGCAGATAAAGAAATTAGGGCCCCAGGACTGGGGTGGGAGGGTGCCCAATGGCCCAGAACCAGTTAGCAGTAGAGATGGAATTGGATCACCAACCAATAGGTGTGTGCATAGCCCAATGGACTGGAGCCAAAGTCTAGCTGGGATTGTGTGTGGTCTTCCCACGTTAGGATGGACAGCTGTGTGTGTGGATTTCCTGTTTGCCCCCCTTCACCCTGCTCTGTGCCCCAGGAAACTCACCTGTATGAACTGCATCCAAAGGTTCCCCGCTCCCTGGCTTCCTGTTGGCTCTGGAATGGGGATGGGGGAGAGAGAGGAGAGTGAAGCTGGGGTACTCACTGCCCCCTCCCCAAGTTAGCTCCATCTGTTTTCCCTTGTACCTGCTCACTCTCCTTGTTCGTTCAGGACAGTGGCTTAGCTGAGGCCCTATAGATGGCACTATCCCTTGTGATTTCCCTCCACCTGCCCACACCTGGTAAAGCCACCCCTTTACTAACTCACCTCCAGTTACCTAATTTGAGTGTTTTCCAATTCCAGCCAAGACCTTAGCTGACACAATAACTGAAAGTTAGATGGAAGAATAAAAAAATATATACACTGGCATTTACTTAACCCTTTTACTTTTCACATTCCTTGGTAGTAAACTATGCCTTTCTGAGCTCACATCCAGAACAATCTGGGGATTAGAGAGGATGCAATAATTATGGGAAGTAGCAAAAGTCTATCTACTTTTTTGTGTTTTTCTTCTTACTGTTGTTGTTATTGTCATTACAATTACACAGATGGCCTGTGAACGCATTCTGGTTGTAAACACATACAACACTGCAGGCGGAGAAAGTGTGGCTAATTCAATCTCCCCACCACCTCCACCTTACTCCCCTTCCCCAAGATAACCACTTAGTTGTTGTCAGCTGGTGTGGAATCGGGCCCCTGACTCATGGCGACCCCGTGTGTTACAGAGTAGAACTGCTTAAGAGCTTGGCTGCTAACCAAAGGGTTTCAAGCCACCAGCGGCTCTGTGGGGGAAAAAGACTGAGCAATCCGCTTTCGTGAAGATTATAGCCTAGGAACCCCCATGGGGAAGTTCCACTCTGTCATATAGGGTTGCTACGAGTTGGGATTAACTCGATGGCACACAGCAACAATCTTTACAGAAGCAGTTCACCTGGGCTTTCTTTCATGGAGCCAGTGGGTGGGTTTGAACTGCCAACCTTCAGGCTAGCAGCTGAGTACAAACCACTTGTGCCACCCGGGATCCCAAGGTAACCAAGGGGACAGCCCAATACACTCTCTTCTCGTCTTTTTTCTGGGCTTTTTGGTATGCATGGAAACCCTGGTGGCATAATGGTTAAGTGCTACAGCTGCCAACCAAAAGGTCGGCAGTTCAAATCCACCAGGTGCTCCTTGGAAACTCTATGGGGCAGTTCTACTCTGTCCTATAGGGTTGCTATGAGTTAGAACTGACTCGTTGGCACTGGGTTTGGGTTTTTTGGTTGGAATGCATATCGTATATATACAAATAAAGAGCTTTCAAAACACAAATTTGGCTGATAGTCCGTACGGTGTTCCGCCATTTCCCCCAACATTTCCTTTTTAACTGCTGCCTGATGCCCATAGCATGGGTGTATTCATAAACTGTTTAGCCATTTTGCTGAGTGAATTGCAGGGGTTTTTGTTTTTTTGTTTTGCATTTCTTCACCGTTACAGATAATCCTGCAATAAGCATTCTAATATACATGCTCTGGCACACACATATACACCTGTGTATGTGCACATACACACTTGCACACGCAATGAGTATTTCTGTGGGATAGATACTGTTATGGATTGAATTGTGTCCCCCCAAAATATGTGTTGTAAATCCTAGCCCCTACACCTGTGGATGGAGCCCTGGTGGCACAGTGGTTAAGAGTTCAGCTGCTAACCAAAAGGTCCACAGTTCGAATCCACCAGCTGCTCCTTCAAAACCCTCTTTAGGGTCACTATGAGTTGGAATCAACTCAACAGCGATGAGTTTGGTTTGGATTTTATACCTGTGGATATAATCCCGTTTGGGGATGGGTTTTCTTTGTTCAGTTAATGAGGCAGTAGTAGTAGTATAAGGTGTGTTTTAGTCAATCTCTTTTGAGATTAAAAAAAACAGAGATTGAGCAAGAAACAAAGCAAGGAAGCAGACATGGGGGAAGAAAGATGACAAGCCACATGAAGGTCACTGAAGAACAGAAGCTCAAAAGAGACAAGGACCTTCCTCCAGAGCTGACAGAAAGAGAAAGCCTTTCCCTAGAGCTGGCGCTCTGAATTCGGACATCTAGCTTTCCTAACTGTGAGAAAATAAACTTTCTGTTTGTTAAAGCCACCCACCTGTGGTATTTCTGTTATAGCGGCACTGGAGAACTAAGGCAGATACCTAAAAGTAGAATTGTGGGGTTAAAGGATATCTATAACTTAAATTTGGTAGATTGACCTCTAATAAAGCCACACAAAGAGTTTGTCCATTCAGTTCAACTCAAGAGGCACTAACTGGGCACCTACTGGGGTTAACTTTATGGGGGAGTGATTCAGGAGTAAATACAGTCCTTCCCTCAAAGAGCTGCCAATGGATATGGACCTTGCTTGTTGCACTCTTGTGAGCGAGGATGGCAGAGCCTACACAATTGCCTGGGAGCCTCTCAGCCATGTGATCTGCTGCCTTGCCGATGTTGAAATTCTAATAACAAGAGATTGGAAGGCTCAGAGGCTGCTGAGGCCTCAGAATGTTGTTGTTGTTGTTGTTAGGTGCCATTGAGTCGGCTCTGACTCATAGCGACCCCATGTACAACAAAATGAAACATTGCCCGGTCTTGTGCCATCCTCACAGTTGTTGCTATGCTTCAGCCTATTGCTACAGTCACTGTGTCAGGCCATCTTGTTAAGCGTGTTCCTTTTTTTCACTGACCCTCTACTTTGCTGAGCATGATGTCCTTCTCCAGGGACTGGTCCCTCCTGATAACATGTCCAAAGTATATGAGACAAAATTTAGACATCCTCGCTTCTTAGGAGCATTGTGGCTCTACTTCTTCCAAGACAGATTTGTTCGTTCTTCTAGCATTCAGTATTCTTTGCCAACACCATAATTCAAAGGCATCAGTTCTTCTTCAGTCTTCCTTATTGCCAAATGCCAAAGGCCTGAGAATAGTAACTCCCAAAGCCATTCTGGGCCATCTTCTCTGCCGTGTCCCTTCTGCTGCTTCCAGAGGCACTCCTGCCCCTGTTACCAGGCTCAACCATGGTCCACCCCCAGGTTTCCTAGTGATTGGTCCTGGTCCTCCTCTATCAGCAATAAAGATCTTCCCCAATCCTTTCCGGTGTCAGTGAATACCTTCCCCATGACAAGTCAGTTTCGTAGTTTTGCAATCCTTGTCTTCTGCATGGGAGCCTAGCTCAACAGGCCTGCCACCTCTGGCTTCTTCCTTTCCTAAGTCACCAGCCCCAGGAGCCTATCCAGCTGTCAACCGCTGGCATTCTCCGCTGGTGACGACTCCTCCTTGCAGGTGCTTGTGTAAGGTGAGACCTTCAGAGGTTGCCTGTCAGGTAAGAAGATAAAAGCAAGCAGCTCAGGGTCTTCGTTTCGCCAGGAGCAGTGAGAACGCACACCGCTCCCTCCCAGTGCACCAAAATGAAGAAGAAGAAGAAAAAAGGTGCCTTGAGAGACATAAAGCAGCCCTGGCAATGCAGTGGTTAAGTACTCAGCTGCTAACTGAAAGGTCAGTGGTTCAAACCCATCAGCCGCTCCGTGGGAGAAAGATGTGGCAGTCTGCTTTCGTAAAGATTACATCCTTGGAAAGCCTGTGGGGCAGTTCTACTCTGTCTTACAGGGTCACTATGAGTAGGGATTGACTCGACGGCAATGGGTTTCTTTTTTGGTGGGAGAGATTTGCCCCATTAAATAAATAAGTTGTAAAAATGAAACCTCTTAGGCTATGTAGCTTTGGGGTAAGGAAGAGGTGGACCCCTCACCAGAGCAGGACTCCAAAATTTCCTGTTTTCAGGCATGTGGGCTGCAGAGAACAAAATCCTTCTTCATTTCTGGTCTTTGTTCTTGCTCAGCCAGTGTGCTGTTCAGCAGGGTGGCCTTTCAGCGCATGCCCCGGCCTATGTTATCTGCTTCAGATCAAGTAAGAAAATGCGTAAGAGTGTGCTCGGAAGGCCCAGATACTACACACACACCGGGCATAATCATAATCATAAATGCTTGGGCCGGGACCTCTTGGGATTGTGTCTCTTTCCCTTACAGTTGTCTCCTGGAGCAGGGGTTGGAGTCACTGGGTGGTCCAAATTGTTAACGTGTTTGACTGCTAACTGAAAGGTTGGCAGTTGAAGTCCACCCAGAGGTACCTCAGAAGAAAGGCCTGGCAATTTACATCAACTCGAAGGCAACTGGTTTGGGTTTTTTGGCTTGGAGCTTGGGTCAGCCTGCACTTACTGCATGTTCATACATCTGAGGAGCCCTGGTGGCCTAGTGGGTAAGAGCTTGGCTGCTAACCAAAAGGTCGGCAGTTCGAATCCACCAGCTACTCCTTGGAAACCCTATGGGGCAGTTCTACTCTGTCCTATAGGGTCACTATGAGTTGGCATTGACTCAAAGGCAGTGGTTTTTTTAAAAAATATGTCAAAGCACTAAGCTGAGCACTGGGGGACTCACTCCCTGGTGACTCCCTTACTGAGCAGAGTCAAGCTGAGAGTTTCCTTTTGTCTCAGAAAGTGCAATGTCTGAAGAATTCATCCAGCCCCTTTGTGTACCTGCATTTCCCAGGCTGTTTGTAAGCTGCCCCCACATTCTCCCCCTACTCACACGATGTAGAAAATCCATAATCAAAACTCCCCATTTTCCCAGGATGGCTCAGTTTACACCAGTTATCCCAGTTCAGTGATTAATGGCACTTTTTCACTCTCCAGAATGTCTCAGTTTGGATGAGAAATTACATGGTCTCACCATCTAGAACCTTTTGGGCAGCCAGGAAAAAGTCAAGGACCTTTCTTAGTGCCTAGAACAGGGCTCGGCACCAAGAAGAACTCTCAGAAATGCTCATTACCAGGCTCATTCGATTATCTTGGGAATTTGAGGGCTATGAGAAGTACAGGGCAGGGATCTGGGAGTGACTGCACTTGGCTTCCTGTGCACCCTCGGGGGGTTGACTGGGCAGGAAGAGTAGGAGACGGAGGTGTGTGAGGTGGCCTTTGTGCCACGTCACTGCACTATGAAGAATTAGCCCCAGCCTTTAAGCCCTTGGAACCCTGGTAGCCCAGTAGCTAAGAGCTCAGCTGCTAACCAAAATGTTGGCAGTTGGAATCCACCAGCCGCTCCTTGGAAGTCCTATGGGGCAGTTCTACTCTGTCTTATAGGGTCGCTATGAGTTGGAATCGACTCAACAGCAAAGGGTTTTTTAAGCCCTATCAGCGAGGTGCTGAGAGTTCAAGTCAAGGTCTTCACGTGAGAAATTGGGCTTGAGAAAAATGGCAGAGCCAAGTAAAAATACAAGTGTGGAAGGAACCCATTTATGAGCCTGTATTTGTGGCAAGATGATACCACATGTCTAGTGGGCTGGCTAGCTAGGAATATGTGCCATTTGTTTAGAATTTGGCAGGTTGTTGTTGTTGTTGTCAGGTGCCGTTGAGTTGGTTCCGACTCATAGCGACCCCATGCACGACAGAACGAAACACTGCCCAGTCCTGCGCCATCCTTACAATCGTTGTTATGCTTGAGCTCATTGTTGCAGCCACTGCGTCAATCCACCGCGTTGAGGGTCTTCCTCTTTTCCACTGACCCTGTGCTCTGCCAAGCATGATGTCCTTCTCCAGGGACTGATCCCTCCTGACAACATGTCCAAAGTATGTAAGATGCAGTCTCGCCATCCTTGCTTCTAAGGAGCATTCTGGTTGTACTTCTTCTAAGACAGATTTGTTCGTCCTTTTGGCAGTCCATGGTATATTCAATATTCTTCACCAACACCACAATTCAAAGGCGTCAACTCTTCTTCGGTCTTCCTTATTCATTGCCCAGCTTTCACATGCATATGATGCGGCTGAAAATACCATGGCTTGGGTCAGGCTCACCTTAGTCTTCAGGGTGACATCTTTGCTCTTCAACACTTTGAAGAGGTCCTTTGCAGCAGATTTACCCAATGCAATGCGTCTTTTGATTTCTTGACTGCTGCTTCCATGACTGTTGATTGTGGACCCAAGTAAAATGAAATCCTTGACAACTTTGATCTTTTCTCCGTTTATCATGATATTGCTCATTGGTCCAGTTGTGAGGATTTTTGTTTTCTTTATGTTGAGGTGTAATCCATACTGAAGGCTGTGGTCTTTGATCTTCATTAGTAAGTGCTTCAAGTCCTCTTCACTTTCAGCAAGCAAGGTCATGTCATCTGCATAACGCAGGTTGTTAATGAGTCTTCCTCCAATCTTGATGCCCCATTTTTCTTCATATAGTCTAGCTTCTCGTATTATTTGTTCAGCATACAGATTAAATAGGTATGGTGAAAGAATACAACCCTAATGCACACCTTTCCTGACTTTAAACCAATCAGTATCCCCTTGTTCTGTCCGAACAACTGCCTCTTGATCTATGTAAAGGTTCCTCATGAGCACAATTAAGTGTTCTGGAATTCCCATTCTTCGCAGTGTTATCCATAGTTTGTTAGGATTCACACAGTCAAATGCCTTTGCATAATCAATAAAACACGGGTAAACATCCTTCTGGTATTCTCTGCTTTCAGCCAGGATCCATCTGACATCAGCAATGATATCCCTGGTTCCATGTCCTCTTCTGAAACCGGCCTGAATTTCTGGCAGTTCCCTGTCGATATACTGCTGCAGCTGTTTTTGAATGATCTTCAGCAGAATTTTGCTTGTGTGTGATATTAATGATATTGTTCTATAATTTCCACATTCGGTTGGATCACCTTTCTTGGGAATAGGCATAAATATGGATCTCTTCCAATCAGTTGGCCAGGAAGCTGTCTTCCATATTTCTTGGCATAGAGGAGTGAGCACCTCCAGCGCTGCATCTGTTTGTTGAAACATCTCAATTGATATTCCATCAATTCCTGGGAGCCTTGTTTTTCACCAATGCCTTCAGAGCAGCTTGGCCTTCTTGCTTCAGTATCATCGGTTCCTGATCACATGCCACCTCTTGAAATGGTTGAATATCAACTAATTCTTTTTGGTATAATGACTCTGTGTATTCCTTCTATCGTCTTTTGATGCTTCCTGCATCATTTAATATTTTCCTCATGGAATCCCTCACTATTGCAACTCGAGGCTTGAATTTTTTCTTCAGTTCTTTCAGCTTGAGAAACACCGAGTGTGTTCTTCCCTTTTGGTTTTCCATCTCCAGCTCTTTGCACATGTCATTATAATACTTTATTTTGTCTTCTCGAGAGGCCCTTTGAAATCTTCTGTTCAGTTCTCTGACTTCATGAATTCCTCCTTTTGCTTTAGCTGCTCGACGCTCAAGAGCAAGTTTCAGAGTCTCCTCTGACATCCACCTTGGTCTTTTCTTTCTTTCCTGTCTTTTCAGTGACCTCTTGCTTTCTTCATGGATGATATCCTTGATGTCATTCCACAACCCGTCTGGTCTTTGGTCACTAGTGTTCAATGTGTCAAATCTGTTCTTCAGATGGTCTCTAAATTCAGGTGGGATATACTTAAGGTCATATTTTGGCTCTCTTGGACTTGCTCTGATTTTCTTCAGTTTCAGCTTGAACTTGCATATGAATAATATGAATAATAGTCATATTAACTGGTCTTCCTTGTAGGCTTAGGGATATTATCCTACCACTGACAGCATTGTACTTCAGGATAGACCTTGAAACACTCTTTTGGACGATGAATGCAACACCATTCCTCTTCAAGTTGTCATTCCCAGCGTAGTAGACTATATGATTGTCTGATTCAAAATGACCAATACCAGTCCATTTCAGCTCACTAATGCCTAGGATATTGATGTTTATGTGTTCCATTTCATTTTTGACGAGTTTCAACTTTCCTAGATTCATACTTCGTACATTCCAGGTTCTGATTATTAATGGATGTTCGCAGCTGTTTCTTCTCATTTTGAGTTGCGCCACATCAGCAAATGAAGGTACTGAAAGCTTTACTCCGTCTACGTCACTAAGATCAACTCTACTTTGAGGAGGCAGCTCTTCCCCAGTCGTCTTTTGAGTGCCTTGCAACCTGGGGGGCTCATCTTTCAGCACTATATCAGACAATGTTCTGCTGCTATTCGTAAGGTTTTCACTGGCTAATGCTTTTCAGAAGTAGACAGCCGGGTCCTTCTTCCTAGTCTGTCTTAGTCTGGAAGCTCAGCTGAAACCTGTCTTCCATGGGTGACCCTGCTGGTATCTGAATACCGGTGGCATAGCTTGCAGCATCACAGCAACACACAAGCCCCCACAGTACGACAAACTGA
This sequence comes from Loxodonta africana, assembly GCF_030014295.1. Taxonomy (NCBI): domain Eukaryota; kingdom Metazoa; phylum Chordata; class Mammalia; order Proboscidea; family Elephantidae; genus Loxodonta; species Loxodonta africana. The sequence continues at coordinate 20,593,449 of NC_087359.1, forward strand.
CAGACAAGTGGGCAGGTTAGGAAGCATATTTGTAAATACTCTCGCTTGGGGCTTGTAGCGACAGGAGGTAGGGAGGATAAGCATTATCATTCCCACCTTTTGGTTTTAAGATGAGAAAACCTTTCCAAAGTTGCACAGCTAAAGAGTGACAGAGTCCATAGTCCCAACTGGCTTGTGACTCTAAGCCAGGTAGGTGCCCTTTCCACCTCACTGTCATGGAGGTAGTTTTTGAGGGCAGGGTACAGCACTTTGTGTTCTGATTGGCGTTTTGATACTCTTGGGAAGGTGAGTTCAAGTACTTCCTGGGACTGAGGGTGGGGTGTCCTTACGGCAGTATACGCAATACTTAGAGGGGTCAGAGATGCTCCCATGGGTTAGGAGATGGTGAATGCTCTTTGTAGACACTTGTCTTTACGGCAGTATACGCAATACTTAAAGGGGTCAGAGATGCTCCCATGGGTTAGGAGATGGTGAATGCTCTTTGTAGACACTTGTAAAACTGATGTTATAAGGTGGTTTTCTTAGTTCTCCAGCGCTGCTACAACAGAAATACCACAAGTGGGTGGCTTAAAAAAATAGAAATTTATTTTCTCACAGTTTAGGAGGCCAGAAGTTCAAATTCACGGTGCTGGCTCTAGGGGAAGGATCTCTTTGTCTGCTCTGGGGGACAACATTAGTCTCAGGTTCTCTCGCCCCGGTGTTCCTCAGTTCCTTGAGAGCTTCATGTGGCACCCCTCTTTCCCCCATTTGTGCTTGCTTGCTTTAGCCCGGGTGGTGAAGTGTTTAAGAGCTCACTCAGGCTGCTAACCAAAAAGGTTGGCAGTTTGAATCCACCAGCTGCTCCTTGGAAATCCTATGGGGCAGTTCTACTCTGTCCTATAGGGTCTCTATGAGTCCGAATTGACTGGGCAGCAACGGGTTTGTTCTTCTTTGGTTTAGTTCTGTGCCTAACATGCTCTGTTTAGATCTCAATAGTGGCTAGGTTTAAAATTTGCCCTACACTATAGTGGCCTCATTAACATAACAAAGAAACCCTATTCCCAAATGGGATTACACCCACAGGTATGCTAAAGTGTGTCCTGGTGTGGATTCCAACTCAAAGCAACCCTACAGGACAGGGTAGAACTGCACCATAGGGTTTCCTAGGCTGTAATCTTTTTTTTAATAAAAAAATAAATAAATATATTTTTTTTTTTTTATGGCAGCAGATCGCCAGGTCTTCTGTGGAGGCGCTGGTGGGTTCTAACCTCGGACCTTTCAGTTATTGGCTGAGCACTTAGCCTTTGCAGACACCAGGGCTCCCTTCTCCAGCTATACCTATTGCTGACGAGTAGATTCCAACTCATAGCCACCCTACAGGCAGAGTAGAACCGCCTCATAGGGTTTCCAAGGCTGCAATCTTTATGGAAGCAGACAGCTCATCTTCCTCCTGTGGAGTGGCTGGTGGGTTCGAATCACTGACCTTTTGGTTAGCAGCCGATTGTCTTAAGCGCTGTGCCACCAGGGCTCCTTTCCATGGGTATAGGAGTTAGAATTTACAACACATATTTTGGGGAGGGGGAAAAGAGGGACAGAATTCAATCCATAATGGGGGTCAAGCCAGTTTATTTCCCTGTACAACTTGAGCTTGAGGGACTCCTGCCCAGCTGAGAACCAGGCGCGGCCCCCGAGTCCCGTAAGCAGGGAGCAGAGGACAGACGCATTGTGTGCTCGGCAGTGGCGAGAGCCCAGCTCCTGCGCCGTGGCTCCCCCTACGTGATTGGGAACATGTGAAGGCTTGGTGATTGAACTGTGGGTGACCCCGTGGAGCAGGGAGGCTAATTAAAGCTTCTCTTCCCCACACTTCAGTCAGAAACCCCTCCTGCCCTTCCTCCTGATGGTGCAGCCGATAAGGAGGGATTGAATTTATGAAAAGCGATGAAGATGTTTGGATAAGCCGGGTACCGAGGCAAGCCAGCCCGACGAGTTAGGGCCTGAAGGGAGGCAGTGGGTGTCTGAAAACTTCCTCTCAGCACCACTAAGAGGAAGGGGAGGGCCAAACGCTGAACGTGACACTGCAGGTGTAGCCCCAGGACTGCACACCTTGACAGTTCAGGTGGAAATGGGCTTGTTGGCTCTGCAGGAAGATGGCTTGCCCGTGCCACCTGGCTGCCTGCAGCACCCAGGGCCTGCTTCCCGGGTCCTCTGTCCCCAGGGAGCCCGTGTGAGTGTGGGGTAAGTAGACAGCCTTCCCCTTCAGAGGCAAAGAGGTTAAACTGCCTGGTGAGAGGAATAATAAACATAATGACGTTGCTTTTGGGTGCTGCGGAGTCGATTCCAACTGATAGCAAACCTATAGGGCAGAGTAAAACTGCCCCATAGGGTTTCCTGGGTTTACGGGAGCAAATTGTCAGGTCTTTCTCCCCTAGAGCCACTGGGTGGGTTCAAACTGCTGACCTTTCAGTTAGCAGCCAAGTGCTTAGCCTTTGCACCGTTCCAAACCAAACCAAACCCACTGCCATCAAGTCAATCTCGACTCATAGTGACCCTATAGGACCAAGTAGGATTATCCCATTGGGTTTCCAAGGCTGTAGTCTTTACAGAAGCAGACTGCCACAACTTCCTCCTGCAGAGTGGCTGGCGGGTTTGACCCTTCAGTTAGCAGTTGAGTGCTTTAATCACTGTGCAACCAGGGCCTGTTTTGCACCATCAGAGCTCCTTAAAGATAATGATAGCCATAGTTTACCGAGTATTCAGTATGTTCCAGGAACTGTGCAAAGGGCTTTGTATGCAGGATCTCATTTAATCCTTTGATATAAGTTGGGTGGTTGTTATCATGCCTGTTGTACTGATGAGGAAAGTGAAGCTCAGAGAGGATAGGTCACTTGTCCAAGGCCACACAGCTAGTAAATCGTAGATCTAGGATTCATAACCAAGTAGTAAATTCAAATACACACACACACACACAGCAAACAAACCAAACATTTCAAGCGGTGAGAATCTGGAGTCTCTGTTCTTCGTTAACATGCCCCCCTACTGTTTCTGCCAGGATTGGAGGGTAAGCGCCATCTTTTCTCTGAGGCTGCCTCTAACTCATTCCTTGGCCCGGTGGGTCCTGACCTGCCCCTTTCTCCTAGTCCATCTGGTCTTCTGTAAGTTGTTATAGGGAGTGGTTGCTATCTGAGGACCTGGAAGTCTCCCAACCCCAGTACCCTCGGTGTTGGCCATGGAAGCACTAGCTTCTTAAGGCTTCAAAGTGAAATGCCCCCAAAGTTGCCTATCCCCAACACCCACGCCCTCCTGTCATACTGGAAGCTCAGGACTCTGTGGCCGCCTTGTCACCTGGTCCCTGGTCTGGCCCATGTGTTCCTGGCTGGGGGCCGCCTGAGAGCCACACTGCCTGTAGCTGCCCACACAGAACCTGGATTCCCAGGTAGGAGATGGAGGGGGTCAGGGGTGACTGCATCCCTGAAGCCCGGGGTGGGACCACGAGACAGGATAGATATATCAGTTACGCCTAAATAAAATGGACCTCCCCCAGCATGTTTAAGGAGCACTGGTGGTACAAACCGTTAAATACTCAGCTGCTAACTGAGAGGCTGGCGTTTTGAATGCACCCAGCAGCTCCACAGGGAAAAGACCTGGCTATCTGCTTCCGTAAAGACTACAGTTAAGAAAACCCTCTGGGGGCAGTTCTGCTCTGTCACACGGGTAGCTATGAGTTGGAATCAACTCAACGGCACCAGCCACCACCATACCACTACCACCAGCAAGTTTGGGAAGGAGGTGAGGGTGCCGCTGTCCTTGACAGGGCTTCCCACTCTCCTGGATTCGGACTTTTCTCCTACCTCCTGGAAACCAGCCTCATGGAGGTGACGCCGCCGGGCCACACCTGCTGACTCTGGTCCACCTCTCTGGGAACCCCAAGCCCAAGCCCATTGCTGTTGAGCCAATTGCGGCTCACCGCAATCCTATAGAACAGACTAGAACTGCCCCATAGGGTTTCCAAGGCGCAGCTGGTAAATTTGAACTGCAGACCTCTTGCTTAGTGGCTGAGCTCTTAACCACTGCGTGACCAGGGCTCCCTCTCTGGGAGAGCCCTCTGGAACCTGGGTCTTTTTTTTTGTTTGCTTGTTTTCCTTTTTCCATAGGAAGACTCAAACCACTCCAATCAGCCTATTCCATAGCATACTCATCACAGCTGACCCCCAAATCACAGGCACTAATTAATGCATTATTTTCAACAGCAGACTCCCCATGCATTTTCTCTTTTGTTTCACCATCCCTTTACACTGAGAAGGCAAACTAGGATCCCAACCCTAAGGCCAGGGGCATCTGGTGTTGTCTAGTCTGATCCAGCTGGGCTGGGAGGTGGTCAGAAAGAATCCAGCAGGGCTGAAGGGAATGCCTGTGCGTTTTGATATAAAATCCCTGCCATGCTGGTTAAATGCAAAGCACGGTGTAGAAATCAGCCTGGGTCATTTGCGTGAACAGGTCAGGCCTTGTTGGAACGTTGGTCATGGTGCCTGCGACTTGTTTCATTAGCGTCGGTTTAACAGTTGGTTACATGGGCCAGGGGTAATATTAATGATTACTTGTTAGTTAAGTGGACACGGGCCTTTTACAGAAAATGCCAGAGGTACTGGGCCCTTTCCAGTGGCTGTCCTGGGCAGGTGCTCCCCTGTGCAGGCTGTGATGGCTGGGTGGGTGGGGCTGTGGCCCTGGGGAGAGCTGAGCTTCCAAGAAGACAGCTGACAAATACTTTGGATCCCCTGAACCCAAATGGATCTAGCTGAGCTTCGGCCTGGGAGGCCCCTGGAAAGGTGAGCCGCCACCCCTTTGGGGCTGAGTCATTGTCTGAGTTAAGAGCTTTCTCTGCAGATCCCGAGAATAGCTCAAAAGGCAGCTCCCTAGAGCCCAAGAGAAATTGAGAGCAAGGCCCTGGAGCCTTCATCCCCCGGGAGAAGCCTGCCTGTGCAGCCTGGGCTGGGTTTTCCTTGCACCAAGAGCAGAATGCTCACTGGTGATTTATGCAGATGTTTATAGAAAGCAGACAGGTTTGCTCATTTATAAAATGGAAGAACGGTGTGTTTTGCCCTGGCTGGGCTCTGGGGCAGCTCCCAGGCTAGTGTGGCTGATTGCAATCATTTCCGGACATGCCCTGATTTGCCCGCGGCGAGAGGGCCAGCGTTGCATGGGAACCGGTCATAAGTGGAGCCAGCGTACAGGCTGCCTGCCCATGGAACGGAAAAAGCAACCTGTTAGCAAGGGTACCCTCCCAGTCCTGCTTCCCCTCAGCCCTCCTCTTTCCCGCACCCCCTCCCAGATATTCTTCTGTCTTCCAGAGCTTCTAGGCAGGTGGACAGGCTGCAGCCAGGGCCAAGTGAGCCTCTGGAAAACATGGGGACAGCCTTGTGATAAGATGGGAGAGAGGGGATTCTACCTGTCTGGGAAGTCAGGCCTGAGGGTCTGTGGAGCCTGACCCATCTTGGCCCTGCTGCCCATGGGAGCCAAGTTCAGGCCTTGCCCTTCCCAGGCTGTCTGTGTCCTTAGTCAAGCTAACTGGCCACTCACCTCTGCCAGTTCCTTTTCTATGTCTGCTTCCACACCTGTGCCCATGGGCCTGGTAGGTAGGCAGCATTGTTTTTGTTAGCTGCCGTCAAGTCAGCTCCTATTTGTGGTGACCTTATGTATAACGGAATGAAACGTTACCTGGCCCTGTGCGATCTACATGATTGGTGTGTTTGGATCCATTGTGGCTATTGAGTCAATCCGTCTCATTGAGGGTTTCCCTCATTTTAGCTGACCTTTTACTTTACCAACCATGATGTCCTTCTCTAGCAATTGGTCTTACCTGATGACGTGTCCAGAGTCTGTGAGCTGAAGTCTCACCATCCTTTCTTCCAAGGAGCATTCTGATTGTACGCCTCTAAGACTGAGTAGCCTGTTCTTTTGGCGGTCGGGTAGGTGGGAGAGAACCAGTTTTGTCAGAAGCCACAGAGCAATAGATGGTGATTGGATTTCGGTGCTGCTCTAACCCACCCACTCTGGGTTGCAAGTGCTGGGAAATGGGTTTGATGGTAGATGTACATGGTGAGCGGAGCAGACAGGAGATCTAGGCTGTAGTATGTGAAATATATCTGAGCAAAATGCAAAGCTGTGTCATTGGTATTTTTTCTTCCTTTCTTTTTTTTTTGAGCCAAAGGCTCAGGAACTTTGGTCAAAGAGGTTGGCAGCTTGGACCAGATGACCCCTTCGAATTCCGTCCCTCGGGGAATGGTACCAGCAACATGTTAGCCATGGGAACTTCCAGGATGGCCCATGGGAGCCATGAGCAGAGCGGGAGGAGCACAAACAAAGCAGAGAAGGAAAAAGGAAGAAGGAGAAGAAAGGGCAGGGGAGAAGAGAACGGAAATAGGTGTGATCCGAGTAATAACACTAGTCTCACATCGCGGGGCTTCTCTGAGATAGGTACTGGGCTAAGCATAACAGAAGTGGGAAAGACCATACCACTACCAGTCTGTCAGTCCACAACCTGTCTGTCAGTTTGTGGGACCGTGGTGGTTTACGTGTTGCTGTGATGCTGGAAGCTACGCCTCCGATATTTCAAATACCAGCAGAATCACCCATGATGAACAGGACTTGGAAATCTACTTAGAAAATTAGCCAGTGAAAACCCTGTGGATCATTACGGAATATTGTCCACTATAGTGCTGGAAGATGAGCTCTCTGTTTTGAAATGCACTCAAAATATACAGTGGCCACAACAGTGGACTCAAGCATACCAACGATGGTGAAGATGGCAGAGGACCAGACAGTGTTTCACTCTGTTGTACGTGGGGTCACCATGAGTTGGAGCCAAGTCAGCAGCAACTAACAACAACAACAAATGAACCATAACAGAACCCTGACATGGAACTTTCATTATCCCCATTTCTAGAGGAAACCGAGGCTCTCGGTGGTTGAAATAAATTGTTCTAGTTGCCTGATTGCAAAGCTTCACCTCTTAATGAAAGAAAAATAAAAGGAAATTGGGGGGAAAGAATCCAGGAATGGGGGTCCTCAGTGCTGGCATCCGAGAGGCCCCTGTGAACTCTGTGGTCCTTCAGCCTCCTATTTTATTTAGGGGGAAACTGAAGCTCAGCATTAGTCCATTGTTCCCTACGGTCTGGTTACAAAGGGCTGGGTGGCTCCTGTCTCCTTTCTGGGGGGTTCTCAAGCCAGCACTGGCTTCCCCTTGCTGTGGGAGCTGAACATTTCCTCATTAGTAGGGCTTGTCCTCTTTCCTCCCGTGGAAACAGTGACACACCTCGTCCCCCCATCTTGCCTGGTGAAGTCCCATTGTGCTGTGACATCTGGTGCCTTCGGACACCTTGGTTTGGATGTTGTACCTGGTGGAGATTCTCCTGCTTGTACAGATGCCTGGTCTTTTCTGCTGGTTGAAGTTGCTTTGACAAGGCCCTGGCGCACAAGGCGATATCCGTTATTTGCTTTTGGATTTGGCCATAACCACGTGCCCCGTGCTCCCTGGGGGATGGTGGATTTCCCAGGGAAACCCCACCCTTAGTGTGAGCAATGAAGGCAGAGCAGCCTCGGGGGCCCTCAAAGGGTATGAAACTCTTAGCAGAGCACTCTGTTGGGTGTGTAAGGTAAACTGGGGGTGAAGGGAGTCCAGAAGTGTGTGCTCATTTCTGTTCATTTTCTGTCCAAATGTATTGACAGAGTCACAGAATAGTCGGGACGACTTAAGTGCTAGGTCTAAATGTGTGGTTGTGTGACCTTAGGCAAGTCTCTTCACTTTTTTGAACTTCAGTTTCATCATCTGCAAAATGGGAGAGAAGACGCCTTACTGAAATATTCTTTATTAGAAGATCAGTGTGGGGACAGAGAGTCATATTGCGAAGAATTAGTTCTGGCACCAAAAAATGAGAATGGTAATAGGAATCCTTGTAGCCAGCCTGCTAGAAACTGTAAAGAAATCCACAAAAATTTGAAGAATGTGGCATTTAGAGCTGAAGTGGTACAAGGAAATATTATCTTCATGCCCCTGTCTCTTGCTTCTAAATCCTTTACTCTCGGCTCCAAGAAGCTGCTCTGATCTGAAAGGGAAAGCAAAACAGCACGTTCAACAGAGTCATTTCTTTGAATCTCTTAAGGTCTTGTGACTGGGGGGTGTACAGACATGCTCATGGATTCCTTGACAAAGTTGATTCATTTCCCAGGATGTTAGAAAGGGCCAGTGGGATCTTCTTCCTAATTCTTTGGATTTCTCTTGCCTTTCTAGACTCTTTGGTTGCTGGGGTTTCCCAGTGGACCATTCAGGTGAATAGGGTCATTGCTGTCCCAATTACAAAAATGATATTAATGAAAAAATGATGGGGGCCTGTTGCAAAGGCACAGAAGTCAACTTGAAAGGGCTCCCAGTGGCCAAGTCTGGGACAAATTGGAGTACCAAAGTAATTTAGAGCAGCAATGAATTATAAATCATTAAAACAGGAGTTCTTGAGTCCATGCTGATAAGAGGGATAGCTAGATAGGTAGATAGATAGATGATAGATAGATAGGTAGGTAGATAGATAGATGATGGGTGGACGGATGGACAGATGGACGGATGGATGGATGGATAGATTGATAGATGAGTAGATGGATGGGTAGATTGACAGGTAAATGGGAGAAGGAAGGGCTCTTACAGTAGGATGCTGACGGCCAACTGGTGAATGTGGAGGGAACACTGAAGTTGGAAAATCGTTTCTTAGAAATCACCAAGATACAGATCAGACCAGGCAAGAATCATCAATGGATGCTAAATCCAGGGGGGAGTTTGATAAAGAGCGAGATATTTGCTTCACCTTAAAGAATATGCTCTCAGACTCCTTATTAAACTTTGCAGGAGAGAAAAAAGAGAGGGAGAATAGGATAAAATGTTAGCCATAGGCAACTCTGGGTAAAAGGCGTAAACCAAAAAAAAAAAAAACAAAGACTAGGTGCCATCGAGTCAACTCTGACTCATAGTGACCCTATAGGATAGAGTAGATCCGCCCAATAGGGTTTCCAAAGAGCGGCTGGTGGATTTGAACTGCCAACATTTTAGTTAGCAGCCAAGCTCTTAACCACTGGGCCACCAGGGCTGTAGGGGTGTTTAACTGTTTTTATTTTTGCAATTTTTTTTAAGTTTGGAAATTTCCCAAATAAAAGATTAAAAAAAAAAAAAAAAAAAGGCTTAGCAGAGGAGGCATGAGCTTCTGGAGCCCCACCTGTCATTTTGGCATGTGGGATCAATTTCGCTTGGCACTGTGAAGGGATCGGTATCCAGATTGTAAAATAACCGGATCCTGCACATCTAGTCCACATGTCCCCCCCCTCCCCCCGCCCCACAGCTGCGTGGTACCCCAGTTTCATTCCCAGTGTCTGGTTGTGGCGTGGGCAGTTTCTGCTGTCTGGAATGTCTTTCCTCCTTCTTCCTGCCTACTTGACTCTTGCCTATTCTTCAGAGCTCAGTTTGAGCCCACTTCCTCCATGAAGTCTTTCTGGACTGCTCCAGCTCACAGTGTCTATTTCCCAAATATACCAGGGCAGTTTCATGTCTCTGTGTGATAATCATGAACACTGTTCATCAAATATTTCCAGTTCTTTGCGCTCTGTGCCCATGGTAGGAGGATTGTACTCCCGGGTCTTTGGGGGTTGGGTAGGGTTATGTGACCAGTTCTGGCCAATGAATTGTGAACAGAAGTGACATGTCCCATCAGGGCTAAGCCATAGTCCATGGAGTTGACAATATTTCCAGTAGTGGCTACCGCATCAGCTTGGATCCAGAGGAGGTCGGGGCATGTGGCAGGGCCACCAGCGGACTTGTGATGGACATGTAGCAGAAACAAGAAATAGAAATAACCTTTGTTATTTTCAGCCACTGAAACTTGGGATTGTTATTGCTGTTAGTTACCATCGAGTCAGACCCAACTCATGTGACCTTATATATAACGGAACAAAGTGTTGCCTAGTCCTCTGCCATCATCATGATCATTAATATGTTTGAGTCCATTGTCGTGACTACTGCGTCAATCCATCTTGTTCAGAATTCCCCTCCTTTTCATTGACCTTCTGCTTGACCACACGTAACGTCCTTCCTAGTGATTGGGTTGGTTGTTACTCCAGCATAATCTATCCTGTCCTATCCTTATACACCATGTCTTTACAAATCTTGCTCCCTCTACTTGGAATATTCTCCCTTCTTCCACTCAGCAAATTATTATTCACTTTCCAAAGCCCTGTTTGACTATCACCTCCTCACTAATATCCTTCAGAGTTAGAAACATCCTTCTAGGCACTGCTTGTCTTTGGCAACTTGATAAATATTTCTTGCCATTGTTGTTAGGTGCCATCAAGTTGGTTCTGACTCATAGCGACCCTATGTACAACAGAACGAAACTTGCCCAGTCCTGCACCATCCTCGCAACGATTGTTATGCTTCAACCCATTGTTGTAGCCACTGTGTCAACCCATCTCATCGAGCGTCTTCTTCTTTTTCTCTGACCCTCTACCTTACCAAGCACGATACTTCACCAAGCTCAATATTTATTGAGCATCCACTATATACCAAGCACTGTGCTAGGTTGTTATACACATGGACACAACCAAGTCTCCGCCTTCCTGGAGATTCCATTTTGGTGTGCTTACAACCTCAGTGTCCTCTTAATCTGAAGGTAGAAGTTGGATTTAACCTTGTTTGGATTTTCAGCACCTGATGTAGTGTAGGAAGCCAGTAAGTATTTACTAAAATACGGATGCCCACTCCCCTTCCCTTGAGCATCTCCAGCTCTCATCCATAGTACCCATGTGGACAATTTGCACATATTTTCATGACCCCTGTTTTGTGTTCCTTCCTGGACCGTGGCCCCCTTGGGAGCGAGGCTGCACCTTATAGTTCTTTGTGGTGTCAAGGCTGCTGGTGGAGGGAGAGTGGATGCATACTGGAGATGCATTAGACCACTGCAGAGTGATTCTTGCTCACAGCTCATAGAAATGGGGATAGAGATCGTCATGAACTCAGTCTGAAACAAGTGGTGTTGACATTGAAGGCTTTCCATTTTCAGGGGCTACTCCTGGGTCAGGGGACTATCCCTGGAACGAACACTGGATTGGAGACAGAGCCCTGGTTCCAGTCCCAGACCTATTGATGACTCTTAGTTGGTCATTGGGCTGGTCCTTTCCCTCCTCTGGGCCTTGATGTCCACATCTGTAAAATGAGGAGTACGGTATGGGGATCTTCTCTGTTTCCTTGAAGGCAGCATGGGCTGTTGTGGGAACACCCCAGGAAGTCCCCATGTTGGAACCTGCCCCTTTTGCACATTCAAGGGCAGGGAGAGAGCTGCACTGGCCTGGTCTAAGCCCTTAGGCATCCCATTCTGTGATCTGGACTCTTAGGAACACTTCTGACATTTTGGGGGGAAGCTTGCGAGGCTATTTGCAAACTAGCACTGCTTGCCAGTTCCAAGAGAAGAAGCTGGAGCTGCCCGAGAGAGTGAGCATGCTCCCCCTCCTCTCTGCTGGGTGGTAACACTTCAGTGGGCTCTCTAACGAGCCCGCACCTCCGTAAAGCCAGGCTTGTTTGCTTCTCCTGGGAGCCTGGCACTGAGCCCTAGATGTTGTCATTGTCTCAGGGACAGACTCCCCTCCCCCAGTGCAGTAAGTGGCCGTACCACTAGGCTGGACAGTTTTGCCCCAAACCAGGCTCCCACCCTGGGGGTACCCCGAGTGTCTCTCCCAGCCCCGTGGCTACAGAGGGCAGCATGAATAAGCTCAGCTGGTCTATGTGCAAAGCCTTTCCGTTCAGAATGTTCTCAGGCTGGGCTGGGGGCTGATCTGCAGCCACTTCATTCACAACTTGTTGGTTGGTATTTCTCTTCCAAGGAGGAGGGGGTGTGGTTGCAAAATAAATCTTGGTTTATTTTTCTTCTCCCCAAAGAAATCATTGTGTCGTAATGTAGGGAGAGCCCAAGCTGATGACATTTTTATGGGGTTGCCTCCAGTGAAGACGGTAGTGTCTGCTTGGGGCGTTCAGAGGGTCGGTGGATCTTGCGCTTTCGCCCCGTCGCTACCCCTCACCCCCTTTCTCTCACAGCAATACAACTTCAGTTCAATGCTTGTCTAGAATTCGCAGTGGGGCTACCTAGACCCAAAGGGGGTGGGGGTGGGGGAGATGACATCATATCCTCACCAGCTGATTGGCTGCTTTCAGCCTTCAGGAATGATATCATCTCGGCTTCTGCCTCCCCGCCCCCCTTTACTTCTAGTTCTTTTCTTGCCGGGGGCAAGCCCCCCTCCCCATGTCCCTACCCTGGGGTACTCTGTTGCCTTGGAGACCACAAGTTTTCAACCCCTGTTGTCTGAAGGAATGGCAATTCATTATATGTCTGACATGGGGGTGAAGGGTGCAGAGAGGGAGACCCGGGGTGGACGGTTGTGAGGGAAGGTTCTGGACAACAAAATAATGAACAAAAATATGTTTCACGCATGAGAAGCTGTCAGAGATGGCAGCGAGGGTAAGGTCATTGGAAACAGCGTTGATGGAATCAAAAAATGAAGACCGAACTCCGAAAAGCAAGTAGTGGCCAAAATATTGTTGGAATAACCACCTCTTCCCCTAGACAGCTCATTAGGGAGATTTTGAAGAGAGGATCACAAGGAACGCTTGGGGCTGCCTGTTATCTTTGGAGGAAAGGCTGTCCCCTTCTCTCCCCCTCCCGAGATGTATCGACACTGAGACAACTCTCTCCTCCCACAAGCCTTTCTCAGGCAGAAAGCAGTTCCTTGAAAGAAAAAAAAAAAAGCCAGATAAGGATACACCCACGTACAGAAACAAAGATCGGGGGTGTCTCCAAGAATGAGTACCAGTTCCTTAGAGTGTGTCCCCAAGAGCCTGAGGCAGGAAGGAAGAATGGCTATGTGTGCGCGTGTGGGTCTGTGTGTGTTTCAATTATCTGGATTAACTTCATACACCGGTCATACTGACTAGGGAATATTTCCATTTCCCTGAGCCAGTTTAAATACGACATACAAATTCCCCTGAGTCCTCCCCTTTCTCATCTTGTGCCTGCTCCAATCTTGTTTTTCCCCCAAGGTACTTAACTTCTCTCCATGTGCTGGTGACATGTGTCTCTTTATTGTATTCTCCTATGCTTGTTCAGTGTTTTTTCTTGTCTGAGCTTTCTTCGATGCAGGAATTGAAGATTGGAAGTTGAGAATATTGGCAGGACATGCTGGCAGGGGTCCTGATTTTCTGAGTCCCTTTACTGCCCACCCCTTAGCTCTTCTTGCATTCTCATAGGCTACCTTTGGGGCTTTTTATTAGGCATAATTCTGAATCTGCAGCCCTCTGGATAAAAGGAAGAGAGGAAAAGAGGTGTTAAAGGCATGTTAGAGTCTTAACCTACCTGATCATGAGTCGGAATTGGCTCAATGGCCCAGGTTTGGGTTTTTTTTTTTTTTTTTTTAATTTACCTGAATACTGAAAAAACACTGAGCAATAAGGGGGAAAGTCTATAGATTCATTTTAGCAGCAGATTCTTCCAGACGTGTCTGTCTGCAAAGATTGATGGACGATTCTCTCTTTAAGTCTAGAACATACTAAAACCAAAAAAAAGAAAAAACCCAAACCCATTGCTGTTGAGCCAGTTCCGACTCATGGCGACCCTGTAGGACAGAGTAGAACTGCCCTCTAGGGTTTCCAAGGCATGGCTGGGGGATTTGAACTGCCAACCTTTTGGTTATCAGCCATAGCTCTTAAAACACTGTGCTATCAGCTCAATAAAAATTGGTTAATATTGTCTTCCTGTCTATTCTTATGAATTTGGTCAGCTAAAAATGCATTTAAAAATACTAGCTAGAAATGGATAAGACTATACATTCTATATGTATGTATGTGTACACACACACACACATATGCATATGTGGGTCTCTGTATGTGTGTGTGAGATTGTGTGTCCTTATTTCTGTTTTTGAAGTTTCAAATATTCTGCAGAGAGTAGGTATGACAAATATAATCAAGGGAAAAAATTTTTTTAAAAATCAGTCATTGGACAGAACATTCCAGAGGGCAAATGAACGTAACTTCCAAGATGAAGTAACCGGATGTCTGTCAACTCCGTGTAGCAGAGAAAAACAAGGTATGTGTTTATCTCCAGTGGGGTGGTGACGTGAACATCTCCGGAGTCCTGTGGCCTCTCTTCCATTCTACCTTGCGTTAGTTTCCCATCTTAGAGGAAAGGCGAAATCTCTGAGTATTGGTGATGCAGGTGATCTTGGGCAGCCTTCTCATCTACCGTCCTCCCATCTACACTGCTCTGCATTTAATGGCTCTTGGAAAGTGGCTATTAATCTCAGATTTCCACAAGTGTCACCTCAGAATCCAAATGCCCAACCAAACTCATAATTTCCCCACACTGGCTCCTACCACCCCCTACACTTCCTGTGTCTGCTCCCAGAACCACTATTTTTATCCAAGTTTGAAAATTTGGAGTCATTTTTGATTAATCCCTGTACGTCAGTCTCTAAGACAGTCATGAAGAACAGTTAATTTTTCCTTCCAAGTGTGTCATGCATTCCTCCTTTCCACCTTCCGACTGTCCTAATCCAAATAATGTCCTTCAAGTTCCAGCTAAAATGCTGTCTCCTCCACGAAGATTTCCTTGATTATTCTGGTCTTGACTGATATTCCGTCTTTACTGGTTACCAGTTGCTGTCTGAGTTGACCCTGACTCATGGCAACCCCGTGTGTGTCAGAGTAGAACTGTGCTCCATATGGCTCTCAGTGGCTGGTTTTTTGGAAGTAGATCATCAGACCTTTCTTCTGAGTTGCCTCTGAGTGGATTTGAACCTCCAGCCTTTCAGTTAGCAGCTGAGCATTTTAACTGTTTGCACCACCCAGGGACTCTCCTGAATTCCAGCAGGAGGAACTGGCTTCAGTGACCATCCAGCTGGAATGGTGCAGCCTTGTACTGTTTAGGGGATTAGTCTTGGTTTCCCAGTTAGACCACATGATTCTGGAGAGCAAGGACTTACTAAGGTTATGTCGTGGCAGCTCAATAAGACCTGTTGGTTAAATAAGAAGGAACCGCTTCCTCTCACCAACCCATGCAGTATTTAACCTTCTTCCCTTTATAGAATATTCTCCTAGGCAATTGACCCAAATGCCTACTGCTTTAATTTAAGCTATCTTTTCTCTCTTGTGTTTCTCATTTAGTCTCATTTCTCATATGTTCATGTCCTTGAAGATATTGATTAAACTCTAACTCTAGCTTCTATCCTAATAAAAACTGAAAACCCATTGCTGTCAAGTCAATTCAGACTCATAGCCATCCTATAGGACAGAGTAGAACTGCTCCATAGGTTTTCCAAGGAGTGCCTGGTGGATTTGAACTGCCGACCTTTTAGTAGTTCTTAACCACTGCACCACCAGGGTTTCCATTCTTCTAATAAATGGTTCAAAATTCTCTTAATTGATTTGAAAGGCAGAGAACTCTATAATGTTTAAGGTGCTGAATCTGGAGCCAAACTGCTTAGACTTGGGAGTCTAATATGGTAACCATTAGCCGTATGTGGCTATTTAAATTTAAATAAATTATAGAAATAAAATTAAAGATTCAGCTTCTCAGTTGCACTAGCCACATTTCAAGGGCTCCATAGCCATATATGTAGCTAGTGGCTTCCATACCAGATGGCACAGAAATAGGACATTTTTTTCATTGCAGAAAGTCTTACTGGACTCCATAGGCTAAAGCCATATCCTAGCTCTGCCACTCACCATTTGTATGATCTTAAGCAAAATAAGCAAAATATTTGACTTTCTGGGCCAATTTCCTGTTAATATCTACCTCCTTGAGTTGCTTGAGCCTGTAATGAATTTAATACGTGTAACACACTTAGAATAGTGTCTAGAACACAGTAAAACCAAACCAACCTCATTGCCACCAAGTTAATTCTAACTCATGGCAACCTCATGTGTTTTGGAGTAGAACTGCGCTCCAAGGGTTTTCACAGCTGTGGCCTTTCAGAAGCAGATGACCTGGCCTTTTTTTGCCATGCCTCTTGATGGGTTCAAACTAACAACCTTTCAGTTAGTAACCAAGCGCTTAGTCATTTATGCTACCCAGGGACTCCCAGAACATAATAACAGATGCATAAAAGTTCGCTGTTGATGGTCGGCATCTGTCCTATTTTCCAGCTATTGATCCACCTCTATGATCTGACCTTTAGTCTGTGGGTCCTACTGCAATTTTTATAACAGCATCTCAGCACCTCTTGCCAAGAATTCTCTTTGGTCTCCCTTGTTAGGACAGCATTATCTGATTATAAAATTGTCAAGTAACCCGCCTTCTTACTCACTTACATGTAAGTTACGCTATAAAGTCATAAAGGAGCCCCAGTGACACAATGGTTAAGTGCTCAGTTGCTAATTGGAAGGTCACAGTTCGAACCCACCCTTTGGCTCCACAGTAAAAAAAACCTGGCAATCTGTTCCTGTAAAGATTACACCCTAGGAAACCCTAGGAGGCAGTTCTACTCTGTTACATAGGGTCGCCAGGAGTTAGAGAGGAGTCCTGGTGGTACAGTGATTAAGCGCTCGGCTGCTAATCAAAAGGTCAGTCACTCCATGGGAGAGAGATGGGGCAGTCTGCTCCCATAAAGATTACAGCTTTGGAAACCCTATGGGGCAGCTCTACTCTGTCCTATAAGGTCGCTATGAGTCAGAATCGACTCAATGGCACACAATGACAAACAACAACAGGGAGCCATAAGCAACCCTGGGAAGTAGGAAGTGCTTTATATTGGGATTGGGAAGGGGCCGTGAGGTTAGTGGTGCACCCCCACAGCATCTAGGCTTGACTACTCCCAGTCCTGGCCAACACCAGGCAGGGGAAACTTTGCTTTCTCCTTTGGCTCTGGGGCAGCGAGTATGGAGAAGCGAGGATGATACTTAATCAGGCATTCTTTGCTGGTGACATAATGAGCCAGCATGACTAAATGACCATTAGATGGAATGTTTGTGTGAACTGCAATAGAAAAGTTCCTCTAAACTTCCTGAACAAGAAGATAAAGTATCTAAATCGCTTCCTGCCTTCCTGCTGCCAAACAGCAGCCGCAAAATAGATTCTCCGGCAGGGAAATATTTAGCACGTCGGGTGTGCTCAGCCCCACCCTGTTGGGAAGCCTGAATGGAGCCAGGGGGTGAGTGGGCCACTGAGGCAAGTTCAGGTGCCCGTGATATTTTTGAGAGACTGGCAATTTGTTTCTTAGCTGGAGGTTAGGAAGGCGTTGGGGTGTATAGAGGGGATCCAGGGGCATGGGACAGAGATGGGGGAACTTTGGAGGCTCTCTTGCTCACCTTGACGGGTTGTCATCGGTGCCTGAAGCAATCTTTGCTTTTGTTTTTAGAAACCCCAGTTCATGTCTTAGCAGGAAAGGGAAGCCCAGATTGCTTCCTGCCTGCTCCAAGATTACCTCCAAGGCTCTATGCCTGTCACTTTGGAAGACCTTTTCATTGCTATTAAAAACATGTTTGGGGGCTTTGCTTTAAATGGAAACTGCCCTTAGTGCAGACAAACCACAAAACGGAATCTGGAACAGCCCCTCTCCGTTTGCTGTGGCTCCAGTGTGGGCAAGGCAGAACTTTCCCAGAAGTCCACATCATGTGCCCCCTCCTCCAGCCGCCACCCCTGGAGGTGTTTGCAGAAGGGTGAGGTTCGTGGTCAGGGATGGGAGGTAGCAGCAGCGGATTGACCTGCTGGTGCCGCCTGTGGTGGCTGGGTTGCTAGGGGCTGCCTCCTAGAGATTCACAAAGTACTTTTTGGGTTCAGTACCGCTGGAAATGTCTTAAATGAGAGCACTGGGTCCTTCTCTCAACACCCACCCCCAAGCACCCTTTCTCTCTTTCTCTGACTCCAGGCTATACGAAACCTTATCAGCAAGTCTTCTGGAATCAAAAGCCAAACCAAACCAAACAATACCCGTTGACGTTGAGTCGGTTTCTACTCATAGCGACCCTATAGGACAGAGTAGAGCTGCCCCATAGGGTTTCCAAGGCTGTAATCTTTACAGAAGCAGACTACCACGTTTTTCTCTCGAGGAGTGGCTGGCAGGTTTGAACCACTGACCTTTTGGTTCGCAGCGGAGTGCTTTAACCTCTGTGCCACCAGGGCTCCTCAGGATCAAGAGCAGGTGTTGACAAATCTTTTCTTAAAGGGCCCGAGAGTGAATATTTTAGGCTTTGCAGGCCAAGGAGCATCATCAAGGATATTATGTAGTGGTAGCACAGTGGTTAAGAGCTCAGCTGCTAATCAAAAAGGTCGGCAGTTCGAATCCACCAGCCGCTTCTTAGAAACTCTATGGGGCAATCTACTCTGTCTTACAGGGTCGCTACGAGTCGAAATCGACTTAACGGCAATTTTTTTTTTTTTTTTTTTTTTGTGTGTAAATGGTTAAGCGCTGAACTATTAACCGAAAGGGTGGCAACTCATACTCACCCAGATGTGCCTCAGAAGTAAACCCCAGTGATCTGCTTCTGAAAAGTCACAGCCTTAAAATCCTGCGGAGTGCGGTTCTACTCTGCACACGTGGGGCGCCATGAGTCAGAATCGACTCCAGGGCAACCAAGGACAACACTTACATAACCATTGAAAATCTAACCTTTTAAAAAACAGAAAACCATTCTTAGCTTGAGGGCCATATGAAAACAAGTGATGAGTTGGATTTGGCCTGGGGGCTGTAATTTGCATACCCCTGGTGTAAGGTGTAAACTGTGATGAATAATTGCTGTTTCATGGCTAACAAACATTTATTGAGAAGTTACTATGTGCTAGACATTGCGCTGGATGCCAGGGACACAGAGATGGAAAACAAAACCAAGAGAAGTCAAAACTGTGTCCACAAGGGTCTATTTTCTCGTGGGGATGATAGACTTAAAAAAGACCATTAAACTCCAAGACACTGGTAGGTAAGACACTGGTAGGTAAGTGCAGAGATGCAGGGATGAGGGCTGAGAAAGGGCATCCAGACCAGCTGTGGGATGTGTGTGTGTGTGTGTGTGTGTGTGTGTGTGTGTGTGACAGAGGGAGACTTTCTGGTTCAGGAGATTACGAAGCTGAGTCTTGAAGTCCTTTGAGGTTGAACAGGAATCACTGAGGTCAAGGCCAATGCCAAAGGAAAGGAAGGGCTCCTTCCCCATTCTTAGTGATCTAGTACTGCTATAACAGAAATACTACAAGTGGATGACTTTAACAAAGAGAAATTTATTCTCTCATAGCCTAGGAAGCTAGAAGTCCGTATTCAGAGGGCCAGCTCTAGGGGAAGACTTTCTCTCTCTGTTGGCTCTGGAGGAAGGACCTTGTTGTTAATCTTCCCCGGTCTAGGAGTTTCTCCACGCAGGAACCCTGGGTCCAAAGGACACGCTCTGCTCCAATCGCTGCTTTCTTGGTGGTATGAGGTCCCCACATCTCTTGGCTCACTTCTCTCTTTTATATCTCAACAGAGATTGGCTCAAGAGAAAATCCAATCTTGTAGATTGAATCCTGCCTCATTAACATAACTGCTGATAATCCTGTCTCATCAATGTCACAGACATAGGATTTACAACACATAGGAAAATCACATCAGATGACGACATGTTGGACAATCACACAGCACTGGAAATCATGGCCTAGCCAAATTGATCCACATTGGCTCTCACATGACAGAAGAGGAAAATGAGGCTCAAACTCAGTGAGAAAGTAGTGCTCAAGTCCAGGCCTGTGTTTTCCTTACACTACGCCATGCCTCTCTCTCTCTCATGAAAGTCACCAAGCTCCTCAGGTTCTACCTTCAGTGGCTTGACCAGCTCAGCCCAGAGTGCGTTTTGTCAAATGGTTTGCCCTTGGCTAGTAACCTAAAGGTTGGCAGTTCGAACCCACCCAGCAGCACTGCCGAAGGCCTGGCAATCTGCTCCAGTAAGAGTACAGCCAAGAAAACCCTGTGGAGAAGTTCCACTCTATGACACATGGCCATATGTTGGAATCAACTGGATGGCAATGGGTTTGGCTTTGGTTTTTTTAATTACAATTAATTAGAATGAAATAGAATTAGAAGTTCGTTTCCTCAGTTGCCACATTTCAAGTGTTCAGTGGCCATATATGGCCTGTTGTTTTTAGTTGCCTGTGAGTTGATGCTGACTCATGGTGACCCCATGTGTGCAGAGGAGAACTGTGCTCCATAGGGTTTTTAAGGCTGTGACCTTTTGGAAGTAGATTGCCAGGCCTGTCTTCTGAGGCACCTCTGGGTGAGTTCAGACCACCAACCTGTCAGCTAATACTCAAGCACTTAATCATTTGTGCTACCATATTGGACAACACAGAGAATTTTCCATCATCACAGAAAGTTCTATTGGACATGCTAAAGGACACCCAACCTTGGTAGCAGGAACCTCTCTCTGTTCCTAACCTGTATTTGGGAAGACGTTAGACATGAAAAAAAAAAAAAAAGAATGAAAGAAAGAAAAAAGGTCTTCTTTACAAATAGGCTGTCCCTTGTGTCATGAGGACCTGTCACCGCCTCTCGGAGTGAGCAAGAGAGAGGAGAGACAAACAGGGCTGAGGTGGGGACTTTGTGTTTTCCCCAATATTACTAAGCAACCGTGTCCTAAAATCCCCAGATCCAGCCACAGAACTTTGTTTACCAGGAAGAAAACACTTGAAAAGGAGAATATTTGGCGGAAATGCACTTGGGATTAGCAGGTCCCCCCTCCCTTTTTTTTTTCCTTTTTCTTTTAATGCTGTTTTGTTTTTCTTCTGGGTTGTTCAAGGTACTGACCTAGCACTTGGCCCCCTTTGCCAAGCAACTCTTTCCTCAACTAATTAGCCTGTGATATTGTTCTTGGGCTCTGGGAAGGGAGGGTGGGGAGGGGTTAGCTGGGCGGGACCAGTCGGGAGCTGCCATGAGCTGGGGGCAGCGGGGGTGCTGGGGCTGGTCATTAGATGCTGAGGTCTTGAAAATCCCTCTGTAATTAATTTTCTCCTGCATTAATTGGAGAGATGTTGGAGCGGTGGGAGGGGGAGGGATCTGTTGCCCCTGGGCTCCTTTTCAGGGCGATTTAGGGCAAAGATGCTAATCTGGTGGAGAGTTGGAATGAGGGTTGGGGGTGGGGGCGGTTCAGGAATCTCTCCTGCCTTGGAGACAATTCACTTTCGATCAGGGGTTAAGGGGAGGCATGGGCTTTGTTTGAATTGGTGCTGGGTAATAGCGCACACTTTCTTCAGAAGCCCAGAGTGTCTGTGTGTGCATGTACGTGTGCACGTGCACATGCGTGTATGTGTGTGTTGTGTGTACCAACCCATACAAGGATCAGTGCTTCTGAAACCTTTGCCTATGGATCCTGAACACAAAAAAACTGAGAAGACCTATCTATGGAAAGCACAATCTCCACTCTCCCTTGCCCCCAACTCTCCAAATACTTGTACACGTAAATGTAAATGAGAGCGGCACTAGCTTGAGTCCCTCCAGATGATTCCATTTGAGCCTGAACAGAAGACTGGGTCATCGTCCCTGTGCTTTCTCTGTTCTGAAGGATCAGCTGCGATGACTTTCTTATGAGTGACTCTTAGCCCTGTAGGAAAGAGTAAGAGCCCTGAGAAGAGTCTAATAAAAGCACCCTACCAGCCCACAGATTTCCTATCCTGAGTCCGGATGTGTTGACAGTGATGTTTTGGAGGCAAGGAGCCAGCACACTTCTAGAATTCAATGCCAATTCCCTGGTCCTGTTAGCCATTTTTGTTGAAATTTGAATTGAGCCCAGCTTCTTCTAGACTTTGGTTTCATATGGATTTTATTAATTTGAGCAATGGCTTAATAGTCCTGTACTAGCTGGTGGGCCACATCCAACAGCCAGTAATCTTATGTCTTCAAGCCTGTCCCTAATGCCAACACCTTCAATTTACTAATTCCATGGAGATCTCCCCGATGTGGGAGGGCCGGCGTGTTTTAGTCTGCTGCTATTTTCAAAGCAGTTAGTCAGTGAATCAGAGGTACAGATTTCAGCTTTGGGCTCAGGTGAAAGCACCCTCTTTACTCATTAGCTATAAAGTCAGTGGCTTTTCAATAGAAAAAGGCCTCCTGGGATGGACAGAACAGAAGCCGGGTCCTGAGAGAAGCAGGGTGACCAGTTCACCTGGAAGACGTTCTTTGAGTCCAGCTTTCTTCCTTCATTGGCCAAGTCCAAGGAATTGGGAGGCTGAGTCAGAAACAAGTAAATTGAGCCCCTGAATGCAAATTCATGGCTCCGAGATGTTCCAGCTGCAATTATTATTGACAGATGTAGGCACTGCCTCCTTAAAACTTTCAGGTCATAGGACTCTTTGTTAGGACCAAGAATTACCCCCCAGGATCCATTTCCTGGCCATCACCAAGTCTTCTAGTGGCTGGAAGATTTTTTGACATGGACCAAGTGACTCTTATTTCCCTTGAGAGAGGGAGAAGAGGAGAGAGGACAAGAAAAGAAATGAGAAGAACGTGGGGGTAAGGGTTCGCGGCAGGAAATGGGGTTGGGAATAAGGGTGATAAGAATAAGATGGAACCTCCTGCAAGCTATCAGTGCCCCATGGGAGGTTATCTGTGCCCTCTCTCTTCCCTGGCCCATCCCTGCTGCATTCTTCATAGCAGCTGTTTCAACTCTTCTCCCTCCTCAGGCCTCCAAATCCACCCCCATTATTCAGAGCAGATGACTTCACCTCCTGCTCCACAGAAAGGACTAAGCCACTGGTCTATACTGACTCCAAGTGGCCTAGGAGTCTGGCTGTGGCCCCAGAAAGACCTGGGGTTACGCCTGTGCTCTGCCACTTTTACAGTTTGTGACCTGTGGGCAAGTTACTTCACCTCTCCTAGGATCACTAGCCTCACACAAAAAATGGGTTTATTGCGAGGATTAACTTAAACAATGCAGGGAATTTGCATGTAAAGAAAACACTGTTGTGTGCTCTTGAGTCAATTCTGAATAATAGCAACCCTAGGACAGAGTAGAATGGCCCCATAGAGTGTTCTAGGCTGTGACCTTTATGGAAGCTGATTGCCAGGTCTTTTCTCCCATGGAGCAGCTGGAGGGTTCGAACCTCCAGACTTTTAGTTAACAGCTGAGCTCTTAACCATTGTGCCACCAGGGTTCCTAAACAAAAAGTAATCATAACTATTAACTGTTGGGATTACTACTACTATTTTTACTCCTCCTCACCCCACATCTTATCATCCACCCAACTCAAGATTTCATTGTATTGCAGTCTCACTTCCTTCTAGCCTTTCTCAGAGAAGGCTGAGTCCCCTCGCTTCTTGCCTAAGGCTGCCCTCTCCCCTAAGGCAGAAACCGTCTGTTCCTATCTTCTTCCAAGTTACTATCTCTGGCATCTTTAAACTCCCTCTTTTTGCCAGCGTCTTCCTCTTGGTGTACAAACATATTCAGGTCCCACTTAACTCCCCAGTGCTTCCCTTCTCTTGATTTTCCCCCTCCAACCACAGTCTCACCTCTTTCTTTCCTTTAACAGATCTCCTAGGCTTATTGACACTGTTTCTTGCCTCCCATTCACTCCTTAGCCCACTGGAATTTGCCTTCTTCCCCCACTGCTCCGGTGAGGATGGAACTTTCAGAGGGCTTTCTAAATGCCCTCTCCCATCTCCCTCAGTCTTTTAGGAGCATCTGGCTCTGTTGACCCAACCATTCATCCTCAAACTCGTTTCTCCCCAGTCGTTCTTGACTCTGTCCTGCCTGGTTCTTCTTTTCTTTTGCACGTGACTCAGCATCAGTCAGTGAGCTCCCAGCTTCTTCCCTCTTCCTGGATGGTCTCATGTACCCTTGAGGCTTCGGCCATCGTTTTACCTAGAATTTTCCAAATCCACAAGTTGAGATCTGGCCTCTCAGGTGCTCCAGATTCTCCTTTCCAGCTCCTGGCTAGTCTTCTAAACCAGGATGTCCTACTAGCCCATCAACTCAACACAGCTTATATGCCTTCTCCTTTCTTACTCCTCTCATCCATCAATCTTGAATCTTACTGAGCCCACCTTCAAAGTGGTTCTTTGATCTCCTGCTTTCTTTGCACTCCCATTAGTTCTCTCCCTTTGTTCTTGTCCTTGTGTGCCATCAAGTGGATTCCGACTCATAATGACCCTATAGGACGGAGTAGCACTGCCCCATAGGGTTTCTAAGGCTGTAAATCTTTACGGAAGCAGACTGCCATATCTTTCTCCCACGGAGCAGCTAGTAGGATCAAACCAGCCACTTTTTGATTAGTGGCCAAGCGCTTAACCACCATGCCACCAGGGCTCCTCCATTGACAGCAGGGCGATCTAAAATTGGGAGGGTCACATAATTAATTTTTCAACTGGAACACTTTGGGGGAGTGAAAGGGGGTTCTAGTAATGATTATGCCATGCGACTGTCCTGGGCAAACAGAGAATTGTGTTCACCATATTAAAATGAAGTTCTAATGATGTTATTTCTTGGCTTCAGAATCTCATGGTTTCCATAATAATGAATAATTTTCATAACATAGTTTTTATGGCTTCCTTGTGATACGGCCTCCTTCAATTTTTTTTAACCTTACCTCCACTCCTGGCTCTCTATGTACCTGGCTGTCCAGCCACCCCAGACATTCATAATTTCCAGAAATGCTTTGTCTTATCTGTCTCTAGCTTGTGCTCCTGCAGTTTTTCAGCCCAGAGCCTCTCCTGCCTCTCCATTCCTGTCCTTAAAGCTCAGCTCTAATGCCACGCCCATCCTGGAGCCTTCAGCAATCTATACTAGTGGTTGGAATGGAGCTCTTCCCCTCCTTTGTTCAGACAGCACATTGCGTGAACTTTCACAGCGTAGCCAGCGTTTCCAGGTATCTGTGTCTCTCCCTGAAGACTCAGCCCTTGGGGGCCAGGGGCCAGGTAATATCCAGACCTGTGTCTCAGAGCTGTTAGCACCATTCCTTGCTGGAAAGTGAAGAGGGAGTGAAATGTTCTGAGTACCTACCTACACTGTGCCAGCTGTTCACATCTGGTCTCTTGTTCAAACCTCACAACTGTGCCTGATGGATATCATTATGCTGCCCAGCCCTACACTCTTCCGTTTTCCCTCTCTATGAAAGAAAGAAAAGCCTGGAGAGATTAAGTAATTCACACAGCTGGGAAGGAGCAGACCTGTGTTTCATATTGAGGTCTACCTTCTGTAGAGAAAACGTCTGAAAAATGGGATGCATGAATGACTTCTAATCCTATGATCTGTCTATACACAATGCACTACCCAATATCTGCTTCTTGAATGCAATTTAATTCAAAGGGGGTATGAGATGGTGTGAATCACACGGGGTTCTCAACACATCCTTCCTCTAACAAAACAAAAGCAAAAACAATAACCATGCAGTTCTATCCAGGAGAAGTCAGAGTAAGAGATATAGTAAGGCCAGTCTTGGACAGGAAAATAAATCACAAGCAGGCTGCTTACTGGAGATCGTGGGTGGAGGTGAGGGTTGGGTGTAAATATTGTCTGCTTTGGTGATGATGTGAGAGAGATTTTAGGAGCAAAATAGCCAACCCATTGGAGTTTAAAAAAAAATTTTAATGCAAAATCTCCTTGTTCTCCTCTTTCTCTCATTGTTATTTAACCACCAAGATGGCGGAATCTCTATAGAAAGTTGGTCTACTGAGCCCAGTACCTGAATTCAGGGTAAAGAGAAAATAGGTGGTAAGATTAAACCATGTCAGGGGAATCCAAACCAAGAGCCAGAAGATGACTTTGAGAGAACCATTGGGTTACTGGCTTTTCTTTCCACATGGGCCATCTTTACCTGATGGCTCTCAACTTTTTATTTGACTTGGTTGTAGGGGCAGAGGGACAAGGAAAGAAAGGTTCCTGGAATGCCACTGTCACCTTCCATCTCTCTGTACATCACCAGCTCTGACATGCAGCGACCCTGAGATGCCATTCATGCCTCCTGGACAAGTGCCCGCTGTCTCAAAGAGTTTAGACAAGGTGTCCCCACTGGAAACATACAAAAGGAGCTGGGAAAGGTAAAGGAGGGTGGAGTGAGTAGAAAGATGGACTGTACCTGGTAATGAGCTGTGTGTAAATCAAGGTGAGTGTAAAGAGCTATAATCTCAGGAAAGGAAATTTCATAGCAGATACAAGTATATTATGAGGCCTTGCTGAGTGAGGGTCCTTGTTGACTCTGTATTTAGCTGAGCTCACCACAAAAAAACATCTCACATGTGCCGTTTTGAGCATTGCTTGGAGTGGAGTTAGCCTATAGTTGATCTTGTGTCTCTCTCCTTTCATTCGCCTGGAACACAGTGGCCAAAAGGGAAGACAACTGAGCAAATTTAGGAATCCGAAGCCTCTACAACCTCATGTGGAGCAAAGTTGGAAAATAGGGTGTCATGGATTGAATTATGTTCCCCCAAAAATGTGTGTATCAATTGGGCTGGGACCTGATTCCCAGTAAGGTGTGGTTTTCCTACATGGTATAAATCCTGCCTCTATGATGTTAATGAGGGAGGATGGGCGGCAGTTATGTTAGTGAGGCAGGACTCAACCTACAGGATTGGATTGTGTCTTGAGGCAATCTCTTGAGATTAAAAGGTAGATGGAAGCAGAGAGACTGGGGGATTTCAAACCACCAAGAAAGCAGCACCAGGAGCAGAGCGCATCCTTTGGACCTGGGGTCCTTACTCCTGAGAAGCTCCTCAACCAGGGGAAGATTGAGGAGAAAGACCTTCCTCCAGAGCCAACAGAGAGAGAAAGTCTTCCCCTGGAGCTGACACCCTGAATTTGGACTTTTAGCCTACTTTACTGTGAGGAAATAAATTTCTCTTTGTTAAAGTCATCCACTTGTGGTATTTCTGTTATGGCAGTATTAGATGACTAAGACAGAGGGGAAACTCAAACTGGCTGTCAATTGTGCTAAGAATTCACTTCCCTTTTGCTGTCATCCCTAAATCCTGGCCTTTCTTTACCCCCATCATGCCATCTCCATTAAGTGGTGGTAGAACAACCTGGAAGAGGGTAACCACGATCAAGAAGAGGAGAGACCTGTGCAAGAGGCCCATGAAACAAGGCCTATGAAGAGTACTCCTAGCAAACTGCTTCTGAATTAAAAGGTTCAAACTGAATGACCAACTAAGGGGATGGAGACGAGAATCTCACCTCTCCCCACCCTTCTAGAAACTTCTCCACCATGTTTATTTGGGACTAGATTCTTTGGACTGGGAGAGATTCATATCATTTAGGCCAGGGATTGGCAAATGATGATCATGGACCAAATCTGGCCCCACTTTTGTTTTTGTAAATAAAGTTTTATTAGAGCACAGCCACGCCATTCATTGACATACTGTCTCTGGCCGCAGAGTTGATTAGTTGCGATAGACAGCATGACCGCAAAGCTTAAAATATTTACTAGCTGGCCGTTCATCTGCAACCCCTGATAGTGTGTTGCTTAGATTCTGGGCAGTATACCTCTATTATTGATTACAACACTCATATAGGGTAACTACGAGTCAGAATCAACTTGACGGCAAAGGGTTTGGTTTGGTTTTTATTAATTACAAGGAGGCCTGGTGGCCTGGTGCTTAAGCACTCGGCTGCTAACAGAAAGGTAGACAGTTGGAACTCATCAGCAGCTCCTGTGGAGAAAAGACCGAGCGATTTGCTCCCATAAAGATTATAGTCCAGGAAACCCCATGGGGCAGTTCTATTCTGTCATATGAGATCGCTATGAGTTGGAATTGACTCCACAGCAAACGGTAACATGCTGGGGCAGAATGGGGACTCTTATGGATTGAATTGTGTCCCCCAAGATATGTGTTATAAATTCTAACCCCTATACCTGTGGTACGGAGCTCTGGTGGCACAGTGGTTAAGGGCTTGGCTGCTAACCAAAAGGTCGATGAAGTTCGAACCCACCAACCACTCTGCGGTAGAAAGGTGTGGCACTCTGCTACTGAAAATATTACAGCCTTGGAAACTCTATGGGGCAGTTCTACTCTGGCTATAAGGCCCCTATGAGTTGGAATCAACTCAACAGCAATGGTGTATACCTATGGTTATAATCCCATTAGGGAATGGGTTTTCTTTGTTATATTAATGAGGCAATATTAGTGAGGGGTGCACCTTAAGTCAATCTTTTTTGAGATATAAAAGAGATAAAACAAACAAGTGAGCAAGGTGGCGGGCGGTGGGGAGGGGGAGACAGGGAATAGACGCCATGCTACATGAAGATCACCAAGGAGCTGAGAGCCAACAGAGACAGAAAGCCTTCTTTAAGGCCGGCACCCTGACTTTAGACTCCTAGTCTACCGACTGTGAGAAAATTAATTTGTTAAAGCCACGCTCTTGTAGTTCTGCTACAGCAACACCAGATAACTAAGACAGGGACCATGCTGACCTACTTAGAAAAACATATAAGGCCACTTGAGCTCTTAAACAATTTCTCAAAATTTTAAAGAAGGAAATAGTCACCACTAATTCTATCACCCTCTGATAAGAACTGTTAATATTTTGCTGTCTTTCCATTTAGTCTTTTTCTGTGCACATATAAAATATAAATTTATGTCATCTCATAATTAAACCCTACTGTGTTCAACATTTTAACCTCTGTGTGTGTGTGTGTTTGTCACATTTTATGTTGACCGTTTTGCATGCCCTTGAATATTCTTTGTAAACATGAGTTTTAGTAGCTTTTTAATGCCATGACTTATCATTGAGCTTCTAATTCGTTTTTGGTTGTTTATAAATGAAAATACTGTGTGCTACACAAATGCCATTGAACAGAAATCTTGATCTGATTCTTTGATTATTTCTTTGGGATAGATTCTCAGAAGTGGAATTACTGGGTTAAAGGGTAAGGACAATTTTCAGGGTCTTGATAACATATTGCCAAATTGCTTTCCAGAAAGATTGTACCAATTTATGCTGCCACCAGCAATGTCTGAAATTGCCACCTTAGCCTCCTCTCACCAGCACTGAGTACTATCATTTAAAAAAAGTCACCAAATTGATAGGCAAAAATTGCATTTTGTTGTTTTGATTTAAATTTCTTTGATTACTGGTGAGGTTAAACATTTTTTTTCATATGTTAAACACTTTTTCATATGTTTATGGCCAAGGGGAATCTTAATAATGGTCTTCAAGTCTGCAAAGGTGGTTATTTAGTAGATTGGGACCAGCTGTTCTTGAGAAGAAAATGGAAACGTTTAAACTTCAGCAAGAAAGGAATGGGCGGAAGGTCTTTCAATGAAGACAGATCCTAAGAGTGGTCAAAAGCTAATGAAGATGGTGCGCTTCCATGGACCTCCTGAGGAACGCTGGTGGTGCAGTGGTTAAATGCTCGGCTGCTAACTGAAAGGTCAGCAGTTTGAACCCACCGTGGCTCCGTGGGAGAAAAGACCTGGATCTGCTCCTGTAAAGATTACAGCCTAGAAACCCCTGCAGGGCAGTTCTACTCTGTCCTATAAGGTCACTGTAAGTCGGAATCAATAATGGCACACAACGACAGCAATAGACTCCTTACTCAAGGTGCATGGAGACAGAATAAAAATAGCCACAAAGTGTTGGGTGCTTCTATGTGCTAGGAACACTGCTCAAGTTTACCCATGTTCTCATTTAAATGCTCACAAAAACCCTACGAGACCCACAGTTGTTACCAAAAACCCATTGCCACTGAGTCGATTACAGCTCATAGCAACCATATAGGACAGAGTAGAACTGCCCTGTAGGTTTTCCAAGGAGCGGCTGGTTGATTCAAATTGCCAACGTTTTGGTTAGCAGCTATGGTTCTTAACTACTGGGCCACCAGGGTTCCATATAGGGGTTCCCATCCCTAGAGGTAATTTATTATTAATTATCCCAAGGAAGATTGAAATTCTCACCATAAGACTCTGATTCAATAACCACCCTGCTTTACCACCTTCTAGAGAATGGATTAAATGAAACTTTCTGACTGAAAGCCTTTGCCAGTTCTTCATTAACAAAATGTGGGTAGTATGAACCCAAGCTCCCCTAATTTCTCAGCAAGACCTCTTCTCTCTAGCACAAATCATGGCACAGCTGTTTGCTGCTTAAGCCCTCCAACGGCTGCCATTTTCTTAAGATAAGACCACAATCTTTAATCTGACCTATGCCAGTCAGCCTGGGCTGAGTCTGCCCATCCCTCCAACCTCAAATGTACTAGACTCCTACCTCCCTCAGGGGAATTTACACAAGCTGTTCTCTTTGCTGGAATTGTCGACTTATTATCATTACCACCAGTCCCTAACCATCAGAGTGTGTGTGTGTGCGCACACACAGGCACACACACACACAGTTCCTTGATACCTAGCCTGTATTTTTCCTTCATAGAAATAATGTGTGTAATTATTTGACTAATGCCCGTCTCTTCCACTGGAAATGTTGGCGTAATGTTTGCATTTTGAGTGTCCCCTGCAAACATCCTGCAATTATATAAATAACTGGACTTCTTCCACCCTTCACCTTCCCATTCTGCATCCATATTTTCCATAGTATCCCATTTTCCCACATTATCCCACTGTGGAATTATAGGATGCTCTTTTCCCAGAGCAGCAATTAAAGAAATTGCCTCACTGGACCAAGACTAGAGAATCGTGCTTCTTCCAAGGACCCGGAGTGTTTATTATGTACTAGGCCCTGTGCTTAGAACTTTGAATCTTTTATATGATTTAATCCTTGTAAAATATTATTATTATATATAATAACATAGTAGTGGTGTCTCCATTTTTTTTTTTTTTTTATAGGCAAGGAAACGGGCAGAGGGAACTTACGGGAAGGATCCTATAGCTAGCAAATAGTGCAACCAGGGTTTAAACTTAGGCAATTGGGGGCCAGAGCCCCTATTTGTAACCCCTTGGCTCTCTGTCCCATATCTGATAAGAATGACTTGGTTGTTCTTTTGTGGAAACAGCAAGCCAGAGCTTTGGAGCCCTCTGAAACTGCCTAATAAACCTGCCCTTCCTGTGTCACGATGGGGAGAACACAAACTTTGGCATCACAGACCTGGGTTAGAATTCTCCAGTTACCTTTCAGTAATTGTGAGATTTGAACAAGTTTCTTATCCGTCTGCATCTTGACTTGAAAATCAAGGAAGGCCATCTTTAACCGGGATGTGGGTAGAATTAAGTGAGAGCAAGTGCCGGGGTTGCTTGGAGCCCAGGACAGTGGGCTCTTACCACATTCCCCTCCTTCTTCTTCCTCTTTGCTGGGTGCAGTCCCAAGGCTGAACATGTCCTACATGTTGTTGAATTCGGCCTCTTAGTCTGAACTCTCTGGGGCATTGCTGCAAACCGGACCTTGTTCTTCTCCATCTTCCTCCCCCATTTCTTTCTTCTTTACCATTATTGTCATCATAGTCAAGTGTCCTTTCGAACACCTTTCCTCACTCTGCCAGTATTTCCCATTGGTTGAGATGACCGAGTTGAGCTGCAGCCCCCGCAAGCATGCTGGGAAGCGCACGTCTTGTCCTCTGCCCTTTAAGTAGGTACTGCTCAGCTCTTCTAGAAGAACCCTGCTCAAATTTCTTGTGCATAAAATCCCCTGGAAATCATGTGACAAGGTAGATTCCTCATCCAGTGGCTCTGGGGTAGGGCTTGAGAGTCTGCATTTCTATTAGGCTCCCAGGTGATGCCTATACTGCTGGTCCACAGCCTACATTTTGCATGGCAATGCTCTAGAAGATCCTCTTCCATCCCAACAGAAAAATCTTCGAGGAAAGAGATTCTATAGCCAATTAAGAGATATTCTACAAAATACCTGACCAGTTCTCCTCAAAACTGTCAGGGTCATCAAACACAATGGCAGTCTGAGATACTGCCACAGCCAGGAGGGGCCTAAGGAGTCATCACAACTAAATGTAATGTAGTATCTTCTATGGGATCCTAGAACAGAAAAAGGACATTAGGGAAAAACTAAGGAAGTATGAATAAGGTCTAAACTTTAGTTAATAATAATATATTAATATTGGTTCATTAATTGACAGATATACCATATTAATGTAAGATGATAATGGGGGAAACTGGATGTAGGTATATGGGAAGTCTCTGTACTATCTTTGTAACTTTTCTGTAAACCTGAAAACATTCTAAAATTAAAGGTTCATTTAAAGAAATACAGAGAAGCTTCTTGCCCTTAGAGATTAAAGTCAATATCAAGGTCATGGTGTCTGGAGGCCCTCCTCTCCCAATAGACCATGCTGAAGGAAAACCCAAACATGCTGGGAACACAAACTGAGTGGCAAAGAGGCCCAAGTTGCATCTAATTCTGCCAGTTACAATATGGGTGCTTTTGGGCCAGTGGTTCTCAAGGTATGGTCCCTGGACCAGCAGCTTCGGCATCACCTGGGAGCTTGTTCAGAATGCAAATTCTCTGACCTATTCCAGCCCCATGGAATCAGACACTTTGGAGGTGGGGTCAAGCAATCTAAGCTGAACAAGCTTTCCAGGTGTTTGAGAATCGTGGGTTGAGATGATGGAGTTGAGCTGCAGCCCCTGAAAGGGTGCTCCTTGGGTGATTCTGACATACAGCCCAGGTTGAGAGGCATTGGTTTCACCTCTCAGATTCTATTTGGCCACCTCTAAGTGGGGATCCCAATTCCTAGTGGCAGGGTGGTAGTAAGGATGGAGGAGCTAGCAGATAAGAAGCACCTGCTAGGGAAGAAGCTCCAATGAGGTGCGACTGCTGGGAGCCCAGCCCAGTCTCCTTGAAGATGGAGATGTGCTGTCATGCTACCTTGTGATCTGCTTGGAGCTGACCCGTGCTCACCATTCTTGGTCTGCTGAGATGTGGAGAGTAATGGCCTCTCTTGGTGTCTGGTCCCAGTGCTTTGCCTCCTCTTGGGAGACAGCTGCTGGTTTTCATCCTCCAAGTTCCGTTGGCTGGGGAGAAACCTAATCTGATGCTTCTAAGGCATTCAAGAAAAAACTGAGAATTATTAGATCACCTTTCTGGCCTTGGACCACCTACCAAGAACCAATTCTCTGCTCTGATTTTTTTTTCCTTTTTTATTTCTGCCGAATGCATGAGCTTGCATGGCCTTTGCCTAAGCCTTGGCCTTAGGCCTGCTTTCTTCTTTCCACAACTTTGTCTCCCGTCCCAACCCTGCTCCAGAGGAGCCCCAAATATCAGGTACATGATTCATTGTAAGCTGTCATCCTCAGGAGCGCCTGGGCCAGGTTGGGCTTTCTTTTCTTCCTTCCACATCCTCCCCTTGCCCTCCCCTTGCCATGGGGATGATGATCAGGGTAATGAAAACCTCTCCCTCCCCTCCACAGGATCTCCTCTCTACCACTCAATAGGAGCTTTGTCTTTACAAAGAACAAACCTGAAACCCATCCGGCCCCAGCAATTGTTGTCTGCTGGCTACTGTGCCATTTGGATTCTGACTCTGTTAGAGATCTTGTAATTTAAACTCCAACCTGCTTATTAGAAATTTGAGAAAATCATTTAATAATATTTAAAATCTAAGGAGCAGCAGACAAAGCCTCTACTCTCCCAAGCCCCTTCCTTTGCTGGTCTCACACGTTTCTTTTCAAGTTGTTCTAGAGCTGGGTCCCAATCACTGTGCCGGGAATATTGCTCATCGGTATCCAAGGGCATAAGATCAAGGTGGGGCTGGCTGGAGGTGTTACATTGTTGGTGAGGGAGCGAAGACATTGACTCAGGCTCCCCTGGCCCTTTGGTTTTTCCCCTGAGAGTCTCAGCAGTCACAACTTCTGGATGTTTGGTGTTCTTTATCCTGTGTGGTTGAAAACTAATTATTGCCCTGACTACTGTTGCTGTAAAAAAATGACCTCTCATCCTCCCCGCTTGCCCATTTCCCATTCTTTGGCTCTTTGGAGTTCTGGCCCTTGTGAATCACTGGACAAGAGGTCTTAAATGTTTGAAAGAACCTCACCAAAGGGGAAGAGAGGAAAGGGTGCTGACCTAAGTAACTCTGGAAATGAATGGAGCCTGTAAAGACTGAAGCAAAAAGAACGGCACATAAGCACAGTGCTCTGGTTCATAAAGTTGTTTCCCATGGGGGTATGGATTAACAATTCTGATACTGCTACATCTATACTGGAATCAAACAATTAGGTAAACTGATGGCAGATGGTGGGAACCCACTTCCTCACTGTTGGACAGGGATTTACAGAAAAGCAAGAGGAGGAAGCTGGGACAATCCATATGGTAATGGGTTAGAGTGGGAGATGTTGGTGTGAACTCATGTTTAGCTTAATATAGATACTGATGGTTGCAGATAGAAATATCTATAGATACGCTTATAAACACAGATTAGTATATACACATATATTTCCTTGCTCTACCAGCTCAGCGGGCTTGGGATCAACGACCCCAGTAGCAAAAGCACACCCAGAATCCAGATCTGGATCTCCAGTGCTATTCTCCAGTATAAAGAACCAGGGCTTCTTGGAGAAATGACTGATTCTAGGACTGGGGCAGAAGCATCCAAGATGGGCCTGGACCATTCGTAGTACAGAAGGTAATAATGTCACACACAAAACAAGACAAAACCAAACTAAAGCCAAAATACACACATAGATAATGACAGGGGTGTGCCAAAGGAGCACAGGGACCACATGAAAGAGCTTTCAATGGTTAAAGCTGGAACCTGAACAACAGAATAAAAAAAGTAGGAATGCTTTCTGACCCAAAGCATAAGATAAGTACCCATGAGTCTGTATTGACCTAAATAAATAATTGAATAAGTAAGTTGGGAAAATAAGCAAATCTATGTTGCAGGAGAATTCCAGAAAATTTTCATAGATTCCCTGTCCTTAAGGTGGGGAACATAATTTCCCACTCATAAGCTTGAGCTGTGTATAGTGACTTCCTTCCAAAAAGTGCAGTGGAGAAACCTGAAAAACATGACCTCAGCCAGGTGCCCAAGGTCAACATCAACAGTGATAAGTCATGTTGATGGTATGTACCCTTGATATGATGTAATGAGAATGGCACTTCACCTCTGAGGTTTTCCTCCCCCAAAACCCATAACTCAGTCTAAACATGAGAAAAACATTGGGCAAATCCCGAATGAGGGACTTTCTACAAAATACCTGATCAGTCCTCCTCCAAACTCTCAAGGTCATTGAACACAAGGAAAGTCTGGGAAACTGTCACAGACAAAAGGAGCCTAAGGAAGCATGACGACTAAACGTAAGGTGGTGTCCTGGATGGGATTCTCGAACAGAAAAAGGCCATTAGGTAAAACCAATGAAGTCAGAGTAAAGTATGGACTCCGTTGTTGTTATTAGGTGCCATCAAGTCGGTTCTGACTCGTAGTGACCGTGGGACAAAGTAGAACTGCCATATAGGGTTTCCAAGGAGTGCCTGGTGGATTTGAACTGCCGACCTCTTGGTTAGCAGCCGAGCTCTTAACCACTATGCCACCAGAGCTCCAATGGACAACAGAACTCTAGTTCATGATAATGCATCATATTGCTTTACTAATTAATGTAAGGCAGTAATAGGGGGAAATAGGTGGGGGGTATGTATGGGAAGTCTCCTTACTATCTTCATAACTTTTCTGTAAATTCAAAACTTTTCTAAAATGAAAGTTTTGTTAAAAAAATGCAGAGAAGCTTCTTGCTCTTAGAGATTAAAGTCAAGGTCAAGGACACTGATAAGAAGTCCTAATAAAATACAGAGAACAGATTTGATATTAAACGGCCTATGAGTGAAAAAAGTAATTGAGTATGATATATTTTATGTTCAAGCAAATATCAGCTCACGAAATATCAGCTCCACAAAAGCAGTGACAGTTTGTTTAGCTGCCTTGTTCCCCGTAGGGAAGGGGATGAGGAACACTTGCCGTGGTGGAGGGGTTGCATTTTAAAGAGGGTGGCCTGAGAAGATTGCCCTGAGAAGGTGATATTTAAATAAAACTTGAAGGAGAAATGGAGGGGGAAGAGGGAGTGAGTGGAGCACTCTTGGAAATAAAAACTTTGTTTATGTAATAACGAAAACCCATTGCCCTTGATTCTGACTCGTGGCAATCCCACATGCTGAGGAGTAGATCTGTGCTTCATCGGGTTTTCTTGCCTGGAAATTTTATGGAAGCAGATCAACAGGCCTTTCTTCCGTGGTGCCACTGGGTGGGTTTGAACTGCCAACCTTTAGGTTAGCCGATGAGCACAAACTGTTTGCACTACCCAGGGCTCTATGTTTATCTAATGATTCTAGGGGGAAAACATCAAGAATTTTAAAACAACTTAAGTAATTGTTCTGGTGAGGGGAAATGATGATAATGGCTGTAGAATTTAGTGACAGAATAGAATTTAGTGCGCTGGAGAAGTTAGACAAGGCTTTGGAGGAAGCTGGTCTTATACTGGGACACAGTGGAAAGAGAGAGGTTGCACGGGAGAACGGGATGAGGATGCCAGGAGAGAGGAAGCATATGCTGGGAAAACATAAGGTAAGAGTAAGGCTGCTGGTGGGGCAAGGGGCAAGATGATGAGGGAACTTTAAACTTCACGTGTCACCCTCTGTGAGAGAGAAAGTCAAGCTCTCAGTCTTGGTAGAAGAAACATAAGAGAAGTGTCCCAGGAGTGTTGCCCAGACAGCAGAAGGTGGAAAGATTGAGTGGCAGACGGAGAGATTGGGGTCTAGAGCTCTCTAGAAACTTCTAGGGTCTCTGGGCACAAATGAACAATCTTCGCCTCAGATGGTGGCAGTGAGAATGGAGAAGGCAGGGCAGAGTCAAGGGAGGTTTCGGGAGGAATTGGCGATTTGGTTGGGTTGGCAGGTGGCAGGAGCCCTGGTGGTGCAACAGTTAAGTGCTCGGCTGCTAACCAAAAGGATGGTGGTTCGAATCTACTCAGCAGCTTTACGGGCGAAAGACCTGGCTATCTGCTCTCATAAAGATTACAGCCACGAAAACCCTGTGGGGCTGTTCTACTCTGTCCCATGGGGTCTCTGTGAGTCGGAATTGATTCCACAGCACCCAACAACATAAACCTCAGGAAAGAGCCCATGAAGAGCCAGGAGCCAAGGTGAGGCTGGGCTTCTGTGAAAAACCAAAAGCAAACCAAACCTGTTGCTGTCGAGTCTGTTCTGACTAAGGACCCTTGAAAGTCTATTCTGACTAAGGACCCTTGAAATTGGCAAGAGGACAATGACAGAAAACTTGCTTGGTTGATGGACTCTGAGAGAGGTCCTGAGCAGTCCTGAGGGTAGT
Organism: Loxodonta africana; assembly: GCF_030014295.1. Lineage (NCBI taxonomy): Eukaryota > Metazoa > Chordata > Mammalia > Proboscidea > Elephantidae > Loxodonta > Loxodonta africana. The sequence continues at coordinate 20,630,654 of NC_087359.1, forward strand.
TGGCACCCAGTTCTCGTTTGTCTGGTGGAATTGGAGCAGCTGTCGTGATCGGGTGGAAACAGGAGGAAGCTGGGTGTGCTCATCATAATACAACTCCTCCCCTCCCTGCTAGGATCGTCACCCTGTCCTGAGTACTCTTTAAGCCTGGTTCTCAACTGGGGGTGACTTCACCCCACAAGGGACATTTGGCAATGCCTGAAGACATTTTTGATTGTCATGACTTGGGGTGGGAATGGGGTGAGGGTGGGGTGGGGACTGTAGTACTAGTGCAAGAATGCTTTCCTGGAAACCAAAGCAATTCTTTTCGTGCGTCTAATGGGTAGAGGCCAGGGATGGTCCTGAACATCTTACGATGCACAAGACAGCCGCCCATGGCAAAGACTTATTCAGCCCAAAACGTCAATAACACTGAGGTAGAGAAACCTTGCTTTACGTGGGTGGTGCAAACGGTGACTTGCTCGGCTCCTAAGTTTAACGTTTGTGTCAGAGTAGAACTGTATTCCATTGGGTTTTCAACAGCCGAGTTTTAGGAAGCAGATTGCCAGGCCTTTCTTCCAAGGCACCTCTGGGTGGACTAAAACCACCAACCTTTTGGTAAGCAGCCGAGCTCATTAACCATTTGCATCACCCAGGGACGTCCTGCCCTTCTTAGCCAACCTGATTCCTCTCCACCATTCCAAGACAGAGCCTGATTCTAAAAGCAAGGAGAACTCTCTGTAGCTCTTCTGGCTTGTAGCGGGTCGCCCTGCTTCTCTGTGGCTGAGCAAAAGCCCCAGGGCGGTGTGACCATTCCCGCAGTTACGCCGGAAAGGAAGCACCCCCAAGAGTCACCTCCAGCTAAGAAACCAGAACTGTGCTGAACCACTTAATGCCAGCTCTGAATCTCAAAGAGGTCTTTGGCTTGTAGCACAGGCTGACTCATCAAACATGGGTACCTTTGAATTCGGTGCCCCCTCGCCGGATGACAAAAGCAGCGGCAGCATGCAAAAAGATTTGCATTCGGTGTTCCTTGGCAGAAAGGGGGGAAATCACATTTGGTTAAGTAGCGTCTGCACCCAGATTAATCCCTGGCTCCCTTTTTTCTGTAACATGCACCCTCTAAGGCTTATCACTTCCTGCTCAGGCTGCTCCCGCCCTGACATCATGTGGTTTCTGTTGTTCTGTGGCAAGGGATGGCTCCCTGCTGTTATTACATGCAAATAAACTGGGGGAGGGGGAAATAACCTGCTGAGAGGGAGGCCCTTGGCTCCTCCTCAGACTTCCCTGTTCCCTGTGCTCAGCAGTTACACTCCACATTAAAACATGGATAAATAGAAAAGCCGAATGTCAGTACAAAGTTGCTGTGTCCCGTTGTCAGTCTGAATTGTTTCACCTGGATTCTTAAAGTCAGGGGCTGCTGCAAGCGACTCCGGTGCTAGAGCAAGAAAGCTGCTTTCGTGGAAACTCAAGTGATTCTTTTCAGATGTTACCCAGGGATGGCATTGCTGTGTTACGGATTGAATTGTGACCTCCAATTCCACACCGCTGGTGCCTGTGAATGTCAGTTAACACCAGGTCATACCGGGGTAGGGTGAGTCCTAATCCAATAGGAGCAGTGGTCCTTATACAAGAGGAGAGAGACAGAGACACACAGGGGAAGACCGCCGATTCCAACAGCAGAATTTGGGAGAGATGCATCCCGAGCCAAGGAACACCAGGATAGCCGGGCGTCCCCAGAAGTCAGGACAGAGGCCAGGAACAGATTCCTCCTTAGAGTGCTCAAAAGGCATCAACATGGCTGACACCCTGACTTCTAGTCTCCAGAAGCATAAGGCAGTAAATTTCTCATAAGTCACCCAGCTTGTGGTCCTTTGTTATGATGACTCTAGAAAACTAAGATCTGCTACTACTTCCCGTCTCACAAAAGCACAGTCCCAAGTCTTTCTCAGGTCCGTGAGGTCTTGGGCCTCACTGTCTCTCCGACCTCACCTCCAGCCCGACCCCTCTCCTCACTCAGCTTCTGCCATGGTGGCCTCCTTGCTGTTACTCAAACACACCAGGCACGCTCTTACTTGCATATACTCTTCCTGTTTCCTGGAACACTCTTCCCCCAGAAAGCCCCATGGCTGGCCCCTCTCTTCACCTAGGGCTCTGTGTGGAATAGGACCTCCCAGAGAGGGCTCCCCTAGCTCCTCTGTCCAAGATAGCACCCCTCCGTCCAACCACCCCTTGCCCTTACCCTGTTCTGTTTTTCTTCATAGCTTTTTGGACCACCTCACGAATTTTTCTCTGTACCTTTGTGTTTCTTGCTAGCATGTGCACCCCCGAGGTCATAGTTCTTGTCTGTCTAGTCACTGGAGACCCTGGGTGGTGCAAATTGTTAAGTTCTCAGCTGCTAACTGAAAGGCTGAAGATTAGAGTCCACGCAGAGGCACTCAGAAAAAAGGCCTGGCGACCTACTTCTGAAAAATCAGCCATTGAAAGCCCCACGGAGCACAGTTCTACTCTGATACACGTGAGGTTGCCAGGAGTTGGAATCAACACGACAGCAACGTGTTTTGGTGTTTTTTTTTTTTTTTTTTTGTAGCTTGCAGGAAACAACCCGAACTACTGCTGAGAAGCACAGTCAGTATAAAGCATTTCACTTCTTTATTCCTTGACGACCCTTTGAAAGTCGGATAAATGGAGCTAAGATATGGTAATTTTCCTGGTGGTCCAGGGTGGAGATAGGATGGCAGGGGAGAAATGGTGGATTTCTCTCCTGAGTGAACCCAAGAGCCAGTGTGTCTCGGTCTCTGGGCAGAAACTGAGATTTATTTCTCGCTGGCTGGAAAAGGGAGTTATTTCACAATCTTCCCTCATTACAAAACTCCCCCTGGGACTGGGGTTGGCTCTGAGTCCCAGGCCCTTGGTTTCTCTCTCTGTCTTTCATGTGTCTAGAGTTACATCCTAAAAGTCAGGGCTTAAGTTCTGGAGGGGCATTCTTCCTGGGCAGGTTCAGGGTCCTGTCTGTCCCAATAGCCAGTGGCTTGATGGCTCTGAAGATGGGATCTTGCTTCTGCTGAGTCTTAGAGACCCAGCCTTCTTGCATGTGTGGAAATAAATATCAACTCTCAGCAGAGAAACCAGCAAAAACCAGCTTCAGGCAAGAGTATGCTTTTTTTGGTTGCTGTTTTCATCGTCATTTTGTTGTTGTTTTGTTTTGCATAAGTCTTTTGAGAGAATGCTCAGAGTTTAATCATGCATACCTATATTTGAGTCCCAAGAAGTTCAGGAGTCTTGGGGTGAAGTAGCCAAACCGTCCACGTGATGAGGTAGCACTATCAACTACATCTTGTTTTGAGTAATGCTCAATATTCATGTCCCTGTGTGAACACGGTGGCCTTGTCCCTGCTTGAGTGTTCTTTATAGGTCCTATGGAGGACGCTGGTGGTTCAGTGGTAGCATTCTCACCGTTCATGCAGGAGACCCGGGTTCAATGCCTGGCCAACGTGCCTCCAGTGCAGCTGCCACCCGTGAGTCAGTGGAGGCTTGTGTGTTACTATGATGCTGAGTAGGTTTGAGCAGAGCTTCCAGACTAAGACAGACGAGGGAGAAAGGCCTGGCGATCTACTTCTGAAAATCAGCCAGTGAAAGCCCTGTAGATGACAACGCTCTGATCTGCAACCGCTCACGGAGATGGTTCAGGACCAGGCAGTGTTTTGTTTGGTTGTGGGTGGGAGCAGCAAGCGTCCGTGTCTGACTCAATGGCAACTAGCAAGAGCATAGCTCTTATTACCGTCTGACTGTACTATATGTGGACTTGGTTACAGGGATTTGGGGGGCTGGTTACTGCTTTATTGCCAGCACCTAGAACAGGGCCTTGTAGGGCAAGCCTTTGCTAAATATTTGATGAAAGGACAAGGGGATGAGCAATTGCTATCAGCAGGTGCCCAACTGCTCAGTTAAAGGTATCACCTTTCGTTTTCTCTTTTTTCCTATCCCAAATCCTGTCTCATAGGCATGATACTTACCCCAGTTTTCCAGAGGAGGAACCTGAGCCTTGGAAAGATAACGGTACCTGCCTAAGCTCACAGGGCAGGAAAATAGGGGAGGGGATTCGAACCCTCGCATCAGGGTGGGATTTGGCTGAGGCAGTGACCCTGAGGGCGACACCTCCTTACGTTTTGGGCTTCAGTGGCCGTACTCTCTCCACCCTGGTCCTGGCCCCGCCTGGCGAATCTGAGCTCTTCTTCATGGTGTGGTCCTGTCTTCCATGTAGTGATGTAACGTACACATGTTCTCACACACTCACGCTCACACATTCATACACACACACACACATGCACACTCACAACTCACACACACACTCTCAAACACACACATTTATACACGCTCAAACCACTCACACACATTCATATACACACACTCTCAAACACAGCACACACACACAACTCACATGTGCGTATGTGCACCACACACGCTCTTACACACTCACGCACATATACATGCGCATGTATGCACACACTCTTATATGCATATACATCCAAACATACACACATGCACATCTGAACACACACTGTTACGTGTGTACACACTCAAATACACACACACATGCACACACTCATACATGCATACACACTCATACACATGCATGTGTGCATACATACACTTTTACACACACACACATATACATATACACTCATGCACACGCACACTGACTTTAACAATGACCATGGCATTCTGGTCTTTTTTCTCCTTTTTGAAGCCAAGAGATGGAACTAGGATCAGCTGTCTTCCAAATTCATATCCTGAGTGGGAAAAATGACTCCTTGGGGCCTGGGTGGCTTTAGGAGAAAGCTTATAACGCAGTTGAAAACAGGATTTCTTCAGCTGAGCCCCAGAGAGCTGTCTACCAGTGGCTCCTAAGTCTAAATGCCTTATTGATTGCCTGGAAGCTCACTAACAAAACCAATTCCCAGGCCCCACCCCTAGAGAATGTGAATCATTGTGCTGGGCTGGGACCAGGAGGCTGAGTCTTTTAATAGTTTCACCCAAATGTTTCTGAGGCAACTGAAGGATATCTCCCTAAGGACAGAGCAGAACTTTGGAGTCCAAGAGAAAAAGATCTTAACTTTGCTTATTGCAAAATAGACAGTGTGTTCCTAGAAGCAGGTATGGCTGAGTCACCTTTTGCCATTAGTACCTTATTCATATTATTTGTTGAAGCTGTTTGCCATCAGAGGAGGGGGTGGCAGGAAATTCTGAATCATTGCATGTCCTGTAATGGTACTGGGTGTCCCCAAACTTGTGTCCAGGAGCATTAAAAAAAAAAAAAAAAAAAAACTATGCCCATGCCTACCTTTTTTTTTTTTTTTTAATTTTTATTTTTTATAATTTTTATTGTGCTTTAAGTGAAAGTTTACAAATCAAGTCAGTCTCTAACACAAAAACCCACATACACCTTGCTACACACTCCCAGTTACTCTCCCCCTAATGAGACAGCGTGTTCTCTCTCCCTCCACTCTTCCTTTTCGTGTCCATTTCGCCAGCTTCTAACGCCCTCCACCCTCTCATCTCCCCTCCAGGCAGGAGATGCCAACATAGTCTCAAGTGTCCACCTGATCCAAGAAGCTCACTCCTCACCAGCATCCCTCTCCAACCCATTGTCCAGTCTAATCCATGTCTGAAGAGTTGGCTTTGGGAATGGTTCCTGTCCTGGGCCGACAGAAGGCCTGGGGGCCGTGACCACCGGGTCCTTCTAGTCTCAGTCAGACCATTAAGTCTGGTCTGAGGAGAATTTGGGGTCTGCATCCCACTGTTCTCCTGCTCCCTCAGGGGTTCTCTGTTGTGTTCCCTGTCAGGGCAGTCATCAGTTGTAGCCGGGTACCATCTAGTTCTTCTGGTCTCAGGATGATGTAAACTCTGGTTCATGTGACCCTGCCTACCTTTTATCCCATCGGACTCAACAGATTTAGGATAGGCCCACATCAGTAATTTGAGAAAGTTTCCAGGTGGTTCGAATATATCACTAAGGTTGAGAATCACCATTTTAGATCTCAGGTTGGCCAACTTTCTCTGTAAAGGGCCAGGCTTTGCAGTTCATAGAATTTGTCACAACCCCGCCACTCTACCGTCATAGTGGAAAAGCAGCCATTGACAATACGTAAACAAATGGGCATGGCTATGTGTGCCAATAAAGCTTTATTTATAAAAACAGGTGGTAGGCTGGATATGGACCATAGGCTGTAATTTGCCAATCTTTGTTCTAAACTCTCCTACTTTGTACAATGTGCATGTCAAAATCACCTGAAGAACGTCTTAAAATGCTAATTTCCTGGCCCCCCCCTTAGCTGGTCTTTTCCTAAGGTTTGGTGGAGGCCTAGGAATCTCAGGATTTGGAACTCCTCTGCTACTGGGCACCAATGGACCACACTTAGAAAAATCATCTGGCTGATCAATGAAGGTCTCATCATCCTCCATGTATCTGCTCCGCCAAGGGCTCCAGCTACCGATTTGTCAGACCACCTGGTCTGTGTTGTTTTTTTCTCTCCCTTCCCTTTGTATTCTCTTTGTCTTTTTGTCTCTTTACATTCTTCTCAGGTATCAGTTATTATTAACTCACAAGCTTGTGGGCCGGGCTGGTGCCAGGTCTGCTGGCCAGGGAGAGTGGAGGCAAGATGGAGAACCAGGCTGGGCCCTCCTGCCTACCAAAGGGACAGCAGAACATGGCACTCACGGAGTCTGTTGTTGGAGGGTGCTTTTCATCACCCCAGCTCTCCCATACCCACAGGCTCAGCTTTGGCTCCTTCTAAGCTCCAAACTCTTGGTGTCTGTACATCTGGGCATTATTGCTGGATTGTTTTCTCAGGTGAGGATGATGGAGATGCTTCCAACTTTCTGCTCATGATGAGATGCTTATCTTCTTGGCCCTCCCCAGACTCTGGGGTGGTGGCACTGTGGAGACCTCAGCTTCTGCTTGCTTGTTCTTAATTAAATTCAGAATTGACTTGGCTAAGAGGGCTTTGGGAGCTGGGCGGGCTGTGGGCCAAGGGCCTGTGTAACTGCCACGGCCCAGCACTACCTCCCACGGTCCTGATCCCAGGACATGTGTACAGATTATGGAGAAATCCCTCAGCAATGAGGTTATGTTAACTCTTTAGCTCGGGTGCTGCGTTTCAAAAGTAGCCACAGACCAGAGGCAAATGACCTAGGGTTTCTTGCTGAACGTATGGAGCAAGGGTTATCTGGAGTCCCTGGGTGGTATAAAAGGTGAGCGCGCTCAGCTGCTAACCAAAAGGTTAGAGGTGCAAATCCACCCAGAAAAGCCATTGCCGTTGAGTCGATTCCAACTCATAGTGACCCTATAAGACAGAGTATAACTGCCCCATAGGGTTTCCAAGGAGTGCCTGGTGGATTCCAACTGCCGATGTTTTGGTTAGCAGCCGTAGCTCTTAACCACTACGCCACCAGGGTTTCCAGTCCACCCAGAGGTGCCTCAAATCTAATTCTGAAAAATTCCAAACCAAAAAAACCAAACCCACTGTGGTCGAGCAGATTCCGACTCATAGCGACCCTATAAGACAGAGTAGAACTGCTCAATAGAGTTTCCAAGGAGCGCCTGGCAGATTTGAACTGCCGACCTCTTGGTTGGCAGCTGTAGCACTTAACCACTACACCACCAGGGTTTCCCCTGAAAAATTAGCTATTGAAAACCCTATAGAAGACCCTGGGTGGTGTGAATAGTTTGCGCTTGGCTGGTAACCAAAGTTGGAGGCTCAAATCCACCCAGTGGCACTGTAGAAGAAACAGGCCTGGCTATCTACGTCTGTAAAGATTAGAGCTAAGAAAACCCTAAGTCATAAATCAAAAACAAAACCAAGCATAAAAAGGAAAATCCCGTGGAACATATCTTTTTGGTCTTCACAACTGGACATAAGCAACATCACGATAAATGGAGAAAAGATTGAAGTTGTCAAGGATTTCATTTTACTTGGATTCACAATCAATACCCATGGAAACAGCAGTCAAGAAATCAAAAGACTCCTTGCATTGGGCAAATCTGCTGCGAAGGACCTCTTTAAAGTGTTGAAAAGCAAGGATGTCACCTTGAAGACCAAGGTGCCCCTGACCCAAGCCATGGTATTTTCGATTGCACGTGAAAGCTGGACAATGAATAAGGAAGCCTGATGAAGAATTGACGCCTCTGAATTTTGATGTTGACGAAGAATATTGGATATACCATGGAATGCCAAAAGAACAAACAAATCTGTCTTGGAAAAAGTACAACCAGAATACTCCTTAGAAGCAAGCATCTTACATACTTTGGCCATGTTATCCATCCAACGAGATGGATTGACACAGTGGCTGCAACCATGGGCCCAAGCATAACAATGACTGTAAGGATGGCGCAGGACTGGGCAGTGTTTCATTCTGTTGTGTATAACGTCGCTATGATTCGGAACCGACTTGACAGCACCTAAAAACAAAAGCAACAATATGGAGCACAGTTCTACTCTGACACACGTGGGGTCTCCATGAGTGAATCCAACTCGACGGCTACTGGTTTATAGGCTTAGGGACTATCTGGAGCTGTAGGACTTCAGGAGCCCCAGAACTCTCAGGGAGATGCCTGGGGGTCCTCAAGTTCTGAGACATGATCCCTAGCTATGTCTCTCCAACCTTTTGTTTAGAGAGTTTTCCCTCAAAGTAGCCCAAGGGGGACTGGTATATCCAGAGTAGGATCCTTGGGACTTAAAAATATGTGGCACGCAGAGAGAGGGGGTCTCCCAGCTCCTATGAAAGAGGGACAAGCAGTATGGGGTTGATTCTGGTTCAGCCCCCACTAACACGCAACTCACTGGGTGAGGATGTTTGAGTTACAACACTGGGAGCTGCGGAGCATTTGTTCTCACTGTACATGCAGAAAGCACTAGGGGTTACACACATTACGGAGGTAGATAATAACGGCCATTTATTAAGCGTGCACATGTCTTATGCATGCTCTCCTGTTTCATCATTGCAGCAACACTGAGGGTTACTCTTACCTCCACTGAAAGCTGAGGAAGCTGACGCACAGAGATGTTTAATAATTTGCTCAATGCCAGACAGGTGGTAAGTGACAGACAGGTATTAGGTCCCATGTCTGCCTGACATGGAAAAAAACTTTAAAAAGTATTAGAAGTGTCAGGATACTTCCTCTCATCAAAACTAGACAATATTTTGAGGCAACTGAAGAACAAACGCAGCGTTGCTTGTGGTAGGCCCTGGAGGAAGTTCCAGCAGGTTACTGGGGGGCTGGAAAATAAAACCAGTTGCCGTCAAGTTGACTCTGACTCATGGTGACCCCATGACTGTCAGAGTAGAACTGTGCTCCACAGGGTTTTCAATGGCTGATTTTTCAGAAGTAGATAGCCAGGCCTTTGTCCCAAGGAACCTCTAGATAGACTGGAACTCCCAACCTTTTGGTTAAGAGCCAAGCGCATTAACCATTGACATCACCCAGGGACTCCTAGGGAGGCTGGGGGCTTTGGGAAATGGTGTCGCAGACCTCCCAGTTTTGGAAAGTCACTTTCTGCAGGTGCTGTGGGCCAGCTTGACCATCTCACCAGGGGCTCGTAAGCAGAGGTAGATAGTGGCGTCTCCAAATGCAATAGAAAAGTGAAGACAGATTAAGAGCCACCAGGCTTTAAGTTCAGCCCTGGGCAGACTTGTAGGCAGGCAGCCCTCTCCCCGTCTCCCCAGGGCTGCCCATCAATAAGAGATTGATGTGCCTTTTTCTGACTTGCAGCCTCCCTCTCCAGCCTCCCTGTCTTCCTTCTGCCCCAAAGGAAGGAGATTTGGTATGTAACTGATACCCTAGTATGAATCAGGGAAGGAGTCTCTGGGTAGCACAAACAGTTAAGCACTCAACTACTAGCAAGAAGGATGGCAGTTTAAATCTACCCAGAGGTGCCTCAAAGACACAGGCCTGGCAATCTGCTTTCAAAAGTTCACAGCCTTAAAAACCCTAATGGAGCAATTTTACTCTGCACACATGGGGTCGCTACCAGTCAGAATCGACTCTGGAGCAGCTAACGACAACAATATGAATAAGGGTTAAACCTGCTAGCATTTTAAATGTAAAAGAATAGAAAAAAGCCAAGAAAAAAAAAAAAAGGCATCTTAGGTGATGGAATTAGGGGTACTGTGAAACGTGGCGGGGGAAATGTTAGGGGACAAGGCATCTTTGCAGGCCCCTTCCGTCATTCCACTTAGGTGACCTAGGTGAGTGTGGAAGGCCAGGCTACTGGCCTCGCTGGATTTGGCACTTACCAAACATGTCCATTTTCCCTGACATTCCTCTCCCTCTCCCTCTCCCTCTGCTTGCTTTTGGTACCCTGGAAACCGCAAGGCTAGTGCCACTACCTCGAGTGAGCAGGGACGTCTGGAGTTTCCAGGAGGTAACAATGTTCTCTGGGGTCGTTTTCGCCTTAGCAGCCAACATGAGGTGTCTGGTCTTGGTTTTCGTTTTGCTCTGCTCCTCCAAGACCTACGGTATTCCGCGTAGGTGCTTGGGGAAATTTGCACATCTGAACTCAGGGGACAAATAAATGCTTTGGGCAAGAAGGTTTGGGAAACCTTTACTTGTGTCTTCTCCGAAACAGGCCTAATTCATCCACTCGGCCCTCACTTATTTATTGTTTCAATTTTTGTTTTTTAATTTCCCATTCTCCCTTTCCCCAGTTCCCTGGTAACAACTAATCTTCTTTTGTCTTGATAGATTTACGTCTAGGTACTTCATGGAGTCCCTGGATGGTGAATTATGGTGTTGGCAAAGAATACTGAATAGACCGTGGGCGGCCAGAAGAACAAACAAGTCTGTCTTGGAAGAAAAACAGCCAGAGTGCTCCTTGGAAGCAAGGATGGTGAGACTTCATCTCGTGCACTTTGGGCATGTTATCAGGAGGGACCAGTTCCTAGAGAAGGGCATCATGCTTCGTAGAGTAGAGGGTCAGCGAAAAAGAAGAAGACCCTCAATGAGACGGATTGACACAGTGGCTGCAACAGTGGGCTCAAGCATAATGATGATTGTGAAGATGGTAGAGGACAGTATTTCGTTCTGTTGTACATGGGGTCACTATGAGTGGGAACCAACTCAACAGCACCTAACAGCAACAAGAACTGGATGGTACAAACAGCTAACATGCTTGGTGCTCACTGGATCTTTGAGTATTGCGACCAGCACCAGCTTACTGAGCACTTATTCTTGTGCTAGGCTCTGGGCCAGGTACTGGGAAGACTATCACAAACGAGGCTTCCGGGGCTTTCAATGGCTGATTTTTTGGAAGCAGTTTGCCATGTCTTTCTTTCAAGACACCTCTGGGTGGACTTGAACCTCCAACATTTCGGTTAGCAGCTGAGTGCTTTACCAGTTTGCACCACCCCACGGACTGCCTCGCCCTAAGAGGTTCTGAATGAGTGCACCTGGGATAGGGTCACCTATGTGCGGTTTTAACCTGAACCCCAGATGATTCTCATTCTAGAACTCTGCCCACCACACTTGGAGAACACTGTCCTAGGATCACAGGTCACTTGCTAGTGTTCTTTGTCTTCCCATAAAATAAAATAGAAAACAGAAAATGGGGAAGAGTGACATTGGCAAATATCAGGAGGAAAAGCAATATTTTGGTTAATTAGTGAGTCTGTTAGATGTTGACGGAATTGAATTGAATTCTTGCTGCCTTCAATATTGTTTCTTCTTTTAAAAGACACTTCAAAAAAATTAAAAAAAACCTGTGGCTGTCGAGTCGATGTAATATAATGAGCCATTAGTGGTTCAGTGGTAGAATTCTCATCTTCCATGTGGGAGACCTGAGTTCAGTTGTAGTCCACAGGTGACAAAGTGGTGGTGACCTGCTGTGAGGCCAGAATCCCGTTCAGGAGTTGTCTCTAGAGATAAACGCGCCAGTTCTTCAGTGCTGTCCACACGCATAGTACTGGGGGCCAAACAAAGTGAAATCTTGCCAGCAACCTGGCTTCTAAACTTGATTTAGCCTCCAGGGACCCTTGTGGCCTTAGATAAACTCCTTGTCCTCACTGGATCTCCATTTGCTTATCTGCAAGCCAGTGGTTTCCAAGGTCTTCTCTAACTCTGAGGCTGTGTGAGCAGCCACACCCTATACCATACTTTCTCCCCATCACCCCGTGTAGCCTGCTCTGGCCCAGTTGTCTGCCGAGCATCCACAACAGTGCTGGGTATATAGTGAAACATAAACTTAAGACCAAACCCGTTGCTGTCGAGTCGATTCTGACTCTTGGAGACCCCAAGTGTTACAGAGTAGAATTTTGGTTCATAGAGTTTTCTTGGCTGTATTCTTTATGCGTGCAGATTGCCTGACCTTTCTTACACAGTGCCACTGGGTCGATTTGAACTGCCAACCTTCAGGTTAGTAGTCTGAGCACAAACCAATTTTGCAACCAGGGTCCTTCATACCAATACTCTGGCTCTCAGAGCCAAGCACACTTGAACACTCTGTGTCTGGCAAAATTCTGAAATGTCTAGAAGGGTTAGGAAGAAGGCGCTGGAGACAGTGATCTTTTCCTTAGGGATCCTCACTCTCTTCTTTCAACCACATCCAGATCCAGGGGTCCTGGGTCCTCTGCCCTGGAGCCAACTCCACTTCTACTTCTTCTGACTCACACCTTTTATCGTGCCTTGGGACAGTGGCATCTGTCACTCCCTCCCCTGGCGAATGGACGGCCCTGGGTAGAACCACGGCTGTGACTCAGGGCAGCCAGGCCTAGAAGGTCTGTGCACACCTGGGTGAAAGCAGTTTCCACCCTTCTCAGCCACGTTCCCTGCTTCCCCCTTGAAGCTTTCAAATGAGAAAAGCATTCCTGCTTCCTTCTCTCTCTCTCACCTTTCAGTTGTGATTCTGAAGGAGGCTGAGGATGGTTTGCTCTGTGACTCATGGTGCATTTGTCACTTTAGCGGCAAGCAGTGGCGTTGCACTGGGAGAGGGCCCAGGCTCAATGCAGGCCACTGGGGCTCTCCCTCCACTGCTCTGCCACCTTTCCACAAGACTATTGGAGAGAATCGTCTCTGAAAACCCAACCAGAACCCTTGCCAGTGTGCTTGGGAGAGGAAAGCTAACTCCTGCAGGGGCTTCCCAGTACATTCCTGTAATTACAGCTTGATTCTAAAGCACTAAATGGTTATTATTATGAAGCCAATGCGATCGCTGCCAAGGAGAATAGGAAAGACACCACATAAGCCACAGAGACTCCAGGTTTAGGGAAATCAAGGGTTTTTACTGGATTTCAGAGTGGGTATGATGGTAAGAACAAAAGATAGAGATCTTGAGTGATGGGTGCAGACAAACTCACAGAGTCGTGGGGAGAGAGAGGAAAAGGAAGAAGGAAATAAGACACGGAAGAGAGAGCGGCCGCCCCGAATGCAGACACAAAGTCAAACAGCCATATGCAAGACTGGTGCAATGTTGCAATGTATAGTTCCCCAAACCCTGACTCATTTATAAGCCTTTATACAGCTTATAATGTGCCAGGCATTGTCCCAAGCACCCTACATATATGAACTCATTTAATTAAATTTCCATTGAGCCTCACAGCTTCTGGATTTATGGGATTTTAACCCAGAGACTTTTAGTGAAATCTGTGATCACTCCTCACCCAGAGAAGCTCTTGGAACTGTGACAGATCATTCTAGATTCCAACCCACACTTCCCGTGTCAGCACCTGCATCTCTGTGGTCTGCCCTCTCGGGTTCTGGAAATGTTTAACTCTTTGCCTGCTTGATGCCATAGGAGCTAGTGAACAGGAATGGAAGGGAAGAGGTGAGAGGGGGAAAGAGCAAAGCTCAGATGGAAGCTGCAGCCAAGTCACTGAGGCCACTCCTCCTGAGATCTACCATCTGCGCAGCAGGAGGGAGACCTGTTCAAAGGGGTGAGATGGCCGCTGAGCTTCTGATTCAGCCCCTCGTCCCCCTTCGCTCATCTCTGCAAGTTTATCCCATGGCTGGTGAGCTCATGCTCCCAGGAACTTTCAGTAGGAGGGAATCCTCCTTCCTTCCAGGGAATGATCCCACTCTTGAAAGGATTGGTTTTGAAGGAGGACCAACATCAGGGTTGATCAACACCAACAGGCTACACTCAGGCTTTGCATTGACACTGGCATGTCTCTGTCCATCTCTAAGCTTCCTTTCTTTCCTTCCGTCCACATGTGGCCCCATTCAGGCATTTTATGGTGCTGACAGTAGTGAGGTGATAGTAACATTCTTGATTGTTGGAACTCTTCCCAGGAGCCCTGTATTGTGGCCAAATCAATCCCTGTGCCTGAGCTGGGTGCTGTTTTTGAGGGGTCTGGAGGAGAGTGGAAAGGGCCTCAAGGCAAAGGCAAATCAGGGGCCTGTTGAGTCAGAGTCAAGTTCTGAGGAGGCCAGGTTCAGAGATCTAGAGGCAAACTGGAAAATACATTGGAAGAGTTTGGAGCCTCGTGACGATGGTGAGAAGGTGACCATCTCAGAAGTGAAGAACGCCAAGGCAGTTGCTGGAAGAGCTTCAGGAGGCCTGTACTCACCTCCTGGGAGGATGGCGTAAGGGGTCAAAGGCAGTGTAGGCAGAGGGATGTTTCAACATCAAAGCAAGCTTCCATTTCTACCTTAGTTTCCTTACAAAAGGAGGCAAAAACCGTGCCCAAGGTAAAAGTCTGTCATGAGGGTTAAATGATATATTCATGTAAAGTGATCGATTTAGTGATTGATATATTGTAAAGAGAGAGAGTGAGTAATACTTACAGGGATGGAAAGTTAAGAGACCATTTGTCAAGGTAGAAAATACTTGAGGGTGTTAACAGATGGAGAGAAAGACGCCAATGAAGAGAAAGAAATAACAAATGCAAGAAATATTGCGGCCAATAGTTTGAGTGGGGTTATAACAGAAATGGGCACTAGGACATGGATCATTCTTAGATGTAGGGAAAGGTATAATGTGTAGTGGAGTTACTGGGAAGGAGAAAAGGATGCAGGTAGGGTTGGGCAGAAAGTGGGGAAGTTTCATCTTATGGTCTTTAGTTTTTTCTCTTTTTCAGTGAACTAGGTAGAAAGACAATCTTGACTGAGAAGAGGCTTAAAGGTTTGACATTGTTGCTGAAAAGAATAGAGGGTGGAGCTGGCCAGAAAAATATGGAGAATTGCTGGGCACTGTGAGAGCTTCACCTGAGACTGGCTCATCGCAATGTGTAAACATGTCTATGTATATGCACCCATGAGCAATTCTCCAGAGGTCTGTAGCCACCTGGATACAGGAGCAGAGCAGACCTTTGGTTGGCCTGACCCATGAGTGGGGTTGGAAATAGAAAGCGAAGGGAGCATTGTTGCGGCTATTAGCATGGCCAAATGGGCTTAGTTGGGAAGAAAATGATACAAGAAGGGGGGTGACAAACTGGGAGAAAAAGGAGGAGTCCAGAAACTGGAGATCATGATGAGGTGAGAGAATAGGCAAAGTGAAAGAGCTGGAAAGATAGGACATTGTGTCAGAGACATCAGGTTTTCAAATATCAGAGGTAGGACTGTTTTTGGTGAGGGCAAGTCCAAGATAGGGCCATAAGAGTGGGCTGGTGAAGAGCATAGATGGTGAAAACTTTAAAATTGA
Organism: Loxodonta africana; assembly: GCF_030014295.1. NCBI lineage: Eukaryota > Metazoa > Chordata > Mammalia > Proboscidea > Elephantidae > Loxodonta > Loxodonta africana. The sequence goes on from NC_087359.1 coordinate 20,646,262, forward strand.
GGTCAAGGAACCAGAAAGCTCTGTTGTGTAAGGGTCATCCACTGGACATTGACCCCCTCTAGGAATGGTTGCAGGATAGGGGTGAGAGACTGTGAGGCAGGAAGCATGAGATGGAAGAAACCAAGAGCTCAAAGAGATGAACCTCATTTTTGAGATGTAGACTTACCCAACTCTACAGGTGGAATTCTTGATTGGGATGATCTCTTAAGCAACACAGATATGGGTGGTGTTCATTCCCTTTTTTGCTTCATTGGCTAGTTCTGCCAGTTCTGAGCCTGTGAACCTCGGCTTATTTTAATAGCAAAGGGGCTAAGCTAGTTATTTCCAGTAGACAGGGAAGTGGAAACTTCAATGAGAAGAGTGTCAATGACCCCACCAGAATGCTGACCTCAGATTTTCACTTCATCTCCCCCTTCCATCTTCCCCTTTGGTTTCTTCTTCTCTCACATTTAACCTATTCCAGCAGAGCTGGGTCAACACTGACCTCCTCTTTGTACGTCCTCTGGAGATTTGGCATTGACGTTTGATACAAGGATGTGGAAGGGAATTTTCCTGCTTGGCAGAGTGGTGTGAGAATCAGGAGGGAATGCTTTTCCTGCACAGCAACAAGAGGTATTGAATCATTGCTTCTTTCTCTGTTCAACTCTGTTGCTATTTATGTAGACTTAACGGTTCCATAACAATACCTTTTCCTTGAAAAGGTCCTCCTCTTACCAAAAGGTCCAAAAAAAATCCCTGTATGTATTTTTTTTATTTCAGAAGTGACTTGTCTGGGTCTCTTCATGCTTCCACTTTGTTTTAAAAAAAAGAAAAAAAATTTTTTAATTTTTTTTATTTATGCATTTGCCTCCAACATCTCAATCCTGCCTAGGTGTGTACTCATTGAGAGTTGGGGCTCTACTGTGTCTTATGGGTTTTAGAATCCTGTAACCTATTTTGGTCCTTCGCACATGGCAATTTAGTGTTTGTTGAATGAACAGGCGGAGCTCTTGCCTATCACTCTAATGAGAGCACTTGGTGGCTTGAATAACTGTAACAGGAGTGCCTTATGCAAAGCTTCTGTCTCTCACTCTTTGCTCCTAGTGATAAAGGCAACATGGACAAGAACAAGAAAAAAGACCAGGGCTTAAGACACCTGGACTTAACCTTGGCTTCACCACTGTTGCTGTGTTAGGTGCCGTGGAGTCAGTTCCGACTCATAGCTTCCTGTGTACAATAGAACGAAACACTGCTTGGTCCTGCGCCATCCTCACAATCATTGCTGTGTTTGAATCCATTGTTGCAGCCACTGTGTCAATCCATCTCGTTGAGGGTCTTCCTGTTTTTCTCTGACTCTCTACCTTACAAAGCATGATGTCCTTTTCTGGGGACTGGTCCCTCCTCATAACAGGTCCAAACCACATAAGGCGAAATCTTGCCATCCTCTCTTCCAAGGAGCAGTTTGGCTGTACTTCTTCCAAGACAGATTTGAAACCAAACCCATTATATCCTGACTGAGAGCCTCAGGTAAATCTTCTAGCCTCTCTGAATCTCAGTTTCTTCATGTGCAAAAAAAAAAAAATGATGATAACAATACCCCATTTGTCTGATGGTTAAGAAAATTAACTGTGATGACGTGCACCCCAGTAACTGAAATATAGTAACTGATCAATTAAGAAAAGATTTTTCTTTTTTTTTTGTTTTTGGACTCCCATCCATTTGGCCACATATCTACCCATCTCTTGGTCTCAGGGTATGCATCTCTGAAATGTTGAACTAATTAAGACGTGTTTCCTGAAGCAGTGGAACAGCTTTGTGCAGAATTAGCCTGGAACTGATTTCATGACCAGAAGCTAGTACAAACCATGCTTTGAAAACACTAATTAGCTCAGATGCCCACACCATTTAAATGGCAGGGTAGATGGAACTTGGGAAGAGAAGGTTCTCTGTAAATCACCATCTAGTCTGTTACTAGGCAGCTCTTTGGTTAAGGACACCACAGGAAAGCTTCTTTCTTGAAAGAGGGTGTGGTGGTTACGGTCAGGAATATTAGTAGAAGAACAAGAACAGGAGCTATCTTTCTGAACAGCTGCCGTGTACCAGTCACTGTGCTAGCTGGGAAAGCTGGAATCCTGGAGAAGGGGAATTCTAGATATGCCGACTTTAAAACTATGCCTGAGTTTAAGAATACACAAATACGGATTGATTTGTTCAAAGCTGCTTTATGCAAACAGAATTGAAAGGAATCCTGCACAGTAAACAGAAGTGTACCAGGACAGTCCCTGGGCTAACAATAGACTGTAAGCCTGAAGGCAGGCATCATGTGCAGCTAATCATGTTTAACAGATGATAGGTACTCAACACAAAATTTGATGTCTGGAGCTGTGGTGGCCATTTTGTGACCATGAGGCAAAGTGAAGAGAATTTCAGAAAAATTGACCCCAAGCCCCGACAGACTTGAGCTACTAAATTAACCACCTCTTGGACCATCTACCTTCAGACTTCTTGCTCTATAGCATAATTAAAACTCCTTGTTTTTGAAAGTCATTTTTCTCTGGCTATTTTTTTATTCATCCTAACTGACCCAGTCACTGAATGATGATGTGAGCTTAGGACATCTAACATTTCTGTGCTTCTGTGGATCATAGCAAACTAAGAAGAGTTTTTAAAAGAGCAGCTCTTTATAAGAATGATGGATGGCACCTATTTTTTAAAGCTAAACTATAAGATTCGCTGGAACTCTTGGGCTGATCTCCCTCACTTTTAAACAAACTCAAGCATTTCACATAAGAGTTGGATCCCCGTAGCACGGGTGGCAGAGGAGGCTGGTAGTTTCGTATTTGATTTGTCAGAGTGCCACGTGGAGCTGGGTGCCAGAGCCAAGTTATGTGATCCGAGCCATCTTGCAGACCCAGCTGTTGCCATGCCTCATGGCTGTCCAGTACTTAGGAGAGAAGCATAGCTTGCATTCTTCCTCCTCCTGGAGAATGCTGGGGAGAAAGACACCTGAACTGGCCTCTTGGCATTTTTTTTTCCCCTTCTTGTTTCTGTTCCATCTGCTGTCTCTCAAAGCTAGACTGGAGGGAGGGGAGGACATTGGTGTGTTCTGTGGCTTTATTAACCATTCATTAGAGAAGACAAGGATTTGAATGAGTAAATGTTCAGGTCAAATATCTAGGAGTGTTTGTGACTTTGGTTTGGGTGTGTTTGTACCCATGCAGACATAGCAGCCCAGCTTCTGCCCCTCAAACACATTTCCCTGACATGGGTCTGGTTGCCTGGGAAGAGTCATTCTTCCCAGTAGCCACTGGACTACCCCTTTATCTCATCTGAAGTGACTCAAAATATTAAGAATTAAGTAATTAAGTGGCAAGACATGAGATGCACCTGAACAACTGCTGCTAGGAAAAGGTTTATAATATTGGACAATTGGGGGCTACATTTCTAGCTCATCAGCTCAGAAGGAACTCTTCCTGCTAAGTTGCCGTTGCTGCAGTGTGCTATAGGCTCTCCAGAGGAGGCAGGCAGAATGCAGGTGGGACAGACAGAGAGCTGCAGCACCCAAAGGCATAGCCAGCTTGTTCAAGGCACGGCAAGCAAAGAGGCAAAGCTGTTCCCAGGATTCAGCTGATAAAGGCTAGTGTGTAGCTGCGATGCCTGGAACATTCCATGATCAAGGATTAAGACTCTGACCCAAAGAATGTCTACTGGGAGAAACCTGAGGACCCTCTCTCTAAACCCCAGACCTCGCTTCTTATCTCGACTCAATGCCAATTTACGCTGGATCTATAGGGTTGGATCTGGTAATAACCAGCCAAAAACCCACTGCCGTCGAGTCAATTCTGACTCATAGAGATCCTATAGGACAGACTAGAACTGCCCCATAAAGTTTCCAAGGAGTGCCTGGCAGATTTGAACCGCTGACCTCTTGGTTAGCAGCCATAGCACTTAACCACTACGCCACCAGTGTTTCCCTAGGATCCGGTAATAGGAAGAGAAAAATAAATTCCTGGATGCAGTGCCTTCTGTTTCTCTGCCTTCCTAGCAGAGTCTTCCTACACCCATCCATTCCTCTATGACTGTTTCCATAGGCTAAACTCCCAGATGTTCACCCTTCCCCCTCAAAAGCCTCATCTGGCTCCTTTGACAAAATACCCAGGAGAGGTGAAGTACAAGAACAGGGATGGGGCAAGCCAAGGCCATCCCTGTCCCTAGCCTCACTTGTCTAACACCTGCCACGATGGCTACATTTATATATCAACTTGGCTGGGCTATGGTTCCCAGTGGTTTGATCAAACACTAGTCTATTTGCTGTTCTGTAATGTAATGTAATCACCTCCCATAATATAATCTACTGTAATATAATCAATAAATGGGTTAGAAAGAGTGTTTCCTTAGGGTGTGTTCTGCTTCCGGTCTATAAATAGATATTTTGGTGGAACTTTCTCTCTCTCGTTTCTTCCCGTCTTCACTGTGTACTTTTTCTGTTGCCTGACCCATGGAGTTTGGAATGGAAGCCTGCGGGAGTTCCCATGGATTTTGGACTTGCCACCCTCCACAATAGTGTGAGCCAATTCCTTGAAGTAAATTTCTCTCTCTTTCTATCTCACTCGTTCTGTTTCTCTAGAGAACCCCGACTAAGGCGCTGGTCGATGGCTTGTCTAATGACCTTGGGTCCTTTCCTTGCACTCTCTGGGCCCAACCTTATCCTCCAAAGCTTTGAAACATGGGAAGAGCAGGGGCCCCTGCATTGTGTACTGAGGGCAGACCTTCCCCACACCACTGGAGTATTTGGGGTTAGCGAAAGAAAAGGACCATCTGCCTTGGCCATCAGAGCTATTTTTAGCTTCACTACCCAGCACCTTCTCCCCATTTCTCTCAGGCATTCCCCACCATCTCTTCCCCTAAACGTACCTTGTATTGAGGCCTACTGCTTACACTGCTGTTTGCACATTCAGAGAAGGGGTCAGAGAAGGTGCCACCAATGAGGATGGGTGGCCAGGAGGGACACAGAAAGAAGAAGCCAGAGGCATCAGAGAAAATCCAGCTATTTCATCCCTAGTGAGTGTGAAGACGAAGAGTCCTGGTAGCACAGTGGTGGAAGGAATTGACTGTTAGCCAAAATGTCGATGGTTCAAAACCACCAGTGGCTCTGTGTGAGAAAGATGTGGCAGTCTGCTTCTGTAGAGATTTACAGCCTCGGAAACCCTACGGGGTTGCTATGAGCTGGAATCACCTCGATGCCAGTGGGTTTGAGTGTGGGGACATGTGGAAGCTCCTCCTATCAGGTTTTTGGTGTATGTGCCTCCAAAATCCCGGTTTGGTAGGAACTTTACATGGAGAGAGCGGGACAGCTCGGTTTCTTCTCTGAGTTGTGGGAGAGTAAGAATGTGGCTCCTGGTGGGTTCCTAAATGCTGGAGCCAGAGGACTGAAAGCTGCACAGCAGGGGAGCGAGGGATCCTGATGCTTCCACCTCTGCCCCGCCACATCCCTCCTCTGCCCAAGATTCTCCAACTATGTGAATTCTTCCCAAGACAACACAGCAGCATGGTCATAACTTGTTAAATACCGTAATTAAAATAGTTCTCTTATTAACTTCGTGATAACACTTTTTTTTTTCTCCTCTGAAATTACATGTTAGCATTTTGTTAATTAAATTTCCAGTTCCAACAGAACTTCTTGCCGCCATGGGGTTTATAGAGGCCCCTCTTGCTGGGGAGTGAGAAGGTGGCTCAGCAGGTCAGACAGGTTCTCATCTTTTCTGAGGCCAGATGCCTCTTGTGCTGGAAGAAGGGCAAGAGAAGGGAAGCAATGAGCTCGTTAACAGCCTGTCCTCAATAAGGTTGACAGATGTGGCAAATAAAGATATGGGATGGTCAGTATGATTTGAATTTCAGATCCACAACAAATAATTTTCAATGTATGTCCCAAAGGTTGTCTGGGACACGCTTACATTAAGAAGTTATTTGGTATTGATCTGAAATTCAAATATAGCTGGGCATCTTGCATTTTATCTGGCAACTCCATGCCTCCGCCTAAACCATGGCTCACAGCTCCAGAGAGGAGAGGTTTCGGCTCTTCTTTCAACATCTGTTGGTTCTTTAATTACTGAGTTAGCGTTTGTTGTTGTTGTCAGTTCATACAAGCTCAAAAATGTTTACTGTTATGTAGTTTATTAATACTGGATGTGATTTCTAATGGGATTCTCAATAGCATCTACGATGTACCACATCAATAATCGTACTCAGTATTAAGAAAATACATGACTGTAAACAGACTACTGTGTGGTGTAAACAATTAACACGTTCAGATGCTAACTGAAAGGTTGGCAGTGGAAGGCTTCCCAGAGGCACCTCAGAAGAAAGGCCCGGTAATCAACTTCCAAAAACTCAGCCATTGAAAACCATATGGAGCACAGTTCAACTCTGACACACGTGGGGCCTTCATGAGTTGGCATCAACTAGATGGCAACTTGTTTGGTTTGTGTTTAGTGTGAGAGGCTAGGGATAAAAAAAAAAAAGTCAATAAGACACAGTCTTTACCCTCAAGAAGCTCATCACCCAGAACACCAGCCAAATCTAGTCTACCCTCTGGTTTTTTGTAAATAAAACTTTATTGGAACACAGCCACGCCCATTCATTTACATACTGTCTATGTTGACTTTCACCTACAGAGGCTGAGTTGAGAAGTTGGGACAGAGACCATCTGGTCCACAAAGCCTAGAATATTTACTTTCTGTCCCTTTACAGGAAAAGTTTGCTGACCCCTGACCTAGAAGAAGAGCTAGTCAACAATGTGAACAATACACCAAGAGAGATGTAAGCAAAGTGTGCGGGGAGCACCAAGAAGAAGACACCTAATTCTGTCTCCCATGCAGCTGTAAGATTATATTGGAGCTGACCTTAGAGCCAGGTTTTAAAGGATTAGCCAAAGGGTGGGAAGGGGCGGGGGGCGCTTCCAAGCAGAAAAAGCAGCGTATGCAAAGCTGCTTTTGGGCCTTGCCCTGGGGGATGTGGGAGGGGTAAGGTGCAGGGTGAGAAAACAACACATCTTGAGGACCTCAATACACCAAGTGTTTGTATATGTTATGTGATGTGAGGGCCCTGGTGGTTCAGTGGTGGAATTCTGATCTTCCATACAGGGTACCTGGGTTCGGTTCCTGGCCAGTGCACCTCATGCATAGCTACCACCTGTCCGCCAGTGGAGGCTTCTGTATTGCCATGATGCTGAGCAGGGGAAACATTTAGAATCATTAGTATGTAGGGTGTAGTGGAGGAAGATAGGGCTAGAGATGTAAATTATAGTCGGATTTCGGGCATACAGGTTTTGACCTAAAGGAGCTTTGAGTTTATTCTGGAGACGATGTGAATATTTGAGAGGCATTTTAGCTCAGGAGAGTAGCCCAGTGAGGTGTGTTTGTTGGAAAGTTACAATGACTATAGTAAGAAGAAGAGATTCAAGTGGGGGGCCTGTCAGGTGGCCCACACTAAGGCCCGCCCAATGAAGAGAGAGGCAGAAGCCATTCTGCCAGAGGTTTGAACGTAGACTCAGCGTGACTTGGGTGTGTGGAGTGGGAAGAAGGGTCATGAAGATGCTTGTGTGAGCAGTTACAGCACCAATTGAGGTAAGGAATACAGGAGGGCTGTCCAGGTGTGTGTTTACAGAGGTGGAGGTGAGAAGGGGGGATAATGATGCTGAACCTGCTAATTTTGAGGTTGGCTACAGGAGTCCCATGTTTCCAAGTGGAAATTTTCAATAAGCCATTGGAAATTTAAACCTGGAACTTGAGAAATACGACTGGAATGAAAATGTTGATTTATGCCTGGATTTTCCTATTGATGTACATTCCTCTTTCCATCATTTTGTCTGTCTGTCTTTTCTCACCATGTCGTAAGTCCTCAAGGTCAGAGATAGTGCAGGGATTGGCAGCAATTTGTTTCTTTAATATCTTACTCTCCAGTCCCAGATCACGTATGCATACATGCGTGTACCACCGCCCCCCACACAGGATTTTGGAAGGCTTTATGTTGTCTTAGAAGCCAGTTGTCTCAGCCCCCTTTCCCATCCCTCAGCATACAGACATTCAGCCTATTACAGAATTTTTGAAAAGCTTGCGGTCGTCTTTAGAGGTCAATTGTATTTCCCCATTAGAAAAAAATAAAAAGCTCATCCAGCTGTAGGCTTATGGTTTGGGCACTCTTTTATGTAGGAATGTTATGTTTCAGTACAAAGCTCAAAAATGAAGAAACTGAGGCATGAGAAAGAGGAAAGAAGGGAATTACCACATTTCCCCATATCGAGATAGAATAGAGCACGCTCATAACTCGCCTTTGAAGGATATTATTAGCTCTTTCTGAACCCTCGTTTTCTCTTTCTTTAGGAACTCTGGTTTTGGTGTAGTGTTTCTGCCCATTTGAACACCAGAGCTAGAGAACAGGCGATAGGCTATAAAGACCTTTCTTGAATAATGCAGCTTCCTTGGTAGTTATTCTTGTCTTTTATTATTTAGGAGGTGATGGAGTGGTCAGTGAGAGGTGAGACCGTTAGTTGAGTTTTGGACACTGGACTGATAGAATCAACCTGTTACTGACTAGGGGAAGAGATATGCAAAACTCAAATGTGATAAAAGACTTTTACCTAGAATATATAAAGAATCCTTACAATTCAACAATAAGACAACTCAGTAAAAAAATGTGCAAAGAAGATATATGAATGGCAAATGAGCACATTACAAAAATGCTCGATATTGTTAGTCGTTGGTCATTAAGGAAATGTATATTAAAACCATCCACTGTTAGTTGTTGTTAGGTGCCATCGAGTTGATTCTGACTCACAGTGACCCCTTACACAGCAGAAAGAAACACTGCCTGGTCCTGTGCCATGCGCACAATCGTTGCTATGCTTGAGCCCGTTGTTGCAGTTACTGTGTGAATCCATCTCGTTGAGGCGCTTCTTCTTTTTTGCTGATCCTCTCCTTTACCAAGCATGATGTCCTTCCCCAGGGACTGGTCCCTCCTAACAACATGTCCAAAGTATGTAAGACGCAGTCTCGCCATCCTTGCTTCCAAGGAGCATTCTGGTTGTACATCTTCCAAATCAGATTTGTTCCTTCTTTTGGCAGTCCATGGTATATTCGATATTCTTCGCCAACACCACAGTTCAAATGCATCAATTCTTCTTTAGTCTTCCTTATTCATTGTCCAGCTTTTCCATGCATATGAGGTGATTGAAAACACCATGGCTTGGGTCAGGCACACCTTAGCCTTCAAGGTGACATCTTTGCTTTTCAACACTTTAAAGAGGTCCACTAGAAGGGCTAAAATTAACAAGATGGTCAACATCAAGTGTCAACATCAAGTGTCAGCGAGGATGTAGAGCAAATGGAGCTCCTCATACATTGCTGGTGGAAATGCAAAATGGTATAGCCATTTTGGAAAACCATTTGGTAGTTTCTTATAAAGTTAAATATACACTTACCATCCAAAACAAAACAAAACAAAACCCAAACCAGGGCCATGGAGTTGATTCCGACTCATAGTGACCCTATAGGACAGAGTAGAACTTCCCTATAGAGTTTCCAAGGAGTACCTGGCGAATCTGAACTGCCAACCCTTTGGTTAGCAGCCATAGTACTTAGACACTATACCACCAGGGTTTCCAGGCTTACCAGGTGACCCAGTAATTCTACTCCTAGGTATTTACCCCCCAAAATGAAAACATATGCTCACACAAACAATGGTACTCAAATGTTAATAGCAGTTTTACTCATAAACCCCAAACTTGAAAAAAAAAAGTTCACCAAGTGGTAAATGGATAAAACAAACGGTGGTGTAGATGTATAATGGAAGACTACTCAGCAATAAAAGGGAATAGACTTCTGGTACACGTGAGAACATAAATGAATCTCCAAAGCACTTTATGTGACTAAATAAGCCAGATACAAAAGACTACCTGATTCCATTGAGGTGAAATCCTAGAAAGGGCAAAGCTATAGTGACAGAAACCAGCTCAGGTTGTTAGGAACCAAAGGTGCAGGGATTGGGTTGACTGCAGAGCAGCAGAAGGGGACATTTGTTATTGTTATTGATATAATAAGGACTTCAGCACACTTACTACAAGGCATTCCCATTGTGGGTCCTCATTCACATGCCCTCCCGTCATTTATCTGCCCCAGTGGTTGTCTTGACCTGTTTTGCACGTTAACTCTGATTGCCCCATGTCACACTGAAGTGGTGCCTTGTGTGGTGCGAATAGGGGCTATACAGCCCAGCCACCTGGCTGGTCTAACTGAGGGTTAACTGCTTCCTCATCTGTAAAATGGGCATCACGTTAGTACCAAGAATAGAAAAAACCAAACCCAAACCTGTTGCCATCGCGTCCATTCTGACTCATAGTGATCCTATAGGACAAAGTAGAACTGCCCCATAGGGTTTCCAAGGAGTGGCTGGTGGATTTGAACTGCTAACCCCTTGGTTAGCAGCTAAGCTTTTAACCACTGCACCAGCAGGGTTCCGGTCCTGAGAGTAATCAGGAGTAAATAAGCTCCTATTTGTCAGCGGCTTATAAAACAATGCCTGGAACAGAGTGAAGCCTATATAAATGTTTGTTCAAATAATTTAGGAGTCCTTGGGTAGCGCAAACAGTTAATGCGCTCAGCTGCTAACCAAAAGGTTAGAAGTTTGACTTTACTCAGAGGCACCCCAGAAGAAAGGCCTGGTAATCTCACTCTTAAAAATCAGCCATTGAAAACCCTATGGAGCACAGTTCTACTCTGACACACGCATGGTTGCCATGACTTGGAATTGACTCAATGGCAAATGTTTTTTTCCGAACATAATTTAAAATATATATATTATTTCTAACATTGAAATGCAATTTTCTGTTTAGTTGCCTGCTTTTTTAATTCTAATATTAAGTTATTTAAGACTAAGAGGGACTCCTTAGCCATTCCTTGTCTAAACGTGGTGTGCTCCCCTACCTTAACCCTGACTAAGCATTTTTCAGATCCTGGGTTGAGGTGTTTATCTGCCCTGTAGACTCCTCTAGGGCAGGGTGGCTTTGTATCCCTCACGCCTAGCACAGTTCCTGGATCAGAGGTCGTAGCTTTACAAAAAAAAAAAGCTTGACAAAGAGGGTTCTAAATGAGGTTTAACGACCTGCCTAAGGTTACACAGATTGTACCAGCCAGAGGGGAGGCCTGCGGAGACCCAGTGCAGTCGTCTTGGCATTACTGGAAGACTAAACTGCCTCCGATAATTTCAATCAGCAGACAGTCCAGTGAAGCAACCCCTTGGTTACTGGCTTCGACATCAATGTACTTAACTTAGAAGTAAATTCAGTTTGGTGATTACAGGTTTTCTCTGGGCTGGTGTGAGGATGAATTTGTACTCTGAAGCCTACCCCAACTGGACAGGGATGGGAAGAGGCAGACTTGTGCCATCAAACTTCTCTGAGGGTAAGCAAGGATTAATCTGGGCTTGGCCAGATCCAAGGCTGGCCCTTTGGGACTCTGGATGCTTGGATCCTTCTCCGTGCTCTGTTTCTCTCTGAGTCATCTTGGAACACACATTGCCCCAGCCAGCGGGTCCATTTCCTTCCTACTGGCACCACGTCCCCTACGTAGAACGGAAATTAGCCTGCTTTATGTGGCTTGCTCCATCCACTCGCCCTCTAGGTCAGAGATACCCACCTGCCTTCTTCTGGGCCCTTCCTTGTTGTCCATTGATGTGGCCCCCTGAGCAGATTGTTTTCTATATCAACCTGATTAAAATAACTAACAAAGTAAATCTGATGAAACAATTTTTTAAAAGCACTATGCTATGGATTTCAAAGTCGAATCAAAGTTATTGTTTAATAAACCAGTTACTACTGTTTATTCCTTCTTTGCAATGATGATAGCTATAAGCCAGCTTGGTTTAATCAACACGTATTTTTGAAGCTCCTACTGTGTATGAAAGGAGCCCTGATGGTGCAGTGGTTAATCACTTGGCTGTTAACAAAAAGGTCGGTGGTTCAAACCCACCAGCCGCTCTGCAGGAGAAAGATGTGGCGATCTCCTTCTGTAAACCCTGTGAGGGTAGTTCTACTCTGTCCCACAGGGTTGTTGTGAGTCGGAATCGACTCGACAGTAATGGGTTTGGGTTTTTTGGTTTGTTTTGTGTGAGACACTGTACTTGCTTTCCCCCAGGATTCTCAGGAGGTGACAACCACATCTGTCTCATCCCTGAAACTTAAAGAAGACATCTCATGTTGCCCTTGAAATATCAAGCCGTGTGGTATCCATATGTGCTCTGCACCCTTTCCCAGGAAGCTCCTAAAACTGTTCTTGAACTCTGCCTTCTCTTAGACATTTAGAATAAACCAGAGAGGTGCAGAGCTCTGCAAAGTTTTAGGGCTTCCTACCTCGACGCCCTGTGGTGTCTAGTCAAGCAAGGAGGCTCCCCTCTAAGCCTGCAGGCTCCTTGCTGTCTGACCCCAGCATCTACCCTCGCTTCAAATTACAAGGAGGACTGGAAGCCAAAAGCCAGCCAACTGCATCATGGTTTGCACCAGGGAGACACACCAAGCTGCCAGCAGGGCTCGGCTACAAAAACCCAAGAAGCAGCAAGCTTATCCTGAGAAGGTGATTGCGTGTGTTTGTTTCTGCACACCTGGTGGTAGCTTCTCTCTCTGCAGACACTACACATTTCTTTAACTGCTTTTCTATTTAGAGACTAGTGGTCTTGATGGAGCTGCCATCTTGGACAAGTCAGTGTGGCATGCAATTGGCTAGGCTAATTGGTTTCATATGGGGTAGGGAAGCCATTGGTTCCATCCTCCTCAAGCTTTAGTTAGCTTGACTCCATCCTGAACCACATAAGGCACTGTCCATCCAAGATGATGCTCTTACAAATAAATCTTCTTAGTCCAAATGGGACCGGGAAGAGGCGTTTGTAAGGGCTACATTGACAACCCTTCCACATCGCTACAACATCTACTTGGAGCATTTGTGAGCTGCTTCCCTCCTCACACACCCACATGCTCGGCCTACATCTTGGTTTGCCAGTGACTTGATATTCCTGTAATGGGCAGGGGAGTGACTCATTGAGGACCCTGGGAGTGGCTCATCTTAGCAGAGGCGGTTGGATCTGACGACCTGGGAGAGGGGCAGTTCTAGGTTGTGAACTGGGCACTTTGAGGTACAGCGTCATTAATTATTGGGTATTTCGTCAGTGTGGGGATACTTAGGAATCCAGAAACTCTGAAAAGAGTTTCCCATTGTCTGATATCCCGTTCATTCATTCATTCAGCCATCAAAGATCTGTGGAGCTCCTCCATGGGTACAGATCGCTTCTTACCGGAAGTTCACTGGATCTTAGGCAGTCCTAGCAGAGGTCGTGGTCATTCTTATAGAAAATCCCTAGACTGAGAGTCAGAAGACTAAATCTGTCCTGACCTATTGTTCACTTATCAGGCGACCTTGAACAAATCAGTTTCCATCACAGGGCTTCAGCTTTCTCCCTGTCATGTCTTGCAGCTCTGAGGCTGTGCCCCTGTTCTGTAAAGCAGGGAGGACCTGGGTTCCCACACTGAGACAAGCTTTCCTCTTCCTTCTGCTCCTGACAAAGATGGGCAGGGCCAGCACTCCCCCTTCCAGCTTATTCTCAAGGTTTTTCCTCTTCCTTACTCCTACCGCCCCTCAAAGGTGAGGGACAGATGAACAGAGGAAGAGGGTACAAAGATTAATTACAAAAAAAATCCTTAAGACTTCCTGTAGCGAGCCAGTAATATCAGGTTTCAGCCTGAACAAAAAACGTGTCATTGTGCTCCCCGGCTATTACCTGACTTTGGAGCCCAAATGGGTGTTCTCTGTCAAGTCAGAGATTGTGGTTCAGGGTGAAGACCGACTTATATACACAGCACCATGGCAACGTTTAGGTAAACCAGCTCAGAGGCCCTAGGATGGATGAGTATTATAGGATAGATTCTTTTCTTCTCCTTTTTTTTTCTTTTTTCTCTGAACACTTGCCTAAGGTAAAGAACAGCCGAGCTGGATTAATTCGCTCCTTTTAAGAGATTGCTTCCCTTTGGATCTATTTGGCTCTGAAACAACCAGGGAACACTCAGCCAAGGTATCAGCCCATGGCATTGGGGGTCGTTGAGTTTTTCTGATAACCGGAGGGTGTAATAGACAATTTACGCTGAACATGACTTTGTGGTGCTAGAGAGAGCAGGGGCCATGTGCAGGTGTGTGTGTGTTTGTCGGGGGGAGGGGTTGGGGTGAGAGAGGCTGGCGGTGACTTTAATTTGGATGTCCACATTCTCCATCCTGATGCCATCTGTCTGTTCCACACTTCCTTTGTAGTGCTCAAGTCCATTGACACCCAAGCTGCCTTTTGTCTACTTAGCCAGAACTTGAGCTGTTGTCTACCTAAGGCTTGATGATCACGCATCAGCAGGATCCTGGAAAAATAAAATGAGCTTCCTCCAGTGGGGCTCAGAGCGGATGTAGGAAACAAGCTTATTCCCTTATCCTCTCTAGAGGTTGACACTTTGTTGTTGTTATTTGCCATTAAATAGATTCTGACTCGTGACGACACCACATTTGTGTAATAGAACTGTGCTTCACAGGATTTTCAAGGCTGCGATCTTTCAGAAGCAGATCACCAGGCCTGTCTTCTCAGGTGCCTCTGAGTGATTTGAAACTGCCAGCTTTTCAGTTAATAGCCAAGCACTTAACCATTGTGTGACCAGGGATCCTTCTAGAAGTTGATGCTAGAGACCTCCAAAACCTACAGAAAAAGTGATGAGTCTCTTGGATTTCTTTGGCTATTTTATTGCTTTTCTGACCTGGACTTTTGGCCTCTATACTTGAAGCATCAAACTTACCTGTGTGCAGAAAGATTGGCTGATTCAGGGGTTTCTGGAGTTTATTTTCTCAAGATGGGTGGTCAGCCTTTAAGCAAGATCAGAAATCTCACTTCCCAGCGTTCTGTAAGAGGTGCAAAAGTGGGCATGGGAGCGGGGATCCACAAGCCACAATTGGTGGAATTTGATGGGGCCGGTTCCCCACCACGTTTCCGCAATATCTCCTCTGAACTAAATGCCAGTTTGTGAAATATGGTTAAATTTTCTTACTGAGTGGAATCGAGCTAGATTATTCTTTCCCAAACACGAAACATCTGAAGAGTTACAACTTTCCATAGGTGCGTGCCTTGCTTTTGCAGCAGACAGGTGCCTGGAAATCCAGGTGTATATGGAAAATTTGAAGTGGGTGGATTTCAATGTATTTGAGGAGATTTTAAGAGGAAGTCCTCGACAATTCCTTTGTTACGTGCATCATTTCTTCTAATTTTTCTGTTACCCAAATTCTTCTGCCTTAGCTTGGCCTGGGATGGTGCAGCCGCACAGCTTAGGGCAAACTAAAAATGACCAGGGTTTGGGCAAAATTCAGAGCAAGCAAAAAGCTCTTCGGCACATCTATCTCTCTCCTTTTGAGATCCACTTAGCGTATCTGGGATGCAGAGACACCTTTCTGTTTATCTTTAAAGTAGCTTAGTTGATAGTTCTTCTTTAAAAATGAAATGCCCTTGTCAGAAATTCTTCTGTATTTCATATTTTAAAAGCTTCTGTGGCTCAGAGACTCCTAAAAAGCCAAGAACTTCTATAAATCATCTTTAAAGTATTTTGACCCCTGCTCCTTTTAGAAACAACATTTTTGCCGTCTCTGATAATAAATCTCATTTTGATACTCAGGGTATTTAGTCAGCAACCTCGACAGGAAGAAATAACAGGAGTTACCTGAAGAAGACTGCCTGGGTACTGGGCAGAGAAGGAGTAGGTCCATTTTAGACTGCAAAGTATCTTCCAGGTTTCTGAGTCAATACGGAGCTCCCGAGACTTTACTAATTTAAAGAACTAGTGGCAACTCTCCTCCAGTCTTTCCTGGGCACGGCCCAATTTCCATATAACCTCTCTCTTGGCAAAGTATGTTCGGAAGTCCATAGTAGACTCTCTACTTTGACCCTTGAGGAAATTGGATCAAATCAAGTTGCTTATTAAAGACAAAGCCAAGGGTGAGGTTCCCTGGGGTGTGGTGCGAGGACTGTACTGGAAAAGGAGGGAAATAGTCCAAGCAAACACTGCTGAGAAAATTCTTCCAGCTGGACTGGGTTCCTAAGAGTTTCTCCGGGCAAAGGGGAGATTCACTCTGAGATAAAATGCAGCTCATCACCCCCTGAGCAGCAGCTGGGCAGGCAGCCAGGCTGGGGAGAACAATGATTTCCTCGCTGTTAAGTTTGATTATTAGTTCATAGTTATCGGGAGCTTGTGATGCACTTAGCCTCGTGGCCAACATGCAAGAGAAGGCAGCCCGATGGGATTCATTTTTTCCGATTAACTTGTTCCGTTTTTCATCAACTGAGTCAGCATCTCGCTAGTTAAGAGATGTTGACCTGAATCTCTTCTGACCATCAGATAGCTACCAAGGTGGTTCTCACCTTCCATCTCATCCCTGGCCCCAGATCAAACGGGCCTTGCGCCTGCCTGCCCTTCCTCTTCTGCATCTGCGTCCATGGGGTGAAAGGACCTATTCCACGTAGAAAGCCTCCAAGATTGACAGTTTCCCACTATGGCTTGTAAACAAACCACTCTGGGGTTTAATATCGCATTTTAACAGTTAAGGCGGCTTGGCTGCTAACCAAGAGGGTAGCAGGCAGTTCGAGTCCATCCAGAGGCCTCTTCAACGAAAGGCCTGGCGATTTACTGCCCCCAAAATTAGCCACTGAAAACCCCATGGAGCACAGTTCTACCCTGAACACACGGGCTCGCCGGAAGTCAGAGTTGACTTGGTGGCAACTGGTTTAGTCATAACCCAGAAGGATAAAAATAATGTGTCAGGATGAGGAGGGGATTTTTTTTCCCCTGTTTTGGTTGTTTTTAATATTTATGGGGTGTTTCACTGTCTGCTGGACTCAATGTCTTACATAAATCATCTCTCTCACTCCTCACAGCCGCCTTATGAGATAGATCATGTCATTGGCCTCATTTTTCAAATGTGGAAACAGAGACTCAAAACTATAGGGATCGTCAGGGCCTGGCAGTTACCAGCTCAATTCCCTGGGTGGACCCGCTCTGCCTCCTGTCTCCTGAGATTTCAGGCCCCGGCCAGCGCCAGGAATCTGGTGTCCCAAGAGTTCAATGCCAATGGAGAAGTACTAAGTGGCATCTCCGTCATTCGTTTTGGAAAAGAATTGGGGAATGGAATATAAAGCTCAGGTTTAAGAAGTACTTATAATTCAAGGTCTGACATGTAGGGTATCTTGAATCATCCACTTAAGAATACAAGCTTCTGCTTGAATTTGTTCCTAAGACCAAACTGTGTTGCTCTTAGTTGCCATCAAGTTGACTCTAACTCATGGCGACTTTGTGTACGAGAGAACAAAATGTTGCCCAGTTCTGCATCATCCTCACCATCGCTGGCATGTTCGAGTCCGTCACTGAGGCTACTATGCCAATCTATCTCATTCAGTGTCTCCCTCACCCTCGCTGGCCCTCTGCTTCACTAAACATGATGTCCTTCTCCAGCGATTGGTCCTTCCTGATGACATGTCCAAAGCCAGAGAGTCAGACCATGCTCTTTTGTGATCCATAAAGTTTTCATTGGCTAATTTTCAGAAGTAGATAACCAGGCCTTTCTTCCTAGTCTGTCTTAGTCTAGAAGCTCTGCTAAAACCTGTCCACCATGGGTAACCCTGTTGGTATTTGAAACACTAGTGGCATAGCTTCCAGTATCATAGCAACAAGGAAGCCACCATAGTACAACAAACTGACAGATGGGTGGTGTTAGCCCTCCTGTTTTCAAACTGCACTTTTCAGCCATGTATTGAAAACCTAAGTTGCCCGGGAATCAACTTAGCCTAGATGTACCCGGAGGTAGAGCTGCTCACCCAATTGTTAAACAAGCTGGTGGGGTGTCTGAAGGTCCAAAGGAAACACATAAGTTGGAGGCCATCCCTGGGGATTACTGGTTTTGGGTCTTCCTAGGTTTGACCCTAATGGAAAATTGTCTCAACTCCTCCATTTTGCCTATTGGGGGAGCCCTGGGTGAAACAATTTCGATATGGGTAAGTGCTACAGGAGTTTGCAAATGAGGCCAAAATTTTTGCAATATGTTGATTTTTTTTTTCCTGGGGATACAGTGGGTTGTGGCTTCTATCCAGGTGCAGAGTGGTTTATAGACAGCCAGGAGTCATGGAAGCCAAGAGCAGAGGAAACTGGTAGTAACAAATACTATCCTCTGGGGTAGTCCGTGGATGTCCCTGAGAAAGTCGAAGTGAATGGTTATAAAATTAATTTTCCAAATAAATCACCCTGGGTCCAGAAGAGGTCAATTAAACACCTTACTAGGTCCTGGGTTAGTACTGGGGATTATGTGGGGTCTTTTGGGAAAACCAGGTTGGATCACATTGGGGTGATTTTTTCCCCAGAAGTTTCCTGGGTTAGGGTGGCTTCTGTATGATCTGCTGGGAGTTATGAGGGCCCACAGGGTCATTTCTAGGCAATCACTTCCAGAATAGCATTTTAATACAAGATGCAAGTATCATTAGATTGAAATCAAGAGTGTAAGCAAGCCAGACCCCAGATGCGCTGAGGTTCTAGCAGGCTAGCCCAGGAAGCACTTTCTCCGTGAGCAGGGAGAGCTCTGTAGCTAACTCAGGATGACAGACCCGTTGGCAGAGTAGTTTATGCCATCAGCTACCAGTCCTCACCATGCCACTTAGGTCTGCTGGCACTGAGCTTATACCCATAAGGCTTATATACCCATTGGGCTTATGCACATAGGTCTTGATTCAGAAGGACTACACCTGGCTTTGTTGTTATTTGCCATCTAGTCAACTCCAACTCATGGTGACCCCATGCACAACAGAAAGAAACATTGTCTAGTTCTGCAGCATCATCAAGATTCTTGGTAGGTTGAGTTCATTGTTGTAGCCACTGTGTACTTTGAGTGCCTCCCAACCTGGGGGGCTCACCTTCCAGTGCTGTGTTAGACAGTATTCTGTTGTGATACATAGGGTTTTCACTGACTAATTTTCAGAAGTAGATTGCCAGGTCCTTCCTTGCCTGTCTTAGTCTGAAAGCTCCGCTGAAACCTACCCACCATAGGTAACCCTGCTAGTATGTGAAATGCTGGTGGTATAGCTTCCAGCATCATAGCAACACACAAGCCACCACAGTACAACAAACCGACAGATGAGTGGTGGGTACTTAGCTTTAAAAAAAAAAAAAAAAAATTTTTTTTTTTTTTTTTAGATCTGCTTAAATCATGTCAAGATAGGCCTGCAAGTGTGCCAGTATTTGTCTTTGTATCCTTGTAGACCTTTACGTCTAGCCTCAATCCTCTCTTTATACCAGAAATACCTTAGATTGTGGTACTTCCCGTTAATTCTTCCCACTGAACATGAGACTCTACAAAGAGTGGGTTTGTGATCAATTTTATTGATGGCTGAGATTTTTCTTCTAGATGCTCCATCCACCTTGTCACTGCCATAGTACCTCTTCCTGGGAGGCGGGGTTCTAGGAGACTTGGACTGATAACCAGTAACGGTCCCAATTCTACACGCCATAAGGAAAGCTTTGGAATTCCCTGAATCTCACTCTCCTCATTGGTAAGAGAGTCATTGTTTGACTAGCGTTTATCACATGCTCTCATGTATCAAGCCCTTTATGTACACATTGCATTTAATTCTCTCAATGACCCTGTAAGATTGTGCTGAATAGTTTCATTTTGCCTCTTCAGATCCGCCTTCCACCTTGCCCCGTGCCCCAGGAGGCTGACCTGTATGGATACCATCAATTGACTACCTTGCCCTGAGCTTCCAGTTGGGTACATCCAATGGGGATGTAGTGGGGGCAGCGGTGGGTGTGCAGAGGACCAAAAGCAGAGAAAAGAGTGAGGTGAGGGTATCTCTTCCGCTTGGGTCTCACCCTGCAGGGTTACCTTGGGTTGGTGCATCTCTCCATCAAAGTTCACAACTCCTATCAGGAGAAGGTGGATCACTCTTCTGCTCTTCAGTCCTAGGGGTGATGACAACCCCACTGTTTCTAACCCAAGGGCACTGTGCTATCCTCTGCTATTTCCCTACAACTTGCCCACACCTTTGTAAGTAGATCCTCTATTAAACTCTCCTTAAATTGCCCAACTTGTGTGTTTTATCTGTTCCTACTAGAACCCTGATTGAAACACAAGCATGTTACTAATAACCAAAAGCCAAACCCATTGCTGTTGAGTCAATTCTGACTCATAGCGACCCTACAGAACAGAGTAGAACTGTCGCACAGGGTTTCCAAGGAGCATCTGGTGGATTCAAACTACCAACCTTTTAGTTAGCAGCCACAGCACTTAACGTCTATGCCACCAGGGTTTCCATGTTACTAATAATCCAACCCACTGCCGTCGAGTCGATTTCGACTCATAGTGACCCTATAGGACAGAGTAGAACCGCCCCAGAGAGTTTCCAAGGAGCACCTGGCAGATTCGAACTGCCGACTTTTTGGTTAGCAGCCGCAGCACTTAACCACTACACCACCAGGGTTTCCATGTTACTAATATGACCCCCATTTTACAGACAAGGAAATGGAAGCTTAGAGCAGGCAAGCAATTAGGACGAGGGATCACATCTAATGAGAGGTAGAATAGAGATTCAAATCCAGGTTTGTCTGACCCAGAGCCTAAGGATTGATGTAAGGCCCCTTACAGGGTTGGCAGTCTCTGATAAAGGCTACTCATAACTCATCAGCCACTGGGCATTGTCCTTGAGACCCTTTAGCACCCCCCTCACTGCCTCCTAGGAGGTGGAATTGTGAGGACCCACCTGCCTTCTCATTCTGTCTTCACTGGAAACAAGGGCGTGTGCCTGTTTCTGGGATGCAGGCTGCATAGGAGAGGCCCCTGAGGAGCGACAGAGCCTGGCCTCATCGGCACCATGCCCCCTCCTCTGAGGGCCATGACACAGAAGAAATGCTCCATGGGATTCAGGAATGGTGCTGCAGAGATGCTTACCTGGGACAGGAATTATTTCTGAGAGCACAGATTCCCTTCCAGGAGGCCCAGAGAGTCTGCTCAAACCCAGTCTTGCACTTCCTCTGAGCTGTGTCACGGAAATGATATAGGGACACTAGTCCCTCACCAGTTCTGTGCATGTTCATTGTGCTCTCTCTTCCATTGATGTTTTGACACTAAAGGGTATAGTTTAGTCAGTTAATATGCCTGACATGTTGTGGTTGCTGTTAGTTACCGTCGATCTGGCTCCAGCTTATGGCGACCCTATATATAACAGAGCAAAACATTGCCTGGTCCTGCGCCACCATTGTTAATACGTTTGAATCCATTGTTGTGTCATTGCATCGATTCAGTTCACTCAGGGTCCCCCTCGTCTTCACCGACCCTCCACTTTACCAAACATGATGTCCTTCTCCTGCCATTGGTCTTTCCTGATGACATCCAACACTCTATTAGATAACATTTTGTTGTGATCCACAGAGTTTTCTTTGGATAATTTTCTGAAATAGGTTGAAAAGCCTTTCTTCCTAGTCTGTCTTAGTCTGGAAGTTCCACTGAAACCTGTCCCATGGGTGACCCTGCTGGTATTTGGAATACTGGTGGCATAGCTGTCAGGATCACAGCAACATGCAAGCTACCACAGTACGGCAAATTGACAAACGGGTCTAGTAAGTTTCCAATATTGTTGAAGGAAAGAATCAATGAAGTGAGCATACATTAGGAGCAGTAAGAAGGCAGGGGATAATGTTTATAAAAGCATTTGAATGGCTCCCCCACCTCCTTGTAGAAAACAGACTAGTCAGGTCTGAGAGAAGAAATTTTGTACTTGCTGGGAAAACAATAAATGATCATAGCTATCAGTTTTGAATGTGTGATATGCACCAGGCATGGTGCCAAGATTTAACATGAATTATTTAATTTTATCTTCATAACTAGGCCAATTGAGTTAACCCCATTTTACAGGTGAGAAGGATAAGGCTCAATGAGACAATGCAGTTCAGCCAGATTACATTTCTGTTAAGTGGCAAAGTTGGAATGAAAAATGAAATCAGTCCTCAGACCTCAGACCTTGGCTTAGTTATTCAATCCTGCGTGTTGGATTCCTGGCATTTATGGTCTTTTAGTTGGCTATTGTGGGTATGGTCTGGATGCCACCAAACACCCCAGCACACCTATAACCTTGCTACCCAAGGTATTTCTCTCCCCGTGTGATCCCTTCTCACCCGTCCCCCTTCCCTGAGGTTTCTTTCCTGCCTGTTTCCTCTCTCCTCATTGTGAAATGGGGTGCTCTCTGTTGCTGCCTGTCCCAGGCCTGAGGCAGGAGATATGGACACGGATTCACTAGAGTTTGCCCTGACCTGTCTGCCGCATCACACGCCACCCGGGTAGATGCTTTGCCTCTCAGCTTGATTAATCGTTTCAACTCAACACTGTGTGTGTTTTATGGTCCCTACTTCTGCCCCCACTTTGCCCCCATTCAATTATGCTTACCTTTTACAACAACACTGGAGGGGAAAATCTATTTCTTCTGCCAGATATTAAAAAAAAAAAGGAAAAAACTGCCCCCCCAAAACACACACATGTGGACACTTATGGATCACACAAGCACACTCTAAACACACACACAAGGACACACACACACACAAACACACGCATACACCCATGTGCACAAATACACACACATGCATGAGCTCACACGTTTTTGGTCTTGTTTTGTTCTTTAACCTTTAACGTACACAGATAAATAGGAGAAGTGAGCAAACCGTAGCTGCTTGTTTTCAGTAATGAGCTAGGATATCATGCTTAGGTATGAGGATCTCTTAAGCAACCTGTCTTGAAAGAAGTACAACCGGAATGATCCTTAGGAGCAAGGCTGGTGAGACCAAGTCTCACATACTGTGGTCATATTATCAGGACGGGTTACCAGTCCCTGAAGAAGGACATCATGCTTGGTAAAGTAGAGGGTCAGCCAAAAAGAGGAAGACCCTCAACGAGGAGGATTATCACAGTGGCTGCAAGAATGGGCTCACACCTAACAACGACTGTGAGGATGGCTCAGGGGTGGGCAGTGTTTCGTTCCGTTGTGCATAGGGTCACTATGAGTGTAAAACAACTCGACAGCACCCAACAACAACAACAAAGCAATGCAGGAGTCCTTAGGTGGTGTAAATGCTTTACATGTTCGACTGCTAACTGAAAGGTTAAAGGTTCGAGTCTACCCAGAGGCCCCTCAGAAGAAAGTATTGCTGATCTTCTCCTGAAAAAATCAGCATCGAAAACCCTGTGGAGCACGAGGTTCTCCTCTGACACGCGTGGGGTCGCTGTGAGTCGGAGTCGACTCCGAGGCAGGTGGTTTTTAAAGCAATGCACTTCACACAATAAAGTACATGTGAGCCACCTGGGGATCATGTTAAAATTACAGGTTCTGATTCAGGTCTGGGGTGGAACCTGAGATTTGGCATTTCATGCCAGGGAGCACAAGGCGATACTTTACATAACACCTCGTGCCCATTCTGGCTCCTTCCCTTCTTCTCCTCTCCCTGTCACTGGTGTTTCTCCTTCATTCAGAGAACTGCATCCTTGTCCCTGAAGCTCTCCTGGGCTTCCCAGCTGGTGCCACATCTCCCACGCGTGGCAGCTCTCTCATTGCCCTCGCCTTTTATGGTTCAGGCTGGAGGCTCCCTGCTAAGCCCTTCTGAGGATAACAGTTAGTTGTCACTGGCTGGGAGACAAAAGAAATGCGTTTTTCAGGAGCCAGTTTTCCCCTCAACACTAATGGTACCTTTATCTCTAGGTAATTAAAGCTCTGACTGATGAATGTCTAATTACGCATAAACCCGACTAAAACGGTCGCCTTGGCCTTTCATCTTTAGCTTACTTCATTTAGAGAGGCAGCAGTCTCGGGCATGCTTGGAGAAGAGTCTTTTGGAGGTGTCTGAGTTGGGTGGAGGCCCTTGGGGGCTGGCCACCCATAATGACTGAGTGTGTGAAGGCCCCATCTCTCTCTGTCTCCATAAAGAAGTGGCTTTTGGTGGCTGGTGGGACATTGGGAAGACCATAAAATTGGCTGGGAGTTGCCAGACTGTTTGGGAATTCAAGCTGGGGGCCATGGGTCTGGTCCCAATTCTTCCATTGAGTGCTACCGGATAAGGGGGGTGACTTGGGCTACCGGCCACCTTTCCCCTCCCCCCTCCTCCATCATTCCTTGGGAACAGGCTCATTCTTCACTCTGGCTGTCCTTAACCATGGTCTGCTAGTATGGCTGTCATCCTCTGACTCTTCCATGCCAGGAGTTCTGTTTCAGGGCTACTGCAGGCTTCTCATCTCCTGAGTAGATTGCTTATTGAGGCAGCTATCTTAGGCTGGATTGTCTAGAGGAGCAAAACCAGTAAAGTGTACAAACATAAATAGACAGAGATTTATATCAAGGAAATGGCTCATAGTTTGTAGAGGCCGGAATGTCCCACGTCCGTTGGTCAGGCTGGAGGATTCTCCTGATTCACATAGCTGCAGAGGCTGGTGAACTCAAGATCAGTAGGTCAGACAGCAAGGCTCTTGCTCTCAGGCTGCAAAGACTGACAAACCCCAAGATTGGCAGGCAAGACCACAGGTAAGCTGCTAGCTCAAGTCCCAAGAACTGGAAGTCAGACAAAC
This sequence comes from Loxodonta africana, assembly GCF_030014295.1. Classification (NCBI taxonomy): domain Eukaryota; kingdom Metazoa; phylum Chordata; class Mammalia; order Proboscidea; family Elephantidae; genus Loxodonta; species Loxodonta africana. The sequence continues at coordinate 20,670,939 of NC_087359.1, forward strand.
AGGAGCCAGCTTCAGGATCTAGTGTGAGCAAAAGCCCATGAGCCTTGCCAGAATGTCTACCTGTATTGGATGTAGGCTCCATCCCCAGGGAAATTCCCTTTCAACTGAGCGGCTACTCACAGCAGATCCCATCATGGAAGCGATCACATCATATCAAATCTTATCATGGAGGTGATCACATCATTATATGACAGCCAAAGTACATCATAATGGCCAAACACTCAGAATCATGGCCCAGCCAAGCTGATACACAACCTTAACGATCACAGCAGCCTAGAGTGCTAGGTACATTTCGGGGTCCCAAAGCACTGAAGCTGAACGAGACCCCAAGGGAGGGTGGTTGAGCACATGAGTTTTATACACCAACTGAGTTGAAAACCCTCCTCTCCCTTTCATGAGTTCTGCAGCAAAGCACAACTTGTTAAGTTCTTCTGAGCCACAGATCTCTCACCTGAGAAATGGGTAAGATAATTGTAACAACCTCATGGGATGAGTATATGGATGAAACGAAATAAAGAATGTATTGGCTTAGCACATGATCTAGCTACTGCTTTTGGTCTTCGTATTACATGGGGAGGAGTCCCTGGGTGGTGCAAATGGTTAAAGTGCTTGGCTGCTAACTGAGAGATCAGTTGTTCGAGTCTACCCAGAGGTGCCCTGAAAGAAAGGCCTGGTGATCCTCTTCTGAAAATTCAGCCATTAAAACCTCAGTGGAGCGCACTTCTACTCTGACACACGTGAGGTTGCGATGAGTCAGAATTGAATTGACGGCAACTCGTTATTGCTTGGAACTCTGGTGGCACAGCGGTCTAAATGTTTGGCTGCTAACCAAAAGGTCAGCAGTTCGAATTCACCAACTGCTCCTTGAAAAGCCCATGGGGCAGTTCTACTCTGTCCTATAGGGTCGCTATGAGTTTGAATTAACTTGATGGCAAGGAGTTTGGTTTTGGTTTGGTTATTGCATGGGAGGATCATCCTACGCCCTTTGGCTGCTGTAGACCAGCAGGAACTATTTGAGTTATCACCTCAGGACATTCACTTCATCCCCTGACAAATCCTAAAATGCTGCTGTGAGATCTGAGACCTTATGGAACCCCAAGAAAAAAAACCAAACCCATTGCCATGAACTCAATTCCAACTCATAGCAACCTTATAAAATACAGAACTGCCCCTTAGGGTTTCCAAGAATTGGCTGGTGGATTTGAACTGGTAATCTTTTGGTTAGTAGCCAAACTCTTAACCACTGTGCCACCAGGGCTCCAGCGGACCCTAAAGGATGGGTGCTATTGGACCCTTTCTTCAAATGGTTGGGATGGACTTATGATGAGCTCTCATCTGATCTCCACAAACACAGGGACACTCATTTGAGGGGCAATTCCACCACCACTGCCGTCGAGTCACTTCCAACTCATAGCGACCCTACAGGACAGAGTAGAACTGCCCCATAGAGTTTCCAAAGAGCGCCTGATGGATTCGAATTACCGATCTCTTGGTTAGCAGCCGTATCTCTTAACCACTATGTCACCAGGGTTTTTTTTTTTTTGCGGGGGGGAGCAGTTAGCTATTTATAAAAATACAGGATATAACAGTAGAAATAATCTGAAGGTGTCAAAGATTAAGTGGATGCTTGTTGGGTAACTGCTATGTGCCATGCTCTGTGCAGTGTATTTTCACACATTTTAATTTATCTTTGCAACCACCCCACATGGTAGATATTAATGTCTTCATTTGACACATGAAGATACCAAGGTTTAGAGGAGTGGCTCCCCCAGTTTATACTACTGCTAATTAATACACACAGGGCTTCTCTATCTCGATAGACTTTGAAAGCCCCTGTCCTCTTATGCTGATATTCGGGCTCCTTTCTTTGTTCAATTTACACACAAATTTCTCAAATGTACCCCACTCCTTCCCTTATAAAACTTTCACTCCTCAGTCTCCTGAAACTAGACTTCTATTCTCAACTCTCTAGTGACACTGTCACTCAAAGGTCAATAATGACCTACTTCTTCATTGCTTGGAAACCCTGGTGGTATAGTGGTTAAGAGCTATGGCTGCTTACCAAAAGGTCAGCAGTTCGAATTCACCAGGCACCCCTTGGAAACCCTGTGGGGCAGTTCTATTCTGTCCTGTACGGTCACTATGAGTAGGAATCAACTGGGTGGCAAAGGGTTGATAATGGTCTTCATTGCTTGGTTCAATGATCTTTTCTCAGTTATTTTTTATTGCTAGATTCAGTTATCTTTTCTCAGCTATCTTCTTTCTTTTCTGGGACATTCCACTTTTTTTTTTTTTTTTCCACTTGTACCTTAGATGAAGGTTTATAGAACAAACTGCTTCACATTAAACAGTATACATACTGTTTTATGACATTGGTTAACAACCCCACAACATGTCCATACTCTCCCTCCTTGAACTTCTGTTCCCTATTCCCAGCTTTCCTGTCCCCTCCTGCCTTCTAGTCCTTGCCCCTGGGCTGGTGTGCCCCTTTAGCCTCCTTTTATTTTATGGGCTTGTCTAATCTTTGGCTGAAGGGTGAACCTCAGCAGTGACTTCATTACTGAGCTAAAAGGATGTCCAGGGGGCCATACGCTCTGGGTTTCTCCAGTCTCTGTCAGGCCAGTAAGTCTGGTCTTTTATTATGAGTTAGAATTTTGTTCTACATTTTTCTCCAGCTCTGTCCGGGACCCTCTACTGTGATCTCTGTCAGAGCAGTCAATAGTGGTAGCCAGGCACCATCTAGTTGTGCTGGACTCTGACTTGTGGAAGCTGTGAGAGTTGTGGTCCATTGATCCTTTGGACTAATCTTTCCCTTGTGTCTTTAGGTTTCTTCATTCTCCCTTGCTTCTGAAAGGGTGAGACTAGTAGAGTATCTTAGATGGCCATTCACAGGCTTTGAAGACCCCAGACACTACTCTCCAAAGAAGAATGTAGAATATTTTCTTTATAAACTATGTTATGCCAATTGAGTTAGATGTTCCTGAGATCGTGGTCCCCACATCCCATCCCAGTAATTCAGTCCCTCAGAGAGTTTGGGTGTGTCTGTGGAGCTTCCATGACCTTGCCTTGGATAACTTGGGCTGGTTTCCCCAGTGTACTGTCTTAACCCTTCGCCAAAGTTACCACTTATCCTTGTCTATGTAGTGTTTTTCCATCCTTACCCCCGACTCCCTCTTAATCATCAAAGATTGTTTCTTTTTGTGTGTAAACTTTTTTTTTTTGAGTTTTTATAGTAGTGGTCTCATATAGTATTTGTCCTTTTGTGTTTGACTTATTTCACTCAGCATAATGCCCTCCAGATTCATCCATGTTGTGAGATGTTTTGCACATTCATCATTGTTTTTTATTGTTGTGTAGTACTCCAGTGTGTATGTACCATATTTTGTTTTTCCGTTCATCTGTTGAGGGACATCTAGGTTGTTTTAATTGTTTTGCTATTGTGAACGATGCTGCAATGAACATGGGTGTGCATATGTCTATTTGTGTGGTGGCTCTTATTTCTCTAGGATATATTCCTAGGAGTGGAACTGCTGGATCGTATGGCATTTCTATTTCTAGCTTTTTAAGGAAGTGCCATATCATTTTCCAAAGTGGTCGTACCATTTCGCATTCCCACCAGCTGTGCTTAAGAGTTCCAATCTCCCCACAGCCTCTCCGCTTTTGATTTTTCCTGAGCCTCTGAGGTAATAACTTGTATTAATTTACCTACTCCCTTAAAAAAATTTTGTTGTTGTCATTGTTGAGAATATATATAGCAGAACATACACCAATTTAACAATTTCTACATGAACAACTCAGTGACATTGGCTACATTTTTCAAGTTCTGCAACCAGTCTCACCCTCCTTTTCCGAATTGTTCCTCCCCAATTAACATAAACCCACTACTCCCTAAATTTCCTTTCTAGCCTTTTGAGTTGCTGTTGTCAATTTGATTCCATATAGATAGTTCTTAAAAGAACGCAATGCTCAAGCCAGACATTCTTTACTAATTAAGTTAAACTATTGTTTGATTTGGAGCCCTGGTGGCACAGTAGTAAAAAGCTTAGCTGCTAACAAAAGGTGGAGAGTTTGAACCCACCAGGTGCTCCTTGGAAACCCTATGGGGGCAGTTCCACTCTGTCCTATTGGGTTGCTACGAGTTGGAATTGACTTGAAGGCAGTGGGTATTGTTTGGTTTAAAGAAGACTTCAGGGGATATTTTTGGTTTAAAGTTTAAAGATTATCTCAGGGCAACAGTTTCAGGGATTTATCTAGCCTCCATGGCTCTAGAAAGTCTGGAATTGATGGGAATTTGAAGTTCCATCCCACATTTTCCCCCTTTTGATCAGGATTCTTCTATAACATCTACCTTTACTACGTCCTTCTTTCCTCACTATTTTCCCTCTCTGCTGCCTCTTTTCCCTTTTCATATTTACTAATCCTATTCCTATATCATATTCCTTGAAAAACTCATCTAGAGTCACAATTTCAATTATCTCCTTTATAATTACCACTATTTAAACTTACATTTTTAGAACTTGCTTCTAACAGACTATGGGCTTGTATATCCTGGCTGTGTCTGTCTGAGTGTCTTGACACAATCTTAAGCTCTGCAAGTCTAAAATAGAACTCTTTGTCCCTCTGACTTTTCCCTCACTTATGATTTCCCTGTTTTCCCATTGTGCCCTGGTTCTTCAAGGAGAAATTGCAGTCGTTTTTGAGTCTGATTTTTGTCTGTCAATATTGACTTCACATTCAAATTCTAAGGAGCCTTGGTGGTGCAATGGTTAAGTGCTTGGCTGCTAAACAAAAGGTTGGCAGTTCAAATTCACCCAGTGGCTCTGCAAGAGAAAGACCCGGTGATCTGCTTACATAAAGGTTACAGCCTAGAAAACCCTATTTGGGAGTTCTACTCTGTCACATGGGGTTGCTGTGAGTCAAAAATCGACTTGATGGCAACAAACAACAACATCCAAATCCTACAGCTTCAATTCCTTTCTACTTTGTTCCTACCTCCCCGCCACCCCCGCCCCCTGCCCCGTGAGGCACTGACTACATTGCACCTAATTTATTGGAATGACTTCTCTACGCTTTCTCTTCCTTCATTAACTCCTCAGGCCAGGGCAGCCTACGAGCAGGCATTAGGAAATCAGTAATAGCTTCCAAGTAGACAAATGTCCTAATAAAATACCATTTCCTACAGAGCACTCTGGCTGTGGTATGTAGGTCCTTGTTTTCATGGACACTAAAGAGGTTCAAGATGGCCTCCCGACAGTAGTCAGAGCCAATCTTGTCCAGCAACTTATCCTCTTGGCATGGTTGTGGTGCCATCCATTTATTTTGTAGTAGGAAGGGCTGATAGTGGCCTTGGTGGTGCAATGATTAAGCGCTTGGCTGCTAACTGAAAGGTCAGTGGTTTGAACTCACCCAGCAGCTCTGTGGCAGAAAGACTTGCTCTTGTAAAGACTACAGCCTAGAAAACCCTATGGGGAAGTTCTGCTCTGTCACATGGGGTTGCTGTGAGTCAAAAATAGACTCAATGGTGGCTTACAACAATAACAACAAGAAGTGTTATCTTAGAGGCTGCGACAAAATCACTCTCTAATAGCATGCATGTAAATGATGGTACCGTGGTGCTACTAAGGAGTCCTGATGACACAATGGTTGAATGCTTAGCTGCTAACTGGAGGGTCAGCGGTTTGAACTCACCATTGACACTGTGGGAGAAAAGACCTGGCAACCTGTTCCTCTAAATATTTACAGCCTAGGAAACTCTGTAGGGCAGTTCTACTCTGTCCTATAGGGTCGCTATGAGTTGGAATTGACTCGACAGCACACAACCACAACAACATGACGCCACTACCTGTAGTGTATTGAATGTATGCATTGTCCCCACTCTGCACAAAACTCCAAGGAAATTATTATTACTCCATTGTACAAACAAATGAACTGAGAACCAGAGAGGATGCAAAATCCCAAGGTTACACAGTTAGAATGAAATTTGAACACTGGTTTGTCCAACTCCAAAGTTTTTTTTAAAAAAATTATTTCACTATGGGAACCTCTCCATGGATATTTCATTAATATATATATAAAGCCAAATCCACTGCCGTCGAGTTGATTCCGACTCATAGTGACCCTATAGGACAGAGTAGAACTGCCCCATAGGGTTTCCAAGGAGTGCCTGGTGGATTCAAACTGCCGACCTCTTGGTTAGCAGCTGTAGTACTTAACCACTACACCACCAGGGTTTCATATATATATATATATTTACATAAATAAAATAATATATAGATAAATATATATATATAAACATGTTTCACAAAACAGAAATAAGCGAGCTTGCTTTAGTAAGTCTGCAGGCAGAAGAGAACATATGGTTATGCTACCTTCAAGAAGAAGAGCCCTGGTGTTGCAATGTTTAATCCCCTGGCTGCTACCAGAAAGGTTGTCTGTTTGAGCCCACCAGAGGCTCCTGGTAGAAAATACCTGGCAGTCAGGCCCACTAAAGATTACAGCCTATGAAAACCTATGGTACAGTTCTCCTCTGTCCTGTAGGATCACTATGAGTTGGAATTGACTCGACGGCGCTGAGCAACAACCTTCAAAAATATTGTGGTCATTGTTTCCTTCATCTCTTCTTCCCCGACTATGCTTTCAGAAAATAAACCTGATAAAAAAAATGCCAGGTATCAAAGTCCCATTGACCAGGGTCTTGGAAGCAGAAATTAACATAACCATTTACATTTTTTAAAAAAGTTATTTCTGCTTTATGAAATGGCCTTTTCTTCAAAATCACAGCTTGGCTTGAGATGATAGTCATCTTTACATGCCTGAAGACCAGCTTGCCAACTAAGACAAAGCAAACTTGCACTGAGTCAGAAGCATTTGCAACCCCCCTTCTTTCTGGCCCATATTATATACATTTCATAGTCAGTAATTTGCATGTAGCCTTATGACACACACACATAATAAACTGAACAGATAAAGTGCGTTATTATGCTTTTTCTAGATCACCAAATAACGTGCCGGCTGAACAAAGGCTCTTAGCAGAAAGATTGCAGAGTGTGTTCTCCTTTGTCTTGCTTTCCTCCCATTCTCCTTCTTGCTATCCGCCGCCCTCCACCTGCCCCTCCTTCTCCTGGCTCAAAGCACTCCACGTCAGGGCTACAAAGCATCACATTTCTCAACAGGTTTAATCTCTGCAACATCCTGGCATGCGAGTTATTAAGAGGAGATTGTGAAGAGCTGTGATAAGGCCTAGATGGAGACTTTTCCTGGATAAGAAGGTCCTTGCCTGGGATTAGTTCTACTTCGTTTGCAGTAATCCCACCCGCCTCCTTCATGTAAACCTGGCTTCTCTGCTGGGTTAGCCTTTCTCAGTGCAGGGGTGGGGTGAAGGCAGGTGCAGAGAGAGGACTCTGCTGTGATTAGAAAGGGCTCAAAAGAGCCAACACAAAGGTGGACAAGCTGTTATTGGAGTGACTTTAGGAGGGATCTAAGAACTTTACTGTGTGGAGAATGGAATTTGGATAAGTCACTGATGAGGCAGCCTGGGCTGGGAGAGGGGAGTCCCTAATAATTCTCTTCAAAATATAAGTGAGGTTGAATGACTTGGTTGACCTTGAGTTTGGCAATAATGAAGGCTCCAGTGCAGAGGTGAACAGTGTCCAGGTATTAAACAGACAGTTTCCTTTTTTTTTTTTTCCTCTCAGCCCTTTGTATTTTTCCTCGCTTGCTACCTCTTACCCTGTCTAAAAGAGGCACGTATCTTACGTCTCACTCTTTTCCCAATTAGTTATTTCCACTGGTGTCCAAGTAAGTAAAGGCAGCAATATACATGCAGGTTTAGATTTTAAAGGCTCTTAAAATGTTATTTGTGCTCCTTACTAATGGAAAAGTTGGGAAGTGACTTTTTGATAAGGATTTGAGATACTGCCATCAAGTTGATTCCAACTCATAGTAACCGGTTAGGACAGGGTAGAACTACCCCACAGGGTTTCCATGGAGCATCTAGTGGATTCAACTGACCTTTTGGTTAGCAGCTGAGCTCTCACCCACTGAGCCACCAGGGCTCCTGAGATGTTGATGGAACATTTCTCTATGTCAAGGGTATAGTAGTAGCTACTTAACAGTGTTGGTTCCAAGCGCTTAGCAGATACTTGGCACATGGGAAACAGACAACAAATGGGGCACCTGTGGCTGAGGGGCGGATTGAGGTTGTGTCCCAGCAGATACCTACAATTGCAGAGATCACCTTGCTCTGAATGGCCAGTAGGAATAAATCTCTCTTTTGGGTGCTGCTGAATGTTCTGGAAATATTTCCAGTTGAAAGGGTCAGTCCAACTGGAAGAGAGCCAAAAAAGTTCTGGCGTGTTTTCTTCATTTGATCAATTTTCAGATATGGCTATCTGGTGGCAGATGCAGTTGGATGGCTATGGTAGGTTATATTGTAAGGAATCTGAATGCTTTAGAATTTAAGCTTGATCTTTAGAAAGCTCATGAAGGCTTTCCCGCAGGAAGTGGCAAAAAAGACTAATGAATGTGGGATGAAGGTGTCTAACTACGGAGGAACAACAGAATTACCTGTGGAATTCATTAAAAACTCAGTGCCCTGGGCATCCGTTTTTCTGTTTTGTTTTCAACAAGTCTAGTGGAATAGCCTGGTATAAGAACCACATGGAAAAATTGGTAAAGGCTAGGGATAGGGTGGTAGAAGACTGGCAATTCTACCACAGGGACAGCATCTCCTCTATGTTGGTAACAAATAAAGAAAGGGAAGGCTAGATGAAAGAGACATTTGAAAAAAGAAATAACATAGCTAATTTACTCCTGGGAAGTGGAAAGGTAGGTAGAAAATTCCATGCTATCACAAATGAGTGCCTGAGAAGGTGGTAGGAGGAAAGTCATGGAGAATGATGTTATTGACTGACTGAAATAGGGCAATTGGGAGGAGAAGTTGGTTTGAGAGAATATGACCCTGGACATATTCTCTCAAACATTTAGTGACTAATGAAAATACCCAACAGGCAGCTTGGGTAGAAGTCTAGAGCTTTTAATTATAAATATGGGAGCCATCTTCCCGGAGGTCAAATTAAAGCTCTAAGAATGAATGTGCTTTCCCAGGGCTAGAGAGAAGAAAAATCACGTTATTGAACTAATACTTTATACTGGAGATATTAGCAACTTATTACTAAAATCAATGGAGCAAAACAAATAAAACCACAAAGGGCCAGTATTGTGAGCCCACACAGTGAGGGGACAAGAGTGGTGTCTTTTACAGAGTCAAGTGGCCTTGGGTGTAGCTGCTTCAGAGATCAGGCTTGAATGCCCAACTTCCTCCTCAAGGCAGAACACCTGGTTCATCAAATTTCCTCTTTGATGTCTTCCCTGGAAATATGCAAACCTTATTTATTCCCCTGTCCTAAAAATCAGGGGTCTCGAGAACTCCACTTTTTGAGTATTTGCAGATGTCTTTGGCTCACAGCACTTGTACCTAGGACCTTTTTCCTCCTCTGGGCTGAATGTTTCTTCCAGTCCATATATTTACATTCTGATTGAAGAGGCTTCGAAGTATAAAGAAGTGCAGGTGGTGTTAAGGTGTTTTATATTCAGAGACAAATGCTAAGAACTTCTGGGGGTCCATCCATTGCTTTCTCTTTTGGTGGTACTGATACATAAGTTTCTTCCCATCTAATTTATCTTCGCATCTCCCATTGCCCATTCTTCATTTTAGATATTCAATAAATATTTGTCAAATTATTAATTGAGGCAAAAAGCCAGAGTTGAGTAGAAGGTTTACTCCTAAACATTGGCTATACCTCTTTCCTTCCCTTTTAGCTCAGTGTTTCTCATGACATGTTCTTCAAAAGTCTAGTTATGTGGGATCGAATCACTATTAAAAAATTGTGCAGTGGAATTTGTGCTTGTTGGGATCGTAATTCTGTACTCCACTTACTTTGGGAAATTCTGTGTCAAAAACAGTGAGGAGGAAGGCTCTTACCTGGAGGACATCTCAGCGCCTTTATTGCATTAATGTATATTGTGAATTGCTAAAACAGGTATGGAATAGGCAGCGTTTTCAACTATATTTGACTATAGAAACCCCCCCCCATCTTTTTTAAGGGAATATTTTGAGGAACTAATTTTATGCAGATTTCACTTTGGGAATCACTCATTGGCTGCTATAAAATAGAACTATGAGGGGGAAAAAAAAATATATATAATACATGTACACACACACACACACACACACTAGGACTGTGTCTTAGTCATTTAGTGCTGCTATAACAGAAATACTGCAAGTGGAAGGCTTTAACAAAGAGAAATTTTATTCTCTCACAGTCTAGTATGCTAGGAGTCCAAATTCAAGGCGCCAGCTCCAGGAGAATGCTTTCTTTCTCTGTCGGTTCTAGAAAAAGGTCCTTGTCATCAATCTTCCCCTGGACTAGGAGCTTCTCGGCACAGGAACCCTGGGTCCAAAGGATGCGCTCTGCTCCCAGCGCTACTTTTTTGGTGGTATGAGGCCCCCCACTCTCTGCTTGCTTCCCTTTCCTCTTATCTCTTATAAGATAACTGGTGATGCAGGCCATACTCCAGGGAAACTCCCTTTGCATTGGATCAGGGATGTGACCTGAGCAAGGGTGTTATATCCCACCCTAATCCTCTTTAACCGCAGGTGGAGATTATGATTTATAACAGACAGGAAAATCACAAAATGGAGAACAACCACACAATACTGGGAATCATGGTCTAACCAAGGTGACACATATTTTGGGGGACACAATTCAATCCATGGCATTCCACCCTTTGGCCCCCCGAAGTTCATGTCCTTGCCACTTGTAAAACATATTCACCTCATCATATCATAGCCAAAGTCTTAAATTAACTCCAAGTCTAAAATCCAAAAATCCCTCTTCATCTATGAAATCTAGAATACAAGTTATCTGCTTCCAAAGTACAATGGCAGAACAGGCACAAGCTAGACATTTCCATTACAAATAGGAGAAAATGGAGGGAAAGAAGGCATAACAGGCGCCAAGCAAGTCAACAGAACACATTACATTAGCCCTCAAGTCTTGAAAATAGTCCTTTGTTATCTGAGACAATTTATACAATGGCCCTGCCCTCCAGACTCTAGGTGTTGGCCATACTCTCCAGATTCTGAGTGGAGGCCCCTGGGCCCTGGCTTCAGCAACGCCTTCCAGGCCTGCTGGGATGGCAACTCTGCTCCCTTGGCTTTAGGCATACCATTCTCCTAGTCTATTTGAGCGGCGACTCCACCATTAGAAACCTCAAGGGTAGTGGCCATACTTCTTATGACTGAGGCAGCTCCACTTCCTGTGTTCCTTGTCTTTTCAGCTTCTACTTCCTGGTTCCTTGGTCTCTTGGTCCTTGAGCCTCACACCTGCATCGGCCCTGCTGGGGCAAGTGTTCCAAAGCTCTGTAGCTCCACTGATAAGTGCCTGGAGGCACCCCACTCTTCCAGGAAGCTTCCTGCACACAGGTACTCAGCTCTCTCACTCTGTGGCTTAGGTCCAGCGCTGTCTGGCACTGGTCTCCTGGTTCTGCTGCCGCCGGTTTGCTGCTGCTACTGGTCCTCTGCTGCTGTTTCTCACCAACTGCACCTTCTCCAGTGTTAACAGTTCTCCTCACTTCCTTCTGAGTCTTCTATCCATTCACAGTTTCAAAACTACTTCCACATTTTAGGTATCTGTTAGAGCACCACCCCACTCTCTTAGTACCAAATTCTGTCTTAGTCATCTAGAGCTGCTATAACAGAAATACCACAAGTGGATGGCTTTAACAAAGAGAAATTGGTTTTCTCACGGCCTAATAGGGTCGCTATGAATCGGAATCGACTCGACAGCACTGGGTTTGGTTTTTTTGGTTTAGTAAGCTAGAAGTCCAAACTCAGGGCATCAGCTCCAGGGGAAGGCTTTCTCTGTCGGCCCTGGAAGAAGATCCTTGGCATCAATCTTCCCCTGGACTAGGAGCTTCTCTGCACAGGAACCCTGGGTCCTAAGGACATACTTTAGCTCCTGGCACTGCTTTCTTGATGGTATGAGGTTCCTTATTCTCTGCTTGCTTCCCTTTCCTTTTATCTCTTGTAAGATAAAAGATGGTGCAGGCCACACCCCGAGGAAACTCCCTTTATATTGGATTAGGGATGTGACCTGAGCAAGGCTGTTATGTCCCACCCTAATCCTCTTTAACCACAGGCAGAGATTATTATATAGTACATAGGAAAATCGGAAAACAGAGGACTAGTGAACAATACTGGGAATCATGGCCTAACCAAGTTGACACACATTTTTGGGGATGCAATTAATCCATGACAGGTTGAAATTAGTTAAGATCTTTCAGGATTCCAAATCTAAGAGGTTTTCCTCTCCCCAAAGTGGACTTTGAGGGGAAGAAAGAGAGAAAAAACCTTTAATGTGTGGGTCTCAGGATCAGGATATTTCAACCAAAGTCTTGACAATACCCAGATGGGTTTTTGAAACGTGTTTCATTCCATTCAAAATAGTGTTTGTGCTGCAAGTTTGAGGCTCCTGTAAAGAGACGTTAAATGCAAACCCCGGCACACCCTGAGTGCTATAAAATTACTCATGAGAACCTTGCTGTCAATTGCCAGAGTAAAATAATAATAGGGCTTTTTTTTTTTTTCTTTTTCCTCTCTCTTTATTTAAAATACCACTTCTCAGCCAAACAGTCATGAGAGCGCTGTCAGGGGCCGGATGTGCTGCTTCCAGCAGGGTTAGACAGATTGTTGGGGCTCACCCAATGGGTGGATTAGCTGGCATTCTGAGCAACATAGGCAGTTTCGTGAGGAGCTGCAAAGGTAGAGCGCCTGTTTTGTGACTGATCCCATTTTCTTTCCTAGGATGGCACCAACCTCTTGGCCTCATGGTGGTTATTTGCACCCATGCAGTTTTCTGTTCTGACCTGGGTAGCCATGATGGTACGGCGTTCTCTGAGCAAGTCACCGTGCCTCCTAGTGCTGCCTGTTACCACTTCCTCTCTGTTTGGGATGAATAGAGAGCTCCCACAGACCACTGGGAAGCTGCCCCGTTGATCTCTGGGAAGGAGCACAGCTTTTCTGCACTCAGGATGAGTGGGAAGGAAATACATGCCTTAGCAATTGAATAGGGATTTGTTCCTTCTCAGTCCTTGCAGGGCAGTGGCAGTTCAGTGGTAGAATTCTCCCCTTTAATGCAAGAGACCCAGGTTCAATTCCCAGGCAGTTTACCTCATGGGTAGCCACTGCCTGTCTGTCAGTAAAGGCTTGTGTGTTGCTAGGATGATGAATAGGTTTTAGCGGAGTTCCAGACTAAGACAGACTAGGAAGAGAGGCCTGGTGATCTACTTCTGAAAGTCATTCAGCGAAAACCCTATGGATTACAATGGTCTGAGACCAGGAAGCATTTCGTTCTTTATGGGTATGGACGCAATGACTCAGGGCTGACTCAACAGCAACTAACATCAGTGGCAATGTGATTAATCCAGAGGGCTAAGGAGAGCATCTCAGTAAATTGACAACGATGACATTTATAAACACCTGAAAATCACTGTATTCTCAGCTGGTAAGGAGCATCAGTCATGAGATCCAAGTTCCGGTCCTGGCTATCTCAGTACCGAGCCACTTGAGAGCCATTTCACCTTTGGGTCTTAATGTTCTCAGCTGAATAATATTGACATCTTACACAGCACCTTGTGGCACTGAGTGCTTTTACTATATTCGTAAGGTGGATGCTCACAGCAATACTGCGTCTCGAACATTACCATCTATGTCACACTCACACACATGGAGAAACGGGGGCTCAGAGAGCTTAAGCCATTTGCCCAGGGCCACACAGCAAATGAAAAACAGAATTCTTTGCCCTTCTCCCTCATCATTCTGAGGAAGTTGAACTTGACAATCGGTGTGGGTCCTTTTCAACTTTTTACTTCATCTCTCTGTGGGATTCTGTCTCCTACTCCTGGCAGTTGTAGAACCTAGAATTCAGAGTCACTGGAGGTCATATTATCTCAGCCTTTAGCCCAGATAATAACTGGAGTCTGCATTCTCTTCCCTAATACACTCTTGGATCATTTGATTCATTTTTAATAAACCTGCTTTTTTAGGGAGTTCTGCCTGGCACCTTTCCTCTACTCTCTCCTGCTATACAGCCCAAACCAATTTTCTTTTACTCTTTGGAACTAAATGACACAGGTCATTCATTAGCTCAGTAAATATTATCTATTTCTCAGCAAGGAATGGGATTGTATAAGCCACATCAGCTAGTACCGACTCTCCCACCTTTGATAAGGCTTACTTTTCTCCTTTATCATGCAGTGGTTTCTTTCTGAATCTCCCGTCCTTTCATTCCTTTTGAAGCCTTCAGATCTCACCAGGTCAAGAATTGGCATGGCCACATCGCCATACACCAGATCACTTGGGATCTCCACTGCCATACTTTCAGACTCTCCCCTCTAGCTCCCAGAGTTGTCTATTAGCTTTTAAGCCTCCATTTTGCTTCTACCACTTTCTCTCTTCCTGTCTTGGTGTCATTTCTCAAGGCTATTTTATGTGCTGAGAAGAAAAGTGAAAAAGTTAAGAGTCTGCAATCTGATGCCCCACTAACCTGTTGAATCATGTTCCCTGGTACAGCAGGGGCTGAAATACCTGCACCACAGGACATGAAAAGAGAAAAGAAGGAGATGGGTACCCTCTCTTTTCGTTCATTCTGGCAGATGGCTATCGACACCTACAAAGGTCAGGAGGCCAAGTCGGTTCCAGATTACTTCTCTCATAGCTTGGGAAGTGCGCTTATTCTCCTTGGAAGAACGGCTAAGATGGCATGAGCTAAACAGGACCTTATGTTTTGGGAGGAGAGGACAAACAAGTTTCAGTGACTTACAGTAGAATCATGAACCCATCTTCAATTAGGTATGTGACTTAGAAACTGTCATTTACTCTTGGTGTCTGTTTTATCACTTTAAATGTGTAGATAATAATACCCTTATGTTGAGTCTCACAGATGGTGAAGTTAAAAAAATAAGGGATGTGAAAGGGCTTTGAAATAATAAATACATCATCTGAATGCATTGCTATTTGTCTTGCAAGCATCAGTTTTGTGGATAGAGTTCTTCAAAGGGAAGAATTAAGTTTCTATGGGCTTTTCCCATTGGGTAAATTCTTTGTGGTTGATTGAAAAAGGCCAATCTATTCTGATTTATTCATGGCTAGCCTGTGTAACTCATTCATATCTGTTTATATGTGTGAGGATAACCTTTTGACCACATCTAGTTTTTTTTTAGTTATGTGAGTAGTCGATCTCCCCGTTAGAACTTTTACCTCTAGCTTATCATTCTGCAGCATTGTAATACACATAACACAATAGGGGAAGCTTCTAGGGCTCTTTTAGTTATTAACTTCTTTACATTTCACGTCATCCAGGAGGAATTCAAGGTAAGCTTTGTTTAGTTTGTGTCTAAATGAAATTTAAGTAACTCTTTAGAAACTCTGTTTTAGTGTAATTCTGTTTGGGTAGATAATCAGGAGTAGCTTTGAAATTTCCAAGTATGAAAATGAGATGTCTTTCTTGGTCTTTTGTTTCTATATGGCTCTGCCAAGATTTGCTGAGAAATCAGAAGCAATTCTGACCAACGCCCTTTCCTTTTCCATGTGTCTCTGAGCTCTGCTGGAATCATTAGCTGGGCTTCAGTGACTTATCCAAAGGGTTTCTTTCCTTCATCATAGAGGACAGGACAGGTCGAGCAGGTTGTTGCCACCTTCTTGAAAACATTCCCAGATAGGAGTGAATGTCCCCGCCAGGTGGTTGGAACAGGAAGAATTTCTAGGGAGGAGTTCATGTTGGGTCTAGTTCCCATCACTAATTGAAATCTGTAGGTAATGGGTTACTAATTGGTTGGTTCCTTTTATCATGTTATTGTCTTTGGAGGACTTGGGGGATGAGAAGGTTGCATCTCCATAGCTCTTGTCTGATTAGGGTGTAGGGGTCTGCCCAGTGGTGTTCAGAGTCATTATCCCTTGGTTCTCTTTCTCTGATCTAGAATTTTGAGTAACAGAGTTCAGAAGGGTCCTTCCTCCTAAGTCCCTAACTATCCGAGACCCAAGCCAAGCTGAACCATTATTCTCTAAGTTTAAGTAGAAAAGAAACGCAATTATCTGAGCAACACTTCCCTTCCCAGAGGGAAATTCATAATTCATCACCATCACCCTGCTTGTCAACCAGCCTTGTAGGATGTGGGATCAGGTGGGAGGAAAATGCTGACTCTTATTTCTTTAGAACACGCCACGGTGGAAAATCTGAGCTCTGCGCTTGGCGTCAGAAGATTTGAGTTTGAGTCATTTGAATTTCCCAGCCTCGATTTTTTTTTAATTTGTAAAATCAGAATAATAATACCTCCCCTCCTGCCTTCTTCACAGGGTTGCTGGGAAGAGAAAATTAAAATGAGATATTATTTTTGAAAGGACAGTAGGAGGTACAAAGTGCAACACAGAGTGGGCTGCTACCGTTACTCAAGAAATGAGAAACCAGAGCATGTTGTAATTTACACACTTCATCCAAATAAAAGAAGCTCCCCTGCCCAACTCCCTAATCTATTCTCCTATCTGAAGCAGCCCTCGAAGGGATTTTGCTAGAGACGTTAACTATTGAGCAAGGAGAATTACAGCTTCGTTTTTGGTGTCTTAGTCATCTAGTGCTGCTAAAACAGAAATACCACAAGTGGATGGCTTTAACAAAAAGAAATTTATTTCTTCATGGTAAAGTAGGCTGAAAGTCCAAATTCAGGGCATCGGCTCCAGGGGAAGACTTTTATATCTCTGTCAGGTCTGGAGGGAGGCCTTTCTCATCACCCTTCCCCTGGACTAGGAGCTTCTCCTTGCAGGAACCCCTGGTCCAAAGGACATGGTCTGCTCCTGGGCCTTCTTTCTTGGTGGTGTGAGGTCCCCAACTCTCTGCTTGCTTCCCTTTCCTTTTATTTCTTGTAAGATAAAAAGTGGTACAGGCCACGCCCCAGGGAAACTCCCTTTACATTGGATCAGGGATGTGGCCTGAGCAAGGGTGTTACATCCCACCCTAATCGTCTTTAACCACAGACAGAGATTATGATTTGTAACACACAGGAAAATCACAAATGGAGGACAACCACACATGGCCTAACCAAGTTGACACATTTTTTGGTGGACACAACTCAATCTGTTACACTTGGTTTAGCACTTTTGTCCTTACCTGCCATAGGAAGACAGCCTTGTTTATTTTCACAGGGACAATATCCTGGTGGCTCTTTGGGTGACTTCCTTTGGACTTAGACATTTCTAGAGTATGTGATTTGAACTTAATTCTTGAATTCTTTGACTTCAAATATCAGAGTTAATAGCATGAGTGGCTTCTAAGGCCAAGTTTTCCAGAAGCTCATGGCTTCAGCATGGACGGCTGTGGAAATGGAGGCAGATCTCAACAGGCTGATGAGCACCCAGGTCTAGCATCAGCCACAGGGAAGAA
Source organism: Loxodonta africana (assembly GCF_030014295.1). Taxonomy (NCBI): domain Eukaryota; kingdom Metazoa; phylum Chordata; class Mammalia; order Proboscidea; family Elephantidae; genus Loxodonta; species Loxodonta africana. The sequence goes on from NC_087359.1 coordinate 20,688,434, forward strand.
CCCCAGGCCAGCTGCCAAGTTTCAACCAGGAGGGAACATCTCTCCTGAATTTTATAACCTAGCAAAGGAGGGAGTCAGTCATGAAAAGCTGCACCACACCCTTAATACCACATTACTCACGAACACCTTGCTGTTAATTAGCAGCAGTAAATACCACAGTTATTTCACTTTGCTTACCACTCTGTCAGGTAGCAATGCTGAGGTGCTCACCAGAGGGATGGAGGGGGTTGTTTGTCCCCACCAAGTGTCAGAAGTCTTCCTGAGACTAGAGCTCAAGCAGTTCTGATGGGTCCCTTATCCAGGGGCAAAATGAATCCTGGTTTTGCTGCCTACATTCTTGCACCAAATGTAGGATATATGGTCATGACTTCTCTGGAAAGTTCAAGTTGGAACCTGCTGATCTTTGAACACTCCAGCAAGTGCTTATTTGATATAAACAAGTCTCCAATCGCCTGTGAGCCTCCCTGCTTCCTGAGAGAGCCTCCTGAATGATGGGGTAGCTCTCATCTGTGTTGACATTCGGTCTTCTCCTTTCCCCACTGTGTGCAAAGTCTGACACAGGAAGCATTTTCCAACTGTCTACAACAGTTGGAGAAGAACATGGCATCAGGATTGGAGGAAGACTCATTAACAACCTGCAACATGCAGATGACGACGCAACCTTGCTTGCTGAAAGTAAAAAGGATTTGAAGGGTTCAATTGATGAAGATCAAAGACTAAAGCCCCCAGCATGGATTACACCCTAACATAAAGCAAAAATCTTCATAGCTGGACCAATAAGCAACATCACGATAAACAGAAAAATATTGAAGTTGTCAAGGATTTTATTTTACTTGGATCCACAATCAACACCCATGGAAGCAGCAGTAGAGAAATCAAATGACCAATGCATAGGCCAATCTGCTGTAAAAGTCTGCCTTAAAGTGTTAAAAAAGCAAAGAGGTCACCTTGAGAACTAAGGTGCACCTGACCCAAGCCATGGTATTTTCAGTCCCCTCATATGCATGTAAAAGCTGGACAATGAATAAAGGAAGAGAACAATTGATGCATTTGAATTAAGGTGTTGGAGGAGAATACTGAGTATACCATGGACTGCCAGAAAGTGAACAAATCTCTCTTGGAAAAAGTACAGTTAGAATGCTCCTTAGAATTAAGGATGGCAAGACTTTGTCTCACGTACTTTGGACATGTTATCAGGAGGGACCAGACCCTGGAGAAGGACATGATGCTTGGTAAAGTAGAGAGTCAGCGAAAAAGAGGAAGACCCTCAACGAGATAGATTGACATAGGGGCTGCAACAATGGGTTTAAAAGTAGCAATGATTGTGAGGATGGCACAGGACCAGGCAGTGTTTGTTCTGTTGTACATAGGGTCGCAATGAGTTGGAACAGACTTAATGGCACCTAACAACAACAACAGTTTGGTTTTCCCCATATAGAAGTGCCCCCTTTAGATGTTCACATTTCTTGTGCAATGTAACAGCCCTTTAGAATTTCTTATTAAAAAAAAAAATGTATTGAGAACTTTTTCATGCTAGATACTGGGAGACAAAGATGACTAGGACAGGTCCTTGGTCTTCAGGAACTCACAGACAAGCAGGGTAGATGGATGAGTAATGAGTTAAAACATAATGTTAAATCATACATGCAATGATGATGGAGGTCCGGAGTGCTTTGATAGGCCACTGGGGAAAGCAGTCATCTGGGGGAGGAGGAGGGAAGAAACTAAGGAAAACTACATTTTGAAGGTTGAATAGGAGTTTTCCTGAAAGAGAAGTTTTGGGGGAGGGTGGCGTTCCAAGGAGAGAGAGCTACAAGGACAATGTCCTCAAAGTGTACAAGAGCAAAGCATGTTCCATTCAATGAGAATACATTAAGTGGTAATTGCTGTCTTGTGATAGGACTTTTCTTATGAATGTATCCGGTTTTCTGATTTCCTGTAAAAACTGCACTAGGTTTGCTCTGTATATGTGCTCTGCATATGCTAACATGCATCGTTAAGACATTCCTGTGTATCACAGTACAATGCTGAGCACAGGCACTGAGAGTTCTCTTTTATGTTTTATTCCCTCCATCTCTTCACCTCCAAATATGGGGCTGAATCTTTGCTCAACTGTTACAATACCCCTTCAAACCAAACCCATTGCCTTTGAAGGTTCTGATGGGTGGGGTGAGGACTCCAATTCCTTCTCTTTCAAAATTCACCCTGACCGCTCCTTTTTAACTGATGTCTGCGAGTGGAGTTGGAGGAGGGATGGACATGAAGTTCTGTGTTTTTTTCTCCAGCCCACAGCCATTTCCTGCCATTCATCCCTCAGTGGACAATTATCCAGGTCTTCCAGTGGCAGGTTCTCCTGTTCTGTGGATTGCAGATTAGGTTCTCAGCTTCTACAACTTCCACCTTGTGTCTCACCTCCATACCTTACAGAGAGGGCACTGTGAGTGTCCTCGGAGAGGTCAACATTAGGAGAACAAGGGGGGGTCAAGTTTCCTGGCAAATGCCTCGTAATGCTTCAAAGTCCCACTGAATGTTTCTGATTCATTCATTCACTGATTGACTCCTTCACTTACCCGTTAGGCTCCTGGCACTGAGCTGGGTTGTTATGGGTTGAATAGTGTACTCCCAAAATATGTATTGAAACCCTAACTCTTAAACCTATAAGGGTTTGGAAATAGGGGATTTTCAGTGTAGGGTGGGTCCTGAACCTAATCATTCTGAGTTCTAAAAAGAGCAGAATAGACACAGAGATACACACAGGGGGAAGACGAACTCTGAGGACTGCCGAGGAATACCAAGAATTGCTGGCAGCTACTGAAATAGACAAAGAAAGACCCTCCCTCTGAACCACACCCTGAATTTGGACTTCTAGCCTCCAGAACTGTAAGAGTATAAATTTCTGTTCTTTAAAGCCACTCACTTGTGACATTTCTGCTAAGGTAGCACTAGGTAACTGAGACATGGGGTTACCACACTGGTCAAGACACATAGCTTTCCTTCATGGACTTGAACCTCTAGCCTTTTGGTTAATAGCCAAGTGTGTTAACTCTTTGCATCACCCAGGGCCTCCAGTTTTTGGAAATCGGCCTATATATGAACAGACAGCCTTATAGCAGACTGGCTGACCGAGCCACCTGATTGGGGCTCCTCTGTAGGGACACCTGTCACCAGCTTCCATTAGGGACCAGTTCCTGTCCTTAAGCTTCTCAGAACCTCTAAGCTCCACCCTCTGCTTGGGGCAGGGGTTTCTGTCTGTTTTGTTCACTGCCATGTCCCCAGTACCTAGGACGTACTGAGTGCTCAATAAATTTTTGTGGCATGAGTGGCTGAATGTTCATTATGACCAGACACCACCACCCAGCTGCCAACACCTTGTGAAAAGGAAGGCGAGGTGCTTGTTCGTCTTTGGCTTAATAACAGTCTGCAGGTACTGTTGTCTTTTACATGCCTGCTTAGCTCATTGTGAAGACCCAATAAATATTAATTGATGGACAAGAAGCTCTGGGGTTTGGCTCCAGCCAGCTGCAGGTACTATTTTTTGAGGAAGTTTATAAAAGTGAGGGAACGTAAGATGTTATACTGTGAGTCTGAGTGTCTCAGAACCCCCTCCTCCTCCTCCCAACCCCAAAGCCTGGGAGAAGTGGGTGGGGAGAGAAGGGAAGTGCCTGATTATATTCATGGGTTGTGTAATTAGACTTTCAGGTTCTCACTGGTGGTGGGTTTTAAAGGAGCTTTGAGAAATTTCTATTCTGAAATGCTTTGTTTTCCTGGCTTTGTTTCATTTGCCTTTTACTAATCATCCTAGGTCCTCCCCCCAGAGGTCCCTGGGTGGCCCCAAACAGCTTGCACTAGTACTAACCTAAAGGTTAGTCGCTCAAAGCCATCCACAGAAGAAAAGCCTGGTGATCTGCTGCTGAAGATCACAGCCAAGAAAAGCCCATGGAGCAGCTCTATTCTGTAACACACAGGGCCACCATGAGTTGAAATGAACTCATTGGCGATGAGTTTGGTTTTGGTTTTGGGGTAGTGGAAATGGTTAAGCACTCGGCCTTTCAAGGCCACCCAGAGGTGCCTTCAAAGAAGGCAGCTACGTCTGAATATACAACTGAATTACGGCAATCTACGTCTGAAAAATCAGCCAGTGAAAACTCTATGGAGTGGCTCTACTCCGTAACACGTCGGGTTGCTGTGAGTCAGAATTGATTTGATGGCAATGGGTTTGTTTATCTTTGGTTGTGGTCTTTCTCCAGAGCCTTCTAGTGGTATTATCTGAAGACCATCCAATCTTACCTAGTTGAGTACTTCCAATGGACTCAGTTTCTTTACATGAGATCTGGAGAGACTCTTTGACTTGTCAATGCTTGTAACAATAGCTTCCCAGCACCCTTGACCTGTTGAAGCATCTTTCATGGTAGGACCTCCCTATGTGCTCAAGTAGTAGTTTGCACAGTGTGGTTGGTCTTCAGACCAGCTGCATCACCAACACCTGGGAACTTGTTAGAGAGGCAAATTCTCAGGTCCAATCCTAGAAATCCCAGAAACTCTAGGGTGAAGCCCAGGAATCTATGTTTTAGATTTGAATTTTAGATTTAGAAACTACCCAGGGGTTTCTGATGTGTATTAAAGTTTGGAAACTACTGCTGTAGGTAGATTTGAGAGTATAGAATGACTCCCAGCTATGGGTGGCTGTGCATAAGAATCACCTGCCTAGACACCACCCAAAAGCCAAAACCAAACCCATCGCCTAGGAGTTGATTCTGACTCGTGGTGACTCCATGTGTTACAGAGTAGAACTGAGCTTCATAGGGTTTTCTTGGCTGTAATTTTTTTTTTTTTAACTTTTATTGAGCTTCAAGTGAATGTTTACAAATCAAGTCAGACTGTCACATATAAGTTTATATACACCTTACTCCATATTCCCACTTGTTCTCCCCCTAATGCGTCAGCCCTTCTAGTCTCTCCTTTCGTGACAATTTTGCCAGCTTCCAGCTCTCTCTATCCTCCCCTCCTCCCTCCAGACAGGAGATGCCAACACAGTCTCAAGTGTCCACCTGATACAAATAGCTCACTCTTCATCAGCATCTCTCTCCTACCCACTGTCCAGTCCCTTCCATGTCTGATGAGTTGTCTTCGGGAATCATTCCTATCCTGGGCCAACAGAAGGTTTGGAGAACATGACCGCCGGGATTCCTCTAGTCTCAGCCAGACCATTAAGTATGGTCTTTTTGTGAGAATTTGGGGTCTGCATCCCACTGATCTCTTGTTCCCTCAGGGGTTCTCTGTTGTGCTCCCTGTCAGGGCAGTCATCGGTTGTGGCCGGGCACCAACTAGTTCTTCTGGTCTCAGGATGATGTAAGTCTCTGGTTCATGTGGCCCTTTCTGTCTCTTGGGCTCATAGTTATTGTGTGACCTTGGTGTTCTTCATTCTCCTTTGATCTAGGTGGGTTGAGACCAATTGAATGCGTCTTAGATTGCTGCTTGTTAGCATTTAAGACCCCAGACGCTACATTTCAAAGTGGGATGCAGAATGTTTTCGTAATAGAATTATTTCGCCAATTGACATAGAAGTCCCCTTAAACCATGGTCCCCAAACCCCTGCCCTTGCTCTGCTGACCTTTGAAGCATTCAGTTTATCCTGGAAACTTCTTTGCTTTTGGTCCAGTACAGTTGAGCTGACCTTCCATGTATTGAGTGTTGTCCTTCCCTTCACCTAAAGCAGTTCTTATCTACTAACTAATCAGTAAAAAACCCTCTCCCACCCTCCCTCCTTCCCCACCTCGTAACCACAAAAGTATGTGTTCTTTTCAGTTTATACTATTTCTCAAGATCTTATAATAGTGGCCTTATACAATATTTGTCCTTTTGCCTCTGACTAATTTCGCTCAGCATAATGCTTTCCAGGTTCCTCCATGTTATGAAATGTTTCACAGATTTGTCACTGTTCTTTATTGATGCGTAGTATTCCATTGTGTGAATATACCACAAATTATTTAACCATTCATCTGTTGATGGATACCTTGATTGCTTCCAGCTTTTTGCTATTGTAAACAGAGCTGCAATAAACATGGGTGTGCATATATCTGTTTGTGTGAAGGCTCTTATTTCTCTAGGGTATATTCCGAGGAGTGGGATTTCTGGGTTGTATGGTAGTTCTATTTTTTACTGTTTAAGATAACGCCAGATAGATTTCCAAAGCGGTCGTACCATTTTACATTCCCACCAGCAGTGTATAAGAGTTCCAATCTCTCCGCAGCCTCTCCAACATTTATTATTTTGTGTTTTTTGGATTAATGCCAGCCTTGTTGGAGTGAGATGGAATCTCATCGTAGTTTTAATTTGCATTTCTCTAATGGCTAATGATGGAGAGCATTTTCTCATGTATCTGCTAGCTGCCTGAATATCTTCTTTAGTGAAGTGCGTGTTCATATCCTTTGCCCACTTCTTGATTGGGTTGTTTGTCTTTTTGTGGTTGAGTTTTGACAGGATCATATAGATTTTGGAGATTAGGCGCTGGTCGGAGATGTCATAGCTGAAAATTCTTTCCCAGTCTGTAAGTGGTCTTTTTACTCTTTTGGTGAAGTCTTTAGATGAGCCTAGGTGTTTGATTTTTAGGAGCTCCCAGGTATCTGGTTTCTCTTCGTCATTTTTGGTAATGTTTTGTATTCTGTTTATGCCTTGTATTAGGGCTCCTAACATTATCCCTATTTTTTCTTCCATGATCTTTATCGTTTTCGTCTTTATGTTTAGGTCTTTGATCCACTTGGAGTTAGTTTTTGTGCATGGTGTGAGGTATGGGTTCTGTTTCATTTTTTTGCAAATGGATATCCAGTTATGCCAGCTCCATTTGTTAAAAAGACTATCTTTTCCCCAATTAACTGACACTGGGCCTTTGTCAAATATCAGCTGCTCATATGTGAATGGATTTATATCTGGGTTCTCAATTCTGTTCCATTGGTCTATGTGCCTGTTGTCGTACCAGTACCAGGCTGTTTTGACTACTGCGGCTGTGTAATAGGTTCTGAAATCAGGTAGAGTGAGGCCTCCCACTTTCTTCTTCTTTTTCAGTAATGCTTTACTTATCTGAGGCTTCTTTCCCTTCCATATGAAGCTGTTGATTTGTTTCTCCATCACATTAAAAAATGACATTGGAATTTGGATCGGAAGTGCATTGTATGTATAGATGGCTTTTGGTAGAATAGACATTTTTACTATGTTAAGTCTTCCTATCCATGAGCAAGGTATGTTTTTCCACTTAAGTAGGTCCTTTTTAATTTCTTGTAGTAGAGCTTTGTAGTTTTCTTTGTATAGGTCTTTTACATCCTTGGTAAGATTTATTCCTAAGTATTTTATCTTCTTGGGGGCTACTGTGAATGGTATTGATTTGGTTATTTCCTCTTCGATGTTCTTTTTGTTGATGTAGAGGAATCCAAGTGATTTTTGTATGTTTATTCTATAACCTGAGACTCTGCCAAACTCTTCTATTAGTTTCAGTAGTTTTCTGGAGGAGTCCTTAGGGTTTTCTGTGTATAAGGTCATGTCATCTGCAAATAGAGATAATTTTACTTCCTCCTTGCCAATCCGGATGCCCTTTATTTCTTTGTCTAGCCTAATTGCTCTGGCTAGGACCTCTAGCACAATGTTGAATAAGAGCGGTGATAAAGGTCATCCTTGTCTGGTTCCCGATCTTAAGGGAAATGCTTTCAAGCTCTCTCCATTTAGAGTGATGTTGGCTGTTGGCTTTGTATAGATGCCCTTTATTATGTTGAGGAATTTTCCTTAAATTCCTCTTTTGGTGAGAGTGTTTATCATAAATGGGTGTTGGACTTTGTTAAATGCCTTTTCTGCATCAATTGATAAGATCATGTGGTTTTTGTCTTTTGTTTTATTTATATGGTGGATTATATTAATGGTTTTTCTAATATTAAACCAGCCTTGCATACCTGGTATAAATCCCACTTGGTCATGGTGGATTATTTTTTTGATGTGTTGTTGAACTCTATTGGATAGAATTTTGTTGAGGATTTTTGCATCTGTGTTCATGAGGGATATAGGTCTGTAATTTTCTTTTTTTGTGATGTCTTTACCTGGTTTTGGTATCAGGGAAATGGTGGCTTCATAGAATGAGTTAGGTAGTATTCCGTCGTTTTCTATGCTTTGAAATACCTTTAGTAGTAGTGGTGTTAACTCTTCTCTGAAAGTTTGGTAGAACTCTGCAGTAAAGCCATCTGGGCAAGGGCTTTTTTTTGTTGGGAGTTTTTTGATTACCGTTTCAATCTCTTTTTTTGTTAGGGGTCTATTTAGTTGTTCTACTTCTGATTGTGTTAGTTTAGGTAGGTAGTGTTTTTCCAGGAATTCATCCATTTATTCTAGGTTTGCAAATTTGTTAGAGTACAATTTTTTTAATAAACTAATATGATTCTTTTAATTTCAGTTGGGTCTGTTGTGATGTGGTCCTTCTCGTTTCTTATTCGGGTTATTTGTTTCCTTTCCTGTATTTCTTTAGTCAGTCTGGCCAATGGTTTATCAATTTTGTTGATTTTTTCAAAGAACCAGCTTTTGGTTTTGTTAATTCTTTCAATTGTTTTCCTGTTCTCTAATTCATTTAGTTCAGCTCTAATTTTTATTATTTGTTTTCTTCTGGTGCCTGATGGATTCTTTCGCTGCTCACTTTCTATTTGTTCAAGTTGTAGGGACAGTTCTCTGATTTTGGCTCTTTCTTCTTTTTGTATGTGTGCTTTTATCAATATAAATTGGCCTCTGAGCACTGCTTTTACTGTGCCCCAGAGGTTTTGATAGGAAGTATTTTCATTCTCGTTGCATTCTATGAATTTCCTTATTCCCTCCTTGATGTCTTCTATAACCCAGTCTTTTTTCAGGAGGGTATTTTTCAGTTTCCAAGTATTTGATTTCTTTTCCCTAATTTTTCTGTTATTGATTTCCACTTTTATGGCCTTGTGGTCTGAGAAGATGCTTTTTAATATTTCGATGTTTTCGATTCTGCAAAGGTTTGTTTTATGACCTAATATGTGGTCTACTGTAGAGAATGTTCCATGTGCACTAGAAAAAAAAGTATACTTTGCATTGGCTGTAATTTTTATGGAGGCAGATGACCAGGCCTTTCTTTCATTGTGCCTCTGGGTGGATTTGAACTGGCAACCTTTCTATTAGCAGCTGAAAACAAACCGTTTATACCACCCAAGAGCTAGACCTCGCCCAGACCTAGTAACTTAGAATCTCTAAGAGTGTGATCTAAGCATCAGACTATTGTTTTGTTCTTTTAAGCTCTGTAGAGGTTCTAATGGTACTGAAACCCACTGCACCAGAGTAAGGCACTTTGCATCGGGCATATGTCAGGTGCTGCTCCCATGAGCAAAACACCTCAGGGGAGCCAGTTGTGGGGACAAAGGTATGGATGGGCCTCAGCATCCTGCCCAAGAACAGAGCCAGCTCCTGTAATCTGACCATGTTTTTTCCCCAGTGCTTGATGGTAGCCTGTGACCTATTAACGTGCAGAGAGTGTGATTCAGGGACTTGTGTGGCAGGGTGTCATCCCATGGTTTAAAGAGTGATTGAAATGATTCCTGGGACATCTCCATTTATCAGTTTTGGAGAGGGAAGCCTATTTGAATCTGCAGCTCCATGGGGGAAAAGGCTGGGATAAGGAGCTAAGAGTCCACCAAGTCAGGAGGCTCTGCCCAGTTTGCCCTGATACTCGGCCTTGGGTGTTGAGTGGTTCTCTGCCTTCAGCATGTAGCAGGCTCACCTGGAGAGCTAACTAGGCACACAGAGGCCCTGGCTTACTGAAGCAGCAGAGGACCTGAGCCTTTGTATTTTGACCAAGTTCCCTGGTGATTCTGATACCTCCCCAAATTTGAGAACCACTGTTGGAAGCCCTATGGGGCAGTTCTACTCTGTGCTATAGAGTTGCTATGAGTCAGAATTGACTCGATGGCAATGGGTTTGGATTTGGCGGGGGTGGGGTTTGTTCTAGACGAGGGACTGGCAAGCTTTTTCTGTAAATGGTCAGGTAGCAAATATTTTAGGCACTGTAGATGATATGATTTCTGTTGAAACCCTTCAACATTGACGAGGTAGCAAAAAAGCTGCCATAGACAATATGTAAATGAATGAGTATTGGTGCATTCTATTAAACCATTATTTATAAAATCAGGTGTCGGGCCATTTTGGCCAATCCTAGCTCTAGGCCATAGACCTTGACCCTGATTACACATTAGACTCTTTGGGGAGAGATGTTTTTCATTTTGTTTTTAATCGATGCTTGGGCCATACCCTAAGGGCTTAGATTCAATTGTTCTGAGCTGGAGCTGAAGTTTTTTTTTTTTTTGGAGGTGGGTAACTCCCCTCATGATGCTAATGTGCAGCCAGGATTGAAAACCACTGCTTGCTCTAGGCATTCATTCATTAAGTAGCTACTCACACCCCAGGTACATAGACCTTTAAAATGAGTCAGATCACACCACTCCTTAGCTCGACACTCCCCGTGCTATTCATATCACTGAGAATAACGTAGATGTCTTTGTCATGGCTTGCTGGGCCCTTCCAAATCTGGCCCCCAGCTACCTCTCTGATCTCACCTCTGACTGCTCCGTGGCTTTTAGTGTCTGCTCAGCCCCTCTATCCTCCTTATGTACCTAGAACATGTAAAACACTAGCCTGGGCTAAGGTCTTTGCCTTTGCAGTTCCTCTGTCTGCAAAGTCCCTGTTGGCATTCTTTACTGCTGTGTTATGACCCGCACGAACACTTGGTGACTTAAACCAACAGCAGTCATTTATTTTGTGAATGAATCTGCAATCTTGGCAGGACTTGACAGAGATGGCTCATCTCTGCTCTACAAGGAGTCAGCCAGGGTAGCTCAACTGGAGTTAGTGGCAAGTTGGTGCTGTTGGCTGAGAGCTCAGCTGGGCTGTTGGCCAGAGGCCTCAGTTTCTTTTCACAAGGGCCTCTTCAAAGGGCTGCTTGAGCTTCCTTACAGCATGGCAGCTGGGTACCAAAACCAAGCATCCCAATAGGTAAGAAGGAAGAGTTGCCAGTCTTTTAAGGTTTGGGTTCAGAAACTGGCAAAGCATCACTTTTGCCATATTCTGTTGGTCAAACCAATCACGTGGCCCTTTTACCTCTCAATGGGAGAAGTGTCCAAGTATTTGCAGCAGTCTTTCCACTACCATACCTTCTTTAAATATACACTCATGATTCTTTCACTTACATACTTCCTTCAGATCTCTGCCTCAATGTCACCATATCAGGGATGCCTTGCTCACCACCACCTCTAAATTAGTAGCACTGCCCCTTCATTAAGACCCATCACTATTTATCCTCTGACCCTGGAGATATATATATATATATACAAATATATATAAAAAATTTTTTTATATATATATATTTGTATATAGTGAACACTTGTTGAATTACCTGTGTTAGATGCTTAGGTGGCTAGAAGAGAGATGTAAGGCACTGTTTTGACCTCTAGAAGGTTTTCATCAGGCTGAGGAGAAAAAAATAAACCCAATTGAGACTGACAAATAAAATCAGACCAACAGGCTCATCTTGAAATGGCTTTTACAAGGACATACTCTCTTTTACTTGGGGTGCATATTCATTTGAAGGCACACTGGTGGAGCAAACAGTTACAAGCTTGGCTGCTAACCAAAAAGTTGGCAGCTTGAACCCACCTAGCAGCTCCGTGGGAGGAAGATCTGGTGATTTGCTTGTGTAGAGACTACAGCCAAGAAACCCTATGGGACAGTTCTACCCTGCCTGTCACATGGGTCACTATGAGTTGAAGTTGATGGGATGGCACCCAACAACAACAACAACAATGTTCTGGGAGAACTCATGGACTTTGTAGGGGAATTGCCCAAAGACCTTCTCGCGCCATCCCTTGGTACCCACACTGGTACAAACTTGAACTCTCATTTTTTGCCGTATACAAACATTGTTTTCAAGGCCAAAATGCCATTCACAAAAACCTTAATTTTTGTGGTTCTTGATGTAGAGTTAAAATTACACGGAAGGAAACATTTGAAAAGAATTCAGTTGAACGAGCATTTATAGATCATTGAGTTCCAGGAATATGCTGGGCTGTGAGACATACATACAGGTAGTCACTGTCTTACGACAGGGTTCCATCCCAACAAGTCTGTTGTAAGTCGTTTCTGATATAAGTCGACTACCTTATTTATTTATTTTTCATTATTATTGCCTTTTATTATCAATATCTTTATTAATCCAATCTTTATTTGTCTTTGGGGGTTGGAAAAATTACATATAAACTTACAGATATATTTTAATACATACATACATATTCCTAATGATAAGATGTACCAAAAAAAAAAAAAAAGATAGTTGTAAGTGCAGCTCATTCTAACTTGATTATAAGTCAGGGGCTACCTGTATGGTGCCTGATATTGAGGAGCTTACGGTCTAGTGGAGATATTGACATTTAAACAGATCATTTTAATCATATTTGGTGACTGCAATAAGTCAGACAATCATGGAGGGCTTTTGGGGGGTGGCAATTTCTGTGCTGGGTCTTAAAGGATGAACAGGAGCAACCTGGATGAAGACAAGAAAGAAGAATGAAGGATGGGATAGAGACAAAGAACAATACTATCCCAAATGAAACAACTTGGGTAAAACAAGAAATAGTACGATGTGTTAGAGGAACAACAAGTAGCTCATCTCAGAATGTCAAGGGAGAGGTGGAGAGTAGCAGGATACGAGGCTGAAAAGTAGGCAGGGCAGACCATGGAGGCCCTTCATATCCTGTTAAGAAGCTTGGGCTTTTTTGGGTGGCTTTTGTCCTAAGGATTAAAATGGTCAAAGGAGCACTTTAAATAGTGTTCTGTTTGCAGCATGGAGGGTGGCTTTGAAAGAGCAATAGGGAAATCTGGACACAGAGACACACAGGGAGAATGCATGACATGATGGAGGCAGAGATCGGAGTGATGTGTCTGCAAGCCAAAGACTGCTGGTAACCACCAGAAACTGGGAAGAGGCAAGGAAGCATCCTTCCCTAGCACCTTCAGAAGGAGCATAGCCCTGCTGCCATCCTGATTTCTGGCTGAAACTGTGAGATAATAACTCTGTGTTGTTTTAAGCTGCTAACTTTTGGGGTGACTTGTTATGCAGCAGTAGATAGCTAATACATGTGCTGTGCTGCTTGAGCTGGCTTTGGGGTTTCTCATGAATTCCAGTGGACACGTATTGGGTCCCCAGATTAGAGAACTGGTTTGAGACCCATCCAAATTTTTAATGGGATGACTCAGGGGAATTTTTACTGTCCCCTGTCTCTCTTCCTCTCCTTACCTAGGACAGTCTTAAACCAGTTTCTAGATGGGGAAACTGAGTTTTGGAGAAGCCTTTCCAAAATTGTGGACTCACGTGTTTCCTGATGGCGGAATTTGCACTTGGAGCTCCTGGTCCCGTGGATTGACTAGTCCCACATCCAAAGTACGACTTTCCTTTTGTCGAGGCCCTTCAGCCAGGAAGACGTCATCAAATTCCATACTGAAGTGGAGACTTATTACATCTAGGGAAGGAATTCACTCCGCCAAGCCCTCAGCAGTGGGCCTTCTCGGTGGGCAGTCCATCCATGTTAATAAATGTCTCACCTACCAGACAGCTTCAATAAGGTGAACCGCCAAGGGGAGGTCATGCTTGTCAGTTTAGTTTTACTGAGACATGAAGGGCCCGTCTGATGAGGCTCTGGAATTTAGCTGTTGTCCTGGAGGAAAGACAGACTGGCAGCTTCTTCCAAAGACCTGGCCCCCACTGTTCCTGGTCACACTCTTGTTCTGTTTCCACTCTTCAGATCTAAAGACTGCTGGTGTCCCATTGCCGCGCGTGTGTGTGTGCGCGCGCGCGTGTGTGTAACACACGTGTGCATTATTCTGCATAATACATTAGTGTAGAACATTTTCTGTTTTTAAAAGTGCTTCCAAAGCAGCTATTTAATTTGTTGTCCCATAGGTAAACTGTTCAGGGATGATTTCCCCCATTTCACAGGTGGGTACACCTGAGTTTCAGAAGTTACCTGGTTTCCTAGAGGTCACATGTAAACTAGGAGTATCCCTCTCCACTCCCAGAATTCCTGATTGCTGGTCCTTCTAGAGGACATGTCCTTCTGTTGGTCATGGTATCTCTGCATCACCTTCAAAGAGAACCTCAGGACTCAGGCATTCTCTAGGTTCTGTCAGAGCTTCAGAATTTTGTGAAAGGAAGTAAACAGCAGGATGCCTTGAGCTTGGGCATACCTGATGTACCATGGGAGGGGAGAAGAGGGCAAAGCAGAACAGGTCAAGGCAGGATCTGATGAGCAGAAAGGAGTCTAGGAATTATTTGGGCCAGGCCCTTCTTTTGACGGATGAAGCCGTGGAGGTCCCCATGGGAAGTAGGTTACCCAGAGGCAGGGCCAAGACTGGAATGTGCTCCTGACTTCCTGCCATGGACTTTAACATAGTCTTTCTGAACACCCACCAGGAAGGTTCCAGCAACACCGAAGGCTCAACATAAGCATCTGGGTGCCTCTGTGCTGGTAGTGAACATTTTCCATACCTAATCTCTTCGCCCTGCCCCTCATGTTGTTGTTAGCTGCTGCCGAGTCGCCCTTTGACTCATGGCAACCCCACGTACAATGGAACTAAACGCTGCCAGGTTCTGTGCCATCCTCACACTTGGTTGTGATCCATAGGGTTTTCCCTGGCTGATTCTCAGAAATAGATGGCCAGGCCTTTCTTCCTAGTCTGTCTTAATCTGGAAGCTCCACTGAAACCGGTTCAGCATCATAGCAACACACAAGCCTCCACTGACTTGAAGTGCCTTGGCCAGGAATTGAACTAGGGCCTCCTGCATGGAAGGTGAGAATTCCACCATTGAACCACCATTGTCCCCCTCCTCCCACATGTAGGCTCCCCCTTACTCAGCTGAGCCAGATTTCTTCTGCTTTGCTTGGTGCTGAGCTTTTCGTACTCTGGAGCCTGGCTTTGTCAATCTTCCCTTCCCACCCCTGTTGCCCCTGACCCCCCTCCCCGATTCCCAGATGCTTCACGTGCCATGTTAGGTCTCTCTTCCTCTCCTGGGCCCCTCCTCCTCTCTTTTCACTGTGACAGACCATGAGTAATGGTTCGTCTCCTTCAAAGGGGAAGCAAGATTGATGACAGAGAAAGAGGCCAGTGAAGATCTCCCCCTGCCCCTCGCAGCTCTGGCAGAAAATGTGCTTGTTTCTTGTGGATTTATGAAGTAACCACATCTCCCCCTTCCAGATACAGCCCGACAGAGCCTTGCCCGCCCATGGCCCTGTTTCCTCTCTGCAGCCAAGTGCAGAGGGGATACTCTCCAAGGTGGGTGTGCAGTTAAGACCACCAGTGGGAAGTGGATGCTGCTCTTTCAGATGAAGAGAAATCTAGACAATCACTGAGGCTTTCCCTGGTATTCCAGTCTGGCCTGAATTCTGAGAGCCCTTCAGTGGAATTAAGGAGAAGTCTGCCTTTTTTGCTTTTGTTTCCAGGTCAAATCCTACTCCAAGAGAATGGGATAGTCCAGCACGGTGCTTTTCCTGTGTGACCAGTTCTACCTCAAGGAAGGGTTGCCAGGTAAAATATGGGACACCCAGGTAACTCTGAATTTCAAATGAACAAGGGGTAATTTTTTAGTGTAAAACCCGTTGCCGTCAAGTCGATTCCGACTCATAGCGACCCTATACGACAGAGTAGAACTGCCCCACAGAGTTTCCAAGGAGCGCCTGGCGGATTTGAGCTGCTGACCTTTTGGTTGGCAGCAGTAGCACTTAACCACGACACCACTAGTGTGTCCTTTTTAGTATAAGTATATCCCAAATACCACATGGGATATGCTTATGCTAAAAAATGGTTTCTTGTTTATCTGAAATTCCAGTTTAACTGGGTGTCCTATATTTTTATTTGCTAAATTTGGCAACCTTACCTAAAGAGTCATTTTGCTTGTAACACTTTGGTCTTTATTCTAGCCAAACCAGATGCGGGGGAGTTGATTCTAGCTCATGGTGACCCCATGTGTATCAGAGTAGAACTGTGCTCCATCAGGTTTACGATGCTGATTTTTAGAAAGTAGATGGCCAGAACATCCTTCCAAGGGACCTTTTGGTGGCCTTGAACCTTGAACCTCTAATTTTTGTACCACATAGGACTCCCTTTGTTCTAAGACAGAGTTTACATAACCTTTGGGGGATCAATTCTCTAAGGTCAGGAACTAGACCTCCACCTTGTATTTCCTCCCTTCCTGTGACCCCCAGGGCCTTGCTCCTGCTTGTCCACTGAAGGCCTTTGGCCAGCACGGTCAAGGTGATGACAGTGACTTGGAGAAGCAAAAGGCAGAAGAGGGGTAGTCCTCAACTGGGAACACTTTTCCTCTCAAGGGACATTTGTCAATGTTTGGAAACATTTTTGATGGCAACAACCGGGGGTGGGGGGACAGGGAGATACTACTGGCATCTAGTAGGTAGAGGCCAAAAGACAAAAAATCAAACTTGTTGCGATCGAGTGGATTCTGACTCTTAGTGACTGTCTTAGTCATCTAGTGCTGCGTAACAGAAATACCACAAGTGAATGTCTTCAACAAACGTAGGTTTATTCTCTCACAGTCTAGTAGGCTAGAAGTCCAAATTCAGGGAGTCATTTTCAGGGGAGGCTCTCTCTGTCAGCCCTGGAGGAAGGTCCTCGTCAACAATTTTCCTCTGGTCTAGGAGATTCTCACTGCAGGAGCCCCAGGTCCAAAGGATGTGCTCTGCTCCTGGTGCTTTCTTGGTGGTATGAGGTCCCCCTTTCTCTCTGCTCGCTCTTCTCTTCTGTATTGCAAAAGCAATTGGCTTACATCACAATCTAATCTTGTAGACCGAGTCCTGCCCCCTTAACGTAACTACCACTAATCCCATCTCATTAACATCATCGAGATAGGATTTATAACACATAGGAAAATCACATCAGATGACAAAATGCTGGACAATCACATGATACTGGGAATCAACGCCTAGCCAAATTGATACATATATTTTTGGGGGACACAATTCAGTCCATGACAGCGACCCTATAGGACAGAGTAGAACTGCCCCATAGGGTTTCCAAGGAGCAGCTGGTGGATTCAAACTGCTGATCTTTTGGTTAGCAACTGAGCTCTTTACCCCTGTGCCACCAGGGCTCCCATGGTAGAAGCCAGGGATGCTGCTAAAGATCCTACAATGCACAGGGCAGCACACACACACACACGCACACACACATACACACACACATACACAAAGAATTTTCCAGCACCAAATGTCAACAGTCATGTCGCTGAAACCCTGAAGGAAGAAAATTGGTACTTTAAAGAAAGGTCTTGAGACTCCTATACAAACCATCAGCCCAAAAGTGCCCTGAGACCTCCAGCTGCCATCGTCAAGGGCTGGCATCTAGTAGGTAGAGCTGTGGTCCCACCCCTTCCTCCACTCAGAGCCCCGGGGCTGCAAGATCCTCCCTGGGATTTTGCTTCCCTTTCAAGGCTGCCTCTGAGGTTAACTTTAACCATCTTTCAGTCTTATACCCATGTTGGGGAGTAGGCCGTATACACGATGTGGGTCCAGGCCCTTCCTGGACCTATGCCATTCAAGGCTCTGCAGTGAACTGCTGCATCCCCTCTCCAACATGCTGAGAGGGGCTCTGCCTGCCAGGACGGAGGGTGTAGGAGATATGTCCCTTTGCTTGCTCTCCAGTGGGAAATGTGAAGTCACTGAAGAAGTGACAAATATCAGGGTGTGTCCTACTCCCCCATGAAGTCAGCCTTTCTCTGCCCCTGTTCATCTCTAACAGCCTGAGCCTCCAGGCAGGGGAGCACTAGGTCAATTTTTGCTCCCAAGCTCTTAAACCCCAGAAAACCAAACCAGTCACCATGGAGCTGACCCTGACTCGTGATGACCCCATGAGTGTCAGAGTAGAACTGCGCTCCATAGAGTTTTTAATGGTTGAGTTTTTGGAACCAGATCATCAGGCCTTTCTTCCAAGGTGCCTCTGGGTGGACTGGAACAGCCAACCTTTCAGTAATCAGCAAAGCACCTAACTGTTTGCATCACCCACGCACTCCCCCAGGTTCTTACAGCAGAAGACATAGATTGCAAGTTACCCCAGGAGAAGCTACCACCTCAGCAAAGTACATCAGACCGTAATAGCTGGTCATTCAGGGACATTGTCAGCTCTCCTGCGTGCCTGCTGGCCCTTGTTTGTTTCTTATATCCGCTTCAGCAGAGATGAGACAGCACTGAACCCCCATACTCAGCAGATACTGAAAATGCTCCCATCGGCTTCTGCGAGAGCCTCCCACGTGGTAGGTGTGAGCAAAATCCATCCTCTGCCTAGAATGCAGAACTGAAACAAACCTAAGATAAAATCAGCAACAAAATAAATAGGCAACAACAACAGGAACAAAAAGCGGGGGTGGGGAGGGGGCCTGCTGCTTAGGTAAAATCCTACGATGAACAACGTTGGACCTGCCCCTTGGATTGTTGTTGCTAGGTGCCATCAAGTCCATTCAGACTCAGCGACCCTACATGCAACAGAACGAAACATTGCCTGGGCCCGCGCGACCCTCACAATCGTTGCTATGCTTGAGCCCATCGTTGCAGCCACTCTGTCAATCCATCTTGTGGAGGGTCCCTTGAATTGGAGGAGTTAAAAGAAGTTCTGGTCTCACAAATTAGATTACCCTTCTCACAGCCTCCTACGTCTTCCTCTATTGCTGGGGAAGCAGACGGTTTATTTGACATGCCTTGTGACAATCCTCCCACCAAACTCCAGGAACCCTTGGTGGCCAATTGGGTTTCAGTAGAGAAACTCCCCTGGCAGCCCTTCCTTCCCTCTCTCCACTGCTCCTTTTTCTGTCTGCCCCTCACTTTGGCTGCCCTTCCCAGCCCCAGCCTTTCCAGGAGATTTATAGAGCGAGTGGCTTGAGAACAAATGGGCAGACATTAGGCTGATGTGTTCTGCATACTAATGACAAGATACTGCTTCTGTACCTAGGGGCAACGCCAGGTCAGGCCAGTTTAACCATAAACTTTATTTATGGGCTTATAACTTCGCAGCTGCAGTACCTCCGCCCAGTCTTGCGACTGAGACCTCTCTCTCTCCGTAGATTCATACATATTTCTTTAAAACAATTCAAGGGCAGGAGGAGAGGGTGTTTTTAGCCCTTTCTGTATGATCTGGTGAGCAGTTCCTGTAAGGCAGATAAGCCAAAAGGAAAGGAAAGTCAGAGAAGGAAAGAGAGTCACAGTAGTAACTCCTTCCTTGGAGCTCCCAGGGCGGGAGTCTACTCCATCGCGTAGGGTACTTCTTAGTGTTTCAGAGGTGATATTTACTAAAGAATTTTTAGAGCCACCCATCTTGAATCTTGGATTTCAGAACGGATTGTCTGGTTCCAAACAGTTTAAGGCCCTTCCCCCGTGCAGACCATCATTGAAGTTTGACCATCTTTAGGAGTTCCTGGGTGGTGTACATGGTTACCACACTCAGAGGGTAACCAAAAAGGTTGGAGGTTCAACTCCACCTACAGGCACCTCGGAAGAAAGGCCTGGCAACCTGCGTGCTATTGAAAACCCTGTGGAGCAAAGTTCGACTCTTGACACTCATGCATTGGAGTTGGTTCAACAGCAACCAGCAGTGCATCAGCAAGCTGGTCCTTTCCAATCCGCATGGTTGTGAAGCTGTGAGCTCAGTGACTGCCTGCCCTTCCCTCCTTCGATCCTCACTACTCCCCTCCTGCACTGGGTGTTATGACCATGTTGGCCCAGGTTATCATTGCAGCGCAAGAAAGCAGCCAGGGTCATAGGTTCAATGTCCATTGAAATGGATTGATCTTGCATGGCCTCAATGTCACAGCCTCAGCTCCAGGATAGATATTGTGTGGCTAGCTCCAATTGTTCAATAAAGATGGACAGGTTACCTGCTGTGTGAAAAGATGCCATGTTTGGTGTCAGGGATACTATGGTGGACAAGGTACACGTGCTGTCTTGCTTGCTTTGAATACAGGGCTTAAAGGATGTAGGCAAGTCCATTTCCACTGCTGAAAGCACGTTTCAGAGTATATGTTGGTCCAGTTCTGGATCCCGGCCCATGACTTGTAAGCCATGTCTGTCCTTTGAGCTATGCACAGCACTGGCATGAGTCCTTATGCCTTTTCACCTAAGGGGGTATCCTGGGGGCTTAGGTCATAACCCTGCCCATCCACAGAATGGTTAACCTAGTTACCTTTGTTGCACTTCTGCTTGCCTTTCAATTACCAAAGGGATCTGAGACTCTGGTGGGTGAACAGAGAAAAAGGACGTGTGATGGGAACACCTGTGACCTTCAACAACAGCTGGAGAAACACCAGGTCACCAGTCAGCATCACCGCTTTTCTCTGGGACTTGGAGTTCACTTATTGGTTCTGCCCCCTCTGCAGTGGGAAATTGGATGAGGACATTCTTTGAAATTTGCTCAGAGCAAAATGTTCCCCTCTGGGTAAGGACCCTGGCCAAGTAGCCTTGAGATGCCAAAATTCCTCTTCCCCTAACTCTTTGGGATCTGCTCTGTGAGTGCAAAGCCCTGGCCTCATATGTCTTGGGTACTTAGCATCTGCTTAATGCTGAAGGAAAGTAATGCAAGATTTACCATTTATTCTTTCAGGGAATTTACCCCATTTCCATCTCCCTCTCCCTGTTTACTCCCAGGAAGCTGTAGGTCTCCCTTTGGTTGGCCACAACTGAGCTGTGGGCTGTATTAGCTCTGGTCCTTGGACCAGGAGCCACCTCATCTTGCTGGACACTGGAGAAGGGAATTACCAAGCCCATCTTGGAAAGTTTTGAAGCTCCAGAAGAAGAGAAGGAGACTCTTATCATTGCCTCCTCAGTGTCCTGGGGAAATCCAGTTACTTGGGGCCAGAGAGAAAAGATTAGAGCATGCGAGCCTTGGGGACATGATGGTAGAGAAGGAAACTGTAGGCTAGTGGAACAGTCCATGGTTTACTAACTGTGTGGCCTTGGACAATCACCTTACGGATCTAAGCCTCAGCATACAAATATTTGAAATGGGTACTATAACAATTTCTGCTGTTAAAGAAAATGACCCCCCCCCCACACTCATTTAAATTGAACTCAACACTTTTCAGAAACTAACAACTCATGATAAAGACAGTTCTGGGAAAAGTTTAAATAATTAGATAAGCTATAACTAGCCTACGGAATGCAGAAGTGCAAACTTAAGAAACCAGTCCAAGCTGCCTCTTGCCAATTGAGTGAATGACAACCAGTCATTTTAAATTTTCCCTTTGGGAAATCCCCTAACCGTCTGTACTATATATATAAGCTGATCACAGTTGTAACGTGACAAGCACATCTCTCCGGAGGGGTGCTCCCTGCTCTCAACATGTTTTTATACACCCAAATAAAACCTTTTAACTCTAGTTGACTTATTGATGAGATTTTTCTTTCGACCTTGCCCTTGCTACCTTGCAAGGTAGATGATGATGTGCAATGGGGTAATGGATATGTAAACTTTCTTAGAAGGGAGGATGGTGAGACTTCATCTTACTTACTTTGGACACATTCATCAGGAAAGACTAATTGCCAGAAAAGGACATCCTGTTTGGTAGAAGATGAGGGAAACCCACAATGAGATGGATTGACATGATAGCGACAGCAATGAGCTCAAACACACCAATGGTCATGAGGATGGCACAGGACTGGACAACGTTCCGTTCTGTTATACATAAGGTTAGCATGAGTTGGAGCCAACTGGATAGCAACTAACAACAATGACAAAGAAGTAAAGTGTTATAAAAATGTTAAATGGCTACTCAGAGAGTAGGAGTCAGATGCTGATGAAGATTTATTGTATAAATGAATACATAAGCCATTAAAGAGTTTGAAGACACCACAGCTTTTTAATCACAGTCAATGCCAGTGTATATAAACCTAGGTAGTAATGATGACTTGTCTAACTGTGCTTTTTAATGGGTTCACTGATTCTCTTTGCGGGGGGTATGTGCTTGCTAGGCTTCCCAGGAGATCATGAGGTTCCTGTTGGCAGGAAAGAGGTCTCTCTCTTTGCTGGTGTCTCTTCAGTGTCTGTGGTCCAGGGCTGTGTTCTTAGCCGGGAATCTCTTCCCTACTGAGCAACCACTGAATAATAGACTGGGGTAGGATGAGTTTGTGTGGACGTGGGAACACGTTTGCTAGCTTCTTAATGTTGGTGATGTACTATGCCTGCAGTTGTCATCAATAAAAGCCAACAGAATGAAAGTAGGGAGCTGTACAAGGTATTGCACTTTGAATGTAGTTGAAAAGGTGTGATGTGGATCAAGATTCCTTTTTCCCACCAACACTAGCTTTGGCTCTGCTTCAGAATGAAGTGATCTTGAGGGAGTCACTTTGCTCTCTGATTCTGAGTTTGCTCATCTATAAAATTGGGACCGAAAACCTACCTTGTAGATCTTCTGTGGATTGGAAATAGCATATGTAATGACCCTAGCACAGTGCCTTGAATACAATAAAAAAAAAAATAGTGCTTAGTAAATACTCTTTTCCTTATTGTTTGGTTCCAATACGGACTCAGTTCAAGATTGTGTTTGCTAAGTAGTGTAGAAACCGGGGCTCATGTCATCCAACTCTTTGATTTCCTGGAGACAAAGGCTCATCCTTTCCATATATCTGCTGCTGATTACATGACATATGAGTCTGTTCCAGATGTCCCCAGTTCTGTTTCCACAGATCCTGATGATGTTACTTCTGTACTTCAGCAGGTCCTAAAGGCACCACTGGGGGACCCTTCTGTCATACATCATTCATTTCCTACTTCACCATCCATCAAGCATTTTTTAAGAACTAACTGTGTTTTAGGTGCTATGATGGACATTGAGACATCTGTAGGCCAGTAGAACTACACCCACAGCATAAATACAACCTGATAAGAACCCACTTCCAAACGCAGCCCTCGAGATCCTGATAATAAAGAAGGTTCCTACTGATCCCCAGTCCATTGGCTCAAGAAAAGAACTTTAAACTCATTGCCGAGATTCAAGGAGTTCTCGTGTTTTGTTTCTCATGATGTCTTCTTTCCCAAAGCAGTGAGAAGAAAGAGATGATAGAAAATGGGATCAAGGAAGAGATGCTCTGCAATTTAGACTCTTCATTAGGAGTTAGCAAACCTTTTCTGTAAAGAATCAGACAGTATGTAATTTTGGCTTTGTGAATCATACTGGTACTGTCGCAACTAGTCAACTCTGACATGATGGCATGAAAGCGGTCGTGGATAATCTGTAAGAAATGAGCATGACTATAAACCAATCAAGCTTTATTTACAAAAACAGGCAGTAAAACTACAAAACACTGATTAAAAAAAATCAATGAAGATCTAATTAAACAGAGAGATAGTTCATATTCATATGTTTGAAGACTCTTTTGTAAAGATGTTGAATCTTCCCAACTTTGTCTACAAATTCAGTGCAATTCCAATCAATATTGACAAACTAAGTCTAACATTTACATGGAAAGAGAAAGGACCTAAAACAGCCAATACAACACTAAAGAAGAAGGACAAATTTGGAAGCTTCACATTATTTGATTTCAAGACTTACTAGCAAGACAATTATAATTATAATGAAGACATTATGGTGTTGGTGAAAGAATAGACACACAGATGAATGGAACAGAATAGAAAGTCTAGAAATAGACCTACACAAACATAGTCAACTGATCCTTGACAAAAAAGCCAAGGCAATTCAGTGGCACAAGAACAGTCTTTTCAACAAATGGTGCTGAAATAATTAGACATCCATATGCAAAAAAAAATGAATCTTAGACATAGGTTATATAACTAAGATGCAAAACTATAAAACTTCTTGAAGAAAAGATAGGAAAAAATCTACAATAACCTTGGGTTTGGTATGAGTTTTTAAATATAACACCATGATCGATGAAAGAAAAGAATTCAAAAGTTGAACATTATTAAAATTAAAAACTTAATATTTGTGAAACGCATATCTGATAAAGGTCTTGTATCCAAAATACACAAAAAATTCTTAAGCTCGACAATAAGAAAGCAAACAAATCCAATTAAAAAATGGGCAAAAGATCTGAACAGACACTTCACCGAAGAAGATATACAAATGAAAAATAACCATATGAAAAGATGCTCAACAACATTGGTCTTTACGGAATTGCAAATTAAAGCAATAATGAAATATCAGTATAGACTTGACAATACCAATTTCTGGCACGGATATGGACCAACAGGAACTCTCATTCATTGCTAGTGGGAATGCAAAATGGCCCAGCTACTTTGGGAGACAGTCTGGCAGTTTCATCAAAAAACTAAGCATAGTCTTATCATGCCACCCAGTAATCATGTTTCTAGGTATTTACCCAACTGATCTGAAAATTTATGTCCACACAAAAACGTGCACACACACATTGATAGCAGCTTTATTCACCATTGCCCAAAACTAGAAGCAACCAAGATTTTCTTCAATAGGTGAATGGGTAAGCAAACGGTGGTCCATCCATATAATGGAATAGTATTTAGTGATAAAAAGGAATTAGCTATCAAGGCATGTAAAAACATAGGTGAATCTTAAATATGTATTGCCCAGTAAAACGTGCCAGTCTGAAAGAGCTACATACTGCGTGATTCCAATTATATGACATGCTGGGAAAAGGCAAAATTATAGTGACAATAAAATGATCAGTGTTTTCCAGGAGTTCTGGAGGAAGCACTGAATAAGATAAAACTCAGGGGATGTTTTAAGGCAGTGAAGCTATTCTGTATATATTTTAATGGTGAATGTAAGATATTGAGTATTTGTCAAAACCCGTAGAACTTTACAGCAGTAAACCGTAATGTACGCAAATGTCTTAAAAACACTGAGGAAGTCCAGGGATCCTAGGATGGAATGAAGAATGTGACAACAGAATATATCTCTATTACAAATGTGTGAAAAATCTCATTGAAGGGGGTGGTGGTATAAGGTGCCAACCTGAGTAACTGTAAATGAGTGGAGTCTTTCAGTTAGCTGCTAAGCACTTAACCAGGGCTCCTTCCCCATGGGGTTGCAGGTAAACAATTTTCATACTGCAATACATGTACACTGGGATTGAACAATGAAGTAAACGGGTGGTAGATGGTGGGAGCCAGGTTTCTCACTGTTTTGAGAAGAAAGTTACAGATAAGCAAAAAGGACAGGCTCAAATGGCCCCTGTGGTAACAGATTAGAGTGGGAGATGTCATGTGAACTCATGTTTAGATTAACCTATAGACAGATATTTACATATAGAAATAGTTGCAGATATGTGTAGATCATGGGTTAGTACACACACACACATCTTATTCTTCTGTCAGCTTGAGGCAGCCTAGAAGCAAAGACACCCCACTAGCAAAAAACACGCCTAATGCCCAGATATTGCTTTCTAATACCATTTGACAATAAAAAGAACCAGCATTCCTTGGAAAAATGACCAAGTCTAGGACTTGGGGAGAAAATACCCAAGATGAGCTGGAAACATGTGGTAGTGCCAGAAATTACGGAAGTGCTTAAAACAACAACAATCCATAATGATGGGGTACATCAAAGGGATACAGGACTGAAATAGCTCCCCATTGCCAAAGAGAGAACAATTTTAGCAACAAAATTAACAAACTAGTATCAGATTATAACCCAAAGTATAAACAAATGTCCTTATAAATATCAAGCATAAATGTCCTTATCCTTGAGTTCATATTGCTTTAAAATAAAGGATTGCATAAATAAATAAGTGGAGGAGAACAGACAAGTCTCCGGTGCAGAAGCATTCCAGATCATTTAGGTAGATAGTCTGCCCTTAAGGTGGCGGAGCATAACTCCCTTACTCCTTAAGTGTAGGCTGCACACAATGACTTCCTTCCAAAGAGTACAGTATGGAAAGGAAGAAAAAAAAAACAGTAACTTCATAGTAGAGAAACCTGACCAACACCCCCTCAAGCCAGGTAGCCAAGGTTAACATCAACAGTGATAAGTATATACCCTTGATGGGGAGCCCTGGTGGCTCAGTGGTTAAGAGCTTGGCTGCTAACCAAAAGGTTGGCAGTTTGAATCCACTAGCCCCTCCTTGGAAACCCTATGGGGCAGTTCTACTCTGCCCTTGGTGAAAATGGTTTCCCTTCCGAAAACACAGGATTCCAATGTGATCGCGAGAAAAACATCGGATAAACTCCGACTGAGGGACATTCAACAAAATACTTTATCAGTACTTCTCAGAACTGACATGGTCATCAAAAACAAGGAAAGACTGAGAGACACTCCCAGCTAAGAGGAGCCTAGAAGACAGAGAACAAGTATAATGTGGTGTCCTGGATGGAATGCTGGAACAAGAAAACGAACATTAGGGAAAAGCCGAGGAGCTTTGTTGTTGTTAGGTGCCATTGCATCTATCCCAACTCATGGCAACTCCATGTCACAGAGTAGTACTGTCCCATAGGGTTTCCTAGGCTGTAATCTTTACAGGAGCCGATAGCCAGATTTTTCTCCCTAAGAGCTGCTGGGTGGGTTTGAACCACCAGTCTTTTGGTTGGCAGCCGAGTGCTTAACTGTTTGGCCACCAGGGACTTTAGTCAGTAATAATTTATCAAGACTGGCTCATTAGTTGTGACAAATGTGTCATAGTAATGCAAGGTGTTACAATAAGGAAAACTGGGTGTGGGGTCTATGGAAACTCTGCATTATCTTCTCAATAATTAGGTAATTATAAAACTGTCCTAAAATAAAAAGTTTATTAAAATATAGGCAACAGGTTGGATTTGGCCCACGGCTGTAGTTTGCTAACCTACACTCTCTAACAATATTTTCAAACCTGGCTGTTGACTAGAATCACTTAAGGACATTTTTCAATTTTTTTAATAGACAACTTACGTATTTCAGAAACCAAGACACTATAAAAAGTCTTGCTCTTACCCACGTCCCCAGGCATTCTGTTACCCCTGCTCCGTTTTATGTAAGCACTAGTTTCTTGTATTTCCTTATTTTATTTTGTATATTGTATTTCCTTATGCAAATATAAGCAAGATGAAAGCATATTCTTGACTTTGCTCCTTTCTTCTTATACATATAGTAACACCCTATACTTATTATGCAGCTTCTTTTTTTTTTTTTCTTTCTATATATTCTTGAGATCTTTCAATATCAGTACAGAAACACACCTATGCCTTCCCAAGGTGGAGGATACCAATGTTTTGGATTCCATCAAAGATAAACCAAACGAACCCCGTTCTTGTCGAGTCAATTCTGACTCATAGCGACACTATAGGACAGAGAAGAACTGCCCCATAGGGCTTCCAAGGAGTGGCTGGTAGTTTCAAACTGCTGACCTTTTGCTTAGCAGCCAAGCCCTTAACCACTATACCACCAGGGCTCCCCATCAAAGATGGCACCCCTCAAAAAGAAACCATAGGCTGAGGTAATCCATAGGCTCAGGAGAATATTCTCACCCCGTATAGGGGTTGCCTCTTGGTATTTAAAGTAGAGGCACATTTGGGTTGTCCTGAATTTTTGCCATTATGAGTTATGCCACAGTGAATAGTCTAGTATATATTGAATTATAAAGTTGTGGAGGTCTATCTCTGATGCCTGCACCCCCACCTCAAGCCAATCAAATCAGAAATTCTGGGCGCAGGACCTGGACACCATTATTTTTCTGAAAAGTCCTCCAGGTAATTGTAACGTACAGCCAGGAGTAAGAGGCACCCCTGTAGAGCCAAGCCATCCTGTAAGTAAGAGCAGGCTGGCAATACTCTCACTGGACTTTACATATAGGGCACTGATTCTCAAGGCAAGCTAAGTATCAGAATCACTAACGGGCTATTTAACAGCACCCATAAAAAAAAAAAAATTTTTTTTTTTTTATGTCCAAGGCTCACCCCAGAAAAAAATGAACCATAATCAGTGGAGGTAGAGCACCATGTGAGTTGTTTTCTTTTTTTTTTTTTTTAGTCCCCCCCTATGATTCCCTGTGGGTGTAGTGGTTAAAAGCAACAGCTGTTAACCAAAAGGTCGGGAGTTTGAATCCACCAGCTGCTCCTTGGAAACTCTATGGGGCAGTTCTACCCTGTCCTATTGGGAATCGACTTGATGGCAACGGTTTTTTTTTTTTTTTTTTAATGATTCTAATGTGCAGTCAGGGTGAATAAGAACCACCAATCTGGGGGAAAATGTACCTCGTTAGAGAGAGAGGGTTATTTGTGGAATGAGAGCTCTGTCTTATCTTCTTCACCTAGACCTTCTGGTCCATTTTCTGCCACACTCTTCCTCTTCCTCTCCCTAAATGCCTTTAAAATTACTTTTGGAAGTAGATCTGGGGCAAAGGATGAATGGCTTTCATGGTGAGTGCCCACAACGCAAGGGTGGGGTGGTGGGCGTGTCTCGGCCCACAGATAGCACGAACATGAAGGTAACGCCTGCTGTTGAAGGGCGTGCATCACTGCCCATCCGTGAGCTCCCAGATTAATATTTTGCCAGCCCTTGATGAATTTTTGTTTCCTTCCGGCAGAGTCTCCTTCCCATCAACAGAGCTCTGGTGAGCAATGGGGGCACTGGTATACAAACAGAAACTTCTCTTTCCTTGACTTCAAAATGAGTTGGATTGAAATCTAAGGCATTGCTTCCTTGTTGTGGCATGGGGAAGGAAGAGTGGAAACTGAATTTTGGAAGAGAAATAAAAAGTCCTTAAAATTTGGCATGTGTTGAGTGCTTACTCATGGAACCCTTACCCCAAATATATTGCATAGACCCTGTTAACATTACAATGGGAAACTGAGACATAGAGAGGCTAAGAAATTTGCCTGAAGTAACACAGACAGGTAGTACCAAGGCAAGTGGGTCTCAAAACTGGGTATACTCAGCTCCCAAACCCAAGAAGACAGTATACTGTCTTCTTCTAAGAGCGAGTAAGTAGTTTCCTGGCTCTCCGAACTGCCTCAAGCCTATGGTTTCTCTTTGAGCATCGCCATCTTTCATAGAATCCAAAATGTTGGTGACTTCCACCTTGGGGAGGCATAAGAGGAATTTCCATGTATTATCTGACTCTATTTCAAGATTCTACCACCCTTCTATCAGTTTGCATTACTGTAGTGGCTTGCATGTTGCTATGATGCTGGTATTTCTAATACTGGCAGGGTCATCCATGGTGGACAGGTTTCAGCAGAGCTTCCAGACTAAGACAGACTAGGAAGAAAGGCCTGCCAATCTACTCCTGGAAATTAGCCAGTGGCAATCCTATGGATCACAACAGAATATTGTTCAATATAGTGTTGGAAGATGAGCCCCGTAGGTTGGAAGATACTTCAAATGCACAGGGGCTGTAACAATGAACTCGATTATACCAACAATCATGAAGATGGTGCAGAACCTGGCAATATTTCATAAAAGGACAGCTTTGCATCTCCAAACAAGCCATTGTGCTATTTCATGGTGTTGTACCCATACGTCCTTCTTAAGGTTCCTCATAGAATATGGATGTCACCTACTACAACACCATGACAGTAATCATTATGGATATCATGTGTATGGAAGTGTTACCCTCTTTGCCTCATTTAATCCTCATTTGACCTGATTAGATAAACCAACTGGGGCTCCAAGAACTTAAGTGACCTTTCCAAGATCACACTACTAGGAAGTATACAGCCAGATCCAAATTCAAGTCTCATTTGACACCAGTACCTGTGCTCCAACACTGCCCGGCCTATTCTGATGTGTTTTCCAGGGAAACTTTCTTTTTCACCCTGTGGTGTGTCTTTCTACTCCACTCTCCCTACTAAAGTCATTCAGAACTTTTAAATCTCTTTTTTCTCCTGCCCAAGCCAGGAAGAATTAGGTCACAGTGGATGGATTGATATGGAGAGTTAACCCATGTCCTCCCCAACTGTGGCCAGACCAATTCCAGACATTAGAGTCAAGGGCAAGGAATGGGCATGAGAACCCAAGGGTTAATATTGCTATAGTGGGAAAGTTATCTGCTTTGTTGTAAAACACAGCTTCCCAGCACTACAGAAGGGGCTATTAGCATGCAAATGTACTTTGCCTCATGCTTTTTAATGTTTTACTTATCTTAATTGCTGAAACCGGTTGTAATTTCCAAGCACTGCTAGCTTCAGGGAAGCAGTTTTCTCTAAAGGAGGCTGTCATTGCACCTGGAAGGATTTTGAATTCTAATTTTATTAACCAGTTGGGTGAGGCATTTTCTCTTATTCCTCAAAAGGAAAACAAAAAACAAAAAGGACCTGGTTGAAGTTAAGGACCTTTTAATTTTGCTCCAGTGCTTAGCTAGTTTCCTCCAAATCTTTGGTTCAGAGCTAGACATTTCCAATAAGAGATCAAAAGCCACATACGATCACTCAGCCCTATAAAAAAATGAAGTCCTGATGCATGCCACAACATGGATGAACCTTGAAAACATGCTCAGCAAAATAAATCAATGGCAAAAAGACAAATACTATATGCTCGCCCTTATATGAAATAAGCAAATAAATAGAAAACAAAGATTGTTAGCGGGTTACTAGGAGTGGGAGGTAGGGGAAAGGTTGAGTTGGTTGGGGGACACTAAGTTTATGCTAATGGTGGTGGAATAATTTGGAAAAGGATAATTGTACAACATGACGAATGCAATCAATGTCACTGAACTATACCTGTAGAAATTGTTGAAAAAATCCCGGGTGATATTTGATGAAGATAACTGTGAGTTTATTAAAGATTTTGGATATCAGGCCCCTGATTATCAGTTTGCCAAACCAAACCAAACTCTATGCTGTCAAGTCGATTCTGATTCATAGGAATCCTGTAGGACAGAGTAGAACTGCCCCATAGGGTTTCCAAGGAGTGGCTGATGGATTCAAACTGCCAACCTTTTGTTTAGCTTCCAGGCTCTTAACCACTGTGTCACCAAGGCTCCAGGCTATCAGCTTGCAGCAATGAATATTTCTGAATGCTACCTGGATTGGCGTATAATTCATTCTATCATTCCAGGGATATTCTAAATGAGTAAATTATTGCTAAGGTGCCTTCCAACTCTAAAACGTAATGATTCTATAAAGTAGATAAGGTCTGGAGAAATGAACCAATGTCAAGGGAAGAGGAATGTCACTGCTAACACCCAGCAAGACATTCTCAGCCACTTTAAGGAACAATTGTTGACCCTCTGGTTCCTTGCTCTTTTCTCCTTTCCTACCCCTTACCCACACATACATCCTAACTGAATTTTTTGTCTGTTTGTTTACCAGTCACTAGTGAATGGTGAAGGAGCCCTAGTAGCACAATGGTTAAGGACTTGGCTGTTAACCAAAGGGTGGTTTGAACTCATCAGCCACTCTGTAGGGGGAAAGACCTAGAGACCTGCTCCCTTGAAGATTATAGCCTAGGAAACCCTATGGGGCAGTTTACTCTGTCATGTGAGGTCACTATGAGTCGAAATTGACCCAACAGCACCTAACAACGATGACTATGAACAGTGATAGTCCTCTTCTGAGGGACTGGTAATAAACTCTGAAATTGGTTGCAGCTCCAGAAAACAGGTCATTCTTTTGGAGCTTCCATAGATACCAGTGTTGGTCAGGCCATTTCATTTTCTGGAATTATTTTATGATGGCACTTTTGGAGATAACCAGCCTGGCTGGATACGTGATTTCTGATTAAAAAGCAGGAGCCTACAACAGCATCTTGGGCAATTAGTCACTTCACACTGACCCAGGACCCTTGAGAGTGGGGGTAGTGGGTGAGGGCCATAAATGTGCAGTAAGAGGGTGCAAGTCCCACCTCCCACCCAACCTGATGCAAAAAAAGTCAGCATACATAAATATTCTGCCTCGGCTGAATTTGTACTGTAAATACTATATTTTCTTTTCACTTGAAAGAAGAGCCCTGGTGGTGAAATGGTTAAATGCTTGGCTGCTAACCAAAAGGGTGGTGGGACACGCATGGGGTTGCCATGAATTGGAATTGAATCAATGGCAACTGGTTTTTTTGTGGTCATTCTCTTATTCGTTATTTAGCTCGCAATTTAATTCTGAGTTTCCTGGAATCCCAAGTATACTACAAAATGATGGAGAACCATGTTCTCATTATTTGATGAATGAAACAGCAATATACCTGTAACATAAAGACTAAGACAGGCCTCCTTCTTCTTTGGATTCATTGTCATGCACCCCCTGTGTCTCCTCTTACCAAGCGTTCTTCTCTACAGCCTACAAGATGCCCTGGACAGCATCTCACCCCTAGTAACTTCCTCATAACAGGATGTTAGTTAAAGCACCAATAAGAAAAACAACACAAAGACAAATCATGAATTTACCTATTGACCGATGCCCAGGTTATTGGGGTTGGGAGATTGTGGTGTCTGAACAGACTGAAATCAAAGCAAGAAAGCATTACTATGGCAGAGCTAAGTTCTGGACCAAGTCTGAGAAGCTAATGATGATACAGTGATGGTCCAGCAGTAGAATACTGTACTCACCTTCCATATGGGAGACCTAGGTTCGATTCCCGGTCAAGGCACCTTATGGGCAGTCACCATCCACCTGTCGGTGGGGGCTTGTGTGTTGCTTTAATGTTGAGCAGGTTTTAATGGTGCTTCCAGACTAAGATGGACTTCTAAGAAGAAAGGTCTGGCGATCTACTACTGAAAACCAACCAGTGAGAACCATATGGATCACAACTGTCCTATCTGCAAGTGATGAGGGGGATGGTGCCCCACTGGGCAGCATTTCATTCCATTCTGCGTGGGTTGCTTTGAGACGGGGACCAACTGGACAGCAGCTAACAACAGCAACAACCAAGAGAGGACAAGAGGAGTTTGTGACCCAGGTTGAGGAGTATTGTATGTGAGCCAGGTGGCAAACTTCAAAGATTTAGCGTGCTATTAGCTCACTGGATCAAATCGTAAATTCTTTCATTTTTGTCTTTTCAGATTTGTTTTTAGTGGAGGTTGTGAGTGGGACTGGTGGGTGCAGGGAGAAAGGCTCCCCCCTTTTTGAGCATCTCATCTGTACCAGGCCCTTGACATTCACTGACAATGTTGGGGAATGAGATTGCAGACAGAAAGGAATCTGTCCCATCATATAGCTAAGGGGATACGATCTGTTACATGCTTATTTTCAAGATCGTGTGGTTCTAGCATCCTTGAGGAAGGCTGTGGATTTGCAGTTTGGGGCTGGGCAACCTGAGGTAATGCTCACCTCCTTCAAGGAAACGGGGAGGTAGGGCAAGATCACCTGAAGTTACATTTCAAGGAAGTAGCTGCCAGATCCTGGAGGGGACATCTTGATTTACATACTTTCCAAAGAGACAGAGAAAGAATTTGCAATGACAAGTTATCTAAACACAGTTCTGAAAGAACAGAGGAGGAGGGCAGCCTCTTCCCTTATTTTCAACAGGGAGAATTAAAACCCCTCATTGAAGTTTGTGTTTTTCCTTACAACCAGGGATTCCGAAGGGTTCGTTCCTGTTCAAATGCCTGTGAGAATTTGCATTTCCACTCCAGAGTTACTGAATCAGAACCTGCAAGATCCCCAAGTGATTCTGATGGATAATAGATTTTGAGAGTCACTGCTGTACTAGTGGGTCCCAGAATTGGTTTCTACCCAATTGTTTGAAATGCAAATTATCAGCAGGGGTTCCAACCAGAATGAACCTGTTCAAAGCTCTAATTACAACAACTTATCACGACCCAAACCAAAAAAAAAAAAGCCCAAAACCCATTGCCACTGAGTCAATTTCAACTCATAGTGACCCTATAGGACAGAGTAGAACTGCCCCATATGGTTTCCAAGGAGCACCTGGTAGATTTGCACTAGTGCCAAACTTTTGGTTAGCAGTTGTAGCTCTTAACCACTACACCACCAGGGTTTCTAAGAAAACTAGAAAACCCGTTGCTGTCCTGTGGATTCCAACTCATAGTGACCCTATAGGGCAGAGTAGAACTGCCCCATAGGGTTTCCAAGGAACGGCTGGTGGATTCAAACTGCCGACCTTTTGGTTAGTAGCTGAGCTCTTAATCACTGAGCAACCAGAGCTCCACAATCCAAGGAGGTAGGCTTTGTCTCCATTTTGCATAAAAATGAAACTGAGGCTCAGAGAGTTATGCAGTTCACCCAAGGCCCCATGCTCACGCGGAGAGCTGCAGAACCAGGGCTCTAAGCAGTTCTCCTGGATTCCAAACCTTCCCCTTCCTCCACATTGTATCCTGGCTGTGGGCCCAGACCCTCCTTCCTTTACCTCTGCAAAGCCTCCAAGAAGAACTGGTGATGGGAGGTTCCCTAGAAGGCAGCACCAGTCACAAGTGGCCTCGCTCTGTCCCCTGCCACCCACCAGCCCTTCCCCTCCCCAACAATTTCAACTTGTCTCCGTCAGAGGAAACCTGACTTTTCCCATTGATGGAAATCACTGGCCAACAATACGCCCAGTGCACCCCCCTTGCCTGAGCCAAGCTTCAGGGCTGACTCCTCCCCATCCCCCACCTGCCCTGACCCTCCTTTTGGGGGGAAGCTTTCTGCATAACAATGCCTGGCCCAGTGCTGCCCCGAGCTGCCCTTTAGCTATTAGCACCTAATGAAAATGTAACCGTATTTAACCCCCCACGGTCCCAGATTAGGCCTGAGGGCCCAAGTGGGTTTAATGCCTTTGTATGGTAAGCACCCCGCTCTCCATTTGGCTGGTCCATCCCTTTCTCCTGGAGAGGACGCCGAGCAGTGTATGGCTAACTGGGACCTCTCAGCTGTCCAGGCCACAATGGGGAAAGTATCTTTTGTGGCATTAACGGCTTTGGGGAGGGGGAGAAGGGAGGGTGCGGGCTGGTGGGGAGGGGGTGCCGCTGAAGAGGAGAACAATGCGTGAGAAGCCGAGGCTGTGGGTTTCCCACACGGACCAATATGGCCCCCCCACCCCCCTCTGGGAGAGACAGATCCACCACAACCAGCCCACAGCTGATCTGGCCTTGATTGGCTTTTTTTTTTTTTTTTTTCATTGTGCTCTCAAGGGACGAAAATCCTTTTGTGGCGTGAAAGGAGAGGCGTTCCTGTCGTCCCCTCCCTCGAACTGATTGGCTCTGTCACAAGATGGCCAAATCCACCGGATTAATGTGCGGCCGGCCGGGCTGCGGTGTGGGGACGTCTGAGTCCGCCCCTCTGAGCTAGCCTGTCTGCGGCCCTGGGAGCAGGGGAGGGGGACCCCGAGGGGCAGGCCACCTCTCTCTTCATATTTATTATTCCCCCCAGCCCAGTCCCGCAGGG
Organism: Loxodonta africana; assembly: GCF_030014295.1. Lineage (NCBI taxonomy): Eukaryota > Metazoa > Chordata > Mammalia > Proboscidea > Elephantidae > Loxodonta > Loxodonta africana. The sequence continues at coordinate 20,723,729 of NC_087359.1, forward strand.
ATGTTTATTCATGGGGCACATCTGCTGGCTGGCAGGCGACATGTCTCTTGTTAGAAAGAATGCCCGAGGTCCCCAAGGAGCCAGGAAAGTGGGGCACATTCCTTAGGACCGGCCTTGTTGCTCTGCTGGAATGGTCCTGCGGCTTTCCTAATCTACCTGTAATCTACACCAACCAGCTCCCAGCCGCTTGGGCCCCATACAACTTACCTCTGGATCTTAGCTCTTGCAGGTACTCAGTGGGAGACTACAACAGCGGCCCCTCCGCCCCTTCTACCTGAATCACCCTTCCCCATGTTGCTTCTTGTAAAAATCCCAGCCTTCTTTAAGAACTAGTTCAGGTCACATCTCTCTGACACTCCTATTTGGAAGAGAACTTTTTTCCCCTCTGGCCTCTCATATTATTTTGTGCCTTTAAAAGAAAAAAAATTGCATTCACTACTTTAGAATTCTCCCCTTCCATGCAGGAGACCTGGGTTTGATTCCTGACCAATCCATGTCATGCACGGCCACCACCTGTCTGTCAGTGGAGGCCTGCGTGTTGCTAGGATGCTGAACAGATTTCAGTGGAGCTTCCAGACTAAGATGGACTTGGAGGAAAGGCTTGACAGTCTACTTTTGAACATGGGCCATGGAAAACCCTATGGGTCACAATGGTCCGATCTGCGACAAATCATGGGGATGGCGTGGGACCAGGCAGCATTTCGTTCTACTGTGCATTGGCCGGGGAAAACTGGAGGGCAGCTAACAACATTTTGTACCTTAAGGAGATCATGATTGGAAGGTATGCCTTCCCTCTTCTCCTGGTTTATAAGGTCAGAGGACAGGATTTGCCTCTAGTCCATCCTTTTTACCCAATCTGCCCCAGCCAGTGCTGGCCATAACATATGTCCTTGGGGGACATTATTCAGTAGCTGTAGATTGAATCAAGTGAATGAACGTGTGGAGAACATGGGGCTGAACTCATGTGTCCTGGAACTCACTTTTGGATCGGTCACGGATGCTAGGAATAGTCAACAAATTATGTGATGCCTCAGTTTCCCCAATGGCACCAACGTTTGCTCCAATATAGTTTTCCATTTGTCTTGTGTGTGGCTCTAGCAGTGCCATGCATATCAAAAGATTAGGTGTCAAGGGAAAAGGAAGACCTGGATACAAAGAGGACCAAGAGACCTATACCAGATTTGGGGATACAGGACACACCATGAAGCCATTCATAATTTAATCTGTCCATAAGATCAGCTATGCAGCGGTCAGGCTAAAAATTACTTTTGAATTGGCAGCTGCGAATGTCTTTGCCATTTTCCAACACAATTGACATTGATCTTGGGAACAGGACAGCCTATAATGCTTAGAAATATGGGCAAGGAGGGGAAATAAAAATTAAAAAATTGTGGTGTTTTTATGGACAAGCCAAGCAGCAAGGTTTTAAGTGAAGAAGTGGCAGTAGACAAAATTGTGTCGAAGCCATGCAACTTTAGCAGTGTTACCAAGAGTTCAGATTAGATGGTGACTAGTTCTGGTTCTGAGTGGAGACTATAAATATCAGGTAAGATTTTGGAAACAGGTGGCATGCTTCTAAAGTGGAATGGCCAATGTTCATACGGTAGGTAGTACCATATCTTTCAGGTATGTGATTGACAGACTGGAAGGTTCCTCCTTCCAGGAAAAAGCAGGGAAGAGGAGCATGGCTGGAGTAGAGTCTTTCATCTATAATTGCTACTTAAATAATTCTCAATTGTAGTGGTTAAGTGCTACAGCTGCTAACAAAAAAGTCAGCAGTTTGAATCCGCCAGGCTCTTCTTGGAAACTCTACGGGACAGTTCTACTCTGTCCTATAGGGTTGCTATGAGTCGGAATCGATTCAAAGGCAGTGGGTCTGGTTTGTTTTTTGGAGTATCAGTTTTAGCCTTGTAGGGATATATCATTGCTGATGTCAGATGGATCCTGGCGGAAAGCAGAGAATACCAGAAGGATGTTTACCTGTACTTTATTGACTACGCGAAGTCATTCAACTGTGTGGATCATAACAAATTATAGATTACAATGAGAAGAATGAGAATTCCAGAACACTTAATTGTGCTTATAAGGAACCTGTACATAGATCAAGAGGCAGTCATTCAAACAGAACAAGGGGTACTGCGTGGTTTAAAGTCAGGAAAGGTGTGCATCAGGGTTGTATCCCTTCACTGTATTTATTCAATCTGTATGCTGAGCAAATAATATGAGAAGATGGATATATGAAGAAGAACAGGGCATCAGGATTGGAGGAAGACTCATTAACAACCTGTGTTATACAGATGATACAACCTTGCTTGCTGAAAGTGAAGAGGACTTGAAGCACTTACTAATGAAGATCAAAGACCACAGCCATCAGTATGGATTACACCTCAACACAAAGAAAACAAAAATCCTCACAGCTGGACCAATGAGCAGCATCATGATAAATGGAGAAAAGATTGAAGTTGTCAAAGATTTCATTTTATTTGAATCCACAATCAGCACCCATGGAAGCAGCAGTCAAGAAATCAAAAGATGCATTGCATTGGTCAACTCTGCTACAAAGGACCTCTTTAAAGTGTTGAAAAGCAAAGATGTCACCTTGAAGACCAAGGTATGCTGACCGTGGTATTTTCATATGCATGGGAAAGCTGGGCAATGAATAAGGAAGACTGAAGAAGAATTTATGCCTTTGAATTGTGGTGTTGGCGAAGAATATTTAATATGCCATGGACTGCCAAAAGAACAAACAAATCTGTCTTGGAAGAAGTACAACCAATCAGAATATTCCTTAGAAGCAAGGGTGGTGAGACTGTGTCTTACATACTTTGGACATGTTGTCAGGAGGAATCAGTCCCTGGAGAAGGACATCATGCTTGGTAAAGTAGAGGGTCAGCAAAAAAGAGGAAAACCCTCGACGAGATAGATTGACACAGTGGCTGCAACAATGGGCTCAAGCATAACAAAGATTGTGAGAATGGTGCAGGATGGGGCAGTGTTTTGTTCTGTGGTACATAGAGTCACCATGAGTTGGAACTGACTTAACACACCTAACAACAACATATCAGTTATTCACACTTTAGTACGAACTAACACACTCACATGACCTTTCTTCTAAATCTTTGCTGTTACTAGCTGCTGAGGTAACGGGAACTTGATTACCAGGAGAAGGCTTGATGGGGGGCTGAGTAAAGGCTCAGGAAACTTCAACACCCTCTGAGAAAGGACCCTAAGAGGGAGAGAAGTGCAGAAAGGAATGGATATGGTTGTCAAGACTTTTTTTTTCTTTTAACATTTAGCCTAAGATCAGTCCTGTCTTGGAAATGTGGCAATGACTTTCTCACTCTACTACACTTGTTCCCAGAACCTTGCATACAATAGCTAGTGCTGCAACATTTTTCCCTTACAGGTTAAATAAGGGGGCCTAAGAATTGAAAAGGAGCCCTGGTGGTGCAGTACTTAAACTCTTGGCTGCTAACCGAAATGTTGGTGGGTCGAACCCCTTGGCCGTTCCACACAAAGATCAAAACCCATTGCCGTCTAGTGGATTCTGACTCATAGCAACCCTGTGACAGAGTAGAACTGCACCATAGAGTTTCCTAGGCTGTAATCTTTACAGAAGCAAACTGCCACATCTTTCTCCCATGGAGCAACCAGTGGATTCAAACTACCAACCTTTTGGTTAGCAGCTGAGTGCATAACCTCTGTGCCCTTGAAAACTCTATGGAGAAGTTCTGCTCTGCCCTGTAGGGTCACTATGAGTAGGAATTGACGGCAGCAGGTTTACAAACCAAAAGCACTGTACAAAAAGAAAAAACCAAAAGGTTGCACCAGTTCTTAGTTCCATTCAAGCTTTACAAACTACTACTTGGAATACAATCCATTCCCAGCTTGGGATTAGTGTGTAGACTGGACGGGGAGGGGCAAGGGCCTGTGGGAGGACTGATGTGAATCAGGGGATGGAGGAAATGGCCGAGTTCGGAGCAGTGGTCTCACTAGGGCTGGTGTCACACCCCCATGTTAATTACCACAATATTGTAGCTAAAACACCAGAAAATCTGACAAAATCAGCGACTATAAAAATACTGGTAGCAAGGAAAACAACAGGGTGTGCTTGTAGCACATGCAGACGAAACCACGTGATTTGAAACATCGTTGTAATTGGGTAACAATGACAGCTCTGATCACAGCACCTTAGGGGGTTTAAAAAGTAAATCAGCAGAGCGTTTTAGCCTTTCCAGTATCTTGATACATATAAGCCAGGCTTACCAAAAGATGTTTTTGTTATTATCACTAACTACAGGGATATTTTTTATAAAAAGTAATAAATTCCTGCTGAAACACTGCACAAAAATTTTTATAGACAGTCATTTTGGTGTCACTCACTCTGACAGTGTCACCTGGTGAAGTCCCCACCCCGCCACTGGCTCAGAGGCCATGGGGCACACCTGGTTTGACCAGTGCAGAGGAGGACCTGCAGTAGTCACCTGGGGTGGTAGATAAAAATGCAGATCTGGGTTCCCAGCTCAGACCTTCCACTTCACACTGGGGAGGGAGGGATGTCCTGGGAATCTGCAATTTAATGAGTACCCCAGGTGAGTTTTAGGAGCTTTCAAGTCTGAGAACAATTAGGTTGTAATGTACCACATTTGGAGCCCTCCCTTGTGGCGAAATGGTTAAGTGATATGGCTGCTAACCAAAAGGTCAGCAGTTCAAATCCACCAGCAGCTCCTTCGAAACCCTATAGGGCAGTTCTACTCTGTCCTGTAGGGTCACTATGGGTCAGAATCAATGTGATTTTAAGCTTGTTAAACACCCTCAGCAGTGATTGTTGAGAATTGAAAAACACTTCCAATTCATTAATTAAAAAACACTTTCAATTCATTAATTAACTCCAAGAGCCTGTTTTGTTTTTTTTTTTTGTTGTTATAAAGAGGATTGGTTTTAATAGAAAGAGAAAAAAGTTAATGTTCGAATACGAGGGTCCATCTTCCAAGACATAGTAAAGTTAAAAGGTGGATTTGAAAAAGCGAGAGGACGATGAGAATTCTGAGAAATTTTTATTTTCAGGTGAAGTGATCATTTATGAAATAAAAGTTCTTTGTTGTCAGTAAAGTTGAGTGTGTTTCTCTAAATAGGTTAGTTCTAGCTTATGTGCATTTGTCAAGGAGCCCTGGTGGCGCAACAGTTAAGTGCTCAGCTGCTAACTGAAAAGTTGGTGGTTTAAACCCATCCTGAGGCTTCAAGGGAGAAAGACCTGGTGATCTGCTTTTGTAAAGATTACAGCCTAGGAAACCTTATGGGGCAGTTCTACTCCGCCACATGCGGTCACTATGAGTAGAAATCGATTCATTGGGTTCCGACAATGACAAGCATTTGTCATTTGTGTATATGCACATATGCATAAATAATGCTTATATACATGCACAGCTCAGTTATAAATTTGAATTAGGCTTCCACTGTTGGGGGAGAAAGGATAGGAAGGAAGGGGCCCAAGGTATATGATAGGAAAAAAATCTCAAATAGGCTTTGGTTTATCAAAAGGAAGCATTGAGGTTGGTATTGCTTTTCTAAAGTAAAGTTGCTAGTCATTTTATACTTAAAAAGACTTTTTTTTTTTAAGCAAGGAGAACTATCTTCAGCTCTGTTTGTAGTCCTAAGAAAACCTGCATACCTTTTATAAAGGTCAAAGTAATTAGAACTGGGCTATGATGTCATAACGAATTAATTCCCACCAGGTGGATGTGTAAACAACAACCTTCTAAGGCAAACAGAGTTTACAACCTGAAGTGAACAATCAAGGTTTTCAAAAGCAAACATTTTAACAAAGTACTTTCCAATACCATTCTTTGCTTCAAGTTTTCCAAACCACACTATGGAAGCAGAAGACTCTTCACCTCAAAGTTGCTTCATAAAATCTATGTGTTTTCCTATCCTTGATATTATTTTGGTTTTTTTCTTTTCTTTTCTTTTTTCCCATAATTAAGCAAATAGTTTTTCTCTCTTCTTTCCTGAAGTATATCTACAGAAAAGTGCAGAAATGATAGATGAGCAGCTTGATAACTTTCTGAACACAAACTGAACACACCTGTGTAACTAGCACCTGGATCAAGAAACAGAACAGGAAGAGAATCCCCGCCCCCCATGAGCCCTTCTAGCTATGCTGGCCCCCTGCCCGAAAAGAGAAGCCCCTATCCTGACTTCTAACACAATGGATGGATTTGTGGTCCTTATTTTTATGCTTTCTATAAATGGGATCATACGAACTGGTTTGGAGCCCTGCAGAAAACCAAACCCATTGCCTACAGGAAGGAGATAGTAAGTCCTGAAGGGTCCTCACTGAGGCCTGTTTAGACTGGGACCAGCAAAATGATCCCTGGGACCAACTGTGACAGCCCCAGGGGGCAGCTGTAAAATAGTATCATCAAAAGAGCAGCAAACACATTACTGACTCGAACTAAATTGTGTGGGTCCTTGGCTCTTTTTAAAAAGAAGACATTATGGGATTAAGAACATTGGTTTTTGACAAAAAATATTCTGGGTTTTAAAGCGTTACTTTCCCACTATCTGCTTATATTGGTTCTGATGGCCACTTTTCTTTTTTATAAAATTTTGTACACATACTACGTACGTACATGTATATTCATATATAACCTATAAGGAGCCCTGGTGGTACAGTGGTGAACTGCTCAGCTGCTAACCCAAAGGTCAGCAGTTGAAACCCACCAATTGCTCCATGGGAGAAAGACGTGGTAGTCTGCTTCCATAAAGATTACAGCATTGGAAAACCTATGGGACAATTCTATTCTGTCCTATACGGTCGCTATGAGTTGGAATTGACTCAATGGCAATGGGTTTGTATGAGTATATAAAGCATATATGTATGTATATGTGTGTGTCCATGTGTATAAAAAAGAAAAACAAACCCATTGCCGTTGAGTCGATTCCAACTCATGGCGACCCTGTAGGGCAGAGTAGAGCAGCCCCATAGAGTTTCCAAGGAGCAGCTGGTAGATTCAAACTGCTGATCTTTTGGTTAGCGGCCGAGCTTTTAACCGCTGCCCCACCAGGGCTCCTGAATATGTATATGTATATTTGCCATCCCATTTAAATGTTAGAAAGTTGGTGCTGAAAGAGATACCTTTGCTTTTGTAAAGAGAACCTGAGGCATAGAGAGTGATGATGACTAGCTCAAGTTCACAGAACAAGCAAGAGAGAGAAACAGAGGTTAGAACCCAGATCTCCTACTGCCCAATTCAATGAGCTGTTTGCTCCTCAGCTTCCTGTCAGCTGGTGGTTCCTCTCTGCGGTGCGACAGGGCAGCTGGGTTACAAGTTGAACAGAGGGAACAGCTGCCTGCTGGTCCACACACAGGTGGTGCGTGGGCAGGAGGGGCTAGGAAGGGGCTGTAACCAGGGCTGCTTTGGCAGAAGCAAGCAGCTCCCTGGTGGTGGTTTGTTGGGACACCCAGGAAGCCCATCAGCTAGTGTGCACTGGTCCCACCCTCAGCGCCATGTTATTAAGGCAGGAAATAGGCATTTCTGTCCATCTGTCCTCAGTGCCTGTCTCCGAGCTTGGGACAAAACAAGTTGCAAACATGTTTGCACTATCCACTTTATTGTTTAATTAATGCTAAGATGTAAATTCATAAGGTTTTCACTGGCAAATTCTTTTCAGAAGTAGACTGCCAGGTCCTTATTCCCAGCCTGACTTAGTCTGGAAGCTCAGCTGAAACATTTCCTCCAAGGGTGACCCTGCTGGTTTCTGAATACCGGTCGCATAGCTTTCAGCATCACAGCAACACACAAGCCCCCACAGTACAACAAACTGACAGACACATGAAAAGCGAAGATGTCGCCTTGAAGACTAAGTTGCTCCTGACCCAAGTTATAGTATTTTCAATCGTATCATATGCATGTGAAAGCTGGACAATGAATAAGAAAGACTGAAGAATTGACACCTTTGAATTGTGGTGTTGGCAAAGAATTTCGAATATACATACCATGGAGTGCCAAAAGAACAAACAAATCTGTCTTGGAAGGAGTACAACCAGAACGCTCCTTAGAAGCAAGGATGGCAAGACTGCATCTTACATACTTTGGACATGTTTTCAGGAGGGATTAGTCCCTGGAGAAGGACATCATGCTTGGTGAAGTACAGGGTCAGCAAGAAAGAGGAAGACCTTCAATGAGATGGATTGACACAGTGGCTGTAACAATGGGCTCAAGTATAACAACAATTGTGATGATGGTGAAGGACCGGGCAGTGTTTCATTCTGTTGTATATGTATAGGGTCGCTATGAGTCGGAACCGACTCTACCGCACCTAACAACAACAAGATGTGAATACTGTGGGATGGGGTTTATGCGTTAAGCTGTAGTCCTTCACCTATGCCCTAGAGTGGATGGAGGTTTAGAGAGCAGGTTTTGTATCAGGCAGATGGAGATAATATGAAATCTTTGGGTGCTGGGAATAAGGGTAACATCAGGAGGTAGGACAACTATAGACCAGAGAATGTTGTAACACCAAAGACAAATGGTGAATCTTTCACGATTTTGCACCCAGACTGCCCTACCCTCAGGGTCAAGGTAGCCATCAGGGGGTCTCTCCCAGAGACTAAGCCAGCACCCTGGAGGTAATCCAGACCACATTCTTCTCTTCCTGGGCTTTTACCCATTTTTTTTCTAATTTCTGTGAGTTAATGGAAGTTTCCTCTTTTTCCCTTATTGGATTTAATGTCACAATTAGTGACTTGAGACTAATTTTTCAACCTATAGACCTTCTAGAACAGTCACTGCCGTGGTTATTGTTGCAGATCTTATCTTGATCTACACTGGCCTGGGCCTTTCTTTAACTTGTATCTTGGTCCTAACTTCCTATCACCCCCCACAGCATTGCCGTTTACTGAGGTCTTCTTGTGCCAGGCCACATATGTTTGTGTTTATCTCATGTAATTCTCCCAGCACCTTTGGAAAAGAGGTGCTTATTTGCCCATTTTACAAGTGAGAAAATTGAGGTTTCCTAACAAGTAAGTGGCTGAGTGGCTGAATTGGAATTCAAATCCTCAGTAGTCTGGCTTTTCAACTATACCACACATTGTCTTGCCCACGAATTCTGAAAACCCATGTATTCTTTTTTTTTTTTTAATAATTTTATTAAGCTTTAAGTGAACGTTTACAAATCGTCAGTCTGTCACATATAAGCTTATATACACCTTACTCCATACTCCCACCTACTCTCCCCCTAATGAGTCAGCCCTTCCAGTCTCTCCTTTTGTGACAATTTTCCCAGTTTCTAACCCTCTCTACCCTCCTATCTCCCCTCCAGACAGGAGATGCCAACACAGTCTCAAGTGTCCATCTGATACAAGTAGCTCACTCTTCGTCAGCATCTCTCTCCAACCCATTGTCTCCAACCCAAGTCTCTGGTTCATGTGGCCCTTTCTGTCTCTTGGGCTCGTAGTTATCATGTGACCTTGGTGTTCTTCATTCTCTTTTGATCCTGGTGGGTTGAGACCAATTGATGCATCTTAGATGGCTGCTTGTTAGCATTTGAGACCCCAGACACCACATTTCAAAGTGGGATGCAGAATGTTTTCACAATAGAATTATTTTGCCAATTGACTTAGAAGTCCCCTTAAGCCATAGTCCCCAAACCCCCGCCCTTGCTCCCGCTGACCTTTGAAGCATTCAGTTTATCCCGGAAACTTCTTTGCTTTTGGTCCAGTCCAGTTGGGCTGACCTTCCCTGTATTGAGTATTGTCCTTCCCTTCACCTAAAGTAGTTCTTATCAGCTAACTAATCAGTAAATAACCCTCTCCCACCACCCCCCCCGTAACCACAAAAGAATGTGTTCTTCTCAGTTTATACTATTTCTCAAGATTTTATAATAGTGGTCTTATACAATATTTGTCCTTCTGCCTCTGACTAATTTTGCTCAGCATAATGCCTTCCAGGTTCCTCCATGTTATGAAATGTTTCACAGATTCCTCACTGTTCTTTATCGATGCGTAGTATTCCATTGTGTGAATATACCACAAATTATTTAACCATTTATCCGTTGATGGACACCTTGGTTGCTTCCAGCTTTTTGCTATTGTAAACAGAGCTACAATAAACATGGGTATGCTTATATCTGTTCGTGTGAAGGCTCTTATTTCTCTAGGGTATATTCCGAGGAGTGGGATTTCTGGGTTGTATGGTAGTTCTATTTCTAACTTTTTAAGAAAACGCCAGATAGATTTCCAAAGTGGTTGTACCATTTGACATTCCCACCAGCAGTGTATAAGAGTTCCAATCTCTCCGCAGCCTCTCCAACATTTATTATTTTGTGTTTTTTGGATTAATGCCAGCCTTGTTGGAGTGAAATGGAATCTCATCATAGTTTTAATTTGCATTTCTCTAATGGCTAATGATCGAGAACCTTTTCTCATGTATCTGTTAGCTGCCTGAATATCTTCTTTAGTGAAGTGTGTGTTCATATCCTTTGCCCACTTCTTGACTGGGTTGTTTGTCTTTGTGTGGTTGAGTTTTAACAGAATCATATAGATTTTAGAGATCAGGCGCTGGTCGGAGATGCCATAGCTGAAAATTCTTTCCCAATCTGTAGGTGGTCTTTTTACTCTTTTGGTGAAGTCTTTGGATGAGTATAGGTGTTTGATTTTTAGGAGCTCCCAGTTATCTGGTTTCTCTTCGTCATTTTTGGTAATGTTTTGTATTCTGTTTATGCCTTGTATTAGGGCTCCTAACATTTTCCCTATTTTTTCTTCCATGATCTTTATCGTTTTAGTCTTTATGTTTAGGTCTTTGATCCACTTGGAGTTAGTTTTTGTGCATGGTGTGAGGTATGGGTTCTGTTTCTTTTTTTTGCAAATGGATATCCAGTTATGCCAGCACCATTCGTTAAAAAGACTATCTTTTCCCCACCATGTATTCTTTTAACCCCATAAAATGATCAATTTTTCAACAATTCAGTCTTGTTGAGGACTGTTACTCTTCCCAGCATGGACAACCCATCCTCAGTCTTCTGACCCCTTCCCACCCCCAGTATCTGGCCAATCACATCACACGTCTGCTTTTCAAAAATTGCTAAGATGCACCCATGCTTTTTGGAGTCTTTTCTTTACACCTTAACAAGATTAATTTGAAAATTTCATTTGTTCCAAGAGCTGAGACGGCATTTAAAATGAAATGTGGGAAAAGGGGTTTGACAACACTTTCATGGTCATTGGGCAAGAGTTAGTTGGGAGTACAGAAAGTCTTGGCTTGGGGGTATCTATGCCATTCATTCACTAATTCTTCACTCATTCATTTAACCCAGATGTATTCAGCATCCACTGTGACCCAAACACCTAAACAAAAGCTGGGGATACTAGAATCAGCAGAGCACAGTAGCTTCTCTCTAGGGTCTGAGACCTCCAATTCCTAGCGTGCCAACCCTGTGTATGATGGCTTCCCACTGAAGTAATTTAAAAAGACTTTGGAGAAAGATGTGAAGGCCAGCACTACCAACTCATCTTGCAATCACACAGGCCGTTGTTCTCATTGTTATCAATTGCCATTGAGTCGATGCCAACTCATGGTGACCCCACATGTGCTGAGTTAAACTGTTCCATGGAATTTTCAAGGCTGTGACCTTTCAGGAGCCAGGTTACCAGGCCTGTCTTCCCAGATGCTGCTGAGTGGGTCCAAACTGCCAACCTTCAGGCTTGTAATTGAGCACTTAACTATTTGCACCACTCAGGAACTTCCCATAGGCCATTAGTGTTAGATTAACCTTCCTGCATTTAACATGTTCCCCTCTAATTTAGCAACCCTTGTTCCTTCTTGGGTCCATGAGCAGTGGTAACAAGCTTAGAGGCATGTTTACTAAAATCAAGAATAGACTTTTACTCCAGGTTATGAGAGCAATTGATGTCCAGGATACCGAAGGCTCAATTTATGCAACTTTTCTTGTTGGTCAGTCCTATCAGGATTCTAAAGGCCTAAGAGGGAATTTTGAACATTGGTTCAAACCCACCAGCCACTCTGAGAGAGAAAGATGTGGCAGTCTGCTTCTGTAAAGATTTACAGCCTTGGAAACTCTATGGGGGCAGTTCTACTCTGTCCTACAAGGTTATCAACTCATTGGCAATGACTTTTAAGGGGAAATTAGAGAGTAATGGTGGTTCAGTGATGAAATTCTCACCTTCCATGCAGGACACCTGGTTTGATTCCCTGGCAATCCACCTCACGTGTAGCCTCCACCTGTCTATCAGGGTTTCTTGTTGCTATGATGTTGAACAGGTTTCAGTGGAGCTTCCAGACTAAGGTGGACTAGGAAGAAAGGCCTGGTGACCTACTTATGAAAGTCAGCCATTGTGATTATGGATCACGATGGTCCAATCCCTAAATGATTAGGGGGATGGTACAGGACCAGGCAGCATTTCATTCACTTGCGCACAGGGTCACCATGAGTTGGGGGCCAACTCGATGGCAGCTAACAGCAAAGAGGAATTAAGGATGGTCCAAGAAAGAGCAGGGAAAATTGAAAGTTGAAAAATGGAACCATTTCTATAAGGTTATTTAACCTGGGGCCAAGTGATTTGAGGAAGGCAATAATGGCAGCAGTACATTGACGGGAAACTGTCAGAAATTCAAGTCGAATTCAGAAGATGATGTGGAATGAGGGATATTGTTGTTAATGTCAGATAGATCCTGGCTTAAAGCAGAGAATACCAGAAAGATGTTTACCTGTGTTTTATTGACTGTGCAAAGGAATTTGACTATGTGGATCATAACAAATTATGGAAAATATTGCAAAGAACTGGAATTCCAGAACGCTTAATTGTGCTCACGAGGAACCTGTACATATATCAAGAGGCAGTCATTCAAACAGAACAAGGGGATACTATGTGGTTTAAAGTCAGGAAAGGTGTGTGTCAGGGTTGTATACTTTCACCGTATTTGTTCAATCTGTGTGCTGAGCAAATAATATGAGAAGCTGGACTATATGAAGAAGAATGGGGCATAAGGATTAGAGGAAGACTCATTAACGACCTGTGTCATGCAGATGATACAACCTTGCTTGCTGAAAGTGAAGAAGACTTGAAGCAGTTACTGATGAAGATCAAAGACTATAGCCTTCAGTATGGATTTCAACCTCAACATAAAGAAAACAAAAATCCTCACAACTGGACCAATAAACAACATCATAATAAATGGAGAAAAGACTGAAGTTCTCCAGGATTTCATCTTACTTGGGTCCACAAGCAACACCCATGGAGGCAGCAGTCAAGAAATAAAATGACGTATTGCATTGGGCAAATCTGCTGCAAAATACCTCTTTAAAGTGTTGAAAAGCAAAGATGTCACCTTGAAGACTAAGGTCTGCCTGACCTGAGCCATGGTACTTTCAATTTCATGCATGTGAAAGCTGGATGATGAAAAAGGAAGACCGAAGAAGAGTTGACTCCTTTGAGTTGTGGTGCTGGCGAAGAATATTGAGTATACCATGGACTGCCAAAAGAACGAGCAAATCCGTCTTGGAAGAAGTATAGCCAGAATGCACTTAGAAGTGAGGATGACGAGACTTCATCTCACATACTTTGGACATGTTACCAGGAGGGACCAGTCCCTGGAGAAGGACATCATGCTTGGTAAAGCGGAGGGTCAATGAAAAAAAGGAAGACCCTCAATGAGACGGATTGATACAGTGGCTGCAACAATGGGATCAAGCATAACAACAATCACGGGGATGGCGCAGCACCTGGCAGTGTTGAACACAGGGTTGCTGTGAGTTGGAACTGGCTCGATGGCACCTAACAACAACCTAACTTACGTACTATTGCTCATGGAGTATGTGCTGTGGATCAGGTGTTTCTACTCAGGTTTCCCCTCTAGTCTCCACAATATTCCAGTGTAGTCGGTGATATCATCTCTAGACTTTCACGCATGAAGAAACTGACGCTCAGAGAAGGTAGGTGATTGGCCCAGGATGTCGCGGCCTGTTAGCTTTGGACCTGACGCTCCTCATGCCAGCACACCAAGGGTTATCCTCCACTGATAAGAGTTCCATCTTGACACTTCTTTTACGTGAACTGAGAAAAGAAAAGAAAGGGTAAAACATGCAAACCAAAGATTCCTTAAATTTAGATTTGAAGTTCAATTGAGGGGAAGAAATTGAGGAAACTTAGTGGTCAAGAGCTTTGAAAGGCAGTCAGATCTGAGTTCAAATCTTGCCAATATTTTGCCATATTTACTGGCCAAAAAAAAAAAAAGAAAATTTACATTGAGAAAATGCGCCGCTTCAACCACACACAGAATTACAACAATCGTGTGGATAGCTTCACACAGAGATTAAGTCAAAACTCTGAATTTGAGGTCGTGCAAATGGTTAACACACTCAACTGCTAACAGAAAGGTTGGTGATTTGAGTTTCTCAGAGGCACCTTGGAAGAAAGGCTTGGCAATCTACGTCTGAAACAGAATCCCCTGAAAGCCTTATGGAGCGCAGTTCTACTCTGACACACACACACAGTCACCACGAGCTGGAGTCAACTTGAGAGCAGCTGGTCTGCTGGTACTACTTATGTGGTCTTAGGAGAGTTTTGAGCCTCATTTTTCTCATCTGTAAAATGGGATCGTGAGGATTAAATGTTATGGTATGAATTTTTAGCAATGCTTAATACATAAGTTGTTGTTGTTAGTTGCCGTTAAGTCAATTGTGATGTATGGTGACCCCGTGTGTGGGTTTTCCAAGCCGTGGTCTTTCAGAAGCAGATCTCCAGGTCTATCTTTTGAGGCGCCTCTCGTTGGGTTTGAACGACCAACCTTTCGGCTAGAAGTTGGGTGTTTAACCATTTGTGCCACCCAGAGACTCCTTAAACATATACTGTATTTTTACGCAAATAACATACACCTTCTACTTTTGTTTGCCAACCACGAGGTATTTTCATAAGCACTGCTATGCCAGTTTTGTTTTTACATGTTGGTGTAAAAAAATAAGCGTAGTGCACTTACAAAAATAGCTCATGGGAGAAGGGCACGGCTTCCAGACAAACGTAGAAGGTGCACGTTATTTGCATAAAAACACAGGAAGTTGATGCTATCGTTAGGTGCTCTTCGGT
The DNA here is from genome assembly GCF_030014295.1 of Loxodonta africana. Classification (NCBI taxonomy): domain Eukaryota; kingdom Metazoa; phylum Chordata; class Mammalia; order Proboscidea; family Elephantidae; genus Loxodonta; species Loxodonta africana. The sequence continues at coordinate 20,738,832 of NC_087359.1, forward strand.
TGACATTCAACTTATAGTGACCCCACGTGACAGAGTAGAACTGCCCCAGATGGTTTTCTAGGCTGTAATCTTTATGGGAGCAGATTGCTAAGTCTTTCTTCCCCAGAGCCACAGGGTACGTTTGAATCACCGATCTTTTGGTTAGCAGCTGAGCGCTTAATTGTTGCAGTACCAGGGCACATAGCATGGGCCCAATAATTGGCAGCTGTTATTACACCAGGGCCTTCATTAAGTTTGGGCTCTATGATGGATGGCTCCATTTTAGAAATATGTCTTTAAAAAAATCTCGGAGCTTTGCTGCATTTGGCATATTCATCTGCTAAGTACACTCAGCTTCCTTCAAGAGCCTCTACAGATGAAAACCAATGACCATTTTGAATGACTCTGCTAGCAAAGGACTGTGATCCTAGAACTGATTGCTGAAGCTATAGGGGATGGTCTGGATGTCCAGGCCATGTGTTCCACCAGGCTCGCCTTCAAATGCAGGCGTAGCTCCTTATGTCTCCATTGGTGAAGGGTATGATGGTAGAGTGTAGGGCACATAAAACTAACCCATGCCTTGCAAGCCTGGCTCCAGGTGGGGATTTGGCTCAGGTAGGGATCATAAATGCTGATGCCTCTCACTGGGGGGACCCATAGATTACAGGGCTGGCCTAGCCACAGGCAGAGAAGGGGTGACCAGAATCCCCCAAGTTCAGTTAGCAGTTCCTCTGAGAGCTCAAGCTCCCCTATTAGAGACCCAGTGATACTCAGATCTGAAAGACTGTCCTGGCAATGGCTTTGGCAGCTGATGGAAAAGAAGGAAATGTGTTGACGTTTGAATGAAAACCAGGGGCCCCCAGAATTTGAGAGGTACGGTCTTCCTTTTTCTGAGTATCCTAGTATTATAAAATTATATGCAAATTCAAGGTTGTCAGGTCTCGATGTGGCATTAATGATTTGCATTTTACTACTAACTGAAAGGTTAGTGGTTTGAGCCCGCTCAGTGACACGACAGAAGAAAGGCTTGGTGATCTGCTTCCATAAAGATTACAGCCAAGAAAATCCTGTGGAACAGATCTACTCTGTGACATGAGGTTGTAACAATTTGGTATTTAAAAAAGAAAAAGAAAATTTACATTGAGAAAACGCACAGCTTCAACCACACACAGAATTACAACGGTCGTGTGGATAGCCTCACACAGAGATTATGTCAAAACTCTGAATTTGAGGCCCTTTGAAAACACAGGGCACATCTTGCCGTGGGTGCTGCTGAGGGTCAGAAAATCTCCCGGCTCCATGGTCTTGCTAATGTCACAGGACTCTTGTGAGGCCTTTTAGTCACCTCAAATATTACGCAAGAGGAGTCTGAAGGCTGGGAGCTGGTGATCAGGATGGAATTTTCTAGAAAGCCAAGCATAAAAGCCTTACCACCTGGACTGGGGGAGAGTGGAATAGGAACTGCAAAATAAGCGCCTCCAATCCAGGTAGCCTCTGTTGTGCCTGCAAGGCCCCTCCCCATCCCTGTCCCCAACCAAAACCAAACCAAACCCAGTGCCATCGAGTCGATTCCGACTCATAGCAACCCTATAGGACAGAGTAGAACTGCCCCAGAGAGTTTCCAAGGAGCGCCTGGTGGATTTGAACCGTCGGCCCTTTGGTTAGCAGCCGTAGCACTTAACCACTACCCACCAGGGTTTCCAACCCTGTCCCAGACCCTCTTTATTTCCCCAAACACACACCTGGGTGACCACCTCTGGTCCTGGCTGTGACAGACACGGGGTTGGGGGGGGGCCTGCGCGGCAGCATATTTCCTCACTCCAGTCCTGAGGGGACCTTGACGCTGCTCAGCACCGGTGCCCTCGATGAGATTTGATTTTCCCAATGGAGGTGAAGTGGCCTTCGAGGGCCTGTGGGAGGGGACGGTGGTGGGGGCGACTGCCGGCAGGACTGCCACTGTGTGAATGTGGGCGCCTATTGTTCCTCAGCTCTATTCTTCGGGCCTCGATGGGGCTGATTTAGAAACCCTAATCAGGGAACTCTCAGGGCTTCCCGGGTGTGACTCAACTCCAGTGGCCCTGGGGGATTCTTTGTTCTCCAGTGACAGCTGACTGGGTCTCCAGTGGGAACAGTTGAGCATAACTCTACCCTGCATGCGCTGGCAGCTGCGGCCTTAACTCTTTCTTACCCACCCCTGAGGTCCTGGAAAGAGCCCCTATGACTTGCCTGTTCCTTCCTCAAAAGGACAACTCCTAAAATTAACTTTCTGTGGAGGGGGGAGGTACAGGATGGGGAGGGGCACGTTGCATCCTATGCCACGAATACTGTTAAAAATCAAGAATGTTTCCCTCCCCCTGCAGTTGCTCTTGGCTGGCGGTGAAGGCTGTGTGTGTGAGGCTGGCACGAACACCACCATTCACTATCCACACAAGTGCATGGTGGGTTTTTGTTTTTTTCCCCCTGGCAGAAGGGACTAGAGGCAGAGGCACAGGAATTTAAAATAGATGCTCCCATTCTGGGGCTTCTGCTAAAATCAGAACGAAGCTGCTCCTGAAATCTGACAAGGTTACAGAGCAAAGTCCTAAGAGCGATGGCTAGTTGGGCAAATTGTTTCATTTTTCTGGTTTTTTTTTTGTTGTTGTTAGCTGCCGTTGAGTCAACTCCGACTTACGGCAACCTTATGAACAACAAAATGTAACATTGCCTGGCCCTGCGTCATCCTCACAACTACAGGCATGTTTGAATTCATACTTGTGGCTATTGTGCCAGTCCATCTCACCAAGGGTCTCCCTGGCCCTTGCTGGCCCTCTGCTTCGCCAAACATGATGTCCTCCTCCAGAGATTGATCCTTCCTGATGACATGTCCAAAGCAAGGGAGTTGGACAATGTTCTGATGTGATCCATAGGGTTTTCATTCGCTGATTTTCAGAAGTAGATCAACAGGCCTTTCTTCCTAGTCTGTCTTAGTCTGGAATCTCAGTTGAAATTTGTCCACCATGAGTGACTCTGCTGGTATTTGAAATACCGGTGGCATAGCTTCCAATGTCACAGCAACACGGAAGCTTTCACAGTACCACAAACTGACAGACAGGTGGAAGTTCATCACCCCTCTAGGCCTTAGCATGTACGGCTGACAAAATGGAGATGCTTATAGGAATTGTATGACCCCGCTGGACTGTGGGAAGGTCAAATGAGGTAACGCAGGTGAAGCACTCCTGGGCAGGAGCAGGGCTCCACTATCCCTGCCTGAACAGTGGGCATCAGTCATGAGACCAGGGCATGCAGGTTTCTGAGTACCTGTAACGTGACCCTGTGAGCACTGGGAATAAGTGGGGGAGATATTTAGGAGACCGTGGCCCTCCAGCTATATCATCAGGGACTAAAAGCCGGAAATATGTATGTCATTGATGGTAACACGATCGTATTTCAATTCACAGGTGAATGAGGCTGAAGGACACTTAGTTATAGGACCATTGACCTAGAATGGGCCTCAGGAGGAAGGGTAGTTTGGGAGGAATGCTATTGAATTTGATTCGGGACAAACTTAAATAGGATTTGACTCAGCAAACATTTGCTAAGAATCTACTGACTTTCCAATCTGTGCTATGTTTAGACAGGTCTGACCCAGAACCTTCCTTAAGACACTTGATGCAAGAGAACAGTCAGATGTGAACGGTTCAAGGCAAGTGTGTGCCATATGAGGGAAAAGTTACAAAATGGGCTCCTGAACAGAAAGATGAAGTAACTTGCAACAGGTTGCGTGGAACTGTGTTTGAAATCAGTGCTGTCTTGATCCATGCTCTATTGTACAACGGTTTTTAAGGTATGTGTTTTGAGATCTAGGGTGCTACAGGCTGCCACAGGGGTTATCATGGGGCTGCCCACTTTCCTCTCTCCTACCCCCATTCCAGATTTATCCAGAGAAGCTACCTTAGTTATCTAGCGCTGTGGTAACAGAAATACTGCAAGTGGGTGGCTTCGAAGTCCGAATTCAGAGTGCGGCTCTAGGGGGAGGCTCTTCTTTGTCTATTTCAGTGTCTAGTAGCTGCCAGCCGTCCCTGGAGTTCCTGGGCTTGTAGCTGCGTTTGCCATGTGTGTCTGTCTTCTTGTGGTTGCCATGTGTGTCTTCTTGTGGTGACTCTGCCATGTGTGTCTCTGGGTCTATTCTTCTTAAAATTCAGAAGTGATTAGGTTTAGGACCCACTCTACTCTAGTATGACTTCATTAACATAACGAAAGAAACCCTTATTTCCAAACCCCCCAAAAACAAAAAACCAAACCCACTGCCTCGAGTCAATTCCAACTCATAGCAACCCTACAGGACAGGGTAGAACTGCCCCATAGGGTTTCCGAGGCTGGTGGGCTCGAACCACTGACCTTTTTGGTGAGCAGACAAGCACTTTAAGCACCGCATCGCCAAAAACAAAAACAACCAATCCAACTCATAGCCACCCTATACTCAGGGGCATATACAGAGGCACAGGGGTTAAGACCTCAATACATAGTTTTGGGGAACTCAATTCAATCCACATCAGAAGCTTTGTTTGTTTCCATCTTACTAAGATTTCTGAAAAGCAAATTCTGTTAAAACAGTATCATATCTTCTTTTTTTTTAAATAATTTTTATTGTGCTTTAAGTGAAAGTTTACAAATCAAGTCAGTCTCTCACACAAAAACCCATATACACCTTGCTACACACTCGCAATTACTCTCCCCCTAATGAGACAGCCCACTCTCTCCCTTCACTCTCTCCTTTCGTGTCCTTTTCGCCAGCTTCTAACCCCCTCCACCCTCTCATCTCCCCTCCAGGCAGGAGATGCCAACATAGTCTCAAGTGTCCACCTGATCCAAGAAGCTCACTCCTCACCAGCATCCCTTTCCAACCCATTGTCCAGTCCAATCCATGTCTGAAGAGTTGGCTTCGGGAATGGTTCCTGTCCTGGGCCAACAGAAGGTCTGGGGGCCATGACCACGGGGGTCCTTCTAGTCTCAGTCAGACCATTAAGTCTGGTCTTATGAGAATTTGGGGTCTGCATCCGACTGCTCCCCTACTCCCTCAGGGGTTCTCTGTTGTGTTCCCTGTCAGGGCAGTCATCAGCTGTAGCCGGGCACCATCTAGTTCTTCTGGTCTCAGGATGATGTAGTCGCTGGTTCATGTGGCCCTTTCTGTCTTGTGGGCTCGTAATCACCTTGTGTCCTTGGTGTTCTTCATTCTCCTTTGATCCAGGTGGGTTGAGACCAGTTGATGCACCTTAGATGGCTGCTTGCTAGCGTTTAAGACCCCAGACGCCACTCTTCAAAGTGGGATGCAGAATGTTTTCTTAATAGATTTTATTATGCCAATTGACTTAGATATCCCCTGAAACCATGGTCCCCAGACTCCTGCTACGCTGGCCTTCGAAGCAGTTTATTCAGGAAACTTCTTTGATTTTGATTTAGTTCAATTGTGCTGACCTCCCCTGTATTGTGTGCTGTCTTTCCCTTCACCTAAAGTAGTTCCTATCTACTATCTAATTAGTGAATGCTCCCTCCCACCGTCCCTCCCTCACCCCTCTCGTAACCACAAAAGAAGGTTTTCTTCTCAGTTTAAACTATTTCTCAAGATCTTAAAATAGTGGTCTTATACAATATTTGTCCTTTTGCAACTGACTAATTTCACTCAGCATAATGCCATCCAGGTTCCTCCATGTTATGAAATGTTTCACAGATTCCTCACTGTTCTTTATCGATGTGTACCATTGTGTGAATATACCATAGTTTATTTATCCATTCATCTGTCTATGGGCACCTTGATTGATTCCATCTTTTTGCTATTGTAAACAGTGTTGCAATAAACATGAGTGTGCATATATCTGTTTGTGTAAAGGCTCTTATTTCTCTAGGATATGTTCCAAGGAGTGGGATTGCTGGATCGTATGGTAGTTCTATTTCTAGCTTTTTAAGGAAGCGCCAAATCAATTTCCAAAGCGGTTGTACCATTTTACATTCCCACCAGCAGTGTAGAAGTGTTCCAATCTCTCCACAGCCTCTCCAACATTTATTATTTTGTGCTTTTTGGATTAATGCCAGCCTTGTTGGAGTGAGATGAAATGTCATTGTAGTTTTGATCTGCATTTCTCTAATGGCTAATGATCGGGAGCATTTCCTCATGTATCTGTTAGCTACCTGAACATCTTCTTTAGTGAAGTGTCTATTCATGTCTTTTGCCCATTTTTTAATTGGGTTATTTGTCTTTTTGCAGTTGCATTTTTGCAGTGTCTTGTAGACTTTAGAGATCAGGCGCTGATCAGAAATGTCATAGCTAAAACCTTTTCCCAGTCTGTAGGTAGTCTTTTTACTCTTTTGGTGAAGTCTTTGGATGAGCACAGGTGTTTGATTTTAAGGAGCTCCCAGTTACCTAGTTTTTCTTACATTCTTTATAATGTTTTGTATACTGTTTATGCCATGTATTAGGGCTCCTAACGTTGTCCCTATTTTTTCTTCCATGATCTTTATCGTTTTAGATTTTATATTTAGGTCTTTGATCCATTTGGGGCTCGTTTTTGTGCATGGAGTGAGGTATGGGCCTTGTTTCATTTTTTTGCAGATGGATATCCAGTTATGCCAGCATCATTTGTTAAAAAGACTGTCCTTTCCCCGTTTAACTGTTTTGGGGCCTTTGTCAAATATCAGCTGCTCATATGTGGATGGATTTACATCTGGATTCTCAATTCTGTCCCATTGGTCCAGGTATCCGTTGTTGTACCAGTACCAGGCTGTTTTGACTACCGTGGAGGTATAATAGGTTCTAAAATCAGGGAAAGTAAGGCCTCCCACTTTGTTCTTCCATTTCAGTAATGCCTTATTTATCCGGGGCCTCTTTCCCTTCCATATGAAATTGGTGATTTGTTTCTCCATCTCATTAAAGAATGTCCTTGGGATTTGGATCGGAATTGCATTAAATGTATAGATCACTTTTGGTAGAATAGACATTTTCATAATGTTAAGTCTTCCTATCCACGAGAAGGTATGTTCTTCCACTTATGTAAGTCTCTTGGTTTCCTGCAGAAGTGTACTGTAGTTTTCTTTGTGTAAGTCTTTTACATCTCTGGTAAGATTTATTCCTAAGTATTTTATCTTCTTGGGGGCTACTGTAAATGGCATTGATTTGGTGATTTCCTTTTCGATGTTCTTTTTGTTGGTGTAGAGGAATCCAACTGATTTTTGTATGTTTATCTTGTATCCCAATACTCTGCTGAACTCTTCTATTAGTTTCAGTAGTTTTCTGGAGGATCCTTAGGGTTTTCTGTGTATAAGATCATGTCATCTGCAAATAGAGATACTTTTACTTCTTCCTTGCCTGTCTGGATGTCCTTTATTTCTTTATCTAGCCTAATTGCTCTGGCTAGGACTTCCAGCACACTGTTGAATAAGAGTGGTGATAAAGGACATCCTTGTCTGGTCTGGGAATGTTTTCAGGCTCTGTCCATTTAGGGTGAGGTTGGCTGTTGGCTTTGTATAAATACCCTTTATCATGTTGAGAAATTTTCCTTCTATTCCTATTTTGCTGAGAGTTTTTATCATGAATGGGTGTTGAACTTTGTCAAATGCCTTTTCTGCATCAATTGATAAAATCATGTGATTCTTGTCTTTCGTTTTATTTATGTGGTGGATTACATTAATTGTTTTTCTAATGTTGAACCATCCCTGCATACCTGGTATGAATCCCACTTGGTCATGGTGAATTACTTTTTTGATATGTTTTTGAATTCTATTGGCTAGAATTTTGTTGAGGATTTTTGCATCTACATTCATGAGGGATATAGGTCTATAATTTTCTTTTCTTGTGGTATCTTTACCTGGTTTTGGTATCAGGGATATGGTGGTTTCATAGAATGAGTTTGGTAGTATTCCATCCTTTTCTATGCTCTGAAATACCTTTATTAGTAGCGGTGTTAACTCTTCTCTGAAAGTTTGGTAGAACTCTGCAGTGAAGCCGTCAGGACCAGGGCTTTTTTTTTTGGGAGTTTTTTGATTACCTTTTCAATCTCTTCTTTTGTTATGGATCTATTTAGTTGTTCTACCTCTGTCTGTGCTAGTTTAGGTAGGTAGTGTGTTTCTAGGAATCCATCCATTTCTTCTAGGTTTTCAAATTTGTCTGAGTATAGTTTTTCATAGTAATCTGATATGATTCTTTTAATTTCAGTTGGGTCTGTTGTAATATCGCCCATCTCATTTCTTATTCAGGTTATTGGCTTCCTCTCCTATTTTTCTTTCGTCAATTTGGTCAATGGTTTATCAATTTTGTTGAGTTTTTAAAAAAAACAGCTTTTGGTCTTGTTAATTCTTTCAATTGTTTTTCTGTTTTCTACTTCATTGAGTTCAGCTCTAATTTTTATCATTTGTTTTCTTCTGGTGCCTGTGGGTTTCTTTTGTTACTCTCTTTCTATTTGTTCAAGTTGTAGGGATAGTTCTTTAATTTTGGCCCTTTCTTCTTTTTGGATGTGTGCATTTATTGATATAAATTGGCCTCTGAACACCACTTTTGCTGTGTCCCAAAGGTTCTGATAGGAAGTGTTTTCGTTCTCATTGGATTCTATGAATTCCTTTATTCTACCCTTAATGTCTTCCATAATCCAGTCTTTTCTGAGCAGGGTATTGCTCAGTTTCCAAGTGTTTGATTTTTTTTCCCTGCTTTTCCTGTTATTGATTTCCATTTTTATGGCCTTATGGTCAGAGAAGATGCTTTGTAATATTTCAGTGTTTTGGATTCTTCTAAGGCTTGCTTTATGACCTAATATGTGGTCTATTCTAGAGAATGTTCCATGTGCACTAGAAAAGAAAATATAGTTGGTTGCTGTTGGGTGGAGTGTTCTGTATATGTCTACGAGGTCAAGTTGATTGACTGTGGCACTTAGATCTTCTGTGTCTTTATTGAGCTTCTTTCTGGATGTCCTGTCCTTCACCGAAAGTGGTGTGTTGAAGTCTCCTACTCTTATTGTGGAGCTGTCTATCTCACTTTTCAATGCTGATAGAGTTTGTTTTATGTATCTTACAGCCCTGTCATTGGGTGCATAAATATCTAATATGGTTATATCTTCTTGGTGTATTGTCCCTTTAATCATTATATATATAGTATCCTTCCTTTCCCTTTCTGATGGATTTAACTTTAAAGTCTATTTTGTCAGAAATTAATATTGCCACTCCTGCTCTTTTTTGATTGTTGTTTGCTTGATATACTTTTTTCCATCCTTTGAGTTTTTGTTTGTGTCTCTAAGTCTAAGGTGTGTCTTTTGTAGGCAGCGTATAGATGGATCTTGTTTTTTAATCCATTCTGCCACTCTCTGTCTCTTTATTGGTGCATTTAGTCCATTTACATTCAGGGTAATTGTGGATAGGTATGAATTTGGTGCTACCATTTTGGTGTCTTTTTTTGTGTGTTGACAGCTTCTTTTTCCCACTTGATTTTAGGTGCTGAGTAGATTTTCTTTATATATTGTCCTTTCCTCATATTTGTTGTTGTTGTTTATTTTGTTTCTGCTGAGTCTGTATTTTTCCCTTGTATTTTATTTTGATGAGTAGAATAGTTTGTCTCCTTTGTGGTTACCTTATTATTTACCCCTTTTTTTCTAAATTTATAACTAACTTTTATTTCTTTGTATTGCCGTGTCTTCCTCTCCATATGGAAGGTGTATGATTACATTTCTTAGTCCCTCTTTATTATCTTAATGTTGTCTTCTTTTATATAATAACATTGCCGTTACCCTGTTTTGGGCTTTTTTTTTTTTTTAAATCTTGCTTTGTTTCTTTTTTTTTTTTTGGATTTCCCTGTCTGGTTTGACTTCTGGTTGCTCTGCCCAGTGCTCTAGTCTTGGGCATACCTGATATTATTGATTTTCTAACCAAAGAACTCCCTTTAGTATTTCTTGTAGTTTTGGTTTGGTTTTTACGAATCCCTTTAATTTGTGTTTATCTGGAAATTTCTTAATTTCACCTTCATATTTAAGAGATGGTTTTGATGGATATATGATTCTTGGCAGGCAATTTTTTCCCTTCAATTTTTAAGTATGTCATCCCATTGCCTTCTTGCCTGCATGGTTTCTGCCGAGTAGTCCGAGCTTATTCTTATTGGCTCTCCCTTGTAGGTGACTTTTCTTTTATCTCTCACTGCTCTTATAATTGTCTCTTTATCTTTGGTTTTGGCAAGCTTGATTATAATACGTCTTGGTGACTTTCTTTTAAGATCTACCTTATGTGGAGTTCGATAAGCATCTTGGATAGATATCTTCTCATCTTTCACAATATCAGGGAAGTTTTCTGCCAACAAATCCTCAACAATTTTCTCTGTATTTTCTGTTATCCCTCCCTGTTCTGGCACTCCAATCAGTCATAGGTGATTTTTCTTGATAGAGTCTCACATGATTCTTAAGGTTTCTTCATTTTTTTTTAATTTTTAATTCTTTTATCTGATTTTTCTTCAAATATATTAGTGCTGAGTGATTTATCTTCATGTTCAGAGATTGTAGCTTCTACTTGCTGAATTCTGCTTCTCTGACTTTCTATTGAGTTATCTACTTCTGCAATTTTATTGTTAATCTTCTGAATTTCTGATTGCTGTCTGTCTGTGGATTTTTCCAGCTTATTAAACTTTTCATTATGTTCCTGAAAAATCTTTCTGATTTCTTGCTTTATCTGTGTGTTCCTTGGCTTGTTCTGTGTATTGTCTCATTTCCTTCCTGATGTCTTGAAGGGTTCTGTATATTAAACTTTTGTATTCTGCATCTGGTAATTCCAGGAATGCACTTTCATCTAAAAGGTCCCTGAATTCTTTGTTTTGAGAGCCTGTTGAGGTGATCATGGCCTGTTTCTTTATGTGACTTGATATTGACTGTTGTCTCCAAGCCATTTATAAGTTATTGTATTAGTTTATGCTTGCTTACTGTGTTGTAGCTGCTTGCTTTGTTTTGTTTTGGTACACCCCTATGGGTTGCTTGAATGAGCTAGCTTGATTATTTTCATCTTTGGAGCTCTGGTGTCCTGTCCCCAGCAGGCTAGAGCTGTTATCAGGTATATCAGTCTAGGAGTCCATTCAGTTTTCTGATATGAATTCAGCTCAGGTTTCCAGGCAGCTGATATCAAGTGCGTGGTACAGGCTCTGTCCTACAGTCCTAGAGGGGCCGGGGTAATTGGCGTATATACCCGTATCTGATTGCAGCAGGGGGTCACACTCTGAACAAGGCAGGGGGCTGAGAACCGACCCCCAAGTGTCTCTGAGGAAAAAGTGTCTCTGTTCCCTAGAGCGTGCGGGTGGGTGGGCTCTGCAGAGGGACCATGGGCACCCAAAGTTTTTGTTGTAAGGGCAGGGAGGTACGAGCTATCCCTGGACCCCTGTCGCGGGTGGCTTGGTGACCCAAGTGGAGCCACCAGTCCTTAGGTCCCTGTTGTGGGTAGATGAGGACCTTGTTAATAGGCAAAGCAATGTCAAACATCAAACACCCACCTCTCCACCGCACTGCTGAAATGGTTGGAGTTTGCCAACAAGGGCCTATTCTCCCCAAATAGGCCCACACAGGTCCATGCAGAAGGGAAAGGTGCTCAAGGTCCATGGATGGTTTATGCCTGGACAGAAGCCACTTCTGTCCTGAGCTCCCCCAGTTAATCTTTTCCCCTCAGTTGCAAATTTTTTCCTTCCCCAAGGGTGGGAGGATGGCTCCATGTGCTCACCAGGGTCTATCTCAGGCCTAGGGATTCAGCCGCTGAAGCTGGGTTGGGGGTGGGGGTGGGGGCAAGGTAAAATATATGCAAACACTTAGCTTTTGCCGAGAGCACCCTTCTCCTTAGGTTCTGGAGGTGTAAGTTGGCTGTGTGGCTGGCTCTTCTCCCTGAGGAAACTGCAGCTGAACGCTAGGACCAGCCTGCCACCGCCACCGCCACCACAGCTCTGGCAATGGTGCCTGAGGGCTCCTCGCGATTCAGGTCTGGTAACGCCTCTCCGCTTCTGAATGGTCTCTTCCTTCCCCTGCCCCTCAGTTCGTTGTCTAAGCTTGCCTTTGATGCTCAGGGCTCCCAGCTTGTCACAAATATACTCATTTCACTTGTTTTTTCTGGTCTTTGTTGTAAAGAGGGCTTGAGGGAAGCATCTGTCTGTTCCACCATTTTGGCTCTGCATTCAGTGTCATATCTTCTTGTGGCAGGTAGGATACAATGGCAAGGGGGAAAACTGGAAGCAGGTAGGCCAACTTAGAAGCATTTGATACTGTCTAAGTAAGAACCTATAAATGATGGTGGCAGTACATAAGGAACGGAGGAAGCACTATAAACACAACGAGGCAATGGGCCTAAAGGGCTTGGAGGTCGCATGTGGGGTCCAAGTGAGGAGGCAGGAACAATTGTGATTTCCTAATTTGGAGTCTTGGAAAAAGGATAATGGTGGCTGTATGCATATAAGTTGAGGAGTCAGCAAGAGGATATGGTTTGGCTTGGAATTCAATGGATGTAGGGTACATACAAGCCCTCATTTGAGGAAGAAAAATAAGAAGAGATATATACATTAGATGCTAGGCTGTGTAGTGCCAAGATACTAGACATACAACTTCCTTTCATGAGATCTGCTGACCACAAGAGTGAGTGACAAAGGCTATTGGGGAATGTGTTTGGCTAGTAATTGCAGAGCTAGAGACCAATTTCTTCACTTAAAGCTCATGACTACTACACAACGGAGGAAGGACAGAAGAGTTTTGGGGATTCAGCTATAAAGCATACTACATCAAGGCTTTTAAAATGTTCCATATTCAATCAAGCAACATGTATGGAGTGCCATCTGCAAGCGATGAGCCTTGCTAGGTCTTTGGCCATCGACTGCAAAAATTCTGGTCTTGACCTTTACGAGTGCTGCAGTGACAAAGCAGTGACCCGAAAGCTTGAAGCAACGGGCTGCATCAATCCTCCAGCTGTTGTGGGGTGACAGTGGAGAGTGTCTTGTTACTAGAATCATGATTGGCACCTAGAATTTGAATAATGATTGGGTTTCCAAGCATTTGAGTAGGAACATGTTAGTTGCATTTTTAAAAAGTAGGAGTAACTGAGAAGCGTCATCCCTCCCTCCCTCCCATGTGTATGTTTGATGGTAGTTGTTTGGGGGAAATTATGTCCACTAGACCTGTTGGGTTGTGTACAAGTCCAGTTAATATTTGACTATTGGCTTCCTGTTGCTCAGAAAACTAATAGTAAGGAATAAACCACAATATAAGTTTAAGTACCCCCTTCTCCATTTCCCTCTTAGCCTCTCATTTCTCTATTCTGTTAAAGACATGGCTTTCTGCCTGTAACATTGGAGGACAGGGTCATTGTTTGTCCCAAAGGGAGAGAGAGTAGGGAGAATCCTTTGAGAGTATTTGGATCCATTGTCTACTTCCCAAGGTGGTTGAGGAAGATGGTGCAGGTGATGAAGTCTCTCAAACATTCTACGTGGTTCCATGGTTTCTTGGACATATAGCTAGCTATCTGTCTTAGAGGTTACCCAGCATTGCAGGTGAGGTAGAAGAGAGAAGAAGAAATGGAGATTGAGAAGAAATAAAGCTTTGATGTGTGGCACCAATATGAACCAGAAGGACACAACTCCCAGTGGAGAGAAAAGAGACTGCCAACCCCAAGGACCAAGCCACATGCTTGCACCTTAGTCTCCTGTCGCTCATCTCACTGCCTTTCCCTCTCCAACCCTGGGCAGGCTGGAGGGTCTTGTTGGATCATAGTGATTCCCAGAGCACCTGTGTCTACCAGACCATCCCTTACAGATGTTTCCTGATCTCTTGGCTCTGGCTGGCTAGTGTCTCCATGGCAACAGGGAGCAGGGAGAGGGAGGTGGGGACAGCTCAGTCCATTTGTCATCAATTGCCACTGTTTTGTTCTGCCTGGTGTATGCTGTCAATTGTGTCCTGGAGCAGGCCAGGCAGAGCAGGGGACTCAGTAAGGGGCTGCTTTTGCCCCCCTGCCCTCAGAGGCTGGGGGCGGGGGCATAACCAAGGGAACTGCCTGCCGAGAAAGCCGAGGCATGTAGGTTGTGAGGAAGTGCCCATTTTCCCTGGGAGAACAATTTTTCTCTTCCCCACATTTTATGCTTCAGGAGGGAGGGAGGCATTTGTGCCAGCCCAAAGGTCAATCTAAAGGTTCCTTCTCCATGATTTTGTTATTTGGTGAAAACATTACACAATATGTGTCTAACATTGTCAGTGTGGTCATTGGGTGCCATTGAGTTGCTTTGGATTCATACTGACCCCATGTGACGAAGTAGAACTTTTTTTTAATCTTTACGGAAGCTGATCGCCAGACCTTTCTCCTGTGGAGCCACTGGTCGGGTTCAAACTGCCAACCTTTTGGTTATTGGCTGAGCACTTAACCATTGCACCACTAAAAACCACTAAAAAAAACCCCACTAGGGCTCCTTAAATAATATCTATACTATTGTTGAGTTAAGAGGCAGGAAATTCATATACAATCTCCCCACAATGTGGAATAAGATGTTCCCTTTCTCATTTTGGGTTGGAACATTATTTAAAAAAAAAAAAAAGTGCATAGTCTACCTCTGTAGCACCGCCTTAAGCATAAATTGAGTTGTGAACCTTGCTTCATTTTGAACCCTATCCGTAGGCCATGTGGGTTTTTTCCTCCAATAATTTCCAAAAAGACTGTCCCCTCATCAGCCTTAAAAAATTTTTAGCTAGGTCAGTAAATGGAAACACTCCTGCTTGGGTGTGGCTTTTGAACGGCCCACCCGTTCCCTCTTCTGGAGCCCAATAATTCTTTCTTTTGCTCTACCCCCACATTTGCCTTCAACAAAGGCTCAGACCAAGTTTTCCCCAGACACATGGCAAGTTGGATGGTGTCCTCTCCTGTTGCATAAGGAGTTTCCTTTTGTGGAAATCTCTGGCCCAAGAGCATGGCTCCTTCTCCGTGATTTCGCTGTTTGGCCTCCCTGCATGGTTTACAACACGCTTCTCTTTGGCTTCACACAGCACGCTCCTTTCTTTTTCTTCCCCCTGTGTTGGCTCATTCTTGATCATTATTATATTCAAAACAGGTTTGGCTTTCTCTTTCAATTTTCCTCTTCCCGTTTTCTTTGACGTTATTAGGATCTCCATTCTCCCAGTCACTCAGTCGCTAAAGCTTTGTATCATCTTCAACTTCCTACCTCCCCTCCATGGCATGAGTCTCAACTGCCTCCTTCTCTTTCTCCTTTTCCTCCTCCTCCTTTCTTCTTTTTCCTCCTCCTCCTCTTTCTTCTCTTTCTCTTTGTCTTCCTCCTCCTCCTTTCTCCTTTTCCTCTTTCTCCTCCTCCTCCTCTCTTCCCCTCCCCTTCTTTCCCTTCTCTCTTCTCCCTCCACTATTTCTTTCTCTTGTCAGACCTAGCCCATTTTAGGACTTCATTGTCACTTACCTAGACCAGGGTTCAAAGACCTTTCGGTTTAATTCCCTTCCAGCTTGTTCTTGCTGCTGCTTCTGCCACTTCTGGACAAGTCGTGGTTGGCTCAAAAATTCTAATAGCTTTCTAATCCCTAGAAATCCAAGTCCAATCTTCGCTTAATGTCATACTAGATCCCCACAAACAGGGTTTACACCCTGAGCCTTCAGCTGCTCTCTTCTACTATCGTGTCCTTTGAATAAGCCCCTGACTCCTAGATGTAGCTTCTGGGCTATAAAAGGCGTCCTGAAAACCATGAAGGATGCTTTGACCATGTTATTCCACTTCCAAGGGTTTCACTTAAGGATAACTGTACAAAGATATGTTCATAAAAAGCCTGATTACAGCATTATTTGTGATTAAAAAGAATGAAACCAATATGTGTCTAATAATATCAATACGACCAATCATTAATAGTAAGCAATCATTAAAAAATCATGTAGACCTATTTACGGACATGGAAAGATATAGTTCCAGCATGTTTCTAAGTGAAAAATAAGTTATGGGATGAAAAATGTCAATATATAATTTTAATATATATAATATTTGTATGTACTTGCAAATTAATATACCTTGTATAATTTTAATATATAATTTATATATAATATTGTATGCATATGCAAATATAACAACTCTAGTAGGATCCAAGAGCATGGCTGCTAATCAAAAGGTCGGCAGATGGAATCCACCAGCTGCTCCTTGGAAACCTTATGGGGCAGTTCTACTCTGTCCTATAAGGTCATTATGAGTCAGAATTGACCTGATGGCACCTAAAAATAACAACAGTAGGATCTATAAGGAGCCTTGGTGGTACAACAGTTAAGCACTCTGCTGCTAACTCAAAGGCAGGCAGTCTGAACCCACCCGGCAGTTCTGCGGGAGAAAGACCGGGTGATCTGCTCCCATAAAGATTACAGCCTAGAACCCTATGGGGCAGTTCTACTCTGTTGTATAAGATAGCTATAAGTGAAAATCGGCTTAACAGCACCTAACAACAACAACAGGAAATTGCCCTCCATTTTTTTGTACCTTTGCCAGTCTCGTCATTGTGCCTGTAAAATTTCACCCCCCCATGGTGTTGTGCAAAAAAAAAAAAAAAAAAAACCCACTGCCTTCGAGTCGATTCCGATTCATAGCGACCCTGTAGGCCAGAGTGGAATTATCCATTTCCAGGTACAATTAAATTCCTTCTGCAAGGCAGGAGCAAAAGACCCAGTGCCGGAGGTCCAAGGTTTGTGTCCTCGTTTCCCTTCCTAAACTGAGTTTCCTTCTCTGTAAGATACAGATTAGTAAGTAAGCACAAGTAAGCCTGTGCTTACCTTGCTTACTGGGTCATCTGTCCCTGTCCGGTGCTGTCAATTTGAAAATAGGTTTTGATTCTGTAGGAGGGTGTTGTGGGGTTGAGAGAGAGACAGATGCCAGCCATACCTAGAATGTTTGATGTGGTAAAAAAATGTGAAATTGTTCACTCCAGATAATCTGGTAAGCAAGGTAAGCACTGTGCTTACCTTGCCTCTTGGATAATCCCTCCTGGGAGTAGTAATATACCTAATGCCCAGATGCACCATGAGGATTGGACAATGTGTGTGAAGAGCATTTTGAGATCTGCACAGCATCACGTGGAGGTCAGGGACGTGATTTATTATTATTGGAGCCCCAGGGGTCTAGCTCTGTGGACTGAATTGCCACACCAGGCTCTGGCGTCTTTTCAGGCTCAGTCTTGAGCCCATATGGACACAGCCCAAGCTGCGCGTCAGCTTGAGCCCTGGCCCCCGCGGACTGGCGGTGCCGGTGTATGGGGGCGTGACTCCGCCTCACAAGCCCCCAGCGTGTCCTGTTCCTTCCAGTGTTTCCGAAGTGATGCTTAACTCTAGAAGTCATGGAGAAAACATTCTATCCTAAGCCAGCCTGACTGGTACCCTCACGGGGACTTCAGAGCTGCCTTGCTCTCTCTCTGACCTGCATCTAGTTTCATGTCTGGGATCTAAGGTGTTGACATGCCCAGGAGCCGGGGGCCCTCAGTGCCCTGGCTAAGTGGATGCTGAGGACACCTCCATTATCTACAACGGCCCTGGTCGGAGGATGAGCTGGACCAATGTGTGCGTGAGAGTGTAAGCGTATGCGGTAAGCATGTGTAATATGAGTGTTTCTGTATTAGTGTGTGAATGTGTGTGTATGTGTGCATAAGTATGGAAATGTGTGTGGTGAGTGTGTGCAGTGTGTGTGGTGAATATGTGTAGTATGTGGGTGCATGGGTGTAGAAGTGGCAGGAGTGTGTGTGTTGTGTGTGTGTGGTATATATGTGTGTGAGAGTTTGACTGTGTGTGGTGTGGTGTGGTGAGTGTGTGTGGTGTGGTGAGTGTGTGTGGTATGAATGTGTTGTGGTGAGTGTGTGTGGTGTGGTGTGGTGAGTGTGGTGTGGTGTGGTGTGTGTGTGGGGAGAAGTGTGTATGTCCTCGCCTAGATTAAAATTTCCCCTGAACACAAAAGGATAGGCCCCACTGCGTGCTTTTTGAAGTGAGTCAAGACTCAAAACCACCCACTCAGGCCCCAAACGGTTTGAGTGGGAAGGAGAGTCTGGGAAGAAGTAAGGCGGGACCAAGAGAATCAAAGGAAGGCTGGAACCAGATAGCCAGTGATAGGGGGCATGGAGAGAGGAACAGACTTAGCTCATTTTCCCCATAGGCCTGTGGGGAGAAGGGGCAGCCTGGAGATGGTCCATGGTGAACCCTGAGGTAGACAGACATGGAGGTATGGGGGGTGCAGGAGTTGGAGACCATCTGTCTTGGCCTGGTTGGGATGCTGTTTGGCGAGCAGACCTGAACCTGTCAACAGCTAGAGAGTGAGGTCAGCTGGGGGCTGGCGGCCTCATTAGCTATCACGGGGGCTTGCAGCTCAACCTCTTGAATCATCCATGATGAAACTCTTTATCAGCCTGGGAGGAGGCAGCCCCAGGGAATTAGACTCCTGTATAAGGCTTGATTTTGAGCAAGGCTACATCCGGATGAACTGGCCAGGATGAGTTAGCCCCAATATACACTCCAAGATAACCAAACAAGCGGACTTGTTGAAGGGAGTTATTCAGAATTCTCCATCTGGGATCAGGGGAGTGATTGATGCTGGTTGCCTTCAAAGCCTGGCTAACTTAACCCTCAAAGCACCAGGCTGCAGGCTTCCAGAGATCATCTCCCCCTCCAAACCTGCACCCTCACCCTCAGGAGAGGCTCAGAAACCCCACTGTGGGACATGGAAACAGTTTCACTTTGGTAGAATGATTAGGGCTCATTCCGTGGCCGGGAGTGATAACACCAGGGAGAACAGGGAGCCTAAGTCAGAGATGTTCTGCTAAAAGGCAACAATTCCAATCCTGAAGCAACACATCTGAGAGATAGGAGAGAGGGAGAACTCTTTGTACCCCTTGTGTCTCTAAATGTTTCAGGAATGCTCCACATTGCACTGGGGCAGGGTGGGGGGGGGGCGGACGGGGGAGGCTGGCCTTGGGAGCCGCCTCTGAGTGACAAGGAGGTCCTGGCTTGCTGAGATGGTAATCCTGAAGTTGGAATAGTGAGGGAGGCTGGAATTTTTAGTACAGCCTTGAAAGAAAATTTTCAGCCCACCCCACCCCTGGGGTGGGAATAGGGTAGGAGGCTAGCAAAATAAATAAAATCTGCTGTCTGTACTGACCGGGCATAAATTGTTACTGGAATGCCAAAGAAGGGGTGGTGGTGGGGGGGTGGGGGGAGCCAGATCTTCCTCCTGGACTTGTTTTCCATCTCCTCATTCTCTTGTTCTCTATCAGTGTGTTTCTAGAAGAGGTCCAAGGGAGCCAGTGTGTGATGGCCACATGAGGATCATCCTGGGAATAACGGGGAGAGCCAAGGGAGCAAGACAGGGAAGGTTGGGGGTCTTATAACACCTTTGGACCAGCATTTCTCACTGGAGACCCCTCATTGGGGAACTGGCTGACAACTTCAGAGCTAGGACTGGCTGTTTGTATTTAGCCTCCAAGATCCTTCTGAAAGCCTCCTAGGAGCAAGCCCTAATCGAAAGGAAAAGCGCACAGCATTTCCATGTACCTAATGCTTTATGCTTTCAAAGGGAATCCAGTTGTCACACAAGTAAGCCAGATCACAGCCCCAAGAAGGCTGGGAGTATTCACCCTTGAGCCTTAAGTTTGCTGTTCTTTTAATATTTTCAGTGCTGGCCTCAGCAGGGAGAAAGGGTAGAAGGTAGTCCCATGCACCAAGTTCTTCACTCTGTTACCATTGGGAGCCCTGCGTGGGGTCTTTGACCCAGAATGGTTGCTCTGTTGCTTTATGGGTGTCATTAATCTCATTAGAAAGTGACCCCCGGCTTACGAGGTTGTTATACTCTTAGAGCACACGGTAGAGTCAGGCCAAGCACCTAAAAGGGTGGGTCCATTTGTGTCTGTGGTTGCCATGGTGTCGTGGGGCATCTGGGAAAATGGGCTATGTGGAAGCACCCTGGGTGGGTGGCTGAGATGGGCGATTTTTGCTTTGGACTTCAAGAGCACAAAGTGACTAGAGGAATATCTAATGGGAGGTGCTATGACTCCTTCCACACAGAGACAAGTCAGGAACTCCAAGGAGCATACACCCTAGAAAGTGCCTCCTTAATTGTCCCAGCACCTTGAAAACTGTCAGGCAAGATGTGGACTAAAACACCGCTGGCTGGCCCTGGCAATGAGGCAGCTGTGAAGGTCCAGGAAAATATTCTTTATAATAGGATCCTCTCTAAACTTTCTATGTTTTCATTGTGCCTTTTCTTTTGGTTCCCTTTCCTCCTCTTCTCTCTCCCCCCCTCCTTTTTTCCTCCTCTCTCCTCTCTCTTTCTCATTTAAATTTCAGTCTTTCCTTTGGGCTAATGGAAACCAGGGGACCAGATGGCTGGCCACCCTTGGGCCAGAGCCCTGAAAAACGAATGATAATTCACTGCTGGACTGACATGGATGTCAGAATCTGATGGAGAGAAGCCCAAGGGGAAGAAGGAAACTCAGGAGGAAAGCCAGCCACCTCTCCCCAGTCTTAAAGCCTTGGGGCTCTGTGTTTTGTTGGAATAAGAGAAGCTGTTTGCCTGACATCCTTTCAAAAAAAAAATAAATATAAGGCTGCGATATCATCTTACAGATGCTGCTACCATCAAACAAAGAGCTCAGGCTTTTTTTTTTTTAAATAAAATCAGAAGATGAGAAGGCTGGGGAGTGGGATACAAGGGAAGATTTTAGGGACAGAGAGCCAATTAGCTGGTTTATTTAGTCCTGCCACTACCAGCAGCAGAAGCAACGAGAGTACACTGGCACCACCATCACCATTATCATCACTACCACCACCGCTACCACTACCACTACCACCACCACCGCCACCGCCTCCACCACCAGCACCACCACCACAACCATCACCACCACCTCCACCATCATTACCACAACCATCACCACAATCACCATCACCTCTTCCACTTCTACCACCACCCCCACCACCACCACCACCACCACCACAACCATCACCACCACCTCCACCATCATTACCACAACCATCACCACAATCACCACCACCACCACCTCTTCCACTTCTACCACCACTTCCACCACCACCACCACCACCTCCACAACCTCTACCACCATCACGACCACCACCACCTCCACCACCATCACCACCACCACCACAACCATCACCGCCACCTCCACCATCATTACCACAACCATCACCACAATCACCACCACCTCTTCCACTTCTATCACCACCTCCACCACCACCGCCACCACCTCCACAACCTCCACCACCATCACCACCACCACCACCTCAACCTCCACCACCACCATCACCACCACCTCCACCACCATTACCACCACCACCTCCACCACTACCTCCAACACCACCATCACCACCACCTCCACCACCATCACCACCACCACCATCTCTACCACCACCTGTACCATCACCACTACCACCTCTACCACCACCTCCACCACCACCACCATCACCATCACCACCACCTCCACCACCACCACCATCACCATCATCACCATCACCACCATCACCACCACCACCACCTCCACCACCATCATTGCTAGCATTACCATGACCATCACCACCACTACCACCATGCCACCACCAAGTAGCTCTTAGGAACACCAAAGTTAGGGGCTGCCAACCATAGCCAAAATGATACATGCATATTACTGAACAAGATGGGAGCCACTGAGCTGATAGATGCGTTCCAGCAGGTGGGACTGAAAAAGTGAATTACAGAGGTTATCCCAAAGCTGCTGGGCAGCAACAACAACTTGATGGGAAGTTTCCTGACTTAGAGTCAGAAGACCTGGGTTCTTGTCTTCACTCTGTGATTTACCAACTCAGTGACATCATGCAAGTCACTTCTGCTCTTGGAACCTCAATGTTCTATATGTAAAATGGGGATAATAAATGCTTATGGCATTTTAGAGTTTAAAGGGAGAAACACTTGTAAAACACTGATCACATTGTCTGATGGATAAAAGATGTTAAAAAAATCCTTTTCTTTCTTTCTTCCCTCTGTCTCTCCTTCCCTCCTCTCCTCCTTGTTTCCATGTTTCCTCTCCTATGTCTGTGACCCCCACCACTCCCAAATCTCGTACTCAGACAGCCCTTAATATGGGATGGTAATAAACTTTCCTTCATAGGAATCTCATAACTACTCCTCTAGCTCTTAATATCCCATGTTCACAATATACTCTTCCTTTTTTCAAAGAAGAGAGTTGTGAGTCCTTGTACCCCAGTACCCAACATTTGGAAGATGGATGAGGATAATGGCAGGGTAGTGGAGAGGGGGAGGTCCAGTTCCTCCAGAGAATGAGGTCAGGCCCTGTTTGAGGACTAATTAAAAGGTCAAGCCTCATTTCTTGTGTCTTCCAGGAGAGCTCGCAGGGTGAGCAGGCAGGGAAAGGCCGAGGCTTCCTGAAACAGCCTACCAACTTTTTATTGCAGCTGCTCGCTGGAGAGCTGGCTTCAGAGAGCTGTTTGCTTTGGCCAGACGAGCAACACGGAAACAGTAGTAGGACAATGTTGGGGGAGTGGTAGAGAGAGGCAGAGGGTCCCTGTGCAATTTCAACAGAGAGAAAAGTTTTTCTTTACATGTGGTGTCAGGCTCCAGTATGCCTCAGGGAGCCAGCTGTGACTTGGGTTCAAGATGCTGGCCCATAGGGATGTAGGATGCTGGGCTGAGTATGGTGGGAAGAACAGCTGTGCATGCTAGTGCAGAAGTGGGCAGCGTGCCTAATGGAAGTCAGGCCTGGGTCCGAGGAGAGCTGGGCTCTGGCTTATTTTGCCTGTCTCCATTTGGGTTGAGTTTCTGTGGGATGGTGAAGAGTTTGTGGGTAATGGCACTTGTGTCCTCTTTACCCTAAGAGGAGGTGACCCTAAGCTAGGTGACAGGAAGAAAATATGGCCTGGAGATGGCACTGGCAAGTGTGGCAGATCCAACATGAGCTTCACGAGCTTCCAGATTTCACTTAGACCATGTTTCACCCAGCCTAACAGTTGGCAATAATAAAATAAGTAAGATTTCTTGGGCAACATGTGCCATTCAAAGTGTTGAGCACTTTACACATGTAATCTCATTCAATCTCTAAAAAATAAACTTAGTGATGACTACCCTAAAGTTCAAGATGCTCAGATAAATCAGGAGGCCTTAGTTCCCTGATGCTGCTGTAACAGAAATGCCACAATTAGGCAATTTTTTTAAAAAACAAAATTAATTTTCTCATAGTTCTGGAGGCTGAAGGTCCAAATCAGGGTCTCTGCCATGTCGATTCCTTCCCTGTAGGTAGTCCCTTGGCTTGTGGATGATCCCCAGATGGCATCTGTCCTTTGACCCTCCATGTAAGTATGTCTGTGTCTAATCTGCTCTTTTTAAAACTCGTAAGTGATTAGATTTAGAACCCATTCTATTATGGTATGATCTAATTAACATAACAAAGAAAACCAACAGGATTACGTCCACAGACATAGGTGTTAGGATTCCAACACATATTTGAGGGGAGGGAAGGAACAATGTTATTTAGGAGCCCTGATGGCACAGTGGTTAAGTGCTTGTCTGCCAACCAAAAGGTCTGGGTTACGAACCAAGCAGCTGATCTGTGGGAGAAAGATGTGGCAGTCTGCTTCTTTAAAGATTACAGCCTCGGAAACCTTATGGGGCAGTTCTACTCTATCCTATAGAGTTGCTACAAGTCAGAATTGACTCAGTGGCAACTGGTTATTTTATTTAATCCATAATGTAGGTTATGCACCCAGTAAGAATGAGATAAAATTCAGACTACAGCCTGTCTGCTCTAAGCCTGGGTTCTTAGTCGCCATGTTATGTCGTACCAGGTAGTGATAACTACTCCCCAGCGAGTCTTCCAAAGTATCCCAGGGACCATCCAGGGATGAGACCAATGAAGGGTTGAAAGTATCTTCTTGCATGATAATCCAAAGGGACGAGGTGGTGGTGGAACCAAAGGAGAGCTCCATCACCCCCTTTCCTGGTCCTAGAAAAGGCGGATGATCCCTCACTATCCTGGTGAAACAACGTCTCTGCGAGCCAACCTTGGTCTACAAGAAAAACTCTGGTTCTTTCCACACTCCTGGGGCTGACAGGAAGCAAGGACTAAGTTGGGAGGCAGAAGACAACCTCCTGCCGCTCTAGTTCTTTGGGGAGAACTGTTGAGGCCACCTGGAATCTCATGGTCTGTACCATGAGCAACTCTGAGAGGCCAGAATCTCCCAAGTGGGCTGCATCGACTGTGGAAACCACGTGGAGCTTCCAGGGCCTCCACATTGCGACAGTTTCTTCTCCTGTGAGAAGTCAATAGTCTGTTCCTAGTTCCTTGGTCATGTACCTTGTTGGCCTTTAGGGGAAATAAATACCCAGGAAGGATTTTCCTACTTACTCTGCTCTCTCAGAAGAATTCAAAACAGATGGACTGGGAAGCAGCAGACTTTGGCGGCTGGTGTTGTCTGGGGGCCCTCTGAATGACTGAAGAGGGGGTTAGAGAACAGATCAGCTGTTCCATCATTTAAGGAGAACCCCAACTGAGTCTTTATCCTCTGAACTTCCGGCCACCACAGTGGGTCCCTCCTGCCTGCTCAGCCACCAGCCGGTTACAGCAGAAGACCCGACCGCCCCCATGCTTTGTCCAGGGAGGAAATTCGGACTCGAAGGACAGAGCCCAGAGCTTGACCCCAGCCTGGTGTACTGCTGTAATCTCCTCCTCCCCCTCCTTCCTCTGGTCTGACTTTCTCGAGGTCTCGAAGAGGGGGTTTCAAAAATAAGAGGCTAACACACCCTTGGCAAGTGCTGGGAAGAGGGAAATGTGTTTGACACATGCTCACCCAGAGTGCACCAGAGGGCTCCCAGCAGGATACAATTAATGATGACGGAGGAGGAGGGGATTGCAACAATATGGTTTTTTTTTCCTTCCCCATATCCCTAGTTCCTGGACTTCAGAAACATTTCCTGATGAAGGGAAGAGCATCCAACATCCCGTAGATAAATAGCGGGGGCACAGTGGTCTCAGGTGTCAGCTGAAGGGGCCCTGGGTCTATTGCTTACCCTGCAGTGGAAATCCAAGGATGTCAGAGGAAAGCTGGATTCTAAACTGGAGACCAGCTAAAGGGCATGGTCAACCTTTTTCCAAAAATGTCATCTTTTGAGCCTCCAAGTGAATTTTGAAAAAAAAAAGACAAACTAGAGTTTTTTAGAGAGGTGAATCAAGGTAATTAAAGTTATTAAAAACTATTTAAAGTTAGGCTAAGAAATCCACAGGCACCTAAGCCTGAGAGGGCTTCAGCGTCAAAAATGGGAACAGAACATTCTGCTCCACACCCTTAAAAGGAAAGTTTGGTTTCTGAGTATCTTAAGACCAAAGAAAGCCAAAGCCCTATTCCTTTTGTGAAAATCCCCTTCATCTGAGAGTCCCTGGGTCACAAAGGGCTCTCTCAAGCTGAAGCTGATAATGAACGGAGGGAGGGACAGCTCCCCATGCCGCTCCTCACAGGTAGCCCAGGGATGTGTGCCACCAATTGCTGAAGATGTTGAGAGTGAGTAGGAGGGCTCCTGGAGTCCCAGTGCCTATTCTCCCACATCCTGCAGGAAAGAAAAGGAGAAAGCAAAGTCGATCATAAAAAGTTGAGCAAAAATCAGATTTAGAATGATCAGAATAACTCTGCATCGGTGGATTATTGGGAAAATTTGAAAGTCTGTTTTCCTGGGGATGATTGTTGTTGTTAGCTGCCATAAGTTGGCTCCAGCTCATGGCAACCCCCGTGCACAGCAGAATAAAATGTTGCCTGGTTCTCTACCATCTTCGTGATCATTGGTATGCTCGAGTCTGTTGTTGTAGCCACCGTGCACACTGAATAACTTCCAACCTGGGGGCTCATCTTCCAGCACTGTACTGGACAATATTCTGTTGTGATCTGTAGGGTTTACATTGGCTAATTTTCAGGGGTAAATCATTAGGGCTTTCTTCCTAGTCTGTCTTAGTCTGAAAGCTCTAGTATTTGAAATTCCGGTGGTATGGCTTCCAGCATCACAGCAACATGCAAGCCCCTACAGTATGACAAAGTGACTGATGGGTGCTGGGGAAACGACTTAGGCCCGGGGAGTAACCATCCTCAACACCTACCTTGTCACGGTCAGCACTTGTGTATTCTGCTTTGTGATTCTCGACCATTTTGTAAGGGGCAAGCAGGGCAGACTTTGAGATCCCAATTTTGTAAAGAAGGAAAAACCAAACCAAAGCAAACCAAAACCCTCAATGACTTGAACCAGTGCCATAGCTTGTAAAGGATTAGAATTAGGACCAGAAAACGGTATTTTGTTTTTGCTTATTATTTTCTCTCCACTCCAGTTTTCTTTCCCCTTCACCAAGGTACACAGGACCAGGGAGATGGCCTAGATGATTCTATAAGGAGAAAATGGGTGGTACTTAAATGCAGCCAAACCCCAAAGGTCTTAGGGCCCCAATACTTTCCTTCTCACTTCCTTCCTCCCCTTCCTCTCTAGGCAGGGCTTTTCCTGAAGCTCAGCGCATCACGTGATAATCAACAACTGATACTCTGCACTTACGGCAGAAATTGGGGAGAAAGAATCAGAGCCCTCAGACATTGTAAATTCCCACCCCCATCATGAGTGCCCTGCCGGTTGTCTGATCTGCTCTTGGGGAATGTATTCATTTCCTAGAGCTGCCCCAGAACCCCCCATTACAAAAATACCACAAATTGGGTGGCTTAGGAGAACAGAAATTTGTTGTCTCAGTTCTAGAGGCTAGAAGTCGGAATTCAGGGTGTTGGTCATGTGGATTCCTCCTCAGGGCTCTGAGAGTGAAACTGCTCCAAGTCTCTCTCCTCGCTTCTGGTGGCTCCAAGCGTTCTGGACTTACAGCTGCAGCCTCACACAGAATCCTTCTTTTGTCTCCTTGTTTCTATGTATCTTCTCTTTTAAAAGGACACCAGCCATGCAGGATTAAGAGCCACTTGATTCCAGTATGACCTCACGTTAGCTTAACTGAAAATATCTTCAAAGACCCTACTTCCAAACAGGGTCACTTTCACAGGTACCAGGGGTTAGGACTTCAACCTATCTTTCTGGAGGATACAAGTCAATCCGTAGTAGGAGATTATTGTCCATTTTTCATTTTATCTGTGATAGCCCAATATGCTCCAAGCTGCCATAATCTTGCTTGGCACAGGCAAAAGCCAAGGTTAGGCTCGACCAAGGCAACCTTCTCCAAGCCAAAAAACAAGGGAAATTTCAAAAACCAGTTTTGGGAGAGCTGCCTGTGGGTAGAAAGGTCCTGGGTGTGCCCTGGGCTGAGATGGACATTAGGAGTCAGAAAGTGACCCTTGTCCAGTGCCCATAAGGTGCCTATGCTGTTGTTTCTTATTCATGGAGAAAGTACAACATGATGGCTGAAGGCTGAGAGAGGTTTGTATGTTCAAGCCCTTTAAAGGGCCTAAACTGCTTGCCATTGAGTCAACTCCAACTCAAGGTGACCCCATCCGTATGTGTCAGAGTAGAACTGTGCTCTCCGTAGGGTTTGCCATGGCTGACTTTTTGGAAGTAGATAGCCAGGCCTTTCTTCTGCGGCATCTCTGGGTTAACTCATACCTCCGACCTTTTGATTAGCAACTGAGTGCATTAACTCTTTGTACCACCCAGGGACTCCCTCTGCTTAATGACTAGCAGGGGGCAGGGTGGGGCTCATGGAAGAATTCTGCATTCCTTCTTGTCCATCCCTTCCCTTTTCTGATCTAGTCATATCCCCTCCCTTTCCCCATGTGACACTGGCTGTCACAGAAAAGCCTTCAACAAATATTAGTTCAACCTGGATCTGGCTACAGGAAATGTCCTTCCCAGAGTTATCCCAGGGTTTGCTGGGCCAGCCCTTCAGGGCCTGGCACTCTGCATAGATTTATAGAATTCCAGAACTGGGAGAGACTTTAAACTTATTGTCCCTCCATCCCCCATGGGGAGAGGATGGAGCACTGCCCACCCCTTGGTCCTGGGCCTCCTCTTATTCCCCAGCATCACTTGTATCCTATTCACCCAGGCCAGTATATAAAGAGCTATTTTAGGTGTCCCCAAGTGGAGTCTGAACAAAACTACTGTGGGTGGGACAAATCCTCCACCTTAATCTTGGCCCTTGGAGTGAGGGTTTCCTTGAATACAACATGCTGTTTATGCAAATCCCATGCAAATCAGGGCAACTGGATTAACTGGGGAGGAAAAAATCCCATGGTCTTTCTGAACCTCCCAGCACTCAGTGTTGGCCTCAGAAAAGATATTTTTTTTCTTCTAAAGTTTTGTTTTATCTTTCTGAAAGTTCTCTTCTCACTGGTAGGCCTTCTGACTCGGCTCTTTCCATCTGCTGGGGCCTGTGTGTGAACAGGGAGGTTTGTTTTAAACTCTGTCAACAGGGGACTGGTTGGAAGTAACCACACCTTAGGTAGGTTTGCCAAGGTCCCTGTAGGGGGTGAGCATGGGGAGGTGGCCAGCAGTGGCCAGGCACAGGCAGGGCCCAGTCAAAGGACCGTTGGTTGGCCAAGGTCAAGGGTGTCTCACTATAACCAGGACGGATGAAGAACCTTCTTTTGGGTGGGAATCTTGGGAGTGTTTTTTAAGATCCTGAATATCCTATTTGAAAACACAGCAGTGGCGATCTGACATCCTTAGAGACTCCAGCTCAGCCACTCGGCTTGCATATTTATGCAAAACAAAATGCAAATGAGCCCATTGAACCCTTTGTCTATATCCTGCCAAGCTGAGAACCTGGGTCTCCTGACAGACTTCTCCAAGCCTTTATCCTCTCCAGAAGAGTTTTTCTAATTAAGACTTGGGCCCCCTAAAGCTTTGCTAAAAAAACCAAAACCAAACCCGTTGCTGCTGAGTCAATTCCAAATCACAGCGACCCTATAGGACAGAGTAGAACTGCCCCATAGGGTTTCCAAGGCAGCTTTTTGTTCTGTTGTACAGAGGGTCGTAATCAACTCAACGGCACCTAACAGCAACAATCTTTACGGAAGCTGACTACCACATCTTTCTTCCATGGAGCGGCTGGTGGGTTCATATGGCTGACCTTCCCATTAGCAGGCGAGTGCTTAACCACTGCTCCACAAGGGCTCCTCAAACTTTGCTAGTTCAGTGAAATTTAACACAATAAGTATGTTTACTGAACTCCCACTCTGTGCAAAGCTCTGTGGTAGGTCCCAGTAAGATGCAAAGAAGAAAAAGAATCTAAAGTTATTGCCTTGAAGAACTTATGATCTCCTTTAATGACGTTTCTAGTTCTGGTGAAAGGTCCTCATTCATTAATTCATTCAACAAATGTTTCTTGAGCACCTACTATGTGCCAGGCCATCAGCTCGGCACTGAAGATACAGCATTGAACAAGCATGAAAAGGTTCTGCTCTCATGGAGCTCAGAGTGTAATGGAGGAGACAGTTAAAAAAAGGTAGTAACTCATGAAATACCAAGATAATTACAGACCTTGATAGGGGCTAGGAAGGGAAAAACAAGAAAAAAAACCAGGGTGGTGTTTTATTATGACAGAATTGAACTGCGGACCAGTTTGGCAAGTCTTTTTAAAAGTTCATACTTATTTTTCAATGAATGAAAAACAGTCACGAAAAAGGCAAACTCCAGAAGTAGTTTTGCTTATAACCTGCATCCTGATTTGCTTTGATTGGAATAATGAACTCCCATTCGTCAATGAATTTATTAAATATTTATTGAATGCCGAATTTGGTTCAGGAACTGTTTTGGGCACTGGGGATTTGTTGGTGAACGAAAGGACCAAGTTCTCACGGGGGCTCATAGTGCAGGCCCTTGGCAAATGTGCAAGATAACATGATGTGATATGAGGCAGAAAGATGAGGATGGAAGTGATCGTGGGTGTAGGGCAGATGGTGAAGGGGGTGTTTTAGATGAAGCATAGCCCAGGTGGCAAGAAGAGCAGGAGGAAAGGGTCTCATGGACCTGATGGATTTGTTGTTATCTGCCAATAAAGTGGCCCCCAACTCATGGTGACCCCCTGCGGAAGGAAAAGAATGCTGAGGATAGGTATGGATGGCCCATCTCTGGATCAGTCCTCCTGACTCTGGGAGGGTTGGCTCTGGGGCAAAGAGGGAGTTAGTCTTCACCAGGTGTGCCCCAGTTTTGGCTTAGTTGCTGTTAGTTCGAAAGATCAAAAGACACTGATTTCTGCATCCTTATGGCCTCAAATTTCAGAGATGAATGTTTACAGAGAGTGGTTATCTAGAGGACACTTAAAACCAGCTGACATTGAGTCACTTCCCACTCACAACAACCCCGTCTGTGTCAGAGTAGAACCCCGCTCCACAGGGTTTTCAGTGGCTGAGTTTTTGGCCGTAGATAGCCAGGCTTTTCTTCTGAGGTGACTCGGTGGACTTGGACTTCTGACCTTTCAGTTAGCAGCTGAGCACGTTAACCGTTCGCACCACCCAGCGTCTCCAGAGGACACTTAGACATAGATACATAGGTTTAGAGATAAAAGGGATCTTAGAGGTCATTTAGAATCCCATTGTTTGACAGACAAGGAGACTGAGGCACACAGAAATTAAGTGACTTGCTTAAAGGCACATGGCTATTTTAGAACCTGTATTTTAACTCTTAACTTCAACACATTTCCCACTATTTTGTAATGATACTGGATGAAGTCAAGTCTTTGCAGTTCATGGGAAGAGCTAAGGGGGTGGGTAGGTTAGGCTGTTCTTGAGGGCAAAGGGCCATGTGTCTGTTCTGTACTTTTCTGGGGCCGGAAGAGGGTTTAGCAGGCCCTTTTTCTTGCCTGCTCATTGCCAGGTTCCTCACCTCAGGTGGGTTTCTCAGGCCTCTGTTAGCAAGGTGGCTTCCTGGAGGCAAAGTGAGGAAAGGAATTATAATCTGAAGGAGTGTTTGGGGCCCCAGGTTTTCATTCCTGGGCGGGGCCTGACATGAGGCCAGCCAAGAAGAAAGTGGCCTGGCCTGTGAGGCCACAGCAGCTCAGGACATTGCAGACAGGGAAACTGAGCCCTAGAGAAGAGACTCCTTTGAGCAAGGTCATCCTGCTAAGTTGTGTGCAGACCTGGGCCTCAAACCTGTGTCTCACTTCGGTTTCTACAACACTCCTTCTTTAGGGCCTTGCAGACTGAACCGCCACGAATGTGTCATCAAGGGTCTGATGCTGCCCATGGAGACGGGGTCTTGTCAGGAGAATTCAGCTACCCCAATCTTAGTGACTGACGAGATCCAAGGTCTGACTGAATCTTTTACATGTTGCCTATGTGGGAGATTTCGTTCATTTGATGACTTGTGAGCACTTCTGAGGGATACCAACATAACCGTTGTTGTGTTGCTCTCAAGGCATCTCCGACTCACAGCGAGCTTATGTATCACAGAACAAAACATTGCCCAGTCCTGCACCGTCTTTCAGCACTGTATGAGACAATACTCTGTTGTGATCCATAGGGTTTTCGTTGGCTAATTTTTGGAAGTAGATCACCAGGTCTTTCTTTCTAGTCTGTCTTAGTCTGGAAGCTCCTCTGAAACCCGTTTAGCATCCCATTAACATGCAAGCCTCCACCGACAGATGGCGGTGGCTGACACGAGGTGCATTTGCTGGGAATTGAACCTGGGTCTCCCACATGGATGGTGAGAATTCTACCACTGAACCACAGCTGCTCCCTCTGAGACTACAATCTTGGTTAAATATTTGGCTCTTAAAACAGAGTAATTTATTTTTATGTTTTTAAACTACGGGCTGATTTAGAAAGATTTGAGCATCTCTGCAGTTCTGGAATTCGGGGTTAAGTCCTGGGAATGAGGGGAGTGAGAAAGCAGGGCTAAACTGGGGCGGGGGTGCTATATGCTAAAAGCAGAGCAGCAGTATTCTGCCCCAGCCCCAGGAATACCTGGCTCCAAGGACTCACTACAGGCAGGTGAATGAGACAGGGCGCTGGGACGCTTTATGGCGCATAATAACGATTGCAGCTGTGCAAGCGAAGATCAAAGATCAAATCAAATTTCAAGCTGCAGGGACCTCAGTCCGATCACCTGCAGAGGTCAGGGAAAAGAATTTTTCTTTCCTGAAGAGCCCCAAGATTGGCTGGATTCCCAACAGGGGGGGTTGGCGCTACCTTGAAGGATCACATTACTGGCTACTGCCCAGAAGCAAGGGGACTGGCCTCGGGGTTGATGGAGCTGGTGGGGCCATTCCACTTCTCCCTGTAGAGTGTCTGCCAAACAGAACCCTCACTGGGAAATGCAGAGAAAGCTCAGGACTCAGCATTTGGGGTTCGAGCATCATCAGTGTTCAAAAGCCTCCTTTTGAGTGTCCACACTTAAGGTGGACGCCTCGAATGCTAAACGTGGAGGCTTTCGTGGGTGTTCCATCAGCCTCGGTTGCATCTTTCTTTTTGAAAAGAAGCTCATAGCTGGAGCAGCCAGGGTGAGAGGAGACTTCCGCCAGCAGGAGGATGAAGAGCTGCTTTTGCAGGACCATCTGCACTGTTTGTGTGCCCCCCTCCTGCCAACGCACACAAAGGAAAGTAGCTGGAAACCCAGGCCTGGGCCCAGCTTTGTGGAGACTGGCTCAGTGTGCTCTGGTGAACATAATCCCATCTGGTCCAAATGCAAAGCCTGGCATCCTTGTATTGCCTGAAAGGAGCAGCCGGCCCCCAGCATTAGCTGGCAAAGGCTCCATGAACTTGGGTCTTCAACTTCAACCTGCTCCCAAGTAGAAGACAGAGTCTGACTTCCTTCTTGCTTTGCTTCTCTTCGCTCCCATTAAAAAAAAAAAAAAAAATTATTTTTGTTGTTGTTGTTGAGAATATACACAGCAGAATGTACACCAATTCAACAATATCTACATGAACAATTCAGTGACGCTAATTACATTCTTCGAGTTGTGCAACCATTCTCACCCTCCTTTTCTGAGTTGTTCCTCCCCCATTGACATCAACTCACTGGCCCCTAAGCTTCCTATCTAATCTATCAAGTTGTCAATTTGATCCCGTATAGGTAGGCCTTAAAAAAGCACAATGTTCAATGCATTCTTTATTAGTAAAGCAAAAACTATTCTTTGGTTTTAAGAAGACTTCGGGGGATATTTTTGGCTTAAGGTTTAAGGGCAATGGTTTCAGGGGTTCCTCCGGCCTCCATAGCTCCAAAAACCTGGCTTCCATGTTCCTATTCTCACTTGATGACATTCTTCATCGGGGGAGAAATTAGGACGATTTATTGCAATGGTGGGAAGAGGGTTTAATTCAATGATAAAGAGAGAACAGAATTTAGTTCTTCAGAGATTTAGCAGATGGGTGTTTAAATGTCCCCCAAATGACTTTTTGATGGTCTTTATCAGAGGGTAACGTTGAGGATGGGGAGAAGATGTGTATTACCCGAGAAGGATAGAATTAAATGTGTCGTCAAGTCAACGTGGTGGAGAAGCGAGTGAGGGTGGACCTGGCCACTTGGGCTGTGGGTGTCAATCAAAGTAATGTGTTGGGGGCAGGGGGGAGGAAGTTTGTCATCCGTTTTAATATCAGAAATTCCTTTACGTGGGTGGTAACTGGGGAACAGCTGCAGGTAGCTGAATCACAGCCCAAATCCTTGCAAAAACGCTGGCGGGACTCCTGCCAACAAGTGAGCAATGGCTTTTCAGGCTGGAATCCAGCAAGTCCTACTAAGTAAGGCGAGGGGCGGGCGGTGCCTGGAGTTGGGGGAGAAGGTTTTGAAAAAGCTGCATTTGGAAGCCAGTGCATATTTAATAGGATTAAAACACATGAGTTAGAGACTGAAAATTCTCGACCTGCCTCGTTAAACAGCCAGCCTGCCCAAAGGCCGGCTCTCGGAGCAGTGTCGGGAAGGAGGGAACTGAAACACCAAGCCGAGAGCTTGGGAGTTCTCTCCTCTCCTGCACACTGTCTGCAGCCTTGGTGCCTTCATCCTTCCACTCCAGCCTGCTTTCAGGGCCATTAGCATGCCCACTTTGTCAATAATGCCCTCCGTCGGATGCCATGTTCCGGTTTGACTTGGCCAGGCCAGGCCGGCCCCTGCCTTGGTCTCCTCACTCCGGCGAAAGGGCGCGGCCTGAGCTCATAGATCTATAGGACTCTTGCTGGTGTTCGGATGCAGCTCTGAATAATGGTTTTCTG
This sequence comes from Loxodonta africana, assembly GCF_030014295.1. NCBI lineage: Eukaryota > Metazoa > Chordata > Mammalia > Proboscidea > Elephantidae > Loxodonta > Loxodonta africana. Next base: position 20,772,939 of record NC_087359.1, read on the forward strand.
GTGACAGTTTGTGGCGGAAGGTTAGGGTGCACTAGTATTTTTTTTTTCTTCTAGATATGAATCTTTATTTGCTTCTTTGGCGACTTTAGCCCACAGGTTAGAGAGGGCTGTCCTCTTCCCCCAAACCCTCAGCTGGCTCCTGCGTGATGCTCCTGATGAGGTGGGGCTGCCTGGCTTCTGGTTCTTGCTCTAAGTTGATGAATGACTCCAGAGAGGACCTCTTTCCTCCTGGGCTTCGTTCCTGACTTTCACGCAAGGCCCATAGGTCCTTGGAGCCCTTCTCATTGTGACCTTCAGTGTCACTGAAGTGAGAAACAAGTTCTGACATTGCTACGAACACTTCCCAAGAAATCAAGCAGATCACATAAGGACCCTCGGAGATTTCCAATGCAACTGTGTTTACAGGATCGAGGACCTACTGTGTGCTTCTTGTTATGGTGTCTAAACTTGGCTGAACTCTCCAAATAACCAACTCAGTTTGACTTGCCTTGTCTTCTCTAATTATTTAGAGAGTTTAGACACATATTGTTGTATAAATATTTTACTGTTCTTAGCAGCTGAAATAAATACAGCCACTCTGTAAATCATTTTTAGAAGTTGTTGAGATTTAGGTACATGAATTTTTCCTTGATTTTTCATGATACAAACTGTCATTTTCCCAGTGTTCTAGTTTGGAAAGAGAAGAGTCAGGACCCACTTGCTCTATTTTTTCTTAAAGCACGGATGTTGGAACTTCAAGTTTTAGTATTGGACAGGCTTATGTTCAAATTCTTGTTGTTAGTAGCTGCTGCTGACTTGGCTCCAACTCATGGCAACCCCCCATACAATAGAACAAACCATTGCCCCTTCTTGCACCATCTTCAGGATCATTTGTATGCTCAAGTCCATTGTTGTGGCCACTGTGTATTTTGACTGCCTTCCAATCTAGGGGACTCATCTTCCAGCACTACATTGGACCATATTCTGCTGTGATCCATAGGATTTTTGGAAGTGGATTGCCAGATCTTTCTTTCTAGTCTGTCTTAGTCTGGAAGTTCCACTGAAACCTGTCCACTGGGTGTGACCCTGCTGGTATTTGCAATACTAATGGCAGAGCTTCCAGCAACATAAGAACCCATAAGCCACCACAGTATGACAAAGTGACAGATGGGTGGTGGTGGTTGTTCAAATTCTAGCCACCATTTATTTGCTGTGCCAACTTGTGAGTGGTATTGAACTTTTCTAATCCCGAGCATAAAAATATTCACTCTAAAACAGGCCCAAAATAGAGAGGATCACAGGGAACATTTACACATAGGCTTCTTAGCTCTGTACCTAGAACCTAGTCGTAGCAGTGGTTATTATTAAGGATAGCTGGCATTCAACGAGCTGTTCCCCTGGGGTAGGCACTGGGTTAGTACTTTACACAGGTCCATTCATTTGTTATTCACAGCCCAGCAGCCTGCTCAGCTGGACTGACTCTCTGCTTGGTTCAGGCAACGGCCCCCCAAATCCTCCTCCCCAACTTGAGAGTCAGACCTAGGACTTGGACTAGGTAATGGCCTGCATCCGGACTGGGAAGGTTCTGAAGGCCCCTGTCTTTGGACACCCCAAGGGGATTGTTGAACCCCTATGAGGGGTGGTGCTCTAGCAGCCGGATGTGGGGCCTCAGAAATCCTGGAGCCAGGACCTTCCTGACAGCCCTGGGGACCCTGACCGAGCGGTGTGTGTCCTGCCGGCTGTGTAAACACAGTAACTCAATCGCTGATGACTCCCAGGGCCCACCAGATGGCAACAAGTGCAGTGGGTGATGCGGTTTCCGTTTCTTCTCCTCCCTTCCTATTTTCATTTGCTCTCTGGGCCTCAGGGTAGGACAGCGTGTGCGAGGCCCAGGAAACTTTGTTACAACCTTTTTTGTTTTTAATTAATTTTGTTGTTGTTGCTGTCGAGAACATACACCAATTCAACAATTTCTGCCGGTATAATTCAGCGACCATCCATTACATTCTTCGAATTGTGTAACCTTCTCACCCTCCTTTTCTGAGTTGTTCTTCCCCCTTAATATGAACTCCCTGGCCCTCAAGGTTCCTATCTAATGTTTTGCATTTATGTTGTCGGTTTGATCCTATATAGACAGTTCTTAAAACAGCACAATGCTCAAGGCAGACATTCCTTATTAGTTGAGCTAAACTATTGTTTGGTTTTAAGAAGACTTTAGGGGATACTTTTGGTTTTAGGTTTAAAGATTAAGTCAGGGCAATAGTTTCTGGGGTTCATCCAGCTTCAGTGGCTCCAGAAAGTCTGGATTCCATGAGAATCTGAAATCCGTTGTACATTATTCCCCCTTTTGATCAGGATTCTTCTGTGGAAACTTTGATAATTTGAAATTTTTGCTTTATAAACTTTCTCTCTCCCTCTTGCCCTTCAGGTCTGTGCTCAAATGTCACCTTGCCAGTGCAGTGCTTGGCTGCTAACCGGAATGTCAGTGGTTCAAACCCACCAGCCACTCTGTGGGGGAAAGATATGGCAGTCTGCTTCCATAAAGATTACAGACTTGGAAACCCTTTGGCATAGTTCTACTCTGTCCTAAAGGATTGCTATAAGTCAGCATCAACTCGACAGCACAAAATTTAGTTATTTTGGGTTTGGTGTCCCTGGAAGGAGCCCTGGTGTCACAATGGTTAAGAACTCAGCTGCTAACCAAAAGTTTGGTGTTTCGAACCCACCAGCCTCTCCATGGGAGAAAAGACCTGGCTATCTGCTCCCATAAAGATTACAGTCTAGGAAATCCTAAGGGGCAGTTGTACTCTGCTGTACAGTGTTGTTATCAGTCAGAACAGACTCAATGGCACAGAACAACAACAAGTGTCTCTGGATATTAACCAACAGTCCCTATTCCTATTTTTGCCTTTGTACTCAGTGTGAGCTCATCATAGAAGACAGAACACAGAAAAGGAAGCTGGTCTTGGAGTAGATGGAGTCATTCAATAAGAAACCTGGGAACTAGGGGGAAGGGAAAGGAGGGAGAAGAAAAGGAAAGGAAGGAAGAAGAAGACAAGGGAATACAGGGCAAGGCAAGTCAAGTTAAATCAAGGAAAGGGGGAAGGGAAGTAGGAGCGGGCAAGCTAAGGTGATGTTTGTGATGGGCTCATATGTGTTGGTTGGGTCGCAGGTTGATATAGCCGAAGCTGGGCCTGAGGGGTCCTAATCTTCTAGCTAGTCTTCCTGTTGCTCCAGAGAAATAGTAGTCAAAGCCCAAAGTGATTTCCAGCCCATTTTGGCTTCTTACCATGTCTAGCAGCTTTCCATGGTAGGTTCAGTAACTTTGTTAAGGTCTCTATCATCCAAGTTCAGGCTTTCAATATAATGAAAAAGCAAAGACTAGTTTTTTTTTTCTCTCTCACTTGGCTGAAAAATTCATCTTTCACTACTCTCTTTGTTTTGCTTTCTTTTTCTCTTATAATTTTTATATGTATATAAGTTTTTTTCTGAACAAATAAGAGATCTCAGGAGAGGACTTTGAAAAGCAGAGAGTTGAAGAAAGATTTAAAGGGTTTGTCTTCATCTCTTTCATGAGCTTTATTTTACTTTATGACAAGAAACACTAACATGAAAGAAGAATTTTCCAGTTCTAAAAACACTGAATATCTACTAAAACATAATTGTGATGTGGTCTCTGTTCTTAGACCCAAGAGGGATGCAGACAAGGATCTAAATGCATACTCTACGGTCTGCAAGATTTTGTCACTGGTTGTTGTTGGTAGGTGCCTTCAAGTCGACTTTGAAGTCATAGTGAACCCATATGACAGAGTAGAACTGCCCCATAGGGTTTTCTAGGCCGTAATCTATGGAAGCAGATCACCAGATCTTTCTCCCGCAGGGCCTCTGGATGGGCTCCAACTTCCAACCTTTCGGTTAGCAGCTGGGTGCTTAACTGTTGGAACACCAGGGTAATAGGAGTAAAATGCAAGGTACAGTAGGGGCTAAGGGAAGAGTAGCAAAGGGATTAGGGATGACGACTTTTCAGGGTTTGCCCAGCAATCAAAGGGAGGAGGGGTCAGCATAAGCCCAGGAAATATCCTCCATGAAGATACAGAGGGTGGAAAGAGCATGTAATGTTTCCATGATTTTGATAATTACACCGCAGCTTATTTTGCATCCTGTGCAGCTGTAAACCAAGCTATGATCTTTTTAGTAGCCTTATATACCTGCAAAAGCTGGACAATGACAAAGGAAGGCAGAAGAAGAATCAACGCATTTGAGATATAGTGTTTGAGAAGTATACTGAACATACTGTGGACTTCCAGAGGAACGAACAGTCTTACAAGAAATACATCTGGACTGTTCCTTAGAAGCAAGGATGGTGAGACTTCAGCTCACTTTGGATACGGCATCAAGAAAGACCAATTACTTAAGAAGGACATTGTTATTGGAGAGGATCAGTGAAAACAAATGAAGCCCTCAGTGAGATGGATTGACACAATAGCCAAAATAATGGACTCCAACATAGCAACAATCGTGAAGATAGTCCAGGACCAGGCAATGTTTTGTTCCGTTATATATAAGGTCACTGAGTCAGAGCCGACCTGACGGCACCTAATAATAACAACACAATTATTGCACCATAAAGAGTCGCTGTTAGCAAAGCTGCTTTCCCATGAGGCAGGGGTCTGGTGCCTGTGTTGGGACTTGTGGGGAGTTATTGGCTAACCCATGGCCTTGCCCCTGAGGAAGTGTGCACTCCCCCAGGATGGTAGGCGGTCAGCAAAAAAGAGGAAGACACTCAACAACACTCAACGAGATGGATTGACACAGTGGCTGCAACAATGGGCTCAAGCATAAGAATGATTGTGAGGATGGTGCAGAACTGGGCAGTGTTCTGTTTTGACGACAACAACCCCGAGATGAAATGGCCAGTGACCCATCTTGGCTTCTAAAAACATAAACATTGTACCACACCAACACATTTCCAAACAGAAGAGGAAAACCTGGCCAGCTTATGATTTGATCGATTAAATTTACACTTGTTTTCCAACCGGGCCTAAATTCTGGCGCAGGCTGGAAACCTCAACTCTTTGGAGCTTTCTCATGAGTGGCCTTTGGGCTTTGAACACCCACTCTGTCTTCTCCATGAAGGGCGTGATGTCAGGGGCCATTGTGGGTGGAATAAACATGAAAGACACTCTCTGGTTTCGGAGAATGACTTTGAGTGTGAATGGAAGTAAAGTTTTAACTCAAACCAAGAGGGTGTGTTCTCTCTGGAAGAGAATGAGAGCAGGAGAAAGGAGTCTCTAGGATCTATGGTTTCCCACTGTTCTTAGCTGAAGACCAAACCCTCCCTGTGGCCTCCACAGCCTCCACAGCTAGGAAATAGGCTATTGCCTGCCTCTCGGATTCATCTTGTGCCCCTCTCATCTTGGCAACTAAGCTCTGTCCACTCCAACCTTTGGTTATTGCCCATCTCCCCAGCTAAATGGTGAGCTCCGTGAGGGTGGGCGCCATGTTTGCTTACCCATATTTGTTGGTTGAATGAATGAAAGGCTGCAAATGAATAAAGGAATGAATGAATAACTTGGGGAGCTTGAAACTGGAAAACTACCCTGATGCCCATGTTCAACAGCTTTGCCGTGGAAGCTAGGGTTCGAGGAAAGATCCTTTTCTAATAAGCTGCCCTGGACTGAAAAGGTTAATAGCTCTTTTCATAAAAGAGTCTGACTCCTTGGAAACCTGAGCAACTTAATCCTGTTGAGACCTGGTAAATGAAGGTCTCCTGCTCCAGGGAATACGTTAGTCTGAAGCCTCTCCTGAATGTGGTCTGAGCTTCAGACTGGGACAGAACAACGCTTAATGCGCACATGTCCGGCAAGGGGGTCCCGTTTTTAAAAGCAGGGCATGCATTTGGAAGAACACTTAGGCTAAACTTCACACCAGTCATTAGAGGGAACCTTAAGAATGGTTTTGCAGTTGGTTTTTCAAAAAGCCAACAAAAGCTTCTTTTCAAAGCTTGAACAATAAGGAACTTCAAACAACAACAACAACAAAAATCTCACCAACACCTCTGCAAAAGAAAAATGAAAGCAGGTCAGATGTTAAGAAATATCACCTGGATGGAGTGAGTTTCCATGCATACAAGCAACAGAATTTGAGGTGGCTGGTTTTGTTCTGCTGGGAGGCTGGTAGCCTGTGCTGGGCTGGGAGGAAACTGAGCCACAAAGTGGGTTTGAAAGGCAATCTTTCAGATTCCTCCAGAGAGAGGGAAGAGGCTGGGGTTTACAGCCCTGTAAGAGATCGCTTATCAAAGCTGACTTCCTCCAGGCCCCTTTCATCTTTTTATTCTATTTGTCTTGCAACTCCTTGAACCTAAAAGGACCTTGAAGTTGAAAAGCAAATTCTCCGATAGATACGATATGTTTGAATTTCTCTTGGAGAAGCTGGAGGTAGGGGTGGTTGGTGCCTGGCCGTCCTGGTTCAGACTGGGTCAGCTCTGTCCTGGAGGTCCACCAAGGAGTCTTAGTCAGTTTTGTGTAGTCTTCAGACATTATTAGAAGAAACATGATGGGCGGGGCTCCCAGAATCTTGCATTTCACCTCTACTCCCTGTTTGGGTATCTCTTTAGGTCTCTATGGCTGTTCTTATCACTAGGGCATCAGAACAAAGGTCTACCTGCTGTAGACCCACGTGTAAGACCCCACAGAGGAGGGAGGGGGTCTGCTGGGGAGGGGGTGTGGAAGCAGTGGCCGGAGGCACTGGATGCTTATCCAGCCATCTGGGAATGTGGTGTGCTGGGGTGGAAAGGGTGCAGAGCGGGGAGCCCAGCCATCAGAATTCAAGTCCTGATGTTCTCACCACCAAAAAAAAAAAAAAAAACCAACTTGCTATCACGTCAATTCCAACTCAAGGCAACCCTATATGTTAGAGTAGAACTGGTCCCTAGGGTTTCCTTGGCTGTAAACATTATGGAAGCCGATTGCCAGGCCTTTTTTCCGTGGCACTGCTGGGTGGGTTCCAACAGTCAACCTTTACATTAGTAGTTGAGTGCAAACCATTGTGCCACCTAGGGATTCTGATTGGGTCACTTCTCAGGTTTGTCCTTTGTAAAAAGAGACCATTACGTATGAGGAGTTACTGCTTTCAGAGCCTGTGAGATGTTCCCTTCTGTCTTGCGGAGATGGTCCCACGCATAAGGCTGCAGAGAGCAGGGGCTTACTCTGACCCTTCCATGTGGATGGCTTATTGTGTGATACTTCTGTAAGAAGCTGCATGTCACTGGTGGACAAGGGTATACTATGTAAGTGCAGAGGGGTGTATGTGCGTGTGCTGTGGATATATAAAGTCAAGCCAGAGTCTACATTTATGTTCTATTACAGTACATCACTGGGTAATGGTGAGAATGGCGTTATACTACCTTAATATCAGAAGAGCAGGGGTTTGAACACAGGGATTTTATGAGTCCAGATGCTCAGTGTTTGCATCCATGGCTGAAAAACACAGAGACTTGCATGGATAACTGCGTAATACTGGAGATACCAGTTGCCATCAAGCCAGCTCCAATTTATGGAACCCTATGTGTGTCAGAGTAGAACTGCGCTCCATAGGGTTTTCAATTGCTGATTTTTTTCAGAAGTAGGTCACGAGGACCTTCTTCCAAGGAGTTTCTGCATGGACTTGAACCTCCAACCTTTTGGTTAGCAGCCCAGCATCTTAACTGTTTGCACCACCCAGGGACCCTGATACTGGGGTTAACAAAAGTGTATACCCAAAAGGAGGCCCTCCGTTAGCTGAGCAATTAGAAACTTCTCCTCCTCTGTGTCCCCTTACCTTGCGTCCTTCCTTTCATACCTTCCACCCCTCTCCTACCAACCTGGCGTTGTCTCATATCTGGGGAGAGTGCATGGAGCCTTGGAGCAGAGCCTCGTTTACCACAGCCAGCCTCAGCAGAGCTCCAGCCTTGGTGCAACCAGAAGGCCTGAATTAAAAGCCGTTTCTGGAGCCAGAAGGTTGCAATCAGTAGTTGGCTGGCAAGGCTATGGGTCACCAGAAGGGTCACCCCTGACTTATTTCCATGTCCCTCTGTCCTGTCAGGAGGTCGATGGGGGCACAGAAAGCAAACATAGTGGCAGGCTCCAATCAGCAACAGCCTGTGACCTTCTCTGGCCGAGAGCAGTCCGGATGGTCAAACCCTCCTGCGGCTCTCTTAGGACAGCCGGGGCAAGAAGTGTGCATGTGTGTGTATGGTCCCTGTACTTTCTGCATTTCTGCAGATGAGTGCAAATCCGGGCAAGACACCCATGCATGCAGCACTCAATGGGAAGAGAGAGTTTTCAGGGGACACAAAAGCCTGGAGAGATGTCTTGTGTCGGGGGCCAGTGAGTTCAAAGTGACCAGCCTTACTGGTTCTGTCTCTGTGTCCCTTGCTCTTTTGTTGGAAGCCTTGTGGGAGCCATCCTGAATAGCGTGGCTAATGTACAAGTGGATCAGTCAGCCTCCCTGTCACTCAGTGGGTTTGACCAATCAATCATTATCAGGTCTGATCAGTATGGGAAGGCGATGAAGGAGAACTTGTTTTGAATACAGTCTGGGGAGGGGTAGGGAGAGCAAGCAGTAGTCCCTGTTTCTCTCTTTCTGTTCCTGCCTCACTGTCCCTGCACCATGCTTGGTGACATTCTTTGGCAGCAATGTTCTCCCTTTGACTATTAGATTCCTTTTGAAATGGAAGGTCTCCCACTAGTATTAGGGGCCCCTTCTGGGTCTTTTAGAGCTGTATTGCCCTGTACTTTTAATATGCATAGTACCTCACCTATTGACTTCATAGAATGGCTCCAATTTACATCTTGTTTTGCATGTGATTTGCATTACTTTAGGTCGTTCCTCCCTCCCAATGAATATTTATCAACAGTCACATACCATGGAAGATGCTACATAATAGGAATGAGGGGCAGGGGTACAAAATCCTCTTCTCTGAATCTTTGTTGCTTTTCACCGGCAGCCTCTAGCCCCTTTCCAGCCCACTAATCCATCTCTCCACCTTTCTTTGACACTTCCTTAATAAAAGTTCATCTTCTTGGGATAATTACTCGTTTGGCTTCTCAGGGTTTAGCTCAACCTGGATGGAATATATACAACAGTCACAAGATACTGAAGTTGGACAAGAAGATGGTTTTTAAAATCATTTCTACCAATAACATAGATTTTTGGGGCTCCTTTCCTTTTCACTCTATCCAGTGTCTGGGGTGCAGATTCCACGTACCTTTAGGATGCATTAGAGAGAGAACTCTGGGCTTTACTGTACTTACCCTGAAAAAAAGGAGAAATTGAGATATGGTCCTCAGGAGGAATTTACTGGCTATGAGTCGTACTTGATGGCAGTGGGTTTCCAGAAACCATGGTGGTATAGTGGTTAAGAGCTACGGCTGCTAACCAAACGGTTGGCAGTTCAAATCCACCAGGTGCTCCTTGGAAACCCTATGCGGCAGTTCTACTCTGTCCTGTAGGGCCATTATGAGTGGGAATCGACTCGACGCAATAGGTTTGTTTTTTTTTGTATCACACCAAGGACAACCAGAAGAACAAACAAAACTGTCTTGGAAGAAAAGAAAACAAATTTTTTTTTTTTTTGAAGTACAGCCAGGATGCTCTTTGGAAGCAAGGATGGCAAGACTTTGTCTCGTGCGCTTTGGACATGTTATCAGGAGGAACAAGTCCCTGCCCTGGGGAAGGACATCATGCTTGGTAGTGGGTCAGTGAAAAAGAGGGAGAGACCCTGGACTAGATAGATTGACACAGTGGCTGCTACAATGAGCTCAAACATAGCAACAATTGTGAGGATGGTGCAGGACCAGGCGGTGTTTTATACTGTGGTACGTAGGTACGTAGCTGACTCAACAGCACCTGACAACAACGCAATGTTACACCAAGTTCGAGCCCAACCTGAGGCCAACTAGACTAGATTCCATGCTGATTTTCTAGATTCTGTTATGTCTGAGTGCTGGGCCAGGTGAACACAGGAGGCAAAAAAGAAAATTATACCTCCAGAGGTCATAACCTGTCTTTTGAATTCATTCTGGGGTAGTTTCACTTGCTTGGTTATTGTACTGGCCGTGATGAACCTGAATAGTGTTTGTTCCCACTGGTTCAAAGACTGGCCTGCTATGCTATAGCATAGAGTGGTATGTCATGGACCTCCTTTGAAACATGACCTTATGTAAGCCAGGGTAGCTTAGATTATGTTTCCGCAACAAATCAACTCAAGAATATTGATAGCATAATCCAAAAATGTCGCCAGCTGTCTCCTCTGAGTGGGGACTCCAAGGTCCTGGCTCCTTTTGTCTTGTGGCTCAGCTATCGTGGAGACTTTGCTTCCAGTCATGGGGACAAGAATAGAAGAGATTGTGCAAGATGTGTTCAGGGTCCAGCCGAGAAGCGGCGTGTACCACTTCTGTCTACACCCCTGAAATCAGTGACATGACCAACCCAATTGCAAAGAAGTCTGGGAAATGTAGAGATGCACCCAGACATGGGTGAATACCAATGGTTGCATTAACGTTATCGTTCACCCGTATCTCTGACGTACATGCTTGGCTGTGGACCTCAGACATATCACCTGCTCTTTCTGAGCCTTACCTCCTCATCTGTAAAATGGGGACAAATATCCCCTAGGTTATAGAATTCTTGCAAGTATTGGATAAGATAATACATATGAAAGTACCTACAAGCACCGTGAGTCCCTGGGTTGTGCAAATGGTTTATGCGCTCAGCTGCTAACGGAAAGACTGGAGTTTTGAGTCCGCTCAGAGGAGCCTCGGAAGAAAGGTTTGTCTGTCTACTTCGGAAAAATCAGCCATTGAGAACGCTATGGAGCACAGTTGTACTCTGACCCACGTGGGCTTGCCATGAGTTGGAATCCACTGGATGGCAACCGTTTGTTTGTTTGTTTTTTACCAGCCCGGTGCCAGGCACAGAGCAGAGACTAAAGCAGTATTCCCGTTTTGTTAACCCTATTCGTTCTCCCCACGAGTTGTTTCTGAGAGTGTATAGGAAAAGCAGCAGCAGGATGGTCTACATATGGTTTTAATTGGATCAATCAGGATGTGAGGAGATTCCTTTTTGCATTCTTGGCTGGTCGTCCCCAGGCAAACAAGAGTGATATCTGGTCTTCCCAGCCCATGCCAAGCCCTTCCTGACCACTTTGATGGCGGTGCCTCAAGGCTCTGTGGGAAAGGATGAAAACATGGCATGATGCTGGCCATACACCGGGACACTGAAATCCAGAGCCACAGCAGTTTGCTGGGTGGTTCGTAGGAGTGGTGTGTAGAGAAAGGCAGGATTCATGCCTTCCAAATGATTAACACAGGTGCTGGGGACTCACTTAGAGGCTGGCTGCCAGGTAAGCTGAACATGGGCGGAGGGTATGTGTACACATGGGCCCTGTCTCTGATTCAAGTCTCAGAGATTTTGACACCAAGGGCACAGCTTTGGGAAATGCTCTATTTAGAAGAGCGTGGCTGATGGCCTAAGGCTGCTTTCTCATCTAGAATATGGTAGAAAAGTCAACCAGGCTGAAATTCTGGGTTTCCTCTCCTTATAGGTCCTCATCCCAAGCCCCCATTTATACTAGCTGGCATGACACGGTTTTTCTTTCTGGCCTCTTGGACAATTTATAATTACATCATTAACAGTCTTTTTTTTTAAGGTCCAATTTAAGGCAGTTCTGGAAATCAGTACAGGTCCAATGCCTAAAAGAAAACAAATTGTACTAGTAACGTAAACCATCGTGTCAGAAATCCTTTAGGTGGCAAATAACTAAACTCAGATAACAGTGGTTTAAAAATGAAAGGTATTTAACTGCTTCACAAAGAAGTCTGGAGCTTGGGAGGGCAGGACTTGTTCAGCACTTGCCTTGGTCATCTAGTGCTGCGATAGCAGAAATACCAGGAGTAGATGTCTATAACAAGCAGAAGTTTATTCTCTCACAGTCCAGTAGGCTAGAAGTCCAAATTCAGGGAGTCAGCTCCAGGGGAAGGCTTTCTGTCTCTGTTAGCTCTGGAGGAAGGTCTTTGTCATCAAATTTTCTCTGGTCTAGGAGCCAAAGCACCCGCTCTGCTCCAGGCGCTGCTTTCTTGATGGTATGAGGCCCTTCTGTCTCTCTGCTTGCTTCTCTCCTTATATCTCAAAAAGGATTGACTTAGAACACAACCTAATCTTTTAGATTGAGTCCTGCCTCATTAGCATAACTGCCTCTAATCCTGCCTCATTAACATCATAGAAGTATGATTTACAACAGATAGGAAAACCATAACAGATGACCAAATGGTGGACAATCACACAATACTGGGAATCATGGCCCAGCCAAATTGACATGCATTTTTGGGAGACACAATTCAATCCATAACAGCAGCCAGTGGTGATCCCCAAGTCTGTTTCTTCTATTTTTTTATGTTCCCTTGCTTTAACTTAATTTGTTGGCTTTTCATCCTCCTGAATGTAGCCTCATGGTCACAAAGTGGCTTCTGCAGCTCCAGGCATCACACCTGCAATTCAAGGCAAGAAGATGGAGGATGTGAAAAGCACTGGTTATATCCGTACCTTTGATCAGGACAACAAAAGCCAATCTGAAAATATAGACCAGGAAAAACAATCAAGTATTTCTAAGTAAAGCCAATACAATCTCCCTTGTGTTCCAAATTCTGATTTCATTCATAGTTTTGGAATATCTCCCTTCTCCCTCATCTTCCTTGTAGAAGGAACCATGGGAAATAGTTCAGGGTTATGTCTTCCTCCTTTCCTCGGGCTTATATCTTGAAAGATGGTGGAGACTTCCAAAGATCTGAGAGAGACAGAGAGATATAGATAGACAGGTCCAAGACATATGGAGGTTTTTTTTTTTTTTTTTAATTTTGTTGTTGAGAATATACACAATAGAACATACACCAATTCAACAATTTCTACATGCATAATTCAGTGACTTTGATTATATTCTTTGGGTTGTGCAACCATTCTCACGTTCCTTTTCTGAGTTGTTCTTCCCCCATTAACATAAAATTTCTGCCCCCTAAGGTTCCTATGGAAACCCTGGTGGCATAGTGGTTAAGTGCTATGGCTGCTAACCAAAGGGTTGGCAGTTCAAATCCGCCAGGCGCTCCTTGGAGACTCTATGGGGCAGTTCTACTCCGTCCTACAGGGTCGCTATGAGTCGGAATCTACTTGGCGGCACTGGGTTTGGTTTTTTTTTTTGGTAAGATTCCTATCTAATCTTTCAAGTGGCAATTGTCACTCTGATCCCATAAGAAAAAAAAAAAACCTGTTGCCGTTGAGTCCATTCCGGCTCATAGTGACCCTATAGGACAGAGTAGAACTGCCCCGTAGAGTTTCCAAAGAGTGCCTGACAGATTCGAACTGCTGACCTCTTGGTTAGCAGCTGTAGCACTTAACCACTACTCCACCAGGGTTTCCTTGACCTCATATAGATAATGCTTAAAAGAGCTTAATGCTTAATGCAGACATTTTTTACTAGTTAAGCTATTGTTTGATTTTAAGAAGACTTCAGGGGATATATTTAGATTAAGGCTTAAAGATTATCTCAGGGCAATAGTTTCGGGAGTTCACAGAAAGGTCTTTTGATCTAGCTCAGGCAATGTAAACTACAACTCTTTTGTTTCCTGCCCCACCCCACCAACACCACATCTTTAACATCACTTGCTGAGAAGGTACCTGTTTCCCTGGTGAGGTCCTGCACCTCACTCAGCCTTCGATGGTAAGGTTTCAGAATCAAGTGCTAATGCAAAGATGCCCATGGGTAAGGGTAGGTTAAGTGGCTGGACAGCCAATCTTACTGATAAATTATTTAAGGTTGGCAAAAATAAAAATCTGTTACAGAGATAGAAATCAGCTTTCACTTAACTGTCGAAGACTGGACCTGGTATTTTTATAGTGCTTGCTTTAATAGGTATAAATAAAAACCGATTTCAGATACCAGTTCATTCAAATATTAAAAAAAAAAAAAAAAAAAAAAAATTCCTTCTCCTCACCCTTCCGTAGCCTAAGAAAATAGAAATGGAGCCCCAGAAGTTAAATTAAAAAACAAAAAACAAACAAGCAAAAAAAACCTTTTCAAAGATTCCTTGGCAAAGCCGTATCAAGAAACTAGGGATTTTATTTTGTAGTATCCAAGGCACACCCAGCACAGCCACTGTATGCCGTACTCATGGCAGACATTGCTGGTCATTCACTGACAACTTCCACCCACACTCATGGCAGACATTGCTAATCAATCATAGGCAACTGGTTTATGGTTTCACAATCCAGTTTAGTAGAATGCTTCAGACATCTACTGCCAACCCATCAGAGTTGGTTGCTGAGATGAATTGAAACTTATTTGCTATGCCTATCATAGATAATCTTCTGTTGCTATATTTGAAAAAGTCTAAGAACCACAAGAACCACAAGTCCTTGGATAGTGCAAATAGTTAATGCACTCAGCTGCTAACCAAAAGGTTAGAGGTGTGAGGTGCCTTGGAAGAAAGACCTGGCAATCTACTTCTGAAAAAGGAGCCTGTGAAGCACAGTTCTACTCTGACACACATGGGATTACCATGAGTTAGAATCAACTCTACAGCATTAAGCAAAAAACAAGCAAACAAACATCCAAAAAAGCAGAGCACTATTGCATTCATTCAATTAAACTGTTAAATTTTTTTTCTAAAATGAGAGATTTCCTTTCAAACATACCCCCCTTTACCTCTGACCCCTACCACAAAGATCTCTGTTAAGCCATGAGGTCAGAGACTGCGTAAAGTGAGCCCCAACCTCTGAGGCTGATGCACTGTGTTGCTGAGGTGCACGCAGCTGGCCTTGGGCATGTTTCTGTGGGGAGGCATCCACTTCCTGTCTGCAGGCAGCACCACAGAAAGCTATAGCCAGCCGGTAGATGACGACCTTTTCCTCCCATAGGGAGTGCAGGTCTTCCTTCATCAGGGCCCCCATCTTCCTCCCCACAGCTGGGAACATTTGTTGGTGGATGGAGTGTCTGGTGTAAAGAGACTTTGCCCTGGAATTAGTGATCATAGCATATCTCCTTTCCCACAGACCATCAATACGACTGCGGCCTGACACCTGGGAAGTCAGTCTACGTGGAGCTGGGCCAAAAAGTAGCTGAGATTTGTAGGTCTTTGGATTATACAGTCATGGTAGGGAGTCATTTTGGAGGAGAGGTGGCAAAAGAGGTGATATTTCTTCGGTGGTAGAGTCAACCAGATAATTAAATTGTGTCTGATGTTTCTAACTATCCTTATTGCATAAAGATCAAGTTAGAAAACGGCTACAACTAGAAAGTATTAGCAAATGTGTTAACTGTGTTTGAGGGGTATTTTTCTTCTCAAGACAATTATTTGTGTTACTTTAGTTAAGTCTTCTATCTTCACCAAAGTGTTACTGAGCCTGGCTTTCGGTGTGAAGAGTGATGAATTTGAAATTCATACATGTTTGTACAACACAATTTTTATTTGCAACTTACCGTCATGTGATAGAGGCTCTTAGAGATTAGACTTGTTGAATACAGTACAGTAATTTTGATTTTATCTCCCCTAAGGTTTTTTTTTAAGGTAGAAATTCTAAATGGTTAAGTGCACAGCTACTAACCAAAAAGTTGGCAGTTTGAACACACCCAGAGTCACCTCAGAAGAAAGGTCTGGCAATCTGCACACGTGGGGTTGCCATGAGTCAGAACTGACTCGACAGCAACCAATCAACAACAACAACATGGCCTCAAAGCTCCCGATCTCAAACCCAACGCTCTACTATCCCGTTCACATTTAAGATGCATTCATTCACACACGGTGTCTGTTCTCCTTCTTAGAAAGTCAAGAGACTTCCTCTCTAAGTTGCAGAATTCTGCTTACTCTCCACCCTGGTTAGGGTTTTCTGCTTTCTTGCTGAAATGGAGAATACCCCAGATCTTCAAGGCATCAGGCTGGCTTCTAGACATTTCTCTCCCTCCAACACATTTTCATTTATCCCTTCCTTGTCTTTCTTCCACTTCCTGACTGGGTCCACTGGCTAACATTCCAAGGGCAGCAAAAAACTTGAGCTAGGGAGCCCCAGTTGTTGTTGTTTTTCAGCTTCCTTTGATCCTATTTTGTGGTTGAATTTGGCAAAAGTTCACATCTGTCACCAGTGGGCTTTAAAACGGCTGCAACTCCAAGCCCCTATCGGATTTGACCTTAACACACCCAGTTCAGAAGCATCCATTTCCTTTCAGTCCTGGAGGAATAAATGGGGTTTCTCTTATTCAACATTCGTCTTTCCCACTCACTGTCTCTCTCTCTCCTCCCCCTCAATAATCCTTCAGACTCAGGCAGGACCTTTGTGTGTTTCTGTTGCTGTGTGGCATATGTTGTGTTCTAATCCTTCCTGTGTTTGCTGTAGGTATGGCGGATCTCCAAGACAAATTACTGATGTTGTCTAGGAGGTCACCCTGGCGGGTGTTGTTTGGATGGAGGCTGGGAGGAAGATGTCTCTGGTGATACACTCTCCGGGCTGCCTTTGCCTCTTGGCCTCTTTGGTGCTTGTTTGACGCTAAAGGGCTGGACGCTGGGACCCCAAGCTGCGAGCTGGCAGAAGGCGAAGGAAGAGAGGAGCTTCACCTACTGGCCCTGTCATTTGATGAAGGGGGAAGCTTGCATGTGGCAGGCCTGGGGCAACAGATGTTGGTGGAACACCTGCCAAGACTGTGTTGTGGGTGAGGGAGGGAATGCATATGTTACTGAACACCGGAGGATTAGGGAAACCATGAGGAAGCATGCCTCGGCCCTTCACACCATGACACCTCGCAGAAGTGAATGATGAGGGCAGAGAAGCGCAGCCTCGCACAGACAGGAATGGCGGGCCAAGTGCTAGCAGCTTGAGTGATGCCTTGCTTTTCCCTCCCTCACCATCGGCCCCCCCACTCCCCTGCCGGGCAATTGGCAGGCGTGGTGAGATGTATTATGCTGCGAGCCAAATCAAAAGCAGGAGCCATTTGATGGAAGACCTGCCCTCAGAGTTGTCTTCCCTTGTTCTGTCTAGTGAGTCTTCCCCATCCATCCCCACGTTGATAAGGGATGTGATGTGGTGCTCAGCCTTTTCTCCTGGACTTTGCAAATGAAGTCATGTGGAAGGCGGCCAGGGGGTCCAACCATCCGTCTTTGTTGATGGGACAAGGGAGCATCTGTGAAAACTAACAGTGTTCAACAGGCACAGATCCCCAAAGAGAGCGGGCAATGGGACCACTGGAAATCTCAGACTAAATGAGAACCAGGCAACAAGTGTGAACGAAATGGGCTAAATTCCACTGTTCCTTTCTTTCTCTTTGTTTGCAGGGGACCCTGCATTCTCTTTGTGGGACTGGAGGCAGCAAGAGACACAGGCCATGTCTGTGGCCCCCTACCTATGAAATGGGAGTTGGGAGAGGGGTAGAAGAAAGAGGGGGATGCAGAAGGCTGGCTTTCGGAAAAGGACATTTTGGTAATGCAATGATTTTTGAAAATGATTCTTTCCCTGGGCAGCATGCTCCTGGAAGAGGGAGAAGGACAGCCCGATTTAAGTCCTTTGCTGAATCCAGTGAAGCCACAGAAATCCTGGAGACCTTTACTAGGAAGAGAGGTCAAGGTTGTTCATTTCCACAGAGTGAAGCAAGCCTCCCAACTCAGTCCTTGCTCTGCCTCCTGTACTTCCAGCATCTTTCCACAAGAGAATCTAGGAGAGATAGAGGAAAGAAAGGAAGAGAAAGGATGAAAGAAAAAGGGCAATATGGGGGAGAAAACCTGAACTGTGGGGAGACCCTGAAGGGTGGAGACTGTGTGTGTGAGAGAGAATGAGAACGAAGAGAAAGAACGTCACAGTACGTGAGATCTAGTGGCTGTGTAGAGCTTGACGTGTTCAGCTTCTGGACTTAGCTTTTTCTTATTGCAGACTCCGGGAAGTCATTTTGAGGCCCTGGACTGAGTAAGAACTCAGACAAGAGGAACTGTAAGAGCATACACACTCTAGCTCCAGTAAATCCTCTTATCCTCCCTACCAGTTGCCATTGAGTCGTTCCAACTCATGATGACACCATGTGTATCAGAGGAGGCCTGTGCTCAACGGAATTTTAAAAAAATTTATTATTGCTTGATGTTGTTGAGAATATACACAGCAGAACATACACCAATTCAACAATGACTCCATGCACATTGCAGTGACATTGATCAGATTCTTCAAATTCTGCCCCCATTCTCACCCTCCTTTTTCGAATTGTTCTTCCTCCATTAACACAAACTCACTGCTCCCTAAGTTTCCTATCTAATCTTTTGAGTTGATGTTGTCAATTTGATCCCATATAGACAGTTCTTAAAAGAGCACAATGCTCAAGGCAGGCATTCTTAACTAGTTAAGCTATTGTTTGGTTTCAAGAAGACTTCAGAGGCTATTTTTTGGTTTAAAGTTTAAAGAATATCTTAGCACAATAGTTTTGGGGTTTCATCTAGCCTCCATGGATCCAGAAAGCCTGGGTTCCATCAGAATTTGAAATTCTGTATTTTTCTCCTTTTGATCAGGATTCTCCTACGGAATGTTGGATCAAAATGTTCAGTAGCTGTAGTTGGGCACCAACCAGTTCTTCTGGTTTCCTGGCAAAGGAGGCAGTTGTTCATGGAGGCAACTAACCACACATTCTATTTCCTCCTCCTATTCCTTCCATAGGATTTTCCATGGCTGATTTTTCAGAAGTAGATCTCCAGGCCTTCCTTCCAAGGAACCTGTGGGTGGCTTCAAACCTTCAACCTTTCAGTTAGCAGTTAACGATTTGCACTATCCAGGGACTTCCTTAGGTTGCTTACTGATGATTCTCACTGAGACATCCTCAGGCGGCGGGCTGTTTTCAGACTGGAAGAAGGAGTGTTGTGAACAACGTCAGGATGAAGGAAGAAGAGGGATAGGCCAAACAGATTTGTTCTATTGCCTGTCATTATTCTGAGAATTCTCCCATTAGATATTTATTCCTTTAGCTCTTGAAGGTGTTCTGGAAGTAGCTATGAAAGCTGAAAATCTTTTGATGGGGGTAACCTTAAACAAATTCTTTATTAAACATTCACAATCTAGCAAGGATCTGACTTCTGGCTGAGAACTAGTTCTGGAGGTGAGGAAACCCAGGCTTCAGCGGACTTTAGTAACTTGCCCAAGGACACACAGCTGTAAAGAGAAGAGCTGGCATTTCAACACAGGGCAGCTGAACTGCAGTGTGTGTTCAGCTTTTGTCACACAGAGAAAGAGTAAAAATGGCAGAGTTGTGAAAGGTGGGATTCAGAATCCAGGAGGAGACGTTAGGGCTTTGAAATGAGAAGGGACCCTCTCTCCTTCCTCTGGGTGGGCATCAAAGCCGATGGGGAGCAGGGTGGGACAGTGGGAAGAGGCCTCGATTCCAGAATTTATCCCACTGTGGCCGATGGCCGATGTCATGCCTCATGGAGGTCATTCTCCAGCCCCACTGCCCCTCACCCATTTCCAGTTTAAAAATCATGCCCAGCACTCCAATCTCATGGATCAATCAAGTCTTCACAGCACACTTGTCTTTCTAATCCTTAACCCTTCAAAGGGATTTGGAGCTTCCCAGGGGGCCATGTAAGAACAGCATTACATAATTGTAAAATTCCCAAAAGTCTTTCTTTAGTCACGCATACACATCATGGCTGTTTTTTATAGTTCCAAAATTTTCCAGAAGTTTCCCATCTCTGATAATCCTGAGTAGAAATAAATTGAGTTCTGGGGAGAGACATGGTTTGTCTGAAGACCAGATACTGAGGTACGAAGTGGACTGACTTTGCCCACAGTGATAACCCTGATGACCCCTTCCATATAGCACCTACTATGTTGCAAACAAAGGAGCCCCGGTGATGCTACAGTTAAGCACTCGGCAGCTAACAGAAAGGTTGGCAGTTTAAGCCCACCTGGTAGCTCCATGGAAGAAAGAGCTGGCAATCTGCTCCGCTAAAGATTACAGCCTAGAAAACCCCATGGGGCAGTTCTACTTTGTCACGTGGGGTTGCTATGAGTCAAAATCAACTTGATGGCACCCAACAACAAGAGCATGTGGCAGATGCTTGTCTAAGAGATTTGTCTCCATGCACCCACAGAATCCTTTCCGCTACCGTGTGGTCTGCATGCTTCTATTATCATCATGGTTTCCGTGTTACAGACGAAGAAGCAGAGGCCCGAGATCCTGACTAGCTTTCCCAGCGTTGCACAGCTCTTGAGAGAAAGAGCTGGGATGGGCTTTGGGCAGTCTGTGTCTATAGCCCACACCAGGGTTTCTCATCTTCAGCACAATTGACACTTGTCATGGATTGAATCATGTCCCCCCAAATATCTGTCAGCTTGACTAGGCTATGATTCCCAGTAGTGTGTGATTATCTACTGTGTTGTCATCTGATGCCATTTTCCCACAAGTTGTAAATTCTGTCTCTATGATGCTGATAACACGGACTTAATGGCAGTTATGTTGATGAGGAGGGAGTCAGTCTACAGGATTGGATTGTGTCTTGAGCCAATCTCCTTTGAGATAAAAAAGAGAAAAGAGAGCAGAGAGACAAGGGGGCCTCATACCACCAAGAAAGCAGCATTGAGAGCAAAGCCCGTATTTGGACTCTGGGTTCTGCACAGAGAAGCATCTAGACAAAGGAAAGGTTGATGACAAGGACCATCTCTCAGAGCCGACAGAGAGAGAAAGCCTTTCCCTGGAGCTGGCCCTATGAATTTGGATTTCCAGCCTCCCAGACTATGAGAGAATAAATTTGTTTTCTAAAGCCTTCCACTTGTGGTATTTTTGTTACAGCAGCTCTAGATGACTAAGACAATGCTTTGTGCCCAAGGAAGTGTTCAGAGGAAAGGAGGCTGTCCTATGCATTATAAGACATTTATTTATCAACATCTTTAGCCTCTACCCCCTAGAGGCTGGTAGCATACTCCCTGCTCCCAGTGATGACAATCAATAATGTCTCCAGACATGGCCAAATGGTCCCTGGGGCAGGGGAAGCAAAATCATCCCTGGTTGCTAACCACTGGTCCTCACTCTGAACCCCTAGGCAGTGCTGACTGTGGAAGACAAGCAGTAGCCTCTTCTATGGTTGATGCCTCTCTAACACGTATTCACCTTTGGGATTCTTGTATCCAGCCAACAAGTTCCACTTGAATTTTGCTTACCCATACAACCAGGAGGAGCACTAGTGGCACAGTGGTTAAAATCTCTGGCTGCTCACCAAAATGTGGCAGTTCAATCCACAGCAGCTCCTTGGAAACCTTATGGGGCAGTTCTAATCTGTCCTATAGGGTCGCTACGAGTTGAAATCGACTCAACGGCAGCAGGTTTGAAAACTATAGGCACATTCGAGTCTTCATAATTAATTCTAAACCAACCAATCAGAAAGCAAAATGCAGCTTGGAAAGTAGGGGAGAAGGGAATGGGAATGTCTCCTCAAGGATTTTCTCCCCACACCCAAAGTATTTACATCCAGGTTTGCATATGATTTGCACATAATTTGTGTCTGGCTACAAAGCCTGTCTGTTGTTCAGATCATGTTTAATCTGAAGTTGATTTCCAAGATGTCCATCCCCGCCCACGTCTTTCCTCACCCGGCTACTCAGATGCATGGTGGTAATGTCGACTGTTAGAGAGCAAGGGGAGTCCCTTGGACGCATTCTTTCTGTGTTAGCACTGCTGCATGCCAATATGCATGTTATTGTCACAAGTGTTTTGGGGAGTAAGAGAAACCAGGACAGAGCTGCCTGGAGGATTGGGAGCAGTAGAGCAAGCGGTTCAGTTGAATTGCAAAGCAGCTAGTTAGCCAGGTAAGCCAAAGAAAAAGTCCAGTATGTGAATTCATGATGCACGTTAACATGTATCCAAAGTGCTTACAATGTGCCAGGCATCGTTTTCAGTGCTTTACAAGTATTTCATGTGTTTAATTATCCTAGCAGCCCGGTGGGAGCCCTGGTGGTGCAGTGGGTAAGAGCTCAGGCTGCTAACCAAAAGGTTGGGAGTTCAAATCCACCAGCCGCTCGTTGGAAACCCTATGGGGCAGCTCTACTCTGTCCTATAGGGTCGCTATAAGTCGGAATTGACTCGATGGCAAGGGGTTTTTAACAGCCCTGTGGGAGCCCTGGTGGTGCACTGGTTAAGGGCTCAGGCTGTTAATCAAAAGGTCCACAGTTTGAATCCACAAGCCACTCCTTGGAAACCCTATGGGGCAGTTCAACTCTGTCCTATAGGGTCGCTATGAGTCGGAATTGACTCGATGGCAATAGGTTTAGGTGCTGTCAAGTTGATTTCGATTCGTAGTTTCCCCACGTAACAGAATAGAACTGCCCCACAGGGTTTTCTAGGCTGTAGTCTTTACAGGAACAGATTGCCAGGTCTTTCTCCTGCCGAGCTGCTGGGACGGTTGGAACCACCAACCTTTTGATTAGCAGCCAAGCACTTAACCATTAGGTCACCAGGCCTCCTTCCCTAGGAGACCTATGGGTATACCCTCTGTACAAAGGATAAACTGAGACATACAGTGAGTAACTGACTTGCCCAAGGTCAGACAGCTAGAAAAGAGGCAGTGGCACGATTCAAACTTGGCCTTTGGACTCCAGAACTGTGCTCTTAACCACTCTGCTATGCTGTGTACAGAACAAGTTTTTTTAGTTCTGGATCAGTAAGTAAGTGAGAGGGCCAGCTCTTAATTTAGGCAGCAGGATCAGACCCTTGGGCTAGGGGAGGGGTGGGGACAGGCTGCCTAGACACCCAGGAGCCCAGGAGTTGAAAGAGGACTACAGAGACCCTGCCACAGCCTGAATGAGCTGTAGCTCTGCACCCACACCCTTCTGGGTTTGTCCGTAGCCACCAGGTTTACCATCGTATGCTCTGGCTTAGGGTTGACTAGAACTCTCTACAGGGTAAGACTTGGCTTCAGGCTGGACAAGTGGGAGCACTTGGACAGTGGGCTGGAGTGAGAGGTTTTTGGCCAAAAAAATTTTTTTTTTATGGTAAGGAGGAGTCACCCTCTTTATAGACATCCTTGAAGAATCCATCTTATCAGGCCCTGAATGACCAACAAGACAAGTGGGGAGAAGTGAAGCTGCTTAGATATTCTTACCAAATGGGGAACAGGAAAAAGAGGGGCTCTGCCCCCTAGAAGCTTCCAAGGACTCAGCGCCTCTCTGTAGCCAAAATCTTCTTTTTCTGTATTGACCTGCAATGAGGATTTTCCTCTAGTTTTTATTTACTTAAAAAAAAATTACACACAAAAAATTTCTTGTTTATCTGGGTGATGTCAATGGCTCCAGAATGAAAAGCAGCCACAGCAGCTGGGAAGGGAAGGGGGATGTAGCCACAAACAAGCCTTGCAGGAGTGAAGGGAGAAAAATAATTAATGAATGATGGTGTGGAGGCCGCTGAGGATTGGCGGAGGCAGTGTGAGAAACTTCCTTGTGCTGGGGCACGTTGTCCAGGAGAGAGTGTTGTCATCTGAATTCATTTGCATGACAATAGGCTGAACCCTCATTATGCCTGGGGATGCTAATGGTCACCAGTCATGGCGCATTTCCATGGGAAAAGGCTCTTCCTTTGAGGAGGCAACCTTTTCCTCCCCCCTTCTCCTCCTGCCCTTCCTCCCTCTCTCCTTCCCCCTCCTCTTCCTCCACCCCCTTCTTCTATCCCTCCTCCTTTCTCATGTTCCCTCCCCCTTCCTCTTCCCCTCCTTTTCTCTCTCCCCTTCCTCTTCTTCCTCCCTTTCATCTCCTCCTTCCTTCCCCTCTCTCCAATTCTCTTTTCTCCTCAGCCTACCCCTCCTCTGTCTTCCCCTCCTCCTCCTCCTCTCTCCTCTCCCCCTTCCTTCCCTCTTTTTCTTCTCCCCCCTTCCCTCTTGTCTCCTTCCCCTTCCACTTCCCTCCTGTCTTCTTCCCCTTCCCTCCTTTTCCCTGCCTTCTTCCTCCTCCACCCTCCTTTTTCACTGTCTCTACTTCCCCCAAGGAGCCCTGGTGGTGCAGTATTTAAGAGCTCGGCTGCTAACTGAAAGGATGGCGGTTCGAACCCAGCAGCCACTCTGTGGGAGAAAGATGTGGCAGTCTGCTTCTGTAAAGATTACAGCCTTGGAAACCCTATGGGCAGTTCTACTCTGTCCTATAGGATTGCCATGAGTTGGAACTGACTCCATAGCAACAGAATATATATATATATATTTAGGTCTGCCTCCCCTTCTCCTTCCCTCTTCCTCTTCTCCTTCCTCCCCTTCATCTTCCTCTACCTCTCTGCTCCTCTTCCTCCCATTCTGTCCTTTCTCCACCTCCTCTTCCCCTCCCTGTTCTTCCTCCCTTCCCTTCATCTTCCCCCTCCTCCCTCTCCTCTCCTTTCTCTCCTCCCTTTATCGTCCCCATTTTCTCCCTCCTCTCCTTTCTCTTCCCTCTCTTTCTCCTCCTCCTCCCACCCCCCAGTGGAAAGCCCCAGTCCCTTACCCACTGTAACATCCCCTTGGGGTTCATGCTCTCAGTGGGGAGGAAAGGGTGGTATGAAGCAGAGGGAATGATTTTTAAAATCTCCCCAGCCCCACATTTCTCCCTCCCATCTCTTACGAAATCATGAAGAAGGAGGTGAGTGTGTGCAGTGCAATTGAAAACAAATGGCTCCTGACCCCTGCCAGCCTTGTTGTAATTGGGGAGAAGCCGCAGTATGGCAGCAGGTGGGGCAGGCGCTCTGGAGGCCAGGTTGTAGGGTGGGAGTGGAGTCCAGGCGAAGGGTAGAGACAAAGGGGGCATGGACATTATTCAAGGGTTTTGAAATCTGCTCTACAGCAGGCTGCTGCCTTGTAGCTTTTCCATTAGTGCTGCCTTGAAGAAGGACTTGAAACTTGGCAGAACGTGGCTTGGCTCCGTCTCCCTTCCCACACTACACTCAGGGAGCATGCAGCATCCAGGGGCTGGGTTGGGAGATGGATTAAACCAAAACCAAACTAGTTGCTGTTGAGTCGATTCCAGTTTATAGGAAACAGGTTACCCCAAACCCAGTGCTGTCTAGTTGATTCTGGTTCAAATCCCATCTCTACTGTCTACTAACCATCTGACTTTGGCCCCATGGCTTAACTCCTTTGTGCCCAGTCTCCTCACAGGTAACAATGCCTCCCCATTACCTGCAGCTTGATAGAGACCAAGGCACACAAAGCACTTAGAACATGTCTGGCACATAATAAGTGCTCAACAAACATTAGCTGTTTTTTTTTTTTTTTTTTTTTACTATCCTAAGGAGCTCTGGTGGTGCCAAGGTTAAGTGCTCCATTGCTAATTGAAAGGTTGGCAGTTAGAACCCACTCAGCAGCTCTGCAGGAGGAAGACCTGGATATCTGCTCCCATAAAGATTATAGCCAAGAAAATCCTATGGAGCATTTCTACTCTGTCACATGGGGTTGCTATGAGTCAAAATCAACTCAATGACACCCAACAACAGCAATAACATTGCTACCCTTCCCCCCCGCCTTTTTTTCTAGTCAGTTCCTCTTTGGCTCCATTGTCGTCATTGGCCTCCGTTGTCTTCATGGGCCTCCATTGTCTTCATTGACCTCCACTGTCTTCGTTGGCCTCCATTGTCCTTTATACAGTAACTTAGGTAGACTCTCTGACTGCTAGGGGACCAATGGCATTGACTCTACCAATATTGCCAGGAGGGCAACCAAAGAAGCAGAAGACTTGGTGCTGTGGGATAGGGCGGCTGATGATCAAATGGTGCCCTTGGGAAGGAAGTGTCCCTGTTTTGTCACATTGTAAGCAAATAGGTCAGCTGAAGAGCCCGGCTAACTTTACTGTGGTTGTTGCAAGTTGTAGAAGGCTTATCTGGAATGCGTCACATGCTATGGAGTGTTTCTTTTTCCCAGAACAAGATTTGATTAAAAAGAAAAAAAAGATTTTTTTTTAATCATTACTGGAGTTGAAATAACTACATCTAAAGGTAACTTTCAGAATCCTTACGTGGTACAAATAGTGAATGCACTTGGCTGCTAACTGAAAGGCTGGGGGTTTGAGTCCACCCAGAGGTGCCCCAGGAGAAAGACCTGATGATCTGCTTCTGAAAAATCAGACACTGAAATCCCTATGGAGCACAGTTCTACTCCGATGCACTTGAGGTAACCACGAGTCAGAATCAACTCAACGACAATTGGTTATTGCTTTTTAAAGGTACCTCTGAGGCGCTTAGCTTTGTCCCCACAATGTTCTCGAGGAGGAAGAAGGGTGACATCTCACTAATGGGACTCATGACCTACCCACCAGCTTGAAGAATGAGTTTTGGGCATGTCAGCAACACTTCTCGCACTTAAAAAAAAAAAAAAAAAAAAATGCTCATTTTTAAGGAATGCAACTATTTGATTTCTTATACTGTCATTAAAATGAATATTTTAATGGAGCTTATTTTTTAGAGAAGTTTTAGGCTCACAGAGAAATTGTGCAGAAAGTAAAGAGTATTTCCACGTACTTTCTCTTCCCCTGAGCACTGCTTCTCCTACTCTAAACAGCTTGCATTCATAGGCCACATTTGTTACAACTGAGGGGCCAATCTTGGTACATTATTAACCACACTCTGTGATTAACAGTAGAGTTCACTCTTCGCGTTGTCCACTCCTATAGGTTTTGACAAGTGCACGACATCATAGGTCTACCGTTACAGTATCCTATAGAATAGCTTCGCTGCCCTAAAAATGCCTGTACCACTGGGTGACACTGATTACATCCTTCGAGTTGTGTAACTGTTCCCACCCTCCTTTTCTGAGTTGTTCCTTCCTCATTAACATAAATTCCCTGGCCCCTAAGTTTTCTATCCAACCTTTTGAGTTGCTATTGTCAGTTCAATTCCATAGGCATGTTTTTCGTGTCCCCGGTTAGAAGGTCTGATGGAAGCACCAACCAATTGTCTGGTCTCAACTCATGAGGTTCTAACATAGTATCTGGCCAGTTGCTAAAGGCCAGAGGGCACTGGAAGATGCAGGGATTCGAGCCATGACAGCATGCCTGCTCTCGTGCTTCAGATTGCGATGTCTTACAACGATTTTTCAGCTGTTCACTAATGGGCTGGTGTTAATATGAGAGAAAATCTCCAGGGGAGGATCAAGTGGGTTCCCATTTGGGTCCTGCTCAAGGTTTTAATCAGTACATTAGATGAAGCCATGAAAGAAATCCTTATGAAATGTGATTGATAATTGGAAAGAGGGCTAATATTGAAAGCTTCACCTGCCAAAATTCAGAATGAGCTCAGGAATCTGTAACAATAGATCAAAACCAGCCAAATTAATTTTAATGGGGTCAAAAGTAAGGTCCTGACAGTTTTGATTACAGAAATCAGTTGCCCAGAAATGGTCATAAGAGGGATGTCAGCCTTGGTAAAGGTTCTTATGGAAAAAAAATGGCGGTATTTGGATGAATGACAAGCTCAGTAAGAACTGAAAGTATTGAGAAAGCATCTAAAAATCTTAAATTCAATCTTATGGCTTTTAATAAAATACACTTAATCTCCAACATAAGGATAGATGATTCTCCAAACATCCAGCTGCAGTCTTGTTGTTTGGAACTCAGAATGTATTTTCCCCTAGAAACACAAATTAACTGGGGTTGGTAGAGCTTCCTTGAAAATCTAGCTGAATAATAGTATACATAATAACTTTGATTCTGTTTTCCAGACAGGCAACCCAGGCCTAATTGCCTCCAGATTCCTCCTTAGCATCCTCAGATCCTGCTCTTCACTTCCTCACACTCCATTCATCCAACATGTCTGACTCCTTCCTGGACGTTTAGGCCTAGGTAGGGAGCAAAGTGGTCACCAGAGCAACATCCTGAACAAAGAGAGTGAGGCAAAAGGGGCTGATGACAACACCCGCAGCCCAGGCAGCATTTTCAGAAACTGCTTTGGTATTTAATTTGGCCATAAAACAGAGTAGTGACCCCAGGTAGAAAGTTATAATCGATGTTTAAATAACAATAATGACCAAAAAGTTGCTGTCAAGTTGATTTCAACTAATGGGGACCCCTCCTGTGTCACAGTAGAATTGTGCTCCCCAGAGTTTTCTTTCTTTTTAAATTGGGTTGAAGATATGTACCATAAAACATACACCAATTCAACAATTTCTACATGTAAAATTTGGTGACATTGATTACATTCTTTAAGTTACCCAACCATTCTCATCCTCTTTTTCAAATTGTTTCTCCCCTATTAACATAAACTCACTGCCCCCCAAGCTTCCTATCTAACCCTTCCAGTTTCCGTTGTCAATTTGATCCCATATAGTTCTTTAAAAAAGTACAATGCTCAAGATGGACACTCTTCACTAATGAAGCCAAACTATTATATTTTTTGGTTTAAGGTTTAAAGATAATTTCAGGGCAATACTTCCAGGGCTTCATCCAGCCTCCATGGCTCCAGAAAGTCTGGATTCCATGAGAATTTGAAATTCTCTTCTGCATTCTCCCCCTGCCCCCCCCCCCCCACTTTTGACCAGAATTTTTCTATAGAATCTTTGATCAAAACATTCAGTAATGATAGCCAGGCACCATCCAGTTTTTCTGGTTTCATGGCAAAGGAGACAGTTGTTCATGGAGGCAATTAGCCTCCAATTATCCACAGGGTTTTCAATGGTTGGTTTTTCTTTGGAAGTAGATTGTCAGACCTTTCTTCTGAGGTTTCTCTGGGTGGACTGGAACCTCCAACTTCTGGGTTAGCAGGTAAGTTCTTAATCATTTGCACCACCCAGGAATTCCACATTAATACAGATTCCCTGTAAAAAGGTACAAGCACAAGGCCCAGACCGTATTTTGCTGGCATTTCAAGATTTAGAATTTTTTTCCCCTATTTTCTCTGATGAGCTTTGAACTGTTAGATCTCACTGTTAATATTCAAGATTGTACTTGGCTGTCATGGACTTGTTTTAATTTTCTTCAGTTTCAACTTGAACTTGCATATGAGCAATTGATGGTCTGTTCCACAGTTGGGCCCTGGCTTTTTTCTGGCTGATGATATTGACCTTTTCCACCATCTCTTTCTACAGA
Source organism: Loxodonta africana (assembly GCF_030014295.1). Lineage (NCBI taxonomy): Eukaryota > Metazoa > Chordata > Mammalia > Proboscidea > Elephantidae > Loxodonta > Loxodonta africana. The sequence goes on from NC_087359.1 coordinate 20,801,985, forward strand.
TGTAGTCGATTTGATTCCTGTGTATTCCATCTGGTGAGGTCCAGATGTATAGTTGCTGTTTATGTTGATGAAAAAAGGTATTTGCAATGAAGAACTTGTTGGTCTTGCAAAATTCTATCATGCAACCTCCACCGCCCTTTCTATCACCAAGGCTGATGTTCAAACGTTTCAGGAGGTAGCGTATGAAGGAAGAAGTCCAAGCTGCACTGAAGGCATGGGCGAAAAACAAGGCTCCAGGAATTGACGGAATACTAACTGAGATGTTTCAATAAATAGGTGCAACTCTGGAAAGGGTCATTTGTCTATGCCCAAGAAATTTGGAAGATAGCTACCTGGCCAACTGACTGGAAGAGGTCCATATTTATGCCTATTACCAAGAAAGGTGATCCAACCTAATGCAGAATTATAGAACAATATCATTAATATCACATGCAAATAAAATTTTGCTGAAGATCGTTCAAAAGTGGCTGCCGCAGTATATCGACAAGGGACTGCCAGAAATTTTAGTCAGATTCAGAAGAGGATGTGGAACAAAGGATATCATTGCTGATGTCAGATGGATCCTGGTTGAAAGCAGAAAGTACCAGAAAGATGTTTGCCTGTGTTTTATTGACTATGCAAAGTCATTCGTCTGTGTGGATCATAACACATATGGATAACATTGTGAAGAACGGGAATTCCAGAACACTTAATTATGCTCATGAGGAAACTGTACGTAGTTCAAGAGGCAGTCATTCGAACAGAACAAGGGGATACTGAGTGATTTAAAGTCGGGAAAAGTATGTGTCAGCGTTGATGCATCAAGATTGGAGGAAGACTCATTAAAACTGGTGCTATGCTGATGACACAACCTTGCTTGCTGAAAGTGAAGAGGACTTGAAGCACTTACTGATGAAGATCAAAGACATCTCAACATAAAGAAAACAAAAATCCTCCCAACTGGACCGGTAAGTAACATCATGATAAATGGAGAAGAGATTGAAGTCAAGGATTTCATTTTACTTGGGTACACAATAAACATTCACGGAAGCAGCAGTCAAGAAATCAAAAGATGCATTGCGTTGGGCAAATCTGCTGCAAAAGACTTCTTTAAGGTGTTGAAAAGCAAAGATGTCACCTTGAAGACTAAGGTGCACCTGACTCAAGCCATGGAGTTTTCAATCACCTAATATACACGGGAAACCTGGACAGTGAATAAGGAAGACCGAAGAATTGATGCCTTTGAACTGTGGTGTTGGTGAAGAATACTGAATATACCACGGACTGCTAAAGGAATGAACAAATCTGTCTTAGAAGAAGTACAACCAGAATGTTCCTTAGAAACAAGGGTGGAGAGATTCCGTCTTACATAGTTTGGACATGTTATCAGGAGAGATCAGTCCCTGGAGAAGGACATCATGCTTGGTAAGGTGGAGGGTCAGGGAAAAAGAGGAAGACCCCCAATCAGATGAATTGACACAGTGGCTGCAACAATGGGCTCAAGCATAACAACAATTGTGAGGATAGCACAGGGCAGGGCAGTGTTTCCTTCTGTTATGCATAGGATCACTATCAGTTGGAATCAACGGCAGCTGACAACAACAACAGCACTGTTAACACTGTCATTTGAAGATAAGGGGTAAGAAATAAATGCAACCTCATACTGAATTCCAGTTTTTAGAGAGTTGGAAATTTTTTCTCAATCAGAGGAAATCTTGGCATGGCTTATTTTATTTCATCATTATTTTGTTACTTTCTTATTCTCAACACACGTATATTTTGAAAATGGTTAAGATAAGGATGTGACACTAACGGTGTCATGTCACAATAGGAGCCCTCAAGTCAGAGGACACAGAAGTCCATGTGTTTCCAACGACTCTCCCAACCATGCCAGAATGAACCAGATACATGAGTAGGTACCAGCTGGGAAGATCCCCGACCCTTCTTGGAGTATTAGGTTTTCCTTCTGAATCTTTTGAAGGAATGGGGCCCTTAGTGATGAGGAAATAAACCATTCCACCAAAGATAGCAGTCTCATATTGCCTCAGTTACACCCATATCGAGAAAAAGACCTGGCAATCAGCTCCCGTAAAGACTACGGCCTAGGAAATCCTATGAGGCAGTTCTACTCTATCACATGGGGTTGTTATGAGTTGAAAATTGACTCAAATGCACAACAGCAACACTCATACCAGTGACCAAAAAAAAGAAAACAGGAACTGCTCTTCACTCTGGTAGGCATTGGGCATTGAGGTTACCCAATGGAAGCATGGAAGCATGCAGTCAAGAAATCAAAAGACGCATTGCTTTGGGCAAATCTGCTGCAAAAGACTTCTTTCAAGTGTTGAAAAGCAAAGATGTCACCTTGAAGACTAAGGTGCACCTGACCCAAGCCATGGGGTTTTCAATCGGCTAATATGCATGGGAAATCTGGACAATGAATAAGGAAGACAAAAGATTTGACGCCTTTGAATTGTGGTATATGCGAATAAAACCCTGACCTAACCAGGGGGCTTGGTCTCATGGGAGAGGCAGGTATGAAAACAGAGTATTGAATACAGTGTGGCAAATGCCAAAAGAGAGGAGACAGTGAGGCACAATGAATACAGAAGGGGGGCTGACTCAGCTTAGGGGAGGGGGAGGCTTCTTGAAGGAGGTGACTCACAGCTAGGCTTGAAAAAAGAGTAGGAAGCACCCAAGTGAATGGGTCCAATCAGTAGTGAGAACTTCAGGCACAGCACAGCAAGGAATGGAAATAGCGTGGTATTTTTTCACCAGAAAGAGCAAAGCAAGGAGAGGCAAGAGATAAAGCCGTTGAGAGCTGAGAGAGGCCAGGTCACTGATAGCCATCCAACGCAAACCAAATCAGTTGCTATTGAGTTGATTTAGACTCATAATGACCCTATAGGACAGAGTAGAACTGCCCCATATGATTTCCAAGAAGCTGTTGGTGGATTCGAACTGCCAGTGTGTTGGTTAGCAGCCGAGCTCTTAACCACTGTCCCACCAGGGTTCCAAGAGCTTTCCAGGCTGGATTAAAGAGTTTAGACTTTATTTTATAAGCCAGGGGAGCCTTTGAAATATTTTTAAACAGGAGATTGGTCTAATCAGAATTGATTTAGAATGATCATTCCTGGGGCAACATGAAGTATGAACTGTAAGAGTATAAGCTTGAATTTGGTGAAACCAATAGGAGGATGATGCAACAATCTAGGGGAGAGAAATTCTGAGCCAGGGCAGTGGTAGTAAGGTCGAGGGGGATGGATTAAAGGCATATTTACAAGGTAAGATCAGGAGGTCTTGGGAATTGATGAACGTGGAGAATAATTGAGTCAGGAAAACTTGAAGATGCTGCATGGATTTTTAACTGGGTAGGTGGTGGTACCATCAATTCTAAAAGGGAACAAGAACAAGGGAACAGTTTTAGACAAGTCGAAAACATACATGCAGATGAAGCTGTCTAACCAGTGTATCTATTTGCTTGACTCTACCTCCATGTTCTCATTAATACATTAGTATTTGTAGAATGCCTATTACTTACTATAAGAAACCTTGGTGGTGCAGTGGTTAAAGTGCTGGGCTGCTAACCAGAAGGTCAGCAGTTTGAACCCACCAGCCTGTCCATGGGAGAAAGAAGTAGCAATCTGCTTTTGTAAAGATTTACAACCTTGGAAACCATACAGGGCGGTTCTATCCTGTCCTATAGGGTCACCACAAGCTGGAATTAACTGGAGGGCAATTTTTTTTTTTTTTTTAAACATACTATGCTCAAGGCATTGTTCTTTTCACTCCAGATATGTCAGGATGAATTATACCTTACTCCTGCCTTCAAGGAATGTACAGTCCAAAGATAGGAGACAAGATATGAATACAAAGACATCTTCTCCAAGAAAATAATCTATTGGTCATAAAAAGAGATTTTGGGGGGGGGGGAGGGTGTAAGAGAAAGCTTCATGGAAGAAGTAACATTTGAGATGAGTCTTGAAATCCAGGTAGAATTTGAACATATATGAGCAAAAACAGACCCAAGAAATATGCGAGGGAAAAAAGGAGGAGAAGGAGGAAGAGAAAGAAGAAAGAATACATTATTCAATGTGAATAGGTCATAAGTGATTGAAGAGAAAGAGAATAGTGAGAAATCAAATCAGCAATGTAAGCTGGGCCAAGCTTATGCAGGGCTCTGCCTCTTTATTATCTGTAGTAATTCCCGGCCATCTTGGCTCATGAAGTCTTCTGAGCAATTATCGGTTCTGCTCCAACCCTTCCTTGGGATGACACATGCATCCTTTGGCATCATTCTTCACGATACCTGGTTGTGGTACTGCTCATCCGAGTTGTTAGCTATGGACCCAATACCACAGGTGAGAGACTTTGTGCACCAATATTTTCTTCTGTTTCACCATGGGATTGATCAGTTTACTCCGTGATCAATGCCAGTGCCCCAGCATGTCCAATTCGCCACTTTGCTATTTGCCCCACATAAGTACATATAAATTAAGTGCACATAAATTTCCAGTGACAGAGAAGACCAGTAAAATCATATGGGCTCTTATCTTATAGGACACAGTTGCATGATTGCTCCACTAGTGATTTGGGTACAAAAGCAACTGGTGGCCTTCATGATTGCCTCATCACTCATATGTACATGAGCCATGTACACAACCCTTCCATCCCATGGCTGGCTTTATTTCCATTTTGAATTTCTTCTTGTCTCCATAGCTTCAGAGAGCTTCTATTTCTGAGACTCGAATAACCTTCTAAGGCTTCCTTAATGTAAAGGGGTTTGGACATGAACTTGAATGGCTATTGAGCTGATTTTCCACCTGACAGGAGAAGGTTAATTGTAGGCTGCCTACAGGAGTCTTAAAAATCTGTCTGGCCATGTTAATAGCGCCTTGAAATTTATGATTTGAGACCACTGGGGGTGGTAAGGAACTCAGGACCCTGGCAGCTCAGGATAATGAGACCTTAGGTGGAAAATCAAGCCCAATGGGAAGATCCCAGACCCTGATAAACAGAGATGATCAAAAGTAAGTATAATGCAAGTTCAGCACCTCTGGTGGTATCACGTTCTTTCCTTCTGGGATATCATCTGTTCATTCAAATGCATATACGATAAGTTGGGAATAGAACTAGGATTTGAGGGCTATGGTATGGTTCGCTTATGTGCTATGGGGATGGGAACTCTGCATCATTTTCAGGGAGTAAATTTTCCCAAGATGGTATATGATTCTAACAACTGGAGGATGAGAGACAATTTATTATGAATGGATGAGTGGTTAGATTTTCTTTTTTCCTCCTTGAATCCCAAGTCAGAATGCAGTATGGACATACAAGAAAGAAAGATACCCAATCTATCTCCCCTGGTGAGTGCAGGGACCTTCTTCAAGGTTCATGTAAGACGTCCGTTTGATAGATACACTCTAGTATAATCTTTGGAAGAAGGAACAGGTCAGCAGAGTTATGTGCTATTGTCCCTCTGCCCATAAGCTTAGAGTCACAGATGTAATCTGGTCAACGGTCTTCTACTTTGGGTCCTTGCTTTCTGCCTTAGGATAGCTCTCAGGCTACCCTGACTCTGAGTGTCTTGTTGGTTCTTCTGACTACTACTTTTTCACCTGTATACCTGGAAAGTGAAACTAATGAGCCCCAACTCACAGGGCCATTGAGGATCAAATATGATAGAAGTGACTCACTCAATTATTTTGGAGGAGATGAGTTATGTCTCCCAAGTTCTAAATAAGGAGAGGCAGTAGGAGCATGCCCCAGACAAACGGTCATGTGAACGTAGACCTGGAATAGTGAATCTTTATTTTGGTATCGTGGTAAGATACAGGTAACGGGAGATTTGGCATTTCTGTAATCTTCACATGAGCAGTTCAGTGACATGAATTATGTTCATCATGAACAACCATCACCATTAGCTGTTCCCCAATTTTTCTATTACCCTTAACGAAAGCTCTAGAGTGACCCTTTCCAAGGAGCGCCTGGTGGATTTGAACTGCTGAACTTTTGGTTAGCAGCTTTGGTCTTGGCCACTACACCACAAAACCAGGGTTTCAAGTGATTCTTAGCTGAGGGGTAATTTTGCCCCTCCCCCTGGGACATTCATCAATGTCTAGAGACTGTTTTGATTGTCCGTGATTTGGGATTGGAGGCATAGGGTGCTACTGGCATCTAGTAGATACAGGGCAGGGATGCTGCTAAGCACCCTCTAATATGCAGGATAGCCCCTCCCCGCCCCAAACCACAAAATATCAATAGTGCCAAGGTTAAACCCTGCTGCACTGGAATGAATGAGCCAGCAGCGTAACTGAGGTAAGGGCTGGTGTAGATCGTAGAGCAAGATGACAGGAGAAGCATCCATGAAGACCTTGTAAAAGAACCTGAAGGGTTTCTTGGCACAGAGTTGTCTATAGGAACCCGTGCTGTAGGTTCTTGAACCACCCAGAAACAGAAGGAAGTCGACGCTCCAGAAAATTTTGACCACAGCAGAATCAGGGAACCAACTGTGTTCACTTCAGCATGGACTGCAGCAGCTCTTTCTAGGTAGGTGACTCTGGAGAGAGAAGCTGGAGAGAAGGAATTGACAGGACATGGCGATTTACTCCTGCCACAGGATGAAGGAAAGATAGTCACAAGAAGTCTGGTTTGGGTGGCTTCAGCATGCTGATGTCCTAGAGGACCTAGCTTTATCCTTGGGGCCATAGAGATTGGGGCTACCTTTTATGTTCTCTTTCTCACTTCATCTTAAGGGGAAAGTTGCTCTTTCCATTAATTTCTAGCTTTTCTTTAGGCTGACAGGATCATTTATCTCAGGCTTTCTGGACTTGAGAGAATTCGCACTGAAGCATAGCACTGAAGACACTTCCCCAGCTTTTTAATTTATTTTCCCAGCTTTTTAATAGGGAACTTTGAGTAAAAACAAAAAGAAAAGAAAAAAGTCCTCCTAGGAAGAAAACACCTTGTCCTAGCGAGAAGGTTTGACTCCTGTATGGAATATTCCTCCCATGACAGTCTTCCCTGAAGGCTTTCTGAGGGCACCACCTCCACTCCCTGCAGCTGACTCTCCTTGCAGTTCCTGAGGGTGTTTATGGGTGGGTGACACTTGTTTCTGGTTCCTGTTTTTCATTGCCCTAAGAGGAGTTTGTGGTGGCCTGGTGTGTGCGCGTGTGTATATGTATGCTTTGCTTCTGGGAACAGGGAAAAGGGCAAGAGAGAAACAGATGGGCCCCCTGAGCTTCTCCTTGGCCTGAAAAATGAAAGGCGGAGAAAATCGTAATAAAAAACGGAAACAGCTGTGGTAGCACAAGAGCAGCTTGTGGAGTGGGTTCAGGCCTAAGGGGGTTTGCAGTCTGTCAAGATTCTGCTCCTAGGCTGGGTGGGTATCCCCCAAAATAGTACCCTCAGGATAGATGTGGCCCACTCTGCAGGTCATTAGACACGCCTTATGCCCGTTTTCCCCTTCCCCCCTCTAAACCAGACTGTCAGATAGAGATTGGCTCATCTTTTAAAATCTCAGAGAAGACTTACAAATGGGCTTCGTAACTGCTGAGTTGGTATTTAACTTGGCCATTTTTTCAACTTGGCCAAGTTCTTTCTTCAGTCTAACATAAATTCCCCCAACTTTGTTTAAACCTGTTTTTTTGTTGGGTTCTTGGCACATGAAATAAACAGCAGGCTAATATGCCATTTGTCCACAACTGACCAGGATGATACACTGAATAAGCAGAAAAGATTTTTAGTCATAATCATTGGCCCCCTTTCAAGAGCTATTGGACTTTTTCTCCAGAGGGGGTTTTGGGCTGGATAGCTCTGGGAAATCAAGAGCGAAAATATGGCGTCTTAGGGGAAGAGTGTAGATATCATAATCAAAATAGAAGAAGAGTTTTTGGAAAAGTGAGAAATTCACTACCTTTATTCACCCCAATCATTAATAATGAATGGTAAGTCTAATTTAAGACAAATCACAAAATTAGTAATAAAGTATAACCTTGCCAGGTAGGATAAACTAAATGCTAGTCAATTGGCAGCTGGCTGTACAAATCAGGATATTGGTTTTTTTTCCCCAAGCAATCCAGTTATTTATTAAGTAGCCTTCTATTTTTTCATTTGAATTTAAAAATGTTACCCATTTACATGATGAATTTTAGAGTTCCTGACTGTAAGCTCTTCACTCACTGAACTCTCTTGGCTATATTTAACCCAGGGACATAACGCTCCGTAATTTATTAAAATTGTTTGCTTAACACAGTTATTAGCTGCCAGCCCTGATTCATGGCGACCTTCTGTGTAACAGAATGAATTGTTGCCTGGTCCTGTGCCATCTTCACTATCATTGGTATGTGTGAGCCCATTGCTGTGGCCATTGTGGCAATCCATCTCAATAAGGATTCCCCCATTTTCATTAGCCTGTTTAATAATGGTTTCTCCCTACTAGGTGTGGGAACCATCTGCCTCGCTTACGTCAGTACTACAAATTTCTAGCTTTGAGCCTGTCAGGTGGTAGAACAATAAATATTTGTTGTCTTAATTATTATGGTCACTTGGGCAATGAGCCTGAATAGACCAGAGCAAGACAGTTCTTTCCACACTGTAGGCCCATGAGGACTGGTTTTGATTAATAGCCATGAGTGCTGTCCTCTAGTTGGGCAACTGATTTTCATTTGGCCTTGTAGCCATTGATCAGCTACTGCTCATGGCTCATTTCTGATACTCGGTTGGCTCAAATTACTTTCCTGAATTTTGCTGGCTGGCATGGGGTGCGGACTTGATTTTGATAGCTAGCCACCCATGGAATGGCTGGATGGGAATTACCAGATAACACAGATAAAAATTAGAGGTGGGAGGAGGGGATCAAAGGCAGGGACATTGAAGGGATTTAAAAATCCCATATCTTTTTTTTTTTTTAAAACCAAGAAAACAGCTGCAGGTAGAGAATAGGATGGATTTCAAGAATTCTCCATGGAGGCAGGAGTTCAGACAGGGGCCAGCTGGGTGATGAAATCAACCCAGAGGTCAGATGTGTGCTCATGTTCAAGTGGAGGTTTCAGAAATTTCAGGGACTTTCAAAATTGGCTCCGGAGAGAGGCAGAGCTGTTGCCTGGGAAGATGGGGACTACTTCATGATCATCAGGAGACTCGGGGGCCTCAAGCGTTGAGGGGAAATGGGCTCCAGGCTTCTTCCTGTGTCTCTGCTTCAGGGAACCCTGGAAGAGAAGCACCTCCTTTTTTTTCCTGACTTTACCGAGATGAAGGATACTCAGAATAAGAATACCCTTTCTAGGGACTCTAAGCAATAAAGTCCTGATGCCCTCACACATCTTTCTATAAGATCCTTTATCTGCATAGATGTGGGTCAGCTCCTGGGACGTGGGGCAATTTGCCTAAGTACTGAGAATTTCAGATGTTTATTTGGGCTTTATCTAATGTTTCCCCGCTCTATCTCCTGACTTCCTCCACCTCCCAAGCTGCCTGTAAGAGAGTTGAGAGTCTCACATTCGACGCTTCTGATTCCCAGCCCTCTCTGCCTCTAGCTGGACCTGGAGGGCCAGTACAATTGGCGTCCTCACAGTACTTGGCATGTCCCCATATGGGTCTAGCAGATTCATACAGTGGCTGAGGCAGCTGAGAAAATGAAAAGTCATAAGAAAAATGGATATCCAAAGGTTTCCCTTCCAAATAAAGGAAATAAACATCTGGGTTCCAAAAGAGTGTAGGGGGTCGTCAGGTCCGATGTCACTTGAACTCTGTAATGCAAAACAATGTGCAAGGGAATTACGTACAGCGTCGAAAAAGAGGGGATGCTGAAAATGCAGATCAAAAATATTAGATACTATTTCACACCCATGGAAATGGGTGTGAAAATTAAGAAATCTGACAACAACAAATGTTGGTATTGATATAGAGGAACAGGAATTCTCGTACATTGCTTGTAGGAGTGTAAAAGGATTTAAGCCCTTTGGAAAATGGTGTGGCAGTTACTTGTAAAGTGAAACCTGTACCTTTCTTCTGATCCAGAAATCCTACTTCTAGCCATTTACTCAAGGGAGATCAAGACTTAAAAAAAAAAAACAAAAAAAAAAAACTTTATATCAGCTTTATTCACAATAGTTCCAAACTTTATTGCTTAGAGCCCCTAGGGGAAAAAAAAAAAAAAAATGAAAGGGTATTATTATTCTGAGTATCCTTCATCTGTGTAAAGTCAAATGAAATTCAAGTGTTCATCAGTAGGAAAATGGATAAACATACTGTTGTTTGTTCATACAATGGAATACCACTCCTCTATAGAAAAAAACTGAGTGTTTTTTACATGCATCAACATGGATGATTCCTAAAACAATTATTTTGAGTAAAATAAGTCATATATAAAAGGGTACATATGGTATGATTCCATTCATCTACAGCTCAAGAACAGGCAAAGTTAATATATGGAGGTTGTCTATGAGGGATCAGATTGGGCCTCTATTGGGGAATGAGGCATGAGGGAGCTTTATGGGAGGATGGAAATGTCATATAATTTGATTGCATGGGTAGTTGCCCAAATGTATACATTTATCAAAATTCATTGGGTTGTCCACTTAAAATCTATGCATTTCACTATGTATACATTTTACTTCAATAAAGTTAAGAGAGGAGAGGGAAAGAAGATCTATGAAGAATACTTTTGGGAGAAAGTTGTTGGCCTGCAACTGATAACCATTCTCTCTTCTTTGGGAAGGTGTGGTGTTATCTACTGACCCAAAGTTTAGCTAATGGGACTTTAAAAGGATTACTGACAAAGCTTTGAGTTGTGTTCTTGCAGTCAGGAGGCGCAGACACAAGATGTCTGACTCAAGTGCCTAGAAGGTGAGATGAGAGAAGTGCTAACCTCTGCTGAGTGAAGGATGTGTGACTGTTGCTATGGACCAGATGTGAGTCACATGGGAGAGAGAGAAGGCATGGGATCACCTTGAGTTCTGTCCAGCAGGCTGCCTGTAAGGGGCAAGAAGACCGTCCTCTTTATTTTAGCATCCTGTGCACACTTCTAGCTCAATACTCAACACTATTGTTTGTTTAATTACTTTACCTTTGTCCCTTTTCTTGTGAGCTCCTTATCTTACCAGATAATATCAGACAGTGATTAGTGTTACAAAAAAGGAAAAATAATGAAATGGAGAATGACTGGGATATGGATGGTATGGACCACTCTACCTATGGTGGCCAGAGAAGGTCCTTCCAAGGAGATGACATTTGAGCTAAGACCTGGAAGATGGAAAGAAGACACAGGGAAAATTCTGATGAAAGGGTGCTTTAGGCCAAGGAAGTAGCAAGTGAAAAAGCCCTGAAATGCAAACAGCTTGGCAGATTTGAGAAAGAAGGCAGAAAGTTGGGGACATACAGATTAAGGGAGTAGTGGTAAGAGATGAGGTCAGAGAAATAGGCAAGGGCTAGATTGCGTAGGACAAACGTTGACAAACTTCTTCTGTAAAGAGTCACCAAATAAGTATTTTAGGTGCTGTGAGCTGTACAATCTCTATCACAACTGCTCAACTCTGCCATTACAGTGTAAAAGCAATACATAAATATATGAGAGTGCCTGTGTTCCAATAAAACTTTATTTACAAAAAGAGACAGCAGGCCAAATTTGGCCCATGGTCTAGTTTGTTGTTGATTTGTGACTTAGGAGACCGCATGTGTTACAGAGTAGAATTGCTCCATAGGGTTTTCTTGGCTATAATCTTTATGGAAGCAGATCAACAGGCCTGGAGCCAGTAGGTGGGTTTGAATCTTCAACCTTTTGGTTACCAGCTAAGTGCAAACTGTCCATGCCACCCAGGAACCTTCTGTGGGCTACAGAGTTTGCCAACACCTAGAATAGGTCATTGTAGCCTATGGTAAGGAACTGGATTTTTTTCTAAGTGGGTAGGTAGCATTTGGAAGGTTTTGAATAAGGGAGTTATAGGCTCAGATTTTGCTTTAAAGAGATTCCCTGGAACATAATTTACAACATGAGAAATGCATTTCCCCTTTTATTCTCCCTTCCCCATTATGGACCCCATTTCGAATTCTTTTGAAAACTGAAGAGTCTGGGGGGGAAAAAGCCTATGGTGGTCGTTTATGCCATTTACAAGTTATATGACCCTAGGTTAATTGCTTAATCTCTCTGAGCCTCAGTTTCCTCCTTTATAAAACTGTAATAATAACACCTGTCTTTAAGGGTTATTAGCTGGATTAAATGAGATCACGTATATAAAACATCTGTCACAGTTGCCTGGCAAAGTAAAAGCCCAATGATGTAAATCCTTTTTCCACTTTCTTCTTCCACTGAACCTATGAGACATGGCCAATATGTGTCACACATTCCAGTCAAGATAGGGGTAAATGTAAAACTCTGTAACTAGCTTCAAAAAATCAATTGGACAACTACAGGATAGGTTAGAAATTACTCACCCTAATATAACTGGTTGATCTGGCTGCTAAAAGTGCTAATGCAACTTTAACTTAACTAAATGGAAGCAGAATTCCTGATTATAAGAGGGGCGAATCCATTTGTATTTCATACTAGTCAAACCACGTTTGGAGTCCTGGAAATAATTCTGGGCATACTAATTTGAGAGGAATACTAGTAAGAGGTGAACATTCAAATAAGAATGGCAAGATACGGAAGGATTTGCAAACCATATCATACATAAAATGCATTGGAAATGCTTAGCCTGGAGGGAAAGAAAAAAACTAAAATAGGAAACTTGAAAACTGTGTACAGATAGTTCAAGGGCTGTCGTTTGGAAGAAAGGCAAAACTGACAGCATATGGGTTTGGAGATGGGCCACATTTGACCACTGAATGGAAACTGCAGAAAGAAAAATTTCCCACAATTGAAGAACTCTGTGATAGGAGAGAGGAGCTCTCAATCAATAGAAATATTGTAGAAGACATTACAGGAGTGCTCATCAGGCTGATCTATTGTATGAAAGATTTTTGCAAGGACAGCATAATCCAACTCAATGGTTTCTCGCCACACCTTCCAAATTTCTGATTCCATAAGCCTGCGGGGTGCATTAATGAAATTTCTGAAGATCAAGAGACCCTTTTGAAGACCAGGGACTGGATTTTTCTCTTGTGGTCTTCAGTGAAAGAAAAGAACTGTAGGATTCATGGGTAGATGGTTAAGAAGGACAGAGAAAGACTAATGGAGGGTCATTGGGAGGAGTGATGGTTAAGGTAAAGATAAACTGGCTCGCCTTTATGTACATTAGGTCACAGGAGTCCTCGTGTCACTGAAAATTGGATGGCGATCAAGAGAAGAAAAATAGATCAGCAAGTTATCACAAAACCATCCCCACACCCGTCAACTACCCTGGGACCATGCCATCTTAGTGTAGGCCATCATTGTCTCTCCCCTGGACGGCTGCAATAGCCTTCCAAGTGGTCTCAATCAGTTGCATTTTTTTTTTCATAGCATTTGTTGTTGTTAGGCACCAATGAGTTGGTTCTGACTCATAGCAAGCCTTTGTACAACAGAATGAAACACTGCCCGGTCCTGCGCCATCCTCATAATTGTTGCTATGCTTGAGCCCATTGTTGCAGCCACTGTGTCAATCCATCTCCTTGAGGGTCTTCCTCTTTTGCACTGATCCTCTACTCTCCCCTGCATGATGTCCTTCTCTAGGGACTGGTCCCTCCTGATACCTTGCCCAAAGAATATGAGATGTGGGCTTGCATGCTTGCTTTTAAGGAACATTCTGGTTGTACTTCTTCCAAGGCAGATTTGTTTGTTCTTTTGACAGTCCATTTAAATTAGAAAATACCAGAGAAGACTATTGGCTTTGTGCCTGCCTCACCCATACTCAAATGTAAGCTTCATGAGGGCAGGGACCCGCCGTCGTGATGAGTAAATGTTTTTGGAAAGAACAAGGGGTGAAAATCTTCCTAACATTAAAAAAAAAACAACACATAGAATATGGCAATATGAAATAATGGCAATGGGTTTAAGTTCAATATAAAACCAAAAAACCAAACCCAGTGCTGTCGAGTCGATTCCGACTCATAGCGACCCTACAGGATGGAGTAGAGCTGCCTGAGTTTCCAAGGAGCGCCTGGCGGATTTGGATTGCCGACCCTTTGGTTAGCAGCTGTAGCACTTAACCACGACGCCACCAGGGTTTCCTCTAAGTTCAATATAAAATCCTGAAAATTCACAGGATGTATCTGGCAGAGCTTCAAGGTAATGGAAGTATTGTTCCAAATTTAGCCCAGTTATTTTAAATGAGAGCTAATCTTAGACAGGCTATGTTGTATTTAGGTCTAGAAAGAATCTTTCTCCAGAAACCCATAGTAAAATGGTTCTAGTATGTGAACGATTGAAGAGGAATAGCTCAATCAGGGCCCAATAAACATTTTAGCTGTAGGTGGCAATGTGAGATCCTAAGAAAAGGCAGGGGGCAGGTAGGAAGAAGGGACATAAAGAAGTGAAGCATACAAGTAATTAACATTTGTGGTGTGCTTTACCTCATTTAGCCGTCATTGTGTCCTCGAGACGATACTATTACCATCATCTGAGAAATGACGATGCAAGTCTCCAAGGGATAAGAAACTTGTCCAAGTTCAAGTGGTAAGTGGTAGAATGTTATAGTACCAAAAACCAAACCCATTGCTGTCAAGTTGATTCTGACTCATACAGACCCCAGTAATGGGTTCTGTGGCATTGTCATCAGGGTCATGGTTAAGATGGAAGGTTGGGATTTATTAGGTACATCCAATGTGGCAGATGCGGTCCCTGGGTGGTGCAAATAGTAAACGTGCTCAGCTGCTAACTGAAAGGTTGGAGGTTTGATTCCATCCAGGGATTCCTCGAAAGAAAGGCCTGGCAATCTACTTCTGAAAAATCAGCTACTGAAAACCTCAGGGAGCGTAGTTCTACTCTGTCATACATGCGGTTGCTGAGAGTTGGAATCGATGCCACCGTGACGGGTTTGTGGTAGATACTGTTGAGAACAGAAAACTGCAAAAATAAAAGAAAGAAAGGAAGGAAGGAAAGAAGGAAGGAAGTCAAGTGTCATGGTTAACATTCTTAAAGAAAACTATCTTGCTTGCAGCTCCTGATATTTTGTTAGCCAAAAGCTGTGCTCACAGGCAGACACAGGTTTTGTGGGGCCTGAAGCTTAGACAGTTTTGTGGGTGGGGGTGTGTGTGGGGGTCTGGGGTGCTCTTTAAGAAAAGAAATATAAATAAATATGAAATAAAAATAAATATGAGATTAAGTCCAGGGCCTTAGAAGGAGCCTATGCCAGCGAGGGGTCCTGGAGCTTAAACTTCATTAGCTTCACGGTAAATCCGTCTCTGGCTACAGCGATAGTTCATCAAGTAATTTAACTTATACGTCCCAGAGTGGGTACCTCAAAAACGTTCATTTGGGAAATCAGAGGAAGGGGAAGGATGGGCTGGCGTTGAGGTGGGAAAGCCAAACACACAGCTCAAACTGAGCCACATGGTGCTGTTTTTATAATAGCCCAGAAGGCTGATTCTAAACCAGTTTGTTTTGATTCCATTTTGTTTAAAAAAAAAAAAAAATTCCTTTTTTGTGAAAGTCATCCCCAAAATAAGTCTTATTTTGAGTGCAAGTAAATAAATAAATAACTCCAGACCTATAAACAAGTGTTTTCTAGTATGGAAAGCCCTTCCTTAGGTTTCCAGACCAACAGCCGTGTTGCTGTTGCCAGAGTGATAAGCTGTGTTATAGGGTTTAGAATACAAAATTCCTCTAAACTATTTTGCAATCTGGTGATATCGGGCTTCGAGGAGATCTGGTGGATGGGGGTGAGTGGGATTCAAAGGCGTTCTCTTCCTGCACTCCAGGGTCCCTTTTATTTTACTGCGTATCAGAACCACTCGGGGAACTTGTGAAAAACCCTTGTTCTTGGGCATCATTCTCAGAGATCCCAATTGGTTAGGACTGCTATGGAGATCAGGAGATTCAGATGAAGCCAACTCCCAGGCTGCTCCTTGCTAAAAGCTGCTTCAATAACAATCGTTTCACAAGGGGGAGGGGTTACAAGCTTTCTCAGCCAGAGGGGAAACCGAGGCACAGGGAAACATAAAGCAGCTTGCCCTCAGTCACCTAGCAAGTTTATGCCAGAACAGAACATTCTGGCTCCAAGGGGGCCCGCCAAAGGTCCCGTGCTGAGGAACAGAACATACCCCTAGGAGAAGAGGGAACCATTCAGCAATCAGTAGAGACCTGGTGGGGACCCAGAGTGGTCCCGGTGAAATGGTATGTGTTGATTTTCGTAGAAAAAGGGATTAGGGCAGCTAAGGGTGCGTAAGAATTAGTGAACACTAAAGACTTTTTTTTTTAAAGGATTTTGTGAGTGTTGGTGGGGGTGGGGGAAAATAAGAGACTTTATAAGCATGTACGATAGACTCTGGGCCTGAGCAAACGGGATGCTATGGTCCAAGCAAGGAACAGAATTCCAGGTCGGAAGGGGCGGGGAGGGATTTGCACAGTGCCCCCACAGATCACAGGCACTCAATCAATGTTTGCTGAAGGAATTTGCAAAGGAGGCCGAGGGCTAATGTTGCCTCCATTTGATAACTACCATTTTCCTGGTTGCTGTGATCCTGGTGTGGGCCATAAGCCAGGAATCCAATAAGCAAAAACAGACAATGTGAGGTAATATCAGTGGGGTTAAAGATGGTAGACTGTCCGCCACACAGGCCCAGCAGTAAGGCCAGCCTGAGGTGGTGGAGCTGACTCCTCTGCTTGGAGATGCTTCCCTAGTCAGCTGGGGGTGTGTCTGTGTGGGGGTGGGAAGGGAGGGGTGATTTCATCTGTTTAATGAAAAAAACGACCTGAACGTTTCTCTGATTCTGGAAACTCCCCATCTCACGGGGGCCAAGGAAAACAAGATTAGGTCTTATGACTTGTACCAGGGCTTTGCATCTGCTCTGAAGGAGTTAAACTGGAGGGAACAACAAAAGAAAAAAAGAGAAAAAAAAAAGGTAATCTCACTCCATTGTCTCTGCAGAGACACCAGGAAGGCTGTGACACATATAATGGGTTAATATGACAGGCTTCCCTCTGGTCCACTTTAGACTCTGTTCTCCTTTGCCTTTTAAGTAGACACCCCATTTCTTTGGTATGTGTTCCCCAACAGCAGAAAGTTTGCTATATTAAATTAAGACAAGCAAGTCACTCCATCCGGCGTTCTGCATTGTCTCTACTAACAAGCTACTGACTTCAGGTCTAATATTCCCTTCTGACCTCTACATGGCAACAGCTTTTGCCCTGAAGCCTGAGATTAAAACCACAACAAGCAGTTTGCCATACTGGGCAACTACTGACATGTGAGTCTCGGTTTGATCTACTGGGGTGCCACTTTTCCAGATTTTTCTGCTTAGATATTTGGGGACAGTTATGTGCTAAAATGGCACATTCAAAAACAAAAACGAAACCATCACAGCAAGCCGCACTTAAGAATCTCTTAAAGAAAACCCAACCAAACCCACTGCCATTGAGTCAATTCCAACTCATAGTGACTCTATAGGATAGAGTAGAACTGTACCATAGAATTTCCAAGAAGCCCCTGGCAGATTCGAACTGCCAACCTTTTTTGTTAGCAGCCGTAGCACTTAACCACTACGCCACCAGGGTTGCGTGCCCAAACTCTGCAAGTCATCCTTTTAACAGGAGAACGGAGTGGATGAATTCATAAGGCCATTTTCCTTTTAATGCAATGTATATTTATTGTAAACAATAATATACAAAAACAAAAGAAAAGAATGAAAAAAAGGGGGGGGAGAGTAAGTTTCACAGAGAGAACAAAAGGTTTGGGGAAAAACAAGCGAAACAAACAAAACACAAACACAAACCAAATCTTACCTAAAGACAAAATATGATTTAAATGCCAGGTTTCTTAAGTTACAGAAATATTTTTTTTAAAAGATCTGCTTTTATACAGAAATTGAAAGATGCCATATTACAAGAGTGCTTTAAGATTTTATTCTACTGACTTCTAAAACTGTTAATATATCTTTTTTTAAATAATAATAAAAAAAAGTTTGCTGTCTTTTTTAAAAAGCAATCCTCCAACTCTTCGGCCACAGCAGTCAGTAATTAAGGGTTGTCAGTCCTCCGCTCCCCCCTCCTCCATGAGAACGGCAGGGGAATAGCCATGACACACGCTTGCATTGATTTGTGTCATAACACACACACACACTCCATGTGGGCAGCCCAGAGATCTGTGGCAGAAAACGCTGCAAATGACTCAGTGATACACTACATTTGCAATCTCTCATTTGTACAAAAAAAGAGAAACAAGTTTCCAGTTTGTTTGCAACAAAAACAACAAAGAAAAAAAAAAAAAGAAAGAAAAGGGACGGACAAAAAGGCATTTGTACAAATCTAGGACAAAGAATTCAAAGAGACTTGTTTTTAATAATAAACAAAAAGATGAAAGAGATAAATAAAAAAAAAAAACTGGTTACAGTTAAGAACATAATTTAACAACAGATAACCATACCCTTTGAGGAAGGCTCCAACAACCTATTTTAAAGAAGGTAAATTAGAAAAAAAAAAAAGATTTTTTTTCCCCCCCGTTAAAACCTCTCCATACAAAATAAATAACTTTAGCACATGGAATGTCCTGAAGGTTAATTGCTGGTGATCAGAGAGGCACAGGTGACAGTCTGAGAGAGCTGACGCCAGCATCTGTGTCCCACATGGCGCCCGGGCAGGCAGGCAACCAGGGGGCAGTGCGCTTGGGGCACTCAGTGGCTGCGGAAACATTCCCCAAACAGATAACGTCTCTTTTGCTTGCCTTTCTTTCCCTCGCTTCTTTCTTATAATTGGAGCAAACAAGCAAAGGCGGGGGGAAACGCACTAAAACAGCGAGCAGGTTATTTTCCAGCAGCATTGTTTTAAGGCTCAAGGTGTTTCTCTTGCTTTAAAAAATATATATATACGATAAAGCTTACCAAATGCTTCCTTAGACTAGTGTTTACTTCCATATTTGCAAAAGTAAGGCCTTTATTATTACTTCTTTAAGGCAGCTTCTCCAATCAGAAAGTCTGCGGAATTAAGCAAAGCTAACCCCCAAAACTGATCACATAACACAATTTTATGTTTTTTTTTATGTTAATGCACCAACACACTTACTTTTTTTTTTTCCTTTTTTCTTTTTTAAAGAGAAAGCAAATCTGTACAAAAATACTCTGGTTGCAAGAAAAAGCTAGGGCTCACTGTTCAACTAAGAGTAGTTTAGCTGCTGGAAAAATAAGAGCATTTAATTTCTTTTATCTAAAAATATGTATAAATCCCCTCAAAATGGTAATGAATCATACACAGTACATACTAAAAATATTTAAAATAGAGAATATTCCTCACAGAGGACTCTTTTCTTTAATTACTGCTAAAAAATAATTACAAAGTCCAAACAGGCAGAGAGATTGAGCAAATGGGTCATGCGATTCTCCATCAGCCTCCACGCTTGCTCTGAAGAAGGTTTTCAGTCCAGTCTCTTTTCTGTTGATCCATCTAGCCAAGCGGCCTGGCCACTGACTCCCAAGAAGGTGGTCATGTGTTTAGATGTAGTGTTTCTATATTGGAATTCGTGTAAGAGTTGCCTTCAGCTTCAATGTCTTTAAGGAAAAAAAAAAAAAGTCCCAAGGAGATTCTGGTTGGTTCTTTCTTGCTTCGGTTATTTCTATGACCTTCGTGGCGATGGCACCCTTTGTCTCCTCAAGGTCTGGTGAGCTGTGTGTAGACGGGCTGTTCCCAGTGCTGGGGGCTGTGGGTCTGCGGGATGGAGGGAACCCCGGAGGTGTCGGCGATGGGGGTGTACATGGGCCGCTGCGCGGGGTTCATATAGGTGAAGGTGGAGTAAAGGCCGGAGCCCTGGCCTGCGGCGTGGCTGTAGTACGAGCCGGAGTTCTGGTGGTCTGTGTAGTCGTACTGCGAGCGGGTGATGGGCGGGTAGGAGGGGCTGTAGTGCGGAAGGTTGAACGGGCTGTAGGCGATCTGCTGCGGGGAGTGCTGCTGCTGCTCGCTGTAGTGGCTGGGGCTCAGCTGCTCCGTCTTGATGTGCGTTCGCTGCGACTGGCCTGGCTCGCTGCTCAGCGTGGTCAGCGTGTGCGCCTGCTGCTGCTGCTGCGGAGGCGCGGCGGGCTGCTGGGGGGGCGCCGCCGGCTGCTGTGGGGGCGCCTGAGGGGCCTGCGGGGCCTGTTGGGGCTGCTGCGGGGGCGGGGGCGGCGCCTGCTGCTTGGACATCCACCCGTGGCCTGCGCCCGCCGGGGTAGCCGCGGTGCTGCTGATGCCGTAGCTGCCCGTGTAGGTGACCTGGCCGTGCGTGGCCGGCACCCCAGGGTGGCCGTTGGGCGGCAGGTACTGGTCAAATTCGTTGACGTCGAAGGTCTCGATATTGGAGATGACGTCGCTGCTCAGCTCGCCGATGTCCACATCGCGGAAGTCGATGGGGGGCTGTCTGCCCCCCTCGGGCAGGGGGCGCCCCTCGCGCTTCAGGTCAGCCTTACCAGGCTGCACGTCGGTTTTGGGGGTGGTGGGTGGGGTCGGTGGGCCCTGGGATTGCCCTGCAGGCAACGGAAGAGGAAGAAGCACCGGAAAATCAGCATGGGCTGTGCAAAGGCAAAGCCTACGGAACCTTGCGGGGACCCTCCCTCTCTCCTAGGGGGTAATAAGGGTCCACACCCGCGCGGGAGGCGCGCTGCGCTGGAGATAAGTCCTGGAATGATTAACTCGCCAGTCTCCTTTAATCAGGGGAGGGTCTGAGGCCCCGAGGATCCGGAAGACCAAACTGCTACTTGTGGAAGAGCCCTGTGTATGCTTTTGGGGTGGGGGCGCAAAGAAAAGGGCCACGTCTTGTAAAACCTCGCAATAAAACATCCATCTGTTAGGGTGCAGGGATTGGGTTGAAGTCTGTGAGTGTGCGCGCGCGCGCCTGTGCGCGCGCGGTGAGGTGCCTCGTGGGGCCTGGGCAGGAAGGGAAGCGAGACTAGTTGAAAGGGGCAGCATGACCCTCCCCTGAGAGCACTAGGTCCCCAGGCCGACGCTTCCAGGCGAAAGCCTGCGGGTGTGCCAGGCGGGGCTGGGGGCCTGGCGCAGGGGCCGCGGGGGGACTCACCCGAGTGCTCGCCAGGCGAGTGCACCTCGCTCATGCCGGAGGAGGAGTGCGGCGAGTCGGCCTGCAGCGCCTTGAAAATGGCGTTGGGGGAGATGTGCGTCTGCTCCGTGGCCTCCTCCGCCTCCGCCTGTCCGTTCTTCACCGACTTCCTGCGCCGCGGCTGGTACTTGTAGTCCGGGTGGTCCTTCTTGTGCTGCACGCGCAGCCGCTCCGCCTCCTCCACGAAGGGCCTCTTCTCGCTCTCGTTCAGCAGCCTGGGGAGGGGGGGGGTGGCAGAGAGATAGGAGGGGGGTGTCAATAGATCGCCGCCGAACTGTCAGGTCGGCGGGGAGGAGGCAGTGACCCGACGTCTCGATTTCTTCGTACATCGGCCCTCTCTCCGTCTTCCTTCCTTTCCAGCCACTGCCGCAGGACCGTGCTTTAAGTAACACTACTATTCATAATAAACAGCCAAAGAGAAGCAATCTCGGCCCTTTTAGCCCGACCTGAGCGGTCACTCTGCCCCGCCCCCTCTCTGCTGTTCTGGAAACCCTGCAGAAGAAAACAGGTTCCCGCTGCTGCCGCTCCAAACGCCTTTGCTACTGGAGTTATGCCCCCTCGCAAGCTCCCCAACGCCCTTTAAAAACTCCCCGAAAATCCACGTAAACTGCAAGAAGCTTTCCACCTCCTCACTGCCGCCACCTCTTTCCAGCAGCTCCCCTTCTTGTCTCTCACCTCCAGGACCGGTCTCTCCTGGCTTCGGGCTCTGCCCGCACCCCCCGCCCATCTCTGTGGGTGCTGGGCAGCACGAGAGGGCGGTTTGGAGACGAGAGAGGCAAACTTTACTTCCCAGCCAACCCCCCCCCCCCCCGAATAGAACTTCACCGCGACGGGCGATCGGGGCTGGCCCACCTCCCACCGTGTCTCTATCGTGTACCCTCCCATCCTCTGGCTACCCCTCCACCTTTTCCATTCTAACCCCTCTCCCTTCTTTCAACAGAAGCCACCCAAGAACTCTGTCAAACTCCGAGCCAACTTACATTGGTCCCAACTCCCCTCCCCCGTCCCCCGCCCCTGTGCCTGCTCCCCGCTGGGAGCGGGGAGGGGACAGCGAGGCTCGCGCTCCCAGCCGCCGCGGCGCCCACCCGGCCCGCGCGCCCAGCCCCTACCTCCAGAGCTTGCCCAGCGTCTTGCTGAGCTCGGCGTTGTGCAGGTGCGGGTACTGGTCGGCCAGCTTCCTGCGCGCCGCCTGCGCCCACACCATGAAGGCGTTCATGGGCCGCTTGACGTGCGGCTTGTTCTTGCTCGAGCCGTTGACGCGCACCGGCATGGGCACCAGCGTCCAGTCGTAGCCCTTGAGCACCTGGCTGACGGCCTCCCGGATGCACACGGGGAACTTGTCTTCCTCGCTCTCCTTTTTCAGGTCGGGCTCGCCCTTGGGGAACGTGTTCTCCTGGGGCCGCGTGTTCTCCGTGTCCGAGCCGGAACCTGAAGGGCAGGGCGAGCCCGCCGAGTCCTCGGACATTGTGGGGCTGGGGGCGCCAGACAGGCCCTTCTCCTGCTCGTCGGTCATCTTCATAAAGGGGTCCAGGAGATTCATGCGCGGGCCCAGGGCAGGGGGCGGGTGGCCGGGAAAGGCGAGAAGCTGCGGTGGCTGGGGGACGTGAGGCGCAGGCTCCTTTCCCCTCAGCTGCCCAGACGCGGGGCGAGCGGCGCCCAAAGAGGCTGGCGCGTCCCCCGGCTGCAGCGGCGAGCACTTAGGAGGGCGCTGGGTGGCCAGGCCGCAGTGCCCGCTCCAAGTGGGAGAAGGCGATTTGGAGAGGAGGAGGAGGGGAAGGAAGAGCACAAGTGGGGGCTCTTGCACCCCTTCTCTCCTCCTCCAGCTAAGAAAAGTTCCCGGGGTGAAACTGGCAAGTCGCAGCGCCTCTGAAGTTTCCAGGCAGTTTCAACCTCCGCTCTCGGCTCTCCAACTCCCAGCCCCGGGTCTCTTTAATAAATACTCCCCCTCACCTTAGAAACTTCCAGCCAATCATGGCCCGTCATTTCAGGCATCTGATTGGGCCGGATTTTGGGGGGAGGAGGATTGTGGCACTGGGCTGGGTGATGAGAGGGGAGGGGACGATAGGGGAGGGGAACGCTGGCGAGGGGTGGACCGCCTGGTGGTGAGGGTGGGGGCTGCGGGGAAGGCGGGGGACCCAGGAGGGCCAAGTGTGTAAGTTTGCAGCGCTGTCGGTTTGTCAGAATATGGGTGCCATCTCCGCGCGAGTCTTTGCGAGTATGTGTGTGTGTGTCTAGACTAGGGCCTGTCCCCCCGCCCTCTTCCTCCAGCATGTCTTTTCACTGTTAGCTTGGTGGCACCGCGACTTAGCTGGAGTTTGAAGTATTGGAAAAGCAGCGGCTCCCGAATGCGTAGCCCGGTTTGCGCGCCTGGAGCCTGCCTCCTCAGAAAGTGCTTAGAAATGGTCTTTTGGAGCAAATGTTTTGGTGACTCAACGCCCGCTGTTCCTCCGTAATAATCCATATAAATAGATTAACATGCTCGGGTTCGCCAGGGCTGGCGCGGCTGGTTTGCGCTCTTGCAAAGGGACTCAGTGAAAAGCAAAGTCCCCGCGAAGGCTGGAGGCAACAGCAGGCACGACTCCCGAGCCCCGCGCTCGCGCCGGCGGTCCCGCGCCACACAGACCTTGAGCTCTGACAAGTCCTTCCCCTGTCCCGACCCCCCCCCCCCGACCCCCACACCACTGGCGCTCCTCAGTGACAGCATAACTGCTTTGACGTTCTGATCTTCGCCTCCTGGCCGAGTCCAAAACGTCAGCAGGGTTGCCACTGGAAAGAGTTTGCAAACTCCTCCGGTTTTCCGAGATCGAACTTGGCGACTGGGCCGTCCCGGGCCGCCAGGCCCAGGCCGGTCACTTAGTTGGTAACAGGCCGGAGAAATCGGCACCGCTGCAGACGAAACACCCGGCTTTCGGGAGCTGAGCTGCTCTCCTGCTTTCTCTGTCCTTTACCAAACACCTGGAGGGGCGAAGCGCCTGTCGTATTGACTTTTCTCCTGTCCTTTCTGACCTGCAGACAGTTGGAAGTCCTGGGGAGGGGGGGGAGGGTGTCTCTGATGTATTTCAAAGTGCGATTTGAGCGCTACCTTTCTGTTTACACGACCTCCTCTGAGACAGGTTGGCTAAGTGAGAAGTTATCTGTTTTGGGAGAGAAGAAAAATCTCAAGTCGTCTGCGGGTTGCGTGTCTTCAGACTCACAAATAAACGCACAACTCTGGAAAAGGCTTGATTTTAAACTCCCTCTTCCTGGCTTTTGGAAACGTTCGCCTCGAATGAAATTATTGCATCGGCCCGCATCATCTAAAAGGCTTGTTGAATTCTGATTTGCAAATTGCGGACACTATCTCAAGATTTAAAAGATTTTTTTTCCTTGAAGATTAACAAAACAAAACAAAGCAAAACTTTTTTCTCTCATTTTCTTCCGAAGAAGCCGACATTTATTATAGAAAACGGAACTCTTCAGAAGGTAGTAAGTTACAACCCTGTTAAACAATGTTTACTTTTTAAACGAATGCTACTCCCATGGAATGGCTCTGGTATTCTTTAGCTTGTTTACGAGTTTAAGAGACCTCGATACACTAGCCTGATATTCATGGCTGTGTGATTACTCTCAGAAAGTGTAAGAACGATGTCGCCCTTTATTAGGAGAAAAAGTCCAGGTTAGTGTGGACAGATTTCTCTGTCCTGGGGAGGGGTATTTGTGAGAATAACTGTGATTCCCTGACATCCGATCCAGGAGACTCAAGCAAAGTCGAGCAGAGCTTTAAACCAGAACGCCTGTATTCAGTTGTATTTTACCGTCATTCCCGTGTTGACAGACATGAAGGCAGTGAGGACCACTATGACCTTAAGATATTTTGAATATTTCACAAAATGTTTGTCAAGGTGTATACGTACACATATAAATATATTTTAAATAAAATTATGTCGTAAGAGATACGTGAAATGTAGACATATAAGTCACAAACTACGGTGCTTTCTGCATTTTCGGTTCGTTTGGTGCAAGCATCTCGTACTCATGTAACTTTCTGAAAATTTATGATAAACAATCAGTTAAGCCTTAAAAAATGGACTGCAATTCTCAGCTGTATCCAGAGGGGGCGCCAAAAGCCTAGAAACTGTCTCCAACTCGGAGGACTTGAGGGCAAACTTTGATGGTGGTGGGGGGGCGGGGAGGGTGGTGTGTTCCACTCAATCAGGACTGCTTTGCTGCTGAGATTTATCTCTGCAGGAATTCCTACGCGGTATTCCCTGTAGCGCGGGTCCACCTCTGGGCAGCCTAGTTAGGGGAGCGTGGGACCTGTGTATTTATATGGTACGGGGCGCACGCGCGCACGAACACAGACGGACAGACAGACAGACAGACACACAAAGGATTGGCGAAGCCCACGTTTTTATTCTGCACAGAATGGGAAGATCGAGGCCACAAGAAGATCTCCCCCACCCCCGCCCAGTGCCTAGCTTGGCCCTCTGCCCGCCAGGAGAGGACCGTGGAGCGTGGGCACAGTCGCTTCGCGAGTGGGTCCGTCTTGCCTTTCTGGAAGCAGATGCCTTCCTCTGGCGAATACCCCACCCCCATTCAGGGGCTCAGCTCTCTTGAATGTGACTTTCTTGCGTCGCCTCTGACCTCTCCTCCTTGCGCTGGGTTCGTGTTACAGATTTGGAAACTGAGGCTCTTGACCCAGTTTTAGTCGGAGCAATGTGCCAAGAGTTAAACCTGCCTAGGGCTAAGCGCTTCTCAGTCTGGTGGGAGTGAGGAGGCAAAGGGCGCAGGTCGAGCCTAGGGGCTGGCAAGGGACCGGCATTCGGTGCGGGTTCTTCAGCAAGCGCCGCGAAGTCTGCCGCCGAGAGCGGAGACGCGGAGATGCGAGCGGATCCCAGGGGGTTACCTCGGAAAACCTGGGTCCGAGAGCTCCTCTTCGCCTTTCGCGTCCCGGACTGGCGCCGGGCTCAATTTCCCTGGCGGGGGCCGCCTAATTTCCCCTCCGCGTCTATGCGGACGAGGAGGCAGGAGCCAAGTGTTGCCCGCGCAGGGCGCGTTTCGCAGGCTCTGCGGGGCGACGCAAACACGCAGCTCTGTGGAGTTTTCCGACTGGAAGCGGGTGCGGATAGATGGGGTTCCCTTTACCTGGAGAATTAAGGACCGCAATCTCCCTCTCCAAAATCCCTTAACAAAAGAGGGGGCCGTGTCTAGTCCATTTTCAGCAGGGACGCACGTCCCAGGAAGAAGAGTTTGGTTCTGTGAGCGGCAGCGTCTTCCGGTGGTCTCTCAGCCCCTGGCAACGTTTTCTATAGAGGTGACCAGGGAAGAGATACCCCGTGCCTCTTCCAGCCCCCGGGCCAGATCCCCTGGAGGTAAAAGACCCCAGCCCCGGCAAGGATACCCCAGGTCCCCGAGACCGCGGCTCCAAACCGCTTCTCTGTAATTAGTACTTTTCACTGGGCGTGGAGCGCGTTTGCCGCTCGCTCTGCACGCCAGACACTAGCTGCCTTTGGAAGGGAGCAACCGGTAATCCGAGTCTCAGGACAGGCTCTGGGCTGGAAAGCAACAGCTAAAGGGAAAAGCAAAGTACCAGATACCTTCATAGGTGCACAATAAATATCTGTTGTCGGACAGAATAAAAGTGACCTTTGGACATTTTGCCCAAGTGTGGATTCCCAGCTCAGGCCGCCAGACCTCCCAGCAGCAAGTTCCTTAAACGCCTGTGAATGTACGTTTCTACGTGTATATTTTTCTCCAAACAGGCGCCCTACTTTGGGAGGCTGTCCGGCACGCGTCACCCAGGACTGCTTAATCTCGGCGCCCCCTAAAACTGTAGGCCAAGGGGGAGACCCAGTTTTCTTTCCTTTTCTGTTTTCGAAAAGAGACGGGTGCGGTGAGCGGGAGTGGTTGGTAAGCTGGCATTAACCACCAGTCTGCCCCCGGGTGACCCGGCTGGGTCGGGGGGCATCTGGTGGCTGTCATTCAGCGGGGCGTTGTGGGGCGGGGGCAGATCGAAGCCAAATAGAGAGCCTGGACGAGCGGCTGGCCGGGGAGGGGCAAAGAGGAGGGGTGGGACTGGGAGGCCCCAGCCCCAAAATGACTGAGTTCTCAACAGGAATGTGCCTTGAAAACAAAAACAAAAGCATTTTCCCTAAAATACCTGTCCTTGGTCAGGAACTAGGAGCCGCGCGCTTTCCAGATTTTCTCGACGCACCCCTAGAACATCCTTCGGGAAATTTCCTAGACCAAGTTTTTTTTTTTTTTTTTAACCCCTGCTCAACTTTTCCCCTTTAAACATCTTACAGGCATTTTCACCTGAAGGTATTCTGCTTTGCCGAATGAAAAAGAAAATAAGCGCTCATCGCAGGGGCCTCGCGTTTGTGGCGCACTGGACCAGGCCAGAGGGCCAACTTCATTCCCGAGAACTTCCTCCCTGGAGCGCGGGTCGCACCGCACCCCGCCTTCCTTCTCCTCCCTCCCCCGGCGTCACCTTTCGGTTTAGGGGTGTTCAGCCTCGGAAGGGCGCTGAGCGCGGAGAGCTGATTCTCCGGCCAGTTTTGTACAGTTTTCCGAGGGAGGGTGGGCTTTATCGCGCAGACTTCAGCTCAGCCTGGGAGAGCTTTCACCAGCTGCTCCCTCCAAGACGTCCTGTGGGGTGGGTGATTACTTCGGGTCTTTAACGGGGAAATGTCTCCATAAAACCACAGAAAAGGAGGCGATGCTATTACGACTTAATGCTAAAGGTGACCGTCGGAATTAAACTATCGTCGTGCGTCTCTTTTTGCACTCTCGTTCAAACTCAGCAGGATCCGGGGAACGTCCGGGCAGAGCGTAGTGCCCTGGGTCCGCGAATGTGTAGATCTGCAAGGGCCACATTGTGCTTGGCGTCTCTGCGGAGTGCTGGGCTCCGCTTTGGAGCAAGGCTTGAGGGCAGGAGCGCTCAGCATGGTCGGAGCTCGGGCGGGTGGCGCGTTTTGCCCGGGGAGAGCCAAGGTCAGGAGGTCAGCCCCCAACTTTGGAGTTTAAGGGAAAGTGACAACAAAGCGTCGGGGGTGGGGGTGGGGGTGGGGATGGGAATGGGGGTGGGTGGCTCTGGCCAGATAGTTCTCCGAGCTGGCTGGAGGGTGGCAAACCAGGGACCTCGTTAAACCTTTCTGGGCTTGGGAAGTAGGGGGCCTGTAGGGAACTCAGGGACCCGCTGGGCTTCCTGCCTTGTCATTGTTTATTTCAAATTAATTCCATGGTGCGCTCTGTCTGCAAGGCTGCAGAGAATGGAGACTGGATCATTACCCGATTCCATCCTGGGTTTATTTGAAGGGAGAGGCAAGGGATGCCTTGGGGACTCACCCAGCATCCTGTAGGGAGTCTAGGGATTTTGGGGAAGCAGAGATTTTTTTTTTTTCTTTCTTTGCCATCTTTCTCCCAAGTCCCTTTTTTCTCAATGATGGAAAAGGAATAAGTGGACTCTGAAATGCCCATTTTTTTCTGTTTCTTTCTTTTCATTTATTATTTTGGACTTTCATGAATTTGGACTGGCATAGGAGAGAGGAACAGTCTCCCCTTCATTAAATCATTAAAAAGAACCCCCAAATTTCACATGTCCCTGGCACAATCTTTAGGGCAGAAATTGTTCACATCCAATGGGAAAGGGTAGGTTATTTTCTTTCACACTGAGTTCTAGGGTGGAACCTGGTTCTTTCTTCCCCACTTTCCAGGTTGGCTGAAAGGAGGGAAGGTCCAACAGAGCAAACAGAGCAGGGTCCCAGGCATGGGCTGGTTATAGAAACTGCTTCCTTTTGGGGTGCCCCTAAAGCTCTCGAACTTGTCAGCTTAGGTTGGCAGAAGAATGTTGTTAGGTGCCGTCGAGTTGGTTCTGACTCACAGCGACCCCATGCACAACAGAAGAAAACACTGCCTGCTCCTGTGCCATCCTGGAAATGGTTGTTATGCTTGAGCTCATTGTTGCAGCCACTGTGTCAATCCTCCTCACTGAGGGTCTTCCTCTTCTCTTCTGACTCTGTACTTTACCAAGCATGATGTCCTTCTCCAGGGACTGATCCCTCCTGACAACATGTCCAAAGTATGTAAGACCCAGTCTTACCATCCTTGCTTCTAAGGAGCATTCTGGTTGTACTTCTTCCGGGACAGATTTGTTCATTCTTTTGGCAGTCCATGGTATACTCAGTATTCTTCGCCAACACCACAATTCGAAGGCGTCAACTCTTCTGTGGTCTTCCTTATTCATTGTCCAGCTTTCACATGCATATGATGCAATTGAAAATACCATGGCTTGGGTAAGGCACGCCTTAGTCTTCAAGGTGACATCTTTGCTTTTCAACACTTTAAGGAGGTCCTTTGCAGCAGATTTGCCCAATGCAATGCGTCTTTTGATTTCTTGACTTCTGCTTCCGTGGGCGTTGATTGTGGACCCAAGTAAAATGAAATCCTTGAGGACTTCAATCTTTTCTCCATTTATCATGCTATCTTCTTAGTCTCGTCTGCTTTTATGTATCTCTTGGAGCAGTGGAGACATCTTGTAGGTTGCGATGGGAGATGTTTTCCTCCACCATCATCAGAAAAGGTTGTGTCTGATTGACGGCTGAGCTCTTCGGTAGGAAAGGACAGCAGGGCAGGTGGTTTGGACTCAAAAGCTCTCTGCAGGCTATCACTCCAGGGTCCACTTGCCCGCAGGGGCTTGACCCCAGACTGTCCTGAGAAAGCCCTGGGCAGAGAGTTATTTTGAATCCCAGCTATGTTAAAAGCATGCCATGTCACAGGGAAGCAAACCAGGTGACTGTCAGGCTTTGCAAATTTGAGTGGTGTGGTCGGGGAGGGGGGCCTTGCAGGAATTGAGAGAGTGGGGTGGACAGGTCTGAGTGTCAGTTCTAATGACAGAACAGAGTTCTGGGTGAAGGAAATACTACAGAGTGGAGAGATCCTGTCCTTGCCACTCTCTTTTCCTGTCATTCTTTCACTTGTCTTCTTTCTCCCAATTAGCTCAACAATTATCACGCTGTTGTTGTTAGGTGTCATTGGGTCGATTACGACTCATAGCGACTTTATGTATAACAGAATGAAACGCCACCTGGTCCTGCACCATCCTCACAGTCGTTGCTGTGTTTCAGCCCATTGTTGTAGCCACTGTGTCAAGTCATCTCTTTGAGGGTCTTCTTTTTTTGCCAACCCTTTACCAAGCCTGATGTCCCTCTCCAGGGTTTGGTTCCTCCTTATGACGTGTCCAAAGTAAGCAAGACAAAGTCTCACCATCCTCACTTCTAAGGAGGATTCTGGCTGTACTTATCCAAGACAGATTTATTTACTCTTCTCCATCACCACAGTTCAAGTGCATCAGTTCTTCTTTGGTCTTCCTTTTTCATTGTCCAATGATCATCCCTAAGCTGTTGAACCAAACCCATTCCGACTCATAGCGAGAAAGTAGAACTCCTCCATAGGGTTTCCAAAGAGTGGCTGGTGGATTTGAACTACTGACCTTTTGCTTAGCAGCCACACTCTTAACCACTGCACCTCCAGGGCTCCAACGATCATCCCAAGCACCAGGTAAATCACTTCAGGGAATATTGTTTGAGGGCTTATTATGAGTCTGAACATCCAAAGGGGACAAGATTTGGTCTCTGCTGTTACTGTCTCCGTGTTTTGGTTCCTGTCAGATTCAGCCTCTGTCCTCACCACACATGCTTTGCTTTACCCTTATGTTCCAAGACTCTGTTTCTCTGCCTACTTTCCCCATTCCTCTCGTCTTTCCTGGAAACAACGCATGCATGGGTCACAGAGAGCTGCCTCCCTTCCTTGCCCCTCCATCAAAGCGCTGAAGGAGAGAAAAAGCATGAGTGAGAAGTGGTCCCCAAGCTCCTAGCTCAGTGGTGGCCTCCCTTCCATCTCTTCCCTCCTGGCCCCAGGAGTTGTCCCTCTTCTCCTGTCTCCCTTGGGGATGCTGTGCTACTCCTTTGGCTGAGTCCATCAACGCGCCACCCCCCCACCCCTTTCTTGGTCCAAGCCCAGAAATGCCTTGTAGTGTGTGGTACTCTTTACTCTCTCTTTGGGGGATCTTTGCCAACGAGCACAGTGGTGATGACAGTTTCCAGATGATTTTTCCAGGAGCGAAGCAATCTTCTGGGGGAGGAGAGAGTGGCATTGGCCAAAGACTGAGTGGGCTGAACTCTGTGGTTCCGGAAGAGGCCCAGGGAGGTGGAGTTTTGTGGGCTCAAAGATTTCTTTTTTCCCTTTCGATTCTGCCTAAAGCAAAAGTCACTAATTGCTTTCTATTTTCCTGGCACTTAGGCTGTTCTCTAGATTCTAAATCTTGCTCAGAAACGTAGGGCTGAGGAAAGCAGAGCTCCAGGGTGGTATCAGTGGGCACATTTGCCTCCAAGCTCACCTGCCTGAGCCAACTCCTGGTTTCATGGCATCAGTCAAGAGGACTGTCCAGGTGAGGCAGAGGACAGAATCAAACCCACCTACCTCTTCTCCTGTCTTCAGGCCCCTCCACCCCAATTTTACTTCTGCCAGAGGAACTTTGGTTTTTAGGCAAACAAATCAGAAGAGTGAGGTTGCCTTTGAGACTTAAGAATGGGTTCAAAGAAAAGATTTTTGATTCTGAAAAATCTAAAACACCGCCCCATAGGGTTTCCAAGGCTGCACTCTTTAACGGAAGCAGACTGCCACATCTTTTTCCTGTGGAGCTGCTGGTGGGTTCAAATTGCTGACTTTCCAGTTAGCAGCCAAATGCTTTAAGCATTGTACCACCAGGGCGCCTTAATGTTTTCCTAGAGGGAAAGAATTATTGATTTGCCTTTGCTTGTTCAATCCTAGAGCAGCCCTCATTCCTTACGCCTCTTCCATATTCTTTGGTTGTTTCTCAGTGACTCAGGGGCAGACCTAGGGTTGCCTCCTTGATTTATATACTGACTTATTCCCCATCCTCAAGATTTGCCTTTCTCTTATACTACTGAGCCTTCCTTACAGCCCTTTCTCGCCACATTCCTTTCCTTTTTTGGGAGGACAGGTATGTCTCCCAGATAAAAGCTTCCTTCACTCACTGTTCTCTTGGGAAAGATGTGAGACTCATTTAGACTATACAGTAAATGGCTAGTAAGGCTTAGTATGTTCTCCATTTAAGAGGCAGCTAGATTTTAATAAGGGATGGAGATCCAGTTCAAATACATAATTTCTCCCTTTTCTGTGATCTTCTGACATTAGTTCATGTCTTTATTGTGCTGTCCTTTATTCTCTATGCGTAATATGCCACCACTAGACTGTGAACTGTTTGAGAACAAGGATTTAGTCTTAGCAACTTTGTATCCCCAAAATGTGGCATATAGACTATGGTGAACAAATGCTCCTTGATGGAATGAATGACCAAAACTTAAGCCAAAGGAATGAATATCTAATGGTAGAATTTCACTCTCAGAGGCATTGCGGAGGCATCTTGGCCAGTTAGATAGGATGTCTTTATGACTGTCCTCAAAATGTGTCTTGTAGATGGCTGCCTACACCACTTATAAGGGAGTCTGTCCTTGTCCCCAAACCCTCCTCCAAATTTCCTGCACTCTGACTTCTTTCTATGAGAATGAGTGTTGGGACATGTTTTTGGAAAATATTTGGAGAGATGAATATAGGAGCTTTCAGACTGCCATCTTTATACATTTCCAGCCTGAATTTACAAGTTTTGAGAAAACAATCAAACTACAAACAGAAGTCATTGTTAACACATCAGGACCTCTAAAACCCCTAGACCTTGCTACCCAAATATAAAACAATAATAAATATTTTTTCCCCTAGTTTTCTTGTTTCTTTTTCTAAACACAACACACAGCCCCTTTTATGCATGAGCCATGGCGGTGAGGCTCCCTGTGGAAAGAATGGTGGGCGAGGGTGGTTGTGGGGAACTCAATGTTGGGGAGACAGTTATAACCAGGCCTTCCTCTACTGCTTCTCTGAGCATGGCATTTTCTGCTCTCTGCAGACGGCACTGCTGTTTGTTTGGAGAAGGAGAGCCGTGGGTACGGAATTAGGGGGTGTCATGTGGGCTGCACGTGTAGCTGGAGCTACCTGAAATCTGTAGCCTAATCACTCCCAGATGGCCCCAGGAGCTGCAGTCCCAAGAGCCCCAGAAGCACAAATCTGTCCCCAGACCCTCCTGGGCGGGGGGCGAGTGGAGACATTTAAAGGGAAAGGGATTGAAAGTGTGTACCTGGGTGTGTGGTGACTAGGACCTTTTGGGACTTGCAATTCAGTTTGGACTTCACTCCCTTTATCAACTCCCCCAACCCTAGGCATTGGAAAAACAAAATCACTCATCCCCACGCCTATTCCTAACCCGAAACAATGAAGTATTTGGAAGAAGGAGGAGAGAAAAGAAGAGCAGGAAGCGAAACGCTGGCTTCAGAAACTCCTGCATTTATTTGCTTGGCGGGGGGTGGGTGGACTTAACTTCCACTGGCATTTATTTAGTTACTAAGTGTCAAAAGTGCCACAGCTTGTTGCTTCTCCTGGGTGAACCTTGCTGCTCACATGGGTGGGGCATGCAGTGAGGCGTCAAGAGCAGGCATTCTTTGCCAGCCCTTGGGCAGGCACCCCATGTAAGAAATGTGGGGTGCTGGCTTGGAGAGAAGCCTTGGGGCTTAGCCTTGGTCTGTTTCGAGCTTACGTCCTCTCTACCCTGTCCAAGGCACCATGTCCACTTCCACCCACACTGTGGTCTCTGACCCTCTCCCCTGCCATAACCAGCCTTGGCCAGGACAAATTCATCACACCCCCACACAGTTCACACTGAACGCTCATTCACACACTGCACAATCACTCATTCACATACGCAAATGCTGGGGGCACACTCCTTATCCAGCCTCTCTCTCTCCCTCTCCCCCACCCCATACGCTTTACCCTAAAGCACACATTACCAGCTTAACCAGTTGCCTGTTGAGTTGATTCCAACTCACAGCAACCCCATGTGTGTCAGAGTAGAACAGTGCTCCATAGGGCTTTCAATGGCTGATTTTTTGGAAGTAGATTGCCAGACCTTTCTTCCTAGGTTCCTTGGGTAGACTCAAACCACCAACCTTTTGGTTAGCAACTGAGTGTCTTAACCGTTCACACGACCCAGGGACTCAAAGCATGTATAGCCATCCCCTTTAGTGGGTTCTCTCCTATTGCTGGAGAAATAATTTCATTGCTAATGAAATTCCTTGCTGCTGTTTCAGGCACCCACTTTTGAAGTGTCTTACATCCCCTCACCAACTATATTCCCAGGATATCTCTATGAGGTTGCCAGGGGAAGAAACTACTCGCTTTGCTTCCCATGCGAAGAAACAAAAGCTCTGGGAATACTGTGCAGCCTGCTCAAGGTCACACAGACAATGGCAGAGGCAGGGCTCTGGGTGCCCTGTGGTGGGTTCCAGCCTCCCCCACGTCCCTGTCCCCATGCACATACAGAATTCCACAGGTTGCTGTGGCTGTGGGGCTCTCTCTCCCACGCACACTCAGCCCAGCCAGTCCCAGAGATCCGCTTCTCCACTGTTTGATTGTTCTCCTTGCCCTTTGGCTCAGAGACAAGCTCTTTTTTGGGTCACGTGGAGTGATGGGGCTCCACTCTTTTGTGAACGGTATCTCTGATCCTATCTCCTCCCTTCTCCACTAATCAAAGCTTGGCTGTCTTTGTCTCCGAAAAAGCTGTCTTTGTCTCCGGGCAGAGAACAAAGTGTGACTTGAGCCCTGCCCATCCAACGTGTCCTCCCTTCTTCTAATTTCTTTTTCGCCACAATCCCTTGGGCTTGCAGTTTGGTATATTGGTTGACTTTGTTTTCCAGTGATTTTACTTCATTTTACATGGGTGTATATTAGGGTTCTTTTCTTCTCTGTGTTCTTGGGCCTCCTTTTCATGTCTTGTCCAGATTTTCAAAAGCAGAAATGGGATGTCACCAACCCTTCGACCTGGAAAAATCCTTTGTGGAATGTGAACAGATTCAGTCTTAATTTTTTGGCTATTATTTTTGTATAATTGACTGGAAAAGTGGAAAGCATGAGGCTGAGGGACATTGTTAAAGACTGTGACAGAGGGTTTCAAGAGAAGGAAAAAAGACCAGCTAAGTAGCAAGTTTTATTGACTTTCCTTGATCTCAGCTCCCCGTTATGGGACTGAGGGAGGCTGGTGGATACTGTTGTTGTTAGGTGTCGTTGAGTCAATTCCGACTTCATAGTGACCCTATAGGACAGATTAGAACTGCCCCGTAGGGTTTCCTAGGCTATAATCTTTATGAGAACAGATCACCAGGTCTTTTCTCCCATGGAGCCAGCCTTTTGGTTAGCAGCCAAGTGTTCAACCATTATGGCACCAGGGCTCCTCAGTGGGTACTAGAACAATGAAAAATTCAAATGATAGGACTCTGGGAAGTGTCCAGGTGTTCTAACAATGACAGAGAGTCCTTAAAAAGGGCAGCATGCATTCATTCCACAAACATTTTCCTGAACACCTAAGAGAGACCCGGCCCAGGGCTACACAATTTCCCCAATTCACCAACCCAAGGACGACTCCACTTCTGAATACGTCACCGTGCGATGTATTGCTTGCTTACTAAAGCCCTTGTCAGTGTGGCCTTTTGCAAAGGAATGCCACTTTGGGGACCTGATTAGAAAAAGAGAAAGCAACATGTTCATGTCACATAATTGGCGACTCCCATATGCCTTCTCCTGTGTCTGACGCTTGGTCATAGTTGTTTTCTAAGTCAGTGGCCATGGAGGTTTCCATGGATGTTCTGAAGTGCTTTGTGTATTGGAAACTGTGAATAAAAAGGTAGGGGAAAAGAAAAAAAAGAAAAAGCAAAAAAACAAGGCTAACCATCAAGCTCACCCAAACCCTAAACCTCAGACTCTTGGAAGGATGCAGCTGCATGAAACAGTCCCAGACTGCAAACACAAGGCCAGCCGTGATGGTGAAGGAGACACTTCTGAAAAGACTGGAGGGCCTGCTGACTCTACACCAAGGAGGGGAACTCCTTTGTCAGTTTCTGAAAGCAAGACACTTTCTGCCTGCCGCCCCCTCACTCTGCTTCGCCTGATGAGGTTGGCGCTTGCTTTCTTGTGGGTACTGCTGGCTGACCCCCCAGAATGAACATTCTCTTCCAGATAGCAGTCATCTCACCTGCCGGAGAGTAGGTAGGAGAGCAGAAGGCCTACCTTTCAGATTCCCCACAGTTTCTGAAAGAAAGTATTGTTATTTTCTCAAACCTGCCCAGGTTAGGAACAAAGGCAGATTCTGGGTCTTCTTTAGCCAGGATAGAATGGAATTGACATTCCTTTCAGATGGCTTGTTATTACAGCTGATTTCTGCTAACAATTACCCGGCAATATAGACAGGGGATCTGAGTCCTTTAGGGTGTTGCTGAGTTTTCCTGTTCGCTTTTTTTCTTTTTGAAGAGCCGTAAAAAAATTGGTGCGTCCTTGGAGTTTAGATTTCGATAGGTCTCGTATGTCGCCATCTGTGACGTATGTGTAAATCTTACCAGACAAATAACTATTCTATACAGGTGTGTGTATAAGCGTGTGTGCGTGTGCACATGTGTGTGCATACACACATGCACACGTTTTCTCGGAGAATAGGAAATAGGGAGAGTTTCTTTCCATTTTATAATCAAGTCATCTCTCCTGAGGCAGGCTTGTAGGAGAAGCAAAGAGTTGCTGAATTGTGGGTACATATGTGGAGAGAGGAAACCCTGATGGTGCTGTGGTTAAACATTTGGCTGCTAACCAAAAGGTGGGCAGTTCGAATCCACCAGGCACTCCTTGGAAACCCTATGGGGCAGTTCTTCTCTGTCCTATAGGGCCACTATGAGTCGGAATCCACTCGACAGCAATGAGTTTGGTTTTTGGTTTACCATACAATGGTTTGATGTGTTAGTGGATGTAATATTTTTTTTTACTATCTGATTTGAGCAAATGCATTGTACGTGGTTGATATCCAACAAATATTTGTTGTAATAAATTGCACCTCCTGTGTTCGATACGTGTACACGGAAGAAAGGCCAGACTATATCCTGGAATCGGTTACCGAAAACTAAAACCCCCTGCTGTTGAGCAGATTCCGACTCACGGCGACCCTATAGGACAGAGCAGAACTGCCCTATAGGATTTCCAAGGTTTTATATCTTTATGGAAGCAGACCGCCACATGTTTCTCCCCTGGAGCAGCTGGTGGGTTCCAACCACTGGCCTTTTGATTAGCAGCCGAGCGCTTTAACCACTGCGCCACTAGGTTTCCTGGAATTGGTTAGGTGGGAGTAAAATGTTTTGTTGGTTTGGGAGACGTGAGGGTTCTGACGACTCTGCAGCAAGGAGACCTAAGCGGATGGTCAGAATATTTTGTTAAACAGAAAAGCCAATTTTTGTCAACTTAATACCACCTCCATGTATTGTTCAAGTAATAACCCTAAGTCGGGAGTTCCTTAGACCAAAAATCTGACCTCTGTGCTCTTGTGAATGTGTTGTGTCACCCTCTATAGAACATCCCGCTTCCCGACAAGCCTGTTTTCTCATATTTAAAATGAGAAGCTGTCTAGTCTAAGTTTCCATAGGTATTAAGGCTACAGGCTTGCTGAGGATTTTGACCTCTGAGGTAAGAGTTGAATTTAAAAGGCCAATCCAAAGAAAACACCTGGCATTATTATCATTGTTATCCTATTAGATCTGTTTGCTCGATAGATAAGTTGGGAGTGGGACTGGTGGGTACTCTAGGTGCCTCAGCCTGGTGAGAGGCAAGATACTCCTTCAGTATTCACTGCCGCCCCACATACCCAACGAGCTCAGCAGATAATTAAGCCAGGGCTTCAAACTGGTTCATTCTGGTTTGAACCCTTGCTGTTAATTTGCATTTCTAACAAGTTCCCAGGAATTTATACTTAAGAATCACCTGGGGATCTTGTTAAACTGTAGATTCTGATTTAGTATAGCTAGGGTGGAAATGCAAATTCTCAGCAGGGAACTTGTTAGAAATGCAAATTCTCAGTGGGAATTTGAACTGGAGTGAACCAGTTTGAGGCCCTGAATCAAACAGAACATTCCCTGAGTACCAGGAGATTTGGCTGTTTGGGGTTGGACGGAAGCTCTCTTGAGACTTAAGACATGTTCTAGCTCTGTCTGAAGCAGCATGTGTCAGGAAGAAGTCCTGGGTCCATGTAATTTTCTTTGTAACGTGTCTCATGCCCAATAAGCGGAATTCTTTTTGGTGAAGATAAATTCGGTAGCAGATAAGTTTTTGTTTGTTTGTTTTTTTCGGCAAAAACCAAGATATCACCTAGCCCTTTCACCTCTTGGCTCCTACCTTCCTGCTTCCCTTTTACAGGCTCCACACATTGGTTTTAATTTTCAACACTTAGTGCCTGACTTACTGATCTGAGATCACTGACTCAGAAAACAGGAAAGGTCAGTCTGACTAACACCTCACCCAGCGTTTTGGGATTAGCCTCCAAAACAAACAGATCCAAGATGGGATGTGGGCTCCCAAGAGATGATTCCCACGTGTGAGAAAGCCCAGGAGAAATGGATGGCATTTCTCAAGCTCACTGACATCACTCATGTTCATGATCCAAGGCTCCACCTTACCAATGTTGGGGGATGGAATGCTACTGGAAGAGAAGAGTGAGGCTGGTGGATTGATCCAAGTGAGGGAAGGGAGAGGAGTTCTTTCTGCTAATCAGGGGAGAAACCAGGCAAAACTCATGGAGTCCAAGACAAATACAACTCTATTGTTTTGGGGGCATAAGATGCTGGCTTGGAGGCTTCGTTGAGTAATTCTAAGTCACACCCTTTCTCTGTGGGACTGAAGGAATGTTGGCTGTTTCTCTGGAGGCCAGGTGGGAGGTGGGTAGACAGGTCTATGGAGACGAGAATTTCTTGGAGCTATAACTCTCTGAACATCCCCAAGGCTTTGCAGCTGGGAGGCTGGGACACAAAGAAACAGGAATGTGGTGTTGAACCAAGGCCAGGAAGCAGGGACCACACGAGGGGATGGGAAGAGAAGGAAAAGGCAGCAGAAAACTAGGAAGCAAGGAAGGAAATTTCCCTGTTGCATTTGTCCTCTTACCTGAACAGGGGCTTCTGTGTCCTCAGGAGCCCCTTGGCTCCTTTTCATTAAGCCATAGGGGCAGATACCTGGGGAGAGGTGGCGTGTCTGGGTCTGGGGTGCGACGGGAAGCAGGAAGTACTAGTCATTTCACAAGAGGGCTTGACATTGGAGAGAGAGCCAGCAAAAACTGGCAGACCCCCAAGGTGGTGTAGGAAAGTCTGGCCCAGCGTGAAGAACGTTTGGCTTCATGTAGTTCTGTGGGTATGTTAAAAAACAGGTCAGTCCACAACGTTGTTTTGCCAGCCCACCTAAAGCACTGCTTACTCTCCCATCCTTGATTGTTTCTCTGCAATGACATGTCTGCTGCTGGCAGTGAACTTCCACAGCTCAAGAAAGGATTAATGGGGCCAGATGTCTTGGCAGGATAGTTCTTTTCAATACTAAGTTCTCAAATAAAATTCTCGTGGATGTATGTAGGCTCCTAAGGGGCCCTGTTGCCTTATTTTACCCCTCTTTCTCTCTTGCTGCTTCTCTTTCTCTAGGTTTTTGGCAAGAATCCTATTTGTGTTGCTACAGCCTTTGACTGGCTTATAACTACTTTGGGGAGAGTTTCATTGCTGGGTCAGTCAATGGTCTGCTTTCTTCTGGTCATCCCCATCCCTTCTCTGGATCTTTGTCTTTTTCCCTGGGGTGGACATCTTCTTTCCAGACTCTAGCTCCAACTCACCAAACTCCAACTTGTCTTCTTCAACAATGAATGAGGAAGACTCAGGTGATGCCTCTTCCTTCCCATCTTGGATACAAAGTTGATCAGATTCACTAGTGTCTGAATCTGTGAATCTGACACTAAATCCCTATGAGAAAGACAATATGGTTAGGGTCCTTTCAACTTTTTCAAAAACACTTCTACATTTGG
Organism: Loxodonta africana; assembly: GCF_030014295.1. Taxonomy (NCBI): domain Eukaryota; kingdom Metazoa; phylum Chordata; class Mammalia; order Proboscidea; family Elephantidae; genus Loxodonta; species Loxodonta africana. The sequence goes on from NC_087359.1 coordinate 20,842,086, forward strand.
GCTTGTTTCAGTTTCCGGGTCTCTGGACTTATGCTAATGACACTATTATTGGCTTACTGCTACAGGTGCCCTCTGGGTTCTCTCTTTCTTTTGGCCCTCTTGCTTTATGACTTTAGAAAAGCATGTCATATCTTAGGGCTTTCGTTGTATCTCTTACTCAAGGAGTCCTTTGCTGAAAGTTAGAGGCCACTCACTTTTTTTTTTTTTTTGCCTTTTCTAAAGTCAGGAGACTCACCTTAGAGATCTCTGATGAAAGAGACTCTTGTGGAAAAGTCTGGTTAGAGAGACTTAGAGAAGTTTGATGAGGGAAAGGTTGGATGCACTCAAGGACTTCTTGGGCTGGAAGATGGCAGTGGTTTGCCTTTAGGAATTCCATGTCTTGTCCTAGAAACAGAGAAGAGCTAATCATCTCTGAGGCACCAGTGCCAGAACCTTCAGGGCTTAGTATTTGTATGGCAGTCACTATGGAAAATATCCTTGAGCAGAACAGACGAGAGATGAACTAGTCTGGAAATATTTCTACAACATCAATAGTCATGTTTACAGTAGACCATATGGACAGAGTTTAGATTTGATAAATTTCCATCACTTTCTTTTTTTAAAACAATGATCCAGCCAATAAAAGATACACCTTATCAAGTGCTTGTGTCTGAATTCTATTTGTCTGATGTGACATAAAAGTACCCAACTATGGCATTTTAACATTTACCTTTACTTTATCCCAACCATACCATCCAGTGTTCTGAATTAAAATCTGGGTACTCAAAGCAGTGCTTTGCAAGCCATGTAGGGAACAGTTCTCCGAGTGACATCTCTGTTTTTGGGTGGTGCCTTTAGTGCTGTTGTTGTTAGTTACCATCAAGTTGGCTTTGACCTATGGCGACCTTCTGTACAACAGAACAAAACGTTGCCTGTCTTGTGCCATCTTCACGATTGTTGGTATGCCTGCGTCCATTGTTGCAGCAAATGTGTATTTTGAGTGCCTTTCCAAACTAGGGGGCTCATCTTCCAGTATTATAATGGACAGCGTTCTGCTGTGATGCATAGGGTTTTCACCGACTGATTTTCAGAAGTAGATCATTAGGCCATTCTTCCTATTCTGTCTTAGTCTCTGGAAGCTCTACTGAACCCTGTCCCTCATGGGTGATCCTGCTGGTACTGGAAATACCTTAGTGCTAGGGCAATAGTTATCTGTCTTGGAAGAAGTACGGCCAGAATGCTCCTTAGAAGCAAGATGGCAATACTTTGTCTCATGTACTTTGTACATGTTATCATGTTATTAGGAAGGACCAGTTCCTGGAGAAGGACATCATGCTTGGTAAATCAGAGGGCCAGTGAAAATAGGAAGACCCTCAAAGAGATAGATTGAGACAGTGGCTGCAACAATGGGCTCAAACATAGCAACGATTGTGAGGATGTGCGGGGCTGGGCAGTGTTTTGTTCTGTTGTACATAGGGTCACTATGAGGCAGAACCAACTTGACAGCACCTAACAACAACAGGGCAATAGTAATGATCTCATCTGTTAAAAGAATAGCATGCAGGAGGCTAGGGAAAAGAAAAATATTTATTGTTGGGTATGTTCTCAGCTATAATTGGGTGCTGACTTGATGCCCTCTGTAAAAATACTACCAGTGCTAATAATAATACTTCAACAATACTTGAATTGTTTGTTGAATACCCACTGTGAGTAAAAGCTTTGTAGTAAGCGTGTCATAGAGTCCTGGTGGTGCAGTGGTTGAGAGCTATGGCTGCTAACTGAAAGGTCTGCAGTTCAAGTCCACTAGCTGCTAATTAGAAACCCTATATGGCAGTTCTACTCTATCCTATAGGGTCACTATGAGTCAGAACTGACTCGATGACACCTAACAACAACAAGTGTGTCATGTAAACTGTTGTCCATCTCGCAGCAGCACTACCAGTCAGCAGAGAGCATAGAAGTTCAGAGTGCGGTCTCATGAGTCCAATGGCCTGAGTTTCCAGCTGTGTTGTCTACAATGGGGATTAACACTCACTCCTTCAGGGTATCACTGTAAGGATTAGAGCTAGTGCATGTCATGCAGGACTGTTCCTGGTGTCAAGTAAGCACTCAAACCAGGTTAGTTGGGTTAGTTCTTATGCCCGTATTAAAATGAAGGCCAACAGAGGGCCTGAGCAGTAAAGTAAAAAGTCCAAAGTCACGTGGCTGGTAAGTGGAGGAGTTAAGATTGAAACCCAGGTTTGTCTGAAGCGGAAACTGGGCCCTTCTCATTCCACAGCGGGCCGAGAGAAGCCCTGGAGGGCAACTTGGGCAACCACGAGGTGGTGAGTAGCCACAGGCTTCCCGTAAAAAGGATCTTGAAAAATGTTGCTTGAGAAAAGGATAAAAATTCAAGAGCCATTTACGAGGGAGTAACAGCTTAAACCACTACCTGCCTGTCAGTTTGTCATGCCGTGGTGGCTTGCATTTTGCTGTGATGCTGGCAGCTCTGCCATTGGGGTCACCCAAGTTGCATAGGTTTCAGCTGAGCTTCCAGACTAAGTTAGACTAGGAAGAAAGGCCTGGTGACCTACTTCTGAAAATTAGCCAATTAAAACCTTATGGATCACAACAGAATTTAGTTTGATAGAGTGTTGGAAGGTGAGCCCCCTAGGATGGAAGGCTACAATGGACCCGAGCATGCTGGCAATCATGAAGATGGCAGGGGACCTGGCACCATTTTGTTCTGTTGTACGTGGGGTCACCACGAGTAAGAGTTGACTAGGTGGCAACTGACAACAATAACTTAACAACAACAATAACTTAAAAAATATATCTCGTGGGTGGTACCGTGTGATTCTTCCAATTTTTCTGCACATTTGAAAATTTTCACAATAAAAAGTTGAAAAACATATAGCACAATGGAAGCAAGATAGGCTTATTCAGAAGGCCAGAGGGCATTTGTCCATTGATCCAAACTATAATCTAAGCATTTACTAGAGGAAGAAAGAAGCAGCCATAGTCTGTAGCTCTGAGCACCTCTTCTGGTGCTTTGCCTGCCTTCTTCAGAGGGCATCTCGGCCTGGGTGGAAGACAGGTTCTAAGGAACAAAAAACCTCTTTTCTGTAAACCTTGCTGCTCTCCACATTACATAATGTAGAGTTATGTGTCTGCTGTGGGATTGGCAGGAGCCTGAACGTGATCTGTTGATAATACATGGAGCCTTGCATGCAAACTTTGTTTATACGCTGGGCCCTCCCTCCATGTGCAGGGACGGGTAGTTGGCTGTATGGCCACCATCAGAGCCTCAGAGAGTCAGTATTTTATGGCCACTGGTGTTTATTTTGCTGTCTCACTATGTTAGCCCTTGTGAGTATGGTTAAAGCGAAGCACTGGAAAGAAAATGGAAAGGCATCCTTTGCTATAGAAATAACTGCATTGCCATACGTATCTTCTTTGTCAGATGGGTTCCCATCCGTGGAGGAGGGGCCACCCATGATCAGAAAGAAGAAAGACCTACTCTGATCCTTAATCTACTTGCCACAGAGTTTTGCTTAGATGTGAATGCCTTTTCAATACTTAACCAAGTTTTATGCCACAGTTGGCTGTTGAGCTCTGAGAACTGAGGCTCTTGGAAGGGATGGCAGAAAGAGGCATTCCAGTTTGTCACCTCTAAGCCATCAGCTCTGAGTGGGAAAAGAGAGCAGCCCTACTCCAGCAGCCTTCACCATTCCAGCCAAGAGGAGCTCAGGGCTCAGGTCGAGGCAGGTTCCCATGAAGCAGCCAAATGTTTGCAAAACAAGCATCAGGATGAGGAGGCTGGGTCTGCAGAGACATCTCAAGATTGCGACAGTCTTGGAAGATGTGAGAATGAGCTGGTGGAAGGGCCCCGAGGAGCCCAGGCTGGGAGGCAGACCTGCCTGGGAAGAGCCGGGTCCTCCTGCTCAGCGCCTGGGACGCAGTGCACTGAGCACGGAAGGGCGAACCGGCTAGGGTAATTGTCCGGTGTTTATATTTGAAAAGGGATACTACATTTCCAGGATAATTCCATCCAGCCTCCTCTTGGGCTAAGATTTCCAATTGGTCTAGAATCCTGAAGAGAAATCAGGGGCTGATTACCTGGCCGAGTGGGCTGCAATCACACCTTTCAATATTAATTATCTGCTCCTTGAGCTGGATGACATTGAGCGGCCAGGCTCGGGCTGGGGCCAACCCTGCTCAGTGGTTTGCATCACTGGCTTAAGACAATGATTTGAGTCGACAAAATGCCCGCACTCTGCCTTGATAAGCAGGAAATGAATGCTTGTTTGCAAATAAGATTGGGAAACGTGATCAGCTTCTTGTTCGGCATCTGTCTATGGGCAACTAGCCTGATAATACTAATGTAGAAATAATATGTTAGAAGGCACCAGAGGGGGAGCCTTTTTTTTTTTTTATGAACCTTCTCCCCCCTCGCCCCAAGTTTCTATACCCAAAGCATAGACAGAAGTAAATAAAATTTTGTTTGTTTGCTTATTTGTTTGTTTTATGAAAGTATTCTAGCTCTGTTTTATGAATGTTTCTTTGTGGAGATTTGGGGAGAAGGGTAATGTCTTAGTTATCTAGCATTGCCGCAAGAGAAGTATCACAAGTGGATGGATTTAAAGAACAAAAACTTTTTTGCTTGCAGTTCAGAAAGATAGAAGTCTGAAATTGGGGCATCAGCTCTAGGTGAAGGCTCTCTCTCTGTTGGCTCCAGGGGAAGATCCTGTCTCAACTTCTATAACCCTGCAGCCTTTGGTTTCTTGGTGATCCTCGCTTCTGTCTTCCCCAGTTTGTGCTTGCTTGTCTTTGCTTCCAATCTGTTCTTTTTATATCTGAAAAGTGATTAAGTTTAAGACACACCCGATATTGACATGGATTCATTAACGTAACAAAGAAAACCCTATTCCCAAATGGGATTACATCCACAAGTATAAACCAAAAACCAAACCCAGTGCCATCGAGTTGATTCCGATTCATAGCAACCCTATAGGACAGAGTAGAACTGCCCCATAGAGTTTCCAAGGAGCGCCTGGCGGATTTGAACTGCCGGCCCTTTGGTTAGCAGTTGTAGCACTTAACCACTAGGCCACCAGGGTTTCCTCCACAAGTATAGGGGTTAGGATTTCAACACCTACTTTAGGGGGACACAATTCAATCCATAACAGGCAAGAGTTGATTAAGATACCTCTTAACAGTTGAACAGTTGAGATTTATTCATATACATGACTTTCCCCAGATACCTCTCTGTTCTCAGCCTCCAAGACTCCTTCCCTCAAGAAGTACTTCTTCACTGTGTAGGATATAAGTCTTTCTCCTACTTGGATGCCACTGACGTGGGGTTTATTAGTCACACAAACAGCTTTGGTGTAGCTTCATTCCAGTGACATATTAGTTTGTGACTGGAATGTGTTATGAGTGCCTGGCAGCTCATTGAGGAGGGAGATGTGGGCTGGGTGAAGAGAGAATGTGTTTACAGACCAGTATCTACCTTGGAGCTGTCGGCACTGGCATCCATCTTAATGGCGTCCTTTCCTGTGAAGGGGTATTGGGGACAGGGAGTAACTGTTCGTGCTCTTTAATCTTTTGCACATGTTTTAAATACTCACACCTTGACCATAAATTAGAGAAGCCTAGCTTCCCCAGATTAAATAATTTGGGTGGGAATAGCAGTATCAGCCTCCCCAAGTCAAAGAGTATGTGTGTCCTTTGCTTTTTCTACCTTGGGCAGTGGGAAATTCTCAGGATCCTTGGTCTGTTACTGCCAGAGCCGCAGAAGTCCCTGGCCCATCCTGGAGGTGTTTAAATCAACTCTGAGCACGTCTCAAGCACATTTCTAACAAAGGTCAGGATGTAATTTGAGACAGCTGTTTGGTATGATGGACTTCCACTTTGAATTCCTACCTCATCCTCTCAGCCTCCCTCCCTTCACACTAGAAGGGCAGCCAGGAGAAAAATGCTCAGGAACAGGGTCTTACTTCATAGTCAAGCATGGTCAAAGTGACAGATGGTTTTAATGGATTTTCTTGCCTACTTGATTAATCTCAGGCTCCTTTGAAAGAGATTAAAGTGTTGCCGTTAGTACCTCTCCCACGTCAGTTCCCCCAAAATATAGCTGGAACCTAAGGGGAAGAAGCAGAGACCCTCTGAAATGAAAATGGTGTGTGTGCTTCACCTTCATCTCTGTTACTACCCTGAGGATCACTAGGTCCTAATGTGAGTCTTTGCCTACTTGGCTTCCACTCTCTGGTGGGATCATCAGGAGAGCTCTACTTTTTGCCATGGGAGTGTTTAAAGCCTTTGAGCCAAAGAGCTAGAAGGACCCTTAGAGGTCAATATGAAAACTTTCTTATTTTTACTTGTGAGTGCTGAGGTTGAAAGAGGGAATGTAAGTTGCCCCAGAGTCTCTAGCCTTAAATTGGTAGCACTGAACTTTGAATCCGTGTATTCTGAACTTGCTTTTCGTTTCAAGCCATGGGTCCGTTCTTTCTACTTCTTTGGAAGACTTGCTTCAGAATTTGACAGCTCCTCAAACTCATATCCTCCTGCTACCAGACCCATCCAGGTGGTTCTCCCTTTCTCTGCACGACCTGTCATTGGGCCACTTTTATCGGGAAGGGAAGGAGAGTTAGTACCAGTTGGGGACCTTTGCCGGGCAGTACGATAGGCACTTTACCTGTGTTGGCAGATGAAGAGACTGTGGCTTAAAGAGCTGCTTGCCCAAGGTCATACAGCTATTAAGAAGAAGTTGTGGAATCCAAATTTTTCTGGGAAGGCCCTTTCTCCAACAGAGAAAGGGGACCACATCCAATGGCGCCAGGCTTGGGTGTAGTTGTAATCAGCAAAGGGAGAGTGAAAATGGCACCTCCATGCTACATTTCTATTCTCTGCCACATTCTTCCAGCTGAACTGTCTTGTTTCCACATCACCAAGAGCATTATTGCTCAAAAGGAACAGTGCCTGCTATCTGTAAATGAGATGCTTTACTTTTTCCTGCTCTGAACATCCCCAGTGTTAAGCAGCACATTTTATTGAGGTGGCACTCACAGACTCCACTCTCTCACATGTATAGGTCCAGCACTGGAGTCACAGCAAATCAAAAATATTTAGTGAGCACCCGATGCTCAAGGTAAAGGGAGTGATATATGTGCTTCTCTGTTTGCACTGGTGACTAGTTTCAAGAGGGTTGAATCAGGTGCTGCTCAGCAAGTCAATAGACCAATGCTGTAAATAAGGATGTTCTATGAGGAAACCAGCCACTGACCACCCTCCGTCCACCTCCAAGCTTTCCCGGCACGTCTCTCCTCTCCTAGCCTAGTCCTATTGCTGCACCCACTGCCACATCCTGCTCACTCATTTCGGTGTCTTGGCTGAGATTTTGCCCCACCTCCTTCTAAACTGGGCAGGGTGATGTAGTGGAAAGACTGGGAGCCTGGACTCCTGACTCCTGGACCCTCCTCAACTACAGGAACCAGCTGGGGAAAAATCCCTGCTGGGCCTCACTTTCTGAACTTGTAAATAAGGGGGTTAGACTTACAATAATAAAACATAAATAAAATCCCTCTTCCAGTTCTAAAACTTTACATTTCTTCTTTATCTATCCCAGTTCAATTACTTTCTTCAAGACTTTGACCAAAACTCTTCCTTCTAGAAAGTGTTTCCTGACTAATTCTCACCCACTCTAACCTTCAAAACACTTACATAGTTTTTTTTTTTTAATACTATTTTATTCTTTTTTATATGCTCCTGGAATAGTTTTGTCATTGTTTCCTGTGCAAATTTGTTATCTATTGAGCACTGAATTGTATTGTCCATTTCTTTGTAATCCAAGGCGCTCAACAGATCCTTGTTGTATGTGGCAAATTCATATTGTATGCAAGAAATCTGTATTGTACGAATAGAACTTAAATGTGAATTCCTACTATTAATTTTTCACTGATAGTACTTTAGTACTTCTTATCAACCAGTCTACTGTTAAATTCTTAGATGGTTTAGATATTTTTATAAGCACACACACATACTCAGAAGTTTAGAAGATCTCCAGGCATATATAGAAGATTCCTAAGCAGATATGGTAAAACAAACAAACAAAAAACCCAAAACATTATACAGCTGGTGTAGTATGCTCTCCCCAAACTATAGAATATTTGATAAAGAGTTTGAAGTTTTGTGATGTCCTTTCTGGCAATAAGACCCTTAGTTTCCTTGGCCTTTTGGGCTAGGCATCTTTCTGCTACTGACCTTCATCCTTTACCTGGATGGTAACATTGCCCAGAAGGTCAAAGAGCATTTCTAAGTCAGTGGTAACTGTCAAACCCTAGTTGTTGAAGCCTCAAGTCCATGATCAGACCATAAAGTTTCGGAGGAATCAGTTGAATGAATTTTGGGAGTTAGAGTGGTCAACAGCTGGAATTGCTCTAGCCCCATCACACTCACTTGTAATAATGCCGGTGTTGAAAATGAAGTAGGTACTTCAGAACCTGGGTTATGGTGGCTGCTATTGATCTCTTCCTTGAACTAATTAAACCCAGGCAAAGCAAGAACATTCATTTACAAATTAAACAGACATGGATTGAACCCATATCAACTTCCAAGCAGGGTGCTGCCACAGCAGAGAGGAACCCGCAAGGATCTTAAAGCTTGGACACAGAGACAGAACAAAGTAAAAATATTAGAAACTGTGACTAGTATTTGAAGAAAGCCAACAAATGCCCAAGATAGAGAATGACTAGAGTGGGATGGGAATGATCTCCTTCAGACAGTGTAGCTGGGGAAGTGCTCTTTGAGAAGATGGCATGTGGACTGAAATTGGAAGGATGAGGGGTGTGATTCATGACAAAGAGTATCTGAGAGGAGAGATGAGGGGAGAGAGTGCCCTAGACAGAGAAGAGAGCACATTCCAAGGCCCTGAAGCAGGGAAGGCTTGGTAAGCTGGAAGAACCAAAAGAATGTTGACCATGGTAGCATGCATTTGTACCCACTCTCCCAGGCCTGGGCTGGGCATATTGAGTTAAAAGCATTAATTCCAATCCCCCTAAAACTTTAAAAGGTAGGCTTAGCTTTCTCTGGTTCAGATGTGGAAGCTGTGGCACAGAGAGGTTAAACAGCTTCTCCAAGCCCACACTGCTAGAAAGTGGAGAATCCAAGCTCATGTCCCTTCCCGCCCACCATGCTTCAAGGCTTGCAGCCTGCCTGGGCGTGTGCCTATGTAAGGAAGTCAGAATGGATCATCTGTCAGAACTGGGGAGGCTGGGCTTGGCTGGCAGGATGTAGAGTGTGTGTATTTTCTGTTTATTCTTGAAGTTGACTTCCCTGCAAACACATGCTTAAGTGCCATGCACCTTTCACAAGGAAGCCAACGCCAGCACTCCATCGCTCATGAGCAATCCTGCAAAAACAAATCCATATCCCCCACGTAACCTGAGGGGCCAGCAAGCTGGGTCTGCACCGGCCAGGCAGCCGGAGTAGAGGAACAATCTGGTCCTCAGGAAGGGAGGGAAGAAAAACAATTTCAAATTCCAGGCGCCGAGGGCCTCTTACAGATGGCCATTGTTGGGAGAAGGGAAAATTAAACTGCATCATGAAGGAGGAGGTGGCGCCTCTAGGAAGGGGAGACGATATTGAAGTTAGGGGCTGCTGCTCAGGGTGGGCGAGCAGTGGGATGGTAATCTGATGACGGGGCTGCACAGTTTACCTGTTGTGTTTACCTGTTGGATGGGTCACCTTTAAGCGCCTCAGTTTCTTCATATTTAGAATTATGGAAAGTAAGACCTGCTTTGCCTCTACCAAGTTGAGTGATAAATCTAGTCTCCACCACAACCATGGTAGGAGAAACGGTCAGGTGACAGGTGAATGGAGTTTTTAAAAATTGGGCACATTGGACTTGAACTATGTCAAGTCTGCTGACTCTCCTTGACTTTGCTCTTCCCTAGAGCAGATGACACTAACGCTTCTCTATTTAGTTCACTCCAGAGATGGCAGATCCATGTGTGTAGACCTGGAGGTGCTGTAATATTGCAAGTTCTTGTTGCTTTCTTGGCTCAATTGTCCAATTTATTAAGATTACTAAATACAGACTTCTTGGTGCCCAGTTGCTAAGGCCACTGGGATAGAAGTCCCTGGGTAATGACTGTGCCCAGAAGCAGAGCCAGAAAATTCCTTCCTTGCCGCTTCATAGATACAAGGTCTTCAGAAGGTTAAGAGCTGTTGTTTGCAGGGTGGACCTTAGTGACCCAAATGGAGCTTGGGAAACTTCACAGCTCTACTTCGAACTCCTCTGTAAGAAGTCAGAGCAAACACTGGAGGTCAACGACGGAATCACGTCTTAAGCCCTTTTTCCTGGGAGTCACATTCCACTCCCAGCTGTTTACCAGGACATCTGGAACCTGGATATCAACATTTTGAGATCCATCCTTGAGGTGGCAGTCCATTGCATGATGACCTACCACCACCTTTTGGCCAGTGGAAGAGAAAGAAGGAAGGAAAATGGAAGAATACGTTGTGTTGCCTTTGAATTAGTTAAATGGTTTAACAGCCCCATTGGCATACCTGAGAGTCAGTCACTAAAAGAAAGTTTGATTATAATTTTAAATCTCTCTTCCATTTTATTTTCCCAGTTTGAGTTTATTTCAAGTTCTGAATCTTATCTGTGTCAGATGTTGCATTTAACTTAGGGTGAGAACAGTGTATTGTGACTAAGCAAATCTAGGATGTTCTTCTGACAGACCGGTTTGTACATCAAACATTTTACTTCATAGCTCTGAGCTTCAGTTTTCTTATAAACACAATGGAGAAATAATTAAAAAATGTGGAGGCACCAAAAGTATTACTGTGGATATCTTCATTGAATATTTAAAAAATCAACAACTTGTATTGGAAGTACCTAATGACAAATAGACACATTCTCTCTTGGTACTTCAGCCTTTTTCTTCCCCACCTCCCTCCCTCCCTCCCTCTCTCCTTTTCTCCCCCTTCCTCCCTTCCCTCCCCCCCTTCCTTCCTTCCTTTGTTTCTGTGACTGTGTCTTTCCTAAAATCTGTTAAAATATTTGGAGATTATGTACAAGACCTTATGCCAGACTCTGTAAAGAAGACCCCCACACAGGTTAGCTTCCAGGGATTTTTTTGCCAGAATTCATACAGGTTTGGTGGAGAAAGGGATACTGTCTCTTCCATCATAGGGCTTCCCTGGATCCAAGTACCCCAGGACTTTGAGGTATAGCAACCGTCATTGACAAATGAGCTTTAGAGACCAGTCTTCTCTTTGTTTGACTAATAGTCATAGTTCCTGAAAGAGAGGATTTAGTTGGACTTATTTGCCACCAGTTATACCTAGACACCCTTATTGGGCAGAATTTAGGAGCAATGTGCCCCAGAGACATTTAGTCTTAAAGCCCAGGTCATTTGTGGGTATCTATGGCTTATCAGGAACCCTGGTGGCTCAGTGGTTAAGAGCTCAGCTGCTAACCCAAAAGTTGGCAGTTTGAATCCACCAGCTGCTCCTGGGAAACCCTATGGGGCAGTTCTACTCTGTCCCATAGGGTTGCTACAAGACGGAATTGACTCTATGGTAATGGGTTTTGGTTTGGTTTTATGGTGTATCAATCATTCTGTGAGTCAAACAGATTGAGTCAGGGCATGGAGTTGGTTTATCCACACAGCGTGGAAGAACTATATCATGATATATGCGAATGAACCATTTAAGCTAGTTCCCTGAAGTATGCTGTGGAAAAGATAAGCGAAACCAGTTGCCATAAAGTTGATTCCAACTCATGGAGACCTCATGTGTGCAGAGTAGAGATGCACTTTATAGGGCTTTCAAGATTGTGATCTTTTGGATGCAGATCACCATGCCTGTCTTCTGAGGTGCCTCTGGGTGGGTTTCAACAGCTAAACTTTCGGTTAGTAGCTGAGTGCTTAGCCATTTGCATCACCCAGGGGTCCTGTGCACAAGGGATGAATTTGATATTTTGGGGCTCCTCCTGTAGCCTCTGCCCCATATTATTCTCATTCTGTTTAAAGTCTTGGAGTATAATGTCCTTGGTATGCCATTTGGAGATACATCTTATTCCAGTGATAAACTGTGGTCTTTATGAGTACATCTAAAGGACTTCCGTTTGTATAACTTGAGTTTGTACCAGTCTATGAATATAATGGGTAGTAGCCTAGGGAACCTCAAATGAGTCTGAAGATTAGCTCTGAGAAACCCTGGTCTCATTGCTAGGGACAGTTTTGTCCAGAGATCTCTGGGGATGCCTAAATTTGCTAAGATGTAAATGTTGATCCAGAGACCAGTCTGTTGTGCTGTTACGCTGGCTCCTGCCTTCTCCTGTATCGCGTTTCATCTGCGAGTCATGTATTTCCTGCACACATACTTACACCATAAAACAAAGTACTTTTAAAAAATCATTTATACTAATTTTATTTCTGACTTGCCCAATTTCTTGTAGAACTAGACTAAGATGAGGTGAGTGATGTCTCTAGGGTACAATATTTAAGGAGACACTCACTGTCGGGGTTACACCAGGGAAGGGGCAGTGCCTGAGAGTGTGGTGGTGATGTGCCATGGAGTTGATTCTCTACTCATAGTGACCCTATGTGAGAGAACTGCCCCATAGAGTTTTCTTGGCTGTATTCTTTATGGAGGCAGATTGCCAAATCTTTGTCCCATGGAGCTGCTGGATAGGTTTGAAATCCAGCCTTTCAGTTAGCAGCCCAGTGCTTAACTGTTGCAACACCGGGGCCCCTGTACCTAAGTGTGAGTGCCATTTTAAATTTTGGGCCCCATGGTGCATCACTTGGCTCACCCAGGTGCTGACCCTCATAGAAATACTATGTTTTTATTCTTTAAAATGATAATGTTAACAATACCTAGTAGCTATAGCCATTCGGCGCTTCCTATATGCACAAAGCCTGCCTATCAAAGGCAGCTTCTCAGGTTATTAAAATGTCCCTAAAGTGATGAGAATGGGCAGTGGTGGTTCAGTGGTAGAATTCTTGCCTTCAGTTCGGAGACCTGGGTTCAATTCCTGGCCAATGCACCTCAAGGGCAGCCACCACCCATCAGTACAAGATGCTGAACAGGTTTCAGCAGAGCTTCCAGATAAGATGGACTAGGAAGAAAGGCCTGGCAATCTACTTCCAAAAATCAACCAATGAAAACCCCATAGATCACAAAGTCCAATCTGCAACCGATCATATACATGGTGCGAGACTGGGCACCATTTTGTTCTGTTGTGCATGGGGTCACCATGACTTAATGGCAGCTAACAACCACGATAATGTGCCAGGAAGTGTGACTTACATGTATTTGCTTATTTTTCCTCACATAAAATTTTTTAAAACCCTCTGAAATAGCTACAGTTAGTATCATTCCCATTGTACAGACAAAGAAACTAAAACTCAGAGATGTGAAATAAATATCTCAAGGCTGCTCATCTGGAGATCCAGGATTTGAACCTGGAAAGTCTGATTTTCAACTCCTGATCACAAATTGTGCACTATGTACCTCTTCAGGGGCGTTTCTGTCCATGTGACAAGTAGAAAGATTCCACAGCTGTTTTGCTGGCCTGCAGGTCAGATACTCCCTAGCGCCAGTGTCACCACAATACATAGGGTTCAGATCTGAATCACCGAAGGTCAAGACTTTCCAGAGTAGCTCTCCAACTAGAGACATTTCAAATATCAAACCCTGTGATGACTCATTTTTTTTTTTTTTTAATCATTAGCAGTTTTAACCCCATCGTTGCTTTAATCCACAGGTGTGACAGCCACAGCCTAAGTTAGGTTTTTTTTTTTTTATTGTTAGGATGGCCTTGTCCAGCCTTCTTGTTATTGAGTGCCGTGGAGTTGATTCCAACTCATAGCAACCCTATATGACAGAGTAGAACTGCCCCGTAGTGTTTTCTAAGCTATAATCTTTTTAAAATTTTAAAAAATTTTGTTATTGTGGGGACATTGACTCATTTTTAGCAGGGGCTTTTCAGTGATTGATCCTTGCATCAGTTCATTGATTTATTTCTTAAACAAATGTATATTGTGTGTGCCATTACTCTGTGCTAGGTACTGTTCTAAAATGCAGGGGATAGAGCTTTGAGTAAAATACCAATTCTCTTCTCATGGAGGGTACATTCTAGTAGGGAAGACAAATTGTAAGTAGACACAGTAAACAAAAACATGGTGTGATGCCAGAAAGAAATATAAAGCAGATTCAGAGTGTAGCAGGAATCCCTAGGTAGTGCAGATAGTTAACGTGCTCAGATGCCAACTGAAAGGTTGGGCGCTCAAATCCACCCAGAGATGCCTCAGATGAAAGGCCCGGTGATCTACTTCTGAAAAATCAGCCATCGAAAGCCCTGTGGATCACAAAGGTCTGATCCACAACCGATCGTGGGGTGGCACAGGGCCAGGCAGTGTTTGTTCCATTGTGCCTGGGGTTACAGACCTCATGGTAGCTAAAAACACCACCACCACCACCACCACCACGTGATGTCATGGGAGTTCCTGTGTGCCGCAAAGGGCTAATATGCTCAGCTGCTAACCACAAGGCTGGAGGTTTGAGTCTACCCAGAGATGCCTCGGAAGAAAGGTCTGGTGATCTACTTCTGAAAAAAAATCAGCCCTTGAAAACCCTATGGAGCATAGTTCTACTCTGACACACATGGGGTGGCCATGAATAAGGGTCAACTCAAGGGCAACTGGTGGGTGGTTGGAGGGTGGCAAGCGTTGCATAGCAGGGAGTGCCATCTTAGAATGGGTTACCAGGGAAGACTTCTCTGAGGAAGTGGCATTTGAAAGGCTCTTGAGGGACATGAGAGAGAGGGACAAATGCAAGCTACCCATGTAAGCACTGTAGTTATTTTGTAAAATAAATTTTTCTTACAGTGCAGTTGACTTTACATGAAAAAAGCAGAAGGCTAAGATTTACAACAATATAGTCCCAAGAATGTCACTCACCAAGGCGAGGCTTTTATGAGCTATTTTTAATCTACTTTCTGTGGCAAGAGGGAGTAGGTGGAGTAGATGGTCCAGAACTTCTTGCTCCATGGACATCAGCTTCACGCTGGGGGTTTGAGGCCTGCTGAGTGATGCCCTGTTTGTTCTTCTGAATTAAATTAGAACTGGACAGCCTCCATTTCACGGTTTTGCTCTTCAGACTCTGGTGGACCAGAACATTAGTCAGTTTTCATCTGCGCCGATTCACTTGGAGGAAAAAGTTGGGGCAGAAGCTGCCGATGTGGGCAGAATACAGCCTTCCCGGATGATTGCTGCAGGCTCTGTTTCCATTAGCTAGCCCTTCCGAGGTGCAGCGTTTTCTGGCCTCTGATTTTGAACAACGCACAACACAAAGCGATCACGCAGGGGTTTGTAAGTCCTGCTCAAGGCTGGGTCAAGACAAAAACTTCAGAGACAACATTGAGTGTAATTTGGAGGGCAAGTGAGCTTCTTTGGTGAGGATTGGAGTCTCCCTCCAAGAAGATCTAGAATGTGTTCAGGGCTTCTGCCTGGAGACAGGGACGGATCTGGGCAACCTTTTCCAGTTTCCTGTAACCCGGGAGTCAGAGAAAAAGTTTTCATCAAAAATGTTATCTGGGTAATTGAGACTGAGTGAGGGTAGGTTCTCCCAAGGATCTCTGTAACTGTATGGAGCCAAATTTCAAGTTTTGTTGAAAACAGTTTTTTGCAATGTAAAACTTCTCTTTCTGCTTTACCCTGATGAATT
Organism: Loxodonta africana; assembly: GCF_030014295.1. NCBI lineage: Eukaryota > Metazoa > Chordata > Mammalia > Proboscidea > Elephantidae > Loxodonta > Loxodonta africana. The sequence goes on from NC_087359.1 coordinate 20,857,785, forward strand.
GTTAGTTGACAAACTCTCATCTTCTCAACTCTGTCCACGCCTTCAACGTTACTCCCTCTCCTCCCCAAACTTCCAATTTCCTAGCACAGGGCCATATGTAACAATTATAGGAAGGTGGTGTGAGTTATTATTTGCTGTCAAGTCAGCTCTAACTTATGGCGACCTTGTGTGTAACAGAATGAGATGTTGCCTGGCCTTGCACTGTCTTCACGATTCTCGGTATGTGTTCAAGTCCATTATTGTGGCTATTGTGTGGTATCTTCCAACACAGGGGGCTCGTCTTCTGGCACTATATTGATTTTATATATCCAAGATAGTTTAGGAAGGTGGTTGTTATTACTTGCCATCTAGTCTGACCTTATGTATAACAGAACAAAACCTTGTCTGGTTTTGTGCCATCTTCATTGGTATGCTTGAGTCCATTGTTGTGGCTATGGGGTCCATCCATCTCTTTGGGAGTTTCCCTCATTTTGCGCTTACTCTGGACACATCATCAGGAAAGACTGACTGCTAGAAAAGGACATCATGTTTGGTAAAATAGAGGGTAGGACGATAGGCTGGATGAAAGAAGGGAAAGGAGAGAGGGTGAAAGGGAGAGAAGCAGGGAAGGAAAAAAGAAGAAAGTCCTAATTCACTCCATTCTAGGCTTCAAGATGGCACTTTTCTACTGGCAGGCTTCCGGAGTTAGGATGGTCAGGCTCAAATTTTGACTTCCCATTGAAAGTACTGTGTTACCTTAGATAAGTGACTTGACCTTTCTGAACCTCAGATTTTCCTCATCTGTAAAAGATAGGAATCAGGTAAGGATTCATTTTAGCAAAATAACTTTGATGAAATGATGTTGTTAAAGTGTTCAGCAAGTCCCTTGACACATATTAAGCCCTCAAACTGAGAGTTGTTTCTTTATAAGTTTATTTAGATACTGGGACCTGGACTTCAGAGGTGGCACTCTGGGTCTGGAGTGAAGTTGCACCCACATACCAGATCCAAAAGGTCTGTGGCTTTACGTAGCCAAGAGTTTTGACCAACCCCAAAGCATCCACTGGTACGACATCTTCATAGACGTTCAGATGCCAGCAAAGCCATTGGAGAATTTTTAGCAAGATTCTTTTTTAGTTCATCTATTACAGGAATCCAGACTTAAATTCCTAATGAAAACAAAAAAGAGGACGAAGGCAGAAATGTTTGGCTTGACAGGGACCAGTGTGGGAAAGGATTTTCTCATCCAAAACCTGAAAAAGGAGTTTTAGGGTTGAGTGGATAACATCGCAAACCCCAGACTGGTGTTTAGCCCCTGGAAGGCTCAGGGCAGGAGGGAAGTAAACATTTTGGGTGGAGGGCAGGTTTTGCTTATTTCATGGCTTAGCTCTCCTGGGCCTCTCTCCCCAGCTTGGTCTTGGTGGTTTCTTTAAAATTAGTTCTTGTTCTGCCTGTAGGGGAGGAGTGAATTGCAGAGTCCGAGCTTAACCCTAAGACTTTTGTACTTCAGGTTCTGAGGGTTGGGTCACTCCTCTGTGTTGAAAGTGGAAAGACGTGGGCCCAAGACTGCCATGTGACCATACCTCTAACCTCATGGTTGGAACTGCCCAGAAACCTATATGGAATCAGAGGCCCTCAGCTTGGTGTGATCCAGGAAAGATCTCCCCTGGCCCAAATAGAGCTACTTCATGTGCTGAGATCCCTATAATCTGTCCGGTAACTAATTCCTTTCTGAAATGGGTTGTAAGCAGCTATCTGTTGCAAAGTGTCATCCAAGAACCATCACTGACTGTGAACAAGGTGCCAGTTAATCTTGGGGAGTAACTTTTGTCACCTTCAGCAGAGTCGTCTTGGAACATGACACAGGTGATAAGAGAGAAGAAAGATTGGGATACTAATTGCATATTTGGGAATGATGTCCTGGCTCCCTGGGACTCAACGTCAAAGCACTGGGGGCTGGGGAGGGGAGGACACTGATACAGGGAATTCTGTAAGGGGACGTTCTTGTTTTAATTGCCATAGTCAGCTCTGACTCATAGTGACCTTGTGCACAGCAGAACAAAGTTGCCTGGTCCTGCATCATCTTCATGGTTGTTGGTATGTTTGAGTCCATTGTTGTGGCTGTGGAGTTCATTCATGTCATTGATCTCATTGAGGGTTTCCCTCTTTGGCTGACCCTCTACTTTACCAAACGTGATGTACTTCTCTAGCAAGTGTCTTCCTGATGTGTCCAAAGTCATTGAGCCAACGTCTCACCATCCTTGCTTCTAAGGAGTATTCTGGCTGTTATTGCTTTCCAAAACAAATTTGTTCTTCTGGCAGTTCATGGTACATTCAACATTCTTCACTAATGCTACGATTTGAATGCATCAACCTTCTTCTGTCTTTCTTTTTCATTATCCAGCTGTCATAAAAACAGATATTTATCCATTTCACGAGTTTGTTTATAGCTGATCTGAAGCCTTCAATTCTGGAGTTGTTTTCTCTAAATATCTTTGCTTTCCTCCTTTGTCATAAAGTTGGTTTGGATTCCAATGTCAGAGTAAGGCTAAACATGGCTGACTACAAACTTTGCCTGGTCATTGTGAAAATATTGACTACCATTGAGTTTTGGGATATTACTGATTGGCATCCTTAAAAAACAACAATAAAAAACCAAATCCATTGCCACTGAGTCAATTTCGACTCAGCAACTCTGTAGGACAGAATAGAACTGCCTCTTAGGGTTTCCAAGGAGCATCTGGTGGATTTGAACTGCTGACCTTTTGTTTAGCAGCCTTAGCTCTTAATCATTATGCCACCAGAGTTTCCATTGACATCCTTAGTGGGCTTGAATTGTATACCTCTATTTGATAGCTTCTACTCTGTCCTACCGGGTCGCTATGAGTCAGGATAGACTCAACGGCAGTGGATTTATTTGATAGCCACAAGCCATATTGTAAGTGTATCGTCAGCTTGTGTAGTTTAAGACCATCACCCTTCTCCCCACACCTAGACACACAGTCAGACACAAAACACTTTACTACATTATAAGCTGAGTTTAGTTATATTCATGTCAATCTCAGCAACATTTTATTTCTTTGCCAGATATCAATGGCAAAAGACATAGTCTAGAGTCACTTGATGGTGTGTATCTACACCTTTAGTTGTCAGTTCAGTTTCATGGCTACCAGAAAAGGGTGACCCTTTATATATATATGTTCCCCGCCCCCCCCACACATCTCTGGAGGCTAGAAGTCCAAATGTAGGGCTGAGCTTTCTCTGTCTCTGTCAGCTTTTGGGGAAGATGCTTGTCTCTTTCAGCTCCTGTAGCCCTGGTCATTTCTTGGTGTTCCTTAGCATGCAGACAGATCCTAACATGGTGTCTTCCCCTGTTTGTCTGTACTCCCCTTTATAAGATGCCACTCAGAAGGCATTATTAGGTTTAGAATCCTCCCTGTTCCAGTATGACCTATTAACTTAACAATCTGCCCCCCAAAACCCTGCTCCATGGGTTTCCAAGGAGCGGCTGGTGGATCCAAACTGCTGATCACTGCACCACCATGGCTCCAACTTAGCAACAACAAAAAAATCCTATATCCAAACAGAGTCACATTCACAGGTATAGGGTTAGGACTTCAACATATCTTTTTGGGGGACACAGTTCAATCCATAACAGGTGGCAATGCATAAATGGGTAGGGAAGGGAAGAGAGAGACAGGAAGCAATGGGGGTGGACAATCACCAAGGCGAGAGCAACTCTCAGCTTTCTTGGGCCTCCTCCTTTTGTCTCAGAACATCATAAGTTCACAGTTTCGCTAAGTCTGTTTTACAGATAGAAAATTCAAGATGCAGAGACGTCAGGAACCTGCTCATAGAAGCAGAATGACCCAAATTCCTCGTGTCCCCAAAGGATCTTCATCATTGCACATTACCTCTGTTTTATCTCCTCTGATGAACAAGGAAATGCAGGCATTCTCGACCCTCTGAAGACCTGTTGCCTTTTTGTGAGCTTGAGTAGCAAAGAGGTTAAGCCACTGCTGGGGCGGGGAGACTTGAAACTATGGGTTGGTCACCAGAAAAATGGTTTTCATTTCAATTAACTCAGCCATCTGGGCTGCTAATAGCCAAATGTAGGGAACACCATTTGGAAGAGATTAATTTACTTTTGTAGTTTAGCAAAGGGGTCACATGGGTCACTCTCAAGACTTTGCCAACACAAGACCAGCGCCTGATGGAGATCCTAACTGTGTGTGACAGGTCGGAATGTCATGCTTCCAGGTTGCTCCAGGGACACACTTCCTGCAAATCACCTCTGATTTAAAACCTTCCTCTGGCAGTCTAGCTATGGAGGCACAGCATCCATTACATCCACCGAAGGAGCTAAAGGAGACATCCAAAAATTATCATGAACACTTTTAGTCCAGTTAGGATCCCGTGGCTCCTCGAGGACAAGGGAGTGTGGGCAAATGGTGTCAGTGAGGAACCAAAGGGTTTCAGGAATCCTTGCTACTTGGGATTGGGCATTTCTGTGGAATGAGAATACTACAGTGTTAGCAGCTATCGCAAACAAACCCCATCTCAATTGACTCGAGATAAGAACTAAAAGCCTTTGATTGATACAAGTCTAGTGGGGAGGAGACAGCAGGGTCAAGGCCCTCAACTGTCTACCACTTAAGCTCCTCCTCCCTCTTGGTGTTTTCCCACTTCATACTATGACAGGCACACTTAACCTATGTTGATTCTGTTCCCCTTCCTTATGTGGGTTGGAGAGGGTGAGAGGTGGAGGGGTTTCTTAATTCTTTCTTTAGACTAAGGCCATCTAAAATATTTTCAAAAACGACACTGTTAAAAATCGGAAAAAGGAAAATATATAAACAACACGAAATTGTTGAGTTCATAAAAATAATTCTTAGAAAATGAAAACATAGTCCTAGACCAGCTGATATCATGGACAGGTACTTGTCCTCATTTCTCTGGCTTCTTGATTCTGTTCCATCTGGTCTCTAGGACATTTTCCTTCCCTAGGAACTGAGTGGTCAAGCTAAGTTTCTTGCTCGGATAAAATTACATGCAATTGTCTTTTGTGTGTGTGTGTGTGTGTGTTTCAAATACGTGTATTTTAGGAGCCCTGGTGGCACGATGGAAACCCTGGTGGCATAGTGATTAAGTGCTACGGCTGTTAACCAAGAGGTCGGCAGTTCAAATCTGTCAGGTGCTCCTTGGAAACTCTATGGGGCAGTTCTACTCTGTCCTATAGGGTCGCTGTGAGTCAGAATCGACTTGATGGCAGGGGGTTTGGTTTTTTGGGTTTGGTGGCACAATGGTTAAGTGCTTGGCTGCTAATCAGAAGGTTGGTGGTTCGAACCCACCCAGTGGCTCTGAGAGAGAAAAGACCTGGTGATCTGCTCCAGTAAAGATTAAACCAAAGCAAACAAACAAACAAACAAACAAACAAACCCAGTAAAGATTATAACCTAGAAAACCCTACAGGGCAGTTCTACTCTGTCACATTGAGTTGCTATGAGTCAAAAATAGACTTGACGTCACCTAACATTCTGAGGACAGGGTTATGACTTACAGGAAAGATCTCATTCTCAGTGTATTTATGCAGCATGTAGGATTGACAAGCCTTATATCCAATAACGGTGCTTTTTTTTTTTTTCTGTATTTTTGCTTATCACTTGTTGTGGATTGAATTGTATCCCCCAAAAATATGTGTATCAATTTGTCTAGGCCATGATTCCCAGTATTATGTGATTGTCCACCATTTTATCATCTGATATGATTTTCCTACGTGTTGTAAATCCTACCTCTACGATGTTAATGAGGGCTGATGGGTGGAAGTTAAGTTGACGAGGCAGGACTTAATCTATAGGATTGGATTGTGTTTTGAGCCAGTCTCTTTTGAGATATAAAGGAAAGAAGCGAACAGAGAGATGGGAGGATCTCCTACCACCAAGAAAGCAGCGCTAGGAGCAGAGCGCATTCTTTGGACCTGCGGTTCCTGTGCAGAGAAGCTCCTAGTCTAGGGGAAGATTGATGACAAGAACCTTCCTCCAGGGCTGAGGGAGGGAGAAAGCCTTCCCCTGGAGTTGACACCCTGAGTATGGACTTCTAGCCTACAAGACTGTGAGAGAATATACTTCTGTTTGTTAAAGCCATATACTTGTGGTATTTCTGTTACAGCAGCACTGGATGACTAAGACATCACTTCTATGACAATCTGGATCATTCTCTAGGTAATTCTGATCCACTCCATCTGGGGGTTTTCTATCTGGGGTCTACAAGAATTTGGTAACTGCTACAATGGAGGAAAGTATCATCTCCCCAAATATGACCCATGGAACACTGATCCCCACAAACTGGTATTTCATGTGCCATCAAATAATGCCTTCCAGAAAACCCATGCTTTTAGGGAAGTACCATATTTTTATGTAAATAATGAACGCCTTCTACATTTGTTTGCCAACTGTTTGTTTCCCACCTTGAGGTACTTTTGTAAGTATGCTATGCTAATTTTTTTTACAGCAACATGTAAAAAAAATTGGCATAGCAGTGCTTATGAAAATACCTCAAAGGGGGAGGGTGCATTTGGCAAACAAATGTAGGAGGTGTGTGTTATTTGCGTAAGAATTCAGTACTTTGGAAATGCTGGAATGATGCTGGGGAACACAGAAGTAGGGTTGCCTAAAATTGCCTTGGAATATTGGAGAAGGTTTTGAGAAAAAAAAAAAAAAAAAATGGAGACTGTATTTGTTCTTGATCCTGAAGACAAAGTAAGACTCAAATCAGGAACTCAACTACAGAGAGAAGTTAATGGTATACTTGTATAGACTATCTTAATGCATGGACAATTGAAAGAACTTGTCATGTTTAGGAAGCTTTGAAATATACATCATGGAGAATATCTGTGAAGGACTGGCGGGAGAGGAGGAAGGAACAGTGATTTGGACTAGAGTGTGAAATGTCTTCAGCACTATGCTAGATTTCTTCTGCTTGTCCCTCCAGATCACTTTTCACTCTTGTCTACCTTGCATTCTGTCCTGGGATGGACAGCAGTGGATTCTCTTGCCCTTTGACTTCTGGTTGTGTTTGCCCAGTGGAGAACCTTGGCAGGGGACTGGGGGAGGAAGGAAAGTGAGGTCAGTGTATTTACTCCACTGACTCCCTCCTTGAGAAATAATCTTGGGTTGACTGCTTCCTGCTGCTGAACGTCATTGGCTTATAAGGATGGCAAACTCGATAGGACTTTGTCCTTTCAGGATCAGGTAGTTGTTGCCTTTCCTCATCCCTTTGGGTCTAGAAATGGCGAGCCCCAGGTTACTGTACTGTCTCTTGTGGTTCCCTTCTACCCACACTTTTGTAAATAATTCCTTTAAATCTTTTCAAATCGTCCTTTTTAGAGTGTGCCATTTGTTGCCTGTTGTGGCTTTGAATTATATAAATATAAAGCTAAGGACTTAGAACACAAAAGAGACAAAAGAGAGCCAAAAAGAATTTTTAGCTTTTTTTAAAATTTTTAATGTTAGTAAGAGACCATTTGTTTGGGATGGGCAGAATAAATTCTTTGGGGAAATAAGAAAAGGGATTATTTTAAAATTATATTAATATTTAAGTCTAAGACTTAGCCCCACAAGATCTGTGGATAGAAATCGGGGGACCTTAAACAAGGGTGGGAAGAAATTACGTCTTTAATTTTTCTAACCTCTAATTGAAATTTAATATTTCTTTCAGTTAGAACACATGCAACAAGCTACCATCATATTGGCCATACCTGAACCTGTTACCAATAGAAACATAAATATATTCATATCACATTGTAGTTGTAAAACTCTCAAAGTATTATTTATATTCATTGCTAGTTATTAGATCCACAGTCAAATCTTATTTTTTGAAAGTATTAATAAAAAAGCATATATATTGTATATCACAATTTTGTGTTGTAAATATTTTGATAACTGCAATTTCAATATAATTAATTTTTTATAATCTGATATATTCCAAGTTATGCATTTCAACATACTATTCTGATAATGAGCCCATAGGCTTCACCAAATGTCCAGAAGAGTCCCTGGCATACAAATTGTCAAAAACCTCAGTACTTCACAGATAACTCATTCAAGAAAACATAGCAATGCGTGGGTCTCAGGGATAGCTCTTCCCAGAAAAAAAAAAAAAAAAAAATTCCAAGGTACTCTAAGGCCTAGATAGTTTCTATATGTGTATTTTCTAGACTAAATCCCTGAGTTCAAGATGTTGATTATATGCAATGTCATATTAATATTGGACTTGATCCTGATTTTTTTCAATCTTTTGTGTGTTTCATAAACGAATTTTTTATTTAGTGTTTGTCTCTCAGATTTTAAGAGCCAAACTTGTCACCAGTGGCCTTATTTTAATTTTCATTAAGTAAACTTATAAGAAATAATTCATAACTCAGTGTCTCAGAACTCATTTCTGAAAAATCCAATGAGGGACTGCCAAGTTTTTCACAGTTGTTTATTTTGGTCCCAATATACTGCCCATGCCATGGCTAAATATCTTGCCAAATTTCCTCCAATTTATTGCAAAACCAATTGGCAAAACAATAAGGAAACCTCTTTGGAGCCAATTTTAGGCAATAGATGGTGCCGCCTCTTCCCCCACCCCCACTTTCCACTAATCTCTCAATTTTCTTCCAAATCTAGCCATTCTTAACAGGAATATAATACCTTGCGTGGCTCTGAACATGAAAGAAATACCTTCTTCCTATCCCTGCCCTCATTCCTCCTCTTTCCTTTCTCTTCATCCTTTCCTTAAATCAGACACCCCCTAACACATACTTTTCTCAGCAGAAAGGATGGCCAATCTGGAGTTGCAGCATCAAACATGAGCCTTATTTTGAAAGTGAGTGACCTTGCTCTTCTCAATAAAGGAAATGGGATACTTGAACTTCTTCCCGTCAAGGTGCGAGTCTTTTACAAAAGAGCATATCTGGAGTATTTCCTGTGTGGTTGATATAGGTGAGAGGGACTCTCTTGCAGAGCCTATTGAGGTCCAGACTAGTAAGTTTCTTAACAGCCTATTGATAGTCAAAGTAGTTTGGATAGATTATGGCTCTTTTCTAAAATAGACCTCAAAGTTCTTTCACATAGACTATTTCTGTGTTTCTTGGTGCATTTATAGGACAGAGAAAGGGGCTGGGATTATTTGCTCCCATTTATTGTCTGAGGATAGGAGACACAAGAAAGTTATGCGACTTATCTAAGGTTATTCAGACAACTAATATCAAACCCACAGTGAAATACTTACTTCTATTAGAGTCTTCTGCCATTTTGAGTTAAGAATACATTGGATTGATTTTCGGATTTCTCTTCTAGGTAACAACCACAAAGAATTTTTGAATATTGTATTAGGGTGCAGGGAGGAAAACAGAAATCACACTAGATATGTCAACATGGGGAATTTAATCTAGGGAATTGGAGTTGTAAGTTTTGGAGAGAGTAGAAGAGTAGTATGAGGTAATATAAGGTAGTAACTGCAGGAATTGACTTGATGGCACACAATAACTACAATAACAACTGCAGGAAGCTGCTACCACTCCTATGGATGGGAGAACGAAGGAGGAGATTAGGGCTATCAGGACCTAAGAGATCAGAGGAGGGGTCCAGGGGAACTGGGACTAAAACCTCGGAAGAGGAGGTTCTATATGGCCTCTGATGGCATCTCAGGAGCTTGGAGGGTAGGCCTCCTAGAGCTGGGATTCAGATCTCAAAGAAGATGGAGGCTGTACTTCTGCTAAGGGAATGAAGCATTGCTGCTTGGTGATATAGGCAGAGACAACAAGTAAAGGGAATGCATTCTTCCTTCTCCTGCTTTCAATCTCCTTCAAGTGCCCCCTATTGCCAGAACCTATCAGGAAGCAGCTAGCAAAGAAGAAATGTCATTTGCAGAATCTCCCTTAGTATCGCAGAACTGGATAGAGGGGGTTTTGGAGCCGAGAGACAATAGTTTACTACCCAACAAGGTATGTAGGGTACTTTTGGATTACCAGGGGATAAACCAGTCACCCATTATGACACTTGGTATCAGGAAGGAGCTGATTTCATATGAATTCTCCAGGTCAGGCAGGTATGATCTAGAGACAACATGTGACTCACCAGGGCTTCAGATTTCCTAGGCTCTCTCTTGTTTGCACAGTCCTGTTGCTTGGGGCGGAGAGAGTGGGGTTGGTGTGGGAAGGAGGAGATTACGGCATTTGGAGCTGTGGGAAGTGATGCCAGTATCCCTTGGCCATGCAGGTATTAGAAGCTCCATGGCAGTTGGCCTGAGATTGCAGTCAGGTGGAGAGGAAAGGACAACATCACTTTTAGGTGGCACAACAGCATTTGGTCTAGGGAAGCATTGCTACCACTTACGGCTCCCAGGTTTCTGGAATTATGGGGAGCAGAGAGAATCTTTAAAATGAAAACCCACAGGGTCATGCCTTCAGTCAAATAACTATGGGGTGTCTAGGATGTTCCTTAGCGAGGATGATGAGACTTTGGCTCTCTTACTTTGAGCGCGTCATCAGGAAAGACCTATCACTATAAAAGGACATCAAGTTTGTAAAGCAGAGGATCAGCGAACATGAGAGAAACCCTCGATGAGATGGATTGACATAATAGCCACAAGAATGAACTCAAACATACCAATGGTCATGAAGATGGCGTAGGACTGGGCAGCGTTTCATTCTGTTCAAGTCACCGTGAGTTGGAGCCGACTCGACAGAAACAAACAACAACAGATACATGCTACTCACCATTCTAGGCCCTGGGAATATGAAGATGAATCAAGTGAAGAGGAATCTGCCTTCAGGAGAGTTCAAAGGTTAATAACTGTGTGCAACAGAGCCTTACAGTCATGTACTATAGTCAGTTAATATCTAGGAGATGGAAACAGGGTTGAAGGAGAGGTAACTTAACTAGGGCACCTCAGGGGCAGCGTCAGAAAGAAGACATGTTGAGTCCCAATGAAAGGATGGGTGTTCAGTTGGTGGCAAGGGTGGGAGAGTGTTGGGGAAAGGTGAAGCAATGTGAACGAAGGCCCAGAGGTGTAGAAAAGCCAGGTGCACTTGAGAGAGCGGGAGTGAAAGCACGAAGAAGCTTAGGATCTACACTAAGGCAGCAGCTTCAACCTCCTTCTCTGCCCCAAAGTACGCCCAGGTAGCAGCTTGACAGGTTTGGGTTTCACCTTCTTCTGCTCACCTCTGATGAGACAGGTAACCATCACTATTTCAAAAGGAAACCCTGGTGGCCCAGTGGTTAAGTGCTATGGCTGCTAACCAAGAGGTCGGCAGTTCAAATCCACCAGGCGCTCCTTGGAAACTCTATGGGGCAGTTCTACTCTGACCTATAGGGTTGCTATGAGCCGGAATCGACTCGACGGCAGTGGGTTTTTTATTTCAAAGGGAAACCAAAGGAAAGAAAACATAGCAGATTTGGACAACACGCCATCAGGGTAATAGCTCTTGGATAATTAAGAGAAAGTGGCCATGTGAACTGTGATGATTTACTGATGAAGGCAGGACCCAATGACCTTGTTGTCGTTGTGTGCTGTTGAGTCGATTCCGATTCATAGCGACCGTATAGGACAGAGCAGAACTGCTGTGTAGGGGTTCCTAGGCTGTAACCTTTAAAGGAATAGACTGCCAAGTCTTTTCTCCCGTGGAGCCTCTGGTGGTTTCAAAACGCTGACCTTTCTGTTAGCAGATGAGCACTTAACTATTGTACCACCAGGGCTCCTTCAGTGTCCCTTGGCATCTGCCTTTTTTCTAGAATCAATCCATATTGTCTTGTGGCTTTCCAAGGTGTAGAAAAGGCATGTTGGAAACTTTGGTGACTTTTCACATTTTAGAGGGAGGCAGGGACCCTGAGCATCTAGTGCATGGAGGGTGATATACAGGCCCGGACTGAATGAGCTGGCCCTCACAGGCAGCTGCCCCAGATGAAAGCCTCAGCAGCAGTCTCTCACAGCCTCCCGCCCCAACAGAACCTTTGGCTTCCACCTGACCAGCCTTGACACTCAGTGTCCAAACATGGATAAAATTGATTCCCCTAAGTGTGGGAAAGTCCTGGAGCATCGATTGTTTCCTCCTCTTCGCCCCCATCCCCCCTTCCCTGGCATTAGCACTCTGCTAGAAGGTACCTCACTTGTTTGGTTGGAGGAGGTCAAAGCCCCAGTGAAGAATGAGAGGAATTGCACAGGATCTGGCTAGCCTTGATAAATGACAGCAGGGGGTGGAGGACGGGGGAGGTGGGGTGGGGCGGGGGGGGAGAGGCTGGGATAACTGATTGGCTTAAAAAACAGTCAAACTTTGCCTCCCCTAGTTCCACAAGTTTGTCTGGTGCTTTTAGCGGTGAACAACGGCTTGCCATTCTAAACATTTGGAGCTGAAAACAATGCTTCATATGTTTTCTTTTTTCAAATTAAAAATATTAAAGCTTTTTTGAGGGTGTTATTGTTCTACCCCCGAGTGCTAGAGCCACCCAAGCAGAATTGGCAGTCATTGGTTTGAGACTTCTGTTTGCTTTGACGCTTTCTGCCTCTTAGTGCTCTGAACTTGGCCTGCCAGTTTTTATCTGTAAAGAGCCATTCTCCTTGGAAGTGAGTTCTAGTCACGCTCTTCTGTTAAGCAGCCCTGAGATCCAGCCCAGTTCAATGTAAAATGAGGCATTGGGTTGGGTGGTCTTTGACTTTTGTGGTCTCTAAGTCCACGTAGGGCATCTGGGTTTGATTTCTGGCCAATGTACCTCATGCTCAACCAATATCCATCCAGGGGTCTGTGGTGCAGGCTTGTGTGTTGCTGTGATGCTCAACAGATTTTAGTGGAGCTTCCTAAGACAGAATGGGAAGAAAGGCCTGGCTATCTACTTCTGAAAATCAGCCAGTGAAAATTCTATGGAGTACAACAGCCTGATCCACAACCAGTCATGAAGATGGCACAGGACCAGGCAGCATGTTGTTCCATTGTGCATGGGATTGCTATGGGGCAGACTTGATGGCAGCTAACAACGACATCTCCAAGGTACACCACTGAGTCTGCAGGCTAGACATAGGCAGGTTCTAACTCCAGACAAGCAGCCTGCGGCCTGCTGCTAGGATGGGTGGTGATACCTTGCACCTTCCCTTATAGCATCCTGAACGCAGCAAGGAATCACAGCGGTAATACACCATGAAGAATCCTGGGAGGTTTTCGGTAATTCTGCTGTGGGTAGGCTAAGACGCACTCTGCGTAAGAGATAACTCCCCACACCGTCAGGCAGTTAGACAAAGCTGTGGCTGACATGATTACAAATCAACAAATGCTACTCTTATCTCCTAGTTAGGACCAAAGGCACAGGAAACCCAATGGCCCTTGGACATAGCTCAATGGTCTTCTTGGAAAGGCTTCTCCCATTCATGAGAAATGTCTTTTTTCTTGTTTTTAAAGCTTGTGCGTAGACCTGGACGTGCAGTGGTTTACAGTCCTGCTGAAAGCCCAGTGAGGAACTTTGGGGTATAACTTTGGCTGGGAAGGGATTGTACCTATCTACCTTCCACTCCTTGTAGATGGAGATTTCTGCCCGTTTACTGCCCGGGGCAATTTTGCCTTCAGTGGACATTTGCAATGTTTGGAGACATTTTTGAATGTCAAAACTGGGGAGGGGGGTACTACTGACATCTAGTGAATAGAGGCCAGGGATGCTGTTCACATGACAGCCCCTCACAAAATGAACTACAGGTAGTCCCCGATTTACGATGGGGTTCCGTTCTAATGGCTCTGTCGTAAGTCGGTCCTAATGTAAGTCGAATACCTCTGTTTTTTTTTTCAGTTTACATAGCATGCTATATGGCAGCATTTTGAAGAGTAAATCATAACATTGAACATCTGCAGGTGAAGACGTGAGAATGAGAACATCAGCAAATTAAGTGCTGTGGCATTCTTTGCCATATATGTATTTTTTATATTACTAATAATTTTAATAATGATAAGATATACCAAAAAAACAAAAACAAACAAACAAAAACCCACAGGTGGTCGTGAGCGCGATTTGTCATAATTCGATTACCTTGTAAGTTGGAGGTTGTCTCTGTCTGGCCCCAGAGGTCAACAGTGCTGTGTTTGAGAAACTGTAATCTAGTGTGTACAGGTTCAGCTTTTCTTAGATTGGTAGGGTGGTGGTGTAGAGGCGCTAAACCTTTCCTGTTGTTCGGTGGGAAGACCAAATTCAATATTTATGTTTAGTTTTGTTTAAGGCCGACAGACCCGGCTGGCTGTGGAGTAAAAGGATATACCTCCTTTATCAGACTTGGCTTCCAAAGATGTCTGCCCTCTCCCCCTGTTCTGGCTGATACTCTGCATTCACAAGTATGGGAAACAGCAAAGAGGCCACTGAGAGACTCCCCAAGGGTCTGATAGCTGGATGAGGACACCCTGGAACTGAGGGGAATCTTAATGGCCATTTTATCCATCCCTCTCTCTGCTTTGAAGCCCCAGTCCCAGAGGCCACCCAAGGCAAGACAGTGAATTATACAGTTGTCAACATTGCCATCTCGGGTCTACTTTTCCCTCCATCATTTTCGCTCTTTTTGGTGCTTTCTCTCCTTCTGGAATCTTCTCCTTCTCCTCTGAGTAACGTCCTGGCTACTTTAGATCTCCATGTCTATGGTAGAACACAACCTAAGTGGTTATTGTGTGGTTAAATATCAGCAACTCACTTTGTTACCACTAGCAACTCTATTAGCCTTTTAAAATGCAATTCTCAAGGAAAAAGTAATGTTTAACTCTTTTCTAATGGTAGAACACTAACCAACTCATTACCATTGAGTTGATGCCCACTCATAGCAACCTTACAGGATCGTCTAGAACTGCCCCATAGGGTTCCCAAGGCTGTAATCTTTATGGAAGCAAACTGCCACGTCTTTCTCCCAGGGAGTGGATGGTGCGTTTGAACCACCAACATTTTGGTTAGCAGCTGAGTGCTTAACCACTGAGCCACCAGGGATCCTGGGTAAAGCACTAAAACTAAACCCAAACCCAGTTGACTGCGACCATAGCAACCCTATAGGACAGAGAGGAACCGCCCCATAGGGTTTCTAAGGAGCAGCTGGTGGATTCGAACTGCCGATCTTTTAGTTAGCAGCCCAACACTTAACCACTGTGCCACCAAGGCTCCAGGTAGAGCAGTAGGTATCATAATGCCTCAAGGAAGAAAGCTTTTTGGGTTCTGGGATTCTGTCTTCCCTTTTTCAGATTGTTGTGTGTAGGCAGTCATTGATTCTGAATATCTACTTTATCAACGATCGCATTTTGGACGATATATAATTTTCCTTGGAAATGCACTTGAATATTTACCAGGAGGGGGTCTTTTAGATAACATCACCATATTTACCTAAATCTAAAATCTTGAATATAATGAAAAGTATCGTATCTGGACTGTCTTGTAAAATTTCTAGGATTTATAGTTGTAAACTCCATGAGAGAAAGATCTGGCGATCCGCTCCAGTGATGATTACAGCCAAGAAAACCCTATGGGCAGTTGTACTCTGTCACATGGGGTCGCTAGGAGTCGAAATCGACTCAATGGCACCTAACAACGGTGACAAACTGCAAACCAGTTAGCACTCCTGACATTAAATGGGATTTGCCATCATATTTGCCTCACTAGCACTTTTCCAGCCCTTTCTTAGAGTGGAAGGGCCACAGATGAGGGTCTGAGGGTGGATGACTCTCAGGCTCCAGAGGCTGGCAGAGGGAAGAAAGGCGATGCCTTCACCATTCAAGAGTCCCCTGGGTGGTGCAAATGGTTAGCATCCTGCACCGGACAGGAGGTTGGCAGCTGAACCCACCCAGCGGCGCTGCAAAAGACCTGGCAATCTGCTTCTTTAAAGATTAAAAAAAAAAATTAAAGATTACATATCTATAAAGAAAATCCTATGGAGGTCAATTCTACTCTCAACGCATGGGGTCACCATGAGTCAGAATCAACCTGACGGCAACAAGTTTTTTTTTTTTTTTTTTTTCTTGGTGGGAGGTGGTTTCTCCAGTAGAGAAAGAGAAGTCTAACCAAGCTCAATAGCCTCCTCCATCTCCAGATCCCCTAAGAAAAAGACTGGGACTGGGATTCTCAGTGATGAACCACTGGGTCCTGCCCAACCTGTTGTCATCTTCCTTTGATGACTTTGTTTTAGAGAAAGAAAACTACCTCTCAAAAGCTTGAGCCTATCAATTTCCCCATCATATGTTTTCATTGTGTTTATAATTAATAAAACATGCTGCAAGCTGCACATTTAGACTTTTTTCAAAAAAAACGTATGAAAATAACATAGAAACAAATCAAAACCAAGCCCACTGACTCATAGCCACCCTATAGGACAGAGAATTGCCCCATAGGGTTTCCAAGGCTGTAATCTTTACTGAAGCAGATTGCCACATCTTTCTCCTACAGAAGAGCTGGTGGGTTTGAACTGTTGATCTTTCAGTTAGCAACTGAGTGCTGAACCACTGTGTCACCAGGGCTACCCTGGAATAGCATATATGTGATTTTCATCGTTGTAAACCAGTCCCTGCTACCACCTGTCTGCGGGTTTGCTGTAATGTGTTGGTTTGCATGTTGCTGTGATGCTGGAAGCTGTCTCACCGGCTTTTCAAATATCAGCAGGGTCACCCATGGTGGACAGGTTTCAGTGGCGCTTCCAGACTAAGTCAGGCTAGGAAGAGAGGCCTGGCGATATAATTCCAAAAATTAGCCAGTGAAAACCCTGTGGATTACAGCACAGTATTGTCTGATAAAGGGCTGGAAGAGAGCCCCCTAGGTTGGAAGGCCACAACAGTAGACTGGAGCATACCAGTGGTCATGAAAATGGCCCAGGTTACGGCGTTGTCTCATTCTGTCATACATGGGGTTGCCATGAGTCAGAGTTGATTTTGTGGCAACCAACAAGTCAGTCCCCAAGTGTTTTCAGTCTCAACAGAGAATACAGGTGGGTTGTGTCATTGTCAGATGACACAAGCATTGAATGTATTTGATTCAACGGTATCTTTCTGACGCTGTTTGTTCTGAGTGTATAATCTAAGACTAACAGCAATGGAGCGCTTTCTGACATGTTTTAGATGCTGTTTCCCAATTCTCAGCAATTTGCCATTGCTCGACCAATACAGCCCGTGTATAATAAGATGATGTTTCAGCAGAAGAATAATGTGTGTTCAGATATTAGTATTAAAAGCATGTAATAAATAAGCTATTTTCCTGAAAATGTTTTAATAGTCTGCTCATAAAAGGATTTATGCCCATTGTAAAAATTTTGGAAAACATAGGGAGGTGTAAAGAAGAAAATCAATGCCATTCATGATTCCACCGACATTTTTTTTTTTTTTTTAGAACACAGGTAACCTTTTAATATCTACAACTAGATCATAGGCATGAACCAAAAGCCAAACCCATTGGCGTCAAGTTGATTCCAACTTATAACGACCCTATAGGACAGAGGAGAACGGCCCCATAGGGTTTCCAAGGAGTGCCTGGTGGATTCTAACTGGCGACCTTTTGGTTAGCAGTCAGAGCTTTTAACCGCTACACCACCAGGGTTTCCAAGATATACATAAAAAAAAAAAAATACATATACACCTATAAAAAGTAAAATAAATAAATATTTTGTAGTTTCACTGCCCATAACAATTTTTGTACACTTCTATTAACATTAATGCTATGAACGTTGCCTGCCATCGGGACAGAATTCTTTATAAACAGTTTTTAATGGCTTGGGAAGGCAGTGTTATGTGAGCGTAGCACAATGTTTACTCATTCTCAGCAGTTCTACAAGAAGGCTGCTTTCAATTTTTCGCTATTATAAACAATGCTACAATGAGCACCGTTGTCCCTACCCCCTAGGTTTTGTGAGGACGGAATGACATGACCCATGCAAAGCTCCTAACAGTGATACACGTTCAAAATGCCTCTGCTTCCTCCTGTCTTTCCTCCCCCACACCTACTTTCCTCCTTTGCTACCTTTCATGCAGTTTTACTTTTTCCCCCTTCAAAACAGAATTGTAGAATTGTAGCTGTTTGCTTAAGGCATAAACACATTTCCACGCTCGATACAGAACACCAGGCTGCTTTTCAGAGAGCCTGTGCCAGTTTGTACTTCCACATGGAGTACTGTCATCTGAATCCAGGTCTTGGTTGGTTTGCAATGCTTCATTATCCTTCGTCTCAATCTTATCTTGTGTCAAAATACAAGGGGGCGGGAGAAGTGGGCACTGTGAAGTGGATAATTACTGAGCGGAAGGCCGGTGAACAGGTTGCCGTTGCCGTCCTTGCCTGCTCCTGGCTTTATCCTGCTGAAACCACTGGAGGATCAGCCCAGTTGGTTCCTGGACCAATGCTGATCAAAACTGGTGGTGCGTTAGGATTTCATCCTCTCTGACCAGTTGTCAGCAAGTCAGTTCTGCTGTGTGTGTCAGAGTAGAGCTGTGCTCCATGGGGTTTTCAATGCCTGACTTTTTGGAAGTAGATTGCCAGGCCTTTCTTCCGTGGCACCTCTGGGAGGACTTGGACCTCCAGCCTTTTGGTTAGCAGCGGTTCATGTTAACCATTTGTACCGCCCGGGGACTTCTTCCCTTCTCTAACCCAAACCCGTTGCTGATGATCCAATTCTAACTCACAGAGACCATGTAGGACAGATTAGAACTGTCCCATGGGGTTTCCAAGGCTGTAATCTTTATGGAAGCAGATGGCCAAATCTTTCTCCTGCAGAGCTGCTGGTGGGTTTGAGCCACTGACCTTTCAGTTACCTGTTGAGCACTTAACCAGTGCCACCAGGGCTCCTATCCCTTCTCTAAAGACCTATAATCAGATCACTATGTAGGCGATGTGACCCAAACATCTTCCTGTGCATCAGACCCCTTTAGTTCCACCATATTTAGTAGATCCCTAAAATTGGCCCCTGTTCTCACTCCTGGTTTTTATCTTACCCCTTCCTTGTAACTGACGCCCTTTCCTAAGCACTGGCCCCCTTGGCTGGGCCCTTGAGCTCTTGTCTGGTTCTTGCCCATCCCTTTGCCCTGGGGAAATACAGTCTAGTCCCCACTGGATGGGTCACAGGGAAGCACACTGCTGTCACTCTGTCACATTTACTTAGAAATTTTTGCTGCTCTCTCCCATCCACAAGAGTCGAGCCCCTTGGGTGTTTACGGCACTCCAGCTCAAGGTGAAATATCCGTTCTTCTCTGGAGTTTGGCCAAAACCCTGGCCCTGGGGCTGATTTGACCATCTGTTTGGACCCCTCCATTCGCAACATCCTTCCGTCTCTACTGGCCAATGCTACTGAGTTCTCAGTCTGCTCATGGCTGAGCCAACTCAAGAAACAATAACCCTGGTGTACCTCTGCCTATTTCATGGCCGCGAGGAGAAGCAGCAGCTGGCAAGAAACGTGTCGTTCGATAGTCCTGGCGCCTATGGGAACCACAGAGTTAAGCATTCCCACCCCTTCAGGTCACCTTTCACATTTGATTGATTTTTTTCGATTGGTTGTTTGCCTAACCTGATCACAGAGTTTGGGCAGGAATTTCTGTTGACACTTTTTTCACTTTGGTAAAGTTTAAACATAACTTATCACAACGCTGACACATCTGGAAGGCCATGTTTAGCCCCCCATCCTGTTCTCTACCTATTTCAGTAATGAGAACATAGGAGACAAAGGCATTTTTTTATAAATGGGAAGCAAATTGATTGCACTGGGCCTTTTTGGAGAAAAGTCTTAGACGTTCATTCTAGGTTACGATCACTGCTGGACAATCCTCCTTGGCTCTAGAGTTAAAAACCTTCATATTTTAATTCCCATAGGTGAAAACCATCCATTTCTTGGAGGACAAATACTTCTAGGTGTTTCTTTTCCCAATAAAGTGACTGAAGGGCTGGAATAAAAGTTGCATAGGGTATAGGGTCATTGAGTCTCAGAGTCTAGATACAAGTTTTTAAAGATCCTCCGGTTCCACATAGTTCTTAATGTGGATATCCTTTCTACAACACCCCTACCTGGGAACTATAGGTCTCTGTACCCATACAGCTCAGTCCATTTTGGGATTATCTGAGTAATAATAACGTCTTCCTTTTACTAAGTGGTAAACTACCTCTGCAAGGCATTAGTGGTTCAATGGTAGAACTCTCCCATTCCATGCAGGAGTCTTGAGTTCGATTCTCAGCCAATGCACCTCATGGCCAACAACTTTCTGTCCGTCAACGGAGGCTTGTATGTTGCTATGATGCTTTGCAGGTTTCAGTGGAGCTTCCAGACTAAGATGGACTAGGGAGAATGGCCTGGTGATCTACTCCTGAAAATCATCCTAGGAACACTCTATAGACGACAACGTTCCAATCTGCAACCAATCATGGGGATGGCACAGAACCGGGCTGAGTTTCACTCTACTGTGCATGGAGTTGCCATGAGTTGGGGGCTGACTAGACAGCAGCTAACGACACCACCACCAACACCACCGCTATCTCTAACTTCAATAGACTCCATAGGTATTAAATAGCCCATGGAAGAGAAAGCTGGGCAGATCCCAGAATTTATTGTTAAGGAGTTGAGAGTCTAGCAGTGGAAATGGTCACATAGTATGATGCGCGATGTTTCTGGGAGACACTGGTGGAGGAGTGCTTAGGGGAAGAGGGAGGAGGCCTCACAGAGAAATCGGCCTTGGAACTGAGCCTCGAGGGGAAGGGTAGAATTTCACTAGGCTGAGAAAGTGGGAGAGGGGCACACTGGCTAGCCAGGAAAACGTAAACACAGTCACCAAAGCCCAAACCAAACCAGTTGCTGTTGAGTCAGTTCCAACTCTTGGCAACCCCCTGTGTGTCACAGTAGAACCGTGCTCCATGGGGTTTTCAGTGACTGTCACCTGAGGAGTCTCCAGGTAGATTCAGACTGTCCACCTTTTGGATGGTAGCTGAGCTCTTAACCATTTGCCCCACCTAGGGACTCCTTAAGCCCCATCACCCGGGTGTGAAAATGCATGGGCCAAAACAGAGCAGGTGCGGAATGAGATGATGCTGGAAAGTTGGGTTTGGGAAAGGTTGTGGAGGGCCTCGAATGTCATGCTGAGGAGTGTGGACCTTACCCGGTGGAAAAGAGGAGCGCTTAGCTCCATTCAAGTGAAAAGTGAAACATTGGGGTGGAAACAATGTAACTCTCAACTGAACCAGGTTAACTAAGACATGGTGGTCAAGGTAGCGTTGAAGTTAAGAAATGTTTGGGAGGCAGGGTCCCAGAACTTAGTGATGGGTTGGATTTGGAGGTTGACAGAGGACCTAGTTCTGAATTCTGTTGCTTCCTGAACCATCACCTTGCTTCCTCAGAATTCTCTTTTCTGGCACTCAGTTTACCACATCCCACGTGCTTTCTGGGGCCATCAACATCCTCATCACCTGTCAGAAGACAGTGGTTTGTTGGGGTCCCTCTTAAATATATATTCCAAAAGATTCAAGATGGGGGAGGACACAGAATCTTTCCACATGGATAGGACATTTCTCCCCCTCTTTTGTGTCTTGTCGTTACCTCCCTAGCCCGTCTGCTCTGCGAATTTCAGTTCATTCATCAGCATAATGTGGTGAAGAGTGGAGTACATGATCACTTAAAGGAAAAGTGAACTCAAGTCATTTTTGAACACTCATTTGTTCATTCAACCAGAATTTCTGATGTCTCATAGTGTGCAAGACATTGTGGTTAAATGCCTACTATGTGCCAGGCACACTGCTGGGCCCATGGGGTATAACCATAACCCAAACCCATTGCTGTTGAATTGAGACTGTCTCATAGTGACTCTATAGGGCAGAATAGAACTGCCCCATAGGGTTTCTAAGGATGTAATCTTTACACATCTTTCCCCTGCGGAGCAGCTGGTGGATTTGAACCGCCAAACTTTTGGTTAGCAGCTGAGCACTTTAACCACTGCACCACAAGGGCTTCATGGGGTATAAAGTTGGGTACATCCCAGGATTTACCTTTAAGGAGGAGTTCATAAATATCTAAATACATAGAAAAATATTTAAGTTTCTAATAACAAGGGACTTTGAGTCTAAAAGGCAATAAATGACAGTCACCCATACTTTCATTCATGTCATGATGATAATAATAATACCTAACATGCATTGAATGCTGTGAAAGACCTCTTTAAAGTGTTAAAAATCAAAGATGTCACTTTGAGGACTAAGGTGTGCCTGACCCAAACCCTGGTACTTTCAATCACTTCATATAAATGCAAAAACTGGACGATGAATAAGGAAGACCAAAGAGTTGATATATTTGAGTTATGATGTTGGCAAAAAATACTGAATACACCATTGAATCCTGCCAGAAGAATGAACAAATCTGTATAGTCAGAATGTTCCTTAGAAGCAAGGATGGTGAGACTTTGTCTCACGTACTTTGGACATGTTATCAGGAGGGACCAGTCCCTGGAGAAGTACATCATGCTTGATAAAGCAGAGGGTCAGTGGAAAAAAGGAAGACCCTCAATGAGATGAGTTGACACAGTGTCTACAACAATGGGCTTCAACACAGCAGTGACTGTGAGGATGGCAGAGGACTGGGTGGTGTTTCGTTCTGCTGTGCATGGGGTCACTGTGGGTTGGAACCGACTGGACAGTACCAAACAACAACAGCATGTATTGAACTCTTTCTCTGTGCGGGCATCATTCTAAGTGCTAACATGAGTTAACTCATTTAATCCTCCCAGTAAACTGTGAGGTAGATAGGTACCCTTACTAGTATTCCCATTGTGCAGAGGAGGAAACTGAGGCACTGTTGCCCAAAGTCATACAGTGAAGAATAAGCGGAATCAGGATTCACACTCACGCCTTCTGCCTCCTGAGCCGGCACCCTCTACCACTTAGTCTCTTGCAAATAACCAAGATACGTGGTAGAAGGAGAAAAGTGCCGTGAAAGAGAAAGTGCAGACAGCTGGGCATTCGTGAATGATTCATCCCTGGTGTGGGCTTCTCTCTGGAGTGTTTCTGGGTCTGGAAGAGGGAGGAGATAACTGGCTTCCCTCCATGCATCTGTCTGCTTCTACCTGTAATTTACAGCAGGGAGGCTCACATCCAACTGGACTTTGGTGTTAAAGTGATAATGTTTTATGCTTTTGCTTTTAGCAGGTGACAATAAAAAAAATCAATGGCGTATAATTACAGGGCCTTGAAGTTTAGTGTTGCCCCAGTCTGTAATGAAACTCCATTTGTGGTGTGACAACCATGGAGCAGACATTTATCTCTCCTCAAATTGCAGGGTGGTTTATTATGTTACTGGCTGGCTACCTCTTGCAGAAGGGACCAGGTAATGTGCCAGGTTGCACCGGTGAGTAATCACCTGGCTTTATGATTCAGGGTAAATCAGTCACACAGACTTCTGGCGTTGGCTTAACGAGGTTAGATCAGCAAGCAGCAAGCGCAGAGCTTGGGAAACCGTAGTTGGTCAACAGCCTCCAAGTGCTGACAGAGGTCTCTAGAAGGACTGAACTTGGAGTTAATGCCCAGCAGTTTCTCTGCAGGTGGGTGGTAAGAATCTGGGCTTTGGTTTGGGAATTGGCTCTCAAGGGGGCCAAACCCATTGCCATCAAGTCAATTCTGACTCATAGGGACCTTACAGTACAGAGTAAAACTGCCCCATAGGGTTTCCAAGGCTATAAACTTTACTGAAGCAGACTGCCATGTCTTTCTCCCATGGAGTGGCTGGTAGGTTTGAACTGGCTACCTTCTGGTTAGCAGCTGAGCGCTTAACCACTGCACCACGAGGCCTTCTTCACAAGGGTGCAGGAGTTCTAAAATACATTTGAACCTGCAGAGAACTTTTGTGGAGCAGTAAATCAGTAAATAAATACGTAAAACAAAACAAAATACAAAACCAATAAGTCTTTCCCCACTCTCCAACTGGTATCCTTTGTCATATCCCTATTCAGTGATTTGGGGAGGGGGAGGTGGTGTAGAAGGGAAATGGATTATAGAATATCGTGGTGGGTGATGGCCCCCCGGAGGAAAGCATCCTGTCTCCTCACATCTAACCTTGGTTGTAGGGGTGGGAGGAGTTTTGGCACAATACTCAGTGACTATCTTTCCAAGCCCCTCGATGTCACAAGAGCCAGCTTTCATTGCTTGAGCTAGGGTCAGGGCAGGGGAAATGCATTACACGTTCCCTTTGCTCTTTGTACCCTGACTTTTTCTGAGCTAAATTAGATGGTTCCTCTGAGTATCTCTCTGGCATTTGCCAACAGGGACAAATTGAAGGCCATCAGGACCTTCTTCTCCCTTGGGTGGACCCTCCTAATCGGATGTTACATGAAGTTATTTTGTTTGCCTTCCTCTGTGTGTATAATTTTGGAGTCCCTGGGTGGCACGAATGGTTAAGAACTCATCTGCTAGCTGAAAGGTTGATGGTTCGAGTCCACTCAGAGGTGCCTTGGAAGAAAGGCCTGGCTCCCAAAGATCACAGTCATTGAAAATAAATGGAGCACACTTCTACTCTGAAACATATGGGGTTGCCATGAATTGGAACCAACATGACGACAATTCTTTTTTTTTTAATTATCATCAAGACTTTAAATGCTCCCTATTCAGGTAAGATTTCTAAGGTTGAAAGAAATACCTCCAACAACTGTCTAAGATAACCGAAACCTAACCACTGCTATTGAGTTGGTTCCCACTCATAGTGACCCTGTGGGACAGAGTAGAACTGCCCCATAGAGTTTCCAAGGAGCATCTGGAGGATTCGAACTACTGACCTTTTGGTTAGCAGCTGTAGCATTTAACCACTATACCACTAGGTTTATGAGATGGTGGGGGAAAGGGTTAATGGCTTTTGTGGTCTAAGTCTCCCACCTCATGTGCAAACTTGAGGTCACAGAGCCATGGACCATCTTGGAATCACCTTTCTGTATCTCACCTGATGACCTATTAGTTTGATAGGGGGAAAGAAGGAAAGGAAAGACGAGACACCCCCAGTGCTGGATACCTTGGGAGTTTGAACTTTGTTGTTGTTATTGCTTTGGGGTGTTGATCTTTCCTCCTCTCTGGATGACAAGAAAGCGATTCATGTTCAAGGGAGAGATCCTTTCTCCTGTTTCACCGACAAGGAAACTGTCAAAAAGCCCATCCCTATAAACACTAACCTGGCAGGGGAGACCAAGCCTCCAGATGGAAAATCAAAGTAATGGATCTGGCAGGGAGTTGCAAAGATGGTTTGAATCAGAGGCAGAGACAGCCCCATGGATATCGGGGTGGGGGCTTGGGGGCTGTCTGCACCATTGTGCCAGGATGGCTGGGAGCCTGGGCCAGTGAGTTTCCATTTGCTGGAGAAGGCAGCCCCTGTCTGTAGAGAAAGCCAGATCATGGCAGGTCTCTGGTTTGAATTCGGCTCATTGGAGGGTCCTCCGAGCTAATTGGGAAGGAGCCGGACTGTGTTTTCTTTCCTGCTTAATAACACGGGGAATTGCTTACAGCTCTGGACTTTATTAGGGGGAATTTGACATTGTTTTGTTGGACAGAGGCTCGGGTCCAGGAAGCTAATCTCTCACTCCTGTTTGGCTTTGTTAAGGAGCCAAGGGGCCCCGGCCTGTTTGCTATTGGTTATTACAGAGACTGAGGGGGGAAAAAGGAAGGGACAAGAGAGTGGAGGTGAATTTTCCTCCTCACACCTAACTCTAAAAACTTAGTGCTGTAGGTATTGGGTCCCTGGGTGGTACAAATGGCTAGTGCACTTGACTTCTAAGCAAAGTTTAGAGGTCCAAGTCCACCTAGAGGTGCCTTGAAAGAAAAGCCTGGCACTCTACTTCTGAAACAATCAGCCATTGAAAACCCTATGGAGCACAACTGTACTCTGACACACACAGTATCACCATGAATTGGGGTCAAGTTGACAGTAACTGGTTTAAAGATAAGACAAACGTCAGTAACAGAGTTCAGAAGGTATTTGCATCTGGATTAGAGAAATTCAACAGCATCCATGCCATAAATATTTATTCAGCATTGGTTATTTGCAAGGGATCGACTCGATGGCACCCAACAATAACACTAAATACAGTAGCACCCCCCCCATCTGCGGTTTCCCTTTCTGAGGTTACCCGAGGTCAACCGAGGTCTGAAAATGTAAGACAAGAACTGTGATGAAGTCTTGTGCTGTCCAGCTCTGCCCTGTCTGGAGACCACATTCATATAACTTTTATTACAGTGTATTGTTGTTTTGTTATTAGTTACTGTTGTTAATCTCTTACTGAACCTAATTTATAAATTAAACTCTATCATAGGTGTGCATGTATCAGACAAAACAGTATACATAGGGTTCAGTACTACCCTTGGTTTCAGGCATTCACGGCGTGTCTTGGAACTTATCCCCTGAGGATAAGGTGGTGACTGCTGTATGCAAAGCTAGGAATCCCTGGATGGTGCAAATGGTTAAGCACTTGACTATGAGCGGAAGGGTTGGGGGTTTGAACTCACCCAGAGACACCTCAGAAGACAAGCCTGGTAATCTGCTCCTGAGAGGGCACAGCCTTGAGAACCCTGTGGAGCAGTTCTACTCTGCACACACAGGGTTGCCGGGAGTCGGAACTGACTCCATGGCAATGCGTTTGGTCCTGTGCTGGCAGTGAACAAGATCCAGGGAACCTCTGCCATTTGAGACTTTATATGTCAGCCATCCCAAGAAGATACTGAACCATTTCTCCTGATCTGAGGAAG
Source organism: Loxodonta africana (assembly GCF_030014295.1). Classification (NCBI taxonomy): domain Eukaryota; kingdom Metazoa; phylum Chordata; class Mammalia; order Proboscidea; family Elephantidae; genus Loxodonta; species Loxodonta africana. Next base: position 20,884,472 of record NC_087359.1, read on the forward strand.
CTGGGACTCTGGAAGAAGAGACTCCTCATAGAACTATTAATGACCTGGGCTTTCTTCTTGCACTGGAGGAAGTTCCAATATTCAGCTACTTGACAAGCCCTGGCGACCTGGCCCTTAGGGGAAGATCCACCACAATTAGCTTCCCTTAGGGGGAGCTTTACCACAATTAGTGCTCATAGAAGAATGATCAGTGGACCCTGAAAAGAATACATAGCAGGCATGTGATACCTGGGCAGAACAGAAAGTCCTTCATCCTGTGGGATGAGCAAGGGCAATCCCAGGGCCTAGTGGCTACCCGGAAACCCTGGTGGCATAGTGGTTAAGAGCTACAGCTGGACTGCTAACCAAAAGGTTGGCAGTTCGAATCCACCAGGTGCTCCTTGGAAACTCTGTGGAGCAGTTCTACTCCATCCCATAGGGTTGTTACGAGTTGGAATCAATTCGATGGTAATGGGTGTTGGCTACCCATCACACGCAGTCCCTTAATTGTTGCATGTTCCCTGGCAAAGGTGTCCATGCATCTAGAGCAAGGTCTAAGAGGAATGAAACTGTCCAGAACAGCTGCTCCAAAGGGTGTACCTTGACCCTCCCTTGAGAAACACTGGACTGCAAATCGGAAGACCTGTGTTCTGGTCTTATCTTAGCCGCCCTGGGTCATGTGACCTTGCGCCTTTTAAACCTTAGTATGTTCATTCATAAAGTGAGAATACTGTCAGCTTTGTCTTTCCTACAGGGCCCTTATGAAGCCAATATAATGTAGTTCATGCCAAAGTCCTTTTGGAAGCTGTAAAAACCATTCAGATGTATGAATGTTTGAAGGATGTGCTCTTGCCTCCCTTACCTGTTCTCTGAAGAGCCACAATCTTGGCTGCAGTGACGGAAACAGCAGGGCAGGCGGGAATCATCCATGTGTTGTCAATTTCTACCAATAGCCTCTTTCAGCATTTTGTGACCTGCCTCTATTAATTGCAAGCTAAGTGATGAACTGAATGGGCATGTGTGCGTACACGCTCATACACCTCTGTTTAATTATCATCCTATAAATCATTAAATTCCTTTTCTTTGCATACAGTTCTGCTGTTAGACAGGGATATGCTGGTAAATGTTTAACAGCCAGCTCTCTGAAAAAAACGATTCATATTTATATACACACGGGCTTGTTATAACTCTTATTGGTATAAAGGATACTTAGCACACAATTGGGAAATAATTATAAAGTACACAACAATACCCTTTTATGTAAATTCCACATAGCCAGTTAATTCTCACAAAATCTTTTTTTTTTTTTTTGCAGTGGAAAAAGGAGTACAGTTCCAGCATGCATGCTGGTTAATATTTTTTGCTGTTAAAGAATCAGATGAAAGAATGAAGATGTATGTCGGAACCTCACTCGTTAGTGATTTCTTTGTTAATAATTTCTTCTCTGCATCAGAGAATAGTTTTTGAATACTGGAAGAAAATTTCCTTTTTTTTTTTTTTACTGTTTAAAATGTAACTACTGTAGGCATGACATACGTTTACACTTAATCTGCGCATTAATATTAATTGTCTAGACAATTACAAACTCATAAATCAAACCCTGATTTGCAGCATTTTCAGATTCCTGTGGTATAAATATTCCCTCCATGGATGATTTCAAGCTACCAACGTGATGTTAGTGAAGAGAGAGCTGGGAAGAGCTGCGGAGTAGCCACCATTACACACTGTTTCCCCCACACAGACACGATGGACTAAATAACCTCAATAATATGGGTAATACAGTGAAACCTATGAGGGCTGGAACTCGACGAGACTTTCTGGTTTTTCCGGGTCTTGCAAGTTTTCTGCCTCTGATAGCGTGCAGTCTTACTACTTTTCTTCACACCCTATTAGTGAAAAATATTTACATTTTCCTTCTCTGACAGGTTTCTGCCTTACACAAACTCTGGCTTTCGTAGGGTTTTACTGTAGTAAAATGTTGTAAAATAATAAGGAAGTGGTGAGTTTCTTGTCTGTGCTTTTAATATCATTTACTTAATTGTAAGTTTAGAAAATTTAACTTTTAATGATGGCTCGTTTAATCACTGTCTCGAAAAACTTTAGTCAAATTAACAATCGGCCCTTGTGAGTGAGTAGCTGACTCCAGCACGCCACTGTGTGTTTTTCTGTTCCTCGTGAATCTGGAGACAGTTACTGTGGACTTAAACGTGCCAGGTGCTGGGGATTCAGTGATATAGTCCCTGATCTCATGCAGCTTACAGTCTTCTTGAAAAACAAGTAAATAAACCATGATTTTAGGAGCCCCGGTAGTGCAATGGTTAAGGAAGGGCTCGGTGGTTGGAATCTACCAATGGTTCCACAGAAGGAAAGAGCTGGGGATCTGCTCCCATAAAGATTATAGCATAGGAAACCCTATGTGGCATTTGTACTCTGTCATACAGGAAAGCTGTGAGTCAGAATCGACTCACCACCACATAGCAGCATCAACAAGCCATAATTTCAGAGCAGTTTTCTAAGTGTGAGTTTGTTTTGTGTTTTAGTTTGTTGTTGGTTGCCATCAAGTCAGCTCCAACTCATGGCGACTTCATATATAACAGGTATCACGAGAGCAAAATGTCTACTTTGTGTCAGAGTGCATCTTGGTCCCCTTCTCATTTCCCACTCTGGCCCTTGCTGTAACTGCGCTTCAGTTTTCTGGCTCAAATGTCTTTCCTGAATTTATATGAAGAACTTTGGCTAAGAACCATGGAGCTAAGGACCATGAGGTACCGTCTAGAATTTGATTTTAGAAATTTGACTCTTCAGTGGCATGGGACCGGCCTAATCAGAAGAGACTTCACCCAAACAAATCATAAGGTGTTCTGATAATTTGTTTAGACTCCAGTGCTGGCTTCTCCTTTACTGTCAGACTTAGTCCTGAGACCCCCGCCCCCCCCCCCCCCCGCAACCTTAACATGGTCAGTGCAAATGCTGGGTCCCAAGCAAAAATAAATATAGGAATACAACTTTAAAAAATGCCAACTTACCCTTTTTTAAGAATAAAAGAGTTCATTTTGAGAGAACTGGCTTCGGTCAAGTGGATTCCGACTCATAGTGACCCTACAGGACAGAGTAGAACTGCCCCACAGGGTTTCCGAGAACTGGTGGATTCCAGCTGCCAACGTTTTGATTAGCAGCCAAGCTCTTAACCACTGTGCTGCCCCAGGGCTCCCAACTTGAGAGGCCTTCCTCGTTTTTTGTAGGATCCTCCCCTCCCCCAATCAGGGATTTTCCAAGCAAAAAGATGTAGGTTTCTGAGAGTATCGATCATTTTGTACAGAAATGGATGTACGTGCGTGTGTGTGTATGTGTGTGCATAACTTTGGACCTGGTTCAGGGTGTGTGCAGGAAAACAGTATCAACTGTAGCATGATAATACGAAGATTACTTGGCCCTTTAGATCTGATAACCCTTGAGCTTCTTGGTCTGATTTTCTAGGCATACTTATTTACTAACCACTTAGTTCTAATTTATTCGGAGCACTGTCATCCCACTTTAACATTTAAATAGCGCTTTCTAAGTCGGAGGGTATATTCTCATGGTAGGCTAACCTTGCAGACTGTTTTAACTTCATGGTAGAGCTGATAACTTGACTGAAATATTAAAGATAAACACGCTTGCCTCCCCGAACTTAAAAAAAAAAAAAAAAGACGCTCTTGGTTCATTCTGCAAGTATATCTTCATTGGGTTTATTCCCGAGGTTTTATTTTATATCACCCGTTCTAAGGGAGACAGAACAGATTCACTGGGTGAATTTTAGACGAGAAAAATGGATACAGCGCAAAGCACACCTGTGCGTCCAGGCGCACGCGCGCATGCTCACGCACACAGAAGAATTCCCTTCATGTATCAGTAGCGATTATTCATTCAAAAGGGGCTAAAGGTTAGCAGCGAGTTCTCTGTCATCGTGTGTAATATCTCCTGAAAATGACTTGGAAAACTTTAATTATGCTCGTGCCTTATTTTCAGCTCCTGTTATCTTTTGAACTCCTGGAGGGCAGGGAGGATGGGCTACCCTGCAGCTTGGGCTTTTTCTAAAGAGCCTTTGTGTCTCTGCCCAGGTATTGGTGGCGCAACAATCGTAGGTCCCTCGTTTCACTCCCCACCCCCCTCCGCACACCACCCAGGTCTGAATGTGGGCCTGTGTTCTTCTGGTCTACCGTCCTCAGCTCGGCACAGGGGACCGAAAGAGAATGGGCTGCAGGAATGCTTCCTGAACAGAGCCAAATTGTTCAGGCTGCGTGAAGAAGAAAGAAAAACTGGGGGGGAGGGGAAGAAGAAGAAAAGCTTGCCTTGTCGGTTCAATTTCTCTGGAGATATTTGGAGGATAACACAGTAATTTTTTTAGGGGGGGTGCTGGGGGAGTGAAAAGGAGAGAGCCGAGTTTTCTGGACACAGTGGTCCACACAGAAAGGTGACATTTGAGAGAACAATTGCTAGGTTGTTTGGCCACATTTGCTGCTATGAATGAGGCTTAAGAAAAGGTGTCTTTGGATTGCTACTAATAGTCATCTTCATCATTCCTGCCCTCTCTCTCTCTCTTTCTCAGTTCCCTTATGAAATAAGGGCACCCAGGTAATAAACAAAGCACTATAAAAGATTCGATTCAGGTACTCTCTGGGCTCATTCAATGTCAGGAGCATTCTGCATACCACCGCTGGTGTTTTCTGCTTCAAAAGCCGGTTTGAGGTGGAGGAATAGTGGCGGGATTAGACTAAACCCCTTTCTCCCTGTCTGCAACCTTGCTGAATTTTGTGAGGGGCTCTGGGATGCGTCCTTGGTCAGCTAAACCACGCCTGACAACCAAGTGACAGAGGAAAATGTAGCAGGGTAGAGACCCTTGGATTTGCTAATTTGGATTTTGGATTTTACCTTTCTTTTTCCAGCTTCCTTTACCAGATCCAGGTGAGTAGACGCCTGGGTTAAAAAGCTGTTTGCCAGTCGAATCTGACTTTTTTTTTCTTGCCCTTTTGGGAGATGGTCCAGCTGCGATCCTTATTTTCTACTCCTTTGCCTTCGCTTGGGCACTAGTGTTTACCTGCAGTCTCCCACCAGAATCCTTTCTGGCTGCCTGAGAAGCAGGGTAGACACTGCAAAGAAGGGTTGTTAATGTGTAGGAATGGGGTGCTAGGGGGGCTTATTTGACATTGGGGGCTGTCAGTGATAAGTTGGTGAATGGAGAGAAGTGTGAGGATTCTTCTCCCAAAAGACAAACTTGCTGGCTATGAGTCTTCTTCTTGGACAGGTCTCTATCTTCTGCCTTTGCGTTTTCTATGCTTCTCCTTTGCTTTGAATCTGTACAATCTACAGTAAGTGAACATGGGAAGCGTTGGAGGGCATGAAAGGCCCTGCCTGGTTTCAAAGGCAAGAAGGTAAGGCAAGGGAGCAGCATGAAAGAGCCAAGCAAGGATCTGGTTTCTTAGAGTGTGTTGGTACCCAACTGTCCTTAACTAGAAAATTCACCCACACACAGGTGCTGGTGAGCAACTCCTATAGGTCTGGGGCTTCTGGGTGGACAAGTAACTAAAGATGAGAGGAGGGACCCCAGGGTTTAGGGGCTACTATACCTCACAGAACCTAGTGATTCTTTTCTCTGCCATTTGTTCTCCTTTTCCTGGTTCGCAAGAATCGTTACGTGGAATATAATCCAGTAATAGGTCTGAATGGAATGATACCAGCTTTGTAGAGACGAGAGTAGCGTTTGAGTGAATTCCTGCCTGTGTTTGTGTGTCTACAGGCACCATGGAATGTGATAGGCATACTTCAACAGGCTGCTTTACAAAACCTCAAAAATACCTGTATTGCTTCTGAGCAGTGTAATTACATCAGGTCTTTCGTGCTAGGCACCCCAGGGAGAAAATTGTTCTAGAACTATATATACACATCTCTCTTTTTGTTAGTGAATGATATCAAAGAGTGGCTCAAAGTGTACATTCTGTAAGATGGGACTCACTTATATTTATACAACACGTTTAGCCTCAGGATTTTCAGTACTTCCCGTTTGGCCCATTTATTATTATTTTTTCACCTTGGTTTTTTTGAGTAGAGAAACTGAGTCATTAGGGGTTTTACTTACTTTCTAGTTCATACAGAGGGAGTCTTTCTGGAGTTTAGCTAATCTCAGACTTGCCAAATGAGACAGACTTGTGTGTGTATGTGTGTGTCTACACACATATGTGTGTGTTTAAGCACATGTTTTAGAACGTATACTATGAAAGTTGTATACAAACACAATAGTGTATCGCTTCTTCTCGTCGGGTGCGTGTGTATAGGATAGTCACGCAGGAGGATCTTGTGTCATTGTGATTTGTTGGAATGGACTCAGTCTCTGGGTCTTTCAACACAGACTTTTCTGATAGCCTGCGGCGTGTGCCACGAAGCCCGAACGCTGCAAGGCAGGGCATTAATTCGTAGGAGCGGGGTTGTATTTAATACCTCATAAATGCATTTAAGGAAACCCTGGTGGTGTAGTGATTAAGTGCTACGGCTGCTAACCAAAAGGTCAGCAGTTTGAATCTGCCAGGCGCTCCTTGGAAACTCTACGGGGCAGTTCTACTCTGTCCTATAGGGTCGCTATGAGTCGGAATCAACTCGATGGCAGTGGATAAATGCATTTAACAGACATGTGCAGAGTTTAAAACATTTAGGTCTTCTCAAATAGGAAACAATAGAAGCTTGAAAGAGTCCCCAACTTGCCATCACATTGAAAATCACCACTTTATTTGTCTGACTTTGAGAAGTTTTTTTCCTGTGTTTTCCAAGGCACGCCAATTTCCCTGGAAATAATCACGCTTTTGACAGGGCTGGCTTTAGCCAGGAGCATAGTAGGGACTCAGGAGCTGTTAGAAGAGCGAAAGAAGGACTGAGTGGATCCCTGAACTGTAAGTGCTGGTGGAGGGCAGTGTGCCTTCTCTATTTCTACATGGACATGCTGTCTGGAGTAGCATATTCCCAGAGTTACTGGACTCACTGTCTTTTGACTCAACTGACAAACCTTTTTATTTCTTTTTTTAAAAATTGTACTTTGGATGAAGGTTTACAGAACAAACTAGTTTCTCATTAAAAAGTTAACACATGTATTGATTTATGACATTTGTTAACAACCCCATGACACATCAACACTCTCCCTTCTCAACCTTGGGTTCCCTATTACCAGTTTTCCTGTCCCCTCCTGCCTTCTAGTCCCTGCCCCAGGGCTGGTGTGCCCCTTTAGTCTTGTTTTGTTTTATGGGCCTGTCTAATGTTTGGCTGAAGGGTGAACCTCAGGAGTGACTTCATCATACTCTCGGGCTTTCTCCAGTCCCTGTCAGACCCGCAAGTCTGGTCTTTTTCTGTGAGTTAGAATTTTGTTCTACATTTTTCTCCAGCTCTATTGTGATCCCTCAGTTGACAAACCCGTTTCTTAATGTGTCTCATTTAATTTACCAGTGACTTAAACTTAGTCAATCAGCTGATTGCTTTGGTATTATGTAAATATAACATGAACCTTTCCTATCCTTCAACTTACCCTCTTAATATATCCTCCCATCATTATCTGTATTTCATCTGTCTCGATCTATCCATCTATGTATCTAATAACCAAAAACCAAACCCCTTGCCATCAAGTCAATTCCAATTCATAGTGACCCTATAGGACAGAGTAGAACTGTCCCATAGGGTTTCCAAGGAGTGACTGGTGGATTCACACTGCTGACCTTTTGCATGCACTTTAAGTACGGAGGTACGCCAGAAGTGAATTTCCTTTCCCAATGGATACCCATAACCCCTGATGGGAGACTTGGAATGGCCAGCTGAGCAGTGATAGCTCAGGGGTCACAAGATTGAAGGGGAAAGGGGGAGAGGAGAAACAGAGCAGTGCTAGAGAGCCCTATGGTGAACACTAACCACAGTCACAATCTAGATGCATTCTAATGAGCCTTTTGCCGGAAACACATTAGGTGAAGCAGTTGTCAATGACGTCTGGCCCCAGACATCTGCCTTTTATAGACTTATGTGAGCATGGGAACCCAAGGCTCTGAGACATTGTTCACTGTTGCTTTCTCTGCTTATTAGTCTGTGGGCAAGGGCGGCATGAACCGCTGGCCCAGCGGCCTTCGAGAACATCATGGCAAAATGCAGGAGAACACACAGGCTTGTGTTTGGACCTTTAAGAGGCTCTGTGGTGACTTGGTGCTCAGGAGGCTTTGAGAACAGATTGGCTTCTAGCCATTACTCTTGGCTAATAATTGCACTAATCTTTTTGAGGGAGCTTTTGTGTGCTCATGTTCCCCCTTCCCTCAGTCCCCAAACCAGAGAACAAAAGAAGAATTGTGTTTCTGCACTATTCCATGAGATAGGTCAGGGAACTGCAACGGGGTGAATGAGGGTGATGGGTGATGGGCGACCCACTGGGCCTTAGCCCGGAGCCATCCTGAAGGAACCGGAGACCTGAGCTTTGCAGCTTTGGCCAAATTAGAGCCAAACAGTTCACTGGCCGAGCCGTTTGAATAGCAGCTGTTTGGGGGTTATCAAATCCAGTGCCCTTTGAGGGGCCTCAGACGCAAGCTCAGTGCTTACTGGAAGAGAAAGGAGAGAGGAACTGAGTGTGTGTGTGTGTGCGCACATGTGTGCTTTGCGTTCTATTTATTTTTCTCCTGTCTAAAACTCAGTAAAACTGTCTTCTTTAGATGGATCATATAAAACAAAACCTGGGGAATAAACCAAGTGAAGATGTTCGTCCTTGGCAGAATGAACCAAGAGAGCTTTTTTTTTTTTTTAAGTAGGGGAAGAAGCATGTTTATCTTTAATATTTAAGTCAAGTTATCAACTGTACCATGAAGTTAAAATAATCTACAAGGTTAGTCTACAATGAGGATATACCCTCTGACGTAGAAACCAAAACCAAACCAAACCCTCTGCCGTGGAGCCGATTCTGACTCATAGCAACCCTATAGGACAGAGTAGAACTGCTCCATAAGGCTTCCAGGGAGCGGCTGATGGATTCCAACTGCCGACTTTTTGGTTAGCAGAAGCTCTTAACCACTGCACCACCAGGGCTCCCTGATGTAGAAAGCATTATTTAAATGTTAAAGTCTGACAAGAATGCACCCTATAAATTACAAAGTAAGTGCTTAGTAAATCCATATGCTTAGAAAATCAGACCAAGAAGCTCAAGAGTTCTCAGATCCAAAGGGCCAAGCAAACCTCACGGTAAATCTCTTGCGGTCAGTGCTGTTTTCGTGCGTGCACCCTGAAACTCGGCCCTCAGTCATTTAAACATCCCCCAAGCTACCCTTTCCTTTTAGTGAATTTCTGTAGGCTAGTTGCTCAGATGGAAACCCTGGTGTCATAGTGGTTAAGAACTATGGCTGCTAATCAAAATATCGGCAGTTCGAATCCACCAGGCGCTCCTCGGAAACTCTATGGGGCAGTTCTATTCTGTCCTATAGGTTTCCTATGAGTCAGAATTGACTCGATGGCAACGGGTTTGGTTTTTTTTTTTGTTTTTTTTGGAGTTGCTCAAATGTCAGGCATTGTAAAATTGGGGTCTTTGCCGAAACATCAATGGGGATAAGTCAAAGTATTTTAGTTCCCTTTTGGAGCCCTGGTGGCACAGTGGTTAAGAGATCAGCTGCAAACCAAAAAAGTTGGCAGTTCAAATCCACCAGCCACTCCTTGGAAACCTTATGGGGTAGTTCTACTCTGTCCTATAGGGTCGCTGTGAGTTTTTTTTGGTTTCGCATCTCTGTAGGCCCTGGGTAGTGCAAACGGTTAATGTACATAGCTGCTAAACAAAACGTTGGAGGTTCGAGTCCATCCAGAGGTACCTTGGAAGAAAGATCTGGTGATCTACTTAAAAAAAAATCAGCTATTGAACACCTTATGGAGCAGAGTTGTACTCCGACACACGTGTTGCCATGAGTCAGAACTGACTTGATGGCAGCTGGTCGGTTGCCTCTCTGTTCCAGGTCCCGCTAGCAGCCACTTCAGTAGTGCTTCACGTCTCTCTCCATCTCCTCCCTGTTAGGCAGCTGCTGGGTTCAGCAACCAGGAGGCTGGCGAGGCTGGTGGACAGCATGCTGTCAGGGTCACTTGGTTGGAGGTTCTGCTCTGGCACCAAAGGGCTGTTAAAACCAGAGGAGGTGAGGATGTCCCGTGGGCAAGGGGTAGAGGATAGGGCAGGTGGGACAGCTTGGAGACCTAAACGCTAGTGATGGCTGTTGCCTCTGGGGAGCTGCTGATCTGAATTAGGTTGCCTTCCAGGCAAAGCCACGTCTCTCCCCTCTCAGACCCCAGGAGTTCTCCAGCCTGGGTTTTCCAGCTCCCCACGAACATTTCCAAATTAAAAAAAAAAAAGTGTGGAAAAATACAGTAAAAGTGACAGCGCCTTCCCAGTTTCCGACAGTTCTGTTTTGACTTAACAATCAGCCAAACCGGAGCCCCTGAGTAGCTGGCTTAATTTGTCACCTTGAGTTGTTAACCGTTTGCCTGCCTCTCTTGGTGTGTGCCCTTCTGGCTCCTGGCCCCTGGCTGGCAGAGTGGCCTGCTAATCCTCTGCCCTTTCTCCTGGGTGGACGGCCCTGCCTGGAGAACCCCCTTTGCCTCATGGAGTCAAATCTGAATTCATTTAACAGTCACCTCCCTGTTGATTTTTGCCAAGTGGTGGCTGGATGGGTAAGGGCAGGAAAGGATGACTCTAGAGTTGGCCCTGATATTGGGCAGGGTGCTTCTTAGAAGTTAGGTACACTTCCCTTGGTTAAGGGTCAAACGGCAGGGAAAGGCTCATGTTAGAATATAGTCAATTGGGAGGTACAGAGTGAACCCAATTACATATAAAATATATACTTTTAATTGTTGAAAATATAGCCAGCAAAACATACACCAATCCAACAATTTCTACGTGTACAATTCAGTGACGTTGATTACGTTCTTCAAGTTGTGCAACCATTCTCACCCTCCTTTGCTGAATTGTTCCTCCTCCATTAACATAACCTCACTGCTCCCCAAGCTTCCTATCTAATCTTTCAAATTGCTGTTTGCCAAGTTGACCCCATGTTGAGCACAAGGCAGACATTCTTTACAAACGAAGCTATTGTCTGGTTTAAAGAAGACTTTGGAGGGATATTTCTGGTTTAAGGTTTAAGGTTTACCTGTTATATATTTTAAGTCAGCAACATGAGTTTTTGTGACATCCAATCACCCCCTTTATCTTTTTTTCTGCCATCAACCCTCTGGTGCCACAGGCATTTGTCCAGGCTCTTGGATGCTCAGGCTCTTCTTGGGCTATTAGTACCACAAATTCAGGCCACTATCTGAACTTTTCTTTCTCTGCAAAATTTACATATCTCCGGTGCTCTCCCCTCAGAGTCATGCAGTTTTAAGCCATCCAGTATATCAATATGAGAAACTAATGCAAATTAAGGGATTCTTCAGGGGCTGTCAGTTGAATGTGTTACTCAAAAAGAGTACATTTCAAAACAAAGATGTCTTTTAGACATACAACTAACTACCTTGGGTTAAAAATTTTGTTTTGTTTTTGTAGATGTACATTTCACTATTTGCTGAAGAGGTAGTGTGTTTGCAATGATTTCTAATCCAAAATTTGAAAGGGCTTAGAGTGAAAGTTTTCTTCGCAGCCCTCTCCTTCAGCAACTCAGATTCTTCTCTGGAGACAGCCGTAAGTACTGGTCAGTTATCTATTCCTCCATTGACGCTTTATGGAGCATCTGAGCCATTATATAATCTCTATTCTCTTTCATGTTTAATATATGTTTTACTTTAGAATAGTGTTCGATTTATAGAAAAGTTGTAAAGATATTATAACAGCCCCCCATGTGTCCCAATCACTTAGTTTCCACTTTTGTTAATACCTTCCCTTACTATGGTACCTCTGCCACAACGCAGATCAAAGCTCTAAACCTACTGCCATCGAGTCCATTCTGACTCATAGAGACCCTAGAGGACACAGCAGAACTGCCCCATAAGGTTTCCAAAACTGTAAATCTTGACCGAAGCAGACTGCCACATCTTTCTATCTCAGAGTTGCTGGTGGTTTCCAGCCACTGACCTTTTGGCTAACAGCCAAGTGCTTTAATTATTGCACCACCAGGGCTCCTTTTGCCACAACTATGGAGTCCTGGTGGCGAAGTGGTTAAGAGCTGAGGCTGCTAATCAAAAGGCCAGCAGTTCAAATCCACCACCCACTCATTGGAAACCCTGTGAGTAGTTCTACTCTGTCCTACAGGGTCGCTATAAGTCGGAATCGACTCAATGGCACACAACAACAAGGAGCCAATATTGGGGCATTGTTAATAACTACAGTCCACAGCTTCTTCATATTGGACTTGTTTTGCCCTAATGTCCCAGGATTCCCTCCAGGACACCACAGTATGTCTCTTTAGCTCCCTCTGGTTTGTGACAGTTTCTCAGACTTTGGCTTTTTTTGATGACCTTGACAGTTTTAGGGAGTGCTGGTCAGGTATTTTGTAGAATGTGTTTAAGTTTGAGTTTGGCTGCTATTTTTCCTATTGTCAGACTGGGATTATGGATTTTGGGGGAGGATGACCTCAGAGATGAAGTGCCATTCTCCTCACGTCATACCCAGGGTACATACTACCCATGTGACTTCTCACTGTTAATGTAGCTCTTGATCACCTGCCCAAGGCGGGGTGCGCCAGATTTCTTCACTGTAAATTTGCGTCACCCCTTTTCCATACCGCACTCTTTGGAAGCAAGGCACTAAGTGCAGCCCACATTGAAGGGATAGGGTGTGATGTTCCATCTCCTTGAAGCCCCCCTTTACTTTTCAACAACGTGGCGGCACACACTACATGCTTTCCATGCCTTCTTTTTGTTTTAAACTTGATGTATTTTGGAAATTTTTATGCATCAATATTTAAAGAACTTCCAAATTTTTATTAATATGCACTTAATATATAGATATATTAATACTATAACTAATTTAACTATTCTCCTTTTGACGTACATTTAGGTCATTTCAATAGGTTGATATTATAAACACTGCTGAAGTGGCCTGGCACGTGTTCAAGTATATTCTCAAGATAAAAAAAAAAAGTCCAAACCCATTGCTGTTGAGTCAATTCTGACTCATAGTGACCCTATAGGACAGAGTAGAACTGCCCCATAGAGCTTCCAAGGAGCGCCTGGTGGATTCGCACTGCCGACATTTTGGTTAGGAGCCATAGCACCTAACCATTACACCACCAGGGTTTCCATCCTAAAAGTCGAATTGCTACATAAAGAGAATGTGATTTGTAATTTCAAGAGGTATTGGCATATTGTCGTCTGTAGATGGGGAGCCAATTTATACTCCCTCAGTTATGTATATCTTCTCCTCACTTATTGACTTTCTCATTATCTAACATTTCACATTTATGGCAATAGTGAAAAATCTACTATCCAACTATCTTGCACATTAATGACGTACATCTGGCAGTAAAGGACGCCGAGTTGTGAGGTGAGAGTGATACTGGCTTTGATGGTTAAGGTTATGTGTCAACTTGGTTGAGCCATGATTCTCAGTGGTTTGGCAGTTATGTAATGATATAATTTGGTAGTTATGTAGTGATGCATTCATCCTCCATTTTGTAATCTGATGTGGTCATCTTCTGTTTTCGCATAACACAGATTTCACTTAATGACCTGGTCTTCGGAACCTAACCATGTCGATAAGTGAGGAGACGGTGTATACTTGAAATGATTTGGTGGATGCAATTATAGGTTCCCTGGCAAATTGGTTGGAGGAAATGTATTTGAAGTGGTGAACCATTCAGTGCTTTTGCAAAACTTGTTAAACCACAGTACAATAGGAATAATTGTATGAAACCTGGTTATTTAGATGAAACCTAGTTGTTTAGGTGCAACCTGGCCTGTGAACTTACTTAATGAGTCTAGAGTCCAGTCTACACACCAAAGACTTCACTTCTCTCTTCCCCAAGCCCTTAACTAGGCCCCCATTCTCACTCCTCCATTAGCATGTTCTGGAAACCCTCCTATCTTTGCACAGACCATTCTTTATCCTTTTGAGACTCTTGCCCTCTTTCCCAACTATCCATGTTCCCCGTTGAAAGCTTACATCTTGGTCAGGCCCACATGGCTCATTCTCTGGCCTCTTAGCGCAGGTGCACTCTAACGAGCTTATAATTATTTGCACCTGTGTGTTGCTTGACCTCCAGTCGTTGCCATGTTGAATAATTTCTTCCCTCAGGTGTGTTGTGCATTTGCCTGGGGCAGGGAGCTGTATCTTCTCTTTGTTACATCATTCCCCAAAGACTCCTGAACCCAATGTAAAGAGAGTCCATGTTGTTAGTAGAGCTGCTGACAGAAATAGCCACCTGGAAGGAAACTATTGCCATGAGTATACCCACCTACCCTTGGCCTCTGGATCCCTGCACTTTTTCTCGGTATAAAATGAAAGGGACGAATATTTTTTGGTGGCTAAGACTACCAGAAGATGAACAAGTCTGTCTTGGAAGAAGCGCAGCCAGAATGCTCCTTGGAAATGAGAACGGCGAGACTTCGTCTCGTGTACTTTGGACATGTTACCAGGAGGGACAAGTTTCTGGAGGACATCATGGTTGGTAAGGTAGAGGGTTAGCAAAAAAGAGGAAGACCCTTGGTGAGATGGATTGACACAGTTACTAGAACAGTGGGCTCAAACACAGAAACAATTGTGAGGATGGCCAGGACTGGGCAGTGTTTCATTTTGTTGTACATGGGGTTGCTACGAGTTGAAACCAACTCAATGGCACCTAACAACATAACAACAACAAGTGATAACTTCACAGAGGTGGTGAAAAATAGAGATAAAGGTCGCTGGTGAGATGTAGAATTCATCTAGAGCCATTGGAAAGCACAGTGGAGTAACTTTGAGACACAAAAGGCAGCACGGACAGTGGAGATCGTGGCTTCTCTGATGTGTTGATGCTGGGCTGTCATGAATCTATTTACTGCAACGGCTGCCAACTGGGAAGGCTCTCCTGTGTGGCCACTTTGAAGTTACATGAGGTTCCTTTTGGTGCAAAGCTAAGTCAAGGCAGAAGTGTTCTGCTCTATTGTAGGCTGTCTTTTGTCCAAGTCTCTGAAAACCTAGCCTTCCTACCATCAAAGCATTAAGAAAACCAGACATATTACATTTTGAGACAGGTATTCCCACTGAATTTTTGCTTTCAAATCCCTTTACCCCATACACATCTCTAGTTTAAAACCGGTTGCTGTCGAGTGGACTCTGACTCACGGTGACCTCAGGTGTGTCCGAGTAGAACTGTGCTCCACAGGGTTTTCAGTGGTTGGGTTTTTGAACATAGATCATCAGGGCTTTCCTCTGAGGCATCTTTTATTTTTTTTATTGTGTTTTTTTTGAAAGTTTACACAGGAAGTTGGTTTTTATTTAACATTTTCTATACATCTTGTTCAGCGACATTGGTTACATCCTTCACAATGTATCAGCGTTCTCATTATTTCCGTTTTGGTTGTTCTGATTCCATTAATGTCGTTTCCCTGTCACCCCTTCCCGTCTCATCTTTGGTCTAGGGTAAATGTTTGCCATTTGGTTTCATCCAGATGATTGTTTTGAAGAGCACAATACTCACAGGTGATACTATTTATTTTGTGGGCCAGTCTGTCTTTTGGCTGAAAGGTGACCTCTGGGAATGGTTTGAGTTCCACATTTAAAGCATAGCCTCATGGGTTCATCTAGTCTCTACCAGTTCGGTAAGCCTGGCCTTTTTCCTTTTTAGGACTGAGTTTTGTTCTACATTTTTCTCCCATTCTATCAGGGTTGATCTCTTGAGTCTTTGGCTGGAATGGTAGGTAGTGGTAGCTGGGCACCATCTAGTTCTTCTGGTCTCAAGGTAGGTGATATCATTGTTCATGTAGGCTGTTGGTTCTGTAGACTAGTTTCTTCTTTGAGTCTTTGGTTTCCTCCTTTCTCTTTAGCTCCAGATAGGTAGAGACCCACAGTTGTATCTTAGATGGCTGCATGCAAGCTTTTAATACTCCAGGCACTACTCACCAAACTAGGATGTAGAATATTGTCTTTATGGACTGTATTATGCCAATTGACTGAGTTGCCCCATGAGACTATGGTACTAAGCTGAGGTACCTTTTGGTTAGCAGCCAAGCATCCTAACTATTTGCACCACCAGGGACTCCATCTCGAGTTTAAGCGGTTCTTATTCCGTTTAGTTCTCATCCATTCAGTTACTTAAATTATGGGATGTTAGAATTGAATGGAATCCTGGAACCCAGAGGAAAAAAAATGTTCAGAAAGTAAAGTCTCTCTTAAGGTCACAAAGCTGGTAAAGAATCCTAGTGGTCCACTTAGGCGAATCTAGAACACCTATGGGCTCGTTCCTCTCTATCACACTACATTATTTATCGAGTATACTGGGATAATAACAATAATATCTAATATTTATTGAGGACTTTCCATGAACCTAAACTAGTTACCATTGAGTCGACTCTGACTCATGGCGACCCCACGTATGTCAAAGTAGAACTGTGCTCCATAGAGTTTTCAATGGCTGATTTTTGGAAGTAGATCACCAGGCCTTTTTTTCCACGGCAACTCTGGTGGACTCGAACCTCCAACTTTTCAGTTAGCAGCTGAGCGCATTAACCGTTTGCACCACCCAGGGACTCCTCCATGAGCCTAGGGTATAGTAAATGCTTTACACATATTATTTCCTTATAACAACCCTCTGAGGCGGGCAACTATCACTGTCCCCATTGAGCAGATGAGAAAATGGAAGAAACAGTGATACAGTCACTTGCCTAAGATTGCATGGCTAATCAACAGTAAAGCCAGGACTGTTAACCTGCTGTTATCCGTTTCTGCTCTATATTATGTACTGAAGTAGCACATGCAGTGGACATTAGGTTTTGCAGAGGGGTATGGCAGTAACAGTCTCTACCTTTGAGGGTTTATGTTCTAGTTGAATGGGCAAGACATGGGGTAGCGTTGCTGATAAAATACAGAATGTGAGTTACGTTTGGAATTTAGGTAAACACCAAGTATTTTGTAAACACTTAAGTATGTCCCATATATTGCACAAGACATATTTATAGTAAAAAAAAAAAAAAAGAGAGAGGGAGAGATCTCTCTCTCTCTCTGTCTCTTTCTGTATCTGTCTCTCTATCATCTATCTATCTATATTGTTTACCTGAAACTCAAATCTAACTGGGCATTGAATTTCAAGTAGAAAAACAATTTTTTTTAAAGTATGTCTAAATATTGCAAGGGACATACTTACACTAAAAAATGTATTTGTTTTTTAATTTGGAATTGAAATTTAACTGGATGTCCTGTGTTTTTATTTGCTGAGTCTGGCAACTCTCCATGGGAAGCATTAAAAAAAAAAAAAAAAGTTTAAAATCATATGCTATGCAGTATATGTCCCTGGGTGGTACAAACAATGAACATACTCAGCTGTTAACCAAAAGGTTGGTGACTTGAGTCCACCCAGAGGCTCCTCGGAGGAAGAAAAGCCTAGTGATCTTCTTCCAAAATATCAGCCATTGAAAACCCTGTGGAGCACAGTTCTTCTCTGTCACCCATGGGGTCTCCTTGAGCCTACTTGGTGGCAACTGGTATATATGGTGTATCTGCAGTATATGCTATGGAGTCTTCCTTTTCCTCACCCCAGACTATGGCTTCCCCTCTTCCCTTCCTTCTTTTATCCTCTTCTGTTAGGCCCGTCTCATTCAGAACGCACAGCCTGTGCCACAGCGGTAGGCACTGGTGCTGTGTCACAGGCCCTTCAGCAGTCAGTATGGGGACATTTTTTTTCTTCTGCCCAAGTGCTCAGCCCTGGGGTGTGCCCATAAGTCTCCCCATTTGCTCTGCTCTACCTTGCGCCCCACCCCAGGCATACCTTCTGCCAATGTCCCCACCCCATGTGGTGGTGGGTGCACTGGTTTGCACCCACCACTCTGTGTTCATTAGTAGTCATCTAAGCCATGGGGCCAAAGGGATCAAGGCAGTACACTCGGCAGGCTACTTCTTTGTCTGTTCTCTGAGATGGGCTTTCACGGGGATCAGAGTGAGCTGTTGGGGTGGGGTGGGTGGGGGCTCTGAGCACACTAAGCACAGTCACAGCCTGTGTACTCTCTGGGATGGGGGCGTTCTGGCAGCTATTTTAAGGCCAGACTGGTGAATGTTGGGTTCCCCTTCGTTTACCTAGGCTTTCAATATTTTCCCTGGCACACTCTGAGATGGTCACAGAATGTGGGAAACCAGGCAAAGGAAAAAATTAATGCTCTGTGATGACGCCCCTGGTAGCTGCTGCTAAGTTCCATGGAAAAGACGGGGAGCGGTGAGGGGGGGCTCGCTATCTGTGTCTACGTGTGTCTCCTTAAGCTGTTAGCTGCGTTGGCACCTACTCAATTCTAGAAACGGTGGAAAAAGAAAATTGGCTGCAAACTTGGTCCTCGGTCTGCCTGGTAGCCCTGACTCCACCCACCCCCATGGAATGGTTTGCCCACAGTGAATGCCCCTTTATCATCAGTGAGCGATACTGACTTTTTGAAAATACTGTGTAGGCCTTGTATCCCAGATGCCTGTGGCGTGAAGGCTCTGCTTCCCTTTCAAGGGTGTTGGCTTAAAAACTCACCCAGAAACCTGAGAAAAATATCTGCGCTTGGCAGCTGTGGAGGCTGACACCAACAACCTTCTCTTGCTTAGCCCACTGGCCATAAGGCACCTAGTGGAACGTTATTATAAGGGAAGGAAGCAGCTTCAGGACTGGGAATTGTGCAGATGGCTGATCCCAGTTATCAAAAGTTCCATTTCCCCCATCCCTTAGATACTCTCCATGAGCTGCGTAGGTTGGCTAAGAAGAAAGGCACTCTGTTTCCCTTCTGCAGGGTGGGCACACTTGGGTATCACTGTTCCATTAGTACATACAGTGGACACTGAGTCCAGGTGTGGATCTGAAGTTGGATCTCTGGTTGGGTACTGGTCTTTCCAATGAGTCAAACATTTGTTGAATGCCTACTGTGTACCAGGCACTTGAGCAGTCACTTGACGTATATTACGTCATTCATTCAACCTTCACAATACCACCATGTGGTAGGAGTCATTAGACCTGCATTACAGATGCCGACTTAAGTAGCTTGACTGTGGCCACTCAGACAAGGGCACCCTGGAGTAACTCCTTTACTGTGCCTTTCTTTACCCTTGTTGTTGTTAGTTGCCGTCAAGTTAATTCTGACTCGTGGCAGCCCCACGTGTGCAGAGTAGAACTGTGCTCCATAGGGTTTTCAAGGCTATGGCCTTTCAGAAGCAGATTGTGAAGTCTTAGTTTTGAGGTGTCTCTGGCTGGGTTTGAACCACCAGCCTTTTTGGTTAGTAGTCCAGCTCTTAGCCATTTGCGCCACCCAGGAACTCCTTCCATCATGCCTGAAAGGATTTGACTAGAGGCCCATTTATATACTTAATGGCTCAGAAGCTGGAGACTGTTCAACGTGGTCTCCGGTTGACTCACATTGGGCACCAAGATGTCTCAAGCCAATTACCTGAGACTATTAAGAATGAGTCTAGAGGACCCATGATACAATGCTTCAGGTGGACTTTTGCTACTAACTGAAAGGTCAGTGGTTTGAGTCCACCCAGGGGCCCCTCAGAAGAAATGACTACCAGTCCACTTCTGAAAAATTGGCCATTGAAAATCCTATGAAGCACAGTTCTACTCTGACATAGAGCTTGTCAGAGTGAACTTGATGGCAACTGCTAAACAATGAAAAAGAGGTAAGGCCTGGCAGACAAGCTGTGAGAGTTACTCTCACACTTCCTAGTTAAAAGCAAGCCCTCAGAAAGTACAAAAATCCCTCATATGCAACTAACTCTAAGCAAAGTCATAACTCCAATTTTCATCAATTACTAAGTCCCCAATATTTGTCAATTACTTAGGTCCCCACCACAATCTCAGATCCCAGTATTTCTTCCATTAACTGGTCCACCCTGCGCTTGGCTGTTATGATCCCTCTTGATTGTGGTGACTGCTGGCTTATCTTCATTCTGAGAGCCTCATAGCATCTATAAGTTAAAAAAAAAAAAAAAAAAAATCACAGATATTGGCCTGTGGCCACATTCCTTATGAAGACAAGCTATGATTTTTCATTAAGTTCTTGACAGCACAGCAGACCACAGTCTTGTCATGATAGGAAGACTTACCTCCTGCCTCAGAGGCCAGATGAACAAAACACAAAAACCTGGGGAAAAAAATCATGCCCCCGTTTTTACTTTGCAAGACATAAACCCAGTGCTCTGGAAAGTAAGAAGAGAGCAATGTTTGCAGAGCCAGTCCAGATGGGCCCGCTTTCCTAACTCCAGACCCACCCATTGTTCTTCATGAGTTTTCTCCTCCCATTATGAACATTTAATGTAACCTTTCGAGTCGATTCTGACTCATAGCGACCTTATGGGACAGAGTAGAACTGCCCCATAGGATTTCCAAGGGGTGGCTGGTGGATTCGAACTGCTGACCTTTTGGTTAGCAGCCGAGCTCTTAACCACTGTGCCACTAGGGCTGCATGCATATTTTGGGGGCAAGCTGGCTGGTGTTTACTTTTACTGGTTACTTTTTCTCCAAACCCTTTAACCTTTCCTCTTCGTATTATACCACAAATGGCATTAATTTCATAACATTTCTTAAATATCTACCCTGGGCAAAGCCCTATGCTTGGCACTCTGAAGGACATGGATGAGATCAAGCGTAAGCATGGAAGACTTGATGACCAAGCCTAGAACAATTAGCCAACAATTGCAAGGTGACAAAAGGACAGTACAAGCGTGATACTGACACTGCCTTATGAGCTGTATCTGATTTTCCCCAAATATGCAGATCGACTTAAGCTCATAGCAAGGCATTAGAAAAATACAATCACACGTTCATTTTTATGTTCCTTCAACAAATATTTTTGAAGGTCTTAAGTGTCAAAACTTCTGAGTTAAGTGCTAAAAGGACAATAGAATTAAAAAAAAAAAAAAAGATAGGTTGCTTGCCTTCTAGGAGCTTGAAATTAGGCCAGTAGGAGAGATATAAGTAGCTCTTGTTTATACTTTTATTGCAAAGAATAAACACCAAGTCTGTTCTTTACTAGGAAATTTATGATTTTTTAAAACGCAAACACCACGTTGTCAGATTCAAATAGACATCACTGTTCATACTCATCCTTAGGCTAAAAAAATTATAGAGAAGTGAAAATAAGAGGGAAGAAAACTTGCTATCAAAATGAAGTATTTTCTAGGCCTTTCTCTGTGATGAGATTTTTGATTGTAGAAGTATATGTGAACCCTCAGGAGGGTGGCCTTCAAGGAGCATAATTCATCAGAGAAACCTTTGTCGATGTCTTAGATTTAAGGCAGAGTCCCTGGGTGGTATAAATGATTAACGTGCTCTGCTGCTGAGAGGTTGGTGGTTCAAGTCCACCCAGAGGTGCCTTGGAAGAAAGCCATGGTAATCTATTTCCAGAAAACCAGCCATCGAAAGCCCTGCGAAGCACAATTCTACTCCAACGTACATGCGGTCACCATGAGTCAGAATTGACTCGACAACAATTTTTTTTTTTTTCGGATTCAAGGAAGCTTTTGAAGAAGGCAAAGTTTCCAGGAGACAGGAGTCCTGGAAGGTGAAGATTTGAGTGAAGTGTCGAAGAGAATTAGGGAAGCCAGTGCGGTGGTAGAAATGACAGGGTAGGAAAGGATTTGCTTCATGTGAAGAGAAGAGCAAAACTGTGGGTCAGGAAGGGGGAAGGGATAAGTGGAGTGATGGCCCGGCTGAGATTTTTTTTTTTTTAATTAAAACACATTTTTGAATAGATGAAACCTGAGCATCGTATAGAAATCAAAAGGTCCCTAAGGTGTATTGTGAAAAGTCAGTCCCCCTGCTGACCCTGGCTCCTCACTACCCAGTTTCCCACCCTACAGGCGAGCAGGTATTTCTCTGTATCTTTCCGGAGATAGGCTAGGCATTCACAATCCAGATAGAAAGGAAGGTAGGGAGGGAGGGTGGTTGGTAGAGTAGACTATCGTATACACTGTCATAGGCCTTGATATTTTTTAATTTAGAGTACAACTTAGATGCTACCATCTCAGCTCTCTCAGCCTCAACAGGGCCCACCAGAGACAGCTGATGTCCAGGTCTCTTAATCGTCATGGGGGAGCAATCTTGTGCCCCCAGGAGATCCACGCTCCCACCTGGAAACACCTGGGAAGCCAAGCTGCCAAGAAAGTGCTGCCTTCTCACTCCATGGTAGGATTATCTGGAAGGAACCCCCGACAGATGTAGTGCACCTCTCCCCTCCACACCTCCTTGGCCATCACTCGCCTGAAGTTGCACCCTCCTCCTCTGGAGAAGTAGTAGAATATATTTCCCCTACCTCAAACCAGCCTTTGAGGAGTTGTAGTACAACTTTTCTTCCTTGGTGCATTTGTAAAATAGCTCACCCAGTGAAGACAATGAGGAGAAATGGCAACGCCACCATACTTTTACTGATATCCTGTACCTGGATGCTGTGATTCTTAAGTCTTTTGATGTAATCAGTATAATTCCACTCCCTGATGTTAGATGAATTCGAGTATATTGGCAAGATCAGATTGTAGACCTGTAAGATTAAAGTCCATACCCTGGGTCATGGTAAACTCACCAAAGCAATGCCTGTGAGATGGACCTGCAGAAGCTAACCAGTACTTTCTTTTGGTGACACCCATTCTTGCTGTATATTTTTGAATTTCTATAAATCCACTGAAGTCCTCATAAATTTTCCCTCTCTCTCTCTATCTTGGAAGCCTTTTTATATCAATACATGTAGAGCTATCTTTTTACAGTTTCAAAATAGTCTATCTTATGGCTACCCCATAACTTTATTCCCCTGTTGATGGGCAGTTAGCTTTCCATAGTCTTCTGCTGTTAAAAACAATCTTCATTTTTTCTGTAGATCTGTAAGTATGTGTGTAGGTCTAATTCTAGAAGTGGGATTGTTGGGTCAAGGAGGATACACATTTTAATTTTGATAGCTATTTAGGGCTGAAGTTAAATTTGCAATGATAAGCTTTTTTTTTTTTTTTTTTTTTTTTAAGGTATTAAGCCTGTTGATCTTTGTTTCAGATGTCTAGTGGCACATTCTGGTTCTAGGGGCAAGAGTGGTGATAGAAAAATGCAGTGCTTTCCCCCAACTGGCATGATTATAGGGTATACTTGGGAGACTTGGTAAAAATAGAAATTCCCTGTCACTCTTCCTTCACCAACCAAATCAGAATCTTCAGAAGAAGGGCCTGGGAATCCATTTGAGCTATAACCAGGCAAATCTGAGAAACTATCAGCAAGAAAGGGCAATGGCCCAGTGTGAAACTCAAGGTAGACGCAATCGAAAGTCCTAGAAAAGCAATTGGGAACCCTAACAGCACAGAGACACTGGAAGGGGTTAATGAGAGCTGTGGTGGCTCCTTCTTTGGAAATATTTCACAAGCACCTAGCTACTTCTTTCTGGAATAAGTTAGGCAAGACCTGGACAGAGGCAGGTGGCCAGGGTACAGGGGATAGTTGGAGGGCTGGGAGGTGAGGATGGATTGAAAGACTTCTGTTTTATTTCCTATTCATGAACTGTATGACTCTGTGGTTGTGTTTTACCTCAGAAGTACTCCTTCTCATAATAATTACTTAAAACAAAACAAAATAATTATGAAACCCTTTCTGTGTGCCTGGCACTATTATCTTCACTTCTCCTAACAGCGTTGTCAGTAGGTAATTTCTTATTTTCTCAATTCAGATGTGGAAATTCAGGTTCACTTGGATTAAGTGATTTTCCCAAGTTTGCACAGTCTTTCAGCAGTAACATCAGGACTGGAACCCAGGTCTGCTAGATCACAAAAACCATGATCCTTCCATTACAGGTACACTGTGCACGCTTTAAAAAGCGTAGTAGGAAAAGCCACAGTATCAACAGGACCCAACACAGAGTCCATTTCACCTCAAAATGAGTGAAAAATTACTTGAGAGTAGAATGTACAATTTGCATTCATGCAAAAGAGAAAAATAGAGGAGACGTATAGAAATTTCACAGTTTTAGCCAGCCACCACCCAGCCCCCAGCAGTCTACTTTCTTTTTCCTCTCCTATTGGTGTTTATTTGGTAGAAAACTTTGAGGAATACTGCACTCTCTTCAGTCATCAAAATTTACTTCTCAGTTTGTACACTTAACACAAGACATGCCACGAAAAACATTTGCACCTTCAAAGCAACATGGTATCAAAACACCTAAAGCAAACACTGTTAGAATATGCAAGAACAATTTGGGCAAAAAACATACTTGTAAACCCAAACAAGCACAAAACCACAGAAACAGCAAAAGGAGTAAATTCTGTCAGAAAATTTCCCTTCTTGACCATCCTTTCCCTTCCTTTCTATGGTAAGGGTGGTAGTGCCCTTGGAAATCTCCAACAGCAGCTTGAGAGGAAAGTCAGCTAGCAATCCAACTGGAAGATTTACGCCAGCAGAGGAATCTTTAGCCTCTCACAAACTGAGGCTGGAGAATGTACCTAGTTTTTGTAGCTGGACATAACGGTGGACCTTTTACCTCCCGTGCAAAGGAGACTTCATAGGACAGAGTAGGTTTCCTGTTGGATGGTTGTTAACCTAATGACCTTGCTCTTTTCAGGACTTTCTTTAGGGAGGATGCAGAAATACAGCCAGGATTTCTGGGATTCGATGAGATAGAGGAACCATATTATAACAAACTGATGCTACCGTTCCTAAACTCTAATTCTAATAGTAATGATACCTCATATTTATTGCACAGTTACTATAGGCCAAGTGCTTGGACAGTTAGTCTCAACCTGGGATGATTCTGTCCCTCCCCGCCCCCCTGCGGCATTTGACAGTACCTGGAGAAAATTTTTTTTTATAATGATGGGGAATAGTTGGCGTAGCTTGGAGTGGGCCGCTACTAACATCTAGTGGGTAGGGGACAGAAATCCTGCTAAACATCCTACAGTGTACAAGACATCCCCCTACCCAACCAAGAATTATCCCAAATGCCAATAGCACCAAGGTTCAGGAACCTTGATTACTCACATTTAACCCTCAAATAGCCCTATGAGGCACATTCTATTTAGTGTACACACTTTACAGATGGGAAAATTAAGGCTTACCATAACTAGCTCAAATTGTTTTGGCCTTTGGACATTCTCAGGCTTCTTTCTTAAGCTCTGTTTGGTTCTATGATCACTGCAGAAAATTTAGGTCTTCCTCAATTGCCAGGAATTGGTTTCCTCACGTGTCAGCAGTGCTTTTTTATGAATGTTATTTAGCTCAAGCTGGCTCAACCGCATCCCATTCTGGGGTGTGACTGGCTAACAGCTGGTGACTGGGGGGAGGTGGGTAGAAGATATTATATAATGTCTACAAAAGTAATGCAAAATTGTCCTAACTGCTAAGATAAGCAACCCTTAAGATAGAGAATGAAAATCTAAACTGATTTAAAAATGTTTTTCTAAGCATAGTATCCAGACTGTCCGCTCACATCCTCTGCTGTTTCTCCCTAACCTCTGATAGTGGAGTGGTACGAGCCAGTGAGAAAACAGAGGGCCAATGCCATGAGACTCAGACAAGACAAGCAATCTCTACACCGTAACTTCACACAGAATTAGGTCATTGAATTCCAAGAGCGTTGGGTTCTCTGAAAGACAACTTTTTTTTCCTTTTGTTTTCTTTTTCCATTTTGATAAATGCAAAAAAGCCTCTTTCCAAAATATTTATGACTAAAACTAAAACCAAAACCAAAAAACAAACAAACAAAAAACCCATTGCTGTCGAGTTGACTGTCTCATAGCGATGCTATAGGACCGAGTAGAACTGCCCCATAGGGTTTCCTAGGTTGTAATCTTTACAGAAGCAGACTGCCACATCTTTCTCCTGTGAAGTGGCTGGTGGGTTCCAACTACCTGCTGTTCAGTCAGCAGCTGAACACTTAAGCACTGCGCCACCAGACATCTAGTATATTTATGACTGAAAAAAAACTAGAGAGAGGAAAATCAGACCTTTTCTTTTGAATTGTTTCTGTGGATCTGGCCTGGATATTCTGACCCTTTCTTTTTCCTCTGCTTTTTTCTGTCCTTTTAACCAAAGGTTTTTATTTTTATTTTTTAAATAACTTTTTGACAGTTCTCTCTATTATCATCTTCTTTTCTTTCCTTATAGTTTTTCTCATTATCCATGTAAAATGGGGAGGAAGAGAAGGGAGGAGAACTGCCTAAACAATTGTCTCACGTGCAGGCTGGCATGGTTGGGTCGATGAGGGCACAGATTGCTCTAGTGTAGTGAGGAGGCACTGACCTTGAGTCTTGTTTAAATGAATGAAAACCCCTGCAAGTTTGTGACACATAAGCTGTGCATTGTTGCCGTGAGTTGCTGCGTTGTCAGCTTGGATTCGTGGCGACCTTATATATAACAGAATACAGTGCTGCCCCATCCTGCGCCCTCTTCCTGATCATGAGTACGTCTGAGTTGTAGGTTTTTTGTCAGTCCATCTCCTTGTTGTTGGCCCTCTGCTTTTTCTGATGATGGGTCCAAAGTAAGTGAGTTGCAGTCTCGTCATAAAGCTGTGCATATTAGGGCATAAATCTAAGCAATGTTTTCCCTTACTATTTCCAAAAACTTTCTGCCCTAACCAGCCCTCTGCTTTGTCCTGTCACTGATGAATGTTTAAGTATTGTTGTTCTTCTTTAAATTAACTTAATTCAATGAAACTCAAAATACAAATCAATTTAACAAACATTTGTTAATTGTGTCTTCTGGGCCAGGTAACGTGTTATGGGCTATGAGAGGTGTCAAGATGCCTTAGAGGAAGTTAACATTTTGATGGGAAAAATGGGGAAATAGACATCCTATTATCATATAGGGGAAACCCTGGTGGCTTAGTCGTTAAGTGCTACGGCTGCTAACCAAAGGGTCAGCAGTTCGAATCCACCAGGCTCTCCTTGGAAACTCTATGGGGCAGTTCTACTCTGTCCTAGAGGGTCGCTATGAGTCGGAATTGACTCGATGGCACTGGGTTTGGGTTTTTACTGTCATATAGGTAGATGTATTAGTTATCTATTGCTGTGTAACAAATTACCCCAAAACTCAGTGGCTTAAGATAAAGCACTTTTATCATCTCAGTTTCTGTAGGTCAGGAATCTGGGCACAAATTAGCTGGGTCCTCTGTTTCAAGGTTTCTCACAAGGCTGCAATCAAGGTGCCCATCCAGGTTCTGTGGTCACACCTGAAGGCTCAAATGGGGAAAGATTCACTTCCAAGCACATTCACATGATGGGTGCTAATATTCAGTTCCTCTCAAGTGTTTGGACTTAGGGCCTCAGCTCCTTAATGGCTGTTGGCTGGAGGCCACCCTCAGTTCTTGCCATGTGGGTCTCTCAACATGGCAGCTTGCTTCATCAAAGTGTGCAAATAAGACAGAAGCCACATTCTTTTGTAACCTAACCTTGGAAGTGACATCCCATCCGTTTGGTGTATCCCGTTCATTACAGTGAGTCACTAGGTCCAGCCTACACTCAAGGGAAGGAGATTACACAAGGGCATGAATACTGGGGAGGGTGAGGATCATCACTGGGAACCACGTGAGAAGCAGCCTACCACGTTAGGGTTAACGCATTGTTAAAGAGGGTTTCAAAGAAGTTGTGATTCTTAATGCGGAGAATGTAGTAAGAAATCTTACCTTTAAAAGGAGTTAAAATGAGGCATCTTCTGACAATACTGATACTGGAATGCTCTAGAAGGGTTTTGGTATCTGCCTAGTGACTTCTGCAATAATCCACAAATTTATAGAATCTGTGATTGGAACCCTGGTCGCTAACCATTTAAGGTATTATCTCCCTAAACATGATGAAATATGGAGCCTAACCAGTCTCCCAAAAGTCACATTTATGGTTATTCTATTCATTATCTATCTTAAGGGACTTTTTTATAGTCAACTGGGCATTTAGGTGGAAACCCTGGTGGAGTAGTGGTTGAGAGTTACGGCTGCGAATCAAAAGATTGGTGGTTCGAATCCACTAGGTGCTCCTTGGAAACTCTATGGGGCAGTTTTACTGTGTCCTATAGGGTCAATATGAGTCGGAATCTACTCAATGGCAATGGATTTGGGCATTTAGTTGTTTGTTTATTTACTCATTTTATGTGTCAGTTAATGCTAGATAGTGAAATTCAAAGATGAATTGCCCTTGAAAGGCTAGATGATGAAACTGATTAAGACTTACCTTTGAGGTCCTTCCCTCAGTCTAGACCAGGTGTTGGCAAACTATGGCCTATGGGCTAAATCTGCACTGCGCTACCCTTGCTCCAGCCTGCTTTTGTATAGTCTACGAGCTGAGGTTTTTAATGGCTCAGAAACAGTAAAAAACTATATTTTATGACACATGAAATATATATGAAATTCAAATTTCAGTGCCTATAAAAAAGTTTTATTAGAACATAGTCACACCCATCTGTTTACATGTTGTCTATGACTGTTTTCTGACCATAGCACAGTTGAGTTATTGCTACAGAGTTCACAGAGCCCACAAAGCCTAAAATATTCACAATCTGGCCTTTAAGAAAAAGTTTGCCCACTCCTGGTCTACAGGAAGACAGATATGCAAATAAGTAATTACTACACTGTGATAAGTAATATAATAGATTTGCCGAAGAGAAGACAACAGGAGCACAGGCAGGAATTCTTAACTGTTTTGGAGTTGGCCAGCAAAGGCTTCGTGGTGGACTCCTTAAGGATAAGAAGCAGTTATCTTGAAATGGGAGGAGAAAAGGGGAAAAGGACAATCTATTTCAAGGGTCCTTAATTTGGTGATCATGGACTCCTTAAAGGGTACCAGGTACTCCCTGAAATCACATGTGAAAACCTGTGTTTATGGGCATGAATGCATTTTTTTTTTTCTCCTAGGGAAAGGATCTATATCTTTCAACAGGTTTTCAATGGTCATAGTCAAGGAACCACTAACATGGACATGGAAGCCTGTGCAAAGCCAGGTGTAAAGAGTGGAACCCACTTATGGTGTCAAAAGTGGGATCAGTGCATACAGGGTTTTTATGGGGTATAGCCACCACCTGCCTGTCAGTTTGTCATACTGTGTTGGCTTGAGTGTTGCTATGATGCTGGAAGGTATGCCACTGGTATTTCAAATACCAGCGATGTCACCCATGGTGGACAGGTTTTAGTGGAGCCTCTAGGCAAAGACAGACTAGGAAGAATGGCCTAGTGATTTATTTCCAAAAATTAGCCAATGCAAACCCTATGGCTCGCAACAAAATATTACTGAATATAATGCTGGAAGATGAGTCCCCTAGTTTGGAAGACATTCAAAACACACAGTGGTTACAACAATGGATTCAAGCATACTGATAATTTTGAAGATGGCAAAGGACTGGGCAACATTTCATTCAGTTGTACATTGGCTTGCCATGAGGTGAAGCTGAACTCAGTGACAACTAACAACAACAACAACTTAGGGCGCAGAGGGAAATGAGTCTAAACAAATGTCACCCACCATCAGGAGAATCTGGATAGAGCAGAGATCTGAGACTGATCCAATACAATTTAAAGTATACTGATTAGTTCAAAGATACTGAAAAAAAAAAAAAAAAAACAAGCTAAACAAGCTTGGTCTTTGCTCTCAAGTGGCCCCACCATCGAAAGCAGCTTATAGATCTGCAAGAAGAACTCAGAGGCATTGTGGGTTGGCAGTTCATTGTGTTGAAGCTAGAGGAGTTGGCCAGGCCACTAATTCTTTAATCAATCCTTAATCAAATCCCATACACCCCAATGAAAATTACAATGACTACTTCTGCCTCTGGCCCTGAGAAAGTCTAGCCAAACAGCAAGAGGCCAGTATAAGACTCAGCTTCCCCTTCAAGAGCTGTCTTTATACTTGGGTGAACTATGGCGGCATAGAACAAGAGAGATCCCAGGTATTGGTAGGGAAAGTTCCTAAGAGTGAGGGAATGGAGGGTCTGCATGTGAGGTGTGTGGGGAGGTGGAGTGGGAAGGTAATGGTTTTCACTGAATTCCTTTTTATATTTTATTTAGATTAAGTTCTGCTCAGCAGGGTGATTTCTTAATTAGAGCCGCCCAGCCAGGCAGACCTCCAGCTCAGAGCCCTCTGCTGCCTTCTAAGGTTTCATGAGGGACCTTGTCCTGCCTTATTTCCTGAGTTCTAATATTTGAATAGTATGCAGTGGATTTCAATGGAAGGAAAGACATGTAATTTAATCATCTTTATTAGATTTTGCCTGTGGATGGAGGGGGGAGGAAAGAGAAGCGACATGTGTCTTCTCTGTTGATTTGTTTCTTTTCTTCTACCTTTTTTCCAGTGGACCAAGAAGGAGGAGGCTCAGTGGCCTTCCCCACCCTCCCCCCTTTCTCTAAACAAAGAAGCTGAATGAGAACATTAAGGCTGAAAGAGATTTGTGTTCGTTGCAAGACGTTTCGAGGCCTGGTGGAGACATTTCTATAAACAAAATGTATAGCTCCTCCTTGGGTAACCTTGATCCTGAGCGTGAATGAGATGAATCCCTCCAGCTTTCTGTCCTCTCCACCACCATAGACGTTGCAGAGACTCTGCTCAGCAAGACGTCACACAATGGAGGAAAATGAAAGAGAGAAATGGCCCGTGCTTGTATTCAGGTGCCCGGCCATAAACTGGAGTCATTTTGGCCACCATCCAGGGAAGGAAAACCAGGCTGTAGTAGCAGACAAAGAAGATCAGGAGCTAGTGCTGTGTCTGAGAGAAGAAGGAAGGGAGGCTGGACATGTTTCCACCCTGTGAAGTTGTACTTCAGGATGGCATAGGAAATCGAGCAGGCTTGAACAAGAGCCCAAAGTCAACAGGGGACATTTTATAGGAAATACGTCTACGGGAGTTTTTTAAGAAAGAGAGGCAGAATTCAGCATGCCTCATCATAAAGAAAATAAAAAAGAAAAGAATTGTGTCCAGAACTCTCTCAGTTTTCCTCCTGCTAAATGCAAATGCGAACACACACATACATGCACACACAGGCACACACACGTGCACACATGTACTCGTCTGCACATGCAAACACAGGCCTCTTGCATTTTTTTTCCTACTCCAATGGGCACATTTGATTACCGTTTGTGTTTCCTAATTTATATTGTTACCCCACCCCATACAGACATAAACACCCTGCAGTCTGCAATGCCCCTCACACCCCTCTCCTGTTCATCTTTCCTTGCTTAAAAATTATCGGCAAAGCCTGTATTCATTTGGGAGAATTCCCGCCTCTACGTGTATGCTGAGCTCAGATGAAACGGACCCAGACTGTTCCAACTGCTCTGTTTTACAGAGAGAACGCAAAGGCAGAGCCTCATCCTCTGGAGACAGTGCTCACTCTCCCGTCTCCTGTCTTTTGTTTCAAAGCATTTCAAGCTTGTTTGGAAAGTCTCATAACAGAGGCTGAACACTTTTCACCACATCTATTTTGGGAGGGTTTTTAGTGAAGAATAATAAATTTATCTCTAAACAGATGGAAGAGTTTTACAAAAGCCTAGAAAAAACACTTTTTCCTAATACACCCTATAGGCTGATCTTAATCCTCTCATTGTTAAAAGCGCTTGGTCTGAGAGAGTCTTATTTATGTGCCAAATGTCTTTATTAAATCACTCTATTAACACAGAAAAAAAAAATTCTATTACAATGACTTTCTCTGTATGATCAAAAGTTATCCACGGTCCTGTTGATAGCCTACTTATTTTGAAATTTAAAAAGGTGAAATTTCAGTAGAGCCAAACATTGGCCAAGTTTCGATTTGTAGTGTGGCTGGAGGGGTTACTAGTTCCTCGCCAGGAAAAGGCCTCCGTTTTATCAAGGCAGTTGTCCCCAGACAAAAAGAGAACTGTGAAAAATAGACTTTGCGTTCGCCCGTAAAAATTGGTTCTTGGCAAAACTGCAATATGATTTGCCCCATAGAAACACAACAGGTCTCTCACGTCCACTTTGTTTTTAAAAACTCCCATGGCATATCCAAATAGAGGTTTCAGTGGTGAATCCAGAAATGCGGGCTGAGTGAAGGAATTGAAGGGTCAGGAGAAACAATGTTTGGTGTGTTTGTATGTTTGGTTTTGAAACTGAACTGAAAAACACTGTTTTTGAATGCAAAATTAATACCTGTTCATTATAGGGGAAGATCAGTCATAACTCTACCACTGAAAATGTAAGATCATTTTGGAACCCCAGACTTGATTGCTGCCTTCATGTGGAAGAGAGATTTGAAAAGACTCAAAGTAAGGGTGTAGTCCAGAAACATGGGGCCCAATTGCCATTGGACCCATCAGGGGGGTTTGGGGGACGAGGTCAACTGGGTAAGGCAAGTCAGCAGGAGGGTCCAGATGAAGAACCAGACACAGTGGGACCAGATTGTGACTGTAGACCTTGGGTAACACCAAGATGTAGCAGCCTAAGTGGGATGGATGTGGCTGAACGTCAAGGAGAGAAAACGAAGCCTGCAAAGGACTCTGCCCTGTATTTAAGTTAAAAATCCTTTCACCATTCCAAGACTGTTGACTCAAAGTGCCTTTCTTGCTTTGTCCAGATGCTTTAGTTAGTATCTGATATTAATACTAAGTACCTGCCATATTAAAAATAAACGTTTGGGAAGTGAGGGTGATTTTTGCCTTTAATTGTACTTGTGATGGGCTTGTGGCCTGACATTCCTCTGAGGTCTGGCTTAGATTAGCCCCTGGCTGAGAGATCCTTGCTAATTTACTGCTGCAATTATACCTGCCTCTAATCTTGTTCTGCTCTTTGTAGGATGTGGCCTTTGAGTTGTTTTTCTCCAACAGAAGTAGCGGGTTTTGCTGGGCCTCTGTATTTTCTTGCCCCCAGGCCCCTGGTGACACAAGCTGGTGAGACAACTGGCCGGGATTAGGGGTGTGATCTGTGACCCTGAAACAGAGCGAAATTAACTGACAATGGGAGGGTCGATCCCAGAAAATCATAAGCACTGTACATATTCTCATACGTGAGCTAAACCACCACGGCTGTGCACCTGCCTCCCAGCCATCCCGTCATAAAGAGTCTTCCAATAAAAGAAGCAAGAAGGAAAAAAACAAAAAAATCTTTTTCCAAGTACCAGTGCCTTTGCTTGGGGTCTTCTCCAGCCACAGGCAGCAGAGCAGGGTCTGTGTGTGTCAGCTGAGAATTAAGAATGGCAACCCTTTGTCTTCTGTCTTCAGAGGTCAGAGGCGGGAAGCAAGCTGCGTGGCTTAAAACACAAACCAAAACCAAACCCGTTCCGGCGAGTCAATTCCAACTCGTAAGGACCCTATAGAACTACTGCCCCACAAGGTCCCCAAGGCTGTAATCTTCGTGGAAACAGGTTGTCTCACCTTCCTCCTGCAGAGCAGCTGGTGGCACTGCACCACCAGGGCTCCTCGAATATTACAAATTAACAGAAATTGCTACCTGCTATCTTTGAAACCATCTTTGTGCTCTTGGATTCACAAATGATAGCAGGAAAGCAAGTGCTGAGTGTGCGTGTTTAGCCGTGGGAGTGTGGAGGGAAGGGTTGAAAGCTCAGGACTTGTTGAGCCTGATCTCCTTCTTCCTGAGATGAGGAACTTGGCTGTGAAGCCACAGGAGGCTGGAGGGTGGAGAATGGGGGCAGGAAGAAGAGGAAGCCACCAGGCGGCTGATGCCGGGAGGGCTCCGGGAGAGTAACCAATTCCATGACTCGGGCAGGTGGAAGTCTCCAGGGTCATTATCAGACAACCTGGGAAGGGAAGGGAGGAAGGGGCTTTCCGGAAGTCTCCCACTCTCCCTCCGGCCTCCTTCCCTTCTTCCCCTAGCGTTGATTGCAAGGAGCAGCGGAAGGAAGGATGTATCAAACCCAAAGAAGAAAGAACCCCTGCCATTCACCCCGGTGACCACGACTCTGAACTGCAGCCACATTGAGGCAGGCGTGTTGCAGATTAACAGCAGCCAGCGCAGGCGGGAAACCAGATTCTGAAAGGGCTGGCTGTTTGCTTTAGCACCGAGAGCTGACTGTGGACACAGGTTGCATTTCAAAGGAAAGGGGGTCCAGTCTGCGGCAATATTACATCAGGTCCCGGACTGGGGAGGGGGCCCACGTCCCAAAAGATGTCAGTCAACCCACCCGCTGGGCTTCTAGACCTCTTTTCTTTGGCCATTCTTGCTCTTCTGAGCTAATACGCAAATAAAGATACAGTCCAGCTCCATCTGCTACAATTAGTACAGGGAAGGCTGGGCCACCGGGGAGGGCCCAGCGCGCTCCACGGTTATCTTCTAGGCCTTGAAGTGTAACTTTTGTTTTGTTTTGCTTGCTTTTCACTGCATAGACTTCCCCTTTGGGAAGGGGTGAGTCTTAAGTAGCATTAAAATGAATTTTCACTCCCTGGAGCTGCAGGGAATAAAGGCAGGGAAGAAAATGCTGAGAGCAAGCATCAAAACTTTGGGGGGATAAACTATGTTGTTGTTAGTGGCAATTTAGTCGGCTCTGACTCATGTGACCTGATGTATAACAGAACGAGATATTGCCCGGTCCTGCACCATCTTCATGATCCTTGGTATGAGTCCATTCTTGAAGCCTCCAGATTTGCATACACTCAAAGCAGAGCTAGTAACCAGAGTGACTGTGTGCTTTTTGTGTCTAACTCCTTCATCTACCTGAGCAAACCAGCAAACGCTGCCCACTCACACCTTACAGGGCAGGCAAGCATCTTTATCCGGAATTTTCAGGTGCAGCAAGAGAAGCTGGGAGAGGGAAAACAATTTGCTCTTAGGGTGAAAAGGGGCCTCTTGGTGGTAGGAAGAGCTACCAATTTCTGCATATTCTTGTGGTTTCTCTGGGATTGGAGCCTGGAAGAATTTGTTGGAATTGGTCCTTTCTGATGTCTGTCCTATTGCCTGCCTTGGTTGATAATATTTTCTCCAAATAGTCCCCAAATTTTACTAAGAGGAAATAAGGCATCCTAAAAATATCAGGCATCTTTTTTTATTGTTGTTAGGTGCTGTCGAGTTGATTCCGACTCATAGCAACCCCATGTGACAGAGTAGAACTGCCCCATAGGGTTTCCTAAGCTGTAATCTTTATGGAAGCAGATCACCAGGTGTTGTCTCCTGCAGAGCCCCTGGGTGGGTTTGAACCACCAACCTGTTGGTTAGCAACCGAATGCTCAACCATTGTGTCACCAGGGCTCCTTTCAGCAACCTAGTGCCTCCATATTTTTTTGTCTCCCAGTTCCCATGAAGTTGTTATTGTTTTCCCTCTTCCTTATATTTTCTGTGAAAATGCTAAGGTACTTTCTAGAACTGGTGGCCACAAGAAAGGTGTACAGAAAAGTCAAAGGAATCCCCCTCCCCCCCAAGGGAGTGTTTCATTGGCGTGTAACTTCTCCTTTTTCTTATGAAATCCCAATAATCTTTTGTGTATGTGGGGTGAGGGGGAGTTTGAGGGGGTGACTATTTGAAGTAGAGGAGATTTGCAACATGGCTGCCTCTCAGAGTCTTTTAACTTTTTATTCATCTATGTACCCTTCCTGTGGAAGAACTGTGGGTTGTTCACTCACTCATTCATTCATCCACTCATTCATTCAACAAACATGAATTTGAGCAAGTTCTTTGATGGAATGAGGCTGAACGCTATCTTTAAAAGGTATGTTTTTCTAAGGACCTCTCAGATCCAGCTAAGCTTTAGAGTGAATGCCTCTCTGAGAAAAGACAAACCCAAAATAAACCCAAACCTATCATTGTCGCGTGGACTCTAACTCATGGCAGCATCATGTGTATCAGAATAGAACTGTGCCCCGTGGGGTTTTCAATGTCTGTGACCTTTTGGAAGTTGATCACTAGGTCTTTCTTCCAAGGTACCTCTGGGTGGATTCGAATCGCCAACCTTTTTGTTAGTAGCCGAGCACTTAATCATTTATGTTACACAGAGATGCCTCTCGAAAGCACAAAGCAAAAAAAAAAAAGAAAAAACCAAATCCGTTGCTGTCGAGTTGATTCCGACTCCTTAACACTTAATCACACACCGCCAGGGTTTCCCAGAAAGGACAAGCAAGGTGCAAACCGGATGAAAGGACATTTTCTTTCTTGTACCTCTACCCTTCCTGAACAAGAGGGGATATAGGCTTCCCCTAAAGCGCGAGGGACTTCAGAGTCTCCTAGGAGAGGCGGAGAATTTAGAATTTTGGAAATAATAGTAAAAATAGCTTATATGAAGACAGCTCATTAAGATTCACAGAAAGCTTTCACAGACTTTTTAGTGAATTGAGAGCTGGCTGATGGTCAGACAGACATGAACTCCAATCCATGAGCTCCATACCCTTTCTGGTTTCCACAATAAGTGCTAGGGGTATAAGATGCTGTTGTGGATTGAACTCTGTACCCCCAAAGAGAAATATTGAAGTCCAAATCCCAGTACCTGTGAACATGACCTTGTTTAGAAGTGGGGTCTTTGAAGATGCTATCAGTTAGGTTAACATGAGGCCATATTGGAGTAGGGTGGGTCCTAATCCTGTATGACTGGTGTCCTTATAAAAGAGGACAAGATACACAGAGACAAAGGATGCCATGTGATGCAGCAGCTGCAAGCCAAGGAATGCCTGCCTGGAGCTACCAGATGGTAGGAGAGAAGCATGAAACAGTCTCTCGGAGCCCTCAGAAGGAATCAACACAGCCGACACCCTGATTTGGACTTCTAGCCTCCCGAACTGTGAAACAATGTGTCTGTTCTTATAAGCAACTCAATTTGTGATATTTAGTTATGGCAGCCCTGGGACACTAGTACAGGTGTCTAAGACAGGCCTCCTAATGACTCTGAAGGCAATTCGAACCCGTTGCCATCGAGTCAATTCTGACTTAAAGCAACCCTATAATTCTGGTAAAGTCTTTGGCATACAGTATGTTTCACCAAAAAATCAGCAATTGCTCACAGTTGTTGTCTTAGTCATCTAGAGCTGCTATAACAGAAATACCACAAGTGGATGGCTTTAACAAAGAGAAATTTATTTCCTCACAGTCTAGTAGGCTAAAATTGCAAACTCGGGAAGGGAGTCAGCTCCAGGGGAAGGCTTTCTGTCTCTGTCAGCCTTCTCAGCAAGCTTCCCCCGGACTAGGCGCTTCTCTGCACAGGAACCCTGGGTCCAAAGGATGTGCTCTGCTCATGGTGCTACTTTCTTGGTGGTATGAGGTCCCCCCTCTCTGCTTGCTTCCCTTTCCTTTTTATTTCTTGAGAGATAAAAGGTGGTGCAGGCCACATCCCACAGAAACTCCCTCTATGTTGGATCAGGGATGTGAGCTGGTAAGGGTGTTATAATCCCACCCTAATTGTCTTTAACATAAAATTACAATCACAAAATGGACAACAACCACAGAATACTGGGAATCATGGCCTAATTAAGTTGACACATTTTTTGGGGGGGACACAATTCAATCTGTGACAGTTGTTATAAATCTGTCACCAAAACCAAAACCAAAACAACCCACTGCCATCAAGTCAATTCCAACTCATAGTGACCCTACAGGACAGAGGAGAACTGCTCCAGAGGGTTTCCAAGGAGCAGCTGGTGGATTCGAACTGCCAACTTTTGGTTAGCAGCCCAGCTCTCAACTACTTACTGTACCACCAGGGCTCTGATATATCTGTCACATGCATCCCAAAAAATCATATTACCTACATGTCACATGAGGACAGTACTGAGATTTTGTCCACCCCTCCCAGCTTCCTGGTTTGTTGCTCCGCAGTGTGCTTATCCAGTCACAAAACAAAACAAACAAAAATGAAAACTGAATTTAAAACATCAGAAGAATGATTATTTTAGGGATCAAGTCTGGTTTCAGGATTTTTGGTTGCTTCTGCCCCTGTGGGTGTTTTCTTGGACCTAGAACCCACATTAAACAAAACAAACAAAAAAACTGTCCCAGTTCTCAAGCTTTGACCCTGGTGTCATTTATCATCAGAAGTCATGAGAGCCACAATTATAGGACCAAGAACTAAGTTAATCTTTGAGGGACACACTGTGGCACATTCTGTTTTCTAGGGCTGTTTGAAATCTAAATATTTTTGTCATTGATTTATGATCTTCTGGGATTGTTTATTTAGTTTCCTTCATCTTAAAAAAAAAAAAAAAAAATCCTGAGTTTTTAGGGTTACCTTTCAGTGAACAGCAGCTGAGCATTCACATGCCCCCTTATTCCATTCTTTGGCTTTTGCTGAGACTCAAGCAAGATGACCAGGAATGTGACATATCCCTGGCCGGCCTGTCGCCACCAGAAATGCTACTTCCTCCATTACAATGGGGTCCTTGGGGCAGATAAATCAGCAAACCTGGCCGATTTCACTGGATTTCAACTCTTTGCTTTCAACCATTTTGGGTTTAAGAAAACCCCAGACACGTTGAACTGAGGGCACTTTTTCCATTAATGTTTTAAACTGATGTGTATGTCAAGGGAAATTTGATACCTAAGTTTCTGATTCATTTACACTTAAGTCATCAAAATATTGTTTTGTAAGAGGCATTTGGTGTCCAAGAAATCTTAAGAGCCTTTTTATAAGCTTTTAAATTTCTTTTTGACATTAAGAAACAGTAGTTTCGGTCTCCCCAGTGTAAACAGGAGTGAATGCCCGGTGGGGGCAGAGGAAAGAAGGGGTATGGAAGGAGGTGGAAAGAGACCCTGAGTGAGACACACTGACCTTGAGAGACGAGAACACGGAGCCCCACACTCTTCCCGGTCCCCTCTTGGCTCTCAACCTCTCTCCCACCATCAGGGGAGCAGCCGGTTCTACATTTCTGAACTCTGGAGGCAAAGTCAAACTTTTTGAGGAGTCCTGCTATGGGCAGAGAAAGCTCCCCAGTGTTCTGCAGAGAAGAAGGATATAGGCTCCAAAATTTTACTTCCAGGCAAGACTGATGCATTTTTTTTTTCTTCAAAGCAAGTGCTCATAATGTGTCCTTTCACTTATAATTTTATGAAGGTCTCAATTGAACATGTAAAGAAAGTGGAAAAATTCGAAGTTGCCATGGATGTTTGGCAGTTTTCCCACTACACTAAACTTTACTTTCTCCCCCAAGCAAAAAGGTTTCAGAGATTCCAATAAAAGAGGGGAGGGGGACAGTGAGGGCAGGAGTCTGGAATCCGAGTTTTCATGAAGTCCACGTGTATTTTAATTATTTGAGTATCATCTGCCCCTTTGATTTTCACTCTATTCCACTTGGCTGTCCTTTGTTCAAAAGGAACTCTCTTGTATGCACATTTTGCTTGTTTTATCTTGTCTTACTAATCCATCTACACAGTGCTAAATTTTACGGAATCTGGTATCTTTTATTTAGGTTTTTTGGTTTGTTGTATTTTGTCTTTATTTCTTCAGTTTTTGAAAAAAAGAGGAAAGCTTGAGAATAAAAGAAGTCATCAATGATTAAAGTTTTGTTTTCCTTGTGGAGTGTTTCGCAGCCATTGAAAATACGGAGCACAGTTTGCATAGTTCTACTCTGAGGCACATGGGGTAGCCACGAGTCCAAATTGACTTGACGGCAACTGGATTTTAGAATATTTATTGTTATTTTTATTTATCCTCCATAGTGTCAAGCGTATGTCAAAAGAATTCAGGAAATGAACCAAGAAAAATATGGTAGACAACACTTGAGATTTATCAAATATAATTTTTATTAAGTGGAAGCTTTTTTTTTTTTTTCCTGGTCTAAGTTTTCAGCTGTAAGTATTAGCAATACTGTCTACTTTTCTCCTGGGTGGGTTCAAACCGCTCAGTAGCTCCTCGAGAGAAAGACCTGGCAATCTGCTCCCGTTAAAGATTACTGTTTAGAAAACTCTTTGGGGCAGTTCTACTCTGTCGCATGGGCTCCTATGAACTGAAAATCAACTCAACGGCACCCAACAACAGCAATAGCAACAACAATTTTTCTCCTGCATATTTTAAACAGATGTGCGGTCTTCTAAAAATTAATGTTTTAATCAGATTGAGAAACATTCTCTACTCCCTTACATAATTTTGGGTGCATAGGCAAAGTTCTGTCATACACTGCAGAAGTTGGTAGTATTGTTGTCATTAGATGTCGCCAAGTTGATTCTCACTCGTAGCAACACATGTGACAGAGTAAAACTGTCCTGTAGGGTTTTCTAGGCTGTTTTTTTGTTTTTTTTTTATCTTTATAGGAGCAGATCTCCATCTCTTCCTCCTGCAGAGCTGCTGGGTGGGATAGAACTGCCATCCTTTCAGTTAGTAGCTGAGTGCTTAACCGTTGCACGACCAGGACTCTTTGGGTGGTATTAGACTTGGCCAAGAAGTAAGAGAAGTCAGAGGCCAAGTCAGACAAAGCCCATGTCACAGGAGTGCTGGGGAGATGTATTTTTAGAATCTGAAATTTTATTTCTGGACCCAATACCCATATAGGTTCTATGTGTGCATTGTTTGAAAGGACCTTCCCAATAGAGGCCATGGAGACACATGTTTTGTGACCTGATCTGCTGTGCTTTGCTCTACCATCAGAACTACCTGGCCCACCTGTGTTGTTTGATTTAGTTGTGGAGATGGTTGAGGAAATTTGATTTAGAAATCCTTCCAAGAGCTCAGAAAGGAACACACAAAAAAAACATCCTTCTGAAAAGCAGGGTGCTTTAGACTTCTGGGTACTTTAAGATATGCATCTATGACTTATT
The DNA here is from genome assembly GCF_030014295.1 of Loxodonta africana. Classification (NCBI taxonomy): domain Eukaryota; kingdom Metazoa; phylum Chordata; class Mammalia; order Proboscidea; family Elephantidae; genus Loxodonta; species Loxodonta africana. The sequence continues at coordinate 20,925,192 of NC_087359.1, forward strand.
CTTTTAAGTGTTCCTTTTTTTTTTTTTTTTTTAGTAAAATGTTAAATAGTATTACAATTCTATTCCTTCCAACTATAGTATAGTTTATTTTACTATTAAATTCTTCAGAGTCTTTTAATTTTTTTGAGAAAAGCTAATAGGACTTGTATATCTTCATTATGGCTCTTGCTTCAAAAACAAAAACTCTTTTTGAATGCTTAATTTTACAGCATCCCCCCGCCCCCCCAAGGTTACAGGTGGGATGTGTGCCTCTCATCATGAAATGTTTGTACTATGATCGAAAATGTTATTTTTAAAAAATTTGCAAAGCTGGCCAAGTTATGAGTTCCTAATTTTCACAAAAATGTGAATTCAATTCCATAATGCTTTTTTTTTAATAATTTTTATTGAGCTTTAAGTGAACATTTACAAATCAAGTCAGTCACATATAAGCTTATATACATACTGCCACTTACTCTCCCCCTAATGAGTCAGCCCTTCCAGTCTCTCCTTTTGTGACAACCTCGCCAGTTTCTAACCCTCTCTACCCTCCTATCTCCCCTCCAGACAGGAGATGCCAACACAGTCTCAAGTGTCCATCTGATACAAGTAGTTCAGTCTTTGTCAGGATCTCTCTCCAACCCATTGTCCAGTCCCTTCCATGTCTGATGAGTTGTCTTCGGGAATGGCTCCTGTCCTGGGCCAACAGAAGGTTTGGGGACCATGACCACTGGGATTCGTCTAGTCTCAGTCAGAGCATTAAGTCTGGTCTTTTTATGAGAATTTGGGGTCTGCATCCCACGGATCTCCTGCTCCCTCAGAGGTTCTCTGTTGTGCTGCCTGTCAGGGCAGTCATCGGTTGTGGCTGAGCACCATCTAGTTCTGCTGGTCTCAGGATGATGTAGGTCTCTGGTTCATGTGGCCCTTTCTGTCTCTTGGGCTCTTAGTTATCGTGTGACCTTGGTGTTCTTCATTCTCCTTTGATCCTGGTGGGTTGAGACCAATTGATGCATCTTAGATGGCCACTTGTTAGCATTTAAGACCCCAGACGCCACATTTCAAAGTGGGATGCAGAATGTTTTCATAATAGAATTATTTTGCCAATTGACTTAGAAGTCCCATTAAGCCATAGTCCCCAAACCCCCGCCCTTGCTCCACTGACCTTTGAAGCATTCAGTTTATCCCGGAAACTTCTTTGCTTTTGGTCCAGTCCAGTTGAGCTGACCTTCCCTGTATTGAGTATTGTCCTTCCCTTCACCTAAAGTAGTTCTTATCTACTAACTAATCAGTAAATAACCCTCTCCCACCCCCCTCCCTCCCCGCCTTGTAACCACAAAAGAATGTGTTCTTCTCAGTTTATACTATTTCTCAAGATCTTATAATAGTGGTCTTATACAGTATTTGTCCTTTTGCCTCTGACTCATTTCACTCAGCATAATGCCTTCCAGGTTCCTCCATGTTATGAAATGTTTCACCGATTCGTCACTGTTCTTTATCGATGCGTAGTATTCCATTGTGTGAATATACCACAGTTTATTTACCCATTCATCCGTTGATGGACACCTTGGTTGCTTCCAGCTTTTTGCTATTGTAAACAGAGCTGCAATAAACATGGGTGTGCATATATCTGTTTGTGTGAAGGCTCTTATTTCTCTAGGGTATATTCCGAGGAGTGGGATTTCTGGGTTGTATGGTAGTTCTATTTCTAACTGTTTAAGATAACGCCAGATAGATTTCCAAAGTGGTTGTACCATTTTACATTCCCACCAGCAGTGTATAAGAGTTCCAAACTCTCCGCAGCCTCTCCAACATTTATTACTTTGTGTTTTTTGGATTAATGCCAGCCTTGTTGGAGTGAGATGGAATCTCATCGTAGTTTTAATTTGCATTTCTCTAATGCCTAAGGATTGAGAGCATTTTCTCATGTATCTGTTAGCTGCCCGAACATCTTCTTTAGTGAAGTGTGTGTTCATATCCTTTGCCCACTTCTTGTTTGGGTTGTTTGTCTTTTTGTGATTGAGTTTTAATAGAATCATATAGATTTTAGAGATCAGGCGCTGGTCGGAGATGTCATAGCTGAAAATTCTTTCCCAATCTGTAGGTGGTCTTTTTATTCTTTTGGTGAAGTCTTTAGATGAGCCTAGGTGTTTGATTTTTAGGAGCTCCCAGTTATCTGGTTTCTCTTCGTCATTTTTGGTAATGTTTTGTATTTTGTTTATGCCTTGTGTTAGGGCTCCTAACGTTGTCTCTATTTTTTGCTTCCATTATCTTTATTGTTTTAGTCTTTATGTTTAGGTCTTTGATCCACTTGGAGTTAGTTTTTGTGCATGGTGTGAGGTATGGGTCCTGTTTCATTTTTTTGCAAATGGATATCCAGTTATGCCAGCACCATTTGTTAAAAGACTATCTTTTCCCCAATTAACTGGCACTGGGCCTTTGTCAAATACCAGCTGCTCATATGTGGATGGATTTATATCTGGGTTCTCAATTCTGTTCCATTGGTCTATGTGCCCATAATGCTTTTAAATGAAGAGCCCTGGTGGCTCAATGATCAAGTTTTTGGCTGTCAGCTGAAAGGTCAGTGGCTGGGACCCGCAAGTGACTCCGTGGGAGAAAAGACCCAGTGATCTGCTCCTGCAAAGACTTTCAGCCCTGGAAATACCATGGGGCAACTGTCCAGGGACTGGTCCCTCCTGATAACACGTCCAAAGTAAGTGAGATGAAGTCTCGCCATCCTCATGTTTAAGGAGCATTCTGGCTGTACTTCTTCTAAGATTTTTCACCAACACCATAATCCAGTTCCCTTTGGTCTTCCTTATTCATTGTCCAGGTTTCATATGATTATGAGGGGATTGAAAATATCATGGCTTGAGTCAGGCCCACCTTAATCCTGAAAGCAACATTTTTATTTTCTTTGGCACAATGGTTAAGACCTACAGCAAGCTATGGCTGCTAACCAAAAGGCTGGCAGTTCAAATCCACCAGCTGCTCCTTGGAAACTCTATGGGACAGTTCTACTATGTCCTATAAGGAATCTATCAGTTGGAATTGAGTCGATGGCCACGGGCTTGGGTTTTTTTTGGAAGTGCCTATGGAGCCCTAGTAGCATAGTGGTTAAGTGCTCAGCTGCTAACCAAAAGGTCAGCAGTTTGAATCCACCAGCTGCTCCCTGAAAACCCCATGAGGCAGTTCTACTCTGTTCTATAGGGTTGAGAAACCCTGGTGGCATAGTGGTTAAGTGCTATGGCTGCTAACCAAAGAATTGGCAGTTTGAATCTGCCAGGCCGCTCCTTGGAAGCTCTATGGGGCAGTTCTACTCTGTCCTATAGGGTCGCTATGAGTTGGAATCGACTCGACGGCACTGGGATTGGGTTGGGATTGACTACAGGGTTGCTATGAGTCGGGATTGACTTGTCGGCAATGGTTTTTTTTTTTTTTGGTTTGTTTTATATGCCTATACTCCTTCATATGTGCTCAAACACTCATTTTTTACTTTAGTTGTGCTGTGTTCTCTACATCCACAGTTGGTACCACTTTTCCTATCACCAAAAAAAAAATATATATATATATGTGTATAATGACAAGTCTCTCTATGATCTAAAGGGTACTTTCCCCTCCCTCCCTCCCGCCCCCTCCCCCCCCGTAACCACCGGTGAACACTGGTCTCTCTCTCTATATCTATTCTTATCTTCTTATGAAAGTGGGATCATATAATATTTGTCCTCATATGCTTGACTTATTTCACTTAGCATTGTACCCTCCAGTTCCATCCATGTTACAGTATGTTTTGTGGACTCATCATTGTTTTTTTTATAGCTGTGTAGTATTCCATTGTATGTATGTACCACAATTTGCTTATCCGTTCATCTGTTGATGAACACTTCAGTTGTTTCCATTTATCTGCTATTGTAAAAAAAGCAGCAATGAACATAGGTGTGCATATGTCTGTTCTTGTTATTTTTAGGACTCTATGTAGTTTTTTTTTTTTTTTTTTTATGTACCTGGAACCCTGGTGGTGCAGTCATTAAGAGCTTGGCTGCTAACCAAAAGGTTGGCAGTTCGAGTCTACCAATCGCTCCTTGAAAACACTATGGGGCAGTTCTAGTTCGTCCTAGAGGGTCACTCTGAGTAGGAATTGACTGGACGGCGATGGGTTTGGTTTAGAGTATATACCCAGGAGTGGGATTGCTGGATCATAGGGTGGGTCTATTTCTAGTTTTTTGAGAAAGCTCCATACCATTTTCCATAGTGATTGTACTGTTCTACAATCCCACCAGCAATGGATAAAGGTTGCAATCTCCCCACATCCTTGCCAACATTTTTCAGTATATGTGTGTTTTATCAGTGCCATTTTAGCGGGGTAAGGTGGTATCTCATTGTAGTTTTTATCTCCATCTCTCTACTGGCTAATGATCCTGAACATCTTTTCATATATTTGTTGGCTGCTTAGATGTCTTCTTTGGTGAAGGTTCTGTTCCTGTCATTTGCCCATTTTGTGATTGGGTTGTTTGTCTTTTTGTTGTTGAGTTGTTGAAGTTTTTTAAAGATTTTAGGGATTAGGCCCTTATCAGATGAGCCATTTCTGAAGATATTTTCCCAAGTCTGTAGGTTGTCTTTTAATAAAGTCTTTTGATGAACATAAGTTTTAAATTTTTATGAGGTCTCATTTACCTATTTTTGTCTTCTTCTATTTGTGCTTTTGTTGTTATGTTTGTTATCCTATTTTCACAAAAGATTAGGTCCTGTAGTTTCATCTCTAGGAATTTTGTGGTTTTAGGTTTAACATTTAGGTCTTTGATCCATTTTGAATTAGTCTTTGAGTAGGGTATAAGGTACGGGTCCTGTTTCATTTTTCTGCAGGTGGATATCTAGTTTTGCCAACACCATTAATTAAAAAGTCTGTTTCTGCCCCACTGAATGGACTTTGACCCCATCTCGAAAATCAGTTGACCCTAGATGGCTGGGTTTAATTCTGGGTTCTCAATTCTGTTCCACTGGTCTACGTATCTATTGTTGAACCAATACCAGGTGTTTTGATTAAATGGCTATATAGCATGTTTTAATATCGGGAAATGTGAGGCCTCCTGCTTTTTTCTTTTTCTTCAATATTGCTTTAGCTATTTGGGGCTTATTTTCTTTCCATATGAAGTTGGTCATTAGTTTTTCCAGTTCATTAAAGAATGTTGTGGGGATTTGTATTGTAATTGCATTGTATCTTTAGATCACTTTAGATAGAACTGACATTTTCACTATATTATGTCTTCCAATCCATGAGCAAGGGATATCTTTCCGTTTTTGTAGGTCTCTTTTAGTCTTTCATATAGTGTTTTACAATGTTCATCGTATAATTATTTTATGTCCCTGGTTAGGTTAGTTACTAGGTTATTTTATAGATTCGGGAGCTGTTGTAAATTGTTTTCTTGATTTCTTTCTTGGACTACTCTTTGTTAGTGTAGAGGATCCCAACTGATTTTTGTGTCTTGATCTTGTACCCTTCAACATTGCTAAATTCTTCTATTAGTTCCAGCAGTTTTCTTGTGGAATTTTTTGGGTCTTCTATGTGTAGGATCATGTCATCTGCAAATAGAGATAGTTTTACTTCCTCCTTTCTGATTCGGATACCTACTGTTTTTTTCTCTTTCCTGTCTTATTGCTCTGGCTAGAACTTCCTGTACAATGTCGAATAAGAGAAGTGATAATGGCATCCTTGTCTCATTCCCGTTCTCAAAGGAAAGGCTCTTGGTCTTTCTCCATTGAGTATAATGTTGGCTGTTGGTTCTGTATATCTGCCCTTAATTATGTTGAGAAATTTCCCTTCTATTTCTATTTTGCTGAGAGTTTTTATCAGGAAAACCTGTTAAATTTTATAGAAAGCCTTTTCTGCATCAATTGATATGATCATATGGTTCTTTTCCTTTGTTTTGTTTATGTGATGGATTACATTGGTTGATTTTCTAATGTTGAACTACCCTTGTAATCCTGGTATGAATCTGACTTGATCATGATGTATGATTTTTTTGTTGCTGAAGTCTGATAGCTCGAATTTTGTTGAAAGTTTTTGCATCAATGTTCATAAGAGATACGGTCTGTAATTTCCTTTTTTTGTGCTGTCTTTGTCTCATTTAGGTAGCGTGGTTATCCTGGCTTCATAGAAAGGGTTTGGTAGTGTTCCTTCCTTTTCTACGTTTTTGAAGAGATTGAGTGGAATTTGTGTCAACTCTTCTTTGGTTGTTTGGTAGGAGTCCTCAGTGTAGCCATCTGGCCCTGGGCTTTTTACGGTTGCCAATTTTTTTTCATGACATCTTCAATCACTTCTTTTGTAATGGATCTGTTGACATTTTCTACCTTTGCTTGTGTTAGTTTAGGTAGGTAATGTATTTCTAGGAATTTGTCCATTTCACCTAGTTTTTCAAATTTGTTGGAGTACAGTTTTTCATAGTAATCAGTTATGATGTTCTTTATCTCTGTTGGGTCAGCTGCACTGTCACCAGTTTCATTTCTTAATTTGGTTATTTGCCTCTTCTGTTTTTTTGTTTTCTCAGTCTAGCCAGTGGTTGGTTTATTTATTGATCCTTTCAAAGAAACAATTTCTGGTTTTGTTGATTGTTGTTATTGTTTTTCAATAGAATAATTTGTTTATTTCTGCATTTATCTTTATTATTTCCTTTATTCTGGTAGTTTTTGGCTTCTTTTGCTCTTCCTTTTCTATTTGTTCAAGTTAATGATCTTGGATCTTTCATAAAGGAGGCATTTATGCTATGAATTTCCCTCTGAATACTGCTTTTGCTGTGTCCCAAAAGTTTTGATATGTTGTGTTTTCATTTTCATTTGATTCCAGGAATTTTTTAATTTCACTTTTTAGTTCTTCTATGACCCAATAGTTTTTCTTTTTTTTAGTAGTGTATTATTTAGGTCCCATATATATTATTTTTTCCCCTTATTTTTCCTGTTGTTGATTTCTAGCTTCATATTGTTATGGTCAGAGAACATGCTTTTGTATGATTTAAATCTTCTGAAATTTGTTGAGACTTGTTTTGTGTCCTACATATGGTCTATTCTGGAAAATGATCCATGTGTGCTGGAGAAGAGTGTGTACTGTTCTGATGCTGGGTGGAATGTTCTATTTATGTCCATTAGTTTCAATTGGCTTTTGGTTCTATATAAGCTCTCAATGTCCTTAGTGATCTTCTTTTTAGATGTTCTGTCTATAACTGAAAGTGGTGTGTTGAAGTCCCCTACTATTATTGTGGAGTTGTCCATTTTTCCTTTCATATTGGTCAGTATTTTTTCCACGTATTTTGATGCATTGCAGTTAGGTGCATATATATTTATAATTGTTATGTCTTTGTGCTGGATTGACCCTTTTATTATTATGTAATGTCCCTCTTTATTTCTTGTAATTGATTTTGATTTAAAGTCCATTTTATCTGATATCAGTATGGCCACCCCTGCTTTTTTTGTTTACTGGTTGCATGAAATATTTTTCTCCATCGTTTTATTTTCAGTCTGTTTGTGTCCTTATGTTTAAAGTGTGTTTCTTGTAGACAGCAAAAGGATGGATCATGTTTTTTTTACCCATTCTTCCACTTTCTGCCTTTTGCATGGGGAGATTAACCATTTATATTTAAGGTTATTACTGAAAATCAAGTGTCCACCTCATGAATTTGGCAATTTGTTTTTTGAGTGTTTCTTATTTTATTTATCTTTTTTAATTCTGATTTTTCTGCTTTTGTTTGTATTTGGCTACTTTCTTGTCATGAGCCTTTTTGCTGTCCTCCTTTTCTTCTGAATGTTTCTTCTTGGTGATTTCTTAGTGGTTACCACGTATGTTACATTACACAACTTAAAATTACAACAACGTTTAGCATATGAACAACAGTTAACATACAATCTTAACATAATAAATCTATTCCTGATATGCTCCTTCCTCTCCCATTTCTGTTGGTGTGTCTCCATCAACATCAATATACAACCTATTTTTACTTTGTGCTTATTTCTTACAAACTTAATGTTGTGTTGTTTGTGGGGTTTAATTATTGAGGTTATTCCTTGAAAATACCATGTACTCTGTCCTTATGGTTGCCAGTGCTGTTGAGTTTTTTTGAGATCTCTCTTATTATTTATTTATTTATCCCATGTATAGATATGTTCTTAGAAGAAATATCTTATAGATATGAGTATTTTTTTTAATGCTCTTGCTTTTCCATTTGGAGAACTCCCTTGAGTAATACTTGCAAAGACGGTCTGGTAGTGGCAAATTTCCAGAGCTTCTGTTGGCTTGGGAATGCCTGATTTTTCCCTTTTTTTTAAAATAATTTTTATTGTGCTTTACGTGGAAGTTTACAAATCAAGTCAGTCTCTCACACAAAAACCCATACACACCTTGCTACACACTCCCAATTACTCTCGCCCTAATGAGACAGTCTGCTCTCTCCTTTCACTCTCTCTTTTCGTGTCCTTTTGGCCAGCTTCTAACCCCCTCATCTCCCCTCCAGGCAGGAGATGCCAACATAGTCTCAAGTGTCCACCTGATCCAAGAAGCTCACTCCTCACCAGCATCCCTCTCCAACCCATTGTCCAGTCCAATCCATGTCTGAAGAGTTGGCTTCGGGAATGGTTCCTGTCCTGGGACAACAGAAGATCTGGGGGCCATGACCGTGGGGGTCCTTCTAGTCTCAGTCAGACCATTAAGTTGGTTTTATGAGAATTTGGGGTCTGCATCCCACTGCTCTCCTGCTCTCTCAGGGGTTCTCTGTTGTGTTCCCTGTCAGGGCAGTCATCGGTTGTAGCCCGGCACCATGTAGTTCTTCTGGTCTCAGGATGATATAGTCGCTGGTTCATGTGGCCCTTTCTGTCTCTTGGGTTCATAATCACCTTGTGTCCTTGGTGTTCTTCATTCCCCTTTGATCTAGGTGGGCTGAGACCAATTGATGTATCTTAGATGGCTGCTTGCTAGTGTTTAAGACCCCAGACGCCACATTTCAAAGTGGGATGCAGAATGTTTTGTTAGTAGATTTTATTATGCCAATTGACTTAGATGTCCCCTGAAACCATGGTCCCCAGACCCCTGCCCCTGCTATGCTGGCTTTCAAAGCATTCAGTTTATTGAGGAAACTTCTTTGCTTTTGGTTTAGTCCGATTGTCCTGACCTCCCCTGTATATGTGCTGTCTTTCCCTTCACCTAAAGTAGTTCTTATCTGCTATCTAATTAGTGAATACCCCTCTCAAACCTTCCCTCCCTCCCCTCTCTTGTAACCACAAAAGACTGTTTTCTTCTCAGTTTAAACTATTTCTCAAGTTCTTATAATAGTGGTCTTATACAATATTTGTCCTTTTGCAACTGTCTAATTTCACTCAGCATAATGCCTTCCAGGTTCCTCCATGTTATGAAACGTTTCACAGATTCCTCACTTTTCTTTATGCGTAGTATTCCATAGTGTAAATATACCACAATTTATTTATCCATTCATCCGTTGATGGGCACCTTGGTTGCTTCCATGTTTTTGCTATTGTAAACAGTGCTGCAATAAACATGGGTGTGCATATATCTGTTCGTGTAAAGACTCTTATTTCTCCAGGATATATTCCAAGGAGTGGGATTGCCGGATCATATGGTAGTTCTACTTCTAACTTTTTAAGGAAGCACCAAATTGATTTCCAAAGTGGTTGTACCATTTGACACTCCCACCAGCAGTGTAGAAGTGTTCCAATCTCTCACAGCCTCTCCAACATTTTTTATTTTGTGTTTTTTGGATTAATGCCAGCCTTGTTGGAGTGAGGTGGAATCTCATCGTAGTTTTGATCTGCATTTCTCTAATGGCTAATGATTGTGAACATTTCCTCATATATCTGTTAGTTACCTGAATGTCTTCTTCAGTGAAGTGTCTATTCATATCTTTTGCCCATTCTTAATAGGGTTATTTGTCTTTTTGCAGTTGAGTTTTTGTAGTATCATGTAGATTTTAGAGATCAGGTGCTGATCAGAAATGTCATAGCTAAAAACTTTTTCCCAGTCTGTAGGTAGTCTTTTTACTCTTTTGGTGAAGCCTTTGGATGAGCATAGGTGTTTGATTTTTGGGAGCTCCCAGTTGTCTAGTTTTTCTTCTACATTCTTTATAATGTTTTGTATACTGTTTATGCCATGTATTAGGGCTCCTAACGTTGTCCCTATTTTTTCTTCCATGATCTTTATTGTTTTAGATTTTATATGTAGGTCTTTGATCCATTATGGGTTAGTTTTTGTGTGTGGAATGAGATATGGGTCTTGTTTCATTTTTTTTGCAGATGGATATCCAGTTATGCCAGCACCATTTGTTAAAAAGACTGTCTTTTCCCCATTTAACTGTTTTGGGGCCTTTGTCAAATATCAACTGCTCATATGTGGGTGGATTTATGCCTGAATTCTCAATTCTGTTCCATTAGTACATGTATCTGTTGCTGTACCAGTACCAGGCTGTTCTGACTATTGCGGCGGTATAATAGGTTCTAAAATCAGGTAAAGTGAAGCCTCCGACTTGGTTCTTCTTTTTCAGTAATGACTTATTTATCTGGGGCCTCTTTCCCTTCCATATGAAATTGGTGATTTGTTTCTCCATCTCATCGAAGAATGCCCTTGGGATTTGGATTGGAATTGCATTAAATGTATAGATCACTTCTGGTAGAATAGACATTTTTATAATATTAAGTCTTCCTATCTATGAGCAAGGTATGTTCCTCCACTTATGTAAGTCTCTTTTGGTTTCTTGCAGAAGTGCACTGTAGTTTTCTTTGTATAAGTCTTTTACATCTCTGGTAAGATTTATTCCTAAGTATATTATCTTCTTGGGGGCTACTGTAAATGGCATCCATTTGGTGATTTCCTCTTCGATGTTCATTTTGTTGGTGTAGAGGAATCCAACTGATTTTTGTATGTTTATCTTGTATCCTGACACTCTGCTGAACTCTTCTGTTAGTTTCAGTAGTTTTCTGGAGGATTCCTTAGGGTTTTCTGTGTATAAGATCATGTCATCTGCAAATAGAGATACTTTTACTTCTTCCTTGCCAATCTGGATCCCCTTTATTTCTTTATCTAGCCTAATTGCCCTGGCTAGGACTTCCAGCACAATGTTGAATAAGACCAGTGATAAAGGGCATCCTTGTCTGGTTCCCGATCTCAATGGGAATGCTTTCAAGCTCTCTCCATTTAGGGTGATGTTGGCTGTTGGCTTTTTATAAATGCCCCTTACTATGTTGAGAAATTTTCCTTCTATTCCTATTTTGCTGAGAGTGTTTTTCATGAGTGAGTGTTGAACTTTGTCAAATGCCTTTTCTGCATCAGTTGATAAAATCATGTGATTCTTGTCTTTTGTTTTATTTATTAATTGTTTTTCTAATGTTGAACCACCCCTGCATACGTGGTATGAATCCCACTTGGTCGTGGTGAATTATTTTTTTGATATGTTGTTGAATTCTATTGGCTAGAATTTTGTTGAGGATTTTTGCATCTACATTCATGAGGGATACAGGTCTATAATTTTCTTTTTTTATGGTGTCTTTATCTGGTTTTGGTATCAGGGATATGGTGGCTTCATAGAATGAGTTTGGTAGTATTCCATCCTGTTCTATGCTCTGAAATACCTTTAGTAGTAGTGGTGTTTACTCTTCTCTGAAAGTTTGGTAGAACTCTGCAGTGAAGCCGTCTGGACCAGGGCTTTTTTTCTGTTGTTGTTGTTGTTGGGAGTTTTTTGATTACCTTTTCAATCTCTTCTTTTATTATGGGTCTATTTAATTGTTCTACCTCTGTGTTAGTTTAGGTAGGTAGTGTGTTTCTAGGAATTCATCCATTTCGTCTAGGTTTTCAAATTTGTTTGAGTATAGTTTTTCATAGTAATCTGATATGATTCTTTTAATTTCAGTTGGGTCTGTTGTAATATCGCCCATCTCATTTCTTATTCAGGTTATTGGCTTCCTCTCCTGTTTTTCTTTTGTCAGTTTGGCCAGTGGTTTATCAATTTTGTTGAGTTTTTCAAAAAATCAACTTTTGGTCTTGTTAATTCTTTCAATTGTTTTTCTGTTTTCTACTTCATTGAGTTCAGCTCTAATTTTTATTATTTGCTTTCTTCTGGTGCCTGTGGGTTTCTTTTGTTGCTCTCTTTCTATTTGTTAAAGTTGTAGGGATAGTTCTTTGATTTTGGCCCTTTCTTCTTTTTGAATGTGTGCCTTTATTGATATAAATTGGCCTCTGAGCACTGCTTTGCTGTGTCCCAAAGGTTCTGATAGGAAGTGTTTTTGTTCTCATTGGATTCTATGAATTTCTTTATTCCATCCTTAATGTATTCTATAATCCAGTCTTTTTTGAGCAGGGTATTGTTCAGTTTCCAAGTGTTTGATTTCTTTTCCCTGCTCTTCCTGTTATTGATGTCCACTTTTATGACCTTATGGTCAGAGAAGATGCTTTGTAATATTTCAATGTTTTGGATTCTGCTAAGGCTTGCTTTATGACCTAATATGTGGCATATTCTAGAGCATGTTCCATGTACAGTAGAAAAGAAAGTATAGTTGGTTGCTGTTGGGTGGAGTGTTCTGTATATATCTACGAGGTCAGGTTGGTTGATTGTGGCATTTAGATCTTCCGTGTCTTTTTTGAGGTTCTTTCTGGATGTCCTGTCCTTCACTGAAAGTGGTGTGTTGAAGTCTCCTACTATTATTGTGGAGCTGTCTATCTCACTTTTCAATGCTGATAGTTTGTTTTATGTATCTTACAGCCCTGTCATTGGATGCATAAATATTTAATATGGTTATATCTTCTTGGTGTATTGTCCCTTTAATCATTATATAGTGTCCTTCCTTATCCTTTCTGATGGATTTAACTTTAAAGTCTATTTTGTCAGAAATTAATATTGCCACTCCTGCTCTCTTTTGATTGTTGTTTGCTTGATGGATTTTTTCCCATGCTTTGAGTTTTAGTTTGTTTGTGTCTCTAAGTCTAAGGTGTTTCTCTTGTAGGCAGCATATAGACAGATCTTGTTTTTTAATCCATTCTGCCATTCTCTGTCTCTTTATTGGTGCATTTAGTCCGTTTACATTCAGGGTAATTATGGATAGGTATGAATTTAGTGTTGTCATTTTGATATCTTTTTTTGTGTGTTGACAACTTCTTTTTCCCTCTTGATTTTATGTGCAGAGTGAGTAGATTTTCTTTACATATTGTCCTTTCCTCATGTTTGTTGTTGTTGATTTTGTTTCTGCTGAGTCTGTATGTTTCCCTTGTATTTTATTTTGATGAGTAGGATAGTTTATCTCCTTTGTGGTTACCTTATTATTTACCCGTATTTTTTAAAATTTATAACTAACTTTTATTTCTTTGTATTACTGTATCTTCTTCTCCATATGGAAGGTGTACGATTACGTTTCTCAATTTCTTAGTCCCTCTTTATTATTTTAATGTTGTCTTCTTTTATATAACAACATCGTCGTTACCCTGTGTTGGGCTTTTATTTATTTTTTTAATCTTGCTTTGTTTTTCTTTTTTTTTGGATTTCCCTGTCTGGATTGACTTCTGGTTGCTCTGCCCACTCTTCTAGTCTTGGGTTGATACCTGATATTATTGATTTTCTAACCAAAGAACTGCCTTTAGTATTTCTTGTAGTTTTGGTTTGGTTTTTACAAATTCCCTCAACTTGTGTTTATCTGGAAATGTCTTAATTTCACCTTTGTATTTAAGAGACAGTTTTGCTGGATATATGATTCTTGGCAGGCAATTTTTTTCCTTCAGTTTTTTAAATATGTCATCCCATTGCCTTCTTGCCTGCATGGTTTCTGCCGAGTAGTCCGAGCTTATTCTTATTGGCTCTCCCTTATAGGTGACTGTTCTTTTATCCCTCGCTGCTCTTATAATTGTCTTCTTATCTTTGGTTTTGGCAAGCTTGATTATAATATATCTTGGTGACTTTCTTTTAAGATCTACTTTATGTGGAGTTTGATGAGCATCTTGGATAGATATCTTCTCATCTTTCACAATATCAGGGAAGTTTTCTGCCAACAAATTCTCAAGAATTTTCTCTGCGTTTTCTATTATCCCTCCCCGTTCTGGTACTCCAATCACTCATAGGTGATTTCTATTGATAGAGTCCCACATAATTCTTAAGGTTTCTTCATTTTTTAAAATTCTTTTATCTGATTTTTCTTCAATTATATTAGTGCCAAGTGAGTTATCTTCAGGTTCAGAAATTCTAGCTTCTACTTGCCCAATTCTTTTCCTCTGACTTTCTATTGAGTTGTCTAATTCTGTAATTTTATTGTTAATCTTCTGAATTTCTGATTGCTGTCTGTCTATGGATTTTTCCAGCTTATTAAACTTTTCATTATGTTCCTGAATAATCTTTCTGATTTCTTCAGTTGCTTTATCTGTGTGTTCCTTGGCTTGTTCTGCATATTGCCTCATTTCCTTCCTGATGTCTTGAAGGGTTCTGTATATTAAACTTTTGTATTCTGCATCTGGTAATTCCAGGAATGCACTTTCATCTAAAAGATCCCGGGATTCTTTGTTTTGAGAGCCTGTTGAAGCGATCATGGCCCATTTCTTTATGTGACTTGATATTGACTGTTATCTCCGAGCCATCTATAAGTTATTGTATTAGTTTGTGCTTGCTTACTGTGTTGTAGCTTCTTGCTTTGTTTTGTTTTGGTATACCCCTATGGGTTGCTTGAGTGAGCTAGCTTGATTATTTTTGCCTTTGGAGCTCCGGTGTCCTGTCCCCAGGTGGCTAGGGCTGTTATCAGGTATATCAGTCTAGGAGTCCATTCATTTTTCTTGTATAAATTCAGCTCAGATTTCCAGGCAGCTGATATCAAGTGTGTGGTGCAGACTCTGTCCTACAGTCTTAGAGGGGCAGGGGTGATTGGCATATATACCTGTATCTGATTGTAGCAGGGGTTCACGCTCTGAACAAGGCAGGTGGCTGAGAACTGACCACCAAGGGTCTCCGAGGAAAATGCGTCTCTGTTCTCTAGACCTTGCTGGTGGGTTGGCCCTGCAGAGGGACCATTGGCACCCAAAGTTTTTGTTGTAAGGACTGGGAGGTACGAGCTATCCCTGGACCCCTGTCGCGGGTGGCTGGGTGACTCAAGTGGAGCCACCAGTCCTTAGGTCCCTGTTGTGGGTAGGTGAGGACCTTGTTTAATAGGCAAAGCAATGTCAAACGTCAAACACCCACCTCTCCACCACAATGCTGAAATGGTTGGAGTTTGCCAACAAGGCCTATTCTCCTGAAATAGGCCCACACAGGTCCACACAGAAGGGAAAGGTGCTCAAGTTCCATGGACGGTTTATGCCTGGACAGGAGCCACTTCCGTCCTGAGCTCCCCCAGTTGATGGAGCTAGCAAATTATCTTTTCCCCCCAGTTGCAAATTTTTTCCTTCCCCAAGTATGGGAGGATGGCTCCAGGTGCTCACCAAGGTGTATCTCAGGCCTAGGCATTCACCCGCTGAAGCTGGTTTGGGGGTGAGGGGGGTGGCTTGGATACACAAGTACTTAGCTTTTGCTGAGAGTTCCCCTCTCCTCAGGTTCTGGAGTTGTGAGTGGGCTGTGTGGCTGGCTGCTTCTCCCTGAGGAAACTGTGGCTGAATGCTAGGACCAGCCTGCCGCCACCACTGCCACGGCCCCAGCCGCTGCGGGAATGGTGCCTGAGGGCTCCCCGCGATTCAGGTCCGGTAAGTTCTCTCTGCTTCTGAATGGTCTCTTCCTCCCCCTGCCCCTCATTTCGTGGTCTAAGCTTGCCTTTGATGCTCAGGGCTCCCAGGTTGTCACAAATATGCTCGTTTCACTTGTTTTTTCGGGTCTTTGTTGTAAAGAGGGCTGGACGGAAGCATCCGTCTAGTCTTCCATCTTGGCTCCACCTCCCCCCTTGTTTCAGAATGACATCTTTGCTGGGTAAAGAATTCTGGTTGGTAATTGTTTTGTTCAGTATTTTATATACGTCTCTTCATTTTCTTCTGGCCTGTAGAGTTTCTGGGGAGAAATCTTCACTGCTTCTTATGAAAGATCCTTGTATATTATATTGCATTTTTCTCTTGTTGCTTTCAGAATTATCTCCTTGTCTTTTGTTTTCCAGAATTTTAAGATGTATTGTGGAGTTGATCTTTTTGTGTCTCTTCTGATCGGGATTCATGTAGCTTCCTGTTTTAATTTTAGTTTTCTTAACTGAATCCTGTATTTCTGGCAAAGAAAATTTTTGTCCATGGAGGCTAAGACTACATATATTTTCACCAAGGCTTCTTTAGTTTTTCCTCTTGAGTCAAAGCTTCTGTAAAAAGAAGAAGAAGAAAAAAAAAAAAAAACCAACTGGCTATTAATACAATAATAAACAAAACCAGTTGCTGTTGAGTTGACTGTCCCTTATGGTGACCCCATGTGTGTCAGAGTAGAACTGTGCTCTACAGGGTTTTTAAGGAAAACCTTTTTGGAAGTAGATCACCAGACCTTTCTTCCAAGGCATCTCTGGGTAGACTTCAACTGCCAGCCTTTCATTAAGCAGCCCAGCACATTAACTATTTGAACCACCCAGGGACTCCTAATATGAGAAATAGCTGACAATCATTGGATTATTACTTTCTGTTAGCTCTGTGATCATTCCAATTAACTTTCATGACTGCCCCATTTCACAGCTGCAAGAAGTGTGACTTAGGGAGGTCATTTGATACAGATATTGATTAGGTCAACCAACGCAGCTGGTTGCAGTGCTAGGCTACCTAAGAATGTGGATTCAACAGCCTCATTGTGATGACATTTGCATTAAAGACCCAGCATCAGAACAGGGACTTCTGGACTGAGAATATCTAACAGAGATCTCCAGGTTTTCTTTGACATAGAATATTGTTTTATGTGTGTGTGTGTGCGTTTTAAGCTCACAGAAATAATTCTTAGGTATGGAAAGATATTTGCTTTCTTAGTTGTATATACGTATTTCTAGTTATTATTAGTTCATCCACTCACTAAATGCTGGATAAGGCTAGAAATAGAAAGATAAAACAAGAGAAGGTGCCTGGCTTTGAGAATATAATTATATCAGTTTGCTAGGGCTGCCATAACAAAATACCATAAAGTGGGTGGTTTTAAGGAACAAAAGTGTATTGTTGCACAGTTTGGGAGACTAGAAGTCCAAATTCAGGGCATGGACTATGGTCTGAGGGTTCTGAGAGAGGAACTGTTCCATGCTTGTCTCCTAGGTTCTGGTGGCTACCAACAATCCTTGGCAGTCTATTGATGCTTATTGGTGCGTCTGCCTCCATTGTCACATGGTGTCTGTTGTCCCACTGAGTATGTCCCTGTGTCTATGTCTCTCTCTCCTTTTATAAAACACTACTTAGCAGGGGTCAGGATTAGGACTCACCCTACTCTAGTATGATTTAACTGATAATATCTTCAGAGAAAACCCTACTTCCCCAAGCAAGGTCACACTTACAGGTACAGGGTTTAGAACTTCAGCATGTCTTTTTGGGGGGCACATTTCAATCTGTAGCAATAATCCAGTAGGGAAAATACATAAATAAATAATTACAAAACCATGTAAGCAGGTCTAATACAGGCATTTTGCTAAGCACTTAGCTCTCCAGATTGACTTTCAACTTGGATGTGATTTCCTATTAGTAAGCTAGTATTCCATTTTCCTAAGACAGCAGAAGGCTGAGCACCTTTATAATATATACAAGCACCCCAGAATTAACTGTGAACATCTTTACAGCTCTGTAATTATCACTTTGGATTGGCCTTCGGTTTTGTCACAAAGCATCAGATTAGCCCAATTCAAACTATGATTCTTATTTCAGGAACTATGCAAATGATGCCAAAAGGCATGCTTCATTTTTTAGTTCCCTCATGGCTCTTATGCACCAGAGGAGGGGAGAGTCAATTTCTAATTAATTTTCAATTTTAAAACCTTTGTTTTAAACACTGTCTTTCATTCTAAACCCATTACCATCGAGTTGATTTGGACCCATAGCAACCCTATAGGACAGAGTAGAACTGCCCTATAGGGTTTCCAAGGAGCAGCTGGTGAATTCAAATTACTGACCTTCTGGTTGGCAGCCATATCACTTAACCACGGCACCACCAGGTCTTTCATTCTAAGTGAGATTTAAAGTCCTAAACCTTTGTTTATAGCAACGGTAGAAGTCCCTTCCCCAAATCACCCTCTTCTTTGTGGGCCATTAAAGGAGCAGAAAGCACTAATTACATGATCCTTAATTGAGGATGAATAATTATACCTAGATTTACATGTTGGGTTTTATGTTCAAAGAGTTGCTTAGGCATCAACTAATTAACCTGAAAGTGAAGAATACTTCCAGCATCACTCTGTGCTTTAGCAATCTCAGGAGCAAACGAAAGGATTGCCAAGGGGGAGTCAGACTGGTTTGTAGGTCTCTACATCATTTATTTTTTGCTCTCGCAGGTAGGATGACCAGACCCGAATCCAATTGCCAACTCATTAGTCTTATTTACAAGTACATACTTTTCCAGAGACCAACGTTGTATAATTGATGAGAAGTTGGAAATAAAAGCAAGTGAATAGCCAAAAGGTGTTGCCTTTACTTTGAGCCTTCTGTGTTACTTTTTAAAGACTTTATTCCCCATGAATGGTGAATTTAAGCAAGTCTGTTTCATTATGTGTGGTAGATTGTTCTTTCTTTCTTCACCAACGTACTCTTGGTTTGCAGAGTTATTGCTACTTGTGTCTGTGGACAGGAAAGAGGGGCAGAGAACTAGCAGTACAGGGAATCCCTGACTTATGACAGGATTCCATTCCATGACCCCATCATGAATCAGTTCTGAAGTAAGATGAATATCTCTTTTTTTTTAAGCTTTTATTATTATTGTCTTTTATTATCAGTATCTGTATAAGTATGATCTTTATTTGTTTTTTGGGGTTGGGAACATTACATATGAGCATCTATGAGTGAATGTCTGAGAATGATAATGTCAGCAAATTACATGCTGCAACATTGTATGTAGTACATATTACTAACAATAAGATGTCCAAAAAAAACCCCAAAACATAAGTGCGACTCGTCATAACTTGAATACATCATAAATCAGGGACTACAGTAAAACCTGTGAAAGCTGGAATCTGTCTGGCGGAAACCTGTCAGAGAAGAAAAGCAAATATTTTCCATGAAAATGAGTGATATAAACGTGGTAAGACAGTAGCCTGTCAAAGACGGAAAACTTGTGAGACCTGCAAAAACATGGCGGCCCTGTTCAGCTCTGGCTCTTACAGGTTTTACTCTATTTCCCTAAGGCTTTGGTCTTCTGGATGGTAAGGACTTGAGATAGCACAGATCCTAAGTGTATGTTGAAGAATCGATACGTAGAATTTTACAAATGATTGTGGGAAGCTGTAAACATTTGTGGCCATAACTTTTTCTTTTTTGGATGTTGGAAATTCCTGTGGTATAATGATGTACATAAGTAAATGGAGTTTATCTTTAGAAATTCATACCTGTATTAGAAAAAAGTGGGCCATGAGCAGTAACAAAAGATGGTCCTCCTACTCGATTTTCTCATTTGTATATGTCTGTGGGAAGGTGGATGTATGGTATTAAAATGGCCAGCCTCTGTGGTCAAATGATTGTTTATCAGACTTTCTTTGAAGCACAGCCAGTCCTCTCAGCTTTGAGAAGTAGAGAGACGTAATAGTGAGTAAACTCAGTTTAAGTTTCTGGTTTTGGTTGGTTTCAAATGAGCTTGTGTTGAATGGTAACCTTTCTTCATTTCAGCAACTCACTTTTATATGAAAATTAAATGTTGGTGGGGAAAATTCCACTTTTTGAAAACCTGTAGCTCAGCTCTGATTTGTATAAAACTCCCTCTTTCAGTGAATTAAAGTGATGATCTGTTTTTAAATTAGAATTTGGTAAATGGGTGTCTTTGGGAGTAGTGGCTTAATTTTCTCACTGTGAGTGTACAGTTTACAGCCTGTCAAGGCAAGCCTAGATTTACTGTGCCACACAGGCATCTTGATAGGGAATTTGGAAAACTGGGATTTTTAGAAGAGCTAGACAGCACAGATTGCACGCAGTTTGGACAAAGATAACAGAAAACATGTTTTCTTAGGAAATCAAAGATTCAGTGAACTGATGGAAAGAGGCCTGGACCTCCACACAAGCTGGAGAGGAAAATTATAGAACAAAAATCTATCAGCTATCAGAAGAGAATGATGCGCTCCAAAAGCCCTCACTTTTTATTTGAATCAAGGATTCTTTTTTAAGCCCAGCAAACTTCTAGGATTTAAAAAAGAAAAATGAAATCCTTAACATGGCATGAATTTCATCCAACACTTTTCTAATTTTCAAATGACCAGATTTGAAACTATAATCATCTCACACGTAGGGATTTGTGTGTGCGTGTGTGTGTGTGTTTGCTTTAATTTTTGAGACACGTTCACAGAAAAAATGAGTCAAGAGGAATAGAATCAGTGTAAACTCCACTTGGTCCTATTCCTCTATCAAATCAAGAGAGTCCATTTTGCCTGGAGATTTTAGAATGTACCCAAGTGCCCCTTAGATGGGCTTGTTTGTGGTGTTTGTTTATAGCTATGTGTTTGTTTGTAGCTATGACCACTGGTTTCTTTGAAAATGGACTCAAGCTTTTGCTTAAGTCGGTTCTTTCAGAGACAGCTTGGAGGTTGGGAAATCCTTCTCCATGTGGAAACTTTCTTGCTGGGCCTCCTTGCAATGGGAGGTGATGACTCCCTTGGTTCACACTACCCCATGGATCCAACTCTGTAAGCCTGTTTGGTAGAGGCAGTATTGATAGAAGTGGTGTATCCCCTTGAAATACATTTGAGGAGTATGCAGGAGCTAAGAAAATGCCCTTTGAGAGTGACTGGTGGCTTTTGAAACTATAATTTATATATTTCAACTACTCTCCCTGGGTGGTGCCAGCACTTAAGAGCTTGACTGCTAGCTTAAAGGTTGGTAGTTCGAACTCACAGAGGCACCTCGGAAGAAAGCCCTGGTGATCTGTTTCCAAAAGGTCACAGCCTTAAAAACCCCATGGAACGCAGTTCTACTGTACACATGTGGGGTCACCATGGGTCAGAACTGACTCAAATGCAGCTGAAAACAACAACAGTGATATCGCTCATAGAAGTTGCTGCCAGTTCAAGTCAAGAGATACTTTCTTTTGCTGGTGGGTGAGGAGAACAATATAATAGAACTTACCTCTTAGAAAATCAAGTCTTGATTCACTAGGAAGTGCTAATGTTAATGTCATTGCTCTTTTCCAAAAGATAGAATGACACTGGCTATCCAAATAAAATAGTCTGTTAATTAACATTTCAGATCATGTCCCAGGTCACTTGGAAGCATATCAACAATAGAACAGAAAAAGAGTAACAGTGTCAACAACAGAGAAACACAGAAGCAGAGAAATGTCAGAAGAACATTTAGCCCTTTCTAATAAAGAGAGCAACATTTTATTCACTCATTTGCTGCTATGCTACAACTTCTCCTTCACGGGAAGGGCTCTTTCTACCTAGTATTTTATAATGGTTTCAAAGCACAGGTTTAAGAAACTCAACTCACCTGGCCAGCTCGGTGACCCTGGACCTCAAGCTTCAGTTCTTTTATCTGCAAAAATGTATAAGGGCCCCTGGTGGTGCAGTGGTCAAGAGCTTGGCTGCTAACCAAAAGGTCAGCAGTTCAAATCCACCAGCCGCTCCTTGGGAAGCTTAGGGAGGTAGTTCTACTGTGTCCTACAAGGTCACATGAGTTGGAATTGACTCGACGGCAACAGGTGCCTTGTATAGAGTGAACAACCATTATGGTTTGCCACAAACTCTCTCCATTTTAGCACTGAAAGCCCCAGGTTCCAGGTAACTGCTCAGACCTGAGCAAACCAGGACAGTTGGCCACCATATTTATTAGAAACACATGAGAACATGTGTGTAACACATATAGCATAATGCCTGACATATGAGAAAAGCTCATTTTTTTTTTTGTTTTAGCCATTACTAAATGGATTGGATAGAATCAAACATCATAATTTTGTTTTATTTTTTTCATACCTTTTTGGATGTGCTTTTTTAGAACAAGAAGGAAAAGGTATTTTCCGTGACCAGTTTTCAGATGTGGTCAGAATGTCCCTGGTCACTCTGAGATGCTTAGGGCAGTGTGTCTTCTCTCCTGAGAACACTCTGGGGCCGAGTATGGGGTGTAGGTGGGATGGGGATTGAAAAGCCACATGAACAAGGGCATTTTGTGGGCCTTGTTTCCTCTGTGCTGTGATGATGTGGATTTCATTTGAGCCCAGTTCTTCCTCCCCATGGATATTTCAGACTATGAGTTGGAATCTACTTGATGGCAAACAACCAGGCTCCTAACTGAGAACCCACCAGCTGCTCCGCAGTAGAAAGATGTAGCGGTCTGCTCCTGTAAAGATAAAAAAAACTATTGCCAATGAGTTGATTCGACTCATAGCAACACTATAGGACAGAGTAGAACTGCCCTATTGGGTTTCTAAGGCTATAAATCTTTATAGAAGCAGACTGCCACATCTTTCTCCTGTGGAGTGGCTGTTGGCTTCAAACCACCCAACTTTCGTTTAGCAGCCGAGCACTTAACTATTGCACCACCAGGGCACCTTCCATAAAGATTATACCCCTGGAAACCCTATAGGGTAGTTCAACTCTGTCCTATAGGGTCTCTGTAAGTAAGAATCGATTTAATGGGAACAGGTTTGATTTGTTGGCACAAATGGTTAAGCACTCAATCGCTAACTGAAAGGTTGGCAGTTTGGAACCATCCAGCGGCTCTGTGTGAGGAAGGCCTGGTGATATGCTTCCATAAAGACCTGCCAAGAAAACCCCGCCACATGGGATCTCTATGAGTCGGAATCAACTTGATGGCACTTGTTGTGTAACAGCTCAGTGGCACTTGGACCCAAGGTTGGCTGCATCTCCAAGATATCAGAGAAAGACTCCAGAATCAGTGATCATGACATATGGTTTATTTGGGGAGGTTATTTATGGAACTGTGGGTCCAGGGCGGTGGCTGGACCAGTTTAATGCTCTGCAACCAGCTAGCAGGGGACACAAGGTTACATACTGTTCCAGCTGGGACTAAGGCTTACTGTTTTTTCCCAAGTCCTTGGGCAGCCAGCATTCCCAGGGACTTCACATCCAGGCCCAGATATTTTTCTTCTTGTTGCTAAGGCATTCCTTGGCCTTGGCCACTGGCCCAGTCACACTACTCCCAGCTTGTCCCTTAGCCCAGGTCCAGTCTAAGTTCATCCCCAGCATGCTTCAGGGAAGAGCAAAACTGATTCCATTAGGAGGAATGCATATAGCTGAATAGCATTACCCTAGAGCACTTAAACTAACAAGGCTCCTTTGGCCCAAATTTTGAAGTTTATGCCTTTCTTCCTGATCACAATAGCCAACATGTATTAAATGCTCTCTGCATCACAGGTGATCTTTTAGCATTTTACATATATTGACTCATTAAACCTAACAGCAACCCATGAAGTGCCAACTGTTAGCTTTCCTACATTACAGATGAGGAAACTGAGACACAGAGAGGTGAAGAAATGTGCCCGCAGCCCCAGAATTAGTCAGCAGGAGCCAGGATGCAAAGAGAGGTGCCATTCCTTTTACTCTAGCTCTGGCTTTCACACTAACCTTCCCCTTTCTAGTCTTACTTTCCTCATCTGTAACATGGGCTAATGGTAATTGCCCACCTTGTTCATGTTATTGCTAGTTGCCATTGAGTTGGGTTCAACTCACAGTGACTCTATGTGATAGAGTGGAACTGCCTCATAGAGTTTTCTAGGTGATAATCTTTACAGGAGAGCTCTGGTGGCATAGTGGTTAAGACCTTGGCTGCTAACCAAAAGTTCGGCAGTTCAAATCCACCAGCTGTTCTTTGGGAATCCCATGGGGACAATTCTACTCTGTCTTATAGGGTTGCCATGAGTTGGAATCGACCCAGTGGCAACAGGTTAATCTTTACAGGAGCAGATCACCAAATCTCTCTCCAAGGAGCCACTAGATAGGTTTGAACCACTAACCTTTCTGTTAGCAGCCAAGCACTTAACCGTTCTGCCAGCAGGGCTTCTAGGGCTGTTGAAAGAATCGCATGATTTGGTCTACATGGAAGCACTTTGTCAGCTTTCAAGTATTAGGCAAATGAGCCCTGTCATTCTTCTGTGCACTGTCATTTGTGTGTCCTTGCTGTACAGTCTGAAACTGCAAATATTTTGCGAGATGATAGGACTACCCCAACCAACTATGTCTCCCCTGTAATCAAAGGCACAAAGCCTTATTGCCCTGGAATCATTCCCTTGGGGATGAAATTTACATCAAATAATTGTCCCAAACGTCTCAGGTCAGCATTGCCCCCCTTTCCCCCCTTTCAAATAGCACTTGTCACTATGAGACACAAAACGAGGTCCCTTGCACCAATGTCTTGAGGTACAAGTTAAAAGTCGGCCACGCAGCTTGAAGATGGGAAACAGATGATAAAGGTTAGAGGGGGACTGAGTTACCATTATGCAGCTCAAACTGCAAACTAATTAAAATTCAGGCCTGTTTCTAAGAAGCCAACCAAACAACAATACCCTTAGAACACAAAATAAAAGGAGCAGAACATTAGAGTTCAAGTTTGCTTTGGATTAGAAAGCTCAGGAGAGTCGTTGTATGCACAATGTGCAAGTTGTTAAATATTCTCCAGCCCCTGCTTAGCGCGCACCCACACGACACTCCTGCTGATTAATGGGAGCTGTAGATGCACACTGACAGCAGCATCGTGGCTCCAAAAGCATTCCAAATTTCCCCAGGTGTGGCTAGTTTATTTTCAGGTGTGGACAGGATGGTCATTAGAAACGGAGCCAGATTGGGTCTCCTACCTAAACTCAACACCTCCACCGCCCCGCCCCTGGAGCACTTCCATGCCTGCAGAGCCTGCCTTTTCCTTGTTGGGCATGCAAACCTTTCAGTCATCAGAGGCCCAGAGTACTTTGGAAGCCTCAGATATGTCAGTATCAGTAAACTAATAAAAGCCATGTGTTTGCAGAATGGAAAAAACCTGGCATCTTGAGGATCCAGACAGGTCTGGCAATAAATGGGTCTAAAGCAGAGACTCTTGTTTTGAGTCCTTTTCTTGTCTCAGGAGGTTGCTGGCCACCCTGCTGATTAACTATTGATAATGCTCTTCCAAAGGACCACCTCCCCAAAAGGAATCGTTCTTCAAGAGCGAGGGACACAGCTAACATGTATTGAATATGTATGAAGTGCTATACAATTTATTAATGTGATAATGATGGCAATGATTACATAAACTGCCACATATTTAGTGCACCAAACCAGCTGCCAGTGAGTTGACTTTGACTCATGGCGACCTCATATATGTCAGAGTAGGACTGTGCTCCGAAGGGTTTTCAATGGCTGGTTTTTCAGAAGTAGGTCACCAGGCGTTTCTTCTGAGGTGTCTCTGGATGGACTGGTACCTTTAATCTTTTGGTCAGCAGCCAGGGACTCCATCTAGTGCACAGTATCTGCTAAGAGC
The DNA here is from genome assembly GCF_030014295.1 of Loxodonta africana. Classification (NCBI taxonomy): domain Eukaryota; kingdom Metazoa; phylum Chordata; class Mammalia; order Proboscidea; family Elephantidae; genus Loxodonta; species Loxodonta africana. The sequence continues at coordinate 20,950,711 of NC_087359.1, forward strand.
TCTCTTTTGACTGATTTATTTAATCCTGACCTCAGAGTCAGGGGGTAGGTATTGTCATCCCCATTTTATGGAAGGAGAAAATTTCCTCAGTGAGGTCGATGTCTGTCTGTGAAGGGGCTTGGGTGGAGCCTCTATATTTTGTCTACTTTTTTTCTCTGTGACCCAGTAATTGGAAAGATAGGAATTATTACGCAAACTTTATAGCTGACAAGGCTGAGATTTAGAGAGTTCAAGTAGTTTTTTCCAAGGACATGTGGCTAGTCAATGACAGCGGTGGGATCTTAGTCTAATATTTGAAAGTCAGTATAGCCTATTGTGCTTTATCACACCAGGCAATGTTCCTGAGGGGAGGACTATTAGATTTTCCAGTTGGCAGTTGAAGCTCATGCTTAATGAACCACTCTACTAAAATAAGAATAAAAAGAGGGAGACCGATGTTTGAAAGAATTTGATTAATTCACGGAAAAGCCAAATTATCGAAGTCATCATTGTTGGAAAAATGAGAAAATTTTTGGACTTCTTTATTATTATTCTTTTGGGAACCTTAGTGTTTCAGTGACAGAATTCTTGCCTTCCACGTGAGAGACCCAAGTTCGATTCCCAGTCTATGCACCTCATGTGCAGCCCCACTTGTCTGCCAGCAGAGACTTGCCTGTTGCTAAGACGTTGAGCAGGTTTCAGCAGGGCCTCCAGACTAAAATGGACTAGGACGAAAGGACCGATGATCTACTTCTGAAAATCAGCCAATGAAAATTCTATGGATCACGATGGTCCCATCTGCACCTGATCCTGGGGACGGACATGTAGGACAGGGCAGCATTTCACTCCATTTTACATGGTGTTGCCATGATTTGGGGGCCAACTTGATGACAGCTAACAACAGCAAGGCTTGCTAAACTTAGACATAGAATCATTTAAAAGTCACCACAGAAGTGGAGAATCTCTTTTCATATGTAGGAAAAAACTGTAGCAACATCTGTGTCTACTAGCGAGCTAGCTAGCTACCTGCAGTGGGATGAGAAGGACAGCAGTCTTTTCACTGTTGACCCCTTCCTTGGGTAAATGCCAACAGTAAGAGTCCACCATTCCCTCTCTTCCTCCAGACCCTGTAATTCCTACTCCTCTTCCTCCTCGCCCCTCAGTCCCTGTGGACCGAGGACCTGTTTTCTCCGTAGGCTAGAAGCTGGCTGATGACCTCTTCCATTGATTGTTTCCGGGCTGCCTTCTTAGGGAGACTTGTAAGTGGTCCTGACATCTGCATTGTATTCATTTCAGAGCGAGGCTAAGGGGACTTGCTGTTCTTGGTGTGAACACATTCCAAGGAGCTGATCCTTTGTGGAAGGACCACCCTGCTCTTACCTTTCCTTTTTCTTATCTCTTTTTCTGTTCTTTCTTTAGACCATCCCTTTCCCCATCAGCATGTGATCCTAGAGAATGGAGTGAGGTGGACCACTCTGGGAGTCAGGAGGGCTCTAGTTGTTGTTAGATGCCATTGATTCTAATTCATAGGGATCCCATGTGACACAGTAGAATCGCTGTACACGGTTGCCTAGACTATAATCTTCATGAGAGTAGATCTCCAGGTCTTTCTCCCTTGGAATTGCTGGATGTGTTTGAGCCACCAACCTTTTGGATAGCACCACCAGGGATCCCAGGGATTCTATTGGCTCCTAGTTAAGAGATAAAACTAACCTTGGGGGTCATCTTTGGCTTTCCTTCTTTCCCTCTAGCCTATGGGACATCCCCTTTTCCTTCACTGGTCTAGTTGTAAAACTGCCTTCCCAAGGAGCACTGTAGGAAACCCTGGTGGTGTAGTGGTTAAGAGCTATGGCTGCCAACAAAAAGGCCGGCAGTTCAAACCCTCCAGGCACTCCTTGGAAACCCTATGGGGCAGTTCTATTCTGTCCTATAGGGTTGCTATGAGTTGGAATCAACTTGACAGCAATGGGCTTGGTCTGGTTTTTTGAAGGAGCACTGTTTCCCAACCTGGTCAGTTACCTCACAGTGAAGTGCCTTGGATAGCACTCCAGCCATGCTCCAAGTCTCCCTTCTTTGGGCCTGTATCCCTGGCCCTTACCAGCTTCATTGTTTCTGGAGATGAAAGGCTATATCTGAAAGGTCAGTTCCGATGAGGCTGGGCCCTTTAATTAAAGTCACCTGAAATGCTTACTGCTTTACTGTAGCCATCGTAGGGCCTGGTTGAGCTCTGACATGACTCCCAAAGGAATAACTTTGACATTTCTTCAAAGATCAGCTGAAAACTGAGCTGTTTTCAAAAAGTAAGGTCTTAAAAAAAAAAAAAATTCCATCTTTTTCTTTGTGGGTTATTAGCATCTCCCAAAAAAGTTTTTTTTTTTCTTTCTTTCTTTCTACTGAAAACTAGGAGTATTTCACCCTGCCAAATGATTTTTATCTCAGTAAAAAAGACCTTGCTATTTCCTGAAAATCTACCACTTTTTTTTTTTTTAAAGATACATTTTGTGCTGGGAATCAAAACCAGGTAACTTGATAAGGAGTTAATGAAAACAAATGAATTCTGTCTGCATTTTAAAGAGGGACAGCTTGGCCTCACAGAGTTATCTTCTGTGCTTCCCAGGACATGGCACTTTCTTGGTGGAACAGTGATGGGAAGGCCAGGCATTTGGGAGAAATGAATCAGGGCATACTATTTTTCCACTGGAATACGATGATTATGTATTTGTAAATTGTTCAGATAATGTGGGGGGATTGGGAGAGATTTCACTCCAATCCATCTGGCCAATTGCATCTAGATTGTTACTTCGGCCCTCCGATATGCTGAGAGTTTGCATTAAGTCCTGGGATACAGTGTGGGTATCTTAAATAGCGTTTGTGCGACAGGTGCAAAAACATCAGCTCGATCTCAAGGAGAGATTTAAGGATTTATCTCAATCTCAGCTAGAGATTTAAAAGCTCTCATAGACCCATATGTTATTCTTGGACCCAAGAAATATTGACAGAAAAAATTTCAAATCCACTGTATTTCAGGGGATGCTTTCCAGATCGTTCTGCTTTTTTCTGGAATTCTGTCTTAGTTACCCAGTGCTGCTGTGTCTTACTTAGTTAATGCTGTTGTAACATAAATATCACAAGCCGGTGGCTTTCAGGAACAGAAATTTATGCTTTCACAGTTCTGGAGACTAAAAGCCCAAATTAGGGACTCAGCCACGTCGATTCCATCCTTGTTCCTTGGTGATCCTCACATTGTATCTGTCTTCCTCAGTGTGTGCCTGCCTCTGTGTCTCTTCTGCTCTTTTTATAACTCAGAAGTGACTGGGTTTAGGACACACCCTACCCTGGCATGACCTAACATAACAAAAGAAAAACCCTATTTCCAAATAGGATCATATCCACAGGTACAAGGGTCAGGACTTCGATACGTATTTTGGGAGGACACAATTCAATCTATAACATTCTGATTCCAAAAAGGGGAGGAGCACTCCACTTATTTATGATCTCAGCCAAGGTATTGTATAAACCTGTTGTTAAGGCTCCTTTCACATGCTAGGTAGCTTATAAGTTGCTCCCACAGAAACTGCCTGAATCTCCCGTTCTGGGTATTTTGGTGAGGTGACTTGGAATGGAGATGCAACTGTGGTCCGGTCCTGAAACCCAGAAGACTGCAACAGTTATTTGCTGCAGGATTCTGGGTTTTGAGGTGTTTGGCTCACAGTTGAGAATGACAGAAAGGGGAAAACCCAAGGGACCAAAGAGAGAGGGAGAATGCTGGCAATGCCAGTGGAATTCAGATGGGCGGGGAGGGGTAGACGATGACATCCTCCAAATAAGTCTTCCTTCAAGAAACTGAGCATTTGCCTCTTTGAATTTCAAGTTTCGGATCCCATTCTCAGCATGTATGCTGAGTCATTCCATTTTCTTCCTGGGGCTTCCACTTTGCCTTCCAGGATTACAAACTGATCTTATCTGCTAAGGCAGACTCAGGCTTGTTGGGATCAGGGCTTCCAACCGGTTCATTCCAGCTTGACCCCCTGCTGAGAATTTGGATTTCCACTTCAGATATACTGAATATACTGAATCAGAATCTATAGTTTAGCAAGACCCCCAGGAGAGGATCTTATTAAAATTCGTATGTATACATAAGAATCACCAGGGGATCTTGTTCAAACGTCGATTCTGATTCAGTACATCTGGGTGAAAATGCAAATTCTCACTCAGCAAGGGTCAAACCAGAATGAAACCCTGGTTAGGACCAAGGCTATTTAACACTGAGAAGTGGTCATGAGATCTTGGGAAAAGTGCAGCACAGAATTATTGAAGCACCAGTTTAGACAATCTAATCCCATATCCTCCTGGATCTGGATATCTTTGCTAATTTTTTTGTGTCTTCATTATTGATAAGTCAGGAAACCACCATTGCCTATCGATGACGTGACTTGGGCAATAAATAAGCTAGGTAAATGTCTGTAGTTCTTTTATATGTACTAACACAACATACTTTTTTGCAGCTTATTCATTAAATGCATTATCTTCGCATTTTTGCCACTTTTTACAGTAAGTAGGGATTAAAGGTAATGATACAGAAAGCTTACTCTAAATAATACAGTATCGTAGAAACCATTGCCCTCATTTGAAGTATAGCTTTTAAATAAACGAAAAAAAATCGAAGACTTTTCAATTCTGTGAAGACATTCAGAAATATTTGTGAAAATATTCAAAGCAATTTGCATGAGTATTGAAGAAATCCTTCCCTTCCCTCCTTCCTCCCCCCAGTTCTCACAACTGAGCTCAATTGCCACTTGAGTCTGGTCACGTGAAATCTACTCTTTGTGGCACTATGCAAGGAGTTTTATAGATATAAATATATAATGTTTAAATATATACTGTTTCAAAACATCTTTAAGGAAGACATGTTGTTGTTGTTAGGTACTGTTGAGTCAGTCTTGACTCATAGTGACACTATGTGCAACGGAAGGAAACACTGGCCGGTCCTGCACCATCCTCACAATTGTTATGCTTGAGCCCGTTGCTGCAGACACTGTGCCAGTCCATCTCCTTGAGGGTCTTCCTCTTTTTCACTGACCCTCTACTTTACCAAACATAATGTCCTTCTCCAGGAACTGGTCCCTGCTGAATACTTGTCCAAAGTATGTGAGACATAGTCTCACCATTCTCGCTTCTAAGGAGCATTCTGGCTGTACTTCTTCCAAGACAGATTTGTCTGTCCTTCTGGCCGTCCATGGTATAGTCAATATTCTTCACCGACACCATAATTCAAAGGCATTAATTCTTCTTTGGTCTTTCTCATTCCTTGTCCAGCTTTTGCATGCATAGGAGGTGACTGAAAATACCAAGGCTTGGGTCAGGTTCACCTTAGGCCTCAAAGTGACGTCTTTGCTTTTAAACACTCTAAAGAGGTCTTTTGCAGCAGATTTGCCCAGTGCAATAAGGTCTTTGATTTCTTGACGGCTGTTTTGATGGGCATTAATTGTGGATCCAAGTAAAACGAAATTCTTGACAACTTCAGTATTTTGTGTTTATCATGATGTTGCTTACTGGTTCACTTGTGAGGATTTTTGTTTTCTCTATATTGAGGTGCAATCCATACTGAAGGCTTTGATCTTCATCAGTAAGTGATTCAAGTCTTCTTCGCTTTCAGCAAGCAAGGTTGTGTCATCTGCATATCACAGATCGTTCATGAGTCTTCCTCCAATTCTGATGTCACGCTCTTCTTCATATAGTCCATCTTTTTGGATTGTTTGCTCAGTGTACAGATTGAATAAGTATGGTGAAAGGTTACAACCCTGACTCACACCTTTCCTGACCTTAAACCACACAGTATCTCCTTGTTCTGTTTGAACGAGTGCCTCTTGGTCTATGTACTAGTTCCTCATGAGCACAATTAACTGTTGTGGAGTTCTCATTCTTTGCAATGTTATCCATAATTTGTTATGATCCATACAGTTGAATACCTTTACATAGTCAATGAAACACAGGTAAACATCTTTACGACATTCTCTGCTTTCAGCCAAGATCCATCTGACATCAAGAAAGATATCCCTCATTCCACGTCCTCTTCTGAATTTGGCTTGAATTTCTGGCAGTTCCCTGTCAATTTACTGCTACAACCAATTACGAATTATCTTCAGCAAACTTTTACTTTTGTGTGATATTAATGATATTGTTTGATAATTTCCTCATTCTGTTGGATCACCTTTCTTTGAAATGGGCACAAATATCAATCTCTTCTAGTCCATTGGCCAAGTAGCTCTCTTCCAAATTTCTTGGCATTGGTGAGTGAGCACCTCCGTCACTGCATCTGTTTGTTGAAACATCTCAATTGATATTCCATCGATTTCTGGAGCCTTGTTTTTCACCAATGCTTTCAGTGCAGCTTGGACTCCTTTCTCCAATACCATCAGTTCTTGATCATATGCTACCTCCTGAAATGATTGAACGTTGACCAATTCTTTTTTGGTATAATGACTCTGTATTCCTTCCATCTTCTTTTGATGCATCCTGCATCATTCAATATTTTGCCCACAGAACCCTTCAAAATTGCAACTCGAGGTTTGAATTTTTCCTTCAATTCTTTCAACTTGAGAAATGCCAAGCATGTTCTTCCCTTTTGGTTTTCTAACTGCAGGTCTTTGCACATTTCATTATAATAATTTAGTCTTCTTCTGCTATCCTTTGAAATCTTCCATTCATCTCTTTTACTTCATCATTTCTTCATTTGTTTTAGCTACTCTGCTACTCTATATTCAAGAAGTTTCAGAGTCTTTTGTGACATCCATTTTGGTCTCTTCTTTCTTTCCTGTCTTCTTAATGACCTTTTTCTTTCTTCATATATGATGTCCTTGATGTCATTCCACAACTTGTCTGGTCTTTGGTCATTAGTGTTCAATGCATGAAAATCTGTTTTGAGATGGTTTCTAAATTCATGTGGGATATGCTCAAGGTCATATTTTGGCTCTTGTGGACTTGTTTTAATTTTCTTCAGCTTCAAATTGAACTTTCATATGAGTAATTGATGGTCTGTCCCGCAGTGGGCCCCTGGCCTTGTTCTGACTGATAATATTGAGCTTTTCCATTGTCTCTTTCCACAGATGTAGTTAATTTGATTCTTGTGTTTTCCATCCAGTGAGCTCATATAGTTGCCATTTATGTTGTTGAAAAAAGGTATTTGCAATGAGTAAGCCATTGGTCTTTCAAAATTCTATCATGCGATCTCTTGCATATTTTCTATCACCACGGCCATATTTTCCAATCAGTGATCCTTCTTTGTTCCTAACTTTCATATTCCAATCAACAGTAATTATCAATGCATCTTGATTGCATGTTTCATCAATTTCAGACTGCAGAAGTTTGTATAAATCTTAAAGTTCCTTATCTTTGGCATTAGTAGTTGGTGCATAAATCTGAATAATAGTTGTATTCTACTCTTTCTTGTAGGTGTATGGATATTATCCTAGCACTGATAGCACTGTTATTCAGAATAGATCCTGAAGTGTTCTTTTTGATGATGAATGCAATGCTATACCTCTTCAATTTGTCGTTCCTGACATAGTAGACCTTAAGATTATCTGATTCAAAATGGCCAGCACCAGTCCATTTCAGCTCGCTAATGCCTAGGATATCGATGTTTATGCATTCCATTTCACTTTTAATGACTTCCAATTTTCCTAGATTTTTACTTCATACATTCCACATTCCAATTATTAATGGACGTTTGCAGCTGTTTCTTCTCATTTTGAGTCGTGCCACATCAACAAATGAAGGTTCCAAAAGCTTGATTCCATACACATTATTAAGGTCAACTCTACTCTGAGAAGGCAGCTCAACTCCACTTTGAGGAGGCAGCTCTTCCCCAGTCGTCTTTTGAGTAACTTCTAACCTGAGGGGCTTATCTTCTGGCATGATATTGGACAATGTTCTGCTGCTATCCATAAGGTTTTCACTGGCTAATTTTTTCAGAAGTAGACCGCAAGTCCTTCCTTCTAGTCTGTCTTAGTCTGGAAGTTCCACTGAAATCTGTCCACCATGGGCGACCTGCTGGTATTTGAGATACCTGTGGCACAGCTTCCAACATCACAGCACCATGCAAGCCACCACAGTAGAACAAACTGACAGACCCGTGGTGGAAGGAAGACATAACAATTACATATCTATATGTGTATCTTAAATGTCCATATATATAAGTATCTATATATATATATATAAGTACAGGTATATATACAGGTAGTCCTTGACTTTCAACAGGGTTCCATTCTTTGGACTCTGTCATAAGTTGATTCTGAAGTAAGTCGAATACCTCTTTTTCAGTCATCATAGCCTGCTTTATGGCAGTGTTTTAAACAACAAATCATAACATTAAACATCTGTGAGTGAACATCTGAGGATGATAGCATCAATAAATTATGTGCTCCAATATTGCAGGTGTACATATTACCAATGATAAGATGTACCAAAAAAAAAAAAAAACCTTAACAACAACAGATGTTCGTAAGTGTGATTTGTCGTAACATGACTATGTGGTGAATTGGGGACTACTTATATATGTGTGTGTGTGTGTATGTGTGTGTAGAGAGAGAGAGAAAGAGAGAGAGAGAGAAATCTAGAAATTGATATAGTACATGTTCTGAATCATAATCAACTTGACAACACACAACAACAACAGATATTATCGTTGTTGTTTTTTAGTTGCCATTGAATTTGCTCTGACTCATGGTGACCTTATATATAACAGAACAAAATGTTTCCCAGTCCTGTGCCATCTTCCTGATTGTTGTTATGTTCAAGCCCTTTGTTGCAGCCTTTTTTTTTTCTCATTGAAAGTTTCTCTCTTTTTTGCTGACTTTCTATTTTACCAAAGAGAAAGTCCTTTTCTAGTGAGTTGTCTGTCCTGATGACATGTAGACAGTAAGCGAGATGAAGTCCCGCCATCCTTGCTTTTAAGGAGCATTCTGGTTGTATTTTTTCTAAAGACTGATTTGTTCATTCTTCTGGCAGTCCATGGTATATTCAAATTCTTCACCAACACCACAATTGGAAAGAATCATTTCTTTTGTCTTCTCTTTTCATTGTCCAGCTTCCCATGCTGTTATCATTATATGGATCTGAGTGTAAGACCTTGCATTCTTGAACAAAAGTGATTTCAATATTGCGTAAGAACAAAGAAGACTATTTCAAGTTTTGTTTTCATCCAGATTCCATCATGATATGACTCTGACTTTTTTTTTTTTCTTGGAGGGAATGTAGATCTCATCCAAACGGAAGCTATTCCCAATGGCAAGTCTTCTCCAGGGTACTAGGAAATATATTCCTTTAACATGTTCATTTTGTGGCCATCAGAGTTTCCTGCCCATGGTCTTTCTGTGAATTCCCTTTGGGCTTAGTTTGGCCTGTGCTGGCAACAGTGCCTGGAAGAGAGCCTTGCTTCTGATAGAGCCATATCATTTCACCAGGTTTGACACATTCGTGGAGTCAGACCCACCCGCGGTAACTGGGCTTTCTCAAATGGTACATTAGTCTGTGTCAAGTCTATTGTCCTGTGTTCAGGTCCTTGACTGGAAGTAAAAGGGCCGAGGGAGAAAAGAAATCATATCCTGTCAATAAATGCTGAAAATATTTTGTGTGGCAAGCTCTGTGTTTTCATTCTTATGAAAAGCTGATTAATATTCAGTGGTTGAAGGTTAATACCCCATTCATTTTATTCACTTTACATCCTGCACACAGCAGTGACTGTTCCAATTTCAACTCCTCATTCATACAAATCTGGTTCCAATCAGGAGATTAGTAACTTACTGCCTAAGCAGAAACAAATCACACAATTGCTAAGCTTATCTTTCTACCCACGCACAGACACATACATGTGCTTGAAATGGCCTCATTCATGGGCGGATGCAGAGGCATACAGACCAGCAAAGTTTCATCCACGTGTATCTATCGAGGAAACTTTATTTCCTTACACAAATATGTGATCTAGGCAGATGACATGAACGTGAAGAAAGCATTGTCTAAATATATTCGTATGTGCAAATGTCTTTAACCTTACTCAATAATTGTGTCTCTATGAAGTTTTCTGTATCACAAACATTCCTGCACTGAGTCATATTTTAAATATCTTAGAATGAGTCATATTGAAAGACTCCCTATGTAATGTCTTTTGTAGAATACGGTATTATTTTGTAAGTTAATCACCAAGACCCAATATATGTGCTTACAAATTCAGATTTATGCTTGAAGGGGTTTCGTAAAATTGGACACACCATTTTTTTTTTTTTAAAGAAGGCGAAATCTCAGCATGATGAACTTGAGAGCAATGATAATGAAGTTCTCTCTGATCAAGGGAGCAAAGCTTCAAAACAGGTCACCAAACAGGGAGGGGATTCACATTCTCTGAAGAGCTTTTGAAATTTTATCTCATTTGTCTGGAAAGGATTAAAAACAGACGTGCTGGGTTCTGTTCTCAGGCTCCTTCTACTTTAGTGAGTCTGTGATTTGGGAATATCGTCCTGTAGTCACTGTCTATAGTAAGTATAGGTGAACATCTGGACTCAAGAGTAGGAGGAAGGGGAGGGTGGTCATGTCAAGAAGTTTGCATTTTTAGATGATGGCGCACAAACAGTTGACCTAAAGAATTATTGCAGTGATTGGCCATCAGATGGTGGAGCTAACTGTTGCTAGTTTATTTATTTTTTTATTGTATTTTTCATGGTGTTTCTTTCAGCTAACTGTGCAGGTTGTGCTGTGAAAAAAGGAAAGGGTACAATGAGATTAAGAGGAAAGTCTTAGTATTTAACCCCATGAGTGTGTCATTTGGGGACCTTAATTTTGATTGTGATTTCTTACCACAAGGATGCTCCCCAAAGCCTTGGAGAAATGGGAGGGATGAAATTCTTTTCTCGCTCACTGGAAGGTGTAAAATCCATCTTATCATGTAGAGAGCCCTAGGATTTCCTTTCTTCTTTGATTTGTATTATAGAAAAAGGAAAAGTACAGGATTTGGAGGTTAAAAAAACACCACCACAACAAACAGCCCTGTTGTAGAGTTGTATCTCTCCCACTCATTGGCTAAATGGCTTTGGTCTCTCTAAGCCTCTTAATCTAGGTTGAAGATGGAATAAGGTGATGTATAAAGATGATGATTGACACTTTGTAGACCCTCACTAATCAGTGACAATTAACCATGCATTTGTGAGCACTATGTGATTTATATTTGTGAAAATATATGGAAGCCTGTATGTTGCTAAACAAAGTATGCAGCATTATTATTTCTTGGCCTACATATATTTCAAATGGCCTTGGTGGTTTTAATCTGCCTAGTCATGTTTATCTACCTACTCTCCATCCCACCTCCAGCTCCAACCAATTATCCTTTATGCTGCCTTTGGTTTGTAGGAAACATTACCACTTAACTTTTTAGCTAAATCTTAAACATCCTATAACTTGCTACTCCAGGTGTCAGTCAGTTTGTCATACTGTGGTGGCTTGTGTGTTGCTATAATTCTGGAAGCTATGCTACCACCATTTTCAAATACCAGCAAATTCATCCATGGTGGACAGGTTTCAGCAGAGCTTCCAAACTAAGACAGACTAGGAAGAAAGACCTGGTAATTAACTTCTGAAAATTAGCCAATGAAAACCATCTGGATCACCATGGAATACTGTCCAATATAATGCTAGAAGATGATCCCCATAGGTTGGCAGGCAACAATGGACCCAAGCAGGCTAATAATCATGAAGATGGCATGGGACCAGACAGCATTTTGTTCTGTTGTACATGAGGTCACCACGAGTCAGAGCCGATTCAATGGCAACTGGCAACAACAGCCTACTGCTAAAGGCCTGAGTCAGAGACAGCCCACCAGAACTCAGAAAGTTTCTATAGGCAAGAATTGCACTTCTAGTAAAATGGATATCAACTGTGTCAAGAAATGTTTGAGAATATGGAGGCCTAGATCTGAGATGAGAATCCCCCAAAGCCACATTTCGTTGGTGGCTGCTAATCCCCCCTTACCTATGGAAGACCTTGGAGTGTTGGTTGGAATGTTCCTAACCACTTTCTGACCTGCATCATCCATCGTCGTGTAGAGGGAGTGGTCGCTGTGCCTCGCAGAGTCATTGGGAGGGGTGGCAGAGAACCATGAGGTCACTGGAGACTGGCAGCAATCGGGGCTATGATAGCAACAGTAGCCCTGCTCATAATTGGTGATGATAAACCACCATCAGCAGTTCCAGACTTTCCAGGGGTTCTGAAATGAATTCTAGGAGACAAGGACTCCCAGCAGAAAAGCATGCACCCTCAGCCCTTGCAGGAAAGCTGTCACTTTCTGGAGAGTTGGCGATTAGTGTAGTGATGGGGTTTCTCTCTGCAAAGCAGGGCTTACCATGCCGGCCTCCCTTTTTTTTTTTTACTTCCCAGATGCCACCAGGAGGGATTCTTTGGCTTGTAGAAATACTCTTTTCTCTTCCTGCCTTCGGGTGACTGTATAAACTTGGGGGAAAAATGTAGAAAGCCAAGCTCCAGCACAGCTCCTCACAGGGTGTCTAGCCAAAATGCAAAGTTTTACCACAGCGTACAAGCAGACTGTTTTTCAAGCGAGGGAACAGAGTGAGGTGCCTTTCACCACCTTTTTCGGCACTTCTTTAAAAATGATTGAAATTGGAGGCAATAGCATCGAACGGTGAACATCTGACACTGAGACAAGACCTAATGAATCACCCACTTTAACAACACACTCTTCTCCAGACACTTCACTTGGCGTCCGTGGTGCTTATTTTTTTCCCCACAAAAACATTTGTTCTGCAGACCATTTGCTTGTTGGAGTGTCCTGGGCAACGCTGCGTGTTCATGGCAAGAGAAATAGCCCAGGGGAGGCTGCAAACCCAAGTTCTTCTTAGCTGTCACTCTCTCTGGATCTGAATCTCAGAGGAAAAGAGCAACAGTGTTCCTTAGTGACGTGGCTTAGAACCACCTTCACTCTCTCCCCAGCTCAATCTCTTGCAGAATATTTAAGCTGAAAAATCTGATGTCATTCCCAACCCACAACATCTAGCAATGCCATAACTGGCATCAAAATACAAAAGGAAAATACTAGTGCTGGGGAAAAGACACCACTACCGAGTATCAGGGGTCCCTGAGTGGTGCAAACTGTTAATGTGCTCAGTTACTAACTGAAAGGTTGGTGGTTGGAGTCCATCCAGAGGCACCTAGTGGTCTACTTCCAAAAAATCAGCCATCGGTATAGCTTGTGGAGCACAGTTCCACTCTGACGCATATGAAGTGGCAACGAGTCGGAGCTGATGCGGCTGAGTATAGAGTTGGAGAAAGTTTCTTTCTGTTGCAGCAAATTATTTTCTCCAGTGTCATAAATTAAAACCACTCTTGGTAGGGTATAGCTGACAGCCTGCCTGGAAGTTGTTGAGCTAAGAGCAGAAGCTGAATGGACCAAGGCTGCCCAGCTTAGTGTCTCACCCACTTCTCTGATGAGGAACTGTCTGATCCTTGTTCAGTGCCACTGGCAGGCAGAGTGGTGGGGCCAGTCCCTCTGTGGCTGCAACGTATGCAAACAATTTAATCTTCTAGTCCAATCCTTAATGTAACTGTTTAATATAAACCCGATGTTAACATGATGTACATGAATTTACTGGCAGGCAAAACTGGGATTTACATCACTCTGGAAATCAGATGTTCTTTGCAGCAGGAGTTGGGAAAACTTTGAAGGCAAGGTTTTCTTCTCAGGGGCAGGTGCACCCCTAAAGCACCACCCACAGATGCGAGATTCCTGTTTGTATGTTAAAAGGCCTTGTGATTAGCAATTATAACTTAGCAGTCTTCGGAAAGAATATAACACAGTTTCTCTAACGTAGAAAATGCCCAAACTTAGCAATGATGGAATAGGCCATTGGATGATTATTGGATCACCCGACACTCAAATCTAATCATTTCATTGTAGACTCTAGGCTATGTCTCTGGGTACAAAGGTTAACACACTCAGGGGCTAACTGAAAGGTTGGAGGCTTGATTCCACCCAGAAAGCTGGTGATCTACTTCCTAAAAATAAGCACTGAGTTTTCCCTATGAAGCATAGTTCTACTCCGACACTCATGGGGTCTCTATGAGTTGAAATCAACTCAACACAACCGGTGACTGGTGAGACTGTAGACCAGGGGCTGGCCAAATCTGGCCCAATGCCTGATTTTGTACTATCTGCAGAGAAGAAGGGTTTGTACATTTTTAAATAGTTGAAAAAGCTAATAATATTTGATCACACATAAAAAAAATATGGAATTCAAATTTTAGTCTCCACAAATAAAGTTGTACCGGAACCACGCTTCCATGTTTATGTGTTGTCTACAACCACTTTTGCTCAACAGTGGTATCACTGAATAGGCGTAACAGAGACTATAGGGTCCACAAAGCCTAAAATATTTAGTATTTGGCTCTTTGTGAAAAAAAGTCGACTGACCATTCTCTACAGAGTCCGTACGTAATGATACTACTTGTGATAATGATAATGAAAGCATTAAAACATTAGCTAGCATTTATTGGTTGTTTTGCCATTTCAGGTACGTATATATCACCTGCTTCTTCAGCACACGGAGTGTCATATATTAATTTTAATTTTGTGAAAAACAATTGTATTTGCTAACTGTATATGGCATTGCCACTTGTATAGACCCTCTGTCTGTCTGCTCCTCTAGATGTTAATGATAATTTGGAATGATTTTTTTTTAGTTCCTCAAATTTTACCATAGTCCCAGATGTTCGATGCTTTATGAATTAGGTAAGTTTTTCACAAGCCTGGTGATCATTGGTATTCCCAGGGGAACGTAAAAGATAAAGATTCCTTGGTTTAATGGAGTAGGGTCTGAGAATGGAACCCAAAACTTCTATTTGCTTGGTTTTCATTTTTAAGCAACATCAGTGATGCTAAGAATCAGCCTGATTTGAGATCAGCTGGCCAAGACCATTATTTCGCACTCACTTTTCAGAGGCATTTTTCCTGTATTGCAGATACCATCTTACCATCTGATTCAGAACTCCTTGACAGTAAAACTGAATTTGTATGTATATGTGCATATACACACACACACACACATATGTATACATATGTATATGAGCACTGGTAGTACAGTGGTTAAAGTGCTCTGCTGCTAACCAAAAGGCCAGTGGTTCGAACCCACCAGCTGTTCAGCAGGTGAAAGACGTGGCAGTCTGTTTCCATAAAAATTACAGTACAGCCTTGGAAACCCTGTGGGGGCAGTTCTACTCTGTCCTATAGGGTTGCTGTGAGTTGGAATCGATTCCCCAAGCAGGAGGTTTGGTTTTGCCTTTAGTGGTTCTCAGAATTGGTCCTTAATCAGCAGTGTTAGCATCACCTGGAAACTTGTTAGAAATGCAAATTCTCAGCAGGGGTTCCAACCAGAACGAACTGGTTTGAAGCCCCCCTCCCAATCTCTGATGACCTCCCCCACCGGGTTACCAAGACAAGACTTTCTGTGTACATCAAGGGTGCCTAAACCACCATACCTGACTGACCAGATTGAGTGATTCCTGGTAGCAAGGGTTGGCTTCTTTCACCTCCTTATGAAAGAATTTTCCTGTTAAAATAAAATCTCACCCACAAAACTTTGAATTCTCAGATGAAAATCTTTAGGGTAGTCTGGGACTGGCCTAGGTGACAGCCATCTTTTGTTTCTGGCCAAATTTTCACAATAAATTCCAGCTGACCTTAATTGGGACTGAAACCTTCCTACCTGGCATTAATGTAACCTCCGAGGAAGGTGAGGAGAAATTATTAGTAGATTCAATTTCTGCTTTCTTATGATGGGACTCTATTTTTTTTTTTCCCTCCAAGCTTTTAGGATTAACTCCTCTAGTTTATAGGCTGTATGGAAATATCCCAAGGTCCCTTTGGCCCCTCTGGTTGAAATAATTAGCTGCATATGCTATCCGACACTCTTCTATACTTGGGCCCCTCATTAGTTTCAAATCTCAGTTTAATTTCCAGGAGAAATAGTTCGGGGTTTCCTGAGACTTAGCAATCGAATCTGACCAACCACAGGAGGTCTCATACTCAGGCTGCATTTTTCAAGTCCTCTTTTTCTGCCCACCTCCCACCACCCTGCCCCCCAACCAGATCTCTGTAAGACTGAATTTTGCTACCCCCATGTTTGCAAATGGGACAGACCAGAAATGGTTTCCTGAAAACCAAATGCTTCCATTTGCTCTCTTTCCTAATTGCTCCCCGAGTTTGATTTGAAACCAGTAGCTTTCTGGAATAAATTTTCTGCAATTGATCTGTGATAAATCGGTGGAGTCCTGGAGTCAAGCATCTGAACCAATAACTCAGAAAAATGATGCTCATCTGAGCCATTTATTTATTTAGCGGTTACTGTATGTAAAGACAAGTTTTGCCTCCACTGCCGTGGCTCTGGCCCTAAGAGTATGGTAGTCCTCTGTTGGTTTCAGCCTTCAGATACATGCTGTAGGTTTGACCAGCCTGGAGAAAAATGGTTAGATCTTATCAGGGCAACCTGAGACCCATTTTCAGCACCAAGGGCAGTAAGTCGCAGACCTTAAAGAAGATGAACAAGTTTGAAGACAGCATTCTGTCCTTGTGATTAAAGTATCAGATTTTAAAAGCGTACTTGATGAATTCAGACATTCTTTTGGGAAAGGTGATAGGATGGAAAGGTATGTTCTCTATGTTCTCTTTCTCCGGGGAAAATTTGTCAAAATGGTTCCCAGGATAGTTCTTCAGTTCCGATGTTAAAAAGCAATTTAAGTTTTAATCCATGACCTTGAACAAATGGTTTAATCTCCACGAGACTTATGATACCAAATCTAAAAATAGAGAGTTCAAATGAGAATGAAATGAAAACCTATTTGCATTTCTAATGAGTTCCCAGGCAAGGCTAATGCTGCTGGTTGGGACCAATTCTGAGAATCACTAGTAAAGCAGTGGTTCTCAAAAATTATTATACATAAGAATCACTCAGGGATCTTGTTAAAATGCTGATTCTTTTTTTTTTTTTTTTTGCATTAGGTGAACGTTTACAGAGCAAATTAGTTTCCCATTTGACAGTTTGTACATAAAGTGTTTCGTGACATTGGTTTCATTCCTCATAATGTGTCAGCACTTTCCCCATTTCTATCCTAGGTTCCCTGTTCCTTTTTGTCCTGATTTTCTACCCCTTCCTGCCTTCTCATTTTTGTTTTTGGGCAAATGTTGCTCTTTTGATCTTGTATAACTGGTTGTTCTAAGCAGCATATCCCTCTTGGGGGTTATTGTTTATTTAATGACCTGTCTATGGTTTGGCTGAAAGGTGGTCTCCAAGAATGGCTTCAGTTCCAGTTCAGAAGGGCATCTTAAGGCCGAAGTCTTGGGGATTCCTCCAGTCTCTGTCAGAATAATGAGTCTGGTCTTTTTTGCGAACTTGATTTTTTTGTCCTGCTGAAAAGTGCACCATTTGGCATATAAATATCAGTGCCCACTCTTGCAAACTGTTGAATAATTTTAATGGGTAGGTTCTAGGCAAACTTATCCTAAGTTATGCACTCATTTCTCCAGAATCAGATCTCTTCTGAGGTTCTCCCCATTTATTCTTCTATCATGGCTTGAGGAATTGGGGTTTCAGAGCTGTGACCGGGCACATAACCCTTATTAAAAAAAAAAAAAGAAAAAAAATTTTTTTTTAAATAGAGTGAAATCAGAACTCAGGTAACTTGGGAACAGTTTCCCAGCCTTAATAAGCATATTGTCAAATCTTCCTCTTAAACTATTAAAAAAGTACTGTCATGGCTAGTACAGGATGGTGTTAAGATAGGCTAGTTTTCCTCTGAGCCTACACACACACACACACACACACACACACACAAATTAAGTGGGCCTTTTGAGACGGTAGGAAGCCATGAGAAAGAAGCAGTATATAAGGAAGATAAGATATAAGGAAGTCTTGTACTGAGAGCAAAATGATGAAATGACACTGTCTATATGTCATGTCTAGGAAAATATTCTCGTGTCTAAAGTGTAAAGCTTTGTGTGTATAAGTTATTTAGAAATGAGGAGGTGAACGGGATGAACATTCTCCACCAAGTACAACTACCGGAAATCTCTCTTGCATTTTTCCTCAAATAGAGTTTGTTTGTTTGTTTTTCCCCTGGACTTTGAGACTTCAGATAGCTGCATTATTAACCAAGAAGAGATACTGTGGAAAAAGCCTGGATTTTAGTGTCAGACAAAAGTAAGTTGGATTCTGATAGGATAAAATGATAGGATTCATTTAGCAGCTGTACTCAATTGGTCAAGCTGCTCAACGTCGTTGAGTCTCAAGCTCCTGATGGCTGTCTTTTTTTCTGGAATGCCCCAGGTAGTGCAAACAGTTAACATGCTTGGCTACTAACCATAAAGTTGGAGGTTCAAGCCCACCCAGAGGCACCTCAGAAGAAAGGCCTAGAGATCTACTTCTGAAAAATCAGCCACCAAAAACCCTGAGGGGCACAGCTCTGCCCTGATACGCACAGGACCATCATGATCTGGAATTTGACGGGAGGGAAACTGGTTGGGGTGGCATTTTTTCTACATGCCCAAAGAGGAATCAATGAGATAATGTATGCTTAAACTCAGCACACGTTAGGTGTTTAAATGAAAAAATAGGTGTTTAAAAATATTAATTCCATATCAAAGTTCGTATTTCAATATTCTAAAATGTGGCCCTTTTGGTTTTAATCACTTAATTTTTCCTTATCCTTCCCTGGATATATCTTGCTCTTTTTTATTGCCATGTAGGTTTGCTCAGGGTACCTTTCCTACCTGAATTGATTTTCTTACTCAGGTCAGTATCTTCCAATCCTTTTGCATTAATTCATTTGTAACCTGGTTCAATAGCTAAATCCTCCAAACCGAATTCTTCCTCATTGCTTTATCCACACTAACATATAGTCTGAACTGTGGTATGACACGGTATAACACTCTTGCTTTATTTACATTTATAATTAGTTAATTCGCTTCTATTTTCCCTTTCCTTCTAGATAATACCAATACCCAAATCAGGGATTATGTTCTAATGTTCTATTAAACAAAGGAATAATAGACTCTAGAATCATGCTTATCACATAATAGGCATCTTTGGATAAGAGAAGTATTGGAGTGAATTTACTTGATTTTATATGAAAAATGATTATAGAACAATGTATTGGTCTCATATTTCTAATGCTAAGTTCACAGTGAATTTTATTGCTTAATTTAGCCTAAATTGGCTGAGAACGAAGGCTCTTGATTAAGAATTGCTATTATTATTATGTGGTAAGGCCAACAAAACAATTAGTCTCAAATATCAAGCTTATTTTCTAACTGGAGTTTAGCTTCTTAAAGCTGAAAGAGATGAAAGAGGAATCTGGTTACCTTCTGTGGAGGGTTGCTCCAGCTCCTGGTCCACTGATTTGCATCTAAATGAAATGGCTTTAGGGTTAAACTCCTGTGTCCTGCTCTCGTCTGGTAACCTGTGGGTCAGGATGCAAACTGAAGGGCACTAGCTTGGTGGATTATCCTCAAAGAAACATTTTGGGGGTGATGTTGCCTGTGACCTGGATCTCAAGTCACATCTCAGGCGTGGTACCTCAAGTCCACTTGCCCTCCTGGTCTTCCTTCCCACTGCTCCTCTTCACCTTTGCTCCTCTGCAATCCTGAGTCAGAGTGATCACCTTAGAAATAGACGAGAAGAGAAACTTTTATCAATATCCCTTTGGGTGCAGAAAAGGAAAAAATACTGACACAACCGTCTTACACAATAGACAGATAACTTGTTGCTGTAGAGTCTAGTCCAACTCATAAAAACCCTATACAACAGAGTAGAACTGCTCCATAGAGTTCCCAAGGAGCAGCTGGTGGATTTGAAATGCTGAACTTTTGGTTAGCAACCAAGCTCTTAACAACTGCACCAGCAGGGCTCCAGGTAGATAGATAGATAGATGATAGACAGACAGACAGATAGATAGATAGATAGATAGATAGATACATGCCGTTCCATTGGGTCCAAATTATGGTGACGCTATGTACAACACAACGAAATGGTACCTGATCCTGCGTCATACTTACAATTGTCAGCATGTTTGTGTCCATTGTTATGACTCTTGTTTCAGTCCTTCCCTCCAAGGGCCTCCCTTACACTCACCGGCCCTCCGCTTTACCAAACGAGATGTCCTCCTCCAGCGACTGATCCCTCCTGATGATGTGTCCAAAGCAAATGAGCCAACAATGTTCTGTTGTGATCCAATAGGGCTTTCATTGCCCAATTGTCAGAAGTAGATTGTGAGGCCTTTCCTTGTAGCCTGTCTTAGTCTGAAAGCTCTTCTGAAACCTGTCTACCATAGGTGACCCTGATGGTATTTGAAATACTGGTTGCATAGTTTCCAGCATCACAGCAACATGCAAGTCACCATAATATGACAAACTGGTAGACAGGTGGTGGGTCTTAAACAATCTGAAATATTTATTGAGTTATATAATAAAACATCCTGTGATAGGGAAATACAGGTATCTGCTCAAAGGTGATCTTCAAGGATTTAGGTTCCTTCTGACTGATGTGTCATCCTTAACAGATTATCTTTGTTCTCAAGTTCACAAGGTGGCTGCTGCAGTTCCAGGAGTCACAGGCAGGCTCACCACCACTTAGCAGAAAGAGGCCTTCATTTTCTGTCTCTTTCTAGTAACAAGGAAACCTTTCCCTGAAACCTTTCCCCTTCTAGGCTTTCCTTAGATCTCATTGGTAAGAATTGGGTCACGTGTCCTTTTTTTAAAACCAATCCCTCTCAAGGAAAAAAAGGATTATCATGATTTGGACAAATCAGGATTAGTTCTTCTGGAGTCAAGTGCTGGAGCAATGAATAAAAAACCAGAAAAACCAAACCCGTTGCCATCGAATTGATTCCAACTTATAGTGTCCCTATAGGACAGAGAAGAATTGCCCAGTAGAGTTTCCAAGGAGTGCCTGGTGGATTCGAACTGCCAACTTTTCATTAGCAGACATAGCTCTTAACCACTACACCACCAGGTTTTCCAAGAGGAATGAATAGCTGAACAAAGTAAGGGTTGACCAGTATGGAAGGGTAAGGAATCCTGGTGACGCAATGGTTAAGCATTCGGGTGCTAACCAAAAGGTTATTGGTTCCAACTCACTCAGCAGCTCTCTGGGAGAAAGGCCTGGCGATATGCTTCTGTAAACATTACAGCCAAGAAAACCCTACAGGGCTGTTCTGCTCTGTTACACAGGGTCAGTGAGTTGGAATCAACTTGATGGCGCCCAACAACCACAACAACAGTCTGGAAGTGTGAGGGATGGGTGGGTAATGTGGTCGATAAAGGACATGTCTGCCTTATAGTAAATGTATTATACAAGGGGCTTGTGGAACGTTTTTACTGAGAATAGGTAAAAATAGTTCTGTTGAAAGAGGGAGACAGGTAATTGATTTCTTTAAAGTCAGCCAAGTGTCCTTCCTGAAATACTCAGGACTGTATGCTTAGATGAGTGGATTCCAAATTCCATATTATTTGAATGCCCTGTCTCCCCTTTATAACACTATGACATAGGTTCCTTGGGTAATGTTACAGGAAGTGACCTTGAATTGCTTGTAATTTGGCCATTGCCAAAGCTAGGACATGGTGAATCGCTGCCTTTTCAAGTTCTAGATACCCATCTCCTAAACAAGCAACAGTAGCAATACTGTGTAAGACCTGCATTAGACTCAAGTTTGATTTAATGCCAAATCCTCCCAAAAAACTCAGATTGAAGGAAATGGAGATGTTTAGAAGTTTAGACCTCTTTTTGAGTTGTTTTTATTGGATGGCATAGTACACGGGTTATTTTCGTCTTCGTGGAACAAAACATGATACCACATTTCTGTGCAATTAAGACTTGGGAACGACAAAGACATTATCGTCCATATGATGCATTTGAAAGATATTGTTCGTGCTCTACTGAAAGGGGGTGTAGAATGCCTTCACTTTGTTGCTTTATGAAATGCCATGTATTCAGGGCAAATCCTATTAAGGGGTTTTAGTTCCTGCCTGATATTTTGCCTTTTCTCTGCTACTGCCTCTGCATAGGGATGCCTCGGAGCTGTTCAGGTTGTGGTTGGATTTCATTTAGAAATTAAAACCACTACGTCATGGATATTTATCCATTCATTCGTCCACTCATCTATTTATCCATCAAATATCTATCATAATTTTGTGGCAATTATTCCATACTTGTCATTTCCCCCCACTAGTCTGTAAGCTCCTGGTGTATCTTGTTCCTAGTTGTATATTCAGTGCCTGACATATTTATGGGTAATAAGTACTAAGTCATGAATTCTTTGATGTTTGAACTCTCAGTGAGCTTTTAATTTAGGAAGGAAGATAAGATGTAAACAAAAAAGGATAGTATGTTGGTCAGGAGGCGGCCATAAGAGATGAACAGAGATTTACTAGAATTTTGAAGAGACAGATGTTCCAAATAAGATGCTTATTCTTGTTCTGAAAAAAAAAAAAAAACACATCATAGCTTTATCTGTCTCTCTTTTTTTATATCCATACGACATATATGTGTGAGTGTATGTATATGTATAAATATACATATATATAGACACATATATTTACTTAGATAACAACACTGTTTAGTTTTCTATTTACAAGCCATAAACAAGCTCAATTAATTGTTTTAAAAAAAAGTCTA
Source organism: Loxodonta africana (assembly GCF_030014295.1). NCBI lineage: Eukaryota > Metazoa > Chordata > Mammalia > Proboscidea > Elephantidae > Loxodonta > Loxodonta africana. Next base: position 20,973,412 of record NC_087359.1, read on the forward strand.
CAGCGCTGCTGGTGGATTTGAACCACAGACCTTTCAGTTAGGAACCAAGGGCTAAACCATTGCGCAACTAGGGCTCCTTCCACACAGTCTAAATTTTGTATGTATTTACTGGCAGTGTTTACTCATGTTGTTTTTATTTAAAATGAGCCTCTGGTAGAGAGCATATAATTAGGTCTTGCTTTTTAACCTAATCTAACAATCTTCATCTTTTAATTGGAGCATTTAGTCCATTTACGTTTAATATCATTATGGCTTTGGTGATGTATCAGTCAACCATCTTGCTCTCTGTCTCCCATTTGCTCCGTATGTTCTTCCTTTCACATCTTTTTTGGAAGTTAGTTGAAAATTTTTACTCATCTACTTTATTTCCTCTCTTGGCTTTTTAGCTATACCTTTTAAAATTATTATTATTTTTTAGTTTTTGCTCAGGGATTACAACGTGCATCCTTACCTTTTATCATAGTGTACTTAGAATTAACGTTGTACCACTTCACCTAATACATGCCAAAAATATAAGAACCTTAAAAAAGCAGAATAATTTCATTTACAACACTCCCCCCCCATTTTTTGTCAGATATTTTACTTCTACATATACTATAAATGCCAAATTGGATATATATATATATATATATTTTTGTTCTTCACATGTTGTTGTTGTTGTTAGGTGCCGTTAACACACTCCTGTTAAATTTTATTGTACTTTTCAGTCCATCATTCCAGCCCCTGGGGATCACACTAAAACCAGGTCTAGGGTCGCTAGGAATTGGAATTGACTCGTCTGCAGAGGTTGGCTTTTTGGTTGGTCTCATCTAAAGAACTAACTATTCCTTCAAGCTTTGAGTCATTTAGAATTTGATAAGCATTTCTTCCATTTTTTCATTCCAAATCACTGATAAACGTGTTGAATGGACAGGACCAAAAATAGATCCCCATGAGGCATTTTTTTTTTTTTTAAATTTTTATTAAGCTTCAAGTGAACATTTACCATTCCAATCAGTCTGTCACATGTAGGTTTACATACATCTTACTCCCTTCTCCCACTTGCTCTCCCCCTATTGAGTCAGCCCTTACAGTCTCTCGTTTCGTGCCAATTTTACCTTCTTCCCTCTCTCTCTATCTTCCCATCCCCCCTCCAGTCAAGAGTTGCCAACACACTCTCCTGTGTCCACCTGATTTAATTAGCTCACTCTTCATCAGTATCTCTCTCCCCCCCACTGACCAGTCCTTTTCATGCCTGATGATTTGTCTTCGGGGATGGTTCCTGTCCTGTGCCATCAGAAGTTCTGGGGAGCATTGTCTCTGGGATTCCTCTAGTCGCTATCATACCATTAGGTGTGGTCTTTTAATGAGAATTTGGGGTCTGCATCCCGTTGGTCTCCTGCTCCCTCAGGAGTTGTCTGTTGTGTTCCCTGACAGGGCAGACATCGATTGTGGCCGGGCACCAACTAGTTCTTCTGGTCTCAGGATATTGTAGGTCTCTGGTTCAAGTGGCCCTTTCTGTCTCTTGGGTTCTTAGTTGTCGTGTGACCTTGGTGTTCTTCCTTTGCCTTTGCTCCCGGTGGGTTGAGACCAATTAATGTATTTTAGATGGCTGCTTGTTGGCATTTAGGACCCCAGGTGCCACAATTCAAAGTGGGATGCAGAGTGTTTTCATAATAGAATTGTTTTGCCCATTGATTTAGAAGTCCTCTCAAACCAAGTTCCCCAGACCCCAGCCCCTGCTTCGCTATCCTTTGAAGCTTTCATTTTATCTCGGAAACCTCTTTACTTTTAATCCTGTCCAATTAGGCTGACCTTCCATGTTTTGAGTGTTGTCTTTCCCTTCACCCAAAGCAGTTCCCATCTACAGATTGATCAATAAAAAGCCCTCTCCCTCCCTCCCTCCCTCCCCCCTTTGTAACCACAAAAGTATGTGTTCTTTTCCGTTTTTTCTATTTCTCAAGATCTTATAATAGTGGTCTTATACAATATTTGTCCTTTTGCAACTGACTCATTTCGCTCAGCATAATGCCTTCCAGATTCCTCCATGTTATGAAGTGTTTCAGAGATTCGTCACTGTTCTTTATCGATGCGTAGTATTCCATTGTGTGAATATACCACAATTTATTTACCCATTCGTCCGTTGATGGACATCTTGGTTGCTTCCAGCTTTTTGCTATTGTAAACAGAGCTGCAATAAACATGGGTGTGCATATATCTGTTTGTGTGAAGGGTCTTGTATTTTTAGGGTATATTCCGAGGAGTGGGATTTCTGGGTTGTATGGTAGTTCTATTTCTAACTGTTTAAGATAACGCCAGATGGATTTCCAAAGTGGTTGTACCATTTTACAACCCCACCAGCAGTGTATGAGAGTTCCAGTCTCTCCGCAGCCTCTCCAACATTTATTATTTTGTGTTTTTTGAATTAATGCCAGTCTAGTTGGTGTCAGATGGAATCTCATCGTAGTTTTAATTTGCATTTCTCTAATGACTAATGATCGAGAGCATTTTCTCATGTATCTGTTGGCTGCCTGAATATCTTCCTTAGTGAAATGTGTGTTCATATCCTTTGCCCACTTCTTGATTGGGTTGTTTGTCTTTTTGTGGTTGAGTTTTGACAGAATCATGTAGATTTTAGAGATCAGGCGCTGGTCTGAGATGTCATAGCTGAATATTCTTTCCCAGTCTGTAGGTGGTCTTTTTACTCTTTTGGTGAAGTCTTTAGATGAGCATAGGTGTTTGATTTTTAGGAGCTCCCAGTTATCTGGTTTCTCTTCATCATTTTTGGCAATGTTTTGTATTCTGTTTATGCCCTGTATTAGGGCTCCTAGGGTAGATCCTATTTTTTCTTCCATGATTTTTATCATTTTAGTCTTTATGTTTAGGTCTTTGATCCACTTGGAGTTAGTTTTTGTGCATGGTGTGAGGTATGGGTCCTGTTTCATTCTTTTGCAAATGGATATCCAGGTATGCCAGCACCATTTGTTAAAAAGACTATTATTTCCCCAATTGACTGACACTGGTCCTTTGTCAAATATCAGCTGCTCATAAATGGATGGATTTATATCTGGATTCTCAATTCTGTTCCATTGGTCTATGTGCCTGTTGTTGTACCAGTACCAGGCTGTTTTGACTACTGTAGCTATATAACAGGTTCTGAAATCAGGTAGGGTGAGGCCTCCCACTTTCTTCTTCTTTTTCAGTAATGTTTTGCTTATCCGGGGGTTCTTTCCTTTCCATATGAAATTAGTGATTTGTTTCTCTATTCCCTTAAAGTATGACATTGGTATTTGGATTGGAAGTGCATTGTATGTATAAATGGCTTTTGGTAGAATAGACATTTTTACTATGTTAAGTCTTCCTATCCATGAGCAGGGTATGTTTTTCCATTTAAGTGTGTCCTTTTGAATTTCTTGTAGCAGAGTTTTATAGTTTTCTTTGTATAGGTCTTTTACATCCTTGGTAAGATTTATTCCTAAGTATTTTATCTTCTTGGGGGCTACTGTGAATGGTATTGATTTGGTTATTTCCTCTTCGGTGTTCTTTTTGTTGATGTAGAGGAATCCAAGTGATTTTTGTATGTTTATTTTATATCCTGAGACTCTTCCAAACTCTTCTATTAGTTTCAGTAGTTTTCTGGAGGATTTCTTAGGGTTTTCCATGTATACGATCATGTCATCTGCAAATAGTGATAGCTTTACTTCCTCCTTACCAATCTGGATACCCTTTATTTCTTTGTCTAGCCTAATTGCTCTGGCTAGGACTTCAAGTACGATGTTGAATAAGAGCGGTGATAAAGGGCATCCTTGTCTGGTTCCCGTTCTCAAGGGAAATGCTTTCAGGTTCTCTCCATTTAGAGTGATATTGGCCGTCGGCTTTGCATATATGCCCTTTATTATGTTGAGGAATTTTCCTTCAATTCCTATTTTGGTGAGAGTTTTTATCATAAATGGGTGTTGGACTTTGTCAAATGCCTTTTCTGCATCAATTGATAAGATCATGTGGTTTTTGTCTTTTGTTTTATTTATGTGATGGATTACATTAATGGTTTTTCTGATATTAAACCAGCCTTGCATACCTGGTATAAATCCCACTTGATCAGGGTGAATTATTTTTTTGATGTGTTGTTGGATTCTATTGGCTAGAATTTTATTAAGGATTTTTGCATCTATGTTCATGAGGGATATAGGTCTAAAATTTTCTTTTTTTGTAATGTCTTTACCTGGTTTTGGTATCAGGGAGATGGTAGCTTCATAGAATGAGTTGGGTAGTATTCCTTCTTTTTCTATACTTTGAAATACCTTCAATAGTAATGGTGTTAAGTCTTCCCTGAAGGTTTGGTAGAACTCTGCAGTGAAGCCATCTGGGCCAGGACTTCTTTTTGTTGGGAGTTTTTTGATTACCGTTTCAATCTCTTTTTTTGTTATGGGTCTATTTAGTTGTTCTACTTCTGAATGTGTTAGTTTAGGTAAGTAGTATTGTTCCAAGAATTTATCCATTTCTTCTAGGTTTTCAAATTTGTTAGAGTACAATTTTATGTAGTAATCTGATATGATTCTTTTGATTTCATTTGGTTCTGTTGTGATGTGGTCCTTCTCGTTTCTTATTCGGGTTATTTGTTTCCTTTCCTGTTTTTCTTTAGTCAGTCTAGCCAATGGTTTATCAATTTTGTTAATTTTTTCAAAGAACCAGCTTTTGGCTTTGTTAATTCTTTCAATTGTTTTTCTGTTCTCTAATTCATTTAGTTCAGCTCTAATTTTTATTATTTGTTTTCTTCGGGTGCCTGATGGATTCTTTTGTTGCTCACTTTCTATTTGCTCAAGTTGTCGGGACAGTTCTCTGATTTTGGCTCTTTCTTCTTCTTGTATGTGTGCATTTATCGATATAAATTGGCCTCTGAGCACTGCTTTTGCTGTGTCCCAGAGGTTTTGATAGGAAGTATTTTCATTCTCGTTGCTTTCTAAGAATTTCCTTAATCCCTCCTTGATGTCTTCTATAACCCAGTCTTTTTTCAGGAGGGTATTGTTCATTTTCCAAGTATTTGATTTCTTTTCCCTAGTTTTTCTGTTATTGATTTCTAGCTTCATTGCCTTGTGGTCTGAGAAGATGCTTTGTAATATTTCGATGTTTTGGATTCTGGAAAGATTTGTTTTATGCCCTAATATGTGGTCTATTCTAGAGAATGTTCCATGTGCACTAGAAAAAAAAGTATATTTTGCAGCAGTTGGGTGGAGAGTTCTGTATAAGTCAATGAGGTCAAGTTGGTTGATTGTTGTAAGTAGGTCTTCCGTGTCTCTATTGAGCTTCTTACTGGATGTCCTGTCCTTCTCCGAAAGTGGTGTGTTGAAGTCTCCTACTATATATGTGGAGGTGTCTATCTCACTTTTCAATTCTGTTAAAATTTGATTTATGTATCTTGCAGCCCTGTCATTAGGTGCGTAAATATTTAATATGGTTATGTCTTCCTGATCAATTGTCCCTTTTATCATTATATAGTGTCCTTCTTTATCCTTTGTGGCGGATTTAAGTCTAAAGTCTATTTTGTCAGAAATTAATATTGCTACTCCTCTTCTTTTTTGCTTATTGTTTGCTTGATATATTTTTTTCCATCCTTTGAGTTTTAGTTTGTTTGTGTCTCTAAGTCTAAGGTGTGTCTCTTGTAGGCAGCATATAGATGGATCGTGTTTTTTTATCCAGTCCGTGACTCTCTGTCTCTTTATTGGTGCATTTAGTCCATTTACATTAAGCGTAATTATAGATAAGTAAGTTTTTAGTGCTGTCATTTTGATGCCTTTTCATGTGTGTTGTTGTCCATTTCATTTTTCCACATGCTTTTTTGTGCTGAGACGTTTTTCTTAGTAGCTTGTGAGATACTCATTTTCATAATGCTTAACTTTGTGTTTATTGAGTCGTTACGTTTTTCTTGGCTTTTTTCTTGAGTTATGGGATTGATATTCCTTTTTGTGGTTACCTTTTTATTTACCCCTATTTTTCTAAGTAAAAACCTAACTTGTATCCTTCTATTTCACCTTGTATCACTCTCCATCTGGCAGTTCAATGCCTCCTATATTTAGTCCCTCTTTTTGATTATTGTGATCGTTTATCTATTGATTTCCATGATTTCCTGTTATGTGTATTATTTTGTTTATTTATTTATTTTTTAGAATTAGTCTTAATTTGTTTGTTTTTGTGCTTTCCCTATTTGAGTTGCGTTGATATCAGGACGTTCTGTTTTGTGACCTTGTATTGTGCTGGTACCTGATATTATTGGTCATTCGGCCAAACAATCTCCTTTAGCATTTCTTGCAGTCTTGGTTTAGTTTTTGCAAATTCTCTAAACTTGTGTTTATCTGTAAATATCTTAATTTCTCCTTCATATTTCAGAGAGAGTTTTGCTGGATATATGATCCTTGGCTGGCAGTTTTTCTCCTTAAGTGCTCTGTATATGTCGTCCCATTCCCTTCTTGCCTGCATGGTTTCTGCTGAGTAGTCTGAACTTATTCTTATTGATTCTCCCTTGAAGGAAACCTTTCTTTTCTCCCTGGCTGCTTTTAAAATTTTCTGTTTGTCTTTGATTTTGGCAAGTTTGATGATGATATGTCTTGGTGTTTTTCTTTTTGGATCAATCTTAAATGGGGTTCGATGAGCATCTTGGATAGATATCCTTTCTTCTTTCATGATGTCAGGGAAGTTTTGTGTCAGGAGTTCTTCAACTATTTTCTCTGTGTTTTCTGTCCCCCCTCCCTGTTCTGGGACTCCAATTACTCGCAAGTTATCCTTCTTGATAGAGTCCCACATGATTCTTAGGGTTTCTTCATTTTTTTTAATTCTTTTATCTGATTTTTTTTCAGCTATGTTGGTGTTGTTTCCCTGGTCCTCCAGAAGTCCCAGTCTACATTCTAATTGCTCGAGTCTGCTCCTCTGACTTTCTATTGCGTTGTCAAATTCTGTAATTTTATTGTTAATCTTTTGGATTTCTACATGCTGTCTGTCTATGGATTCTTGCAACTTGTTAATTTTTCCACTATGTTCTTGAATAATCTTTTTGAGTTCTTCAACAGTTTTATCAGTGTGTTCCTTGGCTTTTTCTGCATTTATCCTAATTTCATTTGTGATATCTTTAAGCATTCTGTAAATTAGTTTTTTATATTCTGTATCTGATAATTCCAGGATTGTATCTTCATTTGGGAAAGATTTTGATTCTTTTGTTTGGGGGGTTGGAGAAGCTGTCATGGTCTGTTTCTTTATGTGGTTTGATATGGACTGCTGTCTCCGAGCCATCACTGGGAAACTAGATTTTCCAAGTAGTCAGCTAAAAAAAAATGCAGTCAGATCCCTATCTGAATTCTCTCTCTGGCTCCGGGTATTCGGATGTTAATGGGGTCGCCTGGGGAGGGTGGGGGAGGGATCTGAGAGCTAGGAGTGTAGCACCACAGAATATAGAGCTGAACACCACGTTCACGCTCCGCCCCCGTTCGCCAAAATCCGGGCTGGACGGGTCCCTGGCTAGGACACTGCTTTCCTTGCTCGGAAACCAGTCAATTCCTCCTGGGGACTTCCTCCGGTGCGCGGCACCGCTCGTGGGCACTGGGTGGGCGTTTCCTGCACGAACGGGTGGGCCCGCCCCCAGGGTCTATTCAGGCGATTATAATTAGGTCCCGCGGTCACGCCCCGCCTGTGCGCGCGCCCAAATCCCAGCGGGATGACTTCCGGGTTAAGACGCTGCTTTCCCTGTTCGGGAACCAGTCACTTCCTCCCCGGGACTTCTCCTTCCAGAGCGCCACACCTCTCGCGCGAACTGGTTTGGGGTCACCTGCACGGCCAGGTGGGCCCGCCCCCTGGGTCAATTCAGGGCAATAAAAATGGACTCCGCGCTCACGCCCCGCTCGTGCGCGCGCCCAAGCCCCGGCAAGACGGCACCCTGTCTGGGACGCTACTTTCTGCGCTTCGGGACCAATCAGTTCCTCCCGGGGACTTCTCCTTCCGGTGTGCCACACCTCTCGCGCAAACTGGGAGGGTGTCACTCGCACGACCAGGTGGTCCCGCCCCCTGGGTCAATTCAGGGTAATAAAAATGGACCCCGCGCTCATGCCCCGCCCGCGCGCGCGCGCGCGTGCCCAGATCCCAGCGGAATGGCTCCCCGTCTGGGATGCTGCTTTCCCTGTTTTGAGACCAGACACTTCCGGGGATTTCTCCCTCTGGTGTGCCGTGCCACACGCGTGGACTGGGTGTGCGTCCTCCCGCACGAACGTGTGGGTCCCGCCCTGGGGTCACTTTAGGGAAATACAGTTGACCCCCCACCCGCTCGCGCCCCGTCGGCTTCTCGCCTAACTCCCGGCGGGACGGCACCCCAGCTGGGACGCTGTTCTCCCCCCTCCCAGATCAGTCACTGCCTCCCGGGTGCTTCTCCCTCCGGCTGCGCCCCTACGCCGCCCGCGCCAACCTGCTAGGCTTCCTCCCGGGATGGGTTCGGGGGGGAAGGGGTGGGCCCCCTTTCTGTGCCGTCTGCCCCCCTGGGCTCTGCCCCCGATCGAGCTCCGAAGGTCACCTGCCTGGTGTGCTGGCTCCTAGTTCTGAAAACAGTCGCTGTCTGCCCGTATTTGTTCGTTTTCCGTCTCTAAGTCTGTGCTTGTTGTTCAGAGTTCGTAGATTGTTATGTATGTGATCGATTCCCTTGTTTTTCCGAGTCTTTGTTGCAAGAGGGATCCGCGGTAGCGTCCACGTAGTCCGCCATCTTGGCCCCCGCCCATTTTTTTTTTTTTTATTCTGGTAAATATATACTTAATAAAACGTTTGCCATTTTGACATTCTTCACATGTAAAATTCAGGGACATTATGTTTATCATGATGTTCAACCATCACCCTTATCCATTCCCAAAATTTCCATCACTCTTAACACAAACTCAGTGTCCTATAAGCAATGGGTCCTCTTTTTCCCCTTCCTCCAACCCATCTCTGGGAACCCTTAATAAACTTTGATCTCTATACTCTTGCCTATTCTAGATTTTTCACATAAGTGGGATCAGACAATATTTGTCTTTTTGTTTCTGACTTATATCACTCAGTGTGTTTTCAAGGTTCATCCATGTTGTAGCCTGTAGCAGGACTTAATTTCTCTTTATGGCAGAGTAATATTTCATTGTATGTATGCACCACATTTTATTTATCCATTCATTTGTTGATGGACATTTATACTGTTTCTACCTTTTGGCTATTGTGAACAGTGCTACAACCTATGAGGTGCTTTTTTTTTTTAATTTTATTTATTTTGCTGTTGCTGTTGAGAATGTACACAGCAAAGCGTACACCAGATCAGTGGTTTCTATGTGTACAATTCAGCAACATTGATTACATTCTTCGAGTTATGCAATCACTGTGGATATTATTTTTGTTCTAAGTAGTTATTTGTTTTTTAAGAAAATTAAGGGAAGAAAAAAGTTTGTATATTTACTATTTTTAGTGTGCTCCTTTCTTTCCTATATATATAAATTTCCATCTTGTAGCATTGCTGTTTGTAGCCCTCCTGGTGCAGTGGTTAAGAGCTTGATTGCTAACCAAAGGTAAGCAGTTTAAACCCACCAGCTGCTCCTTGGAAACCCTATGGGGCAGTTCTGCTCTGTCCTATAGGGTCCTTATGAGTTGAAACTGACTCAGCAGTAACATGTTTGGGTATCACTGTGCTTTATTAGCCTAAAGAAATTCCATTAGTATTTCTTTTATTGTAGCCCTAGTGATGATGTATTAATTTCATCCTCATTTTTTGAATAGCATTTTCATGGGATAGAGTATTAGAGGATGACACTTTTTATTTGTTCATTACTTCAGCCTCCGTTCTGATGAGAGCTGAAATTTGTGCTGTTATTCCCCTCTATGTAACGTGCCATTTTTCTCTGGCTGTTTTCAGCATATTTTATCTTCAGCTTTCAGTTCAGTAGTTTGACTATCATGTACCTGGGTGTGGTTTTCTTTGTATTTATTCTGCTTGGGGTTTGCTCAGCTTCTTGGGTGTGTAGGTTGATATTTTTCACCAAATTGGGGAAATACTTGACTATTATTTTTTCAAAGTTTTTTTTTTTTTTTTTTTTTTTTGCTTGCCTCACACACTACTTTCTCCTTCCAATTTTACATGTATTAGACACCAATTTTACATGTATTAGACTGCTTGGTATATTCCCACAGGCCACTGAGGCTCTTTATTTTTCTCAATCTTTGTTCCCCATCTCTGTTCTTATGTTCAGACCGTTATTTATCATTTGTATTCAGCTTCACTGACTCTTTCTTCTGCTAACTACAACCTGCCGTTAAGTCTCTTCAGTGATTTTTTTTTTTTTTAATTTCAAACACATTAATTTGGAGTTCAAGAATTCTCACTGGGTTCCTTTTTTATGGTTTATATTTCTCTGTTGGCCCTCTACATCTATTTACTCATTAAGACTATATTTTTCTTTAAGATCTTGAACACATTTTAAAATACATGCTTAATGCCAACACGTGGGTTAGAATCTTGGGGTCTGTTTCGATTGTCTAGTTTCTCCCCCTGCCTGATAATGGGTCATGCTTTCCTGCTTCTTTGCATAGTCAATATTTTTTAACCTTCTGGTGAATATTGTTGATAATACATTGTAAAGAGTCTGGATTATATTGTCTTCCATTAAAAGATGTTATGTTGTGGCAGGCAGATAATGTGCTAGAGGCTCTCCTTGATCCTGTTGGAGTTTGGTTTGAGGCTTTACTAGGAGAATCTAGAGTAGCCTTTATTCTAGAGCAGGTGTTGGTAAATTTTTCCTAAAGGCCAGAGAGTAAATATTTTAGGCTTGTGGGCCATATGGTCTCTGCTGTAACTACTCAACTCCACCACTGAAACATAAAAAATCCACAGACTATACACACACACACACACACGCACACACATACCCATATACAAATAGGCATGACTGTGTTCCAATAAAGGTTTATTTACAAAAACAGACTGCCAGTCCATGGGCCCTAGTTTGCTGATACCTGCTACAGGGTATGGTCCTTATTCCTAAGGAATGCCCTCCCTGGTGTCCAGTTGCACGTCTGGGTTTATAAAAGTATGACTCTACTCTGGACGGGATGGAACTCCAGTGTCACTCAAGTACTGTGTGACTTTGTGGATCTCCATTCTGTTCTCAGTCCTGAAGGAGCCTCTCTCTGCGAGACCACAATGAATCGTGTCATGCACTTTTGCATCCCAGCACTAGCTAAGGTTCTGAAAAGAACCTCATACAGACTTCTAATTTCATTTCCCATTCCCCTTCCACGCACTTCTACACTGTCCAGTACCTTGCCCTGAAAGTTCCTATTGCACTGTTATTGTTAGATGCCATTGAGTCAGTTCCAACTCATAGCAACCCCATGTATAACAGAACAAAAGGTTGCCCAGTCCTGTGCTATTCCCACAATAGTAGGTATGTTTGAGCCCATTTTTGTAGCTACTGTGCCAATTCATTTTTTTGAGGTCTTCCTCTTTTTCAATGACCCTTTTTTTTTTTTTAATTTTACCAGGAATGATGTCCTTCTCACCAGGGATCAGTCGCTCCTGTTAACATGTCCAAAGTAAGCAAGATGAAATCTTGCCCTCCTCACTTCTAAGAAGCATTCTGGCTATGCATCTTCCAAGACAGATTTGTTTGTTCTTCTGCTAGTCCACTGTATATTCAATATTTTTTGCCAATATCACAATTTGAATGCATTTTCTTCAGTTTTCCTTTTTCATTGACCAGCTTCGCATGCATATGAGGTGATTGAAAAGACCAGGTTTGAGCAGGTACACCTTAGCCATCAAAGTGATTTCTTTGCTTTTTAAGGTTTTAAAGAGGTCTTTTGCAGCAGATTTGCCCAGTGCAATATGTCATTTGATTTCTTGACTGCTCCTTTCATGGGCATTGATGGTTTATCCAAGTAAAATGAAATTCATGATAATTTCACTATTTTCTCAGTTTATCGTGATGTTGCTTATTGGTCCATTGCATAAGTATTCCTAAACTCTGATGTCTGCCTCCTCAGCTCAGCAGGACTGCCTTGCTCTTTGGGTTCCACCTCACTGTACCATGGTTGGGAAGTTTCCTCCAGAGAGGGCCCAGGTGAACAAGGGGCTTACCTCATGCATTGTCTTTATCTCAGGACTCTCAATCTAGGGCTGCCTATTTTCCAACACCCGAAAACAGGTGCCTTATATATTTTGTCCAATGTTACAGGTATTTATGGAGGAGAGAATTCCAATAACAGTTATTCCATCACAGCTCGAAGCAGAAATTTCCTCTCATGTTTAGAAGTTAAAGTAAATGGCTATGCTATGCAAGAAACTAAGAAGATGAAGCACATTCAAATGGTATGTTAAATGGTTAAAGTGGGGAGGGCTGGGAGCCAGCAGAGCTTGGGTGTGGCCCCCTCATCACATTTTCTGCAATGATTACTGGAGCCCTCAACACAAGCCCAGCCCAAAACAGATGCTCTTATGGGAGTTGTAATCTTTTCAGCATTTGAAAGATGGCTTGTAGTCAGAAGCCAACATGTCAACAAGAAAGTCCAGAGAATTATAATTGATTAAAACTTACCACAAAATCTATCTGTAGTATATTTAATGATATCCCTCTACCTATTAATTCAAGAAGAACAAACATTTCAAAGTACCTTCTAAGTGCTAGGCCCTATGCAAAGACTACAAAGGTGAAGCTATAGCCCCTCAAAGCCCTCATATTCTAAGAGAAGAAAACAGACATGTAAAAAGAGTATTATAATAATGTGAAAGATTCTATAATGGAAGTGAGCTTGGATGGGGTGCAGCTAAAGCTGTCTAAACAATTTGGAAAATGGTTGAAACAGATCTTGGCTATTGTTGTTAGCTGCCTGATGTCAAGTGGCTCCCGATTCACGGTGACCACATACACAATAGAACGAGTCGCTGTCTGGTCCTGTCCCATCCCCATGATCGGCTGTGGATCAGACCATTGTGATCTGCAGAGTTTTCACCATTGTGATTTTCAGAAGATCTCCAGGCCATTTTTCCTTGACAGTCTTAATCTGGAAGCTCCACCAAAACCAGTTCAGCACCATGGTAACAGGCAAACCACCACTGACAGATGGTTGACGGGTGCACATGAGGCGCATTGGCTGGGAATAGACCTGGGTCTCCCACATGGAAGTCAAGAATTTTGATACTGAGCCATCAATATTCTTCCTGGATATTTTTATTTGCTACATAAACAGCTAGGTCTCTCTCTTTTGTACCTGGTTTGCTCTATGCATTTAAAAATAATACATGTCTCTGTAGGCATTAGAGCTTGAGACCTCTGGTGAGAAATGAGGAAAAGAAGCAGATTGCAAAATGGAATCTTGAAGACGACAACATTTTTAGATTGGTCAGGCTGTGCATAATAATCATGGGTACTAAAGGAAGCAACTCAAATTTTCTAAATTTTATTTTACTATATTATTTTGCTAAAATAATTCACCTTTTATTCTAAGTACTATTTTATCCAGTTAAATCTAGCATCACTTGGGTAAGCAAACAAGTTAGTTTGTATGTGTGAAGTAGCTGCAGGTGGTGGTCTTACACATGATGGGTACCTTAGCAGAGTATTTTTCCTTAACCTATCCCTGGTGAGTTGTTGCGAACATTCTCCTAGGCCATTGTTTCTCAACTTCAGCACCGTTGAAACTGTGTGTGGATAATTCTTTGGCGGGGGGAGGGGCTGTCCTGTGCATTGTAGAATTTATAGCACCATCCCTGGCCTCTACCTACTAGATGCCAGTAGCAATACCATCCCTAAGTTGTGACTTCCAAAGTGTCTGCAGACACTGTCACATGTCTTCTGCAGGGGTGGAGGGGTTTTCTCCAGAAGAGAACCACTCTCTTAGACTAATATCCTGTAGACATCTTCATAGCTTCAGGTTATACAGTCTGTTTCTACTTATCTGGTAAAAGGATTGTTCTTAATTTTTTTTGTTTCATATGATAGACCTTTTAGAAATCCAAAGAAAGCATAAATTTACATAAAATGTATATAACTTTACACACCTTTGAGCCAAATCTTGAGACTTTTTTTTTTCAATAATATTTCCTTGTGTTTCCAGTGAAAGTTTACACAGCAAATGAGGTTCCCATCTGACAATTTCTACACAAATTGTTCAGTGACATTAGTTATATTTTTCACAATATGTCAACATTTTTTTTAATTGCATTCTGGTTGTTTTGTTTCTATTACTCTAGTTTCCCTGCCCCCTTATCTTCTCATCTTTGCTCTAGAGTAACTGTTGACCTTTTCATCTCATATAGATGGTTTTTTAATGGAGCAAGCACGATAGTAATAGGTGATATCCTTCATTTTGTGTGGCAATTCATTATTTTGCTAAAAGGTGATCTCAGGGAATAGTTTTGATTCAAGGTTCAAAGAGTATCTTACGGCAATAGTCTCAGGAAGTCCTTCAGTCTCAACTAGTCCAGTAAGTCTGGACTTTGAATGCATTTGACGGACTTCTGTCTTATAACACTAGCGTTGTCCTTCTCTGCCCTAGTTATAGGGAGGGATCACCTGTGAAGGTTACCAAAATGCTCTCTCTCCAGTTTGAACTACCTGTAAAAAGAAAAAAAAGACATGGCAGGCTTTCCCAAGACAGTTACTGCTTTCCTACTCTTGCTCTTTCTTTCACTGGTACAATAAACTTTTCTTTAAACAAACAAACAAGTAAAAAAACAAACAAATAAAAAACACCTTCTTTAGGCTTTCCAGAATTATAAGCTGAACACTTTTTCAAATGTCGTAGGCTCTCTCAAGTCTTACCTAAAATAACTTTGAGTTTATTGGAAGAATATGCTTGGCAGTAACGAGAGAGAAATCTCGGCTTTGCCACCAGGCATCATGAAATCACAGGAATAGTCACACAACGGGGTCTTTCAGAAACAGGAAGTCCATCCAAGATTCATCACAGCTCTAAGTCATGATTTATCACAGTTCTAAGGACAAGCTTAGCTGAAGGCTCCCTTAGCCCATTTCATGGAGCCCTTCCCTGTTGCTGCTTGGGAACTACTAGGAATCACCTGCTCTCTGTCTCTACTATTTTTGAGTGCTTTCCATTTTCTGTCCCCTTCTACCATCTCTCTCTTCCTCTGTCTCTCTTTCTTCTCTTGGTTACTCATAAACAAAACAAAACAAAACCCAGTGGTCATCTAGCAGATTCTGACTCATGGATGCCCCAGGTGCATCACAGTAGAATTGTGCTCTCTAGAGTTTTCAGTGGCTTATTTTTTGGAAGTAGATTGCCAAGCCTTTCTTCCAAGGTGCCTCTGGGTTGATCCCAAACCTCCAAACTTTCAATTAGCAGCCGAGTGCACTAACCTTTTGCACCATCAGGGACTCCTGGTTACTTATAACCTCTCCTTTCTCATATCTACTCTAACTGCCTCTTGGTTTCTGCTTACTGCCATCTGTGTCTCTCTGTTCCTGCTCACATTACCAGCTTGCTCTGTCTCTGTCTCTGGAGTTATTTGAGCTTGAAGGAGAAAGGGTTTTATAGGTTTAGTTAATCAGATCAGTTTTCCTTTTTGCTAGGCCATCTCATGAGGTGCTGGCTAGCGTAAGGAATGACTGTCATTGAGTCAGATGACTGCTGTTGGTCCAAATAGATGCACCCAAGACGGGAGCAGTGTTGGATGGTGTAGAATAAAGAATATACTTAGGGAACTGACGAGGGCTATTTCTCTTACCAGAGGATGCTGGGTATAGCAAGAATATAGAAAAGAATCTATATCTCTGCAGTTTTTCATGTATTTTTTTTTTCTTTTTGGTTGTTGTTGTCGCCATTTTTGTTTTTCAGGCCACAGCTGGGGGAAGAGGTGAGGGAAAGGACCTTGTAAAACAAGACACTATGAAATAGTAAAAAAAACAAAAACAAAAACCCAAAACCACAGAATAATGGCATTTTAAGTTACTCTCTCCTTTCTAAAATGGCGAACACATAAGAATTTAGTGTTGGTTCCAGGATCTGTCTTTTAAAACTCTAGCAAAATTGCTTAACTTCTGTAAAGCCTTCTTTTATTTATCTCCAATGGAAGGTCCATCCCAGTCTTCTGTCTCATCTCTCTGGAGAATGAATTAACTATTTGTATGTATGTGTACAGATTATCAAAACTCTCCCAAATTGGATAAATTGGATTTTGAGATTATAGAAGAAATAAATGCAGATTATTAAAAAAAAATTTTTTTTTTTTGTTTAGCTTTATCATCTTTTTATGTCTTTCTGCCAGTGTAGTGGGAATTTAAACTAAACAACAAAGCCTCACTGTGATTCCACTAACTTGGAAGAAGCTGGAAGGCAATCTGATTTCTCCATCGGTCTTCTGATTGATTTCTTTTTGCAATTCATTCTATCTAAGGAATATGGTTCTCATCCTTTAAACTGATGTAACACATCAAACTAAATCAAGCTTCTCTATCTTAAACTTGCCTAGAATTCTGTGATTGTGAACTATTTTGGATTTCCATGGACTTCTTTGAAGACCAAATGTCAAGAATCCTGATCAAAAGGGGGAAAATGTAGAACAATTTCAAATTCTCAAAGGAATCCAGAATTTCTGGAGTCATTGAGGCTGAATGAACCCCCCAAAACTATTGCCCTGAGATAATCTTTAAAATTTAAACCTTAAGCCAGAATTATCCCCTGAACTCTTCTTTGAACCCCCCAAATAGCTTATTTTTATCAGTAAAGTACATCTTTGAGCATTGTCTCTTTTAAAGAATTATTCATGTGAGATCAAATTGACAATGGCAACTTGAAAAGTTGGATGGGAAGCTTAAGGGGCTGTGAGTTTAAAATAATGGTGGCAGAATAACATGGAAGAAGGTAGTGAGAATGGTAGCACAACTTGAAGAATGTCACCAATGCCACTGAATTGTACATATAGAAATTGTTGAAATGGTATATGCTTGGCTCTGTGTACTTTCACCCAAATCACAGTAATAAAGTAAATAGAGACAGCAGGACGTCAACAAATTAACATCCTTGTTAAAGGAAGGTATATATTAAAAGCAACTATTTCAAACAGTGTTATGAACCAGAAAGATGGTTATCCGATCATTAAAAAAATGACAGAAATAATATAAGCACTTTTCCATTGGGGGCAGCAGATTCTGGCTGGTTGCAGAGAGAATATTCGAGGGTCTTTGAGTTGGAATCGAGTCGACGGCACTGGGTTTGGTTTGGGTTTGGTTTTGTCGACAACCACGGCATCTTTTTGCAAGAAGCCCATTTCATAGCAGGGTGAAGGAGCTGCCTAGGGAAGTGTCAAGCTTACCACTGGGAGCTCTGTGATTATTGATTCTGGCATTTAGGCAAATTCCAGTGGCATCTCAGGGTCCCCAAGTCTGAGAACAGGATTCCTGTCGAGACTCTGACTGCCTTTGGCTAAGACACACCTCTTGGCAGACAGACTTGGCAGTTGTCAGGTACAGTTTCAGTGTGGAAATCAGTGATTTATCATCCCCTGAAAATTGGTGGTGGTGATGGTGGTGGTGATGGTGGTGGTGGTGGTGGTGGTGATGGTGGTGGTGATGGTGGTGGTGGTGGTGAGAGACTTCGGCGGGACAGTTGCCCGCTGCTTTAATGATCTAGATTGAGGTTGCAGGGTGAGGAAGTTTGCTTTATTTATTTATTTTTTAATATTTCCTTTCAGAATATGGGGTTTTGAGATAGAAGACAGGCAGAAGTAGATGAAAAATTAATGTATCGTGGGAAAAACATACAAAGAAAAAATTTTCTTTGCGTAGAACAGGTCCTTATTTTGTTATTGGTAATATGGGGATTCCATTAGGGATAGGGATACTCACCACAAGTCAAAATTTTGTAGCTTTTCTGATAGAGTTCACTGTAGCTGAAAGTTTGACTACATAAAAATGCTTTCTCTTATCTCTGAATTACAAGGCAATGTAATGTATATAGGAGCTCCTGGTGGCACAGTGGTTAAAGTGCTTGGTTGCTAAATGAAAAATTGGTGGTTTGAATCCACCAGCCACTCCGTGGGAGAAAGATGTAGCAATCTGCTTTCATAAAAATCACAGCCTTGGAAACCCTATGGGGCAGTGCTACTCTGTCCTGTGAGGTTGCTATGAGTAGGAATGGATTCAATGGCGATAGGTATGTAGATATTTAGTGAGATTTCCATCTATAAAGGAACCCTAGTGGTACAGTGGTTAAGCAATAGGCTGCTAACCAAAAGGTCAGGGGTTTGAACCCACCAGTGGCAGCTCCATGGGAGAAAAAACCGGGCAGTCTGCTCCTGTAAAGATTACAGCATAGGAAACCCTATGGGGCAGTTCTACCCTGTCCTATAGGCTTGCTATGAGCCAGAATTGACTCGATGGCACATAACAACAACCATTTATAAAGCCAACTGACTGAGTCTTAATGTGGAAAGGCCGGGAAGTGAATGTCATTGAACCTCCCAACTGTCCTAGAAAATCAAGGCAGCCTGTAGAAAAGCCATGTTGGGCCAACGAAGGCTGGTGATCTGGGGTTTTAAATGAGTTCTATGGGTTACAGAAACTCATCTCAGAAGCTTAACCCTAGATAAATAGTATTTACAAGGAAGGATCAAGTTCTTTTTGTCGTTAAGCCATATTATTGGAGATATCAGTGAGAAAAGTCAAATGTCCAATTGCTACTTTTTGAACTACAGATTCGGATGATCTTAATGTCATTTAAATCAGGGGTTATTGAGTTTTTGAACTAGAAGAGAAATTATAGTCCATCAAAGACTATTTTGTATCTCATTGCTTCTTGAAGGGAAACCCTGGTGGTGTAGTGGTTAAGTGCTACGGCTGCTAACCAAAGGGTCGGCAGTTCCTTGGAAACTCTATGGGGTAGTTCTACTCTGTCCTATAGGGTCGCTATGAGTCGGAATTGACTCGACGGCACTGGGTTTTGTTTGGTTTTTGGCTTCTTGAAGGAATTATGGGTGAGGCAAAATATATAAATAAATGAGGATTGTGAGGAGAAACAATGGTAGATTATTCCTAGCCCAATTTTCCCAAGGATGCTTCTGGACTTTCTTGTGAGACTGAGGAGCATTGAGTCCATAAAAGAGAAAGCAGGTTCAGCTATGTCGTATTAGATGTTCCCCAAATCAATGGAGTATCACTGTATCTTATTTAAGTGGAGAAAGAAAAATAACTACGAGATTGAGAGGGCATCAGGAAACACACTCTTCCCTTTTTACTGCCTCTCAGTCTATTGTCTTGTTGGAACTGGGCTTGCAGGTAGGTGGGTCCCACAACTGGAGGCTTCCTGGTCTTCTCTGATGAAGTTTTCCAATTTGGTCCAGGCTTCAACTTCTCTCTGCCCTTGTCAAAGGAGATAGGAGTGGATGCGTGAACACTCAGATGGAGCCAATGTATAGAACCAATTCAATAGTACCATTTATCCCATCTTTTTGTGGCACATCCACATACTGGTGGGGGCAATGAAAGACATTAAAAATATCTCCATCTTTTCTGCTACTGTGCAGTCCTGTTTATGAGAGTTTGGGTCATGTAAGGCTTGGCCAAGAAGACATCCCATGGGTGGAGTGAGTATCACCTAACCACACCTCTGGTATGCTGAGACACCCCCAGGAGAATGTGTGTGTGGAACAGACAGGCGGGGACACCACACCCTGAGTCCCTTCCCTCCCTCCTGTGAGAAAATAAGGAAGATCTTGTAGAAATTATTCCTGCTTTCGCAGAGATTCGCCAGTACCACCTTGGGACACATTGAGGAGGAAGAGGAATGATGTGGGGGAATGCAGCTCTGGGGAGTTAGAATCTTTATTCTCATTTATCTGAAAGTTGCTCAAGTGGCTCAGATCTCATGGGACCTTGAGCACATTGGCATATGTGACTTGGGCAATTAGGTGTTGCTTGTCTTGATGAGGATACCATTAATTGTTCTGTAAATGAGATCTATTTCCATAGAATTCGCTCTCTTGCTCTCTCTCTTTTTTTTTTTTTTTTTTTTGACTCCCTTTACAGACATGAATTGAGACAATTTGACAGACAGAAGAACTTTCATTTTACTTCCTATCCCATGGAGAATCAATACCAAGGCTAAGAGTTCATCTTTGTAAGGCACTTAAGTGCTGGACACTTTGCTAAGCACTTTACAAACCATATATTTTTTATTTCACTTATGAGGCAAAAGCAAACCAGCCACTGTCAAGTTGATTCAGACTCATGGTAACCCCACGTATTTCAGAGGAGAACTGTGCTCCATGGGGTTTTCAATGGCTATGATCTTTCAGAAGTAAGTTGCCAGGCCTTTTTTCCAAGATACTCCTGGGTGGATTTCGACCACCAACCTTTAGGTTAGTAGTAGAGCACTGCTATTTTTTCTGTTTGAAGAGTGAGGAAATTGAGATTCAGAGAGGTTGAGGAGTCCCTCATGATCAGTTAAAGATTGCATTTGTCAGAATAAATTCGATTATGTTGTGGTAATCAATAACCCTTAAAGCACACCAATAACCCTCAGATTCTATGGCTTAAGTCAACAAAAGCTTGTTTCTCATTTGTATTACCAAGCCTTGGTTTGAACCACCGATTTTTTGGTTAGCAGCCAAGTGCTTAACCACTGTGCCACCACAAAGGTGTAGAAAAGGGGGCTTTAGATGGGGGCATTTGCCCTTGATGAAAGTCCAAGGGGGCTTCAGACAAGACCAGCTGATGAATCAACCACCCTCACCCATTGATGAGGCCAGAGAGTTGGGAGGGAGGGAACAAACTTAGATACTGCCCTGGGTGCTTGTTATCTTGCTATGCCACGGCACCACCAAGGCTTCTTTACTTAAAAACCTAGGCTGACAGAGTCTTCACCATCTTGAAGCTGCACCATCTCAGACGTGGCCCCTTGATTGCCCTGGTGGGAAAGAGAATACTGGAGAGTCTCTCAAGAGCAGTGAGATTCTGGAAATGAGATATATCACTCTGCTTAGAGCCTATTGGCCAAAACCAGCCACATGGCCCTGCTTAATGGCAAGCATGCTTTGAAGAAGAGGGCAACCAACATGGCTGAATAATATAGAAGTCAGTACGCTAGAAGCAGACTTTGAGATCTTAACTACTACACCACACTGCCTTTTATAAGATTGACTTAATGCTAGATAAGAAGCCCAAATTGGTTATATGGTACCTCATTTTTTATTCTTACCCATCCATCATAATTTCACCATCCTTGACACTGGATTCCAAAGAAGCACAATTAGGACCTCCTGCCAGGGGTACTTCTGGCCTTTAACTAGCTCCTGTGCTCTTCAAGGAAACCCTGGTGGCAGAGTGGTTAAGTCCTACAGCTGCTAACCAAAGGGTCAGCAGTTTGAATCCATCAGGTGATCCTTGGAAACTCTATGGGGCAGTTCTACTCTGTCCTGTAGGGTGGCTATGAGTTGGAATCGACTCGACAGCAACTGGTTTGGTTTGGTTTTTGTGCTGATCAAGGCCAATACTCAACACCCCGTGGCCCATGGTTAACCTTTGGGGTTCGTGTGAGCAGCACCCACACAG
This sequence comes from Loxodonta africana, assembly GCF_030014295.1. NCBI lineage: Eukaryota > Metazoa > Chordata > Mammalia > Proboscidea > Elephantidae > Loxodonta > Loxodonta africana. The sequence goes on from NC_087359.1 coordinate 20,994,942, forward strand.
CTGGGAAATCACTGAGTCACGGGCTGAGTCGCTGCTTGCACCTTGTATGCCTGGAAACGGGATTTGTACGGTAGAGTATATCTGCCACCCACACTTCTGGCAGGCTCCTGGGGCTCCAAGCATTCCTGCTGCAAAGCCTTATGGAGAGCAGCTCTGACATCTCAGAGGAGTGTTTCACAAACCACCATCTGAATCTGACAGGTACACTGGTCTTAGGTGTAGAAGTCTCAGATATAAACATCTTGGCAGAAAGCTCCTTCAAGTTTCTGGAGAAGGAGGTTGGGGGATGTTTTCAGTCACCTTCCCCTTGATAATTAATTGATTTGTGGATTCATTTAATTTTTCAGCTTACCCTCCAAGTAAGATGCAGTTTCAATCAGCCTGGAAGTGAATAAGGAGAGAGGCTAAGGATGTCCAGGTATTAAAGCTGTTTGAAAACAATGCTTCTGGATGCAGCACTCTTTCTTCTAGAAGAAATCAAGAGAAAACAAATCCACATGATATCTACGGAAGAAAAATAACGTAAACAAAGAAAGCAGAGCTTTATCCTAAAAACTTATTAAAAAAAATATACCTCTGAATTTCTTATAAGAATTAGTAGAAATTTAGAAAGAAAAAAAGAAGGGAAGTCTTTGTACCTCAATCTTTTCATTTTTACCTGTTCTTTCATGATTTTCTCTTTTTTGTTTCATATAGCCTAAGTTGTTTTTGCATCCTACTGAGGAGAAGAATGTCAACAAACAGGGAATAAGGAAGAGATGGAAGAGAGTAAGAATAAATGCAAAGAAACAGAGTCATAACACTAGAAATAGTGTCTACGTTGGAGGTAGTAAAGAACAGAATTGACACTGTAGAACATGGATTCAATGATGTTGAACAAGCTAAGAACCTCCCAGAATGCAGAGGGAAAGATTAAAGAGAATGGGAGAAGACAAAAAGGGAGGAGAGATAACAAAGACCCAATAAAAGAACTTCGGACATTTTATAGAAGGAAATAAAGGCCTTTTCATTAATGAGTACCGATGCGAAAATCACGTGTGAAAATCTTAGTAAACTATGCTTTTAAAGCAGCAATCACCGGTTCGTACCTTTTCAAAATCTCCAATTCAGATAAGAAATTAAGATTTTTTTTGATTAAAGCTAAAAAAATTACTAAAAAGACACGAAACAAGATTTGGATAGCTGTTCCTGGATCCGAAAATCAAATAGTATAAAGATACACATTTTTCCTATACGAAATAATGATTTAAATAATTCTAACAGAAATCTTAAGAGTACAGGGGAAAGGGGCCTTGAAAAAGTGAACCTAACATTTATCCGAAGCCTATGTAGTGAACGTAGCCAACAACATTTTTAAGAGCTATTATTGTAGATTGTAATCAGAACAGCATGGTGGTGGTAGAAAGACTGATAGGCCGAAAAATGCACAGAGAAGATGTTCCAGCATTATTTAATGATTCTTTCTCCTCTAATTTTGGCTGCCAAATTTAATCATGTAGTCACCCTTCTATATACTAAAGTCTATTTTGGGGATATGTGGTTAACTCTTTGAAATAAAGTTGGCTTCTTTTCTCAAGGCGTATGCCACAATATAAAGACCAAAAGGACTGAATAGTTGAAAGCACCAAAAGAAACCGAAATAAAATATAGATGAATTTATCTCTAATCTTGAGTTTGGTTTAGTCTATCTATGTATAATGAGATGGGGAAAATTTTATTCACCACATTTCCACTTATGAGCAGAACTATTTTGTTGGAGAAAGTTTATGAAGCAGAAAGGGAGACAGGACATTCTCTGCTGGAGACAAGGAGAAGAGTTTGCTTGGTGCTTCAGCAAAAAGGAAGGAAGAAGAGGTGAAGGGAAGTAAGAGGAGGTAAAGCAAAGGAACTTGAAGATATCGTGATGTGTGTGGTGGGGAAGGGAATGAATGACTAGGAGGATCCAGGTATTGAGCTTTCACCAACTACGAAACTGGAGTTTGACTGGATTTCACCAGAGCTCTGTAGTCCATGAAATATCTAGATTACACAAGCATACGTTAAAAAAAAAAAAGAAATACTATAGGAAATCACAAAGAGGAGCAACTGGTGGATTTTCTAACATAAGAATTAGAATTTTTTTTTAAATCCAGGATTGGCAAATTATTGCCCACGATCCAAACCTGGCCACACCGATTTGCTTATATATTTTCTATCCCTGCTTTCACACTAAGAAGCCCTGGTGGCACAACAGTTAAGTGCTTGGCTGCTAACTGTAGGCTCCAGGAGAGAAAAGTCCTGGCAATCTGCTCCCGTAAAGATTACAGCCAAGAAAACCCTATGGGACAGTTCTGCTCTGCCACACGGGGTTGCTATGAGTTGGAATTGACTCGAGGCCACCCAACAAGAACGGCTTTCATACTGTAAGGACAGTGTTGAATAGTTGAGACAGAGAACTGGATGAACTGCAAAACCTATACAATATTTACTACCTGGCCCTTCACAGAAAAAGCTTGGTAACTCCAGGTTTACCTATAAAAACCACCTAAGGTAATTAAAAGGCAGACAGTGAACTTGGAAACAAAACAAAATATTTGACACAAATACATCAAAGCTAAGAATGATCTCTTAAATACATAAAGGGCTTTTCCAAATTTATATGAAAACTCCCAGTTGACAAGAGACAGAGTACATGAACGGATAATTCATTGACAAAAAATACAAACCTATCAACAGATGAACAAATAAAATTCAGCTTAGTTAGCGGTCAGAAAGCAGCAAAATAAACCACAATAATGCAACAGTGTTTGGGGCAAGGATGTTGTGTGAACTGAACAGCTTAATTCACTTTTGGCTGGGGATATTGCTCTAATTAAGGAGCTATCTTGAGAAACTATTTAGAGATATAAATATGCAAAGGTAAGAATATTCCCTCAAGTAATGATATGCCTGGCCCCAACCTTAGTAGCTGGATGACCTTGTACAAGCCATCAAACACTGCTAAACCTCAGTATTTTCGTCTGTAAAATGGAATTAAAAATGGCACCTACCATATTTTACGCAAGTAAAGTGTGCCTTCTACTTCTGTTTGCCAACCATGCCCTCCCCTTTGTGAGGACTTTTTGTAAGCATCACTATGCCAATTTTTTTACATATTGTAGAAAAATTAGCATGAATAAGATTGACTTTATTTCTTCTTAATATCTACTGTGCTTTTAATTATTCTAAATATTATTTTTCATAATCAACAACAACAAAAAAACCAAGAGACGAAGGCCAAGAGTAGGCCCCGCATGTGCTTGAGCAGAGGCAGACCTTGAACCAAGATCAACCCTAGAAGACCCACGCTGGTTCTGTAGGCTTCAGGAAGTCTCTCCCATCCACTCATTTTTTCCTACCTCTTGTCATTCTGGGGGAGTTCAGAGAACTCATCATTTCGCTAGGCTAATTCTGTCCCTGTTCTGGAGACTTATCTCTATTCTCAGTGAGAAAGTTCACTGGACAAGTGAACGAAATAGAAGGGAATGCCTGATGTTGACCTGGCCCAGGGATTTGGGTTTCTGCCTCTGAGAAATTGGTTTCACTGGAGCCAACAAACATGTTCTCAGATGGGAATGACATTCCATTGTCTCAGCCTTAGGTCACATCTGAGAACCATGAGCCTAGAGGTAAAAACTTGTGGGGCATGTTTCCCTGATGAAACCATCAGGGCATCCTTCTGACATAGAAGTGTGGAGGGAAAGACTGTGTTATGGGGATGCAATGAACTATCCTTTTTTATAGCATGACATTGGACATGAGGGTTTGAATACCTGAACACCAACGACTAACACTTTAATAAACAAATAGCTTCAACAAAGAGTCTGCCAAATACCATCCCTGTGACATGAAGGGAACAGTCTCAAGAAACTGCAAAGAGGAGGTAGGAACCGGTTTGTATTACTGCTGCTGGGGACAGAGTAAGAGCAAGTGGGCTTGGGAGAGACAGACGGAAATATAGGTCAAAGGAGACAGTAGAATCTGTATCTCCCACAGTAGATTTTTAAAATGTGATCTGCCATTTTTAAAATGATTTAATTATGGTCATTCTTGAAGGCAGAAGGCTAGACCCTAGTTGGGGGATCAGGACCTCTATGGATAATATACTTTAATCCAAAGTAGACAAGAAGGGGTGAAGCAAGGAAATTAATATTTATTGGTTGCCTATCATGTGCTAGGAGTCCTGGTTGGATAGTGGTTAAGAGCCTGGCTGCTAACCAAAAGGTCAGCCGTTCGAATCCACCAGGTGCTCCTTGAAAACGCTTTGGGCAGTTCTACTCTGTTTTATGGGGTCGGTTTGAGTCAGAATCGACTCGACAACAGGTTTTTTTTTTTTTTGGTTATCATGTGCTAGTCATTTTCCAATCATTGACTCATTTGATCTTGCAAATCATACCATGAGATTGTAATTATCATCTTCCTTTTTCAGAAGAGGAAGGTGGGGCTCAGGTAGGTTAAGGGGACTCATCACCAGTGAGAGGGGGAGAAGAAACTGAGACTCAGGGCTTTGGGCTCTTTTCTTATATCATGCAGAGAACAAGGACAACTCATACCCTTCTCTGCCTGCCGTCTATTTTACTTGCTAATCAGTACAGTTATGTTATGAAATTGGATTTTTTAACAGGCAGAAGTGAGCAAGGAGGCATCCTGTGGTTTAGAGTTTATCTATCAGCCAAGCGCCAGGGCCTTTCCATGGTTCTGACTCACAACTGCTTCCATGGCCTTCCAGGCAAAGAGCCCAGAGTTTTCTGCATCATTGTCTGGGAGTTCCATGGAAGGAGCCACCATCTCCTGCAGGCTCTACTTGACTATCTAAGTTAGCATCCCATTGGGAATGACCCTTTGCCCCAGGCAGGTCAGAGAAGACATCTTGGCATGAAGAGTTTGTGCAGATCCAGCCTAAATGCCCGCTTGATGTCTATGGTCCTGACCTTCTTGGGAAGCCCTGGGTTTTGTGGTTTCTTTTACTAGTGGTGACTCCTTGAAGCTGCGTTTTGCCAATACATGTGAGCCATGAGGTCATTTGAGCTGCAGAGCAGTTGCTCTGTCTATGTACTGCAAGCTGTGGCCCTTAATCTGGGGTCAGCCTCAGTGGGGAACCATTGTTACTAGGACGGAGTGAAGGAGAGAGGGGCCAGACGCAATGCTGTTGGTGTGAGAACAGTAAGCATCATTAAGGAATTAGATGGGCAGAGAAATTCCTAAAGACCTCACAGCAGTTTCCTTTGTTTGATGACCCAGGTGCACAATGCAATAACCCAGAGATATGCTCTGGGTGTGTGACCAATGCAAATTTAGCCAGGGTTATCCAGGCTGAAGGAGCCCTTGTGGCACAGTCGTTAAAAGCATTCAGCTTCTAACCAAAATGTTGCCAGTTCGAAATCCACCAGCCGCTCCAAGGCAGAAAGATGTGGCAGTATGCTTCCATAAAGATTTACAGCTTTGGGAGCCCTATGGGCGACTAAGAGTCAGAAACGACTCGACAACAGTGGGTTTGATTGGCTGGATCCAGGCTGAGTGAAAAAGTACATATTTGTTTCCGACGGCTGCTCTAACAGATTACCGCAAATGTAAAGGTTTAAAACAACACAGATTTGTTACAGTTCTGAAGGTCAGAAGTATGAAAGGGGTCTACTGGGCTGAAATCAAGGTGTTGGCTGGCCTGCTTCCCTTTCTGGAAGCTCTAGGGGAGGATCACTTTTCTAGCCTTTTCCAGCTTTCAGAGCCTTCCTGCATTTCTTGGTTCATAGCTCCTTTCTCCATCTTCTAAGTCAGCGACAGTGGGCAGGTCCTTCTCACCCTGCGGTTTCTCTGACTTTTAATCCAGGCAACAGTAAGGTATGGGACAACTAGAACATTCTTTTAAGTGTAATCTCCACCCAAGGTATTAGTTAAGAGAAAAAGAAAGAAAAATAAACATCCTCTAGGCAGTAGGTTTTTTTTTTTTTTTTTTTTTTTTAGGCAGTAGGTTTAGTGGAGCTGTATCTACCTGGTCTGGTGTAGCTGCTGGAGCACCGACTCTAAGTCCTGGGGTCAGGTTCTTCTTGTGCTGATATAACTATTTGGCTACAAAAAGGCAAGTTACTTAACAACGGTGGCCACGGTTGCTTCATCTTTGTAGTGGGCATGACTCCCCTAATCCAACCTTCTAGAATTATTGTAAGGGTGAATGAGATAATGAAAACCAAAAACTCAAAACCAAACCCATGGCCATCGAGTTGATTCCAACTCCTAGTGACCCTGTTGGACAGAGTAGAACTGCCCCATAGGGTTTCCAAGGCTGTAATCTTTATGGAAGCAGACTGTCACATCTTTCTCCTGCGAGATAATGAAAAAGTGCTTTAAAAAAGATGTCATTGTTTAATTAAGCAGTTTCTGTGACCTCACCAAGAGAGGTAGAAGAGAGGTCCTTGCCTGCCCTCACCCACTGCACAGCTCCCATGTCTCACCCCATTTGCTTCTACCAAGCTCGTGGGTTGCTCTGTTGCTACAGATATATATATGTATAGACATATATATATAAAGAAAAAATATACTCTTATAAAATATATATATATTTCATAGGATTATATATAAAATATATTTAAAATAAATATAAAAAATATATAAACATAATATATATAATCATATAAAAACATAAACATATATAAAATATATTTATATATACAATATATTTAAAATAAAAATGAAATATATATAAACATATAAAATATATATAATCATATAAAAACATATAAACATATATAAACAGATACATAAACATATATAATCATATAAAAACACATACAAACATATATGTGCTTGTACATGTTTATATATATGTTTATGTATCTTTATATATGTATTTGTGTGTGTATATATATATATACACTCTGGTAGCATAGTGGTTAAGTGCTATGGCTGCTAACCAAAAGGCCGGCAGTTCAAATACACCAGGCGCTCCTTGGAAACTCTATGGGGCAGTTCTACTCTGTCCTATAGGGTCGCTATGAGTCGGAATCAACTCGACAGCATTGGTTGGTTTTGGGTTATATATATATATATATATATACCCCAAACCTATCGCTGTCAAGTGGATTCTGACTCATAGTGACCCTACAGAACGGAGTAGAACTGCCCCATAGAGTTTCCAAGGCTGTAATCTTTATGAAAGCAGACTGCCACATCTTTCTCCTATATATATATATATATATATATATATATATATATATATATATATATATATATATATATAAAACAATATATATATTGTTAGGTGCTGTTGAGTTGATTTAAACTCTTGCATAATGCCGATTTTTGCATAATGACCTAGTCTTTGGAATCTAACCATGTTGATAGGTGTGGAGTGGGATGTATATATCCACTGCTGTTGAGTCCATTCTGACTCATAGCGACCCTGTAGGACAGAGTAGAACTGCCCCATAGGGTTTCCAAGGCTGTAATCTTTATGGAAGCAGACTGTAACACTTCACCGAGTGGCTAGTGGGTTGGAGCCACCGGCCTTTTTGTTAGCATTCGAGCACTTTAACTCCTGCATTACCAGGGCTCCTTTAAACGCGCTTACTGAACATCTTTCTATAATGCAGTATTATCTTGTACACAGTTGTTGTAAGCTGCTGTCAGGTAGGCTCCCAACTCATGATGACCCTAGGCACAGCAGAATGAAACACTCCCTGGTCCTGCACCATCCCCATGATGAGCTAAGGATTGGACCATTGTGATCCATGGGGTTTTCAATGACTGATTTTCTGAAGGAGATCACCAGGCCTTTCTTCCTAGTCCATCTTAGTCTAGAAGCTCCGCTAAAACCTCTTCAGCGTCACAGCAACACACAAGCCTCCACTGATAGACAGATGGAGGCTGCACATGAGGAGCACTGGCTGGGAATCGAACCCAGTTCTCAGCCGTGGAAGGCAACAATTCTACCAGTGAGCCACCACTGTCCCCAAAAGTACCTAGTAGGCCCTGAAGAAAACATTTGACAATTGAACAAATGAATGAGCACAGGACTTATTTGCCCCTGTGCAGTACAAGGAAAAACTGAGAAAACACAGAGGAAATTTTAACTGTATAACATAAGCTTGACAGTGATGGATGGTCTCAGTGCTTCAGGCCCCTCAGCATGTCACTCTGGGGGTTTGCTATAACCTGTTCCTCTGACCTTGGCTGCTGGCCTCTGAATTTCGTAAGACTCCAATGGAAGGAGCTTAGCAAGCAGAGTAGACCCATCTTGGGTCCTGCAGGCTGGCTGGAGGCCCTCTGCTTCTCCAACATTGCGAGAATCATAAAGCAAGCACTCAGCACCCCTTGGCGACTTCCCTCTGGGCTCCCTCCGGTTCCCTTCCTCGAGCCTCTCCCGTGGCTGGGCAGCGCTGCTCCTGGCCAGGGAGCAAGGAACCTCCTCTGAGCTGGGGCTGGGTTAGCAGCAGTTGCTTCGTCTCTATCTCCCCCAGGGCTTGGAGGGCAGACTTGCTTTGTCCACAGCAAGGTGCAGAACTTGGGCCAGCAGTTGGAGGAGTTTGATGTGAATAAGGAAAAAAAGAAAAAAAAGAGAAGTGTTTTTTTCAGATTGGAGTTAATTGAAAACAACCGCCCATCCCCAAACACTTTCCTTTTTGCAGCAGCAGTGGAGTGGCCCAGGGTCAGCCTCCACGTCAAAGGAGAGGGCAGAAGAAGCCCCCCAAGTCCAGGAGTGGGGGACTCAGGAGTGTAAGCAAAGATGTGGGCATCAGTTCAGCCAGCCGCTCAACCTTCCTGCATCCAACCAAGAAACGAAAAGAAACAGAGAGCTGGGCCAAGGAGGGCTGTGGGGGGAGCCGGGAAGCTGAGGAGGGAGGCTGGGGGTTCTCCTGCCCCAGCAGACGCCCTGGAGCTGAGCAAGGGAGCTTCCCTTCCAAGTGCTGCAAAGAGTCTCCGAGGAGGAAAGACTCTTGCAGAGGAGCCAGGAAGGCAGCATTCGGAGCTGCTGGCACCAGCAGGGCGTGGGCTGGGCTGTCTGCGCTCCCACCCTCTGGCTCAGTGGGAATCCCATGGCCTTTCTGACATCATGGATGAAAATCAGCACTGGCTCTGAAGTGTGGGGCTGCCCCGCCCAGCTCAGTCGGCCAGCTGGACCCTCCCAAAACGGGATCTCTTTTGTCAGCTGCCTTTTATAGAACTATAAAACCAAAAGTTCACGTAAGAAGCTTTAGACCAGTCAGCAGGCAGATTTCGCCTCCTGCGCTCTTCCTGCCTCTTGCCCTGCTTTGGTGGCAGCTTCCACCCCTCCAGCAGAGCTGTGAGGCTGCTGCTTTCCATCCCCCAGCCTCATAAAGATCCTACAACTACCAAAGGCACATTAACCGGCATATGAGGGGGTTCTGGACCTGTGCTTTGGAGTTTAGGGGAAAGGGAGGGAAGAGGGGAGGTGGTCCTGAAACTACTCGGGGGAAAGGAAGGATAACTCTGGAATGATGTGAAACGGGATACAGGGTTGGAAAACGTAGGAGGCAACAAAAGACCACCGGCACTGACTGGAGCCTTTTACTAAATAACTAGCACCTTGGCTATTTTGAACTCTCTCTCTAGGCATTTGGATTCTTTGGCCAAAGAATGAACGGATAGGGTATAGAATACCAACTTCCTTATGCTGAGCTGAGTTTAGAAGGGAATGTTAGACATGTTAGAGCTTGAGAAAGGAAAAGGAGAGAGAGACATTTCCACCTACTTAGGTCAAAGACCTGGGACAGAGCAGTTGTTAGCTGCTATTCAGATAGCTCCCAGCTCACGGAAACCCCATGCACAATGAAACAAAATGCTGCCCAGTCCTGCGCCATCTCCACGGTCTGTTGTGGACCAGACTGCTGTGATCCACAGAATTTTCACTGGGCGGTTTTTGGCAGTTGATCCCCAGGCCTTTCTCCTTAGGCCATCTTAGTTTGGGAGCTCGGCTGAAACTTGTTCAGCATCATAACAACACAAGCCACCATGGACAGACATGTGGTGCCTGTGCATGAGGTTCATTGGCTGAGAATAAAACTCTTGTCTTCTGCATGGGAGGCGAGAATTCTACCATTGAACCTCCAATGGTTTGGGGAGATGTTGTTGTTAGGGTCCGCCGAGTGGAGTCCGACTCATACCGACCCTATAGGACAGAGTAGAACTGCCCCATAGGGTTTCCAAGGAGTGAATGGTGGATTCAAACAAGCGACCTTCTGGTTAGCAGCCACAGCTCTTAACTACTGCCCCACCAGGGCTCCATTTGGGAAATACCCAGCGCATAGTAGGCACTAAATTAATACTGGCTGAAGAAAGAAGTAAATGGATGAACTCAGTTCTTTTCAGCTCCTTTATAAAAAATCAGACTAAGGTCAATTGATAAAGGCCTTTGAGATTCTTGGGAGAACAGGACTACTTCTGAGTTTAGAATGCTCAAATTATACTCTATGTCTATGAGAAGGGACAATCACATCCGAAAAGAACTTACCCAGAGGTTGAAGATGGTGGCTGAGTCAGCAACAGCTGCACCTGTGGGACCACCTTGTCCTCTGGCCTTACCTTTTAAGCATGTAGTCTAGCTCCAGCTTAAAGGATTAATGTGATATGGAAGGAAATGTGTAAGGAAAACCATTCCTTGCTCAAATTAGATCAACTATCATGACCTCATAAGGAGACTACTACTACTTTTTTTTTTAGGTATAATACATGGGGCCTTTCTTCTCCTTGCTTTGAGATATCAGCATGTACATTGAGTATTACCATTCCTGTGGTCTCTCAGATCATATCAGGCTGTTATATAACTGGTATTATAAGATTGGAAAGGACCTTAAAGATAATACCTAGATCTTTAAATTAGGAATTAAGTCTTTATGAATGAAGCTGATGGAAGTCAGATGACTTAGGCTTTGTATATGCCTGGATTTACTGATCCAGTCAATTGATCCACTATTATTGTTGCTCTTTTTGTTGTTGTTGTTATTATTAGCATGTATAACACATCTGGTGCTGATCTATACACTGAGGAGTGAGTGATGAACAAGGCAGAAAGTGTTCTTGTTTTTTGAAACTTACTACTAGTTGGAGAAACTAATATTAAACAAGTAAAAAAATGTGAAAATGGTGCCTTTTCAGAAAATGATGATGAAAACAGGGAAGGAGGTTGTGATACTTTAGGTATGCCTCCCTAAGCAGGTGACCTCTGAGATGAGCTCTTTGTGATGAGGAGAGCAACCATGAGCTCTGAGAGAAGAGTTTTACAGGCAAAGTGATAGCAAGGGCAAAGTTCCCAAGGCTGGAACAATCTAGCTCAAGTCATCCTACCATCAAGATCCCCCATATCTTTACCCTTTTCTAAGAATGTTGTCTTCAAACGCCTGCTGCAACTGAAAGTAGCCCTCCCTTGAGGTCATGGTTTCCCTTGCAGACTTCTTTTTTTCTTTGGCTGGTTTCTCTCTCTCTCTTTTTTTTTTTTTTTTAATTTTTATTGTGATTTAAGTGTAAGTTTACAACTCAAGTCAGCCTCTCATACAAAAACTTATATATATATACTCCTAGTTGCCCTCCCCCTAATGAGACAGCATACTCCCTCTCCCCACCCTGTATTTCCATGTCCATTCAGCCAGCTTCTGTCCCCCTCTGACTTCTCATCTCCCCTCCAGACAGGAGCTGTCCACATAGTCTCATGTGTCTACTTGAGCCAAGAATCTCACTCCTTACCAGTATAATTTGCTATCTTATAGTACAGTCCAATCCCTGTCTGATGAGTTGACTTTGGGAATGTTTCCTGTCTTGGGCTGACAGAAGGTCTGGGACCATGACCTCCAGGGTCCTTCTAGTCTCAGTCAGACCATTAAGTCTGGTCTTTACGAGAATTTGAGGTCTGCATCCCGTTGCTCTCCTGCTTCCTCAGGGGTTCTCTGATGTGTTCCCTGTCAGGACAGTCATCGGTTATAGCCGGGCACCATCTAGTTCTTCTGGTCTCAGGATGATGTAGTCTCTGGTTTATGTGGCCCTTTCTGTCTCTTGGGCTCATAATTACCTTGTGTCCTTGGTATTCTTCGTTCTCCTTTGCTCCAGGTGGGTTGAGACCAATTGATGCATCTTAGATGGCCACTTGCTAGCGTTTAAGACCCCAGACGCCACTCTCCAAAGTGGGATGCAGAATGTTTTCTTAATAGATTTTATTATGCCAATTGACCTAGATGTCCCCTGAAACCATGGTCCCCTAACCCCGGCCTCTGCTACACTGGCCTTTGAAGCATTCGGTTTATTCAGGAAACTTCTTTGCTTTTGGTTTAGTTGCAGAGTTCTTTAGTAGTCTTTCTTCTCTTGTCCTCATAGACACAGGATATGGAAGGTGGTTATGCGTCTTCCTGGCACTACAATCTATCCTCCAGCCCATTTCTCCATCCTCCACCCCAGCTTCTTTGATGCCAATAGCATTCGACTGTCTGCACCAACTACTCCTTTTGGTCTTCCCCTCATCTGTTGTGGACTTGACCCCTGGCTCACTTTTACTACCAACGTCTGACTCATACTGACCCCATCGGACAGGGTACAACTGCAACATGGGGTTTCCAAGACTGTAATCTTTACGGAAGAAGACGCCCACGACTTTTTCCCATGGAGCGGCTGATGGGTTCAAACCACCGATAGCTTGTTAGCAGTTGAGCGCTTAACCACTGTACCACCAGGCCTCCTTCTGCTAACAGTACACCTATCATAATCCTTGGTGATTTCAGTACCCACATAGATAGTCCTTTTCCTACTCAGGTGTTTTTTTTGGTTTATTCTTCTCCAGTGATCTTGTCATCTACTCTTCTCCAGCCCACACCATTCGATAGCTGCTATTCCTCCCAAATCTTTTTTTTAACGATCCTGTTCTCCAACAGGAAACCCTGGTGGCTTAGTGGTTGAGAGCTCAGCTGCTAACCAAAAGGTCAGCAGCTCAAATCCACCAGACACTCCTTGGAAACTCTATGGGGCAGTTCTACTTGGTCCTATTGGGCCACTATGGGTTGGGATTGACTTGATGGCAATGGTTTTTTTTTTTTTTTTTTTTTAATGGTTTCTCCAACACAATAAGCCATCTTCCAGGTCATTTTCTGTACTACCCTAACCTCAGAAACTCTTTGCTCCTACTAAGACTTATACCGATTGACCCTTTCACTTGGCACTGCCCCTCAACTCATGTCCTTTATCCCATTATTATAATCACTGCTTTGTTCCCCTGCCCCTCCCTCCCTCCAGCCTATTTGTCTGAAAATCTCCTACCGGGTCCAATCTAGCTCTACACCTCCTCTGAGCCTGCACCAGGGTATTTGAATATGGCTGGGTAACGACACAAGGCAGGCCTGTCCTGGCACATGTTAACTGTTGACCACAAACCTCACAGGGGCACTCAGCACTGCCTGGTAATCCGATTACATTTCCTCTGGTCAATTCACTCTCCCACTCGCCAAAGCCATTACTACCCATCTTCTCTCTCTTTATACCCACCCCCTCACTCTCAGCTGATGACCTCACCTTTTATTCACTGAGAAAACAGAAGTAAGCAGAAGGGAACTTCCTTAACCACCTACAAATGAGTCACCTGCCACCTCCTTTAGGACTCAAATGTTCTGCTTTGCCCTCTGCTACAATGAGTAAAACATCCCTGGTCCCATCTTAGCCCTCTTTCATTGCTGGTGCACCAAGCTCTGTCTTGAGTTGCCTATTTTAGACTGCTCCAGCAATTTCCTTCTCCACATCCTGCGGTACCATCTCTTCTCTCTAGTGTCTTATTCCCATCAGCCTGTAAATGCACTGGAACATCTCACATCCTGGATAATCTTTCCCTTTCCTGTAGCCTCTTCTAGCCTCACCATGTAACAAAACTTCTTGACAATGTTGTGTGTACCTCTGCCTCTGCTTCAACTTATGAGCTCTTCTCGAACTTCTTCCACCAGGCTCATGTCTTCACTACTTTGCTCCTGCTTCAGCCCTTTGCCAGAAGCAAGAGCTGATTCTCAATTTTTGTCTGCAGATTTCAGCAGCATTTGAAATGGTAAACTTTCTTCCCTGAGCTTTTTTGGGCACAGCGCTTTCCTGGTTTTCCTACTTGTTGCTGTTATGTGTCGTTGAGTTGATTTTGACTCATAGTGACACCACGTAGCAGAGTAGAACTGCCCCATAGGGTTTTCTAGGCTGTAATCTTTGCAGCAGCAGGTCGCCAGGTCTTTCTCCCATGGAGCTGCTGGCTGAGTTTGAACCACCAACCTTTTGGCTAGTAGTTGTGCTCTTAACTATTACATCACCAAGGATCCTTGTTTTCCAACTACCCCAGTGGGTTCTCTTTCTTAATCTCCTTTGCTTTGTCCCTCCTCATTTTCCTGTCCTCTAGATACTCATTTGCCCCAGAGTTTAGCTCTTGGCCCTCTATTCTTCTGTATCTACTTCATGGCCGATCTGATTTGGGATCATGGCTTTAAATACCGTTTATATGTTGATGACTCAAGAATTTTATCTTCAGACCCAATCTGTCTCCTGAATTCCAGACGTGTATATCCAACTGCCTACCAGACATTTCCACCCTGACATCTAATAGATATGTTTAATGCAACATGGCCAAAATGGCAATCTCAGTTCCTTCCTCCCCCCGCACCAAATATGCTCCTCCCACAGGATTCCCGATCTCAGTAAATGGTGTCACCATTCTTCAGCTGTTCAGGTCCCAAGTATAGAGCCCTTTCTTTCTCTCCTACTGTACAACAAGGCTGCTTGCAGTAGCTGATAATGGCAGGGATTGATCAAAGCTGTGGTGAAACCAACTGTGGGGATAGAATGTGCCAGAAGGGAAGGAACAAGAGGTATTATTTGGTAAACATGGTCAGGGACAGATTCTTCAAGAAAAATGAAATTTAAGCAAAGACCTGAAAGGTAGGAACATGCAAGCTCTAAGAAGGATTGGGGGAAGAGTGTTCCAGGCAGAGGGAACAGCATATATAAAAGTGGTGAGGTCATCAGAAACATTTCAGAGGTGCCCAAAGCAGATGGAGGGGTGATGAAGGTCAACAGAGGTCCGACTATGAAGGATCTTGGCTTGGATAATCCCGAAGTTTGTGTTTTATCCTAATTGCTATAGGAGGCTATGGACAGCTTCGAGCAGGCGGGTATCATGATTTAATTGGTTTTATAGAGATATCAGTGACTGCCTGATGGAGAGTGGATTGTAAGGGACTAACAGTAAAAGCCATAGGTCCAGTTAGGAGGTTATTACATCATTCTACTGCTGGGGTTGCCAAATTTTTTCTATAAAGGGCTAGACAGTAAATATTTTAGGCTTTGCAGGGAATACAGGCCCTGCCACAACTGCTGGATTCAGCCCTTCAGCACCAAGTGAGCTGTGTGCTGTTGTTGTTGTGTGTCATCGAGTCGATTCCGACTCATAGTGACTCTATAGGACGGACTACAACTGCCCCATAGGGTTTCCTAGGGTGAAATCTTTAGGAGAGAGATCATCAGGCCTTTTCTCCCATTTTCCTGCTGGTGAGTTTGAACTGCTGACCTTTTTGTTAGTAGTCCAGGGCTTAATTGTTGTGCCATGAGGGCTCCTTAATATTAGGAGAAAACTAGTCAAATCTGAAGGAGCTGTGGACTTTGGTTACCAATGATGCCCCAGTATTGGTTCCTTAGTTGTGATAAGATGTTATCAAAAGGGACGCTAAGTGAAAGGTTGTATGGAGCCTTTTGTAATATCAGCTATAGGTGATACATAAACAAATGGGTATGGCTGTGTTCTAATGACACCTATTAACAGGCAGTGGGCTGAATTTGGCCGACGTGCTGTAGTTTGCTGACCTCTGTTCTAAATCACCTTGGCCTAGCCCTATAGCAAAGGATATAATAAGATGTGGCAGCATTTGGGATTGTTTGAGCGGGTAACTCTGGGCAGTCTTGCTGCTAGTGGATTAAAACCAGGAGCTGAGGGAAAGTCTGGAATCAAGGATACCCTCTGCACTTTCACTGTTTAGCCTTTCCACTTGCCACACTGCTTCTGCAGATGTTTCTTATCATTCCTCAGAGACTAACCAGTTGCCCTTGAGTCAACTTCGACTCACGGTGACCCCATGCGTGTCAGAACAGACCTGGGCTCCACAGGGTTTTCAATGGCTGATTTTTCAGAAGTAGGTCACCAGGCCTTTCTTCTGAGGTGCATCTGGGTAGGCTTGGACCTCCAACCTTTTGGTTAACTGCCAAGTTCTTTAACTGTACCACCGAGGGACTCGCCTCAGAGGATCCTTGCATTTATATTCCTATTATGTTGAATTGTTAAAATAAGGCTGGTATCAATGAAAAAATAAGTATGGAGTCTAAGTAGCTGGAAATAAGATGATTTCCACTCACAGACCCATGATTTTTCTGCTGAAAAAAAATATTCTACCCGAACCCAATCTTGTATCCCCAACCAGGCCCAGATTCATCCAGGCCAGTGGTCTTCCCAGATGGAGATGAGTCTTTTATCATTGAAATTGCTCAGAATTGCCAGTGCAAGGTGATTAAAAAAAAAAAAAACAAAAACAGATTGACTGTTAATTGTTTTATTTATTGCTTTTAAATTCCCTACCTTCCGTTCACCTTTTTATTGCCTGCAGCCAGGGTAGACGACCCACTGCCCCCTACGCTCTTGGTGCATTGTTATCCTACCTGACCCTAGGAAACAATGAAAGCTCTCGACTAGCACTTTTACAAGCAAATGGTGAGGCATGGATACTCAGTCCTAATTATACCCTAAATTTTATGGGTGGTGCTGAGAAAAATCCCCCGTTAGCTGCCAAGCTGGCTCCGACTTATAAAGACACCACGTACAACAGAATGAAATGGTGCGTGGTCCCGCACCATCTTCACTGTCACTTGTATGTTGTTATGTGTCGTTGAGTCAATTTCAACTCATAGTGACCGTATGTGACAGAGTAGAACTGCCCCATGGGGCTTTCTAGACTGTAATCTTTACGGGAGCAGGTCACTAGGTCTTTTCTATCACGGATCTGCTGGTGGTTTTGAACTGCTGACCTTTTGTTTTAGCAGCCAAGTGCTTAACCATTTCACCACCAGGTCTTCTTATCATTGGTACACTCAAGTGCATCGTTGCGTCCACTGTGTCTTTTGAGTGCCTTTTAACTTAGGGGCTCAGCTTCCAGCGCTATAGTGGGTAATATTCTGTTGTGATCCATAGGGTTTCCATTGGCTTGTTTTGGAAGTAGATTATCAGGTTATTCTTCCTAGTCTGTCTTAGTCTGGAAGCTCTGCTGAAACCTGTCCTCCAGGAGTAACCCTGCTGGTATTTGAAATGCTGGTGGCACACCTTCCAGCATCATAGCAACGTGCAAGCTGCCACAGCACAACGAACTGTCAGTTGGGTGGTGGAAGGTAATAGTTAGGTGGCCTGAAATACTTGACTATTCAGAGTTTTTCCGATGGATACAAAGTTTTGAACAACAATTGTGATACTTTCTATCCTGCAAAACATGAAATGAATGCTGGAGGGAGAACCCAAGAGTGCACCTTTTATCCCAGCCCTTTTCCACTCGCCCTTTCCTGCACGCATCCAGGTTGCCATCTCTCTGGGAACACACTGTGCTGTGTTGGGCTGCAGGGCCTTCTCAGTGTAGTCATAAAGTGCACACTTGTAATGTTGGGCTGAGTGACAAGAACAACATGAAATAACACTCTACCCACCCACTGAGAAAACCAAGTGTGTCACAGTCCTCTGTGTCATGGTTTTAAAAATATCTCCACTGACGGTCCAAGTCTCAGGTTGGGTTTGAGGGGTGTTTAATGCCTAACTGTGCCAGGTGGAATATGTTTTCATCAGAATCCAAGAGGACCCCAGTGATGGACCACCACTGTGTGTGTGTGTGTGTGTGTGTGTGTGTGTGTGCACGTGTGTTTAAGAAAAATTGGGTGGGGGTTGCTATTTATTTGCCCTTTTTTTTCCTTTTTCTTTCTTTTATAATTACATGTTCCTGGCAAAGAGGTGTGGCCCCTGGCATTGCCACCCAGAGTCTTCCTTACCTCTAACCACATGAGTAGAAGAATACAGAGGCCTTTCTCAGCTCATGGAGTGATTTTCAACATCAATGGAAACGTAAGGCCAGGGGCCGGCAAAGAGCTATGGCTTGTTGAGAATAAGGGGTTTACAAGTTGGCTGAATGTCTGCAGAGAGACATTGGCTCTTCCAAAGGGTTTTTCTTTTGGTTTCTCCCATCTTGCTTCCTGGTTGAATAGGAGGACTGCCAAGGATAGGCCTATTGGAAATTTGTCACAGATTAAGGGATTTCAACCAACAAGGTGTGTCATTTAACCCTTCTGTGGTATCTTCTTATTTACTTTGGAGTCTCTAGCATTTACCGGTGGGACAACTTTGGCAAGGTATTTAACCTTTAAGCCTAAGTTTCCTGACTTGTAAAAGGGAATAATAATAGTACCTACTTCTTAAGGTCATAGTGAAAAGTAAGTGATGTAACTGAAGGCAAGCACTTGGTATGGAACCTGGCACACAGCAAGCGCTCAGTAAATGGTAGCTCTTGTAGCTTCAGAGTTCCACCGATTATGCACATGTGGAAATAAAGTCTCTCATTTAAATATCACAAAGGAAAAATACATGTGAGGCCCTATGTGCTCTGGTCCTCACTTCCACTATGATTCTATCTCCATTCCCTGAGGCACTGGCTCCCTCTGGTCCAGCCACACTGGCTTCCAGTTTCTTTATACACATCGAGCACGATACTGCCTTGGTGCCTTTGCACTTGCTGTTTCCTCTGCCTGAAATATTCTACTCCCAGATATATCCCAGAAACCCTGGTGGCATAGTGGTTAAGTGCTCTCGCTGCTAACCAAAGGGTCAGCAGTTTGAATCCACCAGGCACTCCTTGGAAACTCTATGGGCAGTTGTACTCTGTCCTGTGGGGTCGCTAAGAGTCCGAATTGACTCTATGGCAACGAGTTTTTTTTTTGTTTGTTTGTTTTGTTTTAGATATATCTCGGACTCATTCCACTACTTTATTCAAATATGTGCTCTAATTTAATTTATTGAAAAGAGATCTTGGTTGAGCAAACAATCTAAAATGGTGCCTCTACAACAGTCGGAGCCCTGGTGGTGCAGTGGTTAAGAGCTATGGTGCTAACCAAAAGGTTGGCAGTTCAAATTCACCAGCCACTCCTTGGAAGCCCTGTGGGGCAGTTCTACTGTACCCTATAGGGTCCCTATGAGTCAGAATCAACTCGATGGCAGTGGGATTGGACTACTCCAGTCACTCTCTGTTATTTTTTCCTGCAGTATTTGTCTTGTTATCATCTACCACTACCTGCACATTATATATTTACCTATTAATACCTTTATTATCTAGCCCCTCACAAGAATATAAACTCCAAGAAAGTATGGGTTTTGTCTTTTGTTGTTTTTGTTTCTTGCAGTATTTCTAACATCTAAAACAGTGCCCCAAATGCAGTAGATGTACACTAAATATCTCTTAAATGAAGGGACAAAAAACGTATACATGGGTCCCATTTTATAGATGAAGACTCGGTGGCTCAGAAAGTTTCACCTATTTTTTTTTTTTTTTATAGTACAACCAATAAATCGCTGAGTCAAAATGCAAACCAGGATCTCCAGATGTCTTCCACTTGAGCTCAACAATGTAGAATAATGAAGGCATTCAGATAATCAAGAATATCCTGAGCCTTGATTTGACCTGTGGAACTTTTAACCTGAGATAACTTACAACTCAAATCCATGAAATTCACATCTGAAGTCATTGCAATGTTTCTTACCCTCAGCCCATGTAATATTCCATGTGACTGTATATTCTTAGTCCATGTAATACCCTATACGATTGGGTATGTTCTGCATATGTATAGTGGAAGTGGAAAGTCTTCTGCTTTTATTTACCAGATTCTCCTTGTTATCTATACTTCTCCAGGGTCTTATGACTTCCAAAAATCTCCCAGTAATCCAGAAGATATGACTTGGTTCCCTCAGACTTCTTCAAAGGTCACCTTGTCCAAAACAGAAGGAGACTTCCCATCTCTGGTCAGGCCTTTGTACACTATTCTTTATGCTGGAGGGAAGAGATCACTCCCACCCAGGCAATGCAGCAGTTTACCCATGACTGTTGAATCTATGCTGACTCATGGCAAACCCATGTGTGTCAGAATACAACTGTGCTCCATAGGGTTTTCAATGGCTGGTTTTTTGGAAGTAGATGGCCAGGCCTTTCTTCTGAGGTACCTCTGGGTACACTAGAACCATCAACCTTTCTGTTAGCTCCTGAGTCGCATTGTTTTCACCACCCATTGACTTCCCCAGGCAATGTCAAATCCCCTAAATTCCATGTGTAAATATGCCTTCTGACCTTTTCAAATTTCTGTATAATGGAGCAAATCATACCAATTCTTAATTCTTAGAAATGGCACTGGAGTGAGCTTTGGCCTATAAAAATTGCCAAGCAAGATATTGAGGAAGCAGACCCGTGAACAAAGGCATCTGCTTAAAGTTCTGACGATGCGTGGTGACCCATGCTGCTCTGTTGTTTCCACTCAGCTTGACGATCCTGAGTTGGACGAGTGTGATTTCCACTACCATCAAATCTTGAAAAGTAAACTCCGAGGCCATTATTGCAAAAACTCAATAGGAAATTCGCTAAATACTCACAGGTCCACAAACCATTCCACGCTTTTACTGTGAACAGCAGAGCTCAGCTCTGGTCTTCACCCACAACTAACCTAGCTCTGAACCAACGAGCAGAATATGACCTATTCTCCGGGGACAGGCAACACAGGGGTATTTTATTTTATTATTTTAGTTGACCAAGGAGCTTGCCTCGCTCTGCTCAGCCCTGAAGTGTTCTCAGGATTTTCAGGAGCTGGTGAATTAAAGACATGATTTTGCCTTCTGTTATGTTCCTTTCCAGGTACAGGCAGCCATTTTCTCTCTGGATCTGAAAAGAAGCCTGATTGTTTCAGATCTGGGCAGTACGAGTTGCAGTCCTTCAGCAGCTTGGCTCTTTATTACGGCCTAAGGGCACTTTCCTCTGCCATTTAACTCACACGTTGCAGGAATCAAGTCTAAAAGTTTGCTCTCTAGTTCATACCTCTCCCCACCATTGAAAGGATTCCGAGAGTGTTGAGTTCAAAGAGCATAAGCAGCAATTGTTGCTTCAAACCCCAAAGATTCCACTAGGGAACTCCCCTGATGACAAGTTATTCCACAGGTTCTCTCCACCCTCATCCAGCTCCCAAATTTCCCTAGCCCATTTGCACCATGGCGCCTTTGCTCAGACGTACAGGAGGCCTCCCTCCATGATGATGGTAGCCCAAGAGGCTGCCACCCGCTGACATCAGACCTCTTGGCAGTAACCGTGGTGGCACTTCTGAAAGTATGCCAAGAGCTCTGGGAGCCAGGCATGAGGTCGGTAGTCCAAATAACCATTCCTGCCCAAGCTGCCCTTTGCTGGGACAACCTAGCATTAATTAAAGACCATCTGTTTAGACCGTACATGCTATCATGCCAGCAGCCAGATGTCAGCACATTACTCCAGTCTGCGACCGCTCTTAGGGTACTAATGTGTATTATTTACGGGTGGGATGAGGTGGTTACACTGTATGAGCCTCCTTCCTGGTGTATGGCTTAAGAAATTACACACACACATATATCCAGATTTTTAAAATATCTATTTATGTGTGTATGCATGTATATAACATACACAGATATTTATCTGTATTTTTTTGATGCTATGAAGACACTATTAATTTTGGTCCTTGCCAAGTTCTAGACCTATAAGCTCTGTAGTGGGATTTTGGGCCTAGTTCAACAATAATAATTTTAAAAAACACTCCAATGTCTCATTTCTCTGTGTTTTCCATGGGCTTTACCTAAGTAGAGATATGAATAGTCTCTTCATGGGAGCTACTGGCATAGTTCTTGTCAACCATCTGTGAACAACCCTCTTTCCCTCAATTACAGATCCTTGCCAAGTTAGTTTTTTTTTAAGACTTAGAAGGGAATTAGGCACCATCATTCTTGATGGTGTTTTCCTAGTTCTTCTAACTTATGAGTTGAAATGTCTGACTAGCCAAAGTGGGTGCTGGGCCAATTTCTCTATCCCAAGGGGGGGTGGGTGGGGGAGGAAATTGAATGGTTATAGAGTTAAGAATAATAAAAGCTGAATTCTCATCTCAGCTCATGTCTTATGTTATGGGGACTTGGGCAAGCTGCTTAATCTTTCTAGGCCTCAGACTCTTTCTTTCAATATCCCTAAACAAAGTGTCTTACATATAATGAGTGTTAATAGTTGACTCTACAATGAATATACATTTTTTTTCATAAAAATATTTAAAAGAATTTAATACTACTTTTTTTTTTATCCTTCATGCTGGGAGCCCTGGTGGTACAGTGGTTAAGAGCTCAGAGGCTAACGAAAAAGGTCGGCGGTTCAAATCGCCAGCTGCTCCCTGGAAACCATATAGGGCAGTTCTACTCTGTCCTGTAGAGTTGCTATGAGTTGAAATTGACTCGATGGCAATGAGTTTGGTTTTTTGATTTTTATCCTTCATGCTGAGCCCTAGTGGTACAGTGGTTAAGAGCTTAGCTGCTAACCAAAAGGTGGGCTGTTTGAACCTACCAGCTGCTCCTTGGAATCCCTACGGGCAGTTCTACTCTGTCCTATAGGGTCGTTGTTAGTCAGAATCAACTTGATGGCAATGGGTTTTGGATCCTTCATGCTGACTTTGCATTCTGTGAAATGTAAATAAAGAATGCTGGATGAAGTTAACTCTACATTGACCTAAGTTACTGATAGTATTAGCATTTGTCCTACTTATCTCAAAGAGATGTTGCAAAGAGAAAATGAGATCACCTATGCAATTTTGATCTGATATGTTTAAAAAAAGACTGCCCCAGTGCAAAATGCCATGATTTTCATCTTTGAGTCTTCCCTTTCATGCTCTCTCCATTTCAACCAATAGCCAAAGGCCAAAACTTCGTCTCTGAAATAACTCGCCTTCACCACCTAAGACTGAATTATCATTGGAGCCTCTAGGCCAGTGGATCTCAACTGGTTCTGTAAAGAATGGCTTGAAAATGACTGTGGACATTTTGGGACGTGGCAATACGTGGGAAAGGTGGAGACATTTTTGCTAGGGACCTTCGAGTTGATTCCAACTCATAGCAACCAAGCATATGTGGCATACAGCTGCTCTAGGGGGTTTCAAGGCTGTGACCTTTTGGAAGCAGATCGCCACACCTGATTTCTGAGGCACCTCTAGGTAGGTTCGAACTGCTAACCTTTTGGCTAGTAGTCGAGCACTTAACCATTTGCACCACCCAGGGACTCCTGGTGGCGACTTTATGTGACATCTAATTGCAGTAACGCTGGTCATTCTGGAACATGTTAGCCAGTGTGCTTCAGAACAAGGAATTGCTCTGACTCCTACATGACCCTTGCAATATCTCATTTGATATTCATATAACATCTGTTCACAATTACCTGAGCCTAGAAGCTAACTCCATCTCACATGTAAGTACAGAGTCCTTTATGTTTTAATATTTCATGAATATTCCAGAAATGCAAATTTCACAGACGCTGAAAAGAGGATTATACTTTGCATATTTGAAAATTCCCTCAGAGGGATTGCCATCTTAAGAAACCATACCAAGAATGGAAAAACCACCATGGCACTTGAGTTGTCGATGGAACACCTCTGTATTGGGACTGTTGTATAGAGCTGTGCAGTGTGCATGGTCCTGCTTGTGTCAGTGTGCATCCATAGGTATATATGGCTCACTAGTCCATTATGTTGTACTGGAGTTGCACCTGGGTATTTATATACTAAGGAGCCCTGGTGGTACAACTGTTAAAGTACTCATCTGCTAACTGGAATGTTGGTGGCTCAAAACCACCAGTCACTCTGTGGGAGAAAAGACCTGGTGATTTGCTCCCATAAAGATTAAAAAAGCTACAGCCTAGGAAACCCTAGGGCAGTTCTACTCTATCACATAGGGTCATTATGAGTTGGAATCAACTCGATGGCAATATTTATATGCTAGAACAGGAAGGACTGGCCTCATGGTTGATGGCTTTGTTGTCAGAATTTCTTAATCATTTTTGGATAAGGGGCCCATATTCCACTTTGTTCTGGGTCCTGCAGATTCCGTACACTTTCCTAAAAACAGGAATTGGCAGATATTTTCTGTAAAGGGCCAGAATACTATCTCTCTATGTTTTAGGATTTGCTGGCCAAGAGTGCTTTAAGGATATTATACAGAAATTTATATATCCATTTAAAATACACATTTAAAAAGAAAAAAAGAAAAAATCATCCTTATCCTGTGTGACATATAAGAATAGGTAAAAAGTTGTATTTGGTCTTTGGGCTATAGTTTGCTGAACCCTACACTAGAAAATATTTTTCATTATAAAATAAACCAAAATCAAACCAAAACCGTTGCCACTGAGTTGATTCCGACTCATAGCAACCCTACAGGACAGATTAGAACTGCCCCATAGGGTTTCTAAGGAGCAGCTGGTGGATTCGAACTGATGACCTTTTGGTTCACAGCTGAGCTCTTAAGCACTGCTCCACCAGGGCTCCATTATAAAATAATCACCTCTTGTTCTCCCTTTATGTTAGTTAGGGCATTATTGGAAACCCTGGTGGTGTAGTGGTTAAGTGCTACAGCTGCTAACCAAGAGGTCAGCAGTTTGAATCCACCAGGCACTCCTTGGAAACTCTATGGGGCAGTTCTACTCTGTCCTATAGGGTCGCTATGAGTCAGAATCGACTCGATGGCAACAGGTTTTTTTTTTTTTACCAGGGCATTATACTGATTTTTCTGGAATTACGTATACGGGTAGTTTAAATCCTCTGTGGATTTCATTTCAAGACAGTAAACTTTACAAAAATCTAAATTACCAAAAGGGGTGATTGTGTGATAGGATTGAGAACATTCTCCCCACCTGTACTCTCTCGTCACTCTAATTCATCCTACACATCACTGTCAGATTAATTTTTTCAAAATGCAACTTTGATCATGCCAGGGTACTGCTCAGAAACTTTCTTTACCACGCTTTGTACTGGATAACTTGAGGACATGTAGGGTTTGGATTGAAATTTCTCTCCAAAAACTAGTCTCAGATCGTTTCCTAGGTTTATCTCCCACTTGTCTATCACGTCACCTCTTATCCACTCTCCTTTAACACATGTTTCAGAAGCCAACTCTTCCAGGAAAGTCTTGGACTGGAGCCTACAGCTCTTTGTATCTTTCTCATGGTGACCCTCACATTCTGCCTGTACTTGTTCTAGTTAGCTGTCGTTGAGTCAGCTCTGACTCATGTTGACCCATGTACAAAAGAACAAAACATTGCCAATCCTGTGCCATCTTTATGATCATTGCTATGCTCAAATCTATTGTTGTGGTTGCTGTATATTTTCAGTGTCTTCCCATCTAGGGGGGTCAACTTCCAGTACTCTATTGGACACTATTTCGCTGTGCTCTGTAGGGTTTGCATTGGCTACTTTTTAGAAGTAGATTGCCAGGCCTTTCCTCCTAGTCTTCTTAGTCTAGAAGCTCTACTGAAACCTGTCCACCATTGGTGACCCTGTGCCTTGGGCTGGGTTCTCTAGAGAAGCAAAACCAGTAAAGTGTATAAACATCTATATGTTGTTGTTAGGTGTTATCAAGTTGGTTCCAACTCGCAGCGACTCTCTTGGATTATTTGCTCAGCATACAAATTGAATTAAAAAAAAAAAAAACCTGTTGCCATCTAGTCGATTCTTAATTTATAGGGCAGAGTAGAACTGCCCCATAGGGTTTCCAAGGAGTGCCTGGTAGATTCAAGCTGCTGACCTTTTCATTAGCACCCCTAGCTCTTAACTACTATGCCACCAGGGTTCAGGTATGGTGAACGGATACAACCCTGATGACATACATTTCTTGATTTTAAACCACGCAGCATCCCTTTGTTCTGTTTGAATAACTGCCTCTTGATCTATGTACAGGTTCCTCACGAGCATGACTAAATATTCCGGAATTCCCATTCTTTGCAATGTTATCCATAATTTGTTATGATCCACACAGTTGAAAGCCTTTTCATAGCCAATAAAACATAGGTAAACATCTTTCTGGTATTCTTTGCTTTCAGCCAGGATTCATCTGACATCAGCAATGATATCCATGGTTCCACCTCCTCTTCTGAATCCAGCTTAAATTTCTGGCAGTTCCTTGATGATATACCGCTACAGCCACTTTTGAATGATCTTCAGCAAAATTTTACTTGCGTGTGACTTCAATAATACCACCATGCATCTGTCAGTTTGTTGTACTGTGGGGACTTGCTTATTGCTGTGATGCTGGAAGCTATTCTCCAAGCATTCAAATACTAGTCAGGTCACCCATGGCGGACAGGTTTCAGGTTGCTTTCGAGCTTTCAGACTAAGACAGACTAGGAAGAAGGACCCAGTGGTCTACTTCTGAAAAAAACTAGCCAGTGAAAACCTTATGAATAGCAGCAGAACACTGTCTGATATAGTGCCGGAAGATGAGCCCTTCAGGTTGAAAGGCACTCAAAAGACATCTGGGGAAGAGCTGCCTCCTCAAAGTAGGAAAAAAAAAAAAATTAGAGTTGACCTTAATGACCTGGATGGAGTCAAGTTTTCAGGGTCTTCACTTGCTAATGTGGCATGAATTCAAATGAGAAGAAACAGCTGCAAACATTCATTAATAATCAGAACCTGGAATGTACGAAGTATGAATCTAGAAAAATTGGAAACCATCAAAAGTGAAAAGGAATGCATAAACATCAATATCCTAGGCATTAGTGAGCTCAAATTGACTGGTGTTGACCGTTTTGAATCAGACAATCGTATGGTCTACTATGCCAGGAATGACAACTTGAAGAGGAATGGCGTTGCGTTCATCCCCAAAAAGAACATTTCAAGATCTATCCTGAAGTACAACGCTGCCAGTGATAGGATAATATCTATCTGCCACAAGGAAGGCCAATTAATATGACTATTATTCAAATTTATGCGCCAACCACTAAGGCCAAAGATGAAGAAACTGAAGATTTTTACCAACTTCTGCAATCTGAAATTGATCCAACATGGAATCAGGATGCATTGATAATTACTGGTGATTTGAATGTTTAAAGTTGGAAATGAAGAAGGATCGGTAGTTGGAAAATACAGCCTTGGTGATAGAAACAATGCTAGAGATCGCATGATAGAATTTTGCGAGACTAATGACTTCTTCATTGAAAATACCTTTTTTCACCAACATAAACAATGAGTATACACGTGGACCTCACCAGATGGAATACACAGAAATCAAATCGACTACATCTGTGGAAAGAGACAATGGAAAAGCTCGATACCATCAGTCAAAACAAGGCCAGGGACCAACTGCAGAACAGACCATCAATTGCTCTTATGCACATTCAAGTTGAAACTGAAGAAAATTAGAAAAAGTCGGTAAGAGCCAAGGTATGACCTTGAGTATATCCCCAAAAACCCAATCCCAGCTGAATTTAAAGACCATCTCAAGAATAGATTTGATGCATTGAACATTAATAACCAAGCCCAGATGAGTTGTGCAATGATATCAAAGACATCATACATAATAAGAAAGCAAGAGGTCATTGAAAAGACAGGAAAGAAAGAAAAGAACAAAATGGATGTCAGAAGAGACTCTTAAAGTGTCTTGAATGTTGAGTAGCTAAAGCAAATGGGAGAAATGATGAAGTGAAATATCTGAACAGAAGATGGCAAAGGTGGCTTGAGAAGGAAAAGTAAAGTATATTGACATGTGCAAAGACCTGGAGATAGAAAACCAAAAGGAAAGAACATGCTTCGCATTTCTCAAGCTGAAAGAACTGAAGAAAAAATTCAAGCCTCGAGTTACAATATTGAAGGATTCTATGGGGAAAATATTGAGTAACTCAGGAAGCATCCAAAGAAGAAGGAAGGAATACAGAGAGTCACTTTACCAAAAAGAATTGATCAACGTTCAACCATTTCAGGAGGCAGCATATGATCAGGAACCAATGGTACTGAAGAAAGAAGTCCAAGCTGCACTGAAGGCATTGGCAGAAACAAGGCTCCAGGAATTTGTGGAATATCAAATGAGATGTTTCAACAAATGCATGCAACACTGGAAGTGCTCACTTATCTATGCAAAGAAACTTGGAAGACACTGACCTGGCCAACTGACTAGAAAAGATCCATATTTATGCCTATTCCCAAGAAAGGTGATCCAATCAAACACAGAAATATCTGTATATAGAGATATAAGTCAAGGAAATGGCTCACGTGGTTTTGGAGGTTGTAATGTCCTGAATCTGTAGGTCAGGCTGGAGGCTTCTCCTGATTCACACAGCTGCAGGGGCTAGGGAACCCAAAACTGGCAGATTAGACAGCAGGGCTCTTGATCACATGCTGGGAAGATTGAGGAATCCCAAGATCAGCAGGCAAGACCACAGGTAAGCTGCTAGCTCAGGTCCCATGAACTGAAGGTCAGTCGAACAGGAGCCAGCTGAAGGATCCAGTACAAGCAAAAGCCCATGAGCCTTGCCAGAATGTCTACTTAGATTCGATGTAGGCCACATGCCCAAGGAAACGCCTTTCAACTGATTGGCTACTCACAGCAGATTCCATCATGGGGGTGATCACATTACATCAAATCTCATCATGGAAGTGATCACATTATTATACGATCGCCAAACTACGGCGTAACTGCCAAACCACTGAGAATCATGGCCCTGCCAAGTCGACACTCAATTTAATGATCACGCTCTGCTAGTATTTGAAATACAGTGGCGTAACTTTCAGCATCATAGCAACACACAAACCACCGTGTGACAAATTGACAGATGGGGGTGGTATACATGTTTAATCCCCCCTACTAGATAGAAGGAGCCTTGGAGATACAAATGGTTAAGGGCTTGGCTGCTAACCAAAAAGTTGGCCGTTCAAACCTATCTAGTGGCTCTGTGGATGAAAGACCTGGAGATCTGCTTCCGTAAAGATTACAGACAAGAAAACTCTATGGGTTCTACTCTGTCTCTGGGGTTGATAGGAGTCTCAACTCAGAGGCACCTAACAGCAACAACAACATTAGTTTGGAAGCAGCTGGGAGGCAGAGACTCCCTGGCAGTCCAGAACCTTCAATGGTGCCTTGTTAATAATAAGTATTAAAATATATTTATACAACTAGATTGAGCTTTAGTATTTACTAATCCAGGGTTTAAACCTTGAGATTATCTGTTGGATAAAACTACTCATCCTGGAATTTATGTTCTGAAATCCTTTAATTACCATCTAGTGAGGCAGACATTGATGTTTACATTTTTAGCACCCAGTTTGCCTTCTTCCTTTCTAAAAATGGAACCGACATGCAGCCTGATTTTGCTCAGGTATCCTCACCTCTCTCCAGAGGGCATTTTGGGTTAATCTAAGTGCCTCAGGAGGAGAGTTGCCAGATAAAATAGAGGCTATCCAGTTAAATCTGAGTTCTGGATAAATAATCAATAACTTTTTAATATAACTAAGTGGCGCAGTGGTTAAGTGCTTGGCTGCTAGTGGAGAGGTTGGTGGTTCAAACCTACCCAGCAGTTCCACAGGAGAAAGACCTGGAGATCTGCTCCCATAAAGCTTACAGCCTATTTATCCCTATGAGGGAATGCTACTCTGTCACATGGGGTCACTATGAGTCAGAATCAACTTTGACGGTGCCCAACAACAGTATGTCTCAAATATTGCATGCCTTAAGTTAACTGAGGCAGACCAGAAGGGAAACGTATGTTTGACGCTTCGGAGAGAAGCTTTTGTCTTTCTTGATGAACCGGAGCAAGGGAGCACAAAGCCCTAACTGCTACTTGCAACCATCTTATAACCACGAGCCTTAGGCTATAGCTGATGTTGGGAGGTGGGAGAGCAAAGAAATTAAAAAAAACAAAAAATCTGAACCCTTGGTGGTGTCCCTGAGCCACACCCCATACCTTACCTGGATCCTGCCCTATCTCTGTATTTCTAGTTGATATGGGAATACATTTCCTTTTTATATAAGCCAGCTTGAGTCTACTACTTGTAGACAAATACACCTTGATTAATTTGTTTCTATTTTGGTTCTACAGCAAATCCTGTCCCACTGCTATCAAGTTGATTCTGACTCAAGACCCTATAGATCAGAGTAGAACTGCCTCATTGGGTTTCCAAGGCTTTAGTCTTTGTGGAAGCAGGCTGGTGTACCATCCCCTTGCAGTGCCGCTGTGTGGGTTCTAACCACCAACCTTCCGGTTAGCAGCTGAGCACTTAACTACTGCACCACCAGGGTATAGGGGCACGCCATGTGTGTACCAGGCACTGTTCTAAACACTTGGCACATATTAATTCTTTTAATCCTCACTGCAACTCTCTTAGGTAAGTATAATGATTCACACTTCAGGAGCATAGAATGGTTAACTAAGTCACCTAAGGTCATACATTTAGGAAGTAGATGCGCTGCTCTTTGGACCCAGGTTGTTTGGCTCCACGGTTTGTGCTCTTAGATAGCACACTAAACTGCCTCTCCTAGATCCTCCAGATAAAACAACAGGTCCAATATTCGTTTCTGCGTGCATGGTGACACTCCATGAATCAGATTCTACCTTAAGCCAGGGAAATCTCTATAGCCTTTCAAGATTGGTACCTTATAATCTCAACCACATGACTCTGAAATATTCCCAACGAGAAAAGCAAGAAATCTAGGACTATATGAAGGAGACACTCACCTCACCTAGGTATTTCTTCCTGGTTTTATACAACCAGACACTTTCTGAGAGAGATGCCATAAGGAATAAAAGGCCTATGAACCCTGTAGCCAATCCCACTGCTGGAGGAACAGGCACTGCCGCCAACATTGCAGTGGCCTGACACAGCAAAAGTCTAGCTTGTTTAAAGATCCCCCGAGGTCTGAGCTATAGTCCAGGGCAGCTGTCTTCCACAGGGGCTCAACCTTCTGGATGAGGTTGTGACACTTCCATATCAGTCCAGGCCTTGTCTTCATTATTACCATAGCGGAGGAAGAGAACATGGAGGGATTTCTTACCAGCTCTCAAATACTTTCACCGGAAACTGCACACATACCTTCCACTCACAACTCCTAGGGCTAGTCATGTGGCCTGCCCAATTAACTTCAAGGAACGCCAGACAGATGCCATTTTTCATATACCATGAGAGAGAAGAAGAAGGTATTGGTGAATATGCTGATGTCTGCTGTGTACCAACTTTAGACAGAACCTGGAAAAGTAATTAATTTATTCCCTTGACTTTAGATAAGTAGTATGTCTAAACAAATCTCCCTCAGTAGATATTTTTTGTATTTTATAATTATAAAGAATTTTTTTCTTTTTTTTTTTATTGTGCTTTAAGTGAAAGTTTACAGTTCAAGTAAGTTTCTCGTACAAAAATTTATACATTCAATGTTATGTGACCCTGATTCCTCTCTCTATAATATGACAGCACACTCCTTTCCACCCTGGATTTCCCGTGTCCATTCAACCAGCTCCTGTCCCTTTCTGCCTTCTCATCTCACCTCTGGACAGGAGCTGCCCATTCAGTCTCATGTATCTCTTGAGCTAAGAAGCACATTCCTCACGAGTATCATTTTATGTCTTATAGTCCAGTCTAATGTTTGTCTGAAGAGTTGGCTTTGGGAATGGTTTTAGTTTTGGGCTAACAGAGGGTCCGGGAGCCATGTCTTCTGGGGTCCCTCCAGTCTCAGACCATTAAGTCTGGTCTTTTAACTAAAATTTGAGTTCCGCACCCCACTTTTCTCCTGTTCCATCAGGGACTCTGTTGTGTTCTCTGTCAGGCCGGTTATTGATGGTAGCCAGGCACCATCTAGTTCTTCCGGTCTCAGGCTGATGGAGCCTCTGGTTTATATGGCCCTTTCTGTCTCTTGGGCTCATATTTTCCTTGTGTCTTTAGTGTTCTTCATTCTCCTTTGCTCCAGGTGGGGTGGGACCAATTGATGCAGCTTAGACGGCCCCTTGCCATATATACAAGCTCAATCAATATATGTTCTGCTGCTATTCATAAGGTTTTCACTGGCTAATGCTTTTCAGAAGTAGACTGCCGGGTCCTTCTTCCTAGTCTGTCTTAGTCTGGAAGCTCAGCTGAAACCTGCCCTCCATGGGTGGCCCCCTGCTGGTATCTGAATACCGGTGGCATCGCTTCTAGCATCACAGTGACACTCAAGCCCCCACACTATGACAAATGGACAGACACGTTGGGGAACAAATATCAGTATATCAATATATACAAACTACAACAAATATGTTACTGTTAGCTGCTGTTGGGCATGCCCCTGACCCACATACAATGGAACCAAATACTGCCCAGGTCTGTACCATTCTCATGATCGGTTGTAGATTGGACCATTGTGACTCATAAGGTTTTTACTGGGTGATTTTTAGAAACAGATCACCAGATCTTTCTTCCTAGTCTGTCTTAGTCTGGAAGATTTGCTGACACCTGTTCAGCATCACAACAACATGCAAGCCTTCACTGACATTTGGGTGGTGTCTGCACATGAGGTGCGGTGGTTTGGAGTCAAACCCAGGTCTCCTGCGTGGAAGGCGAGAGTGCCACACTGTATCCACGGTATGTACAGAGGAGTCTAAAATAATAGTAATAATAATGCATAATACAAAAAACAAAGACTCCCAATTAAACTCTAAGTCTCCTAAGGGCAGGGAGCTGTCCCTTCTTTATTGTGTTCTCCATCTGCCTTTGATTCCAGGGGGACGAAAATGTGAAAAATATATCATCCTTGCTTCACAGAAGCTTCACAATCCAGTGGGAGGAGAAAAGTCTATATACAAATATGCCCCACTTTCACAAAGTGGTATAGGAGCAGCATGGCAAGAATGATAGATTTTGACTGTGGGAGTTGGGGAAGACATGAAGCAGAAGCAGGGCTGTGATGGCACCAGAAGTATGAGAGCATGGGCTATCTTGGGGAAAGAAAACCTTTTCTGACCAAATTGCTTTAGATTTCTAAAACAGGTCATGTTATGTGAACTCTGACCTTAGATACCACTATAATAGACAAGCTACTAAATATTCCCTTTGTTGCATCCAAATTACAGTTATTTTGGTGGGACATAAGGAGTTCAACTTCTAAATTTTCTCCTAGTTTGAATATCTCAGAACAAAATGCTTTGGCTTAAAAACAAAACATATTTTTAATAGTATAAATTTTGGAAGGCACAAGTGAGGAAACTAAAAGCCTGGCTTGTCGCAGGATCTAGGTGACTCTGATGTGGAGATTTGCTTACAGATGATTTATTGAGGATGACTCTTGAGGGTTGTTGGTGTTGTTAGGTGCCATTGAGTCGGTTCCTACTCATAGCTACTCTGTGTACAACAGAACGAAACTACCTGGTCCTGCGCCATCCTGACAATTTTTGCCATGTTTGAGCCCATTGTTGTACCCACTGTGTCAATCCACCTCATTGAGGGCCTTCTTCGTTTTCACTGACCCTCTGCAGTTCTTGGGGACACCCCCATAAAGGAGTAGGAAAGCAGGATTGGGCAGCAAGAGGAATTGAACTACAATGTAGTCATAACAGAGGTGTTAGTTGTCCCCAGAGGGAGCTCTGGACCTGGGATGGTCCTTCAGAGATGTCCCAAGTTGAGGTGAGGAGACTGGATCTTTGTACAACACATATACCAATCATTGGATGGGGCCTGCCCTTGGGGAAGGGGTGCAACGTTGGACAAGGTGGCTTCTTTAGGCTGAGGGCAATTCTTGGGGAGGAACTTAGCTGTGAGTTGTCAGTCAACACTTCCTACGGCTGAAGAAAAAACTGTCTTGGTCCTAAAGCAGGACTCTGAGCAGTGCACCACAGCATCCACTACCGTAGGTAAGGCTAGTATTATCATGACAACCATTTTCAGATGAAGGGAATGAGATTCAGTAGTTTTATCGTCCACCCAAAGTCCTACAGCTATGAATGGCAGAGTTAATACTGAAAGTACTAACCGATGTTCCCAGGTCAGAAGTAAGCAGGTCTTCTGATTCCAAGACAGTTATCTTTAAGCAGTATCATTGTCCGTTAAAAGGTATAGTATCATTTCATGTCAGAAAATATTTAAAGCCAGTTGAAATTCACTTAGATTTCATAGCTCTCGCTTGGGATTCTCCCTTTCCCTTCTAAAACATAAAAACCAATCTTCAGCTTGCTCATGTCAAGGAATCCTTCTGAACCTCCAATCCTGAGGGTTAGGCAGCCTTCATTCTCCCTCTCTCTCTCTTACACGCACACACATACACTTATGCATAATTTAAAAGAGGCATATAGGGTGATGGAGCTCTACTGAGTTTAAATAACACAGCATCCAGACCTCTATGCTATTTTCAGACTGCAGTATAAGGAAAAAATATTATGTTTTAACGAAGAAGGATATGTATGAAGGTGCACAAAGTGGTCACAATGTCAGCTTGAGGCAAGCGATAATCGACTTGAAAGCCAGAGGCAAGGAAGAATTTCCAGACAATGTTCCCTCTATTTCCAACTGGCTACCCCGAGAAGCCAGAAGGAATCCAGGCCAGCCTCTGCCTCCAAAAGCCTGTAGGGAAGTTTCTAGGTGCTTGAGTTCCAGCCCCTAAGAATTGGCCATGTTGGAATTTAGACGACCATCACATTGTATATTCAACGATGCTGGAAGACAGGTGGGCATAGTATTCAAGCGTAAGGGCTTAGGAAGGAATTGGATCCTCATCCCAGCACTTCCTAGCTGTGTGCCTGGGGCAAGGGTCTTTATCACTTTAAGAAATCAAGAAGATTCCTTGTCTATAAACATTGTAACATCAATTTCATATGGTTGTTGTGAGAAGGAAATTAAGTGAGACAATGCATATAAATCTAGCTCTGAGCCTTAATGCATAACCAGTTTAGTCTTTTGTTCTTATTTTTATTTACGTGCATGCATGTATATGTATTGGACCTAAAAAGAATGGAATAAATTACAGTGGTATTATACAGTATCACTATCCAATAGAATACTCTGTGATGATGAAAACATTCTATAGCCGCACTGTCCAGTATGTAGACTCTAACTACATGGGACTGTTGAGCACTTGAAATGTGCCCAGTGCAACTGAGGAATTGGATTTTTTATTTTATCTGATTTTAATTAATTTAAATTTAAGTGTAAATAGCTACCTATGACTATTGTTATTGTTGCTGTTAGGTGCCATCGAGTCATTTTCAACTCATAGCAACCCCATGTGACAGAGTAAAACTACCCCATTGGGTTTCCTAGGCTGTAGACTCTTTAGGAGAGAAGGTCACCAGGTTTTTCTCCTGTGGAGCTGCTGGGTGGGTTCAAACAGCCAACCTTTTAATTAGCAGCTGAGCTCTGTAGCTACTGTATTGAATATCATGGTTATAGAGTAAGCAAGATGGAAGATATTTTAGATATTATCTACTCCAAAGTAATCATGAACAGGGGAGAATAGACATATTTCAGAGAGATGTGAAATAACATGTTCCAGGTTTCCCAACCACTAAGGGGGCAGAGCCAACATGTTAATCAAGCTCCAGCATTCGAAATCGGAGGCATCGTATTGCCACATGGCCTAACAATGTTAATGCCATAAAGACAAGGGCAGGTTAATAGCAGATGCCAGGCCAGGTCTTCCCAACTCCCAAAGTTATAATTATCGTCGGTACCATGATCACATTAACTCCCAATTTCTGAGCACCTACCGAGCCAAGATCTGTTCTCTTGAACTCCATGCTAATGTGCCTCCCTGTTGCCAAACCGATGATTCATTCATTACGGCGTCCTTCCTTTTTCTTTCCAGGCAAATCAGTTCAGCCAAGCAGAGGTACCTGCCATCTACATCAATGAGAACAGGGTGCAGCCCCTTTCTATACTGAAGCTAGAAGAGAATGGCTCTGCTCTCAGAGAACAGAGTTACCCAGATAACAGAGAATTCCACAAAGGACTTGCTTACCTATTTGTTGCCCATATTCTCTTCTATGTCTCCTTTTGGAACCTAAGCTGGAAATTTCCCCTCTGTCATTTTTCTTCTCCGACATTTTTTTTTTTTCTGCCCCTATCTAAAATTCCTTTACCTCGTATCAAGGGAATTCGGCTTCTTAGAGACCCTGGGGTAGCATTTGAAGCAGGATTAGAAAACTGGCTGTTACTGTAGAACGTTCCCAGCTACAGACGTGGTGGCTTACTGTGCATAATTTCTTTGTCTGGTCAATAGTGATAAATGAAGGCGGCTCCCCTGAGAGATGTTGTCACAAATTGGGTTCCCCAGGAAGACAACTCTGAGATAGAGATTTGCATGAGGAAAGTTTAATATGCAGGGCTTTTGAGATCCACGCTTGTGGGAAGCAGGCAAGGAAAGGAGAATTGGGCAGAGCGAACACAAGTGTTCTGATAACAGCAGGGCTTGGAACTGGTTTGTTCTCGTTCAAGCCCTTGCGGAGAATTTGCATTTCCACCCTACGTGGAAATCACCCAACGTGATTTTTGTTGTTGTTGTTGTTGTGGTAGAAACACATAATAAAACATTCGCCAGTTCACCAATTTTCACATGTACAATTCAGTGACATTGATTATATTTCATCATGTTGTGCAGCCATCATCAGTATCCTTTTCCAAATTATCCCACCACCATTAACAGAAACTCAGTGTCCCCTAGGCAGTGATCCCCCTTTCCTTCTCCCTCCCACCCCGATAAGCACTAATAAACTCTGGTCTCTATACACTTTCCTTTAAGTGGGGTCATGCAATATTTGTCCTTTTGTGACTGATTTATTTCACTTAGCGTAATGTTTCCAGGGTTTGTCCACGTTGTAGCATGTATCAGGACTTCAGTTCTCTTTATGGCTCAGCAGTATCCCATTGTTTATTCACTCATCTGTTGATGGACATTTAGGCTATTTCCACCTTTTGGCTATTGTAAATAGTGCCTCCCTAGGGTTGCTTTGGAAAGCCTGGTGGCGTAGTCCCCAGGTGATTCTTTCGTATATTAAATGTTGAGAACCACTGTTCTTCTAGTAAGGAGTCGTGGTGGTGCAGTGGTTAAAGCAATCAACAGCTAACTGAAAGTTTGGTGGTTTGAAACCACAAGTGACTCCATGGGAGGAAGAAGTGGCAGTCTGCTTCCATAGAGATTTACAGCCTTGGAAACCCTATGGGGTTGCCATGAGTTGGCATCAACTTGACAGCAGTGAGTGGTGGGCTCATCTAGTGGTTCTCAGCAGCATTAGTGCAGCCTAGGAACTTGTTAGAAATGCAAATTTACAGCAGGAGTTCAAACTGGAACTAACTGGTTCTGAGCCCTGGACAAGAGCCCCAATGGTGACCTCAGTTAACCCTGTGTGGAACTCTGGAGCTTACATGTCCCTTCAGAGTTGGAGAGTGTTGAGGTTTTATGTTCATTCCCACACCTCCTGTGCTATAAAGTGGATCCCTCCGGATCTCATATTATGGATTAAACATTCTGTTAGTCTTTGGATTGTGGGGCTGAGTTAGGCCTTGAAGTCAAGAAAGTCGATCCCTTACCCCAAATATTTTGTTCAAATGAATTGCTACTGCTTCCAAGATGGAAAGAGTCCAAAACAATAAACCTGCCACCTATGGCTCATCGGTCTCTTCAGGTTGTTGCTGTTAGTTGTCATTGAGTTGATTCTAACTCATAGCAACCCCATGTACAACAGAACAAAACATCGCCTGGTCCTGCACCATGCCCACATGCTTGAGCCCATTATTGCAGCCACTGTGCCAATCCATCTCGTCGGTGGTTTTCCTCTTTTTCGATGACCCTCTACTTTACGAAGCATAACCTCCTTCTCCAGGGACTGGTCCCTCCAGATTACACATCCAAAAGAAGTGAGGTGAAGTCTTACCATCTTCTCTTCTAAGGAGTACTCCAGGTGTATTTCTTCCAAGACAGACTTGTGTGTTCTTTTTGCAGTCCATGGTATATTCAATATTCTCTGGTAACACCATAATTCAAAGGCATCAATTCTTCTTCTGTCTTCTTTATTCATTGTCCAGCTTTCGCATGCATATGAGGAGACTGAAATATCATGTCTTGGGTCAGGTGCACCTTAGTCCCCAAAGTGACATATTAGTGGCTCTGCATTGGTCTCAGTTGTGGGTATGTTAGACATTCAACAGCAGGTATAATGTTTAATCCTCTGCTTTCTCGGCCTTCTGCTGGAGGCAAAGAGAGCCTCTTTGAATGCTGTCAAGGAAGTGTTCTTACTTATCTCTTAATTGCTGATTCATCACACAGCTTTTCTTTTTTCCCAGTGCCAATCAAGCTTAGCAATAGCCATCCAAATCCACTGTCCTTCTGTTTGCTCTTTCCCCTATATTCAAAGGCTAATACATTGTACCAGCTAATGCGCTTCCTTCATGGCTCTACCATCCCATTCCCCCTCCAACCACTGGGGAAAGTTTTAACAATTGCACTGTTATCTGGTACTGAAGGCTACTTATGTCCCACAATCATCAGTGAAGATGTCCTGATTGCATCTGGGTGGCAGGTGATCAAGGTCCGAAATCCCACCTCAGCATCTGCTTTCTCAGCCCATGCCTAGCACCAACTGTCACAGGCTGCGTTCCCTGGGAAGCTGACTCCAAGACTGAGATTGGTATGCAGGATGGTTATTAGGGAGAAATTTGGGATCTACCGCTGGTGAAAGAGAGGGGAAGAAAGGGGGATTGGGCAGAGGGAAGAGCTGGGCTGCAGCGCTCTGGAACTGGAATCACCTTCTGAGTTGTTGAGTTAGGGTAAGGGGTCAGGCCTTTGTATATCACGTTGTCAGTCACTGAGTGTGAGCTGCCCCGGAAGAAGGCACAGCTCGGGGTGAGGCAGATTTCTTCAGTGGAGGCAAATCTTAAAGGAGGCGGACAAGTGAGGTCTACCTCAGCACTCCCAGTGGCTGGACAAATTAGTCTTCGTCTCCAGAAGGGAGGTCTGAGGAGCCTATCACAGGATCCACCACAGATGGGGAGTGTTAGGGGTCGAACTGTGTCCTCCCAGAAAGATATGTTGAAGTCCTAACACCAACTACCTGTGCCTGTGACCTGGTTTGGAAATACGGTCTTTGAAGATATTGTCAGTTAACATGACTTCATACTGGAGTAGGGTGGATCCTAATCCATTACGAGTGCTGTCCCATAAAAGAGAAGAGACAAAGAGAGAGAGATAGACAGACAGACAGACAGAATGAAAACACCATGTTGCCATGGAGCGATGCTGCAGCCACAAGCCAAGGAACGTCTGAGGCTCCTAGAAGCTGGGAGAGACAAGAAAGGATCTTCCTCCAGAGCCTTTGGAGACAACAGCTCCCTGCTGACACCCTGATTTTGGACTTCTCGCCTCTAGAATGGTGAGACAATAAATTTCTGTTCTTAGGCGCCTCCTAGTTTGTGGTACTTAGTTACAGCAGCTCTAGGAAACCAGTATTAGAAGTTACTGTCATATTTCATTTTTTAATGAAAGTGTAAATATAGAGCCTTGACGAGCCTATAATCTGAACTGCGACCAGCCCAGTTAGCAGCAAACGTCACCTTTGAGTGGAAAAGAGGCATCGTGAGCCACAGAGTCAGTTGACAGAGCATGGGAAACAGGGAGGGGGGAAGCGTGGAGAGGAAGCGGGAGTAGGCTGTGTGTGTGTGTGTGAGTGTGTGTGTGTGTGTCAAGGAGGAATCTAACTTAGAAAACCACTAAAAAGAAATCTTTTTTACAGCAGCCCCAGGAAACTTATTGAGACCTCATAAAATAAAGAGAGCCGAGGGAACAACACCCTATGCTAAGTGTCTTTTTCACTGTTTTACAGACTGGGGTAAGCTTTTATGAGCTATTTGCCTTTCTCTTTGGACGCCTCTTTCAAAGTTCCTGGTTCTTCGGCCAGTTACGTATTTTAACTCTTGGCTGATAAGTGAGAAGATTACAAAATAGGATCATATCCATTTAGGCTTTCTGGCAACCTTCTCCAGGTGCTGACCACAGCGAGCACATGGCTAACCCACAGAGAATATGTGAACTTGCTAAGATGGGGTGTCTACACCTGGGTTCCCTTGGCTAAGAGAATACCATCCAGTGGCTATGAGAATACGGCACTGATAGAGTCCTTCAATTAGTTCAGTGAGGTCCAACCCGAAGGTCTTTATTTAGGGACAAATCTATAAAAAAATATATAGATAATGTTTATAGGCTTCCTGGGAACTGGATTAACCTCAAAATGGGACATAAAGTTGTAAGCTCTGAGAATTTAAAATCCTCTCTTTTCAAAATGATTTTGCCATCAAATTTAGCTCATTTCACTGATTAGAAAAGAAGAAAAAGAGAAGCCAACCCCCCCTCTCCAGGTATACAGAAAAAGAAAGTGATAGCCTCTTTATTGGTAGTTCCTTGGTTTGGTCTAGGATTGACGGTGTTGGGAGGAACATAGGTTTTATTTAAGAATTAGAGACTCGTCTTGATCATCAATGTAATTCTCTGGTTATTTAAGAGTTTCATAAGCAAAAGACTCACCAGTATTCTTAGGTGATGGTTTTTGTAACAGAAAACATCAGGCTAGAGGGGTGCATTGAAGGAGCCCTGGTGGTGTAGTGGTTAAGTGCTCAGCTGCTAGCCAAAATGTTGGTGATTCGAATCCACTAGCGGCTCTGTGGGAGAAAGATGGTAGCAGTCTACCTCCATGAAGATTTTACTCTGTCCTGTAGAGTCACCATGAGTTGAAACTGACTCGACAGCAACAGGCAATGGGTAGAGTGGTGCCTCAGGTCTCCAAGATATAAATAGGTCCCAGATT
Source organism: Loxodonta africana (assembly GCF_030014295.1). Classification (NCBI taxonomy): domain Eukaryota; kingdom Metazoa; phylum Chordata; class Mammalia; order Proboscidea; family Elephantidae; genus Loxodonta; species Loxodonta africana. The sequence goes on from NC_087359.1 coordinate 21,035,810, forward strand.
CAGTTCTGGACTCTCTTATTAAATCCATTCTCACACTTGGACATAATTATTTGTTCAATGTCATAGATAAATGAATTCACTTAACTCTCACTCTTTGTTCATCAATATATCACATTATCTCCTAGGAAGGAAGATAAATGGTATAAATATCGACCTCAATTCTCTTTTCATTCAGGCACACTGAGTTTATTCCTGGGTCCAAGTATACAGAATTTCAGTGACCCTTGGCAAACAGGACTTGACAATAGCAAGAAAGGCTGGGACATTTTTCGATCTAATCTGAATGGCTTCCTCATAACCTGCAGGGAGAGCCTATCAGCAGGTGCCTTCACATCATTTAACTTTCCTAAGCCTCACTTCTCCACATCGCCTCCTAACTTGGGTCAACACCACTTTCCTTATGAGCATCAGGGGATTTTTCTGAGAATCAAGTGCTTTTTATGACATTAGGTGCTGTGCTAATGTAAGTTGTCATTATATTACTATTAAACCAGTTGCCATTGATTCTGACTCATGGCGACCCCATGTGTGTCAGAGGAGAACTGTGCTCTCTAGGGTTTTCAATGGCTGGTTTTTCAGAAGTAGGTCACCAGGCTTTTCCTCCGAGGTACCTCTAGGTGGACTCAAACCGTCAAACTTTCTGTTAGCAGCTGAGTGCATTAACTCTTTGCACCACCAGGGACTCCATTCAGTTTTAAATGGGAGTTTTAATAGATACCTTTTGATGTATTTTGCAGTGAACCCAATCCGTCTTGTGCTTAGCATAATTTTTAGCATAAATGATTAGTATAATTTTGTGACCTCTAGAATAAAGCCCTGGTGGCACAGTGGTTAAGAGCTCAGATGGTAACCAAAAGGTTGGCGGTTGAATCCACCAGCTGCTCCTTGACAAACCTATGGGATAGTTATACTCTACCCTATAAGGTTGTATGAATCGGAATCGATTTAGTGGCAACAGGTTAGGTTTAGTTTTTTGGTTTAAAGTCTTAGCCTTCAGCTAAGCAGGTCTGGGCTTCTCCAGATAAATATGAATGAGTGGCTTGAGGTAAGTCTCTTATATCTAAATGAGCCTTCCTAGGTCAGAGGGCTCTATCTGTGAGCATGACTAGTGTGTTTGACTCCAGAGAAGCTGCAGGAAATATATGCAGAGCAAGTTCACCTACGCATTTAAGGAGGGAGGAGGGAAGTTGAAGGGGCATTCTTTTCCTGACATTCTCTCTCCCAATATGGAACCCATGATGACTTTATATGTAACAGTGCCTATTAGCCACAAAATCTCGAGATGCAGAGCAATAAAAAATAATGAAATGCAATGTTCAGAATACATGGGAAAGCCATGATTTACTTAAATCCTGGGGACTAGGAATAATACACCTGCCCTAGAACAGGGGAGGGTATAATGTTGGCATAACATTGGGGATTTAATAATTTTCGACCACATTTTATAGACCCTTTCCTGTAATTAATGCTAAATAAAGTCAACATCTTCTCCACCTGCTGCTGTGTTTGGGGTTTGGTTGAGTGGGTTCCACTCTCTTCCGTTGCTCAGGCTATCCCAGTTCTTATTTATCTTGTTCTTCTTTCTTTTCTTTTCCCTCAATAACCCTCAGGACTATCACATGCTCTGTTTGCGTGACTTTCCTTTTTTTTCTTCAAAAACAAAGAAACAAACAAAAAAAGAAGTTGCCGTTGAGCTGACTCATGGCGATTCCCTATGTGTCAGAGTCGAACTGTGCTCCAGAAGGTTTTCAATGGTCAGTTTTTCAGAAGTGGATTGCCAGGCCTTTCTTCCAAGGCACCTCTGGATGGACTCACATCTCTAACTCTTCAGTTAGCAGCCAAGTGCGTTTGCTAATTGATTCAGTGTCACTTACGACTGCGAACATAAGGCCATATCTGCAGAGGGAGTGCCTCAGTACATTTTAGCCCCCATTTTATTAATCATTAAATGTAGAAGATTAAAGACAATTTCATGAAAATAATTAAAACAGTATGACCATAATAAAAAAGAAACATTCTTCAGAAAAGTACAAATGACACATTATTAGAGACAGAGAAGTCTAAGACACTGATTCAGGCCAGTGAATATGTCCCCCAAATATTTTCTGTGTTATTATTTAATGTTCAGGAAATCAATATAAAGAAGGTTTTTTGTTTTAACAAAAACACACACGTATATATCATCTTTATTTCTTAGAAGCTATTTAATTTTTGGTGAAACTCGTTTTGGAATAGAACTAATTTATAGTTATGCCAATGAAATGAACTAATTTGTCAGTCAAGAAATTTTAAAAAATATCTAATTTTAAAGTGCCCTGGTTAGGATGGTAGATTATTGGTCTCTTTATTCGTGCCAGAACCCTGGTGGCACAGCAGTTAAGAGATTGGTTGTTAACCAGAAGGTCATCAGTTCAAATCCACCAGCTGCTCCTTGGAAGCCCTATGGGGCAGTTCTGCTCTGTCCTGTAGGGTCACTATGAGTTGGAATCGACTCGATGGCAATGGGTTTGGTTTTTTTGTTTCTTTGTTTCCTTTATTCATATCACTCATGACTCCTTTTTCCTCTTTCAATGTTCGTAAACTCTTCTTTTTTTTCCCCTGTGTTCTGATTTTTCACAGTGATGTGTGTTGGTGAGAATCTAATCTCTTCCGTTATGATGGACGCTCACTGGGCCCCCTTCAGTTGGCAAATTCATATCTTTCATTTTGGGAAACATTTCTTACATGTCATTAACGATTTCATTCCTGTGCTTTTCATTTTTCTCTCTTTCTGGATTTCCTAAGTCTTGATCTTGGATCTCATTCTATTTTTAATCAAAATAAATTAACCCGAATGACTCTTCACACACACACACACACACACACACACACACACACACACTGCTCTTCTTTAATTCTCTCCCTCTTATGGTAGAGCCTTAGATGTATTTAGAGTATATATTCTGAGACTCACTGCTCTCTGGTTTTTAGTTTGTAGATTTTTCTAGAGAACCAGACTCTGACTATGTCCACACAAATTATAGCCATTTTGTCACTTTGATCGTCTTGATTCGGAGGATTACTTGCCAACCACTTGGAGGCTCTGGCCTAAGATCCCTGGAGGAAATGAATGCTGGGCTGCTCAGAAAACGTTTGCCTGCACTTGTGGACCAGGTAGGTCGCCCTCGGTCTTGTCTTTCTGGCTCCGAGCCAGGTTGAAATGTTTAGAAGAAAGGCAGTGGATGCCTAACGTGAGGTTTCATTTCGGAAGATGGAGGCATACAAGAGACTTACCGTAGTTGTCAGTTTCAGGAGTGTGTGTGTGTGTGTGTGTGTGTGTGCGCGCGTGTATTTCCTTCTGCGTGAGGGAACTGAGCATATTCACTCTAAAAACCATTAGCAGTTGCTAGTCGCTCCAAATCAGTCTAAACATTTTTCAAAATCTCGCCTAGATTCTTTGCACTATTTGGAGCTGCGTAGAGGAGATTAACTCCCAGAGGGAGCTGTTTATTTAATCACAGTAACAGTATAGAGGAAGTCAAGACGCTGCCTAATCTCTTATTCTTGAGTTTTGAAATCCCCACCGGCAAGCAAGGCTGCTAGCCCTATAGCTTCATGAATTAGTTCAGCTGAAAAATGTCTCACCCACTTTCATTTGAGAGGCCGTGGGGGGCAGAGAGGTGGGGTGGGCCCGAGTGGATTTGTTAGCCAGCACTAATGGGTTCTCGGCCTCTAGCAATTCTCTGTGGCAGAATAAAGGGAAGACATAATTATTCTCCTTAATCACTGCATCAACGGCTGCTTTTAGCGGGCTCTCCTTGAAGGCTGGCCAGATTTCCCAGAGAATATTCCCAACCTTTCTCTGATCTGATTTTGAAGTAAATGAATGTTCTGAAAATATCTGCTAGCAGCATCTTGTTGCCTGGGACTCTCAGAGACAAGGAGGCCTCAGTGGCTTGAGATGAGTGACCTTTCTCATATCTGTCACCAGGCTGTTAATGACAGTGGGTCTTGGCATATTTGCAAGGGGGTATCATGGCGGGAATTAGCAAGCAGTGGCTGCGAAGGCCAGTTGGGTTACTTTGTTCTCTCTCCCAGCTGCCTGCCCTTCTCTGCTCTGTCATTCTCATCTGAAGGTGAGGATTTGTGACTCTAGGGATGGATGAGTGAGAAGAAAGACAAAGGGAAAAAGAAGATAGTACAAAGGCTGTGGGGGTCACCATCTTCCTGAAAGGAGTTCTGAGTCTTTGTGGGCGTAGGGAAATACATGCAAAGAAAACACGTGGCTCTAGTTCCTTAGTTTTTCTCCTCTCTCTTCTGTATATCTATAGAAGGTCAATGGCTTTGGGTAGTGTGGAAATCAAGTTGAATTTTCATGTGATGATTATGCAGTAGCTCAATTTTGTCAATAAACAAAACAAAACAAACAAACTCTTTCTCTGTCCATTTGATTCTGACTCATAGAGGCCCTATAGGACAGAGTAGAAGTGCCTCATAGGGTTTCCAGTGAGTGACTGATGGATTCGAACTGCCAGCCTGTAACCAAAAACAGCAGAGCTCTTAACCACTATGCCACCAGGGCTCTAATTTTGTCAATAGGTCTTGGAAAATACATTAGCCTGCCTGCAATTTCTGTTTCTTGAAAAGCTTCCCTCAATCCTTTCTTCCCCAATTCTACCTCCTCCAGGTTTTTCTCAAGGTTTACCTCTTCCAGGAAGCCTTCCTTGGTTACCTAGAGACAACAGGTAATTTCCTCTCCTGTATTCTGCAGTGAGTTTACGTAATGGGCCCTAAGTATATCCTGCTACTGCCAAAAGAACCAGCAAATCTGTCTTGGAAGAAGTAAAATCAGAATGCTCCTTAGAAGCAAGGGTGGTGAGACTGCATCTTACAGACTTTGGACATGTTATCAGGAGGGATCAACCCCTGGAGAAGGACATCATGCTTGGTAGAATACAGGGCCAGCGAAAAAGAGGGAGAGCCTTGATGGATTGACACAGTGGCTGCAACAATGAGCTTAAGCGTAAGGATTGTGAGGATGATGAAGGGCCACGCAGTGTTTCCTTCTGTGGTACGAAGGGTTGCTATCAGTTGGAATTGACTCCATGGCACCTAACAACAACAACAACAAGTATATCCTACCGTATTTATTTTTATAAAGAAGAAATTAATTTTTCTTATTATAAATATATATTTACATACTATATTTCAGAGAAACTAAAGCATTCAGAAAAGTATAAGGAATAGAAATTTTTTAATAAAATGAAAAAAAAAGTTTTTTTTTAGGCAAGGATGGCAAAAATTTGTCCTGCTTACTTTGGGTACATGCCCAGGAAAGACCAAACCCTAAGAAAGGCCATCACACATGATAAAGTGGAGGGTCAGAGAAAACGAAGAAAACCCTCAATGAGATGGATTGACAGCATAGCCACAACAATGGACTCAAATATAAAAAATCATGAAGATGGCGCAAGACTAGATAGGACTAGGTAACATTTCCTTCTATTTATTACACATGGGGTTGCTATAAGTTGGAGCTGAAGGCAACTAACAGCAACATAATGAGCCAAGTGACTTGGAAAACATACCCCTTGAAGTTGAATCCCTGCTCTTCAACTTCGTAGCTGGGTGCCCTTGGGTAATTTACTTGCCTCCCTGTGTGCCTATGTTTCCCCACTGTAGGATGGGGATGATAAAAATGGCACTTACTTCATTGTTTAGCGGGAGGTTCAGTGAGCTAATGTAAAAGTGAAATTCTTAGAATGTTGCCTGCCACACTGCCTGGGAAGCCCTATGTAAGTGTTCCCTGGTAGTATTACGAGCCTGGTAGCATTGTAATCTGTCTCTCCCTGTCTAGCCCTCCCCCTTCACATTGGCTGCCAGAATGCTTGGGGCTACAGGTGTGGTGGTGTTTCAGCATTCCCCTAAATGAATCTGATGCACTAACGTCTTTCCTACCTTATGCTTGTACCCCTATTTGTAATTTTGTTTTTATTGTTCTTCTAACTTACGTTAATGAATTTTATTTTTCTGTATGATATGCAACTTTTTAAGTCACCCATAATCCTTTTTTGGGAAAAAAAGGAAGGGTAACAGCATTCATAAATAACTTTGTATCTTCAGTGATCTTTTTTTGGGGCATTACCTTTTCCTTCCCACCACAATCCTATATCAGAAACCGTGTTCTTAACTGCCTTTATATTCCCTACAGCTCTTTGAAATGTTCCTTGTATATGGTACCCACCCACCCGTATATGGTAAGACTCAATAATATTTGTTTGTGAAATATTTCGAAGCACATGTTTATGAGTGCTCCAGCTCTGACGTGTTCTGCGTTGTGATGCACGATCCACTGCCCAGAGTTTAGCATGGGGATAAAGAGAAGGAGGTCCATTTTTCAATTTCATTTAATCTCATCCCAATTTTGTTAGAGTTGAATGCAGAGATAGAAGTATTGTATCCTTTAGCCCTAGCCCGATGTTCTTTTTAGGACCTAGGTTTTCCTGTAGCATCCGCAGTAGAATTTCCTGTCAAACAGCACATACAGGGTGTATATTCTATAGTCACGGGAAAAGGAGTTTCATTTCACTCAACTTGTTCTTTTTACAAAAGCAAAAACGAGACCCACAGAGTTATCGTTTGTTTGGCATAGATGATAAACTCAGAGCTAGAACTAACTGGTTCTCCAGACATTAAGTCCATTGTTCTTGTTAGGAGTACACTGACTTGAAAATAATCGTCCTTTAATTTGATGTAGGTCCTGTAGTAGCATTTCTAGCATGTTCCTTAGGATTACTCAGTTAAACTTAGTAAGGTTAAAATCATTTTTGGAGGGGGAGGGGAGTGATGAGGTTTCTTATTTTCAGAAAAGATTCTAGTTTTTCCGGATCAATGTTAAGGATGCGAAAGCTGCAGGTATGGAATGTGCCTCACAGATCCATCTACGAGAGTAAGGGATTAGGAACGATCTAAACATCCACTTAGAAGGACGTACTGAAATAAATCACAAACCAAAAAAAACCCAAACCCAGTGCCTTCGAGTCGATTCCGACTCATAGCGACCCTATATACGGCATCCATACACACACACACACACACACACACACACACTGGAGTATTTTGCTGTTATTACAAAGGAAGCTACGTAGCTATACTCATGGATGCTAACACAATTTAACTTTTATTGAGCCTTTGTTATGTTTACGTACGCAGAACTTTACTTGAAGTGTTTCAGTGAAGCTTCAGAACCACCTCCAAGACGTTGTATTTTTACTGAAGTTTAAAGAGGTCGGGTAGTTTTCTTAATTCACTCTATGGTTTTATTCCAGAACCCATGAACTTTATCTTTATGCCATCCCAACTTACATGGAAATAAATCCCTGATATATTGTTGTGAAAAACCCAACCAAACCAGTAGCATAAGTATATTTAACACAGCCCTGTCCTTATTTATATGTTGTGTTTGTGTGTATATCAATGTAAAAATGCTTAAAAAGTTTTTAGAAGTATATATACCAAAACCATTATCTGGGCAGTGGGCTTAGGAATGATTTTTACCTTCTTTGTATTTTCTATATCACTGGAATTTTTTTTTGCTTATTATATGTACATACACACATCTGTGTATATGCATGTGTGAATATTTACATATATATGATTTTAAAATTAAATTAAAAATAATATTCAAAGCAGCAACAAGGCTGGCAGTTAAAAAGGGAAAACCTACATATTATTAAGATATCCCACTGAAAAGCACCCTAAAAACTTGCATTCCGGAATTCGACTTGTTTTTTCGTTTCTCTTTTTCAAAGTAGCCTGGAGGTCTTCAGTCCCCTTCCAGATGCCATTAAGCCCTTCAAGTGTGGTGTGGGGACCCACAGGGGAGGGGCTGCTGGACACCCATCTGAACCCCCAGCTCTCCAGGTCCTCTTTATGACCCTGGTTCAACCTGCCTTGATTTTCCACAGGGAAGCTCAAGTGGAAATTACTCTTTTGGAAAGGGATTTTCAAAGTAGAGTTCACTCAAACTCAGCAAATAATTAACTTTTCATCCTCTCATAAAATTGAGACTGGGGCTGGTTCAAAGCCCAGGACCCTGGGCCTTAATTGAATTAACTCGGTTTTCCACCCTTGTGAAGGATCACTCCAAACCATAACATTTAGCAAGGGCTGCCCTTCCTGGCGAGAACATAAGCACCCATTGAGAGGAGGTTTGCCGAGTCAGGACTATGGCACGCAGATTGGGCCCGAGTGGAAAATGGGACACTCTCTGAAGGGGACAAAACACTTTCTGTTTCCTACACTTTGGAGTTCATTTCGAATGCATCTCCGTGCAACTTTGTCTTGGCCGGAGCAAAGAAAGCAGCGAGTCCAATGGGCTGATCGATGTACGCACCTGGCTGATCCCTGACTCCGTGTCTTCGCATGTATTACCTCCTTCACTCGAAACACCCTCCTTCCTCCCTTCTCCCGCCACCATCCGGGCACGGCTTCCATCAGACCCAACCCGCTACTGCTCAGGAATCTCCTCATTAGCTCTTGCTCACTGATGTCGCCTTCACTCACGTCCCCTGTAAACGCGCGTTTGTGTCGTTTGCTTTGTGAAATAAATACATTTAGGCCACTTTATTTAAAGAGTTTTTATACGAACAGGATACCCCAATGGCCAGTGACTAAAGGCACTCTACAAATTGAGATGAGTTGAAATATGGCCTTCTTCTGTTATTTGATTGTATGTCTAACAACCCTACGTACTTTTCAGCTGCCGTGGAGTCAAGCGTGTCCCTGGCTCATGGTAACTCCTTGCACAAGAGAAGAAAACGCTGCCTGGTGCTGCACCGTCTCTGTGTTGGGTTGCAGATCAGACTGCTGTGTTGTAAGGTTTTCATTGGCTGATTTTTCAGAAGCAGATTTTCAGGCCTTTCTTCCTAGTCTGACTTAGTCTGGGAGCTCTCCTGAAACCCGTTCAGCATCCTAGCAACACGCAAGCCCCCACTGATGGATGGCTGGGTGGTGGCTGTGCGTGAGGTGTACTGGCTGGGAATTGAACTCAGGTCTGTGTGGAAGGCAAGAATTCCACCACTGAACCTTCATTGCCTCCACTGTATGTACAGAGGAGTCTAAAATAATAGTAACAATAATGCATAATACATAAAACAAAGGCTCCCCATTAAACTGTAAGTTCCCTGAAGGCAGGGTGCTGTCTCCTCTTTATTGTGTTCTCCATCTGCCTTTAAACATTGCCACGCATGACTCCAGTACTCAATAAATACTTGCCTGATGACACATTGTCTGAAAAACAAGAACAGAACATCTCCCAGGCCTGAAACTTGGCACAATTTAAATATGAAAATATGTCTTTCGGTAATTTTAAATTCTTGAAAGCTAAATTATAAAGCAGTTGGAAGTGTTTTCCTTTTCTTTTGAAATCCTTCTTCCCTTGCATTGAGATTGCATTTGAGGTAATGTCTTAAAGACCACTAAAATCTACCCAACCACAGAAAATCCAGGCATGCTGAACCTTGGAATTAGTGACCTGCCGAAGGAAACGTAGAATTAAACCCTAATATTGAAGCTGACACTTCGACTTCATCCCTGGGACTGTATTTCTTATCCCACAAAGGGAAAAGCCTCTCTGTGTGGGATAAGAAATACAATTTGTGATCCAAGGTCAGAGAAGGGAAACCCCTGGGTTTATTTTATTTGGATTGTGTTTCCGCAATATCTTTGCTGATTTGGATTTTTTTATTTGTGGCGGCTTACGCCCTCTATCTCTGAGGACCCCATTTTGAAAGACCAGGTTTTGGAATCCGAACGCTGTGGAGGTGATTCTCCAGTTTGTGCAAATATAATCCAAAGAAGGCTCTGCTAAGATTTCATAATAGTGTGATGAAGTTTTCTGGATCATGGTAGAATGCCTCCCTTGAGCAGGAGGGGTTAACACTCAGAATCAGGGGCAGGCTTTCAGGGAATGGGGTTCATTTTCTGAGCTCTCTTCCATGAACTTATTCCCTGGCTACTGTCTCTTGGAATTCTGCAAGAGGCCCTCACTGTTACTCTTACATCTTTACTTCCAGCTCTAGTTCTTAAGAACCCCATTTTGCCAGCCTATGTCCGTCCCCCCTCCACCCACCCAATTTTTCAACAATTTGGTCAATCGGTGTCATGGATTGACTTGTGTCCTCAGCAAAATACGTTGGAATCCTCTCCCCTATATCTGTGGATGCAATTCTATTGGGCAATTGGGTTTTCTTTGTTACGGTAATGAGGTGATACTAGTGTAGGGTGTGTCTTAAGCCTAATCTTTTTTGAGATATAAAAAGGGCAGGTTAGGCACAGAGGCCAGCCAGCAGAAATGGGAGAAAGATGGATGTTGAATGGAGATCTCTAAGGAGCTGAGAAACTCCATGCTATAGAAACTGAGACAATGACTTCTTCCCAGAGTGAGTAGAGAGAAGAGCTTCTCCCAGAGCTGATGCCCTGTGTTTGGACTTCTAGCCTCTTAAACTGTGAGAAAATAAATACCTGTTCTTTCAAGCTACCCACTGGTGGTATTTCTGTCACAGCAGCACTAGGAAACTAAGATAATCTGTTTTAAAGGTATATCCATGAAAGCAGCAAGACTACCGCGAACACGGCAATCTGACATTTTATACAGAGAAAAAAGAGCTTTCTGGGGGGATGGTGTCACTGCAGAAAGATGAGACAGATGAAGGTGGGTGGCTCATTGTTTTTACTAAAAAAAAAAAAAAAGAGTTGAGAATTGCTGGCTCTTCAGGATTACATTCCTTTAGCTTCTACTTGAGAGAGGAAAAGTAGAGAAAAAGTCCACCTGTTATTTGCCACATCTGAAATTTAGCAAAGTTGGTAAAATATTCAAAAAGCAGGCACGAAAGCTGATCTCCTAAGCCTGCCTCACTAACTCTGCATAAATAAGTGGGGTGGGTGAGACTCGGACCTGTAGGAGGCAGGAGAAGATGCTAGCTGAGGACTGAAGCTAGGTAATAATAACTATAGTAACTGTCTTACATTGTTATCGGTGTTCGTTGCCATAGAGTTAGCCCCCTCATGGTGATCTTATGTACAGCTGAATAAAACATTGCCCGGTCCTGCTCTATCTTCATGATCATTGGTGCATCTGAGTCCATTGTTGATTGCCTTCCAACCTAGGGGGCTCATCTTATAGCACTGTATCAGACAATATTGTGTTGTGATCCATGAGTTTTCATTGGCTAATTTTTGGAAACATTCTTCCCCACGCTGGCTGTCTAATGTCCTGTCAATCAGAGATTGGGATTATGAATAAATTCCCTGTGTTTCCAGATGGCCTGCACTGGGTCGAACACCTCCTCTTGCCTGACTTCCTAGCAGTATGATGCAGCGTTAACTGTGACTAGCTTTGGAATCATGAAACGTTGGGTTCAAATCTGGATTTCCATACTGTACTAGTAACTTATCTTCCCTGAGCCTTGGTTTATGCATGTTTCAATTAACTAGGAGTAATAATAGCTACCTCAAAGCGTGCTTATGAGGACTAAATGATTTTTATTTTTTTTTTTTACTTGAAACATCTCTATGAAAGTTCCTGGTTGATCATAGGCACTCAAAGAATGGTACATGCTATTGTCATTATTATTATAGTTGTTGTTAATACTATTTTCAACCAAGGTTAAGGGTACCACATGTGACCACAGGATGGTCTGAAGGTCTTCTATCTTAACTGATCAACCTGAAGCATCCATTTGTCCAGGAATAAGAATGGTAAGCTGCCACTGAGAAACCATTTCCTGGCTGAGTGACAAATCTGGCTGCTATGCAGATGGCAACCCCAGCCTTTATATGACTAATTCATTTTCAGGCCCAATTGTAAATGACCAAATGCCTTCCCTGAGCACTGATTCCAAGTCAATAAAATAACTGCAGTTCTGCCCTTAACCTCTTGTTAATCCTTGGCGTGTGCCCAATTTTAGCTTTTCCTTAGACTTTTTATTTTCTGAGATTGATTATTTTCAGCAGATGGATGGGGTGTCTGAGGTAAGGCATTACTCGTTGTACCCGCAGCTCATATTTAATTAGATAAATATACTATACGGTGTAATCCAGGATTCTAGCGGGCAACCAATCCTGGAAGAAGTTTTGAGGACGGAGGTCAATGTACTCTGAAAGAGGGAGTGTTACAGACACTGGATTTAGTGTTGTGAATGAGCACATTGCTAGGAGACTTCTTAGTTTATTTGCTCAGATATTAGACATGTGGAGAGCCAGGCTACACTCTGAGTTACTCGTTTACTCTAAGATACCATTGAATCTATATGGGCATAATCTTTTGAGAGAAATCAAGCATGATGTTCAGTTTTAAATAGTCAAGGATGGGTCATGGAAAGAAGGTGAATTATAGTTGCAAATATTTCTTGTTTAAAAATTCTTCTTCAAAGGGATACACATTTTCCAGATGTTCTAATTCTATCTCTTCCAGGTTGTATCGGCTTCTCATAAACGGAAGCTATGTCACTTAGGTGTTGCTCCGCTCCTAGAGTTCACGACTTGGCAAATGAGGGCTCCCACGCAGTGTGCCTGTTAATGTTTTGACCAATTCAATTGCTTTAACCTCTTTGCTATCGTTATGGAGAGAGAGAGAACGACGGTAGATAAGCAAGTGTGTGTGCACAGGAACACGTGTGTGCATCAAGGTTGTAGCTAGCTGTAGGCAGAGGGTAAGCCTACAGGTGTGCCAATAAATTAAAATGGATGCAGGGGCTCATTTGCAACAAATAAATCCTACAAAAACTGATTGCTCTCCATGCAAAAAGATCTCAGAGAAACCCGTGAATAAAATTCTAATAGCAATGTAGGCAAAGAGTGTCAACCCACAATTCACATAAAGGAGTAAACGAGTGGTCAATAAATACATGGGAAAGGTTCAATCTTAATAGCAACTAAAGAAACGCATATGAAAATGGCTTGCTGTTTTCACTTATTACTCATGGTTTTTGATGTTAACTTTGGCTGCAGGCTGATTGTAGTGAGATGACCAATTGTCTAGTCTTAAACCAATACCACTTTCTACAGTTATGGCTTAATGATACCTTTTGTTATCTGGCAGTGCTCTGTGTGATCTAACACCCCTCCTCCACTTTCCTAAAAGCCAGTCAAGCATGACAGTTCTGAGACACAGCTTTGAAGCCTGGCTGTTCAACCTGGCTCCCCCATACACTAACTTAGCCATGTAATTTTAGGGAAAATGCCTCACTCTTCTTATACATGGGGGCTTAATGGACGTAATAACAGTACCGGCCACACAGGATTATCATGAGGATAAATTTATTAATATCCATAAATCTTTTTGAACAAAACCTGACACATAGCATTATGGAAGTGCTTGCTATCATTATTGCACAGTGGTTAAGAGCTCAGGCTGCTAACCAAAAGGTCAGCAGTTCCAATCCAGCAGCGGCTCCTTGGAAACCCTATAAGGCAGTTCCACTCTGTCCTATAGGGTCATTCTCAGTTGGAATCAACTCGACGGCAACTGGTTTTTTTTTTTTTTGGTTTATTCTTGTATAGGCTATTCTATTACAAGCTCCCAAAACCTAGTCCATTTTATTCATTAATGTATCCACTGTGCTTAGAGTAGTACTTGATAGGTAAAAAGTGCCCCATAAATATTTGTTAAACTAGCGACATATTGCATTGGGCAAATCTGCTGCAAAAGACCTCTTTATAGTGTTGAAAAGCAAAGATGTCACCTTGAAGAGCAAGGTGCACTTGACCTAAGCCATGGTATTTTTAATTGCCTCATATGCATGCAAATGCTGGACAGTGAGTAAGGAAGAACGAAGAAGAATTGATGCCTTTGAGTTATGGTGTTGGCAAAGAGTATTGAACATACCATGGACTGCCAGAAGAACGAACAAATCTGTCTTGGAAGAAGTACAACCAGAATGCTCCTTAGAAGCAAAGACGTTGAGCCTCTGTCTCACGTACTTTGGACATTTTATCCGGAGGAAGCAGTCCCTGGAGGAGGACATCCTGCTTTGTAAAGGAGAGGGTCAGCAAAAGAGAGGAAGACCCTCCATGAAATGGACTGACAGAGGGCTGCAATGATAGGCTCAAACATAGCAATGACTGCGAGGATGGCGTAGGACTGGGCAGTGTTTCGTTTGGTTGTACAAGGAGTTACTATGAGTCAGAACAAATTCGATGGCACCCAGCAACAGTAACTCGGTATAGTGGATCTACATTGACCCTGTTCCTCTTTAAGACAACGTTTTATTTATTTGATGGATGATTCCTCTCTTCGACTGTTCTGGGAAAATACTGCCTTACATTTTTGGTAACTTGTATACTCTCAACATTAAAGTTGTGTTAGAAATTTTGAACTTTTGGTGTTTTCTAGATTGCAGCTTATAAAATTCTATATGGCTTTTTTTTGGCTGTTTAGTCAACAGTGAGACCCCCATCATTAGGGGCATTTAAGCACCTGATAAGGGGTTGGACTGGATGTCGTTTCCAAGTCTGTGATTTGTGAGTCCACATTCTATGTTCTGAGAGCACTTGGTATTGTTCGTTAGGTGCTGTCGACTTCATTTTTGACTCATAGTGACCTCATGCAACAGAATAGAACTGCCACATAGGGTTTTCTTGACTGTAGTCTTTATGGGAGATTGGCACATCTTTCCTCCCATGGAGCCACTGGGTAGGTTCAAGGTGCCAACCTTTTGGGTACCAGCTGATCAATTAACAGTTGCGCCACCGAGCTCCTTAGAACACTTAACAAGGGAAGTTGAATGAAGCTTATGGCTTAAACAGTTTTCCACCTACAGTTTACGTTAAACTAAATGCATTTTGCATACATTTTAAATGACTCTTACAATGGTAAATATAACCTTACCGTTTTTCTTATTCTCATATAATGTGACATAAAATACGGGAAACGCATTTAAACCCACCAGGCAGTTGTTTGGTGACACACCACATATTTTACCAATCATTTAACTTGGTCAATTTTTAATAATACAAATATATTGTATAAGTGACACTGCAATTTAAACAAAGGCACATAGTACTTTGCAAACCTCAAATTTGGAAAAGAAAAGTCCATTTCTTCCCCCCTGCTACCCACATATATAAAAATAAAGGCATTGAGAAGGATTCTGGCAAGGAAACAGGAAGCTTGAGTGCTAGCCTCAGTTCTCCTACTGATAAGATGGGAAGAGGGCTATAAAAGTTTTTCTGCATATGAAAAGTCAAAGTGCAAAATAGCCTTTGCCAATAATTATTATGATTGAACAGATACCAGCCACCACGCATCTGTCAGTTGGTTGTACTGTGGTGGCTTGCATGTTGCTGTGATGTTGGAAGCAATGCCACCAGTATTTCAAATACCAACATGGTCGCCCATGGTGGACAGGTTTCAGTGGAGCTTCCAGACTGAGATAGACTAGGAAGAAAGGCCTGTCAATCTACTTCTGAAAATTAGTCAATGAAAACCTTATGGAACACAATAGAATTTTGTTTGATTCATTTGTTTTGGACACATCATCGGGGGGATCATGTTTGGTAAATCAGAGGGTCAGCAAGAGTGAAGGAGACCTTTGATGAGATGGATTGGCACAATAGCTACAATGATGGATTGGAACATGCCCATGATCGTGAAGATGAAGTAGGATACACCAGTGTTTAGTTCTGTTGTAAATAAGGTCTCCATGAGTTGGAGTTGATTCAAAGGCATCCACCCACCCATCCATCCATCCATCCACCCACCCACCCACCCACCCACCCACCCACCCATCCATCCATCCATCCATCCATCCATCCATCCATCCATCCATCCATCCATCCATCCATCCATCCATCCATCCAGGCCCCTCTTACACAAGATCATTCATAGTAGACCTATGATGCATCAAGGGATTACTAAAGAGTTCACGTGGAAACCTAATTCCCAGACTAGCACAGAGACCCAGAACTGGAAGGAACATCCTGACACTCAGTCTGGCTATGCAGATGAGTTCAGAGCCTGGGAGAAAATAGGTTGTGGGCTCCTGAGAATTGTAATAAAGACTGAAAGCATTTGCCTCCAGCATTAGGCTTCTTGGTCAAGTTCTGCCGCTCTCACCTGGCGTCTCATCACCATGACATAAGCAGGATAGATTCTTCTCACCGTGGCAGAAATTCACTAACAGTTGCTCTGCAGCTTCAAGGTAGATGCCACATTTTGACAACAGTTCTGGGAGACTCCATTTGATCTCTCCCGTTGTTGATTCTCCAAACAGTCCTGCATCCCATCTACCTACAGAAAAAGTGTCTTTTCCCAAAACAAGACAAACATTAAAAATCTACAATCTCCACTCTTCCAGTCATTCAGTTTGTCTTTTATGTCTCTCCTATGAGAGTTTGGGAGCCCTGGTGGCATTGTGGTTAAGAGCTCTGGCTGCTACCCAAAAGGTCAGCAGTTTAAATCTACCAGCTGCTCCTTGGAAACCTTATGGGGCAGTTCTACTCTGTCCTGTAGGGTTGGGGTGAGACGGAATTGATTTGATGGCAACAGGTTTTTTACGAGAGTTTGAGCCTAAAGTGAAAAATAAGATTTTGCAACAATATGTTTAGAGGTTTACTGATGCCTCCACCCTCTTTACCTTATTTAAATTAGGTCCATCTGCTCTAAGTTCTCATGATGTCCATTTACAGTGCTTATCACAATTGGGGTGATCGTTTTCTTACTGGTACTCTCCCTTCTAGATGTAAAATCCATTACACCACTGAGTGCATATGTGTGGTTCACCAGCTTTTCCCCAGAAGCTAGTACCCTGCTTGGGATAATAGACACCCAGAAAATACCTGGCTCTGATATTTATTCTGGTTTTTGTTTTATTTGAACATATAGCGGTGTTGGGTTAGGTGGGGATGGTGTGGGCATCTGATCAAGTGGTTGACTTGAACGGTCACTGAGACAGTTCTAACCAAAATAAGATTCCACACTTCTCTCATGGGGTTACTTGTATCAATTCATTGCCAATCTGTTTGGAATTCCTGTTACTGAATGTCTCTGCTAAAAAAACCAAAAAACAAAAAACTTGAATATAGGGTAGAAAATTGTAGAACTTTTTTAGTCAAATGAATCGAGGAAAAAACATACATTGCCTAACTTTACATCCTCTTGACAGGCAGTAGGCTTCGGTGTGCTATTTCCAAGGCAGTCCTTCAGAATATTCTAAGAAATGACTAGAATTTGGGGCTCAGCTTGAATCAAGAGCATAGAGCTTAGAGTGGGCTCTTCTAGCCCTCCTAAGGTGAACTCAGTGTGTTACAGGTAGCTTGGGTTTGATCTAGGGTTTGAATCATTCATCAGGTAAATGGCTTAAAGAGGCTGGATTTAAGCCAAGCACGTTACCAAAGCGATCAGATTGGGAATTTCTTGAGCGTAGTTCATGGAATTACATCAGCTCTTTCTTGTACCGTAATACAATTTTTCTTTTTTCACCCCTCTGAGTTGCTATTTTCTGCCTGTGTAGAGAAAATGATAGAGATGATTTAAAACTCTCTGAAATGCTCTCCAACTCAGAGTCTTGGACAAATCAATTTTGGTCAGTTTTGATCAGGATAGAGGAGGGTCAGTTTCCAAAAACAGATGAGATTAACAGGGCAAACCTTCATGGAGTCCTTTCAATTTCTTGTTAAATAGCCAGAAACAGGCATTTCAATCTTTCTCCCCTGCCTCCCTTTTTTTATTTGGTTCAAGTGACTGCAACCACCATGCTAAACGAATTATATCATTTCCTCATTTATTTGGAATGTGTATTTGTAGAGCTATAGATGTATACATAGTTGTCTATACTTTTAAGGCAAATGCAATCAATAGTTACCCATTTTTTTTCTTTAAGTCAAATAATTCCAAATGCAGCGGACCTTTTCCAAATGAATAAGAACCTGAGAAGTTTGGATTTGCGTGCTCCAAAGATCTGATTTTATAGCTGGCTTACTTCACTCACTTTACCTCCATCTTAGGTCTTGGATCGTACCTGATAAGGTGCTCAGGCAATTGGTTCTGGTTTCCACTGAAGCCTTGCAGCCCTATTTTATTTATTTAGACTTTTTTGTTGTTAAGTACTACAGTGTTTGCTAATGCCAGCTACCTTGCTGAGGTTTACATTTTCCAGGTTTGCTGTCCTTCTCTGCAATTTGCAACTTGATATGGGAGAGTCATCCTCAAAGAAGGATTGTTTGGTGGCAGTAGCAAATACACTGATAAACCCAACCATAGGGTTTGGCTACAAATCCCTTGATCCCAGGATTTTAAGGCACCTCAGAGGCATAACTGTTGTTTATAATTGATTACCTTGCAACATATTCTGTTCTTTTCAAGGTTCAAGGTATTGAATAGTCTGATGACCACAAAATATTCTAAAATGAGGCTCTTTTGGCATTTCAGAAACAAGGGTTTATTTATGGGCAGAAACCAATTTAGTCCTGCTTGTGTTAAATTTGGCCTTCTACACGGTTTTTTGTTTTTTTAATTGAGCCAGATTGGGTTCTTATTTTTCTCTATATATCTGAAGTCATGGGTGAGTCAAGAAAGAATTTCTTTCCAATTCCAAGTCTGCACACATGTAGTAAATATACCCCTTTCAAAAGGGGGTGAGTAGCATTCAATAGACTTTAGGAGCCTGTTCTCTCTCTCTGTCTTTCTGTCTCTGTCTCTTTCTCTCTTCCCCTCTCTTTTTCTCTCTGTCCCTCTCAAAATGAGGAAGAAGCCTAAAAGAGCCATTTGGCTGGAACAGATTGGAACTGAGTAAAGTTGAACAAACGCAAACCTTCCACAAAGAAATGTAAATTTGTTTAAACAGTGATGCCAAATATGTTTTTTTTTTTTTTCTTTCCTCCTCAATGGTAGCAATAACAGAGAAGCACATTGGCCCGGTGATCAGGAGGGAACCTTGCCCAACTCCTGGTCTTAATGAAACGGAGCCTTAAAAAACAACAGCAGTGATGTTCGTGGGGACTGGCAGCGGTTCAGAGTCCCAATCAGACCAGACTTCACTTCACCTCCCTGCCCCTTCTCTCTCGTTTTTTCTTTCCTTTTCCTTATTCCACCCCCTACCACCCCTCCTTGCTTACCTTCCTCCACTGCTCCATCAGGGTTTTAATTTTCTGCATAATCGTAGTGAGTTGAGGCATCAAATCCATGGTGTACAGGATGCCATACCCTGGTCAAACCCACTTTGATTAGGTTCCCAAAGAGTCTTCTGACTTTGAAGGGTATGTCAGGCACAGAATCTGGCAGTCTCATTGTCTGAGCTTTACTTGCGTGCCCCCTCCCCCGACCCTCCCAGGAGACAAGCTGTATATATTGCTTTGAGGAAGATGAGGCTTTGCATCCTGATGAGAGGCCACGGGTCAATAGACCTGGGGCGAGCAGAGAAGTGTACCCACACTCATTGCTGTTGAGTTGATTCTGACTCACCTTGACCCTATAAACCAAAAACCAAACCCGTTGCCCTCGAGTCGATTCAGACCCATAGGAACCCTGTAGGATAGAGTAGAGCTGCCCCGTAGGGTTTCCAAGGAGTGGCCAACCTTTTGTTTAGCAACCGAGTCTTTAACCACATGCCAGCAGGGCTCCTAGTGACCCTGTAGGACAGTGCAAAACTGCCCCATAGGCTTTCCAAGGCTGTAATCTTTGTGGAAGCCGACTGACACATCTTTCTCCTGCAGAATGGCTGGTAGCCTCAAACCACTGACCTCTCATTTAGCAACAGAATGGTTAACAGTGTACCACCACGGGTTCTTTAGAAGTCTACACATTTGGACTCCATATCACACTGAGGTCAGATGTGGGGTCTGCTGGAACCCTCTGGGTCTGGCTCTGAGAACACCCTATGGTCTGTGTGGTGGTGGTGAAATAGAGCAGAGTTTCTTTTTATCCTGACGGTGATTAGAATATTAAGAGTGGCACAGCTTTGAAGCCATTGGTAGTCTGGTTGGGGAACAAAACACTCTGGTATCTGCTTTTGTCTTCAAGGGCTGCTGTAGCAAAATTTCACACAGTGCGTAGATTTAAGTAATGGAAATATACTGTCTCATAGACCTGGAGGCTGAGAGTCCAAGGCTGTGTGTTGACACCTTCTGAGGTTGTGAGGGAGAATCAAGAGTCTATGCCTTTCTTCTAAATTCTGGTAGCACCAAGCATTCTTTGGCTTGCAGCTGCATTGTCACATGGTGTCTCTCCTGTTTTATAAGAGTATCAGTCGTATAGGATTCAAAACCAGATCTAAACCCATTGCCGTCAAGTCGATTCCAACTCATAGTGACCCTATAGAACAGAGTAGAACTGCCCCATGGGGTTTCCAAGGAGCGGCTGGTAGATTTGAACTGCCCACCTTTTGACCACTGAAGTAGGACTCATTGTATTTCAGTATGACCTCAGGTTAACCTAACTGGTAGCATCTTCAAAGACTCTATTTCCATATAGGACCACATTCACAGGCACAGGGTTAGGACTTCAACATATCTTTCTGCAGGGTGTAATTCAATCCATAAAAATATCCAAAAACACATTAGCTATTGAATGCAAACAAAATAGTATGACACCTAATACTTTTATAGTTCTCTATATGAAATGATTTTAGTGAACTTTCCAAAAATATTCTTTTTCCCCAAAACATAGATGCTCTGAGTCACTTGAGATCACTTGAGTCATCTTTAAAAAGTGAATTTTGTCCACTTAAGTGTCCCGTCTGTGAGAAATCTGTATCCCAGTTCCCACCCTCCACACCCAACCAGCAAAAGTTTCAAAAAGAAGCCTTCTTCTATAGTATTAATTGGTCTTACTTTTCTACTTTGATAAAAATACTCTTAAAATTATGGCATTACTTCCACTAGGCATTCGCTATTGGATATTGCTGCCACCATTTTGGAAAGTCATTTACAATTTTGGCTAACGGTTATATGGGGGAATGGGCAAATTGTAGGAGGAGAGAACCCTGACAGGGTCTGTTCAGGAATGGCATTGGCTATTAGAGGAAGCAGACTGGGTCATGGAAGATTAGGAAGAATTCAGTTACTTCTGGAAGCAAAAACTATGGAGTCAGAATGGTTGAATACATTCCAATTCCAATTGCCATCAGGTCATTTCCGACTCATGTCAACCCCATGTTTGTCAGGGTAGAATTGTGCTCCACAGGGATTTCAATGCTGATTTTTCAGAAGTAGGTTGTCAGGGCTTTTTTCCAAGAGCTGAATACATAGTGTCACTATATTATGAATATTTGAGATGCTGTGTAGCCGAAGTTATGAGACCAGCCTTAGAGCCAAACTGCTTGGGTTCAAATCCCAGTTCTATTACTTAATAGTTGTGTGGCCTTGGCCAAATTACTTAACTTCTCTGTGCTTCACTTCAATGAAATAGAGCTAAATTCCTACCTTTTAGGGTTTTGTGAGAATTAAATGTTGACATAAGATATATATTGGCACATTGTGAGCATTCAATAAATCAATAAATGTTCCAAAGAGCTTCCTGATTCCTTCTCTAGGAAAACAATTCACCCCAATTCAGGTACCAACCTGCCAATGTAGGAACTAACTACGGTATTAAATAGTCTGACTTGAACTCATGTAAGGAGCCCTGGCAGTGCAGTGGGTAAAGTGCTGGGCTGCTAACTGAAAGGTTGGTGGTTCAAAACTACCAGCAGCTCCCTGGGAGAAAGATACAGCAGTCTGCTTCCATAGAAGTTTACAGCTTTGGAAACCCTATGAGGTTGCTATGAGTCAGAATCCACTCAATGACAGTGGGTTTTTTGGGTGGTTGAACTTATATAACTGAAATGTGTCAGCGACATTTATTTCCTCAATTAACTTCAATTGGAAAGTTTTATGCAAAACACAGTCCTTATAAGAAATGAAGACTTGGGTTATGTCAGTTGTCCATCCATCTATTCATCCAATGAACTATATTAGATTATCTACTCTGTTCCCAGCCCTGGATTAGGCCCCAATGGGATCATAAAGATCAAACCGACAGTGCCCATAAGAGCTGAATTCAGCAGTGGATTACCCAATAAGCAAGGTAAGCATAAACTTACTTATGCTTACTTACTAATCTGTAGTGAACAACTTCACTTTTTTTTCTACCTCATCAAACCTTCTGTTTCTAGGTATGGCTGGCATCTGTCTCTCTCCCAACCCCACAGCATCTTCCTACAGAACCAAAGCCTCTTTTCAAATTTACAAACCCTGTCAGGGATGGATTACCAGATGTGAAACTGTTCACTACAGATTAGTAAGTATGCACAAGTAAGGCTGTGTTTACCTTGCTTACTGGGTAACCTGTCCCTGGCTGAATGCACAAAGATGAGTGAGGAATAAACATCAATGGTATGGTGGTCAGATAAAATGAATTTCAGATAAACACTAAATAATAACTAAGTCCCAAATATTGCATATACTTTTGGGAGATACAATGAGTCCTTTTATCCTTTTTCATTTCTAAAGCTGTGGTGGGCACATATAGGGCCAGTAAAACCAGCTGGACTTATTTGGCATGACAGGAGATGATGATCTTGAACTTAAGAGCATTTTAAAACAGCTCTATTCTACACCAAAGCTCTGTACATGACGGTTATTTTTACCTGTCTGCAAAATCTGTTGTATATCTCTCCCTTCACACTCACAAAGTTTTTAAGCAGTGGTGCTTTCAATAGAAACTAAACATCTTCCTAAAACACAACTATGTCCAAGCTCTTCTCAAGGTCCTAATGGAAACCCATGGGGGATCTACATGGAGAGGGGCAAATTGGTTTGTAAAACACCTTGGAGACCCACCCTTCATATATTTGCTGTTGTTAGTTACTATCAAGTTGGCTCCGACTCATGGTAACCCCAGGTACAACAGAACAAAATGTTGCCCAGTCCTGTGCCATCATCGTGATCATTGGTATATTCCAGTTCATTGTTGCGGCCATGTATTTTGAGTGCCTTCAAACCTAGGGGCTCATCTTCCAGCACTACATCAGAAAATGCTCTGTTGTGATCCATAGGATTTTCATTGACTAATTTTTGGAGCTAGATCACCAGGCATTTTTTCCTAGTGTGTCTTACTGTGGAAGCTCCACTGAAACCTGTCCACCATAGGTGACCCTCCTGGTATTTGAAACACTGGCATGTTAGCTTTTAACATCATAGCAACACAGAAGCCCCCACAGTACGACAAACTGACGGATGGGTGCTGGCCTCACGTATTTACATGTATACAATTTTCTAAATAGTGTTCATCTTTTGAAGAAACAATGACTGCACTTGCCCCTTCCCAAATGGTGAGCAGTGATTAACTGAAATGCCCTTTGCTGCCTTAAAGGTCTTCCACCTGAGTGTACGTGCTCTTTTGGAATCTAACTGAGTCCTCCCAGACTGTGTGGTTTCCTGTCAGTGCTGAACTCGCAAAACAAGGGAGCTGCTGGAGCTGAAAATAACACTTGGTCTGATGGCTTAGGAATTGGCCAAACCTGGAAAAATTCTGGATTTGGGGGTAGGGGGACAAGATTACCCCTAGGATGGAAGATGAGCCTCTAGGTTGGAAGTCATCAACATTAACAAAGTGTTTAACAGAGGGACTAATGAGGTCACAAACCTTGGGAGTGGAGGGTAGGTTTTCTCTGTTCAGCTCCTTCTCTTACTTTAAAGGTTCCATGATTTGATTTCTTCCTTTATCTCTGTCATTTTTCTTCCCCCACACCTACTCCGTCACTACCCACTGCCAGCAACCTTCATGCTGTGACAATACTAGAGAAAGATAACTTGAACTGACAATTCCAGGGAATGCAATGCCTGGCATATAGCTGGTGTCCAATGAACATTTGTGGAGTTAACTGCAAACTAAAGAGTCTGCCATGATTGCCACTTTGGTTGGTAGAAGTTGGGTATTATAAGAGTGAGAAGACAATTATTAAATGTCCCAAAACCAAGTGAGAAGAGTCTCTCTTAGCCTGTGTCCCCCAAAGAGGATGAGATTTGGCAACATATTAGATGTGTTCTGCTACTTTTCTCAGTTGTTTAAACAAATGGAAGACCCTCCTCAAAGTGGATACATAAGTGGACCTTATCTGCTGTAAAAATTGTTATGAAACTCCCATGTCCCCATACTTTCCCCTGAATGCTACATCCTCAATTAATAACTAGATTCAGCAAGGCTTTGTTACCAG
The DNA here is from genome assembly GCF_030014295.1 of Loxodonta africana. NCBI lineage: Eukaryota > Metazoa > Chordata > Mammalia > Proboscidea > Elephantidae > Loxodonta > Loxodonta africana. The sequence continues at coordinate 21,059,983 of NC_087359.1, forward strand.
CAAGCCTTTGCTACAACTTGGGGTAGCACTGCCTTATGCATGTGCTGTGGGTCCTAATTAATTGTCACTTGTAAAGTAATTTGCAATTTGAACAAGAGATTCCATAAGCGTCTCTTTTTTTTTTCCTTCGGCAAAAATTTCCACTGAGTAATAACTAACCTTTTTATTTCAGTGGTAACTGGCGAAATGAGAAGGAAGCCAGGGCTTGGCAGCCAAGATTTTCCTGCTATGGTCTTGTGCTCTTTCCATGTCCTTTTTAGAAACATCAGGCTACATGATTTTGTTGTGTCTGTTGAAAAACTCTGGTTTGCCATTTCTTCTTTCACTCCTGGGTTATTTTTTCTTGGCTGGAACTGAGCTTTTTCTACATAGGCTACCCTGGAAGAGATCAAACAATTAGAGGCAGAGAGAAAAACAATAGCTTATTTTCAGATGGTGAAGCAAGTGACAGGTTGTAATTTGGGGACTTCTGATGTAATAGAGGAAACGACTATTGAATATCAAATAGTCTTCAAGTCTGTACACACTTATGGTCATTTATCAATAACATTTTTTACTGCTTGTGCTTATCCATGAGAAGAATATCCAGATGTAAGTGGTCTCAAAGATAAGCTAAGCTTCAAAACCTTTGCTGGTATAATAAGACAGATAATAACAAGTGTTGGCAAGAATGTGGAGAAACTAGAAGCTTCGTACTTTGCTGTTGCAAATGTAAAATGATACAGCCACTTTGCAAAATTGTTTGGCAGTTTCTGACAAAATTAAACATAAATTTACCATATTACCCAGTAATTCTACTCCCAGGTAGTTACCCAAGAGAAATAAAACCATACGTTGATACAAAGACTTATACGTGAATGGCTGTAACACCATTACTTATACTAGTCAAAAAGTGGAGATGATCCAAATCCACTATTTGATGAACGGATAAACAAAATATGGAGTATCCTATACAATAAAGTGCTATTTGACAATGAAAAAGAACAAAGTACTAATATATGCTACAACACAGACAAACATCAAAAACATTATGTTAAATGAAAGAAGCCATATACAAAAGACCTGAAATGTCAAGAAAAGGTCAATCTATAGAGACAGAAAGTAGATAATTGATTTCCTGGGATTGTGGGTGATTATTAATATTATTACTATAACCCTGGTCATGATCCTCTGCCGGGGTTTACTAGATAGCAGAATTTGATTAGTAGATCTCAAACTTAACGAGATTCTTTGGGTTGCCATGTTTTTGAAAACTTTAGTGGGTCAATTCTTAATACTTTGATTTGCTTTGATACTTAGAGCTTGATGATATCTAGCAACTGGAATGGGAAAAAGAAAATACCACATTGGTATATAATTCCCTAAACAGACAGACTTCATTATGATTTAACCAGTGTTTGGTCTTTTCCTGTTGGACAGGCTGCTTGGGTGATGTGGTCTTCTTTCTACAGCCAGTGGACGCTCAGCCACTCAGGAATGGCAACTGGCAGGTTTTACTAGCAGCTGTTAGGCAATGCCTACATCAGTATCTCCTGAAATTTGCTGTGAAGGTACTCAGGAGATTTCTTTATTTGGAATAAATTCATAGAATATTGGGTTCATTAGGACAAGAGTGCTTAAACAATACAGGACGAATGTCTAGTAATTTGTGAACAAGTATTCAGTGTCCTTCTTTCGTTCATTTTTATGGAGTGAACTTAACCTTGGTTTCAAAACATCTTCAAGGTTATTGGCTTTTATATGTTATGCCTTATAAGATAGCTGGGGAGTGACATAGTGTGACCCAAGGGAATGTGTTTGCTTCACTGATGTTATTTCACCATCACAATGTCTTGTAGGTGTTTACTGTCATCATCATAAGACTTTCTGATGAATGGCCTAGCATCTCTACCTCAGCAGGTGGGACATACTGAGAGAGCTAGAGCGCAGTCATGGATCCCTGGGTAGTGCAAACAGTGAACGTGGTTGACTGCTAACCAAAAGGTTGGAGGCTGAGACCACCCAGAGGCACCTCAGAAGAAAAAGTCTGGGTATCTACTTCTGAAAAAATCAGCCACTGAAAACCCTGTGGAGCACTCTGACATACATGGGGTTGCCATGAGTTGGAATTGACTTGATGGCAACTGGTTTTACCCATAGTCATGGTTGGTTCCTCATAGTAATTGTGCATCCTGAGACCGTTTTTCCAGTCATTGCACAGTGCTATGCTATGTGTTCCTGGCTTTTGTTCTCTGTCTAATTTAAGTATCCCTTAAAATATACAATGGGGCTTTCAAGAACTAAAGGAAAGTTTGAAATGTAATCCAAATTCATGGAGAAGTTTGAGTTTTCGAAAGGTCATAACTTAGCCCCTGCCTCAAGGATGGTTATTGTTTAATTTGCCCTTTGTCCTCACAGACAAGGACGCTGAAGCCCAAGGACGACATTGTGGCAAGTCACCCCAATTCGCATAGAAAATACCTACTAGAAACAGGGCTAGACCTGACCTAATCCGGATCTCTTTTTCCTAAAAACACTCCCTCTGTTCTTAAACAAGTCTGATTTTTTTTTTCGTTTCCAAGCTTGGCCATTCTTTTTTTCTCAGAGAGAGAGGCTTGATGGCATCTTTGCTTGATAATAGCAAATGATCTGCTTTTATCCATTCATTCATTCATAGTACCAATAAGCCAGGCTAACGCTACTCATTCTTACTGATGGGCAGTGTGTTCTTTTCAGTAACAGAAATTTGGGAGTCACAGGTACAGTTTTGTTCGCAAATGCTAAGTTGAGAACTTAGTTGAGGAAAAAGCTTCTAGTTTTAGATCTTTAACCAGTATTGTAAAGGTCAGTCATCTTCTAAAAAATTGAGAATTCTTTGTTTCCAGGTTCACAGCATTCATAGTGCTGATCTCCTAACACAAATTTCAAGAGTTCTTTCAACTCATTTCTCAAGTGAAATTCTGTACTAGGTCACAGTAGTTTACTTTTTTTTTTTTACTGAAATGTACAGTTCTAGTGGTTTAGAAATATCATTAGGGATCCAACAGCTAGAAGCATAGACTGTCAAGGGCATCGTGTCCTTCTAAGTCAAGATGTACTGAAAACAGATAGATGCTAAGTCATTTCTTAGAATAGTTGGTTGCCACTTCTTTTCAGGTAGAAATTTTCTTAATTTTTGATCACACCCTATTTGCTACGACAAGAACCCGTTTACACAAAATTTGCCTTCATAGAAAGCTACGAGGGTGCTCAGTTGTTGCCAAGTGGCGTAAAGTCTTAGTTTATTCTCATTGGCAAGAAGCAATAGAAGAGCACATTTTTCCTCAACTGGGAAAGGATTCTTAGGGGAGTAAATTCAGGCAAAAGGAAAATGGATAAGGAATGAAACTGAGAAGAATTCAAAGGGACCTTGTTGATTTGATAAGTGGCCAAAAGAGAAGGGAATCAGGGAGTCAAGACAATCTTCATTATATGACACTACTAGGAAACATGGTTCATGTAACAATTTTTGAGAGCCAATTAGATGTAAAGTTATGCTAGAGCTACAAACATGGATTGGACTGAGTGTCTTTAAGGAACTCATAGCTCAAAGCTCCTTGAGTGTGTTAAAAGGTTCTTCAAAGGAGTTTGAAGATAGGCACCTATGAATTATAATACAATGTAAAATATAAGGGCCATATGAGAGGTATGGACCCCCAGTGGCACAGTGGTTAAGAGCTCCATTGCTCACCAGAAGGTCGGCAGTTTGAATCCACCAGCTGCTCCTTGGAAACCTATGGGACAGTTCTCCTCTGTCCAGTAGGGCTGCTTTGAGTCAGAATGAACTTGATGGCAATGGGTTTGGTTTGGTTTGGGTTTTAGAAGAGGTATAAATTTCATGCTAATAGAGTTAGGAGTAAGGAAATGTTATGTCCTTGTTTGAAAATCAGGAAGGGCTTCATAGGGGAAAAAGCATTTGAACTTGAAGGATAAATACAATATGAAGTGAGAACACTTCAGGGGGCATCCTAAGCAAAAGAAACAGAATTAGGAAATTTTATACAAATCTATGGGGCAATTGGGGGCAATTGTGGACAATTGTGGACAACCCAGATTAATTGGAATATGTGCTTACTGAAAAGGGAAAATAAAAAAAAGAAGATAACACTGAAAAGGGAGATTAGACTAGATAGTGGATGGCCTTGGATTCCAGGCTAAGGAACATATACTTTATACAGTTGGTTTCAATGGATGTCTACAGGTTTATTTCTAATGAATTACTTAATTTAATAATATTCATTGAATGTTTACCTTGTGCCAGGCACTGCCCTCATAAGCTTGGGATATTTTAATAAGCAAAACCAACAGACATCTCTGCCCTTGTAAAATGGAGACAAGCAGTAGATCACAAACATGATACATGGTATATTTAATTACATCAATTTAATATATTACTTCAATCATAATTTATTAGGCATAACAGATTTTATAGTGTGTTGGAAGCAATAAGTTTTATGGAAAAATATGTAGTATCACACAGAGTATCAGGAATGCCGGGGGTGAAAGGGTGGGTTGAAATTCAAATATAATAGTTGGAACAGGTCTTGAAGAAGGTGGGAAAGCTAGCCACATGCTATAGGACGAAAGAACATTCCTGGCAGAGGGAACAGTCAGTGCAAAGGCCCTAAAGTGGGAGCATGCCTGGTGCATAATGAGATGGGGGCATGTGTGTAGGGAATTACATGATAGTTGTGCACTGGCAAAGTGAGTGGATGTTGATACTGTCATCAGAATAATGACAACAACTATGACGATAATGCCTAAACTGTATTGTTTTAAACTTTTCAATCCTTTTAAATTGATGATATCCACATTTTGCCCTTCATTCAACCTTCTGTGATTGGGAGGAGCAGATATAATTAGTTCTATTTTATAGATGGCGAAATGGTGTCAACACTTTATGAGTTCCCATGGTCACAACGCAGGTTGGTGGCACAACTGGCCAGGAAGTCTCTGGATCCAGGGTAGAACAACAGCTCTCTGTTGGTCTGTGCTGCTTTTTCAGCAGGGGTCATAATGAAGTGCTCAGACAAAGAGTGGGGAGTCTACAAAGACAGCCCTATGACTCCAGGACTTCAGGGAATGCCACACCTACCCCATTCCATGCCCTGCATGATTTTCACAAAACTACTGGCTCTCCCCTTAAGAAACAAGTTCTACATTGGCATCTCATGGGAGAACAGTTGTCCCTCACATGTAACATTCTGGTTCCCCAGGATTGCTAGGTGGTGGAAGGAATGAATGTAATTTGCTGATCCTTGAGCCTTTGTTGTTTTGTTGGGATTGGGGCAAAAATTTATGCAGATGCCACAAGTGGTGAACACTGTTCTTATTTGAGTAAGGATCTTGTTCTTACCTAATAATCCTCCTGAAGTACCTGAGGAGAAAAGAGGGAATATGCGAGAATACATAACAACAAATGAAAGCTATTGGAAAACACGGAATTATACACAGACAGGCACGCATTACTCTGGGATAGGTGCCACTATAGGCAAGCTGCTCTCGGTGTCATAATCGGAAGATACACACACCTAACCACCCTCAGTAGCAGAGGTTTCACCAAATTAGCAAACTATGCCATCTGAGTTGGCCTTTAGGAGATTGATTAGCGTGGGTGGTTTCTTACTTAAAATAAATAAAAATTGAATTAGATCACGTGGATCTTAAAATGAATCACAGAACATACACTGTGTTTTCTTATGGTACATTCTTCAAGCTGTGCCTACTGTCCATAATACAGCTTCGACCATGATTTACTTATTGAATATACCATGGCCTGCCAGAAGAACGAGCAAATTGGTCTTAGAAGAAATACAATCAGAATGCTCCTTAGAAGGGAGGATGGCGAGACTTCGGCTCCCTTACATTGGACATGTCATCAGAAAAGACCAAGTGCTAGAAAAGGACATCCTGTTTGATAAAGTAGAGGTCAGCGAAAATGAGGAAAATGCTCAGTGAGATGGACTGACACATCGGCTCAACAATGGACTCAAACATACCAACTATCGTGAGGATGGCATAGGACAGGGCAATGTTTTGTTCTGTTATACAGGTGGTAGCCATGAGTCAGAGCAACTGGACAGCAAATAACAACAAAAATTATTACTTATAAGGACTCTTGGATTAAAAGAAATAAAAATAATTCCATTTCTCTACTTTCTGTAAGTCCTTAGCCAAGTTGGCAGGTGACAAAGGCAAAAAATAAACAAAAACAGTACATACTGTATACTCACTAATAACTTGGTGACGAGGGCTCTGTTATTGCTTTTATCGTCTACTTTTTTTTTTTTTCCGTGCCCAGTTTGGCTATTTGAGGAAAGTACGTTGCCAAGTGTCTATAGTACAATTTTCCTATGTGGGATATGTAAAAGCAGAAACAAAGCAGCCCCCAAATTCCTCTTTTTTAAAATTCTTCTTCACAAAGACAGGCCCAAATCCCTTCCTTCCGCTTTAATCATCTGCCTCATGACAAGTCCGAAGCTTCTCCAAGTAACTGTGTCAAATCAGATTAAAATTTTAATTCTGCACTGGAAAGGCAAGTCAGAATGCCTCTGGTGATCTCAGAGTGTCTTCTTGCTCTTTTGTGAAGACAGCTCATATGACACTAATTCAGGGATCAGTGTCTGGATTAAAAAGAAGATGGAAAATGGTTGTTGAGAAGATGTCAACTGTGTCAACTGGTGTCGTCTGGGAACATTGCAGCCAACGGTTGTGGTGTTGGTAATGGCAGCTTGTAAGGAATAACGTGCTTGTACTTGGGCAAAATGTGTCCAAAAGTGCCACCTCATCTGTGCTGTGAGTGAGTTGCATCAAGAAGAATGGGCTCCTCCATCAGCTTTCATTTGTACGGGACCATTGATAGGCTTGAACATGGATGGCATTTGCTTGGTCCGGGACACACACTTCTCCTTTGTTTTAAAGTGATGACGTGACATTATTGAGTGTTCACTAGCAGGCTGCTGACACTTTGTTGACAGTTCACTCTCTCTGTATCTGCCTACTCTCTCCCACTCAGCCTCAAAATTCTCAGGGCCACCTGTCCAACCACCCATTCTCCTCCCTACCCTGATGTCAGGATGGCTGGGAGAGTGGCCCAAGGACAGGGAGTGGGGTGAAAATGAGGGGTGATATCAGAGGGTGGAAAAGAAGTTATGTACTAAACAGGAAGAGATGCGTGGGCTGCAAGAAGTGACTGCGTACTCACCAGAACTCCTCAAGGCATTTTGAAAGTCTGAATGTCAAATCACAAGCTACATGATGGAAAACGGAAGGTTCTGAGGGGGTGTCCAAGGATACACTTACCAGGTTGCCAGATTTAGCAAATGAAAATACAAGACATTCAGTTAACTTTAAATTTTAAGCAAACATTTCCTTTTTTTTTTTAGTACAAGTTTGTCCCATGCAACATTTCAGGCATACTTATATTAAAAAAAAAAATTCGTTGCTTATAAGAAATTCAAATTTAACCAGGTGATCTTTATTTTACCTGGTAACCCTAATAGAGACCTTATACTAAACAAAACATACATACAAACAAGCAAAACAAAACAAAACACACATTGTTTGATATCTATAACCAATAGGCATGAAAAAGGGGAAAATGATTAATTTAAAAAGTCATTCCATTTTTTTCATCATCTCTCCTCAGAAATCCTGAACTTCTTGTGATTTCTTCAGAAGTTACTCATATTTAAGCCTCAATGCAATTTCACGGGTGGTTCACTTTCCTGAAGTCCCTTCCCTACCCCAGTGTGGTTAATGTCTAGTCAAGACTCAAACAGATGAGATATAACTACTTTATTCTCTGGTGGACTCAGCCAATCCCCTTAGAGATCAGCACTGACGCACTCAAAAAGATGAGGGTAGGTACATTGGGCAGGGTGGGGACTGTGCAAACTGTAGAGTTCATACTCTGTCTGAATGTCTTCAAATTCAAATTATATACATATAGTCACGTCCAAGTCAGACAAGTGTCATACCCCCTTTGGCTCTAAAGCTGCCAGCTTTCAAGTTCTGCATAAGCAGCCTTGCCCTTTTCTTTGTGTTCCCATACAATCTCATGTTTACTTTTATTGCAGTGCTTAGCAGACTTGGTTATAATTCTTAACTGGTCTGTTTCCTCCCATTTTACTGTAAACTTTTGAGGTCATGGACTATGCCTAAGTCATCTTTGGATCCTAGGTGTGTAGGATGAGCTTCCCCGGTACCTAACATGGGCTCAGTGGATGTTTGCTGAATGGTTCGATGTATGGATGGAGGGGTGAACTTTAGATGCTGCCCTGCCTTGTACCAATTTTCATGATTTCCTCAACTTTTTTTTACTACCAGGGAGGCATTAAGGAACTAACCACCACCAATCTGTCAATTTGTTGTACTCTGGTGGCTTGTATGTTACTGTGGTGCTGGAAGCTATGCTGCCAGTGTTTCAAATACCAGGAGGGTTACCCCTTGTGGACAGGTTTCAGGGGAGCTTCCAGACTAAGGCAGAAGAAAGGCCTGGAGATCTACTCCTAAAAATTAGCTAATGAAGATCTTAGAGATCACCACAGAATATTGTCTGACTCACTTGCTTTGGACACATCATCAGGAGGGAGTAATCGCTGGAGCAGGACATTGTATTTGCAAAGTATAGGGCCAGTGTGGGTGTGGGAAGCCCTTGGTGAGATGGACTGGCACAGTAGTCACAGTGATGGACTCGAACGTGCTGGTGATTGTAAGGGTAACGCAGAACCAGGCAACATTTTATTCTGTTGTACATAAAGTCATCATGAGTTGGAATCAGTGTAATGGCAGCTAACAACACCTACATTTAAGGAACCACATACAGACCCTACACTTAATACATCTGACCTCCCATATTTGCCCATGTGTGGGTGCACACACACATAGAGGCTTCCATACTTTGAACCAAGAGAGGGATAAGGAAGTTTCCAACTGGAATATTTGCTCTCTTTGGATTAAAGGGCTGTGAGAAAGTGGGCTGCAATACCCAAAGTCTGGTCCCGTTTCCTCCTACATGAACACTGTAGGCATGTGTGTACCTGAGCCTCTGTCCCGTTTTGTATTAACTGCTTAGATTTAGACTGTGATTGCTTGTGTTTTACTTCATATAAAACAAAGGGAAAGGAAAATGCCCTCCGTCCTATTTTGTCTAACATCGATTTTGTTTTCTTTTTCTGTAGCTTCAGTAAGTGGTGGAAATCATTATCCAGAAAAGTGTAAATGTGTTTGAACTGTTCCCCTTGAAACTCATGGAAACATTTCACATCCAATACCCAATCCTTTCCCTGGCTCCGCCTTTCCTTTCCACAGTGGGACCTCTCCAGCATGTCTTCACCTGTTTTTTGCTAGTTTGGCCACATTTTGGTGCTAATGAGGACCCAAGCACTAGCTCAATTCTTCTTGGGTCACTTGGATTTCATGGGGCAAGTTTTTGATCTGGGGCTGCAGGGTCAAGCCTGAGCCCTGGTCAATGCTCTGGGAGTTGCATCGTAGGAAGAGTATGGATAGCTTAGTGCACCAGCTTGCTGGACAGCAGCTACAAAGCTAGTTGCAGTCATAGCTGTGGTGGTGGTGGGAAGGGCCCATGGATACCCACAGGAAAGGCACGTATTTTTGGCCCAGCTGGCTTCGTACCATGTCCTCTCCCCTAGGTAGGGCATAAAATGTGCTCTCCTGAGCCCCACCCCAAAGGCTGCCCCCGAGAATGTTCTCAAGCTTGAAACTAATCCCTTATATTCTGTCTTGCCTTTGGTTGGGATATCATTTTGAGATTTGATGACTAGATGCTTTGAATCTTCTCGGTCCAGGGTAGAGGACACCAAAAATTCATTAATTCATGCAATAATTTATTCCAACAAGTATTTATTTCGCATCCCCCTTGTCTGGACCTAGAGGATGTCTTATTAAAAGAGACAGAGTTTGTGCTGCCAGAAACCTCACATACTAGTGAAAAAGACTAAAAATAAATATGTGAGTCCATGTGCATTTACTTGTCCAGTGGGGGTAAGCCTCATAAAGAAACAGAAAGCAGAGGAAGGGGAATATAGAAGGAGAACAGAGTGCTGTTTGGGGATGTAGTATAGTGTCTAGGTTGAGTTCATGAGCTCCGAGGCAAGACTGTCTCAACATCCATTAAGTGTGTGATCACGGGTGAGGTACTTAACCTGCCTGTGCCTCTGTTTCTGCATCTATAAAATGGGCTAATAATAATCTCACCTCACTGGGCTGTTGTGAGATATGAATGAATAAATTTATGTCAAGAAGTGCGGTGCAATTGATTGCTTTTGTGTGGACTTTCTAGCCATGATCTTGCACCTCCCACCCAAGTGATTAAGTGGGACTGTGCAAATAAGGTAATTGTGGCCCACCAAGGGGGTTGGTCAGTTTTGCCATCCTGTTGGGCTTGAAATGAGCTACCCCAGAGGCAAGAAGGAGAGGATCCTTCCAGTACCAAGGAAGAAGAGCCAGGAGCGGAAAGCCTGTCCTTTCCTGTGCTAAGAAGCTCCTGGAACCAGGAGACTGAGAAAGAAAGAGAGAGAAATAAACAGAGAGCAAGTTGTAATCCTGAAGGAGGCAGGAAAGACTGGCAGGAAACTGCCCAGTGGGGTTCCCGGCCCATGGAGCGAGAGATCTAAGTGCCTTTGGGCAGAGGCCTAGGGCCAGAGAGAGGTGTGCCTGCCAGCATGGGTGGGGAGAGGCTGCCCTGATGGAAGAACTGTGTCCTGAGTGTTCCTGAACCTGAATTGTAACCTGTTAATTCCCTAATAAGCCCCATAATCGTGAGCATTGTCTGTGAGTTCTGTGTGGCCACTGCAATGAATTATCAAGTCCAGCACAGAAGTCAAGAGTGCCGTGGGAGGGACAGCTGGTGTCAGAATTGGTAAAGATGGTGGAGAGAGAAGGCATGTCTGACCTCAGCCTCATGCCTCATAGGAATCAGCCTTGGGCTGTTGATCTTGATTCTCCTTCCCCCTTGTGAAGCTAGAGGAGGTCAGACACCACCCCCACACCATTTTTACAAGAAGTTAGAACAAAGCCTAAGCACAGTGGTTAAGAGCTCAGCTGCTAACCAAAAGGTCGGCAGTTCGAGTCTATGAGTCACTCCTTGGAAACCCTGTGAGGGAGTTTTACTCCGTCCTATAGGGCCGCAACGAGTTGGAATCCACTCAAAAGCAGTGGGGCGGGTATGTAAGTGTTGGCTGTTCCTAGCTTTCCTTCGCCCTGTTCCACTCCTTTGCCCAGCTATGGCTGTGGAGTTTCCTGCCCACTCCCTACGCTATTCCAACGTATTCAGAAATGATTGATTTTTTTCTGGAAATGAAGTTCATTTTTGATGTGTGATAATGAAGACATTATATTTAAGACATCATCCTACGCCAAGGGTAAGGGAAGACAGAATTTAACTTGGAAGATTCTGTTTCACATGTAATTTGAGAAGCAAGGGGAATGATTTAAAATTTTCTGTTAAGTAATTTTATTTCATTTTGTTTTTACACATGATGCTGTTAACTAAAATTGTTGTAAAATTGTTGATATTTATGGTTGACCTATAAACTCAGTGATTTCATGTGGCTAAACTTACTGAAACAAGTAGATATCAAGTTGGACTTCTTATTTGTCACTCAACTTAGCATCTCACATCATCAATCTGGTTAAGTTCTTGACTTATTTTTGATAAATATGAATGCCCATTGAACCTTTTAAGCACACCATGACATGGGTCACAAATGAAGTTAGCTTTAGCTGTTTTTGTGAAATCGCTCTTTAAAATTTCTCTGAGTTTTCATGATACATGTTTCTTTATATAGTTATTTTCCATCTTTAGCTTACACTGAATTTTCATTGGACAGCCATTAATTTGTTTCCAAATATAGCTAAGACTGCCAGATGTAAGCTATTACTATTATCATTGCCTGTAGAATGAAAAGTTAGTGTGTGTGTGTAGATATATATATATAAAATATATATCAATGTTAGTAGATATATATATACCATGTCATAGAAAAGGATATACATTAACACTATATTATATATTGAAAAAGAAATTTTGTTATATCTTTACCTTCCATTTCCAACTTAAATATCCTAATATTTCCTCTTTATTTTTTTAATATTTTCTTGTCCTTTATAATAAAGGAAAGTTATGTTAATCCGGAATCAATGGTTTAAGTAAGATGACCAAAACAAACAAAAAACCAAACCTGTTGCCACTGAGTCGATTCCAATCCGTAAAGACCCTATAGGACAGAGTAGAACTGCCCCATAGGGTTTCCAAGGAGCAGCTGGTGGATTCAAAATGCCAACCTTTTAGTTAGCAGCCGAGCTCTTAACCACTGTGCCACTAGGGCCCCAAGAGAGTGTGAAATATGGTTTTTACATATGTTTATTGACACACATCCAGATATAGTTAATATCTCATTGCTTAGTAACAACATTCCACTCTTTGTATTTATGTTTACTTTTTTTCCTGAGAATCTGTCTCTGGCTCTTGGTCTCTCTCTGTCATTCACTGTTTCTCTGGCTTCCCTTTCTTCTCTGCCCTTCTTCAAATTCGAGACCAGAACACCCTGAAGGCTAGAGACCTGGGGACGAACAGTTGAAGTGTGAGCATCTCTGAATCAGAGTGGCAGGAAGTGTGACCAAACAATTCATTAACCATGTGCTTTCCATCTAGGGGTCAGATGGGTCACCTGCCATCCCATAATTAGCGCGTGTGAAACATCTTTTTTACCTCAGGCTAGTGAACTAAAGTTAAGACTTTATTCTTGCTAGAGATTGATAGAGAAAACTGGGTCCCAAGCAACAGGGTAGCTTGGGGTTGGGGAAGCCATAGTGGAATGCTCCTCTGAAGGTCATGTCAATATTCCTTGTCCAGAAGCTGTCAATGTGTCAAATGACAGTGTCAACGTGACAAAATAAAGCCAAACTGGTGACTAAACATGCCATGAAAATGTCTTGTATTTCAACCAAGCCCACAACCTCAAAACCAAACATTGAAAAAATATATATTATTTATTTTAAATTAAAGAGCAATGAGAATTTAGCTTATTTAGGAAGGAATTCTTTTCCTGGTAGGAATTACAGATCTTTGTTAAAAAGAAATTATAGAAATTCTCGAGAGGTTTTATCCTTAATGTTTTAAATAACTAATCCACCTTTTAGAAAATCCATCCAACAGGTATTCATTGAGTTCCTAAAAACAAACAAACAAACAAACCAACAAACAAACCCTTTGCCGTGCAGTCAATTCCAACTCACAGTGGCCCTATAGGACAGAGTAGAACTGCCCCTTAGGGTTTCTAAGGCTGTAATGTCTATGGAAACAGACTGCTACATCGTTCTCCCACAGAATAGCTGGTGAGTTTGGGCTGACCTTTCGGTTAGCAGCTGAGCTCTTAACCACTGCGCCACCAGTGCTCCATTGAGTTCCTAAAGCAAACCAAACCCGTTGCTTTTGAGTTGATTCCGACTCATAGTGACCCTATACTGAGTCCCTAAACCCTAGGGTGGGCAAAATGCCATGCCAGGTATCAAAAAGGTACTTCATTTCTGGACGGTTTAATCACTGAATTTTCTTTTCTGTTGTCAGTTTGGTTTAAATCTGTGCAGCTATATCTCATTTTAAACAACGAACATGCAACTGAAAAAATTATGTGCAAATTGAATTTTCATAACTTGGGCAGGTTTCAAGCAATAATAATAATCATCTCAGTTTGCATTAGGTGTCCACAGATTATCATTTATTGAGTCAGTGAGCAACATAGTGAATAGTTAACGGTATCTTTAGAGAAGGATTTCTCAGCCTCAGCAGAATTGATATTTTGGGCTGGATAAGTCTTTGTTGCAGTAGTTGTCCTGCGGATTGTAGGATGCTTAGTAGCATGCCTGGCCTCTACCCTCCAGATGCCAGTAGCAATCCTCTATTCCAGCTGTGACAACCAAAAATGTCTCCAAACATTGCCAACTGCCCCCTGGATGGAAACATCATCCCCAGCTAAGAAAAACTACTGTAGAGTAAAGTGTATTAAAACTCAAAAAGTGAGAGTAGGTAGGGGAAATGTTCTTCTAGTGTCTCAACTAGTAAAATAACCCTACATCTCTAAAACAGCTCTTCTTTGGGTTTCAATGAGAATATGTACATACATCCTCAGTAATCAAGTTCAATGATAATAAAAGCAGTCTTCATTATTATTAGGCAGCATCATCTTTCAATTTCAAAAATATTTAGTAGTTATTCTAACAAATTGCATCAATCAGCCTAGAATGTTTGGTTGTCCAATAAAAAATATAAAGTCTCTACATATGTCATCCATTTTATCACTCATGTAGTCACAGCCCAAAGCTAAGACATAACTAATCTCTTGCTTCTTTACTCTGCAACTCTCTAAACTGCTTGGAAATTGGATTTGTGCTGGAATGGGAGCTGGTAAGGGTACCACGCAGAGTTTTAGTCCCTCACACATCTTCCAACATTTGACCTTTCATAAGCAGAACTTCCTGAATGCTAGCTCCTGTGAAAATAAAATTCCTTCCTAGAGTTGAATAGTACTTGGCAGACAGCTCATCAAAACACACCTTTATGACTATAAAGAACCTGGAAGATGTCTGTATAACTTAGCAAAAACCAGTAATTATTACATTTTAAATTGTCCCTAATTATTGGAGAAGTACTACAAATTTTTCTCCCCAGCTAATGCTCCATTATTATAAGACACCTGGTAATGGAAGTTTTAATATGTTCACTAGAGCCAGTCAACAGTGAAGATTAACTCAGTGCCCAGCTTGATGGAGCTAATGGCGGAAGACCAGTTAATAAAACCAACACATTCCAATTTTTGATCATTTATACAAGAGGTTGTTGGGAGTGTGATTTTTTTTTTTAAGGCCATTTAATTACATACCCTGATGTCTTCACTCAGCCATTCTTTAAAATATATTTTCCCAATTTTAGCATATACTCCTTCCTTACTCTCAATTAGCTATTGCATTGGGTCTTTGCTTCCAAGCCCCATAAGTAATAGTAACTTAATTTTCCAAGCCATAAATCAGGCAGACTTATGTTCCATAGCACATGTTCCAGTTGTTTTTAATCAGCAACAGCCTGCTACCCAGAGGTCGGAAGCTTTAATTCAGAGGGTTCCTATGCCTATTTGGAGGAAGAAATCTTTTGGCTTCCTAGAATTCCTTTTGTGAATACTTAAGAACCCTCTTGGCAAAGGTTGAAATATATGAAACATTTCATATAGAATTTTTCTTTAATCCAATGACTGTATGTACTCCTTTCTACCTCAGCTCTAAGATTTAAAGAAACATCTAGCAACATTCCTATACATATGTATTCTCCTGATTTTTAATATGATACTTTAAAAAAAAAAAAAAAACGGGTGCCTTCAAGGAAAAGGGATATTAGAGAAGGAGTTAAGAGATGTTAGATTTCTAGAAACCTTTTAAAGGGAGTAACCTGAAAAAGTAGTAGTATTGGGATAGTTTAGGTTTGGTATTGTCTAGAGCAAGAAGAAAACTACATAAAATTTCTTCAAATCCCTACAGACTCAGAATTCCTAGGACACCATTTTATGATCAAAAAAGGATCTTAGGGATACTTTTTATAACCTCCTCATTTCATATATGAGGAAAGTGATGCCCAGAGAGGTTTTAAAAACAGACAAAATTTACATGCCTATTAGTGCAAAGCTGGAATCAGAGCTTGGTTACTCTGTGCCTTTTTATCTTGTACCTGAAACAAAATCCAATAAATAGTTAGTTATCCAGATAGTTTTTCTACCTAATATAAAACATCCAAATGTTTAGCATTTTTGATTATTTATCAACCTTTACTATTTCATATAGATATATGGTAGTAAAATTTTAGAATATCAAGAATCATGAAAAACAAAACAAAACCCTAAAGGGTACCAGAGTACAAAAAATGTAAAGACTACCTACATTTGAAAAGAAGTCAGACTGACATAAGAATTCTCATCATCAACATTGGATGTAAGAATACAGTACGAAAATCTTAAAATGCTGAATTTCTTTTAGTTGTGGGTGGGTTTTACATTTGTATGAATAGTGCTATTATTCAAGCATGAATTTGAAAGGAAGACAGTTTACTATATATGAGAAGTAAGACAGTTTAGCTCCTGTAAACGTTCTAAAAGAATTATAAGAAGACATACACCAGAAAAAGAAACATGGATCCAAGAGGAAATAATGAGATAGAAAAACCAAAGGTGAGCACAGATGTTAGGAAAATAACGCTAGTTTTAATAAGCATTCATTAAAAAAAAAATATGGAAGTAAATTTTCAGAATATATCAATGAGGATTTAGTGGGGTGGGATGAGAAAATAAGAGTGAAAAAACAGAATCATTCTACAAGTCTTTTTATCAGAAAAGAGTACAGATACTGATGTTAGAAAATAAATTTAAGTAGGTGTGCATAAAATTCCAGTGAGACAATAGAATATAAAAATGGAAAATAAAACTTTTAAATGAATAGAGTAAAACTGGAATGCATAGATGTTAATCAACCAAACAAAACTCTGAAAAAATAACAATTAGAAAAAAACCACAACCTTCAGAGAATAAGGTGGCAGAAGTGTATCCAAATTTAAAATATTGTAATGAATGTGAATGGCTTAAACTCATTTAATAAAAGAGTTATTAAATTGAGGTCATTAAATTAAGCTACTGAGTAAAAAAAATAGAGGTACTTTATGGCTGTCACTTATAAAGAGCGTCTGACCTTGGAATATTCAATATTTAAGGGAGAAAAAAGATACATCAGGTAAATATCAATGCCATTTAAGATAAAATTCAAGGAAAAATATTTGAAGGGACCTACCCAACAAGAATATAATTTTCAAGAACTTTTATACTTCTAACAATATGGCTTTGTGATCTTCAATTGATTAAACTACCTGAATATATTGAAAATACTAGCTTTGGTGGGAAATTTTAACATACTTTTTTTTTTTTTTTCCAGAAACCAATGAATCATTTAGTCAAAAGTAAGTATGCTATATAGGTCTCGAACGCCCAATTAGCAATCTTGATTTCATAAATATCTGAAAATTTAGGTACCAAACAGAGAATACACAATCTTTTCGAATACAGTAGATTATCTTCTAGGCTATAAATAAAGCTCAACAAATTTCAAAATACTGATACAACATACCCCATACTTGCTCACTATATCATAATATAATTAGAAAGCAACAACAGGCAAAACAAAACAAACAGAAAATACTACTATCACCACTATAATACCCAGTCATTTAAAAGGTAAGAAGTATAATTAGATGTTTGTTTTCACAAAGATGACTTGATCATTTGGAAGACAGATTAGAGGAACATAGACCACTGGAGAAGATTTTCCCAGAATCCAGGTGAGAGGTGATCAAAAGGCCATGGAATTGGAAAAGAAGAAATAGTTTCAATCGATATTTTAGAGGGATGAACTTCAATAAATATTTCCCATCTAATTTGGGGGCAGTTTTCAAGTTATTTAATTTTGTTTGCTGTTTGTTTCTACTTACTCATTTTCTTTCGTTTTGTTCCAGACTCGCTGCAGATGTGGCATCTAACAGATTAAATAAATTCTACTGTGAGATTAGTGGATGCCTGAGGACGGCCAACGCTTCTTGGTGACTAGTGGCTTCACCGACCTCACTCCGCAAGTTGTAGATATTGGGCAGAGTCCCTGGGTGGTGAAGCAGTTAAGAGCTTGACTACTAGTTCAAAGGTTGGCAGTTCAAGCCCACCAAAAGGTACCTCAGAAGATAGGCCTGGCCATCTGTTTCCAAAAGGTTACAGCCTTGAAAACCCTATGGAGCAGTTCTCCTCTAAACACAACAAGTCTGAAAGATACAGTTGTAGATACTGGGTGAAGGGGAGGATAATGCACACAAGTGCATGCCAGCTCCAGGAAGACTCCTTTCCTTGTCCTGGGAAGCCCAAGGGGTGTCTAACCCCAGCTCTGGTGGCATCCAGGGAATATACTCCCACACACAAACACCACAGCACGGGGACTTCTCTAATTGGTTGTGTTTGGCATCCAAGTCCTCACCACAAGTTGGCAGAGGCTGTGTCAGACACAGAGAAAGATGTGTCTGTGGGTATGGCCGTCTCTGAAGCCATGGTCTCAAAGTGGTGGCTGGTGATTCAGGCTAGAAGGACTGTGCAGACGCAGCAGAGGGAGCCTTGAAAGGAGTTGAGGTTTTATCAACACCTCAGCTTTGGCTACTTTGGCTACGTCCCTAAACCTCAGAAGGGTGAGTTATAACACTGGAAGTGTTACAAGAACAGACCTCCTGGGGAGACTGCTTGCCATTCCTCCCCTGGATGTATAGACTCTGATCTTTACGTCTGAATCCCTTTTGTGTAATCCTAATCTCCAGTCCACATGGTGCCAAATGAGAAGGGAAAATTTAAATACAGCTTTTTTTTATGCTTTACTACGGAGCCCTGGTGGCAGAGTCCTTAAGTGTTAGACTGCTAACCAAAAGGTCAGCAGTTCGAATCAACCGGCCACTGGAAACCCTATGGGACAGTTCTACTCTGTCCTATAGGGTTGCTATGAGCTGGAATCAACTCAACAGCAACTTTTACCAGTTTTTATGCTTTATTAATACATATTCAGCTAAAAATTTCTTAAAACCCCTTAATAAAGTTAGAAAGAAAAAAAAGTAAGAGAAAGGTCAGTTATGGGTCTTGTGTGTGTGTCTCTGTTCTCTTTCTTTCGTATTTTTAATCCAAATACACTCACTCCCCTTTGGCTGGCATTCTTTGAAGTGGAAGAAGGAGCAGGTCATATAAAAGCCAGATCCTCTGCGTGGGTCTGCAAGAAGTTTGTATAAGGACATGTTTGCTGGGCACGTGGTTTATGTCAGCATTTTGCCCCCGTGGTAGGGATGATGCCAGGGCTCAACTGAAGAGCTGAGAGACAGCTGACAGGGCAGTGACCCCCCTCTTAGAACTCACTCTTCCACAGCTTCCTCGAACCTCTCACACACACTAACACGTTACTCAGCATTTCTTTCTTTCTCCTCCTTACTGCTTCTACTTTTTGTCCTGCTCTTACTTGCTTTCTTTGACTTTCTTCTCTTTTTCTTCCCTGCTTTCCCCAGCCCCAGAATGACTAAAAGAGTAAGGATTAATTTCTTAACTTTTAATGATCATCAGCATGTGGGTTTTAGAGAAAATGTGGGAGTGAAAGAGAATGTGTGTGTACGTGTGTCTGTGTGTGTGTGCGTGATAGAGAGACACACAAAGAGAGGGTATGAGGATGAGTGTTTGT
Organism: Loxodonta africana; assembly: GCF_030014295.1. Lineage (NCBI taxonomy): Eukaryota > Metazoa > Chordata > Mammalia > Proboscidea > Elephantidae > Loxodonta > Loxodonta africana. The sequence continues at coordinate 21,079,303 of NC_087359.1, forward strand.
GAGAGTGATGTTAGCTGACAAGCAAAATATGCTATTAGAACAAACAAAACCCAAAAGAGACTGGATTATAAAAAGTGCTGCCTCCTAAGTCATTGTTGTTAACTGCCACGAAGTTGGCTCCTGGCTCACAGCAGCCGCATGCAAAACAAAACAACGTCAGACTGTTGTGATCCAAGGGTTTTCACTGGGTGACTTTCAGAAGTAGATTGTCAGGCCTTTCTTCCTAGTCCATCTAGGTTACTCATATAATTTACCTTGTGGAAATGACGTTTCATATTATTCCTTCTTACCTACAAAGACTGGTGGTGAAAGTTGGTGTGCTGAATAATTTGATCATGGTAGAATGCAAAACAAACAAACATCAACAACAAAATCTTTGTTTAATAGAGCAATCTTAATGATTTTTGGGAAGGGCTAAGGTGGGCCAGACACCCAGTGGTACCATGGAAGAGAAGCCCTGGTGAACCTGTTTCCATTAAGAGTATAAGTAAGAAAACTCTATGGAGCAGATCTACTCTGTAACACATCAGGTTGCCATGAGTAAAAATCGTCTTGATGGCAACTAAAAGCAACAACAAAAGGTTGGGTAGAAGCCTTTGAAATATGGGGTAGAGGGCTGTGCTGTTTTGTATAAAAATGGATCCCCATGGGGAGGGGAAATTTGGAGGGTGGTCATGAGAGAAAGGAGGAAGTAAATATTAGTGCAATAAGCTGAGGCATAAGAAAACACAAAACTCCGCATCCTTGGAATACAATACCGAATGAGCAACAGCTGCCCAAAAGCAAAGATGAGTTTTCTGTTTTCTTGAATTAAGAAGCATGTTCCTCATGTGTATTATTGTTTGTTTTGTAGGCTTGTCTCATCCTTAAAAAGTGGGATTTGGGAGTGGCTTCAGGGTGTCTGGGGGCTATAATCTTGGGGGTTCCTTCCGTCTCCGTCAGACTAGTAAGTCTGGTCTTTTTTTTGTGAATTTGAATTTTGTTCTACATTTTTCTCCTGCTCTGTCTGGGACTCTCTATTGTGACCCCTTGGAATCCATGTCTTAATGTGTACCTCAGGGCCCCAAAGCAAATTTCATGAGAATATTCCTCAAATACTCTCCAAACTGGACAAAAGCCATCAAAGGATTTGTGTGTGTGTGTGTGCGTGCACGTGTACTTGACAAACAAAAGGCAAGAGGTTACATTGTTTACCTTGATCACCTTATACAACTTTCTTCAATAATAGAAAACAAAAGTGAATGAGAATTTGGTAAAGATAAGTCATGCCCACTTTGACTTTTCTACCCCCTCACATCCCTAGATCTTCCAAGGATGCGGAGTTTTGTGGTTTCTTTGCTGACCTGAAATGACATCTTTGTCTTCACTCTGCCCCACAGTAGACCACTTTCTTCCCTAAACCATTCTCCAAAGGTACCCATATTTGTACAACCCTAGGAATGAAAAGTGAAAACAATAAGATTTCCTGTTTATCAAGGTCCATTGTTGTCGCACCCTGCGGGTGAGCTGAGTTTTCTACAAGGTCCTGAATGGATTAGAAGGCCCCCAAGCATATGGAAAATCTGGAGACTAAGGTCTAAGTAATAAAAATAAAAATAAAATAAATAAAATAAATTGGGAATGCCAGTTTCTGGTAATGATTTGTTTTCACAGTAACTGAGAACACCCATAAACCTGCGATTAATCACACATTTGTGGTGAGGGTAAGCTGGGGGAATTAGGGGGCTCGTTGAGACTTGGGTTATTAGTGCAGCTGCTTTTCATTGACGGGATCTGGGTTCAAATCTCAACCAACGTTACAAATGAAAATGTCATTTTGGAAGTTAATTAGCTCTTGCAATAAATACTGGCTACTTGATTGATGTATCTAAGAAATCATTACCCAGGGGAAAAAAAAAATATATATATATATATATCCCGTTAGGAGAGTCAGGCTAGTCAAAAAGTCACACATTATTGAAACAATCTGATTTTCTTAATATTCCAACCACCTGCAAATAAATAGAATTTATTAAAAGAAGGTGGAGCTTCTGGTAATCAGGGCTTGTGAAAGAATGTCTGAAAGTATTCAGAATTGTAGAATTTTAGGTTTAGAAGAAATTCTTTAAAAGCTGTTTAATCTAACCCTTGTTTTTTATAGAAGGGAGCATAGATTTGGGGGTTAAGTGACTGGCTCGTAGTCATGCAGTTCCTTAGTGGGGGAAATAGGGCTGGCTTCCAGGTGTTTGGCCCTTACACATGGTCTTTGAATTATTCACATAGACTCTAGCTGGGACCTTCCCTCGCTTCTCAGACGCTTGGTCTTTCCCAGTTGCTCACCCCCAAGCCTTTTCTTTTGTATGTTCTGTGCTTCAGAAGGTTCTATCTTCATCAAAAACTCAAAACTAGCTTCTCTACAGTGGTGGCTTTTTTTTTTTTTAGTGAAGATTCTTCTATCTGTGTAGTCATTCCCACGTAGAAGAAAATCAGCAATATACATCACTGTCTTCATTTTACACTGTTGTTGTCAGGTGTCTTTGAGTCCCTTCCGACTCATAGGGACCCCATCTGACAGAGTAGAACTGCGTAATAGGGTTCTCTAGGCTGTAATTTTTATGGGAGCAGATCGCCAGGACTTTTCTCCTGTGTGAGCTGCCGGGTGGGTTCGAACCATCAACCTTTTGATTAACAGCGACGCACTTCACTGTTGCAACACCAGGTCTCCTTCAACTCCGAGTAAATTTGGCTAAAATTAGAGAAGGGTGAGGTATAATGTTTTGTAAAAGAGCAGACAGCCATTCCGCCAAAATCAACATTTCGACATTTGGTCTATGGGCATCAATGTCTACTTTTTCCCTAATCAGAAATGTTTAATTGCAATCGACTTTTTGAAAAGATTGTCCTATAGGGTGGCCATGAGTCAGAATCGACTCAATGGCACACAACGACATGAGTTTTCTATTAGTACCTTATTAAGCAGTTGCTGTCAAGAATTCTTTCTCAGTGAACGACACAACCATCCTCCTGACGGTTCAAATCAAAAATCTGTGAAGCCACCCCTGATTTTTCCCTCTTTTTTAACCTCCACACCCAGTCTACCATTTCTCCCTCTCGAATGCATCTCAATTCTATCCCGTCCTCTTCCTTCCCAGCGCCAATGCGTTTTTCCTGGGATTATTGTAATTGCCTTCATTCTGCTTTCACTGCCTCAAGTCTTGCCCCTTTCTCTGCACCCCTTCCAATTTATTTTCTACATCGCCAGAGTAATCTTTCTTAAATGCATGCCCGAGCATGTCATTCCCTGCTCAAAATCCTTCAATTACACTCAATTGCATTCATAATACAATCCAAACTCTTTAGCAAGAGCCACTTTAAATCCTTTGTGGAATAAAATGGAGATGTAAATATAAACATAGATGCCTGCTTCCATGAACTCCGTAGCAGAGCACATAAGAAAGACCCTTTGTAATCTGGCCCCTGTCTCTCAGTCTTATGCCTCAGTCCTTCACCTCTCACTCCTTACAGACTGCGGGCACCCTGGCCTGCTAACCAGGGCTTCCAACAGGTTCGTTCTGGTTCAAACCCTGCTGAGAATTTGCTCTTCAAGCAAGTGTGATGAGTTGGTTCCAATTCAAAGTGACCCTTGATGCTGACTGGGAACTGATTCTAAGAACAAATAGCAGAGCAGTGGCTCTCAAAGTTGGTCATACTTAAGAATTACCTGGGGATCTGGTTAATCTGTAGACTGTTATTAAGAACCAGTTGAAAGCCTTTCTGCCAACATATCGGTGGGCATGTTATACTGGTGCTTTCTCTGCACGGAGTTCACCCTCCGCTAGATCTAACACCTTCATCTTTTAAGCCTTAAATCAGCTGTGGCCTGTACTGGGAGGCCTGTTGTAGGAGTGAGTTTGGGACCCCCTTTAGGTTCTATCCTGTCTTATAGGATCACTATGAGTCGGAATCGACTCACTAGCAACGGGTTTGGTTTTTTTTTTTGTTTCTTTGTTTAGGAGCCCTGGTGGCATAGAGGTTAAGAGCTACGGCTGCTAACCAAAAAGGTCAGCAGTTCAAATCTACCAGCTGCTCCTTGGGAACGCTGTGGGGCAGTTCTACTCTGTCCTATAGGGGTTATTATGAGCCAGAATTAACTCCACAGTAATGTTTTTTGTTTTTTTTTTCTGGATTCACCTAGCATTCTGAGTATTTCCCTATCAAGTGCTTATCACGTGTTGCTCTTGTTAGTTTACCTGTTGATCTCCAGACTGAATTTGTTGAGGGTAGGAACTAGCATACACATTGACCCATTGCCATCAAGTCACTCATAGTGACCCTGCAAGACAGAGTAGAACTACCCCATAGAGCTTCCAAGGAGCACCGGGCAGATTCAAACTGCTAATCCTTTGGTTAGCAACCGTAGCACTCAGCCACTATTCCACCAGGATTTCCATAGCATTTGGCATTTGGGAGGAACCTCAGTTCAGATGTGCAGCTGTCTAATCTGTTTTGAAATGCTATATCATTTTTTTCCCCTCTGAGACTTTTGTGTTTTCTCCAATAAGTCATAAGGTGTTTACTGTAAACTCCTGGATGAACTGGGAGCTAAACCATGCATCTAGTGCGGGAGCACTCTCCAACACTTGGCTGGTGGTCATCTGGCATCTGCCTGACATCACGGCCTGAAACAACCCCAGGTGGGCTGTGGTGTCTTTGTATTGACATAATTCAGTCCTTTGCTAAAAATAGTTTGAGGGATGGATGTTGTTGTTGGGTGCCATCAAGTTGATTCCAACTCATAGTGACCCCAGGTGACAGAATAGAATGGCTCTGTAGGGTTTTCTTGGCTCTATGGGGCAGTTCTACTCTGTCCTATAGGGTCACTATGAGTCGGAATCGACTCGACGGCACTGGGTTTTTTTTTTAATATTTATGAGAGCAGATCTACAGGTCTTCTATAGAGCCACAGAGTGGGTTTGAACCACCAACCTTTTGCTTAGCAGCTGAGCGCTTAACCATTGCATCACTAGGGCTCCTTTTGGGGAATGCATAACCTAGGGTTTTTGTTCCTTTGAAAGTACTAACCATGGGTTTTCTCCTTTGTCAGGTAATTTGAAAAACTGTGAAATAGGTAAAAATGGGTTCTCTAGGGTAAAGGTTTATTCTCCCTTTTAGTTTTCTTTGGGCGTTTTTCCTCCTACCAAGGGCTCCAGTGCCCTGTTGTTATTGTTGTTAACTGTTGTCAAGTCAGCCCTCAACTCATGGTGATCCCATGTACAATAGGATTGGACCATTGTGACCCATAGGGTTTTCATGGGCTGATTTTTGGGAAGTAGATTTCAAGGCCTTTCTTCCTAGCCTGACTTAGTCTGGAAGCTCTGCTGAAACGTGGCCAGCATCACAATACACAAACCTCCACAGACAGGAGGGGGGTGGCCGTGCATGAGGGGCTTTGGCAAGGAATCAAACCCAGGTCTCCAGCATGGGAGGCAAGAATCCTACCACTGAACCACTACCGCCCTTTCCCCGTGCCCTAAGCTGCCCCAGTTTCCTTAATCCTGATTGGATAGTGCCCTGATTTCCTTACTCTTGATTGGACAGTGCTCAGGGTTTATATTTTCGCCTTCTTAGTTAAAAATCTGCAGAGCCTTTGTTCCCACTGTGCCACCAGGGCTGAAGGAAACTTTTAAGGCAGGCTGATTCACAGTAAGTGGCTGACGACTAACAATGGTTTTATTTTCCGTTCACGCACTCTTCGCATGTTAGTAGATTTTTCGACCTTAACCCAAAGAAATAAACTTGCAGCATTGGAATTTCAGACATCAGAATGGGTATGGGGGAGGGGAGTTCACAGGTGTTGCAGCAGGGCTTACACTTCTCAGCATCCTTACTAAACACACAGGGATGGATTACCCAATAAGCAGTGCACACAAAGGCTTACTTCTGCTTATTTACTAATCTGTAGCACACAATTTCACCTGTACGCATGTGAAATTGTGCCCTACAGATTGGTGAACACAAGCCCATGAGTACCTTGCTTACTGTAAACCTGTGTGTACCTTACCCCAAAACCTGTGGCCGTAGAGTCTATTCTGACTCATAGCGACCCTATAGGACAGAGTAGAGCTGCCCCATGTAGTTTCCAAGGAGCGACTGGTTAGCAGCCGAGCTCTTAACCATTGTACTACCACTGGCTAATCAGCCCCTATAAACATACCATCTGGGGTTCCCGCTATACTGCTTCAGTATTGGGCCAGTATGATTTGTTAAGGAGCCCCGGTGACGCAGTGGTTAAATGCTTGGCTGCTAACAGTAAGGTCAGTGGTTTGAACCCACCAGCCTGTCTACTGGAAAAAGATGTGGCAGTATGCTTCCGTAAAGATTGTTGTTGTAGTCACGTGCCACTGAGTTAATTCTGACTCATATCGGCCCTATAGCACAGGTAGAGCTGCCCCATAGGTTTCCAAGGCTTTAATCGTTACAGAAGCAGACTGTCACATCTTTATACCTCAGAGCAGCTGCTGGGTTCCAACAGCTGTCCTTTCGGTTAGTAGCCGAGCACTTTAACCATTGTGCCACCAGGGTTCGCAGCCTTGGAAACCCTATGGGGACAATCCCACTCTGTCCCACAGGGTTGCTATGAGGTTTGGTTTTTGTTTTTGTTTTGATATTGATTTGTTAACATAGTAGAAACAGTCCAAACGAGAACATCTGGTAGAGAAAACTCAGGCTTGATCTGAACTGGTGGCTATCTGCAAAAGATCTAATCTGGTGGGGGAAGCACGGCAGGTAAGTATCTGGGGAGCAGCAACACCCAGGTAGTTGGGTAGGTGCTTCCTGTTTGTCAGAGAATCCTATCGGGACCCAGCTTTAGAACCCAGCTGTGATAAGCACTTATAGAGGGAAAAGGTGCCATATACAATCAAGAGACTGTTTTAAAGGGCATCAAGGACTTTTTGCACTGTGGACTATCTGTTGATTCAGGCAGTAGAGCCCTTCCTCAGGACAATTTTTAAAATTTTGCTTTAATAAAGGAAACCAAAGAAGAATTGAGACCTTTGAATTATGGTGTTGGTGAGGAATATTGAATATACCATTGGTTGCCAAAAGAACGAACAAATCTGTCTTGGAAGAAGTACAGCCAGAAATGGTCCTTAGAAGCAAGGAAGGTGAGACTTCGTCTCACACACTTTGGACACGTTATCAGGAGGGACCAGTCCCTAGAGAAGGATATCATGCTTGGTAAGGTAGAGTGTCATCAAAAAAGAGGAAGCCCCTCAATGAGATGGATTGACACAGTGGCTGCAACAATAGACTCAAACAGCAACGATTGTGAGGATGGCACAGGACCGGGCAGTGTTTCCTTCTGTTGTGCATAGGGTCACTATGAGTCGGAACTGAGTTAGCAGCAACAACAGTTGGTTCCTTCCCGTTTCAAGGACCCTTCACTTCGCAAGAATCCTTCCCTGAAACTAGTTGTGATGTTGTGTCTTTCCACACCATATGAGCTCTGGCAAGGCTTCTCCTGCACTTCGCTGGCTGCCAAGACCCCGAGGGCTCAGCTACATCTTATTGTCTCCCTTCCCTGGAATGATTGAGGGATAGGCTTCGTAGAATTCTCTGGCTAGGTTGGGACAGCAAGACTCATTCCTGGGCCTTTGTTTCAGCTTGAAATACACCACAAATTAATTGGGCTGATACAGGTAATTAGGATTGTCACTTGGATTGTGGGTCTTTCCTCGGAAAAAATGTCTTTGAGTTGCCAGATCTATGCTTGGTATATTGGAATGTTAATGATTCATGGCCTTTAAAAGGAAAGTCTTTCCTTTGAATGGACTTCAGAGCTCAAGAAAATAAATTTGGACTGATAAGCACTCATTCTACAGCCTCCTGTCTTACTCCTTATTATAGCACAAAATTTAGCATAGTGTATGTCTCAAGGAGTTAGTTTGCAAACTCTCTGTAGACTCTTACTGTTATGACAACGATTTTTGATCTCTACCCTCAAATGGCTTTGTAGCAGAGAGAGAAATAACCTGATGTCTGTCTAGGTCAGCAGCTAGAGCAGACCTGACTTTGAGAAGAAACAGCTTGAGCAAACAGGGCTAATTTGCAATCAGTGTTAGAAAAGGAGACAAATAATACCAGTTGAGTCAGCTCCGACTCATGGTGACTCCCCGTGTGTCAGAGTAGGACTGTGCCGCAGAAGGTTTTCAGTGGCTGATTTTTCAGAAGTAGATTGCCAGGCCTTTCTTTACAGGCACCCCTGGGTGGACTTGAACCTCCAACATAGAATAATCAGGATCCTTGGCGTTGACTGCTGGTGGTAAGCATTACCATGTTTATGTTTATAAGTCTCATGAATGATGATATTGTCTCTTCTACTCAAAAGGATCAATGGGACTTCCAATTTTAGACCAGCACTAGACACAGATCTTCTGTATTTCTCGCCTCAGCTCCCCCTGGACACACATGCTTTGTATCTGATCCGAATTTCGATACTTCTGACCATGAGGTGGCTGCCTGATCCTTACCCCTCATAGGGCCTTATCCCTTACAGATGGAGCTCCATTTGGGAATGTACCCTGTCTGACTCCCCGTACTTCTCACCAGGGTGGCCCAGCAGAGGGCCCTAATCGCCTTCCTTCCCCTGACAGGTGAGTGCTGTTTAGCTGTGCACCAAAGCAACTCCAGCCTCCCTTGGAATTCAAACTACTATTGGCTGGAGAAGAGTCTTAATTTAAACTTTTTAAAATAAACATCAGCGAGTTATATTTAAGGAGCCGGTTGCTATGAATTGGAATTGAATTGATGGCAACAGTTTTTTTTTTTTTTTTTGCAGTGCAGTGGTTAAAGCACTCCACTCCTAACCGGAAGGTCGGCGGTTCGAAACCACCAGTGTCGCTGTAGGGAGAAAGATGTGGCAGTCTGCTTCCATAGAGATCTAGAGTCTTGGAAATCCCACGGGGTCACTATGAGTTGGAATCAATTCAACGGCAGTGAGTTTTGGAGTTACATTCACATATCATACAGCACACCTATTTTTTCCACTAAAGCCAACTTAAAAAAAATTAATTTTTTTAGGGACCAGTAGGTAGAAATATTTTCCAATTAACATTTAAAAAATATTTTGATCCTAGCAGAGCAGATTAATATTGGATGGAGAATACAGTTTAATGAGTTTTGGCTAATTTATACACTCATGTAAACATCACCCAAAACAAGATTTAGAACATTTTTATCTGCTCCAGAAAATTCCCTCATACTCTTTTCCAGCCCAGCCTCCATCTCATTCCATAGGTAATTACTGATCTGATCTCTATGTTACAGATTAGTTTTGTTTGTTCTAGAATTTCACATAAATGGGACCATATAGTATGTACTCGTTTGTGAAATAATTCTTTCAATTATTTGAAGGATTTTGAGATTTGTCCTTGTTTTAATGTGTATGTCATTAGTTTGTTCAAATGAAATTGCTGAGAAATGTTTTGTTTATAAATATGTAATAATTTGGCTATCCATCTCTCCATTGATAGAGATGGATAGATTCATTGTTTCCATTTTGAAGCACTTATGAAGAAAGCTGTTATGAGCATTCATGTATAAGTCTTTTTATGGACTTAATGTTTTCATTCCTCTTGAGTAAATATATATGAGTGGAATTCTTGGATCACAGAATAGGTGAATGTGTATTTTTTTTAAGAAACTGCCGCTTCTGCAAAGTAGCTGTATACTTTCACCAGCAACGTATGAGAGTTCCAGTTACCCCACGTCTTTGCCAATACTTGGTATTGTCGGTCTTTTTAATTTTGGTCATTCTAATGAGTATGTGATAGTACTTCAGTGTGGCTTCTTTACATACAACTTATTTTATTGCTTGTTGTTGAGAATATGTACGGCAGAACATACACCAATTCGACAATTTCTACACGTGCAATTCAATGGTGTTGATTTACATTCTTCGAATTGTGCTATCGTTCTCATTCTCCTTTTCTGAGTGTTCCTCCCCCATTAACAGGAGCTCATTACCCACTAAGTTTCCTACTAATCTTTCAAATTGCTGTTATGAGTCGGAATCGACTCAATGGCAGTGGGTTTTTTTTTTTTTTTTTTGGTTATCAATTTGATCCCATATAGATAGCTCTTAAAAGAGCACACTGCTCAAGGCAGACATTCTTTACTAATTAAATTAAATTATTTTTTGGTTTAAAGAAGACTTCAGGGGACATTTTTTGGTTTAAGGTTTAAGGTTCTTCATTCTGTGTGTGTTTTTTGATACTATTTTACTGTGTTTTCGGTGAAAGTTTACACAGCAAATTAGGTTCCCATTTGAAACTTTCTACACAAATTGTTCAGTGACATTAGTTCTATTTTTCACAGTGTGTCAACGTTCTTTAAGTGCATTTTAGTTGTTCTCTTTCCAGTATCTAGTTTCCCTGCCCCTTTATCTTTGCTTTAGAGTAATTGTTGACCTTTTGGTCTCATACAGATTTTTGTTTTTAATGGAGTACCACACTTGGGGGGTAATATCCTTTATTTTGTGTGCCAATCTGTTATTTTGCTTAAAGGTGACCTCGGGATAGTTTTGGCTCAAGCTTTTAAGAGTTTCACAGGGTGATAGTCTCTGGGAGTCCTCTAGTCTCAACTGATGCAGTAAGTCTGACTTTATAAAAATTTGAGTTCTGTTCTATGTTTTTCTCCCATCCAGTCAGGGTCCATGTATTGTAGCCCTGATCAGAATGGTCAGTAGTTTTAGCTGGGTAATTTTTTTTTTTTTTACCATCTAGTTCTTATGGTCTCAGGGTAGATTTGGCCATGACTTGTTAAGATGTTAGCCCTGTAGACTAATTTCTTCTCCTAGACTTTGGTTTCCTTCTTTTGCTCCTGATGAGTAGGGACCAATAGTTGTATCTTAGTTCATTGTGGTTTTAATGTATATCTCATGGTGTCTAAAGATGTTAAGCATCTTTTTATGTGCTTAATAGCCATTCATCTTCTTTGTGAAGTGTCTGCTCAAATAAGTGACACATTTTTATCTGAGTGTCTTCTTATTACTGAGTGATAAGTATTCTTTATATGTTCTGGGCACAGTTGTTTGGCAATGGTTTGATCCTTCAGTGCCATGCTTTGTTAGGTGAGGCCAAACATCATTTCATTTGCAGCTGATCTTTCTCTTCTGAGTACTCTGCCTCATGACCAGTGAATTATGAAATTTTCCCTCTGGCTGGTGGGTACAGGAAATATTACTGGCCTAGATGAATTCCAGAGAGTATTCTCTCTAGTTTTTTAAGGTGGTGCTTTTTCCAGCTCCAGGTAGTTTCCTCACAGCTATGTACTGATTAGTCCTCAGCTGAAGACTTGTGATCTCTGGGGTTCTCTCTCTGTGCAGCCCTATCCCATGTAGAATCTACCCTATAAGCTCTAGCCACCTTGACCTCCCCAGACTCTCAGTTCTGTCTCCTCAACTCAAAGAGAATGCTAAAGTCCACCTGGTTCCCCCGTTCTACACCACACCTTTGAAATTCTCTCCAGGCAGCAAGCTGTGTCAATCACCTTGGTTATTTATGTCCTCTCAGAGTTCCTTATCTTTTGTTGACTGATGCCTAATGTCTTTAAAACCATTATTTTCTGTATTTTGTCCCAATTTCTTTTTCCAGGCAAAAGGGTACATCCGGCCCCTTTTACTCCATCTTGGTCAGAAGCTGAAGCCACACAAGTAAAACCTTGATAAAATTAAAATTACATTAAAAAAAATGATCTCAGTTTTGTTAATAAATCCCAGTCCTCTGACATGCACAACTGAAGTTATAACAACAAAGCCTCCATAGTTTTTGTATATGAAAAACGATTTGGTTCTTTCCCAATAATTTTAGCTAAAGTACGCTTTTCTCTTTCTGATAACAGGTTTCTATTTTTGCATAAATCATCAATCTACTTTAAGTTGATCATATAATATTGAGGATAAAGGATACAGGGTCATTCCTCAAATATCTACCTGTATCTTCTTCAGATAAGGCATTTAACCTTTCTGATTCTTAGTTTCTTCCTCTGTAAAATGAAGTTGATAATATTTACTTTGCTTGGTTATTATAAAGATTAAATAAGATGTTTATAAAGGAACTAGCACAGCACCTGATGGATGTTAATTTTCAGTATTGCTTAATCTACTGTTATTGCTATTGTTGTTAGATGCCATTGAGTCAACTCCATCTCATGGTGACCTTATGCACAACAGAACAAAATGTTGCCCAGTCCTCCATCATCCTCACAATTGCTACCATGCTCAAGTCTATTGTGCTATTGTGCCAATCCATCTCAATAAGGGGTTCCCATACCCTTGTTGGTCCTCTGTTTCACCAAACATCATGTCCTTCTCTAGCAGTTGACCCCTCCTGATGATTTGTCCAAAGTTGGACAATGCCCTGTTGTGCTCCAAAAGGTTTTCGTTGGCTAATTCTTGGAAGAAGATCACCAGGCCTTTCTTCCTAGTCCATCTTAGTCTAGAAGCTCTGCTGAAACCTGTTGACCATGGATGATCCTACTACTATTTGAAATACTGGTGGCATAGCTTCCAACATCATAGCAACACACAAACCAGCATAGTACGACAAACTGACAGATGGGTAGTAGAAATACCGGTGGGATAAATGCATCAGTAAAGGAGATACAGAGATAGGCCATCCCTTGCATGGTCTCGTCAAAGCCTGCTACCTATGTGTGCTGGTAACTTGGCTTAAATAATTTCCTAGTAAATGTAGCTGGCCCTTGAAGCACACTATATCCAGTATTTCATCTCCCACTAGCAACCCGAGCATATAACTTGGCACACAAAGAACTCAGGCCTGCAAACAGCAGGTTAGTCTGCAACAGCGATGCCTGGAGTCAGTTGCCTGTGAGTCTCCAATCCAGACCAGGGCTGAGGGAAGTGCACTGCTTTCTGCATCTCTCAAGCCCAGAGCCAGCAGTTGGAGACGCACATCCATGGCAGAAGATCTGCTGCCTTAGCAGGTAATTAATGAGACGGTTGTGCATGACATTTGGAATGTGCCTAGGTGAGCAGGGCTGTAGTGAGAAGCCGAATAACATCCTTACGCTACCTGTCACATCATTTATGTTCACTTCTCTTGGCCTGGCCTCAGCACACAGCATAAATCCACAGCTGCAGAAACCGAAATCTCATATAAAATGGCAGGATTTATTTTGAGGTACTGAAAGGTTTATAGCCGCAAAAAGTTAAAATTTGCTGATTCGGCGTTTGGAAGTCTCTCTTTGATACCCCAACCCCTTTCGGCTCTCCAATTCGGTTCTCTGAATTCCAGTCTCCACAGGGAGACGAGGAAGGCGGGAGAAAATGGTGACATGGATGGAATTGCCTAGACTTTGCCTTCTCTCGGACTTTGTGGATTCATATTCAACCCGAGGAGCCCTTGAAAGCCGTCGTTTTGATGCTAAGACCCACGCACAAGAAAAAACAACAACCCTTCAGTTGTTTTTTTTCAGTTGTTTTCAGCTCTGGTGCCTGATGCATTTTGGACTCCAGAAAATTCTGTTTTCACCACATATTTTTAGAGTGCGGTGGTGAGTTTTCAGTGTTAGTTCTTGCGTCTTTACTGCTTTGGTGGGAATCAGAAGTTGGCCTAGGTCTTTAGTTCTGCATAGAATAAAAACCTGAGTTACCACTTCTGTGTTTAATTCAATGTTCAGCATTTCTTCTTCTGAATTCTGTGGCTCCTCCCTAGTGACTGGCCAGATTTCTGGTTTGTGGTCTGGTTCATTTATTGAGTGAAAAAGATAGACCCCCAAGTCTTAGACTACATGACAGAGACTGGATATCTAAGCTAAAAAAATGAAAACAAGCAAAGAAAAAAAAAAAAACAAAGAAATGTATACATGAAACGCCATGAAGGCAGAGGGTTGGAAGAGGGTATGATACATTGGTAAGAGCGGTAAGTAGACATCAGAAGTCCTCAGGTCAGGGACTGCTTCATTGACTACTGGTTTGAAACTACTGACCTCAATTATTTTTATCTGTAACAGGTGAAATATCAAATCAGTAATTTAACAATTGCCTTATCATCTTTCAGGGATCTTTGGAGGAAGGCAAATGAGGTAATACAGCCTTGAAAACTGCCAAGAGTTTTTGAAAATATCAGGCATGATGGTAACCTGGAAGCAAATTTAACCCATTGGCTATTGCTCTTCTTGCCCTGTGCCCATCCCACTCCCTAAAATCATTAGCTTTCCCCTCTACAAACCAAAAGGTTAGTAGTTCAAACCCACCCAAAGGCACCTCGGAAGTAAGGCTTATTGATCTGCTCCCGAAAACTCACAGCCTTGAAAACCCTACGGAGCAATTGTAGTCTGCCCACATGGGGTCACCGTGAGTCAGAATCGACTTGATGGCAACCAACAACAACTTCCTTTTTTCCAGCCCTCTCCTAACCATGAGATAGTAGAGTGGCCTTAAATCAAGGTTTTTTGAGCTCCATTGGCTAGTATTATCTTTTTTCTATGTTTCTGCTGCAATTATAGCACTTCTCAGGGCCCAGACTTACTGAAATGATTCCAGGGGCGTGTTTATGTTGGATCAGCCCTGGCCCCCGAGTGTAGTGGTAGCGGGCCGTGACCAATGGAAAAGGCCTTTAAGCTGCAAATGAGAAGTCTAAGACTGGCCCCTGGCTGCCCCCCTCCTCTGGTGGTCTCTTCTGGGGATGGGCCCACTTTTTACTTGAAAAGCAGCTTTGGGGGCTCCTTCACACAGTGAGCAGTTCCTGTACCACTCAGTTGCTGTTGCCCAGAAGTCGAAGGCTCACTTGTTCTGTTTGTAGGCAGGCTCATCTATGCTCCGCAAGGGCTTGTTGATTTCTGAAATACGCCTTAATGCTGTGAGGAGAGAAATCCTTTTACCTCTCTCTGCCCAATGCCAGTTCCAACAGCTGTAACTATTTCATTTTTAATTTGCTCCTTGCAACTCTGTCCCTGCTTAATCCATTAAGACAACTTTGAATGTTCCCGGCTCATATATTTATAAAGAAAAAAAAAAAATTAAGGGAAAAGACTTTGAAAAATGGTATCTAAATGGTAGCCAAATGTACTGAGAACTCTTCTAGGCTAAATTGGAATAATTTTCTTTCAAACATCACAAACACTCTAACTCCACAAAGGGACAGAGGGGTTTCATCGCTCTCAGAACCTGATTCTCTGTTTCTTTCCCTCTCTCTCCCATCTCTACTTCCTTCCAGAACTGTCCTTCTGGCCACTCCTCAGACACATTGCACCGTCCCTAAGTTTCCATGCCGGGTCCTCCACGAGTAATTTGCCTGTCTGTGGAGAGCCATTTTGGAGATCTGCCTCATCCTGAGTGCTCTGGGAGATGGGAGAAGGGGAAAGGAGGCCGGCTGCTTTAAATCAATCAGTTGACACTAATCTAATGTCTAATTAGCTCTGGGTGGGCGTGTGCTTTGATTATAGGAAGTGCCTCAGGCAAGGCCTGGTGTTTGAAGGGCTGTTCCACTCGTATCAATCACCCTTTGACAAGGAACTCTGGAAGGGGGGAAAAAATCTCCAGGAGTGCGTTTCTCTCTATCATCTGTTGATTATCTGTTTCCTTTTACATCCAATGGTCCAAACCAATGCTTTGAAACTCATCCGTTTGCTCTTAGCAGTGAGCGGCTGAAGACAGAGATAGACCCACTTTCTAGAGTCAGCCAAAACTACCCTTTGTGTCAGATAATTACTTCCTGTGTCACAAAAGACTGAACCATGTCTAATAAGTTATGCATTTAAAAAAAAATAAAAACCTAAATCAAATGCAAAAATTCTACTTATCAATATTGAGCTGAACATCAAAAAAGAATAATTCGTTGTTAAGAATTGTTCCTGTTTTTTACAGGAAATGATTAATAATTGAGCTGGTTGCTGTCCAGTAGGTTCCTGCTCACGGCAATCCCATGTGTGCAGAGTATAACCCCACTATTTAAGGTCTCCATTGGCTGTGATCTTTCGAAAGTAGATCACCAGGCCTACCATGCCTGAGGTAACTTTGGGTGGATTCTCACCTCCAGCCTTTTGGCTAGCAGTGAGCACTGAGCAATTTGCGCCACCCAGGCCCTCCCAATAATTAAACAATAGCAACAAAAAAGCAAAATCTTTAATAAAAACAAGAATTGTTTTTATTGAGAATGACATGCCTGTAATTCTTTTCTGCCTGCCTTACTTTTTTTTTTTCTCTTAAATTTTCTCCTTTTGGGGGGACAAATGGCTTAGAAATTTTCCTCGAAGTGTTGTTGGCATATATTTAGATGCTGCTGCTGCTGCTGTTACCACTTCTAATGAAAAGGTAGGTGGGAAGTCATTCCCATTTGTTCCTGTAAAATCTGCTTTTCTACAACTGACTCGAAGTTAAATTTACAGGATGATGATTGGCTCAGAATTAACAAGGTACCTTTTACACAACAACAACAGAACAAACTCAACTGAGGGTTTAATTTCACTCTCATACTTATTGATCATGAGATTGAAAGGGGGTAATTTGAAAATAAAAGCAGCCCTGGCGGCACAGTGGTTTGAATCCACCAGCTGCTGCTGCACTGGACAAAGGCTTGGCAGTTGGGTTCAGTGCAGATTCAAACCAGAACCAAACCCATTGCCATCAATTTGATTCCAACTCACAGTGACCCTACAGGACAGAGTAGAGCTGCCCCATAGGGTTTCCAAGGCCGTAAGTCATTATGGAAGCAGACTGCCACATCTTTCTCCCACAGAGCAGCTGATGGGTTCACACCGCCAACCTTTTGGTTAGCAGCCGAGCACTTTAAGCACTGTAGCACCAGGGCTCCTCCTGTAAAGATTAAAGCCTAGGAAACCTATGGGGCATTTCTGCTCTGTCCTATAGGGTCCCTATGAGTCGGATTCGACTTGATGGCAATGGGTTTGGCTATTTTGGCTCATTTAGCAATACTGCTTTTATCTCAGATGAATTTGATTTGCTTTTCTGTGTGCTTTTGTTTTCCTAATGATTCTAAGCTGTTGGATCTATTGGCTACGAAGAGGAGTGCAGTAAAAGGTGATACTTAAAGTCTGGTAGAGAATACAGTCTGAGGCACTGCGGACAAGCTCTTAGGTTTAAATCCTGGCCATACTTCTCACCAGCCGTGTGACCTTGTGTGAGAGACTTAACCTTGGTGAACCTCACCTGTAAAATGGAACTCACGATGGTGCCTACTTCTCAGGATGGTCAAGAAAGCCAAATAATATAGAAGACGTGGACTGTGTGGTAAGCACCCAAGAAAAAGTTACCTGTTGTTTTCAACCCATTGCCGTCGAGTCGATTCCAACTCATAGCGACCCTATAGGACAGAGTAGAACTGCCCCATAGGGCTTCCAAGGAGCACCTGGTGGATTTGAACTGCCGACCTTTTGGTTAGCAGACGTAGCTTTATAACCACTTCACCACCAGGGTTTCCTCAGTATAGATAAGTGTTTTCCCAACAACCCTGGCTGAATTCAGAAATCCATAAAAGGTGAGTGTCTCTTTGGAGGCAAGGGCTGGAACACGAAGGTCCCTTATTCAGTTTTATGTAATGCCCAAGCACTGATGCTTATATCACTGTCCCAGGTGCAGGCATTTTGGGCTCACAGGAGCATTGCATTAGGGATGTAAAATAAGATACTTGTTTAGGATTTTGCCCACTTTGAGTTAAGGTATCTCTTAAGTATTTTCATAAGACTAATTTTAATTTGCCAACCCTATCAGAAAATTCACATAAAAATTTATTGGAATGCTCCTATCATCTCTAAGTTCAAGAAAGTGTTCTGTCTTTTCACTCTCCCTGCCCCTGTCTGTCTGTCTGTTCCTCTGTCTCTCTTTAGTGAAGACAGAGTGAGGCAAGTTTTGCCAAACATTTGAAATAAACATGAAACATCAATAACTACATTGTAAAACTTCCTTTTATATTGTTTTATTATATTTAATTTTTAAATTTTATTTTTTCAAAACCTGACAAAATAAGGATATCATGGAAGTAATCAATTCTGATTTTTTTTCCTCGAACATCTTGTTGGTAAGTGTTATCTCAGTGGTTGATTAGAAGTTGAATAAAGAAGTTGTCAGAAGTATCAGCCCAGGTTATGTATTTCTACTTTCCTTACTGAAAGATTGTTGAAGCTTCATGACTTCGTAAAAGTTTTGTAAAGGGCAGTTAAAGGTAGCAAAAACAAATCATAATTTGCATAGGGTTGCTATTTTACTATTTTCAATTACTTATAGGGTCGCTATGAGTCGGAATCAACTCGACGGTGCTGGGTTTGTTTTTTTTGGGTTTTGGTTATAGTAACTTAAAATAGGGTAACAGGAGATTGCCAATTGAAGAGGTCCAGGCTTCGTATCTACTCTAATATAAAAATAGATAATATTGATGTGTAATTAGTGTGTGGCAAATATTTTAATAGCTTAGATTCCAGTTTTTACATCTTTAATTTATTTAGTCAATCTATTATTACTTCAACATAACAAAAATGAAATCATAAAATGAAATGAACCTTCAGGCCAGCTTGGGTCTCACTTCTATCAAAATCTGAATTAGAAGTGTCTCAGCCAAAAAGTCCTTTCTTCTGTTTTTGATGTTTATACAACTAATCAAAATATTTAAAAAAAAAATGCCCATAAATAGCAAAAAAAAAAAAAAGGAAAAGAATGTCTCTTGCCTTTCAAAAGCTCAGATCGCCTTCTGTTTTTTTTTTTTTTGATGAACTGGTATAAAAATCTCAGCTAAAACCAAGGCATGGAAGAAGCATAGAAGAAGCACTATTACATTGATCTCTTCTTTTCAGGTGCACAAGATGCATTGATGGTGATAAATAGTCCCCTGCTACTGTGGGAATGTGTTTTTAAACTGCGGTGGGAGGGATTCCGTCTAGACTGTACAAAACCCTTTCCAACCATGAGGGTTATGTGTCATGGGAAAACACTATTACAACTGGGGCTATAGAACTTCCTGCTCTGGGAATTTTATAATAAGAGCCAGGCTGGTGTCATTTCACACAACCTGCCTGGAGGTAGGGGAATGGATAAAATGACCTTTCCTGACTCCTCCAAGGGCTATGGCTGGTCTTTAATGAAAACCTGGTACCAAGGACTAGTTTGGTATGGAACAATGCTTTTAAGGCCAAAGTTTAATTTCATAACAGCAATCGGATACCGTAGATAGACGGATTGCACTCTTCTGAGATGGATAAAATGACTTGGTCTTTGGAGTTCATCCCCAGGGGCGCTTTAAGGAATATTCTCTAGGAACTGCATCCTGTGCTGGCAAAAGCATTACTTGATGATTTAATGGGGCTTTTCCACTTCCAGGCCTTCTGATGTATTATTACCACCACTGAGTGGTTACGGCCTAACGTTTTAGTATGCACGTGGTAACTGACACCAACTGAAAAGCTTTGCCATCCAACTGCAAAATTTGGTCCTGTCTCATGGCTGCACAGTTGCTCAAGACAGTAGATGGCGTACTTCTTTTCCACCTCTTTCCTTTGAATCTGAGTGTGTTCTTCATCGTTGTCTTTGTGATCTGTTGA
Organism: Loxodonta africana; assembly: GCF_030014295.1. Taxonomy (NCBI): domain Eukaryota; kingdom Metazoa; phylum Chordata; class Mammalia; order Proboscidea; family Elephantidae; genus Loxodonta; species Loxodonta africana. The sequence continues at coordinate 21,098,854 of NC_087359.1, forward strand.
GAGTATTATTAAATGTCAGTCTAGCTTCCCAGGAGGCTGCTGTGAAAGTTTGTTGGTATTGCAGCCTATTCTCTTGCAAGCTGAAAGTCCCTGGTGCCTTTGATCTTGAATCTCTTTATTCTCACAAAAAGTAATGGATATGGTCTACTTTGGGATACCAAATATGAGCAGTTTTGTAGTAGATTCGATGTGTGTGTGTGTGTGTGTGTAGTTGGTTCACACCAGTAATGCTCAATGGGCTATACGGATAAATGGTTGTGTGTGGTTGTCTTTTACTGATTCTTATATGCTGTAGCTCTAAAAAGAGATAGGATTGCTACACTTGCTATTGAAATAGGCCACTGGGCAGGTTTTGGGTGGGAATGAGGTACGAGGTAACTTTCTGGCCTCTTTTTTTGTGTGTGTCATGTTGAATGCCAACTACTTTGACTTCTTTTCTGCTTTTACTGAAACAGAATAAGGTGGCACATAATGGGAATGGCAGGAAGGGAGGGGTAACAGGCAGCTCCCTACAACAGGTGCAAGCAACATGGCGGCCACTTTCCCACACATATCAGCCGGTCTCAAGTGGCCTTGTGCACTCTGGAAATGAAATGGCTGTAGGGATCGGGTGTCTGCCAATTAGAAGTTGGAAGCAAAAGAGCATCAATGGAGTGGATGGAGGGGGCGAGAAGGGGTGGGGTGCAGGGGAGGAGTTGCTTGTGTCCCTGCATCTTTGTTATCCCCATAGTCAAAGCTCAGATGTGAAATCCTATCTCTGTTATTTTGCTTCCAAGAATCATGCTCTACTGAGGATCCGAGATGGTATCTGGGTGATGAGCACAGAGGGGCCTTCCATTGTTTCTTCCTTCATTTGTGCTAAGGAGCTGCTGGTAAATGTCTTCAGGTGGGACTGAAAAGCTCCTGGGGAGGCAGACATTCTATGGAACCAGGAGTGGGGCTTCCACTGGCATCTTTCCTTCTGCCAACACCTTCACCCTCTACCTCATATATCATCCATGTTTAATGTACTGATAGTGCCTGTCATATCCTTAAACTGGACCTGAGATTGTGATACTCACTTGGAGCAATTTGAGATTAGACAAGCAGAAGACATGTTTGTGGTTAAGGAATTATTTTCAAGAGCCTATCAAAGTATTTCCATATGAGGCCAATGCAAATGCAAGAGACACAATAAATATTATTTCATCTCTTCTGGTCCATTAAAAAAATAGATTCTGATTGGGGAAAGGTATTCACAGAGAGATTTTTCTAAGAGCAAGTAAAAGGTATTGTTATCTAAGCTAGTATTATTATTACTATTATTGTCCTGTGTTCAGGTTTCAGGTTTGTGTGGACATCTCTAAAGTATCCTGGTTTTAATTCATTTTATTTTTTTAAAGATATTTTATCGTGCTTTAGGTGAAAGTTTCCACAGCAAATTAGGTTCCCGTTTAGCAACTTTTATACAAATTATTCCATGACATTGGTTACAATTTTCACAATGTGTCAGCGTTCTCATTATTTCTATTCTTTTGTTCTGTTTCCATCGATCTAACTTTCCTTCCACTCCTTGCCTTCTCATCTTTGCTTCTGGGTAAATGTTGACCATTTTGTCCCATACAGTTGAAGACTGACAGGTGACATTGTTTATTTTATAAACCAATCTATTGTTTGGCTGAAAGGTGACCTCCAGGAGCAACTTCAGTTCCAAGTTCAAAGGGTATCTTAGGGTGATAGTCTCAGGAGTTCCTATAGTCTCTATTGGTTTAGTAAGTCTGGCTTTTTTAGGAATTTGAATATTCTACCTTTTTCTCCCATTCTATCTGGGACCTTCTGTTGTGTACTTGGTCAGAAGGGTCAGTAGTGGTAGCTGGGCACCATCTAATTCTTCCGGTCTCAGAGGCTGTGGTTCATGTGGACTATTAGTCCTGTGGACTAGTTTCTGCTTTGAGTTTTTGGTTTCCATCATTCTTTTTTGCTCCGTATGAGTGGAAATCAGTAGTTGTCTTAGATGGCTGCTCTCAAGCTTTTAAGACCCCAGATGCTACTTACCAAACTGGGATGTAGAACATTGTATTTATGAACTCTGTTAGGCCAATTGACTGAGTTGTCCCATGAGAGGTTTTGATTCATTTTAGTTTTAAATTTTGAATGCCAGAGAAGGACTATATTCTGGTAATTGCTTTCCAGTCTTGCTTGTTTGATCCCTGTGATATACCCCTTGCTTTAGCTGTATCTTTTTTGACATTATTGTCACATTTCAATAGCTTTTATCATGCCTTAGTATCAGCTACTTGGCATGTGCAGTCTTTTTTTTTTTTTTCCTCCTTGGGATGGGCTCCAAACATCCCTTCTTGTGTGAAGCCTTCTCCAAGCCCTCAGGCACTATTTAAGTACCCTTCCTTTTTGTGGCCTTGCCGCTTTCCCCGTGCTAATGCAATACATTCATGCATGGTAATTATTTGTGAATATGGCTGTCTCCTCCCTGGGTGATAAGTCTGTCTGGAGCTGGGGACTTTTCTATTTCTTCTTCAATTCTCTTACTGTCTGCAGTGGTGCTCCATAAATTCTGATTGATGAGTCCAGGCATGAATGGGGCTTTCAGAGGATGGGATGAGCCTGATTGAAAGACGGGATTCCCAGTCCCCTTTCATGATTTGCCACGGATGAGCCTTTGAACTGAGTTATGGGGGCAGTTCTCAGATACTTCTTTCTCAGTAATCAGCATTTTAGTTAATAAATAGGATTGATATCAGATTTATGGTCAGGCTTCTTTATTTGCATTTGGTTGCATATAGTAATGATGTGGTGTTGATGATGATAATGAAGCAATAACAACATTAATGAATAAATCTGTTGCCATAGAGTTGATTCGGACTCATGGCAACCCTGCGTATTACAGAGTAGAACTATTCCATAGGGTTTTCTTGACTGTAATCTTTATGGAAGCAGATTGTCAGGACTTTTTTCCATAGTACTGCTGGGTGGGTTCAAACCTTTGTTGTTGTTAGGTGCCCTCAAGTCGGTTCCAACTCATAGTGGCTGTATGCACAACAGATGGAAATACTGCCCCATCCTGCGCCATCCTCACAGTTGTTGCTATTCTTGAACCCATCGTTGCAGCCACTGTGTCAATTCATCTCATTGAGGGTCTTCTTCTTTTTCACTGACCTTCTACTTTACCAGGAAACCCTGCTGATGTAGTGGTTAAGAGCTACGGCTGCTCACCAGAAGGTCAGCAGTCCAAATCTACCAGGTGCTCCTTGGAAACCCTATGGGGCAGTCCTACTCACTATGAGTCAGAATCGACTCAATGGCAATGGGCTTGGGCTACTTTACCAAGCATGAAGTCCTTCTCCAGGGACTGATCCCTCCTGATAACAGTCCAAAGTATGTGAGACGTAGCCTCACCATCTTGTTTCTAAGGAACATTCTAGTTGTACTTTTTCCATGAAAGATTTTTTCTTTCTTTTGGCAGTCTGTGATATACTGAATATTCTTCTCCAACACCACAATTCAAAGGTGTCAATTCTTCTTCGGTCTTCCTTATTCATTGTCCAGCTTTCACATGCATATGAGGTAATTGAAAACACCATGGCTTAAGTCAGGTGCTCCTTACTCCTCAAGGTGACGTCGTTGCTTTTCAATACTTTAAAGAAATCTTTTGTAGCCTATTTACCCAATGCAATCTGTCTTTTGATTTCTTAACTGCTGCTTCCATGGGTGTTGATTGTGGATCCAAGTAAAATGAAATCCTTGACAACCTCAATCTCCTCTCCGTTTATCATGATGTTGCTTATTGGCCCAGTTGTGAGAACTTTTGTTCTCGTTATGTTAAGGTGTAATCCATACTGAAGTCTGGTCTTTGATCTTCATCAGTAATTACTTCAAGTTCTCTTCACTTTCAGCAAGCAAGGTTGTGTCATCTGCCTAATGCAGGCTGTTAATGAGTCTTCCTCCAATCTTGTTGTGCTGTCATTCTTCATATAGTCCAGCTTCTTGGATTATTTGCTCAGCATACAGATTGAATAGGTATGGTGAAAGGGTACAACCCTGATGCACACCTTTCCTGACTTTAAACCATGCAGCATCCTCTTGTTCTGTTCGAACGACTACCTCTTAATCCATGTACAGATTCCTCATGAGCACAATTAAGTATTCTGGAATTCCCATTCTCCAGAATGTTATCCATAATTTGTTATGATCCACACAGTTGAATGCCTTAGCATGGTCAATAAAACACAGGTAAATATATTTCTGGTATTCTCTGCTTTCAGCCAGAATCCATCTGACATCAGCAATGATATCCCTGGTTGCACATACTTTTCTAAATCTGGCTTGAATTTCTGGCAGTTCCCTGTTGATATACTGCTGCAGCTGCTTTTGAATGATCTTCAGCAAAATTTTGCTTGCATGTGATATTAATGATATTGTTGAGTAATGCCTGCATTAGGTTGGACCATCTTTGTTGGGAATAGGCATAAACATAGATCTCTTCCAGTTGGTTGGCCAGGTAGCTGTCTTCCAAATTTCTTGGAATAGACAACTGAGCACTTCCAGCACTTCATCCATTTATTGAAACATCTCCATTGGTATTCTGTCAATTCTCAGAGCCCTGTTTTTCGCCAGCGCCTTCAGTGCAGCTTGAACTTCTTCCTTCAGTATCATCGGTTCCTGATCATATGTTACCTCCTGAGGTGGTTGAACGTCGACAAATTCTTTTTGATATAGTGGCTGTGTATATTCCTTCCATCTTCTTTTGATGCTTCCTGCATCATTTAATATTTTCCTTGTAGAATCCTTCAGTATTGCAACTTGAGGCTTGAGTCTTCTCTTCAGTTCTTTAAGCTTGAGAAATTCTGAGCATGTTCTCTTTTGGTTTTCAATCTCCAGGTCTCTGCACATGTCATCATAATACTTTGTCTTCTCGAGCCACCCTTTGAAATCTTCTGTTCAGCTCTTTTACTTCCTCATATTTTCCTTTTGCTTTAGCTGCTCGATGTTCAAGAGCAAGTTTCAGAGTCTCTTCTGATATCCATTTAGGTCTTTTCTTTCTTTCCTGTCTTTTTAATGACCTCTTGGTTTCTTCATGTATGATGACCATGATGTCATTCCACAACTCATCTGATCTTTAGTCATTAATGTTCAACTCATCAAATCTATTCTTGAGATGTTCTTTAAATTCAGGTGCGATATACTCAAGTTCGTACTTTGGCTCTTGTGGACTTGTTCTAATTGTCTTCAGTTTCAATTTGAACTTACATATGAGTAAATGATGGTTTGATCTACAGTCAGCCCCTGGCCTTGTTCTGACTGATGATACTGAGCTTTTCCGTAGTCTCTTTCCACAGAAGCAGTTGATTTGATTCCTGTGTATTCCATCTCGTGAGGTCCATGTGTATAGTCATTGTTTATGTTGGTGAAAAAAGGTATTTGCAATGAAGAAGTCGTTGGTCTTGCAAAATTCTATCATGCATTCTCCAGCATCGTTTCTATCAGCAAGGCCATATTTTCTAACTACCGACCCTTCTTCTTTGTTTCCAACTTTTACATTCCAATCACCAGTAATTATCAGTGCATCCTGATTGCACATTTGATCAACTTTAGACTGCAGAAATTGGTAAAAATTTTCAATTTCTTCACCTTTGACCTTAGTGGTTGGTGTGTGAATTTGATAATAGTCATACTAACTGGTCTTCCTTGTAGAGGTATGGGTATTATACCATCACTGACAGCATTGTACTTCAGGATACATCTTGAAATGTTCTTTTTGACAATGAATGCAATGCCATTCCTCTTCAAGTTGTCATTCCTGGTGTAGTAGACTGTATAATTGTCTGATTCAAAATGGCCGATACTGGTCCATTTCAACTCACTAATGCTTAGGGTATCGATCTTTTTGCTTTCCATTTAATTTTTGATGATTTCCAATTTTCCTAGATTCGTACTTTCCAGGCTCCTATTATTAATGGATGTTTGCAGTGTTTCTTCTCATTTTGAGTCTTGCCACATCAATAAACGAAGGTCCCAAAAGCTTGACTCCATCCATGTCATTAAGGCTGAGTCTACTTTGGGGAGGCAGCTCTCCCTCAGTCATATTTTGAGTGCCTTCCAACCTGAAGGGCTCATCTCCGGCACTATATCAGACAGTGTCCCACTGCTATTCATAAGGTTTTTACTGGCTAATTCTTTTCAGGAGTAGATTCCTGGGTCCTTCTTCCTAGTCTGTCTTAGTCTGGAAGCTCAGCTGAAGCCTGTTCACCATGGGTGGCCCTGCTGGCATTTGAATACTGGTAGCATAGCTCTCAGAGTCACAGCAACACGTAAGCCACCACAATATGACAAACTGACAGATTTGTCGGGGTAGGTTATTAGGTAACCTAAGGGCAACTCACAGCGACATTATAGGATGGAGTAGAACTGCCCCATAGGGATTCCAAGGCTGTCAATCTTTATAGCAGGAGACTGCCACGTCTTTCTTCCATGGAGTGGCTTGTGGGTTCGAACTGCCAACACTTCAGTTAGCAACTAAGCACTTTAACCACTGCACCACCAGAGCTCCTTAGGTTAGCTAATAGCCAAAACTTATCGAGTATTTAACATGTATCGCTTTGGTTAAAAAAAAAAAAAATGCCTGTTGCCTTTGAGTTATTTGGACTCATGGCAACCCCATACATATCAGATAAAACTGTACTCCATAGGGTTTTCAGTGGTTGATTTTCCAGAAGTAGATTGCCAGGCCTTTCTTCCAAGGAGCCTCTGGGTAGACTCAAACCTCCAACCTTTCAATTAGTAGCTGAACTCATTAACCATTTGCACCATCCAGGCACCCAAGGCACTATGGTAAGCAGCTTTATATATATCATCTCATTTCCTGCTTACAAGAGCACTGTTAGGTATATACCGTTATGCTTATGTTATGCATCAGGAAACTGAGCAAAGAGTGATTGAGTTATTCAGCATCCACCATTAGTAAGTAGTGAAATTTGGATGTGAACTCAGGGAACCTGATTCCAAAGTGTTATACAAGTATGTGGGTGGAAAACAAGGGCCAGGGGGAAAGTCAAGGGTGCATTAATTGCAGTAAACCATTGCTGGGATTAAGCTTGTGATTCCTTGCCCTACTGGAATTCAAAGGCTTTTGGTAGGTCCTATTTCTGGGTTACCTGTAAATGTTCTCTGATCTTTCAGAGTCTAGAAAAATGAATAGTGCATGTATTCTACGTCAGCCTGGGTCTCCAGACTGAAAGCAGCCAGTCAGCTGGGATTCTGGTTGTGTCTCCAGACTCAGAAGAAACCTGTGGGACAAAGTGGTTTTCTCAAAAATGTTGGCCAAAAACCACATTCACCCCAAATTGCTGTGTGATTGAAACACGTGGGTTTTCTATGTGTTTTGAATAATTCAAATGGTAGCCTCAAGCTTCTATTTTACTGTATTTGTGTGAAGGCAACCAAAATAGCTTTGTACAAACAACAAAAAGTATGAAAAAGCATATGCACCTTGTCACTGATTTGCCAATTGGAAATACTCTTAGTATACACGAACAACCAAAAACAAAAACAAACAAACAAACAAAAAAACACTGTGTGGCTTTGGTACTGACAGATTCTAAAATGCTTATGACATAGTCTAGCCAAGAGTGTCTGTCTTATATTTATAGCTATTTTTCAGTTTTGGTATTTGCTCATTTGCCAGTGTTTCAATATTACATTTTTCTCCTTCTCAAATACAAGAGATTCATCTATATTCTTCAAATATATTTTTAATGGTAACTGATACTCAAATATGCCCAATTCTAATAAAAAGGGGGACTAATGTTGGCTTAAGTCAATAATACTATGTTTTTGTGATTGACTATTGGGAAATTTCTAAAGTCTTTCTTCTTTTATTTTAATAATGTAAAGGTTTGAAAGGTTTATGGAAATATTGAAATAAAGGTTCATCTCTTTCCCTTTAACCATCATTTAGAACTCATGCTAAAATGGATATCAGTGGTCTATATCTATGTGTCAATTATGTTTCTACCACAGTGTTTATAAACTATACCAAACTTCTTTCATCTTGTTTTTATCTACTACTTCTACTTTTTTTGTTGTTTTTTTTTTTCTTTTGCAGGTTGTATAGTTAGTGATACAAGAATCACCAAATTTCATTACCACGTCTGGCCTCAAATATTTCTCTTCTTTTAAGCATATTAATCTACCTGAATATAAAGAAGCTCTTAATAACAAGACAGGCCTTGAACATGACTGGTGAAGGTAATTCCAGCATCATTAGGAAACATTTTTCTGGTGTCTATTTATACTGGACAAATTGGAAATTTTTACTTGGATATTCAGAATACTTAATATATTTAAAAAGTAGATTCTAAAACTTCAACAAGTTACAGGAGTCTGACATAACACAAGAATGTTGGTGTACTGGGTCCACTTAAGATTTCAGGTTCATAGAAAGTAACATTTAGAAAACCCTTCCTATAAGTAAATCTTTTTTCTTGCTTTCTTTTTGCTTTGGTAAAAAATGTAATTTAAACTCAAAAAGGTTAAGTGAACTACAAAGTATAGCAGGCAAGTTGTATATCATCTCAATTTTCCATCTCTCCAGAATTCAATTTATGACTCTGATAGTTCAGATTCCAGGCTATGCAGGGATCATATCTATTTTATTCTGTATAATAACTAGATAAGGGCCAATCTGATATTAATATTCATATTTTTTATTGTGATGAAGGATTCCTAAGCATTTACCCACCAGTAAGGTACCTAAAAAATTACTAAAAAGAAAAAAACTCACTGCCGCTGAGTTGATTCCAACAGAGTAGAACTGCCCCACACGGTTTCCAAGGAGTGCCTAGCGGATTTGAACTACCAACCTTTTGGTTAGCAGCTGTAGCTCTCAACCACTATGCCACCAGGGTTTCCTAATAAATGACACATTAATGAAATTGGGATAGTTGTTTTTTTGTTGTGAGGTGTTGCCAAGTCAGTTTTGACTCACAGCGACCCCATGTACAACAGAACAAAACACTGCCAGGTCCTGTGCCATCCTCACAGTCGTTATTATGCTCGAGCCCATTGTTCCAGCCACTTTGTCAATCTGTCTCATTGAGGGGCTTCCTCTTTTTTGCTTACCTTCTACTTTGCCAAGCATGATGTCCTTCTCCAAGGGCTGGTCCCTTCTGATAAATATCCAAAGTATGTGAGACGAAGTCTCACCATCCTTGCTTCTAAGGAGCATTCTGGTTGTACTTCTTCTAAGACGGATTTTTTTCCTTCTTCTGGCAGTCCATAGTATATTCAATATTCCTCCCCAGCACCACAATTCGAAGGCATCAATTCTTCTTCGGTCTTCCTTATTAATTGTCCAGCTTTCACATGCATATGAGACAACTGAAAACACCATGGCTTGGGTCAGGTGCACCTTAGTCTTCAAGGTGACATCTTTGCTTTTCAACATTTTAAAGAGCTCTTTTGCAGCATATTTGGCCAATGCAATACATCATGTGATTTCTTTTTTATTGTACTTTAGTTGAAGGTTTACAGAACAAACTAGTTTCTCATTATACTGTAAACATATTGTTTTATGACATTGGTTAACAACCCCATGACGTGTCAACACTCTCCCTTCTCGACCTTGGGTTCCCTATTACCAGCTTTCCCGTCCCCTCCTGCCTTCTAGTCCTTGGCTGTTGTGCCCCTTTACTCTCATTTTGTTTTATGGGCCTGTCTAATCTTTGGCTGATGGGTGAACCTTGGGAGTGACTTCATTACTGAGCTAAAAGGGTGTCGTGGGGCCATACTCTTGAGGTTCCTCTAGTCTCTGTCACTCCAGTAAGTCTGGTCTTTTTTTTGTAAGTTAGAATTTTGTTCTACATTTTTCTCCAGCTCTGTCAGGGACTCTCTGTTTTGATCCCTGTCAGAGCAGTAAGTGTTGGTAGCCAGGCACCACCTAGTTGTACTGGACTCGGTCTGGTGGAGGCTGAGGTAGATATGGTTCATTAGTCCTTTGGACTAATCTTTCCCTTGTATGTTTAGTTTTCTTCATTTTTCCTTGCTCCTGAAGGGGTGAGACCAGTGGCGTATCTTAGATGGCTGTTCACAGGTTTCTAAGACCCCAGATGCTACTCACGAAAGTAGAATGTAGAACATTTTCTTTATAAACGATGTTACGCCAATTGAGCTAGATAGTCCCAGAGACCACATCATGTGATCTCTTGATTGCTGGTTGCATGGGTGTTGACTGCGGATACAAGTAAAATGAAATCCTTGATAATTTCAATCTTTTCTCCATTTATCACGATGTTTCTTATTGGTCCAGTTGTGAGGATTTTTGTTTTCTTTATGTTGAGGTGCATTCAGCCGCTAACCAAAAGGTCGGCAGTTCGAATCCACCAGCTGCTCTTTGAAAACCCTGTGGGTTGGTTCTGCTCTGTCCTATAGGGTTACTATGAGTCAGAATCAACTTGATGACAATGGGTTTGGTTCTGTTTGGTTTTTATGATTTGCTCTGGCCAATAAATGTGATGAAAGTGACAACGTACCAGTTCTGAGCATATGCTTCAAGGGGTCTTGTGTCTCTTTTCTCTCTTGGACTCTCCCAACTGTCATGAGAACAAACGCGTGCTGTCCTCCTGGATGATGAGAGACATTTGTCTGAGTGGCCTCTGTCACTCCTGTCACCAGCCAATGAGTCACCAGACATGTGAGCAAGGCCATCCTAGACCAGCCACCCCCTGCTGACCCATCAGCTGATTGCAGATGCAAGAGCAAACCCAGCTGAGAGCAGATAACCCCAGTCCAGATCAGCAGAACTGCTCAGCTAACCGTAGACTCTTGAGCAATAATAAATGCTTATTGTTTTAAGCCACTGAGCTTTCAGGTGGTTATTAGACAGCATTGTTGTAAAAAATACTAATGATCACAAACATAGCCCAGGACTGGGCCACCATTTCATTCTGTTATACATAAGGTCACTCTGAATTGGAGCCAACTTGACAGCAACTAACAACAACATCATTGTGGCAATAGCTAACTATTTAATGTTTGGCAATAGCCAAACATTAAAAGTGCAAGTCAAGCAATGCTGAGACTCAGACATTCCATGAATCACCCGTAATATCTACCCTTACTCAGATATGGTCAAAACAATTCTTGTTATCAGTTGTTACTTGGTTCAATGTTCTACTGGTTTGGATATCCTTTTCTAAAATTTCTATAGATTAGTTAAAATTAAGCTTGGAAGTAACCTAGCGCAACCAGCTAACTTTATAGGACTGAAGTCAAGGCCAGTCTGGTTAAGGGACATGTCTGCAGCCACTCTGATAGTTAGGTACAGAACTAAAGGTTAACATTTTTCCCATTTAACATTGGATGTCTCGGTTCTGCTCTTCATCATGTATCTTAAAAAGAAAAATGTTCTGTGAATACTCTATTTTGTGGGGTTTATAACTATGGCCACCATGTCTTTTGAAAAAGATAATTCAGTCAGTGTTTTCCATGGTAATAACCAGATTCAGCTGCTACTGATGGCAAGACGGCCTCAGTCTTGGTGTGGAAACATTTAGTACACTATGACTTTTTTTTTTTTATTAACTTTTATTAAGCTTCAAGTGAACGTTTACAAATCCAATCAGTCTGTCACATATAAGTTTACATACATCTTACTCCCTACTCCCACCTGCTCTTCCCCTATTGAGTCAGCCCTTTCAGTCTCTCCTTTCGTGACAATTTTGCCGGCTTCCCTCTCTCTCTATCCTCCCATCCCCCCTCCAGACCAGAGTTGCCAACACACTCTCAAGTGTCCACCTGATATAATTAGCTCACTCTTCAACAGCATCTCTCTCCCACCCGCTGACCAGTCCCTTTCATGTCTGATGAGTTGTTAATACACTGTGACTTTTCCTTTACCAATTTTTAAATGCTTTTTAAGTTTTTTGGATGGGATGTGTTTTCAGTATTGGAATGCATGCTTCTTAATTGATAGTATGGATTTTGAGAAATTTGATGTGGCAATACAAGCCACCAATGAGACAAGTGTCACTGTGGCACCACTGATCTGTGGCATGACGGTATGCCAATGGGAACTAGATATATTAATTGTGGACACTTTTCCAAAACAAAGACACCAGGGCCCCCTAACTATCACACAGGAAATCTATAATTATGCTTGCAAGCCTTATTTCACAGAAATAAAGGGGAAAAAAAGGCAAAACTTTACAAAACTAACACATCCAGGAAGCATCACCTGGTAGAATGCCCAACCTGTACAACAGTGAGGCTCTAGCTCTGGTCTGCTGAGCTTCATGAATTTCAGAATGGACCCGCTTTGACAGTAAATACATTAGAACCAGATAACGCCTTGCCAATGAGGTTCACTACAGAAGCCCTGGTAGCGCAGTAGTTAAGAGCTATGGCTGCTAACAAAAGAGTCAGCAGTTCAAGTCCACCAGCCGCTCCTTGGAAACCCTATGGGACAGTTCTCCGTCCTATAGGGTCGCTACGAGTTAGAATCGACTTGATGGCAATGGGTTTGATTTGGGTTTGTTAATGAAGTGCAGAGGCATAAAAAGTGGCTGGCAAATGGTTTATCCCAAAGGTAAGGAAAGTGATAGTCAACATAGTATGTTTACCTGCATGTATGTCTCAGGTTATGAGTATGGAATCTGATGGTGATGATTGAATGGACGCAAAGTTTTTGTTTTAGTGGAGAAGCAAACCTTTTCCTTTTTGATGAAGGACTTATTTGCCTTGCCACTCAGACGTTTTACCCTGTGACATCCCATTTTAGCCTGTAATTTCTTGCATTATTCAATGACTGCAAATGTGTGTTAAAGTCTCCACACCATGCCTGTGAAACACGGCTCTGAGCAGTTTCCTATGGGGAGTAAACTGTCATTTTTCACCACATTAAATTTTATAAGTTTCAAGCAAATGGAAAATGGATTTTATTATTTTCTCTCTCTCTCCCTTTCTCTTTTTTTTTTTTTTTTTGCCATGAATGTTTTATGGCTGCAAAAACAGAATTTGTGGTTTCAACTGTTAGGTTTGATGCAGAAAGCTATGGAACCTCTTATGTAACCTGATGGCTTGAATAATTATCAAAATATTTTGCTTTCCACCCTTTCTAAGCCTTAGCAGAAGAAAAAAAAAATAGTGTATGCAACCTTTTGACCACAAACTAATAATAATGAGAAAGCCCTTTTTACAAGGTCTCCTTCTACACCTCCACTGGAGATGCTGTCATTGGGGGATGGCCAGCACTCATGTGGCATGGGCCTGAGTCCTAGCTCTTATCAGGGGCTACCTTTTGCAAGAAAGGAAATAGAGTTTATGAGAAGAAAAGCTAGGGTTGAGAGTAAAGAAAAAAAAAAAAAAGGAATGGACACCACTCAGCAGAGACCCAGAACCATATGGGATCATACCTCTTCCAAATCCAGAAATCATATTATATTGATTGAAAAAAAAAAAATTACTGGGTGCAAAAAGTGTGCAAGTATGCTTGTGTGTGTGCTTCTTTTGGTTTAGACAAACTTGAAACCCCTATTTATCTGTGTTTGCTGAGAACAGAGTGTCCTCAGCTTATTCAATAAGGTGTCACCCAGACGTCACTTAAATATAGGTGAGCCTCACTTTATGAAAACTAAGTACAGAAGAGGATATGTGTCAATCAAATTCATATAATGTAAATTCCATTTTCTTGCTTGATTTTTTAATTTCAGAGGTTTTTAAGCTTCGTTTAAAATGGATTTTAAATTAGCAGTCGTTGTTATATCAGACAGGGTTTTCCAGAGACTTATTTTAAAGAATTGACTCATGTGATCGTGGGACTAGCAAATGTGAAATTTGTAGGGCAAGCAGATAGGCTGGAAACTCAGGCAGGATCTCTGTGTTACAGTTTTGAGGCAGAATTCCTTCTTCTCTAGGTAGCTTCACTTATTTGCTTTTAAGGTTTCAACTGTTTGGAGACCCACTCACATTACAAGGGTAATCTTCTTCATGCCAACTGCTTATAAATTTTAATCACATCTACAAAATGCATTCACAGCAACATGTTCACTAGTTTTTGACCAAACAACTGAGCACCATAGCCTAGCCAAGTTGACATATAAAATCAACCATCATAGTTGCCAATGTTTCTTCATGTTTTTTTTGTAGTAATCTCGTCTTGAGGTTCAAGAGGCACACACACCAACATGGATATGAACTTGAAGAAGCCTGCTGCAATGTGAACACCAATCCTCTTCCCACACTCCCCTCCCCCCACAAAAGAAAAAATCCAAGGAAATATTATCTGTATTTTTTCTATTGCAATTTGTTGCTATTGTTGCCTTTCTGCTTGGTCACATTTATACTCATAAATGCCTTATTATCACAGTGTACTTCTTAGAGAAAGGAAAAGAACAGATTTTGCCTCTACTCAGGAAACACTAATTTATTTGCCATTAAATCCAATATCCAATATCCAGCCACATTACGCGATGTGTCAGGTGTGTGGGAAGTTTGAACTTATTTTCAAGGCTCTTGCCCCTTTGTCAGTAGTCTACAAAGTCCATGAGAACAGGGGCATTGAATATCTTGTTCTGAAACTTTAACAGTGGTCTAGTACCACACTGGCATGCTGCAGAAACTCAGTAAATGCTTGTGGAGTGATGGAACTAACCCAACAAATTCTGTGGCTAGTAAATGGCATAAAATTAGCAGATCCTGGCTCATTTTTCTGATTAGAGACCAACGAGATAGCCACTTTTTTAATATTTCAGAAATCATGTGACTGTCGGCTTTCAGTAGTAGAAATGGCACTGAACTTTCACTGAAGATCTTTCTTAAAGCACATTATTTAAACTCTGTGAGTCCGTTTCTTGATGTGTAATGTGGGTTGGTATATCTACTTGGTGGAGTGGCCTCTTAAAAAAGATGTGGTAAGGGAAACAGCTATGTAGGATTTGGAATACACAATAGTGTAGGATACTATTATAGAAAATCATATAGATCCACTAAATTTTGACCATCTGTGTTTCTGAAGAGGACTAATTGAAGAACACAAATAATATTAGAATTGATAAGTACTACTGGTAATTTTTTTTTTTTTCCACTGGTAATTGGTACCAATTAGTACCAAAGCCTTGTGATCATGGCTCTTTGGGAAACCTCTGTTGGGTTTTAGTGGATATCCCCATGTTTTTAAGTCTTATAGATCTGGCATGGAATTGTAGTTTTATTAATTTATGAGATATCTCTCTAAACTTGAACAAGTTAATATCTCCAAGCTTCAAATCTCCCACCTACAAAGTGATGAAAGTGTTTTCTCTTCTAAGTTCTGAACATATGAAGTTATAATGTCCACAGAGCAAATTGTAGACTCTGAATTTAGATTACTTAGGTTCATAGTCTGACTCTTACTTACCAGTTGGGTAAACATGGGCAAGTTATCCAACCCCTCCATGCCTCAGTTTACTTGGTGATAAAATGAATAAAATTCTATAGTATCTAAAAGGAACTCTGGTGGTGCAGTGGTTAACACTCAGCTGTTAACCAAAAGATTGGCCTTTCAAACCCACCAGCCACTTCGCAGGAAAAAGATGTGGTAGTCAGCTTCCTTAAAGATTACATCTTTGGAAATCCAGTGGGGTAGTCCTACTCCATCCTATAGGGCTGCAATGGTTTGGAATCGACTTAACAGCAACGGGTTGGTTTGATTTGGATATAGTATCTAGTTCACAAGGAGCCCTGGTGGTGCAAATGATTAAGTGCTCAGCTGCTAATCCAAAGGGTGATGGTTCGAAAGCACCTAGCAACTCTGTGAGAGAAAGACCTACTGATCTACTTCTGTAAAGATCACAGCCAAGAAAACCCTATGGGGCAGTTCTACTCTGTCACATGGAGTAGCTATAAGTCGAAAATTGTCTTGATAGCACCTAACAACAGCAACATCTATCTCATAGGGCATATTTGAGGAAATTGATTATGTTAATAAATAGATAATATTTAGCATTGCTGAAACATGGTACATGGTGAATTGATTTTGGTCATTGTTATTATTGTTATTATTAAATGGGAGCCATTTTAACCTATCTACTAAGGCATTCACTTAAAGAAGATGAAAATTATTTTGTTTTTAAAAGAGACAAATTGTCATTTCTAGAAAACTATTCTAATATTCTAATATAGGCACTAGTAAAAAAAAAAAAATTATTTTATTTTTTTTATTTTCACAGTAGTTTCCAGAAGAGAAGGCTTCTCCACACGGGGTCATGCTACAGTAGACCCAGAGGGCCTCAACTAAGCAAATGGTGAGGCACTGGCAGATTTCATTTCTTCCTATTGGATTAACCCCATGCCCATCAAATGTAAATTCTAGTGATTAGTCATCCATGCTGCTTGGTTAATAATAGTCCTTCTATTCAGCACATATTGAGTTTGGGGGCTGATGGAGTTTCCTTTTCAAATCAACTCCTTTGGAAATCCTTTCTAATGGAACTTTGTTCATATGGTCAGAGAACAATGCAACCAAATAAGCCACCAGCTGGAGTGAAAGAGATTGCAAAGCTAAAAGGCATGTCTCACTCTGGGGAAAATTAACCTCCCAATTTTGCCCAGTAATTGATTCCATCTGACTGAGAAGTTTCAGTCTAGATTGTGACTGTCATTTGGATAGCTGGGAAGCGAAAGCCTGTAATTACAGGCATACAACCCTGTTATCAGAGCCTGGGGAGGGCTTTCGTCTCTTCCTACCCTGGGTGATCACAGGTGAGGCTTGCCAGGAAAGGAGGAAGAAGAGAGGGGGAAAGTAGGCTGGTGATTCTTCCTCCATAGGAAAGAGCCCCTAAGGCAACCTGGATCATGGGGCAAAGGTCAGAGGTCATCGGGCATCTTCTGGTATGAGCACGAAGAAGCCATAGTTTTCTGCTTGCTGTGAGTTCTTCTCACCAGAGAAATGCTTTGCTGGAGACAGGAGCCAGGGGCGGATGATCCCATAGACAAGGTAAGCATGGGCTTACTTGTGTTTACTTACTAATCCGTCGTGAACAATTTCGCATGGTTTTCACCACATCACCAATCTCTGATGTGGTGAAAACCATGTGATTGTTTACGACGGATTAGTAAGTAAACATAAGTAAGTCTGTGCTTACTGGCTCATCCGCTTCTGTCAGGATTGTAAATTTGAAAAGAGGCTTTGGTTCTGTAGGAAGGTGCTGTGGGGTTGGGAGAGAGACAGTTGCCAGCCATATCTAGAAGCAGAATCTTAGATGTGTTGAAAAAAATGGCAGAATTGTTCACTACAGATTAGTAAGTAAGCACAAGTAAGCTATGCTTACCTTGCTCATTGGGTAATGTGTCCCTGCCTGAAGACAACTAATAAAGTCCAGGGACAGTAATGATTAGCAGGTAGGTAGGAGAACCATTGCAATGCCATCTATAAGATCCCATTAGAAGCTGTATAAGTCATTTTATTATGTCCAGATAGGACCTATGAACTGACTGAGTACTGAATTTTACAGGACACTTCCAATGAGGTGAGTTAAAAATTAGATTGGTCCTCATCTTCTATGTGTATAAAGCAGATATCACTGAAACATGTAAGCATCATTTGGTTACCACAATTAGACAACACGACGTTGCTGCTGTTTGTCAGAATGGTTCTAATTGCTTGTCTGGTTAAAGTTTTAGGTGAGGCTATTAAATGCAGAGTTATCTGTTTGAAAAATGTGTCTAGTGGATGAAAAGTCATGCTTTTAAGCAATTTTTTTTCCCCTGGAACCAGATACCCCTTAGTAATGGAACTGTGGTCTTGGAGTGATAATTTCAAGGTAAAGAGTCAAGAACCAATATATATAAACCTTTTATACTTTCTTATACATTCGCCTCTTTGTTGAACAAAGAGGACATTCCAAAGCTGCACACAAAACATTCCTCGTTTTGTGGTATAGCTGCATTGCTGTGTGTTGCTTCATGTTGCTGTGTGTGTCATATGGCTATACCATACTTTATTTAACCACTGCAGGACTGCATTAGGTTGTAACCAATCTTTTACAATCATATTGAAAACATTAACCTGCCCCATTGTTGCCAATATTTTCTCTTGAGTGCTGTCTTATCTTTCGAAGATAAAGCTCCATGGTCATTGGAGAGGACCCAGGTAAACAGTCTACATGGCCATTTTCCATTTTACTTAAGGGAGTTGGAAGGAAACATAGGGGGGAAAGCCCTAGAGTGGACATTGGGGCAATGCAATTATTGAGGTCAGGCAGCACATTGCTGTGAGCCCTGGAAGGCTGAGCAGCTGGGGTATGGAAAAACCCCAATTAGGTGATTAATTTAGGTACTGGGTGTGCTTTTAGCCTATGGCCACGAAGTCAGGAAAAGAAACAATGGCTTCTCAAATTGCCATGCTGGACTGATTAATTTTTAATTGAGTCTTGTTAAAAGCATGGAAAACTGTGACATATATAACCCAGAGAAATATTCCTGAAGCAGTGGGGGCCACTCTCCTCCCTGCAGGGACCCACTGATTTAAGCAGAAAGAAGAGTGCTTCAGATCAAGCCTGGAGGCAGGGGGGCCACAGCAATCCTGAGAAGACTCAGTTGCCTTGGAGAGAAAGCTGGACTTCAAAGCGAAGTATCAGAGGGACAGCCAGGTTTCCTCTCGCCCTCTGTGGCCTGGCTACCCATGGGGCTTTGGCCTGCAGTGAGCTCTTCCTCCTATCACTTGTTGGCTGAGATGATGACAGCTTCCACTGTACTTAACAGAATGTTTTCAATCTCATCGCAGTCTGGAAAATTCAGATGAGACTGGAGCCGTAGTCCCTGACTCTGCCTTTGGCCTGTATAATACGAGGAGAAAGAAAGGGAGAGTATGTCTTACTCCAATGAACACTCAAGCTGGAATTTTTGTCTAAGTTTGGTTTGGTCTCAAACATTCAGTATGGGGGGTGGGGAGCGGTGGAGAGATAGCATGAAATGATTTTAGAGGGAGTGTGGGTTTATCTCAGGATGCTACAAACCAGAAAGACCCCTACGGTGGCATCCTGAAGCTTTGTGGAGGTAGAACCATTCGTTAATGGTATCTCATCTGTGATGGCTACTTACATGCTTATGATAGTCCAATTGGCCTTTTACAGGTATCAAGCATTCCTGGTTTCTTGGGAATTCCAGGGACTACAGAAAGCCTGACAATAGACCCATTAGTGCAAATTACTTACTTTTATACACCATATACAATTTCTTCTAAATTATTTCGCAATATTTCCTTATTAGGAGATTTCTTCTTAAATTTCTCTGGTTAGTGTCTTTAGTGTCCAGGAGATACTAATAAGTGACAAGAGGTATTGTGGTGCTATGGATTGAATTGTGTCCCCCCCCAAATGTGTGTTGTAAATCCTAATTTCTATGCCTGTGGTTGAGCCCTGTGGCCCAGTAGTTAAAGCACTCGGCTGCAATCCAAAATGTCAGTGGTTGGACTCCACTAGCTGCTGCATGGAAGAAAAATGTGGCAGTCTACTTCCATAAAGATTTGTAGCCTTGGAAACCCTATGGGGCAGTTCTATGGTGTCCTACAGGGTTGCTATCAGTCGAAATTGACTCGATGGCATACAGCACCAACGTTTGGTTTAGTTTATGCCTGTGGTTATAATCCCATATGGGATGGGTTGTTATGTAAATGAGGTAGGATTAATGTAGTGTGTACCTTACGTCAGTCTTTTTTGAGATCTAAAAAGAGATTAAACAAGGGAGCAGGGGGAGAGATGGGATAAGATAGATGCCAAGACACATGGAAATCTCCATGGGCCCTGGAGCAGACGCTCAAAGAGACAAGATCATCCTCCAAAGCCAACAGAGAGAGAAAACCTTTCTCTAGAGCCACATCCTGAATTTGGACTTCTAGCCTTCTGAACTGTGAGAAAATAAATTTCTGTTTGTTAAAGCCATCCATGTGTGGTATTTTTCTTATAGCAGCAGTAGATAGCTAAGACAAGTGTTTTATATAAATTTCACACTAACCAAATGAAGATGTTATCATTCCCATTTTACAGATGAGAAAACAGAAGCTCAGGAAGTTTATGTAATTTGTCCCAAATCAAATAGCCCTCGGGGTAGGCTTGGTGCTCAGAAGCACATCTGCCCACCTCCTCTTTCCACTGTACCTACACATGATAGCTCTGATCTCTTGGCTGTCACTTCATACTGCAGTAATCTTAGATTTGATTTCACTGCATTGTACTGGTTGTGAGAATAGACTTTGAGAATCAGACATACCAGGTTTGAATCCCAGCCACGGGATTTGTGCAACAACCATGGGCAAATTACTTAATTTCTCTAATCTTCAGTTTTTCCATCTGAGACATGGGATTATACTTTCCCTGCCTAGTGTGTAGGTGGGTAATGTCTGTAAAGAGTCCATAAAGAGTTGTGTCTGTCTGGCAAACAGTAAGCATTCAATACATGATGCCTACTTCTACTATGATATTTTTGCCCAGATATTGCATAAGTCTGATGTCTGTTCTCTAAATGAGATCCACTAAATGACTGGTTTACATGAACTAAGGGAAAGAGTTAAATAATGTAGTAATTAACTAATACAGGTGAATAATACACAAATACTCAAAGATTACCTTCAAAGATAGGCTCACACTACTAGCTGAATAAAAATTGCAGACGCATGTGAAAAAAAAAATTTTTTTTTTGAAGCAGCCACAAATTAAATGATTAGCACAGGGAAGAATGTCTAAAATATTAATAATAATAAAATGGTTGATTGTGATAAATTATTGTTTTAAAAAATACTTTGAAAAACTACTCACTCCCTTCTCTCTACCTCCATGGGGGGAGTGTACCTCACCCTCATTGATTTGGGGGTTGGCATGTGACTTCTTTGGCTTCGTGATGGGTAGAGTGTACTTCTCCACCTTTTGACCATAGGATCAGTAGAGCTGACGCGATTCGCACCATATCTGGGTTTTCTCTCTTCTCCTATGCCACAGCCATGAGATAAGTGTGCCCTGACTAGATCTCTGCTCCAAATAGATCGAGAGACACAGGAAGCAGGTCCATACTCAATCTACATCTTGGACTACCCAACTGAGCTTGACCTAGATAGCCAACTCCATGTGTGGATGCTTAAGCAAGAATAATTACTTACTTCTGTATGCCACTAAGCTTTTGTGATAGTTTGTTATGCAGGAATAGACAACTGATAGAGTAATGCAATGAGTGTTAATTGTATGATAGTTATTCAGCCCAAGTTAGCACTTATCTTATGTTGTATAGCTAAATAACATAGATTTTAATCATTTAAAGAGAATATCTCCACATCGTCTTTTCTTGAGATCGTTTGGATGAAGCTGGGGCATGCTGTGTGTCCTTAGATAAGGCACTCTGGTCTCCCTATGTCTGTTTCTCCATTTGAGGAAGAAAGATACTACCTGCCACCTACTTTTCCCCAGAGGTCATAAATCAACAGTTGAAAACTCTTTGAGATCTCCTGTGAAAGGTGCAATTTTAGCAGAAGCATGCCTATTATTTATTTTTATTATCCATTTTAAAATTGAATACTTAGAGCAAATAGATTTTCCAGCCACCAAAAAGGAAGTTCCTTCTATGCCACAGCATATTATGTATTGGGCACTCTCCAACTATAGACTATATTTTCCATTTACAGCACTAATTTAGATGTTTATGGGTCCGTAAATATATTCCATTTCTCCTGGGGCTTCTGAATACCTGTAATAGTCTAATATTTTGGAACACTGAATGATGCCTTGGGCAAGGCATAAAATAGGGGAACAGGAGAGGCAGAGAAAAGAATTGGGAAAAAATAGCGACAATTAAAAAAATAAAATAATAACTTTTGACTCCCAGAATTATCCTGCAATGTGGTCCAATTTGTGGTTGTTGTCTCTCCTTCTTATTGCAAATTACCACTTTCCCTTGTATTGGGCTTCTATTGAGCACTCAGCTTCTACTAATCTCTTTGTGGAAGAAGACATAATCACACTAATAGCTCACAGTTACAAGTCCTCACTCTATGCCTGGCACCATGCTGGGTGCTTTTGGATAACGGTCACAATTATTTCTCTCATCAACTTAATGAGATATGCACTATTATTTTCCTGATTTTAGATGCTCAGAGAAGTTATATGGCTTGCCCAAGATCACACAATGGTAGAATCAGCATTTGAACCAAGGTTCTGCTTTTATGGAGCCCAAGCTCTTAATCATTATGCTATACTTCATGGAGGGAGCAGTAGTGGTTCAGTTGTAGAATCCTCACCTTATATGTAGGAGACCCGGGTTTGATTACTGACCAATACACCTCAATCACAACCACCACCCATATGTCAGTGGAGGCTTCAGTGTTGCTATGATGCTGAGCAGGTTTCAGCAGAGCTTCCAGACTAAGGCAGACTAAGAAGAAAGGCCTGGCAACCTACTTCCCCAAAATCAACCAATGAAAATCCCATGGATCACATAGGCCTGATACCCAACTGATCATGGGGAGAACACAGGACCAGGAAGTGTTTGGTTCCGTGGTGTATGGGGTTGCCATGAGTTGGGGTCACTCAGCAGCAACTAACAACAGCAATAATATTTCATAGTGGTTGACATGGTCCTTGTTTGCAGCTTTTAGGGTGGATGACACAAACATATGAAGAGTATAAGATGTATAAGCAGTTATATGAAAAATCACTGTGTTACTCTTAAAATGACTTTAGGGAGAGAACTTGCATGGGGGAATATGGAAATCGAGGACTTCTGTGAGATTTCCAGTTTATCTGTAGCTTTCACTTATTCTTGTAATCCCCAGTGCTGATGTAGATAATCTGACCTACCTTTCCTGATGGGCGATATGGGAATATCTATGCAGTGGTGTCCAACAGGATGATTGTTTATTGTTCTCAGGCATGAAGGCTTACTGCTTGTAATTTTGAGAGATAGTTAGCTTTATGAAGACTATTTAGATGTACAAACATTCACTAACATAAAGTTAAGAATCACAGGAAAAACCCGTGGATGAGGGATTCTTTCTAACTTGGATTCCTACAAGGGGCCCTAGTCTATGGCAAGCTGTAAAAGTCAGTCTCCTGAACTGGAAAATTCAAGTGACATTTTCAAAAACATCTCTATGTAACTGAAATTCCCAAGTGGAGGTGTAATATTCTCATCACTTTCATCTATCTTAGGAAAGATTAGACCTGAAGAGACGAGAGGTTGATTCTAAAATAATTCTGAACTTGGTTCCTTTAAAAATATGCCCTGGAGGCTCATGCCATCCGTAGCTACTTTTCTAGTTTTTAGGGTCTGGGTTGAAGCAGTCTGGCTTGGCTTCCTATAGAGATGCAAAATTCCAGCCTTGTCAGTACATTAGATTGGTATGCACCATGTCATATTAAGAAAGGGGAAATCATTTTGAGGAGACATTTTAACTCTAACTATCAATCAACCATTTGCTGGTTACGATCTCTATTCAATGGTGTATAAAGAAACAGGAGTCTTTACCTCTCCTTGACGTTGGGCTTAATATTCAAGTCCTCCAGAGCAGGATAAGTCATGCCCTGTCTTGTGCTTGGAGAGGCAGGGTAAGACAGCGATGGGGCTGGAGATCCATTCTGGAACTCGATCCTCTCTCTGCTGACTTGTAGCTGTGAAATCTGGGACAAGCTACTCAACTTCTCTGAGATTCAGTTTTCTCAGTTACATGTTGTTGTTGTTAGGTGCTGTTGAGTTGGTTCTGACTGATAGTGAGCCTATGTGCAACAGCGTGAAACACTGCCCTGTCCTGTGCCAGGACACAGGTTCAATCATTGCTATGTTTGAACTCATTGCTGCAGCCACTGTGTCAATCCATCTCAACAAGGATCTTCCTCTTTTTCACTGACCCTGTACCTCACCAAGTATCATGTCCTTCTCCAGGGACTGGTCCCTCCTGATAACATGTCCAGAGTACGCAAGACAAAGTCTCGTCACCCTTGCTTCCAAGGAGCACTCTGGCTGTATTTCTTCCAAGACACAGTTACATAACCTGATATAATACCTAACCACTCATCTTTCAGTTTGTTAAACTTTGGTGACTTGTGTGTTGGTATGATGCTGGAAGCTATGTCATCAATATTTCAAATACCAGCAGGGTCACCTGTGCAAAGCTTCCAGACTAAGACAGACTAAGAAGAAGGAGCTGGTAGTCTGCTTTGAAAACTAGTCAGTGAAAACCTTATGGAGTACAACAGAACATTGCCTGGCCCACTTGCTTTGGACATGTCATCAGAAGGGATTAATGGCTGGAGAAGAAAATCATGTTTGGTAAAATAAAGTGCCATTAAGATAAGGGAGACCCTCTGTAAGGTGCATTGGCACAATAGCCATAGCAGTGGATTCAAACGTGTTGGTGACCATGAGGATGATGCAGGACCAGGCAACATTGCATTCTGTTGCACATAAGGTCACCATGAGTTGGAGTTAACTCAATGGCCCATATCTATTTATCTGTAATTCCTCTGCCATCAAGTCGGTTCCAACTCATAGCCACCCTATGTACAACAGAACAAAACACTGCCCGGTTCTGCACCACCCTCACATTCGTTTCTATGTTTGAGCCCATTGTTGCAGCCACTGTGTCAGTCCATCTTATTGAGGGTCTTCCTCTTTTTTATTGAGCTTCTACTTTACCAAGTATTATGTCCTCCAGGAACTGGTCCCTCCTGATAATATGATCAGCGTGCTTGAGACAAAGTCTTACCAGTCTCACTTCTAAGGAGCATTCTGGCTGTACTTCTTCCAAGACAGATTTGTTCATTTTTCTGGAAGTCCGTGGTATATTCAGTATTCTTCTATAACACCATAATTCAAATGCATCAATTCTTCAGTGTTCCTTACTCATTGTCCAACTTTCACACGCATATGAGGTGATTGAAAACACCATGGCTTGGGACAGGTGATCCTTCGTCCTCAAGGTGACATCTTTGCTTTTTAACGCTTTAAAGAGGTCTTTTGCAGCAGATTTGTCCAATGCAATGCATAGTTTGATTTTTTGACTGCTACTTCCATGGGCGTTGATTGTGGATCCAAGTAAAACGAAATCCTTCCTCAACAACCTCAATATTGCTCTGCTTATCATGATGCCAGTTGTGAGGACTTTTGTTTTCTTTATATTGAGGTATAACCCATATGGAAGGCTATGGTCTTTGATCTTCTTCAGTAAGTGCTTCAAGTCCTCTTCACTTTCAGCAAGCCAAGTTGTGTCATCTGCATATTGCAGGTTGTTAATGAGTCTTCCTCCAATCCTGATGCTGCGCTCTTCTTCATATAGTCCAGCTTCTCAGATTATTTGCTCAGTTTACAGATTGAATAAGTATGGTGAAAGGATACAACCCTGATTCGCACCTTTCTTGATTTTAAACCATTCAAGCCCTTGTTCTGTTTGAGCATCTGCCTCTTGGTCTATGTTCAGGTTCCACAAGAGCACAGGTAAGTATTCTGGAATTTCCATTCTTTGCTATGTTACCCATAATTTGTTATGATCCACATAGTTGAATACCTTTGCATAGTTAATAAAACACAGGTAAACACGTTTCTGGTATGTTCTGCTTTCAGCCAAGATCCATCTGACAGCAGCAAATGTACACTTTGTTCCATGTCCTCTCCTGAATCTGGCTTGAATTTCTGACAGTTCCCTGTAGATGTACTGCTGTAACCGTTTTTGAATGACCTTTGGCAAAATTTTACTTGTGTGTGATATTAATGATATTGTTTGATAATTTCCACATTCTGTTGGATCACCTTTCTTTAATGGGGAGAAATGTGGACCTTTTCTACTTGATTGGCCAGGTAGCTGTCTTCCAATCTTCTTGGCATAGGCGAGTGTTTAAGATCCAGTTTTGCAGAGGAGTTTCTTTTCCTCCCATGTTAGTATGGCCATATTCCCTGCACCTCTTCTTATAGAGCCATCAAAAGTTCTGTAGAATCTCAAAAGATATTCTCTCTTCACTAAAGTTACGTTAACATAACACATACTTCTTAATATTTTGAATAATTGATAAATATTAAGATGCTCTTTGGTAGATTAACCTACTTCCTCAGTAGTATATTTATCTCTCTCAGTTTAACAAATAACCTTCATCAAGCCCTTATTTTGATAAAAATTTTGATGAACCCATCATGGAGATAGGTGAATAGGTAGATACCTATTGCTGTTAAGTCAATCCCGACTCAGAGCGACACTATAGAACAGAGTAGAACTGCCCCATAGGGTTTCCAAGGCTGTAAATCTTTATGGAAGCAGATTACTATATCCTTCTTCTGAATAGCTAAATAGATATTATGTGTTGTCTATCTCCTGTGTGGTCAGTGAGTCATTGATATCCCAACAAAACCACACTGAGGTATAGTTAGATATCACAGATAATAATATTATAGATAATGCTACAGACGATAATGGCTTAGTGTGGTTTTGTTGGGATACTAATGAGTCATTTGCCACACAGGAGGTAAACAACACATAATATCTATCTATTCACCTAGCTCCATGCTGGGTTCATCAAAATTTTTATTACAATAAGGGCTTGATGAAGGTTGTTGGTTAAACTGAGAGAAATAAATATACTACTGAAGGAGTTGGTTAACTTACCAAAGAGCATCTCAACATTTGTCAACTATGCTAAACGTTAAGGAGTATCTGTTACGTTACTAAAACTTTTGTGAAGACAGAATATCTTTTAAGAGCCTGTAGAGTTTTTGACGGCTCTATAAGAAGAGGTGCAGGGAATATGGCCATACTAACATGTGAGGAAAAGAAACTACTCTGTCAACTGGATCTTAAGAAAGGAATTTTCTAGATTATTTAATAACCCATCTAAAGTAAGAAAAGAGCCCAGGTGGTGTGGCTACTAAAGCTCTCTGCTGCTAACCAAAATGTTGGCAGTTCAAACCCACCAGCCACTCCATGGGAGAAAGATATGGCGGTCTGCTTCCGTAAAGACTACAGCCTTGGAAGCCCTGTGGGGCAGTTCTATTCTGTCCTATAGAATTTCTTTGAGTTAGAATTGAGTCCACAGCTACTGATCTAAAGAAAGAATCCTTTTTTCACCACTCCTGGCAGGGTGTGACCAGCTTTTAATTGAACATGTGGCTATCTCATGTGGGAGCTATTATCTTTATTTCTAATACCTTCAAGTATTAGAAATTCTTCTCTGCGCTGAGCCCAAATCACGCCCTATGGTTTCTACTTTTTAGTCTCCTTTCCGGGTTCTGTAGCCACACAGAACTACTTACCCCCCTGAAGAAAATCCAACATCTCATAACTAATGGCAAACATAGCTGGTAGGAAAGGGGGTTTATTTATGTCTCTGTAGAAAATAATAATGGTGCTTATCCAGGTTCCTTTACCAGACACCTTAGTAAATTGTGCCTTCCAGGGCAGACAGCTAAATCTTGTGGTTGGTGCCAGGTGGCAGCGGTGCCACACTGAAAACCACATGCTTCAGTAAAGGAGGGGGTGATCTAATGAGTTTATTTCTCTGCTCGGGTCCCAGCGACAGCGCTATTGAGTGACTTCATGGCAATCAGTATTGCTGACTAATGCCTGTATCAACACCTACCGCCACCACCACCACCGTTTCAGTGATTTTACATTTAGCTTGATTTCTCCAGACACAGCTTTTCCACATCATTTGAACTAATTGAGGTAATGGAGAAATTATTTTGGTGCCAGAGCACTCTGACTTTCTCTGGCCCACTTTCCCCTTTGGTAGTGAAAGGCAACAATGCTAACAGTCTCTCAGTGTCTCTTCACAGGCAGAAGAGGAGACAGTAGTAGGCATGTCGCAGTTGTACCTAGTCTGCTTTTGGACAGTGAAGGCTGGAAAACATGCTCCAGCCTCCATCTTTCTTTGCTTCACTAGGCTGCACACGCCAGCACCCCACCCAGGCCACGCTCCTGAGCTGCTTCTCCATGGGGACCTGGGAATCCCGCCTGTTGTTCTCCAGGCTGACCAGAAGAAATCTTCTAACGTTCGCTAAAACAACTAGCAGATGGAAACAAACATTTTATGGGAACATATTCTACCTTAATTATATGCATTGTCTGCCAATGTTTATAGCGTCTCAGAGGGAGTTTGGAGGTAAGACTGAGACGGCTGAATATGGTTTTGATTATAGGGATTTGTATCAAAGGTGGAATGGTGCCTTTTACTGACTACCAACGCTCCCTCCACCTCGTGTCCCTTACTCAAGAAGGTTGAGTGAATCATTCCCTTGAGATGAGCGTGGCATGCTGGAAAGTTCCTGGTTTCATCCCCATGTCAACAGTTAGGGGCTCAATAAGCATTTGGGTTTAGTTCTGGTAGGCCACAGTGAGCCTCTCCAGGAAAGGGCCCTGTCTGGTTTGGATTTAGGGGGCAGCTCAACAGTGTGGGAGGGTGGGATGGCCTTTCAGCAGTTAGCAGAGCCCTCTGCTTGGAATATGAAATACTGGTTCATCACCAAGGGTGGAAGAGCAATTAATGATCAGTGGGAAACTTTTGTATTTATTTGAGGTTGGCGGAAAGAATCTAATAGATTCTAAAGAATAATTACTATAGTAGTAGTACTCAACTTGCATGTTTTGCAGCTCCCTTTTCTCTGCTTCTTTCCTTCTCCCTCCAGTTGCTAGTCTTGCAATCTTTATTGATCTGCCTATCAGAGGTGGGCAGCAGGAATGATGGGATTTGATCAACAGACTGTAAACCTACCCGAGGTACTGCCAGTTAGCAGTTCTGGTCAGTGTTTGGGAAGGAGTGGTTCTCAGCACTCAGAGCTGAAATGGGTGTTTTGCATTACTTGGGGATTTTATTTCTCCACATCACCTCTGACCCCTTTTGCAAAGTTAATTGAGAGTTGGCCTTTTTCAAATCGACTGCAGGAAATTGACCTTTGTGTTCACGCTATGTTAGGAAAGGCCTGGATGAAGAGCAAATCAAGAGAAGGAATGGGAATCACCTGGCCCTTACAGCCATGCTAGGATACGGTACGGAGTGACCACAGAGTCCCCGGTGCAATCCCATAGACAATGTTACCTGCAGAATTGCTTCCCTATTGAATCAAATGATAAATCCCTCACCCCTAAAAAGAAAAGAAAAACAGAAAATCCCATTCTACCTTGAAATAAGCTTTGGTGGTTCAAAAATTTAACTATCTAAAATTATCATTTTGATGCATGTCTAACCTGTTCATTGTGCTTCAGTGGAAGCTTTTTTATTCATTTTTAGGCATTGGTAGAGACAGCTGCTTGAGGCCACTTATACAGAAATTGGACCCTTGGGTCATCTGGCAGGTGAGCATCACTGTCCCTTTGGGAAGATGGAAGGTAGTTATAAAAAATGCAGGCACTTTGCCCTCAACAATCCTGAGTTCAACACTACCACCTGTTACTTGAGATACTTTAGGGAAAGTATGTTTTAAAAAAAAAAAAAAAGTGTAATCTTGATGCTTCATCTGTAAAATGGAAAAAAAAATTACAAGAAATAAAGTTGCGTGAGGGTTAAATGAGTAGTTTTAAGAGCTTGAGCACAGAGATACTTAATTCCTTAATTTACTCATTCCACATCATGTAATGTACCTCAAATGTGCACTGAGGATCCAATGACAGAGGAGAGATGAGGTGCTGTCATGAAAATTACATTCTTTGGAGCCGATGGCACTCTTTCTGAGACAATGAAGAATTTTAGTTAAACCAGCAGTGCTTAAAAGAAAAAAGAAAATGAATTGTTATTTTTAACTAGAAAGCCAGCATGCGAAATGGCTCCTTAAGACTCACCTAACCAAACTTGTTGGCCATCGAGTCAATTCCAACTCATAGAACTTCCCCATGGGGTTTCCAAGGAGTGGCTGGTGGATTCGAACGGCTGACCTTCTGGTTAGCAGCTGAGCTCTTAACCACTGCACCACGGGAACTCCTCTTAAGACTCACAGATGGATTAAATAATTCGGGCTCAGAATCTAGATTTCATGGTCTGGTGGTGAGTCAGGCTGAGCCTGTAGACAGGGTGACTGTTTTACTGCTCCATCCCGGGCAGGTACCCTACATCTATCTCAGTCTTGATTTTTATTTTGTTTCACTTGCCTTACCTGTAAAATTGGTGTAACAAATTTTTCTTTAATCCATTGTTGTTAGCTGCCACTGAGTTGGCTCTGACTCATAGTGACCCTGTGTACAATAGGATGAAACACTGCTCAGTTCTGTGCCATCCTCACAATTGTTGTCATGCTTGAGCCCATTGTTGCAGCCACGGTGTCAATCCATCTCATTGAGAGTCTTCCTCTTTTTTGCTGACCCTCTACTTTACCAAGCATGATGTCCTTCTCCAGGGACTGCTCCCTCCTGGTGACATGTCCAAAGTATGTGATTTATAAATATAAAAGCAGATACAATGTGTGAAGGTAACATACAATATTATATACTCTTATGTCCATTTTAATGTTATTAGTGAACCAAGGTATCCAGACCCCCTGTCCTAGTAACTTAATTTTTATTGACAAATATGCAAAAATAAATAAATCTAACAACATTAGAAAGTCCTGGAGAAGTCTGCAAATTTACACACAGTGACCTAAGCTAGACCTTGAGGGGATAAAAAATTAAAACCAGGCATAACTTTCCTATTAAGAGCACTTGGAGACAGAGAGAGAGAGAGAGAGAATTTGGTACAGAGCCAAGGTGAAATCCTTAACTGCATAACAGAAACAGAGGAAGATTTAGAAACACAGGAGTGAGTCCAGACCCGGGTTCAAATTTCAGTGCTTCCACTTTATGTTTTATCAATTAGCTATTGACATATGATAGACTGTTATGGACATATAGGAGTCCCTCGGTGGTGCAAATGCTTAAGCACTTGGTTGCTAAACCAAAGGTTGGGTGTTAGAACTCCCCGGTGGTACTGTGGAAGAAAGACCTGGCAACCCGCTTTTGTAAAGATTACAGCCAAAAAAAAAAAAAACCTGTGGGGCAATTCTACTCTGTCACATGGGGTCACTCAGAGTCAAAATTAACTTGATGGCACATATTTTTTTCTATTTGTCATTTTTGCAGTTTTCTAAATGCCTTAGAGAGAGAATATATTATTTTAAGGTCAGAACGTAGCTGGCAATGAGTGTAGAAGATATTTGAAGAAAACCCTATTATATGCAAACTAATGCATTCTTTCTTCTTCACACTGACATGTAGGAGCCACAGGTCTGTGCTCAAATCTATGCACAATAAGTTACTAAAGAGCCCTTTGGAGGCTTTTTGTTTAGGAAAAATAATATTGCTACTGTCATCTTTCATGGAAAAAACTCCAGACAAGCATTAAAAATAAATAAATAAAAAGAGAGTATTAGAAACAAACAATAATATAGTTTTCTTTTAGAAACAAAACCTGTGTTTAGAATCCAAAAGTCAAGTAATCGCTCTGGAAACGATTATCTTAAGTAATTCCATGTCGATTAGTTCACGCTTGCATGTCTGAGATGTGGTAAAGTCCAGCAGAAACATGGGTTTGAACAGGAGCAAAAATAATGCTAGATTCTCCACTCATCCATGTCCGTGGTGAGTCACAGGTAAGCAGTGACAGACACTTCTTGATAGCCCCCAAATGCTGTGTTAAATTTAGACTTCTTCCCTGAACGCTGGGTTCACCCACGCTCATTTCAACTTCGCAATTTTTCTTGCTGTTTTGGAACGGACTGCTTTCAGAGGAGTTGCCTCCTGGTCAGAATCCACTTTTACCCTGTTTCCCATTTCCTAAATAATGTGCCTTCCTCTTATGGACCATTTAAAAACCTCAGGCTCCACTGGGTCTGAGGAAGGGGGTTGGGGGGCCAGTGGGTGAACCAAGGAGGGGAAAGCAAAGTAGAAGCTGTCTGCGTGCCAGACATGCTTTGGGACATGCTGGCCTTGGCGACCAACCACATGGAGCCCTCACGGGGGACCCCTCCACTTCTCTGGGCTGAGGTGAAGGACGATGGGACAAGCAGATGAGCTATCAGAGAAGCATCTCTGGCTTCCTGGGGGGCTGGGGGGTGTTCCTTCCCAGCTCTATTGCATACATCAAAACGGTAACAGTAAGAGAGTTCACTTAGAATTCCTGGGTGATGCAAATGGTTAACACACTTGGCTGCTATCAGAATGACTGGAGGTACCGAGTCCACCCAGAGGTGTGTTGGAAGAAAGGCCTGGAGGTCTGTTTCCAAACAATCAGCCTTTGAAAAACCCTATGGAGCACAGTTCTACTCTGACACACATGGGGTTGCTGTGAGTTGGAGTCAACGTAAAGGCAACTGATTTTTAAAAGTGTTCATTATACTGCCTGGGATACTTTGTAATCCCCAATTCTGTTTTTCTTACACAATGAGTCACCACCCTTTACGTTGGCTGAGCTGGTCCATTGTGGCAAACTGAAGAAAGTGTAGAATTTGGGGTCCAGAAACCCTGGTGGAGTAGTGGTTAAGCGCTATGGCTGCTAACCAAAAGGTCTGCAGTTCAAATTCACCAGGCGCTCCTTGGAAACTCTATGGGGCAGTTCTACTCTGTCCTATAGGGTCGCTGTGCATTGGAATCAACTCCACGGCAGCAGGTTTGGTTTTTTCTTTTAGACCTAGGGTGGAATGTTAACTCTACCACTTAGTAGCCATGTGACTTTAGGCATTCCGTAGCATGGATAAAAATACCTCTGATGGAGCAACAGTTAAGCACTCTGCTGCTAACCAAAAGGTGGGCAGTTCAAACCCACCCAGCAGCTCCACAGGAGAAAGACTTGACAATCTTCTTCCATAAAGATTATAGCCTAGAAAATCCTATAGAGTGGTTCTACTCTGTCATATTGGGTCACTAATCAAACCAACCACTGCCGTCGAGTCGATCCCGATTCATAGCAACCCTATAGAACAGAGTAGAACTGTCCCATAGGGTTTCCAAGGAGTGCCTGGTGGATTTGAACTGCTGACTTCTTGGTTAGCAGCCACAGCACTTAACCACTATGCTGCCAGGGTTTCCATTGGGTCACTAGGAGTCAAAATTGACTCCACGGCACCCAACAACTTTTTCATGGTATTCCTGGTCTTTCAAGCCAGGGTAGCCCACCTGTTCACAAAGTTCTAGTAGTGTGCCACCCTCAAGGCTCCCATATTATAGGATATGCTGAGTCCGTGTACCCCTTCTTCTCCCAGCTTGCTGGGATTAATCTCACCTTTCTGATTGTCTTCCTGACTTCTTATGGAAAAGCCTGGACGTGGCTTCCTATGAGTTTACAGGTATGGGTTTACTGGGGTGGAACAGCTAGGGAACTTATCTTAAAGCTGGTGAGAACATTGCTTTAACTTATACAGTACGTCACAGATTAATAAAAATATCACACGGTTTTCTAACTTTTCCTTTGGGCAACATTTTCTTCTTTTATTGTTTTTATATGGAGCAGGTAGGGGGCTGATGAACAATGCACCAGGGTTTGGACCCTTCCTTCCTTTGCTGCAGCCCTTTGCATTTCTGTTTCATATGAACTTCCTGAATTGTTTCTAGTCTGATACAGCTGTACCTGGAGAGGAACCCTCTGTCAAGCTAACAGTTCTCTGTTGTGACCTCTGGCAAGACAGCTTGTCCTGGTGAAATGATGGGGATGGAGTAGAATGAATTCAACCAGTGACTTTACCATTATTTTAAGGATTCCGTGAAACGAAATATGTAAATATGTACCAGGACTATGGTAGGTGTGTAGGAGGTGTGCTTTCTCCTTCTTCCACTTTTCATACCCTCTATGGAGGGGCCCTCATGGCACAGTGGTTAAGCATTTGGCTGCTAACCAAAAGGTCAGCAGTTCAAATCCACCAGCTGCTCCTTGGAACCCTTTGGGGCTGTTCTACTCTGCCCCATAGTGTCGCTATGAGTTGAAATCAACCCGACAGCAACTTTTTTTTTTTTTTTTTTTTTAATCCACAATTGAAGCAGCCCTATTGATGCTAAAGTTAAGTGTTTGGCTGTTAACCCACAGGTCAGAGGTTCGAACCTACTCAGCAGCTCCATGGGAAAAAGACCGGCTGATCTGCTTCCATGAAGATTACAGCCAAGAAAACCCTATGGGGCAGTTCTACTCTGTCACATGTGGTTGATATGAGTTGAAATTGACTCGACAGCATCCAACAACCACATCCTTAACTGATTTACTGCCAGTTGACACCCAGTGGGCTCCGACCCATGGCGACCCCATGCGTGTCAGAGTAGAATTTCGCTCCAGAGAGTCTTGGTTGATGGATTTTTCGGAAATAGATAGCCAGGCCTGTGGGTGAATTTGAACTTTCAACATTTCAGTAAGCAGCCAAGCATGTTAATTTTTTGCACTACCCAGAGACTTCTGATTTTTAGGGGGGCAAAAAAAAGTTATAGTTAGCACAGAGCTGGTTACGTACCAAACAATCAATGCCTGTGAAATGAATACAAAACGGATTTTGGTATTAAAATGGATTAGAGGATGCTTCCTCACTATCGTGGTGGTGCCAACAGTTAATGCATTTGACTGCTAACTGAATGGTTGCAGGTCTGCGTCTACCCAGAGGAGCCTTGGAAGAAAGGCCTGGCGATCTACTTTTGAAAAATCAGCCATTGAAAACTCTGTGGAGCACAGTTCCATATGACACACGTGGGGTTGCCAGGAGTCATAATCCATTTAAGGGCAACTGGTATCCTCAACTGAGGCAGCCAGCAAGCACAGAACGGCATTTCATGACGGGAACAAATAATTATAAAAACTTGACTAATGTTAAACATCTTTTTCTACAGTGCCCTGATTTTTCTCAGTCATTTTTGCTGGCTTTTTGAAGGAGAAGGAAGTGGGTCTGATCCCCAGGAGGGTTTCCGTTGCCTTTGTTCCCCAGCCACTTCCTTAGTCAAATGCTATGGTTGGCTCTGAGGAGGAGAAAAGAAGAGATGGCTCCTGGCAAGTATATTTGCCCACTTAGAGAAATTATTCAAAGTGAGTGTTTTATAGAGAGCGGGGCTTCGAATCAGTTCGTTCTAGTTTGAACCCCAGCTGAGAATTTGCATCTCTAACAAGTTCTCAGGCGATGGTAAGGCTGCTGGTTAGGGACCAATTCTGAGACCCAGTAGTAGAGCCAAATCCTTTGCCGCCCAGTCAGTTCCAACTCGCAGAGCAGTGGCTCTCCAAGTTTTTCATATGTAAGAGTCACCCAGGATCTTGTTAAAACGTAGATTCTGTTTCAGGGTATCTGAAGGGGGAATGCGAATTCTCTGCTAGAGAGTGAAGCAGGGCCATCCTCTTCTACCTGGAAGTCTTCCCTGGTGACCATATCTGGAGATCAGAGAACAGATCTTGCCAGGTGGAATGTGCTAGAAGAGGCATCAGAGTGTCCTGTTCCTAGTCTTTTTTTCCCCTAGATTTTGAAATTTTTCGTTTGTTTGTTTTTGCCTCTGATTTGTTCAGTGGTTGTAGCCATGTAATCACTTCTTTGATTCTCATTTGATTCCATTCTCCATCTTGTAGTCAGAGGAACCATTGTAAAATACAAATCGGATCATGCCATTCTCCTGCATGAAGCCCTCTGAGGCTCCTCTGATCCATATTCTTTGTTGTGTCACTCAAGGTTCTATAGGCTTTGCCTGTCTTTTTGTACCAACCTATTCTACCCCAGATAGACTGAACTCTCCGAGGTTACCCCAAATCACCAGGCTTTTGTCATTGCCCAAAATATCAAAGCCAGTTTCTATTTATCCTTCAAACACATCTCAAATGTCTGCTCCTGGGACATACCTCAAACCTTACCCATGCCCAAATCCCTACACACACTCCCTCCTGAGCTAGGTGTACTATTTCCTTATATTCCTCATTAGAATACACACCCCTCAGTCATAGGACCTTTCCCCAAAGAATCTGATTCCTTGATTAAAATGAAAATTCTGAGACACTAAGAATCCTAGGTCAGTTGAAATCCCCATTCTTTTTATATTCCCTCTTCTTCATTACGGTGAATTCCCACTTCATCGCGATGTCAGATACTATCCAAATTCAGATGTCACGAATATCTGGCCATTTTTTTTTTCTTGCACATAGAAATTTTATATTGAGTTTCTGATCTCCATAAGCGTTATTTTGGAAATGGAGAGTTATAACATATGATTACTGCCTCTTTAACAACTGTTTACGATTTGTTATTTTTTAACTAGCATATTTACTCTTTGTAGGACGAGCCAGATAAATAAGCCAAGATCCATCAGTTTTAATCTACCAACACATGAAAGAAGCTTAAGTTATTCAAGATGGTCGGAAATGGGGTGGGAGGGAAGAATGCAAGGAGGGGCTGGAGGAGCAGGTATTTTCAGGATCTGTCACTGTTTTACTAGGGCTGCTGTTATCACTTCAGAGAGACCCACATTTGGGACCATTTAGGACTAATGGACATGTGTTGAGAGGTGTATGCAGGATGATACGTCACGCAAAAGTGAAAGCTAAATGTTTGATTTCACTTGACCAGGATGTGGACCAAAGAGGGGAATTGATGCCAGGTACTTTAAGTGCCTGTGCTCATAGCTTACAGGTGTCCCCACCTCATTTGGGTGTTTCTGTATGTACAGAAATTTTCCCTTTGAAAAAGAGTTTGCCAAGAATAGGAGGTCAAGGTGATATTTTAAATCACTCTGGTTCTGAAGGGCCCCAGCCGTGGCTTCAAAGAAAGCCACCATCCTTTCAGTGTCGATATTGAGACAGGCTTCTCCACGCCCCCCAGCTCCCATGATTTGGGTCCATCTGATCCTTGCAAATAAACTCTCACGTCTCCAACAAGTGACTGAAATCTAAGAATCCCTTATTTTAGCTGCTGCTTTCCAGTGAAATTTCCTGCCTAGACATGCTTGTGACCTGACTGCTTTGGATGAGAAAAACATGTTATGTCCTTAACTCAGGACATCGCCTGGGGAGAGAGTTGCCTGAAGTTTTCCGACTTTCCTTTTCTCACACTCTTTGTTGATAGTAATATCAGCGAGTCCCTGGGTGGTGCAAATGGTTAACACACTTGGCTACTAACTGAAAGGTTGGGGGTTCCAGTCCACCCAGAGGTGCCTCAGAAGGAAGGCCTGGTGATCTGCTTCTGGAAAATCAACCATTGAAAACCCTATGAAGCTCAGTTCTACTCTGACACAAGTGGAGTTGTCATAAGTCGGAATCGACTTGAGGTAACTGGTAAGTATCGTTTTGTGTATAATCTGAGGCACCATTCTAAGAGCTTTTCATGTACATTTATTCCTCCAAACAACCCATTATACAGATGCAGAAACTGGGGTAAAGAGTAAACTTGCACAATTGTTCAGTTAACAGGTTTTTTATTGCATACCTGTGGTCTCCCAGATAGTGCTCTAGGCACTTGGGGTACCTTCATAAACAAAATGTACACTCATCCCTGACCTTATGGAATGTGTATATATTTTCATGTCTAATGTCACATAAAAGGAGCCCTTGGTGGTTCAGTGGTTAAGAGCTCAGCTGCTAAATGAAGGGTTGGTGGTTGGAACCTACCAGTGCTCTGCGGGAGAAAGATGTGGCAGTCTGCTTCCTTAAAGATTACAGCCTCAGAAACCCTATGGGTCTCTATGAGTTGGAATCGACTCGACGGCAGTGGGTTCTTTCGGTTTGATATTCTACTCTGTCTTACAGAGCCTCTGTGAGTCAGAATTGACTCAATGGCAGTGGGTTTTTTGGTTTGGAATGTCACATAGCTGGTAAAGTGGCAGAGCTAGGATTTGAACCAGGCGTTCTGGCTCCAAAGACGGCATTCAAAACCACTCAAGGTACTGCCATTTAAAATTCATTTGCACTGATACCCACTCATTTACGTATGACCCCATGCCAGGGCGTAACAGAATCCAGCATGAAGGTGTGCCTGACTCAACACGGCCTCTGCTTCAGCATCTTCACCCGAAGTCCTTTGAGATCCTGGTTTGATGCCATCCAGTTTATTTTAACTTTTATGAGGCTCAGTTTCACCAAAAACTGTTCTTCCATCAACTGATTAATCTTTCTCCTCTCTTCAAAATCATTTCTTTTCTAATTACCGTAGTTGTCAGTGGTCAAAGCACACTACTGATAAACGAAAGGTCGTTGGTTCGAAACCACCAGCGGCTCTGTGGGAGGAAGATGTGGCAGTCTGCTTCCATCGAGGTTTACAGCCTTGGAAACCCTATGGGTCTCTATGAGTTGGAATCGACTCGATGGCGGTGGGTTCTTTTGGTTTGATATTCATCAGAGGCACCAAATGAAAATAAAGGCTTAAAAACAAAAGCAGATAAGGTTGGGGCTGGTCACTTGTTCCTCCACTGCCCTCCTTGATGGTCTGGTCTGCCTCCTCCTTGTGCATTCAAGCTGGCCGATGACACCCTTAAAAGTGAGTGGTGTTTGCAGCCATGGCTCCCTCTACACTTCTCTGTGTGTCCCTGGGTGTACAAATGGCCAATACACTTAGCTGCTAACTGAATGGTTGAAGGTTCATGTCCATTCAGAGGTGCCCGAGAAGAAAGCCCTGGCAATCTACTTCTGAGAAACCGGCCAGGGAAACCTTATGAAGCACAGTGCTACTTTGACACACATGGCGTCTCCGTAAGTCAGAATTTACTCCACAGCAACTGGGCACCGTTTCCTGCGCGTTCAGAGTCTGTGTGCCCCTGATTCTCCATCCTGAGAGAATTAACGGCTTCATTCCTCTCTACTCACTAGATGCCAGGAGCATCCCCCCCTCACTCAGTTGTGGCAACCAAAAATATCACTAAACCGAAACCAAACCCACTGCTGTCGAGCTGAGACATTCCCAAATGTCCCCGGGAGGCACAGTCACCCGGCCTGAGAACCACTAGTTTACGTGGTTATGTGGGAACAACTATAACTGAATTCTGACTGTGGACTAACCACGTCTTCCTTGAGTCAGTCTTTTCTAGAAGGACGTGCTTGAGTCCACAGAGCAGGTCCCAGGAACTTTTTGTGCCTCCTTAGTGATAAATGTTTACATTA
Organism: Loxodonta africana; assembly: GCF_030014295.1. Taxonomy (NCBI): domain Eukaryota; kingdom Metazoa; phylum Chordata; class Mammalia; order Proboscidea; family Elephantidae; genus Loxodonta; species Loxodonta africana. The sequence goes on from NC_087359.1 coordinate 21,137,841, forward strand.
ATATCTGCGAGGGAGCAGAACTTGGTCTGAGACTTGGTTTGATTATAATTGGGTAGTGAGCTTGTAGGGAAATAGTTAAAACATCTCCCACCTTGAACTTTTTGGTGGCTACTGTCATCTAGTGCAAAAAACCTAAGAATTGTGACTGAATTGCTTCTGGTCAGCACTCAACAGAGGAGACAGCAGGAAACACCTGATTTAGACGGTTTGTGGAGCTGGCTGACCACTTCAGCACAAAGGTGCTAGTCGCCTGGTGGAAGAAAGATAGGACAAATGGATAGAGGGAAAGAAGACCCTGCCCCACCCCACCTCCACACCCAACCTGGGTATAATTTTCCAGTTTAATTTGTCTGGAAATTCCCCGAACCATCTTGAATTGGCTCTGAATAAGCCACTTTACACAGCCTTAGATCCCATGAGAAGGAATAATAATATAGAAACACTTTTTTTTTTTTTTTTTGAGTAAAAGACTTTTAGTTATTATCTCATTGCTGGGTCTTAGGAGGATACGAGGCTGAGGCTTTGCTGACTTTTCCAGTCTCTTTGGCAGAGAGCTAGAGTCTTCATCCACAGCCCCTACCTGATGGACCCCAATGTACTGTTGTTGTGTGCCCTGGAGTCAATTCTGACTCATAGCAGCCCTGTGGGGCAGAGTAGAAACGCCCCAAAGAGTTTCCTAGGCTGTAGTCTTTAAGAGAGCAGGTTGCCAGGTCTTTACTCCTGTGGAGCTTCTGGTGGGTTCAAACCATCAAATTCTTGGTTAGCAGCCAGGCACTTAACCGTTGCGCCACCAGGGCTCCTTCACCAATGCACTATCATCATCAAAAAAAAAAAAAAAAAAAAGTCTCAATTAGTGACATTTTATTTAAGTCTGACCTGGACTAGCTTTGAAATACCACAGGGCACTTCTGCATATCCCTTAACTAAATTCTCATCGCTCTGTAGTTTCTTAGCCCCCCTAGTCTCCTTGCTCTCCCTCCTTGGAAATACCTACCACCCAGGGGAGCTGCTTTTGCAATCAAATAACTGGGAAGGGTAATGGGATTCTGAATTTCCAAGCCCCACTGCTGCTTTGCAAACCATTCCCTTTCGCTTCAGCTCCACCAGGCGGCTTAAAGGTCCTGGCAGGGAGGAAATGCTACTGTACTCACAGTCCCTACAGGCTCCAGGGCTCTCTGGATGGGAAAAAGGAACGCTTTAATTGTGTCTATGTGGGATACATAATGAATTAGCCTGAATAATTCAAGACAGGATGTTAGTGAAGAGGACACAGCCAACACCTGGGCTGCACAAAGGTTTCTTTGGCTGCTTCAGGGGGAGGGGGATGTGGGGTCTTCATTCTATCATGACATTGTTCCCCCAGCTGCATACAGTCTAAACTATAGGGACAAGCTCTTTCCCTTTTGAGAAGACAACTATGGATGTCTGGATGTGTGTGTGTACGTGTGTGTTTTCTTGCCAAGACAAATCTCGATGACAAATCTGGCATCTTTCAAAAGACACTGGTCTTGTATCCCTTTACCCAACCTCAGACTTGGACTTGAGAAAAATATCAAGCAAGTCAAATTCTTCTCTAAAGTTTTATAATCATGATAATAAAATGGACCCCTGTCAAGTTCAAAGAGCCTTTTCAACTGGATACTGTGCCCAGGATCTTTGCTGAGGGGAGGATAAGGCTCTGCTAGAATGTTGCTGCTTTGGGAGAAGACAGGAATAGGAAGGTCAAGCTCCTGGCTCACCTGAAGTAACCCCGTAATGGAAATTATTTGGTGACAGTGGCCTGGCTATTTCCAGCAGAAGTGTTACACTTAATATAAGGGGCTGTCGACTTCACAGTTTCTGATAGTTCTGTTATTTTGTTTTTCTTCTGTTAAATCTCAGAAAGTCATGCCATGAGGGATTGAAGTCAGTTCTGTAGGTAATTTACAGGAACTCTACAGGGACATCTTGAGAAAATGTCTCAGGACTTATTTTAATTACTAAGAGTAGAGATTGCCATCAGCATAACCCGAGGGCTCTTTACCACCACAGTTCATCTCCCCACAAGATCTGCGTTCAGACTTTTTAAAACAGTGATTCTTACCAGCTTTTGTTAGCCTAGGAGCCCTGGTGGTGCAGTGGTTAAGAGCTCGGCTGCTAACCAAAAGGTCTGCCGTTTGACTCCACCAGCCACTTCGTGAAAACCCCATGAGGCAGTTCTATTCTATCCTATAGGGTCACTATGAGTCGGAATTGACCCAACGACAACGGGTTTGGTTTGGTTTTCGGTTGTTAGCCTGTACATATTCAAAATATGCACAATCTCAGGGAGCCTGCACTCTCCTGGAAGACTCCCCTGTAGCCCTGAGATGGCTTTGATCTCTATAAAAATGAAATTCATCTTGGGGAAAGGATACTCCAAATTACCATCACCTGGCAGAATTTTACACAAGTAGCAAGCTGCAACCTGGAACGACACAGACTGGGATTTCGAAGATAAGCGGTCTGATAGGTCTGAGTTTAAGGACGTTGGTTGACTTCGATGAATCCTGAGCCAGGGTGATGGTACCAGTGCTCTGTGAGTATTTAATACACACCCCTATGGCAAGATTCTCAGGCCAAGTGTACAAAGGAAGGACTGTGGGAGAAAGGTGGGGTGTTAGAAATCACTGAGTCCCAGATACAGAGATATATCCACATACCCTTCCAATGACTCGGATGCAACTCTTAAGGGACACTTTCAAGTCTCTCTGTTGTTGTTGTCAGTTGCCGTCGAGTCAGCCCCAACTCACAGTGACTCCATGCATAACGGAATGAAACACGGCGGTCCTGCACCATCCCCTCGGTCAGGTGTGGATAGGACCATTGTTATCCATTGGGTTTTCATTGGCTGATTTTCAGAAGTAGATTGCCAGGCCTTTCTTCCTAGTTGTCTTAGTCTGGAAGCTCCCTGGAAATCTGAATAGCAGTACAGCAACACGCAAGCCTCCACTGACACACGGATGGTCACTGAGCTTAACATGCTTTGGCCGGAACAGAAGGTGAGAGCTCTACTGCTGAACTACCGCTGCCCTTTCCAGCCTCTCGGTGGTTGGTAGGTGCTGTCGAGTGGATTTTGACTCATAGCAACCCCATATGACAAAGTAGAACTGCCCCATAGGGTTTCCTAGGCTGTAATCTTTACAGGAGCAGACTGCCACATCTTTCTCCTGCGGACCCACTGGTGGGTTTGAACCACCATCCTTTCAGTTATCAGCCAAGCGCTTAACCATTGAACCACCAGGCTCCTCTATGGTCCTACCAAAACAAAACCAAGCCTGTTGCTGTCGAGTTGATTCCGACTCCAAACACAAGGAAACAGGCACTATGCGGCAGATGGGGAAATAAGGCCAGCAGACAGAACTGCAGCAGTCTTAGGATTCTGGATGCTCTAGAAAGTTAAAACCATTTTCCTACATGGACCAAAACCCTCAAAACCAAACCCATTGTCGCTGAGTCAATTCCAACTCATAGGGACCCTGCAGCACAGAGTAGAGCTGCCCCATAGGGTTTCCAAGGAGCTGATTGGATTGCTGATCTTTTGGTTAGCAGCCGAGCTATTAACCGCTGCGCCACCGGGGGTTCCCTTTCCTGTTAATCAGCAGCTAACCTCACAGGTGAGTCCCTGGGTTGAATGCGTAGGCGTCAGATCACAGCGTCTTTCGCGGTTGTAAGGAACAGGTGTCGTCCGTCCTTCGGAAATAGCGTGTCTTATAATTGAGAGCACCAGTGTGAAAATATTAGACGGACTTTGTAGACGTCTTGGGCTTTTAGAGAGCTAACAGGCCACAAATTTTCCGACATTTCAGAGCTGATGTCCTGTGTCAAAAGAAAATATGACGTAAGAGCAAGCCCAGGAGAGGCCTTAAAAATGATTGAGTTCAGCCTCCCCCGCAACCCACCCGGACACGCACCTTGGACGGATGAGAGAATTGAGGCACAGGCAGGTGAGCACAGTGTCGTGCCCAGGTCACTTACTGAGTTGGTGGCAAAGCCAAACAGCTTGCACCCCCAGACCCTCCATTGGACCTCCCCCTCCCCCGCGCCTTCATTCTGACCGTTTCTCTGCCAACTTAAACGATTCAATTGCTCCAGTTTTAAATAGGTTTTCGCGATTAAAAAAAAAAATTACAAAATCAGACTAACTTTCCATGACTCACTTTTCCAAAATGTTTTGTATCAATGTATAATGTACAAGGCAAATGTATGAGTTGTGGCAGGACCCCAGCCAAGAATCCCGAAGGGGGAGCGTGGGCACAGAAGAATGGGTTAGCAGAGTCTCTTTTAGTAAATCGTTGTTTATAAGTTCCATGCTAAAGAGAAAGAAAAATTAAGGCTTCATGCAAACCACAGAACAAATGTGGAGATTTCCAATGAAACTAGAACACAGGGATTTTTTCAAAAACTGAGAGGGGGGGGTGGGAGGAAGGAAAAGGGATTCTTAATGGTATATTGTTTTCTGAGCTCTACCAATTAGCAAACATCTCTTATAAAAGAAAGAAAGGGAAGGAATTTCACGCACTGAAATAGCCCCAGTCAGCTGCAAACGCTCCAGGCTTCTGCAACAAGGCTTTCATGCCCCCTCCCTAACTCTGGCCATGACATCAGTCCAAGTGCATCCTGGGGACTATTGTCATGCTGATGAGCCAGCCTCAGAGACTGGATTCTCCCACTGCCCAGGGAGACATTCCCACCGCAGACTGGCTCTGGGGCTCATTCAAGCTGTGCTGAATTGCCCTGGAGAATAAAAGATGCAGCCTTAATTAACTACTGCACTCAGCTTCCAACGGCAGCGTGATTGGTGTGCTGGCTGCACTCCTGCTAAAGAGGAAATGCCAGCGCTCCCCAGGCCGACCCAGCGCTAGGAAGTAGGGCTCTCCCGAGGGGGCTGGAGTTGGGTTCTGTCTCGTTTTGAAAATAAAATATCACAGGGTCATATATCTCCGTATTGTTGGTGTCCTGCTTTTAGGACAGAAAGAAAGAAAGAAAAAACAGAACAAAAAAAGCAACCCTAGTGTCTGTTATTATTTCTCTGCCCTGCTCCTGGGATCCACTCACCACCACCATGTCCCAGTGAGGGTCTCCACTCACTGTATGACTCTGACAGAGAACTCAGCTTTATACTCAGCACTGTCTTTATTTTTTCAGTTTCTGGTGCTATTGATTCTGGAGGAAAAAAAAGACCGTGATATATATATATATATCTGGTATATATATATATATTTTACCAGAAAAAAATATGGTTGAGGGATTTAGGGCCAGACCATCTTTTCTGTCAATGCTCTTTACTGAGGGTCTAGATGGAGGGTGAGAAGTCAATAAGGTTCACACTTTTTTACCCTGTGGCATTCAACCTTTCATCTTCCCTAAAATCAAAGCCATTGGAAATTGGCTTGGTTTCTTATAGTTAAGCTGTTTTCTCTAATTAACCAGGTGTCATCCAGTTGATTTGGTGACCCTATGTGTGTCACAGTAGAACTGAACCCCATAGGGTTTACAATGGCTGATTTTTCAGAAGTAGATTGCCAAGCCTTTCTTCCAAGGCACCGCTGAGTGGACTCGAACCTCCCATCTTTCAGTTAATAGCCAAGCATATTAACTATTTGCACCACCAAGGGACTCCTTTTCTGTAATTACTATATAAATAAAAAGGGGCATTCTTAATGATAAAAAAAGCAAAAAAAAAGAATTTTTTTTTTAAATGATATATCAGACAAAATTGAGCTATTCAGAGCTTCTGAAGATGATGCAGTGGTTGGACTTTACAGCTCTGTGTTCTGTGGATGATTGCCATTGAAGAGGCCAGTGGAGGTCAGAGAAGACCTTCTTATTCTCCATGAAGTATGTTGCTAGATTAGTTAAGGCAGCGACTATGGGAAGAGTCAGCCATGTTTTGAATGTCCGGTTCGTAGGTCTCAGACTTTCTTTCCTTCCTGGCAGCATGACAAATGCAGCCTGTTCAGTCCCACCTTCTACCCTACCCACCACCATTCTCACCTGAGATAAAACCACAGAGAACCTTTGAAGTCTGGGAACCAGAGATGGTTTTCCTGGTGATGGCTACCTCTTAGAATAATTTTTGAGTTTCTGAGTGGTATAAATGGTTAATTTGCTTGGCTACTAACCAAAAGGTTGGAGGTTCAATCCACCCACAAGCACCTCAGACCAGAGGCCTGGCGATCTACTTCTGAAAAATCAGTCATTGAAAATCCTATGGAGCCCAGGGCTACTCTTCACACATGGGGTCACCACGAGTTAGAATTGACTCAAGGACAACTGGTACTGGTAGCATGATTTTAATGATCAGGTGAAGTTTTTAGGGGATCAGAGTTTATATCATTTATTACCATTTTACAAGGATTGTTTTGCAAGGCCAATGTCACAGGGCCATTTGTTCCCTTTTGGATATTCTGGCTACTGTAAGATGTGCTACTTACTATTGGATTCCTGGTCCCCCCTTCTCACTCAGTCAGCTAGACTTCCCTTGGTCGTGGTTGACTAAGAGAAGTCTTGGTACATTCCCAGCCCATGACTTAAATAAAATAATACAACATTTAATAAATAACTCGGCATTAACTCGTATTCAGCATCACAAATCACTATGCATTTAAAGATGATATACAATTAGACCAAGATTTAAAGACAGCCTGGGTACAACTAATCCTTAACTAATTAAGCTTGATTTTCTATAGCTTGAGCAAAATGTTTTTTTCTCCTCACCATGAATCATTATAGGCCATGTCAAAGGATTTTTCTATGCTTTAATACTTTAACGTCCATATTTCTAATGACTGAGACCTACCCACCTGATCACATTCCACAAAAAGTAAGCGTAGTATATCAAGTTTGGAATCACAGGAACTTCTGTTCTCATCATGGCTTGGTTTCTTATCAGCTGTGTAGCCTCTTTGTTGTTGTTAGGGTCTGTCGGGTCAGTTCCCACTCATAGCGACCCTATGTACAACAAAACAAAATACTCCTTGGTCCTGTGCCATCCTCACAATCATTGTTATGTTTGAGCCCATTGTTGCAGCCACTGGAACAAATAGGGGCTTCCTATTTTTTGCTGATGTTCTACTTTACCAAGCATGATGTCCTTCTCCAGGGACTAGTTCCTGCTGATAACATGTCCAAAGTATGAGACAAAGTCTCACTATCCTCGCTTCAAAGGAGCACTCTGGCTGTACTTCTTCCAAGACAGATTTGTTCGTTGTTCTGGCAGTCCCTGGTATATTCAACATTCTTCACCAACACCGTAATTCAAATGTATCGATCCTTCTTTGGTATTCTTTATGCATTGGCCAGCTTTTGTGTGCATATAAGGCAACTGAAAACACCATGGCTTGGGTCAGGCACTCCTTCATCCTCAAGGTGACATCTTTGCCTTTGAACACTTTAAAAAGAGGCCTTTTTTCAGGAGATTTACCCAATGCAATGCGTGCTTTGATTTCTTGACTGCTGCTTCCAGGGACATTGACTGTGGATCCAAGTAAAATGAAATCCTTGACAACTTCAATTTTTTCTGTTTATCATGATGTTGCTTATTGTCTAGCTGTGGGGGGTTTTGTTTCCTTTATGTTGAGGTGTAACTCATACTGAAGGCTGTACTCTTTGATCTTCATCAGTAAAGTGCTTTCAGTCCTCTTCACTTTCAGCAAGCAAGGTGTATCGTCTGCATATGGCAGGTTTTCAATGAGTCTTCCTCCAGTTCTTAGTCTTATGTGAAGCTAATTATCATTTCTGATCCTGAGGTTCCTCATCTCTAAATGAGGCATAATTATATTTACCTGGGGATTGTCGTGAGGATTTAATGGGGTAAAATAGGAAAAACTACCCTTTCTAGGGTGAACTGGACATCAAACAGGTGCTCTTAAAGCACATGGTTCCTTCTCTCCACTCTCCTTGGTCTTTTCATAATCTGGATTTTCTAGAACTCTAATCCCTTCACTTTTCTCTTGACTCAATTCATGGACGGCAGCAGAGAACAACCACCAAATTCATAGACTATATTTTTATACTTTCCAGAACGTGAAACTCATGATACTGATGGCTCTTCTGCCATCCAATCAAAAAGGGAGTGATATTCACAGCTGAACCATAGACCACAGAATTTTAGGACTGGAGTGAAATTTAGGAAGCAGTCCAAATTCTTCATTACTTCTCTCAGAAGAAATACAGCCAGAATGCTTCTTAGAAGCAAGGAGAGTAAGACTTCCTCTCATGTACTTTGGACATGATATCAGGAGGGACCATTCCCTGAAGGACATCATGCTTGATAAAGTAGAGGATCAGTGAAAAAACGAAGACCCTCAACAAGATGGAGTGACACAGAGGTTACAACAACAGGCTTAAGCATAATAGAGGTTGTGAGGATGGTGCAAGACCGGGCGGTGTTTCGTTCTGTTGTACATAGGGTAGCTATGAGTCAGGACCAACTCGAAGGCACCTAACAACAATACTTGGCTATTCAGTGATGGAAACAGGATCTCTTGACTCTCAGCCCAGAACTCGGGCTGCTCCCAGCTTACATTAACATTTTCTGTCTTAAATTAGTTCCTGTGTTATCTATACTTTGCAGGTGAACATTTCTGTGCAAACATAAAGACATAACATAAAGAACTGGATATAATCTTACTTATGAGATTCAAGTAAACAAGTCCATCAGAGATAAACGTTAAAAGCACACAAATATACCAACTTAAATAGAATCTAACATACTTAAAAGAGCATCCTAAAGTGATTTCACCAGAAGGAAAAATTGAAATAAAGGATTGCTCCATTGTCAGGAGCAGGCATTTTGACATGGGAGCAAGCATACGTAGCACAGTGGTTTTTGAACTGTTTTTTTTTTTTTTGGTCAGCTGAATTTTTTAAAGTGAAAGGTTATATAGAATCCCAGTGTTATAATCCTGAGCTTCCTCACTTCTAAATGGGGCATCATGCGAAAGCTAGACAATGAATAAGGAAGACTGAAGAAGAATTGATGTTTTTGCATTGTGGTGTTGGCAAAGAATATTGAATATATCATGGACTGCCAGAAGAATGAACAAATCTGTCTTGAAAAAAGTACAGCTAGAATGCTCCTTAGAAGCAAGGATGGCGAGACTTTGCTGCACATACTTTGAACATGTTATCAGGAGGGACCAGTCCCTGGAGAAGGATATCATGCTTGGTCAAGTAGAAGGTCAGTGAAAAAGAGGAAGCCCCTCAACAAGATGGATTGACACAGTGGCTGCAACGATGGGCTCAAACATAACAATGATTGTGAGAATGGCACAAGACCAGGCAGCATTTCATTCTATCATACAAGGGGTCGCTGTGAGTCGAAGCTGACTCGACAGCACCTGACAACAGCAAGGCAGATAAAGAGGAAACTGTCCTAATAGAAGCAGAGATCTGGAACAGAGCACCACTTTCTCTTCCATCCTAACACGCTCCTGTCATTCTCCAAATCTAACTCATAAGATACTTCCAAAAGAATGTTAAGCTTTACCTTAAACAGTTGGAAAGACATTGGGTGACATAAAAGTATGAGATCAGCCCCCCTCAGCACCTGCTAGGAGGTTTGTGAGCATCTTGACACAAGGCCAGATCAACATGAATCATTCTCAAACTAAGCCGTTTACATGACTAAGGAGATTGTATGTCAGTAAATAAGTGATCTTCCTTGTAGGCATATGGGTATCATCCTATCACTGACGACATTGTCCTTCAGTATAGATCCTGAATTGTTCTTTTGGAGGATAAATGCAATGCCATTACTCCTCAATTTGTCATTCTCGGCATAGAGGACCACATGACTGTCCAATTCAAAATGGCCAATACCAGTCTGTGTCAACTCACTAATGCCTAGATTATCGATGTTTTATGTGTTCCATTACATTTTTGATGATTTCCCGTTTTCCTAGATTCATATTTCAAACATTCCACGTTCTGATTATTAATGGTTGTTCGTAGCTATTTCTTCTCATTTTGAGTCATGCCTCATCAGCAAATGAGGTCCTACAAGCTTGAGTCCATCCAAGTCATTAAGGTCGACTCTACTTTGAAGAGGCAGCTATTTCCCAGTTATCTTTTGAGTGCCTTCCAACCCAAAGGGCACTATATCAGACAACGTTCCACTGCTATTCTTAAGGTCTTCACTGGCTAATTTTTTTCAGAAGTAGACTGCAGGTCCTTCTTCCTAGTCTGTCTTAGTCTGAAAGCTCAGCTGAAGCCTGTCCACCATGGGTGACCCTAGTGGTATTTGAATACCAGTGGCATAGCTTTCAGCATCACAGTAACAGACAGGCTCCCACAGTATGACAAACTGATAGATGCCTATTCCAAAGAAAGGTGATCCAACCAAATGCAGAAATTATTGAACAATATCATTAATTAATATCACACACAAGTAAAATTTTGCTGAAGATCATTCAAAGTGGCTGCAGCAGTATATGGACAAGGAACTGCCAGAAATTCAAGAGGGATTCAGAAGAGGATGTGGAACCAAGGATATCATTGCTGATGTCAGATGGATTCTGGCTGAAAGCAGAGAATGCCAGAAATATGTTTACCTGTGTTTTACTAACTATGTAAAGGCATTCAGCTGTGTGGATCATAACATATTATGGATAACATTGGGAAGAATGGAAATTCCAGAACACTTAATTGTGCTCATGAGGAACCTGTACATAGATCAAGAGGCAGTTGTTCGAACAGAACAAGGGGATACTGCGTGGTTTAACGTCAGGAAAGGTGTGCATCAGGGTTGTATCATTTCACCATGCCTATGCTATCTGTATGCTGAGCAAATAATCTGAGAAGGTGGACTATATGAAGAAGAACAGGGTATTAGGATTAGAGGAAGACTCACTGACAAACTGCATTATGAAGATGACACAATCTTGCTTGCTGAAAGAGAAGAGGACTTGAAACACTTACTGATGCAGATCAAAGACCACAGCCTTCAGTATGGATTACACCTCAACATGAATAAAACAAAAATTCTTACAGCTGGACCAATAAGCAACATCAGGATAAATGGAGAAAAAAATTGAAGTTATCGAGGATTTCATTTTATTTGGATCCATAGTCAACACCCAGGGAAGCAGCAGCCAAGAAATCAACACATTGCATTGGGCAAATCTGCTGCTAAAGACCTCTTTAAAGTGTTAAAAAGCAAAGACCTCACCTTAAAGGCTAAGGTGCACCGGACCCAAGCCATAGTGTTTTCAATTGCCTCATCATATACATGCAAAAGCTGGGCAATGAATAAGGGATACTGAAGAAGAATTGAAGCCTTAAAATTGCGGACTTGGCAAAGAATATTGAATATACCATGGGCTGGCAAAAGAATGAACTAATCTGTCTTGGAAGAAGTACAGCCAGAATGCTCCTTAGAAGTGAGAATGATGAGACTTTGCCTCAAGTACTTTGGACATATCTTCAGGAGGGATCAGTCCCTGGAGAAAGACTTCATGCTTGGTAAAGGAGAGGGTCAGTGAAAAATAGGAAGCCCCTCAATGAGATGGATTGACACAGTGGCTGCAACAATGGGCTCAAGCATAACAATGATCATGAGGATAACACAGGACCTGGCAGTGTTCCCTCCTGTTGTACGTAGGGTTGCTATGAGTCGGAAGCATCTTGAGGGCACCTAACAACAGCAACAACAAATAAGGGGAATAGAAAATAACAGTAAATTCAGTAAAATAGTAGCAATATTTACTCGAGGTACTTAAAAGATGGTGAAACAAATATGGGAAGATAATTCTGTTAGATAGAGTTACAACATCCAATTGAGATCCACCACATTTTCACTTGGTTTTCAAGGCAAAAAAAAAAAAAAAAAAAAAATTTTTTTTTTTTTTTTCAAGACAACTACAGGAAGTAAGATATCTCGTGTGTTTTGAGCTCGGCTGCTAACCACAAGGTCAACAGTTCGAATCCACCAGCTGCTTTTTGGAAACCCTATGGGACAGCTCTACTCTGTTTTGTGGGGTTGCTACGGAGTCAGCATTGACTGCATGGCAACAGGTTTCAGGTTTGAAATTGATTAAATTGAAACTAGGAGCACGACTAAAGAGAAGCATCTCCCAAATCAGGAGACAGTTCAATTAATCAAATAAAAAATAAGTGAGTGACTCCCATTGTTATATCTTTTCTTTGAAAACTGACATCTGAGCCTGCCTGGGCCTTGGCTCAGCTTAAGCCTGACAGTGTATCTTGTTCTAGCTCCATCTCAGCTGTTCTGGGTGTGATCCTGGTGTTTGTAGGGGCACTACTTCCCTTCAGAAGGGAGCAAAATTTGTGCCTGCTGGTGGTTGTGTGACCGTTCTCTCTCCCTTACTTCTATTCCAATTTTTAACTTTCCTTACTTCTGTTAATCTGACTAAACTAGGCACCATGTCGCAGAACATGGAGGTTATGTTTGTAAACACTGAAGCCCGTCTGAAGCCTTAGAAATTTGGCCCTACTAATTACAAATGTTGTGAGTTTGGGCATGTTTCTTGACCGCTGTATGCCTCAGTTTTCTCATCTGTAAAATGGGGCTAATGATATCTCTTTCATCTTCCTGTTTCTCCTCATCATCATAGGATGTACAGATGGCTCCCAAAGGCACTGGGTCTTATTCATCAGGGGCATTTGGAATAATGAGTAGACATAGTAGGTGCTCAATAAATTTTTGGCAAAAAAGTGAATGAATGCTATCCTAACGTAGGATGAATGGTCTCATTGTAAACCAAAAAAAACCAAAACCACTGTCATCGAGCTGATTCCGACTCATGGCGACCCTACAGGACAGAGTAGAACTGCCCCAGAGGGTTTCCAAGAAGCTCCTGGTGAATTCGAACTGCCAACCTTTTGGTTAGCAGCTGTAGCTCTTAACCACTACGCCACCAGGGTTTCCTCTGTTTAGATAAGTGTAAGTAAATCCTAGTTCGTTCAGTCTTTTCAGATGTCTTGCTGTGTACATACTTTTAGAAGCAGCCAGAAACATCCAGAGAGGATGAGGGGCAATAGTGAGGATTTTCACTTTGAGACGTTGAAGATGGAATTGCCTTTGCTATCTTTTCCATCTGTATTCCCAGAATCTAATAAAGTCCTTCAAATTTTTCAGAGAACAAAACAGAGGGTCTGACATCCCACCGAATCAATCAATGCAGTTTTAATGCTCTCTTAAAAGTAAAGGTTCTTTCAGTGTTTGGGTTATGGTGACTCAGACATTTTTAACCAAGGAAATAAAAGAGGCAAATAAATCCACCAGGGGAGATAGCTTAGAGGTCAGAATCTCAGGTTGGAAATGGGGAGACTCCCAGGAACTGTAGAGTTCAAATTACAGCCAAGTTGACTCACCCTTTCGTCTTTTTTGAGATAAATTGAGTTTCACTTGGTTTATGGTGGGAAAGCCTTTTGGATAAGGGCTCTAAACACCCAAGGTTTGTTTGTTCTGTTTAGGACATTATAGAACTCCTGAGGCATTTTTTTCCCCCTATTAGAAAACGATTTGCTGTAATTTGTTTGGCCTCCAATTCTGGAATGCGGCTGAAATGTTGGGAAAACAGAGAATTGGCTTTCCCCTATAGTGTATTAGACACTTAATAAAATACAGATGATTAAGAGACTCCTTTCTGTTTTCCAGATGAGCACTTGAGACTGGGTAGGCAGTATAGTAAAGGAATGGGGTGACATACTTCAAGATGGTGCTATAGAAGTGAGGTTCAGCAATATGGCTAGAAAAATAGCTCTTGGAACTGTTTAACCTATAAGCATGAAATTGGAAGTGTAAGAGTATTTATGTTTGGTGTATTTTCAGAGAGAAAAAAAAGCAATAGACAGAACCAGGGCTTACGTGTCTAGGCAAAGGAACCATACGATGGGTACAGAAGAGACTACTGAATCACCAAAGATATAGAAAAAATAATTACTGCTTTAAAAAAAAAAAAAAAGAGAGGCCCAAACCTACAAATCATAAGACCACTAAATTTCCAGATAATATTAATTTGATAAGCACAGGAAAGAAAATAGGACTCACACCTAAATGTGCACTGATAAAATGATTTTATTTTAAAGACTAAAATTTTTCTTTTAAATGTCCAAGCAAAGAAACTAGATTATGTACAAAGGAATAAAAGTAGTTCCTGTCTCCTTCGTAATACTTAACACTAAGAGAGAATTTTTGTAATTCCTATAGAGTTTTGAGGTGAAAGGCAAGATTGAAATATTCCATCACCTGCCAAGGAGTTATTCATGAACAAAGGCAACAGAAATAATTTCTCAGATGTGCAAAGATAAAAAATGTGAACTGTGTACATTTCTGATAAAAGCACTTAAACTTACAGTAGCAATATTCGAGATTAATGGAATTGATGGAATATCACGGTATAAGAGCTGGCAATGGGAATTGAAGCCAGGTATTTCTAGCACCTAATATCAATGAGAGTAAGAACTTAGTATATTCATATCGAATGCATTATATGTAAAAGACTAGTTGATAGGTTCCGGTATGACTATGCCTATTGATAAAATATTGGGAAAACATCTGTAGTAGTATATAACATCTTTTGCCTATGCCTCCTAACTTTTCCCTCCCACCACTACACAGGCTAGGGGCTCCTTCCTCAGAACCCTTGTTCTGCACACCATGCAGAAACTAAACATCCAATGCTCATTGCAATAGACAGTTCCAGAACCCTGCTCTATGGTCAGAATACATTCTCATTGGTTGATGTCTGCGCTTACCAGTTGTTCGATATTTTAAATATTACCCTGGGTATGTTTCACTTCACTTATGATGTATAAGTATTTCCAGGGAGATGTAGAAAGACAAGATCACTTAGCTCAAGTCCATCAGATATATGGTGGGAGAAGTTTTCACTCTTACAGGAGATGATTAAATGTCATCGGTTAATCTCATTAGAAGAGCCACTTGGTGAAGTCACACATATTCACTTATCTTAGGTGTTTGATGTGTGGGGAGAAGATATTTAAAGAGGCATTGCTTTATCATTTGTTAGAAATGAGATGGCTTCTTTTCCTAAAGATGATTTATACTAGCACTGTGAGTCAGAATCAGCTCGACGGCAACGGCTTTGGTTTGGTTCACTCACCAATAAATCAGGCTTTGGCAGTTGTGACTTTGGCCTGTCTGCTTGTCTAATTCTTTCCCCTATTTTAGAGAAGAATGTATGATTTATAAAGATTTAGCAATTATGAAACAGGTTGTTTGTAACTGAAATAACAAAGCCAGTGAATCTCAGAGGCCATGGCCTCTAGCCAGTCAGGCATCATTTAAACCAACTTAAATGTCCAGTCTTTCTTCATGACTGTTCCGTGATCTACTATTCTTTCTTTCTCTCTCACCACCATCTGTGCAGTTGGGAGTAAAGAGCTCCAAGATGGCACAGCCACAAGACAGAAGGCATTTGGGTCCCTGAGTCATCTGAAGGAGAGCTGCTCAGGACCACTGGTAGTAGACTTTACATGTGTGAGAAATACATCTTTGTTGGGCTAAGCCACTGATACGCAGACATTTTTGTTTCAGCAGCTAGCAATAATTACTCAAATGGAGGTCTTAAACTTTCAACGTTTTTGTGGACACAAATTAAAAAAAAAAATTTCAGATGTGGAAACATTTTCACAATTCAAATGTTAGTTACTCTTTTTCTATAGGAATATGATGAGACCCCCTTGTCTCACCCTCATCTGAAGGGAAATAAGGATTATTTGGTTCTTTTAGATGGATCAAATTTAATGTTACATCAATTTTGTCAGGCACAATTCTCACTGAAAAAGAGCACTATTGGATCAGAGATGTGAGGATTTGAAAGTTAAGATCATTTTACAACAAAAAGTTAGCAACAGAGATCATATAAATCTTCATGAGTGCACATTTTTTCCATGGTACATCTTTTATGAGAATATATTTTAATGGATTTTAGACCACCCATCACTAAACAGCCAAAGAAAACCGAGAAAATTCAGTTAGTGGCATGGAGACTTGCCAAGTTGTTTAATTCCGTAGAAAGAAAAGCATTTGGATTACTTACCATATTTTTCAGTTTTCTGTCAAAATTTTGGCATGATATAGATGATGCTTTTGTTGGTATCTCAGGTAAGGGCTGAAAGAATATTAAGCAGCAGAAGTAATTTACCCTTTTTCCCTTTTCTCCAGAAAACAAAACAAGCAAACAAACAAACAAAAATGAGGGCATGAAACATACAATATCAGCATTTTTGTTGTTGCATGCCAGGACTGCATCATTCTTTCCTCTACGAACGTTGATCCAGAATTTGAAAAACCTCAAAGACTGATCAAAAATGAGAATCGCAATCATGGAGAATTAAGACACTGTGTGAGTCATGGGGCTCCAGTCACCTCTAGTTGATGGGGCCCCTTGGACTTACAAACCCAAGTCTTCTCGTTAAGTGTGGTTCATCTCAGCTGGCTGCTCCTATAGATTGTCTCTTTATGGTAAACACCACAGAAACAACCGCCAACACCTGCCCCATTCTCTCTCACTCCTGGTACACAGAGTTGGATTACCCCCTCTACGTGTGTATCTCTACAGAGTTTCTCATACCAGGCTTGCCTTGATGTTTTACTAGAACTTGGTAGGGAATAAACATTCCTTTAATGAGTTAAGGAAGAAACGACCTGCAATCTCCCCATATTCAGGCTTGGTAAGAGCTGTTTAATTGGAGGGGAACCAAAAAGCTAAGAAATATCCAAATTATCTGTGATGAGATATGAAACATGAAATCAACATGAACACTAAATGCTGCCATTTGGAGCTGACTGATGGTAAAACAGCTACTAACTGAATGTAAAGGTCATCTCCCCTTTTGCCACAACAGTATGACCAAAAACACCGACCCATGCTTTTAAAAATAACTCCTTTGGCACCAAGAAGGACAGAAGAGAGAAGAAAGAATAAGAAAGTAGAGTCGTAAGTTTCACCGCTCTTTCTGCCAATATATACAAACCCACATCCAAAACACATCTCATTTACATGCCTGTTTATTTTGTTTTCATGGATGTCTGGAAGTTGGGCCTTTTTTTTCCCCCTATGCGGAGACAAAGAGATATGAAGTAAACTCTGGCCCTGCTGAGCTTTGTCCTTCCCTGTTACACCTTGGCCATCCCGTCTCCACCTGGGCAAATGTTCTCATCACCGAGGATGTGGAATATATGTGTGGGCATCACGGAGTTTTGGAAAGGATGCTGTGTATTGTTTTCATTATAAATTTGACTTCGTAGGTTTTGCTCCAGGAGTTACTAGTTTTACCCAGGTTTAATACAATTTAAAGTAGGCTGCCTCAATGAAGACCCTGTATGAGATGGACTGACACAGTGGCTGCAACAATGGGCTCAAGCATAGCAATGATGTTTCAATCTGTTTTACATAGGGTCACTATGAGTTGGAACCGACTTCACGGCACCCAACAACAACAACAAAGGAGACAGAAGGATATAAAACCCATTGCCCTCAAGTCGACTCCAACCCATAGCGACCCTATAGTACAGGACAGAACTGTTCCATAGGGTTTCCTGGGCTGTAATTTTTACAGGAGAAGACTGCCATATCTTTCTCCCATGGAGCGGCTGGTGGGTTTTAACTGCCAAACTTTTGGCTCGCAGCTGAGCACTTAACCACAGTGCCACCAGGGTCCCTTAAAAGGTATATAGCAGGGGACTAAATAATTTCAG